>NC_090684.1:0-5247617 GCF_013368605.1 Nyctibius grandis | reverse complement strand
TCCAATGTTGGCCAACCAGCATGTTGGGGTGTTGGGGTGCTGACCAATGGGCAAGTTGGGATGTTGGCCAACTGGCCAATCAGCATGTTGGGGTGCCGACTAGCTGGCCAATCATCAGCATGTGGAGGTGATGGCCAATCAGCATGTGGGAGTGGCAACCAGGCAGCCAATGAGCATGTTGGGGTGTTGGCCAACTGGCCAATCAACATGTTAGATGTTGGCCAATCAGCATGTCGGGGTGATGGTCAGGTGGCCAATCAGCATGTCCGATATTGGCCAACCAGCATGTTGGTGTGTTGGGGTGCTGACCAATGGGCACGTTGGGGTGCTGGCCAGCCAGCCAATCAGCATGTCAGATGTTGGCCAATCAGCATGTCGGGGTGTTGGGGTGCTGACCAATGGGCACGTTGGGGTGTTGGCCAACTGGCCAATCAGCATGTTGGGGTGCCGGCTAGCTGGCCAGTCATCAGCATGTGGAGGTGATGGCCAATCAGCATGTGGGAGTGGCAACCAGGCGGCCAATGAGCATGTTGGGGTGTTGGGGTGCTGGCCAATCAGCATGTTGGGGTGCCAAAAAACCCAGTTGGCCAATGACCAATGAGCAATCAGCTTGCTGGGGGCAGCAGCCAGCCAATCCGCATGTCGGGGTGCTGGCCAGCCAGCCAATCAGCATCCTGGGGTGCTGGCCAATCAGCATCTTGGGGTACAGCCAGCCAGCCAATCAGCACGCTGGGAAGCTGGGGAGCGTGTTGGGGTGCCGGACAGCCGGCCAATCAGCCGTAGACGTGCAGCCAGCCAGCCAATCAGCGCTCTGCCATCACCAGGGAGGGGACACTTGGGGACACCCGGAGACACCCCGGCCCCCCCCCCGCTCCCTCCCACCCCCCGCCCCCCCCGTAATTAACGGCCGCTTAATTGAGGGGCTCCGGGCTGGGCAGGACGCGGTGCCACCCCCGCGCCCGATGACAAAGGGGCACCTGGTCCCGCCGGGGGTGGCACCGCGTGTCCCCTCCCGCCCCCGTGTCACCTCGTGTCCCACATGTCCCCGCTGTCCCCATCCCTCTCTCCAACCCTCCTCCGCTCTTCTTCCTCCATCCCGTCCCCACGTCCCTGTGTCCCCATGTCCCTGTGTCCCCATCCCCACGTCCCCGTGTGTGTCCCCACGTCCCTGTGTCCCCATGTCCCTGTGTCCCCATCCCCACGTCCCCATGTGTGTCCCCACGTCCCTGTGTCCCCATGCCCATGTCCCCCCGCTGTCCCCATGTCCCCTCGCTGTCCCCATGTCCCCTGTCCCCCAGTTCGGCCGCACCGAGGTCATCGACAACACCCTGAACCCCGACTTTCTGCACAAGTTCGTCCTCGACTATTTCTTCGAGGAGAGGCAGAACCTCCGCTTCGACCTGTGAGTGTCCCCAACTGTCCCCAGTGTCCCCAACTGTCCCCACGCTGTCTCCTCGCTGTCCGCGGTGTCCCCTCGCTGTCCCCACACTGTCCCCATGCTGTCCCCAATATCCCCATGCTGCCCCAGTGTCCCCACACTGTCCCCTCGCTGTCCCTTCACTGTCCCCACACAGTCCCCAGTGTCCCCACACTGTCCCCACACAGTCCTCATGCTGTCCCCAATATCCCCATGCTGCCCCTGTGTCCCCACACTGTCCCCACACTGTCCCCATGCTGTCCCCAGTGTCCCCTCGCTGTCCCCTCGCTGTCCCCTCGCTGTCCCCACACTGTCCCCACACTGTCCCCACGCTGTCCCTTCACTGTCCCCACACAGTCCCCAGCGCCCCACCACAGCCCCCTCCGCTGTGACCCCGCCTGTTCCCTGGGGACACCAGCCGGGTGCTGTCACCTGTCCCCATCCCAGCCGTGTCCTTGTCACTATCCCATCCCTCTCCCTCTTCTGTCCCCATCCCTGTCCCCATCCCTGTCCCCAAGGCCACCCCGTCCCCGCCACCTCAGCCACGTTGTCCCCATCTGTCCCCAGGTACGACGTGGACTCCAAGAGCCCCGACCTCTCCAAGCACGTAAGCGCGGGGTCCTCACCCCCCCCTCGGCCCCCCGCCACCGCGGCCTTGGGGACACGCCTGGGGACAGCCCCCGGTGACACGGTGGCTCCGCAGGATTTCCTGGGCCAGGCCTTCTGCACCCTGGGCGAGATCGTGGGCTCGGCCGGCGGCCGCCTGGAGAAGCCCCTCACGTGAGCCCCCCCCACCCTCCCCGTGCCTCAGTTTCCCCCTGAGGGGGGGGTGGCCCTGCCAGCCCGCTGTCCCCATGTCCCCACACCCTGTCCCCAGCGCTCCGGGATGGAGCCCTGACCCCGGTGCCCCTCACCCTGCCTCAGTTTCCCCACGGTGGGGGGTCTCGTTGGGTTTTTTGGGGGCGGGGGGTCCCCTCTGTCACCACACGTGTCCCAGCAGGATGGGGACAGTCACCACACACACCTGGGGCAGGAGACCCGCTCCGGCTGTCACCAAAGGGTGAGTTTTGGGGTGCTCAGCCCCGGGGCGGGGACACACACCCCTGGGTCACCGTGTCACCCCCCCCCCAGCGGTGTCCCCAGTAAGAAGTGTGGCACCATCATCCTCGTCGCCGAAGAGCTGGACAGCTGCCGGGTGAGCAGGGGAGGGGACAGCTTGGGGACACGCTGGGGACACCCCAGTGTCATACTGGGGGGGCAACTGGGCAACTGAGACCCCCACCTTGGCTACCCCCCCCCCGCTCCTTCCTCCCTCTGCCCTGTCCCCATGGGTCCTGCTGCCGCCACCCAGGGTGTCCCCCCGGGGGGGTGGGGGGTGAAGGGTGGGTGACCCCCCCCCCCCGCCGTGTCCCTGTCCCTGTCCCTGTCCCAGGACGTGGCCACGCTGCAGTTCTGCGCCAACAAGCTGGACAAGAAGGATTTCTTCGGCAAATCCGACCCCTTCCTCGTCTTCTACCGCAGCAACGAGGACAGGACGTGAGTGACACCCCTAAAACCTCAGTGATACCCCCAAAATCCAGTGACACCCCAAAAAATTCAGTGAAACACCCAAAAAATTCAGTGACACCCCCAAGAACTCAGTGACACCCCCCAAAAATTTCAGTGACACCCCAAAAATATTTAGTGACACCCCCAAAACTGCAGTGACACCCTAAAAACTCAGTGACACCCCAAAAACCTCAGTGAAACACCCCAAAAAACTCAGTGATGTCCCCAAAAATGTAGTGACACCCCCAAAACCTCAGTGACACCCAAAAAAAATTCAGTGACACCCCAAAAACCGCAGTGACACCCCCAAACCCCTCAGTGACACCCCCCTAAAACTCAGTGACACCCAAAAAAAATTCAGTGACACCCTAAAAACCTCAGTGACACCCCCCCAAAATTCAGTGACACCCCAAAAGAGCAGTGACACCCCCTCCTCATGACGGGGGGGGACACACGGGCCACCTCCGCCACCTCCGCTGTCCCCATGGCGCTGGACTGGCATAGGGAGGGGGGTCCCTAAAAGTCTCCATTGAGGTGCTGGGTTGGGGGGGGGGTGTCACCAGGGGGTGACCCCGTTGTCCCCCCCCCTTTTTTGTGTCCCCCCCCCCCCAAGCTTCACCATCTGCCACAAGACGGAGGCGGTGCGGAACACGCTGCACCCGGTGTGGGCGCCCTTCGCCCTCCCCGTGCGTGCCCTCTGCAACGGGGACCACGACCGGTGAGTGCAGGGGGGGTCCTCTGGGGGGGCCGCTCTGCACCCTCATCCCATAGTCTCTATGGTCCCTCCTCTAACACCCAAGTCCTCCCTCCCAGCGTTCCCACGCTGCCGTGCCTCAGTTTACCCATCTGGGCAATGGGTTTCATTGCCAGCGCAGAGGTGGCCTCCGGGGGGTCCTCCAGGGGCTGGTGGGAGCGGCCGCTCTGCATCCTCATCCCATAGTCTCTGTGGTCCCTCCTCTAACACCCAAGTCACCAGGGTGGGGGGGGTCCTCCAGGGGTGGCCGCTCTGCACCCTCATCCCGTAGTCTCTATGGTCCTTCCTCTAACGCCCAAGTCACTGGGGAGGGGGGGGGTCCTCCAGGGGGTGGCCGCTCTGCACCCTCATCCCACAGTCTCTATGGTCCCTCCTCTAACACCCAGGTCCTCCCTCCCAGCGTCCCCACGCTGCCGTGCCTCAGTTTACACATCTGGGCAATGGGTTTCGTTGCCAGCGCAGAGGTGGCCTCTGAGGGGTCCTCCAGGGGCAGGCAGGGGCGGCCGCTCTGCACCCTCATCCCGTAGCCTCTATGGTCCCTCCTCTAACACCCAAGTCACTGGGGAGGGGGGTCCTCCGGGGGGGGGTGCTCTGCACCCTCATCCCGTAGTCTCCATGGTCCTTCCTCTAACACCCAAGTCACCGGGGGGGGTCCTCCAGGGGGTCCTCCAGGGGGGGCCGCTCTGCACCCTCATCCCATAGTCTCTATGGTCCCTCCTCTAACACCCAGGTCCTCTCTCCCAGCGTCCCCACGCTGCCGTGCCTCAGTTTACCCATCTGGGCAATGGGTTTCATCGCCATCACAGAGGTGGCCTCGGGGGTTGTGTGTGTGTGTCCCCCCCCCAACCCAGCGTCACCGGCGGCGTGGCCTTGGCCCCGTGTCGCACGTTGCTGTGACAACGGTGGATAAAAATATCCCACCGAGGAGGAGGAGATGGCTCTGCGGAGGCGTCAGGACGAACCCCCGGGGAAGGGGTGCAGTGGCGTGGCCCCCCAGGGTGGGGGTGCCGTGGGGTGGCCCCCCAGGGTGGGGGTGCGGGGTTTTGGGGGTGCCGGGGGTGACTGTGACCTCCCCCCACCCTTTGCCTTGCAGAGCCATCAAGGTGGAGGTGTACGACTGGGACCGCGATGGCAGGTGAGGCGGGGGTGGGGGGTGGCGGCCCAGGGGGTCCCCCCCACCCACCCACCCACCCCTGACCCTGCACCCCGGGTGACGGTGACCCCCCCGCAGCCACGACTTCATCGGGGAGTTCAGCACCAGCTACCGGGAGCTGGCGCGGGGACAGAGCCAGTTCAACGTCTACGAGGTGGGGACGGGGGTCCACAGGGGGTGGTGGGGTGGGTGGGGGGGTCCAGCTGCACCCATGGGTGCTACGGTCCCCATGCTGCACCCTGGGGCACTATGGTGCCTCAGGTCCCCATGCTGCACCCCTGGGTGTCATTATCCTCCTGCTGCACCCCTGGGTGTCGTGGTTCCTATGCTGCACCCCTGGGTGTTACATACCCCAGGGTGCTCCTGCTGCACCCATGGGTGCTACAGTCCCTGTGCTGCACCCCTGGGCGTTACATACCCCAGGGTGCTCCCGCTGCACCCATGGGTGCTACAGTCCCTGTGCTGCACCCTGGGGCACTACAGTCCCTTGGGTGCCCATGCTGCACCCCTGGGTGTCATGGCCCTCATGGTGCACCCTTGGGTGTTACCATCCCCAGGGTGCCTGAGCTGCACCCCTGGGTGTCATGATGCCCAGGGTGGCCATGGCTGCACCCCTGGGTGTCATGGTCCTCAGGCTCTCCATGCTGCACCCCTGGGTGTTACATACCCCAGGGTGCTCCTGCTGCACCCATGGGTGTCATCATCCTCCCGCTGCACCCCTGGGTTCCAAGACTCCCAGGGTCCCTATGCCATACCCCTGGGTGTCACGGTCCCCATGCTACACCCCTGGGTGTTACCATCCCCAGGGTGCCTGAACTGCACCCCGGGGTGTCATGATGCCCAGGGTCCCCATGGCTGCACCCTGGGGTGTCACGGTCCTCATGCTGCACCCCTGGGCATTACATACCCCAGGGTGCTCCTGCTGCACCCATGGGTGCTACAGTCCCCATGCTGCTCCCCTGGGCATCATAGTCCCTGGGGTCCCCATGCTGCGCCCCTGGGTGTCATGGTCCTCAGGCTCTCCATGCTGCACCCATGGGTGTCATCATCCTCCCGCTGCACCCCTGGGTGTCATGACACCCAGGATCCTCGTGCTGCACCCATGGGTGCCACAGCCCCCTGCACTGCACCCCAGGTCCCCAGGGTGCCCCCCTGCACCCCGGGATGCCACAGCTCCCCCCCCCAGGTGGTGAACCCCAGGAAGAAGCTGAAGAAGAAGAAGTACCTGAACTCGGGGACGGTGAGGAGGGGGGGGGCAGGAAGGGGACACGGGGGGGGTGCAGCCGCTGTCCCCCCCCGCTCACCCCTTGTCCCCGGCAGGTGACACTGCTGTCCTTCGCCGTGGAGGCCGAGCACACCTTCCTGGACTACATCCGGGGCGGGTGAGCGAGGGGACGTGCCTCAGTTTCCCCATCTGCATCCCAGGGGCTGGATTGGTCCTGAGCAGGGTGTCCCCAGCACCCTTGGGTGGGGGGGTTTCATCCAGTCTGTGGGTGCTCCCCCAGTCTGTGCAGAGGGAGGGGGTGGGGAGGGGGGGGTCCATACCCATGGGCCACATCCTGCACCCCCCCCCAGCTCCCTCAAACCACTCCTCCCCCCCTTTCCAGGACCCAAATCAACTTCACGGTGGCCATCGACTTCACCGCGTCCAATGGTGGGTCCTTAACGATGCCGGAGCTCATTAAATCCCTAATTAGGGGGGTCGGCCAGGCCCGGCTGAGCCCCCTCCGTGTCCCCCCCACCCAGGGAACCCCTCGCAGTCCACCTCGCTGCACTACCTGAGCCCCTACCAGCCCAACGCCTACGCCCTGGCGCTGCGGGCGGTGGGCGAGATCATCCAGGACTACGACAGCGACAAGATGTTCCCGGCGCTGGGCTTCGGCGCCAAGATCCCCCCCGACGGCCGCGTGTCCCACGAGTTCCCGCTGGTGAGGAGCTCTGTCCCCAGAGGAGGGGTGACACGATAGTGGTGTCCCCAGGGCTCAGTGCTGGGGTTGATGCTGTTCAATCTCTTTATAGATGATCTAGACGTAGGGATGGAGGGCACCCTAAATGTGTAGATGGCCCCAAGCTGGGTGGGAGTGTCGATCTGCTGGAGGGTAGGAAGGGTCTGCAGAGGCGTCTGGATAGGCTGGATCGATAGGCTGAGACCAATGGCGTGAGGTTCAACAAGAACAAGTGCCGGGTCTTACACTTGGGCCACATCAACCTCATGCACTTCAAGAAAGATGTTGAGGTGTTGGAGCGAGTCCAGAGGAGGGCGACCAAGCTGGTGAAGGGTCTGGAGGGTCTGACCTACGAGGAACGGCTGAGGGAGCTGGGGGTGTTTAGCCTGGAGAAGAGGAGGCTCAGAGGTGACCTTAGTGCAGTCTACAACTACCTGAAGGGAGGTTGTAGCGCAGTGGGAGTCGGCCTCTTCTCCCAGGCAAAGCGATAGGACAAGAGGACACAGCCTCAAGCTTGGCCAGGGGAGGTTCAGGTTGGACATTAGGAAGCATTTCTTCTCAGCAAGGGTCATTAGACACTGGAAGGGGCTGCCCAGGGAGGTGGTGGAGTCACCATCTCTGGAGGGGTTTAAGAAAAGCCTGGACATGGCACTTAGTGCCCTGGTCTAGTTGCCATGGTGGTGTCAGGGCAACGGTTGGACTTGATGATCCCAGAGGGCTCTTCCAACCTCATTGATTCTGTGACACGGTTGGGGACATGGTGACCCCAGGTGCCCCTTTGTCCCGCAGAACGGCGACGCAGCCAACCCGGCGTGCAGCGGCATCGAGGGTGTCCTCGAGGCCTACCACCGCAGCCTGCGCAGCGTCCAGCTCTACGGACCCACCAACTTCGCCCCCGTTGTCAACCATGTTGCGCGGTAAGAGGGTGCCAGCACCCACCCTGGGCTGGGGGGGGTGTGAGCCCACCCCAGTGTCACTCACGGGGTGCCCCCCCCACCCCCAGCTCGGCGGCAGCGGTGCTGGACGGGTCCCAGTACTTCGTGCTCCTCATCATCACCGACGGCGTCATCTCGGACATGGCACAGACCAAGGAGGCCATCGTCAACGTGAGGCCTGCGGGGTGCCCCCGGGTGGGCTTTGGGGTGCTCTGAGCCATGGGGGGGTGCAACACCCAGCTGGGTGTGTGGGGTGCTGTGAGCTGTGTGGGTGCAACAACCCCCAGGGTGCCCCGAGATGGGTGCAGGGACCAGACAGGGATGGGGGGGGGACCCCAAGATGTTGGGGTGCAAGGGCCAGACGGGGTTTTGGGTGCCCCTGATGGGGTGCTGCAAGCCATGTGGGTGCAACGACCAGCCTGGGGTGCCCCAAGATGGGTGCAGTGACCATCCAGGGATGGGGGAAGACCCCAAGAGATTGGGGTGCAAGGACCAGCCGGGGCTTGGGGTGCCCCTGACGGGGTGCAACAACCCACTGGGTGCCCCAATATGAGCACAGTGACCAACCAGGGATGGGGGGGACCCCAAGATGTTGGGGTGCAAGGACCAGCCAGGGCTTGGGGTGCCCCTGATGGGGTGCAACAACCCACTGGGTGCCCCAGGATGGGTGCAGGAAGCAGCTGGGGCTGGGGCGGGGGCCCCGAGATGTTGGGGTGCAAGGACCAGCCAGGGTTTGGGGTGCCCCTGATGGGGGGCCAGAGGGGCCCCATCACTGGGGTGCCCATCCCTGGGGTGGGTGGGAAGGTGCTGGGACCCTCAGGGGCCTGGGGGGGGGTCAGGGTGGGGGGGGCTGCGTTCAGCCCCATTAAATTTGGGGTGTCCCCCCCCCAGGCTGCCACACTCCCCATGTCCATCATCATCGTCGGGGTCGGCCAGGCCGAGTTTGATGGTAAGGCTGGGCCTAAACTGGGGGGGGGACACACACCCCCACTGCTGGGGGTGGTCCTTGTGCCCCCATCCCACCCCCCGTGTCACTGGGGGGGGGGGTCAGGGGGGGTCACAGCTGCTTTTGGGGTACATGGGGTCACTGCTCACAGCCAGGGCGTGGGGGGCTGCGGGGTTTGGGGGTGGGGGGGGTCCCACCTTGGGGTGTGAGGGGGTCATGGGTGCTGCTGACCCCCCCCCAGCCATGGTGGAGCTGGATGGGGACGACGTCCGCGTGTCCTCGCGTGGGAGGGTGGCCGAGCGCGACATCGTGCAGGTACCGACCCCCCCCGGGGGACTGGGGACCTCCCCCCGCCCCGGGTATGGGGGGGTGTCCTGGGCACCCCCAGATCAGCCCTGACACTGCTGGGGGGCAGGGACTGGGCACAGCGTGGAGGGGTGGTGGGATGGACTGGGGGGGGGGGGGCAGTGGGATGTGGGGGGGCACTGGGAAATGGGGGGTGTGGGGGGACATTGGGACGTGGTGGGGGGTGTGCTGGGATATGGGGGGGGCTGCACTGGGATAATGGGGCTGCACTGGGGCTGGATGGGGGGGTGCACTGGGATGAGGTGGGGGGGTGGGATTTGGGGATATGGGGGGGGACAGCGGGGATGGGGGGGCACTGGGATGGGGGGGTGTAGAGAGGGACACACGGGGATGTGGGGGGACATGGGGGGGACACAGGGACATGGGGGCACATAGGGGGGATGTGGGGACACACGGGGACGTGGGGGCACACGGGGACATGGGGGCACATGGGGGGGACGTGGGGGCACATGGGGGGACGTGGGGACACATGGGGGGGACATGGGGGCACATGGGGACGTGGGGACACATGAGAGGACATGGGGGCATATGGGGAGACGTGGGGACACATGGGGACATGGGGGGGACATGGGGGCACATGGGGGGATGTGGGGGGGACATGGGGGCACATGGGGGGACATGGGGGCACATGGGGACATGGGGGGGACATGGGGGCACATGGGGGGATGTGGGGGCACATGGGGGGACATGGGGGCACATGGGGACATGGGGGGGACATGGGGGCACATGGGGGGATGTGGGGACACACGGGGACGTGGGGGCACATGGGGGGATATGGGGGGGACATGGGGGCACATGGAGGGACATGGGGACACATGGGGGAGACATGGGGGCACACGGGGACGTGGGGGCACATGGGGGGGACGTGGGGACACACGGGGACATGGGGCACACGAAGCCATTCTGGCCATGGGGGCCCAGCCCCCGGGGTCCCCCCAAGTCCCCCTTGTCCCCCCCGTGTCCCCCCCCCAGTTCGTCCCCCTCCGGGCGTACGGGGGCGCGGGGGGGCTCAGCATGGCCCGCCTGGCCAAGGACGTCCTGGCCGAGATCCCCGACCAGCTCCTCTCCTACATGAAGGCCCGGGGCATCAAACCCCCCCCCGCGCCCCCCAGCCCTGACCCCCCCGGGCCCCCCCGGCCCCCCCAGCCCTGAGGGCACCCAACTGCCACCCATGGCCCCACCCCAGCCCCCCCCTCCTTCCTTAAGGGATCAAAGGCAGCAGGACATGGAGGGGGGGGGTCCCCAATCCCCTAAATCACCTTTTTGGTGTCCCTGGGGGGGGGTGTTTGGTGCCCCCCCCCCCCCGCCATGTCCAGTCACAGCTCGTCCCCATCCCAGTATACCCAGTGTACCCTGGACAAGGGCTGGGGGCCATATCCTGCCCCCCCAAAACGGAGCAGGGGGTCCCCAGCCCCCCCCCAAATCCCCCCCCCCATCCTCCAGCAGCTCCCGGGGGGGTCCCGGGTCCTTTTATGTGTCCCCCCCCATTATTTTTCTGTCCCCCCCCATCCCCTTGTGCCCCCCCGCCACGTGGGTTTGTATCAAATTGCCTTAAATCAGAATAAATTATAGTGTTTTTAATTACCCCCCCCCAAATCCCCTCCAGTATCACCCCTACAAGGGGTGACCCCCCCATATTTATGCCCCCCCCATTTACGTGCCCCCCCCCCCCCCAGAGCAGAGCCCCCAGGGTCCCCGTCGCGGTTTTATTTCTAAATCACCCCAAATATTGCAAATATACAGAAAAAAATCCCAGTACAAAGCGCCCCCCCACCCCACCCCCCCTTATTTACAGGCTGGGGGGTGCCCCCCCCCAAAACACAGGCCCTGGGGGGGGGTTGGGGGGGGGGCACAGGGTTATGGCTTTAGTTCGGGGGGGGGGGTCACACTCTTTGTCCCCAGGCGGGTCCCCGAGGGGGGGGACACGCTGAAGCACATGCAAAGGGGGCTGGGGACCCCCCCCCCCCCCCCCAAAAAATTCTGCCGTGCTGGGGGGGGGGCAACGGGCTTTGAAGAGCCCCTGGGGTGAGAGCAGAAGCTGTGTGTCACGATAGCGTGGGCATATCGCGATAGTCGGGGAGGGGGCTGCACCCACCTGTCCTGCTGCACCCCACGCCCCAGCTGGGGGGGGTCAGGGAAAGCCCCCCCCCAGTAAAGGGGGGTCACATAAAGCCCCCCCCACCCCAGTAAAGGGTCACATAAAGCCCCCCACATCCCAGTAAGGGGGGGGGTGTCACATGAAGCCCCCCCCAGTAAAGGGGGGGGGGGGTCACATGAAGCCCCCCCCACCCCAGCTGGGGGGGGGCAGTTATGGGGTGCAGCCCCCCCCAAATTTCCAGTGTAAGGAGACTCTCACAGTGCTGGGACCAGAACCCTGCTGGGGAAGGGTGGGGGGGGCTGCCAGCTATTGGGAGGGGGGGCTGAGAGCAGCCCCCCCCCCATCCTGCCGGCTTTGGGGTGGGGGCCCCCCCCAAGCCCCAGCCCCTCGTTAAGAAGCTTCAAGCTTTAATCCATTATTGCTGCGGCCGAGGCCAGTCGGGGGGGGAGGGAACACAGGGACTGGGGGGGGCCATGGGGACCCTCCTCAAGGTGGCCCCTGCCTGCACGGGGGGGCCCTGCCTGCTGGGGGGGGCCCTGCCTGCGTGGGGGGGTCCTGCCTGCGTGGGGGGTCCCTGCCTGCTCGGCGCAGGGCGCGGCAGCATCGCGGTGTCCCCGGTGTCGCTACTCCAGGAGGTCCTGGGGAGAGATGGCACCGTCACCCCAGGGTGGCCCCCCCATTGTGGGGGGGGGGGGGGAAGGTCCCCTGTGGGGGGTCACCGGCCCCCCCCCGCGCTCACCTCGTCCGAGTCATCGTGGTAGCCATCGCGGTAGCCGCCCTTGCCCGGGTCCAGCGTGTCAGGGCCCTCGGTGCCGTTGGCCTCGGCGTGCTGCCGCAGGACGGAGTAACGGTGCACCAGGAACCTGGCGGGGGGGGACACGGGTGACACCCCCACCCTGGGGACACCCCCCTGCCCTGGGGACACCCCCCCGCCCTGGGGACACCCCCCCACCCTGCACCCACGGAGCCCCGTGAGGGGTGGGCAGCACCGGGGTGGGTGGGTGCTCCCCAGCCCCTCCAGCGCCGATTTTGGGGTGGGGGGTGGTAGATTTTGGGGTGGGGGGTGGTAGATTTTGGGGTGGGGGGTGTAGATTTTGGGGTGCTGGGTGGGGGGGGGCAGCACCCAGCTCCTCACCTGCCCCCGCAGACGTATTTCTTGACGAGGAAAACGCCGGCGCCGGCGGCGCCGAGCAGCACGGCCACGACGGCCACGGCGACGGGGGTGGAACTGGGGGGTGCCACCTGCGGGGAGAGCGGGGAGCACCCAGAGGTGGGGTGGGGTGACAATGGCGCCCCCAAACCACAACCAGCACCCCAAAAACAGCACCCCCACCCACAACCAGCACCCAAAGCACCACCAGCACCCCACAAGCATCCCAAAACCACAACCAGCACCCAGACCCCCAGCCAGCACCCAGACCCCCAACCAGCACCCCCACCCACAACCATCACCCAAACCACAACCAGCACTAAACCCACAACCAGCACCCCACAAGCACCCCAAAACCTGCAACCAGCACACCAAAAACAGCACCCAAACCCACAACCGTCACCCCAAACCACACCCAGCACCCAAACCCCCACCAGCACCCCCCAACCAGCACCCCCAAACCACACCCAGCACCCAAACCCCCACCAGCACCCCACAACCAGCTCCCCCAAACCACACCCAGCACCCAAACCCCCACCAGCACCCCAAAACCTGCAACCAGCACCCCAAAACCAGCACCCAGACCCCCAACCAGCACCCAAACCACAGCCAGCACCCAAACCCCAACCAGCCCCCCCAAACCCCCACCACCACCCCACTTTCTCCCAGGGGACAAAGCCACGAGGTCCCCGCAGCACCCGGTCAGGGTCGGGGCAGGGACTCGGGCAGGACAATCCCGCCCGTCGTTAATTAACCGTCCCCGCAGGCGCAGGACGGAGGTGGCCCGGTGACCAGAAGTGGCCCGATGCCACCCCGCGCCCCGGCCTGCTGTCACCGTCACCCACCCGCGGGCCGGGGTTCAGCAGGTCGCTGGTGCATTTCTTCTTCATGTCCGTCTCCTCCCGCCCCGGGCTCTCCCCGCCGGCACATTTGTCCCCGGGGATTTTCCGATACCTGCGGGGTGACAACGAGGAGGTGACAGCGGGGACCCCGCAGCTCCTGGACCCCCTGCCCAGGCACCACCACCCCAAAGCAGCACCCCAAACCCACAACCAGCACCCAAACCCCCACCAGCACCCCACAACCATCACCCCCAAACCCACAACCATCACCCAAACCCACAACCAGCCCCCACAAACCACAACCAGCCCCCACAAACCACAACCAGCACCCCAAAGCACAACCAGTCCCTAAACCCACAACCAGCACCCAAACCACGAGCACTCAAACCACAACCATCACCCCAAACCACAACCAGCACCCAAACCCCCCCCAGCACCCCACAACCATCACCCCCAAACCCACAACCATCACCTAAACCACAACCAGCACCCAAACCACAACCAGCACGCCCAAACCCCCACCAGCACCCCACAACCAGTCCCTAAACCCACAACCAGCACCCAAACCACAACCACAACCAGCACCCAAACCCACAACCAGCACCCCACAAGCACCCTAAAACCACAAGCAGCACCCCCAAACCCACAGCCATCACCCCCAAACCACAACCAGCACTAAACTCACAACCAGCACCCAAACCCCCACCAGCACCCCAGAAACATCACAACCAGCACCCCAAAACCAGCACCCACAAGGACCCCAAACCCACAACTATCACCCTAAACCACAACCAGCACCCAAACCCCCACCAGCACCCCACAAAATCACAGCCAGCACCCAAACCTACAACCAGCACCCCAAAACCTGCAACCAGCACCCTAAAAACAGCACCCCAAACCCACAACCAGCACCCTAAACCACAACCAGCCCCCCCCAGACTCCCAGGACGTGTCCCCGCTGGGTGCAGAGTGTCCCCCAAGGATTTGGGGTGGGGGGGTCCATCCTCTTCCTCGCCCCCCCGGCCGTACCCGCTGGTTTTGAGCAGCTCCCGCTCGCCGTAGAGGCAGAACTCCAGGTCGTGGCCCTTGAGCTCGGGCTGCTCCACGCACACGGACTGGTTCTCGGGGCGGTAGTAACCGAAATCGCTGCGGGACGGAGAGAGAAGAGGGTGAGGAGACCCCGCGGGGGGGGTGACACCCCAAACCAGGGCCCCCGGGGTGACACGGGGGCCGGAACAGGGAGACGTGAGGATGGGAAGCCACCAGAGAAAGTCCTGCAGGGTGCAGGGGCAGACGGACGGCTGCTTGGTCACGGCGTAGGCCCGGCCGTTGTGGCACACCGAGGACTTGCGGAGCCGCCGGTATTGCTCCTTGTAGCCCAGTATGCAGCCGTCACTGGGGTCACTGGGATCGCTGGAGTGCGCCAGCCAGATGGTGTAGTCCTTGTCCTCGCCTGCGAGGGGACGGGGCTCAGCGCCGCAGCCACGGGGGGGACGCCGGGGGGGTGGCAGGGCCACGGCATGAGCCACGGGGAGGGTGCGGAGACCACGGCGGGTCACCCGTCACCCTGTCCCCGCGGTGGGGACACGGGGCCACGCTCCTGGGAGGGACCGTGCTAATGCCACCCGCACCCAGGGCTGGCGGCAGGAGTGTCCCCCAGCCCACCCCTCATTGTCCCCAGCCCAGCCCCAGTTGTCCCCAGCCCCAGTTGTCCCCAGTCCTGGCAGTCCCCACCTCCAGCTGTCCCCAGTCCAGTCCTGGTTGTTCCCAGCCCCGGTTGTCCCCAGCCCTGGTTGTCCCCAGACTTCATTGTCCCCAGCCCCGGTTGTCCCCAGTCCAGCCCTGGCTGTCCCCAACCCTTGTTGTCACCAGCCCTGGTTGTCACCAGCTCCAGCTGTCCCCACCCCAGCTCTGGTTGTCCCCAGTCCGGCCCCAGCTGTCCCCAGCCCCAGCTGTCCCCAGCCCCGGTGGCTCTCACAGGTCCTGCTGAGCAGCTGGCTGAAGTCGATGGTGTAGGACACCCACTTGCGGGCCAGGAAGGTGACCCTGAAGCCCCACACGCTGACGGTCATGGAGCGGGCGCCCGGCTCCGAGGCCAGCCCCGTGAAGAAGATGGGCTCCTGGGCGAAGGCGTAGCGGTGCCAGCACTGCCCCTCATCCGTGGAGAACCTGCCCACGGGGGGGGTGGCCATCAGCACCCACTGGGGCTGGGACCCCCCCCCAGCACCCACCACCCCCGGGCGTTACTGGAGGACGTTGACGGGCTGGCTGGTGTGCTGGATGGCGACCAGGAGCGCGCCCGAGTCCAGGATGGCGTAATGGTGCGGCCCCTCCAGCATCCGCGCCCACGTGTAGCCCCCGTCGTCCGAGATGTAGACGTCGGGGCTCATCACCGAGATGGCCCCCCCGACGCTCCCTGGGGGGGACACACGATGAGTTGGGGACAAGGGACAGGCACCAAGAGAAGCTCCTCTGTCCCCCCCGCCGCCCGCCGCGGTACCGTGGGCGATGACGATGCCGACGGCGTTGGGCTCGGAGAGAGGAGCCATGGGGACGTTGAGCTTCTGGGAGATGCTGTAGGACGCGTGGATGTGGAGGCTGCACTGCAGGCGCGAGGGGACGGCCCGGCCAGGCGCCGGCGGGGGGCAACGTCACCCGTTAACGGCCGGTGGGTGCTGGGGGAGCACCCCCAGGACCACCCCATGGGGTGACCCCCAGCCACACGCTCAGCATCGCTGAGGATGGATTCACGTGCCCTCCAGCACCACAAGGGTGGTGCCAGGGGAATGGCGTGGGAACCCCTCTGTGGGGTGGGGGTGGCTTGGGGATGGACCCACCTCGTCCCTGCTCCGGGCCGTGGAGTCGCACGTGGTGTTTTTGGGCTGCCGCAGCGGCACCCACTGCCCACCGCGGTCAAACGTGATGACGGACTGGATGGAGTTGTCTGGGGGGAGGGAGAGGGATCAGGATCAATCCCAGAGTGGTTGGGGTGGGAAGGGACCTCTGGAGATCATCCAGCCCAACCCCTGCCAGAGCAGGGTCACCCAGAGCACCCATCCAGGTGGGTTTGAATATCTCCAGAGAAGGAGACTCCCTCCTCCCTGGGCAGCCTTGACCCATCGCTGGGCACCACTGAGAAGAGTCTGGCCCCATCCCCTTGACACCCGCCCCTGAGGTATCTGTGAGCATTGATAAGATCCCCCTCAGTCTGCTCTTCTCCAGCTGAACAGCCCCAGCTCCCTCAGCCTCTCCTTGTAGCAGAGATGCTCCAGCCCTCTGACCATCTCCGTACCCCTCCGCTGGACTCTCTCCAGTAGCTCCTGGTCTGTCTTGAACTGGGGGGCCCAGAACTGAACCCAGTTACTCCAGGCGTGGCCTCAACAGGGCCGTGTAGAGGGGGAGGAGAACCTCCCTCGACCTGCTGCCCACACTCTTCCTCACGCACCCCAGGACACCACTGGCCTTCCTGGCCCCAAGGGCACATGGTTGGCTCATGGGGAACTTGGTGTCCACCAGAACTCCCAGGACCTTCTCCACAGAGCTGCTTCCCAGCAGGTCACCCCCAGCCTGTACTGGTGCATGGGGTTATTCTGCCCTGGGTGCAGGACCCTACACTTGCCCTGGTTGAACTTCATGAGGTTCCTCTCCCCCAGCTCTCCAGCCTGGCCAGGTCCTGCTGAATGGCTCCCGCACTCCCTTCACGCTCCCCTCCAGCCCCCCCCAAGCACCCAGAGCCCATCCCTGGGGAGGCACAACCCCAGTTCTGGGGTGAGGGGACACACGGCGACGCGGCCGCCCACCTTCGGAGAGGACACTGGTGATGTAGATGCCCCGCAGCGAGGTGACGTTGGTGAAGTCGGTCTCGCCGCCGGTGGTTGTGTAGAGGTGCCGCTCCAAGGACTTGGAGTAAACGAGGCCGCGGTCGTCGGAGGTGTAGATGGTGCCGAAGCCCGTGTCTGCAAGAGGGACACAGGGGACAGCAGTGATGGGGGGGACTAGCAGACTGGCATCAGCACCAGCGAACCTGGGGTGTCTCAGGAAGAGGAGAAACCCTTGTGGGGGTGGGAGAGAAGCACAGAATAGGTTGGAAGAGACCTCATGGAGTCCAACCTTTGACCCAACGCCACCCTGTCAACTAGACCAGGGCACTAAGTGCCATGTCCAGGCTTTTCTTAAACCCCTCCAGAGATGGTGACTCCACCACCTCCCTGGGCAGCCCCTTCCAATGGCTAATGACCCTTGCTGAGAAGAAATGCTTCCTAATGTCCAACCTGAACCTCCCCTGGCAAAGCTTGATGCTGTGTCCTCTTGTCCTATCACTAGTTGCCCTTCGGGGTTGGACAAATGGCCACGATCCAGCTCAAAGATCCTTTGAAAGCCTTCTGGGTTGCCCCAGGGCTTCTCTCATCAACCTCATCACTGCCAACCTGGACAACCAGCAATGGTAATAATCCGAGGGTTGAATTAGTCCAGGGGGCCTCCTGGTAACATCCCTCACCCGGGCCCCAGGGAGGCATCAGACCTCCTGTGAGATGGGGCTGGTCGGTGTACGGGGCCCTCAGTTCCCCTCAGAATAGAGTCATAGAATCACATGGGTTCTAGATAGAACCACACCTCTAGTGGTTCTATGGTTTGGGTTGGGAGGGACCTTAAAGCCCATCCAGTTCCAACCCCCTGCCATGGGCAGGGACACCTTCCACCAGACCAGGTTGCTCCCAGCCCCATCCAACCTGGCCTTGAACACTGCCAGGGAGGGGGCAGCCACAGCTTCTCTGGGCAACCTGGGCCAGGCTCTCACCACCCTCACAGCAAAGAATTTCTTCCTCACATCTCATCTCAATCTCCCCTCTTGCAGTTTAAAACCGTTCCCCCTCGTCCTGTCACTCCATGCCCCTGTCAAAAGCCCCTCTCCCGCTTTCCTGTAGCCCCTTCAGGTACTGGAAGGTGCTAGAAGGTCTCCCCGGAGCCTTCTCTTCTCCAGGCTGACCAGCCCCAGCTCTCTCAGCCTGTCTCCAGAGCAGAGGGGCTCCAGCCCTCTGAGCATCTCCGTGGCCTCCTCTGGACTCATCCCAGTTGCCACCACCCCCGTTGCAGTCCCCCACTCCCATCACCCTCCTCTCTCTAACACCCCCAGTTCTGATCCATCTGGTTGACCGACTTATTCCAGGCAAGCCCTGACATGGACCTTCATCTCCACCATCATCTCCTGACCCTCGTGTCCCAGAGCCTCACACCTATTCCGTAAGGGCACTTGGGAAGGTGAGGGGACCCGGGGGGGGAATGTCCAGGTCCAAGCAGGGACCTGTTTCCACAGGACATAAAGTGACATAAAATGGACCCAGCGCCATCACGGTCCCTACACACCACCACCAGGAGCGAGCAGCCTGCTAATTAGCGACACCTTAATGAGACAAATCTTTCCTCCAAGGCCACAGCTGCTTCGCTGACTGCAGAGAGGCTCCCATTTGTCCCCAAGCCCCCGTGTCCCTGTCCCCCCACCACACCCCAGCCAGGTCCCAACTCACCGCCCGGCTCGTCAACGTGCATGAAGACCAAATCATCGTTAGCGGCCAGGATGGAGTAGAACTGCTCGTGGCCAACGGAGGGGAGCTGGGCCATGTTCCACGTGTCACCTTCGTCCAGGGAGACGTGGATGCGCCTCGTGGTACCCTGGGGAACCGAAAGTGTCATCATCCTCCATCACCCTTCATCATCCTCCATCATCCTCGCAGAGGGGAGAGCTGCAAGGAGGGAAGAGGGAGGAGGGGGACAAGGGACAAGGACCTTCTCGGTCATAACGGAGGCGAAAAGGAACCGTCCCCCCAAGCCGAAGGAATAAATCTTGGTGCCGATGACCTTGAAGGCCTTGCCGAAGTCGGAGGTTTTCTTTAGCTCCAGTAACCCCAGATCAGCTTCTTAAGAAGAAAGGCAGGTGGATTAACGAGCACGGGGCCGGCACCGCCGTCGTTAGCCGTCCCCAGAGCCGCGTCCCCACTCCGATGGCCCACTCCTGGGTAACTCCCAGTTGAAAAGCTCCCCCGAGAGCTGGGGACCCCGGAGACGTGACATCAAGACGTACTTACTGCAGGAGCTGTTCAAGTAGGTGGTGAAGAAAATGGTGTCGTTCGCACCCCTGGGGGAAAGAAAAGGGGGGGACACACCACCAGTGGGACACGGTGGCCCTCGGGCTACAATCGCTTGCCACCCCCCCAAATTATCCTTTCCCCCCCCAAAAAAAGTGGGGGCCACTCACCACTTGGCCAAGCAAACGGCTTTATGGATCTCCTCCCAGTTCTCCCCAAAATCCCTGGAGACCCAGAGGCCGTTCTGGAAGAGCCGAGAGGTTGGTTACGATCAACCCCCCCAACCCAACACCCTCCCCCCAGCTCTGGGGCTGCAAAACCCCTGTCCCCAACCATGCCACCCCCCAAATCCCACAGCCACGTCTGTCCACCAGACACAGGGATGGACACGTGGCCATGATCCGGCCTGAAGCACCACCAAGACCCTTCGGGGTTGGACACGTGGCCACGATCTGCCTTGAAGCACCACCAAGACCCTTTGGGGTTGGACACATGGCCATGAACTGGCTTGAAGCACCACCAAGACCCTTTGGGGTTGGACACGTGGCCATGAACTGGCTTGAAGCACCACCAAGACCCTTTGGGGTTGGACACGTGGCCATGAACTGGCTTGAAGCACCACCAAGACCCTTTGGGGTTGGACACGGGGCCACGATCCGGCTTGAAGCACCACCAAGACCCTTCGTGGTCCCCAGGTGGGGTCTCATCCTGGCTCTCCCGGGTCCTCACCTTGGTGCTGAGGGCCAAGAGGCAGTCGGAGTTGCGGGGGTGGTACGTGATCTGCACCAAGGGGTGGAAGGGCAGATCCGTCTGGATGAAATTCTTGGCGAAATCGGACGAGCGGAAGATCCTGCCGCCGCGGCTGCCACCGGAGACGTCACCTGTGAGGATGACCTGGGGACGGGGAAGGCAAAGGGGGGGCTCAGCCGTGCCGGGAGCACCAAAACAAAGCCCACCATGAGCCCAGGGGTGGGGGGCTGTGGGGGGCCCCGACCTTTCCGGAGTTCTCCGGGCCGATGGCGATGCCGAACTCGGTGCGGATGAAGGTGTTTTTGATGAGGCCCGTGATGTCCTTGAAGGTTTTCCCGTAGTCCTCGCTGGAGGGGAGGAACCGGCGCGACCGTGAGCCAGCGCGGGGGCTCGGGGAGGGGTGGTGGTGGCCCCACCGGGGGTGGTGGCCCCGGTGTGTCACCCGTGGGGTGCCGTGGGGCTGGGGTGGGGGGGGTTCACCTGCGGTAGAGCTTGGACTGCCCGAAGCTCATGATGACCAGCGGCACGTGGAACGTCGTCAGGACGAGGATGATCTGGGCAGGGACATGGGGACAGGCAGGGTGACACCCCGAGCTCCAAGGCCCCCCCCCCCCCTTGTGTCCCTGTCCCCCTCCCAGGAGAAGGGCTGTCCCCTCCCCAGACCCCCCCTCCCTCCATCCCACCCCCAGATCAGTCCCAGCTTCAGGTGCCACCAGCCTTGGCGACACGAGGGGTCACTGCTGTCCCCCCCCGAGGGACCCAGGGTCACTTTGGGGGTGCACCCCCCCCCCCAGCACTCACCCCGGTGCTGTCGCCCACCCAGGACAGTGACACGGAGCCATTGAGGTCATCGAAGACGCACTGCGAGGGGACAGACACCAAAAGGACAGTCACAGGGAGGGGGGACAACGACCACCGGACCCCCCCAGCAGGGCCACGGCGCCCCACGGCCACCCCCTCCCAGGGGACACCGGCGTCCCGGCGCCTCCCCCTGCCACCCACCCAGGAGGGTGACACTAACGTGTCCCCACGGCACACGGGGCGCGGGAGGGTCCCCTCTGCGCCACGCAGCCCCTGGTGACCCCCCCCAGCCCACTGAGACACGGGAAAAGGCTCCGGAAGGCACTGGGAAAGGGGCCAGAGACCCCCTCGGTGGCACTGGGGGACACTGGTTTGGACTGGAGCGGCTGGATGGGAGCGGGCAGCGGGGTGGGGGTGGTTGGGGACACGCGTGGGGGTCTGGGGACACGTGTGGGGGGTCTGGGGACACGCGTGGGGGTGTCCTTACAGGGGAAAAAAAAGGGAAAAAGGGAAAAAAAAATGTAAACTGGTGCGGGACCAGTCCAGGACTGGTCAAACTGGGCTGGCAAAGCCACCGCCACCGAGCGGCAACCGGCCGGGCCGGCAGAGCGGGCGCAGCCGGTGGATCCCGGCACGGACCCGGTGCCAGCCCCGGGGTTAAGGTTCAACCCGCAGCCACCGGTGGCTGTCCGTCTGTCTGTCCGTCTGTCCTTCCGCCCTGTCCCCGCATCCGTCTGTCCATCCGCGGGGTTTGGGGGGGGTGTCTGCTCCCCGCCGGGGGGGTTGAGGGTGGCAGGGGGTGCGGTGCCACCCGCCCGCTGTCTGTCTGTCTGTCCGTCCCTGCTCGCGGAGCCCATCCGGCTGCGGCAGGTGCCACCGCTGGCACACACAGGGCAGTGTCCGTCTGTCCGTCCGTCTGTCTCTTAGGGGAATGTCTGTCCGTCCGCCCCAGTTGGCACAGGGAGGGCAGGGTCTGTCTGTCTGTCTGTCCCAGGGGATGCAGGGAGGGGGATGTCTGTCTGTCCGTCCATTCCAGGAGATATAGGGGGTGATGTTTGTCCGTCTGTCTGTCCCAGGAGATGTAGGTGGGGGGGGGTGATGACTGTCTGTCTGTCCATCCCAGGGAGTGTGGGGAGGGGAATGTCTGTCTGTCTGTCTGTCCGTTCGCCCCAGGAAATACAGGGTCTGTCTGTCTGTCTGTCTGCCCCAGGGGGTGTAGGGGGGGGATGTCTGTCTGTCCGTCCGTCCAGCCCACAGGGCAGCGGGGCGGGGGTGTCTGTCCCCCTGCCCGGGCCGGGGCTCAGTGGAGGGTCCCCGATCCGCGCCCCCCCGGTAGCTCCTGGCGGGGGGGGGGGTCCCCGCTCCCCGCCCCGGCGCTGTCGGTCTGTCCGTCGGTCCCCGCTCCCCGCCCCGCCGCTGTCGGTCTGTCCGTCGGTCGGTCGCTCCCCGCTCCCCGCCCCGCCGCTGTCGGTCCGTCCGGCCCCGCCGCCGCCCTCACCTGGTGCGTGTTGTTGCCGAGGGCGGCCGGGACGCCGCGTAACCCGCCGCAGGCCTCGCCTCCCGCCACCGCCGCCGGCCCCCCGCGGGGGTCCCGGTGCCGCTCCCGGTGCCGGTCGCGCAGCCCCAGCGCCGCCCCCGCCGCCCCCAGCGCCAGCGCCAGCCCCAGCGCCGCCCCGCGCGGCCCCATCGCCGCTCCGGGCCCCGCCGCCGCCGCCGCCGCCCCACGCCCGGGCCCGCCGCCGACCCGCCCCCCGCGCCGCCATTGGCTCCCGCCGCCCCGCGCCACGCCTCCGCGCCGCGCCCCCCCGTTGTGGTTGGCTGCGAGAGATGTCGCTCTCTCCCAAGACGCGCCTCCTCGGCGGCCGGCCCCGCCCCGCGCCCTCTGGTTGGTCCATCCCTTTGTCAATCATCGCTCTCCTCCTCCTGTGATTGGCCGACAGCGCTTGCACGATGGGTGCGAGCCCGCCCTCTCTCCTGCGACCCCCAGGCTCTAATCTACCTAGCGACAACCTTCTGATTGGCGGCGCGGCCAAGGGGGGAGCGGAACGATTTTCTGATTGGCCGCAGCGCAGGCCGGGGCGCGCCAAGCCCCCCGCCCGCCCATGGACAAGGTGCAGCCGCCCACGTGTGCGGGACCCCCGGCCCGAGCGGGGCACGAAGCCCCCGGGAAAGGGGGGTCTCGGGGGGCCACCGGGGCAAGTGCGAGGCCTGGGTAGGCTGAGGCTGGTTGTGGGGCTCAGCGCCTGGCTCTGGGGGTGCACAGCTGGCAGGGGAGGGGGCACAGGGGACAGCAGCGCGTGTCCCCCCCACCCCGGGGCAGGCTCCCCCGGTGTCCCTGGGGCTGGTGAGTGGTTTGGTGCCCGGTGACGGTTACACCCTGGCATGGTGGCCATATTGCACAAGCGGGCTGGAGCACGGCCCTGCCCTCTCCGGGGAGCGTTGGCGCAATACGTGCCCCCGGCGAGGGGAGGGCTCCGCACCCCCAGCGCCACCAAGGTCCCCCCCAGCTCAGGGGGGTGGGCGAGAAGGGGACCGGGTGCTCCGACCCCTGGCACTTGGTGTCTTCAGCTTTGAAGGCCCTTCTCCTTTCTCCTTGGCAAAAAGGGCATTTTCATTTTACTGCTGTGTCATCCTTCTCATTTTTTTTTTCTCCCTCTCCCCTGAAAAAAAAACCAAACAATCTACAAGTTCGACACGTGAAAGGCACAAGGAAACACACCTCTGGGACACGCTGCCTGGGTGGCATCGCCCAGCTCACCGCAGGACGCAAGCAAAGGGGCAGGAGATGAGCACGCAGGGCTCGGGTACCCTCACCCCCCTCTGGAAGCAGCTGAGGCATCAGATAAGGAGCACAAAGCCTCAATGTTCACTTCCAGAGGAGCCGCTCTCATGTGATGCCACCACCAACGAACCATGTGATGAGGGGCAGGGCATAAAGGACCATTTTCTGCCAAGTGCCACCTCGGGAAGAATCAGCTTTTTGTGTTTCTTAGGACACAAACAAACCTAGAAAGAGCACGAGCTCCCAGAGCAGCGGGGCTCGTCGTGGGGCAGGGTGGGTTACAGCAGCTGGGACAGGTCGGTCTCCTTCCCATGGGAGAAGGGGACACGACCAAGCTCTGAGACGATGTAAAAGCTTTTAGACAATATAAAAGCTTCGAGACGATGTAAAAGCTTTGAAGCACGTTAAAGATAAAGGGCATTTCTATCTTCCCCACGCCCAGGAGCTGGCAGCAGCCCCAGTTTCACTTACAGGGTGGTTGGAGGAGGGTGAGGCGGTGCCCTGGGTATCAGCCCGGCCTGCTGGGTGTTCAGGATCAGCGTCTTCCCCTCCACAAAAGGCAGGTGTGAGAGCAGCCACAGCTCCCTGCCACCGCTTTGGCTTTTGTTTTGTAGGAAAAGACTTTGCTAATCTCAACTTCTTCCCTTACCAGACCCATCTTCCATTCTGAGGCCAAGGATAGAGACGTTTGCTGAAGAGCAGGAACCAAAAGCCACCACAAAGCCCGTGAAGCAGATGAGAAGTTTGCTGGTCAAAATGAGACTTACAAAATTAAGCGGTACCAGCACAACGTGTCACATGAACCCCCAACCTATTCCCCCTCGGCGGGCTCTGGTCTATCATTGTCATGGATATTTCCCTGGTTGTGGAATTCTTCCCTGGGAAGGAGTCGGAGCCCCAGGTTACGGACAAAAACCGCTGGAGAAGGACGTGGGGAATGCACCAAATGGGTACAAGCAGCTCTAAAGTCTTCATTTTTTTCCCCAAGACTCACGTGAAGCGATACCAGGATCTCCTGACACCGCATCACCGCGCTCTCCACGAGAGGGAGACTTGGTACTGCAAACCCGCAGGCCCTGCTCTGCCCTGCACCCACCCCGGCAGATGTTGCCCTCACCCACCACGGATTTTAGCTCTGAATGGTCCCCCCTCGCCTCAGACCTCCGCAATTAGAGTAACAAAATGATTTATTCTCATTTCCTCTTATTGTCGGCATCAGTTATGTACAGAAACTGTAAAAAAACCTCAGGAGCCTTCTAAGAAGGGCAATCACGGATGCTGCTGGGAAATAAAATCACAGGTACTGGAAGGAACCAAGAGTCAGTTCGCTTTGATCGGGGGGAGGAGGAGCCTTCGAGGGAGCCTCTCTCTCTTCTTCAAATATCCTTGATGACCTCTTCGAGCTCCTCTTTCGTGTACATGTGGAACTTCATGCCGGGCTCCACCGTGGCAAGCTGGAAGAGAAGCACAAGGGGTTAAGTGTGTGCGGGTGTGTGGGGTGACAGCGCGGGGCAGGCGCAGGGAGCAGCTGTTCCTTCTCCATCTGCCAGCCCAGCAAGATCATTCCACCCCGTAACGTGCTCTTTGATTCCCTAAAATAGCCGCCTGCCGCAGAAATAGCTTTTAATTGACTCAGTCTCCTCAGAGGAGCAGCAGGGAACGGCTGTTGGGAGCAGGCAGGGCTCTGCTCCTGCTTGCTGGGGAGAAAGACCCTGTTAGTACGAGTCCTTCACCCAAACCCCGTTAATACAAGTCCTTCATCCAACTGCTCCTCAGAAGTGCCTCTTCCCCTCCACTAATCAACCAAGGGTACAAATCCCAGCCCCTCAATGTGCCTTAAGAGACCCCCAAGAGAGCAAAACACTCAGAAGGGGGCTCAGGGGTTGGCTCTGGGAAACTGAGGCAGAGGCAAACCTGCGTGTTGCTGGCCAAACACTGCCAATAACGAGCCACGGCGCGCCCTGCAGCTGCCTGGTGCCCCGTACGAGCAGATCAAAGAGATCTTTTCCCAGTCAAAGCCCAAGGGACGAAGCTGGGGGACAACACACTCCGCCCTGCCCCTTTGCCAGGAGCAGAGGGAGGCAGCGGCCAGGGCAGACAGCCCGGACATTTCACCAGAACAAGAGAGAACGTGAAGAACGACAGGACTGGGAGAGGAACGTAAGAGGGATCTTCATTCACACCTATCGTACAGCCCAGGACACAGAGAGCTGCAGGAGCGAGCTGGGATGCTCCAGGCCTCGCTCATGGGCACCCCTCAGCACCAGGCACGTATCTTTACCCGTAAGGGATCAAAGTTTGGTTGCAATAAGCTGAAGGAAAGCTGCAGAGGGCCCTGGTAAATCCCAGAGCTCTTCCTAGGCTCCCCTGCTTGCATGGTCATCCATAAAACAGCACGAGGTGGCAGGACGTGCTCTTGGGGTAGAGGGAGGGCAGCCATAAGGCTGTTTCAAGGAGAAACGTCCAGAACACCCAGCCTGGGAGCCCCTGGCAGCCCCAGACAAGTCAGAGACGCTCGCAGGTGCCACTTTAGGCCCCTCAGATCACCCATACAGGCGCTGGCCTGACACTAGACCCAAACAGACTTGACCACGCGCGTACAGACACCCCGAAACCCAAAACAAGTTTTCAGAGACACCAACTCCTTTGCTTTTCCACGTCTGCTCGAACCTGAGCCTCACCTTCCCCCTGCAAACAAAACCTCTACTCAACTATTCCCTTACAGGCTTCACAGGGAAGTAATTAATTTAAAAGCATAACATTGTTTAAGGCTCCTGACCTTCGCCACCAGCGGATTTAACTCTTCCACGACCACACTTCACCCCTTCTCTGTGCTACTAGATGGAAAAATCACACACAAGGGGTGGGGGAAGTGGCTACAGTAAATAATCCGGAGCACCACAAAAGGCTAGAACGCAAAGCAGCCACTTCAGGTGGCAGATTTTCAGCCAGAAGGGCGACTTGAGTCAATAGAAACCTTTTAATCCTCAGCACATTCTTCTCATCCTTAACCCCGCTACGATTCCTCAACACCTCCAGAGCTCTGCCAAGCACAGTTAAGCCCTGTTAAACGGGGACATGACATAAGGATACTGTACACGCTCCTCTGCCTCCAGATTTCTTCGCATCTCTTCCAGAAGAGACCTGAAGCTGATCAAGAATTGATCAGTGTGGGTTGGGAGTGCAGCTGGGGAAGCAGATTTCAGCTGGCCAGTATCATTTCTGGACAGTGTCTTAAGTTTTCAGCGTGCTGTTGGCCCTTTCCCCTCAAGGGAAGGTGGTGAATCACATCAGGAAGGGTCCCCAGCAGCAGTATTTAATAAAATAAATGGGGTGCACACTTTCAGGCTGTTTGGGAAACAGGTTCTGAGCGCTCAGAGGTAAGGAATTGGAGAATGGGGAGAGGAAAGCAGCTCAGGAGTCGGAACGACGTGATTTGGAAAGGTCTCGTGTCTCATAACCCGCCAGAAATAGAAGCAAACCCTCCACGCCAAGCCTCGCTCATCTATCCATTATCACTAACGAACTGGAAGGGTTTTTTACCTTTGCTACCTCAAAAGGAGCGTGACAAGTCTAAGGAGCGGGGTGTAAGGGGACAGGTAGCACTGTGTTTGTGGGGATCTCGGGTCAAGCTGAGCTCTGTGAGCCTGGCTGCTCGCAGGCAAAAGCCAGAGGTTAGAGGAGCACACTCGCTCCTGGAGGCTTCACCTCCCTGGTCCTCCTGTCCAAGAGATTTTTGGCACCAACGCAAGACTGAATATAGCAAGTCCAGAAGCTGTATAATTTTCATTCCTTCTAATATTACAAGTACCAGGGAGGGAAAAAAAAGAATGGCTAAACCCAGGGGAAGAAAAAGCTGGCATGACATGCTGTCTGACTCGGCCTGGGTAAGGTCAGCAGGGGCTCCAGCCCGCGGCCAGGGAGACCCCCAAGAATGGCCTCTGCCAGCACTGGGGGATTAGCCAGGCAAACAGGCCCCCTGCACACCTCTACAAGTCAAAAGAAAGCTCCAACCTTTCCAACGTGCCACACACATGCTACAATGCACAGTTTGGAGCATCAAGAACATCTGCAGCTGGCCAGCTGTTGGCTTGGGAAGTCCTGCACTGCTCCACCAACTCTAGAAGCAGAGGCAACCCCTTCTCTGCAGAAAGCAAGTGAGCATCTTCCTCACCCACAGGTTTAAAATGCAAGATGCTACCGAGACACTGGCTGGGCAGCCAGCAGGATCCACACTGGGGAAGCAAAGAGCACAGGCAGCGCAGGCCAAGCGCCACGGCCACACGCTGCGAAGGGAGTCGCGGTTACCTCGATGTTGGTCGCATTCAGCTTCTCCTCCATAACTTGTTTCAGGATGACGAGGGAAGATTTGATCGCTTCTTTCAGCGTCATCGACTGGAAAACAAACCCCTCGTTAATGGCATCGCCAACGCCCAAGCAAGCACTTGTACGACGCCCCTTCGACTGCTGCTCTCCCTCCCGCTCTCCTCAAATCCTTTAAGCTGCCACTGGCAGCAAATTTAAAAGCTTATCAAGTTATCTTACAGCATCAACACGAGATCAAAGCGCACTGTTCAGGCAGGACAGTGACAATTGCAGGGACGGTGACTTTCTGCTTCTGTATCACTTTTTATAAAGCTTAAGAACTGTTAATCTGGGCACATAAACCAGGATGGGGACACGAGGGTCCATCTCCCTTCACCAGCTACTGTCTATCAAGTGGTTCCTCCCCAACAAGCTCCAGTGGGTGCTCCAAAAAGTGGGACTCCCTCTTGGCAGGAGCCTTCGTGCTTTAATCATGGAAATCCCTGCACGAGGGGGAACTGGAGCCTGTGCAGCACTCAGAGTGATGAGAGCTGTGTCTGCAGTAACTTTGCACTTGGAAGATGGTTAAAACAAGCCACAGAGCCCAGAACTCTGACAACTCTGCTAGTGAATAAATTAGGTTATGGAGTCTCAGGCTGGAAGTCCTCACAGCATTCAACAGCGTCAGTTGTGATTTTCATTACAGTGTTTGGTTTCTCACCACACAAAAAGGGCAGCTCCCTCCTCGTGGAGGGAAGAAAGTTTCATTTAATATCAAACAGGACCAGCACTCGCAGCGTAAAAGCCATTAACTTCACTGGCTTAATAGAGTGGTGGAACGAAGCCGCGTGGCTTTAGCTCCTGACGCTTCAGGCTGCAGCCACACCGAGCCCTGACGCCGGCGGTGCTCGTACAGCAGGTCTTTTATTTATAGAGTACTTCCTGACATGGTCTTAATTAGCACCCGCTAGAAACAGAGACCGGCATCTCGGACACGTGTCTTGTTCCATGAAACCACTGCTGGTAGTAGTACTCCTCCTTGTAGAGATCCTCCTCCAACAGCTCAGCGCTGATATCTAATCACAGGATCAGCCGCCAAGGACTGAGTCCCACCCTGACAAGCTCACGCACCTCCTCTACGGAGCAAGAAGAGTCTTCTGGATCACTCATTGGGAAGGAAATTAGTGGATCCTCGTAGGTCGTGAGCTACCTCTGTAACTCGTGAGGTGTCAGCCCCAACCCAGCCTTTTACCTTATGGTAAACCTCTTGCAGGGAGCTCTGCGCGCCTTCCGAGGCGGAGCCGATCGCTCTGGCGTCGCACTGAACGAACGTCCCCGACGGGTCCATGTGAAACCTGCAGGAACAGGGGTGAGACGGTGACCCCAGCTCTCTCCTGGCATGCAGAGGAGGAGAGGAAGGTTTGAGGAGTGCCAGAGTCACCTGCAGACCCACGCTGGGCTGGTGAGCTAGGAGGAGAGCTAGACTGACACTGCCCTCCATACTCAGAGCAGAATCATTGTCCTTTTTATTTTTCCCCCTTTTATTTTTTTTTAATAAAACCAGCATGTTTTCACTCCTGCTCCTGGGAGGGAGACCTTCTGGGGCTGGCCCTGCTGAGCTGTTCCCACCTCCAGTGGAGGCCGAGTGTTTGAGTTCAGGTTACAAACACTCCACCACCTCCCCAAGGAATGTTACAGCAGGCTCCACGTATTATGTTACCGGTGGCTCTGCTAGTCCTTTAGGGAAAGGTAAGAATAAACTCGGGACGAGGAGAGCTTTAAGGCCTCCCTCCTGCCCAGGAAACCACATAAAAACACAAGGATTCAGTGAAGACATGGTGTCCTCAACCCTGAACAAGCAGCCAGTGCTCAGGCTGCTGCAAGGAAGGGTTTAAAAAACATCAGGTACATAATAGGATAAACCCCAAGCGTTTGGCTTAAGTAAAATCCCAGAATCAAGTTGTTAACATGTCCTGGGAAGTTTCAGTAGAGGTTTTGTCTCTTCCCAGAGCTGGCCTGGATTAAGAGAACCCAACTTACAGCTGAGGTCCCTTCTCATCAACTCCTCCAAAAAGCAGCGCGACACCGAACGGACGAGACTGCAAGAGAAAGGAGCCCAGAGGTCAGGCAAGGCCAAGGGCAAAGTCAGAGGGGAGCTGCCAGCACCTCCCCAGAGCTCCCCCCTCAGCTCCGCACCATCGCCCCTGGGTCCGCGTCCTCCTCCCCGAACTGCAGCGCCAGGTTGGACACGGCCTGTGTCACGCTCTCCACTGTCATGGTCTCGTTGTAGGTGAACCAGTGATTCTACAGGAAAAATAAGGAAAGATTCGAATTATCACCTTGTTCCCAAAAATGTGACAACCCTGGATCATCCACGTGGCGGGCTGGAGCAATGTCCTGCGTAGTCACAAAGACAACATCCCTCCAGCCTCTCTGGGCAGGCTGCTGGGGCACAGCCCGTGCAGTCGCAGGAGGGAAGCAGCAGGAAAAGAGCAAGAAGTGCAGAACAAGCTGGGAAGTTTGTGCAGGGATCCCCCCAAACCCTTGGCGCATCCAGGCCTTGGGATGCCAATGGGGAAAATGCAAGGCCAGAGCACATTATCCCAGTATCTGTTTCTGAAGTGATGGGGTTATCTGGTTCTCCAGAGGCAGGAGGGGTGCTGACACGCAGGAAAAGTCTTTACTATAAGCGCAGAGGTTTGTACCTGGGACCTCTAAGTACCTGAGGTACCGAGTAAATTTAAGGGGTCAAATATAACCAATATAACCAGTCTGTTGTCAAAACCAAGTCAGACACAGCCCCACACATTCACTGGGGCACAGCTGCCACTGGAGAACGTGCCATAAGATTCCCACCAAACGTGCAATACCACAGAGGAGAAAAAATACAAGGGAGACTCCCCGTGTTTGTTCCACCAAAGCCCCCTGAGGGAAGCTCCCCGCAAGCCTCCCCCTCCACAGCTCCCCTGCTGCAACAATCTTCCCTTGCCAGAGACTTCAGAGATGCCCCCGAGACCAGTGCTTTAAGAAAAGTCCAGTCTTACCTGAGTCTCCACTCTTGCTTTATCAATTAAAGTCTTCGCATCGGCTATCAAGCCACTCATGGCACACCCTGGAATCAAGAGAGGGAAACCACAAGGTGTTTCACTGATTCTTTGCGACACGCTCCTCCCCCAGCCTGCCCAAAGCCCACGGGGAGATAAAACAGGCTGCAGACGGAGCGGGTCACTGTGTGAGAGCACACGGCGGGGAAGGAGGAAAGAGGGCAGGATGGGAATGGATTTATTCAAGAGCAAGGATGGAGGCCCAGCTGAAGGGCAGGGACGTAACCAAGTGCTCCCAGTCATGCCTCCCACCCCACACCTGAACCAGTTCAAGGAGCCACATTTGAGGCCTTGCAAGAGAAGCAAACGGACCTAAACGTGACCTGCTTGGGAAGGGAACTCCTTCAGCCCCTCCGTGGGGAGGGCTGGCTAACCCATAGCTGGGCAGGGATGCAGCAGGAGCCTCCGGCACAGATCCTGCTCCAGGAAGAGAGGGGCTGGATCGCAAGCACAGGGGAGGAGGAAATTAAACCTCTTCAAGAGCTCCTTCCATGACGTGTGCCATCAGCAACACGGGTATTTTGGAGGTCTCCTGCTTTTCAAGGCGACATATTTGGTAAGGAGCCGGGCGTGGGTCCCCTCGCGGCGCGGGAGGCTGCTGCGAGCAGGGCTACGGGCTAACATTAGTGCTCCGAGGAACTGGCCCCGAGTCAAGCCCTGTGCAGTAACTCCCTGCCCTCCCAGATCTAAATTTGGGATGAGCTTTCAGGAGGGAGGTCATTGAGGCAGAGGGGGGGATGCTTCAGCTGCCTTTTCCTGCTCCTGTAACTATGTCCTGCTGGCCTGGAGCCTGGAAAACCAGTGACCAGGACCTGGTGTTCACTGGGAGGGGTGAGAGCTCCCACTCGGCTCAGCAGAGCTGCCTGCAGAGTCTTATTTTATAGGTATATCTCTCTCTAAACCTTGAGGGATGCTCCCAAGGCTCTACCAGAGGCACACCCAAAGCTCATTTCTTTTCTCCTCACCTATGTGAGAATCGATCTCTACGATCTTCTCGATGCTGCTGGGTTCCATGAGCGGGGAGGTGATCCTTTTCTCCACGGCCAGGCAGACGCCCTCCGAGGTCTGGATCCCGATAGCCGTGGAACCAAGCTGAAACCCACGGCAGAGTTACCACCCCCGCACCCAACACAGGGTCCAGCCGTGAAAACACACACGGTGCCACGCTAATTTCCACTTGTGTTCTTTGAAGGTGTCTTGTTTTGGGAGACTATCGCATCACCGACCCAGAAACCCACCCCCAAGACCCTACAGGCCTTGCACACCCGATTTTAACCGTTGTGACTTCAACTAGGAAACTGGGAAGGTTAAACCCGTGCTACTTCCCAGCCCAATTAATCACCTGCAGCAAGTTTTACCCTGCTCTTGCAGGACACCACGGTGTCACCACGGCCATGAGCACAGCCAAGAGGGGGGTCAGATCTCAAGGGCTCCCACCAGCCCCTACCTTGCTCCCAGCTTTTCCAGGATAACTGTACCAGCTGCAACGTGGAGATGCTGACTCCGAATATCCAAGTCAGGCTACACGATGTAATTTTAGCAGCAAGCTTCCCCTACAGCTACACTTATAACCACAGGCCTGGAAGAGGGGAATCTCCCCATCACAGGCACTCAGGTTGCCCAACGCTCCCCATCCTTTAAGGACGCAGCCTGCCCCAGCTGCACACAAACCCCGAGGGACGAAGGGGCACCTGGTGTCATTTCCAATGGATTTTTTGTTAATGAAGCTACAGCACATGAATAAAAACTCCTCCTCCACCCCAAGGCACGGGCACCGCACGTAACGTGTCGCAAGAGCCACCCGAGCCACAATTTTGTCAGGAAGCTTATGGGCTGATCTGGAATAAGGGGAGAAGGCAGAAGGCTTCTGTGGGATTGCTACTCTAGGAGATGTATTTGTAATTACAAAGTCAGCGTGGGGACTGACACCCCCGAGAGTTTTTTACTTCCCAAAGCCTTAATAAACATTATTACTTCTCGCCTCCTCGTTTAAGTAGCGCTTCAACGAGCTAAAGCAGTAGAGGGAAAATAAACCCAGCTCCATCCTTTTCCCCAGTCCAAACACAGGCCTGCTCAGAGCTTCTTCGCTTCACGACAAGAACATTTCTCAATTAAGAGGTGGGTTAGTTTGCTCGTTACAACATTTACCTTCAGGTTTTAAAATTCACCTGAGCAAACAGCAACCCACTCCAAGCCGTGACAGCAGCGAGCTAAGCAAAGGAAAGTTATCCTAGGGAGAAAAAAATTGCCACTTTGGGGTTATTTTTAAGGGACCTCATCTTTATAAAGCCCATGGGCCAGAAGGGAACACGGCATTAGCTCAGGCAAAGAGAGAGCAGAGCGCTCCTCTGCTCTCAGACATGGCATTATGGGCAGGAGGCACCAGCACCGTGACCTTCTGCGGGCAGAGCCACGGTGTGCAGGCGTTCAGGACCTCCTGCTTCAACATCAGCTTTGAGTAGGTTGGATTTGGGGATGAGCATCTTCAGATTGTGTTTGGTTTGGGGGGTAAAGCAGTTGGTAAGAGACAAGGAGGGGAACTTTGCATTTGGGGAAAAATTGACGGCGTTTGGCTCTTCACGACCCATAAAAGAGCAGAGCTGCAGGAGGTTTGGCTGGATGGAAGGAATTAAACACCGACACACACCTCTCCTACTACAAACCGGAGGTGAAAGGCTGGCAAAGAGCTGCCAGAGCGGTCACACACCGACAGGGAAAGGCAGCAGCTCCCGCTCAGCGTTGCCCTGGGAGCCGGCCAAACCCTGCCTCGCTGCAGAGCCCCGGAGGGACAGGCCCTGCCTGGTTTATTTCTCACCAAGCCTTTGGGTTTGAAAGAGCCCTGAACAGTTTGGCAACCAGAGCTGACGATACCTTGATGGCCTCGATGGCATACTCCACTTGGAACAGCCTCCCCTCCGGAGAAAAAGTGTTCACACCCCTGCAAGAACAACGTCAGAGATGGTGTGAAGGGCAGGAAACCGAAGGCTGATGAGAAATGCAGTTCCTTAGTCAAGGGTGATGGTGGGAAGGGTGACGCCAGTTGGGGACAGGTAACACAGAGGGGTGACTGGAACACGTCACAGCTTCGCCGGAGCCCATGGCCCTCGTGGCAGACACGGGCAGGGTCTGGATTCAGGATGTTTACAGAGAAAGAGAACAAAAGGAACGCCAGCAGGTCTAGTTACAGCTCAGGAGGACTGTTTCCATGGCACACTTGCCACTGGGGGTGCTGGAAGCCTTCCCCCAGCACCAGGGGACAGCAGGGCTTTGTTTTCCCAGCGCAGCCCCGTTCCTGTCTCTGGATACCCCATCACAGCCCCTGCTCCCCCCACCGCACCGCACGCAGCAGGAGGTGACTCTGCCCTCCCCGCCAGACCCATCGTGCCGGTGGCCACGGGAAGCGCGGCGCCCCGGGGGCTCCATCCACACGCAAAACCCGCCGAGGGATTTCTTAGAAGCCACTTGCTTTCAGGAGGCGTTTAGCGAGAGAAACTACAGCCTTATAAGACCCCCCCCAAGGGACCCTGGAGCCTTCCGACACTGGAAGCCCCCGGTCACACGGGGTGTGCCCTCCCTTCCCCTGTATTTAACAGGGCTGAGCTCGCCAAACCCTAAAGAAAATAAAAACAGCGGGAAGAGCCCGCCGCGGGGAGGGGACGGCCGCGAACCGCACGGCTGCACCGGTGAACCCCCAGGGGCCTGGCAACGAGCAGAGGCCCTTGGGCCGGGCCCAGCAGCGCTGCGGGCTCCCTACCAGCTCCTCAGAGCGGCCTCACGGCGGCTGCAGGCGAGAGGCGCCAGCCGGGGCCGACCGGGACGGTGCCGGAGGGTGACAGGCCGCAGGCCCGTGACTCAGCCGCAGGCCGCGGGCGGCGCGGAGGGCGCTGGAGAAGGGCGGTCGGGGCGGGAGGGCACTTACCGGTCATACTCGGAGCGTGTGAGGAACATGTTGGCGGCAGGGGGATGCGGGGGAGCGCGGGGAGAGGGGGAACGGGCGGCGGAGGCGGGAGCCGCGCTCTGCCCTCGCCGGCTTCTTCACCGCCGCTTCCGGCCAGCGAGCCCTCACCGCGCAGGCGCCGCCCCGCCCACTTCCGCCCGCTCCGCTTTTCCATTGGGCCGCACCGTCAGTGGTTTAACCAATGAGTAAACGGAGAGGGCGGGCTCGGAGGGGGGGGGGGGGGGAGAGGGGCGGAGCTGCTGACAGTGGGGATTGGCGGGAGGGCTGGAAAGGGGCGGGGCTAGGGGAAGGGGGCGTGGTCAGAGCGGTGGGGGGCGGGGCTAGCGGGCACGGCGCGGGTACCGGGACGGGGATACCGGGGAGGGGGAACCGGGGAGGGGGAACCGGGCAGGGGGGGCCAGGGCAGAGGCATAGGGATGCCCCAAGGTCCACCGGGGCCGTGCGGGCACCCGGGGCGGTGCGAAAGTCCCGTTACCGGTCCCGTTACCGGTAACGGGACTTTCGCAACGCGACTTTCGCACCGCCCCGGGTGCCCGCACGGCCCCGGGGCTCCCCGTCCCCTTTCAGGACTGATTTGAGGTCGGACGAGCCGGTGGACGGACACCCCCGGTGGGCGGAGGGACCGGGGGCGGACTGGGATGGGGGGGGAGGGCTGTCCCGGGGGCCTTACCGGGGGCGGGGCGATGTTACCCGCCCCCGGGGGGCGGTGGGGTTGCCGGTGGCGGCTCTGAGAACGGAGCGGTCCCAGTGGGTGGTGGAGGCAGCACCGACTGCCCCCGGCCCCGCCATGTCGGAGCCCGGTGCCCCCGCGGCCGGCGATAAAACGCCCCGGCTCCAGGTAGGGCTCTCCGCTGTGACCCCCCTCCCGCTTCTCCGGTGCCAGGGGAAGTCTCCTGTTGCGGCTTCTCGGTGCCCCGGCACAGTTCCCCGGTGCAGCCCTCGGTGCCCCCATGCAACTCCCGGTGCAAGCCCCACGGTGTCCCGGTGCGATCCCCGGTGCAGCCCGCGGTGTCCCGGTACAGAGTCCTGGTGTAGCCGCCCGGTGCGACCCCCGGTGCAACCTCCCGGTGTCCCGCTGCAGCCCTCCGCCGTTCTGCCATGGCCGGTGCAGCCCCTCGGTCCCCCGGGGCAGCCCCTCGGTCCCCGGTTGCAGCCCCACGGTGTCCCGGGGCAGCCCCTCGGTCCCCGGTTGCAGCCCCACGGTGTCCCGGGGCAGCCCCTCGGTCCCCGGTTGCAGCCCCCCGGTCCCCCGGGGCAGCCCCTCACCCGGAGCAGCCACTCGGAGCAGTCCCCTGACTCCCCGGTCCCCCGGTGCAGCCCCCCCGACCCCCCGTTGCAGTCTTCTGGTCTCCCGTTGCAGCCCCCCGACCTCCCCGAGCAGCCCCCGTTGCAGCCTCTCGGTCCCCGGTGCAGTCCCCCCGGTCCCCCGGTGCAGCCCCCCCGTTTCCCGGGACAGCCCCCTGCCCGAAGCAGCCTCTCGAACAGCTCCCCGGCTCCCCGGAGCAGCCCTCGGTGTCGTCCCCCGGTCCCCCGGGGCAGCCCCCTGCCCGGAGCAGCCCCCAGCTCTCCGTTGCAGCTCCTCGGTCCCCGGTTGCAGCCCCCCGGTCCGGCGGTGCAGTTCCCCTGTCCCCCGGGGCAGCCCCCCCCCAGCCTGGAGCCACCCCCTGGTCCCCCCATCGCAGCCCTTCGCTCCCCCGGTGCTGCCCCCCAGTCCCCCAGAGCAGCCCCCGGTGCCGCCCCGGTGCCCGGGCTCCCGCCGCTCTCTCCCGCAGGACCGGGTGCTGGCCGGGGTGCGCTGGGGCCGCCTCCTGGAGCCCCTCGGCTTCCTCAAGGTGCTGGAATGGGTGAGTCCCCCCCCGGACCCCCCCTGCCCCAAACATCCCGGGCCTGATCCCGGCACCGGGACCCCCCCACGGGCACAGCCCCAGCACCCCTGGGTGCTGCTCCCCTGGGACCCCCCCCAAATGTGGGGTGCCCCATTGCTTTCCTAAAGCCCCCCAGGGATGAGGGGACCCTGGAGCCCCCCCTGCCCCTCCGGAGCCGTCCCGGGTGTGGGGACCCCACCCTGGGGGGGCTCTGGGGGGCGTGGGGTGCGGGGCCACCCGGACGGCCGGATTCAGGCCCCGCGGCTCCCCCGGTGACCTTGAGCAGGTGGCTTTGCCGGGCCATGCCGGAGGGGACGGTGACATCGGGGTGTGGGGTCCCCGCCACCCCCACGGGCTCGGGGGGCTTTGGATGGGCGGGTGGGGAGGGGGGCTGGGGGTCAGCAGGCCCCAGGAGGGGGGACCCCGGGAACGGGGGGAGCCAAGCGCCCGCGGCCCCGTCCCGGCCGTGCCACGAATGGCTCCAGGATTGTATTTCAGGGCGGCATTTCTGCGGCACGGCCCCGTCGCGGCCGGGGGGCTCCCGCTGGCCCCACGCCTGGGCGTCAGCGCTGGGGAAACTGAGGCACGGGGCCGGGGCCCAGCCCTGGGGTGTGAGGCTGGATCCATTCGGGCACCTCCCGCCCGGAGGAGCCGGGTCGAGGGGGTTTTTCCCTTGACCCCGCAGCTCTTGGCTTTGGATAATCCCCCCGGGGAGGTGCTGGGCACCCTGTGCCAGCGGGGCTGCCGGGCAGGATCCGGCCCTGCACGCACAAACACCCCGAAAGCGGGAGGAAAACCCCCGCGGTGGCCACCAACACTCCTGCTTCGACCCTCCGTGCTGCACAGGGGCCTGCCCATCCCCATGGCGTCAGGCCTGGCCGCTCACCTTCCCCCCTTCACCGAGCTCAGCCGGGAGAAGTTGCCAGAAAACTCTTTGGGAACGGTGTTTTCCCGCCACCGGAGAGGAGACGGGGAACGGCAGCGGTGTCCCCCCAGGGCGGGGGACCGGTGGGGACAGGGTGACCCCAGGGATGCTCCCGCCTTGCTGGAAACCCGCTCTGGTGCTCAGCACCGTGCCTCAAATTATGCTGAGGGGGGTGTCCTTGCTGTCACCCCCCCCAGAACATCGCCTCGCCTCCCCCCGCTGCCCCGGGTCGCCCCCCGGTACCGGCGGCAGCCGCGGCGCTGGCACACGGGGCCGACAGCTGCGGGGTGGCAGCTCGCCCTGCGCCCGGGGGGGTGCAAACCCCAAGTTGGGTGCACCCCACCCCAGGGTAAGGGGGGTCTTGAGCCCCCTCCCCACCCACTGCTCCTCTCCCGCAGCTCTTCGCCACCTTCGCCTTCGGGGCCTGCGGCTCCTTCAGCGGCGAGACCGGGGTGACGGTGAAGTGCAGCAGCGAAACCAAGGAGATGAGCGCCATCCTCATCCAGTTCGGGTACCCCTTCAGGTGAGGGGGCACCCAGCCCGGACCCCCTCCCCCAGGGATCCCATCCCTGCTGCTGGGGACCCCCGTGGGACCGCAGCCACGGAGGTGCCATCTGGGGACTCTCTGCACCCCCCCGGCGCCACGGGGCGTCCCCCAGCTCTGGTTCCTGACACCATTCGGGGGGATCCTCGTTAATCGGGGAAGACCAGGGTGGGGAATCCTCATTAATTAGGGAAGGCGATGATGGAGCCGGGCCAGTGTGCGCCACGCTTTTAACCCCTTCCCTTGGCCACCGTGCCTGTGCCGGGGCACCGGGCTGCGGCAAGGGTCTGGGGTCCCACCTGTCAGCACCCTCCGTCCCCACGGGACCACCTCGACGCCGTTATTTCAGGCTGGCAGAGCCACCCCCATCGTCCCCCCCCATTCCAGAGCCACCCCCCATCCCCGTTCCTGCTATCCCAGGTTATACCAGATCTCCTTCGAGATGCCGGATTGCGGGGACGAGCCGGAGCCCCAAACCCAGCACCTCGTCGGGGATTTCTCCGCTCCGGCTGAATTTTTCGTGACCCTGGGGGTCTTCTCCTTCCTCTACGCCCTGGCTGCTCTGGTGCTGTACCTGCGCTTCCATTCCCTCTACGGCGAGAATAAGAAGCTCCCCTTCGCGGTGAGGGGGCTGCATCGCTCGGGGTGGGGGGGTACGGGGTGGGTGCTGCTCCCGCTGAGCCCGCTGTCCCCGTCCCCGCAGGATTTCTGCGTCACCATCTGCTTCGCTTTCCTCTGGCTGGTGGCGGCGGCGGCGTGGGGCAAAGGGCTGAGCGACGTGAAGGCGGCCACGCGGCCCGCCGGCCTCATCGCCGCCATGGGCGTCTGCCAGGGCCCGGAGGTGGTCTGCAACGCCGGCGCCACGCCGGCCATGGGGCTGGCCAACATCTCCGTGGTGAGAGCCGGCGCACACGCGTGTGGGCACACGGGGGTGTATGTACAGGCACACGCGTGTGGGTGCAGGCGTTTATTTATTTACGGTGCTTCGAGCAGAGCTCAGTGGGTCCCAGCCCTTGTGGGGGCACACGCGTGTGCACACACACACACACACACGTGTGGATGCCCGTGACACGCTTGCCAACCCCAGACACATGAATGCGTGCCCATGTGTGTGCGTGTTCACGTGAAAGTGCACGTGCACACGTGAACGCACCGTGCACGCAGGCATGGAAACGCATGCACACACGTGTATGCATGTCCTTGTGCGCGCACACGCACGCTGCATTCCCGCGCTCAGCACGCGCTCCGCGGCCACGGTGCTGACACCACATGGGACACGGGACCCTTCCTGCGTCCCTACGAGACCCCCCCCAGCCACAGGGGATCCCCACACCGGGGTGGGCAGTGGTGATGCAGCCCCTGGCGTGGGCACGTGGGGCGCAAGGGGTGTATGGGGTGCATGAGGTGCATGGGTTTCATGGGGTGCATGGGGCACATGGGGTGCGCAGGGTGCATGGGGGTTGCGTGGGGTGCACGGGGGTTGCAGTGGGGTGCACGGGGTACATGGGGTGCGTGGGCACACGGGGTGCATGGGGGGTATGAGATGCACGAGGTGCACAGGGCACATGGGGTGCGTGGGGCATGTGGAGTGCATGGGGCACATGGGTGCACGGGGCACATGAGGTGCAGGAGGTCCGAGGGGCGTGTGGGGCGCATGGGATGCATGAGGTGCATGTGGCACATGGGGCACGTGGGGTGCATGGGGCACATGGATGCATAGGGTGCACGGGGCACATGGGGTGCATGGGACGCATGGAGTTCATGGGGCACGTGGGGTTCACGGGGTGCATAGGGTGCGTGGGGGACATGGGTGCATAGGGTGCATGGGGCACACGAGGTGCATGGGGCACATGGGGGTGCACAGGGCGCATGGGACGTATGGGTTGTGTGGGGTGCACGTGGCACGTGGGGCACATGGGGTACATGAGTTCCATGGGGCGCATGGGGCGCACAGTGTGCACAGGGTGCACGGGGCCCACGAGGTGCATGGGGCACATGGGGTGCACGAGGTGCCTGTGGCGCGTGGGGCACTTGGGGCACGTGGGGTGCACGGGGCACGTGGGTGCACGGGGCACACGAGGTGGGTGCACGGGGCACACGAGGTGCATGAGGTCCACGGGACGTGTGGGGCACACAGGATGCATGAGGTGCGTGTGGCGCATGGGGCACATGGGGCATATGGGGTGCGTGGGGCACATGGGGTTCACAGGGTGCACAGGGTGCACGGGGCACACGAGGTGGGTGCACGGGGCACACGGGGCGCCCAGCGCGCGTGGGGTGCCGGGTGCCGGCGCTCACCCGTGGGTGCCCCCCGCGGGGGGTCTCTCCTCTCTCCCCCCCCAGCTCTTCGGGTTCATCAACGCCGCGCTGTGGGCCGGGAACTGCTGGTTCGTGCTGCGGGAGACGGCGTGGGCGGCGCGGGCCGAGCCCCGCGACAGCGCGGCCGAGCAGGGGGCCATCGACAAGCAGTAGCCACCCACCCCCCCGGGGGGGCCCACCCGGCACCCCGGGCTGGCACTGGGTGTCGCTGACCCCGGGGTGGGGGACGCGGGGGGGGTACGGATGCTATAGGGGAGGGATGGCGTGACCCCGGGGAAGGGGCATTGACCGCTGCTGCCCGGCTGTATATAGGGGTCTGCGGAGCCCTGGGGGGCCCGGGCTGTATAGGGGGGCTCTGGGCGGCACCCCGGGGTGTGCACGGCTGGATGGGGGGGGCGTATAAAAGTCCTGGGTACCAGCTCTATAGAGGGGGGCGTGTAACCCCTGGTGTCTGGCTCTGTATGGCGGGGTATATACATCACCTGGGCGTCCTGCTCTGTATAAGGAGCTTTATATAGGGGTATATATGTCACCTGGGTATCCTGCTCCATATAAGGGTATATATAACCCCCAAATGTCCTGCTGCATATAAGGAGCTTTATATAGGAGGTATATACATCACCTGGGTATCTTGCTCTGTGTAAGGAGCTTTATATAGGGGTATATACATCACCTGGGCGTCCTGCTCTGTGTAAGGAGCTTTATATAGGGGGTATATACATCACCTGGGTGTGCTGCTCTATATAAGGGTGTATATAACCCCCAGATGTCCTGCTGTGTATAAGGAGCTTTATATAGAGGTTATATATGTCACCTGGATGTCCTGCTGCGTATAAGGGTACATATAACCCCCGGAGCTTTATATAGGGTGTATATACATCACCTGGATGTGCTGCTCTGTATAAGGCTATACATAACACCTGAGTGTCCAGCTCTCTATAGGGGTAACCCCTGGGTGTCCTGCCCCGTATAGGGGCACAGGTAACCCCTGCTGTCCAGCTCTATAGAGGGGTATATAGCACGTGGGTGTCCACCTCTGTACAGGGGTGCATATAAGGGTCCCCAGCCCTGTATAGAGGGTATATGTCACCCCTGAGAGTCCATCCCCATATAGGGATAAGCCTGGGTCCCCAGCCCCATATAGGGGATATATAGGGTCCCTGGGTCCCCAGCCCTATATAGGGATAAGCCTGGGTCCCCAGCCCTGTATAGGGGGTGTACGTATATAAAACCCGTGCCCCCAGCCCCTATAGGGAGTATATGTTGCCCCCAGCTCCCCAGTCCCATATAGGGGTTATATATAACCCCCAGGTCCCCAGCCCCGTATGGAGATTATCCGTCACCCCTGGCTCTCCATCCCCATATAGGAATCACCCCCGTGTCTCCAGCCCCTATGGAGTGTATAGGATCCCCCGGGTCCCCAGCCTGTGTAAGGGGTGTGTGTTGCTCCTGGCTGTCCAGTCCCCTATAGGGATAACCCTGGCCCCCCAGCCTCGTATAGGGAGTGTATAGGACTGCCGGGTCCCCAGCCCCATATAGGGATAACCCTGGGTCCCCAGTCCTGTATAGGGTGTATATAGGGTCCCCGGGTCCCCAGCTCTATATAGGGATAACCCCGTGTCCCCAGCCCTGTATAGCAGGTATATAGGGTCCCCGGGGTCCCCAGCCCCATATAGGGGGTATATAAGACCCCCCGGGTCCCCAACCCTCTATAGGGGATATATAGGGTCCCCAGCCCTATATAGACAGTATATGTCGCCCCCGGGTCCCCAGTCCCATATAAGGTCCCCTGGCCCCCAGCCCCGTATAGGGGTTATACAGGACCCCCGGTGCCAGCCCCGTATAGGGACAAACGGGCCCCCCAGCCCCCGTCGGGGCACACGGAGCCCCGGCCCCGCACACGCAGCCCGGCGGGTGTCCCGGGACGGTGCCGGTGCGGGGCAGCCCCCGGTGCGGTGCGGGACGGGACTACACGGCCCGAGGTGCCGCGGGGCGGGCGGGGGCGCGCGGCGCATGCGCGGGGGCGCGCGGGGCGGTGGCGGCGGGGGGGGGGGGGGGCGCGCGCGCTCCCGCGGCGGCGGCGATGGCGGCGCGTGGGCGCGCGGCGGCGATGGCGGCGGCGGCGGCGGCGGAGCGGCGGCTGCCCGGCCTCGACGAGTTCGCGGGGCAGAGCTGGAGCGCCTGGGTGGAGCGGGCCGGGCCGGGTGAGGGGCGGCGGCGGCGGCGGGGCGGGGGGGCTGCCGCCGGGAACGGAGCCGCGCCCGCCGCCCCCCCGGTCCTAGCGCCGCCGAGCGGCGGCGGGCAGCGGGCACCGGGCAGCGGGCACCGGCAACAAGGCAGTGGGCACCGGCACCGGGCAGCGGGCACCGGGAATCGGGAGTCCCGCACCGGGCACCAGCACCGGGCAGCGGGCACCGGGAATCGGGAGTCCCGCACCGGGCAGCGGGCACCGGGAATCGGGAGTCCCGCACCGGGCACCGGCACTGGGAACCGGGCAGCGGGCACCAGGAACCGGGCACCGGCACCGGGAACCAGGCAGCGGGCACCGGGAATCGAGCAGCGGGCACCGGCACCGGGCACTGGGACCGGGCAGCGGGAGTCCCGCACCGGGCAGCGGGAACCGCGATCCCCGCAACAGGCAGTGGGCACTGGGAACCGGGAACCGGGCAGCAGGTGCCCCACAACGGGCACCCAGCAGCAGGCACCGGACACCGGGAACTGGGCAGCCAGAGCTGGCACTGGGCACCCCAGTGTGGTTACTGGGAACCCTGTGCCCCTTACTGGGAGCCGGTTAGTGGATACCCCACGTACTGGGGTGCAGCGGGCACCTGGGAGCCCCAGGTGGGGAACTGGGCATGATGTGCTGGGTACTGGTGTGCCCTGAATGGGGAACTGGGAGCTGCGCACTGGGAACCAAGGACTGCATACTGGGAGCTGGGCACTGCCCCAGTGGGCTCTGCATACCGGGACCAGGCACCCCAGGGTGGGCATTGCCCCACCGGTGCCCCATGTCGCAGCCGGACAGGACTGGGCACCCAGTATGGGACAGCTGGATGGGACTGGGTGCCCAGTATGGGACAGCTGGATGGGACTGGTTATCCAGTGTGGCATGGCCGGACGGGACTGGGCACCCAGTATGGCATGGCCAGGTGGGACTGGGCACCCAGTATGGCACAGCTGGACAGGACTGGGCACCCAGTATGGCACAGCTGGACGGGACTGGGCAACCAGTATGGCACGGCTGGACGGGACTGGTTATCTGGTGTGGCATGGCTGGACGGGACTGGGTACCCAGTATGGCATGGCCAGGTGGGACCGGGTGCCCAGTATGGCACAGCTGGACAGGATTGGGTGCCCAGTATGGCATGGCTAGATGGGACTGGGCACCCAGTATGGCACGGCTGGACAGGACTGGTTATCTGGTGTGGCACAGACGGATGGGACTGGGTGCCCAGTATGGCACGGCTAGATGGGACTGGGCGCCCAGTATGGCATGGCCAGGTGGGACTGGGTGCCCAGTATGGCCCAGCTGGCCAGGACACCCTCACTGCTGGCCCAGTGGACACCAGTTCCCCCGCAGCAGAGCCTGGTGCAGCGGCTGGGGCCGGGCCACCCGCCTGGCACGGCCAGCGAGGACACGGGCTGGCCCCGGGAGCCCTGTGCCCTGCTGGCCGGGGGCTACTGGCAGGGTGGGGGCCGGGGCCTCGGTGGCGATGGCCTCGGGGTGGCACCGTCCCCCTGGTCCCATTTTAACCAGTTTAATCGTCCCAGCGCTGACGGGGTTTGTCTGGGGCAGGGTGCGGGTCGGAGGCGGAGGAGAGCGGGAGGAGCGGCGGCAAGAAGCTGGACGCCATGACCCTGATCAAGGAAGGTGAGAAAACCCGGCGTTTCGGGGCCGCGTTCACCCTCCTCCGGCACCGAGAGCCGTGCCAAGCCGTGCCGAGCCGTGCCAAGCCGCGCCGCGCCCTCTCGCCCCGCAGACATGAGCATCTTCGGGCACTGCCCGGCGCACGACGACTTCTACCTGGTGGTCTGCAACCACTGCAGCCAGGTGGTGAAGCCCCAGGCCTTCCAGAAGCACTGCGGTGAGCCGGGGCGGGGGCGCCGGGCACGGCCAGCCCCCCGCGGGGCCACCGGGCAGGCGCAGCCCGGGCTCGGGGGGGGGCTCACGGCGGTGGGACCCCCGGGTTTCCCCCTCCCCGCTGACCCCGTGCCACCGTGTCCCGGCAGAGCGCCGCCACGGCCCGCTCACCAAGCTCTACGCCCGCGCCGCCAAGTGCCACGTCGCCGTTAACGGGCAACCGGTGGCCGCCGGGACCCCCAGCGTGGCCAAGGCGCTGCGGGAGAAGCCCCCGGGTGCCCGCGGGCGAGTCCAGCCCTTGCCCGAGCGACCGGACAAGGACAACAACCTCTGGTGAGCGCCGGGACAGGCGGGAAGGGGGCACCGGGGGGGGTGACACCCCCTCCACTGTCACCAAACTCTGTCCCCAGCTTGTTCGTGCCCGTGGTCAACCTGGAGAAGATCCCCAGCATCCCCAAGGCGGAGGGGCACGGGGTCAAGGTGCCCCCCAAAGCCGTACCCACCAAGGAGCCCTCGGGGACACCCGCCGCCGCCGCCGTGCCCAGGGAGCCCCCGGTGCCGGCGGGGCTCGGGGGGGACCCGCCGATGCCCGCCGACGGCCCCGGGGACAAGGACACGGGTGCCTCCAAGCCACCCCCCAGGTCCCACAAGAAGCTGGCGCGTGAGTCGTGTGTGTCCCCCCCCTTTTCCTTGGGTGCCCCCCACCCTCTCCCCCTGCGCCCAGGGGACCCCCCCAGTACCCCTGAGCACGGCTCCGGTCACCCGGTGCGTTTAGGGTCGGTGCCACAGTGGTGGCGGTGGCATTCCCACATGTGACCCCCCCCCATCGTGTCCCTGTGTCCCCCCCCACCCCAAAAATGGGGGTGGGACAGATGCCGCGGGCGCTTTCGGGGTGACGGTGGGTGATGCCCTTAGCAGAAGCCATGTGGGGGGTGAAATAGGGTGCGGGGGGGGGAAATGGGGTGGGGGGTGTGAAATGGGGTGGGGGGGGGTGTAATGGGGTGAGGGGTGTGAAATGGGGTGGGGGGGGCTCCCCCCAGACTTGGGGTGAAAGGGGAGGGAGGGGGCAGGAGATGGTGCCCCCCCACCCCACGGAGGGTGACTTGGGGCTCGTGTGTGTCCCCCCGCCCCGGAGCTGCGGCTTCTCGCTCCAAGGAGGGGGGGCGGGGCTCCATTTCCAGCACGGGCTGGGGTGACCCCCCCAGACCCCCCCCAGACCCCCCCAGTCCCCCCCAGCATCCCTCTGCCCCCAGGCAAGGAGTGCGACCTGAACCGGCAGTGTGGCGTGCTCAACCCCGACACCCAGAAGATCTGCACCCGCCTGCTCACCTGCAAGGTGGGGGGGCACCCCAGCACCCAGCAGGGGATTTTTTTTTTTGGGGGGGGGGGGGGTGTTTTCTCATCCCCCCCCGACCCCCTCCCCGCTGTCCCCCCCGCACAGATCCACTCGGTTCACCAGCGCCGCGAGGTGCGGGGTCGAGCCAAGGACTTCGACGTGCTGGTGGCCGAGCTGAAGGCCAGCGCCCGCAAAGGTGAGACCCCCCCCAAAGAGAGGAGCCCCCCCGGGAAGGAACCGCTGCCCCCGCCGCAACAGGACCCCTCCTCGCTGCCGCAGCCCCCCGCCAGCACCCCCGGCACCTCGCCCTGCCGAGCCAGGCCGCCCCCCTGCCCGCTCCCCAGGTGAGGACCCCGGGGTTTGGTGCCCAGTTGGGGGGGCACCATGGGGACACCATGGCTCCAGGTGGGGGGGCACCATGGGGACACACAGTGCCCAGTTGGGGGGGCACCATGGGGACACCCTGTGCTCAGTTGGGGGGCACCATGGGGACACCCTGTGCTCAGTTGGGGGGCACCATGGGGACACCCTGCGCCCAGTTGGGGGGGCACCATGGGGACACCCTGTGCTCAGTTGGGGGGGCACCATGGGGACACCCTGTGCTCAGCTGGGGGGGCACCATGGGGACACCCTGCACTGAGTTGGGGGGACACCATGGGATCACCCTGCGCCCAGTTGGGGGGGCACCATGGGGGCACACTGTGCCCAGTTGGGGGGGCACCATGGGGACACCGTGGCTCCAGGTGGGGGATGCTGTGGGGACCTTCTGGGCATGGCCATGCCCTAGGTGAGGGACACCACGGGGACCCTCTGGGTACCCCCCTGGCCTCGGGTAGGCAACACTGGGGGACACCGTGGTCGTGGGTCCTTGGGTCACGGGTGGTGGATGCAGTGGGGACCCTCTGGGGACACCGTGGCTCTGGGTGGAGGGCGCCATGGGGACCTTGTGGGACACCCGTGTCGCAGGTAGGGGACACCACGGGGACTGTGTGGGGACACTGGGGGGGACATCGTGGTTGTGGGTGGTGTGTGAGGTGGGGACCCTCTGGGGACACCCAAAGCCTGGATGGGGGGCACCGTGGGGACACCATGGTCGGGGACACCGTGGTCCTGGGGTCTCCACCCCCCATATTGACACCCCAAAAATCTCCCCCCCCGCCCCCGCCCCGGCGCAGGGCCCGGCTTTCCTCCGACAGCGACCCTGAGGATGCGCCGGCCGCCTCCGGGGGGGGGGACACGGGGGTCTCCCCCCTGCCCAAGGGGGGCAGGCGGGTGTCGAGCGAGGAGAGCGAGGAGGAGGGGGGCGAGGAGCCCCCCCGCACCCCCCTGCGCCCCCCCCGGCCCCAAGCGGTGAGTGAGGGGACCCCAGGGTGGGTTGGGGACCCCCACAATGCCACCACGAGCCCACCCAGCTGCTGGCCCTGGGGGGGCTGTGGGTGGGGGGGGTTGGGGTGGGGTGGGGGGGGGGCCATGCTGACTGTGCCCCCCCCCCCCAGTTCTGCACCTTCGGGAGCCGCCTGGTCGGCCCCGGCTGTTACGTCTTCAACCGGCGGCTCGACCGGTTCTGCTCGGCGCTGGGCTCCATGCTGGAGCGGCACCTCAGCACCCACATGTGGAGGTGAGGGGGGGGCCCTGGGGGGCGCGGTGGGTGCTGGGGGGGGGGCAGTGGGTGCTGGGGGGTGCCAGGGTGAAAAGTCACCCGGCCCCAAGGTGGGAGTTTGCCCTCCCTGGGGTCCCACCCAGTGTGGTGTAGGGGGGGTGTCTGAACTGGGGGGTGAGGATGGGAGTGGGGATTTGGGGGGGGTCCTGTGTCACCCCCACACACCTGAATTGAGGGGGGGACATAGTGGGGATGCAGGGATGGGAGCGGGGATTTGGCAGGGGGGGGGTCCCATCTCACACCCCCTCACACCTGAACTGGGGCGGGGGACATGGCAGGGATGGGAGCAGGGATTTTGGGGGGGGGGGGGCTTATTTCACCCCCCCACACCTGAATTGGGAGGGGGGGGGGGGCTGGGATCGGAGCAGGGATTTTAGGGGGAGGGTCCCATCTCACACCTTCCCCCTACCTAAATTGCGGGGGGACATGGTGGGGATGGGAGCAGGGATTTGGGGGGGGTCTCATTTCACCCCCTCCCCACCTGAATGGGGGGGGGACCCACGTAGCAGGGATACAGGGATGGGAGTGATGATTTGGGGGGGTCCCATCTCACCCTTCCCCTCCCCTCCCACAGGAAGATCCCTCCAGCCACCGACCCCCCCTTCCACCCCCCCCCGCGCCCCCCCAGCCCCCCCGCTCCCCCCTGCACCCCCATCACCCCTTCACCCCTCACATCCTCCTCCTCCTCCTCGCTGCCCCCCCCTGGCACCCGCCCCAGCCGCATCCCCACGACCCTCAGCTCCCCGGGGGGGTCCCCCCCCGCGGCGGCCGCCTGCAGCCAGCCGGAGTGCTCGGGGGGGGGCCGCCAGCCCATCACCTCCCCCCTCCCCGCCAACACCCCCTCGCCCTCCCCCCTCACCAAGTTGCCTTCCACCAAGGCCGCCAAACCCTCCGTCGCGACGCACCCGGACACCCGCAAACGGAAACCCCCCCCCGCCGGGGACCCCCCCTATAAACGGACTTGTCTGGGGGACGCCCTTAAACCACCCCCCAGCTGCCAAATCTCACCCCCCCCCGGCAAAACGAAGCCCCCCGCGCCGCCTCGGCCGCCTTCGTCCCTCCTCAACGGCACGACGCCGCCGCGGGTGAGACGCTTCCCCCCCCCCGGTGTCACCACCGCGGACCCCCCCCCCCCGAGGCTCGTCGTTGTCCCCGCACGGGCCGGGGGTGTCCCCGCCGCCGCCCCCCCGCTGCATCTCCGAGGACGAGGACAAGAAGAGGAAGAACGCGGCGACGTACTGCCGAGCCGTCAAGGCCAGGCCCGCGCCCCCCCCGCCGCCCCCCCCCAGCTCCGCACCCCCCGGCTCGGGGGGCTCCGTCCGTAGGAAGAAGCTGGGGACCCCCCTGGGCTTCGAGGAGAAGAGAAGCACCCTAAAGGTAGGGCTGAGATGGGTGGGGGGTGCTGGGGAGGGCGGGGAGAGGGTGTTTGGGGTGGTCCTGGGGGTGTGGAGTGGGGTGGGGGTGGGTGGTGGAATGGGGGGACCCTCCAGGGTCACCAGCACCCACAGGGGATGGGGTGGGACCCCCCCACCTCCTGCCAGGGCTTGGGGCTGCACCTGAGGGACACCCTGGTCCTGGGTGGGGGGCACCATGGGGACACCCTGCGCCCAGTTGGGGGGGCACCATGGGGACACCCTGTGCTCAGTTGGGGGGACACCATGGGGACACCATGGCTCCAGGTGGGGACCTTCTGGGGATGGCCATGCCCTAGGTGAGGGACACCATGGGGACCTTCAAGGTAGGGGACACTGGGGGACACCGTGGTCGTAGGTCCTTGGGTCACGGGTGGTGGATGCAGTGGGAACCCTCTGGGGACACCGTGGCTCTGGGTGGAGGGCACCATGGGGACCTTGTGGGACACCCGTGTCGCAGGTAGGGGACACCATGGGGACTGTGTGGGGACACTGGGGGGGACATCGTGGTTGTGGGTGGTGGGTGAGGTGGGGACCCTCTGGGGACACCCAAAGCCTGGATGGGGGACACCGTGGGGACACCATGGTCCTGGGTGGGGGCCACCATGGTCCTGGGGTCTCCACCGCCCCTGACCCAGCCCCTCTCCTCTCCCACAGTCCAAAGCCCATTAACAGAGGGGTCACCAGGGCCACCCCCCACCGGACACGGGTGTCCCCCAACGTGTCCCTCCACCGCTGGCACGTGGAAGCCGCTGAAGGGGGCGGGGGGAAGCCCCCAAACACCCCCCCCAAAGGACACAAAAAGGAGAAGGACAAACCCCAGAACCGCCAGAAAAATACCTCAAGACTCAGTTCTGTTCTTGCTGCTAAACCAGCCCCCGGGAGAGGAGGTGGCCGTGGCCGGGGGGGTCCCCGGCACAGGATGGGCCACCGGGCCACTGCTGGGCCACCACTGGGCCACCACGCTGGCCACGGATATTTATAAGAATTATTATTGCTGTTTTTTTGTTTCTTTTTTTAAAAAAAAGAAAGAAAACGACAAAAAAAAAAAGCCCAGGAGTGAGAAGGTGTGTGAGGGGCTGGGCTGGGTCCTGGGGGGGGTTTGGGGACCGTGGGGTGTCCCCAAGGGATGGGGTGTCCCCAGGGGCTGGGGGGACAGGGGACATTCCCAGGAGCCCTGAGGGGACAGGGGTGGCACTTGCTCCCCCCCCGCCACGGTGGGGACAGGGAGGGGGTGTCCTCGGGAGCCCTGCAGGCAGGAGGGGGCTCAGTGGGGTGCTGGGGGGCTCAGTGGGGTGCTGGGGGGGGGTCAGTGGGGTGCTGGGGGGGTCAGTGCGGTGCTGGGGAGGGGGCTCAGTGGGGTGCTGGGGGGCTCTGGGTTGCTAGGGGGGTCAGTGGGGTGCTGGGGGGGCTCAGTGGGGTGCTGGGGGGGTCAGTGGGGTGCTGGGGAAGGGGGGATCAGTGGGGTGGGGGGGTGGCATGGGGGGGCTGTGCAGAAGCCCCCTCCCAGCACAGCCTGATGGGGACGGGGTCGGCTGGGCCTTGGGGTGGGTGCTGGGGGGTGACTGGGGTGAGCCCCCCCTCCTCCCCCAACCCCCCTGCTCCCACCCCTCCCCATGCACCCCCCCCGCACCCCAAATAGGGGCCGGGGTCGCCCTGGCTCAGCCTGAGCCCTCATCCCGGGGGGGTCCCATAGGGCTGGCGTGGTGGCACTGTCCCTGTCCCCACCCAGCGAGGAGACCCCCCCCCTCCCCACCTTGGGGACGACCCTTTCAGCCCCCCGAAAGCGGGCGAGGGCTGCGCAGGCACGACGGGGAAAGACGTTTATTTGGGCGAAGGCATCAGCGGGCGACCGCCAGCACGGGGCGGGGGGACACAGGGGACACGGGGACACGGGGGACACAGGCTGGGCTGCGAGGGCGCAGGGCGGGGGGGGTACAGGGGGTACTGCCCATTTGGGGTGCTGGAGCTCCCACTCCCTGCGGGGTGGGGGGCTCTGCTTGCAGCTGTGGGTTGCGTCGGGGGGCAGAAGGGTGTTTTGGGGGGGCTGTGGGTCCCCGGGGGCAGGGGGAGTGACATGTCCCTTGTGTCCCCCCCGCTGGGGTGGCGCGTGCTCCCCCGGCGGGACTCATGCTTCGCGGGACGCATGCCGAGGGGGGCCGGTGCCGTGGGGAGGGGGCGGCTGCCCTGCCGAAGCTGGACCCCTCCGGGGCCCAGCTCCTGGCACCGCGGCGTGGGGGTGTCCCCAGTGCTGCCACCCCCGGGGGACACCCGCCGAGCTGGCCCCAGCGCTGCCACCGGCGCTGTCACCCGCCGTCCTGCGGTGCCCGGTGGGCAGCGGGGCCGGTGCCCCCCCATCAGCTCACGCTGTCCCCACAGGAGCCCCCTTGTCCCTCGTGGTCCCGTGGTGGCGGTGACCTTGGCGGGGGACAGCAGCGATGCTCAGTCCGGGGGGGCAGCGGCATGTGTCCCCCCCCTCCAAGCTGGTGGGGGTCCAGGCTGCCCCTCCTGCCCACAGCGCATCCATCAGGGACAGGTCCCAGCGGCGGTGGGGACACGGGGTGTCCTTGGGGACCGTCCCCACAATGTCCCCCCCACCTCTACACCACGATGGGGGTGTCGGAGAAGACAGAACTGACCGAGTCCGGATCCGACACCTTCCTCTGCGCCTTGGGGCCGTGCCGGGGGGGCGCCTGCGGGGTCCCCCCCACCTTGAACTTGCCGTTCTGCCCCGCGGCAGAGGCTGAGCGGGAGCGACAAGGCTCCCCGGGGACGGCGGCGGCGTGGTTGGGGGTGGCACTGAGGACGGAGGAGTTGATGCTGTCGTCTCGGGGAGCCGGCGGCTTCTCGGCGCCGCCGCGGCAGCAGCAGCAGCGGCAGGGGGTGAGGTACAGGTAGATGAGCACCAGCACGACGCTGAGGATGCAGCCCACCAGCGTGGTGTAGGCGGTGTTGAGGGTGTCGTGGGGGCCGTGCAGGGTGAAGTTGTGCACCAGCAGCTCCACGTAAAGGGTCTCGTTGAGGAGGGGACCCGCCACCCAACAAGCGTAGGTGCCGGCGTCCTCGGGGCGCAGCGCCCGGAGCTGCAGGCTGCCGTTGGCCAGCAGCGCGGCGCTGCCGTTCCCCCCTTCCTCCGACACCCTCTCGCCTCCCGGCGTCACCCAGTGCCGGCTCCGTACCCCCCGTAAGCGGGTGTCGCAGCCGAGGGTGACGCTGTCACCGAGGTGGGCTTCCAGCACCGCTTCCCTCGCCTCGCTGCAGTTGAGGGGCTGCCGGTTGGCCAGGGCGAGGATGCCGACGGGCGCCGGGGCGGCGGGCAGCGAGCACCGCAGCTCCTCCTGGAAATCCACCACGGCGCTCAGCCGGCGGCGGTGCCCGCGGGCGACCAGCTGGAAGAGCTGGCAGTCGCAGGCCAGCGGGTTGTCGTGCAGGTAGAGGCGGTCGCGGAGCCAGGCGGGCAGCGCCTGCAGCTCGCCCACGGGCACGCTGCGGAGGCGGTTGGCCGAGAGGTCGAGCAGGGCGAGCTGCGGCAGGCGGCTGCCGTCGCGGAGCAGCTCCAGGGGGAAGCGGGCGATGCGGTTCTGGCCCAGGTAAAGCTTGCGGAGGCGGGCGAGGTTCTCGAAGGCGGTGCGGTCCACGGCGGAGATCTCGTTGTTGTAGAGGAGGAGGACCTCCAGCTCGGTCAGGTCGCTGAAGAGGTTCTCCTCGAGGGCGCGGAGGCGGTTGGAGGAGAGGTCGAGGTGCCGGAGGTGGGGGACGTGGGCGAAGGCTTCGGTGGAGACGAAGGAGAGGCCGTTGTGGCTGAGCAGCATGGCGTGGAGGTGGGCCAGGCGGCCCGGCGCCCAGTCGGCGCGCAGGCGGGTGACGTTGTTGTGGCTGAGGTCGAGGACGGCGGTGAAGCGCGGCAGCGGGGCGGGCACGGAGCCCAGCGCCGCCTGCGAGCAGCTCAGGATGTTGGAGGCGCAGACGCAGCGCGGGGGGCAGCTCCCACCCGCGGGCCCCCACGGGGACAGCAGCGCCAGGGCCACCAGCAGTGGCATGAGTGGCACCGGGGTTCGCGGCCCCACAGCACCCGCCATGGCCACGCTCTGCCCCACGGTGTCACACGGGCGCTGGGGACGGGGCACCGGCATGCCCGTGACCCCCGGCATGCCTGTGACCCCCCGCACCAGGGTTGGCTTTGGTCACCCGGTGTCACGGCATGCACCGGGCTCGCTGCTCGCCCAGTGTCACGGTGCAGGGTGGCTTGGTCACCCGGTGTTGCACAGTGGGGTGGCTTTGTCACCCAGTGTCACAGCATGTGCTATAGGGCGGCTTCGGTCACCCAGTGTCACGGCATGTGCCAGGCTAGCTGCTTGCCTGGTGTCACGGCACAGGGTGGCTTTGTCACCCGGTGTCACAGCACATGCTAAGGGGTGGCTTTGGCCACCCAGCGTCACAGCACAGAGTGGCTTGGTCACCCAGTGTCACAGCACGTGCTAAGGGGTGGCTTTGGCCACCCAGTGTCACAGCACAGAGTGGCTTGGTCACCCAGTGTCACAGCACGTGCTAAGGGATGGCTTTGGCCACCCAGCGTCACAGCTAGCTGCTCGCCTGCTGTCACAGCACAGGGTGGCTTTGTCACCCAGTGTCACAGCTGTGCTATGGGGTGGCTTTGGTCACCTGGTGTCACAGCGTGCACCGGGCTAGCTGCTCACCTCGCATCATGGCACCGGGCAGCTTGGTCACCTGGTGTGGCAGTGCGGGGTGGCTTTGGTCACCCGCTGTCACAGCGTGCACTGGGCTCGCTGCTCGCCTAGTGTCACAGCACGGGGTGGCTTTGTCACCCCCTGTCATAGCAGGTGCTACAGGGTGGGTTTGATCACCCGGTGTCACGGCATGCAGCAGGCCCGCTCCTCGCCCGGTGTCACGGCACGGGGTGGCTTTGTCACCCGCTGTCACGCGTGCCCGCGGGTCGCCGCTCGCCCCGGGGCTCCCCCCGCCCAGCCCCGCTCCCCCCGCCCCGCGGCGCCCCCCCCGCCCCCGGCCTTGGCCTTGGGGCCCGCGGGCGGACACTCACCCCCCCTCCCCCGCCCCCACCGCCGCTCCCCGGGGCGTTACCGGGGCCTGGTACCGGGGCCGGTGCGGAGGAGGGCGGGCAGGGCAGGCCGAGCCGAACCGAACCGGGCCGAGCGGAGCCAAACGGAACCGAACGAGGCCGAAGGGAACCGAACGAGGCCGAACCGAGCCGAGCGAGGCCGAAGGGAGCCGAGCGGGCCGGGCCGAACCGAGCCGAACCGAGCCGAGCAAGGCCGAGCCGAGAGGGGCCGCACCGATCCGAGCCGATGCGAACCGGGCCGAGCGGGGCCGAGCCGGGCCGGGCCCCGCCGCTGCAGCGCGGCCCCGGGACGGGGTCTGGGGGCGGCCCCGTTGCGGCGCCCCCCGCGCTCGGCCCGTCCCCATTGGCCGCCGCCGCAGCGCCCGCAGCCAATGGCGGCAGCGCCCGCTTAACCCCTCGCGAGCCGCGCCCCGCCCCCGCGCTGAGCCCCCCGGGACCCCCCGGTGAGCCCCGCATCGGCCCCGGCCCCGCATCGGCCCCGGACCCCGTCCCTGTCCCCCGTCCCTGTCCCCATCCCACGTTATCTTCATCCTCATCCTCTTCCTCATCCTCATTCCATCCCATCCCATCGTCATCCCATCTTCAGCCCGTCCCAACCTCATCCTCATCCTCATCCTCATCCTCATTCCATCCCATCCCATCCCCATCCTCATCTTCGTCCCCATCCTCATCCCCATCCCCATCCCCATCCCATCCCATCCCATCGTCATGCTCATCCCCATCCCATCCTGTTCTCATCTTCCTCATCCCCATCCCATCTTCATCCTCATCCCTATCCCATCCCCATCCCATCCTCAACCCCATCTTCATCCCTATCCCATCCACATCCCACCCCGTCTTCATCCCATCCCATCCTCATCCTCATCCCCATCCCATCCTCATCCTCATGCTCATACCCATCCCCATCCCCATCCCATCCTCTTCCTCATCCCCATCCCATCCCATCTTCATCCTCATCCCTATCCCAGCCCCATCCCATCCCATCTTCATCTCATCCCATTCTCTTCCTCATCTTCATCCTCATCTCTATCCCATCCCATCCCCATCCTCACCCTCATCCTTATGCCCATCCCATCCCAACCCCATCCCAAATCCATCCGTGCTGCCCCAGCACCTGCCCCATCCTGCTGTGCTGGTACCCAGCCCGTGGCCCACGGTGCCAGCCCACACCCCCGGCACTGGCCCACTCCCCCTGGCACTAGCCCACACCCCACAGCACTGGCCCACACCCCCAGCACTGGCCCACACCCCCCCATTCCAGCCCAAATCCACCGGTACTGGCCCCACCCCAGTGCCACCCACCACCCCTAGGACAGAGGGGACACATCCCGCCCTGGGGGGTGCCACCGGCCCAGCCAGGCAGGGTGCCCGCAGCCCCCCTGATGCCCACAGCCATGTCTCTGCCTCCCGGGGGTATTTTTACCCACAAACCGTTTGTGCTGGTCCAAAATTCGAGGGAAAGGAGCCAGGACAAACGGCGCTGGGACGGGGCCTCTCGTTATTGGGGGGGGACACAGTAATTAAAGGGGACCCCCCCTGCCAACACGGAGCATGGTGTCCCCAGGGTGCCCCTCGCCCTGCCCCCCCTGGTTGGGTGCCACCCCATGCTGTCACCCCCCCATTCTGTGTCCCCCCCCCTCCAACTGACGGGGAATTTTGTCCTTTGATCGTCCTCAATTTCTCTGCTTAATCCCGGTGCTAATCCCTGCCCAGCACCCGCTGCCCAGCCCGGCCCCCACCCAGCACCCAGACCCCCCCCCCCAGCTGGGAGCACCCACACCCCCCAGCCCACCCATGGGGTCACCTTGTGCCACCACGGTGGGGACACGAGGGGGACCCAAGTGTCCTGGGGGGAGCTGGCACAGCGCCGTGCCCCCGGCGGCGTGACAGGCAGGATCGGTGCGGGCCGCCCGGCTGCAGGCGTGTGCGGTACACGGGAGCGCACGCGTGTCAGCGTGCACACGCAGACGGGCAGGGACGGACATGCCTGAGGGCACACACACACGGTGGAGACACGTGTGCACACGCATGCACCGGGTACACGTGTGTGCACCCCCTGATCGCACACGCGTGCAAACCCGCCAGGTTCACAGGCGTGTGCGCGCACATGGATGCACCCGCCACACTTGTGCACGTGTGTGTGGCCCCTCCAGCCACACACGACACACACATGTGCACACATGCACACCCAGGTGCGTGCACACACATGTGCAAACACGCTTACCCTGCGTGCCCAGCCAGGGCTCTCCAGCTGTGCCGGCACAGCTGGAGGAGCCAGTCAGCCATGCCAGGGTGCTGGTGTAGGGGTATGCCAGGGTGCCAGGGTGCTGGGGTGCAGGGGTGCTGGAGTGGGGGTATGCCAGGGTGCTGGGGTAGGTGTATCCCAGCGTAGCGGGGTGTTGGGGTGCAGGGGTAGGGGTATCCCAGGGTGCCAGGGTGCTGGGGTGCAGGGATGCTGGAGCAGAGGGGTAGGGGTATTTCAGGGTGCTGGGGTATGGGTATGCCAGGGTGCTGGGGTAGGTGTATCTCAGGGTGCCAGGGTGTTGGGGTGCAGGGATAGGGGTAACCCAGGGTGCTGGGGTGCTCAGTACCAGGGTGCCAGGATGGTACGGTGCCACCATGCCGTGGTGCCTTGGCGCTGGGCTGCCAGGGTTGTAGGGTGCTGGTATGCCAGGGTGCCAGGGTGCTGAGGTACTGGGGTCCCATGGAGTCTCGGTGCTGGGGTGCCAAGATAATGGGGTGCTGGAGTGACAAAGTGCTGGGGTAGTAGGGTGCTTGGGGACTGGGGTGCCAAGGTGCCAGGCTGCTGGGCTGCCAGGGTCATAGGGTGCTGGTATGCCAGGGTGCCAGGGCGCTGAGGTACTGGGGTGCCATGGAGTCTTGGTGCTGGGGTACCAAGATAACAGGGTGCTGGGGTGACAGGGTGCTGGGGTGACAAGGTGCTGGGGTAGTAGGGTGCTTGAGGACTGGGGTGCCAGGGTGCCAGGGCACCATAAGCCCCCTAATACCAAGGCAGCCCCCCCCCAGCACCAGCCATGCCGACTCCCCTGGGGGTCTGGATGGGCCGTAGGGTGGGGGGCAGCAGCCAGCCCTTTTTGGGGTGCAGGACCACCCTGGGGGGGGGTGGATCCAGGTCTGGGGGCTGCACAAGGGGTGCTGGGCACCTGGTTTTAGGGACACGCGTAGTGTGGGTGCCAGGGAGGGTGCCCAGAGGGGCCGGGGGTATGCGGGGTAGGGGAGCAATGCTCCTCACTGCAGGGTCCCTCCTGGCTGGACACCCCCGAGACACGGGGGTGCTGGGGGGTGGTCAGCATGGCGGGGGCAGGGTGGGTGCCCCCGTGGGGCCCTGGCACTGGGGCTCACCGGGACACGGCGTACCGGGGTGCCCACGGTGCCCACGGTGCCCGGGCAGCCTTTGCCGCACCCCGCCACACCGGGGTCGGTTCATCCGAGGTCCCGCGTTTCTAATCTGGTTTGGATGGGTTTATTTTTGGGTGCCCGTATCCTAGCGATGGGCGCACGTGACGCGCGGGGCCTGCGGCAGGGACACGCGTCGCCCGCCGGCCCCTCGTCACCCTCCACGCACCCACACCCCGGCGTGAGGCCCATATGGCTGCGTATCGCCCCCCCCTCCTCGCCCAGCACCCATGGGATGGGGTCCAGGGCACTGCCAGGAGGAAGTTCGCAGCCTGTGGAGGGTTTTTGGGGGGTGAGGGGCTTTGGAAGAGGTGGGGGTCCCCCTTGGAAGCTGACTATGCCTTGGGGAAACTGAGGCACGGAGCGTGGTGGTGGTGGTGGGGGCACCGCCCCGATCCCAGTTGCTCCGTTACTGAACTGGGAGCAAGGGAAAGGGCACTGGGCTGAGCTGGGGGGACCCTGCAGCCCCTCTGAGCGGCCCCCCCGGCCCTGGGCACCCCCCTGCACCTGCCCCCATCCCCACTCTGTGCTCCCCACTGCGGACCTGCGCCCTGTCCCCCCCTCCCCACCACCCCCCCACCTCAGGGTGCTTCCCACACTGTCCCCCCCGTCTCCTTGACCCCCCCTTTGCCTCCCCACCCCAAGACCCCCCAGCGGCTGCTCCGTCCCCCTTCCCCCCCATCCCTCCCCAGTGCCCCCCCCATAGCCCCTCACCACCCTGAGGGGCAACTGGGGAAACTGAGGCCCGAAGCGAGAACCGGGGAGGGGGACACGACCCACCCTCCATCCCCCATCCCGCGGGGGTGCAGCCGGGCTCCATCCCCCCATCCCCGGGGTCGCACCCCCCCAGCGGGGCCCGGGGGCGGTGCGGGGGGGGGGGGGGTCCGTACCGGGGTACCGCGGCGCTGGCGGGAGGCGTTTAGGACCCAGCAGCCGGGTGGGTGCGGAGCATCCCTCGCCGCAGCGGCTCCGGCCCCGGCCCGGCCCCGAGCATCCCCGGACCCCCCCTCCGGACCCCCCCGGACCCCCCCGGGGTCCCCGCCCTCGGCCCCATGCAGCCCCCCCTGGGTAGGTGCCGCGGTCGAGGGGCGATGGCCGGGGGAGATGGTGGGGGGGGGGGAGGATGGATGTGTGGGGAGGGGGGGGACACTGGGGGTGGGTGGGGGGACCCCAGTGGGTGGCATCGCCTCGGGGATGGGGGGCGGTGGGCGGGGGAGGGGGCACCCCGCTGCCTGCACCCCCCCTTCCATCAGCACCCCCCCTCCATCAGCATCCCCCCTCCATCAGCATCCCCCCCCCAGGGCTCCCCGGGGTTGCAGGGGATGGGGACCCCCTCCCCACCGGGGAAGCACCCATGGGTGGGGGGCTCCCCAGTCCATCCCCCCCCCAACCTGCACCCCAGGCTCTGCTTTGGTGGCACCTATGGGGTGGGGGAGGTGCAGCACCCATCCTGGGGCTGGGCTTGGGGTGGGGCGGGGGGGGTCACAGAGCAAGGGGTGAACCCGGGGACCCCCCCCACCCATCCCCGTGACCCCTCGTGGTCGCCAGGCTGTGGGTGAAGGACCCCACTGGGGTGTTTTGGGTTGAAACGTTGGAGTTTGGGGGGTTTAATCCCAGAATTGCTCATTTTTGGAGGGAAGGAGGCTTTGGGTTGAGAAAGGGGTTTGGCAGGGGGGGTGTCATGGACAGCTGAGCTGAGACCCCCCCCCAGGCTCCCCCCGGGGGTCGTGCCCCCCCACTGATGGCTTCACCTTCCCCGCAGGTGCCCGGCGCTGCCCGGCGGTGAGGAGCGGGGCCAGGGGGCACCCTTGGGTGCTCTGAGTGCCGCCGCCGCGGCAGCACCCATCCCCGGCCCACGAACCGGGGCCGGCGGCGGGCGTAGGGTGGGCGAGGATGTGAGCCCTCGGCGATGCCCGGCCGCCCCGAGGATGGGCGATGGGCCGGTGAGCGGCGGCGCGGCGGCACAGGATGGAGCCCTCCTCGCCGGCGCCGTGGGCCTGGAACGGTTCTAGGGCGGCGCGGGGGCTCCAGCCCTCGCCGGACCCCATGCCCCCCAACGGCACGGCCGACGGCAAACCCAAAGACGTGGCTTCCAAGTCGGTGGGGCTCTTCTTCATGCTGCTCCTCGACCTGACGGCCATCGTGGGCAACGCCGCCGTCATGACCGTCATCGTGAAGACGCCGGCGTTGCGGAAGTTCGTCTTCGTCTTCCACCTCTGCCTGGTGGACTTCTTGGCCGCCCTCACCCTGATGCCGCTGGAGATGCTCTCGGGCTCGGCCGTCTTCGATAGCCCCGTTCTTGGCGAGACCATGTGCCGCATCTACTTGTTCCTCAGCGTCTGCTTCATCAGCATGTGCATCCTCTCCATCTCCACCATCAACGTGGAGCGTTACTACTACGTGGTGCATCCCATGCGCTACGAGGTGAGGATGACGGTGGGGCTGGTGGCCTGCGTCCTCGTCGGCGTCTGGCTCAAAGCCGTGGCCACCTCCCTCGTCCCCGTCCTAGGCTGGTTGTCCCCCGATCGCCCACCGGTGCCCGTCGGCCGCGGTTGCTCCTTGCAATGGAGCCGCGGGCCCTACTGCAAGTTCTTCGTGGTCTTCTTCGCCGTCTTCTACTTCCTCCTGCCCCTCCTCATCATCGTGGTGGTCTACTGCAGCATGTTCAAGGTGGCGCGGGTGGCCGCCATGCACCACGGCCCCCTCCCCACCTGGATGGAGACGCCGCGACGTCGCTCCGAGTCCCTCAGCAGCCGCTCCACCATGGTCACCACCTCGGGAGCCCCTCGCACCACCCCGCAGAGGACGTTCGGAGGGGGCAAGGCGGCTGCTATCCTACTAGCTGTGGGGGGCCAATTCCTCTTCTGCTGGTTGCCCTACTTCTCCTTCCACCTCTACACCGCCCTGAGCACCCAGCCCTTGGTGGGACCGGCGGCTGAGACTGTGGTCACTTGGCTCGGTTACTTCTGCTTTACCTCCAACCCTTTCTTCTATGGGTGCCTCAACCGGCAGATCCGGGGCGAGCTGGGACGGCTCCTGACTTGTTTCTTCAAGCAGCCGCCCGAGGAGGACCTGCGGTTGCCCAGCCGGGAGGGTTCCATCGAGGAGAACTTCCTCCAGTTCCTCCAAGGCACTGGTTGTCCCACCGAACCTCGGCCTCGCACCCCCAGCCCCAAGCAGGACCAGCTCCCTGTTGATTTTCGCATCCCGGGGCAGATCGATGAGGACATGGTTGATGGGCCGGAGCGACGTGGTGGGGACGGGGTCTACGTGCCAGTGGTCGCCTCTCCCAAACCGGAGCTGTAGCGTTTTTTGGGGAGTTGGGGGGGTTTGGAGGCAAACATGGCTGCAAGGGGAGAGCTGGTCTGAGTGCCTTGCTGGGGAGGGAGGGGGGTCCTTGCCGCTGCCATGGGGGCTCGGGTGTCCCACCACGCTCGCTGGGAAGGGCCACCAGGTTTGGGGGGAGGCGGGTTGATGGGCACAAGCCTGGGGAAGCGTCTCATGCTGGGGACAAGTGTGGGAGCTGGGAGGGAGGCTCGGGTTTTGGGGTCACTCCTGTCCTGGTATGGAGGGTCTCCTCAGGAGGGGGTCCCCCATGTCCCCCTCATGTGAATGGAGCTAAATTGTGGTGAACAGAGTTAAATCCAGTTGGCGGCCAGTCACCAGTGGTGTTCCCCAGGGCGCAGTGTTGGGGCCAGTTCTGTTCAGTGTCTTTATCAATGGTCTGGACGAGGGGATTGAATACACTCTCAGTAAATTCACAGATGACGCCAAGTTGGGTGGGAGTGTTGATCTGCTGGAGGGCAGGAGGCTCTGCAGAGGGGTCTGGACAGGCTGGATCGATGGGCCGAGGCCACTGTATGAGGTTCAACAAGGCCAAGTGTCGGGTCCTGCCCTTGGGGTACAACAACCCCCCGCACCGCTACAGGCTGGGGAGGAGCGGCTGGAAAGCGCCTGGTGGGAAAGGACCTGGGGGTGTTGGTCGATGGCGGCTGAATATGAGCCAGCAGTGTGCCCAGGTGGCCAAGGAGGCCACCAGCATCCTGGCTTGTACCAGCCCTAGTGTGGCCAGCAGGACTAGGGCAGGGATCGTCCCCCTGGACTCGGCACTGGTGAGGCTGCACCTCGAATCCTGGGTGGAGTTTTGGGCCCCTCACGACATGAAAGACCTTGAGGTGCTGGAGCGAGTCCAGAGAAGGGCAACGGAGCTGGTGAAGGGTCTGGAGCACAAGTGTGATGAGGAGCAGCTGAGGGACCTGGGGGTGTTTAGCCTGGAGAAAAGGAGGCTGAGGGGAGACCTTCTCGCTCCCTACAACTGCCTGAAAGGAGGGTGTAGTGAGGTGGGGGTCGGTGTCTTTTCCGTGACAAGTGATGGGATGAGAGGAAACGGCCTCAAGTTGCACCAGGGGAGGTTTAGATTGGAGATCAGGGACAATTTCTTCCCCAAAGGGCTGTCAAGCGCTGGCACAGGCTGCCCAGGGCAGTGGTGGAGTCCCCATCCCTGGGGGGATTTAAAAGCCGTGTAGATGTGGTGCTGAGGGCCATGGGTTAGTGGTGGCCTTGGCAGTGCTGGGTTAAGGGTTGGACTCGTTGCTCCCTGAGCCCCCTCCCCAGCCCCGGGGGAACCTACCCCCCCCCCCAACCTGCACCCGTCCCCTCCAGGGTCACCCCTCGCTTCCCCAGCACCCCCAGTGACCCCACAGCCGAGGGGCCAAGGCCTGTCCTGCTGGGGGTGCGCGGGGCTGGAGCCCCCCCTCGTGAGGTGAGTGTGGGGCGGGGGGGAAGGCTGGAAACGGGCCGTGGGGCTGCGGGGCCGGTGCGGGGCCGGTGTGGGGTCGGTGCGGGCCCGTGTGGGGCCGGGGCAGACGACGGACCCCCGACACCCCCCACCGAGGACTACAGCTCCCATCATGCCCCGCTGCACCGAGGCGGAAGTAACTCGCGTCACCCCGATTCCCATAATGCCCCGCTCCACCGAGGCGGAAGCAGGTGTGGATCCCGCTTCATTCCCATCAGCCCCCGCTCTACCGAGGCGGAAGTAGGCGTGGGAAAGCCCCCGCCCCGCCCGTGACTCCCAGCATGCCGCGCGAGGACTGCACTTCCCGGCGTGCCCCGCGGCGGCGTGACCGGATATCCGGCGCCGCCTCAGGGAGCCGCCCTGGGCCGAGGCAGGCGAGAGGCGCAGCGCCGCACCGGGCCCGCTCCCTTCCCGCTCCGCTGCCGGCGGCCGGGCCGCCCGCCGGCCTCCCCCGCCGCCATGGGGTGTACGCTGAGCGCCGAGGACAAGGCGGCGGTGGAGCGGAGTAAAATGATCGACCGCAACCTGCGGGAAGACGGCGAGAAGGCGGCCAAGGAGGTGAAGCTGCTGCTGCTCGGTGAGGAGAGGGCCGGGGTGGGGCGGCGAAGTGCCTCAGGGGAGGGTGTTGGGGGGTGAGAAGGCTCCGGGGGCGGGGTGAGGGTCTGCCGGCTTCAGGAGGGGGTGAAGGCGGCGGAGGTCGGGGTCTGTAGTGCCGCGGGGTGTGTGCACCGAGGAGGGGGGGCTTTAGTGAGGGGCTTTGTGGGTCTCCTGGCCTTAGGGAGTGGGTGGGGGAGGGCTGGGGCGTCCCTGAGGGCCGAGGAAGCTCTGCGGAGAGGTGCCGGGAGGGCTGAGGGCTCTGCGAGGCCTCTGGGGTTTGGCGAGGGTGAAGGAGCCCCTAGGAAGGGGGCTTGGGGCTTTGCAGGGCTCAGGAGGGCTTTGGGGGGGGGGTTCCGAACGGGTCTTTGAAGAGAGAAGGGGAATGAGGAGGGGGTTCGGGAGGTTAGAAGATCTTTAGAGGATGAGTAGTGGGGAGAGGGATGGTGAGGGGGGCTGGGGAGGGTCCTGAGGGGTCCCCGGGGGGGCTGGGGAGGTGCGAGGAAGACCAAGGGCTGCGGAGGTCCCCCCCCGGAGGGACTGGGGGGCCCGAGGGACAGGGCCCCTTTGAGCGGCAGCTCTGCCTTTGTGTCGCTGGGGAGGGCTCGGCTCCCCACGAGGTCCCTGATCCCAGGTGTGGTCCTGTCCCCTCACCCCACCTTGGGTCCCCAATCCCTTCCCAGGGGTGAGGGATGAGGTGACAGCCTGTCCTACCCTCCTGGAGGGGCGAGGGGAGTGTGTGCTGCTGTCCTGGGGGGCGGCTTTCTCCCAGCCAGGCGCTGCCTGATGAAATAACTCCTCTGTTCCTAGCCTGGATGTTACCAGTGCTCCCACCTGGGCACCGGTCCCTCCCTGGTGGCTTTGTGCTGGGGCACTGAGAGCAGAAGGTGCTCGTTGGGCTGGCGTAGGCGTCCTTTCATCTTGGGGGTTCTGGGACAGGGAAGGAAGGGAGCACTCGTGCTCTTGGTATCCAGCCAGGGCTTGACTGTTCAGCTCTTTGCTTGTTTTGGGGTAGTGGAATTAAGTCCTTTTATCAGGTAATCAGTCTCTGGGTGTGCAGAGAAAGGAAGTGTCGCTGCTCTGTGGTGTTATTTTTCCCAGCTAAAAATGCAGTTGTGGGGTTGAAAAGCGCCGAAGGGAATATTTCTCTTTAAAAGAACTACAGGTTCTCCTCGGCGGAGAACTTGTGCTGTATTTGGGTCACGTTTTGGTAACTGTTTAGCAGTTCTTGTGGGTGATGAGTGCAGAGGAGGCAAAAGCTGCCCGTCTCTAACGTCTGTCGCATCAGGACTGACTCCTGTGCACCGTGCTGTGAGCTCAGGACCGGGCAGCGCGGTGGTAGATGGACCATCTGGTCATGTAGATCTTCCTTTTCTGATGTCTTGGTTGGGGTTTTTTTGTAACACCAACGTTTGGGGAGACAGATCGAGTTTGTGAGGACCAGTAACACCGGTGTTGGGTGCCTCCTGTTAGAACGGGACGTGTTAACGAACAATTCTGCTTTCCAAGTGATCCTGGGCCTAAGAATACCTTTTATTTTGCCCCCATTGAGCCTGTTTTTACTTGTACCCTTCCAAGAGGTGCTCTGAGGTTTGTGATCTTGTGCCTACATAGAAAACTTCTTGGCTGCGTGTCAAGAGAATCCTTTATTCTCCGGGGGGTTGGTTTGGTGTCAGGGAGCAACACTTGCAAATTCTCTGGCTGGAATAATTCTTCCTTCATATTTTTGTACACCTTTTTTTTCCTTTGTGCTGTTGTGTTCTTTGTGGCGATACTGAAAGGGCACTGAGGGCTTGGGGGCCAAGACTGATCTCGTCAGCACGTGACGGAGTGGAGGGAGTATCCAAAAGCTCGTAGAATAATCGGTTTAAAAGTGCTTAAGACCAGGTGAGGCTTTTAAAATATATTTTGCTGCTGTTGGCTTTGGATGGCAGCAAAATACCCGGTGACTGCGGTTCTGAGCGTGTCTTCAGGTAAGGGCTTGTGAACATCGTTACTGAGAGAAGCTTTTCTGGAATAATCAGGCTTGTTTGGGATACGTAGGGCTTCCTCCCATGAACTGGTTGTAAGAGATGACATGGTTTATGTAACTGGAGCGAGCCTCTTGTGGTGCTGCTGATGAGGTGAAGTTTAGAAGAAACGTATTTCTTTTCTTTATCGATAAAGTTTGGAGTCCGTACGTTCTCCCCAGCTCTGTTAAAATAACTGCCCTAGTTTGGGCTTTGCAGAATTATGTAGGTTAAGAAAAGGCTCGTGCTCGTACCAAGGGTGGTTGTTCTTCCCCAGCTCTGCTCTCTGGGCGTTGGGAGAGCTCGGCGAGCTGGTGACGGACCCAAAATCGGGGAGTTGTTGGTGCGTTTGCCTTCCTCCCCTCTTCCATCAGCATCAGCCTTCCTGAGGCAGAGGAGGGATTTCGGCTGTGCGCTCCCTTCTTCCAGGAGCTGCTTTGGGTTATTGCAGCACCGGGCATCGGGAGGCGGTTGGGATGCTGGTGGAGGGGGTCTGAGCAGCTCGATGACGGTGGGGTCCTGGGGGTGATGCTGAATCCTGGAGCTGTTTGTGCGGCAGCTTCTCTGCGGGGATTTCAAGTCACTTCATAATGTTTCCCTTTCACAACTCGACGTGTTGAGCAACTCCTCAGCTTTTGGGGGTTTTTTTATAAAACAAAAGTAAACCTGAGCGTCAAATAGCGACTGGCCCCAGGTCGTGCCAACCCCTGCCCCTGTGATGGAGTTGTTTCGTGTGCCAATGCCATCGGTGGCTCCTTTTGAACCGGCGCCGGGCATGGTTTGAATGGCTCCACGCACCAGTTAAACGCTTTCTACAACAAAAGCCAGCGCTCCTGGGAGGCTGGGAACAGCCTGGGAGCCCTCGCTCGAACCCCCCTGCTGAACACTGCTGCTTTTCTCTGCCTTTGCCCCCAGGAAAACGCCGCTCTGCCGGCGCACACGTGCGATTGTGCTGACGTAGAAACCTGCGGGGTTTTTTTTTTATCCAGTTGGGATGAGCCCCAAAATGGAGGAGTGTGCAGGAACCCTTCCTGGGTGGTTCAGGTGCCAGCCTGTCCCCTCAGCTCCGCTCTCAGAAGGTCTGGCACGTCGTGCCGGGCTGTTTTGTGTGACATGGAGTGACAAAGCTCGTTGCTGGATGCACAACGTTGTCCCGTTGCCAAATCCAGGCAGTTTTGTCGCGTGCAAACGGCATTTCCGTGGCTGCGCGGGCAGCGTTGAGCTGTTTGTGCCTAAAACACGCCGTTATTCAGCCTGGGACAATTTCACTGGGCTGAGATACTCTGTGTAATTATGTCGAAGCGGTGCTGCTAATTCATGCAAAAATAATTAAAAGCATAAGTTTGTTCTAAAATAGCCTTTCTCTACATAACCAACCAAGCAAACTGCAAGCTCTGCTGCTCCTCGAGGCCTCAGGTTGTTTTTTTTTCTGGGACTGCTTTTTTCCAACCTTTTCCCCCCCCCAAAATTCACCAGAGCTTCCTCAGCGCTGGTGCTTAATGAGATTTGGTTGTTTTGGTAAAAAAAAAGCGCCTTCTAGGGATGCAAATCAGGGGAAAGCTGCTGCTATTGATAATATCGTTAAGGAGAAGCAGCTTTTCTAGAAGCAGAGCAGCTTTGTTGTGGGTCCCTCTTTCAGAGGGACCATCAGGGTGTCAGGCCTGGCTGCTCCTTGGCTCTGGAGCTGCTTAATGCCCTTTGAAGCGTGATGTGAAGCTGAGATGGAGCTCAGATCTCCAGCTCGGCTCGTCCTGGCCCCGTGGGGGTGGCTGCTGCTCCCAGTGTCCTCCCCAGCTGGAGCTGATGTAGGGACCCTGCTTGGGGGACCTGCAGGGAGCTGTTGTCCTCTCTGGTCTTTGAGCTATCTGGAGCTTTCCTCCCATGAACTTTTTGAGGTACATGGTGTGAACCTTCTGACTCGTGGCCACCTGAAGATTCTTCTCACGTGTCCAGCAGTTGGGCTCAGCTCTGAGCTGCGTTTTCATAAGACAAAAATTAAACATCTCGATCCAATTAACTTGAAGAGGCAACCGGTGGGAGCTGTGATGAGATCAGTTCAGTGCCTGACTCCAGCTCGGGTTGGGAAAGGTGCTCTTGATGTCTGAGACATCCTGATCTTCGGGCAGAAGTGTCCTGGACATCTGGTAACCGCTTCCCAGCGGAGAATGCTTGAAGCAACCTGATAATGGGTCAGATCTTCTCTCTGAAGACACAGCGCTTCTCATCTGTGCTTTGAGCTTCTTGGAGGACCCAATGGACTTGTTCTCTGCTGAAGTGGAGGTAGTATCTATCTTGGTGCTGGTCTTTCCCTGTCTTCAGATGTCAGAGCTGCAGTTTCCAGCTGTGTTTTCCCACCTGAGGATCCCTGTGTACCTTCTGCTTGGCTCTCAGTCCTGCCCTTCGCCCACCAAGAACAGATGCAGAGCAGACAAAATGTTTCTTACCAACACAACAATCGTTCCTCAAAGTGATGTAACCTCGCTGGTTTTTTGAGGAGTCAGCTGTGATTTAATCAGGGCGACTGCAGCTCGGAGAAGAGACCGTCTTGCCACGCTGGCTGCTGCTGCGTAGGTGTAAACTTCTGTTTTCTGCACGGTGTCCCATCCGAGGCCATTAGCCAGCCGCAGGATGGGAGTTCTGTCTGGCTGACGCTGCCTGGGTGGTGTGTACATCACGTGCTGGTGTAAAGACAGACAGACAGAGGCGTTTGGGCCTGGCACTGGGAGCTGAGCACTGACACTTTATACCCCAGCTCAGCTACAGACGGAGTGACTGGCTGGGGAACTGGGATTTCATCCTCTCCTCCAAGAGCCCTCTGGACATGATTCAAATTTCATTAAATTCTGCGGCAGAGCATTGAAATAATTTTTCTTGGAGGAGGAGGGTGTGCTGTGAAGAAGAATGTTTTAATTAGAACGTGCTTTTCTTAAAGTTTTGAGCAGCTGTAGCTGTAAGGGCACAATGCTCCCCACTTCAGCTCCCTAAAACCCTCACTCCTCATGCACTCAGGATTGAAGAGTAGTCTCAATGTCTTGCACAGGGTTTACATCTGAAATGACCGACAGATGCTGATTATTTTTCTAGCACGCTCTTCCTCAGCGAAGGCGAGGTTGGGGTGATGCCGCCCCTCCGCGCCGTCACCTTTTGTTCCCCCGCGGGTACCAGCCGTGGCGGCCGTCCCGTGCTTGTCTCTTATTTCATGTTTTCTCAGTTGGTGTTTGGTAACTTCTCTGCCTCGTTTAACCTTCTCTCGTTACCAGGGTGGCACTGGCTGGGTTATCTTTAAAAACAAACAACGAGCCGGACCCGAACGCGGCGTCGGTGGAGCTCGGCCTCCTGGAGCTTTGTGTTTTGGGGTCTCCAGCCACCACGAGCTCCCTCGTGTTTGAGGAATGAGCTTTACCCTCAGCGGGGGAACTAACAGCCTGTTCCCCACCCAGCTGCTTGTTTTGAGAAGTGTTTTTAACAACTCGGGACTGTTGTCCCCGCATCAAATTCAGCGGAGGTTTGACTTTTTAAAAACAGGGCACAGCGCAAGGAGAAACTTGATACTCAGGAGACCAGGCTAAGGAAAATCTCTTCCAAACCCCTCTCTTCCCACCTTCCCTCCCCTTCCAAATAATCTGTTGCTTTCTGATGTAGCCCCATCTTAGAGACCTTGCTTAGTTTCACAGAATCACAGAATCAACCAGGTTGGAAGAGCCCTCTGGGATCATCGAGTCCAACCATTGCCCTGACACCACCACGTCAACTAGACCAGGGCACTAAGTGCCATGTCCAGTCTTTTCTTAAACCCCTCCAGAGATGGTGACTCCACCACCTCCCTGGGCAGCCCCTTCCAGTGTCTAATGACCCTTTCTGAAAAGAAATTCTTCCTAATGTCCAACCCTCCCCTTTCTTTGTTGTCTTCCCCCCATACTGGTATCTGAGCAGACCAGATGGTGCCTTTTTTATCCCTTACCTCTACGAGCATCCACTCGTGTGAATCCTGCCCGAGAAGGGTTGATGTTACTGTGTTACCCCACGGCATTCAAGAATGAAAAAGCTGCCGTGGAGCACATCTTAGGATGACTGTCACGACAGGTTAGGGAAGATGTTTGCTGGGTTTGTGATGTGCTGTGAGCTGCTCCTCACCCTCAAACGTAGAGGTTAATGTAAAGAACATAATGTAGGGCTGAATGTAAACACATAGGGCTGAACACAAGTGAGAAAGGGGTGCCTGGAGGCCCAGCCAGGAGAGATGTTCATTTGATCCTCAGCCAAACGCCACATCGCGGCAGCCTGTTGCGTTATCGGTGGGTGTCTCGAGTCCACGCTGCTCAACAGCAGGTGCAATTAGTTGAAAACACTCCCAGGAGTGTTGTTCAAAGAGCTGCAAAAACAACTGTAAACCCACAAGTCCCCGGCCGGCTCTTCGCTGCGTAGCTTAAAGTGCAGCAAAAGGGCTTTTTCCTGAAGAGGACGAGGTGTTTGCAGCTGATTTCAGAAAGGATTTAAACGCTCTGGTTGGGGAGGAGGGAATTTGGAGCTCTCTTGCTGAGTATTTGGGATATGGGTTGCTGGCGACGGTGCAGGTTGTTACAGCATCCTACCACGAGCGTGGCCAGTGCTGGTTTCACAGAGAAGGGCACAGCTGGTATTTACAAGTCGCACCCTTGGGCCAGTTGGCTGCTTCACCTTCCCAGAGGAGGGCGACCAAGCTGGTGAAGGGTCTGGAGGGTCTGACCTACGAGGAACGGCTGAGGGAGCTGGGGGTGTTTAGCCTGGAGAAGAGGAGGCTCAGAGGTGACCTTAGTGCAGTCTACAACTACCTGAAGGGAGGGTGTAGCGCAGTGGGAGTCGGCCTCTTCTCCCAGGCAACCAGTGATAGGACAAGAGGACACAGCCTCAAGCTTCACCAGGGGAGGTTCAGGTTGGACATTAGGAAGCATTTCTTCTCAGCAAGGGTCATTAGCCATTGGAAGGGGCTGCCCAGGGAGGTGGTGGAGTCACCATCTCTGGAGGGGTTTAAGGAAAGCCTGGGCATGGCACTTAGTGCCCTGGTCTAGTTGCCATGGTGGTGTCAGGGCAATGGTTGGACTCGATGATCCCAGAGGGCTCTTCCAACCTCATTGATTCTGTGATTGTGTGATTCATGATGGGAATGAAAGGCTTCGTTTCCACCAGGGAAACGTTTTCTCACGCGTTTGGGTTTGTGGCCCTCGGCAGTTTCAGTTGTGACAGCCCTTCTTCCCCGCGGTGGCTGTGCCGCAGAGTCGGGATTAGCTAATGCGGTTGTCAGCATCCCTCTCCTAAATCGGATTTGAGCTTCGATTTGATTCTGGCCGTGGATGAAAATAGCTTTTTGCACAAGAAATTATTTTGTATCAGAGGTAAAAAGGGGTGTTCGTGGTGTTCGTGTTCATGCTGTCACCCCAGTGCCACCGTGCACCAGCCTTGCAGGTTTTTGGGTGCAGAAGACCATCCCCTGCATGACCAGTATCCTGGATTCTCCGAAAGTCTCGCTGGTGGAGTCACTGCTTTGACATTTATTATCTTGTAGATTTAGAGCAAGGCAAGGTGCTTGAGGGATGACGATGGAGTAACATCAGGAGTTGTAGTCTGTCTACTTCATGGCTGCAAGTGGTTGTAAAGCAGTTGTCCTCTTACTTAGCTGTGCCTCTGCAAGTTTACAAGGTCATTAAGATCTAGTGCAACAGCCATGCAAGGAGGGGGGAAAAACAACCTGCCTGCCTTTCAAGACTAGCTTTTTTTTTCCTTTTTCCAGTTTCTATCTTTAGTTTTATCAGGAAAAACTTTCTCAACCTCTTTAATTTTGTAATTGCGTGATTTAGTGCCTATTTGTGCAACTCCTTAAGCAATTCTCGGTTCAAAGCCTTTAAGTAAAACGAGGCTAATGCCTTAACAGAGATTCAAGGCAAAAAAAGAGACTTATAAAACATAATGCTTGGGTGCTCAGGGGTTAATGTTCACTGCTGAGGGATTTAGTTTTATGGTTTTGAGTCTTAATTTTTCTGGCTTATATAAATGGCGTTTTAAGGCGTATTGAATGGCTGAACGATGTATGTAAGAGTGATTCTTTCCCCCAGTTTTTCATATGGGGATGTTATTGGATTCATATGGAACATAACTGCAGTTGCACACAGCCGTACGCTGTGTTTCGTTTGGAAGCCTGTCGAGGTGATCCTCGGGCTCGTGTCACTTATGTTTTCAAAGTGGCATTCCTTCGACAACCCCCCATTTTTATTTCATCCAGAGGCAGCGACAACTTCAAGTGGTTTGTCCTGTAACGTTGGCTCCTCTTCCCTCCCAAGCTAAGCTTTAGTCAGCCCATGTGCCCTGTTTTATTTGTATATATTGTTGTTTTTTCTGATGTGTAGTTAAAGCCTAAGAATTTCTTCTCAGCAAGGGTCATTAGCCATTGGAAGGGGCTGCCCAGGGAGGTGGTGGAGTCACCATCTCTGGAGGGGGTTAAGACAAGCCTGGCCATGGCACTTAGTGCCCTGGTCTAGTTGCCATGGTGGTGTCAGGGCAATGGTTGGACTCGATGATCCCAGAGGGCTCTTCCAACCTGGTTGATTCTGTGAAGTGTCAGCCTGAGCTGTCCTGGTTCCTCTTGACTTTTCTAACAATAGCTGTATGTTGTGGTGTGACACCGCTCATTTCTCCCACGTTTTTTCCCCTTTTCCTGACTCCCAGCACAGCCTTTGACTGTAGTTTCTTGAACCCTTCTTGACCTTGTGATATACAAGAGCTTTCCTAGGATGCGTTGGAATAAAAACACCTTGACAAAGGGAGGTGGGGTGAGCGTTAGCAAGGATGGCAGCTCGCCCTTGCGTGGAGATACATGTAGAAGAAGGCGGGGATGTCAGGATTTGAATTCCGTGTGATGAGGTTGGAAACCAGGAGGGAGATGGCCAAGAGGAAGAGGACCTGATAGTTCAGCTTTCCAGAAACGCGGGTGCAACGGGTACAAGGGCTGCAGGAGGGGGTGTGGGGTGCCCGAGAGCTTTTCCAGGTGGAATACAAAGCAGGAGGGCAGCGTTGTGGAAAACTTTTAGGGCTGTGTTTGTGTATAAGGGGAAGTATTCGTGTTCGCTTGCGAGGGTGGGATGTTGGATAAATGTTGACTAAAGGAAACATCTGGTTTATCAGGGAGATACCCATCGGGGTTTGTGGTGATGTGAATAGCTCCTGCTCCACGCTTGCAATGGCTCCCCTGGTGTTTTAGGGGCTGGACTCCTCGCAGCTTTGTCGTGCCGTTGCTTTGGCCCCTTTTTAGTCTGTCAGAGGGGAGAGAGTTTGTTTTTGGGGTTTGCAGGTGGGCTGGTACCCCAGCCAGGCGATTCAGCATCGCTTCATCGCTGCACCTCAGCACGGAAGGGTCTGGTCGGCTTCCCGGGTCTGTAACTCAGCTCTGCAGCGTTGAGCTCTGCAAGTGAAACCTCTGGGGCTCTTCCCGAGCTGTTTAAGAGGGGATATTGGAAACGCTGAGAAATTCCCCTGGATTTCAGAGTTCAGTGAGGGTTGCAGCATCGTCCCGCCTCAGGAATGGTCTGGCAAAGTTTCTGCCAAACCCCTGCTGAGATTTTTAAAGCCGATACAGGCTGTTGCTGTAGTTACAAGCTGTGCACACCCTCCTCTAGAGGCTAGAAATCAGAAACATGTCAGGCTGTTACATTTTTGTCTTCCTCACTTGTACTTTAATGGATATTCCAGGTGCATCTCTTCTGTGTCTCTAGTAAGAATTTGTTTCAGCAGTGACCTGGTTTCTCTTCAGAAACTTGCAGATGCTGCAGGGCTTTTCCCCTTAATTGTGTGGGGGGGGGAATTCCTCACCTGAAGTACAGTTTAATGCAGTTTTTATATGGCTTTAGGAAAAAAAAAAAAAGCACTTAAAATAAGATTGGTAGGGCCTTCTGAAGCGGTGGATGCTCGTGTCTGGAAGACGTACGTAGTCTTTGACCTACCTCCCTTGTTTGCTGAGCAAGGTGAATCAAGAAGTAATGGGTTTAAAAGCAAACATTTTATCCAGAGTGTAGTTGCGTAGACCTGTAATTCCCCAGTCTGAGCTGTGTTTTGGGAACCTGCTTGTTGCTCTCTTCCCTGTAATCTCCAGCGCGTGAACATGCCGAGTTGTTTGGCTTCCCATCTCCTGCTCCAGGAAAGCCTCTGGCTTCCTTGGGGGAAGTGGTTGAATGATAATTTCCCCCCTTTGTATCCCAGAGCTGGTACTAACATGGCTTGAAAGCTGCTCAGGTTCCCTCCTCTCTCCAGAGGAAAAAGGGATCTGGCTGTAGGACTTCACACAGGACTTGCCACCCTTTGAGCAGCAGCTGCTGCCTGATGGTACCAAACTCTCCCCTAAGCTTTTGGGGTGTTATTCGGATGGTTTGGGGGGAGCTCCGGGGGTTTGCGGGAGCTGCGGTGCTCCTACCTCGGGCTGGTTTCTGGAGGGGAAGGGTTGCTAGCTGAAGGACGTGTTGAAGAGCAAGGACTTCCCTGAGTTCTTGCAGAGCGTTCATCAATGAAGTGGGGTGAGCCGCTACCACGAAGAGCAGCAAATGCTTTGTAACAGATGAGCTGCTCTTCATGCCTCAGGTGTGCAAGCAGAGCTGGGGGATAGATAAGTTTCTTGCTGCTAATTTAGGAAAAGAGAAGTTAAGACTTCTGAAACAGTTTTTCCATGGAGTTACGACATCCCCGCTTAGGTCAGCCTCGGTTTCTGGTGACGAAACGTGATCCCCCATAGCTGTGCTAATCGGAGCGAAAAGGAGAGGTTTGCTTTCCCTTTTACAGTGAGAAGCATCCCAGTAATGCTCCGACTTCCAATTTTTGAACCCAGTAAGATACAGTGTCATGTTTCATGATTTTTGAACTCTTTGTAGTCCCTGCCTGCGATCCCAGAGGCTGGGTGCTTTGCCCGCAGTAAGAATCTCAATGTCACTCTATCCACTTGCACCCATCATCTTAATTTCTAATGCGAAGCATCGGGTTTTCTGTAGGTTGGAGCAGTGTTTCAGTAGCATTTAAATTCCTACTCTTGTTTTTCCCCCTACTAAAGGTACTTGGCTGAAGGCTTAAGACACACTGTAAGAGTAAACACCGTGCATCAGCGTAAACGAAGCTGCACGATAGCAGGGAACAAAGGGTGCAAGATGAAAAGCTGTTTACCCAGTCGGTCCAATATGGATCTCTTTATGTAAACCCTTTACAGCCACTCCAGTGAGCTGGAAAAAGGAGAACAGCAGCTCGCGAGGTGCGTACATCTGCAAATGTTTAGGGAAGTTTCAAGTGTCAGAGAACAGAAGTGAGACCTGGAGATGTTGAAGCTAGGGCTGGAAAATAAGAGTAAAATGCAAATGACTGTGGAGCTTGTTTGGGGTAGGGGGTAAGGTAAGAGGAAAAGCGTAGGCACAAAGTGAGAGAGGCCCCTGAAAAAGCCTTATGCTGTGTGGGAGGACGTAGTACAGGTATCTCGGAATAGACCAGGGCAGAGTTAATGCTTTTTTTCTGAGAATTCACATGAGACCGTGCCTGGCGTTGGCCATCTCCTCAGCGAGCAGCTGCCACCCCAGCAGGAGCTCCCAGCAAATGATGCTGGAGCTGGAGGGCAGACGTTTTTAAATGACTGTTTAATGAGGTACCTTGTCTGGATGACTCTTGCAGGAGTAGAGAGCGAGTCTGGGAGAGGACCTGGAACATCAAGAAAAACTCCTTTAGGAATAACGTCCCAGAGGAGGTGACGTACTGCTTGGCTGTGGCTGCCATTAGCGTGTGTCGTCGGAGCCAGTTCTAGGTTGAATGTCGGTAAGGAGTGAGGTTTGGAGGATGTGGGTCACTTTCCTCCCTCTGCCTAGTCCCTTAGAAGTCATAGGGTGAGTAACCAGCACCCTTTCCTCTGAGAGCGTGGATTGCTGCTCTGTTAAACACCACCAAAGTGGGTGGTGGTTAGAAATGAGCAGGGAAGGAGTTAACTGAATATGGTTTGAATCAGTGTTGTATAACCACCTTGGCTGTGTTGTCATGGCATAATTGTATCTGATGTTGTTTTGTCAGGCAAATGACAGGTAGTACAAGTTCAGCATTTGCCTGCTGCCGCAGCAGATTATTTTAAGATAATCTAAGGAGGAAATGACAGCAAATATGATGACGAGAAACAAAAGCCAGAGAAGTTACGTTCAAAAATCTCTCCTAAATTCCTGCTGGTGGGACTCTGGGCTGAACGCCGCTGTTTGGGGACACCAAAGCTTTCAAATCGCAGCGCCTTGACACAGGGAGTGTGGAGGATGGTCGTGAAGATAAAAATGGGGCTTTGTGTTCCTCGCTGGGGTGGAAGTGCTGAGTCTATAGAGCGTTAACGTTGTCACATCTGACCACAAACGCTGCCGTGCTGAGCGCCTGAGAAGCCGTAGCAAGAGCACGCAGATATTCCCAAGCCCTTCTCTGTTAAAATCCGTGCCAGCCGGAGGAGAGGCGCAGACATCTTGGCAGCTGGGAGGAGAGGCGATAACAAAAGAACAACCTCCTGCTAAAGGGGAGGATGTTTCCTGCAAGCTGCTGGTTTGAGTCTCACCATAGCAGGGAGCCCTGCTGGCATCGTGTGCTTCAGGCCCGGGGATTTGCTTGACTGAAAGGGTTTAACTCCAACATCTGAGCTGATTTGGGGTGGATTCTACTTAAAACATGCTTTATTTTTCATCCCTGTTAATGCTTCTTGAATGGCTTTGAAGGTGGAAGCTAGTTTATATTGCACGCTCTAGTTGAGGCTGACCCAGCAATAGCTGTTCTTTAAGGCTTGAGGGAAGGGGAAAAAAAAAAGTGAATTGCCTTATGCTTAGGAATAATTTAAAAGTTGAAATTCTTTGGTTTCCAGACGTTTAACTTGGCAGCCTGGAAGGATTTTATCGTTACAGGCTCTAATCTGGTAACCTTTCAACCTAAACTAAAGGCTAATTGATTTAAATTGCACTACGTGCCCTGTCTTGAAAACAGTTTTCCTACTGTGCAGGGCAGCTGTTAGTGTTACAGTCCCTCGAGGGGGCTGTCCAGACAGATAAACTCAAGGCAGTATCTCAGCAATCAGCGTTTGAGGTGTCAGTGCTCTTAGATGTACATCCTGGCCGTGGCACCCCTGGGAGCTGTGCAGGAGAGGCGCTGGGTCCTTGTTCCTTGAACACCAGCGTGTTTCTCTCATTGCTTTTCTATTCCATTGTACAAAACGGATCCAAAGAAGCAGAAATCCATGTCCCCCACCATGGAGGTACAATCCCAGGATACCTGCAAGTGACGATGACACAAAACTGGGAGGAGTGGCTGAGATGCCGGAAGGCTGCGCAGCCATTCAGAGAGACCTGGACAGGCTGGAGAGTTGGGCGGGGAGAAATTTAATGAAATATAACAAGGGCAAGTGTAGAGTCCTGCATCTGGGCAAGAACAACCCCATGTACCAGTACAAGTTGGGGACAGAGCTGTTGGAGAGCAGCGTAGGGGAAAGGGACCTGGGGGTCCTAGTGGACAGCAGGATGGCCATGAGCCAGCAGTGTGCCCTTGTGGTCAAGAAGGCCAATGGCATCCTGGGGTGTATTAGAAGGGGTGTGGTCAGCAGGTCGAGAGAGGTTCTCCTCCCCCTCTACTCTGCCCTGGTGAGGCTGCATCTGGAGTATTGTGTCCAGTTCTGGGCCCCTCAGTTCAAGAAGGACAGGGAACTGCTAGAGACAGTCCAGCGCAGAACCACGAAGATGATTAAGGGAGTGGAACATCTCCCTTATGAGGAGAGGCTGAGGGAGCTGGGTCTCTTTAGCTTGGAGAAGAGGAGACTGAGGGATGACCTCATTAATGTTTATAAATATGTAAAGGGCAAGTGTCAAGAGGATGGAGCCAGGCTCTTCTCAGTGACATCCCTTGACAGGACAAGGGGCAATGGGTGCAAGCTGGAGCACAGGAGGTTCCACTTAAATTTGAGGAAAAACTTCTTTACTGTAAGGGTGACTGAACACTGGAACAGGCTGCCCAGAGAGGTTGTGGAGTCTCCTTCTCTGGAGACATTCAAAACCCGCCTGGACGCGTTCCTGTGTGATATGGTCTAGGCAATCCTGCCCCGGCAGGGGGATTGGACTAGATGATCTTTCGAGGTCCCTTCCAATCCCTGACATTCTGTGATTCTGTGATTCTGTGAAGTGGGTGTAACAAGTTAAGGCACCGTTTGACTTGAGTTTCTTCCCGTTTGGCAGCCTGAGAACCTGCCGTGAATTTGCTTGTCCTGCTGTGAAAACTCTTCCTGCGTTGAAGAGGCTGATTTGCATCTGCTGTCTTCAGCCACCAAGAGCTGTGAAAATATTTGGCCGCTTGTTTGGTTGGAAGCTGTCTAAGCATAAATAGGAAACACACCTTCAGCTTGAAAATGACCTTGTCTGGTGCTGGGGAAACTTTCCGTTGTAATTTAATATGGTAACGGATCCTCAGGGATCCTCATCAGCCTCTGGGAACTGACCGGGATGAACTTGGGAGTGGAAATAAAAGTGCAAGTCTGTAAAGGCTGCGTTGTCCTTGTTCAGTCCTGATTGTCGGCGACGGGTCTGGGCTGCGGTTGGCACGACGTGTTCACCGCTGCTATCTGCCTGTTGTGTAACTGTTCAGAAAGCAGCAGTTGGGTTTGCTCCTTCCCACCCACCTCTGTAACCTCCACCTTCACGTTCCTGCCAGTAATTTTAGTTCCTTTATCAGCCAGAAGGATTTTACTAGTGATATTGGAAAGAACCTGAAGGAATATGAAACAAGCAGGCTAAAACGTGTACAAAATTCCAAGCAAGGAAGTAGTTTGTACCTATTGCACGCACAAACCCAGCAAAGCAACCTCTTATCTCCAGGGGTTTGATATCTTGCTTCCTCTGCTTGTTTGGCACGAAGCTGTGAGACCAAGAAGCTAATTCCGCTTTTTAAAAAGCGCTGCTCCTTTCCCACCCTGTTCGTGGTGCTGTTCCTACTCGCTGGCCTTCCTGAGGCTTCAAAGGTGGGAGGATGAAGCTGGAATTCAGTGTTGTCCTCTCTGGATGTCGCAAGAGGCCTGGGAAGCTCTCTCCTGGAAGCCGTGCTTCCCAAAGGTTGCACCAGGAAGTTTTTCTGCTGTTTTTTTCTGGAGAAGTATGCCACAGACCAGTTTTCACAGCCTTTTTTTTTCTTTCCTGTTGGTCTGTTAATCTAAAAATGGTTTTTCTCTTCCACCAAAGCTCGCCTTGCCTGTAGCAACGCCGTTCTGGGTTAGCACGCTGCTGCCTCGTGTAGTCTCTGCAAGCTGGGACAGCTGGTGCCTTGCTGCTCGAAGTGAACGGGAGCTTGTGTCTCTTAGTCCATCCCGGATCTCCTGAGTCATATACCCAAATCCAGGCAGGCTCAGCTTCATTCCTTTGCCTTCAGCAAACCCAGTCCTGCAGCTCAGACTGAGCCTTTGAGGCTGAGGAGCCCCGAAGCCAGCGGCTGGTTTGTCTCGTTCGCAGTGAACTCCTGGTGTCACAGAATCACAGAATCAACCAGGTTGGAAGAGCCCTCTGGGATCATCGAGTCCAACCATTGCCCTGACACCACCATGGCAACTAGACCAGGGCACTAAGTGCCATGTCCAGCCTTTTCTTAAACCCCTCCAGAGATGGTGACTCCACCACCTCCCTGGGCAGCCCCTTCCAATGGCTAATGACCCTTGCTGAGAAGAAATGCTTCCTAATGTCCAACCTGACCCTCCCCTGGCCAAGCTTGAGGCTGTGTCCTCTTGTCCTGTCGCTGGTTGCCTGGGAGAAGAGGCCGACTCCCACTGCGCTACAACCTCCCTTCAGGTAGTTGTAGACTGCACTAAGGTCACCTCTGAGCCTCCTCTTCTCCAGGCTAAACACCCCCAGCTCCCTCAGTGATCCCAGGACCTGCGCTTCTGCTGACACGTCGTAACGCCGTGCGGGCTTTCCACGTGCTTCACGGCCGGGACGGGTGTGCGGGCAGCTCGGCTGCTGCTCACTGCAGAGCTCAGGAAACCGCGATAACGTGAGTAGCGTCTGGTGCCCCGAGCTGTGCGAGCGTGTCGGCTGCTGCACGGGTGTGCAAAGGTGGTTTCTATGGGAGGGGGACGTGGTTTGTGAGTGCTCTGTGGTTCAAGAGCAAAAGCTGTGAAAAGCAGATGAACTAGCTGTTAGTTTGCAGTCAGACAGGGATAACTGAGCCCCCCTCCACGTCTGCAGAGGTTTCACAAGCCAGGTTTCTCTGCCTTGCTTCGAAGAAAGGCTGCGTGCACGTCCGAGTGCCCCACAGCCTCCAGGTCTGATATTTCAACTGGAAATCACCCGGTGGCAAAGGCTCGTTTCCGAGCTAAACCTATGGGTCTCTTTATGCTCAGTTTCCCAGAATAATAATCCTTGTATTGTGGGAAATGATAGAGAATAGAGCTTGTTAATCAATTAACGTTTGCCTTTCATGGTGTGTGGGTGGATGTGTATGGGTGTGCCACGGTGAAGGTCCCCGAGTCATCTGCTGGCTGTGGGAACCGGCGCTGGCAGCTGGGTTAGAGCAGGGACCCAGGGCCCTGATCTTCCTGCTGGTGATTCACAAACACCTTAGTTGCCACTTCAAGTCTAGACAGGTATCTTTGAATTTTGCCAGAGCTGTTGAAGAGGTATCTAGCTCGGGAGTGATACTGGTTTGCTTACCAGTACGCTGTAGTAATGGCTCGTGGGAGTGCACCTAGTCTTTCCACTGTGGAAAAAACACATTAGTTTGAATGATTGTGGGCAACAGTTGGCTGACTGTGCTAGGTGGAGGAGAGAGCTTGCAAGGTCCGTTGTGTTCCTGCTCTGACACAGGAACATGTTTCTGGGCTTTAATGTCTTAAGCTGCTTCCCTTGGATCTGCAAGAGCGATTTGCGCTTGCTTTTGAGCTCTGCTCTGGGTCTGCTTCCCTTCCCCTGTGTGTCACACAAGATTGCTTCCAAATTAGATGTTCCTTGGAAAAAATGCTCCAGGATCTGTGAGTGCATCCACCTGGTTATCCAAGGCTAATGCTTTTCTCTTGCACAGCTCAGTAGCGGTGGGTGGCAGCCGATGACATTGGTGCACTGAGCTGTAAGGCTGCCTCGGGCTGTAGTTTCTGAGCTGGAAGAGAGGGATGGGAGATAGTCTGTTAGATAAATCCTCCTCCTGGGTTTTCAGCCCTGCCTCCTTCAGGTGGCAAGCCTCAGTGACCAGGAAGTGTACTCTGGAAATTCAGAAATTCTAGAGGTATTTTTTTTTTTTAGGAGGTGAATGTCAGCATCTGTAAATAAAACCCAGGAAGGACATACCTGTGGATGTGTTCTTCAGCAATCCCTCCCAAGGGGCTGCGACAGCTGCTCTGGAGCTCTGCTACCAGCACAAGAAGTGTCTTACTCCAGACCCCATCAACTTCTGCGTGGGAACTGGGAAGAGTACATTCTGCTTTTCCTTTTAATTTCATGTGATTGCTAACTGGAATATTTTTTTTTGTGCTTTTCAGGTGCTGGAGAGTCTGGGAAAAGCACCATTGTGAAGCAGATGAAGTAAGTGAGAGTTCAGGCGTATAAACTGCATTTTTGTGTGAGATGAAATAAAAAAAACTCTGGTGCCCTTCTGGTTTGGCTTGGGAATGACAGCTTGGTTTTCTTCCAGGATTATTCATGAGGATGGCTATTCGGAGGAAGAATGCAAACAGTATAAAGTGGTTGTCTACAGCAATACTATCCAGTCCATCATTGCAATCATAAGAGCCATGGGAAGGCTAAAGATAGACTTTGGGGAAGTTGCCAGAGCAGTAAGTATTTCACTTATTTCCCTTCGTCTGAGTCTGGGTTGTGAATTGTGTTAAGGAATCCTGGAACTTCAGTCCCTGACACTCACAGTGGAAATATGTTTGTTACAAGATACAACAGTGGAAGACCTTCCATGATCTGTAATGTATTCCTGGTACAAAGTGTCAAGGATTTTACTGAGGTTATGGGTGAGGACCTTTAGTAGTTTGAATGCTCAAAAAAAATAAATAATCCCCAAACCTTTGTGTAAACTATTTGAATTTTTAACAAATTTCTCAGTTTTGGTTTAAATTGCTTGACATCAGTCTTCAGTAGCATTTCACAGCATTGCACCGGTTAATCTTCAAGCTGAGCCAAATAAATTTTAATAATTTTCACTACTGGTATTTATCCTCTTAGTTTTCTGGGGGTTTAAGGCCATGTTTTTCCCTACCCATCCAGTTCTGACTCCTTGCGCTGTGACTCGCATTCATCTTCAACACTTCAAGGCGGTAGAAATGCAAGTCAGGAATTCTTGACCCCTGTGGTTGTGGGGAAAGAACAGACAAAATGGGGAGTTGGGGAGGCCTGAAATTGTGTAGGAGGAAGAAATTGTGCATATCAGCATAGGGCAGGGGCTGCACAGCCTGGGAATCTTAATATCTAGTGCTAATTTCTCTTAGTTAATATACAGTAAGTGGAATAGCCTACTCTGTTTCTTTGTGATGCAGCCACAGGTATTTTGAACTTTACAGTGTAAAGCAGCCTGGCTGAGGGAGAAGAGTGGATCAACAGCGTGAGAGAGGGGACCACGATTCCTTAGAGCAGCTGCCGCAGCCCCTTGCGTCCTTCCTGATGTTAAACCTCGCTGTAATTTGTAAAGGTGTAAACGGGTGTAGATCCTGACTTGTTTTGGTTTCCCCTCTTCCTGCAGGACGATGCCCGCCAGCTGTTTGTGTTAGCTGGCAGCGCAGAGGAAGGCGTGATGACCGCCGAGCTAGCCGGCGTGATTAAACGGTTGTGGAGAGACGCTGGGGTCCAGGCCTGCTTCAGCAGATCGAGGGAGTATCAGCTGAACGACTCTGCCTCATAGTAAGGAACCGTTACCAGCTTCTGGGCTCTTCACAGCTCCTCAAATGGTGTTCAGAAAGGACTGGTGTGACTGAAGATGATGTGGTACTTGAGTGGTGAGGGTCCTCTTCTAAGGGGGCGGACAGAAACCCTGGGCTAACTGGTCTATGCAGGGCTGGGCTTACAAGGTGACTTCGTGCTTTAGCTCATGAAAGTCAGGTTTGCTGTTGTCTTCCCTGGATGTAGTACGAGTGTTGCCAACCAGAGGGACCTTGAGAGCTGGGCCCGTGGGAACCACATGAAGTTCAACAAGGCCAAGTGCAAGGTCCTACATGTGGGTCGGGGCAACCCCAAGCACAAACACAGGCTGGGTGGAGAATGGATTGAGAGCAGCCCTGAGGAGAAGGACTTGGGGGTGATGGGTGATGAGAAGCTCACCATGAGCTGGCAACGTGCGCTGGCAGCCCAGAAAGCCAACCGTGTCCTGGGCTGCATCCCCAGCAGCGTGGCCAGCAGGGCGAGGGAGGGGATTCTGCCCCTCTGCTCCGCTCTCGGGAGACCCCCCCTGCAGTGCTGCGTCCAGCTCTGGGGCCCCAACAGAAGAAGGACACGGAGCTGTTGGAGCGAGTCCAGAGGAGGCCACAGAGATGCTCAGAGGGCTGGAGCCCCTCTGCTATGGAGACAGGCTGAGAGAGCTGGGGCTGTTCAGCCTGGAGAAGAGAAGACTCTGGGGAGACCTTCTAGCACCTTCCAGTACCTGAAGGGGCTACAGGAAAGCTGGAGAGGGACTTTTTACAAGGGCATGGAGTGACAGGACGAGGGGGAACGGTTTTAAACTGAAAGAGGGGAGATTTAGATGAGATCTGAGGAAGAAATTCTTTGCTGTGAGGGTGGTGAGACCCTGGCCCAGGTTGCCCAGAGAAGCTGTGGCTGCCCCCTCCCTGGCAGTGTTCAAGGCCAGGTTGGATGGTGCTGGGAGCAACCTGGTCTGGTGGAAGGTGTCCCTGCCCGTGGCAGGGGGTGGAACTAGATGATCTTTAAGGTCCCTTCCAACCCAAACCAGTCTGTGATTGCAAAAAAAACCACATTCCTTGTTTTGTGTCCAGGTGAATTTGCCAATTTCTTTTTAGTGGAAGAATAACTTAGCAGCTTGCATTAAGATGGTGGTCAGCCATGTCACCTTCCCCCTCCCTACAGAAAGCAGTAACACCTCCTGAAACCAAGCTCCTGATTAAACTACCAAACTTGTGATGAGCAACGATGGGATCTCCTGATTTTAGCAGATCAATATTCACGTAGTTGTTCTCCTTAACGCCTCTCACTACGCTCCTGTCCCTGTCCCCACACAGGCAGCGCTGGAGGCTGCCCATAAACCTGCTGATTGTTCTCTTACACGCAAATCGCTTAACAATTATAAGGTTATGACTAGATAAATAGGCCGCTGCTGGCTGGTTAATGAGAATTTTGACTAAATGCCTCATCTATTTCCAAGAGACAGGTTAGTGCAGGGAAGGGAAACGATTTGTCTTAAAAGCAACAACTGTTTTGCTCATTTTCTTGGTTAAAGTCACGTGCTTGGTCTCTAGAACAAATATTTGAAACTCTGAAAGATGATTAGAGATACTACCAGTGCCTCCTGATGGCTGGCTGAAAACTGGTCTCAATTTAGCCAGGCTTTTGAAAAATTAGTTTGGAAATGCTTTATAAAGAAACTTCACGTGTCACAGCTTGGGTGCCTGCAGGCTCGGTCTGCGCAGAGCAGATTTGAGCTTGAAAATAAGGGAGAATTCTTCTAAATCTGTAACACCTTGGCAGGCGGCTGAGGGTTTGAGATCAAGGTAAGCGAGCTGACAAGAGGCGGCTTCCTCGGATTCATCCGTGCCTTTTACAGCTTGCAAGGGGGAAATTTCAGATTCAAAGGGAGAAAAAAGGAGGGAGGAGGGAATAATTTAATGAAAAGATGTGGAGAAGGAAAGCTTAAGGACTTCTTGGGTGGAGGATCTGGGGCAGAACGTGTCAGTGGTTGAGTGGAGCGTAGGGAGGAAGGTAAAGCTGGGGAACCTTGGCTTTGTGGTCTTGATGGTCAGCTTTGAAGGAGAAGGAAAATGAAGGCAGGCTGGAGAAAACAGGGCAGAAACAGGGCAGACTGGGGGGGAGAGGGTGTTAGCCTGCTTTAGGAGGTGCCGTTTGATCTGACTGCCTTCCAGAGCCTGGACTGTGGAGGGTTATTCCCGTTCCTGACTATCTGCAACCCACTCGTGTCCAGTTTCTGGTACTGGTATGTGTAGGCACAGCTACTGTGACAAATTGCTGTCACGGGCTGGTGTCGAATCTGTGTGGCAGGGAGATTTCAGCCTGATGACGACCCACATGGCTCTTTTCTGATAAGTACATCAGAAAATTTTGCTTCCTGTCCTAAGACCACAGGAAATTGCCTTAAACCAGCGTCATTTTGAACCAGTAGCCCAGCAACTCGGCAGTTAGGAAACACTACAAGTGGGTTCCTTCAGCGCAGAGCACGATCACACAGTTAACCCCCTATTTTCTCCTGCAGGCCCCCACCTCACCAGCCTACAGGATGAGCTGCCCAGAGGAGCGTTCAGTCTGTATTTTTTTTTCCTCTCTGCTCAACACGTGGCTCCTGACCCACCTCATCTTCTGCTGTTACCCAGTTGGTTCCCTTGCCCACGCTTAAAGGATGAGTGTCTTGCAATCCCTTTTTTGGGGTCGTGGTCACGTAGGTACTAGCTTTTGTGCACAGTTCTTGTGGGGGAATTGCACTTCCCTGCTCCTTTCAATATCTCCTACAAACGGGGCTGAAACTTCGGGGTTAGCAGCCTTGAAATATGCATCCCTTTTGGGATGACTGAATTTCAGCTGGAGAACCAGTACTGAGCTGTGTTTCAAGCCCAATTCTGGCTGACTGGGTGCTGCTCCTCACTTCAGATCACATCTCGGGGCTTCTGAGATGCCCAGAAAGGGTGTGTATGGCGGGGGAAAGAGGAACATATGAGCACTTGCTTGTGATAATTAGGTGGCATCAAGAACAAGAGCGCTGTGGCAGAGAGCCAAGGCTTTCAGGGCAGCGTCGAATTGTTCTGAAAAACTTCTCTGCTTGCTGCTTCCTGCCTCGCTGAGCACTTCCCCTGTGCGGGCAGGGATCCTGCCCTTCGAGAGCTGTGTGGGAGGGGAGGAGGCAACCGTAACGACGGCGTGTCATAGTCCTTACGCAACGGGCAGGGGCGAGCTCCCACAGATGACCACTTGTGACAGTGATCCCAATGATCTGTCCTGGAATCACAGGATCCATCAAGTTGGAAGAGCCCTCTGGGCTCATCAAGTCCAACCATTGCCCTGACACCACCATGGCAACTAGACCAGGGCACTAAGTGCCATGGCCAGGCTTTTCTTAAACCCCTCCAGAGACAGTGACTCCACCACCTCCCTGGGCAGCCCCTTCCAATGGCTAATGACCCTTGCTGAGAAGAAATGCTTCCTCATGTCCAACCTCACCCTCCCCTGGTGAAGCTTGAGGCTGTGTCCTCTTGTCCTGTCGCTGGTTGCCTGGGAGAAGAGGCCAACTCCCACTTCACTACAACCTCCCTTCATAGGGCTTTTTGCTTTTCTTATTTTTGAAGAACAGTTGAGTAACTCTTGACCTAAACTGTGGATGTTCAAGCACTGGTGTAAACGCTCAGCGTCTTCTCCAGGCACCATCTTACAACATCCCCCTAGCAACTGCCCTCCTCTTTTGGTGCAATATTTCAAACAGCTTTATTTTCACTTGCCTTACTGCAACTTCCTATTTTTCTTTACCAAATGCCTCCGGAGCTCACCGCTCCTGTCTCGAGTCAGTGCCGTGGAGAAGCATTTCAGACCTTTGTGCACAATAATTCTTGACGTAAGAGCTACAAAGAACAAAACCCCATTCGGTGGTGCAGCAGCGTTGGGTTCTAAGGCACGTTGCTGTCTTGCACATCTCTTTAATCACCTCTGTCTGATACTTGGAGGTGTTGGCAAGCAGATAATGCTTTAAAATATTTTAGTTGCTGATTTTGTGGCTTTTTTTCCAAAGTTTATGCAGACACCGCTCTGCAGATACTGTAGGCAATTATCTGCAGTCTCGCAGGCAATTAGCATAGATCAACCATTCTCTGTTCTGGCGTATCTTGTCTTGTTCCCCAGTGGCAGTCTTGGCCTGAATTCCCTGACATGATGCTGGATAAAACCTAGATTATTTCTACGTGTGGTTTTTTCCCTCCTCTTTGCTTTCAAGCACTAGCTTGCAGGGCATTGTCCTCCCGCTTGTATCCCGATGCTTTCTCATGGTTCCCCTCGAGTAGCACCACCTTGGATTCACAGCTCAGGTTTTTGAAGCGAGCTTTTTCATCCCTGGGTCTGTCTTAGCTGGCCCAGAGGAGTTCAAATTGCTGAAGGTAATACACAACATTCCCTTTTCTGGGAGATCCCTCTCTGTTACCTTGTGTTGAGACCCCATTCTGTTACCTCATGTTTCACTTCACTTAATCTGCCCAAATCCAGCTAAACACGAGGGCAGAGAGGACTCAAACTTCTGTGAAAGAAATGCATTTATTAAATTCAGGTTTTACCAAATCCTCACCTATTTTCTTGCTGCAGGAAGACTCGGCTAGAGATGATTCTGGATGAGCTGTCAACCTATGCAGGAAGAATTCTGCTTGCATCTTGACTGGCACAGGCGCTTGTGATAATGTTTCTTCAAAGCTTGGTGTTTGGGGGCTGCAAATATCGACCCGCCTGGGTACCAGACCTGAACCTTTCTCTGGCTTTTGTTTGCTGCTCTGCCTTGGGGCGTGATGGTGACAGCCCCTCCTTCCCATAGCTCAGGCTGCAGATAGCTGCTCATAATAAACGCTTTGTATGAATCTTTCAGAGCTTTCAGTGCCATTTTTGGAACCACGACGGAATTGTTAGGAAAATACCATTTCAGGGTTCATGTGAGCGTGTGGAGGAGGGGAGCTCCGTTATCTTCACCAGCTGAAAGCTGCCCACTTCAGAGCATCCCGCTTGCTTTAGGTCAGCTTTTTTTTTTTTTGTACTCAAGCCCTCATTTTAAGGGTGGAAAGAAAAGGGAAACAAAACAAAAGTGCCTTTTTGCAAGCTTGTGTTTGCAAGGTGGTGTTGAAGCGTGAGAAATAGCTGGCTCTGTAACCACAAGGAGCCAGGGTGGGGAGCGAGTGTTGCAGCCTCAGCGGGTGAAGGAAGCCTGGTGGCCAAGGGGATCGTGAAAAGGGATTCAAACTGCGTGGGATGTAGAAAGATTCAGTGAGGTGTGTGTTTTCAGTTCCCGAAACAATATTTGTGAGGGACATCTTTAACCTTGCAGACAGACTGTGGCAAGCTGGGGGTTATGAGTCGCTTGAAACCATGAGTCTCAGAGTGTGCTTTTCCAGGTTTTTTTGAGTTGCACTAAATCTTAGCGCTCAGTTCTGGGGCTGGTGCTGTTCAATCTCTTTATAGATGATCTAGATGTGGGGATTGAGTGCACCCTCAGTAAATGTGCAGATGACACCAAGCTGGATGGGAGTGTCGATCTGCTGGAGGGTAGGAAGGCCCTACAGAGGGATCTGGACAGGTTGGATCGATGGGCCGAGAGCAATGGCATGAGGTTCAACAAGAACAAGGGCCGGGTCTTACACTTGGGCCACAACAACCCCCTGCAGCGCTACAGGCTGGGGGAAGAGTGGTTAGAAAGCGGCCTGGAAGAAAGAGACCTGGGGGTGCTGATCGACAGCCGGCTAAACATGAGCCAGTGGTGTGCCCAGGTGGCCAAGAAGGCCAATGGCATCCTGGCCTCTATTAGGAACAGTGCAGCCAACTGGTCTGGGGAAGTGATCGTCCCTCTGTACTCGGCACTGGTGAGGCCGCACCTTGAATCCTGTGTCCAGTTCTGGGCCCCGCACTTCAAGAAAGATGTTGAGGTGTTGGAGCGAGTCCAGAGGAGGGCGACCAAGCTGGGGAAGGGTCTGGAGGGTCTGACCTACGAGGAATGGCTGAGGGAGCTGGGGGTGTTTAGCCTGGAGAAGAGGAGGCTCAGAGGTGACCTTAGTGCAGTCTACAACTACCTGAAGGGAGGGTGGAGCGGGGTGGGAGTCGGCCTCTTCTCTCAGGCAACCAGCGACAGGACAAGAGGACACGGCCTCAAGCTGCGCCAGGGGAGGGTCAGGTTGGACATGAGGAAGCATTTCTTCTCAGCAAGGGTCATTAGCCATTGGAAGGGGCTGCCCAGGGAGGTGGTGGAGTCACCATCTCTGGAGGGGTTTAAGAAAAGCCTGGACATGGCACTTAGTGCCCTGGTCTAGTTGCCATGGTGGTGTCAGGGCAACGGTTGGACTCAATGATCCCAGAGGGCTCTTCCAGCCTCATTGATTCTGTGATCTGCAGAGGGGAAACAAGGGGCAGCGTGCCCAGGCTGGGCTCTGCAGCCTGCTTGGGTTGGGTGGGCACGGCTGCTTCCTCTGCCCGCAGCCAACTGCCTCCGGCTGCGTGCACACACGCTTGGGCGGCTCTTCTGCTACCGAGAAATCCCCTGTGCTGGATCTTCCAGCTGCTTCGGCATTTCCGTGGGATCTGGTATTTATTTGCCCTTCGAGTCTCCCTGGAAGTAGTCTGGCAAAGCTTATTTTTCTAAGGCAGCTTGCAGGTGGAGCACCGCTGCCTCTGACACATCTTGTTCTCGATGGACATGCAAGCCTTCGAGTGGCTCTTTGCGATCCCTTTGGTGGGAGTTCCCTGACTCCATTCCCTCCTTGCTGGCTGCCTGTAAAGCTTTAGGTAGGAATTACACCACTTTCACTGCCCAAGCTTCTGATGCTGAAAGCTGGCAGTTTAGGAGCAGATGCTTTATGGCTTGAGCTTGCACATTTATCACGTCAGCGATGCGGGGCAGCTGTGTGACCTGTATGGAAGCCAAGCTGTCAGGAGTTGCTGGGTCAGTTCTTAGTCAGTGCTTCCATCAGCGTGCGAACCACCGTATCCCAGCTAAACTCGTACTGGTAGGAAAGAGAGAAGGAGAAAGATCTGGGCAGGTTATTTCCTCAGCAGAAATATTTCTTAACAGAAGCCTAATGAAGGGCAAGTAGTGACAGGACGAGGGGGAACGGTTTTAAACTGACAGAGGGGAGATTGAGATGAGATATTAGGGAGAAATTCTTTGCTGTGAGGGTGGTGAGACCCTGGCCCAGGTTGCTCAGAGCAGCTGTGGCTGCCCCCTCCCTGGCAGTGTTCAAGGCCAGGCTGGATGGGGCTTGGAGCAACCTGGTCTGGTGGAAGGTGTCCCTGCCCGTGGCAGGGGGTGGAACGGCATGATCTTTAAGGTCCCTTCCAACCCAGACCAGTCTGTGATTCCATGAAGGTGAAGTACCTTCCAAATCCTGTTTTACTAAGCTGAAACTAAAGCCAGTCCCACGTGTGAGTTTTGAGCGCTGTGTTTGTGGTCAAAGAGCAGGTCACAAAGCCATCATCCCACTGAGCAGGAGAGAGGAATGAGGGGAGTTGGCCCTTCCTGGGCTAAACCCACTTTCAGATACCAGCTCTTGGAGAAAAGCCCCGTGGTACTGGGTGAGCACGGGCAGGAGGCTGGCAGGTAGGTTGGATTCTTCTGGGGTTCAGAAAACAGGTCAGCGCTGAGCAAAGGTGCTGGTAGTCCTGGCCAGAGGAGATGCTGAAGCTGATGGAGGAGGGAGATGCCACTTAATACGTTGCCTCTTGGTGACGAAGGCGAGTGGAAATTTGGGGCTGCTGGCACAGCTTTCAGGTGCAGGGGAAGGAGGACAGGGTTTATTACACCAACGTAGAGCTGTTGTGCCACTAAAATCTCACGGTTACATGGTGCTGTATTGATTAAAAGCTGCTCCTGATAAAGATGTGGCCGTAGCTGTTAGGGATAACAGCGCTGGCAGCTGTGCATGAAGGCGGCTGAGCTCTTCCTGATCCCTTCCCAGCGGAGCTGAAGCAATCCTCATCTCCTTTGCAGAAGCAGGAGGCAGTCGCCTTCCCCTTGACAGGAGAAATGAGCTCAGAGGTGTTGCTGGCTGGGGCGGGGTTTCTGACACTGCTGGAAATGATCTATACCCCTTACTTACGTGCCTGAGAGCCCAGCTTCAAAGGGAGTCTGCTGTAGCTGGAGTTAGTTGGGGTCTCGATGGGCACGTTGCCTTGATGCTGCAGAGAAACGGCTTCCTCCCGTGGCCATGCTGGCGAGGAGCCGGCGAGCGTCGTGTCAGTTTGCTGTTGTAAAGGAGGTGACTGAATCTGCCTGTTCTGGGGGTAGTTCTTGATGCTTCATTCTTTCCTCCTGGCTCATTTGGTGTATCCTCACCCTTTAAAAACAAGCCGCTGGATTTATTGCCTTGTGCTTTGATGCAAAAGACCTTGACTACTTTGCCCCAAGAGATACCAGCCTTGGCATGGCTCCTGCAGCAGCAGTTCTCCTTGTGCTCCCTCCTTATCAGGCTTCCCTCCCAGCTAGCTGAACTCTACCCACCACACGCTGCAAAAAACCACCCCAAAATCAACCCTGGGAGGGACCCAAGGGTTTGTTTGGGTTTTTTTCACTGTATGTTCAAGGTCTGTACTGTGTGAAGATGATGAATAAATTCCATGATGACTTTTCTTCTGCAGTTTATAAAAGATTCATGGTGAGCAAACAGACTAAAAAAAGCCGCATCTTGTGTTGTCTCTTCTGGTTTAGTTACCTAAATGACTTGGATAGAATATCCCAGCCGACCTACATTCCCACTCAGCAGGATGTTCTGCGGACCAGGGTTAAAACTACGGGCATCGTGGAGACTCACTTCACCTTCAAGGACCTCTACTTCAAGTAAGTGAAGTCCCTGTGGGCCACTGTGACTTCTGCAGCGCGTGGTGGTGGTGGCAGGTCCCACACCTGCGCTGCCAAACGCCTTGCCCTGGTTTAACTGTCCTCCTTGCCTCCGTTACACTCCCTCTCTGCTGGCATCGCTCACTGGAGGTACCGGTTTGACTTTTATTTGCCTTCTTCTGTTCTTTTCAGCTGCTTTTATGTTGGGATCGCAGACACAGGTACTGACTGCTTGTTTACAGGATCAAAAAAAACCCACAAAACCCCAAAAATACTAAAAGGACACTGACTCCTGGATTTGAGTTTGAATTTAACCCCTTCCTTCGAAGTCAGTCTCAGCTCTGGGCTGCATGGTGTTCTCCACGAAGCTGCAGATGGCTGTGCTGACTGACGCTGGCTGCCTTCGCGTGACACCGCGGAGGGTGGGACTCACCTGTCCCTCTCTGCCTTCTAAATCCAGTCCCTGCAGGGCTCAGGTGTCGAGCCTGCTCTTGGCAGTGTCCCTTTACGTATCACTAACCGAGCTCCCTCTAACCCCCGTAGCGCTAGCCTGCGGTTTAGCTCTCCTCCCCACTCTTGATCCGCTCGTTAGCAAATCCTCGCTTTAGATCCCCGGCGTGCTCCTGACAAGCAGCCTGGAGCCCCGCGGGGGGGGTGTTCATAGCCTGTAACGTGGGTGTAGGAAATGTAGTGCCCGTTATCTTGGGCAAGTTCCCTTCGTCTGCGGCAACGTGTTCAAGTCATCGTTGCTCAGAGCCTTTAAATAAGCGTTTGTTTGCTGATTTTTAGCTTGTGTTTGAAAACAGTTTGAAAGAGCTCTAGCAAAAATCCAACCGTTGCTTATAAAATCTGATTTGTTTGCACGCTTTTTTTTGGGGGGGGGAGAACAGTAGCGTTTTGGCTTCTGAACTGTCTTGACTCCTGAAGTGTTTTAACAAAAATGCCTGAACACTTTGCATCACCGAGCTGTTCACGTGGCTTCTGGTTCGTCCAGGGAGAACTTGTCTGTTGAGGTGTTGGAGCGAGTCCAGAGGAGGGTGACCAAGCTGGGGAAGGGTCTGGAGGGTCTGACCTGCGAGGAACGGCTGAGGGAGCTGGAGGTGTTTAACCTGGAGAAGAGGAGGCTCAGAGGTGACCTTAGTGCAGTCTACAACTGCCTGAAGGGAGGTTGTAGCACAGTGGGAGTCGGCCTCTTCTCCCAGGCAACCAGCGGTAGGACAAGAGGACACAGCCTCAAGCTTGGCCAGGGGAGGGTCAGGTTGGACATTAGGAAGCATTTCTTCTCAGCAAGGGTCATTAGCCATTGGAAGGGGCTGCCCAGGGAGGTGGTGGAGTCACCATCTCTGGAGGGGTTTGACAAGACTGGACATGGCACTTAGTGCCCTGGTCTAGTTGCCATGGTGGTGTCAGGGCGATGGTTGGACTCGATGATCCCAGAGGGCTCTTCCAACCTCATTGATTCTGTGATTGTCTTCTGCCGTGATGGATTAGGACGAGCGTCCCCAGCTGCAGCGTGTGGTACTTTTAAAAATCAGCACGTCCAGCTAACGGAGGAGCGAGCTGGAGGTAGCAGCGTGTTCTCTTTAATCGTTACAACCCTTCCTTTAGAGCGACGTGGCTGAGCGCTCGCGGGCTGCCTCTGCTCTTCCCCAAGCCTGCCCGGAGCCATCGATCACGTGCGGAGCCTGAGACACGAGGCGTCTCGTCTCGGAGGGATTTGCTCCACAAAGGAAAGCATTAATCCATCTTCAACCCGAAGCTGCCATCTTTGCCACCGCAGAAGCCTTGATGTTAAATCTCAGACATTAATAACGGGCTGAGGCAGCCTTAGTGCGACTGTGACTTGAATTTGGATTAGCTCAGTGAAGCCGGGCTGTCAGGGAGGCTCTTCCTTCCCTGATCTCTCTGCTGTCAGCACAGAGACTAATGGCAAATTACAGAAGCTCAGCAGATCGCCTGTATCCTCACGGAGGTGTTCATCTTCCCTCCTGGGCTCCGTGGGGACAGTTTACCTTAAACAGAAGTTACCTGAACAGCACTTCTGGCTGCCTTGTTCTGGCGTTCGGCCCACCCTGGGCAGTTTCTCTTTGTCTGCCTCTTTGCTCTGATAACAAATCAATGGTTATGATTTTTCAGAGCTCTTGGATATTGACTTGTAGCTGGCTTGATTTTAATTAAGTCACAATCCATCAGAGCATCCTGGGCAATCTTGTTTGTCATCAAAATATTGTGGGGGAACTGTCCAAGACATCTTTTTTTATAGACAGACACTCTAAGCAACTCCGCAGCCTTTAAACTTCAGTAGCTCACAGATGTATTTCTTTTTAATACATGAAACTCTTTCTTAACCCCATTAATTTGTTTTCTGGGTCCCAGCAGTAGCACACAGGATGGTGTGTTCCAGATAATCCTTTGTCAGATGCGGTGTCAATTAACTGGAAGAGCTGATGATGAGTAGGTGTTTGGAGTCCAGTCAAGCAAAGGGATTGTTGCTAAGGAAATAGGAGACAGGGAACAAACTAAGCGTGCCCTGGTGAATCAGCAGGCTTCTGGGTAGCCGTGTAGGTAATGTCTGGTTCTTCCTGCTCAAATTGCTCTGAGGAAAAGAATTCAGGTTTAAAAACCCACTCTCCTGAGAAAGGGAGGGCTCGGAGTCATTGGCCTTGCTGCTGGGAGGCTGTGTACCTGTTTTCCCCTAACCCTGCTTGTTTGGAAGCCCGTAGCTGAGCCTCCTCCCTCCCCTGTGAGCGGGGTGGTGGCCGGGGAGGGAGGTCTGCACAGCTTCTGAGATGGTTCTTCTGCCTCTCCCAGGATGTTTGATGTTGGTGGGCAACGGTCGGAGCGGAAGAAGTGGATCCACTGCTTCGAAGGCGTGACAGCGATTATTTTCTGTGTGGCCCTCAGCGATTACGACCTTGTGCTGGCCGAGGACGAGGAAATGGTACGTTACGGAGGAGTTCTCGGTGCCTGGCTGCGTGGCACTGGAGAAGGGAGGTGGGAGCAAGTGCAGACCTATCCTGCATGGGGGTAGAGATGTCTCTGACCTGCTCCTCTTGTTACCATTGTTCCAGGGCTGTGAAGCTGAGCCCTTCCTTGCAGCAGCCTGTGGTATCTTGCCCCAGAAACTGATAATGTGTAAATGAGACTTTTCTCCAGGCCCTGGTTACAGGGAGGTGCCTTGCATGGTCCCCGTAGTTCCCCTTGGTGTGAGTACCCCTGTGGAGGAACAAACACATCCTGGGGGAGTTCCAGGATGAGGAGTGGACCTGGCTGCTGCTCAGGGTTGTGCCCGTGCTCTTCCTGATGAAGTGGCAGTGGGGAGATGTCAGTGACACTTGTCTCTTTAGTGTGGCCTTTGTAGTAAAGCCTGGCTGTCCCCCCACCCCGTCCTCCCCTAATAACTCTGCAATGATCCATCACCCTCCTCCTTTGATTTTTTTCAGAACCGGATGCATGAGAGTATGAAACTGTTTGACAGCATCTGTAACAACAAATGGTTCACAGACACATCCATCATCCTCTTCCTGAACAAGAAAGACCTGTTTGAGGAAAAGATTAAGAAAAGCCCACTAACGATCTGCTATCCCGAGTACACAGGTGAGGTCGGGCTCCTGAAGCTGCCAGGGCCAGCAATGAGTCAGTCAAAGCCTACAGGATCCAAGAGAACTTAAAAGCTTATCTTTTCCCCTGTTCCCTTAACTCTGTCTCTGGGGCAGCGTCTTCGGGCTGATAGCTCATTTTCTCAGAGGAGATGTGGTCATGCACGTCTGTGGTTCACAGCAGCCTTTGTCCCTGTGTTTTATGGCCTGGAGAACAAATAGCAAAGTGCTGCGCTCTGGCAAATCGAGGTCGCTCCTCATTTTCCACATGTTGTTAGGCCAATACTTTCCTTTAACTTCAATTTCTGTAGCCAGCATAGAACATTCTCTTGCACCAGCACAGGCTGGGGGTGACCTGCTGGGAAGCAGCTCTGCGGAGAAGGACCTGGGAGTTCTGGGGGACAACAAGTTGCCCATGAGCCAACAATGTGCCCTTGGGGCCAGGAAGGGCAATGGTGTCCTGGGGTGCGTGAGGAAGAGTGTGGGCAGCAGGTCGAGGGAGGTTCTCCTCCCCCTCTACACTGCCCTGGTGAGGCCACACCTGGAGTAACTTGGTCCAGTTCTGGGCCCCCCAGTTCAAGAAAGACCAGGAGCTACTGGAGAGAGTCCAGTGGAGGGGTACGGAGATGGTCAGAGGGCTGGAGCATCTCTGCTACGAGGAGAGGCTGAGGGAGCTGGGGCTGTTCAGCCTGGAGAAGAGCAGACTGAGGGGGATCTTATCAATGCTCACAGATACCTCAGGGGCGGGTGTCAAGGGGATGGGGCCAGACTCTTCTCAGCGGTGCCCAGTGACAGGACAAGGGACAACGGGCACAAGCTGAAACATGGGAATTTCCATCTGAAAATGAGGAAAAACTTCTTTGCTGTGAGGGTGCCAGAGCCCTGGCACAGGCTGCCCAGGGAGGGGGGAAGTCTCCTTCTCTGGAGATATTCAGACCTGCCTGGATGGGTGCTCTGGGTGACCCTGCTTGGGCAGGGGGTTGGGCTGGATGCTCTCCAGAGGCCCCTTCCAGCCCCAGCCAGGCTGGGATTGTGTTGATCTCTGGACAGGGGAGCAGTCAGCAAGCCGCAGGAGCGAGTGACTTGTCCAAGGTCACTGACTCTAAGCTGAGGATGGAGTTCAGATTTCCCAGAAGGGGTTAACGGTGGATTTGGATTTGTAGCTGGATAAGGCAGATGGTTGCAAGCAGCTTAATGTGTACTTAAAAGATATCTCCGCTGTGAACTGCTGGCCAAAGGAAGGGATCTTATCCTTTTTTTTTTTTCAGGCTCCAACACGTACGAGGAAGCAGCCGCCTACATCCAGTGTCAGTTTGAAGATCTGAACCGGAGGAAAGACACCAAGGAGATCTACACGCACTTCACCTGCGCCACCGACACCAAGAACGTGCAGTTCGTCTTCGATGCCGTTACAGATGTTATCATTAAAAACAACCTGAAGGAATGCGGGCTCTACTGAGGAGGAGGGGGTGGACGAAGGAGGTAAAGCTCGTGGTGGTGAAGGCTCGGGTGGCTTCGCCACGTCGCCTCGCTAACGCTCGCTCTGTTCTTCCCAGGTTTTTATGACGTGGCGTTTTTGAGACCCCGACTCTGCTGTCTCACGAGGACAAGCGTGACCAGGACCAGGGAAACGCAAGCAGCATGCAGAACCGTTGCATTCTTTAGCACAAATCTTCTGTATTAGGGACCTTTTTATCGATACGGGGTGTTGGAGTTAGGTCAAGGCGGGACGACTTGTAGATCATCCCGGCATCGTTCGGATGGCGTGATCTCAAATGTGTACAGCTGTTGTGGAGTTGGTGCTGGATTCCAGACCTTCGATATGTAGCTTTCTCTCTTTCTTTAACAAGCCACCACTAGTCTGTTTTTAAGTTGTTTTTTGTTTTTTTTCCATCAAGAAAACTATAACTTTACTAAATTTTTCTTTATTTGCAAACAAATCTTGTTTTAAAAATAATAAAAAAAATAATGACGACAAAAAAAAATCACTTAACTATGCACATGAGACCAGATCATGCAGAAAGTATTCCTCTTAGCAGGAACTCTTTGTTTTTAACACTTGGTATGGTCAGGATTTAATATTTCTGCAACTACTTAAAGGATCCTTCGAGCTCTTAGGGCGATCGCTTCGGCTTTTTCTGATGGGTCATTTGTTACTGTCCTGCTCCCAGAAGGCTTCTGAAAGAACCTTCTGCAGCAGGATAAGCGAGTCTTGTTTTTTTTAGCTTATGGTTAGGGGTGAAGCTGCTTTATGCCGAGATCTCATTCCGCATTGGAGAGATGAAATGCCGACTCCAGTTGGATGGGGGAACGCTGCTGCTACCGAGCTGCTCCATCAACCACTTGAGGTTCTCGTGCGGTTTTTGGTGGGTAATTCTGTACAGGGTGCGCCTTGCTCTGCATCCCCCATGGCCTTTTCTCTTCAGAGACTCCTCAGCCGTAGTGACGAGCATGCCTTTACTTTGTATATGTGGTGCCAAACCCCTCTTTGCCATTATTTTTAACACGTTCATAACCCATCAGTACATTCCTTCGCTGAACCGTTTGCGTCGAGACTCTTCTTGCCCGGTTTGTCACGTGTACAGTTTCAATCTGTTGTAGTTGTTGGCAGTATTAAAATGGTGAGTAAAGAGCTGAGCCTTTTCTTTAGTTTGTTAATTTTTCCAGGAGCATTTCCCTGCCACACACACACCCCGTTTGTGCTTTGCTGGAGAAGGAAGATAAGAGCTTCGATGGGAAATGGGTGTAATTAATGGGATGGGAAGGTTCCTCGTGCTTTATCGTACGTGACTGTTGGTGCTCTCGGTCCTGAAGACGTGGGTCACGCTGGCACGGACGGGAGGTGACAGGCACCCAGGATTATTGGCAGAGGGTTGGTTTGCTGCTTATTTAGAGCACGGATCTTGCTGCCTCTTTCAAACATGATTCCCTTTCCCAGGGAGGTGGTGGAGTCACCATCTCTGGAGGGGTTTAAGAAAAGCCTGGCCATGGCACTTAGTGCCCTGGTCTAGTTGCCATGGTGGTGTCAGGGCAATGGTTGGACTCGATGATCTCAGAGGGCTCTTCCAACCTCATTGATTCTGTGATGGCAAAACAACGGCTCTAGAGGATGCTCTTGGGTGGTGTGGATATAACCCGTCTCGAAGACACTTGAAATACAGAATGAAATACTTCAGGGGTGCTTGTGGGTGCTGTGAGGGTCCCAGTAGGGGCTTTATCTTGCCCGGCTGGGAAGGGTTTTCATCTGGTGGTGGCTCCACTCTGCTGCCCGTGGGCCAGCGGTTCATGTCGGTGCGAGATCTGTATGTGCATCGACCGCGGGATGAGTGTGAAAAGTGTAAAATATTCCTTGATCCAAGCTCTTGGAGACAGGAGTGAGGCCGGGGAAGAGTCGTCATGGAGAAATGATAGACACCCGTGTCATGCATGGCTCTTTATTTTGCTTTTCCTACAGTTAAATGAAGCTGTTTGTGATCTCCGCAGTAAGCAGGGCGAGGATGGAGGACTTGGCTACAGTACCAGCGTAGGTTTATTTACAAACAAGAGCAAATACAGCTCTAAGTAGCAGAATGATAAAAATCTTTCAAGTACCCATCTCCTCTTTATCCAGCCCCTTCCCCTTCTCCGGGTGATTACCTCCCCCAGACCTTCACCCATGAGCTCCTGCCCCAAAAACCCCCAAATTTCTCCTGCCAAAGGACTCGGGTTGGTTCCCAGCAGCGACTCGGAGGTAACGCAGCCTCCAGCTTCCCCAGAAAACTCCTGGTTTGATTAATTCAGCTTTGATTGATTAATTCAGCTTCGATAAAAGGGAAGGGAGGGATGGGCGGGGGGGGAGGGAAGCGATGCGGCTGTGGCAGGGTGCAAGTACGATGGTTTGACATCAATATTCCTTGCTGGTGTGTTCTCTGGTGTCAGACCACTCTGGAACTTGTTAATAAACGCTGAGAGCAGGGTTTTCTTTAAAAAAAAAAACAAAAACAAAAAACCCGAAAAAAAAAAAAAAACAAAGAGGAAATGGCCACGTAAGGGAGGAGGAAGTTCAGCCTCAGCCCCTTCCTATTTTGGGCTTGGAAGTGGGTGGTTTGGTTGGGCAGGTGGTAGAAAAAATAGTGGGAGTTTTTATTTTTCAGTTAATCCTTCTGGCTCTGCTCAGCAGAACGGCGCTGGAGTGGGGAATCCTTTTCTAGGAGGAAGGAAGGAAGAAGAGGGTTACACTAAGGTTGGAAGGTTCCCGGGGGCTGGGAAAGTGGGGAGGGGGGGAAGAAAATCCCACTGCTGCTCAGGTTCAGTTAAAAATTAAACTTATAAACCCTGATTAAACCTTTCTGGTGAGGAGCTGGTGAAGCAGAGCGTGGCGTGGGGCTCCCGTGGGCATCGTTCGGGTTATCTCCCACGAGCCGAGGTTGGGCAAGAGCCTCCCTGACTGGAGCAGCACCAGTGGCAACAGGAAGCCCCGAGATAAAAGGGTTTGATCTCGCTCGGGTGCATCGTTTTGGGGTATAATCTGCTGGTTTCATCTCTTTCCTGACCTTCCCCGGGGGTTGGTGGGACCCCAAAACCGCCCTCCCCAGGTCCTTGCCAGTCCCAGCGCATCCTCCCCTCCCCTGGAGCCTTCCAGCCCGCGTTCGATGGCAAAGCCTGGGGTGACCCACCTCCCCTCGCCCCGCAGAGGGGTGACCCCCATCCCCTCCCCAGCCCCTTTATTTTTGAGGTTAAACACCCATCTCTTGGGTACCTGCCCCCCGGGTGCTCAGAAGAGGCCGCAGTCCTTGAGGTTCTCTTTGATGATGACATCCGTGACGGCGTCGAAGACGAACTTGACGTTCTGCGTGTCGGTGGCACAGGTCATGTGGCTGTAGATCTCCTTCACGTCCTTGCGCATGTTGAGGTCGAGGAACTGGGTCTTGATGTAATTTCCCGCGTCTTCAAACGTGTTGGGACCTGCGGAGGGAGGAAACGCTGCTGAGCTGCTCCCAGGGGGAGGTGACTGGTGGAGCAGGAGATGGTCAAGGCTGGTTTTTTTAAGAGCTAAAGCTGAAATCTTCCTCCAGAGGAGGAGGAGGAGGGCTGGGGGGCAACTGCACCTGGGAAAGTGATTAAAAAAAAGCCTTTTTAACCCATTTCAATCCTTCCAACCACCTTCCCAAGGCCACATCTGTCCTCTCCTCTGCTCCTGCCTCCAGGGACTTGACTTGATCCCACCAGGGACTTGACTTGATCCACCACAACCCCAACCTGAGACGCTCTGGCTGCCTTGGGACCACGCTTTGGGGAGGGGGAACAAACCCGACCCACCGTCATAATCTGGGAAGCAAATGCTGAGATGGACTTTCTTGATCTTCTCCTCGAAAAGGTCCTTCTTGTTGAGGAAGAGGATGATGGAGGTGGCGGCGAAGAACTTGTGGTTGCAGATGCTGTTGAAGAGGTGCAGGGATTCGTGCATGCGGTTCTGCGAGCAAAGGGGCTCGTTAGCACGAAGCACCCACACTCATTTACAAACCCCTTTTGGCCATCGCAGCCCCCCAGTCCCCCCAGTCCCCGGACAAGAGCTTCTCCCCGTGCTCCCAGCGATGCTCCTGCCTGTCCCCAGAGCCCCTCTTGTCCATCCCAAAAGCCGCGGTGCGAGAAACTGGGACGAAAACTGGATGGGGAGGGGTGTCATCAGCTTCTGGGATGTTCTGAAATGACGCTTTAGGGTGGGGAAAATTATCCGGGGAAACCTCGCAGCCCTGGAAGGGGCTCGGGGAGGGCTGGAGCTGCCGTCGCCGCATCCCGGCTGTCTGTGGGATGCTCTTGCTGGCCCCCAGCCCCCGGCCACGACCCGCAGCTGCAGGAAGGAGCTGGGGAAAAGGGAAAGCTGCGGTTTGAACGCGGCCGTGGGGTTTCTGGTTTGCTGCAGGGGAGGACGAGGCTCCGTCCCGCCGGACTGGGGGCGTTCACTGGTGGAAGGCAGATCTGCTTCACCTTGGCGTGGCAGCGGGCAGGTTCTGCGGGGCTGAGGATGCCCCATCCACGTTCCCCTTGCAGCAGGTTTTCTGTGGGGTTTCAGCGAGCTGCGCACCCGCAGGGCCGGCTTGGGCCAAATCCTGCCCCGGGGAAGCGGTACAGCCGCTCCGGAGGGCTTCCATGGCAGAGATGCTCTGTCCTCACCCCACGTGCCGGGGCTGCTTCAGGCCGGGGAAGGGCTGCAAGCCCTGGGGGGGCCAGAACCCCCCCCCAGCTCCAGCAAAGGTGTTCGGGAGCACCCGTGGGACCGGCCACCGTGGGTGATGCCGGCAAGGATGCTTCGCCCCGCTGCCTGGGGGCTCCCATGTTCCTCCTCTCCACACCTTCCCCCTCCGAGCTCCTTTTCCCCGATGCTGGAGCATCCCGGAGGGCTTTTGCTTAACGACCCTGTGCCATCCTTGCCCAGCTGCCACTTGCCAGGAGGGTGAAAGCTGCCCCTTGGCGCCGCCTTTCTGCCCTGCTCTGAGGATGCAGCGAGGCGAGAGGTGCCTCTGGGTGATGGTCGCCTTCATCCACGCCTGTTCCCGTCTCTTCCTCTCCTCCTGCGCCGCGGCCGGCTCCTTTGGTTGTGGTTTTCCAGCACGTTCTGGGACGGCGGCTCTCGGGAGGAGGGCGGCGGTGGGCGCTGCTTTGCCCCTGGGGGGGTTTTGTGGGGTGGGCAGACCCACGGCCCCGTGACCTCCTCGTGCCCCAGAGAAAGCGCTGACACGTTTACTGGGTGCAACTGGGCTCCGTCCTGCATCTCCCACCCCTTCCCTGCATCACCCAGACCATCAACCAGCACCCACCCTCTGCAACCCCCCCCAGAGCACCCAGCTCCTCTCCCCCGAGGTCGCTGAGCCCTCCCCAGGCACCTCCTGGACCCTGACCCACCACTTCGTCGTCCTCCACCAGCACCATGTCGTAGGCGCTCAGCGCCCCGCAGAAGATGATGCAGGTCACCCCCTCGAAGCAGTGGATCCACTTCTTGCGCTCCGATCGCTGCCCTCCCACGTCGAACATCCTGGGGAGGGGACAAGGACACGGGGGGGTGACACGTCTGGTGCTGCCACCCACCACGTGGTGGTCCCCAGCACCCCTGTCCTCAGTGGGGTCAGGGATGCAGTGACCCCTGGTCCAGGTGGGGTTGGTGGTTCCTGGAGCATCAGGTTCACCCTAAATGCCCGCCCCATGTTGGGGGGTCATGGAGGGGGAGGGGTATGGGGGGGTTATGGGGGGGGCACCCACCTGAAATTCAGGTCTTTGACGGAGAACTTGGTCTCGATGATGCCCGTGGTCTTCACTCGGGATCGCAGCACGTCCTGCTCGTTGGGGAGGTACTCGGGGGCCGTGATCCTGTCCAGCTGGTTCAGGTAACTGGGGGGGGGGAACGGGGGGGGGCATGACCTGCTGCGGAGGGGCTGTCCCATGTCCCAGCCACCCCCCCCTGCCTGCCCTGATGGCTTTTGGGGATGGCTGGGGCTGAGCTCTGCCAACGCTGGGACACGAAGGCAGCAGCGACCCTGGGGGGGACTGCAGGACATTGGGGGGCACGATGGGGGGCTGCAGGGGTATTGGGGGGGCACGATGGGGGCTGCAGGGACATGGAGGGGTACGATGGGGGGCTGCAGGGACATTGGGGGGGGATGATGGGGGGCTGCAGGGACATTGGGGGGGGGATGATGGGGGGCTGCAGGGACATTGAGGACGTACAATGGGGGGGCTGCAGGGACATTGGGGGACTCAATGGGGGGCTGCAGGGGTATTTTGGGGGGTGCCATCGGGGGCTGCAGCCCCCTGGCCCCCGTGGGATGGAGGACAGCGACCTCAGGGTATTCCCAGCACCGGGGAGGGGGGTGATTTTGCGGGGCTGGGTGGGAAATGGCAGCGAGCAGCCGGGGGGGTCCCCCCAGGCATGTCCCTGTGTCCCCCCCCCAGTCGTGCCCCCACTCACTACGCGGCCGAGTCGTTGAGCTGGTACTCGGCGGCTCGCTCGAAGCACGCCTGGACCCCCCCGTCCTTCCACAGCTTCTTGATGCAGTCGACGAGCTCGGGGGGCATCGTGCCCTCCTCGATGGAGTCGGCCAGGTTGAAGAGCTGCTGCCCCTCGTCCTGCAACGGGGACCCTTCGCCACCATCCCACCATGTCCCCCCAAAAAGCCCCCAGGATGGGGCTGCTACGGACCCCGGCTCGGGGGTGTTGGCTGACCCCATGTCCCCCCAGGTGGTGGCAGTGGGTTTGGGGGAGGGGGGACAGGGACTGACCGCGCGGGACGGCTCGGCGTAGTCGATGCCCAGCGTGGACATGGCGCGGATGATGGCCAGGATGGACTGCAGGACGTTGCCGTAGATGATGGCCTTGAACTCCAGGCACTCCTCGGGCGTGTAGCCGTCCTGGTGGATGATCCTGGGGGGGGCACAGCAGCCTCAGCCCCAGGCTCTGGCACTCTGGGGTGCCCCCCCCATCCCCTCCCAGTATCACCCCACCCTGGGAACCAGCACAGTGGTGCCACCACCACCAGCATGACATGGACAGGGGGGTGACCATGCCCTGGCTGGGGCTGTCCAACCCTTGGGGTCACCCTGGTGACCCCCCCCCAATCTGGGTGCCCCCCCTGGGTCATACTCACTTCATCTGCTTCACGATGGTGCTCTTGCCCGACTCTCCAGCCCCTAGAAAAAGGTGGGGGGACACCTTAGTGCTGGCCAGGAGGTGGGGGGACAGACCGCAGGCCTGATGCCACGGTGATGGGCACGGCGGGGGGACAGGGGCTGCTTTCCCTCCCTCTCCGCTCTCTCCTGGCCGGACACCCAGCCTGGCCTCCCCCCCCCCCCCCCCACCCCAATGCCACCTCCTGTCACCCCGGAGCTGGACCACACCTTGGGGACCCCCCAGGGGTGGTGGGGACCCACCGGGGTCCCACATCCCCCACCCACCGGCAGCTTGGGTGCTGTAAGCAGCTTAGGAAGCTGCTTAGAATTAGGGTGCTAATCGCCTTGACCCCGGCCCCCCCACCCGGATAAGCCCCCCCACTGCCAGTCCCTGCCCCATAGGGCCCCCACGCGTCCCTGTGGGGTCACCCCACTGCCCAAGCGGGGTGCGGAGGGTCCCCTGGGGGACTGTCCCCTCCCACCCCATGCCCAGCGGCAGGGTTTGGGGGTGCTGGTGGCAGGACCCCCCCCCGGGTCTCGCTGAGCCCCCCCAAGGGATGTGCCGCAGCCTGGCCCAGGTGGGACCCGGTGTCCTGGTCTTCTCCCCGTCCCCGCACTGTCCCCTTTGCCCATGCCACCCATCTAGATGCCACCAAGAGCTGATGCCACCCCCCCGGCTCTTCCCAGGGGACATCCAGCTGGTGGGACAACCTCACTAATCGCAACTCGTCAGCTAACGAGGACTAACGAGCTGCAGGGGTTGGGACCAAGCAAGGCAGAGCACGAGGCGCTGATGGGACTGTCCCTGTCCCCTCTCCCCGGTTCCTTTTGCCCATCCCCATCCATGGGGTCCCCCGTGCCAGGTGGGGACGGGGCATGGGTACAGGGTGGGGACAGGGTGGGGACACCCTCACCGAGCAAGAGCAGCTTGACCGTCTTGGCTTCCTTATCCGCGTCCTCCTGGAGCTTCTTCTCCAGCTCCTTGGACCTCTTGGCCATCTCCTTGTCCTCTGCGCTGGCCCCGCTCCCCATGGCCTGGCCTTCCTCCTCCTCGAACCCCTCGAGCTCCTCTAGGTCCCCGCGTTCTTCCAGCTCTCCGGGGGGGGGTGACAGCACGCGCACCCCGGGGACGGGCGGTGGGTGATGATGGGGGGGGAGAAAGAGGAGCCCCGAGGGTCCCCACCACCCCGATGTCCCGCAGCAGGGACAGCTCGGTGGGTCCTTGCGCTCTCCTTTAGCTCCTCATGGACAACCTGATTTTTTTTGGGGGGGGTTGTGGGATTTGGGGACTTTTTATCTCGCCATGTGACCCAGGAAATCCAATTAGCCCAAGATGGCAAAGATTAGGGCTGAGGGAAGCGTCGCCAGGAGGTGGGCACGGGGCTTTACGTAAGGGGGGCAAGCGGTGTGACACCCCCTGCCCGCAGGGGACGGGGACACCCTGGGGCTGGGGGACACCCCGGGGCTGGGGGACACCCCATGTCCCCCCCCGGGGCTGGCTCAGGGGGGTCCCTGGGTTTGGGGCACCCCCCGTGCCTGTTGTCCCCGCCACGTGCTGGGTTGGGCATGGGGTTGGGGGCAGCCCCCTGCTCATGTCCCCCCACCCCACCCCACTGTCCCCCAGCGGTTGGTTTTAAGGTCCCCTAAACCTCTGCACCCCACAGGGTCACTGGGGCCTTTATGTCCCCTTACTGGTGTCCCCGTGTCCCACCTGGCATGTGTCCCCCACCCCCCCCCAGACTCCCCCCTGCCATCCCTGCCAGCCTTGGTGGCATGGGGACAGTGTGTCCCCGCGGCCACAAAGCCCCTCCGGAGCCGCTAATGAACTTGGCACTAATGAAGGAGCTCCAATTAAAATACCAACCCCCCCCCAATGCGGTGTCACGAGGGGGGGCTCGGGGGGGTCAGGCCCTATGCGGGGACATCCACGGGGACATCCCCTGTGGGTGCTGAGGGGGGGGGTATGAGGGGACCTCTTTTGGGGTGTGGGACCCCACCTGGGGGGGGGGATGCCCCATTTGGGGGGGGATCGGGTGGGTTTTTGGGGGGGGGCAATGTCTAATGGGGGGAGGAGGGTGACGGTCCGTCTTGGGGTGTGATGGTCCATGTTGGGGGGTGACAGTCTGTGTTGGGGGGCGACAATTTGTGTTGGGGGGCGACTATGCGTGTTGGGGGTGACGGTCCGTGTCTTGGGGGGGGGAAAAATGACACCCTGTCTTGGAGGGGGCTCAGCACCCATGTCGGGGGAGCTCAGCGCCCATCTCGGGGGGGTGGACCCAGTTGTTGGAGGTGCTGCTGCCATTTTGAGGGGGGTCCAGGACCATCTTTTAGGGGAGATAAGACCCTGTCTCGGGGGGGGAGCACGGCTGTCCCCGGGGAGGGGCTCAGCACCCATGTCAGGGGGGCTCAACACCCATCTCGGGGGGGGCAATGTCCATCTCAAGGGGGCTCAGCACCCATCTCGGGGGGGCAATGCCCATCTCGAGGGGGCTCAGCACCCATCTCAGGTGGACAATGCCCATCTTGGGGGGTCTCATCGCCCATCTGGAGGGGGCTCAGCACCCATCTCAGGTGGACAATGCCCATCTTGGGGGGTCTCATCACCCATCTCGAGGAGGCCTAGCACCCATCTCGGGGGGGGGGCTCAGCACCCATCTCGTGGGGGGGCAATGCCCATCTCGAGGGGGCTCAGCACCCATCTGTACCCCGTTGCCGGAGGTGCCGCTGCCATTTTGAGGGGGGTCCAGGACCATCTTTTAGGGGTGACAAGACCCCGTCTCGGGGGGGGCACTGCTGTCCCCGGGGGGGGTGCTCAGCACCCATGTCGGGGGTGGTTCAGCACCCATCTCGGGGGTCTCAGCACCCATGTCGGGGGGGGGCAATGCCCATCTCGGGGGGCCCAGCACCCATCTCGGGGGGGCTCAGCACCCATGTCGGGGCGCACAGCACCCAGCCCCGCAGCAGGGCGGGTCTCTCCGCCAACCCTTCCTCCTCCTCCTCCTCCTCCTCCTCCTCGCCACATCCTCCCCCCGCCCCATCCTCCTCCCCGGCTTCCGGCCGGGCTCCGCCGGGGACTTTGCTCCAGCCCCGGGGGAGGGAGCGGCGGCCACCGCCGGCCCTGCCGCCCCGCCGCCGTAAGAGTCCCCCGGCCCCGCCGCGGGGGTCCCCGCCGCCATCAGCCACCGCCACCCCCGGCCCCGCCGCCGTGCCCCGGGCCGCCATGTCCTCAGCCGCCCCCGCCAAGTGCCCCTTCAAGAAGCGGGGCAGCCTGCAAGCCGCCCCCCCCGCAGGTGAGGACCCCCCGCACCCCCCCCCGCCATCAGCGCGCCCCCGCGCCCCGGCGGCTCATGGAGCGGGGTAGACCAGGCCGCTGGGTGCGGCAGGCCCTGGGCGGGGGTCTGGGTGTTATGGGGGGGTGTCGGGGGGGGAGATGGTGTGGGGGCTATGGGGGGGGTCTGGGTGTTATGGGGGGTGTCGGTGGGGGCTATGGGGGGGGGATCTGGGGGGGGGTATGGGGGGGGCTGGATGTTATGGGGGGGCTATGGGGGAGATGGTGGGGGCGCTGGTGTGGGTGCTTTGGGGGGGGTCTGGGTGTTATGGGGGGGCCGGTGTGGGGGCTATGGGGGGCTGGTGGGGGGGCTATGGGGGGCTGGGTGTTATGGGGGGGCCGGTGTGGGGGCTATGGGGGGCTGGGTGCTATGGGGGGCTGGTGTTGGGTGCTGGGGGGGGTGCTGTCTATGTTTGGGGTGGGGTTCCTTTGGGGGGTGCTTTGGGGCTGGCGTGCCCATCGCTGTGGTGTCTGGGCTGCTGCAGCGGAGACATGGTGCAGTGGGTGGAGAGAGGGAGAGCTGGGGCTGGGGGGGTTCGGGGTGGCGGGACCCCCGAGGGTGGGGGTCAGGGTGCTGGTGTTGGGGCATTGGGGTTGTGCCTCAGTTTCCCCACCCGAGACCTCAGCAATGGGCAGGGTGGGGGGCTGCTCCCCACACCCCCCCCATTCCTGTTTGGGTGATGTGGGGTGGGGGGCTCATCACGGGCGGGGGGGCAGGACACTTGTGGTGCTACTGGGTGGGTGGGGGGCCCTTACTGGTGGCCCCAGTTTAACCAGTGGGGCCTGATTTCCAGTGCCTGCCCCCCACCCCCCCAGCCAGATCCTTGGTGGGGTTTGGCCATGAGGGTGGTGGCTGGTGTGGGGGCTATGGGGGGGGTCTGGGTGTTATGGGTGGGGGGGTCCCTTGATGCTGGGAGGGTACTGGAAGGGGGGTGTCGGGGTGATGTGAGGGGGGGGGGTGTTGCCTCCCCTCCCTCCCAGTTTGGGGGTGCCCCCCAGCGTGGTGGGTTGGGGGGGCAGGAGGATGGATTGTGGGGGGACAGAGGGATGGGAGGGGGTGGATGGGCTGATTAACCCCTCGGTGCCCAGGAGGGGGGCCCGCGCCCCCCCCAGCTCCCTCCGTCCCGCTGTGCGCAGAGTCCCGGGGCGCGCCGGGGGCCCGGCCCCTGCAGTCGGCGCGGTCCCTCCCCGGGCTCCCCCACTGCCTCAAGCACTTCCCCGTCGACCTCCGCACCTCCATGGACGGCAAGTACAAGGAGATCGCCGAGGTGGGTCCAGCGGGGCATGGAGGGGGGGTCTCACCTCCATCCCACCCCACCTTTCCAGCTCATCTAGGGAGGGGACCCCCCCAAGTGGCAGTTCCCCTCCCAGCCGGGCGGGCTGAGGCCTGGGTGCAGCTCGTGACAGGGGTGTCCCTGGGGGGCAGGAGCTGTTCTGCCGCTCCTTGGCCGAGAGCGAGATGCGGACGGCGCCGTACGAGTTCCCCGAGGAGAGCCCCATCGAGCAGCTGGAGGAGCGGCGGCAGCGCCTCGAGCGCCAGATCAGCCAGGACGTTAAGTAAGCTGGGGGGGGGGTCCCACACGTGTCCCCTTGGGGTCCCACACGTGTCCCCTTGGGGTCCCTGCGTGGGGACAGGCCACCACCACCCACCCCGGGGGCTGTCGGTCCTCTGTGCCAGCTCTGTGTCCTCCCCCCCTGCTTCGTGTCCCTTTATAAGTGATTTTTTTCTGGTTTTTTCTGTGGTTTGTGTTATTTGGGGCATTAATGGGGTGTTTTCTCTCTGTCCCCCCCCCCCACCCGCCATGTCCCCGCTGTCCCCACCCCGCTGCCTGCTTGTCCCCAGACTCGAGCCCGACATTTTGCTCAGAGCCAAACAGGACTTCTTGAAAATTGACAGTGCCGCCGACTTACAGTGAGTGTCCGGCTCGGTGTCACCGGCTGGGGACACGGAGGGGGGGTATTGGGGACCCCCCCAGCCCCGCTCTGACACGGCCACCCCACAAACACAGAGCCAAGAGGTCCTGACACAGCCACTCGTGCTGGCACTGAAGGGGTTAATGCCCCCAGTGGGGGTATTTAGGGGGTGGGGGGGGTTGGGGTGGTGGCACAGGGTCCCACCCTGGCCCTGTCACCCCCCTCCCCGGGTGTGGGGGGGGTCCGCTGCTGCGTGTCCTCCTCCTCCCTCCTGTCTCTGCTTGGGAGTTGTCTCTGTCACGAGTTATTTCGTTCTCTGTCCTCCCCCCCTTGTCGTGCTCCTGTGGGGCTGGGGGTGACAATGCCACCGCCCGTGGGGACATCGGTGGCACTCAGCTGCCTGATTCTGATGGTGGCATCCCTGGGGACAACCCTCCTGCCACCCCGGGGCTGGACGCAGTCCCTGGGGCGGGGGCTGGTGCTACCCTCAGGAGGGGGTACGTGGGGACATGGGGTGGCGACAGGCCGTGTCCCTGTCTCACCGGCCACCGTCTGTACCCACAGGCTCCTCAAGGAGCAGAACGAGGACCTGGTGGACCATGTCCCCAAGGAGCGAGAGGCGCTGCTGGAGCGGGAGTTCCAGCGGGTCACCATCTCCGGGGAGGAGAAGTGCGGGGTGAGCCTCCCCCCACCACCCACTGGGCTCCTAAGGGTGTCAACCCCCACCTTGACGTTGGTTTGTTTTGGTGTCCCTCACCCCCAGGTGCCCTTCACGGACCTTCTGGATGCGGCCAAGAGCGTGGTGAAGGCGTTGTTCCTACGGGAGAAGTACATGGGCTTGTCGCTGCAGAGCTTCTGCAAAACCACCGCCCGGTACCTGCAGGAGCTCTCTGAGAAACCCCTGGAGACCCGCGGCTACGAGGAGGTGCCCGAGACCCCCGTGGCCGCCGGTGAGCAGGGGGCGGTGGGGTCTTCACGCTGGGATGGGGTGCTAGGAGGGCTTTGGGTGATGGGTGTCTCGTTGGGTCGCAGATGCCCCCGTGCACCCCCCGTTCGCGGAGCAGCACCCCTACGAGACGTGGGACCCTCAGGCCATGCCGGCCGACCTGGGCTTCGGGCTGAAGATGGTGGCTGGTGTGGTGCACGTCTACACCAAGCAGGACCTCACCGACAAGTGAGTCGTGAGGCACAGGGGATGGTGGCTCACTGGTGTGGTGGCCTGGAGGACAAGGGGAGTCTGATGGATCCTGTCCCCACATGTGGCCCACCTCTGTCCCCCCGCCAGGAGCACGGAACTGGACCTGCCGTACCCCGACCTGCAGGAGTTCATCGCCGACATGAATTTCCTCATGGCTTTGATCATCAACGGGCCCATGTAAGGAGAAGGGTCCCACCACGGGGGTGTCTTGGGAGGTTCCCACCATGGGGAGGGGGGGGGACAGAACCTTGGGGACAGCACCAGAGGACATGGTGGTGGCTATGACACATGGTACCGGTGCAGCTCGCGTGTCCACGTGTCCATCCTTGCTCATGGTCACCGTGCACGTGGAGTCCAGAGCCGTGTCCCCTCATCCTGGTGGGCACCAGCCTTATGGGGTTGGATGTTCTCCCTCCTCTTCCCCAAACTGACGCCCTCTCCCCACCTCGGGCAGCAAATCCTTCTGCTACCGCCGGCTGCAGTACCTGAGCTCCAAGTTCCAGATGCACGTGCTGCTCAACGAGATGAAGGAGCTGGCGGCCCAGAAGAAGGTGCCCCACCGCGACTTCTACAACATCCGCAAGGTACCCGCCGGCTCGTGGTGGGGGCTCCGAGCTTGACTGGGGAGCGCTTGGAGACCCTCAGGGCTGAGCATCGCCTCCGCCCGCGCAGGTGGACACCCACATCCACGCCTCGTCCTGCATGAACCAGAAGCATCTCCTGCGCTTCATCAAGCGGGCCATGAAGAAGCACCTGGATGAGATAGTCCACGTGGAGAAGGGCAAAGAGCAGACGCTCAAGGAGGTCTTCGAGACAATGAACCTCACTGCCTACGACCTGAGCGTGGACACGCTGGATGTCCACGCGGTACGGGGGACATCCCCCAATGCTGGAGATGAGCAAGGCCCCCAGCTCCTCTCTGGCTGGGGTGGGGGATCTTCTCTGGGGGCTGTCCCAGGGTGGGATGGGGGGGTGCTGGGGGCTCTGGGTAGGGCTGGTGTGGTGGCTCTGGGGTGACGAGGGGTCTCGGTGTCCCCCTGCCAGGATCGCAACACCTTCCACCGCTTCGACAAGTTCAACGCCAAGTACAACCCCATCGGCGAGTCCATCCTGCGGGAGATCTTCATCAAGACGGACAACCGCGTCTCGGGGAAGTACTTCGCCCACATCATCAAGGTGAGCGGCCCTGGGATGCTCGGGGTTGATGCCCCATGTCTCCCTCCCCCTTCCCGGTGGCCGAGGGGTGACGTTTGCCCCGGCAGGAGGTCATGTCCGACCTGGAGGAGAGCAAGTACCAGAACGCCGAGCTGCGGCTCTCCATCTACGGCCGCTCCCGGGACGAGTGGGACAAGCTGGCCCGCTGGGCCGTCAACCACCGCGTCCACTCCAACAACGTCCGCTGGCTCGTCCAGGTGCCCCGGCTCTTGTGAGTGATGGAGGGGGCAGATACCCTCAACGGGGACCGTGTCCTGGGTGGAGAGACCAAGGACACCCCGCTGATGGCTGCGGTGGGGTGGGATGGGACACCCGTCTCTGAGCGGGGTCCGTCCCTCTGCAGTGATGTCTACCGGACGAAGAAGCAGTTGGCCAACTTCCAGGAGATGCTGGAGAACATCTTCCTGCCCCTCTACGAGGCCACTATCCACCCTGCCCAACACCCGGAGCTGCACCTCTTCCTGGAGCACGTGAGCACCATGTCCTCCTCCTGGGGCGGGGGGACACCGGTGACCCCTGCAACGCCCAGCTTGAGGGCTGGAGCAGATCTCCTGGTGGAGGGGTGCCCATCCCACCGCGGGGGTTGTCTCTCCTGCAGGTCGATGGCTTTGACAGCGTGGATGATGAATCCAAACCAGAACATCACATCTTCAACCTGGACAGCCCTTTGCCGGGCAACTGGGTGGAGGAGGACAACCCACCCTACTCCTACTACCTGTACTACATGTACGCCAACATGACGGTGCTCAACCACCTCCGACGGTAAGGACCCTTCCGCCTGGCCGGGGTGGGGGTCTCGGGGGGGGTCAGATGATGATGGTTGACCCCACGTTGCAGGAAGAGAGGCTTCCACACCTTCGTCCTGCGCCCGCACTGCGGCGAGGCCGGCCCCATCCACCACCTCGTCTCGGGCTTCATGGTCTCAGAGAACATCTCCCACGGGTTGCTGCTCCGCAAGGTCAGCGGGGACTGGGGTGCCCGTGGGGGGGTGGTGGATACGTGGCCGAGACCCCCCCTCACCCCGCTGTGCCCCCCACGCAGGCCCCCGTCCTGCAGTACCTCTACTACCTGGCGCAGATCGGCATCGCCATGTCCCCGCTGAGCAACAACAGCCTCTTCCTCAGCTACCACCGCAACCCCCTCCCCGAGTACCTCTCGCGGGGGCTCATGGTCTCCCTCTCCACCGACGACCCCCTCCAGTTCCACTTCACCAAGGTGAGCAGTTGTGAGGGGGCGTCACGGGCCACCAACCCCCCCCAAAACCAGCTACAAGGTGGCCACCAGCCAAGCCATGGTGATGGGACGGGGTTGGTGGTGGCTAGGAGTAAGGTGATACCAACAGGGTACGGAGGGTGTTGGTGGTCCAGAGAAGGTGGGAGAAGCTGGGGACCCCCACCCTCTGTGGAGGTTGACCCATGGGTGGGTGCTGAGGCCATGTGTCCCCTCCCAGGAGCCATGGTGATGGGATGGGGTTGGTGGTGGCCAGGAGTAAGGTGATACCAACAGGGTACGGAGAGTGTTGGTGGTGCAGGGAGGGTGTTGGTGGTCCAGAGAAGGTGGGAGAAGCTGGGGACCCCCACCCTCTCTGAAGGTTGGCCCAGGGGTGGGTGCTGAGGCCACGTGTCCCCTCCCAGGAGCCGCTGATGGAGGAGTACAGCATCGCCACCCAGGTCTGGAAGCTCAGCTCCTGCGACATGTGCGAGCTGGCCCGCAACAGCGTCCTCATGAGCGGCTTCTCCCACAAGGTAACGCGGCCCCGGTCCCACCGGGACCCACCACAGGGTGCAAAGCAGCCGTAGGACCTTCTCCTTGCTTCTTGTCCCAAGGTGAAGAGCTACTGGTTGGGTCCCCACTACCTGAAGGAGGGTCCGGAGGGCAACGACATCCGTCGGACCAACGTCCCCGACATCCGCGTGAGCTACCGCTTCGAGACGCTGTGCCAGGAGCTCACCCTCATCACGCAGGCGGTGCAGAGCGCGGAGCTGGAGACCATCCACGAGGAGGACGTGCTCACCATCGCCTCCACCCTGGCCACCCGCTGACTCCCTCCCCACCCCGGGCTCCTTGTCCCACCACGGGCTCTTTGTCCCCAGCGGGGACCTCGCTGGCACCACCCCGCAGCATCCCTCCAGGGCTCCATCGCGGTGTCCTCCTCCTGCTACCTCCCGCCCTGGGAAGGGGACGCTCCCCGCTGCTGTCCCCAGTGCCACCCTGGGGGGTTCTCTCCATTTCTTGGGGGTTTTTTGGTGTTTTTTTTGTCTTTTTTTGTTGTTTTTGGGTTTTTTTTAAACTGATGTCTCCCAGCTGGCTTGGTCCCTTCGGGGCTTGGTGGCATGGGGACAAGGCTACAGAAGGTGCCATGCGTGCGGGCACCATTGGGCGGGGGGGTCTTGGCTTCACCTCCTGGGCTCAGGACATGGTGACAACTTGGGGGGACATTGGTGCAGGGCATGGGGACGACGGGGGGGGGACCCAGCCCAGCAGCAGGACCCTCTCTCCGTCCACTCTGTCACCCCACGGGGACGTGGGGACAAGCCAGGCACCACCCAGGGCCCCACATCCCTCCCATGGGGACCCGGTGGCCCAGGGGACGGGGGCTGGTGGAGGATGCTCCATCCTCCTCATCACCGTGGGGAGGAAGGTGAAGGCGCCACGGTGACGCGTGTCCCAGTCCCATGAGTTGTTGGTGGCCCGGAGCGGGTGGCATGAGGCTTCTCCCTCCCCGGTGGGGCGTTACCCCATCCCCATGTCTCCCCCCACCCTGGTCCTGCCTCCCGCCACGGTCCCAGGAGAACGTGGTGGCGCCTACGCCAACCCCACCCGCCCGAGCATGAAAAATAAAGTATTTAAGTAAAATCCTGAAATTTGAGGGTGGTGGGGACAGAGGGGAAACTGAGGCAGCAAGAGGGTGGCCCTAGAGATTGCCACCAGAGGGTGGTGTGTCCCCCCACAACATGGCTTGGCTTTGGGGATGGGGTGTCCCCAAAGCTCTGGGGGTGGGATCCTGGGCGGTGGGTGGCCCCACAGATGGCCCCTATAGGGTGGTCCCCCCACCATGGCTTGGCTATGGGGTTGGGGTCGTCCCCCCCATGATTTGGCTTTAGGGTTGGGGGGTCTCCAAAGCTCTGGGGGTGCTGGGGCCTGATCCTGAGCAGTGGGTGGCCCCACAGAGGGCATAGGGTGGTCACCTCACCATGGCTTGGCTTTGGGGTTGGGGTCCCCCCCCCCATGATTTGGCTTTGGGGATGGGGGGGGTGTCCCCAAAGCTCTGGGGGTGGGATCCTGAGCGGTGGGTGGCCCCACAGGTTGCCACCATAGGGTGGTCCCCCTCCGTGGCTTGGCTTTGGGGATTGGGGGTGTCCCCAAAGCCCTGGGGGTGCCGGGGGCCACATCCCGAGCGGCAGGTGGCAGCCCCGGCACTGGCCCCGTGGCCAGCGGGACACCCTGGCCCCCGCCTGCACCCGGTGACGCGGGCGGGGAGGGGACAGGGGAGGGTGCTGGGGGAGGGCTCAGCACCCCGCGTCCCCCGTCCCGTGTCCGTGTCCCACAGAGCCGGGGCTGGGGCCACCATGGTGCTCACGTTGGGGTACTGGAACATCCGTGGGGTGAGTTGGGGGGGGGAGCTGGGGGGCGGCGGGGCCTTGGGGGGGTGTGGGGAGGGTCCTGGGTGGGTGGGGGGTGCTGGTGGGTGCTGAGGGGGGGTGCTGTGTCCCCCCAGCTGGCCCACGCCAGCCGCCTGCTGCTGGAGTACACGGGGACCCCCTACCAGGAGCGGCTGTACTGCCCCGGGCCAGGTGAGGGGGGCAAGTGGGGTGTCCCCCCCATGTGTCCCCACCCCCATGTGTCCCCCCCCATGTGTCCCCCCCTATGTCCCCCCTGTCCCCCATGTTCCCCCTGTCCCCCATGTCCCCCCATGTATAAGAAGAGAAGGACGGGTGAAGGCACAGCCTGCCCTCTTGCCCCTCCTCCCCCCAGGCCTGCGGGGTACTTTTGCCCCCCCCCAGCTCTGGGGGGGCACCTATGCCCCCCAACCCCCCCCCTGGACCTTGACCCCCCCCGGACCTTGACCCCCCACATAAACCTCCTCCCTTATCTGCCCAGGAGACACGTGGCTGCTCCTGGGGCAGAGGAGGGACCCCCTCCCCCCCCACTCCCCCCCCTTTAATGTCCTGTGGGTGCAATGAGTGGGGGGGGGGGTCCAGGCGAGCCCCCCCCCCCAAATCTCTCTGCCCCCCCTCAGCCCCTGACTTTGACCTGAGCGACTGGACCAACGAGAAGAACAAACTGGGCCTCGACTTCCCCAATGTAGGTGGTGGAATGGGAATGGGGGGGGGGGTGATGGGGGGGGGGCACTGGGACTGACCCCCCACCTTATGGCATCCCGCCCCCCCCCCCATTTCAGCTCCCGTATCTCATCGATGGCCCCACCAAGGTGACGCAGAGCAACGCCATCCTGCGCTACCTGGCCCGCAGGAGCGGCCTGGGTGAGAGGGGGGGGCTGGGGGGGGCATCGGGGTGGGGTCATAGCACCAAGGGGGGGTTATAGCACCGAGGGGGGGTTATAGAATCAAGGGGGGGGTCAGAGCATCGGGGGGGTGACAGCATCAAGGGGGGGGGTGACAGCACCAAGGGGGGGGTCATAGCATCAAGGGGGGGGTCAGAGCATCAAGGGGGGGTCACAGCACCGGGGGGGTCACAGCACTAAGGGGGGGTCATAGCATCAAGGGGGGGTTATAGCATCAAGGGGGGGGTCACAGCATCGGGGGGGGGTGTCACAGCACCAAGGGGGGTTCAGAGCATCAAGGAGGGGGCAGAGCACCAAGGGGGGGCATAGCATCAAGGTGGGGGTTATAGCATCAAGGGGGGGGCCACAGCACCAAGGGGGTCATAGCAGCAAGGGGGGGGTCAGAGAAGCAAGGGGGGGTCACAGCACTAAGGGGGGTCATAGCATCGAGGGGGGGTCACAGCATGAAGAGGGAGGGGTCATAGCTCCAAGGGGGGAGTTATAGCATCAAGGTGGGGTCACAGCAGCAAGGGGGGATCATAGCACCAAGGGGGGGTCCCTTTTGGGGGGGGGGGCTGATGTCCCCCCTCCCGCAGGCGGGGAGAGCGAGGAGGAGCTGCTGCGCGTGGACCTGCTGGAGAACCAGATCGTGGATCTACGGGACAGCTTCGCCCGGCTCTGCTACAGCCCCGACTTCGTGCGTGCCCCCACATTGGGGGGGGGACACACACGGGGGGGGGGGACACACAGACAACCCCCCCCTCCCCGGAGGGGGGTCTTGTCCCCAACCCCCCTGGGGACAAGGAGCATCGAGGCGTTGGGTGCCCCCCCTGCCTGGCTGCACCCAGGGGGTGATGCCCTGGGGTGATGGTGGTGGGTTTTTAGGGGGGGGGGCAGCCCCCACCCCAGTAATGCCCCCTCCACACCCCAGTAATGCCCCCCCCCACCCCAGGAGAAGCTGAAGCCGCTGTACCTGGAGCAGCTCCCCGGGAAGCTGCGGGAGCTGTCGCGGTTCCTGGGCTCCCGGCCGTGGTTTGCGGGGGAGAAGGTCCGTGGTGGGTGCTGGGGGGGTGTGGGGGGGTCCTTATGGGGTCTGACCCCCCCCGTCACCCCCCCTCCCAGATCACCTTCGTGGATTTCTTGGCCTACGACCTGCTGGACCAGTACCGCATCTTTGTCCCCCAGTGCCCCGAGCTGGGGGGTAACCTGGGCCGGTTCGTGGAGCGCTTCGAGGTGAGGGGGGGCTGCACGGGGACACGCCCGTGTCACCGTCCCCAGCCCTCACGCCCTGCGGTCTCCAGCCCTGTCCCCTGTGCCCTGCTGGCCCTCGCCCCATCCCCGACACCCCACCGTGCCTGGCCCCAGCACCCCGCTGTCCCCATCGCCATCACCCCAGTGTCCCCTTCCCCATCCCTGACACCCCAGTGTCCCGTCCCAGACATCCCAATGGCTCTGTCCCCATCCTCAACACCCCAGTGTCCCCAGCCCTGACACCCCGATGTCCCCATCCCTGTCCCCATGACCAACACCCTAGCATCCCCATCCCTGACACCCCGCTGTTCCCATCCCCATCCCTGACACCCTGGTATCCCCATCCCCATCCCCTATACCCCAATGTCTCCATCCCTGTCCCCATCCCTGTCCCCATCCCTGACACCCCAGTGTCCCCATCCCTATCCCCTACACCCCGCTGTCCCCATTCCCATCACCCATACCCCAATGTCCCCATCCCCATCCCTGACACCCCACTGTCCCTGTCCCCATCCCTGGCAGCCCGGTATCCCCGTCCCCATCCCTTATACCCCAACATCCCCATCCGTGTCCCCATCCCCGACACCCCACTGTCCCTGTCCCCATCCCAGACACCCCAGTGTCTCCATCCTCATCCCTGACACCCTGGTATCCTTGTCCCCATCCCCTGTACCCCACTGTCCCCATCCCCGACACTCCAGTGTCCCCGTTCCCATCCCCTATAGCCCACTGTCCCCATCCCTGACACCCCGCTATCCCCGTCCCCATCCCCTGTACCCCAATGTCCCCGTCCCTGTCCCCATCCCTGACACCCTGCTGTCCCTGTCCCCATCCCTTGCACCCCAGTGTCCCCATCCCCATCCCAGACACCCCAGTGTCCCCTTCCCCATCCCCTGTACCCCGCTGTCCCCACCCTGTCCCCATCCCGTCCCTGTCCCCGCAGGCTCTGCCCAGGGTCTCCTCGTACATGCACTCGGGGCGCTTCATACGGACGCCCCTGTTCACGCACGTGGCGACCTGGGGTAACACCAAGGAGTGAGCGGGGTGCCCCCCCGGTGCCCCCCCCGTGTCCCCCCGTGTCCCCCCCCCTCCCCTGCAGAATAAATCCGGGGTCGCCCCCTTGTCCAGCTGCTGTGTGGGGTGCGTCGAGCTGCCCTGGGGACCCCCCCCCATTTGTGGGGTGACTCCTGGGGGGGGGGTAATAGGGGAGGGGGCTGTGGGACTCTCCTGCACCCTGGGGTGGGGGGGGGGGGCAGCCATTCCCCCGTGCCCCCCCCCCAGGATAACGGGGAGCCCCATGGAGACTGTGGGGCCTGAGGGGTGATGAGACCCCCATGGGGGGGGGGCTGAAAGGGGGGGGACCCCAATGCAGCTTGAGGGGGGGTCACAGAGGGCCCCATGGCCTCCCCAGGATAAGAGGGACCCCCAATACAAACAGGGGGGGGCTCAGGATGCGGGGGGGTCACCCCCCTGCTCCAGCCGCACCCGGGCCTCTGGCCCTTTAAGAGCCCCCCCCTCACCCCGCGTTTGGCCCCGCCCCCAAGGAAGGGGGGGGTCACGTGGAGCGGGGCGGGGCAGCGGTCGGCGCGCGCGGCCATGGCGGTGTTGGGGTACTGGGACATCCGCGGGGTGAGTGGGGGGGGGGGGGGCTGTGGGGGTCCCTCTGCCCCTGGGGGGGGGTGTGGGGGTCCCTCTGGGCCTGGGGGGGGGCTGTGGGGGCCCTTCTGCTCTTGGGGGGGCCTGGGGGGGGTCACTCTGCTCCTGGGGGGGGATTGTGGGGGGTCCCTCTGGGCCTGGGGGGGGGGCTGTGGGGGTCCCTCTGGGCCTGGGGGGGGCTGGGGGGGGTCCCTGTACTTGGGGTGGGGGGCTGTGGGGGTCCCTCTGCCTTGGGGGGGGGGGCTGTGGGGGTCCCTCTGCCCCTGGAGGGGGCTGTGGGGGTCCCTGTGCTCCTGGGGGGGGGCTGTGGGGGTCCCTCTGGGCCTGGGGGGGGGCTGTGGGGGTCCAGCTGCACTTGGGGGGGGGGGCTGTTGCTTTTGGGGGCACCCAGTGGGTCCCCCGTGCCTGCGAGCGGGGGTGGCTGGGGGTACTGGGGGGGGGGGGGGGGGCGCGGCTCTGTGCCTCAGTTTCCCCATGGCAGGGTTGTGGGGGGCAGTTTTGGAGGGGGGGTCTCACTGATCCCTGTCCCCCCCCAGCTCGCCCACGCCATCCGCCTGCTCCTGGAGTACACCGAGACGCCCTACGAGGACAAGCTCTACAGCTGCGGGGAAGGTGAGGGGGGGCCAGGGGGGTCCCCACGCCTCCCTCGAGCTCTCTGGCTTTTGTGGAGGGGTCACGGCGTCACCCAATGTCCCCCCCCCACCTCCTCCCAGCTCCCGACTATGACAAGAGCCAATGGATCAACGAGAAGGAGAAGCTGGGGCTGGACTTCCCCAACGTAGGTGGTCTGGAGCCGGGGGGGTGGTTATGGGGTGGGTGCCCTGGTGGCCCCATGTCCTGGTGGCCCCATGCCTTGCTGTCCCCTCCAGCTCCCTTATTTCATTGATGGCACCACCAAGCTGACGCAGAGCAACGCCATCCTGCGCTACATCGCCCGCAAGCACAAGATGTGTGAGTGCTGGGGTGGGCTTGGGCTTGGAGTAGGGTTGGGGTTGGGTTTGGGGTTGGGTTGGGCTTGGAACTGAGTTGGGCTTGGGCCTGGGGTTGGAGTTGGAGATGGGCCTGGGTTTGGGCCTGGGTTTGGGGTTGGGTTTGGGGTTGGGTTTGGGCTTGGGCTTAGGGTTGGGCTTGGGTTTAGGGTTGGGCTTGGGTTTAGGGTTGGGCTTGGAGTTGGGCTTAGGGTTGGAGTTGGGTTTAGGGTTGGAGTTGGGTTGGGGTTGGGGATGGAGTTGGGCTTGGAGTTGGGTTTAGGGTTGGAGTTGGGCTTGTGCTGGGGCTGGGTCGGGTCGGGGCCCCCCCAGCACTGCTGTCCCCCCCCCAGGCGGGGACACGGAGGAGGAGCTGCTCCGCGTGGACATGCTGGAGAACCAGGTCATGGATTTCCGCATGAGCCTTGTCATGGTCTGCTACAACCCCGACTTCGTGAGTGGCCTTTGGGGACCGTCCCCGTGCCGGGGTCCTCCCTGGGTTCCACCAGCGTTGGGGACCCCCCCGTGGGGCAGGTGCTGGGGTTGGGGACGGGGGGACACCAGGGTGCCCAGCTTCACCCTTTCTCCTGCAGGAGAAGCTCAAGCCGGGCTATCTGGAGCAGCTCCCGGGCAAGCTGAAGCTCTTCTCCAACTTCTTGGGGGACAGAAAGTGGTTTGCGGGCGAGAAGGTACAACGGGGACCCTGGCGGGGGGGGTGGCAGGGGCTGGGGAGTGGGTTGGTCCTCACCGTGTCCCCCCCCCACCGCTGTCCCCAGCTCACCTTCGTGGACTTCCTCATGTTCGACGTGCTGGAGCAGAACCGCATCTTCGAGCCCAAGTGCCTGGAGCCCTTCAAGAACCTCAAGGACTTCATGGAGCGCTTTGGGGTGAGCTGGGGCCACCCCGAGAGCACCCATGGGTGGGGCGGGGGGTGCCGTGGTGGGGAGGGGTCCCTGATGCTCCCCTTGTCCCCCCGCCCAGGCGCTGGAGAAGGTGGCTGCCTACATGAAGTCCAGCCGGTTCCTGAAGATGCCCATCAACAACAAGATGGCCAAGTGGGGCAACAAGAAGGAGTAGGGGCTCCACATGGGTGGGGGGACCTCATGTCACCCCCCCCAGCACCCTCCGTCACGGGGTGGGGTGGTTGCCGCTGGCGTGAAGCCCCCCAATACAATAAAGTCCTTTAGATGTGGCACCCTGAGCCCCCCCCGAGTGCTGTGGTGGGTGTGTGGGGGGGGGCTTGGTGACCTGCCACCCCCCCCCATGGCACAGAGTGGGTGGGTTGGGGACAGCCCTGTCCCCTGCGCCCCTTGCTGCCACCCCCCCGCCCTTGGGACACGAGGGGCTGCTCAGGGTGGGGACCCAGAGGTGGTGGCCCTTGGGTAGGCAGGTCCCCACTGTGGGGGGGTGGCACATGGTGTCCCCCTCCCTGCCCTGTCCCTGTCCCCCTCCCTGCCCCACCAGGTGACACGGGGACAGGGCTGTCCCCCCCCCCGCAGACCCCAGTGCTGTCACTCTCTTTATTTGCCCCAGCGGTTGCATTACATTTATGGGGTGCCCCCACATCTGGGGTGCCCGGCCCCCCTTGGGGGGCTGCCTGTCACCCACTTCGCCGTGGGGGGGGTCCGGCAGAGGATGTCCCCAAGGGGGGTGTCCCCAAGAGCAGAGCAGGGAGGTCCCACAGTGGGTGGCTGTGGCAGGAGGCCGTGTCCCCACACCCCCAAGGAGGGGGTCGCTCTGTTTTGGGGGGGGCCCAGGCGGGATGGGGGGGTGTGGGGTGTCACCCCCCACTGGGGTCCTGCAGGGGTGGGGACAGTGGGGGACACGGTGCCAGCGTGGCCTCGGTGGCTCAATCCCTGGGGCCCATCTGTGGAGAAGGGAGATGGGTTGGGGGGTGCCCCGGGGTGGGGTGGGGGTGCAGGGTGGGGGGTTGCAGGGGTGGGGGGTTGAGTGCAGGGGGGGTGCAGGGATGGGGTGCATGTTGGGGGGTGCAGGGTGGCATGCAGGGGTGGGGGTGTAGGGGGGGGTGCAGGGTGGGGGGCAGGGATGGGGGGGTGCAGGGGTTCGGGGGGGGTTGCAGGCTGGGGGGCAGGGGTGGGGGTGCAGGGGGGTGCAGGGGTTCAGGGTGGGGTGCAGGGATGGGGAGGGGGTGCAGGGTGGGGGGGGTGTAGGGTTCGGGGGTGTGCAGAGGTGGGGGTGCAGGGGTGGATGCAGGGGGGGTGTTCAGGGGTGGGGAGGGAGTGCAGGAAGGGGTGCAGGGGTTCGGGGGGGTGCAGGGTGGGGTGCAGGGGTGGGGGGGTGCACGGGTGGGGAGGGGGTGTGGGGGGGGTGCAGGGTGGGGTGCAGGGGTGGGATGTAGGGTGAGGGGGTGCAGGGTGGGGGCGTGCAGGGGGGGTGCAGGGGTGGGGTGGGGGTGCAGGGTTGCAGGGTGGGATGTAGGGTCGGGGGGTGCAAGGGTGGGGTGCATGTTGGGGGGTGCAGGGTGGGGTGTAGGGTGGGGGGGTGCAGGATGGGGGTGCAGGGGTGGGGGGGTTCAGGGTGAGAGCAGGGGGGTGCAGGATGGGGGGGTGTAGGGGGGGTGTGCAGGGGTGGGCGTACAGGCGTGGGGAGGGGGTGCAGGGGGGGATGCAGGATGGGGGGGTGCAGGGTGGAGGTGCAGGGGTTCAGGGTGGGATGCAGGGTTTGGGAGGGGGTGCAGGGGGGGTGCGGGGGGGGGTTAGGGGGTCCCTCACCCCCAGGGCCGTCCGCACCGGCGACAGCTTGAAGAGGAGGCGCCGCCACTCCTCGGGGCACACTGTCCGCAGCTCCGCCGGGCTCATCTGCAGGAGCTGCTGCCCCCGCAGCACCCCCAGGCACCGCACCGTGCTGGGGGGGGGGGGGGGGGTGAGCGGGGGGTGGGGACCCCCCCCACCCCAAAGTGACACCACCCAGGTTGGGGGGGGGGGTTAGGGTGCACCTACATCCGCGAGAAGCCCTTGTCCTTCAGCCACGCCGTCACCTCGGCCGGCGAGGAGTCGGGGTGCAGGGTGGGGGGGCTGTCCTGCAGTGGGGGGGGGACACAGCGGGGTGGCCCCCTGTCACCTCCTCCCCATGGCGGGGCTGTGGGGACATGCAGGGAGAGGGGACACCCACCTGGCTGGCACCGCTGCCCCCCCCATCCCCCCGGCCCAGGGGCTCCAGGATGTTGCTGGGGACGAAGCCCTTGGCCCCCCCCTGGTCCTGCACAAGCCACCACTTCTTCTGCTGGTCCAGGACCTGGGGCAGGGGGTGACAATGTGGGGAGGGGGGGCAGCACCCTGCTGTCCCCCCCCCCCCCCCTTCCAGGACCCCCAAGTTTTACCTGCAGCGTGTCGCCCATCTGGACGCTCAGCTCCTGGGGGTTCCTGCCCTGGAACTCGTACAGGGCTCGCACCAGCCCCTGGGTGGGGAGGGGGGGGCTGGAAATTGAGGGGGGGGACACAGGGGGGGTTGAGCATCCAGCCAGGGGGCAAATCCTACCCCAGCACCCGTGGGGTGGGGGGGGGCACTTACGCTTGGCCGGGGTCGCTCAGCCACTGCGGGGAGAGGGGTTCAGAGCGAGGTGGGGAAACTGAGGCAGGCGGTGGGGGGGGGTCGTGGCCCCCCCCGGGCTGGGTGTGCTCCAGCGGGGGGGGCAACCAGCCGTCCGAGAAGACGGGGAGGTACCGGGGCACCAGCTCGCCGTTGGGGTACTGTGCCCTGCGCCCGGAGAGACGAGGTGGGTGCTGGGACCCCCCCCCCAAGGGCAGACACCCCCGCCTTGGGTTTTTTGGGGGGGGGGTGTGGGGGCTGCACCCCCCCAACCTGGGCGTGTTCCAGGCCGTGCCCAAGGACTTCCAGACCCCGTAGTCCTGGGGGTGCAGGGTCTCCTCCAGCAGCTCCAGCGCCTCGGGCACCAGCAAGGGGGGCTCCACCGCCCGCGCCAGGCTGGGGCTGGGGCAGTGGCCCAGGACCTGCTCCATGGGGGGGGGGGGGGGGGAGGTGTGGGGTGATGGGAGGAATATTGGGGTGGGGGGTCCCCAGCCTGGGCCCCCATGGAGGGGTGGGGGGTGCTGGGGGGGGCACTCACGAAGGAGAGGGCCGTGAAGAGGAGGCGCAGCAGCTCGGGGGGGGCCGGCTCCTGGACGTGGCGGTGGGTCCTGCCCTGGGAGGGGAGGGGAAAGGGGGTCCCCAGGCAGCCCCCCGCGGCCCCACACAACCCCCCCCGACCCCACACAGCCCCCCCCACCCCACACAGCTCCCCCCGACCCCAGGCAGCCCCCCCGACCCCACACAACCCCCCCCGACCCCACACAGCCCCCCCGACCCCACACAGCCCCCCCAACCCCATACAGCCTCCCCTGACCCCATACAGCCTCCCCCAACCCCAGGCAGCCCCCCCGACCCCATGCAGCCCCCCCCAACCCCACACAGCCCCCCCCGACCCCAGGCAGCCCCCCCCACCCCACACAACCCCCCCCTGACCCCACACAGACCCCCTGACCCCACCCCCCCCCCCATTCCCACACACCCCCCATCCCCTCACAGCCCCCCAGCCCTATAGAGCCCCCCCCATCCCCACGCAGCCCCCCCAGACCACCCCACAGGACCACGCTGCGGATGCCCACGGGGGGGGGGGGTCACATCCAGCCCCCCCAGGACCTACCAGGAGGTTCAAGGCGTACTTGACCTTCTGGAAAAAGTCCACGTAGTCATCCTTGGAGGGCAGAGCTGGAGGGGCAGAGAGGGGGGGGCTGGCACCGGGGTGACCCCCCAAGACCCCACCAGCCCCCCAAAACCCCCTCAGCCCCCCCAAACCCCACCAGCCCCCCCCTCACCACCTTTGTTCTTCATCTTCTTCCTCCTCTTCAGGTTGGAGGTGCTGGCCAAGCCCAACGCCGTCTTCAGCCGCACCACGAAGAGCTCCACGTCGCCCAGCACGTGGTTGAGGACCTCCTGGGGGAGCAGGATGCGACCCGGTGGGTGCTGGTGGGGTGGGTTGGGGTGTCCCCCCCCATCTTGAGGTGGTGGGATGGGACTTACGACATCTCGGTGTACTTCAGCCATGACCTGGCCGGGGGGGTTGGTCCATGGCATGGGCTGGATGTCCGGCAGGCCTGGTGACACCACAGGGTCCCCATCACCCCCACTGCCACCCCCTGCCTCTGGGGAAACTGAGGCACGCTGCAGCGCCCACCCAGGACTCACTGTAGTCCGAGGAGGGCAGCCCAGGCGGGGGGGGCGCGGAGAAGTCGGGGTCGGGGGGCTCTGCCCATCGCTCGGGGGTCACAGAGGGACCTGGCGTGTACGGGGGGGCCGGGCTGGGCGGCGCGTCCAGGCTGCTCCTGGGTGGGGAGGGATGGGGAGGGGGGGGCTGAGCCTGGGGGTGGGGTATGGGGGGGTGTGGGGGGGGTCTGTGTCTGTGGGTGTGGGGTGGGGGGGTGTATGGGGTCTGTGTGGGTATGGGGAGTCTGTGCCCATGGGTATGGGGTGGGGGTGGTAAGGGGGGGGGGCTGAGCCTGGGGATGGGGTACAGGGGTTGTGGGGGGGTCTGTGTCTGTGGGTATGGGGTAGGAGGGGGGGTCTGGGCCTGTGGGTATGGGCTGGGGGGGTGTATGGGGTCTGTGTCCATGGGTATGGGGTGGGGGGGGTGTATGGGGTCTGTGTGGGTATATGGGGGGTCTGTGCCCATGGGTATGGGGTAGTAGGAGGGATGGGGGGGGCTGAGCCTGAGGATGGGGTACGGGGGGTGTGGGGGGTCTGTGTCTGTGGGTATGGGGTGGGGAGGGGGTCTTGCCCGTGGGTATGGGGTGGGGGGGTGTATGGGGTCTGTGTCTGTGGGTATGGGGGGTCTATGCCCATGGGGATGGGGTAGGAGGGGGGGGTTGAGCCTGGGGATGGGGTACAGGGGAGACACTGTGCCCATGGGGTGAGGGGAGACTGAGCCCAGGGATGGCGTATGGGGTGTATGGGGGGGTCTGTGCCCATGGGTAGGGGCAGGAGGGGGGGGGGGCTGAGCCAGGCGCTGGGGCACTGGGGCAAGAAGGGGGGGGGTGTCCACCCCCCAGGAGGGTGAGAGGGGGGGTCTGTGCCAAGAGGCAGGAGGGGAGCAGGCACAAGGGGGTCTGCACCTATAGGGAGACCCCCCCCAGCACCCAGCACAGTCTCGGGGGGGGGGGGGCAGCTTTGGGGGCCCGAGCCTGGCTGTCCCCAGGGTGGGGGGGGGAACAAAGACCCCCTGTGCCCCCTTACCTGCGCCCGTACCCGCTCCTCTGCTCCTCCCTCCACCGCCTCAGCACCTTCTCCAGGCCGCTCTTCAGCGTCTCCGCCTGCCACAGACCCCCCCCGCCACCATCAACCCCCCACCCCAATTCCTGGGGTGCCCCCCCACCCCCCCCCCCCAACCCCCAGGGCTCACCCCCAGCCGCTCGCACTGGAAGAGCAGGACGCTGGTCCTGGGGGGGCTCTGCTCCTGCAGGCTGATGGCCAGCACCGAGTCGTAGCCACCGGCCAGCGCGGCCGAGCACCCCTGGATGCTGCTCAGGGGGTACGAGTCGAGCTCCTCCTGCGGGGGGGGCATGGGGTGCTCAGCACCCACCCCCCAGGATGGCAAGGGGATGGAAGGGGGTTAGTGGGGTGCTAGGGCATGGGGGGGGTGTGGGGGTGTAAGGGTTAATGGGGGGGGTGGGGGGTGCCAGGGTTGTAGGGGTGCGAGGGTTATGGGGTGCCAAGGTTATGGGGGTGCCAGGGTTATGGGGTGGCACAGCCAGGGGAATGGCAGGGTTTGGGGTGCTGAGTCTGGGGGGGGTGTCATGGGGTGGGGTTTGTGGGTGCCAGGCTTGTAGGGGTGCAAGGGTTATGGGGTGACAAGGTAATGGGGTGCAAGGGGGGGGGTGCCAGGGTTACAGGGTGCCAGGCTTATGGGGTGCCAGGGTTATGGGGTGCTGGGTTTATGGGGGTGCAAAGGTGGAGGGGTACCAGGGTTATGGGATGCCAGGGTTGTGCGGGTGCCAGGCTTATGGGGGTGCCACGGTTATAGGATTCCAGGGTTATGGGGTGCCAGTCTTATGGGGGTGCCAGGGTTATGGGGTGTCAGGGTTGTGGGGGTTCCAGGGTTATGGGGGTGTCGGGGTTACGGGGGTGCCAGGTTTATGGAGTGCCAGGGTTATGGGGTGCCAGGGCTGCAGGGGATGCCACAGCTGGGGAACACCAGCTTTATGGGGTGCTGGGTGCAGAGCGGGTGCCGTGGCCGTGCTGGGTGCCCCGGCCGGGCAGTGCGGGGTTTGGGGGTGCTCCGGCCGGGGGGGTACCTTGCTCTCCACATCCCTCAGCACCAGTTCCTGGTCCTTGACTTGCAGGATGAGGTCCTGCCCCCACACCCGGCCCTGAGCCCCCAGCACCCTCAGCCGCGCCAGGCAGTCCTCCACGCTGCGGACGTCCCGCCCCAGGGTCACCGTGAGCAGGTGCTGGAGGGGGGGGGACACACGGGTGGCACCGGGGGGACTCTGCCACCACCCCTGGCACCCTGGCAAGGTTTGGGGGGGGTTGGGGGTCTCGTACCTCAACGTGGTGCTGGAAATCGCTCTGGGGCTTGAGCAGGGTCTGGCCATAGTCCTTGCGCTGGTCTGTGGGGCGTGGGGGGGGTCAGGGGATGGGGACAGGGTGGGGACAGGAGCCGGGGGGGGTCTGGGGGTGCTGCCCCCACTCACTGTAGATGCTCTTCCCGCTGGGGCGGGCGAAGGTGTCGGCCCGTCGGAGCGAGGAGCCGTCGTCGTGTTTGCTGCTGGACGGACAGACGGACCTTCGTGCCCCCCGCCGTGCCCCCCCCTCCTCACCCAGCCCTCGGGGGGGTCCCCAAGGTGGGGACACCCCACCCTGCGGGGTACTCACCGCAATGGGGGGTTGTCCCAGCGGCCGAAGGCTTCTTCCATCTCGCTGGGGGCAAGTGAGGGGGGCTCGATCCTGCTCCGGGGTCCTGGGCTGGGCACAGTCCCCGTGTCACCCCCAAACACCCCCCCCCAGTGCCATCCACCCCACCAAGGCCGGTGGCATCGCCCTGGTCCCTAGCAGGACCCCGCCACCCCACTGCCCACCCATCCTACCCCCGGGGGGGTCACCCAGCACCCACAGCCAACCCCCCCAGTGTCACTAGATGGGTCCCTGGCCTGGGGGGACCCCCGGGGTGCCCCCGCTCACCCCAGTCCCGGTGCTGCTGGGAGCGTGTCGCGGAGGGTGGCACGGGCGGGGGCCAGGGCCTGACGTCGGCACCGCACCCGCCTGCTCTTTGCCCTGTGGCGTCTGCTTCAAGGTAAGGGGGGGTGACAAGGAAGGTGGGGGACAAGGAAATGGGGGGGGGGGACACACAACCACCTGGCACTGCCACCACCGCCCTGTTCACCTTGGGGTGCCCACCCTGCGGCTGGGCTCGCTCGCCTCGGGGGCACCCGGGTGGGACCAGCACCCCAAGGCCAGCCTGGTCCCCCCCACCCCGTGCCACCCTCGGGGCTGAGCCCTGGTGACGGCAGCACCCAACCCTCTCTGTGCCCGTGCCTGGCGGGTCACCCCCGCCCCGGGCTCGCCCCGAAACACGGTCACACCTGCCAGGGTCACGCCAAGGACGGGAACGGATCCGGCGTGCGCATCCGTGACTTGGATTAAGGTTGGTGGCAGTGGGGTCACTGTCCCCAGCGCCGTGGGGACACCCCGGGGGTCCGTCCCTGCTCCATCCCGCAGGGTCCCCTTTGTAGGATCCACCCAGGAGCACTGGGGTGAGCTCCGGCCCCTGTGTCCCCCCAAGTCAGGGGACACTGGGTGGCCACGGTGTGGTTGGCGCTGGCGTGGGGTCGTGTCGTGGGACCGGGGTGACACGCTGGCCCTTGTCCCCAGCACAGCGAGGTGGGTTTTGGGTTCGTTTTGAGCCTTTTGGGTTCGTTTTGAGCCTTTTGGGTTCTCTGGGCTGATCCTGATGCACTTTGAGGGGCTGATGGGTCAGCTGGGCTGTGGCCACCGTGTCCCCAAGGGCATCGCTGGCTGCGTGGGGTCCCATCCGTGTCCCCCCCAGCCCCACAGGTTGTCACATCCCGGCTGACCCTCTCTCCCTCCGTTTTCTTTGCAGGTTTTTGGGCCAAACTGGTCCCACTCCGGAGGGACCCCGACATCCTGCACCCCAGGGCAGATTGGTGTCACCCCTTTGGGGGTGTTGGGGACAGTGGGTGGACAGGTATGAGCAGGACAGAGGGGTCAAGGGGGGCGTGGGGAGCTGGGAATGGCCCCAGGGAGCGGGTTGGGGTCGTGCCTCAGTTTCCCCATTTCAGGGAGGGGCAGGGTGCAGTCCCCACCGGCGGCCACCAGGGGGCAGCAGGTCCCCGTGTCACCTCTGTCCCCAGATGTGTGACACCCCCCCCCATATATAGGGCCCCAGATGTGCCCGGTGCCACCCCAGGTCCTGCTGGCACCACCAGCCCCATTGGGGTCCCTGGCGCTGGGGACATTTGGGTGACACTTCTCAAGGCGGGGGGGGGACACAAGCTCTGCGCCATCACGGTCCCCAGGGGAGGTTTGGGGTCCCAGTCCCCCCAGTAAGTCAGCACCTCCCCCAGTAGATATCCTGCTGGGGGGGAGTGTCCCTGACGTGGTCCCCTTGTCCCCTCCTCTGTCCCCCTTAGGGACCTGCCTGGAGGGTGGGGGGGGCTTGGGGAGAGGTTTGGGGAGCAAAGGGGGGGTCACTTGGGATACGGGCCAAAATGTCCCCCCCAAACCCCTCCGAGGGCCCCATCCTGCTCGGGGGGGGTAAATGACATTTAGGATCCATTTAGGACCGTGGGTGCTGGCTGGGGGGTGCTTGTCCCTGTGCTGCTCCCCAGTTCACCCAGTACCACCCACCAGCCAGCGCTGGGCCACATCGGGGTGCAGTGCCACCACAGCCCCCCCTCCCAGCACCCCACAGGGAGCCAGCACCCCCAGCCACCCCCCTTACTGAGAGCCACTGGGGCAGGATACTGGGATGCCACAGCCCCCCCCTTACTGGGAGCCATGGGGACAGGGATACTGGGATGCCACAGCACCCCCAGATCCGCTGGCTCCCCGCACCACCCACGGCTCCCAGACCCCCGCGTCCTTCCCGGGGATGGTCCCCAGCACCGCGGTGGCCTCGAAGGTGTGACAAGGTGTGAGGAGGCAGCTGCGACGAGGACGACAAACCCTGCTGGGCACTGGTTAACTGGGGACACTGGTTAACTGGGCACACTGGTTAACTGGGGTCACCAGTGACAGCCGCTCAGCCCCAAATTGTGCACCCTGGGGTGTCCCCGGCCACCCCAAGCTCCCCCTCACACCTCCCAAGGGGTGAACCGAGGCACCCCAATCCCCTGCTGCGAGCTCAGCCGTGCCTCAGTTTCCCCAGCTGCATCCCACCACCTCCCCGGGCTCGGCCACGGAGGGACCCGGCTCTTTATGGCACCCATGGGTGGGGGGTGGGAGCACCCACGGCACAGGGAGGACCATGACCCATCCATGGCCACCCCTCCCGCAGGGACAGGGTGCTCGCCCCGCCCCTTCCCAGCTCCTCCCAGTCACCCCACTGGGGAAGCTGGGAATGGCACCAACTGCAGAAATATTATAAAAAAACCCCTTATTTTTATTTTTTTTGGCTCCCCGATCCCCGGCCAGATGCGACACCCCCCTGCACAGCCCCAGCCCCGCTGTGTCCCCCCCCCCCCTCCGACCCTTCCCCAGCCTCGGGATGTCCCCAAGGGCCACCAACCCCCTTGGGAAGGGGCTCGGGGGCTTCTCCCCCCCCTCCAGCCTTTTGCCATTTCAGGTTTGGAAACCCCCCGGCATCAAAATGTCCCAAATCAGGGAATTGTCCCCAAAACGTTCTGGGGAGGGAAATGGCCTCATCCTGCACCCCCTTTTGTGCCCTGTAAAGCTCCTGGGTGGAGGGGGACATCCACAGCCACCAAGGGGACAGCCCTGGGGACAGCCACCCACCCTGACCCCACTGGGGACGCAGGATGAGGGACAACATGGGGTTGGGGCCGATTTGGGGGGGTACCCAGGCAGAGGAGGGGGACAGCGGGGTCACCAGTTCCTGGAATTGCCGGTGACACATCGCTCCCGGCCAGGTGCCACCGGGGCCGGAAAGCAGCGGTGGCTCCGGGGGCTGGGTGCCAGCCAGCGGCACAAACCACCGGCCAGCCGGGATCCGTCCCCACGTCACCGAGGGGACCGCGGTGTACCCGGGACCTGCCGCTTAATTGCTGGGGACCGGCGGCTCCCCGTCACTTTGGGGACGCGTCGGGGATGGTTTAACCCCTCGGGGGGCTGGGAAGCTGTGTCGGATCGTTCCCCCTGGCACGGCACGGCACAGCCCGTGGGGTCAGGGTGTCCCTCTCGGTGCTGCCCAAATCCACTCGATGTCCTTGGTGGGGACAATGACAAGCAGATGTCCCAACCCTCGCGGCAGCCGGGCTCGGGTGCTGCTTTGGGGTGACACAGAGGGATGCTCGGTGATGCCCCGCTGTCCCCCTGCCTCCTGCATCCCCCTTGTCATGTCCCCGTCCACGGTCACCCCGCTGCCGTGTCCCTGCCCGTGGGTTTAGTTGTCCCCACCAGAGGAGGGGGCACAGGGGGGTGCTGGGGTCACATCCTGCCAAGGGGCTGAGGCACTCACTGGCACGGCCACCACGGGGTCCCTGTCACCCATCCCTTTGCCATGGGGGCTGCATCTCCTCTGCCACCCCCAGACATCCCAGCTTGGTGCCACCACCATCCCCGGGAACATCTTTGGGGTCACCCCAAGTGAGAGGCCCCTTGGGGTCCCAGTGCCCCCAGCACCACGGCTGTGGGGTGTCCTGGCCCTTGTTGCTCCGGGTTAGCCCGGGTTTGCCAGCGTGCCACCCAACCCCGTCCCTTCGGAGGAACAGCAGGAAATCTCTGGGGCTTTTCTAACCAAAACTCCCTCCAGCAACATCCCTGAAGGCTTCTCAGCACCAGCACCCAGACCCAGCACCATCTGCCGCTGCTTTTTCAGCTGCTGCTGATTTAGTTTTCCTCTCTCTCATCTCTGGAGGGTGATGTCCTGGGGGCTACCAGGGCAGCAGGTACCCGTGCCCAGCTCAACTGGGGATGCCCATGGCTGGAGACCGGAGACCTTTGGACCTTGAGTGGGTTTTTTTTGCTTTAAAGAGGTTGAAATGGAAAAGAGCAGTGAGGGATGGAAGACAGGGATGCTGAGCCCTCATCCCAGCCCCCTGACAGGGCAGGACCCCCATGAAGGTCCATATGGCCACTGAAATAGTTGTTTTGGGTTTTTTTTTTTTACCTCCAGAGAAGCAGCTTTGGCCACACACCTGCAAAAAGCATCTGGCTTTTGGGGGTGAAGAGTGAAAATCAGTGTGTCCGTGGCCACCCCTGTGGGTGTGGGACCCTCCCCGTTGTCTCTCAGCCTGGGGATTTCCAGAGGTGGTGGGAGCCGACAGGGCACTGGGAACACAGGGGTTTAATTAGAGGTGATGAGGGCATGCAAACGAGCAGGTTACAGACTGTTTGGGGGTGGCCGAGCTGCAGGAAATCCCTGGAGGCTTTGGAGGTGCTGCTCGGGGTTTCCCACGCTCCGGGTGCCAGGGGGAAGGATGGGTTTGGGGGTAAGCACCGAGTGGGAGACGTGGCTGGAGGTGGGAGAGGGCAGGGAGGTGGGTCGGGGAGGTCAGACCATCAAAATCATCCCTGCTCGTGGATGCGTCCCTCTGTGGGATGGGGAGTGGGACCCTGATTCCCTCTGGGATGGGGAATGGGTCCCCGATTCCCTCTGGGATGGGGAGTGGGTCCTTGATGTGCAGAGCACGGGGAAGCCCCAGCGAGCCCCAGGAGAGCTCGGGAAGGGGTTTATGCTGCTCCAGTTTTGGCATTTGGGGTGGATTCCCCCATGGGAAGAGCTGCCCCTCCATCCTCTCCCCACCCTTCCTCATCATCGCTGCCCAAACCAGGGGTGACCCTCACCCAAAAGCTTCCCAGAGCAGCACCCTCTCCAGCAGCAGGATCTGCCCTTTGGATCTTCCCTCCTAAACTCCTAAAACCCCACAAAATTCAGAGGGGAGCAGAGCTCAGCCACCAAACCCCTCATCCTGGGGGGGCTGAGGGACCCAAATGGGTCTCGGCGCAGCAGCAAAAGGAGCTCAGCAAAGCCCAGGAGCCCCAACTCTCAAAGCCCTCAAAGAAAATGAGCTGAACTCGCTTGGACAGAGCAGCCAGAGCCTTTCGGGAACCCAAACCCATCCCCATCCACCGACGCAGCCTGGCTGGGAGATTTGCCTTTGCATATCAAGCCCAGGGGCTGCGACGAGGAAGAGGAGGAGGATGGTGTCAAGCGGTGCAGCCAACGGCGTTTCCAAGGAAAACACATCTTCATCGGCATCTTCCCATGGAGGGTGATGAAGGTGGTGAATAAGGCGGCACACGGGTGATGGGAGCACATGATGCTGAGCTGGTCGGGGCGTGCGTGATGCCATGGTGGGTTGGGATGAGCGGGTCCCTTCCTGAGGTGATGTGCTGCTGAGTCAACGCTTGAAGAGCCCTCATGGGTGGTGGGATTGAGTTGGGAGCCACCCGTGAGGGGACAGGCGAGGGGGACAGGCGAGGAGCGTGCTGCCGAGCACGGGTTCGTGGTGCTCTCACTCGATGGAGAAGCTCCGGAGGAAATTGTGAAAGGGCGACCAGATGGCATCTGCGTGGGGCGGTGGGAGCTGTGGGGGGAGGTGGGCGGAGGAAGCCCGAGGAAGGAGGTTCCCAGGGTGTCGGATGGGGTTGGGTTCCCCTTTGCACGTCATCGGATGTGTCCTCGACGCGGTGTCTTGGGTCCTTCCGCCCCTCGGGGGTGGGAGCTGGGGAGAAGGTGGTGGCAAAAGGGCGCAGAGATGAAACTGGGGGGGACTGGAGCAGGATTAGGAGCGTTACGAGGCGTCTTATGCAAAATCCCAACTCCTGCTCCTGCTGTCAGGTGGCATCTCCCACACTTGCTCATGGTCCCTGATCCCATGGAAGACACGGGGCAGAAGTCTGGGTGCCCAAAGTCCCCAACACCTCATCCAGAGTGACACAGTCAGGGCTTAGTGGGACACAAATGGCTGTTTTTTTCCCCAAAAAGGCAACTGTTTCCTGCTAGAAAACGTTGTTCCATCAATAAATACTTGGAATGGAGAAGGTTGGACCTTCCCTGTTGTTTGGCTCCTGTGGGAAGCTGGCCGGGGAGGAGAAACTGTTGGCTCGCTCGTCCTACTCAGCCCAGTGCAGCTTCTGCTGGACACCAGGAGGGACGCGTGCCTGGATGACACAAGCATCCAAGACCGTTTGCTGGCCAGCAAGGGGTTGAGCAGGTCCTAAAATCACTCTGCATAAGCTTTTGGAGAAGAGTATCCAAATCTCTGAAGGCTTGGACTCTCTTTCTCTTTTTTTTTTGGCACATCTCTGGTCTTGTCCTATCTGCAAGCCCCAGGCAGCATCTTCAGCGTGAACCCAACCAAAAGCCACTGGCCTTTTCCTCCTGGTTTGGAAGGTGTCCTATGGCCTTGCCACCAAAGGACCGATGCTTAGTTCAGCCTCCAAAGCGGCTTTTAAGGGACAGGGAAGAGATGAAGGCCAAGGTCCATGAAGCTGGGAGATGGCTGATGCCTCCTGAGATGCCTCCACCAGCTTCTTGGGGTCACAGAGTGAACTGTGTCATTGCTCATATGGGATGTAGATGATCCTGGAGGGATGTGGAGGGTCTGAGCTGGTGTCTGCAGATTTAGACCTCCCTGGTCCTCGCTTCTCTGGTTGGAGACGCCTTGGCCAAGGGTGGTCTATGGGCCAGGAGGGTGCTGAGTGTCTCTGAGCCATCTCAGGGTTATTTATAACTTTCCTCCTTTTGGTTTTAATTTTCAAGCAGCATCTTGTTGCTCCGGGGAGGGCCGAGATACACCCAGCCCCGGCACGCAGGAGGCGGCCGCTCCTCCGAACGGGGGATTGAGGGTCCCGGGGGTGCACGGGATGGGGGTCTGCACCCGCCAGCACCCAAGGGTGACTCTGCGCTAGGAGAAAGGCGCTCGGGGAGATGCGTTTGGGACGGAGCCTGGAGGGGTTAAAGCTCCGCTCCAGGACGAGCCGGCTCCTTTCCAGCCTGAGTAAGCCCCGTTCCTGCCAAAACCCAGCTCTGAAGGCTGTTGTGGGTATTTTTTTGGGGGGGGGGGCTGTAAACAGCGTCTCGACGGACCCCGCTCGAACCAGAAGGCGTTTTGATAACGTTCGTTAATTAAGAGCTGCCGAGAGGCGTTACTGGTACTCGGAGGAGGCACTGGGGGGTCTGCAGCCGCTTTGGGGTCACGTTTGGCAAAACCCCTCAGAGGGACGATGGGGATTTGCGGGGAGGACGAGCAGCACCGGGCAGCATCTGGCCAAACCACGCTGTTTTCACGTGTCCACCCCCAAATTTTAGGGGCACAGAAAAGCAGCCGGTCGCATCGCACCGGGACGGGGCGGGGGGATGTTGGCGTCACCTCCAGCCCCCGCCGTGGGCGCGATGGAGGTGGCCGGAGGGGTTAAACCTCCTCCCTTGCTCCCGGCTCCTTTCCAGCCTGAGTAAGCCCATCACCCTGCCAAAATCCTGCTCGGTGCCTGACGTACCGGCTGCAGGGACACGGAGCGGTGACCACATCCCAGCGCAGCCTTGGCCTTGAGCCGGTGACACCAGCACCCCAAAACCCCACCGGATCGGGCCCAGGACCCCACAGCCTCCGCGGTAATAAATAAGCTGCCCCGGTATTACTTACACCAAGGGTGGGAGTTTCGCCTTTGCTTCCTTTTATTTTTAAATCAATTTTTCTTTATTTTGCTTTTTCTGACTCATCGCGGCCTGTTGCCAGGAGGAAACCGGAATTAAAAGTGCCCCAAATATCATTTATATCAGCTCAATAAAATCCTCCCCCAAATATGAGAGGGAGGAAGGTCAAGCAGCGGCTCCCCGGGGCCACCCAGGACCCAGAGCCACTTCTCCTTCCCCCGGTTTCATTCCTACGGAGGAGGAAAACTCACATTTTCCTCTTTTTTTCCAAACCACTGATGGTTTCCGGGCTCTGCGAGCACAAAGCCAGGCCCGGAGTCACCCACACGCTGCGGGGGAAGAGGGGCGATGGGTGCTGCCCAACCCCTCCATGGGGTACCCGCGGGGGCACCCGGCCCCGATGCCCGTGAGATGCTCCATGGGGATACAGCACCCATGGGGCTGCCGAAACAGGGCTGGCACCCTTGCGTGGGTGGGAGTGGAGGGGGATGCTCTGGGGGGGTGTCCTGGAGGGGAGGGTGCCCAGTTAATAAGGGTGCGCTGTTAATGAGGGTGCCCAGTTAATGAAGGTGCCCTGGAGATGCTGGTGCCCCAGAGCTGAGGTTGCCCTCAAGGTGAGGGTGTCCCAGAGATGATGGTGCCCTATTAATGTGGGTGCTCCATTACTAAGGGTGCCATGGAAGCAAGGGTGCCCTGGAGATGAGGGTGCCCCATTACTAAGGGTGTATTGAAGACGAGGACACCCCAGAGGTGACGGTCCCCCATTAATGTGGCTGCCCCATTAATAAGGATGCCCTGAGATGGCAGGTTGCCCCATTAATGAGGGTGTCCCAGAGGTGAGGGTGCCCTTTCAATGTGGGTGCCCCGTTAATAAGGGTGCCTTAGAGACAAGGGTACCCCAGAGGTCAACATCCCCTGCTAACGTGGCTGCCCCATCAATAAGGATCCCCAGAGGTGACGGGTGCCCCATTAATGAGGGTGCCCCATTACTAAGGGTGCCATGGAGGTGGGGGTGCCCCAGAGACAAGGGTGCCCCATTACTAAGGGTGTTTTGAAGACGAGGACACCCCAGAGGTGACGGTCCCCCATTAATGTGGCTGCCCCATTAATAAGGATGTCCTGGAGATGTGGGTGCCCCTTTAACGAGGGTGCCCCTTTAACGAGGGTGTCCCTTTAACGAGGGTGCCCGGTGCTTTTCCTCCCTGGAGCGGTTTTGATGATTCTCCCCATGAGGGGGGCAGGCGGTGGGAAGGTCCCTTGTCCCCTGGCAGGTCCCTTGTCCCTCCGCCAGCCAAGCCCAACTCAGCAGCCGAGCCCGGCTGGAATGGGTGAAGATTGGGGGAAAACAGCCCAAAAGCAGCATCCTGGGGGTGCAAGGGGGGGGTGAGCTGTGACTCCGGCACGCGAAGCATCCACCCAGACACCCCCAAACCCAGCCCCAAACCCCAGCCCCTCCAGGGACACATCCTGCCCCATGCACCCAGCCCACGGGAAGGCGGTGGAAGACACGACACGGTGCCGTGGGGGAGGTTTGGTTCATCCCCCCGCCCTGCAGCAAACCCCGATCCGCTTTGCCCTCTCCAAGGGGCAAAAACCTGCTCAGCTGATGCTCGGCCGCATCCTGCCCGGTGCCAGGTGAGCCCTGGGAGCTGCGAGAACCCAGCTGCCAAGTGTTGGCCCTGATAGCAGAGAGGATAAATTTGCCTCCCTGGCTCAGTAAAAGGGTTTTGGAGGGAGGCTGTTGGGTTCTAATCCTAATCCCAATCCTAATCCATCTTCTCTCTAGTGCGACAGCAGCTCAGGTCCTGTGTGCTCCCTGTGCCAGGCGCTGTATGAAGAGGAGCCAGCAGCTCGTCTGCACCCTCGTGGGTAGGGATTAAGCTTTATTTCTTCTTAAACCCTCAGCCTGGAGGTGATTTTGCCACAAAATAAGGGGGATCCTCTGGCTTTAGGGGTGGCTGTGGGTTCTGCGCGGGGCAGAGGCGCTCGGAGCAGCACCTGGGCTGGGGTCTGGAGGTGGGTTTGGGGACAGGGATGAGGGCAGAGCGGTGGCACTGGGGGGGGGGTCTGTGGTGGGGATGGGGCACGTGCTCCCTCTGAGTCACCGGGGTCACCTCAGCGGGGTCAGCTCCCCTCACTGTAAACTTTCCCCCCCAAAAAAGGGGGATTTCAGCCCACGAGCGGCTCCAGCTTCATTTCTCCAGGCCGGGGGGGTACGGGGCAGCCACGGCTCCAGCCGCTTTCCTGGTATTTGGCTCTTTTTTCCACCCCCCGAAAGTGAAGGTGCTGCTTTTGGGGTCAGGTACCTCACAGTGACGTCGAGCCTCAGCTGCGAGGGGAAGGGCTGAAGTGAAGCCAAACCACCCCTGGATCTCCCAGCCAAGAGACCTGGCGCTGGGCAGGAGGAATTAGAGCGGTTTGGGAGCGGATCCCGGCTCTTATCCCGCTTTTCCGCTGCGTTTCCATTAGCTCGGGGTAACCCAGGGATCCCCGTGCTGAATCCTGCCCGGGTCCCTGCTGCTGCCAGGTATAATTTGGGCATCCTGGGGATGGAGACAGGCTCCATCCCAGCACTGCGCTGCTCGTGCCAGGAGGAATTAATATTTTTCCTGCTTTTTATTTGGCATTTCCCTTACTGCACCCATCGGCCGTGGGGCTCCAGCATCAGCAGTGGGGTGGGACGGGGATTCAACTGGTGGCTCTGCCCCACCACGAGCCGAACCCAGAGGGTGGGAGAGGGAGGATGCGACCCATGAGGAAACCACAAACGGTTTCGATGTCTTTATTAGCCCAGGCACGACTTCCCTTCGCCTCGTTTCCCAACGGCGGCCGCTGCGTTGCGAAGCCGCTCGAGCTCTGCCCTACACATCAAGGGCGTGCAATGGGTGGAGGGGGGGGGATGCAGCACCCATAGGTGCACAGTGAGGACCCTGTTCCAGTACTTAGGGTGTCCCTGAGGGGTGGCTGTGCCCCTGTGAGGGGGCAGAGGTGGGTTCCAGCATGGATGGGAGCGATGTCCCTGTATCCGTCCCCACGGCTCGGGGATGCGGGAGCGGAGCCGGAGCAGCGCGTGGGCAGGGAGGGTTCGGCGTCACCCCGGGGTGATGCTGGTTGTCGTGGAAAGGGTGAGTGGTGCTGGCTGTGGGTCACGCTCTCGCCACCCAGGAAAAGCTCGGGCAAAGGTTATTCTTTAAAAAAAAAAAAAAGAAAAAGAGAAAAGTTTCCTCTTTTCCTTCCTCATCGGAGGCACGTGGGGGTGAAGTCATGGAGCGCCTGGGCTGGCGGCAGGACGTGCTTCCAGCTCGGCGTAATCCGTCTCCAGGGCCATGGCGAGACCGTTCTTGGCTGGGTCTGGGGGAGGAGGAGGAGGATGACGAGGAGGAGGAGGCGGCTGTTTCTCCTGCCTCTGCCCTGGTCCGGCTCTGCGTTCCTCCTGGTGAAGCCACCACATCCTGAGCCAGCCCTCGGGCTCGTGGGGTTTCCCAGACCATCCTCGAGGCAGATGTGGCTTCGCATGGAAAATCGGCCCCAGATGTGGCTCAGCTGCTGCTGCTGTAGGGCCATGAGCGAGGACGGGGCCCTCGGGAAGGTTTGGGGACCTGGGGACAGCAGGAGGGACCTGCTGGGTGGCTGGGACCTGAGAGCCAGGAGCTCCTGGAGGGGTTTATCCCACCCATCAAGGAGCCCGGATGGGGGGACTGTGTCCTCTCTGCAGCTGGGTGCTCCCCAGGGAGGGGTGACGGGGACTCTCCCACCCTTGGGGACAGTCACTGGGCTGCGGGGTGGTGCCACCAGCGTCGCGCTGAGCAAAGCCCTGGTGTTTTGATGGTGTGGTAGAGCCCGGCATAGCCTCCAGCTTGGCTTGGGAGGCCGTGGGGCAGCACCCCCCTTCGATCAGCTGCCCATTCCCATCCTGGGGTTGTTTTCTGGGAAGCGGGATCGTTTGCCGGCAAGAGGCCGGTCCCCAGCGCCGTGCCAGCACCGTCCCCGGCAGAGCCGCTGGGATCTGGTCTTTGATCCCCAGCCAATGGCACAGCCATATTAGGGGGGGTCATAATGAATTTTAACAGATCAGGGATGCTTGGGGACCCCTTGGGGACATCACGGCCAAGGTCCCCAGCTGAGCGTGGAGGCTGCTGGCCCCACTCGGGGCGAACTGGCGGCGGGTTCTTGGGCGGGAACCGCACGCTAATCAAAAGAGGATGGAAAACTCTTTGTGGTCGCTTGGAAATGAAAGCCGGGCTACGAGGAGACCGCACCAGCCTCCAGATGCGACAGCAGTGGCCGCGGGATGAAATTCCGCTGGATTATATTTAATTACGAGTGCTGAGGTGGGGGGTGGCAGCAGCAAACCATCCCCGTGGCATTGCCGGGCAGGGGGAGCGGCGTGGAGCCCCTTCCCCATGGCTGGGAGTGGGTTTGGGGATAGGTGGGCTCCACACCTGGGTCTCCTTGTTGAGCTGGGACTTTGCCCGGCTCATCTCAGCCCCTACATTTAAGTCTTTTCAAGATTTTCAGGGATCCTTGGTCCATCCTATTGCTTGGGGTGGGAGGAATCACAGTGGGGGCTGCCAACTCTCTCCATGACTTGGAGGCACTCAATGTCCTGGTCCCCATCCTGCATCCTGGTCCCCATCCTGCATTCTCCCCATGCAAGGACACACAAGATGACCCAAACTCAGGGTCTAGCCCAGGGATCCCCCAAGCATCACCCACTCTCCAGGCCCACAAGCACCCTTGCAGGTTCCCCATCATGGTTTTGTGCTCTTCACCCTCACCGGGTACCGTTTCCCGTTGCGACACCGTGTTGCTCCACGGGCTTTCCAAGGGGCCACGGGGCCGTTTTCGCCGGCGGCCCCGGGAGCTGGAGGGCTGCCGGGCGGGAGGAAGGGCGGAGGTGCAGCAACACGTGCCAAGATGCATCAGCCTGTGTTTTTCTGGTGGCGGTGGAAGGTTGTTTGTGCTGCCCCGGGGATGATACAATGCTCTCGGTGGAGGTGTGTGACGCGGTGGCTGGGCGCACGTGGCGTTATCGGCCGGGACGAGGGTGATATGAGCTGCCCTGTGGCATCTCCTCCTCTAAGCATGAGCCACAGCCCCCCCAAAATTGCTGTGGGACCTTATTTTTGACCAGCTTTGCTGCACGCCTGCATGAGCACCCCGCTTTCCAGCTCTCCTCCAACCCCCTCCCTTGCATCCGATGCTCCCCGGTGTGGGACGAGGCGTTTGCTCCCCGGCTGAGAAGGGAAACAGTTTATTTACCTGCTAAAAGGACCATGAAATTTCTTGGAAAAAGCAGCGAATGCATCAAACTCGGAGTTTCCAACCATGTGCAAACAGCTGGAGCTGGTTCGCCCCATCGCTGGGGGCTGCTCGGATGGGGATGGGGGTTGTGATGGGTGGGAAGAGGATGGGGGGGAAAAGGGGTGAAGGTGTCAGGATAGGCGATGTCCCCTGGGAGGGAAGCTGAGCCTGCCGGGATGGAGGCAGGAGCTGCGAGGGAGCTGGGAAAGGCCGGATTTAGCCTCGGCGTCGGCCGGGGAGCGTGGGAGCGGGCTGTGCTCGCCGGCTGGTGGCTTTTCGCCGAGAGACACCGACCCGGTGCCGGTTGCCCTGGGTCCTGCCGCGTCCCCTCCTGTGATGCCGGCCCTGGGCTGCCTGGCAGCGAGGGGGTTGGGGTTGGGTGTTTGTAGTGCATTTATTTGGTTTCTCAGAGCCCAAAAGATGCTTTTAATAAACCCGAGTGGATTCCAGCCCCTTCCCAAGCGCCGAGTTTGGCTGGAGAACTTTTTGCAACACCCCCAAACTCCTCTTCACCCCCTTATCGCCACCTTTACCCCCCACCAGCCATTCCAGTGGCTCCAAATCTCCTGTTTTCAGCCCCAAAGTGACCCACTTGGCCCACGGCCGGGGCACCAGGGCTACCAGCACAGCTGAGCTTGCAGCACGTATGTGCCGCAGCGTTGGCACAACCGGCACCAGCAGCTCCTCCGGCACCGTGGCCACCCCAAATGCATCTCCACGACGGGAAAGGGCCGGATCCAGGCGTGGAGCCACGGGCCGAGGCTCATCAGGGCTAAACCATCACTGGGTTCCCTCCACCTGCATCCCACTCCCCACCCAGGTAGGGCTGGAGCTCTCGGAAGCGCATCCCGGAGCCGCGGGCAGGAGGGAGGAGGCAGCTTTACGCTGCTAAAACCTCGGCTGCTAACGAAAAAACAGGCTCCGTGCAGCCAAACAGCTGATCCGCGGGCCACGGAGCTGAGTAATGCCCCGAATTCCTGGCAGGAGCCGCTGCCTTTCGGGCTCTGTGGGCTCCTGCCCTGGCGAGAGGGGTCTTGTGTGTCCCCACTGGCTGAGGGACCAGTGGTCCTTAGGGACCAGTCAGCCCCCAGTTGCCCCTCAGGGATTGGGGCTGGCGTCAGGCAATAAAATTATGGGGTTTTGCACGCTCCGAGGGGTCTGTGGGTGATGGTCGGTCTGTCTGTCCAGCCCTCTGCCCAGCTGGCCCCATAGGCGCTTGTCTCCGTCTCCCTTCATCCGCAGCGAGGATGATGATGGGGGCTGAGCCCCACAGCGCCCAGGGACCAGTCCTTGTCCCCCAGGGTGGCACTTTGGCTGGCAGGCAGGTCCCTTGGGGTTGGGGTCCCCCGGGGATGGGGTCCCCCCCTGATTTCAAGGGTGCAAGCGGGGATAAGGGGCTCTGCAGCCCCCAGGGACGGATCCTGCGCCGGGGAGAAGCTGCTGCCGGTGGGGCAGGAAGGGTGCTGGGCGTGAGGCAGGATGAGGCCATGACTCAGCCCTCGCCCCCATCCCTTCCCCTCTCCCCCTCCTTCCCCTCCAAAGCCCCGGTGGCACCTGGGGACCGAGGGTGCAGCTGGGGACGGGGCCCCGCGTGTGTGTGTGTCCGTGGCGGGAGCGGGGCCAGTGGCTGATGTAAACAGCTCCGGCTGCAGATAAACAACCAGCCCCGGCGGGGAGGACAAACGGCTCCTCTGTTCCCGTGCGGGACGGCGCCGGACCCTCCCCGCGACACCCCAGCAGCATCTCCATCGCTCGGGGTCGGTGGCTCCAAACATCCCCTCCAGCCCCGCGTTTGTGGGTGGCACAGGGGTGTCACCCCGTCAGCCTGGGGCCGGACCCGCGTGGGGCACAGGCGCCCAATTTGGGGGGCAAAGGGGGGATTTAGCCGCTTGGACGCACGCCGAGGTCAGGGATGATGCTGCCTCCATCCATCACGGCAGCCCCAGGGCCGCGGCATCCCAGCGAGGGGCTGGCAGGAGCTCGTGTCACCCCGGTGATGGCCAAGCACCCCCCAGCCCTCCTGGATGGGTGCCACCGGTCCCCCCCAGCGCGGCGCCGAGGCCGGGCTCCCCTGGAGCGCTCCCAAGCCCTTTGCCCATCCTGCCCCGGGTCCTGGCGCAGAGCCCCGCTCCTCCTGTCACCTCCCCGACCTGTGCCCAGCTGCTCCCGGCGCAGCCCCCGCACCCCGCCGTGGGTCGGCACCCGCTTGGCTCCAGCCAGGCTGAGCCGGAGGGTGCCAGGGCTGCACCCACACGGCACCGTGCCACGAGCACCGGGTGACAGTGACACTGTCCCTGTGTGGGGCTGAGCAAGGAATGGGGCACACTGGGGGCTGTGACACCCCCCCCCAGCACCCTGGTTCAGGGTGTACTGGGAGCCCTGGGCACCCACGGGTGCAGCCCCCCGGAGCGTGGGCATGTGGAGATGCCGCGGGGTGGGCAGCCTCCTGCCACCACCCCGAAACCGCTGCAGCCAAGGGGCTGCCAGTGTCACCTCCTGCCCCCTCCCCTTGTCCCCTCCAGCCTCAGTGGGTGCCAGTGGGCAGCTGCCCAGGAAGGCGTTTGGCTCCGGCTCCGGCTGCATTCCTGGGTGGAGGAGGAGCAGAGCCAGAGTCTGGCGTGACTCAGCCCCAGCCACGAGGGTTGGGGACACGCCGGTGACCCATTGGGGACCTTAACTCGTCCTCTGTCCCCCCTCACTGCTTGCCACGCACCCCCACCATGGGTGACCCCCTCCCTGAGCCAAGGGGCTGAGCCTTACCCCTGCCCATGGACCCCCCAGCGCGTGCCAGGGGGTGGCAGGTCCCCCAGGAGCCTCCGCGGTCGAGGACGGCCAGACCCCGGGTTATGATAACTCTAAAAAGGGACTTTCTCTGCGGCCACAGCCTGACCCTGCGGTTCCCTCGCTCCCAGCCTGGCCAGTTGACAGCCTCCGATCCCCCTGCACCCACCCAGCACTGCCCACCCGTGGGTGCCCCCTCCCTGCTGCCGGGGGACCCCGAGCATGGGGGTGATCGGGGCTGGATGGGGGAGTCCAGAGCAGGATGGAGGGTCCTGATCTGGAGCAGGTGACATAGGAGGGATGGAGGGGAGGCAGCGGGGGGGATGAAGGCTCCAACCTCATCCTCCTGCCCGCTCGTGACACCCTGAGTCCCCACCGCTGGCAGTGGGACCGGGGGGGGGGGGGAGCACCCGCCACCCACATTCCTCCGCTCCTCAAGGGACCAGCTCGGGACCTTCCCACGGGGATTTCCAGCCTGGGCACACACCGCTCCAGCCCAGATCGTGCTGGGGGGGGGACCAGTTCCCCGCCCAGTCCTGGCTCCACCGCAGTGCCCGGGACACCCGTCCAGCAGCTGCGGGGTGAGCATCCCGACCCCGCGGTGAATCACCGGGGAAGGAACTGATTAAGAGCTCGCAGCACTTTCTTGCTGGAAATAACTTTCTCCGCAGAAGCTGTTCGCAGTCCAAGGCTGGTCCCTCCGCGCAGCTGGAGGAGGAGGGGGGCGGGTTGGATGTGCTGCAGGTTTTAGCCCCTTTTTGGTGCTCGCTGGGCTAAAAAAGCTTCCCCAAATGAGGGAGCGGGTCGGGATGTGCTTCTGCTCCCATCGGGGATGGGAAGAGGGGGATTGCTGAAGCTGAAGGTGCCTGAGCAGCGTCCCTCCAGCTCCCGGAGCGGGAGGGTCGGGGTCCAGGGATGCTCTAACCTCAGCCGCGGAGGAGATGTGGGTGTCAGTGGAATGGTACCGGTGTCCCGTGCAGCTCCTTGGGAGCTGGGAGCATCCTGCATCCCCTCTGCCTGCATCCCTGCATCCCCCTGCGCTGGGGACCAGCAGCCACGGGGAGCCCCCTGCATCCTCTCTGCCTGTATCCCTGCATCCCCCTGCGCTGGGGACCAGAGGGACCCCGCGATGCCCATGAGCCCCCATGGCCTCATCCTGCCTTTCCCCACAGGGTGACAGCCCCAGGGCTTGGAGATGGCTGCGGGGGTGATGGGAACAGTAGCCCTCGGGCAGTACCAGAGCAGTGATGGTGTCACTGGTCCCAATTTGCAGCTGGGAGAGGCACAGCCAGGTCTCCCCCCACACCCCAAATTTTGCCTCCTGAAATTTTGCCGGCTGTGGTGCAGGCATGGGGGGTGCTGCCACCGCTGTCACCCACCCGTCGCTCGTAATGTCGTCTCGATTTCTGCCCCGTGACTCAGGGATTTGGGCAGGTTTGGGAGGGGAGGAGGGGCAAAAGCCACCTCCCTGCCAAAAAAAACAGAGAGGCGGCTCCTGCTCTCGCCCTTCGTCACGCAGGGGGTGGATTATTAACCTGAGAACAACGCCGTCCCATTGTCCCTCTGTCCCTCTGTCCCACCGTCTCTCCGTCCCCCTTGTCCCATGACTTGGGGCTGTGACACTTTTCCGGTCACTTAAAAGGAGGACGGGGAGGGGGTGAGCGTGTGGGAGATAAGAAGGAGCGTGGTCCTCAGCCGCCGCGAAAGGGCCTCACGCGCTGGCACGGGGTCCCCGTGAGTCACCCCTTGGGGCTGGCGTCACCCGGCCGTGTCCCTTGGGTGCCCACCCCGGCGTCCTCCCGCTGCTGGGTGCTGCTGAGGCTCCCGGGACAGCTCATGGTGGAAAAATGAAGAGAATCTCTCGGCATTTTTGGGGAGAAAGGGGGTTATTTAGCGAGTACGGCTCGTTTTTCACCCCAGCGCCCTTCCTTCCCCCGTCCCCATCATCCTCAGCACCCATGTTTATCTGTGTGCAGTTGCTAAGGGCCACCCGTGGGTGACAAGGACACGCGGCACCCACGCGCCGGTGCAGATTTGGTGCGGTTTCGGGGCTGTCACTGCTGTCCCCATCTCCGGCCGGCTCCCAGCTCTCCCCCACCCCTAAATCCCCACCGTTCCCCCGCCAGGTCCCCACTCCCCACCCTCTGCTCCTCGGGGTTATCTCAGCTCTAAGAAAAACCCTCAGCACCTTCTGGAACCCCGTCAGCGTTTCCGGCCCCGGCGGAGCTGACACTGCTGCTTCCTCGGAGCTCGGATGTGGTGGCTGTCACCGACACGAGGCCCCGGTGACGGTGTCACCGGACCCTGGGCACAGACGCAGCCCCAGTCGTGTTTGTGGTGTGTTTTGTTTTCCGCTTCCCCGTTGGGGTGACGAACACTTCGCAGGGCAACGGGGCTTCCTGCGTGCCCAGCGCCTGAGCGCCGGGGGTTGCTGTCCCCAGACGTGTCCCCAGATGGATCAGTGCGTGTGTTCTCCGTACACGGATCCAGCCGTGCGCTCAGGGATCCCTTCGTGCACACTCAAGCAAATGGATTTGCTCGTGCACACGTGGATCCATCCATGTGTGGGCGGATCCATCCATGCACATGTGTGCACACAGATATGTCCATGCACACATGATCCATCCATGCACACGTGGATCCATCCATGCACACCCATGTGAACAGATCTGCTTGTGCACACATGGATCTATCCATGCACACATGGACCCATCCATGCACACATGTGCACACAGATCCATCCATGCATGCCCATGCGAATGGATCTGCTTGTGCACACACAGATCTATCCATGCACATATGGATCCATCCATGCACACATGTGCACACAGATCTGTCCATGCACACCCATGCAAATGGATCTGCTTGTGCACATGTGGCTCCATCCATGTGTGTGCGGATCCATCCATGCACGTGTGTGCACACAGATCTGTCCATGCATAACCACACAAATGGATCTGTCACCTGCACACACAGATCCATCCATGCACACTCATGAGAACAGATCTGCTTGTGCACATGTGGATCTATCCATGCATGTGTGGATCCATCCATGCACACGGATCTCTCCATGCACGCCCATGCAAACAGATCTGCTTGTGCACACATGCATCTATCCAGGCACACGTAGATTCATCCGTGTACATGTGCGCACACAGATTTGTCCATGCAAACTGATCTGTCCCTGCACACATGGATCCATCTATGCACACCCATACAAATGGATCTGCTTGTGCACACACGGATGCATAGGTGGATCCATCCATGCACACCTGTGCACACAGATCTGTCCATGCACACCCATGCAAACTGATCTGGCCCTGCACACGTGGATCCATCCATGCACACGTGGATCCATCCATGCACATGTGGATCCATCCATGCACACGTGGATCTGTCCATGCACACCGATCTGCCTGTGCACACGGATCTGTCCATGCACACCCATGTCTGTGCACGCTGCATACGGGATTGTGGGTGCACACCTGCATGTGTAAGGGGTGTGCATGTGTATCTGTGGTTTGTGTGCAAATATAAACGTGTAACCCTGTGTGTGTGTGCGTGCAGAGCTGCGTGGTTACACAAGCATGCATGCAAGTGTATGTGCATGTAGGAGTTCATGCATGTGTGCACATCAGGTGTGTGTTTGTGCATGCACACATGCAGTGTGTAGGCGGGTGGGGTGTGTCCACATATGCATGGGTGTGGATGCATGTCCGTGCATGCAGGTGCGGGGTCTGTGCATGCCTGCACACATGGTGTCATGTGCATATGTGCGTATACGCAGGGGTGAGCATGCACGTACGCGTGTGTGCAAGCCCCAGCGCTGTGCATATGGGTGTGTGCACTCTGAGTGTGCACGGGTGCAAGTGCCCGCGGTGAGCACACACATACGTGTAATGCAAACCCCAGTGCTGTGCACGTGTGTGGATGCGTGCACGCATGAGTGCACACCTCAGTGCTGTGTATGTATGCATGTGCGCATATGTACGTGTTCAAGGGGTGTGCACGCACACGCAGGGATGTGTGTCCCTCCCTGGCATGTGCACACACGTGCATCTATGCATGTGCGTGTGTGTGCATCTGTGCACGTGTGTGTGCATATGTACGTGGTCCAAGGGGTGTGCACACACATGCAGGGATGCGTGTCCATCCCTGGCGTGTGCACACATGTGCATATATGCGTGTGTGTGTATGTTTGTGTGCCCAGGGGCATGCACGGACATGCAAGTGTGTGTGCCCAGGGGTGTGCACGCATGTACGCGTGTGCATGTGTGTACGTGTGTGTGCGTGTGCTCGTGCAGGGGCTGCAGGGGGTCGCGCACACAGCCCGGCACTGCGGGTCTCCCGATCCGAACGGAGCCGATTCGAGCCGAGGGGGTCGATCCGATTCGAGCCGATCGGGGCCGAGCGGAGCCGAAGGAAAACGAGCGGGGCCGATCCGAGCGGGGCCGAACGGGGCCGATGGTTGCCGATGGCTGCCGATGGTTACCGATGGTTGCCGATGGCTGCCGACGCCGCGCTGGCCGCCCGCCAGCCCCTTCTCATAAACCACATGCTGCCGCGGCGCTATAAAGGGGCGCGCGGCGGCGGCGGCGGCTCAGCCCGGCCCCGCTCGGCCCCGCCGCAGCCTCGCCCGCACCGCCCGGCCCCGCCGCAGCCCCCACGGCAGCCTCCATGCCCCGCCTCGGAGCCAAGGTACGGCTGCCCTCACCCGCTGCCCCCGAGGGGGTCCCTCCCACCCTCCCACCCGGCGCGGTGCCCGCTGCCACCTGCGCGGGGTCCCCGGGGCCGGCAGCCCCCGGCGCTCCGGTAGCCCCGCTTCTCCCTGTGCCCCCTCCCCGGTCAGCGCAGGGGGACGTGGCAAACCCCCTCGTCGGGGGTCTCGGCTCCCGGCGGGGTGATGCTGCAGCCCCGTCCCGGTTTTCGGCTCCAGCCCCGTCCCGGTTCCCGGACCCACGGGGGGAAGCCCCGTCCCCGCCCCGGTTCTCAGCTCCAGCCCCGTTCCGGCTCCAAACCCGCGGGGTGAAGCCCCGTCCCCGCCCCGGTTCTCGGCTCCAACCACGTCCCGGTTCCCGGAGCCAGCGGCGAGAGGCTGCGCGTCCCCAGCCCCGTCCCGTCCCCGTCTCCAGCCCGTCCCCGTCGGGGAGAGGCTCCAGCCCCGTCCCGTCCCCGTCCCGTCCCCGGCGGGGTGAGGCTCCGGCCAGCCGTGGCCGTGTCTCGGCGGTGGCCCCGGGCGGCATCTTGCAATTTCACAAGAGGGGAGGATTTCTGGACAACCTCCAAGGGAAATTCCCCCCCTCCTCACACCCATCACCCTGACACCCTCTCCGTGCCGCTGCACCGAGGGTGGGGGGCACACGCACCCACGCCGGGGGTCTGCTCCATCCCCACCTCGGGGCTCTTGGCCACGGGACATGCTCCGTTGCCCACTGGGGTCCTGCCGTGGTTTGGGGCCTCCCTGCTTCTTTGCAGGGCGATTGGGAGGGGAATTTGGGGCGATGCCAGAGCTGCTGCATGGAAAGAGCCCGGCGGGTGCAGGCGCTGGAGGGGTCTGGAGGGTGGGAAGAGGATTTTTGGGGATGGGTGGGTCAGTGAATCAGATGGTTCCCCAGAGCAGGGGTGGAGGAGAAGATTTGCAGGAGAGACGGCGAAATGGTGCGAGAGAGGGGATAAGGACTGGATGGGGAACGTGGAGGTGGCTGAAAGCCGTGTCCAGGCTTGTGCCCCGGCCCCGCAGCCCCCACACCGGGTTACTGGGACATTCCCCGCTGACCTGGCGCTCCTAAAAATAGCAGGATGGGGATGGGCACGGGGGTGGGAGGACCATGGTGGGGTTATCCCGGTGGAGCCGTGGTCAAGCCCTGTCCACCCCAAAGGTGGCCCCTCAGTGGGGTGGTGGGGAAGGGTAAGGGGCTCAGGAGGGGGGGTTTAGCCCTGCTCCAAGCCTTTGCTCTGCCACGCTCAGGTGTGCCTGCTCCGCTGCACCCTGCTGTCATCCCTCCTCTTCCTCCTGGTGTGCAGCATCCATGAGACGGAGCAGAACATCTACTGCCAGCAGATCATCACGGAGAAGCACCTGGCTGAGCTGGAGGAGCTGGTGAGTGCCCTCCCCAGGCTCTGCCACGGGACGGGGGCTCGTTCGGGGCCGGGCAGGCGCAAATCAACCCTTATTTAGGGCTGAAAATCAGCAAATCGGCGTATTTTCAGCTCTACCAGCAAAGCGGTGGTACCCAGGAGCTGAGCATCTGTGGGCACGAGAGACAAGCTGGCACCAGGGAGGTGATGAGCTGTTGTGCTTTTAGCAAAGGTGGTTGTGGGAGAAGAGAGGACGCGGGAGCTGGCAGGAGTGTGGCCAGGAAAGGGGGCACGAGTGGGGCTGGGTGGGTGCAGGGGCCGTGGGGAAGCGGCGGAGGGGACCGGTGCTGCGGGGCCGTGGCGTTTTCCGGGCGGCTGCGCAGGGGTTAAGCCGAGGAATCCGGCTGCATTCCTGAGTCCAGCTGCTTGCCTGGAAGCTGGGCTGGCAACGGGGCTGTGGGTGGGTGGCAGGCAGCGAGGGGGGCCGCCGGCCAGGCTAGCCGGGCGCTGGAGCCAGCCGGGCTGGGGCGATGGGTGCCTTCATCCCACGTGGGCAGCTCTGGGTGCTCGCACCCACCCCACGGCGAGACAACTCCTGGCCCCATCCCAGCTTGCTGGGGCCGTATCTCGCCCTGGCCCTTGGCTCACCTCGGAGCGGGGAATCACGCGGATGTTCAGGGGGAGAACCGGGAATCGGGGCCACGCAGGGATTTGCGCGGTCGTGGCAGATTAAATTCCGCCCTTGCAGCGAACGGGGTGCGGCGGGCGAGAGGCGATAGCGGCTCCTCCGAATCCTCCGAGCTTTGCACCGAGCTCCGTGTAACCGCTGTGTCCGGGCTCTCGCTTTACCTCTTCCTCTTTAATCATCGAGCTGCGGTGCCAGGAGCTGGCAGATATCGCGTGTGCAAGCTCCTGCTTCCTCTACCCGAGCAGCCCCAACACCCCACATCCCCCCCCGGGGGAGCTTTTGCTTTGCAACCCCTTGGGGATTAAAAGTTGGGTGCGTGATGGTGGGGAGGGAAGAAGGGGATGAAGCAGGTTTGAATGGAGGTTGTGGTTTCGAAGGAGTTGGAGCGAGGGCTGGCTCCTACGGGATAATGGAGTAATTGTTTCCGGGCCGGCATCCCAGGCTGGGAGGGCGAGGGCTGCCAGAATTGCCGGCCGGCAATTCTGGCAGCCCTCGCCCTCCCAGCCTGGGATGCCGGCCCGGAGGTGGGGGGCTTATTTGGGGTGGGTTTTCACCCCCATCAGAAAGGGTCGTGGTATGGGAGGGGGCTGGCAGCGCTGCGCAAGGGACCCCGGTGTTGTGTGACGCCGGAGGATGCGTGACCTCGGCGTCACGACCATCTCCTGCGTGGCAGGATGCTCCTTTGCAGCCTGGCTTTAGCGGAGCGAGCGGTGAGGGGGAGACCCTGGGAGAATGAAGCAGAGCTGGGCTCTGCTGTGGTGCTGGGAGGAGGAGGAGGAGGAAGGGAGGCAGGCACCCCTGGTACAGGGAGCGCGCTGTGCTGGTGGGAGTGGGGGTCCTGGGTTCACCCCTGCCAGAGGTTTGACCTTAGGGAAGTGTCTGTGTGAGGAGGAGGAGGATGATGTGGGATGAAGCAGGGGTGGGAGCAGAACCCCCCCAGCCCTGTGGGTTCAGGGGGCTCAGGCATCCCCTTCCCGCTGTGTTATCCCCCCCCCGTAACACAGAGTCCTGCTCTCTCCTTCCAGGCTGACACCCAGATGCAGCACCCGGGCAGGGTCTCCTTCAAGTTCATCAACAAGATGCAGTTGGTGAGTGGCTCCTTGCTGAGCAGAAGGGGACAGGGACCAGGGCTGGCTGGGACAAGGGGCAGGGGGGTCCCCACTCTCCCCTCTCCTGTCCCCCTTTGTGGGAGGCAGCCCAGGAGGGACCCATCCTGCCTGGCCAGGTGCCTGTGGAGCTGTAGAAAGGCGTTTTGTGGCTCTGTGCCTCAGTTTCCCCCAGGCAGAGTGGGATGGGTGCTGCTGCCTCTGCCCATCCAGTAACCGGTCTCACTGTTTGGGGGGGGTTCATGTCCTCGCAGAATGACTCCGTCTGCTACGTGAAAGCCGCCTTTCCTCTGCTGGGCAAGATCCTGGAGCGGACGGAGTTCAAGGAGAACTCGTCCAACGCCAAGAAGATGCAGACGGTGCGGAGGATGTACAGCCGCATCGACGAGAACGTGGACCCCTGCATCAGGGAGGAGAACGAGGAGGAGAGAAAGGTACGGTGTCCCCTCCCTCGTGAGGTGCCACATCTGCGGGGGTCTGGGTCTGAGTCCTCATGCTTGGGGTGAAATGGGGTGCCCAGAGCATCCTGGGGTGGGTGCGTGGGCAGGACCTTGAAGTGGAGCAGAGATGGAGGGGGGGTCAAACCGTGGTACCCCGTGTTGGTGACACTGGGTGCCCTGCATGGTCGTGGAGGTGATGCTGAGCCCTGGTTCTTCCTCCAGCTCTCCCAGATGTGCTTCGAGGAGTTCACCACCTCCCCTTACGAGATGCTGGTGCTGGTGAAACAATTCTTCCAGGACATCAACCAACTGCTCCAGAACCAGGAGACCTTCGAGAAGGATTGCAGCCAGGTCTACCGCAGGACTTGCTTGGGACCCAAGAAGCCTGGATCCTCCTCACCAGGTGAGATGCTGAGGCTTTGCCTGTGCCAGGCTGAGGGGCTTGGGCTCACCTGCATGGAGCAGCTTGAGAGCCGTGCGTGCCCGTCCCGGGGGCACACGCGGGCGCCGTGGGCACGGCACGTGTCTGCATCAGTCCCCGTCTCTGTCGCTCGGCTGTTGACCGTCTCCGTGGGGTGGCCTTGGCGGTGTGTCGGCGAGCTCTGTGTCTGGGAAGAGCTGGGGTTGGGAGAAGGGGCTGGCAGCCCTTGGGAGGTGCGATTTGGGCCGAATCCTGCTGGAAACGAGGCCAGAGAGAGATGCTGAGGGGGAATAAGGAGGCATCTCCCTCGGCCCAGCTGGAGGCATCAGGCTCAGCTCCGTCTCAAAGCCTCAGCGCCCAGGTTGGGCGTAACACGGAGAAATCGAGGTCCCAGGACCCCTCTGCCACCAACGTGCTGCATGACCTCGGCTGCATCACTTCACCTGCCCCGTGCCTCAGTTTCCCTGACCAAGCCTTGGGGCGAGCGTTACCTGCCGGGGTGGAGGAGCCCGCGTTGCCGGCCGTGCTCCCGCGAGCGCCCACGCTGTTTGCATGCCCGTGGAGGAGACTTCTCGCTGCCGTCCGTGTGTCGGAGCCGTGCCGTGTCCCTGTGCCACGGGGGGGGGGACGTTAAATGTCGCTGTCTGGCTCCTGCAAGTCGTGGATAACCCGCTGCCATCGGCTCAGGGCACCCGCTGACTCGGGTTGGCTTCGTCCTGCTTGTCATTGTCGTGCCATCACGTCTGTCCCTGCCTGCTCCCTGCCTCACCTTTGCTCTCCCCCTTTATTTTGGGGGGGGCTGTTTGACCCTCTTGCAGGCTGGTGACCCCACGGCCGTCTCTTCTCTCTGCTTCTTTCAGGTGTGGGGACAGATCCTGACTGCAATTGCCTGTCCCCTGCCCTCCCTTCTGCCACCCAGCCCTCCCTCTCCGCTGTCACCCATGCCGGCAGGGAGGCAGCACCCGCTAGCACCCGGGTCCCTTACAGCCTCCTCCATGCCACCCTCGCTGACTTAGACACCCCGTCCCAGCCCCCCAGTAGCACGGACGGCGGCTCAGGGACCGAGGAGGTCCTGGGTGCCGGGGTAGGTGACATGCCATCCCCCACGATGCAGCAGACAGCTCCAGCCCACAGCGCCAAAACCCTCCTGGATGCGGCCGGGACGCTCAGCCAGGCAGCGGCGGATGTCCCCATCCTGCGTGGGGATGGAGAGCTGGTGGAGGGGGACACCGACGTGGTGGCCGCTCACCTGCCGCAGGATCTGTCCCAGAAGCAGGGACCCTCCGTCCTCCTGGACCATCCCGGTGGGCTCAGGACCACCACACCCGCAGCATCCCCCAGCAGCAGAGCCAGGATCCGTCCCGCCGCGGCAGCCGAGCCTGTCACGCAGCTCCGTTTCTCCAGGATGGCCCCGGAGCTGCAGGACCGAGCGGCGGGTGGCCCCGGGGCGAGGGCGCGAGGCTGGGGGCTGAGCCGGCTGCGGGAGCCCGAGGACGGCGGAGCCGGCCCCAGCTTTGACTCTGGCTTTGTTCTGAGCGCAGAGCAGCGCAGGAAGGAGCCGGCTGTCACCGAGGGCCGCCCCGAGCCCCTCATATACATCACGGTGGCCAGCGTGGTGGCCGTCTTGCTGGCCGTGGGAGGGCTACTCTTCTACAAGTATAAATCCAGGGTAAGGCTCCACCATCGACCCCTCCCTGGGCACAAGCATCCTCTCCTGCCTCAGTTTCCCCACTTGTCTCTTGCTCTGTGTGGGCTGAGCTTCGCTTTCCCCATTGTTTTGAGATGCGGGGGGACAAGTGGTGGTGCTGAGCGGGGTGGGAGGATGTTATTTGGGATTTGCTTCCTGAGGCTCATCTCCCCGTTCCCTCTCCCTCCGTGCAGGTCCTGGAGCGGCCGCTGGAAGATGGAGGCAGCGACCCCGAGGAGCCAGAGAGGAGGTGGGTGTGATACCGTCCTGCTTGGGGCAGGGGGGGTGGCTTTGGGGACCCCCACCCTGGCCTAATCTCCCCGGCTTTCCCCTTGCAGGGCGCTGCGGGGAGCGAAGGGATGTCCAGAGCTGGAGACTCAGGACCTCTAAGGTGAGCAAGGGGCTGGATGAGACCTCGCAGGGCTCCGGTCCAAGCCCGTGGGGACAGCATTGAGTCCCCAGACTGTCCCCACTGGCACTGACCTCGGCCATAGGCAGGGAAATTCGGCTGCTGGCGGGGGAGTGGATGGGGTGGGAAGAGCCGCAGAGGAGCAGGTCTGCGCCCCGGTGCTGTCAGCGTGCGGTTTCGCAGCCCATTAATCCATTTCCAGCACTTTATATATATATATAGTATTTTTTTTCCTGTGGTTTTTATGTGTTTCACCCTCCCTGGCAGAGCCTCTGCTCCCGCTCATCTCCCTCCTCCCGTCCCCAGGGCCCCACGCGGGATGTGACGCTGCTCGGGGGACGCCCGCGGATGCTCCTCGCCGTGCGCAGGAGGGTCGGGGGGGTCCCGCCGTGATGCTGACGCTCCCCCTTCCCTCGCCCTGCACCAGCGGCCAGAGACTGCAGGGGGGGAGGAAAAAACCCTCCCTGGCAGGGATGGAAGGATGGGGGGATGTCCCCCGAGCAGGACCCCCGGGAGGCGATGGGCTGGAAGGCGCCGGGCTGTCCCCGAAGGGCTTTGCCGGGACGGTGGCGGTGGCTGATGTGACCCCGCGGCGCTGAGCAGGACGACGGGGAGGCTGGCGCTGGGTGGGGGGTGGTGGATCCCGCTCGGACGTGGCCAACGCTGGCCGAAGATGGAGGGGACCAGCTCCCTGAACCCCGCACCCACCCTGGCTCTTCTCCCACCCCAGCAGCACCCATCACCCCCTCGCTTCAGCTGGAGCATCCCGGGGTGCCAGGAGGGGGGTCCCTCCCCAGGACTCCCCCCGACTGCACCATCCCAGCCCCGACTCCCAACTTCAACCTTCACACTGTGAATATTTAAAGCCCACCGGTGCCCCTGGGACTGGGCTTGGCCGGGTGACGCTTGGCACCGTGTCCCCATCCTCCTGCCGCCACCGGAGATCTGGCTCCGGCCCCGCGCCCGAGCTGGCCTCGGCTCGCCGTCGTACCCTGAGGGGTTTATTTTTTTAATAGAGTGGATGAAAAGCTTTTATCCTGCAGAAATATTTTATAGGGGGGGGTCCGTCCTGCCCCCTCGCAGGGTTAGTGCTGCGAGCTGGCCTCGCCACTGGAGTAGTGTGGGGTGATTTTTTTTATGACTGTGCTTCAGAGAAGGGAAAAGGGGACAGGGAAGGACCGGATCGACGTGGGGGTGAGGGATGGAGAAGCCCCAGCAGGGTCCTGGGGGGCTTTTCGGCTCAGCCCCCCTCCCTGGTGTTGGATCGCGATGCACCAGCCCTGGAGATCCCCCAACCCCGGGCTCGGGCTGCATCCTGCCCCGCCGCAGCATCCCTCCGGCCCCGAATGTGAAGCGTGGCCCCGCGCTGCTCTTTTTTTTTTTTAAGTATTATTTTTTTATATGGTGGAAGAAAAAATGTGGACAAACCAAACTGTTTTTAAAAGAAAGCATTACTATTAATTTTTTTTTATTATTATTAATAATGTGTATTTATGACTGCCAAAAGGAGGGGTTTCCAGTGCAAGGGACTGGTGTAAATCAGGAGGAAAGCCCTGACTGCAGCAGGGAGGCTGGGGCCAAACTCCCTGCTGGTGTAAAACAGCGGGAAGGAGACGCCGATGCTGTGCCAGCCCCAGTCCTGGGGGAGAAAACTTGCCTTTAACCTGTGTCAGATTTATTTTGCCTCCGTTTTTGTTGGTGTTTTTTTCTTTTATTTTTTTTTTTTGATACAATGAAATGTTGAAATATTTTATACAAAGTCATTTAAAGAAGTTTATTTAAAGAAAATAATAGAAAGCAGCTTGTATATTTAATATTATTAATAAACAGAGATCTGTAGCGCTGTGTAAGCATGGGAGAGGGCGAGAAGGGGGTACGGGGAGGTGGGTGATGGGGGGAGCACAGCCTCTCAGCACCCATGTCCCAGCCCTGAGGGGGGTGAGGGGACAGTTGGGGGGTGAGGGGACAGAGGGGATTGTCCCCAGTGCAGCTGCATGGGGCTGAGTAGTGGGGGGAGACATGGGGGGGTGCTGCTGGGGCCCCCCCCCACCCTGGGACATGCAGGATGGAAGGGGGAGAGCCCCCAGTCCTGGCTCCAGGATGGTCCTGGGCTGGATCCAGGACCCAGAGCTGTGTCCCCTCCTGCAATGGGGGGGGGTCCCCAGGAGAAGGTGGGGGGGGCACCCAGGGAAAGGTGCTGGAGCCCTGCTCGGGGGTGGGGGGGTCTGGATGGGGCCGGCGGCGTGCGAGGCCTCGGGGTCAGGCTCCCGGCAGCGTCACCCCGACCCGCTTTCCTGTTGATGCACAGGGGAGGTCACGGCCATGGGCACGAGGACAGAGGGACAGATCCGGCCTTCCCCCCTCCCCAGCCCCCCCACATCCCTCCCCATCGCCGGTGCGAGGGGCTCCGGCTGCGGGACCCCCTTCCCGGCCATGGGGGGCCCCGAAATCCACGCGGAGGGTCGGGGAGCAGCTGGTTGAGGCAAACACACTCTCTGCAAAGCTTCCTGCGAGCACTTCACTTGGAGAGGCAGCACTCGAAGAGGCATTTCCTTCCCCCCCCCCGCACCCCCCCAGCTCCAGAAACAGGGGAGCCCCTCATCCCGCCACCCTCGCACCCATCCAGCATCCCCAGAGGGGTGCGAGGGGGCTTCGACGCCATCCTGACCCCCTACCACCATCCTCATGGAGGGGGTTTGGTGTTGGGGGGTGCAGGGTTAAGCCCCCCCCACCATCCCCTCCCCGACAGCCCTTGGCAGGATGGGGCCCGGGAGCCTTTTGCGGGTGCTGAGCCCGCTGCTGACAAACAGGATTCCTCGAGGGGAGCTGACTCAGCTCAGCCCTTCCTCTCCCCAGCAGCGGCCCCGGGGGTTTCCCAGCCCCACATCCCCTTCCCAGGGAAATGGGACCTATATATATCCCGCGCCGGAGGCAGGCCGCAATCATTATGGTCACATTTGGGGAGGGGGGGATTTAAGGTCAGAGGCTGCTTTTAGGGGGGGGAAGGGTGCCCAGGGTTGGGGGGGCTGGGGGGCAGCGGGCCCCTGCCCCGCAGGGAGCTCCAGGTGGAGGGTGGCTGCAGAGGAGAGGGTGTTAACTCTGGAGCTGAATGATGGCAGCGTAATGCTTTGGTGAGGAGCAGAGGTGGGAGCGTCCCTGGGTGCTGGGGGGGGTATAAGGAACACCAGTACCTGCCCCCTCTGAATTTACACCCCACAAACCCTCATTCCTGACCCCCCCCGGCTGGGGATGAGTGGGGCACAGAGGGTGGTGACATCCTGGGGTCCAAAAATGGGTGTTTGGGCCTTAAAAAGCTGCCTGGATGGGGTGAAAAAAGGGGATTTTTGGGGAGAAGGTGGTTGATAGAGGGGAAGGTGTCATCAAGTGGCACCTAGGACCTGCTGGGTGGTGGCACTGCATGGGCACGGGGGGGCACAGGGTGGCACAGGGTGGTACAGGGTGGTACAGGGTGGCATGTGGTGGCACAAGGTGGCACAGAGTGGTATGGGGTGGCACAGGGTGGCACAAGATGGCACATTGTGGCACAAGGTGGCATAGGGTGGTATGGGGTGGCATGGGATGGCATGTGGTGGCACAAGGTGGCACAGGGTGGTATGGGGGTGACATGGGGTGGCATGGGGTGGCATGTGGTGGCACAAGGTGGCACAGGGTGGTATGGGGTGGCGCGGGGTGGCATGTGATGGCACAAGGTGGCACAGGGTGGCATGGGTTGGCATGGGGTGGCACAGACCAGGGGCACCCTGCCCCAGCACCCACCCCAGCACCACACTCAGGGGGTCCCCCACATTCCTGGTGCTTGCTGCAATGGGGGGACCGGGACCTCCCAGGCTCACCCCACTGCCCCAAGACCCCCCCCAAGCACCCCAAGACCCCCCTAAGCGCCCCGAGAGGCTTCTGCCCACCCTGGGAAACCTCCCCCAGCGCCGCCGCGGGCACCGCAGAGCTGCTGACGGGGCAGAAGCGCCCGGAAAGGGCCCCGGGGTCGCGGTTCCCGGGGCACAACGGGTCCAGGACAAGGGTTTGGCCCAGGAGCTGCTGGAGGATCTTGGTGGCCAGAAGCCGTTTTTGTGGCGAGACGCAGCGATTTTGGTTAAAAAATGTTATCTGCAACCCCTTTCCCTGGGGTTTTAAACCAAACGCTGATGTTTTCCCAGCTTGTATTTTAAGGGGATGCCCCTGGGAAGGCGAAGCCTGAGTGGGGTGAGGATGTGTCCCCCCCACCCTGGCTGTCTGGGGTGGGGGTTGGGGACGGGACCGGGGTCAGGGTGCCCCTGGGGCCGGGCTGTCGCGGGTCAGAGGCACAAATCCATCCCCAAAGCCCTTTTGGGGACCCTGCGGATGTGGGGGTGACGCTTGGCTGAGCACCCAGTGGTGGAGCTTGGAGTGGGACACCCACCAGCGGGGTCAGCACCCACATCTGCACCCTCAGACCCCCCCCCCACACGCTGCCAGAGGGGTGCGGGTGCTCTCAAGGGTCCCAAGTGGGTGCCCCAGTGGGTGCTCAGCCCTGAACCCCACCACGGTGCAGGATGCGGCCCCTCGGCACCCCATGGGCAGGGTGTGGGTGGCCCTGCTCGAAATGAAGCGGGGACCCCATGGAGGGGCACCCGGGGGCAGGGTGAGGAGGAGGAGGGGGAGGAAGGCATTCCTGCCCAGGCCTGGCACCCCCAAACAGGGCTCAGCACCTTCCGCCCAGCCCTCGGTCAGCTCGTTAATGGGTAACGAGGGCCAGGGAGGTCACGGACCTGACCCTGCGCTGGCGCTGAGCTGGGGGGTGACCCTGCCTGGCACCCAAGGGTGCTGGCACCCACCCAGGGCTGGGCACCCACACGGGACCACGCACCCCCCCGGGGCCGTGCACCGCCCCGTTACCCCTGGGACCCCTCTCCCGGGCTCGGAGCAAGAGCGGGGCAGGATCAGGCCCCTCACGCCCCCTCCCCAGCCGGGCTGGGGGGCTGAAGGGCACCAGCTCCCCCCGTCCACCCCCCGGCCTGGCCGCATCCTGCTCCCACCACCGTCCTGTCATTTGACTTTTCCCCCTGATTTCTCCATTTTTCTTCAATTTTTAGTGGTTTTCCCCTATTTATTCCCCCCCCCCAGTTTATTCCCCCCCCCCGATTTATTTTAAATTTTTTTCCCCTGATTTATTTTTAATTTTTCCCCGAACAAACTTTTTCACCTGATTTCTCCATTTTCTTTAATTTTTAGGGTTTTTTTTCCCCTATTTATTTTTTCCCCCAATTTATTGTAAATTTTTTGCCCTGATTTATTTTTAATTTTTTTCCCCGCTTAAACTTTTCCCCCAATTTCTCCCTTTTCTTGATTTTTAATTTTTTTTCCCTATTTATTTCCCCCCCGATTTCTTTTAATTTTTTTCCCTGATTTATTTTTAATTTTTCCCTGATTAAAATTTTTCACCTGCTTTTTCCGTTTTCTTGAATTTTTAGTTTTTTTCCCCTATTTATTTATTCCCCCCTGATTTACTTTATTTTTTTTTGCCCTGATTTATTTTTATTTTTTTTCACCGATTAAACTTTTCCCCCGATTTCTCCCTTTTCTTGATTTTTAATTTTTTTTCCCCTATTTATTCCCCCCCGATTTATTTTAATTTTTGTCCCCTGATTTATTTTTAATTTTTTCCCCGATTAATTTTTTTCCCCTGAACAAACACAAATATTTTTTTTTTTTCCCCCCGAAAAACCTTTTTCTCGTGTTTTATCCTCCGTGATTTAATCCGGGTTTGTTCCGCGATTAATTTCCCAGGCCCCGCCTCCTCCCGCCCAGGCCCCGCCCCCTCCCGCCCAGGCCCCGCCCCCTCCCGCCCAGGCCCCGCCCCCTCCCGCCCAGGCCCCGCCCCCTCCCGCCCAGGCCCCGCCCCCAGCTCCGCCCCCAGGCTCCGCCCCGCTGCGCTGTCCCCACCCTCCACCGCCAGGGGGCGCCGCGCCGCCTCTCCCGTTCCTCCCGGCGCCGCCGCTCCGGCCTCATTTGCCCGGCGGGTGCGCGCTGACGTCAGCACGCGCTGACGTCACGGCCGGGCCGCCCCTGGCGCCGAGCGCGGCGGCCGCAGTCTCCGCTGCAGCGCGCTGGGAGCCGGCGGTACCGGAGCCTCCGCCGCGGCACCGGCCGGGCCCAGCCGAGCCGAGCCGAGCCGAACCGGAGCGTTCCCGCCTGCCCCGCCTCGCCCGGTACCGCGGGCGGCAGCGGCCTGCCCCGCCGCCTCCCCCTTCTCCTCAGGATGTCGGTGCCGGAGCCCGCGGGCGGCGAGGAGGTGAAGCAGGCCAAGGAGGTGGAGGACGCCGAGAAATATTCCTTCATGGCCACCGTCACCAAGGCCCCCAAGAAGGTACCGGTACCGGTGGCGGCCGGCTCGGTTCCGGGGGTGTAGCCCCCGGTTTGGGGGGGCGGCCCTGGACCAGCTCTGGGAAGCGCAGCCCCACGGATGGGGGGGGGGAGATGGTGGGGAAGCGGGAACTGGTCCAGTTTGGGGGGTGACTGGGAAGGGGGGGCTGTCCCCATTCAGTGGAGGAGAGGGGACCAGTACCGGGCTCGGAGGGGACCGGTACCGGCACTGGTGAGGCGGGGCTGGCCTGGCCTGGGGGCGGCTGGTAACGAGCGTCCGGGGGTGGAGGTGCCCGACGGGGGATGCTGGCCCAGTTTGGGGGGGAATGGGGAGGGACTGGGTACTGGGGAGAGAGGGGTGTGTACTGGGGTACAGCCCTGGCCCAGCTGGGGGTGAGGGGGTGCTGGGGGGGGCTGGTGCCAGCGGGGGGCAGATGGGGCTCGGGTCGGGGGGGCTGGGGCCAGGCCTGGTCCAGCTGTGGCCAGGGGGAAGCTGGGGAGCAGAGCGGGGGGCTTGGCTGGGGCATTGGGGTGCCTGGGGGACAGGGTGACCCTGGGCGAGGGGACAGGCAGGTAAGGTCGGGGGAGCGGGTCTGGGGTCCCTGTGCGTCAGGACCACGGTGGGTGCTGTGTGCGTGGAGGTGACAGCGCTCGGCAGTGGGGACAGAGGAGGGGGACCCGTTAAATAGGACGAGCTGGCAGGAGCGACCTGGAGCTCCTGCTGTAGGTCACTCTGAAGGGCGGCAGGAGGCAATTCGGGGCGTTGAACTCTTCTTGGGGCGAGGGCTCTGTTGGAGATGTGCGTGGGAGCACGTTTGGCCTTGGGGAAGACGCTGCCAGAGCAGCCCCCAGCACTGAGCTCTCCCGAGTCACCTCTTCACCCTTTCATCCTTGAAGGCCTTCTCGCAGGAGCTCCTGAGATCTCCCGGTGCTGCTCCCCGCCGCCCGTGATGCTTGGGTAACCCTCATGGGGTGTACGGGTGGCACTGCGGGTGGGCAAGCACTGGCCGTGCTGCCGTGGCAGGGTGCGGAACCTCCGCTAACCGGCTTTTAGATGGGTGAGTGCGTGCAGACCGGTGCTCCCACCTTGGTGCAGACCCGTCGGGCTCGGTAACGTGCTGCTGAAGTCTCGGTCCTGCCAGCAAGGTGGGTTTGTGCTCTGAGCGCTGCGTGGGTCCAGGCAGCTGCGGCCAGAGCTCCTCGCCGTGCTGAACGTCGCGTTCCCCTCGGGGCCGCAGCTGCCTGCCTCCGCGCTGGAAGCAAAGGCGGAGCAGTCGCAGTGAATGCGAATGTCTCCTTCTCTGGGAGAACATCTCTCTTGCCTGCTCCGGTCAGTGGGGGGGTTAGGGCAGCGTCCGACCCTTGTGGAGGGGCTGCTGGCAGGCAGTGCTGTTTGAGGCATCTCTCCTCGCCCGGGCTCACGGGGAGCAGGGGTCTGGAGGCTCTCCCTGCGCCCTGGCCCTGTTTATCCGGGCTGTGGACGTAGCCTGGAGGAAGGAGCAGAGGAATGCGGAGCTGGGATCTGCCTCTTCCAGCAGTGGCTCAGCTCAGGGATTGTTTTTACCTTTTCATTAGCATCGTCTTCCTCAGAGCTGGGGAGTTAACGTGCGAGCCTGCGGCCAGCTGATACGGGAGGGGAGAGGGAACTACTAATCCTGGCATATCCCATGGGGCCAAAATGTGTGTCGTAAAAGGAAATGCAGTGTATGTGTAGGGGGGAATCGATCCAGCGTCCTCAGAGGCAAAGTTTGCTCCTGTCTCGGCGGGCACGGGATGTTTTATCACCTTGAATTTGCTGCCGTACGCACAGTGTGAGGAGCCACGGTCAGGCTTGGTGGCTGCTGCAGCCGTTCCTGGCTGGGTGATGATGTTAAAGGTGCCCAGAGCGACACGCGACATTTGAGGCTGATCAAACATCAGCAGCCAGCGCGATCTTGGGGAGCGTGTGATCTGAGGTCAAGGAACAAAATGCTTTGGGCTACCGTTTTCCTTGCCTGGCTAGTTACTGCGAGTAGCGCTCGGTAATAACGGAGGCGTTGGCAGAAGGATGAAAAGCCGAGGAAGGGAGAATTGCCTTCCTGAGATAAGATGCTGAGTGCCCCCGGCTCAGATGCCTTCGAAGCAGGATCGCAATTAAGCCATTAAACCGCCTGTTTCAACGCAAGTCTAAGTGACTTTTGTGCTCGCTGCCCCTGGAGCCCTTGGCGTGGTCAGAGGCCAGCAAAGAAGATGATTGAGAGAGATGATTTCCCAGCATCAAGGTGGGGGAGATGGTGGCCCGCTGCTGAAGCAGCTCCTCCTCTGGGTTTTTAGGCTCCTTGAACTTTGCCGCTGCGGTTGGAGATGGGGAAGGTGGGAACGTGGCCAAGCTTAGCGCAGGCTCCGGCTCCTCCGTGTGACCCGCCACTGAACAGCTTTTCAAAGAGGAGCCTCAACTTGTGCTGGCGCTGGGGGAAAGTGCCAGTGTGCAGCGGAAGAGCTGCTGGGAGCTCGCCAGCGTCCCGTGCCCAGCTCGGACCTGGGGGAGCATCTCGCATGTAGCTGGAGGCACGTCGTGCCCCGCGGGTGCCGAAAAGACGTCGGCGTCCTCCTTGCCGTTGGCATCGGGGGCACCCGGAGCGAGCCCGAGCTGCGCAGCCAGCCTGGGGGATCGCTGACGTCTTTTATTTCCTCTCTTGTCAGCAACTTGTTTAAGGTGAAAAAGTGAAACAGCAGGAGGTAAGAGATTAAGAGATTAAATATGATCAATTCTGGATTTAAGTAGGAACCGGCGCGGTCGAGGTGAACGGAGCTGTAAGCTCTGGGCAGAAATGGGGTGGTTTTTCCCCAAGAGCTGGGGTTGCCCGGCTCTGCCCAAGCTCCTTTTTCACTGCAGTTTATGGGAAACGGGGCTGTCAGCAAAATAACGCCAGCGTTGGTCAGAGCGAGGCGGTTCTTTGGCGGGGAGGGGTTTAGAGGCAGAGGTGAGCGATGCTGAGCTTTCCGCTTTCTCCAGTGCGTGCCTTGATGTTGCTGCGGGGGGAGATTTGGAAACGCTCGAGGCTCGTGTCTTGCCCGGGTTAGGTGGATACGGGTGTGGGGATGAAGGGAGAGCTCAGGGTTGTGCTCTTCCAGATCCCCGTGTGCCATCACCGCTGCGTCTGGGCTCTTTGAGACCGTAGGTGCCCTTGACATCCACGTCAGCCGGTCAGCGGAGCCTTAAACTCCCGGCTGAGCCGAGCTGTAGGTGCCTTAGCGTGGGAAGGACGCGGTGCCGTGCTTGTGGCAAAGCGGGGGGGCTCGGCGCGTGCTGTCCCTGTCTGTCACTTCACCCGATCCCCGCTGCGTGGGGATGGCCGTCCGGTGGGCTCCTGGGTGCCGGCAGACAGACAGACGGACGCTCTGCAGACAGATCTGCTTACTCATGCAGCACGCCCGGAACGCGACACGGGCTCGAGCCTCGCGTTTGCTCTCGGGGAGGGGAGCTCCGCGGCCCCTCCGCGCCGAGCCCAGGGCGGTGTGTTGGGGTTGGTGCCGTGCCCCTGCGGATGCCGGCGGGATCCCGCGGCGGGGAAGGCTGATGCCCGGCGCTGCGGCTTTGCAGGGGTAGCGAGCCGGAGCTGGGGGTGGCAGGAGAGGGGGACGGAGCCCGTGAGGAGCTGCCGTCCCCTGGGGAGGGCTGGATGCCTTCTCCAGAGCATCCTTTCTGCTGCTGCTTCTTGCTGGTGCCTGCAGAGCCGCTCTCCCGCTGCCCGAGCGGTGTCTGACCTTGCTGCAGTCTGCTGCTGCCCTGCCCTGCGCACGGCCCCTTCCCAGAGCCGGGTTTTCTGCCCCGTTTTCCTCAGTCCCGAGTCATCTCGGGTCCCTGCAGCTCTGCCAGGCTGGGTGCTAATAAACCACCTTCCCCTTCGGTCTGTCAGTGGGACGAGACTGCCCTTGTTTGTACTGACAGAGCTCCTGGAGTCACTCGTTTTTCCTCTTTCTTTAATTTAATCCCTTAGACTGGCTGCTCATAAATCCTCCTCTGCCTTTGTGTGCCTGTCCAGGGCAGTGGCCACCACCTCCTCTCCTGGTTGTTTAGCCAGACGTCGTACACTCGACTGTCTTTGCTTCCTTGCCCAAATCCTCTGTTCTTTTGCTTTCTCTCTCGCTTCTCCCTGTGTTTTTTTCCTTCTCCTAACGAGCTGCCTGGGCTGGGATGAGTTTAAGGGCTCATCCTACTCTGTATGGACCACTTGGGATGGGTCTGGCCTTCCTTGGGGTGCAGGAAAACCCTGATAAGTGAACACGTTGCTGGGGTTAGATGGTCCCAGGCTGAGCTGGTCATACCCTGACCCGTGGTGGGAGCAAACCACGAGGGTGTTTTGAATGGAGATGATGTGCTGGGAGCACGCAGGTCACTGGTGGTGCTGTATTAAATGATATAATCATAATTATTTCTGTTATAAGTCGCTCCTGGGGCCTTCCCATCACTTTGGCTTTTTGGAGGGTCCAGAGGGGAGGCTTGTCCTTCTCACCCAGCACTGCTGCAAGGCCCTGAAGATGCTTAATTGAGTTATGGAAATGGAGAGCAGGAAGAAAGGAGATTTTCGGGGTCTGACAGACACAAGCCATCTTCAAAACAACGTGCCAGGGCCTGTGGCTTTTGCTTCTCCGTTCTCCTCCTCCTGCAGTACTACAAGGTAGGCTGGGTTTCCACTCTGTTCTGGCCTTTGGAGGTGGGAAAGGAGCTGGATATTCATTCTCTGCAGTCTTCAGAAGCATCTCATGTCGTTTTTTGATGGTGTGGGCATGGGGGCCACCCATCTGAGCAGCACTGGTTCTCCTGCGAGCCCCTCTGTGCTTGCTGGGAGCCTCCTTCCCACATGAGCAGCCGGGTCTGGAGCGTGGGAAGTCTGCTGATGGCAGAAGCGCCGTGTTTTCTTTAGGCCTTTCCCAAAATGCAAGATTATCTTCTGCTAGCGACCAGCCTACCACAACACTTTTCTTTGGGACCTGAACAGTTTTCACAGTGCTTTCCAGCCCGTGCAAATGTTGGAGCTGTGCTCCCTGCTAGAGGTTGAGGGTGGTTTTTTTTGCTCTGGAAACCAGCTCCAAGGCCAGGTTGGAGTTGATCCTTTGGGGTAACCAACCGTCTCAATGCAGGGCTTTGCAGGTGAGGACTCTGTCCGTGTTGTTCCTCCAAGGAGCCAGCGAGCGCCTTGTCCCGGGTGTTTGAGCAGGGGAAGGTGTGGGACTCGCAGCGCTCAGCTGAAGAGATTTGCTCGTGCCTGGCTGCGTCTTTTATCGTCAGCGGTTTCCTGCGGGCGACGCTCGCGTTTGCAGAGGGCTTGTTGCGTTTCCTGCTGAGCCCTTTGATCAGGGCTGGCTTATCTGGGGGTTCTGACTCACCTTCACTCAGCAGATGGTGGTGACGTTTGAGGTGACTGTCCCAGGGCCTGCCGCTGGGACACCGTGGAGCCGCGGGTGCAAAGGACCTCGTGCTAACGCTTCTGCAGAGCGTGACCCCGCTCTTTCTCAATGGGACCGTGGGTTGGATTGGTGCGGGGCTGGGGGCTGCTGGAGGAGGGTCGGGGAGTCCTACCAAGGAGGAGCATCTTGTTCCCATCTCAGCAGGGTACGCTGGAGCCCCTTAGCAGAGCCCTGGGGTCTTGGCCACCCTCAGCAGCGCCTGAACCTGGTCTGCACCGTACCCCTCTGGCCTTGGGCTAAGCATCATCTCAGCAATGCTTCCCCGGCGTGGTGAACCCTCGGCAGGGCACGGCATGGGGAACAGGCGCTCTGGGGCATCTTGGTTGATGGTCCAAAGAGAAAACTGCCACTGGGGATGTTTTTTGAGCGGCCGATCTCGCCCCGTGGGCTCCCTGCCTCTGAGAAAGCGGGATGCGGAAGCTGGGGCTATTCATGTCTTTAGGAGGTTGCCCCGGTTGCCCTGTCACATTGGGCTGCTTGAACTGTGAATTTTAATTACACTTCAGGATCAATACGGTGGCCTTGGTAACGAGCTTATTACTGCTGCAGAATCTGTTTACTTCAGGTTGGTGACAGCCAAAGAACTTAGGTGGCCGAGGACATGATGTTCCAGCTCGTCAAACAGGCTGCATTGTAATTCGGGTGAGGCTCCGGCGGGCCCTCGGAGGTGGGTACAGCTTCCCCTTGGCTGCCTCCTGTGGACCTGGGGTTCGCTGGCAGGACCCGTCCGTGCCTGGCAGAGGAGCCGCCTTAATTCAGGAGCCGCGATTTGGGTGGGGGTTGTGGGAGCCTGGTTTATCTACAAGGCGTTGGGCGTAGGGACTAGCTCCTTCCAGGGAGAGAGGAGGTTGGCAGCCTGGAAAGGAGGTTCCTCGGGGCTTCGCCTTGCCGAAATTCATGTTTTGGTTTCCTCCTTCCAGATGGCCTGGGGTGAGGTTCAACGTGCCTCTGCTGTTTTCTGTCTCTCCTCCTCTCGCCTCCCCGCAGGGACCCCCGAATATCGCACATTCTTGCGCCGTGGGGAGAGGCCTGCGTCCAACCTGGGCATGTTTTGGAGCGAGAACATCTGGCCGATCCCTGTTGACCTTGGAGCCGTCGGCCTCTTGCAGGCAGCGCAGCCTGCGTCTCCCTACATTAACCAACCCCTTCTCCAAATATTCTCCGAGCTCACCATCCCCGCCAGGACGTCGCTTCTTCTCCCTCCTGCCCCGTGTAAAAGAAAGAGACTTAATTGAATCAACCCTGTTTGCAGGAAAGGGTCAGCTTTGCTCCGACGTGAGGAGTCGGTGTCCGGGAGGGTGGTGGTTGTCCATCCTGGTAGTGATTCCTCTGAGTCCTGAGCAGCGAACAGCCTAAGCTGAAGCCTGGGGTTTCTCTCCTGCCTTACCTCTAACCAAATGCATCCAAATCAAAGTCTTTTTCCAGGGCTGAAAATAGAATATGTTGGTAAATGAGAAATGGGCAGCTCTAGATGGTGGACTTGTGGAAATAACCACTGCGAGGGGCTTTTGGGGGTCACCCAGGGCAGGGGGGGATGTATTTCCAATTCCCGATGGCACAGCTGTGTTTCCTGACTCTCGGGGGTGTGTTGCAAACGGGCTGCTCCTGTTTTGGTGCTGATCCCGCCGGGCATTTTCCCTTAGAGCTGTGGCACAGGGATGGAGGGTCTTCTAAGCGTAGCTGAGGGTACCTGGAGCCTCACCTGCGTGGTGTTAGCTCTTGAAATGCTGTGATTCTTGGGAGAAAAGGAGGCAGGTGGGGTACCTGGGGTGCTGGGTAGACTGATTCCTCCCCAAAAACACGGGGGCTGCTGTAGTATTACGGAGGAGAGGTTTGGGGGTTGCCATTTGTTTTTTTGGGGGCTAACCCTCACTTCAGACCCATGTGGTGGAGCTGAACGAGCCCTCTGACAGCACTTCCAAGCATTCCCTTGGTGTTATACAGCTGTGCTTGCAGAGAAGTCTTCTAATTAATTAAAAAAACGATGCTATCAAGATGATTCCCTATCAGCTGTGACGCACAAACACATTTCCATGGGCTTCCAGCTCCGAAGCAGCCAGCCGTCCCCTTTGAGGCCGTCAGCCCTCGGTTTGCCCCATAAGCTGCTGCAAATGATTTAACCCACAGTCCTGCCCGTGCGATGCTCCCAGCAAGGTACCTCCAATTAATACCAATTATCTTATTGCCCAAACACTTGATGTGCTGCAGGCACACGGCTGGGTGGGCACCACAGGTGGATCCGTAGGTGAGAAGTCTGGGGTGTCTTGGAAGCGATGCTGGTCCGGGGTGGCCGTGCTGGCTCCGTGACAACAGTGACCTCCCCCAGGTTAACCTTAAGGCTCCCAGGTATCTCCTTTTGCTGTTCCTGCTGCCAAGGAGGTGATAGCCCTCGGCGTTAAAGCCAGGAGCAAGCCTTTGCCTCGATTCCTGGAGTCCAAGGACTGGGTGCCTTATCTGCTGGTGCACCTTTGACCTCGAGGCGTTTATAAGGCAGGAGTTATTCCCAGTTACTATTTAACAGCTGGGCACTCAAAATCACATTTATTTCATTAAATCCCGCCTTCTGTTTATTTTTCCTTTAACAAGCATTTATAGTGATTCCCACGATGACTGAAATCTTGTGGTGGTTTCCAGCCTTTGGAATGGGCCCATTTCTTTCCTGGTGTTTCTTCTTCTCTGCTGAGCTTTGGGATTCATGTGAAAGTCCTTAATTCTTCTCTTCTACTCACGGAAACTTGTTTGATATTTTTTTTCCCCCAACCAGCCCTTCTCTGCCAGTGAAGGATGGAGGCTGGTATCAGGGCTTGGCCGGTTTACCTTGCCAGGACCTCAGTACCTTTTATTTCCTTGTCGGGAACGGCGTGAAGGTTTCCAGGCAGAGATCTGGCTGCGGTTCCTGCTCAGGGTGTCGACGGGGAGAGTGCCAGGCAGGTCTCTGCCTCTCTGGGGAGAAAATCCTGCCCTGTGAACCCTCTGGGAGCCAGAGGTACAGAGCCAGGTGGCACTGAATTCAGCACTGATGGTGCTTCAATCCGCAGAGCAGCACCCTCAGAGCGCTATGAGGTTTCTTCTAAAGGTTTGGGTTGAGGGAAACCACCAGGAAAAAGTCCTCCTGTTGCAAAGGCCACACCTGCAGCAGAAGCAGGTCCTGTTCCTCCATATAACTTCTCTAGCCGGGGCTGTGTCACTTCTAGCTCTCCCCAGGGCCCTTGGTGCTCTGCCAGTGGGTGTGGAGGAGCAGAAGATGCCCAACTGCTGACCCGCTCCTCCAGCATCCCTGCAGCACGGTGGGGCTGAAGCCGTGGCTGTTGCTAATGCCAACCCCCCTGCTACGCCCGGCCTCGTGCTCGGGCTGGGGTGTCTTTTGCTGCTGAGCTGATGTGAACTGGAAATCCGCTTGTGCTGTGAGCTTGGCCGCAGCCTCGTGTGAGTTTGTGCAGCCGCTTGTCACCTAGGTGTGTGCTGGCTCGCTCGGCCCGAGCTTGGAGGTGGTAAAACGGGGTGGTTTATGAATCACGTAGCCAAATCCACCTCAAAACCCTCCCCTTGCTAGTGGTTTGGGGGTGAGTATCATGAATGGTCAGGGTGGGAGCCTTGCTGGTCCCCATGTTCCATCCCCCTGCTCCGAGTGCCTGCTTTTTCCTTTCCTTCAATCCTTATGGGATGCTGTGGTCCAGAAATACCCCTCCAGGGCTGGGTAACCTCACAGGAGAAGGAACCTTAAATACATCCATGTCTGCTTTGCTGATTTCCACCCCAAAAATACACGTGTCCTGTCGGGTTGTGGCGCAGGAGCTGTGTCCCTGCTGCGTGCCGGAGGGCTGGGGGCTGCGGTGGGTTCCCTGTCCCTCGTCTAGATGCTGTCCTGTGGGAACAGGGACCAGGGGCTTGGCTCTCCCAGCCTGGAAGCAGGGCAGAGGGGCTCTGAGGACAACGGCAGCCAAGTCCTCTAAACAAACCAAGCGCCCTGGCACGGCCGCGCTCGCCGGTTCCCCCGGCTGCGGTGGGACTGCCGCCAGCCCCGGGGCCAGCGCAGGGGAGAGCCGCTGGGAACCTGCGGCGAGCGGGCTTGGGGTGGCTTCAGCCCCTCGTCCCAAGGGAGACAAACGTGGCAGGAGGCTGTGGGTGGCTTCGGGGAGGGCTCTTTTCTCCTGGTCACGAAGCGTGGGGTCCCCTCTGAAACCTGGGTGGTTGGGCAGGAGCAGAGCCCAGAAGAGTGCTGTCCCTTCTCCAGGGAGGTGGCACAAGTAAACCTGCTGCTCGGCTTCTTTTTGACCTAAGAGTAGAAGAGAAGCTTCATGCTGGTTATTTTATTTTATTTTTTTTCTTCTGCTGATGTGTGGCTGAAGAGACCTCAGCCCCCGGGGTGCCCCTTCCCTCCCTCACTGCTGCGTTGGCTGAACGTGACGACTCGCTTCTGCAAATAAATGGATTAAAACAACTTGTCCTTTAAAAACGCCCGAACTCATCAGCGTGGCAGGACCCAGCTCCTCGTGAGAAACCAGGGGCAGCTACCTGGGAGGCGACAGTCCTTCTGCAGATAACGAATCCTCGGCGTTTGGAGCCTGGGTGTTTGAAGGTGTCCATCTCCAGGTCTGCAAAACTCAGCCCTGGTACAAGCTGCTGATCACGTCTCGTGTGCCAGCGGGGCTGGTGAGGAGGACGAGCGCTGGTTTGAGCTGTAAAGCGTTTCTAGTCTGGCTGAATTTCCGGGAATGACAAAGAAATGATGAACTTAAAAGACAGGGCACGTCAGGGCTGCCTCAGCAGCGTGGGCAGCCGGCGGTGCCCTCCCAGCCGCTGCCGGAGAGTTTTTGTTTGGGAGAGAAGATTAAATGAGGGGAACTGGCTGCCCTGAATAGTCCTGATCTCTGCTGCCGGCTTTCTGCAGTCAAAGGAGAGGTCCCAGGACCCTGGATCCTTCCAGGCTTTCTCCTGGGAGGGCAGAAGTGGGAGACAGAGGCTTTGCTCGCTTTCCAGGCGGTTGTGTTGCTGCGAGAACGTTTTCTGCTCTGATCTTGCTGCTTTCTCCCTGGGCGATTGCGCTGTGTCCTCATGTCCACAGACGTGGTGGAGGAAACTTAGGAGGCTGGAGGGTTTTAGGTGCTTCACGGCTTCCTTCTTATCTTGGGTGACGTGCAGAGCCTGCTCTTGTGCCCCCCCTCCAGTTATTCCAGGACAGAAGTGGCTGTTAAGGCACTTTTTTTATACCACTGTGGATGTGCTGCCGTTCACGTTGTCCCTAATGAAAAATAATAATGAAAAAAGGGTTGCTAAGGCAAAGCTGGTGGTGGTACGATGGGTTTGTGTCCTTTCCCCCGTGGAGCCTGCGCCTCGGTGAAGCGGGTCAGCGTGCGGCCCCGGGGATGGCTGTGAGTTGGTGGATGCTTTCCAAATCCTCCTCCTTCCGCAACCTGCTCCGCTGCTGTCCCCTGAGGCCGCACGGGATGCAATCAGGGATGCACAGCGTGGTGAAGGAGCTTGAGCATCCTCTCTGGAGCCGTTCTGGGCATGGAAAGAGGTTTAAGATTAAAAGTGGTGTCGTCTTGTGTGAGAGGGATGTGCCTGGCTCATCTGTGCCCGAGGTAAATCCAGCTGGATTTACAAAGTCTTCCGCAGCTCAGCGGTTGGAGGGGAACTGCTCTTACTCAGTAAGCTCAAAAAGCTGCTCTCTAGCCTGATTGCTGGGGAAAAAAACGCAGGATAACCATGGAGGATGGCACACCCAGCAGTCACGAGCTGCTGGTTCGTTTAGGTGGTAGGAGTCCAGAGCTGGAATCTGTTTGCCCTTCCTGTGTTGTAATAATTAAACAAACGAGGCTGTACGTGCTGCTGGGTTCGGAACTGCCCGGCCAACGTGCCCACGTGTGGGCAGGTACCTTCTTACGTAGGGAGAAGCTCGTTGAAGCTAATTGTTTAACTTCCCGGTGGTTTTGGGATGCGTCAGGCAAACAAGGTGGTTGGTGGTGGAGTCACCATCTCTGGAGGTGTTTAAGAAAAGCCTGGACATGGCACTTAGTGCCCTGGTCTAGTTGCCGTGGTGGTGTCAGGGCAATGGTTGGACTCGATGAGCCCAGAGTGCTCTTCCAACCTGGTTGATTCTGTGTTCGCCTTGTGAGAGCCCAGGGGGTCCCTGGCACCTCATTTGACCCTTTTGGGGCTGCGATGCTGTATGAGCAAGGCCGATGTTCCCGCACCTCCTGCCCAGCCAGAGCCAGTGCCTGGAGGGGTGGTTTGAGCTGCAAACGTTGTTGGGAAGAGTCGGACCCGCCTGGGAATGGGCACGGTCACGCCGGGTTTCGCAAGGGGAGAAAATGTACTTGTGGCTTGGCAGGTGTGGGGGGGAGCAGGCAGCGTGCGGCGTCGCTTTGGAAAACTTGGCAGGAGATGGCGGATCCTGGTGTTTTCCTACAGGGCATCTCCCCAAAAAATAAACCCTGCTGTACCAAGCAAGGAGCTGCCCATTCGGCACAGGACCCCGGCCCCATCTCCTCTTGTAAGGGGGCAGCGATGCTGGAAAACACCCTGACGCTGTTTCTGTGCAGAGAAATCGGTGCTGTGTTGTTTTGCCTCCTCGGTCATGAATTAACGGGATGACAAAATATTTTCCTTGCTCTAAAACCCTCGTGCTCCACCCGGTTGGAAAAGCCGCTTCCAGCAGGATGGAGTTTGGGATGCGATTCACTGTTGTGCTCTCCGCAGCTGGATGGTCCCGATCCCAGTCCACTCTCTGGGGGGGGGGAGAGGATCCCAGTCCCCTCTCGCCGCAGCCGACTCGGCTGCAGCCCCCGGCCAGGGGATGCCGTTCGTTCAAATTCCCATGGCAAAGCTGAGGGATTACGAGATTTTCTCCGTTGCCTTAATGCAGCTGGAGAGCCTGGCACGTGTAGGATAACACAGCCGATGGTCCTGCGCGTCGCCGCTCGGCTCCGGCGCTTTGCCCGACCACGGCACCCGCCATCCTCCTTCATCTTCTTCTCGGCTGGTTGCCGGACACCGCGTTAATTTGCGGGGCTTGGAGGGGGTTTGATGTGTGAATGGTTTGTTCGATTTGGAAGCTGCTTGCGATGTTTGATGGTAATTTTAGACAGGGCAGATTTCGCTAAGCTGCGGAGTTCAGATGAGCTCTGGTACAGCCAGGGCGGGGATTACTGTGGTTAATTCAGCACTTGGTTTCTTTAGCCGTGATTTCTTTTTTCCCCCCCCTTGGATTCAACCCCCACATCTCTAGAACTGCTCTTTCCCCTAAAAAGTGGGACTGTGCCTTGGAGCTGGCTCAACACCCACAGCCGGTCCCCCGAAGGGTGTGACGGTGTCCGATAGATCTCAGGTGGAGGAGCCCTCCATCCCCACCCTCTCCTTCCCATCACATCCCAAATGAGCTTTGCTCCACCAGACCATCCACACAGCACGTTTCACTGCAGGGAAGTGCCCTGGCCCGGGGCTTCCATGTCCTGGGTGCTGTAAGCAAGGGCAGACACCCACCTGCGCCCTGTGCTGGGGCAGCAAACCCTGGGTTTATCTGTTTGGGTTTTTTTCCCTCCTGGATTCACCTCTTCCCTGGAAACCTTTCCCTGAGATGGAGAAAATTCCTCAGCTAACACTTCAAGCTGTTCTAATGGCAGCAGCTGTTTTGTGGGGCATGTTTACACCCTCTGGTTTGATGAGGTGGGCACAAAGGGGTGGAAATATTGGTGTTGTGAAATTGCTGATATTTCCCCCTTGCCGGCCCAGAAATGCCCATGAGCAATCCGCCAGCACGGAGGTGGCACAAGCCGTTCTCAGGCTGTCTGAGGAAGATTGATCCAAGCGACAGACCTTGAACAAATTCCAGCAATATCATTCCTTGGCTGGGACACCGCTGTGCCTGCCAGCTCCGGCCCTACGCCCCGAGGACGCTACTGCTACCTGCCCGGTGTTGCTTGCTGGAAGTGCTTCTGCACCCTTATCTCTCGGTGCCAGCTCTCCCAGCAGTGCTGTAGGTTACGATGCCCTCCAGTTCCTCCCTCTGCACCAAACGAGACCTAAACCAGTTGTAAAACCAAACCCACAGACTCCGTTTAGTGTTCCCATTCCTTCCACTAATGCATATTCATGCAGTTTGCGTCAGAATCTGCTGGGAAGTCCAGTCTGGGAAGCAGATACCGGGCTGTAACGTATCCAGTCTGGAGGAGCTGCCTAAAAACCTTTGAGCAACAGCACCCACAAAAATGCCTGGGTGTGGTGATGGACTTGCTCTGGTGCTAGTCTGTTCCCAGAGGGGATGCTGGAGTCACCTTCATCACCCCACGTGTCCTCCCTTGGACTGAGCAGGGGGTTTCACATCCCTGTTTCCCCTCCTGAGCAGAACACCAACGCTGCTCTTGGCCCATCAGCTGGATTTATCCGGGAACCACGGCTCCATTTTACAGCCCAAATAGCCATACTGGTGCTGCAGACACCCCAGACTCAAACTATGCAGATTCTTCCTTTCTGGGCTGGATCATCTCAATTAAATAGTTTCATTCTTCTCCCCCTTAAAGGCTGTTTCCCGCATCAAAGCTTTTGGGGAGCTTTTGGGATGGTTGTGGCATGGAAAACCCCTCCTTGAGGCCGCTGTGGCCTGCCTCTTTCCATCAGCTTGATTTCTTCAGGACTTTTCTCGAGGTCTCCTGGGTCTGTGTGGATGCTTTGTTAATCCCACTCCCTGCCACGATGTCTCATCCCTGTTAAGTGGCAAAATTAAATCCTGCGGCGACGCGATCAGAGGGAAGAGGCCGCGCTGGGGCTCTTTTGTCAGGGTCTCCTGCCTGGCAGCGTGCCGGGGAGGGAGGCATCAGACTGGATTCGCTGGCGCTTTTCCTAATTCCCTTTCATCCCCGTTGTCTTTCTCTTGCAGAAGCAGCAGTGAGGCTTTTTGCTGGCTGGTCACAGGGGGATGAGTGCAGCAGCTGAGCACTTTGGGGCTATTTTTCCCTTCCTTTCAACCCAACGCACTTAAATTTGATGAGGTGGTAGGTGCCGGAGCCTTGAGTTGCCTCTGGCCGAGAGAGAAAGGAGGGGCGGCTGTTTTAGGGCTTCTCTTACAATGGAAACATCTGTAAGGCAGAGGAGACTGAAAGGCGATGCAACGTCAACTACTTTTTTGTTGAAACGTTCTCTCTTGCTGAGGTTTTTTTTTCCCCTTGCTTTTAGTGTTGATTCTGGAAGGATGGGCCGTGTTTTTAACCTGCGGGATGCTCTGCTCCTGGGGAAGAGCCTGGAAGCTCCAGGGATCTGAGTTTCTGCTGGGAACACCCCAGCTTTTTTGCTGCTGCGCTTTTGGGCAGAAATCAGTCGGGAGCGGTTGGGGTTGGAGCGAGGGCTCTGCCTGCACAGGGCTTTTCTGGAGGGCTGCGGGGTATTTGTGATGTACAGTTGTCTGACTTCCTCAGAGGAGCCTCAGGGGGTCAGAGATGGGCTAAAGGGGATGTTTCAAGCCTTGCTGGTTGCCTTTTTTTTTTAATCTTTAGGTATTAGGAGTAAAATCTGCTTTAACCTGGTGACAGAGATGATCAGGCAGAGGAAGGGGTTCAATTTTTGGCCTCTGTAGCCACAGATCTGGTCCTTGGTGGATTTGGTGATGCTCTTTTCTGTGACTGCAGCAGCCAGGGTGGACTGAAGGGAGCCACAGGCCTGTATAGCCTGGAGAGATGATGTGCCCTAAGGAGCACCTGCTGATTTAGCACTTCTATTTCTTTGCCCTTTCCAGCAAATCCAATTTGCAGATGACATGCAGGAGTTCACCAAGTTCCCAACCAAGACGGGCCGTCGGTCCTTGTCCCGCTCCATCTCGCAGTCTTCCACCGACAGCTACAGCTCCGGTAGGTGCTGGGCTCCTTGTCCCGTGCCCGGTCCTCTCCCAAGTCCAGCGTTGGTGCCGCTGTGAACGCGCTGCTCACACCGCGTGTCGGGGTGCTCCATGCTGCTCTGTTGTATTTGGATGTGGAGGGGATAATTCCAGGGGTTCCTGGAGCTCAGGCGTTGATTACCAGTTAGTTCTGGGTTGTTTTAGGGAGCAAAAGTGCAAAATTCCTTCTGGACATTGACTTTCCTTATGAGACTTGTAGTTTGAGCCATGAGCGCGTGTGTGAAAGCTGGGACGCGAAACGGAGCAGGAACTTGAAGGGTAGGAGGTCCTGGGGTAACCTACATTCCTCTCCTGGCTTTAGCTGCCTCCTACACGGACAGCTCAGATGATGAGGTGTCCCCCCGAGAGAAACAACAAACCAACTCCAAAGGCAGCAGCAATTTCTGTGTGAAGAACATCAAGCAGGCAGAGTTTGGGCGCCGGGAGATTGAGATCGCTGAACAAGGTAAAAGCAGAGCGTGGGGTTCGTGGGGCTTGCGGAGACCAGGAGCTGAGCCATGGCCATTCCCACAGCTCATGCTACAGCCTCGGGTACCCTGACTTTTCCCCCCGAATCAACAGATGATGTGGGGAAGAGCTGGATGCGACAGCAGACATTTATAGTGCATCCATTTTCTAATGACAGCAGGGCTCTCGCAGGGTTTAATGTTCTGGTGGCTTTGGATGAGAAACCTCAATGAGCAAGGATCTTGCAATGCCTTCAGAGCCCTGAAAACTGACAGTCCCAACCTCTTCCCCTGGGGCTTGTGGGAAGCTGAGTTGCCATTTCCAGTGGGGTGATTGGGTAACTTTGCTTTCGGGCTCCTTTGACACACATGCTGCCAAAGCCTCGGGAGGGGAAGATAATCCAGGCCCACTTAGAGCAGCTCTTCTGAGACGTGGCAGCACTGTTCCCATCTTTAGGTGCTTCTCATTGACACTGTTCTGCTGCAGGGCTGGTGGCTGCCCTTAGCTGGGGCACATCAGGTGCCTTCCTTGGGCAATGCCTGTCCCAGACTTCTCTCATTATGTGATCAAGTGACAAATGACACGGGTGTTTTGGTCACATTTTGGACAGACCCACCAGCCCAGGGATGAGGAGTTTTCTCCCCAGCTGTGTAACGACTATAGCAAAAACTGTGGGGCTGGATGTAGCCTGGGAGACCCCAGAAAGGGGAGCAGGTCTAGCAGAGAGGGGCCTCTCTGGACTAAGCCATCATTAAACCCCCTCTCTTCCTCTTGCAGACATGTCTGCTCTGATTTCACTCAGGAAACGAGCTCAAGGGGAGAAGCCTTTGGCTGGAGCTAAAATTGTGGGCTGTACCCACATTACAGCCCAGACTGCGGTGAGTGGCTGCTTATTTGGGCCATCTGGGGTAGCAGAGACTGTTTTTTTTCCCCCGGGGAAGAAAGTCTCTTAAGTTTCCTGGTATTGGGCAATTGGAGGAGGCACCTTCACTTTTCTGGAACCATGTTGGAGAGGTTCTGCCGCCCACATTTCCCCAGGGCGACGTTTGCTGGAGCCGATCTCTGCTCGGTTCCTCGCTGCCTGTTGCACAAGGCTGTGCCCAGGGCCCTGTGCCGTGCTGGCGTGCTCGTGCCCATCACCGCTGCCCTGGGCCTGCCGCTCACCCTGCTGTCTCGCAGGTGCTGATCGAGACGCTGTGCGCGCTGGGAGCGCAGTGCCGCTGGTCTGCCTGTAACATCTACTCCACCCAGAACGAAGTGGCGGCTGCCTTGGCAGAAGCTGGTGAGTACAGCTGAGCCCTTCCACCCCCTCCTGGCTCTGCAGCCTTGTCCCAGCCGGCCAGTTTAAGGACTGGTTTGGACCACATATCTTTTAGAGAGGGATAAACAGGTCTGATCCCGTTGTGGGCTGCGGTTTGAGCTCTGTGTGGCCCCTTGGCCCTCCTGTCCGTGAGTTGGCCAAGCAGGAGAGAGCTCTGCCAAACTCAGCAGATGCCAAGGATGCTCCTCTTCTTCTAGGTGTTGCCGTGTTTGCCTGGAAGGGGGAGTCGGAGGATGACTTCTGGTGGTGCATTGACCGCTGTGTTAACGTAGATGGCTGGCAGGCCAACATGGTAATGAGCCTTCTTCCAGCCCTTCCTCATCCTCCGTGGAGTGGTCACTGGGTGCTCCTCACCCTTCCCTCCCTGGGGCTGTTCCTGGGAGCCTGCTGGGGCTGCCTGGGCATCTGCTGGCGTTGCAAAGGCCTCTGGGCCCCCGTTAAAGGGAGGGTCCTGGAGCAGCTGGAGCTGGGGTTGGGGACCACTGTGGGGGTTGTGGGAGCTGCAGAGACAGTGTCCTGAGTTAGTACAGCCTGGTGCCATGGGGGCATCTCCTCCTGGAGCTGCCAACCAGTAGAGAAGCCACGGGACCTCTTTCCCCCCAGGGTCAGCGCTATGGGAGCTGCCCCAACCGCTCCTCTCTCGACACAGATCCCATCCACCCTCTCCCAAAGAGAGAGGGGTCTCTGCAGGGGACCTTTCCCTTGCTGAAAGCAGATGACGCCTCTCCCTGCCTTGCTGCATGGTCCGTGATCACTAATGATGCGATAGCATGTGTCAGTGAGCCGTGACAGCTCCCGCAGCCTTTCCTCTCGACTGTTTGCTTTCAGGGCATGAATGTTGTGGCGTCCTTCTGATCTCAGCCTGTTTAGTTAGTGCTGCCTGTGGTCACGTTTCCAGGCTGCAGAGCAATAGCAGGGGCAGAAAACCCTGTTAGGATCCATCAGCTCCACGCAGCGGGTAATAAATCCTCTACGTTTTGGAGGAGACCCCGAGTTGTTGGCAACTAGGGGAACCCGGGAGTCCTGGCCCCCAGACCTCTGCCCAAACAGCCCTCCATCAGTGCCTGAAGATGTTCTCCATCTCTTTTTCCCCATCCTGTCCCCAGCGAGTGCTTTTCCCAGTGGAAGGCCTGACTGCTCCATGATCTTCCTTGCCTGTTCTCTCTAGATCCTGGATGACGGTGGGGACCTGACCCATTGGGTTTATAAGAAATACCCCAACGTATTCAAGAAGATCCGAGGGATTGTGGAGGAGAGCGTGACCGGTGTGCACAGGTAGGAGGTTTGGGAAGGCTGATCTGGAGATCTCCTCTTGGGTTGCTGCTCTCTGCTCTGACATGCCTCTGTCCTCTCCCAGGCTGTACCAGCTCTCCAAGGCCGGGAAGCTGTGTGTCCCAGCCATGAACGTGAACGACTCCGTTACCAAACAGAAATTTGACAACCTGTATTGCTGTCGGGAATCCATCCTGGATGGGTGAGTCCAACCTTCCTCCCCGTCCCTGCTTTAACTCTCACACTGGTGGACGTGGCTCTGTCTCCTCTCGAGCAGGGGTCGGGCTCTTTGCTGCTTTGCCCTTGCTGTGTGTTTGCAGGACCTGGTTGTGGGGGCTCTCGCAGCGGAGCGCTGCCCTGTGCCGTCAGCGGTGTGCGCTTGACTAATCCCAACACAGGTCTCTCTCTGTCCCCCAGCCTGAAGAGGACCACGGATGTGATGTTTGGAGGGAAGCAAGTGGTGGTTTGTGGTTATGGGGAGGTGAGTTTTTGTAAGCTGTAAGTCAGCCTCCCCCAAGCCATCCTTCCCCTGAGCTCAGTGTCCTGCCTCTTCCCCATGCAAAGACCACATGCCCTTGATATAGGAGTAGATCAAACCTGGTAAGTGATTACCAGGGAAATCTTGCTAGAACCTGCTGAGAGGCTGGAGAACAAGCATCAGATTTCCCAGTTTGCCTGCAGATTAGCTGAGCTGCAAATAAGACAGTTGCTGGGAACACTGGCCTGAATTATAACTACCCAAGGGTGCTCCCATCTGCTGTCCCTGGACTGAGTTCAGCATCCAGCCTGGCTGTCACCGAGCCTGTGACAGAGGAGGTGGAGGAGCAGGCTGCATCTCGCTGGTGGATAATGTTCTGGCAGAGGGGAATCGTATCACGAACTTGTAAATGGTTCTGCCCTGGGAAGAGCATGGAGCCGGGAGCTGACACCTTCCCTCCATCTGTGAGCTGTCTGCGTGGGTGTTTATCTTCCCGCGCTGCGAAGGGCCTGGCAGTAGCTGCAAATGCTCTTCCCAGCAGGAACACTCTTACTAATTTATTTAGACACCAGTGGAGCCCAGCTCTGCTCGACCAAGAGGCTGTGCTGGCTCTCGCCCAGGCGCTCTGGACTGGCCTCTGCATCTCCAGCCATGAGTTGTGCTGGGAGTTGTAGTCTCTGGGGCCTGTCCTGAGTTTTACTGGACTTCTTCAGAACAAGGGAGTCCTTCCAACCTCACTGGTTTCCCCTTTGGATGTGGGTTGGAGTCCCAGTTTGCTCTGCCTGGCTGTTTTCAGTAGACCTGAGGTCAGAGCTGGTTGATAAGTGAGGGTGTCTCGGGAGGTGTTTCTTGCCTGGCAGCATTTTGCTGGTCAGAAAAGGGGGCTGAGCATGGGTACATGCAGATTAGCCCGGTGTTAGTGTGGGCACGTGGTGTGGAGAGCCGGACTTCAGTTTAATTTTGTAGTGAGGAGAGGGATGGAGTCAGAGACGCTGTTACAGGAGCTCTACTCTGCCCCACGCTGATGTGGGGAGCGTGGGACGGAGGATTTGTCCCCCCAGTCAGTGCAGGACAGCTCTGAATGAATGCCAAAGAAATCCTTTGCTTTAAAGGCAAGCAGGGGAAGTGCAGCTTGTCCAGACTGGCTTTAATGTCCTCTTGGAGAAGAGCTCAGAAGGGCTCCTGCGGCGCTGGGGGCTGTGCAGGCTGCGAGAGTGTTGGTTTTGCAAAGCCTCCTGCCTGCTGGTGGCCGTGCTGGAGGGCTGGTGGCCTTGGACGGGGAGCTGGGCTTGCAGCAGAAGTGCCACTTGCCTGGTACATCGCTGAGCTGCTCCTGGCATCAGGCAGGTGGCCGGGACGAGCATCTCGGGCTGTTTTAGGGAAGGGGTTGTAGCGCCGGGCACGTCCCATGTTCAGCTTCATGCTGATGCTTTGCCTCGGCAGGTCGGCAAGGGATGCTGCGCCGCCCTGAAAGCCCTGGGAGCGATTGTCTACGTCACGGAGATCGACCCCATCTGCGCTCTCCAAGCTTGGTAAGATGTTACATGCTGCTTGTGAGCATCTCTTCGTCTGCTCTCTGGCTTCCTTTAAACCCTGACAGAGACTGAAACAGAGCCAGGAGGATCTGTGGCTCGTCTTGGAGAATATTCATTGTGTTGGGGTGTGATGGGGAAGGACTGGGGCAGCTTCGAGAGCTGTGGGGTACCAGGCGGTAGGCACCTGCACCAGCTGGCTTGGGAAGGCTGCTCGAGGTTTGTGCAGGGCTGGCTGGATGCTCCCCACGTCCCCGGGCTCCTCTAGCATTTGTGAGAGCAGGTTGGACGCCGTAGCCTTTGCAAAACCCTTCCTCTTGCATCTGGTGTCCCCGGGGGTGTGGAAGGATAGCCTGGCTGCTGCGTGAGCAGTTCAGAGCTGCTGCAGCAATACAGCCCTGAGATCCCTCCTGGCCTGGGGCGGAGAGGGAACAGGCTTCTCCTCCTCATCGTGGTCCCTCTCCCCGTTTTTTGCCAGCATGGATGGATTTCGGGTGGTGAAGCTGAGTGAAGTAATCCGTCAGGTGGATGTCGTCATCACCTGCACAGGTAGGGATGGAGGAGGTCGTGGGTGAGCCTTGGAGCAGGCTGAGAAGCAGCAGTCGTTCCTGAATGGGTGTCTCAAGGGCTCTGGGGGAGCTGGGGATGGAGGACGCTTCACTGCCACGTGCTGCTCATTTTACAAGAGCAATAGCTGCGCTCTGGCAAGAGCTTTTCCTCCTACACCCCCCCAGTCTGCTATTTGGCCGCAGTCCCTGGGAGGAGGGACATCACAGCCATGTGTCCCAAGGGTATTTTGGGGTCTCCTAGAGCCTGGTTAATTTATGGGACCAAAGATCAGCACTTGACCCATGTGTTTCTCTGTTGTCACAGCCAGGAGGGCTCTTGTCCTGGTGGAAGTTCATGTGACGTTGCCCCAAGCTGAGCTTCTCTGACTCAAGGAGAAATCAAGCGGGTTTATATTTCCACTGCCTTGGGTTCATCTGTGCCCTCTCTGCCTGCAGGAAACAAGAACGTCGTGACCAGAGAACACCTGGATCGGATGAAGAACAGCTGCATCGTGTGCAACATGGGCCACTCCAACACTGAGATCGATGTGGTGAGTCTGCCCGCAGCCCCGACGGCTGCGGCCGCCCCGCCGTCCTCCCGCTGTGACTCCAACCTCTTCCTCCTGCTCTTGCAGACCAGCCTCCGGACCCCGGAGCTGACCTGGGAGCGAGTCCGCTCCCAAGTGGACCACGTCATCTGGCCGGATGGGAAGCGGGTGGTGCTGCTGGCCGAGGTGTGCTGGGAGCTGTGCCGTGACGTTCCTTTGGGTCTCTATCAGGAAACCACTGCGTGCCAGAGCTTGTCACAGAGGTTTAACGAGGTGGAAAAGTGCTGGGACACTTCATACCTAGGAGTTCTTTCGAGCTGGGAGCCGTCCCTATCAGCCCAACACTGTCTACCTCTGGTTTTGACAGGGTTCCCCACACAGCAAACAGGCTGGGTGTCTCCTCTTCCCACTTGAGCTCTCCTGGCAGTAGGAGGGACTGACTCTTTCTAGGGACCACAAAATTCCTCTGCCTTACAGCTCAGGGTTAGGGTGGAAACTGAGGCGTAGGGTGGAAACTGAGGCAGAGTTTGAATGCTCTGGTCACATAGGTGGCCCTTGAATCACCGTGCTGTGGTTGCCCCCTGCCTCAGGGAAGGGGGTGGAGGTGAATCCTGTCTCGAGACTCGATTCGGTTTGGCTTTGGGGGCGAGTTCAGCTCTCTGCAAGCTCCTTCTGCTCTCTCCTAGGGCCGTCTTCTCAACCTGAGCTGCTCCACGGTTCCCACCTTCGTTCTCTCCATCACGGCCACCACTCAGGTCCGTACGCTGCGGGGCTGGGACGTGAGGGGTGGAGGATGCTCAGCTTACTGCTTTGGTCACAGCTGGGAGAGAGCTTTTAAGTGAGCCAGGCTTCATGGCAGAGCTCCTGCTGTGCTGGAAGCCACTGGAGAACTCCCCTAGCCCAGGTTTAAGCTGACCTCAAAGCAAGGCTTTGTTTTGTCTTTGGACTTTTTGATTTCTACACCCCTGGGGTGAGTTTTGGGGATCTGGAGGTCAGTGGTTAAAATGCTCCCCAGCATCAGAGTCGGCTCAGCTGGGCGGACACGGCTCGTGTCTTGCCCTGTTTGTCGTGACTCCAACTTTCCAAAGAAAATGATGATTAAATTTAGCTCCGCTCCGCGAGCCGCAGTCGGTGCTGGCCCCGACTGAGCCCTCGGTCAGCGAGCGATGGGAGAAACCCACGGAGGGAGAAACCGACGGCCGGGGCTGCGCTGGTGGGGGGGGACAGCCACGCTCACCGTGGGGAATTTCTTTATCCTCGTTGGTCCAAACCGACGGGGACCGGGGCTGTGTTTGGGCCCTGGCTCCCAGCTGCGTGAACCAGCGCTCGGGGGAGATGCGGGTTTATTTCTGCTGAAGGAGCGGCTGTGGTTTTTGGAGCGATGCCTCCAGCTTTAAAACGAGCAATCCCTTCGTTTCCGCTGTAGGGTTTAAAGAGAATTAGAGCTGCTCCCCTCTCCTCCATCCCCCTGTTCTGGTTTTCCCCCGGGGCGTTAAGCCCAGATGCTGCCAACAAGCTGGGTGGCACCTCACCTCCCACCTCTCTGGTCCTCCCCCAGTGGCGGTGGGATTGTGGAGCCCCAGAGAGGGGGGTACCCTTCGGTGGGAGCCTTTCCTCAAGGCATTTTGGAAATGCCCCCCCCACCTCAGGCTCCCAAATCCTTATCTCTGCTGCCGAGAGCTTTGTGCCCTTGCGGGTGTTCAGCGCTGCCCGGCTTGGTGGCCGTCCCTGACTGTCCCTGGGCTGTCCCCTGTCCCCTCTGCAGGCTCTGGCTCTGATTGAGCTCTACAACGCTCCCGAGGGCCGTTACAAACAGGACGTGTACCTGCTGCCGAAGAAAATGGGTGAGTGAAGGGAACCCCGAGGGACTTATCCCCCGGGCTGCTGCGGGCCGGCAGTTTTGGGTGTAAGGAGAGACTCAAACCTGGGCTGGAAGAAACTTCCAGAGAGAGAACGAGTTCAGGGGAGCCATCAGCGGCCTTAAAATACATGCAGGTTGTTCGATTTATTTTCCTTAATGTTCTGCAGCGTGGCAGGTGTCCCTTGTCCTGCAGCTTTCTTGCTCGGAGGCTTTGCATGCCTTTTGGTGCACATCCAGCCCTGCTCAGCACCAGGGCTTGGGTTCAGCTCTGCTGTAGGCTTTACCTGACGGTGAATCCATGGTGCTAGATAGCAAGGGCTGTCTAACTAGACCCAGCGTGGTGCCCCAGCCCTTTTTTGTGCCATATGATGAGTCCATACATCATCTCCCCAGCACAGAATCACAGAATCAGGTTGGAAGAGCCTTCTGGGATCATCGAGTCCAACCATTGCCCTGACACCACCATGGCAACTAGACCAGGGCACTAAGTGCAGTGTAGCAGGGGACACGCACCCCCGAGCCCCTCTTTCCTCTTCCCCCTTCCCAGACGAGTACGTCGCCAGCTTGCATCTGCCTTCGTTCGATGCCCACCTGACAGAACTGACGGACGATCAGGCGAAATACCTGGGACTCAACAAAAACGGGCCTTTTAAACCCAATTACTACAGGTCAGTGCCAGCCAGGGCAGGGTGCTGCTGTCTTCTCCACCCAGTGGGTGCTGGTTGGGGGCATCTCCTTGCACCGGGACAGCATCAGCTCCCAGGAGCTGTGTCCCCAAGCACCCACGGCCTCACTGTCCCCCTCCCTTCTCTTCCAGATACTGACGGACCATACCCATGAAGGACCAGACCACACAAGGCAACATTAGAGAGATTATTTTTAAAGATCATTTTTATTTTGGTTTACTTTTTTTTTTAACCCAACAGAGAAACCTGTTTTTACATTTATCAGCGTGATTTTAAGGTCACTCTTTTTTTTTCTTTTCTCCCCTCTCCGTTTCACCCTTTTCCGTGATCACATCTCTGCTCTTGGCAGACAACCTGGGATTCGCTTCTTGCTTTCATGTGGCTGAAGCCGCTGGTGGCTCCCAGCCCTGGCTTAGGAGAGGGTTTCCCTTTCCTCACTTGCCCAGGGCAGTTCATTCCCGCAGCGATGTGATGGTTTTTGGTTTTTTCTTTTTTTTTTTGTCTTCACCTTTCCAGCCCGCGTTAGTCTCGGCCGGGATCCCTGCAGCTACGGAGATGCTGTTCTACCTTATCTTAACGTTTCTTTCTTTGTGTGGATTATCTGCAACTTCTAAATTGCCTTAAAGAGCCCAGTTTTAGCTGCTAGATCAATGCTCCTAGCGCTGCTTGGGAGCAGAGTGGCGCCTGCTGGCCACCTCGCGAATAGGTGACTGTCCCCAAGCCCGGCCGAGGTCCCTGCGCGGAGGTGGCCCGGGTTTGGTGGCCGCTGGCCCAGGTTTACTGGCCGGCTGGGTACAGGGGAGTTCACTGTTTCAGGGTGCTAATCTGAATTTGGACAGGGGTCACTTACCCAGCATTATCCTCATCTCTCCTAGGTTTTTATGTTTCTTTTTTAGCCAAACTGCACCTTAATTGAGTTAAAACCATTTTTTTTTTCTTGTTTGGTTGGTTTTTCCTCTTTTTGATCCTTAAAGAGATATTTTAAAGGGGAGGGAAGCGTGAGAGATGTGGCTGGCTGCATCCGAGCAGCCCCATCTCCCACTGAGAAGCGCGGGGTGGTTTTAAAGAGTGTCTGGGGTTGTTTTTTTTTTTTTTGTGGGGCATTTCACTTTTTGTTTTGAGACGGACGCAGAGATGAGCCTTCCCTGTACCCCAGCCCCTGTGCAAAGCCCTCGGCTCCCCATCGCTGCCCTGGCCCTCGAGCTGGGCTTTCCCAGCCGGCTTCCCTGCCCTCCCGCAGCGCGTTTCAGCCGCTCTCATCGCCTCGTTCATCCCCTTCCCGCATCCTCACCCGTGACACGTTTCTCTTTTTCCATCTCTTGCAGCTTGTCCCAGGACAGGGGAAGCTCCTTGCAACCCAGTGAGGTTTCTCTTGTTTTTTTTTTTATCCTCTTTTCTTCCCCCAGCCAAGGCCAGAGCACGGAGGGAAGGAGGATCCCCGCTGCCTGCATCTCCCGGTACATGGATAATGGAGATGCTGTGGTACCCGTGACCGGGGCTGCTCCTTCACCTCCAGCCACCCCGTCCCGCAGACTGGGGGTGCCTTTTTAGTGCTGCCTGGCTGGGTGCCTCCCTGGGGCTTTGCAGGGTCGGGGGTGCCGCCGCTTCCCCGGGGGGTGCAAAGCTCCTTCGTGGGGCTGGGAGGAAGATGGGCTTTGATCACCTTCCTCTTTCCCTTCCGCCTCCTTGTCCTTTGACTATTCCTCTTTCTCACCCTGCCCTGTCTCCTCCTGGACTGTCGCTGGGTCGCTCTCTTTCCCCACAGATTTTGGGGATCGCCTGCCTCGCAGGGACCCCTCCACCATCCCTTAAACTTCACGGGGGACTCATGGCTGGCTCAGTGAGCCAGGATGGGCGTCTGTGGGGAAGGAGCGAGAGCATCTCCCCTTCCCCATGGGGGGACCCCTGCACTTGGGGGGTCACAGTCCCCCCCTTTCCCATCCCCGTTAGGGTCAAACCTCGGCGTAAGGGCTCCATCTCTGTATAAGCCATGTCACGGGGTGGGGGGAGCCCGGGGATGGCGGTGGCAGCGTCGGGCCGGGAGGGAGAGGTTTATTTTGTATATGAATGATTTTTAATGAATGCAATATTAATCCTTGCAGATGAGCAATAAATCATTAAAGTCTAATTAAACTATTAGGAAAAATGAAGCGCTTTGGCCTGTGGGCAGTTTATTTGGAAGAGCGAGCGAATGCAATCCCTTGGGGACCCCAAGTTCTGGCTGAGCCCAGGGCCTGGGCTGGGATCTGCCTTTGGCCACCTCAAGATGCGACCAGGACCCCTGATTTGGGGTCTGACCCCTTCCAAGCCCCTTTGGGCCCTTTCAGTTGGCGTTTAAACCCTATTGCATCCCTCTGTCAGGGTCTGGCTCTCCTCTGAGCCCCATCAGGCCCCATCTCTTTGAGGTCTGAGCCTCCCAAGCCCCTTGGTTTGAAGATTCACTCGTTTCAGGCCCCTCAGTTTGGGGCCCAGCAGCCCTGTCCCTTCCTGCCACTCCCAACATGGCGGCCTCGGCCGGCCGGGCCCCGCCTGCCCGTGCCGCGGGAGGGCGGAAGTGCCGCTCCCAACATGGCTGACGCCAGCGCCGTGCCACACCCAAGATGGCGGCGCGGGGGCGGAGCTCACCGCCCGGCCAGGCGCCGCGCCGGCTGTGGCCACCGGGGGCGGACGGCGCTGGGCGGTGACGCGGCCGCCGCGGCGGGACGGGCGGGCGGAGCCACATCGCAGCTGCCCGAGCGGCCGGAGCTCCCCGCAACTTCCCCGGTGCCACTCCCAACATGGCGGCGGCGCTGCCCCGGCTCTCCCTGCCGCTCCCGCGAGAGGGAGGGGTGAGTCCTCGCGAGAGCTCGGCGCGGTGGAGGGCGGCCGACATGGAGCCGGGCGGCGGCGGCGTTGGGGGCCCGGGGCCGCTCCCCTGTAACAACAAGGCCCGTGGCGGGCCAGTGCCGCCCGGCAAGGCCCGCGACCTGGGCCGCCCGCCGCGCAAGGACTCCGAGGTCAGCGCCGCTGCCGCCGGGCCCGGCTCTGCGGAGGGAGGGGGGCGGCCTTCCCGGGCGGGCCGCGCCGGGCCGCGCCGGGCTGGGCCGCGCCGTCCTCCCCGTCGTGGGGCCGGCGCCTGCCCGTGTTGTGGTGGTGTCCGTGGTGCTTCCCACCCTGCTTGGGCCTCGCCTTACCCCGGGCCGGGCCGGGACCAGCCGCTCCCCCCCGGAGCCGGTGTGTCGGTACCGGTTCCCCTGGGGTCAGTCCGGGACCAGCCGCTCCCCCCGGAGCCGGTGTGTCGGTACCGGTTCCTCCGGGCCGGTCTGGGCCCCGCTGCTCCACACCGGAGCCGGTGTGTCGGTACCGGTTCCCCCGGGGCCGGTCCTGGCACGGCAGCACCGGGGCTGTGCGGGCCGGTACAAGCTCTGAGTAACCGAGAGGTCTCTCTGTTTGCCCAGGCCCGTGTAATCCCGGCTCTGCGTGGTACCGGGCTCGGGTTGGTGCCGGTTTCCACTTCATCTCTTCCCCAAGCCCGGGTCGGTTTGACCCGTCTGGGGCATGAGGGTGGCTCAGTCCTGGGTCCCCAACTGGGCCCGGCACTGGTCACCCTCCTTCCAGGGCTGCTCTGGGCTCTCACTGCCCTGGGCGGGGGCTTCTCCCAGGTTTTGCCGGCCCTGCGCGGCGGTGGCCGGGTTGTCGGGTCCCCCCGTGCACCGGGTCGGTCCCGCTGCGGTGCTCGGTCCAGGGGTGGCTCTGGCGAGAGGTGACCAACCCTTCCAAGGGGACACGGAGGTCCCCGTGGAGCCCCCCGTGGAGCCCCCCCAAGCCATGGGGATCAGGAGGGTTGTGTGGGACTGTGTGGAGCTGATTTATCCCACGGCTTTTCCATTGTGTCCCCCAAGTTTCATTCCTGGGGTGGCTCCAGAGCCGTCCACTTCCATGGGTGTCCTCAGCGGGGTGGAGGGGACGCTCCCCGAAATGATGGGAGAGGGTGGCGAGGAGGTCTGTGGGAGCCCTGGGTGCCGGGGAACGGCACGCAGACCCACCACCCTTCACACAGCCGGTGCGCTGGATCTGCCCTCGCTCAGGAGTTGGGTGCCCTGAGGTCCAGGAGGGTTTTGCTGTGTGTCCGTGTTGATGACTTGCTTAAAAGGAACAGATGTTTTGTGCTCGAAGGCTTCTCCTGGATGTTTTTCCGGCCTCACCAAAGCTGTTTGGAGCTGTTTTGTTCTCACTGTTGGCATCTGCTGGCATCCCTCTGGTCAGCACTGAGGGGGATCACTCAAATTTTCAGCCATCTATGCAAAATGGGTGAGCTCTCAGAGCTCCCTGGTCCCACATAACCCACACCCCATCTCCTGCTTTATTTTTTTGGCTTTTGGGGGCTTTTGGAGTGTTTTAGAGGTGGTGCAGTGTCAGGGGCTGCCCAGCGGTGCAGCACAGCGTGGCTCGCTGGGGTGGTAGGAGTTGCCTTGGTAACATTTACGCTGCTGTGGGTACGTTTTTGGTCTCTTAAACAGAAGGTCCAGTCCTGGATTTGCGGGAGGATGAGGTGAATTGCGAATGTCTTGGGGATTTTGGTTTTCCTGACAAATAGCGTGATTTAACTGAATTATTTCTCTGCTTTCAGGGCTACTCGGAGTCCCCAGACCTGGAGTTTGAATACGCAGATACGGATAAATGGGCAGCAGAACTCTCTGGTAAGGGACTCATTCTGAGGGATCAATTAATCAGCCATGATTTGCTTTCCTGGTAGTGGTTAAAGATGCTCTTTCAACTCCAGTATTACTCTGTTGTTGTTTTTAAATCCCTCATTCACGTTAAAAGAGAAGTGAGATCGCGTCGTTAATTTTTTTAGCCTTATGCTGGGTGTGTGTTTTGCATTTCCCTCATTTTGGAGAATTTGAAATTGGATTGGAATTGGAGAAACTGGAGAACTTCAATTAACGTGGTCGAGTTGCAGCTCTCTCCGACAGCTCGGTGCGGGCTGTTGGAGATTTTCCTCTGCGCTCTTTTGGCAGAGCTGTACAGCTACACGGAAGGGCCGGAGTTCCTGCTCAACCGCAAGTGCTTTGAGGAGGACTTCAGGATCCACGGTAAGACCCTTCTCTAGGACATCTTGCCCATTTGAGGAGGGACAGGGATCTCCTGAAGGAGACACGGGGACCGGTGTGTTAATGCTGCTGATCATCTTCATACGGTTTGTACCGGAGACCTCATTAGCCTGCGTGGGCTGGTCCTGGAGCGCAGCTCGCTGCCTCTGGTGCGTTCAGCCTTCGCTGATGTCCATGTCTGAGGTGGTTTATCGGCACCAGGACGGCTGTGCTGGAACTTATTGGCAGCAACAAGAGCATCCAGCTCATTTCCCATCAGCTGCCAGCACTGGTTTGGATGGATGTGATTCATCCCATCGTGTGGTGATGGCAGGAGACGGTCCCTCCAGGCCGATCCCGCATGCCTGGGCGTTGCTCCCCGGGGCAGCCCTGTTCTCCATCGTGCTGAATCCTTTTGAGCTGTTCCTGTGCTGTTGGTGTCCAGGGCAAGCAGAGGTGCCCCGTGCCCTCAGCCTGCCCGCTTTGGCTTTGCAGTGCGGGACAAGAAATGGACGGAACTGGACAAGAACCAGCACCGCACTCACGCCATGCGGCTTCTCGACGGGCTGGAGGTCACCGCGCGGGAGAAGAGGCTGAGGGTTGCCCGAGCCATCCTTTACGTTGCCCAAGGTGACACCAGGCTTTTGCCCCCTTAGTTTCCCCGTTGCTCAATCAGGGTAGCGGATTGGAGCCTGTCAATACAAAATATTTAAAATCATTTTCTTTCCTTGCATTTTTTTTTATTTCACCTGGGGCGTCTGGAACGAAGCTAATTCTCAGGAGAGCCAAGCAGTTGATAGGAGTTTGGTCCAAAATTTAGCCGACTTCTCTATGCCATCCCAGCCGTGCCAGACCTGGGCTGTGTTACCCACAGTTCCCTCCCTCTGCAGCCCACTTTTCACCTTCAAATTAGGCCTGTGTTTTCTCATTCCCCCTGCAAAACGCTCTGGCGGTGCGAGATCCCCCTGTGGAGGTGGGATCCAGCGAGGGTGTCGTTGCAGGTACGTTTGGGGAGTGCGGCTCCGAGGCCGAGGTGCAGGCCTGGATGAGGTACAACATCTTCCTCTTGCTGGAAGTGGGGACGTTCAACGCTTTGGTGGAGCTGCTCAACATGGAGATTGAGTGAGTACTGAGGGAAGGCGCTTCAGAAATGGCCCTGGAGCTCCTGGGCAGGAGTTTTGCCAGTCTGTGGCAGTCCCGTTCCTGGTCGGTCTGTCCCTAATGTGATTCCTGCAACCCCTGGAATGACTCCTGTTGTTCTGGGTGGGTACATAAGGGAGGATTATACCTGATTTATACAGAAATTCACTACAAGTCACGCTGCCTGGCAGCAAACAGAGATGGGCCTGTTCCTCCTCCCTCGATTGCACTGTGAACAGGGCACTCGTTGCAGCAATATCAATTCCAGGGTTTGACTCTGGCATGTGAGTTGCTCATGGCAGAGGTACAATGTCTCCCAAAAAGCCCCTCTGAGGCTGTTTTCCCTCCGCAGTAACAGCGCGGCTTGCAGCAGTGCCGTGAGGAAGCCGGCCATCTCCCTGGCTGACAGCACGGACCTGAGGTACGGGGCAGGCCTTGGGAGGAGGGGGTATTGCGAAGGTGAGGAGACCTTTTTCCCCAGTGCCTGAGCACCGATTCCTTAGTGTGGAGTGGGTGCATGGAAGCCAGCTGTGGTCTGGGCTGCTCCAGCCTCCTCCTCCCAGAGCCCTGGGTGCTGGTGGTGCCTCCATAACTCATCCCGATCTCTGGTGATTCACCCAACCTTCTGCTTTTTGCAGGGTGTTGCTGAACATCATGTACCTGATCGTGGAGACTGTTCGGCAGGAGGCCGAGGGGGACAAGCCCGAGTGGAAAAGCATGAGACAGACCTTCCGAGCAGAGCTGGGTGAGGACCAGGCGTTTGGGGATTGATGGGATGGAGGTTTCCAGTGCTGAAGACTGAGAGATTGAGATGGGATTTGGCTCTAGGCCTTAGTTGCTAGGGACTGGTAGCACTGGGTTGGTTTCTGCTAGGCTGAACTTTGCTGGTGGGGCAAAGGGGGATGAGCAGAGGAAGCCAGCCAGGCTTTTCTGCTGTCTGTGTGATCTCTCCCTGGGGGAAAAAAATTGAATATTGGGGCTGTTGTTTCCTCTCAACACAGAGGTGAGAAATTATGGAGGTTACAAGGCCTTGGAAAGGAAGAGAGGAGCTGTCTGGGATGAGATGATCTTAGAGATGGGAGGTGTGAGACTGCAGAGGCCGTGTGAGGGTGCAGGGGTTGGTGGTGCCGGCAGTTGGGGTGAGGACAGGGCCAAGGAACGCCTGGCTATCGCTGCCGTGTGGTTCCAGGAGCCCCTCTGTACAACAACGAGCCCTTCTCCGTCATGCTCTTTGGGATGGTGACCAAATTCTGCAGCGGCCACGCTCCGCACTTCCCCATGAAGAAGGTGCTGCTCTTGCTCTGGAAGACTGTGCTGGTAAGGAGAGGCCATGGGGTGTGCTGATATGTGTCTTGTGGCTTTTTGTTCAGCAGAGGAAGGAAGTTCTGCCCTCAGAGCTGGCTGTAATTGCTCCATCCTCTCTTTCTGGCATTCAGACGGGTAGATTGTGCCCTATTAAACCCACCCCCAGCTTTCACCCTGTAGGGGAGCATTGGATGTTGGTGTCTGGAGCTGGATACCAAGGGCAGACCCAAAGCAAGGTCCCTGCCTGGGGTCTGCATGAAGGAAAAGGTCCAGACACGTCAGTCGTGGATGCCTGAACACCCTCCTTCCCTTCTGCCTTTCACAATGACAAGAGCAGTGTGGGGACAAGCAGCTCGTTTCACACCCTGGGGAAGGATTTGGGACTCATGGAGGGCGGATTTAGGGGGGGTTCAGGTGGAGATGCCATTGGTGTCATCGTCCCTCTGTACTCGGCACTGGTGAGGCCGCACCTTGAATCCTGTGTCCAGTTCTGGGCCCCGCACTTCAAGAGAGATGTTGAGGTGTTGGAGCGAGTGCAGAGGAGGGCGACCAAGCTGGGGAAGGGTCTGGAGGGTCTGACCTGCGAGGAATGGCTGAGGGAGCTGGGGGTGTTTAGCCTGGAGAAGAGGAGGCTCAGAGGTGACCTTAGTGCAGTCTACAACTACCTGAAGGGAGGTTGGAGCGGGGTGGGAGTTGGCCTCTTCTCCCAGGCAACCAGCGATAGGACAAGAGGACACAGCCTCAAGCTTGGCCAGGGGAGGGTCAGGTTGGACATGAGGAAGCATTTCTTCTCAGCAAGGGTCATTAGCCATTGGAAGGGGCTGCCCAGGGAGGTGGTGGAGTCACCATCTCTGGAGGGGTTTAAGAAAAGACTGGACATGGCACTTAGTGCCCTGGTCTAGTTGCCATGGTGGTGTCAGGGCGGTGGTTGGACTTGATGATCCCAGAGGGCTCTTCCAACCTGGTTGATTCTGTGATTTATGTGTTGAGGTGTCCCCCGTGCTCAGGGTGCTGTGGTCTCCCTTGCAGTGCACGCTGGGGGGCTTTGAGGAGCTCCAGAGCATGAAGGCGGAGAAGCGGGAGATGCTGGGCCTGCCGCCGCTCCCCGAGGACAGCATTAAAGTGATCCGCAACATGCGAGCGGCCTCCCCGCCCGCCTCCGCCTCCGACCTCATCGAGCAGCAGCAGAAACGAGGCCGGCGGGAGCACAAGGTGGGCACGGTGACATTAACGGGGGGTTCTGGGCACCGACCTTGGAGCAGCTTGTCCCCAGGGTGTTCACCTGCCTGCTCCTCTCTCTCCAGGCCCTAATTAAGCAAGATAACCTTGATGCCTTTAATGAGAGAGACCCGTACAAAGCTGACGACTCCCGTGAGGAAGAGGAGGAAAACGATGACGACAACAGCCTGGAGGGAGAAACCTTCCCCCTCGAACGGGATGAAGTGATGCCTCCCCCCATCCAGCATCCGCCCAGTGACCGTATCACCTGCCCCAAGGGGCTGCCGTGGGCCCCCAAGGTCCGGTGAGTCGGTGGGGCTGCCCTCGGGCTGGGCTGGAGTGGGATGAGGAAAACGGAGGCTGTTGAATATGGAGAACTTCAGCAGGGATGTGGGGAAGATGTTGGGGATGGGGTGGTCGACCTGCTGGTCACTTTGGTGGCTGTTCTTTCAGTGGGGTGGGCTCCGCACCATCTCCTTTAGCTGACCCCTGCGCCTGGGGCTGTGGAGTACCCAGGTGGGCAGGAAGATGTGACCCTTCCCCTTGTCCCTTTGCTGTAGAGAAAAGGACATTGAGATGTTCCTGGAGTCCAGCCGCAGCAAGTTCATCGGCTACACGCTGGGCAGGTGGGTTCCTGCAGAGCCAGTCTGGGGGGCTGCTGATTTGAGGGGGGGTCACAGCAGCAGCTGCTAGGGTGGGGGCTGCCGTTGCCCTCTGCTTGGCCGCAGAGGAGTCCTGAGCTCGCTGGCTCCTTGGGGTGGTGGTCTCTGACCCACTCGTGGGGGTGGCTCGGGTTTGCTCCTGCCTGTGCCCACCCTGGCTCTTTCCCTTCTCTCTAGTGACACCAACACCGTGGTGGGCTTGCCCAGGCCCATCCACGAGAGCATCCGAACCCTCAAGCTGGTGAGTACATGGATGAATTCCTCCAGCCCCTGCCGTGGTGTGGGTGCCCCTTCCCCATCGCTCCGCACCCATCACAGGTCAGGGACGGTGGTGCATTTTCCTGACCCCTTTCCCACTTGCTCAGCCCTGTGATGGGGAGAGGCCTCAAGTTTTCATTCCGTCCCTGGTCTCCCAGTCTGTCTGAGTCCCTTTCCTTACTGGTTTCATCCCTTTCTTACTGGGGTTGTCCCAGAGGTGAAGCCAGTAGCCACCACCCTGCCCATCAACACTGGTCACCGCTGGGACAGGAGTGACAGAGGTCCCTGGAAGGACTTAAAAAGATGATGGAACCAGGCTGGGGCTGGTGGCATCGATGTGGGGGTCCGTGGTGTGAACCCCTGCTCTCTCCCCCTGCAGCACAAGTACACGTCGATCGCAGAGGTGCAGGTGCACATGGAGGACGAGTACCTGCGCTCCCCGCTGTCTGGGGTGAGTGTGGGCATGGGACGAAGCTGCAGGAGCTGAGGGTATCCTGCCCTTGGGGTCGGGGAGCCTGGGGCTGAGCCAGGCCCACGGCGCTGGTGGCAGCTCCTGATTTTTTTCTGAGGTTTTCTGGTCTCTCCTGGCCCCAGGGGGAAGAAGAAGTGGAGCAAGTCCCCGCGGAGATCCTGTACCAGGGCCTCCTGCCCAGCCTGCCGCAGTACATGGTGAGCTGGGGAGCACTGGGGGTCCCCTGGGCTCAGTGCAGGGGGCCTCCCTCCACAGCTCCATCCCTTTCCAGTGATGCCCCCCAGATTTTCTTCCCTCCCCACATACACATCCCTGCTACTCCCTCCTGCGGTGGGGCGGGGGGGGCCTGTGGTTGGTCCCCCCCCTCCCATCCCCTTTTCCATCTCTCGCTTCTCCCCAGATTGCTCTGCTGAAGATCCTCCTTGCCGCAGCCCCCACCTCCAAAGCCAAGACAGACTCCATCAACATCCTGGCAGATGTCTTGCCGGAGGAGATGCCGTGAGTGACTGTGGAGGGCGAGCAGAGGGGCTGGGTGGCGGTGGGAAGGGAAGGGGGGACAGGAGGGGTGGCGTGGTTTGGGCTGGGGCTGTGCTTGAGACCCTCCTGGGTGATCTGACCCTCTTCTGCTCGGTGGTGTGCCAGGAATTGTGCGTTGCTGCAGGAGCTGGCTGCAGGTGGCTGCCGAGAGCCCGGGGGATGGCAGGACTGTCCTCCGACACCTCTGGGGCTGGCAGGGTGCACACAGTGCCCCCAGCCCAAGGAACCCTCTGTGTCCCTCAGGACCACGGTGCTGCAGAGCATGAAGCTGGGGGTGGATGTCAATCGGCACAAGGAGATCATCGTCAAAGCCATCTCTGCCGTGCTGCTTCTCCTGCTCAAGCACTTTAAACTCAATCACATCTACCAGGTGAGGTGGGCCAGGGTGCAGCTGCCCTGCGCGGGGCTTCGGGGGTGGGCAGCACCCAGGGCAGGTCCCTGTTCACCTGCCTTTCTCCCCAGTTTGAGTACATGGCCCAGCATCTCGTCTTTGCCAACTGCATCCCTCTCATCCTGAAGTTCTTCAACCAGAACATCATGTCCTACATCACTGCCAAGAACAGGTAGTGGAGGGGAACGTCCGCCCGCGTCCCTGCCGGGTGTGGGGCGGGGGTCCCTGCTTGCTGTGCCCCTCCCTGGCTGTGGCTTGGGCGCAGGCAGACCTGGGGAAGCGCCCACTGCAGCTGATCTCGGTGGGTGGGAGGTGTGGGGCTGTGTTGCCCCCAGGCCAGGTGGTATCTAGGGGAGCAGCACGACACCCCCTCTCCTTCCCTGCAGCATCTCTGTCCTGGACTACCCCTACTGCGTGGTGCACGAGCTGCCGGAGCTGACAGCAGAGAGCCTGGTGAGTTGCTCCCTTCTCTGCCAGCTCCTGGCACCCTGGGGTGCTTCTTGGAGGGGAATCATGGGTGCGGGGAGGCAGCAGGGCTCCAGCACCCAGTCCTGGCACCCTCAGCACTCCTGTGCTCAGCCCCTGGGGCTTTGGGTGAGTGCTTAGACATTGCCTGCCTGCACGCTGTGCTGTACCCCCTTGGGGCAGGGTCCTCAGAGCAGAGCAGCCTCTCCTCATCCCTGCTCCCGTCTCTTGCCTGACGCCTGCCTCTGCTTTCCCGCAGGAAGCCGGAGACAACAACCAGTTTTGCTGGAGGAATCTCTTCTCCTGCATCAACCTCCTGCGCATCCTGAACAAGCTGACCAAGTGGAAGCACTCCCGCACCATGGTGAGGGCTGGGGAGCCCACTGGGGCTCAGCCCGGCCAGACTGGGCTGTCACAGGGTGCCTGGACTGGGTGAGGGGGCTGTGGGTACCTTGGGGTGCCCCTCGTGCAGCACCCCAGACCTCGCTGGGGAGCGGGAGGCAAGAGGAGGGTGGGTGGGAGAGGGAGAGCGCGCACTGCAGGGGAAGGGTCTGCATGTGCTGGAGGAGGTGGTTGGCACTGGGAGGTACCCACGTGTCCACCCCAGCCTTGTCACCCCCTGTCCCCGGCTGCCGGGGGGGCTGTTCCCTGCAGATGCTGGTGGTGTTCAAGTCAGCCCCCATCCTGAAGCGGGCGCTGAAGGTGAAGCAGGCCATGATGCAGCTCTACGTGCTGAAGCTGCTCAAGGTACAGACCAAGTACCTGGGCCGGCAGTGGAGGAAGAGCAACATGAAGACCATGTCGGCCATCTACCAGAAGGTGCGGCACCGCCTCAACGACGACTGGGCTTACGGCAACGGTGCGTCCTTCGCGGGGCATCCTGTGACCCGCTGTCCTTCCTGCTCCGTGTGGTGATGTGTCTGTGCCCCGAGCTGTCCCTTTGCTGCTTAGGGCTCGTGCAGCCCTTAGGTCTGGGGTGTGGGGAGGGATTTGGGGTGGTGGCATTGTGGGGAAGAGCGAAAGGGCTGGTGTTGGAGCTCTTGGTGGCTGCCCTGAGTGTTGCTCTTTGGAAGGACCTTCAAAGACCTTTCCTGAGGGATCTGGGCTGGCTGAAGGGCCCCCAGCTCCTCTCTGACACCCCTTTTCCCTCTGCCCAGACCTGGACGCCCGGCCCTGGGATTTCCAGGCGGAGGAGTGCGCCCTGCGCGCCAGCATCGAGCGCTTCAACTCGCGTCGCTACGACCGGGCCCACAGCAACCCCGATTTTCTGCCCGTGGACAACTGCCTGCAGAGCGTGCTGGGCCAGCGCGTGGACCTGCCCGAGGATTTCCAGGTCAACTACGACCTGTGGCTGGAGCGGGAGGTCTTCTCCCGCCCCATCTCCTGGGAGGAGCTGCTGCAGTGACAGCCGAGGAGGAGGCAGGAGGGGGGGTGCTTTGGGGAGATCTCCCTGCTGCTGAGGGGGAGCGAGGCTTTGGGGAGGGGGGGTCTGTGGGTGCTTGGACCCCCTGAGGTGGGCTTGGAGCTGTGGGGTCCTCGCTGAGACACTATCCTGCCCCTCTGCCTCCTTCCAGGCGGGGCCAGGCTCAACCCCGAGCTGAGGGTGAAGGCTTGGTGGGGGCCACAGTCCCCTGGGAAATATCCCCTTGGGTGGGGGGGGACCTGTTTGCGCCCCTGGTCGATGCTTTGGGAGGCAGCACCACTCTCGCCCTCCTCCTGTCCCCCACCAGCTGGAGCCAAGACGGGGGAGCAGGCGGCGGTGTGGGGCACAGCGGGGCAGGGGACCCTTCGGCGCTGCTGCGGGACGTGGGGAGCGGAGGCTGGTTGCGGAGGCAAACAGGCTGTCCCCCTGCCCAGGCCCTGCCTGGGGACACGGTGACAGCAGGGGGGGACACTGGGAGGGTGATGGCGGGGGGTTGAGGGCTGGGGAGGGCTGCAGGCTGCAGTCTTCCCTCGCCCCGCTGGGTGGGGTGGACGAGCTGTACATATATATATATATATATATATATATATTTGGCGCTATCTGTGACCCGAGCGTGTCTGGGCTCTGTCTGTGTCCCCGTCCCTCCTGCCCTGTGTCCCCTGAACCCAGTGCCGGGGCTGACCTGGTGCATGTGGTTTGTTGCCTCGTGTCCTTAACCCCACTCCTCATCTCCCCTTTACGGTGGATGATCTGTCACCGGATGATTTAATATTTATTGATCTTGCAGCCGGACCTGGTGGCTTGGGGGGAGCTGGGGACCTCGGGGGGTGCAGGCAGGAGCCAGCAGGTACAGGCAGGCGTTTGCCTGTCCCCATCCCAGTTCTGCACTGGGCTTTCTGACACCAGCATGGTGCTGGCACTGGGATTTGCTTCGGCCCCCTCCCAGCAGAGCAGCCGGGCGTCAAACCCACCATCCCCAAAGCCCACCCTTGCAACAGAGCTCCCACTTACACCTCCCCGTGCCTCAGTTTCCCTGGCAGAGGGGCAGTAGCAGCCCAGATGGGTGAAATCCCAAGAGATTCACCCCTGGTTTGCGGGGGGGGGAGGCAGGGAGGGGGCTGTTTGCTGCCCTGCCCCACGGCGATGGTGGCTGTGGGCAGAGGGCAGCAGGGATGTGTTGCAAGGGGGGATGCAAAGCACGCTGAGCCCCCCCAGGGTGCTTTCCTTCTATCTGGGTGCCCCCAGCACCCACCCCGGCCCCCAAAACACTGGCAGATGAGGTGTGAGCCATCCATCACACCTCCCTCCCCTCCGCCTGCTTCCAAAATGGTCCCCAGCTGCGCCGGGCGATCACAGGACGGGGCTTTTATGGCGCTGCCGGAGCCATAAATAACTTATTAAAAATGTGTTTTATTGTTTATAAATGAATAACAAAATCCCCGCCGCTGGGAGCAGGGGGGGTGTCTGCGAGAGCCAGGGCACGGGATGTCCCAGGCGAGGGTGGGCACCCACTGGGTGCATGGCCAGGCTGTGGGCTGCTTCCTGGGGGGGCACCCTCCTGTGCCAGGGGTGCCAAGCAATGTTTGCTCAGGCCTTGGAGCATTTGGGGCTCCCTTTGGCTGGAAACCTTGTTTTTTGGCCCAAATCAGGAGGTTAGGTGCCTCTTTGGGGGGGTCTGTGGTGCCCAACCGAGGTTCCCCCCCACCCCAGTGTCGGGATGCAGGAGGGCGGGAGCTGGGGGTAGGGTGGCATTGTGGGTTTGGGGTTTTTTTTTTGGCATGAAAGGGCCCTTGGGGGGTGTAACAGCATCTCCTGGCGATGGGGCGGGTGGGAGCAAGGGGACATCCTCTTCGTGCCGTGATTTGGGCCCTTTGCCTGCGGTGGGGGGGGTCACACGGGCTGGACGATGGGCTGGGACATGTCGCCGTGACCTGGCAGGACTCGGGGTGCTCCCCAGGACCCCCCAGGAGCAGATGAAGCACATCGGATGCGATGAGGTGATGCCCCCCCCAGACACCTGACACTGGCCATACAGGTACCACCACTAACGGGCTTCCCCCAGACCCCTGAAATGGGGAAAACCCTCCAAATTGACCATTTTTTCCCCCAAACACCCCAACTGGGGCACTCGGGAGGGTACCAGGGGTGGGGGTCCCACCCGCTGGGGTTAATGCACCTCCCCACCTCAGCGATCTGAGGGGTAACGGGCACGGAGGAGGGGGGTTACAGGTGACCCCACAAGTAACCAGGCTTCAACTGAGGTGTCTTTATCCCCGCAGCCCCCCACCCCGTACTGGTTTATTGCCCCCCCCCGGGGGGCTCCCATCTTGCAGGAGCTGGTGACTGGAGCCTGTTTCCCCTCTAGAGGGGTGCAGAAGGGGCTGCCGGTGGTTTGGGGGGGCTCTGAGGGCTCCTGGGGGTTTTCCTCTGCCTCCAGTAACCCCCCGCCCCGAGCACCAGCAGCTGCCCCAGCTTGGCTGGCTCTTCCCAGTATGGTTGGACTGGGACACGAAGAACCCAATTTCGGGCATCGCTGGCTGCGCTGAGGGGGGGTTGGAGGCCAAATTTCAGCTGGGGGGGAGTGCTACCCCCAAAACAACGTGGCGTCCCCTGCCATGGTGCTCCCCTGGCACCCCCCATCACCGCAGTCCCCTCCCCAGACGTACCCAAGGCTGGTGCCCCCTGGTACGGGCATGGGGTGGGGAGCTGCAGGCAGGGGCAGGGGGGGGCCAAGAAGCTGCAGCCCCGCTGCAAACCACCAGGTATCTCCATCAAATCCCATCCTCTGAAGGTGCTCGGGGGGGGGCTCAGGTTTTTTGGGAGCCCCTTTCGGGGGTCCCGAGCTGCCAGGGGCAGGCTGGGTTTGGGGGTGACCCTTTTCCCTCCCCCAGCAGCCCCGCTTTGACCCCCCCCTCCCTCACTTGGGGGGGGGTCCGACAGCAGCGTGATGGAGCGGGCTGGGATGCGGGAAAGCTCGCGGAGATCGGGGTGCACGGGGAGGGGGGGTTAAGGGTGACCCCACCAACCTGCTCCCAACCCCTTGTGCTGGAGGGGGGGGGGGCAGGACACAGTCTGGGGGGGTGGGAAATGGTTTGTGTCCCTCCCCATGGCGGGGGGATCACGTAGCCCAGTTCAGCAGGGTGCTGGTCGCCTCTTTGCTCTTCATCCTCAGCGGCACCAGGGTGGGCGACTTGTAGTCATGTTCGGGTGCCGGCTCGAAGGGGTGGGTGCCCAGGGCTGGGGGGGGGAGGCTGTGCAGGGAGTAGAGGCTGTTGATGCCGGGGTGGGGGCCGGGAGAAGCGGGGATCCCCATGAAGCTGGTGATGTTGCTGTGAGCGTGGGGGTACGGAGACATGCAGGGGGTCGGGATGCTCTCGGGGGGCAGGAGCCCCGCGGGGCTGCCGGGGCCGGAGCTCGGCCACAGGTTGTTCTGCAGCTGAAAAAGACAAAGAGAAAGAAAATAAACCCAAAATGAAGTGGGGTGGGGGGCAGCTGAGGGTGGGGACCACATCACCCCCCCCTTGGATCCCCCTCAGCCCCCCTTGGACCCCTCACACCCCCCCTTGGACCCCCCACACCCCCCCTTGGACCCCCTCAGCCCCAGGGTGCAGAACAAGGGTGGCCTTTGCTTTATTTTAATTGCTTGGGGGGGGTTGAATCCTGGTTGAATCCTTCCCCCCCCCACCCCGTGCAGGGTGGCTGTGGGGGAGTTTGGCATCGGGGACGCGCGTGAAGCTGAGGTTTAGATTATTTTTATGCTTTTTAATGTTGGAGGGAAAAAAAAAGACAGGAAGCACTGATGGATGTGGGGGAGCTAAAGGAGTTTCTCTGGGGGGGGGACACCCCGAAGGGCACGTTCCCACAGGAGATGGAGGGGGACATAAAGCAGCATCTTCCTGCGTGTGGCAAAATGTGCTGCTGCATCTTTTCCACCCGAGGCCACGTGTTTTTTCCCCGAGGGTGGGTGGGTGGGACCGTGGGGACCCCGGTGCAATGGGACGGGAGCCCTGGCCTGTGTGGGTGCAGGCAGCCGCGGCGGCATCTCCCACCTCCTGGATTTTCCCGTAACGTTCCCGTTTCCGCCACTTGGCCCGTCGGTTCTGGAACCAGACCTGGGGGATGGAGGGAGATGGGGGGGGGTGCTGAGGCACAGGGACCCCCTGCTCGCCCCCAGGCGGGATGGGCAGCCCTCTGCCCCATGTCCCCGCTCGTCCCAGCAGGAAAAGAGCCCAAACACGATGCCCCAGGATCATCCCAGTAACCTGGAGCTGGACGGAGGAAGCCCTGGTTGAGCTCACCAGCCTTTTTCTGTCTACCAAGAGCAGAAATCTCTCTCATCCCTCTTGGAAAATAAGCAGCCCCGCTCCGTGCTCGAGCCTTTTCTCTCCCTTGTGCTTCTGGGCCTCGGTTACCCCAGGTTTCAGTGCAGAATGAGGCTCTTCGGGTCCTGTGCGGTCACGATGACCCACCTGCGTGTCCCCTCCGTGCTGCTGAATGGGGCTGGGGACCGGAGCTGGGGACCGGAGCTGGCCGGGATGGAGACAGCTCCAGCAGCATCTCCCGGAGCAGAGGATGTGGTAGCGGGATGTTCACCACAGGGCTCTTGTGCTTACAGGTAATTTCATCTAAATCCACCCCAAATCGGTGCTCGGAGGCTGGGGTGGGTGCTAGGGGGGGGTGCACAGCCCCTGCCTGTGCCTTGTCACCAGCTTCTGCCCCACGGGGAGGGCAGCGCCCAGGGCTCGGTGCCTCGAGGCACCCAGCACCCCATGGGTGCTCCCTGCTTGCTTCGTTACCCACCCGCCTTCGCTTTTCTCCCTGCCCGGTGCCCCCCCCCACCCCCCTCATCCCTCAGGGAGCCTCAAACCACACGGAAACGCCGCTGGAAAGAGCTCACTGGCCTGACACAAGGGTGATGGCGGCAGCAAGGGAAGGCCTCATCCTGCCTCACGTCCCGGGATGCGCCACCCCCAGCCCCATCTGTGCTGAGCCCCCGGGGATGGCAGCTTCATCGCTGCTACTCCTGGGCTGGAGGGAGCTGAGGTGGGGGTTGAGGTTGGGGATGGTGGGTGCATGGGGGGGATCACCCTGCAGAGGAGGGGAAAGCACCCTCCCACTCTGCCCAGCACCATCCAGGGTGGCTGCACCCACCCCTATGGGACCCGGGGACCCCTGCCCTGTACCTGCACCCTGGCTTCGGTCAGCTCTGTCCGTAGTGCCAGCTGCTCCCGGGCGTAGACGTCGGGGTAATGCGTCTTCTGGAAAACCTTCTCCAGCTCCTCCAGCTGGAACGTGCTGAAGGTCGTCCTGTTCCTCCGCTTCTTGTTCTTGCTCTTGCCCAGGGCCTCGGGGAGCTCGGGGCCCCCGTGGTCCCGGAGGCCACCCAGGGGTGCTGCCAGTGGGCACCCCAGCTCCCCTGGGGCTTTCATGGGGGGCCGGCAGCCTGCACCCATCGCCTGGTACCCGCCTTTGCATCCCTTCTCGCTGCCTGGCAGGGGGAGAGGCACAAGGTGGGGGGGGTGTTAATGATGTTAATGGTGTTAATGGTGCTAATGAAGCCCAGAGCTCTCCATGCCCCCAGCCCCAACCCTCCCCTCCCGTCCCGGCATAGTCCCTGTCATCCCGGGGGGATGTTGGGGTACAGTCCCGGGAGAAAGGGGCTCAGCGCAGGCATTCAGCGGGGCAAATCCATCATCAGGGAGGGCAAAATCCCCGCTCACCGGGGGAGTGGGTGGAGGGGTCCCTCTCGGGGACCCTCTTGGATGCTGCTACTAAGGGATGGGTGAGGGAGGGGAAGAGAAGGCGAGCGCAGGGTTGTCTTGCAGACAGGGCTTTACTCAACTCTCCTCGTCCCTCTCCTCCAGCACAGGCTGACGCCTCCACCCTGCTCAGCTGCGCCTGGGGCAGAGACATCGCATCCACCAGTAACCCCAGCCCACCGCAGCGCTGGGCTGTATCCAGACCCTGTGTTTGAGCTGGGTTCAAGGTGAGTTGTCCCCCCGCCCCACATGGCATTTCCCTGTAGCTGTAACTCTCCAGAAACCATTTGGAAAGGAGTGAAAAATAACCCCCCCACACCCCATTTTTGCTCAAGAAGAGCTCCCCTTCCCCACCTTCCTGCCAGAGCAAGAAATGGGGGGGTTCCCCCCATCCCCTCGCTGCTGCTGCACCTCTGGGTGTCTCACGAAATGGGTTCAAGGAGATAAGTTGCTGCCACACGTTTTGGAGGTCACCTTTGTCCCCCAGAAGCATTGTTCGTCCCCACGCGGGGACACACGGAGCTCAGCGGCTCCGGGTGCTGCTGGGACCCCGAGGAGCTGAACTGGTGAAGGGAAAACCCAAGGGGGGACTTAGCGGATGGGGGGAGACGGCTCGGGGACCTCAGCAACCAGGGGGAACGCAGGGGCTTCCCCTAGGAAGGAGAGGACCTAAAAATGCTGGGTTTTACCCTCGTTTCACCCCCACCCCAAGCACCAGCACCAGAGCCTTGGGCTGCGCTGCAGGTGGGGACCGCTGGGCCCTTTGGAGGGGCAGGATCAGGCCCACGGCCGGGCCTTGGGCGCAGCGCTCGGGGCTGGCGATGGGGGGGAAATCGCCTCCTTTTGGGTGGATCCTCCTTCCCGGCCCGTTAACCGTCACATCCCGGGGGAAGGGGGTCCCCATCCCTGCGGACCCACCCGGGGCTCCGCGCCCCCCGAACCAGCCCCCCGCTCCGCGGCCTTCTCCAGACTTTCGGTTTTGATTTTTGGTTGTTTCCTAATTAAGGCAATTTGGGGGTTATGGAGAGCTGAGATCCAGCTGCTTCGAATTAATGGGAAAAAGTGATCCGGGAGGGGGGTTTGGGGGGGCGATTGCTCCCCGTCCCTCTTGGTACCGACCTGTCTACATGCCCGGTGGCGGGTAACGGCGAAGGGATGAGGCCAAATTGCCGTTTCCTCCCCGCTTTGTCCTCCGAAGGGCTCGGCCGCCAGGCCCGGGGGGTTTTAATGATAAAAAACAAGCCTCGCCAGGGAGCGGAACGAAGGCAAAAACCCCAAATGCGACCGAAAATAAGGAAAAATGACCGAAATAAAAAAATCCTGCTGCACAGAGCAGTGTGATAATGCGTCAAGTTTGGGGTTTTTCCCCTTTTTTCTAAGACAACGCACCACATTTCTGAGCGACCCGCGAGTTTCGGCGTTGGAGACAAATAAATAAATTTAGGAGAAAGAAGGAGAAAGCAGGAAGGGAGCAGGATATGGGTGCGGAGCCAAATAAACACGGCGTCGCAGGGGGACAAAGACGATGGGAAAAAAGGAAGATATAGATATTTTTTTTCCCCACGCACACCCCTCCTTCCTAAACTGACACCCCCTGAAAGATTTGGCGGCGCTGGGGAATTCAGCAGCTGGGGAACAGCTGTACAATCCTTGGGTTAACCGGGAGGGGAAAGGAGAGCTCAAAGGGATCATTAAGGAATGGGATGGGGGTACGGAAAGGGCTCCGGGGAACCGGGGAGGGGGGGACACACCGCAGCCACCAGCCAAAGCCACCCCCGGGGATGGCAGCGTCCCTCCCGCCGCACCGGGAGCGGGTAAGTGCGGTGAGGGGATGGGGGGGACACTGGGGTGTCCCCGGGGCTTTTTCTACCTGTTCCCCCAGGCTTGGCCAAGCCCCACCTGGTTCCCATTACACCCGCGGTGCTGCCTTTTTCTTCTTATATTAAACAGAAACGGGGAGGGGGGAATAAAAAGCCCGTGGGACCGGGGAGCCCCGGAGGGACGGGACCGGACCGGACCGGGGAGCCCAGGAGGGACGGGACGGGACGGGACGGGACCGGTAAGCCCCGGCTGGAGCCCCCGACGGTCTCGGCCGGGAGGGAAAGTGCGAGGGAGCGGTGGGTGTTGCCTGGCCGGTGGGAAGCGATGGGGAGAGCCCCGGGGAAGCCGGGAGAGGGGTGCGGAGCCCCGGCAGCCGGGCACGGGGAGCCCCGGGCACCGGGGAACCGGGGAGCTCTGCAAGCCCCGGGGCCGGGCACGGGGGAATCGGGAGCCCCGGGCCCGGGCACAGGGAGCTCTGAGGCCGGGCACCGGGGAACCGGGAGCTCTGCAAGCACCGGGGCCGGGCACCGCGGCTCGGCCTCCCGGGTCGGGAACTCACGGCGTTGCCCAGACCCGGAGACCCGGGCCCGTCCGTGCGGCCGGTGCACTGGTTGCTTCCGCGGGTTCTGCCCGGTGAGGCCTCGGCACGGGCCTTTCCAGCCTCCTCCGAGGGACGGGGCCGCGCTCCGTCCCCGGTACTGGGCTCCGTCCCCGTCGGGACCCGCCGCTCCGGGGTCCGGTGGGCCCGGGCCGGTCCCCGCCGTCGCGGCAGCGGGGCCGGCGTCTCTCCCACCGCCTCTTCTCGCTCTTTTCCCCCCTCCCCGTTTCTGGAGGACGGGAACGATCCCGGAGACCTTGGTGTCTGTCGAGACACAGTCCCGACTGCACTGGGAACACCGGCCCGGCCCTTGCTGGCTCCCCGTCTCCCGTCGGGAGGGGTGCCTTGGCGATCTCCGCACCGACGGGGCCATATCGCGACAGCGACCGCCTCGATAAAGCCATGAGGGGGGGGAGCGTGTCGGCGATAGGACGCTTTAGGGGGGGATCAGGGCTGGGGATCCCGGCAGACCCCGAGAGCAGCGGCAGGATCGGGCCCCCGGGCGGGGGTTAGAGAGGAGGAAAGAGAAGCAGAAGGGATTGGGGAGGGGGTTGGCGGCCGCGGGTCCCCCCACCTCCACCCGCCGACCCCCCCCCCCCCTCGGTACCTGCAGCCCCGACCGGGTACAAGGGCTTCCCAGTGACGGCCACGGCGAGGGGGCCCGGGCTGGAGACCCCCAAGTACCGGGGCTCTGCCTTGGGCGGCGGGCAGCGGCCCGGGCGGGGGCTGAGCGGCGGGGGGTGCCGGGGGGGCCCCGCTGGCCCCACCACGAAGGTGGTGGGTGATTTGGGGAGCCCCGGCTGGGGGGGACCAAGCCGGCGAGGAGGGGGAAAAGCCGGGCAGGCCGGTACCTCCATAGCGCAGGTTGGAGGGAGCGGGGGCGGCGGGGAGCGGATTTTGTGTGGGGGGCCGGGGGAGGAGGGGGCTGGTGGGGATGGGAAGGGAGGGATGGCCAAGGACCCCCCCCCCCCCACACCCCCCCCCACCCACTCCCCAACCAGTCACGTGCATCCTCCCAGCCACTTCGTTAACCCTCTAATCCCAACTCCCCCCCCCAGCCCCACGGTCCCTTTCCCGAGGGGGTCGGAGCGGAGCACAGTCCCCCTCCATCCCCAGGGCAGGGAGCCCTGCCCCTCCCCTCCCAGTGCTCCCAGTGGCTCCCCGCTACAGGAAATGCCCAGGGCCCTTCCTTGATTTCAACCTTCATCCCCAACTGCTACGAGCAGCTCAAAATCCCAGGCGCAGGGGGGAGAAACTGCCATTTTTCAGCCACCCTCTGGGGTTTTGTTTTTTTTTTTTGCCCTTTCCCAGCTGTACCGAACCCGTTTGTGGCCTTTCCCTCCCCAAAGCCGGGGCTGAGGCCTGGGCAGATCGGTTCAGGGATGATCGTGACACTGGGACACGAGATCCAGGATCCCACGGCGCCGTGTCCGCCCTTGGAGCAGGCGCTGGGCTCCGCTGGCGTGGGTTAGGGTTAGGGTCCCCCACCCCAGCACTGGGGTCCCCCCATCCCAGCAGCCTGGCTTTGGCTTTTACAACTTCTCTGGACTTTTTTTGTTTTTTTGCCACCCTCTCTCCCCTGTTTTTGCTCCTCTGCGGCTTTGGAGCCGCTGCGGCTGCTCCCCCAGGGCCGGACGCTTGGCTTTGTGGGGGGGTTTATAGAGCTTTGGGGGTGTTTGTGTGCAAATGATGGGGCAGGTTTGGCGATTCAAAGGCTTCGTGTCCAAGAGAGAGGGGATTAAATAACAGGCATGGAGAAATGAGCAGATTCCTGGGCTGAGGGGTGATGTTTTACGCCTCCATTTGCTGTTTTTCTCTATACACAACGCAGCCGGTGGCTTTTAACTCATCCCAGGGCATCGCACCTCTCTCTGGGTCTAGGAAAAAAAAATAACGTGCAGGTATCAGGGGATGAGCTGCATGGGAGCAGCAAAAAGAGGCGGAGAAGGAGCCGGCAGATCCCAGACGTGTGATGTTAAATAGCGGAACAATAGGATAACGCCGACTGTTAAATAACGCGATGCAGCGTGCTGTCGCTTGTATTTATCACCCAGGCACCGTGCAAATCTGGGATCACAGGACAATTTTGTTTCAAAGAGCTTATGATCAAAATATAACATAACCCCGATGGTTGAGGGATTGATACGACGTTGTCGGGTTGTTGCAAAACAAAAACAAACCCGGTGTCAGCGCAGGAGCGACGGGTTCGCGGCGTGTGGTATAAATCACGGCTGGATTTTCCAGCTCCCCGGCGAGGGAAACTTGCGTTTGCGAGAAACATAGTGGCTGGGTTGCGATCCTGGGCTCAAACTTCTTCTGGCAGAGAGTCCCGGGGGTCTGAGCGTGCGGTGCCCCCTCCTCGCCCACCCTCTGAACGCCCGCGATGGCTCCCCGTGCATCCCGCAGCGTTCCCTGACGCCTTCCCCTTCGCAGCAGCTGGAGCTGCCGAGGTTTTCCCTGTTCGACTGTCCGCAGCTCGCTGCACATTGTAAATTATTGCTAAATAGGGGCTGTAAGTCCTCTGGTGCGCAAGAAATTAAATATTATTAGACATAGAATAACTCCTCTAAAGGCGTCTTAGTTTCAGCGTACCTCTCCCAGTTTTACTGCTGGCATTTAAAGGATTTTAATGGCAAAGGGATGAGTTAATCCACGTGTGCTGGTGGCACGGGGAGGGGGACGAGCAGGCTGGTTTGGGATGTGCTGGTTTTCCAGGCTGGAGCCATCACTGGGACCCTCCTGGGCAGGTGGAAGAGGTCCTGGGAAGGTGTTTGGGCTCTGGGATTTGGGGTGTTTGGGAGTCGAAGGCAGCGCGAGGAGAGGTTTGTGAGCTCTGATGGGTGTTTGTGGTGTTGGTGTCGGTTTGTGGAGCTGCTGAGGGGTTTGGTCCCTCCAGTGAGCAGGGCTGAGGACCAGGACTCCTGGGATCTCCTTCTGAACCTGCCACCAAACCTCTGCCCTGGGTTTTCTTGTGTGTGGAGCCAGCCCAGGGTGCCTCACCCTCCTGGCTTGGCGAGTGGATGTGATGGGTGCTTTGAGATCGGGGCGAAGGCTGCTGGGGGAGACCAAGGTGGGTGCCTCTTCTTAGAGCACCATGGATGGGTACCAGTATGGGACTGACTGGGGCAGGGAGGTCCCCATGGTGCTCTCGGGGCTCACTGGGCTTCATTTGCCACAAACCAGATTATTTATGGGCAAAGGATGATCCCAACAAACTCCTTGGCTGAAAAGCTTCCAGGAGAAACTTTTCACAACGTCACAGCGTCCGACTCCGACATCTCCGCGAAGGCAAACGATGCTGGGTCGGCTCTTGGATAGAAATGACCTTTTGTGGCCCCGTTTTAATTGCATCTGCCACCAAACGAGCCATGGCAAGAGAGCCATGAAGTGCAGTGGGATGTTCTGTGGGCAAACGGTCTCGGTTTTCGGTTTCTCTCTTGCTTGCCAGGAGGAGGATTTTTTTTTTCCTCCCCTCTTTGCATCCCATTGGCTTTCCCCACCATCTCCAACCATCCCAGAGAGCTGCCTCGCCTCCCCTGGGATCACGAGATGTCACTGCAGAGCTCGGCGGGAGGCCGGGAGGGTTTGCATAGCTCTGTGGTTTGTACGAACGTCCCTGCGCAGCCCAGACTTCGCAACGTTCCCCAGAGCCTCGGGAATGCTGGCGGGGCACGGAGCAACGCCTAACGTACAGCACCGGGGACGAGCTGCTCCTTCTCCCGGGACGTGCTTCCCCTCCCAGCCCGAAGGTCGAGCAGCGCGGATGAGGACCAGCACTCGGGGTCCAGCCCATGGGCTTTTCCTCAAAGGGGGTTGATTTTTCTTATTTTATTTTTTTTCCTCTGCATTTTTCTCCCTGGGAGCCTGCTGAGAAACAGCGAGGGCTTTCCTCTGGAAAGCAGGGAGGCAGCTCAGCTCAGCGTGGCTCTGGCACGTGAGCTTCAGGGTCAAGGCAGAAAGGCCAGAGTATGGGGACAACTGTCCTCCTGATGACACTGTTAGACCACCAAAGCCCCCTCCAGCCTGTAGCAGCCCCAGCTGTGTTGGCTGACTGCTGACCAAGCTTGGACTAGGGCTTGGAGGCTGTTCTCCTGCTCCTCTCTGTGCCCAGGCCAGGTCCTCAGCCTGGAGAAACACCACTGGGGGACAAAAGGAGCTGGGACAATACAACGCAGGCCATTCCCTCTGTCCTTTGCAAGGACGTGCATTTTGGGGAAGCCCATGAGGTTCTTCCCTTGCCCGAGGAAGCTGTGGGGCTCAGCTGACCACGCTGGCTGCTCTTGGGCTTGTGTCCCCAGCCTGGGCTCCTCCAGGCTCTGTGCCCCACGGTGAGGACCTTCTCCTCATCCCCAGGGGAGATCCATCCCTGGCTGGTTTACACCCAGGGTGCCAGCGTGGGCTTCTAGTCTTGGGCACACCCCTGCACCTCTGTCGCCCAGGGACGATAATCTCAGCCCTGAGGGAATCTCTGCCCTTGCTTACGTTTATTTTTTTTGCTAAAGCTGCAGAGCTGTCGTGGGTTCCATCCTCAGCCCTTGTCCATCTGCACATCCCTCTCTGCCTCCCAAAGATCCCAGTAAATCCTCCAGTTCCTCCCATCCAACCCGTTGTAGAGCTTCATCCCAAGCTGCGGTTCGATCTCGCTCAGGAACGGGCACGTTGATGGCAGGAAAAACGACTTTATTAATTCACCCGGGGAAATCTCCCCTGTTTTACGTTAGCGAGTGGGAGACAGAGCCCCGCGGTCTGACCCTGCCAGAGACCCATCGGGTCCGAGCCGGGGCCAGATTCGTTAGTTAATGAGGCTGACGACGTTGAAAACGATCCCGTTTCCAGGTCTCACCGAAGCAAAGCACAAACACAAACATCCACCCACACGTAATAACGATGCACAAAGGCAGGCGACAGCCTCCGTGTCACACACGTGCTTTACATCCATGCATATATATTTATGTACATGCATATATATTTGTATACATACGTGCATATTTATTTTTATGTGCATTTTTATGGGCGTATTTATATTTACGTGCATATTTGTATTTACATGCATATTTATTTTTACATTCATAATTATTTTTACGTGCATATTTATATATACATGCACATTTATACACGTGTGCATATTTACATACCCATGCGTATTTATAGCCATCCAGATATGGCTATAAATTATATGCACAGATAATTTAATCCCGTGCAAATATGTATTAAATTCTGCACCCAAACATGGTGTATTTCTATATCAGTTCACACGGATGCAAAAAATCCTGTAAGTTTGTGTCTGGATTGCAGAGAGGGGCAGAAATCGCACCCACATAATTGCATAAATACCTAAATTTATACGAATATATGATGATGGTATCGTCTATACGTCCAGCCCTGCAGAGCTGGGTTGGAGGATGCAGCGAGGTGGGATATACATCGGCTGCAATAACATGCTTAAAACCTCAGCGCTGGCAAAGCGGGGGGGATTTTTTTACAGAAAATAGTGAATTTGTTTAAATTGCAATTTTCTTATGAATTTTTTTTAAGTTCTTTTTTTTGGTTCTTGAAATCTAAATTCCCTTTTTTGTCCCGGCACCGCTTCACAGTAGCGTTCGGTGTCGAAGCGTGCCGTAAATTAATGATAGAAATAACAACTGAGGAAAGAAAAACCCGTGAAAAAACAAACTGCGGATGAGATTCAACCTGGCAGGAAAGCCGAGCCCCATCGCTTTTTGTTTTCGTTTGCATTTCGTAGAGATAGATCAGGGGGAAAGAAAAAAAAATTGAAAAAAAAGTCGAAAAAAATTGAAAAAAAAATAATTAAAAAATCAACATTATTTTGGCTTGATTCAAACCAAGTAAAAACGAGCAGTTTTTTGCAGCTGCTTAATAATAATAATAAAAAAAACCCCAAGGGTTTATAAAGTGCTTTGGCGATGGAGTGGCCTTTAAAGGAGCTGCAGGAATAAATCAACTTAATTCCCTCGGGCTGCTTTAAACGAGGATCTGGCCCCATCCTTGCAGTCAGGGCCACGGCATGGATTTACACCGCTGATTAATTCGGGCTCTATAAACTCGATTTTTACGCTGGGAAGCAGAGGGGACGTGGGAACCCTGCGCTGCCGGAGGGATGGAGCCCTTCTCCCATCACCGTCCCGATGCCGCGTCGTTACACCCGGGCGGGTTTTTGTTTTAATAAGGAAAAAGATATTTCATCTGTGTGGGGAATTTTCAGGCTGCTTGGAAAAGTGTTTCAGGACGCCAAGTTTAGGCTTGTTTTTCCTTCCAGCTGCTCCAAATATATATATATATATATATAAAATTCTAATCTATATATTAGAATTTTATATATTCTAAAAAATAATTAAAAAAATATGAAATGAAGCCTGGAAGCGGCGGCGGCCAGGTTTCGGGGGAGATGCTGAGCTTGGTGCTTCCTTATGGCATTAATCCCAGTAAAAGACGTGTAACTGGGAGCCGAACAGGATTTCTGACTCCTAAAAAAAAAAAATCTGATAGTGATTGCCAAATCCTGAATCCATCGAGGGATTAAAGAGAATTTATTCCAGATTTGCTCCGCCGGGAAGTGGTAGGATTCGAGGGGGTTCGAGTTTCTCGTTGTAGAGGGATGCCGTTAACGCGGCGTAAATCTGAAATAAGGGTGGTAAATAAATGGGGTCACTTTGGGTTTAGTGTCGGTGTAACGGGGAGCAGGGTTTGGCCCCGGAACGGTTCGATGGGGGTTTGCTCCCCGGCGGTGAGGGCTGGGCTGAGCCTTTCGCCGTCGGCTCCGTTGTTGTGGGTTTGCTTTTTTTAATCTGGAAAATGGTGCAAATTGGGGGGAAAAAAGGCAAAAGGGGGGTGATGTGCGGCATGTTTTTGGGGTGCTGGGGCAGGGGGGGTTTAGCCTCCAGCTAAACTGACTCGCTGATCCCAGGAGGGATCGGGAATTAATCCAAACCCTTCCAAAAAAAAATCAGCTTTTAAGAGCGAACGCGTTTGGCTCCGGCTTCCCCTCCTTGTTTGGCATCCTCAGAGCCGGCCCCAGCATCACACTGGGGGGGGGGCTCTGCACCCCCCTGATTCACCCCCCTGTCACAGGGGACCCCCGTGGTCCCTGGGGACACCCCAAGATGCTTCCCCCACCTTGGGGGCTCACTTAATCCTGCGATGCCGCATTACCCCGGGCCCTGCTCCCCATCCAGCTCCCACCGAGAAACCCCCCCCCCCCAAAACCCCACTTTGGGATTTTTTTCAAGCTGGACAAAGCTTTTCCCCTCCCCGGGGGATTGATGGATTTATTCATCTCATCCCCTAACGAGCCATTTCCAGAGCCCAGTAAATTATACGCACCGGGACGGCTGAAATCTTGCTCCATAAATCAGATCTGAGGCTGACAAGTGTTGCCTGCATCATTATCCCGGCGAGCTGCGGAGATCCCAGGTATCGCCGCCTCCCTTGGAAATCCCAATAAATCTGGGAGTAATCATTCCCAGAAAAAAAAAAAAAAGCACCGGAAAACATTTTCTTCCCTTAAAATCTAAGCGGAAAATTTATTGCAAGGAAAGGAAAAGTTTTCTCCGGAGAGTCCGTAACAGCGACGCGAGTATCTCCCCGGGGCCGAGCCGGCGGGATGGCATCGCCGTGCGATTACTGGGATAAATTCGTAGCAGCCCTTAAAAATTCAGGATGATTTTTTTGGGGGGGGGATGAAACAGGGGGAAAAAAAAAAGAATAAAGCCAAATATCTCCAACTACGTCCCGAAAGGACAGTGGAGCCAATGTGCTGGAGTCCGTCGCCTTCTGGTTTGCGTTTAGCTTTTGGAGGAGGAAAAAAAATCAATCCCCCCCTTGCAAACCTCCTCTCTCCTTAAGGGGAAGATTTATTTTATTAACTGGCCGACACCTGAAAGTAATCGGCTTTTTTTTGTTGTTTTGGTGGCTGGGGAGGGGGGAAGGAGCCGTCCCCGGGGGCTCTGCGGGGAGGAGAGCTGTATTTTCTCGCTATTATTTCTCCCGTACCGCGTCCGTCTGTCCGTCCCAGCGGGTCTCACCCGGACGTGGGGCTCACACGTACGTGAGACCCGCTCGGACAGACAGACAGACGGAAGCAGTAAGAAGCGTGCATGGTGCTGTATGTACATGGGATGCTCTGTCTCATCGATGTTTAAGGTGGTGGATGTATCCTTACGCTCATGGTCCCATCAAGGAGACAAAATGCTCCTGTTTCAGATGGGGAAACTGAGGCACGGGGACACCGACGTAGGTATTAAGGGTTGCAAACATCTCACCAGCTCCACCTTGGGTGGTTTTGCTGATGGGTTGGTGATGCTCGGCTGTCTTTGCAACTGGGAGGAAGCCAGGGGAGATGAGGTTGACCCCAAGGAGCCACCTTCATGCAGCTCAGGGGGTGTTTTTCCCCTCCTCGCCGTGTGGTTTCCACTCCTCCTGACTTTGCAGAGAGTTTTGCTTTCCCCAAAGGCACATCGGCAGCTCTTGTACTTCTGTAATGGGTTTGTGCATGTCAAAACTTCAAGAGATCGGGCTGGTGGTGATCTCTGTACCTGTCAGGATGAATGAAAGGTGACAACGCCAAGAGCGCCGGGGGTGGGTCATGCGAAAACCAGATGGGTTGTCAAAGCTTCTTGCTTCCCACCGATTTGTTTCGCCTGCTCCAGCTCCCAGCCTGATTTAAGGTGTGTGAGGACCAGCTTGTGTGGGGAACGGGAAGGAGCAGGAAGGGAAAAGGGAGCTCAAAGTGCCCAACAGCTCGAAGCACTGGTTGGATCGGCAATGTGGTCTGGGATGGATGGATGGATGGATGGATGGATGGATGGATGGAAAGAGGAGGATGAAGGCTAAGAACAAGGTAGGGTCGGGTAAGAGCTGAGTCCAGGAGCATTTAAGCTTTGCTGTTGCTGAGGATGCTTCTAGCACCTGGTTGTTTGGGTCAGGATGGCAAAGGTGGTTGGATGGGACACACATCGTGTCACTTGGTGGTGGAGAAACGCGTCCCTCAGGGCCAGGTCTCTGTTTAGGCTCAGGAGAACTCGGTCTTGCAAAGCAAACGCTGCTTCTGGCTTTCTTCGGGGGTTTTGTGCCTGGCCACCACCCTGGAGGGGTCCCAGCACCTGAACCCAACATGGGGCCTCATCCATGTCAATGGTGCAAGCCAAACCAAACCCAGCGGTGCTGGGAGGGACATGGAGCAGGTCCAGGGAGCTGAGTGGCCACCAGTGGGGCCAGCCCCATGGGTGCAGTGGCCAAATCCACTTTGGGCAATGGTATCCCCCAAACCATCGCGTCCCACTGCCTTTAGTTCTTCAGCGGATGGGACTGTGGGGCCTGCCAGGGTGGTGGGAAGGGTCACCTTCCCCTCTGTGGCCTTGCTGTAGGTCTGGAGATAGGGCATAATTCCTGTCTCCTGGGTTTCTTCCCACCTTCTGCCATCGGCGCCTCATCTCCGGATCCCCGGTGCCCCGGTGCTCTGTCCCCGCCGTGACCTCCCCTACCCGACCCAGACGGTGAAAGGTTTCCTTCTTGCTCGGCCAACACTGATAAGGAGAACCAGAAACAGCTTTGACCTTTCAACTGCAAATCTCCCTGCGAGGAGCCGCAAGCTGTTCCATATCTCAAAGGTCCCTTGATAGGAAACAAAAACCGTGCCGTTGAACTTTTAAGCAATTTCACCCCAAAAAAGCTCTCAGGCACCCAAAAAAACCTCAAGTGAAGGTGGTTTTAACCCTGTTGAGGAACCAGGACAGCGCGTGCACCTCATGTAAGAGGTGTCTTGGGTTGATGGGTTGTCTGGAGCATTGGTCATCTGCTCTCTCCTTCCCTTTTGGCTGCTGCACTCACCCGTGGAGACCCAGCAACGGGGTGCAAAGGCTTGGGGGCAACTGGGCACCTCCTTTCCTCTTCTCTGAGAGTAGGAGCCCCTGATTATGCTGAGACCTTCACCTCTGCCAGCCCCAGGAGGACTGGGGACAGACAGACGGGCCACCATGGATGAGAAGTGATGGTGCAAGTTTGCACGAGACGGGCTCCTTGGGGAAGGATGATTTAACCCCCGGGATTTCAGCAGACACACGATGCGCCTGTAGAAGCAAATCTCCATCCTTGATTGCCTCCCCACCCCGAAGCGGCGCGGTCCAGCTCGGTGACGTGCCCTGCTCTTCGCTTACACCCTCTGGGCTGCCGCTGTTATAGGAAGGCGATGGCTGGAGGTGTTGGAGCTCATTAATTGCTTTGAGCAAGTTAATTGGTATAAACACAACAGCAGGAGATGCGGCGGCTCTGCGAAGGGGAGCGTGCTCAGCTCCGAGGGGGGATCAGGCAGAGGTCCTGCTTCTTGGTGGGTGCTCAGACCCCGGTAAGTGGATTACAGCTCTCGGGACCACGTTCCCCTCGCTGTGGCGTGGACGTGGGCTCCATCTCGCTGCATGTGAGCCCACGGGGCGGAGGAGAGCGGCGTGCCGTGGTGCTCACCCCAAATACATCCTCACTTGGTTTCCACGCCTTGAGCTTTTCCACGCCGGGGTTTTTTTCCCTGCGTTGGGTGTTTATCAATAACAGTTCCACGGCATGAAACATGGGGCTGTCCCAGGTGATGGAGAGCCTGAGCGTCCCACAGAATCAGGCCCTAAACACCAGCAGGCTCCCTATATTGCCTCTGATATTAACCCTACGTTTTCCCTGCTGTTGGTTAACCCCATTAATGGGATCTGAGGCGGTTCAAAGCCTTCGGAGCAGCAGGGGGGGAAGCTCGGAGCAATAAGTGGAGGCAACCCCTGCCAAATTGGAGTAAAAGATGTCTTCCTCCCGCTCCCCAAACAACCCACAGCATTTTCATATTAAATCTCTGTGCCCAGACTAGTTGGGGAGGAAAAAATAGCCAGGATCAGCCCTACTCTGTGTGGAGCTGAGGGGAAAAGAGGGCTGTTGCCTCCCGGAGCAGGGGGTAAGGGCTCAGCAGCCAACCCCGTGGTCCAGCACCGAGGAGAGGATGCTCCCGGAGGGATTGCCCAGAGAACTGAGATCCCAGGATGTGCAGCCTATGGGAAAGTCATCAAATCCAGGTAATTTGGGGGAAAGGGAGAGTTACAGGGGGTTGGGTCAGGGGAAAAATTATGCTGGGTGTCTGTGCACCACATTCCTCATTTGAAATTGGTAGAACGGGCCGTTGTGGGGGAAAAGAGTTGTGATTATTTTTTTTTTTGTTGCTGCTTCTTCTGAGCATCTTTGAGGGGGGTTCCCAACCCCAGCTCGGCTGGGCAGAGCCCCGAAAGCTGGAGCAAGGAGCTGGAGCAGGGACCCTCGTGGTGGAGGGAGCCGGGGATGGAGCCCTTTGTGCTGGGCACATGGGTCTCTGGGTGCTGGGGTGTGGGGGGACCCTGTGGGGTGGGGGGGCCTCTGTATGAGGTGGTTTAATTGGGGATGAGGTTCTTGGAGCACAGAGGTGCTCACACAGGATAAATTTTAGCAGCTTGAGTGACCATCATATTTGGGTCTAAAGCTGCTGATCTGGGTAATGCAGATCCCAGCACCTCCACTCTGTGGCTGATGGAGTCACCCCACGAGCAGGATCTGACCTGCACCAGCAGCTCCCCCTTGCTCCCCTCCTTCCTTCACACCAGCCTCTGTCTGTCCCTCCGTCCTTCCCTGCTCTTGGGGTTTTTCTCCCGGCCCCATTTTCAGGAGGACATTGCTGGGGTGAGAAGAGCAAACGGAGCCCTCACCCTTCACTTGGGGGGCACGTGTGACCGGTGGGATGATGCCGCCTCGTCCCCAGGATGGGGTTTAATGGGTCCCACCTGGCTCCCAGGCTCGGGGTGCCCTGCGGCAGCCGCCGCTGCTCTTCCCTTCAGTTCATCGAGGGCGGGGGGGGGGAAGTAAATTCAATAACTTCACTGAGGGCCTGGGCTCAGCCTCGGCATTAACCCCGCTTCCTTCGCCGCACCGAGGAGTCACGGCTGTTAGCCGAGGCCGGCGGCGGCGGAGGGGGAGGCAGAACCCCCCTCTCTGTGCCTCTGCTCCCCAAGGAGCCGCGAAGGGGCTGCCCCATCCTCTCAAACCCGCTCCTGGGGACCTGCTGATCCGGGGCAGAGGATGAAATGGCACGGGAAGGTTAATTGGCAGCATCTTTCTTCGCTGTTTGATTTGCTCTCCATCCCTCCGGCACAGCAGCATCTTCTCTGCCTGTTGGACCAGCCCCATCCAGCAGCACCCACCAGCGCAGGCAAGAGCAGGGGGATGCTCAGGGTGGGGGGATTTTACAGCATCCCCTCACTCCTGCCCTGCGTAGCATCCCCCATGGTCCCTGGCACGGAGGCAGTCTTGGTGAGCTGAATGTGGGAAGGCTTTTGCGCGGAGGAAGGCACAGAGCCTCCTCTGTGCCCCTCCGCCTCGCAGTAATTTCATTAACTTCTCTCATTCAAAGGCAGCCAGACCCTGGCAGCTTGGGACACGCTGACCCTCCCGAGGCTGCGATGTCTTGCAGGCTGAAATCCACCCTCTCATTGATTCCAGCGGGGCCATCACCTCCCAGCCCAGCTGACCCCCTTGGCTGCACACAGAGGATTAATTCCGCCCCCCCCCGCCCCAACACAACTTTTGCCCACTAACTCAACCCCTTCTGCCTTTGACCAGCCGCTCAAGGCAGTGGTTTAGCCCAGGAAGGAAAGAGGGGTTGTATCCAGCCCCAAAAGGGGACAAAAGGGCAGCAGAAATACCCTCCCTGGGTGGGGGGAATGGGGCAGAAAGAGGAATAGGAAGAAAAATGCATCTGCTCTGCAGGAGGCAGGTGCAGGAGTCGTGCATCACCACGAGATCCATCGTCCCACCACCCCTTGGCTTCTCACCCAGACACCTCGATGGGACCTGCCGTGGGCAGCCCCCGTCCCACGGGGCGGCTCGGTGGGATGCGCCAAGCAGCTGCCTTTGGGATGATGCTTTTTTTCCAAGGCACCCGCCGCCGGCTCCGGCTTCTGCCGGCCCCGCAGGAATGTGCGGGGGCACCTGGAGGCAGAGCCCCTGTTTGTTGTTTTAATAAATACGGAGCAGACGGATCCGGCATGGGGAAGCTCTCCTCCTCGGGGCTGGGAAGAGCCCGGCCGAGGGGCTCAGCCCCATCCTGAGCTGCTGTCAATCACTGTCCTCAGGCGGGGTGATTGACAGCAGGTGGAAGGGCTCCTGTTCAACAGCCACCAGCTCCTGTTTTCTTCTTGGTTTAGGACAGAGGTTGAGGGCTAAACCCAGCTCCTGAGGGGTAACAGGACATGGGGTCACACTCTTGGGGTTTGTTTTCTTGGAGGCTCCCTGCAAACATCTTTCCTTCCTTCTGCAGCCTGTAGAATAGGAGGAGGAGGAGGAAGAGGAGGAAGAGGAGGATGAGAAGGGCTCCCTGCCACGCTGGCTACAGAGCCCAGCACAGGTTCATGTTCTCCCCGCTACCCTATTTCACGTGCCCATCCCAGGACCTGCGCGGTGATGGAAGAAGGCAGGAGGTGAGTGCTGTACCCTCCCCAAACAGGCAATCCCCAGGGTAAATCCCAAACGCCCCACCCTGGGGTGCACCCCGATGTGTTTTACCCAGTCCATAGGGCTGGTGCCCCAAAGGGACAACGGGTGCCTTCTCTCCGAAGGCATCAACCTCCAAACCCCGTCCTGGCTCCCAGGGCCTCCTGTCAGCCCCAATTTCCTGCAGACCCCGGTGATAAGAGGCTGATCCTCAGCCGTGGAAATCTGACGCCCTGGTATCAGGGAACACAAATCCTGGGGGAGTGTGGAAACGTGGCTGAGAATGAGTAGATCTTGCTGCTTTCCCTCCTTCTCGCTGCCAAAGAGGTAAATCCCTTTGGAGGGTGGATGTGGTCTTAGTGCCGCTCTGCTGGATGGCATCACCCTGATTTCTGCCCGCAGTGTTGGTTTCTACCTGGTTAAAAGCTGCCAGGCACCCCTGTGCCTGCTGAAGCACCCCATAAATAGCTGGGTGTTTGTCGTGATTTATTCTCATCCCTTTTTTTTTTAGGCTTTGCTGCGGTCGCTGAAGTCCCAGGGACTCGTGGATCCCACCTGCTCCCTGGTAAGGTTTGAGGCAGGGGTGGCACAGCAAGGCTCCCTCTGGTTTTCCCATCCCTCCTCACCTCACCTGGTCTGGCCATGCCCAAAAGGAAGGAGAAACCCTAAAATCTCCCTCCCAAGCTGGTCTGAGCGCCCACGCTGGGCAGGTGGTGGGTGCTGTGGATTTTGCCAGGTGAAGGTGCTGGTGGGATACTGGTTTTGCTGGGCTGGGAGGGGATGTCCTGTGTCACACCAGCCCTGCAGCTCGATGCTCTCCTCACAGCGCAGAGCTGAGCAATTCTGGCTTATTTCTTCCCATCCTTTATGAACCCTCAGGATACGTCTGTTCCCTGACCTCACCCCATCCCTGCACCCCGCTGCTGCGGGGTCCCCTGCGCTGTGACATCCCCCCGAGGTCTGGGGGGGGGTTCGTCCTCCCAGCTACTCTTGATTTTGGGGTGAATTTCTCCCTTTTCAGGTGTTTCTGTCCATTTTGAGCAGGTGTTTCTGTCTGGAGCTGCACTTCCCAGACCTGATCACGGTGGAGAGAGAAATCGTCTCCAGGTTTTGCTCTCCCTTTCCCAAGCAGGAATGGATTCAGCTCTGGGACTGCCCCATCCTGCGATGCTGAGGCAGGATAACCTGACGTCTCCAAAAAAAGTCCACTCTAGGAGTGTAAAACCAGACCCGACGCACGCCCAGAAATTACACTGATTTAATGGAGCTGCGATTGAACTAAACTGATTTTCTTGAGGGATTCCTCATTTAGGAGCGCTGGTGTCGGCCGCTCTGCCTGGCCGGGCAGTTTAATTCCTCGAGGCTGGTTGTTCCCATGGGATAGTGCCTGAGTTAAAGAGTCTGTTTTTACCCCAGAGAGGTGGTAGCCCAGGATAGGGATGGCAGCTCCAGGGTTTATCTTGCCTCCCCTGTTCATAGCTTGTATAACACGGGGTCCTTGCACTTGGCCTTGTCCCCATTACGAGGGGGACAACGGGGTTTGCGCAAGGGCTGGGCGGTTTATTTGCAGCACCGGGACTGAGCGAGGAATTTGGGATCTGCATCACGCTCACGCCTGGGCTCTGTCGAGCAGAAACGTGGCCAGTGCACGTGAGTCCAGAACCGAGCCCGTCGCAGAAGAAATCCCTGTTAAGCAGCCAAGATCTTAATTTTTTTTTTTTCCACCCAAATAAAACCTCAGCCAGAAAACGGGCTGTATCCAGGGCAACGCCGGTGCCTCGCAGCTTGGGTTTGCTGCCAGCCAAGCTGGGATCCCTTTGGACGAGCACAGGGGTGGGATGAGTCCGGGCATCACTCCAGGATCTGCCCAGAGGGGATGAGAGAGGCTTGGGGGGGTCTCCAGAGGGTCCGGGCTCCCCCAGAGCCTCACGGAGATGCTCCACTGCCATCTAGTGACAAGGGGACCCTGGAGAGGGAAGGTCGGTGGTACCAGTGGAAAGGTTTCTCCAGATCAAGCTATTATTACATTTGAAAAACTTCCCTTTGCCCAAGGAGCTGATGGGAACGAGGTGCCTGTAGGTACCCGATTCCCTCCAGCGCCTTGGCCATGCCACAGCCTCCTGGAGCATCCTCTCCACCACCTCTTCCCTCCTCAACTCAGTGAAATTATTTAATGCCTTTAACATAATTAACACGTCGCAATCCTAAACTGCTAGCAGCTGCCCTGCAATTTATCCCTCCAGCCGGCCTCTGGGCGATTATAAAAAGTGGAAAAAACGCTACAAACCCAAGAAGAAAAGGAAGAAACGGGGCAGAGGACCTGTGTGGCTTAAGATAATTAACCCATTAAGATAATTAACCACGCAAACTTGTGCGTGGGGCTGCCCATCGTCCCCGTTCCCCTGCTTTTTGGAGGCGATTTCCCTCCCAGCATCGTCCTGCTCCTCACTTTGCCACCCGACGTCACCGCGGTTGCTGTACGATTATACGCCTCCAGTCTGCAATTACCTTTGCTCACGCTAATTGTGTAATGGGGAGAGGCAATTACCTGGTGACGTGAGCTAGGATGAGAGCCTGGTGTGCATGGCTGCTCGTGGGATCCCTTCCCGGCTGGTCCTGGGGTAAATGAGGAGGAGGGACCCTGTCCCTCTCGGGGAGGGGACCCTTGTTTGCAGTGTCGCCGCGTCCTGCTCACGCAGCAGCTGAAGGCACCCCTTTCCAACCACCCTTTTTTCCCTTTTTAATGCTCAAACTCCTCACCTTTGGGATTTACCCCAGCAGTGGTGGCTGTGCCCGAATACCAGCCCCTCTCCCCCACCCCAGCTGCCACCTTACCTGTAAGATTTCCCCGTGCTGGGGTCACAGAGCATCTCCCACGGCTCCCTCTCTCCTCCCACGTGTTTGCAGACGGATGTCCCCAGCCTGACCCTTCTCCCCACGATCCACATGGATAAACCCTCCTGGGATGCTGGAAAAAAAAGGTGGGTGAAGTCCCAAAGGGATGGATGGGGCAGGCTCGGAGCAGGATTTGCTCCAGTATTAAGGATATTAAGACGTCGGTCTTTCGGCCGTGGCTTTTTCTCGGCGGTGCTCTAAGCTGCTTAAGCCGCTTGGTGAGCGATCGCTTGGGATGGATCTTCCCAAATTTCACCCGGGCTGTCCCTTCGGGGCAGGTTTTTGGAAAGGAGCTGGCTGGGCTCAGGGACCTGCTGGCTCCCCTCCGCCCCAAACACAGGACACTGATTTGGCTCCCAAATCCCCTCCCTCTCACCTCCACCGATGCCCCCAGGTCCATCCCCAGCTTTCAGCTTTACCAGGATGATTTCACCCACCGCGGTGGGCAAGCGGCTCAGAGATCGTGCACTAGCAGAGGCCTGACATGCTCATCACAGCTGGCACCCAGGACCTGGACGCTGCAGCGCGCTGTAGCCTTGGATTTCAATATCAAACTTCCCCAAGGAAGGAAATTAAACCCCAGGCACAACACATGTAATCTGCTGGCAGCGCTAATCCTGTTTGTAAACGCTCGGGCGAGGGCTGCACGGCTCCGGCGCTTGGCCGAGCCCCTCGGCTTCCCGACCCAACCCCCCCCATCCCTCCTGCCCAGCACACACCTCCGGCACGGGGAGAAGGGCTGCCTTTTCCCCTCCTAATCCCAACAGCCAGCACTTTTGCAGGATACAGGTGATGTTACAACACGGAGAGCTCCACGTTCCCAGTGCTCCCAGTATGGATACACTGGGACCCCCGCCACAGAGCCAGGATGTGCAGGTCCTGCCAGTTTTTCCTGGAGATGTGTGGGTCATGGTGCAGCATTGTCCCCCCCCCATTTTCCTCCCGGGGCTGTTCCCGCTGTGTGCAAACAATTAACAGGCTCCAGTTAATGGGATCTGTGGTGGAGGGGGGGCAGATCTGGGATTTGGGGCCTTTCAGGAGCATGGGGACGCCCCAAAGGGCAGGCGATGCCCAGCCCATAAATCAGTGCTGGTCACTAAGCCAATGGGAGAGAGGATGCTCCATCGTGTGAGTAGATTCATGCCGTACAGCCAATGGGCAGCTGGCTTTTTGCATATGTGATGAAGGGATAATTAACAGCTGGGGTTTCCCTCCCACCCTGACCCTCCAAATAGGGGATAAAAGGGCTGTGGGGAGCACAGGGGCTTGTTGTTATTCTTTGTGTTATGGTAGGGTTGAGGCAAAGACCTCGTGGGCTACAGCCTTTGTGATGGTGGGGACCCCCAGAGCGGGCTGCAGTGGGGCAGGGGCCGGTGGCCTTGGCTGGTCCCCTGATGGGGGTTCCTGGTCTGACAAGAGAGATCCCCCACTGAGGAGGGCAGGGGATGCCCAAATTTATGGCTGGTGATTTTTGTGCCTGCTCCTGCTGGTTGGCATCAGGTTGGCGTAGGTGATTTGGGGGTGTGGGGAAAGGAGCACTGAAGGGATGGGGACCCCTGGGTGAGGAGGTTTGTGGGGGCGACAGGGTGGAGGGAGGTGTTGGGAGGTGCAGATGATACAGAAAGAGCTGCTGGAGGAGAGGGGGGTTAATTATAGTCTGGAGCAGAGCTCAGCAGCCCCAGGTGCATGTCCCCTTCTCAAGCTTGAGTGCTTGAATTGAGGCATCTTGGAAAAGCTGCGAGGGATTGGGGCATCTGCTGGGTTGTGTAAAGCACCCGCAGCAGCTCTGAGCAGCTTTTCCTCCCCCTGCTCCGGCGTGGCTCTGCTGGGGCCGGTTGCCGGAGGTCCCTGGCCCCAGCTGGTGCTTGGGTGATGGAGCCCTGGCTGGTCCCATCCTTGGCACAGATGCTGCTGTCCCCAGCACAGCCCTGCAGAACCCGGCTCCTCTCTTCCCCCCCATTACCCCTGGGCTGCTCCAGGGCTGGGTCTCATCCTGCCCCACCCCTGAGTGTCCCCTGTGGTCCAGGCTGGTGCCGGGGACCAGCTCCCATCACTGGCACCTCTTGCAGCAAAGCCGAAGCAGCAGAGCTGAAATGAGCCCAAGCAATTAAAAGCACCCGCAGCAGATGGTCGGTGCAGTCTGTCTCCTCACCACCGCCGCCTCCTCGCTCTTCCCTTTCCTCATCCTCTCTCCTGACTCCTCTTAGTCTTGTTTTTGCTGACTTATCCCCCCCCCGCAGGACTTCCCAACCCTTCTCCTGCACCCCCAGCCCCTATTTCCACCCCGAATGGTGGCTCAGGGTGCAAACCCAAAGCCCCATCCACTGAGCTTGGGTGTTTAGATGAGAGATACCTTCATATGTGCAGAAATTAAGGCATGAATGGGGCTGGGACCTGCTGGGTCCATCCCACCTTCCCCAGCTACAGTGAGATGGTGCCGCGTGTTTGTGCCCTTGGCTCCAGCTTGGAGCATCTTCTTGAAGTGGTTGTAAATTCTTGGTGACACAGAGAAGGGAAGGTTAAAACGCCTGTAAAATCAGCCTGGTTGAATGGTTCCTATTTTATCCAAGCTCCTTCTGCACCCCCTCACCCTCCCCTTGACTCACAGCCCCCTCCCCAGCTCCTGGCTTGTGCTCAGCCCCCCCCGCCTCTGCGCAGGGGTTAAATTCCCAGTTGGTGCAGCCGCAACGGAGCCACAAGCACTCGGCTCTGTGGCTCAAAAGGCCACGGGCTTTGCAATCCCCCTCTCCCGAACACGAACATCCCCCGTGTCCCCTCCCCTCCTCCCTGGGGGACCCCTGCGCGGCCGCATTCCTCCGCGGTCCCTTTCTCAGCAGCGGTGGCCGTGTCACTGAGCCGAGGTCGAGCCCTGCAGCGGGGACGACGGGCTTTATCCGGGGCCTCAAAAAAACAAAGAGACGCATTGTTTTTTGGGGTTGATTTCTCCATTTGTTTGTCTCTTCACCTCCTCCAGGGTCTCTTTGGCGTTGCCAGTTTTGTTGGGTGTCCAAACCTCCTCTCGGGTGGCAGCGGGTAAAGCCTGACCCGGACAATGGAGCGCGCTGCTGTCTTGGCAATATCTATGCGTGGTGACAGCCGTGGGGATGCTGGGGGGGGGGGGGGTGACAGGATGGGGACCAACAGGCGGTTGCTACTTGGATGGTTTCCCACGTAAAGGCTGAGCTGAATGGGTGTTTCCACTGGAAGATGCCCTGGGAGGTCCCTGAATGGCCAGATTCGAGGTGCTCTTGTAGGGGGATGCCCTGGGGGGGGTCCCAGCTGGCATCACACTGTGCTGTGGCTGAAGCTCTGAGAGCTGTTGAACAGGGAGGAAAGTCCTCTTTGAGTAAAACCTTCCCTGATCCCATCAAGTGTTGCTTGATCTCAGCATTGGCTCCGGTGCCGGAGCCTCAGGGGAAGGTTTGGGGTATGGCAGGGGAACCCCCACTTGGTAGCCGGCACAGAAAGCTCTGGGCGCTGGGGAAAAGAAGGAGAAACCAGAAACATGGGAGGATTGAACAGGTACAAAGCCAGACCCCAAACCACAGCCAGCCCCGCTCCGGCCGGGGGTACTACCCATCACACCGTGTGGCTGGAACATCTCCCCTCGCCAGAGCCGTCTCCTGCTGTCACCCCTGCCCAGGTAAGGAGACTTGGGGACAAAAATCCCCCTCTCCCAACTCCTTGCAAAGCTGCAGCAAACCCTGCCTTGGCTGAAAAATTTCCCTCTGCTAACACATTGCAAAGCTGCAGGAAATCCTGCCTCAGTGCAGGATGCTCAAGGCACGAGCCTGCATCCCTGGTGTGAGCGGGATGGGGCCACGTTGGACCCGCACAGCTCAGCCCAGGAGATGCTGCCCAGGCAGAAACGCTCCTCAAAGCTCTCCCGAGCCCGATTCCTCCTTCTGGCCCTGCTGCAGCTGGGCTGGGTCTCGGCTTTTGGGTGGAAGAGAAGAAGAATCAACCCCAGGGGACTAATGGTGGGGAGATGATTTCGTTTGTGCCAGCTATAGTGGGGCAACCCAGCTCTTCCCGATGGGAGAGGGCTCCAGAGGGGCCGAGCATCAGCGGCTTCTCCGCACCGAGGCAGGGGCGAGGCGGCCCCGTCTGCGGGTGGGAGCTCAGCAGGGAGGGTGAGGGACGGCATCCAGGCTCCTCTCTCCAGCAGTGTTTCACATACCTTGGGGCTTGCTCTGTCCTTAAAGCGCGGTGAAACCCCCTCGTGCGGGGAGCTTGGAGGGCTGAGGGGCAGGATGGCACGTCCCAGCCCGCTTGTCTTCACGCAGATGATGGTTTCCAGCTGAAACACTGGGGTGGGATTTATTTATCAGCTGCTTTAGTCCTCTGAGTGACCTCTTGCAGCCCCGAGACCTTCTGTGTTATCCTCCTGCACCGGTACGGCTCCAATGGGGGATGTACCACAGCCGGAGACATCCCACCGGCAAGCGAGATGCAGGAGAGCCCGGGGAAATGCCCGTCTGGGTGATGGCCAGGGGTTTCAAAGAGAAAAACCCTTCTCCCCATGTGGCCACATCCTGCTCCTGGAGGTGCCCAGGCCTGGGAGATGAGGGATTTGGAGGCTTGGAGCAGGATCCAACGATTCATTTGGGGCTGGGACTAATCCAGGAGAGCAGCTGGGATGGAGGGGATGGGACGGGGTCTGGCTCCCAGTTTGATGCAGACCCTGTCAGGCCCAATGGGGCTCGTCAGGGCGGTCAGTTGGGGCACGGGAAGGATTTTTCACTTGTACCCAGTTCCAAAAACAAGGAGGGAGTGGGGTGAATCCACCACCCTGGGTAGCTCCATCTCCTGAGGCCTTACTTCCCACGGCCGCTCTGCGGGGCTGATGGATTGATCCTGCTCTGAGTCCGATTGCTGGGTGAGCTGAGCATCTCACAGCCTGTGGTTTGGGTTTTTTTTCTCCCACCTTGTCCTTGTTCTGCCAAAGGCAGTTATTAAATATCACCTCCCTCATCCTCAGCTCTGTTCCCGTGCTAAGGGGTGACCTGGCTGTGGGGAGCCGGTACCGCAGGGGATGGGGGAAATTTGGGCCAGGGGAGCTCAGTGCCTGATGGGGGGAAGCTGAAAGGGGGAGATGTTTTGCCTGGAAACGTATAGAAAGCAGCATCCTGGGGCAGAAGGTGTGACGTCAAAGGCAGCGCTTAAAATATACCCAGGGCAAAAATCACATGGCAGCTGGTGAAACCGGAGCCGACGGGCTCTGAGTGCCGCAGGAGCCTCGGGGAGATGGTGGGAAGCGTCCCCCAGCTGAAGCCGGCAGCTCTGCTCTCTCCACTCCCTTATTCCAGCAGCTCCCTGGCCTTTGCCATCACCCGGGAGCTGCATTGCCAGGCTGAGGGCCAGCGGGGAGGGCTGGCCGGTGGCCATGGGGACTGCAGGTGGCCGTGGGGATGGCAGGTGGCCGGCTGGCTCCCATCTGCTCCCCGGCTGTACAGCCCTGGGGTGGTTCTTGGGTGATTTCTGGTGAAAGCAGCTACTGGTGGGGACTGCCTGGATGGTGTCTGGCTGCTTCTCGTTAGCTGGGTAGAGAACGATGCTGGGGGTTAGCTCCCCGGGGAGGGCAGGGGATGATGAGCAGCGTGGCGGGGTTGGCTCAAGAGCCCAGGACATGCTTTTTTCTCCTCATGGGATGCTGTTTGGGGTGAAAAATCCTCTGGTTTTGGCACTTTGAGCCCTGGTCAGTCTGCCAGGCAGGTTGCACGGTCAGAATGAGCATCGGAGGAACAAGCCATGTGCTGGTTTGGGCAGCATCAGGCAAGGCCATAGCAAACACCCTCCCTGGACTCAGAAAGGGGACACATGTCCCCTCTCAAAGAAGCTGGCCCAAAGGCAGGCTGAGATCTCTCTTTATTCCTCCAGGAATAAAGGGCGCAGCCGGCAGCGGCTGTGCAAGGAGATCTGAGGCTGAGCAGCTCTTTGAAGGGTTTTTGTTTTCATTCCCAAGGACAAAATGTCCCAGGACCCTGTGGCTCCCCACAGTCTGTCCAAAATCCCTGACTCAGGCCTCTGTGCTGGGCAGGGAGGGCTGGATCTGGCCGTGAGGGTGAGCTTCTGGGGTCTGTCCCCCTGCAAACCCTCCAGGGAGACGGAGATGGCTCAGTGAGGAGTGCAGGCAGCGAGGGGCATGATCGGGTTTTGGGGGGGGGAAAGGCAATATCAGCCAAGCTACAGGCAAAGCCTTCAAAAAACCTTCTCTGAGATAACAGAATCACAGAATCAATGAGGTTGGAAGAGCCCTCTGGGATCATCGAGTCCAACCATTGCCCTCACACCACCATGGCAACTAGACCAGGGCACTAAGTGCCATGTCCAGGCTTTTCTTAAACCCCTCCAGAGATGGTGACTCCACCACCTCCCTGGGCAGCCCCTTCCAATGGCTAATGACCCTTGCTGAGAAGAAATGCTTCCTAATATCCAACCTGAACCTCCCCTGGCGATCACTCAGCCCCTCCAGAAAGTCCCATCGAGGCCACCGAAACCACCTGGACACGGAGCCCGCTCCGCCGCGGCAGCCCGAGCCAGCGCGTGGGTTCGCCCCGTTGCACAACGCCGACTCGCCCGTGTCTGATCCGACGGCAGCTCAGCCAGCGGAGAAAATTAAGACCAGAACTCAGGAGCAGCAGCTCTTTAAAGCGTGTTGTCCCGCTGCTAGGAGCCCTCGCCCAAGGGCGATGGGACATGGTTCTCATTCCTACGCCTGTGCTGGGGTTCATTATTTTCCCTTCTATTGTGCAGAGTCCCCTTTATTCCCTGCATGCTTGTCCCTCCCGGGGCTGAACGAAGCAGTGTGGTTTTTCTTCTTGCGCTCAGACGCGGCTCGTTGCCTCCTCCCAACCACCCTTTGGTTTTTTAGACGTGATCTCCGAGCCAAAAATAGATGGTCCTCAGCTCCCTCCCTGCTGCCCCGGGGAGAAACAGCCAACAGGTGAGAGCACGGAGGGGCACCAGGGCTGGGTTCATTAAGATCACTAATAAATCATAGATGTTTCTTTTAAAGGTCATTTTCTCCCAGTTTATTGATGTTTCCAGCTGGGGCTGTCTGGCATTTACCCCTTTTTTTGGGGGACACGGTACCCTGTGGGGTTGTCATCCTGCTCCTGGGTGACCCTGGGAGCCCTTGGAAGTGTCACCACATCTGTGTGGGCTTGATGGTCCGTGTGCCCCCTCGTGATGATGAGGATGGGGCATCCCTGGGGTGGGCAGGGCAAAGCCAAAGGGAAATATCGCAGTGGGGATCCCGGCTGTGCCGCCGCCTCACCGATAGCCTTGGGCACATCCCTTCGCCCCGCGGGATGAAGGAAGCAGCTTGGCACGGCGAGTTGGGATCCTTGGGTGGAAAACGCTCCGTAAGAGCCAGAAATTCCTCTGCTCTGCGTCAGGCCGGGCTCTCCTTTCTCAGGCTCTGCTCCTTTCCCTCTGTCCAGCCTCGAACGAGCCACGACAGGCCCTGGCTTCGCTGGCAAACACATATTTAGAAACCGGAGGGCATTATCCCCTTCAATTATCATCACTCGAATGTAGGTCGGCTTGACAGCTTAGGTGGAAAAATCATCTTCTGAGCGTACCAACAGCTCCACGTTCACTGTCCTGTTAATCTCCCACCCTGTTCGCACCCTGCTTTGAGGGGTAAAGCTGGGCTTAGGGGCCAGTTCACCGGTAGAGGTGGCATTAAGGTGAATTATTAAGGCAGCCACCTCGTCCCAAAGGCTGGGAGAGGTTTGGGGAGGAGACAGGGCAATAAATGCAGCTCCCCATGCTGGCAGCACCCTCGTGCTCCAGCCTGCCAGGGGGCTGACCAGGGACGGGTTCATCCATCCCTGTGCTCCCTGCCGGTGTCTGTCCATCCCTGTGCTCCCTGCCGGTGTCTGTCCATCCCTGTGCTCCCTGCTGGTGTCTGTCCATCCCTGTGCTCCCTGCTGGTGTCTGTCCATCCCTGTACTCCCTGCAGGTATCTGTCCATCCCTGATCTCCCTGCAGATGTCTGTCCATCCCTGCTCTCTCTCTGTCGGGGCTTGTCTGTCTGTCTGTCCCTCTCTTCCCGTAGCTCTGCCTGGCTGCAGCGTGTTTGGAAACGCAGGCTCTGCTGCATCCCTCTTGGGAAGGACCACTCCATCCTCACCCCCTCCATCCTCACCCACTCCCTCTAAACCTCCCTGCTGTATTTTTCCTCCCCGAATCACAACTTTAATCCTTTAAAAAAAAAGGATGGAGGCAACGCCTTGCTGATGCCTCCCCCAAGCCAGGCCCCCTCCCCTGGCCCAGTCCTATGAATGAATGAATGGGTTGGTGGCCCTGTGATGCCATTTCCATGGTGACAGATGGCAGCCGAAGATGCGGGGATCAGGGTCACATGAGAGCAGCGGTACATTCAGCCGGTTATTTATAGGCTGCTGCTCCAGCGTTTATGGAAATGCGTCTATCTTCGACCGCGCTATCAGCCCTGCGCTGGCTCTCCGGGGCACTGCTCTTCCAGGAGAGACATTACTCATGCTCTGCTTTAATCCAGACTGTTCCCGCTGCTCGGGCTGGTGTTGGAAAAGTACCGGGTTCACTGGGTTTGGGGTATTTTTTTTTTTTTTTTTTTTGAGCCTGAATCTCTGGATCAGCCTCAGCCAAACGCAGCCGTAACCAGAGCTTCTTGCATCTGCACGTGGCATCTTCTGTGCCGATTGCTGGCACCCTCTGCAGCGTGACAACCTGGTTTAGAACCTGAAATTTTGGTCCTGAGAGTGTGTGTTCACAGCACAACCCAGATCCAGCCTTGTCTAGTCTTTTATTTTTTTTTCAGCTCTGATACAGCTGGGGACCTTTCTGTGCCTCAGTTTACCAACTGGCAACACGCTTCGGTGCTGTGTGGCCAGCCAAAGGGAGATCATTAAATCCTCAGGGGAGGATTTATGACACCTCGAGGTGACACCGAGCCAACCATGACCCTCCCTGGCTTGGGTAGGCTCATCCCAGCTCCCCGCTGAGATGTGCATGAGCAGGGGAGCTGAATGGCTGCTTCAGCCCCTCTTAATAAGGTTGCTTGATTTCCCTTTGCTTAAGACCCCCTTAATAAGGTCACCAGATCTTCTTTTGTTTAATCTCTGAGCATGCAGAGGGCTTTACGCTGCGGGTGCTCACAGCCCACGGGCTCTGCAGCTCCCCTTCCCCAGCCCTCCCGAACTCGTACCCATCTCCCCACAGAGGCAGCGCCGGGATGCAATAAAAATCCCAGTCTTTGGAAATTAGGAAGCTTTTCTCACGCCTGCAGACAGCAGGGCCTTCCTCCCATCGCTGGGCTCTTCCCAGGGCGTGTGACGAGCCTGACAGTGCTCTGCACGGGGGGTGGCTGTCTCCTCGCAGCCGGGGCAGAGTCCGTCTCACACCAACCCTGCGTGTGGTTGAATTTCACACAGGGAGAAGCTCCTCCACACGCTGGGATGTCTCCTGGCCCCTCTCCCCCATGGTTTTATCCCAGACCCCTGACTGCATCTGGGTCCCACGTAGGAGCAGAGCAGGGAGCATCCCCGAGAGGGCTCTCGCTCCCCAGGGAGGTACGGAGGTGACATGCTGTGTGGGACACTCCTCTCTCCCTGCTCATCTCCCTGCCATTGCCTGTCCCCTGCATGTCCCCATAGGAGGGAGCAGGGGACCCCATCGGTGTCCCAGCTGTGATGGCTCCAAGTCTCATCTTCCCTTCCCATCCCTGCCCGCCACGCTCACTTCTATCACCCACAAACCATGATCTGCAGGAAGGGCTGCGACAAGATGCCATGTTTAAAACACAGAAAGCATCAAGTCTTCAGAGAGGTCACGAAGGCTGACAGCAAACCAGAGGAGCCCCTGGCAGGCTCTGACCCGCACTCCATCTCTCCCAAGGTGCATCAGCCCCCGTGAGATGTGCAAAGACGTCACGATACGCCAAGCAGAGGGGATTTTGCACAGTAGTAAATCACGAGGACAACGTGCCTCTTCCCCTTCGAGCACCGCGTGGAGCTGCGTTACCCCTGCCCGGGATGGGTAAAGGCGCAGGTTTAATGGAGTGTGGCCTCATTTCAGTGGACAGGAGGGAGAGTTACGACTGTCGCTCTCGGCGCTGGCTCTCGGCGCTGGCTGAGCTCCCGAGTACCTCGAGAATTGTCATTTTGTGCCTAATAGGCTGGAAAGGGAAACGGGTCCGAAGGCCAGAAATGTGCATGAACATTGAGATCCAGGAGCTGAAGGAGCGTGGTTTGGGGCTCGAGGTCTGAATCCTCCACGGTTTGTCTCTTCCGAATGTGTTTTTCCTCCTGTCAGGGTTTCTCACAAACTCCAGGTAACCCAGGAGCTGGATACTGGTACCAGTATCCCCAGCACCAGTAACACACTGGTTGGAGAAATACGTTCAGGCTACACTGCTGGGGTTTGGATGGGCTGAATTTGGATTTTTCAGGACCCAGAGGCCTTAATCGTTTCCATCAGGTGCTGAACCAGCAAGGAACTCCTTTGAAAACTCCTTTTCCCCATCAGTAAACCAACCTAACAGCCCTCTGGCTTTCCTGATTAAACCAATTAGATGTTTTCTGAGGGCAGCACCGAATAAAAGGGGAGAGCTGATCTCTACAGGTGTGCCTGGGCTCTCTGCTAACCACACCACAGCATCAAAGCAGCCTCGGTGGCTGTGATAAATGAAGCCTGTCGAAGAAGCTGGATTTGGGGGTTGTTTGCCCTGAAGAGCTCTTTGTGCACGTGTATTTCTTCTTTCCTCCTGATAAAATATCTGGTGCTGCTGTATCCCACCTTGTCCCATTGGGATGGGGAGTGGGACCCTTTTGCCTGCAGAACTTCACCACTGGCATTAAAGGTGGGTTAATGAATGTAAATATCTCATCCTCCAAAGCGTCCTTACACCCCTGGCTCAGCCTTGCTCCAGCCTGAGCTGCTCCTGGGCTTAGCTTTGGGATGAGGGAACTGGTGTGGCTGGGGATGTGGTGTTCTCCAAGCCTGGTGTTGGGTCTGGGGTCTCTGAGTGTCGCTGGGCTTTGGGGCAGCCCTGAGCATCAATTCACACCCAAGTTATGGGGAGTGGAATTTGGGGTCCCTCCTGCCTCCCTGTGTGGTCTGAGACAAAGTGACTCCTCTAATATATCAAATTATCCTTGGAGGAAAGGGCTGACCCAATCTCCTCCCCCCCAAAGCAGTCCCCTTCCCCAGGGCAGAGCCACAGCAGCGACTGGGAGGGCCCCTCTGGGGCTGCCCTTTTTTGGGGAGGGGGTGTTATAAAGGGGGGTTTGCCTTTCCCCCCAGCACCAGGGTGGGCAGAGCTGAACCCACCCCTTCTGCCAGGACTCAGTGCTTTATTTTTTTCCGTGCCAGAGCCCCCCTCGGAGCGGTGGGGAGGGGGGGGTTGACCTGACACCCCAGCTTTGACGCGCAGCCCTGTGACTCAAGCCTGCGTCAGGGTCTGCGTGTCCTTTAGTAGTTATTTATTTAAATTATTTTTTTTTAGTGCTTTTCCTTTCTTTTTTATCTCCCGGAGCCGACCGGAGTCACCCCCCACCCCCCCGCCTCGGGCGAAGGGGAGCGGGGCCGGGCTGAGCCCATCGCGCATCCGCGGAGCTGGGGCCGGGGCGGTGGCGGCGGCGGGGGGGACGCGGAACGACGGCAGCTCCCGGTACCCACGGAGGCAGCGGCGGCTCCTGCTGCTTTCCTGGCGGCTCTCCGGGTCCGTGCAGCCCCGGTAACCACGTACCGGCCCCCCCCTCCCTGCACCGGGGCCGGAGGAACCTGCTCAGCGCCGAGGTAAGGCTGCTCCCTCCATCCCGGGGCTCTTCCCCCCCCCTCACCGGGTGCTGCTCGCTTTGTTTGCCCCCTCCCCACCGCTAATACCGGGGCTTTTCTGGGGGGAAAGTGCTCAGGGTTAAGCTGGGGGGGGGGGCGGGAACCACACCGATATCTGGAGGTATCAGGCGTGGTCCTAAGGGTGGTGGCATCAAGGGCTGGGGTGGGACACACACACACACATTTAGAGGTAGCAAATGGCTTTAAGCCACCCCGGAGAGGCTGGGGGTAGCCACCGGGGGGGTGGCACTGGCCATCTGGCTCAGGTTGTTGGGGGGGCTCATCCCCTCTGAGCCGCTGCCTGAGGATGGGGAGAAATGCATCTTCAAGACTGACCTTGACAATAACATTGGGAGAGGAGAAAGCGTTTGGCTACGTTGAATATTTCCTTCCTGGCCCCCTGAAACGTTGGGGGTTTATTTTCACTCCCTCTTTTTTTTTTTATGCTGCTCCTTGAATGTCGATGGCTGGTTTTGGGGTGGAAAAATGGGGTTTGGGGTCCTGGTTTCATGCAATTCTCAGTGTCTGGAGTCCTTATTTCCCTCTGTTAATTTATTGCACCCCTGGATGTGCCCAAAGGTGCATGTTTCCAGCTGACATCCCAGCCAGGTGTGGGTTTGCATCACTCCGGGGACGTGTGGCTTAGACCAGCTGAGAAATCTGGCCCCAGCTCTTTGTAAAGGACCCAGAAGGTGAAATCCTTCTGCTTCTCAGATCTTGTGTCTGAGGCACCTGAGGTTTGAATCCAGCAGGAGCTGAGGCAGCTATTTCTGGGCTTGGTAGGAAAAAACCCAAAACGCCGCGGCAGGCGAGCTATTCTCGGCAGGGCGTAGAGTTTCTCGTGAGTATCTCTCTAGAGGTGTCGGGACTAGGTCAAGGAACCTGGATGGTGGTTTGATTGCAGCTCAGCTGCTCGGAAGGAAAAGAAAAGGTGGGTCTGAGCTGTCCTCTGGGATAAATTGGAGCTGGCTTCACTGAAGTCAATAGGAATTAAAAGGGTTTGGTTGAAATCTGGAGTGACTCCAGTGCTCCTTCAGGCTTACACAGGGAATTTGGAGTTAAACCAGAGCTGAGCCGGAGTCATGAGGATCAAATTCACCCTAGATCAGATGCTGACCTACACACATCCAGGCTAAACCACTACCTTGGGAGGAGAAGCTCTGGTTTTACCCCAGCCTGGGTCACATTTGGACTTGTTTGTTTACAAACGTAGCAGCAGCTTCATGAATTACAATAGGGAAAAGCAGAGCTGGCAGAAGGGTTGGGATCCTGCCTGTTTGGTGCCTTTTAGGATAAACCTGGACTGGTTTTGGGTTCAAGTCGCTCACCATCAGCCAGAGCGGGTGAGTTAAGAGGGATCAACGAGACCTAACTGGGAAAAGATCATCTGGTGAATCAAAGAGAGCCCTGAAGGAATCATATGATGGTTGGCTTTGATACGGTGTCACGCTGCTGCAGCTGATGTATGTTTTCATGGTACTAAATGAGAGATGAAAGGAAACCAAATCCAGTGAATCAACGGGCTCGTACGCTTCGTGACAAACCCCAGTGCCAAGGCTTCCCCTCCTCCGGTGCTGTTGTGTCTGTCTCACGACCCATCTGCAAAACTGCCCTTTCCCAAGGTTTCTTGGCTCCTCTTGAAGACAAGAGTCGCTGTTGTGTCCCAACCCGCATCAAAAACCTGAGCTGGGGGGTGGTGGGAAACGCACCCACCCTCTGGGGTGGAGCGGGTGGTGGTGGCTGGGGTAACCCCACCTCTGCTAGCCTTGAGAGGAGCTGGGGGTTATTTATAACAGCTGGGTGCTTTTGCTGGTGAAAGCCACTGAGGTAGGTGTAAGCCAGAAGCGGAGGCAGCTCTGATTCACCAGCCAACGTGAAGCGCTCCTGTGTCATGACGCTAAAGCGGGTCTGAGAGCTCGTGTGGGGAGGATGTGGCGCAGAGCATCTCCTCGGCGGGGGAACGCTGGGTGCGTGCCGCTGAGCTGCTCTTAGCCCCACGCTGGGAGCCTGGCTTCCAGGAAAGCTTCTTGCCAGTGGCCTTGTCCTCGGGCACCCCTGCACTCCCCCATCTGCCCATGCCGACCCCGTCCAAAGCTTGTGCCTCTCCCCACGTGGGTGTAAGGGACAGAGCGCACTGGGATGCGGCTCGGTTGGTGGGACTGAGTCACCTGGTGTCATCTCCACAGGGTGGTGAGAGCATGGTGCTAATTAACAGGGATTGTTTAAGGAAGGGGAGAGAGGGAGCAGCCCTAATGAGCCCAGATGGCAAAAACCTTCCCCATGGAGCCAGAGAGGATGAGCAGGGAGGAGCAAACCTCAGCACTGAGTAGATTTAAGATGGAGGCGTCTTGGACCAGCCTTGGTTTGTGAAAGGGAGGTTTGCGTGGCAGAGGCTGCAGGAAGGTCCTTGGAGCAGGGCTGGGGGGATCGGAACAGCAATGCTTCTGCGTTGGGCAAAAAATCACTTCTTGGGGCTTTGAAGCGGAGTTTGGGTGCTGCTGGGAGGGTCCTGCCCGTGGTTTCTTGGGGCTAGTAAAGGTGGGACATGTCCCGAAGGACCCGCTCTGTGGGGGTGATCCCTCTCCCATCGCAGAGGTGCTCCTCACCGCAGGCAGCAGCAGGCAGGGGCCTGGAGCCAGTTTTCTCATGATTTGGTTTTAAAGCCGGGATGTGCACCCAGGGCTTTTTCCCTTTGCAGCGTACAGAGGGACGACAGGAGGGATGCTTGCTCCTTCCCTCCACCTCTTCATCCCAGGCTCTCTGGGTGACCATGGATCCATCCCTTCTCTCTGCTTCAGTCTCCCCATCTGCATCAAACAGCCTGGCCTGGGGTACAAGGCTTCTCTGGCCCTGTGAGTGTCAGGGAGCTGCAAATTGATGCTCAGATCTCCCAGCCCGAACCCGAGAGTGGCCTTGCACCTCCTGAAGTCCCTCTGTGCCTCTGGCCCCTTTGTTCTTCCCTCCCTTCCCTGCTCTGTGACCTTGATGGAGCGAGCCGGACCTTCCCGGGCCTGGGGAGCTGGATGCTTTGCCAGGAGCATCTTTCCCCTCTCCTTTAGGTGCTGCGGGGGATTTGCCTGGGAGCTGACCGTGGCAGGGTGGCCGCTGAAGGAGGAGAGGTGATCAGGTGGGGAGGGACCAGCAGAGAGTCCTCATGGTTTACGTGTTAATTTTCAATTCACCCAATCTCAGCTTGTGTTTTTTCCTGCCTCAGTTTCCCCTGTACGGACCCAAACAGGGTGTAAGAGTAGAATTTCGACACAGGAGAGGAGAAATCTTCCCCCCTGTGCCCGTCCTTCAGACCCAGAGCATGTTCTCTGCTGGTGACTGCTCTCCTCGGAGGCTGCTGTAAATCCCCGTCTCCTCCCCGCCTGCCTCTGCGCTCCCAGGCCTAGCTGAGAGCTTTGCTGACACGTTTCCAGCCTGCTTGATTGCTCCCCAGCCGCCTTCCCGAGAAAGCAAGGCCGGGCCGAGGCACGACGCGTGGCTCTGACATCCCTCTTCCGCTGAACCGTGCGTGATGCTGCTGGTGGGGCTGGGCTGGGCGACGTGGTGCCCTTGGCTCCCCGAGGTCTTCGCTCATCCCAAATAGCAGCTTTTCCCCCAGTTTCCACCTCCAGCTGGGATTGATGGGAGCCTCCGGGCAGGGATCAAACCCCCTGGGTGTAGCAAAGCAGGAGATTCTCCATCTCTGCCCCTTCCCGGTGTGGGGTGAATCCAGCTTGTACCACGGCAAACCATCGCCACGTGGCTTCAGCCCACTGCAGCGGTGGCTCCTGGGCTGTCAGTGCCAAGGGATGCGGTGGTCGAGGCCACTCCTGTGTCACCTGGGTGGGGGGGACATGGATGGGGGATTGTCACTTGGTGCAAGCAGGAGCCCTGGGCTCAGCCAGTGAGTCTGGTGTGGGAATGGGGCTCAGGGGATGGTGGCTGCTTTGCACGGGGGCTGATGTCCTGCAAGGGGTTAGACATGAAGGCACCCACTGGGGACCGTGAATGTGGGAATCCCATCCAAGGAGACACCTAGGGACAGCAAGCGGTGGGAGAGGCAGGAGGTAAGTCACCCCCAGGGACAACCCTGTGATGCTTTCCCCAACGTAACGCCCCGCGGGATGTTGTTGGCTGCTCTCAAGTGATCTCTAGAGACACTCGGCACCAACCCCAGCACAAACTGGTCCTTTCCCTGGTCCTGATGTGGGAAAAGCTGTGGTCCCTCTGATGGGTGGCATCAACACTGGTGTTCCCTGGGCAAGGTGGTTGGTGTAAAAGCATCCCTGGTCCGGCAGCGCGAGTGAGGTTATCACAAGCCATGAGCTCTGAAAGACCCTAATCTATCTTCTAAAGAGAAATAAAAAAAATACACATTTAAGAAAATTAAGGTCATGAGGGCTAAGTAAACAAGCTGAATCTCCATCTGTCAGTGACAAGGGTTTCCTTTCTCTCTCCAGCCTGGAAAGCTCCTGATTGTCAGCTGATCTGCCTCGTCTTTCTCGCAGGGTGGTTATTATTTTTGGCAGATGAATTTTTTGATTAAATTCCCTTTTCAATCAAAGAAATGGGTGGAAATATCTTTCTCGGATGGATTTGGACTGTGCTTTCTCAATTGAGGGGTGTGGACCTTGGGGCTGGTGCAAAATGCTGGGGAAATTAATAGGAAGAGCTCTGCTGACCTCACTGTTCCCTGGATCGGGTCCCTGTTCCGTGTGGGTTGGTGGCTTTGTGCTGGTTCTGGCTGGGCTCATCTCATGGTACTGGCAGGGACACGGATGGCAAAGGCTGGGTACGCTCACGGCATCGCTGTTGTGGAGAGAAGAGTCCTCTCCTTCAGGCCTGGATCTCCTCCAGGCAACACCACCAGGCTGGGGCTGAGCCATCTGGGAGAGAGCAGGACCTCCCCAAGCAAGCCATGGGGACACAGTGACAGAGCCATGCCAGGATCGAGGTTTGGACCTCTACCATGGTTTTCTTCTGCTCTAGGTCAATTTGGGTGCATCTCCCATGGGGAGGAAGACTTGTACCTCTGCTCCTTCACCCTCACCTCATCCCAATGCCTAGAGAGCCCTTGCTCCAGTCGCGGGAGAGCAACCAAGCACCCCTTTTGATCCCCAAATCCTTTGGGAACGTTGCCATCTCGAGTGTCCTCCAAGGCGCTGAGAGGCTCTGGGCCTTTGGAGGTGCTTGAAGAAACCTGCTCCTCAAGGACTGCTGTGTCCTGCTGCTTCTCAGCTCCTAAGGATAACATTGTGGGGGACCTAAACTGAGGAGGGGGACAGGTGGAGATCCACAGGGAGATGCTGAGGAGGGGGACAGGTGGAGATCCACAGGGAGATGCTGTGGGGTCTGTCCTGACCCCATCATGCTGGCCTGGCTCAACACCACCTTCCTGCAGCTGGGCATCTCCCAGGCTTTGCTCCAAGAAGTTGAGCTGTCCCAGGAGAGCAGTTTGGGTGCCCTCACTATGGGGCACTGAGCTCTGAGGGCTTGGCCAGCTGATCCTAGCTCTTCTAGGCTCTATCCTTAATATAAAGAGAGACTTTAGCCCCTGAGGCCAAGTCCTCCTGAAGGTCTGAGTCACCCTCGCTCAGAAGGAGCTTGAGTAGCTGCTCAGCAGACAGGGAGCAGCGAACAACTCATGGGTGATTCAACCAGGTCTGCATTAACCTATACAGAACCTGATCCAAAAATCAGTGGAAATCCCAGTGATTTCATGGCTGCTGGATGAGGCCCTGTCCCCATCCCGGCTGAGGATGCTCCAGTGCTGGGCAGCCACGTGCTGGTAATTGCCACGATTGAGCTGCGAGCAGTTTACGTGAATGAGCCCTCGTTAGGAAATTAAACATCGCTGGGCCAGGCTTGAAAGAATAATTCAAACGGCTTCTCTGGAGGAGCCGGATCCAGGGGAGATGTGGAGCCGACACAGTTGCCTGGCAACGGATGCAGCCGACAGCCGAAAATAGCTTTTCTGAGAGGAACGGGGCCTGGCAAAGGGGGAACCTTCTTCAGGGGTGAAAAACCACCCAGGTGAGGGTGAGGTTTCCTCCTGCCGATGCTTTGCTTCCCTCTTGGGTCAGAACCTTGGTGTGTTGGTTGGGGATGGGCTTTGCTGCCTGGGCTGAACCCGCTGCTATGAAAAGGTGGGGGTTTGTGAGCTGGGTTGGGTCAAAAAGATGGATGTTTGGGCAAAGGGAAGAAGAACTGGGGATGGCTCTGGAAAGTCATGGGAGGGTTTTCTTTTGGCTTGCCAGAGGGGACAGCAGGAGGTTCATCCTGCATCATCCATCCCTGTAGAGACCGGCCACCTGCACTGAGTGTCGGCTGCCCCAAGGACAGTGCTGATGGGTTATTTGTGCAACGTCACCTGTGAGCTGCCACCTGGGTCTCACACGAGCTTTGAACTGAAGAAGAAAGCCCCCAGGGTGAGGGCGAGATGATGCTGTGGTCAGGCCAGGCTGGGACAGGTCACTGTTGCTCTTCCAGGGGCTGGTGACCAGCCTGGTGTCCCCTGGGAAGGAGGAATGGAGGGGAGAGAGAAGAAGCAGGTGGGGCCATTTGGGAGAGTCATTTTTCCAAGATGTGAGGTTTCTTGTGGGGTTTCTGTGTCTTCCCCCAAGCTGGTGAAGCTCCACGGTCCCAGCTGGAGCGGGAGCTGCCAGTCTGATCCCAGTTCTCCCAGTATGGGACTCCCTCCATGGGTCCAAAAATTACCCTGCCTGCACCCATCTTGACCCCACACCTGTGGGATCTGGTGCCATCAGGTTTGGGAATGAGGTGGTGGGGGCAAACTGGTGTAACTGGTGTAACCGTGTGCAGGTGCTGTGGGACTGGTATGGCTCTCCCTGGTGAAGGCTGGGAAGGTGGAGGGGCTGGGAGGATTGATGGTTTTGCCTCGGCTGCCACTGTTTTGCAGCTGTTATCTGTTGTAAAGCTGCCTGGGAAGATTTAGGTGCAGACTCTTAGGCTTTTAAGTCACTCCTGATAACGTCCAGGGCTGGAAAGATGGCCTGGGTGTTTGTCACCGTCCCCGCAGTGCTTCTGAGCTGTCATGGGGCTGAGCCTGGGCTCTGCTGAGGGACCAGGAGTGCAGCGAGGGCAGAGCCCTGGCCAGTGCTGGATGTGGTGTTAGCCCTCGCCAGTGCTCCTGGCCTGGGAATGGGGTTGGTAGAGGATAAAAGAGGTGTCCTGGTGATGTGACCCGCTCCATCGCTTGTCACCATCCCCTGCAGCCCAGGGAAATTCCCTCCTGTGGGTCGCGGGAGGCTCTTCTCCATGAATGCTGACCCAGAGGGTTGCTTCTGGTCAATTGGTCATGCAGAAGGGGAGCCCTTAGCATCCGCCAGCCCAGAGGGACGTCCTGAAGGCACAGGGTGATGGGGGCCCTTAGCATCCCCCAGTCCAGATGGATGTCCCCAAGGTGTGGGGTGATGGGGACCCTTCTCCGCCCGGTGCTGCTGCTCCCACCACCACCAGGACACCCTTGGGATAAGGCAAAACCAACTCATCCTCTGTTGACCCCTTCCCCATCCAGGTCCTGCTGATGAAGAGGAGGTGAGGCCCGAGCTGTAGCTCACACGGGTGCTGTTCCCTGCGGGACACTCATCATCTCCCCTCGCCCCATCCCACCCTTGGGGTCGCACGGAGCCGTCCCGATGCCGAAGAACAGCAAGGTGACGCAGCGGGAGCACAGCAGCGAGCATGTCACTGAGTCGGTGGCCGACTTGCTGGCCCACGAAGAGCCCGTGGACTACAAACGCAGCGTCCTCAACGTGACAGGGGACACGTGGGACAAGCAGAAGGATGGAGAGGAGGAGCTGGATGCGGAGAACCGGCCGGCGTGGAACAGCAAGCTGCAGTACATCCTGGCGCAGATCGGCTACTCCGTGGGGCTGGGCAACGTCTGGCGCTTCCCCTACCTCTGCCAGAAGAACGGAGGAGGTGAGAGATGGGGCAGGGACGGGCTCAGCCCTTGGGGAGGAGGGTATGGCCCAATCCTGCCTCGCTGCACATCGGGGTGAGGATCCTGGGGCAGGACGGGCGTTATTTGGGCTCTGGAGGTGCAAAGGGGCAGCCAGGAGCTGTGTGTGCGTCCGTGCAGAGATGTGGGAACCTCCAGTGTGGCCTTTTCCTAAAGGGTGTCCTCCTGCCTGCTCCAAAGTCGTGGCGAATGCCAGGCTGGGAGCCAGGATTTCTCACTGCAGCTCCCAGTTCCTGTTGAGGCAATTTGGAAACCAGGGGGTGAAAACAGAAGAGAGCATCCTTCCATTTCCCTGGGTCCCACAGCCACGTTGTTTGGGCTCCAGCCCCTTCCCAAACCCTCCTTCCAGCCAGCCCATCCTCCCATCCCACCCCATGGCACCTCCTTGGGCTTCCAGGAGCAGCCTCCAGCCCCGCTGAGACCCGACACCTTTCGTGACACTGATGAGAGGGCAGGTTGCTCATCATTAACCCAGCCCCAGCCTTGAGGCCTCTCCCCAGCAGCGCCGACCCTCGCTGACACCGCTGGGGTCAGCCCAGCTTTCCCCTCTCCCCCTCTCACTCCCCTCGTTCCCAGCGCTGCATCACTCAACGTGCCCCCAGCCCTGGAGCTGACAAGCCTCGCAATGCTCTCAATAATTAAAACATCTCCAGTGTCGTCTTCATAATGAGTCATTCCTCCAAACGAAGCCCTGGGCCGTCAGCACTTCCCACCCCATCGCCCTCCGTTCCTGGCTGGGATGGAGCATGCTGCGCCCCGCTCCTGCATCCCAGCATCTCCCCAGCCGCTGGCACACTCAGCTCCCGGTGCCCTGGTTTGGGTCTGGGTGAGACTGGCTTTTGGCAAGGCTCGGTTTTGGTGCGTTCGCCGCGTTGCAAAGCCGAGGAGGGGGGTCTCGGCGCTTCAGGTGCAGCGGGGAGGGTTGTACGCGTTGCCTGAAGGAGGTCGGAGGCAGAGCCGGGGATAAATTCAGGGCTGGGATAGATGGGTACGGCGCTGCTGGCTTCACGACACAGCTCTCTGCATCTGGCCTCTGACTTCCAAGAAGTTTTTCCTGATTAAATGAGGTTGGGAACCAGCTCAGACCCGGAGGCTGGAGATCTAGAGTCCTGCTTCTCTGTAAGCACCTAACCCAGCCGTGCCTCAGTTTCCCCACTGGCACAGCAGGCGATAACTAACTGTAATTAGTGCAATGAATGAAAATTTCTCAGTTTATTCTGGGGTCTCTGCTGTTCTCTTCGTTTGTGGGGCTTTAGCCTCGGCTGTCTCAGGTGCTGGGTAGCAGGAGGGGCAGCTCATGGTCCCCGCCTGGGATTCATCCTGCTGTATTCCCTAGAAATCCAGGGCTGAATTTTCTGTCTGTACGTGGGGAGCATTAAGCAAATGTTTTCAGACAAAAGGCCCGATGGGATATGAAGCGAGGACAGGGAATTAAAACTACAACAGCCCTGGGACCCACTGCAGCGGAGGAGATGGGCATGCTGGGTTTGAACCCGTCAGCTCGGCCCCATCCTGCGGTGGGGCACAGGGGTGCTGAGCCAGGCAGGAACCGGGACAAGCAGCTGGTTTGAGGAGCTCCTTGCTGTTGTAGAACATCTTCCTGCAGCAGATCTCAAGAAAGGCATTACAAGCTGCCCCAACCATCGCCACTATTTTACAGATGGGGAAACTGAGGCACGGAGCTGGGAGCTGGCTTGAGCAGCGGATTGCTGAGCTTCCCTGTGCTCTTTCTTTTGGCCAAGTGGCTTCATCTCCCCTGTCCCATGGGGCAGACGTTGATTTTTCTGCCTTTTCTTCCCACCCTGTTTAACCCTCTTGGCCCCCGGCTGGGTTTCCCACCGGGCTGTGAGGCTGGTGCCAGACGGACGGACGGATGCGGGAGCTGGGGAGTGATGGACAGACCCGCTCCTGGGTGGGCTCAGCAGCCCTGGGATGTGGAGTTGGCTGCTGCTTTCTCTCCTGCTCCCCAAGCGGGTGTCTGCAGGGGAGAACGGCTGCGTGCTGGTAGCGAGATGGGCTGGAGCCAAATTTCCAGGACACGGTGTGCTGGGAGCTGGTGCTGCACAGCCGTGAGCTGGTGCCCATCTTCCCAGTGATCACGGGAAGAAAATCTCCAAAATTGGACCAATTTGCATCTGAATCTGTCCATCTCTCTCCTCTCCAGCCGCAGGGCGAGATGTGGATGCCCAGGAGGGAGCTGCAGAGATGGGGATGCTCGTGGTTCCTTCCTGAATCACACCGGGCTCCAGCTCTGCCCTGCTCTCTGCCTCTGCTTCCATCCTCCTCATCACCCTGGGCCGCTGCATCTTAATTAATCTCCCCACCTGCATCTCTAACACATCAACCCCCAACCCTGGCTGGGGAAACTATTGCAGGCTGAACCGCTTTGCAGCGTCGCTGCTCGGAGCAGCACCAGGTCCTACCCGGAGCCGAGGGATGGTGGCTGTCACCGGGGTGTAAACCCAGCCGGGAATTTACTCAAAGCAGCCGGGCTCCGGCGGGTGCCTTTGGATCTCCCGCTGCCCCGCGGGAGCGAGCCACACGCTGCGGAGCCCCGTTCCTCAGCCCCTGGCAGCAGGTTGGAGTAATTCATCAGCCGGGCGCTGCGGCGTGAATCATCAAATCCTTTACGGTCATTCGGTTATGCTTCGGGAACTGCTAATTTCTCTCCGGCCTCCTTAATTAGGCAGAGATTAACCATGTTTCTAATTCTGGCTGTTTCAGAGGACCTCGCTGCGTGGCACGTGGCGTGGTGGATGGTGCCGCCGGGGATGCGGGTGTCCATGGGGGGTGCGTGGCGGTGCAGGGGGCTCGGTTGGGCTCGGACACGTGTGTGCAGGCAGGACGTGGGCAAACAGGAGGGCTCCTGCCTGCCCGCGTGTCTGGGAGGGCTGGGAACGTGTGCGTGTCCCCATGGGTTGGCTTACGCAGGTGGCTCACAGGGTGACGTGCCCATACTGAAGCTGCGTGTCTTTGGGTGCGTTGGGGTCTACCCCACGTGTACCCACGCTGGCAGGGGATGTTGCACCCTTCCCTTCCACGCACGGGCGTTTGCTCCTCTCCATGGCTGTCTTCTCTGCTGCCCAAGCACTGATCTGCCTTCCCAGATCCATTGCAAATGAAGCGATGGATGAGCCAGAGCCTGTCCCAGCTCTGCCCTGCCCGTCCATCCCTGCCCATCTGTCCTTGGCTGCATGAGAGCCTGCAGAGATGGGTCCACGAGGAGCTTTCTCTCCCTTGCCAGGTGCCTACCTGGTCCCATACCTCGTCCTGCTCGTCATCATCGGGCTCCCCCTCTTCTTCCTGGAGCTGGCAGTGGGGCAGCGGATCCGTCGGGGCAGCATCGGCGTCTGGAATTACATCTGTCCTCGCCTGGGGGGCATCGGCTACGCCAGCTGCCTCGTGAGTGCACCCACGGGTCCCCTTGGGCCCCCGCCTCGGGGTGCACGGGATGACTTTGCAAGCTCCAAAGTGAGGGGGTGGCCCGGAAGCAAATCTCGAGGGGTCCCACACGGAGGTTTGAGAGGTCAAGGGGAGTTTTTCCACCTCCACCCGTGGGTCTAGGGCTGGGTGGGAATGGGTCCAGCCCCTGATCCCAGTAGCCACGGGATCCCCCCCATCCCTGCCCGGCGGGAGGTGCACTGAGGACAGTGTCACTGCCCACTGTGATTTAATATCACATCCTTCCTCCCCCCAGGTCTGTTTTTTTGTCGGTCTCTATTACAACGTCATCATCGGTTGGAGCATCTTTTACTTCTTCAAGTCCTTCCAGTACCCTCTTCCATGGAGCGAGTGCCCCATCGTGAAAAACGGCTCGGTGGCTGGTAAGGGATGGCTGCTGGCATGGGGGGAGGCTCAGCCAGGAGGGAAGGGGGGCTGTGGGACGCTGGTGACCCCCAACCTCCGTAGCTATCGCAGGTTGGGGACACCAGAGGTTGGGGTGTCTCCTGGGGCACTGGGTCCTCTCTAGCCCAGCTGCCTTGATCATATGGAGATGTTTTCCTTGGGTTGGACGAGTCTCTCCCACACTCTCACCTCGGGGTCTTTACACGTTGTTGGGATTTGATGCCAGTTTGGGGATGCAGAGCTCGGGGATCCAGGCTGCCTCGGTGCTCGGGGCCAGGGTCTGACCCAGGACCACGGAGGGAGGCAGCGAGAGCCAGGCAGGGCTCACCTGGCTGCTTCATCGCTGCCTGACTGAGACTCTGATGGAGCTGATGGTGTTTAATAGCATCTGAGCATCTTCTTGGGACACTCTTGGAGACTTTATAGCAAATGCAAATGTCTCTCCCTGTATTTAACATCTTATTTTCACCTCACAATGACTTTGTGTCGTGTCTCTTCTTTGTCCTGCTAAAAATGAGCCCCGTTAATTCCTGGCTCTTGGTTTCCAGGGGTGCCTGTCTTCTCTGGCCAGCTCTGGCAGGTCCTTGACATTAATGGATGTTTATTCCCTGAGAGATGGTGAGTGACTCTCCCCCAGCTCCCTCACGCTCTCCTGTCTCTGTTCGGTTGCAGTTGTGGAGACCGAATGTGAGAAGAGCTCAGCCACCACCTACTTCTGGTACCGGGAGACCCTGGACATCTCCAACTCCATCTCGGAGAGTGGGGGGCTCAACTGGAAGATGACCCTGTGTCTGCTGGTGGCCTGGAGCCTTGTTGGCTTGGCCATGATCAAAGGCATCCAGTCCTCAGGGAAGGTGGGTATTGGTGGCCACCTGAGCCTGGCTGGGGTCTGTTCTCAAGGCAGAAACTTCCTGCCTGGACCACGCTCTCCTGCCCTGATCTGGGGTGGCTGGAGGATGCTGTGTCCCCTGGGGGACACACATGAACATCCCTGTCTCCAGATGTGCTCTGCAAAACATCTGGTGTGTTAGCAGGTAGCAGAGGAGTCCCACACCTTAACCCTGCACTGCCTGAGGAGCAGACCTCATTTTGGGGAGGGTAACCCTCCCTTCTCACCCCTCTTGAGCTGTCCTTGGGTTGGATGAGGAGGTGGCTCAGCGGGCAGTAAATGAGATTGCGTCCATGTTGGATCCCTCTTTGCCCTAGGTGATGTACTTCAGCTCGCTCTTCCCCTACGTGGTGCTGGTTTGCTTCTTGGTGCGGGGACTTCTGCTGCGCGGGGCGGTGGATGGGATCATGCACATGTTCACACCCAAGGTAAGAGCCTCCAAGCCCAGCAGACTCCAAGCACGTTCTCCTCCCAGCTGGTCACACCCTATTTTCCCTTATCCTCCCCACCCCAAAAACCAGAGTACCAACCCCAAACTCCCTCAGAGATCCTGATATATCATCAGGAGGTGCCAGCAGCACCCTAAATGCAGGCCAGGACAGCCAAGAGCCTCGCAAACTCCCCATCCTGGAGCTGCTTTGAGCCTTAGCATCACTCCTGTCACCTTTAGGTGCCCAGACACCAGGGTAGGGATGTGAGGATGCCTGAGGTGATATATTTAGAGACTCCACGGGAAGACGTTGGCTGGCAGCAAAACCTCCGCTGGTGGTATGCATCCATTAATTAACCAGCTAACTAATCAATTAAGCAGAAATGTAGATGAATCAGCTCAGCCAGCAAGGCTGTTAGAAGATATTAATTATGATCTCTTGATGAATGTTGCTCAGAGGGCTCCAGCCTGCAGCTCTGGCTGGCAGGAGAGGGGGGAGTGTGGCTGGGGGGACAGGAGGTTAAACAAACCCACCAGCCAAGATGTTTGATTTCAAGTGCTCCATGTGCTCCAGAGGCAGGAGATGACTGGGGGAGGATGGAGACCCATTGCTGGATGGTGTGTGACTCCCTTGGGTGGGGGAACAGGGATACCAGCTCTCCAGGGCAGCTGGGTGGTCCACTGGGAAACTGTAGGGCTTTGCACTGGGAGATCAGGCAACCAGCTTGGGCTCTGGGGCAGATGGAGCACCCAGAGACATGGTCAGGTCAAAGCTTCACCTGCCCTTCTCCATGCCTCAGTTTTGCCCTCTGTGGGAAAGAGAAAAAGGATCTATGAGTGCTGGGTAATGCAAGACCTGATCGTGGTAGATCAAAGCATTCCCATGGCTGCTCCAAAACCAGCCCCAGGTTGTAGGCACAGCATCCTTTTTAGCTCTGGCTCCACTGGGATGAGTTGTGGGGCCACCAAACTCACCTCACTACTTCTTATGTCATCCTTCCAAGCTGGACAAGATGCTGGACCCCCAGGTGTGGCGGGAGGCAGCTACACAGGTTTTCTTCGCCTTGGGCCTGGGCTTCGGGGGAGTCATCGCCTTCTCCAGCTACAACAAGCAAGACAACAACTGCCACTTTGATGCCACCCTTGTCTCCTTCATCAACTTTTTCACGTCTGTCCTGGCCACCCTGGTTGTGTTTGCTGTTCTGGGCTTTAAGGCCAACATCATGAATGAGAAATGTGTGGTGGAGTAAGATTTGCTTTTTCTCTGTTTGGGGTGGGCAGGTCTTTGCTACTGCTGGTTGTGGTGGGTCTGGAGGCAATAGAGTAAGTGCTCTGGAGCTGGGTGATACTGTGTTTTGGTGGACCCATGTTCCTGATGGTCAAGACCTGGATCTCCAGAGATGTCCCATTGTAGCTGAGGGAGCTGGGTATTCGGCTTCTGCAACCTAAAATCGAGCCCTAAGATGGGCTCTTAGTCTGCAAGTTGAGGGTAAAGCCAACATGTCTAGTCACATCATCTGGGTTTCCCCCAGTTTGCGCTCATCATAGGGTCTACTTCTCAGCAAGGTTAAGGGAGCTGCTCTGCTGTACCCTATCAGCAGCTGGAGGAAGGTGAATTTCTACACCTAGTGTTATCTTTAGACAGTGAGCTACATCCATAAAAATCCAGGCCATGCGGTGTGGAGTCGCAGAGCAGGAGATAAACCTGGGAAGGAGGCGCAGAGAGCCCATTCCCTGGTGGGCCCTCATCTGCATCCTCTGTCATGTGGCCTAACGCAATGTTTACTTACACCTTGGGAGATTGCAAAGAGGTCCTCTGACTGAGATCTGGGTACTGTGACCCGGGGAGGTTCATCCTGCCTGGTGCAAAGGGTTTCCATGGCCAGGCCCCTCCTCCACCCTGGGAGGAAGGGGACATCTCTGGGTGACCAGACTTTGCTCTCCCTTAGGAACGCTGAGAAGATCTTGGGCTACCTGAACACCAACGTGCTGAGCCACGACCTCATTCCACCCCATGTGAACTTCTCCCACCTCACCGCCAAGGACTACAATGAGATGTACAGGGTGATCATGACAGTGAAAGAGGGGCACTTCAAAGAACTGGGCTTGGATGCCTGCCTGTTGGAGGACGAACTCAACAAGGTACCTGGTGGCATTCCTAGTAGGACCAGGAGGTCACCCACCCCATTGTCTCTCCCTGGTGGGAGCTGCTCTACTTGTGTCTGAGACTTGTGTCAGCTGTCTACCTGTTTTCTGAGACCTTCCAGGGATGGAGATTCCCTGTCCCTGTGGTCTTCCCCAGCACACAGTGGTTCCTCCTGGGGTGAGGGAAAGGTCTGCCCACAGCAAGTCTAGTAGGATCATCACTGCTTCTAGGCTGGGGTACCAGACTTGATTTTTCTTTCCTCAAAGAGTGGTTCAGTGTGACAGGAGAGACCTGAGGCATGCAGGAGATTGTAGGCTGTGTCCCTGATGTGTTTCTTCTCATCTTTTGTTCTCTCTCCCTGAACAGTCAGTGCAAGGAACTGGCCTGGCCTTCATTGCCTTCACAGAAGCCATGACCCACTTCCCAGCCTCACCATTTTGGTCTGTCATGTTCTTCCTGATGCTGATAAACCTGGGGCTGGGGAGCATGATCGGGACCATGTCAGGCATCACTACGCCCATCATTGACACCTTCAAGGTGCGGAAGGAAGTGTTCACAGGTGAGGTCTTTTCTCCTGCCACCTCCTGGGGAAGGGGTGGAGGGTCCCCATTGTCCTGGGGAGTCACTCCAGAAGAGTGTGGACATAGTGGACGTGTGCTGGGCCCCACTAATGCAGGGAATGGACCTTGTGGTGGAGGCCTTGGTTCCCCTTGGGGTGCTTTGCTGACCTCACTCGTTTGCTCCCCACAGTTGGTTCCTGCATCTTCGCCTTCCTGGTGGGACTGATCTTTGTGCAGCGCTCTGGGAATTACTTTGTCACCATGTTTGATGATTATTCAGCCACGCTGCCGCTCACGGTCGTGGTCATCCTGGAGAACATCGCTGTGGCCTGGATTTACGGCACCAACAAGTAAGGCGTTTGTACAACAAAAAGAATAACTGTGCTGTGACTCCTGGCTAAAAAACCCTCCCTCTTTCCAGCTCTTTTCCATTAGACTTTTTCCCCAGAGGCCAGCTCTGATGGAGCAAATGCCCCAGGGGCAGCTACCGTATAGAGACAGGAACTCAGTTCACCTTGATCCTCTTGCCCTGCCCTAGGAGTAACCCAGCCCTAGGAGCAGGCCCTTCTAGTGGGTATCTACTGTTGGCTGTGGTGCTCTGCCACTTGTGATTACCCTTTTGTCTGAGGTTTCCAGGTCCTTCTGGAAGGGGATCTTGTTCCTTCCAGTGCCTGTTCTTGTTCATAAGTTGGCCAGAGCAAAGGAGGCTCTGGCTAATGCTCAAATGGCCTTTTCCTTAGGAGGTTCCCAACCAGTCCCACAGGTGTGAGGGACACTGAGATGCTTGCTTGGGTCAGCTGGGTTCTTCTTCATGCTCTACCTTGAGCACAATTTACAACGGGGGCTCCTGGGAGGGAGTTTCTCACTGGGAGGTGGGGAACGGCATGGCTCCATCTCTTCTTCTCGGCAGGTTCATGCAGGAGCTGACGGAAATGCTGGGTTTCCGGCCCTATCAGTTCTACTACTACACCTGGAAGTACGTCTCTCCCATCTGCATGGCCGTACTCATGACTGCCAGCATCATCCAGCTGGGAGTCAGCCCCCCGGGCTACAGTGCATGGATCAGAGAGGAGGTGAGCACAGCTCCTTTCCCTGCAGCCACCTCCACCCCAGGTCCAGGCTGAGCAGGGGGCAGTTGGGAGCTGCAGACCACCCTGCTCTTCCCAGCTCTGCTCATTTCTCTTCCCCTCTCCTAGTGGGAGATGTCCTGCCTGTGGCCGCTCATCTTCTCCAAGCAATCAGGTCTGTCCATGCTGCCCAGAAGTCTCCAGCCAGCTCTGATCATGGGCTGAAGTTTGAGCTTGGGTTTTGGTTTGCTTCCACAGCTACGTGCTGTGTGCAGGACCATGTCCTTTTCCTTGAGTGGAACCCACCTTCTGATAGCTTCATGTGTTGGCCCTGAGGATGAAGTCTGGCAGGAGGCAGCAGGAATTGCCTAGCTCTTAGGAGACATTGTACATGGTGTGCATCACCTTTGCTGTTACTGCTTGTTGACACTAATATTTGTCTCTTCCAGGCTGCAGAAAAGTTCCTTTTCTATCCATCCTGGGCCATGGCAATCCTCATCTCTCTGATCATCCTGGCATCCCTCCCTCTGCCTCTGGTCTTTGTCCTCCGGCAGTTCCACCTTGTGTCAGACGGCTCCAACGCCCTCTCTGTCACCTACAAGAAGGGCCGGATGATGAAGGACATCTCCAATTTGGAAGACAACGATGAGACCCGCTTTATCCTGAGCAAAGTGCCCAGCGAGACCCCATCCCCCATGCCCACACATCGTTCCTACCTGGGTCCCGGGAGCAACTCCCCTATGGAAATGAGCAGTGCCCCCAACGGACGATACGGGAGTGGGTACCTACTGGACAGCACCCCTGAATCTGAACTGTGATGGTTGCCTGCCGACCACCCCCACCAGGAGAGGAGGTCACTGGGGAGTGGATCCTGGCTGCCCAGGCAACAGGAAAATTAATTCATAAGGAAGACAAAGAAGAAACCCCTCTTAAAATCGTAACCAAAAGCAGCCATTTCTAAGGTGACATCAGGAAGAAGGGACTGCAGGAGGGGCAGGACTCCTCCAATGACCCTCGTCTGAAAGGCAGGCACCCCCCAGGCTTCCCTTAGGGGAAGGGAGGAGGAACAAGAGATGCTGCAATATCTTTCTGAGAGTTGTTCTCAAGCAGCTCAAATCTGAAGCAAAGAATCTCTCTTTTCTAAGCAGCTGATGGTTGGAAAAAGGACCTGGCGTCAGGTGGAAAGCCAACCATGCTTCCTCCTGTAACCCAGCGCTCTTCCCTCCCAGTCTGTTGTCCTTTAGCCGGGAGGAGTCATGGCCTTATTCCAACGAGCACAATTAACCATCGATGTTCATAGCACAAAAAGGTGCTGCTGTTGTCACCGTTGTTGTTGTTGTATCTCCTGTAGTTTTTATAGCTGTGGACACACCCAGATAACCCCAAAATTTTGACCAGGGTTGGCAGGGAGCAGAGTGGAGCTGGCTGAGACATTGCGATGTGTGACTGCGGATGGTGGGTCCTTGGTATCTGTTTTGTTACCACCAGCATGGGGACAGCGTCTGTGGGTTGTTCTGAGACATGGAGATGTCCCGTCCATGGGATGAAGTGGTCAGCGTGCTCCATGGTTGGGCGGTTCTTGTGCTGAGTGGCAGAAGGACCTCTGAAGTGAGGGTGTGATTTGGGTGTGTGAGCATGTGTGGGGTCTGGATAGGGTTACTGTGGTTGGGGTCAGGAGCGCTCTCCTGGAATTACTCCTGACATGTGGGATGCTCTGCTGAACCAAAATCCCTGGCGTGGTGATCGTCTCCTCTTGCCACTATCTTTGGGTGTCCCAGAGGGACAAGCAGAGAAGCTGTGGGGCATCCAGTCCTACCACAGTCCTGGTTTAGCTCTCAGGAAACCACCCCCTGACTTACCTCCCTTGCACCCACCAGCTGAGGTGAGCTGGGCAGTGATTATCTCTGGACATGTGTCCTCATTTCTCATAACTTCGAGCCAAGGGGTCTCCGTTGCCTCCCAGTGCATCTCCACAGGAGCTCACCAGCTTTTGGATGGGGGTAACCAGCTCTTGGGGACAGCAGACTGAGCAGCAGTTACTGGGAGTCAGCGCCAGGTCCCAGTGTCCCCGCTAGCCCTTGATCCAGGCTGGTGAGCCCTTGTTAGAGGCCAGGGGCCTCTATTGTGCCCATTCATGTTATCTGGGGACCAGATTGATGTGACCTTGTGTTCTTTCTCCCCAGGGTGTCTAGGAAAGGTTGGGATCTCCCAGCCCCAGGTCTCTCCCACTGGGACTGAGGGTCGTTTCCCTGAATCCTACCTGTAGCTGAGCATTTCTGTCAAGGGTACCAGTATTACATGGCATCTTCCTCCTTTCCCCATGGGGACAGGGGAGCAGCAGCCTGCTTGCACCCTCTCTCCCTCCCAGCACGTTGCTATGGCCTCCAAAAGCTGGGCAAGCTTCTCATCCTTGGTTCTGCTGGGCTTAGATCATGCATGGTGGTATTTCAAGCCAGTCTGAAGGCCAAGTTTGTGGGTGCTTACCCACAAGCCCTTCTCTTCTCCACTTCCCTGTCAATGGGTTTTCTTCCACCTCGATTCTCCTTTTGGCTGGGAGGTGAAGGCAGAAAGTACCTGGTCCATTCGCCACATCCTTGACTTCTCTTGGCATCCCTGGGGCCAGGAGCTCCCCTAAAAAGACATTTCTCTTGTGGGTTGTGATCTTTTCTTTATAGTCCTTCTCCATGGGCTTGGCTGGTGACCTGGAGACTCTTGATGGGCAATTAGCTGAGGCCCTTCATTAACCATTTTTCCAGGGGGGAAATGAAGGCATGGACTGAACCAAAGCAGCTCAGTCTTTGATGGCTCTGAGGAGCATCAGCCCCGTGCAGTCACGATCAACCCTGCTTTTGTCTCTCCTCCAGTGGTTTCCCCTTCGTCATCCCCTCTGCTCTCTTTCTCCTTTCCCTGCCTGTAGAGAAGGACGTAGAAATATCCCCACCGCACCATCTCCAGTAGAAATATCCCCACCGCACCATCTCCAGTAGAAATATCCCCACCGCACCATCTCCAGTAGGAATATCCCCACCGCACCATCTCCAGTAGGAATATCCCCACCGCACCATCTCCAGTAGGAATATCCCCACCGCACCATCTCCAGTAGGAATATCCCCACCGCACCATCTCCAGTAGGAATATCCCCACCGCACCATCTCCAGTAGGAATATCCCCACCGCACCATCTCCAGTAGGAATATCCCCACCGCACCATCTCCAGTAGGAATATCCCCACCGCACCATCTCCAGTAGGAATATCCCCACCGCACCATCTCCAGTAGAAATATCCCCACTGCACCATCTTTAAATGGGAGAAGCACAAACCCCACGGCATTTCCCTGTCATTAGGCAAGATGTTCCCTCCCATCTCTTCTTTCTCCTTGTGTCCTCCACCCAACCAGCAAAACAGAGTCTGAGCCAAACCGTTGCCCAACATCCCCTTCCCGATGCCTCTGAGCCCGGGGGCCGGATTCCCACCGTAGCTCCCATGGAGTTAACGGAGCAGGACACCTCCCGTAGCCGAAATGCTTGGTCCCATCTTCTCCCGTGGCATGATGCTCCTCAAACCCTGGGACGAAGGATCCGATCCTCCGTCTCTCCCATCGCAATTCCCAAACCAACCGGGGAGGCGTTCGCTTTCCTCCCCTCTTCTTGCAGCATCAATAAGAGACAAAGTCGATAAGAAGGTAACAAAAAAAAGCTATATTATATATATATAAAATATATACAGAGAGAGGAGATGGAATAATACCGTAGAGATTCTCTATTTCTATTGTATATTTATGCTGTAAATGTCACTGTAAATGCTGTTAAATGACAAAACGTATTCCAAAGTGGCCCGTGACCTATTTTCATTCCCAGTGCTGTACAGATCAATTCTCGTTGTATATCGGGACCTATTTTTACCTTTTAATTTCTCGTGCGTGGTGGGTGGCCGTCCCCCACCCAGCTCCAGTGGCGGGGGGGATCCAGCTGCCCTGGGCATCCAGCAGTGAGGAAGAAGAGGAGGGGACACCGCCTTTATTTTTTTATCTGTGGAAAATACTGTTATTTCTTCGTGGCGTTTGCTCGGTGTTAGACACAGAGTGTTGGGGTGTGCGTGTGTTTAAATTCGCAGTGATCCGTGTCGTTGCCGTGCAGGCGTGCGCGTGTTTGTCCGTAGATGCCGTGCGTGGGGCTGTGTGCGTGGGTGTGGGGTTTGTTTAGGATTCACTTCTTGCCCTACTCGGTCACTTTTTGGAGCCTGCGTTGGGGGCTTCTCCCGCTCTCCCTCAATGCACCTTCTCGGGGTCCTGGGCTGCGCATCAGGCCAACCCCCAGTGGCTTTTAGCCCTGAAAATCACTTTTTTCCCCCCTTTTTTTTTTTTCCACGGAGGCACAGGGAATAGCTGCTAGTTGTGAGCACAGGCACTTTTCAGTTTTCCTCCGGGTGGTGGGAGAAGGCGGGGGGAACCGCTGCCAAAATTCCTGTCCCCCCATATTGGTTCCCCACTCGGTTCCCAGCCCGAATCCTGCTGCTCAGAGCAGGATGGTGTCCCTGGCTGGGGGACAAGGAGGTGCTGGGGAGATCAAGAGGGGTTTAAACCCCAAAGGGAGGGGTTAAGGGGGTCTGGGCTGTGGTGCTGAGGGCAGAGAGGAGCTTTGCAGGAGGGTCCCCACCCTGCGATGGGGGGGCTGCAGGTCCCAGGGTGCCCCGTAGGGCTGTGGTGCTGCATCCCCAAGCATCGGGCTCTGGGGCTGGATCTGCCCTTGGCCCTGGTGCAAAGCAGAGGGGACGGCTGGAGCTGGCTGTCCTCTGCTGATTTGCACCATCCCCGGGTGTCCCTTGGCCCGTTCCCCTTGATCCCTCCAAACCAGCCCCAGCTTCACCTCCTGGCCCCCATCCAGACCCTGTAGGTCATATTAACCCCCAGCACCTCCCACTGCCTCCCTCCTGTCCTTCACCCTTCCCCAAGCCTGGGTCTCGCTGGCAGGAGCGGGGAGCAGGGCAGGGTGGCCCCGGTGGCCACTTTGGTGGCCAAGGAGGGACGTGGCGCAGCCCGGGCAGAGCCATGGCAGCGCGGAGGATGCGGCCGCTTCCCCGGCAGGCACAACGCTGGCGAAACCCTCCTGTACAGGTAAAAGCACAGAGCTCGTAGTAACTCGTCCCGTGTATCCTCGTAGCCGGTGTATTTACCACGCGTGCCGTGCCGGCCGGACTCCTCGGCGGTCGAGAGAAACCCTGTAACAGCTGTAATGGAGTCTGATTAAAAGTCTCTTCTTACCAAATCTCTTCTCACTAAGTCTCTTCTCTGCCTCTGGTTTCCTTCTTGGGGGAGGCTTTGGGGGCTCTCTGAGGTTTGGGGTTGTGGAGAGGTAAAGAAATGGGTATTGGGGCTGTCAGCCCCCATGGGCATCGACGTCTCTGTCCTTCCCTGTCCTGTCCCATCACCATCCTTCTGCCTCACCTCATCCTCTGATTCTCTTCCTCCATCCAGCATCAGCCCCTGCAAGGGGCTGGCTCAGCTGCCAGCAGGTGCTTCAGGAGCATCGTGGAGGTGATCTTCCATCCTGGACCAGTTCAACCAGTACACATTGGCTTTACGGGGCACACGGACTGGTAAGATGTAGCGTCTGTTCCTCTGTGTAACACCCTGCTGACATTGCTGGTGGCTTATCCTGGGGGTACTGGGAGTCTGGAGACCAGCACTTGGGGGTACTGGGAATCTGGAGACCAGCACTTGGGGGTACTGGGAGTCTGGAGACCCTCCCTAGAGAAGGACCAGAGATTTCCAGCAGCCCCAGATGACTTCAGCTGCTGGGTGTTAGCTCAGTACCAGGTGTGGTGAGGAGCGGGGCTGCCTCTAACCTCCCATCTTTTGTAGCTCCTTTGGCTTCCCAGGGTTGATCCAGGCTTGGGGAGGATGAGGAAGGAGGGAAGAAAACAGGATGGATGGGACCAGATGAGATCCGCCGGCACTGGGGATGCCATCGGGGTACTGCCGTGGCCGTGAACTGAGCTCGTACCCTGCGTAGGAGCAGGGCAGTTTTTCTGAGGACCTCTGCATCATCTGGAGATGTTGGTGTAGGACTGGGGAGAGCATCTGCAATGGGGGCTGGAGGAGCAGCACTGGTGGAGGCAGGAGGTGGCACATGGGTTATCTTCACTCAGAGTCCACCCAGGACCTGGCTCTGGGAGTAAACATCCCTCAGGGGCGATGACCAGGACAACAGGACACGTAGGGCAGTTGTGACCCTGGCACAGCCCCAATCTGTGGGAACGGGGATGGAGATGCTCCCAGCTCCTCCTCAGGGAGGTGGCACAGAGGGGGGGGATGCAGATTTTGGCTGCAGCACCCACCCAGCCCCGCTCAGGGTGATGCCCAGAGCTCTGCGGTACCCACACGTGGTGCTCGCTGCTGTGCTGAGCTGTCCAGCCTCAGCTCGCTGCTATGTGCTGGGTGACTCTGGGCTTGGGAAGAGCCTCAAATCCTGAACCCAGGGAGGGGACACGTGTCCCCACAGCCAGACTGTGTCTGAGGACAAGGCGCTGGCAGGCTGCTGCGATGCCACCTTGTCCCCAGGCCACCCCCCCAGCACGGAGGGCCCTCGTTTGGTTTTATCCCCTTTTCCTCTCCCAGGCAGCTGCCTGCAAAAGCAAAAACCCTGCCAAACCCCGGCTCTGATGCGCCTTTGGGATTGCAGCTATCGCACGGGGCTGGGCGATGTGGAAATGCCCTGGGGCAGGAGGGTGAGAGCAGGGCAGGATTAGGGGGGCTGAGAGTGAGTCTGGAGGAGCCAAAAAGCCCTAGCTCCCAGTGCCAGGGGCTCCCTGCAAAACAGGTGAGTGAAACAAAGTGAAAAGGGTGATTCTGGCTCTTGTGGAGCTAGAAAAAGGACGCAGAGAAACAGGCCCAAATGTAAAACTTAAGCCAAATATGTGCTTTTTTAAAAAAAAATACTGAATTTCCTGTGAGAGTGAGGCAGGGAGCCTTCAGAGCCTGGTGGGAGGTGGAGGCTGGTATGGTCAGATCAGGGGGTGGTTTTTGGGTGTCCCATCTCCAAAGAGAGCTCTGGCCCAGGGTACGGACACACGGTGGAGCTGCCAACAGCCACATCTTGCTGTGGTTCTCCGAGCACCTCGGAAAGAAAACCAGAGACAGTTCTCCCGACTCTTAAAGATGGGGAAACTGAGGCACAGCACCAGCTCACAGACCGCTCCGGGTCATTCCAAAGGCAGATGATCACCACCACCGTCCCCGCTCCAGCCCAGCCTCCTCCCGCTCCCAAATTGCTTTTATGGAGCAAAATGGCATCAGCGTGGCCGCGGATGGAGCCAGATTCTCTGCTGGACCCAGCCACCCTCCGCCGCCTGTTTTCTGTCTTGCCTTGGCTCCAGCCGCTGTCGCAGGACCCACAAGATGGCACTGTGTGACAGCAGCACGGGGACCCTGTCACCCGCATCCTCGGGAGAAATTCGGGGTGCAGGTCCTACGTGGGGGTCGGGGGATGAGCTAGCTCCCCTTCCAGGCAGAGGTCATGGAGGGATGAGGCTGCACACTCCGTGTGTGCAGCCCAAATATCTGCGCTCAGCTGGCGATGAGGGATTTGAGCTGGAAAATTCACCCGGCAGAGGCGGACGGCAGAAAGGAACCTTGCCTGTGGCTTGCGACAGCTTCTTCAGGAAGACCCACCTCCAAGAGAGCATCCTGAAAGCTGGCTTGGGGTTCGTGCCCTGGGGAGCCGCTCTGCAGCATCAGCACCCTGTGGTGCCATGGGTGCTGCTACCCACAGCTGGAGATGGACCCATCCCACCAAAAGCATGAAGGGAAGAGGGCAGAGACCGTGTCTGGAGCATCTATAGGTTGCCAAGGTCAACATATGTTTTTATTAACAGGATCCTGGGCTGGAAGGACCTGGAGAGGTTGGTTTGTTCTTCTCGACCCCAAAGCAGGATCGTCTCTCACTAAAGTGAGCTGCAGCCCACCTTCCTCCTCTGTCTCTCCATGGATGGAACCATCGCGTGGTCCCAGCATGTCCCCAACCTCTCCTTTAGGCCACACAGCCCTTTGAGCATCCTGTGGCCCATTGCCCTGGTCTCGGTGTGCCAAGCTGGGGACGTGTCCGATGTGCTGGGCCACAGGCAGGGCTCAGGGCACTGTGCCGTGCAGAGACCAGTGGGGGGGCCCCAGAGACCCCTTAGCGTGCCCTCAGGACCCAACCAAGGGCTGTGGCTTTCCAGGTTGGAGCTGATCCTCCTTGAGATCTTCCAGGTCCTGCTCTTCATTCCATTCTTCACCTGGTTGTTCTCTGAGATGCCTTCAGCCTTGCAGGAGGTCCCTGCAGAAGTGACTCCCTCTTGCTCCAAAAAGGCCCTTATTCATCAAGCTCTTTCTATTTTCTCTCTTTCTCTCTCTCTCTCTCTTTTTTCTTTTTTTTTCATGGACATTAAAAATCTGAAGGCATATTTAGAGAGCAGACAGCTTTGGGCGGGTGTTGCTGGCTAAAAGATCTCTTCCTTCCCCAGATACAACCCATTTGTCTGCCTGGCCACCCCCTCCCAGCCCAGGAACAGCCGCGCTTGGGTGCATGAAGATCTCCCCGGGATGAAAGTCGCCGGATAAAATATTAGCATCAGGTCGCAGCATTCCTTCCTCCTGGCCAAACTCGTTTTACCGACGATGAGGAGCTGAGCTGCGATGCCTGGCTGGTGATGCAAGGCTCGATTTTTTCCAGCACGGTTTTCCCTCGGGCTCCGAGCTCTCCCGCTGGTGCAGCCTCGGGTGGTTTGGGTGTGGAGCTACGCCAACCTCCACCCGCTCAGGATCCGGCCCTGGAAGCTGTGGAGTTGCAGTTACAGTTGGAGCAGGGCTTTCTTGGTGGTAAGATTTTAAGCGCGGCTCTCAACGCCTCGTGGTTTTTCTTGGGTGGAGCGTTTGCCCCAGCCACCCCCAATCCCCACCCTGGTACGGGGGTGAGAATGTCACAGAGGGGACAAACCTGGGTAGGGGGTGAGGAGGGGACCTGGGGCCCTGCAGGGGGACCCTCCATAGAGCCTGGGGAGGTGCAGAGAGGGAGGCTGGCGTGGGGCAGCACCCCCCACTTACTGTCCCCTCACCCTGCACCAAAGACCCCCTTATCCAAGTGCTGACTCCCCAGCTCAGCTCCCTCCCACCCCAGTAACAGGCCTGTGCTGGGCTTGGGTCCCATCTGTGACCCTAAAGCACCCGCCTGCATCCCCCCACCCCAGCACCAGCAGTGCCAGTGCAGGAGTAAACAGCACTGGTGGGACTGGGTCCCTTGGGTCTTCGCCTTGGTGACAGGCTTGTCCCCTGGGGCACCCCAGCGCTTCACCTCCTCCCCAGGTGACAGGGGAGAGCAGCACCAGCACCCGGGGGGGGTGTAAAAGCCCCCCAAGGTGAGGGGATTTAGGGGAAGGGCCCTTGGGGCTGGGGTGGTTGGTACCCTGAGTCCCAACCTTGGTGCCCGCAGCTCTGGGGAAGGGGCATCTTTCACGCAGGAGCCAAAACAGGACCGAGAGCTGCTCGGGGAGGGTGGGGGGAGAGGAGGAGGGCCAGGTCCACTTGCAGCCACCCAGCTCCCCACCGGCCACGGCCCCACGCTCGGGGTCGGTCTCTCCTGACCTCTCGGTGAGCGAGGGATTGCGAGAGCCAGGGAGGGATGGGATCTGCTCGAGCCTCTGCCAAGAGCTGGCTCCAGATCCACAGGCAGCTCTGGGCTGCATTTCCCCTCCGGTGCGAAGCGGAGCTGGGGTGGCCGGGGTTCACTCCTCGCTGACACCGACACCCCCCCACCCCGAGCCTCACCTGCACGTCGGGCCCTGCGGGGAGGTGAGCCGGTACCGGGGGATGCGGGGGGTCTGGGGAGGCGGGGGGAACGGGGATGGAGGGACGGGAGGATGGAGGGAGGGATGCAGGGATGGAGGAGCGGGTTGGGAGGGGAGGGCAGCGGCGGGGGGCTGTGGGGCGGGGGTGGGGGGGTCCCCGGTTCCCCGGCGGGGCGGTACCGGCTCCCGTAACCCCGCCGCTCGCTCCCAGCCCTATAAAAGCCCCGGGCGGCGGCGGCTCTTCCCCCGCCGAGCCCCGGAGCAGCCCTCGCCGCCTCCCCAGCACGGAGCCGGGCCGGGAGGCACCCGCCGGGGCGTGCAACAGGGCCCCCCCGGCCCGGCCACGCGTGAGCGGGGCCCCCCCCGGCACCGCAGCCCCCCCGGGGAGGGCAGGACCCGGCTGGAGCAGGGGGAGGCGGAGGGCACGCATCCATATGCCTCCCCCCCCCTCGGCTGGGAACCGGGGAGGTGCCCCCCGGCCGCCCCCCCCCCCTCTAAAGCCCAGCCCGGTGGGGGGGGGGGGGCGGAGGGAGCGCGGAGCCGGAGGGGGGGGGTGCGGCGGGGCCCCCCCGCGCCTGGTGCTGCAGGTACCGGGGACACACACACACACGCAGCCCGGGGGGGCTCAGGGCTCGGCCCCCCCCTCTCCTCGGCCTTGGCAGTAGCATCCTCCCCCCCAGCCGGGCCCGCATCCCCGGGGCTGCCGGACCCCCCGCACCTCCCCCTGCCCGCACTTGTTGCTGCCCGGCAGCGCTGCGCTGGCTCCTGCTTTAGGGCGGTTTTATTGAGGGGGGAGGTGATTTTAGAGGGGGGGGGGTGGAGGTTGCAGCCTCCCCAGCAGCTGGAGGTGTCCGGCTCGGCTCCAGCCTGCTCCCCCTGAGGCCAGAGCCAAGCCTGAGCCCCCCGCTTTTCCCCTCCCCAGTCCCATCTGTGCCCCCCTCTCCCGCCTCCGCCGACCCCCCAGCTCCTCGCCCGCAGGAAGGGTGCGCGTAGCGTGCATCTCCCATCCACCGAAATCTATGATCAGCTCCGTGTGTGTCTCCTCCTACCGTGGACGCAAGTCTGGGAACAAACCACCCTCCAAAACATGCCTGAAGGAAGAGATGGGCAAAGGGGAAGAGTCGGACAAGATCACCATCAATGTAGGTGGTACTCGGCATGAGACCTACAAAAGCACCCTACGGACTTTGCCGGGCACCCGCCTGGCCTGGCTCGCCGACCCCGATGCCCAGAGCAATTTTGACTTTGATGGTAAAAGCAATGAGTTCTTCTTTGACCGTCACCCCGGGATCTTCTCCTATGTGCTCAACTACTACCGTACCGGCAAGCTGCACTGCCCCGCGGACATCTGCGGACCCCTCTTCGAGGAGGAGCTGACCTACTGGGGCATCGATGAGACGGACGTGGAGCCTTGCTGCTGGATGACCTACCGTCAGCATCGTGATGCTGAAGAGGCCCTGGACATCTTCGAGAGTCCCGAACCTGGTGGAGGGGCTGGTGGAGAGGAGCCTGAAGAGGAAGGGGGTAGGGAGATGGCCCTTCAACGCCTGGGCATGGATGACAGGCCGCCAGGGGTGGCAGGGGCTGCCGGAGGGGGTGGCTGCTGTCGGAATTGGCAGCCCAGGATGTGGGCGCTCTTTGAGGATCCCTACTCATCCAAGGCGGCAAGGGTAAGCTCCAGAAACGTGCCAGCGGGAGGTGGGATGGGGCCATGCTGGAGTTGTGTCTTCATCTCCCCATCGGTGAGAGGGACTTTCCTAGTGGGTTACGTGAGCCCCCCTGTAGCCATCCCCCTCCTACCATGGGGTGCGTTGGCCATCTCCCATCCTTCAGGAAGCCTCTTCCATCATCTCCCCATCCCCTCCCAATGCATCACACCTGGGGGAGCTGGGCTGAAACTGGGGGCAAGCTCAGCTCCCTGCCCCCTTTGCACCCTTGGGTGCTGCCTGGGTACCTCCTGGGCTCATGGAGATGAGGGATTGGCAGGGACGGTCCTTGGCAGGGCTGAGTCCTGGCAGAGTTTCCAGATGCTCTAGGACAGGCAGGATTGCTTTGGTTCCTCTCGCTGGGCTGTGTATGCCCATGCCAAAACCCACGTTTAATGGCCCAGGGGTGGAGTGGGGGGCTGCTGGCACCCAAATCAGGTCCTAAAGCAAATGGGATCCTTACGGTTGCCCCTAAGGAGCTTGTGCTCCTCTTCTTCACCAGCAGCAGCCCCAAAAGACACCCCATGTGTCTGTGCAAGCACAGTGCCCTCGTCCCCGCGCCCCTGTCCCCCACCGCTGCCGCGTCGATGCTGCCCACGCGCAGCATACGGTGCCCATCAGCACGTGCGAGCGCAGGCTCTCAGCCGCTAACACACACAAACACACACACACCAACCAACCCCTTCATCCGCGCATCCCTGGGGACCCGATACACCACATACACACACACACGAGCACATACACGTGCGCACATCCCCCACGACCCCCTCCCTTGCACACGCAGACGATCCCTACCCACAGACACCGACGTGCCTGGGACATATCCCTCATAACCTGGCACACCTTTGGGATCCCAGCCTGGCTCGGGCACTATTCTGCATCCGTCTCTCCTCTCCCAGCTACTCTTAGATCACCCCCAAAGCGCTGCCCACCGATCCCCAGACATCCCCCCACGCCGTGCCATACCCATCCGGACCCATCCCCACGCCTGTGTCCCCCGTCGCACCCAGCTTATAAATCTGCCGCACGTACACATATAGATATTTGGGATTGAAATTAATTCTGGATGCATTTAGAGGTATAAAAAAAAAAACCCCCATCGATGGTAAGAAATCCTGCAGGCACTTCACACCCCACGGCAGCGCACAGGGCAGGGGGGGCAGTTTGGCAAGGGGGTGTTTTTGCAGTTAACGTTAAGAGCAACGCACGTCCAGAGGATGCTCGGGCAACAAGAGCTTTACTCCTTTTGAAAGGGGTACCCGATCCTTTGCCCATCTCTGAGGGCTTGTGGCCTCTGAGAGATGCTCTGAGTGGTGCAAAGCTCCAAATGAAAAAAAATCAGCCCAAGGAGGATAATTCAACCCTGATTTTGCACGTTATTATTTGGCTCTGCTTTTCCCATGTGCTGAGCTGCTCTCGGAAAGGCATTTGTTTTAGCAGGAGGAGGGTGTTGGAGGGAGCAGAGATGGTTGTGATGTGAGCCCTGACTGGGGTTGGAGTGGGACCAGTCTGCACTGGGAGCTCCCTGCTTCCTTACTGCTCATGGGGGACAGTCACCTCCCAGCAGTAACACTCACAGGCTCTTCTGGGTCTCGTTTTCCCACTCCAAAATATCAGTCTGGTTTTGCAGTGGCTTAGGAGAACTGCTTTGGCAGAAGGGGAAACTGAGGCACGGAGCAGCGCAACCAACCCAAGTGAGCACAACCTGCCTAGTGCACCCAGTTAATGCCAGGAACCATTACTGGTTTGGAGTCACCGTCCAGCCCTGGGATGATTCAGGACCATCTCTGCAGGTGTTCATGGTGCTGCCCTGGTATTTTGGGGTGGCTGAAGCGAGATTTCTTTAACTCTGCCCTATTATGGAGTCTTCCGCTTCCCTTTCAGAGCAAAGGGGGTGCTGCTGGCCGTGGCGTTTGGCCTGGGGACGCTCCGGAGCTGCCGGTCCCCTGCGTCTTGGCAAACCTTGGCAGCAGTGGGGAGGAGAGCGGTCCCAGGTTGTGCGCATAAAACTTCTCCCTCGACCGTGCGACAGCAGTGACTAAGAAAGAGTCTCAGGGGCTGGATTTCTCCGGTCCTTGCTCCTCGTGGCTTGCGGAGCAGCCCCTCGGGCCCTGACTCAGTTGGCTCCTGGCTATTTCCATCTTTCCCTCCTTCCAGCACTTCTCTCTCCCAACACCTCCTGAGCTGGCAACTGCGTGAGCACACGCTTAGAAATTCCCCCCCCCAAGTTTTTAGCCTCTTTTCCTTGTAGCATCGACACCCACTGGACCTTGGCTCCTGTGACTAGTCCAGTCTCAGTAAAAATTCGGTCCCTAGTGTAGCTGCTGTCCCAACTGTAGCGTACAACTCTTTTTCTCCCCATGAGAAACTGCCCTGATCGTGATTTTACCTCTACTTCCAAAGTCTGCTCCCTTGTAGCTCCTCATTATTTTTCCCTTTGCAGCCCAACTTGTGGGGTCCTGACCTCACTTCCATTGGGGCTTCCAGGCTAGTGACCCCCTGGAAGGTCATGGGTTTTTGAGGAACACCCATCCCAAGCTGTTGAGCGCACGTTGAGATCGTGTAGATCGTCAGCAAGTTCTGGAGGACGCGTTTGGTGGGGCTTTTGGTGCTGTATTGGTGGCCATTGAGTATATATGTAGATTTTATTTTATTTTTAAGACGATTTTGGAAAAAACCTTGAGCTTGGAGCAGAGGCCAAAGCTGAGATAAGATGTCTCAGGTCAGAACTTCAGGTGACACAAAACTGGAGCAGCACGATTGACTTTGGGGAGTTGGGGACGGTGGTTGGGACTGGCTGTGAACTTGACTCTTCTATTTTTAGAGGTTGCTTTTGCTCCTGGGGCTAAATCAGCTCTCACCTACACAGCTCATACAGGGCTGCTTTATTGTCTGAGTGTTCGCAGGGTCTCACTCTCTTCCTTGATAATTTTTCTCTTCCTACTTTGCGTTGAGTCAAGTTGTGACTCTTCAAGTTTTCCTGAGATTGCCCATATGGGGAATCTCAGGAACGTTACTCAGCCCTCAGCTGAAAAGCGGATTATTATGGCCGTGCAACCGCTGTGTAGACGCACGTGTCTGGTTAAACTGGCCTTGCTTTAAGATCCCATTTTTTTGTTGGGTTTGCTTCCTGAATTCTGGAAGTCCGATTGGCGAGGGCTGCCTTGGGAGCTGCCGCCAGCAGAGCAGCATCGCGGCACGTGGTCCAGAGTGGTCTGATCAGAGGGGTGTGGAGCATCTCAGCCCATCCCCAAGCTGGTGTCTATCACTGGGAGAGGGGAGAATCATCTCCCAGATGTTTCTCCATCAATTAGAGCCTGGCTTAAACTTCACACCTAACTTTTTGGAGGGCTGATGCTCTCTGTGCCGGACCCACATGGGTTTGCCCTTGGGGACACCCCTCAAGGATGCTCTCGGCAGGCGCAGGGCTGCCAGCGTGTTACCACCAGTGTCCGGGGCCGGGTTTTTCTCAAGCGTGACTCAGGCTGTTTCTGCTGCTGATTCACTCCAGCCGAGCACCCGGGCTGTCGTCTCGGTGCGGCTGCCTGCTGAACGCAGCTGGGCGGGTGGGTTTGACAGCAAAAGGTCGCATCCTGCTCGATGCGGGCAGGGTGGGTTAGCAGCAAAAGGTGCTGCAGCATGAGCTGCTCCCAGGAAGCCAAACTCACCGTGCGTTTGTGCTGGAGGAAGGTAGAAGAAGAGCTTTTGTGCTCAGAGGCTTTATTTTTTTTTCGGGGGCTCCTGGAAACAGATGCTCTGGGTAATGGACTCATCATGAGCTCATCCTGCCGGGGAGGAGGGCTGAGCTGGATTGATGGGGGGGACGACAAAGTGTTTTCTTTCTGACACAGCCTGTGATTTCCACATCCGAGGCGAAGCGGCAGCGTGCTGCAGGGAGGAGGCAACGCAGAGGGGACAAAGGTCTCCCCAGTCGGGCAGAGGGGAGAAATGGGAGCGTCTGGGTGTCCCCAGGACCAGGCATCAGCACGACGCTGAGCTCTGCCTGCTTCTCTCCTCCTCGTCCTGCCCTCTCAGTCCTGGGACTGTTCGTGGGCACGTTGTCCACCACTGACCCTTAGCGAGCAGGGAGGGGGCAAAAGAACATCTCTGATACATCCAGACCTCAAACCTCACAGTCGTGAATGGTGTGAACATCTCATCTGTGGGGGGGTTTGGAATGAATGTGGGGGAAAGCTCTTTGAATCAGTCCTCTCAAAGTTCCCTTTTCAGGTGTGTTCCCAGTGGAGGCTTGCTCCAAACCCAGGCTGTTGCAGGTCTCCTTTCATCCCCATCACTGTCATCTCTGGCACATCTCCATCCACAGCTGGAGCCCATCACACCTTCCCCTGTACATATCGCAGCACTTGGAGAAAGGTCCTGGACTGATGGCTCCAGACCCTGAGGTTTGCTGTCAACTCATCGGACAGGTCCAGGGAACCCTCCCCATTCTCCATCCTCAGTCTTGGGGAAGTGGGTGGTGGCAGCATAGCTCCTGGGGTGTTTCGAGCCTGTTGCACTCATTTTTATTGAATGAGGACTTCTCCCATCCCTACTATTACTATTCACTGGCAGGGATTAGAAGAGATGTACCAAAGGCAGGTGACACCAGAGGTGTGTCTCAGGCTGCCCCAAAGTTGTTCTCATGGTAGTTCATAAAATTGCTGCTCTCCTCCAAAGAGGACAGGTTGACCCAAATCAACTAATCAGGAGGGGTTGACCCAAATCAGCTAACGGCCCGTGTAATTTCTGCTTTTGCAGGTAGTTGCTTTTGCCTCGCTTTTCTTCATCCTGGTCTCCATCACAACCTTCTGCCTGGAGACGCATGAGGCCTTCAACATTGATGTCAATGTGACGGAGACCCTCGTGGTTGGCAACACCACGACGATCCTGCTGACGCATAAAGTGGAGACGGAGCCCATCCTCACCTACATTGAAGGGGTCTGCGTCCTGTGGTTCACCCTTGAGTTCCTGGTTCGCATCATCTGCTGCCCAGATAAGCTTCTCTTTGTTAAAAACCTGCTCAACATCATTGACTTTGTGGCCATCTTACCCTTCTACCTGGAGGTAGGTCTCAGTGGCCTGTCCTCCAAAGCTGCCCGGGACGTACTGGGCTTCCTACGGGTCGTCCGTTTCGTCCGGATCCTCCGGATCTTCAAGCTGACGCGGCACTTTGTGGGTCTTCGGGTGCTGGGCCACACACTTCGGGCCAGCACTAACGAATTCCTGCTCCTCATCATCTTCCTCGCCTTGGGGGTCTTGATTTTTGCCACTATGATCTACTATGCTGAGCGGATTGGAGCCAAGACGTCCGACCCCCGCGGGAGCGACCACACTCACTTTAAGAACATCCCCATTGGGTTCTGGTGGGCTGTGGTCACGATGACGACCCTGGGCTATGGCGACATGTACCCCAAGACCTGGTCGGGCATGGTGGTGGGGGCTCTCTGCGCGTTGGCCGGGGTGCTCACCATCGCCATGCCCGTGCCCGTCATTGTCAATAACTTTGGGATGTACTATTCATTGGCCATGGCCAAGCAGAAGCTGCCAAAGAAGAAGAAAAAGCATATACCCCGTCCAGCCCCGCTGGACTCCCCTACCTACTGCAAATCCGAGCAAAACTCCCCCCGTAACAGCACCCAGAGCGACACTTGCCCCTTGGCAGTAGAGGAGGGGGCGGCTGAGCGGAAACGGTCAGGTGAGACCCCAAAGATGGGGCAAAGGGAGGGGGAGACCTCTGGGAGCCACCAAGGCAACATTTGTGGTCTCCTATGTCCCAGAGACCCTGGGGACTGCCCTGCTGCAGGATGTGGCCCTTGGCTCTTGGGGTGGTGAGAACTTGGTGCAGAAAGGGCTGGGGTCCTTGGGTGTCTGGGTATTGGGTACCGCATTGGTGGACCAGGATGCTGCAGATCAAGATTCCCCCTCCATGCAGGAGAGGGATCTAGTGGGCACCCCAGGGGAAAGGCCATATCCTGATCTCCTAATGGCATAGATCAAGTCACTGTGGTGTGGTTCAAGGTGTCCCTACCCAGCCAACCTTTTTCTTGCCCTCACAGATGTAAGACCATTTGCCCAATTTCCCATCTTAGCCTGGTAATGCCCTTGGGGGGGATTTTCTATTGCTTCCTCCCACCATAAATCAGGGCGAGCTTCACCAAAATGGATAAATCTGTGGATATTCCCTGGGACTCCACCTCCTCATTCATCTTCTAGCGGATGTAGTATCCCTGAATGGCAAGGCCAAGGCTGCTCCAAATCCTGTGCTCAGGCAGGAGCAAAATTAGCCCACAGACATTTGTTACTTGGCCTTATGCACTCAGGTGAAGTTTGGGGTTTGGCCAGTCTTTCCTTCACGTCAGGAGAGGGCATGGCCCTAGCTGTAGGCCGTCATCAGTGGGCAGCATCGCTTGGGCTGAGCTTGGGGGACTGCGAGTGCCTTGCCATGGTATCATTGGTGGCCACAGAGGCTGCTTTGCCCTTTTCATCTTAGTTTGCTGCCAGTGGCACCTCCAGAGCAGCTGGCTTTGCAGCATGGAAACAGGAGGGGACCATGGTGGGGTTGTCCCCTGCACCAACGTGGCATTCGCTGAGGTCAGCCCTGAGCAGCAGTGCATCTGGCCACGTGTCTAACAGTGATGGTCCTTCACCTGTGGGGACACAGGGAGCTCCAAATGCCCCAGCTAGGTGTTCTCCCATATAAATCTCCCTTTTCCACGTGCTTACGCATCCCATCTGCCCCAGGAGCCCCGGCAGTGTGGAGCAGTGAGAGTAACTGTCCTGCTCTGGAGGTCATCCCCATCCCTTCACCCCAACACTGACCCAGGACCTCAGGCCAGGCCCTCACCTGGCATAGCATCCTCTCAGCTAACGAACCAGAGTCTTATGACATAAATTAGCGCTCCACCACTAACCTGAACAGCACTTATCTCAGCAATGTGAATTTTGGAGAGCTAATTCCCACCAATTAGGTGGGTGGATCTCAAAGACCGGGGGTGTTTCTTCCCTGGCAAACCCTGCTTGGCTTCACACAGGGTATACAACCCTCAGCAGGAGTAAGAGCTGCTGTTTTCTGCTTGGGATTAAATCCTGGTGTGGTCCTGCTCCCCTGGTCACTCTAAGTCAGCATGTCCAGGCCGGGATCAGTACCTGAATTTGTGGGTGTTGTTCTGGGCAATCTGGTCTTCTCCTTCCTTGCATGGTCTAAGCAAACCCTTCTGGCCACCCCAAGCACCTTGTCCTGTGGGTTTATCGACTCCTGATGGGTCTCTGCCACCTCCTTGCAGACTCTAAGCAGAATGGTGAGGCCAACGTGGTGCTGTCAGATGAGGAGCAGCCACTGTCACCAACCGATGAGGAGAAGCGGCCCATGCGACGCTCCAGCACCCGGGATAAGAACAAGAAATCCTCCACGTGCTTCCTGCTGGCCACGGGTGACTTCTCCTGTGCAGCGGATGGAGGCATTCAGAAAGGTATGGCTGATGCTGGAGGTGTGAGCTGGCCCGTGGGCTGGGGAGGGTGAGGTGGAGGAGTGAGGTAGAGGTTTATTGCATCTGTCCAAGATGGTGGTTCATCTCCATCTGCCTGCCTAGCTGTTGTTCTCTGCTCCCCAAATCCACTTGTCTTCCTGCCTCTCCATCTGCTTCATCTCCATCCACCACGTCTCTCCATGCTAGCCCTACCCTTTTTGTTTTCTCCTCCCCCAAGGTCTTCTCCCCTGATTGCCACCATTTGGGGTCTTTGACCCCATGTGGCTGCACTGCCCTCCTTGGGGCACTTGTCCCTTTGCTCCCCAGTGCTCCAGCTTCTCCTGTCCCCTCCAGCTCTTCTCCCTGGCCTTCAGCCACCTGTCTCAGGGTGATGTGAGGGGGACATCTCTCCTGGGGAGGAGGTGAGGTTGTGACTGAAGGTGGTCAAAAGATTTTCAGTAGGGAAAAAATCCACAGGTTTTTTTTTTCCTTTCCTCTCTCCCTCTGATGTCTTTTGGTGGGTTTGAGCGTGGGGAGACGTGATGTGTCAAGTGCTGCCTTGCCAAAAGCACCGGGCTGCCAGCAAGGCTGTCTCCTCTGGGTCTGGGAAGTGAGCTTTGCTAGGTGTTGAGGTGTTCAATGGGAAACTGTGGGGGAGATGAGTCAGGAAAACACAAAACTCTTCTTCCCGTAACAAAACAACAATCCTCTTCAGCCTGGTCCCTTCGCACTGTCCTCCAGCCTTCTCTGCTCCACCAGCGAGCGTGTCCTGTGCCCATCTCCCAGCACCTCAGCCCCCTGGGAGGGTAAATCCAGTGCCTACCTTGTGCCACAAAATCCAGCTGCACCCTCGATTGCTGGGATAGTTCTTAGGACATGGCTCAGTTTTTTAGTTCTGCAGTTTTTCTTGTGTGTCCAGGGTGGTGTGGGATGGTGTAGCTGCAGAGCTGACCTACATCTGCCTCCTCGGTACCGTCTAATCCCAGTTACTCACAGGGAACGGTGCATGAGAGCTGGGGCAAGGCAGGAGAAAAGATAATGTGCTACGTCTCTGAGCTGCACACCAAGACCTGTTGGCTTGTGGTGTTGGTGCTTTGGAAGCCCTCAAGGGTTTGTTGCTGTAGCTCTGCTTTGGGTTGGTAAAGACTGGATGGGCTTGGGACATAGGGAGGACCTCAGCTTTGGGTCTGTGACCTCCAGCCCTGGTGCTCTGGTTCATCTCACGCCTCCTTGTATCTTTTACACTGGGGAGTCACCTGTTTTCATGTGCAAGGCAGCCCAGCTCATCCCAGGCTGGCCTGGGCCAGGATCTCCAACAGCCCCTGGAGCGAGGGGAGATATTTGGGGGCAATCACATTTATTACATTAGTAGAAGCAAACTGGTTGCTTCCTCTTGGGAAATCTCAAGGATTCCTTTTGGTGTTTCTGCTCCGCATCGTCCATTAGAAAGAGGGTAAAAATGAAAAGCTTTGCACATCTTTGGGCAGGAGGGTTCTATACAAACATTTGCTTGAAAAGCCTCAGGTTTTTCCTGGAAGTGCCTTTTTCTGTGAAGTCGGTCGCTTTTCTTAATGCCTGCTAATGAGAAGAAGTGGGGGGGCTCTAGTCCTGCCCCAACTGGGGTGGGGATGCTAAACTGGAAGGGAGGAAGGAGAGGGATGAAAGCCAGTGCTGATCTTCATCCTTACAAGGAGCTCGAGTCAGGCAGCTCTTCAGCTGAACCATTTGAACTTGGTCCCACTGAAGCCAGGAGAACTAGAGTAGACCCAATAGCTGAGGATCCAGTGATGCTCTTGCTGGGCTCCCAAATCACATTTCTTGGTTGCAGGAGACCAGGAGATTTACTTCATGCATGGTGGTGGCAACAGCTATTGGAAAGGGCACTTTGGTGATCTTCGTTGGTGTGTTCTGGTGTCCTTCCTGCAAACGCCAGGGTGCTTTATACAACTAAAAGACATGTGTACGTGGGTCACTTACCCCCACCTTGCTGAAACGGCCTTGCACCTGGAGAAAGGTGAATCTGGTGTCCAGAGGGGCTTGAGTGATGCGCGAGTCCTTTTGGGAAGAGAGAACCTCAATATCTGCATCCTGCTTGGGCTGTTGGGGATGGACCTGTGGGATGCTGTCCTGGGAGGTCAGGGTTGATGTCTTCCCTGGTGAAATGCTCTAGTGTGGGCTGGATTAGTGGTGACCAGAGATGATCAGAGGGTCAAAGTGGCCTCCTGCACTCCAGCTGAAAGCTGTTGGGAGCCTCAAAGGTGCCTCTTCCCTTGGTCTTGATTTATCTCCTGCTGAGGCTGTTTGTTCTGGTACTGGGATGCTGGCAGCTCTGCAAATTGAGATGAACTTGGTTCTGAGCCCAACTTGCTGATGGCCATCTGTCAGATCCTGGGACAGGTACTGATGTCTGTACAAGCTGTGGAAATCAGGAGATGGAGCTGGTTCAGGAATATGCTGCAGATCTCAGCATCCATCACGGTTAGAGCCCGATTCCAGCGGTTGGTCTCGTTGGGGCAGCTCAAAAAGAAGAGCTACGCCTGCCCACCATCCCTTGGACCTGGGCCCTGGAGAAGACTGAGCTGGATTGCAGTGGATTGCCATGTGGCAGGTGTTTCTTGTCCCTATTCCTGCTTCCAGTGGTGTCACCTTGCTCCCCTGCTCCCGGGGATGGCTCCGGACCCCTTGTCTCCCTTCAGCGCTAAACAGTTCCCCAAAATGTGTCCTGCTGGGGCACAGACACATGGGCCATGGGTCTGTCTTGGCATGTGAGTACCCATCTTCTGCTTGGATGGAGCGATATGGAGGCAGGATGAGTCCAGCATCCCCCATGCCAGCTAGACTGGTTATGATGGTCTAGAAGGTAGTGCTTGAAACCAGAGTGGGATTTCAAGAGGAGCCACAGGGAATGGGGTTAAATGGAGGAAGGGGACTGACTCGGTGACGGCACACTGGCATTGCAAAGCGGCAATTTTTGGCTTGGTTGCCAGAAGCCAGAACATCACGCTGCTGATTTTCACTCCGTTGCTTGCTGTTAGTGCAGGGCCACGACCGGCATGTGGCTTGAGCGGTGTGGGGTCGAGCGCGGGGATGCTCACGTGAGCGTCCACCGGCGATGCTTGGCTGGAGGGGGGAGCAAGGACAAGCCCATGTTTGCATGGGGACACACGTACGAGCGCATGCAACACGCAGCCGAGCGCCAGGCCGCCGTTATAAACAAGCACAGCCGTTCCGGAGCGGTGCCTGCTTGCATTACCCCGTCCCCATCTGCTGCCGCCTCAAAGCATGTGCGAGCGTGCACGTGCGCTCGGGAGCCGCGAGCGTTTGCGTGTGGGGAGCGCGGCGCTGCCAGAGCCCCCGGGGCTTACACGCTGCCCCACCGCTCTGTTTATAAGATGCCTCTATACGGCTCCTTGGCAACAAACCCATCTATAAAGCGATCCCGGTGACCTCAGTTAGCACCTATGCGAGTTGCTGGGATACCGGCTCCGTTAACGAACGGCACCGGCAGCAATTAGCAGAGCGCAATCCTCCGGCGCTTTGCAGCTTGACTCTGTGGTGGCATCTGGCCCTGAGCTTGGTAGAAAACCACGATGGCCTTCAGGGATGGAGTCCTGAGCTCCTTCCCAGGTGCTCCTGTGAGCGTGGCTTTATGTGCGTTGGGAATTAATTGATGGAGAAAATGAAGTGTTGGGCTCGGGGCAGGTTTGCCCTCGGAGTCCTGTTGCAGAAGGGCCCTGGAGCACTCAAGAATCTTTATGAAGTGCTGCCCCAAACTGTGACGCTTGAGACTTAATCAAAACTGGCAGCATGATTTTGGCCCCGTTCCTATGCCCTCCTTCCACCTTTTGATCTGAGCAAGAAGGCAAAGAGCATCCCTATAAAGTGCTCAACCACATCAGCGGGTCCTTGTATCGCCAAGGTGGCTTCCAGCAAGCCCCGACCCCATAACAACTCTCTGCCAAATTGATGTTGTTTGGGTGCTGGACCCCTCGGTAACCCCAAGCTTTCAGGGACCGGTTGCATCTCGGTGCGATTCCTTCCCATGCGCGTGGCTCAGGGTGGCAGGGAAATGTGTGAGCTCTTCGAAGAGCCTCAGCGCTCCCGGGAAAAGAACAAGGTTTGCTGAAGGATGAGCCCGATGTGGTTTTTTGGGGACCAGGGCATCTTTGCATCAGCTGCTGGAGGTGGGAAACATCCCCAGCTCGAGATGGGGCTACCCCCTGGCTCAGGGCTGCGCTCACTTCCCTCCTCACTCGCTGCGTGGATTCATGCCAAAGAGTAAAGAAGGAAATTGCTTTTCTCTTTGGGGCCTGATTCTGCTCTCACTTCCCCTGTGGGAAGGGGAAAAGCTTTGCTGAAGTCAGCAACAGGTTTAGGCAAGCGGTCCTCTGCCCCCCAGCCCTTTCTCTGCTTCGAAGGTGGAGGAGCTGTGTCTCCTGGGGGGGGCTGAGTTATGGGGAAGAGGTTCAAGACTCCCGTGCCTGCCCTGCCGGCTGCTGGGGTTGGGAAATGATTCAGAAAAAAGTATAAAAAGGGGATAAAAATCAGATTTAATGAGGGGTTAAAATCAGATTTAATGAGGAGTTAAAATCAGATGTAAAGAGGTAGTGCTCTGGAGCCTTTTCCAGATGATGCTCATGTCTCAGCATCCTCCTCGGGGCTGTGTGTGGGGGTGATGCCGTGATCACTCCGGTGTGAGCGTTAATCCCTCCCTCCAAGCCCAAACCAGCCTGGCCGGGCCAGCACCCGCCATCGGTGCCTTCGCATCAAAGCAGAACCCAAAGACGCTCCATTAACTCGACGCTGGGACGGTTTCCGAGCTTGGCACTGCCGAGGGGGGCCATCCATCACCTTGTTTTTCTGCTGTCAGGGAGCCGCCTCCCTCCTCTCCCCCCCGCGTACGCGCACACGCTCGCACGCGCTTGCTTGCTCCGGAGCTCACTGGTGCTTGCGGGAACAGGGAAAAGCTCTTGGAGAAGATGCAGCGAGGGCGGTCGGGCTCATCGCGGCCGGGAGCATCCTTAATTTTCTATATTTTGGCAGCAGAGCTGTCCCTGCAAGGTGCAGTGATCCGGAGAGCAGATCTTGGGGTTCATCTTTGAACAGCGCTGCTGTTTGGACCTAAAAATCCAATTTTCAGTGCAAATCCTTAGTTTCTTTCCAGAAAGAAAAGTGGCTTTTGACCTGCGAGAGCGTTTGTTCTGGCTGTTGCTTTTCAATAAAAGCTGGAGCATATTTCTGGCTCTTTGGGGGAGTGTGAAAGATTCCCATGCTTAAAGCGATAGAAATATTTGCTCTTTAATGCAATTTCTCATGGAAAATAATGAGCACGTCTACCTGCTCCTTTCCATAAGGAAAGGTGTCAGCAACAGCTTGCTGCTACAGCCGGCTTAAAAACCAGAGCCAGGGAAATAACTCCTTCCAAATCCCATATTTCTTTGAGTTCTGCTGCTTTTCCCCATTTGCTTCAGCCCACGAACTCCCCAGACTCATTCCTCATTCAGAGCAATTTGGGGAAACAAAAAACCCAACACCCTCCCAGGACCAATTTGGTCTCCCAACATCAATGACTCTTGAGTCCTGGATTCAGCTACTCAACTGCACGGGGAGCCAAGGGGAAGGGAGGGGAGGGCTGGAGGATCTCCAGCAGCTTGGTTGCCCTCAAAAAAAACCCATCCTGAATTTTTTTTTTAAAGGGTTGAATTGAGATGTGGGGCTGGGCAGTGCTCACCCTGGTGCTCTTTGCTTTCCGAGCCTTGGGAAAGAGGCTGCTCGGCTCTAACCTGTCCCTTTTCTTCACCGAGGCTATGGAAAATCCCGAAGCCTAAGCAGCATAGATGGTGTGGCAGGATCCACGGTGGGCTTGGCTCCCCTCGCGTCCCGCTGCAGCTCTCCCTGTCCTCTGCGGCGTCCCTGCTCTCCCGTCCCCTCCATCCTCTAAAACGCCGCCCGGATCCCGCTTTGTCGTGTCGTGTCGCTCTGTCCCTCCCCTCTTCCCCACGACAACGTATCTCCGCGGCGGTGCCTGTGCCCAGAGGAGACCGAGCTGGGACATTTCCATCGCTGAGAAGCACGTTCTGATCTTCTCCAGCCCAGCGCTGCCGCCGTGCTCCCCCTTGCCTGGTTTGCAGGACCTGTACGTCTCCATTGAACTTGTCTCGTGTCTATGTGTTTGGGACCGTCCCTGGAGTGGGTTGAAGGTTTGTTCAGTGTTTTTTTTTCTCCCCCCCCTTGAAACCTTATTCATCCTAAATAAATCGGGTCAACCCATGCGATTCCCTCTGGCTTTGAGCCCTCCTTCCCGTGGGCTGTTTGCACTTGGGCTAAAGGGTGGTGGAAACAAGGAGGGCATGTTGACTCATAAAATTATATATCATTGTGCTGGAAATGGTTGAGTTCATATAATTTTAGGTCTTTTTTTTTTTTTTTTAAAGCAAAAAAAAAACAGCCTCAAGTTTCTGGAGGCAACAGCTGAATAAACCTCTATTCCCTGCCCAGCAGCGGTTCCCCTCTTGTTTTGTGCCTTTCTCTGCCTAAATCACTCTTGCTCCTTCCCCTCTTGTGTCTGCTTCTCCATCCAACCTCAAGGATGGTCTCAGGGCTGAAGGTGGCTTTGGCAGCCTTGAAAACCAGCCCCGAGGTCCCGTGGAGGTGGGAGGCTGTAGGGCCCCGGGAGCATGCGGAGGCTGGGATAAAGGATTGGTAAAATAGATGGATGGATGCGCCCTTGAAGAGCTGGGAGGTGGTGGGGAGGGGAGCGTGGGTCCTTGGGAGCGGTTGGGAAAGCTGCTGCTGCTGTGGAATAGTGGGGAAATGAGAGATTTGAGATGAAATGCTGCCTAAATGGGTGGTGGGGATGAATTTTCTTTTGAGATGGATGCAGGGTGGTGGGGCAGAGCATTCCTACGGGGATGGGAGCTGGGTTTGAACCAGGTCCTCCCCCATCCTTGGGAGGATGTGGTTGGAGTACCAAACTCTCCGATGCACTGCTGGCCTTTGCTCACATATATTAGTTTTTGGCATGATTTTGAATGATCTCATGTGTCTTCCTGAACTAGAACAAACCTTCAGTCCCCCGACTTCTGGCTCATTTCTAGCTCCATCGCCCCAGCTCTGCCTCCCCAGAGGTGTCTGGGTCTTGGGTGGCTGGGCTGAAAGGGGCTGGTTTGGTGGGTGCAGCCATGGTCTCGACTCTCATCCCGGTGCTCTCTTGGCCTCTTTCCTTACTCTGAGCAAGTCCAGCTCAGTGGGGCTGGAACCTGGGGACTTTCAGCTGGAGGATGGAGAGCAAAGCTTAGCTTTGAGTGTTTAAAAAGAAAAAAAAAAATCCCCAAGAGCTTTTTGGGGGTCAGGCCCTTCCCCGCATGAGGGCCAAAGCAGAGCTGGTGCTCAGGGGATGATGCAGAATGAGGATACCCTTGGTGCAAGGCTGGTCCCTGCACCCTGAAGGAGCGGGGCTGGATTTTGGTACACTCTACAGCCGGGACCCTCCTGCTCCTTCCCAGGCTGCCCGTGCCTCAGTTTCCCTCAGTGCAGAGAAGGGTTAATGCTGAGAGCCTCCTGCAGTAAAACCCCTTGCTGCCACAGTGCAAGAGATGCTACGTAAGGAAGAAGCATTAAATGCCTTGTCTGGCTTATATTTTTCCCCCACCACTGAGTAGAAGGAGCTGCCAGGAAGAGCCAGTCACCACATCTCCAAAACATGCCCCCCTTCCAGTCCTGCATGGGGCCAAGAAGAAGCCCTTGCCTTTTATTTTGCTTTTCTTCTTTCCTTCCTGCCTTCCCCTGCCCCAGCTGTGTGAGTGGAGCAGCGAGAGTTGAAGGGAAGGAGAAAAGAAGGGGAAAAAAACTTGGTGCCATGAGCTGGATCTTGGGGCTTGATGGCAGGAGCTGAGCACTGGGTAGACCCAGTGCTGGAGCTGAAATTTCTCTGGATTTGGGGAGAAATTAGGATGAGCTGCATCCATCTTCTGCCCAGGATGTCTCGTAGTGGTTTCCGACCCTTGTGCACCGGTGGTGGTGTTAGTGCAGCTGCATTCCTTGAATTTCTGTAATTAAAGTGTATTCCCGCACCAAATGGTCGGGGTAACTTGGCAGGTTCGTGAATCACCCAAAAACCTCGTGAGCTGGGCGAAGGGGCGAGCACGGCGGCACTGCGCTGGTGCTTCTCTGGTGCGTCCTCCCCTTTGGAGAGGGCTCCTCTCGAAGCAGGAGCCTCAGCCTGTGCGAGAGAGAAGGTCACCCGCCGTGATTTCAGTGGTCTCTGAATCATAAATGATTTAACCAAGGTCACGCGCTGACTTTGGGGATGAGCCAGGCATGAAAAAGCAGCTCTGCTGCCCTGTCTCTTGCAGAAGCAGAAGATCAAGAGGCTCAAACTTTGGGCTTTGAGTCTCTTGAAAGCAGAGGAACCCCAGAGTAGACGCAGCCACAAGATCCCAAGAGATCCCATCCTCCCCTTTCCCCTCACCAGCTCATCCAAACACCGGAGCTGGTTGCCCAGTGTGGAAAACCCTTGGTGGACCCCCCCAAAAAAAATCTCATCCCCATCAGAGCAAGCAGGGTTGTGTATGAGAGCTGCCACGGAGCTGGTACGATGCAATTTTTAGCAGTGGTGTTATGCAACTCGGGAGCAGGGATGACTAATGTGCAAAAAGCTCCTCTAAAACAAGCGAGCCCCAAATGGGAGACGGAGGGATTTCAGTGGGAGGCACCAAACTGTTGAAAAACCCATCGCATCTTCTCCCTCTTCCTCCCCGCTGCCTTCTGAACAAGTGATTTGGGGGGGGGAAAACAGCGTGGTGTTATTTTTAGGTGGGGTCGGGGTTGGTTTTGGGGACCACTTAGCAGGGGTTAATCCCCTGGATAAGGTTCGAAGAGGAGCTGTAGTGGATCAGAAGAGCAGACCACTAAATATCTCTGTAGCCCAAGGTTTTATCTCAAACAGTGGCCAAAATTGGCTGCCTAGAGAATAGGATAAGAATAGGGCAAGAATATACGATACTTCCCCTGAATATCCTCCCAGCCGCTTATCTATGTTTAGGGATCTGGCGAGGGAGGGCACGGCCCAGCTAAGGCGAAAAGCAGCAGGAGAAAGCAAGGTGGTTTGATTTATTCTTGACGAACTGAATAAATCAATAGGAGTCCGGCTGCCTCTGCCCAAGTCCTAAAATGGCATTTAAAAAAAAATAAAAAATAAAGCAGCTGGTGTACAGTGGCTGTTGGGGCAGGGAGCTCGCTGCCGGCATCGCAGCCTGGGAAGAAGAGTTTCCCATGGGATGGGGTGAGCATGTCGGGTCGGAGCTGCTGTCCTGTTCCCGGCAGGATCACAGGATCACCCCAGCCTGGCTGGGGTTGGAAGGGGCCTCTGGAGATCATCCAGCCCAACGCCCTGCCAAAGCAGGGTCACCCAGAGCACCCATCCAGGCGGGTTTGAATATCCTCAGAGAAGGATACTCCCCACCCTCCCTGGGCAGCCTGTCCCAGGGCTCTGGCACCCTCACAGTAAAGGAGTTTTTCCTCATATTCAGACGGAACTTCCCGTGTTTCAGTTTGTGCCCGTTGTCCCTTGTCCTGGCGCTGGGCACCGCTGGGAAGAGTCTGGCCCCATCCCCTTGACACCCGCCCCTGAGGTATCTGTGAGCATTGATAAGATCCCCCCTCAGTCTGCTCTTCTCCAGCTGAACAGCCCCAGCTCCCTCAGCCTCTCCTCGTAGCAGAGATGCTCCAGCCCTCTGACCATCTCCGTACCCTCCGCTGGACTCTCTCCAGTAGTTCCTGGTCTTTCTTGAACTGGGGGGCCCAGAACTGGACCCAGTTACTCCAGGTGTGGCCTCACCAGGGCAGTGTAGATGGGGAGGAGAACCTCCCTCGACCTGCTGCCCACACTCTTCCTCATGCACCCCAGGACACCACTGGCCTTCCTGGCCCCAAGGGCACATTGTTGGCTCATGGGGAACTTGGTGTCCCCCAGAACTCCCAGGTCCTTCTCCGCAGAGCTGCTTCCCAGCAGGTCACCCCCAGCTTGTGCTGGTGCAGGATGCTATGATGGAGCAGGAACATACAGATAAAGCCCTGTGTATACCATAACTATGTGCTCCTCTGTACAGCGTGATGCCTGGCAGTGTGGTACCCAGGGGCGCTTTAGTGCCCTGTGCTCCTCTTCCCCTCGCAGCTGCAAACGCACGTGATGCTCAGGGGCTGGGATCAGAGATGCTGCGTAGCATCGGGCTGCCCTGGTGGTGTGGGGAGTCCTTGCGTCCGTCTGCCTGCGTGTGTCTGCCAAGACCCGCAGCGCTTTGGGATGAGGAGCAAACCCCTGTAACCACCCACGCCCAGTGCAGAAAGGAGCAAAACCAGAGCAGCCTCATCCTTTGGATCCGGGGGGGGGATTTGGGGGCAGTTCCTCCCCTCCATCATCCAGCAGCATCTTCCTCCCGGGAGACTTGGAGGCCGGTGCTGCGCGGAGGCTGTGCCGCCATCCCCGCTCGCGTGCGAAGTATTAATTATTATTATTGCACCAACCGCTCTGTTTCTCAGGAGATGCCTGGAAGAGCTGAGAAAATAGCAAGGCCTGTCAGGCAGCTGGGCAGGAGGTTAAGATGTCAAGAGAGTAATTGCTCTACCCAGAAGCAGCCTGTTTCTGCCTTCCCCAGCACTGCCAGGAAAAATCCTCAGTGCTTATTTGATGACAATAATAATAAAAAAAAAAAGGAAAAATAAATAGCAACCACATCCCTTGCCCATGCTGACGAGGAACAGGGAGAGCAGAGGCAGATGCAAAATAAGATGCGGTTGAGCTTATAAATAGGTGCCTCCCAGCTTCCAGTCTGTTACTTCGTTACCTCCACCCGGGCGATCGATCTTTACGCTTTTCCTCAGTGAAAAGGTAAATGGAGGCTCAGAAAGTTGTTCTGCGAACTGCAGGGCAGCAGGTCGTGCTCCTCCCCGTGTACCCCCCTGGGGCAGCACCTCAGCTCCTCACAGCAGGGGAGGTGCAGGTGGCCGCTGGCTTTTGCTGCGTTGTCATGAAATCCCCTCGTCTTTATGTGGTCCATGGAGATGGGTGTCGTGGGAGATGCAGATGTTGGCTGGGAAGTGTTTAACTCCAACATCTGGGGTGCACAGTGGGGACTGGGGGTCACAGAATCAATCAGGTTGGAAGAGCCCTCTGGGATCACTGAGACCAACCATTGCCCTGACACCACCATGTCAACTAGACCATGGCACTAAGTGCCATGTCCAGTCTTTTCTTAAACCCCTCCAGAGATGGTGACTCCACCACCTCCCTGGGCAGCCCCTTCCAATGGCTAATGACCCTTGCTGAGAAGAAGTTTTTCCTAATGGGTCCTCTGCCCTGCAGGGCACTGCCAGGTCTTGCTCCATCTTCATGAAACCCCCCCCGTCTTGTTGTGGTCCATGGAGTTGGGTGTCACGGGAGATGCAGATGTTGGCTGGGAGGTGTTTAACTCCACCATCTGGGGTGCGCGGTGGGGTGCTCTGCCCCACGGGGCACTTGGTGGCTCTTCAAACCCCTCCCTGGTACAGCAGTGAAAAGAAAAGGGACCTGCAAAGTGTCCTGGGGGGGCTGCAAGGAGCCGTCCCTGCGGGAGCGTTTTGGCTTTTGGGGATTGCTCTTTCCTGAGCCTTTTGTCTGCAAACAGATGGGAGAAAAAGAAGAAGAAGGAAAAAAATGTTAGTGTAGGACCTACCCAAACATTGTGCTGGAGCAGCTGGAGGCTGGCAGCCAGGGAAGGCAACGCTTAAGGGTGTTTGGGGAGATGCTTGTAGGGGGAAAATGGGACTGTGTGAACTCACCATCCCTGGAAATTTGGGGAAATTGCAGCCCCGCAGCAAACCCTGGGGGTTTTCAGGGCTGGGTGACAGCCGGGTGGTGCCAAGGCTCCTGCCTCACCCAAGGAGGGGGTGGGGGGGCATCACCGCGCTGTCGTTGGGGCACCCCAAAAAAAAGGGGCTGAGGAAAGAGGGGCTGCAAGGGCGAGAGGGGCTGGGACCCGCCGGCGGTGCGGGATCGAGCCGGTAACGGCAAGCAGAACCAGGAGAGCAGATTTCTCGTGGCGGCTTTGTCTGGGGGACAGCGATTAAACAACAACAACGACGACAACAAAATCTCGGCTGTTGTTATTTATTTTTAGTCATGCTAATTTATTTTTTTCCCAAAGCTGGGAAGCTGCTTTCCAAGGCAGGTCCCTGGAGGGTGCGGGCGGCAGGTCTCGAGCTAGCACACCAAATGGCTCTGAACAGGGAGGAGGAGACGGGAGTTAAAAGCCAAGTCGTGTCCCCGGTAAATCAATCGACCTGACGGGGAATGTTTCTAGCAAGGCCACGAGCTCTGCCGAGAGCTTTTAGCTGCTTGCAGGAGCGATTGAACCAGGAACAGTGAGGTTTTTTTTTTAAGCTTTGTGCATGACCAGCGCTGGTTCCCAAATTAGTGCTGGGGGATGATGCTGGGTCCCTCAAACCCATCCGTCGTGGCAGCTCGGGAGGTGGGGACCTCTCCTGAAAGCCTTGGGATGTAGGGACTTGAATCCCAAGGGTTTTTTTGGGGATTTGGGGCTTTGCAGTGATGCTCGACGGAGGCTGAGACCTTTGTTTTGGGGAAAACTAAACACTTTTGGAGCGGTGTTGGGTCTGCAGAGGGGAAAGTCTGGGTGAAACGCACGGTCAGGAGCCGGTGTTGGGTTTTGCAGCAAAATCCCTGGGTGGAAAAGGGCATCTCCATGGCTTATCGGGTGGATCAGGCGCTGTCTGACAGCCCCTCGCCTGGAAAGCAGGTCCTGGCCCATGGGTAGAGGCGGTGTTGTGACTCAGAGCTCCAATCAATGTTAATTAATTCAATGGTAACGAATGAGATGGAGAGAGAGAGAGACAAGAAAAAACACTGCGGGATATTAATGCACCAGGCTTGGCGTTGGGACATCTGGCTTGGGAAGTTTGGGTGAAGAGCAGCTCTCTGGGAGGAGAAGGCTGCGGTGGGGATGGCTTCTTTCCTCTGCTCTTCATTTTTACCCTCAAAATCACCCTGATTCCAGAGCTGGTTTCTCTCAGAGAATCATTTCCTGAGTCTCCATCTCTGGGTCCATTCTGAGGCTTTTTAAAAACATTTTTTCCAGATTTACTGATGGAATAGCAGCATTTTGTCCCTCTGGAGAAGGCCATTTCACTTTGGTGTTACTCTGTTTTTTGCACCCTGCAAAGTTTAGGTCCTCTTGAAATTCAGTCTCTCTCTCTCCCTCTCCTGCTTCTCCACAAACAGCCAATGAAAGCAGCGTCTAACGGCGTGTTTAATACTTGTGTCTTTAATTGCAGACACCTGCCAAGACGTCCTCTCTTCCAGTTACCCCCAGGGTGAGGTGGTCACCTTCTCCTGAGCCCCGGCTGGATGCAGGCAGTGCCCCGGCGAGGGATGCCTTCCCCGAGGGATGCTTGCCCCGAGGGATGCCTGCCCTGAAGGATGCCTTCTCCGAGGTGGAGGGATGTGTGCGCCGAGGGGTACTTTCCCCAAGGTGGAGGGATGCTTTCCCCAAGGGATGCCATCCCCAAGGCCAGGGGATGCTCTCCCCAAGGCTCAGGGATGCTCTCCCTGAGGCCAAGGGATGCTCTTCCTAAGGCTGAGCGATGCATTCCAGGTATGCTCTCCTCAAAGCCCAGGGATGCTCTCCTCAAAGCAGGGGGATGCTTTCCCAAAGGCTGGGTCATGCAATCCCCCAGGGATGCTCTCCCTGAGGCTGAGGGATGCTCTCCCCAAATCCCAGGGATGCTTTCCCCAAATCCCAGGGATGCTTTCCCCAAGGCTGGGATGTACATGCCACCAGGGATGCTGTCCCCCAAGGCCAAGGGATGCTCTCCCCAAGGCTGGGATGTGCATGCCACCAGGGGTGCTCTCCCCAAGGAGCTTTGCTTGCCCACCACAGCAGCCCAAAGCTCCAGCTGCCACCTCTGTGGCCGGGGGGCATCGGCAGCTGAGTCCCCCCAAAGAGGTGCCGCAGGGCAGCGGGGCTGGGAGGGGAGCTCAGGGTGCCAGGGGCGGCTCCGCTCCCTCCCCTGCCTGCTGCCAGCCCTGTCACATCCCTGCTGCCCATCTCCCCAGTGCACCCCTGGGCTGTCCCCGTCCCCTCGCCCACGCTTTCGGATGCACCTCGCCCCTCCGCCTCCGGAGACTCACCAGCCGCTCACTCAAGACACCACCGCCTGCGGCTCCATCCAGGCTCTGACCCCCCTCCATCATCCAACGGCCGCTGGGGACCCTTCTCCGGGGTTTCAAAGGCTCCATCCGAGGTGCCACGAGCGGGTCACTGCACCATCGCCCCCCCCTTTTACGGGTGCTCACCCCGGGGTGCAGGCCCCGAGCGGGCGGTGGGGAGGACGAGCGGGTCGGTTGGGGCGCGGGGACGGGAAGCAAGAGGTGACTGAGGTGGGGTGAACCTGGCTGGCCTGGAAGGGTCAGTGTCTTTCTAACGCTGTTCCATATCTCTGTGATCAAGGCAATACTCCTCCCGTTCCCGTCTGTCCCGTACGCATGCCTCTACCTGTCCCACCGTACTAGAGTTCGAATAAAGACATCCATGAGCTGAGTCAGCTCCCATACCCCTCCTGCCTCGGGATTTCCTTGCCGCTGGCTCCCTGCGTGCCCACACAGCCCTGTCCTGACCCCGAGGTGGCCCTGGCCACCAAGGAGGATGATTTCACCAGCAGTGTTGCCTGGCTGTTGTGGCCGAGCTCCTTGCTTTCTTGCATGGCTTGGATGAGAGCCCGCTGGAAAGCCCACAGTAGACTGGCTTCAACATCCACGTGGTCTTCATTTGTTGAAGGAAAAGCACTGCAGAGCTGGCAAATGCATCGGCTCGGCCTGCTCTTGACTATCAAAGGTGAAATAATCCAGCATTATGGCCACACCGGTGCCATCATTAGGTTTCAGAGTGAACACTGCGTTGAGGTGAAGGGGCTGGTCCGCCCCGAGCTGCCTGGGCAGCCTGGCCACAGAGCTGAGCAGACGGCACGAAGCTGATTCATGGGTTTAGGGCTGAATATTTCACACCCTTTTGGGGCTGGGCTGCTCCCGGTGTCGCCCTTTGCCCAGCTCCAAAGGAGGTTTAAACCCCCTGCACCCCCCGAGGCGCAGCGTGAGCCCCCGGAGAGCCGGAGAGACCTGGCACGACTCTGATCACTGCTGCAGTGAGTTGGAGGGGCCTCAGCTGACACCTCCAGGATGGAGATTTTGGGGCTCTACCTGTTGACAACCCACCCTGGGGACATGAGGTCTTTTATTTGAGACCGGTGACACAGGGAGAGGCTGGGATGGCTAAAACCAGGGGGGAAACCAAAAAGCTGCCGCGATACTGAAAAGAAAAGAGTCACAAATGTGAGCAAGCAGTGGCCGGGGGCCAAAGAGCAATCAAAGAGAGAGCCCTCACGAGAGCCCCGCCGCGGTGCTGCCCGTGCCATGGCCCTGCTCCGACGTGGTCACGGCTTGATCGTCGGATTGAAGCCGAGTGCTTGGGTTGGCTGAGCAGGGACACTCGGCCAGGTGATGCTGGGGACCTGCATCCCCCTGGGGTCCGGCTCATGCAGCGTTTGGGGACCGGGAGCGCTTGGAGCATCTTGGTGGTGCTCAGGACCTGCCAGGCTGCTTGAGGGTGACCTTGAGGGGAGCGGGATGGCCTGACTCTTTGGGAGGAGGGTGGTCACGTTGTGGGTGGTTGGTACAAAGCTGGCTGGAGATGTCCCTTGTAGTGTCCCCTGGCAGCAGGACAGCGTCCTTTCTCCATCCTGGAGATGCAACCTGTTTCCCATCAACTCCTGTGCAAAAATTAATCAGGAGGAACAAATCGGTGGCTCGGGGACCCACCGTGTCCCCAGGGATCAGCAGCTCCCCCAGGCCGGCTCCAGGCTGCTGACTTAGGAGAGGTCTGGCCTTTTCTGCATTTTCCATGGAAACCCCGAGGTTTTGCAGGGACAGGTCCCTTCCCTGCGAGTCCACAGTCGCCAGCAGCTGTCCGGAGAGAAGCAGCAAACGTGGCTGCTCTCCCACTCTGGTGGGACCCCCCGGCTCCCCCGGGTGTCCCTCTCCTTCCTCCTCCCTCTGTGGCTGTTGGCTCGGTGAGAGAGGTGAGTCCTTCTACACCCCATCCTAGGACTATAGGATGAGTTTTATGGCCCCACCCTAGATTGGGGGGGTGGGAAGGTGAGTGTGAAATGTTCCCAAGCCTTTCTGAAGCTGCATGGAGGTGGACATGAGACAGCAGCCAGCTAAGGTCCTTCACCCCAGGTCACTGTGGGGGTGTTTGAGTGCAGGAGGGGGGTGAAGCCCCCACCCCAAATCCCCAGCCGGTGCAGGGCTTCCTTAGCTCTTGCTCCGGATGCTCCATCATGCTGGGTTGGGGCTGTGTACTGGGCATGGCTGTGGGCACCCTGACAGACCACAGAGACACAGAGGGGTTGTGGTGGGAAGAGACAGGAGAGGCCGGAACCCTGGGGAGGGTCAAAACCCTCTTGGGGGACCACTGGGACCAGGCATGGAGGAGCAACAGCTCCTCGAGAGAGCAGAAAGTCCAAAGGGGAGCAGAAAGGTTGGTTTCTTGATGCTGCTCCTGGCCCTGTCCCGGGGACCACCACCATGTGCCAGCATGGCTATCGCCATGAGGAATTCAACCCATTTTTGGACCCAAGCACCAATCTCCGCAGCGGGATGCTCCCGGTGTTCCCCGTATCGCCACGGAGCAGCCAAGCCCCAGCCCCAGCCCCAGGCGAGCCCCACAGCTCCGGCAGCCCCAGCCCAGGGCCGGTGGGGATTTCATTAGTGCTGCTGCTCATTTGGAGCTGCGAGGTTTGGATTTGGGCTCTTTGGGCACGACTTCCCTCCTGGCCTGCGCTTCGTGGCTCCCCATCCCTCTGGGTAGAAATCTGGCAGGAGGAGGAGGACAAGGGATGGGGATGGAGCCTGGCACACCCTTACACCCCTCCAATTTATTTTCCCAAATAAAAAAAAAAATCACCCTTTCCTCCACCTTTTTGACTCTTTTCCTTTATTTTTGAATTTTTCCAAGGAAAGACCAAGCGGGGAGGGAGGAGGCACCCGAGGACACGCAGCGGGGCCGGCAGGCTGGGACGCGAGCGGAGAGGGAACATGGGCACAAAGACTTGATATAGAGGGAAGAGGGGGGACGGTGACAGCATCGCTGGCCTCGGGGCTGGGTTGAGCCGGCGGGTGCACTTAAAGGAATTTTAATCAGCGAAAAGATGGTGCTGTCAATAAAAACAAGCGAGAGGCTCCGTGGCGCAGCGCCAAGGCGATGAGCGCATGGTTTTTTAATCTAGGAAAGTAGCTGGCAGGAGGGGAACGGCACGGAGCCGAGCTGCATCCATGCCAGGGATAACTGAGGGGCTGGACCCGGTCTGGGAGAGGGGCTTCCCCCCACCCCGGGGCCAGGCCACCCTTCGGGGTGCTGTTGCAGGGGGAGATGGTGGGGAAAGGGATGGGGGGACTGGTCATTGCATGGGGATGTTGGGTTTCTCTGCAGTAGGTTTGCTTGGGGACTGTTCTCCCGTGCCTCAGTTTCCCCTTTCCTAAGTGAAGATGCTTGATCACTCCTTAAAGACGGGCAGATTTGCTGGGGGCGGGGGGGTATAAAAAGAGAGACTGGGTGAAGGCAGCAGCGGGCTGTGGGACAAGCGTGGAGCAAAGCCCAGGAGAAGGGCAGCGGGAGCTGAGCATCCCTGCCGGGAGCAGGTAACCGAGCTCCGGGTGAGGACGGGTTTCCAGAGCTTCGTTCTGTGTCTCCATCCCGGGGACGGGAGCAGGAGGAGCCGCAGCCGCTGCGCCGAGCATCGGCCCGTTGGAGGCCAGCGATCGCTGTAACCCAGCAGCAGGCAGCTCCTCGTAAAGGGATTTCCAGCGGGGAGGCAGCTCGACGTGAGCAGAGCCGCGTTCTGAGCCGGCTGGAAGGTGCTACCCTGAGCCCATGGGGGGAAGAGCTCTCCCCGCTGCCCCGTGTTTCTCCTGCCGTGACCTGAGCGGGGTGACAGCTCCCTGACAGCCACGCAGGCACCGAGAGTCGAGAAACCCCAAACTTCTGGGACCAGCTTATGTCCTGGGCAGGTGCATACGAGCCCAGCAGCGACGCTGGCCGTGTTCCCTCTCCCAAACCCCCGCAAACAGCGGGCAACTTCCCTGGTGTTGCTCTGGTTGACTTGGCCTCCCACCACGCTCATCTTTGGGGCTGTGGCATCACCTGGGCAGAATTTGGAAGGGGGGAGGCTCCCTGGGAGCCAGCTGTATCTCCTCCTTCCTACTGAATACCCGTGGAAAGATGAGGCAGTTGCTTCCCTACCCTAATCCTGGCTCTTAATTGGGGATACCTGTGCTTGCCACTGCCTGGAGCAGCCTGTGGGCTACAGGAGGTGGAGTTGGAAGCACTGGAGAGGTTATAAACCCACCCCAGAGCAGCTCCTGGGGCTACCCAAGTCTCTGGTACAGTTGATATTGCTGGTCACGGCCTCGGAGCGGGGATGGTGAAGGTAAGAGAAGCAATTCAAGGGGCTGCCTTGCTCTGTTTGGGATCGGTGGGACCCTACGAAGCCCCTTCCTCCTGCTGAGCCCCGCTGCAGCAGGGCAGAGCCCCAACCTCATCGGGTGGAAACCTCCCCCCGAAGCTTGGTGCAGTCACTTGAGAAACCCTTTGTGGCCCAGTCTCTCTCCAGCTTCCTGGCAGCTTCATTCCCACCATCCCTATTTCTACCAGAGCATCACCCCACTCCAAAGCAACTGGAACCAGTTTGCTGCTAGGAAGAGGGGTTCGGGATTTCTCCCAGGTGGTGTTTCAATGCCCAGCGAGCTCCCCGGGGTCTGTCCCAGCACCCTGGCGTGGTTCCACCTGGCAAACCACTGCTGTATGCACAGGGTGCTGAGCCAAATGAGGGGCTGGGGTGGATGAAACCCCCCCTTATCCCACCCTCACGGAGATTTACAGCCACAGTGGTCCCCGGCTGCCGCATCTCTGTGCATCCCCTCCCTGGCAGTGATGCTTCAGGCTCTCAGTTTAATAGGGCTGGTGCTGAGGGGTTTGGCAGGGAGGGCTGGAGACGGTGGCGTTGAGTATGTCCAGTTTCCACTCATTTAATGTGATGAAATCTAATAAATAACTCACGCCCAGAATGGCGTTTCTTTACTATGGAGACTTGCAACCCATTTTTGGCTGCATCCATCCCTGCATGGATTTATTTTACTGCTCTGGCTCTTCAGAGCCAATGGCCTTAATCCTACTGTTGCTGGAGGAAGCTCTCAGAACCCACAAAAAGTGACTTAAAATGTTCTTTTTTTTTTTTTTTTTTTCCCCCTCTCCCTACTTTGAGCTATTTTAACATGGGTTGAGAAAGGCAGGTCAGCAGCGGGGAGACTTGGGAGGGGATGCCTGGGGTGCTGGGGGTGGCTGAGGGACCCCAGGGTGCCTGCTCCCCTCCCTGAGGCAGCAATGAGAAATCTTGTAGCAAGTTCTCCTGTCCTCAGCCTAGAAAAATTCACCTGAAATGGTTTTTACTGGGGAAATTGGCTTTTCCTGCTTTGGGCAGGGAAGAGGGAATTTTCCACTGCAAAAACCCAGCTTTAACACCCACCCAAAATCCTCTGACTGAGCTGGGCACGGCATTTCTCCTGCTTCTCTGGTTCCTGATGGAAGTGAAGGTTTCCAGCAGCATCCCGGGAATGCTGGCTGTTCCCCCCGCTGTCGGGACGAAAGCAAATTGTGCAAATGCAGAGTTTTCCCCTCAAAAAAGCAACCCCAACTCTCCAGCCAGCTGCTGGGTTGGATGAGCCTCCACAAAGCCCACTTGGATGTGGGTTCATCCCCCTGCCCTGGGCTTTGGAAAGGTTTTTAACGAGGAGGCAGCACTAATTGGGGGTAGGAGAGTTTCTGCGATGGGTGCGCAGGGGTCTTGCAGGCTGCAATGCTTTGGTGAAGGGCGATGCCTGACCCCCATCTCCCAGTAAGGCTGGAGGAGCTGGGAAACCTGGATTCGCTCCCAGCTTGCAGACAGGTCTTGAGCAAGCAGGTTTGTGCCTCAGTTTCCTCATCTGGGTGTTCCTTCCCAGGGAACTGTGTGCTGTTGGGAGAAAACTTATTAAAAAAAAAAAAAAAAAAAAAGAGATGTTTGTGTATTCTGCAAAAAAGAAGCTCTGGGAGTCAGCTGAGGACAGTCCCAGATAATTGGAGAGAGGAGAAGCACGATCTTATTTGCCTATTACGGTCCCAGCAATGCTGGGCTCACACGCGGCTGCGAGCACAGCGAGCGCTGGCAGTGGAGACAGCCCTGACGTCCCCCATCCCGGAGGTAACCATTTGCTGGACCTCGACATCTTTTTCTCAAAGAGATGGTACAAGTGGAAAGGGAAAGCACCGTGCCAGGTCACGGCTCGCCAGCGGGCAGCCAAGGTCACCCCATCCCCAGATTGTCCCTGGACTCCTCACTGGGGTCAGTTGGCTCCTTCTCCCAGCCCATGGTGGTGCTACGTGTTGAGCTTGGCATGCCAATGAACACACCGCTCCTCCTGGATGGCTGGGGACTGAGAGGAACCTTGTTTTCTCCTTTTACAACTGGAAAAGGGCATCTTGGGGAGGTGAAACAGAAACCCAAGGACTCGTGTGGTGCACATCTCCAGTTCCTCCTTCCCCTCCATCCCTTGAGCAGGGATGTCCTCTTCCCCACCAGGCTGGTGCCCCAAACACCGTGACGAGGGCTCAGACCCCACCATTACCTCCCCATCCCTTTTTTTTCTTTTTCTTTTTTTAGCTGATTCATGAAATTTCTGCTCTGGCGTCGCCGTGTTGCTTTAAGCTGTTTACGCGAGTTCAGGAGGCGACAGCGCGTTGGGGTATTTTTAGCTTGCCGGGTAGCGGAGCGGGATTAAAATGCAGTCAGTGTTACAGACGCTGGGGCTGAATCAGTATTCCTGCACAAGCCTCTCCGTGCCAGCCTTTTCCATTGAGTGTCTGAAAAACCCAAGTTTCCATGGAGACCCAGCTCCAGGGCAACCCGTTTTCCTTGAAAAAAAAAGAAAAAAGAAAAATAAAGCAGCAGGTAGGGAGCGGGCACAAGGGAAGGCCAAGCTCTGGCTCCAGAAGGAGAATGGTGGCTATAAATCCTGGTCATTTCTCACCCAGGATGCAAGCGTGGAAGCAGAGATGTGGGTATTAGGTTGTGAAATGCCATTAAATGCTGGGTTGCTCGTCCCATCCCATCCCTCTTTGGTGTTTTTTTTTTTTTCTGGGGTTGGATGTGCTTTTTGAGTGGTGGGTTTGCTATGTTGGTGGTGGAGATTGGCAGGAGGTCTTGGTGCCTTGCTGTGAGGGAAAGGCAGTGACATGGTGCCAAGGGGAAGATGGGGTTGGGTTTGCTGTCCTGGAATGGTGGAACCAGGAATTTGCCCCCCTCATCTCCAGGAGTTAAATGAGTTAAATCAGCAGATCGTCTTACCCGTGTTGGCACAGTGTCCTCTTCTGCCTTGAGGCACCTCTGAACGGGCTTTGCCAGGGGCAGGTTGTCTCCAGTCCACATGGGGGAGCAGAAATGCTCTAAGAGGACAGGAGGATGAAGATGATTGCTTAGGATCACACTGCAGACCCCCCCTGTCTTGGTTGGCCTGTTGGCCAATGTAGAGACGTCAGCCACAAGAGCCTCCTGTGGAGAAGGGACCGAAATGTTGCTGTTGTCCTTTATTTTCTAGATCAGCAAATCTCCCCTTCTCCCCCTCCTGCTACATCTGTCTTGAAAATTTGGAGGAAAAAAGAAAGATTAGTTCTTGCTAGACATTTATATCATTTCTCCTGCCTGTCCCCAGCACTGTGGTTGGGGCTCATCTCAGCTGGTGCGGTGACAGTGTTGGGTGGCAAAGTGGGTCAGTATGTAGAAAACTCAGTGCTCCCAGTTTGGCACTGGAGAAGACTTGGCAAGAGAGACCTGGGGATGGCTGGTCTGCAGCAACAAGATGATCATTTGCTTGTCCTAATAACAATGAGATGGTTGGTCTGTGGCCTCATTTGGTGTCACCCTTGGAGATACTGTTTTGAAGGGGATGTGGCCATGGGTTGTACGTTGAACTCCAGGAGCTGGTCTCTGCTCATATGGTCCCCAGCAGCAGGGTCTTGCCTTGGTCATGAGCTTTCCAAGCAAGCCCCATCCTTGGCCCCCACCAAGATCCAAGCTGGAGCTGAGGTATTTCCTCCCAGTTGCTTTGCCTTTACTCTGATGGGACTTTTCCATGTGGTGACCCAATGGGCAGAAACCCAGAAAACCCAGCCTGGGACCACTTGTAGCTGTCCCAACGGAGGCTGAAACCAAGCAGTAAAGCATGATGATACAAAGCACAAAGCAAAGGCCAGCTCTTGGAGTGGCCAGCCCCTCACTGCCTACTTGCATGGGGCTGCTGGATCTGCAGGAATCCATGGGTGATGTGCAATGTGGTGCAACTTCTGGGCAGGGTTGGGATGGATCATCTCTGGAGGGATGAGCTGCTTCTGGGAGCAGAAGGGCTCCCAAAGTCAAGGCTCCTGGTGAGATCTCGTCCTACAGCAGTATCTGAGGGCAGGTGGGCTTCATGGAGAGACAGAGTAGAGATTTTGCAAGAAGTCACAGACATCTCAAGCCACCAAACCCCCAATGCAATCAGGTACCTCAAGGCCACATCCTCTACAACAGCATTTGGTATTTTGATTTTTTCAAACCAGTTGAGAGCGGCCACGGTTGAACAAAACTACTCAGTTTTCAAAGCAGAGTTTGTGCTTTCCCATCCTCCACCTAGGAAAAAAAAAAAAAGAAATCCCAGCTGCAGAAAGACTTCTTTAGTTTCTCAAAGGCTTTTTCATTAAAAGAGAAATGAATGTTTAAAACCCCATGTCCTCCGAGCAAAATCCAAGTTGAGAACTTGTACCCAAACAAAACGATTTTTACTGCAGCATTTTGCAGCCTGATTGATTAATATTTTTGCCCAAACAGAACACTTTCTGTGAAAAGGCTTCATTTGATCTAAAAACTGTTGTTATTGGCTTTTTTTTTTAATTAGAAAACCACTTCTACTTTCATTAATCGCTGTTCTACCATCCCTAGCCTGTGCTCAGCACACCTGAAACAGCTCCTATCCAACGGGTTATTTTCTGGGATTGGAAACAGCCGACACGATGGGCTGTTATCTATGTTCACGGTGAATTTAGCCAGACTTGTTTCTACTCAGGCTGCATTCAGAAAATGGTCTGTTTTCCTTGTTCTGGGTAATAAAAGGAGGGGGAAAAAGTAATATTTCAACCCAGCTCCTTGGTTTTGCGTAGTCTTGGAAATTGTGTCTTTCCCCATGGAGTCAAGAGGGTGCTACTAGAGGGACTGTGGTGTCTGAAGTTCATGGTTCAGCTCTTGGATGTTGGTGTTGGCCAACACTTGGCATGGGTTAGTAGAGAATTAACACCCCAACACCCGTGATGCTGGATTTGGGGGTAGCCGTTCAGCTGGGATGCAAGATGTGACCTTGCTGGGTGTCTGGGTATGGTGTCGCACAAGAGCAGGAGTGTCCCAGGGAGTCCCCTGTGTCCCTGGGCTTGGGGAACATGCGCTGAGGCCACACTCAACCCTGACAGACGCTCAGTGGTAACAAGAGGCTTTTTTTGCATGTGTCTTGTGCATGAAACACGTGCAAATGAATTGTTCCGTATCACTGCTGGCTGCCCGGGCTGCTCCGTCATCAGCCTTTTGTTTTTCCCAGGGTGAGCTTGTCTTCATCTTCGCTTTCTGCTCCCAGAAAAACGATATTTGTGGAACAGCAAAAAACAAAACAAAACAAAACAAAAACAAAACAAAAAAAACCAAAACCCAAACCAAACTGCAGTGCTCCAGATATCTATTGACTTTATTTCAGTAACGTGGCTAAATTCTCTGTGGGACCCTGTGGCCCTCCTTTGGGAGAGGATGACTTGTCCAGCTTTGTTCCCAGCACCCATGGGAAGCAGGGATGGTCGGGCAGGGGTGAGCAGTGCATGGAGAGAGGGGAGATGTATTAGAAACCTGTTGCATTTAAGCCCTGGTGGGAAACACCTCCCTGTTTGTAGTAGAGCATCGTGCCCTTCCTTGTGCACGGAGCTTGCAGGAGGCTTGGCCAGAGGAAGAAGGGAGAAGCCCTAAGAGCAGCTCGCAGTAAGGATGCTCTGGTTACTTCCAGCTGGAGTAAATACCATCTCCTTCCAGACTGCGAGCAAAGGGAAGGTCACCCATGTCCGAGTAGCTTTGCCTCAGGGTCAGCGTCGGCATCGTCCCCTTTGAACGTGGTCCCCTTTGAACGTGTTCTGGGCCCCGCTCTTCAAGAAGGTGTTGAGGTGTTGGAGCGAGTTCAGAGGAGGGCGACCAAGCTGATGAAGGGTCTGGAGGGTCTGACCTATGAGGAACGGCTGAGGGAGCTGGGGGTGTTTAGCCTGGAGAAGAGGAGGCTCAGAGGTGACCTTAGTGCAATCTACAACTACCTGAAGGGAGGTTGTAGCGCAGTGGGAGTCGGCCTCTTCTCCCAGGCAACCAGCCATAGGACAAGAGGACACAGTCTCAAGCTTCGCCAGGGGAGGTTCAGGTTGGACATCAGGAAGCATTTCTTCTCAGCAAGGGTCATTAGCCATTGGAAGGGGCTGCCCAGGGAGGTGGTGGAGTCACCATCTCTGGAGGTGTTTAAGAAAAGCCTGGCCATGGCACTTAGTGCCCTGGTCTAGTTGACATGGTGGTGTCTGGGCAACGGTTGGACTCGATGATCCCAGAGGGCTCTTCCAACCTGATTGATTCTGTCTTCTTCTCCCTGCAAACCCCCAGTCCCTCTCCATGGGACCCCCACGCTCCAGCCTCTGCTTTGCATTTATAGCTGTCATTTGCAGCTCTTTTGTTATTTTCTGCTGTTCATTTAAAAAAAGCAGCTGACACCATCTCACTGTTTGTGGAAGGAAACTATTTAGGGACATAACTAGTGGGTTTTGGAAAACTTACCATAACGGGAGAGCTGCAGTTCCTTCCAGCCTTGCATCTGCCCAGCTCCCTGCCAGCCAGCTCTGCTTAACGGGACATTAACAACTAAAAAAAATACCACAGAGCAATTTCCGAGCAGAATAATTGGGAGTCAGCTGGAGCTGGGGGCCCTTCGTGCTTCCCGAGTGCTTGTCCCTCTCGGAGAAGGATGTCACATTCCCGTAACTGGTTCAGATGTGTCCTCGGTGCTGACTGGCGTGTTGAAAGCCAGCGTGAGCCGATGAGCTTGGCAGGGTTGGGTTTTGTGGGGAGAAATGGCCTTTTAAGAGGCTGGGGCTGAACTGAAACAACCCCATCCAGGGCAGCACTTAGGGAGAAGCTGGGAGAGGTGCAGGTTCTCCATTCTGGTCTTGGTTGTGGCCGTGATGGGGGGGAAACATGTTGGCTCTGTGTGGCAGAACAAGGGCTCTGGTATACGAGAAAATGATGGGTATAAATTGGGGGTGCATGGTGAGGAGCCCCTCCGGTGTTCCCCATCCTCTGCTAAAACCCATCAGGAGACACTGTGGGCTGAACGTGCCTGGCCGTGGGGCTGCTGCTCCTCTCTCGGGCAGCATCCGCCGTCCCTTACTTTTGCAATTCTTGGGGTTTTTGCTTCTAAATTTAGCCCTTTTGGGGCAGGAGGGGTATGGAGGATGGGGGAGAAGGAGGAGGGGAAGCGTTTCTCTCTCTCTGTCCATTGTCTGATCAAAGGAACCCGACTTTAAAGGCTTCCCGTTCAGTGCAGAGCTGAACATGCATCATTAACAACGATCAAGCGCCTCCGTTCCTCAGCACCTCTTTGAAATCACTGGCGACTGCACGGCCCCGGTGGGGCAGGGGGGAGCCACCGGCCGCACGGCAGGGCCACGTTGTGCCGTGCTGGTAGCCGTGCTGCCGCTTCCCCTCCACGCCAGCCCCCGGGTACCACAACGGGGACCGAGCTGCTATGAAAAGCAATTTAAATGCAGGAGCTCTCCAGGCTGCAGGCATCTCTCCATCCCAAAATGTTTGCACATTCACCCCCTCTCCCCATTTCCCTCCAGAGTTGCACAGATGTTACTGGAGCCAGTGAGCTTTTTGGGGACAAACCAGCACTCTTTGGTCCCAGGGATGCTTTTCTCTCTCTCTTGTATAAGAAAACAGCTTTGTCCTACAACAGCCGTACCCAAAAAGCCAAGCTAGCAGGAGGGAGGTGATGAGCACATTGGGGCTCAGCTCTCAAAGCTGCACAGGATATTTGGGTCAGGACCCACTTTTCTCCCTGCTGGGAGCAACACGGGGCCAAGACACTCTGCAAATGGACCTGCTGGGGAGGAAGAGGCGTGGATACGGAGGCTGGGAGGGAGCCACGGGGATGGTGGGTGCTCTCGGCCGCTCAGGGAAGCATGTGGAGCCCGCGCCGAGGATGCTGCTCTTGGTAAATCGATGCTAATCCCGTTGTCTCTGCTGCAGAGATGGCACCGCCCCGGCAGGCTGAGGGCGACGGGCTGGGCAGGAGTGAAGGGGGAAGCTGAAGGGCAGGTGTAAATCAGGATGGTTCATGTGTCTCTGAGGCACTTGGGACCCTCATTGCTGCTGGGGGATCCTAAAAGAGGTGCAATGGGGGATCCCCAGCTTCCACAGTGGGTGAGGAGCTGCCCGTGCTGTTGAGGGAAGGTCTCCTGCCTCTCGTGGCCATGGTCTGTGCTTGTCCTGCTCAAAACCTCACCGGGGGAAGGGAAAAAGAAAAGTTTCCTAGTGAGCCCCATCACCTTTGTTCCTGGCTCCTCTCCCCATGTTTTCTTGCTGCTTTTACCTTCTGGGTTTCCAGCTGCAGGACAAAACCATCCCCTCCACCTTGACACCCTATCCCACCTTGACACCCCATCCCACCTCAACACCCTGTTGCTGACTGCATTTCCATGGGATCAGCATCTTCCCAAGATACAGGAGGAAGAATTTTCTGGGTTTCTCCCCGCCAAAATTTCCCCTGTGGAGGATGCAGGTGGATGGGGTTTTGCCTGGCCTGATTGAAATTCGGATCAGCACGTCCTGGCTGGCTATCAGCCCTGCTAATCACCGCTCCGAGCTGCTGCAAAGCAACTGCTTTGTGCTGATACGGCACCGAGCAGCTCCCCAAGACCCCCCAGCCTTGTCAGAGACACACAATTAGGCTGGGAACAAGCACAACCCACTGGGGTTGGGGGGGTCTAATTAGTCTAATGGGGGAGAAAATTGCTGGGGGGAGATGGGAATAATCCAGCCACGTTTGGTGTAAGCCTCTTGCGCCCCAGACAGGCTCACGGACAGGGGTGGGAGAGGAGCAAATCGCCAGCCATGGGTTCTGCCACTGATGTGCTTTTTAGCCTCGAGCACATCACTTAACTCCCAGGCTCGGCTTTGATATCCCAAATCAAGGCTGCCGACGCGCTCTGCCGCTTCCAACGGCTGCTTCATTTTTTTCCTCGGATTATGCTGCTTTTTTTTTTTGTGGCTAGAAGAGACCATTGTGTTCAGTAACTTTGACTTCCTGCATTAGACAGGCCATAAAAATTCTGCGTGGTACTAAGCCTTATTATTAGCATTTATTACTGCGGAGGGAACAGGCACGGCGAGCGCGGCTCCATGGGTGGGGAGCTTTTTAAAGCAATCACCTACGGCCATGCAACCTGTTATGAAAACTCTCTGCATAACCAGAATGGATTTGTTATGTGCAGAGGGGACGCGGGTAATTATAGGAAAATCACCGTCTCTTGACAGAGAAGAGCCCGCCGTGTTTGTGCTGGAAATTAAGGGGGTCGGCGCAGTTGTTGTGGGTGGTTTTTCCCCCCCATCTCAGGGTTGCTTTGCTCGTGCAGGCAGGGGTGGTGGTGGTTGGCAACCCAAGGTGTTGTGTTTGTTTCTGCGATGCCTGCCCGGAGCAGGGATGGCTGCCTGGCTCTCCTCGTGAGCACACGGAGCCGTGCTGTGTTAATTCCTGGGTAGGAAACTGCAATTGCTGAACGCTTGGTCGTACCTTTGCCTGAGCACCCTCCATGCTTGTCACGGGGCTCTGGTGATGGTTTTGGCTTAGATGTGCCTCCTCCGCCCCTGCTGACCAGTGTGGCCAAGAGGATGTTGGTGTTTTTTAGCACTGAAAGCTCCAGCCTGGGCAGGATCTTGCTGTGTGAGGGGTTTGATGGGCATAAAATGGGACCTGTGTGGCTAAAACCTGAGCAGGCTTTGGGTTTGGGTGGAAGGCAAGAGCCAGGAGGTGCCCGGAGATGGGGGAAGACCTCAAGATGGGGAAGAGCTGGAAGCATGTGAAAGTCTTGGGTGGAGGTGCAGAGTCTGAGGAGCACAGCTTGGAGGGGAGTTTAGGAAGGGATTAACAGGCACCATGATAGCTGGGATGTCCCCAAGGAGCAGGACAGGAGGAGGAAGGGATTTAGCCTGGTACAGCGTAGGAGCTGCAGTCCCTTTGGTCTTTATCCCTTCTTTCTTCTGCTCAGCAGCTTTCCCGCACCCACCTCCCACCCCAGCAGGTTTCTCCATAACTCTGCCCACCTCAGCCCCTCTCTCCATTGCTGGCAGAACAGCCTCTGCTCCTGCAGTCCTTGGGGCACAGCACTGCTGGGTGACCATGCCACCACCTCTAACCATGCCAATACCGGCCATTGGCCAACCCAGCCCCTCCAAGGTGAAGATCTCAAGAGCTTCTCTAGACCAAACTGAGTTACAAAGGGGCTTTGGGGGAGGCTGGTGTTTTTGCTGCACCTGGATATTTTTTTTTTCTCCTCCCCAAGCTTCACTGTGCAGGAGGGAGAAAGGATGAAAGGACCCGAGGAACTTTTGGGGCAGGATCCAGCCCTGCAGCATGGGGACCTTACCTGCTGCTGGAGAAGGGCAGTGCAGGGAGGGGGGAGAGATGGGAGAACAGGCTGAACTCATCAAGACATTCACAGCCTGGCTGCCCTCCTCTCTGATTTTGTTTAAATTAAGCCATCTGCCCACATTAAATGGTAAATTATCTCAGCGGCTGCCTGTCTCCCTGTGGGGACAGTGGCCAGAGGAGCGGGGGCGGGGAGAGGGTGAATGCTGCAGGGCTGCACCCCTGGCCTTGGAAATGAGGAAAAGGTGGCTCCCATGGAGGTGTTTGACATGTCCCCTTCTCCACCCCAGAGATCAGCCCCAGGCAATCTGGAACCAGTCACCTGGGAAGATCACAGCCCTGCTGCGCTGGCCTCGGAGGAGGCTTAGGAACTGGTCTCTAATCCATCTAATCAAGCCGAGCGTGGTGTGACCTTCCTTGGCTCATGTCCTTGGGAGTCCTTTTCTGGGTGGCAGTGCCTGCTCGAGCGATAAGAGCTCTCACCGTGATGCTGCTGCTCAGAGAAAGGAAGGGACGCAGCGTACCAGGACGGAGGGCCTGGAGCTGCCATGGGGAACGGCAACCTGGGGCTGAAGCGGGACCCAGACTGGCTCAGGGTGGGATTTTTGCTTGATTTCTGCCTTTTCAACCAGTGCCTGCAAAGAAGGGAGATGCACACTGGTCTGGTGTGTGAGGGAGGACCTCTTCCCCATGTGGTTTAGCTTGGAAAGACCTTCCTGGTCTTCCAGGGATGGCTTCAGAGGTGAAGCCTGCTCTGGATGAGCACCCGCAGTCGAGGCAAGGGGACTCTCTTTCCTTTGGGCAGCTCGGAGCCTTCTCAAACCCTGCTGCAGGGTCCCAGCAGGAGATAGAGGGGACATTAGGGGCTCCAAAGTGCCAAAAACCCATCCCACGTGCTTGGGCTCCCCTGGGGACCCAGGGAAGTGCTGGTGCTCAAGGGAGCAACCTGCCCACTCCACAGTGTCCCAGCTGAGTCAGTGTCTCCAGCTCCGAGTCTGCCCTCGGGCAGCACCTCTGTCCCGCTGTGTGATGGTAGCCACCAGCTCGGAGCACTCTGGCTCCACTGAAGTGCAGAGGACACTGCTCTCCCTTGGTTAAAACTGAGTAAATAGTGAACGAGACCATTTCTCTGGCCATTTTTCTCTGCGCCGTGTGCCCGGGTCTAGCTTGCAGCAGCTTGGCGTGTCCTGGACCTGCCCCAAGAACATCTGCAAGCAATTCGCCTTCACAGAAGCTCTTGACAGCTGGTCCAAGGGCACGGTCCGGGGCTGTTCTGGTCCAAGCAGGAGCACCAGGGTCTTGTGGCTATCCATATCTCTTGGAGAAGGTGAGGAAGGTGGTTGGATGCAATGTGCAGGTTGCAGCGCTCAACTTTTCTCACTTGGTGTAACGTTTTCTGAAGCTGTAGGGTCTCCTCTCCGCATCTCAGTGGTCTCCTGGGGTCAGGTTCCACCTCTTAGAGGCATTTCAGGGCATCTCGCCTCATTTGTACTTGGTCTCAGTGTGTTTGTCAGGCTGTAGCATGTGGGTGCTGTGGAGCTACTAACAGAGAGGGATCCTGGATCCATCCTGTGCTGAAACATGGATGCAGGAGTTGATGGAGCATCTCCAGGACGGAATGTGCAACAGGACTTTCAAAGGACCTTGGCTGAGAAAGAGTTTTACAGTAAGCCATGCAGTTTCCCCTGTCCTCAGCTCCTCTGTCCCATCTCCCAGCCAGAATTTGGGGAGATTTTTTTCCAACAAGCAGAGGAATATTCACAGCGGCTCCAGCCTGCATCTGACTGAGGTGTGAGAAACAACCTCGGTGCCAAACCCCGAATGTGTATCAAGCACCCAGGGAGGAATGGGCTGCACTGGCTCACACCATTTCATTTGTGAATAAACTGAGAGTGTCGGCGGTGGTTATTGCATCTCAGTGGAGCGATGGCAACCTCTGCCTTGGGTAGGATTACCAGCAGCCTCTACCTTGGGTTCATTAAGCACCAGAAAAAAAGCAGCTGGGGTCTCTTAAAGCTTTCTGGAGAGATTTGGAGCAAAATTGAAGCTCTGAGTGTCTTCAAGCTCTGAGATGTGTTTGCTCCTGTATCTGTGCTACTCCACCTGCCTTGTGGGACAGTTTGGAGGAGCCCGGGTGAGAAATCCAGGCTGGACCTTGGTGGTTAAATCTCACTGGTGAAATCCTGGGGATGCTCACCCAGGATGGTGCAGACACGGGTTAAAATCCTGCCCTGGGGCTGGGGGAGCTCCCTGGGAGGCAGGACCTCGGCAGGGATCCATCCCCTCCCCAGGATCCCCATTTTCTGGTTTACTACATGCTCTTGTCTGTGTTTTCTGAGGGATCCTGGTGAGTCAGCACTTTGTGAGGGCTGGAGGTGTCTGAGCAGCTGGGGAAGCGCCAAAAAAAAAAGCTAAAGGTGGGTTGCAGGTGAGGAATTGTGGGAGGAAAAGCAGGGATGGAAAGAAGCAAGGAGCATTTCACCCTTTTCTGCTGGAAGGCAGCAGGCAATCCTGCAGCTTCCCACTCAACCCACCCAAAGGAGCCAGACAAAGTCCCCATGACCACCGAAGAAGTGCCCAAAGCAGTCGGGATGAGGGGGAGTCTGCCGTGGGGTGGAGACAGCCGCCGGCGGGTGGGATGGAGCTTAGTGCTGGGAGTTAATTGCCCGTGTAAAGGACGGATGGTGAGGGCGAGGGGCAGAGCCTGAGCGGCAAATCACACCCGTGGGGAAGACGAATGCGTCCCGGGCAACTAGCGATAGGACAAGAGGATGCAGCCTCAAGCTTCGCCAGTGGAGGTTCAGGTTGGACATTAGGAAGCATTTCTTCTCAGCAAGGGTCATTAGCCATTGGAAGGGGCTGCCCAGGGAGGTGGTGGAGTCACCATCTCTGGAGGGGTTTAAGAAAAGCCTGGACATGGCACTTAGTGCCCTGGTCTAGTTGCCATGGTGGTGTCAGGGCAATGGTTGGACTTGATGATCCCAGAGGGCTCTTCCAACCTCATTGATTCTGTGATTCTGTCCTCACCCGAGATGAACGACGGCAGCTTCTCAAGGGCACCAGTTGGAAGAGGACGAGGCAGGAGACCGCGGCGGAGATGAAAGGGTTAACCCAATGACCTGCTTTCTTATCAGCAGCAAAGACTTGGGTTTTCCATTGTTTGTAGCTCTCTCCTGGCAGTGTTTAGGTGCAATAAACCCACATGTGTGTACACACACGTTGCCCTTCCCCTGAGGGCTGCTTTGGAAAATAACCTCTTCCATCTGCAGGGTCTGTGCGTGGCTCGTGGCCAGGAGGCACCAGGGGCCTTATGAGCTCCAGGGTGATTATCCACAGGTGTCAGATGGGAAAATGGAGACGTAAAGGAGTGAAATGGCTTGGCCCAGCGTGGAAAGTAAATTGGTTTTGGGGTTATGGATGGACCCGCTGTTTTCTTGCAGCAAGCTGAGTGCAGCGGGGACGTGCCTTCAGCTTTTGAGCCTGGACTAAAGGTTGGCCCAAAGCATCAGGACTGTGAATAGATCTTGTCCTGACTGCATAGATTTAATTTAATTTAAGATCACAGAGGGGCTCAAAGCCCTGTTGGGTGCCTGGGCAGGGCTGCAGAGGGGAATAATTCACCCTGGTTGCTCTTGGTTGCTGATAGCAGCACCCTGAAGCAGGAGGGGGGATGGACCCCGCCATGCTCTGCCCTGGGCCAGTCCCAGCTGCTGTTCTTGCTCAGCCACATCTGCTCTTTTTTGGACTGTTTTTTTGTCTCCAGCCAGCCAGGCACCCCATCTCCCAGACAGGAGAGATGAAAATGAGCTCTTGTCCTCTGCGGAGGTGAAGATCAGGAAGAGACACAGAGGAAAAGTGAGGGAAATTAAGCAGAAATAGCTTCAGGGGTCATTTAAAAATATCCCCACGACTCCCTTAAATATATATTTAGCAAGAATTCATAGTCCATGGCTGAGGGAGCTCCAGGCACCAAATGTACAGCGTAGTTTTTGATAAAGACCCATGGGATCTAGCACAACTTATCGGGGAGGAGGTTCGTGGAATGGAGAGGGGGGGAGATCCCACATGGTGCCCCGGGCAGGAGGCTGTGGGGTTGCTCTCAGCCACCCTCCCCTGCCCGTGAACTGTCCCCATGCTGCATAAAGCCACGTGTTGAGCCTTTGGGGTCTCTAAAAGAAGGTCCTTTTCCATCAAAGTCTACCAGCAGGCTAAACCCAGGGCTCCTGCTGATGGGGCTGGCAACACAACCCTTGGAGAGCCTGCGGGCTGCCAGGGCTCTCACCAAGCCTGTGTGCGGCAGGTTTGCGGTGCCAGGACCCTGTCCATCACGGTTTTCCTCCCTCGGGAGTAACCTCTGCTGGTCCCTCTGCCTGAGTGAGGACAGGCTGGCTTGGATCCTTGTCCCCATGAAGGCTGGGAGCGGACGAGGAGGTGTGGGACTGAGCGCAGCCCTTCTGGAGAAGGGAACTGCTGATGGACCAGCTGGAGGGTTGGAAAGGCACGGGACTGAGTTGGTAACAAAACACCCATGAAGAGACATGAGTGGCAAGTACAGTCCTGTGGGAGGAAGAGTACGAAGCCACCATGGGGCTGATGCTCAGCAGGTGCAAAGCACCAGGGTGGCTGGGAGCAGCACTGCACCCCTCACACCAGCTGGCCCATTGCCATTGAGATCCCAAAGTGTCTTCCAGCTCCCAATGCTTTATGAGTGAGAAGATCCCCTCATTCCTAGGAGCATCCTGGGCTAAAGGCCCTGTCCCAGAGCAGCCCTCCTTGCCCAGCTCCCAGGTCTGCCCCAGGAGCTGTGTGATCAGCCAGAGCCCATGAATTATTCACCGTTCCTCCGTGGTGCGGAGGATCCCGTTACGCCATGGAGAAGGGTCTCCTTGAGCAGCAAAGCCTTGCCCAGGGCTGTCGGCTTGGAAACCCAAAGACTCGAGGGAATTCAACTGGCACGTTCCTTCCTCGAGCCCAGCGTTGCTCCAACAGCAAAGTCAGGCAGGGTTTTGACTTTGGAGCCCCGACTGAAGGTTGATGGGTGTCTCCTTACAGACCTGCGGCCTTTATTGATTGTCTCCTGCCTGCGTTCCCACCCTGTCCAGATTGCAACTGCTCCCTTCCAGATGACAAAAGGAGCTGCCAGCCTCTGATTTATTTTAATTGCCATCTTTCCCTCCTGCTAGCGACATAAAGACATGATGAACCTGTGCTGGAGTACCCAAGGTGGGACATGCTGGGGGGGAATTTGGTGCTTAGTGGGGGCATTGAAAAACCCCTCTCTGAAAACCCCCAGCGTGGGGGAACTGAGGCACTGAAGCTGGTTAGGAGGAGGTAGGCATTTGTGTCTGGGGGACAGGGAGGAGAAACCAGTGTCGGGCTGCCCATGCGTGGCTGGGGGTGGTAACGTGGAGAAGGGGAATAACGAGGGAAAAAAACCCAGAGTTTTGTGGTCAGCACGTGTGTCCTCAGACCAGAGGGGTTCCAGGCACCTTCTGGGCTCCTCATCTGCCGCACGGGGTGATGCGTTTCAGCATGACACCTTTTCGCTTGGGAAGGTGACAGAAAGGAGAGAAGATGTTGTGAAGATTTGATCTTTTCTCCTCTAGGCCTGCAGGCAAAGATGCCCCGATGGGACAGGAGAGGACGTGCTGCTCGGCGTGACGCTCTCCGCTCCCACCGTGTCACAGGGAAGAGCTGCGAGATGTGACACAGGCCACCCTGAAGACTAAAGGGAGATGGGGGACGTTTGTGACAGCGTTTGGCACAGCAGGAGTGAGGTACCTATCCTTAGGGGGGTGGAAGAGAGGTGCAAGGTCTCCTTGGTCCCCCTGTGTGAGTGCTGGGCTCCTCACAGGCTCCTGCCCAGCTTCTCCCTTCCCGGCTGCTGCTGTAAATGGTTGAGAAATGTCTTTTGCCGCAGGTCGTGTCCTTGCTTTCCTCCTCACCAGGACATGGGGGGAAAGGCGCAGGTCTCAGCTGCTGGGAGCTGGGCACTGGTGCCTCTGGTTGGCTTTTCACAGCATCCTTTAGCACTGCCTCTGCCTCCCGGAGCAAGTGGCACTTGTCCTGCAAACACGTCACACTCGGCGGTGACGTTATAGCTCGGAGTAGGGATGGGAGGGGTGTCTCCCCCCCCATTATCCAAGGAGAACCCTCCTTCACCAAAGGCACCCGAGAGCCCTGGCTGAGACCAAGCCACATAGAATCACAGAATGGTTTCAGTTGGAAGGGACCTTAAAGATCATCTAGTCCCAACCCCCCTGACACATCTCAGGTGTTTGGGTCATTTTGGGGTCCCATGGTTAGGTGAGGTCACCCTCCTCCAGAGCCGCCACCTGTTTGCCGTCTGCCCAGCAAGACCCAGCTCGTGTGAGGCTGCTGCTGCGGAGCTCTCGTACGTCACGTCCCGGCCGTGGCAGTGTGTCACCGTGCGGTGACATGGCAATGGCTCGAGCGGAGGCTCCAGCATTTAAAGGCGCCTGGCTGCCGGGATCGTGGCGGGCCTTGTCTCCACTTCGTGTGAGCACAGACGGGCTGAGTCCTTCTGGGCTGTGCTGCTCCTCCCTGGGGGGGTTCCTTCAGTTTCTTCCTGCTCTCAGAAAGAGGAACCAAGGCACAGAGTGACGATGGACCAGATTGCTGCCTCTCGGTGGAAGGGTCTCTGAGCGGAGCAGGAGGTAAAATTGGGCTCCTCTGAGCACAGGTAGCGATTGGAAGGCAAGGGCACCAGCTTGCAGGGGGCAGATGGACAAGAGACAGATGGGAGCCAAACCCCCTGAAGCTCATGGATATCTGCAGCTTCCCCAGGGTGCTGCTTGGCTCCCTCGGGCTGCATCCCAGCAGGAGGGGCCAGGGGTGAGCATCCAAATTCAAGTGCCTCCACCCCATATGAACATCGCTGTCCTGAGCGGGGTCATCCTCGGTGTGTCCCAGGGAGAGCAGCTGGGGAGCGGAAAGGGCAGGAGACCAAGAGCATGGAGGGTCTCTGGGTGCTCAAATCTTTGTAATTATAGATTCATGCCCATGCACCAGTCATCCTCAGGACACAGGGCACTTTGGTGAAAGATGTGGCCCTGCAATGCGAGCCTGGATCCCCAATCCTGTCTTAAACCTCTCTATACTTTGGGGGTTTATTTTTCCCTCTCCATTAATCTCTGAATATTAGGTGGAAAGCGAACAATTACTGTGCTAATGGCTCCATAAATTCCTTCATTACTTATTAAACTTGAGCACTCCCTGTGCAGCAGGAAGGGGGAAAAAACAAGAGAAGAAATGGAGAAGAAAAAGGAGCGGGGGGGCGGGTTAGGAGGGGCTGCACCAGGGCAGAGGGTCCAGCTCCTGCGGCCAGCCCTGGATACGGCTGTGGCAGCGGGGCCAGATCAGGATCAGGCCCTGGGAATTCATGGGCTGCAGCTGCCCTCTGCTGACAGCGGGACGGGCAGGGGCTGCCTGCCCTGCCTGCCCTGCCCTGCCTGCTCTGCCTGCCGGTCAGGAGGGGGCAAAGCCCCCAGGTGTGGGGCTGGGGTCCCCGGGGAGGGGGTGCAGGAGGCTGGGGAGCACCTGGGGCTGCTCGTTGCGAGGATGCTCTGAGGAGGTGGATGTGCAGAACGGGGCGCAGGGCCCATCCTGCTTGGGGAACAGCTGTAAAACCTGTCCCTAAAGCCCTCGGGAATGGTGCTGACCAGAGCGGAACCACAGCAGAGGGAGCCTGGCTTTCAGCAGCGGTTAACTCGAGTAGAGGCACCGGGCAGGGTAACGAGTCTTGAACTTGACCCCATCCCCATGCTGCCTCGCCGTGAGGCTGCCAGCGAGGGTTGGACACCGTTTTCCTGGGGGCAGGAAGAAATCCGCTCTCTCCCGGCTTTCCTCGAGGTGCTGGGAGCTGCCTTGCGGTTCGGTGCCAAACCTCACCGGCATCCCGCAGGGTGGATGTTCTCCAGTTATTATTATTTTTTTTTTCCTGCTGGCGAAGGCGAGGTCTGGGCCGCTGCGGAGATCGTCGCGAGAAATCGCAGCAACCGTTCGGGGTGAAGCTTTCACCTCCTCACCGGGTCAGAAGTATGTGACAGCTCATTTCTGGGCTGGCAGCTCCGGTCCCAGGAGGGCTCTTGTGGCCTTGCCTAAGTGAAGCTAATGTATTTCGACGTCTCTAATGGCCAGCTGGGATACAAGCGCATCTCCAGGAAGAAAGGCAGCTTGTCCGAATGCAAAACTGCAAACAAGCGAACGCCTCCCCAGTCGAGATGTTCGCAAGTCTTCTGGCCGTGTCCATCCGCGGGGCTCGGAGCAGAGGGCTTCAGGATCCCACCAGGAAGCTCTTTGCTTCTCCTCCTCCGTCAGACTGAGCTCTGTGCTCGTCCCCATCCAGGCTTTGAGAAGAAGATGCACAGTTAAACCCCTAGAGAAAGGGTTTTGCAGGAAAACAGCAAGTTTCTTTGGTTCTACAACACCCAAGTACCCTCTGGAATGAGCCCAGCTCCGCAGAAGGACCTGGATACCCAACTCCCACGGACACCAAATGTAATTAGACGTTTATATCTAGGCCAGGGGCTCAAGGGCCATCTGGCACCTTAATTATTCATACACATCTACACAAGCGCAGACAGAGCGCTCTTTGTTGAGCCTGGGCCTGGGGGGAGTTTTTTGGGGCCTGACGAAGCGTGTGCTCCTCTCCAGGGCTGGTTTCAGATGCTGCGTTGCCTTTTCCCAGTGCCAAAACCCCCTCCACAAAGCACCAGTGCCGCTGAACCGGACACTGCAGAGATCCACATCGATGGCAGCTGATGCGGAGGTGGAAAAATCCAGGAGGAGAGGAGTCCTGCCTTGGAAAGAGCAGGTCAGGAGGACTGAAATCAGAATAAATGTCCATCAGGAGGGCCGGTCTCTGGGGTGATGTGGCCCAGCGCTCCCCCAAGGTGTCTTTTAAGCTGTGACTCATCAGCTGAAGAATTTTAATTTCTGTGTTTCTCTCCCAACCCGAGGAAGCGGTTAGGCCCTTGGCAGGTAGAAGTCTCCCTCACCAGCTGTTTAAAGTGATGCATTTCCTCTGGAGCCAGTGGAGCTGTACCAGATTTTACCAGATGTAACCTCAAAGATGAAGCTGAAATATGGAAAAATAGGTTTTTCCCCCTGGTTTTATCTTATCTAGCCAAGGAGCGATTCCTCAGCTCCTCTGCGATGCTCTGACAGACACCATGGGACACACACGAGAGGAGCTGGCAGGGAGGGGTATCTGTACCTGATCCAGACTAAAGTGATGCTTTTTTTTATGGTAAACTGGGATATTCTCCTTCCCAAAGCATGCTGTGGGCTGGGTCTCCTCCCTCAATCCATCCCATCCCACCTTCCAGAAACCTTTCTCACAATCCTGGCCCTGGAAGCGAGATATCCCTGTAAAATGGTAACACCTTGACAGAATAGTAAATTTTTTTTTAGGGGGGAAGAAAAAAAAAAAAAAGCCTGAGCTTTATCCTTCAGTTGTGTGTCCCCAGGTAAGCGGCTCGACCCAGACAAGAGCAGCGGCTGCGATAAGCCTGTCTGACAGACTCGGTGTCTCGCTCAGCCGAGGCTTCTCCGCACCGGTGATGCCGCCCCTCCCGCACATACTTCATCTGGATAATCCACATCCACCTAATTGTATCTGTCTTCCATATACTTTACGATAATTATATCCACATGAGCCGAGCTCCCGTATCATTGCAGGTCTGTCTCCTGTACGCCTGTTAGGTTAACTCAGTGTTGTTACATAGGAGGATCTCATTTTTTTCAGAAGCTCAACATACGTCTCAAACACAATTTCTAGGTCTATATTTAGACATCAGCTATTTACCCACCACTGAAAACCCACCCACAATTTCACGAGCCTCTGTGTACCATCTCTGTCAGAAGAAGATGATATGACAGGGAGAAATGCAGCCTAATGGACCGCTATTAAAAAATTTGATTGAATTTTCTCTCTGTTGGGTTAAGACGTTCCTGGGGAGCGATCTTCTTTCCGTGGGGTGACACAGAGCTGCGGGGACATTTCACTCAGAGGCACAGCGAGAGAACATTGTGCTTTCTGCTCTCTTTATTTCAAACCACTTAGGCTGTGATTATAAAACATGGCTCAGGGGGGCTGCAGCATCGCTGGGTTAAATGAAGTTCTTCCTGCTGCAGTGTGGTTGCAGGGGTTTTGTTCTCTGGATTTCGATGCATTTCTATGGCAGACAAGAAGAAGGAATAGATAATTCTCCAGCACAGCCCCAGGGGTGTGAAATTAGGGTTTGGGAGGATGATTTAGGGGGTAGTAGGATGCAGGGGCAGTACTGACAGTGGGGTCCACCCCTGCCACAGCTTTCTCACCCTTTGAACATTTTTTCCCTTGTACACTACGCACAGGCAGAACAGGGGGGCAAAGAGGAGCAAGAGCACACTGGGGCCATACAGCATCGCTCGGGGGAGCGGGATCCTCACAAGATACAGGGATTAGAGCTGCTTGTTCCACTGGGACGGGGTTTCCCTGACCTGGAGGTCGGAGCAGCTCCAAACCTTTGCCTCAGAGGGACCGAAATCAAAGCTGTTCTTTCTCATCCCTCACCACCCCTTGAGCTCCAGCTCCCGAGTGAAAGGTAACATTGATGAAAATGTTTATCAGTGTAACTGACATTTTCTGTGACACTTTAAACGAGAAATACTGCAAATGGTTTGAAAGCCTCGAGTGAGGCAGGAACAGGGTGAGCTGTGACCATGTCAGGGGACAGGCCCCGGCCCTGCTCCCTGCGGCTCCTGCTTAGGCTCCGACACCCGGGAGGGCCGGGCTGGGCCCCAGCACACTGCCGGCCCAGAGACCCGCGGGGCTCCCACAGCCGCACCGGGAGGTGTTTCCGTGTATTTCAGACAGACACACGTACAAACAGGCAGAGGGCAGAACGCCCACTGACTGTAGGCCGAGCTGTCGCGACCCGCTTGAACGCTCTCTCCTTTCCCCCTCCGCCCTTCCCTCCGGTGAAGGCGAGCCCCACCCCACCCCGGTGGCATTTATTCCCCGACTGATGGCGCGTCCCTGCGGGCTGAGGAGACCGGGGGGGAATCACACACCCACACCGCTCCGCTCCGCGCCGCAGCCTGGTGCGCACTGAGCCCTCAGCCGCGGCAGCACGGCGAGCTCTGCCGGGGAACCGCCCTCTTCACCGCCGCAACGAATCAGAGTCAAGACCAGCCATGACTGCTCTCCACTTTAGCCTATCCGCAAGCTAGCTGACTGCACCCAATCAGGTGCCTGGGGAGATTTTTCTCGCCCAATGATAAACGAAGAGGGGACCTTGGGCAGTAGCCCGCGCTTCTTCGGGAGCGGCGTGGACTTCAGCCAATCAGAGCAGCGCAGGGAGGGTTACCAGTGGCCAATGAGGAAAGGGGGCGGGGAAAGAGCAGCTCGCGAGAATTTGAGCGGGACGATGGGAAACCGCGTTTAAGCGAGCGAGCCAATGGGGAAGAGCGGGGCGAGGCCGCAGCAGGACCACTGTAACTGGCAGGTAAGAGAGCCAATCAGAAGGAGGATATATCTTAGCCTCCGATGGCCAATGAGCCGGGGAAGTCTTCCCATGGTTGACCTGATACGATTGACAGGGGACGGCCCCCAATCAGAATGCCGCGCCCTTTCTAACCGTCCAATGAGTGAGCGGGACGGGGAGGAGTGGAGGGGCGGCTCTTCCCGCCCCCTCCTCTCAGGCGCGCGAGGCCGGCTGGTGGAAGGACAGCCCGCTGAACCAATCGAAAAGGGCAGAGAGGAGGAGTGGGCGGGCCTTCCGCCCGGCGGGGGCGAGTGGGTGGGGGCGAAGCGCTCCGCGGCCAACGAGGGCGGCGGGCCGGCGCCGAGCGGCCAATGGGCGCCGAGGGGGCGGGGCTCGCTGCCGCCGCGGCTTCCAAGATGGCGGCGGGTGCGTGAGCGCGGCGGTCAGTTAGTCGGTGAGGCCGCCGGCGGGAGCAGGGCCGGGGGCGGGAGTGGGCCCCGCTGCCCGCCGCCATGAAGGGCAAGGAGCGCTCGCCGGCTAAAGCGAAGCGTTCGCGGGGCGGCGGGGGCGGCGAGGACTCGGCGTCCTCCTCCTCGTCGGCGCGGGGCGAGCGGAGCAGCAAGAAGCCGAGCGGCTCCGGCGGCTCTAACGGTAGCGGCGGGAAAGCGGCGGCGGCAGCGGCGGCCTCCACCGAGAGCAACAGCGGGAGCAGCCGGCGCGGCCCGCATGCGGACAAGGCCGGCCGCGCCGGCAGCCGCGAGTACGAGGCCGGGGCGGCGGCGGCGGCGGCGGGCGGCGGGGGCAGCCGGCACAGCTACGGCGGCGGCAGCGGCAAAACGGCGGAGGCGTCGCGGAGCAGCAGCAGCCGCGGCGGTGGGGGTGAGTCCCGAGCAGCGGCTGCGGCTCCGTCCTCCTCCTCCTCCGAGTCTGGCGGCGGGGAGTACAAGACGCTGAAGATCAGCGAGCTGGGCTCGGCGCTGAGCGACGAGGCGGTGGAGGACGGGCTCTTCCACGAGTTCAAACGCTTCGGAGACGTGAGCGTCAAAATCAGCCGCCTCCCTCCCGGTACCGGCGCCGCCGACGAGCGCGTGGCCTTTGTCAACTTCCGCCGGCCGGAGGACGCCCGTGCCGCCAAGCACGCCCGCGGCCGCCTCGTGCTCTACGACCGCCCGCTGAAAATCGAGGCCGTCTACGTCGGGGGTGGCGGAGGGAGCAGCCGGCGACGCAGCAGCCGTTCCCCGGCGCTGCTGGACAAGGAGTCTCCCTACGGCACGGCAGCCATAGGGGTGGCGGCCGCCGCGGCAGCGGCTGTGCGGCACCCTCCGGCTGGAGCCACGCAGCGGGCTTTGTCACCCGCCGGTAGCGGCGGGGCCCTGGGTTATCGAGACTACCGGCTGCAGCAGCTCGCCCTAGGCCGCTTGCCGCCTCCGCCCCCTCTGCCCAGGGAGTTGGAGAGGGAGAGGGACTACGGGGGGTTCTACGAAGCGCGAGTGCGGCAGGCCTATGGGCTGGAGCGGGTGGCCGGTGTGGCGGCTGCCAGCGCCTTTCGTGGAGGAGGAGGGGGTGCTGGAGCTGCTGGCGAGGAGGAGATCAGCCCCGAGGATGACCAGAGAGCCAACCGCACGTTGTTCTTGGGCAACCTGGACATCACTGTGAGCGAGTCAGATTTACGCCGAGCTTTTGACCGTTTTGGGGTCATCACTGAGGTGGACATCAAGAGGCCGGGGCGCGGGCAGACCAGCACGTATGGTTTTCTTAAATTTGAAAATCTGGACATGGCGCACCGGGCCAAGTTGGCCATGTCAGGAAAGGTGCTTCTGCGCAACCCCATCAAGATTGGGTATGGTAAAGCCACTCCGACTACCAGGCTCTGGGTGGGTGGCCTTGGGCCCTGGGTGCCCCTCGCTGCCCTGGCCAGGGAGTTTGATCGGTTTGGCACCATTCGCACTATTGATTACCGCAAAGGTGATTCGTGGGCCTATATCCAGTATGAAAGCCTGGACGCGGCGCAGGCAGCCTGCACCCACATGCGTGGTTTTCCCTTGGGTGGGCCAGATCGCCGGCTCCGCGTAGACTTCGCTGACACCGAGCATCGGTTCCAGCAGGCCTACCTGCAGCCTCTGCCCTTGCCACCCCCTGCTCATTACGAGCTCGTGGCGGAGGCGGCTGCTTTTGGGGCTCACCGGGGAGCCCCACCTGATCCTCTTCGGGGGGCCCGGGACAGGACGCCACCGTTACTCTATAGAGACCGCGACAGAGACCTTTATCCTGAGACAGAGTGGGTGCCCCCCCCACCCCCTGTACGGGATAGGAGTAATCGCGCAGCTGCCTATGACCCACTGGAAAGCCTCGAGCGCCGCCGGGATGGTTGGTCCTTGGAGCGGGACCGAGGGGAGAGGGAATTGGGCAGTAGTAGTAGGGATCAGCCTAGGAAACGGAGACTGGCAGAGGATGGAGGCCGGCACTTGGACCGCTCTCCAGACAGTGAACGCTCTTCTTCCTCTCGCAAGCGTCACTGTTTAGCCACAACGTCTCCACCGGACCGCAGCCCCGAGCTCCTCGGAGGGAGGGAGCGTTACAGTAGTGACCCCGAGCGCTCGTCCTCCCGCTTGCTCCTGTTGGAGCGACCCTCGCCTGTCCGGGAATCGCGCAGGGGCAGCCTGGAGCGGGGTCAGAACGAAAAGCGCGACCGCAAGAATTCCGCCGAACGGGAGCGGAAGCATCGCGCTTCTGCGGCAGCCGCCGCGCAGGAGTGCAAAAGCCCAGCCAAAAAGGATGAACGTGCTACGGAAGGAGGCGGCGGAGGCTCCCGCCTCAAACCTCCTCCTCAGAAACAGCAGCAGGACGGAGCGTCGCAGGCCGGGGGAGCCCCCAAGCTGTGCTTGGCTTGGCAGGGGATGCTTCTGCTGAAGAACAGCAACTTCCCGTCCAATATGCATCTGCTTCAGGGGGACCTCGGTGTTGCCAGCAGTCTCCTCGTGGAGGGAGCGACTGGTGGGAAAGTAGCTCAGCTCAAGATCACCCAACGTCTTCGTCTGGACCAGCCCAAGCTAGACGAGGTCAATCGTCGCATCAAAGTGGCGGGTCCCAATGGCTACGCCATCCTTTTGGCTGTGCCCGGCTCCTCAGACAACCGCTCCGCAGCCGGAGCTGCTGAGGCTGCCACCACCTCCACCCAGAGGCCACTCAGGAATCTGGTGTCCTATCTAAAGCAAAAGCAGGCTGCTGGGGTGATCAGCCTCCCTGTGGGGGGTAACAAAGACAAGGAGAACAGCGGGGTCCTGCACGCCTTTCCGCCCTGCGATTTCTCCCAGCAGTTCCTGGACTCCACGGCCAAGGCACTGGCCAAATCAGAGGACGACTATCTGGTCATGATCATTGTCCGTGGGGCGTCCTAAGGCCCTCGTGTTCTCTGTACCCAACCCTGCCTAACTCCTCCACGCAGCCCCTCCAGCGTGTGCCAGGTGCTATGGGATACAGCCTTAGCCAGCCCTGTCGTTATTTTAAATTAGATCTTCGTTTGTAGGTGACTTTCCCTGCCCGTTTTTCTGTTACTATGTTTTTTTCTATAAAGTTAGAAGCCAGGAAGGTTGGTTAGCCATTAGTGTGAATAGAATACTTCGAGAATCCCCCATCAGTGGGGATAGCAGGGAGGCTAGGCCTGCTTTGATTTACAAAAAAGAAAAAAAAAAAAAGAAAAAAACAGAAAAAAACAAAAACTGGGTGGGGGGGAAAGAACAAACTCCCGTCTTCTTAATTTTGATTCGTGTCCTTTTTTCATTTCATGTATTTTAAAGCGAGTTCAATAGCTCATCCTTGGTAGAGTTACAAACCGAAAAGACCAGATTTAAAGCACTCAGTAGTTGAAACTGAAAACCACACGCTTACTAGCAGACTGGTGTCAGCTCATTTTTTTCAAGTCCTTGAAATTCTGGGATGGCCTCAGGCCCGCGGCCCTTTGGCCCGCCGGGATCCCTTCTCCTCAGGAGCCTGAATGGTTTCCCCTTTGAGTTGCATGGCTCAAGGTTGATGTCTTTCAGGTGACCAGCACCTACTCGGGTACACTGCAGAACATTGAATTCCTTTATTGGGTGTTTGATAATTTCATCCAGCCCCTCGAAATGCATGCACTGAAAGTATGCTTTTTTTTTTTTACACAGGTGTATTTCTCCTCTTTCTCTTGAGTTCTGTTGTATCCCATATATGCACTTTGGGTTTGTAGCAGTGACAATGTTTGGTAAATAGCTGAGGACTGTGTTACAAACCGTGAATGTCTTGTGCTTACTCTGGTATGCAAGATACAAGGAGGTGCTTTAAGAATAACTTTAGTTTATTTGTGGTTTTTTGTTTTTACTGCCTTTTTTTTTTTTTTTTCTCGAAGAGTTGCAGGTACAGTGGGGGTCTGGTTCCACAGTGCAAACTCTGAGCAAGTGTGCTTCTCTCCAGAGATGGTTTTAATTCTGTGATAATTTAATTACATAAAAGTTCTCGTTAACATTTTACCTCTTTGTTAATAGCAAGAAACTGCTGTCTGCTAGGGACTTTTCAGGTACAGTACAGTGGGCATTACATGAGGTTTATCATTTTATAGGCATCTGGAGTAAAGTGCTTTTAGCATCTCGGAGAAGTATTAAAAGTACTGTGAGATGCTGAGGTTTGAGCCCTTGTTCCTGTGATTCTAAGAGGAAACAGTTTGCTTTTTTTTTTAAAGAACTTAGTTCATTTTCTCTTATGCTTTTTTTTCCCCACTTCTTGGGCACTTTGCTCCAGCTGTCTTGGCCACCTTGCTAATACAGGAGGGAAGAAGGGATCTAAATCCCTGTTGTTTTGTTTAACAACCGAAAGGAGGTTGCAGCGAGCTTCGAAACTGAAGTGTAAATCCGACTGTATCTATTCCCAGGCCCCAAAGATGTAACCTTGCACTTAAACCCGGAATGTAGCCTTGCACTTAGCCACGTTTTCAGAGACTTGGGCAATGTAAAAGCGACGCTGCTTCACTCGGTCGATCCTCCGCTGTATTCCTTGGGCTACAGGAGCGAGTTGAATTCTGCTTCAACTTGCGTGACGCAAAAAATCGAGTCCAAAATGCGGCATAGTAGGTGGAGGAGGAAATGTCTTGAATGTATTTTATGGGCACAGCAGTTCTGAAGTGGGACTGTACTTGCTTGAGGTTCACTGCCGCAAAAATACGTATTTCTGTAATACCGCTGTACTGAACCACTCGTCAGAGAGTGCTTTGGTTTAAGTGGGCTTTGGTTTTCCTTTCTCTGACTGGAATAAGTAGTATCTCAAGCATCGCGGTGAACTGAGAACTTGAATGTGGCAGCGTGTCTTGAAAACAGATTTTGTTTTTATAGTTACTTTCTAAATGGAAACAAGCCTCATTTAATGCTCTTAAATGTTTGAGGGTAAAATCCAGGATTTCTGGGTTGTTGTCCTTCAGCGTGAATGTAATAGATGGCAGAATTCAGCTGTTCATCTTACTATTAACAATGAGACTTTTCCGAAATGACACCGATAACGCAGATAACTCTTATGTTTTAGAAGATACAGCATATTTACCACTTATTGCAAAGAATGTTTTAGTCCTAGCAGGTGTCTGTTGTGTGTCAGCAGGTAACCGACACTGCTGCGAACTCGAAGCGCTGCGCTCATTTAGAGTGAGTTTGCTCGTTGCATCTGATGTGAGTCGCTTGCAAGCGCGGAGTTTTAAAGGAAAGAAACTCAAACCACTGGGAATTCAGATCTGCCTAAAACCAAAAAAAAAAAGCAGCACTAACGTTTGTGTTCAACACTTAAACTTGCTGAGAACAGCGTTTGTTACGCTGATACGCAGTAGGCACCTGTTTTTAAAACCCATAAAACTTGGGGTCAACGTAGCTTGTCAAAGCAAACTCATTTGGAAAGAGCATCCTGGTGCACTTCCATTTTTCCCTTGTAAAATAGCGGTGGTTATACCTGCCACGGGCTTTTATGAGTCAAAATTGTGCTGCGCTGGAGGGTAATAAGGAACAGGCGAGGCTGTCTTTGACTCCAGGTTTTCTGGTTCCTTATTTCATGGAGTACCTGCTTCTTTAAATCTGGTTTATTTGTGGTTGCTGCTCTGTTTTGTAAGCAAGGATTTTAACACCCTTTGAGGGTTCTTAATGTCAAAACATAATTGACTGGCAACATTTTGGTTTTTTTGCTGGCACTTGAGTTCACATGCTGCCATCAAGGCTGGGCCAGCTCGGTCGGCTGTGCTGTTCTCTTAGGCTCTGGAGTGTGCACCATTGGAGTAACTGTCCACTAAAAGTTGTCTTGGCCAGGGCCGAATGCGAGAAGTCCGTATGTGATACCACTTCTGTATAGAGCAAAACAGATGTAGCAGACTTTAGCTCTCTCGCCGTGTTCGGCGTTATGTCGCTCTAGCGAGAGCTCAGTATTTCTTCTAACGTTGTGTGCAGCTGACGTTCCTGTATTTCACGAGTTTTATTGAATTAGCCTGGAAAAAGGATGTCCTTTTCCTGAATCATTTCATAATTGTGCTTTATGCTTTGGGGGAAGAACCTCAAATGACTCATACTTTTGTTTAAGATTTTAGTGTTGTTTTTTTTTTTTTTAATTGGAAACTTTACGCAACTTCCTTGGCTGCCGGCCAGTGGCTTTGTTTGCTCCCGTCTAGTGACCGTTCTGCTGTTCACTGGGACTGTGGCACGAACACTGAGGTTACCCTCAACTCCAGAGGTTTCAGGCTCGTGGGTTCCAAATACCGACGCATCCTTGTAAGCATCATAGAGAGAGAAGGGTGTTATGTGCCAGGCAGACAAATCTTACCCTCTCTTTTTTTTTTTACAAGGATGTTGAAATATTTTGATGACAACTTGCTCAGCCCCCTGTGGAGGGCAGAGAAGAGAGTTTTAGATTTCTTGCGTCGGTTGGGGAACCATCTGGTTGATGGTAACTGAGGTGAAAGGCCTTAAGTGTTAATGGAGAGGAGGAGTGAATGAAAATTGTGAAGACAGGTTCAAAAAACTCTGAGGACTCAGGGAAAAATGGCTTGGAAAATCGTTCCTGGCTTTATAAGAAAATAAGTGTTGAGGGCAGTACTCCTCGGGGAGTCTGCTTGTTCGCCTGTTGAACAGAAACGAGAGTGGAAGAAACTATTCATGTGAACTATAGAGCTTTTGGGGTTCTTTCCCCTTTGTCTCCCCCCTTTTTTTTAATTACTTTCTGCAGATAGCACCGAAGGACAGATATTCCAATGATTTATAAACTGGATGAAATGATTTTTGTATTAGGCTTAAAGCAGACCGTATGGTTCAGAGAATGGTGAATCGAATATTCAACTTCATGCAGTTTTGATTGTGTGAAAGTGGTGGATGAGAAATGCTACTTGAGTAGTTACCATTTTAAATTATATTAACTATGTCTTGAATTTGATCTTTAATATTGAAATTGCTGTTAGAATTAGGCAGAGAAATGAGAACAGAAGAGAAACGTGTAACACTACATTTCATGTTCTTGTTGAGAAGTTGAGTTCGGGAAATATTCTTCGAGGAAAGTCAACCGCATTGTCAATAATTCGGTTGGTTTTTCTCATGGTTAATTATTTTGGTGTGTCCCGTTAACTGTTACTGAAAGTTGAATAATCCTCAGTACTGTAAGCCTAGTTTAACCTTGGTCCAAAAAGAAGCCCTGCACTACTTGTTATGCATCTATACATTGAAGGTGACTTCATTGCAAGGTCTCGTGCCCGTGGGTGGTATTGGTGCTTTTTGAAGTCCCAGGCAGACCATTCAGAAAGGCCTTGTAGCTCTTTATGTTCATCTGTATAATGTAGCGAGGGGGGTGGAAAAAAAAATAATCTGTTGCATACGTTGGTATTGAAATAACATTTTCTTTCCTCCTGCAAGCAAAGCTGGTGGACTGCAGAAGACAACCACGTGGGATACCAAGCTCTAATGGACCTTTGGGAAGAGCAGCTGTGGCTTATGTGGAATTTACATGGGCCTCTTGATGGAAGAAAGCTTATCTGTTTAGTATTTGTGCATTTTACTAAAATGGCAGCTTTAAAAAAAAAAAAAGTTGTGTATCTGCTATTGTGATGCCAATGCCCGTGTTTTAAGTGGAAAAAAAAAAAATGACCTCTTTGCTTTGTGCTGTGTACACAAGATTGCTGGAAAAGTAAAGGAATACCCTTTTTATGGCTCACACAGCTTAAAAGTAGCTGTCACTCAAACATGCGCTCACCGTTGAGCTGATTTTGTTTCATTCTAAATAAATTGTTTCTTTTGAGGAAAATGGTTTTTCTGCCTGGAAGTGAATTGACGACAAACGTTTGACCCCTTTGTTTGCGGCGGAGGGGTTACTTGCTGCTGCTGCTCAATGTTTGAGCTCATAGTTGTGGGTCTTGAGCAAGAAGCAGGGAGAACCGACACCTTTCGCGTTGACCGGCCTGTTGTACCAAAGCGGAAGAAATCTAGTTGATTGTCTTGCTGTGGCACCCCCCCCGTTGTTGGCAGTGAAAAAAAGGGGGTCACTTGCTGCTTTACTCCTCACCTTGACGAGGAAGCGGTGCTGATGCTGGCATGCAAGAAGCAGGGAAGCACCACCCTGCGTCTCAGAACGGTGTCCAAGTCTGGGGCTTCGCTGGTTTGAAGAGCTGGAGTTCCTGAATTTTAAGTTTCTGATTTGTTTTGTTCACCCACTTTAGTTTTGATTATTTTTTTGGTTTTTAATTTTGAAGAAAAAGTTTGAGATTGCTTTGAATCTTGCACGTAAAACCTTTGCACCAAATTGCCAAAAGAAAGAGCGAAATGAGTCCTTAGAAGTGTTTAAATGATGTTAATAAAGCCTGTCCTGCCGTACGCGAGGCGCTCCTCCATCTCCAGGGGCTTTTCAGCGGTTATGCAGTGATGGGTTTAGTGCTGAATGGCCGAAGAGTTCCTGAGAGCTCGAGTCGGTAATTTAAAACCTTTGCGTTGGTGTCTCAGTGCCTTATTTTGACCGGTTTCGAAGCAAATGGTTCCACACGCCTCGGATGTGCATGCACCCTGATCGCGTCCCAGGTACGACTGCATGTTTGCTTGCAGTCGCCTTCACTGTGTAGTACAGATGGTGAGAGGAGGAAAAAAAAATATATGGAGGCGACCTGAAAATGTTGTGTTGCTGTAGTTGCTACGTTCTCCTGTACTGGCGGCTCCTGAGCTGTGGAAGGCTGTTCCAGTGCAGGAGTTACCAACTCCATGGTTGCTGCAGGAGACTTCGGGGCACGTTGTGACAACCGGAGCCGTCAAGAGGAAGCTGACACTGCTGCATCGTTGGCTTCAGCAACCTCGCGTGTTGTGCTTGCCGGTCTGTTAGAATTTAATGTGACGTGCAGATGAAGACACCTTGAAATGCAAGCTTGCCCTGATTGCCTTGACATACTTTAACCTCCCGTGGATAACGAACCTAGTGCTGTCCTGCAGCCGTGCAGGATCATTGCTAGGCTGCAGGTGCCTTTCAACAAAAGGATACCGTGGTTGTGCTCTGCAAAGTGTCTGTTCCGGGGGCAAAGAGCTGTGTAAATCCCTCAGACAGGTAAGGAGGTTTAAAAGGTTCAACTGAATTGTAATGTAAAAGAAGATGGTTTTGTTGTTCACCTTTTTATTTCTTGATTCTCCAGCCTACTAACTTGTACTAATGTGGTTGCTTCGGTCAACGTGCTGCTCCGGGGATGGGAGTGAAGGAACAAACTCTTCCATGTAGCTTCTGTGTTTGCTTTGGGGGTTCTCGTTAACAAAGACGAGGTTTCTCTGCCTACCTGGGGCGAGATGCCGCGTGGGTAAAACTGCTTGAATTAACGCTGCTTTAACCCAGGACACCAGTTACAATGTGTATATGTTGATATGGAAAGCCAAGCCAATGGTTAGGCAAAGCTGTCTTGTGTGTTTATGGGATGTTGATGTAAGCATTTAAATTGTTTATTGTAAATGGGAGCGATTGTAGGTATTGCTGGTAACGAGGGGAGGGAAGCGGGGAGGGGAGACTCTGGAGACACCTTTTCTTCTAGAAGTTGGCGTTTGTAGTTAAAATTCATATTTTTGCAATGTATTTCATGTTCTGTTAATATACGACCTCTGAAACCGGTATAATGTGAAGTGTTGTACAAAAGGTTTGGGGCTGGTGATAGTCACGGGAGGCACGTTTCAACCTCTAACTCGGGTGGGCGGTTGATGCCAACAGGAGATGAGTGATCTGTTGGCACAACCCAAATAAAGGAGGGGTTTTTGACCAGCTGGCTAGCTGCTTGGGTAATGGGGCAAGTGTTTCAGGGCTTGGGCACTCTCCAACTTTTTGGGTATGCTTTGACTTGTGGCGTTACGGCAAACGAAGCCGTTGGTGGCTGTTCCAGCAGAGATTTGTCTCTCTGACTCAGATTTCACTGTGTATTTAACCAGGAGATTGTTCCCTCTCTCCTTTACGTTACGTATTTATTCCAGAGGCTTAGAGGTGTTGTGGGATGTGGTGTGGGATGATTCTCCTGTGGTTGCTTTGTAAGAGCGAGTTGTTTTTCGTGTGCTGGGTCTGCCCCTCTGCCTTCTGAATTGGTTCGAGGGATGCTTCAGCTGCCAGGTAAAGCCAGGCTTTTGTTAAAGCTAGTCTCTTTGAAGGGTTAAGTGCTCTATATGCATCATATTAATTTGGCTAATGAGATTTCTGGGAAAAGTGGATTTATAAAGAGAACCATTTAATTAACTGCACCGCAGTGAAAGCGATGCAAGTGGATTAGACGGGGAACCAGTTATTTGAATTCACCCTTTTTTTTTTAGAATTGTGCTTTTAGCAGCCGCAGCTGAATTAATAAGTAAGTTTAAAACATCAGATGGCCCAGATTCTGCTCTTCGCTAATAACGAGCTTATGTTCGCCTCGTGCTGCTGGTTTACTGTGAAATGGCAAATGCTCTTTGAGGATACGCTCTCACCACGCGTCCTGGGTTTTGGTGCGAGTCGATCGGGCCAAGGAGAGAAGTGGGAAGTGTCTTGGGCTGATGGCTTTGTGATTTCTATTGTGTCTTCTCCGGTTATTGTCTGGTAGCTGCGTGCTTGAGTTTAATTATAGCCGGCTTGAGAACTGGGTGAAGTAAAGTCTTAAGGCAGAGTAAGCTGCTGAAGGGCTCGGTCAGCCGCACTCGGTGGGATGGGTTACTCGGGGCCGATTACCAAGAGCCTGCTGGTGTTCATCCCATTTGTTGATGTGCTGAGGGAGTTGAAGTGCTTCTAGCAGGAGCAGAGAGTGCGTACGTGGTGCCACAAAGGTCTAGTGTTTTGTCAATCCTTTGGATCCCGCTCCAGGGATATGTGTTAATTAAATGTGGTTGAAGAATCGAGGTATGGGTGCTGTCGAACACGATGGTGTTGCTGTGGGTTCATGAGTTGCCACCTCCCAGCCCAGCTCCTGGGCCCATGCTTTTGGCTTTGAGCTCGGCCGTGTTGTCCCAGGATTGGATGTGCAAGTGGTCGGCTTCTGCAGATGAGCGGATGAGTCGCAGGTTAATTGTGGGTAACGGATATTTCACCTCCTTACCTCCCTGCCTTGACCTTCATACCTACTTCTGCAATCGGATCTGAAGATCGGTCTGTAGATTTTTGGCTCTTCAGTATTTCCTGTCCCCAGATCCAGTGATAGGTCAGGCTGGCTTTTAGCGACGTGTACGACTTAACCCAGCGTCCTGCCCCGAACTGGCAGTTTTCCCTGTCATTTCTACCATTTGTAGCATGTGAGCACTTCGGTCCTTCAGTCTGTATCTTCTTTCACGTGTGGTTCAAGCCTGTAAAATTAGACATTTTAAAGTACGCCTGAGGACACATGTAGGGTGCAGAAGGATTTTGAGTTAAGGGAAGCCAACGAGGTCCCATGAGGGTTGTTGTTAAGCTCTTGTTGCCATTCGAGAGTTGTCCTGTGGACCGTGGCGGTGTTTGCAGCCCCCTTGGCCAAGGGATTGCTTCTGGTCGTTGCCTGCAGCGTCGGCAGGCCAGCGTTGGGTGCTTCAGCTCTGAACCCAGCACCGCTGCCAGCCTGGGCAGAGTTGGTGCAGGATGAGCTCTTGGACCAGCCGAGCTGCTGTCGTTGAGGCTCGCGGGGAGGGCACGGCGAGGAAGGGGATGTTGTTTCTCGTGCTGCTTCTCTTGGGTGCGTGAATACTTCTTGCAGTAAGGCTTATCGGCACCAACACCTTCCCGGCTGTCAGATATTTTTAAACAAATGCTTTTGCTCTTCCTCACTGCACCCAGACTTGTGTCCCAGCAGCGGGTTGAGGCTGGGAGAGCCCAGCCCTAGATACCCCATCCCTATGACCACCCTTATCTCAGCCAGCGTGGCCGTAGCTCCCTTTCCCTGCTTGACCGAAGGCTCGAGGGGTTGGAGATCAATTTATTTGCATTATATTAATCACTGGGGTGTTGTAAAGACACCCTTTGCCTCTCCCGAGCCCAGAGAGCAATCCTTGCCCACGTGAGAAATATCTGCAGGGGAGAGTTTTGCAGAGTTCGGTGGTGACTTAGGAGGCAAAGTCTGTATCGCTTTGGAAGTGGAGACTTTGACCCATGAATTACTTCTGGAACTGTCCGTGGCCACGAGCTCCCGTCTCCTTCGCGGGTACCGCAGGCTTGAAAGCTTTTCCGTGGGGATCTCTTACCTAAAGCTAAAACTTTTGGGTTTTGAAACATCTGTTTTTCATTAGGGTAGCTGAGAAATTCCCATCAACTTCGATGAAAATTGTTATGCTACCTTTAAAGATTTTTTTTTTTTAATAAAACAAAATAAAAAAGCCCTTCTCACCTCCTGTGGAGGCTTTCATCTGCCTGGAAATTAAACTTTTTAATTCAGGCTTTGCCGAATTTCAGCCTAATAACGCCCTGCGTCGCAAACGTGGCCGCGGGACGTGTTCCAGGCAGGGAGGGAAACAAGCATCAAAAAAAAAAAAGTAAAAAAAAAGCCGAGTGTTCGTGTTATCAGTATGTGTGAGGGCAAGTAAACAGCCGAAACCGCACACGGTATCTGCCAAACGAGCGGGCGAAGGAAGAGCAAAGCCTTGTTTCCTGTGGCTGGAAGGCCGTGTTGTCATAGCCCTACCCAGCTATTTTAAATTGCTTTTTTTTTTTCTGCTTGCTTCCTGTGGCTTAAGGTAAAAGCAGAAACCTCAGGAGCGCTGGGAGGTGGAACCCCTCGTTTGGGGTGTGTTGTGAACTGCCACCCGAATAACAGACCTGCGTCTGCCACAGGCATGAAAAAGTGTTTTGTGCTCCTTTAAAATCTGAATTATTTAGCTTTTCCCCCCCCTCCCTGTGGTTAATGAGTGTCCTGCAAAGCTGGTGTTTCTCGCAGCATCACTGCAGGCGAGGGTCTGTGTAAAGCAACCGAGGTGCCAAGAAGGGGTCAACGTGAGATCCCAGGTGATGGGTTAAACCCCAAAATTTCTTGCCCCTCACCCTGGTCTCAGACCTCTGAGCGGCTCCGTGATTCCTGCTCAGCTCTCCGAGCTCACCCGGAGCTCGGGCACGGCGGTGAGACGGCTGAACCGATTCCAGCCCTTGGAGGGGATTTTATTGCGAGATAAAGATCGTCGCTTATTGTGCGATAAACGCCAGGATCATATTTCTCTGTATTTAGTGCCTGGGTTTATGTCGTCGCCATCCGAGAGGAGCGCTGGGACAGTCCCAGCCTTGGTGATTAGTAGATTATTTTTTTTTTTATCGAGGAGAGAGGCTGACCATGGAGAGCGTGAGGTGGGGAGGTTTATTTTGTGGACGGAGGAATGGCTAAATCCATATTTTAAAATCTCTACCATGACTTTCAATGACCCAGAGCAGGATCCCACAAATACAGAACGAGGATGGGGAACCTACAGCCGACAGCCAGGGCCCTCAGAGGTGTACGATGACTGTATAAAATAATAATATACAATAATTCCAGTGTGAGTTAAGGACTCGTGGTGTGCTTCTCGATGTCATCTCCGATCGCACCGACTTCTGTAGCTCTGAGAGACCTGAGCTGAGTCTTAGCAGCTTTTTCTTTATTTGTTTATATTTATTTATTATTTATTTTTAAATCAGTGGAAGCGGGGATGGCGATGCAGCAGGTCCCACCCCGTAAATCAGTCCTGCCGAAGTACCTGGAGGAGGGTCCCAACGGGGGGCGGAGGGTGACCAGGCTCTTCTGGGCAGGGCTGAGACGGCAGCAAAGTCCCAATGCTCTTGTGTTACTGCTCGCTCCCTTTTTGGCTCGAACTTTAGCTCCCGGAGCTGCCTTGTGGGATTATACCTGGGAATAAATTGCTGAATAATGACAGAAAAACATTTAGCCTTGCAGCCAAGTTATTTGGACAAAACAAACCCAGCAGAAACTAATCCTGAACTGCAGCAGCGGCTGCTGTGATGTCTTGGAGAAGCCAAGTCCATTTTTTTTTCTCCTTTTCTTAGTCTCGTGGCGCTAAAATGAATCAGGAATCAGGCTCACGGTCCCCTGTCCGTCGGTACTCAGCAAACTTTATCTAAAGAAAGCAGGGGTTTGTTTCGAAGGCATTTGGGGGTGTTGCACCAGGTTTCTTTTGGGATACAGTGAAAACTGGAGGCTGGTTCCTTGGGCTTCTAAAAGCCTTTTGGCACTGAGATGTTGGTAGCCTGCGTGTCACTGTATCCTTTGGAGAGATTTTTAGCGTTCGGTTTCTTTGTGCCATCTTCCTGTTGTGAATTTTAGGAAGGTTTTTGAACTGAGGAATCTTTGGTCGAACGCTTCCAAATCCGATTTCTCATCAGGATACAAGCGCAGGGCAGCACGTTAGGCGTCGCGCGTGCAAAAGGTGAGCTTGGGGCAGGAAAATGTTACACCGAGCGGCTCAAAGCAGAGTGCTGAGGTTGTGGTTAGTGTTACAAGGTTTTTTTCTTTATTTTTTTTACAAGTTAAATTGTGTTCTCGGAAAGATCTCTAGGAGATTGTTAGCAATTTCTTTCCAAAACACAGCCAGTGCAGAGGTGATGCTCGAGAGATACTTGCAGGTTGGAAAGCACGAGGGGATCCAGCCCTCTGCTGTTGGGCTGCCGCTTTCCCAGGACCGGGAGGGAGGACTGGGGAGGGCGTCGCATTGAAGCAAAGCACTTTCCGTGCTGAAGATCCTATTAAGCCGCCGCTGCTCATTTTCTCTCCCTTGTCTTCTGCGGTTGAGTACGGGAGCAGCACGAAGGGGATTTGCTAGTCAGCCCAAGAGATTACAGCTAAATTTCTTTTAAACTTCTGTCCCAGCAAATCCTGCTTTCGCGTTGATGCAAACAGCGTGCGATGCTCTTTGCTATGCAAAACTGCCTTTATGAAGTTGTTTGCGAGATGACTTCAATGCGATGGAAAAAAAAATCTTCCTCCGGGCAGATGTTCCCGTTGTCGTCGCTGTTTGTTTCTCTAATACATGTGTTGCGTGTATTTTGCAAGTAAATAAATGGCTTTAGCTTTCGGAGCTGCGAGGAGAACTAAACCATCTGTTCTGTGCTTGCCTTCTCAGCAAAGGGTGTGAGAGGAGAGGAGCGTATCTGACCGCCGGAGGTTGCCCTGAGCCTGCTCCGGTGCCAAGACAAAGGCTTGAAGACTCTTCTCCCACCTCCCAGCCCGATGGTAGGACTGTACAGGGCAGCTGGGAGGAGTTTCTTGCTATGGGGACTGTTTTCCTCTGCCTCTTTTGATAGATTAGAGATGATCGAGGCTAGACTTGACCCCTGCGGAATTATTTCTGGGGCAAATAAAAGCTGGTGGTGCCCATCTGTGGGGTAAGATGCTGTGGGAAATGGGAGCTCCTGAGCTGTTTGCTCCTTTGCAGAAGAAAAGAGAGGGTACAAGCATGTGGGAGACCCATTTTCCTTAATAAGAGTAAGGAATTGGTGGCATGTGTTACTCTGGAGAGGACAGGGAAGGACTCTCCTCCTTAAAAACCTGGAGCTTTTAAAGGGAGCCCATTTGTTGGAGCAGATGGGATGGGAGGTGTGGACACTGCATCCCACTGCAAGTTGTTTCTTGGTGGCAAAAGGGGTGAAAATTGTGTTGAAAGGAGGATGGTGTTGAGCAGAGGGGCTTTATTTATGGGGAGAGGAAGAGATTAGGGCATGGGGATAGTTGCTATAAATGGTGTAGAGTGAGAGCAGTGAGGTGAGGATGTGGTGTGTTGGCTCTTCGTCCCCACATTACTTTGGTCGCTGGGTCTCACACTGTTAATAGCAAAAAGCACTGCTGAGCTCAAATAAGTGTTAGAAATGCAGAATAAGAGGGTTTTTTTGAAGCTTTTGGATTGGAAAACCTAAAGCCAAGTGTTCCTAATAGTTCCTATTACAGCAGCAAACCAGTGCTGCAGGTGGTCGTTAATTTGTTCAGTAGGAAAGTGATGAATGATGATGTTTCAAGAGGTGAAAACTCGAATTTGTGAATGAAAGCTTCAGCCCTGCTCAGGTGGTCTCGGCTGAAGGCTTAGTGCAGGACTGGCTTGAGCCAAATTACACGGTCCCTGCTCACCCCTCTTGAGCTCCCAGTGCCTTAAACGCTTCTTAAATAGTCGTCTTATCCTTAAACCCCACTTGCTTGGAAAATAACCCACTAGAGATCCTCTCATGGATACAGATAGTGACTGGTACAACTGATTCACGTGCTGCGGTTGATGCAGTGGTGAAGGTGTAAAAGGACCATTTCAGAAGCATTTGCTGCCTGCCGATTCCTGCGGGAGTTCGGAGGAGCTGTGAATCAGCATATGAAAAATAAACCCCTTTGTAGCACTGATATTCCCCATCTACTGCAAATTCAAGGCTAATTTTTTCCTCATTTAAGCACGTGGCGTGGAGTTGTGTAACTGCTGAATTTGGCACGTTATCTGTGAGGGAACTTTTCTTGCCTGTGGCGATGTTTTAGCTCCTTAATACCGCTGTAATGGTCCGTAGCTTTTTATTAAATATAGACCGTTTAATTTCGTGCTTGAAATAACCTATTTGACAGTTTAAAGGAGTGTTTCTATAGGGGAAACAACTCTCTTGATGGTTTAATATTAAAAAAAAAAAGGAGGGAAAAATAAGGATAATGCCAGTGGCTGGGATGGTTGTGTGTAAAGCCTTTATGATGTCCCAGATCCACGTAATAATTTCAAATATCTGGTGATAATGCAAAAAATTGCAACCTCGCTACCGGAAAGAAAGTCAAAGCATCTGTGTTACATCTTGCCCATCCAAATTAAATCTATAGGGTGCTGGTTGAATACAGGCTCAGCATTGCTGCCTGGCTTGGAAGCTGCCTTCGCATGTCCACTGACTCCCATGATGATGGGGAGGGTGGGGAGAAGGGGGGAGAGGAGTGTGAGGGATGGGCACGATCTTTAAGTTTGCTGTATTGTGGTACTGGCTTTAATTAAAATGGGTTTTGCTTCCAGGTCCTCTGCGCTGCGACAAATAACACCGTGCCCAGGAGGATGAGCGACCGCAGCGCAGCGTCCTTCTCGATGAAAGGGGGTTTTGTGGAGCGGCTGTTCCCCGTATCCTCGTGGAAGTTTAATCCTTATCTCTCTGTACTGTCTTTGTCTTTACATCCCTCCCCGGAGCTGATTATTCGTATCTGAACAGAACAAGCTAAAATCTCCTGCTGGGCTTTGGCACTTTTGAGGTCCTTGGCTGCCTCATCCCAAGAGGTGAGTCAGCTTTGCTCTCTCGCGGCGGTTGGGGAAGCTGGAGGGGCGGCTCTGAGCTCGGACACGGAGCTGTGGGACTGAACGCAGCGGGGTTACATCTGAGAGACACAAAGACACAGCTCAGGAGCAAAGTCAAAGTGAAGCCCGCATCCAGCCGGGCCGTGGGCCTTATTTTTTCCCATCAAATAATTCTTTACACTACTTATTTCTCATATGGCTTTAATCACACATGCAGGAGAAATATCTAGATATACAAACTGTGAATCTGTCATCTAAAAATGCCTCTTTGCAATTTTGCTGCTCTTTATATTTCCCGGAACAGAAGGTCTTTGCTGGCGATCGCTTTCCAATCGTGGATGCAATCAAAGACCGTCCTTTAAAATTTCCACCGCGGAATCGCTTCAGCCAAGCCTGGGGCCGTTGTTCAGGTTGGCTTTTTTTAGCTTCCATTTTTGGGCCGAAGGCTCAAAGAAGAAAGAAAGAGGTGAGACGAGAGCACAGGCTCCGGCAAAGAGGAAAGAGCAGGCGTAGGTCTGCGTGTAGTCGTACAGCCACCCTGCAGGAGAAAAGATTGTTATTAAAGCTGTTGGATTTTTCTCACCAAAAAAAAAATAAATCATTTTGGGAGGTGGGCGGGAGGCAAAGGATGTGTGTTCTCATTGAAGAATTCCTCAGATATTTTCTTTAAATTATCTTAACTCTTCCTGTGCCTGCTGCTGGGCAGCATTTACATGGACAGTTAGGACCGACCATTGGTAGAACAGGCAAACTTGCAGGTCGTTCTTCCCAGAGCTCACTTCTCCTCATCCTTGGAGTGCACATGGGTTTTAATTTGATTGAATTTAATCCCTGACTTTTTTTTTTTTCTCTGTTTAAATAACTGGGCCAAAAGTAGCTGCTGCAGCAGATGGAAGATCCCATCGGATTAAAGAGATGACTCGCATGTGTTTGCAACATCTGGGCTGCAAACTCCAGATTCTCCAGCCCTGCCTTCTTGTGAGCAGACCCACTTCAATGCAACCTGTCTAATATGAGAGATCCCAGGCCAGGAGCTTGAAGTGAACTTGCTTAAAAGTAGCTTTGCGAGCACTTAAAAGGAAAACTTAAATTCCACAGAGACTCAGGAATCTGCGAGGGGGCAGGTCGCCTTTTAAAATGACCTCAGAGTGTTTTGTTTAGTTATGGCATATCATCTCGTGTCTAGGGAACCGTTTTAAAGGTGGGTAATTCCTCTGTTTGAATCTAAAATATATAAAGCAATGGGAGTTGCTGCTGCACGTAATAAAAACCTTAATATACTCCCAAATCTGGCCTGGGAGGGTTGGACGTCCGAGGTGGGTTAGCAGCTGAGCCAGATCTGCTGCTGGCGTAAAACGCAATTCCTCCGGTGACATCCCTGAACTCGTGTGATTTACACAAATGGGAGATCTGGCCTAAATTTGGGATTCTTAAAACCAGCTCTGGTTAGGAAGGGAAATAATCAAGTCCCCAGAGACCCCGGTCTCGGTTGCGCAGGAGCGTTGCTGCCGCTGGTATCTGTGAGTCCGCGGCTCTGAGTAGGGACGGGGACGGTGCCGGTGAAATCTGGGGGTCTGTGACAAAGCAGAGGGGCCAACGTTTGCCGTGCTGTGGATTTACGTGGCCACAGGAGGGTTTTATAAAGCAGGGGAAAGGCTGCGGGCTGCTTTCGCTCTACCCTGGTTTCAGTTTCTGTTGGCTCGTGCCTTTCTCAGGGGGAGTTTCAGCTCTGTTTTTTTTCTCAGGGATATCGTGTGAGCCGTGGCAGACGGAGCTGGCTGTCAGAAAGGAGGATCCCGTGGCGCTGGGCTTGGTGACGTGGGTGGCTCTCCTGTGACCCTCGTGTTTTTGCAGAGTGGTTTATTCTCCGAGGTGGGATCTGGTTTTGCTGTGTGAAAGTCTGTGGGATTTGGACAGGAGAAGGGCTGCTGACGTCGTTGTTTGTAAGTTGTACAGGACAGAGTGCTCCAGTTGTGGATTTCTTTATTTCAATTTTTTTTTTAAATATCCTTCAGGATATTTTTTTAATTTTCTTGTTTTTTCTATAAGCTCTACTTGGCACTGAAAGACCAGCATTGCCTCCTCGCCAGCAGCACAGCGATCACCTTCCACTGCGTGACGCCCCAGCCTTTTAAATCACCTACAGTGTCTGTGCCCCCGCTCCCCATCCAAAAAAAAATCATTCCTGCTGCAGAAAGCCAAATTAAAAGCTCATGGTGTGCAAACTCCAGCAAAGCAGCAGTTTTGTAAGCAATGCCAGTAAATCCCTGGCACCTAAATGGTCCAAACTAAACATCCATGGCACATACTCACGCTGCAGGCTGTGAGCAGGCTGTTGAATTTGTGCAGAAATGTGGTTTATTCCTTACATCCTAAGTAGCAACACCCAGTGTGAAGTGCAGGTAAAATTCAGATGAAAGCATCTAAATGCACGTGCCAGCACAGCTTTCAAACGACTCCATCCGCTCCCCCCTGTCCACCCAAACGTGCTGGGGCTGGAATTTTTGTGTGCCAGTTGCTGGAATCTGTTTCGTAATGTTGGGTTACGTGGTTTGTTTTCTTTCTTTTGCAGCTTGAATTACTGATTTGTGCTGTTTATGGAAATAAAATGTGCTCTTCTCTCCTTGGCTCGCTCGCAACTTGCCAAAATAATGTTTGTTCTGGTTTGATTTTGTGTTGTTTTTTTTTTTTCAGCATGGCAGGAGCATTCAGCAGTGCTGGAGCTAGGAAGGAACCCTCAAACTTTTCACCCTGGGCTTTCGGTCGGGCCGGCTGCCTCCGGATTTAGGGGCTTTTAGTTAACCAGATTTGCAGGTAAGTCACCTTTTCATTGCATTGTGATTAGGCTTTGGTCTAGTAGGCAAAATAAGCATTTTTAACCTTTGTGGTTCTTGTTGTGCCTTGGGTTTCGCTGCATTAAAAATACTTGAGTTTTACAAAATTGTGATTCTAAAGTCAAGGTTTTAGGGAGGTCAGCAGCAGTCAGAGGCACTAAACCCCAGGGTCTCACATAGCATTTAAATCCTGGTCTGCAAGGAGCAGATGCTTTTAGACACTTAATCAGCAGCTGCTGGTTATATTCAGTTTTCATGCTTGATAGAGCTGTATTGGAAGAGAAAATTGCAGAATTTATCTTGGATCACAAACCTCGATCCTGAACTCTGAGTTGTTTCCCTCCTCGCTCTGCCTACGGTGAGATGGATCAGCGAGTGTTCTGCTTCTTGGCTTTCTTTGGCCTTTATTTATCCCACCAGTATTAAGAAGAGTGATTTCTGGGGAAGGCTTTTTGCAGGGAACCCGCTTGCTTTGCAAAATCCAGACGTGTTCCCGCGGTGAGTAGGTAGCACTTTCAGAAGAGCAAAAGGCTTCCCATTAGCAAAAATATATTGGGAGCGGATGAAAGCGTAACCGCTATCTTAGCACGTATGATGCATGGATAAGAGAGAGCCAAATTATTCAGCTTTTTTTCATCCTGTATGTTACTGTGTCGGAGAATTTACTGCGATGGTTGTGCAGGGATTGCTTTCTGGTGGGCATACGTCTTGTATCAGCAGAAGGGATCTTATCTGATAGAGGTGATGTGTCACCGTGACAGTGTAAAGCACGCTGTCAGTGCAACGCTTTAGCTGCTCGAAATTGCATCTGTATGCAGAGTTTTGCCGACCTAGAAATATTGATTAGGGAAATCAATTTTTTTTTCACAGCAGCGTTGCTAAAACTTTGCACGGAGCTGGCGTTTACCAAATCCTTGGCAGCTTCGAGCAAAGTGCCTCTGCGGGCATGGGGCAGCTGGGAGCTAAGGGGCAGCTGGTAGCCAAGGGACGGCAGCAATAAATGAAGAACAAGTTGCCAGGTTTGATTCAGGACACGTTTGCTCAGTGAGGGACGGGACACCCTTCACGCTGATATTTGACCTTGCAGCTTTTTCTAGTTTGTTTCCATCGCAGGGACCTCGGAAGAGCTCAGATCCAGTCAACAACTACCTGAAGGGAGGTTGTAGTGAAGTGGGAGTCGGCCTCTTCTCCCGGGCAACCAGCGCTAGGACAAGAGGACACAGCCTCAAGCTTCGCCAGGGGAGGTTCAGGTTGGACATTAGGAAGCATTTCTTCTCAGCAAGGGTCATTAGCCATTGGAATGGGCTGCCCAGGGAGGTGGTGGAGTCACCATCTCTGGAGGCGTTCAAGAAAAGACTGGACATGGCACTTAGGGCCATGGTCTAGTTGACACGGTGGTGTCAGGGCAATGGTTGGACTCGATGATCCCAGAGGGCTCTTCCAGCCTGGTTGATTCTGTGATTCTGAGGTACGGCGAAAGCGTCATCAGGGAAAGGAAAAGCTTTGTCCTGGCCACGATGTTTGGAGCAGAACAAGTCCCTTGCACATAAGCAAAGACTGGAGACGCTTCTAAGCGCTTGAAATCTGCCAGATACTCAAAACTGCCTTGGTTTTCTGGCAGAGGGAGAAGGGGAAAGGCTTTTCATCCTCCTTATCTCTGGGCCCAGGAGCTCTCGTGGCTGAGCTGCGTAATCTTCTTCAAAACAAGAGATTACCAAGCCTTCTCCTTATGTTTCAGTGCCTCTGCTTGGTGGGACTGCTGCTGAGCCTGTCCTTGCTTTACCCTCCTCTCCTTGTCTCCCCTCCAGTCCCCCAGTTCCCAGTTCAGTGTTAGAATGCCCTGTTGGGGGTGAGATCCATGGTAACGTGGTTGTTACTCTCCCGCTGTGGTCAGGGTTAAAACGCATGCGTGGGGTTTAGCCTCTTTTTTTTTTTTTCCAGGCAGCTTTTTTCCAAACTGCTCGTTGGGTTTTACAAATTCACGAGTGAAATATTGCCTGTGTATAAAGAGAAATTTCTGAAATATGGGTGGGGTTTTTCCCCACTTGGACAGAAAACCCATCCTTGGATGCATACGGGTAGGAGAGTGAACCAGCAGCATGTTTTATCACTGGATAATTATATATAGTATATATATTATATATAATAATATATATTATACCCACCATATATATATATATGGTGCTATATACAGCAGTTACCTGCTAGAGGAGGTCCGCCAATGGCTGCTATCCCAGCGAAGAAGGCAGCAAACCCCAAGTAGCTGTGGAGTTTTTGCACACCCACTAGATCTACCTGTTCATAAAGCAAAATGGATAATTATCAATTGAGTTCATGTGAATGCAAAGAGATTGGGGTTTTTTGGGGTTTTTTTTTTGTTGTTTTTTCCCTGGGGAGTTTCCTCTCCTGCCGTAAGTGATCTGTGCGTGTTCTAGATAATTCTGGGGTCAGGAGCAGATACACACAACCCTCTGTGTGAGCCTTAGTGAGATAGGAAATAAATGGATTAATCTTAATTCCTGTGAGCTGGAGCAGCTTCCTTCAGAAAGGAGGGTGTGGAAAGCAATTAGCAGAGCCAGGTCACTAAAAATGAGTGATAAACTCCTAGTGCTTCTGGTGCATCTGGGCTGTGGATACCAGTAAGTTGGAGAGGAGATTTGGAGCTCTCCAGTGGCTCAGACTGGGAAGGCTGGAGGGCAGAGCCCTCTCGTGCAGGTCTGCACCAGCCCAGGCTACTTCAGCTTTACCAAAGGGATAATTCTGGAATCCTGTTGGAAATGCCACATACTATTTTTTTTTTTAATGAAATTTCCTACTCACCAGCACAGGGAGGACCAGAGCCATGAACCCACCGCAGAAAACAGCAAAGGCCACCGCGTAGGTCATGAGTAACGGGAAGGTGGTGGCCAGAGGACAGAGGAGGTTAGTGATGCCGCCGAGGACGAGGTAAGCCACGTGGTAGTGATACTTCTTGGTCCAGTTCTGGTCGGCAACCCAGCCCGAGAGCAGCTGGCTGACCGTCTCTGTGATGCCTGGGGGGAAGAAGAGTTCACTGGAGCCTCAAAGATGACTTTTTTATTTTTTATTTTTTATTTTTTATTTTTTATTTTTCATTTTTTTAGTTTTCCTTTTGTTAGTTTTCTCTTGTTAGTTTTCTCTTGTTAGTTTTCTCTTGTTAGTTTTCTCTTGTTAGTTTTCTCTTGTTAGTTTTCTCTTGTTAGTTTTCTCTTGTTAGTTTTCTCTTGTTAGTTTTCTCTTGTTAGTTTTCTCTTGTTAGTTTTCTCTTGTTAGTTTTCTCTTGTTAGTTTTCTCTTGTTAGTTTTCTCTTGTTAGTTTTCTCTTTTTCTTTTTTATTTTTTTATTTTTCTTTTTTATTTTTTTATTTTTCATTTTTTCTTTTTGTTTTATATTTGTTTTTTATATTTGTTTTTCCATTTTCCATTTTTTATCCCCATTTTGCACTACACTGCTCTGAAACGCATCCCGATTCCACCTGCCGCTCGCTGTAAGAACGTGCCCACAAAGGGCTGAAATGCCAGGAAGTTACAGGAAAGCGTTTTTAGGCTGTTGTAAAATTCATGGGTTTGGTTTTATTTTTTTTTTTGTTACCTTGGTGCCTGCTATTGCCAAGTGCCTGTGGGTGCCCCAAAGTGCTCTGCAGAAATCCCATTAAGGGTTGTGCCCTCAGCAGAAATGCCCTTCAGTAGAAATAGAAAAGATGAACTTGCTGTTTGATCTCTTTTTCAAGAGAGAGAAAAAGCAGAATATTAAGAAGAAATATGCTTATGAGGTTTTAATTTTTATAAAGCAGCAAAGAAGGACAGAAGCCCAGCGTTTTTTTAAAGGCTCAGCAAACTTTTGATACTTGTTTTTTACATTTCTCGATGTTTTTATGACCTGAAGATCAGAGGAGCGCTCGCTGTCAGCTAATATCGTGCTGACCCGTGTCCCTCCTACTCTTAATTCAAAATGTCACATTAATTGCTGCATTCTCCTCTGAGCTGCCTTGACAGCGTACGTCCTTTCTAAATATCATACAGCAGTGTGGAAGTAAAATTTATTTTTGTACAATAAAATATTTTATGCTGACTGAGGTTGGAGCCGCTTTCTTAACTCGATGCTACTTTAACGTTAATCCCTGCTTATAATCAGGCATGGTTTTGGTTTTGGGGGGTTGTGGGCTGTTTTTTTTCCCCCCTTGGAGGTGAATGTGCCAAATCCAAATAGCTAGATCTAAGTTAATGTGCAGGTTTTTTTTAATTTATTAGTATTTTATGAAAAATAATAAATTTTTTTTATTAGTATTTTATGAAAAATATTGAACTAATGATAGGACAAGAGGACACAGCCTCAAGCTTGGCCAGGGGAGGTTCAGGTTGGACATTAGGAAGCATTTCTTCTCAGCAAGGGTCATTAGCCATTGGAAGGGGCTGCCCAGGGAGGTGGTGGAGTCACCATCTCTGGAGGGGTTTAAGAAAAGACTGGACATGGCACTTAGTGCCCTGGTCTAGTTGCCATGGTGGTGTCAGGGCAATGGTTGGACTTGATGATCCCAGAGGGCTCTTCCAACCTGGTTGATTCCGTGATTCTGTGATTCTGTGATCTCTCTCTGCACACACATTCCTGGGTCAAACTTGAGGTCTTTGAATGCTGAGCGACTCTGGATTCCTGTGGCTTGTGGATTTAAGCAAAGCAGGGGCTGTGGTGGGAAGGCTTTGGGAGGACAGATAGCACCTATGTCATTGGGAACGCGCGTTTGTTCGGTGTGGTGAGGATGGGGGATCATCTAGCTTAGCTTGAGAGAACCACCCACCATGTGAGAGCGACTTCGTACACATACAGAAGGCAATGCTATATATACAGAAGGGGGGTAAGGACTGTGAGCTAAAGCTCTTCCGAGAAGATTTTTTCTAGGACATATTTGGAACTACTTCTAGGCAAGATTTGTGTTGCTTTTCTTTCCTATTTTGGTATCATTGTAATTACAAATGAATTTAAAAGATTCTTTTGCCTACCGGCCACTGAAATGAGGTAAGAGGCATCCATGCTGCTGATGCCCAGCGTCCTGGCTCTTGCTACCAGGTGGAAGATGGGCACGAAGTAGGCCAAGTGGCTGAACAAAAAAGACCACGTGAAAATGCAGAAGATGGGATCCTTCAGTGGGGAGAAGTCGAGGAGAGGCTGCGAATTTTCTTTCTCGGTTGGTGGAAGGGATTTGTAGCTTCGCTTGGCCTCGGTGGCTATTTCTGGTGAGCAGCTGTCCATGGGGGGTTTCTCAAGCCTTTCCAAAGCCAACGTATTTACTGGAGCAGAGATGTCTCTGCCGTGCGACATCGTGAGTCCCTCCGTGGTGGGAAGGTCCTGTGCGCCAGGAAGCTGTATGTCCCTGCGAGTGGTTTCATCTAAGCATCTATCAAGGGTTTCTGAATCCTTCTTTACCATTGAAGACCCACGGTCTTGGTTTTGAGGAGAGGAGCGTTGAGGTGGCCGGGTGCTGACGGGGCGCAGCAGCATGCTGGAAGGCACAAGGTTTAACATGATGCCTCCAAAAATCAGGAGAGTACCTGAGGGAAGACAGAAGATGCTTTTTTCTTGGCATGGGAAAGGAGGAGCAGTAGGAAATGATCTTCCTAGAACAGGGTGTAGTTTGTATTGAACACGGAGGAAGGTCTGGCATAAGGAGGAGGCATCTGACAGGAGCTTTTGTTCCTGTTTTTCTAGCTGGAAGTCCCTTTTGCTGTGATGCACGCAACAAATCCAGAGCTGCCTCTGGGATTTGGGAGTTTGTTTCGTTTTCGCTCATTAGAAGCCCATTACATGTGATGGACCGCCAAGATGGCCTGAGAAAGTGTGGAAAAGTAGGGATTTTCAGTTTTGGTTTTGGTTTCTGAGGTCTCTGTTTTGGTTCTGACTTAACTTTAATGACTGATTAAGTGTTTAATCATTAACCAGATGTCCCCAAACTATCCTAGAAGAGGCAGAGTTGTTCCTCGGTGCATCCAATTTTAATTTTTAAAAAGATCCTCTTATCCTGCCCAGATGTCCTCAAATACCCTCTCAGTGCTGATGAATGTGGATAAACAGGAGATGTGCTCACCTTGCCAGCCGTAATAATCGATGAGAAGTTGAGTGAACGGCGCAATTAGAAACGTCAGCCCCATCCCGGAGCGGGCGATGGCGTTGGAGAAAGCCAACCGTGTCCTGCAGCGCTTGGCCGTCATCACCGCAGCCGCCTGGTACAGGCAGGCGAACCCCATCCCTGCGGGAAGGGGAGAAAGAAGTTGTTGATGCCCAAAAAGTGATGGCTTCATAGTGTGAGCTTTGGGGGTTCGAAGTCATGCCACCCCAAGCTTGTTGTCTAGCTCACCCAGGAGAAGTCCCATGGAGACGCAGAGGAAGGGGACGCTGGTGGCCTGCGTGCTCAGCAGGCAGCCCCCTCCCACCAAGCCGGCCCCGATGATGGAGGTCGGCCGCTCGCCCAGCCTCCTGCAGACCACGGCCACGAGCGGGGCTGGAAGGGAAAGGAGGGAGAAGTCACAGGCTGAAGATGCCAAATGATGCTTTGTCAGGCTTGTACTGGGGACATTGGATCTGGTGGCCTGGCAAGTGGCCCCTGTGCCACCCTGGGAGGGAGAGGGGTGCACGAGAAATTCGGGATGGGTTAATACTCAGGAGAGCGGCCAAGAGACCTCGCCTCGTACCCTGGGAGCGCGGGGGACGGGGCAGGAGTCAAAGCCCAAACTTTCAGATGCCCTGAGCCTGCTCCTGACACACACCGCGCTCGGCGGCCGTGAGTTATTCAGCAGCTGGTTTGTTTGGAGGCAACGATGTTGGTGTTACGGGTGAGGCTTTGCTCTGAACGTGGGATGCCAGCTCACCGCCTAAGAAGCGCAGGGAGGACATGATGGAGCCGATCCAGCTGACTCGCTCGGAGGAACCCCCCACCTCCTCTTGGAAAGCCACGAAGAAGATCCCAAAGGTCTTGAGCATCCCAATGACAAGTACGTTGACCTGGATTGGAAGCAGATGGAGGTGAGATGCCAAAGGGGTCAGGTGGGAGGGGAAAAGCTTTTCCTTCTGCTTTTCTTGTGTGGATAATTTGTTGTGTTTGGGGAGAAACAAACTGGGACACATTAACTGGTGTAGCATGTGTTGGGGACTCATCAGCAGGGTGGATTGGTGGTGGCTGCGCTGCGGTTTATTAACAGATTCTCAAAAAACCTTCTGTGCAAACCAGCTTTGCCAAAGAAAAGGAACAAAATAACACTAGAGCCTGACTCTTGTAGGTATTTTTTTCTCTGTAAGTTATTTTTTTAATACTAAAAAAATAATCTAAAGGGGTCTGAGCGCTCTGAAAGGTCCCTAGCAGTTGATGAGGTGTTGAGCAGAGCGGGGATGGACATCAGCCACTGCGGTTTCCCAGGCTTGCCCTGCCAGGGGGCCAAAGGACGGTTTGTGTCCTTAATTTTAACTCCCTCTCTTCTCATGGTTAATGATTGGCAGCGAGTTACTTTGGATGGTGTGGAAGCGGGGAAAGCTTTCCTGCGCTTCCCAGCTTTCCTGCTGGGGGATGGCGGCGTCTTCATCACTGATGGGAAGATGGTGTTAAAGCCCATAGCACGGAGAATTAGTGCCTTTAAGTGGTGGTGTGACGCCCGGTCCTCCCAGGAGAGCGTAACCGAGCGTGTGGGTGCTGCCTGCGCCCTGTGCTGCTCCTGCACTCGGTCCCTGGGGACCCACCTCTGCTCCAATCCTTCACTGCCCCAAGATGGGACTTTGCCCTTAGCGAAGGTCCAAGACACCCCTTTGGGATTTGACACCCCAGCGATGGTGTGTCTGAGTAGGGAAAAGTCATCTTAGCGTCGCAAGCTGCCTTCTGGCCCCGGGCTGCAGCTTGGGCACCTTAATTTCCATCCACTGAGATGTTTTCAAGTGGCATCTCATAGGGGAAGGTGTGTGTGTGTCTGCTCAGCCTGTGGTGAAACAGGTGATGGCACTCGGTGTAGCAAAGCACGGCTGAGTTTTGCCCTTAGCTCGGTGGGGTCAGCCTGGCCTGTCCTCTGCTCTGCGTGAGTGAGCCTCGGGACTTTCTAGCTGCCCCAGCTTCAGGAGGGTTTGGGTGAATTTGTTCTCTGCTTACCAGGAAGAAGTGAAACACCACTCCCCATGCCCACCCTCCGTCCGTGGCTTTGGCGCCTGGGCTCTTCCCGGCTGCCAGAGCCTCCAGCTCTTCCTCTTTCCTTTCCCCTGGAAATGAGAATTTCAGGACACGTTAACACCTCGCTCAATTGCTGTTTCAATTTACCTGCAAAAACTTCTCATGTGGAAGCATCAGCTGCCTTTGAACCCTTTTCTCCTCTGCTGTTAACGAGGTAGGCACCAGCGTTTCGCATTCAGCTTGCAAAAGGTTTTGAGGGTGGGTGAAGCTTTTACCAACCTTTTTGCCAACAGATGTTAAATTGCACTTTCTCACTGCCTGCAAATGGGTTAATATCATTTCTTTTTCCCACCAAATTACTGTAACCCTTTAAGCTTGAAGGGATTTTAAGTGACAAGCACCTTACCGCCGCTTTAGAGCGGATAGTTTGGTGGGTTTGTGCCAGAAGTCAGAGGGTCACCGTCTGTCTGTGTCCATCTCTGAGCTCTCGTGGGAAGCTCTCCCTTCCCCATCCTTCTCTGCTCATCCCCCTTCCCTCCCCTCGCCCATCCCGCACCTCTGGCAGCGGCAGGACCCTGCCTGAGTGAGCAGCTGGACCCTAGAGCAGTCGAGGCTGATGAACCTGAAGTTTTTCCTTACCGCCTTGCTGCTGCATGCTGGAAAATCCTCCCCCAAACAGTCGATTGCAAAGAGGAATCGTCTCTTCATTTGCTCCAGAGACTAAATCCCCCCTTCCTGACGTGGCACCCCAAAATCTGGCCCTTCATTTGCGGTGTCCATCCTTCCCGACGAGCCCCGCAGCGGGACATGGAGCCTGGCGAACGCTGGGGCTGGGTGGACAGAGCCCATCCTCCTCCTCCTCCTCCTCCCCGGAGGCAGAGCCCAGCTGCGGGGCCCCAAGGCCAGGAGTCCCTCCCCTTCCCCAGCCTGGAGCAGGAAACCCGGGGCTTTCGGAGCAGAAATCCTGTTGGGACGAAAGAGGAGGGGAAGGCTGCAAGGATTATAGCTCCAGGCAAAGCCCTGGGTCTTGCCAGACATAGACATGGGGGACTGAAGCCAACCCCGGGGCTGCTGGTGGCTGCAGGGGGGCAGAGCCCCATCCCTGCCTGTCCTGTCTCTGCTGCACGGCCCCCAGCCCAGGAAAATGCGTCACTTGAGAGGATACTCTGGAAATCGTTAGGTTTTTCCAGCTAAAATGCTCAGCAGCTGGAGCGGAGCAGCCGTGCCGCCACAGAGCTGGTAGTCGAGCGGGATTTGAGTTGGCTCCGTGCCTCTATTGTAAATATGTACAAACTCCCGGGTAAACAGAGCCCTCACGCTTCCTGCCCCCGGTTCGGTTGACCTGTCACCCCAATCGGCGTTCCTGAGGGCAGATAAAATTGTAGGCTCGTGATACCGATCTCTGCTCCCCTCCCTTGGCAGAGGAGGCAATGCTCTGTCTTGCTGTAGGAGCCCAGGACAGAGGTATATCGAGCCTACGGAGGAGCTTTCCCTATAGCAGGGCTTGTCATATGTGCATTAAGCTTTTATTTAAGTGGAGTGGGTTTTGCAGTGAGTAGGGTTTAAGGGCTTGAAGGACAGGGGGGCCGGGCGTGCTGGCAGCGGCAGCAGCATCTGGTGCAGCAGCTGTACTGGGAGCTGTCGGATGTCCGGGAGGAAACACTCCGGCTTGAGCTGCTCCCAGCAACGTGGGCCGCCAGGGAGAGGGGAGAGGGACCCCTCCACACCGCCGCAGAGGTTGGACACACCAACTCCTGCTGCCGGGGCCGGGTCGTCACGTAGAATTAACACTGACCTCGGCAGGCGCGCGGAGCCCAGCCGCACAGCGCAGGCTCGTCCCCACTGCGTGTTTCATACGCAGCAACAACTGTGAGACTGTGAGTGTTGCTGACAGAGCTGCTCCTAGTAGTAAAGTCAAAGCAGCGTGAATGTCGTTTTATCTCTGACCCAGCCCACTTTGTTAGCTCGCGCTCTGCTGCACAGAGCTTTACGTGCGGACAGCTGCGGGCCAGCTCTTTTTTCACCCCCCCTTACACATAGGAAGTAAAGAGTACAGCAGATTTTCAAGGGGAAAGCCTTTCCGCAGGCTTGTTTCCCTGCACCATTTCAAATGCTCCAATCTGTAAGGAAAAGGGAGGCCTGGATTTGCGAGGATGTTGTCAACATCCATTTACAGTTCACCCAGGGCCCAGGCAGCACAGGCAGGGCCAGCACGTTTAGGTTTGAACTTTAATCCAAGGCGTAGTAAGCAAGTAACTCTGGCACAGAATGTTTAACTAGAGGAGGCTAAACATTTCCTAGGAGAAATTCCTCAGGAAGTGTTTGTATCTTTTCCACTGGAGGAGCCTCCATTAATTCAAGTCTTTGTGCACTATTCCTCTTTAGAGAAATGCTAATGAAGAAGGGACTGGGAGAAGTGACCTCACTTGGTTTGGAAACAAGGCAAACCAACCGGCAAGGGTTTTCATAGCAGGAGCAAAGAGAAGCAAAGGTGTGTTTTTGCAGGTCATTTATTGATTTCTCCAACAAGTAAGGCCACACACACACACATACACCTCGTAGTATCTGATCATTACATGAGCTTGGTCAGTGACCCACGTTTCATCCTCAGCAGCACAAGTGCTAAAATGTGAGTTGGAGGCCCTGATAGCTGCACGGGAGCTGTTAAGTGGAGAGGGAAAACCTTCAGCCCAGGTTTGGTACTACAAGCACGTTCTGCGCTGGAGCAGCAGAGGAGAGTGGTTGTCGAGTGAGGAGGAGCTGGGCCGGAGGAGGGAGCGGAGCGCTGCGCAGGTGCCTGAGGGTCAGGATGCCAGCTTGTGCACTGCTACAGTGATGCTGTCGTGCTTCTGGATCATGATATTCCTAGAACAAGAAAAGTGCTGAGGCAGTTGAGAAGGCAGCTGTGACGAGGAGGAGCCGATGTGGGTGGGCAACTGGACAGGGGTATCATTCAGTGGCTGCAGCAATGCCCAGCTCTGCGCTAGACCCGGTGGTTGCTGCATCTCTTCTGCCCGCTCCCATGAGCAGTGCTGGAGAAGTCTTTGCCTGCCATACTGACGGGCTATGGTGTGGGCTTTGTTATCTGTGGGGATCCCGAGTGTGGAAGAAGTGCAGAGCTGCAGTAGCCACCACCCCCTGAAAGGTTTCCTCCTGCTTTTACAATTCCTGCTTCTTGAGGTCCCATTAATCTAACGAATTCTCATGCCTAGGGCAGTGCCTACCTTCCCCGCAATGGCTTCAGAGATGGGGTTTCCTCCACAGATGCCCGTGTAGCTCAAGATGAGGAGAGCTGCTCTAGGGATCTGACCTGGCGGAGGGTCCCACCAGGGCTGGGGGGAAAGGTGAGCAGGGAGAAAAGTGGCTGGAAACTCACCCGCTGTCTGACTCCAGGCACACCACGGGCGTATCGGTCGGGTCGGAGGTGAGCTTGGCTGCCTGCTGGGCAAGGACGGAGATGATGCCGGCGTGCTCATCGGAGAGGGTTCCTCGGCCTGCGAGAGGTGGGAGATGGTGGCTGAAGCCACATGTGTTGTGATGGTGCTTTGTGTGAAGTAGCCTCTCCCTGGGGCCAAGGGGGGCTGCTCCTGCTTGGGCCCCCGTGTTTCCCCCGTGGGCTGACGCAGCTTCTCCCCTAATTGTTGCCCTCAAACCACCAAAAACCCTGAGTTTAAGTGGCAAGAAGAGCTGGCTCTGGTTTCCTCCTCTGTGTGTGGGAAGCTGGGGACCATGGTGCAGGTGAGTGCCAGAAGGGGACCCCGGGGACACCTGAAAGGGGAGTCAGGGAGGGGTGAAGCCTACAGTAGGGCAGGGCCTGGTGCCCCCAGAGTGTGTGGGAGGCCCCTGCACACCAGTGCCCCCAAACGGGGAGGGCAGGGCCCGGTGCCCGGTGCCCCCAGAGTCCTTACAGAGCCTGGGGCAGGGCCCGGTGCCCCCCAGGCCGGGCTCCACGCTGGGGTAGGCCCCGGTGCCCCCGGTCCCGGCGGTGCTCGGTTACTTACAGCCCAGGTTGAGGCCCTGCGAGTCGGTGCAGAGGACACCCACCACGGCCGGGCTCTTCATGCTGCGGGGGGGAGAGACAGCGGCGGTCAGCGCCGGGCGGCCCCGCGCCAGGCCTCGGGCCGGCCTAGGCCCGACTCCCCCCTCACCCCCGCCACCGCGGCCCCGCCGGGGCACGGCCAGCCCTCCCCCTGTCCCCCGTGTCCCCCCCCCCGGCCCGTACGTGTCCTCCAGGTGCTGCTCCAGCGTCCCCTCCATGCCGCCGGGCCCGCACCACCACCCCCCTTCCACTTCCGCCCTTACCGGCCGCTCCTGGCAGCGGCGTCACCCACGTGACGCGCGGGGACGGCGGCTCCGCGGGGCCAAAAGGCCTCGCTGCGCGTCAGGCCCCGTTGGGGCGCACCCCAAAACCGCTCCCGTGTTTTTTTCCCCTCCCTTTTCTCCACCTTTCTCCTCTGAGCGTGGCTGATTTGTGTTTCCACGCGACACCACTCAGGATTTGGCACAGCAAAATGAAATTCAAGCCATGTTTTAATGGCAGCGCCCCTGCACACCCTCCCCTACCAGAGCATCCTCTCACAGCTGGACCACAGCTGCCCTGGGGGATGCAGGGACATGGGGACACGGGGACATGGGGACACAGAGACATGGGGACACGGGGACACAGAGACATGGGCTGGAGCCCACTACTTGCAGCAAGAAGAGCCACACTGGGCTGGTGCAAATGGCACCGAGGGGAGGTCAGGACCCCCACCCCATCCCCACGCTGCAGAGAGGTGTTAAAAGCGATGCCCAGCCCCGCTCCCCTGCGAGGACCCCCCCAGAACCGAACCCCGCCGTCAGCAGAGAGTAGGAGGTAATTTATGACGGGCACATCGCAAAGCTCGGCGGCGCTAATAAGGTGCCGGCTCAAGCCGCTCCCGACTGCGCCTGGTGATAGATCTTGGCTTGTCAGGTCGGAAAATTAAAATGTTATTGATGGGGGAAGTGAAGCGCAGTGGGGTTTTTTTATGTATTTTTTATTTTCTATTTAATTCTTTTCTTCCCCTTGGTCGAGCTGGGAGCTCCCTTGGGCAGCACCCAGAGTCCTGATCCTGCCAGCCCAAGGGCTCCCCGCTGCATCCCACCCTTCTGGGATGGCTTGGGATTATATTGCCTTTTTTTTTTTTAATTTGTTTGGGTTTTTTTCCCCACCCCGAGGAAGCAATGCAGGACAAAAATACAAATACACCCTACGGAGGCCGGGGGGCTGCATCCCCCCCATCCCATCAGCTCCTTCTCAAGGAAACCGCCCCAAAACAACCACTCCCGAGCCATTCCTGGCTGCAGGATTTCTGGAGGGGAGGATTTTTGGGGAGAGTTGGGATTAATTAATTCAAGCCCAGGTGGAAGAGACTTTAGCGAAGCAGCAGAACAGCTGCCACATCAAAAGAAGTGCTGGTCTCCGGGCAGGGAAATGCCTGGGCTATTTTTAACTAATTAAATAAATGATTTAGCACTGAACTGATACTCTACAAAAGAAATTTAACAGAAAAGCTCGATTAAACCACGTGGCTCTGATCAAACCCATATTTTAAATCCCAGCCCATCGCTTCAGGCCATGTTTCCCCCTGGGGCTGAGCCCCCCCAGCTCCTCCCAGTCCCTAATTTGGCCCCGTGGACCAGATCTGGCGAGGATGCTCCATCCCCTCGGTGGGGCTGGGGCTGCAGCCCCTCCTGGCAGGGAGCAGCCCCAAAATCAGGCTCAGGGATGTTTATTCCTCAGTGGGAAAAACCATGAGGGACTAAATTCATAATGCTGGTGAGGAGCCCTGATACCACGGGGATGGTACCTAGCAATCTGGGGCTGGAAAAATCCATCTGGCTGGGTCAGAATTGCAAACCCAACTTGATTTTGGGGGGGAAAAATGGAGTTTTATTTCCTGCCCTTGTTGCACAAAGGATCTCAGCCACAGTCTCTGCTTGCACGGCCCCGGCCACCATGGCTGTGGGCACTGGGAGCTTGGTCCTGGGGGTCCTTGGCCGAATCCAGGCTGGACCGTGGGAGCCCAGGACCGTGCATTGGCTGTGGAAGAGTATTTAAATTTATAATTATTTTTTTTTATTGCTGGACTCCCAGGGGGGCTGCACGGGATGAGGCGGCAGGTAAGGAACAGCCCCAGCTCCGTGGGGACATCACGTCACAGAGGCTGTAGAGGTTTCTTGCTCCTCTTATCCGATGGATGTGACCACGGGAGCCAGTGAGTGTTTTCATCGAGGTCGCCCCTCCCATACCCGAGCACATTGGGGTGTTGTCCCTTGCATCCATCCCACCATGTACAAATTAAAAAAGCAACCGATAGTTCCATCTTTTTCTGCCCTTCTTCACCACTTCAGCAATCCCGGGGCTGATTCACTTGGGCTCCCAGGGGATGCACCAAAAGCAATTTGAGGTTTCAAGCCATAAATCAACATATTTACACATTAAATTCAAATACAAACATACCCTTATTACTGAAAAAGATATTATTCACTCTCTGCTGCCTTTTATTCTCACAAATAAATGCAGCCAAGGCTCTATTCCTACAGGATATTTATCGCAGAGCCACGTTATTACATGTTGTGCTCTTACGAGCCAAGAAGTAGCAGGCTAACTTTTATTCTTCTGCTTTCTTTTAGCTAAATAATCACAAATTCTTAATTCAGTTCTTAAATACACCTGTCAGGGATAGATATGGCTACAGAGGTATTCCTGGAAAATCCAGCAGCGTTGGCTTAGCTGAAAAATAACCCTGGGATGTGGGTGGGGGGGGGGAGAGGTGGGTTGGTTTTTCTTTTTCCCTTCCTTGGTGGTTTATTAATATATCTTTTAAACCATTAAAGATTCAGGTCTCATCTGCTTATTCTGAGATCATCAGGGGGGAAAAAAAAAAGCCCACGGTGGCGGAGCTGGAAGGGGTTATATAGGGCGAGAGGCTCGGGGCTGCTGCAGAGCCGGGCAGCGCAGGGGAGGCGGCTCCTGCCCCAGCACCATGGGCCGGCTCCTGCAAACCCTCTGCTTGCTCCTGCTCATCACCTCCTGCCCCTGCGCCGTCATCACCGGGGTAAGTGCTGCTTCCATCCCCAACCTGGGAGATTTATTTAATTTTTTTTTAATAATTTGGGGAAATAAGGCAGGAATTGGTGCTTTTCGCTGTTTGCTTTGGGTTTTTATTTTTTTCCCCCAATTTATTACTTGTTTTTTCGCCCCGTGGGTGCTGTTCCCGCAGCCAGCCCCAGCCCACGTGAGTGTAAAGTCACTCCTGTGAGCTGCTCTTTCTGCTTCTCTTCTCAGCACCGTGTCAGACCCAGCACGCAGGGAAACAGGGGATTTTAGGAAGTTTTCCAGCAGGGAAAAAATAATCCCTTTATGGGCAGCCCCCAGAGCATGTTCCCAATTGGGACAAGGGCTTGAGCATCCCAGATTGTCTTTCTCCCTCCCAAATTAAGAGAAATTATTAAAAGAGGAGGGAAATGTCAGGATGCAAAGGAGAGAGGTGCGATGCTTACCCTGCTGTGTTAATGGGCTTTTGGGACTCGGCGTGTCCCAGAGCTTGGTGCTGAGCCGGATCGAAGGGTGATGCTTAAAAGCAAGAGGAGCAGCGAGTTTTGGGGACACAATCTAGGCTTTTGTGGTGCTTCAGGAGTCCAGGTGCTGGTTTCAGCAAAGCCAGGCTTGGCTGAACCCTCTCCTTTTTCCCCTGACAGTAAAAAATCTATTTAAAACCAAGACGACACGTTTACATCCCAGCTGCCTCTCTGCCTCCTGGCTTCTCCCAGCCGATGGGAATTTTGTGTTTGACTTCAGCTGGTTTTTGGCTCCTCTTTTCCCAGACACCCCTTAGAGTCAGACCTATTTCTTCCAAGCTTGTGATTGATTTTTTTTTGGCTGGATCTCCCCAACATGGACCCGGCTGCCTGCAGCCCCCGTCAGCCCCCTCAGAGTTTGCAAGCGAGGGTCCATCATCGCTGACATCTGGTTTTTAGCAGTATCTGGGTGTTACAAGGTACTTCGGATGCTCGTGGGGAATCAGATTCCCTTCAGGAAAGGGAAGACTCTGCAAAATCCCCTTATTTCCCCCCTGCAAGAGAGCTCCACTCCAAAATCACCATGCTCTATCCATTGCCCTCGTCGTTTTTTTTTCCCCAGTTGCAATTTCCACACCTCTTTGTCTGTAGGAACGCTGTGCCCATGGCTGGGAGATCGTGGGAGGCAGATCCAAGGCTCAGCTCTTGGTCCAGGGAGGGAATTTGCTCCTTTTTCCTCTCCATCCCCACCGGCACCAGGGACCGAGGGGCTCAGCGCAGCAAAACCTTACGCGGTGGCTTTTAAATATGCTGGTGGCCAAAGGGACACGTCCTTATTTAGGGATCTCCCAGCTTGCAGGATGCTCCGAGGTGCCCTAAGGAGGGGGTGACCGCGGCGGGGGGGGGGTTTGGGTGAGCCCCATCGGTGCTTCTTGTGCTGCCGACCCGATGTCAGGAAAAGGGGTTGGAGAAGGGGTCGGGGGTGCGATGAGCTGCTCTAGTGATGGTGAAAACACAGCGTGGGGGGCAAAAAGGGGCTCGAGAGCACTTGTTTGGTGCTCGAGGTGCCCTCCTCCACCTCTTCTCAACAGCCTCATGGGCTTCCAGGTGTGGCGGTGAGCTGGAGCAGCATTTGCATCCGTGCCTCAGTTTCCCCATCCCAGGCTGGGGAGAGGTGACCGTTTTCCACTTGACATCTGCCCTGGGTGGGAGAGGCTGAGTTGTTGGCGTTACTCTGCTCCCTACTAGCAAAAATAAAAGCACTGGGCACTGGTGTTATTTAGCAGGTTTTACAGGCGATGTGTGTACACGACAGGATCGGGACAGCGAGTTTATCCCCAACGCCGCTGCTCTGCCTCGCCGCCGACGCTGCTTTGAAGTTGAGCAGCTGCCAACTTTTCCCCATCCCTCCTGTCACTGCACGCACGAGGGATTTCCCCATTCATCCTGCAAACCCTATTGCAACCCCTGCACTGCCCCAAAACCTCCCCAAAGTAACCTAAAACGAGAGATCTAGGAAAAACTAACCCTTAAATCCCCGTTAAAGGGTTACACCCAGCAGCTTGGTGTGGGCTCATTTCTCCACTGGACCCCCCGCCCCAGAAGAGGGGTAGTGATGCTTTACTGGGCTGATCCCGCTAACCCACCCCTGTCCCTTTCCCCAGGCCTGCGAGCGGGACCCGCAGTGCGGCACCGGGACCTGCTGTGCCGTCAGCCTCTGGCTGCGGGGGCTGCGGATGTGCACCCCCCTGGGGCAGGAGGGGGACGAGTGCCACCCCTTCAGTCACAAGGTATCGGTGTGGGGGTGCCCAGTGGGGCTGGGATGGGAGGAAAAAGACTGGGAAAAGGGCACTGAGCTCCTCATATGGGAGAAAAGCTCTGTTAAAGCCCTGGGATGGGGAAAGGGGTCAATGTCGGGGAGATGAGGTGGATTTGGGATGGGGAAAGGAGTTAATGGGGGGCTGGGGTGGGCTTGGGATGGAGAAAGAGGTCAATGGGGGGCTGGGGTGAGTTTGGGATGGAGAAAGGGGTCAATGTTGGGGGGGCTGGGGTGGGTTTGGGATGGGGAAAGGAGTCAATGGGGGGGCTGGGGTGGATTTGGGATGGGGAAAGGGGTCAATGTCAGGGGGTTGGGGTGGGTTTGGGATGGAGAAAGGGGTCAGTGGGTGGCTGGGGTGGATTTAGGATGACGACCTTGGCAGCATCATGGTGGTCCCCGAGCTGGTGCAGTACAGCTGGTTTCAACCTCTCAAGTATTTTGAGCACCCCCTTGCCTGTCCACACCACCCTAAATCCTCGGGATGTCCCATGGGTGCTGTGGACCTCGACCAGGAGCTGAGACCGAGCCGCCTGGCCCATTCATTTAAAGACAAGCGCCCGCCACGCTGCTCCAAATTGAGTCGTAAATGCTCTTGCCAAGCGAGGAGAAGCCGAGTTAATGCCGCGGAGCCGCCCCAGCACCGTGATTTCTGTCCGATAACAAACCCCCGCGCGCTGGGATTAGCCCAAAGCCGACGCCGCGGCAATCCCTCCTCCGTGAGGGTTTAGCAGCAGCAGCCCGGCCTCGGGGGGAGCGTCCCGCTCCCTGCTCCCGTATTGATTTTGCATGGTGGGAGCAAGATTTAATGGTGCAAAGAAGGAGCGAAGGGCTTCAGAGGGATCAAAAATTAATTTCAAACATATCCCGTTAAACCTGTGAGAAGAGGCAGAGATTTTCTCAGGGCTTTGATCCCATTTGATAAGTTTTCGGTGGCGGTGGAGCCCTGACGCCCTCGTCTCTCCCGTGTCTCTCCGCAGGTCCCTTTCTTTGGGAAGCGCCAGCACCACACCTGCCCCTGTTTGCCCAACTTCATATGCTCCAGGTTCCTCGACGGCCGCTACCGCTGCTCCGTTGACTTCAAGAGCATCGATTTTTAGGGTGATGCTCCCAGATCTCCATCCAAAAGCCCCCAGCGCCCGTTTCTTACCCTCTCCCACAGCCATCGGGTGCCTGCGTAGCACCAGGCAAACTTAAAAGTGCTTTTCCAAGATAGACGGTGTTGTTTTAAACTATATATTATATGGGGAAACTGAGGCACGCTCAGACCAAGCTGCTCCAACATTGTAGCTTAGCAAAGCTCTGCCCCAGCCTGAAGCTGGACCAGGCTCCAGAATCCAGGAGCAGCTCAGACAGGGTGTGTGGCAAGTGTCTGTAGCCTCAAAAACCCCTTTCACAAGATGTTGTCTGCATGTCCCGGCTAGATTTCACCTCCCTCCTTTATTTTACACAGCCAAAATCAAGGGTGATGGAATTTGGGAAGAGGGAAAGTCGACGCCGAGCACCCAGCAGCCCGGCGCTGCCTCTCGGGGGTTTTATCCCAGTCGTTCACTAGGGAAGACAAACCCCAGAGGGGCAGAAATTTCCTTTTGTGGGGAGTTTTAGCAGTTTCCCTGCAATTCCTTCTGGATAAACCCTTTCTGTAACGATAATTCCCATTGTCGTATTGCCTGATTGTGTCTTATCAGCCTATTTTTTTCCTGGAAGCAGCTCTTCAAGCTGGGGATGGAGGCAGCAATTAAATTAAATTAATAGCCAGCAATTAAAAGCAATTGATATCAAGTAGCTGTGGGGAATTAAGGAAAGGGTTTCCCCAAAGTTCAAGCAACGCAATGTGTTTGGCAGAGGCTGAAGCAGGGCTGGCTGGAGCAGTCTCATGCCAGATGTGGGTCTTTGGGATGCAGGAAAATGTTTTCCAGCTTCAGCATCTGCCTGGGGTTCAGGCAGCGTCTGAGGTTTGGGAGCCTCTCTTTATGTCAGTCGAATTTGAGAGGAGAACGGGATATTAAAGTTAATTAAATGTGCTAAAAGTGCTCTAGGACACGTGTTTTCAGTTCCTCTCTTGGAAACATATTGTGGAAATATCGTGTATAACTCGAGCTTCCCTTCTGCTTCCTACAGCAACCCCTTGGCAGTGATAAATAAAAATAATAAATAAAAAATAAATTAAATTTAAAAAGAATAATCAATATTTACAGCAAAAAAACCTAACGCCGATTGGTTTAGTTTTGGGCAGAAGCAGGGCTTAAAGGCAAAGCTTATTTCTGGGGTTTGAACACGGTCTGAATCAGGGGAGGGCCCTAATTAGTGGGTTTTGCAGGGGTTTGGGGGGGTTTGGTGCTAAAGCAGCAACTGTTTCTATTTCTAAAGACCCCAAAGGACACCAAACGCGTGGCTGTGGCAGACGCTGTGTTATCGTGGAGAGTAAAGTAATTCAGATTTAGCGGTTGATGCCGGGTGAAAGCTTCCCCGCGCTTGTTTCTCCCCCCCAAAAATTATTGTAAATTTGGTAAAAATAAAACACTGCAATGACTGGGCTGATTTTCTTTAATATTTTTTATTTTTAACACATCAGAAGTTTTGCTTTTTATTTACAACAGAACAGTCCTGCAGTGGGGATGCTGCAGCTGCCCAGACGGGTGAGTTTATGTTATCTTTTACCCCCTCCATTCCTTGGCACTGGGGACATCATGCGTTGGCACCACGGTGCCATATGGAAAAGGGTCGTATAGAAATAGAGAGAGGGGGAAAAAGTCAGGAAAAAAGCACAATATTTCATAACAGTGTTAAAAATTATATAGTGTCATGGTTTGGGTTTCTTTTATTAAGCTGCCTTATTTTATTAGCTGCTTCTGGTTTTCCCACAAGCTTGGAAATGCGCAGAAAGGGCATTTTTAGTTAATTTTTAGACATCTCCCAGTGAAAAATATTGCAAATGAGTTTCTCCCAGCAGAAACAACAGCAAAAAATAAAGAAATAAAACAACTAAACAGCTTCTTACCACCCTCAATCCCCATTTCAGGGGGACTCCTCAGACCCCGAGCAGGGCTGTCTGGTGGGAATTACCAATCTCCTGGTGGCTTTATACTGCAGGAGGCGACAATTCAGTGGGAATCACTCAATTTTGGAATAAATATATAGAGGGACACTTTGATTGCAAGCGCAGGCTCTCCTTCTTGATTTAAAAATGCAAATTAGAGCTGCACAGCCTGAGCAGGTCCCTGCCCTCGCTCCCCTCTCCCGGGGACGTGTCCCTGCATGGTTTTACCTGCAGTTTAGCAGAAAAAAAACACTTTTAAGCTGCTTTCAAAGTGCATTTAGGGGAGAAAAACCCAGCAAATATTTTTTTTTTGTTTCCCAAGAGGTGGAAACCTCCACACAGGGGAAAAAAGCACAAGCAGCAAAGCCAAAGCTCACGTCCTCACACGGGGAAGGGGGGAAAAGTCAACACAACCTCGTAATCGGGAGGGTCGGGGGCTGTTTGCTTCCCGGGAGCCACTTTCCCCCCGCGGCGCGGTGCCAAGTGCCCAACTCGCCCTCCTGCACGTGCGTTTCCCCACTCACTGTTTGATGTTCTGGCTCCAAGGTGAACCATGACTGGGTGCAAAAGCCAACGTGGGCTGGGACTGGGCCAGGACATGGCTGGGACCCAACTGGGACATGGCTGGGACCCAACTGGGACCCAAATGGGACAGGGCAAGGACATGGCTAGGACCCAACTGGAACCCAACTGGGACATGGCCAAGATGCCACCACCCCAGCACCACATCCCAGTGATGCTCCCGGGTCTGAATATTCAACACCTAAAATAATTCCTTGTATGGTTTCCAAACAGCACCGTGCGATTTTCCCCTCTCAAATACACCTCGAACCCATCCCTTCTTTTACACCAAGTGTAAATTATTGCTCCCCCCCCCCCCCCCAACATTTCTCGCTGCAGCAACTTGCAGTGTCCCCCTGCGAACTTGAACGGAGACAGCAGCCTTTGAAAAGCTGCTTTGCTAATGTTGGGGTTAAGAATGGACTTTGTGAGCTTTACATATTTATTTTATAGATAAAAATAAATATAATATACAATTTATATTTATTTTTATTATTTTATTTGTTGTTATACCACACATCGTATATCATATATAATATATCACATAGCCTATACTAACATTATAACAATATCACTACTATTATATCTTTATTATATATTGTTATATATTACTTATTTTAAATTTTTTATTATCTTAATTATTTATGTAGTTTGGGGTTTTTTTTGGCTTGGGGAGAGGTTTTTGGCCCCGAGGTGTTTCTGCGCTTCATCCTGATGCCTTTGAACTCATGTCTGAGACCAAACTGGGATGTGCCTCGTTGCCTTTTCAGCCCCCATAGCCCAGCCCAGCCCCTTCCTATACAAATCAACAGAACAATTCCAGCTGGTTCCCTTCCCTCTGCTGAAAAAAGAATCATTATTAATTCCTGCTTTACTCCATTACAGGAGCCAGCTCCATCGCAGAAACCCACCTTCTCCCCCTGCAGCAGAGGGGACTGTCCCAGTGGCGTGGGGATGGAGGGGCTTCGCCCACAGCACCCTCTCTAAAGAGCCGCAACGCCGGTAGGAAATTCAAGGAATAGAGACAAAAAAAGAGTCCGTTGGCTTTTCCATGCTGTCATCAGAGAAACCCAATCTCCTGCTGAGACACTGGCAGCTGCCATCAAGTTTTGGGAGTCTGGAGGGGTTATAGTGGCTCGTCCAGACGAGGGCGACCAAGCTGGTGAAGGGTCTGGAGGGTCTGACCTACGAGGAACGGCTGAGGGAGCTGGGGGTGTTTAGCCTGGAGAAGAGGAGGCTCAGAGGTGACCTTAGTGCAGTCTACAACTACCTGAAGGGAGGTTGTAGCGCAGTGGGAGTCGGCCTCTTCTCCCAGGCAACAAGTGATAGGACAAGAGGACACAGCCTCAAGCTTCGCCGGGGAGGCTCAGGTTGGACATTAGGAAGCATTTCTTCTCAGCAAGGGTCATTAGACATTGGAAGGGGCTGCCCAGGGAGGTGGTGGAGTCACCATCTCTGGAGGGGTTTAAGAAAAGCCTGGACATGGCACTTAGTGCCCTGGTCTAGTTGCCATGGTGGTGTCAGGGCAATGGTTGGACTCGATGATCCCAGAGGTCTCTTCCAACCTGATTGATCCTGTGATTCTGTGAAATAAAAGCAGCACCGAGCGGGTACCAGGATCCTGATCCCGCATCGCCCCGTGTCCTTCAGCCCCCCCCATCCCTCTGTGCAAACCGCGCAAGGGCAGCTGATGCCGGGAGCCGTTATCGCTGCGGGCAGTACCCAGGTGTTCGTTAGGAATTTCTTTAATCCTGTTTTAATGGTCCCCCCCCGGTATCACTGAGCAAACCCCGCTGAGAGGGGTCAGCGTGCTGCAGGGTCACCTTTCCCGCAGCCTGTTTGCATCCCACTGTACTAATTGGTTTTTGTAGATAACGTGTCAAAAAACGTGCGCATACCCCACGCGCCCACCTCCCCGGGGTGTACACGCACGTCAGCACCCAAAGGGGCCCCTTTCCCCGTCCCAACACCCAGTAATGGGGCAGGGGTGGGTGTCCCACTGCTGCTTGCGATGGCTTTGGGTGCCAAAATGATGCTCACAGGCAGTGCCTCGTCATGATGAAGGATTTGGGGTGCTAAAGGATGGAGGGTTTGAAATGGGGGATACGGGGGGAGCATGAGGGCAGTGGTAGGGTGTCACGGTCAGCACGGTGTGATCGTGTCCCCCCCGCCTTGCCAGGTGACGTATTTCTATTATCCAATGTTTGCCGTGTCCTTCGGTCCCTGGGTGTCACCTGCCCTGGCTGGGTGCCCACCAGGGTGGGGGACGGGGCAGCAGCGGTCCTGGCTGCTCTTGGCACCAGGGATGGAGTGGGCAGGGGCTATACAAAGCGCTGGGCATTTGCCCTGGCCGCGCCGGCACGATGCGGTTCCTCGTGCTTCTCTGCGCTGCCTCTGCCCTCTCCCAGGGTGTCACCAAGTAAGTCACTGCGGCACGGTGCCACTTGTGTTAAGGCAAAGTGGGGGAAAAAGAGCACTCAGAGCCTTTTAACGGCTTTGAGAAGGGGAGGTGAGGTCTGGGAAAGCTGCTGCAGGGGGGCAGAGGAGATGGTGGTGCCTCATGGCGGGTCTGGTTTCTAGAGGGACTTTGGGGTTTTGCAGAAATCCCCCTGACTCGGTGTTCTGGGGGAGTCCACTGTTCTTCTGCTGTTGGATCAGCAGAAACATTGAAGGTGTCAAATGCTGCTGCAGGAGCTGCAGGCAGCAAAATTCTGTCTAACTGGGTGTTTTTTTTCCCCGTGGTGCTTGTGCCAGGCTGCCCTTGGAAAGGGGAAAGAAGCTGAGAGAGGTCCTCAGGGAGAAGGGTTTGCTGCACCACTTCTTCCAGCGTCACCGCTACGACATTGGCACCAAATTCCCTCATGCTTTTCCCAATGGGACCGAAGTGGCCACCGAGCCCCTGCTGAACACCCTCGACGTGAGTCTTGGCTTTGTCCCCCAGCGGCGCAGCCCCGGGGCGGTTTGTGGGACACCCATCCCTGTGTCTGTGCTGTGCATGGACCAAACTTGAATCCTTTTTCCCCAGCGCCTTCAGCTCACATCCTTTGCCCCTTCCTGCCCATGCTGGTGGCCCTGGACAGAGCCAGGATACTGAAATGTCCCCCCAGCAGCTCTGCTAGGAGCAGGGTGTCCCCATGAAGAAGGGGACCATGAAGGCTGAAAGCCTGGGAAAGTTCCAGGTTTGGTTTCAGGCCTTAAAAGCGACCCTTGGTCCTGCTGTCCCTGCAGATGGAGTACTATGGGACCATCTCCATTGGCACCCCGCCACAGAACTTCACCGTGGTCTTCGACACCGGCTCCTCCAACCTCTGGGTTCCCTCCATCTCCTGCGCCAGCCTGGCTTGCCGTAAGTAGGGGCAGGCAGGGCTCCCCATTTCAGCAGAGCTGGGTCCAGCAGCACGTCCTGGGCTTATCACTGCATGATTGAGCCCAAAGTTTGGGAGTGACCTTGCCAAGGGACTGAGGACCACCTAGCATCTGTGAAATGCACTGGAGAGATGAGTATTTGGAGTGTAGGACCTACTCAGTGTTGTGCTCCACAGGGTGATGTGCTTAGTGCTCAGTGCCTCAGTTTCCCCATCTGTCCAAAGGGGGTGATGGGATTTCCTGTGGATCCCTGGTTGTTGGAGGAGGGACAGGGATGTACAGCAAATGCTCACAGCTAAATTGTTCCTGAAAGCAGGGTGATAAATGGCAGGTCTAAAGAGCAGTTCAGCAGGGTTCCTCCTCCCATGCTTCCCTTGCTGAAAGGCTTCACTTCTGATTTTCCCACTTACCTTCTAGAAAACCATCAGATGTTTAACCCATTGCAGTCCTCCACCTACAAAAGCACAGGGCAGAACTTGTCCATTCACTATGGCACGGGTGACATGGAGGGCATCGTGGGCTCCGACACTGTCACCGTGAGTATCATGATGTCATTTCCAGTGGGGTCCTTTGTGCCTTCTCCACCTGATTAACCTCAATATTGCAGTGCCCGATCCAGATCTTATGGCATCCTCCCCGTCCCTAGGTTGCATCTCTGGTGGACACCAACCAGCTCTTCGGCTTGAGCACCACCGAGCCTGGCCAATTCTTTGTCTATGTCAAATTTGATGGGATCCTGGGCTTGGGCTACCCAAATCTGGCTGCTGATGGGATCACACCGGTGTTTGATAACTTGGTGAATGAGAGCTTGCTGGAGGAGAACCTTTTTTCGGTCTATCTGTCCCGGTAAGCCATGTGGGTCTCAAGGGCTGGAGAAGGTAGCAGATGCATCTCATGCAGATCGTCATTGCATTTGCTGGTGGCTCCAGCTCCTCCACTGAAGCCACGTGGCAAACCTTCCACTGTTTTTCTTTTCTGCATCATCCAGTGAGACAACAGGGAGTGTGGTCATCTTTGGGGGAATCGACGAGTCTTATTTCACTGGCTCCATCCACTGGATCTCCGTCTCTTACCAAGGTTACTGGCAGATCTCCATGGACAGGTAACAAAACAGCTCTGCTGGTCTATGTTCATTTCTAACCATCGTTTCTAAAGAGACCTTGGACCCATCAACATCAGAGGCTTTCCACTGGCATCTAACACCCCATGGCTGTGGGATGCAGAAGCTTAAGGGGCCAAAATCCTTTATACTTTGGTAATTGCTACCCAAAATGTGGATGCTTTGTGCCTGGGGCACAGCCTAGTTCTTCTCTGCACAAAGCCTGTGCTCTTGGGGACGTTTCTGGTGATGAGTAGAGCAAAATTATGGTCCAAAAGCTACTTTGTTGGGCTCAGTTGGGTCCCAGCTGCTGGGTTGTGTTCAGCAGTTCAGTGCCCACGTGTGCAATAAGGGCTGTGATACCAGCTGGCATCGCAAACTCCAAGGAGAAAAAGGCTCAAGGGCAGCACTTTGTGTTACCCAGCTTTAACTGTTAGAAAAGAAGTTCAGAAACATCACTAAGATCCAGCTGATTATTTAACGGCCCCACGCTTTGTCTGTCCCTCCAGCATCATCGTGAACAGCCAGGAGATCGCATGCAGTGGTGGCTGCCAAGCCATCATCGACACCGGCACTTCCCTCGTGGCTGGGCCACCCTCCGACATCAGTAACATCCAGAGCGCAGTCGGGGCCGGGGAGGACACATACGGAGAGGTAAGAGCACCCATGGCTTGCTCTGCTTGCCCTGGAGCAGCCTGGCACTGCCGAGCCCAGCGCCAAGCCTGCTTCCACCCACAGGGAAACCTCAACTCTGCTCATGGCAGACCAGCTCTGCTCCTCTGGTGCCTCCACTAGAGATCACCATCAGACAATCCTAGTCTCTAGTTTATACCGATAAAATCAAACCCCTTCACTCCTCACCCTCTGAACATGTTGCTTCCCATCTGAGAGCCTCTTTCCTCTGCTCTCTGCAGTACAACATGAACTGTAGCTCCATTTCTGCCATGCCTGATATCATCTTTGTCATCGATGGGGTTCAGTATCCTGTGTCTGCCTTGGCTTACATTGAGCAGGTAAGGGGGAATCAGGTGGTCCTGGTTGCAGGAGCCTCTCTCAAGGTCCTTCTACTTTCTCCAATGGCTCTGGTCACCTTGGCTTCTCCTATTCCCATGGGAGACAGGGGATGGATGGCCATGGGCCTCCAGAGCAATGCAAGAAAAGATACGAGCCCACATTTCCCCCATTTGCCTTTTCTTGCTCAAATGCAGAACGACCAAGAATCTTGCATCAGCAGCTTCCAGAACACCTCTGGGGAGCTCTGGATCTTGGGAGATGTCTTCATCAGGGTGTACTACAGCATCTTTGACCGGGCCAACAACCGCATTGGACTGGCCAAGGCTATTTAGATCCACCATGATGCCAGCGGTGCTGTGGTTTCATCATGCAACCAGACCACAACCATGTTTTTTGACATAGCAAGAGATCCCCAAAGAATCTCTTGCTCGCAAATAAATAAAGTGTTGATGGTTCAGAGCTGGTGGCTGCACATTTATTTGGATAAAATGGCAGGAATTAGGAAGGAGCTGTTATACACTTGCTGCTTTGTGGTGGCTAAGGAGCATTTGGTCAACACAGTCTTGACTAAGGCCTTTGGGAGCTGCGGTCATAGCCTGCAGGGGCTGAGGGGTGGGTCCCTAGGAAGTCAAGATTGGCTCTTTTATTTGGGCTACATAAAGTGAGTGATTCTGGAAACCCCAAATTTCCATCCAGGGAGGATGAACTCACCATCCCAGATACAGCCCATCAGAGCAGATCCCTGCAGACCCACAATCATGTCCCACCAGTGGCTCACCCGGTAGCTCCCTGTCCCTGGGCTCAAGGTTTGCCCCCATGTCCCCTACATGGTGTCCGATAGCCCAAAGACATCTCAGGGCGGTGACTCCCCAGGAGGATGTGGGTCTGCTGGAGATTTCCCTTGGATCGCCCAAGAGAGCAGGGCAGGAGATGGCTCTCACCCAACTGTGCCCTCCCATCATGAGGCTTTTATAGAAGCATATCCACAGCATGTGTAGATGTGATTTTTTAATTTCAGTTTCCATAGTTTAGAAAAATCCAATTACACTTAGTTGTTTCCCCATAAAGAATCTCAAATAAATGTCCCTTTCCCAACAATGAACCAGTCTGTGCTATGAGATGGTCACCAAGAGCCTGGAAACACCAGCTAGTCCTCAGTTATAGTCTTTACTACTGTGCAAAAACCACCCCCCAAAACCTAATATATTTATTTTATGATCATTTTCCCTCGCAGTGGTCTAGATGGTTCCTCCTCTAGTTTTGTTCCATTCCTTTAAAGTAGCAGTTCCCATTTTTGAAAAGGAAATCACCTCCATCCATGTAAAATCCTATTAAAAATGGAGGCTCCCCCTTCCCTCCCGAGCAGCCTCAGTGAAAGTGCTCAGCAGGCGGCTGGGAGAGAGATCCAAGAGTCCCTGCTGCTTCTTCATTACTACTGTGCTGAGGGATAAGAGGTTATTTGCATTATTGATTGATAAATGATCACTGATTGGCTCTGGAGGTTGCTCACCTGATGGGAACAGGGATGCAGAGGGAGAGATCCAGGCAAACGGGGTTGGAAATGAATTTTTCTCTCCTCTCACCATGCAAACGTTGCCCTCTCTTTGAGCCAGCTGGCAAGAAGTATATGATGTGGGATGGTGGAAATGTGATTTATCTCCAGCTCCCTGAGATCACACAGGCCTGGGTCACTGAGCCCCAGCAGGTGGGAATCCCTGGTGGCCAAGAAGGACCCAAGCCTGGATTTGGGGCAGATTCCAGCTCCATCACAGGAATTTTCTCATTGTTTTGAGCAATGAGAAATGAATCTGATGCAGTGGGAACCACAGCTCCAAGGATCAGCAACCCATGGACCAGCCCCTGCCAGGATGGACAAGACCCAACAGAAGCACCCAGGGGCTGTAGCTGTGCTCCTGGTGAGTGGGATAGGAGAGGGAAGCTGTGTCATAGAATCACAGAATCGTTTTGGTTGGAAAGGACCTTTAAGATCATTGAGTCCCACCGTTGACCCAGCACTGCCAAGGCCACCACTAACCCATGTCCCTCAGCACCACATCTACACGGCTTTTAAATCCCTCCAGGGATGGGGACTCCACCACTGCCCTGGGCAGCCTGTTCCAGTGCTTGACAACCCTTTTGGGGAAGAAATTGTTCCTGATCTCCAATCTAAACCTCCCCTGGTGCAACTTGAGGCTGTTTCCTCTCGCCCCATCACCCCTGCCTCACTACACCCTCCTTTCAGGTAGTTGTAGAGAGCGAGAAGGTCTCCCCTCAGCCTCCTTTTCTCCAGGCTAAACACCCCCAGTTCCCTCAGCTGCTCCTTATAAGACTTGTTCTCTAGACCCTTCACCAGCTTCGTTGCCCTTCTCTGGACTCACTCCAGCACCTCGATGTCTTTCCTTACCCCAGGCAGACCCGACAGCCCCAGTGCTGTGCCAGGAGGCAGCGCCTAAACACTCCTGGCATGACTATTCTGCACCGATGCCAAGAGTCCCCAGCAAATGCCACCCTACAATGGGCTTCCTCACTGAGAGCATCCCCCATGGCCAAAGCATCCCTTCCCACATCCAGGCTCACACATGCAATAAACCAGCTAAAAGCTTCCAAGCATGAGTTAGAGAGCAGGAAACACACGTCAGGACTGTCTGCATCCAGGGAAATGTCTATCCTGGGGTGCCATCTCGTGGCTGCGGTGCCAAAACTGTACTGTGCATGGAGAGGGGCGAGCACAGAAATAGCTGGCTGGTGGCAAAAAGATGCTCCAGGGCTTGCTTGGAAATTCCAGCTCAAAGGAGGAGGGGGATGCTTCTAGATGATAAATATTTCACACGTGGCCGCAAGTTCCAACTTGGTCCAGGGATAAAAAGCAGCCAGGACATCTCTCTGATAAAGCAAATAAGAGGTTTCTTGTCTTCTTTTTAGCTTTTTCTGTGGCAGTAGCAAATTTCAAGTGGGAATTCAGCCTGCGTGCTAGAGGACATGACAAATTGGCTCATTAAGGCTTGACTCAAGAATAGTACAGTTAATGAGAGCCTTTTATGGATTTCATTGAGCTTTGAGCTTTGGGTCTGTATTTGGGAAGGTTCTGAGCTGCAAATTGTACGGGAGGATGGGTTTTCTGGCAGGTTTTTATTAAGCACCAGCTGAGTGTTGACGCTGGGTGTTCATAGCCTGGTTTTCCTCCTCTTCGCTTTAGGATAAATCGGAAATAAGTTAAATGCCTCTGATCCTGTCCTCAAAGCATAAATCAGGGATCCTCCTCAGACCTGGCCTCCCGCAATGGACGGTGTAAGCCAAAGTGCTGGAGAAAACCCTGCAGAGTTTGTCCTCAGCTCGTAGATCTGGAGCCTTCAGGTCTATAATGTCCCATGTTTCAACCCTCGCACACAATTTCCAGCTGGGGACCAGCTCCCCTGGAGCAGAACAAAGCCAAGAGCACAATGCTGAGTCCAAATAAACAATATTTTCTGCATGCCAGACTTGGAAGCATCGATTCTTTTATTTGAGAATAAAGTTTACAAGTTAATAAGAATCAAGTTGTTCATCCTTCCATCCATCCATCCATCCATCCATCCATCCCAGCACCATTTTGGTCCCTGTTTGCTAAGGGAGCAGGAGCAGTGAAGATGTGCTCAGAGCTGATCAGGCTGAATATTTCCCAACAAAAACCTTTTCACCAGGATTTCTCGTGGTGACTTCCCAAGGAATGAACACCAAAAGTGCTTCAGCTTTGACAGGTTGGGAGTGAAGTTTGGAGAGGAGAGCACTAAAAAAATAAAACAATGTAAAAAAATTCAAGTGTTGTAGAGGAAAAGGAGAAAGAATCTGCTGTGAAATAAAAATAGTGACATGGCAGAGCTGCTGGAGAGAATTGAGGGGTGAACGGAGAGGAGCTGGGGATATCTCAGGGTGCTGCTCTCCAGATGTGCCACCTCCAGCCGTGCCCAGCTGTGCCTCCTCCAGCCGTCCCCACAGATGGTGAGAACTTGAACACGGTGGGAAGGAGATTAAATAGCTCTCACAGCTCCTCCTCCTGTCTGGGATGATGGTCTGGGGGTTGCAAGGGATGGGGTGAGGAAGAGGATGGTGGAGGGCTGGGAAGAAACCAGGGAGAGCAGCTGAAAAGGGGGATTTGTCCCAGAGGGAAAAACCTGTCCTGAAGGAGCTGTGCTGGTCATGTCCCAGATCCACCTCCCTGGGGTGAGAAATACCTCATTGCAGAAAGATAGTTCACAAAAAGACCCCAAAAACCAAAATAACAACCCCCCAGAGCGAAGTCAGCACAAGCTCTGCAGCAGAGCTGGCAGGATGCAGGATTTCTGCCACGGGGAAAATCCCAGCACGCCCAAACTCCCATTTTCCATCAGCCCAGGAATTAAAAAAAAAAAAAAATCCATCTTTCACGGCTCCTTTCTGAATGAAATTGCAAACCAGAGATGCTGGCACGTTGCGTAACGATGGTGTCGAACCTTTAGGAGATGAGACATCGAGGATAACAGATGTGGGATATAAAAGCGGATGTGTAGACACTGCATGAGAAACTGTGATTTTAATGTAGGCAGAAACATCCCCAAAAGCCAACTGAAACAGTGAAGCTGGAACAAAATGTTTTTGTCGGCAGAAAACCTGCTGGCATTAGAGAGAACGGCAAAATGATCTGCTGCTGGTTGCTACCATCGAAAGTGCCGATGGAAAATTTGCATGTTTTTAAACAACCAGAAGTGCCTTTTTACAACGAGCTGTCGGGAAGCGTCAGCCCTCATTGCTTTGTGCCCCATTTTCAGCAACATAAGTGACAATAAAAGCTACAAGGTCACGGTGCCTCGTCCCCACAAGGGCATTTCTACACCAGGTAACTCCTGAGTCGAGCATTTGGTGCAGGAGAAATCCCCTTCCCTCTCTCAGACCCCAGTTTTCCATCAGAAACCCCAGTGGGTGTTGAGCCACGGTGCTCTGGACCTTTCTTGGTGGCTCTGCCACCGTGACGGGTCACCATCCCTCTCCTCCTGATCCCCTCACCTGGTGGCTTGGTTCCATCCATCACTGCCCACGCTGCTGTGCCAACAAAATTAATTAGGCAGGCAGATTAGGGAACTCATCAGGCTAAAAATATAACACTTAATTTATTTTTTTTTGCCAGCTTATTTTTCAGCCAGTCCCAGGTCTGGGAATTGGTCAGAGCCCCAGATCCTGAGTGGTGGGTGGGGAGGAACTACTTAAAATGGATTAAGCAAAGCAGGGAGCTGGACCCACCTTCATCCCTGGACAGCTGGGTGCCACCAAGCAAAGCACTTCATGTCATTTTGCCCTTTTTTCCCCCTCCGGTAAATGGAGGAAATCTCTGTATATGGGAAACTCCACTCTGACGCCATGGATAGAGAAGTTAAATGCCAAGCAGATGAGCATCAAATAATAAAAACCAGACTGATGGGCAGGGCAGAGAGATAAGAAAGATGGTATTTATTTGAACAGCCACAGGAAATCAGAGATTGAAAAATGTCCAGAAAAAAAAAATAAAGCAGCAGCACATTTGGTTTAAAAAAAAAAAATAAATCACAGCGTGCAGATGTTTTGTACCTTATCCAGCCAATCCCACCTGCCAGCACCCAGTCCCGTCATGGCCTCCACCATCATTTTTTGGCCTTGTCTCGAGGGTAACCCCCATTGGTCTTATTGAGCGACTCCATGCTGCCGGTTCCCGCCACCACGCTGGTGAGTATTCGCTCCACCTCTCCAGGTAGGATTTGCTTCTCTTCATTCTCTGTCTCCCTGTGGTAGAAATAGTTGAAGTTCGAGACGATGACGGGGACGGGCAGTGCAATGGTCAATACTCCTGCAATGGCGCACAGAGTCCCCACGATCTTCCCACCCAAGGTAGTGGGACACATGTCTCCATAGCCAACGGTTGTCATCGTGACCACAGCCCACCAGAAGCCATCGGGGATGCTGGAGAAATGGGATTGCGGCTCATCCACCTCTGCGAAGTAGACAGCGCTGGAGAAGAGGATGACGCCGATGAAGAGGAAGAAGATGAGCAAACCCAGCTCCCGCATGCTGGCCTTGAGGGTCTGCCCCAGGATCTGCAGCCCCTTGGAGTGCCGGGAGAGCTTGAAGATGCGGAAGACCCTGACCAGCCGGATGATCCGCAGGATAGCCAAGGACATGTTCTGCTGCCCGTTGAGTTCGCTTTGCTGGATCAGTTCCGTGGTGAGCGTCACAAAGTAAGGGATGATGGACACAATGTCGATAATGTTCATGATGTTCCTGAAGAACTCAGTCTTGCTGGGGCACACAATGAACCTGACGAATAGCTCGAAGGAGAACCAGATGATGCAGGCAGTCTCTATGACGAAGAAAGGGTCCGTGAAGGTACTGTGGGCCAGCAAGGTGTCTGTCAGATTCTTAGAAAGTTCCTGGGTAGACTTAAACTCTCTTTCCTCCCTGAACTCTGGCAAGGTCTCCATGCAGAAGATGATGATGGAGATGACAATGACCAGGACGGAGACCAAAGCTACACCCCTGGCCGCACTGGAGCTTTCGGGGTACTCGAAGAGCAGCCAGAATTGCCTATGAAAGTCATTAGTTGGTAAGAGGGTCTCAGGGTCCTTGATGAACCCTTCATCCTCCCTGAACTGGTCCATGGCTTCATCACCCAGCTCATAGAAGGTGATTTCATCAGCAAAGACGTCGATGGGGACGTTGGCTGGGCGCCGTATTTTCCCACCAGACTGGTAATAGTACAGGATCCCATCAAAACTGGGCCTGTTCCTATCGAAGAAATATTCATTCCTCATGGAGTCGAAGTAACGCATCCTCTTTTCTGGGTCCCCAAGCAAGGTCTCGGGGAACTGGTTGAGAGTCTTGAGCCGCGTCTCAAACCTCAGCCCAGCGATGTTGATGATGACTCGTTGGTCCCCCTCATCCATGCCCACCCTCTCCCCCACCAGATGCTCACTGAACTCGGCGGAGAACCTGGAGAAAATGGTCTCATTGTTGGCGTTTTCACTGTTGATGAGGATTCTCAAGTTGGAGAGGAGATTGGCGCAGCTGGAATGGCCTTTCCGCGACTGGCCGGCGGGGCTGAGGTCGTTTGAATAACAGGGATCCTCCACGATCTGATCAGCGTTGTCAAAACTGACTAGTGCCACCTCCATCTCCTTCCAACTGGACACGTCCATCATACACTAATCAGATTAGCAGCATAAATCCCCGGGTCGGATGCCGGCAGCTTGCGTCTTTCCCACGCTATGAGGATCTGCAAGTGAACGGACAGGGAGACAGAGCTGAATTGTGCATGTGTAGCACTTGGCTCAACTGAAAAGAATAAAACAAACCTGAGGTCAGAAAACCCTGTGTTTTTTTAATGGAAACATTTTTATTGACTGGCAAAAGCCTTATACTTCCAGCAAGTCGTTCATCTATGGATCCTGCAAGCCCTTTTGGCGTGGCTTCATCATCATCATTAACCTCCCAATACCATTTACAGCACCCAAGGATAAAAGGTCAGGCAGTAGCAGAGGACAGTGGTGAACCCAGGTGTCCCACCCAGCCTTTCCCCAGCAATCCCAGCCCTGCAGAACAAAGGGTCATGTCAGACATTTCCAGGTGTGGGTCCAGAGTTTGGACACACTGGGATTTGGGGAGTGCAGCCCTGGAGGAAGGCAGATCAGGAGGAAAAGGACATGTCCACCAGCCTTGGAGAACCCCTTTGCTTTGTATGAAGGCGGGTATGAACTGGAACCCCTTGTCTTCATCCAGACTTTGGGGTGTGCAGTGGGTGAAGTCCTCCAGAGCTCTCCTAGGCCTCCTTCATGGTAGACCTGATATTCTCAGCCATAGGAAGAATATTGAGGATTAAACATCTTTCAGGCCATGGGGTGGATTTTTTTTCCCAGACTGGCTCTGTCAGACGCTCAGCAACAGACACCATGTCCCTAAAATACTCCTGGGCACACGTCTCCCCGACACGCCGCTGCTATTGTACTGAACTCAGAAGCAAAGTCAAAGAGGAGCCCAGGGACCAGGCCAAGTTACAGAGCTGGGAAATTATCTGTCCTGCCTCAGGGAGAAGAGCAAAGAGAAATTAGATGTTAACAGGGAACGGTTCTGGGGAGATTTGCCCACAAATGCACTTTCCAAGTACATTCAACCCCCTGATTTATTTCCCCTCTAGCTCTTTCCCCCACAAATACATTTTCCGGACATGAGAAACCACAGCAGGACACGCAGAGCTGCACCAAGGGCACGCTGGCTTTCTTACCCAGCGAAGATCAGAGAGAAGGAGTGAAAAAACCCAAATGCCCTCGACTGCCAAGAATAGCAACTCAATTTAGGCCACGTCTGCACGGAGGAGCAGTGCTGCTGGGGCCGGTCCTGCCATGGGGATGCTCTACACTGCAGGCTTTGCTTCGTGCAACCAGGTGCTGGGAAGGGACCCATCCTGCCCACAGGGACCATGCTGCACCCGGTGCCTCAACCTCCCTATTTAACTGAAGCCATTTGGGGCTCTGAAGTTTTTCTCTCCTGTTCCCCAGAAGAACACTCATCCATCCATGCTGGTGCACTGCTGGTGAAGTTGGGTAGGACAAGCTAGAAAGCCAAATCTTTTGCAGTAGATGTTAACATCCTCCCTCTTCTGCTCTCGGCATTACAAGCCCAAAATCAAAATTTCATACAGGAGCCAGCAGCCGTATCCCAGACGAGAGCTCATCCTCAGCAGCATCATGAGATTCTGGATTTGGGGACAAATCCCACCATTTATCATAAACCAAGGCAAAAACGCTTAAAGATCATGTTTCTTTGCTTAAAAAAAAGCCATGGAGCATGGTTGTTCTGAGGCATCCAGCTCTATAAAGCTGCTTTGGGCTGGTTTTGTGCCAATTTACACACTTGGGCACATTTAGAGAGGAGCATTCGGGGCAACGGGGCAGAAATGATGCCTGGAAGAAGCAGCAGCAGCGTGGTTTTTGCCCTCTAAAGCAACCTGCTGCAAAGCTGAGGAGCCCCAATGACCCCAAACCCGAGTCCTCCAGCCCCAGCCACGTCCTGCTCAGGTATGCCCAAGGCGCAGCAGCTCTCCATGGGGCCGGGTTCAGCTCAGGCTTGACTTTGCGGTGGCTCTGTTGGAAAGTTGTTGTGGGCAGGATGAGACGTAGCATCAGAGCAACGCTGGGTGTGGAAAGTGCAACACAACCTCTGTGGGGAGAGCAACCGAGAGCTGCAGATACCCCATGTTTCAGTGCCTGTGTAGCATCAGGAGGCAGGCAAAGGGATTCTGGTCCCAGCAAAGCTCTTCTGAATCCTTTTGAGGGAAAAACAAGTGTTAAAGACAAAAGGAAAAGCAGCACACATCTTTCCCCTCTTGTGTTCCTATTTTTTCTTAATATAAACCCCCAAAGATAATTTTTAAATTGGAAATCAATAAAGAATATCACCTGGAATGAGGAGAGCAGGAGTGTTTAGTGTTCAGCTGGATGGGTGAGCTGACCTGACCCATCACACGCTCCCCCACCACACCTCCATCCTGGTGGGAGAGCCCAGAGGGGACCACGTGCCCGGGAGCTTCTCTCGACAGCGGAGCAAAGTTAGAGCAGCTAAAGCTGACCGTGAAATCGCATCCTAAGTCAGCGCCGTGAGATGATCTTGGTACTTTAAGCATTAAGTGTGCTTAGCTCTTAATACTGCACGCTGGCGCCGCGGGCAAGAAAATTCCCCAGCCCTTGCTTGGTAGAACGGCTTCAATGCAAGAATTTTGCTCCCAGAAGAAATCATGGTATCTTGAAAGCTGGTTTGGCTCTGGAGCCTCTGTGCACATTGAACCGAGCTCCCCCCAGCATCATCCCTCATGGGGAAACTGAGGCACGGAGCTGTGAAGGGACAATTTGCATGACATGGTCAGGGTTGAGAGGGGAAAGTTGTGCTGAACCTCCCCTCTGGGACACAGAAAGGTGCCTTTTAGCTCCGTTTCAAGCCCTTGAGGCAGCTGCCCGCGGGATGCAGGGCTCTGACTTTCCTTATCTTGCCTTCAAAGCCCCAAAACATGCTGATGTCTGCCTGTCCCTGTCACCAGAGGTAGATGCCACACCTGTCCCCAAGCCCCCAGACCACCCTATCCATCTCATTTTAAATTTAGACTAAAACGAACGGCGCTGCCCGAAGCCACCAAAGACCCTCCCAAAGCTTTGCAACGCACGCTCCGGGCTCCAGCGGAGGCTTGAACTAGAAAGTTGCCTCATTTTTTTTTCCTCCTAAATCACCTAACATCTGCTTCTCAGAATCTGATTAACTAATACCCTTCAGCTGAAATCCCTGGCTGGGGAAAATAATGAAAAAAAAAACAAGCGAGGGAGAGAGACAGCGAAAGAGAAAGGTCATTTTGAGGGAGAGTTTGTGTTTTGCTCGTCACATCCCAGTAAATCAGGGCTGTGGTTTCCACCAGCCCCTCTGCAACCATCGAAACCTCCCCTGTCTGCAATTCCCACCCGTCATCCTTCCATCCCCAGCGACCCCTCACACTCCTGGGGTGAAAACCAGCCGTTTCCAGAAAATCGGAGATGCTGAGCCTCTCTCCCCCCTCCCATCCCCTCCCCATCAGCCCTGTACTGGGATGAGAAAGGAGGCGATTTCTCCCATAGCCCCCCCATGCCATCACCTACAGGGACTTACCCACACAAGGCATGGAAGTGCCAACGCTGTGGGTACAGGAGGAGAGTTATTAAACACACGTAGGGATGTGTAGGGAAAGCGGAGGGAAAAAAAAACCCTCCAGCCATACCCTTGAAAGGTCCCTTTGGGATAACGCGGGCAATGTCATTTAAAAGGCTCGTCCCTATTTGGTTCACCGTATAATTGGCAGCCCGGCGCCCCGGGGATGGGCTTTGGCAGGCACGGCAGCGGGATCTGGAGCCTTGGCCCCGCCATCGCCCTGGGAACCCTAAAATGAGCCGGGGATCCATAGGGGAAGAGGGCTGGCAGGGCGCAGGGGACACCCTGTCCCCATGCCCTGCTGGCCTCGGGAGGGGGGACCCGGCCACCCACCTCCTGCCCCCGCCTGCTCATCGGCGAGCACCAGGGAGGACGCGCCCTGAGGACGTGCCCTTCTGGCGATGCCACCTTTAATCCCCAATAAAGCTCCGGATGGTCCAGCGAGGACAAGTCTTGTGCATGACGTGGCAAGGTCTGAGCTGGTCCCCGGGAGGGAGGCGGAGAGGGGGGACAGGGACCATTGGCACCAGGAGAGAGATTTCCAGCAGGCAATAGGGCTCTTTTTAGTATTAATATACAATGATATTAAAAAGAGGAGGGGAGGGGAAAGCCCAAGGGTTGGAGCATCCCCCATTGCCCACCTACCTCTTTCCTGTGGCCATGGGTACAGTGGGCTCCTGTCCAGGAGGGGACGGCCACGGTGCCACCACCACATGGGACATCTCCATCCCCCCTGAGGTGCCTGGGATGGGTGGCAGCAGCAGGTACGGCCAGCATAGCCCCGTGGAGGGCATCGGCAGGGAACAAAGGAGAGAAGGGGGACGTGCCCCTTCCTCACGCCTGGCCACTGGCTTGGATGGCCAGCACTGCTGGGCTTATAACCTCTGGGAATAAGTAAATAAATGGATGAATGTCCCAGATGGGTGGGACTGGGCAGGTTGGCACCATTCACTGAAATAACTGGGATTTTTTTTTTCTTTCCCCATTTTATCTTTCCTTCCTTTCTAGAGCTTGCTCTGCTCAAGGACATCCTCACCTTGGGTGGTCCAGGGTGGTTTCATCCCTGTTGGGTGGCCTCACATGAGGCTGGGTCCCACCTCTACCTTCACCCAGGTTACCTTCCCACACTCCTCTTCCTCCTTCATCTCCTCCTCCTCCTTCTCCTCCTCCCAGGTCTCTGCATTTGGGGAAAGCAGAGGAGGGGATGGCACATTTCTACCCACGTGGTTCAGCCTGAATTCCTCCACAGTGACGCTCCTTTGCTCTTGAGGGACCCGGTCACCTCAATTTCCCTCCCTCCAGAATCCTTTTCTGTCCTTTGAGCTATTTCAACCCCCACAACATTAATGAGCACATTAAACCGCCCCATCCCTGAGGAGAGCCCGAGACCTGCTGGCTTGGAGCATCTTATACTCATCTCCGGCTGTCTGCGAAGGAAACAGGACACAACATTATCCAGACCTTTGATCAGGCCCTTCAGGGTTGGGTTATCATTTTATAGACCCCCTTCTGTGCCCCTATAGACTATGGTGCCCATATTTACCCACCGCTGGTGAGGCAGTTGGAGATCTATGAACAAAAAACATTAAACTGATGTTCTTGGCACCTAAATTCAGCCTCAGCCTGTGCCCATCTCCCCTCCAAATGCAGCTTTGGGATGGCTTCGACCACAGGCTGATGATATTTGTGGGCAAAACCTGATCTTGTTTTGGGATTTTTTTTTCCCCCCAAATCTCCCCAGCACTAACCAGGGTCACATCCTGCACCTCAGCAAAGAGCTTCTGTGGCAGAGGGAAAGCCAGAGAGTTAAAACCATCCACAGGAGCTGATGATTTGGCTTGGACTGGGGCTGAAAAGTCAACTCTAGCAAAAACCTGCTGTTAATAGGAATATCCCTGAAGTCACAGGAGGGTTATGGTCCAGGGGGAGATGGGTACAGGGGGAGATGCCCAGAATAACATCGTTACCTCCAAGAAACAGGACGGTTACACAACTCGCTCATCTCCAGAGATTTTGGCTACACCCTGAGCACCCTTGGGACAGTTCTGCTTTTGCATTCAACCAAGGTGACTTTAAACACCCTTTTGGCCCTAAGGATTTAAATACGCCCCCAAAGCCAGGCTGCCCTGGGTGTCACAACCTCCTCCTTCACCTCTTTCCCTCTAATCCTCTGCTCCACACTCCTGGCATCACCAGCTCTGCCGAGATGCTTAATTTTCCCTGTGGAGAAAGGGGCAGAGTACTGCCCAGCTCATCACACCCGTTTCCCCTGTGATCTGACACAGAATAAACTGGAGCAGGGAGGGAAGAAGGAGGAGAAGGTCCTGCAGAGCCCATCTTTGCTCCTGTGTAACAAGGCAATGACACTTAATTTGATTTTTTTTCCCTAATTCCCAAGCAAAACGATGCCAGCAGAGACTTCTGCAAAGCAGCGCGTCTGCTGGGCTCCGCTCTGCGCCAGGCGCACGCTTCAGGCCACGGGGCAATTTGCTGCAGTAATGAGCCCCTGCTAATTTTCCTCTTTCTTAGCAGAACTAATTAGCTGGGGTTCAGCACTATTATTTCAGCTACGTGGCTCCTGGCTGGACCTGCGCTGTCTCCACGGCACCTTTGCAGCCGCTTGAGATAGTGGGGTGAATATTTCTTATTTCTCAGCCCTGCGTGAAATGCCCCTCAATTAGCAAATTGGGGAGGGCTGGATTTTGGGAGGCAATATGCAAAAGCACAACCCAAACCCTTCAACTCCCTCGATTTAGGGCTGGGTTTATGGACCGACTCCAGCCAGATGGGCTGCACCAGGTTAATGCAAGGGATGGTGATAATTAAGGGAGTATTTGAGCTCTGATTCAGGCACGGAGCATCCTTGGAAGCTTAGTGAGATGGACAGGACATCTGCTGCTGCCGGGAATGGGGCAGGAACCGTCCCTGGAAGGAAAACAAGGAATTCCTGGGTTTGCTGCTGGGGAAGATCCCACAGAAGTTTGTGGATCATCCCCCTCCTCAGGAGACACATTTGCAAATCAAGCTCTTTAAGTTCAAGGCAAATGTGTGCAGCTGCGAGGGAATAAGCAAGAGGGGAGATGTTGGTAGTTTCTGAGTGATAAAAAAATATAGGAAAGAATAATTCAAACCCTCAAGGGGATGACAGGGGTCTGGCAAAAGCTGCCTCTGCTTTCAGGTCCTCTGTGCGGGAACAGCAGAGAAATGGAAAAGGGGACAAAATACACTGAAATACCAGAGTGGCTCAGAGCGAGTCCAGGGTTTCTCCTGCCCCACGGCACCAAAGGAGCCCAGAGCTCAGGAGCAGCCTGGTCTGAGACCCCTACGCGAGACCTTTGCTTTTAAAAGGAGAGGTTAAAGTGTGTCTTAGGCAAGGGGCGGGGGGGGCAGGATGAGCCCCAACATTTAAACCCACAAATCGCACCAGCAAAGAAATTATCAGCCTGAACCAGCAGCCACTGACTCCTATGGGCTACTTCCATCTCCGTGCCTCAGTTTCCCCAGAGCCGGTGATGTGCTCTACAGGCAAGCAGGAGCCCTGCGGGAAAAGACGCACAGGAGGAAGATCCCAAACTGGATTCCTGCTGACCCCCACAGAAGGCAGGGAAGCATTCCCAGCTGGACCCCTTTAATCCCCCCCAGTTTGCATACCTCATTCTGATTTTTCCACCCATATTTTTTTTATATTTTAAAAAAAAAAAATCAGATTAACAGAGAGCCCGGTACATACAGTACACACCATGAGACGGATGAAACCTTTCTGATACCCAGCCATACAGTCCAAAATTAATCAGCTCTGGATTAACCGGGTCAGGATGTAATTTAATAACAAGCGAGGGCAAGTCCCTGCTAGGAGGGAGCCGCCGTGGTCCCATAAAAACTGCCACAGAGCAACACAGGTAGCAGGAAAAGCCAGATGGGGCGAAACGAGCTCTGTGGCATCGTGGGCTGCTTGCCGAAGGGAGCTGGCGATGGCCTGGGTGCGGGCCAGGCGTTGCCACAGCTGAGCCCTCATCTTCCCAGTGTTCGGAGTCGGGGTTTTAGCCTGATTCGGGGAAAGATTTAAATGGGTTTTTGACTCGGAGGGGGCTGTGGTGGCTTTTGGAGGCTGGTGGTCTGTTCTCCGCTGGGATTCGCAAAGAAATCGCTGCTGCCAAGTGTTTGGCACACTTCAGGAAGGGGCTGGGGGCTGGACAGACGGACGTAAAGCACTTGTAAAGCGCAAGAACATGCGGGTGCACGGAGTGACCCCTTCCCCCTCGAGCATCCCGGCTCCATCAGGGCCCCTGGATGGGGACAGGGGAGGCAGCCATCCTCCCCGCTCTCACCCTCCCTGCTTACCGCGGCTGTAACGCGATAAAGACAAGTCGATCCCGAATCGATGGGAAACTTTCCCAGTCTGTCCAAAAGCGCTGGGAGAAAGGCAGAACCCCCACCTCGACCCAACGTCTGGAGCTCAGTGCTGTAACTTCAGTCTGCTCCTAGGGACAAATAAAGGACTTTGTGTGTCCCCCCCCCATCAAAATCCGCACTGGCAGCAAACCCTGCTCGGAGGTTGTCGGCCAGAGCCAAAAATGGATATATGGTATAAAGGGAAAGCAATAGGAAGCCGCTAATCGGGTCAGACGGATACCTGCATCGATCCCGAGTTCTGCAACAGCAGCAGCTACAAAGAGCCGGGGGCAGGTTTGGGGTCCTGGTGTCACTCGGGGCTTACCAGAGCCGCTGCAGAGCTCAGGGCAGCTCTCCCAAGCACATCACAGCAGCCCGTGACCCCGTGGTCCCATCCAGGTGAGGACATGATAATTTGGACCCAAAAGCAAAAAGCTTAAAATACTTAAAATGAGATGATGCCCATGGGACCCTCACGCTCCTGGCAAAGGCAGGGTTACTTGCAGCGCTTCACCCTCCCTTTTCCTCCAAGGACAAACTAAACTTCTCCCCTGGTCACCACCACCTAAAAAATACCCAACAAAAAAGGAGTGCAGCACCCAACAGCCCCAAACCCACCCCCAAACCCTCCTCTCCTCCAAACCCCTCGGCAAAGGCTGCTGCAAAGAAGAAGGGAGCAACAAACCCGGCTTTTGCATCATCCTCATCCTCCCCCAGCACGTGGGGTGCCCGGTCCCTTCGCCTCCATCCTCCTCTTCCTCCTTCAGCTCCGCTGCCTGGGGGCTGCCTGGCGGTGCTGCCCCTTTGCCTCTCGCAGGTACATGGCCACGGCAGTGCCGGGAATGCTCGTACCTCTCCTGTGCTGGGCGGAAAGGCGATGCCGGTACCCACGTGAGCCCAGTGGGACTCCTTGCCCTCATTCTCCTTGTGCCTGAAATGGGTTTTTTGCTCCCTTGCTGGGTCCTGCCCGCAAGCAGCAGCATCCAGGACCTCAACTCACCACCTTCAAGTCCACAAAGGCATGCATGGCCTTTGCTTTCCAAACGAGGGTGAGGAAGGAGTGGAGGAAGAGGAGGTGATGCTCAGACGTGGCCCTTTCTGTGCCCCCCGCACAGGGCTGCTCGCTGCGATGCTCTGCCACGGTCAGCTGGGACGGTGCTGATTTCACAGGGAACTCCCCATCCATTTGCACCCACTTGAAAGGAAGGAGAAGCCAGAGAATTGGGACCCTCAGTTGCTCCCACGGCGTGGCTGCATGCCAAGGCACCAGCCAGGCAGAGGCATCCAGGGCTCCTCAGGCCAGGCATCCCCTTGGCCGGACACTTCCTATGTCTGGGCCTGACTTCGTGCTGGTGCACAGGAAAATCCTCCATTCCCAGGAGCTTAATTGCCATTAGCTGAAGAGGGGAGCTCCCAAAGTGCCAAAGGAGGGAGGAAGAACAGCACCCCAGGGTGCTTTTTCCATCCTGATTTTATATCGCTGTGGCCAAGGGTGCCTGTGCAGGGCGGGGGGTCACACCTTGCCCGTACCACAGTGGGTCCAGGCCTTACCCTGGACACAGCCAAGAGCAGCCCCAGGCAGGGGCAGAGCAGAGGGTGCTGGATTCGGCCATAACCCCTCAGTTAGCCCCAAGAGCCGTCGGGGCTGCCAGCATCACCTATTGCCTTCAGCGAAGGCAGCTGAGCTGCTGTTTCAAGCCCCCGCCCACTTTGCTGGCAGGATTTGATGAACCCACAGATATTTCCCTTTCCATTTCTTCCCCCAGCCCCTGCACAGAGCATTGCCTTCCTTCCCCACTCCAAAACTTCACAAGCAAAGGCAAAAATGAGAGCATCACCCTGGAAAGGGAGCCAGCACCCAGGAACAGGGTGAGCACCAGCCACAGCATTTCCCAACTGACCTCCAAAAGCCGCCCCCAGCCCTCACCTGCATCCCGAATCCTCCTGCCAGCAGCTCGGGATGCTGAGCCTTTCCCTCAAGCTTCGTTCCAGCCTGTGTAATTGGGGCAGGTTTCCACGCTGTGCCGTTGAAATTGAGAAAGGAAAATATCGAGATCAGGCAGCGCTGAGCCCTTTCAGCAGCATTCCGGCAGCGGGATGTGCAAAGTCAGGGTCTCCCAGAGAAGTTGCTCAAAAAAACCCAAACCCCAAGGAAATAAAAAGAAATAAAAAAGACCATCTTTTCACATCCTGGAAAATCAGTCCTGGAAAATCTCCCCCCAGCTCTGGGGGTAAAGGAGATCTCAAAGCTCAGAGAGCAAAAGCTGCCCCTTGGGGTCACCTTCCCCCAATAGCCCCGGGCTCCTCGTGCAAAGTTGGAGCTGATTTTGCCTTGGAGCAATTTCCCCATCTCCTTCCAGTGACCTTTGAAAGTGGATACGGCCGAGACCCTCAGCAGCTGAGCCCGGAGGGGTGTATGGCCGCCCCACAATGGGGTGCCCTGGTCCCCTCTCCTCGCCCAGGGCAGCACTTAAGCAACCAGGGTAAAGCTGTGGTTTTCCCAGCTGCACGCCATGAGCTGAACTTCACCTTGGGGTGCAACGGGAAATCATTCACAGGGGCACAGACGCACCATCACGGCTGTAAAAGCTGCAGTTTTAAGCCATTTTGGGGTTGAGGGAGATGCAAAGGGAACGGCTCAGCTGAGGAAGCCAGACTGAATCGCTCTGGGAATCAGCAATACAATCATTTTTCACCCCCCCATTAAAAATTAGGCTTTATTGGGTTGAAGCTTTGCTTGTATGGAAATTTCTGCAGTCTCTACAGGGATTGCCTGAGACCGTGCAAATCATCACACGTCAAACAACCCTGAAGGTGCTCATGGAGTAACTCTGGGTTGATTCTTGCTTGAACCTGAACCCAGTACTAACCAAGGACAGTCTCTGTGGCCCCTTCTGAGTCCGTCCACCCAACCTTTACCCCCAGCAACTGGTTTTCCGTGGGCTTTTTCATTAGTGCTTGGAGGATGGAAGTGTTCATTAGTGCGAGAGCTGCAGTGAGCATTGAGGCAGCGCCAGGATCAGCTCCGTCTGCGCTCCTGCACCAACCCACAAGACGACCTAAACCAGACTCTCTGAAAATTGTACCTTATTCTTCACCACTAAGTGCAAACTGTACTAAATCCACTGGAACTAGAGGCAGTTTTGACCCAATATATTCCCATTAACCCTCCCCACATCCTGCTCTGCGTCACCGGGATAAGTGCAGTGGGGATTCCCACACTCAGTCCCCCGGGATCACCTAAAACATCCCTTTTATTTCCAGGGGAGACCAAGCCCATCTAAAAAGAAAAGATCCCATTAACTCCTATTGTTGCAGCCTGAATCTGATGTCATCTGTTTCTGGATCTCATCCCCTCCCCATTTCATTCATCCCGATACCACAGATGCTCCCGCTGCTGTTTCGGGTTTTAACTGACTCCTTGGCAGCCGTAGATTTCAGCCTGTCAGAAATACTGATGAATCCTTTCACCCCAGATCCTTACAGTTTAATTTGAGCAGGCTGAAGGCAACTGATATTTCCTCGCCTGTGTTTCGATGTCTTCAACATTTCTTGCATATGCTCCAATAAAGCAGATTGCAACAGCTGATGATTTTCTAATGGAAGACTTGTAAAGCATTCAAGCCCATTAAAAAGATCACAGCCAAGAGTAACGACTTTATTTAAGTCTTGGAAGAGAAACAAAGGCTGTAAATGCTCAAAGCACAGAGCGTATCTGTCTGGGTTCAGGCACAAACCCAAGAGCATCCAAAACTCCTGTATCAGCACAACTCGGTACAAAACCACGAGCCAAGTGCCATTTTAGCTGGAGATAAATGGAAACCTTTTCAACCAGGTGATTCTTCCACATCTTAGTGATAATAAAGTAAAATAAAAGGATTGGCTTAATATAAGTGGGAGCTTTCCATGGGTGTTGGGCTCAGTTACATTTCCATTATATCATCAATGCCGTAGAGACTTTTATAAGCACAGTAAATAAAATTAAAACCAGTCACTCACCTGCAGCCCCCTTCAGCCAGCCTAAATTACAGCCCTTCCTCAAGCAGTAAGAGTATCTTGGGTGGTTATGGACGTGGCCGGTGCCTGCGCATCTCTGACACGCAGGTAAGGATTAGAAAGAGTTTGTCTCAGGAAAGACTCAGATTCGGAAATCCTATACCCTCATGAAACCCTACCGCGTCTTGCAGTCCTTGGCTTTAAAGGAAACACGGGGAAGAAAAGCAGTGCTGCAAGTAGGGCTGTGGTGCATCTTCACCCATGGGGGTAACAACTGCCCCGAACAAACCCAAACCCTTCGGCAACCAGCCCCAAGAGAGGGGTTGTACCCCCAAGAGCTTCTGAGCTGAACCCCCCCAAGTGACAGCTTCATTACTTGGGAGCAGATTTGGCCCCATCATTGCTCCATGGGCAGCGCACACACGGGGTGAGGGATTCCCCTTGACCTTAAGAGCTTCCCACCTGGCAGCAACACCTGTTTTAAGAAGCAACATTCACATTTTAAGACTAAAAGGCACCAAAGAGTCCAGCAGCTCTTACCTGCCCAGATGTGGGCTGTAGTCCAGTCTCTTGGTCCCACCAAGGCACGTTGCTGCCTTAACAGGAGCTGCATGGCATCGGGCTTGGGTCCTGGCCTCACCGCTCTTCCCTGTGCAATGCCTAAGGGACACAAGGCCAATACTTTGGGGACCATTTGACTTGTGGTCCTTCTGTGTCCCAGGGAGGCCCTGGGAGGTTTTCAAGGTGATTGCCAGGAGGCACTGAGCATCCCACACTGTGGGCAAACTCAAAAAGCGGCCCCGCATTCAGCTCTGAGCAGCAGCATCAGGCAATGCCAGGGAAGAGGTGATGTGCCCCAGGGTTGCAGAAGGATCTTCCCATAAGCAAAGACCAACCTCGTTCCCTGAGCCACCAAGAACCAGCTGTAGGAGCCGTTGACTGCTCTGATGGGTCCTTCCAAGCCTATGGTATGGTGTCCTGGTCATCTTTATCCCAAGAATACTTGGGATGGGTTAAGCCCATCTATCTTCTGCTTGGTGAGGAGGATAGGAGGAAGGTACACACTGGAGGCTGCAGGGTTGACCAGGACGGATGGGTCTTCTCCACCTCTCCTTGCTACGTTGAGTTGATCTGCATCTTGGTATCAGGTACCACGTCCAATCCTGCAGTAATCATGAATAGCAGGTGGTGGAAGGAAAGGTCCATGGCTTGCACAAGTCATCAGTTCTGCCTTAACCCAACTCATAAGGAAGCCCCAAAGACCTACCTTACCCTTTAAGCACCACCCAAAGCCATGCATGCCCAGTATCCCTAGGAGATGGTGCTGCCTCACGGGTATTTCCCAGAGGTTACTGTTACACTGCAGTAATGGGGAATCTCATTAATTACTCGTTCAGCTGAATGGTGGTAACGAAGGCACGGGACATATCAAGAATCATGTTAGCATGGCAAGTGGCACAGGAACACCCAGAAAGGGTGATGCTCCGCAGAAAGGCCTGAAGTTGTTACAAGGACGTCAGGAGACTTGATACAAAAGGCCGGCTTATTAATAGCTAATGGGCAAATAAATTATGTACCCACTTGGGTGGATTGTGTTTCTCCCTCCTCGCCGCACCCTGCCGTCTCCATCACCTCCTTTCTCCCTGGTTTCTGTCCCACTTGGCTCTTTTTTCCTCTTTTATTTTCCTGCTTTGTGAGACTTACCTGTGTCTGGCTCATCAATGAAAGCTTCAAAGCTGTAGTGCTGAATCCAGCCTCCCCCCAGGGTCTTGGCTGCCCACATCAATCCAGAGCAGGACAGGGGACCACAAGTCACCCCGAGCCCTCTCCAAGGAGGGTCGCACACCTCTCCCATCACATCAGTGCTGCTCCTTCTCCCAGAAACCCCTTGATGCCCTGGAAACGCCGAACCTGAAAGAGAAGCTCCAGGCAGCAAAACAAAAGCTTCTCACGGTGGCTTTCTCCGGGCTGCTGTGCAGGATGCAACCTGCCCTGCCTGCCATCTGCCCGGCCCCGGCGGGAGCAGCCCGAGCTGCCCGTGGTACAGGCAGCCAACGCCAGCAGCTCTGCGCCGGCCATGCTCCAGCGGGTCCCTGGCAGGCAGAGAGGGAAAGGGAAGGCTAGGCAATGGCACAGGGCGGGGAGAAAAAAGAGGGTTGCTCCATGCACTTGGGAGTTGGGGTGCTCAGCACCCCAAAAACCCAGACGAGGAGAAGGGAAAGCTGAGACTAACTCAGTAAAAGGAGGTCTGGGGATCTCCCTGTCCCCTGCATGACTTGGATGCTGGCCCCAGCTCTGCAAAGGGGTGCGTGTTTTGTTCAGCATCATGGAGCCCACCACACCACCCCTGTGCTTTGGGGCTGGCTCCCGTCAGCAAGAGGAGCGCAGGAGATGAGGGATGCTCACACAGGTTAACTCTCCACTATGGCTTTGAGTTGGGGACCTCAGGCAGGTCTGCGGTACAACCCCCTCCCCACTACACAGAGGAGGTGAAGAGCATTTAGGGCAAAGCCGGGAGCACCATCCAGTCCCTGGACCAGCTCTTTAACCAGAGGACAATGGCCCACCATCGCTGTCCCTGTGCCCTGAGACCCCCTTTCCCCAGGACTCCCCCCTTCTCTAATCTTTCGTGATCACTTTCTCTGCCCACTCTGATTTCACCAGGCCGTGCTATGCTATCCCTCGTGCCGGGGCCATGTTGGGCAATCTGATCCCCACCCCCTCATCGAGCCATCTATAAACACTGTCACTAATCACCCTGGACCCCACACTGACCCTGATGAAGTTCCACCCTGAAGGTCTTCATTGCCCAACTCCATGATGCCCCATCAACGGGCAGGCTCCTGTTCCACGCCTGTCACCTCCTCGGCGGGTTTGCATAACCCCAACCCACGTCATGGCAGCTTCTGGTCACCGAAATCAGGCTATTCTGTATCAGTAATAAGAAACTCTCACCACCACCTCTGACCGGAGCACATATCTGCTCGCACCGTTGCTTCCTCCCTGGGGAGAGCAGCATCTCACCCCAGCATCCACGAAGGATGACATCAAAGCATCCAGCCCATATTTAACCCACACAACAGCCTCCTCCACAAAGGGAATGTTGCTTGTCCATTTTCTATCAGCCAAAGGATGAGGAATCATAGAATAGTTTGGGTTGGAAGGGACCTTTAAGGGTCACCTAATCCACCCCCCCTGCAGTGAACAGGGACATCTTCAACTAGATCAGGTTGCTCAGAGCCCCGTCCAACCTGACCTTGAATGTTTCCAGGGATGGGGCATCTACCACCTTTCTGGGCACCCTATGCCAGCATCTCACCACCCTCATTGTAAAAAAATTCTTCCTTATATCTAGTTTGAATCTACGCTCAGTTTAAAACCATGACCCCTTGTCCTATCACAACAGGCCCTGTTAAATAGTCTGTCCCCATCTCAGAAGCCTGCTTTAATTATTGAAAGGCCACAATAAGTTGTCCTCAGAGCCTTCCCTTCTCCAGGCTGCACAACCCCTGGTTTTAAACTGAAAGAGAGCAGATTTGGATTAGATATTAGGAAGAAATTCTTTCCTGTGAGGGTGGTGAGACACTGGCCCAGGTTGCCCAGAGAAGCTGTGGCTGCCCCCTCCCTGGCAGTGTTCAAGGCCAGGCTGGATGGAGCTTGGAGCAACCTGGTCTGGTAGAAGGTGTCCCTGCCCGTGGCAGGGGGGTTGGAACTAGATGATCTTTAAGGTCCCTTCCAACCCAAACCATTCTATGATTCTATGAACCCCAGCTCTCTCAGCCTTTCCTCATAGGTGTCCCATCCCTCTGATCATTCCTGTGGCCTCCTCTGGACCTGCTCCAACAGGTCCATGTCTTTCCTGTGCTGAGGACCCCAGAGGTGGCCACAGTGCTCCAGGACTGGTCTCACCAGAGCAGAGTAGAGGAGGAGAATCACCTCAAATCAGCAAAGGGAGGAGGAGATGTGCTTGCCCACCTTGTCTCTGCCGCTGGACCGGTGCAGGGATGAAGATGTGGCTGTGTCCCATTTTGGGGTGAGCGGTGAGGCAACGGCGAGGGAGTTGGTTTCTTTTCAGACAATCAAGGAAGAAAAGAAATGCAGATGGAAAAGGAAAGGCTGCAGCAGGGAAGAGAGGGGTCAATACCCCTCCTTCAGTGCCTCTGCAAACTAGGGAGGGAAGAAAGAGCAAGGGGGAAAGTCTGAAATTAGATCCTCTGCTAGGTCTTTCTTCTCCCTGCACATGAGGACAGCCAGGAGGAAGGCGAGGAGCTGGCTCTGGTGCCCTGCTTGTAACCAGCCTCACTGGAGCCACAGCAGAGGGGAAGGATCCCTCCCGCATGGTGTGGGAGACCAGCGTAAGACAACATCCACCCCAAGCAGATACTCCTGCTTTACAGAGTCATAAGGCCAAGTGTGGCATCACTTCATCGTCTCAAAACCCTGGCCAAGGTGAGGTTATAGATGGGGAAACTGAGGCATGGCACATGCAAGAGGCCTGAGCTGCCAAAACATCCCTCCAGCCCTTTGCATCGGGTGAGGGAGGTGCAGGTCTGCTGCCTTCACTCCTCCTTCAGCACACGGGCAGCAGCTTGAGGGAGCAGCTCTGCCTGTTCGGGTTGCTCCGTCTGAGCCTCCAAACCAAGTCCCTGCAGCAGCTGAAGCCTGGTAACATCAGAAAGTGCTTGCTGGTGTCTCCAAAGCAGTGGTTTCTGTCTGTTTTGTGGTTGCCGGGTCTTGCTGGCTAAGGGTGGCTCTGAAAAAAATGACCAAGAAAATTAAAGTTACTGTCAGTAATCTTAAATACTCCTTGCAGGGGAATTTGTGCCCCTCCCAGAGAAGCTTCAGTGGACCGTAAACTGAAAAAGATCAAAATATCTTGTACCAGGAATTAAATCCAACAGTGCCCCTGTCTGGGGGATGGAAATATAGCAGCTTAATCCAAGACATTGTATTTTTACAGCATGCCACGACATTTATTTAAATCTCACCAGGATGGGGGACGCAACCCACCGTAGCACCCCAGGGCCTCCAGGACCTGACGGCTGCATCCAGACCCCCCTCCCTCACTGCCCAAACCCAGGGCTGTGCTGCTGATGAAGTTGGGCCCCCACATCCCATCCTCTGCAGTGGGCAGGGATGGCACGTGGCAAATTTACCCCAAAAAAAGGATCCTGCAGGTCTTGGCAAGCAGCTGAGATATAACAGCTCCAGACCGAAGAGGACCACGGTGCATATGTCTTATTTAGGGATGTGCTACCTATGGGCACACATGCACCAAGAGGGATTTTAAGGGCTCTAGTTCCCCTCTTCACTATTAAACCCACCCATTTCAACACACACAGAAGGGTATGACAGGGGTCAAGGTCATTGTCAGTGCTGAAAACCCATCCAGCTGTGGGTACAAATCAAGCCATTGCACTGATTGATGCTTAATGGGACATGGGCTGCAGCAGGTCCCAGCTCCGACAGCCTCTGGGGCTGCTGGGGGGGGAGCAGGGGTGCATTGCAAGGAAGGCTGAGCCTGGGGACAAAAAGAATTGGTCTTTTGGGGGAAAATTTCACCTCAACTGAAAATGAGACTTACTGGGCTGATTAGAAAGGTGTAGAGGAAGCTGCTTCAGCTGGTGTCATTGCTCTCCAGGGAAGGAGATAAAGTGTGTGCAGGTACATATATATATATATATATATGTATTCCTCTACCTGCACACATATAGAGAGACAAAAGAGAATGCAAACACCTACATATCAATATGCATATTGGTGTAACTACAGAGGAACAGGTATTCAAAACCTGCCAGGCCCCACTCATGCACCAGGCTCCTGCCGATGCTCCTCGCTCTAGGGAGGAAGAAAAGGGTGGAAATACAGGGAGGGACCCTTCTGCTACCAAAAGGCACTGGATTGAGGGATCTAGGATCAAAATGTCCCAGGGATTTAGGCACCAGCTCTCAGGAGCTGCAAGAAGAGAGTGGTTCATAGCTGTGCCATATTCTGGACCCTCAAGTCTATATGTATTCCTCTAAACATCATTTACCCCTGTGATGTAAAGCCAGGCTTGTCCCATAACAAGTGTTTTCTCAGCCCCACTCCCCTAGGGCAGGGGGGAGAGGGGGCTCTTGGTGACAGGTACCAATATTTGCACCAGCCAGGGTGCTGCAGACACTGGAAAGGTCCCATTTCCCCTCTCCCAACCCCCTCAGCTTGCTCACCTGCTGCAAAAACCCCTCACTTTTCTGCTGGTTTAGAGCTCAAGCGGGCTCATGCCAGAGCTGGGGAAAAGGCAGGCGCTTTTCTTGGTGACAACAAAGCATTAGATCATGAAACTTCACTCTGCAGTGGAGGCGGAGATGCTGGATGCAAAGGGCAACTTGATGGTTCGGGAATGGTCTTGGTGGAGATGAGGCTTTCCAGCGCTCTACCTAAAACGCTGTTTTCTCCCCCCAAGCTCGACCCTTGCAATTCAAAACCCAGTTTCCAGAGAACTCCCAAAGCTTGGCAAGTCAGCGTGGTGACCTGTCACATCCCACTCCACCAATCCCCTCCACCACCGTGCAGAAGCGATGAGAAAAGACCCCATAGACAGGAGCCCCTTCGCCCTCCTTCACCCATTTCACCCCCAATGGGATGGTTAAAAAGCTGCTGTGGATCCTCAGCTGGTGTAAACCTGCCTCGATGCAGCAATGCTTCTGGAAGTTAAGGGGGCACAATTGCCCTCTTTGGGGTAAAAAAAGGGGGAAAACCACCCACTCAGCACCTCCACACAGTCCCTTGGGCAGGGAGAGGTTAAGCTTAGACACTTTTTAACACAGATATATTTATCAGGATCTCTTAGACACCGATACATCCATCAGCCCAATGGCCTTTGCACCCCACAGCCTTCCTGGGGTAAAATAATAAAAATACGCATTTAAAAAATAAAAGAGGTGATTGCTCCTAAGTCCAGGTGGCTCCTGGGGGGCTGGTAGCTCATTGCTGCCCCAAAAAGGTCCCCTCCATCCCTGCTCCCACCAGCTCAACAGGCAGCACCACACCCCGACTTCAACAGCACGTGCCCTGAAACAAGTCAGCAAAATTCACTGGTGTAAAACAAACCCACCCACAGAAACCCACCTCTCCTCATCCTTCCCATTAACAAACCCTCTTCCCCCTCCCCGCATCTCCCAGGGGAGGACGATGCAGACAGGAGCTGCCAGAAAACTGTCACAACATCCCCAGCGCTGCTGCACACGAAATACGTCCCCGCACCCTCAAATAGTCACATCTTGCACTTTATTGCTGTCTAATTAACTAACCACAACCCCTGCTCCCCCCTAACTCTGCCTGCCCTCGCTCACCTGCTTTAACCCAAGAGCAGAGCATACTGGCTGTCCCAGTAAGAACAGCAACCCCAGGGATGGTCCCAGACTGGTTTGCCTTTGCCAAAGGTCCTTTTCTAACCTCAGGCAGGTGGAGCTGCTCACCAGATGATCAGCCTCATTGCTCAGGTGCCCAACCAGCCCCCAGCCCTGGCAGGCTGCAGCTCCCCTGATGATGCTAACGAGGAGGTTTTCCTGCTGGTTGGGACCAGATGTGTTGGTTGGGATGAAAATCTGGGGGAAAATGTAGGAATTGGGCAGGGAATAGGAAGGAAAAGGATCTTGGTGGTAATCAGCACCCGTGATCACCCGTGATCACCCATGATCAACCAACAAACATGTTGGGTAACATGTTTGACCCCACATCCAGTGCTGGTTGCAGCATCCTCCGTCCCCATTCCCTTCTGCTGGACCATAGCTGTTGACCCATCGTCTCTGCCCCACAAATCACACGCAGGGCCAAATTCCTGCAGAACCAGGCAGGGCTCTGCAGCACAGTCCCCAAAGCACATGTTCCCCCATGGGAAAGGTCTGGAGATACTGTCCCCATCCCTGTCCTCCTCCATGGGCAGCTGATGTTGGTCACTCCTGGAAGATCCTGGGGTAGACGAGCCTCTGTTTGCACCCATAAAACTGCAAGACGTGCTGCACCCCTCGGAGAGCTGAACTTTGGGGAGCCTCCAGAAGCAATTCCCGAGTGGGAAATAGCTCCCTGGATTGTCCCCTCTCCAGCACTGGCTTTTTTTTTGCCAGGAATAGGGAGAAAAACTCCTTTTCACCCTAATATTACTTGTCCCCCGGGCTGCCCGTGACCCTGCTTAGCCCAGCTCTGGGGGGCTTCTTGGAGAAGACTTTTAAACAAAATATTAAAGCTGCCCCCCCTGTAAACCCCAGCTGGGACAGAGCTTTGCTGCTGCGCACTGAAAGCCCAGGGATGGGCTGAAATTTGGGTAGCCAGAGGTTGGCTTTTGGGAGTGGGGGGATTGCATTGGGGGAGTCCCTTGAAATCCCACATCAAACTGGAGCTGGCCCTGGTTTGGACACAGGGACAGCCCTTGGTCAGCTGCCTGGGCTGCTGACGATGAGATGGACAAAATAAGAAATATCTTTTTTGGGGCCAGCAATGACTAATTCTCCTTCGAGAGCAAGGAAATAATTATGGGTCTTTCCCAGGGAAGGGATAGCCCTTAATTACGAGGCTGGGCAAACCCTTGGCGTAACCAATTTCTCTCCTCAGACAAGCTCCTCACACTTCATTTGTCCATCCCCTAAGTAGGAACGATCCCTCTCTCCCACCCCACCAGCATGACGCCAGGATATCTCCATGGGATTAATTATGCAGAATCATTTAACAGTTTGGTTTTTTTTTTGCTTATGGCTGAATAATCTCTTAGGGAAACGCTGGTGATCGTAAGTGGCCAAACAGGGAAATGCAGCTTTTCCTATCTGAAAAACCCCGGGGCATCCTCTGTTTGCAGGCTGATGATGCTGAGTCTGTAGCAGTGCACGCATATGTTACTGCTCTGTAAGAGCACCCAGGTTTTGGGGTGCAGGCATCCAAATACTTCCTTCTCTGGCCTTTAATTTCCCCCCCCAAGGGCGTACACAAGGAAACACTCTCCCAGGAAAACATAAAAAATCCTGTCTTACAAACCGTATCCCTCCGAGCTTTGTGTGGTGGCTCTTGCAGGCATGGGGAAACTGAGGCACGGCGGGATCGTTCTGCCGGTGCAGGTGTTCAGCGGGGCTGTGGGAGCTGAGCCCAGGGCCAAAAGGGTCCAACACCCCCCAAACTGCAGCTATGGAGTCAAGGGACCAAATCCCCAGCTGGGGTAACACGGGGTATTCCCAGCAAGGCAGGCTGGCCCCCATGGCAGCGATGACTTAGACGGGGAGATTTTAGGCTGAATAATGGGAAAGTGCCCATGGCCATACTGGTGAGACTGGTCCAGCACCAGGTTCAGGTTTATTTGGATGCAAACAAGATGCCATCATCTTGAGAACAAGCCCTAATCCCAACGAGAGGAGACACAGGGTTGTGGGGGGTTTTCCCCAACATGTTTCTCCCCCACTCCTCCCCTCCAAAAACTGACTCCGATTTACATCACCTGCTCCCCTTTAGGTCCAAAGTGGTGTCAAAATCCATCTGCAGGCTAGTGGGAGAGAGTCCTGATGGGGAGAAGCTGCCAGGGACAGAAAGGCAAAGAGGATTTTCCATCTCCCTTTTGCAGTTGAGGTTTTGAACACTTATTTTTGCCTCTAAGGTGTGACTGAAGCCTTTGAGTCCCCAGAAAAAGTGTCTTGCAGGGGGGTTGCATTATGCTTTCTGCGAGCTTCCTTGGGGTAAATTGCTGGGGGTGAACAGGAGGATGGAGGGATTTGCAGCATATTCCCCAATCGCTGGAAACCGCTTGCGTGAACAGCCTTACCTGCAGGAGATGGCTCCCTTTCGAGCCACGCAGGCTGGGTTACAGACCCCCCAGTGCCAGGGATGCCCAAAGCGAGGGCAGCTCAGGGGGACACAGACCCTTTTGAAATCGCCCCCTTGTTCAGGCACAGGGACGCACAGGGACACACAGGATGACTTACACCCATCCCCGGGGCCGTGCAGGTGCAGCATCTCCTGCACTTGGAGACCTCCAACGTCCTCTGGCGCATCAGCAGGATACCAACCTCCCGATGCACCAGCCCTGTGCTGCTTAAAAACGTGTGCAAGGAGGAAAAAATACACCTTGATTCAGCGCCGGATTCATCTCACCATGCCCTGTACGTGCCCACTCAGTTTCCCCTCGGCCACCCCAAGACCCTCCCTCTGTCCCCATTTTCTCGACCACTTTCTTGACCACCATCCCTCTGCCGGAGGAATCCTCCCTGCTAAATACAACGGCCCCTGCCAAGATAAAAGCGAAGCCATGAATAATTCATGGTTCAATCTTTTTTACCACCCGTTCGCTGTAAATATTTAAATAGCACCAAGATGTCTAGAGCTGAGCTTTGGGAGGATGAACCTGAGCAGAGTCTCTGGCTTGGGGGACAGCCCCATGAAGGGGGGGCAAGCTGGGGATGGTGCACGGGGAGGGTGGCAGATGCCATGGGGACAGGGTGGGACATTTCTTTGGCAGGGACAAAGGAGCCCCAGGGGAAAAAATCTGATTTATATCTCAGTAAGGAGCGAACGTCCAAGGCTTTCTGCCCTTCCAAACCAAGGGCAGTTCAGAAGGGGATGTGTTCCCAGCGCAGGAAAGCAGCGAGAATTTTATTGAACAAATATCCAAACAACATGGTTGAACCTTCGGCAGCCTCCTCCCCTCTCCCCCGCTGCCTTCCCCTGGCTCCAAACCTTGGTGGAATTTCACTCGAATTTGTGATTGGCAAAAAAACGATCAGCAAATCCCCTCTGCTCCAGTCTGCAGCTCCCTGCACTCTGCTCTCTGCCTGGAAAACCAGAAAACAACATCTGACACTAAAATAACGTGTCGCCCTGCGCTGTCCCCCAGCTCGTGGTGCAGCATCCAGCCTGGACACAAGGGGCACCTACTGGGGAGATTTACCTGATCCCAATGGACTGGGAACATCTGGGAGCTCGTTGCAGGAATCAGGGATCCCCTCCAGGGACAAACCCCATCCCGACACTGCTTTTATTTTATTTTTATTCACGGTGCGTAGGAGAACAGCACGTCCCTGGGAAGCTGCCGTGTGCCCAAGCATCTCCTCCTGCTTCAGCATCACGTCGGTATTTTGCAGACCTTCCCGTAGGTAATGGCTCGGAGCAGTTATTGCCAGAGTGTCTGCAGAAATATGCTGCTCCTGGGTCCTCAGCTGACGTGTCCCTTGCTGACCACCTTGTCCCCCTGGTGGGGCTTCGAGTCCCCTTTGGGGATGCTTCAAGTCCCCTTTGGGGGTGCACTCAGCTGCTGAAACTCTGGGCATTTTCTTCCTGGAGATTTAAGTGGTTTCCACCAGTGTTGGGGCTTTTCCAGCCTTGCAAGAGCAGTTTTAAGTGCACTGAGTGCCCTGCATCAGCCTGCGTATACGAAGACATGCTCATGGTGCTGTCGGTCCTCCTCCTGGAAGGACTCTAGTTGCAAATACCTTCATCATCCTCCAGCAAAAAGGAAAAAAAAAAAAACCTCCAGGAGGGGTTTTGCCACCAGCTCCAGCCCTTGCTTCACATCCTGGGGCGATGTCCCAGCCACCGAGGAGGGACCAGCCAGCACCAGCAGCTCCTGCCCATGCCAGCACCAGCAGCTCCATCACCACAGAGGCTTTGGGGCCATCCTTGGACAAAAAAAAACAGGTTCCAAGGTACCTGCACAAAGCCTGACCCTATAATCCTTCTTCTAAAGATAATTTCTGGGATGGGAACAGCTTTCCCACCTCTGGAGGCTCTTTGTGGGGCTTGGTTGGTTTTCCTCCCTAGAATTAGAGTAAATGAAGAGTTTGAGACACCAAAAAAATTTGCAGTTTGAATATTTGAATGAGTGTTGCTCTTAAACCAAGCATTTCACTCAGTTTTAACCTTTTAAAAGCCTTTTCCCAAACAACTTAACGTTTGAAATAAAACAGATTTTGCTCTCCCAATAGGATGCTTTGAAAACTTCAAATTTTTTTCCTCATCTACATTCCCAAGCCAAGATATTAATCAAAACAATATGTTTGCAACAACAACAACAACAACAGCAAAAGGCATTCAGTCAATGAGTCATCATTTTTCTGTGAAAAAAAAAAATAAACATTTCCCCGGCTCCCTGCTCAGGAATGGCTCTAATCTCTGCACCAGCCCCTGAGGCCAGATGTGGTGGGTCCTGGCCAGATGTGGGGCTTTTCTGGGTGTGGGTGTAGGTGTAGGTTCAGGTTACCTGGGCAGGGTTTACTCCTTCCTCTGAGGTTGATGGCAAGATCTACAACCTTTTTGGCATTGCGGGCTTTGCCCCGTTGGCTTATTCCACCCATCTCCAGAGATTTTGGAGCCTGCAAAGGGGAAGGAGAGTGTGCAGATGAACTGACACCACTGTGCAGATCAGCTGGGGATGGTTTCCTAGATCTTGGTGGCTCTCCTCACCTCTGGATATGATGAGAGAGGGAAATGTCCATGCACTGGGGAGATTTTACTGGTCTGTATGGACTGACGCACCCCACGGTGGGACGTCACCCCCTTTCAGCCCAGGGACCACATCAAGTGCAGTAGAGCCCACAAGCAGCTCAGATACCCACTCCATAGGACCTTGGCCATTGGCTGGGCTCAAACTGTCCCCAAAACCCCAGGGCTGATGGGGGGAGCCCATTAGACACAGAGGCATCAGCCATGGGGCTTCATACCACTGCACAAGAGGTGGGAGCGGGATGGAGCCGTAGGGTGCTGGGTGCTGTTGCTGAAGATGGCCCAGGTGGCTTCAGAAAAACAGAGAAAGAAAGGGGTAAAAAAGGAAAATGCCAAGATTAAACCCTTGGCTGATCAATTTTCCGCAGAAGGCCACTGGCGGGTTCGCTCTGTACTAAGTGGTTTATAGATTTCCTCTAAGTAGGAAGATGCAGCTGCTGGTGCACCACATCGAGAAGGGTACAAATCTGGCGTAGGGGGACAGGGGACAGTGGTAGGGACTGCTGGCTTGGCCCCTTCCTCCTTCCCCCCCCAGCAAGCACATTTAGCAGCAGATGAGGGGTTAATGGGGGGAGACACCCCAATAAAACCCTCCTTCCCACCCAGGATAAACCCACCTTGTAGAGCAGCGACTCGTTGCAGGGGAACGGGGTTTTTAAACCACCCACAGGACACCAAACCCTTTTTTTTTTGAGGGTTTGTTCTAAAGGGACTTGCCCAAGGCTTTGTAGAAGGGAGAAACGAGGCAGAGCATCCTTCCCTGTGATGCCCAGGGCCAGGCTGGCTCATGGGAATGATCCTGCTTTAATGTATCCCCCACCTTGGCCAAGTGAAGACCCCAGAGTGGATGCAACCACCCCACCAACAGCTCCGCTTCATCCCACGCTGATCTGCACATGCTGCATGGGACACCATGGGTAAGTGGGTGTGCAAGGATAAAACCAGCCCTATGTCTAAGGAAGAGGGGAAAAAAAGATGAAGGAGAGATTTTTCCTGATGCTTAAACACTCCCACCTCATCCCAAGGGGAATTGCACTCTGGTACCATCTAGAAGAGTTTGGAGAAGTTTCCACTTAAGCCAACAAACGGTCGGGGGTGAGAGGCCTGGAGTCGGAGGGAAGTGACTAATCAATCTACTCATCATTTATTTATAAAAACGGCAGATGCGAGCGTGAGCTGAACCGCTGAAGACAGCAGCCAGCTACCATCATTGCAGGAGGATTTTGGAGGAAAAATGGACAACCGAGGCAAGAGCTTTCAGAGGAAAGTCTTATCTGGAGGGTCCGATCAATAGGGAGAAGAACCATGTGAGACTTCTTGTCTCTCCCAAGGCCACTGAAAATCTTCCCATCCTTCACAATGCTTTTATGAAATAAGCAGGAAGTCGCTAAAAAAGAGTGGCTTCGCTCCAGGGTGGAAACATCACCAGGACATGCTGAGAAGGACATTCTTCACTCCCGAGACACTTGGGTTCGACCTGATCTCCCTGCAGACGCCTCGTCATGTCCCTTGCAGTGTCTTCTGCTCCTCTGTTGGGCATGGGAACCCTCTTGCAGACAGATCTGGTGGAGGGGACACACCTGCTTGGCTTGGGAACATGTAGCCATGAGGCAGTTCCCATGGGCATAGGCTTCACCCAATATTAAGAGAGCAAGGAATAGAGGATGCCCTTACAAATAATATCTTATAGCTCCTTATAGCATGAAAACACAGGCAAAATATTCACCTCCAGGCAGAGTCTGGGCTCTCCCATGGGGCCTGAAGGGATGAGCCTCCCTGCTCCCAGGGGACTTGGGCACCTACACCTTCACCATCACCCCCCCTGCAGCAAAATTTCACCCTTGTTGAAGGCAGGGAAACAGGACCAGGATCTCTAGGCATTTTAAGGTCCGTTAACTGGCAATGTAAGGCCTGAGCCTCATCAGGCATAAAATTGGAGTAAATCCAGGGATGTGTGCAGGGCCAGGGCACGGGCGTGGTGGCAGAGGGGTGCTGGGGCTCTGGCAGCACTGGGAACCACTCTGAGCTGTGCGGCTGGGGATGAACCAGCTCAGTAGTCCAGAAAATATGGCACTGAGCTGCCACAAAGCCTTGTTGGCCCTTGCATTGCCATGGGACCTTGGTGCTCCTCTGGCTTCCTCTTGCAGCACCATCTTGCAGTGGTTTCTACCACTGCTTTGAGCAGTGATGACTCAAGGATATGAGAGGATGACTTGTATTTGGTGTGGGGAAAGACAGCACTTACAGGAACCTGGAGCCCCATTGACTCATCTCCTCATCTCTCACACATACAGAGGCATCCCCAGGAGAATTTCATGGGGTCTTGTTGCCAAGAGCACTGTCATGGTCAGCGGAGAGAAAGAAGCCCTCCTCCACATCAATCCTCCGGCTTAATTTAGACATCTGCCTTCAGGCCAGCAGAGGAATGCCTTAAAAGAACCCATTTCTCTGCCTTCATGGTGAAAGGGGTCAGGGAAACAAGATCAGATGGACCATAGATGCTCACCCTCACCATTAGTGCAAGAGATGCCACTCATCAGAGCCACATGTGGACCCTGCAGTCCTCTACTGCCCCCAAAACTGCTTCTCCCATGCCACCACCGAGGCTTGTGGCACCTATGGTGTTGTGCTGGCTGGCCATTCAACCTGTCTTCACTTGGCAAGAGCTTGCCTTGGGAAACCATCTGGCCAAGGCGTGAGTGGGCATCATGCCACTGCAGCAGAAGGCAGGAGCAGAGGCAGCCGGGAAAGCACATCCCCAGCACGCCAAAGGCACATGGCCCAGAAAAGAGCATCCAGAGGGGCCTTCTCTCTTCTCTGTAGGCACAAAAGACACCAGCTGAGAGAGCGGGGGCATGTCCTTATGGCTTCACTGTGAAAATACTGATCCAGGCATGGAGCTGGTGATGGAAAGCAGCTATAGTCATGCGAACCCCACATCTCAGCACCGCTCTGCCTGGGCACACAGCAAAGCCATCCCATCCCACGCAGCTCCTAACAGTTAGGTCTTAGTAAGGGTCTTTCAGGCATCAGTGCCCTGGAAATCCGAGTGGCATCTCTTGTACCAATAGTGGGCATCTATGGTCCACCTGAGCTTGTTTCCTTGACTCCTTTCACCACGAATGCAGAAAAATGGGTTCTTTTAAGGCATGCCTCTGCTGGCCCCGAGGCAAACGGCTGAATTAAGCCAGATGAATCATGCAGAGGAGTTTCTCTCTGCTGACCGTAACGGGGCTCCCAACACTGAGACCGAATGGAGAGGTCCTCCATAAGCATGAGACATCCCCAGGGGACCAGCCTGATGGGGAGCCTGGCTCTAGGGCTCTTCGTTCCCAAAGAGCACCATCATGGTGACAAATCCTCAGCTCCTGGTCACAGGGTCAGGCCTTGGGGTCGGCACAGGGTGAGAGGGTCATCTCTGCCCAGAGGAAGGTGGGGAGCGGGATGAGGACAGGGATCGATAGGACAGTCATCTTCCTGCGCATCAGCAGCCTCTCGGAATATATTTAATACACTAAAACACGTTCCCCCAATTTTCTATTTATGGCAAATGAATGTCTAATCCTTGAGCCGCGATGTTGCAGCTTTGTGCTGAGCTGGCGGTTCTGCTGATGCTGGTAGGGAGGGAGAGGATGAGCTCACGGGAGCCGCAGAGCACAGCAGAACTGAACCAAAGCACCCCCGAGCCCCTGCCAGGGAGAAGCCACCTGAGCAAACCTTCTCCCTCCAGCAGAGTATTCCAGTGCCATCCCATTTATCCTGCACAGCACCAAAGCACTGCCTGCGTTGTGGCCAAAGGCTCCTTCGTTTCTCTTTCTGGAGCTCTCAGGGGCTGTTTCCTTCCAGAGACAACTCCCACCATGGTCAACATGTCACCATCCCACCTGGGAACTGCTTGAGCTAAACCCATGAGCTATTTTCCCCTACAGCATCATCACTAAAGGCTGAACTAGGGCATGGAGGGGAAGGGATCTGAAACCCGTGCTCACTGGGATTCAATGGATGTATATTAGTCTGGAGAAAAGGGGGGTGAGGGGAGACCTTATCGCTGCCTACAACTGCCTGAAAGGAGGGTGTAGCAGAGTGGGGGTCAGTCTCTTCTCCCAGGTAACAAGTGATAGGACGAGAGGAAATGGCCTCAAGTTGCACCAGGGGAGGTTTAGATTGGAGATCAGGGAAAAATTCTTCACTGAAAGGGTTGTCAAGCACTGGAACAAGCTGCCCAGGGCAGTGGTGGAGTCACCATCCCTGGAGGGATTTAAAAGCCGTGTAGATGTGGTGCTGAGGGACATGGGTTAGTGGTGGCCTTGGCAGGCAGTGTGAAGGCAAGGACAGACCTGCGCAGAGGAGGCTGCTCTGCCTGGTGCCATGAGGATGGAGATACTGATGCTTCAGGGACGGTCCCAGGTGCCTGGAGCCTGAGCTTGCACCCGTATCCGCAGGGCTATGGTGGAGGGCGGCTGATGTTACCTGCCTGGCCCCCAGCCAGAGCAGGGAGGAAGGCTGAAGGAGAATTTGTACCGCAGAGCTGTGCCAGGGAGCTCTTGCAATGCCCTTTCTCTCTGTCCTTGCACAGCCTGTGCAGAGCAAAACCCTGTGGGGGTGGCGGATCGAAGCCGTGGGGGTGTCCCCCCTCCCAGGGACTTCGCACCCCTTCCCACCGCAGGAAGGCTGCTGCTCACATAGGTGTGTGAATGGCCAAAAATACTGGGATTTTAGCATCAGTCTGCTGTGTTTAGTGCAGGGGGAATGGGAATGTTGGGAGGGTCATAGGGGAGGGGGTTATTCATGGAAAGGGGTGACCCCCCCAGCGCTGTTTTGGTTTATCAGGACCACATCCCTGGGCTGTGCAGCACAGGGAGACTTCTAGAAGCTGAATAATAAACCAAATGCCATTAGGGTGGCTGGGAGTGGAGCAGAGGAGGCCCTTGCCCTGCAACCAGTAGAACTGCAGTAAGAGCTTCTGCATCAGACTGTGCTCCTCCGCAGACAGTCGAGACATCTGAATCCCTTCTTTCCTAAAGCACTTTAGAGCTACTAATGAAAAGCACCGTGTAAGAGCCACGTAACGTCATCGTCAGAATAATAATAGTTACTATCAATGCCTGCCTCTTGCCAGCCTTATTGGATGCCACAACCCTTTTTTTGTGTGTGTCTGTCTTCACGAAATGATGCCCTGCTATATCAAATGCTCCGCTGTGTTTTTTTCATCCTTAAGGGTTTCAGGGCATTACAGTAACCCAAACCCTCTAAAAACATTTGTGAGTAAAGTGCTTTGGGCTGCCTGGCTTGGAGACGTTATACAAGTACGAGCATTCTTCTTATTTGATGGAGGTCTTTCAGGGTTAAAGTCTCCTTCTGACTTTTAAAGAGTGGAAATAACCAGCATGTGAACGCTGAAGAGCGTGGATCATGCTAGTCTGGAAGTGGAAGGAGTTGCAACCATCTGGACCCCCTGTGCAGTTACTGGATGGAGGCCAACAGCCAAGGGGAGCCTCATCCCTCCATCCCTCGGAGGTCCCAGTGTCTCCATCGAGCACATTGAGCCCCAGGTGACCTCAGCAGACCAGACTGCTTGGTTTCTCCAGTTGAATCTGGAGAAAACCTGCTCCTTTCAGCCCTGCTCCTTTCCCCTGGGCCTGCCCAGTCCTTCCATAGGGATAAAACACGAGGTTTGGAGCAAAGCCCTTCCACCGCACAGTGCTGGCAGGGGCAGAGAGTGACCGCAGCTCAATGGGAAGGAAAGTGCCATGGTCCATCTTCTCTCTGCCCTTTCCACCTTGCCAGCCTGGTTTTGGGCTCCCCAGGACCCATCTCAAAGATCTCACCCAACATCAGGGACCTGGGACCAGCCTCCCTCACCTTCCTCTACAGCAGCTAGAGCAGGATGATGCCCTTTCCAGGTGGGATCCAGCTGCCTGTAGACATCTCCCTGGGGATGAGAGGACTTGCACCTAGAACCAGCTGCCCAGAGACCAGCAAACACCTTCATTTGCTCAGACACGATTCACCCAAGCTGCTCCCCACATCATCCCCGGGGATCGGTGAGACCTCGCCATGGCCACATCATCTCCAAGGTCCTCCCCAGGGGTGACTTGGGAGTTTAGTTGGTCCATCCAGCTGATCCTTTTCTAAACTCGGACAATACGGGGCTGTATCCGCTGTTGCCTCTTCTACAACTCAGAAACTCATTATCCCCGGAGCCAAAGCTGGTGAGCTGCAAGATAAACATCCTATTTCTGCCCAGGATTTCTGCAGCTGCCTCTGAGCATTCGCAACCACTTTCTAGTTATTAAGGCTCAGCTATGAAGAACCGTGTTCCTTCAGCAGAGATTTGCCTCTAATTAGCCAAGGATAAAAGGGCAGTGGAAGACAACCCCACGCCTACGCAGAAAAGGCCGCGCTCCCACGCGAAGCGAGGTCGGCATTTTTTTGCAAGGCAGGGAGCAGGTGCCTGGCAGATGCGTTCTGCTTCCCTTGCCTGAACCCCACCTTCACCTCTCGCTGGGTAAAAAACCACGTCCTTGGGCCCTGATCCTGCTCGGTGCCTGTGGACCAGAGAGGCGATCGTGGGAGGGAGGTTGCAGAGGATGTGGGGGCAGCTGGTGGATTGTGCCCGGCTGATCTCCGTGCAGATACAAGGAGCAGGATGACCTTGGCACCTCCGGCTCCTCAAACCCCAGCGCTGCTCTTGCCAGGAGCTGATTGTGGCTGCATTAAAGCAGCAGGAAAACGAACTCTCTGGGTTCTCACCAGCCCTGGGGTTTCTCTGCTAACCCTGAGGCTGTGGTGCCTGATCCCCTCAGGTCCCCATGAACACAGCCAGTCGTCCTTCACACCAATAATCTCCCACAGACTCATCTGTGGAGCATCATGCAGTTCGGGCTTGGATCAATGCCCCCATCTCCCGTGCCCACCAGGGTGGTGAGCAAGCTTTACCCCGACGACAGCAAGCCACGGAGAGCAGGAGGGGGACAAACCTGCTGAGCCTTCGGTAAATCTCCCACACACCCTGGACCCAGATTCTCCAAACATTTTTTAGGATAAAAAGCTCAGGCAGTCTCACCGTGGCTCTTTCTGCGTCTCCCCAGCACAGAGAGGCACAGGGCAACGCGACGTCCAAGCAGGACCGCAGCACGCTGGGCTGAGAAAGGCAGCTGGGTGCCTGCCCTCCCCATGAAATCGGGGTAACATTGAAGCAAGGGGCCTAAATATTGGGGTAGCTCTAAATATTTGGGTAGAGCTGGCTTAAATCCTTGGATCCCATCTCATTATTTTGTTTGCCCTAATGCTTCGTAGATCCAGGGTCTCAGCAGACTCAATTCTGCATCTGTAAAAGCGTAGATTTATGTTTCTTTAATAATATTGCTCTTATTTGCCCAAAGCTCCCCTTCTCCTGCCCCACACACCGTGCCGGGGTGCGGATAAGAGCTCTGCTCCCAGGAATAGTTTTTTCAGCATAATGCAAAGGAGGGAGAAGAAGGAGGAACAGAAAGTGGGAAGGAGAAAGAGGCACCTGGCCTGATTTCCAGAGCCACGGGATAAATGTGCGTCTCGGCAAGCGCTGTGCAAGCACCAAACCCTTGCCTGGAGGTTACCTAAAGATAGGCTGTGGGGGCCCCGCTTCACACCCCCACCCTTGCAAATTTTTTGCACCCAGCCATTTGGTTAAGGCCACTCTGAATCGGCTGCACTGCAGCAGCGATGGTTCGACTCCGCATCAGCTCCCACCGCATCCGCAGAGCATCACCAGGAACGCGGCAGCATCCTGGGTGCGGGATCATTTTCCATTCCCCACTCTCAGCATTTTACTTAATGGCCTCTTCGCAGCTCCCGGCCGGGAGGTGCTTTCAGGATCCAAGCGCCCACTTTGCCAAATGGAAGTGGACTCGCAAACGGGCAGCCGGGAGGGCTAAAAATTCCCGCGTGTCCCTGGGGTGCACGCGATGGGCTGTAGCGGGGTTTGAGCATCCCGAGCTTTCCAGGACAGGTAACAGAGGTAGTGCTGCTTTGGCACTTGAATCTTTTCCTTCCTCGATGTAAATGAGCAGGATTTTGAGGGGTTGAGCCCCTCAGTAGGGAGAGGAGCTTTTGCAAAGGCGTGCGGCCGTCCTCCTCGCAACGAAGAGCATCGCTGTGCCACCTTGGAATCCTCTTTAATTTATGAGCCAGAGCGGATCTGCGAGGGGTTTCGTGGGGTTTTGCCTGGCAGAGAGGTAACACTCAGCAAAGAAAGTGGAGGAAAGTAGGTCATTTAGCGCAGGCGTAACCAGCCAGGCTGCGCTCGGCGGGGATCAGCCGCTCGCCGCAGTTGGGATCGCAGGCTGGGAGCTGCTGATCACGGGGCCAAAAGGGCTGCCCAAGCGCAGGGAGGTCTCCGCGTTTGATGGTGTAATTCTTCCATCCCTCTCCTCGTCCCTTTGAACGGTGTAAAAGCACAAGCAGCTTGGCTAGCAGGAGGAGGCAACACCCCTGACAGCATCTCCTGCATCCTCCAAGCACGGCCAGGATGGTGCAGCACGCTGATAGACCGGCAATTTAAAACAATTACTGTGTCTGCCTCGCAGCCTCCTCCTGCCGCCTCATTGGAGAGCTTGTGCAGAGCAGACTCGACTCCACAAACTCCTTGTGCCACTTTGTATTTAGACATTTATGAGCCCACAAGCCAACAGGACACAGATAAGGGAAGGGTTTGGCATCTGCCGAAGCCGTCTGGAGCTTCTCCTGGGCTTGGAAATGGGGCTGAGAAACACAAACTGGCCCAGTTTGGGGATTTCTTCCACTCAGTGTTATAGCAAATACTGTGACATTTCGCTCAGGAGGCATTGCTCGTAAATACCTACATTCCTTTTTGTGCACTCAGATGGTTTTCCATACTTAATTGGCTGCCCTTAAATACCTCCTCTGCTCCTGACAACATCCATCCACAGGTTCAGCCACCCATTTATGCATTTTTGCTGTCCCAGTACTGAGCTAAGCTTTGCAATTGCCTGGGTCCTTGGAGACAGCTTAGCAAGCTGTGTTACAGATGGGGAAACTGAGGCATGGAATGGGACATGACATCCCCTGGGTCACAGAGAGGCCTTACTGGCACAGGTAACACTCAAACCCAAGGACTCCGACTTTGAGCCCACACCAGGGGCTCCTCCATGACCAACACGAGGGGATTCAGGGGTGGTTGCGATGGAGGTTTAGAGCTGCCGTGCCAGCCCTTGGGTTACAAGGTGGTGCCACATCCCAGAGCAGAGCAGGACCAGACCGTTCCATGGGAGAGGAAGGATCTCTTCTCCTTATGTTTTACTCTCCACCCCATGAGCACGGGTAGGTGGGGTACCTCGGCTCTGCCCCGCAAGAAGTGAAGTCCAGAGCAGCGGCGTTGCCTGTGAAAGGCACCAAGCAAATGGGCAAACCCTGAAACACAAGTACCAAGTGCCCCAATGCCTTCCCTGCCCTTTGCTGCCCCCAAGACGCTCATAGGAGAGGAGAAGACAGGAGAAAATATTGCTACAGCCGCTCCCCAGGGATGGAGCAAACAAATCATTGCTCTGCAAGAGGAGCCGATGCTGTCCCGGGGGAGTCCATCCCCATTCCCTGCCAGCGATCCTACTAGGAGACATCTCTGGGGACAGGAGGTTTGTAACCCCAGAGGACGTGCTACTAGCACCCTCCCTGCCTGTTTGTTTCTGCCTCTTCCAAGAGTGATCACCAGCTTAAAAAAATAACCAGTTGGGTGCCCACAAGGTTTCCCGAGAGCTGGTTTATCCCCCAGCACCACACATTCCCTGTTACCTGCACGGATGTGGCCGATATCCAAGTTGGTGGAGCGGGGAACGATGGGGAACATGGGCTTGACCCTGGCTCCAGCCACGGCCACATCATCTCCAAGGTCCTCCCCAGGGATGACTTGGGAGTTTAGTTGCTCCATCCAGCTGGAGCTTTTTTGGAGCAAATCCCATGGGGGATCCCATACACACCATGCAGCATGTCCCTCCTCGGCAGTGCCCATCACTGAGACCCATCATGTCCTCCTAGAGGGCTTCCCCCTCCAACAGCCCCTGCAGATCGGCTGGTGGTGGAGCACAAATGGATCTTTCCACAGTCCAGACTGCTTCTTTCTTTTCTCACAGAAGGTTTAGACATACAGAAAGAAATACCCAGTCTACCAAAACACAGTTGTACCAAAAATACAGTTTCTTGTCTTTTTCTTCCCCACCCTCCACAGAACCGATATCAAAATAACTCCTCAATAATATACATATTTATTTTCCTCTTAATTAGTGCCGATATTTACAAAAATCGTGATACTCTGTGAAGAAGAAATTATATACACTCATGATAAACCAGACAGCAAATGCTCGTTGGGAATATGTATGTACACAGATCTGTATACCTATATACAACGGTCAGCCTTATTGACCCGGGTGCCTCTCAGCCCCTCATCCCGCCCCCGCGTCGTCAATAAGGGCAGTAACGTCTATACACACTGTGCAATTCGGATACAGCTGGTGTCTAAATTTTTTTGTCTAGCAAACGCATGGTTAAATGACTTGAAATTCCCACGAGTCCTCCTTTAACAGTTTATAGGCCTCTCTCCATTCCTGGTCCCATTTTTCCCGTAACCATGGTAACAAAAGGTTCGGCTCCAGCATCCTTAGGATAAGTCCTTCTTGGATTTCCTCTTCCTATCGATTCCCTCGAATTAGGCACCGCACGCAGGGTTGATCCAATACCTATTTTTTTTCCCCTTGTGCTTCAGCATATGACATTGGAGGACAAGAGCGTAGTCTCAAGCAACGAGGGTGCAAGTGCAAAAGGATAATTACAGTCTTATAGGCAGCAGAAAAATAAATTAAAAAAATAAAACAGAAAATCAAACCCTAAAAGGCCAACCCCAAGCTCAGGACAGCCAGGCAGGGCTGGGGAGGGCATGTGGTCCCCATGAGGGTCCATGTGCATGGACCTTGCATGGTTCTATGATGTCCAGCAGCTCCTACAAGCCAAACTGTCCCCCCCAAGAAGAAAAACATAGATAAGGAATTTATCTCTCATCACTTACAACTGGGCTAGGGGGATCTCATCCCTGGGTGTAAATCAGCGCTGTGCTCTCAGGGCTGATTTACACGGCCGGAGGCTGGTCACTCTGCCCCGTGATGGGATGCGGCAGGATCGGAGCACCCGTTTCTGAGAAGGGAGGATGAAATTTGGGCAGCCAAATGCAGTTACATCATGGGGAAACCGAGGTCCCACGGGGGCTGGGGAAGGGCGTTGTTTTGGGCAGAGGCAGAACAGTGGTTGGGGCATGGGGGGGACCCTTGTCCCCCCTCGGGGCTCCTGGCAGGGGACAGCAGCTGATCCCCAATGGGAGGGACCAAGAGATGCGTTAGATGTGGAGGAGGTCGAATGATGCCAGGGGCGCGAGGAGGGAGCCATGGCCTATTTTTGGGTGCGAAACAAAATGGTTTGGGGCTGACTCCTTCTTCCCTCACCCCTCAGCCCCTTTCACCCTAGCAGCACGCTGACCAGCTCCCACTGACAGAAGACACCACTGGGACCCCACCATGGATGTAGACCTTGAGATAAACCCACTCCGGCTCCAAAACAGGAAGATGCTTCTTGCCACCACCCTGAGACCAAAAGCCAGCATGGTTCAAGGGACTTAAAATCCAGCCATTACAAAAAAAACCCTGAAAAACCCACAGCACTTGCATCACAAACAAATCCCTTCGACTTCTGCTTGGCTTTCCCTGCACAGTCACAGAAACGGTTGTAACGGGTCCAAGCCAGGGATTCAGGATCGAGAGCAGAGATGCTACAACGCTGCCGGTTTGCAGAGGGATACATGGAGCCAAATGCCACCAGCCCCTCAGGATGCTCCCATTTCCAAGGCCAGATCCAGATCTCCTCCTTCACTTGGGCCCATCCCTAAGTGTATTTGAAGCTCTGGAAAAGCTACAAGACTTTGGCAGCGATTTCAAGGGCTGACCCAGGAATTATCTGATAACAAAGCAAGGCCCTTCCTGAAATACCTCCTCCTCCTCCTCTGTCTTTTTCTCTCCTTCTGTGTATTTATGCACAAATATGCCCATATTTATACACCCACGTGCTATACTCTCATAACGCCAGTCTAGAGATCCTTTTCTTCGTATAGCTCAGCATTCAAATCTGTAGGACTTTGACACAAAGCATCGCTGCAGAGATTAGTTTTCCCAATAAAACACATTGCCCCATACAGATAATTTTCTCCTAGCAGCCCTAATCACTTGGTGGTGTCCAGCCACTATACGAGCCTCACCACATTGCCCTTAGCAGAGATTTTGGAAGATATTAAAGGGCTGATGGGTTGCTTACAGGCTTGGGCATGTGGTTGAGTGTTAGAAGACAACTCACGCTGTAATCACCACTTTCCATCTCTCCAAAACCATGGCACAAAGGCTAAAACTAAAATACAGGTTCTGTCTCCAGGGGCACCTCCGCAGACCAGAGAGCTTCAGTCCTCCATCCCACCCCTGGAGAGAGGCAAACATCTCCACGGGAGGAGGAAAGGAAGCAGCCCACCTACGTTAGGTGGCCTGACGCAATCTAACGTAGATGGTGGGACCGTCCCCTTCCCCGGTCCCTAATTCAGCATTCTCAGTCTGAGCCACTTTGCAGCTCATTTTTGCACCCTTTCCAAGTCAAGGGGAGTTTGGATGCTCAGCATCTCTGCAGAAACAGGCCCAGAGCCTCTCAAACCAAATTCCTCAAGAAAAAAAAAGAAGAAAAAAAAAGAAAAACCACCACTGTCTCCTCCTGAAAACTGGTTCAAGATCACATCAGTGAGTCAGAAGCAAAGCTAGAAATAGCACTAGAGCTCTGACCTGCAGGCACAAATCCCATTAAAAGCTGTAGGGAAACCATTTCTCTGTGCAGGGGAAAAACCTGGACCCTTTTGCTTCATGCAGCCTGACAGATCGCTTCCAGGCACGGCCCCCACGGACCTTTTTTTGCCCTGAACCAAACATCCAAGCGCTTATCTGGGTAGATTCCCTATTTCCCAACCACGGTGCCAAGGGCAGCAGAGATGCTCCCACCAGGGCTCTTTTTCCCCAGGAACATCTGCCTGGATCAGTGCAAGAGGTGCAGGATCCGTCCTGAGGAAGGACCAGCTGTGCTGGCCCCTGCCATGGGGACAGATGTCAGCTCACATCGGTGACGACAGGAGGAACGTGGCCTCTTGCTCTTCGGCCCTGTTTGCCCCCGCGACGCAGCTCTGGGGCTTCCCAAGGCAGCTGGGATCCCCCCAGCTTAGTGAGTGGGTTTGGATGTGCCTGATCCTGCTCACAGACCTGCTCTCCCCTCCTGCCCAGCCTCAGAAAGCCCATGGGGACACCATACCCAAAACAGCACCTCCCCAAAAAAACCATGAACTTCCTCCTTACCAAACCACAGGGACGCTCACGCTCCCAAGATGCACCCAGTACTCTGGCAGATGCTCCCCCCAAGCCATCCGAAGCCCAGAGGCATTAAACCACTGGGCACTTTGCAAAGTCTCATTGAGTGCCACCATCCTCCCAAAAAAACTGCAGCAACCTGCCCTCAGCCCCGGTGCTTTCCCACACACGAGGGATGGGATCGCCCTGTGGTAGAGGCACCTGTGGGTGGGTGGGCAGCATCCCAGCTCATCAGGCAGCTTCCTCATGCAAGCTTACATGCCCATGGACCCACCATGATCTGGATGGATGGAAGCTGGCCAATAATGCTGGGAACTGCACCCAAATTGGTGGCTCACACCAGCCCCATCCCATTCCAACGGGATGAGCTTCAGCAGCAGAGATTTATTGCTTTCAGTTGCGTTGCTTCTTTTTTTGTGTGTTTAAGATGTTAACGGGCTTCAGGGGCTCCCATTTCAGATCTGCAGCAGCAGCAAAGAGGGAGGAGAGGTCTCCTAATATAACGAGATGTAATTAAAGACAGGCTGGGGTCCCACGCTGTGTGGCGCTGAGCACCTTTGAGACCCGACACACTGCTGGTCCTCTGCACCAAGCAGAAGCCAGAACTCTCGTGCACTAATCATGGACACTTGGTATTAATTATAACCAGGCCTGAATCAATCAACCAATAAAGTAAAACTGAGGGATTCCACCCGGCTGAGTGAAGCCACATCAGCACGAGTGACGGACCCGGCCCTAAAGCAGCATTTTGAACCATTGCTGTAGAATACGCTAGCACCGGTTATTTTATTGTTATTAGTATGGTTTTCCTCTCTGAGCTCAGGAAGGATCTGACTGACCCCCCTCGCACACCCTGCAACGGGGCTCCCTCCTCGTGCCCACACGTACAGCACTGACTGTGCCCCGATTCAGCCCAAATTCACCCCAACTCCACAGCCTGCTCAACCCCATCCCACACCCTGAGGAGGTTTTGCTCGACCACGACCTCACATGAGGTTTGCATCCTTCTCCCATGACCTGGCAGAGGAATAGGGCGCCCGTCCCCGGGGACTGTCAGCAATGGGGGGGACAACACAAGGAAATCCAGACAGGGATGGGGAAAGCAGATGAAAACCCCCCAAACCGACAGCTCCCACTTATCCCCAAATAACACTGGGGATGAAGAAGCAGCAGAGACAACCTCAGGGTTTCTGCACCTCAATTCACCCCTCCTAAAAACCCTGGAAGAAGGCAAAGCCAAGGCTCGGAGGTGCGAGCTCGGACCCATCCCAGCCTCAGCACGTGCCCTCTCCACCATAAGGGAATAAACCACCAGCCCTGAGGCTCCAGATGGTTGAAAAGGAGTTTTCCAGCCCAAAACGCACCCTGCCCTGGTGATCCCATGGATGCCAGGGGGCATGTCATCCTGCTCCAGCCCATGTCCCACTGTCCCAACACCTCTGAGCCAGGAAGCCCCCGATGCCCCGAGGTTTTGGCCCTATAGTCGCTCTCTAAATATCTATACACACACACACGATAATTGTACGGGAAACGGCTGAAAACTGCTGAACAAACAAGTCAGGAGAGCCGGTACCTGCTATTCCACCTGCTCCTCGTGCCCTCTCTGATCCGCCCTGCTTCCTGCTCATGACACCAAGATTAATGACTAATTACTTGCCCCATAATGAGTGCAGGTGTTTAACTTTCAGCTCACCTTCCCTCGCTTGCATCAGTTGGCTCTTGTGCCTGGATGCTCGGACACTTTGCCTTGTTATCTATCAAACTCTTGTCAGCACATGCCTTCCCCATCCAGTTTTTAAATATAATTGAGATTTTTTTTAACTCCCCTGAATCTCCTTCGAGCCACCGGAGAATCTATAAACACTATAAACATGAATACTGTATAGTCTACTAAGAAAATATATATTTGTGTGTGTATTAAATATTCAGATTCATGCAACGAATATCCATGCAGCTGTACTGTATTACTGGTTAAATTTCACTGCAGTATAAATATATTATAGGCCACAGCATAGTTGCTCCAGTTTTATATATAGATATAAAAAAAAAAAAAAAGATGCTTTTCCCAACTCATTTTCAATGTGTCAGTGGAGGTGTCTTTGGTGATCCTGGAAATATTGGTGATGGAAGTGTCATCTAAATAAATAAATAAAATCCAAGCGCTTGATTTATTTACTCGTCCCTCCCGATGCCTAGCATAGAAAATTTAAGACTTAATAAATAATGTGCCGTCATACTAATTATCCCTCCCCTGGGCCTCACACTGGCATACTGCAGTGGCTGAAACTATTGCAGCATGCAGCATTTTCAGTTATGAAACACGAGCCTGAGCGATGCGTTCGCACTTGGCATTCCCGGGGCGGAAACCTGAGCCTTCCAGCAATTCGGACACACCATTTCATCTTCCCTTCATTAAGCTCTGCCTGACCTTTCCCAGCCGTTCTCCATAGCTGGAAGCTGGCTGTCACCCAGCTCCACGCGACAGGGACCTGCATTCGTGGTACCCCGGGATGGCCCGGAGCTGCCCCCCACATCCCCATCCCATTGCTTGAAACGCCCCAACTTCTTCGTTATCTTTGGAAACCCACGAACCTGGGATGGGAGAAGGGAAACAAAAATGTTGTGGGGTTTTTTTTTTTTTTTGCACAAATGCTTATACGGTGTGGAAATCAAAGGTTAAAAGTCACTTACACAGCTATTGCTTCCCATGCAGAACCAAATATACACCGTAGAAAATACTGTATTAACTACAATGCAGAGCAGCACTCAATATCTGCAATTGTTCCACTTCAGCTTTAAATATGTTACTAGATTTTTAGCGACTAGACATCGGTTAGCATTTTGGTGATATTCACATAGTTTGTGTTAGCTAGGGTGCAATTGGCTGTCTTCAAGTTCTCCTCCCTAAAATCCTCATTGCTATTGTTTACGCCTTCCTGAATCTCCATGTAATCAGACTTACTAATAGTAGAGGCACTTCTGCTTTTCTTTAGGTCAGGGGAAGAGGGGATCTTTGGGCAGCTGGTTACTTGCAAATATTGAGCCTGCTCCTCTCCCTCCGTCTCCCGGTGGTAGAAGTAATTGAAGTTAGACACTATGACGGGCACCGGTAAGGCAATCGTTAATACGCCAGCGATGGCACACAAGGAACCCACTATTTTCCCCCCGATGGTCGTGGGGACCATGTCTCCGTAACCAACAGTCGTCATAGAAACCACAGCCCACCAGAAGGCATCGGGGATGCTCGGGAACTGGGACTCGCTCTCGTCGGCCTCGGCAAAGTAGACGGCGCTGGAGAAGAGGATGACGCCGATGAAGAGGAAAAATATCAAGAGGCCCAGCTCCCGCATGCTGGCCTTGAGAGTCTGCCCCAGGATCTGCAGCCCCTTGGAGTGTCGGGAGAGCTTGAAGATCCTGAAGACCCGCACCAAGCGGATGACTCGAAGGATGGCCAAGGACATGGCTTGCTGGCCTTGCTGACCATCCTCTGGCTTCTCAGCCAGCTCCGTCCCTAAGGTGATGAAATAGGGAATGATGGCTACGATGTCTATAATGTTCATGATGTTGGTAAAAAACCCAGCCTTGCTGGGGCAGGCGAAAAACCTCACCAAGAACTCGAAGGAGAACCAGATGATGCAAAGTGTCTCCACGATGAAGAAGGGGTCTGTGAAAGAGGTGGACTGCTGGTACCCCATGCTGCTGTTGGAGTAGGGGGGATGGCTCAGCCCACTGCCATGCATGTCTTCATTCTCATCCCGAAAAATAGGCAACGTTTCCAGGCAAAAGCTGACGATGGAGATTAAAATCACCATGACGGAGACAATAGCTATAATCCTGGCAGGGCCTGAGCTCTCGGGGTACTCAAAGAGCAACCACACTTGTCTCTGAAACTCATTCTCAGGCAACGGTCTTTCCTCTTCTTTGATGTAGCCTTCATCCTCCCGAAACATCTCCATCGCTTCTTCCCCCAGTTCATAGAAACGAATCTCTTCTGAGAAGATATCTAAGGGCACATTAACCGGACGCCGCAACCTCCCACCGGACTGGTAGTAGTACAAAATCGCATCGAAGCTGGGTCTGTTCCGGTCAAAGAAATATTCATTCCGGAGCGGGTCGAAATATCTCATTCTTTTTTTAGGATCCCCTAGTAAGGTCTCTGGAAACTGGGCCAACGTCTTGAGCTGTGTCTCGAAGCGCAGACCCGAAATATTAATGACCACCCTCTCGCAGCATTCATGGTCGGTCTCAGGGTTATACGTGTCCTGCGGGTGACCGGGAAGAGCTGCAGCTTCGTCTGCAGGATCTCCGGTAGCAACTGTCATATTGGGGTTTAAAAGAAATCCTTATGCTAAACTCTTCCCAATGCCCGGTGGTGGAATCGGATTGAGGGCAGGGCTACTATCCTGCAGAAGGACAGGTACGTAGGTTTGGAAGTGTCTCATGAAAAGGCGAAGGGATGATAAAAAAAAAAGAGAAAATTAAAAAAAAAGAGAAAAATTAAAAAAAAAAAAAAAAAGGAAAGAAAATTGCCCCTGCTGGGAAAGAGAGAGATGAAATAAAGTTGGGGGGAGGAGAGCAGCTCCCTTCACTAGCACGTCTATGCCCTTCCTCGAGGGGGTTAATTTGCTGCCTTTGGGACAGAGTTCAAAAACTCCCGTCTAAACCCATTAGGTGGAAGAGAGAAAACACCTGAGGAACCGCCAACCATTCAAAGCCAGTGTGGGAAAACTGGCATTGGCAAACCAGAATGGGCTTTTTGGCTAAAAATCAAACTTCCAATTAAAAATTAAAAAAAAAAAAGAGGGGGAAAGGAGGAGAAAGGAAGGCAGAAAAAGAACCCATCCAGCCCTACAGTGGCGAGGGGACTCCGCGGGGTGCCGAGGGGAGGCAGAGCAGGCTCAGCTCATTTCCAGGCATGCAGCTAAGGGTTAACATTTAACCGTGCAGTCTCAGACAATCTACCCTGGGCTCTCCGCTTTTAAGTTAGCCAGTTAGCCACCTTCCCAAGCCTCCTGCCCCGGCCATCAAGCCGTGAGACCACACGCTGCCCTCCCTGCCTGCAGCCAACCGGCCGAGCTCTGCGGCTGCCTGAATTCGCCGGTGCAAGCTGCCCCGCGGACTACTGCAGTCCCCCTCCTCGACCGCTGCTGTCCCGGCTCCTGTCATTCTCTGCAAACCACCATGGCACACAGAAAAACAAATCACATTACCTGGAGAAGCCAAATCTTAAGTGTCTCTTTAGGAAACACCGATTATCTGACCCTGGGGAAAATCCTAGAGAGAAATACAGGCTTCCAAGATCCCCATAATTTCCTCTCTCTTCAAAGTTAAAAATAATGGTGAGTCATCGTAGAAAAAGGAGAAGGGACATAAAAGGGGTTAGATTCCCAGATGGTGGAAGTCAGGTCTTGTAATGGTTTGGACTGGAGAGACAGAGAGAAAGAGAGACAAGAGAGACAGAGAGACAGAGTCTTCTCGGTAGCTGTTGCAGATCTGCACTTCAGGGCAGATGAGCGTCTGTCTGATGCCTTCGGTACGACGGCGAGAAGATGCTAAGCTCAGCAAAACCCGATGTCCCCAGTGTCCTCGGGAGGTGTGGCATCGCCTGGAAAAAACACCGAGAAGGTAACAAGCTGCTGGGAGCTTGAAAGGAGCATCTGCAAAGCCTCGGCTCCTCCAGGCACCCCCTTATTTTTTTTTTTGCCCTCCCCACGAGCTGTTCGCCCGCTGCCTGGCCAACCTGCAGTGCAACACGAGAGGAGGGCGAGAGCGCGCTAGCGGCAAGGCGGAAAAAAACAGAGCCCCATCTCCCTCTGCTTCTTGCTCAATGCCCGTGGGAGCTGGTGCCAGGCAGAGGGGAGCAGGGCGGGGGGAACAACACAGCCCCCCCGCTCCAGACTGCAAACCCGTGGTGGGTTCCCACCACTGCCGAGCACTGGGAGTTGGTGGTACCCACTGGGTGCAGCGCCCACGCCATCGCGTCGCGTTCCCGGGTGGTTTGGGAGGGCTCCAGCTTCATCCGCCAGACTGAACCCCTCCACCAGTCCCTCTCTGCCCTCCCCAAAGACCACCTGCCCCCCACAAATGGCTCCGAGGAGCCCCGAGCATCGTGGGCCCGACCGTGGGACCCGCGCAACCTGCATCCGCCCTCCCCATCCTCCGAAAAGACACCCCCCCTCCGGCCGACCCACCCCCGTGGGAATTTGCCTCCCGTGGGTAAAATTTCTCATGGGGATGTTGAGGCTCCGGTCCCGGTCCTGGGTCATCAGCATCCCTGCTCCCAGTGAGCACTCATTTACATCATCCCGCACCGCCTCGCACCGTGGGGATGCTCAACCCAGAGAGGTCCAACCAACCTCTCATTTTTTTCTTTATTTCTTTTTTTTTTCCCCCTCCCAAAGAGAAAAAAAAAAATAAACCCCTCTAACCTCCCTTCTTCAGCTCCAACTCCACTTGTCTACTTTGAGCCAGGATTACAGAACCGGGCAGGGGAGGCAGGTGGAAAATAACCCCGCGGTCCCAACCTCCTTGGCAAAGATTTCAGCCGTCTCCAGGCCATTTACGCCTGTCCGTTCCTCTCCTCATCCCCCGAGGTGCAGATATCTCCGCAGATCCCTTTTTTCTTGCAAATTTCCCTTTTCCGTGCAACCCTCCTCTCCCTTCTCCTTATGCACTAGAAAAAATAGTACAACCCTGACAAGGCTTTGCAGCATTCAACCGCCTCGCTTAACCCTTTTCTGCCAGGCCCACAGGAGAGCACGTTGCATTTGTCCCAGTTTTTCCTCTTTTTCCTGCATTTTTCTCCCCGCCGCTTGCTCCCCAGTGGCTGGCTCAGGAGTTTGGCCGGCTTTGACCTTCTCTGGCTCCTCCGAGAATCACGCTAAAACACCACAAACACCATCTTGCTGCAAAAAAAAAAATACCCAGCAGCCACAAACCCCCATTTCACCAAAAATCAACCTACCTTGAATATTTTTTTTCTACATATACAGTTTTTCTCCTGCCTATAAACTCTCTCCTCCCCTTTCCTCCTTCCCAAAACACCCCAGGTTTGTTTAATAGCATAGAGATTTACTTTTTTTTTTTTAACATGGTGATTTTTATCTGCCATGAGGTCTAGGTTTCCTCCTCTGAGCCCAAACCCAAGCGGCGATGCTCCGTGCTTATCAGAGATGGTCACAGCATCATTGGAGTTGACATCACACATCCCAGCACCCAGTTTCTCCTTCTTTCTCCCCATCGCATGCTTTCCTGCCAAACACCCCCCCACCCCCTTTCTCTGAGCGTCTTTGGGATTAATTCATGCAAATTTGGGGGTTGGGAAGGGGGGGTTGCAGGGAGGAGGTGAAGATTTGCCCAAAGACCCTCAATTTTCTCGCTGCCTGCGCAGAGCGCTGTGGGCAGGAGCCGTGCCTGTGTTTCAGAGGGTATTTCGGGTTGCACCGCCTCGGAGGACTCAAACACGACCCCCTCCGTTTGCCCCGTTTATGGCCAGGCTGTATTTAAGCAGCTGTGGGGAGCGGGGAGGGGGGGAAGGATGTAAAGGTGGAGGGGGAAGAGGAAAAGGCACCAACTCACAATTGGCTCCGCAGTCAGGCATGCGGCGAATGCACAAGCAGCCGCTCTGTTCCGCGCCGCCGCCGGCACCTCTCACCTACGGCCCCCCAAAACTCATACCCCAGGAGTCAACCTCTGAAGGCAGCAAAGCTTCTCCATGAATATTCATAAGATTAATATGAGCATCTTCCCCCCCACCCCCCGCCGCCTCCCTCCTCCCAAGCAAGAGACCTAGATTTCAACCACTGGGAAATAATCATATCCCTGGATACGTGATGCTGCTTTACCGTGCGGCTCCGACCCATCCTCTGTTCTTGGTAATAGCCTGGATCTGCTCGGGGAGATCTGGGGGATGGAGAACCACCAGCTCCGCGCAGCTTTGGGGAAGGAGCTGGGGCAGGATGGGACTCGCAGGGCCCACGCTGCTCTGCTCTTGGCTGGCGTGAGGATGTAAAAAGCAGTAATTTTATATCACATTTACAGACTTCCCTTCACAAAAAGGCATCTCCCACCCCCGAAGGCAGGAGATGGCCCAACTCCTACAAATTTAGCCTATAAGACCTATGGATCAACCCCTGTCTTAGGGCACGAGGGAGATGCATCTTCTCGGACCACTCTGCCATTACCCCATGGCCCCACAAAGAGCATCAGGGCAGCAGCAAGTCCTGCAAGGTCCTTGGCCCCCCACAAACACGAGCACTGGAGGAGGCGATGGAAAATATTTCTATTCTTGTACACAGCAGTCAAATTTGCAAGGAGCTGCCGGTGCCCATGGCGATGGCCCCAGGGACAATGGCCCAAGATGGGACGGGAGGGCATGGACCACCCTGAACACGCAAGAAAATCAGTGCTAAGTGTAATGCCCTGCCAGCCACGGGGACGTGGGGACATGGTAGGGCTAAACCATATTATTTTAGCTCTCTGAGGTGCCAGGAGCAGCCGTGACACAGAGCCAGAGGGTGGGTGCAGTGGGTGCGAGGGGGATGCTATCGCCCGCTGCTCCTCCCAACATCCCTCTTGAAACTAAAATGCATTTCCCCAAGCTCCAGCTAGATCCCAATATTGAAAATTAATTTCCATGGCAGAACTGGGAATCGTTCGCTCCCTGCCCCGCACAGCCCACGCACGTACGGGTCTTCTTACTGCGTGCATCCAGCTGGACACGAGGCTACTCTGGATGAGGGGTTTTAATGTCATCCACATGATTTTTGCCTTTTCTGAAGGCAGATCTGCCGTAGCAAGGCAGGCTGAATCCAGAAAATCATTTGCCTGAGGTTAATCCTTATGCAATATGCAGAAACTGAGGCCGGGCAGAGAACGATTCAAGTGCAGCTGCATTTCTAACTTGTTATTCCTGCTGCCGCCTCGTGAAGGTCTTGCAAAACCAGAGGGATTTTTTTCACATAAACAGCAGCAGCTCCTTCCAAAGAGCCAGAGCCGTACCTCTAGCAAATCAGGGGAATTTCTCTGAATTGAGTGACTTACTGATTTACTATCCTAATTGCGGAGCTATTATTACAGCCTGGGTGTCTGCGCCCGCCACCCGCAGCCACGCTGACAGCTCCAGACATACCCCAGCCTTGCAGAGAACTAGAGGAGCTGATCACTGCACCCACTCGTCTCTTTTACATGGATTTAACCAACCATGTTAAATCTGCCTGTGCATCAATATTATCATTAAAAAAAAAGTCCCTTTTGGATTAGTTCTCTTATCCAAATGGACTTTACAGTCACCCAAACTGGAAACCTCACCCCACCTGTGGCCCTGGGAAAGTCACCTGGTGTGGGGATGTCCCTGGGACCAGACGAGCCAGTGTCCAGGTCCCATTGGGAAGCAGACGAGTTCCCCTTGTTTTACCCCCTTTGTTCCCAGGGAAGCTCCCAAAGGCTGTTCAGCCCTTGTATTTTTGGGCTTGCAGCCAGCCTTCATCCTACAAACAAAAAGCAAAAATGTGGGGGGTTTCCCCCTTTTTTCCCCCCGTATCCTGCTGGTGGGTGGGTTTGGGGGATGCTCCATGATGTGGTGCTGCGGGGGCATGGATGAAACCCACAGGGCAGGGGGTCCCTGGCACCAGCCTCATCCAGAACAGCTAAACTCAAGTCCTAGGGTCACACTGCAAAGCACGACCCACATCCAGCCCCATGCCACATCGCCTGGGACGAGCACCCGTGTTTCCCCATGTGGCCATAAGCCAAGCTGCTCCCTCTCTGCCTCCCCAGGAGGGGTAGGAGAAGCTCTCCAGAGAGGACAGACCCTGTCCCACCACCTTCATGCATCCTGCACAGCCTCAGATGATGGCATCTCCCTGTGGTGTCCCTCCTGGGCACCCCATGCCACCTCCTGCAAAGCCAGAGGGGCTTTGAGGGATGGGGAGGACACCAGCAGCCATGCCAGGAGGAAGAGCTGAGCTGGACCTAGGCTTGGCTGCAGTGCTGAGCAGAGTGGGCTCAGACAGGGCAGGGTGCTGAGTCCCCATCTCCATCTGAGTCATGGCTTCCAGCCAAAGGGGTTGACATAACTGGGCCGTGTGTCGTTTTTAGGAGCTGTGAAAGCTGTAGGTGAGTTCCCGGGGCTGTGAGTCACCCTGCGGGGAAAGCACCCAACCTGCCACCGCTGCCTACGTCAGAGGACCGAGCTCCTGCCCGCCCCCAGCACCAACACCTCGATGCCAAGAGACGCCGGTGACCCCGATGTGGTGGCACGGCATCTAAAAATGACAGCAGCTGGGGAAAAACATGACACGGACCCACGGAGCACGCTTTGCTCTTCTATGGCAGATGCTGCTGGTGAACCCCAAAATACTGTGGTGAGGTAGGCAGGAGCTGGTCAGGGCTCCTGGTCCCTGGGAGCATCTCCTTGTCCCTGGGAGCATCTTCTGGTCCCAGGGAAGGCACATCAAAGCCAAAGGGACAACAGCAAATATCATCTGTCTGCAAAGTTAATGTTAAATACATTCTCCCTCTGTATTTCTCCAAGGTGATTTTCATAATAAAATACCTGATTATTTTAAAAATAGCTCCTTTGGGTACGAGTCTGAATTCTTGTTTGGTTGAGATTGCTGAGTTGCAACATCTTTGCCTCCAAAGATGCTCCACCAGCCTGGATGGCCAGTCTGGAGAGGAGCCGGGCACCGTTCACTGAAAATAAAAGTCATTTAGCTCAACCGAAACATGGTAAAGACCTGCAGGTCTTGAGGGCTTTGGAGCTCGTTGAGATGATCGTGAATATTTCATGCCAGGCTGCTGCTCACTCCAGGAGAACTAATGGACCCAGTGCTGGGCTGGCACGGGGCGACCATCAGTCCTGGGCGGGTGCCTCCCGCTCGGGCTGCTCCAGCCGCTCTGGTTAAAAGGCTCTTCAAGCCACTTTATTTCTCTTGCACAAACAAAAAGGTCAGGAGAAGCCAAATTAGTGAACAGAAAAGGAATCAATAGGCTCCTTCCAGCCAGGAGCGAGAGAAGCCCGCCCGCTCGCAAGCCTGGCATCGCCCGTGGACAGAGTCCCCCCATCCCTCCCCGGGGCTGGGGCTTTATCTACAGTGTCAGCTGAGCCCCTGTGTCCCCGCAGGCTGGCTGTGGGCCACCGCCTCCTCGCCAAGGGGTCCCAGCCGTGTCCCTCTGTCCTTCCAGTCCTCCCGCTCCAAAGCAGAGTCACTTCAGGGCTCCACAAGTGCCTTCACCTGCGATGCCGACCGAATGCCTGCTTTGCCAAGTCGGGGCTGCTTGCTCCCACACGGAGATGCTGCAGGGAGGAGAGGCAGCCGATGGGGCTGCTTGGGCTGGGGGAGTGCCTTCCCCACGGCTTGGTGACATGGGCACGATGGCGCTGTGGGCACGGTGGCACCATGGGAGCTTCAGCCATGAGATGGCACAGCACGAAGTGCCACTGAGCCCAGCCCCCTGGGCCAAATCCTGGGCTGGGCCAAGTTACGGGCCATGCCAGTCCCATGGCCATGCCAGATCACGAGCTGTGCCAAATCACGGGTCATGCCAAACCAAGGGCTGTGCCAGATCTTGAGGTGAGCCAAATCGTGAGCTGTGCCAAGCTGTGGGCCACATCAGGTCATGAGCTGTGCCAAATCGTGGATCGTGCCAGCCTGGGAGCTGTTCCAAGCTCTGTGCCGTGCCAGCTCACTCCAGCTTGGTCCCCAACCTTGCCATAAGCCCCCAACCTGCCCTCACCCTCCGGCCAAGCCCCTCATGTCTCTGCTGCCCAGCGTGACTCCCTTCCCTGCAGGGTCTCTCCCTGAAGTGGCTGTGCCATGGTGGAAAATTCCTAGAAGAAAAATCCAAGATTTTGTGCACTTTTTAAAAGGGTTTAGAGGAAACTCATTATTTTATCGCTGCTGCCCAGCTGCCAGGAACTGCTGGAGATGCCCTGTCATGGTGACACTGACCTGGCCCTGCAAGCATGTCCCCAGCAGCTCTGGGCTCGCTGTTCTTACCGGTGACTCGGGCAGGTGACACGGGGAAGACACGAGGTGACATGCCCAAGGCTACCTGGGCAAGCAGGGTCGGAGCCCAGCCTGCTCCCCCCGGGATCCAGGCGTGCTCGGACCCCACAGCCCCCTCCCCTCCACCCATGGGGAACGCCACCACCTCGCAGCATCCTCTCCCCCGTCATTTCTCTGCCGTATTTACTATTTCTTCATCTCCCACCCCCTCTTTTGGGAAGAGACAGACTTCCCCGTTCCCATGGAAACCCTCCCCCTCTCCCCTCATTTCTTCAAAGAGGTTTTCATCCGTTTCTTTCAAAAATAGCTATTTTTAGCACCGGCTTCCCCTTCTCCCCCTCCCCATTCCCTGCTCCCAGCTCATGCTTTCCCAGATGAGCAGCACCCACCGGGGCTGTCACCCAGCACCCATGGGAGCTGTGGCACCACCTGCATGGCTGGTGACCCGGATGGGTCAAGAGCCCCATCGGTCCCTGCTCGGGTCCATGGTCCAGATTCTGGTGGTTTCCTTAATTTGTGCTTAATTCCTCTGGGATGTGGAAATGTTGGTGTATAAAGGAAACACTTTTGTTCTGCGGGAACATCCAAAATTCCCACCACTCTGCAGGCTGGGTCCTCGGGAATGACCATCCTTGCAGTATCCTCTGTGATTTCATGACCCCATGAAGCCAGGGTAATATTTCCTTTCCTGCAATCGCAGAGGGGACAGAGCCCCAGGTAGACCCAGGCAGCCCTGACCTGAAGCTTAGGAGCTCTGTGCACATCAGCTCCCGTTCGGCCCCGTGCTGGGACGGAGGCAGGTTGCCCAAATGGAGCCGAGAAAGCCACACGTGGTGGCCGTCACCACCTGGGACAGACAAGTAAAGCACGGAACCCCTCTGTCATTCCCCACTTTGCAAAGCCAAGCATCTGCCACCTCCATGAAAACATTCGTTGGTTGGTTGGTTGGTTGGTTGGTTGGAGGGATACGACACAGGCCATTAAAATCCTGCACAGCGGTGAGGTGGTGAGTAGGGAATGATTAATCAATATTTCTTCATAACGCAAGAAGGAAATGGCACCCAGGGAAATTTCCAAGCAGCAAATTTCAAGGCAGCAAGCGAAGGATTTACTGCACACGTCGCATTGGTGGGCAGAGACATGCTGCTGGAGCGTGCCCACAGCCATGCAGTCCCCACACGGGGATGCTTGGGTACGGAGGTGAGACAAACATCAGCCAAAAGGACAGCAGGAACCAGCCCCTCAGCAGCCAGGCTCCTCCAGACCCTTATTTTAAGATGAATTTGTACCTCACAAACCCAGGCAGCACCAGGGCTTGCTCCATGTGCGGCTCCAAACACCCAACATGATGTTACTGCCACGGTGGCATTTACCCGCTGCCGTTTATAACCTCCGGAGATGAAGCATGAGACATCCATCCTGTTGTCACCCTGTGCCACCCCCGGGCTGACCTACATCCCGCAGCCTCTGCGCTCCTCTCAGCTCCTCCCTCCAACAAGTTGGTAGATAAAATCCGACTCGGCGGAGATGAGCTGGCACTGGCCACGGCGAGTCCTTCTGCAGCTCTTTGTGCAATGTCTTCTCCATGCATCTATCACCCCAGGTATGGGCTGGACACCCTGCAAAACCCATGGGTTCTGGACGTGTGCCTCAAATGAGGGTTCAGCCCTGGGACCTAGTGATGGGTTTGGTACGGGAACATCACCCTCCACTCATCAGTTCTGCCACAGATGGTGTCTCCTGCTGCTCTTCAAGCAAACCCTGGTGACGTACCAGACAGCCCCTGTGCCCATCCTTCCTCCCAGGCTGGTTTTGGCTGAGGATATTCACACCCACCGTCCACATCTCAAACTTTGTGACATCCTGTTTTGCACAGATGTTCGAGCACCTCCCCAGTTAACCGCATGTCAACCGAAACCTGCAGCTGGAGGCACCACAACCCTGAGAGGAGCTGATACAGAAATCAAGGGCACAGCAGAGAGAGAAGCACCAAGAGCTGCTAAAACCCACTGCTCTGGCTCTGAGCACCCCTGAACCAGAGAGGCACCCTCCTCCCAGCCTTAAACCTGCCCCTGCCACCACCACTGGCCAGGATCTAGTTTGGTCCCATCCAGTACAGCCACTCTGAGGACAGCTATATTTGGAAATCACTGCGCTGAAGCTGATTTTGCTCATCGTGGGTTGTCCACCACCCAGCTCATCCTCCCCAGCAGACCCAATGCTCACAGCAAACCTAGAGAGCAAAGAGAGATGAAACCACACAAACCAGTCCTGATACTCAACGCTGCTTTTCTAGGAACTTGTTTGATTCTATCAGCCTTCTTGAGGCCAATAGAGTCAAACAAAATGTTTTGTAAAATTCAAGAATTTGAGGTTCTCCATAATTGCTGAATTCCCCCAGTTTGATCCTCTCCAGGGTAGCCATGGGCACGCTTGGCTGCTGCTCTGCTCCCAGTCCTGAGCTCCCCAGCTCAGCACCTGGAGCCTCTTACAGGATTTCTGCCTGGATTTCAGTCCTAGGAACAAGATTTGCAAAAATACCCAAGTCACTGGGGATAAAACTCTGTGCTCCTGGCTCAGTGACAGCTAAAATAAAATCCCCCTCAGAGGGACCCAGAGCCTCCAGCCATGGGACACAGCACAGAAGCTCTTGTCTTTGCAGTTCACGCCATTTCAGCACCATCTCTAATAATTTATCACTTAGAGGACCCCTTTGAGCGATTCAGATCCTGAACCAGATCCAGCCTTCCTTGGGCTCACCCGGCTCACCCCGAATCTCAGGGGGGTTTCAGCTGAGCCACTCTTCCGCTCGCTTCACCATCTCCAGCTGTTTTCCCCCAACCAGGAATGTGCCTCTTGCTTTTTAAATTAAATCTGTCAATACCAGAGACAGGTGATTTAGAAGCAAAAGGAACCAGAAAAGCCTCCAGTTTTCAGCTGCTCTTGGAAATCCTCTCCTCGTAGGTTGTGGGAGTGCTGGAGTGAGACCGGTCACAGCCGCTGCCGACTAAACGTGGCTTGTAAAATCCGAACTTCTTTTCCCATTCTCACTATTCAATATTTTTAAGACAACCGGTAACCTAAAAAGAAAAGCTCTGACATCATTTGGCCATGTTTGCTTTTGGGTGAAGCTCAAAGACGTGGTACGAGCCAAGGGCAAGGTTTTTAAATGAGTTTTGAACCTCGTTACACAAGATCCCCGCCTGCGATGAGGACGAGCGGGTCGGCTCCAGAGCCGGCACCTCTGCTGTGCCAAAGCATCGCAGTGACATCCCTCCTTGTGACACTTATCATCAATATTTCAAGGGTTTGCCTGGAGCTTCTTCAGTGGATAAAGAGAGTGCAGCTCTCCAAACGGCTGGTTGGGATGCTGGAAATGCGCAGATTTGACCCCAAGATTTTATTTCTCTAAAGCATTAAATTTTGCTTCTGAGAATGGCTTAAATTTCAGTTTATTTCATCCTGAAAAACGAGTTCATCCAAGGGATTCATCTCTAACCTCACCCTTGCACCATCCTTTGCATCCCCAACATCTCCCCTCTGCCCCTTTTCACGTTCAAACCACCACGCGCTGCGTGTTTCAGCCATTTTATTGAACTTTGCGTATGAAATAACAGTTTCAAGTTCTAATGAAAAAAAAACATTAAAAAAATAAATTTAACATCAGGTAAAAATATCACGCAACCAAAAAAGAAAAAAAAATTCACTTTTTTTTTACCAGTAACTGAACACAAGGCCCACACCGCGGTGGAGGTCACCAGGATGACGAGATGTAGCGGCTTGTTTTAGCATCAGACTGGTATCAAAAAGACCAAGTTTAAACAATTGCAACACAGCTCACTGGCAAAGCCAGAGTTTAAAACGAACGCCGAGTAACAAGACTGCGCTTTCCATCTCCAGTCCAAAATTGCATCGTTTCTGTGGCACCTAATTAGTCAGGATTTAATTTTTCAGTCTGATACACTGAATTTCACAAGGCAATATTTCACCGTCCAAACGTACCCAACACATGTTCCAGTTGAGACAATCACGGAAACATTTCAGCGTTACCCGGCTGCGCACGTAGAGGAGGGAAAGCAAAGTGAAAATTATATCCAGCCGTGTCAGCCCCAGGAAGATAGCGTGAAAATAAGTTGCATAGTAAGTGATGGGAAATCAAGAAACACGAGCTGCTCCTGTGTTGGAGGCCGATGGCCGATGCAACGTCCCCCATTTGCAATGTTTTGGAACCTCAGGTGATGAATTAAGAGCCCATTCTGCTTGAAAGATGCTAAAATCAGCCATGGGAATATCTCACCTTCAGCAATGAAGGTGATTTTCCTGCAAGACCTGAAAAATTTGAATAACCACGTTTGATTTCCAATATATTAATGGCAGCACAAGGGACATGGCAGCAAACGCATCGTTTTGCGTTAAAACTGCCCTGTTTCAGGCACTGGTTTACAATTTCCTGGCTACATCTCCTCTTAATACCACTTGACTTGCAAGTCCAGCTCTATCAATGACTTGTGTATCTCCAGATAAATTGTCCTGCTTCCAAAATCATCCTCAGGAATTGGAGTGATGCTTTTAAAACACAGCATCCGTGGCCTGGCCTTGCAATGGTCAGAGAGATGATGTGTTATGGAAAACACAGGCCGGTGACAGCGGCATCTCAGACCATTCGTTTTAAAGATGCGCTGATGGTGCTGTCTAGGAGAAGGCAGAAAAAAATGTGAAAAAGAAACATAATTTACCTGTACCAGAGGCTGGGGATTACAGCGCTGTGTAATTTAATTCACCCAGGGCTGCTGCTTGAGTCTCAGGTCAAGGGACAACCTTCTAGCTGACTCTGTGCAAGGGAAAGAAAAGCAAGAAAGTGGGGAGCACACCGGCTCCCAAAGCTTTTTAGGGGAAAAAAATGCTATCCCCTGAATTCCTTAATTTTACAAGGATTCAGTAGCAATAACAGCATTTGAACATCTGCCTCGGAAAATGTCCGAGTGTGTGCATAATAAACCCTTCTGCACCTTCTGCTCAAAGGTTGGTTTCTGAGATATTAATATTGCAAGTTTTTTCACCAGCACCGGTGGAAAGAGGCTGGAGGTCAGGCCGGGACCGCAGGAATCCTGACTTTCCCCCCAAATCCAGTGGGACAAGCAAAGCAGTCTGTTGTATGTTGTCTCTGAAAGCCTTCTCCAGCCACGCCACTGAGCCCCATCCCATCTGCTGTGCCCACGGAGCCTTCGTTAGTGCCCTTAAACACTTGAGATATTTTGCTTTCCAGTTGTGCTGCCTTCTTAAAACACCTTAAAACTTGTTCTTAAAACACGTGGCTTTACGTGACCCTATACCAGCCCAGCTCCCGTGATCTGATTTTCCCGCCTACCCACCAGCACAGACCCAACAGCAGAGCTCTCGTCACTTTAATAGCACCCTAAAATTAAAAGTGGGGAGGGATGGCATACAGAGTCGGAGATGGCAGCTGTGCTGGGCGCAGAGGAGAAACGTCTACATGTTCAGCGTCTAAAGAGCACGTCTAATGCACGGCACGTCAGAGATGCTCTCGGCATCTCGGAGAGCCGCTTTGAAGGGCTATGAATAAAGATGAGCAGCCTGCGTTCGGATGATTACGGGAATCAATGCACACTCTTTTTTGGATCTTTTCTTGATGCCAGCCGTCATTAAATCGCTCCCTTTTTAGGGTTTTTTTTTTAATCGACTGGATACATTTTTAATTTGTCTTCCCTTGCCAAATCCAGCCCTCCGCTCCAAATGACATCTCAACACGGCTGTCCTGATACGATGGTTATCTTTAAGACGCACAAGGCTAGAGTCAGAGTCGTGGCAACACAGATTAATATACCGGACGGACAGTGAAAGACTATCAAACTCTCCATTATTTGGAAAAAGCACATTAACAATTAGCTGGCTCAGCGACCAAGCAAAAGAAACCCAACAGCATGGAGCAACATCATCGACGCCAGTATGTACAATATCGAAAAGAGATGGAAATTTGGCAAGATTGTCATCGGTGTGAGATGTCCGTGGGGTGGATGGGTCAGGATCTGGTTTTTCCCCATCACTTTGCTCGTCAAAATCACACACTTTGAACTGTAACAGAGAGACGCTTTAACAAAGTGGCTATTGAAAACAGACGAGGTATAATTACGTTACATACACACATGCCATAAAAAAGCTCTCTGTAACACCGGTGAAAAATAAAAATAACTTTAGTACTGATACATTCTATCCCCCATTTTAAGGGCTACTAGATCATGTTCCAAAAGAAACTAAATTTAACACCTTTGGGACCAGGGCTTCCCAAGATCCAGGTCTGTGTTGCAATCCAGAAAACCAATTCTCCTCCTGTTAACGTGCTGTTACCCCTGCGGGCGACCTGGGGCTGTCTGCAGGGGTGCGGGGGGATGCTGGAGCAGCCCTTCAGTGGGTGCTTTGGGTGTTTGCAGCCCAAAACCACCAGCGTGGTAGAAAAGTGCTTTTCTGGTTCAGTCCCTCGAGATTTCAGAGTTGCTAAAGCTTTTTTTCAATCATCTCCTTTGCGGCCTCAAGAGCACGCTACAAACCTGTCACGCTGCAGGGAAGACTACAAACAAATATATTTTGCAGCTCCTTAGTGGTTTTGGAGGTGAGATCTTCCAAAAAAAGCCCAGCCCCATCTCCTCCAGCCTGCCGGCATCTCCATCCATGGCAATGGGGATGAGACCACTGCTCGGTCATTTGGGGTTACCAGTGATGGAAACAGGCTCAGCTCTCACTTCCCAAACACTAGGGACTTTTTATGGTCTTCTTTAAGGGGTCTTTTTAGGGTCTCAAGACTTTTTATGGTCTGAGCATTAATTAATTTTGGTGCTGGGGAGCTGCAGGATGAGACAGCCCAGAGCAGGGCACAGCTCCCCTCTGCAGGAGGCAGGGGATGGATGCCTGAGAGGTGGCTTTCAGCTGTGGTGTGTTAAGACGCAGTTGGCCACAAGTCAAAAAGCTCTGCAAGCCCATCCTCAGACCAGCTCCAGCTGCGGCAGTACCGCGGTTACTGCCAGATCCCAAGGGATTTGCCAGCAGAGCAATTTGCTGGAGGATCCCATGGAGCAGCTCCCTCTCTCTAACCCCCCACGGGCTGGCCTCAGGGTCAGCATGGCCAAACGCAGAGTTAATGAGAGCCACCGCTCCAATTAGCTTTAATTTGTGCAGGCGGCTTTCACACTGGATTGATTTCACACCGTGGGGTGCTTCACCTCCACAATTCCCCAGCATCCCTCTATTGAGCCTTGGTATCCCCAGCTCATCACCATGGGCTCGGGGACCTGCTCCTCGGGCTCTTCCAGCAGTCCTGGTCCCCAATCCACCTCCCTCTGCACCCCGTGCTGCAAAAGCCGCAAAAGCTGGTGCTGCCCTTTCTAATTCATTTGTCCACAGCTCCAGGGTTTCTACTACGCTGGGAATAAATGCAAACAAGCCCAAGGAGTAATGTCCCACTAAGGGCCAGATCCACACTTGCTCTTCGTTCCCCAAGATGACCAATGCAGCTTTGACTAAAACTGCTGGTTTTTCACTTCTGTTTCTTTTCTCGCCATCTCAGCCCATTCTCCCCAGCCCGCACCTACGCAGAGCCCCAGAGACTTCTGTCTGTGGGAGCCCAAGGTCCTACTCCTATGAACAAGGTCTTCATCACCAACGTTACATATGCCATGACAAGAGGAGGAATCCAAGCCAAGAAATTATTTGTGATTAAAACCCAACAAAATAAACACGACCTCACCAAAGTCGACGCATTCCTTTTAAGAACCGCATCATTTCCCCACTGCTAAGGGAATGTCTCGATCCTAATTTGGGCTGAACTTTGCATGCGAGGCTTAGACAGCCAGAAAGGAGGATGACTTCTTCTGCTGAACTACAGACAGGTCCGGAGCAATCCCAGCCCTGAACAACGGCTCAGAAACCCACTTGGGTCTCATTCCTCTTCAAAACTCTTCTGCATGGAGAGACATGTGGTGCAGGCAGCCAGTTGCTTTGCCACAAATATTCCCAAATTTTCCCATTTCAGAGCCTTTCTTCCAGGTAGGGTGTTTATTTTTAAGTGCATCCTCGCTTGGGTTGTGCCTTGAAGCACCCCACATGTGTCTCCTGTGGATGTTCCCCATCTCCTGCCCAGGATCTGGTTTGAAATGCAGGTAAATCACAGAATCACAGAATCAATCAGGTTGGAAGAGACCTCTGGGATCATCGAGTCCAACCATAAATCTCTCCGCTCAGCTCCCAGCACGGTGATGGACCCAGGTTTTGGTGCTGCAAAACTCTTCGTGCAGAGCGGTCCTCGCTCAGCTTTCCAGGTACCCAGTGGAGACCTCGAGGCTTGTCCTTGGACACAGACCCAAAGCAATCAGCGGCATGAATTCAAGAGTCTGCTTCACATGCCCAAGGACTTTGTCTCCTGTTACCCTCCCTTGAGCACCCTCCGCTTCAGAGCGAGCTCCAGCTCTCTTCGCTTGGTCCAGCCCAAAGCAACATTCCCTGAACCATCCCCGGTGAATTATTGCAATGCAGACACGGAGGTTCCTGTGCTCTCCTGAGTCCCACTGACATTATTTTCACCCAGAAATCCAATGCTGATGTGAATATCACCTTGCTCCTCTGATGGACTATGTGCCGGGTGTGTTTTAGTCTCAAAGCTGGGATGGTGGCAGCGTGCCGAGGTGGATGAGGCTGGGGTGAGAGGGGGAAACCTGAAGCAGGAGAGACCATCGACCCCTTTGCCATTTGCATTTATGCCTTTGCAGACCATTTCTCCCATCGCACAGGGCTAATATTTACCCACACAGCCCTAGGAAATGCAGTGAGGTTGTAGAGACCCCAGTTTTAACAGCTCCACAGCCCAGCGTGGGCAACCCACGGCTTTAACCTGCGACAAAAAACCCCTCAGCGTGCAAAATGAGACAGCAACGGGCAAAGGAGTGATGGACTTATAGTATTAGCAAGACAAGACTATAATATTCCCTCGGGACTGAGGTACCGTGGGACAACAGAGAAGGTCGCATGGGCTCTTGTGAAATGAAGCAGGGGCAAAACTAGCCAGGATTGGGGTTTTTATACCTTTTCCACCCCTGGAAATTCGATTTTTCCTTAGTTTTTCATGGAGTGATCCTGAAAGCAAGGCACAACTTGTTGACTGTTTGACACCATTTTCCTCAGCGTCAGCAGGGATGTTACTTTCTTAATGAGGACTTGAATCACAGCCTTTGGTAAAGCACATACCTACTTATAAAGAGCATTTACAGGAAAGTCAGAAAAACGGAACAGGAATTATTCACATATTCCTTCGACAGGGAACAGTGAGAGCAACCGAATTTCCCCCATCTCCCTCCCACCCCAACAAAACACTTGGACCGCTTATTAGCAGCTCTGGTTAACATTTCTTTTCTGGTTGCTTAATCTTTCAAGAGATTTTTTTTAAAAATAGAAAAAAAAAAATTCTGAAATAATGTCCAAATGATTTCCACCTCCCCTCCTCCTTTTTCTGGCTCTGTTCAGTCTCATTATATTGCACATAATTTGAAGATAATCTTCCGGCTGCAAAGATGGTCCCTTCTACATAATGCACTTGTTAGAAAACATAGATAACGTGGCAAATATTTCATATATATATATATATGAACTATGAAATGGGTTTAACTTTGGAGGACAGACCCTCCGTCGGCCGGGTCCACAGCAGCATCAGTCACCATGTCCATGATGTTTGCCATTTCCTTGGAGTTGTTTTATTTCTCAACACAGTCCTGAAGGTCTTAATTTTGAAACTTCTTCTGTTATCTGTTGGGCAGAGCAAAGAACCGCTTTTATGCAGAGCCGGGTTTGAAAAACAAGTAACAGGTTATTGGTTTTTTTTCAAGGCAAAGTAGAATAAATGTTGCACATTGGTCTCCTTCAACAACTTCACATCCCCATTCCCCACAAACAAAAAAAAAGGGAAAATTAGCTAATCAAAATTGTTTAATGGAATAAATGCAACACAGTGTAAAGAGACCTAAAGATAAAAAAAGATTCATTAAATATATTCCGGTTATTAACTATTATCTCACATTAATGGCAAGTTCCAAATCCAGAATAATTAGCGTAAAGTGGGTTTTCCTCATCATGTTTTTATCTTAATCAAGCTGGGTTTGTTCCAACCCGATACAATTCACATAATATTCAGCAATTTCTTGATCTTATAAATCTGATACAGGGGATGGCAGGAGTTGGGGCTGATCCCATGCCCAGCGCTCAGATCATGGAGTCGCTCAAACCCAAGAGCCCATTTGGATGCAGGGATGGAGATGTCTAGCAAAGGGCAAAAAAAAAATCCCCCAACCTCTGCAGTGCCAGAGCTGCCAAGCCTCTGGAGTGCGTGAACCCAGCTGGTATCGTAACAGGGCAGCTCTGAAGCCTGATAACCCTGCAGCACGAAGGGACCCATCCTGACTCCTCTTTTAGTACAGTGAGGTGCTCTGCTCTGTCTTTAAGACACTGAAAATCTTAGAAACTTCATGCAACTGCTTATATCCTTCTCGTTTTCCAAAAAATACATGTTCTGCCTTTAGTTCACACTGTGGAGATCGGAGCATCCCACCTCCTGCTGTGCCCCAGCCCGGGCTCTGTGCCCACCTGCGGATGGGGCACGGCTGAATTTCCCACGGGTTTAAGCCCTGTGCAAGTCAGCGGGAGTCACACACTCGAATTCTGGCCCTTTCGCAGTGATTTTTCAAGTGGGAATTAGTAAAGCTTCCTATAGTGAGGTTCATTAACTGTATTAAACCCAGTGTGTGGTGCACACTAATAAGATGAGCGCTACCACCAAATCAGATTAGGTGAGCCGGATGCTTCATTAGCAGCCGGTGATGAGACAAGGGTAGGAAGGATCTGTATTCATGGTTCAGAGCCCAGCCTAACACACTGGGACCAGCCTGGTCCCAGCTTATCCCCCAAAAATGAGCCTATTTGCCCCAAAGGGAGAGTCAGGATGGAGATATGCAAGATGGGATAGGATCTGCGCACTGAGGAGGATGAGACCTGCTCTGTGGATGCTGCAAGGATGACGTTGTAGGGATGATGTTGTAGGGATGATGTTGTAGGGATGACGTTGTAGGGATGATGTTGTAGGGATGACGTTGTAGGGATGACGTTGTAGGGATGATGTTGTAGGGATGACGTTGTAGGGATGATGTTGTAGGCATGATGTTGTAGGGGTGCTAAAAGCAGGCAGAGAAAGGAGAGAGGTGGGATTTCCCGCAAGGAGCAAAGATTCCCTTGCAAGGCAGCACAGCAGTTGGGGGTAAAATAAGCTACCAGAGCTTAGTGCTTCTTGCAAGGGTCTCAGACCAGCCAGTTTTTCAAGCATTGGCTTATCTTGAAGCACCAGAAGGACTGTTCATGGGTTTAAAGCTAACTGGGGTTTATGCTTTATTGGATTGGGCTTGCTGGGGGGGGATTACACCCCCCTCCCACCTGCCAGCAGGGAAGGGCTCCTGCTTTTTTTTTGCAAAGCAATAGTCAAACTGCTGGGAGCCTCAAGCATCGCTGGAGTATTACACAAATAAAACCCAAACAGCACCTTCTGCCCAGTAAATACCATTGGTTTGGCTGAGAAGGGGACGGCAGAGTTTGGGCTCTGCAGATTAAGTGGTAAATAACCATTTGCTCAAACCGGGCAAATAATCCAGTGCTTTGGGGTACCCTGGTGCCTTTTCAGGCTGTATCCTCGCCCTTGTAGAAAGAATCTCCAAATCCTCAGCCTAACGCTGACGTTATTTCACCGAATTCAGCAAGAGCAGCAGTGGGAGTGAGAAATCAGGAGCATTCAGGAGATATCGCTGCTCCGGCTCCTGAAGGGATCCAGATGTCTTCCCATCATACAGGGGTGATGAAATCCTCTGCACTCCAAGAGAAACAGAGGATATTAAACAGCAGCCACAAAAATTAGATGTTTTTAAACCGGTTGGGCCAAATAATTAGTATTCAAGCATTCAGAGCTGGTGAAGCAGCTCATGAGACTGCAAGTATTGAGTATCTCTTGAGCCTTGGACCTGGTGAAAATCCAGAGGACTGGAAAATAGCTCCTGTTGGGCCAGTTTTTTAAGGGATAAACAAAGCGACCTGCAAAAATGATGGGTCTGGCCATCTGTCGCTGATCCCAAACAATATGCTGGAATGGCTGAGAGTCTTAATACGGAATTAAAGAGGAAAAGATAATTGATGCCAATCAACACAGGGTTAGGGAAAACAGATCTTATCATATTAACTTGATATCTCTTCTTACCGAGTTCCACGTTTGGCTGGTAAAGGTAAATGCTCATGTAATGCTCTCCTCTGAGGGAGCTGCATGACACCTTGGTTAAGAAAACGGAGCAATAAAGCCAAATTCCCAGGAGATATCACAAGCGAGAAAACCAGCTGAACCCAGGTCACGCTCACTTGTTCGCTTCTCCTTGTGCATCCTTTGCTTTCTCAGAGCATTTTGCAACCAGGATGGAAGAGACAGCGCTGAAAGGTTTCCAGCCCCAGAAGAGAACAGCCCAGGCTTGTTTCAGATGCTCCAGAAAGAAGATTTCCTCCTTTAATTCAGAGGTTTCTGAAGTGCAGAATGTCCTTCAGACACCTGAAGCGTAAAGCACAAGCGCTGGGTGCCCGCATCCACCGATGCACACGCAGGGCTAGAAACCCCCTCTAGCCTGCAATGCTACGCCCGGCTCACAGCAAACTCAATTCACATCCCTCCTGCAAGCTCAAATTTGCAGCAGGCAGGTTCATTTTAAGCCCAAACTTCTTATATCTTATTTCTGACCTGCTGCAACATCTTGAGGTTTGAATCGGTACTGAGCCGCAGGGCCAGCTCCAAGGAGAGACCAGCAAGGAGGGAGAAGAGGGATTTCAGCTACAACTGCACAGAGATTTCAGGAGAAATGGGCCATAAGGATGGAAAAGCAAGTGCAAAGATGCAGAGTGAAGAGGAGGATGGTTATGGGAAGCGGAGCTGTAGGGCAGAGCTGGCGTCCCCGGGAAGCTGGGTGAGACCCTGGGCTTCCCTCCAGCTGGGGGAAATAACTGCAGCTACTGGGGTACGGGGGGGAGGGTGTGCAGACTCTGCAAGCCTCAAGCAACCTGAACTCCACAAAGCCTTTGGAGGATTCTTTACTTCTTGCTCTGTGTTTCAAAACTGCCTCTTCCTTCCCCAACGTGTTTCATTGCAAACACTTAATGAAGCCGCTCAGTAGCATTTAAAGATGGGGAAACTGAGGCCCGGAGGAGCTGACCTGCCCAAAGCCACTCAGCAGGCTGATGGCAAACAGCCAGCAAACACCGCAGTGCTCCCACCCTCCACGTCTGGGGTGCAGGGATGCACCTTTTCATGGACCACCACCTCCATCCTAAAATCGCCCCGAGCAGCACAGCATCACCCACCACCCTGCATCGCGGTGGCTCCTGTATCGCAACCAACAAGCTGAACAGCAAACGCATCTTTCTGCAAAGGCAAAAAACTCTTTGCAAAGTGTGTGTTCATCCTGTCCATGCTCTGTGGCAATCTTTAGAGAGAGATGAGAGATGAGAGAGAGAGACCCGAGAGAGAGACCCATGAGAGCAAGACCCCGAGCACAGACCCCGCTGCCCCCACAGAGGTTGAGCCTTTGGTGCTTCCGCCGCCAACCAAACCATGACACAACCCCAAAGGATTCTCCATCATCTCTATCCCTGACGGTGCTTTGGAGGAAGAAAAGCAGCTGGTGCTGGTCAGCATCAAAATAAAACTGACTGCACTCTGCATCCTTGCCAGCGAGAGCAGAGTCACTGGCTAACCTAGTTGCACAAGCCGCCCATCCAAACCTAGTCTTCCCACCCGGTATGTGTTAAAGATGCTAAAAATGAAGTGCAACAACTGTAGAAAAGCAACAGACACGACAGAGCTTAAACGTGCTCAGAAAAGCATCTGAATTACAAATCTTAAGGAAATGAATCATTCCTAAACAAACCCAGCAGCGCGGGCTGCCGTCTGCATCGCCGAGCCGCGAGTCTTAATATTAGTGTGCGGCGCAGTTGGGTAAAGACTGTTCCCGCTACGAGCAGGGGAAGCCCAGCGATCAGGAAGTATTTTAGCTACTCCCAACCCGAGTGACAAGCTGAACGAGATAGGAGACAGGTTTTAATTTACTTGAGCGTGTCCTAGTTCATAAGAAGGAGAAAACTGATGGTGCCCGCAGGGATGTTCATGCGTGAAGGTTTCCCTGCCCGGCTGCAGAGCATCCTCAGCGCTGGAAATTCAGGCTCTGGGTGGTGATGAGACACAGATGGACCCTGAAATTTGGGGGTCTCATAAAGCAGCACCTTGTTTGTGGAAGGAAAAGCACACAGTGGGTTTCCTCAGAGCATTTTTGGCTGAGTATCGCCAGCAGCAGGGATAAAAGGGCTCCAGCTACAAGGGCGGCGTTGGACCCTGCACACATCCCTCTGCCACGGGGAGGACGGTTCTCAGGAGCAAAATATGGGACTCACCGGGTGACAAAGAGCAGGAGCCCTGACGCCTGCCCAGCGCAAAGCAGCAAACACACATCCCGTCCGGTGGATGAACATCGCTTTGACGGAGACACCATTACTCATTTTCCTGTTCAGGAAGCCAAGTACGGGAGTAAAAGGTCTTGATTGTGTCACGGACTCGACCACAGCAGAGCCAGGAGAGCTTCAGCTGGGGCAAGAGCCAGATGCTGCAGAGACGGGGCTGGGGCTGCTCTGCAGGGCTCCCCCAGCAGCAACCGTGCCCTGCGCCATGCGATGGCTCTGCCCTACAGCAGGGCTGTACCCCCTGCCTCACCCCATCCCCACGTGGGCTGGGATGGATTCTGCTCTGCTCCTCTGGCCACCCCAAGCACCTGAAGGGTATCTATCGTGCTGGAGAACAAAAGAACCTTTTTAGAAGAGTTCAGGCCTGAAAATACACCAAAACAAAAGGGCAAATAAGTGGGAGAAAAAGGTGAGGGTGTCGAAGTACCAAAGTCCTACGTGTGTCCTAAGAAAGCCCTATGTCACCACCCCCCAAAATGAAGCCAAAACCCTCTCACTGTCTGAGAAGCGACTCCCAGACGGGATGAGGCACCTGAGGGCACCCACCCCAAAACATCCCTAAAATGTCCCCGTCAGAGCAGCGATGGCCGCAGTCCCGTGGCTGTTTCCAGGGAAACTCTCCTGCCAGAGAAGCACATCGCTCCAGCCCTCCATGATCCATGCCTGACTCCCACCGCTGGCACTGGGAGAGGGCTCACACCACCCAGCACCCGCGGCACAGCACCCATCGGGCTCACCTGGACCCAGAAGGTACTGGATTAGTGCAGCCTCTGCCACGTAAAACAGCACTCAGGGAAAGGCAGCAGCATCCCATCCTTAACACATGCTCCAGCTATACACCACCCCCCCAAAGTCAAGCCAAGCACCCCATTCAGACCATGGGTGCAGACCCATAGCAGGGAAAGGTGCAGAAGAGCAGTACCAGCTCCACAGCAGCAAAGAAGATAATTTATAGGATATTGCCCTGCCCACAGCATCCTATAATGTCCAGAAAGTCCCTATTTCCCTGCACCCATCACCCATATGATGGCCTCTGCATGAGGATGGTGGTGCTCCGAGCTCTCCTTCCCAGTACACGCAGCAATTGAGACCGAAGGGCAAAGTGAGGCGCATTTAAATCCTATTTGTCTGTTTGCACTCGCAGGTTTGCAGCCTACCCAGAGACCACTCGTTAAACCATTTGAAAACGGGGGAAAGAAAAAAGGCCCTGCCTTCCACCAGGCTGTGATGGGAGCCTCCATGTGCGCTCCCCAAGATATGCATATTTTAAAAGCTTGGCAGGAAGAGGGCTCCAAACTACACAATTAAACAGATTTCGAGCAGAACGCTCTCCCTACACACCAACCGCTGCAAGAGACCCTTTCTCTGCGCCGCAGCTCTGCCAGGAGAGAGCCCTTCGCAGCCCATGAGCTCCGATGGCTCCTTCCCTTCTGCTGGAGAAGCTGCTTGTCCGCCCTTTGCCTCCGTTTAATTGTCCGTAAGCTGGAGATTAAAAACAAAAACCGACTTCTTTTGTCAAGTGATGGAGCAGGAACAATTGCCCGGAAAGAAATTTAACCCTCCCGGAGGAAAGAGATATCCTCAGCCCTTGTTTGTGACCACACGTGGGGTGGGATGGATACTGCTCTGCTCCTCTGGCCACCCCAAGCACCTGAAGGGCATCTATTGTGCTGGAGAACAAAAGAACCTTTTAAGAAGAGTTCAGGCCTGAAAATACACCCAAAAAAAAGGGCAAATAAGTGAGAGAAAAAGGTGAGGGTGTCAAAGTACCAAGTGGAGGGACCAGGGCTGGGGTTGCTGCATGTCCCCTACATCCCCCAGTACCAAGGATGTGTCTGTCCCCGTTTTGAGGTGGCATCCAGAGCTGGAACAGGGGAAGGTCATAAAATACAAGTGAGGGAAAGGGAAAGGAGCCTAGAAAAGGAGGCAGGAGGCTGTACAAGGCTCTATATCATCCAGTGCCCCTATATAAACCAAATACATAAAGCAGCCAGGGAGGCAGCTACAGCCTCCCAGAGCTGCGGTCGTGGAGCAGGAGCTGCCGGCTCCCATCCTTGCTCCTGTCCTTCGGTGCCAACAGTGTCACTTCATCTCAGGATGAAGGAGAACAGGACAACGACAGGAACGAAGGAGAGGGGAGGAGGAGGAGGACATTTCAGAGAGCATCCCTGCCACACCGCTCATGCAGACAGCAAGCTGGGGAGCCCACGCCGGGGACTACCTAGGGACGCAGCCCTTCCCCTGCTTGCTTTCTGCGTGATCTTAAATGTCAGCCAGCAGCTTTCAGCAATGCACTTTCCTCCATTTAATGTAATAAGCTGAGTCTAGGCAAGCCCTTCGCCTTGCCTTGGGAGGGGTTTTGCAGCGGGCTGCCAGACAGCAGGCAGGCAGCTCCGCTAACACCCATCTCCTCACGCTGCCTCCTCTAAGCACATTAGAAACAGTCGAGTCCAACCCGCTGCAAAGGCTGAGACTCATCTTTAACTCCCCAGTGACTGTTAAAACAGTCCTGAGTCCTACTAGGAGGCACATTGCAAGAGAGCAAAGTAAGTTAAATAAGCAGCTGGCTGCCAAGAGAGCAATCTTTCAGCCATCTCTGCGATTCCTGGCACGTGGCAGCCAGTTTAAGAGAAGCCGTCAGACCGTGCAGCAGCAGCAAGCGTTTATCTCGCTGAACGGTACCCAAGGAGACAGCGCGGAGGGGAGAGGCAGACAGAAATGGGGCAGAGCATCCAAAGGATACCCCCGGTTTTCCACTTCCAATTCTTCGGGTGTATCTTAAAGACAGAGCAGCAGTGCTTTTATATTTTCCAGCGATACCATCGGGTACTGGAGCAAAACTGCCTTTTACTGGGTGAATTGGTTTCCTTGCCACCTCTCCCATCATCTTGCCATCTCCCATCACCTCTCCCATCTTCCTTGCCACCTCATCCCAGCATCTTTTACTGTCAATAAAACACATTTGAAATTATTCTGCCCCTACAAAATAAGGCAGGGAGTATTGAGGAAAGCAAACTAACAACCTGCAAGGTTTCTGCTTATTTTAGATGGCAGAGAAACCGAAAATTGTACTGTGCCATTTCCAGGAGAACACGTGGTTTCCGTACCCCATGCAGCTGCCACGGGCAAAACACAGACACAAAACTCATCTGCAAACTCTCCTGAGCAGGACTGTTTCTACTGCTTTTAAACTCAAGTCCTCCTTTTAGGAATAGATGTGCAGAAAAGCTTTAATACCAATAAAAAGTGAGAGCTTGTAGGCAGAAATGACACTTCAGCCTGGGGAAAAGGCATGCTGGGGTGTCCCCAGTTACCCCAGACAAGGGATCCCAGTTATCCCAGACAAGGGGTCCCAGGTTTGCCACCTTCTGTGATGCTCCAGAGCATCTCCCTAATAAAGATCATTTGTTAGATCCTCAGCTGGTAAAAACTACGGTAGCTCCAATAAACCTGTTACAAACTGTCCTGATCCTTTTAAATCCGGGTAAAATCCCAAATAAACTCCTATTTTGGTGTGGCCAGAATCTCTGTGGACAAATCCCCCTTTCCACACACTTGGGAAACGTGTGACTCGCACAGGTTGGGGTCAAATCTCTCGCTGCCGTAAGAGGTATTTAACAGCATCCCTGTGCAGTTCACTACTTCGAAGAAAGCTGGTTTTATTTAACCCAAAATGCAGCAAAACAGAGCAGAGCTGGAGCCGAGGCACTCGAGGCTGAGCAGCCAGGCCCTGCCTTCAGCCTGCTTCGATGGCAAGGGTCAGAGGGAAGCGCTAAACTGCTGCAAACAACACTTTTAGCAAAGAATTGGAAAAATCCAGCTGCATAAAAAGCTGCTGGGTTTTCCTTCAGCACCTGCAGAGCACTAAAAAGCAAAGTGAAAAGCAAACATAAGCAGAGGAGCTACAGGATGTTATCCTAACTTAGCTAACGTGCACAAAAGTACCTGACAGCAGTGGGCTAAGCTGAAAAATAAAACTAAGTAGTGGAGAAGATGAGATTTGTCCCCAAAAAAAAAGCAATATTATCTTATGATGCATTAAACCCTACCCCGTGCAAAGCTCACCTGATCCCATCAGATGTCCCGTGGCCCCTGGTGCACACGTAAAGATGAAGCCGGTGTCTTTTCCCCGGCGGGGTTTTGGTTACTTTGCAATCCTGCTCTTTATAGAGCTGTCCCCCTCGTTTCCAAAAGCCGCCGGGGTTTTCCAGCCGAGCTTTCCCGCTGGCTGCTCAGTGCCATTTCACACCGGGTTGGGGTAAAACCGCCGGGTTTCATGGGGCGCAGGGGGAGCGCGGGGTCGTTCTCAGCGGAGTGGGCGCTCGTGTTTGCAGGGTGAGAGACTCCATCCCCAAATTTCACTGCTAAGATGTGAGCTCCTCTGCGAGGGAGAGGCGGATTTGTGGTGTGCTTATTGCCTACAGGCGCTTTATTCGGCACCGGGGATATTTGCAGGGAGGGGGACGTGGTCCGGGAAGGGGGTGCCAGGATGGGGTCACACAGCGGGGCAGAGCCGCGGTGTCCTGCGGGATGACGGGGCTGGAACCATCTGGAAAGGGGCTTTTATTTTTTGTGGGAAGAGCGAGGACCAAGGGGGATGGGAGAAGGGATGCCATGGCAACCTGGGGGGGTTTCCCAGGAAACCAGGGTCACCATGGCAACTGCATCGCTCCGGTCCCAATTAGTGACTTCCGCTGGAAGGCGCGTTCGCCACTTTAATCTTCTTGCCATAAGCGGCTGCATCTCTCCCAAACGCTTTGCAAAAATTAAAAAAAAAAAAGGAGGAAATCTCCCTTTGTCTCCAGCTGGGTGGGTTTGAGGCTGCACGGCCACGGCGAGGAGCCCGTCACAGATCCTGCATCCCACCAGGTCCACGCCGGCATCGCTCCATCGGCACCTAAAACCGTTCTATTTCGCCTTTCGCCTCCCTCCTCCCCGCACACAGACCCGCTGCACGGCCCCAAATTTGACATTGGATGAAATAATGCCGTAGGGTTACAGGGGAAGGGAATTAAGAATAGAAAATGAGGGCTTTTTTTCTTTTTCCCCTATTAAAATCAGCACTGATTGCACTCGGTCTCTGACCAGATTAGAATTTCATAAATGATCTAACGGGGGAGAAAAGGGAATCTGTGCTGTGCCCGTAATGGCACATCACGTTTCAATATTAAGCGTCATTAAACAATGTGGTAACAGAGACTCTCTGCAAAATTAAATGCTCGTTTCCTCCCAACCCCCTTCCAGTACACTCTGCAACATGTTTTTCTCATCTCCCCACCCAGTCCAGGGTTGTTAATCCAACAAGTGAGCTTATGTGATGGAAGGGAAATCGGCTACACGCTGCCTTTAGGGAAAGGGGGGGAAAAAATTCAGGAGCAAAGCGAGAGGTCCCCAAACCCAAGAAAATAAAAGCAGCCCTGCAACACGTTGCAGAACAAACACCTGTTTCAACGGTGAGTGTGTTTTGGCTTCAGCTTCCTTCTCTTTCCCCTTTAGCCGTCCTCTTCTTTGGAGAATTTTAAATCCTTTTTTTTTGGATCTTTAGAAAGGATCTAAAAAAATAAACGTATAAAAACGAGGGCACACACAGACCGACGATGGTGCATGTTCCACACAATACCGAGTACACAGTCACTTTGCATTATTATTGTTATTATTATTTTTTTACCTCAGCTTTTGTTGCTGTTTGTTTGGTTTTGTTTGGTTTTTTTTAAACATCCGTAAAGATCTTTTTGATGTTCACACAGTTGGGATTGTTCGTGGTTGTGCAGTTGCCTGCCTTAAAGGCAGCCTGTTTGAATGCACTGTGGTTGATTCCCCCTTCCTCGATCACCATGTACTCGGACTTGCTGAGGGTGGAATCGCTGCGAGCCTTCCTCATCTCCTCGTTGGATGAGAGGTGCTGGCAGCTCCTGACGTGCATGTATTGGGCTTGCTCCTCACCTTCTGTCTCCCGGTGGTAGAAATAGTTGAAATTGGAGACTATCACGGGCACGGGGAGAGCGATGGTTAGCACCCCCGCGATGGCACAGAGAGAGCCCACAATCTTGCCCCCAATTGTGATGGGGTGCATGTCCCCGTAGCCCACTGTCGTCATGGTCACCACTGCCCACCAGAAGGCATCGGGGATGCTACTGAAACCTGAACTGGGGTCATCAGCTTCTGCGAAGTAGACAGCACTGGAGAAGAGGATGACACCGATGAAGAGGAAGAAGATGAGCAAACCCAGCTCCTGCATACTGGCCTTGAGGGTCTGCCCCAGGATCTGCAGCCCCTTGGAGTGCCGGGAGAGCTTGAAGATACGGAAGACCCTGACCAGCCGGATGACTCTGAGGATGGCTAAGGACATGGTTTGCTGGCCGTTGCCTTGCCTCTCAGCCAGCTCAGTGCCCAGCGTGATGAAGTAGGGAATGATGGCCACAATGTCAATGATGTTCATGATGTTCTTGGAGAAGGTGGCCTTGCTGGGGCAGGCAAAGAAGCGGACAAGCAGCTCGAAGGAGAACCAGATGATGCACAACGTCTCTATTACAAAGAAAGGGTCGGTGAAGGACGGCACCATGGAAGTAGGCAAGGACGAGGAATTGGTGACGACATCAGGTGGGAGAGGGCCACCACCCATCCCCCCAGTTCCTTCATAGTCGTGGTCATCCCTGAATTCAGGCAGGGTCTCCAGACAGAAGATGACAATAGAGATAAGGATGACCAGGACAGAGACTATGGCAATGCCTCGAGCCGGCCCAGAGCTCTCGGGATACTCGAAGAGAAGCCACACTTGGCGTTGAAACTCATTGTCAGGAAGTGGCCGCTGCTTCTCCCGAATGAAACCCTCGTCCTCCCGAAACTTCTTCATGGCCTCCTCCCCCAGCTGGTAGAAGCGGATCTCCTCGGAGAAGATATCGATAGGGACGTTGACGGGTCGCCGGATGCGCCCACCCGACTGGTAGTAGTAGAGGATGGCGTCGAAGCTGGGACGGTTACGGTCGAAAAAATACTCATTGCGGAGGGGGTCGAAGTAGCGCATCCTCTTACGGGGATCCCCCAGGAGCGTCTCGGGGAACTGCGCCAGCGTCTTCAGCTGGGTCTCGAACCGCAGCCCCGAGATGTTGATCACCACCCGCTCGCAGCACTCTTGCTCCCCACCGCCCGCGGGCTGGCCGGCGGGGCCGGCGGCCGGAGGCGGGGGCTGATCGTAGCGATCCCCCCCGAGCAAAGGGTGAGGATGCTGCGGTTCTTCCAGCAAAGGGTCTCCGCCGCTGCCGCCACCACCACCCACCACGGTCATGTTGCCTTCGTCCCCTTCTTCAGCCTCTTCCTCCTCTTGGCCGGGGAGCGGCTGGGGGGCGGCGGGGGGCAGCTGCTCGCTGTAGCCCAGGTTGTGGTGGCTGCTGGTCGAGCCGCCCCGCGGCTGGCGGCTGCCGGAGGAGGCAGCGGGAGAGTGGAGCAAGCTCCGGCGCTCGTCCATAAAGGTGTGGGGCGGAGGGGAAGGGGATGGGAGGATCGGAGAGGCGCCAGCTGAAACCTCTTCTTCCTCTTCTTCCTCTTCTTCCTCTTCTTCCTCCTCCTCCAGGCGGAGAAGGAGAAAAAGCCGCCCAACTCCTCCAGCGGCTGCCGCTGCTCTGAAGAGCTGAGGCTCCGCTCAAAAAATCCGCCCCCAGCCCTGGCACCGCCTCGCTCAGTCACCGCTCCCGGAGACACCCACCAGCACCCCCGGCCCTGCCCCACGGCCCCCGGCTACCTGCGGAAACCCCCTCCCCCGCCCCTGCCCGGTGGGAGGGCCCGATCCGTGCCCTCACCTAGCAACAGGCCGAGGGGCTTCGCTCCCCTCCCCGGGAGCATCCTTGGACGCTCAGTGGGTTGCAAACAGGGAGAGTTTATTTTTTTCCTGGCAGAACCTCTGCCTGGAAAGAGGTTTTTTTTGTTTTTCTGCCCTTCTCCACGGAAAGTGAAATGTAATTTTGATTATTATTAATTTGGGGGTTTGCCTGCTTGTTTTGAGTCACCGTTTCACGCCACGGCGGGGCTGTGGGTAATGGAAAGCAGACGGCGGCGGCCGAGACGCCAACAGTTGTTTTGAATCAGCGTTTCAGTTAAAGTGCTGGGGATTTTTTTTTTCTGTATAGAAGAGAGAGCCTGTGTGTGTATGTGCATGTGTCTGGGCACACGCGTGTGTGTGCGTGTGTGTGTTTGCACACACGTGTGTGTGTGTGTGCATCCCCCCAGCAAAATAAACAGAGTGAAGCTGAGCCAACCCTCAACCAAGGCAGCTTCAGTCTGAACCCAAGGCTGCATTTCAGACTTTCCTGCAAGAAAGACAAAAGGCTTCAATTTTTTTTTCCCCTCCTCCCTTCAATTGATCTTCTTATGCAAATAGTTCAATTTTGGTCAAATTGGATTTTTTTTTAAGGCAAAAGCCTCTTCTGCAGGAGCCCAGCGCTGGAAAACGCTCCGTCCCCAGGAGATGTGCACCAGGGACAAGCTCGGATCTCTGCGCCCAGCTGTGCCCATCTGCCCCCCAGCCCCGCTATGGGTCCCCATTTTCCCAAACCCCCCCCGACTGCAGAAGCGCTTTAATCCCCAGCCACGTGCCAAGCGGGGCTTAGGCAATTCAGGGAGTTCCCAGCTTGGGAAAAAGCCCGACCATGAGGGTCGGGGAGAGGTGAGGAGGGCGACCACGCTGCCATTCCCACGCCGGCCGGGTGGTCCCGCCACGATGGGGGTTAAATCCCCTCCACCAGCCCCGCGTTAGCTCATCACCATGGTTATTTTTAACTAGCACAGCCTCCAGAAGGTAGGGAGAAAAACAGATGAAAAGATCAAACTTATTTATACTTTAAATTAGAAACAAGCTGTACAAAATATACAAACCAAGGAGGGGAAAACAACAATAAATATTGGGGTAAGAGTTGACTCTGGACTGCAAATGGCAGATTAACACTGCAGGCGAGGGCTGAGCGAGCCGAGCCTGCCTTCACCTTCACTGAAAAGGGAAAAAACCCTCTACCACTAGAAATCAGGGGAGTTTCCTGGGGGAATGAGCCTTGGCGAGGTCCTGCGGATGAAAAGGTGGACCTGGCTGTGGGACCTAACCCAACACAGACGTTAGCTGAGCTGCCCACTCTGCCTCCACCTCCACCAACCTCCCGGTGCTGGCATGGCCAACACCAGGTTTTTCACACCAGTAGTAAGGCAGCAGCTTGGCGTGGCCACTGGAAGACATTTACCCACTATCACATGCAGGGACACTCATCTCCAGGCCATGTCAACTTGCCCCAGCCTCGGACACGTGGCCCTTGTTGCCACCTCCATCCTTGGCTTTACACCTCACTTTTGAGTCCCATTTTGTTCGAGGCTGCAGATCCCCTGGGATGAGGGAGCTGGGGCAATGGATCCCCAGTCCTGCTCCCCCATCATTCCTACAGCAATTAACGGTGCTAATCAGCAATTTGTTCCCAGCAAGAACATCCACTCCTCCTTTCCAGCACACAGCACCTCCCAGCCATCCCAAACCCCAGATAAAGCAGGAAGCAAAGCCCTGGAGCATCATTAACCCTTGAGCTGCCCACGTTGCCTGTAGGTTGAGAAAAATTCCTGGAAACAACAGTTCACACCCAAGTTTGAGGCTCTGTTTTCCGCAGGTTTTATGATCACGAAATAACCACCATCTCCTCACTACATACATGTGCGTAGCAGTTAAAAACTTGTCTGGCTCATCTCTTTCCTCTGCTAGGACTTTTGCCAACAAATCACTGTCATCTGGTCTAAGGCAAACAAACAAGGCTGCTTTAAACCATAAACATTTATTGATGACAAAAGGCTTGAGGCAACAAGGCGTAACTTTCATAATTGCAACAACTTACTCTGGATCTCAGTCAGGGGCAAACTCTTCGGAAATTATTGAGAGCGCCACAGACCTTTGGGATGATGCTAGGAAAAGCCCTTCCCTTAAAACCCAAAGGATTAAGCTGTTACCCCCCATCAGCTGCAACACAACAGCAGACATTAACCCTTGAGCTCCAGGCAGCTTTGGTCTGGCATCGTGCTGGCTCAGAGGATTTGGCCAGGGAATACAGCCTGGCAGCCCCAGGCACCGCGTGGCCTCCTGGCCCTGTTTACTCCTCCGCTGCTTCCCAGTAATCCTATCAAAGCCAATTAAGCTGGGCCAGACGAGCAGCGTCGCTGCAGGCAGAGAGCAGCCGGAGGGGCAGATCACCTTCTCCCCGGTGAAGTCCCCTCAGCTCCTTCCTTCTCGTGGGGTCCCCAGCCAAGGTCTGGTTTGGCATCGGGGATACAGCAATAGCATCGCCTCCTGCTTGGCATCAGCCACCGCCAGCCCCAGATGTGTTCCCCGGAGGGGTTTGCACACAGGCACTGCACCAAGCCCAAAATTTGTCAAGCAGCAACAGAGGTGGCCTAGGTCACGTCCCAAACCCAGGAGGTCTGAGCACAAGGGAGGAGGCAAGAGGGCAGTTTGGGTCCAGGACAACCAGCGCTAATAAAAGCCCAGGGGAAAGGACATCTCTGCGATGTCTGACCCGGCCAGTGCTGTGCGAGGTGCAGCACCAAACCTGCTCCTCAAGGCTGTGGCTTTTCTGTCTAATGCAAGATGGCCTGGTCTTCCCTCTGCAATTTTCCCTCTGTTTTTTCATCCAGTTCTGCTGCTGCATCTGGTCTCAACAAATTTAATTTTATTCCTAACGGCCATTTAAGAAATCCCCCTGTGCAATGATCTATGGGCAGACCTATAACATCAGATGCAGTTTCTACAAAGAAGCAGAGCAAACATCACTCTTTTTCTCCTTTAATGGCCTTCTCAGGATGGATTTCCAAGCAGAGGGGACTCCCAGCTTCCCCCCTCCCACAGCCAGACCCAAACCATGAGGGGAACCCCCCCCAGCATCCCTCCCCAGGAGGACATGTGCTGCACAAATCGTCTCAGGACCTTCACCCCAACCCTCAGCTATTCCCAGGCATGGGGCTGCCTTAGCACCTTGCTTGCACCTTGAAATCTTGCCTCCTTCTTGCTGAACCCCATCGCCTCCCAAGTAGCCTTTTGGGGTTGTCCTTCTCCCACCAAACTCCTCCTCATCCCCCATTAGCACCAGGTAGCTGGGCAGAGCGGTACAGCACCCAGCCCGGCTGCTGCAGCGAGTGGGATCTCACCCGCTCTCCCCTCCCTCGCGTTTGAATGGGAACCTTGCCTCCATTGATAAATCTGGGACAAATCTGCCATCCTTTATTTCAGAGGATCAGAAACCTCTCAGCGCAAACGCTGTTACAATAAAACCTTAATGCACTGTAAATGTATTGTCTCTCCTCCCACAGCGGGGAACGCGCAAAGCCTCATCGAGGCAGCGCGGTATTAACTCACTGGCGAGGTTTCTCATGTCATCTCGGAAACATGAGCTCTACCTCTGCTGCTCATAACAGGGACAAACGCGACAGATAAAGGCTCGAGGTTGTCACTCGGGTCACTAATCACTGCCTAAAGCCTTTGCAGACAGGACTGCAGAGGACCGTTTGCATCAGACAGTTCAGCATCAACCCAACTTTTCAAGATTTACTTGGAGCAACCCAAACGTTATACTTCATACAACTAAAACAGATGAATGGATGCTCTAACCCTGCTCTGCTTACCTTCCTTCAGCCAGGTTCAGCTGCTTGCTCTCCTTGTAGCCTTCAACTAGTTCTTCCCCTCCAGATTACCCCTGATTTAATTACGATTATTTACTCAGCAATTGGGGAGTAAGTTGCACAACATGACCTCCTGCTCCAGACTGACCAGTCCTGCCCACCTTCACCTTCCCCCTGGGTGGGAGCATCCCCGCAGTCCCCGAGGCTCACACCCTTGGAGGAGAGCGGTGCTGTTATCCCAGCGGACACCGAGATGGGGTCACTGACTCCCTTCCCAGAAATCAGCCATCCCATCTCATCTCATCAAGCCACAAAAGCACCAGATGAAGGTAACACCTCTGGCGTAACCCCTAGGGTAAGACAAATTCTCCACTGAAGCCACCCAGGGAGGCAGCAGGAGGGATGGGAAATGCATCTCGATTTCCCAGGATAAATTTAAAGCTCTAACTCTGGAGCACACAGTCCCTATTCCTGTCCCTGTCTTAGTCAGACTTTGGGTGTAACTCAGTCATGAATCCTTCAATCTCTCCGTGCCTCAGTTTCTCATCTGTACATTAAGAGAATATTTCTCGCCTCCCACCTAGAGTCTATTTAAATCCTACACCAGAAGCCTTTCGCTGCGCTCGTGGTTGCAGAAAATGAGAAAAACACTGAAATTTGGAAGAGGGAGGAAAATCCAATGCAGTCTGAATACTGCGGCTCGCTTAGCCCTCAGCACAGGTGAGGAGCATCGCTGCGAGCTCTGTAGGGATAACTGGTGCCTCTCTTTAACTGGGTATTTAGCACCAAGCACAACAGGACCCCAAACACCCCGGGATCCTCTCCGACTGCTGCAGTCCAGCTACCGCAGGCAGCACGCCTTTAGAGAACAGTCATTACTGTTAATAGACGGGGGGAAATGAAAATGGAATCGCTAACCCAAAATAACTGAGGAGCTATTTTTCATCTTTTTTTTCCACGAAGCTGCAAATTTAGCAAGAGTATTACTTGGCCAGCGAAGATTTGGTAGCTAAAAAAGATCAGCCAAGTTACTCTGCATCGCTCAGTTGTTTCACTCGGTGACTCCGATTTAGCTGCCTAAGCTAAATCCCATCCAACCCTTTGGGAATCTAGGGGTTACAACTCAGGATATAGTCAGACCTATTTTAATATCCTAAAAATGTGATTAACTGGGTGGGATTATGGTGGCCCAACAATGTTAATGCAAATTCAGCTGTAATGGGGATCGTGTTCCAAGGCTTTCACAACGACAGCAAAATGATACCCAGCGACTTCTTACGCAGCTCCTGTTGCACGCCATTATTTGGGCATTAAGATATAAGATTACATTGACAAAGCAATTTAACCACAAATCCAAGGAGACAACAGGGCAACGTTGTTGTGTTTTCATTACGAAGGTAAAAATGTCCGCGGGAGCAGCAGGCAACCTTCACTCCAGCGATGGGGAGGAGGAAAGGCAGGGCACTCCTCAGGGACTTGAGGCGATGCCAGGAGAGCATCGGTGCCGAGTCAGACCCAGCCTCGGCATAAAGATGCGAAAACCCAATTTCTGGCAGCAAAATGTATCAGGCGGGTGAGGAGTGACTGCTCACCCCCTGAATATTTTATTCTATGGATGTCACTTCTGTTTGGGGTTGGTGACAGCCACCCAGCGAGGCGGCACAAGGCAAGGCGCAGCCCTCGCAGCCTCCTTAAGCTGCAATGCCATCCCATGGCAGTGAAAACTCTTGATATCAGCCCCTGCAACCAAACCCAGCAACTACCCTCCATCTAAATTAATGTGGTCGGAGCAGGTTGCCCTAAAATACAGGATCACTTTCTTCACAACAGTATTTTATGTTGAATTCTCAGAGGATGCTCAATAAATTCAGGGTGAATTGGTGCCTAACTCCCTTCAGCTGCACGAACAGCTCTGCTTTTAAGTAACATGATTTTGCTTTGCACAGAAATACTGGAGAATCTGTAAGTCACCGCTGTGCCACAAAGCATCCCTTGTACAGGCTCAAATGGTTATTTTTAGAACATGCACCCTTCACCTTCTTCCCACTCTTTAGCCAGTTATATTCAGAAAAATAAATTGCATCATAGAAATGAAGTGATTTTTCCTGTGTTGGGGAGCTGGGACGGAGCCTGCCTCAGCCCTCCTCTGCCCTGGCACCAGGCACCAGGGCCTCCCAGCAATTAGATCAGTGGGAGCTGAGCAAGAAGGAGATTTATCGAGGGCGCTGAGCTGTCTCACCCGAGCACAGGATCCCCGTGACAGCCGCTGTGCCGCCTGGAAAACAGGCAAGGACCTTCAAACTGTGTTTTGTCTCTTAGATTTCTCTGCCTTTCCTCAATCCTCTCAATTTTTCCGTGACTTTTCATTTGCTAGTTCAGTGAACATCGTGTTAGAGAGGAGAGAGATGAAATCTGAGTTTGCAGGAGTTTGATTGACGCAGCCCTGGGGCAAATAATGAGGGATGAGGCATTGCCATCACTGTGTATTCAAGTGGGACATGACTTCCATCAACAACACGTCTTTGGCATCATTGGGGAAGAGCCATCATGTAGCAAATTCGGTGTCAGCGAGGAGCTAGCATGAGGAACGCAGCTTAATGTAAGCACCAATACATTCAGCTTGGGGTCAAGCCAGCTCTGGGGGAGCCAGCCTTGTCCCCCAGAGTACGCCAGTCCCCTAAGGGCTAGCAGGATTAGGGGAGCCCAACCCAGCTGTGGGTACCCACAGCCCCCATGAGACTATGCTAACCCAAAAAAACAAAGTGAGGAAGCTCTCTGGCTTCCACCCAAATCACACAACAGTTTGCCCAGTGTGAAACTGCTGGTGGTTAAAATGGGGAACACGCAGCGTAGGGGAGAGCCGAGGGGGGACAGAAAACCCTGTCGTAGCTCACCGCTTTACACCTTCTAACAAACACAGGAGCAAACTCACTCATTATTCTGAAGCCATTAAACCTTCATTAGAGTTTGATAAAGTCATGGAAAGAAACAGGGTGTCTACTGCCTGGCCGCAACGAGAGCGACGATACAAAGACGAGGTTGCTCCAGCGGGCTGGATCCCCCAGCGACACGGTCCTTGGGCTTCCAGTCTCAAAGGAAACAGCTAAACAGAAAATTAAAACTTGCACAGGTCACCAGGCAAAACACATTACTGCAGCCCTGGCTTCCTGGCTTAAGTTAATTAGTGCTTTGAAACAAAAAAAATACCCTCCTGCATTAAGTGCTAATATTGTCATCATTCACTTACAGCTGGCAATCCAGGGGAAACTCTCTTCTGCCTGAAGGCCCTTCTGCATGTCCTCCCCATCCTCATGGGGAGTTTAACCCTGTATCAGCGGTGCTGGGAACTGGTTTGTTATAAAAAGCCCTCCTTCAGCTGTCCCGTTATTATATGGGGGTTATTTCCTGCAGGGTGAGGCATTTGCACAGGGCTTGAAGTTTTTAAACACAGGGAGTGAGTTTGGGTTTAGCTGTAACATCTGGATGCTGGCAGATCTGCAAAGCCTGCAGGTAAAGCTGGAGCTCCTTAACGCTTCCCAGCCATTAGGCAAAGGCTTCATTTCTAGCTGGGAAACCCCAAATCAGCAAAAATTTGGAGCAGAGGAATTTGTGCAGCGTCACGGGGAGTCTGCAGGAGAGCTCGAAGACCCGAGCTCTGCAGCAAAACCCTGCAATTTATTTTTAAGCAGATTTCCTGCTTTTTAGCCTCAGCACTTCTTCTCCGGGATCCCCCTTCTCGCACAGCCCGTTTCTGAGAAACCCGCTCAGAAATCCCCTCGCATCACAGGGTGTCTGCAAGGAGGGACGCACCCAAAACGGGGTGAGGGGTAGCACATGAGTCACTTCATTGTCTTCTTAAGCCCTCTCGTTAGGACCAGGGGGTGCGATGCTGGGTGCTGGGTGACACAGTCCTGCCAGGAGATCACCCATGGGTGCCACAAGAGCTGTATTAATTTTGCTGACATTTTGGCAAGAGCTAGTAATAACGAACGAGATCTGCAAACAATTAACGCAAGATTCTCTCAAATGACTTTTCTTCTTACGCAACCTTCAAAGCAAAAGTAAAAGCCACCACGTTCTCTGAGCCCCAAACTCCCATTTCTCTGAGCCCCAAATGACAGTATCACCAATTTGGGGATGTTTTCTTTGGAACGGGGAGCTTCCTGGAGCCTGGCTTTTTTATTTTCTTTGATATATTAGGAAAAACAGATCCTCGCTCAGCTTGGGGACACCAGGAAGGCTGATCCGCTCTGTCACCTGTGACAGTAACCCCAGCAACAGCTCGGCTGCCGGCAGAGGCAGGAGAGGATGCTGACTCACTGCCTGCTTCGCTTTCACAGCTCACCCTTCATAAAAAGCATTGCTGGGAGAGCCTTGCTATTCCTTTCCTCTAACCCTCCCCCTTAAAAAAAATAAAAATTATTAAGAAACCTCAATTATAAATGAACACATGAAAAAAAAGTATCAGTGAACATCAAGGAAAGGTTGAATTCCACGAAGGAGCACGTTTTGGTTCGAAAGGCAGAGCCCACCATCAATTCACTGAAGTCATTACAAACAGAAGTGACTCCCGAGATGGAAGGTTTAGCTGCAAATATAAATCACTCTAATAATAAATTATTAACCAGCCTGGAAATAGCAAGAAAGGGGAGGAAACTTGAGGAGACCTTTTTAAAAGAAGAATTCTCCCCGAAGTGACTGAGTGTCTCTTCTCTCCTTTCCTTTGACCTTATTTCTTTGTCTGCTGCTCGCTTCCTTTTTTAATGCAAATCTTATGCTTTCTCCGCTGCTTTGTTCCCCTTCCTCTCTTGGGGAAGCACAAAATGAGATCCAGAACAGCCAAGAGAGAGGAAATCAGTTGACTTTGCCTTTTTCTCACAGCTTTTCCTCCTGGTAAAGTCATTTTGGCCAGAGAGCGATGGGAAGACAGTGCAGGCAGAGCATGGAGATGCTGAACCCAAGGGCGGCTTCCAGCATCCTGGGGAAGGGAGAGAGCGGGGAGGGAGCTGGGACATCACCGGGGTCCCCAGCAGGACACAATTCTGCAGCTTTCCCCTTGGGAGCAAAGCTGTGTGACATCCCTCCTAATAAACAGTGATTTTGGCAGTGTTTTTTTAGCTGTCAGGATTTATTTCTGCTTTTGATTCATCTGTTTGGTCCATCACGAGGAGTATGTCCAGGCACCTCCGACACACTGTAAAGCTGCCTGGATGGTCCTGCGAGATGTGGCGATGTCTGGGCTGGGCTCCCTCTCCCCCTGAGCCCAACTCCTGCCACCCAGAAGTGATGGAAGACCCTCGCCTTTCACTCAACGGGTGAGTTTCCAGCCCTTACACAGAGCAGAGCCAGCAAAACCCCTGCACAAGATGTTATTATTGTTATTATCTTCCAAAAACCTCACGAGGTGCCTGGTGATTTCGGGGTGGGGGAAGAGCAGAGGATGAGATGTGACTCATGGCTGGGAAACGCACGAGGGTGGCAGAGCCTGTTAGAAAAAAATCAACCCAAAAGATGCCTCCTTGCTCAACAGTTATCACAAGCCAGAATTTAACAGGGAAATCCTCCGAAATCCTCCCATTTCTGCAACATGTACAACCATGTTTGGCGCTGCAGGAACCCAACGATGCCAGAGCCCAGGGCATGTGGACAATGTGGGTCTGGGGATACGGTGAGATATTTCAGAAGCTCTGCTGGCCATATAGACCCTACTCACACCCTACACACACCCTACACACACAATTCACCCACGCTCAGGTGACACCATCGCCTATAGATAAGCCTCCCTAGAAGCCCCTATGTACAGGTCCCTCCATGCCCAGCAAGCAGCCTCTGTGCCATGGCAATGCTGTTGGCAGGTCCAGCCTCCTCCTCCTGCTCCTGCCATGGGAAACGGGTGAGAAAATGTGTTTCTCACCCCATGCCCTGTGCAACGGGGTTTCAGGCTGTACCTGCCTGTGTCTATTGTCTGCCGCCTGCCTTGCACAGGAGCTTTTAATAGCTCCGTTATGGCAGCAAAGACGGCGCGAGGCATCGCTGCAAAGGCGAATTGGAAATGTTTTTTAATGAGGATGATTCACGGTAGCTCCTCACCCCGGTGTCAGCCGCGGCACTGTGGACGGGGCACTGCCTTGCACTGACATCTCATCACAAGGGAGCTCGGAAGAAAAGCTTACGGCTACCAGCGTCTCCCAGCTTTTTGCAGCGTGAAGGAGAGACTGAGGTTTGGACCTGAGGCTGTTCTCTGCTCATCCGAATCTCCAAAGTAAAAAGGTTAAAGGGTTTTTTGAGCTCCAAAGTTTGCAGGAATGCCTCAAAACGTGATGTGAACATCACTGCAACCACGTCCTCCACCAGCCTGACTCAAGGAGAGGGATAAAGCCACAAAGCAGGGACAGGAGGAGGTCTCGGACCGGTATTTAGGAGGCTGCTTCACCATTTCAAAATACCTAAACTGCAAATATTTGCTTGTACTCTGCTCCCAAGGTCAGGGAAAAGCTGGAAGGTTCAACCCAGTGCCAACATCTGGGTCTGGTTTAGCCCCTCATTCATTAGGCCACTAAACAGATGACTTTGGGACTATTTCCCAAGGTGATGCACAAAATTTTGGGGAAAACCAACTAAACCCCACATCCCCTTATCCCTGTCACCCACGCTCCTCAATGCCCTCAGGGAATGGTGCCTCAGTCTCCCCATCTGTAAAATAGGCTGCAGGTATCCACTTTCCTTCCTGGAGTGCCCTAAAATCTAGGGAAGACGTGATTAAGGTGGCAATTATAATTATTTACCCCGCCCTAATTGCATTTTAGAGCCCATCGTGGTTGTGGCTGGCTTTCCACATTTGTTAGAAAGAGATAAAAGCCTTTTTCGATGGTCGGTCTGAAGACTTTCAGGCTCTCTTTGATGTGCTGTGGCTAATAGCCCCTTCATTTGATTAATTTTCATTTCTGCCGTCGGTCTTTAAGAGCTGCCACACAGACTTTGTGAATGGATTGGAAGAGACAGAGCAGCGTTTCCCCCCCGAAAGCTGCTCCAATTCTCATTAATACAAATCCCCGCAGGGCAAACTCCCAGCCCCGCGTTCATGTGCAAGGAAGCCGAAAATAGCAACGTTTATAATAATAATAAATAACGGGGCGGGTGCTAGAAACCGTGAAGTGCCTCCGACGGATTGCGTGTGCGTGTGTGTGTGCGGGAAGGTCCCAAAACGCAAGTGACAGCAATAATCGAGGCTTTTGTCAGAGCGTGAGTGTTGGGAATAATTGAATCACTGCCTTGTTACATACGGACCGATTTAGACCCTCATTATGTATTTGGCAAGTATTTAGCGTAACGAATCAATTTAAAACGGCACATGAGACTCAAGTAATTCATAATGAAACTCCAAATCAAGATTACAAGGCAAGACTAAGCCTCCCCAGCTCAAATGAACAGGATGGAGAGGCAGCCCGGGATGAAGATGAGCTGAGGGTGGGGACCAGGCTGGAGGACACCTCGAAGCCTCTGTCACCGCCTCCCGCATGGCCTTGGGGCAGGCTTTTAAGTTTCCTGGGGACTCTGGACCCTCGTACCAAAATTGCATGTGTGGTATTTCTGTCTCAGAGGGTATTTCATGTCTGGCTCCTTTCACAAATGAGAGGGGCAAGGTCTGGTCTGTGGTCGCTGCTGGGTGTCCCCACCTGCATCATGTCTCCGTCTCTCTTGCTACTCAAGAAACAGCCCCAAATTTAACGAGTTTCTTCTCCTGAACTTACCCCCATAAAAGCCTCTTTACCACCACGGTATAAGAGCTTCCTGCAGGTCTGTCATCCCTCTCTAATGAGCCACAATATTTCCCCGCCTCCCAAATATCACACAGTTTAATGGGCTTAAAACAGTGAGATGGGGGAAGAGGCATCAGATGAGTCGCGTGGGCAAGACGCGGTACCCACGCCAGGACTGAGGTGGAAACGAAGCACATAAATCCAGAAAGGCTTCACAAACATCCCTACACAGGCGTACGCAACAAATCCAGCACACGCCGGCAAAACTTAGCAGAAAGGACTCGGCTGCTGTCCGAGAGGCACGGAGCAGGGCAGAGCCTGGCATAAGCTGTGCTCAAGTCTGGCTTTACGCACCCAAGGCAGCGGAGAAACGTAACAGCTGTCTGCTAAGGCTTTACCTCTGTGCATTTAAGGAATTATCCAGCTGGGATTAAAAATGCCTCCCACCCCTTCATATTTAAATATAAGTTTTCAGGCTAACAAAAAAAAAGACAGAGACGAGGCTTTGCTCAACTAGAACTGAATAATTAGGGATGACTAATACGATGTACTGTGGGAAAGCGCAGAAAAGACTCTTACTAGAATGCAGACCCTGGCTGATAAAGCCTACTACATCCACAGGACAGGTCATCTGGGGTTTCTGGGATACTGCTGTGTTGAGTTTACAGCCTTTCTTTCTTCTCAGTCTCCAAACAGGCTGCTTTGCTCTAATATCATGGGTAAAAGATGAGCCTACGGGGAGTTTGCTGGGCTGGGACCACCCATTTCCTCCTGTTCTTTTGAAGAGGTCCCAAACATACACCAGAGCCAAGCGGGTGCCCTGCGGGATACAGGCACAGCTGGGAGGGCTGGAAACTCTAACTTGGCTGGAGCACTTGGGTTACTTGGGGAAAAGAAAAAAAAGCCCATCTGAGTAAATTTACAACCGATGAAAAGCACCCAAGCAACAGCCTGGGAGTCTGCAGCGCAGGGGCTGATGCTCGGCAGCGGAAGGAAGATGGTCCTGCAGAATCCCTTTGCTCCAGGTGGTCCCCAGTTAACCCCTATTCCCCCCCAGAAAGGTTAGGAGGGGAATTTTTCATAAGTAATTGCAAATCTCTGCTCCTTGTGCTCAGCCTGACATCTCATCCCGGCTTCTGCCTTAACAGCGAAGGTCAGCTCAAAAGTATCTTCCACCCTTGCTGCTCCATGCAGTAATTCCCAGTCATATAAGGTTGCTGCTATAGGGTGACAAAAGGAAGTTACTAGGTTCCTGAAAGGCAGATTCAATCCTTAATCTCTGTATTATAATGTAAATATTGCTATGAAAAATATTTGGGATCCTCTGATATTCCCAAGGCTGCTGAAGTTGCTACCCAGTGCTACCCATATCGATATTAGGTACGTGCAGCAGCAGCTCCAATGCGTTTTTTGAAAACCTCAGGAGAAAAATGGAGATCTGTGTGTGCACGCACATTTAATGAAAGAGATTTAAAAGAACAGCACCATATCCAGTATCATGGGGGAATAATTTTGGCTGAAAGGCATCTCTGGAGGGATGCTGTGCAGGTGCACAGGAACTCTTAAAGCAGCCAAGCATTGTACAGGAAATATTCATGGAGACTTCTTGTATGTGACAAATCAAGGTGCTACTTGTTGCATTAAGTTTCCCTAGACATATATATTTTTTTACATTAATGCTTAAGTTCTTAGAGGTTCAGGATTTATCCGACAAAGGGCAGGGATGAAGCTACAAGATCCTTTACAAGGTTATTATGAGGTATACAAAATTTTGGTGAGATGGACCCCATCATCTCCAAAGAGCTGTCCCTGAAGTCACAGCAACTTTCCAAAGTTTTAGCAAAATTAAGGTTCCTGCTGCTCAGGTGCTTGCTCATGTCTCCCATTAGGGTAGCTGGATCCGTAAGGATCTTTACATCAAATGCCCAGAAGCAAGTCTTTTCCTTCTCCACATTTTTCCCAAAAATGATTCTTTTTTGCTGAAAACACTTCGGTACGTTTCTGTGCTAAAGGCACGGTTTTTTCTGCTTCTTCTAAAATCTGATACAACTCAATAGAAGATGAGAGAAGTTCATTCCCCACAATGTGTTCATAATCCTGCTACCTAAAATAGTTCATAGGAGTCAAAACCAGAATGAAATATTCCGATTTCATCCAAGTTTGCCCACTCTTATAAATCTATTTAGAAAACCACAATTCCTAGGAAATCCTCAGAAAATGTGGGGAAGAAAAAAATCAAAGGGGGAAATCATGGGAAATGGAAAACTGGGTTCACATCCAGCTCTAAGGGATGTACTGCAAACACAGAGTCCGTCTCCGGTGCAAACATGGGACTTAGAGCATCTCTAGCGAGATCACAGAATCACAGAATCACAGAATCAATGAGGTTGGAAGAGCCCTCTGGGATCATCGAGTCCAACCGTTGCCCTGAGACCACCATGGCAACTAGACGATGGCACTAAGTGCCATGTCCAGTCTTTTCTTAAACCCCTCCAGAGATGGTGACTCCACCACCTCCCTGGGCAGCCCCTTCCAATGGCTAATGACCCTTGCTGAGAAGAAATGCTTCCTAATGTCCAACCTGACCCTCCCCTGGCCAAGCTTGAGGCTGTGTCCTCTTGTCCTATCGCTGGTTGCCTGGGAGAAGAGGCCGACTCCCACTTCACTACAACCTCCCTTCAGGTAGTTGTAGACTGCACTAAGGTCACCTCTGAGCCTCCTCTTCTCCAGGCTAAACACCCCCAGCTCCCTCAGCCATTCCTCATAGATCAGACTCTCCACGTAGGTGATAGAGTCTGGATAGAAAATGAGGAGCTTGGTTACCCAAGCCAGCGAGGGAGCGTGTGTGTGCTTGCACACGCGTGTTCACGGAGGGTAACTGGGACACGGGGAGTGTGGATGGCACATTTTATTAGAAATTAATGTGCTCCGGTGACGGTTCTTCATTAGTATTTTGCAAGCTGCATCCCGGGGGACTGCTTTCCCTGGGACCCAAGGAGCCGGTTCCTCCGCGGACGTGCGCGGCTGGTGTCAGGGTCACGATGTTGACGTTGGTTGAAAACCAAGCTTGGACAGCACGGGATCGGGGCATCTTCTGTGGTTCCAGCGAGTCGCTGTGCGTCACCCAGAACGAGAGCAGGTTTATAGGTTGTCACGTAACCTCCCCCTGCCATTTTGTGGCTATGTAGGGCACGCAGCCTCCAGGGAGGCTCCAACGCTGATATAGCGTTCTTGATCACTGAGGTTTGTGCTACAACATGTTCGTTAGCAGATGGATTATCTGGGCCAAATCCTGCACTCGGGGATACCCAACACATCTCTCGATGACTTCATTAAGCCTCTTGATCTTGCCAAGCAACACAGGCGGCGTGACTCTGGGGTCTGTGTGCAGCCGCTGGAACAGCCTCCCACATGTCCCATGTGTCCCCAGCAAGCTGTCCCAGCACACAGCCACAGGGCATGGCACGGGGACGGCAGGGCAGGGGGGACACAGCCACCCACAGCAGGGACATCCCTCTCGGCATGACAAGGAGTGTGTGCCCACCGCAGGCACTGGGAAAGGCAGAAGGAAAAGGATGGATGGCGGGGGTGGCCGTCAGCTCCCCAGCGTGTGGGTTTGCTGTTCTTTAAGTTAAAGGATGGGCTGGTCAAGACAGATTTCAGCCTCTGCTTGTTGTACTGAGCATTTACCCTGAATCCTCTTGGAATCCCAGACCTTGAGAGAAGCCAGCTCGCAGCTGCATGTGTTCAGCCTGTAAGTGCAAATGATTATAAACCCTTTTCTAAGGAGAACCTACGCTTCCATCCCCCCACCACCTGCACAAATCGATGCCCTTTTCCTTGCCGGGGAAAGGAGCTGACCTTATTTCCAGCTGTCCCCCCTCCAGAGCAATGAGGGAAGGTGACACAGTCTGGAGATCCAGCTGTGGCATGCAGCGTACGAGCCGGTACCTTGCGCTTCGTTAGAGCATCCTGCAAGAGTCATGCTAAACTACAAGGGGTGACAGTTTTGGCACCCATTGCCTTCTGCAATGAGCTCTTCTAAAAAGCTGACTTGCTACTAAAGCACCCAAAAAGAGCTTCACGCCAGTAAAAATTCTTGTCCCTGGTAAACGACTGCTCTGAAATACCAATAGTCTAAGTTTGGCCATTTCTTGGGAAGCATCCCCCAAACTGTGTCCCCAAAGCACAGACTAAATCCAATCTGGTTTAAGAAAATGATCTGAGCTTCCCCACATCTGGTTCGACGTTAATACAAAACACAGATTGAAAGGCCAGCAGGAAGGCTTTTCATTGCGTCTTTCTCCCTGTTCAAAATAAAGCAGCTTCTTGCCCTGTAATTCCCACATCAAGCCTGGTTTGCAGCAGAGCTGGAGGAGATCTTTAATGTTACATCTCATCTCAGTGCAAAATTTCCACTACTTTTCCTGTTCCCTCTTTATTCCACGGCTGAGTTTATTTAGCTACATCCTATAGACACTCCCATAAAGAGTCCCTTAACTGCTGTGGAAGATAGTCTTTGAACTGCAAATCTTAGGGCTTCAGCTCAAAACATGATGGAAATGGAGCCACCATTTAAAAGAAGATGAGGAGCACCTCCCTGCCAAGTATTTAGCACTTGAGCCTACCGGATACAGACACACGGCTTAGCCCAGCTTCCTCTTAAATCTTTTTGAGATGCAGAGTTTGAATGAAAAATGCAATTTTGCTTAGGAAGAAAATTTTATCTCTGCAAGGCAGCTGAGGGAGAGACCGTGCCACGGCCCTCGACACCGTCCTGGAGCAAACACAGCGATCGATCGCAGCCATGTGAGGTCCAGGGATTTGTTTCTTATCCTATTTTAACACCAGCTGGGTCCAGGTGGTGGAAAGGTAGAACAAATGCAGTTGGCCAAAGCTGTTCATTTAATTTCTATTTGTCTCCTTCAATTTTGGACGATGCTGAACCTATTACTTTTGGTACATCGCATGAACATGCTGCACTGCTCTTCTTGGGAAGCGCTTCTGTGCATTATCCAAGCAGAGCAAGCTCAGCAGTGGCCAAATCCTTTCTGGTTCTTGCATTAATCCCCACTCTCTCCATTTTACCTAATAATCTCTGTGTTGCTCTATTTATACTGCTCTGCTGACCTCCAGCTATACAGGCTCTCCTGCACTCCCCGTCTAGGAAAGCCAGGGATTAGGCTTATGAATTTTTCAGTCACGCAGGCACACACCTAGGCGATGTGTTAAAAATCCTGGCTTCAGATTCGTAATCCCATATGTCCCTTTTTTTTTTTTCCTGTTTTCTGAGACAGTGAAAAAATGTGTGAGCCGTGGGGTTTGGGGGACAAACTGCTGCAGCAGCTCCCAGCCCCATCAGCAAAAGTGGGCAGCTAGGAGTGACGCTGGGGACGAAGAGCTGAGGATCCCCAGGGTGGCCTTTTCACTCCTTGTCTCTGACTGACCCAACCATAAATACATGCAAAGAAAATAAGACGAAAAAAGACTATTTTTAATCATTGCTGGGTGGATGGGAAGGTTCACTTCTGAGGCTCAAAGACCAGCCGAGCATAATGAGTTCATCCAGAAAACCTGCTGCCCCTGGTTATTAGCTCTGCTTTAATACAGATGCTACAGGACTCGGCTCTCTGCCTTGCTAGTCGGGAAGTCTGTCCTCAGGGAGGCTGTGAAGACACACAGACACCCGGCCTGGTCCCTTCACCTGCATGTTTAAACACCTCCCTACACACACGCACGATCCCCGTCTCCTCCTCCGAGGCAACATGCAGAGCCCCAACGCCTCTCGGCTTCTGCTCGTGTGCCTGGGGAGGGGTGTGTGCCAAGCACAGAGATGTTTTCCAGAAAGCCCAAAACCTCACAGATTTCCCCGAGTCTTCCCCCAGACGCCTTCAGCTCCCAACCAGACTCTCTTACAGAGCCACGTGCATTAAAATCAGATGCAAATTTCCCCGCTGCAGAAATATCCAATTGATATGAGCCTTTGTTCCTTCCCAGGCATAATTACAATTTGAGGAACGCTGTCCTCTAAGAGAAATGTCTATTTAACCTCTGCAGTATCTAGAGGAGGTTAAACTCCATATGTCCATCTGCAGCAGCTGATAGGGAAGCACTGAAGGAAGCTGATACCATCTTTCATTTCTCATTGCTAACCCCACAGCTAGCCTGCTGCCAGCCGGCTTATTTTCCATCGCACAAGGCACCAGCTGCATCCTTCCGGGTCCTAACAGCCCACTTTTCTATCTATTCAAAGCCTGTCATTTCAACCAACATCATTAATGACAAGATTTGGGACAAAATGTTTTGCACCTTGGTCTTTTGTTCGATTTATAGTCACAGCTGGGAGAAGGAGGCTTGTTTTTCGCTTTGCAAAGGAAGCTGCTAGGAGAATGACAAGCTTTGTTCTTCCTAGGGCGCTCGGAGAATTGGCATTTGCAGAATTTGAGTCCTTAGGAGGCCATTCAGACCCAAGTCTGTTAAGAAAATTGATTATAAGTTCCATTAAGCAAGTCGAGACGAACCGAAGCTGGCACTGTTGATTGACAGCCCTACTTGCCTCGAACCAACACTCCCAAAAGCCTGAGAAATCCAGGCACCGGCTTTGAGAAAAACCCTTTCTGCAAAGTTCAGCCACGCAGCTGAACAGCCCCGACACAGAAAGCCAGGGCCAAGCCTTAGATTTGGCCTCCACATCTACGATACGTCTATGATAGTCACGCAGTACCAGGCAGCCTGGCTGTGGCAGAGCCTCCACCCAAACCCATTCATCCCTTCCCAGATGAACAAAACATCTTGCAGGCTCTCTGGTCAGAACTGGAAGATGAAGGGCAGCAAACAAGCACACGCACCACCCACGTCCTCAGCAGTGAGTCTGGCCCTGGGATGAAGATGTGGCACTGAACAGCACAAACTGAGTGCAGCAGATGCCCCACGCTCCTGCCATGGTCCCCACAGCAAGGAGAGCTCCTCCCTCCTTGCCACAGGTCCTGGCTGACCATGAGATGTGCCCATAACTGCTGGTGAGCTTTCCTGGAGAGCTTGGAAAGCACTGCATCACTGTCAGCATCCAACATGCATCCCTAGAACGGTAAGGAGACATCTCTGGGCCTTTCATCAGTCCTGAATGCAATGGGATAATCTCTTCTTCTGTGGGTTGATGCTGGTAACCCCCACCACAGTAAGAGCGGAGTGTATCCACCTTTACTCAATACTCAAAAGCCCTCCCTCAGGCTCTGCTGCCCACTGTGTCTGGTCTTCCCTACCCAACTACTGAAAGACCACTTTTGTTCCAAAAAGCTACAGTTGAAAGTGCGAACCTTGCTTCAGAGACAGGAAACTGAGGCACAAGGTTTCCTCCAGCAGCCTCATCTCAGGAACCACGAGCAGATCTCTCACATTTGACCTCAGCGTCCCTACCGCTAAACCACAGGCACCTCTCAGCCCAGCAAGGCATACGCTTACAGCTGCTGGGGGAGCTGAACAGCAGCTCAGTTCGGTTGCCTTTGCTCTAGGATGGCTGAATTCTCCCCACTTCCACCGCTCATGCTGCAGCAGGATCTATTCCCAGCCCGAGCGCCTGGCCAACATCACCTCACCAGGTGAGATGGGATGGGGGATGTGTGACGCACCAGCACGCCTCTATTTTAAGGTGCTGCTGTGCGACTGCTGGAGAGGTGTTTTTCTTTTTCCTAATCTTCAGCGGTGTGAACATAGCGTCAGGGAGAAGGTGGAGACAGCCACCCCGTCAGAGCGCAGTCACGCGGTTAGCTGTGCAACGGGAACAACACATTTTCAACCTGAGTCATCACAGGTTCCTTCCCATCCCATCCCATCCCAGCCAGCCCAGGGCATGGGGGAGAGCTTGGGATGGGAGAGCTGATGATTCCTCAGGAGTGAGAGAATCAAGTGCCCCGTAACATGCAAACCTCCACCACCCCCCGGTGTCACCAGTGCCTGATGACAGCATCTTCTACCTGGCCAACCTGGAGACCACCATCCAAAACCACTCGCTAGGCAAGAGCAGGTCCCAGTGCCCAGCTCAGAGCTGACTGCTCCTGTCCCTATTCCAGCGGCTCCGTTTTTCTTTCTACCCACCCCGCCAACTTACACACCCGGGCGCGCAGCTGAACTCACGGAGGGGAAAGGTATGTGCCCCACCACCCCTGCCATGAGAAGACACATTGTGCTCAGCTCCCTCCTGGCTGGGAGTTATTTGTCTTCTGGCATTTGGGAGGGTTATTAATACAGAAGCAAAACTAAGCAGACAATAAATCCACAGTGTTAGAGCAGCAGCACATGCTGTTTCAGGAAACTTAAAAATCCTGTCAACAGGGACTTCAGCCCAGCGGTGGCCAACCCCGTTCCGTTAAGCATGGTTGTGTTTATTTTTAATAATTTTTCTATTAAATCTGCAGTGATTGGGAATTGTGGAGACAGGAAGGTAAAAAAAAGGGGACATTGAACCTGGAATCCCAGGCAGGGACTTCTGCTAGTTTTCCTTATCCTGATCAAAATAATCCTGAAAACAAGAAAAAGCTTGTCCCCCCCACAGCCCATCCTTTCATTGCGGGGGGGATCTACAAACCCTTTGAGAGAGCCGGTACAGCAAAGGAGGAAGCCCTGTACGCTGACCTGCCTCTGATAACTAAGTAAACCCACATTTATGGGATTAGCTCAGCTAATCCCCAGTAAATGCAGTTTTCTTGCACCATGTTTGGATTCAGAAAACAACCAAGCACAAAAACCGGGACAAAAAGCAGAGGTGTGGATACTCGGATCCCAACAGGGAAAGGCTGGGAGGGCAGGTCATGGTAAACACTAAAATCCAACAATCAACAAAAAATTGAGCCTAGAGGAGAATTTATGGTAGATGAAGGTAGTTGAGGGAAGGTTTCAGGGTTGCTGCCTTTACGCTTGGCTGTGCATGTAATGATTAACTCCGTGACACCCTCCCAGAGCAAGAGAAATGGGTCCGAGGGCTTCATTTTAGCTTGGGTTGGACCCAAAGCCCACCAGAAATACGTTCAGATGGGGCTGTGGCACACAAAAAGATGCTTCCCCACCTCTTCATGGCAAACCTCGATGGGGAAACCCAGCAATGCTGGGTACCCCCGGTGCAACGCTGCTGCTAGTGAGAATGAAGTTAATAACTTGGCTGACGGATCAAATACCCTGGGGATGTCTCCAGTCCCCCTCTATGTGCTCCAACACCTCCTGATCCCTGCCGTACCCCAACCTGCGCTTCCCCCGTAACCAAACGTACACCAAGAGATGCTCCTTCCCCATCTCAGCCCCGAGGATCTCAAAATGGAAAGAGCGTGACGCCATCCAGCGTGCCCGTGGCCACATGAAGAATGCAAATCCCTTCTGCAGGCACGGCTGGACGCGTTTCAAACCCCACAAGATCTCACCCCAGACAGTGTTTTCCTTTCAAGCCTGCAGCAATTTATTCTCTTGCTTTAACACGACTTGACATGATTTTTTTTCCCAGGTACACTGTCTGCCTTTTCCTCTCTCTTTCTGGTTTCTTGATCGCTGCAAAGCTGTCAGCCTCATCCCTCTCCACGGCAGGGGCTGGCCCAGCTGCTTGGAGAGGGCAGAGCCCGGCAATACCAGGCATACAGGGGATTTTCATAGGAGGGAGAGCTACAAGATGCTGGTTTCTTCCCTTTATTTGCAAGAGGAGGCTCAGTCCTTGCTTCCTTCTTTTCCACAGGGCCAGCTCTTCATGGGGACTATGTATTTCCACAGGGACACCACGAATCACAGGTAGGTCCCCAAAAAAATACAGACTCTACAGATTTTAATGCAAAATAGGGTGCTGAAGAGCTGAAGAGACCCTGTGATACTCTGCTTTGCAACTGCGGAGGAGCAGCGTTACACATGACAACCCAAGACTCATGACCTACACGGCTTGAGATTTACTTTGAAGACAAGCCCCTCTCCCAGCTCCCATCCCCTTTGCCACGTCCCTTCTCAGCTGCAACAGCCTGGCGAGCTCAGACTCAGCGTGCCAGATGGAGGACCTTCAGGCGAGCAAGCATGGTTGGATTTAATGTGCTGAACAATCCCATAAAAATCCTGGGCCCAGATCCTCCTACATCTGCTCTGGTAGCCCGACGGTGCCTGCAGCCAGCCTCTGTGGGGTTCCCTGCACGTAGGGAATCCCGGCACGACACCGATACCCAGAGTGGCGAGAGAAAACAGAGCTCAGGCGGGGAAATCAAGCTATTCCCATAAAAGCACCTTGGGGACGTACTACGTAGCCTTGGAGCTGATTTAAGTGACTACGTGGGGCCACCAGCCAACATCAAGGCCATAAAACAGGGCTGGGCTGCTGCTCTGGCAGAGGCTGCGTATCAGTGCTGTGACACAGGTGACACAGCCAGGCTCAGATAAGGCTGGAACAGCCCCATGCTGCGTCCCCCACTGCACGGCAGCGTGCTGCAGACCCCCCAAACCACACCCGCAGCACCAGCAGCCAGCGAGCACCCGAGCCACCACCGCCGCCTGCGTTTCCACGCTCTATGGATACGTTTTCTAGTCCACTGCAGCAGGGCAGAAATGTCCCAGGAACTCCAGGTCTGGCATCCTTCCAGCGCGCTGGGAGACCCGTCGCAAAGGGAGGGCGATGGAGTTGTGGATGCCGAGTGTGGCAGGATCCTTGATGCAAGCTACAGCGTGCTATCTTTAGAAGGAACACATGCTATGCTCAATTCCTTCTGCTCTATTTCCTACATGAAACCCTTCACGGTGCACGCTCACAGAGGCGCAGAGGGAGGAGGAGGTTCTCCGTGTCCCACAGCTAGTGCTAACAAGATCAGTCAATGAGCACCAAGCAGGTTGGTGTTGAAGCTACAATACCGTAACGCATCTCCTCCTGCTGAGGACTTTGTTGTCGCTTTACTGTGAGCCATGGGAACACGTCACTCCAGTGGGACATGCAACGGAGCCACCTTCTATGCAGCCACCTCTCACCACCCATGGCCAGCTCCAGGGGCAGGAAGGCTGCTGTAAGCCCTTGGTGCAAAGAGTATATAGGATCCATCCTATAGTCCAGCATCCAGACTCATCCAAGTCCGGGAGCTGGTGACTTCCATCCTTTTATATACTCATAAACATCAACCTTTTAGTAACAGCTACACAAGTGTGCCCTATGGAAGTCTATAGGGCCAGTAGGTCTCTGCACAAAAGAACTACCCAGGAAATCATACCATCTGCTTGGGGTGGGTGCAGTCAAGTGAGGTCCTTCCAGCAAGTTTCTCCATCCTTGGTAGAGACGAATTTCAACACCCTTGGGCTGGGGTCCAAGCTCTGCTTCCTGGCGGAGTGTTTTCACTGCTAGTCTCTGCTATAAATGGGACAAAATTGTATTGCCTGCCTTGCAGAGTCTGAAGGAATAGTGCTGATGGGTTTTGTGGGATTTGGGTGTGATCTCAGCCTCACCATCCTCCTGAGACTTAGTCATACAGTGCCCCAGTCTGCAAACCCCGAAGAGGTCTATGCAACAGAGAAGCTCTCAGCTCAGACCAGCAAAGACAGCTTCACCATTTCCCCTGGATTCCACGATTTATGGGAATCTCTCCCCAAAATCCATGTCAGGAGTAAATGGCAAGCATTTGCACCACCTGGGAAGAGGGGCAGGAGAAAGAGATTCCCCTCTGGGCAACAAATTAAACCCTAGTGCAGCCCCAAAGGAGAAACAGGAGTGAAGAGACACCCAGACTCTCCCTGCCCACATGCTCTGTCTCTGAAAGTCTTCTCAGTCTGCCCCCACCTCTGGGGGTTACAATCTATCCAAACCATGTGAAACAGAAAGCAAATGTTTGGCAAGGAGTGGGAGGCTGCTCTTCTGCACTGCCAAACCTCATCAGAGCTGCCTGGAGGTGAAGCGGGGCTGTGCCACCTCCATGCAGCATTGCACACAGCCACCCACCAGCCCCACCGCCGCTCCAGGGCAGGAGGAGAACATGGTGTCAGCCGAGGTGAGCAGAAACTGCCCAATACACTTGGCTCCTGATAGACCCAAGGCAGGATTTTTAACAGCAAGACCATTCTCTCTATTAAAAAAAAAAACAACTAAATAGAGAGATGGGTCATTTAATGTCTTCAGTGAATTTAAGCGCAATCGATACCGCACTGGTGCGTGATTTATCAGAGGGGTGACAAGGCTGTCACCCGTAATAACCTTGCCCGTTGTGTGCTGACAGTCACCCAAGGCGGGAGCGAGCGTGCAGCCCCCGCTCAGGCAGGGCTGGCGGACGCGGGGCTGACTGGTGAGACGGCTCGGATGACTTCTGGGCCATTGCATCAGCGGAGGGGATGCAATCACGGGAGCTTATTGCAGCGAGAGAGCTGCTCGGCAGAGGTTAAACTCCTCTTCTGCAAGATGCTGCCGACTGCCAGGTGCCAGCTCCTGTTTACTTCGCAGGGGTTGAAAGAGGGTGAAAATGGGAATCCTGCACACGGATCCAAACTGCTCCAGTCTGCGGAGGGAGCAGCACCCATCCTCAGTCCCGGTAAAGACGGAATCTGCCTCCTCTGCTCCCCCAAGTTGTGCACGCAGAAGGTGGTGCAAGGGGCTTAGTGGTTCTCCTGCTCTCTGAGCATCTGGAGCACAAGTCTGACACCGAACCCAGAAGGGATGGGGAAAAGCACCAGGCTCCTTGCAGATATTTATTTCTCCTTTCTAAGAGGAAGAAGAATAAAAAAGCCCAGCAGCCTCCTGCAGCAGAGCAGCCCAGCAGACCCACTGGCCAGGCAAGCAATTAACACATTGTCAAGGAAGCAGGAGAACAGCCCTAATGACTGCAACTGCAGAGCAGCCTCCGGCTTCTTCCCTTTTGTTTTGGAGCCAAAGGCAAACAAGAGGAAGGAGTTGCTCGCCCTGTTGGCCAAAGGTCCAGTTCGACTTGATCACATCAACACAAAGCAGCCTGAATGCCAAGCTGAAATGGATGTAAGGTGGCTGTGGCCAGGCAGCCAGGGGCCAGGGCATGATGAGGAGCTCTCCTCTGCCTCTGCTTTGCCAGGGGACATGAGAAAAGGCCACTTTGTCATCCCAAAACGCTCAGCTATGCCTCTAGCCAAGTAGGGCTGCCCTGATATTTCTTGTGGCTTCCTCCACCCACTGCCAGAACTCCAAAGGGATAAAAACAAAGCCTGGAGGTAGGAGAAGAGGAGGCATTTCTATGGAAAATTACTTGGGGAGTTCTGGTTTCAAATCTCATCTGGCATTGAGGAAAGCAGACAGCAGACCTGTTCTCCTGGAGGACACCCAGTGCTGGCTGAAGCTCTTGTAGAAAGCATCTCAACCCACTTTGTTGCCACAATCCTGCTCCATCTGATACAGAAACCCAGGCTGGGAATGGGGTTTCAAACTGTGAATTTCAGTCTCTGCAGGAATAAAGAGATTTTGGACAGCCTCGCAGGGCCTGAGCACCATTTGCAGGCAGCATCAAGAGCAGGATGGGGGGGATGCTCACACGAGACTGGGTGCTCTGACCCTTTGCATGTGCACAATAATAAAAATCAAAGAATTACAGAGCCACACAGGGAAGTGTTAAGCCCCTGAGACAGGAGAGGTCACAACCCAGGGCGGCTTTTTAGATGGCACAGCAGTGAGGTTGGCTCCCTCTCCCCAGGAACGCACTTGAACTTGGTTGAAACAAGGAGGAAAAATTAAACAGGGGGGAGGGGAGTGCTTCATTAAATATTCATATGAAAAAGCATTAGTCTCCTTCATAAATAACAAAAATGTGTTCCTCCTCAATTAATATGCATCACTACCAACTTCTCTAATGAAGCCAAGCTCTATCCCAGGAACTGAACGCTAATGCTTTCTGTCAGTAACACGCAGCAGCACTCTGGCATTATTTTTCGGTCATTTTTTTTTCCCTGATTTTCCTCCCAAGGTGGTAGTTCTCAGCTTGTGTCTGTCCTGATCAGCACAAGGTAAGGACCCATAGCCACAATAGGTAAGAAAGAGCATCATGCTGGAAATACAGGAGCAATCACGCTGCACCAGGCGCTGCTCCCCGTCCCTGGTGGGTTGGGTTTTTTCCTTAACTACAAGTGCTCGCCTATATTTGGACTAGGATATTTAAAGACATGAAAAGAGGAAGACACAGAAATCCCCCTGCGGGAAGAGGCTGTTACCAGAAAAGATCAACGGTTGCGGTGGGCAACATGTACCCCATATTTCCCGTTTTGCCAGCCCGTGGTGGATGATTAGAGGATGATGATGTTGAAGTCCACACCCAGACACAGTGTAAACCACTCCAAGGCAGAGCTGAGCTCCACCTTGCACCACTCGAGACCCTCACAGAGGGGGTTTCGAGATGTGCCCAGGGCAGTTGCAGGCCCATACCTGAATGCAGATGGATTATGTGGATTATGGTTTAGCTGAGACTCTGCTTCACATCTCACTACAGGTCCTTCAGAAAGGTCCTTGACCAGTTGCTTGCTTGAATCATTGCTCTGCATCTTCCACATTAGTTACGCTGTCTCTCCCAGAGTCCCTTCTGATTGCCTGGCTCTGTCCTTCCACAAAAGGCCAGTACACTGTACGTGCTGCCTCCAGCAGCTCTCTGCCCCCACCACGTAGCACAGCCAGCCCACACCACCGTCTCTCACCTCCCTCACTGCCATATGTCACTGCCTGACTTCAATCACTGTCATTTGCAGCTCGTGCTAACGGGGCAGGCTGTGAACCGTGGCAGCGGGATGCAGACGTGTGAGCACTAAGCTGTCCCTCCTGCAGGGACAGTCACCTCCAGGCAGCCAGAAAGGTAGCTCCTTCCAGAGCGCCAGCAAGATTCAGCAGAGCTGGGTTGTCAAAGTCTTTATAAGCCCTGGAGATCACAGCTGCTCCACATAGGTTCAGTCATGTCTCCTTAAACCACCCTGAAAAGTCCACAAGCGCGGCTCCCAGTGAAACTGCAGCATCTGTCCTGCTGGTCACAAATCCCCATTGCTTTGGCCACAGCAAGTTGACTTTGACAGACATTGAGCTGGTAGGCCATGCCCAACAGCACATCACCTTGGGTCACTGCTCTCCACTTCCATAGCTGCTCTGTCCAACATCTCCAACAGCCCCAAAAATGACAAAATAGTTTGGGTTGGAAGGGACCTTTAAGGGTCACCTAGTCCAAGCCCCCTGCAGTGAGCAGGGACATCTTCAACTAGATCAGGTTGCTCAGAACCTCATCCAACCTGAACTTGAATGTTTCCAGGGATAGGGCATCTACCACCTCTCTGGGCAACCTGTGCCAGTGTTTCACCACTCTCTTCATAAAAAATTTCTTCCCTCTATCCAGTCTGAATCTCCCCTTTTTTAGTTTAAAACCATCACCCCTTGTCCTCTCACAACAGGCCCTGCTAAAAAGTTTGTCCCCATCTTTCTTATAGGCCCCCTTTCAGTGGGTTGAGATGTAATTTTAACTACACCTTGCTGCCACCCCACTGTGTCCAACTGCAGACAGGAGACAGGGAGCCAAATGCCAGCACTAGTAGTCCATCCTAAGGGGAATTTTGGGGTCTTTGTAGTCAAAGAGCAGATGACAGACTCCATGCAGCCTGAAAAGCTCATGAGCAACTCCTGAAAGTGCCATGCTGGTACCATCCTCCTCCTCTTTCACCTCCAGCCCCAGGGAAGAGAGCCAGAAAGTGGGAGCAGTGAGGAGTGCAGGAGCCAGACCAGCTCACAGAAGCCTTAGAGATGAGTATTTGAGTGAGTTTCCCCATTTAACCCCTCAAAATCAGGCTTGCAAAGCCACAGAGTGAAGCATAAGTCTAATTCCTACTGACAGTTCACACTACACAGTGCTTACGACACCACAGAGCCAGAGATTGTATAAATAAACAAAAAATAGGCCCTGGTTTAAAACCTCCTTACACAGGTCCCATTCAAGAGGACCTGGAACTGATGGATCCCAAATTTTCTTTCACCAGACTGGCCAAAAACTTGTGTCTGTCTGAGAGAGCACACGATGTTACACAGTAGGAGAGCCAAGAGTAATACTTCTAATCCCGCATTAACAAACATGACTCACTCATTTATTTTCACTGCTATGTTCATGGTTATTTTAAGCTTTGTCTAAAGAATGCCAGCTACTGTGTAATAACTGGAATGAAAGATGGCAGTGTTTTTATTTTGCTTTACAACTAAAGATTTATTTTTAGTTCCCTTAAAAAAAAAATGAAAAGTGAAACTGGCCTGTAAATTATTTTAAACACTTTGGCACTGATTTCCTAAAGCAGCTCCACATGAGAAAGTCCCACCTCCAGGCCAGAGTCACCACTGGGGAAAACTGGTGGCCCAGGTGCCACTAGCCCTGGATCTGGCTCTGAGCTTCCCTGGAAGTCAGTGTGGCCGCCGGGATATCCCAGGCAAATCCCACCTCACAGATGAAGGTTTAAGGGATAAGACTTCACTGTGCAGGATGTTTAGTTCACGCCCAGATTCAAGCAGCCCAGTTGCGTTTCCCCAGCCTCTCCCCTGCGTGATGAAGAACATGACGGTTATGCCAACACAGCATCAATTTCAGGGAGATTGAGTTTAATTATCATACGAGGAATAAAAAACATCACATGTAGATGACCTGGGTCCCCATTACTGTCTGCTCCTAAAAAGACCCCAATGCTGCCCCCCCCCAGGCCACCACAGGCTCCTTTTTGTCACAGCCCCTCCCATGGCAGCACAGCCATTCCCACCAACACCGTCCCCACACCCGACTGATGCAGGTCTTGCTGCACTTCAGCAGGGTAAGATTAATTCTTGGCCTGCTGGATCCATCCTTGCACTACTCCCCATTGTGCTGGTTTGCAACCCGGAGCACTCCCTGCCCAGGGGCTGCCCCTCGCTGCCATGTGGGGTCACACCATAAGCTCGTTTTCGGGTGGCCGTCTGCTCTGCACAGCTCACCATCTGCTCCCACCACGAGCAGGTGGGTGATTCTGGGGGTCACAGGCAGCAGGGAGGACAAATCAATAGAAGGGAACGAGAATATCCAGAGCCTGAGGTTGGCTCCTCTGCTCCAAAAGTGGGGAAAAAAAGGGAAACACCACAAAACACCCATCCCAGCCCCAGAGAAACCTGTTACCAAGTAGTTAGAGCCCAAGGTGCAAAAAAGCTTGTTAGAAAAAGAGCAGGAGTGAAAAATCAGCACTCCCAGCTTCCTGCTCCTTGTCAACATTCAAAGATGCTCATTTGACCCTGGCGCTGGGAGAAGGGCTGCCTGGGTCTTGGTCATGGCCTGGAGGAAAGAACAAGCTGGGACTGCTGGCTGCTTCTCCCTGTGGTGCCAGACACAGCCACAGCATCGCTCTGTGTCTCAGTTTCACCAGCGAGGCTTGTTGGACAGATGTCTCAAAACACCCTGGGTACCTCGTCTGACAGGAGCTGGAGAAACAGGGGTTAGGCTCCTGTTCACATGGGTGATGACTTTAGTTTTGCAGGATTTTCCCTAGGCCAGATCTAAGCAAAGTGAAGAGTAGCTGCCCGGAAAGCTGCTGTGCACGCTGGAGGTGATGGGTCTCCCTGGACACTCCACTGTGCACGTCTGGTGATGGCTGGTGGTCTGCATGCACCAGGGAGAACATACATCTTCTCCCTCCACCACACCAATTTCCAGGCCAGTGCATTGGTGTAACCACAATTCATGTTTGGGAACTGCTGGAACAAGGAGAAGCAGCATGTTTGGCACAAGAGGGGCTGAACTTTAGCCAAGCAAGGGAAGAGCTAGCCACACAACCATGTCCAACCATCCCTTCTCCAACCTGCCACAACCCTGAGTAAACACCCTCCCATCTCCTCATTTCTCCTTCTCACTTTCCCCGTACTGGTATTTGGAATAAATCCCCCTTCGTGAGTGGGGATGGATCCTGGTGCCCTCCCCAGGAGACAGAGGGATGAGGATAGCAGTGACTCCACTCATAGGAAATGCACAACCATTCACACAGGGTGCTCACGGCAGGGATGCTTCTCTTGTAAACATGTAGCAGAGAGCAAAACAACAGCTCTCCTGGCAGATCCGCAATACACTTCTTCCTCCAAGCAGACCAGAGCATCCCTAAGAATTTTCTATCAGAAAGTCACTGTCAGGCTCCCAGAGCCACACGCGTTTCCACAGCCGTTTTCTGCCCTCTTGTGAAGCTCTGCAGCAATCCACGACCAGAGCTCTGCAAACGCACGCTCCCATGCCAGCTTGTTTCCCATGCAGAGGCATGAAGAGATGATGACTGTCCCCAACTTACATCGCTGAAGATCTCCTGCGTGTGAATGAAGGGCTTTAAGGACCATCACCTCTTCCAAAAAAGAGCATTGCTACCAGTTCTGCAACAACCCACACCAGGCTCAAACCTGTTTTATCCTGCAATCCCTTTTCAAAGCCCTGAGCCAGGCGATTCCCCCTTGCACTGCTGGCCTTGGCTGAGACAAAGCTCTGGCTCTCTCCATCCAGCCTAGCCCAGGGCTTCCCTGGGATCAAAATGGGATTAAAGGCTGATCAATCTATTGATTATAAAAAGCCCGAGCGTCTGTGTGCTCTTCCTACCAACAGCTCTCCAGGTGCACTGGCCGGCATGTTGCAGGGTTCATCCCTCCCTCACCTTTTCATGACCTTATTTTGGATATTGCCTCCATGGGACACCCAGATTTGATGGTTTATTGTGGGGGACATGGCCTGGAAAGGGCAGGGATGCAGCAAGCAGTCTGGGGCTCAGCATGTTCCTGCCTGCTAAAGACAAAAGCTATTTGTCCAGAAGGAGCAGGAACCTTTGGCTCTAATTCACACTTGGTGCCAGTGTGGGCTGTACCAGCATGGCCCAAATTTCCGCTTCAATCCCGTATCTCTCCCATGTAGGGACAGAAGGGCTGTGACTCACACAGAAACTGAGACAGACCAGGGACAGACGGGGAGGTTCGCTGCCTTGCTGTGCACATTGCCCTCCAATTAACACCCCCTCCACCTGAAACCCCGCCGCCCCGCCGTCTGATCAACAAGTCATTTTCTTGTCCAGAGAAAACGGTACATCTCGCACCAACCCAGCCCAGCCAGATGGGTCCCCTCTATAAATCCATAGCTGCAACTCCCCCCTGTGCCTTCAACCCACAGTGCCCCCCCTTTACAACAGCTAAACTGAGGCACAAAAAGGGCTGGGACTCAAAAATACCCAGCCCTGGTAGAGACCAGAAGACTCACCCGCACGCCGTGGCTTCGAAAGCCAGCCCAGGTCAAACTCTGCACAGCAATTGGCATTCTTCTCCTTCCCAAAAGCGTCAGTGACAGATGCCAAAGGCTCCCTGGGGTCCTTTTCGTCTTCCCAAGGCATTTAATGCTCTCATATAGATTGTTACTGGTCCCATCAATTACTTGACTTTGGCATGATGACGCAATACCAAACACGCTGCACAGCCCACTGGCTTTTAAATACCATGGGCATAAGGAGAACAAACTCCATTTGATCTCCTCCAGTCATTTGTCACAGCCATTGTGGGACTGTTCCTTAAAATGTAGGGGTTTATTCCAGATTACGTGATTGCATCTGACAGCACAACACCACCACGCTGAGCCTTTTTTCTTCCAAGAGCCGCTTTTCATCACTTGGGCTCTGAACCACACAGGTGCTGCCAGGGAGCTGCTTGTATTGACGCCGGACCCATCCCAAAAGCTGACAGTCAACATGATCCAGCATGTCCAGAGCCACACGCCAGATGGCATGGCCACCCCGCTCTGCTCCCAGACAAACACTCAGCGACTCGCAGCCCAACCCGCTCTGACAAGTAAGACAGGAGGAAGGTCAAACCATCTGTTTGCTGAAAGCTCAGTGCCATATTTAAGTAGAAAGCATTAAAAGACTGGAAAGCTGATCTTAGACTTCCCTATAGTTGCTTTAGTCTTGCTTCTACCTTGTCTCCGTCAGCTTGCAGTCGTGTTGGGTGCTAAAGCTGAACAGCCAGAACAGATATAGGAAAGCACCCAACACCTACAAGGAGCAGAACAACAGTTGTCCTTATCAACCTGATGCCATTGTGCCACAAAACAGAGCCAGACCTGACTGCATGCCCAGAACAGGAAAAAAAGACTCAGGTATTTCTCACTATTTAGGTTTCTGAAGTCCTTATTGCTAAAATATTTTGAGTTCTCCCTACAGTTTCCATCCCTTCCCAGTGCAAAGCAGCTGGTGTCTTCCATCACAACCAGCTGCATTTCATGAGACTGTAACTCTTGCCAAGTGTTTGAGGGAACCCCAAGACACATGGGCCCATCTACTCAGGCTTATTAACACCTCCTGCAAACAAGGAGACTTTTTTTTTTTTTAAACCTAGCACTCCTGCACACCTAAACCATATCTTGAGTCCTCTGGTTTGATCTCCTGGCTCACACTGCTTTGAACAGGAGAACTGGACTACATGACCTTCTCTTGAGCTGTCTCTCAAGCTGTTTTCAGGCTATCTGATATTTCTAACTCAGAAAAAACCTTAAGAAGCTCTTTCAGGCCCATTAGTCTGCTCATTTCCTTCATGGAAAGCAGCTATAATACACAGACAGCAGCTACACACAGAGAAGGCTCAGTGGAGGCTTCCTTCAGTCCCCCAGGCCCCTTGGGTGTCCCTGGGACCCTCCAAGATCTGGTGAACATCCCTGGCTTGCAGTTTGCCCCCTCAGCACCTGCTGGAGGGTACTTTATGCTTTAATCTCACCTACAATATACACAGAGCAGCCTAAAAGTGAGGTCTAACATACAAAAAAAAAAAAAAAAAAAAAAAGGAAAGAAATAAGGAGAAAATGCCCAACCCCACCAGCAAAGAGCCCACACCCGACCAGAGCCCATCACCTCAGTGAGGGGCGGCTGCCCCCGCCCGCCCTTTTGTACCCGCGCCAGGGGGCGGGGCCTCCTGCCCTCACTCTTGCCCTTCCCCAAGATGGCGGGCCCGGCAAACGCCGGCCTTGCGCATGCGCATGGGGAGCCTTTAAAAACGCGAGGGAAGGGCCTGGTGGGGTGGTTTTGGCTGGGTTTTTTTTGGGTTTTGTTTTGGTTTTGTCATGAATGGATCATTTTTGGCGTCATTTTTAATTCTCTCGGGAGGCTGAAATGGGGCTGGGAGGGGCAATGAGGTGAGGGTTGAGTGACGTTAGTGCGGCGGGCGGTCTGTGAGGGAAGGTGGCCCCGGGCCTGCTGCTCTCTGGAGATGGTGAGGGGGTGCTCGGCTCCTCCTGGGGCAGGCGGGGTCCAGGCCCGGCCTCACACCAGGGGCCTCTCCGTTAGTGCTGCTGAGGCGCAACCTTCACCCGTCCGCGGTGTTGTGCCGCTGAACTGCGCCCTGGGGGCCCCCGCAGCCGCCTCAGCCCTTCTCGGGGGTTTAACCCCTCAGTCAGGCCTGGGCTGGCGGCTCTGAGGCGCCCTCAGGGTGCAGGGCCCAGAAATAGTGCTGCCTCTTCATAGACTGTGTCTGAGGCAAATGTCGAAGCAAAAGGCTGGGCCTGTTGTCACTTAATGCTTGCTGTGTGTTGGTGCTCCCAAATCATGGAGGAGCTGGGGTGTCCTGGGGGTTTTTTTGGCTTCTTAAATGGCTGCCATTATTGGTAGAAAATGCTAAATGCCCCAGTAAAGATTAGGAGGATTTTCTGCAAGTTGTGGTTTTTCTCTTTAGAGCATGAGATGGCCCTTTTTGTTAAACTGCCTATGTCAGACCCTGCCTCAGAGCCAGTAGGTTTCACTGGTGAGAGTCTTAAAACACAAAGAGGCAAAGTCTGCCTTTTCCTTGGGCTTTTCTCTTTCCAGAATGTGTTATGTGGCTGCTGACTTGCTGCCCTGGGTGGCAAGAGCAATCCCACAGCCAAGAGCACTGAAAAGCTGCTTAGCGGTGTGGGCGTAAGTGCGGATAATGAACACATCAGAAAGGTTGAATATAACTCTGGCTGCTTTTTGATGGGGAAGCAGCTCTTGCCAGGTCATCTCCCCTACCTAAGAAGAGGGGATGATGTCACTTTGCTCTGATATCATGTAATATCTACTACTAAGGTGTCTTACTAGTATAACAGGGTGATCTTAAGGGTTTGCTAAGGCTAAAATTCTCTGCTGGCCTAATGTGAAGTAGTGCCTGCCCTAACTGCTTCAGACTGGAGGTGATCTGCTTCAAACATCTTGTCCTCAAAGCCCCATGCACACAGCTATCGGCAGGAAAGCATCTACAGCAGAGAGACCCAGCCTCACCACAGTGGTCCATTTGTCTGTGAGCACCATATGCTACAGCCCTTGCCTGCAGCCGTAGGACGCCTGTGAAGTCAGTGGTTTTCATCACGATTAGGACAGTTCATCTGGCTGCTGTAGACGGTGACATCATGTCATGTGCCTGGATGAGATACTTGTCACATGAGCAGGGGAAGGGTTTCGCTAACTAATGCTAGACATAGTATAGACTGGAGGTTTGCACGCCACATTCCTGTTATAAAGAAAAAAAATGTATTTTGGGGCACATCTGGGAGCTGCCAAAGTCACAGAAATACCAATGTTAAGGCAAGGTTCTAGGAGGGATCATTAATCCTTTTTTTTTTTTTTTATTCCTTTCCTACTTATAATAAAGGTGATCAGTGACATTAGTGACAAAAATGTTGATCCTGTTGTCAGCTCTGGTAAAATCAGTGTTTCAGAAGGAGGGCAGGCAGATAGGAGCGTGGTCTCTGGGACCAGTGTCAGCCTTTTCTGGTGAGGAGGCAGTGAGGGATTTTGTTTCCAGGTCAGTGCTATGTGCTGATACAACACTTGAACTGATTAAGAGGTAGGCAAGGTGCACGGGGTGAGCACGGTGTGCCTTGCCAAGCTGGGAGAAATGGCATTTCCCCCGGCATGGGCAAGTTCAGACTGCTGCCAGAGCCACACCTTTGTTCGTGCTCCTGTTTCAGTGCACTAAGCTGGGGAGGTGCCAAGGAAACTCCGTGATTAATCACTTTACAGACTGTTTAGACACAAATAAAAAAAAAAAGTATTCAGCTGAAAAAGAGAGACATAAACTGATTTTGCCAAGATTAGACTCTTACATGGGAAGATTTCAACCCAAAATAAAACTGTTATCTTCAATTTCTACAGTGATTTCTTTCTCCCCCCCTTCACTTTTTTCTCCTGCTGTAGCTGTAGGGAGTGCCCAGTTTCCCTGGTTTGGACCCTGCAGCGTTACAGGTTGCTTCCAATTATTCACAGAAGCAGCAAGGCTTGTATGTAAGGAAGCAGGACACAGGCTATAGGCAAGGCTGATTAATCCTTTGATGTTGGGATGGTCTTGCTAATGTAAATGTGAAGCCAAAGCCAGAACTTGCACCCTTTTATTCCAGGATGTGTGAGCAGAGGCTACAGCCTCGGCTAATCCCCACTGACCCCAAGAGAGAGGAATCAGACTCCTAACAGCAAGGGCAGTCTGTCTCTGTTCTGGAAATCTGTCCAGCCCAACAGCTTGCAGTCAGTAACTTTTTTTTCAAGTGCCTTTTGCATCAGCAGCTTCAGGGTTCAAAATTCTTCCTGGTCCTGCACAGGGTTTGTCCAACAGTCACGGAGCTTTTAGATTAGTGTTGGGCGCTGCTACAAGTATAGCTGGGTTAGGAAATTTTGGGAGGTGACTCAGCGCACAGCTTGGATGAGCTCGGCCCCTCCTAATCTCTGCCTCTTGCCCTGAACATCCTGCCTAGCTAAAAGCTTCCTCATCAAGGGTGATGCATTTAGAGTAGTCAGACACTGCTGTCTAAGGGGAATGAATTTGTGTTATACATGGCTGAGTGAAAAACAATTTAGGACGTGGCTTTTCCTTTTTTCTCAGCCACAGGAGATGGTATTTCTGGACATCCAGCGGTCTGCGTGGGAAGCAACACACCTACAGCTCATAGCTGGTTAAATCCCGCAAGGCACAGCAGTACCAGCTCATCTGCTGCACCTTTAATGTATTTGTCGAGGTATGTGCTAGTGCTTGAAGTGTGACAAACTGCACATCCGATTCAAAGCGGTGAGGTGATTCATTGTCCCACAGAAATCAATTCCTCAAAGTCTTTCTCTTGAAATGACTTGCACATAAGAAACTGTATGTGGGTTAGGAACACCGCTGGCTTCCCAGAACAGTGCAGCCCTGAGGTCACAGTTTTATCATTGCAGAAGGTCTGTGAAAGAAACGTTTTGGTCTGGCATCAGCTCAATGCTAAAATATGCCACCTTGGGGAGTCGAGATAACCTCATGGCATCTGTCAGCCTGTTCCCTGCTGTGTCCTGACCAGGCTGCTGGGTCAGCTTCTGGTTCATTTTAATGCCATAGGAGGAAAATCCTATTTTGGGTATTGCCCTGTATTGTCAGTCCTTTTGTGAATGCACGTGGATTCCTTTCTTTCATTTGGCTACCTGAAGTGGTGCTTCAAACTGGCCCACCCTGAATGGCCAGTTTGCTCAAGGCTAAGCTTGGCTTTGTCCCCAAAGCTGGGATGAAGAAACAAGAGACACATGAGCAGGGTCCCTCTGCTAGGCGCTGTTTCTGACCCAGTGAAGGAGACATGACACATGCCACGCAGCACGAGGGCGTTTGGCCTGGTAAAACAACAGACCTAAAACTCGGAGCATCATTCAAGGACAGCCCAGCTGCCTTCTTCACTTTCCAACTCTCTGATTGTATTCTACAGACACCAAAAAGAAACATCTGCCCCTTGCAGTATATTTTTCAGTTTCCCATACATCAAGTGAGCTGCTTCTACAGGTACCCAGAGCCATGAGGCCTCTATAGCTGGCCCATCTGCCCTGACTGCCACCCCTCCGCTGCAGGTTCTGGACCAGTTTTATACCCATGGCTACCAGGACACAGTCTGCTCCTTAAAAAGACTAAGTGACCTGCTTATTAGAGCAGCAGGTAAACCTCTACCTGTATCATTTTTAAGCAACATGAGGCAGGTTTAAATCCAAAACTTCTAGTTTTCTGCAATCCTATGCAAAATAATGCCCTCTCCCATATCAGTTTTGACATGGAAAACCAGTGAACCCTCAGCATTTGATTCCAGTTTGTTGTACTGTTACTAGCGGAATACAAAGTACGTGCTGGAGTGCAACATTTCTTTCAATTTTATTGTTTATTTTCTTTTTCTTTCTGAGTCTTTCAACATTTCAGAATTTGTCAGCTTAGGAGGAACTACACAGCTTTTCCAACATGATGATTGTTTAAAATGTTGCCACATAAATTAAAGAAATAGTGAAAAAAGACCCAAATATTGTTCTGCTGTATCTAGGAGGACCACACTAAATGAGGAATATAAAGGGGAAAGAACAGGACAATTACCATTCCAGATCTAAAAATAAAAGCTTGGAAATCATAAAATAAAAGCAAAGAAGACATTTTCATTGAAAACAAAACAACTTTACCTATGGGAACAGACCCTAGAGAAATTCAGGACACAGTGTTAGGCTGTACAGTTTGCTTCCATGCTTGTTTTTTGAAAGGCTTCGTCAGTCTGAACTACACGGAGCTTTTGAAAGCAACGTAGTAGGAACTGTGTTTCTTTGGAGGTTGGGTGGGCTCTGGGCTATCAGGAGTCTCTCGATCGCTGGTTTGCAGCTGGGCTGCAACATTTTTCACCAACCTAAGGTCTCCTGTGGAAGGAATCAAGACTCCTTTGTTAGGCCAGAGAGCAACCAAGAGGTAAGTCAGGGCGCTCAGTCTCCAGGGGAGAAGCACATTGGATTTTTCAGGTCTGGGAAGGAAAAGCGCTGATGATTTAGGCCAGGAAAAGGCTATTTTACTGTTTATCTGCAGAATACTATAGTATCATTGGTGTTACCAAATAATTAAGGGTATAAACCTGCAAACAACTCACACCTGTTTTCCTGAGTAAGTCAGAATATCTCCAAAGGACTGCTGCTGCGGCAGAGCCTGCACACCAGCGAGGCTCAGGCTGGCTTAGCAGGTTAACCACAAGGATTTTCTTCTTTATCCCCAGTGCAACAGGAGGTGCAGTCTGCAAGACTGGGACTTTGAAGTGGGGGGAGGTTAATCTTTAGGTTTCTTCATCCTTCTCCACAGCTGCAAATTCAGAGGGGTCCAAATGTGTGCCTGCCTCCACTGGCAGGAGGAGCAGGCCTCCGAGGATGTGTGAAGCTCAAGAATAGGTAATTGGTAAAATAACTTCAGGAAACTGGATAAAAATTAGTTCCTGCCTAGTGTGATGCTCCCTAAGGCTTTTTCTTCTCTCTGTTTTCTGTTTGATGATACTCTCTGAAAGTTTTTGGGTGAGAGGCAAACACTTAAAATGTGACATTTCCTGGCAAATGCCTGCCCTGTAATCTGCATTAAAGCAGCAAGAGGGATGCTGCTGGTGATGGGCAAGTGGAGTGGCTAGGGAAACTGGCAGCCGGGCTGTACATGCGTGCAAGTGAAGATGTCCAGTCTTCTCTGCACAGACTGTGGTTCGGCCGTCATGTTAAAGCAGGTCAGGCCTGGGCAGGGAGACCTACCCCAAAAAACTCCATAAAAAAAAACCAGCAGCCACGCCGCTGTGTGAAATGAGCTCCGGTGTTGCCCACCCTGGGCCCATCCAGGACAGTTACCTAAGGGAACAAGCTGGCAGTTAGTTGAGTCAGGGCCAGTGATCCAACAGGGACAAGTAGCCCCACGGATATTTTGATACTGAAGGGCTTTTTCATGGCTGAGGAACTGGGTAGCTGCCCGCAGTATGAAATCATTCTGTGCAAGTCTCTGCGCCAGCTGCACGTGAAGTAACTTGCAAGCAGGTTTTAGGGAGGTATGGCTTAAAAGCTATCTACGTGACAAGTTAAATGCCTTGAATCCTTGAGAGTTTAGTGCCAAAACACCTTTCAGGATCTTGGTGAACGTGCCTGATGTCTTGCCAGGACAGAGCCCAGCAGATAAGTGCTCTGGAACAAGAATATGTTGCCGTAGGGAAGCAGCGCTCGTTCATAGCTTCCTTCAGATGTCACTGAATAACTAATATAATGGGGACAAAAATTAGCTCCTTTTAATGTGGGGTACCCCAGATTTGGAATTTTTAGCTCAGCATCAGTGACCCGTGGGTGAGGTCCCCCACGGTTTCCCTGCTCTGCACCCTGCCCTCCCTCCGCTGAGGGTTTGCATCCCTTGAGCACCTCACCTCCTGGCCACAGCTCTCTTGATCAAACCAGGCACCATGGTTTGGAGGTGCTTCTGGAACTGTTTTACCACGAGGCTGATACTTTCCAGCAGCCCCCACAGCTTCTTCAACCTGCAAAAACAAAATAAAAAGGCAGATTTTAATGACCAGTAAATGCAGCAAAAGAGGAAAGGTGTTAATCGTGAATGCACACTGTAATGCTCTTTTTCATAACCAAGCAATCCTGTGGCGTTCCTGCTAGCTGTACCCGCTCTCCGTGAGAGCTTGCCCTCAGGGAACACCAAATCCTCCTGCAGAGGAAGGGGATGCCACTAAGCCTAGTTATGCAGTAGATGTTCATCAGCCTGCCCTGGTCCATGGTAAAGGAGGGACTCGCCCTGCTGAAGGCACAACCACTGGTTTCTGCATCACTCTCAGCTTCGATGCCTCTATCGAGATGTTCTTACCCCTTCCTGAGAATAGCTGGCAGCCTGTATGGCTGCAACAGGACCTTTGACAGAGGATCCTGCAGTCCAGGCACCGCCTCCTTCCTCCACAGAGCCAAGCCTGTGCCCATGAGTGACAACACAGAAGTAAATAAAGACCAGTGATTAGAAATAACCCAACAAATGCAATAATTCCTCTTGTCCAGCAACTCTTCACAGAATCACAAAATCGACCAGGTTGGAAGAGACCTCAGGGATCATCGAGTCCAACCGCTGCCCCTACACCACCCTGTCAACTAGACCATGGCACTAAGTGGCACTAACTCTTGCTGCAGCTCAGCCTGTAGGTAATGAAGCCCAGGCCAGAATCCAGCTTGAGCCGCTCTTACAAAGCCTCTTTGCGAACAGCTGCTGGAGCTTTAGAAATATTTAATATAATAAATAACTTGATAATGTCTTAAATATAATACTGCTCCTCTCAAGGACTGCTGCAGCCCTCAGTGGCTGCAGCCACCCCCAAAACCCAAGTTCAGTGCCCCAAATCCTCTACCTGGCAGGAAGCAAGGAGTCGGGCACTGCGGTACCCCTGTGCGTAGGCCAGTGTACGTCCTGTTGGATGGTGCAAAGTCGTTTTTCCCGCACATGGTGGCGAAACGGAAATTGCCATCGAAGTAGTTAAAGCCAAAGGCATCTGTGAGACATGGAAAGAAAGGGCTGATGTTTGCATGCGCGTCACGCTTCTAGGCTGCCCTTCAGGCCCTGGGCTAACACTTACTGTTCCTGTACAGGAAAAGGGCAGTGTCCTGGTACCCTTGGGAGAAAATGTCATCCAAAACCTGCAAGGAGAAACATTTGAGGTCACTAAAGTGCCCTCCATCCAGGCACTGGCAGGATGTAGCCAAGGCTGTTTGACCATGGAGGGTTGGGATGGCCCATTTGTGAAGGCAGCAAGCACAGGCTGGTTTCCAACCACCAAAGTGCTGGTTCTTTGCGGGTTGTTAAACCAGGGTGGACCTCGTCCCAGGCTGGTCACCCAACAGCAGTGTCCACGAAAAGAATGCACTGCAAAAACAGGGGGTACTGCCCTCTCCCCTTGAAATCTGGTTAATTAATGATGGAGATTGAGCTGAACCTTAAAGCTTGGGAAGGCAGGTCCAGCATTAATTTGTTTTAACCAAAACAAAGCTGGGATGAAGACCTGGTGGGCTTACCATGGCGCTAGGTGGAAAGAGAGCATAGCTAATCCTGCAGAGGTTTTCTATCGAGATCTGAATGCTGCCGTTGAAGATCTGGAAACAGAAGAAGATAGCGGGACAATCCCGCGGACAGATATCGATCTCTCCGGTGAACGGGGACACAGTGATCACGGGTTCCTCCAAGCTGGAAACAGGCTGCAGGCCGGTGAATCCTCCATCAATGTATCGCTGAGAGGGAAGAGCAGAGGGAGGGTTTGCTTTGAGGATTGCTACAGCCCTGCTTGTGGCACGCAGCTGGCTCCTCAACCAGGTGCTGTAATCCACAGCAGTTATGAAAATAGAAATATAATTATTTTAATTCACAAAGCTTTGTAAAGCTGTTTTGGCAGTCATTAGCCAATTCAAACATCGCTGAATTTAGAGTGTTGTATAAATTTCAAGTCCTGAGCTCAAGCAGTAGGGCTCCTGCATTTAATAATTGCCTGCAAATCCCTGGAGGATTACTCGCTGGGCAAGGAAAATGTCATTTGCTGTATTGCAAAAGGAACCTGAATTTACCACCCACCTCAGTGGGATTTGAGGTTGCAAGGACTGCAGCTGATCGAATTAAATGCTCGTGAAATCACAGTGCAGAGGAGCCTCATGCAGCAACGCTGCCAAGATCCAGGTCCTGCAAACATTGTGCGCTTTGTGGGCAAGCTCTGCAGTCTGAGGTGAGCTGGAGGTCTGACCTCACAGCCAGGTACAGACATCCGAGGACTAAATAGGCTCAATCAGTGTAGACCAACAAGAGTCAAGGAAAGATGCTAGCTCCATCCCAGCTGTGAATTTGGTATTGTGGCTTTGTGGGCTTTGACACACAAGTGATTCACGATGCGTTGACTGCTCCGTGGTTCATCTGCACATGCTTCACTACTATGCTGCTGTGCTCCTCCTTCACTGAGGGTTAGCAGCAAGCCAGCCCAAATTCATTGCCCTCACTGTGGTGTTTCATGGAGTATGGATGTGCACATGGCTGGGGGAGGATCCTCCCACCAACTTGCGATATTTCAGCCATGCAGGTCTGCACCTGAGCTAATGGAGACATCTGCCCTGCAGACAGATCCTGCCCAGGGTAACTGGTCAAAGTCCAAAGTGTGCATGTCCTCTTGTCTCACTTTGGAGTGCCTTTGCAAGGCAAGATCTAGTCATCCAGGCTCTGTCCATAGGCAAAGCAGGAGAGGGCTCTCCAGATGGCAATTCCACCCAGCTATCATCTTAGGATGGGATGAAGAGCAAGCTAGAAGGCTTTATCATCCTCCATTGACTAAAGAAGAAGCCTAGACATATATATCCCTCTCTGCTTGAGGGAATGTAAAGTTCAAACCCAAGAGCATATTGCTGGTGGCATATGTTTTATTGGAAATATCACTCACCACACCTCGGTAGGATGGAGGGATGAATCCACAGTAGATAGGAAGAAAGCAGCTGCAGAGGAGAGCCTGGGGGAGGAGAGGGATTGCAGAAGTAAGTGGTCCTGTCAAAGTTGTCCTGGACAAAAGCTGGGTGCCTGCAAACTCAGGCTTGACAAATGATCTGGAGCCAGGCTGTTGGTACCACCTGGGCTTTGCACTTGACTGTGTCAAGAAGAAAGGTTTCAAGAAGGGGAAAACATCTCATTTCAATAAAGTTGAAACACTTCTCTTGAGAAAGGCATAGCACTTCATTTTTTATTTTTATAGCTGCCAGCAATATTAGAGTTGTATATCTATATATCTCTGTCCAAACACTGCCCTTTGACGGTGGCAAGGTAAAGCTTTGGGGTCATTTTTCATATTTGTGTGTTTTTGGACAAAACCAAGACATCCTCACAATGCATTTTCATTCTGCTGGGATTTGTCAGTGATAAAGCCACTGCTGGGCCGTTTGCGACCATTTTCCATGAATCTCATCAGCGTGGAGTGAGCATCCTGGGCTGCTGGGTTGACCTAGGGCAGGTACCACGGGGTGAACTCCAGCATCTCCATGGACTTGCCATCCTCTACTGTATCCCTGGGACAAGCAAGCCCATGACCTCATGGTCAGCTCTGTTAGAGTTTTACCCTGGGTTTCTTTCCCCAGCAGCTAATTTACTGGTTAATCAGCTGCTTGTTGTTTGGCAGCACGGATGCTTTGTCCAGCTCTTTCCTCCCAGGAAAGTGCTGAGGCAACGAGGAAAAGTACTGCCAGTGGGACTTGGCCGAGGAGAGACCTGTCCAGAAAGCTGAGAGGTTGTGTTAGCGTTAACACAGCTCTTTGCAGAGAGTCATTAGCACTTATTAGAGCTGGCCAACATGTCAGCGTCAGCTTTTTGAGGCTGGAAACAAACCTTCTGCTTTTTTAGTGTGATTTATTCCTGCCTGACTCTGGACCTAACATCATCTTCCTCCTTCCAAGCTTCATGGAGCTCACTGTGGTAGGACCACGGCTCTGGCAGAGCTTCCTGACACTCTCCCCATCTTGGATAGAAAACAGTGCAGTTAAAGTCATCAACACTTAGGTATCTCCACCCCAAGCAGCAGGTAGAGGTATCAGAGGCATCAGAGGAAGGTCCCTTTACCTGAATGAGCTCCTCTTTCGAGCTGAACTCAGAGACCAGGACATTTTGGCCATCCACCACCCGCGTGAGCGAGATGTGGAGCCGCCCTGAAGCCAGCTGGTAGGAGTCCTCTGGTAGCATCCGCTGCAAAACAGTCTTGATATTTGCCAGCAAGCTGCACTTGGGAGAGAGAGGGCCCAGGATGGTTTTCCTGACTTCCTTTGCAGTGGCAAAGAAAAATTCCTTTAGGTCATCTGACACAGAGAGGGGTGGAAAATAGAGAGAAAGTCAATATCCCTGCTGCCCTAACAGTTACATTTTTAATCATATTTCTACCACTCCTCACAAATAAAGCCTCTTGCAGCCCCTGTGCATGACCTCAGGATGCTGCTGCTGCTATAATGGGGGACATCGTGGCAGGACAGAAAAGGGGAGATCACCCCCAGGATGTTCTCAAAGGACAACATATTGCTGAGCGTGACCCCACTGGTGAAATCCCCGTCTGCACCAGAGACGGGTGCTCAAGGTGTGCCCAGCCAGGGATTAGGGAGAGGCTCCAAAGAGCCCTGGGGAGGGGGACGCAGGAGCAGACACCGAGTTACCGGTGCCGATGTGACTTGCACAACACGTTCCTGCCTCACACCTCCGATTTTGCACATGGGCAGCCCCAGGCTTCACAGGGGAGCTGGTGAGGCCCAAAGATGAGGACAAGGGGCTGACCCCCACATCCTCTGCGTCGGGCTTTCCTGCGAGCCAGGCTCCACCGTGCTGGGGCTTCCCGCTCATCTGAGCTCCCCCGGTGATCTCCCAGCCAGTGTTAATAGTAATTACATGCGTCTGCACATCATAGAAGTGGGATTAAAGGAGCAGAGCTGCAGAGCCCTGGCCGAGGGCTCAAGAGATAGCAGGTTTTAAAGGCTGCTTGGTCCCTTTTTATTGGTCCTTTTTAAAGGAGCTTGGTCCCTTTGCTGAAATTGGGAACTCACCTGGGTGAACACCCCACCTTGGGTGGTTAAACTCTTGCAGCAAAAAGCTTATCCAGCTCCCCGCTGCTGCAAAGAGCCATCCTTGCGCCCAGGTGGGCTCCTTGGGACCCTGCACTGGCATGAAGCCGCAGACTTGCCTTAGCACCATGGCTTTGTAGGGGCAAAGGTTTCCGGGCTGTCTCATGAGATTGCTTTAAAAGCACGGACAGACAGATGGGTTAGATGGAGTGTCCCGAAGGCAACTGGAGCAACACAGGTATTAAGAGGGGTTATAAATGTTCAGGCCGTGTGGCGTGGTGATTAATGCTTGGCAGGTTCACGCAGGGTCCTCAGGGATGCCGAAAGAGCCGGAGACACCCCAGGCAGGTGATGCGCCCACCAGGCACTGTCTGGCTGCTCTGTGTCCTGGAAATCTATAGATACCTACGTGACTGCCACTCATGTCCCTTCGTAGCTAAGGATGCCAAGGGACCCGACCCATAGGGGACCAGGGGGCTTTACATGGGTATATCCATCCACCGTGGCCACGTGGACTTTCTTTGGGACACATCTCACCGCTCCTTAGACCTCGTAGCAAATGAGGAGATCTGCTCCTTCAGCAGGAGCAGGAAAATGAGTCAATAAAACACAGGTATGTCCAGGTATTACCCATGCAGTGTCTACGTGACCATCTGAGGTAACATTCAGAGAGTAATAACCGGCTTTTTCAGCTTACACCACCCAAAATTGCTCCAGGGTGGCTGCCAAAAGCGGCAACATCTGCAGATGTCTTCTATGCCTTGTGAGTGATATGAGTTACACCAGTATCGCATCCCCACCGGTGCTTTAAGGCATTAGCTCCTCTATTTCTATTTTGAAATAAAAAATCTATATAAGGAAATCTAGACAATAACTGTCTTACCGAGGCCGATGCCGCACACCACGGCGGCGGCGATGAGCGAGCCGGCAGACGACCCGTAGACCTTGCACGCAGACTTGAGGAGTTCGGGAGCCAGCTCCAGGAGGGACTGCACCACCCCAACCTGGTAGAGGGCAAGAAAGCCACTGCCCGAAAAGGAGAGCGAGAAAGGGGTGCTGGAACTGCGGAGATCCTCCTCATCCATCTCGAGATCAAATTGGAGTATCTGGCTCGATGTCTCAGGGTGTCCTTTTTCAGCAGGGGAACCTCAAGCTCTCTTCTCCTCTGCTTTCTCCAGGCTCATCTCTGGCTGCAGAGGACTCCAGAAGATGGATTTTCTACCTCCTTTTACAATAGCTCCCCGAGGTGTTTAGATTCACGAGCTATTTTAATTGCTGCCTGTGCTAAAAACAGAAATTTTCCCCTGATCAAAACAGCTCTTGTAATCCTCAACCACAGCCAGCTCAGATGCTCAGGGCTGAATCAAGGCTCCCCAAGTGATCTGAGGCACCCCGGGAGCCTTCCCGGAGATGGTCCTCACGTTACTGTGTGAAACACCCACGCAAAACACACTTGGAAACATCCATGCGAAATTTCCTCTTTGCTTCATGCTTTCTTCATCAAGGGTGTTTTCCTAAATAGGATTCTCCGTCAATCCCAGCTTAGGCACAGCTCAGGAGTGAGTAAAGGCTTGTATAAGACACTTAAAGCCAGAGGGTGTTACACAAGGGGTGGATACAGGGCGTTACGCTGGGTTAGGTTTGGAAATATTGCTGTTTGCTCCCTATTGGAAGGGTTTTGTCCTGCCCTGACTCTTGGATATCCTTTGGGAGGGGAAAAACAAGGAGCTGGATTTGCTTTTCTCTTCCCCTCCCCACCAGCACTGTCCTCTGTAAGGCCCATCAGGGTCCCTGCAGCAGCACCGTGTTCCCCAAAGCTGGGGTTACTGACCCAAAATCAAACTGCCTTTAGGCTGTCTTCAATGACAGTTAAAAAATAGGGAGAAATTCAGGAGATTTCACGTGTCTTTTCAGCCGTAATAACCTAATGCTACTGCCTACATGCGGAATAAAAATTGCCATTTTAAACAGATGTATTTGTTAAATATGACTAAATATTGTGTTGCTTGTGTTGTCCAAATCCATAGAGCATGCACACGATACAATGAATATTACATATGTTACCTTCAAGGTTGTATATACATACATAACATGGGGCTGTGTTTAAGAACAGGCTGAAGGAGCTCTCATCCCCCATGTTGGTGCACCAAGAAAACAGGGGCTCGTCCCAGCATCCTGATACAACCCTTGCAATGCTATTTCACCCCAAGTTTTCGTACGTTTTTCCTTGGCCTCTCCAGCCATCGCTAGGTCCCCTCCACAAGAGTTGTGTCCTGTGCGATACCCGGGGTCAGAGACCCCCACCTCGATGTGAAAAATGTCCCTGGGTTGAAGTTTCGCTGGTAGCTGCCCATGAGCAGGTGAACATGGCCTGCAAACCCCCACAGATAGATGTCACTCAGCATGGCCAAGGCTGTCCTCAACGGCTGCTGCCTGGATGACAGGACAAGCAGGAGCAAGTTGTCAGCCTGTAGATGTATTGAAATGGGATCTCAACTATCCTGGAGGTGAACAACTGCTTGAATTAGGGCATTTGCATGTGACCACACACCCTTAATAGATTTGGTGTTCTCATTTCTTGTCTTTCCAGTGTTTGATGTTGGTTTTACATTATCCCGTTGTTGGGTGAGTCTCCCACACGTTCCAGCCTTTCTACCAGCCTCCTGGTGATATCTGAGCTTGGATCCACATGATTCATGCCACTGTTTCCTCCAGCCCTTGGGAAAGAAAATTCCTTCATTTAAAGGGCTTTCTTCCAGCACTGGCAAGTATCTGCAGGTAGAAGGAGGGCAAAAAGTATCACCTCTCACTGCGACTGATCCAAACACGCAAGTGTATTGGAAGTGCGTGAGTGTTTGTGCGCTGGAAGAAATTGTTTCCATGTTCTCTGTACATTAACTCTGCCAACTACGTGCGTCGGGCCCCCAGGGAATCAGCAGGCACTGCATGGAAGAGGCATAGGATGCTCCTGCTTCACTCAGCCCTTGCACATCCTCGGCCGAGCCCAGCCCCAGCTGCCAAGCTTTGGGAAAGGTGTGAACAATCCTGTGGGACCTGCGGGAACATGCTCCTCCATCCAGCGCATGGCATGAGACCAGTTTCCCTGTAGGAGCTGGACTTGCTACAAAATGTGGTGCTCCAGGAACACCTCGTGAGTGCAAACCCCAACCAAGCTGAGCCAGGAGATGTTCTTCCCCCAGGCTCTCCTTCGGGCATCTTGTAATAATTTCTTTCCTTGCAGCTGCCATGAAACAATGTATTAAATGGGATTTTCCATTCCCAGAGCCAGATGATGAAGGACCATGTGGTGGCCGTGAAAAAGCTGTTATCCCTGCAGGAAGACAAGTGAGTAGCTCCATGGGGAGGTGCACGGTGAATGCAAGAAGGTCCCTAACAAGGAGAAAGCCCAGCAGACAGCACAGCCCCACGCCGAGGCAGGGCCAGCCCCAGGAGAGGGGCCGGGGAGGCAAGGCAGGACGGACAAGAGGACAAGTGTCCCTGCGCAGGGAAGGACAAGAGATGTCTGACCTGGCAAGGGGGGGCCAGCACCCCAAAAGCCAGTAGATCAGACCTGCAAGGACTTCATGGTGTGCTCAGACACCCCAGGTTCCCTTTGGGATCCTCGAAGCCCGAGAGGAGCCGGGCTTTGGGGACACACCTTGGGGGTCTGCCAGCCGAGGGGTTGCACAGCCACATCCCTCCCTGACCTGGTGCCACACTCCCATGAGATGAAACTTGTCATCATCCTCTTAGTGACAGCAAATTTTGCATTAATTGGCTCATTAGGTGCCGGGCTGATTTTCTAAGCTGCCCTCCCCCACCTGGCGCTCAGCAAAGCAGGATTAGCGGGGACTAACGACTTCGGAGACTCAAGACCCCAGATGCAGCCTGAGATGCTTTCGGGAGAAGCCCTCCCAGCTCGCGTGGAGCACCGGGCGGGCAGGGGGCTGTGTGGGGTGCGGAGCTGCTTGGTGGCGGGGCAGGATCAGTGCCCAGACGGCCGGTGTCCGTGATCCCAGGGATTTTTGGGTGAGGCGATTGCCGTAGCTGTTTGAAGCCATGGCAGGGCGTTTAGGGAAGGATGAAGGTAATACCGAGAGCTGGAAACCGATCAAAACCTCAGGGCTAACAACTTGCACTTCTTTAATACCTTCTTAATATCCTCAGTGGCCGCAGACGATCACGGTCTCAATTTTATAACCAAGAGATTAAGCCAAGGTGCTGGAGTCGCTCAGGAGAAGGGACCTGGGGTCCGAGAGCCGCCAGCCCCAGGGTGCTGCCCTCACAGCAGCCGTGGCTGATCCCGATCTCATCCCACCATGCTGGGCTGGAGCAGCATCCCTGCTTTGGGTTGGGTTACTTGGGACCAGGAGCCCCTTGTGCAATGGGCTGTGCAGGTTTTGCTCCTTGTTTCCCTGGCACTTCTGCCCCAATGGGTGGGGAATTGTCCAGCGACCACAGAAGGAGGGTATTTGGTGCAGTTGTGATATCGGGAAAAGACCAGGAGAAGGAAAGGGGAAAGATGAGTTGTTTTTCTCACCGCTGTTTCACCTGGCAGGCATGTCCCGTGTGCCGAGGGAAGCTGATGTCCTCCGGGAAGTCAGTGAGGAGACAAAACCCTCTTCTGCTCCATGCAAATCCCAACCCACACCCAGCACCACCCGAGCTCAGATGCAAAACAAATAGGGGCTTCGCATGATCCTCCCCCTGGGTCCCCACCATGTCCCCAACACCAGCTCACCCTGACCTGGTCACAGCCCTGGCACAGTCCCCTGGGCTCCGGGCAGGGGACGGGAACGTCGTGACAGTTTGCAAACAGGCGAGAGCAGTTTCGGTTTCTCCTGCAGTAAAAGTCTCCCAGCTTGGTCCCCAGCCAGAAGGAAACACGGCACTGGCGCTGTGCTCATTGCTGGCATCGATGGGCAGGAGCCAGGAGGGGGATGGGATGTTTTTCACAGTCCTAATTACCCTGGGCTAAACTAGATGGAGCCCCTGCAAGGTATTCCCCCTCCTTGGGGCTTTTCAGCAGCTGGTGATTCAACCCCCTGGCAGCTCTATCAAGTGTTTCCTCAAAGGCTTCGCAAACAGGAGCGTGTTGGTCTGCGTGGGGCAAGGCTGCTTCGTTCCTACCGTGCTTCCTCCTCACGAGGACTGTGCTTCCTTGTTTGGTTGTACATGGGGTTTTACAAGGACGGAAAAGATCAGATCCTCCAGGAGAGGAGGTGCTGGGCAGCCACGGGCTGTCGCCGGTGGCCCACGGGGGACTGTCACCCCATGCGCGGCACTGACCCAGACCCACAGGCTTGTTTGCCACCATCATCACCTTCAACCCATTAGATCATCCTACTTCTCACACACTGCAAACCCCAAAATTTTGTCCCCACCACCCCAGGCTGGATCCAACTCTGGGCAAGGGAGATGCTCTTGCTGGTGCCACCGCGCTGGCATTCCCCCTTGGCCCTGAGCTGCCTTAATCCATGGCCCTCCTTAGGGGTCTGGGCAAAGATTAGCTGGGAACATTCCCAATTATTAGAGTTTCGTCTCCTTGACGTTCCACTTCGTAGGTGAGACCCCGGCAGCTGTAAATCCCCTCGGTCCTTGAGGGAGCAACAGCGAGGGCAGCTCCTGCGCCACTCAGGAACAAGATTTACCCGGTTCTTGGTGTCAGATCAAGCTGCTTTGGCTCATAAATCTCCTTCTGCTGGAAAGGGACTGGCTATAAATAGTAAAAAATAGCAGGACCGCACCGTGTATCTGCTGTAAGGCTCCCTTTGTGCCACTTTGCATCTGGCTTGAAAGGAGCAGCCCCCAACAGCTGTAGCAAAGCAAATGTTATTCCACGTGTAACATCCATATGTAACATCACCCATTAGACAAGCCCAGCTGTGGTTTAGGGACCAATTTATTTGAGTTTTAGGGGGTTTTTCCCCTGAACTGGATGCTCGGCTGACAGCAGAAGCTACAAAAATTATGTTGTACATTCACAGATACGTATAGAAAAGCAGGTAAATAAATACACATACACAAACATAAACCCACGAGGTTCAACACAGGCACTTGGTGAGAGTTGAAAGGCAAATATAGGGTGAAATTTGGGGTTTCTTTGATTTACAGCCTCTTTGCCCCCAGCCAGCTGGGTTTTAAGCATTTTCATGCTACTGTGGCTATCGCTGTGGTTTTCCTTAGAAGATTATTAAATTCACAGCTCAGAAAATCACCCCACACCCAGGTCACCAACAGGGACTGTCCCCCCCATCAGTAAATCTTCATCCTTGGGTTCCCAGGCACCGCAGGACCTTCAGAGCAGCCGATGTCAGTCCGGGCTCTCGCAGTTGTCTGTGCTGAATTCTTCTCTGTTCTGCTGAGACAGAAGGAAACAATCGTGAGGTCCCTTCCCAAACCGAGCTGGTGCTATTGGTCATCTGGATGGGTTTAGGAGGAAATTCTGCCTGAGGAAAGCTGCAGTTACACCAGGTTGCAGCAATGCCGTGAACTACAGGGCATCTCCTGCTTGTGGAGTCCTGCTCCTTGTGTGTCCATGGGCCATGCTCACGTTGGAGGAAGGCAAAGGCGGCCCAAACAGCCCAGGGTAAGATCCAGCTCCTGGTCACCCCCCCAGTAGAAGCCAGCATGACTGCTACCCACCCAGGTCTATCAATCACCCTAAAATTACACCGCTTGCCCTAACTTGCTGCTGGAAACTCAGCCCTGGACTCCTCCTCCCTACCTGGAGAATTTTACTGTAGGACAAGGGTGCAAACGAGTCCTCCAGGTAGCGGGTGCCAAAGCCCATGATCCTGTTCACTGCCTGGTTGCAGATGCCCGCCACCTTGGCGGTGAGGTGCACCGTGAAGGCAAACTGGATCTCTTGGGGGTTGACATCGGGTCTGCTGGCTGTCATCTCCTTGCGGACGTAAGCATCGGCCAGGTTTTTGAAGGAGCTGTAGGACATGCGTCTGAAGAACATCCGTAGCCGCGCGTCTTCCTTCACCTGTTTAAGATGCAATTGAATAGAGCAAATAACTCGGTGTGTCATCCTCATGTTGAAGCCTTCACTCCACACTAGGATTGCAGTTGAGGGAGGACAGACAGACAGCCACGATCACACCCAGCTGGGGAATTAAAAGGTGCCATTTCCTTGATTCTACTGAGTGTTTCCCTGTCACAGGGAAATCGATACTGTATTTTACAGCAGTACAGAGCTTGGCCCAAATTCCCTCAATCCCACCGCAGCTCTCCTCTCACCTGCCTGTCCAGCTCATCTCCTGCGCTCTGGAGCAGGGCGACGATTCTCCTGATAGCTTCATCTGCAGAGAGAGATCCCATGTTATCTCCAGCCCTTTCTCCACGCCACACACGCAGACACTCTAAGGGGACAGTGCTGCCAGTTTAGCCCCCCCTGAAAAATTCCCCGAGCACTGTGCATCCACCTCCATCTCTGCCAAACCCATTTCAGCCTATGGCCAAGTGCCTTGTTATCCTTTAGCCAGGAAAAACCCCCTCCTGCCTTTGAATTTCTCTCTCTCAGCCCCGATGCTGAAAATCTCCCCCAAGGCTTCATACCAGCTCTTCGGATCGCGTAAGCAGGGTTCGGGTCCCGTGCAGGCTTTGCATGGGGACAAGTCTCATGCCTATAGGCTTTCTATACGTGCTGGCGATGAAGCACTCGCAAGGGCAACACTCACCGACCCCATCGGCACCGTCCGGCCGCAGCGGCTCCCCGCATCCCTGTGCTCTGCTCCCCTGGCTCTCACTGCCCTGCACGATCAGCCCGATCTCTTCTGAGACTCGTGCGTAGTAACCATCAGGCTGCTCCACGTCTGCTGGAAGAAAAACATGTATTCAGAAGTGAGGATTATTTTTTTGTTGTTGTTGGGATTGATTGAAAAGAAAAGCAACCGCAGCGGTGACGGCATCCACGTGCTGCTCGTGCCCAGCCTGGATTAGTGCATACCGCCGGTGAACGATGGGGCTGCGCCCTCGGAACCGTAACCGAGCGGCTGCGACTTGCCCCAAATCTGCCAAAACTTTGCAGAAATCCCCTTGATTTTTTTTTTTTTTTGGCAGGGGAAGGGCTGGGGCAGGGACTGGAGTGTCCCGCGGGCTCTGCCTGCCGTGCCATGGCAGCTGGCTGCCTGCACTCTTCCCCACAGCAATTTGAAAGCAGCTTAATGTTGGCCCTAGAGTGGTTTAAGATTAAATCTCAGGTCTTGAATTCAGGTTTAAACTAAACCACCATATCCCTCGGTTGCCAGAGGGGGAAAACCCATGCCTGGATGTTCCTTGGGGTAACTTGCTGCGCTTACAAGTCAGAGCAACAATGGGTGCTCAAAGAACGGGCAGATCGACCCTTTCCTGGGGCAGCAGGTTGAGATCAGACCCCCAAACCTATCCCAGACCCAGAAAGCAACGGGAGGGTGATGCTTAGGGTTAGGAACCAGCACTAAGCACTATTGCTTTCCCAAAAGCAGAGGTCCCGTTGGCTGTAGGGTTCGGATAGGGTCGGGTTAGGGGTGGTGGGGGTCCAACCTGGTGTGGCCGGCGCCTGGACGTGCCGCAGCGGAAGGCAGCTGGGTCTCTTGGCCCTCGCCCCGGCTGTCGCCTCTCCCCGCTCCTCCTCCACGTGCTTCTTGAAGGAGAAAACCCTCTTGAGGCTGGGTCTCCTCTTCGAGGCTCTGCCTACCGGCAGGGACGTGCTCAAATCCCCTCCAGGTCTTTTAGCCCCTTCTGCTTTGGAGCTGTGAGGAGCTTTGGCATCTTTCTCCTTTGCTTTTTGCCCTGCATTTTCCTTCTGCTCCTCAGGGCTCTTCTTGAAGAGTAAATTTAAGAAGCTTTTGAACCAGTTGCGTTGAGTTTTGCCTGGGGAAGAGTTTTTCGTGCTTTTCCTCTTGAGCTCCAGCTCGTCTTTAGGCACCTTCCTGGGAGCTTTGCTCTCATCATCCAGAACCTCGTCCAGGTCCAGTGCTTTGGATCCCTCCTCCTGGTCCTTCTTGGGGCCGAGTTTGGCACATGAATACTTGCAGAAGTCACTTTTCGACCGTTGCAGCCCATCTGCCTTCCTCCCTTGCCTTCTGGCTCTCTCCTGAACTGTCTTCTTGGCCACCAGCGAGTTTTCGCAGCAGCTCAGCGAGCGCCTGACGTAGATCTCCAGCACTTTCTTGGCCCCTTGCCTGTCCAGCGAGAGAATCTTGCCCGATGGTTGCCTCGCTACGTCCCACTGAGGCTTCTCCGCAGCCAGAGCCCCCATGTCGCTGTAGAGAAAAACAACATTTTCAGCCCGATTTTTGCTTTCCCCGGGACGCTGCGCTGTCAGGTTGGGCATGATGGAAATCACCCTCGTTTTGGCACCCAAGGGTGCTTTGTGTGTCTGAGACTGTTTATGTTCCCAGTAAATGATCAACCCCTTTTATAGTTGTTATCTGAGTGCTCCTTACACAGGCTGCACACGCGAGGTTTTTATGATGGGCTATAGACACCGCTGATAAGGGAAGCGAAACTGCGGGGATGGGGGGAGACGAGCTGGGCACGTCTCAGAGGGAGAGAAACCCTCATCCAGAGGGTTTAATCCAGTAATTAATCCAGATACCGTGGTGCTGGGTCTTTCTATTGCAACATGTTCCCATAATATGACAAAAAACTACACGCCAGGAGTACCAGCCCTCCGATGAATCACACAACCCAGATTTTTTAATATTTCCCCTTAAAGTATTGGCTGCTAAAAAAAAAAACAACATTCCTCAACAAGGCTGGGTGCTTCCAGCCCTTGGAGAGGCCAAGGGCAACATGGGCTCTTGCAAATTTCCTCAGTCACTGCCAATGTTGGCCGAGCACCTTGTGATGCTGCAGCCCCTCTGTGAGCTCTCGCCAGCGTAGGGCTGTGAACGGAGCTCGCAGCACCCGGTCCCTGCCTTTCCCATCGCCCCTTTTTCTCTACATTCACAAGCAAAATTAAACAGAAGATGCTGCTATTGAAAAACCAGAGAGCCGTGCCTGTGCCTCGTGCTGGCTCTACTTCCAAAACCACTTTCACCCTTCAGAGAACCAGTCCCAAACCAAACTTTTTCCACCACTAAACAGCACATCAACACCGAAATCCGGCACGCTCGGCTGTACAAACCGCCCTGGAGCCAGGCATCAGCCTCCGCTCAGTCTAGATGAGCATCTTCACGACACACGAGCACACCCACCCACCCCAACTTGGCCATTTTTGGTTAAAGAAGGCAAGTTTTCTTCATCCAAGCCAATACCAAAGCCACCTGACCACCCGAAAATAAATCATTCAACTAGATTTAATCACAGCAAAGCACCAACCCCCATTGATTGATTCCAGTACATTGGCCCCATCATTCTTTGTTTGCTCTTTTGATATTTACCTTTCCATCGGTGTTTCTGCCCTTCTGGACATATGTCAAGACAAGCTCCTTGGCCACAGGCACTAAGGGTTGTCAGGCTCTCCTGGGAGGTGCCTTTTTTATACCTACGGCCAGTGGCTGGCTGAGTTAAGTCCTATTTTTAGCAGCCATTCAGGTAGGAGAGCGGCCAGTGCTTCCGCCTGGGATCCGCGCTATCACCTCCCTCGTGGCAGAAAACACGCGGGCGTGAGTTTCGCTGGAGGAGAAAACAATTTCCTTATGACAAATAGCAGCAAAACAGCATAAAAATCACCTGTCATCTGGTGTAAGCGCTGGCCTTTGAAACTAGCTATCTAAGCCAGCTGCTTGGCATTTGGCTTTGGGTTGTTTGTTTGTTTTTAATGGGTGTGATGCCGTGTATGGGCTTTTCTGGGTTGTGTTTGTAAGGAGAAGTCATAACTTTCTCAGATAAATGGGGTTTCAATGCAGCAAGCAGATTGCCCCGCTCACGTCCCAGGAGCTTCCAGGAAAGTGGATGGTGGAGGCTGTTGTGGCACCGCAGACGCTCTGGGGCTCGGTGCTATCAGGTTATTGTTTAACACCAAGCATGGCTGGGCTGCAACATCTTTGAAACCCACCCTGGGGTCCTTGAGACAGCACCCTAAAACATGAAACAAGACCTTCATGACTCCAGTCCTTTTCACCCACACGGCTCCCACTCAGCCTTGCCCAGGAGCAGAGCATCTCCCAGGGCCAAACCCGCGAGACAGATCTGCGCATCCCAACATCTCCAATCTGCCCCTGGGCCAAAGAAATCTCCTTACACCTCTCTTCCACCAAAGATCCATTTGGCCCTGCAGCCATCCCCCTGCACCCCTGTGCCCGGTGCTCATCCCCGCAGGCTCCTGCCCACCATCCTCATTGCTCTTTTGCCATCTGATGGCAATATTTCGCACTGCACCTTGCAGGGACGGTGCTGGACGCAGACGTGTTTGCCGGGTGGTGGCTGCTGGCACACAGGCTTTGGAAAACCCCTCGGCAGGGTTTCCACCTGAGCAGTGCTGCATTTTCTCTAGTTTTCAGCTGGGATGATGTGCTGCCCAGGTCCCTCCCAAGTAAAAATGGTCTTTTCCTGATAATGGGTTCAGCTTGCAACCGAACCATCCATGATTATATTGTTGCTGTTTCTATAATCTTTCTGTGCCATAATTTCCTATAATTGGGAGAGATCCCTCCGTTTCTCCTGAGCTGATGAATCAGAGTCTGGCATTGGTTAGGAATTACCTGGCTTTGCTTTTCAGCATCCCCATCTACTTCTGATAAATAATTAAACCATCCATCAGGAGCTCCGTGCTGCTAACTAGCATATGACCACGTCCTTTCATAAGTCGGTCGATTCCAGTGGGTAAAAAGGAGTTTCACAATCAATTTGGTTGTTTTTTTCCTCTGCAACACCCATAAAATGAAAAGCCACATCCACTCTGGCGGTGGGGCACAGTTTGGCCATCTCCAGTTTGGAGATCTTGCTACTGGAGATCATCCAAGGCTGAGTCCAAACACGGTCCCTGCTCATGGAGGATTTCTCATGATCAACCTGGGAATCAGCATTGACTTATGGCCTCTTGCAGTCTTTTCCTCTTTGTAGTAGCATTTCTGGACACAGGCTGAAGATGGGATACCCAAAGTGACTCCAGGAAAAATCTTGACCCGAATTGTGATTCTGGATCCAGACCTTTATCCAAGTTCAAATCCCTTCTGGGATTTGGGACATGCTCAAACCTAATGGGAGAGAGGCGTAAGAAAAAGATGTTTGCAAGAGACTTGAGACAAACCAAAAGCCCATTACCAGGGTTGGGGGAAGAGATCTGGATCCAAATTTGTCCACTTTTCTCATCAATACTGGGAGAGAATGAGGAAGCTGGCTGGAAATTCGGTCACGTGGAGGGAGCACACAATGCTGAGGTTGGTATCTTCAGGCCAGCAACGTTGGAGGGAAAAGCAGAACTAAAAGCATGGGGACGCAGGAGGCGGTGACTGGCTTATTTACAGGAAATTGCTCCAGAAGATGGAAAAAAACAAGGGAGAGAGATTCCCTGGATGGAGCTGCAACGTGCGGAGGGTTACAATGGGCTCAGGAGAAGGCAGGAGTCAAATCACCCAAATTTCTTGGGAACAAGACAGACAGGCCACAGGCTGAGGTTGGACATCAGGAAAAGCCTCCTCTGCAGGAGGGTGGGACAACGTCAAATGGGTGTCCAGAGGGGCTGGGGATCATGATCCTTAGAGGTCTTCAAGATTTGGCTAGCCAAAGCCACAGCCAACCCAGCTGGGTGTTGAGGCTGTTGTGTTTTAAGTGGACCACAAAGGTCCCTTTGAGCCAACAGAAGCCACCTGGGCAGAAAAATATCTGCGGTTTCAGATCTGAACCACGACGGGGGCGTTGAGGGCAACCACTGTTCCCTGCACCGGCTGCGGTTTGGACAGAGAGCACAGCCAACACCTGGCCTTGGTGGAAACCTCTCAGCCCTATTGTGCAGTGCCTCTGATCCAAGAGGGTGGTGGGCAGCAGCCCCCAAAGCAAATCCTCTTTTCCTCCAAGGCCTGGGACTGATTTTTAGCTGCTTCTCTCAGCAGATGAGCAGTGTGAGACAGCAGCGGGCACACACGGGCATTTACTGATGTGCAACACCCTGCCCCAGACACCACCAGACCTGGGGCTGCTGAAGCACAGATGATGACCTCCAAGGAACAAAGCATGGATGATGACCTCCAAGGAACAAAGCATGGATGATGATCTCCAAGGAACAAAGCACCTGCAAACCTTTGGGAAAGCCCACATGGGGCACCTGCCTGTGTGCCACCACCCCTGGACTTCAGCCAGCCATGGCAAAAGTCACCAACTGCTGTGTGTTCTCCCTCCCCACACCCCCACACCAAACACCCCAGCGCAAGCAGCAGTTACTCGGCTGTTTACCGAAAGGGACAGGTCCCCGTTCCAGGAAAGCAGCAGGTTTACAACTCTCCCACCTCTGTTTACCGCAAGGAAAAAGGGACACTTCGCTCCAGGAAGGACACGAGGGCTTCCTGGAAGCATGGAAAGAGCTTGTCGTTGCAGCCCATCCTTCCAAAGGTACCCTTTGATTTTCACCCTCCAAGACCCTTCCGGGGACGTGGCGGCACGGCACAGCACAAGGAGAGTTGAGTGCTTTTGGCAGCTTCCCAACTGGGAGAGGAAATCCCCGTCCAAGTCCAACGGGATCCTTAGTCATTGCAGGAAAAACAGGTGAAGAGAGGGCATCTCACATGCTCCCTGCAAACATGGTGTCACCAACGGTCACCTGCTCCAGCAAAACAAACCACAGAGGCTGGAGAAGCCATGGGATGCTCACGAGTCAACGGGGCTTTTTCTATGGCAAAAAAAAGCGGAGGGGATGTCTTGGTAGGAGAAGGTCAGGAAAAATGCACCCATGGGTGTGTATCCCAAGAGCAACGCAGGGCCAGGGTGGGACAGTTGCCAAGGAAGGAGGTCTGCTTTCCCACCAAAGCTGTCCCTCAGGGCTGGGCAGGACTTACACTGACTGTCTGCTGGATTTCACCCCAGGAAAGATCTGGCTTTAGTCTTCTCTGGGACAGAAAGCACCCTTTGTGGAAGGAAGGATGAGGTCTGGGTGCTTCACTGCACCTTCCTGGTACAGTGCATCCCCAGGCTACAGCTTGGCTGGATGCTGGGTAACCTCCAGCCCCTCTCCTAGCAGAGATTTTCGCCTCTCTTCCTAGCTAGGACCTCCCAAAAGCTGTGACACTTTGCTCATTAACCCCACTAGAGCCTATTTCCTTCTCCTCCATCGCTTGACTTGTCAAGTGCTTGCGTTTTGCCAACGAGCTGATGATTTTTTCTGGAAGTGAAACTTCTCAGCCAGCATTTCCAGAGGTGACTCCTGTTGACATTTTGCCAACCAGCCACCACATGTCCCACCACCATCTCTTGCTGGCTACAGCCCACGAGCACCTCCAGGCTCATTAATGGGTGTAAAGTCGTTTTGGAGGAGCAACACCAGTTACAGCAAAAGGGACTGTAGTTTCAGGTTGGCAACAACCAGTTTTGGTGGAAACCTCAGTTTCCACCAACCCTTGCCAAAGTTTTTCACGAGACTGACAGTTCCCAGACCCATTCACAGCATTGCTGCCCCAAAAGTGGTGCCGACACAGCTCTGAGATGGCAGCTTGGGCTTGGGAAAGGGTCCAGAGCAAAGATAGGAGGCAGCAGGATAATTTCCACAGTGGTGCAAAACCAAGGTTGGAAGGAACTCACCTTTTCCTATCAGCCATGAAACACAATGCGACCTGTATCTGGGCTTGTCCGTGTAGCTACACACCTCCATGTGTTCACCCATCTGCTGAGCAGCTCAGACTGTGGCACTCTGGTTTAGGGGCTGCCGAGCTTGGGGACAAGATCTTGGTGCCCACAGGAGGTGGTTTTAAATGAGGAAGGCTTGGATTTCCCAGTTTCAGACCTTCAACCAGCAAGAAGTGGGATTATCAACTGTACACGGTCACAGGATTTTATTTCCTCAATGAGAAGCAATCTGAAAATATTAGTGGATATTTTTTGATTTAAAAAAAAATGCACACACACATTGTTCCTTCCAGGTCCCTCACAGCTCCTGGGGTGGCAGGTATTCCTGCTTCGGACCCAAAGCACATAGCCAGGTGTCTGACGATCAGTGTGGTAATATTCATTACTGGCTTTGTTTCTTTTCACGTTATTTGGTCAGCTAATTACAAAAAGCATTCCATGGAGGGAAAGGAGTTAAAATGAGACCCAGCTCTGGGCATTGCGCAGCCTGGAGGTCCAGCTAGGCCTGATCCAGGCAGGTATCTCAGCACACTCCCACCCTTGGTCACAGGAGCAACCCCAGAGGAGACAGTGAGATTGCAGCGCACAGCGTGTCTGCAGTGTCAGTCCGTTCTCGAATCAGGGAAACGGCTCAGATTCAGAGCAGCGTGTCCATGTTCAGGGCCACCGCTCTCTGACAAAACACTTTGGTAGATGTTTGACCAGGAGCACGCGCTCCAGTGCTCTCTGCTCAGCACATCTCGCTGTAAGAACAGAGCAGTCTTTACCAGCAAGCTTGAACCATAAAAACATGCATCAAAATTTACAAAGCAAAAATATCTCATTCCCTCCCAGAGGACAGAAGAGAAGCGAGCAGGAGACCAGCCCACACGTTCACCTGCATTTTCAGGGCTGGGGGATAGTTTCTGGGTGTGTTTTGCTAACAAAGCCCCAGAGATGTCACAGCTTTGGCTCAGGGCAGGTTTTGAAATCCAGGACCAGCTCTGTGGCCTTCTGCCCAGGAGATGTAGGAGACACCGGCGCTTCCCAGCGTGGCACAACTCTGCGATGCACTGCAAATGCCACCGTCAAAGATTTCCTACAGCGCAACCTCCAGTGGGTCTTCTTTGAAATCCTCATGGTCCTCGTTCTCCAACTGCTCCAGTTTGCTGGATTTCTCATGGATAATCTCCCCAGGAGTCTTCAAAAACCTGCAATTCATTTTTAGTGGCTTTAAGTGCTTGTCCAAACCCAGCTATAAATGCTGGAGCCCTTGCCCTTGTCAGCTGAGCTCTGGACCTTGCCAGAGGGTATCTACCACCCCTGGGCTTTGCTGGGGATTCCAGCTCTTGGCCTTGCACCCCAGGTGCACTGAACCCAGGGAGACAAAGCTCAGGACTCATCAGCCCAGCGCTGGCATTTTAAGTCCAGAATAGTCCCAGGGAAGCAGACAGCACTGAAAACAGGAGGCTCCTGACTTATTTCCATCCCTTCTTCTATCTGGAGGTGAACTTCAGACCTGGTGTCACCAAGGAACAGGAGGGACCTGTCCAGCTGGGGTGGGCTTGGGGACATTTCCACCAGCACCAGCTGGACCACACACAGGAGAGCGGATGGATGCTGGCCCACAGCCCTGGGAAGTGCATTGGATGGGACCTGGACCCCCGGCATCCCAGCTCCTGGGCTTGCACAGGACAGAGCCTGGACAAAAACCCACCGGGGTGCTGCATTTGCAGGGGAGGATCTTGCTGGATGAAGCAGCTGCCAACATCTGGAGCCCACCACCTTCCCATGTCCTGTCTGCACTGTCCCAGACAGCTCATTTATCTGATCTGCTTCATCTCACCTGAACAACAGCTTCTGCCCCGGCTCCTTTTTGATAATGTTGAGTTTGTAGTAATGTCTGAGCGCTCGTGACATCTTCTCATATGTCATGTTCATCCGGTTCTTGAAGAAGAAAAGAATTGGGGGGGGTTGAGTAAAAGCAAGCACCAACAGCTGGTTTGGGTCTGTCTGCAGAAGGACCACGTGTGGGACATTTGAGGTGGTTCTTGGGCATTGCAGGAATGACAAATTTGTCCTCAACTGCATTTACCTTGTGGTTCCCCCAGAGCTGGGCAAGTCCATTTGGGTTAACGACCCGGAAGACCTTGGCTTCCTTGTCTTCCCACTTGATGTAAGGCTCGTAGCGGCTGTCAGAGAGGAGCTGGTACACGTAATCCCACAGCAACCTGCAGTCTGAGGATTGGTGGAGAAGAAATAGCCACAGACTCCTCCTTACAGCACCTATGCTCCAGTGAGGGTCAGTCAGGAACAGGATTGTACATGTTGGCAATGATAATAAATAGAAGAGCCCAGAGCTCATGCGTGGCACTTTTATTGCTAGATCTCAAAATGGTAGTGGGAACCACAGCTTTTCAGGTGGGGAAACTGAGGCAGGGAAGCATACACTGATGCATGGAATAAATGGGAGACAGATAGGCAGAGAGGACAAAGCACAGCCTAATTTCCCCAAGGAACCAGGCTATAAAGTCATATTTACCTGCAATTTTCCCATCCACTGGGGCCGACAGGGTTGTAGGAAAAGAGCAGATGGCATCTGCCCCACAGCTGCCCTCCAAGCTGTGATGGGAGAGGTTCAGGGGCTCCACGTGGCTGCGGGACACGGGCTGTTCTGCACAATCCAGGCAGGAGGAAACAGCAACTGGGGCAGCCTCAGCACTGCAGTCTGTGCCTGCAAAAACCCAAACCCAACCCTGTGGTGTATTCTGGTAGGTCCCAGGAGATCTTCCAAAGCCCTGAAAGAGATGGGGAGGGACAGCCCAGGCTGGTTGTCATCAGCCTAGTACCAGTCCAGCCAGAGAAGGCAGATGCTGAAGAAAGCCCAGGGTTTTCCTAGGGCAGGAGCAGCAGAAGGTGCAGGGGGGTTAGGGGAGATGCCAAGCATGGTAAGGATCTGATACAGAAGAAGAGCTGGAACAGGAGAATGCACTAGAGCCCAGGCACTCCCTTGTCAATTGTGGGGGCTTAAGATGTTCATCACCCTACACCTGAGTTAACAGAAGAACACAGGACAGCACTCACAGATCCCCCTCAATTCAAAGCCAGCCACTAATGCAAAGCCATCCCTACCCTAACTCCTACCTAGGTCCCTCCCCAAGGGCACTAATAAGCCTCACTGGCCCTGACCAGCCTCACCTGGGGCCTCTCCCACTCCACCCATTGGCCCAGAAGCTCTATTTAAGCTCAGCCCTGGCTCCTCAATCCTTTCCCAGTTATGTTGCAGGAAGACTAGTCTCCAGCTCAGGGCTGTGCCTCTACCTGGATATTGACCCTCCCTGATCCAGATCTCAACTTGCAGAGAGACTTCCTAGTGTAGCCATAACCTTGCCTGGTCACTGTGATCCCTAGACCTGATTCTAACCAGACCTGCTTCATCACTACAAACTTCCTTGATGACCTGGACTTTGTTGGACCTGGCTGCCATCTCCAGGACTGTCCCGCTTGCCTTGCTCAGGTAGTGTGGGATGGGTTCAGCTGGCTGTGCTTCAAACCACAGATGTGTGCAACTCACTGTAGGTGAGGGCAGGTTCTGCTTGGTGGACAGCTGCCATTCTCCATCATACCTTCCTCTGTACTCCTGGCTTCCCTGAAGGGTGAGTTGAGCAAAGGGCTGCACACCAGAGCTCTTCTTTGAGTTTTAATGTACTGGAGTATTTCATATAACACATCACCTGCAGGGAAGGAAAGTCTGCTCAGATGATTTTGTATTATAGTAGAGACTTGCTCAGTTGATGTTGTTGCTGAGATTTCTGTGCTACCGAGTAAGAGGTTACTCCCCATCCCAAAGCATTTGCCATCCAGAAGGAAGGAAGAGGGCTGTCCTTGTCTCCAGCACCCAACTGGCCAGGCAGAGTTAAAGCCTGGTCTGCTGGGACCCATCCAGCCCCTCTTAGCAGACCACAGCTTGTGCTGTACTTGGATGGTCCTCAGAAACACCCTTGCCCTCAGTCTAACCTGAGCTCGGAGCTCGATGTCTGAAGTCCTCCTTGGTGAGGATGCACAGGGCTTTGCCATTCATTTCAAACTTGCTTTTGTCCGTTTGCCGAAGGGAATACTCCTTCTCAGCCCATCTTAGCCAGTGGATCACGTCGTCCTTGCTCCACAGCGAGGGCTGGATTCCTGAAACCAGGGGCAGCCTCTGAAACAACTCAGTCTCCATCTTCAAAATTGCTGAGGGGCGGGGTGGGACACTGGTCTTCTCCATCACCAAACTTTCCCTCTATATTAAGCGCTTACAGATCAAAAACACCCCAAAGAGAAAATGAACCCTGATGACTGGTCCATCCTGTCCCCCTAATTTAGACAGCAGGGAATGGTCCCTTGGTGGGACACCACGGCTGTACACACCATGTCCCACCCTGTGGGACTCCTTTTTAGGCAGCATTGACTTGCTCAACATCTACTCACTCAGCCTGCCTGGAAGCTTGAAGATCTCCCTCTCGCTGACGGGTGTGTGTCTGGCCTGGGATGGGAGTGGTAACAAAGCTGCGACAACGGGGCTGGAAGAGCTCACTGGCACTTTACCCTGGGGAAAAGAGATCAAATGTGTCAGTGGGGGAAAATTCCCAGCTCTGGTTCTGTCTTTGCTTTGGAGATGCCTCCACCGCAGTAAACACTGCTCAAGTATTTTCTAACTGGTTTCTCATGGCAGTGTGATGTGCTGTCTGCAGCTCTTCCACACCGGCTCTAGGTCCTTTCCCAGCCCCAGGATGAATCTGTGGTTGCCCAAGAGAGTGTTAGTAGCCAGGGATCCCCTTCTCTTTCTCCAGCTCTTCTCTTTAGCAGAGCTACCTGCCCTCATCCAGGCTCTGGCTGTGGGTTATCCATCCCCATGGCTACAGGGAAGTAGAAGATGGAGCCCAGACTGGCAGAGCCTGCAGTGCCCGTGCTGGCTCCTGCTTCCTGCAGGATCCTCAGATGCTCGTTGGATGCCCGGCGTTTTAGGACAGTACTTCAGTTCTTCAGAGTTGTGAAAATATGGCTGTTAATAGTGCTTGGATTTTGTCTTTAAAATGCTGTATGAAGAGATCTCTCTAACTCCTTCCCTAATGATCATTTGGACACACGTGGCAATAGCCATCCCTGGGTTTAGGGAGATGTCCACTCATCTTGCTCTCTTGCCATTAAGTCCCAGCCCCTCAAGAATTACTCCTCCCTCTCATTAAGGAGCCCCTCCAGCCTCACCAAAGGGGTGAGAGGGTCAGTGCTGAGAGGAGGCAGCCCCAGCACCTCTGCTGGGCTGGGGGGTCAGCATCACCCCGGCTCTGCCTCTGGGCTCTCATCCATCCACGGGAGCCAGAAGGGAGCTCAGATCCTGCGTTCAGCCCCATCTAGATCCTGAAATATTACCAGCGGCCAAGCAGATAACGTTTCCCCTTAAAAATCTATTAACGTGAATCCCAGCAATTTCTCAGCTTCATTCTCTGGAGAATGACCAATTTTGCCTGCAAATAGTATTTTCTGAAGCAGTTGCCAACTCTGGGCACTTCAATACACCCTCAGGCATATTTTTGGAGGTGGTTAGAGCAGCCAGTGCTCCCTGAGCGTGTGTGGGAGTAGAGGAGCTGAGCCCCTCGGAAATCAGGGGTGAAGAAAGTGGCACTGACAGCGCAGATGGTGGCTGGGCACATCTTAACTGCAAAGCCGCTGTCCCCAGAGCTGGGAGCGTGGGAGACGGGAGCAAAGTGCTCCATCGCTCCTGGGGAAAAGGCTTCCCCGGGATCCCGGGGGGTTACAGCAGGAGAGAGGCAGCGGGTGGGCGATGGGTGAGGGGTTTCCTTCAGCAGAAGGGTGAGTGTTAATTTGGTTGCTAGTGGTGGAATGATTGCTGGCTGCCTTGGGGCTGGTGGTTTTAGCAAAGCGAGCAGCCGCCTGATGTTGTATGAGGAAACCAGAGAAACTCCAGTATAAACTGGAGCGGGCTTGATAGTAACGGAAACTTTTGGATTCATTCTAAGCAATAAGCTATGGGGAAAAATAAAAGTGAAAGAAATTAGCGGTGTATTTTGCCTAGAACTCCTCTAAAAAAGGTATTTTCGTTTTCTCCCATTGGTATGACGCTCTTACAATGAGATTTACAGTAAGAACAGACCAAATATTTGATTTTTTTTTTTCCTCGCTCTTAAAGATTTCTTGAGCATGAAACATTCTGAGCTTTTATTACTTTGCACCCATTTTATGCTCTTGCTTTTTTTCCTCCTTAGCTGCTTTCACACAGGTTTCTGAGACGGCATTTCCTTGCTTCAAGAGGAAATATTGTCCTTGGGACAATATTCAAGTGGGAAAGTGAGAAAAGGGGGTGAAAAAGAACCCCCAGACCCGCAAGAGCAGCTTTTGCCTCAGTCCCAAATGGGGCGGACGGAGCCCCCCGGCTGCTCCGGGGGCCGTGAGGCCGTTTGGAGGTGGATGGGGGGGGGGGTCACCCTTCCCGGGGCATCAGCTTCCAGCCCCTAATTGAGGGGGGGACATGGGACCGGGCTGGGGGCGGGCGGCCCTTACCTGCATCCCCGGTGGCGGTGGGCGGCCGCTCCCCGCAGCGGTGCTCAGCGCTGCCCCGGTGCGGGCGGGTCCTGGTCCCGTCCCTGCGGCCGCTGCGGCTTCGGCGCGATCCTTCCGGGAAACGAAATCGAAACGAGCCGGAGGCCGGGAAGCGGTGGGGGGCAGCGCCCGGGACTTGTCGTTTCCCTCCCGGTGCTGTGGCCTCGCGTGTTCCCCGGTACAGCAGGCGGGTTTGGCTGCCGCCGGCACCGGGACAGCACCGGGGCACCCTGTTCTCCCGGGGGTCCCGTCCCGCCGCGGGCTGAAACCCGGCCGCGGGGGCTGACGCGATGTCGGAGGCGGGAGGGATCCCGGGACACGCCGGGGACGGGGGGGCAGCTCGAATATTTGCTTTTACCCCGTTTCTCCACCGGGCACGGACGGAACGGGGCCGGGGGGGCCGCACGCAGGAGGAGGCACCGGCGGGCGCGCGGCGGGGGACCCGCCCCGGGCCCTGAGCACCGGGCGGCGCGCGAGGGGGCGCGCACACCTGCGCGGGCACACGCCCCTCCACGCGCGCCCCGGTATCCCCCCGCCTCCTCCCGCGCCCTCGTTTCCCATTGGCCAGCCGGCTCTGAGCGCGGGGCCAATCGGATAGCGGCGGAGGGGGGGCGGGGCCTAGCGACGGGACTCCGCCCTCCGCCCGCCTGAGGGAGCGGCCCCGGCGGGGACGCGGTGAGTGAGGCCTAAAGGCGGGGAGGGGGCGACCAGGGGCCTTTCCTCGCCCTTCGCGGGTCCTAGAAGGGCCTGTGGGGCCTTCCTGGGGCCCCTCCCGCCCCTCTGTGAGCTTTTGGGAGGCTTTAGGGGCCTTCCCGGCCCTCTCTGTGCTTTGAGGGCGGCTTATGGGCCTGGGGGCGCCGGTTGTACGCGGTGTGCTTGGGGGAAGGGGGCACTCGGGTCGGGGGGGCCCTCCCTGGCCCCTGCGGGCATTGAGGATGGCTGTGGGGCCGAGGGAGTGTCTGTGGGGTCACAGGGGACTCCATTGTTCTGCGTGGGCTTTGGAGGGGCCTGTGGGGCCGGGGGTGCTGCCCTTCTCCCGTGGGCGTCTGGGGAGGCGTGTCTGGGCCTTTGTGTGCGCTGAGGAGGGGCCATCTGTGGGGCTGGGGGTGCCTCCCCCTGCCCCGTGTTTCCTTGGAGACGGGGCCTTTGGGGCCTCTCCTGTGCTCTGTCTCTGGCAGGGGGCTGGGGCTCTTATCCCTGCCCCCTACGCTTGTGCTGGGCTTGTAGGCTGGTGCATCATTATTCTTAAGCACGTTTTTAGGTTTGAGTCTACCTTCCCTTTCCTCCCTCCTTTCTGGCCCCACCGTGCTTTGAAAAGGAGCAGGAGTTTCTAAGGGTTTTTTCCATAAAGGGGTGCAGTAGGTGAGGCCTCAGCCTGCCTCTGCTCATAGGCACCTTTTGTCGTGACTTTCCCCATCTCTGATCCTGCTCTCGCTCTCTCTGTACTGCCTACTCAGTGACCTTAGGCTTTTCAGGGAAGGGGTAAAGCAAAGCTGCTTGTAAGAGTTGTTAGTTATTATTCTTCAGACTGATTTACACGTGCCTTTATTACAGTGGAGCAATTTTATTTAGGGAAACAGTCACCTTTTACTAAAATAAAGAGACTGATACTGTTTACAACCTCTGTGTGCTTGTGTCACTGAAAAAATGCTCTTTTGCAAAGCAGCCTGTACAACAATTGCTTTTACTGGCACAATTGTCTTTATTTTCTATAATAACATCCACATTAGAGAGTCTTCTATGGTCTTATCTTATGGTTGAAATGGAGCAGTTTATGTAGACTACTCCTAAGTGAAACCTGTGCAGAAGACTGTATCCAGATGTACTTCAGCTTATCTTAAAGCAATTAAGTGCAGGTTAAAGTAAGTTATGCTTTCATGGAAATAGGCGTGTGCTGTGTTAGCTAAATTGGTTTGTTTCAAGATAGACTTGTTTGCAGCACTTGAAATGCTTTTTGATCTCTTTCAGTAGTGTCTTTTGCTGGTAGAGTTGAAGGCGGTGAGTTTTCTGTTTGATTTGGGCTGAAAAGGAGTGATTTTCTGGTAGGAGTTCATCACATAATCTTATTTTTTGGGAGCTTTCTGTTTTGTAGTTATTCTGTATAAAGTTGAGTGGACTTCAGTGGGCCCAGGCAAGCTGCAGGTGTCTACCTGGAAGAAGTTGTAGTCGAAAGGACCAAACTGCTTATTTATATACTTCTCAAGAGTGGTGAGAAACAAGTTATAGCAAAGACATTCGAGCTGGTTGATGTAGATCGCAGGTACCTACAGGCAGGGAAAGTGGTTGGGGTTTTTTGGGTTTTGTTGGGGTTGGGTTTTTTTCTGGAAAGGTTTTGTGACAGTTCTTTGAGTGGAAGGTAAGATAGTAATTCCAGAGCCTCAAAAATAGGAAGCCTCATCACTGGCTGTAATTGTGCCAACAGAAACACATCATCTAAGATCCACGTGAATGCAGGCAGGTTTGTTGGATGTGTCCAGTATAAAATTACTCAACGTTACACTTTATTTTTCTGTGCTCCAGAGGTAGCCTTACCTGAGCTACACACAGCAGTATACTTTGTTTCCTTCCCCAAAGTATATTTAACAATCAGAATTGAGAAACCTTCTTTCTTTAGCTGCTTTGATCATAAATCTCATCTTGCTGCAGTCTTTTTGCTGGGCCTTCATATCTTGGCACGTTCAGTCTTGCCTTCTCGGAACCAAGAGGTTTCATAACCACCCGCTTTCGAGTTTGCTGTTCAGGATATTGTAATAATTTTTTGTGTGCTGATTCAGTCTGTCTTCACAGGTCATGAGAAGTAAGAATCATGTCTGGTTTTATTCGTTGATGCTTTCAGCACGAAGTTTGGGGCATGCTAGGATGTGTTTGTCACTCGACCTCATCTTGAACTCATTGCATGTGGCCATGACAGGCAGCCAAGTGTTTAGTTCACAGTGTAGCAGCATAGTCAAAGGAAGCAGAATGTAATATTGTTTAAAAGTAATTCTATTAACTCCACTTTAAACGCCGTGAGTAGAAAATTTGGGTGTAGAGAAAGGTAAATAATCTTTCACCCTTTGCCATGAATTTGCTGTAAGACTGCAGTGCTGTATAGTAATTAACAACACCTTTGTCCCCTTTTGCCAAAAGCTGGATCATAAAGGAATATTGGCCAAGCAGCAGGTAGCAGTGGTACTGTATTAATAATTACATCACAAAGTTGCAGTCCTGTTATGAAAGTCACTGCATGATGACAAACCAACTCAGCAGCCAAATAACTTATGAAAGGAGACTTGCAGAGCTACCTGAAATAGCACGTACCTGTGCAGTCTCTCTTAGTTCTTGCCAAAGCTGGTGTCGGAAACTCTTCCTCCTATTAGACAGTAAATTCCTTTTTAGTAAATGCAAAGTGAAACTCCCTAAAACTTTAGCTTGGGAACGGGCTCTGGGACTGCTGCATTCTGCTTTGAGAGCACAGAGGAGTGTGTGGACAAAGAGCTCTTTCTTTACAGGAAAAATGCTGAATTGGTACGTGCTGATGAAGGCCACTTCAGCTGTCTAAAGGATCTCCTGATTTTTAAATGAATTGCTTAATAGAAAGTAAATTTAGCTAGAGGATCAGTTCATTACTGGCTAATTTAACCCATATCTGGACAAGAAGCACAATAAGTACTTTTCTGTGGGGACATGTAAAGGGGTGGGGAGCCACCACCATTTTTTATTCCACTTTATTCATAAATAGCATAACCAAAGCTAATGATGAGTTCAGAAATTACCAATTTGGTAAAGTTAACATTTTCTGTAGAAGCAACATGACTGCAATATCTGGTTTTTGGGGGGGACTCTGCCAGACTACTGATGAAAGCCCCTCTGATTTCAGGTTTCTGATCCTGGCATCCCCTCTGATTCCAACATGACAGTCAGCTAGAGCTTGTGGACCATCTTTTGCTAAAGTGAGTACAATTTTGGGTCCCTGGCTTTTGGATGGCCTTGCCGTGTGAATTGTTGTCTACTGAACAGCCTCCCTGTTCTGAAAAATTCCCAGATTTCGTCTTCTGTCCCATAGCCCAGACCAATCCCATCTGTGTTCTGAGGAGCTGAATTACCTTCCAGTGCTTGTTTCTTACCGGTATCTGTATAGAGAAGCTGGGACTTGTAATCTGGGCAGCTCAGGTGAGATGAATCCAACCCCTGTGCTCCAGGGTGCATTAAGCACTCAAGGAGTGCTTAAGCATGGGGTACCTAAAGGAGGGACTCCATCCAGCCTGCAGCACGGAGGAAGGCAGGTTAGCAGCGTGAATATCAAAACTGCAGGGTTCTGAGATGAGAATGGCTCGTGGCTGGTCTCTGCTGCGGAGCCTGACATCCTCATTTTGCTACTCGTGTTCCCCAGAGAGGCTCAGGGAGCTCACAGCTGGATGTGTCCATGCATGGCAGGAGGAGAGGCCAAGGAGCAATGGTTTTGAGGGTCAAAGGATATCCAGCTTTCCAGAGAAGGGGAATATAACAGGAGGGCAGAGATGAGGAATATGTCCTGTAGTCTCAGGCCCAGAAGTAGCAGGGAGATTTTTTTTTTTTATCCAGACCTTGTTAGCCCGTACCCGTGGAACTGGAGACTGGAATTCCTTTGCAGCAGACCGGTGACCCCACTAGGCTGGGTTGTAACATTGCAGAACCACAAAGGCAGAGCAAGGTGGGCTTTCACATGGGAGTCTATTACAGGGAAATAATTACAGGTGCTGTCAGTAACTGAAGTCCTGGGGTTTGCCTTCCCTATTTCTCATTTCATCAGCGTTCATGGCCGTTTCTCCTCCTGTCTCTTGTTCCAGTTCTAATTTGCGGTCATGACGTGTCCTCTGACCTGAGCACAGGCCGTATGCTGGCCTCGGTATTTTTTGGCTCCGCTTGTCAGAGCACAAAAGAGGGCTAGGACTTTTGAAGGGCAGCTGTTCCGTGAGCACAGGCCTGAAATTGAGAAGTAAAATCAATGCTGTTAGTCTTAGAACAAGCACTGAAGTTCACTGTTCAGTAATTTCATCTGCAATGACTGGGCCTGTTTTTTCCCTGACTTTTGCCCTCAGAACAACCTCAAATGTGTTATGTGCAGCTGTTAAAAATGGTGTTAATCCACTGACTGCTCCTGAGTGTGGGAATATTCAGTCATTGCATTGGTTTTGCTACTGAACACGCAAATACAGTAATACCCTTGTGAACTATAAATTGGAACAGGTTGTATATGTCACTGCCAGTGACTAGAGAACTAGTCAGCAATTTACTCTGAGAATAAAAAACTGCCTGGGATCCAATACTGAAATAACCAAAAGCAGCAAAAAAAGGGATGAGGGAAATCAAGTGAAAATAGAGAAATGACAGCACAGCTCTGTGTGTCAGAGCTGCTTTTGCAATTTGTGGACAAATAATATGGATGAAAATTTCTTAGTCATACTTTCAGTGGCAAAAGCGTGCATTACAAGAACTGGGAAATGAATGCAACTACCAACTAGCTCTCATAAAATAGTGCTATGTCCCTGACCCGTGTGTTGGGATGTAGTTAGTCCATTGAATCAGAGAGTTTTCAGAAGGAAGCAGAGCTTGGCAGCCATAAAAATAGCAGAACTGAACCTTGTGCCTAACGCTCGTCACAGCGGAGCAGTGCGAGAACGTGCAAGTCCAGTGGCAGCCTGCTCTTGTGACAGCAATAAGAAACGGTGTGTAATAATTAGTGATTGATGCTGCCAGATAATTCTTCCTGTATGTAAAGTTTTGGCAATGTAGCTTTGAAAAACAGATTAGGCAGGCAACAATAGCGAGGCCGTATTTAATAAAAGAAGAGTTTCCTCAATAAATATAATTCTGGGTCTGGGACGTGTAGCTGGGTCTCTTGGAGCCCAGCCCTGGGGCTCACTCCACTGGGACAACAGCTGGTGACGTTTCCTGAAATTAATCTTGAGTCCATATGATGCCATGGGATGTCCTGTTAAGGGTCTTGATTAAGCATATGCCCCAACTTTAGTGATTTTCTCAGTTAAATAATAATTTAGATTATTTTTCTCTAAGTGAGATCTGTTTTATAACTTGAATGACTGTGGTTCTTGCTTGGGGTATTTTGCTAGCTTGGAGAAACTGAAGTGAAAGGTCCACGAAGGAGGTAAGGAAGGAAAAGGCAGGAAGAAACTGTTCCCAGCCACTGTGTTGCAGCGGCTGCAGCAACAGAGTTTCTAGTAGGGCTGGAAACTACCTGGGTGGATTTTACAAGTCTCCCAGGTCATGTGCAGTGAGTATCATCTGCTAGTTCATTGTAACTGGAACAAATAACGGAGGAAAACAGAAGAAGGAAGCTTTAACCCATGTGAAAGCTGGCTAATATCTTCTACCTCTGGGTGAGTGGCTTAAAAATCATGGCATTGCATAATCTCTAGCCACAGAAAAGGTTACGTCTGCCTGGAGTGTTATCTGCTGTAGCAGCTGGTGGTTATGAATGAGTTCCCTAATCCATTGACACGAGTGTTCTGGCAGGCACTTGCGAACCTCCTCGTAGTCTAATGCTTTTTGAGAAGACTGCCCTTCATCGGGTGTTAGTGACTGATACAGACGCAGGAGGTGGAAGTTTGCGATAGCAAAGGCTTTTATACAGATATGGTTTGTAGAAAAATACTTTACTGCGTGTGTTGGGGAAAGGAGTCTTGGGAGGCTTTCAGAAAGTTTGCCTTATTTCTTGTAACTTTGTTTGGGAGGCAAACTAAGGACTACAAAAGAAATACAGATTATTTAAATTTCAGGTAGTGTTGATTTGTTGTTACAATTTGATTTGTTAAATCTATGGAGTTTCTTTAATATATATGAGCAAAATCTTTTTTATTCTACAGGCTGTTTTCTATAGGTTCTACTTTGTTCTTTTTTCCTTTCCGACAGACCAAGTTGCAAATATGAAAAATCATAAGATTATTCAGTGATCTTCAAATCAGGTGATTCAGGTATATTTGTGAAATGGTTTAGCTTTAACATAAAGCAACTCAAAAACTCAAGTTTTTGCTCGTGTCCACAGTTTCTCTGAGATCCATTTGTACGGTGTGTAACTTAGCTAATGTTTGAGTCACTTTGGACTAGACAGGTTTTAGCTTTTAGCCTTAATGCTGCATATCTCTGGATTAAGCTGTACTGCACAGCAATTTAAAACCACCTTTTTGAGTCTCATCGAAAGCCATTGATTTGGATGCTGCACTAATGGAGAAAAATATTGATGATGTGCATTTCTTGGGCATCTTGAGCAGCAGGTGGGAGAGGAGGCTTTCTCGTTATCACCTCCCAGAATAGTCCCCTGTTTCAGATCCTGTAAGGGGGCCCGAGCATGTGTCTGCCCCTCTCCTTGCAGCAACCTGTCCGTTCTCAAATGCACGGGTGAGGCTGTGGTCAGATGTGCTGCTGTTGAGGGGTATGAAAACATTGCTGTGACTCAACTCTGCGTCACTGCTCCCAGCCCGCTGGAGATGGTTGTCCCCTCGCGGGGCTGTATGATGTGGCTCTCTCAGAAAGACCTAAATGAACGTATTTGATAGCGAGGAAATGCGTTTACGTGCAGTTTTGCTGTCAGACTTGAGGAGCGGTGATAAACAGCTGGTTTTGAATGTGCTGTGCAAGATACTGAAGTGAAACCAGTCTAATTATGTCTGTTACTTAGTGTTGGCTGAGCAAGGGGGAAACTGGATTTCTGTTTACTGGTAATTAGAAAGCCGTGGAGAGCTTAGTGCATTAGGGCTGTGCTATATTTAAATGGTACCCTGTCTGTCAGATGTCCCTATTACAAAATGTTCTTTGCCAAGATCATGGGCTGAGCCTCTCCTTTTAAAAGCTGCTTTTGAAACTCTCAGTTGTTTTCAGAAAATTGGTTAATATGCCATGGCTGTGGCATCTGTCTGTCTTCGCTTTGTGCTGTTAAGTCGTTCCAAGACCATTTTAAAGGTGTTGTGGGCAGCTATGGCAAACGCCATTTCACCACTTGAAGAGTGGAATTCCTGCATTTCTGAAAGATGAAACTATTATTAATGCAGAAAATAGACTCTTCCCCAGTCTCTTACCCTGTGTGCTGCAGACACTTAGTGTTATCTTTAATTAGGAGACTGTCACAGCTGAGTTAAAAATAACAATTCAGCCCAAAACATCCTGTGAACTCAGGCCAGTGGGACTGACAGCCGTGAGACTTAAAGGCTTTACTTATCCCCAGGGCAGCGGGAGCCCTGACAAGGAGCACACCAGCACCCTCGCGCTGCCCCGGCCGTGTCCCGCAGACGGGGCTGGAAGAAGCATTCACCCGCTGGCGTTGAGTGTGCTGAGACTTCTACACGTGTGAGTTTTGGTCCAGGTTTACCACCGAGAGGTTCACTTAGTGATGGTGGTTTCTTCTAAGAGTCTTGTTTCACTGACTGCCATATTGAAAATAAACTCGTTTCATGCGGTCCACGTTAAGAGCTCAAAAATGTCATGGTTTTGGTCACACCTGACCAGGATTGAGTTGAAATCTGCATTAGAGAGAGCTTCGTTGTACATTAATAGACTCTTTAATTAGCAGGCTCTGCAGTAAGGCCTATCTTCTTGTTAAGGATTTATTAAAATCACACATAAGCTCTACAACTGCAATATGCTAATTTACTTGTGAATCTCTTGGATTATTCAGCAGAGGAGTTGAATATTCCTCACAAGGACAGACTTTGAAGACTGTTTCCTTGAAATAAATAAATTTTTAAAAATCCTAGCCTTTCTTTTGCTTGTTGTCTTTGGGATAAACACTCACAAAACCAGCTGCAATTTTGGCTAGAATATTGATGGGTTGCTTGCTTGTCAGATTAAAAATGAGCTGGCGTAGACTGTTCTGGAATACATTTCAATTTTAGAACTTTGCACTTTCAAGAGCGACCTTATTCAGTGCCCAAATAGGCACCTTTCCTCTGCACGAACACCTCATTATGTGTGTTGAAATAGGCATCATCTCTGCTTTTTCAATTTTATATTTTTCTTAGTGGTATTTTCCCTTTTTTAAACTTTCACAAAATACGGCTGCAGTTCCTGGCTAATTTTGCTGAAACGTAACACTAGCCAAATATTTTTGTGAAAGAATTGTTAGTCACATAAGAAGGAATATAATGGAATATTCTTAGAAAGTGTTATAACTGCTCGACTTGTAAAATATTTATCCAGACGTGTAAACAAAGCGAGAGGTGTCTTGCCAATGTACCATTGTAAACCTGAGTTATTTTGAAATCTTGAGCAAGATGTTTTTCAGTTCTTGAAAATAAGGTATCAAGTTCTCTGTTGACATAAATTGACAGTGCTAATGGTTGGCTTTACCTAGCTGCAATTTTAGCCCCTGCTTTTGCCTCCCTAAAAATACATCAAGATGTGCTTTCCTGAAGAGCTGCAATTGTGCTAAATAAAACTCTTCTGTTTATTTTGGTTTCAGATTGCTTTAGTATTACTTGCAGAGTTTACTAACGTGGCCACACTCTAAAAGGTTGGCCTAATGTTTGTTTTGCTTTTTGTTATTGTCTGTATCTTAATGTGAATTAAACAACTTGCTGGATTCAGAGAACTCTTGTTTCTACAGGTAACGCTGCTTCCCTGTGCTTGTGCCTCTGCTCGTAAGGAGTGTCTCAGCCCTGTGGCTGGACAGTGGCTGCAGTGGCTTTATCTGAGCTGGCTTCCAGCAGCATGCCCTGCTGACTGTTGTGGTGAGATATGGCGATGCCCGGTGGGGATGCCAGATAGTTTCCCTGGCAGGGGTCCCGTGCCAGCCTGTCTCATACCAAAGTTAGGAAGGAGCTCCTGTACTGGGTTATGATGCTTGAGTTTTGCCAAGCTTGGTCCTGCTCTTCTACACTGGACACAGACAGCAGGGCTTGGTCCGGAGTCCCAGGGCCCTGTGCTGCAGGTAACGGGGCTGGCTTGCTGTGCTGTGCCCTGTTCCCATCCCCCTTGCACAGCCCTCCTTCAGGCCCTGGAGCAGAGGCAGAGGTGTATAGGTAAATCAGAGCTGCTTCAGGTCCATCAGTAAGCACTGAGCTCCTCCTCACTGTAGCACAGATGAACTGTGTTTTCAAGACTGGAATATTTACTTTCAAATTTAATTGCATTTCATTAATCAGTATGCATCTTCCCTATTGTTTTTTTTTTTTTAATGCTGTATGCTCTGTTATTCTGAAATCTCTTTGGTGAATAGCTACTGTAACTGCATTCAACTTTCAAAAATCTGCCATCTATTGTTAGTTTTTCAAGCTGCTGCCATGTAATTGGTTAAAAATGAATGGCAGTTGGAGTTGTAGCTGATGAGCTGGGAATGAGTTAGCAGTTACTCGTTGGGATCCCTTCCAGAGAAGGAAGGTGGAGTTTAAGCTGCTCACAGCCTTTCTAACATAAGAGTCAAAGCAAGTGTGTGCTTTTTGCTACGGGTGAAACATCGACTAACTTTTTGTAGGAAACTAAGAGCTCAGTAAGTGAGGAGAGGAATTTTATTTTAGTCTGAATTCTGCTGTAAAATAATCCACTCATATTAAAACTGTTGTGTATTTCAGAATACACTGATTCTTAATACGCTGATCCTCATCTTGGGAGGATCCACACTGGCTAGTTGCTGTGCCAAAAGCAAATAGGGTACTTTATCCTTCGTGGTGCTGCAGGCTGGGTGTTGGGACCCTGCACTGCAGGTCAGAATTGCAGGTGATGGTGGCAACAGTTCCTAGTACTGGGCTTCAGACCCTCTCCGCAGTTTCTGGCTCTCTGTGGCCACTGTGGTGAAGGAGACAGGAGGGGGTTATGGTGTGTTCAGCCCCTCAGTTGTGAGCTGAAGTGTTAATTTGTACCCTGCTGTCTCCTCCTTGCTGATTTTTGGGGTGAATGCTCTAGTGCAGGCTTTGAAAGTGCAAGGAGCTGCCTTGCTCTTGAGCATTGTGTGCTCTGTGTGGATTTTCATAGTCCTGCGTGAAGGCAGCCTGCCTCACCTTGTGTGGGACAATATGCCTCCGTGGTTAGAGGCTGTTGCTCTTTCCTTACATCCCTCTCAACCTCCTTAACGGGCTACAGGTGCTTTATTGTACCTGTATCTGGACAGACTAGATTATTGGGCATTAAAGAATTAAAAGCTTGCCCACAAACCAAATATAATAACAAATGCTTGCAATACATTGTACATATGTACAGTACAAACATGAGTGAGTTAGTAAATTAGTGACAACGTGTTTTTATTGTGTCGGATTGATGGGTTTGTTTTTGAGTAAGATATTTCTTAAGGCACCTTTGGTTAATCAGGTGCTATGTAACGATCAGACTAAAACTTGTCTGTACACACACATGCTTTATCACTGGCATGAGTCAGGATGAAAATAATTTCCTACTTCTTCAGGTTCTATTTGCATTAAAAGGATATATTATTGATTACATGTGATATATTTAATTCTGTTGTTCTGTAAAATTGTGTTTGGAGCAGTCTCTGAGCAATCCAGATACATCTTAGGGAAACGCATTAAGAACAACGGAATAGATTGATTTAATATTTGAACAGAGAGGGGGTGACATGAATGTGTAATGCTGTGTGGAGGCACCTGAGCACGGAGAGAAGGTGATCCTTTTTATTGGGGCTCATTAGCACTGACAGATGAAAATAACTCATTTTATCCTCAGTTACTGTAAATTTGTTTGGGCCCAAGTCCAAGGTTCTCTGGACTCAGGAATCTGTATGCACACGGTTATGTACATATTCAGAAATGCTCGTAGTTAATTCCTTTCTGCCTGCGTAAGGGATGTGTGGCAGATGAGTGGCTGGAGTGCGTTTAACCCTATGGCGTGGCATCAAGGGTTTAATAAAACTGTGCCTTTGCTGCCACATGATTCCTGCAAAAACAGGCTGAACCAGGAATCTGAGGAGAGAGATTTTGGGGGGCTTTTGCTGAAAATAGGGGGCTTAAAATAAAGCTATTTGTTGCCATCCAGCTTTTTCTGTTCGAACTTTTCCTGAAGCAGCTGAGGAGGGGGGAGGACTTTTAAACTGAAATATTTACATGAATCAGACATCTGGGGTTTGGGGGAGTGACCAGAGCGGCACAAACAGTTTAAACTCTGAAGCTTTGCCGTGACTTAGTGCTTCCCTCTCTTAAAGAAGGATTTCAGGATATTGGTGCTGGTAGCACTGAGAACATATGAGCCGCCAGTAAGTAAGGAGCTGTGGTGTTTGAGAGGGGGTGCTTGGCAGAGGGTTTGCTCCAGAGTTACGAGAGGAAACGTGGGGGATTATTTCTGTTCAGAAGTTCCAGTCGCTGCAGGTACATCGGATTTGGGGTGAGAGCCTTCTCAGAAACGCTGTTGTCCTTATGCTTTTTGGTATAGCTTATAGTCGAGAAGCTTGACTTTTTGTAGTGTAGGTGTAGGATTTGGTGTGAATTTGATACCAAGTTAGATTTAACTGCCTAAGGAGAAGAATTGAGTAAGCAAATAGCATTTTAAAATCTAAAGGGTTAAGGTAGGTCTTGCTTTTATGCTTTGTTAATTCTTTTTTTTTTTCTGAAAGCTTTGTAAGTAGTTTTGTAGAAAATGGTGAAACAGAATACAGGGCAAAACTCTTTGCTGCTGTTGCTTCTGTTGAAGATTTTTATGTAAGTATTTGTAGCTTACACTATCTTCACCTGTGTTAGATTAACTCATAGGTGTCACCTGGCTTAAAACTTTGTTTAGCTCAGTATTATGTATTTTAGCAGGGGAACATTTGTTTTTCCTGTCTCTAGCAAAGAAGATCCTGCTTATGTTTGTGACAGCTCATCTTTCACCAGGGTTTTTCCCCTTACCCTGGTCAGATCTGCATATTCCATCGTTCTGCCTAGAAAGGAGGTATATATTCTATACTGGCGTGGCCAGCTTTGTTTAAATTGCTGACTGAATTTAATCAGATAGCGCTAGCAAAGCTGCCAGTGCTATAGTGTTCAGCTCTTTACAAGGTTCACATGTAAGAACTATAATTTTTCAGATGACTGTCTTAAGCCCAGTAGCATGAATAGTGGAAACAGCCTTTATAGGTTGCTTGGTTGTGCTCTTTAACACTGGTACCTTGAGCCTCACAGGGAGGAAAACAGCCCTAGCAGAGCATTAACCTGTCGCCCTTATTCCAAAACTTTGTTCCCTTCTGAGACACCCCGTGGTAGGACGTTATTGGATGCACTTCATCTGTTCCAGAACAGGTATAACTTTCCTATTTTGGAAAAGTTACTTCAAGTTAATAAATCTCAACAAGTTTTCTGCCTGTATTAGTCTTGGTGATTATAGGTTGGCAAAAGAAGTGGTGCTGTCGGTGTGGGGTGCTGATGTGGGTCGGTGCCATCAGCATCGCTGCGAGCTTTCGGCGCATAAACCAGGTGAACCGTGGGTCTTAAATCAAGGTGTGGATGTGCAGCAGTAAACCATTAAAACCATACTGTAGTTTTGAATTGCATTTGTAGAAACAGTGGATTTTTGTTAAGACTCAAGTAAACGAGTAAGTCTGTAAACTTTGCTAACAGTGGAGCACTATGCACAGAATAGGAGAAAACAATCCGGCGTTTCATCAGCCTTCCTGCTGTCTCTTGCCAGGATTTGCAGGCTGTCCTGCATTGCATCAGTCCTGCTGGACATGATTTTGGAAAGTGAGTATGGAAAATGAATCCACTGTATATTGATAGAGTTATTTCATAGCAAGGGAAAAGCCTTTTGTAGTGTGCCTGTGCTAGTTCAACCTATAAATCACCCTTTTATTGTCTGGTTATGTTTGTGTCTATAGCTGAAAATGAAGCGAGGATCATTAGTAGGTATGAGAAAAGCATGTTAAAGGCTTCAGGTAGATTTTCTATCTGATGCAATTTGGGTGAATGCACTTTTATGTTGTTCTCCTGTGGTACAGGCGTATCTACGGGGGCCAGTGAGTGGCCAACCTCAGACCTGCCAAGTCTCACGTTGCCTTGAGCACCCCTTGTTTGATTTGGCCGGACAGGGCAGTGCCTGGGGCTCAGACCCTCGGGCTAGAAGGTGACACCAGCTTCCCTGCTTAGGTGAGACTTCATGCATGGCCCTTCACCTTCTGGAAGAGGATAAAAACTGATCTCTAGGCAAGTCTTATGCTTAAAAGAGAAATAGTAAGTGAGGAACCAGATTTGTACTCGGCAACTGCAAAAATGCTTTAAAAAAAACCCCACACACACAAAAAATGCCCAAAAAATCCCCACCTGCTACTGAATGAGAGACCCTCTGAATCCTAAAATGTTTAAAGACTGCAGAATTACCAAATTCCAAAATTGTGTGGGATGCACAAGAGCAGACTAGCTAAGAGAATATGGCTGTAAATGATGAGCACTACTTGAGAGAGGCCGGGTTTACCAGCTCGGTGTGGTGCAGGACTGATACAGCCAGGCTGACAAATCCGCACAGCAAAGCCTTGGCCAGCGGAGCTCTCCTGGCGTGGGTATCTCTGTGCTGCACTCCCTGTTGTGGTTCAGACATACCCTACACCGATTCGCTAATCCTTACGTACAAGAAATGCTTCTCATTATTTATCTTAAGCCCATGAGATTTCCCTTTTTCTCTCCAGAGGAGGAATTCAATCATTGCTAATTTGTTTTTCTGCTTTTATGTTTAGAGCAACTTTCGGCACGTTCCAAGGATATCTTTTAAGAAATAAAAGCAAGGCTAAACTTTTTTGAAAGACGTGCAATTCCATTAGAAATACATCTTGTTCTAAAGTGGTGGGCTGTAGAATTAGGTCAGGCACACCCTGCATATGCGTGTTTCCTGCTTGCTCATATTTCTGACAATAATTGTACATGGGAATGTTTTTGTAGATTGAAAGGAGTGTTGTCACCTTAAAAATGAGTTGTTTGGAGTTTTATTTAAGCCATCGTGGTTACGCTGTGGTTTAGGAAGAGGGGAAGGTTGCCAACCATCGGATTTATTCACTCAATGTGCTGGTCATTCTTTGCTGTTGGCAAACCGAATGGTGAAGTAAGGTTACTCACTTCTACTATTTTTACTCTATTCTGACTTCCTTCTCGTCATGCCAGGTGACAGCGAAGCAGTGCATAAGCTCTCAGGTGTTACAGAAAAGGGCTTTACTCTTCAATGGATTTTGACAGCTCAGCTTTTCATGATTTTTCTTTGAAGTTTCTGTGAAGTTCTGCAAACTTGATACCTAAACTATTTTATAATGGCTCTTTAAAAAAAAAATCCCAAGGATAAGGAACAAGCAATACAACGAAAAGTTAGAAACCAGCAAGTCTGTAGTGATGCTTTTGTTATCTTTTGCTTAATAAAATGTCTTGCATCTAAATGGGTTGTCTGTGCTGGACATGTTACTGTATTTGAGGTTCTCTTCTTTGCACACTTGACCCATGTGCTGTTTATGTTGGTCTGTACAAGTTAAGCCATTCAGCTCCTTCCAGTAGCTGGGTGAGAACTGTGTACCTTGGGAAGTGGGTTTGGATGTGCCTCAGATTCGTTAGGGTGGGGAAGGATAATGTGAAGATCGTCCCAGCCTGTTTACATTCCAGTACACTTCCTTCTTTCTCAAGAATTACACAGAACAAGGATGAGCCTCTTCATCTGTGTAAAAGGTTTGTAGCATGAATTCTTTGTGCCACAGATGCATTGCTAAATAAAACTGTTTCCAGTTTGGGTTTAAAAAAAAAAAATAAATATCACTTCCATATTTTTCTCTCAACAAAAGTGTTGGCTGTAAACAAGTTCAAATAAAGATGACTTCACCATGACCATCAGCACGTGCTTTGGAGAACAGAGATGCTTATTCCATTGCACAGTTTATTCTTACCATTGTCATGTTCTGGAGGGAGGAAGGATCTGCATGCTCCAAGCTAGGCAAAACCAGTGGCCAGAGTGAGATGTGAATTTTGATACTTGACTGTGATACTGATTTCCTTTAAAAAAAAAATCATAGCCTATTTAGGAGCTCTTTCTCTGATATTTAGTGCTGAACATGACACTGGGCTTTTGATACTCGTGAGTTCCCAGCTCCCAAATCCAGCTGTCCGCAAGCCATGAGTCTTCAACTCCTTTGCAGACTGGTCCCTACCTGGTCCTTCAGGATCTGAGCACACAAACAGGTTACTGAGAAGTGAGCTAAGGGGTCAGAGTGCTCATTTACTGCTCATCATCAATTCTGTGGTACCAGCCAGTTTATGCTTTACCAGAGGGTAGAAACGTGCATGGAAACAGACCTCAAAAGAAGATGGTAACCTGCTAGTATTTGTCCTGCTAACCGCAGGGCAATTGCCGGTGCACGGCCAGGGAGCTCGAGTAGAGAACGTGCTACAAGTCAGAGTAACACCTAGTTAGTGGGCGTGATGCTCTGCCTAGTCCTGAAGATTATGCCTCTTTTTCTGTGTCCCTGTTTTTTCTCATAAAAGACTTCCCTGCAGTGCTTCCCAGGGCTGTTAGGAGCAACGAGCAGTTAATATTTGTAAAAAGCTTTGAAGATGAATAGTGCTAATTATTATTTATAGGTATTCATTCTCACCACGGGTAGTTCACCTTGATCCTAGGCATGAAAGGAAACCAGGACATTTGTAAGCTGATCAGGCTTGAGTATGGCCTTCTGAAGTCTTCATGTACTCGTTTCCCTGCTGGGTTGTATGCGTGATTGTGATGTATTTGTCATGTTAAATGACTAGTTTGGGTATTTATTGTTCCGGCCAGATGTGCTAAAGGAATCCTTACTCATTCCCCTCAATTCTGCTGATGCATAACATGTAGGATTTGGGCATGCCAGGAGGGGACAGAAGACAGGAAAATAACATTAACCTGGCCCAACTCATTATCAGCAGGGCTGAATGTTCACCTTCCTATAGATGTAATGAGGAAATGCTTTTAGGAACCACCACCTGCTCATCTTTGCAGGTTTTAGCACCTTCTGCTGGTGCTAAATTTAGTGTAATAGAAAAGAATGAGGAGAAGGGTGTCAACAGCTGGGGCTTTTCTTGTGTTGCCCTTCGCTTAGGCAAAAGTGGATGGATTTGTTCACGTGTGACCAAATGCAAGGCAGCATTCACAGGGACTTTGGGTTGCTGGTGGGACTGGTGAGGGGGTCTCTCCAGGGTCCGGTGCGATGGGTCCAAGAAAGCAGCCTGGAAAGTGTCAGGAGAGGGAGTTTTCTGAGCCAGTGTTGGGTATTTGGGGAGAGGAGAGGTGGATAGTGATGCACTGCGTGTGGTTAAGTTTGCTGGAAATAAGATGACCCTCATAGGCTCCTCGCGTTGCTGTTCCTACCAGCCAGCCAGAGCCTTTAAAAAAAGAAAAAATACTATCTTTTCACATGGTTTTGCTGTTGCCAAAAATCTTCCTTCTGATGAATATCACATGATATATTGTTGGAACTAGATGATCTTTAAGGTCCCTTCCAACCCAAACCATTCTATGATTCTATGATGCGTAAGCAACAGATTTTTCTAAAAATATACAGATATAATAGTGCTGGCAACTTAGTATTGGTTTTATGGAACAAGAGGAAGGAATTGTTAATCCTTTTTTAAATTTCTAATTAAGAGTGAAATGCTTACACTGGCTGCCAGTAATGATGGGTTTGAAACCCACCACTGAACTGCTCATTAAGGCCTTCATCCTCAGCAGGTCCTGACCAGAAAACTCGCTAATTCTGATTTGGCATTTTGTTGTTTTATTAGTGCTGTATTTTATCTGGTTTGTATCTAACCATGTCAGTGTTCTGCCATGCTTTGTACATGGCACCCGCAGGCCCCGGAGTCTTAATTCAGCCAAGAAAAAAGACACAGGACAATTGTTCTGCAGGGGGCAAATTGGGAAAATTCATTAATGAGGAAATTGATGTTTTATGTTTGAGAGAGTGAAAGGAAAACACTTAAAGCCAAGAAAGGAGAGCTGTTTCTTGTCCAAGGCAATAGCAGGACAAAATATATGCCAAAGAGAGAACGAGGGAAAGAGACAGCAAAATAAATCTGTTAGAAGATGTAAGGGAGTGGAGTGAAGCGAGTCTTAAATAGGAACAGGGAAGAAGAATTTCACTTGAGTGAAATGGCCAAACAGCAAAAAGGGAAGATGTCTCTGCGTATGCTGAAAGGACATTTCGGATGTTAATGGCATTGGTTTAACCAGTGTGTGTGTCGGGCTGAGCCAGGGAACGATGGATGTAAGGCTGTGCAGTCACAGCTGTTCTATGCGATATAACTGTTTGTTGTAGGGCTATATTGGGTTAAATGCTGGGGTGAGCACTATGTGACAGGAGGGGGGTAAATCAAGGAGGAAGATAAAAAAAAAAAAAAGCAATGACTGGGGACAGGGAACCTCCTGGTCAAACCTCAGCGTGGTTAAGAGGCAATGCCTGAGCTGTTAACTGGGAAAATGTTATATTTCGGGCTATAGCCATGTTACAGAGCTCATTGTGCCCGTGCTGGGGAATCAAGAGGTATGTAAACATTTTTAAAGGGCTCTAGTGGTTTGGAAGTCAGGCAATTGCTTGGAAGGTTTTTGCAGGAACACGCATGATCTAAAGACATCAGCAGCTTTAGACCTACTTTTAAAAAAACAAAGGTTTATGGATGAAATAGACACCTGGTTATTTTAATACCTTTTTTTTCCCTCTTACTAGGTAAGTGTAAGGGCATAACTAGCATCTTAAGCCTCTCTGAAGCCCAGTGAAGTATCTGAAGAAATGCCTTTTGAGCCTGAGGGACTTTGCTTGCAGTACCAGGTTTGAGCTTCATTGCTTGGGAGTTTCTTCCAAAACTAACAACGTGGTATTTTCTCTCCTAGCTCTTCTCTTAGGAAACGCAACCAACACCTGACATCACGGAGGCCCAGCATGAATGGTAACTGTGCTGGTGGGACAGACTGGTCAAGAAATCCGGAGTCCAGTTGCTCTGTGGAAAACAGAACTGTAGCAGTCCATGAGTCAGAAGAAAGTAAGGTGGTGCTAGGAGGTCACAGCCCTGCTGCAGTTGCCAGGACTGAGGGTAAGAATAATGTCTTTACCTTATGGTAGTCTTTAATAATTCTATTTTTTTTTTTTTTGAGGGGTGTTACGTTTTGGAAAAATTTCAGTATCCCAAGGCAGTTTGCACTGGGGAGTACAGAATGTACGTACCCTGCCTTTGCCAGGCTGGTCTAAAGGACAAAGGTCACAACAGAGTTTAGCGTCTTGCTGTCTCAGCAACATCATCACATGGGTCTCCCCTGGCCAGCCAACTTGCAGCTCCTCCTGAGGTTGTCCCTGAACAGATAAACTGCTCACCATGAACCAGGCATCAAGCACTGCTGGCTTAAACCACCTCTAGTGTGGTGTGTGCTCCTGCTCCAGCTCCCCTGGGAGAGTAGTGTCAGTGCTGGGCATCTGTGTCTGTATTTCTGGCCTCATCTAATTCCCATGCTCCTGCTCTTTACCCACTGAATCCATCTAGCTTTAACAAGGAGTATTAAGCATCATGGTTCATTGGGAAATTTTTTATCCAAAATCCAACTACTGGCTCAGTTTGAAAGTGCACTCTAGTTTTATGTCATGTAACATTACCCTGACAGTTATGTATATTGACATACTTCGTTATTGTATGACTCAGTTTTCTCATTAGAGTAGAAACTGTTACTATGAAATTATGTTTTTCAATCAGTTGTATCTTACCCTTGCAATATTTGTCTGTCTCTCTCAGGTTTAGATTCTGAATGCCGACACACTACTCATCCAGTAAGTCCCCAGATCAGTAGCATGTTGTCTGCTCCTGAAGACACGCACAACTGTCATTTCCAAGATGGAAATAAGAGACAGTCAGAACATTTTAATACCCAGGAACGCCATGGATGCTGCGCTTTACCTTCAAGCATCAATTCACAAACGGTGGCTCCAGAGAAAGTAACACTTGTGGTAGATGGCACTCGCTTTGCAGTGAATCCACAGATCTTCACTGCTCACCCTGATACTATGCTGGGAAGGTGGGTGATGTCCACCGTTTTCAAGATACCTCAAGGGGGTCAAATGTTTGCTAAAATGGAACAAACCCCTAATGTTTGTTTTGTGATCTCATCTGCACGCAAAAGCGAAGCGAGGTTGACCTCATTCAGAACTTGGCTGTGAGTGAGGCCTTGAAGACATGACCAGATGTAGAGAGAGTTGGTAGTTCTCTAGGTAACATTCTCCCTTCAGTCCACTTCCTTCAAACAATGTGCCCTTGTAGCTAGACATGGTCTGCTTTTGCCTTCTCTGCAAGTGTTTGCCTTGTCTGTAAGTAGTACATCTGTTCACAGCTGATAAATTCCCTTCCAGAATGGGGAAAATTATAACGCTCCATCCCCCTTCTGCTGTTACCTTGTGATACTCTCCCATAAGAGAAGTTACTCAGCTCCCTGTAACATGGCTTAAAGGTTGGAGCCTATTGATGCAACAAGAAGCACTCATTTTTTGTATTGCCAGCACTTTCACCCATCTCTGACCAAAGGGAGACAGGTCCTCTTGGGTTACTGACCCTTGCACAGGCCCTTGTGTAAAACAAGGGATCAGAAGGCCCACGGCGGTTATCTCGCATAGCCTCAGTGAAAGGGCTTTATTGCCAGGGTATTTTCTGACCCAGGATTGAATGTTCTGTTCCTCTGAGCTGTGGCTTATTCCATACAATACAGTAGCTATAGCGACAGACAGAGTGCAGCTATAGGAGGCCTTAGCTGAGACAGCTCTTGTGCTTATTTACTAGGTAAGAGATTCAAATATAGGTTTCAAGTTACTGTATATATGTGTCACTACTGGTTTTGTTTAACCTCAGTGCACCGACTGGTCTCTAGAATGAATGCATTTAAGTATACTTGTGCACTTACATAGATTTTTATCTGTTCAGAATGTTTGGACCAGGAAGAGAATATAATTTCACCAGGCCAAATGAAAAGGGAGAGTATGAAATCGCAGAAGGAATTAGCTCGGCTGTGTTCCGGACTGTGCTGGTAAGGAGATGTTTGCAGATTGAAAAAAACAATCTGTTTGTCACATGTGCAAAACTGAGCCATCTCCCAGGCAGCAGCACACCCCCTGGGACATATTCTTTTATTACTGTTTTGCATTGTGATTTAAAAAAAAAATAGACTTTTATATGAGTCATCATTTCAGATATGTGCTCATGTTGCGTTTTACCTTTCTTGTGTCATGTCATTGTAGTTCCTGAGCTCATGGTTGTATATAAATGCATATTGCACATGCGATGTTATGAAATCCTGTGCCATGGGAAAAGTGTTAACTGGAGCTCACAGTTGATCAGACCCAAGAGGATCTGCAAAGAGATGTAGATTCTGGGACAAGGAGGGCTGTTCCTACTGTTCACAGAGCTATATATAGCCTCTAACTCTCAAATGCTGGTTAACAAAACAAAGAACTAATTAAAAATTATCAGAATCCAAGCTATTTTTAATTTTCTCTCCAAAAATGTCCTTTTATTTGCAGGATTATTACAAAACCGGAATCATTAACTGCCCTGATGGGATTTCCATCCCAGACCTCAGAGACACATGTGATTACCTCTGCATAAACTTTGATTTCAACACAATCAAATGTCAAGATTTAAGTAAGTATGGAGAGAAATCGCCTCTTAGGAGATCATCTGCATGGTGTTGAGCACTCTGATCCCAATTTCAGTGCATTTCTTAATCACACACTTTAGTTTAAGCATGAAGGTATGGACTCCACTAGGACTCATGTATGTCTTGCATTTAAACAGCTTCCTTTTTTGCTGCATCAATCCAAAATGAAGTGATTGAATCCTGCAGAATGCAGACACCTTGCTCAAAAAAGCAAATTGAAATTGTAAAAATTCTAGTCTTATCTTGTAACAGAGGCTGAGAAGAAGAGCTTGCTCTTATAACCGAACAAAATGAAGGCTTAAAAGCAGGGTTATAACTCCTATCTAAAATATACCACAGAATCATGAATAATTTAAGCAGCAGGGTGATGGGCAGAGCAGGAATTAAAGACACCAAAGTTGGAAAGTAGTAGAGAGTTCCTAGTCATGAAGGGATCTGATTGGGAGCAGCTTTTTTGGTGGGTATGCTGGCAAAATGTACTTTTAACGTAGGCAAATCTGTGAAAGGCACTATGCTGAAATGGGGCATATGGTATCACAGCACAGGCCTTGGGGGGAATTTCCTACCCTGTCCTCTGATGAGTGATCACAGAGAAGACAGAAAATGTGCTTTTAAGGGCAGAAGTTGTTGCTGGAAATTCAAGTCAAGTATCATAATGTATTAATTATTCAGTCTATTACTGCTGCGCTGTATTGATTAGACCTTGGTGGTTTTTTAATGGTAATGTAATGGCTCTACAGTATAATTTGCATCCTGTTTGAAATGCAGTCTCATGTATCTGATTTTGCCAGTTCTGGAGCTGGAGACTATTGATGCATCTGAACATATGTTAAGAAGTTTGTCTAAAGAAGAACGTGGGCTGTGCTCTGGAATGTATCTGTGTAGAGCTGGGACACATTTTCATGCTGTGTAAAAAAGCTCATCACATGATTTGTGTCTCACTAGGTGCTCTGCTACATGAGCTCTCCAATGATGGTGCTCACAAGCAGTTTGATAGCTACCTGGAGGAGCTCATTCTGCCTATAATGGTGGGTAGCGCTAGGAAAGGGGAACGTGAATGCCACATTGTCGTGCTGACAGATGAAGACACTGTGGACTGGGACGAAGATCATCCACCTCCAATGGGAGAGGAGTACTCGCAAAGTAAGGGCACCACACTGAGGCTTCTGGCTCTGTTCAGCGCACACCCAGACATCTGGCCATAAGGAAAGGACATTGCCCAAGCAGCAGTCTTCCTCCAGGAAGGGATGCTGGCACGTGGAGTCCTGTTTTGTATGTTCCTTCTGAACTGGCTGCTACTTAGAGCTTTAGTCTGACCGCCTACATTGGTAATGACAGCACTCATTGCATCTTTTCCATTTGTTTGCCACCTCCCCCTCAGCCTTTTCCTGGCTCCCTAGCAAGTGAATATTCTGCTTTACACACCCATCACCCCCCCATCCTATCCAGACTATGTCTATCATGACCCTCTCACCAAGGAAGTGCAGCTAATCCTAGTGATGAGAACAGACACCTGAAGCAGTTCTTGGAAACCAGACCTGGTTTTTGGCACCTCCACAGCTGAGCATGTCAAAAACGGGGAGAAGGTGTCTCCTTGTAGACTCTAATCACCCTTTTTATTTCTCAAGTCCTTTACAGTTCCAAGCTGTACAGATTCTTCAAGTACATTGAGAACCGTGATGTTGCAAAAGCTGTATTAAAGGAACGGGGCCTAAAAAACATTCGTATTGGCATCGAAGGTAAATTATTTCTTCAACAAAAGAAATGCTCAAAGCCTTGTTTCCTCTGGACTCTAGGCATTTCCTGGTTTGCTCTGTGCTTTACTAGGCATTTATTTTCATGAAACTAGTAGAAGCTGGGCATCTTCCTTCACTGCTATCATGTTACACTGAAACTGGCCAGGAGGCTTAAAAGTTAAGGGAAAAATGGGAGATCTAGAGCATGTACCAGCAAGGCTTGTCTCTGTAGGACCGAGTAAACAGGAAACGGGAGTCAAACACTTCTGCCTGCTGATCCGAGCATTCCCTTAGGGAGCTTTGAGAACATTGTGCTCTGTCCTGGGAGACTCTTTATTTTTATAGTAGCTGTGTTTGTTCACCAAATGGCTAACGCTGTGCAGCCGTTGATCGTATGACTACACACAATGCTGCACCATCTTTTCAAGGGAAAAGCAAGCCAATGACGTGGAATATGAGCATTTGTCTACTAAGTCCCCCCTGCCCCCATAATCACTCCTGCCTTGCTGTTCTTCTGGGATCCTGGTGTCCCTTTGTGTAAATCAAAGGTGTGTAGTGCAACTGACTGGCTGTGTGTCTTTTCAGGATATCCCACCTGTAAAGAGAAGGTGAAGAGGAGGCCTGGTGGCCGGTCAGAAGTGATCTACAACTACGTTCAACGGCCGTTCATCCAGATGTCATGGGAAAAGGAAGAAGGCAAAAGCCGTCATGTTGATTTCCAGTGTGTCCGGAGCAAATCTCTAACAAACCTAGTCACCGTGGGCGATGACGTTTCGGAGGACCATGAGGTTATAATGCATCACCCCCCACAAGTAGATGAACTCGACAGGCTAAACGCACCGTTCTCCCAAATGGCTGTTAACGATGTACCAGATTAGTCGTGGCTCAGGGTGAATAGTCCTGCTTGATGTGGGAACGTCTCAGCCTAGTTTCATCCCAGGTGATGGAACACAGACTCCTGCAAGGTGCTTTATCCTCATTCATGCTGTTACTACGTTGTCATATTTCAAGCATGTTAATAAAGAGCCACACTCCGTAGTCTAATTGTGCAATCAAAGGCAACGTCTCCTCAAACAAAAAGAAATTATGCTGTTTGTTTCTACTACAAAGGCTTCCAGATTGGTGGGTGCTGAATATTTTACCTAAACTTCTAAAAGAGGAGCAGCAGTATTTAGAAACGTCGTGTTTGACATGAAAGAGGAAAATTCTGGGCCTGTCAAGACAAAGCTTTTCTTTACCATTAGGCACTTAGCTTTGCTTTTGTGAAAATAGTTACAAAGGACCGAATATCAAAGCAGGACAGATGATAACGCTTTCATCAACCAGCAGAAATGTAGCACAGTTGTGACAGCAAAATACTGTGTGGAGGAATCTGTTTACACTGCCACTGGCTTTGCATCCAGCGTGTGGTACTGCTGTTCTAGGGAAGGATGAACTAGTTTAATAGGAAGCATATGCCTGCTCACAGGAATTGCCCATATATACTTCTCCATAAGATGGAATCGCTGTTTTTAGGGATGTTGTCTGTTCAGTTCAGTAAAACAAGTAGATCATGCTGAAGGAAAAAGCCAAAAAGAAAAGACTGTAGTTGATATTTTACCAACAAAGTCAATCTGTTTAGTAGCCTAATAGATGTAAGAAGCTTTCTAGAGGTGACTGTGCATGCTGAAGACTTTCAGTTGTCTCCTTCATCCCCCTGCTAAGACAAAAAAAACACAGCAGAGGAGTTCCAAGTACAGACAGTTTACTGCCTGAGTAAAATCCTTGGTCTCATCAACCTTAGTCAGTCAGGATTTCTGTAGCCTCTCCAAGGAGCACTCTACTGTTGCAGCTTGAAGAGGCCAGCTACTTTCTTCCCAATTTGGAACCGACTGGACCATTGTGCTGTCAGGCAGGTAAGAAATACCAATAGTAAACCAGCCTTCAGCAGAGAAAAATATATGTACCTAGGAACAACTCTCCTTTGCTGCTCTGAATATATTATCCTAGTCTGTGGTTAAGGCTCTGTTCATTTTGGATTCAGGGCCAACAAAGCTGTGACTGTAGGTATAGACGCACTCCAGGCTGGTTTAGCTCAGTTATATTAGAGCCTAGCTGGTCCTGTTCTTGCAGCATGGAGTTCTCTGTAGACTTGCTTAACCCCGTGATTAGCACACAGTGAGTTCAGTCCTGCCACAACCGAGCTGCTACGTCAACCAGAACGGGCCTGCTTTACAAACCCATCATTTCTGATGGCTGTGCAGAGGTTTTACGTATTCAAAGCAGACTACTTAAACATGGTGCTGGTGCAAAGAAAAGCTGAAACCCATTCAAAGAGAGAGAGAGAGAGAGGGAGAGAGCTCTCTTGCAAAGTTGTTAAGTTCAGGGCAGTTCTGCTCTTGCCATTGACTGCTGTTGAAACATTAGGTGTTGAGTTCCCTGGTCATACTGGGCAAAATGGAGGCAGGTATCAGCGTGCCCCTACAAGGTTGTCAGGGTTGTCAAGGAATTTATTATTCTCCATCTATCTGCAAAGTGTATGGTAGACTTAGCACTGAAGATTGCTGTTACTGTTTGCTGCCAAGGATGTTTGTTTTTTTCCAGTGTAGGTAACATGACAATATCAAGTACAAATCTTCCTGAAGGTTTACGAGTGACATTTTAGTTGAGAGTAACAAAATCTCTGCCAAGGCATATACTTGCTGATATATTTAGTTCCCATTTGTATGGATACAGGTTCCATTCTTTGCAGTGTTTCTGTTCTTAGCTTCTTTCCTAAGTGCAGCAAATAGATTTCTTCTTTTTATAAGTGCCTATGGGAAGATTTCCAAAAGTGCTTCAGGACCTCCTGAGAGTCCCAGGGGTTCGGATGCCCAGGTCCACCTGATGACTTTTGAAAAATCCTCCCTCTGTGTCTTTGGATCAGTATAGAGAAGTGTCCTTCAGGATCTGCACAGAGGTGGTGTGCAGTCACTTTCCATTATTGCTCTAGATGAATTTCTATTTTTGTAGTAGAGAAAGGAAGACATATGGACCATTAACCTTTGAGCTAAGAGCCACCTATTACCTGCCTTGGTAACGAGCCGTTCCCACAAGTCGAGCAAAGGCACTGGTGAGACTGTCTGCCCAGCAATGATGGAGCTTGCCCCCAGGCCCTATGGATTTTTTTTTTTTGGTGTGTATTTATTTTTACAGCAGTGTAAGTTTTAAGTAAATGTGTATTGGTGTTGACCAGCTGATTGGGAATTGGAGTTTACACACGTTCTGCTCTAAAGCCTTGTACGTGCATGTTGGTGAGTGCTACTCTACAGGACTGTGTCAAGGCATCGGATGCCGAGCATCTGACGTCAGCAGCACCTTACGGGATCTGACAGCTAAGTACCATACTCAGCCAAACCAAACCCCACCAGGGTCTGTCCCTGAGCCCCGTGACAACTAGGCCGCTTGAAGGATTTGGCCAGTTTATTAGAAATAGTGGCCCCAGGCACTTAACTGCAACAGGCCATTGCCTGAGGGTTAGGGACTGTCAGTGCCCTGTAGGAACTTGTTGGTACTCTGTGTAATCAGTTTGGACCTTCAGCATGGGATGGAGGTATCCAGCTTCTGTGATTTCCATGCAGTTTTTATCACTCCAAAAAGCTACTGTACTTGATTGGCTTTCCCAAGTAATTAAAGATTAATTGGGGATTTTATTTTTTTTTTAGTAGAGTGAGTTCCATTAGAACACTAAATCAAATTGAAAAAGTGTGCATTTGCTTTTCCTCCTCTCTTGGTCACCTGCTGTTTGGGTACAAGGTCAAGTTTTGTCTTCTTCTAGATAAACTGAAGTGTTACCTGTCGTGTGTACGAACTACAGCTGTACGGTTTCTTTTCTGTATTAAAGTATAAATTGTATGTGGCTTGTTTTGTTCTTTTAAAAACTGTTTTAAATGTGGAGTAGACGAATGGGCAGGGGATAGATTGCTAGAAGGTTTTGTTTCCTTGCTTCATAAAGTAAGTGTGGCTTGTGACCCCAAAGTCTTAGAAGTAGTTTCACATCAGCCAGAGCCTGGATGATTTGGCAGGGAGTGTTACTACCACTTGTGCTGAGAGGACCTCAAAGTTTACCAACTTATAGCAGTGCTGTTCTAAAAGCAGCACATAGCACAGGTATGAGACAACACTACTTGACCCACAAACTGTGCCATATCTCTAACAGACCCTAGTGCTGTTTTCGGTCAGTGTGCTGTGAAAGATGCTCTCCCCTTGTACCTACTTCTGTCTTTGGAAGCAAACAGCCTTGGAGCAGGTCTGGCTTTTCTTTCCATCTTCAGTGTTGGATGTATTTCAAGGGTTTTCTTGATGAAGCTTGAGAAAGGCGTTAAGAGTTTGAACAAGGTGGAATTTAGTGGAATTACTGGAGTGATAACAGGAGCTTGTTCTCACAGGTGGAGCTGTCACAAATGTGAAGCAATGAAGTAAGAATTGCAAGTTGATTTTGGCATGTTACAAAGCAGTAGGAAAAAATGAAGGGTCATGGCTTTGCTTCCAATGCCACTTGCTCACTGCTTGTTATCCTCTTAAAAATAGAAAGAGGAAAAGATTAAAAACAACTTGCCCTGAAGTTGGTAAACTGAGGTGACAGTTACAGAATGCAGACACCTAGGCATGAGTAAGGCCAGGGTCATCCCCCCTTGCCAGGAGGCCAGGCGCATTCTGCCCAGAAAGGTTTATTTCTCCCTGTCCTTTACCGTTAATAGGGTGCTCGTCTGCTGTGCATCTTCTGGAAACGCAGCCTTCAACCCATGAGTTACCATCACATTCTCATACCTAAGCCCTGATTCTAAAAATCACTTTCAGGTCTGAACAAAACCCTGAGAGATTCCAGTTTGTAAAAAACAAAACACACTAGAAAAATTGTGTTTACTAAGAGGATTTTATTTACACAACACAATGCAAAGATCATTCCATAAAAAGTTGGCTCCCCCAGCAACACACAATACACCTGCCAAATCTTACAGTGCAATTTAGTAACAGCTTTCAAATATTTACAGAACACTTTTTCAACTTACAGGTTAAGGCAGAGTCAGGGCACAGTGATAAGAAACACTTAGTGCAGTTTTGTGCTAGGCATGATACAGAGATGAACTGACAGCGTAACTCATGTTCAGATCCATTGGAAATTCAGATTGGAATTACTCCTAGAAGTCCAGCAACTGCTTGCAGCTTAAAAAAAAAGAGCTAAAAGATACATATGACCTCAAAACACAAGCCAGCAGTTAAGAAAAATATTTGGCTAACATGGGGCTCACGATGCGACTGCGATACCAATCCTACCCCTGGGAAGGTGTCCCCAAAAGGACTATATTCAAAGACATCCAACTTCTACTGAAAGACAACAGGAGTGAGGAACCCAACTGCTCCTCATGCCTTTGAAAAACTTCACCTTTAACTCAAAGTGAATAATCTGAGGTTTCAGAAGACTTTAATACACATGCACTAAAAATGCACAATACATATTATTATATAGGGGTTTTTCACAGCAGGTTATCACCACGTACAATTGTATAGCTTCATTGTCTTTGGTATTTATAAATAAAAATGCCAGTCCCTTTTAGTAAAGGGCTAATAATGCAGCTACTCAAAATCATTCATTCCTAAGCCACAGCAGCTTTAAAGAATTTTGAATTTTTTTTTTTTTAATTTTAAGGCAGTAACTAAGCTGTTAGGAATTTTAAAAAATGTTTTGATATTAATACCTCTTAGTTTTCCAATGGTTTCTAAGGCAACGTTTTCAAACGGCTAGAAGAAACTGCAGGATAAGGAGATAGAGCAATCTGAGAAGTTGGTATCAGTCCTTCATAAAAAATAAAAAGGAAGCAGAGGTGGTATTACTTGACTAGTTCATAAAAAGCCTGACCCTATAAATCATTACTTCAGTTAGCCCTTATTCATCTGAGTAAGCCCTACTGACTGAAGTGATCCTGGTACTTCTAATTAAGGCTATTTTTGCATTTCAGCTTTGTAGGATCCAACTGGTATCTAAACTGTTTATGGCAATTCATTAACTCCTAGGACACATACAAAAAGCACAAGGGGGGTTAGGGAGAGGCTGCTAACGAGTCATCACCCAGCTTTAGCTATATACAGTACTTCAATCCCCCAATCAGTCCTTCATGATGGCACTCAGTTCAAAAGACATCTAGGTAAAAATTCCCTAAAAGCACCTATTAAAAGTTTCACTACACACTCATGTGCTTTCATTTCCTAATCTAGAAAGTTAGGACTAAATCTAACTGAAAGCCTTCCTTTTACTTTGAAACACTGCTCTAGCTTTGTTTCTAAACAGCTTTTTTTTCCTCCTGTCTGTGCTATGTAGTTAGTGTTCAGCACCAATAGAAGTTTGCAAGAGTCCAAGACAGTTCAAATTGCTACATGCTTTTAGAAACCTCATTAATTTTTTTTTTTTTTTTAAAAAATCTAATTGCAAATTAAAGACTGGTACCAGGCAGGCCCAAAAATTAATGCCACCTGCCCCTGGAAGTGCAGAGTTAACTACAAAACAAGTGCAAAGTGGAGCTCAGGATTATAAAAAGGAATTAGCAAAAGCTCAGCTGAGGCAGAATCCTCCTTCCCAAAATGCACTCATGTTCTGAGAGATGCTTAGGCAAGGAAAGGCACTTTGGGGCTCTCCTGGAGAGCATCCTGATCACAACTGAATGTACTTTAATAAATTATATTAGGCAATAATCAAAGAGTGGACATGGTGGGTTCCACTGCCCCAAAAGTGACCCCATGAGGCACCATCTCTTTGGAAGACTACAGGGACAGATGGTTCAGCCATGACAGCAAGAGGAGCTGTGGAAGGGAAAGCCAGGGAGGCCTCTGTCATCAGGATTCACGGATGAATCTGATACTGTTCTGCTCAAAAACTAAGAGCAAAAAGGTCACAGAAGACGGTTTCATCTTTAGACCGATGAACATGCAGCACATCTTTAACATGGCCAAAAGATGGCAGCAGCAGGATCTGAAAGCCTCACAGCTGACCCCACAGTACACAAAATGCCCACCAATGATCAGGTTAAATGAATCTCCCTCCCTCTCTGCTCTAATTCCAGATCCACCTGCCTTAACAGCTCTATTATCTGCATTGTTTATAGATCCATCCTTTCATACAGCAACTGAAAACTTGGCGCTGGAGGAAGCGGCCCCGTTTCTCCTATCGCTGTCTAGAAAAGAAAAAGTGTTGCACAATTTTTTAATTTAGAAAAAAATAGTAAATGGCTTGAGGGTCACTGTCTTAGTACCAAAAGTAAAGTGCACCACAACTGGAGGCCACTGCAACAGAGTTGAGAAATGCTATTAAAGAGGCTTCCAAGTAGCATTATAAAAAAGAGCACTACAAACTAAGGTTAAGGCAATACAAGTTGTGTCCTTCTGCTAGATAGTTTACTGGAGCGTCGTCTATCTCAAGCTTTAATTATTGCTTTGTTTCTTCTGTACTGAAGTCCTTAGCCGCTGGGAAAACAGCACTGGCAGAATTGGCAGATGGAGTTTGTCACTTAATGCAGGACTGGCAAAACAGTCCCTATAAACATCACATGCTTTGCAATGTCAAAGTGAAGGCTTGCTCTCATCTCCTGATGGGCTGTACAGTCTGGCAAAGAATTTTAAAAGAAAACAAACTCTTGCTCCTGAAGCAGCAAAATGTGCTTGCAGCAGAGGTGGTGCAAACATTTTGTGGAATTTTTCAATGGTGCAGAAAGAAAAAATCCTTAGTAACAACCAGGGTGTGTAACAAAACAGGGTCCTGAAGTCTTCTCCAAGAGTTGATAGCCCTCAAGTTTTCTTTAAAAAAAAAGTTCTTTTATGGGTATAAACCCAAAGTACAGGAACAGAATTCCATGGCTCAGAAGTTGTCCCAGGTAAAGATTTCTTATTTTCCTGCTTTCATATAGGATGGTATTGCTCCTCGGGCTGTCAGACCTTCAAAACGCTTGTAGGTGTAATTGATAAAAACCCAGTCTTTGTTCTTGTAGTCAGTCTCTGGGTGGTTGCTTGTTGCCACTGATAAGACACAAAAAAAAATAAAATTATCCTTTGAAGACTGCAAAGTTGATTTTCATACAAAACACTGGATGTGGAACAGGGGAGAGTGCTTCTAAAGAAATACCATACATCTAGGCACCCAGTTTCATTCTTCAACCCCATGGAAAAAACGTGTGAATACACTTTGACACGGAAATACAAGGATCCTTTAGAGATTTACACCAAAACATATCGTCCCCTTCTGGCTCACCCTCTCCCTACCCTCTATGCTAAGTGTTAGACATGGTAGCAGGAATTAGCCAGTATCAACAGGTACTTGCAGTGTTGGGCTCCCAGGTCCCACCACGATTTGAACGTGCTGGGAGCTCTGCTGCCTCTTAGGGGTGCCCTTCCTCAAACAGCTCCTGCATCCCATCTCCTGAAACCCAGACAGTAGCGTGCACACCCCTGCACCACAAAACTACCAAGATAACAATTTGATCATGATAAAAACCTAGCATCTAGTAAGATCCTGTCTCTGATTAACAGGAAAGTTACATTATTCTATTGGAGAAGAGGAAGGAGTGTTTCCATGCAGAATCAAAGCATTTACCTGTTGGTTTAAGGATATCGGATTCTGGAAATTCATCGAAGTTTGAGGTATCATCAATGCTTTTAATTTCTATTGAAATCGCAGCAGGTCTCTCTCTGCCAAGAAAAGCAGTTTCAGCATTAGGATTTCAAAGGCAGAAGAAAGCAGGATTCAGCCACTTTCCATTTCTTAACAGAACCAAAGACTGAAGGTACCTAAACCTTAGCAAGCCTCAGATAAGGAACAAGGCTCTCACCCACACCTGGACATGATAAATGTCAGTCAAGCTGCTCCCTTCTGCTGAACAGGACTAGTTTTAAACAGTCCGTGGAGAAGAGCAGCTTGCTTTTCTGCAAAGCATCTTACCTGATATGCTCCCAATCAACCCCTTCAAAGAATGGGTTACTCTTTATTTCCTCCACACCAGATGCACCAATTCTGTGCTCCCATTCACAGCAAAATCTGGGATGGAAGGAAGAATGAAAATGAAGGAAGAATGAAAACGAAAGCATTCCATCCAGAAATGGAACAGCTTTCTGAACTGATACTACTACGGTTTCATAACATATAAATGCAAAAGGTCAAGAACTCCCACTGCAAAACCAACACACCAAGTTATGCTTAGGAATGTCATGTCAAATGCTACAATTAAGATGTGGTATTCTTTCACAACAAGATAATGTGCCCTTTCTATTTCAGGACCAGTGTAGAGCAGGAGAACATATAAAGCCTAAAAAGCTAGACATTTATATTTCTGTCCTGAGAATAGATAAGTGATTGAAAATACAAATGAACGAGCAAGAGTCAGCGTGTGCTGGGATACGTTTGTATGCTCCAGTGCATACAACGTCAAAACCATTGCTCTTGTAAGAAGCTAACTCTGGCAAAAAGATTAAGTTACTTCCACGAGAAGCTCACAGACAAAATAAAGAGCAGAAACAGTCGTATTTTGCCAGACTAGCAGCACTTACACGGGAGCTCCTTAGTATAGTTCAGTCAGAGCTCTGCTAAATGACCTCTGAGAGACAAATGTATTTGATGAGGGAGTTCAGCATTTGATGCATGTGTGTAACAGTGGCTGTCACAAGCATCAGGTTTTTTTCATGCGAAACAACCTGTGAGAGGTACATAGTACAGTTTGCAAGACAAGAAAATTAGTACTATATTAACTGGCAAACCATATGGTTGGCACCTTAAAATAAGATCCTTTGCTTTATCAGATATTGGGACTTCTGGAGGAAATGTCAGAGTCTCTTTCCAATTCATTACTTTCTTGTATGTTTCTTGAGGAGTTTCAGAACAGAACGGTGGGTAACCTGAAAAGAAAGAGAAATACAATCTTGTATAAAGCAAAAATAGTTCCTGTAGTTACTGAAGTCTACGATGTACCAGAACAAACCTCACAAACCACACAGGGAGTAAATGCTTTGAGAACCTGACCCCAAGCACATAAACACAGCTGATGTCCTACACCACAATCCCTGCTTAATACTTGGGCGCTGCCGGTTTCTTACCAATCAACATCTCGTACATGATGACGCCAAGTGACCACCAGTCACAAAGCTTGTTGTAGCCAGTCTGCATGAAAACTTCAGGGGCAATGTAATCCGGAGTACCCACCGTAGAAAAAGCCTGGAACAAACACCAGCAGTTATGTATCTTCAGAGAAAACCGCCTGATATGGAAGTGGGAACTTATGCAACGATGGTTATTTTGAGGAACACACCAGATTGTCTCTAAGATCCTTTAGCAGAGTTGTTTAAAGCCTTTACTTCAAGACACATAGAGACAAAATCAACATGTTCATGTGAAGGAGTCTTAAAATATCATCAGGGAAATGGGAAAAGGTACCACTGTCTCTATACACCTTGGAATGGGTTATTAGCTCTTCGTTATAGTGCAAGTGGCAAGAACTGTTAGTTTTAGCTGGGAGGCAACAGATATCAATGTAAATAATGATGGCAGCACTATCTCAGGCACATATGTCACCAGCTGTTCAGCAGATGGATGAAGGACAAACTAGAGTCATTCCTCTTTTTAAAAAGAAAAAGCATGGATCTTTTTATTGCAGCATTGTTCAGAACTCTGAAATGGATTCTTGCCTGTCATTTACATACGTTTGCCATTTGAATGCAACAGCTCAGCAGAGAGCATTTCCAAGCAGATGAAACGTACTTACCAACTGCCGTCTATTTCTCTTCCAAGTCTCTGCTTTCCTTTTGGAATTCATGTTCTGGAAAGCTAAAGGAGATTGGAATATATGTGACTGCATCCTACAGGTCAGCTGACTATTAAGAGCAAAGCAAGGGATGTAACCTCTTCCACCAGTACAGACAGTTGCAAAGAGCACATCTGTCAATACCCTAAACCTATGGGCAACTTCCAAACCTACATAATATTGATAAAATATCTACCAAGTCACACTGAGTTTTCATTCAAGGTTTATTACACATGCAAAGAAAGGCTACAGCAGAGTCTATTTCATAGAAAAACTTCTAGAAATAAAGATGTTTATGTACATCAAAGTAACTAAAATTATTTTTATAAATAAGGTCTACAGAAAATCAAAATTACACCTCATGATGCATTGTTGATTATTAGACCCCCCTCTGCAGCCTTCTAACCTCACGTTGAAATGAGTTATGTCAGGCACTGACAGCAAGTACGCAGATACGCTTCTGAAGCCAAATAACTTACTGAAGTCACTGGGAAGACTATGGTTCAAGTTTCTGTAGAATTCTGTTCTGTGGGCTTTCTTTAGTCCAGTACACAGACCAAAATCTGAGAGTTTCACGTGGCCCTATAAACAAAAAAAAAAACATAACACACCACAAAACCAGTATGAGACATTATCACAGCAAATAAAGTCTTCTACTTCTTCCCCTCCCTTTATTTTGTATAATAAATAGATGCACTCTTTTTGCATTCCTTGTTTTAGCCTAAGACTGGATGTGTACATACAATCAAGCTATTAATACTTTCATCACTACCACAGGGAGAAAGCCCAGTAGCTATTTACTTCAGGAAACCTCTGCTCCTGCAAGCTCCTGACCGCTTCGGAGTGGAAGCAAACATCTCCAGAGGGAGCTGTACTCCCTGGGTTGTGCATTGACCCCAATAGGTAAGAAGAAACACCTTAAATTCATGGATTGGATCTGTCCTAATGCATAACATGTGACCACACTGACTACATGCAATTTTTAGATGTATAGCTGAAGTAGACATACTTTTCAAAGTCCTAAATTTATCTACGTCTAGATGTAGGCATACTGAATTACATCAGGAATTCTGACAGTGCAGTGTTAGCTGGCTAGTGGTAAAGTATAACTATTTACTGTCGGCAAACTTCTTTCCAAATAAGCTAAATTTTAAGCAAACTGGTGGTGAATAGGAGGATAGTGAAAGAATCGAGCTTTCTGCAAACTGCCTCTAATAACCCTCTAGGAGCAATCGGGTAGCCTGGGCAGCCTTCAGACATACACCCCGATTCCGAGGGAGATAATATCTCAGTTTTCAGTCTTGCTAACGGAACAGCTACATCCTCCACATTTTATACGATCATCTCCCCAAGAGCTGGCAAGCATGAGCGTTAACAGATGGGAGAGCAAAAGGAAACATCTTTGACCGAGAGGGGAGAAACGAAACTGTGTGTTTTAAATTGCAGCTGAAATAACCAAAAATAGCTTAAACAACTGTCAAAAGAGAGCTCGTAAGTGAGGTATGAGTACAGCTGGAGGCGGAGGAGAGGTCGCTCTTGGCTTGTTTTTTTTTTTCCCCCAACAATATGGCAGATATGCCCTCAAAAGCTAGAAGGAACAGGGCTAAGAAAGAAGCACCGTCTTCTTTCACAACTGGCAACACTAGTTCAGGTCAATATTAAAAATTACAAGACGTAGTTCACAGAATCACAGAATCAACCAGGTTGGAAGAGACCTCAGGGATCATCGAGTCCAACTGTTGCCCTGACACCACCATGGCAACTAGACCAGGGCACTAAGTGCCATGTCCAGTCTTTTCTTAAACCACCTCCCTGGGCAGCCCCTTCCAATGGCTAATAACCCTTTCTGTAAAGAAATTCTTCCTAATGTCCAACCTGAACCTCCCCTGGCAGGGGACACTTGAGGCTGCGTCCTCTTGTCCTATCGCTGGTTGCCTGGGAGAAGAGGCCAACTCCCACTTCACTACAACCAAGTTACTACTACCCAGCCAGTGGTTAGTACATACCTTGCTATCCAGAAGAAGGTTGTCTGGTTTTATGTCTCGATGGATAAAACCCAGCTGATGAATAGAGTCAATGGCTAGCACAGTCTCAGCTATATAGAACTGTGTCTCTTCTTCTGTTAGAGTGTCTTTTTTCATCAACAGTGTCATCATATCACCTAGAAGCCACCCCACAAACAGTAACAGTAAATACAAACAAACACACACAAACTCCACTCTCACTAATTTTGAAGATATTTGCAAAGAAAAGAATTAAGCTATTGAAAACCTCAGGAAATCTAAACTGATTTCATATAAAGTAACGGAGTGACAAACTCCTGTATTTCCCCTTGTATGTGCAAAGACTTGTACTGTAGTTGCATTAAACTTACTGAGACAGCTAAATAGCATAAAGATGGAATAGCAGTACAGAGACATCCCTTAGGAGTCAGCTGTGGACTGCCACTCTTCACTACACATCTGAATTACGGGTTAAAGGGGTTACAAAAACCAGATTGCATTTGTGCAGCAGCATCTCAGAAAGAGTTCTTGTGGTTTCATTAGTCACATATATTACAGGCTTTCAGTATAACTTTCTTCTTAAGTGAATTACAGCGGCATTATCATTCAAGGACAATCATCATCATCCTCTGAAAAAAGGGCCTGAAAAGTTACCCTTGCTGCAAGCCAACTAAAAGCAAAAGGTTAGCAAATCAAGAGCTGGTTACGCTACGGATCTATAGATAGCCAGTGCACAGTAAGGATAAGAATGAGCAGAACATTAAGGCCAAGTTTCAAACCTCTGCAGCTGGAAGACCCAAGCAGATAACCTCAAGCCTGACTCAAAGACCTCAGCGCCCCAACTCCTGAAAGCAGAAAGCTTTACAGTGACTTGTTTCCTCACAAGGTCATGTCCAGTACAAACACCAGGTACGGTAACCACACACACTCTTGTCCCAGACTACATCTGTGATTAAGAAGTTAGAAATCCACAATCAAGAGGAAAGCAGCCTTTTGATTTCAGGTCGTTACCTCCAGGCAGGAACTCCATGATAAGGTAGAGGTTTAGCTTGTCCTGAAAACTATAGAACATTTTCACAACCCACAAACTGTCTGCCTCCACTAGAATGTCCCGCTCCGCACGAATATGGCCAACCTGGAGATACACATATGCCTTCGATTAATTACAAGCCTACATTTTATTACATGCATTTATTTCACAGACAATTCAAGTATCGTATTGAAAAGACAGCAGTCAAACTTCTGCATGAGGGCAGAAACACCATCAAAACTTCAACAGTTTCACACCTCAATATTTCCAGGAAATAAAATAGCATAACATTCAAAATCAAACCCAAAAGTCATGCTTCTGACAGCAAAAAGGTGAGAAGCTTTCATTAAACTGCTACATTTTTCCAGAACATTTCTGTTATTTCCCCAATCTGATAAATCCCATTGAACACCAACTCCATTTTACTCCTCAGCATGAAGAAAGACCCTTTTACATTCCAAAGTTTCCACTGGAAAGTTTATGGGGACTTTTGCCTTTGGACATTTACACTTGAGTAACATTTATACTTAACTGTGTGACTTTTGCTGCCATACATCGAGACACATGTAGGAAAGCAAGAGCACTAACCTCATTCTTTTAAGCAAAAACTCAAGCTCAAGAAATTTAAGCCACCCTCCTAAACAACAAGGTTCTGTACAGAAAGATGACCCACGTTTATGTTTTTATTCTTTCAATTCTCTTGGCTTTTGGGTCCCCTTCAAATCAGAACTGTACAAGCGATATGGGACGCTATGAAAACACTTCTCAAAGCCACTTAGATCACAGACCACTCCAAAACACAATTTATTACTGTGGGAAGATTCAGGAGGGGAAATATATGGTTGATTATAAAAACAAGTTAATCCTATATACAAAAATATCTCAATTTTTTACAAAAATATCAAACAATTAGATCTCTCAAAACTTAGCTCTTCTCTAAACAGTTATCATGCCCTTAGCTATGGCTTCACAGATTTAGATCCCAGCACTAATTTAGCAGTGCTGCATAAAGCTCGTGCCTGAACACAATGCTGTTTGTTTTTTAAACGAGTACTTTCAGAAATGGAAACCAGTTCCTGATTTTATGAACACACACACACAGGGCTTCCTAGATTCATCCCCCTGCCGAACAAGAAATGATTGTCTCAGACCATTGTATTTCCACTTAAAAGTGTTGAACGCTGCTACTTTATGTCCGAGTCAGAATCCCAGCACTCACATTGCTTTGATATTTATATCTGATTCCATAAATCAGAAATGCAGTAAAACACCACTTGACATCTACACTGAATCATTTGCACGTGTGGACTTGTACCACACATCATCATAAAACGAGGAGGAGGAACATAAATCAGATACATAGAACTGTCCTCCTCTTTCACTGGAGAAAGACAAACCGAGTCCTTACAAAAATGCTCTGCTTCCCCACGTTTTCGAGTAGAAAGCGAGTTCAGTCCCACCTTGCTTCAGACTGAAGAGCCTCTTAGAAAAGAGCGTTACAATTGCAGCTTCCATTAAGACTAAGCAAGGCATTAGAGGTTGTTTGAAACACTGTTCTGAGCATTCAGTTACATAGACCTACTTCCTCCATAAAAAATTAGGAAAAAGAAAAACCCACATAACTTTTAGCTAGTAAACCTAGACCACAGATGCCTATTTCTCCTCTCTACACACACAATTACCTCCCAAAGTCATCTAAAACGTGGGTGGTAGCATTGCTACTCATGCTGGCTACTCACCTGCTCTTTTTCAAGCATATCAGCTTTACGTAGTATTTTCATGGCATAAACGTGCCCCGTATCTTTCTTCTGGACAAGTCGCACCTAGGAAGTACACAAAAATTTGAGTCAAATACAGCATTATCACTACAACTCTTGACAAATTTGGGTATCAAGCTCCTGGCTTCCATTTAATGAAATCTTATCAGATTATAAAAATATAAGCGCACAGTAATGGCAAACAAGCTCTGTTAATTCTACGAAATTAAATCATTTTAACAGAGATGACACAGTGAGCAATCATACACCTAAAGCAGAAGGTCCAAAGCCACTTTCTCTGAAGAAGGCCACCAGAAGAGACTACCGTTAGTGGCCCTCCAGCTCGCTCTCTTCCATAAAGCCAGCCCTGGGAGGTCAGGATTAAAGCACACTGCCAAACTTGTATTTAGCTTGCTCATCAAGTCCTTTTCAACAGCATTCATGTTCCTTTAAAGCACATAATGTTTTTAAACCAGTATTTATTAGGCATAAAGACAGATGCACGTGACTCTTCAGCTAAAAATCAATCTGTGGTTGTTACAACATTCATCATTCACTTGTGTGAACTATGCAAGTCTTTAACAAATACCAGTGCCATTTAAAAATGCTTTTAGTCATCTCTTCTGGACTTACCTCTCCAAATGCTCCTCTGCCTATTACTTTTAAAGACTCAAAGTCTTCCAAACCAAGCCTTGTTCTCTTTAGGCGAAGAAACTCGGTTTCCTTTTGTGCATGTGCTGATCTCCTGATTCTTTTCTAGAGTTTAGGAAAAAAAAACAAACCACACAGTGAGAATTCTGCAGGTGGGCTCCATAGAGCTCACAGCAACTCCAAGTAAAGATGCCAGATCTCCATTTACAAAACAAAATCACTTGTATTACTTTAACCAGTACGGTAATTTTCCCATATTCATTACCTCTTCATCTTTTAAGCCTTCTTCTTCCATCATTTGTTCTAGCTTCTTTTGTCTATAGCAGAGACAAATTAGGAAAATAAAGGTTGAATCATTAACATTATTTCTTAATCACATGCACATACCCAACACCTCTGATCTGTGCTTGCTGTGAAAGGAGGATGTAATGCCAGCAAATAAGAGATGTGAATGATATATAAGGGAGAATTAGACAGGAGATTAATTTTGAAGAATCTAATATCACAGCTTCATCATTCTAGCCTTGTCCTCTCCAATTTCAACAATCTAAACCTGCCTGGAGTTTCACATTTTATTCAACTGTGTGTTTTCGTTATGTACAAACATAGATTGAGGAGATCTAGATTCAATTCTTGCCTCTCTCTGACAGCTGGGCAAGTCACTTAAGGCCAGAGCCCTAATAAATAATTAAGCACCAAAGTCTCACTTATTTCAGGGACAACTGGCTATATAAATATCTTTGTGGCTCTGTACTGTAATTTCTCTGCATCTCAAATTCATCACATGCAAAATGAGAAAAGTTACTCTCTGTTTCCTAATACCTGAGACACGTAAAATATTTGGGAAGAGGAAACATGTCTGTACACATTCTCCCTCCTTAAAGGATCAGAAATATTTGCAGCCAGTACAAAATTATTATTTGGGAGCAAAATAAAAGGAAACAAGACTTCAAAGGGGAGATGGCTTCAGGGGACATTCGTTAATGATTACCCTCTGGGAACTTTTCCCCAACACCGATCACATTAATAGCTGGCTGACCTGGGATTGGTGTTTTGGGTTTTTTTCCTCTCCTTGTGTGGTTTTTTTTGGTATAACATTACAAATGTACTAAAAAAATTCCTTCTCTTTATGCAAGTCATTCTTCGCGAGATCCTCTTCCAGCCTCCTGTGCCGCTACGCAGCTGCTGTGACGTGATAATATTTTGGGTTATCGCTTCCACAATCAGGCACATTTCCCTCGCTTTGCCCTTATTTAAGTACCCAGTGAGCACTGGCCAGTCACCTCATTTCACACTCAAAGCAGTGACTCCAGTAGCAAAAGACGACTGCTGCAATACGCAGAATTAAATAGCTCAGCATGACCCAGCGATGCTGAAATTCCTCCAAATATCCTTAATAGGTCCTAGCTGCGCTCCAGTGTACATTTTGTCAACACCATTTAAACTCCAAATTGCACATCCACAGGCACATCTATTGTTAAAAAAACATGTAACTTGTAAAGTCTGGTGTGTTTGTTCAGACAAAGTCTTGATCCTAAACAGAAAAAACCCTGTCGTTGAGGTTTTGGGAGCAGACAATAGCACTCGTAATAAAAAGCAAGCGAAAGCAAGGAATTAAATCAGTGATATTTTCTGTTTGGATTAGACCTCAATCTCTCATTACTAATTTGAAGCTTTGAAGAACATATGTATGCAAGTGAGTATTTATTTCTAAATTGCTTCCTCATTTCTGTAGTTATTGTAGTTAGCAGGCATTCCTCTTGGGCCTAGTTAGGTTTTTGGCAGCTAGGCTGCAAGCGAACGAACACTGAACCTTTTTGAAAATTCTGATTATAGACTACACGGCAAGTTGGGAGAACATCAGAAGTCCCAGCGCTACAACTTACGGGTATTCAGCAAATTAGAGGCTTCCAGCCAAAGGAAAGTAACAGCAATACTTCTCAGTGAAATCACTTGTTAAATTTTGACCAATATATTTAAAGAGGTACCATAAGTTCAGCAAACTCAGAGAATAATAGCATTAAGTAACAGTCCTTACAGGAATCTCTTATTGTCTTTGAAAAGATTCTCTTCCTTCATCAGCTGACTCAATCACACATCATAAACCGAACTGAAACCGATGCTCTAGAATGAGTTTTAAATATTACAACCAGGGACATAAAATGGGGGGCAGCAACAGAACAGCCACAGGGAGGAAAAACATTTGTAAACGTTGCCTTTCTGCTTCAGAACTGTACTTGAATGAGCCCAAGCACACCCCAAAGTTAGTTTCTAGTTAGTAGCATAATCAAATACATGTTTTTTTAAAAAACTTGGTAACTCATCTCACTTTTGCATTTGCAAGCACATTTCAATTCGTTTCAGAAGGAACTCAAAAAGCTCCAGCCTAAACTACCGTAGGATTCAGAAACCCAGAGTTGCCTCCGGATGCTCAGGCCAAGCCCCATCCAGGTGCCCATCTCAGGAGTTTAGGTACATGCTCAGCAAAGCTGGTCTACTTTTGCTTTGGCTCCAGAAAACTAAATGCAGTTAATATAGATTTTTGGCTCTTACCCAGTTTGGAAAGGAAACAAGCAAGATTTTTACCTCATCTCTCGTTCTTCGTGCTGCGCGATGAGATTGCTGTAGAAGTTTTCTAACGTCACCTTGGTCATCGTAACTCGCTCCTTGGTGTGATTACTCATGGACGAGCATGGCGTTGGGCCCGTCATTGCCATGGCTACGAGGAAAGAAAAAAGGAGGAAACGTTTAACATTATAAATGACAAATAACCTTCGAACAAGAGCTGCGATCAGTTAAGTGATGCTGAATCACAGAGTTCAGATTTTAACAACAAACACTAACAGCCCAGTTGTCTAAACTAAGACTAAGTAGGGAAAAGTCTTACAAAATAAAAGGTACAAGTCAAACTTCCTGTTTTGAACATTTTTGATCTGAAAACAAGAGGGAAGGAAACTTAAGAAACGCGATGCCTCAAAAACCACAATTTCAGGCAGTGCCGCAAATGTTTATTTCTCCCAACATATTCTATCTGTAATAAATGTTAAAAATTCCAAAATATCACACTGAAACTTCTAATCCAGAAGTTCTTCTCCCTCTGACCCTTGCAGAAATAACTCCATCAGTTGCCTGCTGTCTCTTCTGCTGTGACATTTATCAAAATCCTGAAAGCCCTCCCAATAACGGAGCAACTGAGCAAGGAGAAAAAACAGCATTTAGCTGCTTTTAAGCATTCTCGGTTTTACTAGATGCTTTCACACAGAAATCTGGCAAAATCCAGAAGACCACTGCCTTTGAACTAGTTGTAGTTTAAAAAAAAACAAAACCCTACTGTAAGAATCCTACATTTACATAATGGATTCTCTTAATAAATAAAAATATCAGAGTATGCCACTTCCAACCGGTAGCACAGTTTCAGGGCATATTTGACAACCAAGCTCTACTTTCTGAAACGCACTTAAATGCCAAGATTTCAAGTGTAAAACTACCTCTTAGTCTAATTCTCCTTGTCACAACGTAACTCACAGTGAGGTAACCGAGTTTTGCAACTGTTACTAGAAATTGCAGACAAATATAGGTTAGACACACACTTCCCGTTTTCACAACGCCCGGGCGCCAGCAATATTTTATGAGTTATTCTTTTCTGTTTACTTTTTGCAGATCTTTACAAGGCATCACTACTGTGCCTTTGTAAATCGCGTCCTTTACGGACAGACTGTTCTGTCTGCTGCGTTTACAGGTTCGTTCAGAGAAAAGATAACGACGTGGGAGCCGGTGACAACCTCCAGCTACATGATTTTTGAGATGGAACTATGTCTTTATGGAGGAGCAGCTCGGAGTGACACCACGCGAGTGGCAGGTCACGGTCTCCGCGCAGCCCCGAGGAGATGGCACGGCACATCCCTGCGCACTGCAGGCAGGGAGGTGTGAAAGCCGTGCCTCTGGTTCTCACTTCCTAGGGAAGAGAGTATGAAAATGATCTGGCAGAAGCAGGTGACGAGCGGCTGCAAAAATAAAGGGAAAGGGAAGAGAAGAGAAAGTAGCCGGCTGGGAGGCAGCAGTGCCAAACGAGCTGTTGGTGCGCGGGTGCCCTCCCTGCGGGGACCGGCGCTCAGAGCCGACCCACGCCCACCAAGGCGATCGGATGGTGACGGGGCAGGATGCGCCCAGCACCGGGGCTCGACCGGAGCCCGTCGGGGGCGAGGCAGCCCCCGGGGGGCGGCGGCTCCGCGGCCCTTCGTGCGGCCCGACCCGCCGCGCTGGCGGAGGGGCCCGGCAGCATCACCGGGAGCGGACAAAAGGGGCCCAAGCCCCCCAACCGAGAGGGGAGAAGCCCGCAGCGCGGCCACCCCCGGGGGACAGGGGACTCCGCCGCTGGAGGGACCCCGGCCCGCGGCGACCCCGCTCTCAGCCCCACCGGACCCGAGGGCTTCGGCGGGGCCGCCCCCTGCTCCCCCCCTGCCCCGTGGGCGTCAAAGGGCCCCGGTGGGAGGGCGGGGAGGGGATGCGGAGCACCGGGCGGGGGGAAACACGGGGGGCGCCATGGCTACGCGGCGGGAGCGGCTTACCGGAGCCCCCCGGGAGGGGGGCGGCGAGGAGCTGGAGGCGACGGCGGGGTCCCGGTACCGCGGAGCCAGGCGAAGCGGCTGCGGAGAGACGGCGCAGAGCTGGTGGGTGTAAGGACAGGACCGGGACGAACCGGACCGCGGGCCCCAGGCGTCCGGAGCCCCCGCGCCGCCACCGCCGCCCACCGCACCGACGGCGACCCGGACGGGACAAGCGCCCCAGGGACCGCTACGGCAGCGCGCATGCGCCACCATCCTCCCGGCCCCGCCCCCTGCCCGCGGGGCAGGGCTACCGCGCCCCGCCCTCCCCCGCCAGCCGCGCATGCGCGGGGACGCTCCGCGCCAGCCCGGGGCAGGGGGGCGCCCAGGCGCATGCGCGGTGTGCTCCGGAGGGGCGGGCGGCCCTGAGGGCAGCTGGTGCAGGCCCAGCTGTGGGGGTGGCGGTGACATCCTCACATTTTATTTCAAACCAGCCTTTTTTCCCCATTGGGCCCAGCCAGAGGTAGCAGTGCTTCAAGCTGTAGGGTGCCAGCTTCCCACGGTGCTCCTGCAGGCCTGGGGAGCCCTGTCCTGCTTCCTTCCCGCCTCCCCACAATGGCGCTGCAACCTGCAGCTTCACAGCACGCAGCCTCGCCTCGCCGTCCAGCCAGAGGCAGAGGGGACGTTGGTTTTTCCCCAGCCCCACAGGGGTGACACACGTTGCGTCACCGTGTGGTGACCACAGGGGTGAGGCGCACCCAGGGACAGGTGCCCCGGAGACACCAATGGTCACCTCAGCCTCCCGGGGCTCAGGAAACAGGCCCTCAGCCCACGAGGAAACTGCGTCTGCAAGGGCAGACGGGCTGATGCGCAGCGTGTGCTGAGCAGGACACGGTGGTTTGTGAGAGGTTTGAGCTTTTCATAGTCGGGGTCGCTCAGTTTCATCCCCTGGCTCTGAAGTCCCCCAGAGGGGTTTGGGGGAGGAAGGGCTCCCACGTCCCAGCTCAGCAAACTCCTCACTTGGGCGGTACAACCCATTTTCATCTCAGCCCTCTTCTGCTCTTCAGGAACATCTGAAACCATCGGTTTCAGTGCTGGTTTGATTGGGCGTGTAACAGGGAGCTCTAAGGAATGGCATGACAAAAGGAATGTGATTCCATACTCATCCCAAATGTGTGGAGATATTACCAAAATAGGATTTTATTTACATTTCTACCAAAAAAGCAAGTGCAATTCAGAGAGTGAAAAGGGTTTTTATTATTAACAACATCAAGGAGTTCTTGGGTTTTAATCGGTCAGAAATACCTTCTGCACATGCAGTTGAAGTCTATCAGCAGCAGAGGAATTTCAGGATTTAAAATGGCATGTATAGGCCCTACATGATGGAGATGCTGATACATTTGTAACACACATAACAGATTTAATTTCTGAAAGACTAATTTTGCACTTAAACTGGACCTTGCTTTGCTTAGATGGAACCGGTCAGTTTGATATTAAAGGTGAATAGCAAAATTATGTGCTACCTCTTTCAGGAAACACAGATGGCCTCACGAAGCTGGTTTTCTGCCAAGAAAACTTGATGCACTGTGGGAGCTCTTGGAGAGGATTTTGTGTGAACAAAGAAAAGGTAGGAAACAAAAGGCTCAAACAGGGACCCTGGAAGCTGATTCTCATCCCTTCCACCAGCAGAACAAGGTGAATGTCTGGGGCTTTGGCTGGGAGGGTGGGGATCGCTGCCAACTTCTACCTCTGCAGCCTGGCAAAAGTTTGCCACCCTGAAGGAAAACCTGAGAGATGAGAGGCTTAAAACATCTATGTGCTGGAGAAGCAGGGGAAAAGAAACCTTGGGACCTGAAAAATAAGGGAAGTCATTATCACTGCAGAGCAGGGCAGAACTGCAGGCAGGTGTGAAATAGGAAAGAATGTGTATGAGGAGGTAACTGCTTCTTCAGAACATTAGACTGCAAGTGAACCTGTGAATATGCAGATTAATGAACCAAACTTCCTGCTAGGTGTGGGCTAGGAGAGCTACAAAGAGCTGCCACAGCCCTGAGAGATCAGTAACAGCCAGGGAGGGCCCTGCCACAGGAAGAGAGATTTCTGTGACAAATGACCCCATCTCACAGTCTCAGCGCTCAGACTGCCTGCTAAGGAGAGAGCCTGCGTCCTTACAAGGGTCTCAATGCAACATCTAGGAGTAATTACTGGAACAAATGCACATGATTTTTCTTTTGCGGGTCACCTTTGTGCTAGAGTTTTCCTTACAACATCACATGTCTAAAGCGATGGACGGACTGAGCTGGATGGAGGCTAGTGGGAGAAGTTCGGGGGCTGGGTGCTAGGATTTCTCTTGCTGCCCAGCTCTTTGATTTGAAGGAGATCGAAAAGGTCTTGCAGGTTCCAGTTACCCTTTGGGGTCTTCACATACTGCAGCAAATCCAGCTGCTTTAACGGGGGGAAGCCCTGCTCTTTTTCTGTCAGTTCCAGCAGCTGCTTCAGCAGGTTTGAAGTCTCGTCTCTGCTGATGCTGTTGTAGAGATCTGAGGGATCTCGGCTCTTCTGCGAATCCCACATGGCGTTTGGAAGCGAAATATCCCTGCTGCTGGCTGTGTGCACGCTGCCTAGGGCGTTGTGGAGCCACATCAGGCGCTTCAGCCCTTGAAAGGCCCTCCCTTTGTCATGCATGAGCTGGTGCTCTGTCACTGCTCTTTTACTGCAACGGGAAGAAAGAGTTAGTTAGGAACCAAGCACAGCTGGACCTAAGATCCTATTTCAAACCTGGCTGATTTGCATCCATCAAGCTTAGATGCTTCTCTAAGCTGAGGAAGGAGCATTGGTGATGTCTGCACGCAATGTGGAGGACAGCCCCGAGGCGAGGCTGGTAGTGCTGGAGCCCATAGCCAGCCTGACCCTTGCGAAGCCCACAGTGCAGGGCCAGCTCGGGCAGCCTGCCAGGCAGCCAGTTCCTGAAGATGGGAAGCTGGAACACTATGCCATTCCCAAAAGGTACCCCTTGAATTGCCTTTTTTTTTTTTAAAAAAAAAAAAGGCCAAACTGGGGAGACAGTGACAAAATGACCTTATCAGGCTTAAAGAGCTCTTGCAGAGAATGAGTCTTTCCCAAATTTGGGTTCTTTTCAGAGGTTTAAATACCAGAATAAAATTCGCTTTTCATGACCTTAATGTTCTGGGATTGTTGGGTTTGTTTCTTTCCTTCCTTCAGGAGTAATTTAACTGGAATCAGTGGTGTCTATGAAATGAAAACAAAGCCTTGTTTTTTTCAGATATACCAAAAATTTTGAGCCAAATATTGACTGGGGAGGGCAGGCTAATACTGGGATGCAAACATTTCTGGATTTCAGGCTGTTAAGGTAACAGCTGTAGGCTCCCACTGCAGATTTGGATCTGAATGGGAACCTAAATATGGAATTTTAGTATGTGCCATTTCCATGGGTCTCGTTGAACATCCTTACATGGTTTGCTACACCGTGTTTAAAAGCATCAACTGAAATGTCATGTACATTACACATCTAAAAATGCAATTAGTGGAGAATACAGCCCATTAAATCAAAGGCAAGCCATCTTCTAATGATATTAAGTAAAAGGATGATATTGCTTACTTTTCAGTGTCTTGACATGTTGCAAAACAGGCAAAAAAAAGAATCGCCAAAAGTGTAACCGGCTGCAGAGATCTCTGGGGCAGGAACATTTTCTCTCTTCTTTAAATCTGCTCCACAGGAGAAGCAGCTGACAGTACGATCAAAAATCTTTTCTCTGTTCTCTTTCACCTGACAAAATGAATTTCAGCCTTTAAGCGCTGGTAAAAGTGGAGCATTGTACTATGGTAACATCATCCCAGGACCTCCCAGAACACCAGACGTGTGGATTTGTAACGTACACCAGTAAACAATGAAGAGATTTCATAGTATATTTCTACATTTCCTTGCTGAGAGTCCTAAATCCCCTTTTCCACTATTGCCTCTCAATATACTACTTCCCACTCTTGTGCATTTGCAAGCACAGGAGATTATTTCCTTTAGAACTGGCAAGAGACCTTCCTGATAGAAACTGAGCAGAAATTTAACAAAAAGATCAGGATTGCTGCCTAAGAAATCTGACACAAAACTCAAAAGGGTTTAAGACCAGACCATACAGATCCAGTTAAAAGGTCTACGCAGCCCTGGGATTTGGGCCTTTAATACAACCTTTCCTACAAGCAGTGCAAGTGCTGACATCCAAATCTGCCACTGCATGAGGATGATATCAGACTGATACTGGATTTCTCTTCTGTAAAGAAGTGAATTTCTGGCTTAGGGAAGTGCCAACTAGAAAATGTATTTGTGCAACGATTATTTTCATCTAAGTTCTAACTGCATTCAGTTCTCTATCTGCTCCTGACGTTGGCACACCTCTACCCACCCATCCTTTCAACCCCACCGCTCCTTTATCGCCAGGTCTGTCACTAAAATTTCTGCATTTTTGACACTAATGACTGTACCCTGTGTTTAGGATTGGCTCCAGCCTGTCCCTTTAGTTATTTACTAGCAAATCCTGTATTAATTGTTACATCAAAACCTACATGGACAACAAAACAGAAGTTGCAGCATTTAAACTTCTGTAAGAATAGTAAAGGGATGTTCCTGTATAATGAGGCTAGTAATTTTTTGAAGAAATACTTCTTTTTGTGCAGAAGCAGTTTGGGTGAATAAAAAATTCAGCACCTCCTCAAATGACTTTTCTTTATGCTAACTTGAATATTGAATTGTCAATGACTGGATAGAAAGGCAAATTACACATCTGGTTGTAAAAATTAACCTTATTCTTAATAAGTCTGCTCCACTAATCTGTGAGTAATTTCCTTGGACAATATGTTCAAATTAAACTAGATATGAAAGAACAAATAGGTATTAGTTCCAATTTTAAAATTTCTGTATTAAATACAGATATATACACATATATATATATTTACATGCTGTATGATATTTTAGGTGATGCTAGTGTAGAACTCCTGCTCATACATAACGGCTAAGCTATACTTTCCTATTGGGATCAACAGTAAGCTCTGTATTAATTAAAAAGCATCTTCCAGTTACAAAAGTAACATTATCTACTTACTGATGATCTTGTAGAGATCACGGTGAAGTTCTGATCTGCACAGATGTGCTCCTTGCCAGTCTTGTCGTGACGTTCCAGTTGCAATGACAGCGAGTGCCTTTCGCCTTCTTTTATACCTGCCCAGAAACCCCAGAAACAATAGAAATGATCTCCACAGCACTTTGTGACTAAGACCTTTCCTCTCGTGTCAGCGAAATGAGACAGCTCCCTGTTTCCAGCGATAATAAATCTTGGATTCTAAAATGTTCTGTTCAGCTGTGACTAAGGAAAAGATCACAAGTTTGTGGACAGTTTCTTACTGCTTCACTGTCTCTCCTGTTCTGTAAGGACTTTTTATTCTAACACAGCGTTCCTGTGCCCCAGGATGATGGAAAAGGGATATTCAAACCTGTTGTTCCAGGGTTGATCAGGAAAAATGTCTCTGGTATGCAAGAGATCTCCCTCCTTTGCTGTCCTCGTGGACCCACGCATAGGAACCTAAATCAACAATACTGATGAACTCTGTAACGCCAGTTACCAGACAATTAGCAAAATGGGACGGTTACTCACAGAAAATCTGAGCAGCTGGTAAATAAGATCCCACTGGATTTTAATGTTCAGTATAAATTTCATTTAAATCCGTTGATTGTACGGTAAACATATTAGTTTTAAATCTTGGAAGCCGAGGAGGTACGGAGAGGACTTACCAACTGACTAAACAATAAAACACAAGTAGTAGCTCAGACAAAAAGCCAAATTCTGACATGCGTTGAAACCCTACAAGCTGATGCTGTGCGAGGTTTGATGCTGACTTTATGATCTCTAACCAGGTAATTTCAGTAGAAGTTGGATACTCAGGATGTGGCTGGACCGTTAGGCTGAAACACTAGGCTATTTAAGAGGACTAGTTCCTGTTTCTCAAAGTGAAAGAAAGTGAATGTATTTGTCACGTCTGAGGAAAAATTCCCTGGAAAGATGGAAAAGAGAATTTGCTTAATGTTATCAGGAGCTACCGATTCCTTTCCCGTAGGCACAGCCATACCTTCCTGTTAAACCCAGTCTCAGGTGAGTGCAAACGCATTGTCCACACAGAGACAGGCCCATTAGCAGTGCTCGCACGACCTCATCTGTTCTCACAGCTTCTATGGACATCAAATTGCTTTTTTATTATATTTCTCATGATAGCTTATTTTGAGCCTCACTATTTCGGAGCAATCAAATAAGCGTTCCTGATTTCATTATGTGAGTTCCAGTCGTTAAGGAGAGTGTCACTCATTAAAAAGAGAACAAAGTGTATCACCAATTAAAGATGACATTTGTTAAATGTTGGTAAAACAGGGGCGTGCTTTTCATCTTAGTTTCCAGGGTAGCAGTTCCACTGCAGGTACACTGAATTATCTGCCTGTGAAACCAAGGTTTCTTGGTTACATCTTCAAAGACTAATAAGCATTGGCCAAAGTCATGTCTAAAACATCTGGTCTAATTCATCCTTGAACTTTTCAAGTCTCCATTATATAATGGGTATTCACTGAATGCAGTTACCAGCATCTCCATGGAAGGACTAATTCCACGTTAATCCCAGTGACTGCAGGGAGGCCAGAGCTGCTGACACGGGATGGGTAAATGGGCACTTGAAGCATTCTGTAATGGCCAAACCGCATTGCCATGGCTGCACTCTTCTGCTGGGTATTTCTTTCCACCCAAGGACTTAGAAGAAGTCAAAATAACCCTGGATGTGACTTTGTACCATCTCCTTGAGCGGCGTATGTGAGGACAGACTGCACCGAAGTTATGATACATCTTTGAGAAGCATCTGGCACAAAGACTGACTGGCACTAACGGCGCTGTAGGGAGGAGATGCTTGCAGGGATTCATTGCCATGGTTTGCGATATTTCTAAAGGAAATAGAAAATGTGTTGGTTGCACAGCTTATCCCACCGCCACACACACAGTAGTTAATATTTCTAACTGCGATGGGAACGTTGCTAATTTCACAAGGAGAAATTATACGAACGGCGCTACCAGGTGATATTTTTAGCTGGTATAGATTGATCTCTGCAAGAGCCCTGAGCAGTGTAGAGCTGACTAAGAACCCATTTTGCCAGGGAAGTAACCAGCAAACCCATCTGGCTGGAGTTTGGTTACCTCGGGGCCTCCCTCCAAGCACACTTGGAGCCATCAAAGGTTTTAGCCTTGGCTTCAAAGCCTCCACTCCCACCCTCCTGCTCTTCCTGGCCTTCAGGCCTGACTTTGTGTTAGAGGGTGCCTTTGCCATTCCATCACCTTTTTCAGTGGGAGCATTTGAGCGAGGAGAGCTGTGCAAATTTCGGTTTCCCAGTGAGTGATTCTTTTGTTTTGCTTTCCAGTCCTCTCCCCAAGGAGCCAGGTGGGGGAGGAAGGGAATATGGCTTGCTGCAGAGCATGAAAGAAAAAGGAAAGAGAAAGCCTGGAGGCCCAGCTGAGGGGGAAGGAGGAATGGGAGGGAGGGAACAGAAAGCAAAGCAAATGTGCAAATAGCCTCGTTAGGACAAGGGGGATCCTCTTGCCTGGAATTAGAAAACTTAATTAAACAAAGACTGTACAGCATCAAAGGGATCCTCTATCTGTGGGGGGATGGACAGACAGACCTGATGAATTTTTTCCACATGCTGTTCTGTTATTCACCAGTACCAGGAGCGTGGGCTCCCGAAGGCTTCATGCTTCTCTGGTGTAAAAATCAACTTCATTTTTTTGGAGTGTTTTTTTTTTTCCCCCTAACTGCTCTTAGCCTAACAGACTAAAATTCATATGAGCTGTTCAGCGCAGTGTGTGGAAAGAAAGACACCGCCCTGTTGAGAGGAAACTGTTTGACCACACTTGGATGGTAAATATAGTTCCCCTGAGCTGCTGGTGAAGCAGCTGCTAATGAATGGCTGCTCTCCCTTCCTGGCCTCTCTAATTGAGAGATCAGAAGGAAATGACACCTCGCAGCAAACCCGGAGGCCACGGAGACTTTTGCACCACCACACCCTCATCACTCTGGATCACTTTGGGGGCCATCACCAGCCCTCGGCCCCGGGAGGAACGAGCCAGCAGTGGCATCACCTCGGTAACCAGTTAAAGGAGATGAAATTCAGCTCCTTGAGAGAGCAGGCTCCAGGCTTCCCCTCGGTTTGGATGCTTATAACTCTTCTGTGTCACCTTCTTATTGCTGAGGGGGACAGTCTTGTGCCATCCGGAGAGGCGTAAGTAATCGCATTTGTTGGGGGTAGGCTCCAGGGCCAGCGTCTGGACTGCGTGGGCAGTTTTAAATCCTGGTCCCTAATCCACTACGTACTGCATGATCCCAGAGAGAACTCCCGTCTTCCAGGGGATTAAAATTGGAGGTGAACAGCAGTGAGTCAGGCTCACTGTTGTAATTTCCCATTTTCTGATTTCAAGCCAGATTTACAGAAGTGCCTGAGACTTCACAGCTCTGTCTGAACACAGTAGCAAGGGTAAGTGTTTTGTCCTGCAAAACCTGCCCTGGAGCCAAGCCTGGGGCTGACTCTTTTCTTTTTCTTTCCCAAAATAGTCTCCAGATGAAGTATTTTCTGTGTGCAAAACAAATCCAGGTGAAGCTGAGACAAAGCCTTTGGTCCCTCGTGCTGTTTCAATAACACCCACTGGGCTCTCTGAGCTTATCCTGGGTTTGACAGGGTTGCAGTCTGCCTGGAGAACCTCGACTGGGCAAAAACCAAAACAGAAGGAGGGGTATCCCCAGTGCCATGGGGGCTGCCTCCCCGGACAGGAGCTGGCTGGGATCTGCCCCTGCGAGAGGGGAATGCCGCCACCTGCTGCCCACGCCTGGGTGCGCCGGGCCGGGGCAGCAGGTGGGCAGGGGGGTGCTGACCCCCGCTGAGTGAGGGCTGGGGCTCAGGGGCAGCCCCAAATCCTGCCCGAGGTTACCTTAGAATCAGCCGTCTTGTCCCCAGGCTTTGTGTTAGAGGGGGGTGCCCAGTCGCTGATGTCTGTAGAACCAAGAAGGTATTTCTTAAAGGACTAAATTGGGCAAGAGCTGGTCTGGATTTCTTATTTATAGTGCCAGCAAATGGTATACTGGCCCTGAGAGAGTGGTGCATCAGTCTGCCACCATGCAGAGGTCATGGGGCTCCCTGGGGTTGTCATCGACACCCGGCCCTCAGATGGAAAAGATGCAGAAGGAGGTGGGACCGCTCTCACCTGGAAAGGTGGGGTGAAAGTTGGGGAACTAAGAGTCTCCAAATGACATGTCGTTCAAGTAGACGGACTTCTTGCTGTCTAATCCCCAAGTGCTTCAGTCTTGGACATGCTGTGCCCCTGCACTGGATGCTGAGTGTGGCTTAGTTTAGGTCTATGATGTCTAAATTATAGTCTGTTGTTTCACTCCCTGTTTACTTGAGGTCTGAGGCACAGCGAAAAGCTTTCACAGTGTAAAAAATGTATACGTTTTAAAAGTGAGGGAATAAGGGACAGGGACTTGTACCCTGTAAACAGAAGAGCAGTCGTGGCAGGAATAAGCTTATGCAAGCTGGCTGTAACGTATCTAAAGATCAGGCAAGTGTAAGTCACTGTTTCTTTAGAAAATAGCCTTCACAAAGATTAGTCTGTTGGCAGGATGTGAAAATGGGTTGAATCCACAAGAACTTGACAAGCAGCTACTTTATTCTTCAGTAAATATTGTCTGTCTCCTGCAGTATCCCATACATTTGGCTCACATGGTTGAGGTTTCTTCCAAATCATAATGGCTAGAATATGTTCATTTTTTAATGTGACATTTAAATCTCAGAAACAGTGATGGCAGCTTGAATATAATACCTTACTTCTTGTCAATCTGGTCATGGATTCTGGATTCTATGTCATAAAATAGATAACTCTGCTCCACTCTAATTGCGCAGGCGTTTTCCATCTAGTCTTGGCCCACCTGTTTAAAGCAGCTCTCGTCTTGTTTGTAAGGTCAATGTTCTCTCCTTCCTTTTATGGAAGATCCAATGATTGTAAAAGTTCTGTCTCATAAATATTGGACACAAATGGCATTTTCTTACTGCAAAAGCAAGAGAGTTGCAATGCAGCAGGATGTTTCAAACACTATCTTGTAAACTTGTAATAAGGAAGAAATAATGTAACACAATGGAGCTTTCCTATATATATGTATGTACAGATGTATAGTGATGCTCAGAGCTGATTCAGGGTATCATCTTTCAGAGGACAATCAAAATGCTGACCTCTGAATTACTGAAGTGCTGTGTGACTGTGTTGGGGCGTCCTAAAACTGACTGTGGAAATGGGTTGGGTTTTTGGCTGAATACAGTTGCCTCTGTTGTGACCTCTGCCTTTTGTCACAGTTATGTGCCATGTTTAGTGTCTTTACAATGCCAAAAGCAAACACAAAATGGATTATGTTTGGGTGACGTCCTTTTTACGGTATGTGATTTATAAAGCATGGTGATGGGCCTAAGCCCGTGTAAGAAGTGCCTTGAGTAAAATAGGTAGTATGTCCTAGATGAGTGCTGAATGCTGTGTTTACAGGAGGAGAACTTACTTCTGAATAAATCCTTTGTTGCCAAGTCTGTCATCTGTTATTCTTTCCAGGTGTCATGTGTAACTTTGGTATAAAGGTAAAAGATCTGTTAAGATTACAAGGTTGTCCTAGTTGCTCTATTAACTACTGTTTGGTGTGGTTTGGTTTCTTTTTTTTTAAATATTCACTATTGAAAAACTTAAATCATGTTTCAAATGTGCATTATGTGATATGGCTGAACAACTCCAAGTAAGCTTCGAATTATTTCCTTTGTTTGTGTTGCCTCAGGAAATTAACCATCGTCTAATTTAGATTACAATGCATTAGATTTCTTTAATTAAAAGCAGGTAACTGTCAGATAACTGTACACATGATAAAGATACTTTAGAGCATCAGTTACCTCAAAATCCTTGTTGTTTTTCTGTCCCTTGGCCAATGTTGAACCTTGGGGGGATTTTACTGAGAAGAGGCTCTTGAAACTAATGAGGGATGCTGCAAAAGATTTTGGAAAATTCTAATGAATTATACCAGCTGGTTGTCTTTAATTCCAGTATTTTTTTTAACATGCTGGTACAATTCTAGTAGATTGAGAACACTCCATTGTTTGCACAGTTCCTGCTTGGAAAACACAGTACACGTGCATTAATTTGTACTCAAAATGCCTTATCACATATTATATTACTCAAAGTATTATTAATTATACTTGTACCAGATAAATTTGTCTTGTCTGGCCCAAGTCAAAAAGGTAAAGTCTGGATTAAACACAGCCTACAGATAAGGCTTGTGGGAAGTTACTGCAGCAGCAGCCCTGGATGGCTTTCTCACACTACCCAATAACCCAAAACAAGAGGTTTGTTATCTAAGGCAACCCCTATGGAGCAAGTTATTTTTTTAACTCATGTTAAAATTCATGTTATATGTCCTAGCTAAAGGAATGGGAGTTTAGTAAAGCACATCAACACCTCTAACAATGCCCTCTGTAACTAGAATTCCTCAGTTCAAATCCTCTCAAAATGACTTTCCTCTTTTGTGCCTCAGTAGGTGGAAGCCCGGACATAAAATTTACCAAAAACTATGGATTAACACCGGTTTGCTCAACACATTTATTTAAAGCCCCTGCCCATGGGGAGAAATGGCTATTAGCGAATGGAAGCTTTCATATGTGTAAAACCCTAATGATGCTTTAAAAACATGGCCTGAACGTACCCACTGGGTCAGAGAGACACAAGAAAAGGAAAACACCTTTTTCCTTTTATTCAGCAAAACAGCCTCCCTGGGTATGTTAGTTTCCTAGTTTCACGGACCTGAAGCTTTCCCTCGATAATCGATAATCGAGGGAAAAGCCATATTTGGGGCGAGATGGGGGGAAGGTCCCGGCCCGAGGAGCGGCCTCAGGGCTCCCGCCGTTGGCGCTGAGGACAGGCCCGCCCGCCGGTTGGGGCCGCGCGGAGGCGGCGGGATGAAGCGAGGTGTCAATCAGCGCAACGGCGCCCTCTGATTTGCTGCCGGTGGCATCACGTGGGAGCGGGCTGTCCGTATATAAGGGCGGGCGGGGTAGGCGCCTGCCGCCATTTTGTCCAGTGAGGAAAAGCGGAGCGGGCGTCTCGCTGAGGGTCGAGTCGGCTCGGCTACGAACTTAGCGCGGGCTCCCTTCGCGCGCCCTCCCTCTTAGCATCGGTGAGGATCTTCACCTCGGAGGGTTGGGGGGGAGGCGGCACCCGGGGTTTCGGTCCCCGGCAGGGCGGATGGAAGCGGCGGGGCCTGGTGGCGGCGAACAAAGAGCAGCCGCCATTTTGTAAAGCTGGGCCACGGGCGGTGGCTGCTGCTACGCTGAGGAAAGCCAGGCGGGGAGAAGGCGGGTAGGCCACGGATTGCCTTGGACAGCCCGCTCGCCGCCGTTTCTCCGCGGCTGTGGCCAGTGAGGCGAGCTGCGGCTGGGCGGGAGGTGCCGCGGGGGTGGTGTGGCGCCTGTCCCGCCCGCTCCAGGGGAGCGCTGGTTCGTCACGCCGCGCACGCAGGGCTGAGGAGACGCTGTGGAGGGATTCCCGGAGCGCTCCCGGCGTGGCCTTTGCTGGAGATGGCGCTGCTTCTCCCCCCGGCATGTGCGGCTTCCCCTGAAACCCGCTCCGGGAACAATGGAGCCCTTCTGCCGCGCGGCGCTCCCCCTGCAGGCCCGGCCCCCGCTGTAACCCAGGGGCAGGGGAGAGGGGCGCAGAGAAACATCCCCCTTTAAAGCTGTGGGCTTTAAAAGTAAAGGAAATACCCTGAAGTGGTGATTTTTAATCACGATTACGATATAGCAGCAAGCTTTTGTGTTTGGTTTTGAACACTCTCCTCTCGCCCCCCTCCCCCCCCCCATTCCACACAAGTTAATGTTTCTATCATGTCAGATCATGCTGCTGGTGAAGTTTCTCGGAAAAGCAGCCAACAGAATTACTTCCCTTTTAAGTGAATAAACACTTGCTGTGTGTAGAATATACATGTGCTTTTCTTTTTGTCCTAGCAATGCATCGTGACTCTTGTCCGCTGGACTGCAAGGTTTATGTAGGTAACCTTGGAAACAATGGCAACAAAACTGAATTAGAGCGAGCTTTTGGCTACTATGGACCCCTGCGCAGCGTATGGGTGGCGAGAAATCCTCCTGGTTTTGCCTTTGTGGAGTTTGAAGATCCACGAGATGCAGCTGATGCAGTAAGAGAACTAGATGGAAGGTAAAGTGTGCTTTTTGAGTGTTCGCTTGCCTAGTGAAAATAGGAGAAATTGTGGGTAATGATGCAGTTTAAACTTGGAAGCTTCAACTGGCAAAACCAAGGACTTGCCACAATTGTTATGCAATATTTATTTGTATGGTGATATAAGGGTAGTCTGTCTTAATAGTGCAGAAATAGCATTGGGACGGTTAATCTTACATTTTACAGTTGGCCTCCCAAGTTAGACATGACTTGGATCTCTTGGTGTGCATTAGGTAAATTCAAGATATAAAGAGGGAGGATATAAACTGATCAGGGAGACTGTCCTTGGTCTGTCTCTGCCCCCTTTAATAGCATGGCAGGCTTTCAGAAGTGGCCAAACCTTTTGTCTGTAATGCTGGAGTCTACTTTTTTAGACTCTGAATACAGTGTACGTTGACTAACGCATATAGACACAGTGTTTTTGCCCTTGTTGTCTGTTCCTTTTCCCTATCTTGATTCTGTAGGTTTTCTTCTGCAGGCAGACATGTCCCTGGAAATGCTAACCGATGTCAATCTCTTTTCCCAGAACCCTCTGTGGGTGTCGTGTCAGAGTGGAGCTCTCCAATGGTGAGAAACGGAGTCGGAACCGTGGTCCACCTCCATCCTGGGGCAGGCGTCCTCGCGATGACTATCGCAGAAGGAGTCCTCCTCCTCGTCGCAGGTACCCTTGGTCAAAGTACACTCCTAGAGCTGTTGGCACTGTTGCCACTTAGCATCCTAGAAGCAGGCTTTTTAAAAGCATGTTGATGGATAACATTCATCTATCTGATCACAATTTGGAGATGGCAAATGCTTAAAAAAAAACCAACCCCAAACCCCCACAAAATCGAGGTGAACTTAAGTTGTGTTGAATGTTGGCTTTTGTCCTTAGGTCACTGTGCAAGTTGGTAGTCAGTGCCCTCTGTCCTGGACTTATCCTCGTTCCTCCTAAAATCTGCTCATCTTCTAGTCACACTTTGCCTTTCTTCCCCATACTTCAACTTAGGCTGTTCCTTTCCTTTATTCCATAATGGCAAAACATGACATACAGCAGCTTAGCATTTCCATACAGATGTGTTTCTCCGCTTTGTTTGCACAATTTAAATACTTTCCGAGTAGGCAGCTGTTTAATAATAGATCAAGTAACAGTTGCTCTAGTCATCTAGAATCTTTACCACTTTAGTGTTAGTTTGGGATTAAAACATCGTGTGACGATCCTGTCACTTGAGATTTGCAAACCCAGCTCTAAAATATAGCAGGATTTTTGGTAACTGATGCCCTCGTGGACCCAGACTAGCTTGTCTGTCGGCTTAAATCTGCAGCGTGGTTTTTGCAGGACTGAATTTACCTGTTGCAGGTGAGTGAAGTCCTCACCAGTCAGGGTTTCAAGCTTACCCTTTTGCTGTTGAAAAATAACACAGTAGGAGTATTTGTTAGCTAATAGATGGTTGTACTGATGGCTTGTTTTTTCATTTTTTTTATGCTTTTTGGTCCATCTATTAATAAAAATGAACCCGTTACAGAGTCACCATCATGTCTCTTCTCACCACCCTCTGAGTCTGCATTAGCCAGTCAACTAGCCCTTTCAGCGTCATGTGACCAGCGCGCCCCATTCAGCTTGGCTGGTGTCGTTTCACATGACCCAGGCATGGCCAGTCGTCAGGTTGCACCGCCCTTTGGTTCCCGAGCATGCTGTTTTCTCTCAGCCTTCTCTCCAACCTTAACCAAATCGGCAGCAGCCACCTCGACCGCCCACACATTCCCGGCCAATCAGCTCAGCTGTTTATTTACCAAATGTCTTCACAACAACTACAGCAGCAGCCTTCGGCTAACAAAAAAGCAGGAAAAATCCACAACACCCCCTTCGCCAACCAACTAAATACAACGCAACATCTGGCAAAACCTTTTCAGCAAATTCTTCTTGGCAGTCAGTCCGGCAGCCTCACCTCACCATTTCTAGCTTGTTGAAACCAAAAACTAGTAAGTTTTTCCTGCTTATACAGTTTACTGCTGGTTAAAATAAGGAGTAAGCGGCTTATAAGTAATTACTTTTCTCAATCAAAGGCTGGCTGTGCATAATTGAGTGGTAACGTACATATGTTGCTTGAGAAAACTTTTAAGGGTGATACGGAAGCTCTTACATTGTGAATAACGTAAAAACCAGGATATTTGCATGTGAGATGCCAAACTAAATTTTTAATAAAGCTCTAACAAACTTAGCTTTTCCTTGCCAGAAAAATCCTATCACCTTTAAATGGTTTTACTAACAGTTTTCAAAACTTAAAACAATTACTTTTTGGGATGAACTGGGCCGAGCTAAGGTTGTTTTTATTTTTTTTTTTTAAGAAAATAGTCTAAACACACTCTGGCATTAAAAATGACAATCACAAATATGCAGTTCTAATGTAGCACTTAATGGCATTATCAGTATTTACCCTGAGCGCATTTTCACTTTTTTTCCACTTTGGTATCTCTTATGTCTTGTCATGGACCTTTTTGGCTTGCATGGGTTCCAAAACATTTGGTCTGTGCTATTTTTTTTTTTTTTTTGGAACCACTTGTGGGACTTTGGTGTGGTGTTCTGGGCAGTGTATGTAGTTGAAATGGAAAAGTGTTGCATTGGACAACTTGGCTGTGAAGCATTCTTAGTTAAAGTGAATTCGTGGTTGGAAACGTGCTGTTCACACTGAGCTTTGTTTTACTGCCTAATCTTTCCATGCCTTTTACTGGATGATGGATGCCAGTTATTCTTGGCACGTTCCCTGGGCCCAACAGTGAGTTTGACAAGTTGGGAAATGCCTGGCTCCGTTAATGCTGAAGGGATGGATAAAGTGCCTCACATTTCTTTTTCTGGTTCTAGATCACCACGAAGGAGAAGCTTTTCTCGTAGCCGCAGCAGGTATGCATCAGTTCGTTACAGCTTTGTCCGGGAGGTTTAAAAAGAAACAAACAGTTCAATTTTTGGTCTGTGTGCATTAGTAGACACCAGGGTAGGCATTGTAAATCAGTAAGAGGGAGAAAAGGGTTTGCTGCTGCCATAAGCTTGCCTGGAGTTAATATATTTACACATCTTTTCTGAGATTCCAGGGTTATTGGTTGAAGGATATTAAGGATGGAAGTAACTAGTTCTGTTCTGCAGCTGTCCAAGGTTCCTTCCAGTTCCTCACAAAGTTTTGGTGTTAATGTGCTGCTCTCCTCCAGACACTGAGAGCCCCAAGTACAGATGATCAGGAATATAGTGAGCGTGTTCTGCTGTCGCACAGTGCAAAGCGTTAGGGGTACCGACACAACAGTGTAACGCAGTTTTGTGTTAGGATCTCTGAAGCTTCCAGAGTTCACGTGTGATTTTTATGTTCTTGTAGCATAGGGGGTGCGTTACTGTGTGGGGTGTGTAAGTACACGTGGACATGCTGTGTTAGCGGAGGCACAGTCACTTGTGGTCTGACTCTGAGCAGATTTAAACTGCTGCGGAGGAGTGGATGCCTGTTTACAACACAATTTAAGCCGTGTTGTATGGCTCAGGCTGATTATTCTTACCTGAAGGAAAGGCTAATGCCATAATCTTTAACAGGTTTCCCTTGGTTGAATAGTTAAAAACCTTAACTTCCTGAAGGGAAGCTCTTCAGATAGCCTTGTAACCTAATTAGTTCAGCTTTGCTTTGACACTGTAATCATCTTGCTGTGTAATCTTTAACAGGTCCCTCTCCAGAGACAGAAGAAGAGAGAGATCACTCTCACGGGAGAGGAACCACAAGCCTTCTCGTTCCTTCTCCAGGTCTCGCAGGTAAGACGAGTCTCACAGTGGTTATGTGTTTTGAGTACATCTGTAAAAATTGTTTCCATGTCTTGGTAATACTGAAGTAGGTTGTGGTGGAGAATCATCTCTAGTGTCTTTTGAGGTTCATTACCTTGAAGAATTAAATACTCCGTTTTATTAAATGAACAGTATTTTAAAAATGGTTAAATGTCATGTGCTGAGTTGGGCTGGGGGGTTTGCAGCCAAATCTGCTGCTCTTGGCATCTGGAAACTAACACGTGTTTTCTTCTTCAGTCGCTCCAGGTCAAATGAGAGGAAGTAGGAGTATGAGAAGGAGCTGTGTACAGGAAGTGATGAGATCTGAGGACAGGAGGAGTATGTACAGAACATTGTTTTGTTTTGAAACTTCATAAAGCTTGGTGCATTTTTAAAATGTTTTAGCTGTTGAACTTGCTTTGTTCCTTGTATCTTGTAACAGGTGGCAAATGTAAAGATGTGAATCTGTATATGGTTCTGAGCAGATCATATGGTTTGTAATATTAATCGCTTTACAATGTACCATCATACATCATTTTTTGTTTGTGGTGAATGGGAAGCAGTTTGTCTTGCATAGGTAGAAGAATGTTTCTGGTCTGGACACGCTGGGTATGTTTTGGTGGGCTTCATTGCGGAAGCGTGGCTGTGAGCGGTGTTGGTGTGTGCAGAGCAAGGCCTAGGTGCTTCGTAGCGCAGTTCTCAGAAGCAGCCAGGAACATCGAGCCAGTGGCATGGGAAGGGAATGACTGAGCTGCAGTTTCATCCAGAGCTCTAGTTCTGCCTTCCGTTACCTGGGACTGAGCTACTTTATATTACGCAAAATATAAGTTTTTAGCCGTAGGGTCAGTTAATTTTGTACTTCATGTGACTAGAGTACTTAAATAGATGCTTGTTTTGATTGACCATCTATTCCAGAACCTCTGAATAGACCAAATGCACAGCAGAACTGACAGCTGGAGTGGATGTGTTGTGTGTAATGGTACATTGTAAAAGATGAATTAAACATTTCTTTACTGTACAAGAATTTTCATGTCACTTGTAAAATGTCTTTTGTGAGATCCTTGGGATTAAAGTTTTGGTTACAACTCGTTGTTCAGTATTTAACTGGAGTACCTGCTGTACACATTTGCTTTGCAGAACGTGCGCTTGGGTCTTGTGGTGCAGCTCGGTTTGAATTCACCACGCTCCGCAGTACGGGGTGAGGTGACACCCGCCACATCTGGCTGTGACACCTGTAAGCTGTGCAGACGCTGCTGGAGGTGGCAGGTCGCTGTCTGTGGCTGTGTCTGGTGCCATCTTGCCCCTCAGCCAGGGGCCGGGCCTCCTTTGGTCACTGGCAGCTAATACCAGCATTACCAGTGCAGCCCAGGTGAGCTTAGTGGGTGATGCTAGCTGCTTGCCTAGAAGTGAGCTCCATGATGCTTATTCAGAAAACTAGCTGGAGGTTCAAAGGTTCACAGTGATTTTTGCATCCTGGATGTGGGTTGGTAACAACATTTAAGGTATTCTTCGTATCTGTCAGTTTTGGTATTGCCAGTCTGTAAAATGAAGCTTTGCATGAAGATTTCACTGGGAGTGTAAAACCATGGCATGGCTCGCGTGCAATTGGAGCTCCCAAACTGCCTCACGGCTCCTTTTTTTTCCCTGTATCCAAGAGCAGCTGAGCTATGTCGGTTTCAGTCATGTGTGTTTAGATTAAATCCATCCTACTGAAGAGTCCTGTGGTTTAATTTCCTTCACTTGGGGTATCCAGGTGGGGACAAGACTATGACAAAGCTGTAACAAAGAATTTCTGCTGCCAGATGCTGCCTGGAAGGATGGGTGTGAAAGGGGAGTGTGGACAAAGCATGGTTCATCAGGCAGCAGCTAGGTTGGGGCTGTTGCCATCTTGGCTGCTGAGGTATAATGTCTTGATTGATTTATTTTATTAACTATTTAGTACTATTGATTAAGGGTGTAACAGCCACTGGCCTGAATAGCTGTGGTATGAGTATAAAAGCAGGAAGGCTGCAGGTGGTGCAAAAGGCACACACAGCCCTAAATCATCTCAAACCGGAGCGTGGTGAGCTGGAGAGGTGCAGACAAAGCCCTCGTCTCTGCCCTGACAAATTTACTTCGGAGTCATGATGGGTATCGCTGCGTGGGGGCTGCTGAGGGGGAAGTTAGTTGAGCTGTGGTCCTTGGTGTGGAGCTGGGCGGCTCAGCCTGTTGGGTGCGGTGGGCAGTGCTCTCCCCTCGGGACAGCCGGGCTCCTGTGTCAGCCGGGGCGTGGTGACAGCGTCGGGCGCGGTGGCTACTGCCGCGCACTGTCGCAGCTCCCCGGCAGAGGTCGGGGTGGCCTCATGAGCCAGACGGGGCTCCTGGCCCGCTGCTTCCCAGCCAGGTTTGGTCTCACAATGTCGACAACCCAGCTCCTGTGGGGATGTTTTTGTTGGATGAAAGGCAGCCGAGGGCTGAGAGGGTACCGTGTGCCACACGCAGCTGCTTCAATATGTGCTTGTAGCCAGGTTTGATCTGTGGAAGGATTGCAGCGCTCGTTGCCTGCGAGCCAGCCTCTCTGCCGGTTCCTCTTGCGGTTACGTGAGGGGGAGGGAACGGCGGGGGACAAGTGGCCTTCAGTAGTTTCAACTACCAAGAGGAAAGGAGGGAAAGAAATCTGAGGCGCTAGAGAGAGCGTGCGCTGCGGGGAGGCGGGCTGTGGGTTGTGTGCACAAGGGAGTCTGCAGAACTGGGAATGTTCATCAGTTTTGGGTTTCTGACTGTCTCGTACCCCTCAGCTGAATGAAGAAGTGGGCCTGGAGGCTGGGTCAGAACTGCTGCGTCAGAGGAGACGGCTGGTTTTGTGTAATGGGTGGGTTTTTGATGGGGAACAAAATTAGCAACTTGTAGGGAAAGATGGGAAATGAATAAATGCTGTGAACAGCCCTTTTCCCAGAATGTATTGAGCAAGTTTTATTTTTAATGCAGCAGCACATGAAAGGATTTAAGGCTTCCAGTTTGCTCCTTTGAGAGGGTCACCAGCCTGGGAGCACTCTTGACAGGTAGAGCCTTGTGGCTTGTGTGCTGTGGTGGGACCTGTCAGCAGAATTCACTGCTGGAAGTGATGATAGCCCTGGCAGCTGTGCAGCTTTTTTCTTCTGCTGTTCACCCCTTTTCAGTTTCCAGTTTTACTTTCTTTTACTCCTGATCCCATCGCCCCGAGATGCCACAGTGTCGCCTGACATAAAGAACCACGAACCACCTGAACCTTTGACGAACTTTCTGCCATTTCTGCTGGTTTTAATCCCTGTCCCCATACCCGTGTTCAAATCATACCCCAGAAATAAAAAAAAAAAAGGCAGAAGTGCGATTCCAGTAGCTCCGGTTCGACCTTAGCTCCTGCACAGCGAGGTGATAGCACAGTGCCCGTGACCTGCCATAAAGAGGCAGGTTTCAGTTTCCCTGTGGCTGAAACGCAGCTCCAAGTTCACACCCCAACCTGCCAAAAATAGGCAAAATAAAAACAGTTTCCACTTGGCAACCATTGCAGTCATTGCGTGAAGCTGAAGCAGCATCCCAGCCCGCCAGCCCAGGCAAGAAGCCACCCGGCTTCCTAGAAACACTGTCACTGTCTCGGTGTTCTGTTTATTTCTGAAGTTTCACTGAGGCACTACGCTCAGTTACATTCTGTTAGTGCCCTTCAAACACTGTCGTGGGCTGAAATAAACGCGAGATCCAGACGAATATAAAATAGACTGTGCAGTAGGAACGCTATGTTCCCAAGTGATTCATTCATCTATTATTTAGAAATTTAGTAGCTGACATAAGTTTTAGTTGAACAAATCTTTGCATTGATGCGGGTGGTGGTTCTGCTCGGGCCTCCAAGTCATTTCAGCTGTCAGATTTTCTGCGGGAGTAATCCCCATGGGAAGAGGGAAAGGTACCTCCTTCCCAGCGAGATTCCGCCACCAATTTCCGTGGTGTGACTCCACAACCTCCCTGTGGTACCCCAGGATTCACCCCCTGCTCCAGGCAGAGTCAGACTGTCCCGTCCTTGGGCGCTTCGCTGGACAGCACACGGACACGCCGGCGGGTTGTGATGTCCCCGCAGCACGTGCAGACGCCGCGTCGCTGCCCGACGCCACCAGCAAAGCAGCCCGGCGACATGCGCCGTGGTGTGAAGGCCCTTGGCGAGCTGCAGCCGTCCGTGGGGAGCCGCAGTATCAGGGTGGAGCAGCGGTATCAGGGTGAGGCACCGTGTCACCCTGGGTGTCACTTTGGAAGATCACAACTACCAGCTGTGAGTGAGCAGCGTTATCTCCGCCACGTGCAGGGGCTGCTTTGTCCATGAATATTCAGCAATACGCAGCGGCATCTCGGCCGAGGAAGCCCCGCTGCTCCGCCCAGCCTTTCCCCCCCCGCAGGGCTCGCAGGGGGTGTTTGCTATGAAGCGTTTGCAGTCGCTCCTTTCTGACTAACGCCAACGTTGTTTGCTGTCACGTTAAAACACGGCTGGTCACTGCAGGATGCCCGTGGGCTGTGCTGGGTGCTGGGCTTCCTGGTGCTGGTGAACGGAGGATTGATGGGCTTTTCATGCGTTCCTGTTATGAGCTTTTTGGGAGGAGGTTGCCCCAGCTAGAGAGATAGGCTTCAGGTGTGGTACACTGCTCCTCCTGCCACTAGGCATTCTTCTAGCTGCCCAGTTGACATGTCCTGCTCAGAAACTCGTGGTTGAATGTTCACCAGATTTGGAGTCGGGAGTTTCCCCTGCAGAGGCTCAGTTTGACAGGGGCCGGTGGGGGATTTTTTGTCCTATTCACATTTTCAGGTTTTCATGTTCCACGACCTCCCTCTCCCTCTTTGTCTCCCCCCTGCTCTCTTTGTGGCATGTCATGGTTTGACATCTAGAAATCTTTTGGTCTTCTGCAAAGCCCAAGTTTGTTACAGGAGGTGGGAAGGGCTCTGGTGTAACATCACTACTGGCGGGTGACATGTGGGACATTTTTAACCTGTTTCCAGCCTCTGTTGCGCAACTGACAGCAGCTCCGAGATTCAGCAAACGTCCTTTCCCTGGTGCAGTGGGGATTTTCACAGGCGAGGCAGCGAAACCAGTGAGGGCGGCTGAAACCAAAACGAAAAGGTTTTATATTGGCACCTGAAACTCCCCGACTCAGACCCCCGTTTGGTGGAACCGAGCAGAGCTCCACCACGGCGCGTGGGCCACGTCCGTGCCCCTCGCTGGGTCTGGCACAGCTCTGTCAAGGCCAGCAGAGGTTCAGTGCGGGGTGAAAGCTGCTCCTTCACCCCAGCTCCAGGAAATCCTGCTCTGCGTGACCGACATGGAGAAAGGAAGGTGCAATCGACCCTTACCCCGGCGTCTAGGTGGCGGCTGTCGTATCGTCACTGATGGCTTTATTGGAGGTTGTACACACACAGCTGTCCCCTCCCATTACCTCTGCTCCGCACAGGACCGTGCACCAGCGTGAGTCACCGTGCAAGACAACTGTCCGTCCGTCTGTCCGGGGCGCCCGGTCTGGGTTCTGCCCTCCTACAGACGCCATTTCAAGCATCCCTTCACTCACGGTGCCCTGGGGCAGATCTGCCTCTGCCTCTTCCCTCTGCCCCACACCCAGCCCCGCTCCTCACCCCCCAGCACAAGGGCGAAGTGAATCACGGCCCCATGCAGGGTGACAGGATACCCAAACGCTTGCCGTGCGCAGGGAGATCCCAGGAGACGCTGACACACAGTGAGGCACCACCTGGCAGCGCTGGCGGGTGCTGGGCGAGCGGGCCAGCACGCGTCTCCCGGATCTGCGGGTTTGGGGTTTGGTGTCGCTGCCTGCGGGAGCGGAGGGACTTGCCTCGCAGACGCCCCGTCCTCAAGCGTGCCTGCCCTGGGCGCTTATTCCCACCTACGTGGTGAATCCTGCTGGGGAAGGTCCCGGTGGTCCTGGAGCAGCCCCTGTCCTCCCATTGCCACCCTGACGGGAAGCTTCCCCTGCCCTCGCTGAGATGCCTGCAGGGAAGAGCTGGCTGCAAAAAAAACCACCTGTGGACGTTTTGGATGGACTTTATTCCTCACAAGGAGCTTTGCAAAAGGCTGGAGCCGTTTGCCCCGTTCCCAGTGGGGTGCCTGTGCCCGCTCCGTGGGTGCCGGCCGCCTGCACGGTCCTGCCTTGCTCTCGGCTCGTAGTCAATGAGGTGAAGCAGCAAGTAAATAAACAGGGAAACGAGCCCGAGGTTCGGAGCCAGGTACTCCCTGCCGCCCTCGCCGGGCTCGGAACAATGAAGTCCTTTGCTGCCAGCCCAAAAAAAAACCAAACCACCCCACAAAGCTTCCAAGCTGCTCATGGAAAGTCGGTGAAGCAATTACGTTAATGACTATGAATGAGGCTAAAAACAATCTTGGATGAAAATGAGTGAGGGGCCGAATGAAGCGACCGATTCATAGCCCGGCTCCCGCATCCAGGAATATTTCCAGTAAGCAAAGGCCTCATTTTAGGGTCTGTCTCATCCCCCATTTGTGCTTGGTGGGATTCTATTTCCACTCTGCTGGGTCCGGGTGTCTCATCAAAATGCCTTCATAAATGGAGCAAACAAGGGCTGTATATGGCAGGGAAACAGTCAATTAACACGATCTGAGTTCTTTTAGGGGCAGAGTTAATCAAGCATTCAGCGTTTTGTCATTCTTGTCTTTCTTTCCTGGGAAAATCCTATTAGTATAAAATCACTTAATTGGGCACTTCAAAGAGCTGATGGGAAAACAGCCTTCGCTGGGATACAAACGCCATTCAGCCGAACACTGGGTTCATTTAGACTTTTGCTGGAGCGTGAGTGTTTCATTAAGAGCCTTCACATTTCCCACTTAAAAAAAAAAGCTTGTTAGGAGAGATAATAAAAAATAAATCTTGGAGGTTTGAATCTTGCTGAAGAGGGTTTTTCCTGCCTGAATACGCGGGGCTTTGTCCCTGGCAGAGCCTCTTACCCCTGTAGTGAGCACCCGTCAATCCGCTTTCCTGAGCCCAGCGATTTCACACCTGCCTGGGGTGTTCTTGCGAGGAAAGGCTGCTCGAGGAGGGACAGAGTCACCCCCCTGCCCCGCGGGAGGTGGGTGACAGCCCCCAGGTCTGACCTTTGGGGTGTAGGATGATGCGTTTTGCAGGACTGAACCCCAAACCCCACGTGCTCGTCCCCGCTCTCTGTGCTGGGGTGGAGGTCCCGCGTTAGTTCCCATGTTCTCAGGTTGTTTCCCTGGGCAGAAATTCAGGTTTTTGCAGAAATTCAGGTTTTTGCAGCGCTTACGTTTATCCTACCTTGAAAAACACCACCCTGTGCCCTGATCTGTCATCGCCAGCTCCATCCCAAGAGACCCGAAGGACGCCCATCTGCCCAACTCTTTGCTGTTTCTTCTACCTTGGTTGATCTAACAGGAATATTACATTTCCCCCCCCCCCAAACCCACTTCACGTACACCTTCGACCAGCAAATTTCCAAACCTTCCTCACTGCTGGGGAGGGCTGGGTGAGGAGCCATGGGGATCATTTCATTTCTGTGGTTGGCGCTGGCAGGGTTTTGTCTGGGAAAAACTTTCCAGGTCGACCACATGCTTGTGTATTAATGCCATTTTGTATTCAGCCTTTATAAAATCCTTACCCGTAGGTGTTCACGTGCATTTAAAACAGTTGTTAGGAGCACGGGTTGTGTGATTCCCATCAAACGCGCCGAGATCCTTCCTTGGCACGACGCTTGGTTCTTCGCTTTGGGCTCAGCATTACCGTATGGGGCTCCAAGAAGCCACGTTTCCCCATTCTCCACCTTCTCCCCCAAGGCTGGGGCACCCGAACCCACCCCTGCTCCGTGCTGAAGCTCCCCTCCCCATCCTCTTGGCTTTGGGGGTGCTGCTCCCCATGGAGGGGGATGAGACTCGGTGTCGGAGGCGATGTGCCTGGGCACGTTCCCCTGACGAAACCCCGACCGTGCCGGCGCTGAGGACGGGCTGAGTCACGCACCGACTCTGCCCGCCGTGAATAATGGATTTGCATCGGTGGCTGCAGTGGCTTCCTCTCCCCTGGGCGTCTGCGGGACCCACCTGGGGGGATCCGCCGGGAAGGAAACGCTCCCAAGGGTCCCCAGCCGAGGCAGCGGCCACCACTCGGGGTTTAGGTACCCCTGGCGCTGGGAAGAAGGTCACTTTGATCTGTGCAGTCATTTAATATATTCCTTTTGCTTCCAGGCGTTAGGATGGGTTTAGGGTGGGGTTTGGGACATCCCTTGGGGAGGGGGACCCTGGGGCGGGAGGGGTGACAGCTCCCACGGGGTGGCTATAGATGGTGGGAAGGAAACACGACGGTCCTGATCCGCAGCCCCGCGCCTCTGACCTCCTCCTACTACGTGTTGTTGGCGCCGAACATCATGAGTCACCTTTGGGATTTTTTTTTTTTTAAGTTCCTGCACCGCCTTCTGCATTAATCACACTTTGATTTTCCCCTTTTTTGCTGATGATGCCACTGCAGATCTGACCATGGACCCTCTGACCCAGACCCTGACGCCATTCCTCTCCCCACTTCCCATTTCCAGTAACCCACTTCGCTGAGGTCTCCTCCGCTCCCCGGCTCCTGGCGCGGGGGCACGAGGAAGGGAAGCGAGAGCGGAGTTTGCAACAGCCAGAAACCTGCTCCCCCCCATCCCGGGGCACAGGGAGCGGACCCCCACCCCACCGAAAACTCACAGAGAGAATTATAGAGTTACTTTCCTAAGGGATATTTTATGTCTGATTTATTTTCTGGCTGGTTTGGCCCTGGAACGTCCGCCCCGTGTAACCGGGGACTTTCGCAGCAGCCCGGCTGGTCGGTTTTCTCGCATCACTTTGCTTTTTTAATCCCTTTTTTTTCTTTTTTTAAATTTTTTAAGATCGATGGAGTTCGCTGCGGGTTGCACAAGCGAGGCCGCTCCTTCCTCTGCCCCTTTGGGTGCTCATTTAAAGCAGCTGCCGGCTGGGACATTCCCGTTCCCTTTTGCCTATTCATGGGGGATTTTATGGGGAAAAAAAAAAGCTCATTTAAGCACTGAGCATCCTCTCGGTAAATGCTGCTTCATCTGAGAGCCACAGCTTGAAGCTGGAGGCTGTGCTGACCAGGGGAGGATGCCCACGGCGTTGGGCTGCCCTTCGGTGCCGATCGCATCTTCCTGCACCCCGAGGGAATGAACCAACAACCCGCAGCTGGAGCAGAGCTGGCGGTTGGCGAGGAAACGACGGGCTACGGCACAGCGGCGCATCCCGCCCGCCGCACTGCGGCTCTCAAAGCTGCTCTTTGTAACCAGCAGCAAAAATTGTTCCCACGTGGAAAGAGGAGCGACAGGAGAGGCTGTTCCAGCTCGCCCCCTCCCTGCGTATCACGAACGGAGAGACAGGCTGAACCCGGGAGCATCCCCAGCGTTGCCAGGATGGATTTTTCTGCAGTGTGTAGTATTAATTCAGGATGCTTCCACATTCCCCATCTCCCTTTCACCTTCCCTCCCCAGCCCACCGTGCCCACCCGGAGGTAGCCGAGGGGACGAGCAGCCGATGACGACCCAAACACGAGCACCTTGGCCCGTCCCAGCGCTGGGGAGCGGGGACCAGGGCTGGCAAATGCTCCTGCAGCGCGTGGCAGCCTCCACCCCGACATGCCCAAACATATTCTCCAGCTGCTCAGGCTGGTGAGAAGCTGCTGGTCCAGCTGGGAAATTCAGGGGTGTTTTGCGTGCCGAGGGTCCTGCTCAGCACCCCAGCACCCACCACCTCCGGGGACCTTCGAGGGTGCCTGCCTCTCCCAAGGGACCACTTTAACTTGGTCTTTGTCACTTGGAAGTGTGCTGTCACCTTCTTGTGCCCTCCAGGAACACACCACGTTGGCATCCTTGCTGCCCAAGCCGCGATGCCCACGGTGCCTGAGCAGCTTCTGCTGGGAGGGTGCTGCAGAACGCGCCAGCTCACCGGGGTGAGCTGGCTCTGAGGACATCAGCTCTCGCCCCACGGGGCAGAGACAGACCCACCGCCCGGGCACAGGGGTGGGTGCCCTCGCAGTTCAACCCTGGCAGAAGCTGCCCTGGGTTCTGACCTGTCCTGCCTGTGAGCTCAGATGCATTTTCCCCACAAGCCATAGACCCTCCAAATCCTCCCCTCGGGTTCCTGCAGGACATGCACGGACTTGTTCCTCCTCCTCATCCCTGCCCGGGAGCCTGCAGGACTCAGACCAGCAGATCCTTCCCCAAAAAGCTGTTCTCCGGCCGTGCCGGGTGCCAGGGGGTTCCGCTGGCGGAGCAGAGCCAGGCCCTGGGGAGAAAACCTGGCAGGAGAGGCCAGGGGTGGCCCGTGTGGCCCGGGATGGGGTCAGGCAGTGTCTGGGGACCGAGGGAGCATCATCCCGGCATGGCTCTGAGCGGGGCACCCCGAGGGGAAGAGAGGGTCACCCCTTCCTTAATCCATTATCCCCCTTTTCCCAGTGGAGTCCTCTGCACTGGGTGATGGGGTGGGATTGGAGCACCCACCCCTGCACGCAGCTGAAGCGCTGCTGTCTGCAGGCCCTGCGTCTCCCGATGGGGAGGGGGCACCCCTGGGTACCCTGGTGGGGGGTGTCTGCATCCCTCAGGAAGGGGGTCCCTGTATCCTCTAATAGGGGGGTCCCTGCACCCCCTTAGGAAGGGGGTCCCTGTATCTGTCCTCTGATGGGGGCGTCCCTTTATCCCCTAACAGCGGGGCACCTGCACCCCATAGGGAGGGGGTCCCTTTATCCTCTAATAGGGGGGTCCCTGCGTCCCCTACGGGGGAGGGTCCCTGCACCCCCTAGGAAGGGGGTCCCCGTATCCCCTGATGCAGGGTCCCCACACCCCCCAAAGAAGGGGGTCCCCGCACCCGGTGACCGGGGTCCCGGCAGGCCCCGCTCCCCGCTGGAACCGCGCTCACACCGGGGACCAGTATGAAGGGTGGAGAGGGGGAACAGGAGCGCGGCGGCTGCCCCGGGGGGCCGGGCCGGTGCCGGGGCGGGGCGGGAGGGAAATCCCGGGAGACGCGGCGAGGCCCCGCCCCGCCCCGGTATAAGGCGCGGCGAGAGGCGACGGGCACCGGCTGCGGGGACACGCGACGCAACGGTGAGTGCGGCGGCAGTTGGGCGGCTCCGCGGCGGCGGTTGGTGGGTCCTGCCGGTGGGTCCGGCCCCTCCTTGCCCGCTGGCTGGGGGGTGTCACCGGGGGGGGGGCCGGTGCCCGGCTCGGGGAGGGGGAGCGGGGAAAGCGCCGCAGCGGGAGCGGGCGGCGGCGGTGGCTCCGCCCCGGCGGTCGCGTCCCCAGCGCGGGGGAGGGAGCGGGGCCGCTGCCGGTGGTGGGGCTGGGGGTGGCTGGGCCCGGGGGGGTGGGTGGGGGGGAGCCCCGGAGCCCCCCGGGCCGTGCGGAGCCCCGGGCCGGGCTGCGCTCGCCCCCCGGCGGCGGCGGGGCGCGGTGCGGGGCGCTGTGCGGGGCGCGGCCGCGCAGCCCCCCCGGAGCATCCCTGCGTGCGCGCCGATCCCGATACCTCCCCCCGACCCGAGGGCTCCGGAACAGCCCCCGCGGGCTTATCGGTGTCATGAGCGGGGCGTTCTCTGCGCCTTCCCCCGGGGGCAGCACCCGGCGCGGGGTGACAGCGGCTGCCGGCTCCATCCACCCCCCCGGTGTGGGTGCTCCCGGCCCCTCCTGCTCCCCAAGGCTTCCCCCAACTGGTGTAACTGGTTGCAGGTGCCTGTGGGGCTGGCGAGGGGGGCGTGTGGGTGTCGCTGGGAGCCTTCAGCTCCTGCCTGGGTGAGGTTTTAATGCACCCGTGCACCTGCGTCACCTCTTTGCCCCAGGCTTGGGCTTCTCCAAGAAACCTTGAAGCTTTGGGGAGGCTGGTAAAAGCCCCCCCAGCCCCATGGGAGGGGACGGGGACCTGGCCCTGGTCCTTCCCTATCTGGTGGCTCCGGCAATCTGCAATCATGAGTCAGGGCGAAGCTGTTATCTTGAGGTGCTCGCCTCCAGGGTGGCACCTGGGCCACGGCGGTGGCCCGAGGATGGGGAGATCGTCACCTGACGCAGGCGAGGAGGGCTGGGGGGTGTCACTGGTCAGGGAGTTGCAACGTGTCCCCCGCCTGCTACCTGCCAGGGCTTGCCTGGACATGCTGGGACTTGCCTCGCACTGAGGTCACCCTGTTTGTTTGCCAGCAGATATGGAGCTGGAGCTCTGTTTTTACCCGGGGATGCTCAGTCTGGGTTGGGAGCGGGGCAGGGCAGAGGGTCAGGGTGGCCCTGGGGTGTCCCCCCCCCCCTCCGCTGTGCCGGTGTTGTGCCTGGTGACGCGGCGCAGGCGATGTGGGGGGGCTGGATTGGGGCAGAAATCTTCCCTGCGGGAGGCTGAACACCCCATGTCTGGGGACATTTGGGGGTGCAAGCTTGGGGGGTGTGTTGTGGTCCTGGCTTTGGGGGTCCCAGGTTGGGTGGGCGATGACAAAGCTGTCTTGCCTGCAGGGATTTTATTTCTGTGAATTCTTTATTTATTTTTTTTTTAAAGCCGATTTCATGGGCACAGCTGCCCAAGCAGGGTCCAGCCTCAGCTCCGAGAGCCGTCAAATCCCAGAGCCCTGTTTGCTCTGCTCTGATAACGAGGTTCCTCGTAACTGCGGGTGGTGTGAGGGATCCCGTAGCCCTGTGCGTGTGTGAGGAGGACTGCTCGGAAGGAAAGGCTTTGCCACCCACTGTGAAGGTCAAGGATTTTGGCACCAATTTGAAAGAAAACAAACAAACAAGGTCTTGTCCCTTGTTACCCAACAGCTTCTTGCAGATAACGGGGGTGGTTCACTAAGTGGTCAAGCTTGTGGCATGTTCTTGCAGTTACTTAAAAGGCTTTCTTGCCACCGGGCCTGGGTTCTCGAGATGAAGAAACTGGCCAGAAAAACATCCTGTTGCTTCACTTGCCCATGTGCTGACTTGCCCCGTGCCTGCGTGGAAGTGGGAACGCAGTGGGGTTGTGGATGGAACTGGTGGCAGCATCAAGGTGCTGGATGCTCTGCCCTGGTGGGGCTTTACCTGCTGGAGGAGGAATGGGGAACGTCAAGATCTGCACCTTCCCCATCCCTCTGCATCGCACCAGGCTGTGTGTGACCTCAGTTGTGCTCAAGGTCTGCTCAAGACACCACTAAAATCCCCAATGTCTGGGTCCAAGATGGGTGCTGGCAGATGGAGGTCCCCTCTGGGCTGCCTCATTGCAGAGCCCAACCCAACTTGTCCCCCTGCTTTTCCCTGGTAGGAAATGTGCTGGACCTTGGGCTTTCTCGTGGCTTGCCCAACACCCCAGTAACTTGCTCTGCTTTCCCCCCAGCCACCATGATGCCCCTGTCTCAGAGCAGGGCCAGGCAGATGCAGTGCAGCAGCAAGGTGTGCAGGAGCCTCTTTGGCCCCGTGGACCACCAGGAGCTCCAGAATGACTTCGAGGACCTGATGAGGCAACACCTGGAAGAAGCTCAGCAGCGCTGGAACTTCAACTTTGAGACAGAGACTCCTTTGGAAGGACACTTCAAATGGGAGAGGGTCTCCCTGGATGAGCCGCCATCCCAGGAGGTCCACAGCCTGGTCAAGGTCACTGGCAGTGAGAGCAGGAGCTCCTTTGTCCACAAGGTCCCCTCCAAGGACCATATTGGCAGGATTTGCACCGAGGGGTCTCAGCAGAGCTCAGAGGTTTACAGGGCTGGTTCCCTGCAGAGCTTGAAACGTGGGCAGACCACCATCAAAGGTGAGTGCTGGAGGCTTGCTGTCACTCCATGTGTGTTTGGTGGCATTGCTGGTGTCATGGTTCTCCTGGTAGGGACAGATGGAGGGGACTTGGGTGCAAGAGTCCTGCCTGGCTCCTGGGCATGAGGGAGGATGACCCTTCGTGCATCTCTCTCCAGGGAGAGCAGAACCCATCTTCCAAGGGGAAATGGCTGCAAACTGGGTGTCTTCTGGTTGCTGGGGGTTAGGCAGGGGCCTCAGATCAGGCTTGTGGGTCTTATAGCTGAAGATGCCCCAGGGTAGTTCTGCACCCTCAGTTCCCATGGCCTGAGCTTGTCCTCCAAGATCAATGGCTGGGGTGGAAGTGCAGGTGAGACCAAACAGAAGAGATGGTGAAGACCTACAGGCTCTTCTCTCCAGGAACACTTAGCTTGGGATGGGTGGCTCTAAAACAGAGTCTGCCCGGGCTGGGTTTTGGGTGCTTCCCTGGGGACACCTCCCTCTTCCAGCCCCACTGCTCCTGATGGGCTGGAGGCACTTTCCAACCCTGTCTTTCTACCTTCCAGACTTCTACAGCTCCAAGCGGAGGAACATCCCTGACAAGCCCAAGCCGTGACATGGTGGTACTTGGCTCCTCTGCCAAGGGGGACAGCTGCCAATGCTGATGTGCGCTGGGGGTGTCCGTGGCTCTTTTTCCCCACCCTGTACTGTGTAAACTGTCTGTATGAAGCAATGTAGAGTCTGTAGTTCCCTATTTATGAGTAGCTCTGGGGTCCTCAGGGACCTTCACTGTGTGCAATGTATAGGAGTAGCCCACGTTGAGGCTTGTAGCCCCACGGAGGGGATGGAGGAGGACTGAAATGGGCCTGGTGGGACTAAGGCCTGCAGAGAAGAAAGAGTGTCTTCTGCCCTGTGTTGGTGGGGCCAAGCATCATCCTGGCACCATCCTCCTGTCCAGCTGTGGTCCTTCCCCTGCCTGATGGCTGGCCATGGAGGACACTTGTGTCCCAACCACCTGGTGGCACCAGATATCCTTGAGAAAGGGTCACCAATATGGATTGTAAAGCCCTGGGACAGCCTGGCCCTGAGGACACCCGTGTTGCTGGCACATGGTGGTGGCCCTCTTCCCAGCAGGATGGACCCAGCGGTGGCAAGCCCTTGTCCATGCATGGAAGCAGAGTGACGCGGGGGCTGCTCCTTCCCATGGCTTCTTGGGAGAAGAAACATCCTTCCCTGGACAGCCCTTCCTTGGGGGGACTCACCGGTGCCGTCACCCATCAGAGATGGGCTGCAGATGGTGACAAACCCTCTGGAGGTCCCCAGCGCTGAGCTCATTGCAGGACCAACGCTGCCTGGGAGGCTTTGGGGTCCCCTGGCCTCTGCTGACCCAAACCCCCCCTTTCTTACCGTGTTGTTGGCTTGTGGAGTGGTGCTGTTGGCCCTCCTGCTCCTGCCTCCTTAGACTCTGACACCAGGCTGGGGACCTGCCACCTCTGGCCACGTTGGGCTGCTCTAGGAGGGAAGGAGTCCTGCTCACCAGTGAGGATGATGCTGAAAGATGAAATTGTAGCTTTTTTCCTGGATTTTTTTTTTTTTTTTCTCCTTTGGGGCTGGGGGGAAGAGAGGACCCTGGCTCTGCAGAGCGAGGGGCTTCGGTAGCTTCTGGGACCAAGGGATGTCCCAGAGCGAAGGCTGCTCGGTCCCAGCGCTGAAGGATGAGTCCCTGCTCTTGAAGGACTCAACGCTGTCAGGTCTCAGCACTTTCATGGGGTTCATCTCCTGCTCTGCTGGATTTGGACTCTGGAAACTGGTGCAAGATGGTCCCAGGCAGAAAAGAGGATGGGGTCAACCTCCTGCCTTGCACCGCGATGCACTTTGCTGTCGGTGAAGCTGGCAAGCTCCCAGCACTAAATGTTTATTTATATATATATATATAAAAAAATCCTATTAAGTGGGCACGTGGCGGGGGAAGGGGAAATCCCCGTTTGTAAATGTTAACTCTGAATAAACACTTGTTTTGTGTGGGGGAACTGGTGTCTCTGGGTTAATGGCAATAACTGTGCTGGGAGCAGGGTCTGGCTGTGGGGAGGGGGATGCTCTGGGCTGGGTCCCTGCCTGGCTTTGGGGGTCACTCTGGGGGTTATGGGGTTGCTCTGGGGTTGCAGCCCTGAGCTGGGGTGGCTGCGGCACAAACCCAGCATTAGCCATGGGCAAGCTGGTCCCATCCCCACTCCTCCTGTAAAGGGGTCCCAGGTGCCCAGGCCGATGAGGGTGACCTGTGCTGTGGGAGAGGGACATGGAAGAGCATGTGCTGGTCCCATGGATGATAACAGACAGCAGCAAGTCCTGGGTGGGATGAGAGTGGAGCTGCTGGATGCCAGGGCTGGGATCCCTGGGGAGCCAGGGGTGCCTCCACCATCAGCTGCTTCCCCCGAGCACTGAGCAAGACTTGGATGTGGGCTGTGAGCTCAAGTTCATGTGATAAATGACCCGATTTGTGAAGGATCCAGGTAAAAATAAAGTTTCGATGGCAACAACCTTGTTAAGTCACCGTTCAGCTGAGGATCCCTAAAGTATCTGCCTGTCCCTTTAGTGCTGGGTGACACCCACGTGTGCCGATGCCCCTTGAAATGCCCGCACAGCACCATCACGCAGCCTTTCAGCTGCTGCTGAGTCCAGCCCTACAGATTTAGCCCTTTTAATCTCTCCCCTTAGGTCAGTCCCTCCAGCCCCCTTGGCTGCTGCCAGCCGCTCCCCTCTGCTGTCACCTCCTGCTTGTCCCGAGCGGTGGCAATGGAGGAAGCAAGAAATAAACCAGCAAATGCTCCTTTGTCTGGGTTCTGAGGACAGCCAGGGTCGGGCTTTGCTGGGCAGGAAGGAGTTTGGCACCTGGGCTTGAGTTTTGCACCCCTGGGAGACCCCAGCCCCGCACCGCCTCTTCCAGGCAGGGGAGGACTGTGTCCCCCGTCAGCTTTGGGGACACAAAGTGGTGACAGGCTTCCAGCAGCTGAGGAACGGATGGAAACCTCACTCTTGCAGCCCAGGTTGTGTTTTGCTGCTCTCCCACCCCAGCCTGGCCTCAGCACGGAGCGAGGACACCAGGGTTTGACCTCCCACGACGGCCAAGCGGGGCTGGGAGCAGGGTCAGGCATTTCCCATCCTTTCCCCACTGCGATTTTCAGTCCCCCTTCACCAAAAGGCATCTCCTCGGGGCTGGAAAGGGCCGTTGGTGCTGTGGGGCTGGATCGTACCCTGCCAGGGTGCTAAGCCCAGCTCAGGCTGCCAGGAGGGCTCTGCAGCTGGGAGCGAGATGCTGGAGTCGTGCTGGGCAGAGGGGATGAATCATTGAGCTTTCCCAGGGTTATTTAGGGTTTTCCTCCTAAAATCATCTGCAGGGAAAGCAAAACCAAAACTCAGCAGCAAAGAGCCCCGGGGGTGGCGAGAAGCAGTGACAAACGTGAGCTCAGAGGTGGGTTTTGCAAGCTGAACCCCCCCCCCTACTCCAGCCCAGCTGTGGGGTTGCTTCAATCTGGGGTAACGGGCACCAGCTTTGATGGGTGTGATGGGGCAGGGCACTGGTGCAGCTGGTTCCCAGTGAGTGATTTAACCAGTTTGGATGGGGAGAGACAGGTAAGGCACCAGCCTCCACCCCCCAGCTCCTGGGAGCCTGGGCTCAGACTCAGGGGATGTTAATTCTGGTTCTAACCTAAAGGTGATCGTTAGTGTTTCTCCTTCTTTGGGATCTCTTCCCATTTAGCAGTTAAAGTGGAGCAAAAAAAGGACCTGACCTGGCTAATTCCCCTGTCCCCTCGTGAGCCAGCGTTGGACTATGGGCAGTGGGGGGGTTTGGTGCTGGATTTAAAGCTGAGTTAATAATTCAGGCAGAAGCCTTGCAAAAAAACATCAGTGTGAGCAGCACAATGGGGGGATCCCCAAATCCTGGGGCCAGAGAGCCTCCACAGGGGGGGTTTGCAGGTTTATTCTGTCCTTGGTAGGGTGTTATAACCTGGGGGTTATATATAGTCTTGGAGTTTGGGTTATTTGGCTGCTTAAAATAACATTTGCTGTTTCTCTGATGCTTTTCCTCTGCCTCAAACACCTTCCAGGACGGGAGGTGTCCTTGGGGGGGTTTGGGGGATGGTGACCCTCCGGACGGGCCCTTCCCACACCCCACTTTGCAACGCAGCAAACAGGAAACGTGTGAGCGGCGGCGGTTGAGTGTAACCCGAAAACGGAAGGTGCCTTTGGGTAAGAGAGAAAATGAGAGCTGGGTCGCAGGGCAGGGCAGTCACCCTCGGCAAGGGACCAGCATCCCTCCCGGCCCAGGGAGCCCCGCTGCCCCGCGCACCCTGAAACTGAGGGGCCCTCTCGGCACGTGGGACAGGTAAGGGTTGCTGCTCCAGGGGTAGCTTGTGTCACCTAAAAAAATAGAAAAAGATGGAAAATAAGGGTGTTTTCTCACTGTTGGTGAGCTCTGGGGGGCTTTTTCGGATGGCTGGGAGCAGCGTGGGGTGTTTCAGAGGGGAGGCAGGTCATTGGGGGGTGGTGAGGTCATGGGGGGTCCTGCGTGGTGCCCATCCTGGCCCCCTCCTTGCCCGTGCCCCCTTTGTGTGCCAGGCTCAGCTCCCTCCCAGCGCTGCGGCAGGTGACTGGGGGCTCCCCAGTGCCTTAAACCACCCCAGCTGCCCCCCCCGAGCTCCCGCTGCTGCTGTCTTAGAGCCTGGGACCACCACAAAGGCACCTGGTTTCTGCCCCCCCCCGCAGTATCCTGTGGGACTCCAGAAGACCCTCTTGTTTTAGGGGAAGGGGGTGATTTTGGGGCCTATTCCCGTGTTTCTGGTGCACCTGGGATTTAGCAGTTTTGTGTTGCGAAAGGGAAGGGGCAGTGGGATGGAGCAGATGGGGGGTCTCCTCGTGCTGGGAGCGGAAAATCAGGCTGCAGCAGGCCCGAGCATGGCCCCAGCCCTGCGTCACCGTGCTCATGGCTGTGGTTTCCCTCCCTCACTTTTTCGGCTTTGCCACGCAGAGAACAAACTCCTCACGGGGATGGTGGTGACACTGCCACCCCCCCAGCGTGGGGACAGGGGAGCTGGGGGTGGTCCCGAGCTCAGACCCCGCTGGCGTGATGGAAACCTCCCCGAGGTCTCGCGCAGCTCAGCCCGGAGGTGACTCACGGCTGTGAAAACCGGGGGAGGAATTTTTACAAGGTGCTGCCGAGCAGGTGGAACCGCCATGGCTTGCTCAGACCTCCAGCATCGCCTTGGCTGGTCCTTGGCTAGTGTCACCTCCTGGGTGGCCCTCGAGCCCCGGGGGTGCCGGTGCTCTGTGCATCCTCCGTAGCTGGACGGGAGGTGATGGGCGCTTGGCTGGTGGCAGAAGGAGCCGCTCGCCCGGTGGGTGCTGGGCTCACAGCCGTTGCTCGCTGCGGGTCGAGGCTCTGCAGGGTGCAACCAGAGATAAGCGTCTCTCTTCCTATTGCCAAACCCGGGGGGCTGTTTGCACCACTTACACCATTTACACCAGCCCAAATGATTTTCCAGCTCCGTCCTGCTCCGCCATCTCCCATCACGCCGCAGCAAAGGTCTCCGGCAAGGAGAGAGCTGGCCAGGGCTGAGCACCCGCTGGTGTCCCCCTGTGCAGGCCCGAGCCGGAGCCATGGCCGAGCGCCGGGCGGGCGCCAAGAGCCGGCGCCTGGGCTCCAGCCGGCGCAAACAGCTGCGCGAGGGCCCCGGGGAGGCACCGGCGGCAGCGCCCGGCCCCGGCGAGGAGCTGCCGTGGGCATCCGAAATGGTGCAGAAAGTGCAGGACTTCTTCAGGGAGCAGGACAAGGACCAGGCGGGATTTGTCACCCGCTCGGACATGCAGGTAAGGGGTGGGGATGTCTTCTCAGGTCACGTGCCACCGGGGTGGCTGGAGACTGGATGGTGGGTGGGTTTTTTCCCCTGATTTGCTTTGTCCTTAGAAATTGCAGGAGCGGGATGTCCCGTGCAGCGCGGAGGAGCTGGAGCTCCTCTTTGATGGGCTGGACGCCGCCGGCACCGGGCGGTTGAGCACCGACGACTTCACTGCCGGGCTCTGTAAGTGCTGGCATGCTGCCTCCGAGCAGCCCGGGCTGATCCTGGATGTGGCCCCAGTGCTTTCCTGGAGGAACCTGAAACGTTCCCATTGCTGGGTGGCACATGGTGGCACAAAAAGTGTCCCCATGCGCGGGTCTCAGCCCAAGGCTCGCCCGGCGAGGGGTCCTATTGTGCCGAAGTGGCTTGTCGAAGCCACGGGGTGGGAAGTGTCGGGGTTTGGGCTTTGCTGTTGTCTCTGGGCACTGAGGGTTTGGGGTGTCTGTCGGCAGGGCAGTTCCTGAGCTCCCAAAAAGCTGCCAGGGTCCATCACCGGCGGAAAACGGCCTCCCGGAGGGTCCGCTTGGTCCTCCCCAGCCCAGCGCTGGAGGGGGTTGACAGCGAGGAGCGGAGACAGTTTGCTGCCTTCATGGACCAGCTGGGCACAGATAACATCTCTGAAGAGTAAGCCGCCCTGTTTAGCACCCGTGGGTGTCTGGCAGGATGGGGCAGAGCAGCCCGAGGGGGAAAGGCTTGGGGTAGGACAGGGTATTCCCCTCATTTGGTCCCCGCGCAGGCAGAGAGCCCAGAAATGGCTTGGAGGTGCCTTTGCCCAAGTGCAGGGGACAGGATCAGGGTCACCCCAAAGCTCATCTGTCCCCCAAGATCGTGTGTCCCGAATGGTGTGAGCTAAATGACCCAGGACCCTCTATCTGGCCTAGCTTTGGGAGGTGCTCACGACAAAACACCCCTCTCCCTGCAGACAGGAGATCTGGCAGCTCTGGGTGAAGCTCCGGCAGGACGAACCGCAGCTCCTGGGCAACCTGGAGGACTTTCTGGCCAAGATGAGGCACCGCATCCAAGAAGCCAGGAGCAAGAAGGAGGCTTTGGAGGTGACCCTGAACAAGTGAGTCACCCCAGGGCGCTGGAGAGGGACAGGACGGGAAGGATGGGGACAGGGATGGGGCCCCCTGCTCACCCCAGCTGTGGAGATGCACCGAAGGAGGGAGAAACCTGGGTGCTTTCAGCATCTCCATCAGTGGCTGGAGCAGAGGTGTCACTGGGAGCCGACGTTTGGGGTCGGGCTCCCTCTGCAGCCACGCACGGGTTGGCAGAAGGGCTGGACTGGGACTGCTGGACACGTCCTTGCTGGGTGAACCCCCCAGGCAAACCCAGCTGCAGGGCCCGTGGGCAATGTGGGGTCCCAGGGACCTGCACCCACCGCAGCAGGGTCTGACCACCCCCCTGGCAGGCGTGTGGCTGAGCACGACAAGGAGGTGCAGCAGCTCTGCGAGGCCCTGGAGCAGCGGATCCTGCAGGAGCAGCAGCGGCTGGAGCAGGAGGTGGGTCACCAGCCGCTCCTGTCCCCATGCCACCCACCCTGGGAGAGGATCCACCACCCCCAGCCCCCTGTGGCAGCTCCCAGATGGGCAAGTGGGTGCTCACGCCCTCCTTGCCATCCCAGAGCATGGCCCGGAGCCACCAGCACAGCGTGGATTTGCAGCAAGCACTGGATGCCAGCGAGAGGGAGGTGCAGCGCTTGGTCACGGCGCAGATGGAGGTGAGGTGGCCCCAACCCCTGGTCCCCCATCGTGCGTATGGGGTCTCCGGGCTGTGCCCGTAGCAGCAACACGGTGTTGTACGCCGGATCTCGGTCTGTCCCCACCAGACCTTGATGCAGGTTGTGACATAGGACCTCCATCACCTCTCCTTTGCCACCTCCATCCCCACACTCCTCTCCATCCCTAGAGCAGCTGAGTTGAGTTTCCCACTCTCTGCCCTCAGGGGCAAAATTTCAACCCCCAGGTCTCGAGGAGGTGGTTGTCTGTCGTTCTTTGGCATGGGTCTCATGGGAGTCCTGACAGGGTGTGAGTGTCCCGGTTACCGTCCCACAGCTGGAGACGCGGTGCTGCCACCTCCGCAGCACGCAGCAAGCTGCCAGCACCGAAAACCGGCAGCTGGAGGAGAGCAACCGGGTGCTGGAGGAGCGCCTGCAGCACCTCCACGAGCAGCTCCAGCAGACCCACGGGCGCCTGCGGACAGCGAGGGCTGCGGTGGCTTTGGAGGATGCGGAGGAGCCCGGGTGAGTAGCTGAGAGACCGGCATCTCCCTCTGCGCCTACGTGGTTTTCTCCTGGGGGTTGCAGCGGATGGGGAATGAGTTTGATGGGTCTCAGCTGTTGCTGTGCTTCAGTGGTCTCCATGGTGTGGATTAATCATGGCTTGGTGTGAAAAGCATCAGGAAAAAAAACCAGGACTATCAGCACTGAGCGTGTCCCTGTAGGGCAGTGCCAGCAGAGACGGGGACGTCCTTCACCCAGAAGGATCCAACCAGGACTGATCCAAGGGTTGTGGGTTTTGCTGTCCTGCTCCAGCCCATCGCTGCCTCCGGGGCTGGAGATAACCCTGGGACAGGGATGGACGCGGTGAAGAGGATGCAATTGCCATTTTGACCCCCGTGCTCTGTGTTTGCAGGGACAGAGCGGTGGCAGAGCTGCCTGGCGAGACGCCGATATCCCCGCAGGTACCTCAGCTGGGTGTGTGGGGACGGGACGGGGTGTCCGTGCTCCAGGGCCTTGTGCTGGTCGGTTTGGGACTGTGGGGAAGCCCCAGAGCACAGGGTGCTCCTGCAGCAGAGGCCGTGCCGCCCCTAAAAGCTTCCTCAAAGTGGTACCATATGGGTGCTTGGGAAGGGAGGGGGTAGCAGCCCCTTAGTTGTGGTACCCCCAAGATTTTGGGTGGGTACATCTGGATACCTGCTGGAGAGCTCAGCATCATTTCGGGTGGTTACACTCCCTCGCCAAGAGCTTTCCTCTCTTCTTCCCACCCTGTTTACTGCAGATGAGTCCGGAGACAAGCGAGAAGTCCCGCTCCGAGACGCGGATCAGGCTGGGGTCCCAGGCCGGCGAGCCCAAAGCCAAGAGCACCCACCAAGTGTAAGAGGTCCTGGGCAACAGCTGCTGCTTTGGCTTGTGCCCCCGAGGTCTGCGAGCTGGTGCCGAGCACCCAAGTCCTCCACCCTCCCCAGGCAAAACACGATATTTAGTCCTTTTAATGCTCCTTTCCCACCCACTCATCTCTCATCCTGGAGATCAGACCGCTCACCCCAGCTCCTCACCCTGCGTCACTCCCTTGGCTCAGGCACTTGCCAGATCTGGCTGGGAATTGTCTTTTCATCTCCGATAACGGGAACATGGAGCCTGGCAAGAGGCACGCTCGCTTGCTGGGCAGGATATGGCCCTGGGTCTGGCTCCCTGGGTGTGCATCCCCCTTTCTCCTGTCCCCATCGCTGCCTGGGTGATTTTTATTACCCAGAGGGTAAATAAAATCAGGTTTGGAGAGGGATGGGGTGAGGTGGTAGATGAGATACCTGTCCCATACTGGCCAAGGTGGATGGAGCAGAGATGGAGCCTGACCTGGGGACCGGGCTGATCCCCACCATTTTCTGCCCTTTCCAGGGTTTGGGAAGTGCTGCCAGGAGAAATGAGCCTCCTGGGAGCCCCGCCGAGAGCGAGCTCCGCAGAAGAGGACCCCTTCCCAGAACTTCTGAAAGAGGAACGCTTCTCTGACCAAAGCTCTTTGCTAAGAGAGATGAATGATGCAATAGTGGCTCTGAGCAAACAGCTGAAGCCACAGGCACCCGCTGCACCCCCTGCACCATCAGACGCTGCCTGTCACCCCCGGGACGATGCTGAGCCCCAAACGGGGCTGGAGGCAGCCACAGCCCATGACACAACCCCCAGGGTCCCCCGAGAGACCCTCCCTGGCCACGCCGGTCACGAGCTGTTTGAAGGAGACCTGAAAGAGGGACCAGACGCAGCTGAGCTTTGTGCTCCTGACGCGACACAGGCTGGTGCGTCCGTGGGAGCTGGGCACCGCAGGGCTCAGGAGCCGGGGGCAGAGCAGGGAGAGAACCCGGAGGAGGCGTGGAGGATGTTGTTCCTGCAGGGAAAGGGCGCTGGTGCGAAGGAGCTGATGCTCAAGGTGGCTGAGCACCTGCAAGGAGCACCGGGAGAGAAGATGGAGGCAGGAGAGCAGGCGCTGGTGGAGGTGGAGGGAGAAGGATGGATGCAGGAAAAAACAGGTTGGGAAAAGGCACAGCTCCCGGGAGAAGCTGAGGAAGTGGCATTAAACCAGGGAGAACATCTGGAGGCAGGTCTGGGGCCACCTGAGGCTGGGGAGGCAGATCAAGCAGCGGGAGGGCAGCTTGTCACAGATGAACTTGGCCCTGCTGCAGGAGAGCAAGCACAGCCCCTGCATGAGTGCCTGGGGGCAGAGGGTGACCCGCCATCGGGGCTCTCCCAGAAACTTGAAATAAAGCCTGGAGAGCACCTGGAGCCAGAGCCACCACCCTGGGGTGAGGTGGGAATGGGAGCAGCCCAGGGGGACAGTGAGCTCCCTGAGGTGACGGTGGAAGAGTGCGTCAGGGAGGAGGTGCAGCCCTGGGGACAGCCCTTGGATGCCGACGTGCTGCCAGCCCGAGCTCAGCGTGGAGGGAGCAGCGGAGCTGGGGCCGAGGAAGGGGAGGCGGAGGTGACACAGCCCAGGGAGGCGGAGGTGACACAGCCCAGGGAGGCAGAGCCGCAGCCGCAGGGTGAGTCTGCGAGGGGAGACGCAGCGTGGGGAGGGCGCGTGGGTGCAGAGGTGCCGCTGCCGGCGTCCGTGACACCCACTGACATGCAGGAAGGTGAAGTGGGGACAGATGTGCAACCGCTGGAGGCCCAGAGCGGCAATGCCAACGTGCAGCTGCTTGCAGAGGTAGGGGCAGCTCTGCAGCCCCCGAGCGAGGCCAGCTCCCCAGGGACGGAGCAGGGAGGGAGCGTGGCTCCAGGTGGGCAACCCCTGGAGAAGGATGAGAAAGCAGAGTTAGGGCTGGGGGAGGAAATGGGTGCTGCTGCAGTGCAGGGTGAGGGTCCTTCCACAGCAGAAACACCTGCGGGGAGCCCTGACCTGTGTGAACTGTTCCCAGTTAAGGCTCAGGCACAGGAACTGGTGGAGGAAGAGGACTCCGAAGCAGACACACAGCTCCATGGGGCTGCCAGCCCACACACCTCATGGGGAGGGGAGGGTGGTGCAGCCATGCAGCCTGAGGAGGAGGCTGAGAATGGGGGACAGGGGCAGGGTGAGTGTGAGCTACGACACGAGCCTGTGCTTGATCTGCAGGGAGCAGGAGTTGGGCAGGGAGAGGGGGCTGGTGCAGGCGTGCGACCTTGGGAGGAGGCTGAAAGCCTGGAAACCCTGGAGGACCAGAGTACTGATGCCAATGTGCAGCAGCTTGCAGAGGTGGATGAGATCAAACTGATCCCAGGAGGGAGCACGGAGGCAGATCTGCAGCCCCTGAGTGAGGCCAGCTGCCCAGGGACAGAGCAGGGAGGTAGTGAGGCTCCAGATGTGCAACCCCTGGATCAGGCTGATAAACCAGAGTTAGTGGCAATGGTGGAGGCAGAGGACACCCAGGCAGACCCAAAGCTGCTTGGGGGTGCCAGCCTTGAAATCCCACAGGGAAGCAGGGACAGTGCAGCCGTGCAGCTCATGGAGGAGGCTGAGGATGGGGGACAAGGGCAGGGTGAGTGTGAGCTACGACACGAGTCTGTGCTTGATCTGCAGGGAGCAGGAGTTGGGTGGGGAGAGGGGGCTGGTGCAGGCGTGCAGCCCCCTGCAGAGGCTGTAATTCTGGAGATGCTGGAGGACCAGAGCACTGATGCCAATGTGCAGCTGCTTGCAGAGGTGGATGAGCTTAAAATGACCCCAGGAGGGAGCACAGAGGCAGATGTGCAGCCCCTGAGCGAGGCCAGCTCCCCAGGGACAGAGCAGGGAGGGAGTGTCGCTCCAGATGTGCAACCCCTGGATCAGGTCGATAAACCAGTGTTAGTGGAATTGGGGACACAGGATGCCCAGACAGATGTGCTGCTGTTTGGGGGTCTCAGCCCAGAAACCGCATGGGAAGGGGAGAATGGAGCAGGCATTCAGCTTGGGGAGGGGGTCGATGATGGGGGACAAGGGCAGGGTGAGCGTGAGCTGCGACATGAGCCTGTGCTTGATCTGCAGGGAGAGGGGGCTGGGCAGGGAGAGGGGGCTGGTGCAGGCGTGCGACCTTGGGAGGAGGGTGTAATCCTGGACACACTGGAGGACCAGAGCACTGATGCCAATGTGCAGCTGCTTGCAGAGGTGGATGAGCTCAAACTGATCCCAGGAGGGAGCATGGAGGCAGATCTGCAGCCCCTGAGTGAGGCCAGCTCCCCGGGGTCAGAGCAGGGAGGGAGCGTGGCTCCAGATGTGCAACCCCTGGATCAGGCTGATAAACCAGAGTCAGTGGAAATGGTGGAGGCAGAGGATGCCCAGGCAGACACGCAGCTGCTGGGGGGTGCCAGCCTTGAAATCCCACAGGGAAGCAGGGACAGTGCAGCCGTGCAGCTCATGGAGGAGGCTGAGGATGGGGAACAAGGGCAGGGTGAGTGTGAGCTACGACATGAGCCTGTGCTTGATCTGCAGGGAGCAGGAGTTGGGTGGGGAGAGGGGGCTGGTGCAGGTGTGCAGCCCCCTGCAGAGGCTGTAATGCTGGAGATGCTGGAGGACCAGAGCACTGATGCCAATGGGCAGCTGCTTGCAGAGGTGGATGAGCTCAAAATGACACCAGGAGGGAGCACGGAGGCAGATCTGCAGCCTCTGAGCGAGCCCAGCTCCCTGGGGTCAGAGCAGGGAGGGAGCGTGGCTCCAGATGTGCAACCCCTGGATCAGGCTGATAAACCAGAGTCAGTGGAAACGGTGGAGGCAAAGGATGCCCAGGCAGACCCAAAGCTGCTTAGGGGTCTCACCCTAGAAACCTGCGAGGGAGGGGAGGACCATGCACTCGTACATCTCATGGAGGAGGCTGAGGATGGGGAACAAGGGCAGGGTGAGCAAGAGCTGCAACACGAGTCTGTGCTTGATCCGCAGGGAGAGGGGGCTGGTGCCAGTGTGCAACTTTGGGAGAAGGCTGAAAGCCTGGACACACTGGGGGACCAGAACACTGGTGCCAATGTGCAGCCCCTGAATCAGATCGATAAATCAGAGTTAGTGGAATTGGAGACAGAGGATGCCCAGGCAGACGTGCTGCTCTGTGGGGGTCTCAGCCCAGGAACCCCACAGGGAGGGGAGGACCATGCACCCGTACATCTCATGGAGGAGGCTGAGGATGGGGAACAAGGGCAGGCTGAGTGTGAGCTGCGACATGAGCCTGTGCTTGATCTGCAGGGAGAAGGAGTTGGGTGGGGAGAGGGGGCTGGTGCAGGCGTGCAGCCATGGAAGGAGGCTGTAATCCTGGAAACCCTGGAGGACCAGGGCACTGATGCCAATGTGCAGCTGCTTGCAGAGGTGGATGAGCTCAAACTGATCCCAGGAGGGAGCACGGAGGCAGATCTACAGCCCCTGAGTGAGGCCAGCTGCCCAGGGACAGAGCAGGGAGGGAGCGTGGCTCCAGATGTGCAACCCCTGGATCAGGCTGATAAACCAGAGTCAGTGGAAATGGTGGAGGCAGAGGACACCCAGGCAGACATGCAGCTGCTGGGGGGTGCCAGCCTTGAAATCCCACAGGGAAGCAGGGACAGTGCAGCCGTGCAGCTCATGGAGGAGTCTGAGGATGGGGGACAAGGGCAGGGTGAGGATGAGCTGCGACACGACCCTGTGCTTCACCCCCATGGAGTGACCATCAGGCAGGCAGAGGGGGCTGGTGCAGGCGTGCAGCCATGGAAGGAGGCTGTAATCCTGGACATGCTGGAGGACCAGAGCACTGATGCCAATGTGCAGCCACTTGCAGAGGCAGAGGAACTCAATTCAACCTCAGGAGGCAGCACCGAGGCAGGTCTGGCACCCCTGGGCGCAGCTGGGATGCAGGGAGGGGAGCAGAGCCAGACTCCTGGTTCAGAGGCAGGTCTGTGTGCAGCTCACACCGCAGACACGTGGGAGGGGGCTGCTGGTGCACGTGTGTCCCCTCTGGCCAAGGTGGCTTCACATCCTGAGCGTGCTGCAGCCACTCAGGGTCCTGGTCTGGAAGCAATGCTGGGAGCACTAACTGGTCCAGATGGGCAGATCCTGGAGGATACCCAGACACTGGAAGTACCGCAGGAAGAGAGGGACCATGCAGAGGAGAGACCTTTGTATGGAGCTCAAGGTCTGGAAGTGATGCAGGGAGAGAGGCTGGAGGCAGAGGAGAGGATTTTAGTTACAACTCAGAGTCCAGGGATAAATCAGGGCCATGATGATGGCGTGTCTGTGCTGGCCCCCCGGCTCTCTGAGGTGACATTACAAATCAGCACACTAAAGCTGGAAACGATGATGCAGGAGGATGTTCTCGTTCCAGATGTGCGGCGGCTAGGCGCTTCGGGACAGGCAGCCCAAAGTGAGCTTCAGGAGCAGGTCTCAGCACAGGCAGATAAGGTGAGGCTTCATGCTGCTTCCCAGCAGCCTGAGGAGAAGGCATCGTGTCTGATGGAAACAAAGCAGGTAGCTGCCGGACCTGCTGAGCCTCCAAAACAAGAGGTGCCACCAGCATCGACCCTTCACACAAGGGCCCAACAGGAGGAAGATGCTGGGAATGATCAGCTGGGGATGGTCCTCAGAGACAGCTCACTGGGGGATGCAGCCAACAGCAATGTGCAGCCTCAAAAGCAGCTCTTGGGAGAACAGAGTGAAGACTTCACTGTTGGTCAACGGGAGAAGAAGCAAGAAGTTGGGCGGAAAATGAGCCAGGAATGCGAGTCCAGCCCAGGAGAGCCAGGGGCTGTGACTGTGGCTGGGGCAGGAGCTGCCCCAAGGGGTTCTCCTGAAGCCTCCCTGGACCCAGACCACCTCTACAACGTGCTGTTCGTCGGGGACTCCCACGTGGGCAAAACATCATTCCTGTACCGGTTGCACGCCGACACCTTCAACCCACACCTCACCGCCACAGTAGGTAGGTCTCCCTCCAGCTCCATTTCAGCACAGCTCTGCACCCGCTTGGGTCACCATTGCAATTCCCTTTCCTCCACCTCACGAGCTGCTGGTGGTCATTACGTGTGTGTTACAGCTCACGCCAAGCGTGCTATACAACCTGTCACTGGGGACCAAATAGGACCACCAACTTCACACACCTGCATGCTGATGAGCAGGCAATGCTGGTCCTCCTTGCCCTCTCTAGGGCACCAATACCAATGGCCCTAGTGCTTTTCTCTTGGCTTTGCCTTTCAGCTCTATTCTCCTCTCTTAACCAACCTGGTTTTATACATCATGAGATTAGAGACCTTCCAAAATCCAGCCATTAAAGATGTAAAAGCTGGAGGTTCACCTGGGACCAGTCCCCTTGAGCTGCAGCCTCGGACCACACCCGCACCATGTGCCTTCTCCATCCATCCTCCATCACAGCGATGAACTCTACAGTATCAAAATATCCCTTTTTGTGTCTCCTAGGGCTGGATTATCAGGTCAAAAATGTGGTCGTGGACAACAAGCGCTTTGCTCTCCGCCTGTGGGACTCGGCTGGTCAAGAAAGGTGAGGTGCTGGGCTGTTTGCTTAGGGAGAGCGACCTGTGGCTTTCTTCTTTGTGGTAGTTTGGTGGAAATGAATGTTCTTGGCTTTGCTAAGCGAAGGAGAGGTTGTTTCAGGCGGGACTCTGTACAGTATGTGATCTGATAAAGCATAATAAAGGAAGTAATTAAGATAAAAATAAGCACTGCAGCTGTTTTTACAGCCTCTATGATCAGGATAGGAGCAAAATCTGGGGTCTGCCTTTTTTGTAGACACATATTTTCAGCTTTCCCACTGGGATTTCAGATGGCTCCTAAGCAAAAGCTCCTTAGACCTTATCAGTGACCATTCAAACTGCATGCAGGTACCACAGCATCACCAAGCAGTTCTTCCGGAAGGCGGACGGGGTCGTGCTGATGTACGACATCACCTCGGAGTACTCCTTCTCAGATGTGCGGTACTGGCTGAGCTGCATCCAGGTGGGTGAAGGAGGAAAAACCTTCTGTCCCCAAGGTGTGGGAACTGGCAGCGACTCTGAGATCAGCATTTCTTCACCTGACCTCTGCCACTGGCTAGGGATGGACATCTGGGGGTGACCAAGCACTTTGCAAAGGGCGTTCTGCTTTGCTTTAGTTAGAAAATAAGTTTTCTTGGAGGATTTACTGACAACTTTTACATTTTTGTGGTGTTTCCTGGAGTAATAAGCACCATTATTATAATTATCAACTTTTTAAAAATTAAAAACCAATGCAGAGGATTGGAAAATGTTAGAAGTTATTTTGATAAAACTTTTAAATCAGGAATAGCCCATTTTGAGCGCTGGGAAACGGGAGGTAATTCGTGTCTTATTAAAAACTTGGCAGAGATTTCCAGTCAAGTACAATGTCAGTGTTTAAAAATACTAGAATAAGATGTCGCCTTGCTCAGTGCCTGTAAATCACAGCGAGAGCATCTTCCTGAAGTCTAACACAAAGTGGATTCACTGCAAGGGTAACTCATCCCATTCTCTGCCCTATTAATAGACCAGGACAGATGATTTAAGAGAAAAAAAAAAAATCAAAAATCCCTTTCTTAAATGCTGTTAAACTAGTTCAAGAATCTAAGGTTTTGTTATCAGCCCAAATCCATGGGCGTCCTTCACGGTGCTCCAGGATGTGTCTACACGGCGCAGCTGGCTGTGAGTCAAGGCAGATCCAGCCGTGCTCCTGATCCTCCCCTCTTTAATTGCCCAGGAAGGAGCAGAAGATGGAGTTGCTATTCTGCTTCTCGGGAACAAAACCGACTGCGCTGCAGCGAGGCAGGTCCCTACCAAGGAGGGGGAGCGCTTGGCTGAGGTAGGTGCATGGCCCTGCTAAAACCTGCTGTCCACCCTAGTTAAGCAAGGACATCTAAGGGGAGATGTCACCAGCCACTGCCTGAGGAGCTGGAGAAAGTTGAAAGCCTTTAATTCACCTTTTCAGCATCAGTGGGGGTGGCAAAGTGATCTCTGAACCCATCTCTCACCTTCCCCTGCCTTAGTTTCCCCTTGCCATTCTAGTTTTGACTCAGCATTGTGCCCCAGTAAAACAGTTTATGGAACTGGATCTATAAATTAAAACATTTTCAGCTCTGCTTATCTTTGCTGTGGAGTGCCACATATCTTCCCAGCATCATAGAAATAATAAAACCACCAAGCCCCTGGTTTAAGGATACTGAAATGCCTGAAGTATGATTAATCTCATCAAATGTAGATGGCTAATAAAAATTAGGTGAGAAGAAACTCACCTGTACAAACTTAATTTCAAAGTTTTGGGGATTTGGGCCAGTACCCATTGACCAGTTTTATAAATGGAGACAGCAGGACAAGGGGTTAGATGTTTTTTTTCCACAAACCAGTCACTGGCAGGCGTGAAAGACCTGGGAACATCTAGTTGCATCTTTGCATTTGCTCCACTAAGCAGAGTGCGTCACATCTCGTTCTGTCTGCAGCATCAGCCTTTTCCTTGATGCTAAATGTTGGTGTCATAGCTACCAGAAAAACTGAATTTCACTCTCATATTCCAGTAAATAAGATATTGAGTTATTTGTTTCTTTGAGTCCTCCTGTTTCCCCTTGACCGTGACTGTCCTTTGCCTATTTACTCCCATATTAAGCTATTCCAATGCAAGAATATTACATTTTTATTCCACGTCTTCCAGGAGCATCAGCTCATGTTTTTCGAATGCAGCGCTGCCTCGGGCCACAATGTCTTCGAGTCCATGGTCAGCTTAATCAGGTGAGGCATGTGCTTGGATTTTGCCAGCTGTCCTGAATTTGATGGGCTCCCTCCCTGCTTTTGTAACTCCAAACACTGGTGTGTTACTGTCACCGGAGACTCCATGTGTCCAAACATCAGGGAAGACTCAGAGCAGCATGTGCACAGCTGGGATGAGCTGGAGAGAAGTGCTGTAAGATGTCTTGTGAATATCTAACATTTCAAGGAGATTAATAAAACCCTTCTCAGGATGCTGCTGATTTCTCCCTGGGTTGAATGAAATCAGTTCTGTCTGTGATTTGATTTAGGTTGGCATTCTCAGCAGAGTCTGTGGTTCTCAAATCACGCTGAGCTGGAAGGCTCCTAACTCCTTTCAGCCGTGCTGAGCCTCCTTTACTGATGTCTGTCAAGACAAACAGCATAGCAATACAAAATACAGGGGAAATACCCGGCTAATTTGCTTCCTTTTCCCCCAGGTTGCTCAAAGTTCGTGAAGATGAATTGAAAAATAAGGCAGAAGAGGTACCAAAGCCACCTCAGAAGAAAAAGGGCTGCTGCTGGTGATGGACAGACCCTCCCGTTGTGATCTGAAACTACAGCAACAGCCAGAAAAGCATAAAAATAGCCCCCAGACACCATCTCTGCTCCCTGCGTGTCTGCCTTGCCTGATCTCCCTCGGATGCTGAGAGCAAAAGCAGCTGCGGAGGAGATGGCTGATCCCAGAACACGCGAGCCCTCCAAAATACTTGTGGGGAAACTTCACCACTTTCTTTTAGAGTCAAAAACAAGTTAAGGAAAGAGGCAGAAAAGAAACCCAGCTGGATCTGAGATGCTGGAATGATACTGGAAGCAGAGGGAGCAAAACCAAGTCTTGGGATAAAAGAAATGAATACCAGGAGTCGCATGAAGGCTGGTGTATAAAATAAGGGGTTTAGGGCCATGGGTGCTGCTGTGCAGTGGTGACTTTTGCTGTAGCTTTACAATCTGATCGGATTTGATTTGAAACAATGAAATACGCAGTATATCCTAAATGCACTTTTTAGGCAAGGTAAAGCTAATTGTTCTCTTTCCTGGTGCCAGGCAGCAGCAGTGGGTCTCATCAGAAAACTACTAAAAACTGCTTGAAATTCAAAAGCCCCAAGAACACACCCAGGATAACAGAAAGAGCACTGGGGTGGTGGGATATGTGATCGGATAAATGCTTTTTTGCACTGTCGCAGCAAATCTCGGGATGGGCAGGGAAGAGCAAGCTGCTCCACCCTGCCCCTTTCACAGCTGATGTGGCTTCTTTATGAAGGACTGCATCGGTTTTAAAAACCCTGTGTGAGAAGTCAGAACAAGCACATGTCACAATTTCAAGGTTGTTTTTCTTTTTTACAGCTTGATGCAGAGAACTGCGTTTTTGCAGAGAAAGACATACAGGCTAAATAAATAAAAATACAAGTGTTATATTTTTAGTATTTCTATATATTATGTGCGTTGCCTTATCCCCCAGCCATTCAACAGATGTATTTAAAGATTGTGCTTACCTGCAGATTTTGAGGAAATAATTCTGCTCAGATGGGTTTGCTTTTTGTCACCATTGTTATTTATATGTATATTAAGGCCAAGCATAACAGTAGCCAGTTTCTGCTTTACAAAAATATAGTGACAACAAGAGCTGGTTTTCTAATAACACTATATATTAAAAAAAAAAAAAGTATATAATTCTGAATATTTCTGACCATTATAGCTCAGCTTTCCAAGGAAACAAGGCTTAAGAGCTCCTGATGCCCAGGTAGATGTACCTGTTTTCTCTTTCCCTGCTTGGAAAGTCCAGCTTTGGAGTCCCCGGGGCTGTTTTCGGAAGTCCCCAATCGGTAGCGATTGCAAAGCTATGAGGTGTTGCAACTTCTGTGTGAGTAAAAGCCTGAGTAAAGGAGACTAATTAACATCCCTGTTGATGGAAAAATTGCAGTTTAAGTTTAGTGGAAGATGCTGCTTTGCCAAGTGGTAGCAGGATTGCACAGGAAAACGTTTTTTTTTTTTTTGCTTGCAGAATGAGTTGAGGTCGCCCAGGCTGAGTTCTCCCATTAGATGGCAGCAAATGCAGCAATACCTTCAAATTGTGCAATATTTGTGCTGCAAAGACAGACCAGGGAGCTTGAACAGGGCCCAAAAGAGAGATCTGTGAAAGAAAAGGCTTCCCAGAACAGCAGGCAGAAAGAAATGTCTGTCGTATTCTGCTATAAATCATGGCTAGAAAAAAGCATTGAATTTGTGCCCGAAGGTGTTGCATAAAACAAGCATTACTCCACTCCAAAACTCCCCTCCGAACTTGGAAATGAATTTTTCATGGCCAGGTTGAGAGAAGCGCCAGGAAGGCAATAAAGCATGTTGGAAAACACGGTCAGCGCGTTGCATGTGAAAGCACCTTCCACCTTTTATGATTCACAATCCCAGCAAACGTTCCCACTCCAGAATCAAAGGCACCGCTCATTTGCAAGCTGTTAAACGCCTGCATGAGGGTTTGGAGGAGGATCAAGGTCTGAGATATTAATAGCAACAGGGAAACACATTTGTTTGGACCACAGGAATTTTTTTTTAAAGCAGGTCGTTTCCCTTCAAGCCATTTGTAATTCCTCAAGGCACTTCATGAGAAACAGAGGAGCTGTCCCAGCCAAGCCAAGACTGCAGAAGATCTCAGATATCAACCCAAAGTCAGCAGGCGTTTACCGCTGTCTCGCTTTGATGCATCTGCCTTGAAAGCAGAGAACCCGGACGAGCACCTGACAAGTGGGAACAAATCATCGGCCAAAGCTTTCAGTGCCCCAGCCCCCAGGTCTTGGGTCTCGCCCAGCAGTGGCTCCCAGAATTTCACCCCATTTCCCTCAAAAGACAGTAAAATCGGGCTGCAGAGACCATCCCGCTTCGTGTGCTGGGATTGACAGGGCAGGAAATTCGAAGCTGATAAGAGGAAGTACTTTTTTCTCATAATGTTTAATTAAACTGCAGAATTCGTCGCTGCAGGAAGTTGTTGAGGCTGAGAATTTAAACAAGGCTGAAAAGGGACCAGGGAGATACCAAAAACACCCATCACAGCTGTGACCAACAGCTCTTTAATTGCAATTAAGGGCTGAAGCCCGTGGCTGAGAGCTGGGTGAGGCTGGGACCCCTTGTTCCTGCTTTATTCTGAGCTTTTGATACCATGGGTGGCTCTGGGGACCTCTGCTTGCTTCATCTCCCAGCCCTTTACTCCTGGAAACCTTTCCCACACTTTTTATGGGGTTAACACCCAATGCATGGTCACTGCTTGTCACTCAAGCTGCAGGAATGAGCATCCGTGTCCCCATGGGGCTGGGGGTAAGTGGGGTTCAGGGGGGGCACTGGAAGGGTCTTGGTGGGGAGCACAAATGCAGCTCAGCAGAGCTGGAGGAGGTAAGTGGGATTGATGGGGCTGCTGTAGGGTCTGGGGGGCTATAGGGGGTGATGGCTGGGTGCTGTGGGGGGATGCCAGGGACTTAGGGGGTGCTTGGGGGCAAAGGGAGGGGTCTCGTGGATACTGTAGGATCTGGCTAGCGAAGGATTTGGGGATGCTGTGGTTTGCAGGGGATGCTGGGGGGGTGTCTCAGGGCTGCTGTGGGCTCAGGCAGATGCTGGGGGGGGCTTTTAAGGTTACTGGGGGGGTGAGAGTGCTGGGGATTCAGGTGGGTGTTGGAGGGGGTCTTAAGGTGCTGGGGGCTCAGGTGGATGCTGAGGGGGTGAGTCTGAGGGTGCTGGGGCTTTAGGCTGGTGCTGGGGGGGTCTGAGCGTGGCCACGGACTCAGGTGGGTGCTGGGGGGGCTGTCTTAGGGATATGGGGGGGGTGTCTCTGTGTTCTAGGCTCAACTGTGTGCTGGGGTGTCTCAGGGGGACTCTGGGCTCCGGGGGCTGTTAGGGATACTGGGGTACGCTTTGGGCGCTGGGGGTGTCCGGGGCCGTCCCGGGCTGGGCCGGGCCCCGGCGGAAGCAGGAAGCGGCGGGGCGGCCCGGCCCGGCCCCTCGGCCCCCGCCTCCATCGCGGGCGGGAGGAGCCCGGAGCCGGGCGGCGGAGCGCGGCAGCCGCCGGGCGGTGCCGGGGTGAGGCCGGGGGCGGCTGAGGGGGGACGGGGCGGCGGTTGGGGGGGCCCGGAGCACCGGGACGGGCGGGCCGCGGCCCTCAGGGTAGGCCCGGGCCTGGGGTGGGGGAGCTCCACGGGCCTCAGCGAGGCCCTCGCCAGGCGCCCAGCTGCGGGGGTGGGGGCTGTTTTCTGCTTCAATTCATTGATTTATTTAATTTTTTTTTTAAAAAAAAGGCCCTGGCTGGAGCTGCTCTGCCTCGGAGATCAATAAGGGCGATGCCGTGGGGTGCAGGCCCCTCTCCGGAGGGTTTTTAGCCCATATCTGGGGCCTGACCCCCTGAGCAGGGCCGAGGGAGGCAGATAAACGGTGTTAAAGCAGACGAGAATGTGTGTGTTTCTATCGCTGTTTCAGGTTCGGCAGCGAGGCGAGCGAGCTTTCCCTTTTAAAGACTCCCCCGACAGCCTTTCTCTTTATAAATATTTAGCTTTCTAAAGCCTGGGTCCAAACACCCTGCCGTGCATCAGGTTTGCGGGTAGGACTGGGCGCTGGGGTGGAAACCCTTCAGGCCGAGAACCGTGGCTATTTATGCTTGCAGAGAGAGCTGTTTATTCCTCCTAGGGTGGTGGAGTTCATTAAAAAATAGCAGTAACATATGGGTTCCCTAGTTTAAAAGGCCTGTCTCTGAGGGGTTGCTGTGTGCAAGGGATACGACTCGTTCAGTATGTGCCTGTGACGCTACAGTAGTCTGTTGTTATTGTATCGTGGTGATAGGAAGGGGAATAATGGGTTGTTATTTGTTCTTTAAGGCCTCATCTGTTCTCAAAACAATGTGGGAGCGTAGTGCTTTATTTCCTAGCTGAGGACATGGGTTACTGTTGAGTTGGTCAAGGAGCTGCATTGGGGTTTTTAATGTCTGGGACTTGCAGGGATTGTGCTCGAAGGTATTTGCTCAGAGTTGAATACAAATGTAGAGGGGGGAGAAATGGGATGTATCTCGGCATTTTATCGTAGTAGGATGCTTCTGCTGTTTGGAAAAGGGGAAATCGCCGTGTTTGACAGCATTTCTGTAGGGATAATTGTTTTAAGTGGTTCCAGGCAGATTCTGCAAGCAGGGGAAGCTTGCTGAATCTGCTGGAATTCAGCACAGGAGAGCTTCACAGGCGAAAGCTTTGGCACATGGGAGCAGAGGAAGCTAGATAACCTTTCAGACCATTTAGTGCACCAATTGCAGTGTCAAGGCAACTAAAGTAATCATAGAAGCTGGGGAAAAAAAGAAAAGGCATCTAATATCCTGCAGATGTGCTGGCTCTTGCTTGTTATATGAATCAGGGTATTACATAAATGAAAGAGTTAGTAAAGCAATGTATTGTTTTTATAGAGCCAAGTGCCTGCCAGGTGCTTTACAGATGAGAAGAAAAGGTCCCTGCCTTGGAGAGCTTACAATCCATAATGAGATATTATTGATCAAACCTGCTTTGGGGCAGCTTAGCTAGCCCATGGGGCTACTCAGGTGGTAAGATCTGGGACAAATATTTGCATGGAACGCAAGGAATGTGGGTAGAACAGGGCCAGGAGCTAATTAACCTGGCAATGTAGTGCAGCATGTTCTCATTGTGTGCTTGGGGTTAGGTTTTAATTTGGCATTTTCCTCTTTTGGTGTTTCTAAGGCTGTGGCTAGATATTTGACACTAATGTTAATATAACATCTGACATTAACTGCTTGAGTTGGATGCTTAGGCAGCTGCTGACCAAATAAATAGGGGTTATTTTTCAGCCAGATAATTTTCCTGATCTGATTCACCATGTGACCACAGAAACAAATGTGCAAGAGCAGAACAGGGAGTTGATCTTGGGGGGAGAGGAGCAATTGCTGAAGCTGGTAGTCCTGTTGAAAAGTGGATTTTTTTCTGAAACTACACCCTAGCATTGCAGAAAAGAAGATATTAAAAATGCAATCACTTGAGTTCTGACTTCTTGTAGAAGCCCATAGTTTAGGGGAAGAGCTGTCTGCCAGTTCTTTAAAAGCAAATTGGATTTCAAGCTTGGCTGCCTAACAAGAGAATCTTATTTCTTGATATATACATACATACATGCGTTTAGAGCTGATTTGTCCTGTGGGAGCAGCCAGAACGAGTTACAGCAGAGCAAATCTAAGTGTAGGTAGCATGTTACGTAGTGCTTGTCGGCTTGTTCTCGAATGAGCAAAACGGAGCCGTGCTTTTAAAATGCAGGCTGTGCTGTGAGGTGTGTGCAGAGGAGACCTGTGTAAATAGTTATACAATTCTTGCAGTGCAGCGACAGACATCGTGGAGCAAGGTGGTGATTTGGGTGAAGCAGCACACTGCCTTCATGAGCTGGTGCCAGGTGGTACTTGGAGCAAAAGGGGGACAGGGGCCTGATTTCCCTTTTCAGCTGTGAACTGGGTGTATCAGTTGCACTTCTTGTGTGTTTACGTGTGGGTCCTCAGTCTGTGCTTTCAGGGCAATGCATTGCTAAACTGTGTCTCTCCAGAGAGAGTTTCAGTTGTCCCAGTTTGATCCAGGTTAAGAGTTTTCCCGGCTCAGAAACAAGAAGCAAAGCAAGACCTCACAGATGCTCCCTTTCCCCCAGCAGTGTTTTTCTGAGGCTAAATGTCTCTCCAACAATGGGATTCTCACGTTGGCGGCTATTAGCTTGTCCAGCAATTTCTTTGCATCTTTTCTTCAGCCCATCTGCTGCTCTTGGTGTGGCGAGGCCCTGCCTTTGTGGCAGACAGGGGGAGTGGTAGAGGAACACATTTCTTTGTTTTTGGCATCTTAATGTTGATCGCTTCTAGGTGTGCTTTTACAAGCTTCCCCGTTGAAATGTCATGGTGGGAAATGATTTGCTGTCAAATGCCATTTTGTCTCCGTCTGGAGTTCACAATGCAGTTCTTGCTGGGGTATTTAATTTTGTGGCATTTCTGCATACGAATGACCTGCAGGCAAACTTTCAGAGGAACTAGGAGCTTTTGTTGCCTGCAGAGCATGCTGCTATCACGTTACTGTTACTCAATAATCAGTTGGCCTGGATGTTAGGTTGTGAAAATTTAAACAAATTGTAAACGGTTGAACTTTGCCCCGCACATACTGCTTTTTTCTCTGTCCTGTTCTTACTGCTGACAGGGGATTTAATGAAAACAAATCTATGTTAAAATGAGCCACTAAAATTACAGTGCAGGAGAGCTTAGCTTGGCTACTGTGTGTGCTGATCAGCTTTGTATTGCTGGCTCTTGTACTTGGTGAGCAATCGCTTTATGGGACGGCTTCATTTGGAAGAGATGAATAAATGGAGTTTCATTGATTTCTGGGAAGCTTTGTTCATTTACATAAGCTGCAAATCTCAGCCGGTTCTTCTCTTGTCAGGAAATTTCACGGCTTCTTTTAGTCCCTGTAGGATTTTGAACCAGCAGAGACTGTTAGGACTGCGGCTAAATGTTGTGCCTTTGGCTGCAAACAGGTTTGCTCCAGAGCAGCCTTCCTTCTTGCCTAGACATTGTGATGTTCCTGGGATCTCTCTGCGTGTGCTGGTGTTGAGTTGTGCGACTGGAGTGTGTTTTCTGTTAACGTACTGAATCTCTCCGCAGGGATTTTTCATCGGAGGCCATGGAGCTTTCAGCCAACGAGCTCAGCATTTATGACAAGCTATCAGAGACGATTGATCTAGTGAGGCAGACTGGCCACCAGTGTGGGATGTCTGAAAAAGCCATTGAGAAATTCATCAAGCAGCTCTTGGAAAGAAACGAACCCCAAAGGGGACCTCCACGGTACCCTGTCTTAGTGATTCTCTACAAGGTAAGATGTCTTTTATGCATGCACAGACCATTTGAGGGTCGGGAGTTCTCCTTTGGCACCTGAGCCTTTTATTTCTCATTGCATTTTCTTGATGAACTTTTCTGAGTTTTTTATTTAAAAAGCTGTGAAGTGTAGCTTCCTTCCCTTGTCCCATGAGCTGGTTTGAAAACAAAAGACAGCTGACTGAGATTTGAAATTGCTCATGTGTGTTGAAAGTTGAACATGTCAACACCTTCTTCGTCTTAAATTATTAAAGAATGAGACTTGGATTGATTCTTCAGGCAAAGATTCCCAGTGTCAGCACCCTCAGTGGAAATGTGAGGAAGGAAGGAGATTCTGAAAGTTCAGGGTTGGATAATGAAGAGATCCAGGTTCTGTTTCTGACCTTGTCACAAGCTTCTGCCTGTCTTTGTTCTTCTAGTCTATGAAATAAACATGTTGCCATGATGCTTGATGCTAGAAAAGTGGTTTGAGACCCTTAACTAAAAGATACTGTAAATAAAGTTTTGCAAAGTGGGTGAAAGGATGCTGTTGTTAGGTAGGTTGGAGATGTTTGCTACAAGGATGGAAAACTTCCCACTGGCATAATATTCACTAATATATTAGTGTTGTCTTTACAAAATCAATGATTTCTGTTTAGAAAAAAATTCCAGCTGTCTTCCTCCATCCTATAAAAAGCTGTAAAATGAGGCAGGAGAACAAGAAACTGGAAGTTTGAACTTTCAGCTTCTGTTCTTGCTGTTGATTCACTTTGAGTTTGGCCTGGGGGAGAAATGCATCATGTCATTGCTTTAAGGCTTATTTGGGATTCTGGTATGGAGGAGGGAGCTGGTGCCAACTCTGCCAAAGTGTTTCAAGGCTTGATGGATGTTTGCAAAATGCCTTGAAAACCTTGTGTAAGAGGTACGGCAGAAGTGCAAGCTTTGATTTGATTAGGTGGGAGGAATCAGAACTATCTGTAGATGATCTTCATTGCTCTGGTGCTGGATTATTTGCAGTGCTAAGATACAAGAACAGAGTTGTGTAGCTTGGGTTTGAAGGCTGCTTAATTTTGTCCTTGGACAGCCCTAACACGTACGCAGAGTTGTCACTCAGCTTTATTAAATAGTATTGCAGCTGAACGAGGAGTCACAGCAAAAATTTGATTGTTCATCTTAGAGCGCACAGCCACAACCCTTTGATACCAGCCAGAAGGTGTGTCCTGGTTCTGAACACACACCAGCTCACTGCAGTATAATTAATTACGTGCGTGTTTTCTCTCACAGGGCCTGCTCACGCTGGGGTTGGTCTTGCTGACTGTTTACTTCGTGATCCAGCCATACAGCCCACTACCGCCTGAAGCTCCGCTCTCCAGGGCCCATGCCTGGGGCTCCCTCGTCAGTCACATCCGGCTGCTCTCTCTGCCTATTGCCAAGAAGTACATGCTCGAGAGTAAGGAAATGATTTCTCTGCTGTAACATAAGCCTAGCAAGAAATACCAAGTTAAATACCAGCCATGCGAATCGTTTGAGTGTCTCCCTGGGCACCAGATAACAAATGTATCACTGGCATGGCACCATGGTTGTTTCTTTTCCTACCCCTGTACTTAAAAATAGCGTCCTGAATTCTAGCTAGGGCTCTTTCCCTTCCATTCATTGGGGCTGAAGCATATTTTATCTCTAACTTCATAATTTTGTTCTTGCACATTCTCTTCTCCTTGCTTTTAGCACCTCGGGTTTTTCTTCCACAACAGTTCCTCTAAAAAAAAATCTCGTCAGTTCTGAGAATCATACCAAGATAGTTATGCTGGGTAAATGTCACTTTTTTTCTTTTTTTTTTTTCCTCAGTAAGCAGGCAAAAACAGTTTGTCAACCAAATCTTGGTCTGTGAGCAAAGTGTAGAAACCTCAACATGTGACCCGGGTTTGAGGAAAAGTGTTTTTTGCCAAGTAGCGTATTGGGAAAGGCCTGTGGGCTCGAGAGCTACGGTGTTTATAGCTGTTAATGTAACATTAAGGGTAATGTGTGTGTGAGGAAGCTCGATAAGTGGCTCCCTAATGAGGTGGTCCCATCACAGGAGAGGAACGTAATAGATTTTCCTAGACTGGCGTAATAGAAATGGAAAAGTTTGAGTATTTCTTATTCTCAGTTAATCATTTCCACTGACTTAGACTGGCAAGTGGGTGTAAGCATGGACTCTGCCTCTTTGATAAAACACAAAGACTGTCAGTAGTGATAAAGCTGTGAATTATTTTGAGCAGGGATGTGGCACAATGTTGATCGTCTGTTGGCTCACTGTAAAAACAAACTCCTGCATCCATGCCCTCCACGGGTTTATATTTAGCTGCAGCAGCTCATTGTGTTGGAGTTGTCTGTTCTGGCTCTGACCTTCCTGCCGTAGCTAAAAAGGGCGCCCCGAAATGCCAGCGCCGTTCTGCATTTTCTCTGTGTGTCTCCCTCACTTCCGCTGACATGTGGGATTTCTGGTGATTGGGGTTGGTGTGGGTGGGACGGGGTATCCCCCATTGTTCATCTCCTTCCTTAAACACTGGGATCTCTCGAAGGGAGGAAAAAACAAAGGCGGAGAGATGGCTCTGAGCCACTTGACATTAGTAGCCTGCTTATCTGCTGCATTTCAGCATTGACGCGAGTGAACACCCCTTTGCTTCTCTATGGAGAAGGAAACCAACGGGAACTTTAATACTCTTATTTATTCAGTGAAATTTTTTTCAGAAAGTTGACAGGTTCTTCCTTCAGGTGCTGCAGGACCCCCCTTGGATGGGGAGAGCCCAGGGACGTTCCTTGGGACAGCAAAAGGTTTATAGGACAACGATTGCCTGAAATCATGAGCGGCTTGCTGTGAAGATAAGTAAGAGCAGGAGAGAGTCTGGGCTACTGATGGGAAAACCAGCTGAACGGGGAGGAGAGAGGGAAATATCCAAAGGAGCAGGAGAAAAGGGAAGGATGGATGGGAAGGAAGGATGCGAGGTGGTTATTTAAATGCATATAAAATCCCTCATGCCTCCATGAGTCCCGGAAATCTTCTGAAGTGATGAGCAACAGGGTGGGCAGCAAGCCAGTTCTGGGGAAGGAAGGGGAGGTACAGAAGGGATGAGGCAGTTCCCACTCTGTCTTTCCAACAGTATTAGGTTGTGGTAGAAACCATGGCATGTCCCAGTTAGCAGATTTGCTAGGCATGGCTCGGGTAACTTTGATCCTGCCTCAGCTAAAGGAACCGGACTAGACCCCTGTTATTTGAAGGGGAGAGTGCAGCACCCAGGCTGAACCTTGGCTGGGTTCCTGTGGGAATCCCTCATGTCCTGGCTTCCCGGCAGGCAGCTGCAGCCACCGGGGCTGTCCCAGCGTCCGGCCATCCCAGCAGCGCTGGTGTCAACTTCACGGCTTGCTGCTGAGTCGACCGTGGTAAAGCCACCCTGCAGGGATCTGGAAGAGGGAGTTTCGTGGCGTGGGGCTGGGTGGTCCCCTGAGCTGTCTTTCAGCCCTGCCTTGTGCATTGATGTAACATTTTGCCCGTAGTTTTGGCCTTGTCTGCTGAAGGGAAGGGGTAAAGCTGCATCTTGATGTGAGGATAAGGCTGGGGAGGCCTTGCAGGCAGGTCTGACGTTCTCCAGTGCATCCTTGCATAGGAGAGGATGCTGTGCAAGAAGGCTGAGCAGCAGAGAAAAACACTAACGAAGGGACTTGATGTACAGACTCCTCTTCCTTTTTCTATGCAGATCCTGGTAGATGAATTTTTTGAGGGGGCTGAGGGTGAAACTTGGAGCTTTCTGTGCTTGGGCACCAGTTCAAATCCAGCTCGGGCTGTTCTTGTTGAAAGCCACCTGTTAGCAGTTTGGAGGCTGCCTTGGCCCACCGGCAGTGCTGGCAGACTTCCCCCGCCCGCGCCGCCCAACGTGGTGTGGACAAAGCCCAGCCGTGGCAAGCGTGGGCACACGGGTGGTCCGGTTTGCTTCCTCCGAGCCTGAAGCGGCTGGGCAGGCAGGGACAGCCTGCCTGCGTGGGGCTGCGGGCTGGGGCCGTGCTGTCCCTCTTGAGCCTGCTTGGGGAATAGTGGGCTTGGGGAAGCTTTCCTGTCTCCGGGATTGCAGGTTGAAGCCTGGTCCCCTGGTAGATGTGGGTTGAGCAGCCAGGTTTATGTTGCAGAACTGGGGGAATTTGGATGCCTGCTTTACCCCAAGATAGAGTGGTGGTGAGGCTTTGGGAGGAGCAGGGGTGCAGGATACTGCTCCCCTCTCCCTCCAGCTCAGGGTGACCTGCCTTCACCCTCACCTTCATCCTAGTCCCTTCCTCCCCAAGAGCCATGCTGTGGATGACAAGGGCTGCCTGTCTGTCGGTGGCTGTGGGTGGACCTTTGAGCAGCTGAGGTGAGGAGCAGTGTCCGCAAAGCTCTCTTGCGTTAAGTTTGTAGGATTAGGTCCAAAGTAAATTTCCTTTTTGCCTGTCTCTCGTCTCTGTTGCTTGCTGGCTTTCTCCCCCGGATCAATTCCCATATTAAAACTAATGTTCCCACCCTTTGTTTCTTCAAAGCTGACTCTTAGACCCTTGGGTTTGGCATCCGCGCCTCTTTTTCAGCTGTTTTCCCAGGGCTAGGAACCAAGGTCCCTTCGGTTGGGGAAAAGTTCTGTGGAAATATGGTTTGCATTTGCTCTTCCTGAACTCATGTTTACGCAGAGCTTGTGAAAGCCCCAGCACTGGGTCACGCTGCCTGCTCTGGGCCGGGGGAAATGCCTCTCGCCACCGCAGCGTGTGACTGTTAGCTGGGTAGATCAGCGCTTCACGTAGCCCTGGGGGAGGCGGTGGGTTTGCAGACCTCTGGGCTTTACCTGCCCTAAGGAACACAGTGGATTTTGGGTGAGCACGTGGGTTAACTCAAGGCTTTGTAGTGCAGTTCCAAACAGAAACTAGGGCCTGTGTAACCTGGATTTATTTCTCTTCTCTGACAGGCTGGGATGGACAAGTCACTCCCTCTGTATTTCAGTTCTCTGTGCAAAGTAGGGTACGAGTACTTCCCTCTCCCCTGAAAGCATTAGGAAGTAATATAATGAGCTCTCGAAGCTTGTAGTAATAGCAGCCAAGTGACAAGGGGTTTTCTCTTGTTTTAACAGAAGTTTTAAAACCACAGTGGTGGTCACTCGACCTATTTATCAGTGGTTCTTCCCATCACAACTGTGTGACGTCCTTATAGCTTTGTTAATATCAAAATATGAATTTTGATGTCATGTCAGCAACTGGTTGATAACCGTTCCCTGCCAGAGCAGTGATGTGATGAGCAGAGCGTGAAGTTGCTCTTAGTAACTTGTGTGTCTGCCCATGGTAAGTTCAGTCCTTGCAGCTCAAAACTCTCAGCAGAGCAGGTCAGTCAGTGGCGAACAGGTTCTCATCCAACGTGACAGTTTGCACGTTGTCCTGATAACGGGTTTGTAATGACCTCAAGGAAAATCGAACTTTGCTTCTAATAATGAGACCTGGTCCTTACCGTATACATCCTACGCAGTTCAAAATCAGCTGGATGGGTAGCTGTCAGCACCCCTAAAATCAGACACAAGCACACACGTGGCTCAGTGTTGGAAAAGGGGTCCTGTGCAAGTTGCCCCCAGCTTGGAGAAGATTCCTTGCGTTAAATACTCCTTTTTGCATAGACCAGAAGGGCTAAAAAACATGTTTATGGGTTTTATACGTAATCTTAGAGGAAGGACTGCTGCTGGAGGAGCTGTGTGTAAGCACACCATGTAAACGGCCTGTCACTGTCACGTCCTAAGGCCTGCCTGGTGCCAAGAGCTATTTGTGGGGACGGGTCACAGCAGGCTGGGTTACTGGGAGAGGACAGCAGCCTCTGCCTCTTGGCTGGCCACCTTCAATTTAGCTGGAGGCTTGCCTTGTCCTCGGGCCAGCTCCTGGCTTCTTTCTGACCTTAACCCTTTGCAGGCAGCCTGCGATGGGCCAGCCAAAGCCACATTTCTCTCTGCTTCTCACGCTCCTGTCCTCTTACTGTACCCCTGAAATGTGTTTCTCCTTGGCACAGCTCTGTGCAGAAACGGAGCATCCAGCACTCCTGCCTTACACCAGGGTGGATTTTCTGCTTCCTGAGCTCAATATGGGCTAAGCACCCAGGTATTCAGGCAGCCTTTCCCCGTGGGTTTTGCAGCCCATGCTGCATCTGACCTGCTGGGTTCAGTGATGCACGAGCCCAAGGAACATGGGCCCACTCTGAATGAAAGGGTTGCACAACAAGGCTGCTCGGGATGTTAAGCAGGCTCTGATTTCTGACTCCTTGCTGCCTTCAGCATGGCCTTCTCTTGCTTCCAAGGATCTTTTTATTTTCCTAAGCAAAGCCAAGCTGGTTTGCTCTTGTGTTCATGCGTATTCTCACACACCTGCTCTGGGAGCTGGAGCATTTTGAGATGTGTATGACCATGATGTGGGTTGCAGCACTGTGCAGGGCTCCGTCCCATCACCATACAGCTGCCAGTTCATCTGATCTTTTGTGTGTGCATGTAAACAACCCTTTTATAACATAACCTGAGAGTGACCAACAGACACGTGTGTTGGCTTGTTTAAAGGGGAGAAAAAAAAAAGGCTGACTTTGCAGTGCAGGGTGGTGCCAAGCTGTGTTCATATACTGCTTTACTTTGGCCTCTGTTCAGCCAGTGGACTGTTTATTTGGATTTGCTGACAGTAAACTAACTCCAAATCATCGTGGTAATCCGGAACACGACAAACTCTTCCTTTTGCTTCTATATTTTGATGCCTCCAGAATTTCTTGTTTCCTCAATTGCAGAGCAAGTGAATTCTCACTTTGGATTTGCTTCCCTGGAAAGAGAGTGTGCCACACATGGCCTGTTGCAGAGGCATTTAGCAGCCTAGCAGAGCCCAGTTTGCACTAATGACACAGACACATCAAACCTTTTGCAGACTGAAGCCACCATCGGGCAAGTGGCAGCAACTGGGAGGGATGTGTTTCAAAAACATGCTGTTCCTCCGAGCCAGATTGCTCATGCAGGCGCTGCCAGAGCAGCACAAGCTGTCTTCTAGGGCGTGCAACCAGAGGTGCAGGCTGGAGTGGACTTTGGAGGCTTTCCTGACAGCTTGGTCCCTGCCTTCAGTTTTCTGGATTGGTAGGTGCAGATTTCTCCTGGAAATAATGCTCTTTCGCCCCAGTGGACTGTGAGTTCCTCTTGGGCTAGGCTGAGCAGACTTGATTTCACAATGTCTGGTTGGATCAAAATCATTTTTGTGCTTTGCTAGAGATTGACTAATCATCCTTCAGTTGTTTGACCAGCCGTTACCCATTAGTGAAATGAATGAGTAGTTCTTTGAGCTGTTGATGTTTTACCCAGAGCAAAAATAAGGGTTTCTTGATGGGTTTGTTGTAGCTGTTATTTTGTTGCTAGCTGTTCCTAAAAATGCTGTGAACCAAACTGGAAGGTACTTTCTTCTCCTGGCATAAATATGTTCAATATACTCAGAGCTACAAAAAAAGTTCAATGTGAGAAAGAGGTGAGGATCTTGTGCTGAACAGGAACCCTCTTTGTAGTATATATTTAAAACCCCACTGTGATGCATTCCTTAATCAGGACTTCCACCCTGTAATTAATAAGCACTCCTGATGATTCCTGTCTGACTTACTCAAGAACCCATCAGTTTAGCCTGACTTTGACATGACATTATAAATGATCAAATTAATTTTTAGCCTAGTGAATAATTTCAGCAAGATGGAGCTTGGGAAACATTGCTTTTGCAACAGAGTGCTCCGAATGTCTCCTCTGAACTGTGCCACACAGTAGCTCTTAATTTCTACGTCTGTAAAGTAAGAATGATGAGATTTAGCCACGTCATAGATTGTGATCATGAGTTGATGTCTAAATTACTTTGAGTTTTTAAAATAGTTTTGTCTTTCTATAAAATCTAGGAAAGATGATGTGGTGATAAGCATATAGTATATGCTGCTGCAATGGCCTAGCAGGGCAAGTAACAAGCTATTTACTCAAGGAGTGTAGTATCTGTAATTCTGCAGTGGTCCCAACGTGGCAAGTGGCTAGTCGTATCTCAGGAGCAAGAACAACCTGGCCTGCATATTTTCTGGCTGTCAAAGCAATAAGAGTAGGTTATGAGCTGCAACTTCACTTTAAGGTTAAGGGCTAGACCTTGCAAATCCCTGTCCTTAAAATAATGGAAAACAGCACTGTAAAATCCAGTATCTGGAAGTTAGGTGTTTCCAACTGGAGGGGGAGAGCTGCAGCCCTTCTGTGGTGATGGTAATTGGACATCTGAGGATCTCATGGCCCCTTCATCCCTGGGAATCTTACAGGTGGGATCAAATGTCTCTTAAAAAGCTCTGCCCTATGTCAGCCGTAAGAACCAGCTCGTAGTTGGGCTTTTGCTGTGGAAATGAATGGAGGAGGTAAGTATCCCACGAGCTGTCAGATGCATGTTTGTAGAGGGTCCCTTTGGCTGAGGGGAAAGTATGGTTGCAGACAGCAGAGGGTAGGCTGAGGTCTTAGTCCCTTCCTTTGAAGGGTCTCTTCAGATCCACCTTGAAAAATTCCCTGACTTTTCCAAATATGCAGCTGCAGGGAGACATTGTAAAAGTGGAGATCAGCATCTTCTTGTTGGATCTAGCACGTAGGAACAAGGTTGTGGCTGTCGGTGCAGTGCCATAAATGAGTCACTGGGTCGGGCCAGGGTGAGTCCACCCCCATCCTGAGCTTACATTTGAATGGGCCAATGTAGAGTTGGTCACTCTCCTTGAGAGCCCTGAGGTTTACCTGCTCACCTACCCTGATTACAAGTTATTTTTGTAGTCCCTGATGGTATGTGTGTTGGATCCTGTGAGGGACAGTCCAGAAGTGTTGTGGGTGTTAATGAACGTTTGCAGCCAGGCTTGTCCTGTGAGAAAGGGCACAGAAATAAATGTCTTGTGAATATTCAGTGCACAGGCCAGTCTTTCTTGAGAGCCCTGAGTTCACCTGAAGCTTGCTGAAGCTGCTTGACTATTCCTAGCGCTGGTTCCTAGTGAGGTATGTGGTGGGACTGGGGAGTAGCATCATCCGCAGAAAAGAGGAACTGGGGATTTGGAACCAACCTTTGCAGATCGTGGAGCTGCTCAGTGCCTCAGCTCTCTGGGGAGCTTCCTTCCTGCTATCGTGGGTGATGGTAGCAACAAGCTGTAAGGACAGAAGACTTGGGGGGACTGAAGTCCTCGGGGAGTCCCCCTTCCCCTGTGCAGACCTAGCTGTCACTTGCCTGCTGGAGACCTCTTCAGCCTTGCAGTCCTGAGTGCTGGGGAGCAAACCAGCTTGGCAGGGGAGCCAGCAAGCTGCCTCAGCACCTGCAGCTCTACGTGCAGGAGGTTTTACATTTTCAACACTTCATTAGGGTCAGGAGCAGCCCTTGGCTCCGTGTGTCTTGCTGGAGCAAAAGGTCCCCCTGCTGCAGGGCTTCCCTTTGAACCTGCTGCAGCGGCAGACTGATACTTCACCCTTCATATGGTCCCTAAAGAGAGCAGAGCTGAGATCCTGCTCTCACATCTATATGGGCAAGTGTCCATAAGTTTTATTGCTTCACTGCAATGGGCTCAGTAACCTCTTAGCTGCCAATCTCCCAGTCCACACCCAGCATCTCTGGGGTTGTGCACACACACCCCTCTGCAGTTCTGGGGACAGCCAAAAAACTTGGGAGATCCTCTGTGAAAATGGCCAAGAAGGGCGGGGTACTCATTTTAAATTGATTGTAAGTTGAAAGTTATTTTTCTGCATAGTGGAAAGTACAGTCATAAACTCCTTCTAGCATTAATCATAGATGTGTTGTAAGGAAAGTTGTTATCTCTTCGTCTGTGCTGTGTTAGCAGCTGGAAGTCTGCAGCCCTGGCTCTGCTGGGAGTTATCCTGACACAGGGGAGGAGATAGCTCTTGTTCTGGAGAGCTAATAAGGCATAAAAGCAAGTATTAGGTGGGTATGACTGATGGGGAACTGAGGTTCTGCTTAACAAGCTGAAGGCTGCTCCTCAAAGAGGGGTGAGAAAGCACAAGTGTGGAGCAGAGGTTAGTTGGCACCGGCCTGCGCTTCTGTCACGTACTCGATAGTCACACGTGTCAATACTACAGCTGCTTTCCTGCACTCAAACTCCACAGGGATAATTGCCCACGCCCAGCACTTTAACATGTGAATGCGAGTGGATGGGACCGTCGTGTGATGGTCGCACTGGGATGAAGAGTGCATCTTTCTTTTCAATCTCCGAGCAGACTGTGCGTGCACGCAGACGGCGCGCTCGGCTTAAACCAAATAATCCCCCAGGGTGTCTGGGGAGGGTGATAATGTAAAAGGAATGCAGGGAGGGTGATCAAAAGAATAAGCATCATCGGTAAAACTCCTGCTCTGGTCCCCGGTGTGCAGTTGCGTGCCCTCTCCTCTGTGCACGGTCTCCTCTCCCTCCCTCCCTGCAAGGGCAGGCACTTCTCGCTGCCAGTACTTGTCATGCCAGTCACACGCGTGCTGGTGTACAGGCTAACACCCTCAACAATAAATCTAAAAGATTAATTACCAAAAAAAAAAAAAAAAAAAATCCCACAACCCCACTTGCGGCATTTGAAATGCGTCTCAACCTTGCTCCTCTTGTGTTATTCATGGGGAAAAGAAATAACCTCCTGAATCGAGCAATTGAGAATGCAAATATCCCAGCCTGGCTCAAAAGAGGAATCAAGCTCTATATTGTCAAGCTGATTAGCATCCTGTTATGTGGGATACTACCCTGAGTCTGGAGAGAAAATTTGGGGACAACTGTGCTTAATGCTCAGGGATGAGGTTTCTAAGTTGTGCCCAGAAAGAGATTGTAGTATTGCTACTCCCTGGATGATGAGAGACCATAAGATATGTTTTCTTGTTCTCTTCATGGCGACTGCCCTTCCTCTGGTGAGATCTTTCAGCCTTTTGTTTCCTGTCACTGACGAGCTGTTTTTTGTGAGTTGAGGTTTTTTTGTTGTTGTAAAATTGAAGCTTTCTACAGGCAGTGGAACAAAGATTTTCTTTTTTCTCTTGTGAGCAGGGAGGGAAAGTACATTGGAGCAGTTTCTCATGGGAGTGGGACTTCTGCTTGCAATAAGGATTTTACACTTTGTTTTGCCTTTTTACCCCTTTCCCTGAAAGCACTGTAGAAGTGTCTTCCAGAAAGACTAGGAATTATATCCTGGGCCCTTTCAGTTCATATCCCAGCAGCAGGGTGGGAAATGCAGCATTTGGGAGTTGACTGGAGATATTTAGAGAGAAAAACAGCAAAATTAATCCAAATCTGCTCCTTGTTGTTATGTAATGAACCTAAATCCTCTATAACATTCCTCATTGTCTGCTGCAGATGTTGGAGGGAAAAATAAAACAAGAGCTTTCCTATTAAGTGCTGTTCATCAGTTATGACCCACGTGCAGGGGCATGACTGTGGCTGGAAACCACGATGGCAATAACAGGCAGGTGGCTTTTTACCCCCCCAAAAAGCTGCTGGGCATCCTTGTTTCACAACTTTATTTTTCAGACAGGTTTTGCTGTCCCTTCTCCACTTTCAGGGAAATCATTGTCACACCACAATCAGCTGAGCTGATTTCTCACAACCCTGAGCCATATCTCCAAAATCACATTCTGTGACGAGTTCCCTGCCCTGGTGAAGCTTGTTCTTGTTGAGTAACTTACAGCCATCGGAAGCTATCAGTGTTTCATGTTAGGGATAATGAGTTTATCATCGAGTTTATCTCCTTTCCATTTTCATTTTTGGTCTTATTAAACACGTTTCTCTTGTTTCCTCCCAAGAATGCCAGGACTGGTGGGCTGCAGGTTGCAGACAGAACACTTCTACGCTTCCCGCAAACTGCACAGTCTGTTCTGCTGTGAAAAGCCTTCAGATAGTGACAGACTTTGGAGAACTCTCAGAAAAGCTCCAGAGGTCTCAGCCTTTTCTAATCAAGGTAATGCATGGATATTTGTCAGGCTGGATGATTAGTCCAAACTCTTGAATAACACCAGCCAAAGACCCCTGTCCAGTGTTTTCAACCACAAACTCAAACTGCTGATTGAGGTAGAGCATATATCTAAGAAGACATTTAGCCCCAGTTTAAAGATGTCAGGAGGTGAGGAGCTCACTGCATCCTTAGCAAGTTGTGCCTCTGACTAATTATCATTGTGGTTGGAAACTTAGCAATCTAGATGGCTGTCATTCTTGGATGTTCTTTGGTGGGATGGAAATAGGAGAGGGGAAGAACCTCAGGTGCACAGCTTTTATCTTTGTTTTGTGTCGTTGAAGACAGGACAGCATCTCTCCTATGAAGAACTGAAGCATTTTCAGTCCCAGGATCCAGAACTGGCAGAGGTTATAATAGAAGAAAATCCAGCTGAATTGTGGAGCTGCCCGTTTTTCTTTCCCGGGTGAGTCAAAGACAAAACGTGTGATAGATGTATATGTCCTTTCTGCAGGGCTCTTTGCCCGTGTGAACTACCAGGAGCTTGCAAGTTGTACTTTACCTGGAGGAAAGGGGAACAGGAGGGGGTTAAGAGTCTTCTGTCTGCCTGCTGGCACTGATTTGATCCAAGGAGAAGACTTCTGCACTAAAAATGGAGTATTGTGGCTGGGACTTCATGTACTGCTCACTTTACAAGACAAAAATATCCGGTGACTGCTCGGTCCTGTTCTTCAGGCCATACGTTAATCATCTGGGCTGTGGTCTGATCACCTGAGGCAACTGGTTTACATTTCTAATTGCCTCTGTCAGCAGAGGATTTCCACTGAGCAATTAGTGCTGACTGAGAAGAGGTGCCATGACTTTTGCCAAAACACTGAGAAGCAACAGGAAGCTGAGGGATCCTGCAATGTGTGACTGGTCCCATGCAGGAAAAGTGGCCTACCCTAATCCCTGACCCCTGTTGACTAAAGGCTTTTTGCTAAAGCCTTTAGTGTGGCTCTAAGACATGTGAACAATTCAGAGCTCTATGAGCAACCCAGCATATTAGCAAAGTCTTTTCATGTGGAGAAGGGAGAGAAGTAACATGGGCAGCTGCCACCAGGTGTGGAGCAGGCTCCCTGGCACGTTTGTACAAGCAAAGGAGCAGCGTCTAAGCAGGCTTGGAGAAGGGCATGGTGGAGTCTGTGCTTTGGCTAATGGTTGGATGGGACCTTCTTGCTGCACTTCTTGACAGCAGTGCTGGTAGACGGATGATCAGGGTACAGAAGTATTAATCACGTCGAGCTGCTAGACAGAGATGTAAAAATAACAAGCCGCACCCTGCCTTTTCCAGTTACATTCCCTGGCCTAGAGAATAGACTTGGATTCCCCCCACCTTGCCATGTGGTTTCAGTTATGGTTGCATACAATGCCACCTCTCTGCGTCTTTTGTAATTAATGGATCTGATCAATGACTCGGATCATTTTAAGGGAAGAAGGGAGGGGAATTAAGTTTAGGCATCCGTGATGATCTGTTTGTTCCCTGTTTACGTGGTCCTGCTGCAGGCACTAAGAGGAAGCTACAAAGGAGCACAGGTTTAGAAGCTGAGAAGTTGGATTTTGCTCTTAGCTCCTAGGGGCTAGTCTATCAGCAGGCTGTTTATCAAGCATGAATATTTGTGAAGAATTTTGATTTTGGAAGTAGCCTTTTAAATACAAGCATTATCATTGTGTGGTATTTCTTTAATATGGGTTGTTTTGTTTTGTTTAGGAACAAATCTGTGAATAAAACTCGAATTCTGCAGGAATTTTTCCCTACTTCCTCTTTGCTGTCCTTCCCCAAGGCAGTGTCCCTGGAGAGCTGCTTCCTCATCCGCCACCCAGATTTGGGGAATAAGGTGAGAAATTCATCCCAGAGACGTTATCTCCCTGTCTGTGAGCTGTCCTCCAGAAGCGCCGAGACTTTGGGGGATTTGCAGGACATTTTCAGCTGATACAGTCCTGACAGAAGGGTGTAGGGTTGAATCACAGAACGGTGAAGGGTTGGAAGGGACCTCAGTTCTGTCCATCCCTGTGTAATGTGGCAGCTCAAGGTTGCTGTACCACCCAGGAGTCGTGTGCAGGTGGTACACCTCATCCATCTCCCTTGGTGGTTAGAGATGCCTGCGTGGTGTCCCAGCTCCGTTCACATTTATGTCCTGGCCCTGCTCTGTAGCTGAGTGAGTGGATGGTCTTTTTTGTGCACAGTTGGGCAGAATTCCTTTAAGAGTTGCATTGTAGGAGCTGTTTCTGGCAGCCAGTCTCACCCATTCCGAGATACCTGCCATGGAGATGTTTCCCTGAATGTGGTGACACTTCAGGCTTCTAGCCTGATCTCCTCTCTGTTTTCTTGTGGGCTTTGTGGGTGTGGAGGGCCTGCATTGCCTTGGACAGAAGAGGGGAGGACCCTTGCATGCAGCTGACCTCAGCTATGATCTACTCGTAACTGGGGTGAGCAGCAAACCTGTGGTTTGCGCTGTCTCACCTTGCTGCAGGGCAGTGACTTGCCCCTTGTTTGCAAACATCAGACAGACACAAGAAAAGCTAGCGAGGCTTTTGAAATACTGTCGTCTCATCCTAGAGCTACAGTTTGCACAGCCTGTTTGCTGTTGGAAGCGGACAGCTCACCCTGACTGTTGTACCTCTGGACAAGTGCAGAGGATACTGTGAGATGTTCAAGGTGGAGCTGGAAGCTGGAGATTTGGGTGAGTACCAGTGCTGTAGCATGCAGGGTCTGGGAGATCCCTTGGAGCCAGGAGCCTGCTTCCAGCTGGGTCTTTTCTGTCTGACACCTGAGAAGGTGGTGTGTGCCATTGCCACTTCCAAACTGGCGTGTGCCTGCTGTGCAGATGAGTGATCGTTCTGGACTGGGAGTTTGTGGCCTGAAACACAAACAACAGGATACCATGAGATACTCAGTGTGACAACTGAGCAGTGTGGGCTACACAAGATCTGATGCTCTGCTGGGTGTTACAAACCCAGCGTGTCACTGAGGGCGGTGTCTTTCCAAAGAGCTTCTGCGTACCCCCAGCACTTCCCGGGAAACGGGAGCAGTCATTAAGCATGGATTTATCTAATATTGCCTCTTCATTGTGTCTTCCAAAGGTTACGCCAGCGCAGATTACTGGACGATGAGCTTCACGGCCAAAGGGACAGAGCCTGCGGTGGTTTGTGATGGAGCTGCTAGCTAAGGACAGTGGGGTGGGAAAACAAAGCTGTTTCCAGGACAAGAAGACCTTCAGCTTTGAAGCCAAGGCAACGTCTTGAAAGAGATAGAGCTGGGGCAGGCAGCTTTGCCACCCTGCATGTTTACAGTGTTTAACAATGACTGTTTTCCTGACCCTTGAGGTAATTCTTTGCCTTTCCTCAAATGTATTTTGGGAGAAGCTCAAGCTATTTATGACCTTCCCTGTCCCCTCAGGTAAGCCCTGGGTTTGCAGCAAAGGGTTTTTTCCAGGAACAACAGAGGGATTTCTCAGGATGAGATTCACCTTGTGTCCTTTGTGGATTATGGCACTTCTGAAACCTCCCGGGGGGTTTGGGAGTGGGGAGGGTGTGTGACATTTCTGTGTACATTCCTCCCGAGGAGGAAGCTTTGAGCCTGTCTTGTCAGGCCAGCTCTATAAAGGGAATGAATTGGTGATGTGTCCCAGCTCCACCCCATCTCTCCATCAGTACATAGCTGTGTGCCTCAGTAGTGTGTCCCACAAAGCCGGTCTTGGCTCTGTGCTCCAGGGCTGAGATGAGCCTTGCAGCCAAGGGCCAGAGACCCTCACCCACTGCCTCGTTCTTCTACCAAAAGAACCTGTTCAGGCCTCTTCTTTGTGTCTTGTGATCACTCTTCTGCGGCTCTCTGTCAGCAGGTTGTGAGTGAGCCAAATAGTCGCTGCTTTTTTTTCCTTCACCTCCTTTCCTACAAAAATACTGATGCAGGTTTTAGTGGTGATGGTGCCGAGAGTGCAGTAGTTGTGGATGGAGATGGGGCTGGGTGCAGAGCAGCTCTGTACAAGTTTCATCTCCTGATGGTGCACCGAAGACACCAGGGCTGTGTGACCATTTTCATGTCCTCCTTGCTTTGAGAGGTGCTGCCTGCGTTCCCAGCCCAGGGTACCTATGGGAACACCTGAAATCTTCCTCATCCCTGGTATTTTTTTTGCATCAACTCCTCCCAGACCTGGAACTCTGTCTTCAGAATGAACGCTGGTTTTTCCTGAGTCCTTTCCAAGCTGCCTTCGCATGCTTCCTGTTGCTTGAACACTGCTTTATCCAGTGCCCTGAGAGAGGCTCGGTTTCAGTGTTTGCAGGCTGCGGATGCTGCGGTCCCTTCCAAGTGTGATCCTTTGGGTCCGATCCTGCTGTTGAAGATCATTTACAGATGTGTCAGGCTGAACTCATAGGCCAGGGCTGGGGTTCAGGACATACTCTCACAGTTGTTAATATGGAATTGGGAGGGGTTTTGTTTGAGAGCAAGTTAACTCTGTTCTCAGGAGCCGAGAACCTTTTCCTCTGTAAATATTTTAGGTACGTATAAAATGGCAGATTGGAAAAAACGTCTGTCCAGCCTTTGTTTTTGAGCAAAACCAGGAGAATGGGAGCAAACATCGTACTAATCTTGTTAGGGCCTGACAAAGGCTGCCAAGTGGGATGACCACGTCTGGCTCCTGTACAAGGATAAGGCAGAGGACAGTTCTTGCTCCAAAGAATTTAGTCTGAGGCCTTGACACTGCAAACATTTCTATGCATAACCCTTGTTTTTCACCTGTAAACAACCCCAGCACCCGTGTCAGTCTGTGTGCCTGGCCCTCGACACTGGACCAACGTGCACCAGATCTAGTAGAACCAAAGCGGGAGAGTCTGACTCTCTCAGGACACAGAAGGACTAATCTAATTTGTAGCAAAATATTAAAGGGAATTGGATTAATGAGACTTCTGTTAGTATTGTTAATGCTTGGGGGGGTGTGTTTTACACTTGTAACTCTACATGCAATCTTGTACATGCCAAGACGCACACACACCACCCCTCTCTGCTCCTAAAGCCTGCGTCTTAGTTAATGGAAATTTGGGAGTTTGGTGATGGCAGAATTAGGGCCTCATTAGTGACTGTTGCTATTTACACTTTGGCAGCTTCTCAAGTCAAATTCAAAGGCTGACAAGGTTACTTCACCTCGCACTGGTTTTGTACCTGATCCATTTCTGTAAAGCATTTGGTTAGAGATGTGTACGGAGAGAACCTGACCCATTGTCACCGAGATCCCGGGTGGTTTGCTGATGCTCTTACTTCTAAGTGTCCTTGAACGTACCTTGTAAAAGAGCCGCGGAGACAATTCTGAAGTGTCTGTGAAATGCCTGTATTTTGTGAGTTGTGCTTAAGCCCTTGTGGCTGTCTGGCTCCTTTGCGAAGGGGCAGAGGGAATGGGTCTGTTCACGTGTTAGTGTTTAGACTGGGGGGGAAAGGGGCGGCTTTAGGGCAGGTTTGTGCCTATTTAGCAAAAGTGCTCTCACGTCTTGCTTCTCCCCTCCTCAAAGAGTTGCAGCTGGTTGGACAGAAGACGGTGAATCTGGACTGTTTGCAGATCAGCTTTCCAAGTGCACTTTATGGTCTCTGCATAAGTTTCCAGATCTGTGTCTAGGCGATACATTGCATATGTCCCAACCTTGCTCCCTCTGGAGTTTACATCATTTGTTTTTAAACTTCCAGTATATTTTCTCTTCCTCTTCCAAAACCTGTAAGGAATTAGCTGCTAAACTGAAACAGGAGGGCAATTCTCCTGCTGATAAAGAGCCGATGTTGGCCCTAGCTGCTGTTGAGTGCGGAGCCCCAGTCTGTAGCACGGCTTCTAGAGCAGCTCCTGTCTTCTGCTGCCAGAGAAGTAGTGCTAACGCCTTCCGCATCGCAACGCGGGTGAGGAGCCGGGATGGAAGACTCAGAGGTGAGGCCAAAGTGGCAAAACTAGGATGGCCAAAAGGAGGTGTTGACACCTTGGCCAAATGGCGAGCCCTGGTCGTCTTCCTCACCCGGCGCTCTGCCTTCACGGGGCCTTTGCAAAGGCTGCTGAAGGCTGTGACTTCCCTAGAGAGCCTGGCAGCTCCCAGTGACCTGCTGAGGCTGAACTGCGGGGAATGTGGCTGTTCTCTGAGCTATTGAGGCATCGCGGTGACAGACGTGATCGGATGAGTGGCGGAGGGTGCGTGTCCCATCGTGGTCTCCCTCACCTTTAGCTTCACTTTGGCACTTGTGCGTATCCAAGCGTACGTGCTGGTTTGGACAATGCCCCACTCCCCACCCTGGCCAGCTCAGAGGGGTGACCGGTCAATGCATGTGTCCCAGCTTCTTCAAATCTCTTTGTGTGCTTCAGAGCTCTTTGCCTGCGAGCTGGGAGATGGGCTCCTGCTCACCCGACATCCCAGAGGCTGCAGAGCTGCTCTGAAATCACACCAGCGAGGCGCAGAAATCGGTGCTACCCGAGAGCCCAGCGGGCAGAGGCGTGGAGGGGGCATTTCTCTACTTGCCAGGCTAGAGGGGCTGTCACCCGGCAGCTGGGCGGGAGGATCGTGGTTTAAAGCTGGTTTCCAAGAGCAGGGGTCATCTGTTGCTTTTAGTCAGTCCTGAACTCAGGGTAACTGAAAGGAGGAGAAAGGAGTATTATTATTTACTTCAGTACCAGGAAATCAGCATCCCCTAGGGGAGCCAAGCTGACAGTTTCTATTGATTTTTATTTTTTCTTTTCTTCCTTTCTTTGTTGGTGTGTTTTTTTTTTTTTGTTCCTCCCCCCTGGCATTGCACACACAAATTCCCCTGAGGCAGCCCTGCAGATCCCAGCCTCAAAACTCCCTTTGCAATGCCCTGGAGAGCTTTCTAGGGTCGGGTTTACAGGGAGTCTTGGGCCTTTAGCTTCTCCCCTTGGGGCTTTAGCTTCTCCTGCTAGTCCTCTTGCTGTAATGATCTGGCAGAGAAGCTGGTTTTACTGGGCTGGCTGGAAGCACCTCCCTCCCCTCATGGCTGGCCTCCCTGGCTTTCTAGCAGCAAGCCTTGCACGCTCTTTCGCAGCAAGTCCCGCTCGCAGCGTGGGAACACCCCGAGCAAGAGGAGGTGGGGAGCAGCAGAGCATCTCAGTACTAGAGCTGGGAGCTCTGTGGACTCCAGCATCTCGGGCAGGTGATGGTCCAGCCTTTAAACCCCCACGTTCACGTCGGTAACGCTGCTCCAGGGAGTGAAGTTTGTGGGATCCACCCAGTCCCAGGCTCAGTGGTCCACGTTTCACCCCGTGGCTATACTTCCTGGGGTGAGGCCATTTCGGTGGGTGCACAAAGAGCTTTTGCTTCCTGCAGACTAAACTCTCTCCTCTTTGTCAATTTTATTTGTGGAACTGTATATTCTCCTCTTCAGGAAACTCCTTCTTGTAAAGGATAGATTTACTGTCCTGCTGAGTTAAACAAGGGAGATGCTGGACTTCCCCTTTGCTTTGGAGATTCAAACAAATGGCAGGTGATTTATTTTTAGCATTATCTCTTTGTCTACGGGGAGGGGGAGGCATGGTATAAAGGCTCAGGGGTGCTGGGAAGTCAAGCTATATATGCATAAAGACTGTTTCAATGCTGAACACTAGAAATTCAGTGGTGGATAAGAAAAAAAAGAATGTAAATATGCACTTAATGCAGAATTTTATGGATGGTCATAATTTAATATATTGCAAACTTTGTAAATACTGGGGAAAAAGCCTGTAAAGTGTGTAAATAAATAAGATTTGTATGTAAGAAGAATAAAAAAGTTTTTACTTTTTGCAATTAAATACAAGTGTTAATGCACCTTTTCCCCTTTCCTGATTTATTGTCTTTTCATCTTGCGTGTCAGCCACTGAGGGGTCGTTTAACCCTTTTTAGGGCACTTCTTCTCACTGGAAATGTCATTTTAAGTGAAAATTCGGAAAAATATCAAAAGAAACACTTTGGAAACACTGGTTCCCTAAGCAAAGTTGATGCAAGAGTTCTGCCTGTCCCTCCTTTCTTCACAATAACAATCTCCATCCTTCCTTCACAACTCAGCTTATTTCAGCCAACCCTTGAGGGGCAGAAGATGATAAGCTCCTCCAGAGTTCATAAAAACAGGCAAGTAGTGGAGAGAAAGATCCTGCTGCTCCCAGGACACTGCATTAGCCTCCTTAGACACCAGAGAAGCCACGCTGAAGACCCTCAAGATGTGAGTCAGTAGAAAAACCAGGCTCCCTTCCTTCTGTGCCTTTCTGGAGCCCACCGGCCTCGAGCCAGACCCTGCGCACCCCATCGGGTGTCGGCGTGCGGCTCCCGTCTCCCGTGCGGAGGCTGCTGGCTCCGGGAGGTGCGGGGGGACGGGCTGTTCCCTGAGCGAGCCGAAGGGAAGCCGCATTCCTCATGCGCTTACCTAATGCCGGCTGGACACGAGCGTGTCAGCTCCAGGGTGGGGCTTGGACCTCGCGCTGTTCATCTCGATGCTTCGGACGTTGGCTCCAGAAAGAGCCGTCGGGGCAGGTTGGGGAGTTGAGAAATGGCCCCGCACCCCCTCTGCCAGCAGCCGCGCCTGACCTTGCCGAGTGCAGCGGCCGTTACTCACGTTTCCCCATGACCCACGTGCCCTGGTTGTGACTCCTCCAGGGCTGTTTTCGCTTCCCCACGAGCACTTTGTGTCCCCTTAATCCTTGTTGCTGTGCTATCTCCTGCGAGGCTTAGGATGCTGTAGTGCCAGGGCTGACGTGGAGCTTGGCCCTTCATCTCTGCGTCATGTTTGCAGGGACCAGTATATGGGTTGAGGTCTTCTCAGCACTGCCTCGTTCCTTGTAAGCCAGGCCATGGCGAGCTGGTGCCAGTGTTGGTCCTTTCTAGTTCTTTCTCCAGCAGCAGAGCTTTTGAGGTGTCTCATGATGAAGACAGGTTTGCCTTGACCCCGATTCCAGGCCTGCAGTTTGCCTTAGCAATAACTGGGAACCGCTTTGGCTGAGTTGAAGATAACCTGTTGAGATGTTCACCTCAGACCCTGCTCGCAGAAATTGTTGGACTGTTGAGAGTATGGTAGATCCTGGACCTAATGAAGGAGAAGGTAATATGCAGAGGTAAGAGATTTGGGGGGCAGTAGGAGAGATACTGGGGCAAGAGAAGTGATCAGTGTGGTCCAAAGCAAAAGGAAAAATGGCAAAGCCCTGCCTGGGGAGGCGGGAGGGGAGAGGGGGAGGCAGCGCCGACAGCGTGTGATTAATTTGGCTCTGCTGGCCAGAGCTGCCCACCCGCTGAGCCTTTCTAATAGCCTGCGATCCCCAAAGGCAGCTCCTGGAGCAGAGCCGGGGCGGTTGCACAATCGCAGATGGGGAGGAAGAGGCTGCAGGCAGGGTGGAGGGGCTCTGCCAGACTGTCTCCATGGCTGGGTGATGTGGGACACCTGATGTTGGGCCCTCCAGGTGTCTGCCTGGGGAGGGAGCACAGCCTGTCCCTGCAGAGCTGATGGCTGCTTATTCCAGCCAGCCCTGAAGGCAGCTATAGACCCTCAACTCCCCTTTTTTGGGGCGATTTCTGCTCTATATCCTGTTCTTCCTCTCCTGCTCACCCTTCTCCTGATGGCCCAGGGAAGGGCATCAACCCCAGCAGGCTGGGGGAGCCTCGGGGGGGGCCCCACTGCTTTCCCCCCAACACGGCCAGTGCACAGACACGGGGCTGGACAAGGTGGGCTCTGAGTCCCAGCTGGGGAGTTACTACGCTGTGAACTGTTCTCAGCAGTTGCATCTTGTTGCCTTCATTTCTAGACGCAGCTGCGTTTCAGGGACAGGGGAGGACCCTTGTGTAAATCAGGGCTTTGCTGGTTGCTCACAGATTGTTATTATAGTTTAGGAGAAAAGAGACAGGAGGTAGAAGAGAGGACCTGTAGCTGAGGGCTAAGGGGATGTCTGAGGTTTGGAGCAGCAGAGGCTTGGAAGAAAAATGCCGATCCAGGGATTACGAATCAGGCAGAGGGTCTGTCTCGGGGAGTGGACCCTGCGCCCTCGTTGGCACCAGCCGTACTGCTGCTCCTCCACCAAGGCCGATATGTGAGATGGGTGTGTACCACGTGGCTCCGAAACTCTGCTCTAATAAAGAAATACGTTTCCTCCCCAATCTTCAAGCTGTTGGGTGTTCCTTGCTTTTGGGAGGTGCTTTAAATCCGACTGCCAGAGCCGTGGGCTGCTAAGAGCAGAAGCTGGCTGCAAGATGCTGAGCTCAGGTCTTCCTCCTCTTTTCCTATTGCTCACAGCGCTGGAGCTGAGCTGGTCCCTGAGTGATGAAGAAAAGAAGATAATCTTGGATGGGCATAATAAATACCGCTCCGGGGTCTCTCCTCCTGCTATGGATATGCTGAAGATGGTAAGTGGCTTTTACTGAAGGGGGATATCAGAGGGTGTTTGTGTAGCACAAATCTGGAGCTTAATGCTAGGAGGGATCGGGGTTGTCTTTAGGGGGGGCAGAGCAATTCTTCTCTAGGGTTACAACTAGGTATCGATGAGGGGTTCCCTAACCTGCCTCTAGAGAGATGAGTTTCCTTTTGCCTATAGAGTTGTCTTTGTGGAAGTTCCTAAGTGTGATGCGAGTCCCCTGATGCTCTGTGTGAGCGCGATGCAGCTCTCGCTCACGAGTGCCCGCTGGAGCTCCTTGTGATGCTGAGGAAAGGCCGGTGAGACATTGCCATGAGCGGGTGCCCGGGGCTGGAGGGGGAGTCCTGCTGTGGGGGGCATTTGACTTTGCAGCTTAATGGGCTTTTAACTACAGGAGGGAACGTCGACTTCAAACACGACCACCAGGTCATTCAGTTATCGGAGCTTTCCATCTCTCTCCTAATCCCACCATAACTTGCCCATGGCTGTCTCGGAGGTGGGCGATCTCCCATTTTGCTTGGGGAAACTGAGTCGGGCGTCCACCATCACTTGTGGCTGCAGTGGGAACAAAACCAAGCTCTTGAGCTGGTGCTGCTTTTTGTCTTATTCAGAGCCTTGATTTGATTAAAATTTGGCCATCACGTTTTATCTTGCACCACATGTGATTCTTCTCACTGTTTACAACACGTGTGGCGGAGGACAACTGTTTATCATGGATAGTTGGAGCGCTTTGCTCTTTCGGTCACAGTGTGCATGGAGGAGACCTCTGTGTCTGGCCCAAAAGTTGCCCGGGCTGAGTTAAACCTTTGTGGGTTGGTAAATGGGAGCTTACTGAGCAAGTGAAGCAAAAAGCTGTATTCAGGCATAGGAGGTCTGAGTAGTGACTTCAGACTCAAAGGGGACAGAGCCAGAACGCTGAGCACCGCAATCCTGTGGACACGCACCAAAGCAAGGCACAGAAAACCCAGATAATTACGGCTTTGGAGCCAAAGTCTTAGAGAAAGCCTGAGGGAAACAATTTCTCCAGGTCCTTAAGCCAGCGGCAGTTCTGAACCGGGGGCTGCTGCTCCCAGCCGAAGCTTTGGTTGCAGATCGCGTGCTCTGAGATGCTCCCCTCCGCCGCGTTGCTTTGCTCCTGCTTAAGCACGCAGCACCTCCTCGCAGTCCAGAGCCAAAGGCTTTTTTTTCTTTCTTTTAAGAACAACAAATGTTTAGCTCACAGCAGCCCTGACGATTTCTTGGTAGAGGTTTTCCGTGAGAGCGTCGTCCTCGCCTCCCTCCCGGGACGTTTGCTTGGACCGTCTTCGCCTCCGAGTTCACCTGCTGCCGTGGCGCCGTGCCCGGCTGAGCTCACCCCGCTTCTGTTTGGGACACGGAGCTGGTTGCTGTGGAAATAGTTAGGCGATGGCGGGGGGGATACATCGCCTAAAGCCACTTCTTTAATGAGGCAAATCCTGCAGGTGCGAGTCCCCTGTTTATGGAGCCCAGCTCCGTGCCAGAGGCAGAGGGGCGTGCGCTCCCCAGACTGGGTTCCCAGCCATCGCTCTCAGCCTGGCTTAGGGCCACGGTGGGAGGTCAACCAACGTTCTGTGCCCCCATCCAGATATTTCGGTGTTTCCTTTCCCCTCAGGCCCGTCCACATCCCCTGGACACCCCGATGGTGACGTGCCCTGTGTCAGGGCCATGCTCTGTTCCCCTTTGGATCCAGCCCTGGCTCTGTCTGGGAAGGTCCCCCCTCAGGACCCGCCGGGTGCTGGGCTGCCTTCCAGCCCGCCGCGGAGGCAAAGCTGCTGTCTCCATCAAATGGCGCAAGGATGGTCCAAACAGCTGCGGTGTGGGGTTCCCCCTATACCTCCCCGTGAGAAAACCTCTTCTCCTCCTGCATATCAACGTGGCTGGGGGGGACCATGGGCCAGTGGGCTCAGCTGGCGGTGGGGCCACTGCTGCTCCAGAGGGGGCTCTTGGCAGGCAGCCGCACGGCTCTGTCTTGGATCCAGGCAAACAGATGATGTTTCCCAGGAGCGTGTGCTCCCAGGCTCTGTGCAGCTGGCAGGGGACATGTGTCCTGCTCTCCTCCCATCCCCACCCGGGTCAAAGAGGGATGTCCCCAGGCCCCCTCCTGTGTGACCCGGGGTGAGTTTCCTCCCTGCTTCTATCTAACTTCATGGTTTCCCCACGCTGAGTTGAGGATGTTCCATGATGACGTTAGAGATGCTTTGGGCAAGGTTGTGAGAGCCGTGCTGATGTGCTGACCTTCCCGTTTGACCTATAAGCTAAGGTTTGGTTTGTGCTGGGACTGACTGTGGAGCTCCCCTCTCCTGAGGACTGTGTTGGCGAGGGATTTGAATTTTGCTCATGAATGGAGAAATTGTGGACAGAAAGTCCAGGGGTCCTGGGTACGTGTCCTTGTGTATGTCAGAGAGCCCAGTGTGTCTCTATGCTGACACCGAGCTCCTTCCAGAGCTGGGACACGGAGCTGGAGGCCTTTGCTCAAGCCTACGCAGAGAAATGCATCTGGGACCACAACAAGGAGAGGGGTCGACGGGGGGAAAACCTCTTTGCTATGGCCCCAACCCTGGACCTGGAATTTGCCGTGGAAGACTGGAACGGGGAGGAGAAATACTACAACCTGACAACTTCGACCTGTGTCCCCGGGCAGATGTGTGGCCACTACACCCAGGTACCAGGCTGCTGGGGTGGAAGGATGGGGTTGTTGGGAAAGGAGCTGTACCAGAGCCCCAGTTCCTTCCAGAGTCTTTGCAAAGGGATGAGGAACCAGGTAGGAGTCACAATGACACAGGGGGCCCTGGGCATGGTGCCAGCCATGACCAGCCTTTTGGAGAAGACCTTTTTTTAAACAAGCTCTGCAGCCTTTTTTTGGCTACTCAGCAGAGCTGGGTGCCAACTTGTCGTAGGCAGAGATACGAGGTCTGAGTGTTTCTTCACAGATTGGGTGGGAGGGAAGGAGGAGCAGAGATGGTGGTGGTAAATGTGAGGATGGATGTTTGGAGGATTCCAGGACCAAAGTGGAGATGGTGATGCTCTGCCTGGGTAGACTATATGGTAGGAAAGCTGTGATGCTTGGATACGTGGGCTGCAGCCCTAGGTTGGGAGGGTGGTCCAGACAGGGGCAATGCTAAAGCAACGTGGGAATGTGGGATCTGGGGCACACGCTAAGAGATGAGGGCGACATTGGTGTAGTGACAGAGCAGCCGTCAAGGCCAGGGGACAGGTTGCTAACAGGGCATCTGCCTTCACCCCATCACCTCACCTTCACCCCTGGTCTTTGCCTTAGGTGGTCTGGGCAAGCACGCATCAGATCGGCTGTGGGGCGAAGTTTTGCGAGAAGATCGACGGAATCGAAACGGAGGAAATGTACCTGCTTGTTTGCAACTATTATCCCCCGTAAGTGCCGTGATTCGCGTGGCTTGGTGCATCTTGAAGGGGTTTCTGTGCTGGAAATGTCCTTCCTTCAGTCCTTGCGGCAGAGCAGGATTTGGCCTTGCTCAGAAATAGAAGCAAAGCGATTCCAAGAACGGCCTTTGTTATCTTGGGTTGGTCACAAAGGAAGGAAGGGTTGTCTGGTGATCCTTGCCCGTGATTGCGATGGCTGAGGTCTGGTTCAGCTCCTGGCACAGACCCAGGGGGGAGCTCCCCCCTGAGAGCTGCCCAAGGCTGGTGCCACAATAGCTGAGGGTACAAAAGCAGCTCCCTGCTCTGTGCGTTGTTCTTCCGTGACGGCAGCAGCGGTCGCCTGGGGTGGAGAAGCCCATTTGCACCAGCAGGAAGGGTTGGACGTGGGAGGACAGGTGGGTGCCTGCATGCAAAGCCCTGGGACTAGACTTGGAGACCACTTGCTTGGAGCTGGTGAGACCAACAAGAGCAGCCGGTCACTGCAGACCTTCGTAGGGGTCTTGAGCAAAAGGGAGACAAAATCACCTGTCCAAATGCCCACTGACTGCTCTGTTCCGAGGGGTGGTGAAGGACCTGGCCCATGGAGCTGTCTCCTCTGGTTTTAGCAGCCTTGGGGCCAGGCTGTTGAGCAAACGGCACCGACAGTCTGCACCAGGAGACCAAGACCTGTTTTTTACATGAATCCTGAGTTTTGCCTTGGCTGGGATATTCCAGTTGAATCAGGCCCCCTCCTTGGGCTGGCTGTCTCCCCCTCTCCTCACACCTTCTTCTTCTTGGTGTCTTCTCCTTCCAGGGGTAACATGAAAGGCCGAAAGCCGTACAAGGAAGGACCCTCATGTTCGCAGTGTCCCGAGGGCAGAGTCTGCGTCAACTCCTTGTGCGGTAAGTGAAGCAAAGCGGCGCGTGTCCCTCAACAGGCTCTTGGGACTCAGACCCTTGGGCTGGGGTCCAAGCTCTGAACCTTCCTGGAGCTACCAGGAAGCCCTGGACCAGCAGTTCCAGAGCTGAACCATGAGACATCAGGTGTGATGGCAGCCCCTAAGACCAGTCAGCTGCCTCAAGATGAGGAGGATCGGACAAGGACCTCACACCCCCTTAGCCAGCAATTGTTGCCCCAGGAGGACGCCCTGATCCCGAGGGACAGGGGGTTGTGTCAGGGAGATGAGATGTCTCCAGGCTGGGACCCCCAGAGTGGGGGATGCCCCAGAGTGACCTGAGAGGGGTCAGCTGCTGCTTCACACCCCACTGATTTCTGCTGGCCCTGCCTAGTGCAGGGGATCCGTTGAGGTCAGCTGACCCCAGCCCTAACCCATGGCACTTTTCATCTCTTACCAGAACCCACTGTAGAAGAGACCACTCCAGCCTCTGTGACAACAAAGGCAAGCCCATCCACCCCAACCACAGCCATGCCAAAACCCACAACCGCAGCCAAACCAGAACCCCCAACACCAGTGCCCACCACAGCCAAACCAGAACCCCCAACACCAGTGCCCACCACAGCCAAGCCACCACCCAAAACCACACTTCCAACCACAACCACAGCCAAGCCACCACCCAAAACCACGCTTCCAACCACAACCACAGCCAAGCCACCACCCAAAACCACGCTCCCAACCACAACCACAGCCAAGCCATCTCCCACAACCACGCTCCCAACCACAGCCAAGCCACCACCCACAGCGATGCTCCCAACCACAGCCAAGCCAAAGCCCGCAACGCTAGCACCCATCACAACAACAGCCAAGCCAAAACCTGCCACCACACTCCCAACAACAACCCCAGCCAAGCCAAAACCCACAACAGCAGCAGACACCACAGCCATGGCCAAGCCAAAACCCAGCACCCCAGCACTCACCACCACTGCTGCCAAGCCAAAGCCCACCATGCTAACAACCACCACGCCAAAACCCACCACAACAACCACTACGGCCAAGCCAACACCCACCACAACCACCACTACAGCTAAACCAGCACCCACCACACCAAAGCCTGCCACAACCACCACAACGGCCAAGCCAGCACCCACCACAACCACCACTACAGCCAAGCCAACACCCACCACACCAAAACCCACCACAACGGCCAAGCCAGCACCCACCACACCAAAACCCACCACAACTATGGCAAAGCCAGCACCCACCACACCAAAACCCACCACAACTACCACTACCTCCAAGCCAACAACCACCACTACAGCCAAGCCAACACCCACCACACCAAAACCCACCACAACCACCGCTACAGCCAAGCCAACACCAACAACACTAAAACCCACCACAACTATGGCAAAGCCAGCACCCACCACACCAAAACCCACCACAACTACCACTACGGCCAAGCCAACACCCACCACAACCACCACTACAGCTAAACCAGCACCCACCACACCAAAGCCTGCCACAACCACCACAACGGCCAAGCCAGCACCCACCACAACCACCACTACAGCCAAGCCAACACCCACCACACCAAAACCCACCACAACGGCCAAGCCAGCACCCACCACACCAAAACCCACCACAACTATGGCAAAGCCAGCACCCACCACACCAAAACCCACCACAACTACCACTATGGCCAAGCCAACACCCACCACAACCACTACTCCAGCCAAACCAGCACCCACCACACCAAAGCCTGCCACAACCACCACAATGGCCAAGCCAGCACCCACCACACCAAAACCCACCACAACCACCACTACAGCCAAGCCAACACCCACCACACAAAAACCCACCACAACTACGGCCAAACCAACACCCACTACACCAAAACCCACCACAACCACCACTATGGCCAAGCCAACACCCACTGCACTAAAACCCACCACAACCACCACTACAGCCAAGCCAACACCCACCACACCAAAAGCCACCACAACTACGGCCAAGCCAACACCCACTACACCAAAACCCACCACAACCACCACTATGGCCAAGCCAGCACCCAGCACACCAAAACCCACCACAACTGTGGCTAAGCCAAAACCTGCTACAGCCAAGCCAACTCCCACCACACCAACATCTACCACCACTACAGCCAAGCCAAAACCTGCTGCTACAACATCAGCAAAGCCAAAACTCACCACTGCAACACCAGCACTTACCACAACAGCAAAGGTGCAACCGAAAACTGCCACAACCACAAAGCCAGAACCCACTGAAACAGAAAGTCCCGATCCTACTGAGGCAACTGGGCTAACTCTTTCCTTTGAGCCCACGTTTCACTTGGATTATAAAGTATCTCCAGAAGTAGAGGTAGACACTGGATATCCTGTTAGCTCCTTAACTACAGAGGATCCGGCCTTATTAGAAAGCATGGGCACAGCCTTCAGCCCCAAATCAATTCCAGAAACAAATAAAAGTGTCAAAGAGGACGGGAAAGAGAAATCAGCCTTTTCCAGCCCGCCTCCATCCCTCAGCCAAATTGTTCCAGACATCAAATTAGGTTTCAATAAAGCTGAGCTCATAACTCCCTCAAAATCAGTGGTCTTCAGCCCTGAAGAGCCCACATTCTTGCGCTTAACATCACCTTCCAAAGAAAGAAAAGGGCAGAGCCCTGCTTTCCAGAACTCCCTCTCAGGTAAGGTAATGGTGGAGTCTGTCCTGGCATGGACACTTGGATGTTCAGTGATCCCCAAGCAGCATGGAGAGCGCTTGGGAGGAACCAGCATCAGACTGGTCCTCTGGATCCTCCTCTCGTATGTGGCACCAACCCTTTTCCTCACTCTTTCCTCTAACACCGAAAGGGGCTGGTTGGATGTCTCGTTCGTGACGCATGGTTTTATTTACAGCCTGCTCCTCACTAACCCACCAGCTGTGTCACGCCTTCGCTGGATCGGTGCGCTGCTGCCTCGCACCTCGCGGTGTCTTGGTGCACGTCACTGATGGACCTGCATGAGCGGGAGTTTCTCTTTTGTCCAGATCTTTTTCTCTAACTCCACATTTTCTTCTTTTCTGCCAGCAGGTGCCCTGGACACTGAAGAACTGGAGACGAACTCAGACCAGACAAACATGGATCAGCCCACGGCTGGAGCCCCCAATACCTTCTTGGGGCCATCACTTTTCCTCCTACCCAGTGTCATCCTGGTGGGCCTTCTGCTTTGAATGGCCTTTCTCAGCTGTCCCTGCACCAGTCACCAAGGCTTTCTTCAGCATTGGTTGTTCCACAACCCTGGTAGGCTTGGGAGACACCATGGACAATTCAAGTTGATACACTCTCTTCTTATGCTGCCTTATCTGCTCCAGCCCTGATGAGCCAAGGGCAGCTGGCAGTCCCATGGGAACTTGGTCCCCTTCCTGAGGAGACCCAAGGGCAGGAGGGTGTCTGCAGTAATGGTGGTGACCTTGGACACTTCTCCTTTCTTCACAGCCAGCCTGGGCTTCTGGTCCGTTTCCAAACTGGAAGTGATGAGCTTTCCCACCCACCTGTGTGGCTGGCAGGCCCCGCCGCACCGTGTCCCCAGGGAAAGCAGAATGACTTGGAAACCTGAGTGGCGATGAGACGTGGCCATTGGTTTTGGTGTTTGTAGATGAGACACGGTGGTTGGGTTTGGTGTTTGTCAGGATGAGTTTCTGACAAAAATGCTTTTTTCCCCTCCTGATGTGCCTGTTTGTCTCAATTTTGGAGAAGTTTCAACTCTTCCCTTCTTGTCCAAAAAGACTGGCTTTTTTTGTTGTTTTCCACAGGTGAGGATTTCTTTTTCCTCCCTGGTTCTGGTATAGCTATGGCCAGTACTACCCAGATGTACTCCTCTCTCCTCTGCACACCTTGCAACCCTTGCCTCCTTCCTCTCTTCTGCTCTCTACCCCATGTACCCACTCCACAGTTAGTCCGCTGCCGTGACTTTATTTTACGCGTGTGCCCGCACCTGTGTGCATGCACAGAAGAAAAACCTTCAGCGCTGAAGAGGAGTTATGGGCTCCTTCATACAGCTTTCTTCTGCATGGCTTCCTCCTTTGCATAACTTAAGTGTATTTGAATTTAGATACAGATCCCAGCTGACATATATTTTGTGAGTGGTGGAACCTCGTCCAGGAGAAACAAGTCATGACGTGTGCTGGTACAATTTGAGCTCAAGAGAGCCAACTGAATGATGTTGGAGGTTACCGGTGGTTCCAGGACTTGTTGGAGGACCACTTTCATTGACTGGGACACTGTGCTTTATTCCCCCATGTCTCTGCTCCCTTCACCTGAGGATTCCCAGTAAGGTGTGTTAAATATGTGACAAGCTTTGCAGACCAGTGGAAGGGACTAGAAGATGCAGTCCCTTCTCTGGTTGTTGAATCCTTTGATTTCTTAAACAGATGAGGTGGAGAATGACCTGAAGGCCAATATTTGTGTCCTCCCCCATGATGCTGTGTCCTGTGCATCCCCAGAGCGTGCACTGAATAAATCCTGTCGTGAAAGTCTGTTGTGGGGCGTGCGGTGGATCAGGAGGCCGAGGGATGAAGAGTATCTATAAAATGCTCTTGACTGTGTGCTTAGGTAGAGCTGCTAAAAGACAACGTGGCTCCTGTGGGTGCTGAGGGGTTTTTTTGGCTTTCTAAAAGCAGCTGGGTGCTGGTTTTTGCAAGTTTGTGACTTCAGGTTTTTAAGCCTGTGTAAAAGCAGCAGCAGCAGGAGATTGGGAATGATGTAGGGAACATCCCCACAGCGCCCAGCTGCGTGCAAAGCAAAAACGTGTCCCCACCAGGAATTTTTGGGCAAGGAAAGCAAGAGGACAAGAGCTTGGAGCAAAAAAAAAGAGATCAACACTGGGGCTGGAGCGCTTCTGGTTCCCTATTTGAGAGGCCCAGCAGCCAGCCCCTCCCGCCCCCAAACACACACTTTGTCATCTTTGAAGCGAAGAAAGAAATCAAATGCAAGTGTGTTCCCCCAGATCCTGTTTTTCTGCGGCATTTTCACTGCAGAACATCACCCAGCTGCGAGCAGCACGCGGGGAAAGGGCCTTGCGAGGCGTAAACTCACAGCACAGGAACCGTGCTGGGATCAGACCTTTGCTTTTCGCTTTTCCCCATCCCTCTGCCCCTGCTTTGCCTGGCGAGGCTGCCCTGCAGCTCTGCGTTCCCCTTCTCCCTGCTGCCAGGAGCCCAGCAGCACCAGCTTTCTTGCAGGAAACCAGCTGCCTGCGGGGTTTTTTTAGGTCACGGTCACTGCCAGCCCCACCGAAGGGTGACCGGCAGATGGCAGTGGGAGAGACACCGCAGAGAACTGGGCAGCCCTGAACTCGCTACGCGCAACCCTACAGAGAGTTTAGTGCTTTATTTAATCACCAGCATCAGCTGTAGTTAAGAATCAGATTAAAAATAAGCTCCTGCCCAGGTGCCGTGGCTGCTCTATGCTCTCGTTGCAGGCTGAGCTCTCCTGCTGCCGAGCTGCTTGCAGGGGAAAAAAAAAAATCCAGCCTTGGGTTAGGGACAGATGATGGAAATACAGCCGGAGCGGCTGCTGTTGGGTGGGGGTAAGAGTGAGGGTTCAGGCAGGGATGGAGCTGGGAGAGCACGTCAGAACCGTGACTGTTTTCCCACGTGGGTGAAGGAGAACGTAGCATTAATTCCCTATAAACATTGGAAAAGAGCAGCAAAGCGTTTCTTCTCCCAGCAAAATCAGGGCATTTGGTCAACACCTGATTTTTTTTGCAATGCTGGATCCCCCACCCTACCGAGAGCCATTATGGAGCTGGGAGCAGCAGTGCTGCTGATTAGCAGCATTAGGAGAAGCCCATCAAAATAATTCTAGGACTTCTATATTTTATCGTGATTTTGAGGCTGGTGATCCTTGTAAAAAACGTTGAGTTTTGTTTTCCTGAAGGTTTTGACTTCTGGAGTCAGGCAGTTGTGCAAGGACCTATTTATAGAGTTCTTTGTAACAGAAAATTCAAAACCAGAAGGGAAATCCCCTTTCCTCTTCCCCCTGCACCCCAGGACAGCGGGGCTGAGCCCTGCCAGCACGGGCATTTGGGGTGGGTTGGTTTAATCCTAAATTTGGGGGGTTTAGGGAAGGAGACCATATGGCAGGGGCAGGGTATGGTGCACAGGGGAGGACACAAAACATCCAAGGGAAACTTTTGCAGCATTTCCACTCTATTTCTGGGGTTAGCACAAAGGATGCTCTGACATCAGGGTGACCCAGTGGGTGACTCCTGGGGAAAAAAAAGAAGCCAAGACCCTGGCAAAGATACTGCTGGATCCCAGCAACCCCATGACCATGTGTGGTGGGAGGAGCAGGAGGCATTTAACCATCACCTGTGGTCAGTTGGGTTAAAATCAGGGGATTTGTGGTGTTTATAAGGCCTGGCTACTGCATCAACCCCACCTGCTTGGTTCTCCCCACCCCTGGGGCCTGTTTCCTGGCAGGGAGAGGGATGTGCCTGCTGCAAGCTGAGCCAGAGGCGGCTGCTTGGCTTCGGCTCCTGAAGCTCCCTTGAATATGGTGAGTTGTAAGGGTTGGGGCAAGCATGGACACCATCCCGGGGATTTGTGACTGGGGCTATGATGCTGGTAGGTCCCTTCCTTGACAGTGCAGCCAGTGATGGCATTGCCACCACAGCACGGCTGCCCCACTGAGATGTGCCTGGGCATCCTGGCCAGCGAGTTAGCTGGGTGTCCCAACTACCTGTAGTTGTAAGCTCAGACAGCCTGCTAACCCTCCTCCTGGGCAGAGGCTGCTCTTCCCATACATCAGGAAGCATTAGAGGGAGTAAATATTGCCTTGGCTGGTTTCTGAGCCCTAGTTGTGATTTATCATAGAGAAGACGATGGGTTTGTGGAGCCTGGAAGTCCCTGTGTTCCCCTGTTGCTGGTATCAGAGTTATAAACATGCTTATAGCGAGGACTATCCAAGGCAGAGAGAAGCCCAACCTGCAGCCCTGGAGCTGACTGAGGGTGAGGAAGCAGGTTAGGGCTTTGTGATAGGATTTGGGCTGACTCAGGAAAGTACCTACTGACAGTCAAAATGGATGGTCTCAGCTGCTTGGCCAACCCAACCTGTCCCACATCCTCGTCATGTCCTGGCTGTGGCTTCCCTTTTGTACTCAGGTTTTGGTCAAACAGAGAATTTGGCCAGTGACACACAGGAACCCTGTCCAGCCCTCTAGAGGTCCCAATTTACCAGTCAAACTCACTTCAAGGCAGTAAAAAGACACTGTTTTAAAAAAGGCAAAACAAGTTCATTTCCACAAGAGAATATCTCCAGTAATATTTTATTCATGGCTTCCAGCTCACACAGTTTCACTGCTTGAGATTCTCTACATTAACATCGATGCAACGGAGGGGGACTGAACCGAATTCATTTGGGACACGCAGGATTAGTTCTTTTCTAGGGGATACCTCTTAAATATGAACTGTGGATACGCTGCTCTGTTCCCATGCTTGTGGTGCTATTTTGGTACCTTCCAAGCAATTTGCGGGTAGGAGCCGTGCCCCTCGGCAAGCAGCTAGAGGATAATAATGCATCTAAGAGGACCAAGCTGTAGTTTTGCACAGTGAGTCGCCAGGACTGTTGAAGAGCCAGATTTATGGCGAGAGGACTGCATTCCTTCGCTGCTAGACGCTGCGGCATTCCCACCCACCAGCTGTTGCCCAGCCTGAGGAAGTCGTGTCCCAGCCTCGCTGCAGCTACGCCTCATCCCAAGAAGCAGAGGAGCCTTAAACAAGCTGCTTCATTTTGGGGAGTCCCGTGGCCCAAGCAGTCAGGTCTGGGTCTCCCTGTGCGTTTGCTCAGGGTGAAATTTGAGGGCTCCAATTTCTCTTTGCAGCTCTCTTCCTCCTGCTTCATCTGAGAAGGTGTCCTCTGCTTGCCCTCGCTCCCCTACATCTCAGATCTCACGCGTTTCCCTGACAGTGAGATGACAGTGATAATGGCCTGAGATGTCCTTCAGTCTTGAAGAACTGATGCAGCCCTGATCATGTTACAGCTTCACTCATGGTCTTGATCCTACTTACTTTGGAATATGGCAGAGGGATAGTTCCATCTGCTCCTAAGAAAGAGAAGAAATAACGATTCCCTGTCCCTTGTCAAGTGCCAGAGCTCTGAACACACTGTCTTCTCGTTCGTCTGCTGTCAGATGAGTGCTACCTGCCTGGGAGAACCCAGAAGGATTAGGACTTGCTCTCTTTGGCTCACATCTCTTCCTTACCTGTCTCCACTCTAGGACAGGGTGTTAGTCTAAATGGTTGGCTTATTCTCTGTAAATACACAGGAGCCCTAATCTCCTTGCCAGGGTTTGCACTTAAGCGAGTTAGGTTGATACGGATTATCAAATCAGAAAGAACCACCCTCTAACTCTATACCATGGGAGAGCTGGGAACCCATCCAAAACAGAATGCACTTCCTGAGCAAGGGCCAACCAGCCAAATCTGATCAGCTCCCAGGGCTTTGAGTCCACAGGCTAAGCTTCCTCTTGGATCTAGTTCCTAACCCGAACTTCAAGAATTGGGTGCAACAAACTTAAATCACAAGCTCAGGTCTATCCTCTTGGCACCAAAGTATCCACTCCCCTCCAGACTTGAGGACAGACCAGAAAAGAACAGCACACTTAAACCCTTTACAACTGGAGCCCATCTTCTGCAAAAGAAGAATAGAACTGAACACCAGGAGCTGATGCACCAACTCATTTCATTGTTTTCTTGCACCCATTAATCAGAGAGACAGAATTGCTGCTCATATGACCAAGGCATGGAGCGACCCCTGGAAGAATGCAATCCTGGATGCTATAAGAGAAGATCCACTGAGTCGTTCAACAATGTGCTGTGCTTTGGGATCCTCAACAGAAAGAAGTGATGCCTCAGGAGCTCTGAGCAGTCCTCCCGTGGTTTTGCTGCTCTTTAAGGAAGGCAATAGACTGTATAGTTATCACCTGAAATGGGATAAAATCCCTCCCACCAAACTATACAACCTACTACCTCACCTCCACAGAGCAGTATAGATGTCTCTCCCAATTCACGGCCGTATCACTGGCTTTGCATTACTTGCACCACTTGCCTCCGTGCTTGGAGTAGAAGCAGATGATGAGAACTGAAGACCTGACTGTCTCCTTAGGAAAGACAGTAGATTGTATAGTTAGCTCAAAGGGAGGATAGGACTCCACAACTATTCAATCTACTACCTCAGCCTCAAGGACAGCTTGGGACCATGGCAATGAGATGATCCTTATCCAGGCATCAGCTGCTCTGCAGCTCCTGTGAAGAGAAATGCATGAAAATTCATCAGACATCATGATGTTAGGGAAAAGGAGTTTCATACCCAACCTTGTCCTGGAGCAACCTTTCCTTCTCTAAACCTCCTCAGTCCACTTGGACTATACTTTATCCTTGGCAATCGCACTGGCTGCAAACTTTATGCACCCAAGGGCTTACAGAAGCAGCAGCCCTCCCCTTTGAAGCCAGGGCTGTACACACAGATAGCACATCCCTTCTGAAACTGCAATAACGCCAAGTAACATACAGCCAGGCTGAGCTCACCTCTTGAACACACAGCGTATCTAGAACAAACCTGCCAGACCAGATAAGAGAATCCATCAATTTAGCTGCTACGCACTCCAGGGAATTGAGCAGATTAGAAATAACTGAGTACAAGGAAGCTTTTAGACTCCAAATGGAATGGTATCGAGTACATCAAGGCAGATCTCATTTCCTAAACAAATGAGTGCAACATGCAGGCTTGGTGTCCCTTTAATGCTATAGCACAGCCAGGCAACGTTAGCATGGATCTGAGACAGACTGGCTTCCCCCCAGCCCTTGGCTCACCTTCTGAGGCTTTTTCATTCTCCGTACGCCCAAATACAGATGCGAGGTATTAAGTTAGTAGTTTAAAAGAAACGTGTGATGTTCTTTTGCAAGAAGAATTCCCCTTGAAGATTAAAGAAAGCCTTAACGAAAAGGGAGCCACCAGTAGCACGTTAAGGGCATGTGTAACACAGCAGAGACCCAAAGGAGGACTTCCCATGGGAGCTCAGCCCCTTGGAGCAGGAGGGGTCCCCAGCCTCCCTGAACATCTACGAAGGGCTGCGGTGGGAGAGGCAGGGGCTAAGGCAGATGTCCCCAAAGGGACAAAGGCTGCCTAACGCTTTGTGCTTCCACAGCTAACAGGCAGCAGCCTAAATAAGGGAGATTCCCGAAGGTCTGGTGAGCTATTGTAGCTGGGTCCCTTGAGGTGAGATTTTAGGATGGGGTACAAGGATATCCTTGCAGCGAGGCTTGGAAAGTGCCCCTGTTCCTTTGTAGAGCTGTCCAGAAGTCCTTCTGGTTGGCATTCAAGACAGTCTAGGTAATTCTGTTAATTTCCTTTGACAAACTCAGCCTTCACAGGGGATGACCTACTGTGCCAGGCCATCTGGCCCAGGCCTCTCCTAGTGTGACAACGTCGAAAAATCAGTGTTGCAGAACTGATTCCTATAGCATTTAACTATCCAGCCCATCCGCAGTGCCAATACCTTGCATCCCAAACAGCCTTCTGATGGGAAATATTATTCTTCCTGTTTTATTGGCATAGAAAGTGATGCACAGAGGTTATACATCCCTCCTTAGCATGTGCAACACCAGCGACAGCTTCACTGAGGTTACAATCAGGCTCAAAGGTCCCACCCAGGCTGTCACAGACCACTGTGCCTCCTCAGGGACAGAAGCGTTAGTTTAGACTAAAGTGTTTCAGCTTCCCAAAAATTAAGCTAGTGCCACAGGCATCAACCAGAAGGGATCATGGTGGTGAGAAAGCCAGCGGTCACTGCAATGGTAGAGGACTGGGGAGGTGGGTGGCCCAGATGATCGCATCAGGAGATGCGTATAGCAGAAGACATCATCTTCTCCGAAGAGACTCTTTGCAACTCACCTGGAGGAACAATTTTGCCTGATTGCCAATTTGGTATCTTATATTATTTTAAGCATATAAGCAAGATGTACAGGCCAGGCATTTAAAAGGTCACTCTTGATACCGTTGCAGAGAATAGGCGTTTGGGCCAATCTCAAACTGTGGTGGGAAACTGCATTAAATATCTCCTAGTTCACATACATCTAATTATACATGGAGAGGGGAAAAAAAATCCCTTCTGACTTCTGTAAGTAATCCTGAAAACAGAAGATTTAATTATTATAATTGTCTTAATGAGTATAGGTTTTGGGAATACCCAGCTGCTGACTCTGCAATCCTGATCTTGCCAGGATCTGTGAAGAACGAAGTCAAAGAGGAGGATTTACAAATACTATGCCTGGTAAGGATCACTATCACCATCCTATCCTTAGTATCACTGTCACACCTATCTGTGCTAGGTGCTATACAAATTACAACGACAGCAAGCCCCTCTCCTGGATGGCTTGTGGTCTAAACCATTAAGACAAAAGATGGGGAAAGAAGGAGAAGCAGAGAAGTGACCAAATTTGCCAATGATCATGCAGAAAGTCCATGGTAAAGCTGAAACTGGAACCAGCCTTGGGAATTCCTGCCCTAATCTCTGGTCGTGCTGCCAGAGCAACGGCTAACTGGGTTAGGACAGGTCAATATCCACCTGTCTTCAATAGAGAGGGGAAAAAGTGATGTTTGCATTTTAATATCTGCAGGAGAATCATAGATCCTGGGAGAGAAAAGATCACACACATACTGGATAACAGCTCAGTGGTAAAACCCCACTGGAGTTTCACAAAGAGGCATTATGAATTAGTCATATATCCATGCAGCCGTAAAATTTGTGCAAACTCCGTATCTACTGAGATTCTCGGCAAAAATCCCAGGGCAACTGCCGAAGTGAGCTGCATCCCAGCTCTGCCCTGCTTTCCAGACATGAAGCCTTCCCTTCTAGCCTCTTGCTGCTGAAGCATTAGATTTACAAGCGCCTGATGTGATGTAGCCATGCAAAGTTCTGGCTGAAATAGCCAACAGGGTCTGTAGGAGTCAGAAGGCCACACCCCAAAGCCTCTCACTGCCTTATAAATTATTTAAGCCCAATTTTTAAAGATTTTTGGATACTTGACTGCTAAGAACCGGACCTCTTTGAAAAACACCATTTTCTGTGCAGACTTTAAGGCAGTGGCACTGCAATTTTCCCCTTCCAGATTCATATGAATCCTTCAAAAATAGCCAAATTTGATTTTTGTAAAAAAGCTTGGTCAGTCTCTGTGAGAGACTGCAGGAAGGTGCCCGTGCTCAGTGTGCGCCACAGCACCGTCCTGCTGTCTAGAGATGTTTGGAGGGGTGACAGAAATTGGCAGGTAAAGGATTAATAAGTTTCTTCACAGCAAGATCCTCCAGGCTGGCAAAAAAACCCCCAGCATTTCCAGTCCAGCTTTCAGACTTATTTTTGGGAGGAAGAAGTGACCTACAACTGTTCTTCCGTTAGCAGGGCTCAGGGTGGCTTGTGATGACCAGCCAATCAGACCCCCAGCAGACAACCCAAGCTGATGCCCCCCCAAATTTCGAAGCATCTACAGATCAAAGGTGCCTGAGCACGGTCAAGTCTCCGTCTTTAAAACGAGGAGGCACTGAGCCTGCCTCAGAGAGTAGCTGGAAAGGCTCTGAAGCTTTGAGGAGCTGATCTGGTTTATTAAGGAGCACTGAATGAAATGGAGGAGGGGGGAGGAGGAAACCATAAAACAACAAAGTCGCTCCTTTAAAAGCAGACACCGCTTTCAGCCTTTGTATAGCTGCAGTCCCGCGCGTCGGTGCCAAAACGTGCTGGGGACAGGCAGGGCTTCTCAGCGGGAAATCAAGGCCCTGCATCTCCAAGAGGCTTTTCAGCCTCCTGGAGCACAGGCTGGACTGGGGCAGAACCAGCCCCGACCAAGGGGAAGCCTGCGCGCAGCCGGCCGGCTGCGTTGGCACAAAATGGCTGACCGACGGCCATTTTGTTTGCTTAGCTTTGCCTATAGGGAAGCCGGGAGTGACTTCACGCCCTCGCCTCGCCACATTGCCGGAGTGGAAAAATAAAAAGCAAACAGACCAAAAAGAAAAAAACAAGCCTCAAATAAGCGAAAACAAAAAGAGGTGGGGAAGGTTTTCAAACATTGCGGGGGAGCGCAGCCACGTACAGCACCGTTCGGAGCCGTGCGACTCTACCGGCCGGCAGCAAGGAACCCGCTCGCAGAAAAAGCAGCAGACAGCCCAAAAAAACCATCCTGAACGCACCCCGTGCCGCTGGAAAGCAAAGAAAAATGACATTTGCCAAACTAGTCACAAGGACAAGTTGCTTTTAACTTCTCACAGGCCAGGTGAACCTCTCAGAAAAGCAAGGCCAACTGTCTTCTCAGACACCCGATCCTGGAGTTGATATTAAAATAACACACCTCAAAAGAGTTAATCAAAAGTGCTGCGAATAGGGAAAGGGAAATGGAAGTAAAAATATTTAAAGTTCATTTCTGCAACAGCCCCTGTGTCTCAGCAATGTCTTGCTTCCATGCTCTTTTAATGACGTAGGTAGTATTTCATATCAATATTGTTGTAGCTTTTATTTATTATTAAACAATTAACAGGTATCTTAATAAATAGCTACTCATCTGTTAGGAGTTGTCCTGAGTCCTTTCAGATTTTTATAAACATCTGGATCATCATTAATTAATCTGATATTGTTATCTGTAATACATGCATCCGTTACCTGCTCGTTACACGACTTATCTTTTATGAACCCTTCATAAATCTGTTATTCAAGGTAGCCACAAAGGTAACGGTTCTTCTAAACGTTCATGTATTTTCCTTGTAAATTAGCATATAATTTACACTCTCCTAAAGGAAAAAAAATCCAAGAATTTTTCTCATAAAAGTAAAACAGGCACTATTGATATTTCATAGAGTAGTTTTTCCAAAATACTAAAAATAAGAGATATAAGAGAAAAAATATTTTTTTGGTTTATTTTTACCTGCTCCGTACTCAATTCTATAGGTTAACCCAAACATCTAAAGCAAGAAGATCCTTCCCTATAAGACTCTATAAAACTCTTCCATTAATGTTGTTTTCCTTCTCAATGTTCAGTCCAAAAGCTGCTCACGAAAGACGCACAGGTAACATCCACCCCTAACGTAGATTTTGAACAAAATATTTAATTTGCAATGTGAACCGCCCGCCCGGTGCCCACACATGCAGCCCTGGCTCTGGGACCACCGTCACCCGTGCAATTTTCTACGTTGTCTGTTTGTAAGCAAGTCAAGCAGATATGGAGGCAAATACCTTTCTGTGCAAGAAAAGCGATTTCCCCTCTTTCTGCTCTCCTTCCCAGCTCCTCTCTGAAAGTGTCCGTGTCTTTCCAGAAGTCCGGGCAGCCCCTCAAGGAAAGGAAGGACGATCACCCCAACACCGATGCCTTATCAAAGCCTGATCCCCCCCGTGCCACTGGACAGAGATCCGTTCCTCTGATCAGCCGTGAACGAAGAGACATGACTACTAACTCCAAGACATCCAGGCTACTGAAGGAAATGCAGAATCACTTTAAAAAAAAAAAAAAAAGCAACGCTTTTATTTGGCGCATGTTCTGGTATTTTTGCCATGCTTCTGCGCAAAATTGTATGGTAACGCCACCAAGTTCCCTTAAAGTTTCAAGGCATGTTACTGTTGACGGTGTCTCGGTTGTGTATCAACACCTTAACGTGTGCAGGATACACACGCTGGTGCAGTAAATAGCTTGTTATCACAGTACAGTTCCATCTTCGTAAGAAAAGCAAGGGCTTAAAAAGCCAAGAACATCTATTTCCTTTAATATTTAAATTAATATTTCGTATTCCCGAGATGAAAACTTTCAAGGCAAGAAGGCAATAAACAAAACAAAAATCCCTAAACAAAAAAATCCTCCGGATCACATCAGCTAAATCCAGGCACTGCCAGATGAGTGGAAAGGTCAGATCTCATATTCACCAAAAACAAGAGGACACACAACAGGTTAAAATGCTACCGTCCGGCAATGACCGGCTCTAATCATACCAAGCCGATGTGTAAAACCATCCGCCCGTCCAAAAACAAATTAGACAACAGTGCTCTCTGGTACTTTATAAAGACAGAAGAAAGGAGGGCTGTTTTATTGAATATAGCGAACAAACCTTTCCGTCCGGCTAGACCGTGCAGCCCCGCGACTCTGCATGCACCGAGTAGCCTTACGCTGCTAATACAAAAGCTCAGTTTGGCAATTCCAGGCATTTTCAGTGCTCAACATACGCCAAAACTACCCACTCTCTGCCTCTGACTTTGGTCTCGTTCCAAAAGGTCCTTTTTTTTTTTTTTCCTTTTTTTTTTTCCTCTCTCTCACTACAGCCGGTGCCACGTAGAGACGGGAGAGTTGGGCTCGAACATGGCCGCAGCCTCCAAAAAAGAGCCAAGTCCCAGCGTCCTGGCTTCTCCCTTCCAGACGGAAAACAAAATGGCCATGCAGCAGCCATTTTGTTTGCTGTGGGATGGGAGGGAGAAGGGAAGGGAGGGGAGACACAGGCCAGGCGGGAGCACGTGGGGAGGATGGGGGGGGAAAGGGAGGGAGAGGGGAGGGCGTCGATTCGGCAGGAACCCAAAAGCTCGGCAGCGATGCCCAGGCGTGTCCTCCCTTCCTCCCGCCAGGGCTGAGCGGCCCCGTCCAGCCCCGCGGCAGGACCGCAGAGGGATGTCAGAGGGACGGACACGGGGTCGGCTTTTACAGCCTTCTCAGGCCAGTTGAGCTCGAGTTGTCCGGCCTGAGAGGGGTTATGCTTCCTTCCCCGGGCCTGGCTGGCACCTCCATGCTGCCCGCTGGCACAGGCGGGCTCCTGCCCGGCCACTGCTGGCACCACAGAGCTCGGGCTCTGCAAGAGCTCCCGATGGGAGCCAGGCAGGAGAGCGGAAACCAACCCAGCAACGTCAAACTCCTGAACTTCCCTGGGCAGGAAACGGTGTAAATAACACCCGCGGGGAGGGGGAGAGGAACCCGGCGCAGGCAAAGAGGCCTTGGGGATGGCGGCTTGGCAGCAGCATGGCCTCAACAACACAGATCCTAACGGCACCTGCGGCGAGGACGCCCAGGGAGGAGTGATCCAAGGTTTCATTGCTCGATCCCATCTGGACAAGCTTGCCTCAGGAATGGAGGCACATGGCCGAGGCTTGTGCAGGGTCTGGGCTGGCCTAGAACGATGCCTCCCCTCTCTCAAGCACACCAGGGGACAGTGTGGGCCTGGTACCTGCCCATAACCCAGGGTACAGGTCTGTCCCTGTCCCTCTGAGTATACCAGGAGGAGCAAAAGGCTGTGGGAGCAGCGGAGGATGGTGCTGAGCCGCACTGCAGGCAGCCCTGCCTGCCCACGACCGGCTGTCTCCCTCCAGCAGTGCCTTGCGCCTGCAAAGCACCTCACGACCTCCATGACTTTTACCCGTCCTTCTGCCCTTCCACAGACCACCACCATAACTACCCATTCAGACAGCACGCCTACGGCTCGAGGGACCAAAACAGCACAGAGTGAAACCTCCTCGACCCTTTTCTCCCTAAAGCACAGGGCTGAGCTCCTGGCTAGCAGCCTTCCTGAAGAAGCCAACCAGCTGCAGAGATGAAGCCCAGCAGAGGTTAAGTCCCTTCAAGTCCTAACCAAACCCAGACAAGAGGTTGTTAGGGCAGGGCAAGTACCTCACAACCTTGTCTGAGGGTACCCAGCCTGGGAAGACCCTTAAGAGCACACAAAGCAAACACATCCTGGGCTTTCTGCTTCTGTAGACGAGACAAGCAGTGAGAATCGGGACTATTCCCAGGATTTAGGATGGGTAAGAGTTCCCAGTTACAAGCCTATCCCCTAAGGATGTAAAACCTAACACAGTTTTGAAGTTCCCTATAAGGAAGGTTGTTAATTGGACAAGGCACTTCTTGGCATGTTCATGTGGGATAAATTTAAGCACCAGAGACTGGACCTGCTAAGCTTTATCTACTCAGTGGGGAGGGCAATTTCTCTGCAGAGTAATTCAGAGCAAAAACATAACGCCAACATCTTGAATTATCCTGTGAAGAAACCTAAAATCTTAAGATTTTTGTTTTAATAACCACTATTCCTCACTATCTGTTTGTCACCAGCTTTCTGCAAAGTAACCCAAGATGAAAATTTCCAGGTGAAAATTGTTATAGATTTAGTGCTTAGTAGTTTGCTGTGATTGATTAATCTTATTAAAATGTCCCTGAAAATAAGCATCACCTGTAACAAACTCTATCAAGTGCCTGCCCATCCTCACTTCTCCTATGGACTTGGTGGGGAGCCATACGACCTCAGAGGTAGGTTTGTGCATTTCATATTAACCTTATAGTTTGGGAATTTTGAAGGTTTGGAGAGGTCTAAATCCTGTTTATTTTAATAGGATTTGGGAAGGCCAGGCTTGCTTTAAAACCCTAGCCTTTGTACTGAAAGAATATTGCATTTCTTGTGCAATATTCTTCCAGGAAAACCATCAAGGCAGCTTGCAGAATAAAGACCAAAGGGCTCTAGATGCCTATAGCAATAGATCAAGAAATGGCCACATGCAGCATGTCGGTTTGAAGCTAGGAACGAGAAACAATTTCAGCTGCTCTGGCACCAACACTCTCTTCTAGAAAAACCCTGATGAACTGAGGAACTTTATTTTTATCCTTGTTCTAAGTGAAAACTTCTTATGAACAGGGCAGGGCAAGATACATTTACAAGACAGAGGGGTTTGCCTTTCCCGATAACAGGGCCTCTAGATCAGCCAGGCAGCACCTTCCTGGGGGGTCCTGAGATGGAGCAATAGGGGATTAGGGACATGCATGGGGATGGGATCGCTGAAGATATCAATAGCCCACACAAAATTGCTTATAGCCCTCAGCACTAGTTGCTTATTAAATGTATCTTAGTCATAATGGTGGGGAGGGGTGCATGGGGTGAAAGATGGGAATAAGAACTTAAGAGTAAACAAGAGGGTGTGTGCACTTGGGAGGCTTATTCGCATGGAGGGGAAGGTACCTGACTGCGTAAGCAAGGGAAGGAGATCACAAAATCATGGGTTTGTGGACCTGGGTTACTGAGAGAGCTGAGATGGTTTGTGTTAGGAGAGGGAGGTGTGAATACGATTTAAATGCTGAAGCTTTGCAAAGGACAAGGGAGGAGTTGCTGAGGAGGGGGATATTTTTGTAGCCTCCCATATGGGCTGCTGTGGGTTTAGTAAACTGGTGGTAGATGAGGACGTGGTCGTGAAAGCGGTCCCTTCTACAGGACAAGCCACTCGCTCTTGGTGCTTTCTGCTTTCAGACGCTGCTGCTGTGGCCTCAGCAGAGCTCTCATTCAAGGCACACCCCTGACATTGCTGTTCGAGCTTCCAGTGTTGTGAAGGTCTTACTGCCTGGGCAAAGGCTGTTTGAAAGCCAGGAGCAAAGGACTGGCAAGGCACATGGGCCCATACTTAAGCCCCAGGAGACTCTTCCTCAGGGATGAATCACTGAATGCAGGAGCTGGTTCTCATTCTTCTACACACGTACACTTGCTGCCAAGGATTGTCATTTGATAGTAGGTAGAGCGAAGCGTGCTAACTTCAGATCAGAGCTGGGTGGGGAGAACAAGACTCCCATTTCTGTTTGTGATCAGGACTCTGAGAAAGGGTCTGTGATGCTGTCATGGGTCTTACAAGACAAAGAACTCTATCCTTGTGCTTTAGCTCTGTTTTTTCCTACCACGTTGTAAAGCTGTGGAAATCAGCTGCTCATCATCATGTGTTTGAGTTGGTGGACTTCCTCAGCATCAAAGCTTCCCCTCAGGCTGTTTGCTGGAGTCTCTTCAGGTCTTATCCTTCTGGTCTATTCACATCCCAGCGAGCCCGTACAAACACAGCCCCGCCGTCATCTCTCACATGATCTCTACTCCCCTCACTGGCCATTTTGCTTCTGGTTCATGAAATTTAGAGTGGATAAAAATATGAGTAAGAAGCAAAGGGAGTTTATTAATTTGCTGATGAGAAAAGCTTTTCTTGTGAATGAGGAGAAATGGTATTAGCTTTTTATCCTTAGTTGGTGCGAGCATGTGGGTGAACCAAATTGCCTTCTCTGGATATTTAGATGGATTCTTTTCTTCTCCAGGTTTGTCCAGCAGTACCTTTCCTCACTGGGTCTGAGCACTCTCTCAGGAGTCTTTAGGACTCCTCCGTCTCTGTCTCAGGGGAACTATGTACATAAGGCAGCAGCAGCAAGAACAAAATCATTTGGGAAGGAAAAATGCAGAGTTAACAGCTGCATTGCTGAGCTCCTGCATCCAGTCTTAGTGAGTCACTTTGCCTCTGTTTCCTCCTTTGGGAGACAAATCCTCCCTACCTGGGATGCTGAGAATGTTAATTAGTTAATGTACGAATTAACCAAATGTGCTTTGAACAATGGAATTGCTTGAGGCAGTAGATCTCATGAAGGTCTAAGTCTGGTTTTAACAAGGTTGGGCTACCAGTTCTTATCAGCTGGGACGCCTTGCCCTCAGCCAGAGAAAAAAGAATTGAACTTATATGCATTATTCATACTGCTGCCACAGCACGTGTGAAGCACAAATGGCCAGAGTCCATCCAAGCTCTTTCCTGCCTGCTTCTCCCACCAAGGATGAAGATGCAGCTGGCTTTCTTCTCACAAACACAGCTCCGGGGCTCCAGCCCAAGGAAACAGAGAAATCCAAGCTAGGGGTTTTGACAACATGGTTAGTCTTTTTGGTACATGCCCAGCAGTCTGTTTGTGACCCGTATCCCACCTTGCTCTGGAGGGCTGCAAGCACCCAAGGCAGTTTCTCCCCTCTCGTTCAGAAGGTGGACAGTGGTAGAGAGCACTCTGCCTGCTAAAGTGAGAAGCGGCTTCACTTTTCACATCGCTGGGACCCATCCCAAACTGGATTTGGAGCCGCAGCAGCAATGACTCCTGCAAGCCAGACCGTTTTAGACTTTGGCCAGTCCTGAGCTCATCCAAAGGCCATTTCATGCAGCTTCAAGCACCTTATGTGTCTATGGAGGCAACTGAACAGTGAAGTCAAACCCCATAGCAGAGGCTGTAACCTAGTTCTGAAAGGTTCCAACGAAGATGTAATCGCTGGAGCTGATGGAGGTTGCTTTCCTTACTCGGCCATGAGTACAGCAATCCATCTAGACCCTGCACTTCATCAGAGTGCCGAAAGTTACCCCTTAAGAGTGAGACTGTCCCCAGGCCATCCTGTGTGGGCTGGATGGAAGAGAAATTGTGACAGTTTTGATTGCTCAGGGAACCGAGACTGAGTTTCATTTCCAAATGTGAAACTAAATTCTCCTTCCACGTCGGTTCTGCAAGCTCTGAAACTCTGCAGGTTTAGCTGGGTTCCTCCCCAGCTGGAAAAGAAAATGCAAGGCAATGTCACAGCTATTTCTTCTGTGTCACATTTATACAATGCAAAGGCCTAATCTTAAGAAGCTGAAAATCATAATTAGGCAGGCAAGAACCTACAGTCTGAAAAATGCATCCCTTTTTCCAGTCTAGTCTGAGGCATGTATTGTGTCAGACTCTTAAGGGCTGAGTTTTCAGAGCTGTGTTTTCAGAAATGAACTGCTGCTGACAGCAGGCCCCCTAAAATAAGCAAGATTAGCGAATATTCCCACCTCCAGCAGTTCTGACGATGACACCAACAAACAGATTTTTCATCACCCTTTTGGCTGAGCCCTTCTGGAACTGTGGACATATTTTCTTCAAGGCAGAGTTCTTTACAACACTCCCCTTTTCCAACACAGAAACTATACAGATTCCTAATTGCAGCCAAGTTTGACCACAGATACCATAACACAGATCCATCTCTCTTCCCTCTTTGTTGATGCAAAAATGCCTTGGAGAAATAATATCAATGTCTTTGCTAATTGATGGTGTTGTGTTGGCTTTCACCCATCAGCTGATTGGCCATCCTCAACTGTCATTTCCTAAAAACAATCTTTTTCTGCTTGTTTATTTTCCCTGGCCTTGTTTGCACACAGCCACCACCCAAAAACCTCTCTCTGTCCAGGGAGTAGGATTTATACCCTCTGTTTCAGTAGCAGCAGAACACAGAACAATGTAGGGCCTATGCAAACAAGTACTGCTGTTTTCTTTTGCTTTTCATTTATTCCTTAGTGGTAAAGGAGTGCATTCCAAAACAAACAAAAATCAGAAGATTTAGGACCCAAAGAGCAGTCCAGAGCAATATAATAGGGGCTGAAGACAGGTTGCATTTAGAAGTTAAGCAACAAGTACCCCTTGAAAGCAAATGAAATGTTTAATCTGTGATGCATACTTCAAATTTTTTCTGGCCCGTAGTGACGTTATGGCACTCGGTGCAAATGGCACAAGCTCAGGTGCTTGGATCACTTAAAGCTACACACAGGAGACATCTGGGCTGAGGGTTTAAGCTGCCCTGGGTAGGGACCTTCTTTATCTTCCCTATGTGGACAACACTTAGTAGGCTGGATCCCTCAAGGCACTCCAACGACCGAATGTAGCACAGCTAAGGGCTAATGTAACTGCAAGTTCACAGAGTTTGAGTTTACAGGACAACAGGACTGGGAGTTGTAACCCTTAGATTTTTGTCCTGCCTCTGGCACCAAGCTTGACCTTTCAGAAGACCCTAAAGGATCATGCAAGCTTGAGCCACTGCATTATGAAAAAGCATTGATCCACACACCAGCTCCTCCTCTGACGTCACTTCAGCCCAAGCTGACACGCTGGCCTGGCATTTGCAAGCCAATGCAGGGCTGCCTCGTGCTTTTTGCATAGTTGGACAAGGTTGCCAAGGAAAAGAAGGTGGAACGAATCCTCAGGATCCTGCACCTGTCAACTCTAACCAGTGTTCCTACAGAGCAGGACTGGAAGCCCAGTCCCTTCCGCAACCCCCTGGGGACTGTACAACCCGTACTCGGGATCCCACGTGATGAACAAGACTTTACAAGCCCGGCAGCCGAACGTAATCCACCTTTACCTGCTTGCAGTAAAGCTAAGCTCAGATGAGCAGGCAACGTCTGGAAAGCTGAGCTTATCCGTATGTTACAAAGATCACTTTGAACTTTTGTTCAAAGCCCTTTGGAGAAGATGCCTGCCCTCCCTCCAAAGAAGAGGCTTTCCCTGGGCTTGGGTCTGCTTTTTGCAGCAATCGTAGCTGGTTTGTTGGCTGCAGCTCTCCCGGGGCTCCCTCTGGCCTCACCTACGCTGCTGAGCCCGGCGGAGAGAGGGACCAGACGCCGTCACGGCATCGATGGCTCAGAGCAAGCCTTGTTCTCAGCCTGCCTGGAGCGGCCATGGCAGACAGGGATAAAAACAGCATCCAGGAGGCATCTGCCTGCAACGGGGCGTGCGCTGTTGATGCGCAAGGATGAACAGATGGGTTGATTACACAGGGAGAAATGGACACTAATCGTATCCAGATTCACCAGCTGCAGGATTTCCTCCTGAGCCCTAAAGGACAGGAAGCCCTTACCTGCTTCGTTATCCTGTCTCTGTTCATTAGCCCCTTCCCCCGCCCTGGGAACCACATATCGACTAATCCCCTGGGCAGGGGACAGCCCAGCCTGCAAAGCTGAGATCCAGATGGGAACTCCCGCAGTTGCTCAGGCATGGCTGGATCCAGCCCCAGGTCGGGGCCCTATCCTGGCTGCCAGCTCCAGCACAGCCAGGCTCCACCAGCTCAAGTTTCCCTACTTTGGGAGCTCATTGCCAGACTCTTCTTTTGCTGCTGCCTCTCCGAACAGCCGGGAAGATTTCAGGACTAATGAGAGCAAGTTGTGCAACAAAGACTGTGTTGGGGTTCGATATATCTTGTGTCTCCACGTCCCTGCTGAGATGCAGCCGCTTCTGGGGTGGAGTTCGGTGTGTGTTGAACAGCACAAGGCTGATGGAGCCAGGGAGTGAAGGAGCTTTTGCAGATTTAAAACAGCAGAGGTATTTCCCCAGCAGGCTGGAGGACAACTGGCTAGACTGAACTGGGAGGTGATGTTGGAGATCTTATCTGTATTCGTACTCCTGGAAAACTGAAACATGCCGAGTGGTCGGGTTTTATTGCCTGCTTAACTTTTGTGCAGTGCCAGCTTGGAGAAAGGAGCAAAACCCTCCTAGACCCCTTTATCCGTGTCCCTCTGCATCCATCCCAGCTCTCTTCAGCCACAGTGATGTGCTCCCAAGGCAATGCAGCTGGAGGGACGACCCCAGGCATCCTCCCTGCGGGGCTGCTCAGCTCCCAGGGTCTCAGCCCCCCCCTTCTCCCACAACCAGGAGCCCTGGGAGCAGATGCTCAGATGCTCAAGCTGTTGATCACGTCGGTATCAGCACCTGCCCTGACTTATGGTGGAGTCTCCATGTGAGTGAGGAGCGCAGCCTGCTTCAAAAATGCTATAAGCAAAGCCGTTGCTCTGAGTTGGGCTTTTTGGGACCCTCTCTCCTCACGTGCCCAGGGTGCCTCCATTCCTAGCCCTCCGGCTTCTGTTGTCAAACTCTGTGCAAGCAAATTAGCATCCTGCTGCCTGCTTACAAGCTGTCCCGGCTCCATGTGCCAGGATGCCACACGCTGCCCCTGTGACCTCTATTCCCCTCTGCAGAGCCAGTGCCCAGCACCGAGCAAGCCAAGACTGAAGGCGAGGAGAACCGCTCCCTGAATTCTTGGTGTTACTCCCAGAACCTCCCTGCCCAGCTGAAGCCGCTCCAGGTCCCCACGCCTGGCCCTAAAATGTCAGCGTGAGCCATCCCGTGAGTTCAAACCAGACCCTGAAGATCCTGGCTGAACAGTCGACCAAGTCAAAAGCCACCGTGGCTGCCCCGCAAAGCCCTTAAGCTGGGAGGAGGAGGAGGAGGAGGAAGCACAACGCTTGTCATAGTCTTGCAGGTGAGAAGAAACCTCCTGCCCACTCCTGCGTGGGCCGGGGCTGCCCTGGGATGCATGGCCATCTTCCTTTGGCCGGTCCTCTGTCCCCAAGCTCCACAGGACGGTGACGCTGACATGCTGGCAGCACAGAACAGCACTGGTGGGAATTGAGTGGGAGAGGTGCTTGCAAAACTGCGGCCCCACAGCCTGGCTACGGACCTCCCAGAACCACAGGGCGTTACATACAGGGTGATATTTGGTTGTCATCATCACAATAATATAATACCCACCTCTTACCCCCCACAGACCTCACTCTATGCAGCTTGTTCATCATTCCCTGTGCTGGGCTACTTCTCTTACATGTTCTGCAGCCAGGACTATCTCGTGAGCAACCTTGGCATGCCAAACCCAGCGTGCACTAGCCCTGCGTATCTCACGGGCTTTCCAACGGCAAATCCAGACAGCACAGCTCAGTGCCCATGAGCAACCCCACAATAACAAACCGGCCGCCTCGCTTTGTCCTCCCAGACCTCACCTTTCGCAGCGGCCAAGTAACATCAAAGATAAACAGTAACCATGAGCAACTCCACGATAACAAACCAGTACTACAGAAAAAAGTGGAGGGAAATTAGGGAACGAAAGAGGTGGCAGAGAGAGAGGAAAAAAACTGCAGGAAGTAAAATAAATGATACAGATTCTTCTGAGGACCATCTGTGGGGTGGTACGGAGGGTCAATCAGATCTGGGCACCGCTGGATGCTGTATGTTCCCCATGGTGCATGACGCTGGTAGCATCACCTCGCCCTTGGATGTGTTTCTACACAGATCCCGCTAAACTTGTGCCCCCAAATCCATTGGAACAAGCTGGCAATTAGTGGAGAGGCTGAGGATGGAGCCTGCGAAGGCCAAATTCAGTCTCCCTGCCTTTTACTCCTTTTTTCCCCCACCAGAATTGGTCACTGGTGGGGTGAAGCTGATTACATGGATGGTCCAGCATAGGGGAAGCTGGTCCCCAGGTCTGGCCTGTGGAGACACAGAGCACAGCGTTTTCTGCAACTGTAAATCAGGCAAATTTCACCAATGCAAGTTTTTGCTCTGAGTTTTGGTGTTTTTTTAAAAAAAAAAAAAAAAAAGAAAAAGGAAAAGAAAAAAGGAAATCACAATCCAAACTCTGCCTTGGCCAAACCTGGCCCTTTTAAGGAAAGGAAATTTCCCAGAGCCACCCTCGACAAACCTGGAGGCCCGATCCTGCTCTCAGGAATGTCAGTGCAAATCCAGAGCGGCTCTGCTGCCTGCCGGGGGGTTAGAGCAGCCGAATGAGGCTCGAGCGTTGGAGAAAAGCTCCTGGTCTCCTGCCTGGAGCTGGAGCAGATCTCGCACCCGAGCAGCCTGAGAGCAAACTCCTGATTCAAAGGCAATAAACAGCAGAAAGATCCAACTCCCAAATTCAAGAATTCATCCTTTTTGCTGAGCCATGTTCTGGAAGCACGAGCCCTATTTTGCTGCGAGCTGTGTGGAATAAAACAGCTGCGTCCCTTGGCTGGACGGCTCTTCCAGGGGTGCCAGATGTTTTGCTTAGGACACGTCAGAAGTGTCTTGCTTGAGTTCAGACTTTCTCTCCTCTCGGGCTGCCCACTGCAGAGCCCGCTGGAGCTATTGGCTTCAGCGGGATTTTTATATCCACTCTCCATTAGCTTTTCCCAGGGAAGCAATAGGGATTGGGGACAAACGGGGCAAGGTCTGGTTCCACCCAGCCCTTATTTGTATAAATAATTGGTCAGGGGAAAGCTGGACTGACGAGCAAAACACTACTGCTGCCTTCTCATTAGCATTAAGGCTCTGAATGTAAACCGGCGTGTAAATGCACCCCGCTGAGGAGGGCACCCCAACACATTTTGGGGGTCAGACCTCACGAACGACTGACCACCCCCAGCTCCCACAACACGGGAGGTTCAGCTCCCAAATCAGCCGTGGGGTATTGTGAAAAACTACCCTGAACGGCACACCAGCGAGCGGCAAGGCTCAGAGCCGGACCCCGGCGCTGCCCCGGCTGCCAAACCTGGGTGCGTGATGCCGCGCAGCTCGCTGCGGGGCTGGGGAGATGCACAATACCCAAGACAGCATCTCTGAGAGGCAAGGGGCAGGCGAGGTGATTCTGGGGGTGTCCACGGAGCACAGCTGAGACAGCCAGCGCAGGCTGGCGGGTCACGGAGGCAAAGCAGGGCTGGGGCATTCAGGTGCTTTGCGGCCAGTTCGAAGGGTTTTCTGTAGGGCCATGCATCACTCACTGAAAGAGGGTTATTTTTCTGGGGAAGGGAGGAGAAGAGGGGAAGCCACGCGGGGGGGAAGGAGGAGGAAAAATTTGGTGAAGGAGGGGCGGCCTTCATGGCTCCCGAGTGCCTGCGAAGTGCACGGCGGCCGCGAAGGAGGACCCTGCCCTGCAAACAAGCTGCTTTTGTTGCATCCCAAATGGGCCTAAATTAAGTTTGACAGAAAGAGGGCAGATTCACACGCACTGGGGCCAAACCCCCGGGCTTGGTTACGGCCAGGCAGACGTGGAGAGCTTCGGCACGGCGGTGCCAAATCTCGCCCGGGTGCGAGGGGAGAGGTGCGAACCTCCACGAGGCAGGAGGTGCTGGGCGGCCACGAGCGGCCCCGTTAATCGTCCCGATGCCTTCACAAAGCAGCTTCCTCCCAGGAGCACCCAGCTCGCTCCATCTCCAAAGCTTAAAGGCCGCCATCGCTCCAGGAAAAGCAGCCGGCGGAGCGCTCCCTCAACCGGCTTCGCCCGCCGGGGCTGGCAGAGCCTCCCGCCCCGCTCCCGGGCATCTCCCCAGCCCTGCCACCCGCCCTGGCACGCCGTGCCAGCGTGAAAAACAAGCCAGCTTCTAAACAGTTAATGCTGACAAAACCAGACCGCTTGAGTTCCCTCCTTCCCGAATCGCTCCTGGTGTAATTCACCCCCCGAAAATGAAATAAAATTATCCTCCTCTGACCTTGCCCGGGCGTCCTCCCTCCCTCCAGTCCTCCCTGTCTCTCCTTCCACCCTTCCCATGCCCCTGCCCTGCGCTGGCACGGCCGGCCAGGAGCTCGCGTGCCCGCCGGGCTGCTCGGCGCTGGGAGCTCCCACCACGTTAGCTGCGGCTGCCATGTTGAATTGCAAATCCGACATGATTCGACAGATTTTTTTTCCCCCTCGGTGGTGCCCGGTGGGGAACTAAAGAAGCACCCATGCGACACGCACCCAGCTCTGGGTGGCTCTCGGGGACGTCCCGGGCTGCGGGGTGAGGGTAGGGAGAGAAGTTACCTTCTGGTCCTGCTCCAAACACTGCACGTAGGGACCTGCCTATGTGCTATACATCCCTCTCTATAGGAGACCGATTTTAAAGTCGGATGTTTTAGCACCAAGGGCCGGAGGACTCGATGGGAAAGGGTTTGGGGGAGAAGGCAGGTTACAGCAACAACAAAGCGACTGAGCAACTGGAGGAACGAAACGTTATTTCAAATCAAAGGCAAAAAAACCCCAAACCGCACGAACAAAAAAAAAAAAAAAGCCCAAAATTAAGAGTGAGGTTCGATTTCGTACCAAGGCAGCAAGAGAGACGCACCGTGGAAGAGAGTGGTTTTGTTGTTGAGTGGTGGCTGGATTTAGCTCCGCTTATCCGGACAATCATCGGGGAAGGATCCTTTTTCCGAGAAAGGCCAGTTTGAGTGAGACAGCTTTTTTTTTTCCCTTCTCTCGCTCGCTCTCTCCCCTTTCCTTCTCCTCGCAGCTCAACGCCAAGAAATGGGCGGTGCCTGGATGCCAGGCTCCATCCGAACGAGACACCCAAGGCCAACGGAGGCTGGCACAAAGGCGAGCTGGCAGGAATTCCTGCACTCGGAGCCGCGCGCCCACGGGACGAGCCCGCCACCTCCCAAAAAATCAACCTCCGACATCACCCGCGCCGGAAAGTTACCCCGTTGGGCTCGAAAACACCCCGCACGGGGGAAAAAAAGGACAAGGGGAGGAAAAAAAAACCCAAGACCTTCCTTTGCATCGATGCAGGTTAAACAAAAGGCCTGGGGAGGTGGATTATTTTTTTTCTGCCCCCCTCAGTGTCCTTCTCCCGCCTGCCCGTCCCTCTCCTCCCTCCTCGCGCCCTCCATCCCGGCTCCCTCGCCTGCCGCCCCAGCGTCCAGGCAGAAATGAGCCCTGGGCTCCCTCCTTCCTGGTTTTAGCACGACAGGAGGCGGCGGGTCCTTGAATAGGAACGCACACACCCAATGTGAGAGGGATCTGATGGGGGGGGGAGAAAAAATAAGGACTAAAAAAAATATATATATATATATACAAACAACAACCCACCCACCATGGAGGAAGGCTGGGAGCAGTCGCTGCCAAGGGGGGTGGATTGGGGATGGTTTGGGTGCCAAGGGGTATTTTTGGCCTTTTTTTCTTCTGCTGCCCTAGCACCTGGGTCGTGCCGATTGTAAAAGGCGAGTCGCAGCGGGTTGGAGAAGGGACTGGGGAGAGGAAGAGAAAGGGGGGGGGCAGCCGGGGTTGGTAGTGCTGCTGGGGAGATGCCAAAAAAACAAAACAAAACACGTTTTCATTTTGTCTGCACCAGCCTGGGCGCAGGCGAGAGAGGGAGGGAGAGGGAGGCGCACGCTGGGCTCGGCCGCGGGCCTGCGGCCACGTCCCTCCGCAGCCGCCCCGGCAGCCGCTCCCGCTCCCTCGTCCCCCTCTCCCTGCCCACCCGCCTTCGCCTGCCAAGTCCGAGTTGGCACGGCTCCCTCGGCCGCACCGAACAAAGCCGTCAAACCCATCCCCGAGCCGGCGCTGACAGTAAGCAAAGTGACAGGCGCATCTTCCGCATGTTAATCCAAACAGCGAGAAGGCGAACGAGCGGCGGAGGCCCCCCCCCTTGCCATGCACGCACACCCCCCCCACCCACCCACCCTCCGCCATGCCGCCGACCCACGCACCCCACCCTTGGCACCCACCGGCCCTGCCGGCCTCGTGCAGGGATGCCGAGGCCCCCGCCGGCGGGAGCACCGAAGCCTCCTCGTCGGCGAGGTTTAAATGGAGCCGAAAGCCCCGCTCGGCGGGCAAACGAGGCCACTCGGCATCTGCTGTACCTGTTCCCGCTGCCTTCATCTCGCCTTGGAACCGTGACAAGAGCGCACTCGCCTCTGGTGGGCTCTCAAAGCCGCGGGTCTGTAACCCTTTGCAGGAAGTTGGCACCGATCCCAGGTAGGACTTTACTCCCCGGCTCTCGCTCGCTCTCCCCCCACCTCCGCCTCCCGCTCCCTCCCCTCCATTCCCCCACCCATCCTGTCCCTTGGGCCCCTCTCACGTCCCCCCAAAAAACACCTTCCCGGCCCCCCATTTCCCCTCCGCCTCGTCGGCTGGGGGGCGACACGAGGGGCGGCCGATGGCGGCCGGGTGCCCGCCGAGCCCCACGCGCCCGCCGCCCTTGCACACATACCCTTTAAGGATGACCTGGGCAAGACAGAGAACAACAACTTCCTGCTCCGGCTCCCTAAAACGCCTGTTTCCACGCAGGGGTTAGGCGGCGCGGCGAGACGGGGGGAGCTGGGAGGAGGTTTGGGGGTTTGTCGTCATTGAACCATGCTTTTTTTTTTTTTTCCTTATTCCTTTTTGCCTTTTTGCTTTTTTTTTTTTTTCCTTTTTGCTTTTTCCCCCCTCTTTTTGCTTTTTTTTTTTGCTTTTTTTGTTTTTTTTTTAACATATATTTTTTGCCCGGCAGCCCGAACCCAACGCGAAGGGGAAAGGCAGAGAAAGAGAAATCAAATGAGAAGAGAATAGCTCCAAGTCAGCAGGACAATGCACGGGAAACGGGGAGATTAGCGTAGCTCTCGAAATCCATCGCGCCCGCCCCGTTTCTGAACCGTTCGCCCCCGCGCCTCGTCTTTTTTTTAATACTCCCAGCTCCTGAATTATTCCAGTCCACGAACGCGCAGTCCGGAGTCCCTCGGAGCTGCCCAGGAGCATTGCAACAGGAAAGAAAGCAAGCGAGAGAGGGAGAAGCCAGGCAGAGCCCTCACAATCGAGCAGCGAGAAGAGCAAGGAGAAATTAACATCCAATTAGTGCCGTGTTTAACGAGGGAGACAGAGGCGGCTGTTGTTTTATTGCCCTGTTCTTTTCAGGCGCAGCTGACAGGCAGCGGGGAAGGCACCCCTGCTCCAAGTGACGTCATCATATTTTATTTTTTAATTATTTTTCCCCCCCACCACCTCCTTTTCCTCCTCCAAGTTTCACAGAAACGATCTCGGCAACTCGGCCAGGGAAATTCGGGACTTTCTCGCGTTCACGGTGGCTCCCCCCTCCGCCTCCGACCTCCTTCCCCCCCCCGCCAAGTCCACCGACACCAACCCCGGAAAAACAAACGCGCCAACCCACCCCAAAGTCTTTGTTCTTCCAAAAAAAAAAAAGAAAGGAGGAAAAAAAAATAATAATAAACACTGGGATCAGAGCCGGAGGGAGCCCGGAGGAGGTTTCTCCGCGTGCGTGTCTGTGCGTCTGTCCCCTCTCCCGTCCCTCTCCCCGGACGGCTCCGCTCGCCTTGTAAAACTTTGCGGCATGTGACGCTGCTCCGGCCTCCTCTGGCAGCCTGACAAGAGCCGCGCCGCACAGCGCAGGCGGCTTTTAAGGGAGAAACTCCACTCCTAAAGATGAGAGAATTAACACAGGGGTTTTTTTTTTTTCAGCAAGGGACGGCGCCTCGGACAACGGCCGCCACGGCGGAGGCGACGCGGCCCCTCGCCACGCTGGGTCACTGCACAAGAGGGGTCGAGGCAAAAGCTGGGGAGACATTTCCCCCCTCGGCAGCTCGCTGGGCCTCCTGCTTCTCCCCTGGGATGGGGACCCGGTGCCATGCGAGCGTCGAGGGATGCATGTGGGGGCCACGGCGTCTCGGCTGACCCCGGCCGGCCTGTGCCGCCACCTCTTTCCCCCAAGGGCTGGGGTCTCCTCGGGGTGCGATAAAACACCGCCAGCTTCCCCCGAGGGCCCTGCCATCCTGCGAGGGGTCGTGGCTCTCGGCTTGGGGGGGATTTGAGGGAGTTGCCCCCCAAAAAAGGGCCCGCAGCAGGCAAGGGGGAGCGCAGAAGGCAGCTGTTCCCAGCGTGGCAGGTCAGGCCACAGCGCCGAGCCCTTCGTGGCCTTTTCTCCTTGTTTCCAGCTGGGATTTCTCTTGTCCAGGGGACCCGGCTCCTCTGTAACCTCCTGCTTCAGGCAAAGGCCATCCCAGGGGACGGGGCCACCCCGCGCCCACCGAGGACAGGGCTGTGCGGAGACAGGGGACAGGTCCAGGGCCACCACGCTGCCAGCACCTGGGTCCGGTCCAAGTCCCCACCCTGAGCAATTCCCGGCACCAGCCAGTCCCACCTCCCTGGCAGCAGGATCTCCTTCACAAGGGTTATTATTTTATATTTTTTTTTTAAAATAATTATTTGCCTACGTGGAGAACAGTGCAAACAGCCTTATCGAGGGCAGCCGCGCCGCGGGGGCACTTCCTCGAGCACGGCCGCAAGACGGGGCCCCTCCATCGCTGCCGGGGCTGGCAGGGGGGACACAGCAGCCCCTGGCCTTCCTGCTGACCAGACACCACGGTGATGGGCACCGTGCAGCCATCGGGAGAGCTCTGCTCGGCAGCTTTCCTCCCAGCTCTGCGGCAGGGACAGCGGCACGGCCCTGGGGGGGGTTTTGGCTTTAACTGAAGGGTCTTTAGCAGGACAGCTCTGCAATCGGTCCGAGCTCAGCTGCACTTTCCCTGGGCACACGGGCTTCACCAGCACATCACTGCTCCCCAAATCCTGCCAGACCCAAGTGTCCCAGCCCTGCAGAGAGTCAGGGCAGCCTTGACCTGAGTTTCCCTCTCCCTGTACGGTCGCTGCCTCCATTCTCCCCCCAGCAGCTGGGAGCAAATGAGGCCAAAGTCCCGGCAATGTTTTCCACCGAGCGCTGATAAACCGCACGGGCACAGAACAGCCACGATCTCCACCCATCCCGGTTTTGTGCAGGAGAGAGTCAATATTTAAACCCAGGTATGTTTCCTGAGCAGATAGGAGAGCGCTGGGGCCATGTGCGGGAGAAATCCCCAGCTCCATCCTGGGTGCCAGACCTAAACCTCGCCCTACACCCGTTCATTTGTTCTCCTGACCATGGGTCCATGACCCTGGATCCCTTCTGCTGTGGGAGAGGGGCCCCGTCCCCACCAGCTGTGCTACACGAGCACCAGCTGCAGGGCTGGGCACCTGCTAACGGGGCAGCAATTTAAGGGAGGGGGGTGGCCAGGCAGGGTTTGGGTTGTCTCCTTGCCTGCTCTTAGTGCAGACACTGTCCTCATGTTGTGACATCCCAAATGAAGGATGGGATAAGAAGAATGAGGGATAGAAACAGGAGGTAAGAAAATATTTAATCACCCTATGAGCAGCAGCCCCTGCTTCAAGGTAAGGTTTAAAACCTGGGTTTCATTTAAATTGACCAAAAACTGTATTAAAGTGTTGTGTTTCCAGCAAAGTTTGTGGGTCCCAGTGACCTGGGCAGAAATAGCTGGCAGGATGCTTGCTCTGGGGCAGATTTACGTAAATTCCTCAAAGGAAAGGAAATGGCACTTTTCATTGTAGTGGCTGTAGCCAGGCTGTGCACAGGGTGCAGGAGGTTTTACAGGCGTGTGACCAGCTAGAAGGTGGCCTTAATTTTGAGGGTAAAGGCTTATATTCCTGAGCAGGCGTTGTGTGACCTGGGAGATGCACTGCTGGGTGCTGGGGTAGGCAAGAAACCAGCTAATGTGATAAAAGGCCAGTGGGTCAGGACCCCATGAGCTGTGCAGGGGAGGATGGAGTGGCTGAGCCCATGTGATGGGTCTGACAGCAGTAAAGGGTCTTCATTGTCCCTTCCAGAATTGCTCAGGGTCAGTTTTAACCCCAAATACCCATTTTCATGTATGTTGGGCAGCCAAGCCCACTGCTGCCTCCACCCTTGCTCCAGGTGCTCCCAGTTTGCTCAGCCTAAACCTGCTGACCTTCCATGGAGGTGAGGAAGATCAGAGGGAATCTGAGTTTGCAACAGCTGGTTTAGCCCTGGCTTTGGGGAAGAAACCAAAGGAGATGCCTGTCTTAAACAGAAACCTTCCCTGATCGAGGGAGACTGTTATGCAGAAAAAAATAACACTTTCTTAAAAGAGAAACACCCAAGAGTTGTTGTTTTATAGCTGTATTTTGGAGCATAGTTAAATCCTCTTTGAAATCATCTCCGGTGTTAGGGAACAGGGCCATGCATTATTTAACTTCTGTTACTGTAACATAAACTGTACGGGAGGAAGGGAGGACAGACAGGACCGACTTCACGACACCGAAGGGAGCGGGGTGGGGACTGCCGGTCCCAGCATGTCCCAGTGCTGTCCCGCAGGCCCTGGCTGGGAGGTGTGGATCAAACCCATCTGATGGAGGAAAACCCCTGTACGATAGCGGGTCGGGGTCCTTAGAGGACCAGGATGGGATGTGGCCCCAGCTGCTGCTGCAACAGCACATGGGAACCTGCTCAAGGACCCCAAAACCTCTTCCCAGGGAGTGCAGCAACACCTCTGTGCAAAAGACTGCTTCGTGGGGGAACCAAAATGGGGGAAATCTGCTGAGGAGAAATCCTGCCCTGCTGCCACCAGTGAGCTCTGCTACGCAAGGTCCAGCCGTGCTCCCCTGCACATGAGGAGCCCTTGACCCCAATGCCTTGCAAGCCTTTGGCCAGCTCCTGGTTTATTCCTTTATTCCAGACAGCGACGGACCGAGTGCCCGTCCTGCCAGGTGAACCCTTCAGGGTGTAGCTGTTAGCAGGACGCTGCCACGCAGCAGCCCAGCGCCACAACACGTGGCTCCGTGTCCATCGGCAGAGTGGCGACAGTCAGGTTTGGCAGGAGCCTGGTGGGGCTCGTGGTCCTGCCAGCTGGGAGACACTCGTGCGATGCAGTTGTGCCAGCACAGAGACACGCTGCACCCGAGCATGGGCCTGTCCAACACAGGACCCATCTCCCCTGAGAAATGCAGCCAGGCTGCCTGCCCAGGTTACACCCAGCAGCTCTGTTGGGTGTATCCTAAATACAGCCCGTCCCACTGCAAAAAGCCTTTCCAAAGTGGTTACCACACGCAGCTCACATCCCTCCCCACGTGCTCTCTCCATGTCCAAGTCCCAGCACTGCCCTGGAGCCAAGCTGTACCTGTCTCTTTGGGACTGTGCTGCTCTCTGTAGTGGGACTCTGTTTCTCTGTTCTATTTTGATACTCTAATTTCCCTTTCATGCCTGTGGGCGGTGGTGCGGTCCCCACTGTTCAGGTACCCTCAAAACCTTCAATATGGGTCGTGGGGTTGATCTTGCCCAGGATGAGGGACTTGCCACACAAACATTAACCTCTCCAGAAGAGACAAGGCGGGAGGCTGGTCAGTGGGCGCAGCCTTCCCAGCAAAGCGACCTTGGATCCTCCTGCTGCTTCTCAGCTCAGGCAGAACGAAGCAGTCTTTTCTCTCTGCATCTTGGGGCTGGCTTGTTCAGTACCCTGGGCATCTTCTGGTTTCCCAGACTTCCCCAGTGACTCCAGAGCTACAGCCTGGATCAAAGAGACAAGACAACTCCCTTCTGCTCTCTCTGCTACACGTCCTGGTCGAGACAGCCACGAAGATGGGGCTTTGGTCCAGCTGGAGCCTGAAGCCAGATCTCCAGAAGCCAAGTTGCTGCTGGCCTTACTGGAGAGGAGGTGTCTTGTTCCAGCACCACAGACTTTGGGTTGAAAAGAAAAAATATACGGATATCAAAACAAGCTTAGGGTTTCTTGAGGAGTCCAAGCTCACCACCTCTCCCTGCCGAGGAGTCAGTCGATGGGGAAGCAGGCGGCTGGCACGGGCGCTCTGCGGAAGAGCAGGCTGGAGCCACGGAACAGCTGCCCCTGAGGAGGAGAGAGCACAGGGTCAGGGCAGCTGCGCTGAGACCTGGTCCCTGCAGCTGGTTTAGCAGGGACTGACTTGCACCCACCGCAGGGCTGCAAGGCCTGAGCACCCCGGAGCTACAGAGGAGAGATCAGGGTTTCAGCCCCATGAGCACTGGGGTCGGGTGTTTCCCCCAGGGATTACTGATAAGAGAAGGGCAGAGCCACCTTGCTTGGCTGTGGGCAATGCACTTGCCAAAAGCTTGCAGGCTGCAAGCTCGGGGCACGTAACGGGCAGACCAGTGCTGCCATGCCTGATACCAGTGCCGTAACTGGAGGGATGGCAACAGGTTACAGAGCGCGTCAAGGATGTGGCACAGGCACTTTTTGGGCAGCGCTGGAGACCTCGGGAAGGAGCAGAGGGAGCCCAAAGCCCTGCATGTGCCCCGCTGCCTCACCTGAGCACTGAGATACCTCCAGCAATGGATCCAGGACGTAAACGCAGGAGCGTAGGGAGGGAGGCCGGCGCGCAGCCTGCGTGACAATGAGAGAGAGCCAAGGTGGGCTGTACAGATGTCACATTATCCAGAGGTAACACAAGAGCAGCGATAAGTGTAAGCGAGGACACAGAACCAGTGTCTGCACCGGGCTGAAGGCCAAATGACCGGCTCGTTATTTACAATGCAACAGATCACATAATTTAATTACCCCTGGAGTGTACAAACAAGGAGCGTTACCTGGATACGTTAAGAGTCCAGGGCTATGTGCTCTATCTACACCTTCAAGAGGGAGCAGATATCGAGACATTACACCAGCGGCTTGGATCCAGTCCTCTTCCCATGAGCATGAATGCAGAAGACTTCTTGGAGCAGTGGGACTGGGAAAGCAAGCTTGGGCCTGCTCCTGTCTGCACCCATCACCCCATTAGGAGCTTTGTTTTCCCTTGAGTCAGCACAGTCCCTTGGATCCCTTCTGCCTCTGGTCTAGTTCAGATCAGACCACACCACCACGACTCACCCTATTTCTCTCCACTTGAGCTCTTATGCTGCCCTTGTCTGTGCCCTCTGATCTAAAATTATAAGCAACCTGGGACAGGAAACGAGCCAGCTCTGCGAGGTGCCGTATAGTTTACGGTTCTGTATGAAAGCTTTACGATCGTTAGCAAAGGATTTGGGCAACAAGGGGCTGGAAGAAAGGAAGGGAAAGCCTTAGATCTCAGTGTGATGGACATACCCACAGTTGTTCACTGCCATGAGATCTCCCACGAGAAGGAAGGGGTACGTCAGCATGCTCACAGCAATCTGAAAGCACAGAAAACTGGTAGCCTCTCTGATGTTCACCACGTTAAAAAAGCTAGTTCCAGCTTTTGCCTGTTAGCAAAGTTATCCTCATCTTGGGATATAAAGTGCAGACCAGCCTTTGCCCCCAGACCACGAGCTCTTACCCCACAGATGGCAGGAAGAGGAGAAATGATGTGGCAGCTGCCTACGTACCCCCATCACAAACTTTGTGTAGCTCCGGATCACCGATGCCTGGCTGAACTGGAAAGAGAAAGCAAAGGGGTTGTGGAGGAGGCGGATGACACCAGGCTGTCACTGTCATTATGTGACATCCCTCTGAGCCTGAGACGATAGGCGTGGGGCAGGGCAAGAAGGCAGAAAGCAATAGTAACCACACTGCATCCCAGCTGAGAATTGGGGAGGACATCTATCAACCTCAGCCCCTGAACTGCAGCTGAAACACAGCCCTGAGCAGACAGGGCATCTTTAGCACTTCCACAGGGTTTTAGACAAAGCCCAATGTCTGTTTGTATTAAATTAACCATTAAACTCCCATTAACTCCTCATAACTGTAGGTGCTTGCTACGGGCCCCCCAAACCCTCCATCAGGCACTTCCACTCACGTTATCATCCACCGCGTAGGTGTTGATGAAGTGAGCCAGGAGGTTGCAGCACCAGAGGAAGATGACATCCCCCAGGATGTGAGGGACCAAACCGCTGCAACGGCAAAAAGAGGGGGGTGAGGTGCAGAAGGGTCCCAGTGCTGCCACCCCAGCCCTCCCTCCCTCCACCAGCATAGAGGAACCCCACTCCACCAAAATGCATCTTTACTTTGGGAGGAACTGAAGGGAAAAGGAGATGTTTCAGGGAAGAGCACTCCTGGCCTTCAAAAATGGTCCTATATGAGCTGCCAGCTGCTCTGGCCGGGCAATGCTCTAGAGTAGGAAGTTTGGGATCTGTTGTTTGGGCACAACTCAGCCAAGTCCCCTTGTTCTACCTCAAATTCCTTCTTGGCCAAAATCCTGCTCTGAAACCCAGGCAAGACACAGATGAAGCAAGTTTCTGTTAAGCTCATTTTGCAGATGCTCTTCAGGATGCAGAATGAGAAGTTCCTCTCTCTGTGGAATCTCTCTCCTTTTAGAAATTAAAACGAGGGGCGTTGTTCCTGCAAAACCTGCTCTACTGCAAAGTGGGATTTACTGGTGGCAGCACTCCAGTCCCTCTGATTTTCCCAGTCTCTGCTGCCACCTGGGAGTGTGGGGACACGGGGTGATGTGCTGCTTTGCCTTACACCTCTCATGATGAGCGGGCTGGAGCTTCCAGCAGCACAAACACCCCCAGCTCCCGCAGCTAATGGCACTAAAACATTAATAAAGCCCTTCAGAGGGGTTTTTCACTTTGTCAGCACTTCAGCAGTGTCTGTGCACTTGTGCCACTGCAGAAGGATCCAGGTGTGTGTTCACCAGCAGATGCGTTCAGAGAGTTCTTCTGAAAAACGAGGCTGTCAAGAGCCACACAAGTGTTTGCTGGCCTGGAAAGAGCCACCTCCAAGCACGCTAGTCCAAGTCATTGGTTTCCTCCCTGCCTCTTTGGACCACTTTTAGTTCCTGCTGTGGTCCCTGCAGCAGCAGAACAGCGATGGGGACTGCATGCTCTGATCCAGCCTGCTTCGCTCACTTGCTGTTAGGGTTTGTATTTTTTGGAGACAACCTGTGTATTGTCAAGGCCCCGGCAGCTCTGGAGATGCAGCCCAGGTCTCAGTCTAGGCACAGCAGAAGTCTTCAACAGAAGATGTGTTGGCTTAAAAGATGTGATACATGAGAGCAACGGACAGGACAAAGAAATCAAAGCGCTCTGGTCCCAAAGAGAGGGTCTGCCTTGCATTCAGCCTTTGTAAAAAAAAAATCCTTTCTCTAACTCAAAGCCAGGTCTGAAGCAGACTCCTGAGCTGCTGAAGATACAATGGGGGCTTAATAAAGACCAGGAACAGAGGGCTGGGCCAGGACTGGGCCACGGCAGCCTGTAAGGAAAACCTCACCGACCTGTCAATAGAGAATCAGATCGTTTGTTCTATTTGCAGCACGGATCCCAGCCCTGTCTTGTCTCCATCATCAAAGTCATGACGGATGCTGAGCCTGTGTTTATGGGATGACTGAAAACCAGGGGTCTGAGAGAGACACAGAAAGGGACTAAAAACCCTCAAATTCATTTGTGCTACAGTTGCCTGGTGAGACGTCCGAGGAGCTCTGGACTAGGAATATTTTTAGACGACAAGTCATTAAAAGCTGAAACAGCAGCAGGCAGAGGGTGAAGCCTGTAGTGTATGGTGACGTGACCTAGCAGGACAAACCCCAGCGCCAGGCAGGGCTGGGACAAGCCATCTCTGAGGTGACCACACGCAGCACTCTCAGAGCCCCAAGGACAACTTTTTTTCTGGCCTGCTGGCAGGCAGGAGACTGCTGCAGATACGCGGGGAAGCGAGGTAAGTCCATCCCCTGAAAAGTCTTTCTCTCTAGCCAGAGCGAGTGTGTGCCACTGTCATTCGTGCGTAGAGGTTATAAGGCCATGAGAAGTGCGTGCACCGCAGTGATTTGAAGGGAGCGGATGTGTTTGGATGGTGTTAGGAGGGCTGAGAGCAGAAAAGCTGCAGTTTGGTCCCACAGATGCAGTTTGTGTTCCCCTCACCGCAGTGTGATTTCCCCAGCGGGGTTGTAGAGCACGTATAACTTCAGAGCCCCCCTGAGACATTTTGGGTTCTGTTAAAGCTTTTCCTGTGAACTATTAAGTTTAATTAGGCTACCAACAGTGTTTATTTTATGTGGAGGAAGGGAATGCGGCAGCGCCTTTCATGTTATTTCCTCGGGAGGTGGAGGAGAGGGAAGGCCGCTGGGCAGCGTGCTCCAGCCGTGCCCCACGCACAGGGAACATCCCAGAGGAACCTGTATTTAATGGGAGCAGATTTGGGGCTGCACAGCTCAGCAGAGTAGCTGTGGGCTGCAAAAGGAAGATGCGGTGATGCTCGATTGATGGGGTCTCTGCAGACCCCTGGCCCTTTCCCCCTGGGGAAGGACAGGGTGAGACCCTCTGCGATTGCTTGCCTCTTCCTGATGCGTTCATGTTTCATCTGGAGGCCCAAAATTTGTGACTGCAGAGCCAAAGGCATCAGGCCTGAAAACCCCTCCCGAAATTTTGGAGCTGCCTTTACTATTATTGACATAATAAAGGGAGTTATCTCCCCACCGGGAGCGGAGGCAGCAGGTGGTTCTGCTTTTATATAGATGTGAAAAAAAAAAAAAGGCAAAAAGTGTTAATTAAGGGTTCAAGCAAAATAGGTGTCCACTAGACTTCCACTTCAGAGATGCCATCAATTCGCTGTGCTTCGTAAGCGGGTGGAAGCACCTTTCAGCTCCTTCTGGTCCAGGCAGCGATGCTGCTGAGCCGGGCAGCATCACGCTCCTGCCGTACAGGCAAACCTGCTGCCAGCATGAACCACCTGCTCACTACAAGCACCCACGGTGCTCTTCAGAGGAATGGGCTTCTTACCCAGGCCCTGGCTTTTATTTCAACAAGTGGTCTCATTGTTGCACTTGATCTTCGTGCCTGTTGCACAAACAAATGCTTTAAATGGCCCTTTGCTGAAACACAAAGAAGTGTGGTGGGGAAAAAGGAAGGTAAGAAAAAATACAGGGGTTTTCTCTGGGCTCTGAAGGTTTGAATGAAGATAAGATCTGGGGCGAACTTAATGGTCAAACTGGAGTGCTGTCAAAGGCACAGATTTAATCTGTGCTCATGGGAGTGATGTGACAGTCCCGTGGTCAGACAAGGTTTCAGATGAGGGGAGCTCAGCGTGACTCTGACTGAGGTTGGCAGAGCAGCCAGGAGAGCCACCGGCGCCTTCAGACTATGGGAGAAAGTATTTAAACAACAACTCACGTACACGAAGAATCCCAGGATCCCTTCTTCCTTAAATATCCTGCCAATGGCGCTGAACACACCGCTGCCAAGAAAGGAAAAGAGCTGTGAGCGTGCAGGGCTTGCTCCAGCTCTGTCCCGCACAGCTTTGCTTGCTCTTTGCAGCCACCAGCCATGGCAGTGTCCCCCCCAGCCATCGTGCCAGCAACGCACCTTCTCCTCAACCCAGGAAGGAGGGTTGTGTCTGCGCTCTGCCAGTCTGTAATAACACCTGGAACAACACTCAACTCACTGACAACTGCTTAAATGCTGAAGCTAGAAGAGCTCTGCTTGGCTTTGTGTGAGTGGATGCACATGCTGCAACCACGGCACATAATATGTTTTGATTAGGCTGGTTCTCAGCCCGAGAGCCCTGGGAACTCGCACTGGCAGTCGTGAGTCAGCTGCACTTGTTTTGAGGTGGCTGCACATGTAGTTTTGCCCTGCAGAGAGGCAGGTATTACTGAAAAAGGCTTGGAAAAATCTTGCAGACAAGCAGGGCTGCAGCAACACTTTGTATTACTCTGCCTCGCTGCTGACTTCCCCTTCTATCAACACCTAAAGCAAAAAGGCAGGAGACTCGCTGTGTGACCAGCAAGGTGTGTTACAGCCACCGAAATCCCCATGAGCACAAGGCAGAACAGCAGCAAGCCAGGGACAGAGCCCAGCCCCTTCATCTCCCACTCACCCACCCTCTAACCACAGCTCAGATTCATTTTCTGGTCTCCCAAACCTCCTGGGTTGCCATATCCCCCACTGCATGGGAGTGTTTGGCATGGCTAACTCAGGGACTCGCGCTTCTGTGTGCCCAAACCCTCCAGAGCTGCAGCCACTCACCTGTATTTGACTTCCCGGCCGACGAACTGCACCATGCAGCGCATAGAGATCACTAGGAGGAAAGAAACATAGGGCTGATAAAGAAACTAATCCAGTTTGGGTCATGATGGATGTGAAGGAAAACGCAATCTGACCCTTCTGCCCTCCCTTCCCTCAACTCACATCACCTCCAGCTCCTCTCAGTGGTCCTCATCACTGCAAGACTCATTAGAAACCGGAGCCCTCCCCTAATCTGTAAGTGATGGGAAGGATTTCTGGCCCTAACCCCATGGGATCTCTAGGACAAGCTCTTGGATGAATGGGACGAGAGCACCTTGCTGCTCAGCTGGGTTAGTCCCTGATGGTCAACCAAAGGCTCAGCCTTCCTAAGCCACCCCTCAGACCCGCATCTGTTCTCTGGTTTCATACGAAGCCATTTCTGATAGAGAAGAGCATCAAGTAAACGGGGTTTGGGGGTGATTCGTGGTCCGGAGAGAGCTGCCAGGCAGAGGGACAGGACTCACCGTGCAGTGGATGGGAGACAACCCGGGACATGCACTGCATCATCATCTCGTGAGATGTCTGGGGAGAAAAAAACCACACCTGTATGAAAAGCTGCGCTGCCCCACCCGCACAGATCAGGCCCTTCCCCTGGGTGTAGTGAAACCCATTTTGTGTCCCTCTTTTGAAATCTGTTGTTCGTGGTAAACCTCTATTCCTACAAAATATTTCGTAGCTGGACACAGAGTGGCTGCTAAATACCACGGCCTCTTCACCCAGACTTTCTCTCCAAGCAATTTCACCCATAGCCCACAGTTTAAGCTTCCTTTGCTCTCCAGGCACATCCGCAGGGCGATCATTAACGTGCAACATCCACTTCTCACCTCTTTCACCACTTTCCTAAGGGAGGTCTTCACATCATCCTTGTTAGAAACGTGCTCCATGTCTTCCAGTGGAAAGGCCTGAGTGGGGAGAGAAAGAACATATGGTCAAAACTGTCCATAAAAAACTGTCCAAGGAGCAAAGGAAACCACGAGCAGTTGTGTTCTAGATGGGAGGAGAAGAAAAACAGGTAAGAAGGAACATAGAAGAAGGAAGGGTGGAAAGTAAAACAGGGGAAGAGAAGAGTCATGAAACTGCTTACAAAAGGCAAGTGGTTGTTCATATTAAAATTGTTTAAAAAATAAGTTTTGGGGATATGGGCACTGTCCTCCTCCTGTCCTGGAGGACTGTTCAAAGCCCGATGGAGAGGGATGGGTGCTTTATTCCTCCAGCCACAGCCGTGGCTGGGTGCAGGAGGCACGTGCAGGCTCCCTGGCCCCGCTGCAGTAGCACCGGCCGACCCAGCAAGCTGATTTATGGAGAGCGAAGCCGACCTTTACCTTCTTCACGCTCCCCCTGGTGATGGTTGATAAAGTGCTTGAGATGAGGCGAGGAGTAAGACCGCGGAAGAGGCCTCTTTTCCCATCCACTTCCACAATGTGTCTGGCTGGGTAAGAAAAGACCAGGCTGCTGTCAGTCGGGAAGGGCCGACTCACCGAGAGCACGCCAAACCCCTCCGGCGTTCGACTGAAACCACGCCAGAGCTCGGCACGGCAGCCGCTCTGCGGTCCCACCGTAAGTGATTTATTACAACAGTCCTAAATAAATTTCATAGAGGATGCAAAGAATCCTTAAGTATTCCCTGTCATAGCTGTCCAAGCTGGAAGGATAGCTTCAGTATTTTGGGCTACTTCTTGTCTTTTGAATGTTTTGCTCACCTGAAAGGGCTACAAAGGCAGTTTGGACCAATGCAGGGTAGGGAGGGATGATGGAACGAGTCCAGAGGAGGGCGACCAAGCTGGTGAAGGGTCTGGAGGGTCTGACCCACGAGGAACGGCTGAGGGAGCTGGGGGTGTTTAGCCTGGAGAAGAGGAGGCTCAGAGGTGACTTTGGTGCAGTCTACAACTACCTGAAGGGAGGTTGTAGTGCAGTGGGAGTCGGCCTCTTCTGCCAGGCAATTAGTGATAGGACAAGAGGACACAGCCTCAAGCTTCGCCAGGGGAGGTTCAGGTTGGACATCAGGAAGCATTTCTTCTCAGCAAGGGTCATTAGACACTGGAAGGGGCTGCCCAGGGGGGTGGTGGAGTCACCATCTCTGGAGGGGTTTAAGAAAAGACTGGACATGGCACTTAGTGCCATGGTCTAGTTGCCGTGGTGGTGTCAGGGCAATGGCTGGACTCGATGATCCCAGAGGGCTCTTCCAACCTGATTGATTCTGTGATTCTGTGATCTCATGTGGTGTGTGGTGTCACCTCCTCCCTCCGCCCAAGGGGATCAGACTCAGGGTTAATATGGTTCCTGCCCCACCACCTTCTCCCCGGCAAAATGCCTCAGGTCCCCAGTCAAAAAAAAAAAAAGCCAACGGATCCAATTTCTCCCTGATGTAACAAGGTGGAACGCAACCCACTACATGCTGGTGGGTACGGACTGCTCCTGCCCCCTGTCCTCTGCTGTCCCAGGGGAAGCCAGGCAGGCTCTGCACATCTCCACCACTCAACCCTGTAAATCTATTTGGAAAATGCATCTTCCGAAGGGTGGCACTGGAGCATCTCCAGCCCCGGGTGTCGCAGGACGGGTTTGCAGTGCTTACGTACTGCTCCTGCGCTGGGTCCCCGTGCCCCTGGGTGCTGCTGTCAGATTTTGGGATCGGCCCAACTTGACCTTTCAGGACTGTGCGCTCCCCTTCCCCACAGCAAACCTGCTGTGAGAGCAACCCCTGAGGTCCCAGAGTATTCACCCGCCTCTCCTGTGCTGCTCCACCCACAAAAAGAGAAAAATAGTACTTTTTTCTTTCCTTCTAAACATTACCTTCCCTTTTCTTGCTATTTCTGTCCCTGCAAGGCTCCATCTACAACACAAATGAGCAGGGCAGGGCTGTTTTGTAGCAAAGAAAGGTGCTTCACCATCTCTAACACAAGCAAAACCCTCCACCACCAAACCTACACCACCTAAACCCCCACCGCTACGGTGCAAACCTGGAGCAACCTGCCCCAGAAGGGGATGCAGCGCCGGGGCCACCCCCTCCTTGTCCCCAACAACAGGCAGGTAAATCTGATGGCTTTGCAACTAGTTGTAGCATTTTATGTCTTGTTGCAGGTTTGGGATGATCCCAAGGGGATGTGGGAGCGTTGCTGGAGGGCAGCTGGGGTGAGGCAGAGCTCCCAGCCCTGTTTTTGGGCAGGCGCTGGCAGGCAGGGACGTTCGCTCACCGTAGGTGAAGAAGCCGGGCAGGTACAGGACTTTCCTTCCCAGCACGTTTCTGCCAACAGTTGGAGGTAGGGGCTCGTGCCCGACCTGCCAAAAGAAACCCCATGAGCAGGTCCCTGGCCCTTGCCCGGTGTTCCTGAAGCCCCCAGGCCACATGGCCTCGATCCTGGCATCTGCAGGCTGCCGAAGGGCCACGTCCCCCCCGTCACGCTCAGACACACGGGGGTCCCGTGACACAGGCTGTCCCTTTCCCATCATACGGGGTCCCTGGGGTACAGGGGGTCCTCAACCCTCCCATTTTATGCGGGTCCCTGTTACAGAGGGGTTCTCGGGATGCCCATTATATAGGGGTTTCCCATCCTTCCTCACACAGGGGTCCCCATGGCAGAGGGTATCCTCATCCCCTCCCATTTTTACAAGGGTCCCCACTGTACAGGGTGTCCCCATCACGTCATATGAGGGGCTCCTGATGCCCCTGCTATAAAGGAGTCCCCACTGTACAGGGGCCCTCATCCCCCCTTATATAAGGTTTCCTATTCCCTGTTACACAGGGGGTCCCCGTTGTAGGAGGTATCCTCATCCCTATAGACTTCCCCATTGCACAGCTGCCCCCACCCTCCAGCTATACAGGGACCCCCGTTATGGAGGGTGACCTCGTCCCCTATTATATACGGAGGTTCCCATTACACAGGGGTCCCCCCATTATACAGGTGCCCCCACTGTGCCCACTGTTATAAATGGGGGCAGGACTGTACATACAGTGGTGCCCAGCACATGGAGGTCTCCATAGGGGCACTATATAGGGGTCCCCCCTCCCTTCACGACATTGGGGTCCCCGTTCCCCCCCCGTGCCACCCCCCCCCGGCAGCCCCACACCTGAACGAGCAGCTTGACGTAGAGCAGCGGGTGGCTGGCGGCGGCGAGCCCCGCTCCCAGCACCACGAACAGCCCCTCGGCGCCCTCGGCCCGGACCCCCCCCGGGCCTGCCGCCGCCGCCCCCTCCGGGCCTGTCGCCGCCGCTCGCCCCGCGACACCGCCAGGGGGCGCCCGCGCCGCCGGGGGCAGCGCCGCCGCCATGGCCCCCCGCCGCCGCCACTGCGCCTGCGCCGCCTCCCCGGTGCGTCTCTGCGTCACCACGGTGGGCGGAACTATTGCGTGAAGAGCGAGGAGGGAGAGCGGGCGGGACCATTGCGGGAGGGGGGCACGGTGTGAGGGCGGGGACGGGGCGGCCATGACAGGGCCCGGCGGGTGATGGCGAGGGCCGGGCCGGGCAGGGGGGAGGCAGCGAGGCCGTGGGGCGCAGGGGGGGATGTGGCGTGGTGGGGCCGTGCTCTGCGCTTCCCCGAGGGCTCCCCGGAGGGGCGGCCGCAGTAGGACACAGGCGGGGGGCTGTCTGTGGGGCCTGCAGTGCCCGGCAGCCGCTCGCCCCTTCCCTCCCTCCTTCCCTCCCAGCCCCTCCGTGGCCCCTCGCAGCAGCGGGGCTGTTCAGACCCACGAGGGGCAGCCCGGGCTCTGAGGCGCGGTGGGACGGAGCCCACCCCGTTGCTGGGGGGTCCCAGCAGGCAGGCGTGGGTCAGGCCCCGTGTCCTTGCCCCGTCCCCGCTGCTGCTGTGGCTTTGGTTGTGCCAGCGATTCGGGGCACACAGCGAGGTCCCCCCAAGCTGCACAAATTCCCAGTGTTTTCTCAGTGTTCCTCCTCCTTCCAACCTGCTGCGCTTCCTCTTTCCTTTTGAGGCCAACCCAGAGACTGTCTCCTACCACAGTAAGAAGGACAGCAGATGGTCTTCGCCTTGTGCAAATCCTCCACCCCAAACATCGTGGCTCCCAGGAACACCTCAAAGCAGAGAAGTGAAGAGAAGAAGGGAGCCACAGCCATCAGCACCCACCCCTGCAGCTCCCTTACACCCAGAACCTGCTCCCAGCTGGTGCAGCCAGTGCCATGGAGGGAGAGGCCGAGCATCAACGGAGCGTGTTGAACCTGGTGGCTGTGTTTGAAGAGCACTGGTAAGGAGGGCGCGTCCTGGGCGCTGCGGGTGCATTAGGGCTCCACGTGGTTGCGTTTTGGAAGGAAGAAACCCGCTGTGGAGGTGGTTTGGAGGCTGCAGAGAAGCTGATGAGGCAATTTGCTCTTTAACACTCAGATCTGTCCCAGCGTCTTCCTCCTGCTGCGGGTCATGGGCAGAAGTCTGAAAACCTCAGTGGGATGTGACTGACTTTGCTGGAGATTTCTATGCCTGGCTAAGGGTTAGGTTGTGGCATGCTTGTTCCCTCCGCACTCAGCACCTTTGCAGTCAGCCTGGCTGGTGAATGCTTTTTCTCCTGCTGCTGGTTTGCAAGTGTGTAGGCAGGGGTCTTCACTGGGAATTAACTGCTTGAACGTCTGGGAGGATTTGAACCTCAGGCAGCAGCCTCAGAGTATCCAGTTGTTTGCAGCCATGTGGCTCCTAAGAAAGGGAAAAGAAAGAATGGTGTTAAGGGGGAGAGCAAGTTCCTTTTGGGCTGCATGGCAGCCCCAGAAAACAGCACCTTCACTTGGGGCTGGGACCCGCAGACAGTGTGTGCGAGAGTTGGAGCGAGGGGATCTGCCTTGCCCCTGGTGTGGAAGTAATTCTGAGCCTTGGGGCGAGTCGTTGTTGTGGTCTGTGCCTCAGTTTCCCCATCTGTTGAATCAGGATACTGAATCTTGCCTTTCCCTGGACCAGTGGGGTGCTCTCAGTGAGCCTTATGAGGCTGGGTGGTTGGGCAGGTGAGTTTTGCAGCACTTCCTAAAGATGGTCAGGCACGAGATTGCCATTTTGCTGCTGCAGTGTGTTTGTTGTTTATCGTGAAGCGTGAGTTTGATTTAGAGGAAATAAAAGTAACTGAACGACTTTCGGAGGAAGCTGGGGAACCTGGAAAGGAGTATTCTGGAACAGAAAACAGTTTAGCCCAAGTCAGCTCAAACAGAAAGAGAGAAGTTCCCTGTTGGATCTGGGCAGGGGGTTTAGGCTGGCACAGGTCTGGGAGGGACAGATGAGGCCTCTCTGTCACGTGGAGGGTTACGCCAGCCCCCATGGACAGGAGGGGATGCATGCAGGGCTGGGAATGCACTCCCGAGCTCACAGACATGCTTATCAGCACAGGGATGGACCCATCACCCTCTTCAGATGAGCGTCTGCCACTCAGGTCATCTCCTATCCTCAACTGGGTGGGTTTATGTCCAGTTTCATCCTGGTTTTGCCCTCCTCCTCATCCCAGTCCTGTTTGCGAGCCACTGGTGGATGTCTTTCCAGTTTCTGCCCAGAGCAATTTACCACGGGGACCAGCTCTCGGATGACAGACAGCTCCCTGGCTGTCACCTTCACGGCCTGTGCCCTGTGTGGCTTCTCCCCCGTGCCTGCTCTGGACCTGTATTCCTTGTCTTTGCCCGGAAAGGAAAGAGAGAAAACCACCCCTGTGCAAAACCACCTACACCAGCCCTCCTCTTGGCTGACACCTCTTGGCTATTTGGCTTTTAAAGCCTCGTGCCCAAGGCTGCTGGCTCCCTGCTTCAGCTCCTGCAAAGGGCAGGGCTGTGCTTTGGGAAATAAAGGGCTGGGGGTGGGATAAACGGCAGAGTCCTGCTTTTCTAGAGCAGGATGGGGACTGACCACATCAGCAGGAGGCACTGGGAGAAGGGGGGCTGGATCCTGGCCCCCCTGGAGGATGTACGGGCTTTCAGACCCCGGGTTGTATCAGCAGGTTCGTAGCAGAGCAAAGCAGCATTGGGGTGCTGCTGTGTCTTATTGCCTTTGCTCGAGGATGGTGGCTTTAACCTGGGCCTGGGTGGGCTGCGCCATGCTGGGGGAACGGGTGAGTTGATTATGCTGATTCCTCCATGGCAGGGCCAGCAAATTTCCCTGGAGGGATCAGCACAGCCAGACTGCTCCTGCAACCAGCCAGCCCCAACAGCTTCCAGCGTCCCCTGCCAGCCAGGGCCAGAGCCTCTCCCAGATGGCTGCCAGGCACCAAGTGGAGCAAGGGAACGAGGAGGAGGAGCAGCAGGGTCAGCGGGGGCTCAGCTTCAAATGCCTCCGTTCTTTCCGCCACAAGATCAGGGAGGACAACTGGAGGAGGCAGCAGGACCCAGGCCTGGAGCCTGGCAGCAAGGTAAGCTCTGGAGGCGGCTCAGGCAAGGCTGGTGGGTGCCCACGCTCAGGCAGGGAGTTGCATGGGCTGGATTGGAGCTGAGGTCTCCGCTGGGCCTGAGCAAGGCCCTGCCCTGCAAGGGCTGGTGTGTGGGGTGACAGAGAAATAGCCCCTTCCCCGGTGCTTTGGGCACAAATTGCCCATAGTCTGATAGATCCAAGCAGACCTTGTCTTTTCCAGCTCTGATATAACTACACCAGGGGGGTCAGATGCGCAGGTGGGCCCAGCCAGGTCTGTCCCAGGGTGTCCCTGGGGCTGTGCTGCCCTTTACCGACTGCAGACGCATTTTTCAGGACTGCATTCAATTCCTCAGTGGAATTGCAGACCACGGGGTTAACCCAGCCCACCCTGCCCTGCTCCTCAGGATCACTAGCCCTGTATTGCCCCGGGAGAAACAGGCACAAAGAAAGGGGTGACCTAGGAGGACGTGAGCCAGGCTTCCCGACAGCCCCAAAATACTTTTTCTCCCCCCTTGTTTTTACCTTTGCTTTGTTGAGGTCCTTCCTTTGCCCCCACCTGGAGCGAGGTCCAGTTTGATGTGGGCTGTGAACGCTGGGGAACAGAGCTGCATCCCCTCGGGCTGGCAGGGAAAGCTCAGGTTGCAGCCCACGAAACTGAACCCTTCTTCTCCCCATGCAGGAACCAGAGGAAAAGAAAATCGCTCTGGAACTGCTGGAGACAGAGCAGGCTTACGTCAACCGCCTCCACCTTCTCGACCAGGTGAGCTGGGGAGCAGTGGGGCCCACATAAGTCCAGGAAGCAATAGCCCTGGTGCCATCTGCCCCTGCCAGCACAGCTTGGCCACCCCACGCTGACAAACCAGGCAGGACCACGGCATGGCTCCACACTCACTGATTTTCCTGTGCCCCTTGGCCTGCACTTGGACCCTGTGGCAGTGCCTGGGCTCAGGTCAGGGGATGCACAGGCCAGGGTCTGTTTCCTGGAGGCTTTGGAGAGAATGAAGCTGTACAGACGAGAGCCATACTGGGCTGCTGGTCTTCATGGCCAGAGAATGGGTCTGGCCTTTGCCTTTCCTACACCTCACACCTCCAAGGAGCACCTTTGTTCCAGCAAAGCCTTCCATCCCTCCTGCTTCTCCCTTGGGGCCTGGAGTTTCCCTCCTGCACAGTCAGGCCTTTCCACTGGGTGATGTGCCAGTCTCAGGTAGGGACCCAGGGTCCTCAAGCCTCTTCCTGACCCTTTTTACTCACCCCTTCTTTCTTCCAGATATTCTATACAGAGTTGATGAAAGAAGCCAAAAATGGGAAGACGGTCCCAGAGGAGGTGGTGAAAATGATCTTCTCTAACATCTCCTCCATCTACCAGTTCCACGCCAAGTTCTTCCTGCCAGAGCTGCAGAAGCGCATGGAGGATTGGTGAGGAGGAGGGGAGGGCAGGGCACCCGGGTTGCTTTGCCAGAATAGGGGGGTGGTGGTGAATTTGGTCTCCCAACAGGAGCCAGGGAGCTCAGCCTGTTTTGCTCCAAATGGCTTTGTGCTGGAAAGCGCTTCCTTAAAACCCTCCAGCCCACATCAGGGTGTTTCTGAAGAGCGGGGGTGACATCTCAGGTGGTTTAGGGGTGTGCCCAGGCATGAACGGCCCAGGATGGCAGCAAAACCTCTGTCCTCCACCGTGTACGAGCTGCCCCTTCACTTTACCCCTCGCTGTCTGCCCCAGTGGACTGAGTGCTGCTGTGTGATTCCCTCCCCCAGGAGCCGCAGCCCGCGCATCGGGGACGTGATCCAGAAGCTCGCGCCCTTCCTCAAGATGTACGGCGAGTACGTGAAGAACTTCGACAAGGCCGTGGAGCTCATCACTGTCTGGTCCGAGAAATCCCCTCCCTTCCAGGAGCTCATCGCTGACATCCAGGTAACGGGCCGCGGCAGGGTGGGGGACCGCAGCGGTGCTCCCCAAAATCCCCCTGCAAGGGGGAAGCAGTGCAGGGTGGGAGCTGCCTGGTCACTGTTTCTCTGTCCGTGTCTCTCCCCAGAAGAGGAAGGTGTGCGCTAACCTAACGCTGCAGCACCACATGCTGGAACCTGTGCAGAGGATCCCGCGCTACGAACTCCTCCTGAAAGATTATGTCCAAAAACTACCGCCCGAGTCCCCGGACCGGGAGGATGCAGAGAGTAAGGGCTCCCTCTGGCTCTCCCCACCGTGGGGGGTGTCAGGGTGGGTTTGTGGGGGAAGTAACAACCCCTGATGTTGTACACAGACATCAGGATACCTGGATTCTCTCACCAGCTGCCCTGTGCCCTTGGATAAATCTCCCAGTCTGACCCTTTTCTAGCAGGGAGAGGGATTAATCGGCCCTTTCAGGGTCTGTGGAGGTCAGCAGGTGGGTGGTGGTTCAGGACAAAGATGGTCCGTCCAGAGCATCCTCTAGGGAGACCTGCAGTGACCAGGGGAGCTGTCAGACCCCTACGGATCACAGCAGCTCCCAGTCCAGCGGGGCTGGAGTGATAAAGGAGCTGCCTGTCTGTCCCCAGCACCCGACCACCCCGCACAGCCCGGCCGGACCCAGACACTTGCACAGCGTTCAGGGCCATTCAGGCTGTGTCCAGGGGAGGGCAGCAGCCACCGCGCGTGGCTTCCCCGTGGGGGAGAGACCCAGGGGTTTTCTCCCACAGCTCCCCAGCAAGTGTTTAACCCTCCTCGCTTTCTCTTCTCGTTGCAGAGGCCCTGGAGATGATTTTCATGGTGGCCAAGCACTCGAACGCAGCTATTGCTGAGATGGTGAGTGCCTGTCCCAGCTGGCAGTGCTTTGCAGCTCACGGCACGGTGATGTGCCAGATTTCCTCATGGCCTCATTGCTGTGTGACTCAGTGGAGCACAGCCCTGCCCTGAACGGGACAGGAGCACTGTGGGTTCAGCAGAGGAGGTTAGACCCTGCTCTTGGTGCCTGATCGCATCGCCCCGGGCCTGGGGAAGTCACATCTGCAACATCAGCCGTGCTCTGACCGGCTGTTTGGGGCTGGGAGCTGCTCTTGAAGATCAGTCTGGGCTGAGAGAGATGTGCCACCTCTCCCAGCAGTCAGCAACTGGCCTGGGAGGTGGGGACGGAGGGGACCCAGGGGTGACAAGGTTGTGGCTGCTCAGCCTCCTAGGCAGGTCCCTCTGGCTCCCCCAGGAACGGCTGCAGAACCTCTGGGTGGTCTATCAGCGGCTGGGCCTCGAGGATGACATTGTGGATCCCTCCAACGAGCTGATCAAGGAGGGGCCAATCCAAAAAATCTCCACCCGTAACAACAGCACGTCGGAGAAGTACCTGTTCCTGGTGGGAGCTGGGGTGCCTGGGGGCAGGGGCAGGGAGCAGACAGGATGGGAACGGGGACAGGGGCAGCACAGCCTGGCTGGGGTGTTGCTGGGTCATCTCTACACAGAGGGAATGAATTCAGAGCTGGGGGGTTTGGCCCCACTAGTGCAGGGCATCCCATATAGGACGTGGTTGGGAACCTGCTGATCCCCTGGGCACAGCAGCCCTTGGGGGATGCCACGCTCCCAGAGCGCTTCACCTTTGCAGGGTGGGCGAGGGCTGGGGCAGAAAGTCACCTTTTAGGCTGGATTCTTCCCAAGGACCAGCTCAGCCCCAGGGGGGTGAAGGACCCTAGATCCCAGGGAAGCCCCCAGCTCTAAACAGGCGGGTGCTGGGCTCCGACCAACCCTCTCCTCCCTCTCTCCTGCCCAGTTCAACAACATGCTGCTGTACTGCGTGCCCAAGGTCATCCAGGTGGGCGCCGAGTTCCAGGTCCACCTCCGCATCGACGTGAACGGCCTGAAGGTCAGGCAGACACCTTGTATTTGTGCTTCCCCCAGACCCTGGCTCCTCCAAAATTCACCCCACTCTGGGGTGTAGTGGGGCTGCTGCCCCGCACTTCCTCGGAAAGGAGGGAGGAGCTGGAGCCAGGGGTGGCTTTGTGGGTGAGGAGCATTGGTTGTTACACTCTGATCCTGTGAAAATAGCAGTGAAATCTTGTGCACGTAGGATTTGAGGGGCTGAAGGGCTTGTGCCCGAGGGAAGTCCCTGTCCCCCACATCACGGAGGAAGGTCTGTGTGTGCTGGAGGTGGGTCCAGCTGCTCCACATCCTTTCTTCGGTCTCTCTCAGGTGCGGGAGCTGAACGACACGCAGTTCCCTCACACCTTCCTCATCTCAGGAAAGCAGCGGACGCTGGAGCTGCAAGCCAGGTACAGGGGAGGGTGGTGGTCCTGCAGACCCTCAGCAAGGAAGGACAACGGCTTATCCGTCTCCTCTTTTGTACCCAGGTCTGGGGAGGAGATGAACGCCTGGATCAAGGTACCACTGAGTGCTGGGAGAGGCGGCTCATCTCTCACACCCCAGCTGGATGCCCTGTGGCAGGGGCAGCCCCCCTGCCTGCCCCACCAGCCCTGCCTTCCCCTCTAGGCCTTCCAAGATGCCATTGACAGGAAGGAGAAGAGGAGTGAGACCTTTAAGACAGTGGTACATGGGCTGGAGACGGGCACCCACCCGTTGAAGGTAACCCTCCTGCCCTCCCCATGCCTTACCTGCCTCCAGTAGGTCTACCCCTGTATGGAAGCTCAGGAAGAGCCCACCTTGGCGTGCCTCAGTTTCCCTAGCTAAACAGAGCTGGGGGGAGGCTGCGGACAGCGAGAAGGGCTGAGGAGGGGAAAGGGTGAGGGCAGAGGGGCTGAGACCACCTGGACCACAGCTAGCCAGCCCCAGCTATGCCGTCTCCCACCCCTAGACAGAGGAGCTGGGCCGCCGAGCCCCACAGTGGGTGCGGGACAACCTGGTGACCATGTGCATGCGCTGCAAGGAGCCCTTCAACGCCATCACGCGCCGGAGACACCACTGCCGAGCGTGTGGATACGTGAGTCGCCCTGTCCCCCCCTCTCTTCCCTCCCTCCTAGCCTGCCCGCTCAGGTGGCCTCTGGGGCAGAAGCCCACCTCTCCTACACCTTGTACCCCTTACTCAGGGCTGCTCCTGCCCCTCAGCTCCTCATGGCCTTGTCCCTGGGATCCCCCCAGCCCTGCCCCAGTCTCACCAGTGTCCCTGTCTGGTGGTTGTAGGTGGTGTGCGCTCGCTGCTCGGACTACAAGGCGGAGCTGCAGTACGATGGGAACCGCCTGCACCGCGTGTGCCAGGAGTGTTACATCTTCCTGACGGGCCACGTGGTGCTCGAGGACCGGGAAGGGAAGCACAAAGGCATCCTGGAGGTGAGCTCTGCCCCTCTCTGCCCGTCCTCCCCATGCCCTGCTCTTCTGTCTCTCCTCCTTTGAGCTCTGCCACCCACCCTGGTCCCCACCCCGCTGTCACAGCCCAGCCATGCGCCTGCAGCAAGAGGGGTGGGAGTCGCTCCCGCAGCAGTCAGAGGGTGCCTGCGACTTGCGAGGCTGGTGGATGTGCTGAGCCCCCTCCCTCCTGCCCTGTGAGCCTCGGGACCAGGCAGGATCTCAGCAGGACCCTCACAGCCAGGACTGCCCCTCACCTGCCCCTGGTTTGGTGGGGTTTTGTGGAGCAGGCAGAGACTTTCCCACTCCAGTCAGTGCCCTTTCTGCCTCTCTCCTCCAGGTATTTAGGGATTTGTTTGTTGTTTTTTTGCCAGAAAGGCGCTGCAGAGGTGTCAGGCAGGAGTTTGCTGTGCAGTTCCCTGCAGCTGCTGGACAAGAACGGCAAGGGGGGCACGCGGGGCTGGTTCGTGATCCCACGGGATGATCCCCTCGTGCTGTACATCTATGCAGCCCCCCAGGTAAGGCCGGGCTCTGCTCCATCTTCAAGGGCCATCCCCGTGTGCCCACCCCCTGCCTCCCACCGCTCTCTCTGCTCTTGGCAGGATGTCCGAGCCCACACCTCCATCCCGCTGCTGGGTTACCAGGTGAGGGACCTGCCCCAGGGCGACTCCCGCCACCTCTTCCAGCTGGCGCAGTCCCGGCAGGTCCACACCTTCGTGGCCGACACCAAGGAGCTGAAGCGGCGCTGGATGAGGGCCATGGCGCGCTCCGCTGCGGGGATCACGCACCAGGAGGAGGGTGAGGATGCGGAGTCCTGTGATGAAGCAGAATGAGGCCCGTGCCCACCTCCTGGGCTGCCTGGTGGGTCAAACCTCCTCTTGCCCATCCTGCTCGCAGCAGCCTCGGGCAGACGCTCGACCTCTCTGCGCTTTGGCTTTTCATCACGAAAAGGGCAAGGCAGCAGCACGTTGTCATGACACGGACAAGCCATGTCCCCCTTCCCCTCCCTCCTTGCTCTCCACCCTGGACAGAAGCGATGGAAGTGCCCGAGCCGTGAGGTGGAGGGAGAGCTGGTGGGTTTTGGGGAGCCCGTGCCCCTGCAGCTGTGCCGCCGGCTGCCGCCCGAGGGCAGCAATGCCTCAGCCTTCGAGCCAGGCCCTGGCGCCGGATGGGTGCAGGGGAGATGCCCAGTTTGGTGAAAGCATCTGTGGAATCGGGACTGCTGTGATAAATTCTACCTGCAACCCCTGTGTGTGGTCCAAGGAGCCTTTTTGGGGTGTTTTCCAGAGCGCCCGGTGGGATTGTCAGCCTTACCCGTAACCCTGCAGAGACCCAGCTTGTAGCTCACCCTCACCGAGCTCAGGGACCCGAGTGCTGGATTGAGGATGTCCCTCTCCCAGCCTGTCACCCCTCCTGGCCTCACGCTGCTGCAATCCCGTGGTGTGGGGGTACCCCTTAACCACAGACACCCCCAGCCCACGTCACTGAGCCAGCCAGCCCTCCTGCCCCTCCCAGACTTGCCCTGCACCCCATCCTGCCCACAAGCACCTTCCACCCTTGTACCTCTCTCGGTCATTAAACGGTCTGGGACAAGGCTGGGTCCACACGGGTGGCGCCAGGGCAGCGATGCTGGTGAGATACGGCAGAATTCCCCTCTCCTTTGTCAGCTTAACAAGCACCCCTCGTCGTTTCACACAGTGCCATAGGCTGCAGCCCTGTGTTTTTCTCTCCGCATCCTCTTTAGCACCCCAAAAATATTGCCCAGGCAGAAGTTGCCACTTCTGAGCCTGCCAGGGGCTGAAATGGGGTGCGGGAGCCCCGTGCAGGGAGCTGGGGGAGCCCACTGTCCCTGCGCTGGGATCATGCAGCAGCTCCAGCCCAGCAGCCTCGGGCAGAGCCCAGGGGTGTCACGGGCTAAATGGGTCCATGGGGAGTGGGAAGGGAAGTGAGTTGGAAGCCAGATGCTGCAAATGGGGACAACACTCGGGGACAGGATGGGGAGCAAAGCTGAACCACAGCAGTCACCCCTCTGGGGGGCTTCAGGGAGCCAGGAAAAAGCCGTGAGCATCATCCTCCTTCCTCAAGCTGCGCAGCTCAGCTCATCCCAGGAAAGGACAAACTGTGGTGGCTTTATCTCCTCCAACTTCAGCGATGATACCATCAAGGAAGGGCAGAGGAGCTAGACAGTAGGAGGGGAGCTCTGCCAAAGCAATTGCCCCCGGGGGTACCACCCAGCACCGGGCCGAGCCCAGAAGCAAACAGCACGAGTGTCTCCAGAGACACCCCAAAAACCGCCCTCCCCTCCCACCACCGCCTCATCTGACACGGAAACCCCAACACCCCTGGAGCAGCCGGGGAGCGCAGGGTGCTGCTGGGGAGGGCAAGGGTGAGCAAGGGGAAGCCCGCGGGGCTGGAAGCTTCTGCGTGGTGGCCTTCCGCCTCGGCGTCACCCCTGTGTCAGCGGGGAACAAAACAAGCCCGGAGCAGGGAGCTGCCGTCAGCCTGTGGCTCATGAATGGACCTAAGAATAGATTTCCTGTTTACCCAGCAAAAAAATCGCTCCTGGGGCAGAGGGCACCTGGGTGCTATTTTTACCAGCCTCTGCCCATCCTCCTCCTGGCCCCCAGCCACCCTCAGGGACCACCAGATGCTGCAGCATCGATGATGCACCCTGATGCTGCAGCAGCCATGAGTGCCAGGGGACAGAGGTGGCTGAGGGGTGGAGGGGGTGATGGGGGACCAGGGCAGGTCACTGCCATGGCATCCCGCTGTCCCCTAAGATGGGTGCCTGGGAGGCAGCATCACTCTGCTGCCCCGAGCATCCCCAAAACAGGCTGGTGGGAAACCCAGCTCACGGGGTGTTCTGTCATTCCCCTGCTTTGCTTTCCCAGAAAAAAAGGGAGAAAAAAAAACAAAAAAAAGGAGATTTTTGCACCTCAGACGTGCAGCAAACGCACTGATGGATTTTTCTCTTCCTGTGCTGTTTTCAGTCTCCGAGCTGCATCGCAGCGATGGTCAAGAGGAGCAGTTTGGCCTCTCGCCTCCCCGCGCAGAAAGCGAAACCCCGTGGAGAAGTCGCGCAGTTTCCTATTCTCGAGAATGAGGAAGGCTCCGAGGCCACTTACTGGAATCCCCCCCTCGCCGCAGCCCTCCCCGCGGCCTCTTCTTGTAAGCACTGACCAAAATACGTTGTGAAACCCGCGGCTGCGCTGGGGGCCGGGCCACCCCTCATTGAGAAAACCCAGCCCGGGGCAAGGGGGAACTGGCACCGGCCACCGCTTTGCAGAGGCTTTGTTACCCCCTGCTCATCCCAAACCCTGGGTACCGCACCCCAGTCTGCCCCATGCTCATCCCAAACCCTGGGTACCGCACCCCAGTCTGCCCCATGCTCATCCCAAACCCTGGGTACCGCACCCCAGTCTGCCCCGTGCCCATCCCAAACCCTGGGTACTGCACCCCAGTCTGCCCCGTGCCCATCCCAAACCCTGGGTACCGCACCCCAGTCTGCCCCATGCTCATCCCAAACCCTGGGTACCGCACCCCAGTCTGCCCCGTGCTCATCCCAAACCCCAGGTACTGCACCCCAGTCTGCCCCGTGCCCATCCCAAACCCTGGGTACTGCACCCCAGTCTGCCCCGTGCTCATCCCAAACCCTGGGTACCGCACCCCAGTCTGCCCCGTGCTCATCCCAAACCCTGGGTACCGCACCCCAGTCTGCCCCATGCTCATCCCAAACCCCAGGTACCGCACCCTAGTCTGCCCTGTGCTCATCCCAAAGCCTGGGTACCGCACCCCAGTCTGCCCCGTGCTCATCCCAAACCCCAGGTACCCCACCCCAGTCTGCCCCATGATGTGGGAAAAGGGATGCAGAGCAGTTCAAGGGCATGGAGCGAGCAGAGAGGTGGCCAACGGGGACATGGAGAGGTGAGGGGGGTGTTGCAGTCGCCCCTGTGCCCCGCTGCAGGGCTCTGTGCGGTGCAGCCTCCCCCTGCTCCCCGGGAAGGGGCTCAGCAGGTTGTGGGGTGGGTTCCCCCACGTGCCCCCCAGGTGTGGGGTGGGATCGGGGCCATATGGGCCCTATAAAACCCCACGCCCCTGGCCTGCAGGGCTGCTCTTTGCTTGCCCTGCGAGGTGCTCTGCGTGCTGGAGGCTCTTGTTCTATAGGGACAGGCTCTACGGGGAGTTTATGGGGTAGGCATTCCCCCTCTATAGGGACTGCTCCGTTGGGTATATTCTCTTGCTTGCTAATTGCAGGTCCCTATAGGGGCTGCGCTCTGCTGTGTGAGGTGGGTTTTCCTGCTCTGTAGGGGCTGGTCTTTAGGGAACTGCATCACTGGGGCAACAGCTCTTGCTCTGTAGTGTCTGGGGTTGGGCTGTGCAGGAGCTGGGCTCCATAGGGGCCAGCCCTCTGCAGCGGGGGGGCTCTTGCTCTATAGGTCTTGGGCTCTAGAGGGGCCAAGCTCCACAGGTGCATCCCCTATAGGGCCGGTGACCCACATGGGCTGTGCCCGCAGCGCCGTGCCCGCAGCAGCATGGCCTCTCCCCGCCGCGCAGCCGCAGCCCAGGCGGGTGTTTCCATCGCTCCCACCGAGCGCTTGAAATAATAGATAACGCTGAGGCCGAAGGCAGCGGTGGCAGAGCCCTGCCCCGGAGCATCCCTCCCCGCCGTGCCCAGGGCTGCGGGGGCATGTGGGACCCCCCCATGTCCCCTGAGGTTGGGGACACCCCCTTGGGTGGGGGGATTTAAGGATGGGAGATGATGCTAAATGATGAATAAATATCTGTGCTGTCTGTGTCCCCCCCCCCCCCCCCAAAAAAAAACCCACCACAGCCAGGATTGTGCACCCTTAGGGCTGGGGTACCCCCACCCCACTCTGCATCCCCCCCCAAACCCCTCCCAGGGAGCATCACAAAGCAGGACGGGGACCCCAGCACCCACCCAGCTGCACCCCCCCTTTGCATTGCGCTCGCTGCCGGGGTGTCCCCAGGCTCGGGGGAGATTTGGGGGGGGGCGTGGGGGGGTTGCAGCTTCCACCTCCTTTTCGGGGCTCCCCGCAGGGTTCGTGTGATGGAGACGCGGGCCGTGTCTCGCTGGTGAGGCGGGAGGTGTTTCCCGGCGGCGCAGGAATGGGCTGGTTGCGCCTGTGTTGTAGGAGGAAAAGGCGGGGGGGGGGGTTGGCTGGCGGTTGTTATTATTTAATTTTATTTTCCTGCCTCCATCCAGGAATCTCTGCAATGTGCCGGCTGCTCCCCGGGAGGCTGGAGCAGCCGTGAGTCACTGCCGCCGCTGGAACGTGACTCAGGGCCTGCTGCTCTCGCCGCCAGGACATGACCAGACTGCCAACGCCGGGGAGAAACCCCGACGCCTGCCCACGCCGCGGGCGAACCCCCCCCTGGGGAGCTCAGCCCCCTGCTTCCCGCGGGGTTATCAGCCCATCGCCGTGGGGCAGAGCTCAGGCCGGGGGGCAGGATGGGCTCTTTTATGTATTTTTATTTTTTTATATTTATTTTTATTTATTTATATTATTTCTATTTATTTATTTTATTTTATTTTATAATTTATTTACTTATTTTAATTTTTTCTCTTTTTTCCCCCAGCCAGGATAACCCTCGCCACCCATCCTCCCTCTCCCATCCATGGGTTACCACCAGGCTGGGTGTACCCCCCTCCCAGGGTTTTTCTACCCCATCTTCCAGGCCCAAGCCCTATAGGAGAGCACGGAAAGCTCCTGGCACTGCTCCTGCCCCAGTTTCCGTGCCTCAGTTTCCCCATCCGGTGGGGAGCAGAGATGTCCCCATTGGGGAGTGGGTCGGAGGTTACTTCAGGTTGTGCTTTGAGGTTGGTGAAGAGCAGTGTAATATTAATAATTATTAATATTAATAGCCAGGCTCAGTCAGGGCTCGAGGGACGGGGGGGGACATGAAGCAGCCCTGAGTCATGGGGTGGCCCAGCCCGTGCGCTGAGCCCCAGCACGCTCGCTGCACCCCAGGTCCACAACAGCCACGGGCTGAGGCCACCCCGCTCGTCTCACCCGGGGCTGGATGAGGCCGGGCACGAGCCCTCCTCATCCTCACGCCGCTGCTGCACGGGGAAACGGGCTCCTGGGGTGGGGAGCGGCGGAGGCGGGCACGGGGCAGGGCTGAGCACTGGGACACTTGTCACACCTCAGGCTGTGCGGTGCCTCGGCGGCCCCAGCTGCCTCTGTCAGCCCTGATTGAAAGCCAAGCCGGGCTGGCAGGCCTTCTCTGTGATCTTGTTAATTAAGAAATACATTTAATTAACAGCACCCCAGCTGTGACTCAGCTAATGATCATGATCGAAACATGAGCCGGACTCCAGCACCGGGACATGGCAGCACCGAACCCCTCCAGCAGCTCCCAGCTCCGCCGTGGGACCCCCGTTGCCCCCCGGGCACAGCCTGATGCCCCCCCTGGGGATTTGGGGTGAGTTTTCCCCTGGGTGGAAGCAAGTTGGGGCCGGGCCTGTCCCCATGCAGCACCTCGCAGGGTGTCGTCCCCACCCGGGGCAATTACCCATTGCCACGCTGTGAATAATCATATTAATAACCCATTTACCGTGCTATAAATAGCCTCACTAATAACAGCCTGGGCTTTCCAGGAATAGATTCTCAAAAATGCAGGGAAAGCCCTTCCCACCCTGGGCCGGGTTGCAGATGGGGAAACTGAGGCACGGCTGGTTTCAGGCACGACTCTCGCCCGCTGCACCAAGCCGTCTGCCAGGCAGCTGTGGAATTCGCTCCCAAATAAACTGTCATGGAAATGAGCCCTGATGTGTATTTATGGGCGCCGTCCTGCCAGCTGGAATGGAACAGGGGAGAAAATAAACTGGGAAACTGCCTGGAATGGGAGGGCGGCACTTTACACCTTGGTCCTGCGCCCCGCTGGCACTGCTGGGGATGGATGGCTGTCCCTGGGCCCTGGGGCGTCTGTCCCTCATCTTGGGTCCCCAGCTCTGGTGCTGGGTACTCAGTCCTGCACCCCAGGGTGCTCAGCTGTGGTCCTGGATGCCCAGCTGTGGTGCTGGGTACTCAGCCCTGCACCCCAGGGTGCCCAGCTCTGGTCGTGGGTACTCAGCCCTGCACCCCAGGGTGCTCAGCTCTGATCCTGGGTGCCCAGCTCTGGGGCTGGGTACTCAGTCCTGCACCCCAGGGTACTCAGTCCTGCACCCCAGGGTGCCCAGCCCTGGTCCTGGGTGCCCAGCTCTGGTGCTGGGTACTCAGCCCTGTGCTCCAGGGTGCTCAGCCCTGGTCCTGGGTGCCCAGATCCCTGGGTGCTCAGCTCCTGGAGTGCCGGGGAGGCTGACACAGGGTGCTCCGCAGCTGCTCCAGGCTGCAGTGGCCTTTGGGCTGTGGGAAATTTGGGGGTGTTGCCAGCACTGGGTGTAGGGGGTGGTCACAGCGGGTGAAGCTGCGGCACATTTGGCACCTCTGTACGCGGGGGAGGCACAAGGGGTCCCTCCCTGCTTGGGGGGGGGGCCTGGGTGGCACCTTTGTCCCCAGAGCTCGTGATGGGTACCCCGTCCTTGGTGTGCCAGTGATGCGCACGTGTGTGTGTGTGCATGTGTGTGCACACGTGTGTGCGTGTGGCCGTGCCATGCAGCCGGGGGTGCCCTCGCCGGCTTCCCCGCAGCCTCCGCAGCAGGAGTGGGGGGGGGAGCAGGCGGCTGCGGGGCCATTAGGGATGCAGACAGCGCTGCTCGCCTCGTGTCTTCCATCTCAAGCAGCCAGCGGCCGCCCGCAGGGCCCCTCCGCCGCCAGCCGCCCCTCCGCACCCCGCACCGCCCTGGGTGCCCCATGCTGGGGTGCAGCCCCGCTGCCCCATCCGCCTTTTCGGGGTGTGGGGGCAGCAGGTGGCAGGGGGACGCCGTCCCTGGGCTCCCCGCGGGCCATGAAGGGATGCGATGGGGGCAAGGCCAGGCGTGACCCCGCAGCCATCCTGGGGAGGGTGGGGGGTCCCCCTAAAAATGGAGGGGGGCGAAGGCAGGGTTTTGGGAGCAGGGATGCTGGCAGGGCTTCATGCTGCAGCCCCTCTCCCTCCCTCCTGCTGCTCCCGAGCGCTCGCCGCCGTGATTCCCTGCAGCAGCTAAAAATATCCCCGGGAGCCGCCGCCGCACACCGGCACTTGGAGGTGGTTATAAATAACCCGGGGGGGGGGTGGCTCACGCTGACCCCGCATTGCTCCAGCTGCTGCAGGAGGAGGTCGGAGCCCCCGTCCTTGCCCTGGCGCTGGAGGGGTGGATGGGCAGATGGAGGCGGGCAGGGAAACGGGGACAGAGCAGACTCCCCCTTGGCTGCGTGGGGAAACTGAGGCACGACTGGGGTTCTGCTGGGGGGGGGGGGGCGAGGGGAGGTGATGGGCCCGTTTGCCTTCGATGCCGGGGGAGAGGGGATCGGCCTCGTGCCGATGGCAGGGCTGGGGGGGACACAACCCCCTGCGCTCGTGTCACTCTGAGTCACGTTCATCCCCCTCAGATACATCCCTGTGCAGCAGCTCCATCCCCCTGCAGCAGAACCAGCCTCCCGCCTCCAACCCGTCCCTCTGCACCGGATCCCTGCCTCTGCCCTGGATCCCTCCCTCTGCACCGGATCCCTCCCTCTGCACCGGATCCCTCCCTCTTCACAGGATCCCTCCCTCTGTGCAGGATCCCTCCCTCTGCGCTGGATCCCTCCCTTCGCACCAGCTCCATCCTGCTGCCTTGGATCCATCCTCCTGCCTTGGATCCATCCTCCTGCCTTGGCTCCATCCTGCTGCCTTGGCTCCGTCCCCCTCCGTCGGATCCAGCCCAGCCCAGCCTCTCTCTTCCCACACCCCCCTCCTCGGGCTGGGGGCCGAGCTCTGGGGACCAACTGGGGGGATCTGCCCCCCTCCCCTCCCACGTCCCCACCCTACAAGGCCCCACTCCCACCTCTGCCCCATGCACCGAGCTGCGGCAGGTCTCATGCCCGCACACCTCGGGCAGCTCCACGTCCCGGCCAGCGGGGAACGGGCTGTGGGACGGGGGTCCCGTGCAGGAGGGGGGTCCCAGTTCAGCCCCATCGCCCTGTTGGGGCTGAGCACCCCAGGGGAGCCCCATCCTGCCGTCCCTCCCTCCTCGCTCCCGTCCTCGCCGCGTCCCAGCCCGCGCCGGCGGAGCTGCCAAAGCCCAGGGCAAACGGGGACAAGCCGGCAGAGAGAGAGAGTGATTTTTTTTTTTTGCGAGCATTTATTTTCTTCCATCAAAAATCCACCAGCCGAAGCGAGCGGCGACGGAGGCGGGAGGATGGGGAAACCCACGGGGTGTCACGGGGGATGCTGCCGCCCCCCGCGCTGCCGCTGGATTTATTTCACCCCTCCCTGCACCAAGCTTCACGTCAGCCCCGTAACGAAGCTGGGTAACAAATATCAGCGTGCTGTTAAGCGCTGAATCACCGCCCGCTCCCGGCACCGCCACGGCACACGGCTTTTCTGCCGCCAGCCCTGGCCCTGTCCCCAGGCAGTGGAGCCCCCGCCAGCCCCAGGCCACCGGGCAGCTTCGGCCACGGCACAGACACGTTTGGCCGCGTTCCCTTGGCCCCCGCCCCCGGGTTGGTGCTGGGAATTGGCTCCAAAACCCCACGTTTTGTGGGAAAGCACCTGCCAGGTAGGAACATTTCACCGGCTGCGGGAGACCCGGGGATGCTCCTGTCCCCCCAGACGCTGGGGGTGGCCCTGTGCCAAACCACACCATCACCCCATCCCCTGTTGTCCCCTAACTGGTCCCAGTGGGTTCATCCGACGCTGGGGCAGATGTCTGCTTTTCCAGCTCCATTTTCCCCCCCAACACCCACCAGCCCCAGGTCCTGCAGTCACCCTGCACCCATCCTGCACTCTCCAACCTCGGCCACCCTGTGGGGTGGACGGGGACCCCCCCACAATTTCCCTCCCTGTTGGGTCAGCGCGTCCCTGGTTAAAGAGCCAAAGTGACACATCTGTGAAGTGTGACCGCTGGCAGGGTGCCCTGGGCTCGGGGAGCACCCCCCCCGCCACTCCCCAGCACCAAACCCCCTCCAAAGCAGCTCCCCAGGGACCCCAAACCCACCTCGTACCCCAAACCCACCTCAGACCCCAAACCCAGCCTGGATCCCCCTGCTGCAATGGGGCCAGCACATCTGGGAGGCACATCTGGGGCCATGCATCCCCCCCCCAGCTCGGTGTCACCCTCGAATGACACAGCCCATCCCAAGTGTCACCGAAGCCGCGTGGTCCCCAGGAGCTGGAGTTCAAAGTCCCCCCCCAAGCAGCTGATCCCCTCCACAAGTTACAGAAGGTCCTTGGACCTCATGAGCAGCTGGTGTGAAGCTGTAATTACCTTAATTAGCTCTGGGATTGCATTCCCTCCCCGTGCTAATTTCGTTTCTACAGTAACCAGCCCGAGAGGTGTGCGTGCGCTCGGAGCGAGACAGAGGCAGGAGCCCCAGCAGCCAAACCAGGCACCCCAAAACCACCCCGAAACCGGGGGCCACCCCCAAATCCCTGTGTCCCGGGGGCTCAGCCAGCCCCGCTCTCCCTGTGCAGAGGTTTAAGAGGGTCCTCGGGGTTTCCCACCATCCCAACGGGGATGATTTGAGCTGGCAGCATCCGTCCTGCTCCGGGGAAGGGATCAGTTGCGGGGAGTGGGACTGGAGGCTGACGGACCCCGAATGCCCGGGTGGATTTAGGAGCAGGCAGAGCCTGGGCTCATTCCTCGCTGCTGGTATTTGCTGTAACCCAATATCCCCCCCTGATGTAAGAGCCATTTGGGAGGAAACCATAAAAGCTTCAGGAAATGGGTATTAATTCACATCGTGGCAATAAAAGAGAAGGAGGGCTCCTGGGCAGCGCAGCCGCCTCGGGGGAGCGACAGCGAGCGGGGCTGGGGAGCGCAGCCTCCGCCGGGCAGTCGTGGAGCGGCCCCCCACCCATAACTGGGGATTAAACCCCCTCCGCCGAGTCTTTTTGGACTGAAAGCGGGGGCTGCAAGGTGGGAGTGCCAAGGTCTCGCCCAGATCGGGGTGAAGCATTGCCAGCCCCTCGAGTCGGGGGGGCTGGAGCGCGGCTTGGGGTGACTTTCTCGCCCTGGAAATTGGGAGCAGGTCCAGCTCTGCCCCTGCAAACACCAAACCCTCCTCTGAGCGCATCCCTCCTCGATGCCAACCAGCCTCGGCATGGAGAGGGCAAACCCCAGCATGGGCAGAGCCCGGGGCTGCTCCTGACCCACAGACCGAGCAGGGGGGAGCGAGGACGGGGGAGCCCCGCGCTCCCACCCTGCGCAGGGGCAAGGACCGGGCGATCCCGCTGCTGTGCCAGTCTGGTCCGTGCGCTGTGGCCATCACCGTGGCAGGCATCATCCTGCAATTCAAAGGCCCCTGGGCTGGGCAGGATCCGTCCTGCTGCTGATGGAGGGAGCGGGGCGATGCTTCAGGGAGCACCAGGGGGGATGCGTGTGGGGTGCCCTCCCCTCCGCCGCACCAGGAGCCCTGGGGCTATAAACAGTGCTGGGAAGCAGGTTGCTCCCATCGCTCCGTGGAGGATTCGGCAGCCCGAAAAGCCAGCGGAGCCCAGGGAGGGGGCCGGGAGGGTGCAGGGCAAGGACCACACTCCTGCTGCCCCATTTCAGGCACCTGAGAGCGGCATCTCCAGGGCCGGCTTTCTCCCCGGCAGCGGGCAGCGGCAGCAGGACGGGCGGCGGAGGCGAATTTTGCTGAGTGGATGCTTTTTAAAAATAACTCTGCCTTTGTCAGCAGGTCAGGGTTGCTCCAGATTGAATAATCGCAGCCGCCCGGCCCTCCCCTGCTCCCGGCCGCTCGCCGGCAGCCCCAGCCCGGGATGCAGCGGGAGGATGCTGGACCACGGCCCCTTCACCGGCATCGCTGTCCCCAGGGACTGAACATCTCCCCAGGGGGACATGCTCTGCATTCCCCACCCTGCTACCCCAAATCCCAGCCCGAAAGCCACAGCGGGGTGGGGATGCTCCCCAGGCTTGGGGGGGTAACGGGAGGAGCTGCAGGAGGAATCGGGGCAGGGAAATGCCCCGGCTTTGGGGCAGCAGCTGAAGGATGGGCAGGAGGGAGCGTGGGGGTGATGGGGGAAACATGGGGCCAAACGGAGAAGCAACAGGGGAAGGATGGTGAAACCCTGCGGAGCAAACGGTGACGGCAAAGGGCGGCGGATCCAGCGGTGCTCAGACTGGGCATGGCATGGCACAGCACGGCATGGCACGGCTGGAGGGCTGGGCTGGCTTCCAGGTGGGCAACGTTTGGAAAGAGGTGAAGCAATTCGGCAGCACCGGCCTCGCCGGGCACCTCCGGCATCAGGAGGGGGAATAAAGCCCAGGGGAAGGAAAAGCTCGAGCGGGAATGGCCACGAACTCAGAGCAGGGCCAGCTCCAGGAGGTCGAAGTCGATTCCTAAATACTGCCTGATGTGGGGAAAATGGGAACAGCCCCTGTCTCAGCGGCCCCAGGAGTGGTTTAGGGCAGGAAAGCAGCTCCCTGGGTTTGTCCTCACTGCCATGGGGACCGGGGATGCTGTGCTGTGCCACACCGAAAGGGAAATGGGGAGGGGGGAATGAGAACCCCCCAGGCACGTCCCCCGTCCTGTCCCAGGCAGGATGGGGACAAGGGGATGGGCCCCCTGCGGAGGCCAGGCAGGTCTCCCTGTCGCGACGGAGCGAACGCCAACAGCGAGGCCGGATCTCGCAGAGAAATGCTCAGCCTCGTTCAGGTCTGATTTACACCCCGGAGACGCTGCGGCGCTGGGTGAAGCCGCCGCTGATTGATGGCAGCGCGACAGCGTCCCGTCCCCGCGCCATCTGCATCCTCCCCCGGCACCCGGGGACAGCCCCGCGCCACCCGCCCTCCCGCAGCCCCGTCTGCCCGCGATGGCATCGCCCCACGGAGCCGTCCCCACCCCGCCACCGCCACCAGGACGTGGGGACAATGCTCCCAGCACCCTGCAGCACCCTCAGCCGCCTCCATCCCCATCAGACTGGGAGATGATGCTCCCCAGCACCCTGCAGCACCCTCGGCTGCCTCCATCCCATCAGACCGCGGTGGGACCATGCATCCTGATGCCATCCCTGCTTGGGGGGAGCATCACCGGGGTCCACCAGCCCCCTGGCCGCGGTGGGTACCGGCTCTGCCGGAGGCTGATCCAGCGATGAAACAATGGGGACCTTTCCACATCCCCATCGTACACCTGCAGTCGCTCCCTCCCTCGTTGCAAAATGCCTCCCTGAGCCTTTCCCGTTAAAATCAAACCCTTCAGCACGTTTGGGGTTGGGGTGAACGCCGGGAATGGGGTGGACTTGGCCTCCCACCCCTCCTCCTCACCCCCCCACGCCATTTCAGAGGTGAGAAAGGAAATCACAGCACTGCTTTTCCTCCTTTATTTTGTTTTATTTTTTTTAAAATAATAAAGGCAAGGAGCAGTTTGGGATCGTGCTGCTCGCCGAGGGGCTGGCGACGCGCCGGTGTTCTCCAGGCTGGTGGGGAAAAAAGTGTGTGTGGGGGGGGATATAAAAGGTTTCATGTGGTGAGCCGGGCACTCAGGGAAGAGGCTGAAAAGGGGCGGTGAGTGCTTTGTATTTCATGCTTGAAGGCACCGAGGCTTTTACCAGCCTTCCCGCGATGATTTAAGAGTGGCTCTGCAGTTCAGGAGGGGATGGGAGCTGTGGCTGGCAGCTCGCCGGGACCCCCCAGGTTTGCCCGGGGTAAAGCCGAGTCCTGGCTTGGAAATGCCCCGTCTGGGCAGGTACCAGCCGTGGGCGTTCGTGGGGCAGCTGCGGAGTCGGTGGGGGCATCTCTGGGGCCCTGGGATGTTCCTGATGGAAGCGGTGACGAGCCCCAGTCCCTGCTGTCCCCCCACTGTCCCCCTCCTGCTCAGCACCTCGTCTGCAGCAAGAGGGGTCTCATCCATCCCTGCCCAGGGACCTCACCCCTTCTCAGGGGGTTATTTATGATCTGTGAGTGCATCAACCCTACAGAGGAGGGTGGTCACGGGTTGTGGGATCCCCTGGCACCCACAGGCCCTCCTGAGCCGAGACCCCGAGAGGCAGAGCCCCCAAAGTGGGTTATTGCTCCTGGGGGGCCGGGCATGGCGGGGCAGGAGAGTCTGCAGCCAGCTGCTCCCCGGCACGGGGACTTGGGGGGGACCAGCCACGTCCCCCAGACCCCTTCGCTCTGGAGCACAGGCTGCAGCCCATGTTTTGGGGAACGCGTGGGGCTCAACCTCACACTTCAGCCAGAGCAGCGACGTGTTTGGGACCGAGGTTTTCACCCCTCCCGCTGGCACAGCCTGGCAGCGTGGGCTCCATCGGGTTGATCCCTGGCACCTTGGACCCCCCAAGAGCACCCCAGGGCAAGGACATCTCCTCTGAGCCCCCGATTCCCCTCCCTCCATCCCAGCTGAGGGTCCCACAGCCCTGCCCCATCCCATCTCCCCAGCTGCCCTGGATCCAGCCCAATCCCACCCCACCCACCCGGGGCTATATAAGCCCTGAGCAGCCCCAGCTGCTTTTGCTTCTCAGGTCTTTGCTTTTTTTCTTTCTAATTCTGCCTTAAACCAGGCCTGTGGCTGCTCGTCTCCTGTGCCAGAGCTCCTCTGCTTCATCCTGGGTAAGATGTGGATGGAAAAAGGGGCTGGAAGCATCAGGGATGGCGTGGGGTAGAGTCGGATCGTGGCGAGTAAACTGGGTGAGCGGCAGTGGAGGGTCTTGCCCTGGTGAGGTGCGTGGCTGTGGGGGGATGAGAGCAGGGTAAATCCTGCAGCAAAGCTCACGAAGAGGCTGCAGGTTTGTCTGCAGCTCCGGGGGGGTGAATTGGAAAGGAGAAGTGAGGGTGTGAGCAACGGTCGTGCAGGACCTGGGGTCTGCTGGGGAAGGGGGGGGGAAAAGGGTGAGCCCCGAACGCAGGGTGGGGGGTGAGTACCGAGGATGGGGTGCAGCAGGGATGTGGGTGGGAGCGTTGAGGGAGCATCTCGGTTTGGGATGTGCCGGGATGGGGAACGGGAAGAGCTCAGCACTATGGGGAAGATCAGCCCCCCCGGGACACCCCCAGCACTGCCCCTTCCTCCGGGCAGCCTGGATGGGGGCCCGGGGGCTTCAGCCCACCCCGGCTCTGGGGCAGCTGGGCCTGGGGTGACACTGGCCAAGGAAGGAGCCCCGCTTGCGGCAGCTGTGCCGAGGGCTTTATGGCAGAAACCCCAGGGGAGCTACAGGTCAGGGTGGTCCTGGCCAGCAGCACAGCGGGTGGGAGACCCCCCCCCTCCGCCCCAGCCCCCTGGGGTGACTCGGCAGGGTGGGGACACAGGGACCCTTCACCGAGGGGAAAGGGACCTTGCCAGGGGACGGCCAGGGCCGATAACCCCCCGGGCTGCCCTTCCCGAGCAGAGGGAGCCGCAGATAAAGGGGCTGCAGGCAGAGCGGGGCTCAGCTCCAAGCCTGGCCTGGGCAGATACCGGCCCCAAAGGGCCACCTCTCCCCTGCGCTCAGCTCACCCCAGCACACCGGTTGCCTCCCCCAAATTTCCCCCCTCAGATAAGCAGCTTGTATCGCTCTGATTGACCCCCGTGATACCCCAGGCGTGCCCTTGCCCTGCTTTAAGGTTTGACCATGCTTTTTGGGGAAAAAAAACGTTTTATTTATTATAAACTCAAGACCTGCGGCGCTGCCCAGATCTGCCTGCGAAAGCCTCGGGCATGGCAGGTTGAGGAGGAGCTGGAGGAGGGTCGGGGGGGGAAAGCAGCTGCTTTGGGGATTATTAATGAGCAGCGAGTGATGGGAAAGGCGAGGATCAATCGAAACAAAGGAGCTGGATGGTAAAAAGAAACGTTTGCGGAGTAATGGGAGTCCATTTCTGCAGCCCCGCTGTCGGAAGCGCATCCTGTTAAACATCCATCAATTATCCCAGCTTGCAAATGCATTAAGGTAATGAGGAATTATCCATCAGATACATTTAAAGCCAATGCCCCCGCCCTGCAAAGAGTCACTTCAGGAGGGGAAAATGGTCCGAAGGTGGATGGAAATGTGGGGGGGGGCAGCGAGGAGACCCCGGGGCTGCGTCCCCCCAAGCCCAGAGGATGCTTTCCCAGCTCTGGGGTCAGCCCCTGGGCTTGGCTGTCTCCTTTCATACCCGCGTGTCCTTCAGAGAGCTGTGGTGACACCGACCGGTGTCCCCCATGTGCCGCCCGCCTACCTGCTCCGTGCCTCAGTTTCCCCATCCCTCCTGCAGCGCTGCCTGGGGCCGCCCGTGGGTGCTGCTCGTGGCCCCGTCACCTCTTTTCCCAGGAACAGAAGTAGCGGTGAGCGTGGTGTGCGGTCTGGTATCTGAATTCCCCGAAACCCATCCTCTGCCGCTGCCTTCCCCTGCATCGCCCACGCTTCTTGCACCCGGCATGGCCCCGTGTTGGGGTGTCGGGGTGGGGGGAAAGGGCCTTTCAGCCCCGTAGGGTGCTGATCCCTGGGCTGGGCTGGATGCACCGAGCATCTGGCTGGCAGGATGCTGCTCTGCCATCAGTGGGAAGGGGATCCTGGAGCCCCCATCGCCCTGATGGGGTCTGGGGCTCCGGGGGGCTGGTCCCTGTGTGTGTTGGGATGAGCTCGTCCCCACGGGTGGGTTTGGAAAGTGGCTGGAGCAGGAAAATGAGGGACGTGTCCCGGCACAGGAGGCTGGAGGGTCTGCGGTTGGTGGTCCTGGGTAATTAAGAAGGTTTGACCCCTTCGGTGCTGGATTTGGGGCCAGTCCAGGAGTTTTATACCCTTGCGGCGAGCCCTTGGCCAAGGTTTCCATGCCGTGATGCGAGGGGACATGTCCTCCTCCCCAGGGATGGGGCCAGGTTTGTCGGGGCGTTCCCCTGGCAGCAGGATTTGGGGAGCCGGGGCTGCTCCGTGGGGCTTTGGTGTGGATTCTCTGGAGGCTGGTGCTGGGGTTGTGGGCAGGCTCCTGCCTCTCCCTTCGTGTGGGGGAGGTTTGAAGAGCAAAAGCCAGAGTTTCTCCTGTCTCTACACCTTCCTGGTTCTTCTCGGCTCGGTTTGGGGTTGGAGGTAGCCAGAAGGTTCAGAAGTCCCTGGGAGGAGGCGAGCAGACAACCAGCCTGGTCACAGCCTGCGTGTCATAAGGGATGGGGAGAAAAAGCAGCTCCTGGACTTGTCTTTCCCAGGGCTGGTATCTCCATCTCCCAAACCCCTCCAGCAGCCCCGGCCGGGCTTGGCAGTCCCAGCCCGGGCTGGGTACCGGAGCATCCCTCGGTCTGCGGCTCAGTGGGAAGCGGAGCCTTCCTGGGAGAGCGCTGGGTCTGATAACTGCCATTAGGTGTCACAAGAGCATCAGGTCTTTGCTCTTCCTGGGAAGACGAGTGGTGGCAGGGGACAGGAGGGGTGGGGTGATGAAGTGGCCTTTGGGGTGGCACCTCGGAGCCGGAGATGCCCTGGGCAGAGGGAGGGGACCGCATGTCCCTCGTGATGCCACCGTCATCCCTGGAGGTCACCACCCTTCTGCACCCAGCTGCCCCCTTCCCTGTCACCTCCTGGGTCTCCTGCCCTGCCCCTGGGGACAGGCAGGAGGTGACAACAGGTTCCTGCTGTCCCACGCTTGGCCCTTCAATAACCTGCTGAGCTTTATTGCCCGAGAGCCAAAGGCAGCGGCTGCTCTCGAGGAAGCGGCCGGCCCCGGTGCCTCGCTCAGCGACGCGCCTCCTCCCCGCAACCAGTGTCCTCCCAGTATCCTCCCAGTGCCCCGGAGAAGCCCAGGGCTGAGCTCTCTGCAAAACCACAGCACGTTCCTCCCTGTTGGGGCCATATCCAGCCGTGGAGGCTGCGAGGGCAGAGCTGGGTGCTCACCTAGGGAGGGATGCTCTGGGGTTTGTCCCCTCCTGGTTTTCCCACTCCGTGCTCACTCCCAGTATGGTCCTGGCCCCTTCCCACCGCCCTGTGCTGGGGGCAGCTGCCACCCTCAGATTATCTTCCAGGAATTTGCAATTCTTTCTCCAAATTTCATTTCCGTCTTTAAAAACCTTTTCTCTCCTCTCCAACGCTGGGCACGAAGCTGCCAAGAGCTGATAAAGCCAAACACACCGGCTTCCCCGGGGGAAGGACCCAAGCGGGAGCTGCCTCGGGGAGCATCTGTCCCCTGTCCCTCCCTCTGGCCGGAGGGGACGGAGGTGGCCGAGGAGGAGAGCCCCGAGCGCTGGGGCTGGGCCGGCTGCCTGGCCCCGGGTGACCTCCCAGCATCACGTCATCCCTTCCCTGCTCGGAGAGGCTGAGTTCATGTCTGGCCTCCCCAGAGCTGGGGACTGCGCCTGGCCTGCCCGCCCTGTCCCGTGCCCAGATGCCTGGGTGATGGCCACCTCTGCAGCGTCTCAGCTGGATGTGTGCCCCGGGTGGGCTCTGCATCTCCCCTGGGCACCTCTGTGGGGTGTAACGGGGGTGGTACCGCTCACCCCAAAACCCAGGTGCAGGACTCGCAGCCTTGAGGTGCCGCCGGCCGGGAGGGACGGTGAGGGGCTGGCGGCGTGGGGATTCTTGCCCCGTGACTCACAGCATTCCTCGCAGGTCAGCGGCGGCCGGAGGACACCCCGACAGTCCTCACTGCCCCTGCCCTCCGCCTGAACTCCGCTGGCAAAGCAAACTTCCCCCGTGCTGGATGCTGGGGGGTCTGCAGCTGCACCGGGCAGGGGGGAGGCAGCGGGGTGCCCCCGGGGTGGCCCTGGGTGAGGATGGTGATGGGTGATGGAGCCTGGGTGGGTATTTGCGTCGGCAAACCGGCCTCTCTGCAACCTGTGGGTTTCCTCCTCCTCTTCCACCACTGGTTCTGCAGAACTCCGAGGAGGAAGGGGCTCACCCGAGCGCTCCCCAAGCCCTGCCTGGCTCCGTGCCTCAGTTTCCCTATGCCAAGGTGAGGGCAAGCGGTGCCAACCCCTCTGATGCCATGCACAGAGGCGAGAGGGTCCTTGTTGCTTCTCCCCCTCCAGCTCTTTGGGCACATCCCACCCCACGTGCTGCTCAGATTTCCCCCCTGCCTGAAATATTTCCCTTTATCTCGTCAACTTGAGCCCTTTGAATCCACTCCTGGGGACCCCCAGGGTGCTCCCACCTTGTGCAACCCTGCGTGGGGACCCCCAGGGTGCTCCCCCCCTTCCAAACCCCACATTTCGCTGCATCCCGCCACCCCCATCTCATCGCCATCCAGGTTACGTGTCACGAGCGGGTCGGTTCTCGTCACTATTACAGGTACCCCCTTCCTGACCAGGACCGGGGCAGGATGAGTGCGGAGGAGCAGAGCCAGCGGCCCCGCAGCACGTGAGCACCCACGGCGGCCGTGGCCCCGCCGGCTGCCCCGGCGCTCAGCGCGCAGGAATGCCGTGAGTTTGCAAAGTGGTTTCAGCGTAGACGTTATCTAATGGAGGAGGAGGAGGAGGAGGAGGGTGGGTTAAGCCAAACCCACAGCACCGGCTTTCAATTAAACCCGGCGAATTCACGGTTTCTCTTTCTGACACGGCAAAAACACGCTCCAAGGGGCCGGTGGGGTCCTGACCCAGCATGTCCCCTCCGTGCCGTGGCAGCGTCCCGTGGGTGCTCGTGGCAGCGAGGAACCCTCCGGGCTTTGTGTTATTTACCACCGTGCAAAGCGCAGGAAAATGTGGGTGATGCTGCTGTGGGTGCTGCACCCCAGAGCTGTCCTGGGATGGGGAAGGGATGAGGGGAGAGATGGAGACCTGGGAGGAGAAACCCCCCAGCAGCATCCACTGGGTGGGAGCGATGCAGAGAGCCCGAGGGTGCGGGTAACGCAGCAGCACCCTGGGGTGGAGGGTGCTGGGTCTGACAGGTGGGTGATTCTCGGTGCAGGCAGCCCTGGTGCCAGGCTCAGCCCTCCCTGGCTGCCCGGTTGCCTCCCGGTCCTGCTGTCCCCCCTCCACATCCCAGTGCCTCAGTTTCCCCCTCAAAGCAGGGAAGGGTGCAGCTTCCCAGGGGCGGTAGGAGAAGGGCGAGCGGGATGAGCCAAGAGAGGTTCTCGCAACTGAGGCCAGGAGCATCCCTGCCCGGCCACCTCTGCCCACGCTGTGGGGATGGCAGCAGCCCCTCTCCCCTCCCTCCGTAGCAAAGGGGTCCAGTGGGACCAGGACGGTGCATCGTACCACCCCGACCCCAGCGCTGCCACACACCCAGGGCTCCTCAAGCCATTTTGGCCACAGTGGAGGTGACCTGGGCATCACGCTGATCCCTGCCTATGGGAGATGGGGCCGAGGTACCCACATTGGTCCCAGCCCCGCTGTGCCACAGCAGCACCTGCACCCCGGCTGCAGGCACCCAGCCAGGAGGGTGACAGAGGAGCCCGGCGAGGCTGCCGGGGTGACGTCCCAGCACCGCTGCTGACGTCCGACGGAGGGAAAAGCCCTCCCTAGAGCAAATAAGTGGCTGGGCTGTGCAAACCCGGCGCGGCGGGTGTCTCCGGGCAGGTATCTGGGTCCCATCTGGCCGCTGTTTACCTGCCCGCAGGAATCCACCCTGCAAACTTCCTCCTCGCACGGCCCAGATAAGGCGAAGGAGCCGCGCTCGGCCCCGCACCGGCCCCGCAGGGAGGACCCCGGCACCCCGAGTCGGGGGTGGTGATCCCCTGGGGATGCCTCGGCCCCTGCGCTGCGGGCAACAGAGTGGATCCCAACAGGGTGTTGGGGCATGCGAGCCCCCAGCCCCTGCCAGGTCCCCGTGCCCAGGGCTGAGCCCTGTTCATACCAGCCCGGCACTGGGCACCCCAGGAGCTGCAAACTGGGGTCTATGGAGCGGGCAGGGCTGCTGGGTCCCCTTCCAGGAGGGGTTGGGCGGGTCGTGGCATCCCCATTTCTGCCTCAGTTTCCCTCTTGCCCCGCATGTCCCTCCCTGACCTGCAGCACTGGTTTCTGTGGCATGCAGGGACCTGCCGCCACGCAGGGAGGGGATGGCACCAGGTATGCGCCAGAATTTCTTCTCAACAAGGGTCATTAGCCATTGGAAGGGGCTGCCCAGGGAGGTGGTGGAGTCACCATCTCTGGAGGTATTTAAGAAAAGACTGGACATGGCACTTAGTGCCATGGTCTGGTTGACATGGTGGTGTCAGGGCAATGGTTGGACTCGATGAGCCCAGAGGGCTCTTCCAACCTGGTTGATTCTGTGACACAGGCAGGACCCTGCCTGCAGCTGCCACCGCCAGAGGCTTCAAAGGCAGCTGGGGCTGCTCAGCCCCTCAATGCAAACTGCTCTGGGCATGGAGGGGACTGAAATGTCCCCAACCTGCTCCCATCCCATCCTGCAACTTGCACCGAGGTCCTACATCCACCCCAGGGGACAAGGGGACCAGCAGGTGCCTGGCCACATGCGCAGCCCCATGGTTCAGCCCCTGGGACCCACCAGCTCTTTCTTGGGTGCTGCCAAGGCGATGAAGGACCCGCTTCTCCTCGCTCCAAGTTTTGCAAAGGGGAGTTCCCAGCACAGCCCTTGCTACTCAGGTGCCTGGATGAGGGGGAATGAGGCTGAGACCTGCCACACTTCACTACACCTTGCAGTGAAGCACATCCACGCTCTTGCTCTTCGTGCAGCCACACGGCGTTTGCAGTGCTTGGGGCAGTGGAGAGGAGAAACTGAGGCAGGGCAAGCAGGTGCCCACGGGGTGATGCAAAGCGGGCAGGAAGGCCAGCGGCAGAGCGAGGAGCGAAGCTGGCCCCGCGCGTGTTGTGAAAGCAGCCGGTTATCAGGGCGCCAGCGTCACGCTCGGAGCGAGCGAGCGGCTTCCAGGAAAGGAAGGAAGTGTGGGGTCACCCAGCCCCGCTGCCGCCCTCTTCCAGCAAACAGCCCCGGCGTGCCGATAACGGGGCCGTGGCACCGGCCGCGCAGGAGCTCGGGGCCGCCGGCCACACGTGCCGCCCCGAACGTGAGATTTGCCCCCGTTTCCTCCCCCATAAAAGCTGGCCGCAGCTCTTGTGTGGGGTGCGGAGTGGCATCACACATTGGCAATGCCCCAGTTCCATCCCAGTGCCTCTTACTGGTGGGAACTGGGAGTCACTGGGCTGGGTTTGCTCCTTGGCTGCGCTGGGGGTGTGGGAAGGTGCTCGGGGATGTGTTTACCCGCACAAGGTGGGTAACCCCGGTGCGAGGTCGAACCAGGACGTGGCGGGGCGAGGGGGTGTGATGGGAAGCTGCTGCTCCCGCACCCCTGGGTCCTGTCCCACCGCCTCGTGCTGGAGGCTGGCAAACCAGCAAGGCACCGGGCTGTGCCACCAAACTAACGGGGCCCCGGAGCAGCATCGGGGCAGGATCCGACTCCCTGTCACCATCCTGCCCTGCCAAGTGCCGCGGGAGGGAGCAGGGCTGGGTGCCTGGAGCCTGCTCCACCCCGATACTGAGGATAATTACATGATTATGCGATTTGGAAGCAAAGTGCAGATGAATCTCTGATCTCGTTAGTCCGTGTTTTACCATCTGCTTTGTACGGGCAGGAGAAGCCCTCGCCCTGCGGCGCAGCGATGGAAACCCCCGGGGAGAGCCGGGCTCCCCCGGCGCGGCAGGACCCGGGTGCATCAGGACGTGGGTGCTTTAGGCAAGGGGTGCATGGGGACCCGAGAGCATCAGGACAAGCGGATGCCACCCAAGGCACCAGCTGTCACCCACGGCCAGCCGCCCCGGCCCCGATTCCTGGAAGCTGGGCTGGATCCGGCTCGGTGCGGGGCAGGGCTGCGCTGGGGCTCCTCCTTGGGCCAACAACGGCGGCGACGGCGGCCCTGTGCTCCCCGGGGGCTGCCGGGAGGGAGATGTTGGAGTTCAAACCACGGGGAGAGGTTTGTTATAGTCCAGGTGGGATGAAGAGATAGAGGGATGGGACCGAGGACACACAGGGGGGTCTGTGGCAGAGGAGGGGATGGTCCCACGGCTCCTGGGAGCCCTCGGGGCTTCCCTCCAGCTCCTCCACTCGGGTTTTTTTTTTGCCAAGCAGGTGGGGAGGGCGAGAGGTGCCTTTTATTATGCTTCTGCCAAGAGACCTGCACCTGCCCTGACAGCCCGGGCGTAGCATCAGGCCCAGTCTTTCAGTGGGGAGAGCCTGGTCTGCCCACTGCCCTTGTGGGGCCAGGTTTCCACTGGGATTTCTCCAGGCTGGGGGTAGCACCCTGTCCCAGCTCCCTCCAGCAGCCAGAGGCCCCAGGGTGATGCTGGGGCAGCAATGGGTGCCCAGGGACCTCCATGTCCCCAGTGGGGCTGAGCCACCAGCACTTGCGTGTTGTGGGCACCACAACGCCCCATTGCCCTGGGGCGTGGGGGGGTCCCCGTGTCCCACCGAGCTGCGCAGAGGGATGACGGCCAAACCTAATTGCCACTGTGACCTGTCCATCCCATCTCCACACTGTCCACCCTACGTGGCAATTCAACCTCCTCCGGCTCGGAAACAGCATCCCAGGACCCTCCCAGCAGCCTCCTCTTTTCCAGCTGCAGACAAAAACCCCTCTCCCGTTCGCCCCACATGCTCCCCGGCCGCGTGTCGGCTAAAGGCCCTGGAAGAGATGAAAGGGATTTCCCGGCTGACCTCCTCACCCCGCACTCTTTGCACCTCCTTTCCCGCACGCAGACAGACATTTTTCCCATGCTCGGGGGGTCGGTGCCCTCCCTGCACTCCCGGCCGGAGCAATGCCAGGAATGTACCTGGGAATAGGCAGGGCTTTGCAGGGCGGAGGGGGAAGAGGAGAGCCGGGCACCCTCCAGTCCCCCATAGGCCACCAAAATCATTTTTATAACCTTTAAAAGGTGCTTTTCTCGTGCCCTGGGTGCAGGGTCTCCCTCGGTGTAGCCATTGGTGCAGGTGCACCTCCTCAGCCTCCTCTAAACAGCACCGGGGCTTGCAAACCGTTTTTGTCCCTTTCATCCCCTTTTTGGGGTGGAATAAGCCCATCTCCCCCCTTCAGCCCTGCAGGGGCTCCGTGGGTCCCCCGTGCCTCAGTTTCCCTGGGCTAAATCAAGGAGAACAGCCTGTCCCTAGCACACAAGCCCTGGACGTGGAGCCCGGTTGCCCGCAGCACGTGCTGGCATCTCTGCCATCCCAGGGCGGGCAGCTGGGTCCGATCCTGCAGCATCCCCTGGCCCAGCCTGGGGGCCGCACTTCCACCCCGCGACGGTCCCTTCCCAGCTGTCGTATGAGAGATGAAGGACAACAGGGAATAACGCAGGGGAAATGTGTTTCCCTCCTCTCTTTCCCACCTTGACCTTGAGTCACCCAAAATAGCGATAAAGGGGAAAGGAAAATGAAGAGTTTGGGGACAAAACCTGGACCTGGCTTAGGAGATGGTGGGACGATGCCAGGCGATGCCCAGGTCCGGGGGCTGCTCCCATCACCCGACAGGGTACAAACCCCGTGCCCAGGCACGACACCCACCCCATGCCCCCTGCACAGAGCCCTGTGTCTCTGTGCCCCCTCCTTGCTGCTCGTGCCCCCTCTCCCTGCCCCTTTCCTGGGCACACAGTGGGTAGCACAAGCTCCCTCAGAGAAGCAGATTTTCCTGCCTGTGCACAGGGGTGATCCGGGCGTCTGCAGCTCAGAGAGGGATGGGAAAGCTCCTGGAGCCACCGGAGGACACGGAGGGGAAGCCAGGCTGGGCACCCCAGGACATGCCAGGCTGGGGACCTCAGGACACGCCACACGAGCAGGGACCCGGCTGCTGGGACCTCGCAGCAGAGGGGCTCTCAGGGATGAAACCCCGCAGGGGCTGGGGGCAATCGCCCCGCCGTGCTCACCAGGGATGGGATGCGGGCTACACGCGGCCCGCGGTCCCCACCGTCACCCCACCGCACGCCTCTTTCCCCTCTCGCTCTGCAAAAGGGTTTGCTTGTAAACAGCAGCCCCTGGGTAACACTTTTGAACCCCTCGCCTCTTGGCTATTATTCAGCCCCAGCTAACCTTCAAGCCTCCCCCCCTTTTTCTCTGCGAGGCACCCCCAGAGCAGAGGAAATTCCTCAGCCCTGACGTGATGTGAAACACGAGCGGCTCGGCCCCAGCCACCCCCTTCCCTGCCCCAACCTCGCCGGGCCATTTCCCAACCCAGGTTTCCCTGTAGCATCCCTCACCGCCCCCCTCTTTTCCCCCCCCCCCAACCACCCTTTTCTGCTTTAGACATTGTAACCCGAGAGGCTGGAAATGCAGCTCCTTTCATCTTCCATTTCCCACATCCTGAGAGTCTGGGGAGAAGGAGCCCACCCAGATGAAGGAATCCCAAATATGTGGCTCCTTCCACCTCCCCGATCCCCTCCGCCGACCCCCGTGCGGCTCCATTCACAAAGCAGATTAGCCACGCTGCCGCCTCCGCGCACACCTCTCCCCAAAAAGCCCGCGCTAAAAGCCATCACGCACACACAAAAAATGAGATTAATAAGAAGAAATCCCCGCCTCTGCTCCTCCTGGGGTGCAGGATGGGTCCCTGCATCTCCTGTCCCATCACCTTGCTAAGCCAGTGGGGATCGGCACCCAAAGGCCCAGGACTGGGTGCTGGTTAGGGGGGTTTTGGGGTGCTCCGGCACACCAGCGAGGACCTTTTGCCTCCCTGTCTTCGGGTGACACCAGCCCAGGATGGGACGTGTCGTTCCCAACCAGGATGGGACGTGAGGTTCTGAAGCTGCATCGGGGTCTCAGCTGGGTCTGGGGGGACCCAGAGGACGGGAAGCAGCACCCAGCCAGCACCCTGTGGCTTCGCTGGCTCCCGGCATCCATGATCCCAACCCACATCTGAGGGGGGGGGCCCAGCACCTCTGCAGCCCCCCACCCCAGAGCCTCCATGCACCCCGGGATCAGCCGCATCCCGCAGGGTGATGCCCATCGTGGCGCTGGGGAATGCACCCACATTTTATTTCATTTCCAAAGTCACTGGCGAGACATCAAGGTGCCTTTTTGCTGCCGTAGAGGTGACTCCAAGCGGGTGACGGCGCATTGGGGGTGTCCCAACCGCGGCAACCGCTGCAGGGCCAAAGGCAGCACCCGCTTCCTCGCCAGCCATCGCTCCCTGCGTGGAGGTGAGAGCATCTTTTCTGGCCCATCTGAGGAAGGTTCCACACTTTCCCCCGAGGACCGACAAGCCCCACGCCCTGGGCCAGCCCGTTCTGCGGGCCACCGAGCCCCGAGCGGAGGGAGCCACACGGGAGACGCAGCCAAGGTCACGCAATGACTCAAAGCTCATGTTAGGCAAACCACAGCCTTTCTGTGTCACGGCTTTAATGCCCTGCAACCCTCCCCTCCCTCTCCCAAGGATGCTCTCCCCTCCGAGGGGGATGCTCATGGGGCTGATACGGGGTTGTGCTCCTGCCTTGGCATTGACCTTGCTATTTTATCTGCAGGACACCTCAATTTTAACCCTCTGCGGGCTGCAAATCTGCTCCCCCTCCACCCCAGGGACTCCTGGGCAGCAAATTGCCCCTCCCTCCCTCCTGGGTATCACCCTGGCCCTCCCCATTTTCACCTATTTACTAATTATGCTGGCGGGGAAGGCGAGAGATGGGAGGAAACACACAAAAAAGTAAACTGCGAAAGCAACACTGCAGCTCCGAGGGCCCAGCACAGCAATCAAGCGATAAAGCAGTAATTAAAGCTGATTATCATGCAAGGCAGCCCCGGTTAGACTGGAATGCCACTGAAGAGCCCCAAAGCTGCCGGGATTGTTTGCAGTGCTGAGAACTGAGCTTTTGATGTCTGCTGGGAGCTGCCACCAGCACCTTGGGGTCCTGCTTCTCCCCGGGTATGGTCCTCGCTTGGGTTTTTCCTCCTTGTAAACCCTGTGTAATCTCCTCTGAGTTGCAAACTTCCTCCCTGGGGGCTCATGTCAAGCGTTGGGGTTGACCCAGGGGTGGAAAGATGCAGCCTGGGTCAGGGATGGTGCTACCTGGCCGGGGCAGGACCTGCAGTCCTGCTTGGACATCCCTGTGTCCATGCAAGTGCAAGGTGTGCTAGAAGATGGGGGCTGCTCTCCTGCACCCGCGGCTTTCATCCCGCAGGAAGAAGGGTGGGAAAAGAGGTGATTCCTCCAAGCAGGATGGGGTTTGTTTCATGTCAGCTTGAAGGGCTGACACATGCCAATGGCCTCGCTTGGGCTGGGCAGGGGTAAAGGTGAGTACGTGGGATGGGCTTGGGGGGAAAAGGTGGCTCCCAGCCCTCGTTTGGGGTTATTTGGGGAACGGGGATGTGTCTGGGTGGGTTATTCTGGATACAGCTGGGAAACAGGGTCGCATCCTCGCTCTGAACGGCCGGGGCGTGGAGAAATGCCTCCCCATCACCTCCAAGACAGGGGGTTTTCCCCAACCCAGAGGGGCTGCAACCCCTCTGTGCTGGCAGGAAGAGGCGGCCGCTGACTCAGTCCCCCGGGGAAATTAGCGCTTGGGCAGGTTTACGCACAAGGAGGATGATTTGGCCCCGGATCATCCGGGTTGTAAGACACGCTGCTCCCTTCGACGCTAATTAGCAGGTTGGGGCAGAGCGAGGAAGAAGGCTGGCACCTCCCAAGGAGGTCAGGGGAAGGCAGCCCCCAGGAAAGCCCTGCCGGGGTGAGCTTTGTTTGTCAATAAAGAGCCCAGGTTACCAGGGCAGCCCCTTTCATCATCCCAGTAAAGAATTTGATAATGAGTTTGGGACCAGATGCTGAGTCACCTCATCCCATGGCTGAGCAGCGACTGGCAAAACCAGTCGTCCCAAATATGCCCAAGCGTTGGGTGGGAATAAGGCAGGAGAAAGGCGCTGCCCGCCCCTCTCCTCCACCCTCAGCTTGCGTCACCCCAAATAACAACAATAATGTATTTAAAATAAATTAAAAAAAAAAAAGGATGAAGGCTGCTGCGTCAGGTTCTCCATATTTTTCCCTAAATAAAAACATCACCTTCTGGGTAAAAACCAATGTAGGTTTTTCAGTTTTTAGGTTTTCAGTTTTCTCAGCCCCTGAAAGAGGATGTGCCGCGTTCTCGGTAAATCTAAAAGAGGCAACTGTGGTGGCGAGCCCTTCCCGAGGGCTGAGCCACGACTTTTGGGTTTGCATTTTGGTCATGTTTTATTTTATTAAAAAAAAAAAAAAATACTAAAGGAGTCGGGAGCTCACCAGCGTTTCCAGTAAACCCCATTCGATTTCAAGCAATTCATCCCACAAGTATGTGTGGGATGCTGGGAACTCCTGGGTCTCGCTCGGGCGCGGGAGCCCAGATGGGCTTCGTCTGGAATAATTCAGCTCCCGGTGGCTGGAGCTCTTTGCTCTAAATGCTGATAGAGTGAGTAATCAGAGCCCTCCATCCAGTAAATTATTTATCTTATCTCTGGAACTCGGGAAAGTATCTCAGCCAGCGACTGCTGCGGAAAAGAAAAAAGGGAAATTTTTTATTTTTTTTTTTTTTTAAATTGTTAGTCAAGAGTTCCCAGCTGGATTCGCCACTTTTACTAGAAAAGGGAAAAGTTCAGACATCGGTTTACCCGGGATGAAGTAACGGCGGCGTGGGATGAGCTGGAGGGATGGGGACGGGGCGATGCCCAGCACCACCGGGAAGTTGCAGGATTGCAGGAAAACATTAATGAAGTGAAGAATAAGCTAAAAAATAATAAATAAATCGGGATTTTTACATGGATGTGGGAGGAGGAGCTGCGGGACTCCCACCGCCGCGGCCGCAGGGGCCCGATCCCGGGGTGCGGGACTTGCCCCGCGTGTCCCCGCACCTCCGCGGGGGTGGGGGGGGGGGTGTCCCCTCTGTTCGCGCGCGGTGAGCGCACAATGGCGCGCCCCGCCGGAGCCCTGGCATCCGAGGGACGCCGGGGGCCACCGCGGGCTTTCCCGTTGGGGGAAGGCGGAGGCGAGCAGATGCCCAGCGGCCCGCGGCTCGCAGCAGCGGCTCCCCCCGCGCCTCAGCGCTCGCTTCCTCCCTCCCGCCCGCACCCCAGCCCCGCCGGGACGGAGCCCCTCACCCCCCGCGCTCCTTTGGCGCCTTTTCCTTCCCGCCACGTCGTGGCCCGCTGGGATGTCCCCGCCTCCCGCCTCTCTCCCTATTGGCTGTGGCGGCGCAGGGCGGGTCGCTGCGGTTGGGCCTGGCGGGGAAGCCCCGCCCTCCGGCTCTCCCCGGCCCGCCCCCAAGCCGCGCTACTCCCGGGGCCGGCTGGGGGCTGCCGCGCCATACGGGAGCCCGGCGTCTCCGCCGCCGCCGCTCCCTACCCACGGCGGCGCGGCCGAGCTCCGGCTTCTTTCTCTCCGGGCTCCCCCGCCCGAGCTCCGCCGCTCGGCAGCCCGGTTACCGGAACCGAGCCAGCGGTGCCCGGTCCGGTTCGGGAGGTGCCTGGAGCGGCCCCGAAATCGGGCGAGGGAGCCGGGATGCTGCTCTCGAAAATTAACCCGTTGGCCCATCTACGTTCCGGGACCGGTGGGGAGCTCCACACCGCTAAACTACAACCAGGTAAGAGAGGCTCGGCCCGGTTTGGTTCGACCCGGTTCGGTTTGGGGACGGGGGGGGGAACGGTTGGGGCCCCGGGCGGAGCGGTGACGGCCGCGTTTCCCCGCAGCGAAGGAGAAGGAGCCGCTGGAGAAGCTGTACCGGGTGGGCCCACTGCTGGGGAGCGGCGGCTTCGGCTCCGTTTACTCCGGTATCCGCCTTTCCGACAGCATCCCGGTAAGTGGCGGGGCCGGCGGCGGGGTGGAGGAGGAGGAGGAGGAGGGGGGAGACGGCGGGGCGGGCGGTGTGCTCAGCCCGCCGCTCCCCTTGGCTTGCAGGTGGCCATCAAACACGTGGCTCGGGAACGCATCTCCCAGTGGGGCGAGCTGGTGAGTGACCGGGGCCACCGGGAGAAACGGGGGGTATCGCCGGCGGGGATAAGCCGAGGCGGGGGGAAACCGGGACACCGCGGGGGGAACGGGTGTGGGGTCACCGGGGGACGCGGAGCATCCCGGGCGGGGGGATGCCCAGCAGTGATGGGGCCGGCCAGAGAGGTACTAGAGCATCCCCTGGGCAGGGGGGATGCCCGGGCACCCCTGGGGCCGAGCAGGGGGGTACCGGAGCATCCCCTGGGCAGGGGGGATGCCCAGCACCTATGGGGCTCGGCAGTGGGGCACTAGGACATCCCCTGGGCAGGGAAGATGCCCAGGCACCAATGGGGCCGAGCAGGGGGGCACCAGAGCATCCCTTGGGCAGGGGGGATGCCCAGGCACTAATAGGGCCAAGCAGGGGAGCACCGGAGCATCCCAGGCAGGTGGTACCGGACCGCCGGCACAGCATCAGCCCTGCTGATGGCATCATGGTCTCCCCACAGCCCAACGGCACCCGTGTGCCAATGGAGATCGTGCTGCTGAACAAGTTGGGCTCGAGCTTCAGCGGCATCATCCACCTCCTCGACTGGTTCGAGCTGCCAGACAGCTTCTTGCTGGTGCTGGAGCGGCCGGAGGCGTCGCAGGACCTCTTCGATTTCATCACGGAGAGGGGGGCCCTGTCCGAGGAGATGGCGAGGGGGGTGTTCCGCCAGGTGCTGGAGGCCGTGCGGCACTGCCACAGCTGCGGCGTCCTGCACCGCGACATCAAGGACGAGAACATCCTCATCGACCTCGCCACCGGTGAGCTTAAGCTCATCGACTTCGGCTCCGGCACCTTCCTCAAGGACACGGTGTACACCGAGTTTGATGGTGAGCCCACACCCGGTGGGATGCTCCCGGTACCGGGCATTGCACGGCCCAGCCTGGCCAGGCACCGGAGGTTTCCCTCTTTGCTGGTGGTGGCGGGGGGAGATTAATTATTCAGCCGGCTGCCAAGTTGCTTTTTGGCACGGGGCGGATGTTGTGAAACGGGAGCCGGCTCCTGGCCCTGCCAAGAGCCTCCGCCACCCACCCTGCCCCGGGCTGGGGCGGGGGGGGAGCCAGCCCGACAAAAACAAACACCCGTGGGGGTAGCAGAGGGGTGGGGGGGAGGTTGCAAAACCCGTGTGCCAGCCGGTTTGGTTTGCAGGCGCGGAAGGGCTTGGGCTGCTCTGCTCCCCTTGTTTGCCTTGGCTTATTATTATTATTATTATTTTTTGGCCGAGGCGGGAGGGGAAAGGCGTGGTTTCTCCCCACCCGTGGGTTTTTTTTTTTGCATGTAACGGTTGGGCCTTCCCCGGGCCCGTGCTGCCCTCTTCCGGCACCCGCGGCTGCTTTTTACAACCTAAAGTTTGTAAACAAGAGTCACGTGCTGGCGAGGGGGTGGCAGGTCACACCGTGCGTGTGTGTGTCCCCTTCTGCCACCCGCATCCCCAGGGATGCTCGGGCGAGGATCCGGGAGCGAACAGCGTCCGCCTGATGAGCTCTGTCCGTATCCTACAGGGACACGGGTCTACAGCCCACCAGAGTGGATCCGCTACCGCCGCTACCACGGCCGTTCGGCAGCGATCTGGTCCCTGGGCGTCCTGCTCTATGACATGGTCTGCGGGGACGTCCCCTTCGAGCAGGACGAGGACATCATCCGGGGCCAGCTCTTCTTCAGGCGGCGGATCTCTCCAGGTGGGTACCCGGCTTCTCAGCAGTGGGGGGAATAAGGGGTGTTGGGAGATGGCACCGGGCACATGAGCATCCCCCTCTGACAGCTGTGGAGGAGGTTGATCTCCCATGGTTAGCTGGAGGAGGTGGCCCATGAGGAGGTTGGTCTCCCATGGTTAGCTGGAGGAGGTGGCCCATGAGGAGGTTGGTCTCCCATGGTTAGCTGCAGGAGGTGGCCCATGAGGAGGTTGATCTCCCATGGTTAGCTGGAGGAGGTGGCCCATGAGGAGGTTGATCTCCCATGGTTAGCTGCAGGAGGTGGTGCATGTCCTGCCGTCCTGCTCTCCTCCCAATCGCTTAATCCATTTTGGAGGTTTGGGTGCAGCTCTGAGCACACCCAGCATGACCTGGGCACTGCGGACGGTGGTACAAGGTGGACAAAAGCCTTCCATGACTGACCAGTTGTTTCTGGTTTCTCTCCCCAGAGTGCCAGCACCTCATCAGGTGGTGTTTGTCCATGCGCCCCTCGGACAGGCCGTCTTTAGAAGACGTTTTCAACCATTCCTGGCTGCAAGGCCTTCACCTGTCCCCGGCAGAGATCCACCTGCACAGTTTGCTCCAGGAGCCTGGCAAATAACAGCTTCACGCGTCTCCTGGCCACGAGAAGCAAAGAAAACCAGGCTTATTCCTCGTCACCATGGCACTGTGCAGGGACCATCGGATGGGCGCACGCACATCTCACCCTGGAGCTGAGCTGAAGACCTGGGCTTGGAGGCGCTGGTGACCACCATCTAATCCAGCTGTCCTGGACTCCACCTGAACAACCCTGTCTCATCTGACGTTTTGCCAGTAGAAGCTTTTGGTTTGGTTCTGGAGGCTCCTCAGTGTCTTCCTCACCTGCTGAATTCGAGACAGCGAGAGGATCAGAGGCCTTATTGCGAGAAAAGCTTCAACGGGGGGAAAACTGTCTGGGGGAGGGAGGGCAGGGACCGTGGCCAAGTGACTGTCTCTTCTCCGCTGTCACCGTGCTCGAGTGCCTTCAGTTGCGATCTGGACTGTGCTGGAGGAAATACTTAACTTTTCCTACACTGCTGCTTTTCCAAGACTCGCCTGGCTGTATAGTTCCTTTTCCCTTTTCAAAAAGAAAACGGGTCAGAAGACGCTCGGGAGCCAAGCGGGCGATGCCTCTCCTCCTGTGCCTCCACCTCACATGGATTTTTCTGGGGTTCTTTGCTTCCCCGTGCCCTCACGAATGCACAAACAATGCAAACCAACAGAGCTGTAAATGTGTACAAAGGTCTATAGGTGCAAAGCTTGATGTACAGTTGTTAATAGCGATAACATTTTACCTTTTTTTTTTTTCTTTTTCCAATTTTTAACTTATTTTCATGAATTTGTTTTTGTTTTTTTTTTTAAAAAAAAACAAAGAGTTCTAGCCGGTAGGATAACTTATTTATTTATTTATAATTCACGTGGGTTTCCAACCCACGACTTGCTTCTACAGCTGCTGATCCCCCCCTCGCCCCGGGTTTTCCAGTCGGGTCTTTCCCTCCGTGTCTGTCCTGTGTCCGTCCCCGGGTCCGTAGTGTTTCTGTCGGACGTCTGGCGGAGGTGCGGAGTGGCTGCCTGCTCCCCAGCTGGCTGTGTACATAATTCTGGTTGCCGTCGTTTCCTTGCCACGTGCGGATTTCAGTTTGCAGATGAGTTTTGGTTTTCCTCACGGGTGTCTCGTCTGGGGCTGGGGAGGGGGGAGCTGGCCTGGGCTGTCCGCGCTGTCAAGTCTTTACATGTAACCACGTGTGTAGCTGGCGGGGTGTTTTTTTTGTTAATAGTTAATATTGTACAGGGGAATTCAGAAATCTTATTTTTTTTATGCGGTTTTAAATAAAAACAAACCACTTGATGTGATGGAGACGTCCCTTTATTGTGGGGCGGGAGGAAGGATGCTGGGAGCGTGCTGGGTACCGGTGACGGCACAATGGCTACCCCGGTGACCACCAGTTTGTCTCCGGCTGAGACTTAACTCCAAAGTCCCACCCAAAGGCTTGTCAAGCTGCGTTAACCAGGACCAGCCAGTTGAAAGCACCACGGGGAAAGCTGGATCTGGCCCTTGACAGGGTGTTTCCAGCACCGACTGCTCCTGGCAGGACTCCTGGGAGAGATCAAAGGGGTGTGGAGCGCTTTTTCGTTTCCATTCATCCGCAGGCTGGTGCGGAGCATGTGCTGGGGCCGGCGAGTAAACAAAGATCAAAGCAACCTTACGAAACGCCGGATGTTGTCAGCCAAATGAAATTTTGGTAAGGCAGATCCTGTTGCTCCGGCTCTGTTGGCACGGAGCGGGTGTTGCATGCCGGGTGTCAGTGGGTGAAGGAAGCCGCCGGCGGGCTGTCCCCACCTCCAGCTCGGCTGCGGCGAACGCGGAGCGAGAGGAAGTTGATCTTCGGATTACGAGAAGTCGGTCACTATCAGTCAGCAGCGGTAACGCTTCGCTCGAGCTTTTACCCTCGGAACTGTCAAACCCCACTTCCCAGCTTCGCAGCGCTTCAGCCTCAGGGGTGTTAGGTTTTGTTTGTATTTTTTATTTTTTCGCTTTGGATTTTTTTTTTTAATTAATGTGCTGAATTTTGAAGCTCTGTTCCTGCTTGGAGCACCTGCTGCTGCGTGCACAGGTGGCTCCTCCAAGGAAGGGGCACGATTCCCTTTCTGCAGGTTACTTTGCAAGTCCCCCAGCCCCATCTGACACAGAACAGCGCTTTCCTTGGCTGGCCCACGGCTTTCCGACTTAAAAACCCCTTGCCCAGGGAGCCATCCCTTTCCCTGGCTCACCCCAGCCTTGCCAGCAGCACTCTCCAAGCCATGGGGCTCTATCTGATGGAACGGGGGGTCCTGGAGCCACGTCCCAGCCTCGTGGGGTGACCTGGTGTGCTGTGTCACCACTGTGCCTCTGCCTTTAGCAGAGTGTTAACTCAGTTGGTTTGTTTTGCTTTTTTCTTTAGGTTTTTTTTTTTTTTTTTTACACAGCTGCATCTTTCATCTCCTCCTCGGGGCTGCTAGAAGCAGGAAGCACGGCTCCAAATGCCTTCAAAGTTGAGGCCTATTTTGAGATGTGGTTTGTATTTAACCTCCTCTCGTTTTTTCCACCGGACCATCCGGGAAGCTGCTCTTACACGAAAGTAACACCAAGCTGCCTGCTACCGTGAGGAGCCCAAGCCCCTCAGGTGGCCACCGTCTCCCCCGGCACCACCGAAACGTTATCACGGCGGCCCCGGCTGCAGGCCGAGCTCGGCCCACCCTTCCCGTAAACGCTCGCTAACTGCTGCGGTGTTTCTTAGAAAACTCGCCGCAGAAAGGCCGAGCAGGTCCGGCGCGGGGCTGGGCTGCTGATAGTCGCTTCGTTTCCGCCTGTTGCTGATGATTTTGTCCCAGTGGGGCTTGTGCTGCGGGAGGGGAACGGTGCCATCGTGCCCCCTGACAAGATCCCGCTGCCCGGGCGCCATCTTGTCCTGCCAGGGCAACTGGGTGCATCCAAGGTTTGGGTGTTGGAAAAGGATCGGTGCGTGTTTGATCCCCCGTGCACCAGCCTTCCTGTGCAGTAACACCTTCACGAGGCTGAGAGCCACCAGGTTCTTGTCCCAGACCTCTGCCACGGGGAAAGGACCATGATAGATGTGATGGGAGACCTGAAGATGGGCAGCCGCAGCATCGTTGCTCCCCTCCATGCTGCCCATCGCCATCGCATCGTGGCACAGGGGCTGGAGGAAAGGAAAAGGCCTTTTCACCCCTTGTTTCTCCTTGATGGGGATGATGTTCACTGCCCTTTGGGGCTGTCAGCTACGATAGGAGAGGATGAAGATGCAGGAGTCACCCAGTGGGAAGTGATTTGAAGACAGCATCACTCTCCCTCCTCCCTTTCACAACTTTTTATTGCTGCTTAGTGTCAGCAGGGGAAGCACCCGCAGTTCAGAAAGCGGACAAAAACGATGCAGCAGGACCAGGATGAGATTTCAGGTCGTTGGAGTCCCAGAGATGACTGAGGACTTGCAAAGAGCCAGCACTCATCACATCTGTGGCTTCCTGTACACATCCATCCCCAGCTAAGGTGCTTGGTGATGCAGAAAGGGCTGGCCAGGGGACCCTGGAGCCACAGCAAAAGGGATGTTTCTCTTTTCCATGTCCCTTTCTGGGAATAGGAGATGAGCACCAGCCAAACGTCAGCCATGGCTGGAGAAACACAGATGAGTGCCGAGGAGAAAAGCTGCCCAGGGAGCAGGGGCTGCGCTCGCCACAGGGATCAAAAGAGCTGGAGACTCGGAGGTGGCATTTTGCCCCATGTCCCGTCGCAAGGAAAACATCCAGCTGCCCCCGAGGCGGTGTCTGAAACCCTTTGGCCCTTCTCGGCACAGTGAGTCACAGGAGCTATTTTAGGACGAGGTGAATTATCAGCAAACCAGGTGTCCCACGGCTCCAGCTCCCCGGTAATGAAACCTTGTGGAAGTCGGTCTCTGAGTGCTTTGCCCGACAGCCTGTGTGGCAATAGCGTTATCTCCATGGGGCACGTGGGGAAACTGAGGCACAGTGCCCTGACTCACTCACTGGAGATGTTTTGCGGTGGAGCTTGGGCTTGCCTGCCTTTCCCTGCACTGTCCCTCCTCGGGTTGGGACTGGCCGTGGAGCAGCTCCCAGCTTCAAACCCCTGATGTCCCCACGTCCCCCAGGCAGGGGATTTAGTCCTCCAGGAGCTGAGACCAAAGCCCTGCACCCCTCTCAGCATGAACCCGGGGTGAAACGTGGCCCTTCCCAGACCTCCTCTGAAAAAAACCCCACACTGTGACGGTGAGGGGGGGCAGGTGCTGGTTTCAGGCACCTGGAGCCCCGCTCGAGACCAGAGTCTCATGTTTTGGGGTTTACAGTGACCTTCCTGAGAGTGGGACCTGCGCAAACCCTGCCTCCGTGACACATCGAAACTGCATCACTCAACCTGAGAGTTGGTGGGGGTTTTTATGAGGAAAAAAACACTTTATTCACTGTAAAAAAGAAAACCAACCGCAAAACCTTTCCAGTGTTGAGTCAAATTTAGCAGCTTCAGCTAAAGAAACGTATTTTTAAAAGGGGTCATCAGACTGTTTCTTTCATCCTTTTCCAAGGTTTTGGTCCCCTTCCTCCAAACTAATATTTTTGTGTCCTTAATCACTGTGTTTATTACAGTTAGGAGGGGGTTAAGCGACCCGAAAAATGAAACAACAGCTCCTGTTTCAAACTGAAGCAGCCACTTCAGTTAACCTGAAATGACACACAGGCGCACGCGAGCGGGTTGCAGGGACGGAGATCTCACCCCGCTGCGAAAGCTGTGAGAAAAACAGAAGCGGCAAAATGTCATTTCAGGTCAAGCCCTGCCGAAATTCTTCATCTCTCCCCTCTCCCCTGCAAAACGGGCCTGCAGGGCTGGGCCCCCCGGCACGGGCGTGCGGCCTCTTAAGCCATCGGTACCGACCCCAACGGAAACCGCCCCCGCGCTGCCAACCACACGGCACGGATGTGCCACGGCAGCCGTAATCTCCGTGCCAGGCTACTACTCATAGTAGATTGCTCGCTCTAGCATCCCTGTGTGTGTGCATGGGTGCGCACAGATGCATGGGTGCATATAGATCCCCCCAAAGCACACAGATTTGGCTTGATACGGCCCAGGTTGGCTCCTGCCATTGCCAGCTGAGACCTGACAGCAATTGAAGCACAGACGTGGATGCCGAGGACTTGGATTTCAGTCTTTTCCCCCTTTCCCCCATCCCCCAGGTGGGTTTTCTCTCTTTTTGGGAGCAGGATGTGGGCAGAGCAAAGACAACGAACCACCTTCCCTTGCCAGGGTGGAGGGGTCACTCTCCTGTTTTTCTAGCTGGGTGTTTCCAAACAAAGTCTTTGATAAAGCCAACAAGCGAAGCACGCCAAGATGATGTGTGAATTACCATGGAAAAGCGGGAGGGAAAACTCCTCCAAGGAGGATCTATCCCTCAGGCTGAGAGGGAACAGCAAAGCCAACCCGCCCTGCCTAGGTGGAGGGGACGGCAGGCATCTGAAGGCGGCTTTGCAGGGATGTGTGGACATGGAAAGTGACTCTAGGATAGATGCACGCTGTCCGGCGTGCTCAGCCTCCCACTGACACCGAGCTCTCCCACTACAATGTGGGATGGTTTCCATTTCTTGGGAGTTTGCAGTCGTGTTACGGGATGAAGCGATTTGCGCTAACCCTGTTTGTCGCACCTTGTAGGCCACAGGTTTTTAACTCTGGGTGGAAGGAGCAGTGATTCCACCCTGGATGTTTCCCCATTGGGACCAGCTCCTTTCTGGAAACTTTCCTAGTCCAACACAGCACGTCCTGACCAGGAGGGCAGTGATCTCGCTGCAGCTGGGTAACTTGAAATGCTCTATTTTTGACAGCTCTTAAGTTTCCCTTCTCCGCTTCAGCTTCGGGAGGGGAAAAGGAACTGACTCTTCTCTCTCAGCTTTCGTTCTCATTCAGAATCGAAAGCTGTCGGAGATGCTGGGCTCTCTGCCACGCTCTTGGGCTCGCTCTGCCCCCCTGAAATATCTCCCTGTACCTGGAGAGCAGCTGATGGAAGGAACAACAGCAGGTTGGGTTAGGGCAAAGCACCCAGGTGCCAGGCCGGGCCCTGTGGCAAGGCGCCAGCAACAAGCCTGTGCCGCCCTCTGCTGTCAGCCCGGCCTCCCAAAACAGGCTGTTTTTTTTTCAGAAATGTGCCAGATTTTAATTATTTCTTCTCTTTTTTGAGCGCACCCGGCCCTCCCGTGCCCCACAAGGCTCCCCAGGCCTCTCCCCGAGCGCTCGGCAGGAGCCATGATCCCTCCAAGCCAGGCACCAGACCTGAGGGAATGGCCAGAGCCCTGTGTGTCTGCCCTCGCCAGGGGACTGAACTGGGGGTGATAATTGTCCCTTTTTCTGATGTCCCCAACGCCTGAGACACCCTGAGGGACACCCAGCTCCCCTCCTGCCATCGCACTGCCCTTTGGAAACTGAGGTGCCTCATGGGGAACTGGCTCCTGTGGGGCACAGCCATGCTGGTGGCCTGAGCGTGAGAGGCGGCTGCTAATTCACCAGAGGCCATCGCACATTTTCCCCAGAAGCGGGAGGTCCCCATGTCCCCACAGCCTGGGGACGCCGGTGACAGCAGACCCCACACCCAGCACCATCGAGGCCTGGTGGCTGCCGGCCACCCCCATGGCAGGGTTTCTCCTCAGGGCATGAGAGGGATGGCAGCGCCTCGGGGGATGGCAAGGTCCCGTGTCACCCGGATAGTTTGTGGGTTTTTGACATCTGTGGGGTTTTTTCCCCTCAGTTTATCCCTTTTAATTCAGGGGGTGGCCGCTTGCGCCTCACGGCTTGCCCCGTAATGGCGGCTCCTCCTTCACCCCGGTTGACTTATGAGGGGACTCCCCAGCGCTCGTTATGCGGGGACACCTCGGCACCGGGGCTCGGCTGGGGACTGGAAGCGGCCCCAAATGGCCTTGAATCCTTGAGGGGACCACGACAGCCGCGGAGCCACCCCCGCGTGTCACAACTGTGCCCTGTCACCACCCAGTGTGTCCCCCCCGCCCCGCGCATGGTTCTGTCCAGAGGCTCGCTTAACCCGCTTCCCCCCGCCCTCTCCCGATGGTTTCGCCCAGGTGCGCGCTCGCAGCGTGAATGGTCTGTCCCCTTCCCCGGGGCGGTGTTTAACCGTCCCCGCCCTTCCCTCTGCAGGGTCCCCCCTGTCTCCCGGCCCACGCAGGCACCGCCGCCCCAGCGCCTCTTTCGCGCCCCACTCCATGCCCCTCAGTGCTACTGCCGGGATGATTTATTACCTCCTCCTCCTCCCCCCCCCCCCCCAGATGGTCTCTCCCGCCTCACACAGCCCCACCTCCAGCCCTTCAGACCCGCCTCTTTATGACGTCACTCCCTCCTCTCGCTCACGATTGGCCGATCCGCAACGCCTTGCCCCGAAGCGGCCAATGGCAGCGCTCTCCCCGCCCGCACCCAAGATGGCGCCGCCGGGGGCCGCGGGCGGGAGGCGGTGAGGCGGCCTGCGGGGTGCCGCCGCCTTCCTCCGCGCTCTACCGCTGCGCCGCGGGGCCGGCCGGCCGGTGGGCTCACTCGCTCGCTGGCTGGCCGGCCGGGCCCGCCCCTCGCCTCCCCTCCGCCATGGCGGCCGAGAGCGGCAGGCAGTTCTGGAAGCGGAGCGCCAAGCTACCGGGCAGGTGAGCGCGGGCCTGGCCGGTACCGGCCCCCCCCCCCCCACCCCGCCGGGGAAGGGCCGCAGCCCCCCATCCCAGCTGGAGCAGCGCCTCTGCCTTGGGAAGGGGCTGTCAGGGGCACCCACCCTGGTTATGGTGCTGGGGGCCCCGGGGTACCCCCCTTGGAAGGGTGGGGGGATACCAGGGGTATCTACCCCGGCTGTGGGGCAGGGGGCCTGGCTGGGGGCCTCGGGGTCCCCCCCCCTACAATAGGGGGGATGCCAGGGGCACTCCAGGCTATGGGGCAGGGGAATTTTGCTGGTGGAAATCCCCCTGTATAACGGACAAGGGGAGCGCCAGGATTGCCCCCTTGTCTGTCGGGCAGGCGGCAGGCCGTGGGGGGGCTGTGGGGACCCCCTGTGCACCCTCCACCCCGTGGGAAGCAGGAGGGAGGGGGTCAGGGCCTTGAAGGCCCCCCCGGGGTGGCCTCAGAGCCAGGTCTGTGCCATCCTCCTATCCACAGGTATTGAAGAAACCTCATCCCTTCCTGAAGCCCTTTGAGGTGTTGCCTCGGGTGGCAGCAACTCTGTCCCAAACAGGTGCCCCTGCCAACGCACATGCCCCCCCTGTTATCCTCTTCTGTGCAGGGTGTCACTCGTGGTCCACCTCTACTTCATATGAGGGACTATGAGGGCTTTCTGTGTGCACCTCCCCTGCGTCGGTCCCTCTGGCTGTGATGTCCCGGTCGAGGCACGCTCGCTCACCCGGGGATGTGAGAAACAAGTGAAATGTCTGATTGAAGCGGTGTTTAGGAAGAAGAGGCTGGTGGTGATGAAGGAAATGCTGCCGACAAGGCCGTGGGAGCAAGGCTCCCATGGGGAGAGTGCACCCACCTCTCTGGGGAGGCTTTCACAAGTGCTCTCCCCGTCTGGTGCTCCTCACGTTTGCTCTCATTTGCCTTGTCTGAACCCTGCCCTTCCCCTCCTGGTGTGCGGACGCAGTCTGAAATGCTTAGTTGGCTTTAAATCCTGCCAGGCGAGTTAAATCTCTCTTTCTAACGTGCTTTCACTTGGTTCTTTGTCGCTGCACCGGCTCCCTCAGGATGGTGGGACAATCCAGGTCTGCGGCAAGCAGAGGGAAAGTGACGAGCACTGTGCATCCCTCCTCTTCTGCTCATGGGGGAAGACAATGCTGTGCTCTCCCTGGGTCATTTTGTCTCCTGATTGCTCCCGACCCTTACCCGGAGGTCACAGCCGTGCTTCCAGCGGGTGATCTTAGACAGCATCTCTCTTCTGCAGTGGGTGACTGCGAGCTTCAGCTTGGAAAGCTCAAACCAGGTGAACCGGTCTGGGAGGCAGACAGTCCTGCCTAGACAATACACTCCAACGTCAGGTTTTTGGCAGAGTTCTCCCCTGCTCCTAACTGGCTGCTTGGCAAATATCCTGCTGTCCAGGAGTCTTGTTCCCACCTCTACATACCCTGCGTGCCAGTCCTTTCCAAGATGGTTACCGACAGTTCTTGGGCAACGCAACCACGGGAGGTGGAGGTGGGATGTGCTGTAGCTGTGGTTGCTGGATGTGAAGCTCCCTTTCTTCTTTTTCGTCTGAGCTTTGAGAGATCTTCCCATACGGATTCTTGGCTCTCTCTTTTCTTTGCCCTGACAAGCTGGCAGAGGGAGGCTTTGTAAAGATTTGGAGACTGTGTTAGCTTCCTTTTCCAGGGCACATTATGCATTTGGTCAGTTAGTTATATTAGCTTTTAGTTGGTGCTTTTTCTCTGTAGATTTAGGGTGGCAGAACTAGGGAATGTTATTTCATGTTTCCAGTACTGTCCTGTGGTTTTTGCATTAGGAATTGTCACCCCAGTAATTTTCTGGGGACGTGTTGGCAGGTTGGTCAGCGTGTTACCCTGTGCGCTGGGTTGTTTATTTCCTGCTCTTCAGAGAGATGGACAGCCAGGCTCAGGGGCTGTGTGTATTTAAATGCTGTTTTAAAAGAGGAGAAACAGAGTCTAGTAGGAATAAATATGTTCTGTGTCTGAAGTGGCACTGAGATTTCATGGATATGCTTTGTGCTGCAGCGGCAATAACCCGCACTCTGCGATGGCTCCTTGTGAGCAGCGTGATGCAGACACCTCAGCCGTCGTACCAGACACTGAACACAGGGGTAGCAAGAAATGCCTGTCCCAGAGAGCTTAAACTGAGACAGGACAGGGGACTTGTCCAGTCAGTTTGGGAGCACAGGTCTCAGCTCCTGACTCAGTGGTGTGTTTGCTGAGAGGTAGCGCCTGCCCTGAGCTTTCTGTCCATGCAAAAGGCAGGTGAAGAAAGCTTCAGGCAGGGAGTTGAGCGTGGAGACGGCAGAGTCATCTAGCTGAGCTGTGTCAGGGAAAACCAGACAAGAGTGAGTAAATAAAGTTGCTGAGCATCACTTGGTGGTATCGCTCCCCTGCCTCAGTTTTCTCATCTGTAAAAGTAGGATGTGGTGTAATGCACCTTTGTGTGGAGCTGTAGGATCTGCTGGGAGTCAGCTACGGGGACGTGAGCTAAAGGAGCGGGGTCGGACATCGAGGGTGCCACCAATGCTACAGCACAAACTTGCCATGTGGCAGTTGTGCATGTGCTCATGTATCTTAGAAGTCAGCTGTTGCACACCTCGGAGCATTTGCCCTCCTCCTTTCAGAATCACAGAATCCCAGAATCAACCAGGTTGGAAGAGACCTCAGGGATCATAGAGTCCAACTGTTGCCCTGACACCACCATGGCAACTAGACCAGGGCACTAAGTGCCATGTCCAGGCTTTTCTTAAACACATCCAGAGATGGTGACTCCACCACCTCCCTGGGCAGCCCATTCCAATGTCTAATGACCCTCTCTGGCCTCTTACACCCTCTGCACAGGAGGATGGGGCAGAGAATTGGCCAAGATGGGACAAACATGGAGCGAACCCGCTTTGTGTAGCGGTTAGAGCTCACCAGTGCAGGACGGTGGTGGTCAGCCCTGCCTCTGTAGCCCGCTGGAAACCAGACTGTCATCTTCAGCGGCTCGTGTGGGAGCACAGGCTGATGAGCTGTGCGATTAGATCAGCTTGGGATGCTTTGTTTGGGGGAGCCTGGGTTCACATTCTTTAAGAAGGGCTGCTTGTGAGGTGGGATCCTCTGCAGGGGTTTCAGCCGTTAGCCAGTGATGGCATCGTCCGATTGCTTCAGAGCCCCAGGGAAGGGTTTCTTCACCCAGAGCCGGCTGCCACATCCCCTCCTCTGTGTCTAACACACATCATTCCTTTGGCTCGTGAGCTTCAGGCCTTCGCACGTCAGTCAAAGCAGTCGCCCGTCGGCAGCACGTGGATCCCCGTGCGGAGAGGAGCAGCGTTGTGGCTGCTGTCACGAGACAGCTTGGTGCTGGGTATCGGGGAGGCTCTGCCAGCTCCTCTCCTACAAGGAGCTGCCATGAGTCATTGGGAAGCAGTGCTGATCTGGAGTTTTTCTTACTCCTGATAATCTGCTTGCTATGCCCACCCACGGGGGTGCCTCTGCTTAATAGCTGTCCTGACTCTTAGATGCTAATTAGTCAGCAAACTCATTTCTAGGCTTGATCGCTGGTGGGTAAACACAGTGAGCCTTTTCAGTGATTCCAGCCACGAGGGACGGCCACTGCAGTGGCGAGCCCACCCCTTGCCAGGCTTCACCACCGGGATCTCTCTGTGCTGTGGTTGTTTCCAGCCTCTGCCCTGGATTTCTGCGTCTCTCCCCTTCCAGCTGGGCCTGTTGCTGCCACCTCCCCAGCATCAACTGGTTCCCAGTGCGCTTTCCAGGCTGCTGTCCCCCTCCTACACGGCTGGGCTCTGCTCGTTTTACTGCCGGGCACCATCTGCAGCTCCTGGAAACCAGGCCAGCTCTGTTGACCCAAGAGGAGGCTGTCCCTTGTGTGCCAGCTCTCAATGGGCCCTTGTCTCTGCCACGGGATGTGGGACCGTGCTGTCTACCAGGGGATGGGGAGAGCTTGTTTTCCAGAGATGGTTTTTCAGGGTGGGATGGCTGTGAATAGTTACTCAAATGGAGGTAATAACTCAGGATCCCTGTTTTGCGTCCAGGGCCTGTAAAACTAGTGATGAGCACTTGTCTAGTAGCTCCTCTCCGAGGCGATGGTCCCCGTGTAACGCCTGCAGCCCTCGGGCTCCCTGTCCCACTAGTCCCAATCCACAGGGAGAGGAGCTGAGGGACTGAAATGTGGTGACTCATTTCAGGCCATAGAGGAAGTAGTCGGTTACGCTGGGATTTGGACCCGAGTCAAACCGTGTACTGTACCAGCTGCTGCTTCGCTATAGCGTTGGCTACGAGCCTGAGAGCCAGCGTGGGGTTCAGACCCTCAGGTGTGTTGTGGAGGAGCCCCAGTGTTGCTGGCCTGAGTCCTGCCCTGTCCCGCAGGGCTCGGAAGTGTGAGTTCCCAAACCTGGAAACCCCTTTGAGGGAAAAGAGAATGAACGTCAGTGTATGAGGCAGGGGGCTGAGACACGGGGTCACTCGGAGCGAATCGGTGGCGCAGAAAAGAGCAGATCTCAAATCCCAGCTCAGGCTGGAGAGAGCCTGAGAGTTTAAACAAGGCTTCTCTTTGCTGCCGCAAAGAACAAATCTTCAGCCAAATGTGGCACTTCGGATCTGAGGCTTTGAAGACAGAAGGTTATTGAAGTTGCCTTTGGTCTGTATTCAGCTCCTGATAGCAGGCAAGAAGCGTGACCCCAGTCCAGGCTGAGGAGATTATTCGTGGGTGCTCTGTGACTTTTTGCATTATCTTCTCTTTTTTTCTGTCATCTTCCTGCAGCATTCAGCCTGTCTATGGAGCACAGCATCCTCCGCTTGATCCCCGGCTCACCAAAAAGTAAGTGTTTATCTTCTGGAGACGCAGACCACGAGGCTTTGCAGGTGTTTTTGGCTCAGTCCTGTGGTAGGTGGAGGTCTCCAGCATCCTCTGACACTGATGTTCCAGCAGAGAAGGGCAGCAGTGGTGTGCAGGGCTGTCTCAAGCTCTGCAAAAGCTTGCAGGGAAAGCTTATCTGCTGGCGCCCTTTATGACCAGAAATCCCTATTGTACCAGCCACATCAAAGAAGACAGGCATATTTTTTAGCAGTGGTGTCTGAGCCCTCTGCTCCCCTTCAGAGACAGAAGAATTAAGGGAAGGGGAGGTAAAGCTGCCTGGCAGCTGCGAGGCTGCAGAATCACAGCACCCTTCGCGGCAGGAAAAAGCAGAGCTGATCTGAGCTGTCTCCTTGTCCCTGTCTAGCAGTGAAGGTTCCCCCTTTTCGGTGACGCTTCAGGTGGTGGACTTTGATTCCTGTAGCTTAAGGGTAAACGCGAGGGCTCTTCCTGTGCCTGAGAAAAGAACCAGGCTGGTCTGTGTGCTGGGTGCCACCACAGCCGTGTCGGAGCGTCCACGAGCACAGACTGGCTCCATCCAACCTCTGACGTGCCTCTCCCCAGGTCGCGAGACTTTTTTTGGGTGTTAATCTACCGCTTTTCTCTAAGGTGGGGGGAGGCAGAGCTGGAGGAGTTGTACGTCTCTCCCCTTTGCCCTCTGAGCTGGGAAGCCTGGCGCCTCTCCAGCTGGCTGCTGGCACTGTGGCCTCCGTGCCCTGCTGTCACACCAGCTCAGGCTCTGCCTCCTGGCAGCGGGCAGCCCGGAGAGACTTAACATATTCCCTGGGTCTGGGAGGAGGAAGAGGGAAACTGGAAAAAGGGACTGGCTGGTGGGAGTGAGGACATAGGGAAGGAAAGAAAATGGGCTCCTCTAACAGCATGGCTCTGCTGCTGCTTCTCTCTGGCTTCCAGCTTCGTCAAGGACCACTCCAAGGCCAACGCGCTGCCTATGAAAAGCAAGAAGGCCTCCAGCTTTCATGAGTTTGCCCGTAACACCAGTGACGCCTGGGACATTGGCGACGATGAAGATGAGGACTTCTCTTCCTCCTCTTCCTCTTTGCAAACTCTGAACTCTAAAGTGGCCAAGGCCACGGCAGCCCAAGTTCTGGAGAACCACAGCAAGCTGCGGGCAAAACCCGAGCGGGCCCAGTCAGCTCTCAGCGACATGCCCACCAACTGCAAGGTCATCAAGTCCAGCAGCGAGGCCCAGCTCTCTAGGACATCTGGTAAGAGCCGTCTCCAGGAGCAGCCTCCTGCTCTGGTGCTCTCCTGGTTGACCACTGAACTCAGCCACTTGCTGCTGCTTGCATGTTGTGGGCGAGAGGCTGTGGCACAGCCCATGAGCTCAACAGAGGCTTTTGCCTCCTTATAGTATCCTGTACTCCAAGGAGCCATTTTTGGAGGTCTGGTCTCAATGCTTCAGTGTCCTCTGCTGCTCAGTATCCTGCATACAGGCACACCTGTCCCAGGGGATCCCATGTTCTGAGTGCTAAGGGATTTTGGAGATCTGTTACATTCTTGCTCGGGGTTGCTCACTGTCTGCTTCCTTTGTGCCCAAGTGCGCTGCTCTTAGTAAAGGTCTGGATGAAGCCCTGAAGAGCCCAGCTCGGTACAGCTTGGGCAGGGAACTGGGCAGCATCAGCCCCTGCTCGTTCTGCCTTGTCGCAGGCAGACGGCTGCCTGTGCTGTGAAAGTAACCCAGCAGGTGGCATTGGCAGCCCGTCGCCTCCTCTCTCTGAGCTGGCAATTAGCCTGATCACTGTTCAGCTCAGCGGCGAGCAGAGCAGATCTGAAGGTCAGTTCTTCTGGGGTTCCCACAGCTCCTTCTGCCTCATCTCCTGTGTCCTTCTGCCCATGGCTTCCCATGTGAAGAAGGAAGCCTGATCCACTGGCAGCCAGGTGTCTGGATGCAGGAGGAAGGAAGGGAAGGAAGGAGAAGTGGGGGGGAAGTGATGGAAGAGCCACAACAGATGCCTGTGAACCTCTGACCCATCAGAGTGGGCCAGTGATGCTCTGTTTGCTGGAGCTGGGGAAGAGAGGAGTGAAATCTGCAGTGGCAGGTCTCTGGCAGTGGTCAGAGGAGCGAGGTGGGGTTGGAGAGGTGCGTTATCGTTCCCCACCTCACTGCAGCATCTGCTCCTTGCAGAGGAGGCCTGTGTGCGGACCCCCCTGCAGAAGCAGCAGTCCCTTCCCCTTCGGCCCGTCATTCCACTCGTCGCCCGAATCTCTGACCAAAATGCTTCGGGTGCTCCCCCCATGACGGTGAGGGAGAAAACCCGCCTGGAGAAGTTTCGGCAGCTCCTTTCCAGCCACAACACGGACCTGGGTGAGTGTGGCAAAATGGGGGTGCCTGCGGGTGGGAAGGGGAAGGCAGAGGGGGCCTGCTGCCTGCTTCAGGTTGCAATCGGGTCTGCTCCAGGGGGGATAAAACAACTACCTGCAGCGGGATAGTTGCACAAACTGCTCTGTTGGCAGATGGTTATGTCCTCCACCAGCTGCCTGTCTGTTCCCAGCCTTTCTCCATCTTGCAAATCATGGTTGTGATCACCAGGGGCTGTTGGGCTCTGCATGAAAACTGAGGCTCTGGCACGTCGGAGCCCCTGCAGCCATCAGTTCTGTGCCCAGGCTGAGCTGAAATCACCTCCGCTCCCCTTGCCGCAGCCCCATGTCCCCAGTGATTGCTAATGTGGAGCCTTCCCGGAGGCTCAGTGTCTCCAGAGCCTGCAGGAGCAGACTGGGCTTTCCTCTCCTTCTAGGTGTAGTGGTGCCTGGACGTGCCTAGGATCTAATCCATTGCCACCACTGTCCGTTTGCAGATGAGCTGAGGAAATGCAGCTGGCCCGGTGTGCCCAGAGAGGTCCGGCCCGTGACGTGGCGTCTCCTCTCAGTGAGTACTTGGAGCTGTGACGCAGGAGTCTGGAGGGAATGTGCCGAACCAGGGACATGTCCTCCTTGACCTTCACGTGTCCTGTAACCAGGTTTGCTCGTGTGTCTGTGCCCAGCCTGTGGGTGAGCTGTAGTTTTTGGTCAAGGAGTGTTATTGCAACATCTTTGAGCACAAAGCCCAGAGTGGTGCTGGGAACGTGTGGTTCACTCTGTTTTGGGAAACTGAGTCCCGTGAAGTTGGGTTGCTCCAAGATGAGTAAAGGCATCATGGGCTGGGAAAGCCAGATCCCATGGAAGTGACTCCCCTGAGTCTCTGTGCCTGATGACTGGCAGGATTTCAGGGGCTGGTTTGTGGTGAGGGAGGAGGGTCTGCCCTGACGTGGGTTTTCCTGCCGCAGGGTTATCTCCCCGCGAACATGGAGCGGCGAAAGCTGACTTTGCAGCGCAAGCGGGAGGAGTACTTCGGCTTCATCCAGCAGTATTACGATTCCCGGAACGAGGAGCACCATCAAGACACCTACCGACAGGTACGAGCCCTCTGCCTGTTGCCTGGCTTTCTGCTTTGGTTATATCCCTTTCCTCCCTCTTGCCGCTGCTTGTCCGTGCGGTTGGGGTCATGCTAGGCCTTCCTCTAGCTGTAGCTATTAACGAGTCTTCTCCTTGGGGACAGGGCAGCATGTTTCTGTCCATCTTCTTATGGGTATTAGTTTAAGCCTTCCCTAAATTGATCTAATAACTAGATTTTAGACCCCAGCTCTTTCCCAGCTCTGTCCACCTGCCCCCTACCCGAGCAGAGGAGACTGAAGATAAAACTGTAGATTATTTTCTCAGTGCAGATGTCATCTATAGCCCTCGCTATCTTGTCAGCAAGTGCAGCTCTCACTTGGGGGGACACTGAGGGGTAGATTCCCCTCTGTTAGCCTGTGATGAGTTTTATTGTGCCCCTGGAAAGCACGGCTGCTGTGTGTAACCCGCTCTCTCTTCCAGATCCACATCGACATTCCAAGGACCAACCCACTCATCCCCCTCTTCCAGCAGCCGCTCGTGCAGGAGGTAAGGGGGAGTGAAGCTCCTACCCCGTGGGGCGTGTGTGTGGAGTTAGACCAGCACTGCTACTAGTGAGTTAGCTCTGCAGGGAGACTTCCCTGGCTGACAGCTCCTGGTGCAAATACCTGCTGAAACTGTTTGGTCTTGTCCCGTGTTTCTGAAAGACATCAGGCTTGGAGCTCCAGGGTTGTGAGATCAGCTCTTTTGTGGTGAGATGTAGCCAAGAGCTGGTAAAAGACCTGAAGCTTTTGTTTTGAAACAATTTCAAGGCATTTGAACCAGAACAAGAAATCGGTTCTGTTTTGCTACAAAACCTTTTCTGTGTGAAGCAGTATGTGAGAAACCCGGGCAGGGGTGGGTTTGAGAGGTGGCCAGGAGGTGTGGGCATCTGTCCTCTTTGGAAACAAGCACATGGTGTGTCTGTGGTGTGTCAGAGCCTGGTGTCCTGGGGCTGGGGCAGTCTGGAAATAACATGTTGGTTGTTGTGGGGAGGCTGCTCTGTTGGGAACTATCCCTTTCTGTGGTTTGCTGGGATTACTGTGCTGATAACAGATAACAGCCTTAGCTTTCCACGTGATGTTCAGCAAGGCGTGCCACTGCTAATAGGCAGCCCTGTCCTATGGGTGGAAGGGTCTAAAGCCACCTTGATCTTGAAAAGTTGGGTCTGCGTTTCTTCAAGCAGAGGCTTTGATGAGGAGCCTGGGCTGCCTTGTTCTGTGGAGTGTGGGCTGGCCTGTGTGGGGGATCTGTGGGTCACACCAGAGTCTCTCCTAGGGCTTACACGCTTCTTACCTTACCCGTATTGCTGCAGAAAAGCCTGTCAGCGCATGATCTCCGCTCCCTGAGCTTAGCAGTTACGCTTTTCTGCCTTTCCTTTGTGCACGGCTAATGCAGGTACCTGCTTTCCCTCATTCTTCCCTAGATCTTTGAAAGAATCCTGTTTATCTGGGCCATTCGCCACCCAGCCAGCGGCTATGTACAGGGAATCAATGACCTGGTCACGCCGTTCTTTGTTGTGTTCCTCTCTGAGTATGTTGGTAAGTGACATTTGCTGTTTGAAGCACGGTGCTGCCTCTCGACCATGGTGTTTGAAGTGGTGTGAAGTGCTGGCATCAGAAAAGCTTGCCTTGCTGGAGGGGATGATGTGTTCTTCCTTCAGCACCTATGCCAGGCTGGAGATGCATCTTGACCTCTTACTGTCTCTTTGCTACCTGGTTGAATGGACTTTGGTTTCATAACCTGGCTGAGCTCTGCAGAAGTTGAAGTGCTAAGGGTGGATTTGCGTTTGAACACACTTAACGTCCTGACACCTTGGAGGAGAATGGGGTCTTTTAGGTGTTGAGGGAGTTTAGGCAAAGCCCTGATACAGAGTTGTGGGTGGGGAGAGTCTTGCTCTCAAAGCTTGGGCTTGGAGCTAGTTCTTGTTCTAGGAGGAATGAGTGAAGTATAAAGAGACCTTGCTGAGAATGTAAAATCAACTCGTTATTTAAAGATTCCTGTCCCGTGTGTTTCTCAAGCTGAGAGTTTCAGAAAACAAATTGACTTCTCCCTGCTGCTTTTGGCTTTCTTGTCAGCCAGTTGCTTTTAGCTGGAGGTCAAGTCATTTCCACCCATAGCATTTTTATTCTTTCTGCAGCTTTAGCTGTGTTTTGGGGTTGACATTACTGCTGGGATGCTGTAATCCCTATGCCTAAGGGCTCTTAGTTTTCACTGTAAAGAGAAGGAAAAAGGAATTTATAAGACTGTATTAGTGACAGAGAAATCCTGACGAACAAATATTTTTAAGGTCTGATCCAAAGCTTGTTGAAGTCAGTGGAAGCCTTCTGCTGTCTAGCCAAGGCTTTGTAAACTAGAACTGATCTGCCTCTGCTGAGGCCGTTGCGAAGAGGTAAGCCGCCTTGGTTTCCACTGTGGTAGCCGGTGTGGTCAGGATTGATCCCTAGGAAGTGCTGTTGCTCCTCACAGCCTGAAGGAGAAGGCACCAAACTGTGGCTCTGCTACCAGGGGGAGTGGATTCCCTTTCCTGGGAGGTCAGGAGCCTGTCGGGTCGGGTCTGAGCAGGTTCCCTTTGAGTGGCTTCGCCAGTGCCTTATTGCTTGAGTGGCATTGATGGCACTTAGTCTTGGTGGAGGCTGCTTGCTCAGGATGGATTTATTGGGTTAGAAGGGGAGCTGTGCTGCGGCTTCTTGCAGCCCTGTACCACGTTGGGTGTCGGGGCTCAGCTCTCTGCATGTGGCTGCAGAGTTCATGCTGCATCAGACCTGACTGTCTCTCACTGGAGCCGTGCTTCTCACCATCTTCCAGGCCTGTTTTCTCCTCCAACTGAAGCTTTCTCTCTGAATGTGGCCTTCCTGTTTCCAGCTATTTCTGAAACTTGTGTTGGAGGAAAAAAAGCCCCAAACCTCTGCATGAGACCCATTGAGTTGAATTTGGCCGAGCAGCACCACGCGTCCCCTTCTGCCCCAGAGCCTCGGCTGCAAAGCCAGCCTTTAGGTCCCATGCTGTCTCTGTGGCTACCTGCTCCTTGGTCTGGCTGTGCAGCAGTCAGAGTTTAAGGACAAGATCAGTAATTGCCTTGAATGGACGTGGGAAAGAACGGGCAGTTGCTCAGTGTCCCGTAACCCCTTTTGTAACAGGATTTAAGTCTCTGGTTTGGAGCACTGGCTGTTCTCTACAGCTGACTTTGACAGGCCCTTGAGGAGCTGGGGCTGAGCAGGGCAGGTCTGGAAGCTCTCTGTGTTGGATCACTAATTCTTGGGACACACACATGTGGCCCTGTCCCTCTCCTTTGCCTGCCCATCCTCCTTCCTCTGTGGGGGAAGTTATCGAGGGAAGGAGATGGGTATTAAGCAGATTTTGCGTGCCTTCCTCATTACGTGGAACATTGGAGAGTGGCTGAAGAGAAGCCAGCAGAAGAATGATAGTTTGGGATGCTCTTTCTACAGTACAAGATTGCCAGATTAATGCAGGATTAAGCCCTTTCTTGTCCCTAAAGCTCCTGGTGGCAGTTTGCTCCAGAGCCGAGCTCTGCTGAGGAGGAGGAGCAGAGGTGGGAGCAGTGTTGGAGCCACTGGCAGGAGCAGAGGTGGGAGCAATGTTGGAGCCACTGGCAGGAGCAGAGGTGGGAGCAATGTTGGAGCCACTGGCTCTGCACTCCCCGTCCTCCTGGGAGCAGGATTGTCGGTTTTCACAGTGCTGCCAGCCTGCGACAGCTGCTCTGCAGAGTATCTGAGCCAAGAGGGTGGCCCTGCTCCAGTCCTGAGCTCCATACTCTCCCTCTCTTGCTCTTTTCCAAGGAAGATCAAAGACTCTCGTTAAGATTTCTGAGCCTCTGGGTTGGGAAATGGGCCAGCTTAGCCCTGGCAGCTGTTGATCTGATTTAGCCCATGACAGCAGCGTGACGGGTGCTCTCCTCTCGAGGAGGAAAGGGAGGGAGCTGCTGGATCAGCCAGCCCAGGAGGGCCAGACCTGTGTCTCCTGACTCTCTCCTCCCGAGCTTCCACTGCCTTCCTGTACCTGTTGCCCTCTCCAGCCTCCAGCGTAAGGTGAGCCTGGCCTGGAGCGGGTGATCTCTGCTCCAAACTCAGCCAGTGTCACCACCATCCCACCCTCAAGGCATCTGATCTCTCCCTTGCCCTTGCTGAGGGTCCATAAACCCATTTAAGATCAAGGGCAGCCTTTTGCACTCTGTGAGTACCCTTTGGGGACAGAGCTGCTGCTAACCCTCGTGCTCTCAGACCCCCAGTTCACTGGGTTTGAAAAACAAGCTTGCACAAATCTCTGCTTCCCCCCCAGCAAGGCTCTTCCCTGCATGGGGCTGCTTCTGTTTGCTGGAGCTCTCCTGTCAGCCGGGCTCGAGGAGGAGGAGGAGAAGCTCCATGAGGCTGAGCAGCCTCTCTGCTGCGGGGCCCCGCTGCCAGGCTCCGTGCTGGATTTAACTCAGAGCCTTTTTGCTCTCCAGGAAGATGTTTGCACACCTTCGGGTCCTTGCAACTGTGCCCGAGAGCCCTGCTCTCCTGTAGAGGTTTCTGAGGCTTTGGCAGTTCTTCCTTAGGGGTCCTCAGAGTTGGCAGCCACTTTTTGGGTGCCTCTGTGGTGCTTCAGTCCTGGGATGATGCTGATGAGTCCGACTGGGAGTGGGAACTGAGCTCCCTTGTGCTGCCCCAGGCCGAGGGCAGCGTTTGCTTCCCTGGTTTCTGGGTGCAGTGATGGATTCGCTTCTCCCAGTTCTCCATGCTGTCACCCAGGGCAGGATGTGCTCCAGCAAGAGAGGTCCCACGTGCTGGGAGCTTTGTCCTTGCACAGCTCTCACCCCAGAGAGACGACAACAGCGGCAGCGCTGTGTGGGATCCATCCCACAGTCCACTGGGTTGCGTTCGGATCGTGGCCCCTGAGTCTTTTGGGGTCCTTCAGCCCTTCACCTGGGTTGGAGAAGTAGGTCAGGGCATGGGTGCTGTGCTCTGTGCCAGGCAGGCCGCTCAGGTCCTGCAGGGAGCCTTGTAGTGCCTCTTGCCATGCCTTGGATTAATAAAAGCCCCTCGGTGTGTCCCGTGAGCCTCCCGGTGTCCCCCTGATGCTCTTCCCTCTCTGTTTCACAGAGGAGGACGTGGAGAACTTCGACGTGACGAACCTGTCGCAGGATGTTTTACGGAGCATCGAAGCCGATAGCTTCTGGTGCATGAGCAAGCTGCTGGACGGGATCCAGGTGAGCCCCTGGGGCTGCGGAGGTTTCTCGCCCCTTGCTGGGGTCGCAGTGCAGGGATCTCCTCTCTGTGTTTGGGTGAGTGCTCTGTGTGTCCTGCCATTAGGGAGATTTTGCTCCTTCACTGAGCTAAATCTGTGGGTAAAATCCTGGGGAAATAAGATGCTGTGGCTGTCCAACCAGCGCTGTCCTTACTGGGGACTGCACAGCAGGCAGATCATCCTGGTGCTCAAGAGCCACATCTTCTCGGCTCGTGGTGATCTTGGCTCTCTGGGGAGCTGGGGATCTGGTTTTGGTCATTTCTAGCTGTTATTAGAGCTGCTGCTTCTGACTCATGGCCTCTCCCCACAGGATAACTACACCTTTGCACAGCCAGGGATCCAGAAGAAAGTCAAAGCCCTGGAGGAGCTCGTCAGCCGGATCGATGGTAGGTGACAGGGGGATCTGAGCAGGTTTTAGGCTCTTTTGTCACAACAGCAGGAAGCCTCCTTGGCAAGTAGTACCCTCAGGGCACGGGTAGACACTTGGCTACAACACATTTAGAAGCAGGGCAAGGTGAAGTCCTCCAGAAGCCCTGTGGGGACAGGGTTTTTCTGGCCAGGTAGCCCAGGGGGAGGAGTGGAGGCGTTTGGGAGAACAAGGTCTCAGCCTGAAAGCGAGTGAAAGCCGGTGTGCTGAGGGCAGCGCCGCGCGCGGGAGCCGGGGCACCGTGATCCCCAGGTGTGTAAGTGAAATGTGCTGTTTCAGAGCAGGTACACAATCACTTTAGGAAGTACGAGGTCGAATACCTGCAGTTTGCCTTTCGCTGGATGAACAATCTGCTCATGAGGGAGCTGCCTCTTCGCTGCACCATCCGCCTCTGGGACACCTACCAGGTACGCGGGCTCCCGCTGCCTTCCACTGTGCACCGTGGGGCCAGTGCCCTGTGCACGGGGGGACGGAGGTCTTCTGGCAGCACCATGCAGCTGGGGAGAGGAGGGAAGCAAAGCAGTGGGGCCTTGGGACATTTATAGCTAAGTGGGAGATGGGTGGCCCCGGAGGACATCTGTGGCTGGGGAAGTCGTGCTCCAGCTGAGCTGCGGGAGCTGACCCCGAGTTTCATTGTCCGCAGTCGGAGCCGGAAGGATTCTCCCATTTCCACCTGTACGTCTGCGCCGCCTTCTTGATCAAGTGGCGGAAGGAGATCCTCGATGAGGAAGACTTCCAAGTGAGTCCCTGGGGCTGGGGGGTGGGAATTGCTCTGGTTGGGAGCCCAGCGTGGACTCCCACAGTCACCTGTCCTCTCAAAGCTGGCTCCAAGAGCATCGAGCCTCAGGATCTACTGAAGGGAGGTTGTAGCGCAGTGGGAGTCGGCCTCTTCTCCCAGGCAACCAGCGATAGGACAAGAGGACACAGCCTCAAGCTTCACCAGGGGAGGTTCAGGTTGGACATTAGGAAGCATTTCTTCTCAGCAAGGGTCATTAGCCATTGGAAGGGGCTGCCCAGGGAGGTGGTGGAGTCACCGTCTCTGGAGGGGTTTAAGAAAAGACTGGACATGGCACTTAGTGCCCTGGTCTAGTTGCCATGGTGGTGTCAGGGCAACGGTTGGACTCGATGATCCCTGAGGTCTCTTCCAGCCTGTTTGATTCTGTGATTCTGTGATCTTTGCCTAAAAGGACAGGGAACTGAGCTGTTGGGGGGTTCAGCCATCAAATAACCAGCTCTTCCCTTCGTGTTTGCCTTCTGGTGTCTGTCTGTGACACCGTGGTAGCACCCTTTATATCAAGAGCTTTGGGAGCATCTGAGCTGCTTCACTGATTTGTATCTAGACATGAAAACATCTTCATGCTGTCTCTGAGCCTTTCAGTGAGTGTGGTGACCAAAAGTTATTGAGTGCTGCTGCCCCGAGCCCGCTCTGGAGCTGTACTCTGCACCTTCCCCTCTTCCAGGGCCTTCTGATGTTGTTACAAAACCTGCCCACGATACACTGGGGCAACGAAGAGATCGGACTCCTGCTGGCTGAAGCCTACAGACTCAAGTACATGTTTGCAGACGCCCCCAACCATTACCGCCGATAGGTGCCAGGACGCGGCTCCCTCCTCTCCCCGCACCCACCCCCTCGGCCTGGCCCGATCTGATCACTGTGGCATTTTTTTTGTTGTCCCAAGTCCTCGGACACTCCGGCCGGGAGCTGCTCCTCGCTGTACAAAGCTCACATTGACTCTTGTCTTAACTCTTTGCCGTGTGCCTGTCTGCCACTCCGCGCGCCTGGATGTGCCACGCCGATGACCGTCAGTATTTCACGCCGTGCCGGTGGCTCGAGCCGGGGGGGAGAGGCGTGAAGGGGCTGGGGAGGGGGGGGATCGTGCGGGGGGCAGCTTTACAGATAAACTGAGCTGAGCACGAAGCCCTCCTGTCCTCTCCACCCCTTGCCCTGGGCTTGTCTGGCTGGGACCACCTTGGCTTCGCTGCCTCGTGTTAACCTGCCACCACGTGCGCTGCTCCCCGTCTGCTTCCCTTCTCTCTTCCCACACCGTTCACTCCAACTCCCAGACGAAAATGCCTTATCAGAGACCTGCCTGGCCGGAAAAACCTCCCCCCCCTGAGGGCGGCAGGGCAAGAAGTTTCTCTCAGGGCCTAGCTTCACTCCCAGGGGCCGGAGACCCCCAAGCACTTTGTGGGTTCACGAGAGAGCCCCTCGCGCCTGCCCTCTCTCCTCCCCATCCTCTTCGCCTCCCTCTCCCCCTGGGCAGCGGGACCACTCCATCATGCGTGGTTCCAGTGATGCACAGGACTTTTGGTGACTGATGTGCTGTCGGTACAGCCCCCTCCGGCGTGGGGGGGAGGCGTGGGGGGACTGGCAGGGGAGCAGCATCTCCCGCACCCCCTTTGCAAAGCCCCCGCTCCTCCGAGGCGTTCTGTGTATATTGTGTTCTTGTGTATATGGGTCAAAGATGTACAATATACGTCTTCTGTTTGTAGCAGATAATGATTTTATATTTATAACGTGCACTCCTTGTTCTCCCCTCCTCTCCACGCCTGGGAAGGATGCCTGGGTACAGCAGTGTAGGGCTTTAGACCCCTCCAGAGATGGAGGGGGGGGCATTTTGGAGCCGCAGGTATTTCTGCCCCAGCGTGGTTTTGCAGTGTTGGATCTGCCAGGAAGAGGCGTGATGGAAACACGGATCTCAAGGCTTCTCCTACAAAGAGGATTTGGGCGTTTAAAGGAGATGGGAGCTCCCAGCGGGACAGGGGGGAGAGCCATGTCGAGGAAACAGGGTATCGGGCTTGTCCGAGCGTGCCAGGGCACAGCCAGTGCTGCCAGCAGGACTCTCTGGGGATGAACAATTGGGGATCTGGCGTTGGCTGCAGACTCGTCCTCCTGGGGCTGCTCCCGTGGGGCCAGCAAGGACCGGGCTGGTCTTGCCCCAGTCTGCTTTTACAGCAAACCAGTTGTGAATGTTTTATCGGGCTGTTTGTTCCCGCAGGCAGGCGCCAGCCGTGTCGTGCCCAGGGCTGGATGTGGGAGGGCATGCGGGGACCGATCCCGGCCACCCTGGGCTTCTCCCGGTGGTCCCGGGGGGCGATGTGGGCTATCTCGGCAGGGGTTCCCGGTCCCTCCGCTTTCCATTCCTGGTGGGAAAAGGCAGCGGGCCGCGAGGCCGGGTCCAAGCATGTGAAAGGCAGAGCCTTGTTGCCAATAAAACTCCAAACAGTGTCTCAAGAAATCGCTTTCCTAACCTGGAGTTGTTTTTGTCAGACTTTTGAACTTTATTTTTGCGTGTGCCTTGTGTTGTTTTCTCCCAGAGATGGACCTGGTGGGCTTTGTTTAACGTAACTAATTAAAAAAAAAAACACACAAACCCCAAGAAAACCCAAACCCAACAACTGAACCATGTGGTCTGGCACGTGTTTGTGGTGGGTCCTTGTTTGGCCTCATGAAGGGCTCTGGGCAAGTCACCAAACCCCCTGCCCTGTGCCTTAGTTTCCCCATCTGTAAAATGAGGAGGAGATTCTCCTCTTTGTATCGTGCTGGGAGACTCAGTGTTGTCATCATCTGAGTTTGCTGTTGGCCAGAGCAGCTCAGGGGGGGACAAACCTCCCTCCGTGCTGCTGGTGACAACCCTTTAACCCCCGCCCCAACCTGCCAGCCCCTATTAATTACTTTTTAAAGTTCAATGGAGTAGAACAAATATAATTACTTCTGGGCCAGTCTAACTCCCAGTGTTTGTAGCCCAGGCTTGGTTATAACTGCTTGTGAAGGGTTCTCCAGCTCCTTCCCCCGGGTCCCACCAGGGCCGTGCAGCCCCTGTCCCCACCCAGGCTCTGTGTCCCATCCGTGTCCCCACACCGAGTCGGGCAGGCAGAGAGGCTGGGCAAGGGGGCAAGAGCCAGGATGAGGCCTCAAAGCAGGCGAGTGTATCTGTCCCCTGCAGAATTTGGGGCTCTCAGGCCAACAAGGGGATGGAAGAAAGGAAGGGAAAAGCATCCCCTGGCTCCTGCAGGGTTTTGCATCACAGCGGTGGGTCTGTGGCTCTCGCCCAGGAAGGGCTTCGTGCTCTTGGTGGACATTCTTGGGGAGCAGCAGCCTCCAGCGAAACCCGGGGTCTGCAGAGAGGGGCCAGGCAGCAAAGGGGGGCCTGACTGCCCCACCACCTGTAGCAACACCAGCCTGTGCAGGGAGGGAAGATGCAGCTCAGGGAAGAGAGGCAAAGCAAGAGCCCTGCTCAGGCGATGAGAAACCCTCCCCAGGCAGGAGCCAGGGACCAGCCCCACCGCCGCCGCTCGGCTCCTGTCTCCATCTGCTGCCAAATCCCCCTGCTCATGGCCACTGCAGGAGCTCCGAGCCCACCAGGAGCATCACTAGATGGGCTTCAAGCCCCAAATTCCCAATTCTCATCCCTTCGGGGCTCTCAGCCACCCCCTCCATGCAGAGGCTGCTGTGCATGGCGCCGGGTGGGTCCCATCCTGCAGCACAACAAATCCCTCCACGTGTCCCTTCCCCATCCCTGCTCTTTGCAACCACTTTACAGGCGCGTCTGGGACGACTGAGACAAATAAACACCATCACACTGTGATGTGCTGGACCTCAGGACAACACTAGCAAGGAAAGACTCATTTTTTTTATACATTAGAACATTTATTTCTCAGAGAGAAAATATAGTCTCAGACAGTCAGATTATAGTAGGTAAAATTAGCTTTTTTTTTTCTTTACAAGCATAGATTTTCTTATTACCTCTCTTATACCATCTGATATAAACAATTCTAGAAAGCAAATAAACTCACTTTCTACAATAAATAGAGCGATCTGTGCTTTACAGCAGACTGACAGTAACGTTTAGGTCCCGTAGCAACAGCAGGATATCAGCCAATTCAAAGTCTAAACTGTCATTTAAAAAAAACAAAACGAAACAAAACAAAAAAAACCCCAACTCCCAAGATCTTAAAACATATACACAGGTCACAAGTCCACAGCTGAGCTACCACCTGGAAAAGTGTATGTTCCTTGAAATAAATTACACTGTGTGCATATAAAAGACCCAGCAACACAACTGAGGACTTCAAGAATGGTGACAATAAGTCTAAATAATTTAGAACAATATTTTACAACTATATACACAACATCCTTCCCTAGCCACACTCCATAGGCATTATTATTATTATTATTTTTACAAAATCCTATGCCCCACCTCTATATGTTACAGGAATCTTAAAGTGTGGTTCTATGTCCCAATGTATAAGAAGTGGTATTTTAAAAAAGTAGACCAAGTAGAAATGGCAGTGATTACTCCCCACTATTCATTATTTATTATTATTATTATTATTTTGACCCCACATTCTCTTCAGTATGAAAAAGTTAAAATAATAAAAAAATACTGAGTTAAAAAGCGAGAGGATGATATCCAATCTACAATCTTGCTCTGCACCTTTGGTTCTTCAAATGGGAAAGCAAAAAGGGATCCACAACAGAAGAGAGCTGAGAAATCATAAAGTCCTTGGCTAATAGAAAAGGGTTTGTCAGCAAGTTTGCAAACAGCAGTTGTCCCCGTGGGGTTTTTAACCCCCCCAAAGCCCCGGGGTTGTCTGCAGAGCTGGGGTTTAACAGATGCCAACGGTGGAGACCCACACACCAGGGCACGGGTACGCGCGTGCGGGAGAAGGCGACAAGGCAAAATGGTCTGTGCTCTCGTTAGCGCTTGGTTTCAACCCAAACCGAGTCGGAGGAAAATGTTAGAGAGATGGGGAAAAAAAAATAAAAAGGAAGAAAGGAAGAGGAGCCTTACACCCAATGTGCATAAACCAACACAAAAGATGCATCTCCCTCCAACCCTGATCAACCTCAGTGCCTGCAAAGCTGCTCCAGCTCATCAGACACCTCCAAAATTAGTTTTGCTTCTTAAAAAAAAAAAGGAAGTTCTCTTTGCTTAGACTCAGTGCTGTACTAAAGCATGATATGAAATGTCACTGGAACAAGCACAGTCACAGAAATCAGAATTTAAATGTGAAACTACCAAATCAATTTCTAGGACACACACACACACATATAAATCAGGTTAATTTGCTTTTTGTATTTAAAGCTCTGTGCATCTGTGCATGTAAGTGTGCGCAGCAGAGGGGAAGGTTACCAAAATATCTCAAGTTTTTCTCAATGCAATGAGAGAAACCTAACACGAAAACACCGTGTACGTAGGTAGGAAAATCATAGCGTGAACTCCCAGCTACGATTTGTTCTTTTTAATGTAACAGGACAATCAATGTCATTTAAAAAATAAAAAGGCCAATGATGGTCAGGGTGAATTTGGCACAAGAAAGTCCAGTTGGGATTTCTACAAAGGATCCTGGTTCGGTTACAGCGGTGAAGGGTTCCCAGGAATTATTGGGGCTGGTTGATGACTTTAAAACCCTGGTGGCACAGGGGAGGGTGCACGAGGGCCGAACACCCAAGTGCTGCTCTCCGCTCGCTGCATCAGCTCCCCTCACCTGGCAGCTTTTCCTAACAACTACCTCACTCCTGGCCCTGGAGACTCCACGTTTCATCTCCTGCCAGCTCTTCAGCGAGACACATTCAGAAAGAAGCTGGACAGGTTTGGTTTTTGGCACATTTCAGGGTATTTCGAGGAGTGCTGACAGCTGCTGGGAACGGCGTCCCCCGGCCGGTCAGTGCCCGAGATGTTCCGCTCTGCCGAGCGCGGGGTCTGGAGGAAAAGGGGGACCGGCCATCCCGACCCCTTACAGGTAACTGGACGTCATGTAGGGGTGGTCTCCCCGCACGCGGCTCATGTGGATCATGGCTCGGTCGTACGCCACCTGCACAGACTTGCGGATGCTGGTTTTCCGGCCTTCCAGCATCTTTAACTTGTCCACCGTGTCGTCCACGCCGAGGGGAAAGACCTTGTCACGTGGAAGCCACTGCCTGGGAGAGAAAGGAGAGGGCAAAACCCCGTCACCGAGGGCATGGAGAGGGGAAACGGGGAAAGAAGAGCAAAAACCTGGAGGCCTCTTGCCCTTGCAACGCTACAGCTGGTGAAGGGTCTGGAGGGTCTGACCTACGAGGAACAGCTGAGGGAGCTGGGGGTGTTTAGCCTGGAGGAGAGGAGGCTCAGAGGTGACCTTAGTGCAGTCTACAACTACCTGAAGGGAGGTTGTAGCGCAGTGGGAGTCGGCCTCTTCTCCCAGGCAACCAGCGCTAGGACAAGAGGACACAGCCTCAAGCTTGGCCAGGGGAGGGTCAGGTTGGACATTAGGAAGCATTTCTTCTCAGCAAGGGTCATTAGACAGTGGAAGGGGCTGCCCAGGGAGGTGGTGGAGTCACCATCTCTGGAAGGGTTTAAGAAAAGACTGGACATGGCACTTAGTGCCATGGTCTAGTTGCCATGGTGGTGTGAGGGCAATGGTTGGACTCGATGATCCCAGAGGGCTCTTCCAACCTGACTGATTCTGTGATTCTGTGATCTGAGCTCTCTGCAGGAGGCTGACTGCTCTGACATGCCTGGCTCTCATACCTGCTGCAAAAGGCCAAGGAGTTTGTCCCAAGAGTTTCCAAGACATGGCCCCGTACTCCAGCTCCTCAAGCATTCCCCACATATCTCAGCAGCAATTAGTCACTGGTTGTCATCTCCTCCCCAGGAGCAGCTACACTCCTGTGATCTATTTATTTGTAATCAACACCCCACAATGATGCTACAAATGTTTAAACACCTGCATTTGACATGACAACCTGTAACCAAAATGCCTTCCTGCACGAGCACAGATTTCTCCCTCCTTGGAGTCCTTCCTCAAGGCTTTCAATGCTCCTCGGAGCTCCAGGGGAAACTTGGAAACTCCTGTGTTCCACAGAGCAGCAAATACAGGGACTTCCATGATGGAAAGTAAGTTTTTATCCCTGAGAAAGCTCTGCCTTGTTCCAAGAGGCTGTGAGCATCAGGGTTTGGGGGACTACAACTTATCTGAGTATCATCCAGAAACAGGCAGCTTCCAGTAGACACGTCCCAAGCCCAAGCTGACCCCAACCAACTGATGATTTAAATTGCAAATGCCTTTTCTCTAGCAAGTTTTTATTGTGCAGTCATTAGCCCACCTTAACGAGCACACTCAGAAACATGTCATCTTTCCTAACGAAGCCCAGCCCCTACGAGTTAAACCTCAGCACAGTTCAATGCATCTCCCAGCCAGCCAACAGGGACACCCAGGGCAGCTCAGCTTATCTTCACCACAAAGATGAGGAGCCAATTTCAGTCTCTGTGACCCTTCAGTGCAGTCAGCAGAATTTGGATCTGGCACTAAGAGGGATTTTTAGGACCTCCTGAGGTGCCCTCGCTTCCCACAAATTGCAAACAAGGCTCTAAGTGGCCACTTAAGTGTGAACATCCCCCTGTGTCTTCAACAAGAGCAGGGCAAAGCCAAGGAAATGCTGATTTTTATCGGGAAGGTTGTTTCAATGACAAGTTTGGATTCAGATTTCTCCACACCGCAGCAGCCCCAAACCCACACACAGGTATCGCCTCCAGTGTGACAATTTATTGCTCGGTTCACGCTCCCACGTGGCATTTGCTGGTTAAATAATCCAGCGGGTTCAGCGTGCGGCTGAGGGGACTCGCCTCTTCCAGCATAATCATAGAATAGTTTGGGTTAGAAGGGACCTTTAAAGGTCACCTAGTCCAACCCCCCTGCAATGAGCAGGGACAAACTGCTCCAATTTTACAAGTTTCCCATTGTTTCATACACAGATTCCAAAGCCTTATTGCTCATTTTTAAGGCGCTTCACTCGTTTGTGGCTTATTCTGTCTGGCTGGGTTGTTGTTACCATGTGAGCCTGGTCGGACACTGATACTAAAATCAGCAGATTCAGTTTGAGACAGAATGGCAAAAGGCCTTGAGATATTTCACTCGCCCTGAACCAGGTGCTTACACCTACATTTTCCATCTTAAACAAACACCTTGATTTGAGAACTGCAGGTACTCAGCACCTCTGGAAAATCAGGCAAGCCTAAATGTGGAATAAACCCAGCATTGTGAAAACGTTACCCTGGAGACGCTCGGCAAATCTTTTGTGTGGCAGCGGAACTGGCTGCTCGGTCTGGTTTAAAGTCAAATGCTCTCTCTAATTTGCTGCAGATTTTGCCTAATTGGCTCTCCGTGTGCCTCAGTATTTTGGTGGTGATGTGAGCCCTGGGTGAAGGATACTGGGCTGTGCACCGGGGAAGTGGAGCAGTGGAGCAGGGAAAAGCAGGCTGGCTTCCTCATTTAGACTCTTCTGGGCTGCTGCATGTTTAAATTCTCCAATTTACACATAACATCATCAAAATCATAATCCCTGTACGCTCCCATACACCAAAGATTACGTTAAATCTTCCCCCTCTGCCACAGCGCTCACCGCAGGCCCCCGCCTGCCTGCACACACTCACCAGGTTCTCTTGTTGTCAAAGAAAAGGACAAGGAAGAGCTTTTCTCCTGCCTCTGTCTGCCTCTGCTCCCCCAGCTTCAACACGTCCACGGGTGGGACTGGGATGGGGACTCCATTGTGGAGCAAACCCTCGCGTGGCATCTTGGGATCGATTATCTAGTGACACAGGGAAAGGATATTTAAACACAAAACCCTTCAAGTACGGCAGATAATGCGTTTTTTGTTGTTGTTCTTTCAGTCTATCCAAACTAGACAATTAAAATCTACGCAGACGAGAGTCATTTTGGAGGGAAGGAGCAACAGATATATATTCTCATATTCAAATCAAACACATGGTTATTGCAAGGGGATACATACATCACAAGGCCAGCTGGGCACCTACCCATGGAGTTGTACTCACTATATAGGAAAATGTGTGGCAGTCAGACACCAGTGCACCCTGGTGCTGCCTTTATAAAATCTAGGTCTTCTCATGCCAACAGTACTGATCACTTTCCCCATACCTGCAGAGTGAACAGGAGAGGAGAGGAAAGATCTCCTCCTATCCCTGGCACCCAGAGACCAATGTTTTATGAATCCTCTGCAATGCTCTGAAATGAGCACAGGGAAAATTAACTGTGCAAAGGGGAAAGGAAAAAATAAAAGCACTTATTGCATGATTTTGGGAAGTTTTCCATTTCTGTCTGGTTACACTGCACACTAGCACTGTGTTCTGGGCTACAGGCTGCAAGAGAGCAATGGGGTACTTACCAAGGCAGGGTAGGAGGGGTAGCCACGGCACTTGGCCCACACGAGCTCCAAGGGCTCCAGCTCAGCCTGACTCTCAAAGGACATCAGGAGAGTCCTGCCTAAGGGACAGAAGGAGACATGGCTTAGGAGGGCAATAAGGAGGTTATGACAACACAAGAAACCACACCGTCATCTAACCCAGGCATGACTGTCTGCACTGCCTCATCTACAACAGATGAACTACTGTTGTACTTAAAACACACTCACAATATTTATTTTTTTTAACCCATTTGCTTCTGTGGCAAGCAGAAAGCTGGAATTTCACCTTTTTTTTTCATAGCAAACCTATTGTCCAGCTATTTGTCACACAAGAGCACACATTTAATCATCACTGTGTGCACATATGCACAATTCCAAACCATTTCTCTTAATCAAGATCTAGAGCAAAATGGAAAGCCACTTATACTACATGCACTGGGTACCCAAACCAGAGGTGATAGGACACACACCTCATCTGCAGGAAGTTTATGATAAAATTTAACGTGCAGTGAGATCCAGCCTGGCCACGATGAATGTCCAGAATTCTTTATGCTCTGTTCCACATTAAGATAAAGCCACAGTCTCCTAAATCATGGGTCTAAGTCTATGCATGCATTTAGCTTCAGATGAGCTCTTCAATATGGAAATATTAATCACATTCTGTTCTGGAGTGAATAGCTGCTCTATCACTGAAATCAAACGGGTAAACAAGAGATGAATTTGGTCCGTTAGGCTCCACCAAGCCAAATCCATCCTCAATGGAACTGATGAAGCTGTATCTGAAATTAATTTGCACCACTGTTCAGAGAGCTCCTTTTTATTCCTCCTAAATACAAATATCTGGACTATTCTGATGTCATATACTTTGGGGCTATTTGATGTCTGCAGCAAATGCCTGGTTCTAGTTGATGGAAGTCCATCAGCCATCAATTTTTTCAAATTTCAGTCAGAAGTATTGCAAAAGATCCATTCAAGACATGAATAACTAATCTGCCAGCTCCTGGCCCTGGACAAGGAGTGATTCTCATTAATGTGTGTTTTACAGCAAGTAAAATTGCTCTGGGGGAGGATGGTCAATACAGCAGCTTTACCAGAAGTCAGACTGAATCTAGAAAATGCTGAGTACAACCCAAATGAGCGCCTTGCCAAGACGGATCTGAGCTGCTTCTCCACTATTGCAGTCCAGATGTATTCTTCCATCAATGAAATGCTGTTCTAAAGCACAGAATTGTCCCACTGATTCTAATTCTCTATCATTGACACAGCATAAGTCAGACAAGAATCTGGTCGTGTGAGTGCTGGGAGATTGGTGTAGTGCCTTGGGTAGTATTAGACTTAATTTCACTGATGTATAGCACAGCCTGACAAAGATGACTTTGTTACAAAGTCCTTGAAAGCAATGATAACAATACAAGAGGGACCAGCTATGAAGTCATCTCTGGAGAGACCCCTCTTATAATTATGATTTACTGTTTGTGTTGCAGTGTCATTAAAGAGAACTAGTTCCAAAACAGCAGAAGACAGTGCCAGGGACACCACACACACCAGACCTACAGAAAGCACCCAACCGAGAAGAACACAGGGCACAGGCCACCAGTAAAAGTGAAAGCAGGAAAAACCTTTCATGCAATAACCTAAATTTGTAACAAAGCAGGTGATAATGCACAGGCAGGTCAGCAGTCTGATTTTATAATCTGGATAGTAAAGCAAGACTGGTTCCTGGTGTGCATTGAGACCTGCTCCCGCTGGTTCAGATGGGTTGTCAGCCCTATACGGTGTGGTGGGACTGGAGGAGGGTGCTCCCCAAAGCAGGGCACTCCCCAAAGCAGGGTGCTCCCCAAAGCAGGGTGCTCCCCAAAGCAGGGTGCTCCCCAAAGCAGGGCTGCTCTGCAGCCATTCTCACCTGAGCTGCTATAATCAGAGTCTCCATTCACACCTTCCAAGAAGGGCACCCGAGAAAGAGCTGGCTTCCCTCGACTTCGCTTGGGAGGCATCAAACCGCTGTTAGAAAGATGGGGAGAAAACAGATTACCTTTGAAAACAAAGCCAAGTAAGTGGATTCCCCAGCTCTGTTTAAAATACTGGAAGATTACTGTACTGGTGCATCACTGACATGAAAAGAACACCACATACTTCAACAAAACGTCATCAATACATCTCTTCTGGTGCAAGCACACGGGGCATCATCCCAGCTTTGCCACGAGCAATGAAAGAAGCCTAACAGAAACCAAGCTATGAACATGAGCAAGAAACCCAGCAAGGACTTTGTGCTGGCGAGCTGATGCAGTGATGCTTGGAGCTTGCATGAGCTCACCCAGCTGCGTGGAGACTTCCGAGACGACAGAGCAGCCCTCCAATATATATGCAGTTGGATTCCATCAGCCCATGTCCTGAACATCCTTCCACCTCATTACTACAAACGTTTCAGAAAATGGACTCTCTCCACCTCAAGCAATCATATTTTTCCCACTTACTGTAATTCTTTTTCTTTTTTTCTTTTACAATTTTCTATTAACCAACCCATTCTGAGTAAATTGGGTGCTCAAAAAGAAAGACTGGAGAAAAAACAGTAAACGGAGCTGTTCCTAAATAGAATAATTGTACAAGTTATCCACGAGACATCAGGTTGTTTTTAATTCCTTGTTTTGTGGGTATCACACAGCTCTAATGCAATTTTTGCTACGTGAATTGCTTGCAATTATTGTAACAAGCATTTACATCGCACTTTTCATCTTCTAAGTACTATACAAACATCAACTAACGACTCCCCACGCTCCCCTGTGAATTCAGATTTGTCTCCCTCACTTACAGATGGGCAAATGGAGGCAAATATGGTGGGGCCAGAAGGCCAAGACATGGTTTGAAAGGGAGTTTCTGGCTCCTGGCCCTGTTCTGACAGCATCCTCACCCTGTGAAGGATTTCTGCATGACTCAAGGGCCCCCATTTAAATGACATCACAACTATGCGTGAATCCAGGTCGCTCCTTTTTGGTCCCTTCGATGCGACAGTTTATTGCAGTGGCTTCTTGTGAGATCTGCACGGGGAGGTCATGGTAGTAACCAGCTTACAGAAGAGGCAATGCCTGAGCTGAGGATCTGGGCACACAGCCCAGAGAAGAGGGGAGAGATGAAAGAGGTGGGTGGCTGTCCCATCTCACAGAAGAGCTGGAGGTCCTGTGCCTCCAAGGGGCTCAGCATGTGCTGAGAGATAATTTTTTGGGGGCCACGTGCTTCCCTCAGGCTGCCCAACACCTGACTGTGGAGGTGGGATCACTCTGTTGCAGGGAAAAGCCCTCGCACCAAAATTGCTCCTCCAAACCCAGGGCCTTCCCCTTGCCATGGGCACAAAAGTCTTTGCAAACAGATTTAAAATGGAAACACTAATCAAACCTTAGCTACAACTGCCAAATGATACACCTCTTTTGACAGCTAACAGTTAGGATCACTCTGCACAGCAGAGCAAAGTTTGCATTTGAAAAATTCTCCTGGGATTCAGCCTTGCTGCAGAATAATTTGTTACACAGCTAATAATAGTTTTAAACTGTAGCTTCAGTCCTGAGAATGGGTGTGCATGGGGAGCTTTACGATTTTAAGTGCCCAACTGACATTGCAAGCTTGAGGTCTTACAGGACTAACGAAGCATATGCATTGAGAGGAAGCATAAAATGTGTGAACATATTTCTCTAGTGATGGGTCATCACCTTCAGGGTCATCAAAGACAAGCAGAGGGCAATGACATGTTCAAGGCACTGAAAATATTACTAAGAATATCAACTAAGAAAGTCTTGCTTCTGCCTGTCCTGGACGATCTCACCCATCAAGGTCAAATATTCTCAGCCTGCAACTCACAACACACACAAACACGGTTCTGGCGTAATATGGGTTTTACCGTGCAGTGAAAGGGCTTTGAAATGACTTGAGCCAGCGTTAGGAGGGTTGGATAGGTAGAGAAGACCAGAAAATGGATATGGTCCCCATGTATGCCTACTGCATCTGCCCAAAGGATGGCAGATGTTTGCTTTAAGTCTGTTCAGTCCTGTTTGAAGTGCCCAGTTCTGCTTTTAAACCTCTGGGAGGAGGAAAGCAGCAATTCACGAAGTGGCAGAAGTTCAGCTTCACCTGCAGTGCTGGACTGGACATGGGAGTTCAAGGGTTTTCTAGCTTTGGCTCTCAAGGGCTTCAGGAAGGTATGTGTCAGCAGAGAGGATGTGTATACATTGAGAACCAGCAGTGCAACAGATGATACCCAATTGCTTGAAATATCCAGCACTGCTTTGGGGATTGATAGATTAAGAGGATGGGATGGAACCTGAGCAGCTTTTTGTCTTTAGGGTCAACACACAAAATATGCAACAGTTTGGGGTGGTTTTGACCAAGAATTCGAACGATAAAAGCAGGCAGATTAATCCAGACACAGACGGTGTTCTGGGGAACAGTTTCACACGGGGCACTTACCTGCAGGCTTCAAAGGCCAGCCCAGCACCCAGGCCAGAGCTGCACTCAGAGTCGGAGCTGCCTCCTCCATGCTTCACGAAGCCGTTCGTCACTCCTGCCGGGGAGACAAACGGGCATCAGCCCAAAGAAGCAGCAGCAACACACAGAGATGATGCCAAGGCTCAGGTAAGGTCACTGTCCCTTGACTCACAGCCACAAAGGTGCTGAGTACTTCAACCAGAGAGGGAAATTCTGCACAGAGTTCCCCAGACTCAGCTGCAATCAAAAAGTGGCTAATAAAAGGTATTTCTATCCCCAACACACAAAAAATTAGGCTGTCTCCAAAGAAGCAAGTGCTGGAGAAGTGCCCAGGGGTGCTATAGGAGAGCTTCACGCAGCACCCAGCTCGCTGGGCAAGGCCAGAGGCTGAGAAATGAACCACTTGCTCATCAGGCTTCAAGTGTATTTGGAAAAGACACGGAGGCTTCACACTGAGTGCCACGGACTTCTCCCTGCCTCACCCCTGGCCCGGCTGCTGGGCTGGGCCCTGCCCACGGGAACAGGCACATAAAACCATCGCTTATTCGGTTACAGGTTCCTTGCTGAGAGAAAACCACTCTAGGAAAAACTCGCTGCTTCAGTTTCTGGAAATGAGGTTTTCCAGTGGACAGAGCAGACACTGAGGAAGCAAATTCCCCCTGGGTAGAAGAAGGCTCCCCACCACCTTCCTCTCTGGCCAGTACAAGTGTCACTGCAGCCGTAAGTGGAATATTTCACTTCTCTGCCCCAGATGCCAATGGTGCTGGGAATCTTCCCTTCACTGCCAGGTTTCCTGCTCTGTGCACCGGAGGGATACCTCCACAGAGGGCTGGGATCACCTCTGAGCTTCAACAAGGTCCCACAATCAGGGACAGGCAGGGGCTGACAGGTAAGGACCCCTGAGAGCATCCCAGAGCGGGTGCAAGAAGCCAGGTGACCATTGCTTTCCCCCGTCCAGGGACCCACCACCCCCAAGTTCCCCGTGGGCTCACCAAAAGCCCGTCAGCCACACAAAGGGCAAATTCATGCCAAAACCACTATTGTTTTTTCTAGCTGTAAAGATGGCACTGCCACAAGGAGCACATTCCTGGGAAACGTCTTGTTGTGACGATCCCGATCACGCTGGCCTACTCCTGAGGTAAGAGATTTGTCACACCAGACACACCCTCCAGTTAGGAGAAATCAGTTGTGTTTGGATCAGTGGAAGGAGCTGAATCACAAAAGCAGTGCTGCAACTCATAGGAAAAAACCATCAGCATTGCTTCAGCAGAGGAAAGATGTCACTGCCTAGTTATCAGTGATTTTCCAGCACCCTGCCTGTATTTTCCCTTATTTAATTTCAACATCTCATTCCAACCTGTATCCATTGTGGGCACCTCTTCTCTGCTTTAATTACCTGCAGATGATAACAGCGAGTCCCTCAACTAACCGCCCTTCTGTGGAGAAGCCATTTGTGTTTCCTTTAACCTGTCCTGCTAAGTCAGTCTCCACATTCAATTGCTTTCCTCCCACTCTTGATTTGCTAATGACCTTCTGACAGCCAAATAACTTTAAGATAATATTTGAGGCACAGGCTAAGTCAAGCCTTACAGATGGGAATTGTTAACACAGAATTGAAAAGAAATCACACTGCTGTCACTCAGTTGTTCCTTTTCGCCTTGTGTCTTTCCAAATTTCACCTCAGCTGCTTATTCTCATTTGCAGATCTAATTTGTAAAAGAACCTGCTTGGTATTCCCACTAATTTTATTTAAACCCCAGAGCTGAGGGTACAGCTGATTTAAAAGGGATGTTGAACATCTCATCTTACATGGGTGCTGTGTTCCTGGCCCACTGCACACTTCCAACCGAATGCACCATTTCTGCAGCAGGAACCTCTCACTCCTGAGTGGCCAAACCAACGCAAACCCTTCTGCAAGGGCAGCAACACCAACATTCTCAGCCCTTACTTGAGAGCTAGGGCTCTGGAGACTCCAGAGTCTCCAGCCAGGCCGTTCAACAGCTTTGCAAGCAGCTGGGCATGTTGGCTTGCCCTATAAAAAATGGCAAACTCTCTCTTACAGCAGCCCCGTGGACTGGCAAAGAGAAGAAATACTTGTGATCCCCCTGGGCTTCATCTTGGTACCTTTAAATGTCTAAAATGGAGGTGTCTAGAGCTGAACTGTTACCAGAAACTCTGTACATAGTGGAGAAGGGAGGTGCAATTCATTATGGACATGTCTTGTCTGCCCTATTTTAGAAATGTGTGGAAGAGATGAAGCTTTTGTCTGGCCCATCTGGTTACAGGGACTATGTTTCCTCCAAGCATAACGTGAGTTTCAGGTGAGTAGTTTGGATGCGGACATCTTTACTCAGCCCCAGGAATCCCACCCCTCAGCCCCATCTCAGTTTCCAAGGAACTGGAATTCCTCCACAGAAGGAAGAGAAATCCCAAGGAATTACCTCTCTGTCCCGCCTGCCTGGGCGACTTCTCTCCATCGCTCTCGCTGCAGGACCTGCTCTGTGGCCGCTTCCGAGCTTGTCGCTCCCCATCAGGGCGGGAGGGTGAAAGCCGCCCCCTCTGCCCGTGGTCCTCCCCGTTCTCCAGGGAGCAGTCCAGGCCTCTTTGCAGCTTCACCCCGTTCTTAGCTTTTTTAAAAAGGACAGATGTCCGTCGGCCCACGCCGCTGAAGGGGGGGCTGGCGGGGGTGTCTGCAGGAGGCAAGGCCAGGCCGTTCAGGCCGTTGTCGCTGAGCAGGCGCTGGAAGGCTTGGCTCTCCCGCTGCAGAGCCTTCTTGTCAAACAGCTCCCTGTCCGACACCACCCTCTTCTGCAGCTGATTCAAGGACTTGCTTTCACTGATGGGTTTGAGCGTCGGAGGGTCCTGCAGAGAGTCCAGCTCCGAGAGGGAGGGTGCGGGTCCTGTGGGCTCCAGGGTTGGAGGGTGTGGGGGCTTGGCATCATCTGCTAAAGGAACAAAGAACCTGCTTGAACATTTTAGAAAGAGTTATTGACAAAATTACCAGGAGCCATTCCCATCCTTCACTAGGGCCACAGCAAGGAGAAACAGCAGGTCTTGGCTGTTGATATGCACTAGGAGAGCTGGAGCTAAAATCCTGCTGCAACCTCTCACCTTTATCGCCTTCCTCATCCCTTTCCCTTGACGTTTTATCCAGCCCCTCGTCCCGCAGCACAGGCTCCCCGTTGGGCACGGTCTTGTTCTGCTGCTGGGCCAGCTTCTGCCGAACGGAGTTGATCTCCCGTCTCAGGAGCCGGATGCGTCGCGTCCGGGCGCCGCTGGACCGCATGGTGCTCACCATGTCCAGCTTCTCCAGCAGCTCCTTCAGCTGGGCCTCCAAGGAGAGGTAAGCCCGGTTCTCCGGGAGGAGGATGTTATCCACTGCATCAAAAGAGAGTGTACCAGTGAAGGGAAGGAGCAAGGCTTCTTGAAGAAGCATTTGGGACCACTGCCATGCTTCATTCCAACTGCTGCTATTCATGAACCAATTGCTTTAGTTCATGGATTTAGGAATTGTTAACCTTGGAGATTGAACTTCCTTCCTTTGGGTAAAGAGCAGCTGATTTAGCTTGTACTGCCCTCCAGTTCCCATTATTGTCCCAGGGGCAACAATGAAAGGACATCTGTCTGCACCCACACAAGACAGCTCACAGTCCAGGTCCTTGGCAGAAACCTATTTCATTGCCAGATTAAATGACAAAAATCAGACCACAAACAGAACTGGCCAAAACTTAACATGTTTGCCATTCCTCTGGTTCTGCTGAAGGGCTGGCATCTGACAGAGCAGGGCAGACAGCTGAAGGCTGCGCTATTGTACACCAACACAAATTTCATAACAGACTGTCCATCTGCATCCAAGGGGCTGCAACATTTAGGAATCAGACGGCAGACGGCGTGCTGGATGGCAGCAGTACTCTGGACTAAGTTTAGCCAAGTTATTCAACCAAAGCTTTGGAGCTGCATCTCAAGACAGCTGTGGGAATGGATGTGGTCATGTCGGGAATGGAAAGTCACGGCTAGAAGGACTGCTTGGGTTCCAGCACCTTAACCCCACACCACCCACCCCCAGCCCTCAGTGCTCCATCTAACCCAGTTGCTTTATACCTTGCCAATCTGCAATGAAATGTAGAGCAAAAAAATCTTACATCCACCTTTGCACTGTTCTTTAAAATACCAAGTTTATACCACGGCCATGGCACAAATCAAATAGCACAGGCAGTTACAAGGCTCTTCCGAGGCAGACATGCACTAGGTGAGCTGGAGCTAAGCTGCACCTAGCTCCAACTGCCCGGCTCGCCTGAAATCCTGCTCTTTGAGGCTCTAAAGGAGTTAGATATATGCTTAGGTAAAAAAAAGGTTACTAAACACTCACCATCCTCCCAAGAAAAGCGGTAAAAGTCCTCAGTTTTGGGTGACTCGGGCAGGTGAATCCCCACATCAGTGTCAAAGCCGATGTTTTCAGCCTGCCGCCGCGCATGACGCAATATCGCTCCTCCGAGGTCTCTGAGCCGGACAGCTGCTCGGTGGAAAATCGTGTCTTTAGCATTATACCTCATGCAGTTGGTAACTATAAGGTTAAAGTCTTCCTCAAACTCATCCAATGTTCGGTACAGGTGGGACTCCAGCTTCCGCCTCATGGTGGAAAAATCCATTGGGTTGGAAATGAATTCCAGGTAATCTGGAACCTAAACATATAAAACCTGTACAATTACAAAACCCATTTACTAGCCAACTAGAGCGCATCCATCACAAGCACTCTTAATGCCCTTTCCACCAGCAAGGGGCAGCGCCAGCAGTTCATTTCTGCGTCACCCAGTCAAGGCAGACACATCCTGGCTCTGCAAAACACTACTTGTCTGAGACGTGCTGAAGCTTCTAGAAAACAACACCCTTTTTTTTTTTGGCCTGGAAGGATACCCACATTGTGAGTCCTCTTTGAGATATTCTTTAGTCCACCAGCGGCTTGGGACAAGGTGGTTTGTGCTTCCAGGGTTATGACAGCACATGAGCTTCTTGCCCAGCAATCCCTCATCTACAACCCAGTAGACACCTTGAGGAAAGAGACTTGCCTCGTTCAGGTTAACAGGCTCTGCGAAGATCTGGGCAGCATCCTTCTCCTGCAGCAGGTCCAATGTTGTGCGTAGAAGTACATTGAAAGGGGTCAGCTGTAGCTCCATAGCAGCCTGCTGAACCTTGACCTGGGAACGGGAAAACAGCGATGAGCACAGTTATCGAGGGCAGGGTATGTGAGTGGTGTCTCCCTCCAGTTTCTCCTGAATCATCAACCCAGCTCTACTCAGTGGTGGAAACCTCAGGTCATCATACCACTGGTCTGGGAGACTCACTGCTGAAGAATTTCTGGCAAACACCTTGTGCTCCTCATGTGCAGGATGCGCATTAGCAGGCAGCACTTTGCCGAGTCTAACTGCACAGTCCAGTCCTCTTGTACGGGGAACTCCTGTTTACTCAATCTCATAAAGCCAAAACAAGAGAAAACCTCAGAAAATTAAAAGATAGTACAACTAAAAATGAAAACAGGAAGAAGCTTTTCATGCCAGGTAATTTATCCTGTAGAACTCCCTGCCTCAAGATATTATTACACCAATTAGCAACATTACACAAAAGTTAAAAGTATGTAGGTGTTTGCATGAACAACAGCATCCATAATTAGGCTAGAGAGCATAAACAAAGTTCAAGCTATAAGCTCTCACACTTCAAGGCAGAAGCCAAACAACAACAGTGGTTAGATGTTTGCAAATTCCTAACACAGTTTCTTACATCCTTTATGAAGTCTCTAATACCGTTTGATTTCAAGCAAAAGAGTTGTAGCACCGGTTTGATCTCTTACACTGAAATTCTACTCAAAGGAGACTGGAACAGGATAGAAGTATTTATTTCTCCTTTAATGTTTTAATTTCTTTGATCTTATAATCCCTCATTATGTCATTAAATCAACCACTTCAGTAGCAAAGGAAAGCAAGTCTGTCTACATAAAGCGAACTGTACTTGATGTGCTCAGCATCAATAAGAGAATGAATGAAGATGGATATAAAGGCCACACTCTTCCCCCCAAAAAGGAAAGAACCTGAACAAAAACTGAGGACTCTGGAGCATCCTTCTCCACTCAGCTAAAAGCTGGGCTGGGACAGAGCTCCAACTAGATACCCTTATCCTTTTATAAAGCACACTGGAGTTTTAACAAGCTTTTATGGATTTAGCCAACTGTGATATCAAAAGCAAATAATTTTCCCAGCACTCTGCAGCCCAGCCCAGTTCTGGGGGCAGAGGCTGAGCAGCGCAAGCCTGTGACTGGCACAGGGAGAGATGGCTGCTCTGCACGTCCAAAAGTCAGACTCTAAGAGGAAAAGGCTCAAGAAAAACTGCCGTGTTCCTCCTGCCTTCAGCAGCACAGGCTGCTTGCACGGGACCAAAATTAAGTGCAGCAACTCGACAGTCAAAACTACCCACCTGCTCCCGTTTGAGCTTTTCCCTCTTACGGATCAGCTCGATGAGCAGCCGTGCCCGCTCCAAGTCGTGCCGCAGTTTTTGCCAGTACTTCAGCTCTTCCTTCACTGCACTGGTCTTCTCATCCTGCTCCTTCTGTAAGACAGAACAGTGGGGTGAGATGAAAAACACAACTGCCTGCCTGCATTTCCCCCTCTTTCTAGGTGTCCCCTGTGAATTACTCTCATAGTCTTCCTCCTGTCAACTTGTCTCTTGTTCAGACTACGTCCCCTCCTTCCCACAGCATTTAGCTGTCTAACACACACAACATCAGCCTTTCTGGATTTTATATTATCTGTGAAGTGAGGCCTAAATCATACTGTAGCTACACTCCGGGAACACGCTTCAGTGCATGCTCATTTACACCCTCCCTGCTTTTAATCCAAGTTCATTACAGAGGCTGGAAGTTCTTTCTGTTAGCTGCTGCGCATGGAAGAGGCGGCCCAAAGCGTTTACAGTATAAAGGCAAAGTGAGCAAAAGCATGGGAGAAAAGAGCTATTATTATCCTCTTTGTAACCAATAAGAAATAGAGCCACGGAAAGAGATTCATCAAAACACAAAGGAACAGCCAACGCTGGGAGATGAGCTCACACCTTCCAAGGCACAGTTCAGTGGCTTTGCAACGCAATCATCCTTCCTTTCCTAAATCTGCAGCTTTTCAAATGGTTTTGAGGATATAGCTGAGGTGTACATACTTTTGCAGATTGCCAAGAGAGGACAATCACTTCACAAGATCTTGATGGGTTACATTTATAGGACATTTGTTTTTAAGAACTAACTTCAGGTAAATTGCCAACAACACACCAAGGAAATGCTGCACTTCCCCAAGCTCCAGACTGATGAGTGGGAACTAATTTGTTTATTAATCACCCAGAGCAGCCTTCATGCAAACCAAAAGCCTAGAAATTCCTCCAGCTACAGCGAAAATGTATGTGCATAACATGCACAATACCTACTGACAGGCTGTGTTGGAGGGTACAGTCCAACGGCTTCGTTACTTCACCAGCTACTTCTTGTGCCAAACACGGTGCTGTTTAATAGCATCAAGATCGAGTAACTCTGAACACCAGCTCAGAGGAGGAAGCAAAGGAGTCCAGAGCTGGTGATTATGTCTAAACTTCCACATGAATGTGCATGGGAGGGTCGGAAATTGAAGCTGCAGGAAGAATGACCCAAACTGGAATTTGGCCAGGACTCTGGAGCTAACACCCGTTTTCTTGAGGAGGGGATCTCTCATCACTCGTGAGGAACGTGGTTTTATGAGTCATCTATGAGACCAGCCCACCAAGGGCCCATTACACCCTGGCACAATCCTGGGTCTCCTGACTCAGGGGAAAAACTCTTTACCTGCTGGCTCATCAACACCAGTTCTAGTGGCACAATGGACATCCCACTGATACACTAACTCAGCTCTTCAGGCATGAGCATACCAAGAGGAGACCAAAAGAGACCTAAATCAGGTCACCCTCTGATCCTTTCACCCTCACTCCCCTTCTCAGCCATGCACCAAGCGCATCTCCCCCTGGAATGCAAGCTCTCCATCCTCCTGTGTGGGTTCAGCTGGGGACCAGTACCTGCTCCGCGTTCCTCTGGGACTGGAGGTGCGAGTGCAGACGCCGGATCAGGGGCACCCCATTTCTCGCCTGCCGCTTCAGCAGCCAGTAGTTGTGGAGCCTCTGCATGAACTGGTTCTTCCTCTGGAGGGAGAGGCCGCTGCAGATTTTGTTCAGCCTGAAGGAAGCAAAGAGGTGTCATGAAGCCAACTGCAAAGCAATCGTGACTCTGAAGACCCTGGTGAAACCATCAGGTTTCCCAACAAAGCTTTGTGGTGTTGTGTCAACACATGCTCTGAACTACACATGCAACTGGTACAATCTGGGATCTCCCCACTGCGAAGACACACATGCCTACTTTTCACAACATATCCCTACTTTGGTAGCAGCTCAGATGGAGGTTCTCACCAAGCACTTGCCACAGCACAGTCCAAGTACGCAATCACCAATTTGGCTCCCAGACATAATTTCAAAACTACTTTCAGTGTCAGAAACTTTCCTGGGGGTCATTTAAGTCTGATATTATTGAGCTGAAGTCTGGGAAACTAACGTGACAGGAGTCCAAGAATTAATGTATCACCTATTTTAACATTTTCAAACCATTTGTTAGATTATAAACGGTGCCTTATCAGCAGTTTTCCAAAGCTTATCTGTTAAAAGACCAGCCTCACATCACCACACTTCCTCAGGCACCAAATGAAAATTCAGCACTACCTAGTTCTGCCTGAGAGAGAGCTGAGAGAAAAAAAATATGCAGCCAAATTCAAAGCTGCTTACAACACTGACAAGTTTGACATGCTCTGTAATAAAAGGAGGAATTAAGAAACTATGAAATGAGGAGATTAAAAAAAAAAAATTAACAGCAGGATGACCCTTATCTGCCTGCCAACTTGAAATATTTTAAAAACACCTTCACAGCCATCTCTGTAAATTCAGATGCTAGATGGGTGCTTGGTTTTTAGGGACCACCACGGATTCTGTGTTACACGACAGTCTGGGATGGCTGCTCTGCAAAGCAGAGAAACCACAGTGTGCCAGTGACACTCATGTGGAAAAATGCTCGTCAGGAATGATTCTGCAGAGCACACTTTGAACGCAGCTATTGCTAGGTCTTGACAAGAGTCGGTGTTTCCAAGGTCAATAACAAGATGGACCGAGTCCTTAGAACAGCCCCTGTCCAGATCCAGCTGTCCGGCTCCTCCCCGTCCACCTGAAACACTCACCTGTAAGAGGGGATTTGTGTGACTGCCACCATGGGCACAGACGAACGCCCGTTGGTCACAACACCACGCTCCTTTTTGATCTTCTGCTTCAATTTCACTTGGTTCTTTTTCAGAGGCCCTTTGTGAGGGCCAGAATTGGCTTCCTCCTCTCCCTCCTCCTTCACAGTGTCCTCCCACCTCTCACCGCCAGCAGCTGGAGACCCTTTTTTCACCGTCCCAGGTGGGGAATGACTCCCACAAAAGGCAGTCTTGCGCACGGTGAACGTCGTGCCGTTGATGCTGGTCTCCCTCATGGGTTCGATCTTCATGAAGAGCCCAGCCCGCTGGGCACAGGTGACGTGGAAGGCAGTGTAACAGTTCACCTTGTGGCATTGGATAGCAGCTCCCATGCCCTTCTGCTTGCAGATATAGCATGTGAGCTTCCACCGAGCTGGGGGGATGTTATTTATCCCTTCGATGGGCTCCAGGAACACAGTGTTTGCAAAGCAGACCTCTGGGATCCAGATGGCACAAACCACGTGAGCCCAGCGGCCATCGCTGGTCTGCTTGAAGGCTCCACCTTTGTTTGGGCAAAGGACACAGTCCACAGGGCGAGAAGGAGACTGTAAGCAGCAGCGGCAAAGCCACTGCCCATCAGGGATATAGGGCACGCCGTAACACTCCTGGTGCACGGCCAGATTGCAGATATCACAGAACAGGATGACGTTGCTGTTGTGACACTCATCGTCCATGCAGACACAGCAGAAGGCATCCTCATCGACGAGGGACTGTTGAGCCCCATTGGTACGGCTCTCGAGGTACGACTCCTTTTCCAACCGATCCACCAGCAGCTCAAAAGTGTCAGCAGAAACTGTCCCATAACCATCGTCCTTCCTCTTCTCGTTGACCATTTCCAGCCATGCCAGATCCTCCTCATCCATGTCATATTCCACCTCTACATCGAGGTCCTCAGGAGGCTTTTCAAAGTACCGGTAGAAGGCAGGAGGGAGAGGAGGGGCATCTGGCTGGCTGAAGGAGTCCACCACACGGAAGTTGGGCTGGGGTAAGTGTAAAGAGGTCCCTGGTGCATGTTTGGAGCAAGACTCCTTCTTCTTGCCTTTGGAAGGGGTTTTCTTAGATTTGGAAGGGAAAAGGGGCTGCTCGCTGTTTTCCTTGTTGCTGTTGCACTCTGTGATGTCCTGGGCAGTCAGCTCATCCTCCGTGATGATTTTTAAGGGATCATAGATGCTGATGCGATGAAGCCGCCCATCGATGTCTACCTCCACGATCCGCTGGGCCTGAGCGTATGTCAGGGTCTCCCGAGCCGGTGAGCACTTGAGGCTGTAGGGCGAGGGAGAACGCCTCCCCTCCAAGGTCTGCCGGGGCCTCCTCCGAGGCTTCCTCATCGCTGCGGTCCAGAGACCCTGGAACAAAACAGGACAGAGGACAGGGTAAGCCAAGGAGACAAGGGAGGAGCAGCACAGAGTCAAAAACTCACTCAGCTTTGCAATAAAGCAATATTTTTTTCTAAAGGCTCCAGCAATTTCAGGCTTGCTGAGGCCTCTTCACCTTCTTACATACAAGCAGGTAATGGATATATCAACCACTTCTTGCAATGTGCATCACAGCAACGCACAGCACCCTCCAACCTTCTCTACTTGCATGCCTGGAGATGTATAGACCCCCACACCACCAGATGAGAAGAGCTGAACTATATTTTACAGCATAGCATCCAAACAGTCTGCTGTGCATTCAGCTCAGCAAACCACTCAGATCCCCCAAAACTCAAACATCATTTATCACATCTGCTTGTACCATTCACATACTAAGTTCACACAAGCCAAGGAGTTCTCCTCTGTTCTTCTGCCTGTGGCTTTTCTTTTATATCCCCAATAGCACACAAAATGTGCTGGGTGTTTTCCAGACGGAAAGGAAAGCACTGTTCCTGCCCTGAGAAAGCAGTTCCCAATTTTTTTTGCCACTGAGCTCTGTATGAGAAAACTAGCAGCGCTCCCTCATTGCGGATGCAAAAAGTCCCGTGATGAAAAATCATCCCCCAGCTTTGCTTTCCCTTCTCTTGCGGACGTAGCTGTTCCTTGCATCGCTCTCCAGTGTGCACTGAACGGAATGTGTCCATCCCAACACGCAAAATGGGTCACAAAAGCCCAACCAGAACCAGAGGACGAAGTGAGCAATGTAGCAGGTGCTAGATGGGCATCCCTTCTGCTCCTCAGTGGGACCCAGGAGGAAGCGAAGGGGAATGAGCATGAGAACAAGCAGCATGGATCCAGACGGACTTACTAGTTTTGGCTCAACGTTAGCCCCTCTGGAGCCACAATCCATGTCCAGGCATGGAGGGTCCACAGGGGTACGAGCAGGAAAGCAGCAAGACAGGTCCTGAACTGCACCAGGAGCTGCGCAAAGGCATTCACTCCGAGCCTTAACTAAAAGCCCGAGCCAGCTCTGCCCTCACAAACTGCTCATCAGCAACCCAGATAATTCTTTGAGAGTCGGCTCCTGACATTAAGGAGGTGCCCGTCAAGGGGGAGCGGAGCAGAAGCCTGGAGCTGGCGAGGTGAGCTGGGGGAGGATGGAGACGTGGCGGCAGGAGCCCGGCGATCTGCGGGCGAAGGAGGGAGGCAGCGGAGAGGGAAAGCAGGGAGAAAGCCAAGTGAGTAATGCGAGCGAGAAGGGCAGTGTCAGGGATGGGAACGTGAGTTATGGGAAGAAACGGGCTGAGACAGAAACAAGCCAAGGAAAGAGGGAGAGGAGACAAAGAAAAGCAAATGTAAAATCTCCCCAAGAAGATAAGTCAGCCCAGAGCTTATCTGTTGCTACGCAGAGGCCTGAACCAGCACCTCACCCTTATTTAGAGCAGTCCACACTTTCAGCCCCTTTCTGTGGGACCCGCAGGCAAGAAAACACACTGCAAACCCATAATGTGTACTCAGCCCTTGCAATATTTCTGCTCTGTGAAGCACAGAGCTCCAAAAACCCTCAATTGTGTGAGTCAGAGCAAGCAGCACCCCACAGGACCAGGACCTACAAGAAGTCCCGAGCTTATTCCAGAAAGAATCAACAAATTCCAGGAGCAGTATGTTTTTCTTTCAAATACTGGCTTTATGAACTACAAGATTAAGCCATGATACAACATGTGCCTTAAGAAACTAACAGGCTTTGGGAAAAGTTTCCAAACTCTCCTTTGCATCCACAGAAATAAGCTGCAGGTGCCAGTTTCAGTACACACATCCATGACGATGGAGCCTGTATTGAATTGAATTTCAGATGACAATTACCACCTGCAAACATAGGTACCACGAATTTCAGGACCTTCACCTTAAAAACTCTCATCAGCCACTTGATCAGCAGATTGCAGACACCCCAATGCACTTGCCCCAGCTGAGCTCCAACAGTTTCAATCAGTAGGATAAAAGAATTTTAAAATAAGGGTATAAAGGTGACTTGAGTATCAAATGAAAAAAATACACAATCCTGCTGACAAACAGCTCTGTTACAATTCAGGCGGGTAGGAGCAAAGAAGATATTGTAGGCAAAAAGTATACAAGCAAAAAAATTTTGGAGGATAAAGTAATTAGCATGAGCTGACCACACTCATAATTAATCTTGTGTTCAGGAAAAATGAGGCGTTGGCCGATTGCTGGGAGTACTGAGGGACGAGCAAATTTTAGCAAAACAAGCACCTCAAGGGTTATTTTATGGGAAAAACAAGGGTACATCGTTCCTGTTGCTTTAGTGAAACAATCAGTGTATTGTCTAGAGAAATTACCCAAAGTGGGCTTTCCACCACAGCAACCGACTGCCATAAAAAAACCCATTTGTAAAACACACAATTACTTAGCAGAAGTAGAAGCATCTAAAACGCCATGGAAATTGCTGCCAGCCTGAGTGCCTGGGATAAGCCATGTGCCTGGGTATTAGGAGAGACACCGCTACCCACCTCCAAAATACCTTGAAAGCAGCAATGAAATGAACTCAGACACACTGAGCTCAACGCTGCGACCTTCTCTGCAACAACAGAAACTTCTAAGCAGCAATCTAGGAATGTTTTGATCTTCTTGGCACACTGGAAAACACCTCCCAGCCACGGATAAAAAAGAATCCCTCTGCAAACAGCACCCGTGCACGGTGAAACGCTAAACAGGCTTGACTTCAGCAGGGTTAAGTGCTATTTCAGTCCATGCTGTTTCTGTCCCACCACGAACAAAGGTTGCTGATGTGAAAGCAGAAAGTTCAGTCGTCCTCTTGCTGTCGTCACAGCGTGCTCAAGGCTTTCCAAAAACCTCCCATCGTCCATTTCCACTGGGTATTGCGCCAGGAGCAGGGGGTGAGGTTCCTAGAGAGCACAACTGAGCAAACAATGCGGCTACAATGCACAAAGCCACTGGGGATGAACTTATTTCTACCTCAGGAGCTCACTCAGGAATGGTTCAGGTCTCCCGAGCAGCAGCTTTCACACCAGAGATATCTGGGGGGGCTGCAAAAGGTGGCTAAGAACAACAAGCACATCATCAGGACACTTAAATTTACTACATAGGGGTTGAAAGCTCTGCTGAAAAAAACTGGAGAGAGCCATGTAGCAAATACTATCACAATTAAGGCCCCTATTGTACATGCAGCCTTAAAAAAACCCAGCACAAGTGGATCCTCTAAAGGAAGGGCTAAATGTTGCTGTGATGTACACCCATGTACTACTGCATTGGCCGTTTCCGAGGAGCAGAGACACCCTCTCGCACTGCAGAAGATCTCAGTCTCCTTCCCACCCCTCCTTCCTGTCGCAGTCCTTCTTTCCAGCCTTCCCAAGCTGACAACCGAGGATACTCCTTCCAGCACCAGGTTTCTTTGCTAACCTGGACACGAGGCTGGGGCTCAAGGCAGTGCTGCTGGGGGAGTTTCCTGGCCCTTTCCAGCATGGCTTGGGGATCCCAGTGAAGAGCTAGGTCCCTCACTGGTGACAACCTTCAGCGATTTGCAGCAAAGAGAAGGTCACTTGGACCTCGGCAGGCAGCAGCAGATGGGAACAAGGTGGCTCTCGTTCCACTGTGGTGCACCATGATTACCAGCAGTGGCTACAGCTCAGACAGCCCTAAAAAGTTTGGAGTCTGATGTTACCGAACGTGCCCTGCCTCTCTCCAGGGCACCAAGTCAAACACGAGGTCTGGAGACGTTCCTCCTTGTCACTGTTCCTCCTCATCGCTGTCCCGCGCTGGCAGCCACACAGCTCCGGGCAGGTGCTTGTTTGCTGGGATTTAAAACCCCTTCCTGCGCAGTGGGGTACAGATACCTATGGAGCTATTTAAGAAACACATCCGTAAAATAAAGGCAAGGGATGCCTGAGGAAAGAAACAGCCTGGAACAGTCGCAGCCCCCTTTCCACCTTTCTTTTGCCAACCAAAAATGCTGGGCAAAGCTCCTGCCGCCCTCGCCAGCGTCCCTCCCTGTTCCCACCACGTCTGTGCTCTCCATAGGGCCCCAGTCACCCCACACATCTGCTGAGAGTTTACGCTCCTCATGCCCGCGGTGACGCCTACAATGAAGTGTGTCAGTGCTCAGCAGAAGTCACAGAGAGCCACAAACCCAGTGCCTGCCCTGGCACACACACAGATTGTCATTGACCCCCTGATATCTCAGTAACCAAGTCGAGCTGACGGGAGATGTGCCAGGCTGCAGGAAGAGAGCTCCCTCCGGAGCAGACAGGGTCTGTGGACAAAGTGTAAGTTGAAGGCTGGGCTCAGCAACAGGTAGTGCATGCCACGAGCTGTGTCTGGCCTCAGTACGGCTCTGAGGGAACCGTGACATGCCATGAGCTGTGTCAGGCCTCAGCACGGCTCTGAGGGACCCGTGACATGCTATGAGTTGTGTCAGGTCTCAGCAGCACTCTGAGACACCCGTGACATGCCATGAGCTGTGTCTGGCCTCAGCACGGCTCTGAGGGACCTGTGACATGCCATGAATTGTGTCTGGCCTCAGCAGCGCCCTGAGGGAACCATGACAGGCCATAAGCTGTGCCAGGTGCCAGCTGGGAGCTCCTCTCAGCTGCTCCCCTGGGCAGCTAGGGCCACGGGATCCCTGCAGGGAGCCCCAGCAGCGGTCAGCGATCTGGGTCAAGACACAGCAGGGACCCGGACAAAAATAAAGCCGCCCCCGTGGGGGGAGAAGGCGCGGCGGGTCCGTGCGATGAGCTACGCCGGTCCTCAGCCCCGGCGCTGCCCAGGCGTGCCCACCGCCCCCCGGGGAGCGAAAAAAGTCCCTAAGGAGAGAGGGACCAGGGCGGGCGAGAGCGAGAGAGAGCGCAGGCAGCACCAAAGGCCTATTGGCTACCGCCACCGTCCATCCCAGCTCCACCACCAATAGCAAAGCAAGGCGCTGCGGGTCTAAAGGGGGGTACGCTCGGCCCCGCCTGGGCCAATAGCGTGGGAGAAGGTGGGCGGGGCCCCCACGGACGCCGCGAAGAGGGGGGGCCAAGATGGCGGCAAGGGGGGGGCCCGGCTGACACCGCGCTGCCCGTTCCCCCTCCCCAGGCGCTCTCCGCCGCCGCCCCCTCCTCGGCGAGGGGCCGCGGGCCGCTCCCGCCGCGCGAGGATCCAGCGGGGGCGCGAGAGGGGCCCGCCGGCTGCGGCGCACCGGCCTCCCCCGGCTGCTGCCCGCCCGCCCGGTCACCTTCCCGCGACCCCGGCGCGGGGGTGTGCGAGGGAGGAGAGACCCCCTGAGGGAAGGGTGTCGCGGCCTCCCGCGCAGCGCTTTACCTGGCCGCCTCAGCGCGCCGCCGCCGCGGCGGTCTCCACCGTTGCCGCCGCCGCCTCCTTTTTCGGGGATTTTTTTTTTTTGCTTTTTTTTTTTTTTGCTTTTTTTTTCGCTTTTTTTTTTTTTAAATCCTCTCTTTCCGCCTCCCCCTCCCCTCCCCCCTGGGGCGGACGGGCTCACCCAGCCGGCGGCGGGAGGGGAGGGCACAAGATGTCGGCTCCGTCCGCTCCGGCCACCGCCGCCGCCGCTTCAGCACCGCCTCCTCATGCCGCTGCTCCCGCCGCTGCTCCCGCCGCTGCCGCTCCGGCCCCGGTGCCGCTTCGCCCCCCACCACCCCCCTTCTCCCCCCCCCCCCTCCCCGGTCCCCGGGGCCCCGCTCGCTCCAGCGCCCCCGCCGCTCCCGGTGCTGTGTGGAGGCGGAGGGGGGGAGCAGGGGGACACACGCACAAGATGGTGGCGGCGGTGGCGGCGGCGGCGGCGGCGGCGTAGCCCGGCCGAGCGGCGAGGAAAGGCGGCAGCCAGCGGGCAGGCGGGGGAGGGGGCTGCCGCGCTTCGCTCCCCCCCGCGGGCAGGGACCGCCCGCCCCTCTCCCCGGTCCCTTCCCACCCCCGGGCAGCGCGGAGCGGGAGGCCCCCGGGGGCTGCGGGGTGACGGGAGGGAGGGCGGGGGTGACCCTCCGCGCTGGCCTCATGGCTGGGGGGGGGTGTCGGTACCGCCCGGCCCCCCCCTCCGTGCCCGGCGGAGAGGAGCGGGTGTCCGCGGAGCTGCTGCCTCCCGGCCCCCGCTTCTGGCTCCGGGCAGCCGGAGGGGGACAGTCCCCCCCTTGGGGCTCGGGTACAGCCGTGGGGGTCCCTTCCGAGGACGGTGCGTTGCCCTCGGGAGCCCCCAGGCCACTGGGAAGGAGCAGCTTGGATTTTTGCCCCAGGCTCACTGGGGTGCCTTCATCCCGCACCCGCTCTCTTGCCGGAGGCGTGAGGTTCCCCCAAAATGGGCAGGAGCATCGTCAGGCACCAGAGCGTGACCCGGCTGCACCCCCAGAGAGCCTCTAGCCTTGTCTCTGCCACCGTTAGCCCAAACAAGCAACATCCATCACACGAGGGGAATAACAAGAGCCCGTATTTATTTTCTAGTCTGATACTCTAGGTCCGGGTGGCCTCCCTACGTGCGGAGGTGGGACGGGGTGGACGGACAGCGAGAGAGGGACTGGGAGGAATGAGCAAGGAAGAAGTTATGTTTGCAACTGAGATAAGTGGTGAGAGAGGAACGGCAGAGGCTCCTACACTCATTTTTTATAGAGCATACCACATAGTTTGGCATATGTACGCCTCCACCTCCCACTCAGATCGTGCAGAGTATTCCATAATATTACCGTCTGAATTTATAGAATTAACCAAATTGTTTTCAAAGGGAAGAATGAATGCCATTTTCCCTCATGTACAGTCCAACTATAGATCTTTTGTCTTTTAATGTATGTTAACTGTGGAATCCGAGAGCAGCCACCCAGTTTGTTTTGTAAAGTACTCGGGTTGGACCAGAGCTGATTGAAGCCTTAAAAGCACGGGAAAACGTTATTTAATGCTGCACAGGCTTACATGTCAACCCCTAAGTACTCCTTTCTGTGTATACTTTTTAAAGAATCTACTGTTAATGCATCAGAACTCAAATAATAATATATTGTATTCTTGTCCTGCATGAAAAGAAATCTGATTTTGAAATAAAGTCCCAATACTCTTACGGATTTACACAGGATCTCGCCTAACCCCAAAAGAACAGCTATGCAACACCACGGTCCTATCCAGGAATTATTAAAAAAAATAAGAATCTATAGGTGTTTCTGCGTCCAAGTTGAGTGCTGGGAAGACAAACAGTAAATAAAATAATTTCAATAAACTGATGAGCAACTTCATCTTATTTTCTTTCTTTATGTGAGAACTTGATTTTACCAGCAGGTTTTACTTGCCTTTTTCCCCCCTCTAGCACTTCTGGTGTCTTTTTTTTTTCTAAAACATGCCAAACTTTTGCATGACCTCAGTTTTGAAACTTTATACTCTTAGATTCGCACTGGAATTGGCTTATTATAATCACATTAGGTTCCAGTCTTGCAAAGATTTGCATATATGCTTAATGTCAAGCATGTGAATAGCCCTATTAAGTTCTGTAGGACGGCTCGTGCACAGAGCGATGTACAGACACCGCCAAAGATCGGGGGCCGTGCGTTACAACATCAAACCAACTTATCCATCATTTAGTTTTCTGACAGAGCTGTGGAACTAATGTGTTATTTGAAAAAACATTTCTGAACTTCTCTCAAATCCCAGAGGCACAACTTAATTCAATTTCTTCGCTCTCCCCGTTTTTAAAGGGTTCAAGTTCAAAACCAGCCGTGTCGCTTCAAATTGAAGCAGCGGCCGAGACAGCTCAGGCAGAGCAGGGCACCTTCAATCCTATTATAATTTTCTTCATCTTTATTCAAGTAGATAAAACATACTTAAAAAGGGGGAAAAAAATCCTTTGGAATTGAGAACTGACCTTTTTTGTTTGTTGCTTCATTAAGCCTCCGAAATGAGGGAGGTTTGTATCTCTGCTTCAGCTGGTCCATGGCCATTTCCTTTCAGAATTGTTGAAATTAATGCAATTATTTCAGCTGGATTTGCAAGTGCTCAGCTGCGCTTTCGAAGACCCTGGTTTTGTGTGCACTATATATAACCCCCTTCAGTCCCACTAACTTCAGAGAGGTGACACAAGCACCCAGCGCTCTCTCCTCACTGATGTTCTTTATTTCATCTTAACACGCAAATCATAGTTTAAAAACCTTTTTGCAGGTGAAGTGTTCTGAAGACAGATCTGAAATTATGGTTGATGGTGGAAGAATCTTTATTTTTCCAACCAAACTTGGCTAAAAGGAGTGAACTCACTTTCATTTAACAGGAAATCAATGAGGGTTGAAAATATATACTAACCATTCAGTATTATTTAATAGAGCGCAATCCAACACAGAAGGAGTTATCAATCAGCCAAAGCGCTGCCTGAATCAGTTGTGAACGTCGCATTTAAAGCTGTATAAACCCCCCGTGCTTGGGAAATGGCCTTGGAGAGAGAAATCGGGCAAAACATCCCATAAACCACATTCACCTGCGAAGGCTGACATTTTCCCAGCGTCGTAGTGCTGGTGGCCTTGGACATAACCGCAATTAGTGCGGCGAGTGTTCAGCCGTTTGGGGGGGGGAAATATTAATTAGTATTGGCTATTTTGGTCTTCATTCAATCTTTCTCTTTCAGGTCTTGTTTCTCTTAGTTGGGAGAAGTCTACAACTACCTGAAGGGAGGTTGTAGCGCAGTGGGAGTCGGCCTCTTCTCCCAGGCAACCAGTGCTAGGACAAGAGGACACAGCCTCAAGCTTCGCCAGGGGAGGTTCAGGTTGGACATCAGGAAGCATTTCTTCTCAGCAAGGGTCATTAGCCATTGGAAGGGGCTGCCCAGGGAGGTGGTGGAGTCACCATCTCTGGAGGGGTTTAAGAAAAGCCTGGACATGGCACTTAGTGCCCTGGTCTAGTTGCCATGGTGGTGTCAGGGCAATGGTTGGACTCGATGATCCCAGAGGGCTCTTCCAACCTGATTAATCCCTTGATTCTGAGAAGAAAAAGAGCCGAAATCACGTCGCCAGCCACCACGGCGCTGATCCACAGCACGGGAAGCTGCAGAGGATGAGGGACGCTTTCCCTGGCTGCTCCCACAAGAGTGAGACATGGAAACATGAAAAGGTTTTACCATCCTCCGTGCAGTATCTCCCTAAAGTTCTCAGATGTGTTTATAATTTCCTATTTTTTCATCTTCCCTCCCATTATCGCATACTTAAAACCTGAAAATTGTTTAGTCTGCCACCTAGAATGTGAAAAGGTTTAATACCAAAACAGATTCTCTTTCTTTTTCCTAAAATAAGCCTACAGTTTTCTAAGAGGCTGTAAATATTTTCAAAGCTCTGCACTGAAAGGTTTCTAGGTCCAAATGTGTTTCTGTGTCCAAAATATGGCAAATATTGTGTCTCTGTTAAAAAAATCCTGGTAATTTTGTAGTGTCTCTTCAGAAAAAAAAAAAATAATCATTGCTTCATCTGTTTTTCTTTCCCACTTACATCAATACCTAATAAATATGTCCCATAAAGTTGCAACTTCACAGACCTAATTAGCTGTTGAAACTTACACAGAAAGATTGTTTACGATGAAGGCTTCACTTTCCAAATTAAAAAAAAAATTGCTTACATAATAAACTCAGAAATAAATGCAGGAATAACAAATAAATAGTATTTCAGGATGAGCATCTGTATGTTATGGGAGGTAGGCACAAAAATTCTATCCAAATAAATTTTTATCATACATCCTTAATATAAACAGCAACCATATTTCTGGCTGGCTTAATTTATGGAGCTTTGGATGTTCACTTAACGCTGAGTGATTTTTATCACTCAGTTTTGGATTTTTAAGTATGTAAATTACGCAAGGGGAAAAAAAAACATAAGGAAAGGAATGTACAACAATTGTGTGTCAGCATGGGTCATTGAACAGGCGCACCTGCACCTCGGTGTAAGATCATCGCTGCTTTGACTAGCAGTGTCTGTCAGGGTCACACACCCCCTCTGCTTCTCCTACGGATTTTAAAGTATTTTAATCCTTGGCCTGAGTCACCAGCTCTGGCAAGGAGGTGTTTTTCAAACTCCTTTCATGAAATGTGAATATATTTTTTTTTTCCTTCAAGTAGCTGGTTCCTCTTCACTGACACGTGTCCTTAGATGCCGTACGAGCACTGGGACGATTGGTCTTTACAGACACTGCCTTTCCACTACCAACCTGCTACGTTTCCTGCTATTTTGAGTTCCTGGCTGGTACATACCACGAAAAAAAAAAAATGTGCACACCTTCACGGTGCCTGGGCTTGCAGAGCACCAGCTCCCCACGTTTGTCGGGATATTGGGAATTGCAGAACAGCGTTTGGCTCTTGCACAGGGTGCTGAAGGGTCGGTGGGTGAATGAATGAAACCAGAGTGTGGAGCCCACAGCCCAGCTTTCTACATGCTGTTCCTGAAACAAGCGGGACTCATATTTACTCTCCAACAGCAAAATCTGTGTACTCTGGTGTGTTCACGCTTGTTCTTCTCACACCCGTTCATACCTGAAGTCCTCAGTGCCTCTTCCATGCTCATCCTCTGGTCGGACACAATTCCCAAAGGGCATCCCAGGTTATTCTCTGAAGCTATGGAGGCTCCTTTTCAGCTACCATTAGGTTGCTCAGTACATTACTTGACAATAAAGATGCTTTCTCCCTCAGCCATCGTGACAGAGAGCCAGCAAACTCCAATCCTCTTCAGGTCTGCCTATGCCCTTTTGAAAAGGGGCAAGATGATTAAGAAATCACACCCTAAATTCCTATTTAAAGTGGTTTTTGAGTCCTGCCTGAACAGGTTCTTCACCTTAACAGATGACTCTCTGAAAGAAAGCTCCATTCTCCAAAATCTCCATAGATTTACCCAATTTTTCTCTACAAGATTGAGCTTTTAAGACTCTGCCTTATAGTGAGAGGCCAGCCTGCCTCACCCACGCTCCTGAGACATCTCCACACACACTCACCTGGATGATGACAGAATCACAGAATCGATCAGGTTGGAAGAGCCCTCTGGGATCATCGAGTCCAACCATTGCCCTGACACCACCATGGCAACTAGACCAGGGCACTAAGTGCCATGTCCAGGCTTTTCTTAAACCCCTCCAGAGATGGTGACTCCACCACCTCCCTGGGCAGCCCCTTCCAATGGCTAATGACCCTTGCTGAGAAGAAATGCTTCCTAATGGCCAACCTGACCCTCCCCTCCACTGCTAACCACCAAGCCTCATTTTACCAGGACACAGGCAGCTTTAAACATCTGCCGCTCACCGAGATGTTCACGGCAGCTGCACAGAGCTCCTCTCTGACCTCTGTTAAAGATTATGCAGCGGACAGGGCAGCCAAGTCAGATGCCAGGTTCAAAAGGACAAAATTTCAACTGCTGTTTGACCGATGCAGCTGGAACTTCTCCCTTCCACCGTTCAAGGAAAATATAGGTTGTCTCGTGCTTAGGAAGAAGAAAAGATGGTCCCTTACTCTCATCAGACTGGGGTTCTTCAAGACAGGACACCTCCAGCTCCACTTTTTGGAGTAGTTTGTAATAAAAACGTTGAATTTCAAGGGAATTGAGGGAACATCACAACAGTTCTGTGCTCACTGTCCTTACCTAAGAGCAGAGTGAGGCAAAGGGCTTGTACTGGCCCGGAGAGATAGGAGCCAAGGGAAACCACCTCTCATCAGCGTGGAGCATCTGTGCAGCTACAGCAGGATAACGCCGTCGTATCAAGAGGCTCCAGTCGCTGGCGGGTTATCCCAAGTGCTGCACAGCATGAGCTGCACCAGAGAGACAGCCAAGAAACACGACGTCACCTTGTCCGGTTCCCAGCGGGGATGAGAGGTCAGAAAATTCTGGTAATGTTGCAGTTTTCCCTTATTTGAGGTCTGGACAGCAAACCCAGATATCACTTAAGGCAAAGACAAAAACTAGAGAGCACTGAAAGCGCATGTCCTGGGTAAACCAAACCGAAGTGACTCAGCAGCTACAGAAGGGGTGGGGAGCTGAGAACTACTGCCTGTGTTACCGAGGTCATTTACCTTCTCAACAAATACTTTTCTACAGCCCTGGGGACTGCGTGCTCTGAGCTCTCGCACCGCAACGACCCTTGTCTCTTGGCACATGTCCCTTGGGATGGACTTTGGAATGCCCAGCTGAACCTGCCCGACCATAACAGGGCAGAAGATGCCAACTACGAATATATTTATGCTGCAGTCCAGAGGTTTTATCGCAACTAACAGTCGCACCTGCCTAGCCCTGGACTATCTGGTGACTGTCTCGCTAAGCTGTAGGTCTGCAGGTACACCAGATTCAGCACAGGCTGAAAACATCTCTGAAGACCCTGAGGAAATCCCAGCTCCGTTACTGTCCAGGCTTTTCTCTGCACCAACATTAACATGCAGGGACATATAACGTAGCCAAAGGTTTATTAGAGTCCATTCAAGAAAACTAACGATTTCCATCCATCAGTTATGCTGCAGGTAGATGCCTGGTTAGAGAATCCCCCTTTATAAATTTTGGATTAGCAATTAGCATTTCCAGGACTGTGATTATTAACTAGAGTGGTGTTTAAGGGAATATGTGACAGGTTGAGGGGTGTCCTAATACTTATTTAATGACTTTTTTTGTGGGAGTGAAGCATACTCATTCATATTTGGAGCAAGTATAAATAAAAGCCTGTCAGAGGAAAAAAAAAAATATATATATATTCTGTGGCACTGCAGAGGGGATAAATAGCCCCAAAAGACCCCATTGTACTTCAGAAACTCTGGCAGTTAACTGTCCAGTCTCCTGGCTGTCCCCTCAGATCCCAGTGGTCAAGACCTAGCAGGTACTTGGCTTTAAAATAAGCCACACAAGCGCCTATGGGCTGTATTTCAAAGGGACTAATGAGAGGTGTTGGCTACAAGATCATCAAGATGCACTAGAAAGAGAGCCAGGAATTTCCATAACAAAAGTATCAGACTTTGAGACTACCTTGGAGTCCCCCTACTCCCCCAACCCCTGCTCTTCCCCATTTGCTATCCTGACCTATCCCACCCTGGGGATAAGTTACACTTGGTTTACTCTAAGCACGAGTATTTAGGTGCTCATATGAGACACAAACTCATCAAGGTAAGAACCTGCAGACGGAGTTGTAATAACACCACAGACACTTTCAGATCCCATTCGCTTATTTTGTTCCTGTAATTATTTTTCCTCTCTCCTCTGTTCTAATGGCAATAACATTTATAGCAAATACCCATTTATAGCAAATACCCGTGTACTTGAGCGGTGGTTTGGGACGTACCGACGCGCACGCATCAAACAATGCCAGGCTTCAGATGATATCAGTATACATCCAGTACATCAAATTATTTTAAAGATCAAAACATACTTTTACATTTGAATGAACTATTTAGCATATTGTAGAACCAAAAGGTGGAACAAACTTTCCCTGGAGGGAGGATCCAGATGACTCTGAGTCTGGGTTCATAAAACAACCTCCCTTACTCCTCTTATCACAATGTTATCTGAACACCTTTCCAAAGCAATTAAATCCAGGCAACTTGAACAAGCATTTTCTCAGATCATCCTACGTGTTTTTTTGTCCACATCCAGAAGCAAAAAAAAAAAAAAAAAAAAAAAGAGATTATTGTGGTGTTTTTCATCTCATATAAAACTCTACAACTACTAAGAAAGTGTGTGTTAGAGCAGGGCTGGGTGCAGCTGGCCGGGTGCTGTCCCCAGCTGAGTGCCAGCTGCACAGTCCCACCCCACCACACCCGGGGACTCTGAGCATCTCAGAGAAGGCAATTTCTTGTAGCTACCAAGAATTACTCACTAAATAAGTGAATGAATTAAAATTTGCATAGACAAATAAGAAATGCAAAACCTCAATGAAAGTGCAGTAAAGGGAATCAGTGAAGCTCTTACTCACAAGGATGTTTTCTAGCCTGTAGTGGGTTTTGTGAGATATTCTATTTAATAAAATTATCTTAGATGCAATTTATAATGATGCCAACTGAAGGAGCTAATCTGATACCAATAAACTAAGATATCTGAACTTATTTTCTGTGCTCACTGAGTTGAATTGTTGTGTTCCTCCTCCTAATGCTAGTTTGTTCATGCAACATACTTCTCTGCTTTTTTTTCCCCCCAATATATGAACTTTTTTTTTTAGTTACTTTGAGAGCTGAGCCTTAGGACTGACAACTATTTTCCAAATGGTCAGTTTAAATGTCTCTTCGTACTGAGGATCCCTGGTTTAACTGATCCCACAGAGCAGAAGGAACGAGGATATAAGGGGTCACATCGCTGGGCTGCGTAAGGCAACACCAGCCCTGCTGGGAGATAAAGGCAGCCCGGAGCAGGCAGGGCGAGCGTGGGGAGAGGGTGCCCAGCGAGAGATAAGGGTGGGGGAGAGAGAGCGGTTGGGGAAACCCATCTGAGCAGCAAGAAGGGGCAGCAGGACTGGGATGATAATGCAGCTCCCTGGGATGGCCGGTCTGTCAACGTGGCCATGAATTCCCAGGCTGTGTTTGCAGCTAGCAGTGAGGAGGAGACGGCACGACCAGACCCCAGGGAGGGAAATTAGCAGGGCAAAAAATTAGCAGCTGTCCGGAGGAGGAAGCACCCCAGCAGGGAGGTTTGTGTACAGCAAGAGTTTGGAGCTGCTCTGGACACAGACCGATCCCGTGATCGACTGGATTCCTTGTGGCGTCCTGGAGCTGACGCCGTCCCAGCAGCCTGGCTGTGCTGGGTGCTGTTTGACTGCTCGGGGAAGGGGACGCAGTCAGTGCTAGGTTGGATAAAGTCTTGTTATGTTGAATTTTGCTATTTCTGATTATTTTGCTTGGGACTCACTTCCCAACTTCCCTTTTTCTTTACCTTATCCATAATTAATGTACTAAAACCTGTGCTTGGAAAGACTAATGAGAAGGGAGCAATTAAATCCCTGCTCTCTCAAGTGGACAAATTAAAAAAAAAAGAAGAAACACCAGGTAAAATTCTCCCACTTAAAGTTCCAATGAGAATATATTTATCTTTTTGTGTTGAAAACTGTTTCAGGTGCTTCCCCCTTCAGTCGAACAAAGTCCAATGCCCAGAGCACGGTGTCATCCCTGGTTTGGCGCACGGAGAAGTCCCAGAGGCCAAACGATGGCCACCAGCAAGGCAGCGTGGAGTGAATCCGATCCATCATGCAGGAGAAGTGAACCCGCACCGGGCGCTACAACGACATCCCACTTCGCTTCTTCGAGTCCTTCCGTGCGATGGGACTGAAGGACAAGATCTCCTTGTAAATATGCTCTTGAAAAACAGAACAAAATAACCGTGAATGTGTGATTTTAGAGGACACAAATGAAAAGTTGGAGTGTTAGAGGAGGTATTCAGTGGAGAGGATAGGGCAGATACGAGCTGGGAGAGACAGACAGAGCAGAGAGGGGAAAAAATTCTGCCTGAAGAGCTGGAGGGATCTTTGTTGAATGCATAAAAGCAAGAGCAAGGCAAGGGAGATGTGCACCATCACCAAGGCACCAGCAGGCAACTGCAGCCTTACAGGAAAGGGAGAGAGGCAGGAAAGTCCCGTCCTCGACAGGAACTTCAAAGAAGATAGACTTACTTCTCCACTCATCTATCGAAAGCTTTTCGTGCTCCAGAGAATCATCGTAGGACTGTTGAGCTTCAGTCTCCTCCTCGACGTCTCGGAACTGGTCGAAATAGGGGTGAGCCAACGCCTCCGTCGCCGTAAGGCGCTTCTCCACGTCCAGCTGCAACATCTTGTCAAGCAGATCCACCGCTGTAGGAGGAGATGGGAACAGGGCTAAGCAAAGTGCGACGGAGAACAAGCCTCCCGTGCACGAACCCTGCGAGCGATGGGACTAGTGTATCCAACGCTACATCTCCAGAGCTGAAAAATGAAAGAGATTCCTCAACCTGGTCAAGGTAGCGTGGAGCTCCCGGCAGTGGGGACGCCACATCTGCCCCACAGCAGCCGTGGGGAGCTCTCACTGACAGATCTGGGGGTGTAAATTGTGAAGAAATAACAAATGAGTCTTGAAGGAGCCTTGCTGCAGGGATGGGGCTGCAGAACCGTAAACAGCAAGCCAGTAACTTCAAGATATTTTTCAGTTTTAATAATTTGCTTTCACTCTGACCCCTGCAACTCAAAATTAGTGAGTAATCTCTACAGAAATCTATACACCCCCAGCAAACAGGAAGGCAGGAAGCTCAGACATCAACTAGTCTCCCAGCCCCGTTCCCCCTTGGTTTTAACAGCTTAATGCTTTCTTCTTTTCAGCTTTTACAAGAGTTTTGCTCTCTCTTGCCTCTAATCGACCTGGGGAAAGAGCTCCTTGGAAGAGATCAATTTTTACCATGAAAATTGCCCGTCTGAGCTGCCTGTTAAGTATCAACAGATCCAGATGTTCAACAAACAGTTCGGATCTAAGCTGTACTCTATAAAAATAAATTAAAAAAATCACTGAGTGGATGATGGGGCTCTCTTAGCACTTCATCAAAACCTGTGACACCTTAGATGTGGGGCTGGGAAACAATAATGAACAAAGAAGAGCTGGTTTATTTATCTAAATACTACTGATCATAATATCACCTGCTTGGCTACAAGCAACAACCTCTGGAAGCCAATATCAGCCAAAATTCATCCCAACTCTCATACCGAGTGGAGCTGATGCACACACCTGTCCTAATCCCATAATTTGCACCCCACAACATAGACATCCCTTATATCCAGCACCCGCTCGCTTCTGGCTTGTTGATGCAAGAGCCAGAAGTTTCTCTCTTCCTTAAATATTGTATGTTACAGTCTGTGTTATTTCAAAATTAAATTAAAAATTTAAAGAGTCAAGTAAATGGCCAAGAACAGCCATTCTAATGCTAATAAAGAATAATTTTGCTTTTAATTCCTAACATATTTTCTCTGGGGAGAGGCAGGGCACAACCTGCAAGGGAGGGAGTAGCAAGAAGTTATGAGAAAGAGGAGAAAAAAAAATCACAGCTGTGAAAAGTCGTGAGAAATGCCAGAGCTGACTTACCCCGAGGATTGGCTTTGGGGAAAAGCACAGACAAATCCTTCTTGGGGATTTTAGGAAGGGACTTGATGTAACTCTTAGCCTGAAAGAGAAAGGAAAGCACAGACATTCTGCACGTGGACAAGTGCCAGGGGCTGGGAAATCCAACTCTCAGGTCTCATGGCTCAGAGGAGCAAAGGCAAACGAACAGCAGATCATCCGAGGTGACACGTGTCAGCGACCAGTTTGCAAGGAACTGTTTTTACCAATTGAGATGCAGAAATATTCCTGCTTTAAGGGCCAAACTGGAGAACAGAGGAGGTCAGTGGTTTGCTGGGGTGTCAGGCACCTCACCCTGGAGTCCCTGCAATCCCCACCAGTTCCCAACACACCAAATCCATCAGATGTGCCACTAGCAAAGAGAAACATCTTCCTTGTCAAGGGGGAAGACTGCTGTTGCTCTTCTCCGCTGCTGTGCAAGCAGCACCTCTCCCATCTCGAAGACCCGGCCAAGCAAACCTCTCCCCACCACACCTCTGCCAGCAAAACCTGAACCCACAGCGACCTTCCTTACCGCTTTGTCCTCCAGCTTCTCCACGAAGTCTTCTCCTGGGTGCCCCGTTACTTTCAGGATCTGAGTCAGTTGGTCCAGGTCTGGCAGGCTGCGTTAAAGATCACGCGTGCAGGAGCGAGCCCTGGGGACCCCCCACCAGCTCAGCCTGCGGGCTGGGTGCCCGCGAGCCCGAGGACCCGTGGGAGCTACGAGGAGGTTGGGATACAAACCCAACAGAGCCGCACAAGCAGAGACTCGTTAGACGGGCAAAAAGAGCTCTGAGGCTTTTTTCCTGGGGTGCCGTTTTCATCAATGGATCATTTCGCTGGCAGAACTCTGCCAGGGCGTGGGCCTGGGGGGTACACGAGGGTTTGGGGATGGAGCTGTGGCCACGCACAGTTAGACTGCTGACACAGAGCACGCGTGGCCAGCACAGAGGGGGATTTCTAAGGTGGCTTGGCCCCCTCCTATCTTCTGTTTCCCTCACCAAAATGACTCGTCCCCATCATTACCTCCTGGTAAACCAGACCGACACCTATTTTTCTCAGTAGCCTTCTTCCTAAAAGCCCTTTCACACACACCAAGAATTATTACTCCCCCCCAGGGAACCGGTTCAGCCTGAAAGGATACAGTCTTTTCCTTTAAACAGCGTTTTCCCAGTCAGCATTTCTGCCATGATACAGCCAATAGACCAGATATCCACTGCTCGGAGAGAAAAGAAGAAGAAAAAAAAGAAGAAAGAGGACAGTAAAGAGGCAGCAATGCTTGCTGGGGCTGTTGCTTGCTTTCTTGCTTGCAGCAGACACCGATTTAAATTTCACTCCCATTTTCCACCCTCTCTCCTGTTCTTTCTACGCTGCTAAAATCTCTGCTTCCATCATTTCCCGCAGGCACGAGCTTTGAGAGGCAAGCAGCAGCTCTGGGACTCGCCCTGCTCCAGGGGACACCGATGATAAAGCAGCAAAACATCTGGAGGATTTACGTGAGCTCTGACCCAGCCGTGACAGCGGGATCCCCGGGCTCGTCACCGCACAGTCACACCGCTGAAGCAACCCAGCTCACCTGTCTGGTTGTAATGCATCCAGTTCAGGATGACTTCGGGGGCCCTGTACCAGCGCGTAACCACGTAGCCGGTCATTTCAGCGTCGGCGTGTCTGGCCAAGCCAAAGTCCAAGATCTGCAGTTCACCAAAGGAAGAGGGAGAAGGAAGGGCAGGAAAGACAAGAGAAATCCTACAGGCAAGTGAGGAGCTACTTCAAAGAGGTCACAACGAAGCTCCAACTACACCACAGCCACCCATGAAATGGTTCAAAGAACTGACAGGTTTGTCTTAATTCCACTGTAAATTGCAAACCGGCTGCAAAACCAGCCATTGTGTGAAGACCCTGGAGAAGGGATCGGTGCTGTGCGCTACCTGGAAGGTCACTTCCTCTCTTGAAGCTTAAGTTTCAAATCAGAATCAGTCAGGTTGGAAGACCCCTCTGGAATCATCAAGTCCAACCATTGCCCTGACACCACCATGTCAACTAGACCAGGGCACTAAGTGCCATGGCCAGGCTTTTCTTAAACACCTCCAGAGATGGTGACTCCACCACCTCCCTGGGCAGCCCCTTCCAATGGCTAATGACCCTTGCTAAGAAGAAATGCTTCCTAATGTCCAACCTGAACCTCCCCTGGCGAAGCTTGAGGCTGTGTCCTCTTGTCCTGTCACTAGTTGCCTGGGAGAAGAGGCCGACTCCCACTCTGCTATACTCTCAGGTAGTTGTAGAGAGCGAGAAGGTCTCCCCTCAGCCTCTTTTTCTGCAGGCTAAACACCCCCAGGTCCCTCAGCCACTCCTCACAGGACATACCCTCTAGACCCTATCTCTGAGCTTTATTTAATTGAGTTCTATAACCTGGCGGTAAAGGTGTGCTCCCAGGTCACCACGACTCACCCTTTCCTATAAAATCACCCTGCAGCTGACAGGGGTGGCCTCTCCCTCAATCCTGGAGATGACCCAACCTTTACCGGCAACAGAGCCGTTCCCTGCAATACACATTACAGAAAACCCAGGCTGGACCATCGCAGCTTGGGTGAACCCTTCAGAGCAATCCTGAACATAACTTTGTCTGGAATCACAACCATCACATCAGTGAGAACCAAAGGGTAACTGGGGTTGAATCCAGTTATCCTTCAGGGATCGGTCACCTAACGCAAGCATTGCTCAGCAGCATTGCATCTGTTTAGGAAGTCGTTACGAAGCGCCGTGCCACAGGAATTACGGCGACAGGATGTTCATTCCAAGTCTTGGGCCCTGACTCAGCAAGTTACATCAGCAGGTGAGTATTTCTCACTGCCTGCAACCGCCGGGTAATGAAACGCCTCGAATCGAGTCTCAGAAGGCAAGAGGAAACATGACGGTGCCGGATTCCTGCTGGCAGAGCAGTTCCTCCGCGATCTGATATGCTACGTGCTACAAAGCGGTGCTTTTCCACCTACCTTTAGCTGACAGTCTTCGTTCACGGCCAGGTTGCCTGGCTTCAGGTCCTACAACAGACAAGAACAGAATAATAAGGATGTTTTAATTTGCAATACATCAACACGAGCCTCAACCAAAGCTCTGCTCGCCTTTGATGGGATCCCATAACATCCCAAGTCCAGTACTGATACAGCAAAGGCACCATGCTTGCTATACTGTACAGCTTGAGGTTACTATTTTATTTTATCTGAAGCAGTTTTCATTCAAAAAGCGTCATAAAATGCTTCACAGCTCATCAGAAAATACAGCATTTCCTCAAAATGCTGCACAAGTAGCAAATCCAAACATGTATAGGGTGGAGGAGGGAAAAGAGGGAGGACACCAGAGAGACCTTAGAGCAGATGAGGCTGTTTGTGAAATGATGTTTAGGATTTTTTTTACTTTACACCCAAAATGTGTTTTTCTTAAACGGACAAAAATCAGAGTAACAGCGCCCATGAACTTACCCTGTGGATGATTCCGGCTGAATGAATGTACTGCAATAAAAAGAGAAGCCACAACGTGATCACCAGCAGACAAGACTTTCTGTTCTCCAGCAGAGAAGTGAGAGCTACAAACAAGAACTTGCTGAGAACACAACTCTGCCTGGGGCAGCAGGTGGAAAAGAAATCTCTGCACTGAATTTCTGACAATATTTGCGATGATATTGCCCCTCTACAGAAGAGGGTAGAGCAGAAGAGGAGGAATGGAGCAACCGTTCCTTACAGCGAGTGAACTAGTAGCTTAAAACTATCAAAGGCACCAGGGTTACAGGTAGGAACGTGGTCAGTAGATGACATGAAAACTTTTTTTTTCCACATAGTTTAACACCCAACCCAACATTTAACACCCAACCAACACGTCGTCATTAAACCACAAAACTGGAAATCAGATTCGAGTTGCAAAAACGGACTACAGGGCTTTTATGGCACCAGTTACACCTTCTGTGTGTCCTTCCCCGCTTTGTTTAAACGCAAGATAACAGTGATCTGGGGAAAGGTGTTATTAAGGTGAGCTCATTAGTGCCCGTAAGCCGCAGCTCTGGTTCCGGGTGAAGGGTGTTACAGAGGGCAACGTTAAGACGTTGGCTCTGCCCCTCGGGGTTTGCAGGGATTGCCTCCTGCTCTCTCAAAGCAGCGTATTCCTTCCTTGTTCTGTTGAATAGAAAATCATTCCCTGTCTTCTCCTCTGTTAGGAATTGAGCAGAAGCTCCCGTTGCTACCAGCCTCCTCCTTTCTACACAGAGTTTTGCTAAGGGTTGGGGCAAGTCAGAGAGCGTCGCAACCGCTGCCATGGGAAAACCACCGCAAGGTCTATGACTGCCGATTGCTTCGGTACCCATCAACTGATGTGAACGAGCAGATGTGTGCTGGAAGAGTCACTCAACAGCAAATATCTCCTCTCAGGCTATGCCATAACCCCCCCAAATCTTCCTATACAGTGTTGGAAGGGGGTTTTGTTATGGTGACGTGTAAAGGAGACACAAGGAGTCACTAAACTCCTCCGGACCCACCTACCTTCAGCCCTTTCAGCATTTGGTAGACCAGGTACTGGATCTTTTCGTCACTGAATTCATGTCCCATGATCTTTTGTAAATCTGTCCGCATGTATGGCATCACCAGGTAGCTAAAAGGCAGGAAGACAAGGCCCTGAGTCTAGAAGAAAAACACAGGGAACCAGGCTAGCCTTGTTCTCACTTGGGTTTTTTCGGCTGTGTAACTTACGGTAACCAAGACGAGTTGCCGTGACAATGTTCCCAGCACAGCCTGCAGCGACGCTGGGGTTTCGACCTGCTCTGAAAATTGCCCTTTCTCCTCCCCTCAAATTAGATATCTGACCTCAAATCAGAACAAGGGTCTTCCAAACTTTTACAGTCCTGAATTAGTTTACTTTAGACCTCAAGTGATGTTCAATCCCGGACAGCCTTACACCATCTGGGAGCCGAAACATCTTGCACAGCTTGAAAGAGTCTTGCAAAACTGCTGCGTTGGCTCCCAAATTTATCTTTGTAACCTTCTCAAGCCCTGCCTCGGAAGACAACATCTAGCTTCCTTCAGTCCTTGGCCTGCTGCTGAGACTGCTAATTACTTGATCGTCTTCCAGCAGGAACTGATCCGAGAACCTTCAAACACTTTTCCTGCAGGCTGCTAAATACCCAGCCATCAGCTGAAAACCCAAACCCTGCTCGTGGCTCAAGGATGGGGAAGGGAAAACGACTCATCCAACCTCACCATCACCACAAAATGCCACAAAAAAAAAAAAATGAAGAGCCAGCATCACGGTGAAAAGCCAGCCAGGTCTTTAGAATTCTCCGTTTAATTGCCCCAGGGCCAACAATACTTCTCCAGCTCTGAGTGCAGCCTCTTAGCTCAGCAGTCACCCAGGCAGCGTGTTGGCACGGATCATGCTACATGTGATACGCCACGGAATGTAATGCCTCTTCCTTACATACCTGGGTCTATATACACTGTTCTCCCAGCTGTGAGCGTGGCGTGGGAGCTGGTTATGGTTTCTGGGTGTTCTCCCCATGGGAACTGACTCGTGCTTTTGATTCTTTGTGTTATTTGGGGACATCTAGGTTTAGCCTGGCCCCTTTTAGACTGCACTTCACCCCGGCCTATCGTCCTGCTGCTAAGTCACCGGTGTCTTGGGCAATGGCTGAGTCTACACAGAGTGAACAAAAACTCCAAACTTACAAGTCCTGGAAGCCCTGGTAGGAGGTGGCGGAGGTGAAGACATCAAGCAGCCCAATGACCTGGTGGAGAAGAGAAGTCCACATTTAAACCTCGAAACCGTTTGCTGTGCACGTGGGACTCACGCAGCAGCTCTCCATCGGCACACGCACATGGGTGAGCACCAAGAACTCCACGTGAGGAATCCGAGGACTCCTCACTATGCTGCACAGCTGCTTTTCCTCTTACTAATACTCAGGAGCACCCATTACACATCTGCTTCAGCCTGGTGCCAACTGGGTGCAGCAGACAGGCAGCAGTTAAACCCTGAGACTGCCTGCGCGTGCCAGATGTCGACACCTCTCAATTAAAAGAAAGGTGATGCTGCCACAAAGGACTTGTTTCCCCTCTTGTTTCACCAGGAAAGAAGAAAAACTGAGTACTTACGTTCTCGTGTTGCATGTGCTTCAACAGCATGAGCTCTCTGTACGCTCTCTTGGCAAAGATCTCCGACTGGAACGGGCGGCAGAGCTTCTTGATGGCCACTTTCTCCCCCGTCTTCTTGTCTATGGCTGAACTGCAGCAGAAAAATAAAACCCAGTTCTGACATCAGCAGCATGTTCGAACGAATTTTTGAGATACCAAAGGTCTTCTCCTAGAGAAGGGCTAATTCTGGAGCAAAGAACAGCAAAGAAAGGCCCCTTGATCTTGCCCAGCGCAGCCCTGCACACACAGCCGTTACCCTGTGTGACTTGGGGCAGCAAAGCACAGCCCATGCTCTTTGGAGGACAAGGTGAGCTACCAAGTAGTGGCTCATCTTTATTCCCCTTAACCTGCAGAAACGAGCTGGAGTTAACAGAGCCATGAGAAGAGGGAAACCCACATGGTTAAAGGCCAGGATTAGTTCTAGCTCTGCCTGCTCCTTCCCTCACGCATGGAGAGAAGGGAATAGAGCGATTTCTGCTTTGCCATCAGCCTGGAGGTTGTCGTCTTTGAAGGTCCATCAGGTGCCTTCGCTGTGTTCTGGAGCAAAGACAGTGGATGCCACACGCTGAAAATACCGGCTGCTGGAATTAATCCTCCTGCATTCGGGGTCTGTGGTGCTGTACGTACGCGTGTGTGTAAAAGCAGGTCTGAAAACAAGAGTCTTTTATAAAGCTGATGAAAACATGGTCCAACAGCCATCGCTGGAGGCGGGACGTGTCATTCCCTCTGGTTCCTTTCGCTGTTTGCGGCTGGAGCGGGCGATCCCACGATGCTTTCTCTCCTTTCGGAGGTTCTTTGATCAGGCCCCAGGTTTCACCAGGTAGGAAGAGGGGAGGGAGGTCCTCACGCAGAGATAACCCTAATTCGGGATCCTCGGGGGTGTTTTCCGGGGGGGTCTCGGTGTACCCTGTTACACATTGGTGTCTCAGCCCTTCCTTGACCTTTCCAAGAGGCAAACAGATGAGGAAAGGGTTTTCCCTGCCAAATCACGCTCTGGGTTTACAGAGCAGTTCCTCGTTGCTCTGTAAATCCTTATCTCATCTCCCAGGGAAACAGAAGGGCTGTAAACCGGCGTGTTTAGTCCCACAGCTTTTATCTGCGCAGGGTAACCGAGCCCACGTGAACGCTGGCATCGGAGCTTTGCACGAGTCCTCCAGCCTCACACGGACCCTTTTCTCCTGCTTCCTCCTCCAAAGGATTCGTGATCCACCCCCACCAGTCCCTGACCTCCAGGCTCCAGCCACTGCTCCTTCCTCGAGGCTCTCGCAGGATCCGAGACAGGGAGGGGCAGGTACCATAAAGCTGTAGACACGTTACTGTGACCTCCAGGGCTGTCACAATAAACAGGGAAATGCCATCTATAGTAACACAATCAAATGGTGCATTTCACGGGGTGTAGGGAGTAGGAGAGGTGGGAATATTCTGCTCTGCGTGGTTTTCCCTTCGGCCCAACACTGAGGAGGGGTTATCAGCTCCTTGCTGAAGATCTTGGAAGCCTCTCACACAGCTTTCTCCCATTGTCAGCCACAAGCCATCAGTTGTGGTGTGTCCTCCGGCAGCTTTCATCAGCCTCCCCGATACCATCGGGCAATCTCCCTGCTCTTGGCCACCGAGGTCCCTTCCAGTTGCTGTGCATGACGAGAGCGGACACATCCTTTGGGAGCTGTGGTGTGACAGTGATTTCGTTGGTGCATTCAGCTGGGAACAGCAAAGGAATTGCTGGACCAGTCACACAAGGCAGCTCCAGCATTGAACATGGCACGGGGTATCTTAGGAGGACAGGGAAGAGCTGTCTTGGTGTCAGGACTTCAGCGGGTGTTGGCAGAGGGGACAGCTCGGTGTAAGGTTTTCTGAGGAGCCCGGGAAGTAAGAGGAAGGGACTTGGACCATGTAGTCAAACAGCTTGTGCAGGACTCAGGGAAGATGCCCTAATCCGAGGGTGCAGGTTCTCACACACAGCATCCAACCCCACCACTCCACACAGGAGAGTTGGTGGTGGAGCTTCAGCCCACCCAGCACCAACAGCACCACCACGTCCACCCTTGCCCTAGGACACAGCTAAGAGTGAACAGACACAGCCGGGGAGAGCCCACCACGTCCTCCCCAGCCCAGGTTTAACGAACAGCTGAGGTTTGGGATGACGCCGGGCAGAGATGGGCCAGACCAGCGCCGGAGGGGTCAGAGGACTCTGCTCCCACAGCTACATTCGGCTGGAAGCCAAATCACTACAGGGTTGGGCAGAATTAACGAGGGAAGAAACACATCGTCGCTGTTTTGCCTGAGTTAGTTTCTCGGCTGCTCAAGGAGGAGTAAAAACCTGCAGCTCTGAATAATCCTGGATCATAGCAGGGTGTTGCCATGGGAAAGCTTCCCAGCAATTCCCAGCAGAGGACAGCAAATCCTAACTCCCCACGCTCCCACCTCTGCTTTGTGCAGGGATCAGCGCAAAGGGACCAGTAAAAGATTTGTAATTTTGTTGTTTGTTTTTTTTTCTGGTGGGCAAGGGAACTTCGGAAGGATTTCCCTTTCCTTCTTTGTCCTATTTTCTTTTTGTCCTCCTGTTTTCCTTCATGATAAACCCCAGAAAACACTGTGCAAATATCAAAAACCACCAGGTTCAGTTTTGCCTGATTTTGCAGGACTCATTTAAGCGTCTCAGAAGCTTAAATGCACCTGGGCAGCAGAGTGGGGAGAGAAACACTGGGGGCCTCTTTGTAACCAGGGGACAAGGACAGGACCTGGGCCCAGGGTTGCAGGATCCGTGCCGTGACAGCCGGCAGACAGACCTTGCCCAACCCCTACAAAAGGGGACACACCTTCTTGCTTGTTTGCTTTTTTTTTATAGCTCGGCGTGTTATGAAACAAGGGCCCCATTCAGATCCTCTCAATGGGCTGCTTCATGTTGAGCCTTAAAAAGTCGCCCGTCTCCTCCGCTCGCCAACGTAAACCCAGATCTGACTCCTCGCCCCCACGACAGGCACCTTTCCCGGCCGATGAACAGCAGCTTGTGCTGCTCCCTCGGAGGCTGAGGTTTATCAGCAGCAGGGAAGGAAGGCCCACTCTGTCACTGATCCTGGTTTACAATAATTTCTGTCTATTTTATGATTTCAAGCTGGAAGCGGTATCAAAGTGGTGGAGGGGGGATTGTCCAGCTCCTTTCTCCAGGCAGCCCAGCAAGGACACGCTGCAGCCACCCCTGTTCCAGTGCCCACCTCTGTCATCACCCACAAATGGCTTTCAGACACTCAGGTACCTATTTTGTCCCTCCCTTTTGCTGCCAGACAGAAACCCTCCCTTAACGCAAGCTCCAGACCAAGGCAGCTCGAAACCTGCCTGACCCCCAAGTCCAGGAGATCCCCCAAGTCCAGGTGATCCCCCCCCAAGTCCAGGTGACCCCCCCAGGTGTCAGCCCTGCCTACCTGGTCCTCGAGCCGCTGCCTGAGGACACCCACCGAGGTGAGCTTGGATGGGGAACGCTCCCCTCCGAGCCCACCCAGGGCAACCGCAGGAGGAAACATCTCCATTTCTTCAAGTTCCCGACCCGCTGCCCGCGCCGGAGCGGGAGGCAAACCTCCTTCATCACACATGCAAATGGCCTTTCCTAATGGAGGGGTGCCGACAAGCACCTCCTCACTTGCCCCCCGGCGCGATACTTCAGACACCCCCATCTCACCCCGTGCCTGGGGTGCAGGCAGGACCCCAACTCACCACACCGAGCCGTAGGCTCCGGACCCCAAGGGGTGGAGGGACGTGTATCTCCTGGGCAGCTCCCAGAGGGTTTTGTTCACCTCCTGTCTGTAAAAGCCTCTTCTCCTTGCGATGTTCATCGCCCGGCGGGTGCGGGACTGCCACCCCCCCAGAGTACCGGAGTACGGGAGGGCTTCTGGGGCGAGACAGGGACAGCGAGGCCTCCTGCGCTGGTAAAAAAAGGCTCTAGCGAGTTTCCTTCTCTGCTTTCAGCTGTTGGGAGCGTGAAGGGACATGTCTTTGGGCCCTCCTCCCTCCGCCTCCACATCGGCAGGGGTGAGGCATCAGGTGTCCCGACACGCCTCGCTCCGTACAGGTGCCTCCGGACTCTGCTACAGAGCGGAGCGCCCAGCCCGCGGCAGGCACACCTCCGGCAGCCCCACCGGCAGCTCTCCTGCTGCCACCGGGCCACCAGCCCAGAAATGTCCTCGTGGGGCTCGGAGGGGGCCTCCTGAAATCCCTGCTCTGAACAAGCGGGTGAGTAAGGACTTGTCGAGCCGGGGAATCCGGGGGACAAGCCACAGCGCCTCGTCAGATGAGCGGGGACATTCTTCTTTCCAGCTGATGGAGGGCAGCTCCGGGCTCGTGACGAAGGACACCGGGGTGTCACCTCCACAGACGAGCAGGGAAGCGATGGCGATTTCCTCCCAAGCCTGGCTTCCCAGCAGAGCAGGGACACAGTGAAAGCAGGCTGAGGTTCGACACCTTCGCCCAGGTGACTGCAGCGAGGAGGTGCAGGAGCAGCTGCGAGATGGGACCATCCTGAGAACTGCTCATGCCCCAGGTGGCTTCACCTGCAGCAGGTCCAACGCCCTTCTCAGGTCTTCTTGGACAGCACAAAGCCCAAGTTCACTGCGGTGCCTACCGGTACCACGCCAGACCAGCAAACCCAGCCTGCAAGAAGGTCCGTTCCTGGGACGCAGAGAACGCCTCGACATTTTGCTCCAACTTCAGGAGGCTCAGGTGGGGCTCCCGCGCAGCAGGTAGGTCCATCCTACATTCTTTCCAAAGGAAGTGACTAAGCTGCGCCTTACCAAGCCAGCCCAGCTGCTTACACTGCACTCTACCCCACCAGCGCTCAGCCTCACCCACGAAGGTGTCCCTGCCCCGAGCACGGCCGTGCAGCAGGGCTAGAGCCGAGTCACTCGATCCATGGGAATGATGGAAAAAAGCACCACGAGGGTTTTAGGACAGACTCATTGTACCTGCTCACAGGCTGCAACACGTATTAGCGTTGCCCCTTAGGTTCTTCACATCGCCACGGTAAGGTCCACTCTTTTATAAAACACAAACCAGGTGCTACGGCAATTTTTTAACCTTCCTTATGTACGTAGGTGTAAATAAGCCCTGGCTCTAGCAACAGCACAGTCAGGAAACACACCGAGGAGTAGCACGGTTCTATAAATACACCTGTGAGCAAGAGGGGTTACAGCAGCTCCTGGTACATAAGCGAACGTGTAACTCGTTCGTCATTCTACGAACACGGCTCTTGCTCAACTACACGTGCACACGCGGGTGATGAGCGCGCAATTAAGGAGTTTGAATATCTAGGGCATGGCTTGGCTGCAGAAAGGGGAATTAATTCAAGGGACTGATTCACAGCCAATAGGAAACCTGGAGTTCAGTAATTTGACTTTGTAGGTGTAGTTTATTTTTTTCCCCATTTCAGTTCTCACTGATTATTTTTTTATTTTTCCCCATTTTATTCTCACTGATTATTATATATTACAATATAACCAGGATATATTGTAACTGAGCACATTCAGGAATTGTCTGTCTTGCATTTTGTGGATTTTTTTTCCTCCCAGCAGACAATAAATGACAAGTCCTGTTCAGGGTTTTTTTTTTTTCCTCTCCTCTCAGCTGGTCCCAAGGTGAGAACAAGCAGGAAGGCAGCTGAGAGAACACCCCCCCCTTCTCTTTGTACTTAAATCAGCAGCCACACAGCTCTGTGACAGGGGAGCACACGTGTTGTGGCTACCAGCTACCTGCCTTGGACCAGCACGAACCACCCGGTTTTATCAAAGCCTGGGAACTTCGGTTATTGAGGCTTTTGTCAGTGTGAAGAATACAGCTTTGGTCAATCATTCATCTGAGTGAACGGCACCAATATACAACAGAGGTGGGAAATCTCCACTGATGCTCCCGCTCCCATCAACACTCTCCCACCACCAACTAGATGGCAGCTGAAGAGGAAAAAAAATCACTTTAATATAGCAAACAAACACAAACCAGTGCTACGGGGGAGGGGTCCCAGGGCTGGCCATGCAGCAGAACACTGGTCTATTTCCTAAACAGAAAATAAAAGTATTTTTTTCTGTGCCCAGTACTCACAGTCAGACTCTAAGCTGGTTTTGCATCGAAGAATTCACTTGGGAAAAATAGGGACACAAGCCCAGTGTCAGCAGAGAGAGGCAGTCAACAAGCCACGCAGCCTTGGCCCCCCCATCCCAGCCATCAGACTGGATCCCATAGGACACGAGGGAGAAATTCACCCCGTGCTAAAACTAAACCCTTTAGTGCCAGAGGTGTGTTAAGTACCATCAGCGCAGTAAATCTGAAAAATAGGTTTTATTTTTAACCAGTGGTATTGTGACATCTTATCCGGCATAACCAATTACAGCAAAATTCATGGATAGAAACAAAATAGCAGATTCTCTTCTTTGAAGTGCGTCCTCCCGTGGGGGCTGCGGGCAGCTGGGCAGCATTGCACTGAGGGCAGGGAGCCCCGACTCCGAATGAAACACTCCCACTCACACAGACACGCACGCACGCACACACGACGTCTATATTTTTAAAAATCTTTAGCAATATTTCCGCAGGAAATCACACCGTAGCATCTACACATAAAAGGGCTGATAAAAATAATCTTGTTGTAGGTTTACAGAGTATATCTACACGTTCATTTCAATACCTGGACCGCTGGTCCAGCAGAAAAGGGAGGGTGTTTTGTCTTGATTTTGTTGGGCTGAGGAGAGTTTTATGCCAGAGCATGAAATAACTGCTCTCTTCATCTCACCCCAGACCTTTACTAAGTGTTTGACCTGAAGAGATCATTTAAAGTAGCCTAGGAAGAGTCAATGGCTTTGTCATCCGTGTCCCATCCCTTTGTGCTGCCTCTTCAAACACGGGGGTAAAAACACTACAAACAGTTCCTCTCCGTCCCGTAGGTACCAAGAACACAAAATACTGCCAAAGCCTTTCTCCTCACATACACAGGTACGTTGGCCACACAGGACACCTGCAACAAATACACGTCTACAAATGTCTCTCCACAAGGCCCAGCATCGGGCTCTGAGCTCCCCGGGTACGGTTCTAGCACACAAACATGCCGAGAAACCTCCCTCCTGCCAGGCTCTACCTCTGGGCATTTCACTCACGCAGAGTCCTGTGAAATACAAAATATCTGAACCATGTTTGTATTCAAACATACTCCCTTGTCGTGTTTCCTCAGGCAGAGATCAACCTGCTAAAAAACAGCCAAGCAGCTCTTATCTGAGAGGGGAAAAAAAACCCCTAGTAAATGTTAGTTTTATACATATATAAATATTTATATTTATAGATATAGACAGTGAAAGGGAGATTGTGGGTTTATGCATGCTTATTTCTTTGCTTTGGATTCCAATAATTCTAAAAAAAAAAAATCTTTTCAGGAAATAACTTAAGTTCTGGCACACAATGCCATAGTTGTTTCTTTGAAGAACATTTTTGACATTTCATCTCCCAAGAAACCCTCCGTTCCAAGCTCTCCTTCTCTGAAACCAGAAGGTCACAACAAAGAAAAAGGGGCACGTTTCTATGCCGTATATTTTATCCTTTCCTCGTCAAAGCCCCCAGAGTGGCAGGTATTTCACAACGAGCTGCAGCACAAGAGGAAGGATGCTGTGATTTCATGGCACCGGCTGAGGTACTCAGTAAAACAGTTCACTGATGATTTAACTTGCCCCAGTGCCACCCCCAAAAAACTAACGACAAAAATCAAGCAGCTCTTACAGGCACATACAGCTGTAACATGCAAAAACACCCCACCTTTTGAGGAACAAAATACACAAACGTGTGGCTAGCAAGAACCTTCTCCAGCCTCTGTCTCCTGGGAGCTGACGCTGGGAAGCCTCAGAACGAGAGGAGGGGGAAGAGGGAAAAATACAACATCCAAATCCAGGGGTAGAGGCTGTTGCCTCTGAAAGTTATTTCCTGATTACATCGAGTTCATGCCTGGCTATCTGGGAGCCTTCACCCTGAAAACAGTGGGGTCAGAGATTTCCACTCCAGACTTCCTTTCCCCTCTCTCCTCATTCAATTTAAGGCACAAACATATTTACAGTTTCAAACAAAACCTTTTCACATTCCAAGAATCAGCCATCAGAAGCCCTGTACATTCTGCTGTACCAGGAAGATCTGGACGTAAATCAGCCATCTGGCATTGAACAAGGACATCCCTCGACCCCACCTTGTCCTGAAGAAAACAGAGGACTCTAAGCCTATGCCACAACTTCCATTATTTTGAGGTTACTTAATTATAGAAGAATTGATAACTGGCAATGATTGTAACCAAATTTGAAACGTCAACTTCCCCACCTTGCCCCAGCAGTGCAAACTTGAGCACTGTTCCTCTGGAAGGACTAAAGAGCAGTCAGAGCAGGTCTTCAGAGGCTTGCCCCAGCTGTACACGGAATACAAGAGAGCATGCAGCATGTTTACATAGACTCAGCTTTCTTCCCTCCCTCCCCCCCCGCCCACCCCAATTCAACACACACAAAACCCCTCCACCAAGGAGAATATTGTTGTGACGAGGCACTTGAACGATAATCGGAGAGTCCCTATGGAAAGGCCTTCCCCTCACAGTGAAGTGGGACAAACAGAAGAGAGCAGTTTCTCAGGACTCCATCTCCTCTTGGTCAAGCGGCGGTGGCACAAAGCTGATTACTTCGTCGTAAGTCAGGCCTGGTGGGAAAAGTGTGACAGAAACTTAACAGGCAGCACTAAAGACATCGTTCATGCAAGAAAACCTGCAACAATCTTAAAGGTTCTAACACTATTTTAATCAAAAAACATGGTTTAATTAAGAAAAGAATGGTTACACCGTTCTCAGAGACTAGCATACACAATAAAAGAGACTTCCAGAGCGTTGAGGAGATGTGAATAACTTTGAAACAATAAAGACATGAGCAACCATGTCGCCTACATGTTTATATGCTCATAGTAATAATTAGTTACCAGGGATTATGCTAATTATGTGCACAGGACGTGATAGATTCACTCAGTCTAAGCGCCTCAGAACAAACAGGATGCCCACATTTGTATCAGTTTCTTTTGTGCCTCTTTTGAGCCTTTTTGAGGCTCAGAGGTGACCTTAGTGCAGTCTACAACTACCTGAAGGGAGGATGTAGCGCAGTGGGAGTCGGCCTCTTCTCCCAGGCAACCAGCGATAGGACAAGAGGACACAGCCTCAAGCTTCGCCAGGGGAGGGTCAGGTTGGACATTAGGAAGCATTTCTTCTCAGCAAGGGTCATTAGCCATTGGAAGGGGCTGCCCAGGGAGGTGGTGGAGTCACCATCTCTGGAGGGGTTTAAGAAAAGACTGGACATGGCACTTAGTGCCCTGGTCTAGTTGCCATGGTGGTGTCAGGGCAATGGTTGGACTCGATGATCCCAGAGGGCTCTTCCAACCTCATTGATTCTGTGATTCTGTGATTCTTAAGCACCCTGGCTCAGCCGAACTGCAGCTTATGGAACAGACCACGAGGGAAGCAGCTGGCTCGCTCTCCCGTCCCCCAAACTCACTTTTCCATTCTTCAATCTCAAGTTCTCTGCTTTCAAAAGACTGGTCATAGGGGTCTGCCACTGGTTCATCGTCGGGGTCGTGATACTGAGCAAAGTAGGCGTGAGCCAGCGCTTCTGCTGCAGTAATCCGTTTGTCTGTGTCCAATACCAACATCTTCTCTAGCAAGTCCACAGCTGCAAAAGCACCGAAACACAGAAGAACGGATTTTACCCAGCGAGCTGTAACACTGTCTTCTGAAATGTAAGCCTGGAAAAGCCCAACGGATATGAGGAACCTGTAGTTTCTCAGGACCCACTCATCATCCACAATTTCTTCCTCTTACACCCTCAGCCCACACACACTCTGTAAACTTTGTACATGGTACGTAGCTCTCTTCTGAACTACCCCTGCAGTCAAGACAAAACTTTGGGCAAGCCTTGGTGTCCCAGGCCATGCCAGCTTCAGCTTCTGGCAGAGCACCACATGTAAAAAGCAAGCCTTACCTAGTGGGTTGGCACCAATAAACACATTTTCAAAGTTCATTTTCGGCATGTAAGACAAAGACTGAATGTAGTTTCTTGCCTGTGGAAATAAATGCTCTGTTGAAGTATAATACAATCCAGCCACCAAGACAGAGTACATTTCAATCATCCTGAAGCACTGGTTATTATGGTCTGTCTCCTCACTTTGCCTTCTCTTTAGTTATTCTGATACTTACTAAGCCCATCAGCATTATCCCTTCCCAACTAAAAGCCACTCAAGACAGCAGAGGAAGAGTTGACATTACTTGGGGTTCATGCAAGAGTGAAAAGCCAAGAGGTGCTGCAAGAGCTGCCTGCCTTGGAGGCCTGGTGAGGCTGCGTGCAGGAGGGTGTCTGCTGGTAAGCCACACAACATGGCACACAATGCAAAACCGACTCACATCCAGGCTCTCCCGAGTCTCAGAAGTCTGTGGTTGAGCACACGCTATCCAAAGCTCAAGTCTTCATTTAGTACAAAACACCTTGCTGAAGAGCAGGTAGTTAATGCCCACCCCATGCCACATGCGAGCACATCCTTTCTAGAAGCAAACACTGCAAGTGAAGACCTGCCCTGCAAACCCCCCTCATCTGCTCGGGTCTCACCTCATGGCTGGGCATCCTGTTAATGAGATATGCAGGGGGTGTTCCCGTCAGACGCATGATCTGCTGAAGCTGGTTAATATCTTAAGAGCCTAGTCAAGGGCTTTGTTAAAAACAGTGCAAAAACCATTTTAAACAGTAAACAGCTGCATACAAAGCATTTCTTCTGCAAACCACAAGGCAAAAGCCATACAGGCAGGGTCTGCTCATTTTTGCAAGTGAAAAGTTTAGCAATTGCACTAGTGAACACTTAAAACAACGGAGAATTACTGAGCAGTTGGTAACAGGGTCAGTACAGAAAGTAGTTCTGTCTGCAGTAAGTAGCATTACACTACAACACCTTTGCATTCACATTTCCCAACAGCTTTAAGCCACCGGAGCAGACGTTTCCTTTGGCTGAAGCTACTCCTCAAACAATCTCCCAGGCTGCTGCAGCCTCAGGAAAATTAATAAAATAAAAATTTAAACAGAAACAAAACTTGTACCCTCTGCACTGGTTACCAGCTTTTTTGCTTGCTGCATAGAAAGTACTTAAGTTCCTTGTGGTGCAAAGTGAAATCGGCTCACAACTGACACCTCCTTCTGAACAGCTTTGAATGCGCTTTGCTATGTGGGCGAGGTGACAGAAGGCAATAAATGCAAAATTAGCAAAGCATTAGCATTGCATAAGACAGAGTTAGCTGATGTCAGTGAACAGACAGAGAAAGTACGAGCAAGTAATGCAGCAGAAAAACAGGATTTGTTACAGTGACACACTAAAGGCCCTCAAACACTTAATAGTTTTGCTGTCTCCATGCAATGGAAAAAAAATAGTAGAAACAGTACTTGAACTGCATTTTTTTTTTTTAAAAGAGACTCTTGATTTGGACCTGGCTAAGAGCAGTTATCCTTTTTATTGTGCAACGTTAAAAAAAACCCAAACAAAAACACTTCAATCTTACGTCTGCAAACTAATCTTTTGCTTAACCTAGTCAACCTTTAAGCTTATCTGTCTCGCTAATCCCCTGTATTTCAAACACCACACTACCCTTGAGGTCAGCTCACAGGGCACGCAAAGCAACCTGTGTTATTCAGTTCTAACCTTTCCAAGGGTAGAAGACCCCAGGGCTTTTTAAACTGGTGTGATGTTCAACAAGTTGACCAACTGAATCCAACTTGCACCTTCATCAAATGGAATTCAAGGCTAACCCCCAATTTCGTGTTTACAGTCACTGTTACATGAAAAAAAAAACCCCTAAGCTGCAGTGCAAACTAATCTTATCATCACTCTCCACCACGCTGATCCTCTATCACGTATCAGAAACAGCACAGTGACTTGCTAAAGTGTGCTGCTCGTTACCTCTACGCAAGCTCGCTGCTCACTATGCATTAACTCGTTAATCCGTACTGTCACGGCATCTCTTGCTCTAACTTTTATGCACTTTGCCTTCAGGAACGGGTAAAAACAAATGCCATTTAATACTGTCTTTGCAGAAGTTCACAATTCAAGATGAGAACAATACAGAAATGGCAGCATGGCTGAGAATGTGGCACCCTTCAAAAATGAGACTGCAGAAAGCTTTTTGCTATTGATAAAAGGGCCCCGTAGAGCAATACCCTTTAAATACATAGCATAATTAATTAATATTCTCAGCAGAATATATACTGTGTGCCCTGGAAACAGCTGCCACATAAAAGCACCTAAAAGGTATTTTGGATTTTATGCAACAAAGATGGTGGCAGTAGCATTTCAGAAATTAATCACACTACAGAAGGGACTGTGTGCGTTTAGATCACACACTTGCTCCTGTTAAGAAAGATCCTTGGGCAGACAATCTGGAGAAATAATAATTGAGACGAGCCTCAAGCTCTCAGCTGTGAAAAATACTTCCCCAGCAGCATCTGATCATACAATATATCACGAACTATAAACCCACAAACTGAAAGAAAAGTCACGAAGCAGTAAAATGAGAATATGGAAGGAAGAAATCATACCACAGGCAGAGGTAAGAGGAATAAAGATCAGATACACACAGCATAAGAACTCAAAGCCATCCAAATAATGACAAAGGAAGAAAAATAACAGAAAATAAAGCCCAACACATACTACAGAGAGACTACAGGAGGGCAACACACAAACTCGGGACTTCCAAAAGGGCAGATATTACAATCAAAGTGTAAACTCACAGACTCTGAGGAGATTTTCTTCAAAAGCTCAGGCCCTGGGGTTCCAACGAGTCTCAAAATGAGCTTCAACTGATCAATATCTAATGATGGACCATAAAGGAAAATGCTGGGACAAATCAAAAAGAAAAGCGCAACATAACAGCCTGTTCATGTTGAAAGTTAACACCTGCCAAGGCCTCCACTGAAAACCTATTTTAAGCAAACCGTATTCATGCCTCTCGTTTACAGTTGAACAACTTGTCTACAAATACGCCACATGCATTGAATCAGTCACTATTGTGGAGCAGAAGTCATTTACATGCTCACTTCACCCTTTGAGGCCCCACACCAAAGCAGAAGCAGCAGTTAGTAGGATTAGGTCACGTTAGTGACAGAGGAAGTAAAGCAGAAGGCTGAAAAGTGTAGGCACTAAGGTTTTAAAAAAGTCAAGGCCTTCTGTGAACGCCTTCCGAGGTAATTCAGCCACTTCTAGAACTGAGAAAGTAAGAGAACAACTGGACCCTGCTTGTGACCTACAGCATCCCTCCACCTGAACACGGGGTGCACCCTTCCCACGCCCGCAGCACCCGGCAGAGGGGCTGGACCCCGCCAGCTCCCCGGGACCAGCAGGGCAGGAGGCCAAAGCACCTGGATCTTCCTTCTGCCCTACAGACCCGCTAGAGCGGCAGAGAGAACAGAATATGGGCTCAGGTTTAAAATCTCTCTGTAGAAAGCTCTCGGGACATAACATTGCAGATGCAAATAATGTTTTATCCACAACAGAGCTTCCACCAGGCCACCTACCGATCCGAGCTGTCCTCTTTCACAAGGCAGAAAAATCAAATATTGGGCATAAGTGACAAAACATATGTCACTGGAGGGAAAAAAAATCCACTAAAGACACAGTTTTATGTCTACAACTCAAGACAGTAAGGAGACACAAGGTATCTTTTTAAAACCATTAAAAGAATAATCTCCCTTCTTGGAATTATCCTCCATGCTGCCCTTCAAAACCTCCCAGTGATTTCACTGTGTCTGTAATGTTTAGATTTGCCCTTAAAATTCAAACTAGTTACACATTTTCCTTTCAATAAAAGTAGTCTACTTACTAGAACTGGTTTTTCCAGGATCAATGCCTTCCTGATGCTTTAAGATACAGTTACAATGCCTTGTTAGAGTATCTTTTGAGGACCACATGAGCTTCAAAAACTGTCTCCTGTTTTTTAAAAAAGCCTCAGAGTTCCTGTAATACTGGCAACCTGGAGATTAAGGAAATCACCAATACTTTGCTAAAACCTTTATCTTTTGATGTAAACTTTGGTCTAAACTTTTACATATGAAATGAATTAAAAGCCCTGGAAATAGTACTTTGTCAGAACAGCTGAACTAATTTCTCACTTCTCAAGTTGCTTGGCCAGCTCCTACTGACTTAAACACTCAAAACCTAAGAGCAAATCCAATGAATCCAGTTGGATTTAGATTAGCTGCTCAATTGCCAACTCTTAATTGTCAATGCTTAAAATGAAATCAGTATATCCAGTGGTGTAGGAGAATTAGCAGAGGGTGCTATACTAACCACAATTACCTCATTTAAACTGGCTTTTCTTCAGTGCCATTTAGAACAGCCCTGACGTCTTTCACTTGTTCTTGTGCAAGAAAAAGTTGTGCACATTGCAGACTAGTAACATGCCTCAGAAGTCACAAGCCGTACCTCAGTTTGAATATTTTTATTCTTTTCAAGGCATTTAAAATCATGTGCACCAGATGTGCCAACAATACTGCTGCCCAGTTTGCTGTCAGCTCTTTTCCCAGGGGACAGCATGCTATGGGAAGGTACTTGTGTAATATACTTCAGTGTCTTCTCTCAGATAAAGAAAACACAGAATACAAAACTGGCACTGCCACAGGCGTGCCAAAACTCAACCCCTGCTTCTAGTTTTAGGCCTGCCATCTATAACCTGCTGAATTAACTACAGGGCCTACCACATCCCAGAGGAATGGGCCATAAGTAATTAAAAGACAGGAAAAACAGTAAATACAAAGCAAAAGAAAAAAACCACATGTGCATGGAGAAGGAAAGCGCAGCATGCAACCCCCAAATGCCATCATCAAGGTACCCCCAACAAGTGATGAGTCTCAGCGATTCTAAAATTCAGAAAACAACCTGCCATCACCATCAGTACCAGGCACGGCAAGGTTGGAAGAGCTTACCCAGGCAAAGCAAAGTTCAGAAGTTGTTTTAGCTGCCACCACAAGCAAGAATAAGATGTGTCAGAAGAATATGCCGTTTCAGACTGGTTAGTTATCATGGAAGCACCATACTACTGAATAAAAATAATGATAAAAATACTCTTCAGGGTTTAAAGGGAATGCAGTCAACTTAAAACATACAGAAAAAGAAAACTGGCTGAACGAGTACAAAACATTCAAGATATTCTTATTTGTACTTTACATCATTTTATGCAAGTCAAATTGTCAAACTTAAAGTCAACTTTCCTACTTCATTGTATGGATCATTCACATTACAAGAGCTGTAAAAAATTAAGAATATACATGTTTAACAGCAACTGACCTTGGCAAAAGACAGATAACAAAGAAAGCCTTTAGCTATGCCTCACATTAGAAGCCCGAAGGACTCTTCATTACCTTAATTTTTTGTCTCTGACTAGTCTTTCCCACAATCTTGCTGCCCTTCTCCGCCTCCTAGCAGAGATTTTACCAATATTTGAAATCCATCTTTCATCCAAATATTTCCACCCATAGATTACAATAGAAACAATTCAGTTAGCTTACAGTCAGATTTAAATTAGGAATATTGTAACAGTCCTGCAGAACTAAACCCATATTAATCACAGGGTTTTTTCTAAAAGTATCTATAATTCTTCCTTTAAGACAATCACAGTCATGTTCAGAATCTCTACAGATTAGGTCCTTCAGAACTTAAAATTAAATTCAGCATTAGTTTATCAGTGGCATAATCATCATAGACAGCGTTGGAGATCATCATCTCAGAATACAACTTTATTACTTACCAGATTAAATTAACTGTACAGCTTGCCTGTACTGAAGCCCCTTACAAGTAATATGTGCATCTCCAGGCTGTATAAAGAAATATCTGATGGACAATAACATCACACCATTTCTGCTAAATCCTTGGTGAAAGGGACCAATACTTCAAACAAGAGACCCATCTGACCAGGAGGATGATCATCCTGAGAAGGCATTACCTGTTCTGTCACTATATTTCATTTTGGAAACGTGAAGCTATACAGTTGAGAAAATTAACATCTGGAGACCAAAAAGCAAGAACATCAATTTTTCAGTTGTCCAGCGGGAGCAGTTTCCAGCTTCCTGAACACACAGAATTCACAGTCACGTTGCCTCCAACTGCAAAGTGAACTCCCTCAAACTGCAATGGATTTCGATATACTATATCCTTGGCTACTAGAAGCATGGTCAATATACCTTGAATTAAGCACATTAATATTAATTGCAAACTAAGTCAGCAATTGCATAGTGACACTGCAGGAGGAACACAGGCCTCAGCAAACCTGTGGGTACAAAGAAACTATCAAGAGCCCAGAAGTACCCAACAGGATCTACATCTGAAAAATTCCTAAAACTTTCTCCAAAAAACATACATATACAAAGATTTCAGAGAGCCTTCCAAGACAGGGAGAAGCTAAAACCCATTGTTATCTCACTTCTTCCTGCTGTCTTTAGATGGCAGCAAAACTGGAGCGAAAGCTGACAGCTTGGTGCCTTTCTAGATCCTTGGATAAGTGTTACACACACAAACAAGACTCACAACCACAAACCCTGCTCCTCTTTATAGTTCTAACCTCATCATCAAACAGCATATACGTTACTTAAAGCAGGGAACCACACACACAAAATGTAAGCTGTAGTACCACAAAGTTTTATCTACAACAGGGAAGGATTGGGCCTTATTTTTCTTAAAATCTAACCAATTCAGAACAGAAAAAGCATTTAACTCAAAAGCATTACTACCATTTGCAAAAGAAATTGAGCATTTAAGGTAAAGAATCACAAGCATCTGCTAGGAGATATAAATTAAAGTATCTTAATATGATAAAATAAACCATTTAGATCCTAAAAGCAAACTCCATTTTGCATTGCAGATATTATTGGCTATAATGCACAGCTAAGAATGAAGCTGGAGAAAAAACTTCTCAAGCTTGGAAGACAACTGTTTTGTTCAATTCATAAAGAACATGTTGTGAAGCATTTCTTACACACTGCAAATCCTATTAGCAAATATTTTATGTGCAAGTATCAAGATTTTTAAAATCTAAAGCATCACTAGCGTTAAACAGTGGCAACAGCTTAAAGACTTTTACTTTGTTTGAATCAACAATTCTTGATTTCTCAAAAACAAAATCTGCCCAAACCAAATTACACGTGGTAAATCAGCCACTTGTAGCTTCTAAGCCACTTTCAGGTTAGTTCTGCTTCTGTCCCTGATGACAGAAAAATATGGCAGAGATAACTAAACAGCAAAGTATAACAAGGTCAACAAATTTGGAGAGAGATTATGAGATGGAGACAGGCAGAAAAAAGAGAAAAAATGGTAAAGTTAAAGCACATTGAAAAGGGAGATGAAACTGCATCAAAACTGGAATGAAAGCCGCCCCCCTGCCAAAGAGTTTTAGAATCTAAATGCTTTCCTGAAGTAACATAGTACATAGGCAGCCAGCACTTCCAGCACTAGTTTTAATCAAATGCTAACATATTTGAATGAACAGATATAAATACTAATCAAAGTTATTAAAATAAACAAACTGTGGTTTAAAGAATAAACTTTGGGAAAAGGTGGGCAGTGTAATCTTCTCTGGCAAATAAAGTCCAATTTCTAGGCAATTAAAAATCTTGCCAGCAGTAAATTATCCTTACACGTTGCGTGGCTGAACACACAAAAGCTGTAAGTATCACAATTTGCATCAAGTCTCAGTTCTAATTTCCTGGGGAAAATCATGACCAACTCTCACAAAGCGCTCTCATAAATGTGCCCAAGTGTCCTGCCCAGCCCACTTGGGTGCAATTTTGAAAATACGTTATTTTTCACATCAATACAAGCACACAGTAAAAGACAGCTCACAATCTGTTTAAGCTCAAGCATGGAAATGGAACTTAAACATTTCAGAGCAATTTGGAATGAGATCCTTGGCACTAACGAATCTGCAAACCCACTGCTTTCACAGCATACCACCAGGATACAGCAGAGAGGCCAGAGGGATGCTCCACGTTTGCTAGAAACCTGAAGTGTGAGAGGATTCTTAGCAGACAGCCTATTCCATGCAGTTATTTTCTCCAAACTCAAAGAGCAACGAATTTAAATAAACTTAAAGGAAAGTAACTCCCCAAAACAAACAACATGTGAGGAATTCTAGTGATGCTAATAGACAAGAAAGAGGAATAGATTTGCTTTCTTGCACACTGATTGTTTCACGTGCAGCAAAATCAAGAACTCACCTCATTGTACTGTGAGTAAAAGAAGCCATTAATTTAAAAACAAACAAAAAAATCCACAACCAAACAAACCCAGAACTTCTTTTCTTGTGAAGTATGTGAAAGTGAAGATCTCTAACTTCCATTTCAGAAAAAGACATTACTTTTAAAGGATACGGTCTGTACCAGGGAACAACGTTCTTCCAGTCAACAGTTCAGCCATAATGCATCCCACTGACCAAATATCAACTGAACAAAATAAAATAAAAACACAAAACAACATAATGCAGAAAAATAAAGTCTCAATAGAATCGCTCCATCCAGCAAGTACAACCAACTTTATCCTTAAACAGCCTTATGGCATTGAAGCAATCTGAGATGCGTTGCAAGCTAACCGATACTCTTCAGTAATTATGTCATCTAAGGCTTGTCCAAACAACAGAGCACTAGATCAGGCAGATTTTCCTTCCAGAGCATAATGTGCACTGAACACTGAAGAGCTGGGGAGGGATCTACACAATCAAAGTGGAAGAAACCTATTGAAGACAACTCTGAGGAATGAATTTGCATGTGGCCTTACACAAACTCTACCCAACAACCATCAACTGTTACACTACAGATACAAGACAACTCCATATATATATGCAAGAGGAAAAGAGCAAAGAAGAAAAAGTAGCGAGGTATGAAATCAGAAGAGCAGGTTATTTTCTTTGATCCGTACGCTCTCCTGTACAAGAACTATTCTCAGAATTTGCTTTTTTTTCTCTGTGCCCGATCTGGAAGTACTGTAGGGAAGCACGGTGTGTTGCTGAGAAGATACTGGAAACTGTGAGGAAAACAGAACTGTGAAGAAGTGGCTAAGAAGAGAGGAAAGGAAGGGAGATTTATGTACTTTTTAGCATTTCTTCACACCATAACTTCAGACATTTTTCAGCATATTCCCAACAGCTTCCTAGAAACACACCTTCTCCTCATCCAGATACATTCCATTCACGTACCTTAAAAAACACTGTGCTAGGAAAAATACGGGATAAGTGCTGACAACATTATGCTGATTGCAATTTCAAAGGTTCAAGCTTAAAGAAGTCTTGTGAATGCCATCACAATGATTCTTACTTTACATCTGTCAGACTGTGGTTCAAATACTAATCTATGCCTTCCTTCCTTTAATCACACTTTCTGAAGTGTAATTACCATGACTGCCAACTTATGCGATCAAACGGAAAGGAGCCCGTACAAAGGACAACCTTGTTTTCCACAATTCAGGACCTGAAAAGCCTCGTAAAATTAATTACCTGTCTGGTTGTAATGCATCCAGTTCAGCATGATCTCAGGAGCCCTGTACCACCGGGTAGCCACATACCCAGTCATCTCATCATCTGTGTGTCGGGCCAAGCCAAAATCCAGGATCTACAGAACAGAAAGACATCCACCAGCTACTGCAGCGGAGCAATGCAAACTAGTTAGAGCAAATAACTAGGCAGTTATTGGATTGGGTGGAGGAGAGGTGGTGTAACTGCAAAAGCAGATTATGAAACTAAATTTCACAACCTGTTAAAAGATACTAGCCTAGAACAGCTCAGGACTCAATCAGAATTACGTCTGGATATCTTCTCTCTACAACAACTACACCTGTTAACTCTACACTTTCATGATGATTCATTAAAAACACATGAACAGATACAGAAAAAACATCCTTACAACCCTTAATAGCTGGGAAAGACGTTATTACTTTGGGCCACAAAAGTATTGCCAAAAGGAATTATTTTGTCCCTTTCATTCCAAGGGACATCCACAAGGCATTCACTCAAATGACAGTCAAACCACTCAGACCTCATGATCACATTACCTTTAACTCACAGTCTTCATTTACAGCTAGGTTACTAGGTTTTAAATCCTAAAAAATTAAACAACATCAGCATTAACAGCGGTATATATGTTGTTTCACAAGTCTAAAGTAGATAAAAATGTAAATGCAGACAGAGAACAGGTGCTAGCTGGCTGTAAATATCAACTCTCCATACTCAGGAAAATTATTTTATCCCAGAGTCAGCTATCTCTTCTGTGGCCCTCAGAGGTGTCACAGATAAGCAATATATTCAATAATGAGAACCTACTTCACAGAGATACAAGCCAAACGTAGGCAGGAACAGAAACTATGGATCTTGACAACCACTTCCCCTGTTTAACCTTTTGACTGTCTCACTGAAATAATTCTCAGAAATGTTTTTCTTGTTTCTATAGGTGCCACACTGTTAGATTCTGTGCTGTGTTTTTTGAAGATATTTGTTCCTAACATTGCTAAGGAATCAGTCTTAGGATAAATACTCACCCTGTGTATTATGTCAGCTGAATGGATGTACTGTAAAGCAAGATGACAAATTTTATACAACAGTCCAAGTAGCCTCCTCGTATCTTCACTAGACAATACTGCCCTACCCCATCCCACACAATCCAAACGCTAGAGCTTGTCTGCAGAAGGAACCAAGTGTGTGTCTCTGGCTTTTAAGTAGGTAGGCGTTTCACTTTGTCTCTCCTTAGGAGCACAAAGGAGCACTGCCACCATGAGTGGAACACCACAAGTAAACAAAACTGAAGAAATGGAAGATTCACTGTCAGAGCAGATTAGAGGGCAGCATACTTAACTCTCCAGACTCTGCCCATAGAAACATCTTCTTAAATGATACATAGCTTTCCTGATACAGAACTCCAAAGAGGTATGAAGTGAAAGAACAGTAATACAAGGTTCTCCTACAATACGTTAGGAAAATTACAGAAGCCCCACTATGTACTCATATGAATCTCTGAGGATATGACATGCATCAAGACCTTCCACCTCCCATTGGTGAGCTATCGACATTCAGGTAGGACAGGTGCAAGTACCTTCAGTCCCCGAAGAATCTGGTATATGAGGAACTGCACATGGTCATCGGTGAGTTTCTGACATTTCACAATGTTGTTCAGATCTGCTCCCATAAGGTGTGTCACCAAGTACCTACGAACAAAAGGAAACACACAGGCTATGAAGCAATCCCTTCAACAGGATTAGGATAACATTCCCCTGTTCAGCACCAGGAGCAGGGCTGACTGTCCCAAAGCGTGTTGCTGAATGAAATATAGTTCATGACACTTTAGATCTCGTAGCAGATGAGTACACCAATTCCTCTGCACTGCTCAATAAAACACAAGTGAACAAGTCTGAAGAGTCCAATAGCTTAGGATGTCCTAGTATCTTTTGTGTTGGAATTCCGAATTGTTTGAGAATGTTGTCAGACAAATTAAGGTGGCAAATATTTCTGTAATAATCTGGGAGATGTAAGGAAGATACAAAAGATGTTTTGTTGCAGTCTTCAGAGAAGTTACCTACACATCATTGAATTCTTCTAGTGACTTGGCAGGGGTGAACACATCCAACAAACCAATCACCTAGAAAGAAAACAGTAAAGTGAAAAAGCTGTGAAATACAATAATTGTATATTTACTAGATGATCTTTAAGGTCCCTTCCAACCCAAACCATTCTATGATTCTATAATATGATACAGTTAATAAGATCCTTTGTGGAATAGAAACTACTCATTCCAGTAGATGTTTCATTTCCTACTACGTGAATCATTCAGATGTAGACAAATTAGTATTCATACAAGATCAGAAACAAACGTTCAGTTCTTGTGTAAAAAAAAAAATATACAGCTGTCTCTTCACATCAGCCATCCACTTAAAGCATCAAACAGGAGCCATAACAAAAAGCTGGTGTAAACACTGGTTTAGAATACCTTATTTCAGAAACAAACTAAAGTTTGTTCAGGAAATAAATGGATGAGAAAAACAAAAAAACAACCACCACACAAAACTGCTTGCTTCCTGCTCAATTCTTAATTATACTGGTGACTACATACTAAAATCAGAATTGGGAGACTGTATTTGTTTCACTTGTTATCACTGAGTAATGGCTAGAAAAATTCAAGGATCTGTAACACAAGCAATGAATAATAATGACTACAGTGAAAAATAAGTCAGGAAAATAGTGCAATGCAATGAGGACCCAATTTTCACAACCAGCTTCACGCTGTCACTTGTATTTTCTACCCAAAGAGCAGCTAGTCCACCTGTCACTTTATAGCTGAGCTGTTCTAACAGTAGAGAGTACAAGGATATGCATGTGTTACCTTGTGGAAAAGAATAACTATACCTTATTATGCCATAATTATGTTCTAGGTCATTTACAGCATTTTAAAAAAAAAAAAAAAAAAAAAAAAAATCTATCTGGTTGATAAAGATTATTCTAATTTTCACTGGAATGTGCTTTTAAACCTTATTTTCCTTCTCTTAATAGCAAATAATATTTTATTTTATGAATATATGAGATAAAGGGACAGGTTCTCTTCATCCACATCCAAAAAGCTTCTCTTCCCTGTTTAAGTCAGCATCTCACTTGTCTCCAATACACAACCATCACACACATTTCAGCAACTTCAGCAACGGTTCAAGTGTGTGTACAGAACCAAGAGCTGGATTCCCATCCTCCCCTTCGCATCATCCTTTTTATCTCATTGTTTACCCTTGTCAAGGATGTCAGAGCCAACTGAGTTACCTTTAAGCAGAGAATTAAAGACAAAACCTTTAGGGAACCTAGACTATGTTTTTGGAAAAGAAAGCAAGTGGGTAAGAAATAAAAGCCTCTGCCTAATCTATATTATACATTATAGATTGCATTTTATTGAGGAAACTGAAGAGAGAGAACACTTCCCTGCCTCTCTTGATATACATCACAGCAACTCCATTTCTAGACAGACATCATCTTCAAACTGTAACATTCACATCCATTCTGTATAATAATTCTTGTCCTTAGTTTCTTTTTCTCTGGTGGACTCTTCCATATCAGTTTTTACAGAAAAATGCAATATTTCCCACCAGCTTAGCATGGAAAGACAAAAACTAGACTTAGTTTTTTTTCATTTATCATTTTTATCTTGCTACACTGTAAAGCACAGTATCAAACTATCCGTATCTTTCACAAACACTTAAATAAAGTTATTCTGCAGCGCTTCACTGACTCACTTCTAAGGAAGTGTGAACACCAGTAGATTTAGAACCCAACTCCTAACCTTTTGCTTTCCCCTCCCAGCATTTTAGGACGTCACAGAGTTTATTAATTTCTTCATATGACAACAAACCCATTTGCTCTCCATCTGCCAGTGTTGCGCTTTACGCAAGCTAACGAGGCCTCCTGGAACTTGAAAATATAATGCAGACACGCTCGAGTGCTCTGCAGGTCCATTGATTTGCTCAAGATCATCACGAGCCAGACTAGATACAGGCCACAGAAAACCATCCTATGCTCAAGCTCCGTAACTGCCACACCTACCAGATTTGCTGCTGTGTTCTGTGCCACACAAAACCAAGTGTTTTACTTACAAACTGAGATCTGAATAGTCAAGACACCAGCACTAATAAGCCTGCCTGAACCAGCTCTGAACATCTCTGCCTCTGCAGGATTTTTAAACCACAACCTAGATAAACTTCCCACAGACAGACGATGGTACGATGAACTGACAATAAATATTTCTATATATAAACAACTTAACTTCCTTTATCAGTTAAAGTTACACAGGCTCTTTGCAATGCTAATCCAAAAATATTAATGAATGCCAGACGCAGAACTGTTGTAGCACCAGCCACAATCTAATTTTCATTGCTTAGCCTTATTAGCTTAGACAAAATGGATTGATATGCTGATTTTTTCTTTTTTTGGTAACAGATATTCAAAGCTTTCCTGTTGGGAGAATATCTCAGCTATGAGAAAAGGTCCAGAAAACACTCCTGGGGATGGATATTAAGCAGGATCAAATGCTACCTCTACTGTTGAGACAATGGTATCGTACAGAGGCACTGAGAAAGAATTGTTGACAACAGCACATATATGCATCAAAAGTTCCAACTACATTAGCCACACTAAAAACCCCAAAAAGATTTATGATACCAGCTGCTGACTGCAGTGGGTAGGAGCCATAACACACAAGCACCACTGCCACAACAGAAGAAGTTCTGAACAGACCATCCAAGGAGAAACTTCCAAAGAAATTATGCTTGTTTGGCTTTTTGTGCTAGACAAAGTTCCTAGGTTGGCTCAGCTGACTTCCAAACCAGTATTTCCCTTCTGCTAAGTTGGACACAAGAAATCAAGAGCCTTTCTTTCCTCTTGACATTCTGACAGCTCTGCAGAGGGCAGGTGATGACTCTTTGCTCCATCACATGTAATATTTGCTCCAAACAGCATGCAATATAAATATGTTGGTGTGTGAATGCCACAAACACTCAGAACTGGTCAACCAACTGTTTTCTACACCAAATGGAGATTATATAGAAAAATAGTTCCATGTAACATTTGCCACATCCTATTTTATTTCCCTGTTGATGATTTAAGTGGATGGCTTGTACAAAAAGCTGTCTGATTTCCATGCACCTCCCTCTTTTCCTCCCTATTTTACCTACAGGAAACTAGTGAACATCTACTTCACACCCTTCTGGCACAGTCAAGCCAAAACAAACGATGGAAAAACCTCCAGAAGACACTAAAAACAAGCTTTGAGATTTTATTTTTTAAATAAACTCTTAACATAACAAAAATTACAGCTTACTACAGCAAGCGAGCTGGAGAATGTAAGTGACATCACCCATGTCCTAAATCCTTAAGACAGCATGAAGCTGCTAAGCAGCAATTTCCACATTATTGTAGGAAATATTAATACTTTTTAACACAAAATTGGTTACGTGGGTTTTGGGTTTTATATCTGCACGCTTTTCTACAACTATAATCCCTCGGACTACTGCAAGCTTTGTATTTAGTATCAGAAAAAACCTATGCAACAAGATTCTTAAATGCCATCCTGCTGGATGCTCACTGGATAGTCCAACTTTTCATACCACCTCCTTCAACTCACATTTTCGTGTTTCATGTGCTTAAGTAGCCGTAGCTCTCGGTAGGTCCTTTTGGCATGGATGATAGACTGAAATGGTCGGGACAGCTTCTTTACAGCCACACGCAACCCAGTTTTTGTGTCAAAGGCAGAACTACAATAAAGAGTAATCAAATTATCAAAATGAATTATTTATAAACATCTTCAAATCCACACTTAGCAACTCCAGATAGCAACTATCTGGGCACTGAGTCACAGTCAACCCCAATTCTCCATTTTTGCAACGAAAATAATTTCTAGGCATCCTGGTCCACAACTTGCACCCCCACCCAAAATCCCCACGTATTTACACAACTCTTGGTTTCTACAGAAAATGTTTACAAGATGAGTCTTGTTCACACAGTACAGAGAAATTTTGTAGAAAAAAAATAAATGTTTATAATCTTTCTGTACAACAACAGTTGTGCTCTTAAACATAAATATGGCAATAAAAGTCTGGAAAGAGGAAGAGTACTTGTAATTATTATCTGTGTTCCCAAACATACTTTCATATACCACATTTCATTACAATATGCTCAAGATACTATCTTTGGTGGTTTAAGTCCATACAAAAATCCAAGGCCTGTGCCTAATAAAATCAACTGTGACGGTTGTTTATCACAACTGAAGCTGAAATCAAACCTCTTTGGTAAATCATATCTAATCCTAAACTCCTGTTATACAAAAATGCATGTGAATAAATGATATTTAGCCATACATTATTAAAACTTGTCCCTTTAGCAGAAACTTATACATAAAACCTGTACATATAAATAACGTTTCTTCTTAGAACCCACAAAGACTAACTCCACCCTATTTGGTAACTTCATATATATATAGTTGATATTTTGTACTGTAAAAACATCTTTTGAAGGAAGTACTATTACAACCTATTTATTTATAATATTAAGAGGCCAAAGCCTGACACTTTTGTAACACCCAAAAATTTAACACATGAAGAACTATGTTAAATTTCTGATACAGTGCACAAAGTCTTCCAGAGCTTAGGGATTATATGTGATGAACTAAAGAAATGTAGGTATTTAGCTGGGAACCAAATTACTCCTCTGTCTTCTTTGATGTTCTCACCTAAAACAGCTCTGGTTTGTCAAATAGGAAGGAGGAGGAGAAAAAGAGGATGTGAAATCAAGGTTACACTTGATTCAAGATAACAAACAAGAGGAAAGTATGGAATGGAGAAAGTCAGAGAAGAACAATATTTGTTTATTTTCCTGCTGCATTTTGATTCAGGGCAAACTCCTGCTTCCATTTAAAAGTGGGTATGTGCTAGTTCTTGCTAAACATCAAGTGAAAAGGAAATCCAAGCTTGTTTCTACCAACTGCGATCCTTCCCCCAGGTCCTGCAAGAGAATGGAAAAACCCACGGTGCACAACGGAGGAAGAGCATCTCCTTCCCTACCAAGGGGCACCTGCGTACACCCAGTGGGAAGAGCTCTCTGGAAAAGATACAAACCCACAGCTAGACAGAAGATCACAGGAGCACCAAACTGCCTAGCTGAATTACTCAAGCTACACCACACCGTCTCAAAGAATGCCCGTTATCAGCCACTTCAGACGTGAGTTATCCTTTACACCTCACTAGCCTGAGCAGACAAAAGAAGCCATTAAGCATTCATTTTTTAATCTTGATTTCAAATGATCTCTAGCAAGCCTTCACACACCACTAGAATATCAATATTTAAGCTGCAACACTTCAGGAAACACGGAATTCAATTTTTTTTAAGCTTCACCTACGCCATTTTGTGATATACAAACATCCCTAATTCAGGTTGTAATTATATGACAATATTTTAACGATACTCAAGGTGTTTTCTAGGACTTAGAGCAAAAGTAAGATTAGTCATAATTCAACACATGCTGTTGTGAATTAGTCATGAATCCTCACCAGCTTTCAAACATTTCAGGTACAAAAGGCAGCATATACCAGTATCTCATCTTGAAAAGCAGGGGATCCCCTGCGTATTAACCACCTTCACAGCCACATAGTCAGATTTCTCTCTTGGTTTCCACAGGATTTTCTTTAGACATTTCACAGCCACCAGATATAACAGAAGCTATTTCAGAGTCCAAAGGAAATTCAATTTCACCTTCTTTTTAATGACATTTTTGGGGTCGTATCAAGCCTGTTGTAGTAGATATACAACCTCCAAGGAGAATTGCAACCAGCAGAACTGAGAAACTGTTTAACCACCACAATGACACTGTGCACAAGCCCAGGAAAGAAAATTTTATATTACTGCACATTCACAACCTAGAGTTACTCTTAAGTCAGAAGAATTCTAAGTTTGGTCATATTTGAGGCCTAAAGACTATTTCCCTACAGAAAAATGAGGCTGAGCAATTTTCTGCCAATACAGATAACTGCCTAATGGTTTTCACAAGTACAGAACGCAGAGCTACAGAACAGCTCATGCTGGAGAACATTTTAAAGAACACTAAGCTGGCTTTCATCACAGACTTAAAACAGCTGCATTACGCTCATCATATTTCAGCTAAAAAAGCACAATTGGGGAAAAAAATTGCATGATCCACAGTTTTAAGTTCCTTCTAAAACAAGATCAGCACAAATTCAGAATTTATCACAGCTTCCACGTTTAACCTCTTACACAGTACTGCGTTATGGCACACGAACTGCGTCCACCTCACCCTAAGTGAGCTACAACTACAGTTCGGACCTAACCTGAATTGAATCCAGACATAAGAGCTAGAATAAAACAATTATTTTAGAGAACCTATCCACTGATTCAACTTGGATCTTCTTAGAAGTAACACCCGAAGTAGCCTGAGGAACTGAAGTACACACAAAATTACTCAAAGTTACCCTCCCAACACACTATAAAAACTTGTAAATCTTATTCTCTCCTGCTATGTTGGCTTCTGCTTCTAAGAAAGTTGCAGTAAAAATCTCCCTATAAGACAGATGTGCTCACACTAATTTCATTTCTTAATATACGAAGTTCCCATGAAGTTCAAACTACTTCCCTTCGCTTTCAGAGCTCTGCTCGTGGCTTTTCTGTGCATGCCCACTCGATCCCCCTTCCTCACCTGTGTTGTGCTAATCCTACCTGTATGGCTGCTTCACCCCACTCACAGGTTTGCAGTTCTTTTCATACCTCTCCTCACGTACCTACCACACCTCACTGGAGAAGCAGGCACCTGTCCCTCCAAGTGCATACATACTTTGGAGGCACTTGCACGCTTTGATAAGGGATTAGTAAGCCTAAAAACACACATTGGTTAAAAAAATAAAATCCACGGAGGAACTGTTACTACAAAGGTAGTATTTAGGGTTGTTACTACATTTCCTCTGGAGCCTAATGTTTTAAAATTTCTTAAATATGTAGTGTTTCTCTGTTAGTTTAAAAAGAGGGAAACTATCTCAGTATCTTCATAATACCCAGGAAATTCAGTGTTGGTACAACTGTGGGGTGAAATGGGAAGAAACCACAGGCTTTGGAAGGGCTGTACAACCTGACAGTCTACAAACAAAAAAAGCTAAAAGATTTTTATGTGAGATCCTGAGGAAGAATAAGTCTTGGCTGTTCAATTCCTTTCCAAATCAAATAAGGCAATACAGATAGCCTCCAAATACCTCCTTTTACAAAGGTATCAATACAACACACAGAGAACTGCTGCAAAAAATACAACGAAGTAAACTCCTAGGAGTATAGCAACTCTGCCTTCACAGCATTAGCGAAACTGATGGCAAAGATCATGAAAACACCTCATTGCTGAGCTTAGAGCTGGCTGAACTAACGCTGTTTGCTCAGACTTCCCTCCAGCACGCACAAGAAATGAAGCGATCCTCCAGCTAAACTGTGAGTCACCCATCGATCCCGTCTCCGTTCAGCAACTTCCCACTGCAAGATGCTGCATTATCTTGGCCCCTCTGCTCCTTACATGAAGTATTACAAGACTGATACTTCAGGAACCCACACGTGTTTTAGTGTAGATCTGGTTATAAAACCCTTTTTATGCAAAAGGCTGTTGTATGAATATACAAACCTGTTGCAAGAGTAAGTGAAATAGCATTTCACACAACAGATGTCACAGCAATTGTTAAATGACCTAGTAATGATCAATCCGATGACACATATCGACATTTCTTGAAGTTCAGGAATTGAATCACTACTTGCATTTCCACATACTTCCAGTTTTTAAAAAACAGATACTGAAAAATAGCCGAGTTGGCTGTTTGAACCTCCTTCTTTCAAACTGCAATCAATACTTCAGAAAACACTGGAATATTTACTTTAAGTTTAAGCACAAAGCTCAGGTGCCTTAAGCTGCCTGCAGAAAATGCCCCTCTCTCTCCATCCACTGACTATAAAATCACACCAGGTTCTTATATTAGGGTGTTCCGAGCCATACTCACATTAGACATTCAAAGCAGCCTACAGCAGACAGCTCCACAGCCTAAATGATTCATCTGCTGGGTTAATTCTTTTTTATTAATTCTCCCTCCCATTTTCTAGAAATTCCTGACTTTTAAATATCTCATTTTGACAACTAAATAAACAACAGAGCATTTTATTACATTCTAATAGACTAATACAGTAGACATACACGGAAGTATATTTAACCACTCAGTTTAAGGGTGGTTAAACCCCTGCAATTTACTATCCCAGCACAGAGGTACTCCAAACACCAGTCTCAAATGAAACTAGGTAACTTCTTACTGGGGAGAAAAAACTCTAAAGGGACAGAGAGCAGAACAAGCCATTGCAGGAATATCCTAAATACTATATGCACCACCATTTGCAGCTCAATAAAATTACATATATGTTTTGCTTGTTGTTTTTGAATCCTGACATACTTTCCATACCACTAGTCTTTCTGAACTGTATTTCTTCTAAAACATTTTTAAACAAACATACAGAAAACCATTAGCACAGACTGCAAAAAGACTCACGTGCCACATGGCTGAAATGGCATCCACTATAAAATTGTTTCATCTGGTCTGAACACAGTTGCACAATCTTTGAAAGTTTTGACACAGCAAAACAGGAAATTCATGATGCAAACTCTTTAGTTACTGGTTGTGAAAACAAACTTTGGAAGTATTACAAGCACAATGGAGACTGTGAGGATGGGGAAAACAAGAGGAATGGGCCAGGCTGTGTAGGGTCAACCTTAAAAATACAATGGACAAGGCACTGAGCAAATTCATTTCCTATTGCACTCAGGGAGTTACGTAACCCCGTGGCACTTACGGGGTATTTATCAGCTATGGCAGCGAGGCCCTTCTTTCACCAGAACTAAACCCTTCCAATTTAAAGAAATGCAAGTGCATTGGTTAATCTTGCTGCTAGAATTGACCAGCCTTTGTCTTTTATGAAACATAAGCATTTGCATACGTCAGGCACAGCAGTTTTAAGAAATGCATGTTATTTAAGCTGAACTTACCAACAATTTTATAACAATAGTTTAAGAACACCTGAGAACTTTATTTCTTTAAAACTGCAGCACATGCAAAGCAACCCCTTTTCTTTACTAGCAGAGTGCAGCTTGCATCCCTCCTTATGATACAACACAAATGATATTCGTGATATAAATTTGCACATTATGTTAATGAAAAAATATGCATGCCTGCTCAACTACAGCAGCAGAGCAGCTGTGTAATCGTTACGCACCCATATTTGAAAATTCTGCTCACACTTTGACAGAGCCAAAGAACAGAGAATAAAAACCAGAATGCTCATGTGGAAGACATTTCTTAACAAAGGGACACAGCAATCTGTGAACGCTTTTATGCGGCTCTGCTATATGACTGCTAAAGTCCAGATGTAAAACCGATTCGAATACAACCTTGTCTTTAAGATTAAACAATGCACACAGCCCAGTTAATTTATGTTTAACGATCCAACATACTTCAGCAGAGAAACTACAAATTAAGGAAGTATTATATTTTGCATGTGTAACCTGTCATATGTTTTGCTCCTATTAGGTAAGCATTAAACTCTTATCTTCAAGCTCTCTATATTTCTGCAGGTCTCATACCAGGATTTTACTCTCCCAGGCACCGCACACTGCAGTAATTCTCTCATTCTACAGCAACAAACCCAGTTTTCCTACGTTGATCTACTATTGCCAGGAAAATATCGCTACTTGTAAAGCCACTGCTACAAGTCAGGGATGCAAAACAGCCCTTGCAGCCTTCCCTCTACCCTCCCTGCCTATTAACAGATTCCAGTTAAAAATACAATTGCCTCAAATATAATCCATCCTTCAGGTCCAGAAAGGAAACTGGGACAAGAGCTGCCAGGCCCTCAGCTCTGCAAAGCCAGCTACGGGGGAGACTTGCCAGCCTCCATCCCTCTCCACCCGCCACCTACTAGCTGCAAGAAGGCACGGTGAAATATGTCTATGTGAGATCATTCGGGGGGGGCTGGGACATGATTATCTTCCCCTGCAAAAATGTTTTAGTGCCACCTGCCATGTGGTGCAATCCCCGCCGCATTCCACAGACAAGACTGCGGCTTCCCGGCAGCACCGCTCTGAAACCCGCAGGAAGAGTGTTTCTTGCAGGAGACTGAGGAAAAAAGCTGGGGGAGAGGAACCCCCGGAGGAGAAACCAGCCCCCGCTGCCCTCGCTTTGCTGCCCGCGGTGACCGCCCTGCACGCACCCCCCGCCCGGCCCTACAAGCCGGGGCAGGTTTCCAGGCGGAAAACCGGGACAGGGGCCGACGCGACCCCCCCCTGCACACACACCCCCCGGTCCCCTCCCAGCACTCACCAGACGGAGCCGTAGGCCCCGGAGCCGACCGGGGAGAGGTTCTGGTAGCGTTCGGGCACCTCCCACACCGTCTTGTTCAGCTCCTGCCGGTAGAACTTGGGCCGCTCCTGAGACATCTCGGCTCCGGAGCCCGCCCCGCCCGGCCCGGCGGGAGGGGGAGGCTCTGCCCGCGGCTGCAGCAGCACCACCGCCGCCGCCACCTCCTCCAGCAGCAGCAGCAGCTTCTTCCTTCCTTCCTCCTCCTCCTCTCCCCTCCCCGCCTCGCTTCTCCCGCGGGCGGGGGCGGCCCTGCTGCAGCAACGCCCTCCCCGCCGCCGCCGCCGCCCCGCCCGCTCCCCCTCCCCTCCCGCCTTCACCTCACCTCAGCGGGGTGACCGCGGGGCGCCGGGGGCCCTGTCACCGCCTTCCCCCCCCTCCCCGCTCCCTCCGTCCCTCCCCCGGATGGCGAGGGGCGGGAGAGCCCCGTGAGGTGAGGCGAGGTGAAGCGAGGCGCGGCGGGTGCCGTCCAGCCGGCAGCGAGCGGGGCGGAGGGCTGGCGGGCGGTGGCCGGTGTGTGTGTGGGGGGGACACTCCCGTCGCAGGTAGGACGGCAAAGGCGACGCCAGAGCCGCTGCCGCTGCCTCCGCCCCGCCCCGAGCGGCACGGCCCCGGCTGGGCCCTGGGGACCGCCCCCCCCACACAGAGTCCCCCCCCGCCCCGCCACGGCGGAGCCCAATCGCTCCTCACGGCTGCTCTCGCGAGAGTTGAGGCGCCCAGGGCAGAGATGACCCAATATGGAACCAGCGCGGCGGCCTCTCGCGAGAGCGGGGAGGGGGCGGGGCCTGTGGAGCCCCTCAGGGGGCGCCTCAGGGCTGGGGGGGGCTGGGGATAAACGCTGAAATTGGGGCAGCGCTGCCCCGTTTTGCCTTTTTATGAGCCCTGCTGGGCTGTCCTGTGTAGTCCCCCTTAGGGTGTGCTTTAAGTAAAAAAAGAAAAGGAAAATAGATGAAAAAAATCTTCCTAAGGCAGCAGTTTTGCAGGCCCAGGGTAATCTGTCAGGGTCACTGATGAGTAACGGCCTGCGGTGGTGTATCGCAGCCTGAGCCTGGCTCTAGTGCTTCTACAGGCTGACAAGCCAGTATTAATTGCTCTTGTAAACTTCCTAAGGACATTTTGTTCCCTTCCAGGGGCTTTAAGCCAGGAGTGATCCTTATGGGTCCCTTCCATCTTGAGATACTCTGTGATGGGGAGAGCCAAGCTCTCCCTGCCCACATTTCCCAGTGTCCTGATCTTTCTGCGTGTGTTTGGAGAATAAACTGTTTCTCAATACTGTAACAGGCTTTGAGATATCAAAGATACGTATGTGCTTGCTTTCAAGTATGTGCCTAAGACTCAATGAAGTCATTAAGTGCTGCAGGTTAAGCATGTTCTGGAGTGGAGCCTGTGGTGTCTTCACCAGGTAGTAAGTACAGAATGTCCCAGCAAATAGGGATTTGCATTTAAGGCCACTTATCTTTTGATCTCAAGCTTGAGGAAGATGCGTCTTGTTAGCAGTACTGTGCAAGATGGACATGTTCTGAATGGGGTATGGAAGCCTGCTTTTAAAACGTTGGTTTCCCACGTCAAAACTGCTGCTCCACAGTGTAACAGAGTGGGACCCTGGCCTCTGCTGCTGTGGGTCATCACTGAAGTCCAAATAACAGGAGTGAACAGCTGAAAGTTACCACTGCTTGCATCTAGAAAGTTACTACTTGGTGTGCTGGGGTTTTTAATGCCTTTAATTTGCAAACTAGGTTCTTGTTAGTTTTCCATGTTGTATTATCTTGCCTTGAAAAGAGATGATTGTGCTCAAAGATGTCAGAAACAGCTACGGCTTCAAAAGCTTGTGCTGGGTGTGAAAAGCTAATGAACAAAATGGCTCTTAAACTCATCTGTGGAAGACCTTGATTTATCTCCTCTGTAAAAAGAGGGAGAAACTGTGCCCTAGGGATGGAGTGTCTTTGAGACTACTAGCCTACTAGCTCTCTCTGTGCTTTAGAATGACCGGGGCATGTGCACGTGTTGGTAGATATATCTCACAAGACAGTAAATACCACGTCGGAGTCCCTGTTGCTGTATCCATAGTAGCAGATCTCAGTGATGTAAAGCACTAGACCTGTACAAACTGATCCTGGTGGTTCAGGAAATTAAATCTGAGGAGAAAACTTGAATCTCAATGAATTTTTTTTGCAGGTTTTGATACTTTAAACTTAGATTGCATCCTGAAGAGACTCTCAATTGCTCACTCGCAGCCTTTTTATATTTCCTCTTTTCTTTCTTTCTTCTGCCCATAGCCAAAAAAAAAAGTTCCTCCATGTCACCACCCTTCTTAAATGTACTTTCACTTGGTAGCTCTGGATTTGAATTTTTTTTTCCTGCCTTAGCTGTCGGTATGAGAACTTTGTCTTAAGTCTGCTCTTGCACTGGACTTCTACTTAGTATTCACTTTGGGAACTCACATCTTACCTACTCTGAGTGACAGTGATTGAATTCAGATCTCCTTCCTGATACTAAAATTTGAAGGAATGGAAGTCAGACATTTGGGGGATTTAAAAACTTGAATGGTATCAGATACTGATTTTATAACAGCAAGTTGCAGCATCTGTACAGCCTCAGATTTAGCTGCTCTCTGTGTGATTCAGACTAAGCCTTTTTCCTCCAGGACTGGAAACAAGGAGAATTCAAACAGTTTCCTCAGCTGTGGTAGGTTTATGGAGAGGGATTGTATTTAGTTCCCTAAACACGGGCCTGCTTTTGGTATCACAAAATGGAGGGGATTCAGGCTTATTTTTCCTACAGAGTGGGAACAAGGCAGGTTCCAGAAGGACCCAGTGTTCCTACAACTGATTTGGCAATTGATTTGTTTGATTCTAAGAGCAGCACGTCTTGCATGGGTGTCAGTCTCCAGAGCCTTGCTTATCCCTGCTGTTAACTACCAGCTTCACAGGAGTTATAATGGGATGGCCTGATCACGTATCACGCTTTTAATTTTTAGTAGGTACTTCAGTCAATGACCCTGTTTATTTCTTCCAGTCTCACTGCCAAGAAAGAGAGTGTTCATTGTGGTCTCCAGCATTTGCTGTTCCTCTGGTTTTGACTGACTGTGATCAGAAGGAAAACACAGCACTAGGTGACAAAACTGTTGGTACGTAGAGGCACTCAGCACCTTACAGAGTCCAAAGAGAAATGCAGACTGAGGAGCATTTCCAGGCATACTTTGAAAGAAACCTATCTTCCACCTTGGGTGGAGCACTACAAATCCCTCGAGAGAACAGACAGCTACAGTGCAGGTGAGTTCTATGCCAGGAATTTATCAGGTGTGCAGAAACTAAGGAGACTTCTTCAAGCCCAAGTGTAAAAAAGTTGCTAACTTTCCCACTGCTGGTAATTAAAATGCTGAACTGCACTACTTGATAACCAAAGCAGAACACCAGTTACAGCAACTCCCACCTGAAGCACAACCAAAGTTGCTATTCACAATCTGCAAAAGCATCTGTTCACTTCAGGACTATGACAGTGTGAGGGGTACATGCAGTGTAAAGAGAAACTGCCAGCAGTTGTAGTTCCCTCCAGTGCCTCCCTCAGCCCAGCTGTCAGACACAGGCTTTCGTTTGCTTTTTTTTCTGATTTGTGCATCCTGATACTTTTATTTCTTAAATTTCAAGAGCCATTTTCTGTTCCTTCTTAGCTGGGGACATGGAAAGTTGCGTAATGGTATGGCTGAGACTGACTGAACTGCTTTGGCGTTGTTTTGGAGCTATGTTCCCGTGTTCTTTGAGAAGAGCGGGTGAGGCTAGGGTCCTGATAAAGCATTTCCCCTCATTTCCCCAGCCTCATTTTCCCATCTGCCAAAATTCTCTTTGGGGCATTATACTGGCAGTAGAAGCATCTCTTCTGCCAGAGGAGCCCTGCAGGCTCACCAAAAGGCAGTCTTTGTTGGCAGCATAGGAGAATTCCTGGTGTTCTTCCAGCAAATATGATAAAAAATAGGAAGCCTGTTCATCAGCTTCCTTTTTAGTTTTGTTTGACCATGAATACTCTCAGTTTTCTTTCTGAATCTCCTCTTGGATCCAGAGTGGACTGTCAATGGTTATGGCTGTGTCTACTCTACAAAGTCCTCCTAAGTAAGTAAATACAAAATCTCTGAATCATCATTTATCTGGGCTTTGTTTCAGCATGTATACGGAACGTATACTGAAACTTAAACTGTTGTTTCGAGACCATGGCAGGACTTGAGACTCAAGTCTAGCTATGGGTGAGGTTCCACAAGGTGTGGTGAGCTAATCTAACAGCTTGCTGCTGCCAGAAGGGACAGGACCACACAGGGGAAAGGAAAGTAGGGGAGCCAGACCTCTCTCTTTCTGTATAAGTAGCTCTTACGTCAGCTCAGCTATGTGTGGGACTGCAGCCTAAAACTATGGGTCGTGTCTGTCTTACACGGCTGTAAAGTAATTTGCTGGTGATAAGTGAAGGCAAATGGAGCCATAGTTTGAGTTGCTGTTGTGTTTTCTAGTTTTCATTCACCATGAAGACTTGTCATCAAGATTAATTTCTGTAATAGTGAGATCCTCCTTTAGACTGTGCAATAGCCTTCTGTTCCAGCACTGTCTTTTTATATATTAAAAAAAAATATAAGACAGAGATTGGATGAAGTTCTGGAGTCAGAGAAACAAAATTACTTGATGGAAAGGGTTGAATTGTGTATAATTATGATATGTGATCTAGAGTTAACAGTCTGTCCACCCAGAAATACCTGGTGCAATAACGTAAGTCTTGCCCAGAGATCAAAGGGAGAATTTTGCTCTACAGTCATAGCTAATACTATTGGCAACTTTATCATTGCATTTGAAAAGCTCTTTATTCCCTCCCCCAACTCATTGTTTAGGAGCTGTGTCTGCCTTGCTTCCTCATACTCTTTTCCCTGTTTCTTTTCCACTTCCCTATCTCATGTGTTTTCACTCTTCTCCATTTTGTATCCACTTGTCAGCCCAGTGGGTAAGTCATCTTGGACCATAAAATGATGGAAAGGGACTCAGCTCTACACTGGGGGTCAGTCCCCAAAGCCATTGTCAAGGCTGCCAGAAGCCTTGGGCAGGCACTACATCCCTTATATTTGGTTTGTAAGTAGAAAATCACCAACATTGCCAGGGGATTAAAAAGGGGAAGAAGGAGCACAGGGCTGTGGGCTTAGTTTACCTACTGGAAATTCTGATTCAAAAATGTATACGCAAAATAAATCATGTAGGTCAAGTCCTGCTTGCATCCCCTTATTAAATAAAGTAATACAGGAAACATTTGACTGGTTTTTGGGAGGTGGGATAGGCTTGCCTGTTCTCCCCCTGCCCCCAGATGTAGTCTTTGTATGTTTTGCTTCTAGATTAGTCTAGGAGCAATCAAAATACCATCTCCTGTTTTGCCGCGGTGTTAATGAGGTCAAGTAATTGATGGATTCAGGGCTCTGGGCTCCGGCACTGACAGGCTATCATATGAATGGCACACAGAGTATTTGCGATTCATCCAAACGGAATGCAAAGGCACAGGGGTGCCTGTGTAGGATTCATGTGATGTGCCAGCTGGGTCTGTGGAAGGCCTGTGCGGGTTCACAGTGCATGGTGCCTGCAGAGATCTAACCGTAGCAGTGCGGCTTCTGTGCCTGCAGAGCATGAGGCCATGCAAAAGCACTGCAGAGGTGGAGATTGTAAAAGCCGTTGCATATAACTTAGCTTATCTGATTCTTTCCAGCTTCTCCTGGGGAAGGTTCAGAAAGATCACACTCAAAGTGTTCTCTGTCCTGAACCAGCCGTTTTCACAGAATTTCACAGAATCACTCAGGTTGGAAGAGCCCTCTGGGGTCATTGAGTCCAACCGTTGCCCTGACACCACCATGTCAACTAGACCAGGGCACTAAGTGCCATGTCCAGTCTTTTCTTAAACCCCTCCAGAGATGGTGACTCCACCACCTCCCTGGGCAGCCCCTTCCAATATCTTTCATGTCAGTTCATTTCATCCAATATATTTCATGTCGGTTCAGAGAATGGATCTTGAGGGATCTACATACAGGCCTAAGTGTTGGGATGTTTCAGATTCCTCGAGGTAGGCAGAGAGAAAAAAAAAGCACTCTAGCTTCCTTTTGTATATCGTGCTTTTCATAATCTCTCTCCTGTGTGTGTTTCTGTTCTTTCTAATGTCATCAGGTTATGTGAGAACTTTAGCCTTAAGAGTTCCTTAAATCATTAACCTATTTATTTGCATATTTGCAGGAGAACTTCTTTTCTATAATCACATGCTACATGGTGTAATTTCAAGGACAGGACACTACTTTTTTTCATAAAGTTTCCCTCAAACTAACTTAAAATATAGACTAATAGCAGGATTTACCTATATTGCCAAACAAAATAACATGGTCTTTGTAATCCACCTTGCAAAAGCAGGTCTGTTAGATACTCACACCAACAGCCACCCCACGAGTAGGTGGCCTAAACGAAGGGTTGTTCTCATTTTTTGTCTAATTTCTAGTTAGCAAGGGCCCATGTTCTAAAACAGCGTTGGCTTTTGTCACTAACTGGCCTGGCTTTATCAGGTCCTGAATTCCCTCAAAAACAGACTGTGGGAGTTGAATGTCCATCTTGGTCACTGGTTTGGCATGTTTAGACCCAAACTGGAAAGCGGCAGGTAGTGTAAGGACAACAGCGCTCGTGCTACCTATGGGTGGTGATTCTGTGAATAAATATGGGATTTTCATAAGGGTTGGCAGGTTTTCATCAGCAAAATTTTACTTAAAAATAGTAAGCAAAGGTAGAGAGCTTTCCCAATTTGCTTGACTTCAGAAACAGATTTTCTGCTTTCCAGGACTTTTAGGAGTTTGGCTGACCAGTTTACCTCTGCCAAATATCAATGGCTTCCTTTCTGCATTCTGCTGCTCGATGACATATGTTATATTTGTGACTTCACATCATATCTCAGTTGGTGAGGTTTATTTTGTACTGTGAAGTGTTTCTACAGGCTTAGAGATTATGTTCAATGCTGCTTCAAAAAACTGTCGAGATGTCCTGATCTATTTAATCTGATACGGAGATGTTATTTAGGTGAGAATCCAGACCCTCAGATTCTCAGTTCATTGTTGTTCCGCTTCTGCAGCTGATCTGTGGTGAGAATTTCACCAAGCCAATCAAGCTGGAGCTGCGAGGTGCTTTGTACCCCTGAGGACATGGCAGGCACCAGTGCAAAGGAGTGTCATGGAGGCATCTCCTACATCAAGTAAAGGACCAGTGCAAGCTGCTTCTCACTTACCCCCAGGATGTTACTGTGAATCATGATTTGGCTCCTGGTCTTCTCCATGGTCTTCTCCTTGCAGTTTCTTGCCGTGACTGAACTGTTGATGTGTTTACATTCTCAATTTGTTCAGAAGCTAGCTTATTAAAATGCTGTTTACGTGTGAGAAGGCCCTTCACATTATCATAATAAGTGGCTATGTGGAGCTCTGGCCTCTTAGGTAACTTGGCAGTTCTTTCTCTGGCTGACTCTGTTTTTCAGCCTTTCTAGCAGCTCATTAATGCATCCATTTTTTGTGCCTTACATTAAAATCCTTTTACTGTGCATCTGACCAACTGAAGAGTTCACTTGTAAAACTGTAGGAATCTGAAATTTTCAGACAGGACTTTGGAAACTTTAGATACTTACTCAGAAACAGTAAAAATTAATTATATATGTGGATTATATATATGAATGAAGATAGACTGTCTCGTACTGCACAGACTGATGGTGGAGCGAAGAGATGGATGTGTAGTTTTAAGATAAGTCTTTGTTGCAACATCTCATGAAGTTTCATTTTCTGTTCTCTGTTCTCTTGGTTCCAGGCTCATTCAGCATCCTAAATGTGGCAGTGACAAACGTCCTGAAGACTCTTAATTTCAACCAAACATTGTCCTCTAATGGTTCACTGGACAACTTCTCAGACCCTACATTTATGAAAGGTTACATGGAGGCTTTGACGCTTACTGCATCAATAACATTTTTGACTGCCATCATTCAGGTAGAAAATGAATCTATTTTATATCCTTAGTGATGTATTCTTATGTGCATTCTTCATACAAATGTAAGGATTGGAACTGCTTGCATATTGTTACCACAAATACTAAGCTCAGCACATTTGAATACATATGTTGTGCAAAGTGGGACATGAAGGTCTGTCTCTCCCTCTCCTGCTGTCTGTTAAGATTCATGTGTCCATGATTAATATATTAACGTGTGAAATAAATTATTATCTTTTATGTTGACCAGTTCTGCAATACATGGACCCTTAGCTAGTCCTGCATAACTGCACACACTTGATGTAAACTGCTCCTATTTTGGTTTGGCAGTGTCTTACTTAATTGTGCATAATGAAAATAGCGTGTTCAAATAACTATCCATCATGCAGGGCAGTGAAGAGTCATGCTCTTCAAATATGAAAACAAGAAGGGCGTGTTTAGACATTGATAATTATATCACATCTAGCTTCTCGTTTGTTCCATACAGTTGCTGCTAGGCTGCTGTTGCCTGGGGTTTGTAACAACGTACGTGCCGAAGACTCTCATCGATGCTTCCCTCACTGCAGCACCATTGCATGTCACTGTATCACAGTTTACCTTTATTTTTGACATCAAGCTTGCCTTCTGTAAGGGCCCCCTGGAAAATTCCTATGTGAGTAAATTCATTATTAGTCAAAGAAATGCCTGCATCTTGGAGGGGAAAGAACAGCTTCAGAAATGGAAGGCAATTTCAATCTAACTCAGTTGCTAAGGGATATTTGTGCAAGTCTCAGCTGTGGTTTACTTTGCCTTCCTGTTGTCTTGAACAGTGTATAGAGCTTATTGTGTGACATGCAAGAAGAAAAGTCTGTGTGCATATTTGAATTACTTATGTAGCGCTATAAGGTATTTTCAGCATGTCTATAGTTGTAGTAGAGCAAAGGTTAGAGGAAGAGGTACTTTTTTCCTCATTATATCATCATGGGCAAGCTATAGGGCACACAGTGTCTTTATCACAGCTGACAAAGAAGCAGCAGACTCCAAGCTAAAGACAAGACATGGGCCATACCTACTGGTTGAGAGAGGACAAGTAACCAGTTAGCAGCAGCAATTGGAGCATCTGTGACATTGGTGATTGCACTGAAACTAGGACGCTTTTTCCAGGTGATACCTAATGTAAGTGAACCTGAAATAGTTATGGCAGCAGTCTACTTACTTTCTAAGCATAAAATGAAGATTTTCTAAGCATAATATGAAGATTTTTCTGGGACAGTTAGGAATTATATCATGCTCTAGAGTTAATTGTTTTCAGGGATGGACCAAACCAAAACAATGACTTTAAACTGCTGAATTTCAGCAGGGTAATGTATTAGGTAATAAATATCTCTCCCATCTCTCACTGATCAGTACAAGCTAAAATTCCTTGGCTAAAACCGGACTGAAATTTCACTGCCAGCCTCTGTAATTTAAACATTGTATTTCACTTTTGGTCTCACATCTTCCAAGCTTTTGCACACCTGTATAACAAATTAAACATGAGTTCCAATCTCACATTGGTATAAGTAGTTCCAAGATAGATGCTTCAAAGTCTTTAGTGTAAAGAGGTAAACAAAATCTTCCAAATGGAAATTTGGGTTTGGTGTCTCTGATTCTAGCTTGGTCTCTGAGGTTTCTTTTAAAACCATATGGACTCCTAAACTGCCTTCTGTGGGTTTTGAATTGCCAGTGTGCCTATAAACATTTTATTATTGTAGATTATTCAGAGTACTCAGTTTTCCACTTTTCCCTTAAATTTTTATCTAGACTTTCTTTTTTTTCCTGTAAGTTTTCTTAGGGAACCACTGACAGAGCATTACTTCCAGATTTTTTCCTGGCCTCTTTGTAAGATGGGAGAATTAATCCCTTTCCCAAAACTAGCTGTCAAAACAGAATCGAACCATCTACTTCCCTTCAGTCTCCTTTTCTTTGCTAAGAAAGGCTGTTTCAACAACTTCCTCCATCTGGCAATGAACCACCCATGCTAATTGAAACCATTCTTTGAAACAGCAGCTCTTAATTCTGTAGATAGCGTTGGCCTTTCTCCTAGTGCTGCAGGAGGCGTAGGGATTCACTGAAGAACACTGTAATGGAAACTACACATAGCGTTTCAAGAGGAAGCCCAGTTGTATTGGAGAAGTATGGTGAAATCCAACAAGAAGTTAGATGCTTGTTTCCTGTTGGTTTGCCGATCAGAGAACTGTTACACGTATCTATAAAATTGTGGAAATAAAGCTATTATAAAATTTTAATTCCAAGCAGTTTCTCTGTCATGGTATCTGTTCCTTAGCATGTTTGTGGTTGCAACCAAAAAATAACAAAATAATAGATGCAATTTTCCTGATTTGCACAGGGTATACTGGCTGCTCTGGTGGTATTTAATGTGCTCCCTTTTCTTGGAAAATTTCTGGATGTCCCCCATCCTGTGGAGACGGGATAAGTATCATTTTGTAAGTGACAAAAAAAAGCTACATAGGATTTTGAATGTGCCTTAAAGGGAGAAAAGGATGTTTTGGAATCATAGAATCATAGAATGTTAGGGGTTGGAAGGGACCTCTGGAGATCATCGAGTCCAACCCCCCTGCCAGAGCAGGAAGGGCAAGGCAAAGTGATCATTCCCTTACAAAAGGGATCCTCTAAAATATCTGCTGAAAGAAGTGTATTGAAATCTCTACAAATCAATTTGCAGTTATATCTATACAGGGAGAACGGATTATTGTTGTAGCTTCCCAGATCCTCTGAGAAGGAAATCGTGTAGCTGCCGGCCGGGGCCACATTCTCATGTCAACTCTTGTGCAGGATTTCTCAGAAAGACTCCCAATATGATGTGTTTTTTTCTAAAAATTGAAGCCATATTAAAAAGTCTGGAGATCTGACCTGTGATTTGTGATCCTTGTTTGAAACTACTTCTGGGTCAGGGTTGGTGTAGATGTGCCGACAAAGCTTTTCACGTATTACCATTTCTAGCCTTTTATATTGTCTGCAATTTGCAAATGCTGGGCCTGAGTTGGAGGTCATTTTGCATCTTTTTACTGCTCGTGTTCTCTCTGTCTCTTGTTCAAAGGTTGTTTGGTTTGTAACTTTGGCTGCAGTGCTTTGTTTTGGTCTTGGTGTCGGTTCAGCGATCGCCGTGGGATTTACGTTCTTCCTAATCACCATCAGGTCACACAGGTACTTGTAACTTTTAAAACACAATACTAGTTTCTCTTAGAGTTGATGTTTTAGAGATAGTTATACCTGTGACAATGAAAAAGCTGTTTCATGTTTGTAAACACTTCAGTCAGGTCATTCTGGAGTCTCTCTAGTGCTATCCCAAACCACTAATCTCTTTGAGTTTATGGGCTCTGGATTGGTCCCTTCTGCAGGTGTACTGTGCTGTTGAAGACTGCTTATTGTGGTGTAGGCATCAGCCAGGAGAGGTGATCTGTGTGCACACTTCTGTAGGGATAAAATGAGATATTGTACCTTTACTTCAAACACATTCTTCAGTCTTCACTGCCGTTTACCAGGTTGCTTTATCTTCTCCATAAACTCAGTTCGTGATAGGAGAGGGAGGTTACATCAGGCACACATTACTCAGTTTATTAGCTGCTAATCCAAACAGGAAAATCACTCATAAATCCAAACCACACCTCATGAGATTTACCATGATAGGGAGGTGCTTGTCTGAGGAGACTGAAGCCTCTAGAATAACATGGAAAGAGGTAGGAAATAACTCAGTTGCTGCAAATATGGGGCTGCTTGTGATCTGATCCAGAGTGGCTCTGAAAGAATACCTTAAGGAAGAATTTCAGTTGCTCTCTGAAGCTCACTGTATTACCTCTGCTCAGAGTTATGCTCTTGGGTTTGCCTTGGGATTTGATGAGCGTTGTGAAAGGGCATTTCTGCAGCCACTGTTCAGTTAAGTATCCCTGTTGTTCATACTGCCTTCAGGATATATAACCGCTTATCAATTTCCTACCAGTGAGAGCATTACGCTGACAACACTCCAAAAAGCTTGGGAAGTTATCTGCAAGCAGATTGCTTTGAATAGAGTGTCTTGACAACAATTTTCCATACATCAGAGCCAGCAACAAGCCAGCCAGCCGCATGTTTATTCCATCCATGCCCTGAACTGACCAGACCCTGCCCCAAAACCATGCAGCACCAGAATATTCTTCTCCAAGGCACAACCCTGCGTTAGTGCTGCTACACGACCTCTGGATCAGACCTAGCCTCTGTGCAGCCAGCTCTAAGCATGAGCTAGAGCTGCCTTCACCTGCCTGTGTAGATGTATCTTTGAGGAGGGCTGTGGGGAGATGGAGAGGGAACACGCTTCCTAGGTTAATAACAATGATCCAAGTGTTCCAGAGCTAGAAATGGGACATTATACATTCTTCAGGGCACCAGTGTAGCTGAAGGCTGTGTTTGTGTACTGCACCCCTACTCAAAGAACCCTAATTATGAGTGAATAACTTTTTGTACTCGCACCCTCTAAGTTACAGTTGGTGCTTCCAGTGAAGAGGAGAGAAATGGAGATCAGTCTTTTGGGAACACATGGGGGGTTTTTTCTGTTCTCTGTGAAAACCTAATAAACATCTTGTTTCAGAATGAAGATGGTGGTGCTGGGACAGATTCCAACCATGAATATTTATAGAAGTTTATCCATCTACAAAGCTGTAAGAGCAAACAAAAAACAAATGTTCGATCTCTCTCTGTCACCCAGCTTCTTCCCTTAAACGCCTGGGGGTGACCATTCAGACTCAGTTCATTTGATTCAAAACTTTGAAAACTGAAGAATGCTTCAGTCTCTGTAGTGGGAAGTGACTCAGACACCTCGCTCAGCCTGCCTGGGCCCCGAGGAGCCCCTTGTGTCCATCTGTGCTGTCTCCACGGTGGAAGCTGCACTGCTGTCATGTCCATTTTTTGCTGACCTGCTCTTCTCAGTCTGGTTCTGTCCACTCTACATATGTTTTCACAATAACGACTGTGCATGTGCTAGACTGACTCACAGGTTCTCCTGGTGATGGGATAATAGGTAGGGCACGGGCCTTTTTAACACATTATTTTCAAGACCTGCACCATACAGAATTAGGCAATGCAGTAGTAGAGAGCTTTGCCTTTGCTGCACAGGTACATTCCCAATGCCACGCTGATGGATTTGCAAAAAATGGAATAATACAGGGACAAGGTTAGTAAGACAGAGGTATAGTGTATGTTTTCTGTAATAAGCATTAACAATAATTTGGCTTATTTTATATTAGAGCAGCCAACTGTCATCTGTGATAGATCTGCTGGAGGTATGTTTTTAATTGCAGGAGAAGCAGATTAGTTTATGGTAATTAGATCCATGTTGCCAATGCCACTACCAGTATGCAGTGTAGTCAAAAATGTGACCAAACTCTGTCCTTAGGGTAGGACCTTGCAGACTACAACACGGACAGTCTGGAGGGGAAAAATAGCTCCTGCTTGGTAACTTGCCACTTTTTCAGTCAGCAGAAGTTCCTAAGAGCCTGCATTAGGGAGATAAAAACCCTAATAAAACTGCCTTTCTTTTTCAGATGGACATGAAAGCAGTGCCTCTAGATGAAAGTGAAATGAGGGCTTTAATTTCACTCACTCTGTCTGACACTGCAGTGGGAGGAAGAGATCTGAAATGCTCTTGTGCCTGCAATCCACCTCTACCACCACCTAGGGTCAGCTTTAAAAGTTTATTTATCTACTCTGTTTGTTTGAGGTGCCTGGTTTATGTTACTGAGGACAATGTTCTTAACTTGCCAGTGCTGAAAAGGGTATAGAGGTTTATATAAAGCATATATATATTTGCTCTATGAAAATAAGCAAACATTACCGCTGTAATTCTTTACACATACTTTATGTGATAGAGCAAGAGTAGCTCAGCTTGCTGGGTGAATTAACTAGCAGTTTAAGTATTCAACGTATCCTCTCCTCAGCTGAAAGAATTAATTTTGATAATTCAATTTGTTTCTCTGAGTCCTGTGTTTCTTTGGGCAAAGGCATCTTTGTGTGCAGGCTGGAAAGGCATCCGTGTGAGTTTTGCAGCAGGGAATGACTTTGTTGCATTTTAAATTGTTTCCATTTCTCTGACAGAGCAAGGACCCTGCCAGGGCAGAGCAAAAGCTCCAAGTTTTTTTATTTCCAGAGGTTACTGCACCAGCTCCCTTGGGGCTGATGGGTGGAGTGAAGGACAGTGCTAGCTTGATTTCCTGAAGATCTGAGATTTATGCACAAGTTCTTTCTGTCAGTCCTCTGCAATAATTTTTAAGCTCACTGGCTGTCTCAGCCGATTTTGAATAGGGCAGCCGGCTGCAAGTTCCAGGAAAAGCCCTTGTTCTGAGTAGAAGATTCCAGTAATTGCCCCACCTAGGGAAAAAAAACCCAGCCTTGGCTAATCATCCTATGCATACCGCCAGGCTGGGGTCCTATAGCTGAAGGAGAATGAAGGCAAAAACCTATCCAAATCTGCAGGAAAACAGGGTTCTTGAGTTCTGCTGCTCATAAAACAACTTGTTTAACTCTCTTATCTTGGCATTGTACAGAATAGCCTAACACAAGGATATTGAACTTCTGGACTCTCCCCCACAGAACAAACTTTGAAGAATGAAGATGACAGTATATATTCACCAGTCTCCCTTTAATGGATGTTTGGAAGGAGGGTTGGCAGCAGCTACTGGGCAGGAGGTGACAATGGTTCCCTGGGAGCCCGCTTTGAGACGAGGCTGGGCTGGATGTGCAGATGGGACCCATGGCAGCTTGGCGATGTCAGCTTCGGCAGTCCCAGCTAGCTCATGTCCTCGGCAGCTGGGGATTGGGACTGTCCCCTGCTCCCACGCCAGCATGGCCCTCTCGGTGCTCACATGAGCAGCCTTGGCATGGGAACTGTGCTTGACCGGCTCAACAGCTTGGCCACCCCTGGCTTACAGTAATGTTTGTGTACATTTCAGGAAAGAAGTTTGTTCTTGAAGGAGAACACAAATTTTTTCTCTGCAAAGAAATCTGACAACAAACTTCTGCATGAAGAGCCAATATCAGATGTCTCGCGCTCAGCCCAGAATACAGCAGAGCCAAGCTCTCTCCGGCAGTATGATGCTCCACCCCTTCAATCGGATTTCCAGGACCCACGCTGGTGAAAGAGATGGAAGTATACCAGCAATCCCTGAATTACAAGTGTTGGGGAACTGGGATTGCAGTAGAGAGGAGAAAGGTACAGTTAGGCAACAGCCTTCCACCTTCTTTTTCTTTTTTCTGTTCCAGAGCTCTTAAAATAGCCTGACTAATGCTTCCAGTGATTGTTGTTCTAACCAAAATGTAACATTCCTGTTATTGCTTTCAAGCATTTTCAAATAGATGTGCTACCCAGCAATGCTGAAAGCACAGAAATTTCTATGTGTAAGGTAATTTCTAGTTTTGTAGCTAATTCTAGCAAATTATTTGCTCTTGTTTTCTGAAATTCTGTAGAAGTTTAAATGTCCTCACTTAGCACTTCTTATATATTTATTGCTTGCTAGTAAGTAAAATTAATCTGCCATATTTCAACAGGTTACATGCAGGCAGTTTCATTATTTTCAGGTGTATTTAGAATTATATGGAGCTTCAAAGAAAACATTTTATTATTACTCCCCAACACTTTGCTGAAGTTGATATTGTCTGCACTAACATGGTGTCCATCCATTATTTCTGCCTTGGTCGCTTTCTAATCCACCAGAACTAAATCCCAGTAAAAAATATAATATTTTTTTCCATATTTTTGTAGTCCTTTACTGAAATAGTTAAAAAATGGAGGAATGTATTCACTTTGTTCTGAAGAGCCAGGAAAATGGTACAGCTCTTATGCTCTGGCTAAATTCGTTAACAAGTGAACAGCTCCAACTTTTGCTGCTGGGCATTGGGTGGTTTCTGGATGTGCAGTAACAGCAAGGTCGCTCCTCTGAATTCTGCTGCTCCTGGCTGCTAAATTTTAGCAATGATACAACAGCTAATAAGAATATTAATGTTAAACTATCTGCAATGTATTCCAGTGAGGCCTTCTAATCTTTTTTTCATTTTTTAAATTTAGATTCTTATTGCTTCCAAGCAGTTTCTAGAGGGGAAGACACAGTATTGCATGTGCAAACTGCCCTGGTAAAGGATTTTAGTGAGCATTACTGTGCAGAGTTGCTTACTGTGGAGGAAGCTCAGTCCTGGAACCCTCATACCTTTTGGATTGAAAGACAGGAAAAACTGAAAGCTGAAATGGTATTGAGTAATTCTCAAACCACATACGCTTCCCTACATTGTTTTGGACAGTGGCTTCACGCCAAGCTCCTCTCAGCTCTGTTCAAAACAGAGTAATACAAAACCCATGAAAAGCATAGCCCTGATTTCCAGACTCTGTTGGCTCTCCTACGCCAGCCTTGATTTAAGATGAAATGGCACTCCTAGCTGTTGGCACCATCCAAAGTCTCCGTTGCACACTTAAAGGGATTTTTTTTTTTTGGCTTGTTCCGCAAAGTTCTGAATCTTTCCTTCCTACCCCCATGACTCTGCAGAGTTGAGCACCAGGGGACAACTCAGACGTCAGCATGTCAGCGTTCAAATTAGGGATATTCATGTTGCAAAACAAATATCTTGCTGAGAGGAAGTCCAGACAATCCTGATCTTTCTCCCTTGTAGCTGTGTGGTGCTGTAACTCTGCTCCCCCGTAAGCACACAAGGCTTCTGTGTTCAGCCAAGCACAAATCCCTGGACATGGGCTGTGAAGTGACAAAGCACATACTTTATGGCCAAGGACTCCACCTATAGCTCTAAAAAGCCACAGAAGTCAGAAGAGTTCAAAGGCCTGTCTGTAATCATGTGTTTGTAGGCAGCTTGACGTTCTCACCTGACCTAGTTGCAACAACGACAGTTGTTTTGCGCACACAGCAACTTCTTAATGTCCTTCCTAGCTCGTGTGATGCCATGATGTTTTCCTAGCAGGGTATGCTGCAGAAACCCAGGCAGCTCTCCCACCGCACTGAATTAGAGGGTACAGATCCCCAACCACGCACATTGTCATTGCAGGTGGTGCAAAGTGTATATAACCACCCCCAACCATGTTTTTGTTATTATTAACATAATACTCCGGTGCATAAATGGCTGCAGAAGACAAAAAGCAGCTGAGGAACCTCAGGAGTCATGCGAAGAGCACGGCAGAAGCAGTTTTTGGGGCCATGCACGGTGTGTCACACTGTGCAGGAAGCTAGAAGGAAGGACCAGATAAACCAGTTATGTGTGGGCATCGTTTGGGGGCATTCATTCTGCTTTAAAAATTAGTGCCAGGATGATTGTGGAAAGATGAGTGTGTCTTGACTTAGGCCTGGCTCAGCAGCCCTTTGAGGGTGCTACCCCACACTGTGTTTTTCTATCCCAAATTAGAAGAGTCATGGAAGAAGCTTGGCAGGAGTGAAGACGCTCAGTAATATCTTGCTTCTGTAGGAGACCTTGGCATGTGGCTCCTCGTTCAGACTAGGCTGGCAGCTGCTGTTCAAGGGAATATGATGCCCATCAGCACGCTTGCTTCGCTGTGTGGCTTTCCAAATCCACCTGCACGCTGTCTTTGATGTCCTCACATGAAGAAACCCAGCCTAGGCCAGTGGGAGTCTGCAACAGAGCGGTAGTCACGGCAGGTGTGAGCACACACCTTGCTAGAGCCAACTGCACGGGTCGTTTATTGCAAATATGGGGTGACAGGTAGGCTGCTGTAAATGGAGATTATAATCGCTGCTGGGGTCTGTTTGTGTCGTGACTTGTTTGAGGTAGGAAGGGGGTGCTCCATCATGCTTGAGGTCTTTCAGCTCAGCGTTACCTTGAACGCAGTAGTTGTGCAAAGGCTGAAATTTGCCCCTCTCTGTTGCGTGATCATCACAACACCTTGTGCTGGTTTCTCACGTAAAGCTCTTTGCAGGAGATCAGATGTACTAAACATCTGATCTTGTCGTGGGTAATAGAGCAGCAACTCTCTGTTGGAGCAAGTCCAGAGGAGGGCGACCAAGCTGGTGAAGGGTCTGGAGGGTCTGACCTACGAGGAACAGCTGAGGGAGCTGGGGGTGTTTAGCCTGGAGAAGAGGAGGCTCAGAGGTGACCTTAGTGCAGTCTACAACTACCTGAAGGGAGGTTGTAGTGAAGTGGGAGTCGGCCTCTTCTCCCGGGCAGCCAGCGACAGGACAAGAGGATGCAGCCTCAAGCTTTGCCAGGGGAGGGTCAGGTTGGACATTAGGAAGCATTTCTTCTCAGCAAGGGTCATTAGACACTGGAAGGGGCTGCCCAGGGAGGTGGTGGAGTCACCATCTCTGGAGGGGTTTAAGAAAAGACTGGACATGGCACTTAGTGCCCTGGTCTAGTTGCCATGGTGGTGTCAGGGCAATGGTTGGACTCGATGATCCCTGAGGGCTCTTCCAACCTCATTGATTCTGTGATTCTGTGAATAGAACTGGCCACGGTTCTAAGGTGAATATACAACCACCTTACACCAGAGGTGTTTGCTCAGTGCTCACAGCGAAATGCCCGAACGGCCCAGGAGGTGAAAAGTTTAATTTTTCTTGGTAATTATTAAATAAATAATTTAATATTAATAATCTGATTCTAAGGGGCAGGCGGTTTATGGCCCCTTCCCGTGCCAAGCTTCACACGCTGAGGCGGGCGAGGGGCGTCCCGGCGCCCAGGTGCACCCGCTGACGTCACAGCCGCGGGCAGCGGGGGTGTCACCACACGCGCGGCGCCCTCGGCTCCGCCACCGGCGCCACCCCGCGCCATGGCGCTGCCGCAGGCCAGCCCCGCGCCCGGGGAGCCCGGCCCCGCTCCCGGGCAGCCCCGCCCCGCGCAGTACACGCGGGGGCGCTGCGGGGAGCGGGGAGGCGTGGCTCCCCCCTGGAGCTCGAGCGACAGCTCCAGCGAGAGCGAACCCGAGGCCGTGGGGTGGCGCCCGAAGGCGCGCAGGCTCCGCCCGGCGTGGCCCGGCGTGAAGCGGGGGGTGCGCGCAGCGCGCAGGCGCGCGGGGAACCCGGGGGTACCGGCTGCGACGGCCATGGAGCGGAAAGGTGAGCGCCGCGCGGGCCCGCACCCCCCCCCGCCGCCCCCGGGCCCGCTGTCCCTCACGCCCCTCTCCCCTCTCTCTCCCTCAGTGCTGGCGCTGCAGGCCCGGAAGAAGCGGACCAAAGCCAAGAAGGACAAGGCCCAGAGGAAGTAAGTGCGGCCCCCGGCTCCCCTCAGGCGGCAGCTCTCGCCGCCGGGCCCCGGCGCTGCCTCCCGCCGGCACCGCCGGCTCTTTGTTACCCGCCGGCCCTCCCCGCGGGGAAGGGGCCGCCGAGCTGTGGCGCTCTCGGGGCGGAGGAGCGTGCAGACCCCTCCGGCTAGACGGGTTTTTTAACACGAGTTTAATTGAAGACACGTTTCGCGGCGTAGGCAGGGAGCCGGCGCGGCTGGTGGCCCGGGGCGGCGGGTTTTGTCGCCCTGCTCTCCGCCGTTTTCCGCAGGGCTTCGCGGTTCCTCGCCGTCCCCCGTCGTGGTTTCTTGGGCGGGCGGGGCAGCGGGGCGGCCTCGGTGTGCGAGGAGGCTCTCCGCTCCCTGCCTCTGCCCCCGAGCTGGGTGATGGAGCTCCAGTGGGGCTTTACCTTATCCTGTCGTGCTCCATCCCTCGGCCCCGGGCTGTACCCGGGGGGTTGCTAACGTCCCCTCTCCTCTCTGGAGCCTCCAGAGCTGGCTTTACGACCCGACTTCTCTTCATTCTCTTCCCTCCCCTGCTTTTTTTTTTTTTCTTTATCTTGCCATAAGAACGCTGTGATGTGTTGTTTACTTCTTTCTCTAACTTTGAATCTCTTGTGTGGCTTCTTCCCTACCGCAGGAATTTCACAAGTCTTTATATGTGGTGAACTTTTGGATGCAGATATAAAAATCAAAAGATCTTGACTAAACAATGGCTCCCACCAGACTGCGTTCAGTGCTGCTCCTGTGTTCCTTTCTAGCGAAAGGTGATGCAAATCCTAGAGCCAGTTCTGTGTGCTCAGTAAAATGCTGCTTATTTGTGTAAAATCTGGTACCTCAGGAGGTTTTATACTTGCTGGTGCCTAGGAACCAAAGGTGTTTAGTAAGGCTTTGGGGGTGGGAATTGCAGGGTTTTCTCTCTAGGCCTAGAGTAACGCTTTCTTAGTCACTTCCTCTGACAAATCAAAGGGATTTTAAAAATTTTTCTGGTTGTTTCCAGCAAAGATTCAGTTGTTTTGAGATGGGGCTGCTGAGGGGTGAAGAGCATTAACTGAACTCTTCGGGAGATGTGCGTTGTGTTTCCATGCTATCTCGTAGATGTTCGTGGTATCTCTTGAAGATAGCATTAGGACAATTTCTGAAGAGCTCTTCTCTTTCTATAGTATCATCTGCATCCTAATTTCTGAAGGAATAATCACTCGTTTCATTCTATACCCGCTACTTTCTTTTTTTTCTTGTCCAGCCGCAGACAAACAATACTGACTCTGGCAATAGAGTCCACAGTTACAGTTGGAAAGACTGTTGTCTGTGTAAATCCTGAAGCTGCTGAATGGTAACTTTCAGTGCTGGCATGTTTTTTAAACAAATCCTTTTTAACCACAGGTACTTACCTGCTGTTTAGCCATTGATTTTTGCCACTAACCTTGATTTGAGTGGAAAACCATACTATTTGTAAAATGCTGTGTTTATCTTCTTAAACTACATACTTCATCTCGTTTTCTAGTACCGTAGGTTTATTAGCTCCTACCTCAGCCATTAAACTTGCATGTGCTTTATGCTTTACCTTGTACAGCAAAAAGAACCTAGTGTCAGCCTCTAACTTTAGGTGCAGTTCTACGACATTTATGCTATTTAAATACAAAGCTGCTCTAGTTAAATCTTCTAAAATAAGCTTAACTGGGTTGTTGCAAGACTCCATAAAAACTAAACTTGAAACCCCATGGAATGTCCTTTTAACATCTAATATTCCATGGTAGTTAGTTGGATCACACACATGTAATTTTTTCTAGATGAAGGGCAGTAAAAAGTGTGAAACTGATTTCAAAAGGTTAAGGTTGGTAAGTATTAGGAATTATCTTATTATGGGTAAGTATAAAAATGCAAAGAACGTTCTGAAGGGATTTAAAGCAGTTCAAAATATCTTTCACTTTAGAAATGAACTGCACCTGCTTTAAGTTTCACTATCAACCCAGTCCTTTTAAATACAGAAAAAAAACCCAACACTTGGAAAGGTTAAAATAATAAAAATGGGCCGTGTATAGTACAAAACTGAAAAATTATCTCTCTTTCATAATTCAATAGTTAAAATTGCTGCTATTTAGGCTCAAACAAGACCAGCCTAAACTGGTTATTTACAGAAAACCCTTGTAAATACTAATTACGGTTCCGTGTATAAGATCTTTTTTTTTTTAATGGGAAGGTCAACCAATATCTTCATTTTCTGCCAATTCAGGATGTTCCTATTTCTTCCCATCCTTCCCCATCTGCCGTTGTGGAGTTGGAAGACTATCGTGGCTGTGTACCTTTGCCCAGCTCCCATTTCTGTGAGAACTGAGGAGGAGGAAGGACAGGGAGGGTGACAGCTGAATGCCTCGGAGGGATGAAAAGCAAGCCTAGATGCAGCGAGATCCTAAGTTCTCCTGTTGACTGTCACTGGGTTGCTTTGTGGCCTTGAGTGGGGCATTGATTTCAGTTTCTTCTTATCTCAGTCTTTTCGATCAAAAAGGCAAGGAACTAAAATTAAAATTGCTTTAAATTATTTTTAGAAAATGAGAGGCAAATTTTTACTTGGCCTTTTTCTTAAGAATACGTCAGGAAATACACATGTCAAAGCTTTAGTTGCTAATAGGGAGTTTGGTACGTAGGCTACTGCAATGTGTGTTGCTGCCAAGAGATAGCTTTGCTGAAAGCTCTCTGGGAAGTATGCGATGTATTAATTTTATCATTTCATGAGGTGTGAACATCTCAGGCACTAACAGTCAGTTGATTCCCAAAGGCACTCAAAAAAGCCTGTCTTTAAAAACAGAGGTTGTAGGCTTACAAGCTTTATTTTTTTTACTGAAACTTTCATAACTTAGACTGTAAACTTTATAGACAGCTGGAACTTGTGAGATGTGTTCAAATAGGGGTGGTTTTTTTGTGATTGTCAAGTAGGCAGAAGATCTTTTGCAGTTTGAAGCAGTTACTGATATCTTTGGAGTTTGGCATTGGTAGACAAATGTGTTGGGCATGTTTGCCCTGGTCCTTAGGAAGGTACACAGTGCTTTCCTGGGAATAGTCTTGCTCTAATTTTCCTCGTGTGACTTCTAGGGAGCTGAAAACAGAATTTCTGTGTTCTGATGTACCATGAACTGTGTTGGATGAGGATGTCCATGAACGTGGCAGGAGGAAGGAGCTGTAGGTATCCCAACAGCTCAGCCTTTCAGCGGCCACGAGGTGGCTGCTCCTCACTTTGCAGGTCCTGTAGCACGGATCAGGCCACATGTGTGCTTGTAAAGCCTCAGTGCAGTAAGGTAGTGTCTGTTCAGGAGCCAGTGCGGGCTAACAGGAGATTACAAGCTTGATTTTAAAGACCCCGAGTGCTGTTTGGAGGGGAATGTTGCTTTGAGTTAGCTGTAGTGTGGACAGAACGTCCATTCCTGGCTGAAGTAATGCTGGAGCGTGCCATCTACATGCTTTCATTTGAAAGAGATTAATTTCCTCTGCTGCAAGGCTGTTGTACTATGTGAACTAAAGCCTGATACGTGAGGAAGATCTGGTATTTACTTAAAAACTGTGCTTCTGTTATACAAATACAGATGTACTTTACCAGTGGCTCTGGTAATTTGTAATGGAATTGGGCACTTGTGACTGTGAGACCATAATTGCCAGTAAAATACTGTGGCTTTTTTTCTGTCTACGTTGTATGTTGCAAACCCTTAGAAGATCAAACTGTTCTTTGTCCTAGGAAAAAATGACTCTTCAAGTTACTACTGAGATTAAGACCCGAGGTTTAAAAACTAGGCAAAAAAACCATCCAGATTCAAAGCAGTTAGAGAGGCAGACAAGAAACTGAACAAATAGTTCTGTATTCGAGCTCATTTTCTCTGAAATGAAGAAAATAAGTGTATTGCTAGATCCGGGCTACAGATCTGTGTGATGTGTAGATGATGGGTGTTTCATTGGCAGGCCCAGATGATAATACTGCTTCATCAAGTCCAGTGTCGTGCTTCAGCACTTTTATGTTTCAGGAAAAATTGCCCTAATCATGCACAGAACCAGCAGTTCTGTGTAAGGGCTGTTGAACCGATTGTGCCTCAAAGCAGAGCATTTTATTACTCGAAGCATGAATAACTACAAAGGTAGTGGCAGCCACACAGTTACAGCATGTGGCTTGTTCTGAAAAATGTACCTGATCTGAAGTACTTCTAATTCTGTGTGCACTGGTGGATTTATTTAATCCTTTCTTACAGGCTCTACTGAGTGGGAGATATTTTTTCACAGGACTTTCAATAGTTCCTCTGGCTCCCTCTACTCCTGGAGGGAGGGCAGTGGCAAAGCTGAGTTGGTTCAGTAACGCTGTCTCACTTCCTCTCCCTCTTCCCAAGGGCATGCAATATTCAGTGTTTTCAAGACGCTGGTTTACAGTTAATCTGTAATTTTCTGGCCAGACTCTTGACATGCAGTGAAACCTCACTTCTTTCTTCCTCCTCAATAGAATTGCTATGAAGAGAGACGAGGAAGTTGATAATTTTTCCATCTATGCACTCTGGGGAGCAGAAAATTCCTGGTAGAGCCTGATACTTTCCAGTTTGTTATTGCATGTCTTGCTGGTATCGCTTTCCTGCTGTCTTTGAGGAGTCCTGGAGTTCTGACAGTCCTCTCAGGTTCTTCCTCAACTTCCTTATTCAAAACTTTGCCTGGGATCAGGATCTTGGATTATGTTTTCCTCACTTGTCTTTCATAATTAATACTGGGGCTACATCTTTTGTAAGTATTTTGAACGTAAGTTTAAGGTAGAGTCGGAATGCATCGCCCACAGGATTTTTTCATTCAAATACAGAATTGATGATGAGACTATGACAGGAATCAACTGAAGATCTGCTGGTTTCCATGGAAGTCCCTTGATTTGGAATAGCTGGAATAGCAGACGGTTCTACAAACAGTTTGTGAAGTGCTTGTGTGGGGGAGTGGGTATGGGGAGCAAGAAACTTAATTGCCTCTGTTATTTGTGCGATAGTACAAATAGTGCTCATGTGTAAGTCATTATTACTTATCTTCAAACAGAACTCCCACTGATCCACTAAACAAAAGTATGTCTTGGTGCCTCTGAGCACTGTTCTTTCAAAACTAGATGTTAGACCATCTCCAGACAGTGGTATTGTGGTAGCTCGTGGATGGCTGCCCTACAGCAGTGAGTGTTGTGGATCTGCCGTGCTGGCAGAAAATGCCAGCTCTTTATTCAGAAAAATAGGGATGGAGGAGTGAATGGCTTTCAATAATCACAAAATAATGTGGATTATAGACTTGTAAGTCCCTCACAATCTGTGATTTGTAATTCCCCAAAGTCCCCTCAAATACTTACACATTTCTTGAGCAGAAAGGTGGAGTGCATACAAGCATGAAAGTACTTCTATAATTTCCAACCTGAATTCATACTGAAAGCTTGAGTCTGAACAGTTACAATATTTATCAAACAGTAGGTTTGCCAGCAGATCTGCGTGTGAGCACGTTGGAGGCTGGCACCAGAAGCAGTCGTTCTGACTGGATGTGCCTTAACTTGATCTTGAAGTTGCAGGCACACCAAGGAATAGTAATGAGATACAGTCTGGCAAGCAGGCTTCCCTTAACGAGGCATTGTCATGATGGGAGAGAGATTTTAAATCCTGGCTTTTCACCATGCCATATGGAGCTGCTTTTTTTTTCCCCCCTCTCTTTCCCAAATGAAAGCAAGGAATCCTTAGCAGCACTTGAAGCGAGAGCTCGCTGCGGTGGGTGTACAACCCTGGAAGTCGTTGGCTGGATGGTTAAGGTGGAAAGCAACACTTCCTTCAGCAAGAGTCCCAGGGTGTGTTACAGTACCCTTGTCTGCATCTCCTGGAGTATGAGTTGGATTCGTCATTAGTTCACTGAACTGAATTCTGTTTGGGGATGTTTCATGTGTGTAATTTGAGCTCCCAAATAAGGAATGACTGTTCATAAAGATTGTGCTGCAGGCGGCTTAAAAATCATTTAGGAAAGCAATTGTCTTTGGTTTCCTACAGACGGGCGTCATCTCTGCAGATGGCAAGGAAATGGCAAACTGAGGTGAAGAGGAGGAGTAAGGAGAGTGTCTTCTATTAGCCCGTATGTAAGGATGATAGGTGTGACAAGTGATTTGGATTTAAATGTCTGCTGCCTTCCTTACTTGAGGGTGGAAGGGGTCTGGTTGTGTATGTGTTCAAAGCAGGTAGGTAGGCAGCATGGACAGTATTTCTGCTGGTTTGGGGACAAGGAAAAATACTTATTTCCTGTACAAACCAGGGTTTTGAAGGAGTCGCTCATAAATAGCAAAACCAAACGCCTGTCTTCAAGTGTCTTTTTTTATGTAAGTTGTCGGGGTGGAGAAAACATGTTCTGAGTTTTGACGGTGAAGTTGCATGTGGAGACTTGGCTGTTGTGATGGCTTGGATATAGGAGCAGCGAGGGAACCCGTGCTGGTGCCGCTCCACAGCGCAAAGAACACAGCTTTTTCATTGCGCCGTCTGTACTAACGGGCTCCACTGTGGGCTCCCATCTTCTCGTCCTCCTGACGCTGTTTGATCTACCTCAGCACAGATCTGTAAGGACGCACATTGTGCGATCGAGGCTTCTTAATAATTTTTTACCATATTTTAATGTGTGGACCAGATAAGTGATTCTGTGGGAAACTGGTGAGAAAATACAAAAGCGGGTTTTCCAAACTCTTTGAACACCTTTTGTAAGGAACAAGTGAGTGGCTGAAATCTTAGTTCCTGCCAATAACTGGTACTGTCCCTGCTATGCATTGCAGAGGTGTGCAGAGTTGTTGGGTGATATATTCAAAGAACATGGAGCAAAATCTTGTCTACAGTGGAAAATTTTGCATGTTGTTAGCACCTCTTCTAATATGAAGAGGTTTGGCAATGCTAAATTGTTCAAAGGATGTTCAAACTTCAGTGAGCTTTTAAGGTGAAAATATTTTAGATATACAATGAGATGAATCCAGTTCTTTAAACCTTTTGGTTTAAAACTGCAGAGCCAGCTTCAGAATGACTTTCACTAACAGACAGTCCTCCGCAGCAGAGAAAAATCTCTAAATTACTACTTGCTGTGTCATGTTGCTGACTTGTTTCCCCTATCACTTACATAAACCAGCAGGATAAACAGGCACAGGAAATGGCTGGTAATTCTTCTGCATTGTTGGAGGACAATGTTAAGTGCCTGCTGCTGTGAAAAATACTCAGTTCACCTTTTTAAAGAAGATTTTACTCTTTCTCCTGCTTGTTTTTTTACTTTTAAGCATAAAGGATAAGTTTTTCTTGTAACTCTGGATGGGGAGGTTTGGAGTTAGTTCAGAAAATTCCTTTTCACTTTGAACACCCTTTCTCTCCTGTGTGATTGTGCTGGCATTTCTGTATCAAAAAGGTTGGACTGTCGGCAATTACCATGATCCTCGTCTTCATCCCAGCTTTGAATCCAGTGGGCTATTGAATAGGCAAATAAAACCGGCTTGTTCAGCAAGATGAAACAAAGCGACTGAATTCCTAATTTCATTAGAGGGAAGATTGAGACAGGTAAACATCAAGAGAAGGAGATGAATCTATTCATGCTCAGCCCCTAATGTGACTGAATTTGGAGGAGGATTCAGTGAGAGCAACCCCCAGCCGTGCTGCACGGCCCCGTACCTGCAATGCAGCGCTGTGCTGCTGCAGCTGGGTGGTGGAGGCAAAGCCCTCTGCTCCCTCACTCCTGCACAAAGCTGTGCTGCGTTCCACGAGAACCAGCCCCTCCGCCTGCCCTTGATGTCCCCCTGCTTCCTGAACAGTGTGGCATCTGATCTTTAATGGCTTTTTCGAAAACTATTGGGCTGTCTTCGGGGATACCTTTATCAATGGGAGGCCGTGCTTCATGCAGGTATGTTACCTATTTTTTTTTGATCTCATGAATTTGCAGTTCTTCAGGCATTCCTGAGAGAATAAGGGCTTTTGGGAGGGTCTCTAGATACAGATTCACACAAATTCCATCAAAGAGCTAGCATTTTGCCTTAGCATTGCTGTTCCACATTGTTTTCCTTAAGGAAAATACTGCTGTATAGTTGTAGAGAGACCCTGCAAATCCAGTTAATTCTGATGATTAATTAGCACATTGAGAGAGCAAAAGTAAAAGGTGATCAAGGTGTTAAGTAGAACAGAGGTGGCTATAAAAAAAAGTACCCTAGAACACTTGATTTTTTTAATGTGTAAACTATCAACCATTTTTCATGGGTTCTTTATATATTTTATCTGCATTTTGCTAAAACAGCTGTCATCTTTGAATACCGAGTATGGATTTTTCTGCTGTCTTTAACAGCCTTTTGTGCCTTTTAGAGTGAGCGAAGCAGATGAGGGTTGTGGTTTTGTGTATCAGTTTTTCTTTGGTATTAATACATACTCTGCACTGATTAAGTCTCTCTTAATCCCTGTCTGCAGTTGACATGGTCACTTTGGGGGAAGAAGGTGGTGGGGTGTAGTAACATCTAATGAATTTTTGCAAGAGGGCAAAGGAATGAGATGTGTTTTGGAGGTGATTTCATAAAGGAAATAGCCCTGTAGAAATGTATGTGACCTGAATACAGCTCTGTATCACATTAGTTGGTATAATGTATTATAACATACAAGTGAAATGCTTTTGGATCCCCAGGACAGGCTCCAATGCAGACTACAGGGTGTGTCGTGTACGAGGTTGTCAGCAGCAGGATTTGTCAGCCCCTTCTTAGGAGGGGTACAGAAAGCTTCCGAGAGAATGGGGTTTAGTGCTTCCAGTAACTTCTTCCTTGATGCATGAAATTACTATTATGGAGAAGCATTGGGACTGCAGAACGGCGTGAGGTTTCTGTCTGCATCAGTGGTTCTTAAGATGAATTTTCTTTTGAATCCATTCAGATCCCCTACATCTTAGGGGATGCACAGATACAAAAGTGAAAAGCTTGAAACAGCTTTGGGCAGAATTATTCTTTACTATTTTGCTATGGGTGTGGCTGCTGGGCTTCAATTCACCTTTCAGTCCAGTTCTGGTTCTCTTTCCCCTGTCTATAGGACTTGTTATATATGAGCATCCAGTCTCCCCTTCAGCCATTCTGTTCATGGCCTTTGCTGCCTGCTCTAATTTGGGGAGAGTCTCTGACTTTATCCGTAGCTCAGTTGTCCCCAAAGGAATGTGGCAGTTTTAAAGTAGCTTTTTGACCTCCAAGACTTTTTTCCCCCCTTCCCCGGTTTCATTCTTCCTACCCCTGACTTGTAATTCTGTGGCTCATGGTGGGGAAAAGGTCTAAACACTAAATATCTTGAGGCTGGGTCAAGCTACGGGGTTGTTAATAAATGTCTCATTAGCCTGGCAGCAGTGGAGTGGGCTATCTGGCAGTCTTGTTTTATGGTTCGGGACTACTAATCTGTGCTTATCCCTGATAAAAAAATGAGGAGGACTTACTAGCTCTGACAACTGACTGAAATAAATGTTGTGTGGTTTGCATGTGCCAAGGATGACCTTTGTAGCTCTTCGCTTTGATGAACTTCAGTTCTGGATTGTAAATGGCTCGTGATCAGATTGGAACGGGTGATTTCTTCCTTTTCACACTCCATAGATATTTAAGATGGCCACAATTTTAATGTGTAGCAATATGTTTAACGTGTGAAGTCTCAGCAGAGTGTGTGTGTAGTAGGTAAATGCTGAATGTTCATAACCACTCAGAACTGAAATACTAAATTTGTCCCATGGATTAAGATTAATTAGTACGACCGTGATATGATTCACAGGACTCCAGCTCAGTTATGAGCTATAAAAACTGCATCCGAAAGCCCACGCGCATTAGCATATCCACTGGCATAACCAGTGGCTGTCTCAGCAGCTACTCCTTTGAGCAAACTAGTTGAATTTGAAGTAGGCTGGTGGAAGGCATCAGTTGTATCTGCTACTTCACTGGAACAATAGTTTCAATACAAGAAACTTCCGCTAATTCATACTGACAGGGAAGCTCAGTGTAAAGAATGTTCTCTCCTGCTTGTACGTCATTGCTGTAAAGAAATTTGTTGCCCAACTCTTTGGACAACTCCAGATTTTTTTAATATCTCATAGTTCTAAGAAAAGAAAGCTTCATGTTAATATCCTGCAGTACTTTACCATTAAATCTTGCCAATGCAAACGGGCTGTAGGCGCTGTTTTCATTCTAAATGCTTGCTTTGTACAAAAGGATATTGAAGATTAAACTTTGTAGACAATTAACCATTCCCTGTAATCCTTTCTAAAGTAAATAACTTCCCTGTTTTAGTGTTATAATTTCATGATCTGTTTGGCTGTCAGCAGTGTGCTGCCATGAAGGAGCTGGGGCACTGGGAGGATAGCAGCATGTTTTAGCTCGGGGAACTCAAACACGGCTTAAATGCACGAGAGCAACGAGGTGGCCTTTGCCAACATGATCTTCACAAGCAGGAGCTTAGAGTAGCACATTTGGTGAAAAATTAAACACACAAAATTAATGCTTTTATTTATGAATGTAGGAGTGGGAAAAAAATACCACCTCGGCGCCCGATTTCAATCCCTGGGCAATCACAAGCTCTCAGAAGGGTTTACAGAACATCTGCTCTGCGTACTCCCACTCTCTGTAGTTCAGACAACTGTAACAAACTTTAGACCTTCAGTGAAGAGACAGACTAGAAATGCAGCCTGCCACATGAGAACAGGAGCAATCAAGGGCAATACAGGGGGTTTAGAGTTCTGAAGTGCTGGAAGCAGGATTGTTACATGTTCGTTTGATCTCGGAAGGTGAAAGGGACAAAGGGCACAAGTTCTAAAACGCTGGTTTAATTTTTTTTTGCCAAAGGAGTAAGAATTAATTGATGTTAGTCTTTAAAATAACATTCATCAACATTTAAATCTTCAGGTTTTATGTGAGGTGACATCTTAAAATATAAATTTGCTTTAGAAAAGTCCTCACTGAATGAAAGGCTGAGAAGGGGTTCAAAGAAACATAACATTTTGGTGGGATCACTAAGCTTTTGACTCGCTGTCTTGTCTGGCCTTCTCTTTGTTCTACTCTAAAAGCGAATCTAGGGCATTAAGTTGTATTTCTCACTAGAATATGAAAAATTTTCTGTCTACCTTGATACTAGCTTAGGAGTAGAAGCATTTAAGTGGGAAAATAGTTATTCTGAAGGCTGAATATCGCGTCTTCTCCATTATCAGCAGTCCCTCCTGTGAAATGAAAGGTACTGAACTGAAGAGTAACATGTGTGAGACATGCAGTGTGTTCTCTTTCAGACCCGACACCCAGCATCGGGGCCCTGCTGCTCATTCAGAGAATGATCTTCCAGAGCAAGAGGAAGAAATCCTGGGGTCAGATGACGATGAACAAGAGGATCCAAATGATTACTGTAAAGGTGAGACCTGGCCTGTTGAAGGTGCAGGATTTTCAATGTGATCAAGAAATTACCTCAATTTCCCATCTACTACAGAGAATGAAAATAGACTCCCTCTTATATTAAGTGGTTTTTGAAACTGCATCATGATAATAACATTTTTCAAGCTAACCTGGAATGGGTAAACTATTCTCCAAGGTTCTCTCTGTTATCAGTCAAGATTTGAGTTGGAGAGCTGTTCTTAATGCATGTGTTTAAAGCTGTTAGCTTTTCCTCTGTGCCAGAGGGCTTTCAAAATTGGTAAAAGCAGGTAGGCATCCAATTTCTTTTTTATTTTCATCAGAAAAGAACACTTTCAAATATCCTTCAAATCAGTTCAAATTCTTCGCTGTTTTCTTGTGAAAATTATCTTAGTACTCATGCTTCAGATAACGTTGTCTGCAAAGAGTCTTCCACTGTTTTTCTGAGTAGAAACTAAATACAGAACAAATGGAAATACCACAGTATAGAATTCAATATCAAAAGGGTCAGGCTGTTTTTTTTAACACAGCAAGTACTTTAAAAAAAGACACAACACTGATCATACAAAATCAACTGATGAATTAGTTGAAGCTTGAATGTGTGCACCCACCTCCAAGTGCTTTGTAAGACTACTACTGTGATACTATTTGTTGTATATATTAATAAGGCAGAGGGAGAAGCGTGTAACAAATGCCATAGATGTGTATAACAACATGCAAAGTAGAAATAGCACAGGGAACCTGAATTGCAACGTTTCTTACCCTTCAGTGCTTTGCTTCAAAGCATTTACATTACTTTTAGCATACTGCACAAGTATTTGTGGGGTTCTGTTTGTTGTAAAGCAAGTGGGAAGAAGAAAGCCATTGTGTGAATTAGCAATCGGTGCAGCTGCTGCTGTTGTAACTGAAATCTTTAAGTGAAGAAAAGAGACTTCTGCTGCTTGAGCTGATGAAGTAGTGGATAGCAATTCTATGTCTTGTTTGTGAACCAGTCAGTCAAGAGAGGTGAATCTTCCTGGCAAAGCATTCATTTCATGGGTCGCATTTGCTGACCACAACTGAATAGCAAGTGCCTGGAATCTAGGGTGTAGTTCCAGGTTCTGGCAAAGATTTATGCCTTAACAATTACAGATTCTTTTCTTCGTTCTGTTTTCTGCCACTTCCCTTGTGTCTTTGTCTGGCTTTTGATGTCTTTGCTTCCATCATGGAATCCTCCTGCATAGTCAGCAGCTGAGAGGTACTAGGGGTACAGGGATGAGACTTTCCTATTTTCAGTGTTAAATGGCAAAGTGCCTTTCAGTGAGGAAAGCAATTGCAAGGGAAGCTCCATTGGGATCTTGGGTGCAGTACTCTGTCATGTTATGGGGACAGAGCGTGCAAAAGCAATGCTGATATTTAGCTGTAAGATTCTCTTACTGAACATCACGAACTGTGTTTTCCAAGGGTGGTCAGCCTGGCAGACTTCAGATGCTTTCACTCAGGAAATACTCTTCTGTGATGCTGCAGTGATGACCTACATTGAAAAGGAGGAGTCAGTCATTCTAATTCAATTATATTAAAAAGATACTTTTCAATCAACTGGAGGGCTGTTCGCAGCTCTTCCTCTAACATACTGTATATTTATTCTAGCAAGATGCAATTAGAGAAACATTTGCATTTGTTTACATGATTAAAAATTTAAACACATCAAGTAAGTGTGCCTCAAGTTGTGATGCTTGTCCCACATACCTGCCCTTTAGCACTTGGGTGATCTCTTGCCATATAAACTCCCCCGTTTCTCTAGGTGGCTATCACCTCGTGAAAATAGGAGATCTCTTCAACGGACGATACCATGTGATTAGGAAGCTTGGATGGGGCCACTTCTCCACTGTGTGGCTAGCTTGGGACATCCAGTAAGTCTTTCTGTTTCTGGTGGGAACGGGCAGCATTGTACAAACATGATCAGAAAGCATCTTCTTACTTCTAGATAAAAACACAAAGCATAGCTGTGCACATCCTAACACAAAAGTTTCTTTTGATCTTGTGCATGCCAGTGTGGGGGAGGGCGTTAACAGACAAACCATATATGTGGAAAGAGAAATGTCTAACATGGATGTTTTGTACAAAGAGCCCCAAAGACAATCTTCATGAGTGCTTAAACCTTATTTTTCCCTGATGCCTTAAATAAGTAGCTCTTTCATACACAAAAGAATTAGCATAATCCTGGAGAATAAGTTTTTTGTATGAGTGTTAACAATCTCCAATTTACTTACTCCTTGTGCATAGAGGGAGGAGATTTGTGGCAATGAAGGTGGTGAAGAGTGCAGAGCACTACACAGAAACAGCACTGGATGAAATCAAGTTGCTAAAATCGGTGAGTGCCTGAGAGCGGGGTTCCATTTTTATTTTTCATTTTTTAAACTAATTTTGGGGAGTTCACATTAGTCATGTGCTTGATATTTCCGGATCATCTAGTTGCAAAGAATTTGGATAGGAACCTAACAATAATGCAGTAGAGCTGACTTCAGAATACATTCTTGCCTAGTAATTACCTCAAGGAACACAAAATTAATTTACTTTTTCTCTGCAGGTCCGCAACAGTGATCCGAATGATCCAAGTAAAGAGAGAGTTGTTCAGTTATTAGATGACTTCAAGATCTCAGGAGTTAATGGTTCTCGTATCCTTTTGTGGAATAAAGGCAAAGAATTGTGTGAAGATGGGAGTTCATTGGGTAGCTGTCATGTCAGGGCTGGTGAGCAATGCCCAAGCATCCCTTTCGCCGCCCAAGGAAACCTGCTGTGGAATCATCTGCCTCAAAACTGCCTGCTAAGCTTAGATCCAGAATGATCATTCAGCCTGACATAATATGTGTTAAATCACAGAGACAGCACTGCTTAGTCATGCTTTTAACATGAGAGGTGGGGTGGCTGCATCTGCTTGGGAATCAGGACTGAATGGCTTAGTGTCCGAGGTGCCTCTGTGGTAATGGAGCCCATCTGTCTCAACCACTCAATTCTGCAGGCAGCCTGGTAATAACCTGTTATTTAAGTAAAGCAATACAAAATGTTAAGATCAGTAATTAAAAATAGCAAATGTGCAGTCTATAACTTGATAATAAGGTGATTTTCTAGTTACAGAAGCATCTTACCTTGGACTTTATCAACATTCTTAGGTTGTTTAAAGTGTATTGCTTTGAAAATCCCCTGTGGCTCTGTGAACAGCCTTCTAACAGGCAGTGATTTCTGGCAAGTCCTAATAATGCACCCTTAAAATTTTAAAGTTGGACTTTTGTGCATGTTTCTGCTTTGTGGTACCTTGAGTTTTATTTTGTTGAGAATTACTAGGCTGCTTGAGAGAATCGAGCTGTAGGTTATAAATTTTCTATCACTTTTAGAAAACAGTAGCCCCATAATGTATTTCCTCTATTAACTTTTTCTGGTACCTAGCACCAAGTAAACGTTGACTTGATTTTGTATTTCTTTCTCTCTTGTGAAACACATGCGTGCTTTCTGCCAGTGTAGAAGAAAAGCAGCCTGATGGACTCCTAGAAGTTTGGCTTCTAAAGCAAAGGCACAATCCTGAGTATGTCACTAGAGTGACTGTAGCTGTTGAGACAAAAAAATAATAGGTAATGTAAATATTGTTGAAGTCCAGGCTTGTCAAAAGTTTGTTTTGCTGGTAGAGAGGCAAGGGAGGGTGGAGAAAGTAATTTAATTGTTCTGAAGATTATTTATGAAATGGAAATTTTATTATCTTTTCAGGTAATGCTGGTACAGAGAGATTTAGCATCGAGTTTTGCCTGGGGCGAGAGCCTAGGCTGTTCCAAAATGTACCTTGTTGGCTTGAAGCTGTCTCAATACTAGGAGGAAATACTGATACACACTTGCTTGTGTAACTGGCTTCCACCCAAAGCAGGAGATTGCTACTATTGCATTAGGAGCATTGTCCTAACCAACTCCATCCCTTTGTATTTCAGATAACAACACTGATGTGTAGGATAGGACGGTGCAGTTAAGGAAGGCAGCTTCTCTAAGCTGTGTCAGAAGGATGAGAGTTCTTTAATATAAAACACTTAACTGTTATGGATTTCTTTTGATCCTCAGTGCTGGGAATTCAGGGCTCCTTGGGTCAGGATGTCCATCTCTTTCCTTGACTGGGTTCCAGATATCTGTATGGTGTTTGAAGTTCTAGGGCATCATCTCCTGAAGTGGATCATCAAGTCAAATTATCAGGGGCTTCCACTCCCTTGTGTCAAAAAGATCATCAAACAGGTAAGTTCCAGCTCTGACTGCACTGTTCCCCTCGACCCGGTGAGAACTCTTTCACTAATCTTTCTCGCATGCAAGAAAACAAAAGTTAAAAATCAGTGGTGTATCTCTCATGAAACAAAATCATTCTTGGGTTGATATTTCCTTTCTCTACTGCAAAAGCCTTCTGCTACAGATACTTATTTTCAGACACTTAAATCATGATAGGAGGTGAGCTTTGCTTTTAACCCTTACTTACCCTGGTTATTCCTCATAAGTATTTATTTTTTTAAAACTCTTGTCACAGTAAGTACAGTGCTTAATGAAGGGAAGAGCAAGAGAAACCTGTTCTTCCTACTGGATGGTTGCCTAAGAAGAAACATCTTTCTACATGTGAGGTGGAGGGGAGGAGGAAAGCATGATTTTATTGTAGGGTATTAAGATTAGATTTTTCAACCGTGGTGAGTTATGACAGTAAAGAGTATTTTAAATTCATAGCTAAAATCTGTATGCAAATCTGTATTTTCTGGAACTGAGCAGTAACCGCTGATCACATTATCTCTAATCTGGAGTATTCTCACACACAGAAGTCCTTCAGGTTCATTGGTCATCCTAGGCAATTTTGTATTTTCACTTCACTCTCAATTTGCTCATTCTTTGCTTTTTCTAACGGTCGATTTCGTTCTCTCCTGTCTGCAGGTTCTTCAGGGCCTGGATTACTTGCACACAAAATGTCGAATCATTCATACAGATATTAAACCTGAGAACATCCTTCTGTGCGTTAACGACCAGTACATCCGCAGGCTGGCTGCAGAGGCAACAGAGTGGCAGAGATCTGGGGCTCCCCCACCATCTGGCTCTGCAGGTGCTTTTTTCTTGAGAATTGATGCTATTTCCCCCCCACACCCCCAAATCATAACTGATCTGAGTGCAGTGGAACAATGATGCAAGTAACCTCTGAAAAGCCAACTATAAATTGTGAAGTTAGTCGTAAGTTGTGAACGCAAAGATGATCAGGAAGGCAGTTGTTTGTATAAGAAAAATGGAGGGAGGATATGTGCATGCTGGCACCTGCTTTTAGCCCAGCTAATCTGGCAGCGATAAAGTGGTAGGGCAGGCAGTCTAGTATAGCACACCCTGCATAAATGCTAATGCAGTCAAAGTAGTGCTGGAGTGAAAATGCAGTGAGGTACTTCTCACATTTTCTTCAAAAGTTTATTTCCTTTCCTTGCCTGGTGCTGGAAATGCATTTCAGGAAGGTCTCAACAAGATGATTTACCTGTTGTCAGTCTGAAAACCTTGTAACAGAAACAGCTTCCTTGACATGCTAACATCCCTAAAGATCTAAGAGCAAATTTTCTCTTGTTTCTAGTTCCTCGTGTTCCTCCTCAGAATATTCATCTGCTGCAGTGTGTATTGGAAGGCTCTGTCAGTCATAATCTTACACCACCACCGTTTAGCTGAGCCCATCATAGCATACCTTAGCTTAGGGAAGCTCCCTTAACTTTGGTATTTTAATGTTTTGGTTTGCATTTTCTTTTCAGTAAGATGCATTATACATTCAGTAAATTAAGCTGCGTGACACAAAGTTTAAGTCTTTGATATCAGTCAAGCAAGTCTACTATCTGGAATTTTAATGATGCAGTTACTCATTTAATGTTTTTCCTTTTTTTTTTTGTTCTTGCTGTGCTTTTATAGAGAAATGAGTCTTCAAAGTAACATTTGCTGATATCTTTAAAATGTTGTTGCCAAACCACAGAGGAAAAAGCTTACCTTAAGATAAGAATGCAGTTGCAGTTTTTGACTATAAACATACTAATCTACTCATCTTCCTTTCCCTTTCAGTGAGCACTGCACCACAGCCAAAACCAGTAAGTATAATAGCTTTCATGCATAATTATCTGTTTAATTATAGTATCTCCTGCGTTGTTTCATAATGCAGTCAGCATTGAAGGAAAGTAACCTTATATCAGAAGGAAAAGTGTGATTTGTGTTTGTTAGAGACATGTGCATCAGGTTCAATGCTGTCTTGGAGATGTGAGTAGTTGTATCTCATATATGTATCACCAGAATGAGTGGACTGTGGAGTCTGAGATCCCTCATTTGGAGTACTGTAGGTTTCTCGGGTCAGGACAGAAGTGCACTGATAAGAGCCATAGACAACTGCTCCAAAAACCTTAATATCTGCTTTTTATTTGAGAGAGGAACTGTCTTGAGAGTTTTCATCCCAGATTGCTTCCTCAGCTCTAAAATAAATTAAAACTTGATGCATTTTAGCTTTATTGAAATATGAAATGCTAAGTCCAATATCTCTGCTTGCTTCTGTGTAGGCTGACAAAATGTCAAAGAATAAAAAAAAGAAGTTGAAAAAGAAGCAGAAACGGCAGGCTGAGTTGTTAGAGAAGCGAATGCAAGAGATAGAGGAAATGGAGAAGGAAGCAAGCCCTGGGCAGACACGGCCTGAAGAGGAGGAGGAAGCTCGGAGCCCTCTGGAAATGCTCATAAAAGTTAGTCCACCAGAGGAAAATGTCAGCAAAAAGACAGGTATGGACCTAAAGTATTGCTGAAGTAGCACAGTGTTGTCCTTTCGCTCATGCTGGCACGAGTAGAGTGAGCCCCTTTAGTAGAGGTGGCCGTTGTCGTTTAACCTGTTTTGCATTGCATTCTACCCATCTAAAGAGGTTAGGAAACCTCCTGTTACAAATTGAATTAATGATTGTGTTGAGTTACATTTTGAGAATTGCCTCCTTCTGAGGGCTCCCTGAACAAGCTTCAGCTCTTGCTTTGTTTAGACATACTGTGCTATCTTCTCCTTTTCCACTCTTCCAGCTGTAGTCGTTGTACAAGAGCAATCTATTCTAATGGTAAGCAGCATGGAAAAATGTGTGACAGAAATAAATTGCAACCGAGTGATACAAATGATGGACTTCCCAGACTCTGGCAATCAAGGGTCTGTGCGACTCGAGGATGACCTTCATAATGCCAACGACCAAGGTGATCATCCTCACACGCAGGAGAACTTCCGTAGTTGTAATTACAGTCAACGTAATGGTGACTCAGAGAACAGGCCTCAAGAAGCAATGTTGGACTCGTTTGTGCCCTTAGTTTCAGAAGATCCCATGGTGTGTCAGCCCACGTCCAATGAAGAGCGATCATTCAACGAGCAGGAGATTAACCATTTGCAAGAAAGCATCCGGACAGAGCTACCTTCAGAGGATGAGAATGAGAATAATAGCCCATCAGACAACAAAGGTATAAGAGGGACCCTGTGAGAAAGGGCTCCTTTCTCCTTGATCTGGGAGAGTTGTTACAACACTTCATCAGAGTATTAATAGAAACCTCCATTGCGTAGGTTGAAGTGATCAGAACCAGCTGTTTGAGCCTTTTCCTCCCAGGAGTAATTAACCTGACAGTCCTGCTCTGAGACATTTGCTGTTTGTAGCTTCCAGTTGTAGTTGTACCTTGGTTTTGACTATTGAATGCATAAGTATTCCCACTTTTAAAAAGTATATTTGTTTTTCAGTATAGGAACATTCCCTCCTTTGTATCAGGTGTTGCTTATGTCATTTTCATTTGTAGTTAGAAATGTAAGGCTACAGATTGTCACTGGCTGTTAAGTTATGGGATAAGTTCTGTTCAGTGTGTCCTGATAGTTTTGTTCTTAAAATGGAGCACAAGTAACTCCTCTCAGTTACTTGAGATGAGTAAATGTTTTCCCAGAACTGGAAATGCAGCCTGACTGAAACAAAGCTTATAGAGTGTAGGAAAAAACCTCTTTAATGCTCTTGTTTAAATATGATTTGTTTCAGGGGGAAAAAACTAAGTCTTGTAGGTTTAGGAGAACATAAGACACGCAGTAGTGTACAGCAGTTCAAACACATTCCAGATGTGTGTTTTTAAAAAGCTTGAATCAATTGATAAAACTGTCCTTTTTTTTGCATCTTTGAGTCAAGGTCAGGTGAGAAGGAGGGAGAAACTAACATTTGTACTTCTTTATAAAAAAATTTCTGTAGCATTTTCTTGGCAGAGTACTGCTGGGGAGTTACGTGGATGAAAAGTAGCAAGTGAAATTTAAAGATTTTTGAAACTTGAACTGCATTTAGTTAGACATCCCACTAGATTACTGGGTGTATTTTGCTTCTTGCAGCTCTCTCCCAAATTGCTTTAGAGCTACAACTGGATGTAATTTAGTGACTTAATATTTTTGCTCTCCACTGTGTCGTTGAGATTTTCCCAATATATACTTTAGCTCTTGTAACTGTGTTGCAGCAGTGAGTGATGGGTATGTCACAAAGATGCTATAAGATGTGGACTCTCCTTCTTCAACGATTTAGGAAGGCTTAAGGGTTTAGAGGCTTGTTTGTTTCTGGCAATGCCCTTATTTAAAAAGCCTGTAGATACAGACTGCAGACTGATTTTTATATCTAGGCTTCAGGGAGGGAAAAGTTCTGATCCAGAAGCAAAACCCTTCCAGAGTAGGGAGGGGGCGATAGGATTTGGATGACAGATGGTGACACTGTCCATGTAGCTTTAATCAGCTGTTGTACATGTTGCTTCTAGGAAAATCAGCTGCTGGGAATTTCCTCCTTAATCCTCTTGAGCCCAAGAATGCAGATAAGCTCAAAGTGAAGATAGCTGACCTAGGAAATGCCTGCTGGGTGGTAAGTTTACAATCTTTTCACATTGACTGTTTAAACCTGCTAATTCATTCACAGTATGCCAAGATGGAAAAGTAGCTGTAAAATAGATTCTGTCTTAGACCTGCTTATGAAAGTAGTGACAGTTTGAAACTATGTTGGGGGAAAAAAGAGAGGGGAGCAGGGACACAAAGAAATAGTCCTCTAACACAGGATTTCAGCCTGTGTTCTGGGTGCCTCACTGGTCATTAGGTTACTTCTAATAGGCCTGTGAACAGTGTCACATATAACGTGTGGAAATCTGCATATGTGAAACTTCTGAAGGAGTCTGTGGCTCCCCTGGCGAAAGAGAAAGGTGCAAACAGTTGCTCTGACGTGCTAGATCTGTAGTTTCGTTAGCTTGTCACACCATTGCAGTGGATTCCCAAGCACGTGAAAGAGACTCATAAATAGTTTTATTCTTTGATGGTTGTGCTGTGCTGCTTGGAAATGGTTGACATTTCAAATAGAAGAAATGCCTATTTTACTTGGCTTCTTAAAGGGCAAAATACTTCAGGTCTTGTGGGAGAGATGAGTCTCAAACTCAGAATTGCCCATCAGGCTTGCAGCATCTGGCAAGCATCTCTTACACTGGTGTTTTTTATCTGCTTTTAGGGAGCTGAATCACGGCCTGTCATGATCGGATAGGAGAGGGCTCAGCTTCTGAAACAATCCTCCCTTACTCTGTTTTTGTGGCTTCCTTTCCTCTAAAGTGCTGGACTGTTTTACTTAAGGAGGAGTGTCTTATGTAGAGCTTTTAAACAGTACTTGTAGGAATATAAGGGAATATTTAATGAGGATGTAAAATTCAGATACAATGTAATGGAAATGAGCTTTGATCTGCTCTGGCCTTCCAGCTTGTTGATTCTCCTCCTTTTAAACAGCCCCTAACTGTTAGTAAAACCTTTCTTCTGTTTAGCACAAGCACTTCACTGAAGACATCCAGACAAGACAGTACCGATCCCTGGAGGTGTTGATAGGATCAGGGTACAACACCCCTGCTGACATCTGGAGCACGGCGTGTATGGTGAGTGGTGTCATCCCGGGGGTTTAAACTGTGTCTGCGGAGCATTCTGCAAAACCAGTGTGTGCTGTGCCCCCTGGGCTGCCGAGTCACTGGCCAAGCCTGGCAAAAAACCCTCACCGGTGTTCAGCCAACTTCCAGACTTGCTGAATACCGTGTTTCCATACCAAAGTTGGTTGGGTTTTTTTGCCACGTGTGGCTTTCCTTTGAAAGTTAGTTTTGTCGTACAGCAACAGCAGATTTCAAAGCACAATGACAAACTACAATCGTATTTGTGGAAAAACGAGACAATTGTGCAATTCTGAAGACAAAATCTTCTTATATAAAGAGCCTCTCTGCTGCATCCAGCACTGTTTCACAGATGTCTTCACTATGAATTCATATTTTAGTCATATGCATCCTCTGCATGTTTGGAATCATTTTATAATCTGAGTAATGCTGAGACGAGGCTGAAGCTGTTCTGTAATAGCTGGCAAATGTTGAATATGGTGATTAAAAAAAAAATAAATCAGTTTAGTCAGTTACTGCATGTGCCCCTTTGGTGTCTCCATTGTGTTTTCTACAAATCAAAGCTTGAGTTTAATTTTTTAAGCTCAGAAAATAGTGAGTGAAGTCATTGGAAAACAAGCTGTGATTTTTTTTGATGAATGTGGTAAAACCATGCGGTAGGGTCATGTTGTCTGTGCAGAATGTGTGGCCAGAGTTACGCAGTGGTTACTCCGAGTGCCTAATGCAATAGTTAGACTACAGCAGTCTGTAAAGAAAACTAAGAATACAGAAGGTCAGAGGTGCTGTTTTGAGGGAAAAGTGAGTATGTAGAGGGTAAATGCATCATGGAATTTAGGAGTTGAAATGAATGCAAGTGTTTTTCTCATTTAAAATGTTTTTTTATATCTACAGATGGATGTTCAGAGATTAACTGTTTGAAAAATGTCTTTGAAATTTGGAGGGAGGGGAGAATCTTTGTAAAAAAATGAAGAGTTTGGATGTGACATCGTTTTGTAAAATGCTGTTGAGGCGGAGGAGAGGCTGAGCGTGTGAAATGCCTCAACTTTGTCAACTTTGTACAGTTTCACACCAGTGTAACTGCATTATGCTGTGATCTAAAATTCATCGTGGATGTACCTGTGATGTTTTTTAATGCAGCCGTTAAAATGTTGCAAAGTAATCGCACACCTGAAGATGGTAATGGTGTGCTAGAGTCCTACGGGTTATTCTTCCCACCGCTTTGCTTCTGGCCCACAGAGATATGCAGAATCAACCTGCAGCACATCTGACAGTGTGTGAAGTGTATTAAAGTGATTTAACGTGCTCATTTCTGTTTGTTTAGGCCTTTGAGTTGGCAACAGGAGACTATCTGTTCGAGCCTCACTCTGGGGAAGATTACTCCCGAGATGAAGGTGTGTTTGTCGAAGTCTTTCCTTTTTAAAGTGGGACATGAAGTACAATGGTTGCTTTTTTAGAATGAGCCTTCTGAGTTAGCAATGCAAAGGCTCCTTGTTTACCCAAATCAGCACCAACTGTGCTCGAGCCTCTGCAGTAAAACACCATGTGATAAAGTCTATGTTCTTGTTCTGGTCCTTCCCATTCCTCTTACTGATAGATTCTCTATCTTGGTTCTCAAACTGATCATGCCTTAAATTGCCCTTACCATTTTTCCCCTTCCTCCTTGACTTTGTCCTTGCTTATTGTAATGTGATCTCAGGCAGATCTCAATTTTTAAGGGAGATAATGTCTTTGTTCTTATATCCCAGAGAAGGAAACTGGGACATAGAGAGAGATGTCTTGTGTGGATGTGTCTTATTGTCTTTTCTTTTGAAAAAAATGCAGATCACATTGCCTTGATCATAGAACTTCTGGGGAAGATACCTCGCAAGCTCGTTTTGGCAGGAAAATATTCCAAGGAGTTTTTCACCAAAAAAGGTAAAAGGAAACAAAGCAAATGTCACTTACCCCCTTGTCTCCTGCCCCAAATAGACAAGAGTGCCTTGCTGGAAATACCAGTTAACAACAGATGCTGGCAAAGATGCCTCTTCAGGTCTTGCCTTTGTTTTATGAAATGTTTTCTCAGTAAAACTGCAGCTAAATATAAGGCATTCTTGTCTAACTGCTAAAAGTATCCTGCATCTTAGTACTTGACATCTGGGTGTAGATCAAGTGCAGCAGGTAGAAAAACAATACTGTGGAGATTTCTTCAGACTTGATGTGGCTTCATTTAAGTGATCTTTGTCAACGAGAGGTGTTGACTCACCTTTGAAGTCTTCTCTAGACAACTTTGTTCCATTTCTAGCATGCCAGACACCTAAATAGTGCCTTGCATCCTCAGCCATGTTGCTCAGGACACGTTATACCATTATCACAGAGCCCCAAGTACTCCAGAAATGTATTGAGTCTTGAGAAGAAGTTTTTGACCTAGTTTAATATTTTTTTTTTAATAAAACAAACCCTTTTTTGTTAGTAGTGGATTGCTTCCTCAAACACTGCTGCATGTAGTCCAAAGTCAACGGCACAATGTTTATCTGTCATGTCAACCAGTATAATTGGTGATTTAATGAAATTAAACAATATTTGCTGATATTGGATCAGAAATAGCAGGAGGAAAAAAAAGAAGCCTTCAAGGAAGTACATTTCTAGAACAGTCTTCAAAAGCACATAGGAAAGGGGGTTTAGTATAATTTATTTCTTCCTTCCTCGTGCCCTACCATTTTATACTCCCTATGCCCAGCTATTCAGAACAGTTTCTGAGTTCAGTCTGTCTTGTTCAGCTGTTCAGTCTATTTTATTCTGCTGCTCCCTTCCCATGTCTTGCACTTCACCCTTCTGTCTTGCTTTTCAGGTGACCTGAAGCACATCACCAAACTGAAGCCCTGGGGCCTTTTTGAAGTCTTGGTGGAAAAATACGAGTGGGCCCAAGATGAGGCAGCTGCATTCACAGACTTCTTGTTACCTATGTTGGAGCTGATCCCAGAGAAACGAGCTACAGCAGCAGAGTGTCTCAGGCACCCCTGGCTTAACTCCTAGAGGCTTCAACCCAACGCCACGGCACTACACTCTGGTTTACAGCATAGCCTACAAGCACCCAGCTGCCCTTTCCCACATCCATTTTTTTTTTCCTTGTTCATTTTCAATGTGAAATTCTTCCTCTGAGGCTTCCAAGATTTTAGATAAAACTAACCTGTTCTGCTGAGTTTGCTTGTGTGTTTCAATGGGGACTCTCCTCAGCCAGTGGGCATCATCCATGTTTTGCCTTGATTGGGTTTCGCCAAAGATTAATTGACTTGGAATATGAAGTTCTTTTTCTGAGTCTCCTCACTGTTAATCACCGTGTGCTACAGATGTGAGCTCACCATGCTCAATGTGTTCCCTCAGCTAAATTTCAACTCTCCTTTCTTCATGAGGGGCATGTGAAGATCTGAACTCCTCATCTCACTGACTCAGGAGTCAATTTCCCGCTGTTCATCCAGTAGGTAGCAATGGGGTGAGAAGTAACAGATGGCACCAAGGTGGTGGTAGTTCCTTGGAGAGCAGAGACCTCCAAATCCTCCATCGTTTTGTACGTGTCTATTCTTTGCTTTCAGTCACATAACATTTCTTTAGTTCTAGCTGCTTAAATCTTTTGAAAAGAGCTATTTAAACCTAGATTTTAGTACCCTTTATCTCTTCCTCCAAAGTGCCCTGTCCCTTTCCTTTTTCCTTCCCTGTGCCCAGATAGTCAGAATAGCTTCTGAACTCAGTGATATTTTCTACTTTAACTCCTGTGAGTAAAAGGTGACAAGAAAAATAAGCAAAAGCTGGAACTGACTCAACGCACAAGCTTCAGCATACAGATGGGTGCACCCTTTGGCTGCAGAGAGGTAGCCTTGTTGCAGGCAACTCTTCCAGCGTTTTAGTGAGCTGTAAGTTTTTTGGTTTTTATCCCTTACTGGCACTTTTTTGCCTTGCTTGAGGCAGTTGCTGTATCCGTGAGAGATTGGCTTGCACTGATGCAGTCTACTCTGGCTCTTAATTTTTGACTATTCAAGAAAAGGGTGGCAGCATCTGTGTCACAGCCACGCTGTAGCCCTTGACTTTCAAAATCAACACTTGAGGGCCCAGTGTAAAGATTTTTTTTTCCTTTAACTTGCTTCAGGTGCTCGCCTTCAGAAATAACTTCCCAGGATGGGACTGCCTTCTATTTTCTGGGCTGTTAGCACAAGGAGAGCTAGCAGAAGTGGAAGAAAACTGACTTTTCCGTGGAGATACTGGATTAGAAGCTGTTTCTAGAGTTACCCCAAGTAAAAATGTTCTGTGGGGTTTCTGTGTAAATTTCTCAGAGGAGGTTGGATATGAGTAAATGGGTTAATTTTAATGAAAAGTTCAATCCCTGTGGCATTTGGTAGTTTTATGATGGCTTCTTCTAGACTTGCCCATCCTATTACAGACTCAGTGCATCATACTCTCCTCTCAAGTGAGATTTGGCGGCGTTGAGACTTCCGAGGCACTTCATACCCTGGACCAAACAGGCCTTTGCGTTCGTGGTAGCTCTCAGAGGATGGAAGTTGCTGCAGGAGCATGCTGGAGGCCACGCAGATGCTGTCCGAGATGATTACATTGCCAAAGCTGCCAAGACCACTGTTCTGTGTCACTTCTGTATGTGTGTTTGGGAATCCTGGTTTGTGAGGATCGTTTATTCATAAACCTTGGTGTCATTTAATCCACTTGAAAAGAGTTTCTCCAGTCCAGTGCCTGATTGGGCTTACTAATGCAAATAATGCTGCATGTTCTTTTAGGGGTAGATCAGGTTCTCTATGCATATAATCTAAAATTAAAGGAAGGTAACATACCAAAAGAGTTTTAAACTGCTGATTTTACTTTTTTTTTCCCCCTCTTTCATCTGGAGTTTTCCAGTTGCGTGTCACTTCCATATCTGTTACAGCAGGACTGCAGACAGGACCGGGTTCCAAAAATACCTGCTGTCTACGTACTGTGAAGATACATCAGCAGGGCAAGCAGTTTGTGTTGTCTTGAAAGCTCACCCGGTCCTGTGTGCTTGAGAGTGGCTGATTAAAGAACTTTTCCTAGAAGGGGTCTGCACGCTTCGACTCTGAGAGCTCCTTCCCTTCCCTCTGCCCCCCCTGCCTGGAGGAGGAGGTGTCTCACCGTGACAGCCGAGGCTGGAGCTGCCTTGTGAGCTGAAGGACCCACAGAAGCAGCCGTCAGGGTTCAGTCTTGTACCGTGTGCTCGTTCACTTGGGGTTTGTTAAATATCCAAATTGCCGTAAAGTGCTCACACTAAAGGATTTGTACTTGCTGTGTCAGTCGAAAACCTTGAAGGAAAATACATTTTTATTCTTTCTACTTGGGTGCTTTGTCTTTTTTTTTCTTTGTGAAAGCCGTACAATAAACAGATTATTTAATAACTGAGCCCTATTCCTCCTATGTTCCCTCTGTAAGTCTGTTCTTTCTCAGCTAGTGGCCCATTGAATGAATTTTCTTAATTTTCTTAATTTTGATTTCCAGAGTGAGGGGCAGGTGAAGATTTTGTTGCTGGTCTTGTGATCCGTTTTGAAAGGGGGAGGAGAGTAGTCAATAGCAGGACAACTCTGCTGGAATTTTTCTGTTCTAAAATACGTTTTTCTCCAAGTCTCTCATCTCTCCGCTGCCTTCCCCAGCGAAGAGTCTTAACAAAACCTTGCCAGACAATTTTTTAGCAGGAAGCATAAAACTGGAAGGTGCTTGGTAGAACTGAAGTGAATTGACTGCTGCAGGAACCGACAAATTCCAGCAAGTAGAAAGGAAAATAATCATAGAGGCTAATTTTGGGTTCTGACCAGGTGAGAGCTGGAGGGGATGATGTGCTGCTTTGTCTTCTGCAGCAGCGGACTGTGCTGAAGGGTGTTGGATGATGAGAAATGATGGCTAAATTGGATTAATTGGGTGCAGGGAGTTGATGCTGACTGGCACCATCTGCAGTTTGCAGGTACTCTTACAGGCCAGCAGATTTTTGGGTTTTTTCCCCCCAGAAAAGTGCCCTTTTTGAAAGGTGTTTGGTTATTGTTGCGGAGAGTGGGAAGCGTGTTCATGGCTTTGCTATCGAGTGGGTGTGTCATGGTATTTTTACAAGTACAAGGGCAACCTGGGACACGGCAGAGGCCTTCCCCTGCCCCGAGGAGACTTGCACAAAATCCAAAACATTTGTTTGGTTTTTTTTTTTTAATTCAGAAGTAATTTCCTTGAAAGAAGGCGTACAAACCACAAGGAGAAGCAAATCGCCATCCCTCCCCTTTTCCCCTTGCTGATGGACTCAAAAAACCTGTATCCAGTTTGGGTTCTTCCCATCACAACTCCATGAGAGCTTGTGAGTGGATAGCAGCACCTTGGGTGAAAAGAACAGCTGTAGAAAATCCCCAGAAGTTGGTAAGTTTAAAGCTCCTGGAAAAGTCCTTTTAAAGAGAAGGGCTGTGTCTCTTGAAGCTGATGGAAGAAGAGAGAGAAAGAACAGGTAAAATGTTGGCAAATGGAGTATGACTTCAAATTTTAAGCTTTTTTTGGTCACTTGGCTAGGATTTCTATTCTCCTGGTTTCAGGAGGCAAAGCAAAGCCTCCTTCCCATTTAACCACAAATAAAATCACAGAATCACAGAATCAATCAGGTTGGAAGAGCCCTCTGGGATCATCGAGTCCAACCATTGCCCTGACACCACCATGGCAACTAGACCAGGGCACTAAGTGCCACATCCAGTCTTTTCCTAAACCCCTCCAGAGATGGTGACTCCACCACCTCCCTGGGCAGCCCCTTCCAATGGCTAATGACCCTTGCTGAGAAGAAATGCTTCCTAATGTCCAACCTGACCCTCCTCTGGCCAAGCCTGAGGCTGTGTCCTCTTGTCCTATCGCTGGTTGCCTGGGAGAAGAGGACGACTCCCACTGCGCTACAACCTCCCTTCAGGTAGCTGTAGACTGCACTAAGGTCACCTCTGAGCCTCCTCCAGGCTAAACACCCCCAGCTCCCTCAGCCGTTCCTCGTAGGTCAGACCCTCCAGACCCTTCACCAGCTTGGTTACCCTCCTCTGGACTCGCTCCAACACCTCAAGATCTTTCTTGAAGTGAAATCAATGTGACTAGAGTTGTCAATCCTTTATTAATCCTCAAAATACAACAGTGGCATGACGTGTGCTTGGAAGAAACATTAAAAATCTGTGGGCATCACTTACCTGGTGATCAGCTCTGTCAGTCATTGCCCTCTTCTGTAAAAAAAATAAAGATAATTACTGTGTTAATGGAGTACAGGAACAAGAACAAAGGTGCAGGTGTGTTTTCACACGCAACACACTGACCCCTCCAGCTCTGGAGGAAGCCACCATCCTCCCACCTACCAGCCGTCCCCTGTGGGGTGGAAACCCTCTGCAGCAGGACGGAGGACCAGAGCTGAGCCCCAGCTGCCTTTACCTTTACTTTCCACTTTAAAATCAGCAGGGAGGAGGTTGTCCTGCCTGTTCCCCAACACAAAGGCCAGGAAGGAGAGGATGAGGGCGTCGAGGATGCCGATGATGCAGAGGATGTACGCCCAGCGCACGGTGCAGGCGCCCAGCGTGTACTTGTCCGTCTTGTCCCCGCACATGCGCTTCACCTCGCTCGAGTCCCAGCCGTCGGGGTAGATCAAGCAGCCGATCATCAGCCCGGTAGCTGTGGGGAGAGGGAGGTGTTAGAGCGGGTGGGAGCTGCCTGCTGAGCCCGGGAGGAGCGCGGCACGGCTGCGTCCGGCCACAACCACAACGTAAACTACTACAGGTTGGTTAACCACGCTTCAACGTTCCCCGTCGCACCCGGGCTTCGCTGCGGCAGCCAGGGAGGAGCAGGATACGTCCCCTGCTCCCCACCAAGGACACGCTGCGGCAGCATCTCCCGTCGCTGCGTTGCCCAGGCAACCCCTCCGCACGCATCCCTGGCCCTGTTGCTCCAAAGAAATATTTTCTCCCAACAAAACTGGGATGGATTTAGTCTGTGCGAGGTGGAGAACCTTGTTCTTGCCCCGTGCGTAGCTGGATTCCAGCTCATGGTTTGCCCTCGGCAGCAGCTTTGCAGGCACATTAATTCTGTGTGTTCAGCTGCGGTGGGTCCAGCCCGGCCGGGAGCCACCGGCTGCTCCTGCGGCCGCTCTCATCGCCCGACCCCGGCACACACGCGACCTCGGCGGCCGCTCCAGCCCGGCCGTGGAGCCCTTGGCACGGCACCTTCACGGCTTTGCCATGGGAGTTGTGACAAACCCAGCGTGAGCTGCCCAAGGGCCGTCTTCTGCCAAGCGGCTCGTGTCCCACAAGCTCCAAAGTGCTTTTCCCCACGTGCTCCGAGAGGCTGCTGTTGTGTTTGCTGGACGAGAGTGACCGGGTTCAGCAGGGAGAAGAGCCAAGCTCATCTGCGAGGCTTTGGGACGTGGTTAACGGAGGTTTTTCCACATCTTCCCCTGTTATCTTGGTGCAGAGCATGGAAGTAACTGGTCTTTTACATGTTTTCTTGCAGGTGGGAGGCCCTCCCGGGCTCCTCACACCAGAAACAACCCCACGGTGGGAGCTCTGGGCGAGTGGCTGTTTGTCCCTGCCTTTCGTGGACATCCCCATCCCCTGCATCAAGCAGCGAGATGCTCCCTGCCCCATACCGGTGCCTTTTCTCTGTCACTGGGTGCTCGGTAAACCAGAAAACACTTTTGGGGTGGTTGCCTCACCCTTTACCAACCCTTTTTGAGAGCAGCAAGGCCAGCGGGCAGCTTCCTATGTCTGCAGAGAGTGTTTCTCTCTGTTGAGAAGCAGCTGGTTTCTCCTGTATTTAATTACTTCTCCCTGTAGCTGGCAGAGAGGAGGGGCACAGAGAAAGGGGGGAAGCTGGAAAGAAATCAATTCTCCTGGGAAAATGCACCCTGGTGCAGAGCAAAGGACAGAAAAATGGCTCCTCCTGTCGCATGCCCCCTTTTTAAAATAACTCCTGGAAATGCAGCAGCACCTGCGTTACCCAGCAGCGGCTCGAAAGCTCCGGAGAGACCTTCTGCTGGGGAGAAACTGGGCTGTCGGGGATGATTCGGGTTCATCCATGTGGCCGGAGCTGCCTGCACTGGGTTTCTTTCCCCATCCAGCACAAAAACGTATGTAAAACCCCCAAAAATGACAGCAAAGCCTTTCCCTGCTCCACTCCCGGGGAGGCTGAGCTGCCCCAAGCCTCTTATCTAAATCTTTGCTTGAGCTCGCTGCTTTAGCCGGGAACTGGAGCGACCCTGCTGCCACCCTCCCACGGGGTATCAGCCGGGGTGTCCCTGCCGCGGGGGCACCCGGGGACGGCGAGGGCTGCGTCTGGTCCGGGCATGAATGATTCAGGAGCAGCGAAGGGCTGGGTTGGGTTGCAGCTGGGGCTGCGGAGGCAGGAGCTGGGTTACGCGGCGTCTCGGGTGTCTCGCTGCGGTGCGGGAGGGGTGGGCAAGGCTGGAGACCCGCAGGGGTGAGTGGAAAAATAGGGAAATGTGGGTGATGGTACCAAGTCCTACAGTCAGTCCCCTCCTCCTGCTCCCCCCCTCCCTGGTACATCTTCCCCCAAGCTCAGGGAGCTCCTGGTTGCTGCAGAACGTGTCGTAGGCACCGAATAACCCAGCCAATGTTGTCACCGTCTCCCTGCTTCACTCCCGCAGGATCCCTAAGGCAGCAGGGAGCCCCGAGCCCCGGCCCTGCAGCGCTCTGATGCTCTGAAGCCACGACCCTGCTGCACCGTGGAGCAGGTGATGGCTGGAGGAAACCCCCCCCCAGGTAAGTGGGGACGGGCTGTTGGTGCCGCGGGGTTTTGCAGCAGCACATGGAGCGGAGCATCATGTGCAATGAGTCTGCTGGGTCTCAGCTGCTCTGACAGGCTTTACTTACTGCAAATTCCCCACTGGTAACCAGTAAGGGGGAGCAAATGGGGCACGGAGGTTATGCTGGTGTCCCTTTCCTGGCCTGCACCCCCCCTGGCAGAGTTGAGGTGGGGACAGAGAGGGAAAAGCAGCTCTGGTCGGACCCCCGGCCCCTCCATCATCGCCCCCGGCCCCGCTCACCTGCCGCCAGCTGCATCCAGGCGCAGACTTTATAGACGGTGGCTGCGTTGCAGAAGAAGAAGAGGCTGAAGCAGAGGATGGAGCCGATGATGAGGAAGGTGGAGATGCCGATGAAGAACATGGCGGTTTTGAAGGCGCTGGAGGGGATGGTGCCGAAGTCGAGGGGGCTGCCCTTGCAGATGAGCTCGCCCGTGAGCGCGTTGCCGATGCAGTAGGAGTAGAGGCCGAAGTAGCCGGCCTGCGGCGTGTCGATGCTGTCGCCGATCCAGTAGGGCTGGATGAAGGTCACCACCATGAGGATGGAGAAGCAGAGGGTGAAGAGGGCCCAGAGCACCCCCATGGCCCGCGCGTTCCTCACGTAGTTGGTGTGATAGATCCGCGCCGCCTCCTGCGCCGGCAGCAGCTTGGGCATGGCGGGGCCACGGCTACGGCCACCGGCACCGCTCCCGGGGCTACCGGCACTGCCCCTGGGGCCACCGGCACCGCCCCGCCGGGAGGCTCCGGCCGCGGCTGCGGGAGCTGCGGCTGCACCGCCCCGGGGGACGGCGGAGAGACCCCCCCCCGCCCCGCTCCACCGAGCCGGGGAGGAGCCGGGAGGAGCCGGCGAGACCCCCCCGCCCCGAGCTGGGGGGGGCTCGGGGGGAGCCGGGCGGTGCGGCGCGGGGTGGGACCCCGGGATAGCCCCGTGTCCCCGGGATGGGACCATGGGATGTGCCCTGTGCCCCCAGGATGTGCCCTGTGTCCCCGGGATGGGACCCCGGGATAGCCCCGTGTCCCCAGGATGTGCCCTGTGTCCCTGGGATGGGACCTTGGGATGTGCCCTGTGTCCCCGGGATGGGACCCCGGGATAGCCCCGTGTCCCCGGGATGTGCCCTGTGTCCCCGGAATGGGACCTTGGGATGTGCCCTGTGCCCCCAGCATGTACCCTGTGTCCCCGGAATGGGACCCCAGGATGTGCCCTTCACCCCCGGGATGTGCTCCTCGAGTGCGCCCTGTGTCCCTGGGATATACCCCTAGGATGAGCCCCATACCCTTGGGATGCACCCTGTGCCCCAAGGATGGACCCCTGGGATGTGCCCCCCTGGGATGTGCCCCGTATCCCTGGGATGCTCCCTGGGGTGCACCCAGCACCTGTGGGGTGAGCCCTATGTCCCCCACGCGCACCCCAGGATCTGCCCTGGGATGCTGTGCCCCCCATAACGTGCTTTGTGCCCACACTGTGTGCCCTGGGATGTGCCATGCACCCCAGGATGGGTCCCAGGATGTGTGTTGGGATGCATCCCTGCCCCCCAAGACGTGCTGGGGCTGTGCCCTGACCCCCAGGACCCACCCGGGCTGTGCTGTGTGCCCCAGGATGTGTCCCAAACGCTGTGCCCCCTCAGCTGCTCCCCTCTGCCCTCCCAGCTGGTGTCACCAGGGTCTTCCCCCCACTGGAGGGGGGTGCATGGGGTGCTGCATCATTGGAGTGGGGGGGCTGCGGCCCTTGGACCCCCCCATCAGCTCCAGGGCTGGCTGGGACTGCAGGCAGGGAGGGGACTGTTGGGGACTGACCCCAGGGCGTCACCCAGCACCTGCAGCAGATGCCACGTGCCAGCGTGCCGGTCACCCCACAGCCGGTGCCAGCCTCGGCGTTACCCCTGTGGCCACCCAAGGCCAGGGCTGCCCGGGCGTTAATCATTGCCAAGGGCAGCGGGGCCGGCGCAGGCGCGGGAAGCTGTGCCATTCCCTGGGCCGTCGGCCTTTCATCGCCCGCATCCCCCGATGGTGGGGCAGGGTGCGGTGGTGGCATGTAGGATGGGGACCTTCGGCGGGGTCTGGAGCACTGAGCGAGGCTGGCGGGACGCTGGCAGGGGAATGGGCTTGGTCCTGCCACGCTCTGGGCTTTCTCGAGCGGGTTTCTTGGTGACTGTGATCCAACTGTTCGAGCGATGGAGAATCTGGAGGTGGCTCCTGCCATGGCACCGGCTCTTGCTTTGCCTTTGAGCCCATGGGCAGGTTGGCATCGCCAGCATGGGACGGTCACCTGGGGACAGGGCGAGATGTCCTTGTTGTGGCACTGCTGGCGTGGGACGGTCACCTGGGGACAGGGCAAGATGTCCTTGTTGTGGCACTGCTGGTGTGGGACGGTCACGTGGGGACAGGGCAAGATGTCCCTGTTGTGGCACCGCCAGCATGGGACGGTCACCTGGGGACAGGGCGAGATGTCCTTGTTGTGGCATTGCTGGCGTGGGACGGTCACCTGGGGACAGGGCGAGATGTCCTTGTTGTGGCATTGCTGGCGTGGGACGGTCACCTGGGGACGGGGCGAGATGCCCTTGTCGTGGCACCGCCTGGCAGCGCGGGCACCGCCGGTTCCCTGGCAGGGCGTCGTGGCGCTGCCCCAACGCCACGGGTTGGGGTGTGATAGGCGCAGCCGCCGCGGCCGATGGAGACACCCGCTATAAAGCGCCCGCCGGCCCCGCGGCACGGCCACGAGCGAGCCCACCATGGCCACCGCGCTGCCCCTCTGCCTGCTCCTGGCCCTGCTGCTGCCGGCCCCGGCCCTGCCCGCGCCCCACGAGCGAGGGCTCATCTTCAACTTGGTAAGAGGGACACTGACCCCGTCCTGGGCGCAGCCCGAGTGCCGCAGTGGGGTGCGTGGTGGGGTTAGAGGGGTCTGCGGGGCTTTGGTCACTGGCAGCAGCTGCGTGGGGCGAGGGCTGCAGCCGCCGAGAGAAAAACTCATTGGGGCTGGGGAAACTGAGGCAGGCGGGGATGGCGTGAGGGGTTATCCGGGATTGTGAGGGATCTCAGAGCCGTTCAAAGGCACAGAAAACCCTACAAGTAGGATTGAAGCTCTGCACCGGTGAGGACCCCATCCCTGGGGGGCTCGCAGGGAATGGGGGACACTTTCCCTGCGGGGTCTCAGCCCCGTTCCCACGAGCCAGGCACAAACCAGCACTTCACCACGGGGTATTTTGGGCCAGACCGAGGAAATCCTGCAGGGTGGGCGGCTCGGGCGGTGCTGAGCCCCGGCTGAAAGGCAGAGCTGGTGTCTGCCACCCACCCACCCCCCCTGGGCACACAGCTGGGGGGGGGGATTAAGGGGGGACAGAGAGGGTCCCGGCGCTGATCCCCCCTCGCAGGACACCGGGGAGCTGTGCATGCAGAGCGCCCAGTGCAAGAGCGGCTGCTGCCACCGCGTCAGCGGCCTCAGCCTGGCCCGGTGCGCGCCCAAGGCAGCCGAGTTCCAGGAGTGCTCCCCGAGGGTAAGTGTGTCCCCTCCCTGCTCCCTGGGGGTGGCCGAGGACGGGGACACCTCCCCCCGCGCTGCCACCATGCCTTGGTTCCCCGCAGAGCCCCTACGGCGTCTACTACAACTGTCCCTGCGAGAGCGGCTTGACCTGCAAGGCTGACAAAACCATCGTGGGCTCCATCACCAACAGCAACTTCGGCGTCTGCAAGGACCCCCGGAGCTCCGACGGGTCACGGTGAAGGAAGAGACCCCCCGCCCCGTGCTGCCTTCCCCCTCCCCAGGGACACCCAGAGCCCGGCTGCTGGGGGCTTCCAGTAAAGAGCATCTTCTGCTGCGCTGGGAGCTGGTGTCGTCACTTGACGCGTTGTCGCTCGACGTGTTGTCACTTGACGTGTCCCTCTGGGTGAAAAAAGCCGTGGGGAGATGATGGCTTCACCCGTACATGCGTGCGCATCGTATGGGATGGTGTAAGGGGCTGCATCCAGCAAGGGGGGTGCAGGGGGTGCAGGAGCCATCCGGGTTGTGCCCACCTCGGTTTATCTCCCGCTGCGGCCGCTCTGGTTCGAAACGTCCCCCTGGAAAAGGGTTTATCACCAGAGAAAAGGGGCTCAAAGGGGATGTTGAAGCTGGGGGTGGCTGTGTCCGCCGTGCTGCGCTCCCTGGGGGCTGTACCCCCTCCTCAGGGGGGTCGCCGGGTGGGAACCCTCCCCAGAAAGGACCCTCGTGTAGGCAGCGGTTGTTGTAGGAGCCATGGGGACCCCTCGAGCAGCACCTCCAGGAGCTTCTCCCGGGCAGGAGCTTTGGGAGGTGGGGATGGACGTGGGGCGATGCCGGGGGCACAAATCCCTTAACGCTGCCCCCGGGGTGGGGGGCGATGGCCAGCTCGGAGCCAGTGGTTTGGGCACAGGGAGGGGGCACAGATGTGCTGGGGGGGGGGTGAGGAAGAGGAGGCACCACCGGGCAGAGCTGGGGGGGCATCAGGATGTGAGGGGGTCACCAGAGGGGGGGTCCTTGGCTCTGAGGGGCCGGACACCCCATGGCGGGGTGTCATGGGGGGGCCGGGGGCCGTACCCAGCAGCCGAGGGTGTCCTGGAGGAGACTTTCCTTCCTGGACCAGGGTGACGGTGACCAGCAGCAACACAAGGGACACGGCTGGGAGGGGGGTGGCACGGCTGGGGGGGTTCCCACCATGGGGGGGACATGGGGGGCAGCGCGGGGACAGGGGATGCTCTGGGACCCGCTGGCCCCTGCGAGCCCGGCTCAGTGGAGCTGTGAGAGGGGAAACACAGCCCTGGAGCTTGGGTTTGAACTTGGGGGTGGGGAAAGCCTTGAGGGTCTCGTGGTGGTGCTGGCAGGAGGCCACCAGGTCCGTGTCCTCGTGGGGGCAGGATGAGGCCTGGAGGAAGGGGGAGATGGGGATGGGGACGGAGAGCAGCCCCTCTCCTGCGGCACCCAGTGAGGGGACACGGGGTCTCTCCCTGGCCTCACCATCTCCTGGGGCTCCTCAGCCCCACGCACCTTCCTACGCCAGTGGGGAGCACCCCTCAGAGCTGGGCATCACCCAGGGCACATACTGGGCATACTGGGAGCCCCACCTGCCCCAGGGCCAGCTTCACCCAGGGCTTTGCATCCTTGGCATGGGCAGGATGCGGCCACCGGCTGGGACAGGACCAGCAGAGGGCAGCCGCAGCGTGCCCACAGCCGGGGACCCCCCCAGCCCTGGGACCCCCCCCCAGCCCAGCAGGGACCCCCCAACCCCAGGGGCACCTCAGCCTTTGGAGGTGGGGGGAGCCCTGAAATGTGCCCAGCCCCACAGCCCTGACACCCCCTTGAGCCCTGCTTTGGGGGTCACCCCCTCCCAGGGTGGGGGGGACACTGGGGGGGGCCCAGCCCCTGGTGTGTATGATGGGGATTTTGGGGTGTCCCCAGTTTTGGCATGTCCCCATGTTGGCAAGAAGAGGACGGGGGGGGCACTGGAGAGGTGGGAAGGGGGTGGCTGTGCTGGGAGGGGGGGACATTTCTGTGTCCCCCCCCCCAATCTAGGCCCTATGGCGAGGCGGTGGCTTTATTTTGGCAGCTCCCGCTGGTTAAATATTGGCTTAAACCGAAAAACCACCCGCCTGACTCACGGCGTCTTGACAAACACAGGAAAGGGGCCCCCCCCGCACCCCCCCGTGCGTGTGGGGTGCTGCCAGCCCTGGGGACAAGGGGGGGGTGTCCTCACACCAGGGTGGGGCACCCTGAGCTGGGAAAGGGGGGGTATGAATAGGGCATCCTTGTGCGGGCAGGTTTGGGGGGCAGTGGGGTCCCCTGGGGGGTGCATCCCCCCCGTGTGTCCCCCCCCAGCTCCTTCAGAGCTCCCCCCCCCTCGGGGACCCCACTGCACCCCAAAGGATGGAGGGGAGCAAGCATTGGGGTGCCCCTTCCTCCCACCCTTCTTTGCACAGGGTCCCCCAAGGGACATCACGGGGGGGGGCACCCCAAACCCCCCCCTCCTCCACCCCAATCTCACCCCATCACCACCCTCGCACCCCACTACCCACTTGTTCACCCATGGGGTGGCCCCAGTGTCCCCCGTTTACGCTGAGGGGGGGTTGGAAGGTTTTTTTTGCCCCCACACACTGTCCCCCTCCCTGCCTGGGCTGTTTGTACCAGGAGGGTACAGGATGTTCTCTCACAGCCTCTCCCCCCGCCTTTCCCCCCCCCTTGGCCTTCACCTCTTCTCCTCGCTGCTTTAACCCTTTTTTTTTGTGCAAAACGTCACATTTGCCTCTTCTTATCATTAATTCCTTGCCCCCCCCCACCCCACTTCACCATGCCCCCCCCATACAAGCTGTGGCTGCAAAACTGGGGGGGGTCTCCAGTGGGGTGCCCACCCCATACCCAGCCTTGCAGACACCCCCCATCCCCACAACCGGGAGCACCCTCCCCAAAACCCCAAGAAAAAGGGGGTTTGGGGGGGGGGTTTGCTCCTGCAGCCTTTGCCCTGTGGCTGCCAGCCCCCGGGTGGGGACACAAATGCTTTTTGGGGGGGCTGAGCTGCCCCTGCCCCCCCCAGAAGAGCCCAGGCTGGCAGCAGCCCCATAGCACCCAGCTTGGGGTGGTGATTTTGGGGGGGGGGGGCACATACCCCAGTCACAGCCTGATCCCCCCACCCAGTTTGCTGCAGGCTGGTGTCGTGCAGGGGCCTGATCCTGTGGCAGGGCCAGGGGGTCCCGTGGGGTTGGGGTTCAAGGGTGGGGGGGGTGCGTGTGTTTCATGGGGGGGGTTGTGCCAGGTGAATGCACCCAAGGGACTGCCTGGAGGCGTTCGGGGGTGCCCAGAGGGGTTTGGGGTGCCCAGAGGGGTTTGGGGGTGCCCCAGATGTGTTTAGGGGTGTCCAGAGGCATATGGGGCTGCCCACCTGCTTTTGGGGCTGGGTTTTATTCCCCCTCTCCTCTGGATGACGTTCCCCCCCCAGTTTCGGTTGGGGCACAGCAAGGCGGTGGCTGGCGCAGCTGGGGGGTGGTGGCCCCTCTCGGGGTGTCCCTCATCCACGGTGGCTTTTAGCTAGAGGTGGCCGCTGCGTGGGGATGAAGCCCGTCCCTGCGGGGTGTGGGACACCCCAGCCAGCCCCAGTCTGTCCCCAGCCCCCCGTGATGCCGTGGGGCACCTCAACCTGCCCCCATGGCAGGTCCAAGCCGTGGGGCACAACAGGGTGCAGACCCCCCCTCCACGCACCCAAGGGAGGTGGGGGCCTGATCCTGCGACTCCCCAAAGGGTTTTCCTAACGCTGGGCCCCGTTCGCACCGTCCTGGGGAGATGGTTTAGGGCCGGAGCTGGCTGGGAGCCTCCCTGCAGGCTCTCGAACCTTTCTAGCAACAACAATAAAAAATAAAATAGAAAAAAAATAATTCATGAAAAGCTCTGCTTTGCCTCTTCTTGCCAAAACCAACCGTTGGAGATTTTTTCCCGGCCTTCGCGTGTGACGGGGGGAACGATGTCACTCGCCTGTTTTTCCGCTCTGATGTTTTTCCCCAGGGCTGGACGAGGGGCAGGACCAGGCACGGAGCAGCTCCCGGCCCCCCGGGGGCCCCCAAACCTGTTGTGGGGGTCCCCATCCCTCCTCAGGGTTGGCTTTTGGGCCCTTGAGGATGCTCCCCCAGCCCAGGGCTGAGCACTGCCCAGCTCGGGGCAGTAGTGGAGGCTGGGAGTGGGATGGGGGGACACAAAGGTGGCCCTGGGGGGGACGTCCAGGCACCCCACACACCTCTGTGAACCCCTCCTGATGCTCTCCAGGGGGGCACAAGGGGAAAAATCCTCTGGGTGAATGATTTGTGCTGCTGGAAGGATTAATTAGTGTGATACGGGGAGGTGGGGAGGGCGAGGGGGGGCGACGGGCTGCGGCAGCCCAGGGAGAGCTCAGGGCTGGGTGCTCTGTGAGGGGGGGGGTCCCCTCCCCAGCTGGGATCCCCCTCGCTGGGTATTTTTAGCGTTAAATTCCCACAAATGCTGGTGAGCTGGGCTGGGGGAGCTGGGCAGGATGGGGCCGGGGGGGTGATGTGGGGGGGATAGTGGGGTGGTGTTGGGGGGTGCTGGGGGGATGATGGTGGGGATGCTGGGGATACTGTATGGGGGGTGCTGGGGGTGTTTGGGGGGATGCTGGGGGGGTCTTAGGGGGTGTTGGGGGGAATGCTGGGGGGGTGCTGGAGGGATGCAGGGGTACATTATGGGGGGTGCTGGGGAGATTATGGGGGGGATGCTGGGGATACTGTATGGGGGATGCTTGGGGGTGCTGGGGGTGTTTGGGGGGATGCTGGGGGGGTGCTGGGGGGATGCAGGGATACATTATGGGGGATGCTGGGGAGATTATGGGGGGGATGCTGGGGGATGCTGGGGGGATGATGGGGGGGATGCTGGGGATACTGTATGGGGGATGCTGGGGGTGTTTGGGGGGATGCTGGGGGGTGCTAGGGGGATGATGGTGGGGATGCTGGGAAGGTGCTGGGGGGATGATGGTGGGGATGCTGGGGAGATTATCGGGGGATACTGGGGGGGTTGCTGATGCTGGTGGCCACGCCGTGCCCCACCAGCCAGCGGGGACCAGGCCGGGGGGGGGTCCCCAGCTCGGCGGGTCTTGCCAGCAGCAGGGAGGGGGTCTCCCACCCGCATGCCCGGGGCCAGCGGGCAGCACCCCCCCCCGGCAGGGCCCCGCCGAGCCGTGCGTGCCCCAGCACCCCCCGCCCCGGTGCTGACTCAGGCTGTTCCCGGCGCTCCCGCGGCCGGTACATCGCGTCCCCACGCCGGGCGCCTGGCACCCCGCCCGCCCCCCCTCCGCCAGCGGGGCCCGGCCCGGCCCGGCCCCCCCCCGGGGCTCCCGGGGTGGGCGATGCTGCACCGGAGCGAAGCTCCGGGAACCCCCCGATGGGGGTTTTTTTTTGGGGTGGGGGTGATGCAATGGTGGCACTGGCCCGAGTCACGCGTGTGCGTGTCCCTGCCCGGTGCCGTGTCCCAGCTCGGTGCCGTGTCCCTGCCCGGTGCCATGTCCGGTGCCACGTCCCTGCCCGGTGCCACGTCCCTGCCCAGTGCCGCGTCCCTCCCCGGTGCCGTGTCCCAGCTCAGTGCCAGGTCCCTGCCCGGTGCCGCGTCCCAGCTCGGTGTCACGTCACTGCCCGGTGCCACGTCCCTGTCCGGTGCTGTGTCCCTGCCCGGTGCCACGTCCCTGCCTGGTGCCATGTCCCTGCCCGCTATCCCCCCACCCCGGGGCTCCCCAGGCACCCACCAAGCCCCCAAGGCTCTCCCTGGGGTGGATTTGGGGTGCACAGCCCTCTGGCAGGAGCATCCCCGTGGCAGCTGAGCATCCCTTGGGGGTGCTGCACCCGCCCTTGCCACCCCTTTACCCCCCCCAGCCCACCCCGACACCCCATCCCGGCGGGGCTGGCGGGGAGCCCCGGCGGAGGCTGGTACAGTTCGTTACGTCCAGACCGGAATGTACTTTGTGTTAGAAGTGGCTCCAGGCCAGGACGCCAAAGCCGGACTTTATTTATCCTCCCTGCTCCGGCCCCGCTGCATCCTGCGGGGCTGGATCTCCGGAGGGGCTGGGGGGAAGCCTGGGACCCTGCCCACCCCCCCACTGCTCATCTCTAACCGGGGGGTGCGGGGATTTTCCCCAAGGAGGGAAATAATCCGGGAGAATATTTGTGTCCTTCCAGCTGGTCAAAGCTGTCCCCAGTGTGTGGGAGGAGGTGCCATGGGGGAGATGGGGACTTGGGGACAGATCCAGCCTCCGGCTGGACGTGCCCCCGCCTGCTTGCAGGAGGTTTTTTGCAATGGGGGGTCAGCGTTCGGATCGGCACCCCGAAATTTATGATTGGAAACGCGTGGGGAAGGGGCCAACCCTGGACACGCCGGAGGGGACGGGGCAGGATCAGGCCTGTGATGGAGCTGGGGCCGCTCTGGGGGTCCCCCCATGTGCTGGGGGTGCCTCGGCCCCTTTGCCAGTACAAATTCATTGCAGGAGCAAAGCGAGGGGGGTCACAGCCAGAGGAGGGGTCACCCCGGGCTGGATCTGGCCCCTCGCCACCGGCCAGACCCCACGCCGACACCCCGCATCCCTCCTGCGGCCTCAAAGGCAGGAAGATTTGGGGGGTTTCATACAGAAAACACCCCGCTGCCTGCTTTGCACCCCTGGGCCAAGCAGCCCCACGCTGAGTGGGTGGTCTTGCCCTGCTGCCCCCCCCCACCCCCTGTGTCCCCCCGCCATGTCCCCTTGTCCCCACCGTCCGTCCCCGCCGCGGCGCAGCTGCACCTACGGCCGGCAGCGAGGACACGGTGTCCTGGACTCTGCTGCCTGTTGTGCAACACCCGCCCGCGCCTCCCACAAACACCCGGCTCCCCGCGACCCCCCGCGCTGCCGCCCCCACCTCGGGGGACAAACGGGGCACCCGGAGGGGTGCGTGTGCCAGGGGTGCCAGGGGGTGAGCCCACGGCATCGCCGGGCTCAGAAAAGCCACTTTGCTCCCCAAGAAGGGCAGCGGGTGGGCAGCTGGGTACCGCGGCGGAAGGATGGGTCATGTGCCCAGGGCCATCGATTTGCACCCAGAGCCGTCGGTTTGTGCCGTCACACGCGGCAGGAAACCAAGAGAAACCAAGAGAAACCCCATTTCCTCGGCGCTCCAACACGCTCCAGAGCTTCACCGATGCGGCGTTGAGCTGCGGAGCCGAGGCAGAGGGACGCCTCTCCTCCCCGCGCTCTCGAGGCAGATTAACGCCAGTTATTTTTAGCGGAAGACGAGGATGAGTAAAAATATCCCCAATTTTATTTTAATTTTTTTTTTTTTGGCTTTTTCAGGAACCGCCGCTCTCCCATCACACGGGGTGCTCAGGAGCCAGCACAAGGATGGACATCACCGGTGAAGGGGGGGTCTCCAGGCTTTGCTCCCCAGTTCTGGGGGGGGGGGGGCAAGGCTTTCCCCCCGGACCCCCCATCCTTTCGGGCACAGGGCTGGGGCAGGACATGTGTGGCCAGCTGGATGGCGAGGGGGGGACACGCAGTGCCCCTGGCAGCCGCCCCGAAGCTGGACGGGATTGTTTGTGGAGCAGATTTCCTCCAGGTTGTGTGACAGCGATTTGGGGGGGACGGGGCAGACCCCAGCACCGAGACGGGGGGCTCAGGCATCCCACCACCCTAGAAAGCAGAGCAAGCCGGGGGGTCCAGAGCTGGTATCGCAGTGATTTGGAAGGTGTCTTTTAAAAAAAACACTCTGGCACTTTCTTCCCATATATTTTACTTTTTTTTTCCTGTGCAAACAAACAAATTTATCATTTTTGTGGTGCAAGAGCAAACCAGGCTGGACCCCCCCACCGCTGCTGTTGGCCCCGTGGGATTTTTCAGGGCTTGGGTGATATCTAAGGGGCCTGCACGAAATTTCCTGGTACTGGAAACCCACATTATTTCTTTGGTAAATGGCAATTTACAGCTCTCGGAGGCCAGGTGGGAAATGTTTAAAACCAAAATACAACATTCACCTGGGGTGTTTTAGAGAGGGGAAAAATGAAACGTCATGAAAATAAATATATATATTTTTTTCTAAAGCGGGCTTTAATTTTAACTCCAGATTTAATTGCAAACGTACGTTATTTCTAATCTCGGGGTGGGTATTTTGAGGCAGCTCTTAACAAAAGTCTTTATCTCCTTCATACTGAATGGGAACATTTCTGCGTGCCCCAGCAGCCGGGGTGCCCCCCCAAACCCACACCTCTCCGGCCCCGGCTGGGGGGGGTTGTTATTTGCTTTCTAGGGCGATATTTCCCTTAACGAACCCCGCGGAGGTTGCATGGGTTGGGGTGTCCGTGGGGCATTGTGTGGGGTTGGGGTACCCGTGGGGTTTTGCATGAGGTTGGGGGTACCTATGGGGTGTTGCGTGGGGTTAGGGTACCCGTGGGGCATTGCAGGGGGTTGGGGCACCTCTGGGGCATTGCACAGGGCTGGTTGTTCCTCTGGGGTGCCCTTGAGGGGGGGTTGCATGAAGGACACCCCCCGTCCCCCTTCCCAGGGGCACTGCTCAGGCCCAGGGGAACCTTGGAGCACTGCGTGGGGCCGAGCACCCCCCGGGGCATCGCACGGGGCCAAACACCCCTCAGGGGCATTGTACGGGGCTGGGACCCCCCCGGGGCATTGGGGACCCCCCAGGGCATTACACGGGGCCAGGAACCCCCCCGGGGCATTGTACGGGACCAAACATCCCCCAGGGGCATTGCACCGGGCCGGGACCCCCCCGGGGGTATCGTACGGGGCCGGGGACCCCCCCGGGGCATTGCACAGGTCTGACGCCCCCTCGGAGCATTACACGGGGCCGGGACCCCCTCGCGACATCGCACGGAGCCAAACACCCCCCCGGGGCACTGCACAGGGCCGGGGACCCCCCGGGGGTATCGCACGGGCCGGGGACCCCCCGGCTCCTGCCCGGCTCCGCCGCCGCCGCCCCCGGCAAGTGCGAGGGGCGGGACGGGGCGGGGCGTCCCGCCAGGGGCGGGGCCAACGTTCTGATTTCCATACCGCCGCCAGCCGAGCCAATGAGAAGGCGCTGAGGGCTCCCGTCGCCGAGACGGGCAGGCGGATTGACCAATGGGAGCGCGGGCGGAGGGGCGGGGCGCCAGCGGCCGGGGAGAGAGGCGGCCGGGGCGGGCGCGGGGCGGCACTCGGAGCCGGGCGGCGGCGGGGGCAGGTGGGTCTGTGCGTGGGGCTGGGGGGGACTCGGGGGTGTCCTGCGTGGGGGTGCGTGGCTCTGCGGTACGTGTGCGTGGGGCTGGAGGCGGGGGGTGTCTGTGTGGGGCAGTGCGGGGTCGGGGAGAGGCGTGCGTGGGGCTGGCGGACGCCGCGTGGCTGTGTGTGAGGGGGTCGGGGGGTCCTGCGTGGGGCTGCGGAGCCGGAGGGGGAAGGGGATGGTGCCCCCAGCTGCTGCTGTGGGGTGAGGGTGGGATGGGGGTCCCCAGCCCATAGCCTTCCCCTCCACAGCGCAGGGGATGTCCGGGGGGGGATTATTACAGCGGTGCCCGAGAGTTGCTGGGATGCACTGGGATGCACTGGGATGCACTGGGACGGGGGTCAGTGTCCCGCCGGGTGCTCCAGGGAGGGGTTTTTCTTTTCCCCACTTCCCCTCACTAAACAACGCTCCTCGTACCGTTCCCTCTAATGCCACCCACCCCACCCACCCCATAGGGTGTCCGCATATAGTGGCATTGGCAGGAGGTATAAGCGATTGCACAAGGTAAATGGGAATATTTTTTTAAGCTTCTGCTGTTTTTCCTTCCTCTCTGGGCGCAAAACCTCTTTGGAAGCTTCTGTTTTTAAAATACACGTTCGGGTGAGCTCGCTCTGATTGGGAAAGAGTATTTTACGCGATGAGCTGTAAGAGCTCGTGGGTACGTCCGTCGTCGGTGTGTCCCCGGCGGGCGATGCCGCAGCCGTGTTTCTGTCCTCGCTGTGCCGTCGTGCCGAGCAAATGGGACCGTGCCGCTGCCGGTGGAAAAAACACTTGAAAAATGAAAAAAAAAAAACCACACCAGGAGTTGATACTTTTGGGTTTTAAAGGTAGAGTTTAAGTGATGTCTCTCCATAATCAGCTATTAAACTGTTGAGGTGGATTTGGGTCATCACTAGGGCATCAAATCCAGCCTGGAAACTAGGATTACAAGTTAAAACAAACAAAAGTGGAAGGCACAAATCACTCCTTCCTTTAAAACATGCAGGAGTCGCGTCCCTCCTGCCCCGCGAAGGGCTGGGGTGGAAGAAAATCATTCAATCCCTCCGGCAGAGCCTGTGTCTGGCTTTTATGGGATGTTTTCTTGGAGGTGCAGTGGGTTTGGATTGGGCAGCGCTGCTGCGACTTGGAGATGGTGAGGTTTTATTTCCAACGTGGTACCCTAGGGATGGGACAAAACTGCGGGGGGGGGGGACAGAAATGCCACCGAAGCAGAGGGAGCGATGGCTGCTGCTGCAAAGGGCTGAGCAGGGATAACTGTTCAGTGGTGCTGAGAGTTTTGTAGCCCAAAGGGGGGATGCTGGGGTCTCTCAGTGGGATGCTGCATCCTCGGTGGGGTGCTGGGGTCCCTTGGTGAGATGCTGGGTCCTCAGCCCCAAGGCTGTACTTGCCCAGCACACGCTTAAATTACGTTGAGGTCATTTCCCAGCACTGTTAGAGCATCTCCCTGCTGGGATGAGCCAGAAAATAAGGACAATTCCCCAGTAAAAACCAAATTACATCCTTCAAGAGCATCACTGCTGTGTAATTAGGTGGGTTTTAATTACCAGCTTGCAGAAGAGCAAAGTTTGCTGTAAGCGCTCAAGATGCTCAGCACCAAGACCCCCTGATCTGTCCAGCCGCAGCTTTCCAGGCTGGGTTGGGGGGGAAAGTATTTTATAAAGTATTTGGAGAATAATTTGTTCTGTTATTTATACTTTTATACTATTACTTTACATTTTATACTATTACTTTACATTTTATACTATTACTTTACATTTTATACTATTACTTTACATTTTATACTATTACTTTACATTTTATACTATTACTTTACATTTTATACTACTACTTTACATTTTATACTACTACTTTACATTGTATTTTATATTTACTCTCAGTTTTATATATTTATATAGCGTTGTTACAGCCCCTTGAGGGAGCTGCGGAGCTCGCACCGTTCTCATGCATATCCCGGGGAAATAATGAATTACTTAGCCAGGGTTGTTTTATTTTAATGCCCTGCGTTAGTGGGCGTAAAGAAACGGCCACGAGCGCTCTGATGTACGAGTTGCTCGTGTAACTTGTTTGTCACGGAGCCGCCGAGCTTTTTCCGTGATCGGTGATTGTGGTTGAAATAAAGATTTGTGATTTTGCAAGCGAGTGTGTTGGAAAAGGAGGAAAATAGTAGTAAAGGAACTGTCAGTGGTGGAGACGGGGATGATGAGGGAGGGCGGTTAAATTGTTTTCTCTGTGCAATGTCCCCCGTATGAATAAATAAATAACAAATAAATAAATAGTAGTATCTCTCTTTGAAAATTATCCTCATTAAAAATATTCCCCTTTCAAGTATTTGTTGATTTATGTTCAACTTAATCACATAATTTGATAAAACGAGCCCTCGGAGGCACCGTCTCGCCAATAGCATCATCCCTGGGCTGTGACCCCCGGCCCGGCGGGATGCGGGCTCCTTCCCAGGGATGCTGGCGGTGGTCCCGGTCCCCCCCCAGGGTCGGTTTGGCTGCTCGTGGCATTTCTTTTTTCCTCTCCAAGAAATCCCGATCTGGCGCGGGAACAGGCTGCTGTTTCACAACATGCCGGGAATCGCCGTCTGCCCGATATAATTTGGTGTTTGTAGACCGTCGGGGCACACGCGGCTTCAAGAAAAGGTCTTGGGTGCCGGGTTATTTGTGGGTGCGATGCCGGGTTGGGGATCCCCCCCCTGGAATTTGGCATCTCGAGATGCTACCGAGCTTTTGTGCGTGGGGAAAGAGTGATTAAGGGGGTTGCTGTGGTTTGGGGTCACTTGGCTTGTGGGAGAAACCCCTAAATCTGTTGCAAGCAATGAGGCGCTTTTAGAAATTAAAAAAAAAAATTAAATAAATCCAAGTTTAATTGTCAGATTTATTCTGGAGAAAAGGCTGAATGAGAACAGAATTGGCGAACAAGGCGTTTCTTGTTTATTCCCATTTTGTATTTATTTTTATTCCCCCCAAGCTGTCTCTTAAAATTCAATTTTCTCGGCGTTGGCTGCCAGGAGGATGCTCCGAGCCGCCCGCGGAGGGGTCCAGCTTTACCGGGCTGCGCTGTACGGCGACGGGGAGCTTCACATTTCATAGCCAGAGGTGGAATAGTTCTTTCCAGCGTCCCGAAAAGCCTGGCTGGGGCTGTTCTCTGGCTTGTTTTGACCAGGGGACAAGACACGATGAAAGGAGCCAGCAAAAAAAAACCCAGCTGGAGGGTGCCAAGGAGTGGGCAGTGGGATGTCAAGTACCTTCTCACTTTTTAACGATGGTTTATATAACCTGCTTGGCTTATATTATTGTATTTTTTTTTTGCTTCCATCCTTCGGTTACCTAATCCTTATTTATGAAACCATTAGGAAATTGCATTCCACGCTGTTACGTGAGCGTCTGTATATAATTGGCCTCGGAGCTCGTTAGGATGCTGCGCTTGGCCCCTCTGCCAGCATCTCCTGAGAAGCTCAGGCAGGTGTGGAGCAGCTATTTATACACATTATTATTATTATTATTATTTTTATTTATTTTTTTTAATATTTTTGCCACCATCCCAAGCTGCGTCAGCCCCTCCGGGAGCGGGCTGGTGCCTCTCCCTGCCGTCGGAGAGCAGCGGCTTCGCTGCTGGCTCCAGCATTCCTGTTTTTTCCAGTGTTTTTGGGATGTGCTGCTTGTGGCACAGAGGTTTGTCGTGATTTTTGCGGCGGGAGCAGCTGAAATCCTCACCGGGGCCGGGTGGGGTGGGAGCCGCAGAGCATCGGTGTGTAAAACCCTCGACTGCATCCCGTCCCTTGGCACCTTCTCCCCTTGGAACAGCAACAACCCATAAATGTTTATGGGCTTTTGCCTTCCCTGGTGTACGTTTGTCTTTTGGAATAAGAGAGGGAAAAAAAAATATATGGCTTGGTATTTTTTTTTTTTTACATTTCACATTAAAGTGTTGTGTGTGGGTACCCACGCGGGAGGGGATGGACCACGCGCTGCTGATGGGATGCTCTCAAGAGGGTCCCGTCCAAAGGAGCTTTATCCCTGCGATTTCTTTGTTTCAAGCACCCTATAAAACCCACTGAGCAAGCATTTCCTCACTGGTGCCTCGCTAAATAACCATTTTTAATGGGTTTATATTGTAAACTGGGGGGGAATAAAAAATACCCTGGTGTGGGTGCGCTCGCCTGGCTCCCGGGGGGTGCAGACAGGCTGAACCCATCGTGCTTTCTGTTGAAATATTTATTCTGGCAGGGAGCAGCGAGCCGTCCTGCTCACTTGTTCCTCTCGCTGCAGCTGAAACTTGAGGACAGCCTCTTATTCAACATATTTAAAAAAAAAAAAGAAGAAAAAAAAATTAGTTACGACTTGGATCTTAACGAAAACCACTTCAGAAGCTTAAAAATATTAGCTAGGCAAAATGATTGAGCAAGCGTGACGGGAACGTGTACTGTTGTATTTAAGTTTTTCTCCCTTTGTTATTCTCTTAATTGCTTAAAAACCTCCTTTTGCTACTGTTAGCACTGATACCCTTTGGTCCTGGGGAGGTGGATGGGGATAAAGGTGATTGCATCCTTCGCTGGGGTGTCGTGTGCTGGGAGGGGATGCAAGGCCACGGGGGTGGACGGTGCTGGGATGCTCAGGGGATACTCAGGGGGATGCTGGGGGGATGAGAGGCCATGGGGGCAGATGGCCCTGGGATGCAGGGGATGCTCAGGGGGATGCGAGGCCACGTGGCAAATGGTGCTGGGATGCTCAGGGGATGCTCAGGGGATGTAGGGGATTCTGGGGGGATGCGAGGCTATGGGGCAGATGGCCCCGGGATGCTCAGGGGGATGCTGGGGGGATGCTCAGGGGGTACCAGGGTCTCTGTGGGCAGGAGGAGTTAACCCTGGAGCAGTCACCGGCTGTGGATAAAGGAGACCAGGGAGTTCGCTTCGGTCCCCAGTGAGTCCCGGGTCACCCTGGGTGCTGGAGGTTCGTTAGGGTGCTGGGTGATTAAAGCAGCTCTGTTTGCGTTGTGGGTTTTTTTTGTTGTTGGAAGAAAAGTTGCCGTGAGTGGCCCACCGGGACTTAGCACACAAGGAAGTAAATCAATCCCTGTGAGGTCTTATTCAGCTTGTGCTAACTTAAATTTATAACTTCCCTGTTTATTTTGAAGAGGGGGGGAATCAAAAGGTCAGGATTTAAAAAAAAAAAAAGAGGTTAATTTTTAATTCAAGCTGTGATGTATGAGTGTGAGAAACGGCGCTTGATGTCTGGGTGCATCCTTGTGTGTTGAGATGGAGCTGAGGGTTACGTGGAGCTGCTTTGTTGGCCTTGAGAAGGTCGTATATTCTTAGAAATCCCAATTTTTTAATTTATTACCCACTCAAACGCTGTCTCCCTGGGTCTCTGCCCCACAGGCTGGTTGCAGGCGTCTTAAAACTCCCTCGTCTGGGGGAAGTGGCTGCTCTGGTGTTCCCCTCTCCTGCGGCACAGGGACACCTCGCTCAGTAAGTTGGTGTTTTATTAGAAAAAATAGTTTTTGTGGTCAAGGGGGAAGTGATGCCATGGTAGGACGGTGGAGAGAGCCCAGCTGCTGCGCTAATTGGGTTGGTCTTCGTTAGCTGTCAGTGGGTGTGCTGGGATGGAGGATGGAGGCGCATCCCTGGGCTGCTGCCTGGCTCGAGGGGCCGGGATTTGGGGTGGTGCTGGTGAGGATTTGGGGTGATGCTCACCAGGATTTAAGGTGATGCTGGCTGGGATTTGGGGCCCCACATTTTCCCCTCCCCGTGCATTTAGATTTGTTGTTTTTTAGCTTGACCTTTGCATCTTAAAGAAACTCCCTCCCGTGTTGCAATCCGAAGCTTTTAGGGCTGTTGTGGTGCTGTGGAAGTGAAAGCGCTTTGTGCTAAGTGGGTCTTAAAAAACAAACCCCAGAGCAGTCAGCTCTTATTTTTCCATCCTGTTAATTTTCATCCTGACTTTCAGCAACGGTCAATAAAAATGTTGGACAGACTATAGCCTTTTTTTTTTTTTTTTTAAGCTGATGTGAAGATGCTAAATGCTGTTTTATGGAAACAGCGAGTCAAAGCGTCTGCCCGTGGCTGCGGGGAGCAGAGGAGCTGCCACGGGAGGTTTTGTCTATGGTCTCATCACCCCTCTCTGACCATGGGCTGTGGCTTAAAACCGCCGTCCCAGTTCTCCCTTCCTCGTAAATCTTGTTTTAGAATAAAGCACATGTGGGGTTTTATTTTATTCTTTTATTTTTAATGGTTTTTTCTTCTTCTTTCTAGCTATTTGTGTGAAATCCCCACCGGGTCTCTGGGTGGGCACCTTCCAGGATTCCCCCTGGACCTTCAAACCTTCTCCAGCGATCGCATGGTGGCAAGGTGAGACCCCTCAAAACCCTCCCCCAAGCTTTTCTCTCCCCCCCCCGCTCCCTTTTCCCCTCCTCTGAGCCTCCAGGAGGGATCTGCAACGTGAACTTTCCATTTGGAGCTGGCAAATTCCTGGTATGCCGATTTCTAGGAAATGTGGCTGGGGATCGTGTGCTTGGTGAAACCCTAGTATGTGTGATACCTGCCTGTCCTCAGCCTGGGGTCGGACATCTGCATCCCATTCCCCGCTCTGAATTTTCTCTTTATTTTCTCCAAGCTTGAAGATAGCAGAGAGGGGATTGTAAAAATAAATTGTAAAAATAAATGCCTTGTTTTTATGGTGTGGATTTTCAGGATGGCCTGAAAACCACACAACACTCGGAGGGTGATGAAGGGGGGGAAGACACCAGCCACTGCCCAGCTTAAAAAGGAAATTAAAAAAGCCTTTTGTCGTACCTGCTTTTAAAAAAATAGATCAAAAAATTGAATGTATTTTTCTGAAGCAGCAGCTGAATTAATGTCTCGTCGTACGGGAGGGCTGAAATCGGGGACAAAGCCATGGCAGTGCTGGGCTGTGTCGGGGTGTGCAGGAGGGTGCTCTGCCAGGGCAGCTTAATTGCTCGTGGGCATTGATTGCAGCTTAATTGCTCGTGGGCATTGATTGTAGCTTAATTGCTCGTGGGCATCCATCATGGCTTAATTGCACATGGGCATCGTTTGCTTATGGGCATCAGTCACAGTGATGATGTTTTCCAGCTGGAGGAGGGAAAAATAATATTTGCAGCTGTGTGGGATGGTGTTTTGGGGGGAAAACAGCAGGTTTGGGAGAAGAGAAGGTGCAGCCGTTGTTGCTTTTGAGCAATTCAAGGAGTTGGTGTGTGTTTAGCAGGGCTGAGGACAGGCATGTGCCAGGGACGTGCCGGTCCGAGCGAAGCACACGTCGTGCACGTGGAGGGGTCTTGTGAACTCACGAGCCTCCTCGTTTGCTCAGCGAGAAGCTCTTTAATGTATTTCGTATTAATTAACACTGGAATAGTTGCACTTGAAGGAAAGATTGTGTCCAGATGACAAAAACCTCTGGATTTTAAAGCTTGTTTATTATATCTCTTAAATTACAGATTAAACAGCTACGCTGAGTTTTTACATCATCCAACAGAGCAGGGACTGATTAAAAGCAAAGAAGTGAAAACCCCAAACCCTTCCCTTTAGCAGCCAGGAATAACTTTGCCCTTTCGCAGCGCGGAGGTGGCAGCTCTGGGTCCCTGGGGCTGCCAGGCAGCCCCGTGCCCAGCCACGAGCGCCCGGGCGGTGGCTGGAGGCACGGACCAGAGCCCAGCGTTGGGCTCGGAGCTGGAGGAAAGGGGTGTTTGGGGGCTTCATGGGCTCCTGCAAGGGACTTTGCTTCAGGATGTGAAGAATCAAGCTGTGCAAAACCACCCCCCAACCCCGTGCAAAACCGCCCCAACCCCATGCAAAACCACCCCAAACCATGTGAACCCGCCCCGTCATCCACGTGCGCCTTTCCTGGGGCGTCCTCTGGGTTTCTTTAATCACCTTCCCTTCGCTTTTATTCTCTGTGTGTGGAAATCCCTTCCCTCGTGGTGGATTTTCATGGATGTCCTTATGTGTTGCTGAATTCCTGCACCTCTCAGTGGCCGAGGACCCCCAGCCCGGGGGGGTTTAACCCTTCCCCACCCTCTCCCCTCCCTCCATCCATCCGTATTTACGTCCCAGCAGCGTGGGTGTCTGGAGGAGGGAGGATGGTTTAGCCTGACTCCCAGTGTGGGTGGGAGAGCAGGATCTGCTTGGGGTGTCAGAAACACCCAGAGGCTTTTGCACGGGGTAATTAATTAATCCAGAGCACACAACGAGAAGATTCAGGCTCTGTCACCCCCAGCAAGCTCTCCCAGCCCCCCAGCTCCCTGGTGTTTAAATCTCAGGGAGTAGCAGGTATTTTTTTCCCCCTACAACTGTTTGTTTCAAATGAATTGGGATTTTGGAGCCCAGCCAGCCTCCTCCTGCCACTCCGAACCGGAGATAAGCGGGAGCGTCGCGGTCTTTTCTCTAACCTAGTTGGAGCCGTTTTCGCTGGCCGGAGGAGCCTCGAGCTCTTTCATAACGTGGGACCACATCTTAATAGCCCGTCTTGTGGCTTCCATCCCTCCCACCGCTTCTGACGCAGAGCGTCTCCCCTCCCGCTCGCCTTGGCCGGCTTCCCTGGATGACTCCACTAATTGCTTACGTAGAAAAATAATGAGAAGGATGCGTAGAATGTATTTTTAGATGTCTCTTGGTGGGATGTAGCAACTGGCGAGCTGGAGCCAGCACCTCCCCATCCGTCTTCTGTGTCCTGGTGGTGGCTGCTCGGTGGATCTCGGGATGTCCTGCCCCAGGAGGTGACACTTGTTTTGCAAGCTGCTCCCCCTTTTTGAGCTCCTCTTGGTCCTTAATAAATGGGTCATGGATGCTGCGTCCCTGGATCTGAAGCCCTGAGCTGGTGATGGAGGTGTGCCCGTGCCGTGATGGGCACCACCACCTCCTTGCTCATCTCCAAGAGGATGGCCACAGTGGTGGCAGGGCAGCATGGACCGTGGTGGCTTGGAGACCATCTCAGCGCCCGAGTCATAGAATCCTAGAACAGTTTGGGTTGGAAGGGACCTTTAAAGGTCATCTAGTCCAACCCCCCTGCAGAGAGCAGGGACAGCTTCAACTAGATCAGGTTGCTCAGAGCCCTGTCCAACCTGACCTTGAATCGAGGCATCTACTACCTCTCTGGACAGCCTGTGCCAGTGTCTCACCTCCTTCAGCGTAAAAAATTTCTTCCGAAGTAGCCGCTGGCACGTTTCCCAATGTATAAATACCCACGAGATGACGAGTCTCACCACCAAAGTTGCTTTTTTTAGTGTTTTTTTTTTCAGGTGTTCCCATCTGAAACCTCAGCAGAGCAGGGGAAAGCGAGCAGACACCAAAATCTCATTAAATATTACCCCAAAGACTGTGATAATTGAGCATTGCAGCAAGTAGTTTCCTTATTTTTCTATTTGCTTCTTCCATTGCAGGGCTCTTTGTGTCTCGGTGGCTTCCTGTGCCGGGGAGGGGGGCCAGGCTCCAGCTCTTCCCTTCCCACCCGGGTGCGAGGAGCGCAATTCTTCTTGCAACACGCCTTTATCTGCCCTTGGAGCTGAAAACATCCTTTCTTTACTCTTTTTGAATCCCTGGAATGAGTGATTTCTCCTGCTGGTTAACATCAGCTTCCACACCAAAGACTGTGGGAAAGTTTTGCAATTAGAGGGACTTTACTAGATCTGGTTTATGTCTTAAAAAAAAAAAAACAAACCAAAACCCATCGCTTTCTAATTCTCCATCACATGTTTCCTTGATTATGTGTCGCGCAGCGGCGCGGCTACCAAAATAGCCGTACAGTCTGAAGGAAATCATCAGGAAATAAGTTTTTTAAACCGTAGGCAATTCTTTTTTCACCAGGCACCGGTGGAAAAAGTCAGCGTTCGACGAAAAAACGCGGCTTTTCCGGTCCCGTGGTGATGTTGGGAGCGTGGTGCTCTGGCAGTTTGCCTAAAAACCCCCAATTTCTTAAGAGTCTTGCTGTGAATTTTCTCTTTATCCACCCAAATAGTTGGGATTCTTCTGGTGTTGGGTTTGCTGTAGGTTTTGGTGAAGATGCCTGCTGTGCGTTCAGGTCTTTCCATGCAGGGTGATGCTTTCCCTGGAGCCTGCTGTCTGCTCTTTGGGGTGTTTTTAGTGGGCAAGAGAAAGCGAGGTTTGCGTGGGGTTGAGGTGCTGCTTTCTGAATAATAGAGACTCTGACAAGTAGATAATTCCTTGTGGAATATAATCATGAAATATATAAAATAACTCCGAAGGCAAACGCTAGCCTGGTGCGCGTGTTTCTAGCACCCGTACCCAAGGGGTGCCCACCTCTACGTGAGCCAGAAGGGATGGGTGAAGCTTGGTGGCCATCAGCCCTTTGCTTCTTGCCCGTGAGCTCTTTCATCTCACAGAATCAATCAGGTTGGAAGAGACCTCTGGGATCATCGAGTCCAACCATTGCCCTGACACCACCATGTCAACTAGACCAGGGCACTAAGTGCCATGTCCAGTCTTGTCTTAAACCCCTCCAGAGATGGTGACTCCACCACCTCCCTGGGCAGCCCCTTCCAATGGCTAATGACCCTTGCTGAGAACAAATGCTTCCTAATGTCCAACCTGAACCTCCCCTGGCGAAGCTTGAGGCTGTGTCCTCTTCTCCTATCGCTGGTTGCCTGGGAGAAGAGGCCAATCCCACTCCACTACAACCTCCCTTCAGGTAGTTGTAGACTGCACTAAGGTCACCTCTGAGCCTCCTCTTCTCCAGGTTAAACACCCCCAGCTCCCTCAGCCGTTCCCTGTAGGTCAGACCCTCCAGACCCTTCCCCAGCTTGGTTGCCCTCCTCTGGGCTCGCTCCAACAGCTCAACATCTTTCTTGAAGTGCGGGGCCCACTCTCCTGGCTTCGCCGCTGCCCTCGATGGCTGCTGGTGTGGGTGCCTCAGTGCTACTCCTGCGTTGGAGTGGGTGCTTGGTAGAGCATCGCTGCAGAAGGTCCCAGTGGTTTGGTTGCAGCACCCTGAGATGGGCTTCCACGTTTGGCCTCGTGTCAGGAATCAGTTGGCTGGCACCGGCATTACCTGCTGCTGATTTTTTGGAGGCCAAACTCTTGCTGGGGAAGAGGTGGCAATGCCGGGGATGTAGTGTTGACCTGGGGAGGCTGAAGGTGAAGGCTGGGGCCCTCTGTGAGCATTCCCGTGGCTGTGGCCAGGTGAAGCTGTGGGGCTGTCCCCTGTCCCCGGGATGGCTGGTGTCGAACATCGGGCTTTTGGAGGCTGGGTGGCCCCTGGGAAGGGTTTTCCGCTTGAGATGTGCTCAAAGCTTCCTGCCCGAAGCAGAGCGAGCTGCTGATTTTCTTTAACCCTTTCCTCCCGCACCACCTCCCGTGGCCCTGCCGGGGTGCGTGCCGTGTCTCCCCAGATCCAGGGCTTATGCGAGGAGACCATGACCACCGACGAGGCCACCAAGAGCGAAGGCGAGGTGCAGGCGGCGGCTCTGGCCGAGCGCGGGGAGGACATCACGCCGGCTCGAGACCGAGGGGTGCTGAAGGTGAGGGGGGGCTGCCGGGAGGGTCCTGCCTTCCGGGGTGCGTGGTCACGTCAGTGGGCTGCATCCCCCAGCCCTTGTCGTACTTCTCCAGGGCTGTAGGACTGATGTTTAATTAATTTGAAAGGTGAAGGAGATGAGCATCCCTTGGCCTAACGAAGGGTGGGGAGCGGTGGTTAAGCCTGGTGGGTTCAGGCCCCTCGATGAGTTTCGCTGCTGTTGGGTTCTTGATCAGATTATTCGCTGTAAATCCACAAAGTGTTTTTGTGTGTCACTCACAGACGTTAGAGCACGGTACCGAGGTCAGCCAGGCCGCTCCACAGCCCCTTGGCCATATCCAGGGCTCTTTCTGGATAGTTCTGCTCCCCAGCACTTGCTCTTCCCCAGTTAAATAAGACCTTTTCTCTAAGAATAGCATCCTCCCTTGCTCCAGCCTCAGCTCGAGAACTGCCTGTTCCAGGCTGAGACATTAAAAAAAAAAAAAAAACCCCAAAAAAAAGAAGTGTTGACAAGAAGCGAGTAGTGAAACGACACACCCCTGCGAGGAGTAAAATGTATTATATTTATATGGTTTTGATACATATGCATATGTGTGTATATATATTTATATATTTTTATATATATGCACACATGTATGTGTATTTTTATATATTTTTTATACATATGCACACGTGTATATATATTTGTTTTATATATATGCACACGTGTATATTTATATATTTTTTATATACACACATGTGTATATATATTTCTATATTTTTTATATATATGCACACGTGTATATATATATGCTTTTTATACATATGCACACATGTATATATCTTTATATATTATACATGTGCACACGTGTATATATTTATATATTTTTATACATATGCACACATGTGTATATATATTTGTATATTTTTATATACATGCACATGTATATTTATATATTATTTATATACATGCACACATGTATATATATTTCTATATTTATTATATATATGCACACGTGTGTATATATTTATGTTTTTTTACATATACACACATGTGTATATATTTTTTTTTTGTACATATACACATGTGTGTATATATTTATTTTTATACATATGCACATGTGTGTATATATTTATTTTTATATATATGCACACATGTGTATATATATTTATTTTTATATATATGCACACATGTGTATATATATTTATTTTTATATATATGCACACGTGTATGTATATATTTATATATATACATGCATGTATGTGTTTTTATATATATGCATGTGTGGGTATATATAAAAATGCCTGTGTGTGTCTGTCTCTCTCTATATCTCGCGCGCTCTCTCTCTCTCTCTCCACCTGCACCCTTCGCTGTCCCATCACCTCCCTTCTCACGGGTGGGTTTTTCTCTCTCTCAGCTCATCAAACGCCCCGGGAGCGCAGACGAGTCCCCCATGATCGGGGACAAGGTTTACGTGCACTACAAAGGCAAACTGGCCAGTGGGAAAAAATTCGACTCCAGCCGCGATCGGAACGAGCCCTTTGTCTTCAGCCTGGGCAAGGGTGAGCTGGGGGGGCCGTGGGGGGTGGTCCTGGGTGGGGTGGGATGGTCCTTGGGTGGTGGGATGGTCCTGGGGAGGGTGGGGGGATGCTGGAGGGTGGGATGGTCCTTGTGGGGTGGGGTGGTCCTGGGCAGGGTGGGGTGGTCCTGGGTGGGGTGGGCTGATCCTAGGGGGTGGTGGGACACTATCACAGGACACACAGACGGTGTCAGCTCTGCCTTAAGTGACTCCTGAGGGTGGTTTATTTTTTTGGGGGGTGCCATCCTCACAGCACCCAGGTTGGGGTTTTTTTTTCTGGGCTACCGGTTGCTCCCTCCTTGCCTGACATCTGCCTCTCTCCTAGGTCAGGTCATCAAGGCGTGGGACATCGGGGTGGCCACCATGAAGAAGGGAGAGATCTGCTACTTGCTCTGCAAGCCCGAGTACGCGTACGGCTCTGCTGGCAGTGCCCCCAAAATCCCCTCCAACGCCACCCTCTTCTTCGAGGCAAGTGATGCCGGCGCGGGGCTGAGCTCGCTCCCTTTCTGCCTTGCCAGCCAGCTCAGAAAAAAACAAACCCTAAAAACCAACAAAGAAACAAACCCAGCTTGGATTCCTGAAACGTGTTCCTCTGCTCCAGGAACCGCTGCCAGGGTTTTCTCAGAAATGTGTGTCTGAGCTGGGAGGATGGGACTGAAACTGCGGCTGGGGACAGCCCTGGTGCCGGGGAAGGGGGGGAACGGGCAGATTCCCGGCTTAAAAATGCCCACGGGAAGGAGAAAGCGGCTGGGAAATGCCTCCGGGTGCTAAGAAGTGCCGTGGGGCGGGAGGGCTGGCGAGGGTTTGGCACGAGTGTGCTTCTGGGCAGGGCTTGGGTATGTCCTAAAGTTAATTTAGTAAAAAAAAAGTTACTTAGTCCTTCCAAGTCCGGCGGGGACTAAGCCGTGGGTCAGAGCTGGTCCCGTCAGAGAATGGAGGGGAAGCTCCTGCCCACGCTGGTCCCGGGCGGCTCTCACAGCATCTCCGTGTTGTACCCTCAGAGGCTTTAATAAACTTATTTTTACTGTTGCTTTGTGTTACGCTTCAGGTACTGGATGTGTCCCAGTTTCTAATAAACTGGGTGTATTATGCTGTGGCTTGGAGCTGGCTTTTGTGGGCAACTTCTGCTCGTCAGCTGGATGGAGAATCAGCCGGCTTGGCTCTGCAGCCGAGGATGAGCTGCTGCTTTGGGGCTTTGCTGTTGTTTTTCTCCTCTCCTTCCCCCTTCCCTGAGCTCTGCCCACCTTTTTTTATGATTTTTATTATTTTGTTTTTTAAGGTTGAGCTGCTTGACTTCAAAGGCGAGGACTTGTTTGAGGATGGAGGGATAATCCGGAGGATCAAGAGGAAGGGAGAAGGTTACTCCAACCCTAACGAAGGTGCTACGGTGGAAAGTGAGTGTCGGTCCCTCTGTGGGACCCTTTGCTTCTCCCTAGCCAGGAGCTGGTGGCACTGTGTGGGCTGTAGGTGGCTGTGTGTCACGGGGGGGTGCAGGTCCACGGGATGTCCTCCCTCCGTGGCAGCCCTTGCTGAGCGTGTTGGGTACCGCTGCAGGTGCTCGGCAGCTCCTTTGACCTCCGTGTTGGTCGTTTTGGTGGGTTTCATGGCATCTGCTGCAGAGTGGAGCTGTTTCTTCTCCTTCCCTGTGGCCAGAGGGCTGCTGATGTCAGGGGGGAAGGAGATGAATGCAGAGGGTTTGCTGAGGCTGGGGTGGTCTCAGCCGACGCTGGAGGATGAAGAGGTCGGGTCCTGTCGGGCTGTCCCCGTTCTGGTCACCTTTCTGGAGCAGACATTTCTCAGGGCTGGACAAGGGAAGCCAGGCTCATTTTTTTTGTCCTTCCCAAGAGCCACTTGGCCACAGACACACAGCTTGATCCATACCGGAGGCATTTACTTTCTTTTCTCCCTCCCAGAGCTCCCATATGCAAAGATTAACTCCCTTTAGCAAAGGAGAAATTGGATATGAGCTGGGAGAGCTCAAAGCTCAATGCCTTGAATGGGTGGTTCTTCTAACGAGGGTTTTTTTGAAGGAAAAATGTGTCTTTGACTCAGACTCGACTGTCTGCCTCTCCCGCGGCGAGCGTCGTAGCTGGGGACCAGCTGTGAGCCGAGCTTCGAGCTGGCTGCGCTACCCCAAAGGTTAAACTAAAAGACTAAATGTAATGGAAATCGTCACAGCTCCAGCGTTCCTCTGGAGTTTGGCTGGGTCTGAGGGTGTTACGGGCAGCGCCGTGCCCAGGGTGGGGGCCGGGGAAGGCCCTGGGCCCTGGATGGTTGTTCCCTTCGCAGCTCGAGGTTTTCCTGGTGCTTTAATGGCTCAGGAGGGGCTGAGGCAGGGAGGGGGGAGGCAGCAGCCAGGGATCATCTCTCGAGTGACATAAGGAGCTGAATAACGAGGCTCGTGGTGTGCTTGGTGCCCAAAGCTGAGTGATGCTTTAGCTAATTGTGAACAAAAGCGTCTGTCGGAGCAAATGCTGCCGGGAACACATGCGTGGGCAGCGATGGGGGTGGGTGCACACGCGTGGGCAGCGATGGGGGTGGGTGCCCACCGAGGCGACCCTGCAGGACCTGGCCGAGATGGGGGACGTGGGGCTGATCCTGCTGCCAGCCCCCCCCCTGCCCTGCCAGCCCCCCCCCTGCCCTGCCAGCCTCCCCGGCTGCACCCACCACTCCTGTGGCATTTAATTCGTTTGGACCTGTACATCCTTATACATCCCTGTGCATCCCCCCTGTGCATCCCCCCTATACGTCCCTGTGCATCCCCCCTATACGTCCCTGTGCATCCCTATACATCCCTATACATCCAGGGGCTGGAGACCCTTAGATACATCCCTGTGAGAGAAGACAAGGAACAGCAGCACCAGGCAACCCAGCAGCCTCGCAGGGAGCATTTTGGGTGCAAATAGGCCTTTTTTTTTTTTTTAACAAATGCAGTGCTGTTCATGATGGGCACCGCGCTGGGCACGGAGCAGCCCTGGGGACCAGACAGCATGGCAAGGCTGTGACCCAGGGGAGCAGCGATGGTGCATTTGGGAGGAATTAGGCTGGAAAACCCCACGCTTACAGGATTGAGCATCTCCAGGCTGAAGTTTTGAAACCGTTTTTATAGGTTTTAAATTTTACAGACCCTAATTCCCAGTTCCGGTCCCTAAAACCCCGTGGCTGCACTCGAAATCTGGCCTTCCAGCTTTTATTACAACCTTTCCCCCCGCTCCCTTCCACCAACCCCTCCTCCTTCTCCGTTTTTAATCTGAGTACAAATTGCTGTCAGCACATCAAGTCCGTGTGCCAGCCGCGCTCGGTACACTCTGTTCTCAGCTCTTCAAAAACAAAATCGCTGCAGGCACCGAGAGAACAATAAGTCAGGGCTGCAACCGGAGCGATGTTCCTTCGGCGGCGTGTGTTTTTTTCCCCCCCCACCCCCCTGTAATCCAAGAGTGACTGCAGCCAGCTGACCTGCTCCTGGAAACCCGAGCAGAGATTTTTTTTTTTTCCCCTTCCCCTTTGCCTGGTGTGTTTTATGTCCGATTAAAATAGAGTGAAATTATCCTCGAAGGATCGCAGCATCGGATCTGCTGCATCCCGCTGGGGACGGGGGACCTGGGAGAGCTGTCGGGCTGGTTTTTGGGGTTGGGGATGATGGAGCTGGACTCGCAGCGAGGTGATGGCTGGGAGTTGCTGGGTCACCTGTATTTTAGGCTGAATTTTGTGCTTAAGAAAATAGCCAGCTTGGGTTCGGGTAGTGCAGAAGCAGAGGGCAGTCCCCCAGGAGCTGGAGTTGCCTTTTGTCCTCGTCCCGAGCTGGGTGGGCACCCGCCAGCCCGAGCCTCGTGCTCGCTGCACGCCCGCCGTGGATGCAGGATGCGTCCCGGGATGCTGGCGAGCACCTGAGCATCCTCCGCTCTGCTGCGCTCGGGTCCCAGCGTGGCCTCAGTGGCAGGAGGGGGGTGACGAGGCAGAGCTGGGTGTCGCGTCCCCACGGTGGGGACAGCACCGAGGGCTGGGGTACGGCGGCGTGTGACGGGGCTGGACCCGGCTCTGCCTGCGCCCGGTGACTCCCCATAGGTCCCAGGGCAGGGGGATGCAAAGTCCTTAAGCCACTTATGCGCTACTGTGAATTTTTCCTCTTAAAAGCTTTTTTTTTTTGTTTATTTTGGCTTTTTTTTAACGCTACGTAGGAGTTCCTTATGGAATTGCTTTTACTTTCTGCTTGCCCGTGTGCATATGCCTCGTACCCTGCAAGCAGAGCGCAAAGAGCATAAATCCGTCCCCAAAGCGCAACGTCTTCGGGATCAAATAAATAAAGATAATAATTCTTGCTGCGGAAACCCAGCCAGCAGTACCAGGTGGCGAATGTGCCAGGTACCCGGTGTCCGCTCTGGCTGCACTCCTGCCAGCGCCTGGGGCTGGAACAGCGCGGTTATTGGTAGAAGATTAAAAAAAAAAAACAACAAAAATAAATAATGTTTATCTTGTACTCAGAGTTCTTAGAGGCAGGAGGACACAGCCTTGCTCCCGAGGCAGCAGGCAGGGCGGTATAGCAGCGTATGGAAGGTTTGTAATCGCCGTGATGATAAACTCTGTGTGGCGGCGTGCCAGGAGCAATATCCAGTTCCAGTAAGACTTGACTCGAAGGGAACATATTAGTCACGATGTTTATCTGTTGTCTGGTCCTTGCTTAGACCAGATACGCCCGCCTTGCTTTTCAGCAATGTTTCCAAGCCCTCCCCATCCCTCTCTGCTCACCGGGGGCTCCTTGGCTGCCCCCAGCCCTGTATCTTCCCCCCTTCCAGGGCTTTGCTGGATTTTTTGTGTTTTATAAGATCCTTTTTGAGATGTTTTCTTTGGAGCCCACCTTGCCTCGGTTCTGGCAGCTCCGGCTGCAACTCTTCCCCACGTCCCCCCTCTCGCCTCCCCACAGTTCACCTGGAGGGATTCTGCGGTGGCGCCAGGTTCGACTGCAAAGACGTGAAGTTCGTTGTGGGCGAAGGGGAGGACCATGACATCCCCATCGGCATCGACAAGGCCCTGGAGAAGATGCAGAGGGGAGAGCACTGCGTCCTCTACCTCAGCCCACGGTAAGGAGCATCCCCGTGGGGATGCCATTAAGTTTCTATCTAGACTCTTCGATGGGTTGGAACTGGCTGGATGGCCGAGCCCAGAGAGTGGTGGTGAATGGGGCAAAGTCCAACCGGTGGCCGGTCACTCGCGGTGTTCCCCAGGGCTCAGTTCTGGGGCTGGTGCTGTTCAATAGCTTTATAGATGATCTAGACGTAGGGATTGAGTGCACCCTCAGCAAATTTGCAGATGACACCAAGCTGGGTGGGAGTGTCGATCTGCTGGAGGGTAGGAAGGCCCTACAGAGGGATCTGGACAGGTTGGATCGATGGGCCGAGACCAACGGCGGGAGGTTCAGCAAGAACAAGTGCCAGGTCTTACACTTGGGCCACAACAACCCTGTGCAGTGCTACAGGCTGGGGGAAGAGTGGTTAGAAAGAGCCCTGGGGGTTCTGATCGACAGCCGGCTGAACATGAGCCAGCAGTGTGCCCAGGTGGCCAAGAAGGCCAATGGCATCCTGGCCTCTATCAGGAATAGTGTAGCCAGCCGGTCTGGGGAAGTGATCGTCCTTCTGTACTCGGCACTGGTGAGGCCACACCTTGAATCCTGTGTCCAGTTCTGGGCCCCGCACTTCAAGAAAGATGTTGAGGTGTTGGAGCAAGTCCAGAGGAGGGCGACCAAGCTGGGGAAGGGTCTGGAGGGTCTGACCTCCGAGGAACGGCTGAGGGAGCTGGGGGTGTTTAGCCTGGAGAAGAGGAGGCTCAGAGGTGACCTTAGTGCAGTCTACAACTACCTGAAGGGAGGTTGTAGCGGGGTGGGAGTCGGCCTCTTCTCCCAGGCAACCAGCGATAGGACAAGAGGACACAGCCTCAAGCTTCACCAGGGGAGGGTCAGGTTGGACATTAGGAAGCATTTCTTCTCAGCAAGGGTCATTAGCCATTGGAAGGGGCTGCCCAGGGAGGTGGTGGAGTCACCATCTCTGGAGGGGTTTAAGAAAAGCCTGGACATGGCACTTAGTGCCCTGGTCTCGTTGACATGGTGAGTTGATATCTCTGCTCACGGAGAATAGTATCATCCTGGCCCCAAAATGTCAGACAGCTTCGGGCACGGAGCTGGGTGTGACACCAGAATTGGTAACGTGGGTTTGTGTTTATGGCCAAACGTGGCCGAAATGAGGATTTTTTTTCCCCCCCGCCTCCCGACAGCTCCTTTTGGCCCTTGCAGGTACGGCTTCGGCGAGGCGGGGAAGCCCAAGTACGGCATCCCGGCGAACGCGGAGCTGGTGTATGAGGTCACACTGAAGAGCTTTGAAAAGGTGAGGGTGGGGCCGCGCCGATCCCCCCACGGGTTACGGGAATCTGGGCCCTCCGCAGCGGCCACCCTCGGTCCCTGGCGCCTGCTGACGCGGGTGCGTCACCGAGGATCGCGGTGTTCTTGGGTTGTTCTTCTGTGGTGGTTTGTTTTATTTTGCTGGCTGGTGTCCAAGGCTGGTTCACTTAGTTCCTAGCCTTGTTCCTTTTGTACCTTCTTTTATTTTTTTCCCTTTTATTTTTTTCCCTTTTATTTTTTTCCCTTTTTTTTCCCTTTTATTTTTTTCCCTTTTATTTTTTTCCCTTTTATTTTTTTCCCTTTTATTTTTTTCCCTTTTATTTTTTCGCTTTTTATTTTTCGCTTTTTATTTTTCGCTTTTTATTTTTCCCTTTTTTATTTTTCCCTTTTTTATTTTTCCCTTTTTTATTTTTCCCTTTTTTATTTTTCCCTTTTTTATTTTTCCCTTTTTTATTTTTCCCTTTTTTATTTTTCCCTTTTTTATTTTTCCCTTTTTTATTTTTCCCTTTTTTATTTTTCCCTTTTTTATTTTTCCCTTTTTTATTTTTCCCTTTTTTATTTTTCCCTTTTTTATTTTTCCCTTTTTTATTTTTCCCTTTTTTATTTTTCCCTTTTTTATTTTTCCCTTTTTTATTTTTCCCTTTTTTATTTTTCCCTTTTTTATTTTTCCCTTTTTTATTTTTCCCTTTTTTATTTTTCCCTTTTTTATTTTTCCCTTTTATTTTTTCCTTTTCCCTTTTATTTTTTCCTTTTCCGCCTTTTAACGAGCCGTCCCAGAGAGCAGTGTGGTCCTGCTGTGATTCCTCTGAGCGTTTATTTGCAGGCCAAGGAGTCGTGGGAGATGGACACCAAGGAGAAGCTGGAGCAGGCTGCCGTCGTCAAGGAGAAGGGCACCATGTACTTCAAGGTTTGTCAGCTTGGGGGTGGCGGAGCGAGGGAGCTGGAAATAAATCCGGGGTGACCGTGGGATACGCGACTTGGCCGTTGTCCGTGTCAGAGGAGCCATCACACAGAATCCCAGAATCAACCAGGTTGGAAGAGCCCTCTGGGATCACCGAGTCCAACCATTGCCCTGACACCACCATGGCAACTAGACCAGGGCACTAAGTGCCATGTCCAGGCTTTTCTTAAACACCTCCAGAGATGGTGACTCCACCACCTCCCTGGGCAGCCCCTTCCAATGGCTAATGACCCTTTCTAAGAAGAAATGCTTCCTAATGTCCAACCTGAACCTCCCCTGGCCAAGCTTGAGGCTGTGTCCTCTTGTCCTATCGCTGGTTGCCTGGGAGAAGAGGCCGACTCCCACTGCGCTACAACCTCCCTTCAGGCAGTTGTAGACTGCACTAAGGTCACCTCTGAACCTCCTCTTCTCCAGGCTAAACACCCCCAGCTCCCTCAGCTGTTCCTCGTAGGTCAGACCCTCCAGACGCTTCACAGGGCCCTCCCGAACAGCGTTGGGGAAGGTGAATCCTGCCCTTCCTCTGCCTTTTTCTCACTCCCTGAGGTTCCTCCTCCATCCCCAGTGTTGCCTTGTCCCCGTGTGCTCCCTGCAGAGTGGGGCGGCAGGTCGGGCTCTTCCTAGGGGCAGATGTGGCCGAGGGGCTTTGAGTCCCCCTTTCTGGGCTGGGGCATCCCGATGCTCCTCTGCTCTGCACGGAGGAGGAACACGAGCTCTGATGTGGCTTTTCACAGGGGCTGCCACATCCTTCTCCGCGTGTTTATTTATCTGACACGCCGCGTTAAACCCGTCACCCGTTTGCAGGGTGTTTCGTGAGCGGGCCGAGCGCTGGCGCGGGTCCCTCTAGCCTCTTCTTTCCTCCATCCCAGGAAGGCAAATACCTGCAGGCGGTGATTCAGTACGGGAAGATCGTGTCCTGGCTGGAAATGGAGTACGGCTTGTCTGAGAAAGAGGCGAAAGCCTCCGACTCCTTCCTCCTGGCTGCCTTCCTCAACCTGGCCATGTGCTACCTGAAGCTGCGAGAGTACGCCAAGGCCGTGGAGTGCTGTGATAAGGTAGAGATACACGAGCCCAGGGGTTGGAGCATCCTCTCTTCTGGCATGTTTTCACTGGGAATTTGGGGGGTTTTGAGTTTTCTTTTCATATAAGAAGCGATTTCCAAGCGGCGGTGGGATGGTGGCATCCCTTCTGCACCTCGGGATCTCCGCGGATGCTGCGCGCTCGGAGACTGCAGGAGCAAAAAGTACTTTTTGGAGTTTAAAATCCACCCGGGCGTGCGCTTACAGCAGCTTTTCTTCCAAAGCCAGATCCACGGGGATGAAGGCTGTGTGGACCGACAGCCTTAGGGCGCTGTTTGGGTCTGCCTAGGCTGGATGTGGCACCATTGGGTGCTGGTCTGGGTACCACAGAGGCAACCTCTGCCAGAGCTGATCTCCGAGTCCGTTGAGGGCTGGGACGGGGCTTGGCCAGTCCCTAAAAGAGCTGTGAGCTTTTCTTTGTCAGGAAACTGTTAATTCTTTTATAAAAGGCTTAGATTGAAGCATCTTGCATGTGGGAAAAGCTCGTTGCCTTAATCAAAAAGGTAAATCATCTCTGAGATGCACGTGTGGCTTTTACTGATGGAAAATAATGTCATTGCTAAAGCAGGGAGACAAACCCACGTTTAATCCATCACCTCCCTCGCCTCCGAGCTCCCCGTGCTCCTCTGGGCTCAGGTTTAGCTGATCTCTTGCCTGTGGGTTTGTCTCCCACTGACTCGGCCGCTCTCAGGGGGATTTTAAGCAAGGAGAATTAATTAAACTATTAATGACCTGCCAACCGCTGATGGAGACGAGTCAGTTTTTGTCGAGCGAGATGCTCTGGAGACTTGAAGCCACCTTGTCCTAATTTTGGCAGATTTAATGAGGCTTCGACCTTAAGAGGGGGTCTTTGGGGGATCCCCAAGTTGCTAATGGGGACCTGTGTGTTTCCAGGCGCTGGGACTGGACCAGGACAACGAGAAGGGTTTGTACCGGAGGGGCGAAGCCAGGTTATTGATGAATGAATTCGAGCTGGCAAAATGTGACTTTCAAAAAGTGCTGGAAGTGAATCCGCAGAACAAAGCAGCGAAATCCCAGATCTCCGTCTGCCAGAAGAAAACGAAGGAGCACAACGAGCGGGACCGGAGGATTTACGCCAACATGTTCACAAAGTTTGCGGAGAGGGACGCAAAGGTGCGTGTCGCCCGTTTTTGGCCATCTAAATGGGTGCGCTGAGGGATGCTGGGCAGGTTTGTGATGAGAAGAGATGGGTTAAACCCAAGTAAATTATAGATCAGGTTGAGGATGGAGGGATAGAGCCTGCTGCGATGGGGGGAAGGGGTTTATTTGGTCTCTCTTGGGCAGGGGCTGCTGTCAGATGCTCAGGCGTGGAGCTCCCGAGGGCTGATAGTGGGGTTGGCATTTGTGCTTAGTTTTGCTGTTCCCAGCTAGTGACTTGATGACCTCCCGGTCGCCGGTAAAATGAAATGTCATCCTGTCTCTGGCAAGGCCAGGGGTATTTTGAGACATGATAGTATGGATTTCCTGAACCTGGGAAGGCGATAGCCTGCTTGTGCGGAGAGATCGCTGTCTCGTAACGGGCTCTCGTCCAAAATTCCCCCGAACAAAACCCGGTGTGCTGTAACGAGAGAGGACACAGCTCTGCAAGCCGTGTCATTTGTAGGATAATCTCTTCTGAAGCAGTGCCTGGAGGTTGAGGGTTGGGGAATAAGTGGCCAGTGCAGGGAGCGGGGCTGCCCCGGCTGGGTGCTGGCACCGTGGTGTGGTGTGTAATGGGGATCGAGGGCACCCTCAGTAAGTTCGCAGATGACGCCAAGTTGTGTGGGAGTGTTGATCTGCTGGAGGGCAGGAGACTCTGCAGAGGGATCTGGACAGGCTGGATCGATGGGCCGAGGCCACTGTGTGAGGGTCAACAAGGCCAAGTGTCGGGTCCTGCACTTGGGGCCACAATAACCCCACGCACCGCTACAGGCTGGGGGAAGAGGGGCTGGAAAGTGCCTGGTGGGAAAGGACCTGGGGGTGTTGGTCGATGGCAGCTGAATATGAGCCAGCAGCGTGCCCAGGTGGCCAAGAAGGCCACCAGCATCCTGGCTTTTATCAGCACTAGTGTGGCCAGCAGGACCAGGGCAGGGATCGTCCCCCTGTGCTCGGCACTGGGGAGGCTGCATCTCGAGTCCTGGGGTCAGTTTTGGGCCCCTCACTCCAAGAAAGACCTTGAGGTGCTGGAGCGAGTCCAGAGAAGGGCAACGAAGGTGGTGAAGGGTCTGGAGCACAAGGAGAAGGGTCTGGAGAACTTGTGAGGAGCAGCTGAGGGACCTCGAGGTGTTCAGTCTGGAGAAAAGGAGGCTGAGGGGAGACCTTCTCGCTCTCTACAACTGCCTGAAAGGAGGGTGTAGCGGGGTGGGGGTCGGTCTCTTCTCCCAGGTAACAAGCGACAGGATGAGAGGAAACAGCCTCAAGTTGCACCAGGGGAGGTTTAGGTTGGAGATCAGGGACAACTTCTTCCCCAAAAGAGTTGTCAAGTGTTGGAACAGGCTGCCCAGGGCAGTGGTGGAGTCCCCATCCCTGGGGGGATTTAAAAGCCGTGTAGATGTGGTGCTGAGGGACATGGGTTAGTGGTGGCCTTGGCAGTGCTGGGTTAAGGGATGGACTCGATGATCTTAAAGGTCCTTTCCAACCAAAACGATTCTGTGTTTAACCTCCCCCAGCCGCTGAGCCCAGCAAAGTGGAGCCTCCGGTGTGAGCCGTGGTGGTCGATGGGCAGGGGGGAGCCGGGGGGGCTTTTTGCCTGCCCTGCCAGGCTTGGCTGCCTGTACCCATCCCCGGCACCGCTGCCCCCTGCTTCCTCCTCACCCCTTGCCCACTCCATGCGCTTTATTTTCTGTTTTTTGCAGGAAGCAGCTAGCAAAACCGCGGTCGAAAAAGCAGCAGAGAAAGCAGCTTGTGAAAAGAGACTGAAAACTCCCGGTGCTGAAGAGGAAGAGGCCGAAGGACACGTATGATGGAGGAGGAGGGGAAGGGAGAGCCTCCTGCCCTCAGCCCCTGCAGAAGAAGGTTGCTGCCAGACCTCGGGCCTCGCCAGCGTTTTCTTGTAAAGCTTGTTACAGTTTGTGTGATCGTGGAAGCAAAAAGCACCTCGCAAAGAAAAACGAACCCCGTCCCGGTGCGCTCAGGGGGACGCCGTGGGACCACCGCCCGTGGAACAGCTAGCTTTGAACCGGAGAGAAAGAGGGGAAAAAAAACAAAACAATAAATAAAAATTGAAACTCTTGGCTCTTGGGAAGTTTCCGAGCTCGTCCCGGCTCCCTCGGCTTCGTGTCAGCGCAGCGTCCCGGGTCCTCCGCGATGAGCTGGGATGTGGGAGATGCTCCTTGTACGCCGCGGTGCTGCCTCGGGTTGTACCCAGCACCGGGTGCTGCGGTGGCTCTGCCAGCCCCCCTCCATGGGGAATAATGTCACCGTGGGCTGCTGGGGCTCGGGGCTGGCTCCTGGGTGCCCTGGTCACCCATGGGTGCTCGCTGGGTTGAGGGGAGGAAATTGGTTTTCTCTCCTGGTGGCTTCTCGCGCATGGCCGAAGGGGTTGCGATGCAGGGCCAGGCGTGAGGGTGAGGACCCCCATCACCCGCGCTGCAGCCCCTCAGTGCAGGGATGGTTTTTTGGAGGAGGGGGGGTGGGTTTTAGCTTTTGAAGAAGCTGGTTTGTGTTTCCTCAGAGGGCAAAAGCCTCCTGTCCAGCTCCGCTGGTCGCAGATGCTCAAGCCGCAGCCTGTACCCCATCCCTCGGCTGCCGTCTTTAAATGGGGGTTTTATGGCTTATTTGGGGTCCATATGGGGGGTAAAAAAAGAGCAGGTTGATATTTAGTGGTTCAGAAAGGGTCTGAGCTGGTACCGGGGGTTTACAGCTCATCAGTGAGGAGTTTTCCCGTGGCGAGGGGAGATCCCGGCGTGTGTGGGACACATCGTCCCTTTAGGATGGAGGGGGGGAAGAACAGCTTTCTGGTTGGTTTTTTTTTCCTGTCTGTTCTTTGTAACACCCCTTTTGGAGCTTGAAAATAAATGACTGAAAGAGAAAAAAAAAACAAAACACAAAGTGCTTTTTCTCTGGATCCTGCTCAGCAAACGGGGTGACCAGGGGGAGGAGGGGTGTGCTGTCCCCTGGGTGGAGATGCCCAAGTGAGGGGTTCGTTAAGGAATTATGGATTCGTTAAGGAATTATTGGTTCATCAAGGAATTATTGGTGTCCCCAAGGACCGGTGCTGCCCCTTTCTATCAGCACCATCACTCCCTGGGGAGCCGGGGAGGGGCCAGCCCACCGTGCTTCGGAGATGCCTGGCTGGGGGATGCTATTTGGGGATCTCGGCTGTTTTTCCAGCCTAGGGGGGTTTATCCTGATGTGTTTTTTTTTTTCCCAGCATGTACCTTTGTGAGGGAGCATCTGGGTGTGTGGAGGAGGCGTTTGTGCCCCTTGGCTGAGGGTGTAGAAGGAACAGAGAGCCGCGCCGGTGGGGACTGCAGGTCTGCCCGTCCCTCTCTTACCCCCTACCAGCTCAATCTTGGGAGGATAACCCAGATTTGGTTAAAATTCCTCCTCTCTAGTCCATCAGGTGGGACCCGAAGCAGCATTTCTCAAGCCTGTCTGGTTTCCCACCTGCAGGAGATACTCCCAGCGCGGCTGCTCATCGAGGGCTCCGGTTTTACACCGGCCCTGGGGTATCTCATAGCCAGCAAAGCATCTCCGTGGGTGCTGCCCGGGGCGGGTGCTGTGAGACTGCAAAGAATTAGCTTTTTTTCCTTGCAGGCAGGGTAAAGTCATTTGGGGGCAGCCAGAGCTGCATTTTCCGTAGGAAACAACCCTGGACAGAAAAAAAAACAACTCGTTTTGCAGTTTCTGGGCTTTTCCTTGATTTTCAAGCAGGTTTTGGGCTTATTTCGGTTTGATACTTTCTCCCCCGTGGAAGAGAAATTAAAACTCGTGCGGGTGATGAGATGGGGTTTAGAGATGAAAGGGGAAGCGGGATTTGTAGCGAAGGCGTCGAAGGCTCCGCGGTGCCGGTGGGTGCCGGGTGCGTGGTGTTCAAATGCCATCTAGTGGCACCGGGTACGGGGTGGGAAATGGGGTGCTGGGGGGTTTTGGGTGTCTGTGGTGGGCTGGGCAAGGCCAAGGGTCCCATGGGGGCACTGGGGGCACTGGGCTCGCCCGGTTTTGTGACTAGAGAGGATCCGCAGGCAACTTGTGGACGGGAATATTAACAGCTCATTATTAAGTGCTGTTAACAACGAGGTGAAGCGGGAGCAGCGATGTGCGGGGTGTGAAACCCGTCACCAAAAGGGACCCGGGGACGCGGGATGGGGGCAGAGCAGAGCGGTGTCCGTAGGGAAGCCCTTGGCATCGCCCAGAGCCGGGGATGCTGCCGTCCCCCGTGCACAGCTCATGCCAAACACCCCAAATCCTGCTTGTCTATCGCCACGAGGACGTTTTTCGGGTAGAAAAAGACGCATCCAGGGAGGGTCACCCTAACCGAGGTCAGGCAGGATCCCTCTGCCCACACCAGGCCCCCGCGCAGTGTGGGGGGAGCTGTGCACCCCCAAAAGGCACCCAGGGTCCAGCTGACCCCCCTGTGCTCCCACAGAGCCCCTTTTCCTGGGATTACCCCCCCCGCCAGCTGCTCTCCGGCGGACCTGGCCGGCCGCCCCTCAAATCCTATTACCGAGTTTCAGGAGAAATAAAAAGTTAATCATCTCCTTTGCTTCCTCCTCCTCCTCCTCCTCCCTCTGCGGGGGCTCGCGGAGGCAGCCAAGCCGATGCCACTTGGCCACCCGGACCGTTGCCACCGTGGCTGAGCCCATGGATCCGGCCCCGGGCTGGTAGGGGCTGCAGCACCGGAGGGGTCAGCGGCTGGTGTTGGGGAGGAAGGAAGGAGGTCGGGTAGGGCAGAGGGAAGAATCCTGCTGGGCACTGGGCTGGGAGCCATGCCGCTGCAGACGGAGATCCTGCGCGAGGTCTGGGCCCCCGACAGGTGAGTGCCGGCGGGCAGGGTGCGACCCACGCGTTGGGCGATGTGCTGGGCATCCCCACTGGGCTCCCATCTCCTCCAGTGCCTTTTTCTCTTGTTTTCAGTTTAAATGCAGTTTAATGAGCTGTTTTATCAGGTTGTTTTTGCTCCGGGGGTCGGTGTGATGATGCTCATTAGCTTACAGAGAGGAAAAGCGTTTGTTAGAGTGGGGGTCCCCGAATTAACCTCATTGCTGTCACCCTTGGCCAAGGCAGAGCCCGTCCTGTGCTCCCTGCTAGGGAGGATGCTGTCGGCTGAGCTTGACCTGGTCAGGACAGGGGGGGAGCTGCTTCTGGAGCCGAACTAAAGGCTGATCTTCCCCCCAGTCCTGAAAATTGGGGTGATGCTTGGCCAGAGGGTCTTGCCCCCCTGAAAACCCTCTCCCCTTTGCTTTCTGTGCCCCCCAGCCCCAGTGAGGAGCCGGGAAGCCACCAGCAGCAAAAGCCCAAGCAGGTGAGAAAAAAAATCCTTCCCCCCCTCCTTGTCCCTGGTGCCACCATCCCCTGCTGCAGGCTGTCCCTGAGGGCTGGGGACATCAGAGACTCCCACACCGAGATCCACTTGGGGCTGAGCAGGCTGCTCCAGCGGGGTACTGCAGCCCTGGGGGGAGCATGAGCTTTTGGGGACAACCCCCTCCCCAGATCAGATGAGTGGAGGAAACCCCACAGCCCCCCCCACTCCTTTGTGCATCCTTACAAACCCCCACTCCGTCACTTCAAATCACCCCATGACGTGGGCTCTCAGTTCCTAATTAACACTTTAATTAAGCCTCTCAGTTAAGCCGTCAGCAGTGACTCACTTTCCCTGGGCTGTGACCCCAAAGGCCATGTTTTGGCACAGCCCTGGGGTGCCAGCCGGCCTCAGAGGGGTCCCACCAGCAATTTCATTGACCACCTAATTTAATTAGCAGTCCCTCCTCAAAGGGCTTCGTTAAGTAACGAAGCAAGCGGCTGTCCTCCCCCCCCCCAGCTGCTTAAGGGATTAAAGGATGGGAAGGAGCTTTTTCAGCACGAGCTGATGACATGGATGAAACTGGCTGGTTCCCAGCTCTGCCGTGGGACCCCCTGGATCCTCCCCCCAGATCCGTGGCACTGGGATAGGGTGAAGCGATGCTGCTTTGGGGGGGCTGGATCCCCCCCTCTTGCAAAACACCTTCACCCACCACGCTGGGACACCCGGGAGGGACCAGACCCCAGCGAGGGGGAAGGTGCTTTGTTGGGTGCTGGGTGCCCTGATTTTGCTGAAATCACTTTCTGGGGGCTCTGAGGTGACACCCACTCCCCAAATATCTCCTGTCTGGAGCCAAGTGCTGCCCCACATGATTGGTAAATCAGGGTTATTTATAGCTGTGGCTAACTGGGATTAGGTGTGCTGTGCCTAATCCCCCCCACTTCCCCGCTCCCACTGACCTCCATCCCGGCACAGCCCCGTGCCTTCGACAGGAGCCTTTCGCGGGGGCGAGAGGAGATGGAGGTGCGGAGCCAGGCTGCCTGCCCGTCCCCCTGTCCCCTGTCCCAGCTCAGGTCCCCTGGGAGATGAGCCAGTGCCCGGGGTGGCTCCTGGACGGAGTCCCTACGGCATGGCATGGCTTGTCCCTCCATGCCAGCACGGTCCATGGCGTCGGGGCACCACCAGCATCACGTCCCTCGTCCCTGGGGCTGGCACGTGGCCGTCTGTCCCGGCACTGATGCTCTCCTGTCTATCTGCTAACAGCCCTTTCTGTTTTCCTCCCTCTGCCTTCCCTGGGGGGCTGCCCCACGGTAAGTCGCTTGTTTGAAGGTGCGAGCGTGTCCTCGTCCCCAGAGCGGGTCCCTGGGGACAAGCCCAGGGAAGGGAGCTGGTCCTGTACGAGCAGGGGTTGCCTTGCAAAGGGAAAAGAGATTTAAGGCTGACATCATCCCTGCAGCACCGTCCGCGGGGGCAGAAGCTGAAGAAGAAGCGGCAGGAGCCTGTGCCGGAGCCCGAGGCCAAGCCCCGGCGGCTGCGGACCAAGAAGCCGGCTGAGGCGGCGGCAGCGGAGGAGCCCCACGCCCCAGCACAGGGTAAGCACAGACCCCCCCCCCCAGCTCCCATGGAAATGGGGGGACACGCTGGTCCCCCCCCCAGCCCCATCCTGCACCCGCGGGGCTGTCCATCGCGGGCATCTCTTGAAATGCCCAGGGGTGAAGAAGCTGAAGAAGAAGAAAGAGGAGAAGGGGGAGGAGGAGAGCGCCAAGGACTCCTGCTCCAAACTCACCAAGGAGCCTCTGAAGAAGAAGGAGAGCCTGGCCCTCCGCTCCCGCACAGCCAAGGTCCCCAAGAAGCAGCAAGGTGGGGGGGCAGCGCCCACATCTCTGCCTGCACCAGCTCGTGGTCCCCATTCACCATGTCCCACCGGTGCCATTGATGCTCCGGGTGTCTGCAGGGGCTCTGCACGTCCCTGTGGGGGGCTTTTTGGGTAAAACCCAGCTAGGAGGAGGGGGGGATGTGGCAGGGGACCAGCATGCGTGGCGTTGGCTGGGGAGTTGGGATCGGGAGGGGACACACTCCCTGGGTACGTGGTGATCGGTGGCTGGCCAGTGCCACCAGCGCCCTGGACAGCTTTCTGGAGCAAAAAGTTGGGTGGGCAAAAAGCTGGGGCTTGTGTCCCCCGCCCCTGCATCACCCCGGGGCTGCAGCCGCGAGATGGCGATGTGACTGCGCACACGGCCAGCGTGCCACTGGCCACCACGGCTGGGCTGGGCCACCACGGCTGGGCACCCATGGCCCCAGCACCCTGGCCATGGGGTGGGTGCCCACACCGGCCCGTTCTGCTGAGGGATGTTCCCTGCTCGTAAACATGCTGTGGGTCCCCAACGCACGAGGCCATCGCATTGGTGACACCGTGGTGTCCCCTCTGGGTAGAGCCGGCTGAGGACTCAGAGGATGAGGAGGAGGAAGAGGAGGTGGAGGCTAAAGACCCACCAAAAAAACTCAAGAAGAAGGTGCCCAAAGAGGCCCCGTCGGGCGAGAGCCGGGAGAAGAAGCTGAAGCCGAAGGGTGAGTGCCCAGGGGACGGCTCCGTTGCCACTTGCATCTGTCCTTGCTGGGACGAGGGGACCGCCTGCCTCCTGTCCCCATCACTGTCCCGGGGGCCCAGGGGGCTGTGGGGCAATCACCCCCTTCCCGTGCAGTCTGCCCCCAGCTCAACCCTTCCTGCTGCCCCCACGCTGCCACCTCCCTGTCCCCATCCCTGCCTGTCCCCTGTCTGGCCGCTCATCGTCTCCTCCGTCCCCCCAGGAGACAAGAGCGAAGCCGACGGCAAAGCCAAATCTGCCAAAAGCACCAAGAAGGAGCCGATGTCCATGTTCCAGGTGAACGGGGAGAAGAAGGAGAAGAAAACCAAGAAGAAAGGTACGGGGTGAGCAGGGGGGTGGCAGCCGGTCCCGCTGCCCCATGGCATCAGCCAGTGCAGCGTGACGGTGTCCCCCGTGTCCCCCCACAGCCGTCACCGGCAGCGATGAAGAGGATGATTCCGACTCCAGCACCAAACCCATCAGGTCGGAGAAGAAGAAAAACCCCGTGTCCCTCTTCCAGACCGGTGGGGACCCCCCCAAGGAGAAGAAAACCAAAAAGAAAGGTGAGAGCCCGGCACTGGTGATGCGATGGAGGGTGGTGGGTGCTGGAGAGGCTCATGGGGGTGTGGGTGCAGCTGGCCGTGGAGAGGGGAGTTATGATCCATGGTGTTGGGGTAGGTCTGTGCCAAGCTCAGTTTTGGGGTCTGGCAGGGTCAGGCTTTCCCCCCACCCCATGCCCCTGCCTGTTCCCACCTGCAGCTCCTCCCAAAGCGGCTGAGAGTGAGGAGGAGACCCCGGAGAACCCACCGAAAAACTCCAACAAGAAGGGGAAAGGGAAGAAATCAAAGAAGGTACGAAAAACCCCTTGGAGCTGTGGGGGTCCCCTTGGGGTGGGGGGGCAGCAGCTCTTTCCCCCAGGGTGGGTCGGGGGGCTGGAGCATCCCTTGGGGACACCCACTGCAGCACAGTCCCCAAAGCCACCAGCTGCAGAGCCACAGGCCAGGGGGGGAATGGGGAGCAAGGAGTGATTAACTGGGGTCACCATGGCCTCCCACCTTGCAGCAGAAGGAGGAGAGGGCCCCGTCGCCCGTCATCGAGGTGGACAACCTGGAGGAGTTCGTGCTGCGGCCGGCGCCGCAGGGGGTGACCATCAAGTGCCGGGTGACGCGGGACAAGAAGGGGATGGACCGGGGGCTTTACCCCACCTATTACGTCCACCTGGATAACGACAAGAAGGTGAGCTGGGGTTTGGGCGTGGGGACCTCCAGGGCTCTGCACCCACCCCAGGGAGCACCCTCAGGGGTTTGGGGGGATGCCTGCCTGCATCCCGCCGTGGTGGTGCATCCTGGATGGGGCTGTTCCCCTCCCCTGTGATCCCTCTTGGGAAATGCCCCGTGTCGATGGCATCTGGGGTGGTGAGCAAACGGTGGCCAGAGAGCCACGCTAATGCTGGGCTGGGCTCAGACCACCCCACCCCACATCTCAGCTGGTATTTCGGGGATCATCTTCACTCCATGACTTGCGCAAGGTCGTGGCAGTGACCTGTTGGGCCAAGCCTTGTGCAGAGGGGACAGTGGCAGCGATGATGACGACAACGTCATCACCCCGTCCCCATGCGGTCCCACCACCCTCCCAGGTGTTCCTCCTCGCTGGGAGGAAGCGTAAGAAGAGCAAAACCTCCAACTACCTCATCTCCATCGACCCCACCGACCTGTCGCGGGGGGGAGAGAACTTCATCGGGAAGCTGAGGTAGGAGCTGAGGTGGCACCCCGTCCCCACGGCACCCTGTCCCTCTGGCACCCCGCTCCCACTCCACGGGTTGCCGGCTGCCCCAAGCAATGGCTGGGTCAGGCAGGAGCCTAAATTCGGTGTTTCCCGCTGCCGGGTCCAACCTGAGGAGTGTCGGGGGGCCGGGAGGGGAAAACAGGCTCTGCTGGTTCCTCCCAGCAGACAGGTCATGGCTAGAAACGGCGCCCAGCAAGTCCCAGCCCGCTGCGCCGCCAGCAGCCGTGCAGCGATGCTGGGGGGTCCCTGTGGCAGCAGCACCCTGTGGCACCCAGATTTCGGGGTGCCCTGAACCCAAGCAAAGAGCTAAAGTGTGGGAAGGATGGTATTGGCTTTGGCAGCATGTGGGGTTGGCAGCTGGAGCAAAGCTGGGGCTGTGCCTGGAGTGGGGGGACACACGGGGGGTCAGAGGGGACTCGGTGGCACCGGTCGCAGACATCTCCCCTCCTCGGCTGCAGATCCAACCTGATGGGGACCAAGTTCACGGTGTTCGACAACGGCGCGAACCCTGACAGGGCCAACGCCGACTGGTCCAACGTGCGGCAGGAGCTCTCGGCCGTGGTCTATGTAAGCAGCAGCACAGGGACCCCCCCCTCCAGGACCCTCTGGGCAGGCGATGAGGGGGGTCCCCATCTGCACCCCTTCGCTTGGCTACTGCCCAGGGGGTTGCAGAGACGTGGGACGGGCTGGATCCGTCCCTGAGCCCTCGTTCAGCTGCCGGCGAGAGGCTGCGGTCACTGATTTTTTAGGAATGGGGTTTCTCTTGCAGGAAACCAACGTTTTAGGGTTCAAAGGCCCCCGGAAGATGACAGTCATCATCCCCGGGATGAACGCCGACAACGAGAGGGTGCCCATCCGGCCCCGAAACGTGAGTCAGGGGCCAGACTGAGAGAAACTCCTGGAGGGGCTGGATTTTTTGGGGTTCACCTTGGATTTTACCCATTTTGGGGCATGGAAAGGCTTTCAGGTATCCCTAAAATTCAAGGGAGGTGGGACACGTGGTGTCTGTATTTTTTTCCTCCATGCTGGATCCCATCTCCCAGCTACCGAGCATCCCCCTGGGCACTCCATGGGGTGGGTGGCAGGGCTCTGGAGGTGAAGGGGACCCCCCCTAACTCCGCTCTCCCCCTCCCCAGGATAACGACGGCCTCCTGATGCGATGGCAGAACAAAAACATGGACAACGTCATCGAGCTGCACAACAAGGCGCCGGTGTGGAACGACGAGACCCAGTCCTACGTCCTCAACTTCCACGGCCGCGTCACTCACGCCTCCGTCAAAAACTTCCAGATAGTGCACAGCAGCGACCGTAAGCTGGGGAGGGGACAGGGGGTGACGGTGGGGGGGAGAGCTGCCACCAGACAGCCCCAGCACCCCATTTTTTTTTGCTGAGGTTTAGGATTTTTTCATGCTCTGGGGTCCTGCCCGCCCTGGGTGCCGGCAGAGGGAGCGCACGGGTCACCTCTTGCCAGGCAGATTAGGACAAGGACAAATCCTGTCGGGTGCTGAGCGTCCCCCCACCACGCTCCAGCCACCCACTCACCCCCGAGCATCACCCTCAGCACGCACCCCGCGTCGCTGGCGGGGTCACCCCGGGGTGTGTCACCCCTCGGGGGTGGCAGTGGCTCTGTCCCCGCACGAGCGGCCGGACGGGGCCGTTTGTCACCTGTCCGGCGCAGTCAGAAGCCCTCGGCCTCCGGGGTGTTGGGTTACGGGACAGAAAAAACCTCTCGGGGGCCCCGGGTTATTTTTACAGATTTCCTGTCACCCGCCCTCCGGTGGCAGTGGTCCCATGGCGGGGTGAGGGGGGTCCCTGTCCCTTGGGGGGCTGCGTCTCCCAGGGAAGGGGTGCTGGGGGGACCAAAGGGTGCTGGAAAGTGCAGTGGGAAAATGATGCTTTTTGTTAACGAGCATGTGAGGCGTGGGCAGAGCTCGGTGAAGGGGGGGTGGCTTCTTTGGGGTGCTGTTGTGCGGGTGCCCTGGGAAAAGGGGGTGTGCAGGTGACATCCCAGCCACTTGTCCCCTCCGCGCCGACCGGAGCCACCCCCTCTCTCCCGCAGCCGACTACATCGTGCTGCAGTTCGGGCGCGTGGCGGACGACGCCTTCACCATGGACTACAACTACCCGCTCTGCGCCGTGCAGGCCTTCGCCATCGCCCTCTCCAGCTTCGATGGGAAGCTGGCCTGCGAGTAGTGCCCGTGCCAGGGACCACGGGGGCTGCCGGGACCACGGGGGCTGCCAGGACCACCGGGGCTGCAGGGCCGTGTACTGGTACCCCATGGATGCTCCCACATCCCCATCCTTCTCCGCTCCCTCTGTTTCCACCTTCTCCTGGTGGTTCCAGCCCCTCCCGGGGTGCCCGCAGAGCGCCGTGGGACACTCATCCTGCCATGGCCACCCTCTCCCGAGGAACTGGGGACAGATCACCAGGCTGGGGCAGGCGGCAGAGTCAGGCCCGCGGTATATTTAGCAGATGAGGCTGACTGCGCTCCCCATCTCATCCCTTTTGAGTCGTTTCTTGGACTCAAATCCTGGAAACTCATCCCCCTTTTTTTTTAATTTTAGATTCTGGTTTGTATTTTGTAGCTGGATCTCTCAGCGTGGGGGTGTGGTGGGCTCCTCGCTTCGTGTTTCCTCATCCCTCTATGAGTGTGCACAGAGCCCACGAGCCGCCGGGCTCTGCCCAAGCCCCCAGCGAGGGACCCCCCGCCCAGCTCGATGCCACCAATCCCCAGTTTCACCTTATTTTGCCCCAGCACGAGCAGCCGTTCGGTGCCCACGGTGTCTTTGCTAACCCCGCTGCCTGGAAGCCTTTGGGCATTTGGGTCCCCGAGGAGCACCCAGAGCACCCGCGGCACATGGGCACGTGCCCAGGGCAGCCGGCGCTGGCGGAGGAGGGCTGGCAGCCACGTGAGGCAGAGACGGCATCACCGGCACGGGGCCGGGCTGGGTCGGTGCCACCAGGAGGGACCTGGGAGGGAAAAACTCTGGGTGCACCAGGAAGCGCTGGGGTGACTCACGAGGTGTGGTGTGGCTCTGAGTCACGCTCAGCACCCGGATGAGCCCCGCCGAGCCCCCACCAAGCCCTCCGTGCCCCCACCACTCACCGCAGCATCCCACCAGACCCCACTGGGCTGGTGGTCCCACGGAACCCTGCACATCCCGGGTGTCCCCGCTGCCAGGACTGGCCCCGCTGGTGCTCTCTGCTCGTTGGGAGGTGGCAGGTGGGACGTGCCACCCTGTGGCACAGACCCATGGGGTGTCACGGGGGGGCTGCGGGGAGTCATTGGGAAGGGGAGATGCTGGAGAGGGGCAGCTTGGGGGGAGCAGGGCAGCCCGTGCCCCCGTTTCCAGCACATTTCTGTGGGGTGAGGATTTGGCTGCACGGACAGTCCAAATCTGATTAAATCAGTGGTGGGAAACACCAGGATATGCCGAGGTGCCCAGAAAAGCTGACCTTGACACCCTGGTAATGCTTCTCTCACCTGCTCCGCTCACGCACGGACCCCAGGCAGGGCTGACACAATTTGGGGTCCCCTTCCCGGGACACGTACAGGCCTTTCCCCCATTTTGGGGGTGACCTGAGCCCCAAGTCAACCCTGAGAGAGGGAGCCGGGGCGGAAAGGTCGAGGAGCAGGAGATGGATGAGACAGATGCGGTTGTGCAAGAGGGATGCTCGTCCTCGCTGGGCAGCGTCGCAATGCTGCTGTGGCCCAGACCCATCCCTGTGCGGGGCTGGGGACAGATGACAGGGACAGTGGGACAGTGGGACACCGGCGAACATCTGCCCCAGCGGCTTCGCAGCTGGAGCCGAGGTTTTTCCCACCAGCTGCACGAATCCCGGCTCCGTGATTCATCGGCGGGGGCAGACGGAGGCCGATGGCTCGGGGACAACGGGCCGGCGTGGGACATCATCCCTCACCCACACGGCGAGATCAGAGACCTTCTGGTGAGCTACAGGGAGAACCAGCCACCGCGGCTCGGGGCCGGCATCCCCCGGCGAGGTGCGGCCAGCAAACGCGGGGAAAGCCAGAGCCGTCTGCCTCAATCCAGCCACGAACCCACCAGCTGTCTGAGATCAGGAAGAGCTTGGCTAAGGCTTGGGCTAACGCCTGGGCTAACGCTTGCCCATGTTTCCTCCGGTGGAAGCAGAAAAGCCGAAGCGGGGTGAGAGAGAAGGGTTTGGGCTCCCCAGGCTCTTGCTGGAGCACGAGCTGCCGTTATCCCAGCTGCTCCCCAGGGAGTTCCTCCCTCCCCTCACCCCAAAATCTCCATGTTGCCAATTTTTTGCTTGCAAACCCCTCAGGATTCCCAGCCTGTGGCCCCAAAAAAATCTGCTGTGGGCATCCACGGCGCTGCCAGCCCATCCCAGAACGTGGTTCCCGCATCACCCGCCCCAAATCACTTCCACAAACCCTCTAACCCAAACCGACTGCGGCACGAGAAAACAAATGAAACCAATTTACTGGGGCGATGGATGTTCAGGGCCCTTTGTTTGCGCTGGCTGTTAACACCAGAGGAGATGAGGGATGGAAGCGGTTGAAATGTGTATCTGCTTTGGCCGACGGAAAGTGTGACGGATGCGCCCGGCAGCCCAAGGGCTGCGGGTGCCGGGGTGCGCGTGGGTGTGAAAGGAATGCTCGCTGCGAGAAAAGATCCAAAAAAAAAAAATAAAAGAAAAGAAGGAGCCTTATCAGCGGCGTTTGAGCCCAAAGTGTGTGTCTTCCTCGGAGAAAGGGATTTCTTGGTCCCCAGGGATGTTTTCTGAGACTTGGAGGCTTCTGAAGCATCGTTTTAGGGGGCTGGGGGTGCTGGGGTGGATTTAACCCCATGAAATGCTCATGGGCGGCGGCCAGAGGTGGCTGTCGGCAGCTCCTCGAGGGAACCTTGTGGGAAATCATCACAAAGATGGTTGTAAGGCCAAGGGGAGGAGAAAAAATAAGGTGTCACCTCGATGCTGAGCACCACATCCTAACTGGGACAGATGTCACCGTGGTGCTGGTTGCCGACATCCCCATCCCACGCCGATGGGTGGGAAGATGCTGGTCCCGAGCTGAGCAGGAGGGTGGAAGCTGGGGGGGTCTCTGCCAGGGACACTCCTCACCCGACCGGGGAAGGGCCAGAGCTGTTTGGTGCCCAGCGAGCGCCCTGCCCAGCGCAGAGCATCGCCTCAGCCTCGGGGGCTCTCGCTCCGTGCTTTGAAGTGGTGATGCATTAATTAATTAAAGAAATAATCATGACGAGGTGTTTTTCTCTCCCCTTCCCCTTCCCCGTGTCTTTATTTCGGTGCCATTTTTTAGAGGGAAAGGCAGTTTCGGGCTCTTTCTCGGCGCAGTGAGCGCCAGGCAGTAACGGGCCAGCCAATATTTTTCGACTGCTTTTAGAAAGGAGAATCATTTTTTAATTAGTGAATCCATTCTGGAGAAGTGTTGGAGTTTTACAATGTTGTAGCTGTTCTTGGTGTCTTGCCTAGACTTGGATGTTCTGGCCATAAGAAAAATATTATTTATGGCGTTGCTGCTCGCAGCTCTTTTATATTATAATTTGGGAAAGGAAGTTGCTGTTCCCACCAGTGGACGAGGAACGGCAGAAATGAGGATTATGGACTTCTGAAGGAGGAAAAAAAATAAAAATTTAGAGGCAGGACTGGAACAACCCACGGAGCTGAGCTCGAATCGCCGCGCTCCAGAACAGGCTCATCCCGGCATCGCCAGCGGTTGGGTCGGATGCTGTAAGGGAGCCTGACCCCTGCCCACCCGGCAGCCCCGGCGCGGCGCTGACCCCCTCGCTACTCCCCTGCGCGGCGTTACACGTGTTCCTAAACATTTGCAGATCAGGCTTTTATTCATGGGCTAATGCACGCTTGTTTGCTCATGCCTTACTCAGCCTCAACTCCTATTGAACTCAATTAAGCCTGTCATCTCCAGGAGCAGTCAATGTCATTTTTGCCCAAGTAAGGGATGAGTAACGAGTGCTCCGAACGGCCCTTGGAGAATAGCAACCATCTTGTTGCAGTTTTTGGTCCAGCTTTTCTTACAAGTTAGCACCAGGCCAAGGGTGGAAGAATGCGATACGACTTTATTAATCACACACGATCGCTGAATGCGCTGGATGCTTCGGAGGCTGCCGCTTTACGGGCTGTCTTGTCCCAAAATCCTTGGATACGACCAAGCTCGCCCCAAAAATGAGAAAAATATGTTTCAAGAAGGGATGGGATGCAAAGAGCATCCCTTCTCCAAGCAGGGCGCTGGGATGGTCCCTCTCTGATTTACCTCTGCGGGTTTTGGGTACTGTGGCACAGGTCCGCGGTGTGCGCCGGACCCCGTGGCTGGTGGGGCCGGGGTTTTTGCCGTGTGTTGCCCATATCGGGGCCACGGTTCCCGGCAGTCGGGCTGGGTCACAGCCAGGGACTCGCACGCGATCAGCCGGCTGTGGCTTAGCACGTTACCTCCCATCGGAAATGACCACGGCCCGGCCCCCGGCTGGGTTCCCCCGGGAAATCGCCACGGCGTGGGCTGAGATCCCTGTCCTGGGCACCACGGGGTGGGGTGGGGGTCTGGGAGAGACGGGGAGTCTGCATGCTGGTGGGTGTGGGGGGCTGAGGGTGTGAGGATGGGGATGAGGAGGGGGATGAGGGCGTGAGGATGGGGATGAGGAGGGGGATAAAGGTGTTTGGAGATGATGAGGGTGTGAGGAGGGGGATGAGAGGGGGATGAAGGTGTTTGGAGGGGGATGAGGGTGTGAGGATGGGGATGAGAGGGGGATGAAGGTGTTTGGAGGGGGATGAGGGCATGAGGATGGGGATGAGGAGGGGGATGAAGATGTTCGAAGATGATGAGGGCGTGAGGATGGGGATGAGAGGGGGATGAAGGTGTTTGGAGGGGGGATGAGGGTGTGAGGATGGGGATGAGGAGGGGGATGAAGGTGTGTGGCAGGGCATGAGGGTGTGCAGAGGACAATGAAGGTGTATGGAAGGGGATGAAGGCGAGCACGAGGAATCAAGGTGAGCACAGGGATGAAGGTGAGATGCAGGGGGTGAGGATGTGTGGAGGGGGATGAAGATGTGCAGAAGGGGATGACGGTGTGCACGAGGGACCCTGGCTGGCTGGTGACGGGACGGGACAGCAGCATCCTCATGCCCCGGCCCGGAGCTGCGGGTCGGAGAAGTAGGAGGAAGAGGAGGAGGGTGAGGAGGAGGAGGGTGAGGAAGGCTCCTAGAGGGCGCTCCCAGAGGCCGGGCCGGGCTCCAGGGCTGTCCTTGCCACCCAAACCCTCCAGCCGAGGGGCAGCCCCGCGGCCCCGGGCCCGGTGCCCGTCGGGGAGCGCTGCTGCCGCCGCCGCCGCCGCCGCCCCGGGGGTGCGGGCGGGGAGGGTGGGCTGGGGGCCGGGGGGAGGGCGGAGGGAGGGCCGGGGGGAGGGCGGAGGGCAGCGGGAGGAGGGCGGAGGCTCGGCCCGGCCCCGCCGCCTCCTGATTGACTCCCAACTTTCTGCTCCTCCCTTGCATAAACTTTCCCGTCCCTGCGCCTGGCTCCGTGCGCGGACCCGGGAGCCCGCCGCGCTCCCCGCATTCCTGCCGCCCTCCCCGGCCCGGCCCCGGCTCCGGTCCGGTCCCGGTCCCGGCACCCGCGGCCGGCCCAGCCCCTCCGGAGCACGGAGCAGGTAAGTGCCCGTCGGGAAGAGCCTCCCAACCCCCCTTCCTCCTCCTCCTTCTCCTCCTCCTCCTCCTCCGGCGCCTCCTTCCTCCCGGCCCGCACCGAGCCCCGGCGGATGGTGGGGGGCGGCCGGGTCACACCAGCCCCCTGCCGCTCCCCCCCCCACCCCAGCAGCCCGATACCCCCCATCGGGGCTCCCCCCCGATGTGTGTGTGTATGGGGGCGCGGGGGGCACAGCCGGGGTGTCCCCAAGGTGTCCCCAATCCTCCCGTCGGGTCCCCAGGCTCGTCGGGGCTGCGCTGCCCCCCCACCGCGGGGTCCCCCCCGCTGCACCCCCCGGGCTATAGGGTTACAAAGGGGCCTTGTATACGCTATAGCCCATACGTCGGGAGCGGGCGCCAGGCGTTATATAAAGCTATAAACCGCCCCGTCTTTCCTCCGGGCCCCCCGGGATACGGCGGGGTTGGGGGTGGGGGTGGGGGTCCCGTGAGATGTAGGGGCCACCCGTGTGTCACGTTACATGTGTGTCACACGCATGTAGGGGATGACCATACGCTGACTGTATGCTAAACACTTTGTGCCTCGTCATAGGGGCGCATTGCTAACGAGGCAGCAATTAGATGTCTAATTTTCAGCAGTGTGTCATCTTTATTATTATTATTATTTTATTTTTACACCCTCCTTGGGTTCGGGGTGGTTGTTGTGTTTTTTTCCCCCCCCCCTCCCAACCCCCTTGGAAGGAAATTAAGGCCAAGCCCTCGCAGTGCCGCCCGCCTCCGCCCCCCGAAACCGCTCGGGCCCTATGCAACGCGTTTGGCCTGTACCAGCTGAGAAAAAAACCCCATATTTTGGGGAGAAACCAGCTGGAAATGGTACTGAAGGCCCTACCAGGGTGGCGGGCACCCTGCAGCCCCCCGTCGCTGTTGGGTGGTTGGCACAGGGTGGCAGGGGAAGAGGCAAGGGCAGAGGTTTGGGCGGTTTTGGTGCTTTATGGGGAGCCGGGGTGAGCTGGGCCGGGCGAGCGTCCCACCGGTGAAGCGATAATCTCCGGTGTCAGGCGCGCCGGGGTATTTTGGGCTCCGGCGTCCTCTCTCCCCTCCTATCGCTTTACCCCGCTCGGGTACGTGCACGCCGTGAGTCAGGGCTTTGGCACTGCCCGGCCACCCTGGGGGGCCCTGCCAGCAGGGCTGCCACCCCCCGCCATGGTTTTGGGGTGATGATGGGTGGGGAGCTGGGGGTCTGCCAGGCTGGTGACCCCCCGCATGCACCCGCCGGCCTGAGGGGCCTCCGCGGCCCCAAAGCCCTTCCCTGCACCCGGCTTTCAAGGTGGGTCATTGGGGTGGGTCATTGCCCCGTGGGGATGGGAAGAAGAGGGTCCCCAAAGCGGACGGGGGGTGAGGGCTTGCCAAGGTCACCCAGAGGCAAAGCTGGGGGAGAAATGGGTGGGGGGTGGTGGGGCTGGGACCCCACTGGTGAGGCAGGTGACGGTCACCGCAGCGCTGCCTAAGCAGCGTTCCCGGCGTTTCCCCACCGGAGAGGACGGGCACGAGCGTCCCGTTGGGGTGGCACTGGGGGATGTTCCTGTCCCCAGGGGACCTCGGGCACCCGGCGCTGGCTCTTCTAACAAAAATAACCCTTTGAAAGCAGCGGGCTCTGCAGTGGGCTCCAGCCGCCTTGTGTAAGCGGCACCCGGGTATTTCGGGGACCCTCATCCCAAACGGGGCAACTGCGGCGTCAGGGCTCGGCTTGGAGCGGGGGGATGCTTCAGCTGGGGCATTTCAGGGGGCAAAGGGGTGCAGAGATGAACCCTCCAGCAGCCATCCCACCTCTAACACCCCCCTCCTGCAAAGCAAAACTCCCTCCAGCCTCCACGGCCATCGGTAAAAGGGACTTGCATCCGTTTCCCACGACGTACAGTCGCTATTTATCACGATACCAGAAACAGCATCTCCTTTCAATCGCCATTTAATCCTCCTTGTGCCACCACCGAGCGGGTCGGGAGGCGAGTCCCGGTGGCCGCGGCACCGTGCCAAAGGAAGGAGCCTTTTCCTGGCGGTGTGTGAGCGGGTCGCGGCTGTGGGGAGGTGAGGGCGGCGGTGGGAATCGGCTGTAATTAATGTCTTAAAAAGCGAGTAACCGCGCAGCTCCCGTCAAACACGCACCGAGCAGGAGGCCGGCAGCAGGTGAGCTCACGCAGCGGCTGGAAAGGGGCAAAATGGGCAATTTGGAGCTGTTTGCAGGGAAAAAATGTGTTTTCCTGCCTTAGCACCTTTTCTTCCGTCCATGGGAGCAGAGGATGGAGGGGGGAAGAGGGGAACGGGCTGCGAAGCCCTCACCGAGGGTGCTGCCGGGATTTGCGTGCCCAGAGCCATCCCAGGGCTCTCTGTGGGGTTGGGATCCCTCTGTCCATCACCGGGCGGGACGGATGCTGTCCAAAAACATCCCATCTCTGGGAGCTTCTCTTCTTATTAAATCCTCGATGGCAGTTGCAAGGGGCAGCCATGGTGTTTGCACCACCTTGGGCGCTGCTGGTGGATGGGATATAACCAGATACCTTCGATTTTGGCAGCTCCCAGCCCCGGGGGATTTGCTGGGCAACAAATCTGTGCTCTTGAGCTTCGCGGCCGCGTGTCCGAGGTGTTATTTGGGGTTGGTGCCGGGGGCCGTGCTGGTCGAGCCCAGGCACCTGCGTGTTGCGGTCGGGGCAGGCACCTGAAGCGCGTGGGCGTTCGCTGTTGCCACCGTCACGTGGCGACTTATGAAATGTTTTTTTGGAGGGAGGAGGGAGGGGAAGTAATGATGGGGTGAGCCGGCGGGGCCATGCCCTGCGCCAGCCTGCAGGATCGGGCCCCCCCCCCCCCTTTCTTCCAGCTCTGCGATAACACGCGGCCGGATCCTGCTGCGGGTCTGGACACGCCGCTAACAGCTCCCGGTGCTTCGGTTTTCCTTGCCTGTGAAATGGGAGCGAGAGGCCCCGGGAAAAACCTCCTCGTGCTGCCGGACGGATGCTCGCCTGCCCGTGGTGGTGGGGAGCAGGGGGGTCATGCGGTGCCGGGCGCCGTTTCGGGCTCCCCGTGCAGCTCGTTGCGGGGTTTTGTGGTGAGCGTGCGTGGCTGAGCCCTTCGGAGGTGACAGGCCATGAACCCCACGGTCTCATCCCTGGGGGTGGCAGCTGGTGGCCCTGTGGGGACGGTCTTCGTGTAGGGCTCTGCGTTGGTACAGCCGACGGGATCGTGCGGGCGAAGGGTCTGAAGAAACACAAGTGTCCGGTCGCACGAGGCACGTCCCATCCCGGCAGTGCAGATCCCACCGGAGCGTGTCCTCTCACCTGGTCCCAAAAGGACGCAACACTCTGATGTCCCCAGCATCCCCCATTATGTGGCACTGACACCGAGCACGCCCACCACCGCCTTCCAGCTGGGCACTGGGAGCGTCACGAGATGCGCTGGGTCTCAGCTGGCTAAAGCTGACCTGGAGCTCATCCTGGGCCATCCTCTTATGAGCCAGAGGCACCGAAGGTGACTTCAGCGCGCTTCACCCTGTCAGAAATAACGCCAGGAAATGCTCGCTCGCAGGTGGCTCACGAGATGCGAGCGATGGAGGAGGCTGGTTTATCCCCGAGAGATGGAGGAGGCTGGTTTATCCCCTTCCCCCTCGCCGCCGGAGGAATCGGTACGGAGCCGGAGCGTGTGCTGGCAGAGCTCCCCTGGCCGCGGGGGGTGGCTGGGGATGGGGCAGCAGAGCTGGAGCTAATTTTAGGAGGTGGGCAGAGCCTCGGGGGAAGCAGCCGGTCAGAGGGATGTGTGGTGCCCATCAAGAGCGAGCACTGGGGGTCCCTGGTTCTGAAGATGCTGCCGTGGGTCGAGGAGGTGGCCCCGCATTGGCAGCCTGGCTTTACACCGCTAATGCCTGGCTGCTGCAGGGGTGACAGCTCTGGGGACACATGCAGGGGCGATGCCCTGGACGCCTGGACTCCCGATTTGCATTACCCAGGATGCGGTTGAGCCCCGCGCTGCCCCGTGCCTCAGTTTCCCCACGGCCACCTCGCCGGCGCTCCCCCTCGGCAGGGTGCGGTGGAGGCAGGAGGGCTGGCCGGGCTCGGAGCTCCTCGCCTGGGAAGCGCCAAGCCTTATTATTTCCCCACGACTGTCTCCTCCTCGCTCCTCGTAAAATTAGATCCAGCTGTTCACAATAGCCACTAACTTCTCTCCGGAAGATGTTCAAAGTTTACAGACGCGGAGCGGCGCGGCGTGCGTGGAGGATGGGCTGCCGTTCCCATGCCAGCTCCTCGCCGCCCGCCCTTCCCCCAGAGGCAGCCAGCTCCTGCCTTCCCCCCTCGCCCGGGCTTAGGCAAGTCGGGCTTAGGAAAAGAAAAAAGCACACCCGAGCGCAGGCACGCAAGCCCCCGACCCGAGCGAGCAGCGGGTTTTTATTAGCAGGAAGATCTGGGGCGCGTCGTAGGCCAGAAGCAAAGGTCTGGTGCGAGACCCCATGTTTTCCCTGCCCGTGTGCTTGGGGGATGAGTCGGGCAGGGTGCCCGCTTGGTGCCCGGTCGGTGCTCGCCGGAGCCTGTGCTCATCCGTGGCGTGGATTTGGGTTCCCAAATCCCAATCCCAGTCGCGTGGGGTGGGATGTGCCCCACTTACATCCTTGCCCAGGCGACGTTGCAGAGCGGAGGGTCGGGGTCCAGCTCCGATGTTTGGGCATCAGCGTGCCGGGCTGCGCTCTCTGGTGCTCTCGGGCCACGCTTCTCGCTGGGGCTCCTTCTCGTACCAACAATGCCGCCTTCGTGTATTTTTAGCAACTTTCCTCCCCGAGGATTCCAGAATAATTTTTCAATCTGCGGGAGCGGGAGTCGCTGTGCCCGTTTTCCAGCAATGAGAGGTGCTGGGAGGAGGCGATGCTCCAGCACCCGGCGCGCTCCCGGCACGCACAAGGGTTTGGGGCTGGTTTGGGGTGATGGCATGGGGTAAAACGGTGCTGAACCAAAATACCCGTTTCTGGGACTAAATCAAGCTTCGTGAACCCATCGCAGGAGGGCAGGGAAGGTGCCGCCTCGCCGGGGTGACAGTGGCCAAGTGACATCGCAGTGTCACGTTTTGCCCCAGCCTCTGGCAGCCGGGGATGTCTCTGTGTCTCAGCCAGAACGGTAATGCCTGACACCCCCCATTGCCTTGTGTGGGTGTCTAGAGGCGGCGGATCAGCTCTTGCACCCCCCCACCCTGTTGGGTTTCTGCGCCGGTGGGTGCCTGGGGGTGCTGGCTCCGGCGGGTGCCGTGGCACGGGCAGCGGGCGCAGCTGCTCCCCGGGCAGGGTTGGGTTTCGCAGGGGTGGAGGCGGCCGGGGGCGGGTGTGAAATGCATTGCAGCCTTCCTCCTCCTCCTCCTCCTCGCCTGGCAGCTGGTGTCCCCCGGAAGATGTTTTGCCTGGCCCTGCTTCAATGGTGTAAAACGGTGTCAGCAGCACCCGAAACTCCTCCGTGGAGGTATTTCTGCTCCCAGGAGCGGGTCTAGGGTACCCGGGGTGCCCGGCCCACCCGGGCGGTGGGACAGCGTCCCACTGCGGGCACGGGGCTGCCTGGCCCAGGGCTTCCCTGACCCTGGAGACCCTTGGCTTCCCCTTGGGATGAGCAGTGCTGGGTGTCCCTGGGGACTCGGGCCACAGTGGCCACCCCGAGCTCATCTGCAGGGGCTGTTCGGTGGGGACATCCTGGGACGGGCGTGTTTTGACGCAGGAGCAAAGCAATCTCAGCGGTGCCCAGCGGGTGCTGAGCCTTGGCGCTGGCTGTGACGTGGGGGTGTCACGGGGTGGCCGTGGCGGTGGCCCGTCCCCGGCAGGCGACTCCAACCCTGTTGTTTCCATCCAGCTCGTTTCATAACGCGGAGAGCAATTAATGCTGCAAAAGCTTTCTATTTATGCGGTGCTGGGTGAGCCGCCCCGTCCTGGCTGGGCAGGGCGGCCGTAATTGGGCCAGGGAGGGAAGCGCGGCGTTACGGTGTCCGGCTGTCCCCTGCCCTCGGGTCTTGGACCCGGAGGCTGGAGCAAAACCGGCTCCGATCCTCCAGCAGCCGAAACCCAGCTCTGCCACCCGGCCGGGGCAGGAGGAAGAGGAGGAGATGGAGGAAGAGGAGGGGATGGAGGGGATGGTTTGCACATCCGGGGTTCTGCCATAGGATGGAGCATGTTGGGCTGTTCCCTGGGGTTTGCTCCGTCCCTGCCTGGGGGCAAATCACTCCAGTTCCCCTCTCGTTCGCTCTTCGGGATGGGGGGCTGAGCATCCCTTGGCCTTGCACCGCCGGGCGAGGACCAGCCGCATCCCTGCTGGGTGGGAGCTCAGGGTGTCACTGGGAGCTTGGGGGGACCCTTTGGCTGCGGGGGTCCGGCCGGAGCAGGGGGCACGTGCCCGGGACCCCGGTGGGATGCTGCCACGTGGCCTCCTGCGGTTTCCCCGCTCCGATTGCTTCCTGAGCCGCCCGCCAAGCCGGAAGGGACAGGAAGCGATAGAGGGGAGGAAATTAGCCGGGCTGTCTCATGGGGAGCCGGCCGGGCGCACGGGGGGCTCGGCCGCCGCACGGGTCCCCAGCCCGAGCGAGGGGTCCCCCGCGGGGACGTGCAAACCTGGGTGGGAGGGAGCAGGGTGGCCACCCTTCCCATCCCATCCCGAGACGGGGAATCCCTCGCCGCAGCCCCAGAGCGGGTTGGAAGAGGAGCACGATGTAAACAAACCTTCCACCGCCCGCCCCACCAGGCCCGGCCTTGCTGGGCCGCTGCCCCGATGGGTGCTGGCTGTCCCCGGGACGGCCACACACCAACTGGGACGGTGGCCCTTGGGGGATCGGGGCAGGACGTGAGGCACAGAGTTCCCAAAGGGACCCTGGGCGAGCTGCTGGGATATGGGGCTCCTGCGAGAAGCACTTGGCTATGTCAGGAGAAGGGCTGTGGGGTCGTGTTTGGCTGAGCCGAGGGCGCCGGGGCTCCGTGTGCGGGGCCGGGGTCGGCGGCGGACGGGGCAGCATCTTCTCTGGTGTGTCATGGCCTTGCTGGGGGCCCCCGGGAGCCCCGAGGTTTTTGGGTTTGCTCACAGGGCTCTCCAGAGCCGGCAGCCATGTCCCCGTTCCTCCTGGCCCCGTTCCTCCCGGCTCCGTGCCAGGCCGTGCTGCCGGGACGCGTTACGGGGTGGGCAGAGGTGGCAGTGGGGACCCTGCCCGTAACGAGGAGCACCTTAACGAAGCTCTCTGCCTGCCTACAGCTCACTGCCTGCTCTCGGACCCCCCCCACGCTCTCGCTGAGCCCCGACATGCCGGGGGGTGCGGGGAGGAGCTGGGGGGAGCCTCGGCTTTGGGGTTTGCTCCTTTGGGGTCGTGCAGGGCTGTGCGATGGAGCAGCCCCTCTCGGTGTCCCTGCAGGGGACTTCACTCTCAGCACCGGGGCAGGATGGGGCCTCCCTTCACCCCTCGCCCCCCCGGGGGTGCAGGTGCCGCTGGTGGCAGTGATGGGGAAGGGGTGACGGTGGCCCCGCGTGTCCCCCCGCCGGGGCTGGCGCGGGCGGCGGCGCTGTGCCGGTGCGGGGCTGAGCCCCGCGCTGCGCCTGCCCGGGCTTGTCGGTGAACTTTTATCCTTTCGCCGTGGGGTCCGGGTGCAGGGCGGGAGGGAGGAGGGCTGCATCGCCCTGGGCCCCCCGCGTGGGGAGGAGGGATGGGGCCGGGGTGCAGCCAGACCTCCCCTTTGCAGGGTCTTCTGGCCTCCCCTCTGTCCCCAGCACCGCGGGGGCTCGTCCCGTGGGGTCCTGGTGCTGCTGCGCCGTGAATCGGGGGAGCCCTGGGTGAGGAGGGGACCTTGGGGCTGCTCTGCCCCACACCTCGTCCCCCCGGATGGTGTCGGCTGGGGACATGCTCTGCTCCGGGCCCCCTCGTGCATCAGGGGCTGGTGGCCGTGTCCTGCGTCCCCGGCGGCTTGGGGGGACGCTGCGGCGATAGCCACCCCCCCAGTTTGCAGAGGGTGAGAGAACGGCAGCCCAGGGGCTGCACCCAGGGAGGGGTGACACCGGCGCTGGCCATGGGACTAGGGGTGGCCGGGGTCAGGAAGGAGCATGGCGACAGGCATTGGTCCCCGTGCCGTGGGGCGCTTGCCTCGCTGCTTTGGGCACCCCGATGCGGCCGGGACTTGGGGGTATGGGGCAGCACGGGATGGGGGCGAGGTGCCACCCCCTGCCCGGGGGTCTGTGGGGGCAACAGGCACCTCTGCCCACGTTGCGGTCCCTCGGCTCTGAGTAGCGATGTCCCTGTGCTCCCAGCCCCGACGCCTTTCACCCGCACGCCCCTGGCCCCATCCCTATCGCTGCTGGTCGTGCTGGTCCCAGCAGCACCCGCTCCTCACCCCGGCGCCCGCAAGGGTGCCCACCGCAGCGTTCCCAGCACCACCACTGCCTCCAAAATACTTCCTTCCCCCCCTCACCAGAAAACACCCGTCTCCGGATCACCCCTCCCTCGGTGCTACCCTCCTCTTTGCTTTTGTAGGGTTTAAAGAGGCTTCTCGTCGCTTTTCTTGCTCTCCAGCCTCAGGCAGCTCTGGCCAAGCAGGCAGCTGCCTGCACGAGCCCCGGCTCTCCTGGGTGCTCCCCGCGTGCGGTGCCGGGGCCGAGCTCCGGGAGCCCCGTGGGAACGTGGCTCCGGGCACGGCCTTGGCCTCGCAGGGAGATAAGGGCAGCCCCGGCGGCATCCTCCCCTGCGCGCTGCAGGCACCCATCCCGCGCCTGCCGGGGACTCACAGGGGTGCGACCCCCCCTTCCAGTACCCTCTAAAGCCTGCGGCTGGTGCGTGGCACCCTGCAAAGTCTGGTGCGGGGGCTCCCTCCTAGTATGGGTGCCAGGGAGCATCCCCCCTCCTGGGACGAGCATTCCCGCTTATGGGGGCAAGTATCCCTTCTCACTGGGACAAGCATCCCTGCTTATGGGGGCGAGCATCTCCACTCCTGGGGCGAGCATCCCCACCACGGACCGCTGACCCTGGGGTCCCCAAGCCCCCTGGAGATGCCTGCGCCATGGGAAGGGGATTCTCCCCCCGTCCCCAGGGAGCAGCCGGGAGGCAGGAGCCGGTGACACGTTTTGGGGCAGGTCGGGTCCCCTCCCTGCGCGGAGCAGGTCTGGCCGGCGGTCCCTCCGCGAGCTGGCCAGCCGTGCCGGTTCCCTAATTGCTCGTGTTGTTGGTGTTTTGTAAGGGTTGGGTGGAGCGGGGCGCTCGGCCGTGCCTTGCGTCAGCGCGGTGCCTTGCACCCTCCCTCCAGGAAATCCAACCTCTTGGCCTGGCCAAAAGCAGGTTCGGTGGAGGAGGAGGAGGAGGAGGAGGAACTGCTTCCTCACACCTTGGCTGGAGCCCCGGCATCGCTCTCCCTCCTCTCCTGGCTTCCCAGAAAAGGCTGGGCTGGGATTTCCCGGCTGGGGGTGGAAGGGGGCTGGGGGTGCTGGGGATGGGGGGGACATGTGCCGCAGGCAGGGGGTGCAGGCAGCCGGCACGGGGACAGTGACCCAGGGCACTGGTCACGCTGCATGTTCCAGGATCCTGCCTGCAGTGGTGCAGCCAGCCCTATAGATTCACTCTCAGCCCTATAGATTCACTCTCAGCCCTATAGATTCGCTCTCAGCCCTATAGGTTTGTCCTTGGCCCTATAGCTTCGCCCTTGACCCTAAAAGCACCCGTCAGTTGGGGAGGGGAGAGGGTCTGGTGGGTCCCTGCAAAGCCACCCCCCAGCACCAGCTCATGGGGTGACCTCATGGCAGCCCCGTGGTGCCGTGGGGTCCCGGGACGCTGCTGCGTCCTGGGCTGGCGCAGGGCTGTGGGGTCCCAGGTCGCTGTGGGGTCTCGTGGCTGGGGGCTCCTGAGCTGCCACGGTGCAGCTGGGGGGTCTTGGGCTGCCGTGGGGTCCCAAGCCACTGCGGGCTCTGGGGTCACTGCAGGGCTCTGGGGGCTGGGGGGTCTTGGGCTGCTGTGATGCAGCCTGGGGGGTCTCTGGTTCCCCCATGGCTGGGGGGTCTCGGGCTGCCATGGTGCACCCAGGGCCACACACCCCGTTGTAGGTGCCACACCGGGACGGAGCCCTGCTGCGCTCGCTGGGCTGCAGGGGGGCGAGTAGGGGGTTCTGCTGGCGCCGTCCCCACGTGCCAGCCTCGCCATGCCTGCCCAGCGCCTTGTCCTGGTGTCCCGCCACCCTCTTGTCCCTGCCACCCTGCTCGGTTTGGACAACGCACCCCTCCTGGGGGCTGCCCCACAGAGCACCCTGGCAGCAGGCCCAACTGGGGTGCCACGGGATGCAGGGTGCCGTGGCACTGGGGATGCCACAGGGCTTGGGGTGCCACAGGACTTGGGGTGCGATGGGACTCGGGCTGCCACAGGGGTCAGGGTGCCACAGGGGTCAGGGTGCTATGGGACTCGGGGTGCCACAGAGCTTGGGGTGCCACGGGATTCAGGGTGCCACAGGAATAGGGGTGGCATGGGACCCGGGGTGCCACAGGAATTGGGCTGCCACGGGACTCAGGGTGCCATGGGGCTCGGGGTGCCACGGGACTCAGGTTGCCATGGGGCTTGGGGTGCCACAGGGCTCAGGGTGGCACAAGAATTGGGGTAGCACAAGCTGGGGGTGCCACAGGGCTTGGGGTGCCATGGAACTTGGGGTGCCACAGGGCTTGGGGTGCCACGAGACTCAGGTTGCCATGGGATTCAGGGTGCCACAGGGCTTGGGGTGGCACAGGAATCAGGGTGCCACAGGCTAGGGGTGCCGCGGCCCGTCCGGCCCCGCTGCCGCCATCCCTCCCTTGGCCGCCTGGCTCGATCCTACAATCCAGTTCTCCTTATTTGGCCAGAGCGCTCGGCAAGAGGGGGAGCGGGCGGCGGGGGGGACCGGAGGGGCTGCCATGACATCACGGCGAGGGCGAGCGAGAGATCTGGAGGGAGGTGGTGGTGGGGGGGGTGTGTGTGTGTGTGGGGCGGGGGGGGGGGGGAGTTTCTTTTTTTATAAAAGGGAAAAAAAAAAAAAATAATAATAAAAGGGAGAAGCCAAGGGCTCGGCGGGCGCTGGAGCCAGCGGCTGCCGCAGTTCCTTTAAAAGGAGATGTCTGCGCCCGGGACCTTTGTACACTCCCAGCCCGTCCGGGAAGCGCAGCGGCGCAGGAGACACCTCTCCGCTCCCACCGCCCGCAGCTGCCGCCAAACATGTTATTGCAAAACACTGCGCAGGGAGCCGGGAGGAGGAGGAGGAGGGTTGAAGGCTCCCCCCCCCCGGTATCACCCACCAGCTTGGGGAGGGCCCAAGGCCCTGGTTGAGCATCCTCGGGGCGGGGGGGCTCTCCCCGTGCCAGGGGTAGGGGTGCCGGGGGGCTCCGGCCACCTGGGTCCTGTTAGTGGGGTCAGGTTGGGGCTGCCCAGTGTCTTCCTTCGCATCCCGGGGGGTTTTGGGGCTGGGGGCGGTTTTGGGGCAGCGGGTACCGGTGTGGGGTCGGGGCTCACAGGCTGCAGGGCTGCTGCCACCCTGTCCCAAAGTGTCACCCATGGGCACCGTGTGCCCGAGCTCCTCGTGCAGATAATGCAGCATCAGGGCTGTTTCCTTCCCAAACTTTATTTGGGTGGACCCTGGGGGGGTCACTTGTGGCCTGGATTTAGGGGTTCTCATGGAAATCATGGCTCTGCCCCCAGGGAGAGCCTGATGTCCCACAGCAGGATGCTGCTGCCAGCCCTGGGTGCGAGTGGGGACAGGGCCAGCACTGGGGACAGACCACACTGTCACTGCGTCCCCGTACACCCAGCAAAGGTCTCCAGGTCTAACGGGTGTCCCCTGTGTCCCGGCAGGTTGTCGCGTGTCCGTGGGGGCTCGGGGTCGGAGCCCAGAGCAGCCAGCACCATAGCGTCCAACAGCTGGAACGCCAGCGGCAGCCCCGGGGAGGGCCGGGAAGATGGCCAGGACGGCATGGACAAGAGTCTGGACAACGACGCCGAGGGCGTGTGGAGTCCGGACATCGAGCAGAGCTTCCAGGAGGCCCTGGCGATCTACCCGCCCTGCGGCCGCCGGAAAATCATCCTCTCGGATGAAGGCAAGATGTACGGTGAGTGACGGGGGGGGTGAAGCAAAACCTCCTGCCCCAAACTCACGCCCAGCACCCCCCGACCCCGAAAGCAGCTTCCCCGGGGAGGTGGCAGTGACCCACGTCCCCTCCCTCCGCGCCCGCTGTCCCTCCCGCTCCCTCCCTCTCTCGGCTGTGCCGGACCGACTGGTTTGGTGGAGCCGTGGGGCAGGGAGCGGGTGCGGGAGCACGGGGCCAGCACCAGCCCTCCCGCACCCGCATCGCGCCCCAAACCTTCCCCCGTGGTGAGGGTGGCCCCGAGCCACCAGCACCCAGCTTGGATTTCGGTGGCTTTGTTGGTAGCAGCAGGGCTGGTCGGTCCCACCGGTGCAATGAGTTTTTGGGGGGTCTCAGCCTGGTGTCTCCTGTCTTGGTGGCTCTCTGCAACGGAGAGGAAGAGGATGAGGATAGATGATGCAGGCGGGGGGTGATGCTGGCGCAGGGCGCGTGGTGCCACCAAAGACTGGTGTCCCCATGGTGTCCCCATCCCTGCCGAGGTAGGGGCTGGCCCTTCCTCCCCGCCACCTCCCATGGTGTCACCCCCAGGGCTGGTGACCTCAGAGCCGGGGATGGGTTGCCACATTACTGTCGCCCTGCGGTGACAGAGGGATTAGAGCCATCACCCTCATCCCCAGCCTCCCAAATACACCCACCCGGGATGCCACCATCACCGGCACCATCTCAGAGGGACAAAGGGGCCGAGGCTTTGCGGCGAGCACCGTGCCACTGTCCCCATCCCCACGCTGCCTCCCTGTGCCACCCCGCTTGCCAGGGCCCCCCAACCCGGGGTGTGGGGGCTGGTGGCCGGGGTGGGGGAGCCCCGGCCTTCCCAAGTGGGTGCATTTTTGGGATTTCTCCGGGAATAGCCGCAGTGCCGCCGGGAGAGCCTGGCGCGGGAGCCTGGCCCTGCGCAGCCTGCCGAGCCCCGACCGGTTTTTCCAGCCTTTCGGAGACATCTGGCAACTGCTTAAAGAGGCAGCAGCCCCCTCTGGCCACCTTCCATCTCCCCAGTATCCCCCCACCGGGATCCCCGCCCGGCGGTGCTGAGCCTGCTGGGACCCCCCGGTACCACCGACGACGCAGGCGGTGCCGGTACCCACCATAAAGGTGTGCCAGTGCCACTGTTCTCCGCACCCCATGGTGCACCCACGGCCCATGGGGTGCCCACGGGGTGTCCCATGGGATGGCCACCCCAACCCGTGCCCCGGTGATGCCAGCGGCGCGGGGGCGGCGAAGGGGCCGGGCGAGGGACAACGCGTGCCCCCAGGAGCAGGTGGGAGCCCGGCTGGGCACGCTGGCCCCCGCTCTTACTCGGGTTATTTTTAACCCAGCCCAGTCCAACTGGTTCACGTGGTGGTGTCAGGGGAGAGGAATTTGGGGAATGTGGTAATTTGGAGGAGGACGTGCCCTCTCGGAGGGAATGGCACCGTGTCCGGGGTGAATCACAGGGGACAGGGGCACGGGGTGGCAGGTGGGATGTGGGGCGAGGTGGGGTGGGTGCAGGAGGTGCTGGGTGCCGGGCACAGCGCTGGGCTGGCACTGCCCTGCCGGTGTGGGGATGGCACCCGCCGTGATGCCCCAGATTTCTTTCCCAAGGGGAGGGAGAGGACGGGGCTCGGGAGCAGGGTGCGAAGGCAGGTGCAGGGGCTCAGCGTCGGGGTCCCCTCTGCCCTCACCCCCCTGGCAGCACCCTGGTGTGGGCATCATCTCACCTTAAACACCACCCTTGGCGACCTGGCCCTCGTTAGGCGCTGACGAGGCTGAGGAGCTGGCACAGGCTGGGGGGGGGCAGGAGGGCTGGGAGCCACGCTCGGTGCTTTGGGTTGGCACCGGGGTGCTGCGCTGGCCGTGCCAACGGGGTGCCCCCATATCCAGGGATTCCCCTATTTCCAGGGGTGCCCCCATTTCATTTCCAGGGGTTCAGGGACCCACGGTGGCCCTGGCCACCCACCCACCCGCCCCGGCACGGGCACCCCAAGGCGCAGCCGTCCCCACGCGGCACCTGGCCCTGTCTGTCCCCATGTGTGTGTGCCCCCCCCAGGAGCTCCCAGTTGCTCTGGGGCTGCAAAGGGGAGGGCAGGGGGGCTATTTTTTTTTTTTAAAAGAGTTTTTCTTTTTTTTTTAAAGCCGAAACCCGCTCCAAGGGCATTTCGACAAGTTCCAACCGCGACCATCTGGTCCATTAAAATAAATCTGGCGTGCCTGGCCGCCCCCGTGCATGGGGGGGGTGCGGCGGCGGGGAGGGGGGGGCCGGGGGGCCGGGAGAAGAAAGCTCCCAGCTGCTCTGACGTTCGAACGGAGATTGGCCGCAGCTGGCCCCGAAAATGTGGCGCAAAAGCAACTTCTGCTTCGAATTAGACCCAGGACGTTAGGAAATACTAGTGGAAAGGGCAGCGCGGCTCACGGGGGGAAGCGGGGTGCTGGGGGGGGGGGGCCCCAAAACCCCCATGGGAAGGGGGGTTGAGCGGCTCCCCTGTGGGTGCTCCAGCTGGGGTGGCTTTTGGTTGCCCATGTTTGGGGACACCGGTGTAGGGACAGTCCCTGGTGGCTGTCACCCCCCCTCCGAAGCCCCCCCATCCCTGCCCCATGGCACTGCCAAACCCAGTGGGGGGGGGGGGTACAAGGAGGGGGTCCTGCTGGCTTGGCAGGGGGGCTGGCCACCCCCCATGTCTCCCTTGGGCCACCCCCATGTCTCCCTTGGGCCACCCTGATGTCCCCTTGGGCTGAACAGGCAGCGCCATCTCCCGGCAGCGCCGCCCTCATTAAGGACCAGGATCATTAAGGACTGGCCTCATTAAGGACCGGCCTCATTAAGGACCAGCATCATCACACCAGGCTGGGCATGACCCCACCTGGGCTGGGCAGGACGGGGTGGGGGCCGAGGTGCCTTTTGGGGCCGATGCCCCCCCGTGTCCCCCCCACTGACCCCTCGGCTCTGCCGCAGGTCGTAACGAACTGATAGCCCGGTACATCAAGCTGCGGACGGGGAAGACGCGGACGAGGAAGCAGGTGAGGCCGTTGCTCCGCTTTTTCTCTTTGGGGGAGCGGGAGGGGGAGCTTGGGGGGTCGGGGGAGCGGGTGTCTGGCTGCGTCGCCCATCCTCTGCGTCCCCTCCTGGAGCCATCAGCGGGGACCCTCGTCCTCGGCGAGGAGCTTTGTCTGCAAGCACCAACGTCCCCGGGCTGGGCTGTCCCAGCCTGATGTGGGGATGCCCTGAAATTTGGGGTGTGGGGGGAGGTGGCACCCGGCCCCCCCCGCTGCCTGGCTGGGGTCACCCCCCAGGAGTCCTCGAACTCTCCATCCACGCAGCGCCCGCGTCTGCCTGCGGCTCTTTGCCCGACACTGTCCCCACCTCTGGCAAAGGCTTTATGCCGCTTGTGCCAGACGCCCCGGTGACGGCACCCCCAAAGCCCCTGGGCTGAGAGCGAGCTGTCCCCATCTTGGCCAGGGACAGTCTGTGGGGTCTGCGGCGCTGGTCCCTGGGAGCCCCGAGGTACCGCAGAGCCCTCGCCCTGACCTCGCTGCCCTGCCAGGTTGGATGTTGGGGCAGGCAGGGGCACAGGCAGGGGCACAGGCAGGGCAGGGAGCACGCAGTGGGTCCCCCCCTTCGCCTGCTCGGTGCACGGGCAGGGTTGCATCCATCCCAGCTCTGAGCCCTCGCTGCACCCTCGTGCCAGGGGTCAAACCTGTCCCTGAGACCAACCTGCCGCAGCCCTCAATGCGACGTGCCCGTTTGTCACGCGTCCGATGGCTCTTGGCGGTGACGCCTGTCGCCCAGGACACCAGAGCGGGTGCCTCTCACACCGCAGGGGGACAGATGGCTTTGGGGCATGGGGACACTTAGGTTGGCCCTGCCCCGTGCCACGAGTCCCCGCAAAGGAAGGGACACTGGTCCCCAGGCACTGGTGGGGGGTCATCCCTCCAGGAGTGATGCTGGAGGGAGAGGGACCAGGGTCCAGCCACTGTCCCTGTGTCCAGACCAGCGCTGAGCCGGGCTTTATTCCTGGCTTAAAGCCTTAACTGGAGCCCCTGGGCCCCCCCTCCGTGGGGGGAAGGATGTGGCACTGGGCAAAAGTGATGCTCCGGGAAGGGGGGACTTGGAAAAGGTGCAGGGGAGAGTGGCATGTGGCATTGTCCCCTCTGTGCAGTCACGTCCTGGACCGCCTGTGTCCCTTCTTGAGCAGGGTGGGACAGGGATCATGTGAAATCAGCCCGGTGGGTGCAGGGACCCCCACCCTGCCCAGGGCTCGGGGCAGGCGCCCCGGCCCCGCTGCGCCTTTCCTGCCCGTACATCAGCCCCTTTGCTACGGATCCTGCTCTTACAGGGGTCTGGACACAAACAATAGCCCCCTTCTTCTCATCTTTCCCACCTGCAAAATGAGCAGGAGCCCCAGGGGAAGGAGCGGGGCCCTCCTGGAGCTCCCTGGGGCCCCGCCTGGGGTGACCCAGGGGCACCCCAAACCTCAGCTCGTTGCGCTCGCAGGGGCTGGGGGGGGTCTGTCCATTCGGGAAACCCCAAGAGACGCAACACAGACCCCACAACTGCAGCAGCTTCACCCTGAGGAGCTTCACCCCAACTCGGGGTGGGGGGGGCACAAACCACCATCAATCATCACTGGGGTCCCCCATAATTTTCCTCCCTCCAGCTCGCGGCGGGCACAGGACCCTCAGCATCTCCAGGAGCATCACCCCGGACCCCCCTTCCTTGCGCTCCCCCCTTCCCCTTCCCAACACCATCCCACCTTGGTGGGGGGGGAAAACCACATCTTCACGCTCTGTGTTTTCCTTTCCGAACGGCGTGGCGGGCCCTTAGGTGTCCAGCCACATACAGGTTCTAGCTCGGAAGAAGGTGCGGGAATACCAGGTTGGCATCAAGGTACGTTGGCGCCCGTGCCCGGGGGTCCGCGGCGGCGTCTCCGGGAGCATGGGCAGCCCCTCTCCTTCCTCCTCTTCTCCTCTGGTTGACGGCTCTGCTGTTTCCCCCCCTCTCCTTCTGCTCTTTCTCTCTCTCTGCAGGTCTCTAGCCACTTGCAGGTTCTTGCCCGGCGGAAATCTCGTGAGATTCAGTCCAAGCTGAAGGTACGCGTGTGCCCCCCCCGCCCCGGGCCCTGCCTGCCCCCTCCCCTGCTCGCTGACCACTAACGCACTCAGCTCTGCGCTCTGCTTGCTTGCTTTTATACCTCTCTTTTTTTTTTGGTGTTTTTTTTTTAATTCTTTCCTCCTCCTTGGCTCCTGGGACCGGATGGTTTTTAGGGGCATCGTTCTGGGATGCCCAGAGAGAAGTGCAGGTGCCCCCTTAGCTCTAATGGGGACCCCAGAGCTGTTCTGTCTCCCTCAGGAGGGTGAATTTGGGTGCCAAATCCCCTCCTTTTGCCCAGGCGAGGGCTCCGCTGTGGGGAAATGGGGGGTTAAACCCTCCTCCAGCGATGCACAAGGGCTGTCCCCTCTTTGGGGCCATCAGGGGTTCACCCAGGAGGGGAAGGACCCCCCACCAGAGCAGCCATGGAGGCAAAGTGAGGTTCAAGGAGGGGGTGAAAAGGGCCCCTTCCCCCAGCTGAGCCCTGGCTCTGCTCGTGACAGGTGCCAGTGGGATGTGGGCAGAAGCAGGGGGGTCCTGGGGGTCCCAGCTTGTGATGCACGAGGGTCCAGGTGGCACCTCAGGGTGGCAGCGGGTCCGGATGGGGCCGTGCTGCCGGGGAGGGGACACGGGGTTCCAGGGGCCAAGGGAGCTGAGTGAGGCAAGACTGGATCATCCTCTCTTCTCTGGTTGGCTTTTCTTTCCTTCCTTCCTCCCCACTGGAGCCCGACTAACCCTTCCGTAACCGCTCCCAGCGAGCTCCGTGGCGGCGGTGGGGAGGAGGAGGATGATGGTGGGAGGAGGGTGGGAGCAGGCAGGACTGGGGGGCATCACCGGAGGACCGAGCCCTGCTTGGGTTGGACCCACACGCTGCAGGGTGGGGGACAGAGTGGTCCCCACTGTATGACCATGACCACTTGTTGGGGACAGCAACCCAGGGTGCTCCGAGGGCAGGAGCCCGGGGGACCTGCTGGGTGGGAGCCCAGAAAACCCTTCAGCCCCCTGCCATGACCTTAAGGTTCCAAAAGCATCACCAGCTCCCTGTCCCCTCATCCCAGGTGCTGTGTCCAAGCTGCTGGCACTGAGGCTGGTGGCAGGGGACATCCTCAGAGCTGGCATTTTGGTCCCCAAAGCTTTAAGGAGCCCCAGCTCACGCTGCCCGGGAGCCCCCCAAGCCGTGCCCTACATCCAAAGCCCTACAGCAGGGCCCCCGGGGTGCCAGGAGGGTGCCCGCACCCCGTCAGGTTCGCTGGGAGAAGCCAGGGGAGGGCACCCCAAATTATTTTGGGAGGTTCATCTGGGCTTGTACATCTTAAACCCAGCTCCCAACCCCAAGAGGGGCAGCCAGGGATGGAGATGATGGAGATAATGGTTGGACTCGATGATCCCAGAGGGCTCTTCCAAACTGATTGATTCTGTGATTCTGAGATGGGGCAGCAACAGCAGAAGCCTTTGCACAAAATAATAATAAAATGAAATAAAAAAAGGCTTTTCTGCGTCTTAGGGGAGGGGACGGAGGCAGGAATGACCCCAGGAGGCTGGGGACGGAGGCTGGTGCCCGTGGCTGTGCCCCCCATCCCTGCAGGGATCTGGCAGGGCAGAGATCCCACTAAGTGATACCCTCTGGGTGCCAAACAGCCTTTCCCAGCCGTACTGGGAGGCAAATCCCGGCGCAGGCAGCCCTGTGCCCTCACCCAGCGCTTCTCCTCTTCGATGGAAACTCCCTGCCATGAGCAATATATATATATGTATTTTTAAGCTGCAGTCACGTGGGAGTTAGGGCTGCCCGGCGTGTGGCTGCGTGCCCGCGCTCCTGCCCTGCCCCAGGTGGAAATCAAACGGAGCGATTGATCCCTGGGGAAGGTTCAGAGGGGAAAAACAAGAGGGTGGGTGGTGGGACCAGGGTGTGCTGGGGGTGCTGCTGGAGGAGCAGCCCTACCCTGGGGCAAGACCTTGGAGCCCCCCCTGCTCCTGCCCGGCAATGCTGCAACCTCCAGAGCAGGAAAAATAATATATAATAATATAATATATTAAATTTAATATATATACACACATATATATAATATACAAGTGCACACAGGGCACAGGGGGGTGTTCCTTGTCGTGCCTATAGAGGTGCAGGTGCCCTTTGCCAGGCAGGAGCCGGGCGGCTCCTCCTCTCCGTGCCCTGGCTGCAGGTTGGGGGGCACCATAAAGGATCTTAAAGGGTATTAAAAACCAAAGGTGCCAGCCTGGCTCGCCACAGTGACCCCCTAAAATAGCCGAGGGGGGGCTTTGCCATCCCGTTCCCAGTGGGATGAAGCCAGGGCATCGGTGCCCACCCCGGTGACCAGCTGGGCTGAGGGGTTCGCTCCTCAAATCAGGCTGCGGCGACGAGCCGGGGTGGGGGGTACACAGCTCAGGGGGGTGCACACAGTGTCCACGCGCTCCCACCATGCTCTAACCTTTTTTTTTTCCCCTCTTTCTTTTGCGGACAGGCCATGAACTTGGTAAGTCGAGCTTGTGTTTGTGGTGCCTTTCATTCCCCCGTGCCTTTCGCCCCTTCCCATGGAGGGGCTGGACCCTTCACGTCCCCGGGGGAGCGGGGACACCTTCCGGACCCAGAGCTCCTGCCTGGGGACATTTGCAAGCTTCAAGCATTAATTAAAATGGGTGCATTTGCGGGGGGTGGGTCCATGCCCTGGTCCCTTGGCTGGGCTGCAGGACCAGCTCTGAGCTTTGCAAAACCTGCTGGGCACACTGGGATTGGGGGGGGGGGGTGTCTCAGTCTACCCGTGTAACCCCCCGTCTCCCTCCTGTCCCCTCTCCAGGACCAGGTCTCGAAGGACAAGGCTCTGCAGAGCATGGCTTCCATGTCCTCGGCGCAGATCGTGTCGGCCAGCGTCCTGCAGAACAAGCTCAGCCCCCCCCCTCCTCTTCCTCAGGCCGTCTTCTCTGCTGCCCCCAGGGTGAGGACAGCCCCACGCCCCCCCCGTGGGGACACCGCCGTGGGGGGGACACGATGGGTCCCCGTGCATGAGCTGCACAGGGGGCAGAGGGGGATGTTCACTGGCCTCATGGCGATGCCTGGGGGGCTTTGGGGGCTCCCCGTGGTTTGCAGCAGGTGGGGAGGGGGAATTTGGGGGGGGGTCAGAAGCCGCTGACTCTTCCCTGTGCTGTTCCCCCAGTTTTGGAGTGGGCCTATCCCAGGACAGCCTGGACCCTCTCAGGAGTAAGTACAAGACCCCTCTGCCATGCCAGGCAGGACACCCCGTCCTTGGCGAGGGGCTGGGGTGACCGGGGCCTCGTTAACCTAACGACGCTCTTTGCTTTCCAGCATTAAACCGTTTGCACAACCAGCTTACCCCATCCAGCCACCCATGCCTCCGTCACTAGCCAGTAAGTGCTGCCCTTGCTGGGGACCCTGCACCCCTCCGAGGTCCTATTTGTCCCCTGTCCTGTGCCACCCTCCCACCCACAGTGCCACCCACCTGCACCCCCCTCCCCAGCCCTGCCAGGGGGAAAAAAACAGGGTTTAAACCCACCCCAAAGCCCCACGGTGAGCAGGACCCTGCTGCTCCCCGCTGCGTCCCCCCCATCACACACTGGGACCCATGTGTTGGTCACCCCGTGGGAAACCCCCCGTGCTGGGGGATGCGGGAGGGTGGGGGATGCGGTGAGGGCAGCGGTGCCGGGGGGGGCTTGCCCTGGCTCATGGCTGTCCCCCCTCCCTCAACCCCCTGCCCTCCCCAGGTTATGAGCCCTTGGCTCCGCTCCCACCAGCCGCCTCGGCCGTGCCCGTCTGGCAGGACCGCACCATCGCCTCCGCCAAGCTGCGGCTCCTCGAGTACTCCGCCTTCATGGAGGTGCCGCGGGACGCCGAAACGGTAACGGTCCCCTCCGTGTCCCATCACAGAATCAGTCAGGTTGGAAGAGCCCTCTGGGATCATCGAGTCCAACCATTGCCCTGACACCACCATGGCAACTAGACCATGGCACTAAGTGCCACGTCCAGTCTTTTCTTAAACCCCTCCAGAGATGGTGACTCCACCACCTCCCTGGGCAGCCCCTTCCAATGCCTAATGACCCTTGCTGAGAAGAAATGCTTCCTAATGTCCAACCTGACCCTCCCCTGGCGAAGCTTGAGGCTGTGTCCTCTTGTCCTGTCACTAGTTGTCTGGGAGAAGAGGCCAAATCCCACTGCACTACACCCTCCCTTCAGGTAGTTGTAGACTGCACTAAGGTCACCTCTGAGCCTCCTCTTCTCCAGGTTAAACACCCCCAGCTCCCTCAGCCATTCCTCGGAGGTCAGACCCTCCAGACCCTTCACCAGCTTGGTCGCCCTCCTCTGGACTCGCTCCAACACCTCAACATCTTTCTTGAACTGTATGGGGTTGTTGTGGCCCAAGTGTAAGACCCGGCCCTTGTTCTTGTTGAACCTCATGCCGTTGGTCTCGGCCCATCTATCCAACCTGTCCAGATCCCTCTGTAGGGCCTTCCTACCCTCCAGCAGATCAACACTCCCACCCAGCTTGGTGTCATCTGCAAATTTACTGAGGGTGCACTCAATCCCTACATCCAGATCATCTATAAAGATATTGAACATTCCTGTGCTTGGTGGCATCTCGCTTTCGTCTGACCTCTCGTTTCAATTTCCCCGCCGCGGTCCTTACAGTACAGCAAACACCTCTTCGTGCACATCGGCCAGACGAACCCCTCGTACAGCGACCCGCTGCTGGAGGCCGTGGACATCCGCCAGATCTATGACAAGTTCCCCGAGAAGAAAGGTGGCCTCAAGGAGCTCTACGAGCGTGGGCCCCAGAACTCCTTCTTCCTTGTCAAATTTTGGGTACGACGCTGGGAGGGGAAGGATGGGGAGGGTTGTCGTCGAGCCACGGGCTCGTTGTAGGTTGGACATCCCGCCGGTGGAGCAGGAGCATCCTGAGCAGCTCCATAAGCTGGTGTCCCCTGTCCCCATCGAGAGCTGGGTGTGATGGCACCTAACGGGACCCTCTCGCTGCTCTCGTCTCTCCAGGCGGATCTGAACAGCACGATCCAGGACGGGCCGGGGACCTTCTACGGTGTCAGCAGCCAGTACAGCAGTGCAGAGAACATGACCATCACGGTCTCCACCAAGGTGTGCTCCTTTGGGAAGCAGGTCGTGGAGAAGGTGGAGGTGAGTCTTGCACCTCGCTGCATCGGGAAGGGGTGGGAATTGGGTCTGCTGTAGGGAATTGGGTCTGCTGTAGGTCCCGGGGTGGAGAAAGCCCCAGGGCTGGGTGTAGGACACATGGCTGCATGCCTGTCCCGTGGGTGGAACAGTCAGGACATCTCCACCATGTCCCAGTTGGCCACCACCCGCCCATGCCCACGTCCCCCGCGGTGTTTCGGCTCCCGTGGGGTGGCCGCTCACCCGGGCTGTCCCCCGCAGACGGAGTACGCGCGGCTGGAGGGCGGCCGGTTCGTCTACCGCATCCACCGCTCTCCCATGTGCGAGTACATGATCAACTTCATCCACAAACTCAAGCACCTCCCGGAGAAGTACATGATGAACAGCGTCCTGGAGAATTTCACCATCCTGCAGGTACCTCCCCTCCTTTTCCAGGGAGCTTTTCCCACCAGGAACGTGGTGCCCACGCGTACCTTGACCCAACCATCCCTGCTGCGTGCTGCCCAGCACCACGGTGCACATAAAGTGGCTGTGCCTGAGCCCATGTAAATCCCCCAAATAATGGGTAGCAAATTTTCGGTGGTGCAATTAAAATGGCAGTGCCTGAGCCTGTGCAGCCCCCTGAATTACAGGGAGCAAGTCTTGATGGTGCAAATAGAGAGAACCTGTGCAAATCTGAGGTGTTGGAGCGAGTCCAGAGGAGGGTGACCAAGCTGGTGAAGGGTCTGGAGGGTCTGACCTACGAGGAATGGCTGAGGGAGCTGGGGGTGTTTAGCCTGGAGAGGAGGAGGCTCAGAGGTGACCTTAGTGCAGTCTACAACTACCTGAAGGGAGGTTGTAGCGCAGTGGGAGTCGGCGTCTTCTCCCAGGCAACCAGTGATAGGACAAGAGGACACAGCCTCAAGCTTCGCCAGGGGAGGTTCAGGTTGGACATCAGGAAGCATTTCTTCTCAGCAAGGGTCATTAGCCATTGGAAGGGGCTGCCCAGGGAGGTGGTGGAGTCCCCATCTCTGGAGGGGTTTAAGAAAAGCCTGGACATGGCACTTAGTGCCCTGGTCTAGTTGCCATGGTGGTGTCAGGGCAATGGTTGGACTCGATGATCCCAGAGGGCTCTTCCAACCTCATTGATTCTGTGATTCTGTGTGTGATGGTGCAATTAAAGTGCCTGTGCCTGAGCCCCTGCAACCCCCCCCAAATCCCAGCGTCTCCCCACGGGCACAGCCCCCTCCTAACGCGCTCTCCCTCCGCCGCAGGTTGTTACGAACAGGGATACCCAGGAAACCCTGCTCTGCATCGCCTTCGTTTTCGAGGTCTCCACCAGCGAGCACGGCGCCCAGCACCACGTGTACAAGTTGGTCAAGGACTAGGGGCCCTCGGGGATGGGCCAGGGCACGAGGGGAGCGCAGGGGAGGGAGGGGGCCGTGGAGAAAAGCTGCCCGTGCCCGTTGCCTCGTGAGAAGTCATTTGAAGAGACGAGGAGGAGGAGGAGGAGGAGGAGGAGGAAGAAAAACAATAGCCAAAAAAGACTGACTTGCGATCGCAGATGTTTTCTACTTAGGAACAGTTTCTTTTTTTTTTTTAAAATAAATTTAAAAAAAAAAAAAAAAGAAGAATGAGAAAGGAAACGTAGGGAGAAAGGAAACCCGCGTCCGACGCTGGATGGGGAGAGCCCGGCCCTCGGTGTCGCCGATGATGCCGTCGCCAGCAGCGGGACGTCGGAGCGGAGGACGAGCCCTCCTTTACCCCGCTCCTCGCTCGGATGCGGTCCCGGTCCTGAGCAGAGAGGAGCGAGCACGGACGGGCTGGAGGACGTGGCATCGCGCTAAGTCTGGTCCGAAACCCATTGGCACGGCAGCGGCTGCAGCGGCGGTGCTGCCCGGCGGAGCCCGGCGCGGCGGGTGGCAGCGGGGATGTGGGGACAGACATGGGGACAGACGCGGGGACAGACGTGCCGAGGCGGGAGCAGGTAGGAGCAGGGCAGGGCAGGGTGGCAGAGGGGGATGCTGCCGCCTCCCCGGGCACCGGTACCCGGGATGCTCCTCCGTGCCCGGCCGGGGCACCAGGAGCCGGCGGCGCTGAAGGCAGGAGGGCATCAACGATGCAAACCAATTTTTTAATGGCTCATTTTTTTTCTTTTCTTTTTCTTTTTTTTAAATTAAAGTGCTTTTTAATACCTTTTTAAAAAGACACCGTGCTTGTAATCAGGACTATGTCCCTCTGCGGTGTCTGGGACCTGCTGCCCTCCCACCCCACCGTGCCGGTGACCGGGGGAGGTGACACAGGGGGGTTTGCTGGGTCGGAGCCGGGTGCCGGGCACGGGGAGCCGGGGCGGGGAGGGAAGGCTTGGGGGGGTCTGCGTCTCGCTGGGGTCACTGGTGTTTGCGTGGCAGTGGGGTCCCTTGAGGTCTGCGCGTGCTTTCGGGGGCTGCGCTTAGGGGTGGTTACTCCAAGGAGTAACGAGAGAGCAGTGAGGGCAGATTTGCCTGGTACTTTGCATATGTACATTTTTCCATCTTTTTTTTTTTTATTTTTCACCTTTTTTGCCTTTTTTCTGTGTTGACTCTTCTGGTTTCAGCTGCTCCGGCCAGCTCGCCTGCATCCCTCGGGAAGGGACCGGGAAAGGAGGTGGCTTGTGCAGGGAGAAGCACATAGTGCAATGCAGGACCAGGCTGCAGAGTTTGGGACAGAGAGAGGGGACAGAGGACAGGAGGGGCGCCAGGGCAGGGGACTGGGGTTGCTTGGAGGTATTTTTGTGACTGCAGCCCAAAATAAGCCAAGGCAGCTTGGGCAGAGCCCGGGGAGAGCATCCCCAGGGCACAGGAGGGACACAGAGGGACAGAGGTGGGGGGTTTGCGGTGGTGGCACGGAGCAGGGTGGCACAGGGGGTGGCAGGGGGACAGGGAGCCCGAGATGGGCAGGTCTGGGCCAGTTTCTGGTGCTGGTGAGGGAGTGAAGGTGCAGAGCCAGGTGCTGGGGGAGGGCAGGAGCGGTTCGAGGGGCGCTGGAGCCTGGGACATGGGTGGGACAGGAGAGGTTTAGACTCGATGGTACCGGGTGTGCAGGAGGAGGAACAGCCCCAGAGCTCAGGGAAGGGCCTTGGCTGCCAGCGTGATGCCACGCGTCCCGCAAGGGGACTTCAACCCTTTGCTGCCGGGAGATGCCACCCATCCCCGTGGGACGGGGCAGAGCCACCCTGACCCCACGACCAGCGAGACTCGGTGGTGGGGCTGGATGGAGGTGAGCAGCGGGGGGGGAGAGAGAGGGGAAAAAATGCAGGGAAAGGCACTGGCATCCCATCCCGGGGCTGTGCCAGGGCTGCCTGGCTGAGTTCTCATATGTAGCATGTTTGTTTGTTGTTCTCGTGGGTCTTTTTTTCTTTCTTCCGTTTCATTCACTGATCTAAAACTCTGGGAATGAAAACTCAACACTTCCCTGCCATAAAACACGGGCGTGCTCTGCTCCCGGCCCTGCCGGGGACAAAGCTCTTTGTTAACTGGACCGGTTTGTGCCTCCATCCCTCCCTCCCTGCATCCATCCCTCCATCCCTCCTTCCATCCCTGCATCCCTCCCTCCATCCCACCCACCCGCACCCCATGCACACGCTGCCCGATGCCCCAACGGCCCCCACCGGGGTTTAGCCACAATCCCAGAGACACTTTCTTAACCCCAGCCCCTCCGTTCTCCTCCAGTGTATTTATGAATTTCACATGAAGTACTGTTTTATTTTTTTAAAGACTTTGTAAAGCTTACCAGGGTTACAATCACCATTTTTAGAGCTGTGTCAGTCCACAATGTTAAAAATCCATTTTTTTTTTATGTATTATATTTTTTGTGTATTTTTTTTTTAATCCAGCTGTGATGGGTTGTATCATATATTTGTTGTGTTTACTGTATCTGTCCAACTTCCAAGAGAGGAGACTGTGGAGCTCTGAGAAAACTACGGTCTGCTGAAAAAAAAAAACCAAAAGACATTAAAATTATTTGTTCATGGGTTGGCTCAAGAGGTTCTGAAGTTCTTATTTTTTTTTTTATTTCTTGAGGTTTGCTGTGACAGGAGGGATGCAGAGGGATGTTACGTTGCTGGGTACTGCTTCTCCCGGGCCCCCAGCTCTGGTTTTGCCCTGGTTTGCATCACCGGTGGTGGGTTTATGTGGGAAAGGTGGCTGCTGGGTCAGTCATCCCCAGGGCAAATGCTTCTCTGCAGCATCACTGGCTTCAAGGACACCTATTTTAGAGGGTCACATCCTTGCCCACGCTGGCATCAGGTGCCAGAGGGCTGAGTCTGCCCCACCAGTAAGAAATCCCCATCAAAGCCTCGCTCGCAGCACCTTGGCTATTCCATACACCCCACCCTGGCCCAGAACAGGGGACCCAGAGGACATGGCTGCGTTTCCAGTGCCATTTAGATGCCAGCAGAGCCCCGGTGCCCCCGTCAGACCACGGTGCCATTAGGGCCGATGGCTTTGCACATCCCAAACACCTCTAGACTCAGTCCCTTTAGCACTGATACACGAATCCTCCCACCACTGCTAAACACGCCCAGCAAACCACCGTCCTGCTGCTGTCCCTCCGGATTTGGGATGATGTCCCCAAAGGAGGTGGGGGGACCCACAGCCCCACACCTCCTCCTGCTCTGTGCCACAGGCTGGGCGTCCTGCACAGCATCAAGGCATCCAAGAGACTTATTTCTAACCTGGGGGGCTCATCCAGGCTGAGCCACAGGCTGGGAAAGGCAACAAAACACACATGCAGGATCCAAAAAGGGTCCCTGATGACACAGTTGGGCTCGCTGCCATCCTGAGGGTACCAGCCCCTGCTGAGGACACCAGTGGCCCAGGAACAGGCTGTGGGACGTGTATGCGATGCTGGGCTGGGAAGGAGGAGAGCTGGCCCCAGTACTGGGAAGCTGCTGCTTTTCCCAGCCCGGGCCCCTGGACAGGACCCGCTCCCTCCAGGACAGGAGGGGACAATACCCAGGGATGTGCGGGATGCTCCGCGAGTGACCTGGGACTCGGGAGCTGATGGGAGAGGATGTCCCGGGAGGAGGAGTGGGATGTCAGGGAGGATCCCCCAGGGGATGGGAGGGAGGGGGCTGCTTGGGGAAGGCGCAGAGCAGGGCAGGACCCTGCCCGCAGCCCTGCCGCGGGGTGCAGGGGGGTGAAGGGGCACCCCCAGGGGCAGAGCTGGGCGAACACCCTCCGTACACCCCCCCCCCCCAGCGCCCCACCTGCCAACGCACCCCATTACACCCTCCCTCCCCTACCGCACCCCACCATCGCCCCCACGCCCGTCCCCACCGCATCCCTGCCCCCTCCCCACCGCACCTGCCCGCCCCCGTCCCGCACCGCCTCCCGGGGCCGCCCCTGCCCCTTCCCCTTCCGCACCGCTGCCTGCCGGGACGCGTAGTCCCTCGGCTCCGCTCCGCTCCCGGCCCCGCTCCAGGTCCGGTCCCGCTCCGCTCCGCGCCCCGGCCTCGCTCCGCGCCCCTCCGCGCCCCTCCGCGCCCCCCCCGCCGCTCGCTCCGCGCCCCGCTCCGCGCTCCCCCGCTCCCCCGCTCCGCCTCTTGCTCCGCTCCTTCTCCGGGCTCCGCCTGTTGCTCCGCACTCCCGTCCCGGCTCCGCGCCCCGCTGCGCTCCCGGTCCCGCGGGGAGCTGGAGGGACGGGGGGGGTGTGGGGTGTGAAGCGACCCCGGGAGCGGGGCTGAGCCCCGGTAGCAGACGCCGGTATCAGCACGGCGCCGGGACGGGATGAGCCGCTCGGTAATCCCGGCTCTGTCCGCCCCCGGGTGCCCGCCCCCCCGCTGCCCGCCCCCGGCAACCCGGAGCCCGCGGTTTGCTCTTTGTTGGGATTATAAAAGGGACGATCGTCTCCCCGGGAGTCACGGGGGAGAGGGAGAAGCGGCAGAAGCGGCAGAACCGGCCGGCAAACGGCCCCGGGGCTGCCCCGGGAGCTGCTGGGTCCTTCCGAGGTTTGGGGGGGGTACTTCCAAAGTACCCGTGGGCTTCCCCAGACGGGAGGTGGGTGGGGGGTGTCCCCTGCCCCTGCCTCGCAGTTCCGCTTTGAAACCGGGGTTAAAGTCCGTGCAGGAGCACGACTCGGGGTTTGAGCCCCGGACCCCATCCCTGCCCCGCCGGGGTCCCCATCGCAGGATGGAGAGGTCACCTGGGTGCTGTTGGCACATGGGTCCCTGTCTGGGGGCAAGTTGGGGTTCGGGACGGGCCTCATGGGAGAGGAGGGGACGGCGCAGGCCACGCTGGAGCACCCCGTGCTCCTCCCTCCCGGCCTTTGGTCCCTGCGCCGTGGCAGCCTGGCCCCCCAGCTCTGCCCCGGGCTGTCACCCCAGCCTGCTCCCCACAGGACCCCCCCCTCTGCCCGGTGTCACCCTCCGGCCCCAGTGAGCGATGGAGGGAGATCCCACCCTGCAGCTCCGCGTCTTCGACCTCAACTGCTGGTGAGTCCAAGTTTGTGGGGCTGCTCTGGGGAGGTGGGGATGGGGACACCCACACCAGGAGGGGGGGTCCCACCTTGGGGTCACCTTCGTGTCCGTTTCGGGGTCACACCGCTCTCCCAACCCCAGAGGGTCAAGAAGCGCTTGGCTGGGTAGTGCCCCCCATCCCCTCTGCGCCTGCTCCCCCAAGAAAAGCGCCCTCCCATTTGCACCCCAACCAGGGCTGAGCTGCCTCGATTCTGCAGGCAGGAAAAACTGTCCCCAAACAGCTTCCCTGCACATCCCGCTTGTCCCCGTGTCCCCTCATGGCCCTTTCCCCCTCCCCTCCCATCTCTCCCAGTCTGCATCCTGCCCACACCAGTACTGGAGCCCCCTCTCTCCTGTTTCGGGTCCCGGTGTGCCCCGATAGCCCCCATCACCCCGTGACCCCCACCCCTCTCCGGCAGGGCCATCCGCTACCTCAGCAAGCGGCGGCAGGAGCGTGTCCGGCTCATCGGGGACATGCTGCGCCGGGAGGGCTTCGACCTGGCGCTTCTCCAGGAGGTGAGGGCAGCCCGTGAGCTGAGCGTGCCTGTTCTCAGCCCATGAGATGAGCGTGCCCGTTCTCAGCCTGTGATATGAGCGTGCCCATTCTCAGCCCATGAGATGAGCGTGCCCGTTCTCAGCCTGTGATATGAGCGTGCCCATTCTCAGCCCGTGAGCTGAGCGTGCCCGTTCTCAGCCCGTGAGCTGAGCGTGCCCGTTCTCAGCCCATGAGATGAGCGTGCCCGTTCTCAGCCTGTGATATGAGCGTGCCCGTTCTCAGCCCGTGAGCTGAGCGTGCCCGTTCTCAGCCCGTGAGATGAGCGTGCCCGTTCTCAGCCCGTGAGATGAGTGTGCCCATTCTCAGCCCGTGAGACGAGCACATCCATTCTCAGCCCATGAGACGAGCACCTTCGTTCTCAGCCCATGAGCTGTGTGCCCATTCTCAGCCCATGAGATGAACGTGCCTGTTCTCAGCCCGTCCCGCTGTTCTCCAGGTGTGGAGCGAACAGGACTACAGCGACCTGCAGGCGAAGCTGGGAGGCTGCTACCCCTTCTCCCATTACTTCCGCAGGTGAGAGGGGCCAGGCCAGCCCCCTGCTGGGGCGGTGGCAGGGCTGTGCCGCGTCCTCGGTGTTTGCCACGTGGAGAGACCGGTGCAGGTGCTGTAGGTCACCTCTGTCACCGTGGGAGACCCCATGCCTGGCGAGCGGGATGCTCATGGGAGCATCCTTGGAGCCCCCTTGGCTCGGGGCTGGGGGGAGGCAGAGGTTGGGGGGGGCCCCACTTGCTCACCGTGCTTTTCCCCTCCCGCAGCGGGGTGATCGGCAGCGGCCTCTGCGTCTTCTCCAGGTTCCCCATCCTGGACACCCTCCTCTACCAGTACTCGCTGAACGGGTACCCCTACATGGTGAGCGGGGCGGGGGGGCACACAGGGCCGTGTACCCGGCCCCACGGAGCCCCACCGGCCCCAACCCGCTCCCCTTCCCCTCGGCAGCTCCAGCATGGGGACTGGTTCTGTGGCAAGTCCGTCGGCCTCGTCGTCATTAAGATCTCCGGGATCGTCTTCAACGTCTACGTCACCCACGTGAGCACCCCAGGGAAGGACCTGGCATGGGGGGGACGATGGGGACGGATGGCTGTTCCCCTCCTTCGCTGTCCCCTCGCTTTAACCACTGCCCTGTACCATGCACTGATTTAATGAAATATGGCTCGGGGTGGGGATGGTGACCCACGACGTGGCTGTGCTGCAGCGTGAGCGTCCCAGGCTGTCCCGGGGCGGGGTGTGAAGAAGACAGGGGTCAGCCAGACCCCAAAGGAACCCTCTAGAGGGGCTGGGTGGGTTTGCAGGGAGCCTAAGAGTGGGGCAGGTGCTGGCATGGGGGGGTCCCAGCTGCTTTGCCCCCGCCTCTTGCCAGCTGCACGCCGAGTACCGCCGGGAGAAGGACGCCTACCTGCCCCACCGGCTGGTGCAGGCCTGGGAGCTGGCGCAGTTCATCCGGTGAGCAGCTGTGGGGTGTCCCGTGGGGTCCCTTTGCTGCGGGTCCCCAGGGCGTGCGCGACCATCCCTGCTCCTGGGGCTGAGCGGGGATTTGCACTGCGAGGAGCTCCCAGTTACACCAGTCCCAGCCAGGAGTCAGGCTGGGGAGTGCTGGGGTGTTCCCAGTAATCCCAGTACGATGCAGGGCAGGGTGAGGAAGGGGATTAGCCATCCCCATCCCCGCAGACACACCTCGAAGGCGGCCGACGTGGTGCTGCTGGGAGGGGACCTCAACATGCACCCCGAGGACGTGGGCATCCGGCTGCTGCGCGGCTGGACGGGGCTGCGGGACGCCTTCGCCGAGGCCGGGCGCTTCGAGGTGAGCGCCACGGGGTGGGCAGGGTCAGGGGTGCACCCAGAGCCCCCCCCCCCACCCAAGCCCTTGCTCTTAGGGCTGCGAGGACGGCTGCACCCTCGTCCCCAACAACTGCTTCACCGTCAAGTCGGAGCTGCTGCCCTTCCCGCTGGGCATCCGCATCGACTACATCCTCTACAAGGTAACGGGGGGCAACGGGGGGCCCTCGGCCACTGACTGTGGGTGGCGGTGGGGGGAGGCACCAGCGTGACCCCCCCTGTCCCCTCACCCAGGCCATCTCCAGCTTCACGGTGAAGTGCGAAGAGCTGAAGACCACGACGGGGCCAGCGCCAGGCACAGACATCCCCTTGTCGGACCACGAAGCCGTGATGGCAACGCTGCGCATCCGGAGGCAGGGACAGGCTGCGGGTGCCACCCTCGGCACGGCTGGTAGGGTAGGGGGGGGACGCTGCCAGGGGTGGGGGGGGTGGGTGGATGGAGGTTTGGGGGATGTTTCCCCTTGCTTAGGGCATCCCTTGGGGTGCCGCTTGTGGAGGGGGCGCACGGAGAGGTGGGGATGGGGAAAAAAAGGGGTGCAGGGAGACCCCACTGAGCCACCCCTGTCCCCCCCCCTCACCCGCAGAGCCGAGCCTGGTGGACGTGGTGACGGAGGCGCGGACGGAGGTGGGCGCGGGGCTGCAGGCGGCGCGGCGGCAGCGGTACGGGGCGGGCAGGATGGCCGTGCTGGCCCTGCTCCTGCTGCTGCTGCAGGCGGCGGCCGCGCTGGGCACGCTGGCGGGGCTGGCGGCCGGGCAGCCCTTCCCCAAGCTCTCCTTCTCCTTGCTGGCCTTCCTCGCCCTCGCCGTCCTCCTCCTCGCCACCGGCCTCCACCTCTTCCACACCATGGAGGTGAAGATGCTGCAGGGCACCGAGGAGCAGATGCGGATGGTGCTGCGGGCGCTGCGGGAGCGGCCCAGCGACGGCTGAGCCGGGGGGGGCCCACAGTGTCACCCCCAGCCCCATCCTGGCCCTTCGTGGTCCCTTTTTCTAGCTGACCCCAGGTCTGAGGTGGGCAGCGCTGCGGCCGCCTCTCGGGGTGAAATTTAAGATTTTTAGGGGGCAGTTTTGTCACGTTGGCCCCCGTGGGAACCCCGACGTTTTAATTGCTGGGTTTTTTAAGATGCTTTTTCTACACAGAGGAGGCTCGACAGGCTCAGCCTCCCCTCGCAGCCTCCGGGGAAAGCTGGTGACTGCTCCGGCAACCGGCTCTGACTCGGATAGAAAATAAAAGCAGTATTTTAGCCCTTGGCACTGGGTCAGGGGGGGCTTTATTCGAAGGGAGGGGGCGTGCAGCAGGATAGTGCGGCTGGTACAAATGAGAGGGTGTAGGGGGACCGGTGCCCGAGACCCCTCCCGTGCCCATCACGGCTGGGACTTCCATAAGCACCATTCGGCTGTGGAGGCCACCCCACCACAACCAGGGGCCCCAGGAAGGTTGGAGAGGTCAGTGCAAAGGCCAGTTGGGCATTACCAAGCAGGAGAAACCCCAAAGGGGCAAGGAGGACACGGATGCTGGCGTCCCTTGTCCTCGGTGTCACGCAGTGCCAGCCCTGGGCACAATCCCTTCGGGGAGCTGCTGGACAAAAAGGCCCTTCCCCAGCCCTGGGGCATCGCGGGGAGGGTGCTGACCCTGGTTTTCTGCAGTGGCTGGGGACAGTGTGGATGTGGCACCCGAAAGCGGTGCTGGAGAGTAGCAGGATCAGGCCAGTCCGTCTGTCACTGGCCCCACTTGTGGAGCCAGATGTCCCTGACTGGGGTGGGTGTCCGTGGAAGAGATCGATGTCTCAGGCTAGGAGAGATGTTCTGGGACAGGATGGAGGTCCTGGGCTGGGATGGATGTCCTGGGCTGGGATGGATGTCCCGGGTTAGGTCACATGTCCTCAGCAGGGAAGGACGTCCTGTGATGGCTTCTAAGGGCTACTCCTGATGCTGCCCCTCCACGTTTGGCATCTCCACTGTGACCTGCCTGTGGTGGCCATGGTCACGTCCTCGCTGCTGGGAGCGAAGCCTTTTGGTGCCGGGGGGCATGGGGCTGGCTGGGTAGCGATGGAGCCACCTCTCCCCATGGAGCCTGGCCCGAGGCAGCCGGGGGTGCAGCTCGAGGGGCTCTGCCGGACAAACCTCTCGCAACGCTCTGGCCAAGCCTCAGGGCAGTGTCCCCTTGAAGCAGTGACGGTCGTGGGACCTCCTGCGCCGGGCGAGACCCCGCTTCCCCGTGGGGCCTCCTCCTTTGGCAAACCCTGGGCAGAGCCACTGCAGCCCCCGTGTTTCGTAGCCCCCTGCAAGTCTTGTTTTCAAGCAAGCACAAGGCAAAGGCGATCCAGGCAAGCGCGGGGACGCCCTCTCTGCACCCCAAAGCCGGGGTGCTCCTCAGTGTCTCCCACCTGGGTGTCCACCAGCGGGTCCAGCCCCTCTGTCGGAGGCTTTGGCAAGCGGGGACCTGGACGTGCCTGCACCTGCGGGCAGCTTGGGCATCACCACCTTCAGAAGCAGCTCAGGGTGATGCTTGGCCAGGGGAGGGGACAGCTCATTGTCCCCCTCCACCCCGGGGAGGAACCGGTGGGTCCTGGGGCCGCGGGGATCAGGCCCGCAGCTCGCTGAGCCGCTTCTCCTCCTGGATGTGGATGAGGACGTTGCGCTTGTTCACCACGTCCAGCAGCTGCACCAGGATCTCCTGCTCGGCCGCACGATCCTCGGGGGTCTTCAGGGATTCTGTGGGAGCCGGGGGCTGGAGCTGGGCTGGGTGGGCCACAACCCCATCCCCACTCCCCCCACCATGCATAGGGACCCCCCCCCAAGCACGTGCTGGCACTCACCCTCCTTGTTCATGTAGCACCGGAGCTTCTGGTCGAGCTGCCACTGCTGCTCCTCCAGCTTCAGCTCCTGCACCCTGCAGGGGGGGACAGGGGGGTGCTGGGTGCTGGGCTGGGGTGAGCCGAGCCCCCTGCACCGCCCAGGGAGCATCCCCAAAGCCTTACGCGATCATGAGGTCCGACTCCTCGGACATCAGGCTGTTCTTCTTCTGCACCAGGTAGAGCAGCTGGTTCATCCACTGCGTCTTCTGGTCGGCCGGGGAGCCTGCGGGGCGGTGGAGGGGCATGAGCAGGGCGCAGACCCCCCACCCGTGGGGATCACAGTGCCCTGTCACTCCCCTGGCCTTACCATCCTCATCCCGGAGTAACTTCTCCAGCTTGATGCCCTGCTGCTCCAGCTCCCGGAAGGTCACCTCGATCTCCTCCAGCCGCCTCTGGATGGCCTGCGAGGGAAGGGCAGCGCTTGCCCACGGGCCAGCACCTGCCCAGCATGTGGCCACCGGCAGCAGGATAGAGGGGACAGGGGACAGCGCTGGGCTGGGGACCCGGCTCTCCACCCCTAGGGCTACCTGGGCTTTGCAGAACCGCTTCATCTGGGCTTCCCTGGCCCGGCGGGTCAGCGTGCGCTTCCACGTGGGGTATTTCTCCTCTTCCCCCAGGTCCAGGCCCTGCGAAAGGATGGTGGGATGGGCAGGGGGGGTCAGTCCCTGCTCCAGGAACCTCCTGCCCTGGCACCCACCAGAGAGCTGGACCTGATGCCTTGGTGAGAGGAGACACGGGTGGGAGCCCCAGGTACCACCCAGGCTGGTGGGGCCACTGCTGCTTGGGGAGGGCACTCACCACCTCTGCCATGATGCCAAGGTCTGTGCCTTCCTCCTCCTCCTCCTCCTCCTCTTCCTCGCTGTCACTCTCCTCCAAAGCTGCCCCAAGAAGAGAACCATTTCAGGCGCCTCACGAGCAAGACATGGGGCATGGCCGGGTACCAGAGGGACCCACAGCCTTGCTCAGCTGGAGACTCCAGCTTGCAGCCACCTACCTTCCTCCACGGCCTTTTCCTCCTCCTCCTCCTCCTCCCAGGCGTCTTGTCCCCTCCACAGCGCAGGGAGGGCCTCGGGTGCTGCTTGGAGCCGCAGACGAGCCGGCTTCGGCGGTGGCTCGGGCTCCGCTTCGCTGGTGAGGTTCAGCGTGGACAGCTTGATCTTCTCCAGGGGCGTGAGGACAATCTTCCTCCTGCCCACGCTCTCCTCACCCTCCTCCGCCACCCCTTGGGGCTCCGCTGTGGGACCCTCCTCATCCCTCGCATCCCCTCCGGGCTGTGCCAGCAGCTCCTGCTCCTCCGTGTCACCAGCACCCGCAGCATCCTCCGCTGCCCCAGGCTCTCCCCCGGGCTGGGGGGCTGCTGGCGGGGGCTGCGGGGGTGCGGGTGTCCCCTCCTCGGGGGACACACATGGGCTCCCAGCATCCAGGGGCGGGCGGGCGGCATCCTAAAGCAGAGCCAGGGGCAGAGGGGTGATGCAGCGCGGGGCTGTGCCCGGGCATCCCCCTTATCCCCCATCATCTGCGGGGTTTCATGGTGCCTTACCCCATCGGGGAGCACCGGGGGCACATCCATGCCGGGGGGGTTGGGGTAGTGAAGCGAGCAGTAGAAATGACCTGGGAGAGGAGGGGTACAAATATGACGAGCTGTAAGGTGGGGAAGCCTTGCCCCGAGCATCCCCTCTCCCCAAAACCCCCCTCACCGTCCTCCTCGTCGAAGGCGTAGTCGCCCAGGCGCAGCGTGGCCCCACACCGCCGGCACTGGAAGCAGCCGCGGTGGAAGAAGCGTCCCTCGGCGCTGGCCCGCTCCAGGATGTAGACGCGGCGGCCGCAGAAGTAACAAGCGTCGCTGCTCTCCCCGCGGGCTGGTGGCTGCTGGGCACGGGGGACAGGACAGGCTGGGGTGGCACCGGGGTGCTGGCACCCACCCTGCCCCCCGGGGTAGGGTGGGGGGTTCAGGGTGGGGGGGGATTTGCCCCTCTTGCAGAGGTGGGTCTGGGTGTTGGGATTTGCTGGCACCAGCGAGGGAGCTCGGGCAAGTCTTGGCTCTGGAAAACCAGTTGGGTCAGGAAACAGGCAGGGAGGAGCCGGGAGCATGTGGGCGTTCGCTGGCACAGCCCCGGTCCCAGCCCTTGGCTGCGCCCCACCAGCCGCCGCTGTCCCCCCCACCCCCAGAGCTGCACCCCCCCACCCCGGGGTGACACGAGGACCCACCTGCCCTGGGTCCGTCGTGGCGGTTTGCGGCGGCTTGTGGGCACCATCCACAGTGTCTCCATCCAGCCCCGCGGCCAGCTATGAGCAACCCGAGGTGGGGGTCAGCCCCTCAGCCCCCCGCTTCCCCCCCACCCCGGGACGGCTGCACCCCTCGAGGCACCCCGGGGCAGACCCACCTCAGCATCCCTGCGGCTCCTCTTGGCCTCAGCATCCTTCTGGGCACTATCCTGCACATGCAAAGGGGGTGGCTAGGATGGGGAGGGGGGGGGGCATGGTTTGGGGGTGTCACAAGGGTCTGGGGGGGGGCGTCCCTCACCTGGGCACGCTTGTGTGTCAGGTTCTGGCTCTTCTGCAGCTTGCTGAGGAAGAGGATGGCCCCTCGCATGCCGCGGGGGGACAGCGGCTTCTTGCTGACCTCCTCCACCTCTGCACAGAGGGGACACGGCCACGCTGGTGGGACCCACCCTACAAAGTGGGGGGCAGCCAGCCAGCCCCGGTGGGGGGGCTTGGGATGGGATAACCCCCCCCCCAAATCTTGCACCTGGAGAGGTCTTGAAAGCTTCATAAAACTGGCTAAGGTAGGTGATGAGCCCCAGGCGGTCGGGCTCTGCCATGGTGGCCATCTCGGCGCTGGAGAGGACGGGCTGGATGCCCAGCTCCTGCTCCGCCACGTCCAGCATCATCTGGTGGGTCCGGATGGGATCCTGGGGGTCCACGGAGTCAAAGTCCCTGTGGGGAGACACGGGTGCCATCAGGGTGGGCTCTGCAGGGTGGGATGGGGGGGTCTCGGGGGGGGGTCATCCCAGGTGCTCACACGAGGTTGGGGCGGAAGCGGTGGACGAGGGCGCAGAGGGCCAAGCCGCTGGTCCACGAGGTGGTGAAGTCGGTCACCTCCACGCCGCGGTACCCGGCCGTGCTGGCCTGGCACCAGCTCAGCAGCTCTTCATAGGCGTCTCCAGGGACCGCTGGGGAGGCAGCACATGTGTCCCTGTCCCAAAGAGGCAGGGGACACCCCCAAAGAGGCAGGGGACACCCCCCAAAGAGGCAGGGGACACCCCCCAAAGAGGCAGGGGACACCCCCCCCAGCATCAGTGCTTTAGTGGGAAAGGGGTCGACCGGCTTCTCTTACCAGTGCTGAGCTGGTTGTCACTCTTCCTCTTGTGGTCCACCTCCACCATGCCCACAAGGTAGAGGTCCCGGACCTGCCGATGGGGACACGCCGGTGGCAGGTCACCACCTGCACAGAACCAGTGGCACCGCACAGGGAGGTGGCCCCAGCAAAGGGGACACCCAGACAACCCCCCCCCCATGCCTCCCCAGAGTCACCCACATCCTCATCGGGCCGACAGCTTCAGCCTCGCACCCTCTGGGGACAGGGGACCGTGCGAGTTAGTGTCACCCTGATGCCCCGGGGAGGCTGGGCTGGCTCTCAGGTACCTGGCTGGCTTTGATGGCCTGCAGGTTGATGTTGGGGTAGCGCGTGGCCGGGTCGATGCTGTACTGGCTGATGTTCTTGTTGGTGTTGTCTGGGGAGGTCTGCGAGAGGTGCTGGTAGATGCTCTCCCTGGGTGCAAGGGACAGGGCTGGGCTCAGTGCCACCATCGTCACCCACTCCAGGACCAGTCCAGCAGGACGGGGACACTCACCTCTCAGCCAGCACCTCCAGCGGGGGGGTCCCGGCCGCCCACCGCCGCACCATCCATGCCGCGTCGAAGGCGGCCAGGAAGCCCCTGGCCACGCCGGTGCCCAGCGGCCAGAAAGGCTACGAAGGGAAAGGCAGAGAGAGCCGGGGCTGGAGCCGCGCGGCCGGTCGGGGCGGCTGGGAGGAGGCCGGGAGCTGTGGGGCTTGGCCGGGGATGAAAGCGGGGAGCGGCGGCGGGACGCGCGGGGAGCCCACGGGCGGCTGTCTCCTCCCCGAGCCGACGCTGCCGCCGGTGTGGATGCGTCTGGGGAGGAGCTGGGCTGCTCCTCCACCCTGAACCCCCCCCAGATCCCTGGTGAAGCCACCAAAGCATCCCTCTACCAGGACTTGGGGAACCTGGCCCCGGGGATGGGCGAGAAGCACTCAGGGAGGGGGAATATATTGCAGGGAGAGGGGAAACTGAGGCACGTAGCGGTGCTGCAAAGAGGGGGGGCCCCTCACCTCCACCAAGCAGTCGCCCACCAGCCCCAGGAGCAGCCGGGCCCCATTGTGCTCCCGCACCAGCGCCGCGTTCTCGGAGCGCGTCATGCACGTGAAGTCAAACATGTCGACGTCCGGCAGGCCCCGGTGGTTGAGGGCAAACTCCAGCTGGGGCAGGCGGTAGTTGGTGGAGAAGTTGGCGGCTTCTTTGGCGTAGCTGAGGAGGGCGTCACGGTTCACGTTCTCCGGGGACAGGAGGCTCTCGATGTCTGCTTTGTCCTGGGGGGGGGTTTGGGGGGGATGGGGTGAAGCCAGCCGGGGTGCGGGGTGTTTGCCCCCCCAGCTCTGGGGTGAAGCCGTGGCACCACGCTTGGGGCTGTGACCCCCCAAAAGGAGATTTTACATGTGACACTGGCCCAGGCAATGGCTGCTGAAGCCCCCCCAGTTTGCATCCCACCCTCCAGGCTTTCAGCCCCCCATCGCTGTGGGATCTGGGGCCGCATCCTGCCCTTCTCACCTGGAGGATGACGCCTTTCTTGAGCAGGCTCTGCTTCTTGGCCGTCATGACGAAATAGTGAGTGTCGTCCTTGTAGTAGACGATGTTTTCCAGGTCGATGCCTGGTCATGGGGAAGGGGCTGAGCTGAGCCACAGGGCAGAGCCAGACCCACCCCCCCCGCGCTGGTCTCAGCCACCAAATGTCCCCCGCAATGGGGCACCATGTGGTACCACAGGGGACATCCCAGGGCTGAGCCTCCAGTCACACCAGAAGGGGATGGGGACCCTCAGCACCCCCCACGCCGGGGCAGGGACCACCGACCCGTTTTGTTGTAGAGGTTTTGGAAGAACTTCTGGTTGTAGATTCGGGCCACGCCGCTGATCTCGGCCACCTCCACCTCGGCCTGGCTGTGGCGGTTGACGAAGTTGGTGGTGATGCCGATGGCCAGCTTCCCCCGCGTCTCCTTCCGCTTGAACCCTGTGAGATGGGACAGGCGTGACCCCCCCCACCCAGCCACCCCCATACCGCTCCCAGGGGGGTGGAGGGACCCACTGCTGTCACCTTCGGGGACAAATTTGCCTCCACCAGCTGAGATGAGGACATCGAACTCGTAGTGGCTGAGGGGAGAGGAGCTGGGCTGCAGCACAGCCCGCCAGCCGCCTGCGGGGAGAGGGATGGTCACGAGCGTGCTGGGTCTCAGCTGGGACCTGCTCTGGGGTGGGGGAGAGGGTTGCATCTCATCCCACCCCCCAAAGCCATGCCCTGGGCTAGCAGAGGGACTGGGGGGCTCAGAGCGGCCACGCGCAGCCCTGTCCTTGTCCCCAGGGATGCCACCCGCCCCGCAGTGACACCTTACCCTGTCCACCCGCTTTGCCCGCGGGGGGGACGAGGCCCTTGAACTGCACGTTGACGTGCACCTCCACCCCGAGGAGCAAAGCCACCTTCAGCAGGATGAGCTGGAGCTGCCGGATACCTGGGAGGGCAGAGGGGGGCACTCAGGGCTGCACCCCCCGCTCCCTGGGCTCCCCCCCAGCGCAGGGGTGACCCTGGGTGGCTGCAGAGCTTGACCCCCCAAACTCACTGATGTGGTCCAACGTGCCCGTGCAGAAGCGCCCATAAAACTTCTTGGCGCCCAAGGCCCGCAGGTCGTGGATGGTGAAGGGCCAGAGGTGCAGGACGTTGTTGCGGGAGAAGGAGTCGCGCTTCTCCAGCAGCACCACGCGGGCGCCCAGCAGTGCCAGCTCGATGGCCGCCCGCAGCCCGCACGGACCGGCCCCCACCACCAGGCACTGCGGAGGGGATGGGTGGCATGAAGGGGACAGGCACCCCCCCCCTCCAGGAACAGGGGTTTGGGGATGGGGTAATTCCCCAGGGAGCTCAGCACCACCACAGGCAGCATCTCCCCCCTTTCCCAGGTCAGGATCTGGCCCCTTTCCCCCCACCCCGGGGCTGCAAGCGCTGCTTCTCCCTACAAAGTGGGGCGGCCCTGGGGGGTGCCCCCCACCTCCCTGAACTTTGCCTTCGCACGGGGTGATGGCAGCAATTAAAGCTCTCGGTGAGATAAGGCGCCTGCTGCCGCCCGGGAACGGGGAGATTTCACCAGCAACAGCCTCAAAACCAGGACTGGGGGGGGGGTGATCCCCTGCCAGTCCCCACACAGGGCTGGGGGGACAATGGGGCACCAGCAGTGGGGACAAAAGCCATCAGCACCAGGGCAGGGGGGCAGAACTAGGGAGCTCCAGCCTCAGGGGGACAGAACTAGGGACCTCCAGGCTCAGGGGGACATCCTACCCCAGCAGGCTGCTGTCCCCCAGAACAGGACCCTCTGCCCCTTTGGGGTGTCCCCAGCAAGGAGCAGTGGGACAAGGAAGGACACTGCTTGCTGGGCGGTACCGAGGTGGCATCACCCCACGAGGGAGGGGAGCGGTGCTAATTAACACCCCGTCCCATTAAACCCCATCAACCTCTTGCCCACACATCCCACATCCTCCCCGGGGTGGGCACCAGGATGCTCTCGCCTCGGGGACAAGGACACAGGGCAAGAAGGGACCCAAACCCCGCGCCCCGTGTCCCTGGTACCTTGGTGCTGGCACAGGCCGTGCCCTGGTCGTAGTCCTTGTGCCCAGCTTTCTTATCCAGCTTGCTCCACAGGGCCTTGGCGCTCCAGTAGTTGAGGGCAGCCTTGAGGCCGTGGTAGAGCCGCAGCCCGCTGCCCTGCAGCCCCAGGCGCTGGCACAGCTCCCCGAAGCAGCCCAGCACCTCCCGGCACTCCCCGGCACGCAGGAACCTCTCGAAGGTGGCGTGGGCCGGGTTGCCCGGCTCGGTGGCCGGCACGCTCATCCCGCTTCACCCCACGGCCTGGCGAGGGGCAGCAGGGATAAGTTGGGGGGGACACCCACCCCCTCCTGCACCCCCATCCCCAAACCCAGCCGGTACCAGACCTGGGGGCTCGGCACAAGGTTTCCCAGCCTGGGTGGGTGTCGTTGGGTGATGGTGCCACCGAAATCAGGGGGGACCCTTTGTGGCAGCGGTCGGCGGAGCCTCCCGTGGGTGCTGCACCCAGCGAGCCACGGTGTCACCCCGCCGCGGTGACGTCAGGGCAGGGGACGGGAAGGGCTGCGGTGGCAGCAAGCGGCTTCCTCCATACGTGTACCTGCAGCAGAGCGAGGGGTTTTGGAGCAAAGACACCGCTTCCTTCCTCTTCACCCTCGGCCTCGCGCAGGGAGGGATGGGGAGAGGGGGCTCAGCCGTGGGGACAAACTGCAGCTGCCCCCTAAAACCAGCAAGACCCAGCGCTGGGGCAGGAGGGAGCAGGATGGGACCCATGCCACCAGCCTGGCTTTTGTAACTGGAGTGGGGTGACTTCCCCCCCCCTGCACCTCCGCCTCTGCCACCCCAGCGCGGGGCGGAAGCAGATTAGCACAGAGGAAGCACCGGTGGGGAACCAAAAAAAGCCAAACCACCATCTGCATGGCCCCATCCCACCAGGGAACCCATGGGACCAGGGGTGCAGCACATCCCTCCACAGGCACCCCAACACCCCCCTGCCATCTCCCAGGGGACCAGCCCTCCTTGCATCTGCCTCCCGCTCCTGCCACCGTCTCCCTGGCACCGTCCTGTGCCACCCTCTGTCTTGCCAGGAAAGACTCGGGAAACCAGAGTCCCACCTTTGAACCATCGCTCTTTGCCCTCTCGCCATAACGCCGGGCACGCGATGGCACCCCGAAGGCGCTGGAAGGGGGAGGACACCAAGTCCGAGCCAAGCTGCCCTCGATGGGGCGGGGGAAAGGAGGTGTTTAAGCCTGGGCTTAAATTTCAGCTGGTAAACCCAAATCCTAGCTGGGTTTCACGTTTGGTCTCGCTCCAGCAGTTTCTGACACCAGTGCGGCGCTTTGCCAGCCCAGCTGGAGCCGCAGAGGATGCAAAGTGCTTCTGCAGGTCACCTTGCAGGTCCCCTTCCCTCCCCAGCACCACAGCCAGAAAATCCTGGGGATTTAACCTCCTCCTTCCTGGGCAGACACAGGGATAAAGCTGGAGGAGGAGCTGGCACCCACCGATCCCCAAATTGGCAGCACGGGGACAGAGGACACGGCCCATGTTTTCATGTCAGGGCTGTGAGACCCGGCGACAGATTTCTGCTCTTCCCCAGGGCGCTGCCAGGAGCCTGGGGAAACTGAGGCAGCGCTGCAAACCTCACCGGAGTGGTCCCACCAGCTGCCTGCCCTCATCCCAGCAGCTGTGCTGGCTGGCCAGGCTCCAGCACCCTGCACTGCCCGGGCACGATGGGTTTTCCCCTCTCCGGGACCTCACGTTACGGCGCTGGCGCCTGCCAAGGCCACCACGCAGCAGCCCCGGGGCGACGGGGCAGCTGCCCGGGCTGGGAGCACCCACTCCAGCATCACCAGCCCCTGGGTCTGAATAAAAACCCCATCTCAGGGCCTCAATTCCCACCCAACACGATGCCGGGGGGAGCGCGGCACCCGGGAAAGCTTCCCAGCGCCGGCGCTTCGGCAGGGAGGCTCGGAGGAGGCACAACAAGGCTGGTGTTACACCAAGTTTCCTATGGAAAGGATGCTCGTGCCGGCACACCGCGTCCCCTTTGGCATGGTCAAACCCCCCAGACCATGGCAAGCAAGGACAGAAACCCCCCAGATACTCAGTTCCTGCAGGTTTGATGCAAACAAAGAGATTTCAGCCAGTGCCAGGGAAGAGGGGCACGGTGCCGCGCCACGCCGCCTCTGGCTCCGCTCTCCCCACGAACGCCTTCTGCATTTAGTCCTTTCAAACCACTCCTGCGAGGCGGAGGGAGGAGGTGGGGGGGTTCCAGCCAGCCCTGACTCAGTTCCCCATGGCTCTGGTTGGGCTGGCCGCAGCCATGCCTACGGGGACGTCTGTCCTGGGAGCGGCACGCGTGGAGCATCCCTGGAGCTCTCACCCAGGGAGAAGCAGCCCCTTGGGGGGGAGCTGCCCCGGGGGTGCTGGGCTGCTGGTGAGCTCCCACATCTCCCAGGCACGTGGAAACGGGGTGGGAAAGGACGTGGCTCCATACAGAGCTAATAAAGCCGGGAGGATTCCCAGCAGCAGCAGATCCAGCTCCCAGCACAGACTGGGCTGCTCCAGGTTTGGGATCCAGCCTGAAGAAACCCTGGGCTGAGCTGCTGACCCTGGGGAAAGCCCTTCCAGTAAGGGGACGAACCCCGAGGCTGGTGGGCAGGGTGGAGGGTTTCTTGTGGCCCCCCGAAAGATCCTGCTTCCAACCCCGCCGGGAAGGGGCGAAGGCGGCGGGCGCTGATCTTGGGGTGCTCAGGGGAAACATCCCCGGCGTGGGAGCGGGCAGGGAGAGCGCCTTGGCTGACCCCGTGGAAACCTGCCCTAATTTGGCTGGGTTTAATCCTCGGAGGGAGGGGAAAAAAAATCCCTGTCAGCTCCTCTGGTCTGAGCTGGGGATGTGGGTGCATGGGCACACCCCGGCTGAGGCCCCCCCCTGCTTAACACCCCCCCCAGCGTGGAGCTGAGGGGAGAAGGGCCAAGGAGAAGGGACAAACCTGCCACCAGCACTGGGGAGGGCAGGGGATGGCAGCTGCGGTGACGGGGTGTCACGGTGGTGGGGGGTTCCCTTTTGAGGGCGCATAAAACCCCCCCCCCGGAGGTGCAGGTCCCCACCTCGGCTCCCGCAGCCGCCGGCAGCAGAAGTGGGCACTTCTCCGGGACATTTTGGCGATGCCCTTTGCAGGGGATCCACAAGCCACAACCCGGCCATGTCCCAGGGAGCCCAGAAAAAACACTTGGGGTGAGGGACCAAACCTGCCCCCCTGCCCAGTACCAGCCCCACGGAGGGAGCTGCCTCTTGCAGCCGAATTTCGGTGCGAGGGGAAGTCTGCCACGGCCATCACATCCCGCATCCTTCTCCTCCTCCTGCTTCTCCTTCGCCCCCACCCACAGTCGTCCCCATGGGGTCGGCAGGAGACACGTTTTGGGGTATGGTGGTTACCCCAGGTTCGGTACCGGGGCCTTCATCCACCCCAGGCACGGGGGCTGGGGAATGTGTCCCCCAGCCTCAGCCCTGGGATGGGGCACAGCCCCAAACCCCCAGCTGGGACTCGCTCCCGGGGGGGCCATGGAGCATCCCTCCCCCTGCACTGGGCGGTGGGGCCGGGATGGGGGAAAAGACCTCTGCCCACCCCATCCCACCGGGCACTGGGAGCACTGGTGGTACTGGGAATGGAGGCGAGGAGGAGGAGCGGGGACCGCTCTCTTTTCCCTTTGTCCTGGGGGGAGCAGAGCCCAGGGGCTGGAGGGGAAAAGCAGTGAGGATGGGGCAGGGAGGACCCTGCTGCCCCCCCGGGAGAGGCTTTGGGGAGGCAAAGCGCTGCCCCACCACCGAGCATCCGCGCTCGGCATCCTGGGGACATGCAGGACACGGGCACGGCGGGGCTGAGCACCCCGCCACCCAGCACCCCAAAAATCCCCCGTCGGTTTTGACACCCCCCCATCCCCAGGGCGGGGCCCGCAGCGATGCTCTGTGCGGGGTGGGGGGGGGACCGGCCGGCGGGTGCTGTCCCCTCCGCACCCACACCCGAGCGGGGGGGACACGGGGGTGGGGAGGGGGGGACAGCAGACCCCCGACCTCCCCCCTACACCCCCAGGGATGCTCTGCCCCATCCCCACTCACCTCTAGAGCCTCTCGGAGGGGGAAACTGAGGCACAGCCCGCGGGGTGGGGAGGGGTCAGGGCTGCTTGTAGCTGGGCGAGGACGAGCAGGAAACGGGCTCCGCAAGCAGCTGCTGGCTGACCGCCCTCCTCCTCCTCCTCTCCTCCTCCTCTTCCTCCTCCCCGTCCCTCCCCTCCCCACGGCCGGGGGGTCCCGGCCGTCCCCGCTGCCTTAAGGCGGTGCTGGGGCGGGTGCTGGGGCGGTCCCCGGGGCTCTCCGGCTTTGAGCCGCTGCGAATATCGCCGCGGTTGGGTTTTGGCAGCGCTGGAGGCTGAACCCCCCCCTCCCCTCATCACCCCCCACCCACCAGTGGCACCCCCTCCCCTCCCCACCCGGGGGGGTTGGGGCAGTGGGACGAGGGGCTGCACAGCACAACCCCGGCTGGGGGATTTTTTTTTTTAATTTTACGGTATGAAAACAGCCTTTTTTCAAAGTAAACTAAAAGATTTGGGTGATGAAATCAAACCGCTTCGCTTTCCGGCTCTGGCCGCTGCGCCGTACTTCCCCCCGCAGCCAGAAATAGAGGCCAGGAGGGAGCTGGGGCACAGGGGGGGACCCCGACAAGTGTCCCAGACCACCCCAGCCCTCGTGGAAACTTTCAGGATGATTTTTCCACTGGGGTCTCCCCGTGGGGTGAAGGTACCTTGGGGCAGAGGATGGAGCCGCCGGGGTCACCGCAGGTCGCTCTTGGCCGGGTGCTTTTTGGGGTTTTCTGGTGGCGGCGTCCTCGGGGTGCTGCTGGCCGCTTGCCGGGGTGGGCGTCAGGGCGAAGGGGCTCGCGGGCCGGTGACACACGGGGACAACCTGCCACGAGGCTGGGGACGGTGACTCAGGGACACGGGGTGAGCTGGCATACGGGGCGGGGGTTACGTCGGCCACCCGTGAGTCACCCGTGGCACGACCGGCGAGCAGGGCCGGCCAGCCCAGCACCTCCATCCTGCGGCTCCCTCGGGCCTCTTCCTGGGGGTCCTGGTGCAGACCCCCCCACCACAGCTGCCCAGAAGCTCAGTTGGGGTGTTTCGAACCCTCCAGCCCCCTGCAAAGCCGCTGGGTGCCGGTGCAGTGGAGCCCACCCGCGTTTCGGGGCTGCGAGAGGCCGGGGCGGACGCGGAAACGGGGCGTCTGCGTCAAACTGGGCGATTTTCCCAGACGCCGGAGCGGTCGGAAACAGCTCCCTCTGTTTGCGAGCTCTTTGTGGTGCCCTGGGAAAGGCTGAGCACTGCCCTGCTCCTTCCAGCCCCGGCTTTGTTCCCCTGGTCAGCATGAAATGAGCATTAGACCTTAATTACAGCTCCCCAGGCAGCAGGGGAGGAGGACGTGGGGTGGTGGAGGGTCCCATGTGCACAGTGGGACACGGCTCTAACACAACCCCACAGCTGTGGGCAGCTGGGTCCTTGTCCCCAGCACACGGGGGACAGGCAGAGGCAGCCCTGCGCCCCTCGGTGTGCCAAGAGAACGGGCAAACTCATAGCACCCATGAGGGCTGCTGCCCCTTCACGGCTGTCAGCTGGCTCCAACCAAACCTCCGATACTGGCACAGCATGTACCCTCCTGCTCCAGCACTAAAAATCCCCCATTTTTTTCTTTCTTCAATTTTATTATTCTAGGATTTTGGTGTTTTACGGTGTGGGGAAGGAGCAGCGATGGAGAGCGGGCGCCTCCCCCCTCCCTGTTCCGGCTAGGCCTTGGGCGATGCTGCAGGCTGCAGCCGCTGCAGCTCCAGGACGCGGACGAGGAGGAGGAAGGTGATGCTCAGGAGAAGCAGCCAGAAGAAAACCCAGTAGTGCTGCGGGAGGAAGAGCCACGGCCCCTTGGACCTGGGGAGAAGGTGACCAGGGACACTCATCATCTCCCCCCTCTGCCCCAGCTGGCCATGAGGAGGGTATTTAACTCAACCCCAAACATCACTGGTCCTTTTGCCAACCCAAATGCAACAAGCCCGGGGAGGGCACAGGTGACCCGCAATACACGGGGGAAACTGAGGCAGAGCAGTGCAGGGTCGAGCTGGAGCAGCCAAGCAACATCCCAGCCTTCCACCACCAAATCCCCCAGCCCTTTTCCCACGTGCTGGCCACCGTGGGGCCACAGAGAGTCCAGTAGCCGTGGGGGGGATGCTGGGCGCATGCAGGGTGCTGCTCACGTCAGCCCAAGCTGCTCCAGCTCCTCGTCCCCTGCACTTGAACCTCTGCCATCTGCCTCAGCCGCCAGCTCCCCGGTCACGGCACTGCCCTGGCCCTGCGGCTCCAGCTCGCTCCTGGGGAGGGAGAGGATGGGGTGCTGTGCCGTGCCCCAGGGGCCAGCGGTGGCCACCGTGGCACCCAGCATGGTTACCTCTGAGTGCTGGGCCGGCGTTGGGCCTCTTCCCTCTCCGACTCGCCGTCCGGGGCTGCTTGGCTGTCAAAGCTGGCACCTGGCTGGGCACCGGAGGTGGGGGCATCAGTGGGGACCCAGACCCTGGGGACACGTGTCCGGCAGCAGGGCACAGATCCTACCCGTCCCCCCTGCCCGTGTCCTTACCAAGAGCTGCTTGGGGATGACGGCGATGCTGACCCTGCGGCGGGCAGACCCCTGCAACGGAGGGGCTGGGGGTGAGCACCGCGCCGGCTGTCCCTCCTGTGCTCCCCATCCCCTCCTTCCCCACGGCCTCCCCAGCGCAGGCAGGGGACACCGGGGAGGAGAAGGGACACTGCCAGCCTCCCACCGGCCCTGGCCCTAAGGGGGGAAGCCGGAGAGCTGGTGAGATGAGGCAAGGTCAAAGCCAAGAGGTTTGCGCCTGTCCTTACTGCTTCAAGCCATGCTGGCGGGGCTGCCTAACCCCCTCCCCGAGCGCTCCCCTACCTCTCGAGCTGGGGGGGAACCGGTGCCGAATTCGAGCTGGTGCTAGAGAACAGCCAAGCCTGTCACAGCTCCCGCGCTATAACCCTGCAACGCAGAGGGACCCACCTGAGACCTCCTGGACAAGCAGCCCCACCCCTGGGCACCCTGTCTCCCCCACCCCTGGGCACCCTGTCTCCCCCAGCCCCGGGCACCCTGTCTCCCCCAGCCCCGGGCACCCCATCACCCCGCAGCCCTCCGAGGCCACCCCTACACGTTGTCTCGTCCCCGGCATTGCGAGCAGACCTTGCCTGCGGCAAGCAGCCGGCAGCAGTGGCATTGCCCGGGGACTAGCGGGTGCGTGGGTAAGGGAGAGCGGCAGGGCATGGGGAGGTGGTGGCTCTGGGGCCGCTGAACTGGGACCAGTTACCTGCTGGAAAGCTCGCATCGCAGGGTGAGGCCTCAGCCGTGGCTCCGCATCATCTGGGAGCAAAGAGAAGCAGCCGTACGTCACCCCAAATATTAAATTAAGATGGGGCTGATGCACAGATGGTTGCAAACCTCCCTCCCATCAAAAGCCGTCCTGGCCACGTGCTCTGGGCTTGGCACAAGTCACTGGGGTGCCCTGGCTGGGGGGACCTTGCTTGCATGCACGGCGATGGTGTGTGTGGGGTTTGGCGTCCAGGGACAGAGCGTCCTTTGTGTGCCCCGTGCCCCCCTGCCCCACATTCCCAGCTGGGCCACGGGATGACGGCTCTGGGGCCACCAGCACCTGCTCCCACGCTGCCCCTGCTCTTACACCAGCCCCTCGCATTTGTCATCGCATCCCAGCTGTCACCCGCTCCGGGTCCCCAGCTCACACAACCCACTGCAGGGTCACACTGACCCACCCCCGGAGGGGTTCGGGACCAAACCCCGCGGCGTCACCCCGTGTGACCCCGGCGGCAGAGCCCACCTCACCCTGGGTCTCCGCCAGCTGCCGGTTGCGGGAGTTCTGCTGGATCAGGCGCTTCATCTCCTCCAGCTCCGTGTGCTCCCGCCTGTGGTGTCGCTTCAGGTTCTCCACGTGCTGGACCATCACCTCGGCCGCTCGGCTCATCCGGGCCTCCTGTGGCGGGGCAGGGTGGGGGATCAGGCCCCCCATCTCCTCCTTCCTAAGGACCCAGGTCCCTGCTGGTCCCTCCCTGTGCATCCCACGGTGCCTCCACCCCGGGCGTGCAAACGCATCCCCTTCCTGCTCCCAAGGGCAGGCAGATCCTTCGCACCCCGGTACACGCAAACACGAGGTCGACGCCAGTACCACGAGGAGGGACAGACCCCAGCAAGCCCAGGGATGGGTCCCCAAGCCCGGGCACAGCACCCTCTGGCCCTGGCAAGGAGCCCCAGGTGATGCACAGACCTGCTGCACAGCCCCCAGCTTCTCCGCGGCGCCGGTTGCCCTCTCGACAGCAGCTGCCAGCACGGCCAAGCTGCGCTGCAGCTGCTCCAGCGTCTCCTTGCAGCCCGCGTCAGTGCAGGATGGGCCCAGCCTCTGCGGAGGGAGAGGATGGAGCTGCTGGAGCCAGGACTTGGAGTCCTCCAAACCCCTCCGGGGCTGGATGTCCCCAGCAGATGCCAGCCCAGCCCCCTGCCCTGGTGCCCACCTACCTCCAGGGCAGCCCGGCACTGCCCCAGCTCCTCCTGGATGTTTTCCTCTGCCGCGTCCCGTGCCCGCGTCTCCACCTGCACCCGTTGCCGCAGGGTGAACATGTCGCAGCGAAAAGCCAGGGCGAGGTGGGCGAAGGCTGCCTGCGGGGTGGGAGGGCGAGAGGTGGGACACGGGGCGAAGGGGAAGGCACCAGGGCCACGCGCTGCTGTCCCCAGGGCACAGACAGAACCCCCCAGCGTGCCACCAAGCAGGGCAGCGCTGAGGATAATTAGCCCCAGCACCCGTTAGGCTGCTGCATGCTGGGGACGGTCCCTGTGAGGTGCCAGCGTGACCAAGACATCCCCCAGGCAGCCGATAATGCATGGAAATCCCAAGCCCTGCTGGCAAGAGCACGCGCCGGGCAGACGCCAGCTCTCGCTGCAGGTCCCGGCTGACAGCGGAGCCTGACTCAGCCCCGGCGCTCGCAGGAATATTATTTTTATGAGCACGGCTCCCGCCACCTCCCCGGCTCAGGGTGCTCTTGGCGAGCTGCAGAGCTCAGCTTGCCGTGGAAATGCAGCTGCCTCCCAATGCCAACAGCATCGCGGGGAAAGGGATGGGTAAGGCGGCTGCCAGGGGACTGCGGTGCTGGGAGGGCGGCCAGGAGCAGGGCACAGCCCCGGGGCTGGGAGCCAGGAAGGTGTCTGTCCATCTGTCCCCCTTCCCCAGCCCACCCACAGCCCCCCCCAGCCCTCACCTCCACGTCCTGCTCTGTCAGAGCCACCCTGCAAAAAGGGGAGTGCTGTCAGGGGTGGTGGCACCACGGGGATGGCACACTGCAAATGCCCTTGGTCCGCTACCGGGGTGCAGCCACCGCCAGAAGTGGGGACTCAAGTGCAGGGGACACAAGTGGCTCTTGTGCAGTGGAAAAGGAGGAAAGTCCAACCCCTGGATGACACAGTGCCCTGGGACCCCCCTGTCCCGTGGCCCCTGGAGGGATGCAGGTGCTCACTGGTCTCACCTGTGCAAGCCCAGTCGTTCCAGCACCGAGAGCTCGCTGGGGAAACCCAGCGGCGGCTCCTCCGGGGTTTCTGCATCTGCAGGGAGGCAGCAATGGGGCGGGAGAGACGGTGTGTGAAGGTTTTCCTTGGCCTTTCCTCCTCCCTCCACCTTCCTGCCCCATCAGGGAGCAGGTGCCCATGGGGTGGGACCATCCCAATCCTTCCCCCAGTACCAGCGGGGCTTTGGGTCCCCCCAGCCCAGTCCCCCCTTCCCCCTGTCCCCACCAAGGGAGCAAACCCCATCAGGCCACGCTGTTCCCACGCTCGTCCCTCGAAGGGGACCCAGCTGGGATGTGGGATGGGGACTCACCCACCTTCCTCGGTCCTGTCACTGTCCCCAGTGCGCACAGCCAGCTCCTGCCTGCCTGTGCCTGGCACCTGGGGGGGCAACAAGGGCGCTGTCGGAGCAAACCCCCTCCCTGGCACTGGCCACATCCCCAAAAGAGCAGCACGGAGCGGCTGGGGGTGCAGCTGAGCCCCAGGGGCTGGGGAGGGAAGGGCCTCCCCACCCTGTCACCCTCCCTCTCACCTTGCCGGTGTGCTCCGCGCTCTGCTCGCTCCCAGCCAAACCCCTGTCTGGGTGACCCTGGGGACTGCTCATCCTCCCTGGGGACAGAAGGGTGGTGGGAGCTGGGCAGCAGCATCCCCTCCCCAGGCTGGCACCCGGAAACACCGCTGGCATTTCTGCAGGGGGTACGGGCTGGCAGGTCCCCCCCAAATACCCCTCGGGGGTTAGGGGAGTTGCAGCCAGGCTGGGCCAGGTGTCTGGTGCAGCGGGGGGGTTACAGCCAGCAAGGCAGATCTGGGGCTGGCGTCGGGGTCCCCGGGCTGGAAGGGGTGTGGGGTTGCAGGCAGGTGCTGCCAGGCCTGGGGACACCCCCCTGCTGAACCGGTGCAATGCTGCTGAGGGAGGGAGGGTGCAAACCCCCCCCCTTTCCTCCCCATCCCCACCCCGGTCTGCCCTTACCTTCATCCAGAGACGCGGGGAGCCCGGCCAGCTCTGCCTGCTGCTCCCTGCGGAGAGAAGCCCGGGTAAGCCCCAAAGAAACTCCGGCAGCAGAGGCAGCATCCCACCCCCAGCCACCACGGCACCCCTCGGTGGGATGCTGCTCTGGACCTGGGTCCTTCCTGAGCATCCTCTGCAGCCTGCTCTGTCCCCATCCCTGTTCCCATCCCCGTCCCCATCCCCATTCTTGTCCTTGTCCCCATCCCTGTCCCCATTCCCATCCCTGTCCCCATCCCCATCCCCACTCTCCCTGGCACGGGCACAGCAGCCCCCTCCTCTCCCACGGCCGCCGCAGAGCCGCCACCGAGGAGCCGGCCGAGGCTGTTCCCAGCCAGCACTGAGTCACCGGCCCACGGCCCCGCTTCTCCTCTGCACATTATGATTTTTTTTTTATTTTGTCCTAGCTGCCAAGCAGACCTCGCTGCGAGCCGGCCGCTTCGCAGGCACCACGACAAACCCGGCTGCTGGCAGAGCCCCGGTGCCATCTCACATACTCCTGCCCCCCCCCCAAACTGCACCAGGGTGGCCTTGCCACCCCAAAACCCCGTCCTGGGTGCAAGGGAGTGCGGCAGCCCCGGAACATCCCTGCTTTGCTGGGGCTGGGGCTGCTGGAGCGCACCGGGGATGGCAGGTCACCGGTGCACGGAGATACAGGGGCTGCTGTGCAAACAGCCCTCTGCGGCCTCGTGCTGGAGCTCAGCACCCGACTGGGAAAGGGCTTGAACCCCCAAACTTTGCTCCTGGCTCTGGAAAGAGCTACAATAGGGTTTCTCTCTCTCTTCCCTGCAAGCCTGGGGATCATTCCCGCAGGAGAAGGGGCTGCTGTGCCAAAATGATGCTTGGCACCTCCGAGCAGCAGGATGGATGCTCCAGCCAGCGGTCCCCCCTGCCTGGCACTGCCGTCCCCGTCCCGGGGAGCCACGGGGTGAGCCCTTCATGCACGTACCTCCGAGACGAGGGGCTGGGCCAGCAGCTCGGCCGCTGCCACCGTCGGTGCCCCTGGGCAGGTCCCTGCACCTCCACTTGCCCTTCTCCCAGCGAGGTCCCTGCGAGCGGCTTCATGGGCGATGCGCCGAGGCTCCGGGCCCAGCACACCTATCACGAGAGACGCCTATTAGCTGCGCGCAGATGGGAGAACGCCTCTAAATGTTATATTTTTAAAGCATTTTCTCACCCAGCAGTAGCTCCAAGCTCCTCTGCTCAGCGTGGAAGCATCTGTGGGAAAAGAGGAGGGGAGCCCCGCTGCCGGTCAGGAGGATGCTGCGGGATTGGGGTGAGTGAGGAATTGATTACAAGGCCCATTTCTGCGCTGAGGGGGGATTTTCCCACTCGCTGTCCCCTGTTTCCCTCCCATGGGATGATCCTCGCTGGGGGCTCGTGTTGTGTGGGGAGATAAGTTTGCACCCACGTGGCACAGAGCAGGAGCGACCTGCTGTACCCCAGGCAGAGGACAGCCCGAGCATCCCCCTGCCATGCTGGCTCCCAGATAGACGATATAAGAGATTCCCGAATCCAGGGGAGCTTGGACAGCTCATTTAAGCTGTTTTGCAATGTTTAAAAATCAGAGGAAACAGCAGCAAGTCCAGAGAGTCCCTCTCCCAGCCCTGGGTAAAGTCACTGTGCAGAAGGGGCTGTCCCACAGGACGCGTCTCCTCGGGGGCTGTGCCCACAGACATGCAGACGTGAGGTAAAAGCAGATTCTTTTTTTGGCCAGGACACGAAATCCAGCAGAGATTTCAGGGGACAGAGAGCAGGGACTGCTTGAAGCCCCGTGTGCCTGTGCAAAGCCTTGGCCAAGCTCAGTCTATGTCACCCCAGCACCGAGCGGGGCCGTCACCCATCTCCCAGAGCCTGCTCAGCCCCGATGGGGGTGTAAAAGCAAGCAGCGCTTGGCATCTCTCAAACCAAGCCCATTTCATACCTCTACACTGGAAATTGTCCCCGACACCTCTGCTCAGGGGCCCGGGAGTCCCCAGCCATCAGGGACCAGGCAAACTCATCACACAGTGAGTATCAGAGATTTCCCCAGGGCTGCTCCCTGCTGATGTCCTGCAGCCCAGCCAGCCTTACGGACACTCGCTCCTGATCTTCGTTGTACGGGTGGAAATACGGAGGCACGCAGCTCGTTTGCCCAGCGCGGCATAAATCACCCCCCGGGAAGCCAGCCCGAGCGCTCTCCCTCGGCTCGGTGACTCGACCAAACGCTCCCCGGGTCGTTACCTGCCCCAACGCGTCTCAAGCAGCCCAAGGCAGAGGCTGGGGCCACCCAGCTCGGACCCGGCCCTCGGCGCTGACCCGGGAAGGGGGTCAGGGGATGCGGCGTGGGCGGCAGACGGTGGGTCGGGGGGTGCCGGGGCCCCGCACGGTGCAAGCTGCCGGCGGCAGAGCCTCCGCGGAGGGGAGAGCGGCCGCATCTGCGGCAGAAGGAGCTGCCAGGGAAGAGCTGGATGCGAGAAGGCCTTTAAAGGACATGCACGAGAGCGGCTGGGAGCTCCCTGCGCGGCCGGGGCGGGCTGAGCCCTTCGCAGGTGGCCAGGAGACCTCTGCTCTGGGTGCGGGGCCAAATCCTGCACCCCCTCTTCGGAGGTGACCGCTGTCACCCAGAGCTGGAAGAGACCGTGGCTGCTCCCTCCATGCCCGGTGTCTGCAGAGCAGAGTCTCAGCATCTCCCTGGCAGGAGGCTCAGGACAGGGCACTCAGGACCTCCATGGTGATGGGGGATGCCCCCAAACCGTCGTGGGGGGCACAGCACCAGGCTAAACCAGGATGGGTGACAAGGAGCCCCTGTAGCATGGTATTTGACGGTGCAGGGAAGCCGCTCTGCCCAGGACCCCCATCCCTCCTGCCCCCCAGCCATCACCCTCGCTGCCCCTTCCCCTGCCCGACCCCTTTGCTCAAATCCATCACACCTCTAAAGCCGCTTTCCTCCCCTAATGAGCTTACACAGAGTCAGACTTGGTGCTCAGCGCTACAGAGGACCAGGCTGGGCAGGCAGCCGCTGTTGGCCCCACCATGCCCGGGGACCCTGGGGTACCACAAGGAACGAGGCAGGTCCTCGGGGGCTGCAAATCTCATAAGCCCTCAGAGATCAGCCAGCAAACAGCATCTCCCGGTCTCGTACCCATCTGCAGAGGGTGCAGGATGCGGCCCCAGGGCCAAGAGAGCCCGTCTGCAGCTTTGACGCAGGAGCTGTGCGGTGCCACAGCGGGATGGGGCTTTGGAAAACGGCCATCAGCAACTGTTCCCAACACATCAGGGTTTCAAACATCCTTGGAGCTTCAGGAATGGGTTTTCCCTCTTGGGGCAAACACCTCCTGCTCGGAGCTGACCCAAAAGCAGAGCTGCTGCGAAACCATGAGTTGTCTTAGGGGAAGGATATCCCCAAATTCCCTTGCTGTCCTCCCTGTAACACACGTACCATGCAACACAAGCAGTGGTGGGCAACGAATAGCACCAATTACTGACAATTAGCACATCCTAAGTTCACACCACCAGCACCAGGAAGACACAGGACCTGCTGAAAGGCAGAGTGGCACTGTCCCCTTCTGCTTTATATCCTTCTATTCTGGGACACAGACCCAAGGACACCGTCGCGTTGGTTCCCCACACCAGAACAGAGCTTTGCTGCTCAAAAACTCCTCTATTTCCCCCCCACACCATGTGCTGAGGGGCTCAACAAGAGGCACTGCCTCTCCTTGCCAACCATCCCATTCAAACAGCCTCTAAAAGCATTTCCTAGAAGCACCCAGGGATTTTTTACGCATTCTTATTGTTAACCTGGGAGCAGCGTGATTACAGTCTAGGTCCCGTAGGGTCTCGAAGAACCCAAAGCAGCCCAGCTCCCCATGCACAGACCTGTTCAGCGGGGATGAACAAGACCCCGCTGGGAAATCTCCAGCCCAGAGAGCTGCTGTGGGCTCCGGCTTTGCCCCTCAAGTCTCCTTCCAGCCCGCCGCGATGGCACCTTCCCAGGGCTCCTCCTGAAGCTTGCAAGCTCACATAGCAGAGACCGTGGTCACCCGGATTATCCACTTCTTGGAGGAAAGCTGCTCAGACCGACACCGGCTGCTCCTGCTGATGCGGCAAATGTGATTTATTAGGTCTGTGCAGGGGCCCCAGTCCTGCAACAAGCATAAAGCAACACCCCAGCCCTCCGGCAAATTCATCTTCATGTGGCCCTGGTCTCCCTAGCTGACAGGGACCTGGCAGCCACCAGACTACCTAAGGGAGAACACGATTCTCTTGTTAGGATTAAAAGGTTGTTGGCAAAAAAAAACCCAAACAAACAGATGAGAAAGAAGGTTTTTTGCTTCTTTTGGTTCAGTTTTCAACTCCAGATTGGAAAAATGAGACTGCTGAGCCTTCCCCTGAGCAGTTCAGCCCCACATCTGGGTGTCACAGCTACCAGCTTTCAATGCAAAGCTGCATCAGCGCCTTGGGGACTACGTGTGTGTGATTAACAGGCTGTCACTGAAGCAGGGTGACTTTATCAGCTCCCAGCGTTGCTGCAGGAGGGGACGCAGCAGCTGCCTGGACGTGCCTGCAGCTCCTGTGGGGAAAGGCACAGCCCCTCAGGGGATGGATATGGACCACTTGCAGGAAAGCAGCTGAGTTTCAGCCCTTTCCAAGAAGGTGTTGCATGGACCAAGGCAGTCTGGCTCCTACACAGCGCTGATGTTGGGCGTTTAACATCCACGGGTGCAGCGTTTGCGCACCTCTGCCCACCCCACAGAGGCTCTTTGCTGTCTGATCATGGCACCAAGATGCCACTTGGGGAGTGGAGAGAGCATCTTGTCATGAAATTGGTTCAAAAATCAGCGTGGGAAGATGGGGAAGCAGCAGAGTGGACAGATAAAACACATACAATTGCATAAAATTCATTTCCTTAAAAAAAAAAGGGAACTCCCCTCTGTACCATGAAGAAGGTAAAGCTCTGCAAACAGAAGAAGAGGCAGATAAGGACCCATTGTCAAATATCCCAAGTAAATTGGCTGAAAATGATACACTGCCTTCTACATAGGAACCATCTAAAACAGCTTCAGACCTTTCACTTCACCAACACTGCTAATAAATCAGGACAAGGACAAACCCAGCCCTGGTTCTCCCTCCCCTCCTGGATAAAGTTCTGTTGAGCTATAAAATCTGATGTTTTACGACAAGTCCCCCTCTTTGCACTGCTCAGGCTGGATTTTAAAGTTCTCAAGAAGGTCACAAGGAATCAAAAGTAAAGTTTTCCGTGTGGGTGCTACCAACCGCCACATCAGCAGCGTTCCCCCAGCACGTCTAGTCTCACCAGGGTTTGCTTCCAGTTCTCCTGACACGCCTGTTATCTCACACGTACACCCCAGAGGAATCCACGGGACACGATAAGCTGCAGCCAAGAGCAAAACCAGAGCTAAGGAGCCTCTTTCCACAAGCCAGCGTGACGCTCCCCAGCAGAACTGGAATCCCCCTTGCAGTTTGCAAAGCTGATCCCTGCTTAACTACTGTTTTTTGAAAAAAAAAAAACCCACGTAGCCTGGCCCAAAATGCAGCTCCCAGCACCTCCAGATGAGGTGGAAGTGCAATCTGCGTCCAGCACGTAGCAGCCAAGAAGAGCCTGTCAAAATGAGACTGTTGCCTAAAGAAACCAGTGAGCAGATACAAAGCCAAACATCCCGCAGGGAGGAGATGCACGCCGCTGCCAGGAGATATTTTTCAAACCCTTTATTGCTGCCCAGTCCATAGAGATGCCGGGGCTTCCCCACGGTGCTCTAGATATACACGGCACGTGAGATCTTCCAGCTCTTCTTCAGCAAGGTGACAACCAGGTGAATTTTGGAGAAGAGTTTGTCATCTTCATGTGACCAACAGGCACAGCCAGACAGAGCACTGGGGACAATGACACCGAGGTCACTTGGAAGAAGCTTCGCAGGGAAGCTGCAAAGACTGCAGCCTGCTACCTAATAAAGCCACAAGAGCAGGCTCAGACCTTGATGATCAGGGCACAACTTCTATTTATGTCGTGTTTTGGGCAGCCCTACAATAGCTTCAATACACTCAGGCACTAACTCACTGGTATGCAAACACATCAACAATTTGGCTCCCTGGAGGTTTCTTCCCTCCAGCGAACAGACTTTGAAGCCTCATCAGTCCACTGTCACCTAAAATAGCTTAAGAGATTCTCACTATAAAGAAATCTGTGCTCCCGGCATTAAGAGCATCACTTAATGCCTCAGAGTTTCATTCCTCTGGCTGGATCTAAACATTAATGAGCAAACTGGAAGCAGTAACGTGTTACATCTACATGTTTTAATCCCTCTTCTCCCTTTGTAGCTGTAAATGTTTATGAATTTTTAAATACTTCCTGAAGTACGCAATGCTTCAAAACCTCAATTAAAACTCTAGCACGACCTCCCTCAGCGTCCATCCACTCTCTCCCATCCTTATCTTTCCAGTCCTCTGAGCAGAAGGTGCCCAGCTGAGGTTTCCAGGGGGTGTTTTCAAGGATTCAGGATAGAAATTGGAAATAGTCACGCTATAGAAACACTTTTTATTAGTGTATCACTAAATACCTGGTGATGGGAAGTGTCACCATCACCACATTGAAAACCAGAAATGTGACACACAGCAGGGCCCCTTGCACGCTCTGGCCAAAGAGGAAAAAAAAAAAAAAAGGCAAATTTAAAGCAGAAAATTCAAGTTTACCAGTTCTTCATCTAAACCCCACTCTCCTGCACCCTGAGATTTGTAAAACCCAGGAGACCAGATAAACAACCCAGCAGAACACTGCTGCATCACCCATTTTTTAACAGAAAGTGGATCTAAGTTGATTAAAACAAGTAGGGACACCTGTAAACTAGACTGATAAGACACACGGGTGCTTAAACTGAGAGAGGGGAGATTTAGATTAGATATGAGGAAGAAATTCTCCCCTGTGAGGGTGGTGGGACACTGGCCCAGGTTGCCCAGAGAAGCTGTGGCTGCCCCCTCCCTGGCAGTGTTCAAGGCCAGGCTGGATGGGGCTTGGAGTAACCTGGTCTGGTGGAAGGTGGCCCTGCCCGTGGCAGGGGGGTTGGAACTAGATGGTCTTTGAGGTCCCTTCCAACCCAAACCAGTCTGTGATTCCATGATTAATCAAGCTCTCCAGATTTACAAGTTATCAGAGATGCTGGTGCAGGGTAGAAGACAGCAGGTCATCCAGCACGCTCATCAAGCCAAAGGGGACCTTGAAAGCAGAGAAGGGCTTCTGCTTCTTCTGCAGCTTCTTGCTGCCCGGTCAGGTAATGTGGGGACCTGCTTGATGGAAAATCCTTCTATATAAGGGAACATACAGGGAAAATGGGTTTCCTTCTCCGAGGGAAAACAGCAGCCAGCCTTGGGCCCAGCATCGCCCCATGTGCCTTCAGGAGCGGTTCAAGTACTCGTGTGCCAACATGAATCCATTGCTAATGCAAAAATAATGATTTTTTTTTGTTTTCCTCATTAAAGAGAGCCACCTTTCGTGCACAAACCATCTCCAAAAGAGTCACCTTTATGCAATTACCCTACTCCAGGCAAGGTGCAGCCCGGCCACCCCTCATGCCCGTGGGCCCAGGGCCAATGTGGGGCAACCCAGGGCTCGGCAGTTCCCACACAGCGGTGGCTGGGAGAGGGAGAGGAGAGCAGAGCAAAGGAGAGCCGCTGCCCTGAGACATGCTGCAGGTCGGCCCCTCCGCAGCCCCTCCTCTGCCACCATCTTGGGAGAGGCGGGGAGGGAGGTGCCATGTTGAGTGCGGCAAGGCGCCACGGCGGCGGGCTCCGAGGAGGCCCAGGGACAGACCAGACACGGACATGACTGAAAACGTATTCATTGTTTAACTGACAAAACCCTCATCTTCAAGCCGTGGGGCCAGGGTGGTGTCACCCAGGGACAGCGTGCCTCAAACCAGGCTGGCCGAGCACAAGGCGCCATTGCAAGGCCCCGGGCAGAGACATGGGTGCTCCACGTACCCACAGCCCACACTCGCCAGGTCTCCATCACGCTGGCACTGAACCCCAGTGAGGGACTGGGCTGCAGCTACCACCCAAGGAAGCCATCGCCTTGCGGTTCCCTTTGGTGCTCATCTGGGAGGAAGAGGAGAGAAATCAAGAAAAGGGAAACCTGCCCAGGGTCTGCCACCTGCCACGTTCCGGCATGGCTTCTGGGGGCACTCGGTGGCTTCCCACCACCCAGGGCAGACCAGGAGTGCAGAGGCTGCCATCCCCCATGAGACAGACCCCAGCCCAGCCCGGAGGGTGCAGCATCCACCTCACCTGGCTCCTTCCAGCACAGCCTGCAGCGACTTCTTCAGAGCCGCGTTGCTCCGATCCAGAGCAGCAGCCAGACGGCTCCGGTGGGCTGGGGTGATCTGAGATGGAGAGGAGCAACATGCTCTGAGAGCTGCAGTGCCGGGAGCCCACCTGAGACCCCTGAGCCAGGTCCCTCAGCTGCAGGACCCAAGCCTGGTCTTACTCACCTGGCTTTGGTACATGGTGAGCACGGCTGTCACCAGCTTGGCGTAATTCAGCGACGCGGCAAAGGCTGGAGCCTGCCGGCACAGGGTCAGGACCAGGAGATCGAAGAGCTCGGGGGGCAGCCCCTCCTGGAAGAGAGCCATGAGCAGGGAGGAGAGCTGGTCCTTGCTCCAGCGCTGCTGGAGATGGCAAGGAAACCTGTGGGGAGGACAAGGAGGGCGGGGTCCCCCTTACCTGCCGCCCCAGCACAGCCTGCACCACCGGCAGGAGCTTCTCTGACAAAGGCACCTCCAGGACTTGGCTGCGAAGGACGGTGAGGAGGAGACGTGATGCTCACACGGCCTCGCTGGTGCTGCCGAGCGGCCCGAGCCAGCCGAGCCCATCGAGGTGGGCGTGAGGGCAGAAGCAGAGCTGTTGCCCCCATAATCTCCTACCTTAGGACCAGCCTGACACAGTCTGGCTCCAGGCACTCCTCCACAAGCTCGCACACCAGCTTGGTCTGCTCAGCACCTGCGAGGGCAAAGCAGAAGGGGGAAGAGCCTCCAGAGGCTGCCAAATCCACAGGGACGTGCCTGACCCTTCCTGGCACCCCTTCACACAGGGCTACGTCCCAGTCAGGACACCCAGAAACCACGTAGTGCCCCCTTCTACTGTCCAGGATAATCCAGCTTCCCTTGCTCATGTGCAGCAAGGGTTTAATTAGCACCAGGCCCTAGGAAAAGGGGATGCTGCTGCGGCAGGGATCCATGCAGGACCCTCTTCTCATGCCAGCAGAGCCTCCCTGGGGCAGTTTTGGCCCCAGCATTAGATGTCAGGAATCCTCTAGTCCCTGGAGGGATGGCAGTGACCCTTTGGGAGAACTGGTGGTGGTCTCCCCTCCCTCCCCATCTCAGGCACCTGTAAACCCATCTCCCATCCTAACTCCCAAGTGTTCACACACCCAGAGCAAACCAGCACCATCCCTCCATGGCTCCTAACATGTGTTTTGGGTGATAAATGCCTCCCAGGAGACAGCACCCTGCAGCTACCAGGGGCTTCCCTTCCTGCTGGATGAAGCCCATGGCCCCTCTCCAGCTCCCCCAGGTGCCTCCCGTGAGCCCCTCGCACCTTCCCCCGGCTCCCGCAGGACTGCAGCCACCACAACTCGACAGAAGGGCTGGGGATACTTGGAGCAAAACGAAGCAAGAGCAGCCATGAGGTGCCGGGAGGGCGGCTGGGTGAGGGACAGGACCTGGGGACGGAAAAGGCAGGAGGTGGGGATGGCATTGAGGGAAACGGGGTGCAGGAAACCTCTGCCCCCACACTTACTCGCCCGAGGAAGAGCTGCTCTGCCAGGATGGCTGCGCTGGTGTAGCTGAGGTCGGGGGTGAGAGCCAGCAGCCAGCTACAGAAACGCCCCAGGAGGTGCTCGGGGCATGTGGAGAGCTGGAGGAAGGAGCACAGCCCCTCGAGCTGGGAATGGCAGAGGGGACAGGGACGTTGGGGACAGCAGCAGGCCCTCCGTGGCGCCGGCGGCTGCAGCGAGGATGCTGAGGCTCACCTGGCCGGGAGAGCAGTTGTTTAGGACGTGTAGCTCGGGTGGGATGCTCAGCTCTGAGTGCTGGGGGGGGAAACACAGTCCTTGAGTAACACACCAAACAAAAGCAACCCACAAAATACAGCTCGAGGGCTTCTCTCTCCCCTCCCGCCCCCCGCATCGGCCGGCACTGACCCCACAGGCTGCCCACCACACAGCAGAGCCCTGCGAGGCAGAGGCAGCTATCAGGACCTGAGCCCAGGGGAGGCGGCAGCGGGGCTTTTAATTCTCCTCTGGTCATCCCTGTGAAACCCACCTCCCCTCCCAGCCCTCTCAGAGGCCCTGGCACAAGCCCACCATCAGCTCCAGGAGAGAGATGGAAGCAACGACTTACGCTGGGCTCCTTCTGCAGCAGCATTTTCAGCCTTGGTCCGTGCCCCTGGGGAAAATGAGGTGAAGGAACAGGAATCAGACCGTAAAGGCTCACTGGCTGGAAGGGGGAAGCAAACCCTGCCCGGTACCTGGAGAAAGGACTGGACCTCCGCTGCCACCTCTGCCTGGGAAATCTTCCTGGGCTCCGCGGCCGCATCCTGCTGGGAGCTTCCCGGAGCAGTCCCGTCCGGGCTCTGAGCAGATCTGTCCCCCAACGTCTCTCCAGCCGCCTCCTCTTCCACCCCTGCTACATCCCCACCCTCCTGGGTCCCCGGGGGGACAAATACCACCTCCTCCAACAGCAACCTCTTCCACTCTCTCTCCTGATCCAGCTCCAGACCCTCCTCCAACACCTTCTTGCGCTTCCCACCTTGAGGCACAGATCCAGCCATGTCCCCAGCGGCGCTGGGCTGTTTGCCGAAGCACCAGTTCAGCTTTCTTCGCCCTTCTGGTTTGTTCTGGGCAATTTTCTGGCACAGCCCCCTAAGCTGCTGCTGGCAAGACAAGGGAGCAGGAGGTGGGGAGCACCCCTCCGCCCTCAGTCCCCGCCGGAGCAGACCCCCCAGCGTCCGCACCCAGGGGTCCACGGGGGAATCCTGCCCCACAGCCTGGAGCAGCCGGTCGAGGCAGCCCCCCGGCACCACGGCGTGCGCCACAAGGAGCAGGGAGAAGAGGTTTCTCTGGCACACGACAGGGAGCAGCAGCAGACGCGGTTTGCTGGAAAAGGGAGAAGAGGGAGAGGTGACACCTAAGAGCAAAGCCCCAAGTCCCCACTGCCAACCTGCCCCGCGGAGCAGGGTCTGACGGGACGAGGACGCGTAGCAGGTCCCTGTCACTCTCCTGACTTCACGTATGGACTGTTGCACCGGGGGTAAGAAGATGCACGGTGCCAAATTGGGCACCCGACACACCAAACCTCCCCCAGAACACCGAGTTTTGGAAACGCGGCTGACTCACACGGCCAGGGTCCCCTCCGGCCCCTCCAGCGTGGGCTCCTCGGCGCAGAGGGCTGCGGTGAAGCCCTGCCAGGGAAACGCCTGCCCCGGTCCCTCCCCAGCCTGGCCCCGCTGCAGCATGCGGAGGGCGGCCAGCGTGCCGGAGGAGCCAGAGGCGAGCGCGTGGAGCAGGAGGCGGCACGGCTTGTCGAAGCTCCGCAGCCAAGGCAGGCAGGGGGGGTCCATCGCTGCTGGGGTCAGGGGGCTTCACAGCCGCCTGCAAGAAAATCGGGGAGAGCCTGACACGGGTCATGGCGAGAAAGGTGCAGGGAGGGTCGGAACATCCAGCACCCAGGGAGGGTTGGTGTGCCCAGGACCCGGCCGGGGAGGGTCGGCGCACCCAGGACCCCACCAGCCATGCTCTGGAGCAAACCCCCACGTCCTCCCTCGCCGGCTGCGGTGTTGGGGTCTGCCCGTCCCTGCGCAGGGGGGTCCGTGGTTACCCCCATCACCCCGGGATGCAGAAGCACCCACCGAGGACCACAGGACCAGGAGCTCCCCCATCACCAGCCCAACGCTCCCCCGCTGCCCTCCCGGGGGGGGGCCCAAGGGGAAAACCCCCGAGTGCTGCTGCCGGGGGTCCCACTGCGGCCCCTCCTCCGGGAACACACCGGCCCTAACCCGCCCCCACCCCCCGGGCCCGCAGCCTCCCGGTTATTGCGGTGCCCGGTTACGACCATCCCCTGGTTATCAGCCCCCGTCCCCGGGCAGACACTCACCGCGGAAGGCAGGGGAGGGCAGGGTGCCCGGTGCTCCCCCCCCAGCCCCGGGGACTGTCCGGTAACTGGTGCCTCGGGGTCCGCCCGCACCGCCCCCCGCTACCAGCAGCGCGCGCGCGCGCCCCTTCCGGCCCCGCCCCGCTGGAAAAGCGCGCCCAATATGCAAATCAACTCCGACAGCAAAAGTTATGCGTTATGCAAATGAAGCCTTAAAGGCAAACCCCAACAACACCCCCCCGCCCACCCCAGCCCCCTGGGGCGCTGGTCCCCCCCCAGCCGCAGGAAGGAGCCCCCCGGGCAGCGTGACGTGTCACAGCGCATTTTATTTGGCTAAAAGCAGTTTAAAACAGTGGCCCCCAGCTGCCCCCCTCCCCCCAGCCCGGCCCCTTGGGCATTAAAAACCCCCCACTGCCCCCCAGCACCTGCGAGGTCTCCCGTGGGTGCAGAGCACTGCACCATCAAGGAGGGGAGGGTAAGGGGGGGTGCTGTGCCCCACTGCCCTGAGACCCCCACAGCTCTGCGAACTGCCCCCGCCTTCCCAGGGGGAGCGGGCCCTGTTGAGGGTCCAGCCATGACACCGGGGCGGCTGACAAACACCAGCCAGACTATTTCCCCATCCCATCCCAACCCCTGCTACGCCCACCATGCCCAGAGCCACCCCAAACCAACGCTACAAACAGCTAAAAGTCAAAAGCAGATGCTTCCCCCTCCCCGAAGCCATCTCCTCGCCACCAACAGCGCCCAGGCCCAGTGGGGCACCCCAGGGCTCAGTCGGAGTCGCTGAAGTCTGTGAGGAGCATCTCACGGCCGTAACGCGAGTACCAAAAGTCCCTCAGGGCCAGGCTGATCGCCCATTCAAGCCTGCTGAGCTCCGCGTCCTCCTCGTCGGAGCTCTCCGAGGGAGAAGGGCTGAACTCCTACGGCACAGGAGAGAGGATGAGCCCCGGCCCCAAGCCGTGGCACGTGGCCGTGCAGCACCCCAGGCCCCCGGGACACACCACCCCACTTACGACAGGCATCCTTGGCCGCTGCTGTCTGCGCTGCACCGGCAGGCCAGCGGGCAGCTTGTGCAGGAAGATGCAGTCTGACTTGAACGGGCAGTGGCCGCGGTTCCGGATAAAGAACTTGCACTTGATTTTCCTGTGGGATTCAAAGCGCAGCTGCTCACGCAGCTCCCGGAGCAGCACGGAGCCCGCAGCTCTGCAGCCTGTGGTGCCACGCACTCACCCCATCCGCGCCTTGAAGGTTTCGATGAGCTTCTCCTTCTCACCCACATCCGAGACCCAATATTTGTGGGGGATGTAGTAACTGGAGGTGACCCGGCACTCCGGGCAGGCCCTGGGGGAAGGCAATGGGTGCAGGTGGGTGTCCCGAAAGGGGAGCAGGGAGCACAGGCTCAGTGCCCATGCCGGGCGGTCCCACTGCCACGGCCTCATCCAGCATCCCCATCCCAACTCCGAAGCGCCTGTTCCCGAAGGAAAGCCGCTCCAATCCCAAAGCCACCTCGCCAGACCCATGGAAGGATTTTAGGGTGCAGAAGGGGTGACCACCCTGCCATGTCCCCATCCCCACTCACTTGATGACCGTGCTCTGGAAGTCCCGGCTGCGACGCCACTTGCGGATGCAGCCCACGCAGTACGCGTGGCTGCAGTTCGGGAGGATCCCGAAGAGCCGCTCCTCCGGCAGCGGCTTCTCGTACACCCGGTCCATGCAGATGCCGCACACCACATCCTCGCTCCGGGCCCTCAACACCTCGGTGGGGACCAGGGCTGCCGCAGCGCCCGGCTCCGTGGGGACCTGCAAGCAGAGTGGCACGGCATTGCGACCCCCCAGCTCCACCACTGCCCCGGCCTAGGGGACTGACACGGGGTGACGGGGGCTGCCCGGCTGCAGGAGACCCCCGAGCCCACCTCTGCAGGGTCGGTCCACGTTGTTGCCTCGCTGGGGTCAGTGGAATATGGATCCAGTCCCAGCCCTCGTGGTTGGGATCCTGCAGGCAGGAGAGTGCTTAGAGGGGAAAAGCACATCCTGCCCCATCATCAGAGGCAGCCTGGCTGCTCGGAGGGCACAGGCTCCTCCACCCTAAAAAAGCTGCTAGAAGAGCTTTCCACAGCCCCAGCTGGGCCCTGGGGAGCGGGGAGGATTTGGGTCAAGGGCAGGCACACGCAGAGGATGCTCCACCATGCCCACCCCAGGATCCTCACCCCGCTGGTCCCCTGGGCAGCCTTGCACCTACCTGAGGCACCCCGAGCTCGTGTGGGGACAAATTCTCTGCTGACGGCTCCACGGGGCACACTGTCACGCTCCGAGCTCCAGCGGCCGGAGCCGTAGCGGGTCCCCTCTGGCACCGGCTCCTCTCGGATGTGCTCATAGCTGGAGGAGCCCAGGGACAGAGGAACAGAGGGTCCTGTCAGCTCAGCAGGACACCTCGTGGCTCCCAGCCCGTCCCCCTGGCGCCAGGCCCCCTTCCTCACTGCTCCTTACCTGCACCGCTCTCCGTTGCTGCAAAACCCGCTCAGGAAGTACCTGCAGACGTGGCTTGAGATTCTTTCGTGCGAGAAGCGGCAGTTTTGGCCCCATCGACAGGATCCGCGGGCAAAATTCCTGCCAGGGGGAGAAGCCACAGGGCCGGGGTCAGACCCCCCGCCCCCCACTCCTGCCCCGCTCCCCCAGACACCCCCAAGTCCCCTCCTAGGGATTTTTATCCCTCTTTGCCTGGATGGGGCCATATTTTCAGGGCCCCGAGGCTGGTGTTTAGGCTCAGGAGCTCCAGCCAAGGCCAAAGCGCTGCGGGAAGCCAGGAATGTCCCGGCCCCGTCCAGTCTTATCGCCCGGGCTCATCGCGGAGCAAACAAAGCCGGGGCTGGGCCGGCCGGGGGGGTTCGGAGGGGCTCTCCCCGGGGCTGGGGGGGCTCTCCCCGGGGCTGGGGGAGGGCCCGGGGACAAGCCGGGGGTCCAGAGGGGCTGGGGCAGCCCCCACCTCCCCGTGGGGCCACGGCAAAGGGGCAGGAGCGCTCGGCGTGGGGCTGGCAGGGAGGGGGGCCGGGGCAGGGTGCTGCCGGGGACCCCAAGCTGGGGAGGGGGCAGCCGGAGCAGCTCTGTCCCCTCCAGCCTCCCCCACCCTCCACGCGAAGCGGGCAGGGGGGGTCCAAGGGCTCCGAGAGCGGTTCGGCCCCACAGCGAGGGGCTCGCAGCCCCCTCTCCCCCCAAAGCAGCTCCCAGCCGCCCCCCCCCACCCCCCCAAGCCCTACCTGCACAGGGGTCTCAGGCAGCCCCCCCGAGCCCTCAACGCCCCAGATGCCAGCAGAGAACCCGGCTCCATTCTCCTCCCCGGCAGCCAAGAGGGCTGGCCCGCGGCCCGGGGCTATTTATGGCCTTGGAGGGGCCCGTGGGCGCGGCCGGGCCCACCCAGGTAACCGTCACCTGCCCGGCAGCCCCAGCGGCTTAACCCCCGCCCTGCCGCCCCCCACCCCGGCGGGGCCTGGCGGGGCTCCCTGTGCCCCCTGTGCCCCCCCCCAGCACAGGGGAGCCTGGGGGGGGCCTGCGGCTGCTCTCCGCAAACTTTGGGGTGTTCAGACCCGGCCAAGAGCAGAGCCCGGGGGTGGCACATGGCCGGGCTGGCCCCGAGCCCTCCCGAGCCCGCCTTGGGGTGGCTACAGCCAGGCTCAGCTTGTTGCCCAGCTTCATAAGGGCCACGGGAAAGGTTTGGGGCAGGGAGGGCTCAGCTCTGAGGTGGGACCCCGCTGCTGGGCGGCTCTGGCTGCTCTGAGGTTTGATGGCAGGAGAACGGCGGCAGCTGCGAGACCTGGGAATCACGATAAATCCCTGGGAATCACGATAAATCCCTGGGAGTCACGACAAATCCCTGGGAGTCACGGAGACCTGGGAATCATGACAAATCCTTGGGAGTCACGACAAACCCCTGGGAATCATGGAGACCTGGGAATCACGGCAAATCCCTGGGAATCACAGGAAATCCCTGGGAATCATGGAGACCTGGGAATCACGGCAAATCCCTGGGAATCACAGGAAATCCCTGGAAATCATGGGAAATCCCTGGAAATCACAGCAAATCCATCAAATCCCATCGCCCCTGCTGGAAACCCCCCCCTTAGGGGCAGAGAAAAATCCCGACAAAGAACAGCTGGATGCTAAAAGGTTCTTAAATATTTAGTTCAGATTTATTTAAAGTCAAGTCAGTTTGTGGACACTATTTATATTATTAAAAACACTTGGAGGTTTGTACTTCTAGCAAAAATATACATTTCAGGTTGAGGGTTGTTACACTGTCGAGGAGGGAAGAGCAAAAGGTTCCCCAGGTGATGAGCACACGAGTCCTGCGCGCCGGCCACGGCGGGGATGCCACGGGGGGCTTGGGCAAGGACAAATCCCCCAGGCTTTGTCCAGCACACGCACATCTCCGGTGCCTTCCCCGAGAGGGCTTCAAAGTGCTTTAGAAACGGTAATTCATAACACTCCTGCGAGGTAGGGAGGGGAAGGGGCTGGGCGGGTGGAGGGCAGGGAAACTGAGGCACGGCCAGGAGCGGGAGGGTAGCAGCAGGGGCAGGTTTGGGACCAGCCAGCCCTGTGACACAGAGGGGAAGCCCAGCGCTCTTCCCCTTTGGGTTTTAAAGGAATTATTGCACCAGGGAAATCTGCTACCCTGAAGAGGAGGAAAAGAAAAAAAAAAACCTGACTAATTTGCTCCCACAACCTCTCCTTGGGAATATCAGTAATTTAATAAGGCTGCTCAGGGCACATGGGACCACGAGCTGCAGATGGGTAAGTGCCTCTTCTTAGGTCAGACACCGTCACCCCAAGAGAGGACCGAGCCCTTCGTGTGTCCGTCCTCTCTCCCGGAGCCCAGGTGACGCAGGTCCCTGCGCAGGGGTCCGCCCGGGCACAGGCAGCCCCGCGGTGTTTCACTACAGCTGCGAGAAGTTGCGAGGTAAAGTCCCACAACGGCTCGGGGTTTAGGCAGACCCCGACGCCTGGAGCTGTCCCCGCGCTCAGGACGGCAGCAGAGGAGGGCAGGGCACCCTCCCCGACCTGGCCGTGCTCTCCAGGAAGCTCCTGCTCCACCCTCGTCCTCCCCTTTTATAAATACTTGGCATTTATACTGTGTTTTACAGCTGCAAAGCTCTTTGCAACCAAAGCACTAAATAATCCTCGTGCTCCCGCTCCGAGCAGAGAGCAGGCAACAATCCAGCTCCCTTTCACAGAGGGGAAACTGAGGCAGGGCAGTTAACAGCTGGGTCAATGCCCTTTCAGCATCACAAGCGCTGGGGGCTGGCCGTGGCTTTGCTTTCCCCTCGCCGGTGTTGCTGAAAGCTTTGCTTGCTCCGGTGCCCACAGGAGCCGTGCTGCTGGGGAGCTCCTGCCGCCCACACTGCCCTGCAAAGCCCCCAGAGCCCCCCCAGCCCTTGGGAAAGGAGCTGCAGGACCAGCCACAGGCCCTGCCACCCTGAGCCACCCCAGGCCTGTCCCCTGGCCCTGCACAGACCTTCTTGGTAACTCACGTCTGCACAGAACAGCCTGGGGAAGCGAACAGGTTCTGGCCTCTGCTCTGAAGGTGAATTTTCATGAGTCAAACCCTTTCCCTCCCACCTCCCCATCCCTCCCACCTCATATGGAGGTGCCGAGGGGCTCCCTCTGGAACGGGGGTACCAGGAGCAAGGGCTCCCACCCGGCGCTCCGGGGAAGGCAGAGATCACACAGTGCCTCTGGGAAACAGGGATACGCCGCAGAGAGAGGCGGGGGCTGCAGCTGAGGGTCTCTGCTAGCACAGCCCTACTCGTCTCCAAATACTCTGCCTTTTCTTTGGGAAAAATCCTTTCATTACACTGTCCCAGACTTCATGGCTCAGGACTGTGTCTTCGGAGTGCAATATAAAAAAGACAATAAAGACAGGCTGTAAGTGTTGCTGCTGGCCCCGCCAGACACCCGCACCGCGCTCGGGTCTCCTGATGACCAGAGCATCCCGAGCTGCCGCAGGAACCCCCTGTCCAGGCCACGTAAACCAGCTCCCCGGGGAGCAGCTGAAGAGCTGGGCCATAGTAACGGAAACAGTAGCTTATGATTTGCCTTTGTCAATTTGTTAGTGTGTGTTAATGGAAGCCCCGGCTGCAAAATCTTCTGGCGTCTTGCCCTGTGTACCGTACGTCAGGGTCACGTAGAAAAGAGTTTCCAGTAGAAGAAATGGAAGACGTGGGGAAAGGTTTTCTTTGTTTCTGTACAAAGAGTCTTGATAGGAATCCATGGCTTCATTCTCATAAATAACAGGTCCTTAGTACATGTCCTTGTAGATCTCCTGCAGAAGCGGGTGCAGAGATGTCTCCGTCTCCGTCTTCTTGATCTTCTGCACCAGCTGGGCGTGCTCCGTCACCAGCTGCCGCAGGTCGGCCATCTTCTGCAGCAGCTTGGGGAAGAGGTACTGGGCATCCGGGTGGTTAGACTGCAGGTGAAACTCCAGCGCTTGCAGGATGTTGTCTTGGATCTCCTCCACCTGCTTCACGTTCATCAGGCCAGGACGGTCTGTGGAGAGGAAGCACGGTAGCTGTAGTGTTACGGTGTAGCCCTCCAAAGCACATACTCCTCCTGGGGAAAGGGAGAAGGGGACTGTAACCCACCCGCCGTGACTCCAACCTCATCAACTAGACAAGGGGAGAAGTGTGGCCCTCAGACAACATATCCCACAGCAGCATGCAAGAAGGAGATGCCACTTCTACACTCCTTGTTCTTGGTCCAAGCTCGCTAGGCGTCACCGCCATGGAGCAGCTTTGGTTTTGGAACTGTTCAGTTCTTCTGTCGTCCCCCTAAGACACCCCTGGCTGATCGCAGGGCCAGCTGCAGCTCAGCTCCCCCAGCCCAGCCCTAGCCACCTCTAAGTACGGGAGGACTCTTCCCGACACTCGCAGGGCCAAGAGCGCCCGCTCACCTCCACACAGGATAATGGCAGCCACAAACAGGGACAGGTCACTGTCATCCAGCTCCAGCGCGTTGAACTTCACAGCAAACTCGAATTTGGGCTCCATGATCTCGCTGAAGGGCTTGCGCAGGCTACGCAGGAACTCGCGGGTCACGAAGCCATTCCCATTGGCCACCAACAGCCCGTCCTTGTTCATGATAGAGGCCAGCATGGCGAAGATGGCCTCGTGCACCCCGTACTTCAGCAGAGTCACTTGGTCGTTCAAGTAAAGGCCTATGAAGCTGGGGATGCTCTTGGCGAACTCAGTGAGCTCCCGCACGGTCTCCACCGTGGTGCACTGGCAGCGGTAGAAGACGTGCACCCCAATCTCCTTGTAGGGGGGAATGCCGTTCACCAGCTGTTTCCACACCAGCCCCTTTTCTGCCTGCCACAAGGTGTCCATGTCATGGATCACAAAAGGCTGCTTGAAAAAGAAACGAGCAGTTAGGAACCTGCCACGGGGACTCGAGATACCACGAGGACACTCGTGTTGGTCTGCCTGTCCCTTAGCCGTTCTCTCCCCACCAGGACTGACAGTGCTCAGGCAATCTGCATCCACCCCTGATGTCTGCGGAGCAATGGGAATTTTCCCAGTGAGGGCAGGACGTGCAGAGCCCACCTGGCTGCAGCTGGGAACTGGGGGGTGTGGAACAGCTACAGGAGGAAGGAGACGTGCAGCATCTCCCAGAGAACAGCCTCCCCACGCTGCTCATGGCCCACCCCGCCTGCCCTGGGGAGGGAACTTACTGGGGTGCTGCTGGCCTTCCCGGTCAAGATACCTCTCGCCTTCTTTTTGGTCATGTTGAAGTTTTTCAGGTAGGCGTTGTAGATGTGCTTGGAGAAAGCTTTCAGGTCGGCCACCTGCGGGTTCTGGCAGCTGATCTCGCTCGCCGTCAGCCCCGCCACCAGCTTCCTCTTCTCTGCCTCCGGCATGCGGCCAAAGCGGATTGCTGTGCGGGGGGGCAAAACCGACGGGTCAGGACACCAGGGATGACCCCAGGAGACGCGTCCAGGGAGGCAGCAGTCTGCTCTGCCACCACAGACAGAGGTCTGCTGGTGAACACCCGCAGCTACGCAACATGATGCTTCTCCGGGGCTGCAGCTCCTCTGGCACCGACACCTTCATGACCCAGCCACCGACACCTTCATGACCCAGCCATCACTGCTACGCTTGCCAACACACTAAGCTCCCATCCCCACTCCTCTGGGCTCTCGCACAAACCCTGCTTCCCACTCAAAACACCTTTGCTTGGCCAGGAACAAGATGGTTACACCTGAAGTTTAAAAATCCCAGCACAGAAGAGCACTCTGTGTGTCCAGTTCCCTCCAGGTCAACCCGTAAGGGACAGCCACGTGCCAACAGCCAGCCTGCCCGGTGGGAACGAACAGTGCCTTCACGTACAGAAGGGGATGAAGAGTCGAAGGCTCAAAGCATTGGGTTGGAAAGATGATCCTCCAGCAAGAAGAGAGCCAAGGGATAAAGCAAGCTACACACAGCCTCCCCCTTCGCAGAAGGGCGGACGTCCCCGTGGCAGCCAGCCGGCCAGGCCTGCGGACAGCGGTGACACTCACCGTTATGCGACATGCCCAGCGAGAGGCATTTCTGGAAGCGGCAGTACTGGCACTTGTTCCGGTTCTTCTTCTGAATCTTGCAGCTCCGCTCGCACTTCTCGTACTCCAGCTTCATGCGGATCGTCCGGCGGAAGAAACCCTGCAGGCAGGTGGCACAGAGGGGGACACGGAGCAGGGGAACAGCAGTGTTAGCACCTGTGCTTTGGGACCAGGCTGGTTTATTACCCCCAGGAGCCTCACGGAGGTTCAGCTGGGCGGGGAGGGGGAGCCACGGGTCTCTGACACAAGCTCTATCTCAAGGAGAGGTGGGGTGGTGGAAGAAGGGGGCTGCAGAGGAGGAACCGTGGAGGGCGGCCCACGGTTGGGTGCTGGATACCGCCCGTGTGCTACTGCCGGCAGCCGGCAGGGAGGGATGGAGGAACGAGCTGCCGGCCAGCCCCAGCCTGCAGGAATGTCTGGCAGGACCTGGGCTGCTCACGCAGCCCTGCTGGCATCTGCTGTGGGAGAAAGAATTTCAGAGGCACATCCAAGCTGCAGCCAGTGATCCCGGGGGGATAAACACGCAGCTCGCTGCTGATGTGCAGCACAGAAAGCATCTTTAAAAGCAAATCCAGGGTCCCCGTGAGGATAGATGGATTTGCCTCATAACATAAAGGATGATAGGGCAAGATTTGGGCCATACGTGTCTCAGCTGCCTCCCCCAGGACAGTACTTGTGTGCCTGCCTCTACACTCCACACTCTCTGAACAGGTTGCAAATGATTTTTTTACAATCGCTCAATCCTGCAGCCCTGCTTTGCTGCGAACCTGCTTGTTTGAAGGCTCCCTGGGGCCTGATCTCTGCTTGGCACTGCTGAACCCAGCCCTCCCCAGGGCGTACGTACCTTGCAGCCCTCGCAGGCGTGCACACCGTAGTGAAACCCCGAGGCTTTATCTCCGCAGACCCTGCACTCCACGTTCAGCGCTCCCAGCGCCGCCTCCTCGCAGCCCATCTGCAGTTGGTCCGACAGGGAGGGAGAGGAGCTCTGCGAAATGTCTGCAAACACACAAAGGGACACGTCCTTTCGTGTAGCAGCCGCAAGCCCAGCGTCGTGTCTAACTCCTCCAGCCATGGGGCTGCCGAGGGATTTCCAGCACCGTCCCAGTCTGCCACTGGCATTGCATCTGGGCAGTTAACCTCTGAGATCAGGCACTGGCTGCAGGCAGATGCCACGCACAGAGCCCAGAGTGCCCCCAGTGAGCCCAGAGGCTCCACATCGATGCTGATTTCTTCCCTCTGGCACTCATGTCTAGGCAATGAAACCCAACCAGCAAATGTTATAATCCCCAGCTGGCAGGCGGCTGGCACAGGGCTGCCCAGCTGGAACACCCAGGGCTCTGCAGGAGCCTCTTCAGCAGCAACAAACCTTCTCCAGCTCCTACAACCAGTTTGCGCTGAGGACTTCAAGAAGCAGCCAGGGAAGCGTTCTGAGGCACCCCGAGAGTCCTCCCCATCTGGGGTACAACGTGACCCGCCTGTCCTTTTAATTCCCATCTCCCAACCCGCTGCCAACGGCTGCGCAGTGACCGCAGAGGGAGAAATAAACCTCTCCATAACTTGGCTCTCGATGCATTATTTCACAAAGGGAAGAGATTAAAACTAGCCCAACTCCATTCAGGGGCAGGTCCTCACTGCCTGGAGGCTCAGCACACTGTCTGGAGGACGTGGGTGCCTGGGTGCTCAGGGACCCGTGAGCTCCCACAGCTCCACTCACCTGTGTAGCTGCTCGAAGGCAGCGAGCTGTCTGGTCCTCCACTTGGGTCCGAGGCTCCGCTTGCCACCATCACTGCCTCTTCCTCTTCCTCTTCCTTGACCTCAGGTACTTCCTCCTGTAGTTGTTCCATAATTGATCACCCCTCAGTGCCAAGACTGCAATCCCTGTCATAGCTCTGGCATCATCCGCGTCTAGCCGAGATGGACCCTACCAGGCTGTCCCTGCTAGCCTGCGGGACAGAGGAGAGACGCACGGGGTCAGCCCCGGCCGCAGAGCACCTCAGCACTGGGTAACCACGCCAGCCCTGCTCTGCTTTCTCTCCTTATCCAGGGAGACAAGCAGAACCCGAGGCCTTTGAAAGGTCGCTTTGCACTCTGGTATAAACACTCTGTAGGACTCAAGGAAGCAAAACCCACCCAAATCATATTCAAAGCCCAGACCACAAACCAGCTGAGATGCCACCCAGGGACCTGGACTCCCTAGCTTGCAAGTCCCATAGCAGAAACACCGCCCCAGACAGTCCCCCAGAGCCACTAGTGCCCTGGGATGTCACCGTGGTAGCCAAGGCCAAGGTTTGACAGAGCCAACACTACCACAAAGATTCAGGTAGCGCCAGCTTCACCCTCCATCCCCACCCAGCCAAGGCAGAGCTCGGGGTGAGCGCAGGGTGCAGTGGCTCCATGCCCACGGGTGGGAGACGCTGGGGGAGCAGGGCTCGGTGCAGCAGCAGGCGGTGGCTGAAAGCCCCCGGCCCGTGCGAGCCATCTGCAGGACCGATGGCTTCCTGCCGGCCCCCGCACTCCCGCTCCTTCCCATTACAGCTGCCAGTTACAGCGCTGGTGTTTATTTTCACTCGCTGTGTTGTAACTGGCCCCGGCTCCTGTGCCAAGAGCCGCTGGGTTGAACGCGTTGCTGTTGCTCCGCGCAGCTGCCGGGCCGCGCTCAGCCACGGGGTCCAGCGGCGTGATCGCGACGGCCGCACAATCCAGCCAGTGTCTTAATCCCGGGTTTCCTGTGGGAGGAACGGTCCCATCCTCCCCCCCGCACGCTGCTGCTCCTTGTTTGCCTTAGTCCATCCCAAAGAGCCCACAAAACACTCGAGCCGTGCAAGCGATGCACCGTCGGTACCATGACCATCGCCGAGCCGTTCCCACCTCCCTCCTGACCACACCACCCCAGCGTCTAGCTCACGCTGCAACATCCCGGCGCTCGTTTACCTCCAGATCTCCATTCCTAAACTGACTCTTGCTTGAGTCATTAACATCTCAAGCCCAGTCTGTGTAGAGCTGCATCCACTTCCTTCCTTTTTTTTTTTTAAAAAAAGGAGCTATTTTTAAGTGGAGAAATATCCACCAGAAAAGCCACCGAAATCCAGATTCCACCTGGAAAGCCTCAGTTTGCAGGCACAAGTTAAACTGATGCAGCATCTCCAAGCCCGCATTGGAGCGAAGTAAGCGAGCTGCTTGCAGGGGACTCGTACACAGACAACCCCCAAGCAATAGGATGGTCTGCGACCCATGCCCAAGCCCACACCGCAGCACTGGGCTTGCTGGGGCAGAGCAGCAGTGACCCAGGCCTCCCTGGACTCATTTTCCCTCCTGCAACAGACCCTCAGCCCAGCGCTTTGAACTTGAGCCGCTGCCAGCTCCGTGGATTCGCTGGGAAATCGTCAGCACCGAGCAAGGATGAGGGCAGAGCCTTCCCGTGCCTCCGCGGGAGCACTGAGGGACCATTCACGGGCTGTGTTATCCTTGGCCTCCTCTCACGCATCCCGCGCGGTGGGACATGGCACACGGGCAGGAAAACCTATTCATCGGAGGTGGAGGGTAACGAGCTCGATGGGTCTGAAGGCTATATATAAATGGGTGTACAAACATCAGGAAAAGGGTTTTGCCTGGAACAGCAGTCAGTGGGGGAAGCTTGTGGCAGGAGAAACTAACCTACGGTGGAAAATACATCCAGCAGCAGCTTAATGAGCTTCTCATTAGCTCTCCTTTGTCTCTGGCACCCAGCACAGACACAGCCCTCTGCTTCGCCCCAGCAGCCCCATGGCACGTTGCTGTTGCAATAACGTGGGCACGTTCCTCCAGCCGCATCCCGCCGTCCTCCACGTCCACCCAGGGCCGTGTGCTCCTGGGGTGGCAGCGAGCTTGTGACACGCAGCTTGCTCCCCAAAACCCACCAAAGCCACCCCAAAACTGCGCTCAGAGACAGTCTGGCTGCAGCCCTGAGGAGGGGGAAAGCAGAGGGCGAGATGCACTGGGCTCCAGCTAAGGCTCCCCACGTGTACGCAGGCATTACGGGAAGGATAAAGATGCGGATCCCTCCCTTCAAGAGTGGCTGGAGAGCCAGAGTGAGAAAAGCTTTTACCAGAAAGCTCTCAATGTGTTGTTTTCATATCTCCTTGCAGGCCAACAGCACAGGGGCCTGGGCAGAGGGAAGCTGCGGGAGCTGTTTGCACACCTGCCTTTCCTCGAGCCCTTCCCCTCTTTTCTAAACAAGAGAGATAGAGGGAGAGGAGGGGGAAAAAGGGATTGATTTCACATGGGCCGATGAAAGGCCAAGGCAGCCGCTGCCTGGATGAAAGGCAGGGTAGGGGCTGTGCCTGCGCACCCCAGCGTGGAGCGAGCCGGCTCTGCAGGGCCCCCGGAGAGATGGGGACCCCCAGCCCTCCCCTCGGGGCCAGGGGCAGCGGCGTGGCAGCCAAACCCAACTGCATGCAGAGACTGCGGAGATCTGCCGAGGCTTCACAGATGCTCCACGGTTCAGAGTGGGGCGTCCAGAGAAGCTGGAGCTCCCCAGAGCTCCAAACTCTGTCCCTCTGAGCACGAGGAGGAACCTGCCCTGCCAGCTCGGCCATGGGCAGCATTGCTGCAGCCCTGCATCTTTGTGGGATGGCACAGGGGATGGCTGCGGGGATGGCAGAGGATGGCCAAAGGGCCCATCTCAGCCCCAGGACCTCTCCATCTCCTTGGTGCCTCCACATCCAGCTGCTGAGCGGGCAGAGAGGAGGGATAACTCGGTCTCCTCCCCTTGGCTAAAAAGCCAGTCGCTGGAGCACAGCACTCAAGCTTCGAGCTGCAGGGAGAAGGGCAAACACTCCTGCCCAGCACAGCCACTCTCTTTTTCCATTTGGCAGCTGTCACAGGGCAGTGATGGAAAGAGAGGATGGAAACCAGGACGGGGACCATGAATTCCTTCCTAAGCTTCTCCGGAGAATCCAGCAAAGCTGTTTCCCTTCCTCTTCCCACGGGATGGGAACGAGCAAGAGGGCATGAGCCTCGTGACTTGCTCTGCCCTTGCCTCAATCCCTGTTCCAAGGAGCTTCGGCAACCCTGGCTGAGAAAGCAGCCTCCTCCCGGGAGCCTGCAGCCGGCGGAGGGTGGGTTTGTTCACTGGCATCTATGCCAAGTTAAACTGTATGACAGGAATGGAGGGGAGTGACATGGCACAATGAGAGGAGGGAAAAAACACAGCAATAAACGTTAAAAGGAGACAAATCTTCAGCATGGACCTCCCGCAAGAAGGCAGCACTTCTCCGGAGCGGACCAAGATCCAAGCCTTCAGTTCACCAACCTGCAGCTTGTACCCTTTTGGCCCGACAGCTCCTCACCGCTGATCAGCATGTAAACCTCAGAGCCAAGTTCAGAGTAGCAGAAGCTGACAAACCGGTGAGGTTTATACAGATGGGATTGACCAAGTCCTCAGTGCAGCCTGGAGTGTCACCACACGAGATCCCTCCCTGGAAGACGGGAGTTTCCAGGCAAAGCAAAGCGCTAAAAAAAGGTCCAAAGCTCCCAAGGGCCAAGAGTTGATCCACTCAATTGTACAAGTTGCTGTAAAAGAGGTCACCAGGAATTGCGAAAGGAAACCAGTTTATTGTGGGAGCACTTCTGGCTTGCGTTTTTATTCCTCTGGACAAAAACATTAGCCAAATTCACAGTGAAGAGAAGTGAATCCTTTTGGAAGGGGTGAGATGAGAAGTCGCCCCCTGTACAGCAGTGCTTTCTGTGACGTGCAGCACACACTGAATCCACAAATAAAAATTGAACTGAATCCGTTAAAAAAAAGTGATTGAGCTTGTTGGCCATCATTTGCAGACGTCCCTTGGGTTATGTCACTGCTTCCGATATCTGCTGATCACGTACCAGTTTCTGTTCCTCCTCCTACACGTCAGCTACTACTACTAAAAGCTGAATAAGAGCTAAGCAGATGCTGCAATACAGGAAAGGTAACTAAGTGCCCAGAACAGGAGAGACAAATGTTGAAAACATGTTTGTTTTTATTCCTCAAAGATCAACACACCCCCTCATTAGCTAACGAGATCTCAGCAGCACTTACTGCCCAAGTGCTTCCTCCCTTACTCAAAGTCTTGGCTGCAAGGCAGGCTACATGCAGAAATAAACTACTAGAGCTAGCAAGAGCGAGCCCTTCCACACAGCCCTGGCCAGCGCCGATGCTCAAGGCCAGATTTTCCACTTGAAGCATCTGCTCAGACGTTGTACCATGCCCCAGTCCAGTCCCGTGACCTCCTCAACGCTGCTCTGTACAAGCTATCTGTGTTTCACCCAGTACGAGCCCAGCAGACTACGCAGCAGGGTGCTGCCAGAGCTGCAATTACCGTGGTGCTGCTAATTACTCAGGAACACGTGACAGAGGGTGCAGGAGATTCCCTCGCTTGCCTTGAGCGGCCCAGCTTGCCAAAATGAATCACACATCTACCGCATGGTTTAACTCACCCACTTCCTGGACACTGGGAGTGGGGGGGAAGACGTTAGAAAGGTTACAAAACTCACCAGATTCTTCTCGTTTCATACCACAGTTGACGCTGTCTCCAAAACCAGGTCACGATATTTTGTTCCAAAAGGAACTTCCTGCTTTCTCCCTACACTGGGTTTCTTCAGAGAGCGAGAGATATCGCAGGAACAGCAGCACATCAGACTTTGGGCAATGAACTCACGACCACGTGCAAAAGGGGGGTCTGCCAGGCTGTTCTTCCCTTTCAGTTCATCCTCCAGCAGCTCCAAACACACATCAGATACGCTCCGAAATTGTGAGATGGCAGATGCTGGGAGAGGGTTAACGCTTCTCCAGGAATCATCCCTACACCCCTTTCCAGGAGGGACTCCCTGCCTAGTTCAGCCTCAGATGAGCCGGGCTCCACGCTGCCTTTTGCAGCAGGGGTAACAGCAGGGCGGGCAGTGAAGAGCTGAGCGGTTGTTAGCTCTTATCTGAAGTCCTGCTTTGTGACCTTCAGCAAATCCTGTCAACCCCCATACCTGCGTTTCCTTCATCATCAAAAAAAAACAAACCCTAAAACAACCAAAAAACCCCAGGACTTTTACAGCGCTTCCTTCCTGATCCTTTCCTTGCTGCATTAGCTCACGGAGACGGCATGTTTTGGGAGCGCAGAGGAACACAGCGGTGCCAAGCGTCATTGTTTGTTCCCACATTACGGATTTTGACACCTGTTTGCAGTCACGCTCGCCAGCCTGGCCTCCCCGGCCCCAGTCAGCCCACCACACTGCTCGTGACCATCTTCTCCTGTTGTACATTCCTATACGAAGTGTTTCCAGGATTACTTTCAGCAAATAAACTGGCACATCTCATCCTGGCAATTGCTGACCGATATTTGTGTTTTGCTGTCAACTCGGGACAGTCCAGAGCACCCAGGGACAGGAGGGGCACGTGGGTCTGACCTGCTGGGACGAGGACCACAGCCAGGAAACAAGCAGCTACCAGAAAGGTGACACCACTGGGGCTTCTCGGAGCTGGAAACGGCGCAGAAGCGTTGCTATTTGAGAAGATCATTAAGTCTGGTAAGGAGAGAGGACCATCCCCACCGCCCCCCAGGGCACAGCAGAGGTGGCCGTGAAGCCATGGCAGTGCTTTGGGAACACGGCTGCGAACCGAGCACACACGCTGCTGGGAGAAGGGCACAGAGCAGCTTGCACGGGGCTGCAGAGCTGGTTCAGTGTCCGCAGGGGACTCTGAACCCACGGGCTTGCTCCTGTCCCCTCGCAGACTCCTGAGCAGCGGCTCAGCCCAGCACCTCCTATTTCACAGAATCAATCAGGTTGGAAGAGCTCTCTGGGATCATCGAGTCCAACCATTGCCCTGACACCACCTTGTCAACTAGACCAGGGCACTAAGTGACATGTCCAGGCTTTTCTTAAACCCCTCCAGAGACGGTGACTCCACCACCTCCCTGGGCAGCCCCTTCCAATGGCTAATGACCCTTGCTGAGAAGAAATGCTTCCTAATGTCCAACCTGAACCTCCTCTGGCGAAGCCTGAGTGCTCCTCTGCTGCTGCTCCACAAATGCCAGCTTTCACATCCCTGCTGCCTCTCTGCAAGTGCCAGAGAAGATGTCTGGGCTATATTCCCTTTACCATCCCGAAGGCGAGGAGGTTGGCAGCTCAGAGAACCCATCAAACCACTCTCAGCTGATGCTTTCCCAAGCTCCTGAAGCCCTCCCACGCTTTACTCCAGGGCACTCGGTTCACTTATGAACCCCTTGTCCTCCTGAACCAGCGCAGGCCACGTGGAAGGATCTGGTTTCAAGAACATCAGTAATTATAGAACAGGGCTGACGAGGGGGAGGAGCTCACGGGAACAGCAACACCACTTCCCAAGGCGAGCGGTGGGCACAGGGTGTTACAGGCTCAGAGCAGCATTTAAATGGAAACCCAGGAGAGCAGTAAGTGGGAGAAGCTGTCACTGCCAGCGCCGGAGTCGGAGCGCTGCCATACTGAGTGAGGCCATTTTTTGGCAGCGCTGCCCACACCAAGACCCGTCTTAGTTTTCCTCGAAGCCTCAATGTCACTGGGACACCAGCGACTGGTGACACCAGCAAGTGTCCCCCCTGGTTTGGATGGGGCAATCAGCTCCCCAGAAAAGCAACGAGGGGTAGAAAAGCAGCAGGAGGCCAACGTGTCACCCCGGATCATACGCACGTGCGTGCAGCCTGCTGTCTGGAGCCAAACACCCAGCAGGCCAGTAAGTTTCATTGCCAGGCTGCCCAGTGCTCCCAGATGCAGGAAAATGCCCACAAAACCAGTAGCAAACCTTCTCCTCTTTGCAGCGATTCAGATTTTAGATCCCATGGGCTAACCAAGAAAAAAAAAACCTAAAATCCACCAGCCTGTAAGTTTTGTTATGCTTCCACTTGGACTCCCAGCAAAGCGCTACTGGTTTTGTAGACCATAGCAAAATATCCTGGGCACAAGCCACGCCGCTCTGATCCCAGGACGCAGCTGACAGTGAGCGATTATGCCCAGGCACAAGCTCAGATGATTCAGCAGGGCCTGGGAACATAGACACCGAAACGGTTAGAGCCGGTCACCGTGTTCACTGCGTCTCCATTTCAACCACAGAGCAGGAAAATGAAGGAGTCTGTGTCTGACTGCGTCTGTCTCCGTACAGAAAACTCCAGAGAGCATTAGAATAACTTTGCTACACAAACTAGTTCAACCCCCTCTTAGAGAACTGGAGGGGAGTGATGTTTCCTTACTATTTTTGGCCACTTTCACACAGCAAGAGCCGACTGGAAGAGCAGAGGTTTCCCTGCGTTTTCAGCTGCGATACGAGCAGCGATCGTGTCAGCGTGATCCTGCCAAGACTCCTCTGCCAACCAGAGGATCCAACCCTTTGGATTTCCGCCTCAGCCCCTAGAAAACAAAACGCTTGAGTGAAGCGTTAGCACCTTTCATAACATCCTCACGTCTTTGGCACCGTCTTGGGGCTACGGAGAGAGCAGCAGAGGTACACAGCGAGCCGATGACCACCACTTCCCAACGGGGAGCCAGCTACTGGGGGCTCAGTGGGCTCCATCAGCTCCAGCCCCAAGCTCACGTTCACCAACAGCCCTTTTCCAGAGATCCCTGTGTCCCCTAAGTGACACTACATAATGCCTACGAGAACCCTCAGACTTTTTTCAGAGATGTGGGTCTCTGACCATCAGCCGTTGTGGGGTTAACAGCTTTTAAGGTCCAACAGCTCTGGCAGAATCCACATAAAATCAACCTAAAGCTGAAAAGCAGATTTTCAGAAATATTCTAGGTTTGCATTAAGATGAAATCAAGTGTTGCATTAAAAAAGTGTTTGCAAAAAGTCAGGAAGGGTAGAGATTTGTGCTGAGGTTCCCATCGCCGAGGTGACTGCCCCAAACATTGGTTATTTTGAAGCCATCTCACCCATCTTCTCTTCAGCCTGACAAAGCCTTTCCTAATGAGACATTCATCAGCAGTAGTGTGGTTCATAGTAAAGCTTGTCTTAACAGACCATCAAAGAAACGCTTCTCTATCCATCAGCTCAGGTAGGAAAGCTCATCTGCCTTTTTAAACCACCAGAACCATTCCCTGTCTCCATCCCACATCTCTGGTACAGGGCTGAACGTGCATGTTCTGGTTTTTGCTGTTCCAAGTTCCAATTCCCAGACCAGGACAAACCAGAAAATGCAGCATGAGGGCAACGATTCTAGTTAGCGTGGACATTATCTGGCTGTTGCTACCCACAAGCCTCAGAGATGTGCTCTGGCTTGACCCAGCACCACGAGAAACGTTCACGTTTCTGGCTTGTGCTTTCATCCTGCCACCTCCTCCCCGGTCAGGATTCCTCTGCAAACCACAGCCTCCACAAACCCCACACCTTCGAGCAGAACCTGTCCAGGGGGATCCCCAGGGATCTTGACACACACACATGTACTTCAGAGCCCTTTGCAAAGCCAGTTTGAAAGACCTGACCCGAATGATCTCAGATGTTCACAAGCTCTTGGCTAAGCCTTGGAGGACACAGACATTTTCCAGACGCTATGATCATAGCAGTGAGTATTAGAGCATTCCAAGAAGTCGTCCTGAAACTAAAATACATCTTGAGTCAGTTCTGCCCTGAACCGTTCTTGCAATCAAGCAGGGCTCCAATGAACATCATCCAAAAACACTTATTTTGAGGAAGATGCATTTCACAATCTCCTTGACCAAAAGGCTTCGTATCAGCATTAATCGTTCCACTCTAAACCCTACTTTGGGAAAGTAATTTCCTAGGCACTCTGCCAATGCAAGTGCACATCAGAGTATAAAATGAAATAAAAAAAATTAGTTCTACAGAAAAATCTTACTTGTAATCACTATGAAAATCACTTCTGCTTGTCTAGACTTTCCCCGAGTCTCCAAAATCATTGCAGCAGCGATAAGCAGTACATCTCTGAGTAGTGACACTTCTAGAAAAGCAGAGATTGCTCTGCAGCGCCTGATGAGGAAGCAGCTACACAGCCTGACAAATCTGTGGGTATGAGCAAGGGCAGTTGTTCCTGCTGTAAAGCAAGGAAGCCAATACAAATCACAAAATAAATTAATCTCTCTGAAATTTCGTAGTCAGGGGAAGCCAGGTCGGGTTCTGGCAGCAAATAATCTTTCAGGCATAAGCACTGTAACATCATCTCACCCAGTTAAAAAATCATTTGCATGTCAGGTCCCGCTGCACAATGGAGCCCAAGAGTCTCTTGTTGTGCTAATTCCTCAGTCTCTAAGAACATTTGCAGATTTCCAGATCATAACTCAAGAGCCACAGACGAAATATTCCCCGAAAGGCAACAAGATGTACCGTACAAAAATATATATTTGTCAACAGGCAACACGCTAGAGAGAACATTAACATCAGTAAGCAATTCTGTACAACAATGCTCCTCTGATCAGCAAAGCCCCACGGGGCTCATTACAAAATCCTCTCCGCACACTGCAAAGATCCTTGGAAGTCCATGCCTCGAGTGCCAGAACAGAGACAGCACAACAGTTGCACAAACTTGACACAGCAAACCACATCCCTGTCCAGCAAAACACCTGAGACGTGTGTCATGGCAAAAATAAACCCACCCTCTACGCGCAGCCAGCCACGGCACCGTTAGAAGCTATACATGGTATTTGGGTGCACGGTGACTACGGTGAAGACTTTTGGGCATCACCTCAGAGGTCTGCGGGGAGGACAGCATCCGCCTGAGCTCGTGCTGACCACCTCCTCAAAACCCCTGTCCCAGCCTGGCTGTAACCCGCTCAGCTTTCTCCGAGTTAAGGCAGTTACACAGCGACAGACGGTATCGGTACTGCTGCCAGATCGCGTGTCTGGATCGTTAGGGGATTATTTACCCAAGTACAGTCCCTGATCTCATATGCCCCGATCGAGAAAAGACAATTTCTGTTGTAAAGAAATCAGTGAAATAATAAAATATTACTTTGCTGTACTTCGAAGGTAAGAGTTGGCTTAGAAGAACAGCATTAGACCATGATACACACAGCATACTCCTAGGCATAATCCATCAAGATCGTATTCAGAAGCTGAACAAAAATTAGGCAGAGAGTTTAAATTTAAAAAGAAATTTCAGAAGGTTTAAGCTCATGGACAAAAGTGAAACTTGCTCAAAGCAAGCTGCGCTTCCTAGGCTCTTCCCTATCCCAAGTTTTTAAAAACATACGTAGGATAAGTGCTCTGGCAGATCGTCCGCGTGCGAAGGGAAGGGTTTACCTCTCCGGAGCAGCTGTCCCCGTCTGCCTGTCGCTGAAAGCCACCGCTCAGTCACCATCTCAGCACGGAGAGCTGAAAACCCCCTGCAAGAAAACACAACGCGAATTTCCACGGCTGTGCTGAAGGCCAGATATTTATGCTGCTGGGAGAACTGGGCCGGATCCAGCGAGAGGCTCTGAAATTTAAACACACGCTCCCTCTACCGCACGCTGAACCCACAGGCTGGGGTGGTCCCTCCTCGTGCTGCGGGGGGCACCCGCTGTGTGCCATCGGCTCCAGCAGCTTCTGCAAACCCAGAGGTAAAGCAAAACCCCCGGGTGTCCCAGCAGAGATGGCCCTGACCCTTCACCAGGCTTTGAGCATCAGGATGTCACCTTCGCTTTATGTCACCCCCAGCCAGAGGCCGACAACCCCTTTTTATGACAACGCATGAGGTTGATGCAAAAGCACAGAGCTCGTTGAAAAACGGCTACGGGGGCCATAAGGCGGCTTGTTTACTCAGTTTGCTTAATCCACCTTTAAGAGGCTGCCAGAAAGTTACTGCAACTTTAATGAACTTCCCTCTCGGGTGCTCGAAACGGAAGGATTCGATAGAGTTCATTCACTCCTCTCGGTTTTCCTGATAACTTTGCAAAGAGCCTTGCACTAATTTCAGGCACAGGAGCACAGTGAGAGACCGACGCTGGGAAAAAAAAAAAGGCTTATGAGGCTTTGAACTAGAGGACTTAGAGAAAATATGCTCTATTTTTAGACACAGTTATGCAGACTAACTGGACTAACATATTAAACAGAGATGTTGTGAACATGATGCTGCTTGAACCCATGTACCCTCCCTGACGTTACCCCGGCTTAGCTGCTCCTCCCACCCCAAAGGCAAAGCCCCAGTCGTGTTGCTGCCTCCAACACGGGACGACTTGGCAATGAACCCGGCATCGCCAGCCCCTCACCGAGGCCGAGACTGAATCCCACCCAGTGCCACACGCTCTCCTGCACCTCCCGGGTCTGACACAGCACTGGGAGCTGCAGCTGCTCGGGAGAAGATGGAAAAAAAACCCAAATCCCCTGCCCCAAAAGCTGAGGCTCCCGGCACACTAGCGTGAGCGTGGGAAGCATTTCCTACACCGCTGAGCAGCCCAGGTACATCCAGGGGAGGGCACGAGTGTGAGATCCAAAAAAATAACCCCAGTCCCTCACTTGGAGCATCACTCACAACAGCATTGCTCTTCCTTGAGGTCAGTGATATAAAAATCACAGTCCCCCCCTTGCCGAAAGCGATTGCTCTCGGTGTACAGGCAGGGGGCTGAGACCAGCCTGCCCGAGGGTCAGCCGGTGAGGAAAGGAGCGCGGATCCAGCGCCCAGCCCTCTGCTTTAGTGGGGGCCATAAAACCCCACACAGTAACTTCACTTTCACAGCAGGACGTTGAAGGTACAGCAGGTTTCTCAGGCCCCCCCTCCCAAAACGGAAGGTAGTTTTTCTAAACACCCCAGACAAAGTTTTTCTTTAACCTTCCTGATGAGCAACAATACCGAAGTCATTACAACCCCACTGGCACATCAGGAGCGGGCTTTCATCTCCACCAGCAATAAAACCTGAATCAGTAACGAAGCGTAACGTTGATGCTGTCAAGGAGGGCGTGAATCACACCGCGCTGGGAGCGAACAAATCACACCCTGAGCTCGCTCCCGTGGCAGATCAGAGCGCTTTGCTGCTGCCAGAGATCTGAGAACTAAAACTAAACTACTGGCTCACCCTGTCCTGCTCACAGCTAAATGCCAGGACATGCCCCATCACCATGGTGCACAAGGCAATACGTGCACCAGCTCAGCAGGGCTCGGAGGGAACCTGCCAGCACATCCCTCCTGAAAGCTTCTTCTTGTATCCCTGGCTGACACACGGTAAGTCATGGAGAAAACTCCCACCTCAGCCCAGCCGGGAGCACGTTTGTAGCAGAAGGGGAAAGGGATTCTCTGCTGAAGGCAGCGAGGGAGTTTGCAGGAAGAGAGACGGCGGGAGGAGGGCCCAGGGGAGCAGAACGAGAAACGGGACATGGGCAGCTTCAACCACTGGTCACTGGTTCAAAAGATCAACATTGCTACCGGCCTTGGGACTCTGATTTACAAGGTGGCTGCAGGTGCATCCTCCTTCCATGCTCAGATCCCTCTGCGTGGCCACGATGGACGTTGCTCAGTCCCTACGGCACATCCAAAGCCTGCTTCCCTCTCTGCCCACCCACGGCCCGTTCCCAGGGGCTTTCCCAACATGCAGGGGCTCAACAGACCCGACTCCCTCCTGCAAGCACAATCGTCCCTTGTGTGCAAGAGGCCTCCCAGCACAGCTGTGGAAGGGGAAGGTGGCCAAGGCCAACACAAGTCACACCGGGACGCTGTTTGGAGCCACGCAGATACAATACAGTCGATGACAGACAGATGTTTTGGGAAAACCATAGCTGGGATCGTCACAGGGGGCATGTATTCTCTCCTGCTCCACTGACAAGCAGCATCTTCAGCTGCTTTTCCTCCCCGTGCCTTGATTTTCCAGCCAAGGACACTAAAACACACCTACCTCGTAAAGAGGTTTTGAACCTTAATTCACTGGCTTCTGTAAACAGGTTGGAGGCTCTCTGATCATAAACAAACAGGGCTGTTAAACATCACTTGAGGTGGAGTCTGCGCACACAAACTTCTGGAAGCATAGCAAGGCCAGGAGGCCTTTTGAACACATGAGAAAGGGGAGGTCAAAACTCCTCTGCAGAGGAACAGTTCAAGGTAACAACAGGATCCCAGATGGTTATAGTAACAGAGCTCAAAGCTGCCAAGGAAGAAGGAAAAAATGCAACAGGTTGGTAGAACAAAACAAAGGAGGGAAGCAGAAGGTGAAAGAAAAATAGGTCTCTTGCTTCAAGGTCCTGCCCACCTACTTCTGCATTTCACCTCTACCTTTCACCTAGGATTTTTTACAAGCGCTTTTAAAGCTAATTGAGAGTTACACTCAACCCAGCCCACATGCAGCTACCACCTTCCTGCATTGGGCTACGAGCGTTCACAGAGCGGGACGAGCGACCCCGTGCAGAAGTCTCGAGTGCTTTAGAGCCACTATTTAATAAAGGCAGCAGTACCCCTACCTTATAGGTGGGAAAAGCATGGCACAAAAAGTAAACACCTTTTGTCTGGGATCTCAGGAAAAGCAGGAGCAGAATGTGTAGATGCGAGGGATGAGAAAAGGACTCTCAGGTCTTTTCTCCTCGAGCAACCCGTCACCTGATGCACCACTGAAGGACCATCCTGACCCTCTTGCTTCTCCTCCTTCCAGCCCCAGACCCCAGCAGTGCCCCGCACTGGTACCCTAAAACCACAGGCTAGTTCCCCCTCTACCACCCCACCCCTGGCAGAGAAGAAAGGCAGACTGTCCCCACCAGCTTCCCCCATTTGTGCCACATCCCATCCTCCATCCTCCCTCATTTCCCAAGCAGGAAGGACAGCCAGCACCCTAAAGTCACTGATGTGTCCCACCCCACCCCCAAATCACTGCCCCCCAAAGCCCCTCCCTGCCTCCTGCACACTCAGACCCACCACAGCTCCCTGCCCCTTCCACCCCACACCCTGCCTCCAACCTTCTGTCCCCCTCTACGCTCACAGTGCCCCACACGCCCTGTCCCTGTCCCCTACACCCCATCCCTGCTGCCCCACACCCCCTGCCCGATATCCCTGGGCCCTTGTCCCCACACTGCCCACACCCCATCCCTGTCCCCGACAGACCCCCGCACCCCCCCTCCCCGCACCGTGCCCCCGTCCCCCGCCTGTCCCGTCCCCCCCCAGCCCCACTCCCCCGCCTCCCACACCCCTGAGCCCCCCGGGACCCCCCCGCCTCCCCACAAGCCCGGCCCCGCTCACCTCCGCCGCCGGCCCCGCTCCCTGCCCGCCGCTCCGGGCCCACCGCCGGCGCCCCGGCTGCGCCCCCCCCCACCCCGCTACGTCACCGCGCCCGCCCTGACGCCACCGCATACCCAGCGCCCCGCAGCCAATCGCTGCCGCCGGGAAGGCCTGGCCGCGTCACCATGGCAACGGCCCAAGCCCGCCCCGCCCCGCCCCGCCGCGCCCCCTGGCGGCCGCGGAACGCGCTCAGCCCCGGCGGGCGCGGGGACTCATGGGAAATGCAGGCGGTGCCCGCGGGGCATGCTGGGTAGGGAGCGCGGGGGTGGGGGGGCAAGATGGCGGCCGGGGGAGGTTTAACTCTGCGTCCGGCTCCCTCGGGGCCGGGCCTGCAGCGCCCAGGGGAGCCCGAGGGGGCCCCGTGCCCCCGCGGCGTCACGGCCACGCTGTCCCCCCGCCGCGGCCGGCTGACAGGGACCCGCCGTTCGGCCCGAGCCTCCCCCCTGGGCCCACTGTGGAGGGAGAGGAGGCCGCGTCCGGGCAGCGCGGGCTGGGGGGAGCCTGGCTGCTGCCTGCAGCCTCCCCGGGAACCCCTCCGGGAACCCCCCCGGGTCGGGCCGGTTCGTGGCTGTAACTGCTCTGGGACGTGTCTCGGCGAGGAAAGCCCCGGCGGTGCTGAGCTCGCTGTCACAGGCAGAGCGGCTCATCCAGGACCAGAAATGGAGCCGGGCAGCTGCTGCCGAGCCCTCAGCGGGCAGCCCTGGGCAGGAGGCCGGGCAGTAACCAGCGTGCTCCAGCCTGCGCTGTGCTGGAACACGGCAGGGAAGAGGGGTTTGTCCCAGGCAATGAAACAGATTTGAGGTCCAAAGAGCTGCTGGCACCAGCTCTGCCAGGCCAGGTGTTGTGCTGGGCGCTGTGGGACCACCCTGACACACTGCTGGAGGCGCCTGCGGGAGCTCCGGGCCTCTCCTCCCCTTCCCAATCTCAGCCCCTTGCTGCCTTCCACTCCCCCAGGGCCAGACAGCTGCCCGCCGGGGGTGCTACGAGCCTTCTGCTGTCAATGCTGTTACTTGAGGTCTCCAATAGAGCTAATTTTATACATTCACACCCCAGGTAAACCACAGCTAATCTGATAAGGGATGTTATGTTCCAAAAGCACAGGCCCTGTTCCCACTGTGGTTACTCAAGGAGCAGTGCAGAGCTCACACCACGCCCCTCATTAATGCAGACAATTAGCGTTTGGCCTGTCCTTTGGGGAACCCCAGGACAGCAAAAGATTTCCGTAGAGAGCAGCAAGGTTCGTGTCTGACTCCACAAATGCTCCCACACATGGTGTTACCCCCCGGGGAGCTCCAGGAGGTTTCCCACAGGGGACCCCGCAGGTGCACAGACCCCGCGTGCCCCCACGCTGGTGGGAGCTGTCCTTCCCCAGCGCCTCCCTGAGCTCTCCTGGTGATCCTGCTGCAGGAGTTTATTCTATTCTTGGAGGCGCCGGGGCGATGCGCATCCACTGCTGACTTAGGCAAGCTCCAGCCCTCGGGTCGGCCACACCGGGAGGAGGAGACAGATCTGGGCACATCCCAGCTTGGTGTCTGATCAAGGGCAGGTGCTGACACTGGTTCCAGCTGTTCCCTCCACGCCTGTCCTCGCCTGCGGCAGTTAACATATGGGAACTCAGCTCTTGGAATCAAACCTACACCCTGGTGAGCTGCTTTGAGGAGGGACAACGCAGCCCCGGAGCTGGGGAAAAGCGAGGGCACTGTCACAGGCCGGGATGCGGCCCCGGCGGCGGTGCACGGGCTGAGAGCCCTTGTGACGAGGGTGGAGGTGGCCCTTTTCCTCCCTGCGAGGTGTGGCGTGGCACATACCCGTCCTGACGCCTGATGAGGGAAGAGATGGAGCTAAGGACGCTGATGAGGGAGGATGCCGTCTCCCATCGGTGCATTTCCACCCAGCCCATTTCCTTCCCAGTAGGGACTGGCGTTTGCCCCCCGCCCTGTTCTTGCTCTGCCTGGGGATCGCACGGAGCAACGAGCAGCTTTGCCAGGGTCACCCCGGGAGGCTGCAGCCGTTTGAACCACAGACCCCACGTGCCTCCGTGCGAGACAGAGCCCCAGGCTCCTGTGCAGCATGTTGGGAAGGTCTTGCTCCACCCAAAAACCTGCGCAGAGTGGAGGGATCCCACGTCCAAGTGGACCAGCCAAGATGGCACAGGGCCAGGCAGGGACCCCAAGCCTGCATGGGGCTGTAGGGGCCACACTGCTGCTCAGGACCATCCTGCTGCATCCCAGCGCAGCAGGAAGGAGGAGGAGAGGTGCTGAATTTGACCTGCAGCCCCACGGCCATCACCGCCAGGGCTGCAGCCACCCTTGCCCTCCCTCTGCGTCGGCGAGGCTGCGTGGGACTGGGGCACGGGGCCACCCTGTCACCCTCATGGGCACACAGAGCCGCTTTGTCCCGGGGCAGCTGCACTGCTCCACTGGCACCCGTGGAAACAGCCTCTGTGGCAGCCAGGCACAACGAAAAATAATTGTAAAAAAGAAACGCTGTAAAAACTGGGCAGGGGGTGGGAGGGAGGAGCTGTGTGAGCAAATGCTGAAAGCCACACGAGTAGGAAATAGATTGTAATCTCCCTAATTAACTGCAATCAGCGTGAGCAACTGTGAACCGGGGTTTGATGCAGGGCTCCCTACCAGTGCCCATTTCCAGAGGGGACCCTTATGTGATCAGGGGCTCTGTGCCCTGTACAATAAAGACCCCCAAAGTCACAGGTGAACGGGACTGGATTTAAAGAGGTGCTTGGAAAAACTAACGCTGGTGTTGGTGTGAGTTCTTTTTTTTTTGTGCAGGGAGCTTTGCCAGCAGACTTGGCTTTTGTTCTCATTTTTTCGGGAGCAAATGAGCTGGAGGAGACAGGCCAGGCCAGCGTTACTGAAAAGAGCTGCCACATCCACCGGCTCCCGGGTTGGATGGCCCCTGGGAGTCTTTACTGTTGCCTTCTGCAGTCCTTGGACCAGATCCTGAGCCAGGACTCCTGAAAGAGGGAGTCCTGTGGTCCAAGACCTAAACAGAGCCCAGAGCACCGTTACCTTCCTCTATAAGCATTTAATTAATCACAAGGAGGTGTTGGCCCTCCCCAACGTTACCCTTCCTCAACCCTGCCACCCAGAGCGGAGTTCGTCGTCTGTGGCCAGCTCACCAGTGGCTGTGTCCCTCTCGGCCCTCTACAGACCAACCCAAAACCCACTGGTGGAGCCTCTTTCCATGGGTGATGTCTGATTTCTTTTAATGGGCTCTTTTCTACAGTGGGAATCAAAACCCCACACTGCCGAGGCAGGAGGTCTGGTGCCTGCAGGGCCACAGACATGCGGGGAAGGAGGTCTGTGGGCCAGCGGCTCCAAAAGCTTTATTGCTTGTTGTTTCTGCTAACATCTACGTGACTCCAGTGACTGAAAAAACCACCTTCAGGGAATGCACGTGTTAGTTAAGGACACCCTGGCCTTTCTGTGAGGGTGGCGAGAAGGCACTGCTCCATGTGCCAAGGCTTCCCCAGCAGCCGCCGTTGCGGGGCCATGTGCCCAGGGGCGCAGTGGGCGATGCAGAAGGGTTGATGGTGGAAACCAAGGGGGGAACTGCAGCCCTGGGCCATGTGGTCCATACCCACCCCTGGCTTTTTTTTTTTAGGGAGGGTGGAAACCAGAGTCTGAGGAGTTGAGCCCAGGTCCCACACCTGGGCAGCCCAGAGGAGATGGCCCCGCTGCCTTCTCCCCGACGTTGGGTTGTCTGAACCTCCCGGCACGTTGTGGCTGCTGCCCTTCCCTGAAGAAAATGGGAACATCTCTGCCTTATACATGGTCATCTGTAGGCTCTGTGCTGGTCCCCACTTGTCTCCATCCAGAGACAGCAGTACTGACTGTGTCTGCTCAGAAGGACGTGCTGGGTCCCCACAGTTCCCCACTGGGCTCTGCCATCGTGCCGGGCTAATTGGTGGGCTCTGTGGCCATGGTGTCCGCATCTGGGCACGGCGGCACGCTGCTGTTCCCACCGTTACTCACGTTTTCCTTGCTGTTGTCCCTTGTGGAGTCACCGCTTTTATCTTCTGCTTTCTGCTTGAGTTTGAAGGAGGAATCTCTCTGGGAGAGGAGGGGTTGGTAGCCAGCGAAGCCTCCTCCGCTCACGTTCGTACGCTTCTCTGGGGACGGACAGAAAAAGGAGACTCTTTACCTGGGGTCCAAACTGACCTTTCAGCTAAGGAAAAGGGGTGCTGGGTCTCTCCTTGCCAGCGTTGGGGTATCTTCTCTGAAAGATGGGGGTCCTTCCAGCCCCTGCATGCTCCCAAAGAGGGGAAGATGGGTGGGAGACTGGGCTCGTGCCCCAGCGTGGCCATGCTCAGGGGAGGGGGTGATGGCCGGTCTCCTACCTCCTGGCCCGATGGGGTGCATCAGTCGGTTCATCTGGACGTTCCAGTGCTTGACGTTGGTGCTGGCCTGTCGCAGCTTCCGCTGGGCCGCCTGCGAGGGGGTGGAGGAGAGGGCTGAGCCGGCCGCCCCACAGCCCCCCGCCCAGCTCACCCTCCTCTAGGTCTTCTGCTCCTCCTCCAGTCCCCCCACCCTCACACACTCCCACTGTCAACATTGCTCTGGACACCAGTGCCGTCCCCCTGGGGCAGGACACGCTTGTCCCATCTCACCCCATCTCATGGCACAGCTCAGAAAGCCCCTGAGGCAATGCCAGCTTGGCCCCCAAGGCTGCTGGGTTCTCCCCAGCATGGAGGTGACTCGAGGAGGGCTGGGACGTCCCCCAGGGCTTGCAGCATGAAGGGATGTGGCACCGATGTGACACTCACCATGACGTCTTGGTCCACCCTCTGCCTGTTCACTCTCACTTCTTCCAGCTGCTTCTGCGCCTCTTCCAGACACTTGTTCTTGTTCTCCATCTCCTGCTTGAGAACTTGCTTCTCCAGCTGAGTTTTGATGATGTATTCCTCCTGCTCCTCCTTCAGCTTCATCAGCTGCTTCAGCTTCTCCTCTTCCTCAGCCAGTAGCCTGTCAAGGAAGAGCAGAGGTGAGGATGTCCCTCTGCCACTTAATCTACCAGCTTCCCCCATCCCTGCTGGCACACTGGGAAGTCACCAGCACACCCCAGTACCCTGGGGACCATTGCACCGCCCTGGGGAGCGTGTCCCCACACCCAGCCGCTGCCCTGGGCGTGAGGCTGGTCGAGGAGGAGCAGGGATGTCCTGGTCCTTACCTGGCCTGCGCGTATCTCACCGACTCCTCGTCCTGCCGTGCTTTCACCTCCTGCTGCAGGGCCTCCTGGAGACGCTCCTGCATCTCCTCCAGCTCCAGGATGCGCTTGCGCTGACGCTCTGCCTCTGCCTCCTTCAGAACCATCTCTGCCTGCATGGAGGCACGAGCCTGCGGTGGGGAGAAGAGCCGTCAGCACGGGCAGAGCCACCGCCACTGTCCCCAGGGTCCCCTGACCCTGCATCCCTGGGTGGATGGGGCCCACCTCCCACACCAGGATGAGCCCACGGACACAGCTCCAGAACAAGGCTGTTTCCCTGCTCAGGAGACACACCATGTCATTCAGAACCAGCGCTGGCTGCAAGGTCAGAATTGGGCTCCCTGGCCATCCTGGCACTAGCACTTGCCTCTCACTTGCCCCCCAGCTTCATACACCCCGGGGCAGGTTGTCCTCATCTCCTGCTCCTCGGGTATCTCACGCACGGTGGTGCTGACCCCTCCTTCCCTCATCCCCGGGTCACACACAGCCCCTGGGAGTCCCAAGGTGATGGGTGGCAGCAGCATTGCTGCAAGAGCACAACAAGCTCCTAAAAGCTCCTCCAAACCCCCTGGGATGCCACGGGCAAGGGAAGGGAGCAGCCACCCCACGAGCGATGCAGCCCCGTGGTGGGACATGCCGTGAGGATGCACCCACCTGCTCAGCCTCCCGCAGCTGGATCTCTAGGGTCCTCTGCATCTCCTCGTGCTGCTGCCTCCGCCGCTGCTCCTCCTCTTCCAGGAGGATCTCTGCCTGCCGCTGGGCCTCCTTGAGCAGCTCCAGCTCCTGCAGCTTCCGCTCCTTCTCCTCCTGGAGCTGCTTGAGCCGCTGCGTCTCCTCCTCCTTGGCCGCCTTCCGCTGCTCCCGTTGCTCCCGCTGCTCCCGTCGCTTCTGCTTCAGGTCTTTGTGCAGGGACTTCTTGCCCTCAGCCTGCAGCCTGATGGCCGTCTGGATGGCTGAGGAGGGAAGGGGATGGTCAGTGGGGACACGGCGGGGGGCACGGGGAAGCTGGGGAGGGGGCGCAGGGTGGGCACGGACCTAACGTCCACTCCTGGCGCTGCCGGGTGTCGGAGGCGCTCATCTCGTAGGTGCGGGAGGTGGTCTTCACACAGAACATGCACCTCTTCCCATCCCGGTCGGGCAGCACCTGCAGGGAGAGGACACAGGATGGTGTTACTCCCCCGTACCCCTCCTTATCTCCACTTTCTTCAGCCGTAGGACTGGCTCTCCCATGCTCATGGATGGGAAATTGTGTTCTTGGGTTGCCCTTCCTGGGGTCTGAAGGGGATCTCCTGGGTCCCGAGCTGAGCGTGGCCCCGGCCGTACCTCCACGCAGCAGTGCTTGTCCAACGTGATGCTCCCCTTCTTCTCCTTCCGTTCCTCGCTCATGTAGTAGGACAAGGCGCTGGGCTTCAGCGTGAACCACCGCTCTGACCAGTTCCTCCTCAGCTGGCCCTTCTTCCAGAGGTAGCCCTGTGCCCAAGAGACATGGGGATCAGCACCAGGCTGGGGGGCAGGAGGGGGTTTGTGCCCCAGGACATGTGGGCTTCTTGCCTGTTTGAGCACATCCTCGATGACCTCCTGGTACACCTCCTCCACGGCCATGCTGACGGCCTCCTGCTCGATGCCTCGCAGGAACCGCCCCGAGTTCACCATGTCCAGGAACTGCCAGACTGTCAGCCCCCCCTGCCCCTGCGGCTCCTGCGAGAGGTAGTCGTCCAGCTCGCAGGAGTTCAGCTCCACGTTCATGGCCGTGCAGATCTTCTTCAGCAGGTACTCCACCTGTGGGGACAGGGAGCTCAGCGATGGGGAAGGGTGAGAGCCATCCCCATGCCACCAACTCATTTTGGAGAGCCCAAAACCACATCCCTTCCCAGCCTGGACATGCAGGACCCTTATCCCAGTGGTATCACCCCTTCCAATGGTTGATGGTCATGGCCAAGGTGCTCCAGGCAAGCTCAGGAGGTTGACATTGAGTTAGAGCTTGACCGCTACTGGGAGGTTTTTCCTTTTGACCTCAAAGTTGAGATGTTTTTGGCTCGTTTGTCTGCAGAGTGAGAAAACTTTGCAGAAGTCAAGTGCCTGAGGGAGAACAGACCAACGCTGCTGGCCCCCACACCCAACCCATAAGGCAGGTGTCTCTGACCCTCTGACCACAGCCCTGACCTCGGCACCACTCTGGTTTCCAGCTGATGTCGTAAAAAAACTGGGGAGGAGCAGGGGAAGAGCTCCCTGTGGAGGTGAGCGGCGTTTTGAAACTGTAAATAAATTGCTTTAAAAAAAAAAAGAGCTAAAATGGTTGATGTGGTGTTGGGAAGACTTATTTCAGCTCAAGTTTTGCTGCCAGCTCTCCTCTACCCACCATCTAGAGACCAAGGAGGGTGGGTGACTGCACAGAGCCAGGCAGAAAGGTGAAACACAGCAGAGTCCCTGCACCCAGTTGGACTTTTTTACATCATCTAACTGGGAGAAGGGGAAGAATTTAATGTAGTTTAATTTTTTCCTTTTTTTTTTGTTTTCCGAGCTCAGCCCTTTAAGCAGAAAGATGATTCAGTTTGTCACGGTCTGGGGAACAGGAAACGTCTCTCCCGGGGCGCAGGAAGTGCGGTTGCTCTCCTACGTCTGCGCAGCTCTGCGCTTCTGGTCTTTTCTTTGCTCTTTTTTTTTTGGCTTTTCTGCTGATCTCAGGAGGTTGAGGGTGTAGAAGCAGACAGCAGCTGCTTGCCCAACTGAGCTCCTCCTGGCGAGGCCGCTCTTGGCTTCTGAGCTTGTTCCTCCTCCCCAGATCTGCCCACCTTCTCCTGGGGTTTGATCTGACCCCCCCCGGAGAAGGGAGAACCTCCCCCTCCAAATGCTGGGTGGAATTTGGAGATCTGGAGATTACTGCCAGCAGCTTTGCAGGGCAGACGGGGCAACCTCGCTCTTAACTCTCCGCAGCAGGCATGGAGAGGGACAACTGGGTCTGCTCTGCCACCGCCTTCGTGGTGGCGTGGGCCGAGAGCAGCACGAGGGACACAGCCCCATCCAGCCTGACAGCGATTTCACGGGGAGCAACCTCCCATTGTACTAGACTTTAAGGATTTCTTGTCATCTTCTCTTGCTCCCCCATGAAAATCAGGAGTCCATGATTTTCAAACCATGCTCAACTCAACCCTTGGGTGAGATGGGAGGGCTTTAGGCAAAGGACCAGCCCCAGGAGGAGCTGAGCTGCTGATACTCCTTGGTTGGGGCTCTGAGAAGTGGCACATTAATTTCACAGCAGACAAAAGAGCTCGTTGATGTAGGCTTGGACCATGGAAGAGCACTATGGACCAGCCCACACCTCATCCTCCAAGACATCTACACTTGAAAGGCTTCAGCATTTTGGAGGGAACCTCCCAGCTGCTCCCAGGTCACCCCCTTCTCCCTGTGCAGCAGGGGTGGCCCTGGGCAGACAGCCCCCTCCTTCCACCCCTGCCCTGCTCTTTCTCACACCCTGGAGCACCACGTCTTGCAGGATGTGGTGGGACATGCCAGGAAGAGATAGCGGGATGGGATGTGTCATCCCCAAACGGGGCTCTGCCGGCGCGCAAAGCCCTGCGAGGATGGGGATGGGGGGGGAAGAGGCAGGTCCTACCTCATCTGGCACCATGACGAGAGGGTATTTGTCTTCAGACAGAAAGTTGAAGAGGCACCAGAGCTTGAAGGCATCTTGGTGGGATACGACGCTATTCCCGTTCCGGTCAGGCTTGTAATTCTTCTTTGCCGTCAGGGTCCAGCAGAGCTCGTCAAAGTTTTCTTTGACAAAAGCACCTTCCTCCACCTGGGGGTAGGAGCCAGGCGGGTGAGCGTGGTGCTGCAGGGCTGCGGAGGGGGTTTCTGGGGGGAAACGCTGGAGGGAGGGTGGGCAGAAACCCTCACGTCTGAGATCTGTCCCTGCTGGTGAGAAGCACGAGCTGGTTCATACGTGGGACCCACAACTAGAGCATAAGTGGGCGCTGACCCACAGTGCCAGTACATGTTCCCAGCACGGGTCCCCTTTCGCAGGCAAGTGAGATGTTCTGGATGGTAGAGAAGATGCTACGGGACTGCTGCAGCGCCTGGGCACCGCAGCACAGCCACGGCGGCTCAGCCGTGACCTGCTGAGCTTCGGAGCACCATCAGGAACCCCACACAGCGCTCCCAAGCCCACCTTCCCAAAGTCTCCGTGGCTTTGGGTCGCTCTCGTTATCCCATTTGACCATAAAGAGGGACTGGGGCTCAGCGAAGTGAGGGACCACAGGCAGGCAGGAGCGGAGGCAGGAGCAACCCCTCCATCAACCTTGGCCCCGCTGCCTGTCCCTGAGCTTCTGCGACCGCCTGCCTGGCATCAGAGCTGCTTTTGGTGCGGCACCGGTGAACGGTGACGGAGACCAAAGGAGCCTGGCTGCATCTGGCCGCTCCATCCCGGCTGCGTGAACCACGTGCCACCAGCACGAGGGCAAACCGCAGCGGCGGAGCTGGAGAAAGACCTTTGGGTGGCGGAAAGCTGAAAGTCCCTCTTACCAGGAAAACCCACTTCCCTTTCTCAGGCTGCTTCTGCCATTTTACGAGCCGTGGTGAAACCAGAAGAAGGGGGTTTAAAGGTCCTGTCCCAAAGAGCCACATGGGGAACTGGAAGGATTTTGGCCACTCTGTGATGGGGAGATCGGGTCAGGCTGACCAGGGGCAGAAGGAGCTGGGACAGGCTCTGCCCTCGCCTGCTGCAGATCACATCCCTACAGCTGAGATCAGCATCTCTGGCCCAGGCTGGGCAGCTCCTGAGCAGCTCAGGGCAAAGCGAGGACCAGCACGGAGCCCGGCACGGAGCCCCGCACACCCGGGAGAGGCACAGCTCAGCCCCGGGGCAGCGGCAGGGCAGGGAAGGGAAGGGTTACCGCACCCAGCTCTGGGGCCCCCCCCCCTTCTTTTGAGCACACAGTGGAAGAAAGTTATCAGTCATTTTTCCTCTCCTCACATGCCTGGAGGAAGCGAGCACCCAGCCGCAGAGTCTCGCTGTGCCACACAAAGGTGCCTTTGAGCCGCATGGAAAAAAAGGGAGAAAGCCCCTGCCCACCCCAACCTCTGCTCCTGCCCCGGCACCTCGTCCTCCTCCCTCTCCTCCTCCTTGCCAAATGAGGTCACACCTCAAAACTGAACAGAGGTGGAGAGGAAAAAAGGGCTGGAACAAGCTGCTGGGTGATTTCTGTCTCAGAGCCCTTCAGGAAATGCTGGCAGAGATGCGTCTCCATCCAGAGCCTCGCTGGAAAGGGCTGACCTCATCCTTGCCAAGGAGACGTTGGGTATTAAATGTTTCTCACTCATTTTGGCATTCACCTGAGTGCTCCCCAACCTCTCTGTATCCTTTTTCCACCCATCAGGGCATGGGATCTCCCAGAGCAGAGGGGAGCGGAGCCACGGGGCTCCCATGGGATGCAGGAGCAGACCAGGGACCATGGTGTCCCCAGCTGAGATGCAGCAGGGTCGGGGTGGGGGGGATGGCCAAGGGCTCACCTTATCCAGGATGTACTTGTTGAGGTAGGGCATGTAGCCCTGGCTGGACACCGGCCCGTCGTCGTCATCGCGGAAATGCTCCTCCAGCGCCACGGGATCGTGGGGGATGCACAGCACCGTGTACAGGTTGTGAGACAGCACCTGGCCGAGGGATGGGGAGAAGGTGAACAACCTCCCAGCCTGCCCCAAGCCCATCCCCATGGTGCCACCCACCCACCCGGGGACCGTGCGCTGCCCAGCGTCACCTCCCTGCAGCCGTGGGTTTGGGGCTGGCAGAGGTACAGGGGAATATTCCCAAATATAAACCTTAGAGAATCATCTAAAAACAGGCAAAAACTGAGGATTTTTCCACATTTCTCTCTTGGCACATGGGGAACTTTTTTTTTTTTAATAAAAAAGGGGCCGTTTCAAACCTTACAGAGCAAACAGGACATGCTTTGATCGAGGAACCATGATAAGGCACCCCAAGCTGTGCTGTTTGCCAGCTGCCCTTAGCGATTTCTCAAAGATACAACCCCCAGCAGCACCCAGCCTGGCGGCCGTCGCTTTCTGCCGACGGGGCACAAAGATGAAAATACGAGAAGCTTTGTCAGAAGCTAAGGACAGGTTTTTGTCTGGAACCGGAGCAGACGAGGGTGACCTGGAGACACACCATCTACAGAAGGTCTGCAGGTGTCACCAACCAGCCCGTTGTTGTACAAATCCCCCCCAAACAAAGCATGTTTTCAAGCTCCTGAATTTCCCCCGTGCTGGAAAGCCCAACACTGCTGCGGGGCCAGCGGCCAGAGCCTGGCACAAGGCTGCCCACGAGCCCCACCAGCATCTCCGGCTCACGATGCTGGGCAGGCGGTTGCCTCCTTGCCTTCACCTCCCAGCAAGCAGGAGATGGTTAAATGAGCGTCCCAAACCGATGCCATCCCATCACAGAGATGACTTGCAGGATTTGCCAAGGTTTCAAGAGAGGGGCTGGAGGAGATGGTGGGCAGCATCCCTGCTCCTCTCTGGGCAGGGCTGGAAATTTCCTCCCAGCGGGAGAGTTGCCGCTGGAGGCTACGGCGGCTGCTGCAGCTGGAGACGATTCTTGCTCAACCAGATTTTCTTTCCCTTTTCCACCCTCCGGACCGATGGTATCAGCAGGACTCCACCCTGCGCCCAAACACCCAGCAGGGCTGCAGCCTTTCAGGGTTCAGTGCAGCCCCGGGGTCCGCGCAGGGGTGGGGAGGGATGGGAACACCCTGGGCATCCTCCGGGAAGGCTGACGGATCTATCAGGGTGGTTTCAAAGTCTGGGAATCGCATCTCGTTCCCCGTTTCCACCGTGGGGCCTCGTCCCCATCCCTCATGCCTCCTCTTGCACCATCCCAAAAAGCCCTTGGAGGTCTGGCGTGTGCCCCTGGCCCTGGGCAGCACCCCGAGCCCCTCCGTCCACCCCAGCACGCTGCAAACCACAGCCCTTGGGCTCACCAGAGCGGTCACCTAAAAGGTGGAGGTGGGGAGGAAAGCCCTGGCCAGGGTGATGGTGGGGTGCGTGGGGCCGGGGCTGCCCCAACCCCACGGAGAGAGAAGAGGTGGGAAAACCCCACCCTGGGCTCTGAGACGAGGGATGGGAGGGGAAAATAACAGGGAGGAGAAGGGAAGGGATGCGCTGAGCCCACGAGAGGGGTTTGGTGACGCAGCCTTTCCCCTGCGGCGTGCAGGAGGTGGCTGGGGGGGGATGCAGAGGTCTGCCTGACACCCCGAGCGTCCCAAATCCCTCCGAGCACCAGCCCTGAGGCTGTTCTCCACCCTCTCCCCATCACCCCCCACTCCCACCCTTCGTAGCTGCTGTGGACGCCAGCCGGAGCTGGGGGTGGAATATTTAACGCCGCTGGAGAATGGCAGCCCGTCTTCTTCTGCCCCGTGGGAGACGCCGGGGACGATGCCAGGGCTGGGGGTGACCTTTCGGGCTGGAGCCTGGCTCCCCCTGTTAACACAAACCCCTCTGGCCTCGGCGGGCAGGAGTGGGGGGATTGAGGGTTCTGCAACCATGCAGGGAGTGTTGCTGCTGCCTCAGTTTCCCCATGTGCAAGCAGACAGGCCCTGCTGAAAAAATCAGAGCCTCCCTGGAGCTGGGGGTGCAGGGAGCCCTGTCCCAGGGGACCCCGAGCACCGGGAGCCCTTGCCAGCGGCGAGGATCCCTTTAGCTGCCCATTTTCCACAGCAAGGACATCGCTGCCCCATCAGCCAGGACCCCTTGGCTCAAGCCCAGCCCCAGGACCGTCGGCTCCCGACCTCGGGGAAGGCTTTCCCCCTTGCTTGCACGGATGAGCTGCTCTCAGAGCTGTTACTGGCCAAACTGGGACCCACTGGCCTGCGCCTTTTGTGCATGGCACAAGCACCGGCGCTTTCAAGCCGGGCACTCTCCCCCTGCCCCCGGGGGGGTCCATAACCAGCCTGTGCTGTGCTGACCCAGCCCAGCAAGGCACCAGCTACACCCAGAGACACGCATGGCTTACGGGGAGAGCCTCCTCCCCTGCCCTTTGCACCCCAAGCCTCCAGCCCCGCGCGGTGGGTGGGGGATCCCCGTGTCCCCCGACACGCAGCCACTCAAACCGCTCGCCTGCCCCTCGCCTCCTCCTCTCCACTCCCCAAGGGCTCTGCCTTAGCGAGACCGAGCTCTCGGATCGCCCAGCAAACCTCTCCCTCTGCCACGGGGACAGGAACGGAGCTGAAAGGCACCAAGATGGTGCTCGGCGGCTCCGACCCACGATTTCAATAATGATTCTTCCTCCTTGTACGGAGTTTGTGGATTTACAGCAGCAAATCCATCTCTTCCATAACACCAATGATGCTGTAGAGCTGTGACAGGGATGAATTGGGCTGGATCCTCAACCATCCCGCATCCCAGCCAGCATCCAAGGAAGCAGGGAGCAGCTCCCCCAGCTCGGACAGGGGAGATGCGTTGGCACGGAGAGGATAAAACCTCACCCAAGAGCAGGGCTGGTGCACAAACAGAACTACCCGACATCTCTCACCGCGTAGCACCCGACCACAAGACTGTCTTTCCTTCCTGTGCAGATACACACCTACACTCACACATACATATGCACGCGCTTGCATAGGAGTGTCCATGCAAAGAACTCAACTGCCGAACCCAACAGCTTCCCACAGCTCTGCCGTCGCGCTGTGAAACGCTGAAGCTACTTATGCAACCGGCTGGAGAGAGCTCAGAGGAGCCGAGCACCCAGCTCCCCGCCGGCGTGCGGCTCGGCTGCCAGCAACATCCCACCCCACCTCCTGGGGCTGGGTTGGGTTCTGGAGGTGCAAACGCTGTGAACACCAGCATCTCTCCCACCCTTCTTCAAGACCCTTCTTGCAGCAACACGCCTGGGCGAGGGAGCAGAGCACAGCCCGGGAGGGGTTTGGAGAGGGCACGGCCACCGTGGCTTCAACACGTTATTGCTCCAGCCTGCGATGACCCTGGATTTCTTCTGTGCTCAACCCACAAGCAGAAATGCTGCTGGTGGCTTGCGTAGGCTGGGGCAAACCTGAGCCAGCGTTCGGTACCGACGGGCCATGGAAACGAGCTCTCCCCAGCCCTGTGGTGGGTGGAAAGTTATCCAGGGTTGAGCTTCGTCGTGGAACGGCGCAGCCCGACCCGCCGCCAACCCCCCTGGGTGCTGAAGGCGGGTGGAAAAACAGCGAGGGGCGAATCTCCCTTCCCCTCTGCAATGTCACCTTGGGCAATGCCACTGCGGAGACGCCGTCCCCAGCACCCCCCCAGCCCCTGCACGAGGGTTTGCAGCTCCCCCAGCGCCCCTGCACAAACTCTCTAGGAAATTGCTGTTAAAATTAGGGTCTCTGTGGCCTCAGCATCGTCACTGGTGATAAAGGTCTCCCAAGACAAGCGCTGCACGTGTTCAGGGCCGGCAGCACGCCCGGGCTGGGCACAGGACCCAAAGCCGGGGTGCAGGGGGTGCCGTGAGGGGACCACACCAGCCCGACTTGGGGATTAATCAGGGGAATTAGACTCTGGCTGCTTTGGGATTTTCCTTAATTCCTTCAGGTATTTCCACAGCTTTAAGCCTGGCTCACAGGGCACACATGCAACGAGTTTCTGGGGAGCAGCCGAAGGCAGCGGCTGAGCAGGAGGAGCCTGGCTCCCGCTGCTTCTCCTCCCTGCAAAAAAACACCCTTAATTTTTGGACAAAACATCCCCTTCCATTGCCGAGCCCAGCACCTGCAGCCTGTCCCGGGGGAAGCCCTATAAAGCAGAGGGAACAGAGGGAAAGAGGTTTCTTCGCAGCGTTTCACAACTCATCTCGCAGCCTGGCAGCAGCTGCCGAGTCCTGACGCAACATCTCCCCGTGTTTTGCATGTTTCTAGCTCAGGTCTTTCCTCTCCATCGCAGCCCCCCGGCTCCAACCGGCATTTCCAACCCCGGCACCAGCCTAAGAACCACGACGGGACGTTTGCACGGCAACAGAAAAAGGAGTCCCATCATTTGCAAAGGGATAATAAATAAATAAAAATCCATAATTATTGTCAAAGCCGAGGTACAAACGTGTGAATTCAACCAGATCCTGTCCCAGAGGCAGACAAAAAGGTTTTTTTAAGCAACGATGGTTTTGACGAAGGGCTGAACGCAGGAGCCCTCTGCAAAGCCGCTGAGGGGGTGGGCGAGAGGCGAAAGCAGAGAGTTTTCTACAAGTGCCGTGTTATTTCTGGCCAGACCACCGAGGAGTTTTAGTTTAAAAACGTCTGCCTCTACCTACCGACCCGCTGGCTGAACAGGAAGCAGAAACGCGGGGGCTCCAGCAAGCGAGAAAATATAAACCCAGTTTGGGCTGTTAGTTGGCCATCAAAAGCAGAAGAAACTGAAAACAACGAAAAATTCGATTTCTCCTCATTTTCACCTAGAAAATCCATTTGAGCATTAAGTCCCCCCCGTTTTTTTTTTAAAGGGAGACAGAGAACTTCACCAAAACCAGTGTGGAGGCGACAGCAAGGTCCTGTTAATCTTAATATTTAACAATTCCTCTGTGCAAACGCAGCGGGGGGGGACACACAAAGCATCTCTGCGCCCGCTCTGCCCCTCGCAGCCCACCCAGGAGCCATCCCAGCACCCCTGTAACCCGGGGGGGACTCACCTTGAGCTGGGATTTGGAGACCTTGCCGCTCTTCTCCACGTCCAGGGCGGTGAAGGCGTACCAGATGGACTTGAGCAGCTCGGCTCGCAGGTCCATGGCTACAGGCGGCGGTGGCAGAGGCGGCTCTGGCGAGGCCGAGGATCCGGTTCCAGGAAACCGCCTGCCTCGACAGCCTTGGGCGGCGGGGGCCACGCGAAGCAGGAGCGCCATCTGCTTGGGCGCGCCCCGGAGGAGCCCACGGGGCCACCTCTTGCCCCCACAGGCCACATCGCAGCCCCACGGGCCACAGGTCTTTGCCCCCTCCACGGACAGATCCCTGGAAGCACAATGCAGGGCTCCCAGAGCACAAACGGGACAGGGATTCGTAACCCTTTGCTCGCTCAAGCCTAGAGATCAAAAAAGCTTTCTCGACATTCGTGTTCTGCGGAGAGAAATCCCCTCCCTGACTCAAAGCAGCAGTTCCTCTTCTGGGATTTAAATGAAGAGCTTCCCCTCGCAGCGGGAGAGCAGGCTGTGCCTTTTGGAAAGGCTCCAGCCCGGCTTCTTTTGGGATCAGTTGTGCCAAGGGAGGCGAGCAGAGATCCAGCCTGTTCTTTGCCCGCAGAAACCTCTTCCTCTGCAAACTCCTCGGGTGTACCAAAAAAATAAAACACCTGATTGCTGGGAGACTGCGCTGGTGTTAGATTTACAGCTGGACTCCAAAATAAAGGTCTTTTCCAACCTAAATGATTCTCTGTGTTAGCTTTGTCTGCAAACTGCCCGGGGCAGAGGTAGGCAGCGGAGGGGCGGAGGTTGCTCTGCCAGCCCAGGTCTGTCTCTCCGGCTCAGAGGGTTGTAGGATGCATTCACAGTCACATTTTTGTGTGTTAAGTGACACAATTCCCTAAAACCAGGCTTGCTGGAGGAGCCAAGGCCTGATCTGAGATTCAGGAGATAGCTCTTAGCACCTCTAAGACACAGGCTGAGAGCTCAGAAGCTACAACTTACCTTGCTCACCCCCCTCCTCAGCACTGCTGTTGGACAATCACTGCCCTTTGGGTCAATTCAACACATCTCCTGAACTTCCTTAATTCTTACATCTGAAAATCGTAACATCCATCCCACCCTCTGGCCCCAGGCACTGAAAGAGAGAAGGGTGCTGCTTTTTTTAAAAAGAACATTTTTAATTTGTTTTTTTTTTTTTTTTTATTTTAACTCAGTATTTACATCCAAGTCTAGCTCAGCCTCCAACAAACGCTGGTTGGCTTCATGGAGGGAGCGCCTTGCTCTCCTCCCCAGCGCTGGGTCTGCCAAGGAAGTGCTCGAGAGCGGAGTGTGATAAAGAGGTGGGAGAATCGCTGTCAGAGCCAGCCCGGGCACTCGCTCCAGCATCACAAACTGGTCACCACTCCAGCCACCAAGCCCAGGACAGCCTGGGCGTGCTTTGAGGGGGCTTTATTGCTTCCGTGCATATGCTGCTCACCTGTCCCTCACCTGGAGGGTGGGCAGGAAAGGGGAGCTGCTGGACCATTCCTAGAGGGAGAGGGCAGGAAGTGCCTCTCCCCAAAAAATTTTGCACTCCCAGAGACTGCTGAAATCTCTGTGGCTCCACCTCTACAGCAGGAGGCTGGCAGGTCTTGGAAATCTCAGCCATGAAGAAATAAATACTAGAAGACACAACCTGCCATCTCCTCCAGACAGAGGGAGTCGGTGCCCAAGGCAAAGAGCAGGAAAGTTGCTGCTCAGAGCCCAGGAAAACAGCAGAGCCTCCAGGAGAAGGCAGCAGCCGAGTGCCTTTGACAGCCCTTCCTTGGAGAGAAGAGCCCTTGAACAGGGTCACTCTGGTAGCCCAATGCCAGCCTCAGCTCTCACCGCCTGCGCGGCGCACACGGACACCTGCCCTCCCTCGGGTACCGCACCTCTGCTGCGTGCCAGCCGGCCCGGTTCCTGCCGCCCCCGCGGAGGGCAGGCCGGGGCTGCCTGCTCTGCCTGCCCGGGAGGCTCGGCGGGGTCTCAGCACCCGTTCTCAGACACGGCTGCGTCAAGTGTTACAGGTTCCTGCTGGATGGCTGCTGCGGCCATGCTGATGGCTTCCTCCAGGCTCTGCTGCTCTTCTAACTAGTGGAGGAAAGAGAAAGTGAGAGAGAGAACACTGTCCTCCCAAAAGGTGGGCTGGGGAGGCATGGGCTCGCTCAGGGCAGAGGTAGGAGGGATTGGCAGTGGGTGGCAGAGGGAGAAAGTGGCAGGGCAAAGCAGGGGGAGACACAGCTACGGTGGGGAAAGGCTGTTTACAAAGGAGCATTCTGCAATCCAAGGAGCGTGTCCCTGCTCTCCTCTAAACACAGGGCACCTGGGCATGAAGGAGCAGCCACCCTGGGCAAGAGGGGATGCAGCGGAGCAAGAGGGTCAGTGCTGAAGCCAGTGGGTGGGTGGGGAAGTGAAGGGGAAGGTGGCAGGAGCTGTGTGGTACCTGCACTGCGATGTGGGTGCCATTGGCGGTAGTCAGCAATGCCACCTGCTGCTGACGGAGGGATGTGATGGCTGATTCTTCAGACATGACTGCCCCAGAAGTGACTACGGTGACCTGGGAAAAGTTAAGATAAGAAACAATCACGTTTCAAAAGAAAATGCAACTCCCTTCTAGCAGGCTGTTCCTCTGCAGGGCAAAGGGAAGGTCCCAGTTTTGTCTGTACCGGCTGTGTCTCGGTGCCATCCGCCTTGGCCACAGCCACAGCGTGTGTGTCACCACCCACCAGCTCTTCCTCGGGCACAGGGAGGGCACCGCTCTGCGTCACCATGCTGATTGCACTGCCCAGGGCCTGCAGGTCTTCCTGCGACAAACTGACCTGGGTGGGAGAACAGCGGGTGCTCTCAGCCAGGACGGCTGCTTAGGGAAGCCTTACACAACTCCTGAGATGAGCAACACAAAGGTCTCAGTAAGGATGAAACATTCTCTCCTCCTCTGCACGCAGGTCCTAGGGCACAAAGAACTCTGAGGACTTTGCTCAGGGTCACGGACAGAATCGATGGAGAACTCACAGACTCCAAGTCTCCAGCTCTACCCCTTCTACGACACCTCCCCTTCCCATTTAGCACCTTCTCTCCAGACTTTGAAGCAACAGCTTGTGCATCGCTGCAGCACGGAGCGTTCAGACTAAGAGGAAACAAGCGTGACTCAGGACAGCTGTTTCCTTTGCCCCATGTCACAGAAGGCAGTTTTTCCCAGTCAGCACCCGGGCAGCTGGTGGAGGGAAGTACAAGGAAAGCACTGCTGTATACCAACAATGAAAAAACAATCTCCAAATCCAGCCTGTGTCAGCAGAGATTGGGAGCTGCCTCTCCACAGCTGGCCGGGAGGTGAGGGCTGCCAGGCACTGCACGCAAGCCTGAGCAAACGCCCGCAAGAAGGCGAGTGGGGGACCAGAGGCCTGTTCTTTACCCCCCACACCGAGACTGCAGCAGTGGGGTAAGGCTGTAAGGAGGGAGCCCTCAGGACAGACAGAGCCCAGGAAGCCCCAGGGTCTGTTTTAGGCTGAGAAAAGCCTTAAAGAGAACACCAAGGCTTGGTAGAGGCAGAATCTTACTCAGTTAACTGCTGTCCCCCACATGCTGGAGGCTGTCAGGGTCCGTACCTGCTCTGTCCCATCCTGAGAGATAAGCGAGACCTGCGTAGGCATACCATCGTCATCTTCCTCTTCCTCTTCATCTTCCTCCATCTCTGACAGGAAAGCAATATGCTGGCTCTTCACGGGGGAGCCTCTGTCAGCAGCAGCAGCTGAGTCAGGGAAGGGGAAGAGCAAAAGGGGTGAGAGAAGAGCTAATCAGAGCGTGAAAACACACGCCTGACTCGAGCTCCTGCCAGCTGCCTGAGGGGCCAGCACAGAGCAGCACAAGATCGTGATGACAACAGCCCCGTGTTGGCCTGGGAAGAAGGGTCTTTACCTCACCCTGTACTACAGAATGGGCAGGAGTCCGTTCCCAACCCGTGCCATACAGTGAGGACCATGGGGAGCCCTTTACTCCCGTCTGTGACACAGATCTGGGTTTGATGGGGGGGGCAGGAGGCCACAGCGCAGACCTGGCTCTGAGGGGAGCGCCTGCGGGCTCTCACTGTCATCCCTCTGCCCTTTGCTGCATGGCCTGACCCAAGCCTGCCGCAGGCGATGGGGAAGTGGCTGCTCACCCTCCAGCTGCTGCTGCTCGTACAGGGCCTGTTCGCTCTCCTCCGTGGCCTCCAGCTCCCCGTGGCTGCTGCGCTTGTGCATGGCCAGCGTGGAGGTCTGGCGGTAGGTCTTCCCACAGCTATTGCAGGTGTAGGGCTTGCAGTGCGTGTGGACCACGTGGTGTTTGTAGAGGCTGGAGTACTCAGTGAAGCGCTTTCCGCAGCCCGGCACAGTGCACATGTACGGCTTCTCTCCTAGGGCAGAGGCCACAGAGCAGAGCTTAACCCACTCACCCTCCTCATGCTCTAGGAAGGGGTTCCCCATTAAGAGGGAATAGCTGGAGACAGACTACTGCAACAATCATCAGCTTGATAAAGCCATTCCAATTTGCTTTAACTCCCTGGCTACTTCCAGACCTACCCCTGCAAGGCTTGGCCTGGAAATGACCGTTTCAGTCCCGCAGATTTCCCTGCTGCCCCACGCTGTCAGTGCAGCCAGCTGGCTGGGGAGGGGCTGTCTGTTTCTCCCTCTCCTCCTCTTACCTGTGTGGATTCTCATGTGGTTCTTGTAGTTGGTGGCGCTGGTGAAGCCCCTCCCGCAGTTGGGCTCCGGACACATGTAGGGCCGCTCGCCCGTGTGCGTTCGGATGTGAACCTTGCGGATGTTGGATGTGGTGAAAGAGCGGCCGCAGCCCACGAAGGGGCACTTGAAGGGACGCTCCCCTGCGTTGAGAGAGTAACGTGGACGAGAGCCCTGCTACAACACAGACACCTGCATCCCTTCACTCCTCCACAGTATTATACCAACAAGACCTCAGATCAGACCCAACTGCTGGCACATTTCCTCTAGGAACACTGGCATCCCTACACCTTTTGCTCTTCCGTTTGCAACTGAGTCGAGAATCCCTCGTACTACCCACCTACTTCTGTCTGAAGACAACTTTGGTTCTGCCTTGCTTCACCCAAAAAGGCATGCCCAGGACAAAGGCTGAAGCAGTACTTTATCTTGGAGACCCTTTCACTGGGGAGCTCAGTTCTTCTCACCTGTGTGTGTCCGGATGTGTTTCTGTAGATCCCCAGAGGTTTTGAAGGCTTTGCTACACACATCTTCTGGACACTTGTACGGTTTCTCACCAGTATGTGTTCTCATGTGGCTCTTCAGCCCATACCCTGTCCAGGAAAGAAACTACAATTAAATTTTATAACAAGAAGGAAATACTACGGCAAGCTGTGTGCCACCTCTCAGTTCATGCATTTTTGAATGTCTGTCCTGTGCCTGCAAAGCTGAAGGGGAAGAAATATCTGAACAGCCTCACATCACCACTGACAACTCAGCTTCTTCCTGTGACTCCTTTAATCTGTCCATAATCAATCAAGTCCCAGGCAGTCTGCTATGCTGCAGTTCCTTCTCAGGCGGCTTTAAAAGCTATGCTCACTGTGCTCTGCTGGAAAAAAGCCAGGGCTGATACTCAAGAGTGGCTTGGACTGGACAGAAATCAAATTCACTCAAAAGAGAAATCGTTACCTGTAGCAAATGCTTTCCCACAGCTTGGGAAGTCACATGTATATGGCCGGTCACCTGTGTGAGCACGTTCATGTACCTGGAAAAGAAAGAGCAGGTCCCTAAAATGAGGTCCAAGGCAAGGAGGAAGGAAAACAGTGTGGAGAAATCTAGCTGGTGGAGAGAATCTGAAGTTCTCTGTTGGATTTCACCTTGGCCAATTAACACCCCTGGATCTCTTGGGGAGTCAAGCACACAACAGCCTTTTGTACAGCAGCATTCTGATCTGGGGACATGGCTGGTGTGCACACTGCGTGACTGCATGTCACCTGCTTTACCTTCAGATGGTGAGCGGTGGTATAGAGGCGGCCACAGCCTTTGTACCCACAACGGAAAGCTCTACTGCTGGCCTGCTGCCCCTTCTCATTGCTGTGCACTTCCTCCTCCTGCAAATCCTGTCGAGAGATGCATGGAAATTAATTCAGCAAGCCGCTACAGCAGGCTTCACAAAGCCCATGCACACCATTTCCCTCCTTGCCATACACACGCATTCTTTCAGTTATCCTCACAAAAACATGTTCCTACCAACACAACTTGTGCACATATGGTAAAACCCAAGTGACAGGGGAGGAGTTTAAGAACCAGCATTTCCCATCCCCACCTCCCAGCTCACATAACTCACCTCTCTGTGCTTCACTTAGCTCATTTGTAAAACTTGCTGCTAATATATTTGCTAACCTTGCAGAGAAGCCACAAAACTTTTTTAATTACTAGCTGGCAAAGCACTCTGCATCAAGAGGAGTTCGGCCTAGTTTCAGAAATGCATCACTGAAAAATTCATACCTGGGAAGGGACGTCGCTGGAATCCCCACTCTTCGTATGGTGGGTGTCTGTCACTCCCTCCTCTTCCTCATCAGACACCTACAATCAAAGAGGCACGGGTACTGTTCATACCTCTCTGTACAGCATGGAGCAGGTGAGCAACCCAAGCAGGAAGGCATTCACACCAGCAGTGCCACCCCCCTCTTCTCCAGAGAGCTAGGGGAGGCTGCTCCTACCACAGCAGAAAGGTCGCCAACAGAAAGAAAACACCTCCAAGGAGGGACATATAAAGCAAGAAAAAAAAATCCACTTAAACCCTAGGCCAAACGTGGACCACTACACCAGCCCCCTCAGTGCTGCTGGCAGACCATGAAAGCAGTGTTGCATCCTCACCTTACTGGCATACTGCTTTAATGCATTAATGGTCTCGACATCAAAGGCATCCTCCTCCTCCTCTCCAGCCAGCTCCTCCAGCCCAGTTTCTGCCTGCACTTCCAGGATGGTGCTGCCAGGTGGCATGATGACAGGACGGTGTATGTAGGCAGTGGAGCCATCCTCCAGCTGGATGGCCTCGAAGGTGCTGGGGTCATAACTTTCTGCAAGAGGAAAACAATAAAATCAAATGTAAAAGAGCTGCTGAGTGGGAGGCACTCTTTGTCTCCTTGGGCTACCTACAGCCTTCAAAATCTAAGACACTTTAGCAGCTTCCACTCCAGCTGCCAAGGGAAGAACAGGGAGCACTCGTTACCTTTAGCTGTGTCGTGTATGTAAGCCATGCTGCCATCTTCCAACACCACTGGCTGACCATCTTCAAAAGCCACAGACTCTAAAAGAAAAGAAAAACATCCACACACCTTACTGGAAGACTCGGTTGGGATGGAGGGGATACTCCATCAGCTCCTGAACCCTACGGTACTCACAGCCACAGAAGAGGACACAGCAGGGCTGCCTGCTTGCACTGAAAGTCAACCACAACTATAGGTTTTAAGACAACCATTTGAGCCCTTCCGACATGAATTATGAGGTTTTTAAGGCTTCATGCATAGCTTTATCACACTTCTTTAGCTGGATGGGGCAATTCCAAAATGCCAAGTTATGTCCCACACAAAACAGACAGCTCTGGCACAGGGGTGTGTAACTCCCCCTTCCACGGCAGGGGAAGCAGGGGTGAGAATGAAAACCCCTCTCATTGTGCATGTGTGTTTGGATGTAGGGAAGAGGATGAAGGGAGGAAAGGGGCACAGCCAGGCACACAACGTGGGTTTCAAGCACGCTTTTAAGAACAGAAAAGGGAGGTGGCATACAATGAACTTTGGAGGGAGACGGAAGGACTGCCCAGAGCAAGAGAGTTCTTTCTAGCTGCCCTTTTACACCTTATCGTGGCTGGGGATGATTCCTCTGTGCCACTCTGGTTCCTGCCACATGAAATGAATTCCCATCACCTCTCAGACTAATGTCACCTCATTTCAGAGGTGACATTGGCTTACGGGTCAATGACCAAGGTGGCATTAGTTCCAACAATCCCCACCCTCCCCTCCAAACACCTATTCCAAAAGTAATATATCATCTCATAGTTCAGAGGAAATTCCTGTCCAACTGCTCCTAGATGAAACAAACTTTGTTTGGGCTCCGTAGCTGGCACAAACACAGCACACAGCTTACTTGCTTCTAGACTTGCAATCTGACAACCGTGAGAGAGCCCACAGGTGAAACAACACTTAACAAACATTTGCTTACACCACCAGCTAATTTGCCTTCTTGTCAGGTTGCTAAAACCTTTGCAGGAAATCACATGTGCTATGTCCTTCCTCATTCAGCCTCGAACCCATGGGCAAGAAAAAAAAACCTACACCTATATGGCACTCTTAAAGCTAGAGCTAAGAGAGGAGCCTGACTGTGGGAACACAGACAAATTCAGCTACAACGTGCATCTAAAAAAGAAAGAAGCGAATGTATGGTCCTCACCTTTCTGAACTGTCACCTGATGGATATAAGCTGTGGTTCCGTCTTCAAGTTCAATGACTTGCCCTTCAATCAGCTTTTCACCTGAAACAGTTAAAAAAATGCCATCAGCACTGCCTGCAGAGTCCCCTCTTTCTGGTCCCACGAGCTGTCCCCTTTGCCACATCTTCTCAAGGAAACCAGTCCCACACCACTGTTACTTATAAGCTGTTATTTATCAAGCTTTCCCCTGAATAGCCATAGAGGCACTTAACTTCCCAGAAATGCTGTAGCCTCCCTTTCCTAGACAGGAGAATACAAGACAAAGAACTTCAGTCATCACTTGTTTACAAGCAGCCCTTCACAGCCCTGTAAGCCAAGAAGCAGAAAGAATGATGTGTGCTAAGCGTATTGGATCTAAAGTAGAAAGCAGTTACCCTTGTGCTGCAGAAAAATTTCAACTGGGAGCTTCTAACAGCATCAGCAAGGGCCTGAAGATTTATTTTCTTCTACTTTGGTGGAGGATCAACTCTTGGAAAAAAAATTACAGGACCTAAAGTGTTGCTACCCTTGATGGGTTGTGAAGACTGGACTCTTAAAATAACAGTAACCCTATAATAATGTTTTAGTTACCAAATTATTTTGATGCAGAGAGGACGTTGCTCTATCCCACTCAAATATGAGGAATCCAGGTTGTTTTCACCTGGTGCACAATGTTTGTGGGGGTCACAAAACCTGGTGGTTTTCAAGATAGTCCAACTCCACACACGTAATAAACTTGCAGTGAGTTTGCACAGAAAAGAAACCAAGAGAGCAATCCCCAGGACATGGAACCTCACAACTCAACTGTCCTGTTCCACAGGCTGGGAAACAGCGTGTTCCTCTTCTGGTGGTGGTGAAGGAAGCAGCCCCTCAGCAACACCAAAATAAGGGCAGGTGTTGAATTTGGCACTGACATCGCTTCAGTTAACCAGTGTTGAGCTCAGCACCCCTTTAAGTGAGAAAAGCACTACTGTGAACCAAATTCTATGGATCTCAGTGAAGTAAAACACCCTGCTTAGCTTCAGGGGAAGTTTTGGCTGCATGGAGTCCTGCAGGCCATAGCATGAACTCCATTTCCCCCATTACCCTGGAGAGAACAGGGCTCACTCTGGTCTGAACGGAGCCTTCGTTTGCTACAGCAACAGCTCTTCCATCTCCAAAGCTTTATTTCCAAACCAGAGGCATGTTTTATTCCTGCTGCATCACTCTTCTGCGCAAATCTAACAGAGAGCTGCTAGCTTCCTGTCCAAAGCAACCATACAAGATGTATGAGAGTTCATGTGCCATCAGGGCACTTTTGATAAGTCTGACTTTAATTTCACAGCGTCAATATCAAGAGACTTTTAGACTCTGCAGCCCAAAGGAACCGTTACCTTTGACAGCCTGCTGAATGTAGGCTGTCGTCCCGTCACTAAGGGTCACTGCTTGCAAGCCCAGGCTCTCCATCCTGCCCCGATGGCTGGTCCTCAGACATGAATTTCCCTTTACTCAGCGTGCTCGCAGAGAGCACTGGGACCCAGAGCAAGAGGTTTGCCTTCTTTGTTGCAAGCCTTAAATAAAAAGAACAATTCATATCTTATTTTCTCCCAACATACGTATACTCACTTTTGCACATCAAGAAAGGCTTGAATGGCAGACTATTTTGGAGATTATAAAGGATTAAACTGGACAAAAGATGCACCCTTCCCTCACCAATGGCAGGCAGGGCTAACAATCTATGCCACAGACAAATACAAGATAAAGCTTATCACACCAGTGAACTGACAGACTCTTTTTAGAGACGGCATAAATGCCACATTCAAGTCCTTCCCATCCTCCAAATTATCTGCAGGAAAGGCTTCCCAGTACTTTAAAATCTGAACCTACAGGCTGAGGGTGTCCTGTACTGCAAGAGACAGGGGAAGCACGATGAGCTTTGGCCCTGGAAGCATCTTCATTCTCTCCTCCCTTTCCCATCTAATTTCTGGCTTTCTGAGGAACAGAATTTCAGGCTATAAGCAGATGATATTAAAACATCCACACCCCGAGAACATTTTGCTAAAGAGGCACTCTGCTGATAGCTTATCTTTAAAAGCAGCTGCAGTGCATTCTTCATGAGTAATCTCTGAGATAGCCTAATATTTTATCATTTTGACTTCCAGGAACAAGTCTGACCGCTCTGTCTGTCACTGCAGCACCCAGGGGTGCAGCCAGGCTTTCTACCACACTTAAGTGCCCGCTAACCCAAGCGCTCCCTAGACCCAACAGACAGCTCCTGTCCAGCTGCAGCAGACTCTTGCCTGCTTTTAGGGCTGACACCTCCTGAGAGCCACTGCAGCTCATTTCCCAGCAAAGGCTCCATCTCAGCAGGGTCGCTGGGGCATCAATGCGGAATCGAGGCCCCTTTGAGCTGCCACGCAAACCGCTGTCAGCGCTGCTGGAGGGGCTGCGACCCCCTGGAAGGGATGGGGTAGGCGCTGTCTGAGGAAACCCAGGGGCAGGCTGCGGTGTGAAGCCACTCAGGGGATGACAGGGGACGTGCCTCCCGTGTCAGGGCTGGCTGGGGACAGGACAGGGCTGGGGACAGGGCCTGGCGCCATGGCGACCTCCGAGGGGAGCGGCGGGGCGGGGCAGGGCAGGCCCAGATGCCCTGGGAGTGGCGGGGAGGCATGGCGGGGCTTCCCCCGCGTTGTTAGCCAGGGGGGTGGCGGTAGCAGCTCGCCGGGGTCCGGCTGCCCGTCGGCCACCATCTCCCCCCCCCTCCCCTCAGCCCTCCCGACCACCGGCACCGACCTGCGGGAACCCGACGGGGCCGAGTCCGCCGCCTGACCGCCATGCACCGGGGCAAGGCCCCCGGCTCGCCCCGCCCCGCAACCCGCATAGCGACACGGCTCACCGTCACGTCTGAGGCATTCCCCGCCCGCCATCCAGGTTCCGGGGCACCGCCTCCCCCGGAACTGGGCTGGCAGGGCCGGTTTACGGAGTCACTGGGCGGCCAGTGCGCATGCGCAGTGCCGGCACTGAAGCCGAAGGGCTCAGCGTGCCCTCAGGGGCCTTGCCCTGGCGCAGGCCTTTCCCGCTTCAGCGCGTCCCTGCGCAAATAAACTTAACACCGAGGGTTTATAGCACTGAAACCAAAGAGGGGAACCTGGCTCGGCGCCAGGCTGCGTCCCGTCTCCTTCCGGCGACTGCTGAGGGGAGGCCGGGGCTCCCGGCACGCGTACCCTCCTCACTGCGCTGCGAAGCGACGGAGGAGCTCCTGGGCTGGTAGTCTGAGAGAGGAGGCAAAGAGACCACGGCTGCTCGTTGCGAAGGAGACGCGGACAGGGAACTGCCCGCCGAGGGGAGCCGAAAGGCGGGGGAAGCCGGTACGGTGCTCTGGCACCGCGCTCCGCCACCCCCAGCATGGCGGCCCCCGCGCCACACTCTGCCATTCCCAGCATGGCGCCGCGCGACCAGATCTCGCGAGATCCGCCTCCATTTATACCGCGCGGGGCCCCGCCCCGCCCCTTCGGTCCGCGCCAGCCGCCGCCGCCGCCATGAGGTAGGCCCGGGTCCGCTGCGCCATCAGCCGCCATCCGCGCCCGGCGGGCGGCCGCGGGGCCGTCTGGGCGGTCGGCGGGGTGCGGGCAGCGGGGGCCGATCGCGGGGGAGCGCGGATGGGCTGGGGCGGACTCAAGGGCCGTGTCCCCCCCCCCCCCCCCCCCCCCGCCGCGGCCTGCAGGAGGCCCCGGCAGGGTCAGCCCTGAGCCGGCGTTGCCTTCCCCCCCCGCAGCAGCAAGGTCTCCCGCGACACGCTGTACGAGGCGGTGAAGGAGGTGCTGCAGGGCAGCAAGACCAAGAAGCGCAAGTACGAGCCCACGTACCAGGCCCTGGCACTTGGCCGGGGTCTCGCTCTTCCCCCAGCCCGGCTGCCCCTCACCCGCGCCGCTGTCATCTCTTCTCCCTCAGGTTCGTGGAGACGGTGGAGCTGCAGATCAGCCTGAAGAACTACGATCCCCAAAAAGACAAGCGGTTCTCCGGCACCGTCAGGTTCGGCATCCTCTTGCTCCCACCCAGCCTTCGGCCTGCGCCTCCCCGCTGCTGCCGGGCCCCACCGCAGGGCAGGAGGACGCAGCGCTGAACCGCTCGGGTAGTTCAGACCACCCCGGCTAAGCGGGTGCGGCTGGACGGACCCCTACCCTGGGTCTTAAAACATGAGGGGAGGTGTGGGAGGCCCCTGTGCTGTCCCCACCGACCTGCTGGAGAAGGCAGGTTGGAAGCTGTGGCGGAAGATCCCCAGGTGCTGTGGTAAGGTATCTTTGTGATGGCTCCCATGGAAGCGCTTGTGGTGCCAGCGGTTCGTAATAATTTGGGCCTTCTGTCCCCAGGCTGAAGTCAACTCCACGGCCCAAGTTCTCTGTCTGCCTGCTGGGAGACCAACAGCACTGCGATGAGGCCAAAGCAGTTGACATCCCTCACATGGACATAGAAGCTCTGAAGAAACTCAACAAAAACAAGAAGCTGGTGAAGAAGCTGGGTGAGTGGTGGGGTGGATCGGGCTCCGAGTACCCTGGCTGACTTGAGAAGGCTGGGTAAGCAGGATAGTTTTTCCTGTACTCAGATTTCCATGTCATGGTGAACTGCAGGGAATAGAAAGCTGAGCAGAGTCAGCCTGAAGTACAGGGATCTGGACAGAAACTACCCAGAAAAGCCAACGACCTGTTACCAGTGCAGAAGGTTTGACAGGCCAGCCCACCAGGAGTGAGAGCAATTGCCCTCTGGAAGGAAGGGAGAGAGAGAGGAAAATGTTCCTGTCTCCTTGAAGGTTTCACCCTTAGCTGGTGTTCCTCACTGTCCTGGTCAGGGAGCTGGAGTACAGCAAAAGCAGAGAAAAGCTGGAGGCAAAAGTTTGCTTTAGTCCTGTGGTACTTACATGAACACGATGAAATTTGCTTATTTTCACTTGGTAAGAGAGAAAATCCTTCCCTCCATGTAAAGTCTAAGTCATTTTGATACATATCTCAGGCAGACAAGAACTTTCCCCTCAATCCATAATCAGCCTTGGAACCATATGCAATTAGGAGGTGACGTGGGATACCACTGCTGTGAGCTAGGGCTCTCCGAGGTGTGTGATCCAGTATGTGTGTGTGCACGGGCTGTGGTGGGAGGCTCCTGGTAGCGCTCGGAGCTCAGCGTTGCTCACCGGCAGCTCAACAAACACCAGTTCCTTCAGAGAAATGAACTGTGTACAGTTAGGAGTGGGCTGTGAGGGTGTGAAGGTGGGTTCTGGCAGGTTGGGCTGTTGTGACAGGAGGAATTTCTAATGTAATATGAGTAAAACCAGCTTTGGTTCAGCTAGGCAGGGCTCTGAGGATGTCAGAATGCGCATGTTGAGGGAAATGGAGCAGTGCAGTCTCAGCTGAGCTGTTGGTTTTAAGCTTGGTGTAGGAGCTGAGAGTCCTACATTGGTTCTCTCCTCACAGCTAAGAAGTACGATGCCTTCCTGGCTTCCGAGTCCTTGATCAAGCAGATTCCTCGAATCCTGGGTCCGGGGCTGAACAAAGCTGGCAAATTCCCTTCTCTCCTCACTCACAACGAGAACCTGGTGGCCAAGGTTGATGAGGTCAAATCTACCATCAAATTCCAGATGAAGAAGGTAAAGCAGGGCTTTTCCTCCCCAAAACAGCTACATACCTGAGGGTTATTTGTGGTGAGTGGTCACTGTATGTGGCTGCCATCTCCGCTCTGGGCTGTAGGTGTCCCTCGAGCATCTTCCTAAAACAGCAGCCAGGCAGACAGCACCCAGAGCACGCAGCTGCCAGCTGGAAAGGAGGAGTGATTAATCTGTGGTTGAAAGATCTTAAAGCAAATGATTAGGAAGATGATCTTGATGTTTCACTGCTGAGCACAATCAGTCATAATTAACACTTCTTACAGTAAGTGGGTGACACTTGCAGGGTGGGGCCCCTGCGCCAGGCGTGCCCCCATGGGTCTGTGCACGCAGCCGTGCTTCGCCAGAGGCGAGTGTGGGACTTGACTCTGCAAGTGAACTCTGGAGCCGCTCTGCGGGTGTCTGCTCTTGCTGTCAGGGCGAGCTGGCTCCCTAAAACCAAAATAACCCTCTGCAGGCAGTTTAATCTCATGTCAGCGGTCTAAATGTGACTCATGGGTATTACTCAGAATTAACAGCTCTGCTAGCTGAGGTGCATCCTTGGACTCCAGCTGATGTGGGCCTGGGGGCACAACAACTGGGAGGACACAGCAAATGTGATAGTTTGCAAATGCTGGAGCGTTTTTAAGTAACTGAGCTAATGATGTCCTGACACTTTGCCTGTTCGCTCGCTCGTAAATCCTTTTGTCTTCAGCCTGTGGGGAACATCCACTTACAAGCTCCTCAGTGAGGCTGGCAGGCAGAGGCTTGGCTTGTGTCTTGTGTGCAGAAAGAAAGGGCTGGTGGCTGCTGCCCAAAACAAAAAGTGAAGCTGGCACCGCGCTTAGCAGGGAAGTTTGGAGCTCATCATCCGTCCTGCGCCGGGTTAGCGGTTTGCAGGGCACATGCCAAGGCCGCCTAACGAGCAGGGTGTGGGAGCAGAGTTAAACCAGAGCTCTGCTCCCAGTTCAGCCCAGCTCGTGACACGTCCTTCCCTGTCCCGGGGAGGCAGCTGCCTTCTCTAAGTCGCCTTTGCGCTCTGAGGAAGCAAACTGAGAGGTGGCATCCAGATGCTACCAGAGGTGTTTATGGGCACCGTGTGCCAAATACCACGAGCTCTGTGGAAACACCCAGGGGTCAGCTGGAGAAGGCACGTCCTGCCCACAGAACATGAGATAATTTGATAGCCTGATGAGTTTAGATCAGCACTAGGCTGTTCTGTCACTTGCTTGGCTGGAATCTTTGATTTCTCCCCAAAACCTCTTACCTGCACGAGTGACTTTGGTGTCCCTGTCCCCCAGGTGCTCTGTCTGGCTGTGGCTGTCGGTCACGTGAAGATGACAGAGGATGAACTCGTCTACAACATCCACCTGGCCATCAACTTCCTGGTGTCCTTACTGAAGAAGAACTGGCAGAACGTGCGTGCCTTGTACATCAAGAGCACCATGGGGAAGCCCCAGCGCCTGTACTAATGGGGCAGCAATAAACTTTTAGGACAACCCCCAGGTGTGTGTTTGGTTGTGTTCCTCCAAAGCTGGTTGGGAAGGGTTTGCTAAAGAGCTGCTCACCTCCTCCTAGCGAGAAATGCTGCAGTGAGCTGATGGGGACATGAATTCAAGTGGAATATTGGAGCTTTTGAGGGAAGGAGCCTCATCATCCTGCACTCAGAGCAGAGCAGGGAGGGGGAACAGCTCCACCCGCACCCACAACAAGCAGAACTGAGGTGGTTCCCACAGCTGAGGGTGCCCGGGGCAGGTAGAACTGGTCAGCAGTTGTGCTGTAGCCCCCAGACCCTCCAGCTCACCCGCAGAGGGGAAACCCTTACCTTGTGCTGCCCTCGCCTGAAGCCATCCTGGAGGCAGGGCCTGCCCCTTCCCAGCAGCCTCTGTATCTGGGGGACACATTTATAGGCTTTTGCTGCCCCCACAACAACCAACACCTGGGGCCAGGGGCTCCTGCCCAGCAGCAGCTCAGGAGGGCTTGATGAGGGTCTCCCAGCTGGTCCCAGTTGCCCACAGGATCCAGAGGAAGGGAGGGTATTGGGAGGGTGTGGGGAGGTGCAGCTCAGCAAGGGGCTTGGGGCCAAGGGAAAGAGTTTTCCATCCTCTCTCAGCTAGTCTGTGTCCAACTCTGTGTTCTGGGCTAAAAATGAGATATGTTGCATCTAATTAATGTATATAAATAAATACATTGTGTAAGGACTGGGGAGCTTATGGAAGCGGGGAGGGTTTGAGCTTCTGGGGGAAAAAAAAACCCCTATGCCCTTGAAAAGAGCTTGTCTGAGCATCCGAGGGAACAAAACAATGAGAAGGGCTTTGGGTCCTGCTGTTCGAAACCTTTAAAATAAGCGTCAGAGCCAGTTTCTGAAAGATCAACACAACACCAAGAAATTCCATTTAATAATTAAAAAAAGACAATACAAAATGCAAACATTTCTTTTTTACAAAGTTCAGATACATTTTTTTTTCTTTTAATCAAGTGCAAATAACTTCATGAACTACATCTTTCTCATTAATCATTTTTTTGCTGGAGATGGTAAGTCGTGGCCCGCTGCAAAAGGCAGATATAAATATTCCAACATGAAAAAAAACAAAAAAAAAAACCCCAACAACCCTTATTTATTGTGTTCACTGAAACATTCAATACATCCGAGGGGGATGATGCAGCTTTTCAGCCTTTCAAACCTTTTCTGGGTCGTGGGTGTGGGGGGAAGAGAGGGACTGAACTGCAGTGGGGTTCTGGTGGCCACGGGGACATTTTTTGGGGGTTTATTTGAGATAATTTGGTGAAAGGAGGAGGAGGAGCCGTTACCAGGTGTCTTTGGCTGTTACAGGAGGCCGTGCTGCCCAGCTCACCCTTCCAAAACTGCTGTAGGGAGTGGAGGTGGTGGGTGCAGTGACAAGCGGGACACGCCGAGGCCGCGGGAGCCCCAGTGCCAGCAGGGTCACAGCGACAGCAGCCCTTAAATCACAAATAATTAACAAACTCCTCCGTGGGCGCGATGGCTGCATCGCACCGGGGTTGGGTCAGTCATTCCCGGGTTGTTTTTATTTTTGCTGTTTTTTTCCCTTCTAAATATGAAAGACCCTTTCAACGGTCACTGCTCCGCTGCGACTGCCCCAAGGCAATAAACCCCCCTCCCTCCAAATCCCTACAACAGCTTTTGTGCATCAAAGCAGCTGCTTTCAGACACCAACCAAGTGACAAACAGCTCAGCCCCCAGATGTGGAGCTTCCAAACAGGCGGCAGGAGGGGTAAATCCCCAGCTGGGATGAATCAGGGCAGACTTTTCCAACCGACGCATCTTGGGGACAAACCTCAGCCCCCTTTGCCAGCGCTCACCCAGCCCGCAGCCCCTAATAGAGCCCAGAAGAAGCTCTCGGGGCGCTGGATTGAGGAGGGAAAACATGGATGAGCAGCTGCCTCCTGGTTTCGGCAAGGATGGACCCGGGGAGACGTGCAGAGCAATAAATAATTGGTTCGTTAAGAGCAAGGCTCGCCCCAGATGTGGTCGAGGGGACAGCGAGAGATAAGTGGGGACGGGGACAGGAGGGGACCTGCCAACAGGAAAGCTGTAGGCAAGTCGACAGCATTTAGTCCTGGCAGCTTTGAGAGGATGAAGATGGGGATGAAGGCGCAGGGAAGTGACAGCCAAGAGCCATCTGCAGGGCTGGAAAGGGCTTGGGGAGGAGGAAGAGGGGGTGAGCGGTGGCAGCAGTCGCCTGTCCCTGGAGGTCCTGTCCAGCCACGTGAAGATGCCAGAGGGACAAACCCCTCAGTGACGCCCACCTGGCCATCGTCCCCAGCCGTGCCTGTCGGTGAAGCCGGGGGAAGGCAGGCGGCGGTGAAAGGGGGGTGGCAGGATGGGGTCCCCCCGGATCCGTGCCCCGCTCCCCAGGGAGGGGGTCCCGCAGCATCCTGGCAGGACGAGCACGCGGAGAGGGACGGAGCCAAAAGCACCTGAAGGGACTTGGAAGCAACGCAGCATCCCCGGAGCTGGGGAGGGTGCAGCCCCCCCATACCTGGGGAGAGATTTCGGGGCAGCCCCCTTCTCCTGCCAGCGTGCCCCCCGGACCCTGCCTCGGGACCTGTCCTGGGTCTCCCCAAGGTCTTGGCTCATCCCTGAGCCCCTGCGGGGAAGCAAAACAGTTTGTGACAAGCAGGTGATGGCAGAGCTTTGCATCCTCCACGCAACGGGGCTGAGACACCTCGAACCCCCTGCAAAAACTCACCCCATCACACCCCGGGCAGGAAAGGCACCATCTCCCCCTGATTAGGGGGTTTTATCGGGGACAAACGCGGCAGAAAAGGTTGCAAGGCCTGAAAACACCATCCCGCCAGGCAGCGACAGCCCGGGGCTGGCTTTGCTGTGGGTGGGTGGTTTTTTTTTTTTTTTCCTTTTTGTTACAAACGCACATTCTCATTTCTCAGGCAGGTATAAATATTGTCGTTTCTAGTAGAAAAAAAAAATAAACAAACAACAAACTTCCCTCTAAATAATATAAAGAAGACTCAAATGATTGCACTTAATACATATGAAAAAGGTAGAAAGGAGGGTTCCTAGTGCACAAACATTTACTCCCGCTCTTCACAAAGCTTTTCCGAGTTACTCTTTGGCAGAGCTTGTAAGAAAGTCTGGTTTCTTGGCACAAGTGTCTGGGGTTGGGGGGGAAAAAAGAATTAAAACCGAACCCGGCTGAAAGTCCTTCTCCTTCGCTCCCTGTTTTCTCCCGTGCAGCCAGACATTGTTCTCCGGGAACGTGGCTTGGCCGGGCTCCCCTCCCAGCGCCAGCACGGCTCTTGGGACGGCCACCGGAGCCACCGTGGTTGCCGTTGGCTGGCGTGGCTTTGCCGAGCTCGCCTTTCAATTTTTCTCTTTAACCCGGTAGGCTTTTTAAAAAAAAATTCTTTCCCCCTGCTCTCTGCAAAGCGATGCCGCTACCCACGACCCAGGCGCTGCGAGAAACAACGGCGTTACCTTCTTGCACTCCTCTGCGCTGGAAGGACGGTGACACCCCGCGGTGTCCCGGGTGGCACCGGGGAACAGGGGACAGACCTGGCATAAAGGGCACCAAAGGGAGGACAGAGGACGGTGAAATAATGGTGCTTCGGTTTCCTAAAACGAAGAAGCTGCTTCGGAAGAGAGGAGCGGCTTCGCCGGCGGCTGGATGAGAGCGGAGGGTCCCCCCCTGTGCGGGGGCACGGCTCTGCGGGGAGCGGCGGAGAAATGGCGGGGGGACGTCTGCGGGGCGAGAGGCAGATCCTGCCGGAGCCGGGCGGAGGGAGGAGAAAATCGGACGGGAGAAGGAAGGGAGAAGAGGGTTTCCTTGGCTGCGGGGCGGCCCGGGGGCGCGGGGGGCTATTTGTAAGGCCGGAGGAAGCTGGAGACTTTGGAGCGGAGGAGCTTGATGAAGGAGCGGGGCAGCATCTCCTTGTGTTTCTCCGTGTACTTGAAGTAGTTCTGGGGGTGCGCCAGCACGTCGAAGAAAGCTTTGATGAGCTTCTTGTCCTGCGGGGGAAGCCAAGCCAGAGGGAGGGTCACTGTCCCACCCCGTGCTCCCCCGCGGCGGCTCCGACCGAAGCCAGGAGCGCAGGGAGGGGGGCAGACCCGAAGGGAAGGATGGTCCCACACACCAGTGTCCCCCGGAGCCCCGAGGACATCTGGGGACATGCTCACCTTGAGGATCTCCTGATGGTTTTCGGAGGCGTAGAGCCTGCCGTCCCGCACGATGTCCTCCACCAGCTGCTCGTAGTCCTCTGCAACACCCAGCCGAAAAACACGGTCAGGGCACGAGCTGTCACTTGTCCCCAAACCTCTGGTCCCCATACCTGAGTCTACTCCTCCCCAAATACATGGGAGGTGTGAATTGGGGGGGTGATTGGGTACCACACCGGGCACCCTGCTGGGATGGCATCCCCTCGTGCCCCGCGCTCACCGTCGTAGGTGACGTAGGGGATCTGGAAGCCCCGGGCGCTGTTGGCTTCGCTGGTTTTGAAGTTGATCCACAGTTTCCGCGAGCGGGCGGTGAAGGCAATGGGCCTCTCGTAGGTCTGGCACGTCTCGTAGGTGGTGATGGAGGATGGGGAGGCTGCGGGGGAATGGCGAGGGCCCGCGTGATGCCGGATGCCCGTCAGCGGAGCTACCTCCAGCCTTACTGTGCTGAAACGCTTGGGGTGAAGGGGGGCACCAGGGATGGGGATTGTCTGTTTGGCGAGGCTGAGCCCACCCCAACACCCACCTTAAATACCAGGTATGTTGTTATTCCTCCCTTGCTCTGGAAAGCTCCAAACAGGGCTTTTTACCCCCAAAAAAAAGTGCTGAGACCTGGGGGTGCAACCCAGCCCACGCGCATCCCCCTGATCCAGGCAGACACCGTGGCGGTAGGGTGATGCCGATCCCCTCGCTCCCCAAATCCCCCCAAATCCCCTCCTGCCGGCTGGGGACGCGGCTCAGCCCTTTGCCCGAGGCAGCTCTGCCAAACCCCGGCCTTTTCTTCCCCCGGCTCCTCCCGTGAGCATCACGGCGTGCTCGGTTACCTACAGTTTTTCCGCATGACCAAGACGTCGCCGCACTCGTCCTCGGAGGGGAGGAAGATCTCCGGCACCACGATGAGGATCTTGCGCTTGGGCGGCGGGTTGATGTTCCAGGTACACTCGACGTTGGCGGGGTAATTCCCCGGGTAGTTGGGGGATTCGATGTAGCCCGTGTATTCGCCCAGCTCCCCCCCACATTGGCGGTCTGCAAGGCACGGAGAGCTGGTTCAACTGGGAACCAGTGGCATGGGCACTGGGACAAGGTGGGGTTTACTGGGCAAGGCGGGGAAGTTCTCTATTAGTTATTAGAAGTTCTCGATGCATCCCCCCATGCCTGCCTGAAGCACAAAAACGACCCCAAAACTCTATTTTAAGGGATTTTTAAAATATTTTTGAGGAAGGACCCCAGTTCACGCCATGCCTGCCCCCCCCCGCCCCTTCCATCGCACCCCAGCTCGCCTACTTTTGCACTGGGACACAGAGGTGGAGCCGTCGAAGTCGGTGGTGGTGTTACCGGGACAAGCGACGCAGTAATTCTGCCGAAAATCCGGCTGGTAGGTGCCCACGGCGCAGCGGATGCAGCGGTGGACGCTCGTGTTGTAGTAATGCCCGGGGGAGCACTGGACTGGGGAGGGGGGTCAGAGAGTAAAAGGGGCTGCGTGAGCCGCCGGCACAGCCCTGGCCGGGTGCCCCCTGCCCCGGGGACCGGCTGTCACCTACCCTTGGTGTCGCAGTCCTGGAAGGAGAGGGCTCCCTCGTGGCGCGTGGTCAGCCCCCCGCCGCAGGGGAAGCAGAGCGCCCGGCCCACCTCGGGCTGGTAGGACCCGCGGGGACACGGCTGGCAGGGCTTGAAGCCATCGGCTGAGTGCTGCCCGGGGGGACACTGACCTGGGGGGGCACAGGCAGCGCTTGGTCCTGGCACCCATACCCAACTCCTCTCCCCCCGCCAGCCTTGGCAGCATCCAGAGCAAGCGCTGCCCTTCCCGGGGTCCTCTCGGAATGAGAAACACCCAAAATAGCGACTCCTGTGGGTGCTGGGGATGCTCAGGGCTTTCCCCTTGAGGATCTCACCCTGATGGCTGAGCTGGCAGCCCCCAATGTGCCCCCCAGCCCCGCTCCGTGCCCCCCTTACCCGTGCAGCCCGTGATGTTGGTGGCTCCCACGGGTCCGAAAGCGTCGCCGCGGGGACACAGGTCGCAGGAGAGCTGCCCTTCCTTCTCCTGGTAGGTGCCGGGGGGACAGGGGACACACTGCTCCGTCTGCCCGTGGTAATACGTTCCCTGCGAGCAGCTGACTGAGAGCCGGGGGGGGACGTCAGCGATGCGGCGGGGGGGCTGTCACCGCGGGACGGGGCTGGTCCCCCACCCCACGCACCCCACGACCCTCCTTACCACACTTGCCACCCAGGCGCTGCTGGCCCGGCCCGCAGCTCTCCTGCCGCTCCGGGGCCACCACGCTCAGCTTCCTGGCCACCTCGTACTCCATCCCCGCAAAGCGGAGCAGGAACCGCTCCTGGTTGATGGATTTCTTCAGGGCTTTGATGGCCGACTTGAGCTTTTTCTCCACCCTCTGCCGCAGGCAGTGCAGGTTGCAGCTGGCTGGGGGTGCAGGGGGCAAGGGGGGTGCAGGGGGGAGCAGGGGTGCAGGAAGAAGGGAGGGATGGAGAGGGAAACCCAGCAGGATTAAAACCATCTCCCCAGTGCTCGGCTGAAAGTGCTGCCCAGAACATCCCAGTCCAGTGTGGGATGAGGACTGGTTTGGCTCTGCTTGCTGCATGGGGATGGCACTGTCCCTCTGGTCCCACCATCATCCTCCTGGTCCCACCACCGTCCCTTCAGTCCCACCACTGTACCCCTGGCCCCACCACTATCCCTTTAGTCCCACCACTGTACCCCTGGTCCCACCACCATCCCTTTAGTCCCACCACCATCCCTTTGGTCCCATCACTGTACCCCTGGTCCCACCATCATCCCCCTGGTCCCACCACCATCCCTTTAGTCCCACCACTGTACCCCTGGCCCTACCACTGTACCCCTGGTCCCACCACCATCCCTTTGGTCCCACCACCATCCCTTTAGTCCCACCACCGTCCCCCTGGTCCCACCACCCCTGCCTGCCCCTGAGACGGGCCAAGCCAGCACCGTGCCCACCTGTGATCTCCTCCGGCTTGATTTCCGCCTCGAACTCCAGTGTGATGCGCGTCACCTCCTTGTTGGAGGAGTTGCGAGCCCGGCGGCCCTTCCCCTTCTTGGACGAGTCACACTTGAGGTTGACGAAGGTGACCTGGCAGTCGGAGCAAGGCGCCGAACCGCCTGCGCGCGGGGGGACAAGTCAGCACCCCGTCCCTCCTGGGGGGGAACGGGCATCCCCGCCGCCCCCCTGCCATCACGCCTCACCTTGCGCCCCAGCCTTCCCGGCCTCATCCTGCTTGCCCTTGGCCCGCGGGTGCAGGTGGCACTTGGCATCCTTGATCTTGAAGGAAGCTTTTTGCTTGATTGGCGCAGCGACAGTCTCTAAAGGGAAAGGCGGGTGCTCAATGACCCCGGCGCGGGGTAGCCCGGCCGGTGGTGGCTGCGGGCACCCTGGGAGCCCCCTTACCGAGGCACTGCTGGCTGCTGTTGGCGGGTCTCTGGTGGGCACCCTGCCGCAGGACGGGTGTCCCACAGCTCACCGTGTAGCTGCTGTCCGACTCTGCAGAAGGAGGAGTGGGAGTCAGGGGATGCCGGAGCCCCTGCCCGGTCCCCACGATGCTCTGCCGGGGTGACGCAGGGAGGCATGGCTGCGTGGTGGGGGGATGATGCCCAGCACCCCGCCATGGGGATCCTGCACCATGGATCTGTCCCGTGTGATGAGCCCCCACCACCTTCCCTCGCCCCAGCTGCTGCTTGGGTGCTCTGTGCCCCCCTGAGTTTACAGGGAAATGGGGACCCCCCTGCCCATGCCGGCGGTGGCACTGGCACCAGTACCTGGCAGAAAGCGGGCCTTGGAGGCGCAGGTGAGGGCACAGCTGTCCTTCTTGCCCGTCTTGTTGCAGGTGAGGGTGGCCCGCGGCGGCACCGAACCTGGCAGGCATTTCAGCAGCTCTGAGGGACACGCGCCGGCTGGTGATGACAAGCGGGGATGCCCGTGGCTGGCACAGCCCGAGGGACCCTGCGCCCTCCCAGGTCACGGGGGGATTCACCAGGAAGGAGAAGGTGCTGGAGGGTGGCATGGGGAGCCCAGACCAGCATCCCAAACCCCCCAGCTCCTCCTTGGAGGTGTGAGATGTGACTGCTGGGATCTTAATTTTTTTGGGGGTGCAGCCTGTCCCCGATGAAGAGGAGGCAGGGGGGTACCAGGGCACGGGCAGGGCCGTGAGAACAGCTCCTTTAGGGACACTTGCTAGTGCAAAAGCTCATGGCCAGCCCCGAGCACGGTCAAAAAAGCAACAAGACAACCAAGGGCAGAGGGAGGAGGGCAACACCTTACAGCCCTTCCCAGCCAGACCCGTATGAGATGGGCCCCCAGCCACAAGCAGCCCACCTGGGAGCATCCCTGTGCCAGGACGCCTCAAAAACCCCGTGCTCCCCCCACCCTGACCTTCATCCCAACAGCCCCAAGCGATGGAGGGGCCATGGGGCATCAGGACCCTCTGGCTGGGGGAGGTCTGGGCTATGCTGGAGCGTCCCTGGCTGTGCCGGGTCCTGCCCCGACGTACCTGTACAGTCCTTTTTGTTCCAGTGCAGCTTGCAGCCGGCCGGACAGGTACACTGGTAGCTGCCGGGAGTGTTGATGCAGCCGAATTTGCAGCCCCCCCGGTTGATGCTGCATTCGTCGACGTCTGTGGGGACAAAAGGCGAGGCGGTGGGCGAGGGGCAGTGGCGGGGGCCAAGCAGGACCCCCCCAACTCTGACACTGAGTCGCTGCATCATCTCAGGGCTGTGGTTTTGGGCAGATAAATGGCACAAGACATGCCCTGCAGCTATGCCAGCCCCCCGGGGATGAGGGAAACCCCAACCGCCGGTGTCCCCCACCGGTGAGGGGTGCAGCCCACCCAGGCTGAGCCGGCCCCGGCCCCGCGGCGGGCTGGGGAGCTGCGGGGAGCAGCAGACGGAGCCGACATGGAAGCACTTAGCAGCCGAATTCAAAAGGCAGCTGCTTGGCAGCCCTGGCCCCTCTCCCCGCAGCGGGGACCCTCTGCCCCAGCCCGAACCGGGGGGCCGATCCCCCAGGCCTGGCACAAAGCAGGGGCAGAGGTGGGGAGCGGCTGGGGATGGAGCTGCCCCCCAAACACCCCTCCGTGCCCGGCTGCCCCTTCTCGGGAGCCTCGGTGGGAGCCAGTGACCCTCCATTGCAGGGTCACACCGAGAGCACCCCGGGGCCGTGCTGGCTCACACCGTGTGCGTATTTTGGGAGCACGAGGAGGGTCGCCCACCCTCACCAGCCGGCCAGCACCGGAGCACCCGACCCCATGCCACCATCTCCCCAGGCTGCCGGCACCGCTGCCATGACACGCTGCGGCGACCCCCCCAAAGCGCATTTCATCTGCCTCCCCCCTTCCCAGGGCGCCGCACGCCCCCGCCCTTGGGAGCTATCATCTGCCTTGTGAAACCAAAATCAAACCCTTTTGATGTTCCCCTTCCCACCCCGTCCCAACTCCCTGCCAAAAACGCCGGGGATTTCTCCCTCTCTCCGGCTGCAGACAAGTCGCAAACTGTTCCTGTCGCTCCGTTTGAAGTTGCAGACACCAGCCGCCGGCTGCGAGCCCCCTCCCTGCCTGGCCCCAGCTCGGGGTACACCGGGAACCGACCCTCCCTGGGAGCCCTTGGGGTCAGCGCTGTCCCCAGGGGTCCCGCAGTGACCCTGCCATGGGGCTGCCCCATCCTTGGGTGCCCCGTGTGCCTTCCCGACCCCAGTGGGGCGATGGGCTCCTCCTGCCAGCACCCAGCCGGCCCTACCTCCGCAGTGGGTGAGCCCGTACAGTGTGTAGCCCTTGTTGCAGAGGCACTGGAAGCTGCCGGGGGTGTTGATGCAGAGGTGGTCGCAGGTCCGGTCGAAGGAACACTCGTCGATGTCTGAAGGAAAGGCAAAGGGGAGAGGTGAGGGCTGGCACGGCCGAGGGGCAGCCCCGGGCACGAGGGCTGTCCCCTTCCTGCTCCAATTGCTCCAACAACCTGGGGGGTGCACTGGGATGCTGTGGGATCCTGCACTGGGATGCTCCAGGGATCCCGTACCGGGATGCTCTGGGATCCAGCACTGGGATGCACTGGGATCCAGCCCCGGGATGCTCCAGGACCCTGTGCTCCCACCCTGCCTGCCTCCAAGCTCCCTCCTTGCCCACTCCAGCTGCTGGAGGGAGCAGCAGCCCACTGCACCAGCATCCCCCCCCTGCCCCAAGCTCCTGCAGCCCCTCTACACCTCAAATGGGGCCAGCACCGTGCCCTTGGCAGGGGGCAGCTGAGAGAGCCCATGGCTGCTGCCCGGCCAGGGCTCTGCCCCGTGCCAGGGAGCAATGCTGTGTGGGCAGGTCCTGCCCTGGGGATGGTGCCAGTGGTGGCTGCTCAGCCCCACGGGGCACCTCACCAGGGCAGGGAGGCCCTGGCTGAGCGGGCAAACCCACCCCGGCGGGTTGGAGCATCATTTCATTGGCTTCATTAAGTTAATTGCTGCGCTCGCGTCAAACTCCCGAGAGAGCAGAACTTGGACAGAGATGAAAGAGGTCGCAGCCCCGGAGCGTGCCAGCCTCCTCCTTCCCCTGCCACGCGCTTTCGGGAGGCAACGCTTGGCCTCACACACACCCGCTGTGCTGGCCTTGGCCATGGGCTGGGGGGGCAGAGCCCCATGTTCCCCCTGGGACAGCCCAGCGACCTCCCGGGTCGTTTAAACCCCCTGGGTTTGTGTGGGATGTGCAGGAGGGTGTCAGGACGGAGAAAAAAGGTGGAAGAAGCACATGCTTTGGCAGGGAGCTACGGTCGTGCTGCTGCGGGATCGCTAGCAAAGTCTTTGTGCTACAAAGCGGAGCAGCCTGGGAGAAGCCCAGAGGTGCCAAGGTGGGTGCTGAGCTCAGGGTGCCCTCCCAGGACACGTGGGGTGCTGCTGGGCTCCCCAGTCCCCTGGCACGGGTGCTCCAGAGCAGCAGGCTCGGGGCAGAGCTGCGTCCCAGCCCACGGGGCTGCAGGGAACACCAGGACCGTCATCCCAGCCCCGAGTAAGGCTGGAGGATTTCACCTGGCATCTGCCTTGCTGCTGGCTTGAACTCTGCTGCGAGAAGAGCCCAGAAATCCCCGGCTCGGGAGCAGGGCTGGGCCGGCAGCCCAGCGCCACAGATCAAAGCACTAAGCGCCAGACCAGAACCCAAATCCACCACTAATCCCCCGAAGGACGGACGCGGTCCAGAGCGGAGCAGAGGAACGAGTAACCGGGCCAGCGCGTCTCCGGCGGCAGCCGTGGGAGGGCAGGGAGAGCGGCTGTCCCCGGGCAGGGCAGGGTCCCGCTGTCCCTTACCTTGGCAGTTCCTCTCGTTGATGAGCAGCTTGTAGCCCTTCTTGCAGCTGCACTCGAAGCTGCCCACCGTGTTCCTGCAGATGTGGTCGCAGCCGCCGTTGTTGAGCCGGCACTCGTCGATGTCTGGTGGGGACAGGGGACACATGTCACGCTCCGTCTGGGATGCTCGGCTGGGACAGAGGGGTCTCCCCCTCCGCACCCCGAGCCCACCAGGAGCTGGCAAATGGAGGAAACCCTTTGGGCTGGGATGGTCACCAGGGGAATGCGGCTGCTGGTTTTATCTGGGTGCATTTGGGGAGCTGAAGCATGACACTGGGGACAGCCAGGGCTCCTGCGCTCGGCTCCCCTGGGAAGTCGTTCAAAACGTTTAATTTCTGCAGGTCTCAGCATCCCCCGGAGCAGAGGCAGGAGCCAGCGGCTCCCCAAGAGCCTCGCAGCTGGGAGAAAGCACCAGAGCAGAGTCCACAGAGTCACAGCTTTGGGCTGGGGGGGACTTTTGGGGACCAGGAGCAGCAGGAATAAAGACCAAGCCAGGAGGGGAAACCACCTCCTTCAAAAAGAGCTGCTCGACAAAGTAAATACTTTTCAACCCTCACCTCCCTGCTCGTGTGCAGCCCTCACAGAGCTAAAAATGATGATGCACAATAACTGCCAAGAGCCCCAACAACCTGGAAAGAGGCTGGGACTTGGGTTTTTTGCTGTTTTGTTTTTTCCCCTTTTTTACCTAATCACAAAATTTACTGCTAGGAAATGACCTGTAAAATGGAAGGAGAGCAGGAAGAGGCAGCCGCCTTCCCCGTCCCTCCATTCCCCAGCTCTGCCTCGATGGGGCTCTTTTTTTTTACGACTGCAAAGGAGGGAGCTGTAAACCAGCCCGCAGCCGTAATAAAACCCCCAGACACGGGGGAACAGGGCTCCGGGTTATTGCACGTCCCTGGAAACTGTAGAATTGGAGGCGGCGGGGGGATGTTCTGATAAAATAACCGGGTGTTCTGGAAGCAGTCAGCAGGTAGACAGGCAGCCGGCAGCGGGACGGGCTTTGCTTTCAACCGGGGTCAAGTTCCTGGAGGTGCCGAAAGACACAACGCAGGCGCTGGCCAGCCCTGGGGTCACGGTGTCCCCTTGCCTGGGGCAGGGGCAGGTTTGGGGTGACCCCCCAGTGCGTGTGAGCTGCTCCCCCCTGCAAGAGGCAGGTGGGTGGGGATGTGGGTGGGAGCGTGCAGAGGTGTGCAGCATCCCCTGGGGTCCTCCCCCAAGGAGGACACGGCGCTTGGACCCAATGGGGTGGTGAACCGCAGAGGGACTCGTGCACCCCGAATTGCCAGAGCGGGTGCAGATTTCCCGCACGCCCAGCCCCAGCCCACGGCAGCTCCCGCAGGGGAAACTGAGGCAGGGGAGTGGAGCGAGGTGGGACGGAGCCCTTGGGCCCCACGACTGCCATGGCATCGCCTCTGGTTTATCCTGACCCCCTTTTCCTCCTCCCCAGGGGATTCCCAGGGGAGCGGGGCTGACCATGGTGCCTTTACCAAGACAGCTGAGTTCCCTGGGTGCCTGGGGTCATCCCCATCCCCATCCCCACCCCATGGATGTGAACACCCAGCAAGTGAACGCTGCGGGCAACATCGAGCCAGGCTAAAACTGAGGCTTTTCCAAGGGCACCAAGGACACAAGGAGGGTCTGAGGCACCCATGGGTGAGCGGCGAACACCCCGGCCCCGCTCGCACCCACCTACCTTTGCACGTCTTCCTGTCGGGCTGGAGCATGAAGCCCATGGGGCAGCTGCAGTGAACGCCCGTCGCCGCGTCGTGACACTTGCTGTCGCAGCCCCCGTTGTTCACGGCACACGTCTCTGCACGGAGAGGGGAGAGAGAGCGGCCCAGGTGAGGGACCAGTGGCTAAAAGGCTGGGGGGATCACACCACCCAGATGTTCCCATGCCACCCAGATGTTCCCATGCCACCCAGATGATCCCAAGCCACCCAGACATCCCCACGTCGCAGCCTGGGACAGGCAATGGGTGCAAACCCACCGAAACCACCCTCGGCTTTTCACGCAGCTGTAACAAAATCAAGGAGCCCCCGAAATAATAAGCCCCCCGGACGCAGAGCACGAGGGATGGGGGTAAAGGCGTTAACGCTTGGTGATCCTGCAGCATCTTCCGCCTCCGCAGACGACCCGGCACTCGTTGCCTTTCCCATCGCCCTGGGTGCTGCTCCCCGGGGATTTTGGGGATGAAATAAGGGCACGGGTGATTCCCCCCAATTGCAGGCAGCGCCAAGGCAGGAAAAAGCACCCAGATTTCCAGGTTCGCCATCCAAACCCCTGCACAACCCTCCTGCCTTCCAGCAACCTGCTCCTATATACCGCGTATCTGCATTTAAGGCAGAGAGGGGAGTGGGGACAGCCGTGTCCCCTCGTTAGAGGATGTTTTATTAACGCAGGCAGGGAGCAGAGCGGCACCCGGCCATCCTGGGGAGGACAGGGTTGGGGACACAGGCAGAGCCGCTGCCTGTTGCGAAAGAGCCGACACTCGGGGCGCTGGGAAGGGCGGAGGTGGTTCGGCGAAGGCTCTTCGCTCCCCAAACACGTCTGCTTTTCAGCTGACGGAGGGAAAAGTGGCTCCGTGGGATTAATCCCGCTGCGGTCAGCCTCCGCACTGGTATCGGGGCTGCGCGTCCCCCAAAAACAGGGTCTGGTGGAGTCCGGCTTCGGCAGCTCCGACGAGGAGGAATTGAGTTTCCAAGGGACAAAGTGACAGCCCTTGCTGTCAAAACACACCGGGGGTGCCCAGGCTGCGGCTCCCCGGGGATGCAGGTGCACAGCCCTGGTCCCCGGTGGGATGTAGAGGGGTCCCAGCCCCCTCACTGCCACCAAACCCCAAAGCTACGGGTGACCCCACGCCGTCAGTCCCTAACCATCACCCGGCCGGTCGAGTGTTGCAGGCTAATTTGGGAGACGCTTCGTATAATTAGAACACACACACACACAGAGGCAGGCAGCATCGGTGGAAAAAAAAAATCCGATTTAAAAAAGAAATGCTAATTATTTCAGTATTATCAAAGTCAGCTGTCGCTGGTAGGACTAGAAGGGACGTTAATTTAAATGAAGCATTTTCAGCTTGACAGCTTCCCTGTGAGATCAATCCTCAATTTTGGTCCTAACCACCAGAACAATGGTTTGAAGTGCATTAGGGTTGTTCACAAAGGATAATAAAAGATGCCTTTCAGAAGGCTGGTTGCTTGGATAAATGAGGCATTCGGGCTTCAAGGAACCCAAGATGAAAAATGCCTTGAAGAAATTCCTTGGAAAGAGCAAATCCCAGGTTCTCTGCGAGCGCCGCATGGGGTGGGAATGACTGAACCATCCAACCATTCGCCGCAGGGCGAGGGAGCTGGGATCGCTCTGTGCTCGTCCTGCCGCTGCTATTTTTATGATGTCCCATAATAAGAGAACAAAAGGGACCATTTTATGAAATTAATAGCCAGCACAATTACAAGAACCTAAGGGCGAGGGAGGGGTTTCTGCAGATATTATTCCTCCAGCCAGGTCCTGGCACCGCACGGAGCCCGGCCCTGCTGGGACCTTTCCGTCGCCCGCGGCGCCCGGGCGAAGAGCACAGCGTGGGTGACACCGCACCGAAGGGAAGGGAAACTTTCTGGGACCCTGATGAATTCTTTAACGCCAGCCTCTGTTCCAGCAGCTGATGCAGAAGCAGCCCAGGGAGGACTGATTTAACAGGGTCACTGCTGAGATGGGACGATGGGCTGGGCACGGGCGCTGCTTTGGGCAGGATGGAGGAGCCGGAGAAGCGGCTGCGCTGGGGAGGACGGGGCTCTCTGGGGAGCGCGGTGCCCTGGGCATGCCTCACCGTGCTCACAGCCTCCTCCAGCGCTGCAGCACCCATCTCCCCCCGTCAGCCCCTGTGCACCTTCAGGAATTTCGGCTGAGATGTAAAGCAAGCCCTACCCGCCATCCCACGCAGGATACGGCCGCTGCCCGGGGCATGCATGGGGTGGGAGCTGAGCCAGCACAGCTGGAGCACCGCTGCAAACCCCTCTGCAAAGCAGGGACCATGTCCTAGGCTCACACAAAGCTCGGAGCGGGCTGCCGGGGTACCTGCGAGGCAGCGGAGGCCGGGCGGCACGGGGCCAGGCGCTGGGAGAGCGGCATTGTTCGGCGGTGCCGGGAGCCCGGGGCCTGCTCCCAGCCTGGCGCGAGCCGCCGTGACTCACCCACCCGCGCAGGGCTTTGGCGAGGGCCTCCATGGAGAACACAAAGCAGTTGCACACACACACACACACACACTTTCTTTCCCACCCTCCTCCATCCCAGCGCAGGTCTTGCTTCCCCATCGCCGTGCCATGGAAATCCTCGCCCTGCTCAGTACCCTTCACTGCGACGGAGCCCCTGCCCATGCCCTTGGCTTCACCTCCTCCTGCAATCACAGCGGGACCATGATCCCATGAGCCTCGGGAGATAATCACATGGTAATCGGGGGGATTACAGCTGGTGCGGAGCTGGGGGTCCCCCCTTCTCCCAGCCCTGTGGGAAAGGCTCTGCTGAGCCCCCCGAAAGCTGCGGTCGGTGCCTGAATGAGCCGCGCACACGCAGCTGCTGCTGGACGTGCAGGGAGTTTGCACGCACCCAGCACGTCCACGAACAGGATTCCCCGGCGCAGACGAGTCGCTGCACCTTCAGACCGCCTCGGTTCCCTTGCTGGCGGGGCAGAGGCATCTCCTTACCTTCGTGAAGGGCTTAGAGACCCGACAGGGGTTGCAAAGAAATCCTTGGGGAAGCAGCCGCGGTGCCTGGCCCCAGAAAGGCTCATTGCAGCTCTGCGACGTGCTGCAGCTCTGGGCTGGGCGCCTCTGAGCACAGGTAGCAGCTTTGCTGTCCCATGGGACACCCTGAACTTCCCTGCACCCACAGAGGGGACCGTTCACGAGCGGGTGGGCTCTGGGAAGGGGCAACTTTGGGAGCACAGAGACGGGCACGAGCATCCCCCTCCCCATCACACAGCCGCCGGCAGCCCACCGCCAGCTCCTCTCCGGCTGGCTTGGTGGGGGATAACCAGTGCTGCAGCCACTGGGAAGCAGATCATCACCCCCTGCACCGGGCTGGATCAACCAAAGCAGCGTGAGCCCCCCCACCCCATGCAAGCGCAGCCAGGAGAGGGTTTCTTTCTCTGTCCCCAAAAGCAACGCCCGCCTGCAGCCCAAGGCCAGGCTGGCTCCGCGGGGTTTAAAAGCAGCAGCAGGGGGACAGGGTTAGTGAGGCATGCGGTTAGCTCAGCCCCCCGAGCCCGGTTATGGTCTCGAGATGAGAGACCGTCTATGGTTAGACCCCTTCGTAGAGATAGAGAGAACAAAAATATTTACCATTAGAAAACGTCTCAAGGATAACGTGTTGCTGGAAGTGTCTCTCCCCTGTTTAACATTATAAAAAAGTGATTTAGAAACAGTGGCCAGCAAGGAGCTCGGTTGGTGTCACACGTCAGTGGGTTCGACTCCGCTGCCTTTCCAGCCTGGTGGAAATCGTCCCTTTGGGTTTTTTTCTCCCCCCCACCTCCCAAAAGAGCCAAAACCCGAGGTTTGGGTCCAGCGCTATCGACTCCTGCATCACCCTGGCCAAAGCACCCCGTGCCCCGCAGCCTCTCCAACCCCCCCCAGCTTCATGCTCTGCGTTGGGCTGGCAGGAGCCCCATGCGAGAGGGAGGAAGGGTGTTACGAGGAGCATTAGTGCAGCCTGTTAGTCTGGGAGTTGGGTCCTTGCCCTCGCCGGAGCAAAGCCCGTGTGTGCCACGGCAGGTTGTAATCCCGAGGAGGAGCCGCATGGGCACCGTGTGGCCGTGGGCTTCGGGAAGGCGGCCGCGTCCCGATGGTGGCATTTGCACTGCTGAGAGCAGTCGGGGCAAAGCCACAGACCCCCAGATCAGTGCTAAATCCCCCAGGGATCACTTTTGGGGAATGCCTCAAAAAATGAGCTTGAGGTTTGCCCTGCAAAGGAAACTCTGCTTGACACCACCCATCCCTGGCTGGGAGATGTCCCTCCTTCATCCCGGTCATTTTGGGGAGGGGACAAGGCACCCCAAAACTTCTTTTTGCTCCCGCGTGGGGACAGAGCCCCATGGCAGGGCTGGACCAAAGCCAGAGAGCCCCTGGGTGAGTGTGGGGCTGGGGTGCTCGGGGCATGTGGAGCCCATTACCCGTGGGACCGACAGAGACGAGCGCATCCCTGCTTGGTGAGAAACAACGCCGGGTCCATGCGGACGGTGGAAGGGGAAGAGAGGAGAAATGCAGCCCCTAGCTGTGCCTGTGCTGTCCCGGGGGGCTCAGGCTGAGGGCAGGGGTTCAGCAGCCGGGACACGGGGTGCTGAGGCTCTGCAGGGACTGTGTCCTCCTCGGGGAGGTCAATGTGTGCGGAGGCGTGCATGGCACGCCACGGCCACCCGCCTCGCGTCGCCATGGCCCGCTGTCCCCTTCCCAGAGCCCTCCTACGCCGCGGTCCCTTCGCTTGGGGGTCCCCAGCATCGACCCAGCAGCGGGGTCCGGCGCAGCCCCTGCTCCCGGCACTGGAGCTGGGGAGCATCCCTGGAGCCGCTGCGAACCGCCTGAGCACGGGTCAGGAAATCAGCCATAAAACTTGAGCTGGGTTTAGTTTCCTTCTCCATCTAATCGTATTTCCTCCCCATCCACCACCTCCCGCTCCGGCGGTGCTCGCTGCGAGCTGGGGGACAGCCACGGCCCTGCTGCACCCCAAATATCCACGTGAGGAAGCTGCAATGATGCCCTGACTTGCAAATCTTCCCAAAAAGCCAAAATCTGCATCAACCGCGACAGCCTGGTTTGCATCCCCCAGTGGATGCTGCACCCTGGGCTGCTGAAGGGCGATTTTATGTGTTTTTTTTAAAAAAAAAGGCCACTTTTTGAGCATAAATATAAATATATAAGGTCATCGGCCTTCCCTCCCGGCTCCCCCTCCCCCTCGAGCCCACAGACATGTTGGGAGCCATTAGGGCTGGCCTTGCTTTGCTCAGAGGCATGTTATTCATTATCTGCATTTTTAAAAGCAGCAATAAAAAGCGGAAAAATGAAAAACACCGGCCGTGGCCTAATGAAACTGTCATTCAAAGGGGCTGAGCGTGCTTCCTGCCGCGTGGTGTGATCTGAAGGGAACCTGGACCGGGGGCCTGGCCCGGCAGCCCATCAAACGCACCGCGTACAATTTCAAAGCCCGCGGCCCAGGGAGCGAGTTTGCGTTTCCCCTCGCTGGAAACTTTATTCCCCTTGAAATGATGAAATATTTCAGAGGAAATGGGGAAGGGGCGGCGGAGGGAGCACCGGGGATGGCGGGGGAGAGGGGCTGTTTGCTGAGCCCCCGGCTGTAAAACAAGAAAGGGTGGTTATAAATATCCGAGCAGGTACCTGGGCTGTAAATCTGCCGGCCGGGCATCCCCGCGGGGCGGCCGCCGGCTCCCAGCACCCGGAGCACAATCCCACAGTGTTCCCATGGTGGGGCTGGGGGGGCTGGGAGCCCCCCGGGGGATGCAGGAGTCAGGCTGGCCCCTTCCCGTGGGGAGGGGGCTGCAGACCTGACAGGGATGCGAAAGGCGCAGCGGTGGGGTTTGGGCTGGGACTGCTCCTAAACTCCTCCATCGCTGTGTTTGGTTCCCCCCCGGGAAGGTGGGCGAGGGGAGAGCTCACAGGGACGTGTGGCTCTGGTGGGAGATGCCTCCCCAGCAGGTACGGCGCACGGCGTGGGGGCACAGCGGGAGATTTTGGCCACGACCATGAGGATGAGCGATTTTGGAAACCCCCAAATCCCACCCTCACACCTGCGGTACCCAGGTCCGAGCGCTGAGACCCTCTGGCAAACAGACCCCTCTCAAGCATCCCCTAAATCACGAGGTGCTTCACAGAGCTGCTCCCCCACCCCGGCACCCAGCAGCTCAGGAGCATCATTTCGGTGCCAAACCCACCCGAGTCCTCGCGCCACCACAGACACCACCCACGCAGGGACCTCCGTCCGGGAGGAACCCACCAGCCGACGCACCCCGGGGTCCCAAAGTCCCCGTCGGAGGAGCGCTGCCCACCCCGGGCACAGCAATAACCCCGCGGGAGGGTCCGCGGCGGGTGGGATGGGATGCAGCGGCTGCAGGGGCAAACACGAGGACGGCGGGGACACGGGGCAGCAGCCAGGAGGGACTGGGATTAACTGGAAGCGGGCTGGGTGACAGCGGTGACGTTAAGGAGGGCTGGGGGCTCAGCCCCGAGCATCCCTCGAGCCCAGGTTCAGGGGCTCCTCCGCCGCTCGCCCCAAGGATGGAGCTGCTGAGGGTTTTCTGTTCAGGCACAGCGGGGACACGGGGAGCCAAAACCTCTCTCTTGCTTTCAATTCCTTTTTTTTTTTAATTTTGCAATAAGAACTCAAATGTCTAGAGCAATTTGTGGACTTAATCACTCCCCGAATGTAACAGTTTTTTAAATCAAATCAGCTGTTAAACAGCACCAGCATCTGAAACCAGTAAAACTTCTATCTCTGTTTGATGTTTTACAATTTGAAAACACACACAGGAAAAGGACAATTCTGGGGGTGGTTGAGTTGTCAGGTTGTTGGGGTTTGGGGTTTTTTTTTTTGCAAGAAAATTGTTCCTGAGCCGAGTCCCCACGGTGCCAAGTCAGAACGGATCATCGCGGCCAAATCTGTCCCCTCCGTGTCCCCCCCAACATGCTGCCGGTGACGGTAACAATTCCCAGCGTGGGGACATCCTCACCCCTCTCCCTCCGTCAGCACGGAGGCAGGCAGGGACCGCTGCCCGCACCCTGGCACAACCACCTTGTCCCCAAACGTCCCCTCACGCATCCCCACGACCACTTTTACTCCCCGTGGTTGAGCAGCGACGCGTCCCTGCGCCCCGCGGGCACCCGCAGCATCCCTCACACACGCACTGAGTTTCTCCAGTCTCAGCAAAAGCAAACACCACATCCCCAAAGCTTGGAAAAAAACCCCTTCATCAGGCCAAGAGCAAACTGCCCAGGGAGGAAGGTGAGCCACCCCGCACCCCGACCCACGTCCCCACCGCCAGGCAACGGCTCGCACCTACCTATGCACGTCACGCCGTCGGAGTGCAGCAAGAACTTGACGTGGCAGCCGCACTTGGGGCCCTGGTCGGTGTCGTCGCAGGTGTGCTGGCAGCCCCCGTTCCCGTAGTTGCAGGTCACTGCAAGGAGGCAAAGCACCGGCCATCACCCACGGCCCCAGCCCTTCTCCTCCCCGCTCAGCACCCGCAAACGGCACCATAAAGCCAGCTTGGCAGAACCTCGTCCGTATCCTAGGAAAGATCCCTCCCTCCCAGATCATTTCTAAAGCTCTTCGACTTTCCCTGCAGGACCTTGGCAGATGCAAACTGGGCAATGGTTGGACTCGATGATCCCAGAGGTCTCTTCCAACCTGGTTGATTCTGTGATTCTGTGATTCTGTGATTTTTTTCTGTGTTTTTTTGCGTCTTCCCTTTTCATCTCTGCTCAATGCCACCGGTGGAGCCCGAGCAAAGGGGACCGGTGGGCTGGTTGCCCCTGACCCTGGCTCTGGTGTTACAGGGGAAGGGTGGGACTTTCCCGAGCTCTGGAATGACTCAGGTGCTCCTGGGAATCCCTGCCAGCCCTCCCCGCGGGGCAAGGCGTGCTGTTCATTTAGCTGGGAGGGAAAATAGGCTCGTCGGATTAAAACTCCATTTCATCAGTGATTTTACAGGTTTGCTGCAGACAGCAAATGAGAAACAAAATAAAAATAATTGCATAAACACATACATAGCTATTTAATAACCCCAGCAGTGCCGGCGAGATGCTGGCAGGAGATCAGAGAGGCTGAGAGCACCATGGCCCCCGGGGGAGAGGATTCCTGTGCTCCTCCCGTACCGATCGCACTCTCCCTGCTCATCTCCCCTCAGGAAAGCGAAGCTGGTGGGACAGGGACAGGGGATGCTGCACCTCTGGGACCCCCTTTGACTGTCATTTCAGCCCACTCGCTGTAAGGGCACCATGTCTCACGTGGACATGATGCCAGGAGCATTGTCTGCAAGAGCAAGAGGCAGAGTCGGGCATGCCAGAGGAAAGTTAAGCCAGAGGGCTTCAGGTCTGATAAATCAACTAGTACTGGGGGGTTCAGGGCTTTGCAGCAGGGCCAGGAGGGGTCTGTACGATGGGGACAAGGTTAGGGGTCCTGGGAGGCCGTGTCCCCATCGCTGGAGCGCTCCTTACGTTTGCAGTCGCGCTGGTTCTTGGTGAGCTCGAAGCCGGGGCGGCACTCGCAGGCGATGCCCCCCTTGGGGGTCTCCCGGCAGATGTGGGCACAGCCGTGGTTCTTGTTCATGCAGTTCATTCCTTCTAAAAGAGAGAAGGAAGCAAAGAAAAGCTCCAAGAGCTGCTAGCACCAGCCCACAGCAGCAGAAGGGTGTCTGGGGTGGGATGGGGACGGGGAGATGGGGGCAACGAGGGGAAAACCTTTAGTGGGATCAGGATAACCCTGTGCAGCGCCTCGAAGAGCAGCACCAGGAGCACAGAGCAGCTCGGGAGGGTGGACAAAGCCACCCTGGAGCTCTGAACCTTTGATTCCCTCCCGTTGCCTCGGGTGAGACCCTGCTCCCATGCATTGGGGCAAGCAGCGGGTGCAGAAGCTGCTGCAGCCCCCAGCCCTGCCTGGCACCGAGGGGACAGAGCGACGCAGCTGCTTTTGGGAAGATGAGGACGGGGTGAGCATGGTTGTGATTACAGACCCCAGGCAGGCAGTCGGGGCGTTGTTCAGCTGAGCAAGGAAGGGTTTTGGGGGGGGCTGAGCTGGCTTCGGGAGCGACAGCTCTGGAGCTGCTCTGCCGGGATGAGCCCCGGGGCCGTGCCCATAAGCTATGGGGTGAATCGACAGCTCAGGGAGGCTTCACACGCTGGCAGCCGCTGGGGAATGAGGGTTTGGGGAGCTGCTGGTTCCCACTATCGGACCTGCCGTTTTACCCTTGCTGACCCATCCCCAGCCCCCTCCCACCCTTCTTGGGGCACAGGGACACCCAGGTACAGAAGGCTGGGATCAGCGGATGCTGAATGGGGCATTGACAGGAGTTTATGAGACATTTAACAAAACTACAGCAAGCTGGGGATGCCCTCGGGAGATGCAACTGCCTGCTCAGGGCCTTTTTCTGTCCTTTTTTCTCTTTTTCTCCTTTCCAGTGCTGAGCCCACCGTGGGGTAAGCAATGCCAGCGTCAGGATGAGGGACGGGGCAGAGCTGCAAGCCCATGGGCTGCCAAGAGCCTGGGGCAGAAGGGCGAGGGAAGATCCTTATGGGGTCAGGGCACCTCAAAGGAGGATGCTGAGATGCACCAAGGGCTAAAAACCACAGGCTGGAGCCTGTGGGTGTCCCAGGCTGCTCCCCAAGTCATTCCACCTGGGCACAGCATCCTCCGCTGGGACACAGAGGTCCCTCCATGCCTACAGCCACCACCCTGGAAGGGACGCACCCCCCTTTAATCCTTCATCTCCCCACAACATCATCATCTGCTCGTGCACCGGCATGAGGTCACCGCTTGCCCCTTTTGCTGTTGGTGGCTCCGCTGTCAGTGTCATGCTGAGAGCGATGGGGTTTAAAGGCACCAATACCCAGTGAACCCCAATCCTTGGCCTCTCCTTACTGGGAGGGACTGGCCGGTGGTGCTGCAGGAGGGGGGTCCTGAGATTCACCCCTCGGGCCTCTCGACCCAGTAGCGTTTCATCCCCTCTGCATCAGGAGGGAGAGAGGAAAGCAAGAGGGAGAATGAAAAAAAGGAGAAAGAGCAGCAGGAAAGAAGAAAGCCTCCTGCCAGGGTAGGAGAGGAGAGACAAGGAGCTGGCAAGGACCCCAGAAGGAAGGAAGCAGCCATAACATTGAGGTTTAGCTCTCTAATACTGAATGCTTCTGCCTTGGCAGTGCCCGAGAGCCAGGAGTAAAGTCAGAACAGGCTTTAACATCGGACCCCAAATTGTCCTCAGCTCTCCGCTTTTTCCAGGCTCGCAGCCCGGGGACCAGCTGCAACCCTCCCACCCCCCATCCTCAGCAGCCAAGCCCGAGCTCCGGGATCACGGAGCAGCTACAAGATCAGTCTCGGGGTGCAGAAGCAACACAGACCTCCCCGGGCCAACAACGCTCTGCAGCCGCTCAGCTCCAAAAATCAGCTCAAAACCCAGCACCTGCATCCCTGGCCCCAGCGGGGGCCACCCACTGCGTCACCCGGAGCAGCCAGCTCGTCCCCCCCAGACACACAGGGGATGGGGACATGGGAGATGCCACCGCGGCCACTGAGCCGTCCTGGGCTGGGAGAGATTCCCCGGCGAGCTGGAGGGACCGACGCAGCTGGGAAGGGGGAAAGCAAAAACACTCAGCTGGCTTTGCCAAGCACTGGAGATAAAAATCAGCAGAGACGCAAAAATCTCTCATTTCCTCCTATTTTGGCTAAAAGATTGCTCCAGACGGCAGCAATTTAGAGCTGATATTGAGACGAAAGGCTCGGTGCTGCGCAAGACCTGGCAGGAGCAGATGAGTCTTGCAGGGTGGCGTGAGGATCTCCGAGTACCTTTTATTTAATAAAACATTCTGGGTATAGGATTAACGTCCTCTCTTTGGTATTCTTGTGCTTGACAAAGGGGCCTGCGAGGGTTTTGTTATGGAGATGTTTATCAGCCCTGCAGCATCCTCTCCCAATGTGCTCATAATAAATTTGCAGCACTGAGAAGGGTCATGAACCAGCACCCAAAGCCAGGCAGAGCGCAGGGGTGGTCAGGGGGTGATGGGGGCCAGACCTGCCCCATAAATGCAGGGGATGGAGGGTGTCCTGGGGAGGGGAGATGCCACGCACTAACCTTCGGGGCGCTGGATGCAGGTGTGCTGGTTGTCGCTGAGGAAGAAGCCCTCCCGGCAGAAGCACTCGTAGCTGCCCATCATGTTGACGCAGGTCTGCTGGCAGCCGCCGTTGCCCTCCGAGCACTCGTCCAGGTCTGCAAAGGGAAGGTGGCAGCGGGGTGAGCGCGGCACGCCGAGGGCATGGCGAACCGGGTGGGACATGTTGGCTACGCAGTGAATCAGTTCTGCTTTACATCAGTGATCCCCCAGCTAGAAGAAAAGGAGGTGCCTCAGGGCTGCAGGGTACGAAGGCAAAGCCCATCAAGGGGTGGGTCTCAGAGGCCATACAGCTTCCCCGGCTGAGGGGCAAAAAAGGGTTCATTGTACAGGTGGGAACACCAAAGCACAGAGAAAGAAATTTTCCTTGTCCTGGGACCCCCGGGCAGGCTGTGCCCCCTTTCCCCAAAGCACCCAGGGTGCTCGGCCACGACACCGGGTGCAGCGCCCCCCCCACTCCCAGCCCCTCCGAGCCCATCGCTGCTGGGGACGCCTGCACTTCGTTAGGGGAGCTGGGAACCCTCAGCCCAGAGCAGGGATAATTACTCGTAAGGAGACTCAAATCCCCGGCAGCTCTGCTGCCCTCGAGCCTGTTTTGGTTTAACAAACCAAGGCTGGAAGGGGCTCGAGGTGTGCACCCATGGGCTGCTCCTTCTCCGTCCCTACAAATCCCTCCTTTAATGAAGAGCAACAGCCCGTCGCTCTCTCTAGAGGGTTTTTTGGGGAGAGGTCCGAGCTGAACCCGCCGGTGCCCCGAGGTGCCAGAGCAACGGGGATGCCGGGCTCAGGCAGAGAGGCAAACCTCCGCCGCGGCCATCCCTGCCCCGGGGCTGGGCGACAGCGTCAGGCCGGTGAGCGAGGGGCCCCGTGCCAAAGAAAACCTCCCGTGAACTCGAGCGTGGCAGAGCCGGCGGCCGAGGGGAAAGCTGAGCCCTGCCAGCATCGGTGCTGGAAACACCCGAATAGTGGCTCGGTGATGGCACGAACCGGGGGGGCTCCCAGCCCCGGCCCCCCCAGCACCCCGAACAGCACAACACACACAGAAACCCCTTGATTTTCATCAAAGAGGAGGATGGACGGATGGATGGATGGATGGACGGATGCCAAAGCGGCGCAGGTGCCTTGCACCGTGCCCCAGCCCCAAGGGATGCTGCAACCCCAGGGATGGTCAGAAATTAAAGCAGGGGCTGCAGCTTCGAGCACAGGAGCACCCCGCAAACCCGCTACCTTGGAAAGGAGGTGTTGAAAACCTCATCACACCTGTGGGGCAGGCTAGGGCTGGCAGCTGGGCTGCAGCCAGGCACAAACGGGACGTCCTCTGCGATGGCAGGAGGCTTGCGGCTTCCTCCGAGGCTCGTCCCAGCCAAGCTATGTCCTGCAGATGCCAATAACTCTCCTCAAATCCTCCCGCTTATAACAAGAGCTTAATGTCTCGCGACTTCTCCTTCAAGCTCCGCACAAAAATGAGGCGGCAGCCGTTCAAACCCGACGGCTGAAACGAGACTCCGCCGCTCTAATACCTGTTTTATTAAATGCAACGGAGATGGGCAGAAGCCAGCAGGGCCCGTGTCAGGCCGGGGGCTCGAATTCCTCTCCTGGTTCAAAAGGTCACCCGGGGTGGGCGATGGGGGAGCCGTGGGCTCCCACGGGTGCACATCCCGACCCACCTCCGCTCGGCCGCTGCCTGCGGTGCCAGCAAAGCCTGGGCACGACCCTCTGCATTGCTCTGCTTCTCTTTCTCTTGGCTAAGAGGGGATGCTGGCAGGCTGGGCAAAGCACAGTCGGGATGGGGAGGGGACAAGGAGGATGGGCAAAACCCACCGGGATTCATCCCTGCTGTCCCCCGAGAGCGGCCGCTGAGCAAACCCAGCTGGAGCGCAGAGGGTCTTGACATCCTCGTCTGTAAAATGGGCTCCAGGGGAGAAACCTACACCCCAAAGCAACACGGTGGAGATGCTGGGGTGAGACGAAGAAAGGCTCATGGGGGGAGCTGGGGCTGCCCCCCAGGTCCCCTCTCACCCAGCCACCTCCATCCCCTCCCACCCAACTCTGCAAACACATGACATCCGTGGCTCCACGAGCCCGGCTTTCCTTTCTTCTCCTCGGGCTCATCCTCCCCTGGGAGAGGAAGGCAGAGCCGCCCGCCCGCGCCTCCTCCCAGCTGTGTAAATCTCCCCCCTCCCCAAGGAGGCTGCAAAGATCCCGGTGATGGTGGTTAATGCAAAGCGTATGTGTCCATAATCCCTTCCCCCTCCTCCTCCTCCCAGTGATGAGCTCATTAATGACCCCTCTGCAGACGCTAATTGGAAAATAGCACGAGCTCCAGGCGGAGGGAAGGCGGGCGGCCTCATGCCCTGGTGATCCCACCCGTGGGTGCCGCAGGAGGAAGCGGGTGCCGGGGCGCGGGCAGCCCGGCCGGCCCCGGGGCTCTGCCGGGAGCTTTGGCTCCGCCGCGGCCGGATGGAGTTTGGGGCGGTGGGAAGCGGCCGGGAGGATGCAAGGCTGCTCCGTAGGCAGATGCCGGGTTTGTCTTGGCCCAGGGATTATTTACCCAGTCCCTTCGCTGGTTCCCATCCCCACCGTCTTTGCTATTAACTCATCTATTTTGGCAGGTGCAGGGCCGACCTCAAGCACGAGCGGAGCGAGCGGCAGGGCCCGGGTGAGCCTTCGGCAGCAGAGCTGCTCACCGCAGCAGGACGCGGCCGTGGGGAGGCTGCGACTCGTGCCCAGCATCCCCAAACCCAACCCTCCCAGGCTTGCCTCACCCCGCCATCCCCCAGTCTACGGATGGACCCATGGAGCTGGTTTTCCTCCCAGCATGGAGCATCCTGCCCCAGCATCACCCTCGTGTGATGGGGAGCAACCCTGTCCCCAGCGAGCCATGGCAGCCCGGGACACGTCTGCACCCTGGGAGTGCCACCACAGTCCCCCGGCTCTGCGATGGGTCTGGGGGAGGTCAGAGCTCAGAGGTGCCTGGCAAAGAAAGCCAGTGGGCTGGTCCCAAGGTGCCAGAGCTGCCGAGTGGCTGTGACACGCTGGCATCCCCCCCCCGCCACGTTGTCAGGGGCTCATCCCTCACCTAAGCAGTTGTGGCCGTTGTGTGCCAGGCGGAAGCCGTCGTAGCAGGTACAGCGGTAGTTGCCGGGGATGTTCACGCACTCGTGGACGCAGCCCGCGTTGTCCTCCCGCTCGCACTCATCGACGTCTGCAGAGAGAGGAGGGCAGGAGAGCTGCGGGGGCCGTGCCCATCTCCAGCGTGTTTGCAACCCACCTGATATCGTGCCCTGGGCTCTCTGCTCATTCCTGCAGGTCCCCAGCTCTGGTATCATCTACAGCATCCCTCCACACCCTGCAAAAACATCCCCTGTCCTCCCCACTCTACACCCTGCTCCTCCAGTTAACCTGCCGTCCTAAAGCCTCGGCACAGCGACCTGCCGAGCGCTCTGAGAATCCCACAGGATTTCCCGATGGGTGGGCAGAGCAGCCCATCTCCACGGCGAAGCCTCGCTGCGCCCGGAGCGCGCTTTAATCCCTCTGCTGTTTGTGCTCAGCCCATCCCAACCCGGGACCTGCTCCGAGCAGAGCTGGGAATTTTTCCCCTGCCCCGCTCCTGCTTTCCTGGTGCTGCTCTGCCAAGGAGCCCATTTTCTTTCCATGCCCTACTCAGCTGCATATATCTATATCATCTATATTTATATTTATATCTATATCTATACCTACATCTCTGTCTATATCTACATCTCTGTCTATATCACCTATATCTAAATCTCTCTATATTATTTTTAAGCTTCTCATGTTTTATCTGCTAACCCAGATCTGCAGCCTTTGGCTTGGAAATCCCGCAGTTAAAAAAAGCCCAGCTTTGTTTAAAACAAGCCCCAGGTGATGCTCCTGGGCCTGGGCAGCCCCAGCCTTGCAAACACAGCTCTTTGCAGAGCAGGGGAGGGAGCACACGGCTGCCACCGCCGCTGGCAGGGACATTCACACCCCTCTCCATCCCCAAGCATCGCAGTGTCAGCAGGCCAGGATTTTGGGGCAGAAAAGTGGAATAAAAGGTTTGCAACGGGCTGGGGTAAAGGAGCAGCCTTTTTGCAAGGGCAGGGGACATTGCTGATGAGCCACCACCTGTCTCCAACCTGCCGAGGCTGTCACTGATGCAGGGGCAGCAGCAGTGGTGGCATGTCCCTACCTTTGCAGTGCTTCCCATCGCCGGTGTAGCCGGACTTGCAGATGCACTTGTAGGACTTGGGGGTGTTCTGGCAGATGGCGTCGATGTGGCAGTTGTCGGTGCCCTCCACGCACTCGTCGACATCTGCAAGGGGAGAGGTGGGGAGCGATGGGGAGAGGCAGAGGAGCTCTCCCCATCTCCCCGTGGGAGCCATGGCCCAAGGGGATGACACCAGGCAGCCCTCCAGCTTTTCAACCCGCACAGGAACCAGAAAGGCTCGAAGGACCAACGCTGCTGCTTTGCTCCTGCTCCCAGCCCTGATGCAGCTGGTGATGGGCTGGCTGTGGGACACGGCGAACCGCTGGGTCCGCTCCCAAACACCACTACATGTGTCCCCACTCTCATACAAGCCACCCTGAGACCCCCCCGACCCTTTCGCGTGTCTGATGATAGGAAACACCGCTCAGGCACCCGTAGTCCAGGCTGGAGCCAGCCCAGGCAGAGGTGAAAGTCTCTGTCTCCAATTAGCCGTTTCCTGAGCCGACCAGTCACCCAAATAATCGTCATCGCTTTCTATTCTTAGGCACGGAGGAATGTGCATGAATTAGCAGGGACCACACTAAATAAACCTGGGAGCCGGGAGCGGGAAGCAGGAGGGAGAACTGGGAAAAACATCAAGGTTTCCTCGGGGGCACGGCCAAAACTCCTCATCCCCCTCATCCCCCTTTGCCCCTCAACCCCCTTACCCGGGATGCAGCGCTGTGGTACCCGGGACATCGCGTCCAGAGCACCCCGTGCTGGTGATGGCCTCAAGCGGCGATGCCCAAGGGTTTGCCATGGCAGGAGGCCACGGGAGCGGAGGTTTTAATGGTATTTGGGAAACAGAGAAGTCTCGAGCGCGTGGGGCAGAGGTTTATGAGCAAAAGGCTGCTCACCTGGCTGCTCTCTGCCTTCCCTGCGTGGGCAGCAAGGGAGAGAGTGCCCCAGAGCAGGCGCATCCCCCTCCCTGGCTGCCAGGGCTGTAAAGCAGCTGGATGTCCCCGGAGGGGGAGGCAGGGGCTGAGCGTCGCCCGCAGCCCCTCGAGTACGGGCAGGGCTCCCGGAGCACCCCGGGCTCCCCACTCCGACTCCACGGGCACGTGGAGAGCATCAGCGCTGCTCCGGGGGGGTCACCTTCACCGCCTCCCACGGGGAGGGTCCCACCAGGGCAGGGGGATCTGAGGGTCCCTTCAGCCTCCCTGTACCCCACAAAGAGGAGCGTGAAGCCGCGAAGCTCTCAGCTGCCTTTAAAAAGCTGCTTTTCAGCAACGCCAAGAGCAGAAGCGTTCCGGGACTTCCCCAAAGACACAAAACATCCCTGCAAGGCACGGGCAGGCAGGCAGCCCCACCGGGACGGTGGCCACGGCCGCGGGACCGCTGGCCCCTGCCCTCTCCCGGCCACCCCGGTGGAGGTTTTGCCGGGAGATGTGAGTCACGCAGCCGGGGGGAGGAGAGCTTTGCCTTTGCACCGGGGAGGCGGCACGTGCCTGCGCATTGTATAAATATTTACAGCCCGCATTCATATTTGTTATTTGACATTAGCCATGGCCCGCGGCCACCACGGCCTCCCTTGGGCCATTAATCACCGGCTGGAGGCTGACCCACCGCGGCGGAGACCACAGAGGGATTGCACGGGGGACCGGCACCCCGCTCCCAGCCCACACCGTGTCCTCCAGCACCCATGGCACCGGCCACGGCGACCACCCCAGCACCCAACGGCATCCCAGGGGAGAGGCTCGCAGCCCACCCTGCACCGGGGGTCCCGCGGGGGCTCAGGGGGGGCTGTTGGCCGCCCCACTGCACCTGCAAAGGCCCCATCCTACAAACTCAAAAGCGTGTGCAAATAATCACCAGAGGAAAAAACCTGCAGAAGCCGCGGAGCTCGCTCCTTCCCAGCCACGGGTTCAGGCTCAAAGAGCCTCTGGGCGCAGGAGGAAGCGTCTCCATCACCCACGAGCGCCGCTGGGCATCGCAGCGGGCACCGACCTCACCTCCAGCTCCAGCTGGGGCTCTCGGGTGGGTGGCGGGAGGGATGTGGCACCGGCGCGGAGGGACGCGTGGGGGACATCGCCCTGTGTGGTTCGGAGCCCCCTCGCAGCTCTTCAACCCCGAGTTATAAATCACATCTCGATGCTTCGAGTCACGGTCCCAAGGTGAGAGCTGCCGGGTCTGAGCACCCCGTGCACCCACCCTGACGTACAGGTGGGACCCAGCACCCAAACAGCACAGACCATCCATCAACCCCCATCTCCTTCCCCTAAAAACACCCAAAACATGAAACATCCATCAGACACCACACCACTGAAATTCTCCCAACCTTTTGCCAGAAATCTCACTTTTTTGGGGCTTTATTTTCTATTTCTTTCTCCTCCTGCGCCCTCAAACTCATGACAATGAACGACGTCCGTGCAGCGCTGAACACAATGCCGGGCCTTTCCCATTCACACATGTATATTATTTTTTTTTCTATCTTTTTTTTTTTTTTCCATTCTGTAACTTCAAAACTTCTCTAACTTTGGAAAGATTACGCAGCAGCAAAAGTACAAAAGAAAACATTATAAATTCGCCACTCTGTAATTTTTCCAAAGCTGGAGACGTTCTGAAAGGTTACAGGATTATAAAAAAAAAAGGAAAAAAAAAGGGGAAAAAAAGTGTGTGTGTGTGGGAAGAGTGAATAAATACCTTCCTTGGCACCCCAGGAGCCATCCCAAGATTGGCAAAGATCCTAATTTCAGATCGCTGAAACTTTGGCTCCTGAGGAGTATCCTTCAGAAATGATGGAGTGCATTAAAGAAAAAAAAAAGCCTGGTGAAAAATGAAATTTTTGCATTTTTGTCAACGTGAGCGGCGTTTTCCCACGAAAGGGAAGGTTTGCCGTCGGGGACAGCCCGCTTTTCCCACAGGAGAATTTTCTCCATCCCAAAAACCGCCCGCGGCCGCGCTGCAGGTGCTCCCAGCCGCCACCAGCACGCGAGGGATTTCATTTTCAAGCCAAGCAAAGAGAAGATTTATAAAAAAAACTCCTCGCTGGGGTGTGCCCTGCTCGTCCCCCTGCTCATCGGGACCTTTTGAAGTCCAGGTCCCCAAACCAGGTGGGGTTTTTTTGGGGTGGTGTTGCCAGCCAGGACCCCCTGCAGACCTGCATCCCTACAGCCCCTCACTCCCCTTCTTGCACAAATAATCAAAGACGCCCTTTTTCACCCAAAGTTGCCTGAAACGAGCCCAAAGCGGACGGCGCAGATGGGCGCCAAAATCTCCAGAACTGGGGGATTTTGCACCAAGTGGGGAATTTAATTTTGATGAAGATGCCGAATCCCATCGAGGACCCAAAGTCTTGCCCAGGTCCGGTGTCCCCCGCTCCCTGCCCAGCCCCACATCCCCGTCCCACCGCGCTTTGGGATTAATTAGGGCTCGTCGGAGGGCGAGAGCATCCTCGGCATCGCCGCGCCGGGGGGTTTGCGGCGAAGGGCAGGAGGCTGCGGTGCTCGCCCCGCGCCTCGGGCCATGTTTTTTATTCCGTTGTGGGTGGGATTTTCCAGCGCTGGCTGTTGGGCCCCGTTCCGCTCCAGCTGCAGCTTTATTCTCCATTTCAAAGGCAGCGGAGGCAGACGGTTTCAACGCCACTGCCATTTCGAGTGTGCCAAAAGCGGGGGGGGGACGGACCGCCAACCCCCCGGGACTGGCGCGCACCCACCGGGGAGGCGAAGGGCTTTGGCCAAGGCCGGCGGGGAAGGCGGTGGCAGAGCCCACAGGCGCCCGGGTCCCACGCTTGTGCCCGCGATACGTGACAGCGAAGGGGGATAAAGCAACAGCTCATATATTTTTAGAGCCTGGATTGAGGCTCTTTCCTTACTTCCTTATTTTTTTTTTTTAAATAATAAATAATAAAAGATGGCTTTATCCATGGGTCGCAATTCCAAATAAATTTGAGGAGGGGGCTGAGATAGGGCAGCGAAAACCTGCCAGAAAACCCCTAAACAAACAAAACCACCGTCCTTTTTCCCTTTCCTTTTCTGCAAGCACTTCAGCTTTTTCTTTCAAATTAATTTTATTCTATATTTTCATATAGGCATATATATTAACAGCCTGTCTGTACAGGGATGTGTGTGTAGCTGTTGGCAGACACGCGGAGTTTCCACTCGGCCTTAATGCCAAATTAAAGCTTTATAACTTCAGTAGCTCTTTTTACCAGGTTATTAATAACCACCTCAGACACTGTGGTGCAGTTTATTAATCACTTGTTCGCCCGGGGAAGCTCGCGAGGGCGACTCGTGCTGCGCAGGGCACGGCTCCGGCGCAGGCCATGGCATCCCACCGGGAGGGGACGGGGGGACCAGGGGCTGTGAGAGGGGAGGAAGATGCTCTGCGGGGCGGCTTTGTGCAAATTGGCCAAAAATGCATCATCTGAACTCGAGATCCTAACTGAGGTGCTCGGCCATGGCTTGTTGCTGTGCCGGGGATGCCAAGCCAGCGGTCGCCGAGTGGGTACCCGTGCTCAGGTTGGGACAGAGGGGATGTCTGCATCTCACCCCATGATGGAGACCCCGCACCAGCCCCACTGCAGGAGCCCAACGCCCCACGCACCCACCCAGCCCTCCCCAAAGCAGGTGGGACCCGGCGGATGCAGCGGCGGTGCTTGGCCCCATAAAATGACGGAGCGCAGACGAAGGACGAGGAGTCACAAGTCACAGCGAGGACGTGGGGGGGTTCCCAGCCTGTCGACCCCACTGCCCCATGCCCAGACCCCGCTCTGCACCCCTTGCCCCGGGTTTTGCTTCCCCAAAGCTGGCAGTGCCCCAAAAGGGGCTTTTTTTTTCCCCCCAATCAACGCTTCCCACTCCTGCGAGGGCAGAGCCATGTTGAGCTCCCCATCCCCTGCACCAGCCCGGCTCATCCCGATGGATCCCAGATCCACCATCAGATCCACCATCCCCTGGGTTGGAAATGCTCCCTCCATCCCACCTCCCTGTGCCCCCCCCGGCTGCTTCAGCTCAAGTCAGCCGCGATTTCTCCAAGGACACTTGGATGCTCCACACCAACAGCGTGTTCATCTCCCCGGGGAATCATCATTGCTGTTGTTGTTCCTTTGGCTTATCAAAAAAAATTTTGCCTTAAAAAAATGTGTGTGTTTGTTTGTTTTCAGCTTTGGGAGCAACAATCGCAAGGTCTCCAGTGGGGAAGACGGCCTCGCCGGCCGGGCTTCCTCCAGCACCGCGAGACAGAGCAAACTTTATTTGCCATCCCAGGCTTCTCCTAAAGCCTCTCGGGGGACTTATAATTTTGAAAGCGAAGGTTAAGGTTATTCATGCATATTTTTTTCCTAAATGGATTACTCCGGTGCGACCGTCTGCGAAGGAAAAATCTATATAAAAATTAAAGAAAAAAAAATAAAAACTCCTGAGGAGTTTGGAGACAGCAATACATCTCTGGAAGACTCGAGGTGTCTGAATATTTATACTCCTGTTGGCAGTTATAAAAAAAACCTCTTCTTCCCTCCTTCCTACACCCCCCCCCCCCTCCTCTTTTTAATCTCGGTACAGGCATGTTAGACGCCCTCAGTCAAAGATCTCCTTTGAACTGGTGTATGTCGAAATGTTTACAGTTTTACATTTCATATTTCAGAGGGGTGGAGGGGACAGGCGCAACAGTCGCACACTGTGAACGCAGGAGCGGGAGGAAAGCGGAGGCCAAGGGGGAGGAGGTTCGGCGGGGATGGGAGGGGAATCGAACGGCATCTCCAAGCTGCAATTGGAAAATTTTAGACTCCTACCAAAAAAAAAAAAAATTAAAAAATTAAAAAAAATACTCTCTGGCGGCGTAGGCTCTGCAGGTGCATCCCCACCGAAGCCGGTGGCTCCATCCCTGGGCGGCCGCGTGGCACCGGCTAAAAAGGCTGATTTTACCCACTGAGCTGGGCTGGGCCCGTGGTCCCACTCAGGACCCCGCGCTGGGGCTGTGGGACTGCTGGGGGCTGCAAACTGGGGTGCTGGGGTCCCCCAGGGAGATGCTGCGTCTCCCTCCTGGCCCTGTTCCCACGGCGGGATGTGCAATTTGGTGGCAGGGAAAGGTGGCGAATCCTGCTGGGTGGCTCCAGGTACAGGGGTGCTGGCAGAGGAGCGCGGCACAGCTGGATCCGGGCGCTGCCTGGTACACGAGGAGGGTGCAAATCCACCAGCCCTTGGGCTCCATCCTCCCCAGGGCGCGGGGAGGGACCGGTGCCGGCAGACGATGGCCAAGGGCACCGCTCCGCTGTGGGTGGGAGCTCGGGACAGGCTCTTCTGCCTGGCAGGCTGTGAGATGGACCGACGGGTCACGGGATGGGACCGGGGGTGGCATTATCTGGCCAAAAACCAGGGGAGCTGTGGGTACGGCAGCAGCGTGGGGACTGCACGGAGACTTCATCCCAGCTGAGCGCCTGTCGGGAGCCTCCCAGGGGTTATTTGGATTTATATTGTCAGTTCTTCTCTTGAAAGCTTTCCTAGCCCTAAACTCAACCAATAAACCCCGCAGACAGCGAGGTCCTCTGGCAGACACCCTCCAGGCCCGCTGTACGGCTCTGCTGAATCCTTCCTTCCCTACAGACTAAACTTTCCAGGGTAATTCGGCGTGAGAAATGAGACAGCAAGTCCTACCCGCAGTGCAAGGTTATCACAGCAAAACAAGCCCATCCGACAGGAGAGGAGCCATCCCCAGCCTGCGACAGTCACCTGGCGAGGGTGCCTGTCCCCCAAAAGGGCAAAGGCTTCGGTGAGGGCAGAGGGGTGACAGGTACCCCATCCTCGGAGCATCACCCCACGTATGCAGGAGGGACGCCCGATGCTTTTCAGAAATATCCCACTAAAACATGCCCGAGGCACACGGGGTGGCTTCGAAGAGCTCAATGATGTTTGTGCACGCAGAAAAACAGGGCTCCTAGGAACAGCACGGGTTTCATCTGCCATTGGTGATGCCGGGTCCATGAGTTCAGCCTCATCCAAAAAGGAGCAGGTCCAGCCCTGCCCAGAGCCTTCGCGGGGCACCAACCCTCACCCCTCACCAGCCCGCAGACCCCCCCAGCAGCTTTGGGGAGTCTCTCTCCACCACAAACCCCCCCAGCTGCAGAGCGGCCGGACCCCCTGGGTCTGCCCAGTGCCTTCGCTGGGGGCCGGGAGGAGCCAGCACCGTCCTGGGCGTACGGCGAGGGATTTACCCCAGCGCAGGATTGAGCTCACCTCTCTCCACCCCCACTCCACCCCTCTCCTTCCCTGAAGGGATCTGTCAAGTCTCTGCACGATGGAATTTTACTTTGCTATTTTAATGCAATTCTGGCTCAGGCTTAAATGGAACTGGAAACCAAAAGGCCTTAATAAATAAATATTATGATAAGAAATGAAAGCAATGCATACACTCGAGATAATTTGAGGGGGGATAAAAACCTAAGCATTCCTTTCGAAGCCTAAATCATAAAGGTTTACGTGAAGCTGGGTGCCTTCTTACCAAACCTTTGCCCTGGAAAAATCTCACCCCCCATGCTTGCCCAGACTGCCCTCCCGAAAAGTCACCTATTGTTTTAAAAACACTTTAAGCCAGATAAGACAATAGCCTTGAAATTCCTTCTAACTTTGTCGGTGACAGGGCTTGGGGCAACCACGCGCGTGGCTGAAATGTGCCTGTTCCTCATGCCTACACGAGGGCTTTAATTATATCCCGCGCTCCTATATTTCATTCACACTCTCTTTTAATCTTGCCGCACGCATAAACACGCGGCTACTACAACAGCAAGAGCCAAAGCTGGTTTCGGTAAATCTTACATAGTGTTAAGTGCTATGGAATAATTAAAAAAAAAAAAAGATAAACCAGCAGATTGTACAGATAGTGGTGAATTAAGGAGAAAAACCACCTTTGAGGCAGCCACCGGGATCCCGCACATAGGGCTGTGTGTGTTTGCACGCGCACGCCGGCGCGTGTGTCCAGAGAAAAACCCGAGCTAAATATAGAGGTGCTATAGAAAAACCTAAGGTATAGACAGACCATACATAAAGCTACGAAGGAGAAACTCCGGCTCGGTACGGGAGCTGCGAAACAGAAAAGCCCGAAGCTGATACGGACGGGACGTGCCTCTCTTTTCCAGAGATAGGGAAAGAGCTCCCGTGTTTTCCAGGCTTTGCTGTGTTCAGCTGCCCCAAGTTCCCTGCAGCCCACACCCCCACAGCACAACACCGGGGATCCCACCCGCGCCCGTGTAAAACACAAACGCAGATGCAACCTCCTGGCGTTACACCACCCGCTCCCCCGTCCCTTCCCTCCAACCCAGCCCGAAACGAGCCCTCCTCGCCCGCAGTTACCCCCATCTCCCAGACACTGCAACCCCCAAACCAGAAAATCCCCACCAAACAGCGACGTTTTCCCTGTGACGGGTGCAGACTTGTTTGCCCACCCTAATTTTCTGCCTCTGCACCCCCTGCCTTGAGATAAAGAGCCCGAACCAAAGAAAATAAAGAAACGCAACTCATTAAAGAGTTTACAAAGGAACCGACCCCAACCAAAGGCAGCAGGCAAGAATATCTGCACGCAACATTTAAAATCCCCTCCACTATTTGTTGTTACTGCTGCTAATGTCTCCAGCCTGCACATAAAACCCCAGATCTAAAGAAGAGGTCCGGCTCCCTAATCCACACATCAAAGAGCAAACCTTCAAGCTGGGAAGATTTTTCTCTTACCTTGACTGGCTTTATTTGCCAGCGTGTTTCCAGAGTGGAGGAGAAAGAAAAGGATGGAAAATCCAGCAATCTGCAAAGCTCCCATGGCAATCCCAGCGTGCATGGAGGAGCCGGGGGCAAGAACGGGGGGATTTCTAGTGCTTGAAAGGAACCAAGAGGCTGAGCACGCGAAGGGAAATGAAGAGGACGAAGGGGCTCTCTTCTTGCCGTGTGTGAGACAGAGGGAGGGAAGGGAACTGAACTGATGGAAAAAGCTGCTCTGGGTTCAGTTTGGGGCTCTTGGTGTTGCTGAAGAGGCGAGAGCGAGGGAAGGAGACCCAGGGCAGTTGGAGGAAAGTGGACTCTATCGCCCTCTCTCTGGCTGCTGCTCTGATCCCTTCGCCTTCTCCTTCTTTTTTTTTCTTCCCTTAAATAAATCCCAGCCAATTCCAGTTTTGCAAGCGAGCAGCAGCAGCAGGAGCAGGGGGGAAGAAGGCGCCTTGCCCTGGTGCTGGAGACCTGAGAAAGGGGAGTGGAAAGGAGAGCCCCATCCAAGCAACGCCCTTTTTCTTTTTTTTTTTCCCCTCCCAGCCTTTCTTTCTTTCTATTTGGCTTTGGTTACTCCTTCCCGGCTCCCCCCCTCGCACCCCCAAGGCTGGGCTTTGCCTGCAGGAATTTACAGTCTGTGCTGGAGGAGAAGGGCCAGTAGCCATGGAGACTGCTTCCCTGGGAGCAGGGAGGTCAGGCGGAGACCAGGGGCGATCAATGCATCAATGCAAAGCCCCCCGCAACCCCCAGACCCACCCCGCACCTCGCAGCGCCTCGGCTAGCCGAGGGCTTGGGGTGGTGGCGAGGGGAGGGGGGAGGCGTATGGCATGGGAAAAGGCAATGGGGGGGAAAGAAAAGGGGAAGGAAAAATATATATATAAGAAAAAAAAAAAGAAAGAGTTTGCGGATGGCACGACCTGGCTGGGCTCAGTGGCTGTGGGAGCGTGTTGGGGTGGTGGGAAGCAGGAGCGGAGAGCAGCTCTGCTGCTTGCAAGGGAGAGGTGGGGAGGGGGGAACTGGAAATAAGGGCGGAGGGGGGAAGAAAAAGACCTTTCTGAAATATTCAGGGGGTTTTATTTGCTTGCAGGAGCCTCTCGCAGACTGGTCCTCTGCAGCCGGCATCCCGGGGGTGCAGGGGGACCCTCTGCCCACCCTGGGACCATCCCCTGCTCTGGGAGCTGCTGGCACCATCTCTTTTCCCGGGTGTTTCTGCTCCTTGAGTCGGAAGAGGCATCACCAGCCCTGAAACAGCAGCGGGAGACAGGGCTGGGAGCCAGGAGGAAGGCGTGCAGTGATTTCACCTGTCCAGGGACGTAGGGTCCCGCAGTCCCAGCAGTCACCCTGCCCACGTGGTCCTGCCAGCCCACCGTGCTGCCCCTGCAGCCTCTCGCGTCCCCTTTTTTGGTCCTAATAACCCCTAAAGATACAATAAAGGGGGCTGGAGGCGATGGAAAACGTCCAGCTAAGCCAAGGCACCCGCTGCCGCCTCGCTGCGGAGAGGAGGGGAGGGACGGCGGCTGGACAGGAGGGTGCTGAGGGGTCCCTGGGTCGAGTTGTGTTCTCCCTACAAAAAACACACAACCCTCGGGCTGCCTTCAAGGGACAGGGACTGTTAAGAACAGCTCTCCTTTAGACAGGACAGATGCAGCGCGGCCGGCCCCAGGGAGCAGCACGTGTGGAACCGGGAGCTCCTCTGCACGCCGGGTCTTTGCAGAGGCCAAGGGCAAGGCTCTCCCTCCCGGCCCCGTGGAGCCATCCTGCACCCACACAGCTCCTAAATCCATGTGGGAACCGACCCCTGCCAGGGAAGCAGGAGACCAGCATCAGCTGAAGGACAGATGCACAGACATGCCCGTTACACCCAACGCAAATCTCCAACGTTCACATTCACGGGGAACCTGGAGCCAGGGGAGGACGCGTGGCCTCAGGCAAGGCAGCTCCCAGCCCACCACAGCTAAAAGGGGATTCTCGACAGGGATAACTGGCTCTGCCATAGCCCGGTTGGATCAGAAATCCAGCGCTTACACCGACGTGACCAGCCCCAATAACTCACAGCACATCTCACTACACTGTACTGAATCAAACCAGTAATGCAAAACCATCCCCGGCACAGCCAGGCTCCAGGGGAGCCTGGGAAGGGGCAAAGTGCAGAAATGATTATTAAAGCTGTAAAATAATTTTATATATAAAAAATACAAATGCAGAGGTGCCATCATCAGGATGTATTGGGAGAGGACCACGACCTGTCAGTAGGAATGTGCTATCCCACTGGAGGAGGCTCCTGGCTCTCCTGCCAGCCCTGGTCTGTGCCAGGAGCTCTTGGGGATGAAGGCTGCTCCTCCTCGCACGCGGTGCAGAGCAGGAAGGGGCTCTGGTCCATGTAGCCCACATCCTGACACAAGGTGAGAACATTGCTAGTAGGATGCCACCACCCTCCTGCGAGCATCGGCTCAGCAGCCGTGGCACCGCTTTTCTTTCCAGGCTGGGATGTGCCAGGTGAACACCAGTCTCTCTCACTGCTGTCGTAAGAGCAGAGTCAAAATGGAAACTCTCCCCTCGCTTACGCCGGCAGATCCCCGTGCCCAGGCACCGCACCTTGGAGTGGGACACGCTCGCATCCCATCCCACGATCCTTTATCATCATAACCAGAGGAAAACTAAACACTCCTTTTTTCCCCCCCTCTCTAACCTGTCTTCTAAATCTGGAGACTGATCTCAAGGCACGAGGGACAAGACCTTCTGCGATGTTGATTTATAACCGAGCTTCTAAATTACAGGTTTACGCATTAGTATAAACACCCATAAACCAGCCTTAAATACACAGTCTCGTATGTAATCAAAACGCCAAAACACCGGGCAGCCACGTGACGGCACCGGGGGACGAGCAAACTCCTTGCTCACGCCTGGATTGCCTCGGCGGGGATGAGTCTCCAGCCAAGTGCTCCCAGTTAAACCAGTGCCTAGAACTGGGGGGGTGGATCTCACCTTTGAAGGCAGGTCCTTGGCTGATGGCAGCACCGCTCATGCCACGGGGAGCAAAGGGGCTGAGCCCCATGTCTCGCTCCTCCGACGGGGTTGCAAAGCACCACGGCAAAGGAGCGGGGCTGGGGTGAGCTGCTGACGTTCAGAAACTCCCTAAAAAATATATATATAATTTTGTTTTCTCCCCAAAGAATGCTGCTTGGCTGAGCAGAAGAAGGGCCGACGGAGGTCCTGGGGCTGCGTACACCACAGCGTCCCACCGAGCGCGGGGCTGTCCCCCTGCCCCACGCGCAGATGGGGAAAGTCAGGTGGATGGAGATCCCCGAGATCACACAGGGAGTCTGGAGGGAGGGCCATGAATCACACTTAAATCGCCTGCAAGACAGCCCGGCGCTTCGGCCCCGACGGCTCCCTACCAGCTCCTGCTGCCAAGGCGCGGGGCTGGCGCGGATCCGTCCCCGGGAGCCCTCTCCGGAGCCCTTCAAAGGCATCGGGACGACCTTGCCAGCCCAAGCCGTGTGTGCACACGCGTGTGTGTGTTTCAGGCAGGGAAGGAGGTGGCAGGACTCTCCTCCCCGCTGCCTCCACTCCCCGTCGTGCACTTCTGGGCAAAATCCATTTGCTTTGGCTTCATGTAGGGCCAAGAAGATTCGGTCCATTGTGCTGCGGCGTTGAAGAGCCGGCAAGGAATTGTCAACCATGCTGAAACGGTTACATGGGGAGTAATGAAAATTTACTGCACCCCGCTCCGGTCCCTAGCCAAGAAATAAAAGCAAAAAGATCACAACAGGCATTTTTTTAATTTGAAGCAAAATTAAAAAAAGAACGGATCCGCACTTAGAAAATAACAACCACATCCACAGATCAAAGCAGCTGTTCTGCTCTCATTCGGGGTTTTAAGAGGCTTCTGCAGCTACAGGGATGTTTACACAGGGAGAGAGATACATACATTGTGCTGTCTTGATGCTGCCTCTCCCCCCTCTTCATCTGGCAAAACATTCCCTGGGAGGCGATATGAGGTCATTCCTAGACCCTGCGTTGTTTTCCTCAAGCTGCAAGGCTTCGGGGCAAGAGGCAATTCATTTCCCATTAGCACACACACATTTGCACTTGGAACCCTCCCATGTACATTTTGCCAGGGGGAGCTCGGGACGGACAGAGGGGGGAAACCAGCCCTCACCAGCTTGTTATTGCGTTCCCGGAGGGAATTCCAGCAGCCGGGGCTGCCGAGAGGGTCAGCGGCTCTGGCAAAGTCACTGGGAAGGGACATGGAGCCGGGAGGCGGGTTGGCATCTCCTGCAGACCAGCCTTAATGTTTCTGTGGCTTCCACCACTTTTATTACGAGAGGGGCTGAACGGCTCTGGGGAGCACTAATGGGCTGTAAAAAGCTTTTTCCCCTTTGCCTCCTTGGCTGGAGCCCAGTTCGGCGCGGCGGTGAGCCCCGCTCCGGCGCTCGCGCGGGGCTGGATGTCGCGGGAATGTGCCGGGGCAGATTCACCCTTCGCCTCTCGGCATCAGCACGTTGGTCCATCCGCTCTGGGCGCAGCACAAATCAAAGTGGACAAATCTTGGCTCACGAGCCACCCTGTGCTATCTGTGCAAATGAAAAAAAACCACTTTGAAACTAGAGCTTCCCATTTCCAGCATGAATTTAATGCTATACGCTATGAACGAGCTGCATCTTCAGCTCTGACCGCGCGTGTTTGCCTGATGCTGGAGCCCAAAGGGGTTTCTGAGGCTGCGCGAGGCGCTGCTGCGAAGTTACAGGCAGAAGCAAAACTCTCGTAAAGGACCTTCGGGATCACAGAACCAGCTATGGAAGCAGGGAGGGATGTTGGAGGAAAAGAGGCCACAACGCTGTGAATCAGGAGATTTCCCGTCCCCTCGGGTCCACGAGGACCAGAGGCACAGCACCGCCAGCCCAGGACCCGACCTCTCCGCTGCATCCAGAGCACGCGGCAGCTGGGGTGACCGATGCCGGTACCGTACCCCGACGCTGCACGCGGGAAGGAGCTGGCTCCAGAGAACAACAGCCGAGACGCTCCGATGCCCTAGTGAGGGGTGTGGTCTGAAACTCGGACCAGAATAGACTATTTTTAAAATCGGAGAGGAAAACACTCTATTCCCAGTAATACGCCAACGGCCCAGGCTCCGGCGACTCAGCCAGTCTCCATCGCCAGCTCCCGGCTCCATCCCTCATTTCCCCAACCTACAGTTTTATCAAGATGCCTCCAAGGGGGGTAAAAAAGCACCGAGTCCCACTAAATGACTGCCTGTCACGCTCTGACACCTTTTTTCCAGCGTCACGGAGCTTCCCAAAACGCTGCGTGCGGAGAAAGCCCTTGTTTGTAATTCCCGGTTTGCAGCAGGAGAAGGTGACACACGTTGAGGTGAAGTGACTTATCCCGCGTCACCGGGAAGGTCGATGGCAGCGCCAGGAATAGCCCCGTTCCCAGCTAACCACTAACCACACTTATCCCAGAATAAGGGTCCCTTTTTCCAGCTGAATTTATAACAGCTTTCCAAGTGACATAAGCTCTTACAGAAATAGGCAGGCTTTTATTCCAGAATAATTACTGGGAAATCGTACTGGAGCGTGTACAATTACACCGGTGTCGATGCTGCTGGCGAGCCGGACCCCGTGCTGCAGCAGAATACGGTTTTTATCTCATCCCACTTTTCCACGAGCACGTGTACATCAACTGGCAGATCGTTGGGATGTGGGTGGAGAAGGAGGGGGCTTTGGGTAGAAAGGAAAGCGATCTAGCGCTTTAAAGCTCTATTAATCATATTTCCCATAGAAGATACCCTGATAATGGGTCTTACAGCTACTGAAGTCAAAAGGAGCCTTTTGGGGTGCGCTGGATCACACCCCAGACAGACTCAGCAACGCTCTGTGCATCTGCTTCGAGTCCATCCCAGGCATGGCTTGGGAGCAGGTGTTTTATTTTAAACACATTTTATGTCCCACACAGGTAAAATCAAGCTCAGAGGTCAGGCTGAGGCCTGAAACGCATTTCTGACACGAGCTGTTGGAACACATCGTACTTAATACCCCGCGAAAATAAACTCACAGCATTTATCAGGTGTCGATAAGTCTATATATTCTCTCTGCCAAGCGTGGGGCTGCCGGCTCTGCGAGGGTTAACTCAGCATCAGTGACACCACTTCAACTCCAGGACCCAGCCGCGCGTGTTTAAAAGTAGCACTTCTCTCCTTAAAATAGTTTATGAATCTTAGTCGGGGCTAAACCCAACACCCCCCGAGCAGAAGGAGCCCTATTAATTCCCGAGTTTTTTCACGCCGTAGTAAAGCAGCGGTTTTATTTGCCCGCCTTGCGTCAGATGTCAGTCATTTCCCCACTTGCATTTCCAGCTACAATTTAACAAGGCAGCAGTTTATTTCCAGAAGCCCCAGCCAGACCCCAGCCAACTGCGTCAATATTTTGTTGCTTATACAAATGCCACGGTTAAAGTCAACACGGCGTTTTTGGGGGGAGGCTTTTTTGGTTTTAAAAAGGGTTCCTCCGGGATGATGTATGTATAGCTCTTAAAATACTAAGGGCAATACAAGCCTTTCGGAGCGGCGTACCTGGGTGCAGAGGCACTGCTTTAAAGGGTGAAGCGCACTCCTCGAGGGCACTGACCTGACCAAAGGCATTTGCTAATTAATTCATTCTTCCAAGAGACTTAACTGCCTCTTGCCGTGGGAAACCAAGGCAAACGCGAGCCAAATCCAAAGCCAGTCAGAAAAACACGGAGAGACCCTGACTGAGTGCAGAAATCTTTGGAGCTTCGAGCTCCTGCTCGTCCGGTGCCAGCACGGGGCAGCGTCCAAGCCAAGCTGGCCGCTTCGCTCTCCCGCACTGTTCCTCGGTGCCACATTCAGGATGGAGGAGGGACGCAGAGCCTGGATGGGATGGGGGGTCCCCACCTTCCTCAGCCCCCTCCTACGATGCTGGTTTGGGGCATCTCTCCTATGCTGCAGCAGCAGCAGGGCACCGGCTTACCCTGGCTGGTGGCTTGTTCGGTGGATGCTCCCGCAGCCCGCACCGCCCTGTTGTCCTTGGCACACTCCCCTGAAAACCCTCCGAGGTTTTCTGGTCCAGCGTGAGGGTTCATCCCTCCGCCTCAGCCTCCCGAGCACGGCTCCTGCGCCACGGGGCTCTCGCGATCCCCCCAAGCGCCTCCCTGCATCCTCACCCACCGGCACCCCCAAAACCTGGGCGTTATAACCCTGCACGTGGCCAAGAGGTCTGACAAAATCCCAAGCCCAGCACAAGCAGGAGGACAAGGGGAAAGCGAAGAACAAGGTTTCCACAGCAGCGCCAGCCGGGAAAGCCCTGCAGGATCTCCCCCGTGATCCCGCACCAGACCAGTTTCGCACGAGAACAGAGCAGCCTTAGTGTGTCAACAAGCTCTAAACACCCGAGGGCAGCTGGAAGTGAGGTGCCATTATTTTTTTTTTTTTTTTTTAAATTTAAAACGAACTTCTTAACCTACAGGAAAGTAAACGTTCTTCTAGGATGGCCAAGAAAACCACGCTGGGATTTTCCAAATGGGTATGACTGACTGTTTATGAGCAGAGGCTTCCAAACGCAGAAATAAATGGCTTGCTCTCAGCAGGTTTTCCTTTCTATATTTACCCTCACCTGAAATGAACATTATTGCACACTGCAACATTTATTCCCTCTGATCAGGGGAGCAGGCAAAGAAACTAACCAGCCGCAACACGTCAAATAAATTGTTAATCTGGTGTTTGCGCTGGGGCAGGGGGAGGAGGGAGTCCCCTGGTTTTTTGGGCAGCGCCCAGGTCCCGCTTACAACTTCCATCGCAGCTCGGCAGGAGCGCTTCGCCTTCCTGCTGCCGCTCGTGGCTGCTGAGGGCTGGAGCTGGGTCCTTCGTGGAGCTGATCCATTGATCCCTGCTGGGTCTCCAGCCCCCTCCCCGTGGCACCTGAGCATCCTTGATCACAGGCAGCTGGTGGAAAGGGTCACTTCTCCCCATTGCATGGGATGAACCGAGCTCCAAGGTGCAAGGACCCACTTGAGGCTGCACAAGAAGCCTTTTGCAGGGCAAGAAAGTGCACCCAGATCCCAGGTGAACGCACAAGCATGAGACAACCCTCTCCAAAGCGCTGGGCTTTGTGATCCTCTTTCTCGAGTCCCAGTTTCCACACTGGGTGTTGCTCTGCCTGTTCTCAAGGTGGGAAGTCCCTACGGATGCCAAGGGGGGATCCCTCCCAGGGACGGGTCCCCGGCAGGCACAAACTGCCCTGCTGACATGCAAAATGGCCATAAAAGACCTAAAAGGTCCTTCGTGACAAGGGGCTGAGCCATTGAAAATCAAATCATAACATGAGGCCGGCCACCCAGCTGTAAAATCTCTCCTAATCCCAGCCCTGGGGAAGGGAGAGGACAGGGAGATCACCTGCTTCTCCAGGACGTCGCCCACATCACATGGCTCCCTGGGTCACACTCACACCCACCACCACCTTCAAATCTGGGCTTGACCTTCCATTTACCTTGAAGTTCACTAATTGTGTGCCAACCGCTTTGGCACACCAGCTGAAAAAGGGGTTCGCATCGCCCTGGGGAGAACAGGGGGATTAATCCTCTGGTGACAGCAGGGAGGTCAGTCATTAGGATATGCGGGTGCCAAGGGTGACCCTCGGAGGCACCCCACGGATTTGGGCAGCGGGGATGAGAACAGCCTTGCTCTGTTCGCAGGGCTCACACACACTCAACACCACACAGAACCTGGTTTTATTTTTTTTTTTCCCCAGCTCAAACTTTTCACTTTTGGAAAAGTCTCTCCTCGGCGGAATAGCTGAGCAAACCCTTCCCCAGCCAGCCATTCCAAGAGCATTTGTGTTAATCCAGATTAATGAACATAAAGCAATTTAGATAAACCGCATTAAGCCAAAAACACCTTTGAACTTTTTTTTGGATCCAAATCCCTCCCCGAGCGCTGTGTGTGGTTTGGGCCTCCCCATACCGCAGCTTTGCCAGAGCCGAGCTCTCCACCGAGCGATAATTCAGCGAAGTCAGCAAATACGAAGATTACCCAGAGCCAGCGGCACCGGCAGCAAACCGGCACTTTGCACGTGGAGCCCAAAACCAATTCTGGGTCCAGTGGTGGCCAATGGGGCAAGAGAGCATGAGGAGCATCTCCCTGGCCCCATGCTACGACACCTGGGCTCCAGCCAGGCTGCCTACGTGACCACAAGCCAAACCCCTCCAAGCCTCAGTTTACCCAGCACCAACCCATCCCCTAAGTATGCAGATGACGGGATGGGTGTGAAATGCCCCAATATCGGGCGCTGGCCACAGGAGGCTGGGCAGGACGGGTCATGGTTTGCTCGAAGTGGCTAGTCCCCACAGCTCGGACACGTGCGTCGTGACCGAGGTGGCAACAGCCAGCTCATGCATATGGGATGTCTCGTGGAAAAAGTCACGCACCAGCTTAGGGGGAGGGAATTAATAGCTGCTGTAGTCGCTGGTGAAGCATGTGGTGTGTTACAGGCACGTACACACCTTGCACGCCCACGCCAGAGCCATCACCACAGCAGAGACTTGCCTCACCAAAGGGCTCCCAAACCAAAATCAGGGGCTACAGCAGACCCGACACCAAGACATCCTCTCACCTGGACAACGTGGACAACACCACCTCATTCACCTGCAGGGAAGCCACAAGCTCCTCAGGATCCAGCCGCCTGCCTGCATATTTGCGCCAGCATCCACCACAGAAACAATCCTGACCTTGTCTGGTGCCCTAGGAGCTCCTGCAAAAACAGCTTTCCTGGCTGATGGGGCAGAGGAAAACTCCTGGCTCCCCCAGCTCCACCCTCCCAAAACACCTGCTAATGCTTTCTGTCCTCCTGGAAGGGGAATTTCTAACAGAGCCACAGCTGTAGCTCGTAGGCTCCAAATTCCCTCAGTTTTTGGAAGCGGGGGGGCTGTAACACCAGCTGGGCTTTGCCTCTCCCGTTGGGACAGGGTTTGCTTTTTTGCAGAGAGCCTTTGGCGGCTGCTCACGGCTCGGTGTGCTCTGCTCGCTGAGCTTCGCTCCCAGGTGATTTGGATCAGGATACACCAGGAAGTTTGCTTTCGGCTGCCTCCGTCGGTGCGTGGGCGTGCAAACAGTGACCGATTTCACTGCCGGTTCGACTCCTTTAAATGGAGACTTTCACATTCGTCAGGCTTGAAAAAACACCACCAACCTTTAAACGAAAACTCCATTTCCCCTTCCATCAGCTGCCACCGAAGGTATTTCTGTTGGAACAAGGGGGCCTGTCCCACCCGCCGCCGCCTCGCTGCGCCCGGCGGGGTCGTGCCGGTGGGTTTGCAGAAGCGTGGCCATCCCGCCGGCGAGGATGCTCCATCCAGGGAGCTCGCTCTGTCCTGCTCCTGCCGAGAAGACGAGAGCTTTTTTGGAAAGCTGAGCCCTCCCCACCGGGCTGGTTTCGCTCTCTTAGGGAAGTTGCTCAAAACGGGGCAGAGGAGAGATGGCACCGGCTCTCTGCGGCACGTTGTCCACGCTGCTGCAATTGTCAGAGTTACAAATTTCTGAGGCAATAAAAGGGCAAATTGGAAATGTCCTCACGGAGCTTGCTGACCCTGAAAGACTCAAAATCCCAATTTCCTCTGTTGGGATTTCAGCTAGATGGCTTGGCTAAAATAAATGACATTAATCTAATCACAGAGATGGATGGAGCTCATTAAAGCAGTAGATTAAAAAAACCCACCCTGCCTATTACCAGTGCTCCTGAGGTCTTCTGCCTTTGTGGCAAGTTAAAGCCACCCAGGAATTGGAATCCCTTGCAGAAATCTGCAGGAAAGGCATTAAAAATACATTCTGCTATTACAATTCTTCATGTCACCAGTCACTTGGGAAAGGAAATGAATGCAGGGCAAATGCATATATATTTAAAAACACACAGTTGCTTCCTCTGGGATCAGGATTTATAGGCTGGGGGCGGTGGGCCCTGCTCTGAAACAGAGACAAGAGCAAATTGAAGTCACCTCAAGAGCTGTGCTGTTTTATTCTCTATAAATGTTATTTGCCCACCCTCAGCTTCCTCACACAAAGCTGAGGGTCAGAAATGGGCACAAGCTGGGTCCGGCATTGCACAAAGCTGAACGGGGGAGCACTGGGGGGGAATTCCTGGACAGGATCTGGGCCAGACTGGTCCCATGATGAGATTTACTGGTTTTATTTCTCATCACCAGTTTCTTTCCTGCCCCTTCCTGCAGCTTTGAGCAGAGCAACCAACTCCCAAAGCCTCTTCGTGCCCCTGTCCGTGGGTGCAGGAGCGCTTCGGGATGAACCCACCACGTAGATGCTCCCGCATGTGCAAACGTGGTGCGAAGGTCACGTAAATCTCGTGACCCTCAGCTTTGCCCCACAGGTGGTTTAACCCCAGTGCTGGTGAAGCCACAGGGGGTTTACAGCAAACGGGTAGGGGCCTGGGGTCAGCCACTGCTTTTTGGGCCCAACAGAACGAAAAACGGGCAAACCCAGATGACTAAAGGGAGGCTGAAGGGCACCGCAGCACTGGAGTCGCCATTTTCCCTTCGTGCCCCCCGACAGGCCCGAGGCTGACGCCCTGGCAGCTGACAGGCGCTGAGCCACAGCCCTTCGCAGGCCTCGGAGCCCCCGGCCCGCAGACCGGCACCGACAGGCACTGAGCCACAGCCCCTCGAAGCCTCGGAGCCCCCGGCCCGCAGATCGACCCCCGGCCGCCGCCCCTCTCTTCCCTCTCCACCCCCGCCTCCAATGGTAGAGCCCCGCCGCGCCGCCTCGGGCCGGCGCCTGGCGCGTTCCATTCGCAAGGAAGGGGTGTGTGTGGGGATCAGGACCCTGCGGCTGCGGCCGGTCGCGTTGCGGGGCGGCCCATGGGCGCCAGCGCGGAGGGGTGCTTGGTCCTCCAGGCTCCGTCAGCGAGACGGCGCCCGGGAGGCGGCAGCTCTGCGCGGCGACCCGCGGAGCGGTGGCGGCTTTCTGGCGTTAGCGAGGTGCGGCCGCCCTAAGGGTAGGGCGCGGGACGCCCTCTGAGGCAACGACAGCGAGCTAAACCCCCCCCCCGCCCTCCGCGCCGTGGCTCGGCCCCGTTTGAAGGTGCGGCGGGCCGGGGCCGACACGCGCCGCGGGGCTGATGCCGGCTCCGTGAGGGGGGAGACGCCGGCCCGGGGGGGGCAGCGCCATGGCCCGGCGCCGAGCAGCCCCCGCGGGAGGACGGCGGACCCGGCGGCGAGGAGCTGCCGGCCCCCGACCCGCCACCCGGTACGGGGAAGGGGAGGTCGGAGCGGGAAAGCGGCGAGCTGCCGGGGCCATCGTACGTGGGGGCGCCTCGTGGCTTCCCCCTCAGCCCCGCGGCCGGTGTTTAAATGCGGTTAAATGTGAATATTTGAACGTGTAAGTCAGTGCTCGCGGTGGAGGAAGTGGCGGGGCGGTCACTAGGTGTCAGCCGCGCTCCGTGGGAGCCCCGTGGGCTGAGCCGGGCGGGTGTGGCGAGCGCTGGGGAGGGGACGGTCCCTTTGCAGTGAGGGACAGTGTCTATACACAAACCTGCACGTTTTCACTTAAAAAGCTGTCCAGTAATATTTAAAACCCCTCTTCTCGCAGGAGGCTGTGCTCAGCATTCCTTCTCTCATTCACTTTTATTCTGCTTTCCTACAGCCAGCCCTCCACGAGCTCCCTCCAGGAACGAGCTACAGCAAATAACTGGTGACAGGTGCAAACTGACCATTGTGCACCAAATTGTACTCAACGGTGGCTTCAAACTGCAAGTGGCCAGCTTCTCCCCAAAAAGGTGTGTGTATATATATATATATTCAGGCTTGGCTTCTTTCTGTCACATTATAGAAAACACGTGAGAATGGGAGAAGGAGGTGGGTTTGGATCTGACTGTAGAAGTAACAAGAAAATAAGAGCTCCTGAAATAAAAAAAAAAGAGACGTGAACTGCAATGGAAGCCAAGAGGAATGGTCCCATCAGACTGAGAGGTTAGGGTTTTCTGATAGAAATATTAATAGAAAACCCCTCCCCTCCCCTCTTCTTTCTTAGCCTGGAAAACAGTGAAGGGGACGTTGCACAGAGCATGCACAAGAAGTCAGCAGGACTCTCACAGCGGGGTTACTCTGCTTTCACTGCTCACAAGTGTGCTTCCCTGAAAGGCCAGATAAAAAGCATCGCAGACAAGGGCAACAGAGTCTGGCGTGTCATCGGTGAGTCTCTGAGATTATGTCTAACTCGACCTTGAAGCCGCTCTGCACTCATAGGCCACGACTTAGGTTTAGGCTAATGACCCTGGAGCGTGCAGGACAGGGCTAGGATTGGTACTAGCAAAGCAAACTCCCTGCGTTGAGCAGAACTACTGCTTGAGGGTGGGAGCAGAGTTCAGCGTCTGGCCCCTCCACGTAGTCTGCACAGGAGAGGAGGGTCAGGGAAGCCAGGTTTAGAAACTGCCTTGATTTTCCTGTTCTGCCCTGAAACGCTCCCAGACAGTAATTGCTTTAAAAAATCTCTTAAATCCTCCCCTCCTTGCTAAAAGCTAAACAGGCCCAAGTGCAAGGTCTGTTCCTCGGTAGTGTTGCAATTTTCAGGCTAGGATGTAGAGTGAGAGCTTAATCACTGGCTGTAGTAAAGCACCATGCTAAGATCTTTAAATAATATTTATCCCTTGAGAGTGCACTGCTTGGTATTCAGCTAACCAGCTGCCCTATAATGCTGCTCCATCAAAATATTTATTCAAATGGTTTGGATAAGAGCTGGTTATTTTGACCTTTTATTAGTACTCTGAACGCTAACTGCGCATTAGATTGCAGTGCCACAGGCAGCTAGAACGCTACAGCAAAGATTATTTCCACATGGAAAACTAGCTTTTATCAGCTATGAAAATAAGGTGAGGCTCTTCCTGCCCACTGTTTCATCTCGTTAAGTATCCTTCCCAGCCCGTGTGGACTCCACCACACTGTTTATTTGGGGTTTATTCTTTCCATGTCAGAGCAGGCTATTTTATTTTGATGTCATTCAGAAGGCTGAATTAATAGCCTGAACCAAACCTCGATAAACTACAGGCTGGGCAGTGTGTGATGGCAATGACTCACCGATGGTGTGGCATTAGAAGCTGCAGAACCAGCCAGCCTTCCCCTCTCTGTGTCTAAAAATCAAACCCGTGTCTTGCCTGCGCTCTTGGCCACTATCAACATATTCCAGGTACTCACTCCAAGTGCAAGAACATCTCGAGCACCCGGGTAGTTGAATCTCAGTGCTGTGTTCCTCAGAGGGGCTCCTCGAATGCTTTCAATTTCAAAATGCCGCTGTGGCAGGCAAGATAAATCCCAGGCTCTGAAGTTCTGTGTTCCATTACGCTTCCACAATCCTTGTCCACAGCATCCTGCCACAATGCAGCTCTCCTCAGATCTGCTCTCGCCTGCACGAGGAAACCTTTGTCTCCAAACTGGCTTTCTGTGCAAAGCCTGATTGTCCATTTATTTTGTTTTCATACTTTTGCTCCCTACAGAGTGGCGGATTCATTCCTTCCTCAGCCTTTTCATTTCCCCTGATGGACAGAATTCTCAAAAAGATTTCCCCAAGGGCCTTGATCCCATTCAGGAAGAGCTGCTGGACGTTGGGCGCAGGTTTGGAAGCACGATCCACCACAAGAGGCAGCTGTTTGGACCTCACTACTCAGGAGTTCTCAAGAAGGTGCTTCTCCCAGATGCAGAACCAGACTCTGACGCAGGATGAGTCTTTCTGATCGTCTTCACCATGTACCAGGGCAGGGGTGGAACACATTCTCCAGCAGCTTCTCAAATCACGCTTCAGCTTGTAAAAATCAATCAGACAAATCCCCCGGGGCCAGTGTTGTTTGGCATGTCAGTATCTGAATAAATCTTGCAACTACAAAAGGTAGTGGCTTTTTTTTTCCCCCAAAAAACCCTTGCAACTATTTGGTGGGGAAGGCAATGGGACGTGGAGCTCATAAAACTGCAGTGCAGCTTAAGCTTTTTTTAATTCAAGGTGTTAATTCTGCCACGGGCCTGTAACCTACTTTGCTGAAACATTAGTCACAGCCCAGGGACGCTGTTTGCATTTGATGAAGCCACACGGTATTTAAGATCATTAAAACTGCTCAGTATATTTCAACGTTAGCTTGAAAACCCGACTTACTGAATTATTAGAAATGGAACATATGGTATCAATTTAGCAATCCCTGGTGTATTTAGTATTTTACATCAGCCAGATTTTACCCGACATGAAAATCTGAACTTTAACCTGTATTTAAATGTCTGGATTTCTTGCTCTAATTTTACGTAATGACAATGTCCTACTTCTTGGCAAGCTCAAAGTCTTTGCTGGATAAATACTATACACAATGGCTGCCCAAACTGTTATAGTTGTTAGGTGAACCACGTGCTGCCATGCTGCAGAAAATTGGTTTTAGTGTTAATCATGAGTAAATGAGGGTCCTGACGGTCTCCAATGGAACAGTCCTTGCAGATGTACATTAGTGGGGCTAAAAACGAGCTTTTCTCACCATCATGTAGAGAACATACACGAAGTGGCTGGAGACCGTCGTGCTCCAGGTAGGTTTATCTTTAACAGAACATGCGGATGCGTTTTTATGCCTAAATTAATCTGTCTCAAAATAATAATATTCAATATTTGGGGTCATTATGATTAACTACAAAAAGAGCAGCTTCAACCAAAGCGACTGCTGGGCAGCCAGCGCTCGCCCTCCTGCGCGCCACACGCAGACGAGAACAGCATCGCTCTAACAGACAACCAGGAGGCTTCGGTGTAACACTGAGGTGACAGTGACAACGGGGCGAGTGTGTGTCTAAGGTCGTTTATTAATTCAGTCTGTTCTAAGTTGTACAATTATGAAAACAACAAAACGACTGCTGGAAGCCCAGGAATATTTACAATCTCGCCTTGTTGTAGTGAGGTCAGTCTATGTTGTTGCACAGATCGGTTACGTTTGGTACCACAAGATGTTTAAAATTCAGACAAATTTGAACAGATTAACAATTGTATATACAGGAAATAAAAGGAAATTCAAGTATCAAAATACAGACAGATTAAATAACATTTGTATTACAAATCAGTCCCACTGCCATACATCACAATTAGCAAAAATGTCTACGTTGCAAACTGAACTCGACTGTTCTCTGCCCTGTTAGGGAATCTCAGGTTATTCTTCCACGGGTAAGAAAAATGTTTGAGCTAGATTGACTTTGCAAGAGCAGCACAGCTACTTCCTTTTGAAAAAAAAATAAAAAAAATAGAAAAAAAGCAGTAAGTAATGCCAATATGAGACGTAAAAGGGAGACCTTTTGCAACAAGACAGTGTTGCAAACACCGTGCTTGCTCTAAAATAAAGATGGGATTGCGTGGCAATGATGTGAGCGGAAGAAAGCCAGGGGGAAATTCTGCTGCTGGGAACTCCTGAAGTGGGGCAGGAGGAGCGTTAAAGCAACCCCCTCCACTTCAGCTGCACACAGAACTGGACGTGTTCGCAGGGACTATTTGGCATCTGGTCTGTGTCTCAGCAGCCTGGTGAAGGTACAAACTTTTCACTCGAGGTACGTCCTGGAAGGTGCCGTCTCTTCTCCCTGGGAGGGGACAGGCACGTACCCCGCAAAAGTTGCATAATTTCTTCTAAAAAGAACAATCTCAAAGCAAGTTCAAAGACAGCTGAACAGCTAAGATCAGCTTTTTTTTTTTTTTTTTTTTTTTTTTGTAAATACAAAACTAAAAAGGATAAAGCAGCTTCAATTTGGGAAAAAAAAATCATCCCCTCCTATATAAAAAAAAGACAACCCTGCATCTTACTTTACCCATCTTGAGTTCTCAGCCTGGACTCACACCATGCACAAACCAAAGTCTGTAAAACACAGTCTGTCCTTAAAAAGGGGACCAAGGCGCAGGGCAGCACCACCTTTGCCCAGGCAGGTAAATACAGCAGATGCATTTTGATTCAAAGTCATATTCAGCACCAGAAATTTAGGGCACTTTCCTCCAGATACCACAAAAGCCCATGGGGAGGAAGAGCCAGAATACTGCGCAATGGCTGGGTTAACAGATTACTGGGAGTCGGGGATGGGCATGGTCCAGGATCAGTCTCCAGCATGCAAGTACCTTGAGAAAACCCATCGAAATAAAAGGGGAGATGCTCTGCCAAAACAATTGCGTTTGTCTGCGGAGTGAGAAAGAGAGTATCTGGCTAAAGAACTGTTGGATCACTAAAGACAACCATAGGATTACACGCAGGACTGGGAAGGACCACCAGGGTCATCAAGCCCAGTCCCTTGAAGATTGGAGTCTTCATCACCACGTCACCTCCAAGCCAACCTTCAAAAGGCTCATGCATCAAAAAAGGAAAGAAAGGTGTCCCTCCTCCCCAGCAGAGGTTCAATTTGCAATCTCTCCAAAAAAAGACTTGTTGCCAACACACCAAATATTTACACTTACACCAGTCTGAATTGCAACATATGCATAACAAGGAATGTTAGGGTTCCTAAATTCATCAACTTAAAACAATCTCCACTTCCCCCTCCTGATCATTTACAGGTCTATGCCCTTGGGATTACGGTTCACTCCTCTCCCAGCCTTATCAGCTAGAGAGACTAAATGAAATCCTGACATACAGCAGCAACAGGAGTTAAACAGAAGTTACTCGGGCGTATCACGGTAGTAAAGCAGCAGGGTACCGCATCCCCAACCACTGCAATGATAACAGACGTGCTGCGCTACATTTTGGCGTCTGGAGAATGAAAAGCACAATCATTTTAACATCTCGCCCTTGAGGGGAACAGTACTGTGAAAACACATCAGTCACAGCCAAAACTACTGTTAAATACTCTGGTAATTTGAAAGAAAAGTAAGCACACAGCACCTTTGAGATGGTATTTGGGGATACCGGCCTTAGACAGGGGCCAAGCCATCCTCAGGTTGGTAAGATTGATCCTCGGGTAGGGAGTGTTTCAGTGTAATGCCCAAAATTTAACTCCTTATTTGTTCATCTTCTGAAATCGTTGCACTAATTAAATAATGAGCTAGTAGCAAAAAAGTGCTAAATCACAATTGAATATACTTTAAAAAAAAACAACAACCAAACCAAACCAACCCTTCAGGGCATAACTGCAGTTAAAAACAAGACAGGGGCACGGGAGGCTGGAGAAGGGAGTCGTCTCCAGGTATTCAGTGCGTAACTGGGAAGAAATTGTGTCCTTGCCATAGAAATGTCAAGTATTGCAACGCAACAGTCCTCTGTAGGGGAAGCAAGCTTTGTACCATCGGTAACGCTTGGCCACAACCGCTCTGGGGTGAAAGATCCTTTGCAGACTCTTTTCCTTATTTCCATTTGCTATAAAAGCGTGGAGTAGCTTTGAAACCAAAAGGACGCAGACTTACCCTGCAAGGCTGCTCACACGGGAGAAGGTTATTTCCAAGCATTTGGCGTTCTCTACTCTTCACCCAGAATTGAAGCAAATTTAAGTACCGTTAGAGATGCGCACACCACTCCCACTGCTAAGACTTTCTACTGTCGGACTGCGTGGATTCTCAGTAAATAAGGAGATATATATATATTTTTTTTTTCTTATTCCTCACCAAAACCCTGCAGTGCTACATTTAAACCGTGAACTGGATTCGCTGTGTATCATTTCACACGTTAAAAAAAAAAGAAACGGGTCGGAAGATGTTTTGTCTCAAACTAGAAAAGGTGCCATCGCTCTCGGAAGTCTCAACTTTCCTTTGCTAGAAATGGAGAGAGCTGCTTTTCTCAGCCGGTGGCTGGGATCCCTTTCCCCCCTCTGCTTTGGGAGCCCTCACTGAGCAGCCACGCACCCACTCCGAGGCAGACACCCGTGCCAGATGGAGATGATCTTCGTGTCAGCGGGCCACTGCTTCTTAGGTCTCTGCCCCGTTACTACATTTCCGTGGTAGGAGCCAGCTGCCCGGAGATCAGCTTTTCAGAGGCAAACAAGAAAGGAAGATAATGGAATGAATGATTTCCGAGTCATACAAAAACAAAGCGCTGGGAAAGACGAGGCGTACGGCCAGGAGATGAGACACAGCCGTGAGGGTTACGGACACACAGCGGAAGCTTTGTGGTTTAGGCAGGGCTGCCTGTGATCCCGGCTGGGTTTGGACGGTGACCCTTAGAAAGGCACATGCTCTAGTGACCTGGTTTTAGGAGGTGCTGAGGAACCCGCCCTCCCCAGCTGAAGACAGGGGGAGATGTGAGAGCTCAGACCCTCTGAAGGCGGGCGTACGTGTGGGCAACTGCGTGGGAAACGCTTACACGTAGGAACTGCACTACCACCCCTATCGCTAGTTCAGTTTCTCTTCGAAGGGTGTAGAAACCCTCAGGGCACTCACACAGCTCAGAGAGATGCTGATCAAACCCAAACCCAACCTCTCGGAGCACCTCGGACACCGCAAGGTTCTGCTGGCCACAGCGTTTCGGCTGGCAGGACGGCAACCGCAGTGCGACCGCTGCTTTGGGGGTCTAGAGGCAGAGGAGTGCTGGCTCTATTTAAGCCATGAAATATATGTACTAGACTGAGCTTTCCAGGGTTTTTTTTGCTTTAAGACAATCCTTTGAGTCCTCTCACTCGGGTTCTTACAAGCCTGGCCCTTATTTTGAAGTCAGTTTGCTGCCCAGTGCCATTCAGCCACAAAGGATTTGGGAGATCGAACTCATTCCTGAGCAAGAGCTAAATAAAGATTTTGAAACATCAGATTTCACCGCAAGTCTGGGGAAACGGAAGCTTTGAGGCATCAGCTCTAAAGCCCCAGCAAAACTCGGATAAGCTGCTTCTAGCCCCTAAACACCAGGTGTAAATAACCCAGGGCTGCTGTTCTGACCTCTCCCCACTGATGCCAACTGGTGATCGCAAAGGGAGATTTGGGGTCAATTCTAAAAGCTATTTTGGAAACGGAGCTTTACTGGAGATCCCAGTGCACCCTCTTCCCCAGTGATGTCTAAGATGTCCAGCAGACCCGTCACGCAGAGGTGAACAGGTAGCTGCCACCCCCCTTTCTTCACAGCTCTATGGCAGACCCACCGTCACCACCGGCTCTCCAAACCCGGGCTACGAGGGGATTTTGCCAAGACGCGAAACCCACGGTGAGTTCAGACGCTCCCATCAGCGAGCTTTGGGCAGCCCAACACCTGCCCCATCTGCTCAGCCCTCTCCTCGGGAAAGGTGCGACAGCCGCTGCCTGCGAGGAGCCGGTCGGGGCCCAGGATGCAGCTTTGCTGCCACGGTGTGGAAGTCACAGCGTCTTTCACTAAAGGGTCTTAGAGCTGCTCTGCAAACGGAGCGAGCCTCTCCCCCCCACGAGGTAGGTAAGTGCGTCCCCATCCCGTAAATGGGGAAACTGAGGTAAAGAGAGGCGAAGGTGCTTGGATGCACAGCAAGGGAGAAACAGCAGAGGGGCAGGAGTCCTGCCTCCCAGCGCTGTTATTCATCACATCATCCTCTTCCTCCTCGTCCTCAGCTTCATCTCAGTGAGCTTTGCAAACACAAGTGAAGGAACCAGGGGTAGGACCGTGGACGGCTCGCTGGGGCGGTCATGGACCGCTGTATGGCATTCCCAGACCTGTTCCAGGGGCCCTGTGGTCTCCTGCAAACAATTCCCAGTCATATTCTGGAATTAAAAGCTGCTTCTACTGAGATACAGAGAAATGGGGACGTTTTCCCAGGGGGAAAATACACACACTTGAGAAACAGCCAGAGCAGGCGGAGGTGCCCACTGAGGCAGGGCCATCCCTAAGTGAAATCCTCGCTCTCAAGGAGGGAAGGTGACAGATGTTTCAAGATCCCTACACAGCCCTCACTGTGCAATGGTTTGTAGGCTGAAAACATGCTTTGGGATCGGCAGCAGACTGATTTCAATCCCGTTTCTCCCTTCGGCTAAAAAAAAGGTACAACTGCAGTAAGGCTGCTGAACGTCTGCTTGATCAGACCCCTGCCAGCACCACATCCAGCCCCTCTCAAGCACCTTTCCTTCCCAACACCAGCCTAACAACATGTGCCTTTAAAAGCTTATACAACCTGCCAAGTGAGAACTACGCCCACAGCTCACGAGAAGTTTGGTGAGTGTAAACAGGAGGATTATGGAAGGAAAAAAAAAAATCCTACAAGGGACTGAAACGCATGCACCCAAAACCTGCCCTCGTCTCTGAGAGGGGACACAGCTCAGTGGGAACGATCACACCCAGCTCCCATCAGAGCAGGTTTTCTGCCCCAGGCTTTGAGGGGAGAGATTGCGGGCAAGGGTCCCCGTGAGGAAATGTAGGGAACGTGTGTTATTTGCAGACAGCATCACAGTGGTTAGCGTCGGTTCGAGTGGCAGGGAGGAAGAGGGGTGAGGTCGCTGGAATAGTACGCAGCCGTGGCTCAGCCGGGAAGAAGAGGCTCTAGGAGGAGGGAGCGCGTGCACCGCGGAGACGAGAGGTCTCCGTCAGTCCAAGGATAAGAAGGTGAAATAGAAAAAAAAAAAAAAGGCCTGGGGAGTGTCACGTTGCCCCAGGGATTCACAGTGCCAGAGCGAGGGGAGACGTGAAAACGGCAGGCGGCTTCCTGGATCCGCATCTCCGACTCCCCCAGCCCGCATCCCTCTGCACCTCCCGCCTCGCAGACACCTAACAGCGCGTTACCCTTGTTTCCGAGTAAGGAGAATTCACAGTGTTCAGTAGTGATCAGGTACAAAAGCCGTGTAAAAGTCTACAGTCTCCTAAGTGCTGCTGCCTTTGCCGTAGTGCCTACGCGGGGCTCAGCGCGAGCAGCTGGAGGAAGAGGGAGTTTAGAAGAGCGGACAGATCAGATCGCAAAGGCACGGTTAGACTGGGTGGACACGGGGTGTGTTTGCTTTAGAAGATAGTGGTCTCATACTTAGTGCTGAGGGTCCGCTTGGAGTCCTGCTTGGGGTCCACGACCCAGGAGACGCTGGCGTGAGACTGGGAGTCTTGGTCCGCTTCGGGGGGGTCCAGCTAGAAAATAAGGAAAGAAAAGGCACGTTAGGGTCACCCGTGCTCCTGGGACAGAACGAGCGGGGACTCGAAGCACGGAGAGGCTGCTGCTCTGCCTAACGCCCGTCCCAAAAGCGCGCACGTGTGCGGGGAAGCAGCAGCTCTCACTGGGGAGTCATTTGAGTTCTTCACAGCTAAAACATGTCTAGCCATGTCAGTCTCAACCCAGCACCCCGAGCTGACTCCCTGAGTTAGGTCTGCAAGTCCCTGTTACCGTTAGCGACAGCTTCACTTCAGCTCACAAACAAGCATGAAAAAACCAGCGCTACAAAGATGGCACTATAAAAAAATGAAAGAGGCAAAGGGAGAGAGAGGGAGACAGCTCCTGGCAGGTGAACTCCCATGTGATTTACTCTCCTGACCAAGCAAGGCTCTTTCATCTTGTCCTCCTAAATCAGGATGCTACAGGAAGGTTAACAACACCAGAAAGAGCGACGCAGTTAGTTGAGAGCTGCCGCTCTCCATCAGCGGGGACGGGCATGAGCGATTTGTCCCTGGGGTTCATCTGAGCCCATGGCACAGCCCTGGAGCGAGCGGGGAGGGAGGAGAGCAGCGAGGCAGGACACGGGAGCACGGCAGGAGACACGGGAAGCGGGGAGGCAGGCGGGCCGGTGGCGGCTGGGGCAGCCCGGGTCGGTTCGTGATGGAGGATGGCAGGAAGGAGGGTAAAGACCTTCGCTCCGGGACTAACAGACTGCAGCGGCAGGTAGGAGGGGCGGTGTGTTGTACAGGTGTGACAGTGACAACAGCGCGTGTCGGGAGGGAGCGGCACCTGAGCGGGGGGAGCAAGCAGAACACAGACAAAAGGAGACATTAAAGGAAGGCAATGGCTTATGCAGCAGTCCCTGCTCCTCAGCAGCTCCAGACTTGGCTGGTTTTGGCTACAGGGGCACTCCTGTACCACCAGCGGCAGGTTACCTACCGATCTGAGCGCAGCTCTGCAGGGTTTGCACAGGGAAGCTGTGCTGCACCCAGCAGGGCAGTGAACCCCATCCCACCCAGGCTATTTCCACCCCTCATCCTTCCAGGAGAAGCCCTAACACCGCAGCAGCACTGCCAGCAGAGCCACGGACACTGCAATATCAGCGGTGCCTGAAGCTACAGCCAACGGTGTCCGCATCTGGGCTACCCCCACCACGAAGGGGGAGGTTTAAGCGTGCGGTGCCCAAGAGAAATCCAAGCTCAGCCCGCACAGATGGCGCCCAGCCCGCACATACGTACTGCAGATTTCCTCACGCCGGCTCGCGGTTTAGGCACCGGTTTGGAAGATTTTGTTTCGATCGTTTCTCCTGCTGCAGCACCCAAAGGCTTCGCTCTCTGGGCTTGGAGGGCCAGCTGGTAGGCGACCTCGAACGCCTGCCCCAACGTGAGGATGATCTCGTACGTCAGGTTCTTCGGAGAGACCAGAGAAAACACAAAACTGTTAGAGGTGCGCACGAGCTACCTCGCAGACCTCGGCAGAGCCCATCGCCTCGCCGTTAGCAGGTCGCATCCTGTATCCCTGGCAAAGCTGCTGAGCTCCTGTGATAGGACAAGAGGACACAGCCTCAAGCTTCGCCAGGGGAGGGTCAGGTTGGACATTAGGAAGCATTTCTTCTCAGCAAGGGTCATTAGCCATTGGAAGGGGCTGCCCAGGGAGGTGGTGGAGTCACCATCTCTGGAGGGGTTTAAGAAAAGCCTGGACATGGCACTTAGTGCCCTGGTCTAGTTGCCATGGTGGTGTCAGGGCGATGGTTGGACTCGATGAGCCCAGAGGGCTCTTCCAACCTCATTGATTCTGTGATTCTGTGAAGCCGGCACCAAGCCACCTCCACGCTCCCACAGCCCCGGCCGGTGGGACACCTGCGAGCCCGCTGCAGCCCCGCGAGCATCGCAGTTCAGCAGCATTTTGCACTGGAAAGAGAAAAAAGCCCAAACAGCCGATTCAGCCCCAGAATAAAAGCGAGTTATGCTTCCACTCTCTCAGTGAATTAAAAAGCTGTTAAATCAGCCTGTTACGCTCAACGTAATTGAGAGCACATTAAGGTTTTGTTCATGGTATATTCCCCAGGAGGAAAAAGCTCCCGCCCTGCTCTATTCAGTACTGGAGACTGCAGTAACGAAGCCAGACAAATATTCTCTTCGTCGACAGAGCTCCAAAGTAAAAGCATTTTGAGCCAGGACTCTGAAAGGAATATTTTAGGGTAGAAACAGGTAAAAGAGCCCTAGAACGGAGCAGATCCTGTGCTATGACTTGCCAATAAAGCTGAGCGATGAAATAAGTGGACCACAAAGCACTGCAGGGTGCTGGGAGATGAGATGCGATAACCCACTCACCACATCCACGGTGCTGAAGACGTGGCAGTAGTGGTGGCTGGTCTGCAGGTCCTTGGTGATGTAGGCGAACGTGCAGAGATCCTCGGGGTCCTGAGCAGCGCAGGAGATGTTGCGGATCTCGTGCTCAGCAATGACATTCTGCCGGGGTCAACCACAAGCACCCATCACCTTTCTGGGGGTGGCAAATACACCCGGCAAGCGGTGGTCATGGCAAGCATGTACCAGGGGCAGGGAGCAAACCAGGTACTGGCAGGGAAGGGAGGTCTCCCAGCCAGACCAGTCCTAGCTCCTTCCCATGGCAGGAATAAATGGCAACATGGTCCACAAGCAGCCAGTTTGCCAAGCCTTTGGCATTCAGATAACCATCACCACCTTGGTGCTCTCCTGTAGTCCTGGGAAGCTGGGCTTCTCAGGATCAGCCGTGGCTTCTGGAGCCACTAGATATGACCTGCAGCCACCCCAGGCACGTGGGACTGCAGGTCTTGTCCCTCCAGACACCAGCCTGGAGCCACGTGAAGCTCACCTTGTTAGAGGCGTCGATGAACTTCACCCCCTTGTACGTGATGGACAGTATTATGGTCGGGATCTTCTTCATATGCTCTGTGGATTTCTGCAAAAACAAGAACATCCAAGTGACCTGTTGTGAATAAATGCTCCCTTCCTCACCACCTCCCCAGCCCACCCCAGAGACCCCCAGGCCACTGCCCCACAGAGGCAGGTCTTGGGGGTCTTGGACCAGGAGGAGGGAAGCCTGCTCTTGGTGGAAGCAGAGGGGAAGGGACGGGGATCAGAAGCGAACCCAGCAGCCCTTCCACAGTGAGCATGTCCATTCTCCCACCGCACAGACCTTCCAGCCATGGGGAAAAGTGCTGGGGAGGGGCAGTTCATCAGTGACAGCAGCACAGCCCCTGGGCCCTGCTCTGCACAGGGGCAGCCTGCCGGCTTTGGGGAACCACAGCCTCACTGAGATCCCCCCATTCCCCTCTCACATCAGCCACCGCAGGCTGTGAGCGAATCCCCCCGTCCCCGTGGCCTCCGTACCCTCATCTTGGCACAGGCGTCCTGCGTAGACTCTGTCCCTCGGAGGTCTTTGATCAACATGGAGCCCAAGTACTGTTTGGAAGAGGGAGAGATGTTAAAGGCTCCAGGTAGGAAACTGTGCCAACCCCCAGGCAATGCCACGGCTGTGGCAGCTGTGGCTGGGGAGGGACAGGTCACCCAGGGAGGGGGAAGACGTGTGACAGCTCCACATGCAACAACCTGACCTCAGAGTCTCCTCATCCTCACCACCCCCACAAGCCAAAAGGCACTTACGTTGGCCTCGTACCCGCAGGACTCGAAGATGAGTTTCTCCGGCTGGTGCTGCCAGTTTTGGACTGGGGCATACGGGGCGGCCAGGCTGGGGGGGCGCAGGGTCAGCTTTGACTCCCGACGGTCCTCCTGGGAGGGAAGAAACACGAATGTGAAGCTACAGCAGGAACAATCTGGATCAAAACACGGATCCCAGGAGGGCTCTTTGGGTTGATGCAACTGAGGCTGGCAATGGCCAAATCCCAGAGGGGCTGGGAGGAGGCAGCACACTGTGGGTGAAGGTGTCAGCACTCGTGGAAGTGCAAGTCACCCATCTTCAAGGTGAGACTGAGGCATAAATGAGCTGCTGGCTCTAATGCTTGAGCCAGCAACAGCTGGGGAAGCTGTGTCTGACCGGCTCCCTGGCTCTCCATGCATCATCCTAACTCCTCAGTGGCTCCAGAGAGGGGGGAGCCTGCACTGATCTGCGCAGAAGGACCCCCCAGGACACACAAAAGCACCCACTGACCTGTGCTTTGTAGCGCTCAGCTCTAGAGTAGGGAGCAACCTCGGTGCCACGGTCGTGTTGCCTCTTCCCGGTGTCCCCAGAGGGCAGCAGGAGATCGGCAGATCTGCCCGTGCAGGAGTCGTTCTGGCTCAGGGGTGACGACGTCTGGGACACCAAGTCCTGGCACTGAAAGAGGCAGACACCAATAACCACCCCGGTCAGCTCGTGCTGCAGCCGTGCCCACCCCTCGCTCCCCTTTACAGTACCCAACATAAAGGGTGCCATGAGCAGAGTCCAGAGGAGGGCGACCAAGCTGGGGAAGGGTCTGGAGGGTCTGACCTACAGGGAACGGCTGAGGGAGCTGGGGGTGTTTAGCCTGGAGAAGAGGAGGCTCAGAGGTGACCTTAGTGCAGTCTACAACTACCTGAAGGGAGGTTGTAGCGGGGTGGGAGTTGGCCTCTTCTCCCAGGCAACCAGCGATAGGACAAGAAGACACAGCCTCAAGCTTCACCAGGGGAGGGTCAGGTTGGACATTAGGAAGCATTTCTTCTCAGCAAGGGTCATTAGCCATTGGAAGGGGCTGCCCAGGGAGGTGGTGGAGTCACCATCTCTGGAGGGGTTTAAGAAAAGACTGGACATGGCACTTAGTGCCCTGGTCTAGTTGCCATGGTGGTGTCAGGGCAATGGTTGGACTCGATGACCCCAGAGGGCTCTTCCAACCTCATTGATTCTGTGTGAGTTACGGGGTCTGCTCCTGCTCTGCAGCCTCCTGCCTCAGTGCCATCAATCTCACCATTTACTTTCCACATGACACCCCTGATTTGCTCCAGCATGGTTTCAGGCAGGTACGCAGCCCTTTCTGCCCAGCACTCCTCCACCTCCCATGAGCTCATCCCAGGAGGGACGCTGAGCTGCGGGCCGGGTGTTTGCAGAGGAACAGGCTCTGCTAAAGCACTAAGCAAAGCACTCAAAGCTACTGACCATCAGCCACCCCAGGGAGAGAGGCCCTGGGAGCCCAGCGAGCGCTCAGCCCGGATGCCTGACAGCCTGGCTCTCTCCGCGGGCGAGATTTGCTGCCGGTACGTGCCAGCCGGCCCGGCAGCCAACGCGGGGAGCTCACAGCTGCGACACGCATTAGCCCTATTCAACAGACTCGCTTAATTTGCCATTGACGTCCTTCCGCTCCCCACGCCGGAGCCGGGCGCTGGCTCGCACCAGCTGTAGCACCAGGAAATGCTGCAAATGGCCCATTCTCTTCCCCAGCCTCCCCGTCCAGCATATCAATCAGCTGATGCTGCACCAAAGGACTCCTCTTCGCCCCCTCCAACAACCCTGCCTTCAGTCTCATCCGTCTCAAGAGGATGGTTCAGAGACGTGCAGATCCTCAGCTGGCTGCTGCCCGTCTGGGCTTTTGTTGTCTGAAAAGAGGGTGGTGGAGGAGCGGGGTGAAGGTGCAGGGTTTGTATGTGACCCCCTCCCAGCTCCCGAGCACACACTCCTGGTGCAGCACCAGCACAAACCCTCACTTTTTTATTTTTTACACCTGAATCCCAATTCCTAAAAACTCGTGTGAGCAAGCAGGGCACAGCAGCCCAACTCCGAATCACAGAATCAATGAGGTTGGAAGAGCCCTCTGGGCTCATCGAGTCCAACCATTGCCCTGACACCACCAAGTCAACTAGACCACGGCACTAAGTGCCATGTCCAGTCTTTTCTTAAACCCCTCCAGAGATGGTGACTCCACCACCTCCCTGGGCAGCCCCTTCCAGTGTCTAATGACCCTTGCTGAGAAGAAATGCTTCCTAATGTCCAGCCTGAACTTCCCCTCGCTTCAGCTCAGACTGTTTTGGTTGAAAAGCCTTGGGAATCCAAGGCAAGAGGGAAGAACTCTGCAGCAGGGCAAGGACCAGATGTTTGGGATGGGGAAACTCCAATCACTCCCAATTCCTGCTCCAGGAAGCTGATTTGCAAAGACTGGGAGGAAGCAGCACGACGCTCTTGCCCTCCGTGGCACGCTGCCCTGCTCCCGAGCTCACAGGTCAGCTGCGAGCTCAGCGGGTTTGGCCAAACTCAGCTCTGAAACGTCGGTTTTCAGGAAGAACAGTGAACACCACAGCTCCCCTCCCTGCCAACCCCGATAACAAAGGGCCTGATATCCAAAGACTCCCACTCCTGCAGCAAAAAAATCAACATCCACAAATCACGTCGAGTGCTATTTGGCAGCAAGAGCTCTAGAGAAGCCCAGCCGGCCCAGGGAGCCGGAGCTCAGCCTCCCAACCGGCGCAATCAAACCAGCAGGTCCCAGCTGCATCCCATCGCACCAGCTGAGCCATGTCACACTCCTGCCTGCGGGACGGCTGCCTGACACCTCGCCAGGGAACAAGGGGAAGAAAGTCAGCTCAGTGCTCCCCTCCGGCACCGGGCAGAGGTGGGAGTAGCGCCCTGCTAGCTGTTCAGCACAGGCACCCACCTTGCATGGAGGCACCTGCTCCGAAGGAGCTGCCTGGCCTTTCCCATGGGGCCAGCATCCAAAATCTGACATGCAAGGGCTGAATATTATCTCCCCCCACTCATTTCGATAGCAGGGTCATGCCTGTGTGGGTGTTTGCTGCTCGGGTCGCTGGAGTTGGTAAGGTGAAATGCTGAACGGGAACAAGTGGCCACATGAAGATTTCTCCCAGCACTGACATGTTTGCACACTTCAGCTTTGTTTTGCACAGGGAAGACGGAGTTTGACCCGCAAAGAAGCAAGCCAAGAGTTGGTAACTTGTCCACCACTTCAGCTAGAGCACGTCTGTCCACATAAACAGTGACACTTGCTGTCATGGGGCCCAGCCACCGCAGAATTTGTACAGCACAACATCAAATTTGTAAACTGTTTTTACTCTTCCCAAGTGCTCCAGGTGCTCTGGCCGTCACATTTCCCAAGTTCTGCTTGACCACGCTCAGAGTGGGAGTACTGGGCTCTGCATCATCTCCAGCAGCAGCCGAGGTGCACCCATGGGAACAGTTTAACACCAAACACTCCCTCCTCCACACAGCCAGATGCGCGGTTGCCTCAACGCTTCAAGAACTTTCTTCCCAAACCACCAAGCATCTGAGAACCAGGAGTAACCCAAGCTTCCAGGTCAAATCGATTTGGTTTAATAAGAAACAAGCCATTTAGGTCTTACCCTTTCCTTATTTTAAAAAGCAATGTGATTTTCAAAGATCACTCTCTCTGCTTATTACCCTCAATAGTTACCTTCAAAGGAGTTTTAACTTAAATATTGACATTGTAGGTGGTTTTTTTTCCCCCTTTTTTATTGATTTTGCTAGGCAGAATTTCCTGAGCATGAAAATAGCAGAGTAAGGCTGAACATGCCTCCCTCTGTGAGCCTGGATACCTGAGCTCTCAGTGAACAGCCTCTACACCAGCCTCTACAGCAGCTAGCACCTCCGAGGCGATATCTGCTCATCAGAAAGGGGACAGTTATTCCTGACAGACGTGGGTTTAGTTCTTTGAAAGAAAGGGAGGACAGCGAAGGAGAGCCCAGGGCAGAAGAAAGCACCCGGCTGCTGCCGCGCGCGCTCCGCACAGACACCCCAGCCAGGCAGGGAACACGACCAGAGACTCACTCTCAGCTGCGAGAACCGCGGCGGCTTTGCCGGTGGCTCCTCGTAGGGTCTGTCTGCCAGGGAGGCGATGATCCTCTTCCGATGGCCGAGCAGATTCACTTTCAGCACCTGCAGGGAGAGCCTGTGGTCACCGTAGGCTCTCCTGCCCTTGGCACGAAGCAAAGCTCGCCCCCTTCGAGCAGGGTTGCTCCCATTTAACACGACTCCCAGCGAGTCACAGCCCCGGAGGGAACGCGGGCAGGACCTCACCACCGTAGCAAGAGACAGGCAATACTCACATTTACTATTTCAAGCTCCCAGAGGTTTTTCACAGTGTCAATAGAGCTGTAGCCACTCGAGAGGAAGGACTGAATGTAATCCTGCAGCCCCAAAGAGTCGAGCCACGCGGGAACCGAAGGCTGGCTGTTCCCATCACAGCCCAGGGGTTTCAACTGTAAAAGCACAAGAAAGGGGTTAAAAGCCCCAGAATCCCAAGGCATACAGCGGCAATTAAAATCAGTTTAAAGGCTATCACCATCTCCACTAGCAGCTTTAAAGTAAAAAAATCACTGTATAAACAGGGAATGCCCTTGGGATCGAGACTGGCAGGAGGGACGCCCACCCTCTCCCCAGCACAGAGTCACCTCATGCACAGAGGTTGGCCGACCAACATCTCCTCCTCCTCCCTGCTATTCCCAAAACCCTTCCCACAGACCCTGAGATCCCTCCGTGGGTCCCAGGGCTGGAGTCACAGGGACTGGCTTTTGTTTCCTCCGCTTTCACAGCCGTGCTGGGCAATGCCCCATCCCTGCTTCCCGTGAGGGACGTCAGTGCTGACCTTCGGGAGGGAGCGAGCTGCCTGGAGGAGCTTCCGACGGTGCTGCGGGTCACCGATCCCGATGTCCCGAAGGTCCTGGTCTTCCATGACATTACAGCCCTGCGGGGACAAGAAGGAGAGACATGGGAGCAGAGGGCAATAGAAGCCACATCAGGTGCAGGAGTGGAGAATCATAGAATGGTTTTGGTTGGAAAGGACCTTTAAGATCATCGATGCGCATTACAGCACCCTCCTGACCTCACCTCCCAGCACGTCCCCACGGCAGGATGAGGAGGAAGGCTCCCAAGGAAGGCAGCTCTGCCCCACATACCCACCTTGGGCTCTGAGAGGGCTGCGGCACGCACGGCACCGGTGGGGCAGGGCACTGCCATCCCCCCCCTACTGCAGCAGCCTCTTCCAGCCATTTCAGGCCACCACCCAAAGCGACCTTCCCGTCGGATGCACGGATGCTTTAACCACTGCGTAACAACGCCGCTTCCCACTGCTCAAGCAATCCCCCAGCCCCGCTCCACGCATGGTCCTGGAGAAGGGGCATCCAGCTCTGCTCAGCCTCCAGGGCCGCAGAGAAACCTCGATTTCTCTTCATGAGAGCAGGCGACCTGGCGAAGGTCAGATTTATCCTCCGTCCCCCGGGCAGAGAGGCTCTGCGTGCCGCACACCACTCCACTAAAGCTCATTTTCTGTCCCCCTTTCCCCGCACAGAGTGAGAGCAGATGCACACAGAGCGCGTTGACTTCACCCCCCTCTTAAAAACCTCCATCACAACCTGTTTCCCTGCCCGTACCCCTCGTACCTGGGCCGAGCTCAGCAGGAAGCCCGGGCACGTCTCCCCATGGCTGGAAGAACCACGCTGCTGTTTGACCAAGGGCTTCGGCTCGAGCCCGGACCCCCCCGTCCCCGGACCTGCCTCCCTCTGCTCTCAGGAGAGTCACAGCTGAAGGTCTGAGCTGACAGCACTTCGCTGTTCCACATTTCGGTTTTATAAGAGAAACCTAATTAAAATTGGCTGTGGGGCAATACGCTGCTGCAAGGGCACGCAGGCTGCGGGAACAGCGGGCTGCACGGCCGGGCCTTCAGGAGGGAAAGATCGCCAGGAATCCTCCTTAAAGGGCAGCAAATGCTCCATGTTCCTTCCCACCCCGCACCTTCTGTGGTGTTTCAGCTCACCCGTTTTGCTAAGTGCTACCTGCTTCAAATGCAACAGCCAAAGGTGAGAGCAGCGAGGGCAGCGCGGGGGGAACAGCCCGTCCCACAGCCCTGACCACTCTCGGGTGCCCTCAGAGGCCAGGCTGCAGAGAAACAGTGATTTAGCAAACGACAGCGGCAAATGAAGGCAGCGGGGAAGCAGGGCCCTGCCCACACGCCGTGGCTGCCAGCACCCCCAGCGCCGAGGCGAAGGCTCCTCTGCCTCCATCCTCCCTCGGCACACAGGGATGCCCGATGCCTTCCCTACCTGGCATGCCAAGACTGCAGATCCAGAGCAGACAGCCGCAGTACAAAAGCATTTGTCTAAGAGTTGTTTTAAACAGCAGAAAGAGCCGGGACTAAAGACCCTGCAGCCCATTAGGGTGGTTCACTCCCTGTTTTCCAAAAGGTCGGTTTAGAGCAGCGGCACTGCTGGAATGAGCTGCTGTCACTGCTCAAGAGGGCACCGTGGGTGGGTGGCAGCTCTACAGGGGCACAGGGCCACCCCGATACCTGCCTTCCCGTTCCTGGATTGCACCCCACATCCTGCAAGCGAGGGCACGTGAGACCCCCCGCACACACCCACCGGGACAGCAAGAACAGTTGGCAGCCAAATGAGCTGTGACAATGCTGATGTGTAATTTTCACGTATACAAATTAAACAAGCTCGCTGATCCTATTTACATTTTTACTCAGGCTTATTTTCCAACGTTGAGCCTTTTTGGTGCTAATCCACTTTAGCACAGCCACGCTCCCAGAGCAGCAGCCCGGGGCTGGCAGCTCACGCTCTCCCACGCTGCCTCTTTTACCCAAGGCAAGGCAATAGGTGTTCTCCCACTTTTAGCATCTCAAATTCAAGGAAAATTGCTTGCTATGTAGCAAGGATACAAGCTAGTTAAATACTGTAAAGCCTCCAGCTTTCTCCAACACTCTGTATTTTTATGTGTCACATTAAATTCCCTCAGTGCCAGTCCGTATTCTCAGGGTACTTAACAAGGATAGACAAAGCGTAGCAGCTCCGAATAAATCATTGCAGTCTATTGTGCATGAGCCTCTGCTCAGAGAAACGTCCTTTAAGCCCATCCAGATTTCATCTCCTACGAAAAAAAAAATAACCTGCCAGTAAAATAGATAATTAAATGCAAACACACTGGAGATCTTTTAACCTTTGCCAGCCGAACAGATGAGCTGTTTAAACCAGACTTTAAACCTGTCTGCATTTAACACGCTGTTCAGACAAAAGCCAAGGGGCAGAGATGCTGCCACGGCACGGTGATTGCTGCGGGTTTGGTTAGTGCCCGGCTCTCTGCTCGGGCTCCTGCGCCTGCAAAACCACCTCTCTGCCCAACCAGCAACTAATAACTCGGCACAAAAAGCCCCTAAACAAGGAGGGGTCCCAGCCACGGAGACCCAGCCGGGGTCTGCCCTGGCTTTCGCCCTTCCCTGCTCTCCTGGCACGTCTCACTTGCTCCTCACCGCCAGCCCCATCCTTCCCGACCTCACACGGGGCACTGGGCTGCTCGAGGGTCTTAGGTCTGTCCCTGAACCAGGCAAGAGCCATTTCTTTGCTGGAGCGAGGAGGGGACGACCGCAGACATGTCCACACCCAGCAGCTCGTGGAGGAAAAAGGAACAAGGCGTTCATCACCGAGAGGAAACAAAGCCTCTTCCTTACAAAGGGCTGCTCGAGGGGAGACTGCCCTGACACAGGGCTGCAAAATCCCAGAAAAACTGCTGTGAGGGTTTGCGAGGGTTTTTTGGGGGAGTTTGGTTTTGATTTTTAAACCATATCCCAACACAGGTGTTTGTTTGCTCGTTTTTAGGGTTTTTTCCTTGCTTTTTTTGTTGTTTTTTGGGGTTTTTTTTAAACAAAGGTCCCCTTTGGTGCTGACACAGGCCAGCAACCAGGTTAAAAGACACCATCTCCCAAGCACCAGCCTGACCCCCGGCCCCTCTCCGGGTCCCTCTGAGAACGGGTTCACCAAATGCCCCAGGCAGGGGAGAGCAAAGCTCCCAGGGACTCGCTCTGCCCTTAGCCTGGCCCTCTACAATCCTCCAGCAGCCGCCTCAGAAAGGCCAATTAGAATCAAAAAGACTTTCTGAAGATGCATTTCAGGCTTTATTTGTGGTGACAAGTGATTTTACCTTGGGCATTTCTCCCGGCTGCGGGGCTGAGCGGAGCGGGAGCAGCTCAGGGCTGCACCTGGGCCAGAGCTCTTGCTTTCACCCAAGTCGGGGGAGCGGGGGACACCCGAAAGCCCTGTTCACCCCAACACCTCACCATTTTCTCCTCACTTCCATCAGGAACCAGCCCTAAAAAAAAAAAATCCACCAGGAAGCAGAGGCTGAAGTATTTTTTGCGAGGGACACAGAAGCACAATTTCCCCCCTGAGCTTCAGCTGCGCACACATGCGTTAGGTCGAGGAAGGGACCATGTCCTCAGAACAAGTGCACTTACACTGGGGTGAAAGTGTTGTAGAAATTTTCACATAATTGTTGTAGAAGTTCTCATGAATTAAGCAAATAAGAATCAATAGAGATGAAATAAAGAATAGAATAATTAATATAAGTCTATCTGAATAAACACAGGTGGGTTTTAGTGCCATGGTCTAGTTGACATGGTGGTGTCAGGGCAATGGTTAGACTCGATGATCCCAGAGGGCTCTTCCAACCTGGTTGATTCTGTGATTCTGTTTTCACAATCCATGAATACTGTTCTCAAAGCCCCTTTGTATAATCCTGACCTACGACTGAACAAATCATCAGTCAAAGCTTAATGAGTAGCTAAGCAGAAGTAGGCCTAGAAGTATTAATTTCTGATGATTCTAGTAAAAAGGATGTATGGTTAACCTTTGTCTTACCTTAAAAGACTATAGGAGACTTAGAAATAAGAATTAATAGAAATCATAGAATGGTTTGGGTTGGAAGGAACCTTAAAGATCATCTAGTTCCAACCCCCTGCCATGGGCAGGGACACCTTCCACCAGACCAGGTTGCTCCAAGCCCTATCCAACCTGGCCTTGAACAGTGCCAGGGATGAGGCAGCCACAGCTTCTCTGGGCAACCTGGGCCAGGGTCTCACCAGCCTCACAGCGAAGAATTTCTTCCTAATATCTAATTGAAATCTCCCCTCTTTCAGTTTAAAACCGTTCCCCCTCGTCCTGTCACTACTTGCCCTTGTAAAAAAGAAATAAAAGTTCTAAATAGACTTTAGCTATTTTAGGTTAACATTTAGGAGATGTTGGCAGTGGAACCCAGACTCTGGTCAACCCGGATCAAGACGGGACGCTGATCACAGCAAGAACATCAAGGATGGGGTGTTGACTGAAGCTGAAGTGGAACCAGAAGATAAAGATCAGCTGACCAATGGAGAAGAATGGACTTTTGTGGACTCTTGACAAATGAAGAAAGAGGAATTGAAATAGTTAGTGGAATTTTAACAGAAGCTCGTGAGAAGTTTGTGATGTAACTACTTATCAGTTTCTATATATAAGCTGATAGTGAATTTGAGTCAGGTACCACTCACTGCGGTGCTGGGTCCAACTCTGAGCTGCTTCAATAAAGAATCAGCAAACCTAGAGACCGGGACTCTGCCAATTTTTTTTAACAAAATGCTTCACCCGAGTGAGCCCTCCTCCGCTCCCACTGGCAATCCAAAGAGCCTGAAGGATCAGCCCAGCCACAGACATCTGAAATCGGGCAAGGTGAATCCCACTCCCTGGCACAGACTGGCTGCTGGACAGTTTGGAGGGGCTTTCATCCCCCAACCTGACCTTCAGCTTCCTCAGAGCTGAACAGAGCTCCCTCCGTGGAAAGGCACAACTACACACGACCATGAAGGACGTCTCTGAGCCCCATCCCTGCCCTCCGCATCGCCCCGAAGGAGAGCAGGGATCTGCCAGTGACCCGCGTCCTCGTCCGCGCTGCCCCGGGGAGCCCCGAAGGATGCTGGTGCAGCCTGTGGAAACACAAGCTTTTAGAGACAGGCTCTGCTGTAGTCATGCTTCACATCTTGCACTGTAATTAAACAGCCTGCGAGGCTCCAGGTTTCTCATTAAAGGACAAAAACCAAAAGCACACTCAAAGGTTGTAGGAAGGTAGCGTCCCCTCCTGCTAGTGAGGTGACCCCGAAGGCAAGCGTGCCAAAACCAGAGCTGCTGAAATCTGCCAGCCATCCTCCTCCAGCCGGGCACTCTGCAGGCACTTAACTACCCAATTTTCAGATGCTGCTTCTCGCACAGAGCCTGGCTTCAGTCCATCCTCTCTCTCCAGCAAAGGAAGGGCCTGAGGCGAAGAAAGTTTCGTATAGGACGCGCAGTCTTACCCAGCCAGCGATGCAGTTTAATGAATCCCGACTGTCTCCCCAAGCTCACGCTAACACAAGTGCTGCCTCTGTTACTAAACCTCGTATTAAAGACAGGCGATGGACTGCAGGGAAGACGGGGACCAGAATGTGTTTGCTATTAAAAGCAACAGATGCAAAACCCAAACACAGCTTTTCCAGACTACAAAGGCTTCTGCAAACATCCACAGCAAAGTGTCTTCAGCTGCATGAGCCAAAGCATCCATTTTTTCTTAGATTAATGCATACAAAGCTCTTTTTCTTTCCCCCCTCAGTACATTCAAGACAATTTGCGTCTTGTCAAGGATTTTGCTGCCACTGCTGTTGCTTTACTTTTTGGCAACCAAAAGCCTGGATGTGGGAGACAGAGACGTATCCAGCTCACCACAGACCCAGCCTAAACGAGGATAATATGCAGCAAGTCCTGAAAACAGAGGTTGCACCTTCCTTAGCCTCAACACCACCTTGATTTCTCCTTTTCAGGTGAAAGAAGGATCAAGAACCTTCATTTTGGTCATCTTAGTATCAGCCAGCTGCAGCTTTCAGGAACTTAATGCAAGGTGGCGGCTCAGGGTTTGCAGACCAGCAGATAGTGGCTCAATTACATGCCCAGCAAGGGGATTTGGCGAGTCCCCTGTGGCTCTGCCTCAGCTCCTGGGTGCTCCTGCTGCTGCCAGACTTGTAAAAAGCTGCCAGGTTTCATGGCCCCGCAGCTGGGGCAGCATCCTGAGGATAAGCGAAGGCAGTGAAATTCAGAAAGATGAGCTATGGCGAAGGTACTCCTGAGAGCTGCCAAAGCCATGGCAGCCAGCAACGACCTCCCTGTCCCCAAATCTATGAGTAGTTAATGACAAAGCGTCTTCTTTCCTTGCAGGGTTTGGAGGTTGCACATTTGGCCTCATCCAGCCCCTCCGAGGTGTGTTCAAACCCCTCTGAACAGGGTGTAGGGGGCCACCAGCCCAGCCCTGCTCCCACCGCAGAGCCTGGCCAGCCTCGACCCCCTTGCTGCAGGAGGGGCTGTACAGATCTGCACTCGGAGTAAAAAGCCCCGCTAATGTATCTTGTGCAACAAGAAAAGAGCAGCTAATGCCTCATTAATGGACTAATTTATCAGCTTATCCTAGAAGCAAGCTTGTGTTCTGTCTGCGTATCTGCATGATTTGCACTTGGGGGCTTTTCATCTGAGACCCTCAGTGATAGCACAGAGCAATCATCCCCTTTTACAAAAAAAAGCTAAAACCTCCCAAAATCCAGCTTGGATTACAGGCTGAATAGCTACAGCTCCATCAGCCATCCCTGGCCGCTCAGCCCCTCCAACAAACCTGCGCCAGCAGCTTGTTTATCTCTGCCCTCCCCAAAACCGGGACCTGCACACCCCAATTTCAGAGCCAGGGGATCAGGACTTGGTCACACAAATATATATTAGTAACTGGCCTCGTGATCCACGAGGTTTCATGCCTCCCCTTAATGGTATCTGCAGTTTGATAGTTCAGCGGAAGCCCAAGGAAAAGAAGTATTTGTTTAGCTAAGGGCACGACGAGGAAGCCCAGAGCATTGACTGTGAAAAGGGCTCATACACAAAAACCTACAATAAATCCTAGATTAGCACACAGCCACTTTTGTTCAATTTTCTTGCCCATGCAGACTGGCAGCGTGACAATGGCAACAGAGGGAATCGGTCATGGTTGTCAAGTTCAGGCAATTTTATTGAGAGAAAGAAAAAAAATTGAACTGTTACTTTAATGGCTTTTTAAATGTTTATTGGGCCTGGAGCTACTAATGAATCAAATGTAAGTATCCTCTAAATTGCTAGTTCTGGTCCACCCACTTTGCTCCTCAAAATCCACTCTGAACTCGCTGCTCTCCGTGAAGTCCATTTCCATCATCTGGGGAGCTTCAGCGCAGCTCTGCCGCATCCCCCCGGTCAGAGCCGCGGGTGAGCAGCCAAAACGTTCTCTCGAACCCCGGATCATTGCACATCTCCACTCTCACCATTCCCTTCCAGAGAAAACCCCCAAAACCGTACCCTCATGGACAAAGCCCAGTCCTTGTGAACCACCCACGTAGCGTCTGAAACCCACTGGAGAGCTGTCAAAAGAGATTCATTTCATTGTACGAATCGATTCCCGCTCAGACGCTTGGCAGAAACCCTCACACAAGGGTCCAATTCCACTCTTACGGGGTGTTCATCCAGAGCATCAAAATCAGTCTGGGGACCAAGGGAGAAATGCATTTCCAGTAGGTTGGCAGCAATGCCAAGCAGCAGACAATACCATGTAATGTAGCTGATGCGCTCCCTCTCCGTGTCATAAAAACAAACAAAAGCCATTTCAGTAATAAATCTGCCAACCGGCGTGAACCAGGCCAAAAAGATCCCCAGATCTGATCAGCAACTGGGACCAGGTAGATCGCCAGCACCTCTAGGTACGAGCAGGACTTACTTCCACCCACACCTCTTTACAAGCTCAGTCACCAAACATCGCTGCAGGGCAGAGCTTTTGCTTTGGGAAGACCCAGAACCAACTCAAGAGCTTCTGCCTGGATGAACAGAGCTTGCTTCAGCTTGAAACCGAGCCTACCTGCCCAGGCACAACCTAGACACGGGGGCTTACCTGGGTCTGTACTAAAGTATTCTCCAAGGGCTGTAATCACTCCAAGTTTTCTCTTCACTTCACCAAGTGTAGAAGCACTAACACCTCTGTGAGACCTTTGACAGGTCACTGCTCTTCATAGATCGTTACTGTGTGCAAAACACTACTGGAATATGTCAGTTAAGTTTTCCCCTGATGACTACTATAAAATTACATGTTTTAAATGTAAATAGAAAAAAAAAAAGCTCTGGGGCACACGCGTTCTCAGAGCGTGCTAAAAGCTTGGCTGCTGCCCAGGGGACCAGCATCCACGAGCCAAGGTGGGTAGTTATGAAGTGCATCACGCAAAGCAGAGCTACAATCCACTGAGGACACCTGGAGATGCCCCGTGCTCCAGCACAACAGGTATTGGGTGAAAATGAAGATCATGCAGATGTCAGCCAGCACCCAAACCACGGGTTTTTGCAGGGTGAAGGAGACCCAGCTCCGTGCACATCCCGTCCCTTGGCAGCTGGGAGGGTTGTCCTCAGCCCCAGCCTGGCAGACACCCACCGAGCTGCACTTCAGCTCTGCTCAAACATCAAGCCAACGCCTCAGCTTTACATTTTTATCAACCGTTTGCTTGCACACACACGCAGAGGAGAGAAGAGGAAGGCTCTTTCGTAACGAAGACCACTCCAGGCTAATCTAACATGGCACTGAACTACATTTAAACAAATTAACGTCAGTACTCTAAATTATTTGTGGACATCCCGTTCTTCCAAGGCCATCATGCTTCTACCACTTCTCCCCAGTTATAAAAAAAATAAAAAAATCCCCAGAGGAGCCCATGGCACTACAACAAAGAGAACAGATTTCCGTTTCTGACACTGTCTCATTGAATCAGCATTAGCTGCTTTCCACACACTCCAGGGGAATCCAGGCTTGAACAATTAAAAAAAAAAAAGCAATAAAAAATGGTTTATGTTCTGTTTTACCTGCTCATTCGTGAATCAAAATATCTTTGGACTCAACAAAAAGTTCAACTACAGAATAATGGTGCAATTGCCAGAGCCTGCGAGGTTTGCCCTTCTCAGATGTCAGCCTGAAAAGCTGTCCGGGGTAGCAGCAAACATTCAGCCCTCCAAGGGAAGGGAAAAGCTTTCGCAAGGATCTCAGACACATTTATGGGATCTGTGGGATCACAAAACACTGCAGTGAGGGTGCAGGTAACGGCATTTCCTTCCCCACTTCTTGGGTGGCAATTCCCCCATGAATTACTGCAATTCCTTCTTATTACATGGGCAACGTCCCTTCTTTCCCAAAACACAGCAGGGTCCAGCCTGGCCTTTCTCTCCAGGTCATTGCTGTGTTTGCTGCAGGGCACTGGGATGCACTGGGCAGCTCCCAGCAAAACCAGCCTCCCGCGGACCTGCCAAAGGGAGCGTCTGCTGCAGACGCACTGGTGATCTCAGGAGACGCGATGGGACCAAGCTCTAGGAGCAGGAGAATCCCTCTTGGTCCATATTCTTGTGACATTTTTCCTACTCTTACAGCTCCCCCAGCTCCTTACCGGTCAAGGCCAATTAAGTCGATTTATAGTGCATTTTTCTGAACGACACCGCTCACTCATTGCTATGGTTTTGTGATCTGACCTTTTATTTTCCTCCTCTGGTGAAGGACAAGGCAATGGGTCTCCTGACACCCCACGCACGCACAAGGGCTGCATTCCTCCGCGTGGGAGGTGGAGCAGGGCTGGCTTCTCCTGGGTGGTGGGGTATTCTCGGTTCATTAGGACTGTTAACATTTGGCATGCAATTCTGCTGAGGATTTTATTCTACTTGCAAAGCTGTATTTTTGCTAAGTCAAGGACAGCACAGCCCGTGCCAGCAATACTCAGCTAGCAGCTTCAATTCACTTGTGTTTACCCATCGCACAAATAAACCTTTCCCCTCTAACGGAAGAATCCCAACAGGCTGCGAAGCAGAGAAGGAAAATTTCGAGCGCCATCTCCATTTTAGCTTTTTTTAATCCCTGGCTGGCTGAACAGGCTGTTCTTCGAGTTAAAGCCCCACATCAAAAGCAGAAGTTGAGTGTCACAGTCTGATTGCCCCGAGCCAGCGATGCTGGCAGTGAAGGTCACTCAGTGGCAACGGAGAAGATGAGCAAAATAATTTGGTCCCTTGGACTGTGGGGTTTGTGCTGGAGAGTAACAGCAAGAACCAGAAACGTGGCCCAATATGCAGATGTTAGGATTTGGAAAGAGAACTCAAGTCTTTTAGAAAACTAAGCTACCTAAATCCATCTCTTATAGCCCCTTTCTTCCCTGAACCAAGCCAAAAGATTACACACAATCTGAAATAAAGGCAGACTCCAGTCCCTTCCCAGAAACATGTACATCGGCAAGGAAGCTTTAACGCCGTGTCAAATTGATGTTTAAATAATCCTGCTGACTTGTGTTAGCCGTACCCACCCTTGTCTGAAGTCAATACTCCATCAAGATCCTTTACTCTGAACTAGTCACAAACGTTCTTGGTTTTGCATTTGACTGGGAAAGGGGTCAGCGCCACCGAGATGCTCTCGTGTGCTGTATCAAACGCTGCAGCATTTTGTTTTCTTCTGCAGATTTAACAAGAATTTTACATCATGAAAACACTGATCAAGAAGCTCTGCTTTCAGTGCTGGAACAAAGCAACCTGTCAGCGAGACCCAGCCCATCTGCAGCGTCCCATCCCAGCTCCAGTTCCTAAAACACCTGGTAGCTGCATGCAGCCAGGACGACAGTCACTGCCTTTATGCATTAACACTTGTGATTCCCTTCTCCTTACCATGGTTGGGTCAACTTGTTCTTGCCCGATAATCAATTCGCAAGCCCTCAAAAATCCCCGTGAGCTCCAAAAATGAGAATATTCCCAATAAGTCCTGTCTGACACCACTCAGAACCAACTGGTACTACAAGTAATAATAATTTGTCCTGAATTCCCCCAAAAGAGAAACAGCCCTGGCAGAGACACATGCACACAAGGAGGGTCTCTTCCAACTGTCAGTGCTGCCTGTTGAAGTGTACGAGGAGACCCCCAGAGAGGGAGCAGGATTATTTCCCCCTCCTTGGTGCTGCTGGACATGCAGCTTGCACTGAGCTCCCACCAGCCAGACGGCCGGTCGCGTGTCCGCAGAGCACAGCTCGTCACCTAATAACGAATCTCTGGATTTCTGAAAACAACAGAATTATTATTCTCGGAAAAAATGCATGTTTCCGCCTTCCTAGATTAACATCTAATTAAGAAGCCCAAAGTATTTACAGAGCTCTTTTCAAAATCACTTTGCCACACCGTGCATTCATGAATCATTATCAGGGCTTTTGTAATACAGGGTGTAAATGAACACAAGAGTCAACTGAAAATGAGGAATCCCTGAAACCAGAACTGGCTGAACTAAGGGCTACAGGAGCACTAAAAAGCAAAGATGCTCTTTGTTAGACTGTTTTCTTAATCCTACTATAAGCTATTATCTACTGCAGGCTGAGCATTATTCGTTAAGTATATTAAAGAGCTCTTCTTCTAGGACGCTGCCTCTGTTTTACACCTGTACCATCACTACACATCAGTTTGCTCTTGCAACGCTTTTCTCGTCTACCCAACGTACAAGCTTCTTGTTTGCTCTCAAACGGGCACGCGGGGACTCGAGCAGCAAAGGGAGCATCCTCGGCGTGCTGAGAAAACCCCGCAGCACTATATGCAGGGAGCAACGCGATGCCAAGTCTTATACAGAAAACAAGAGCGTTTCTGTATCAAAAGACTCCAAACTTCTGAATTTTTGCTACTAAAACTTAATTAGCCTCATAACCCATGTGGCAATTTGCAAACCATTACCCAGCATTCTTTGGACCGTGAAATATTTAACATAATGAGGCCCTAATAGGGACTAATCCTTTCACAGAAACCGTTTAACTCCAGGAAAATAATGCTACTTAGTTTGAAATATTTGAAATATTCTTTGTTAGCGATTGGAAGTGGCAGTTAGTAAAGAAATTATGTAAAAAAAGAAAAGGAATGGACAGCCTGCCATGCCAGGAGCCAGGCAGCCAGGTCCTTTCAGTCCTCGCTGCACTAGCCAGCTTCAGTGTTTACAACAACTTTAATAATTCATCTGAGAACATCAAAATCACTACTAAAAACAAATTAACTACTTGTTCCTCATGTTCCTCAGCTCATCAGAAGCCGAAGGCAAGTAACACCACAGAGGAAAAGATTATTAATAATTAAACTTTCATACTAGGCTGACTGTGTTAGCTTGAAGTTCTCAGGACTTGGATGAGAGGATTTAAAGTCAGTCTTGGCGTGGGTGCCAGCGTCAACTTCCCAGTGAAAGGGATAAGCAGCAAAATGGAAATTGGCCAGGCTTTGCAGGAAATCTTTGCTAAATTATTTGACCTTTTAAAATTGAGAGGAATGAGTGAGAAGAGCGTCCCACCTCCCGACACCAGCAGAAGCCAATTTCCTACACTGGGAGTGGTTACCCAGCACTGGATGGGGAAGCAAAACATCCAGCCATGAACAATATTTAAAAGCAACTCCTACCACATATACCATAAAATCACATTATGAGACATGTACAAGGACCCTTTGCTTCCATCTTATAAATGACAAAATCCTGCATCAGACACTTTGCAACTAAGGGTTGCTACTTACTGCAAATAAGCACAGGGAATAAAAATTCCTGCTTCCGCGCCTCCAGCTCCTGCCTCTCTGGGGACAAGAGGAAAGTTAATTTCCTTCGTTATTAAACTTCAGTGCTGAGAGAGGTCTATCATCACGCTTGTCAGGCAGGGCCAGCCAGAGTAAAGGCGTTTTTATCTGCTAACTGCTGGAGGGAGAGCAGCCCACTGACACCACAAAGGTCAATGACCCACCAGCAGAGGATCCCAAGCAGGAATCTATGGGGCATTATTGAATTTTAATTCACGGTACCACCTCCAGAGCATCCCAGAAGTCGAATCTGACCGCCCCAGCGTGCGGGGGGTGCCGAAACCTCACACAGAGCTGAATGTTCCTGCCTGAAGCACAGCAGTCCCAGTGGCCAAGGGTCCACTAGTGGGCTGGGACCAGCTGGGTGGGACACTGGGAGGGCTGGAGGAGCTGTCCCTGGTCCTGCACACGGCCAGGGCACCCAGGGCTTCTGTGAGGGCCGCTCGCCCCAAATCCTCCCCAGGGAGGAGGGAAGGTGCCCCACGCAGCTGTAGGCACAGGAGACGGTAGAGGTACAGGGGTGCGTGGCAAGACCACGGCCTGTCGCCGACAGTTCCTCTGCTGAAGGTGCATAAACCACAGTAAAATCCAGCTCTGTAGGGGAGCATTGGCCCTGCCAGGCTAAGGGGAGACAAGGGGATAAAGCTGCTTGCCATGGAGGCCAGGAGGTACGGCTGGATGCTGCCACAGTATTCAACTTACAGGGGTGCTTGGAGATCCCAGGACATTCACAGGGACATTTATCCTGTTGGTCAGGTCATTTTTTTTAGAAGCATAATTACATCCTGCCTTTAAGTATCCATACTGATGCTGCTCCGACGTGCACTTCCTTGCCCCTCCACCCATGCCCTGTGCAGTCTCCCCTCCTTTCTCCAGCTGCTCCCCACGTACCCTCAGCACTGTCGGATGGCCGCTGTGTTTTCCGAACCCCCTTCGCCCAGTTCACAATACAGCTGTCAAGCACACATCCTCCTGGGTATCACCTCTCCGCACCATCCACAGTACCAAAGAGATGCCCCGACTCCCTTTCCAAGGCAGGATATTACATCAGCTCAAATGACTTCTCCAAAGGTTTACATCCAGTTTTAGAAATTCTTTATTTGCAAAACTTGGGAGTCCACACTCAAAAAGCACTTCTTTAAGCCATGCAGGAAGAACCCTCCCACCACACCAAGATTTTGTGTCTTTGCAGTTCATTGTTCCATACGAATTCCCAGATTTTTACACCACGCAGCTTTAAGTTTCTAGACACTGGTTATTGAAAAAAACCCTCAACATTAAGCATTACTGTCTTGTCATCGTTAGGTTTCAGAGCCAACAGTGTCAATGCAATTAAGTACAGCTCATTAACATCCCGCCTGCCTGCTTAGAATAAAGATACTTCCAACAAGAGGTCTACCACCTCTCTCGTAGTCCAGAACCCAGACTGCTCAGTGATTTCGTCAAAACACTTGTGAATTTCAGTGCCCATTTCTGCAGTAAATTGGATAGTAAAGATTTAGGGGGCAGAGTAAAAATTTTATACCAAAATTTAGTGAAAAAACTATAACAGCTGAATTAAACGTGAAGATGAATGACCCAACACAACCCTCATTTCCTCCTTTCGTCTAACCTTCTACACACCCCAAGGCTGTTCTGCTGAGCTGCAGAACCCAGATCTGCTCTGCAGCTGACACGGGGAATCGATACCAAGTCAAGGTTTGGCCAAGACATTTGTTAGAGCCCGTGGGTCCCACCCAGCAACTTACCAGGAAGCGGACATCATCAAAGCCGTTCAAAAGCAGCTTACTCTCATATTGCTGCAGGCCGATGGACTCCAGCCACTCCCCGACACTCTGCTCCAGCATCCGCGAACCTGACGAGAGAGGAATCGGCAGACGCTTGAACAGGGAGAAACCATTAAGGCGGTAGCAGCGGCACTCTGAGGAAGACAGATGGCATTGCCACATCATAGTCATTACCATAAAGAAACTCAAAAAATTATGCTCAGAGTACAACAAATCAGCTGGCAGACAATTCCTCTTGTGCACACAGACCATGGACAACACGCTTCCAAGTGCCTCCGTGGCTCCGGGTTTATTTTGTATCCCAGTTAACACACTGAAAAAGAAACACCATGCCCAGGCCAACTGTTTAGAAGCCCTCCTGGGACCGTAACATCACATGCACTGCTTTCAGGGCTCAGGCGAGTTCCTTGCCAGGCAAACACACGAAGCCCAACCCCACGGGGATGCGGATCCACTCCTTGGCTCGTCTGAAGGGGGCGGGAGGAGGGCACCAAACTTTCACCCAAGGCATTCCCAGCCAGGCGTAGGCGCGAGGGAACGGAGCGGAGCCGCTCACAAACGCACGGAGCTGTGCGGGTCCTCTGGTCCGTGCGACTTCGGAGGCGCTCCCCTGCTCAGCGGGCCAGCGGAGAGGGCCAGGCGCATCGGAGGCACAAAGCAGCTAGAGAGAAAATACATCCTCATGCAGCTGAGACACAAAACAGACACGGCGGACGTTCAGAAAAGCAGCAGAAGCCAGACTAGAGCAGCTGTCCACGGGAAGACATGCAAGACAAAGAAAGCACACAAACTGCAGCAGAAGGAAAGAAGGGCTTATACTTTTTTTCCCCAAGCAGTCCTGAAAGAGGCAAACCATGGTAAGGGCTTTTTCTCGCCGTTATCGTGTTAAGAGGAGCAGAGGCACGAGCAACCCCGAGCACGAGAGTCCTGGCACTGGCATTTTACCACCTAAACGCACGCTGCTCGGACCAGGCTGCCTGCACCGGAGAGTCTAACCACGCCGCTGCACCGCGTGGCAGCAAGAGAGGCAGAGGGATCAGCACAGTTTTCACCCAACACATTCAGTCCTGGCAGGTGTTTGGTGCATGCTTGTATTTGCCCTTCCTTCATTTTCTTCAGCTAAACACAGCTGCTGCATCCGAGCCCCTCACTCAAACAGGGAGCAGCGCTGGAGGAGGAGGCATTTTAGTTCCTTGCTTCCAAACCATGCCAAAACAAAAAGAACCAAATGCAAGCACACTCTCTCCTCTTCCTGCAGCAGCTCAAGTCCAAGACATGCCCTGGCACCTCCTCTCAGCCTCTGGTAAATGAGATTCTTCCCAACACCCTACGGAAGCTGTGCAGACAAGCTTTCCCTTCCCTCACCCCTGGGAAGAGAGTCCAGTGACTTGTTACTCCTCCTCTAGAAAAGCTTAAGACCTTAGATATGACAAAAAAAAGTTCATAAGGAAATCTATGCAAGACAGGCAGAATTTTTCAGGATTTTCATCTGTTTCAAGGGTATATGCAAATAAAAAGACGATTGGGAAAAGCAAGTTTGCTTTCTTTGAACCTTCAGGTCAGCTGAAGCTGTTTGGTCCCTTCCAAGCCATCCTTCCCACCCCCGCCCGCTGCAACGGCTGCACAACGCAGAGCTCACGGCGTTATCTGGGAATCCTTGGGGTAAGGGATCCTGCTGCTCTGGTCCACGGGAGAGCTCCTCTGCCAGGCGACTTCCAGAGAGCCGGCCAGTCCTTCCAGTGCACACCGCAGCCCGAGAGACGCGGAGATCACAAAAGGCTTCTGTCTCCCTCCCCTAGCAGAGCCTGTGCACAAGGGCAGCACCTAAACCTGGAATTCACGCTCGCCCGGGGTCTCCATCCTTCCCTGCCGTCGGTCCTCGCTGTCCGCCGGCAGCCGCGTCCCCTCACCCTGCGATCGCGCGTCCTTGCAGGGCGCCGTGGCAGCGTGCTTTGTCTGAAGGCAGCGAGCTCCACGCTCGCCGTTCCACTCTCAGTCCCGTCTCCTGCTCTCGCATCGCCTGTCCCTCCCTTCTCCTCATCCTCTTACCCCTCCCAGCTTTTCCACCCGCTGCACGAGCAGCCTTCGCAGCAGAAGCTGCAGGAGAGGGGAGGGAGGCAGCAGCTTTATAACTCTCTAGTGAAAATTACTGAATTCGCAATATTTACTCGATGATGGACTACACGGCTTGGGGGTTTTCAAAAAAATGATGTTACAGGTCTGCTTTGACAGCTCCAAGTGATTTGTGACTGGCTCAGAATTAATTTATCGAGAGAGAGGTGAGGGAACTGCTTGCTGCCTATTACAGCATTTCTGGAAGCAGTCGGGGTATTGGCAGGGGGAATGAAACCACAGCAGTTCCTTCCTCTGAGCTCCTGAATTTCATTTTAAAAAATTATTTACTCTACTCAGCCTTTTGTACACTCATAAATGTATTTCTGCTTTTAAAGGGGAAACCTACAGTGACACGAAGCGCAGGTTTTCCATTTTTAAACCCACTTCAAAATCAAGAGAAAATAAAGGCGGGGGTATTTGGAGGGAGGGGAATGAAGGGGTTTACTTTAAAAAGAAAAAGAACAGATGTCCCAAAACATCCTAGACTGAAAATAAGTGAGTGCAAAATACACTTGATACTTGCACATTACAAGGATGACACGAAAGCAAATGAATCCCAGCCACTGTGCCCCCCAGCAAGAGCCCGATCACAGCTTCTGATTAAAACAAACTCCTAATTCTCAGCTCCATCCTTCTCCTTACGCTCCACATTTCAGGAATCCTACCTTTAAAAGGTCTGCGGGTGGCAGAGAGGGAAACAGTCAACAGAGTGTAGTCAGAAATAATAAAGAGTATTTAAAAGTTGCAAAGAAAAGCAAGCCAAGCAATTCAGTTCCTCTTGCAAGACATTTTTCAAGTAACACAGCATGCCGCAAAGAAAACAGGAAAGGGAGAGGGCTACCAGGGCTCAGAAAGGTCCTTCTACAAGTTCTTGTTTCAATCATGACCTTTAGAGCAAAGTTTGAGTCTGTTTGGAGGAAGAAATAAGTATGTGGGCCGTGCTGGACAAAAGGATCACCCTGTTCACTCATGGAAACTGCTAACAGCTTAATGTGACCTGGTGTGGCCTGAAGATACACGACCAAGCTTCACCTGGAAGAAAAAACTGCAAGTCCAAGCAAGCGTTGATGAAACCCCTGTCCACACACACACAGAGCATGCAGGACAACCAAGCCAGGCAGTTATTGCCACAGCTGGGGACGGTCATCAGCTGAAACGCCTTAAATCCACTGAGGGGGGCTATAAAGTCCAGCAGTGCATTAGGCAAGATGGATGGGCAAGGGGAATGTAGTCATCAATGCAAGAAATGCAGCCAGCATCCGACTGTACTGGAACTAAGATCAATTAGCCAAACGCAGAGCGCTAACAAATTTCTCCCTCTTTCGTCAAGTAAAACACCAAGCACGTTCCTCACGCCTCAAGTCAACTGCAGAGTTAACTCACCGAGCCTCAAACGCATCCCCTGCCCAGTGCAGCATGCCTCCTGCCTGCATCGAGCTGATTTATTGAGCAGAGACCACTCATCTCCTCTATTTTTGGGGAGAGAAACATCGCCTGACAAATCACCGTAACCCAGCGAGCAACACACGGGTTTCTTGTTCAAAGCCAGCAGTGAAATGAGACGCTGCAGCACAGTGGGGTTGAGTTTCTGCTGTCAGACCTGGACTCCCCCACACATCTGACTCACATCTGGGACGAAGAGATGATCAGAAGTGGGTTGCTGGAGCTAAATACGTGTGTGACTGCAAAACACACAGGCAGAGAAATACAGACTGAACACAAATGTCTATTCCGAGGCCAAACAAACCTTTAAGGCAAAGGTTAGGTGGAATCCAGTATCCTTTAAGAGATGGTGCTCCTTGATTCCCCAACCTCCAAAAAGCACTTACCAATGTGCACGAGTGACAGACTTCTTTCCTCCCACCTGTACCACCCACCCTTGGGAAATACATTTGGAAGATTTTCTTACAAGCTCTACCAGGAAATAAGAGGATCAAACTTGGCCAAGAAAGAGATTCTAGCTCCAAATTCTATAAAGATGCCAGGATGCATCTAATTATCTTATCATCCAGGGGCTTCAGAAGTTCAGTGTGCTCGTCCATAACACCAGGGCAAGGTACAGAAGTTTTGTTACTCTGTTTTACAGAGGGAAGCTTGATGGTACAGAAACCAGCTATCTGCCCAAATTTGTACGGGAAGCCTGGGGCATGGGACCTGAAACCAAGCGTCTCGGGGCCTGGGCTTGCTCCAGCATGAGTCCAAGGGTCCCTGCTCCCCTAGACCCGAGTCAGTTGTATGCAATAATTGCTTGTATAGACTCCAAACATACTTATCTCCAAGTAACTGCCAAGCGAGGCATCTCACCTTTCCAGTCAAATTAGGGATTCCAGACACCAAACTAGTCAGGAGCCCCAGTATCCTCAAAGCCCACCCGTTTTTGAGGATGTGAGAGCATTTGGAAAGTTCCCTGCAGTTTCCTGAACATTTGTGATGTGATCTGAAGCGTTACAACAGTCCCAGCAAAGTCCTGAGGAGCAGAAGCTAAACGCTGCTAGAAAACAACAACGTCAGGGCACACACAGCCCAGGAGAGCCTTCACCCTCGCAGCAAGGGGCTGGCAAAGCACTGCCCGCTCACTGAGAAGGAAGGAGAAACAGGGGACACGTACAGCAGCTGGTCTGTGTACGAGGGATCCCAAACCGAGCGTCACACAGCAGAGCCCGTAGGAAAACACCCGAGTTAAGGACAAGGCAGCTCCTGGGTCCGCCTGTTTCCAGGGACCGGTGTCCATTTTGCTGAAAACTCCCTGCACACTGGCAGCTTTTGCTGAAGGCCTGGCTCCTCCTCTCCCCTCCATGTTAGACCTCTTCACTAACGATATCGATCCATCACGCCCGCTGCTACAGCCACGGACCGGCTCGGGGAGGGGGGGGCTCGTCACAAAGCGGGATGCTGAACAGTTGCCGTTGCGTTAGACCAACAACCACACACCGCTTCACAGCCCGCTGCAAAGGCGTCTGACCCCAGAAAACACAAGCCCTAATCAGTATGTAGTATCTAGGGCAGGCAGAGGTTAAACTCCCATGGGGAACGCACAGCGGATTCCTCCTCACCAAAGCAAAAATCCAAGTGACAAACGGATATGAGATAAGCTTTATTATGGCAAGCGTGAGCTGCGTGTGCGGATACACATTAGCATCTCATCAAGAGGAGACGCTGCCCACCCGGAGCAGTTCAGATGCAGCAGTTTGGAGGTGAAGGATTTAAAAGGACAGAATCCCCCGCGGTGGCAGCTCTCCAGCATCCTCCATCACCCTGCAGTAAAGGCAAACAAGCTCTCGAGTTCTGCGTTGGTTTTTGGCTCCTGATCTAAAGGCAGAGAAGGGAATTCATGCTTAAAGTACAGGGGGGAAGCACCTCTCCTGCCAGCAGCCGTGTTTAGTGGATATTGATACCGATAGGAACACCCAGAAAAAGCCTAGTGTCACCCAAGTTTTCACATCCAAAGGGCACGTCCACCACGATACCCACGCTGACCTGCAACCGGCATCACCCCAGTCCTGCTCCCAGCACAGCCACTGCCCTAACAGAAGTGGCCGGGGAGGATGATCCTCCCCCCGAGAAATCCAAGCAGCATCGGGAGAAGGTTGTGTCCCCGAACAAGCAGGACCATTCCCAGCTATTGGGACGGTGGCTCTTGGTGTGCCAGGAAGTATCCCAGAGGACAGCACTGCCACAGCTGAACTGGTCTCACCATCAGAAAGCATCTCCGATGACAAGAATTTCAAGATGTAGATTTTCTAAAACCCTTGAGCAGTACATGATATTTGGGCACCTTCAGTCCCCAGACAGCAGAGTTCATCGCCATCCATTTAATCAAGCTCTGTACGCTGCGCCTCACTACAAACAGCTCCCTTTCAAAAGGCACCATTAAAGCCAAGCAATTATCTCCTCCTTTGAAGGCCACAGACTCTGCTCCATACAAGAGACAATACTCCCGAGGACCCACAGCTCTGCCTGCAGCAGCAGAGAGGGCAGGTTCCTTAACAAACTGCTGATTTCCAGAGCGAAGCTGCATCCCTGGAAGAGAAGAATTAAAATAAACCTCCCGAGCAGCTCGGAAATGTAGAAGAGTTGAGACAGTTGGCTGCGAAAGGGGTAGGTTATTTCCCCACTCTGCAGACAGAGTGGACACACATCTAGGGGCATTTGCACCGATATCAAAGCATCCTTCCTCTATTAGTTCCACCTCCCCTTCACATCTACCTTCCTCAAAAGAAGGAACAGAAAGTACAGGGAAAAAGTACATGGCAAAACGATCCTGTTTGATAGTGCAGAGCCAAGGTTAGGTCACTGCAGGAGCAACAGAGGGAGATTTTTAACTGAGACTTGGTTCTGGCTCTGCTGCTCCAGTCCCAAACACAAACTCGGCACAGGGTTTGTTATTCCCCACTCTCCAGCCACCTCTACTTACAACATTCATGGCAACAAGAGTGTTTTAACTCAGGATCGTCCCCCGTTGCTCTGATGCTGCATTGCGGAGATAAGAGTTATAATAGTTGCAAACATGGCTGGAGGAGGACGTTGCTCTGGTTGAGGAAAATCAATGCACTAAATGACACCACGATTCCTTCTTCACCTTGTTTTATGGAAATTAGAAACAGCAAAGACAAAACGCACAACTACATCATCTCACTCACTATAAAGTTCTATTATAAAATTAATAAAACTACACGCTTCAAGGTCACAGAAATATGTAGGTGAAATATATAGAGAAAAGAAATTGTGATGAGTTTTATCTGATGTGAATCAACAATAGGGCACCTAGAGTTTTACAGGTGGGAAGCTGGAGAAGAAAGGTTAAAATATTCTGGCAAACACATTCTGGGCTGCAGAAAAACAGTAGCTTTGCTGGAAAATTGCTGCAACACTCCAGCTCCTCCAGATGGTTTTGGAGGCTGGGTGGCAGAAGCAGCCCTTTATGCCTTATTCTATTGCAACCAAACTAAAACCTGGCCCTTGGTAAGCTCCAGACTGTCTGAGCAGGACCCTTCGCCCCACGCAGGCTTTGCTCAAGCGTTCCTGGTCCTCAGGAAATGTTCCTTTACTGTGAAACACAAACAGCCTCTGAAGGACACCTTCTCACACAACTCAACGTACACTGAACCCCACCGTGCCTCACCGGCAGCCAGCACCTCTGAGCCCACAATTGCCCAGAGGCAAACTGCAGAGCAGGTTGATTTCCAAACGTGCCCAGCAGTGAACACGCAGCCGGGATGGGTGAATTCCCATGGAGATAACATGGATATCTGATATCTTGGCTATAGTCACTCTGATGTACAATTCTAAATACAAAATTGCCACCCTGTCCTCCCAGGGCTGAAAGGATTTTGTGAGCCTTAAGGAATGAAATACTAGAATGTGGAGGGCTACAGAGAGGTTCTGCTCATTTCCAAAGGGACAGACCCACACTTACTTAAAGAAAAAAGCCAGGAAAAAGAGCATCTCACTACTGCATCATGAAACAAAAGCAAGATTGTTGTGGAGATTGTGAGACCAGCCAGAAGACAAATACGCAGCAGCTCCGTTTCAGACTGACTGCATAAAGAAAATTTTGTTGCTATCCACCAGAGAAGAAGAGAAACTGGAGACAAACATATTCTGAAAGGCAGGAGGGAACTGCAAGCAATCAGTTCGACCTTCTCAGAGGCTATGTCGAGAACAACAGTAATTGTAGGAGCCAGGAGATCAGTAGAACTTTCTATCCCTGGGATGCTGGCGGGAGTCCTTACACCATCCTTCAGCTGCAAATTACATTTTTTTTGTATTTGCAGAAAACCTGATCTTCCTCCTACACACTGAGCAAAGATGGGTTGTGAAGTTTTAAGTACCAGAACACAGTGGTTAGTGGGCTGTGTCAGCAGGGGCAATGAGCCAGCTACTCCGGAGCTGATTTTACCGCCGCAAGCTTGCAGGAGAGCGCGAGGAGTGTCCCAGAGCACTCACAGAAGCCAGCAACTCTCATCCCCACCTAAAGGGAAGGACTATAAGGGGTCACTCCAGGTATCAGAAGCCACCCATAAGAACTCCACAATTCTCAGCAATAAGCCTTTGTTTAAAGCTATTCAAAGATGCAAAACATCCCCTGAAAATTCACCATATCCTAAGCAGTAATACTAAGCCCCCAAATTTATAAACAGGCAGTTTTGACAAGAAACAAGAACCCCTACACACACAGGGTGAGTATTAATGGACACTGCAGTAACCAGGGTCCCCCCCTTTCCCATCAGTACCAGCTGCAATGCTCTTCACCCAGCCCATCTCCCCCAGGCGCCCACTGGGAGGGCAGGACAGCTGCGTTATACAAAATTAAATCTATCTACCTAGGGGAGTATTGAATTGACATTGCTGGTACCAGTACTGAGCTGGGAAGCCCAGGTCTGCTCCTTCTGTGCCAGAGCCTGCCTTGCCCTTCTGGGAGCCAAAGCAGGTTAAAAAGCTCCGCACGCAGGAGCCAGCAGCTCGTTTTTGTACAGAGCACAACCAAGACGGACACACACAAGTTGGGTACGCTACCTGAGATCCTCTGCTGCTCCTGGGAAAAGTCAATGCCTTCACCGATGGAACTCATGATTTTCTCAATCTGAAAAGAAAAAAGAAACACAGGCTGCATTATTCATAAAGCCTGAGGAAAAGTTAAAGGCAGCCCCGGGATTTCAACTGCCACGTGTCTGCCGAAGAAATCCAGGAAAGGATGTTAAGATACCTCTGGCCCAGAGGAGGTACCCTTAACACCTTGCCTGGAAAAGTCTTCGTAAGGATGGATGGCTTCAGAAGGGATGCGGAGAGGTTGGGACTCCACAGAGCCTTCCCTTCCACAACTTGCCAGCGCCTGAAAACAAACAGCTCCAACAAAACCATCCCTTTGGAGCATAAAAGTAGGAAGAAGGAAAGGAGCCCCCAACTCCTCAGCTCACCCTCTACAAACATGCAGCCCCACCTTCACCAGCAGCAAAGCCTCAGAAATGCGGTTCACTAACTCTTTCACAGCATGCAGAAAGTAAACGTGGCTTCACCTCAGTCTGGGCTTTGTTGGGTATTTTTGGTTTGGTTAGTTTGGTGGTTTTTTTAAACCATCACATTTCCCAATCCTGTGCACGGACACTGAGCTCCTCACCACTTCCACCCAGAGCAGAGATGCTTAGAAAGAGTTTGAAAATAGATCCAGTTTTCAAAAGCAGCAACATCACAGGGGCAAATGCCTTAACTACCCAGGAGAGGGAGCTAAAGACAATTTCATCCCCTGATTTAAGCGATTCACAGTCAACAGCTCAAGGCAAACCTCATGCAATTAAAAAAAAAAAGGTAAAAACTACTGCCTGAGATGGTGTCTGTTCAAGTCCACTTAAGAGTTGCACAGAAATGACTGCATTTGCCACAAAAAAAAAAAAAATACAAGTTGTAATTTTCATACAACCTACAGGATACTTTCTTACATGAGAATAGAAACTCTTCAAAAACAATCCTTGAGCAGAATTTGTAAGTTGAGGCTTTCTAATGCAATGCTACAGAGGGAAAGCTGACAGTGACAATTACGAGGTTAATTCTGTTAAGATGAAAGACCCCATAAATTGCCCCTCAGTTAGTCAGTTCTCAGAATTTTCAACAACCTAAAGCACTAAAGCCCATTATTTTCCTAAGAGCAATGAGACACTTAAGAGGCTCAGGTCTTGTTGCTTACCCCAGACTTCAACAACCAAGCAGAAAATAAAAATAATGATTAAAAAAAGCCTCCAGTGAGAGATTCCTGAACAGAAATCACCCAAGAAAATACTCCTGCGAGGCACTTCAGAGGAGCTGCTGCTGAATGCAACACTGAGACATTGACCGGCAAGAGAGTGGGGGGGAAAAAACTTCAACTCTTACACAACTTTTTTTTTTTTCCTGGTCTTTTAAGGATAGATTTGGGGAAGGAGTCCAAGTTTTCTTGACCTCATCGCCCTTTGCACTGCCGGCATCCCAGCGCGATGCTTTGCTCGGTGCAGCTGCACGAGCTCCCAAAACTGCCCGGCCGGCGAGGGGGGCTCCTGGAAACGCTGCGGGGAGTCAGGAGCTCAATTGCCATTCAAAATTAATGACAGCTTGAAGCTCAGCTCCACCAGGGAGGGGATTTTTTTGGTGAAACAACAAAAAAAAAAAAAGTCTTTTTTGGCTCCTGCCAAGTCAGATCTCCAATAAAGTCCTTCCTGTTGGTGGGGAGCAGACAGGCAGTGCATTTGTAGCGTTAAATCTCACCAGGGAGAAGGCATTAATGTGATCTATGGAAGAGTCATTGAAGGATGTGGATCCTCTGCCCCTAGAAAATGATGAGGATGAGCACTTCTCCTGGGCTTGAAATATAGTTAATGCTAGCTTACTGTGAGCTTTAAAGCCACCCTGGGAAAAAAAAAAAAATCAGAATTGAAAATTCAAACATGTATGGGAGAAAAGTGAAGTGTGTTGTAAAAAGAGGTTTCAGTTCAAGGAAGGGTTTTGAAGCAGCTGTCAGCATGCTGCCCTGCAGTACACGAGGCAGAGGGTTCATCGCTCTTGTGCCCCTGGCCACAACCAGAACTCAAAGGTGACCTTTGCTAAAACAGCTGGGAGGTACCGGACCCCAACGCCGGCCAGATGCCATGAAACGCTAACCCAAGGGTTAACAGGGCTGCTAACAGGGTGATCAGATAGATCCCTGTTTCACAGGAGGGTAAAAATGACAAAGGAGAATTGATACGATAGCCTGGGAGATGAAAGCTTTTCCTTACAGAAGACAAGTCATTCAGAACTTTAATCAAAAACTGCAAGCTGTCTGTACAAGAAATGGGATTTTGTGTTTTCAGCTCAAGTTTAAAAGGATGCACTAAAAAAGGATGAGGCCACATAAAAGGCAAAAATATCCTGATTTCAAGTGGACAGAAGCAGCCCTTAAATGACACCCATCAAACACAGACAGGGTGGTTCATTTTGCAACTGCTCCCATCACCAGCCTTTGCTTTAGATAAAAATTACACAGTCAGTCATCGTGTCATCTGATCTTGCTATTTACACACACTGAGCAAGGAAGCCCCAGAAACACAGCTCTGGGAACTGCCAGAAAGAGTTGGGGTTTTTTTGTCAGCTCTTGTGTGAATCAGCAGCTCTGCAGCATCAGCAACAGCAGTGTGGGATCAGCTAAACTGGAACCAGTTAAGAGGAAAAAAATCTGAATTTAAAGTCTGCCTTGTGATGTTAAGCTTTAATTCTACCCCAATGACGCCTTTTAACTGTTTCCCTCTGTTGGAGGCGTTTGTGACAGTCACCTCCACCCCATCAGCCCCGCTCCTCTCCACGGGCTCGGTTTTAAAGAGCTTTTCCATTTCTTGTTAGTTGTGATGGAGCCTGGAGGATGCACGAGCGATGCAGCAGCTTCTCCTCAAGCCTGTAGACAATGTGAAATATCTGAAAAGTATTAATTGCCTCCTCTTTCCCAGCAGAGGTTAATGACTGGAACCCAGAGGTAACCTAGGTCTCACGATGCACATTTTTGCCAGTCACCATTTCGGCAAGAACCACCTGCTTTAGCTGCTTTTGCCCCTCCGAAGCAGCAAATGCTCCCCAGCAAAGCCTTGAAATTTCATGGTGCCCTTATGTATCATCAGTACATAAAGGTCAGGAAAGACTGGAGGGAAATCTAGGGATAGTCTTTTTGTCTAAAAGACGTTTACTTCAGCGGATCTGGAAGCCTGGGAGGTTCTTGAGTCTCGTGGGATCATTGGGAGCAAGAATCACTTGGTTCCAGCCAGGCTTTTCCTACAACCAGTCACCAAGAGGAGGGGGGGGGGGAAATAGGTGGGGAGGGAGGGAAGAGAGGAGGTGAGGAGAAAAGCGTGTTTGTTTAAGCAGCCCCAGCTCCCTCCGCCTGTCTCCCAGCAACAGAGGCAAAGCGCTTCGCAGATCTCTTACGCTGTGCCGGGACCCAGCTCTGGAGACGTGCGGGGACTGCTGCCGGCGCCGCTGGGGAAGGCAAAGAGCACAAGAGCATGTTTCCGTGGCAGATTCAAACCCCACATTTGCAGCCCCTCTTCGGACAGAGCTACGACTCTGAACGCTATTTGGCAAGAGCCAGGTAAGCTCCCTCCCCTCAGATGCTCATTACAAAAAAAATCCCATTTATTTCCCAGCATTTTTGCATCGTTTCGCCCTCCCCCACCACACTCCATGCTTGGATGCCCTCTTCCACCCTTACCCACTTGCAGTTTTGCTCTTTCACAATGCGGGATGAAGGACAAGAGAAAGTTTTAACTTGATTTTAAGAAAGGGCAGCTCCTCTGCTGTGTTCCTCGCTGGGAAGGAGCAATGCCTACTGCGGTACCATGGCCCTGGAGAGGATGGTGGAGGATAAAAGGACTCTCCCCCCATCTTTTCACTTCCTCTAAATGTAGAGTTTTCAAGAAACAACTTCTCCCCCATGCATGGAGGTAACAGGTGCTCAAAAGCTGCAGACAAGAGGACAACGGGACTCCAGATCACAACCCGCTCTGCTCTCAGCGGACTGGAGGAGTTCCCCTGCCCAGGGCACGTCGCCACAGTCTGACACCATGAAAAACTCGCTTCCTTCCCTGCATCCCTTTTCCATAGCTGGATTCAAACTGCAAATTAACTCTGAGTCCCAGGCCAAGGCCACTTGTTTCCATCGCAGTGCCCTCTCCTAATACGAGAGGGACTTGATGCTTTTCAGGTTCAGAGTCCAGCACTGACAGCTCTGGAGTTAAAACACAGCGGTGAGGACTTGCAGGTGCTTCTTCAGCACTAAAACACCCCCAGACTTTTCCTCAAAAGCAGGGACTTGCCTTGCGCTATATAAAACTGAACGGTAATGAAATAATCACATGGCAAAGGATTACCTTTCACACCCCTCCTTTGCTAAACATCGGTTTGATCCGGAGGCGGTCACGGTCACGCACAAAACTATTCCAGTTAATGCAAAGGGAAATCCTGCCTCATGCCCTCGGCTCTCCACGAAAAGAAAACACTCTCCCAAGTCACACACCAACTCAAACGCTGGTTTGTTGCTGATCATAGTGATTTAACTGTTAAGATGTCACAAAGACAAGAATACAGGGGAAGGACACAAACTTAAAGAGGGGATGAACGCTTTAAAGCATCCCTGTCCTCCGCAACCGGTCCTCAGCTGCGCTCTACGGCACTAAGATGGGGCTGGAGGAGAAGAAACCTTGAAAACAGCCTACGCTACAGTCTTTTAGGCTGCTCTTTTCCAGTGGTTAATTATTAAAATACAAAAATACCATGTTTAAATATAGCGCTGCAGTTCAGACTCAGTTGTAGCCTGAAAACTCAGTTCTGATTTGTTTTGGCTTAACGTGTTTTTTTCCACTGAAGCACCAAGAATCTGTCTCTGAACAGGTTGTGGGGTGGGTTTGGAGTGGGGTTTTGGGGTTTTTTTTTTACATCCACAGAAATAAAACCACAAAATGCTTTTGCCTCCTAAATTAATACAACCATATCTGTAATTCTTAATCTAGAGGGGTAGCTGGCCCCATGCTATACAACTATTTTGGCCAACGAGCCCCAAAACCCTACCAGGAAAGGAGACAAACTATTGCAGAGCTGAAATACTTTGGGAGAAGGAAAGGCTGCAAGGATGGGAGAGTGCCCTTCATTAAACCCAAACCAAGGGATGTGATGGGATGGAGTTGCAGAGTGGTTACTGGGGTTGAAGCACACTGATTTATTTTCACATTTGCCTACATTTTGCTGAAAAATAAAAATACCCTGAAAAAAGGAGCTGGGTGCGGCTGAGAGTCATCCCAGGGAAGTGGTAAGCACTTCCACGCAGGCAGGCAGCCACGAAAACATAGCAACTGGCAATTTACTCCAAAACAGAACTTTATCTTAAAACAAACTATCCCGAGCGACTGAGTTCTGATTAATGAAGAAAAAGGTATTTATTTGTAGAAGGCCAGTAAAAGCCAAGGCAGCTCGGAGGACACGCTGGATGCTGGGGTTTGTTCTGCTGGTGAGACAGAGGGACATTTCAACACCAGAATCCTGCAAAGTAATTCCCCACCTCACAGCGCTCACGGCAGAAGTACGAGCAGGATGGTGGTGTCAAAGAATCATTAGGGTTGCAAAAGACCTAAAAGATCATCAAGTCCAACCATTGAACCGTTCAACCGTGTCCATGTTAATCTCTCCATTTTTTCCCTCCCAGAGCCAACGCTGAAGCTCGGAGCCAGAGAATCCATTGAGAGAGACAAAGGACGATTAAACAAGTCCCGGGGTCTTTTATCACCAAAATAAAAGACAGCTTCGTTCAACGCGAGCTGTCTGCAGCAACTCATCTGCATGCAGGGAAAGGAGCTTCATTCAGAAAGCACAAAACTGAGCAGCACTCCATTAATGCGACACTCACCCAGGTCTGGGGGCATCTTTATGCTCCTGGAGCTTTCTGGAAGAGGCTTAGGAAAACCTCACCTATGGCTGAAAAGCCCTTACATTTACCATCAATATAAATGGAGAAGGTTTGTGCTCAGTCTCTGCATGCAGCATCAGTGATTCCCAAGGACACAGCAAGGTTGTCCTGGGAGAAGGAAAAAAAATATATATATATATATACATAGGCATGCCAGTATGTGGATGACCAGATATTTCTGAGAGCTACAGCTCTCCTTCCCCAGACGGTTTATAAGCAGGGTTTCCCCCTCTCTCCATCCCCTCCAAGAACAAGAGGTGATCAGAGCATCCAGCTGCTTTGGACAATGATGGGCATCGCTGTTCTGCACCCCCGCAGGCATCACACCCCCATCCCCAACCACGCTCCAGGCTCTGAGCCCCACAAAACAGCTTTGTTTAGAGTAAATTCATGCTGCTTCGCTTCGAAATTAAGAAGGGCAACCAGAAGGGTAGGTTTGTGTATGTTAATGAGGAGGCTGGAAGTGCGCCTAAGACACCAGCCTGTGTCAGCCAACCTTTCCAGCTCCTCCCTCATGGAGCTTATTTCTGAGAAGCCACATATTACCATTAAAATCCAGATATGCCTTGATATACAAAGGAGAGCCCCTTTGATGCTTTTGTGCTGGAAAAAACAGCTTTTGGAGTTAACTTGGGGGCACTGAAGAAAAACTCCAATGAAGTGTTTTCCCCTTAAATCACTCTAACAACTTCAGGCTTGTTACATCAGGTACGAACAGAATGAGACGCAGAGATTGCTTTATTCTACTGCTCTTCACAGCCTCCTCACCGCTGCATCAGCCCCCGATACCTGCGTGGCTTGAATATGGAACTACGTGTTATCTACAGGTGATTTAGAGCTGAAGGTGTGTCTGTGCACATGCACATACATACAGACACACATATGTAACTAGCATGTTGCCTCTAGGAACCAAACCAACAGAAAATGACTTTTCATTTACCTGGAGGTGCTTTCTGTGGTTCAGCAGTTCACCCAAAGGTGACAGCAGCATCCCCATCTCTGCGACACGGGGGGACTTGTCAGCTCGTGCCATCACCAAGAGCATTAGGGGACAGTGTAACAGGGTTTCTCCTCAAAACCTCTCCCACCTGGTGCTTCCCAAGCTTACCTTCCCTTAGGGGACAATTTCTGGTACCACACACCATTGCCCACCTCTTTGAGCTCTGCACATAGCAAGGGAAAACCCTGCGTGGGGTCAATGCCTTCTGCTTCCTCTGTGGCCCCTTCCCAAATGGGCAGCTTAAAAACCACCAGTCCAGAAGCCTGGTCACAAGGAAGATAAGCTATAGGTCACCTGCACACGTGTCAAACAGAAACACTGAGCAATAAATTTATTCAGATAATTAAATAAAAACACACAGAAACAAACGGCACACTATCTACCATATGCACGGTATTAGTGCATTATAATGACACCCTGCAGCAGAACCATAATTAAGAATATATCAGGATTCCCATTATAAATCCTTATTATTAAGGGGTTCATAACCTATTGTACAAACTCGCCTGGGGCTAGAGCTTGGCAGACGAGATACCAGTTCCAGCAGCATATTTTATTCTTGAAAGCTACTTACAAAGTTGGGTTTAAAAGGTTATCAGTATTTTAAATTTCTGCAATTCCAAGTAAGTGTCAAGGGTTAAGACTTCATTATTTCTAAGCTTCTACAATGGAGGGATGGGGCAGATTTGGTTTAAAATTATAAAAAAAAAAAAAAAAATCCAGACAAGCTGCTTCTACGGTTTAAAAACCCCTTTGAGTACAACAAACACCCCCAAGGACAAAGCGACCGGCCTCACTACAGCCTAATGGGATAGCTCTAAAAAACAGGGGAGAAAAATAAGGGTGTATTAGGTCAACGATGCTGGGGAAGCACAGAACGCCTCCATCTGATGCTTCCATCTCGTACCAACACCACAGCAACAAACCCCAAACACAGCAAAGGTAAGATCAACCATAAGCCTGAAAAAGATGATCCCTCCTACACACAAAGCCTGACTCCCAAAATTCAACGTCCTCGTTAAAAGTTTGTGTCGGACAGTTACGAGGTGACTCCAGCTGAACACGAGATGCTGCTAGCTGTTTCCAACTGTTTTATGGATTTTCTACCAAACAAGAGCAAGTTATTTTGGGGTTGCTGGGAGGAAAAAGAAAGCAGAGCTATTTAAGCAAGATTTAGGATTTTCTTTTTTAATTGCTGACTAGTGAAATCATCTCTCAAGAGATGCTGTGTACGGACTGGAGGGGATGGAAGAGGTCAGCACAAGCAAATGACTCAAGTGGCAATTGCACAGTGGCGCTGAACACCAACAGCCTGCACAAGAGTGATGGACCGAATGAAAAAACAGGTTTAGCTAGCCTTGAGCATCTCAAAATTAACACACAATTTACACCATGAGTCCCATAAATGGCAATAATGCCCCTTAGGTGGCACTTCCATGTTTTCCAGGCTTCTCGGTGCAGTGGTCACCACACTGTCCCAACTCCTCCTGCTTCTCATTTCAAGTTTAGGAAAGACATGATGAAAAGACACCTCATCCAGCCTTCTCCAGCAGCCACACCGAAAGGAAATCCGCTACACTTGACATGCTGCTTCACATCTATTAGCTGCATCTCTAAGCACTTGCTGCTCTTCCAGCCCACAGCCCAGCAAAGCGAGGCACGGCAGGGTCACACACTGACCTTGCTGCGGCTTCGAGGCATTTTGCAGATTCACATTAATTGGCGTTTGACATGACAATAGCACAGATAACAATGAGGGGGCCAAAGCCAACAGAAAAGGCAGCTTTTCTAAAAGCCGACATGACACAGGCTCAAAACACCACCGTGATCAGGGCGCTCGCAGGCAGCGGGCAAGCCAAGATGCTGCTGTGTGCAGACGTTCATCTGGGAGATGATATAGCAAGTGCTGCTTTAATAAGCAATTAGGTCCTGCCTGCTTCCCCATTCACCCTGCTGATGAAAGACAAGTGATCTAAGGCATTTTCCCCAGAAAAGTCTGTGGTTAATGGATACCTGATATTACTGACTGATATTGCATCCCTGAAGGTAGAAGCAAGGCTGCTCAGCCCCAGCTGGGATATGTCCTCGGAGCAGAGGGATGGCTGGATGGCAGCATCCCCCAGCATCTCTGAAAGGGATGGAGTTGCAAATATTAAGAGCAGGAGAAGGATCTGGGTGAATACTTGCCGGCTCCTTAGCGCAAGTGTAGTCCTGGGAAATTTGGATCTGGGCCATGAATCTCATTTTGAGATTGGTGACAGCACATAAACCACTTCTGGTTTAGTTTATGATGTTCTCAACATCACCATCCCATAGAGCAGAAGCCTCATATTTCATCGCTCAATATATTCTGCGTACACAAAAGATACCAGCCTGTGTTATGAACTCAGCATAACAAATACCAAAGGCCTGGAAAATAAAATACTCAATTTATTAATTCAAACCTAAACTACAAAAGCAAGCCTGTTGTTTGAGGCACATTTCAACACTTGAACTTCAGAGTTCCTGTGCTATATCCTCCTCCAGCACCATGTGCTTTCCACACACGACGTGAGGACTCACTAAGTTGGTTATTTACTTCAAGACATTCTGCAACTATTCATTAGTGATAAAGGCACACGCATTTTCTGGCTTAATATGGTCTCTGAGAAACTCATTTGGATCAGCACCAGGGACTGTTGCTTCATACCACCCTCCAGTCTGTGTTTTTGTACAAATCCCAGAATTACAAATCTGAACACATACCAAAAGGAAAGGATCTTATGGTATAAATTTGTATTTCACAACCAGTGTGTGGTGGATCTGCAGAGTCAGAGCCCTCCAAATATCAATTTTTTTTTTTGACAAATACCCAGTAAAATTGGATGTTAACAAGTAAAATGGCCAAATGTGACAATGCATCTGCTCAAACCAGTGAAATGGCTGGACACTGGTTATTTTGAACTCACAATAAAAAAGGAAAAAAAAACCCTGAAGAATATCAAATCAATTAACTGTCTTCACAGCTACATTTTCATACTCTCACATCCTAACATACAAAGCCAAAAGTGATCTGTTAGGCTCTTGGTGCAAAGGTTGTCTCCAGGTTGCAGGATGCAACACAGCGTGGTGAAGTCCGCTTGGAGACATCGGATAGAGCTACAGAAAAGCTTTTTTTTTTTTTTTTAAAAATAAAAACTTCTGAAGTGCTGGAAGATGTGACATGAAGTGGAAAAGAACATAATGAAAGACTGAATTTAGTAAGGACGCTGAGGCCGGACATTTCTGTTCCTGAAAAAGACTCCTGAAAACGCTACCGATCACAAGATCGTTACATAACCAAAATACCCATCAGAGCATGAATAATTTACATAAAAATGAAAAGCTTCTGATTCAGAAATACTGAGTTAATACACTTGAGAAGTTAACAGAAACACATAGCAGCAGTGGACTGAAATTGTTGTATTATTCTAGTGCATGCTAATTTAGACCCACGTTCAGCCTGTAATTGGTCACCTAGAAATAGGAGGAGAAAGAAGTCATTGTGCATTTAGATCTGTATCAAGGGCATTTTCACAAATCCTTTTGAACACGGGGATGGAAGGTTTCTTCCACACTCCGGGTAGCTGATAAGCCGCTACATCTCATTGTATTTTGCAAACTTGCCTTAGGGAGAGCTGCCCTGGATACCTGTCTGGTGGCAGATGAATTGATAAAATTCAAAGAGCTGGCAAATATAATTCTTGTTATGTCTAAACCTTGCTGCTAAATACAGGAATAAAGCATGTTTGGTCTTTACATTTGTCTTTCAGACCAGAACACGAACCATTTTTACCTACAAAACTGGTAAATTATCTTAATTTGGCTTGGATTGGCCCAGTGTAGTGTTGGTTTATAATTTTCACAGGCTGGCCATTTGCAATAGAAACAAAGCAAACCTGTAAGGTAGAAACACAGAAGCTTTCACTTCAAAAAGTTAATCAGGATGGAGGAAATATTGCCACTGGGGGCAAAGGGAAAAAGGGTTTTGACACAAGGGATGATGTAAGAATTCCTGACCTTAGCACAGGAAAAACAAGAGGAAACGGTGGGATCTGGAGATAATAATCAGCCCAATAATTAAGTTGATTAAGATCCTGATGGACATGCTTGTTAGAAATCAGAACAAAAAGACTCACCACATTATTGCTTTTCCCCTAGACAAACAAAAAAATATATAAAACAATTCAAACAGGCAAAGGGAAAACTGGACTGAGAGCTTAGAGACAAGGCCCAGCTCTAGGCCGAGAAGCAGGCCAAGCACCCCTCGCTTGGAAAACAGGCTCTGCCTGGCCCCACAAGCCAAACCCAAGGCAAATGAAGCGTTAAGATTTCAACACCTGAACCAAAAGAATAAATTAAACATTTTAGGAGGCATACGCTGCTGGTGAGCAAGGAAGGAGCCCTGTGACCCGCACGGCAGGGATGTCCTTGAACCACGCAGGGCCCCGTGAGCCAGAGGTGTGATGCCCAGCCTGCGTGCAGGTGGTATGAATATGGAGAGGCTGAACAAATTGTTTTCTCAATCACGTTTCTCACTTGAAACACCAGTACTTTAATCTACGCCATGGGCCGTACGGGAGCCATTACCCGGCAGGTAAGCTGCGTGAGCTTGTCAGAACAAAACCCACTGAGCTTTTACAAGATGCAATTTCACCAGGCACAAAAATAGCAGCTCTCCCCCTGAATAACAAGGGAAATATTTGCATTTTCTTTCAACACCAGCTCTGAATTTCACCTTCTGGGTGTCGTTTTAAGGCAGCGGCAGGTTTTGCATCAAGAGCTTTCCTGAAAGTCGCACGTTTCAATGCAAATGTTCTTAATCCCCAACGGTAAGCATGTAATTAAGGCACTAATTCCACCAGGTACTCAAGCACCCAAGCAGTCCTGACAAGGTTAATGGAGCTCAAGTATTTAAAGCCACCCCATAGCACCCACAGCCTCTTAACTTGCTCCCCAGCTCTTCAAAACCTGGGATGGGAGGCACGACAGATGCGCCATTTACTCCTGGCATCCATCCTTAGGTAACATTAAGACCCTGAAAATGGATCAGCAACAGGTCGATCCACATCCACGGTTACTGCACGTGAGAAAGAATTCCTTCTGCGGCAATAGCGAAACGGGCAGCACCACTGCAATTATTCACAGGAGAGGATGGTTGTCCAGTGCCATAATTAGCTACAGAATATTCATTAATTCTTCAACTAATTCACTTGGGGGGAAAAAAAGCATCAAAGTGGTGGACTGTGCATCTCGTTTTTTCTAAAAAAAGCTAAAGTAAAATGCATGTTTTATTCAGTTCCCTAAGTTTCTTTTGAAGGAGTTTTAATCTCTTCCTAAAAGAGCTAAAGAGAGAAGACAAAGCAACTTCCCCATTTTGTGAAATTGATGCTGGAACCTCTGAGCCCAGCGTTCATTACAAATTCCGCATCAGAGCCGCTTACTTGATAGGAGACAGCTGGAAGTGGAGGATTAAGGGATGTCAGGAGCCAGGTCTGAGGCTAATTCTTACTAGCCTGCCTCATTCTTTGCCCCTGAACACTTGACAGATCATTTTTCTTACCAACACCCACAACCCAGAGGAGTAGCTAACTCAAACAGCACCATGCCTCAACTCCAGACATCTCTGCTCAGAGCACGGATGCAGATATGGGCTGGTGACATCAGACTGCACAGCTGCATCTCCTGGATCATCCACATATCAAGAACCAACACGCTGCAATCCTCAAAAAAACCCAAACCATCCCTCCCCTGGAGAGGGGTGTCCTGGCTGCACTGCTGCACAGGCAGGAGCGCGGGGTACAAAGAAGTGAACAATAGAGATACTTGCAGGAGCAGCAGTGCATCAGAAACCTATTATAAAGGCACCAAACGTAAATTCCTGAAGCCAACACGCTATCCAACAACTCCGCGTTTTGCCAAAGCCAAATGCCTCCTATTATCTTCCTCCTCTATAAATGAAGCCCGTTTATCTGCCATTAGCATTTAGGGGTTTTCACTTCGCCACCTCCCTTGGTCCTGTGAGAAGCAAGGCCACACGGGACGCGGCTTCCAAACACCCATAACATCGCTTCTATCAACCTGACAGCATCTAAGGGACAGAGAGCACTTGCCACAGCCCCACTTCTCAAGCCAGCGCAGTTTTTAGAGGACTTAGTGCCACGGTCTAGTTGACACAGTGGTGTTAGGTCAAAGGTTGGACTCTACGATCCCAGAGGTCTCTTCCAACCTGATTGATTCTGTGATTTTACACCATCCTCAAGCCCAGCCATCGTCCCTCCCTCGCTGCTCCCAGGAGATTACATCCCCGCTAATTACTCTCACTGTCAGGAAGCTGCTTCCCCAGCAGAGCTGTGGCAGCTCCGTGAATGATCCTGCTATTACTTCGTCTTGGTCAGGCTCTCTTCCTTAGCACAGACACGCTGATCTATCAAATGGACAAAAGGACCTGGAAAAAAAATGCAACAAAGCTGGGGCAGGGGGAGAAGGAACCATTTAACACCTAAACCTGGCCGAGAGCAATCAGATAGCACGGGCTCAGAATACAGCAAAGTTGTTGCATACCCCTCAGCCTTTGCTAAAAGCTTACTATTCACATTACACATGTTGCCTTTCATCCGAAGGGACCTAGAATATCTTATCACCAAGAGAGCAACCAGTGCAGCCCGTCCTGGACCCCACGTTGTGGGTGGGAGGGTTTGCTGAGCCCACTCCAAGGGACTCCAGCACCATTTTGTGCGACACAAGGTTTGCCAGCCTACGGCATGAGCCCGGGCAGATGTGCAGGGCTGGAGCTCCTCTACGGAGGAGAAGGCAGAGCAGATGTGAGTTAATCCACCCCGGAAAGGGGGCTGGCAGCCGAGCCTGGTACCAAGAGCCCCCCTCCTCCTCCAGGAGTACAAACACAGTTTATTCTCCTATACAAAATTCATAGTGAGCTGCGACTGCCACGCGCTCATCTCCCGGTTGCTAAATATTTATGAGCCTATTACAAAAAAACAAATTTATCACTTTAGCCCTCAGCCAAGTTTGGAAGGATTCAAATATTTATGCTGACTGGGAGCTCTTCCCCCTGCTTGCTTCCTACTCAAGCTGGGGCATCGAGCATTTCTGGTCCTCACCCCTCTCCCTGGACAATACACTGCTCTTCGCTTTAATCATTTCTCTGCCTTGCTTGCAAAGAGTTTCTATCCGACAGCAGCTGAGGGGGATGCCACGTGTGTTCATGCTCCCATGAAGGAGCCGGTGGGTCAGGAGGCAAACGGGACACACACTGAACATCCTCTGCAGGATGGAGCACAAAGCAGCGCTGTCGGTATCTGTTATCCGGGCCAGGTCCTTGGAGCAGGGGAGCTGCAACTGGGAAGAGGGATGAGCTTTGCCAAGTGAATCATTTCTTCCCCATCCCACCCTTTTGGCAAAGCCAGCACCACCTTCCGCTTCCAACAAAGGGCATTGGCAGCGCTCGGCTGGGGAGGGGACGGGACCCTTCACTTCCAAGCTGCAGATTTTCCTGCTGTCCCCGGTCAGTGAGACCAGCCGAGCAGTCACCCATGGCCCAGAGCGACGCCAGCTCAGCCTCTGCCACGGATCCCATCTGTCTGTGGACATAAACAGGTCCCTCCCTGAGTCCCCAGGGCCTGAACAGACACACCTACTGCTGGCAAAATCCTCAGCTTGTTCGCTACAGCTGCGTGTTGCATAGAGCTGCACATGGATCACTTTCCTCCTCACTTGCCTGCATAAAGACTATTAAAATTAACAGAATAATGCACATAAATCTGCCATTGTTTCCCCTCAGTACAGAGGAAGAGCCAAATCACTGCTAACAGGGGCGGCTCAACAAGGTTTTATATTAGCCTGGTAAATTCAGAGGCTGCAAGTTGCATCTAATTCAGAGCAGCTGCATTATCCCATTCAGGGAACTAATTAAACCTCCAACAGCAGCACTACATTTATGTTTAAATCTCATTGTGGCTGTTATGACCAGCCAGATCAGTCCCTTTCTGCACATACAAATCACTACAAAAAGACCCCAAATGTTTCCCACAGGTGCATCTTTATCATTTCTTACCACCCATCGCAGGAGTCTGCTTTAGGATATTTTATAGCAAGAACTGGTCTGGCCTTATAAACTACTGACTACCAGCAGCTCCCTTTTATACTGCTTCTATAGAAAACTGCTCTGCCCCATGAACTGTGCCCCTCCTGCCAACAGCATCAAAGGGTGCAACTGTGGCACCAGGAGTCAGAATGAGACCTCAAATGCCTCTATACAGTCTCTGGGAATTAAAAAGCAAATAAAGCTAAAGGCAGTGAGTCGCCAGCTGCTGGCTTGCCCCTCTTCTTACGAGAATATTTCACTTCACACAGTGCTTTTCATGGGAACAAAACCATTCTGCAAAAAGAGGCTATCGCCATCTCACAGATGGGGAAACTGAGGCAGAGAGGAGAAACCTTAGTCCACAATCATTCAAGCTGGTCCATGGCAGCCATGAGACCCCAAGGCAAACCAGTGCTCTAGGCACAGGATGCTACTGCCAGATTAAAGCAATTCCACAAAATGTTTAAATGACACCAGAAAGCAGGAAGACAAATAAAACCATCAGGTTTTGAGAGCACAAGTTCTTTTTTAAGTTAGACCTGTCCCATTGTAGACAGATGTGAATTTTTCACATTCTTTCTCTGATTTCCTCATCTAAACATAACGGAAAGGAAAAGCAGATTTTCCTCTTGTGGCTTGTCAGGCTGACGCTGGGTGGAAATGATGCTTTTTGTTTATAAGCAGGGAAGCAGACCCGCGGGTTCATTCCTCTGAGCAGAGGAAGCGCAGGCACACTAACACTTCACCTCTGCTACACGCAAACCCAAAGTGCTCCTTCCCTTTCATAGAATCGTTTTGGTTGGAAAAGACCTTTAAGATCAGGTCGAACCGTTAACCCAGCACTGCCAAACCCACCAACATTTGCTGTAAATAGTTCAGTTAGGCATGAAAGTACAGTGAAAATTATCTGGTCCTTTCAAATAAGCTTTCTGCCGCAGAATCTTACACTCACAGCCACAGTACAACTGACCCAGGTAATGAACAGCAAAGCTTTTACAGCTGCAGAGGAAAATAGATATATTTGGCAACCTTGAAACACTGCAGGGAGTGAGAGGGAGTGAGCGTATGAACTCGAAGACGGGCTCGTACTGAGGAGGGATTCCCACTTTGCTTTTAGCATCTCTGAATCCCTCCCTCTTCCACAAAAGATGATTTTATCTCCGAGCCAGGACCCCAGAGGCAGCTGAGCATCACTCAGTGCACAGAGGACAGGTGAGCAGGGGCACAACCGTCCCAGGAGTTTACACACACGGCTCCACACCCCCAGCACCACACCGGGGGTTTTATTTCCTTTCAGTGTACAAAGAATGGTTCATCTGAGCTTATCTCTTCTGCTGTGCTGCTGCTCTACCAGCAGAGAATCATCTCCAAAGAATGTTTCAGTAATGCTGCGGTGCTGAATTTCAGAGGGACACTTAATCTCGCCTGAGTGGTTCACTAGGGCCAACTTTCTGAGCATGAAATATTTAACTATCCATGGGCCTCCTGTACTATAATAAAGTGACTTCTAACAAGCCTCTGAAATAAATAGGTGAAGAGGAAAGCGGGAGCTATTAAATACACAAAGCACAGCCTAATTACTCTCTTCCTTCCATCCCCATGAACCCAGGACACTGCTAAACCCCCCCAGCAGCAGCGACCGAGAAATCAAACATCTCCTCTGGATGCTGGGAGAGTCTACAGGGGAAGAATTGGAAAGAGGAGATCAATATAAAGACTTGTGAGGAGCACTGTTATCAACTCTCCTTCATTTTGGGATGTAAAAACTTACCTGGCTTGCCTAAAAGAAATCAAGTCCTGTATTTGAGCAACTTAAACTTTGAAAAGCCCTTCACTTCTTGCAATTCTGCTTCTCCTCCCCTCCAGTTAAGCCTATCTTTTGGTGTTTAACACCTTAAAGATTTACAAGTGAGCATTTGCCTGTTAATACGATCTGAGAGTTAGTAGAAGTAGTGGAAACCACCCAGGACCCCCTTCGAAGGCCAGTGCAGTAGGGAGGAGCTCATGCTGTACAGACTCATTCCTGGCACAGAAGCTCTTAAGCAAGGTCAGCCTTACCTCATCCCACTCCGAAGCAAAGGACGGGGACTTCTCCAGCCTCTTCTTCCCAGTGCTGCAGTTCGAGAGCGATTCACTCCGGCTCCCCATGGCATCGTCCTCTGTCGGAGAGCAGGTCAGAAGATCAGAGTCCGATTTGGACAAGCTGCGGCTGAGTTTAAGCTCGGCTTTGGGCTTACTCCCCGGGTGGGCTCTGCCCACAGCTCTGTCCCCCTCTTCCTCAGCACCGCCGGGGTGCTGTAGCACGTGGGGCGTGACTACAGTTTCAGGATCCGCCCGGTTGACGTGCGTGTGCTGGACGGTTGCGTAGACCACTTTCTGGTTTTGGTCCGGAGAGCTGGTCCGTACTGATCCAGAGGCAGGTAAGTCAGCATCCTCCAGCTGCATAGCAGGTGGGAGGCTTGTAGCTTCCGTGCCTCCTTTCTCCGCGGAGGAAACGAGCCTGAAAGGGTCCTCACTTATCTCACAGATCGGGGAAGAGCCGTGAAGCAACCCTGAAAACTGCTCTGGAACCTGGATGTCCTGACCGTCGGCAGAGTCCTGGCTGCGGCTGCCACTGCTCCTCCTGTGGTCTTCAAGGGGATAAAAATGGGGGGGGGAGTAATTAAAAACATGGAAGAAGCAGCAAAATTCCAGCTCTCCCCCTGCCCTCCCTCAGCGAGGGAGGGAGAGATAAAGAGAGAACAGTTCAGTATTGTTCCGCATGCTCAACTTGTACCCAAAGTCATGGCATTTATGAAATTCCAAACACTGGTCTGATTTATGCAGTCTGGCAGCTCTCCTTGTTGTTTTATTCCTGTTAACACTAACTATCAGGCCTTGCTATATAAGGCTAAGAGAAGTGCTAACTATATCCTGCAGAGAGAGCAAGTGAGGTAGGAGAAGCAGAGACGGAGGCTCCTGGAACATCTGATACATTTCCATAAAGGCCAAAGTGTTATTTAGAGCAGCGCTCCCTGCTCTTGGCACGAGCTGCAGGGTGGGAAAACTTCTGGACTGTAATCAACCTGCGAGTTCCAAAATCCGTTCCCCAAAAAAAAAACACCACTGCTTTCCTCCCCAGTGGTTTCCGAGTTTAACCTCTCCTCCTTACTCAGGGGAGAGAAATAAACAGTTTATGCAATAAAAAAAACTTGATCAAAAAGTCTCTCTCTTGCAAGCGAACCGCTGAACACAGGAAGGTCTGATCTAACACAGGGAGCGTGGAGTACTGGCTGTCCCAGAAATGTGACACTATCACTCAGCTACTCCTGCACCAACACCTTTAATATCAGGTACCAGGGCCCTGGATAAATTATGAATAAATGACCGATCCCAATAGCCAAGCGTGTGCACAGACACACGTGTACTCACCTTGGTCACAGCTGAATGTGCACTTGAACTGTAAAAGCAAAGCTGTGTAAAGCTAAGTATGACTTTTGTTTACCAAGGATTCCTATACCTGCCCTTAATTGCTTGCAAATTTTAACCACTTCCATTTAATGCTGAAGAAACACTTTTTGGTCTGAGGACCAAAAAAACAACGCTGCAAAGAAACAATAAAGCAAAGCACCCCGATAACGTGGCTCTGAAATGCAAGGAGGATGTTTAGCTGGGAAGAGGAAATTGCTTGCTTTGCAAGACAGCAGCTCTCGGAAGCCAAGGCAAAAGAATCCTCATTTCAGTGAGGCAAAACACACTAATGAATTTTACTTATCTTAAAAGCAGCCTATTAGCAACAACAGTGAGATCAACTCCTTCCCCCCAAGCATCCTCTCCAGCACTAAGCCTGACCAGGTCATTTTCAAACACCAACACCCATCTGGTTTTGTGGTCTGTCCTCACACCAGAAATGAGGCAGGAAAGGACTAAATTAGTCATTTGTCTTTGCAAGCAGCTCCAGATCCTGGGGTCTCACGCGCCCTGGGTTTGATGAGCGTAGCTAGTCCCTCTTGCAGGCATTTGTTTACTCCACAGAAATGCTAAAAGCAGCTTGCTCCGTTGGCAGCTGAGTCAGGAACAGCAAAAGCCTGACCGGAGGTTAACTGCCAGGGCAGCGCGCCGGCGGACCTCGCTTCTCGCTGGGATCAAGTGATGCAAGGGCTTATTTCATTCTGGATCCTACGAGTTAAAGATTCCAGGACAATGAAGTAGTTGTTGATTATCTTGCAGGGGCACATAAACCACAAGTTCTGCAAGCGAAGCTGCCAAGGGGGAGGCACAGCCCCTGCGGGCAGGTGGTGTCACCAGCACCGTTCCTAACGCTGGCTGGGGAGTGCCAACAGCAGATCAGAAGATCTCAAGACCAGACTATGTTCAGTTACTTTGCAGAAAGTTATGAAGCTGTAATGCTGGAGAGACACCTTAGAATAGCTCAGACACGCTGCACTCATCGGGCAGACTGGTATTAACAAGAAAAATCTACCAACCTGGTAAGAGGGACAGAGCATTGATGGGACAGTCACGTTAAACTCCTGGGGAGGGAAAAACTTGTGCAAAATCAACAGCCTTTCTTCTTAACCTTTTTCCTTCCTTGGAAATAATTTCTTCCATGTCCCAGCTTAACCTTTACTGACATTTCTACTGAAGGCAGAGAGGCGGCTGGTGAAAGTTTATGCCACATGCTGGAACACTTGGGTCCAGCCAGAACAAAGTGCTCCAAATCTAGCTCCAGAGACTCACAAAAGGGCTCCTGTTGAGCAGAAATCACAGCTGCCCATTCATCCTCGAGCCACTGAAGAACTTCAAAATACAAGGCAGCTGCCAGGGAAGGAAGGGATGAAGCAAGGGCAACAGCACTTGCTCAGATGATGTGAGGAACATCTTGAAGGAGACATTTCAGAGCCTGTGCTGAAAGCTGCAGAGAGAACCACCAACATAGGCAGGGAAGAGCAATCTCACTCCTTTTTACCACTGAGGTGCACATGGCAGGAACACAGAGTGTTCCCCAGGGGATCCTGGGCTAGCAGAGAGGCCAGGACAACCACTGGCCATCTCGGGAAGGTGTACCTTTTTGGGATAGGTTACTGACATTATTCAGCTGATGTGCTGATCACTCTTCTCATGGCAAAAAGATGAACAGTACTCATTTTTCAAGGGTGTAGTGAAGTTGGAGAAAGGGAAAACAATATTTAGGTGCTAGAAAAGCAGAGAGACACCAATTTTATCCATCTGCTGCACTTCAAGGGATGTGAAAGCATCCTCTTCCAGTTATACCTTTTAACTCAGAAAGGGAGTCGTCCTTAACACAGGGACTTCTGTCCAACTCCCTTAGCAAATTTTATACCCAAGCACAAACATCTGACTGCTCCTAACTTCTTCAGCCAATGCCTGCTGCAGGTTTCACCAACAGGACGAACTTCCAACACCTAATGGGAACAGGAACCCCATTCTGGGTACAGACTGTCTGCTTCCCAGGGAGGATTCAATTAAGAGCTTCCCTGCCAGCAGCCTGATGATCCCAGATATGAAACACTTCCCTAAACTCGTAACACTAAGCTGCAAACGCCCTGCCTTGATCAAATTTCTTTCCCTATATATCATCAGCAGGATTTGTTTCGTGCCCCTGGATTAGGAGAATGAAGCTGTTATTGCAGCTGCTTTTTGCTTAAGCTCCCCACACCTAAAACTAGCCATGCTAGCCTCTAGCTTTCAGATAGAAAAGGCTCCCCACGCCACATCATGCCAGAATCTGTCAAGTGAGGAGCACGCAAATCCGTCTCCTGTGGCACAGGAGGCCAGAGAAGAGAGGGAAGCTGGCCTTTAGAGGCGCAAAAATAACCTTCAACTGCAGTAAAACTAAAACAAAGGCTCATTTACACAGTGAGGTACTGCATGGGAAACCCAGTCTCACCAAGCTCAGTCATTTTAGGCAGAGTTTATCCTCCAACAGCTACCTGAACTCAGGCTCATTTGTACTCCCTCCCCTATTGCCCTTTTAAGAAAGGGGCAATAAACCACTGCCTAGTTGCTTAGAGAGATCACTAATGTGACTCTGCACAGAAGCTTCTAAATACATCGTGACAGCAGAAAGGTAGGCTTGGACCTGAGACATGGGAAAAGGGTCTGTCCTCCAGCCATGATAAAACCACGGGAGGGCAAGCAGGCTGTGGATCTATCATTCATCTCCCAGCAAACCAAGAGCTTTCTGTCCCTTCCAGCCTTTGTTAGCAATACCCATGTGCCCCCATAGACTCCCTACAGTGATACCCACCCCACTGCTTCTACAGCCATACTCTGGCTCTGTGAAAAGATATTTTCTTTAAATCTTTCGACAGCATGTTTTGTTTTTTATCATTGGGTGAGATGTATGGCTGTGCTCTATGCCATGTATCTGGTAGAGTCAGTACAACCATAAAGAAACAGTCTATCAGGAGGAGGGGCAAAAGTAGGGACTTCAAGCTGGGCTTCCTATGGAAGGAGCACAGCAGAACCTCAACAAACACCAGTTTTTAAAAACCATCAGAAGGAACCAAGTCAGTCCTACCTGCAGCTGGTTACTGCTGACAGCACTTGTGGGATGACTCTCCTGAGAAGCAAGACAGACATCAAAACTCAGAAGTATTTTCCATATTCATCCTCCATCAGATCGCTCTGAATGCAGCAGGAGTTGTAGTCTCCTCCCGGTCAGTTCGCCACTCTTGGCCTATTTACAAGTCCCGTTAGAAGGTCTGAATGCCCTGACTTCATGCGTGCGATTGCACGTAGTTTCCTTACCAAAGGGGATGGGAAAACATTTGGCTCAAACCACTTCTGATACTCTGCCCAAAACATTAGGCCAACTTTTCCTAGTGCTCCAGCATGTGACAGCAAACTGCTGTAACATACACAAAAGGCAACCAAAGCCAGGCGGATAATACCACATTCATCCAGTCACTGGATACAAGACAACTTGCAGCAAGAGGAACAAAGGCAGCTATCACATATGAAAGGCACCATTAAAACCAGCGTGCCTGAAATTCAGCCTTTCAGCTGCCCTCAAAAGTCCTTCTCAACAGCCCGCAAGAATCAGAGTCCTCCTCTTCTGACCAAAGGCTCCTCCAGAACTCCTCAAGTCACATCTAGAAGCCCAGCCTCTCAGATCGAGGGCCAAGAAGCAATTCAAAGCCATGCTTCAGCCTGCTCCTTGTCTTGGGATGGAGCTGCTGCCTTTGATGCTCCAGGACCCTTCTGATCCAGAGGTGGGAAAATTCTCCAACACCTCAATTAAGGCTTCGGTCCCTCGCTCAGCCCTTGTTTAACTTCTTGACAAAGCAACTCTGCTACTCCCTACGTGCATCTTCTCCCCCTGCCATCAGCATATAGTCAGTGCCTCAGTTCCTAGGGGGGTTTAGAAGCCTGAAGTCCCTGAGAGGACAAGTAGCAGGTGAAAGATCACATGGGGCCCTGTCAGAGCTCAGCTGCTCCTGCAGTGTCGGGAGAGCTGCCAGCTGGGGACACTGCCACACGTGCAGTCGTGCCACAGGGATCACTCTGAGATGTTTGGGAAAGCAGCTGGTACCCTCTGGAGAAGGGGGACAATCAATTGTGTCCCTTTCTCCCGGTCCACCACGAGAGCAATGGGAGATGGCCCTGGCAAGCTTAAGAAACGCAAGAGATGAGAAATACCTTGGCTAGGCCCCTAGGAGCAGCTCTTCACCTCCACCAGATCGAAGGCTCCACTGCATTAGCCATAGTGCTAATTGCATTTAAGAGAGCAGACAAGTCCTGGAAGATGAGAAAACCCAACTACATCCTTGGATTTCTCCCACTACAACAGTGGAAAGGGCTCTAGGTTTGTTACAAACACTGTCCACAGACTGCAAACCCTGAGGTCCCAGCTATTACCTTTCTAGCTGTACATTAAAAAGACAGGACTCTGCTCTGGGATCCTTAATAGGCTAAAGATGCTTCCTGCAACCTCTCCATGAAATGGGGCATAGAAAGCCTGCAGTACTGTCATCTTCTGGTGTTCAGGGAAGAGATTTGCATCAAGAACAAGCAGATGCATTACTTCGAGATTTTATTTCAATCTGACATATAATTATGAGACACCTTCATTCATATTAATCAAGCCTAGACGCGGTAGCCAGAGAAAGGAGCAAAGCAGTCGGGAATAGCTCACACTTGAATAACCAGCAATAGCTGCACACTGAAAAGATACCCTGAAAGCTTCTGGTTCAGTGGCTGTCGCCCAAGGACTGTTCCTGGCCGAGAGCGCAAAGTGCCAACTTGAAAAGCACCCTAACTTTGCCTCCGGCAGCAAGTGGCTTTGGCAAATGCTGGTGGGAAAACAATGACCTCTTGTGCCACCCTGTACAAGCCAGGAGCGCAGCAGGGCTCAAGGAATGAAAGCTATCGTGCTGCAAGAAGGGGAAAAAAAAAAAGCTGCAGGTCCTACAGGGCAGTCAGTGAGGCATCGCATCGAGTCCTCGTTATCCTCTGTTCATCCTCAAAGTGAGATGGTTTCCAAGTCTAAAGCCCAAACTAAATCCTTCCAAATTCCTGCTGAGGACTTTTGAATAAAGCAAGAGATGTTTTTCCTCTAAAGAAATCTTTTGCTGTTGTTGTTGTTGAAGGAAAGCCAAAAAGCCCAGCAACAGCCAAACACAAGAGACAAGGTGTTCCCAGATCCTCTGTAAAGCACAAAAGTCCCTCTGGGAGAAGAGAGACTAGTTCGATACTTAACCTGGCTATACAGTGGATTTTCAGTCAGCTCTGGAGAGGGGCTTGCTCTACACGTTTGTTTTCCTCCTTTGTTAGTTTACATCTCGAATTAGCTTTAATACACAGTGGGATGTTGATTTTAAGACCAGGATAGCGGGGCCAATCATCTGTTGATATAAACATGCAACGCCAGCAGGTTTTCAGATTCAGCTGGATGGAGAATACGGCTCACTTCAACACTTGCATTGGTTCATCTCACTTGTAACAACACGGCGCAGCCTTTCCCCCTGCTCTGTATTTACTTGACTGTGCACAAATTTGCTGATTTTCTAAGCTAACAGAGAGGGTCCCCGCAATCTCTTAGTTGTCAAAACAGCAGAGTTGCCCTTCCTCTGTGTACATTTTGTACGGGAATGTTCAGATCCTTCCTTTATAAAAGTGAAGATTACCAGGAAACAAAACAATCGCAACCCAGACCCCAGCCGCCCCACCCAGAGAGTTTAATTGTTCCCGTTACTCTCTGCCCTCTATTTTAAATACATCTAAGCAAACAGCTCTGCTCTTTGGATGGTCACTTACCTTTTGTTTTCCTGTCCACCGCAACTGGCTTTTTAGTTTCTGCTGTAAGCAACAGCTCATAAGGGTGTTCCTCTTCCTCAGCTCCACTTCCCCTGCTCTTTCCTCGTGCAACAGAGGCCTAATGAAAAACAGCATAATGTAGTGCTCCACAAAGCAACGCTCTTTATCCCGGCAATAAAGCCCAAGGCCTCTTTATGCCATGGTTTAAGCAAGGAATTGGCAGAGGCAACACCTTCGCTGTGGAGTGTGATCCAAAACGTAATACTTCCCTTTTTTTCCCCCCCTCAAAAAACCACCCAAACCCCCTTTATTTTTCTAGTATTTAAGGTTGCTGACAGCTTTCTAGCACTGACCAACTGATTCACTGTGCAAGGTCTGCAGACAGCCTGGAGGGGGGAAAAGAGCTGAGACCGTTATTCCTGTTCATCCCAACTCAGACTTACTGTTGCTATTGGAATTTGCATCGTCATTCACTATTTAGTTGCTGGCCCTATTAGGACATGGCTGGGGAAAAAAAAAAAAAAAGCCCAAATCCCTGCCACTTTCTGTGAAGTCTCAGGTCTGGCATTTCTAACCTCAGGATGCGCAGTGTATTTAGGACTAAAGAGTCCTCAGGCAACACTGCATAAACTCGGTTTAACCTCAGGATGTGCAGCAGTGATTGCGCTCTTTTAAATCCCCAAACCCCTGATTAGAGCTTCTTTGTAACACTGGCAGACCCTCCAGCAAGCTGCTCTGGAAAGCCACCATCCATGTGCAGCGACGCGGTCTTGATGCAGCATCCAAACGAGTCTTGCTACAGACTCACACGTGTTGGTCTACCTCAACGCCAAGGATGACAGGCAGTCGACACCCTTAGAGAGCCATGTGTGCCATCCCAGTGCTAATGGGGCTAAACTGGGCTTCAAGGCACCCTGCCCACATGGTCAGCTGCCTTTCAGCACCATCTCCTGGCCAGACCCTGGCAGGTTGATGCAACCCTGTCCCAGGAGCCATGTGCCAACAGCCAACCGTGGTGGGGTCAAACCCAAGCCAGAAAGCAAGTGATTCCTACCTGCTGCCAAGACAGGGAAGAACAGGTCTGAACAAAACATCCTCACAGTGAGGGCTCTCACACTGCTCACACACACTCCTGGAACTGCCTTGTCTAGACAGCAGGCGAAGCACCACCTCCAACTTCTTCCCCAAAGTGAAAGCATCAGAGTAGCTTCAAGGGCAAATGGGTACCTACCCGCTGCAATCTAGCCAGGACCCCTGGAAGCTTAGGGAGCCTCGGAAAGACACACAGGAGCCAGCAGCACAGGAGTCCTACATCCCTGTAGTGTTTCTGCACAAGCCCAGCTGGCTTTTAAATCAACTTTCTCAATGGGAGGAAGTGGGCCGTGTTCAGCAAAGAAACTATTTATTCTACCTGCTTCAGGCATGAGCTGTCGGGCAGACCTGCTCCTTTTCAGGTGAAGGAGCTCGTAATGAGCAAATTGAGGAAAAAAACTTCTGACCAGATGGTGGCACAAAAACATCAGACCGTAACAGTAGGTAACAGGCTCGTGCCAGAGATCTTGGAAAAATACTGCACAGCAGCAGTCTGTCAGAACAGTTGTAGCCTGGACCTCAACCAGGCACTAGTATAGTCCTAAGACTCCTGTAGATGATGACTATTGTGCCGTCCTCTTTCAAATGCACTGAACACATCCGAAGGCAGTAGCTCCCTAGCAGCACACAATTCCCAGCTTTTCCTTTGTAAGCTTTTGTCCACTCATTTATAGGCCTGGTTACACTTCATTTTCTCCATCTCTCATCCTTCCAAGCTTTAAATAGAGTTTCAAGTTCAAAATCACTCAAAATGAAGACCACTGTTTGCTGGAGAACTGTGCTTGCTCTGTAGGCTCTGCAACCAGGAGTAACAAAATCAAATAAAACTTTCCTCCAATTCATCTTTCACTTATTTATACATGTTGGTTAGCATGTATAAATATTCACTATTAGCAAAGCCCCAAAATAAGATGACGTTAATAACGAGCATGCTCTTTAAAGTGTACTTAATCCCCAGCAGTGGACTTTGAAAGCCTTTTTAAAGGGTAACTCATCTGGTTTCTCTCTCCTCCCCCACCAGGACTGCAGACCAAACTGCTGGAACAACCCTGGCGCCTTGTCCTTTGTCTGCGCTTCCCTTGCACAGATGAGCAGTAAACAAATGAAGCTGAAGTTTAATTTCACAACGCAGACTCTTATTCAGCTACCAGCCCAGAAGGTTTCTGCAGATAGTGAAAGGCGGCACTCAAGCACCTCCAAACAATCAGCTCTGTTGCTTGTTTGTACTAATGTTTTTCCATGATGAAAGTGAAAATTTTCTTGTTTATGCACATCTGCTTTGACTGATAGCCCCATCTTGGCAACGGAATAAAAAGACTACTTTTGAAACTAGAGTTTGGCCCAACCCCAGAATATTCAATGACTAACTGGCCTGGCTCTAATGTGAGAGCAGGTCTGGAGGATGGCAGATCAGGATGCTGCAACGAGACGTTTACAGCATTCCCTAAGCATGTTCCTGTTCACGCCTGCCCAACCCACAGAGAGCATGTACTGAGGTGATAACTAATGGGCAAGTGGCAGGGAAGAAGAGCACCCCAGAAGCAGCAAAGAAAAAGAATCAGACCCCAAACTGCCTTATCCGTACATCTAGAAGGTCATTTCCAGGCAGCGACACACACTGCCTGTAAGTTACACCAATGAAATTGGTTGCAAATCAAGATCTGCCCAGCGAGTCACTGTGTACAAGTCTATTTGCCAGCAAGATTTCCTTTACTGGATCATGTTTCCCAAGCCGTTAATGGCAGGACAAAACAGAAGGTGTTTTATAATTAAATATGGCAAGACAACTCAGCAGGAGCAGCCAATGCACATTTTCCTCCCTCATGTTTATCGTCACGATCAAGTTCTGCTTCCCAGTTATGCTGTGACCTGCTACCCAGCTCTCCTCTGCCCAGAGCCGGCCGTGGGACTGGTTATCACCCACTGCAAAACCATTTTAACAGCAGTGGAGAGATCAGCCCACAATTGTACATTTTGATTTTACAGTTTATGCACTGTTTGGAGCTCTACTCTATAAAAAGTCATCTCTATTAAAGCAAATAATGTTTACTCATGTCTCGTGTAGGCTTGACGTACTTCAGAAAACAGATTGCATTTATGCCTTGTAGGAACTTCAGCAGATCAACACATTCAAAGCAAAGCGCCTGGTGAAGTGGAGTCTGTTCCAGCAGCTGGAGGCAGCACACACTCCGCTTGTTTTCCATACAACCTACTGCCCTTGGAGAAGTGAGGAAACGCACAAGATTTGGGTTTGCTTTGAAGATTTTCCTGGTTGTCAGCAGAAGTTGCCAAGACACATTTGTGGTTTCACACACCTCCGTACACTGGTCTCCCGGAGAGCCCTCACATCTGAAGGTTCACAGGCAGGTGAATAAAAAAGAGCAATAGGAAACCCAGGAGCAACAATGCAGAATAGGAGACCTTTAGGTTCATCAAAAAGCAGCTCACACGCATTGACCCCTGCAGAAGACAGCTTTAACATATGCTGGGCCAGAGTCTCAGCTGAATTCAAGCCCCTGTTCACGTCAGTGGGACCCACAAGCCCACGCATCTCCTCCCCAGCTGGAAGCTAAGAGGAAGCAGGAAGCGACGGCCCTCTGGGTATCAGTCTCAAGCGAAGATGCATTTGGTGGGATCACAACAAGTGGGCAACAGTCCACATCGCAACGTGATTCAGAAAAATCTCTTCCTAAGGGAATTCCCAGCCAAGAATAGGAAAGTAAGGCTGAAGGTCAACACAGAGGTGCCCTGGAAGAACCGCACAAAGGAAGTTCCCATGGCAAGTGACAGCAGCAACACTGGAGTGAAAGAAAACTTCACGTTCACAACCCGACTTGCAAGGGAGGTAATATCGCAGTTGGCTCCTCCCAAATTATTACCACTGTTCTTCAAACCACATTCGTATAGAACATCCCAGATCAAGTCCCACGTACCTCACAGGAAGCCCCATGGCCTAGCTTCTTCTCCACATGCTGATCCTCCTCTTCATCAGGTGGAGGCTTGGCAGGTGGGGGTGGACGTTCTCTCTGTGGTTTAGAAGACCACTGTCAACAGTGTTGCATGAAAGCACAACCCCTCCTGCTTCCACTAATGCTACAGCCATGCCGCTGCAAATGCAGCAGGGTAAGGGCCTCCTCAAATTAATCTAGTTGGAGAAGTTCAATCCTAACAGCACAGAGCTTGGCAATAGCTGCTGCCTTTCCTTCTCCTCCTCCTCTCCAGCAGAACACCGACTCGGGCCGAGAGCCCTTCCTGCAGTCCTGGGGATGGACTGCTGTCCATAGCAGACCACCCACTTCTGCTCCGCAGCAGCAGCACTGCACAAGGCCAGCTCAGACCCACGTGAGCACCGACTATGCTTTCAGGAGAATAAAACTGCTCGGGTGGAAGGTGCTGTTTACACAGGTTTATTGCTTCATTACTTGAGCCAGTTCATTCAGACCCAGACTGGTCACCTCAAGGGCACAGCATTACCCAGGGAAGGTCAGCAATGAACTCATGCAAACAGGCAGACTCATCCCTTGTGTGTTAACGAAACAGTAACATGAACAAGTGATTACAGAGGCACCTTTTATAGCGAAAAACCCTAGAGATCAAGAGACAATGCTGCACTGCATTCCTCAAATAGCCCAAGATTGCCTGTGGGCAGTAAGAGCTGCGCTGCCTGGTCTCGATGCAGAGCTAAACACATCTCTAGGTCATCTCCTGCCCTGCAACGGCTCCATCTAATGGCAACGGGGAAGACAGCAGAGGTGAACTGCTCCAAAAAACTTGCTGAAGTTTTGGCAGAAACTCCAGCAAGCTCCTGGAGCATGTCACTCTCTCTTCTCCCTTTTCACTGAAGTTCAGCCTCTCATCTTTTCTTAGCTGTGAGAGAGCTGAGCTTATTTCACATCAGACACTTAACACAGGACAGTAAAGATGGATATAAGCCACCAAGATTTAGTTAATAACAGGATAGTGCACCTTGTACTGCATACCCTAAAGAGAGATCTGGCTGAAATGTCAGTCTCCTAAAGCTTTTGTCTCGTTTCTACTATATCTGCTAATAGTACAGGAAAAAAGATGCATCTCTGCAGAGAGAGAACACGCATGGTTACAGTACCACCAGCAGTTTCATTGTTCATTGCTGCTTTGCCTTTTGTCCAAAAATACATCCGTGGAGCAGGCTTTGTAAAACCAACCAGAAAACAAACCCTGAAGCTGACACAGCATGCTGCGAGGCCAGCACCCCATCCGCCCCATAGCAGTGTTGCCACCGATTGCTAAGCAGGCAGCAGATGAAACTAAGAGAAGGTGAGGAAGACTTCTTTGGAGACAGCTCCAGGAGCTTTGCATTGCCTTGTAAAGCCTTGAGTACCCCCTACAGATCTCTGCAAGTAACACAAAAATGTTTCTGCTACCAACTAGTTTCCAACAGGATATTCTTAAAGATAATTTCTTGAGAGCCTTCTCTTGGGCAAAGCAGAGCAAGAGAGATGAGAAAAACGCTCCACACACAAGTTTCCAAAGCTTTCTTCTAGACAAGAAGTTAGCCCTTCAGCTAAGTGTAATGTCCTGACAAACCAAAACTCACAGGCACCAGTATTCAACTGCCAGCAAACAGAAGGACACAACACTAGGTGACAATCAGGCACGTACAAGTGGCTACTCGTGGGCAATACAACAGAGGTCATGTGAACAGGCCAGTGAAAAAGGAGAAGTACCTGCCTGCTCTAATCAATGTCAGGGATGGGTTTAAAGATTTCCTCAAGCTTGGCAGCCTGCTGCAAAATCATGAAAATGGAGAGAAGTTACCTATCCTTCTAAGGCGAGCAGAGACGGACACACATAGCTACATACAGGCCTGACTCCTGCTGCTTTGAGACCAGTTGATTCCACTTCCTTATTCACAGACTCTCGATCTGAAGATCTCCCACTGGCCAGGCTGTCCAGGGAGTGGCAGGATGTTGCATTGTACAAAGCTTCATACGGGCTCTCCTCTTCTGGGTTCACATCAAAATCTATGATCAGCTCTGTCACTGCTTTCTCCACATCACCTGTGAGAGGGAAAGACAGACAAGTACATCACTTGGGGCTTCTGCCCTTGGAAAGGCAGCACTTGGAGGAAGAAGAGTGCTAGTGGCTGTGGTGTTGTTGCATGGAAGCCTACCCTGAGATATCCGGCACACAGGATCAGTGGCAGGAACAAGCGGGGCTGGAACAATCTTCTCTGCAGCTTTGGCACTTTTCTTCCCAATCGTGTAATCTGCAATGAGGTGGGAGCACAGGGTCAGCTTATGTCAATCTAGTTTTATGTCCACTGCAGCATATGGTACTTGTGGATGGAAAGCCAACCATCAGCTTATTAAGTCTCCACAAAATAACCAAAGTATACTATTAAAACTTGCAGCTCAGATCCCAAACTAGAAGCAGGCAGCCTCTTTAATCACATGCACAAGGTTAAAGATGTTTCTTTGAACTTTTACAGTCTTTAATGAGAAAGCTGCAAAGCTCCTGTAGGACACAACGTCATGGAGAAGATCACTTCATGTTGTAGACACAAGCTACATCACTAAACAGAGATGTAGTCTGGTCTTCTGGAGCCATAAGACAGAGAAACCAATTCTAGTTGTGGTCCCCTGACCACAGGCAAAGCCAGAAACATGAAGCTTACATGGATGAAGTCAGACAGCAACATCTCATGCAGCTATCTCACTTACAGGAGCAAACTAACAGCATTTACCTGCAAGAACTTCAGTTTTAAAGCCCATCTTTGTCTTCAATTTCAGAACAGAGATAATACCTACCAGCCTCGCAGGCAAAGCTTAATTAAAAGTCTGCAAAGTGCTTTGAACCTGTAAAGCTCTCAAATGCTAAGCATAAATAATGCACACCAGTTGCACACGCTTCTGATCTTTCTCCCCACAGCTGAGAGGAAATTGAGACAGCGTAATTACAAGGTATGAATTTAGCTAAGATGCCACATTTCATTCCCTAACTCGGGCAGACACAATGGGCCAAGCTCCTTCATAAACCACAAGTAATCAAGGCCTTTTCTGTAAGTCTCATCTGCAAAATCCATGCCCAAGCTTCACAGTGAAGTGAGGAGGAGGATGTAAGATCCGTGGATGACTATTTGCCTACACAGACACATAAAGGACACTTAATCCAAAACCATTTCTAAAGCTATTACTCTGCATTCTGCAAGCAGATTTAGGCTATCCTTAATTTTAATTAACTTCTAAAATGAGTTAAACAAAGCTCAATTAAGCCCATTTAAACTGTAAAAGTCATGACACACTCCTTCAGCAAAGGAGCTAATCCTCCTAAATCCCCCCCTCAGAAGTCCCCCTGCATCCATTTGGTCTGGAGACAGCTCACCTGAGTGTTTCAGCATCATTCCTCCCAACACCTGTAAGATTCTCATCGAGGGACCTGACCTGAAGCTCCTTTGCTTTCAGCACTTTCCAGGACTAGAGAACAAAATCCTGTACTTGCACTGGCACAATCAGAACCCCAAACTTTTTCCTCCTGCCCGCACACAGAGCTCCATCGCTTACCTTCGATAAGAGCTGCTATGTGTTGGCTTTTCTGAGAAGGAAGTTCCCTCACAATATCCAGAGCTGTCAGGCCTCTGTTATCCTTTATGTTCACATCAATACCTATGGCAACAGGTGTAGAGAAAGCAAAAGCAAGAATATTTTCTAACTACGTGCAAATTGATGTCTTTCATCAAGTCAGATCTTACATTTGTAATCATCACTGGGGGGAGCTGAAAAAGATGCTCTAGAGAAGCAGACCTAAAGCCACACACCAAGAGAGAATCTCTCCTATAACCCTCTCCGAGGAGCTTTGATAGCTGGTTGGAGAAACATGCTGCCACTATAGAGGGGTTTCCTCAAGTTCTGAGTGAAGGGATCACCACATTATTGCTTCCAAAGGGGATCATTCTCTCACCTGCAGCCAGCAATATTTGTACCACATCTGTCTTGCCAAACAAAGCAGCTTCGTGCAAAGCACTGCCTTTTTCAGTCTGCAAATTAAATGGAAAAATAGCATGAAGCTAGACAGTGGGGAATGGTGATGGAGGCATGTTTTAGAAGGTTACAGAAGCAGTAAATATACAGCATCATATACACAACAATATCTACAACTGAGGACAGACTATCAAGGTTATGACAATGCTGAGAATTTGGAATGGAAAATGGGGAGGATCTCTTCAAAGAGACATGCAGGCCCAGGTGAGCGACCAAGAAAGGACTTTCTACAGCATAGCAAGAGGTCATGTCCTGAAAAGGAAAGACAAGACCACCACATACAAGCTAGTGCTGTGCAAACTGCATATTCACAAGCAGCTTGACAGGAAGAGAGACAGTTTGTCTCCATCGCTATCAAGAGCTCATAGTATTGCGGGACAGAACAGCTTAGGCGAAAGGGCTTTTTCTCTCCCTCGCTATGTGTCTGGGGCTCTTTGTCCAACTAATAAGCAGGCGTGAAGCATGCACAGCACCAGAATCCCTCTGAGCAGCTTCTCAGAGCAACCAAGAGCTGAACAAACAGCCCAGAGGAAAACAAAGCTATCGCTCATCTTTCCTAAACGATCCCTCTGGGTTAGGTGGGGCTCTCCGTATCATGACTACGGAGGTTCTCCATCCCCCAGCTATCAGACCAGCCCTTCACACACAGACACACCACGTACCTGGTAGTTGCTATCCATGCCAGCATCCAGGAGGACACGGACTACAGTTTTGTGACCGTTCCTAGCTGCCAAGTGCAGGGGAGTGTGTTTCTTAGTGTTGCAGCTTAAAAGATTGGGGTGAGCGTTCAAGAGCATCTTCACGACTTCCAGCCTCCCATAGAGCGCAGCCAGGTCCAGAGGAGTCTCAAACTTGTTGTTGCGCATGGTGGGGTCGGTCAGCTCCTCCAGAAGGACCTTCACCACCTCGGTGTGGCCGTACTGGGCGGCGCAGTGCAGCGCCGTCTCGTTGTCGTTGTTCTGGGAGGGGGGGGAGGCACAAAAGCCAGCGCGTCAGAACGGGGCAGAACAGAACTGCTCCATGCCTTGCTCAAACCATTGAAGTTTAAATGCAAAAACAAGACAAAAAAAAAGCAGTTGGGAAGCAGAGAGCCCAGTTTGGAGCAATGTTTTCACCATCTCACTAGCTGTTTACCAGGCACAGACATCCCCTCACGAACTCATCAACCAACCCCCCCAGTAAAAGCTTCAAAAACATTCAGAACAATAAGCTTTACTCACATATGGGAAATCTGCTCTACGGGAAATAGGTGCTGTGTGTGGAATAGCCTGCTTTCAACGCACCGAGGTCAAAATCAAGGGACCATGCTGCAGTTTAAGGGATTGTCGAGCTGTATCTGGATTCCCATCAATTCTGCTAGCACTCGGGGAGGGCACTCTGTCATCTGTTGGCAGCATCCCACACTTCGGGGTGCCACAAAAATAAAAGGCTGCAATATATGACAGGCAAACTGCAGCACGAATTCTATCTGCTGGAGCTTAATCGTCATCATTTGAGATTTAAACTTCAATTGTTTCAAATCCTACTTATCCTGATTATAACAGTCATTCCACCTGCGCAGTCCTGAAGCTTGCAAGCCAGCCGCTTAGGGAAAGGGTGCATTCAGTTACATGCAGTTTGTGAATTAGAAAGCGGTGCAATTAGATCACTCCACTAACGAGCCAAGGTCTCAGGTCAACCGAGGGAAGAGTTATCCAAGTGACAAGGGAACACCTCCACAGTGAAAGCCCGATCCAATTAACGCATGCAGCATCTGTTAGGTTAAAAATCAGCAATGCAAAGCATGGAAAGACAAGCAACCTAACACATTTCACTTGCAGGTGCAAAATAGGAACTCTGCCAGGTTTAAAAAAGCCTTTTCTCAAATTAAATTCACCTCAAGTTTCTAGTTTTACTACTGTGTGTTATACACAGAGGGATTTCTGTTAAAGGACTTTAGGAACAAATACTTATCTAACGGTTTGACCCAAAAAACTCTCATAGAAACTGTTACACACTTCAGCTTTAGCAGAATTATGGTTGGATTTGTCATTTTAAGAACAATTCCCATTAAAAAAAACCCAGAGAACATACTTGTCTCGATGGAGTTAGAAGTACTACTTTAGAAACTGAATTTCATCAAAATACCTTCCTTTTTGCTTTGAGAGTACATGTGCTTTTTTGGATACCAGCTTGTCGGAGCAGTCAATATTTTGCACCATTTCACAACCACGCTGCAGAACTTGCTCTGTTGTACAAGTACTTTAATCCTATTAACGTGTTAAGACATTCTAGGGATTACAGGAGTTATGCATGCAAACTCTGTTTTTTTTATGGTATTTGTATCATTTTTCAGCCACGTGAAAAGCATAAGGGGAACGAGGAGTTCTGGAGAGGCTCTTTGCAGCTGCAACTTGTATAAAAGCAAAGACTAAGGAGGCAGGAAGCAGCAAGAGTCACGTGCAGAAGATATTTAAGAGGGTAAGGAACGCATGGCATCAAGTTCAAAGTCAAACAATATACTTGGAGCGGCAGAGGCAGCCATGGTGAAGGAAGGCACATACAAGTGGACAGAAGTTACTGGAGAATAAAGAAGTCTGCACATAAAATACACATACAGAGTGAGGAGGGGAGAGAATAGAGAACCACAGAGATCACACCTATCAAGCAGCTCAAGCTGCTGGTCTCGAGGCATTTAAAAAGTTGGGAAATCACGTTATTCTCATTTGACTGGGAAGGGAACCCAAGTATCGGTGAGCCCACGACGCAGCCAGACCAAGGCCCACAGCACGACGGAGGCTCGCTGATCATTGCAGAAAGAGGAGATAACCCCAGCCCCTCTGGAGCAGCAGGTATCTGCTGAAGAGCCACAGTGGGTGCTCACTCATGCCACACTAGCCCTGGTTACCAGGGATTTCCACTGCTAGGACTGGCCCCCTCTCATCCCTCCCTGGCACAGAGAGCATATCCCTCAAGGGTGCTTTGAAGCACTCAGCAACTCCAAACACCTGCCTGACAGCTCAGAAATGGGAACACAACATCCTTTAATAACATAATTGTTGGAGACTTCCCTCATCTTTACTGCAATTTAGTCTAATTTTCCTTAAGCAGGTCAGGGCTCTGACGCTTGGGATGAAATCCCCAGACTTTCCTCCTGCAACAAAGATCACCAGGTAGTAAACTCCCCTGAATCATCAAAGCAAGTCTTTCCCCATCACAGACTGTGCATGGAAACTCCCGCTATTGCATAAGTCTTTATTGCCTCAATTTTGGGAGAGTTTTGAGCAGCCAAAAAGCCTAGAGCCCTTCCAGGCAAGGGAGTTTGCCTCCCTTCCCGCATCGCCTCTCCCAGCACAAAGCAGAGCGGAGCCTGAGCAATGAGCACGAGCGCTCAGACATACATATTTATCAGAGCTGGAAAAAGAAAATTCCTTTCCAGCAGCCAGAAGGCATATGGGTTCAAATTTCAAAACTACTTCTTAGAAAAATAGAGCACTCGACAGGGCTCAGGGGCTGCATTCTTGCAGGAATCCCATCATCCCCCCCAGTTCACAGCTGGGAGTGAGAAGCTGGGCTTGTACCATGCCCGCCTACAGACCACAGACAGAAATGCCTCTGCTTTCATATGGGCTCCATCAAATGTTTCAAGCCCTGGTAACTAGACACCACACACCACAGCCCTAACGCTCCTCATCAGACGCTAAAATGGAGAATCTACAGCTCCTTAAAGTGTACCTGTCTGCACCCCTGTTCCTAACACGTTGTAAGAGGGCTTTGATTGAAGAAAGGGAGACTTGGTTTAAATAAGGGAACGTTTTCTAGCTTTCTAACCCGCACACATTTGAACAGTTGAATAAACTGTCAAGGGAGACTACAGAGCTCTCCCTCTCCGAGGTTTTTGAGGAGCTGCTAGACAAACACTGGTCACGAATGGTTTAGGTAGACCTGATCCTGCCTCAGGGCTGGGGAAAGAGGCTACAGGACCCTTTGGTCCCATCCAATCCATTCCTAAGGTTCCTTTGTAGGATTTTTGTCGGTGTGTGCATGTCTACCAGAGGCTTGCCCTACAAAAAACCATGCTATTTTGCCGCTCCAGTGACACGTCTGATCCTAAAGCACAGAACAGGGATGTCCCGCTGGCCTGCACTCCACAGTTTCAGTTAGAGGCAGATAGAAATGAGAGAGGGGAAAAAAAACCAACATTAAGCAAACCCCAAACTTCACCAGGAGGTGACACCCAAGGCACGTCACAACCTCGGCACAAAGCAGGCCAGAAGAGTTGGCTGGAGCAGCCCGGTCAGTTGTACCATCTCCTTCCCTCCTTCTGCAGCACACGACTTCCATCGGTATCCCACACGGCACTGCCAGGAGCAGAGCGAGGATGAACAGGCCTCCTTCCTTCCTACAGGTGCCCAACAATGCCAAACATTTCAGGAAAAAAAAACAAAACAAAACAATCCCCATATGTCCAACAAGCTCTTGGGAGCTCTGCGGGGGGGTTCGCTGCCCGGTTTCGTTTGCAGACTCCAAGTAGGCTTCCACTTTTCTCAGCAGCCCATTTAGAAATACAGCACTTTAAACTCAATCTGCATGATTCATTTGCTTCCAATTAAAAAAGAAAGACAAAGCTAGGTTGTGCTGTGCACAAACCTGAGCTACACGATAGCTTTTTCTGCTTTGGCTCTGCTCAGCTGGTTGCTTCCTTCATACGGATTAAATAACCAAACTCAAGGCAGCGGGAGTTACCGAAGCAAAGTTGCTGCTTCATCTCTTAACTCTGCTTCTATCATTTGCTTTTCAGAAGTCCTTCAGGCCTGTGACAGACATATTGCAGGGACCTCCTACTGAACAAAAGATGTTGAAAAGGAAGGGGCATAAAAAGAAGCTGTTAACTATTTCTTTAACTTTTAGGAGAGCAAGAATCACAGAATCACAGAATCAATCAGGTTGGAAGAGCCCTCTGGGATCATCGAGTCCAACCATTGCCCTGACACCACCATGTCAACTAGACCAGGGCACTAAGTGCCATGTCCAGGCTTTTCTTAAACCCCTCCAGAGATGGTGACTCCACCACCTCCCTGGGCAGCCCCTTCCAATGGCTAATGACCCTTGCTGAGAAGAAATGCTTCCTAATGTCCAACCTGACCCTCCCCTGGCGAAGCTTGAGGCTGTGTCCTCTTGTCCTATCGCTGGTTGCCTGGGAGAAGAGGCCGACTCCCACTGCACTACAACCTCCCTTCAGGTAGTTGTAGACTGCACTAAAGTTACCTCTGAGCCTCCTCTTCTCCAGGCTAAACACCCCCAGCTCTCTCAGCCATTCCTCGTAGGTCAGACCCTCCAGACCCTTCACCAGCTTGGTCGCCCTCCTCTGGACTCGCTCCAACACCTCAACATCTTTCTTGAAGCTTCCGGCTTTCTCATGTCTTCCTCAACAGGATATTAAATTGCAGTCCAACCATATATAAATGCTTTCCCTCCTCTTCTAAATATTCCAAAATGTTTGGAAAGATGAAACACCTCGCTGGGACCGTTTCTGTATGACATCCCATCCTGCAGGGGAGCTGAGAACCTGGAAGCACCAAGCAAGGACTCCTACACTTCGCACCTGGACTTTTTTTGGTTCTCCCACCTGCAGCCAGGCTACTGAGAAAACATCAAGGTTTGCATGGCAGATATGATTCCACATGCTCTTCATCAAACTTGGTCAGAGACTGGTGGAAAGCTGGTCAGAACTTGTGATGAACCGAAGAGGTTGTGTATAAGCCATATCTCGTTCCTTAAAACCAAGGCAAAGATTTCAAATATATTAGCCTTGTTCTCAAGAGCACTACAGCCATCTTGCAAACTGAACTGAGAGCTTAAAATAATGCACTTGTCAAAAATATAAAGCCCATAGAATACTTAAAACAAAAATCCACAAGAAAGCGAGCTCAATTTCATCTTTATATTCCTTCTTCATTCACCATTTTAATGCTGGAGTGTGTAAGATTTTACTCTGTTGCTGACAATGTTTTAGAAAGCTCCTTTCAGGCAGCTGAACTGCTCAAGTACGTTTCCTCAGAAGGCATTTATTGCTGTAAAATTCCCATCTGGATTTTTATACAAATCACCGATACAGATGAGCTTCATGTAAATATATTTATGCTTAAAGAGGTATGTACTGGAGTATTTCCTGAAATAGAAGTCTGCAAAACCAAGCATAATTCCGAGCGATCAGCAAGCTCAGGAATTTTGAATGGGTGTTTTTAAGGTACTGCAGATTAGAGTGAAAGTTTTAACGAAACTTTGAGAGACAGAAATCTGCCACGGATGGCTGGATCCAAAATAATCGGTGTGGTGGCTTACAGCAGAAGTATCTCATGATAAATCAGCAGACTGTTATGCCATCACTGGCCTGCAGCTTCACTATAAATAAAAATGAAAAATGGTGTCTGAGCAACCACCACCATGAACTTTCTTATCGGCTTCCTCAGTTGCTCAGCCTCAGTGCATCCTAAGTGCTGATGTCATGCCTTTTTGTAGCTTAAGAACAACTAAAAGCAAGAGAGGAGCAAAACAGGCAAGAAAACAGAAGACCAGGGCTGAAGGGTCAGACGACACAGCAGACTTAACATCAAAAAAGAGAGACTGATGCAATAAGCAGGACATGAAGGACTTGGAAAAGGAGGCATGAACATTACTGCCTTCCCTTCTCCCCACCGCCACCAAAAGAATTAACTGTCCATTCAAACGACAAATACAGCGTTATGCATTTTGTAGGAGAAAAGGCATGAAAATTCACTCCAAACAGCCCACAGAGAAAAGGCATCCATGTTTAAGCAGGAAATTTCCTTCTTCTTGCATTTACCAGCAACATTAGCACACGAAACAAAGCCTAACACATTTTAATTGAAATAACATTACCTTTTGGAAGTCATCCAGCCCAATCAAGCAAACTGACCATCACCGTGAGTCCTATAAGGCTAAGCAATGAAGGAGCCCCCAGGAAAGTAAGGAAAAGCTTCCCTTAATTTATGTCTCTATAACTGCTTTGAAGAAAGAAACCCACAGTAAATAAACGGTCGCATTTTTACTTCTCCCCAAGCAGCTGCAAACTGAACAGGTATTATTGCAACGGGATGACATTGCACCTGGAAGCACGCGAGTGCAGCTTGGAGTAGTGATGCAGTGAAATGCTGACAGCAAAGTACACACCTTGGCATTGATATATGGGTCAAAGGGGCCGTACTTTTTGAGTTCTTTGATCTCAAGAGCATTCTACAAAAAGGAAGAGGAAAAAGAAAAAAAAAATGTGATAATGAAATGGGTGAGATATAGCAACAAAGCAATGGGTGACTCCCAAGGGGTGGAAATGACAGAACACAGCATCTTGTTCCAGTCAAAGCTATTAGCAGCAGAAGCCATTCCAGCTGCCGGTTCCTGTAACTTGAACCACTGTGCATTTCATTTACAAGACTCCAAACACAAGCAGAGCACGGGCTATTCGGCTGACTTTTCCCTTTTAAAAAGGTTCCTACTAAACAGACATTAATGAAACATTACCTGGATGGATTACACCAAGCTTTTAATCTTTTGCAAAGGTTTCCCCTACACCTGTCCTACTCAGAACAGTTTACACTCAGGGCCCTCAGTCAATTCTTATCAGATTGCTTGTAAACAGCTAACTACACTTCTCAAATTTATTTAAACAGACTGAATGCCTGCAGCTGTGCCTGAACACATTATTAAGCACAGCCCCAAACTGGAAAACTATCAACAGAGACATTAAAACACATACTCTTCGTTATTTCTGCTCAGTTGAAGAGGGGTAGTGAATAGCACCACCACCATAGTTTTCATTTTGTGATGCTTTAGAGGCGACCATTTAGCCTTGGAGCAGCCTTGTACATCACATTAGCCCTCTTACACCGAGGAACAGAAAACTTGAGCATGGCACTTTGGTCCCCTCAAAGTATGGCTGGAAGCAGGATTAGGACTCCTAAACCCAACTCTGAAGGGTGTTTGCTCCTCAGCTTCTGAAAAGTATATACAGCAGGTCAAAATGAAACACCAGAGACTCACAGTTCCCAGCTGCTCAGCTTGACTTTGACAGATTTTGCTAAACTTGAGCCATGAGTATCTGACCTACTTGTGAATTAACTTCTGAATGAAGATACATTTTTAGCCTTGTGGTACTAAGGCAGACAAACTGATTTTGGTTTACTCCTCTCCTCCTGGATGAAAACCCGAGTGGTTTAGGAGTTGATTCACAGGGACATCAGATATTCCTGTCTCAGGGACAGGACAACCAAGGGCTATTGTAGCTTTACCCATCTGATTTGGATCTGTTACTGCATGTCTGCCCCAGCTCACTCAGCCATAAGCAGTTCAGTAACCCTGCTCAGCTGGCCTCACTCGGTAAATCAGCTCCCTTATCCAAAACTCGTAAACAAAAGAAATACTTGAGCCTTCCAGCAGTAGTATTTCAGAAGTTCCCTGGAATTCTAAGATACCTGCTGACTTCCACGGGGAAATTACACAGGAGCCAGCCCTCCAAGGTGGACACAGCAGCTGCTGTGCAGAATAGCTGTTTCACACAAATCAATCCCTCAGCATCCTGGCCCAAAAACTATCAGCTTGACAAAGGGAAGAAATCCACCAGATTTTTTTTCTTGCCTGATTGAGAAAATAATTCTTTAAGATTAAGCTAGGGATTTATTTGGGGGCAAACAGGGCTAAAATTATCTCACAACTTAACAAATTAGTTAACTGGAGCAAGTGCTAGAGACAAGCCAGGAGAGTAGCTAAGAGAGCACGGCCAAACAAAGGCTAAACAAAGCTGCTTTGATTAGTTCCCAAAGAAGGGAGCCAATGTATCCTTTGACAGACTAGAAACCTTCTCAGCTATCCAGCAACTGAAAGGAAAAACTATGGGTTAGTTTTAGAAGCCCAGTACAAAAGCAGGAGACCACTTCCTAGGTGTGGAGTGGTTCTCATGTTTATATATCTCTCTATTAAAATATATACCTTAATCATTCAACCACTAACTCTGAACTGGAGGTATTGCTTTAGGCGGTGCCCTTCTTATCCCATTAGCAAGTAGGACTTTATAACCACTGCTACTAGTTTGGGATGGGTCAGGAGTCAGCTGAAGTAGTCTCTCTCCCTTTGAGGGAAGCGATTCAATGATATATTAGAGAAAAATCCGCAGACCTGCTCATTCACTTTAGTATGCGAAGGTCCTTGGTGGATGAGGAGCTTCACAATGTCTGCGTCTCCTTTCCAAGCTGCCAGGTGAAGGGGGTAACAGCCTTTACAGTCTGCTACGTTGGTTAGTGCGTCGTTCCTCAGCAGAACTTCCACAACATCCCTGCAAGAGAAGGCAACTTGAGTCCATAAGGTATACAAGTCCTTGTTTCAGAGCTTACATTCTGCAGTATTTTACAAAAAGTTAATCTGAACAGGAGTGTTTCAGAGAGCCTCTTGAAATGTGATTTTAAAGCATTCCTATTAAATGCTGCCCGAGGAGAATAAAAAAAAACAATGAAAGACTGCTGAGATGAGTTCAGGAAAGATGTTACCTTCATACTAATGGAACCGAATAGGGACTGAAGTCTTCTGCAAGCCACTGGTGAAAAGTGAATTGCACCAGCATGATGAAGATGACTAAGGATTTTAACTCTATTCAATTTCTCAATGTCTTAAGCAGCAATGAACAATACAAGATCTACCACGCTGAAGACTGGAGTTACTTAAAAATGTAATATGCCCAAAAGCAAATTTTAAGTGGTGCAGGCACAGCAACACATTGGACACCAGACAGACTGGAGAGGACTCTTACTGGAGAAGCCACCTTTACTATGTTGTTGTATCTTATCCAAATTGCTTATAAATAAAAGGGTGGTTTAAATACTCAGTGTTTTGCCAATTTTTTAGAGATGTATGATCATACTGTGCAGTAGCCAATGTCTCTATAGCTTCACTGCACTGATGTTCTTCATTTCTTGTCCTGAAGATGGTGTAGTGCTGCACCATCGCCACATTTTCAGTGGAAACAGCACTAGACTGGTGAATGAATTACACAGAACACGTAGCTTGTAAAGCACATAGTATCCCCTGTGATCAAAGGCATTATAAGATGACTCACTTATGACCATTCAAAGCAGCATGGTGCAGTGGAGTGTATCCAGTACTGTCAACGCAGTTCACATTTGGCCCTCTCCAGATGCTGCAAGACAGAAAACGTACAGGGAAGACTTAGGCATACACCAAACAGACGGACAACTGGCAAGGACAAGTTTCAGCGGGGTTCTCACACCACGCTGGTTATCTGGAAGCAAACCAGTGGCTGGACAGCTGTGGTTACGAGCAGTAATACAGAGAACAGACCGCACAGCACTGCGTGGAGCAGAGGGGTTAGTGTCACAAAGCACACAGCCGGTACAGGGATCCACTACTCGATGCTTTATCAGACCGTCCTGGTTTTAAATCAGAGCTCCCACGTTCTCCTGCTGCTAGACATCTTTCAGCCATTCATGTGCTTGCCAAAAAGCATCTTCCGAGGAACATGTGTCTATTAAAGTTAACCACAAGAGACAGTAAACCATCAACCCACTGCTAATTCACACCCCTCTGAAGGACTGTGATGGGTCTGGGAAACCCTCCTCCCTCCATGGCAATAGTCACTAGGGGTGTAAGTCAGAGACTGTGGGATACAGAGCCTGCTCTTGGTCACCAGGGTGATTCCACATTGATTTCATACTGTCCAAAAATCATTTCCATCTGACAGCTGCTGGCAGTCTACACGAAGGAGTAGGTGGTCTCAGAGCACTTCTGAGAATACAGTTAACTTCCCTCCCTTGTTCAAAAGTCGAACACCACGGATTTAAGGATTAACCCTGTAGAGGATTAATCTTCTCTCTAACCCCTGCAAGGTGCCCCATTTTAAACAGTGGAGAAACATGTAAGAAGCTGGCACTGCTCTTGAGCTTGTGTTAAAGGAGTTTGGTTCTACTCCCCCCCCCACCAGTGCTACCACCCTGTCCCAGAAAGGGCACGTGAACTCAAATCAATATGTTCTTATAAGAAAATTGAAACCATTCACCTTTCCTGAAGACGGCCCTCTCCATTACAACCCATCATTCCTTGTATGCTGGCCTGTTTTAAACTTAATACTTCCCAGAATTATACAAGATTTATTATAAGTCTAGACAATCATGCTTTTCCTAATACAGGATATTTTCACGCTTCGTTTTCTTTAAGTAGGGGTAGAACTTAACAGCACCCTCCAATCCCCAATTTAACTGGTTTAAAATCAAGGTTTATGAAGTAGGCCTTTCCTGATCATTTCATTTCCCCCCCAGCATGTAATCGCTACGACTCATTGCATGATACAGAGGCAGCCCGAGCAGTAACTAAGTTTTCTAAAATAACAGTCATTACTAGAGGGCTCCTAGCCAGAAAAAGCGCCGTACCACAGTGTATAAAAGCAGCAGAAAAGGCCAACAGGAACCTCGTGCAGACCAAGTGGAAATTCAGAAGTAAAGTAAGCAGCGTGCTTACTCTCAAGCACATTTCAGGTGGTATTCAGGAGCCTGCTCTGAAATAGAAAGTCTCTCCCCTCCAAGTGACTCCTGATCCGGCAGAGCCTTATAAAAGGCTTTGCAGTCCTGAGACAGACACGAGCTGCACGAGAGGAGAGGCAGCTAAGGGGAAACTTTATCCAAGAGGACAGGGAAGTAAGCCACAAAATCCCATTTGCAAAGGATCAGGAGGCTTATCCAGAGGCATTCCTGCGCACCACGCGCTACCCCACGCTTCAGAAGCAAACAGCAACGCGTTTCAAGTGCTACTAACATCATTTGCAGGATGATGGCTTAAACTATGTCCAGAAGATACGTGACGCACCAAAAAAAAACGATCAGATTGAGTCCAGGAGGTGCCTTACCCCATCCAGCTGCAACAGTCCTGAAGTATGAAGGGGACCTGAGTAATCCTCAGGCTCTGCTTTACTTTTGGCAGCGGGCTCAGGCAGTGTGGTTGCCCAAATAATTTATTGCTGGATTTAAAGTGGCAATTAATGGTCAAAACTAGTGCCAGAAAGACTTGTGTGTCGTCTGGAGCAGTTAGAAATACTGCGCCTGCGCATCCCCTTGCACAGGCTGCTGTCCTGACCAAAGCCAGAGTGTTTAGTGGTTTACATATTAAACAGAGCTGTGTTCTGATGCTGCGCTCAAAAAGCTTCAGGGAGTACGTAGGAAAACACAGCAGCATTTAATACAAATATTTATTTCAGCTGAAGTTATGGAGTAAGAAAAACCAAGGTTAGTGGTGTAATGGGCATAAACCAAGTCACTTGTTCAAAGTGATCCCCCCAGTCGGCAGCAAGACTGGGGACTGGAGCCCAGGAGCTCTGTCCCCGTCAGAGCATGGTCTCCCTCTGAGAAAAGACACTTCCATAAACTTCCTTAGAAATTTTCTGGCTAATGCTTTAGAGTAAAACGCAAAGTTCACTCAAGGGAATCGGAGGAGGAGAGAAGTCGGAGCCCAGGACAGAGCTGGTTCAATAGCGAGCACCGGGTATTGCAGAAATCAACTGCCAGGATTTTAAAATACTTAAAAAAAAATAAGATCTGCTGTCTCCTTTTCCTCCCCTTTGCCCTTTTATTCTTGCAAATAAAGCAAGCTTTTATCAAAGAAAGGTCAAATCACCCAGAAGTTCAGACTGAAGGGATCCAATAAGAGCACTATTTATATTTAGATGTGAGGACTGCATCTATGTCTTCCCTCCTCTTCCTCTCCAGCTCTGCTAGGAAGGCCATCCAGTTCTCCTGAGTTAACAGAAACCAAATCTTTCATCCCGTTTTTATTTATGCAATGCATAGCGTTAAAGTGACAGACTAAGATAAGATTCCAAACTTCTCATGTTAGATCTAAACACAGGAAAACAACTCCACTGTGGTCTGCAGAAACCAGGAGCTGGAAAAACACTGAACATGGGAATGTTACTTCTGAAAGACGCTGCGATTCCTCCAGAGCACTATTTGCAGCTCCTGGTACATCTGAGCTGAACGACATCTCAGGCAAAATCTGTAGGAGCTGGGGCAGAACTACTGGAAACAAACATCAGGCTCTAATCTAAAAGATTAGGAAAAGCCTCTCAGACCACTTCAGGAAGGAGGTGGGTACTCTAAGATTAAAATTAGATCTTTTGAAGTGAGGAGTTTGTCAGGTCTTTTCAGGCCAGACAGGGAAATGTAAAGAGGTTTAAGTCAACAGGAGCAACTCGGCAAGACTCTGAGATGTCAGGCTCATGGATACGTGGAGCCCCAATCAGCCCCGCTTTGGGAACCCTTATAGGACAAATAAATACAGAACAGCATCTAACTCCTCTTGGTTCCGCCCAGCGGGAGCACATTTCACAACACGCAGAACAATAAAAATTATACATTAAGAATCCAGTAAGCGGGTTTTATGGAGACACAAAAATCACTGCAGGGAAATCAGGAGTCCGCAGCAGCTGGGCAGGCTCAGACCCTTTCAGAGGAGTTTCCCCTTCAAGTCACCAACCTCCCGCTGTGCTAAGGCACAGACGCTCACATCAAGGCCCAGGGCCTGCATCTCCACCTAGGAGATATCCCCTCCAAGGGCTTGCAGATGAGAAATGACATGAGAAAGAGACGAGCGCTTATTCAGGCGCGGTGAGATCATGCGGTGGTAAAGTCTGAATCATTTCATCTTCACAATACCTACTTACAGACCTGTTGCCCTGATTTTACAAGGCAGAGGGGAAGTAATTCAAGACAGGGCAGTATAAACGCTGCCTTTGGCAAAACCAGACAAGACAGAACAAAATGCAGGAAATCCTAACGCCAGACCACTGCGATGCTCCAAGCCTCGCAAGCCAGGGTGCAGATGATGACTCCAGAAGCCACGAGGGCTTTACTCCCTGCTGTGCTACGTAGCCTTGGGAGAAGCTCTACTTCCAGACCTCAGTTTTCCCATCTGTAAAATGGAAATACAGCACTGAGAGAAGCAGAGCACAAAGCAAAGTGTGATATTGGGCTGTTTCTGATTAAACAGAAAACCAGATCCCAGCACAGGAAGCAGAATGCTGTAAATACAAGTCTCCAATAAAGCTCAGGGAAGGTCTGGAGCCAATTCATCTGCCACCGCCGTTTGCTTTCTTTTCTCCCCCAATCCCCAAAAACCTCTTTACAGCAAAGAGGGGTTTGCTTTTATATCATCAGTCTCCATTCAAAAGCAAAATTCTCAAATGATTACCTAGATTTCACCTCCCTTTTGCTGCACCAGGATAGTATTCTAACAACGTTTCTGAGCTATCTGTTTAAGGCAATTAAGACTGAACATTAAGGACACAAGAAAAGCTCTGAAAACTGCAAAATCTGCTCTGTGTAAACTAATTCTTGCGCTCAGTTTTCTCCTGCTCCATGATTCAGCAAGTGCTCTAGCCTTTTAAATAAAGCTTCCTGTTTGTAAAAATTGCTGAATAAAGCACATTGCTTTAGGTCATGATAAAACTCAATAGTTCCTTTAAACAAGACCATGTTTGTCCTCTTGCTTCTCCATTTATTTCTTCCCGACTGTAGTAACTTTACTCACAAAATCGTCTGGGGCAGTGGGCTAGAGCAAAGGCCACGCCACGTAAAGAACAACTCAGTGTTTTCAAGTCAAACGATGAGTCTTCAGAGCTGATTTACAGTCTCACTTATGTTGGTTACAGAAGCACCCAGAGACCTCAGGGACCGGTACTCTCATTTGTGCAGATCAGACAGCAGAGGCCATTGCTACCCCTTGGATTTACGTACTCAACACCAAAGACAAAAGGAACAACATTAGTACTATCGCTGCTTTAGATACGAGAAACCAGTGCACGAGTGGCTTGGCCCCAAGGTCACAAAGGAAGTTTAAAGCAGCTGAGAACTGGCCCCAGGTGCTTGGAGTCTTAGTTCAATGCCTTAGGGACAAAGTGTCATGAGGGCGGTTAAGGCTGGAGGCAGATTAACTCCTAGTCCATTGCCCGGAGGACACCACGAGCAAGTCAATACATCCCAGCTATTAATATCCATACAACTGCTAGATCCTCACAGTGCTAACACAACCCCCTTCTGGTATTTCCTGCTTATAGATGGGTAATACAAACAACTCAAACGCTTTGTGCAAGACTTTAGGTTTAGAAAGTGCTTCTGTAGAGTGAGGAAGGCAGCGCTACACCCACCTCACCGATGGGAAGGGGTACGGCATGGTGGGGCTCACGATGGAGCTGCGAGCCCTTTTCTTGCGTGCCTCAACTACTAGATGATACAACAGCTTTTCCAAAAATAAACTGCTGATGCAAGACTGGAGGAGATTAAAGCAGAGTATTCCTGGGGCAGGGGAGAATATGGCCAGATCCCAAGTAATACTTTCTTGGCCCCTCTTGGCAGGCTTCGGGAAAGACCGCGGAGAGCAACCCGGTTAGATTCCAGCTATTGGAGAGGCAGCCAAGGAAGTCAACGTGGTCATCTTTGGCTTCTACACTCCTCAACTTCTTTGTCCAGATTCTTCTTTGCTACAAAGAAAGCAGTTGGGATGATTGCTCCCACCCAAAACTTCTTGGCTGCCTTCTTCCTATACTCTTGTCCTCACTATCATCCTCTTACACGTTTCACGTCCCCCTTTTCTCTCTGTTCAGCAGATTCCTTCCAAACTCCACCGTCCCCCACCCAGCAAACTGAGGACCAGACAATCTGTACATCTGCCTGGGCTGTTCTGCTCAGGCCTGAAGAGTCTGTACAGCACCTGGCTCAAGGGGGGCTTAATTTTGGCCGCCGCTTTCCGCTTATCATAGAACACCGGACAAAAAAAATGTGTTTTCTGCCTTTGTTAGTATTTCCCACTAATTGCAGCAAAGTTAGCTCCAAAAGCACAATATTTAAGAGTCTGGCATTGTCGTTAGCTCCAAAAGCACAGCATTTAAGAGCTTGGCATTGTCATTTTACAGCTGCAGCATCTTATCAGTTGCAAAAACAAATTCAGACATACTACAGAAAATGTGGGTGGCCATTTAATATAGAGGATAATTATCTAACGCTTTGCAGGGAACCCAGGCATTTTAAACACATGCAGAAGTCTCACTTCACATTCCAGTCCTACGCAGGAAGCATTTGCTGTATATAAAATTCTCCCACTAACGTTACTGCCTCCATTTTTCTATTGGAAAAAATAAAATACAGTAATTCACATTTAGCACTTCAACCATGAGGATGCTGCCAGGTATTTTACAACCAAATAATTACCTTCTACCTGATGTAGAAGAGCTCTGTTAAGGGTCGAGGGGCCGCAAGGGGAGAGGTACAGATCATTTTTGTTGGGTTTGTTGTTTGAGTTTGGATGTTGGCTTTGATTTTTTTTTTTTTGCAACAATTCAGAACAAAATTTTCTTCTTGTCTGGCAAGGCTAAAACGCAGCTTCACATGCTTAAATGAAAGGGAAGAAGCTGTCTGATCTGAGCTAATACTACACGTGCTTTTCAAGTGTCTCTAGACTTGGGAAAAACACGTGCAAGAGCTGTCAGCAAGGATGCTTCTATAGATCATACAGCCTGCAAGACCCCAGGAGAGCTGAAAGTCAACCAACTTTTCACACTGAAAGAAGCAGGGGAGTTAGAGCAGAGCGTATTCCCAAAGCTGTCAGGAGAAGCGCAGAGAAATCCTTCAGGCTGCAAGCAGTAAGTTACATTGATAAATCTTGATGGCAAAATGGCTCGGAAAAGGATTACAGAGCTCGGATGATTATGGGTAAATTAACGAGCAGATCTGGATTTACAGGGCTGTCAGCCCTCTGACCACAGACACTGTGCGCAGACAACTCAAAAGGAGTGATGCTGAGTGTGTGATCTTAAACTGGCTGTGAGGTATTAACCCCCAAATTTCCTGCCTGCCAGAACTCACCAGCTCCTCACTGTTGTGCTTAAAAAAAAATAAATCTAAAATTAGAGGAAATGGGACACCACTGACCCCACGCACAAGGATTAACACACTGAAGAGTCCGGCACTGCCCAGCTGCTAGTGTCAGCACAGACTTACACGCTGCTTTTAATACCTCTCCCTTCCAGAAAGCACCTGTGAAAAATCACCACTGAAATGCCGTTAGTTCTGGGCTGCAAAGCAGAAATTTGCCTGGCAGTTAACACACAGGAGAGGGAAAGCAACACCTATAAGGAAAGAACAGTGGGATCATAAACATCTGGGCAAAGCATCCAGTTTTCAAACATGAAAAGAACAAAAGCGCCAGGGCAGACAAACGGATCCTGCTGGGATTTGAACACACCATCCCAGGAAATCTGGATACTCGAGACATGATGCACAGGTTAAAGTCAAAGTTAAGGGGCACATGCATTAAACCTGCAGCCACTTATAGACTGTTGAACCTAAACACAGAAGACTGGTAAGCACCATTCCTACACCACAAAGCATGCTAACTCCAGGCTCCTTCCACGACAGGAGCTCGCCAACATCCCTGCAGAAGACATCGGGGATGACTCGCTGGGGCTCGGCGGTGGCCTCGATCTTGCAGCTATGGGATTAATGTTGTGTCAGCCCATGCAAAGCGGGACCAAACAGCAGAGGGAACAAAACTGTTTTCAGAGATTCACAGGGCAGCGACACGAGATCTTCCACACTGTCAGAACATACCTTTGCTCCTTACAGAAATGGAGGTTTACACCGGACAGAGCCGAGTCAGGCAGCCAATCTATCAAGGAACAATTGTGTTTCCAATTAGAGCAAACAGGTGAAGACACGCAGTAAATACATTGCAAAGAAGGATTTGGTGCCTGCTGGAGGTGCTTTTCGCCGCTCTAATTGCAGGCAGCTCCTTCCAGAAAATTCCTTTCAAGCGTACGAAAAGGAATAGATACAGTTTCCCAGTGCACGTGTTTCTTTGCACAAATACCTCACAACTCCTGAAAACCAAACTCGGTGGAAGCCTGCCGAAAGCATTATGCATGAAAGGATCTCCTTGACAAGGTAGTGTCCTCACCTAGGAGCAACTTCCAGATTTATGGACATATTCATACAGAGAATTTATGTTGCAGATGCATTTGTGTACCAAGTAAGTTTTATGGGAGTAACAAGTGTTTTCAACAGCTGTATCCACAAAACTCCCTTTAATTCTCACATATAGGTCTGCTCGCATACAACAGCTCTACATGGCAGGGGACACTTTCATCTCATCTAGTCGCTGCAGTATCAATTCGCACTTCTCAGTGGACTTGGTTTCAACAGATTTTAAATCAAGTTTAGATCAGGATCTCAGCGAAGAAGCACTCGGCAGCATCAGCAAATCTTCACTACGCATCTGCAACTTTTAATGGGAACAACCACCCAAAACTTCCTGGCACTCAAGGTTTGAAGAGAGACAGTTAAGTGAGAGCATGAGACTAAAATTTCATCAAACAGGAAAATTAACGGATATTCAAATAAATCAAAGAGAGGAGAGAATCTCCCATCTCAACTAGTTCTCTGGTAGGAAAGAGTGTGGCTGGAAGGAGAAACCACAGCACAGCTCTGTAGTGTTACAATAACAAAGGAAAACTGGGGGTGAGATTTTACTAGAGTGACTTTTTGGTCTCCTATATGCATCTGGATTTCTTTCCTTTCAAAGTTTTGGCCAAAAGAAGGTTTGGCACATGAGAAAAACAAACCTTCCTCTGGAGTGAAGCTGTCACACGCCCCGTTTCCAACGGGGGGATGCAGAGCTGAAGCTTCCCCGAGAGAGGAGAAGCTGTGCGTTCAAAAGGGGTGATGGTGGGAACGTGTCTTTGACAAACACAGCAGAGGAAACAAACGACAGCACCAGGGTGATCACTGACCGAGTCCTTGAGGAGCCAGCACGGTCATTCAACTCCAAACACGTATGGCAGCACCCATCTGAACCAAGGATTTTGGCCACTGTCCCATTATGCTCTTTCCCCCTTGCTCTCCAAACACCGCTGCGATCATCGCACAAGCAAGAAGGTGCTTCTGACGCTATTTAATCGGTATCTGCACCCCCCACAAACCATGACACACAACCTACACATCAGCTTGCTAACAACATCCGACCACTTGGAGGAGAGGCGTAAAAACATTTTTTCTGAAATTCTCCTGGGTTTTTTTTACTCCAAGTAAAACAAGTGACTCCTCAACGCCCACCATCACACTGAAATTCTGCATATTTCCAGCCCTGGGTCACATCTTACCCACTGCAAAAAATCCAAAGACACTCTTCGATGCACCAGAAGGAGTAAGGCACATGCTTTCACCTGTGGGAATTACAGGACTTCCAAGTACCTTCTATCATGTTTAACAAACAGACATGTAGACAACACACTGAACCACTCCAGCAGTGAAAGAACAGCTTATGGTTATGGCTACCATTGCATTTAAGGCTCACGTTCATCCCCACCCTTCCCTGTAGTAGAGTACTTTGCATATTACTAAGAGTGCTAAACTGAGATCAAATATACGGGACAGACAGATTAAAAGACTTAATCCTATTGCGCTAAATTAAATACTCATGGAAGGGATGTGTTAATACCTGCAAGACAGAGCTGATGGCAAGCACAACTGAAAAAGCAGCTGCTGGGGGACACTGACGCCGTGTAAAGTCTGAGCAGCAAGACAAACCTTTGGCCATTTCACCTCCCTGTACACCTTCCCTTTACCTCTACAGCATCAGGACCAGAACAAGAAGCTTCAAGCCATGTTGTCTTGAAAACCTCAGGGGTTATTCTTTAGCACTTGCCAATTATTTGGCAATGCCAACTTGGCATGTGTGCAGCACAAAAATTAGAGCTAAACATTAAGAGGATGAAGTCCAAGCCTTTCCCCATATGCCACCAGATAAATTAAAGGCAAAGACAGTTTAACAAGGTAAATTTTCCTCAAAGCCACAGGATCTCGAGCTCAAGGACACGACGCCAGAATGGATGGGGAAAAGCAGGGACCCTGATAAGGGCAGGACATGTGAAAATGACCCAGCTGACAGCGCACAACACCACAAGCCAGCCCGAGAGCTGCCAAACTCAGGCTCCACAATCAGGCTCTCGAGGCACCCAGCACTGAAGGCACAGCAGCTGACAAGGGATTTAGGTGAAAACACTCAGATTCAGTCCAACTTTCTGGCTGACACACAGCAGCAGCTCGAGACCATGTCTGGTCCTCTGCACAGACCCCAAGCTCCCACCCTCCAGGCGCTTCCACTTTGCCAGCTCATTCTCAGTGTGAAGCAATAGTTATCAACAAAGGCTGCTCCCAGCTCCAGCCCCATTGCCCAACACCGACAGACAGCTCAGCCAGTGTAAGGTGAACAGCCTGCTGTGAACAAGCCAGCATCTCCACCAGCGGAGCAACACCATGTAGCAACTGACCCTCTAACACCCCAAATTGTTCCTTCTCTTTATGAATAGAGCAGAACCGCTCGCTACGGAGATGCAACGAGTGGCTGAGAGCAGGCAGCAGGAAATCTTCACAAGTTTTCAAAGCGACAGCAACCCCGTGAAGGATCAGTTCAGGATCTGTAAGAAGCAAAAGGTAAGCTCATCTCTTTCTCTCAAAACCAGCCTACCAACTCCCACTCCTCAGTTCCAGGAGGTTTTTTTGTGTTGGCACAAGAACTACAACAGCTACAGGTTTAACCTCTGGGCTCGCAGGCTCACGCTATAAAGGAGCATGATAGGGTTGGCATCGCTGATAGAAAAGCATCCATCCAAGCTAAAATCCCCCAGTAGGAAGAGGGCAGCCCTACGCTTACAGATGGCTCCTGGCAGTGGAAATGCATTTCTTTAAACTTAATGTATGGTGGGGGGTGACAGTGGGCTCTGTCACCTCCTGCATTATGCAACGGCAGACAGAAAGGACGGGTCACGCGTGCACGTTACGCTACATCAAAGAATCCCTCCGAGCAGGAGGCAAAATAAATAGCTGCAGGAGACAAAAAAAAAAAATCAGGTCTGGTTTGAGTGCATACGCTGCCCTTTATTCTTAAAAGCATTACAGACACTCGCTCTGCAATCTGCTCCCATTACGGGAGCACTTCCAGCTGATTACATGCAACGGAGCAGAGTTCACATACAACACGGGCTCTGCACGCTGGCACTGACTGCAGGGGCCAGACCTAAACAAAGCTTTTCTGAAAGAAGTGCAAAAAAAATGTCAATCATCAAGACAGGGAAAGCCAAGCAGTGTCTTCCAGGGGAGAGTGGCCAGGAGGTTTGGTTTCTGATGTGTACAGAGTGGGGAGCACCCCACTCTCCACGTGCGGTCCAAGGGCAGCGTGTTAGCACAGAATCAATGAGTTTGGAAAAGACCTCTGGGATCATCGAGTCCAACCATTGCCCGGACACCACCATGCCAACTAGACCATGGCACTAAGTGCCATGTTGGTAGGCGAAGAGAAGGGAAAGTCAAAACATCACGGGTCCTTCACATCTTCAGCTCACAAACACTACCATGCCCGATGACTTTGGCACTTAGCTCAACTGAAGACCAAACTCAGAAGAGATGAGGAGATTTCAGAAGGAAAGAGAAGGGAAAACACTCACTGGAGTCATTTTAAAAAGAGTTTGCATTTGGCTTCTAACGCACATAATGCGAGATGTCTCCACTAGTACTTTAATAACTGTATTCTCAAACTGGAGACCAAACCTTGACCACCCAACAGGCAGGTGTAGGCTCCCACCTGAAGCACTGAAGTTGAAAAAGCTGCCTTATTTCTTCTAGGTGAGGAAACTGACCTCTAAGAGAGGACAGAAATTGGACAACATTAGCAAAATGCTTACAAACCTCTCAACCAGGTTTACTAACTACCAATTTTGCAGAGCATTCTCCTCTTTTGCATCTGACCAGATGGGGTTTGGAGGAACATAAGCAAAAGGAAGCAAAACAATTCCTGCGGAAATTCAATAAACTGAGCAGCATTATGAATGTCATATAAAAGAGCCTGGAGCTGACAACATCACAGAACTGCAAACTGGAACTAGCAGCATCGCTAAGGTAAGCATTCCTCACCCTTCATTTGAAGCTAAGCTCTACCGTTTCCACAGTGCTGGAGAAGATGCAAGTGGAAGAAAATGCAGTATTAAAAAAAAGAATTGGACGCAGAGAAAATTAGCAGGACACATCCAGATGGTGCAGGCTCCCAGGTTCTGCTGAAGCCCAGTTCCATGGAAAGGTGCAAGATTTTCCCTTTTCCCTCCCTCTATCCTGCACTTCCAGAGAAATGGAAGCAACCACAAATTCCTAATCAAAAAATACCAAACAGCTCATGCTGCAGCGCTGAGCGGGCTACAGCTGGCAACCTCGCCCTGGGTTTTCCCTCCCCCTTTTTCTTTTGTGAGATGATTTAACAAGCTACAGAATCCCAAGAGACACGACAAACAACAGAAATAGAGCACCGTGTCTTGAACTATACACGTCCATCTGCACTGCTCCCTTTTGACAGGCACACAAAAGGGCCGAGTTTGGAGTAAAAACGTTGCCAAAAGGAACATGGGTAAAAAAATTCTGGCAGAGTGCATTTCATTCCCACCGCCTGTCACCCCCCTGTATGGGGGGAATTGATGCACCAATTAAGTGTTTTGGGATGGCAGAAAACGTGCCACCCTCTGCTAGCTGTCTACTCTACACAACAGCTACATGTTCATTGTCAGAGGAAATCAACAGGATTAGATCAAGTCAAAGTTACTATTTTTTTCACAGCACCCACAGTGATGTGATCCAATACGCATCTCAGTGGGAATCTGGGATTTCTACCAGGGAACCTTGCACCTAAAAGCATATAGGAAAGGTGATACTTTATTTAAACATGGACACCCTCCTCCTGGTTAAGTCTTAGATACAGAGAAAATAAACACACCTCTATGTTTTCTCCCATCTCTCAATGCCAGATTGCTCCAAAGACCTGCCCTCTCCCCGCTCCAGCCCACGACAGCCAAGCTCAGCTGCTCCATTCGGCCACCGTGCCCTCCAGCCCAGGCAGAGCCATCTCTGCTTCATGCCTTATCATCATGAACCACGCCAGCCCGCTCACTTCCACAGCAAAGCAGGTTCTTCCTTTTCAGGCTGGTTGCTGCCTAGAACCGATGCCTGAAACGCTGAACAAGGGCACTTGTGTCTGACCTGGAGTAGATGAGAAACAGGTAAATAGGCCAAGTAAAGCAGAACGAGAGCAACAAAGATTCAGAGACTAAATTACCCCTTCCCTACATCAATTAAAAAGCAAATGCAATTATTTTGTACCAATAACTGCATCTAGAGTGCACTTTTGCCTTAGGGAGACTGAAAAAAAAAGAGACGGGGGCTCACATAACATCCCATTTCCCTTGTGACATTGCCAAGATCAGTGACATGAGGGCTTTGAATTTACGCTGGCATTGAAGTGCTTAATTGTTCAGACAGACGGGGAGAGACCCCGCACGCCTTGGGGAGAGGCTCACAGGGCACCGATCCCAGTACAGAGACAAGCAGAGAGAAACGTTGAGCTTAGGGAAAAAGGAGATGAGTCGCTCTGATATCGAAGCCCAAATGCAACGGGATGGGAGAGGAGGCCTTCAAGGATGGGAACACGGGACTGCAGAATTAAGAGCCACGACAAAGATTCCACTTACACATTTGAAGCAGGCTTTGCCCTTCAACACAACCCACAGCAGCAGTCAGGTCGTTTCACCAACAAAGCTCAATTTAAGCATGTATCAAATCCCAGTGCTCCGGCTTAATCAGAAGTCCCTGAAGGCTACAGAAAGACAGGGTCGAGCAAGACATTAACTGGCAACAATGTGGGACAGAAACAAGGCAACTACATACCACTGCACTGACTCCAGATGAAATTCCTTCTTGATGAGCTTTTTAATTGGATGCCCAAAGAGCAAGTAACAAGGAAATGAGAGAGCAAAGACAGTAAAGGGAGGAAGGGAAACAGAGAAGTGACCCCGCGGCGGCTCGGATGGGAACGTTAAGGACACACCTGAGCGGTCCCGTTCAAAGAGCACTGCGATAAGCTCCTGCTCGTTCTTGGTATGTGTCAAGCAAACAGAAAGCATCAGCTTAAGTCTACAGTTCTTAAGAAAGCTTAAGAAAAGGAGGATGGAAATGAAAAAGGACATCCTTTTACTCTAGAAGCATCTGTGAAATCCAGCCCATTAAAAAGCAGGCACGAGAGTGAATGGTCGAGGCAGTAAATTATTTCCAACTCTTGAGACAGCTCCTATAAAGTTGTCATTACTTGTCTACGCTATCTGGAGAACAGAGATAAGGTTAGAGCTGAAAAATATGAGTCTAAGTCAGCCAGCCAAACGATATGTATGAAATGCTGAGCTCCTTTCCCCGCTAACTGCTCGTGAAGAGCCAGAAGGGCTGGTACCGCACCCCGGAGAGCTGCAGACATCTGCAGACACCCCTAACACTGGTGAACTGAATAAACAGCCAAACAGGCAGCACAGAGAGCTCCTGCCCACGCATTTCACTGTACACCTTCAGCTTCCAGCTCTGATTTATCCACCTGCCAGATTTGATTTTGCCCAGGATGACAACCCAGCCTCAAACAGCTTTTTTTCCTCACCAGGAAAAAACACATTTTCTTTGGGGAACAGACACAACATCAGATAATATGTTTTAAAACCCTTAAAATATTTCTGCCCACTTATTTGGAAGCATACAAAAACTGTTCTGGCCTTTTTCTCTGTTAAATACAGTTCTCCCAGCCAGGAGCTGCTTTTAGCGGCTGAGCTTTTCCCAGCCTAACATTTTTAATGTACAGGAGGAATGTATACATGCAAGTCAGACTACTAAATTATAAACTTATGCAGGAATAAAACTCTCCATTACCTCAAACAGTTTCAGGGTTTTTGCAACTCTATCCCAGCAAATAATTATATCTCAGCTGTAACAACTCAGACCCATATAACTACCAGGATGCTAAGGCATTTCACAAGCTTACCCACCACCGACAGCGACAGCTTTTGAGATGGGAAGCACAAACTCCTTTCCTCAGACAGTAGCTCTGCAGAGCTGTCTTGGAGCAGCCCTGAAGACCATCAAATTGTACCCAACTTTCCTGATAACATCAGAGACCGAAAACTCAAGTCTTGTGAAGCAATTAAGGTCAACGCATACAAAAAAAAATAGCTTGCTATATATATATATTTATGCACACACAATTTAAATGCAACATTTAACACTCCAAAGTTTACTTCAAGATTCAAATTTCTTATATTTGGTAACCACGCCTCAAGAGTTGACATTCATCCTATTTACCTTTGCATCTGAAAAACCGGTCTCGTTAAAGCCTAACGAGAGCAGCTCGGGTTAGAGATGCCGCGTTCACAAGGATGAAACACCGGGCCCTGCAATGGTGGCAAGAGGAAACGAAGGCAAACAGCCACTTGCCTCTCTGCTGAGTAGTTTTGAAGTTGTATTTGCAATCTATAGTATCTTTGGGCTCTCATTTCTAGGCTTGACAGGAAAGCAGGGCTGGACTCCCGACAGCAGCTCCCCCGCAACCGAGAGGCTTCCAGCCCTAACCTCAGCACAGACACCGAACGCCGTATTCGAATGACGTCCTCCACGTCGGAGGATCAGAAAGACAGCAGTTTGTTTTTTCTAATAATTTCTCTTCTTTTCAGTCTTTATTTTCAGCGAAAAGGAATGTCAAGGACACATCCTGTTTCACTCTGTGAAATAATTCCCGTTGAGGTTAAAGGAAATATTCCCTAAATGCCAAATCCAGCGTTAATTATCCATGTCCTCCAAGTTCTCAGCTGTTTCTCACTCGATGGGGATGAGCCACAGTAGTTCAGACATACGGCTTCAGAGCCCACCAGGCTGAAACAAGCCCCATGTCACGAGGGGAACGCAAGTAATTTTAAATCATGCAAAAGTAGTTGCTAACGACACTCCAAGACAACCAGAAGTCATCCATGGGGGATCACAGGATGAATCGAGGTCATTTAAACGACTCTTACATGACAGCCAACACTTTGTCAGGCTTAACACTGTGCAGCGAGAAACCATCGCTTGAAAAAAAACTCGAAAGAAGTACTAGCAAAACCAAACCCAAGTCCACAGGACACATAGTCCCTTATTTAAGTCATCTGATAGACTTCACAATCCTTGCAGAATAACCAAGACCAGAACACAAAGCTTTGAAGTCTCCAGAGTTCAAGGCTTTGTCATAATCCTGTTCCTGCTTCCTAAAAAAAACTGTGCTGATTTCTGACATTAAGAGCAGTAAGGAAGGGTCTGGGAAGCCCATCTGTGTCACTGCACAGGCAGGCTTCAACCCTCACCAGGCACTAGGCTGCTTTAATCGGATTACACTTTAAAACCAGGCAATTTACTCTGTGATGCCAAACTCGAAAGGATTTCTCATCGTGTCTTAATTAGGATGAGGCAAATGTCATTTCACCTTATTTCCAACCCACTTCAATATTAGATTTGAAAGACCACCTATGACATCTTCAGGCTTGTTTGGCCCGAGTCTGAAAAACAGCAGGCAATAGTAGATATAAATCGGATGAGATAATGTATTAACATCATATTTATGGCACTCACTTTTAGACAGGGTTGTGTTCTTGCATCCTTAGTACATAGCACTACAGACACTTCCTTGTAGCTGGAAAAAGCTTGAGGTTTATTTTTAAATGTAATCTCCCTTTAAAAGAAACCACGTGTTTAAATAACAAGGGAAGAGCACTAATATAATCTGAGTTTACCAACCCTAAACAACACGAACTCAAGCTCTGACTTTCCTTAAGCCAAATAACACACACTCTCCTGTTCTAAAAGCACCTTCTGGGATTTCATTAACACCCTGCTAGTTTCAGATGTATATACTGATTTTAACCTGAAACACTTCACAGCCACGCAAGGGGGGATACGTCAGCAAGTCACAAATGTACGTACACAGTTGGCCTCAGCACTTGGCACCTTCGGGCCTCCCCAACATTTAAGCAGTTCGTCTTTAATAACCACGGGGGAAAACAGCCACCTTAACAGCACAGTATACTGGAGTCTGCTACAACTCTTGCTTTAGGCAAAAGTAAAGTCAGAACCTACTCAAATCTGTAGATAAAAAAATAGTGTTAAACTCAAGCACCTTATCCAGCAGTCTGGATGCTCTACAGGATTTTCTTCCAGGACACAAACAGTTACAGAAAACTCAGCCCTGGCACACGTTATAGAGCATCCAGCTCCATATCCAGGTTGAATTAAAGAAAATTTAGCTCAGAAATTCATCCAGACTTCTCAAAGGCTGTCTTCCAGTTCATGCAACAAAGACCCCTGATAAACCTTGAACGTTTCTCAAGCGAGCCGTGGTGATTCACTGCAGCACAGAAAGTCATTTTGAATTCAGGTTTAAAAACGTGCACCTGACATGACAAACACCCAGGTACCGAATGGCATTAAAGCACTGCTGTACTTTAAGCAGGGCATTCCCCCACCCATGAGAGGGTGGCAGGCAAGTTCAGAAAGCCATAGTCCTTTGGGAAATAGGATATAAATAGCTCTGATAATACAGGCTCTCCAGATTTTGCACAGCAAAGAGGGCACGTTCACACACTCTAGCAGCTCACAGTTTCCTGCCCTCCGTCTTTAATTAAGCATTTTACCCCTTCATCAGTCTATCGAAGATCCTTCTTTTGCTGACAGCTACAGTCCCAGGTGGACCAACACTTCAATTTCTGTTTTTCTCCCTTCTGCAGAGAGCAGCTGTATTAGCTTCTCCAGTCTGTTGCCATAGAAACAAATCAATCCTCAACAGTTTTATTTTTACCAGTTTCTGTGAAATAGGATTTATCTCATTTCCATGACTAAGCTGTACTCCAGAGCGAGCTCTTTGGGACAGCGACAGTGCCTTCTCAGCATCGGACAGGACCTCGCTCCTGGTGTCAATGACAAGAGGAAATGGCCATCATCCTCATTTAAATGCACCTTCTTCACTTCGAGAGGACACTTAACCTTGAAACGATTCCCTGAGATGCAGCTGTATCTGTGGAGTGGAAAAGAGCAGAGTGGATGGCACAGTGTGGAAGACCATGGATGTGCTGGGAGGCTCAGCAGAGCACCCACCAGAAAGCTTGAGCACCCACCAGATGTTAAGCACTCTCTCTGCAGGCAGAAGGATCATCTCCACCGAGTCCCCACAAAAAGCTGCACGCACACTGAGTTCAGCTCAGTGTAAGCTCCTCATGAAAGGCGAAGGGCTCACAGGGGAGCTGAGGCATTAACACACGTTATCTGCTGCCAGCCAGCGAAGGTGGAAGGAGCTCAGCCTCCAGGAACTTGTCCTATCCTTGTCCAAGTGCAGCTGGGAGGGGGCTTTCCCTTTTGGTCTGGGATGAACGCAGGTGTAAGCTGTATGTATTACTTCTGTATCACATCTTTGTCTTTTATATCCCGCTTGCTTTCCTACAATCTCAGTAAAACAATGCATTACATTAAAGAAAAAAACAAACACTGGATGAACACTGCTTCTTGGCTCAGCTGCTCCTAATATATCAAACGCTTGTTTCATACATTCATCTTTAGAAAGTTCAGCTCTCTGCCAAACAGCTTTAATCAGCCAGAGCAGCGTAGGACCCACGTCACCAAGTTGAGCAGCTCCACTTCCACAAACACATGCTATTTAGGCAGTCCATATGCAGATCCGAATTACTGCACGCAGAGAGCAGCAGCAGGACAACTGCTCTCCAAGCAAGAGAGAAGGGGAGGGGAGATCCTGCCCCTCCAGACTGTCACCTGCGGGTTTCCGCCACCTCCCTCCGATTGGGTCTCGGAACTGTGCAGCCTCACGAAACAAAAGTTTTCTGTTAGATGAGCCAGCTGGAGTGATTCACTCTGGCACAGCCACACAACAACTCGAGTATCAGGGAAAAGAAGATGGGGGAGGACAAGACCACTGCTCTCGGCAACTAACTGCTGGACAAGCTTAGTTGTAACCTTCAAATTTCGCTATTACGTGCCAAGAGCCGTTCGTTAAACATTCAGCGTCCAGCTGAACTCGGCGTAGCTCCTGCCTTCGAAACACTGAGCACTCTGGGTGTACTCGAGTCTGCAGTGATGTTTCTTCAGTTTCGGGACTGCAGACAAAAGCAGAGGGGAACAAGGCTGTGGAAATGTCCGTATCTCATCGCTCAAATATCCCGTATTTGTTTACATGCATAGCTGTGGTTTTGGTCCTGAAATTCCTAAACACGGCTCAATGGTGGGATAAGAAGTTAGGGTGTACAGATCAAAAAGCCATCAGGGAATCTCACAAACATCCCCTCAGTCCACTCAAGTCACACAAGTATCCACTCTGCCATCAAGGCAAACACAGAGAAATCCCCCTGTGCAAACGTGCTGAACACAGCTGCTAATTCCAGCACCAATAAAGTGAGCCCTAAAGTCTCCAAGATGCAGATTTCCACACTGCATCTGGCATTTTAACCAAACCATCGGTGCCCAGCTCAAACCACTCCTGTGGGCATCCCGAACACAAACCACCTTCTCAGTCCTCTGGCTTCCTACAGCTCTTTGGGATACTCCAGCCAGCTCTTGAGCCAGCCTTGTTCAGGGCATGGAAAAATAAGCAAACTGCATGTCATGGACGCATTTCACTGTTCCTCCCGTGATGGGGCACAGCACAAATCTTCTGTGAGCCCCGTGAATGCTAAGAGCTGCAAAATGATGCTCCTGGGAAGGAGTATAGCCTGGCAAGTGGAAAAACACCCCGGGAGCCCCATCTCCTCGGCTCTGCTCCTGCCCCCAGCCCCCTGTGACACGTGAGGATACCACAACTATTTAAATCCTGGCATCTGTCAGCAGGCGATAACTGGCTTGGTTCTGACCTCCTCAGCATCCTCAACACGATCTGACCCATCAAACACTCCTCACCTACCATCCTGACCCACCTCATGCTCCTCACACCACGTCTTAGCCCACAGTAACTCCCTCACGGAGGATTTGAAGTAACCTGTATGAGCACATGGATATTTCCAAAACCTGTTGGGCACTTCAAAACACTCCGCTGAGAAACTCTCAAAGTGAAAACGAAGCTCATGTGTTCTCACCCTCCGTCTGACATAAACACGTTGGCAATCCCAAGACAGCAAGTCCCAGGACAGCAGAGGACTCAGCACCAGGGTGAACACTGATGGGAAGTCATCACAGCCAGAAGAATTCGCCCCAGCCTGGACACCCACCTACATTATAAAGCCAATATTGGGTTAATCAGTCACAGAGGCTTTGAGTCACTGCCTACACAGTTCAGACACTTCTACTCAGAGTTAACTCAGAGATTCCTATCCAACGTGCTGCACCCAAGGCATGTTGCTCGAAGGCTGCGCTACTTCAATCGATTCACACGTAGGTGAGCAAAGCAGGGCACAGCTAATGTGACCTGAGGTCCCACAGCAAGTTTACAGCAAGAAAAACCCACTCCTCCCCAGACACAACCCTAATCACAGAATCACGCTGACCAAAGCAAGCAAATAAAATATTCCAAAGCTGAATTAGAAGATCACACAGATACAAAACGCTTAATAGTCACTGCCAATAATTGCAGCCTTCCTGAATTATTTAAAAAGTGCTTAGAAAACAATTCACAGAAAAGAGCCGGTGCACACCTAACGCCTGTGGCACTAATACTCCTAAAATACCAGCGTTCAGGTATCTAATTAAAGAGAGATCTGTCCTGCTCTGCTGTTTGCACGGCAGGGTGTGGAATAGAAGACAGTTTAAAAGTGGGCGAGATATTATTAATCACGGCACCAAGAAGAGGTGAAAGATCCAGCAACGATTTCGAACACAGCCCTATTTTATGAGAACGCACCGAGAGCAACTTCCATTTTATGGGGAAGGGGAAGATTTTGTTTGCACCTTTACACAACCCTGGAAGGTCGGACCTTGGAGCCGAGCTGCTGTTCCCTGCCGCTGTCTCAGTCGAACACTGCAGGACTTGCTGCTTACTCACAAGCCCTGGCCACACGTAAGGGGATAACGACACACTTGTGAATGGGCACACACACTAACAGCCTTATCCTTACCTCCTACGGGGAGAGTTCTCTTTTCCCCATCAGCTGCAGGACCTCCCTTCCTGATGGAAACACCACGGGCACAGACGTTGCAGCCAGACTCCCAGGTCACCAGCAGAACGTGCAGCACTAACAAATCATTTCTTTAAATCATCCAGCTGCACAAGAACAAATATGAAACCCCACTTTTTTAAATAGAAATATTTTTCCTGCCTCTAACCACGTTTGGACTATTTGAAGCTGCTTTAAGTGTTCAGCCATTACACCATGTCATTTCCTAAACCAAACCAAACACTCACCAGTAATAACTGCTGCAAATTGACTAGAACACTTGCTGTGGCTTCTGCGAAGCAACAACCGAACCCTTTCCCACAACAGATGTGTACAAAAAAGTCCTAATTCACAGCAGAAGTTTCTCCTTGATACACTTACAGAAAACTACATATACAATCTGGGGCTCAACAGCAGCCTCAGTTTCCCCTCCCGTCAACAAAGATCCAGTCTTTTCACATCAAGAGATGAAAATAAAAAGCTTTTTCTGCAGATTTGGCTTTAACACAATTCATCCCTTACTGCTACTGGCAAAACCTACTGAATGCAGCTTGATATTTCAGGCCACAGATTGTTTTGCTCCTTCCTGCCTTTAACTTCACAGTGAAGCAGCAACAAAAAAAAAAAAAAAAAATACATCCAAATTGTGCAGCCTCTATGCAGAAGTGCGCCCTAAAACCCAAGAAACCTCACGGATTCAGCCAGGATTTGCGATTTCTGGACTTGCTGTTGCTTATAAGCATTAAGCCATGTTTACGGTAAGTTGATATTATCTCTAGATGCTCACTGATCTATAAGAGATGCTTTTGCCTGTGCTATATATGTTCTGAAAAGCAGAGGAGCCAGGGTATGAGCAAGGAGTGGAGCATCAGGCTCCTGGACGTGGCTTTCAGCAGATTTCCAGGCCCTGGACGGATCCCAACGATCACGTTACGTGAGCAGATCCCGGAGGCTGCGTGGACGGCAGCGCGAAGCCAAGCCTCCCCCAAACCCTGGCAAGCCACCGCCTCTTTGTAAGCCCCACCATCTGCTTTGGCAAAAGCCAGAGACCGACCTCCCTCTCCCCTCCTGCTTCTCATCCTCCCCACATCCTCCTCCTTACCTCAACCCGCCGCTTGCGTTCCCTTATTCACATTAGCGTTTATTTTCCTACCTAATATTTTTAGCGTTACACATTCACCCCCTCGGGAGAGACTTTATCTTTAATTCTGTCTTTGCATTTCCTTCTCATTTGGCTTATCACGGTCTATCACGTCTTGCTTCCTGCTTACCTGCAGAAAGGGGTGATTTCGTTTGGAGTTTGTGCACGTCTCGCACCCCGAGGGCTCAGCTTGGCGATCTAAGCAGGAAGTACGAAAGCCTCAGCCCTTGACAAAGTTCACATTTAAATTACAATAAACACGGTGGGCAGTTAAGTTTATGTGACAAAACAACACATTGCACAGAATTTACTGCCAGGGGCATCTTCTATGCCTTTATGGACTGGCAGTTGCTCTCCTTGTAAAAAAAAGGCACAAAATGATTATTAGCTCAGCCGGGTCCCCCAGCTCAACCCAAACACTTACCAGGGTAACGGTGGGAACGCAGCTTCCCACACCACAGACACACGTGGTTCTTCTAGGAAACCCCTGGTTTGTACCTAACTCCAAACTATATTTTTGAGATGTCTAAACTGCTGCAAAACTGCAGAGAAAAAGCTGGGACCAGCACCTCAGAAAGGGAAATGGGCCTTTGAGAACAGGTAATCCGAAGAGTGAGACTTGAAAAATAGGAACTAAATACCGTGCTGACATCAAAGAGACCTGAAATCACACGGAGGAAGGAACAAGGGAGCTCTGCCAGCCCAGCCAAGCGTTATGACCCTGTTCTCGGAAGGAGCTTCAAGGGGTGGAGGACAGCTCAGCACCCCCCTTCTCAGGAGATATCTGTACTCCAGCAGCTTCAGCGGGACCAGGGATCAAACATCACCGCGCTGCTAAAAGCTGGCTGAGGAAGGGAAAACACGGAACATACAGACCTGACCGTGGACAGGTTTCTCCACCACCACCGAGGGGTAAGAAACCCTTCATTAGAAAAGTTCCCATGTTCTAGTGTTGATAAAGTTTCCAACACCACACACATCCCTAAAATTAAAGCAACCTGCCTTGTCTTGTCGATGCAGACCCCTACCCCATCAGCTCTGGCCATCCCCCTGTCTTCCAGGCTGGCTGCGGTGTGGCAGAGCCATTGCACAGGTATCAGAGATGCTTTTCACAGGTGCCCAACTAAGGAATTGTGTTTGGCTGTTACAAAAGGCACGAGGCCATTTCTGCCAGAAGCCCTCAGCGAAACCAACTTCTGAGCAAGGATAAAAGCAGTCTTACCCCTTTTCTAAATACTTCCAAATCTCAGTTGACAAGGCTTTGTAACCTAAATTCTCTCAGATACAGCTTTATCATACACAGAAAAAACTAAATCCCTGCTCCAGAAACCTATTTTGTGATTTCTCAACCCACCAGCACTGAAGACATCTATTGTTTAAGCAGCTTTCCTGCACTGTAGAGCCTTCAGAACAGCTGCCAACTGAAGCACCTTCTCCATCAACTTACTTCTTCCATTAATGTTTCCACTTAATTGGCACTGTGACTTTCTCCAGACACATGTCCAGTCCGTATTTACTGGTTTTCATTTAGAAAATGTATCTAATCATAATTAGGAAAAATAATCAGGATATAAGAATAAGATTTAAGAGAAAACCCTTCAACTTTAAGTTATTCCAAAGTTGTTCTTGACCTGTTGCACTTTCAGGAGAAGGCAGGGGCTGGTGGGGTGGACGCAGTGCAGACCCTTTTCTGTCACCTCTACCCTTCCACCCTCCTCCCACAGCACCAGCTCCCTTTAATTTGCCAATCTTTGACTTTCCACGAAGTGTCAGCCAGACAAAATTTCATATTCCGTTTCCAAACCCTTGAAGTGATTTTAAAAGGCGCAGAGAAAGGCAAAGTTAGCTATAATTAAATACCATGCCTGCTGTGGAGCACTTATTGCAACACCCTCCCTGCCCCCAGGAAGCAGGGAAACCGCAGGCGAAGGTGCTCTGGAGGAATCGAGCACCTTGAGATGAGCAGAGAAGTCAGTAATCAGGTTGGCACCGGGGGAAACAGCTGATTTCACACTTGGCAGAGTGAAAACAAGACCACAACAGAGACAGGGTGATAAACACACACAAGACAACTGCCCAAATTTCTTCTCTGATTCGCTAAGGCCACTTTGAAACTTAGTCCAGCTACTTTTTTTGGAAACTCAATCCCCCAAATCCAATGTTTTGCTGCTGTACTAAGGGGACACGAAGGAGTATGTTTGCTACCAGAATTAACCTTTCAGCAGAGCCATCTCACAGGCACACCAGGATGCCAAGCAGTCACTGGGATTGAGCCTGCACTACAGAAAATAACAGGTTTTGAACATCGCCCAGCTTGTCCCAGCTGCTCCCCAAACAATTGTCAGGCTCTCCTCCCAGGTAAATTGAGCAGCTGATTCTCATAAAACCCTCCTCACTCTAAAACGAGCACAAGTCTTCTCACATGGAGTCATTTAATCCAAAGTAAAAGCCCAAGGAGTTGACAGAGCACCATGCACTTCAAGAAAGATGTTGAGGTGTTGGAGCGAGTCCAGAGGAGGGCGACCAAGCTGGGGAAGGGTCTGGAGGGTCTGACCTACGAGGAATGGCTGAGGGAGCTGGGGGTGTTTAGCCCAGAGAAGAGGAGGCTCAGAGGTGACCTTAGTGCAGTCTACAACTACCTGAAGGGAGGTTGTAGCGCAGTGGGAGTCGGCCTCTTCTCCCAGGCAACCAGTGATAGGACAAGAGGACACAGCCTCAAGCTTCACCAGGGGAGGGTCAGGTTGGACATTAGGAAGCATTTCTTCTCAGCAAGGGTCATTAGCCATTGGAAGGGGCTGCCCAGGGAGGTGGTGGAGTCACCATCTCTGGAGGGGTTTAAGAAAAGACTGGACATGGCACTTAGTGCCCTGGTCTAGTTGACATGGTGGTGTCAGGGCCATGGTTGGACTCGATGATCCCAGAGGGCTCTTCCAACCTCATTGATTCTGTGATTCTGTGGAAGTTTGGTGGGAAAACGGGATCGTTATACTGTCAGCTGACAGACATATAAGCGAGTCGAGTTAACGAACGCAGAAGCTATGAATGACAGCTGTGACACTCACCATCCTTCAGATCCGTGTCTACACCCAAAACCACGTTTATGTGGGAAAAATCCCACTAACTGATCAGCCGTCAAACAGCCTGCCTGCTCCAAAATCAGCCCATACCACAAGCCGTTGTCTTACCGGGGAAAAAAAGGGTCACCGTCATCACCCCGCGTTGTGAGAAAGTGTGGCGGAGCTGTTAGAACAAGAGGCTGATAACACCCGGGGTGTGTATTTAACTCACTGACCCTCTCCACTTTATCTGAACACCCCACAAGTACATCCATCTTCTAACGCAGACAAGCCTGAAGTGGTCAGAGCAATCTCCCACTCAAAACAAGGGCACAGAGAGTTTAATATATTAAAAGAGAAGAATAAAGTACGAATAAAGCAGATTTACATTTCAGAGAAGCAAATGTACGCACCGGGAAAGCACAAGCTCTGTGTCAGCGGGTCTCTGCCATTCAGCTCAACGTGCCACAGCAGAGTTGTGATAAGGTTATGTGAAAGGGAAAATGGATCAAATTTGGCCACAAATGGGCAAGTCTTATCCTCCTAAATAGCCAGGCCACACAGCAACAGCATCACTCAGCACCGGACTCAAACCTCCTCCCCCAATATAAACCAGTTGCTCGGGGGACAGGAACGCCAGCGTTTCCAGCAGCACACCAGCAAGGGGTTTCCTTGGGAGACGCCAAAAAAAAGGGGAGGAGAAAAAACTAACAAAGGTCTAAGAGCTTCAAAACGGAGCAAATCCCGCAGCACGGTACTTTAAATGCTAAAGCAAATCACTCTGCCTTTCACGTGCTTGCGCAGCCCCTCGCACAGCACCGCCGAGCCCCAAACCCCCCGATGCGAGAACCACAGCAGAGAAGCATGAAAATGACCGAGGGTGAGCGCGCAGGGAGCAGGGAGCGGACGCCTTCCCCGACACCCGCCTGCACATCGGCCCCAGGACATTCATCCAGCAGCTCTCCTCACCGTGGGAACCTCCACACGTCCTGGCTTCAGAGCCAGCAGTCTCTGCTAGCACCCTGACGCAGAGTCCTCCTCCATATGCATCCCATTTTCCCAGTTACACCAGTCTGCAGCCACTGACAGTAACCAGCAGCATCCACAATACCGTAGCCTGCAGCAGTCCGAGCCCCGGGGGACTCACCACCACCAGGCAGCACCCAGCCCTGGAAGCACCCGCTCCAGACAGACTCCTTTCCTCTCCCAGCCCCTGCCACTCCTTGCCTCAGGGCACACCAGCCCCCTCACGCCCCTGGTCCCACAGGCAGCACCAACCCCTCAGGGCCCCACCAGCCCATCCTCACGCACCCTGTGTGCCCCACATCCATCACAGCCCGCTGTGCCCCTCAATTCCCATCCAACGCGCCTCCTCCTTCGGCCCACGCTGGCCCAGACCCCCAGGGCACCGGCCTCCTCCGTCCCTCGCAGCGCTCCAGCCCACACGGCCGAGCCCCAGGGACCTCCAACATCCCCTTATCCCACAGCCCTCTCACCCACACGCTTCACCCCCCGTGCACACCCAAACCCCTACAGCAGCCCCCCTGCCCTACAACCCCTCATGCCCCCACACCCCCTGCCCCACACCCCTAGCCCCTTGTCCCACACCCCCCAGCCTACACCTTCCAGCCCCACACCCCTACAGACCCCCCTCCCCACACCTCCCACCTCCTCTGCCCCCAGCCCCTATCAACATGACCCCATAGCTCCATCCTCCCTCCCTGCCCCACAGTCCTACCACACCCCAAACCCCCATACCTCCTACCTCACCTACAGCCCTACAGCCCCCCCCAAGCCCCACAGCCCCCACCTCCTGTTGCATGGCCCCACAGCCCCCCCCAAAGCCCCACAGCCCCCACCTCCTGCTGCATGGCCCCAAATCTCCCCAAGCCCCACAGCCCCCCCTCCTGCTGCATGGCCCCACAGACCCCCCCAAGCCCCACAGCCCCCACCTCCTGCTGTATGGCCCCACAGCTGCCCCCAACCCCACAGCCCCCACCTCCTGCTGCACAGCCCCACAGACCCCCCCAAGCCCCACAGCCCCCACCTCCTGCTGCACAACCCCACAGCTCCCCCAGCCCCACACACACCGTCCCCTACCCTGCGGCCCCGAATCTCCATACCCCTCTTCCAGCTCCATGACCCTACAGCACCCCATCCCCCTATCCCCCCCAACTCTAAACCCCCCCAGACCCCCCTCCTAGGCTCCAACCACACTCTCTCCACCTCCCCCATCTCCCGCCCCACAGCCTCTCCCTCCCCTCACCCTATATACGCCCCTCCTGCCCCACAACCCCCCAGCCCCCCCAGCCTCCCCCTTACCCACCAGGCCCACAGCCCCCTTCCCTCCTCCCCCCAGGCCCTCCAGCCCCTCCCCAGCCCTGCGCCCCCCGCCCAGGCCGCGCTCACCTGAGGAGACTGGACAGCGGGTGCCCCACACCGCCGCTCCCGCCGCCTCCTCCGCCGCCTCCCCCCCCGGAGCCGCTTCCACCACCTCCTCCTCCTCCTCCTCCTCCGCCACCGGAGCTACCGAAACCGGAGCTGAGACGTTTCCCCGATAATAATTTCTCTACGGCGGGCAGGTTCCCGGTACGGGCGGCCTCAAGCAGCTCCTGCTCCTTCCCCATGGCCCGGCCCGGCCGCCGCCGCCCGCCGCCGCCGCCGCCTCCCGCCAGGCCCCGCCCCCCGAGCGCCCTTCCGGGGCGGGGCCTGCGGGGGGCGGGGCCTGTGGAGGCTCCGCCCCCCCGCTGGGTTATTCTCTCACTGACCCCTTCACTCCACCTTATTTTTTGCCACGTTTTAATTAATTTTATGGGTTGAACGCGCGAATAATGTAAAAGTGGGATTGCAGCACGTGCTGCAGGGTGAAAGAAGCATTTTTTGGTCAAATCCCGTCTCCCAGGTTTCTACTACGCTGGTGTAAAGCACACACGGGCGTTCGCTCAGGGGCGTGTATACAGCAGGGACGCACATAAAGAAGGAATGTATATAAAGGAGGATGTATATAAAGAAAGAATATCTTTGCCAAGGGTTTCCCTCCGCGTGTTTATGGGGAGGGTGAATATTCAGGGATAATTTCGCAGCTGTTTTCCCACAGGGAGGTCACGGGGGAGGCGCGGTGATTTGCATGGCACGCTGAGGATCAGTCTACGCCAGGAAGTGAAGTGGTTAGAAGCAGTTATAACGCTCCAAGCCTGCATGAAAAATAATTCAAATGCGGCCAGATGGTTCATTTGAACGTAATATTAACGGTATCCATCCTAACAGGCAGCCAGTTTTCAATCCCTGTGTTCAGGGAAGCCTGTTACAGTGCGGTTCGTGCTCGATAGAGGTGAAGGGAGCTCGTCCTGAGCCCGTGTTGTGCCACACGCACAGGAGGAGACTCACAGGGCACAGGCTCAGCGTCCATCACCAGCCTCGCGCCGCCGAGCCCTCCTTTGGGACTCCACGCGCAGCGTCACCCCCGTGCTGTGGGGCTCGGGACCCCTGAACCTCACCGAGGAGGAGGATGTGTAAAGGCCCTGCTGGAAATTTCATGTATTTAGCCCCCCAGCCCTTCTCACCCCAGTTCCCCAATTCCCCCAGCTCCCCCAGTGCCCCCAGTTCCCACCCCAGTTCCACCAGTGTCCCCCCCCTCAGTGCCTCCAGCCCTTTCCACCTCAGTTTCCCCAGTCCCCCCAGTGGCCTGAGTTCTTCCAGTCCCTCCAGTTCCCACCCCAGTTCCCCCAGTGCCTCCAGCTCTTCCCACCCCGGTCCCTCCAGTTCCCCCCCAGTTCCCCCAGCGCGGCCCCACGCCTCACCCGCCGCCGCAGGCCCGTTGCCCTGGCGACAGGCCCCGCCCCTCCGCCGCGGCCCTTCGCGGCGCCCGTAGCTGCGTCATCAGGGAGCGACGTCGCAGCGCGGGGCCATGGCGGACCCCGGCGAAGGGGGTCGGGAGGAGCTCGGGGCCGCCACCGACCAGGAGCCGCCGCCCGCGGCCGCGTCCCCCTCGGGGGATGGAGCGGAGGCGGAGCCGGAGGCCGCGGAGGTGGCAGGCGAGGGCGAGGCGGGAGAGGCTGGCGGGGGCGGCGAGGCCAAGGCGGAGGCGCCGGACGGGGAGGTGAGGCCGGGCCGGGCCCGCTGGGAGCGGGGAGCGGGGCCGGGCCGGGCTGTGGGGGCACCGGGCCGGGCTGCGGGGCCGCCGGGCCGAGCGCTGCGCTCTCGCCCAGGTGAGGAGCGCGGAGGCGGAGGCGGTGGACGGGGAGGACCCCAGCCTGCAGGCGTGCGCGGCCAAGAAGGTGAAGCTGGAGCTGAAGGAGAGGAAGGAGAAGAAGCACAAAGTGGACGAGGACGAGATCCAGAAGATGCAGTGAGTGCCGGGGGGGGCGGGGGCTCGGGAGGGCGCCGCACGCTGCGCGGGGTTTGCCGCTGGAAACTGTGTAATAATTGTTTAATCAGTTAATGAGCCCGTAATTAAGGATGTCCGGAGCTCCATCCCAGACCCCTCCCCTCCCGGCGGGCCCAGCCATTTTGCATTATAAACTAAACCTTAGCACCGCTGTTCCCTTCCCAGCTCCATTTCGTACCGCAGGAGGGTTAGGATGGTAGAAGGGCTTCACAGGGCTGTTGCAGCAGCCTGAAGAGCTTCAGACTTTTGTTTTTATTTTTGCTGTAAACGATCAATTCTCTCCACTCCAGAATACTGGTCTCATCCTTTTCTGAAGAACAGTTGAACCGTTACGAGATGTATCGCCGGTCTGCCTTCCCCAAAGCTGCTATTAAACGGGTATGACTTCAGTAACGCTTCGCCACAGATGGAGGCTGAGCTGAGCAGGCAGGCTGAGCCTTACAGAGCCTGGCTGTGGTCTTATCTGGGCCTCGCACAACACGAGCTGGCTCTGTGGTATGCAAAGGCAGTGGCTGCTCCCTGCTCCAGCTGCGTCCTGGCCCCTGTGGCTGAGACCATTGTCCTCAGATCAGCTTATCCCATTATTGGCCAGCTCTGTGCCCTCACACGGTTTATGAGGTTTATATAGAAGCTCGTCTTTAATAACAGTGGGCTGGGGGGTGTGAGGCAAGGGGAAAAAGTGGTTGCTGGTACAGGGTCTGCAGCTGAATGAGGGCAGGCTAAAATCTTTGACAGCCAGTATGTGCCCAAAGTGCAGGACCTAATTCTAAAGCTCATTTACTGCTGTTCAGTACGTTTCAGTAGCCCTTGGTTGACATTTGACAGGCTCAAACTGCTAAATGGGAGTTAAAATGTTTCACCGTTGCTGTGTGCACCTCGCTCAGCTGTCTGTCTCCCTTCCCCAGCTGATCCAGTCCATCACCGGCACCTCCGTCTCTCAGAACGTGGTTATCGCCATGTCTGGCATCTCCAAGGTCTTTGTTGGGGAGGTGGTGGAGGAAGGTGAGTGGCAAATGTTGAGTACAAAGTTAAGAATCCAGGGTAAATTCATGGCTTAGAGCAGGACATGGAATGAGACGGGACAGGGGTTCCCAATCTTGCTGTCCCGTGGAGCCCTCTGACCTTCTAGCAGCAGCAGGGAGCTACGTTGAGAGCTAAGCCAAGAGAGGGGTGAAGCGTTGTTGGTGTTGCCCCTAGTCCCCTTGAATCCCATCAGTATCACTGACCATGAGGCAGCAGAGGCTGGTGACCACTGACCTCCTGTTTCGTCCTCTCTACAGAGGATAACTTGGAAGTTCTTGCTCTGTACGTCGGCCTGGGAGCAGGCTGCAACCGGGCAGTAAAGATCTTTTGTTAATGCTGCCGTGGACAAATTCAGCCCAGAGGGAAATGAGTTATTTCAGCCTCTTAACCTATAAGATTCTTCCTTTATGGGATGAGCCAAGATCTCCTTGGGACACCGGGTGGGCGGCTGACCCAGCTGTGTCCCTGCTCTGCTTGGGCTGGAGGTGGTGCTGGTTTTGATACCAACCAGTTTGTGTGGACTTGTCACACAGAACACGGCCTGTCCGTGCTGGGATCACCTCTGCCGGGGTGATGCAGCTTTACTGCTGCTGTCTCTGCAGCACTGTGTGTTGCCTGAGGCATTTTGGATAAGCAGCTTCACTGCTGTTAATTGTTTCATGTCATTAATTGCCTTGTGTCCTTGGCAGGAGGCGTGAATGATACTTACTGTAAACGATAGAGAAGAAACTGGCCCCTAAATCCACTGTAGGTTGTACCTTCCTGTCACTACTGTACACAACCCCAAAACACCCCACCCTGCCGTGGGGTGGCTTTAGAGCAACTGGTTTAAGATCATAAGTTCTTGCGTGACTCAAACAAGCATATTCCAGAGTAGCTGAATGGTTTAAAAAGCAGTTTGTTCTGGTCCAGTGTTGATGCCCCTGGGAGTGACTTTTCTTTCATTCTTGTGTGTTAACAAAATGTGAACTGTAAACCCTGAACAAAAAGGTTCCCTGTTGCCTTTAAAATTAAAGCTCAGACAGTAGGAGATGGGCTAAGCTTTGCTGTCCCACTCACGTGAACTCTTTGTTTTCTGTTGTTCAGCCCTGGATGTGTGTGAGAAGTGGGGGGAGCTGCCACCTCTGCAGCCCAAACACATGCGAGAGGCGGTGAGGAGGCTCAAGTCCCGAGGACAGATCCCCAATTCCAAATACAAAAAGATCATCTTCCACTGAAGCAGCCCAAGAGCAGCAAGAGAAGACAGAAGTTAAAACAAGCTTCCTGTTGTGAACCTCACACCAGTGAGAGCAGAGCTATGAGACTGAAGCTCCTTCAGGAGCGTTGTGTGGAGACTTAAGTGACGGCAGGGAGGCTTCCTGCCCTCACTGCTGAAGCCTGGCTTGTCATCCCAGCGCTGTGCAGCAGCTGGCAGGGGCCAAATCCCTGACCTGGAGCCTTGGGCTCCTCTGCTTCAACAGAGCAGGGACAGGAACGTTCAAGGGCTTCAGGGTATTCGCCCAGCAGGGCCGTATTTTCTGCTGGCACACATGTAGTGGTGTCTGTGTACAGAAGGGTCTTTTTTTTTTTGTACATTAAACTTATTGTGTTCTTAGTCTTACTGGGAAATGCTAATTGTGGTGTTTGTGTGATGCAAAGCAGGGGGAGTGCACTGTGATGATCTGTCTCAACCAACCCCAACATGTTCCTGGAGCTTCGCCTTGCCTCGGGCATGTATTGTTCCATTAGCATAAGCAGGGCTGAAAGCTGCTGCTTCTGAAATCATCACTCCCTGTTCTTCCCAAAGCCAGTTTTGTGGAGCTGTCTAGAAAACAGTACAAGGAGGAAGGTGAAAGGGGAGAGAAAAGTGAAGAAAAAAAAAAAAGCATGAGCCTGGAAGGAGGTTAACAAGTTTAATTTCTTTTCATGGTTCATAGAACCAATAAATGCATGAGTGGAAATATACTGCAACAAAGTTCCAATACTGCCTAAAACTCAAATTCAAGTTCAGACTTGCACATTACCCACCTGTACAGAGAGGAGCCCCCTGTGAGCACGCTGCTTCTAACAATGTAACAGATGCTGAGGCCATGTGCTCTTCCCAGGGTAACTGTTGTAGTTACACAAAGGAGTAAGTTGGCTCTCATCATAACATAGAAAGAGTCCTTAAATAAAAGGCTCCAAAAAGTAAACTTTGCTCATCATCATCAGTGGAGATAGGGGAGTTTTTGTCCTCCCACACGTATGCCTTGTACACAGGACATGAATTTTGTTTTACAGTACTTGTTACTGGTACTTAAAACAATGGAAGTGCTTTAATTCTTAAACAAAACCAGTTGACTTGAGTTGCTGGAGCAAGAAATTTGCTGTAAACAACTTGGCCTCAGCTCTGTTCAGCCTGCACACGTGGGAGGGAGGGGTAAGGAGTTGTGTGACACTACAAGTAGGCACCACCTCCAAGAAAACCCTTTGCACCCTACTCATTTCCCAGGTTGGCTGGAGATGAAGCTGGACACCTACTCAAAGTCATGAAAATTTAAAAGAAAAGAAAAGAAACCTCCCGTTTTCAAGCAAGTAGTGAATAAAAAGCAATACCATTGCATTCCACCTAAGGCAAGCATTCTTACATTTCTTGCTTCACGCAGGAAGAGGGAACAAGCACAGAAGCACGAGGGTTTGACTAAACAAAGTTCAGCTTCTGCTTGTGTGAGCTTTGTGCAGCTGGTGATGGTACTTACAGTGAGCTGTTGGCGTATCGGTTTGTTTCACAGCAAGTCTAGATATGCAGATGCTTTGTTACCTCCTTTCTTGCTCACAGCAAGTCTTACTTACTACGGAAGATAACTTGCATTTCAGAACCCCTGCTTTGACTTCCAGATTCTTCTACGCACGAGGCAGTATTGGTAAGGAAATGCCCGCTGATGCTTAGAAAGTTAAAGTGCATTTTCCTCTTGCGAACAGGCCTGACGGGCTGCTCTAGTGCATCTTCCGCCACAGGCAGCACCACAAATCTGTGCTGTCACAGTTGAGCAGGGGCTGGGTCACAGAACGGGCTCCAGAGAAACAGCCAGGTTGTCTAACGGGAACGAGGAGGAGTGGATCCTCTCCCGTGGAGGAGGGAAAGCAACTGGCAGAAGCCAGAGCATCCAAACCTCAGAGCTAGCCCAGGTTAAGTGGGTCGTGAGCGTGCAGCCTCCTGCAGCTCAGCTCCCGTGCTTCTGCCACAGGCAAGCGCTCCTGCTTTTCATTCATTTGTGGCTGCCTGCGGCCAGAGGTTCAAGAAGGAAGGTCGGGCTCTCACTGCTGCTGTTATGTCTGATTGCAAGCACTGGTCAGTCAGATCTTGGAAGAAATGCTGGACTCTGGCAGCACAGCCTGCCCCGAGGCTGGCTGTTCAAACCTAGCATGCAAGGACTAATCCCAACAACTGTTATTCAAAGCTCCCTTCAGCCTAACGGAGTCAAACATGGAATTAAGATGATGATCTTAAGAGTGACAGTTGTTTTAATCACCGTCCCTCTCTTACATACCCTCTTCTTTCAAAGTGAAAGCTAACAACCACAAGGAATCCACTCTTGGCTCTCCGCAAACCACAGACAGCAGTGCCTCCACATCTAGCCTAGCGCTGTAAACACGTCCCTGTTTCCCCTAGAGCTAAAGCAGAACTAAAATGATCTCAGGAGTGCCTGTTCAGGGGAAGTGTTCAACAGCTTGGCAAAGGGACAAGAATATAAGAGCACAGTAGGAAAAACAAACTTAACTCCCAAGTTACTTGCCTGCTTTTGCATAGTTTCCAGGCCTCACCTCATTATGGCTTGTAAATCAGAGGCTGCTCCTTGCATAGTGAGCAGGATTAAAATCTTGTCTTCCTTTACCTAAACTAATCTCAGTGGAGTAATGCTTAGATAGAAAAAAAATAGAAAAATCCATTAGATTAAAGTTTTGGGGAGTGTGATCAGCTAAAAATCACAGTAAGGGTTACCCAACCTTTATAGAGGAGTGAAGTTTTCATCTGATTATTAAAGGAGAATCACGTATAATCTGTCACTTTTCCTAGCACTTAGTGTGTGGCAACCGCCACCTGGTTTACATGCACTAAAAGCCTGTGCATCAGAAATGCTACATTTACATGAACACAAAATGCATCTAGAAAAAGCCAAATCAAAGTTTGAAATAAGATAAAATCCAACAAACTCTGCACACATAAAGATGCTGTGTGTAACAGGGGAGGGAACGGTCGCTCATCCGTAACACGGAGGGGGCTGAAAGTCACACCCCTCTGTATCACAACACAGAGCAAGTTCTCCTCTGAACAGCTTCTCCCTTCACAACTGCCCCTTATGGCTGCTTCCTTCTTCAGCCCATCAACCATGTATTGCCCAGACCAGCAGAGCAAAGAAACCACGTACCAGTTTGCCTTCAGGAGTGGATTTGATTCTTGCAGCTCATAAATGACATTTCCTTTTTTATTTTTTAAAATTAGTGTTTACTTCATATTTTACTAGGGTTTTCTTTTTTTCCCCTCCACGCTTGTAGAGGTTCTTTCTTTATAAATTCAGTCAGTCAGTGACCACAGAGGCTTCTTCCTCTTCAGGGAAGCAGCTCCAGAAAAGACGAGAATACAAACCACGCTCAACCCAGCAGCCACTGTTTCATCTCCACCCCACAGTGAGCAGTTCATAGTGTCAGCCTCCACCCAAGGGGGCCTGGTCAGCACCCTTCTCCTGACCCACATACCAACATCCCTGTTAAAAGACATTTAAGACCAGGCGTAAGCTCAGTGCTAAGAAAGACACATGACCGTGTAGGAAGGCAGCCAGCGGCCAGTACTGCTCTCCCTCTCCCCACTGGTGAAGCTCTGGCACACGATGGTTTGAGGACAGCGTGCATCCCAAAGAAAATGCATAGGTCATCTCATTCCGTGACTTAATCGACTTCCTTCACCCCTGTTCTTTGATTGTAAGATTAAAGAAAGTTTAAATAGCGCTTTGTAATGAAACAAATTAATTCCTTTGTGTTTCTGCATCAATAAAGCCAAACATTGCGGGATTAAGTGAGAATGAACTAAGTCTAATATACTACTGATTCTGTCTTGACACAACAAATTACTGGTGGAAAAAGAAGTCTGAAGGAATTTCTTTACTATCCTGACCCTGTTCTTGAGGGAACAATGAGCTGCAGCCCCCTTCCTCCACAGAGAGAAATCCCTTCTGCACCTCCCACACCAAGTGACCTCCTGTGTTTCTGTTTTTGATGTGATAGTACACGTGCTTTCCCACCAGAGCTCTGAGCAATGTTTTCTGCCATACCTATTCTCCATCCCTCCTTGACATGGTGAAGTAACTACACTCCTCTTGCTGTGTTCTGTCATGCATGATTGGGCAAGAACACAACAAGGACAGCTGAAAGAAGCAGAAACCCCAACATGAACCATCTCTAGATGTTACCATGAAAGGTGAAGGCTGAAAGCAGACTGTCACTACCACCCATGGATGAAGAGACACGGGGTGTCCCCCCCCCAACTTCTGACTTTTTGATTGTAGGCTGACCACTGCCCTGGTTCAGTGACAGAGGCAGCACCATACTGCCAGGACAGAGAAAAGTGGCTGCAAACAGATAATTCCTTCTCATTCCTTCCCTGTTGCTCAGCCAGGCCTTCCTTCCTTTCTCCCTCTTTCAAGTTCATTTTGCAATCACAGTTGGTTTCCATTCTTTGAGGCCATCAGTCTCCAGGAGGTTGACCCGTTTAGCAGCAATATAATCAAACTAGCCGCCTTAGTGCTGGTGGTGGTCTCCACTCCTCCGGAGCAGCTGCAGCCTGCGCCTTCACTGTCAAAGCTGGAAGAGGGGATTGTATTTCCTAATTTCCTGCAGAAGGCGAGCCTTGTCCATGTTGGCTTCTGCAAGGGCTATTTTCATGGTCTGAAGCTCCTTTTGCAACTCTGGCACTTCCTTTAACTACAAGAGACAAACAGAAAAAAAAAACCAAACCAGGAGTTTCCAAAAGTAAAGCAGCAGGGCAGATCTCACTGCACCGATGTGCTCAAAGAAGAAAACCAAAGCAGGAGCTTTGGAGATGAATTACACTATGTGACACAACCACACAAAGCTCAGACAACGTGACCCAGTTTGAGTTGCAGAAATACTTGCCGACTGGTGCCTGCTGACTTCCATTCCTGTCCTTAGTCAGCTCAGGCTGCCAGTGATGGCTGTCTAACCACTGTTTTCTCCCAAGACTTCCCTTCACATTTCTAGGCACAGGAACAAGACTTGCAGTGGGTAAGGTTTTTTCCTGCAAAGCAGCTAGCTTTGGCTGAAGATGACTATACAAAGAAAGCAGGAAGAAAAAAATTGGGCTCTGATCTGCATTATTCTTTTATAAAGGGTCCTGATACACCTCTAAAGATCTGTTAAGATGATAGCTGGAGCAAGCAGATATTTGGCATTTCTTGTCTCCATGACCAAAGTTAATTCTGTCCTCAAACTTTGCCAGCGAGATCCCCCTGCAGCTTCGTGGCACAGGACAGTTCTTTCCTTGGGATCTCAGAAATATTTTTACTCAAGAATTTAGCCTTTGCATTTGTTCCTAATAAGTTCAGTTTATTTTCTGATGTTATTGAAGCTAAGTTACTGTGATGCTTATGTGCTCCAACTCTGGTCAGGGCCCTGTTTCACAAGACGCTATGAAGGGGCAGAAGAGAAAATCTCTGCACTAAATGGAAGGGAGATAGATGAGAAATGAAGTGATGTGCCACCAACTAATGAACAGAATCCAAACTCCCAGCCCAGTTCTGTATCTAGTCAGCCACACTGCTCCCTTAATATGTATTTTTCCATAGCAAGTGATTAATTTACCAAGTAGACCTGGCATCAAACGGTAAGCAGAGAACACTGCCTATCTCAAAATAAACAAGTTATCTGGCATTCAGATATATGGATCAAAAGGGAATGAAAGTTCAAACTGAACAGCAGAAACTTTAGGCAACCTGAAACTCCCTGGCTGTAAGACCTCTCTACTCGCACTAAACATCTCTCTCTTTGTGGGAACCTCCCGATTCCTCTTTTTCTAAGCAGGAACCAGACACAGTGGGAAGATGGAGCCACTCAGAAGAACAAGAGAATTCTGAAAGGCAACAAGAGAGTTTATGCTGGGCAAGGTATCCTTACTTCTCAGAATGCCTGTAAAAGGAGATATAGGCTGCTTTTCTGTGCACTCCAGACCTGCAACACACCACACCTACCAGTAACTGCAAAAACATGAAGACAAAAGACACAATTTTCCAGCCTGCTGCCAGCTACTAGCTGTCCAGGCAGCAACAGGCAGCAGTGACTCACCTGCAGCCCACGTGTTCCTGCTGCTGGGGCTGCCAAGACACACTCCACTGGGGCCTTCTGTTCCTGAAGAACTGACACAGGTTTTTCCTGTTTCGGTGAGCCCTCCCCTTGCGGAGCTGGAAAGCAGCATAGAAAACATTCAGGTGTGGACATTTATACAAAAGGGTTCTCAGGACAAAAAAATAACTTTGTCTTTTTTTCTCTTCTTTTTAAACAGAGAAAAAAATTCATTCCCATTTTAACACAAAGAAACTAAAGCAAGGGAAGAAGCAGTAATCTGTGCTGACTTTGTGAGCTCAAGAAAACATCAGGCATGAATTCAGGCTGCCAGTTCATTGCTTTAGGTATTATAACCTGTTCTGCCCGAGGTATCAAATTTGCTGTCCAAAGAAAACAACAAAAGTAGCAAGAACTAGAGCGGCAGGAATGCATGCATCCAGAGATGAACACGGCAGAGCAGCCAAAGGACCTGGGTGCTTGCACTGAAGACAGAAGATTATTTGCCCTTTCTAGTAGAAATGACTGCAGAGAACAGAAGCAGGGACTGCTCACACACCAGAGCCCATCCTTCCCAGCAGCAACCATCACATTTCAGTTCCAATCTCCTCCAGCACCAGGCACAGCAGAGCACTCTACCTCCAGCACAGCCTGGGGGGTGCAAGGGGAGAACAAAACAAGTTTCCCGACGTTGCTGACCTGTTAGATAGAACACCCCATCATCTCTGCGCTTCACAATGACGTGATCTACTGCCAAGGTGATAGGAACAGGGCCAGGGGAGGTAGGGTAGATCCGGGGGCTGTCATCCTGGAAAAAAACAAAGCAGAGAAGAGATTATCTGCTGTGACAGCTCTGGCAACTCTGCAAAGGATTCCCCTTGCCCCCAGCCTTCACGGGAGTACTGTGACCAACTGGCAGCACTGCCAGAGCTCACCAAGGTCACCCACCACACGGGAAAGCCTGGCTTTATATACAAGGCTGCATGTGAGTCAACCTGTGTAGAAAGCACTCCCACAGATCAGAACCAAGTTCTATCACACCCATAATAAAGGTTGAGGAGAGGCCTATGACCATCACCCTGAAGGCTGCTCTTCACAGTTGTCATCCTACAAATTCCTGATTCAAACCCCTAGCCAATATTCCTTAACCAAAAAAAGCCAATGTCCCTTAGTCTGGAGATTTTCACGCTGCTGTGCAGCAACACTGGTTCCTGCTTGTCAGTGGAGCCAAAGCACTGCTTTCAAAAAGGTTTAATCAAGAACTTCTGTCAGTGCCCCCCTCCTAAATATCAACCAGCTCGTATATAATGTTTTAATCTATAATCCCCTAACTGTTTACAGAAAAGGTCAACTACTTCCCATTTCACACAAGCACTTAGAGGAAGAGGTATTTAATTCTTTCCCTTGAGTCTGCAAAATAGGTCATCAACAAAGCTGGGGAGAGAATCTGAATGTCAGGCTCCCATTTCTCCACAATCTGATCACTCAATAATTCCATTGTGTTACTCGTTCATCCCTAAGGCAGTTTTTAGAAGCAAAATCAAACAGTATGAGGAAAACAGGACCTCTACAGAGGCCCACAGCCATCCCACAGCATCCTTTCCCAAGCAGAATCTTGCAAGTGAGCTCTGCCCAGGATACCATCCTGGGGGCAATCTCTGGCTCCCCATACACTCACCTTCAATGTGATTTTGGCATCCACAACTTCTATCTCCATGGGGATCACCTCTGGAATTATTTCATCCTCAAGAAAGGGGCCAAGGTTGGTAAGGGAGGACATGAAGAGCTCTGCTGTGTAACTGTGGAGCAGCATACGAAGGAAGCCGTTCTGAACAGCGAGTGGTGAATGCACAGCAGCACTGGGTCCTACTTCAAGACGCAAGCACACTTCTGGCTGGGTCTTACTAGCTTCAGGGACTGAAGGCTTCTCTATACCTGGATCTCCTAGAGCTATAGCAGAAAGATTTCATTGCAGAAGACTGCATCAGTAATAAGATATAAACTTGAAATAGGTATTCTGAAAAGCCCTTTACTGTCCAGACGCAGAACGGAGCCGAGTTCACAATGACAGCAGTCTGAAATCATCCTTCACATGAAATGAATCCAAACTTCAAACAACTAAGAGTCCACATCACAAGAACTAACACCAGAGCTGGACCATTTAAGCCCCCAAACACATCCCTCTCTCTCACCATCTCAGCACACTTTAAAACTAGCCTTCGTTTGCACAGACACGAGCTGACCACAAACTCACCACCCCGCTCTCCAGCCCTGACCAGTCTTTCCCCTGACCTCAACACTGCCTGATCTTGTATTCCACTTTGCCCCCTCCTGGCCATAGGCAGTACTGGGAGGGGAAGGATCAACAGTCCAAGAACTGCTCATGCTTTCACTTAAGTTTCGGGTTGTAGTTGCTTTTAGTTTCATTTTTTTTGGAGTTGGATTGGGGTTGGGTTTTTTTTGGTTGGTTGGTTTTGTGTGGGTTGGGTTTTTTTGGTTGTTTTTTTTTTTCTTTTGTTTTGTTTGTAATTAAAATTTAGCCCTGGGGAAGTACCCTGGCCCATAAGCATTATTCTCAGGGCAGGAATAACTTCAGAGTTTTCCTAGATAGCTTTATTCACTCTTTTAATTCATTTCATGCATCCTAGCAGCAATTAAAAAAATCCCAGTCAATGATTACTAGGCACCATAGAGCTTGACTGCGTAGGCACTTTGGAAACATCTTTCAAATACCAGATTTAAACCACTGACAGAAAGACTCTTGGCATTCACGTTCCCTCACAAGTCGTATTCAATCCTAAAGACACTAAACATTAACACTGTTAAAATGGAACATTCCCTGAGGGTGGCCAGGATAAAAGCCAGTTATAAAAGACTCCAAGAGCCAGTGTCTTACCCAGGTAGCCACGCAGATACTGCCACATTCCAATGTTGTTCAGCTGCTCTGGAACCACGTTCATTACTTGTACAGCAACAGACAAATCATCACCTCGTGCCTCTATTCCACAGTTCACCTCATTCACCTTCAACACGAACACAGACACCTAAAACAGCAAGAGACAAGCTCACTTATTAAAACAAACACCACCGCACAGTCAGCTTCCAGATTCACTCAGAGGCAGTATTGCAGTGAAAAGGAACAGAACTCTGACCAGCTGAAGGCTGGGGTCTTCACTCTGTGAAGTCGAGCTGTTTATTTCAGGAGACGCTCCACCCTCGTCCTCTGCCATCAGGCTTGCTCTGCTGCCTGTGTCACTGTGGACCGGAGGAAGATGCTCTGAAAGAAGAGGGTCCAGGCTGGGTTCTGAAATGGAACAAACAACAACAACAACTTGATCCTGATTCTTTTTCTGGTTTTAAGAAGTCCTGATCTCAGTACCTGCCTGAATCTCATGGCCTATCAGCCCATACCATCCTCTAGGGAACTCTCTCCAGCTCCTCAGATGAATTTAAGCAATACAGAGCTGAAGTGAGAGACGTTCGCCGAAATGCTCAGTGGACCCTACTTCCAACCAGCCCTTACTAAACCCTTCCTAAACGCTACGTACCAGCCACCCACCCGCACACATTTACAGTCCTTCCTCTAGTATGGCCAAATGCCTTAGAACACCGTTGTGATGGGCAGGGGTCACCCTCCCCACTCATTTATACTCTTCATCTCAAAGAAAAAGCACCTACAAAAGCAGAAAAAGCCATTGTGGGTGAACTACTCATGACCTTCAAAAAGAAGGAGTGGCACAAGTGCATTCCATACGAACACAGCATGAGCCAGTTGCCCATGGCAGAAAACTGTTCACCAGTGTGAAATAAGAGTAGGGAGAAGGATAAAGTCAAGCACTTGTTACCAGAGTCTGTGAGCATCACAAAGCCGTCACTGCCATCGCTGTCCACAGACAGCCCATCCTCAGGGCCGCTCCCATCCACAGATGTGGTGTCAAAGGAATGCTGGGATGCTGTCCTCTTCATGGAGAAGAAACGCTTTCGGCTGCTGCCACTCCCGCTTGGAGTCACTGCTCCCTCTTCTGCTTTGGGCACAGAATCCCTACAAAAAACAAAGTGATAAAGGCAAACAACTTAGCCTCCAGATTACACAGATACTGGGCTGGACTCTGAACACTCGCAAGTCAGACTCTAGTGTACTTAGGTTAGATGTTTCTCCTGGAGATGGTCTATCTCTAATCCAAATGATATGGAAAGAAAGGGAGCAGTCAGCCTACATTTCCCCCCTTCCCAGCAGCCTTGCTGCTGCTATTGAGAAGCACAGGAGGATGGCCCACTCACTTGGCTGGGGGGAGAGAGAGCATTTTCTGCATGGTGGAGGTCATCTTCTCTCGGCTCAGGCTCAGAGCGTCTTTTGTTATAGACATGGCTTCTTTGGTGAGGTCCATAGTCACATGCAGAGCTTCCTTCGTGGCATCCTTTGTGATATGCAGCGCACTAGACAACTCCACCTCTATGTTCTTCAAAGGGATGAGCTCTGCCTGGCCATTGAGAGCGCTATTTCCTCTCCCCAAGGGCTGCGTGTCTGAAGTTGGGCTAGAAGGGAGGGCAGGAGGGCTCTGAGGATGGCTGCTGGTCTCTGCTGGTCTTTCTGCAACCATGGCTTCCACAGCTTCATGTGCCTCCTCTATCAAACCTTTCTCCTCTACACTCTTACTACGCGGAGCTGTACTCAGAGCTCCATCACTTGCAGATCTTGGGAGTCTCTCCAGAGGTACACTGGTACCTGTACTTTCAATCCCACTGTCCTCTGGGACCTCTGAGGTACTGCATACTCCTTTCTCTGAACTGGTCTCTGATTTCAGCTCCTTCTCTTCGTCCACCAGCCCCTCCTTGCTGTCTGAAGGCGAGAGCTCCGACTCGATCAGGCTTGTTGTGTCCGAGTCAAGGGATCTGGGTTCCAAGACGGAGCCTGGTGTGGTGTTCATGAGTACAGCCACTTCAGCACTGTGGAACACAACTCCTACGCAAGCAGACATGGGATCTAAAGGAGACCCAGTTACTTCCTGGGTGTCTTGGGCCAACTGCTCCTGTAGTGTTTGCAGAACTTCTTTCATCCTGAGCAGCACCAAGTATTGGTAGTGGTTGAGCCGAACTTTGACATGAACAGATGAGGACACAAGCACATGGATATCAGCAGAGGCTTCCAGCTCTTTATTATCTACTCCATCATCAATTTCAGAGCGAGATTCTCCCAAGACAGCCATTGTCTCTGGGACCTTGTAGATGTTCTTCAGATCCTGGTCAGTCTTTGATCTTTGACAAACCCCATGTTCTCTGGAACGTTTCTCATTCTTGGAGTGATTGCTAAAGCTGGCAGAAGGCTTGATTTTCAACTCAGAGGCAGCCAGTTCTTGTCGTTTAGAGAGCTGAGCTTGGCCCCATCTCTTGGGAAGGCAGGCCCAAATGGAAAGGGGAAAAGGGTCAACAAAGCTAAGGGCTCTGCCCTTTGAGCTTTCAGCTCCCTCGAAGTCCAGGGAAAGCTCAGTGAAATACACAGACCACAGATCTTCAGAGGCAGAGGTTTTCTGTAGAAGCTGGGGAACGCCTGGATGCTTCTGAGGCCCAGCATCCACCTCATACGCGTGGCGCAAGAAAAGGGTGTGGAGGAGGCCGAAACTGTCCTGAGCCCTTGGGAACTTCGTGTAGCTGGAGTGGAAGAATTCTGAACCGGCAAATTTGCGGAAGAGGTTCTGGAGGTCCTGACAGCTGCAGAAGGGAGCATGGCGAGTGTTGGTGGCAGTCATCTCCGACGTGCAAATGCAGAGTGTCTGTGGACGATCTGGATGGTCAGTGACTTTCTTCTCCACGGGGATGTTAAGCTACATCGAGGAGAAAGATATTACAAGTAAAGCGGTGAAAAGGGAAACCAGCAGAGGCTTATTGTGACCATTTACACAGAAGGTCAGCTGTGGAATATATAAACAATTGAGAAGTCTTGATCTCTACTAAAATCCCAAGAGCTGGACTAGACTCAATTTATCCCTACCCGAAAAAATGAAATAAAATTTACAAATCAGGGAAGAGGGATCAGACACAAGAGAATTTAAACTGAGTTTTATTTCAGGTTCTTTTACCATCCATGGCTTACGTGGCAGCTCAGCTTACAGCCACACACTTTGATCTTTCTCTGCAAGGACTTACTACACTTTCAGGCCTTTAAGCTTCCTCACAAAACCGCTAACAAGGGTAGTCAACGACAAACACCACAGGACGTCAATGCAGCAGACACAGGCCCATTGGGAACGGTATGAGAGTCAAAGTGGTTTCCAAAGGCCAGAAAACAACTTTTGACTACTTGAACCATCAATTTCTCCTTGAAACTGTTTTCATAAATACTGACTTGCCTGCCTGTTCTGGACTAGAGCTGAAGCGCCTGTTTTACTGTTCACAGATCAAAACAAAACTAACACAAATGGTAGACAGAGAAAGTTAGAGAAAGGTAGATGTTCTGTTTTCTCATTCTGCACTCCAGCTACATCCTGGTCTCATGTTCCTTCCACAACAGGAAGGGAGAGAACACTGAAGACTGGGAAAGGAAGGAAATGAATGGTACCTTCAGCCGGAAGCCATCCAGTCGAACATCAAAATGCTCATCACGCTTGCGTGAGTCCTCCAGCTTATAGATGGCTTTGAACTGCTCCAAGCTGCGATAAAGGTCCAGACAGAAGAGGTTTATCCAGAGCACACTTGCTGTATCCACGGTAAACATCAGGCCATTCAGCTGTACATACAGGTTGGGGCATGGAACTAGAAGGAAACAGAATTGAAACAGATTAACAATAGCTGAAAAGGGACTTCAGGTGGTCTACAGCTCAGTGTACAACCTGCCCTGACAACACCATGCAGATGGCTCCAACACACGCTGGAAGACAGATCTCCTGATGAAAGGGAGAAGCTGTGGTACACCAGAGAAACGAGGTGTTCCAGGTCTCACATCAAGCCATCTGCAGAGCACCCAGAGCACCCTACAGTCCTACTCCAGTGCTAAGCAATAAGGCAGAATCCTGAGAGCTGGGCAGACACAGCAGCTCCTTCAATACGTTCCTGGATACATTATTTGGCAAGCACAACTTTACATCCACGTTCTGCACCAGGCAAACTCCATCCCACTTTCCCACAGGCAAAAAAAATATAAGGCAAACATTAGAAAACTAAATAAAAATGGACACCCAGAGAATATGTAACAGGGTTTACACACCTAAGGAATTAAGAGTTTATTGATTCTTTAAGAAACTTGTGAAAGAAGGTGCTAACCTTGGTGTATTACCTGGAAAGTCCTGATTGTCTGGGAAGTAATACTCTGTGAATTCAATATGGATTGCAGAGATCTTATCAGGAAGTTTGAAGAATTTTCTACTACATGAAAGCAAGGTGGAGGATTTCTTACTTTGCTGACCAGCTGTAGAAACCTGAAAACACAAGGGTAAGCAGTTGTGCAGAATTCAGATTTAGCAAAACAAAGTGTCCCAGTAACCCTGCAGTCTCCCATATTCAATCCATCTCATTTACACATCAAACATACTCTGCTTTCAAGTAAAAATAAAACTTTTTTCTACCTGCTAATATTGCCAACTCCTGTCCTTTGAGGGAATTTAGTTCTTTATGTCTCCTGTCACTGCTAGTAAGAGCCATGACAATCAATTAGGCAACATGAATAAACAGAACTGAAATCTATTAGAGCTTTCTTCAAGATTCACAGCATGTTGGTAAGTCCATTATAGCATCTGGTACTGATTACACTCTTGCAATGGTTACAGGGTATATGGATGTAGGACCTGATCCAGTCTAGTGATGCTTTCTTCCTGTGTCAGAAAGCATGAGGGAAGACTTCTCCTCTGTCAAAAATCCATATCCTCACTAACTTCTCAAATGCATGAAATCTTTTACCCTGGGCCTGCCTAATGCTTGATGCAAGTTTAGATGTGAACAGACACAGAATGCAGAAACCCTGTGGTTATGCATGCAATTTCCTCTGAACATGAAAATTATCAGCAGTTCGTGCTTGGTTTAAAAGTTTTACATGCAACATAACATGGCATTTGGGTTCTCTGGGCAGAGTTTTGATTGTCTTGGATGACACAGGATTTGCAAGATTTATTTGAATCGTATCAGATTAAATTTCTTTTTTAAAAATGACATTAACATCTCCAGACCCTGCTCAAAGCCCTACCTGGTGAACATCCAAGTCATCCACTCGAACTACCACACAGCTGGATCGAAGCCGGTTCCAGGGAGGGTGCCGGAGTCGTGGCAGACTTGTGGGAGGTACACGGCCTTTCTCTGAGGGACTTTTTTTACGAGGACTCAACGGAGTATCTGTGGGGATGGGCAAGCAGAACCAGCAGGGTTTTATTCATCTCCTTTGCAGCAAACTTCACCATCAATACCAACACCCATGTGCTCACAGAGCAGAATTACCAGCCCCAAAATTAGAAACAGATGGGCACAGATAGGCAGAAAAAAAAAAAAACAACTTAGGACTTTTGAAGGAAGAACGCTGTGAAAGATGAGTCTGCTCTGTAGCAAAAGAACACGTTCTTCAGCCAGGCTTTAAGTATTTAATTTACTTCTTATATACTCACTTATGGAGAAACTCAATAAATAAGCTAGGAAAGTGACCACTGCAGTCTGTCCATTCTTGCTGCAGTGGTATTCCAGTATGACAGCCACTTTCCTTTGCCATTATAGTTATTATTTTTAGTGTGCTATGGATTTCTGCACCAATAAATCAGCCTGCTAAATTGGGGAAAGGTAACTAGAGTTATTGCTGGATGGAGCAAAATTGTTACCATCTCCTGTTTTACTAGGAGTTTTATCAAATACTATTACCTGGTTTCTTTTTGAAGGGGGAAAGTGAAGTCCTGGCAAATGCAGGGTCCATTTCTTCATAAAGCTTCTCGGTCTTGCTTTGAAATTCACTGACCAACTTCTTTGCCCACTGTCCCCGTGTTTCCATTGCTTCACTGTACCTCACCCAATGCTTGCACGCATCTCCTGCATGAAAGCAAACATCCTGGCTTTAAAAATGAGGTTCCTGGATACACACAACCCTCCTGTGCCCCTCAAATGTATGTAAATCTGTACAGCCTTCCTCTTTATTGATAGTGGATCTGGAATATGCAATGTGCAGCATACTAAGTGCTTGTGAAACAAGTGCAGATTTCACACAACAGAGCTGGTCCTACCAGCAAGTGTTCCAAATTTAAGTGTTGCAAAGAATGCCAAGGTCACTTTTCCTTGATTCTTCAGTTAACCACAAACAGATTTTCTCCTGGGATACATCCTATAACCCTTCAAAATTGATTAGACACATGTAAGAACCGGATCCAGAGCTTAAGTAACTGAAAAGGAATCCAAAGTTTCATCTTCATGTCTTCACAACAGACAGTAACTTATTCCTCTCTTTGTACTCTGCTCTGCCAGAAACCTGTCAATCATCCACCAACAGGTAAATCAGATTAACCCTGCCCAGGAGGATTTAGGCTACACAAAGGGCTTGGGACTTTTCTTCCAGTCCTGCCTGAAGTCATACATCATCAGTGTTCTTCAAATTCTTTTTTATCCCCCTCCTCAAGCTGGGAGGCCACACACTCCCTTACCTGCCCTGTGGAAAGGATAATAGTCAAAAGCCATCCTCCTGAAGGTCAGCTGCATGGCACCTCCCAGCATCCCATGCTTCAAAGTGCCTGTGGAAAACAGAACAAAGAAAACCATGATCAGCTCTGCAATCCAAGTCCTGAACTGGGAGAATTCAGTATAACATTGCTTTGATTGCCACCACCGACTGATTGTCACCGTGGCCAGTATTAGGGTATCATCTTTTAGAAAGCCATATCAAAATCTTGTCCTAGGCAAGGAAAAGGACAACTGAATCTAACAGGCCAACAATTCATATCATAAGAACCAGACCTAGAATCTCAAATACCAAAATACCAGACCCCATTGCTTCCGAGGCCCCTATCAATTACACTTCCCACTACAATAACCAGCACTGGTCTCACAGTTACCTGACTCTCGAGTGTGGCTGTCATCACAGATATGCAGATCCAAGCGTGAGATGAGGAGGTGGTACGATGACTCTTTCACGTCGTGCTTATCAAAGTACTGACCAATGCTACTTGCATTTGGGCTGACTCCAAATGGCTGAGACCGGGACTGCTGCTGGGTACTTGGAGGAGGCGGTGTGGTCTAGAGACAGACAAGTTTGGTAAGAACTAATAGAAAACAAAACAAAACAAACAAACAAAAAAACCACACCCAAAAAAAACCCCAAGAGATGTTATAATGCAATTAAAAACAACTCATGCGATCTTCCAGACTGCAAGGCATCAATTTATAGAAATTGAATTGGAAGTCCAGAAATCTGGATCCTTTCCTATATTTTCATGAGCAAAACTCTTTGCCTGTGGTTCTGCCTCCTCTACATCAAGCTACCGTTACCGTTCACTTATCTTGAAACATACTCAAAGACTCCTGCACAAAAAGGGCTAAGTATTCCTGATCCCCATGGACAAAAAGGGCTAAATATTCCTGATCCCCTCTTCTGTGTAATCCCACTGCACTATGTGCATAGCCCTCTCTCCCTGGAGCTTCCACCACCAGCAGCGATACTCCTATTCCCTCATCCTTGTCTCAGAAAACATCTTTTGTCCTCTGCCCTATGTATTTATTCTGCAACATTCGCCAAACAATTACTCAGCACAGCATTTTGAAAACAAAGAAAGTGGTAAGGGAAGTTCAAGGTTACTGGCAGAAGCAGCTGTCCCAAGGTTCTCATACACTGCTAAGCTATATGCGAACCAAAGAACAACTGCAAAAATCAAGAGCTCTCGAGAGTATTAGAAGGAAAAAACAGAAACCCAAACAACAACAGTGAAATCAGGTGCCAATGTTTTCCCTTGAGCATCACACTCACTATGGTTTTATGTCATAATTTATTATGCCAGTCCCTTCCCCCAGGCCTATGCAGATTGTCAGAGGCAGAAAATATTATTTCTGGAACATATTTATTGCTTATTACCAAATCAAATCCTCATGGGACCTGCTGCAACTTTCCATGTGCCAGCCAAATCCAGAAAGCCATGCAACTTAACACCACTTTTACCCTGCTATGAGACAGCATCTAGCCTGTGACTACGTATGAACATTCTCTAATGCTTACTGGCAATGAATCCAACTCCTTTGGTCACTTTGTTACCCAACAACAGCCCCCAATCCATGGGATACTGACCTGACACCAGGTAAGCCTACCAGTTCCCATCAGGGAGATGCTCTGTGAGCAAGGGCCAGGTGCCACACAAACAGAAACCATCTCTTTCACCTTGTCTTTTCCTTTTTCCTGGCAGAGCAACAACCAAATCACGACTCACTCACCTGTACAGACTCTGGTGCCAAGCTTTTCCTCTGCTGGGCAGACTTCTCCATGGCTTCACTCAGAGACTCTGCGTATTTCATCATTGCTTTCAGCTGAGAGTCTGTCAGCACCCAGAGCAGGTCATCAAGCAGAAGCATCAGCTTAGATGCCATCACATTGCAATCTTTGGTCTGAAACAGCAAGGAGGAGGCAGGGACTTCAAGAGCTGCAACCATACACACACATTCTTTATAATGCACAGAAGCTGTAACAGAAACACGAAACACTGCTCTGACACTCATTTGAGAGAGAAGTTAACTTATCTGGTGGATGTCCACAGTACCTTCTCTGAGAAGGAAAGTAGTCAAAGCTACTTCCTCTTTAGGAGGCAAATTGCTCACTGTTTTCTTTCTTAAAAAAAGAGATGGTTTCAATTTTTTAGTCATATTTCCATTGACAGCTAAAAATAAGGCTAAAAATAAGCTAAAAATAAGGCTCTTTACAGGTTTTAATCTCCCAGTAAAGAGATGACAGCTCTCTTTGAGGTGTTCAAATGGATTTAAAAACTTGCTCCATACATGTTATCCTCCCCTGGGAAATAAACTGCTTTGACATTTGGTAAGAACACAGCTGTCTCCAACAGAAAACAGCAATATAGCAGCTTGGGCTCAACATTTGTGAAGGAAAAGAACGGTTACTGAGGAACGTGGGAGGAAATATGCATCATCACTGCACCAGGCAGTGAGACTGTATCCAGCAAAGTATGGAGGAAACTCTCACCCTTCTCTTGAGAGAGATCTGGATCCTCCCTTGGTTGGTAATGAGTCTCAGAGGAGTAGTAACAGGATCCTGATCGCCATTGTCAGTGGCATCTGCTTCTATCCGAAGTGTCTGCCAGGTGAGCTCTTTGAACGTCAAAACCTACCCAGAAGGAGCAAAATAGGAAAATGCTGAGATTTTCAACAACTTCAAGGGTTAAAATAAATGCTGAGAAGGTGTGGAATGAAACAAGGCCGCAGAAAATCATTCAACGCACTTTTCTTCCATGATCCCAGTACAAAAATGAAATCATGCCCCAGGTAACATCTAACCCCCTCTCTCACATTGAGTTTAAAAGCAGCCAAACCACCAGGGCATTCAGAGCTTCTCCAGTTTCATTCTCTCAGATTAGAAGAGCTCAGAGAAAGGTGTGAACACGAGTCAGCTCTCAGCCACCCTGTTCCAGCAAACAGCAGGCAAGCTCACTGAAGCTCCCTACTGCCACTGTATGAGAATTCAGACTGATTACCCCAGAGGACTGAGGTAGCACGAGTGCCACTCTTCTGTGCACGTTATGACAGGCAACATAAGACAACTCTACCTCTCCTCTCTGCGGATCAGTAATGCGGGTGAGTCGCAAGTCACTCTGTTGCCAGTTTGGGTTGACACTGTAGCCTTGGAGCTGCCATAGCTCAAAAGAAGCATGAAATGCCTTGGAGTGAATCTTGATGGTGATGGAATTGACAACAATAAACATCCCCTCCACGACCTTTTCAGCAAAGCCATATTCACTGCAAAGAGAAGATCCCTCAAAGTCATCACTTGTTACAATAAAAGGCCTGGTAGAGGTAAGAATATATATAGACTCCAAGGTTTATAAGCAATATTAGAGCCACTTAAACCTGAGTGTGGAAAGGCCAATAGTTAACCATCGAGAACAATGGCCACCCATACCCCAGTAGCATGTTAGAAAGAAACCACAGGGCTGGGGGTCTGACCTTTGACCAGCAGCAAGAGCAATGGGAGACTGTCCGTTGGGTGGCCGAGGCTCTTCGCATGTTCGCATCTCTACCTCCACTTTATCCAGGTACTGTAAAGACAGAACATGGGAGCAGTAAATACAAGACCAAGACTCAAGCTCAGCCTACCAGCCTTAGGTCTGAGAGTCTAAGGCAGGGATAAACAAGCTCTGGAGTCTCATGCCTCTCCAAGAGTCTCATGTTAAAGCTCTCACACCATCAGTGCCAGGATCGTTGGGTAATCTGAATCCTCAGAAGTGAGGGGAAAACAAACAACAAAAACCAGGCACAAGGTTGCCCTGGACTTCACTGAGAGCTCAGCCCAGCTCCATCCTGCAGCTAAACATGGGTCTCGTGGGAGGTCACTCATTGCCAAACACTATTCTCAGAACTTCCCTTCCCCTGGGTGCTAGGGGCCTAGAGGATTTAGATCAAATGAAAATTGGAGTATGCACTTCACAGTTTCCCTTTGCAGACCTTTTCTCAAGCAGGAGAGATTAAAAACAGCGAGGAAGAAAAGGAATGAACAAGAGAGGAAACATTACCAGGCAGATTGGGTGTGTTTTCAGCTTTGTCCACTGGATCTGAAACAACAAAGTCGAGGTTACAAGAGTTATCTTCACATTGAAAAGCTTGAGAAATTGCAGGGAACCATTTGAGCCCAAAGTTCTTCTCTGAGAAATGACCACAGGGACAATCCATCATGTCCCACCATATCCAGGTCAAACAGGCTCACACATTCAAGTGAAAAGACATTCCAGCCACCAGACCTATAAATCCAGCTTAGCTTTTGGATCTCACATATCACAAGTAATAGATATTCTGCGGGTCAAATTCTGATTTTTCATATTCCTTTATGGAGAATGTTCTTGTCCTTAAAGAGTTCACAATTAATTGCTGTTGTTACTGGAAGTCAGGTAACTCTTTTGAAGACTGCACAAACCAAAAAGCTCCATTTTATTTTCCTACAGCAACACTTATTCTGCAGTTCTCGTAGGAGGAAGAACAAATGTTTGTTACTAATCTAAGCTGATCCAACTCTAAAAACAGAGCAGATCAGATGAGCAAGACAGGCTCATTTTTATTGTCACTTGGCAGAGCAGAACCATATTTCTTATATAGCAAGTCTCTTCGATATACTAAAAACTTTTACATCCCTGTAATGCAACTATGGTTAGTACCTACCAACTGAGATTAAACAATCTGGCATTTCATATCAACTGAAAAAAATCATTTTTTTTTCTCTAAAAAGCACAGAGGAAGAATTTGTAAGAGGAGTTCAATGTGCAAAAGTGCAACTGCAAGTACATGCACAATTTCAGTGATTATGCATGTAAATGGATAACTGTGGGCATAAAGGCTGACAAAGTGCAGAGTCTGCAGCTTTTCACACGCACTATTCACACATTTCTTATGAATTGCATTTTCAACAATTAAGACTTAAGCTCAATTTATTTTTACAATACCTCACAGCATAATTAGGCTTTCAGAGAACTGCACTCCATTCTCTCTACTTTCTCTTCCTGGTGGAGGTCTCTGTTACTTCTTTAGCATTAAAAAAAAGTCAGTGGGGATGAGGGAGGACACAGAAAACTCTTCCACTATCAAAATAGCAGGGAAATGGGACGGGATGACCAAAGAGAGAGGTCTGTAAAATCCTAAGTGACGTGGAGGTGATGAACAGGGAACGACTGTTCACTATTTCTTCCAATAACAGTACCAAGAGGTTATCAACTAAAACTAGTGTATGCAGGCTTGATACAAGCAACAGCAGATGTAGTTAAGCTTTGAAATTCTTTGCCATAGCACACTCTGGATGTTAAATACGTAAGCAGGTCCAGAAAGCAGCTGGGTAAATTCTTGGAAATTCATCAGTGGCTATTAAATACAAAGACCTCACTTCTGGCTTAACAAGTGACCTGAAGGTGAAGAAGGACCACGGCACACTTTTCCTGTGCTTCTCTCAGCATCCTCTACCATCTGCTGCTGGCCACCATCATGGGCAGAGTGCTTGGCAAAGGCAGCCTTTGGTGAAACCTGCTGCGGCTATCTCAAGCATTCAATCAGCACATCTCACACCCAAAGCACAGGGTTTGAGATGTGTGGATCAAATCACACCATGATTCTTCATCAGAAATTCCCAAGTGACAAATAGAAGCTGCCAAAGGAAGGCCTCCACTGCCTCTGGGAACACGCGCGCAGCCTCCTCCACTCACCTTGATAGATGCCTTGTTACAGTAGACCCGAGTGATGGCAAGCCAGGTGGGCAGGTCCAGCACATTCTGCAGCACCTCTTCATCCAGCTCCAAGTTCGTCAGCTGCCCTTGCCCTTTCAGTGTGCTCAGGTTGATTTTGTCTGGAGAGAGATTCTTGGTAAACCTACAAGAGAAGAAAGAGAAGACCCTAAAAACAACCCCCAGCAAAGCTGCTGAGACTAGAGGAGCCTTTAAGAGAGCTATTTTAAGTATAAGAGTCTACTTGCTGTTTTGTTAAACCCTTTCTGACATTTTTAAACCCAGGGTATGTTGGTTGCTCCAGAAAAAAATGTCTTTACACTTTGACATTTGAAGGACTTGTTTGTTTTAAATCAAATTGAAGTTTGAGAAACTGAAAATTCCTTCTGAAGCACTAGGAAGCTGGAAACCAGCAAAACTGCCCTAGTACAAAACCAAAGAAAACCAAAGCCAAACTGCAACAGGTCAGCAATTTTACTCCCCCCAGAAGTGCCATATCAGCAGTGAAAAGTTTAATTATCTGGATTCTTTTTGAAGTTTTTGACACAGGAAAGTAAAAGATCATTAATAAATTACTTTTACGGCTGTCTCTTTAAACATGTCTCGCAATCCAGCCTGCTCTCTGGTCAGCAGGTCCAAGCATGCAACCCAACTCCCCTCTCTAGTGACCAGCCCAAGCTCCCGTCCTCCTCTCCTTTTGGCAACCACCAGCTGCTGCTCTCTCTGGTTGCAATTCCTCCTCCTAAGGGCTTCTGTTGTTTCCACCTCCCTTGCATGCAGCCTAGTATCTTCAGATCCCTTATGTGCCTGAGATTTAAATACAACAGATGAAACAATTTGCGCAGGACTGCTCAAGAGCAGTGTATGTGGTGTAGATCTGGAAATCTCTGACTTCATTAAAACCACCCTGGCCCCTAAGGAACCAGAAGAGCCAGTTTAGAGGGCAACAGACCGCAGAGGTTGTACGTGTGTCAGCAATACCTCTCTGTATTGATGGAGACGGCTGTCTCCCTCAAACAACCCTTCTGTGAAGAAGGGGCTGCCACCAAGGGAGCAAAGCAGCTTGCACTCTGCAGTCACAGGATTCACGTTTGAAGACTTCCTGCTGAACAACTTACCCTCTACTGAGCCAGGGCTTATTCCACACATTCCTCCACGCTAATGCTAATTCTAATTCCGTACAGTGGTCCAGAAAGCGGAAGAGAAAGAAAGACCCTATTGTCAGCGTAAGCAGGATTAGTCTTACAGTTAGTCACACGCTGCCATTCTCTCTCCTTCCCCTGCACCAACAGTGTGGGCTGCTGCTTTGTGAAAGGCACAAAGGGCATCTTGAACAAAGTCATTGGTAAAAGAGGGGAGGAGGAACCAGAGCGACACTGCTGGGATGGCAGCTTATGTGGCCACTGTAGGAGCACGAGGTGTAGGACAAAACGGGCTGAGATGTCAGAGCAGCTGCTGGTCAGTCAATCCTGGAGGAAAAGCTCCTTTCCAAAGTGAACGTTTCGCCAGGAGAAAGTCTGACGGATGGCGAAGAGCCACTGATGTCAACACTACGCTTCTGATGCAGCAACTCCTGGAAGAGGAGGGTGGCACACACAGCTGTGAGTTTGCCTGCTTTTTACCTTGATCCCTGCCACTGTAGAGTCTTCTGCTGCCACATAAGCCTGAGTCAGCCATTTACTGTGTCATGCTGTCACCTCCCTCCCCTGAGCCGAAGGTACACACTCACAGCTGATTAAAGACCAAGTTTACAACACACCTGCCAGCATCTCAGGCTGACACGTTCACTTTAAACTTGTTACTCCCTTTAACCAAAGGCTCTCTTGTTTAAACACACCCAGGAAGGCAGCCAAGTTCAACACTGCTTCTCAGCATCTACGCAAAGAAATAACATATTCCAGCGTGTGCTACAGAGGCTGCTCCACTAGCAGGGAGATGCAGGGACAGGCTGCGTGTCTGTAAGGTTTGTGCTTGGAGTCCCACTGTGAGCACCCACAATCTCAGACACCGCTGAAAATTAGACCGAATACCTCCAGAGGCAACACATGAGCATCCTTGTCTTGCATCAGTGAACCAGCTCTGTTGAAAGCTGTTGTAATCATGTCCCTTTGGGACTGGATACTAAGAATAAAGCAAATACTACCTCAGTAGGTAGGTAATGAAAAGCACTTGGCACTGTTAAGCTCAGAGGCTGCTGTGGGTAGTGATCAGCTTACAGGTGGGGAGAGGCTGAGGCACAGAGCAGCTTTCTCACACTTGGAAAGCAAGGATCGAACCACGGGTGTCTCAAATCCTCATCCGGGCTAAGCATGCTTAGATGGGAAAGCTGCTTTGTGCTGGTAATGCGGAAGCAAAATATAAGGACGTGTCTAAACTAGGACATTACTTTTATTTAGTGTGTATGTGTATCAAAAAAAAACAGTGACGTAGTGAAAGGACGCTACAGCTGTGAAACAGGACACTGGTGGAGAGAGCGGTATGAAACATGATCTAGCTAAAAACAAATAACTATTTGTAATCATCTGCAGGGAAAGGCTGCAGAAATCCTCCTGAGCAGGTAAGAAAGCCACCACAAGTACTACCAGACTCTACAGAAGAATCCTTTTCATGAGGCATTCTAGATACACCAAAATGTGCTGTTCCGCCCCCGAAGGAGAGGTTACAGACCCCACCGATGATGGGACAACAGAAGCTGCAAGTTTTGTAAACAAAAATCTAAAAATGAAACAAATTCCCTCCTTTAAACAGGCAAAATTCCTGAAGCTATGCCTATCACCAGGTCCCCTGCTCTCCGTTTCTCCTCCTGTAAAGGAATGAGAGATCTTCAAATGCAATAATCTTCAAATTTAAGACATTTTGATACAGGTAATGCACGTTAGATGGAGCTTACAAGAGGAAAACAGATGAAGTGTGCCTGTGAACTCAGGAGTTCAACAGATGCCAAATCTCCATTACTTCTTGAAAGGAACCGCTTTGGTCACTGCCAGGGGAAGCAAAAAGCAGTGAGAGCAGACAATTTCAGATGTTTGTTGGCAGGCTCGCTCCATTCATACTTATCAACAGTAACATTTTTGGCAGCATGGATTGCTGGCTTCCAGAAAAGTGAATGAAAATGGTAGCTATTAGGAAAACTGGCAGTGTGGGATATTTCCACTTTTTTTTTTGCAACTCTAACAGAAGTCACATAGCATTAAGCCAGTAAACTCAGAGGACAGCACTCCTTTTGAGCTTGCCAGGATTACCACGACAAAAGTCAAACCAGAAAACCTTTTTCTATCTTCTATGGAACTGTCACTGCAGAGTCACGAGGCCATTTTGCATCTGTGTACACTTACACGAGCACGCATGCATCCCCATTAACAATACCACGAGCAACATTTCATCTCTGAAAATTCCTGCCAGCCAGAAGCTGATCTGCCACACAATGGCCAAACGGACCACCACAGCCACCAGCATCCATAGAAAGGCTTCACATGAACAAAAAGGTCTTGCTGCATTCACAGTCAAGGCCACAAGCTAGAAGCTTAGAGCAGCTACAGCTAGGGAAGCCCGGCTAGGTCAAGCCTCTTGCTTAGCCCAGTGGTTTGCAGGAAGAGTTTTACCTACAGGCTGTTTCCCACTGTTTCTTTCCACTTCAGTTGACATGAGTGTTCGGGCATTCAATGCTCATAAGCAGACAGATACAGTCGTTAACAGCGCTATCCTAATTTCATAGCAGACTGAAGGTCTCATCCTAAGAAGCTAACAGCACCCAGATGATTTAAACCTCAACGCCTTCTTGGGATCTGGCCTAAAAGGATAATGTTCTTTACAGAAACCCTCAGCTTTCTTGGGCGGTGTCTGAGATCGTGATTTGCTTTGAAGCCTCATTTCATATTTTAGATGGGGGAAGGCACAGGAGTGTCAGTCTATTTGCTCAATCATCAGCTTGAACATACATCAAAAAATGATGTCACTACTAAAAGAACGACTGCCCGATTCATCAGCCTGCATATCCAGAGGCCACAAACTCTCTGATTGCAAGAGGGAGTTTGGCCAAATCTGATTGCTGGCCTGAAGCCAGGCTATAATCATAAATAAAAAATTTATTTTCACATTCGTAGCTGTCTGGCCACACTGTCTCCGACCAAATACGTAGACAGATAACGTCAGGTGAAGACGTCTGAAATCATAAAACTTCTCTTCAGATCCCTCTCTCTCATTACCTTGCTGCCACGTGGTATGGGAACCCTCTCGTCAGCAGCTTCATATGCTCAAACTAGATTTTCTGCCTCAGCTTCTTCTCCTGCAGTTATTCAGTAATCATTGTCTATTGTATGTAACCACTACTTACAGCTAAACACATTTATTTCTATTAATATCTTTGTTACTATGGTTCTTATATGTGAGAACTAATTAGCAGTACCCCAGTGACCCTGATTTTACTTAATGACAAGCATCATCTATTGGCAGAAGCCAGCAACTGCATGGCTTGCAATATTAGCCACAGTTGCAGAGAGCAGGTGGAAAAATACTCAACACACACGTAATCCAGGGAGGGGGTAACTTGTCAGCTGCGCTCTGAAAGCAGACAAGCAATACTAAGGGCCCCAGGGAAACTGCTGCAGACAAGATTCTTGCCTTCATAAGGATAACAGCAAGGGAAGAGATGAAGATTTTCTGCTTTAATTTGGAAAACAAACATGTGATCTAAGCAACTATGGCAGAAGAACAGAATTAGACATGGAAGAAAAAAATATATTCTGTCCAATGCAGATTTGCTCCTTACCCAAGATCTTTCCCAGAGCCTTGTCTGTTAGGTTTTGGACAGGCCATTTAATGGGAATTCCGCCTTCCTTGGGAAGATCTTCTACAATCCAAAAATCTCTGTGATAGGATATTTCCCCTCATATTAAACCTTCTTACCTCAGGAGCCAAAGAGCATGTTTACTTGGGAAAGAAGGTTCACGACTACTACAAGAAAAGGTCAGTGACTGCCAAATACAGGAAAGCTGTCAAGGCAGACAGCAGCAGAAGCTTTAACTGCAAGACACGTGTCTGAGAATGAACTGGAAAATAATTCTGGAGGAAATAAAACTGGGCAAAGGATCAAAACTTCTGCAAAAAGGTAAAAAATAGCTGCCTCGCAGACACATAGGAAGAAGAAGTAAAAGCTCTTTCAGGAAGAAAAGTCATATAACTTGCTCAAGCTTTTGGTATAAATGCAGAGCAATCTGTCTGGTGACCATGCACAGTACTAGCCAAGACTGAAAGACTGAGAGTTGCAGACAAGGAAGAGAAACACGCTGAATTAGCAGATGAGACTAATTTACGCACAGTATTTGACAGTAGCTAGTACTAATCTAGTTGGTATCACACCAACTTAGTATAAAGCCATTTCAAATTTAAGGGAATCTGATCGATACCAAACTAACCAATTGTTCAGAAGATGGAAAGCACCACATCTTGTTAATGAAAATCACCTCCATGACTCCAGCTGCACACTGTGCACAGTACTGGGGTAGGCAGTCATATTTTCCTTTGTAGACAAAGAGGTCCCAATGCAATAAGCCTGATGACTTCGCCCTACTTCAGTTACACAACAAACTCTGTACACGTCACCATGTGCCTTGGTAAGAGCCATTAACACCACACGGGTAGGCTCCGTATCAGAGGTGATTTAAGTGCATCGATGTGCCCGTACACACGTGCCACTGGTGGCTTTAAATGACCAGCTTTCTGTTTTTCCAAGCTTCAACCACATTGAATAAAAGGCTGGACCACTCGACCACCCAAAGCCAAACGCAGTTTCACACACACCACAAAACATCTTTAGGCCCAAAACAAACGTGTTACCAGTTCTCTCAGCTCCAGGTTATCTATTGCAATGCAACATGGCTAAGGTAAAAAAGACTTAGAAATTCAATTCAAAGTTAAACTTGCAGAGGAAAATCAACATTTCCAAAGAGATGAGGAACAAGACTGAACTATTACACAAAGCATGAATGTCAGGTCACTCCTCCACTGCTTTCTCGCTCACTTAGACCCCTTAGGACACTTTCTTGTCCCCAATAGAAATGACTGTTAAGAACTTGAATGCTGAAAAACTGCAAAGGCTCCAGACTAGGTGTGCTTCTTGCACCACACACACTGTCAACTAATTTGGTACTAGGAGACCTGTAAAGCAAACCATAAACTAACCTGAAAGGAAAAGAGACTGGGTTTTTGGCAGGGGTTGAACTCCACCTCACTGAGGAACTGTTTGGCTATTTCTAGCTCATCAGCTGGAAGCTCAGTAAAGTTTATATGCCAGCTGCCCCATGCTTCAAAATCTGGAATGCAAACCCTTGTCAGCTGCCAGGGAATTCCCCAAGACTAAACCTCAAGCAAATAATAACACACAAAAGAAAACTAGGAAGAAGCATATAAATAAATGCACTAGTCAGAAGTCTCATTTCTCCAATTTTAAGAAATTATTCACCCTGGAATGCAATCAGCATTTTTGTTCCGATTAACAGAAAATAACAGGTAATTACAGACTCAACTGAGTAGCTGCAGAGGAGATAAGAGCTCAAGGAACCTAGGAGAAATAAGACAAAGGGAGAAGAGTCGTGTTTAACAGCCCCTTTTCTTGACCCATCACTTAGTCTGAAGAGTATCAGTGGCGTGGACAGGTTCCACGCAGCCAGCACGAGGCTCTGCAAAACCCAGCAGCTGATGTGAGGATATATCCAGTCACATTTTCCTCCTGAAGTGCAACTTATTTTTGCTGCAACAAGAGTCTATTTAGCATTCCAGAAACAGCACACACTTCTCTCAAGCTGCGTGGAAGTGGCTGGAAACACCTTGCATCCACCAGCTGACACATGCTTTGTAAAACTGACAGTTTGGTTCTTCTGGTAAACTGCAGCATAGCAACCCTGATTTTAGAGATTACTCTCTGCAAAAGGAAAATGCCACGTCCTGTTATGTGTGCACTCTGTTTCCCTACCCCTGTCTTGACCAAAGAAGTGGTAGCTGTTTATTACTTTACTCCATAATAGCCTGTTCTGTCTTTCCATCAAGAATTCCTCAATATTAAAATTTTAAAAAGTAAAAAAGCCATCAAAATGTACTAGGAAAATAAGAAATTTCCAAATTATGACATTAAAGGGTTTGCATCCAGCCTTAAATGCTTTGCTAGACACAGCATGGAAGAACTGAAGAGACAAACATATTGCCAGTGGTTCAATGCTGGATACTCTGCCTGGTGGCCTGCAAAACAGCAGCCACTGCTGGGAAGGAGCCTTGACAAAGGTTCTGTCTTATCAATTGGCTCAGAGTTTCGTGCTACAAACTGTTTCCATCCCATTTCCCAAAACTGCTTCTATTTGCCAGTGTTCCCAGAGCAACGTACAAACTGGCTCGTTAGTATTATCTCTACTTAATCGCCGGGGAAACTGTGACACCAAATGATTAAGCAAGTTCCCCACAGCCACATGAGGCACCCCACAGCTAACCGCCCTCCAGACTCAACCGCATGCATGTCCCATCTGTCCCCAAACCTTTTGAGACGTGTCCTGCTGCTCTCAGCCACATGAAGATCAAAATGTAGAACTTAAAAATTCAGGGAGGTTACCCACACCCGGGTTACCTGCTCTCTGTAACATACTTGTGTTGCTCAAGTCCTCTTCAGCCATGCCAAAATGCGTGTGCAAGCCCCGTGCAGGTGTGAGAACACAACCACGTTTCTCCTCTGCTATTCTCTGCCATCGTTTGTCCGAGTGCTGGCTGCAGGAGGGGGTTATTTTGGCCTTTAGCTACCAGGTTTGTTTTTCAAGTCTTCGTGCTTTGGATTCCAACTTGTGTGCTTTGTGGCACTGGGGCACCAAAGAAATTATTACCTGGCTGAACAGAATGCACTGAAAAGCAGAAACAGAAAGCTTTGGAGATGGAAAAGTAATGGCTTTTTTATAATCAATTTTTAGCTGCTAGCAGCTGTGTGGTTTCACATATTTCCCATAGCTGCAACAGCTATTTTAGGCAAATCTTCAGCAGTAGAAATTTCCCTGATCACTGAAGGAGGATATTAAAGCAGCTAAAGCCAAAATTGCAATGTTGGTCTCAATTCTACCAAAGACACTCTGTCCCAGGCAAAGGTTCTCCAGAGGTCCCTTCTGCCTACGTCACTCCATGATTCTCTAGTTTCATCAGGCCATTCCCAGACGTAATTTTCTTGCTTTCCTCCCCACCCACCACGCTCTTGAAATTTCTTCCAGTTAATTTAGAATTAAGGTCAGGAAACTCACAGAAACCTGAAGGGTTAAGCAGGAAGCACACACCTTATACTGAGGGTAGATCTTTCTAAATCAGAAGGTTTCCCTTACATTTTACTAACCGAATGCTCCATCACTTTGCCTGTCACTGCAAGGGCACAGCTGCATCTCGGTGTTCGAGCACACAGCAATGCTGCAAAACACTTCAGGACAAGTGACAAGTAAACAGAGCAGAGAATTCAGACTGTATTTTCTTATAGTGATTTCCAGATTGCAGCATTTAGCCAAGAAATCGAAGCACTGAGGGGGTAAAAACACGCTCTAGGGAATTCCCCACCCCTCTGTGTTGGGCAAATGATGCGTATCTGATAACGTGATCTGACCTTCTGCCCAGTGCAAACCACAGAGCCCATCTCAACCATTCCTGAAGAGCAGAGACTGAATCCCATTTTCTTGGCTGAAGAACCACCACTTCTGCCTCTTGTCCCCATCTTTTCTGAGGAGAATGACGGGTCCCCTTGGGATAACGTATCTCACTTCTGCCACCCTGACTTCACAGAGTCCCGTACCACCAAACAGCAGGATGAGCATCAGCTGCAATGGCCTTTCTTTGTCCTGTCTTAGCCTGAGAGCCTGTCTTTGATGGTGGGGGCGATCACATACTTTTGAGCAGAGGCACAAACAGCTCCAAACTAACTGAAGAGCTAATCCAGTAACGCAACAGAACACGCAGGGCTCACATGGCAGAGAGCGGTTCTGGGTCTTGGAGCCAGCTCTGAAGTCTGCACGTGGCACAGAAGTAGCACAACTGCCTCGAAGGGGTAATACCAAATGCATTTTTAGGGCCAGGAAGGGATTCTGAGACTCTTATATCCAAGTTATGAAATAACAGCCCACAGAAGCCTACGTGTTCCTAGCTCAGCACGCTCTGCGACACCCACGTGTTCCTGACTGCTAAATTGATCTAGAAGAAACTAAAGATACACTACAGGCTTTCCTGATATTCTCCCTTATCTACTAGCAGTGGTTTTATCTGTTGCAAGGACTAGGTGCGATTGCAAATGAAAGAGGGGAGGAGTCAAGGCAATCTTGCCTGGAAAAAGGGACAAACGGTCTAAACCACTGGGCGCTGAGAAGAAAGGCTCTGCTAAGACGCAGTCCAGTTTATGATGAGTTACATGACGCTGTTTCTTCTGGCTGTGTACTTGACCTACAAGTATCAAAGTATTACATCCTGCACGTGATAATCAATTGTTTTGTTTTCTAGGATATTTTAAATTCTGTTTCTTAAGGCCACCTCATTTATCCAAAAAGGTGGCTCCAATACTGTGCTGTGACAGAGAGTTCTGCCAACCTCTGCCATGCCCCGTCTTCCTCCCTATGACATCCAGATGGAGAAGAAAGTGACAATTGATGGCACGATCGATAACCCTGGCTACACCTGCCAAAGATAATTTGGCTTCAGCCTTCATTGGAAAGGTTGTGCTGTCCAAAACATTGCCTGTCATTCAGCAACCTCCAAAACCAGGGAAAGGAGGAAACAAACCAACCAACAGAAGCAAAGCACAGTATAAGACGACACCAAAAACCTTGCTACGAACACTGTCTTAATCCCTTCCACAACTCCCAGTCTTGCTCCACAGCAACACAGCACCGTGCAGATACTGTCCTGACCAACACACGAAACAGGAGCTGAGATCCTACGTGTGTAGTAATCCAGCGTAACAGACTGGGAATAAAACAGAGCAAAAACCCCAATGGCACTCAAGTACTTTATAAACTCAGGAGAGGGCCTCTGCGAGCACCAGGCTGTTTACGAGCATGTCTCAAGCAAATTAAACCCCACCAGCCTAGTGTCCCCTGCATTTCTGTTGCACACATCTGTTATCAGCCCGGCCAGCTGCCTGGACTGGTGGCTCAAGCACCGCACTCTTCCCTCTGCAAACAGGTCTCTTTTCCCACGCTGGTTTTCCTCTGTATTTCCTCAGTGAGAATACACTCAGTGAGTGTTACCTCAGCCAGCTTTTCTCTCTCACTTCTCTGATTACTTCCCACCCCACTTTCAGAGAATGCTGATGTTCCTCCTCAGCTGCAGTTCTCCAGGGCTCCTGTCAAAGCTACACTTGTGGTCTCCTTCCCCTGCATTCGAACCTGCTCCCAGAACCCCACCCCAGCTTTTCTTCCTTTCAGAGGCTTCTGACTCAGTGGCTCTTTCACATCACCCCTTTGGAACTGGACCAAGCAAAGCTATTATCTGATTGTTTACTCCACCTAACTTTTATTCTTCTCCTCCAAACAGAAGGATTACATACTGCATTTCCTCTGGAAACCACGTAACGTGCGCAGTTAGAAGGCCTATTACTCCACAAGCTCAGACGTTTTAACACGTGTAACAAAAGAAAACGTCACAAAGCAGTTGTGAGATGCAGCAGCAGACAAAAGCTTCCTAACGAAATTAAATAAAAATAATTTTTATAAGGATTTCCACTGCAGTGCTGAGAACTCAAATCCTGAAGTGTTACATTAAGTAAGTTTGGGCAGTCTGGCTTGCCTCAGTTTCCCTGGTTACCAAATGGGGACAAATACCAGCTTTATAATAACTCTGAGATCAAGTATCTACTACAGCTGCACTGAGCACTATTAAAAAAGAAAAAAAGACAATAAAAAGAGGATACTTTCAAACAAAACCAGAAGGAGGTAAAGGGTAAATCACTGTTTTTATTTTAAAGCAACAGATGTGTTTCCATGAATAATTACAGGCTGGTAAACACAATCGAAGTACTGCTCTTGTTCTACAGCCTCGGAGGAGTTCAAACCAGATTCAAGTTCAAACACACACCAAGCAGCTGACGCTTCAGAGAGCTGGCAGGGAGAGGGGAGCCCTTTGTCCCAGCTATAGCGGTTTGTCGTTTGGTTATAAACATTCTCCTGCAGAATTTGCCACCCCAGTACCGCAGCCATGTGCCAGGGCAGAAGAACCAAAAAGTGAAACCACCGAATCTGTTTTCTTTTCCCAGCTAAATATAGGACAAAAGAGTGAGAAGCACAGATGGTGAAAGCGCTGCAAGTTTTTAGATTCTTCTGCTCTAGGAATTTAAGCTGCTAAAGCACAACACAGGCTAAGCCTTCTAAAATACACTCATAACTCAGCTCTGTCACCGAGGGCAAAGCCCAGCTTTACAGATCACCGCAAGTGACCGCTGTCATCCTATTAGACATGTGATCCACTTAATCTGAACAGCCGGTGTGAAACAACTCTTTCATATTTCCCTGATCTTGGTGTCTCTCGTGACCCTTCCTTGCAAATTTCCACATAGAAAAGGAACAAAAACATACCCCATGCAGAAATCACTTCGAATGAAGACATAAGAGGAACAAGGGATTATTTCATATGCAAATGGAAAGCAGAAAATAAAGGCAGATTAATGACTGAGTAGCAAAATTCTTCTGGGCAAATAAGCACAGCTGAAAGACAGACCCAAAGGGAGCGAGAAGCTGAGGTATTTAGAGAAAACAAAACCAGAATGGAAAAACTTCATCTTTTTTATACAACATTAAACTGTGTTCAAAATGCATTTCTAAAAAACATCCACAATACGTGTGCGAGAGAGGGGCAGGATCAGACCAAGCACCCCAAATGACAGAGTAAGTCCAGCTAGTAGGAAAACAGGTAGAGCTGCAGAATTTTTCGTGACCCCCCATTCTCCCTGGAACCGCACAAAGGAGACACAGGGGAACACTAACTGTCCTGATCAGAGGGGAAAAGGGGCACTTGGAGCAGGACCACGTTGTAACAGCGCAAGGTAAGGGAGACTGAAAAGCAAAATTAAGTAAAAGCACCAGCAAGAAAAGTGTATTTATCTAAAGAAAGATAATTATCCATAAGAACACCACACACCCCCTTTCATCCTAGGAGGAATGGTACCTAGGAATAAAGCCCAGCTCTATTTCAGCCTCCATTAACAACTGCTGTCATCCATCCCTCCTTGTTATAAATACTTCAGTGCCTCCGGACAAGAAGAATGAATCCACAACGAGCGTGACACGCCGATTTGAGGCGGAATGAGGCAGAAAGCTCGGAGATTTGTGATGTCAGGTCTAGCAGAAATTCATTTAAATTAGCGCACTGAATAGATCAAGCAGCAGGCTCTATTACACTCCTTTCGGTACAGTGCCTGGGAAGCTGGAGCACTGAGCAACTAGTGACTCAGAACGGCTGCAGACAGACACTTTATTGAGGAGACTGCTCGCTTAAAGTTAGTGGGGATTCTTCTCAGGTCCAGAAACACTCAGGATTTACTACCAGCCTCAGAGAGGCAGGATTCCCAGGTCTCAATTCCTTGCTCCAGCACTAACACCACGTAATCCCATACAAGGCACTTCAAGCCCCTCGCTTTGTATCTGAGCTTCTCCACCAGTAAAAACGGAAAGGACTCGATCATTTGCAGCTCATAAAGCACAGAGAGGAAAAGCACTGGGCAACGCTGTGCCTTCACCACTATCCTCAGAGATTTCCCACCTTTATATTTCACCATTCTGATCTTTCAGCAATGCAGAGGGAGGACATGCCCATGGCCACGAGATAACACAGAACCACTAGTTCTCATGCAGCTCTTTTTTTTTTTTCAAACAAGAGGGAAACTGAGGCACTGCAATTTGTCCAAGGTCAACCCCCAGTCAGTGGCAGTGCCACAGCTGAAGCTGTATTTAATGACTCACAGTCTTACACGTGAAGCACCAGATGATGGTCTTCCTCAAGGCACCTTTTAGTGCATTTAATGAACTTCATTGAAAACAACAAAACATCAATGAAAATGACAAGCAAGTGCCTGAGCATATCAGGTATTACAGCATTCCTTCTCACCCTTGGTACCTTTCACTGTTTATATTCTCCTCTTTTCTCTTGAGCTTTTTATTCACACTCATCCGCTCCCAGTCGAGCGGGAGCTGCTGTTGGAAGCAGCCCAGGCCTACAGCTACCCCCGAGGGTCAGCAAACGCAGCCCCCCAGGAACACACACCCAGCCAGCCACTTCCCTGCACCTCCAGCACCAAGGCAAGACCGGCAGCGGCAGGAGCCAGGCCGGGCTGGAAGCAGCTCCCGCACATGGGGGGCACCGGCCTGGGGATCTGAAGGGCCTGATCCCAGCAGGATACAGCCCTGAGGGGAGGGCAGCAGGGTCCACTGACAGCAGGCAGGGCCCACTCCCCCTGGGCCCTCAGCTCCCGGGCCCCACAGCCCTCAGACACCCCCACAGCCCCGGGCCCTCAGACCCCCCCACTGACCCCACAGCCCCCGGGACCTCAGACCCCCCCACTGGCCCTACAGCCCCGGGACCTCAGACCCCTCCACTGGCCCAACAGCCCCGGGCCCCACAGCCCCCCTGCCCTCAGACACCCCCGGGCCCGGCAGCTCCACAGCGGGGCTGTCAGCCGGGCCCTGCGCTCCCCAAGCCCCACGGCAGCCGCTCAGGCCCGGGCCCTCCCCGACCCGCAGCCCCCCGGGAGGAGGATAAGGAAGAGGAGGAAGGCCCGCGCACGGGTGCCTCACCGGGAGAGGTGCTTCAGGATCTGCTTCTTGATGAGTCCGGCCATGCCGCGGGGCTCAGGGCCGCGGGCGCCGGGACCCCATCGCGGCGCCACCGCCTCCCGCCCCGCCCCGCCGCCTCCCGCCGGCCCCCGCGCGCCGCCGCCGCCCCGCCGCGCCCCCTGGCGGCCGCCGCCGGTAAGCGCAGGGTGGCGGCGGTTCGAGGCTGCTGTTAATGAGGTGCTGTTTGTTACAGCGTTGATTATTCACACTCGTGGAGCTGCAGGCGAAAATCCACAAACCGGCTTAGTCTGACACCTCTTCTGGGCAGAGCTCCCTTCCGCAGGCTGCCCCAGGTCAGCCACAAATCAGGTTTATTTTTAAAAAACAGAGGTGCTCACACTACAAAAATAAAACGTTCAACGTAAAACAATGCAACCAGTGAGGCTGCTCAGAAGAAAAAACAATTAATCTTAGTTTCAAGAAGTTTCTGTGCTACTTACTTCACGTTTGCATTGTAACTCTTTGATGGATGACAGTGAGCGTTTCACACGCTGTGCCAGATTTCAGCCCGGATTACACGGGAGTGTTTTGCTCTCAGCAAAGGCAGCCTTACACTGATCAGTCATGCCTTTAACAGCCCCACGACAAGAAAACCATGGGCTTTGTACTTTACTGAGTACATTCTGGTTTAATCTGACAGTAGGCAGGGGGAACTCAAGGGGTGAACAACCCTTGAACTTGTATCCAAGCCCAGTGCTGATCAGAACTAATTCCTGCCTATTTATTTTTCCCCAGGAGAAAGTCATTAATATGCATTGATGCCGGTGTGTGTTTTATGTTTGATATAACAGCAACCCAGCTGCATGTAAAGCTGAAAACCGCTCAGATTACTGATCAGAGAGATGCATTCACCTTCCAAGTTATGCATTGGCATAATCATTTCAGTTCCTTGCACTCTGCTCCGTGTCCGATGCTTGCAGAACCTGACCTGGGAGATGAAGCTGCACTACAATCCGTTTGCATCAGACACAGGTAACTCAAGAGCAGCAGGATCCCCCGTGTCGGTGCTGCAGCACCTCACTGCTGGTCCAGCCCAAGTGCTGTGCGCTGCATAAGTATGGTTTATTGTAGAAACATCCTCTAACTTTTGCCTCATCTCAATGTTTGTTGAAGACGGCTATTAAATATTGAGCTATTAAATATTTGATCTCAGCTACCACATTCTTTACAGGAGGTTGTATTTTTAGAAGCTTATGTGCTTTCAACAATCTCCTCTAAATGATCTGACTGTCCTGTCCCACAGCAGAGAGCGACTCGGAAAAGGAGCCCTCGCAGCACTGCTAACCAAACACTTTCTTGTTAAGATGCAAATCACTCCCACGCTTTCATATTGAATGCAAATATGTTGAGAATGAGTCGGACAGTTCTGCTGGCTGCAATGGATGACAACCGACATGCACAGAGCAGATGATTATGCAAACAGAATAAATTCTTTTAATTTCATCGAAATTGTGCACCTGCGTTACGTATGGCTCATCAAAAGCAAAATCCTTTTAATAAACTAAAGGGCCCGGGATATGTCTTCAACACATCCCTTTATGCTACGAAAGGAACTGAGCGGAAGCAGAAATATGTTTGGCAGCATCAAAACAATAACTTACTGCAAGAAGGAGCCTTTTAACAGCATCTCTTTAATCCCCTCAGTGCAGAATCAACCTTTTATTAAATTCAACCTATTCTGTGCCAGCAACAACATCACTTAATGTTGCAGTCTCCCCAGTTAGAGATAACACTGGTCTGTTCTGATGTCATCTTTTTTTTTTTTCAATTAAAAACACGCATACTCATTGTTTTGAAACAAAAATTCAAAATGCAGATAGTAATACAAGGCTACCAAAGAAGCAGGGAGAAAAAAAACACCACACACAACTAAAAAAATCCATGTAAGACAGGTAGCAAAATCCAGGCAAGAGGGAACAAAGAATCACAGAATCAACCAGGTTGGAAGAGACTTCAGGGATCATCGAGTCCAACCGTTGCCCTGACACCACCATGTCAACTAGACCAGGGCACTAAGTGCCATGTCCAGTCTTTTCTTAAACCCCTCCAGAGATGGTGACTCCACCACCTCCCTGGGCAGCCCCTTCCAATGGCTAATGACCCTTGCTGAGAAGAAATGCTTCCTAATGTCCAACCTGAACCTCCCCTGGCGAAGCTTGAGGCTGTGTCCTCTTGTCCTATCGCTGGTTGCCCGGGAGAAGAGGCCAATTCCCACTTCACTACAACCTCCCTTCAGGTAGTTGTAGACTGCAATAATGCAAACTGACAGCAAACTGACATCTCTTTCTGCCAAGCAGAAAAACCATGCACAGAGTAAGGCTCAGATTTTCCGTGTGTAAACCAGCATCAATGTTTTATTGTTGTGTTTTACCATTCAATGGGGGGGGAAACAAACAAACAAAAACCACCAAAAAAACTCAGACCAGGTACAAAAGCATCAGTCCAGTGTGCATCTAGGTCAAACCATCTGCAATCTGAAGTAACAGCAGATCTCCTCTACACACTGTTTTAATACAAATTCCTAGGGACACAGGTCTATGGTATTTCATCATATGGAAGATCATAATATGAAAAAGAAAAGGTAGCTCCATTTCCACCTTTATCTGTCTGGACGGGTCATTCCCGGCCTGGTTGGCACCATCATGGGTCTGGAGGGTGGTCTCATCATTGGGGGCCCTGGCATCATCGGCATGTGTCCTCCCATTGGTGGCCTCATCCCTGGAGCTACAAGAGGACAGAGGAGATGTTAAGAGAAGAGCTCTCTCGGGACCAGCAACTGCCAAGTCACATCAATAATGTGTGTGGGTTCTCTCCCCCACCCTCCAGGTAAGCTTTGATCTGGAAGCTGGCTGAGAGGGACTGCATTTCCCTGAAGGATATTAGCAATCAGTAGAGCAAGAACCAAGTTCCTGGGTTACATGCCCACTTTTGACAATATTCACTGATAAATTATTTTCGACCACTCAAAGAGACACCAGTTTCATTACTGAATTGGAAAGTTCATTTGGAAGAAAGTGCTGTAAAATCCTCCAGCGTGTTCAAAAAAGACGACTGGCGTACTTCTTCCAGCTGGGTAACAGCATTACCAAAGCAAGTGCTCTCCTAAAAAGCATTGAAATAATGGTTTCCATCCAGCTTCTCCATTTGTTTCAGGCAGCCACTATGCTGCCTAATATCATAGATTATGGATGTATTTTGTGCCTTTAAAAAACACCTAAAGAACAGTTTCTAGCAGCAAGACAATAATTGCAAAAACACTTCACTATTTTAGCGTGCATGCGTGTATTCCTTTAGATCTGTCCCAGTAACTGCTTCAATAAGACGTCCTCTGAGCATTCTTCAAATGCTATTAAGCTCAAAAGCAGAATGGATCAAAGACATTTTAGTTTGCCTTTGCAGTTCTGAAAAAAAAACTTTAAGGCACATTGTTTCCCTGGAACACATTATCTTGAGACATTTGAAACAATAAAATTCATTTAGTACTGAAGCACACCCCTTGTAAGCACTACAAACACAGAATTCCTAAACAATTATAGATCGTTCTGCTAAGACTTGAGGTAGAAAAGCTACAATTTACCAGACCAATAACTTCAGTTGTACAGAGGGACTAGCAACTCTCCATCCATGCTGCATCTAACATGATGTCTGGAGTGATGCAAACTATAAACTAGAGCACATCACTCCAGCTAGCTCCCAAGTACCACGGCTGCTTCACGTTTTCCCACCAAGTTCTTTTCACAACTCTCTATTGCCCAATGAGAGAGAAAATATAACCCAAACATCCTGCAAACCAGACCACGCAGTGCTGCAGTGACAGAGATTTACCCATTTCCAGACTTACCGGGTCCAACCGGCATCATTCCTGGGGGGGGTGGGCCCATCATCGGCATCATTGGAGGTCCACCCATATGTGGGGCCGGCATCATGCCAGGCCGCGGGGGGCCAGCTGAACACGTATACAGAGTGGTTACACATCTGGCTGCTTTCACACTCATCAACAATGCAAAACAGTTATTAAACTTTATAGGACATTTTAGTAATGAAGGTGTCTTAGATTGTTTTATAACTGCCTGCCTTCATTTTCAGTTTCAACTCTGACTTCAGGTGCCAAAAAGTGAAACGAAGGAAGAATATGCTAGGTTTTATTTCCACTTTTGCATACCTAATACAGATGATTACTTCCAAGAGCAGGACTCTTAAGCAGAAAGGAATCTCAGAAGTTTGCCAGCTGAAGTGCAAAATAAGGTTATCAATCCTATTCTATTAAAAAAAAAAAACCCCACAAAACACCATGCTGGAAGTTTTAATGAAGGTGTCTACATGGCAGCTAGCAAGTAACGAGGAGGCACACATTTCTATTAATGTGCTCAACATTACTAAAATAAGACAAACTAAAGATCAAGATGGTTACTGAAACACTCATACAAAGCATTCTCTTACAAAGCATTTGGGTATTCACAAGATCAAAATGTCTTAGCTTGATTTCAAGCTAAAAGGACTTTACAAGTCCAGGAAACATGCAACATAGCTAAAGAGGGCTGCCATCCCAGTCAAAAACTGTCCAGTGGAGACTTACGGATGCTGGGAGGAGGTGGTATCATGGCTCCTGCGGGAGGTGGTGCCGAGAAGGGTGTAGGTGGGATTTTCCCTTGCTGAAATGCAGCCGCTACATTGGGGGGGAAAAGAAAAAAAAAAAAGGAAAGAAAGAATCCCAGGAGAAAAACCAGTTACTAGGCTGAGGAAGCGCCTGCGTCAATCGTCCTTCTCATGCCACGCGGTCCGAGCATACTTCACGTCATGCTGCGTGCTCAGGTGTTCTAACTCTGGAACAAATCCCTGGTTTATGCTGCTTGTCATGGTGGAAGCACCTGATATTCTTGAAGACAATTATTATGGTAATTACTCCAGGTGAGACTAGAGAGCTCCTTGATGAATTTCACATACCTAACAGGAAGGCGGATGGTAGAGAAGATACATGACACGATTGGCAGCTGCAGCTTTCACCTGGGATCATCAGGTAAAGACATGCTCCCTTGAAAATGGTAACAAGGCAATGACTTAGGTGACAAAAAGCATGAAAAACATCTTACGTGAAAGGGAAAAGAAGAAATTCAAAAGACTGAAATCGACTAGAAGGAAGGCAAAAGATGCGAAAGTTGGAAGCATCATGAGGAAAATGGACACAAGGAAACAGAATGAAGCTGCGTCAGGGGAAGTTCAGACTGCACATTAGTAAAAGGCTCTTCACTGACAGGGTGGTTGGTCACGGAACAGGCTCCCTGGGGAAGTGGTCACGGCACCAAGCCTGGCAGAGTTCAATCAGCGTCTGGACAACGCCCTTAGTCATGTGGTTTAGTTTTAGGCAGTCCTGCGAGGAGCAGGGAGTTGGACTCAATGATCCGTATAGGTCCCTTCCAACTTGAGATATTCTATGATTCTATGATCTAAATAAAGTTGCCATAAAGTTAATCTGGCATTTGTATTTCTTTTCACAGAAAAAAGAACCATTATTCAGAGGACAAGCAAGAGGAAAAGAACCCTACAAACTGACAGAGGAAACACTTCATACTTTATTCAAGCCTTTAATAGCAAGACAGGAAAAAAAAAATCAGTATCCCTAGAGAACTGAGGGCAAGCAAGTGCAGCATTTTTTTAAAAATGCAAAAATCCACACATTTTAATGTCCATTTTCCTATCTTTTGGATTTCTTATTCATGCTCTTTACATAAACATGCTATTCCCAAAAAGCAAAAATGTGTTACGTGACCTTGTACGACATGACTAGCAGTGCTAAAGGAAGGGGTATCTACGACCCTCTCAACCACAGCGAGGCACTAAATGCCTCCTTGCATCGACCCCTTGGGCAGAGCCCTCAGTCTCTTGTGTGGAATCCGCCACTCTGATGAGTTCAAGATTCAGATTCTACGTGAAGTTTTTGCTCATGATTCACAGAGCAAAGACTCAACAGGCAAATAAGGAATAATCAACGTGGGAGAATGGAAGAAAAGCAGCCAGAGGAAAGACAGGGGAAGTAACAGGAGAGCAATCCTGGGTCACAGAAGGATTAGCCTTACTTGTTTTGTCAATCAGGCTCTGAGCTTGTTCCTCCATCCATTTTTGATAGTAGTCTTTCACATTCTCTTTATGTTTTCGGCCACTGCAGTGGGTTTTTCTCACGGAGGGCTGAGAAAGAGCACGTAAACCCAAAGTTTACTGGGAATTGTTGTAAAACTCTATAAACATATGCAATTTAGCAGTATAAAACAGGTTGGTTTCTGTGCCCGGTCACAGGACAGGTGATGTACAAAACTTTTACATATAAACTATAAGTGTTGAAACTCAGTTTAAGTAAAAGAGGTTGCCCTAACACCCAGCCAGCTGGCTCCTACTAACTCACCACAACACTCATAGGCAGCCACGAGTGTCAGCTGCCCTCAACTGCTGAATGCTGCTGACATTCAAATTCCTCCTGTCCTTGTTTCTTTTTTTGCAAACAAGTAGGAGAGGAAAGAAGTAAAACAAGTAGGACACCGGAACATTTCAAGTACCTGGCTTTAGTCTATGTAAGTTTTATTTTAATGCACTTGATACAGTTGAGGAATCCATGCAGAAGATTTGGTACTTACAGAGTCATGGGTGAGGTACGTGTCACAGTAATCACAATAAAACCTGGAGAAGGAAAACTCGTTATTAAGAAATAACTTTGCACTGTGAGAGTTAAAGCCCAGCCCCTCACACGGCGCCAGGGCTGTGCCCAGGGGCGGCCTAAGGAAGAGGCGCTGCACCCAACCAGCGCCCAGGGCTCGGCCTGCCAGCGCCGCAGCCCGCACCCAGGACACCCCCCGCCCCTTCCTCTCCTATTTCCGCTCTTCCCGAGGCCTCAACACACACGAACCGCCCGCCGCGGTCACCAAACCCTGCCCGGGGACCAACCGGGCCCGGGAGGCCCCTCACCCCGGCTCCCCCCCGCCCGGCCCAGGCCCTGCCTCCCGCCGCCCCCTCAGCACCGGAGCCCGCCGCAGCCGCGCTCACTTGGGCATGGTGCTCCCCGCGCCCCGCCACCGGCGCCGCCAGGAAGTGACGCACTCACGTAGCGACGCCTTCCGCCGCTTGACCGCCAGCGGCTCCCGTAGAACGGCGGCGCCTCAGGGCGCGACGGCGGCCCACGAAGGACACAAGAGGCTCCGGGGGGGCTTCGCTTTTCCCGCCTCGCAGGAGGGGCCTTCGCCGCTCCCCTCAGCCGCTTCTCCAGTGACGCCACAGTTTCTCCCTCTGCAAACCGACATCAGAGCTGGGCACCGTCACCACGACGGCCCCCTTCCCCCCCCCCGCGGTGAGGCCGGTTCCGCTCGTTGTTTCCCTCCGGACGTGGCCCGCAGGCGGGACAGGCTGCGGTGGTGTTCGCTGGGCACACGCCGCGGCGGGACGCGGCTTCTCGGCCGCCCGCGTCTCCGCTTGGGAAGGAAAAACCTTGACGTAAGGCAGGAGGTTTGCGTGAAAAACCAGGGAGAGTTTATTTACATTAAAAACCTTAACGTACAGCAGGCGTCGTGCTCGCCTGTGTGCCCCCAGCGCGGGCGGGGCCACAACCGGCACCTCTTGTTGTCTTCGTGGGAAATACCCGTTGTTACCGGCCACGGAGCCGCCGGGCCTCGCCCCGAGGGGCTGAAAAAGAGCGGAAATAACGGGAAAAGCGTCATTTTGGGCGGAAAAAAATAAAAAACACTCAGCGAAACCACGCGCATGCGCCAGCCCCGACCCGATACAGCTTGCGCCGCCTCTTTTGCATAGCGCCACGTGACGTCGTTGGCCCCGCCCCGCCGCTTATTTGCATATATCAACACGCGCGCCCGCCGCCCGCACCGCCTCCATCTACGGCAGCGCGCGGCTGGGGATATGCAAATTTACCCCCCCACAGCCAGCGCCTTCCCCCGCCTCCGCAAGGCTCATTTGCATACGCGCCCCGCCCCCTCGCCCTTGCCGCTCTCCTTCCGCCGCGGAGCGGGCGGGGCCGCGGGCGCTCCGCCCACCGCTCCCCCCCTCCCCTCTCCCCCGCCGCGCTCGCGCGGGGGGTGACGCCACCTGGCGCGGTGGCGTCATAGGCCGCGTGCCGCTGGCGTGAGGCGGGGCTGCGGCTGCGCAGTGGCGGCAGCGCTGGCGTCGCCCGCGCCCCCTCCCCTCCGCCCCCCGCCGTGCCCGCGCTCCCCCCTCGCCCCCATGCGGCGCTGAGGCGGCGGCGGCGGCAGCGGGGCGGCCCCGGGGCGGCGACGGGCACCGCTGAGCGCCATGGAGGGCATGGACGTGGATCTGGACGCGGAGCTGATGCAGAAGTTCAGCTGCCTGGGCACCACCGACAAGGACGTGCTGATCGGCGAGTTCCAACGGCTGCTCGGCTTCCAGCTCAGCCCCGCCGGCTGCGCCTTCTTCCTCGACATGACCAACTGGTGCGGGGAACCGGGGGGCTGAGGGGGGAGTCGTGGGCCTGGGGGAGGCGGCGGAGGGGAGCGGCGGGAGGCCGTTGGCCCTGAGGCGGCGGAGGGGAAGGGCGGGAGGCCGCCCGCCCGCTCCGCGGAGGCTGAGCGCCCGAGGGGAGCCTCGGTAGGCCGCCGGTGCTCAGGGACCGGGCGCCGGGCCGGGCCGGGCGCCTTCCCCCGGCTCTGAGCCGCCTCAGGGGACAGCAGGCCTGTCCCGCCGCCCGCGGGGCCCCGCCGGGGAAAGGGGGGGGGGGGGGGCGGTGTTTGTTGTGGGCCCCCTCTTTCCCCTCCCCTTCCCCGAGGTCGGTGATGGCGGGGGGTGTGTGTGGCGGGGAGGGAGCTATCATGGCAGCGCGGAGGAGGAGAGGAGCAGGACGGGGCTGAGGAGGGACTCGGGTTCGCCTCCGGGCTCCAGGTCGGGGTTGTGATTTTGCCAGTGCGAGGAGCTCGTCGGTCAAAGGGCTGCGAAGCTGTTAAAGAGTGACTAATTGATAGGAAGAGAGGCATGTGATCCAGCGGACCCAGGAGCTCTTAAAGGGCGCTTTCTCTGCGGAACGGGAGGATGAGCTGAATTCAGGGATGGATTATGGTGTCCTGGACCCTAAACCGGACTTCCGAAGGAGGGAAACCCGTGGTAGAAAGGCTGTATGGAAGTCTTAGAGCTACTACAGCCTGCACGTGAAACTTACCCAGGTGTTTGGCAAAAACTTAGCATCTGCTTGCGAACTAGAGGTCTCTTTCTAAATACTCCGGCTTTTGGTGTATATTTTGGCTTTATAAAGGCGCTCTGTTGCTGCCCTAGAAAAAAAAAAAAGCAGGTGCAGGTTGTCTGGGAAGCTGCAGCTCAAGAAAAACGTGGGAAAGATGCAATGAAATGGTGAAAAACAGAAACCAGGAGTGTTAGTGGTGTAGAGAGCCTGGTGACTGCAAAAGAATGTTGTGAAGCTGTTGCCGTCTGGATGGTGGGGTTGGACTTGTAATTAGCACTTGCATCTTTTAAACCATCTCTACTAGCTGTTGTGTAGGGCACTAACCAAAATGTGACTCTTTTGATAGGTTTGCATCTCTTCCCTGTGATGGATGTGGGAGAGCAAAGTGTTTTCTGTTTCAGATATTGTTAACAGAGATTACTTGGTTAAGTTGTAGTTACTATTGTTTCTTAGAGGTGTAACATCAAATCCAGAAACCTCAGGTTTGAAACTTGAAATCTAAGCGAAGGTCTCGATATCAACAGTTGGGAAAGAACTTGTATGGGATTGTTTGAATAAACAGTCATAATACAACTTTGTCACCTTTTTCCTTTCATCTTTCCCTCCTTCCACAGTTCTGTATTGAATTATATTGGCAAATCTGCATCTGCAGAGGGAGTAAGGGAATAGCAAATAATACCATGTGCTTTGTAAGCTGATACAATGCAAAAGAAGGTCTCTCTCGAGGAGTTCAGGAGTTTGCTTTGGAGGAGAAGTGGTTCACAGCAGAAGATGCTTTCCATCTTTATTCGTGTGTTGATAATATGAAGGAAACTACTGATACTGCAGCATAATGCTGGGGTTTTTTTCTGTGATGTTCCTTGGGAGAGCAGAAAGTTTAGCAGAGCTTGAAGTTTCTCGTGAAGATGCTGTGTATAACCATAGTATTCCTGGTTTGTGTTGAAGCAGCTCTTTTTCAGGAGTATTTAATTTCTTTTTGAAGTAACAGTATCTCAAATACAATCTTATAACCAATGGCTTTAAAAAAAAAAAATCTTAATTACAGTTGAAGAAAATCTTAAGTGATGAAAATAGCTTTAATTTCACAACTTCAGTGGCTAGTCTGGTTGTGAAAACATAAGTTTTCAGTGGTTTTTTTTGAAAGTATTAGTTGATAAGCCTTTAGATGAATGGGGGCATGTAAAAAGGAAATCTGTTGAGTTGGTGTATACAAGAGTATATGAAAGTTAGCACAGGCTGTAGTGTGGTTAGTCTTAGAGTGGGCTTAAAGCCTGTGCGAGTCTAACCTTTCAGCAGCAGGGAGCCGAGTTAGGTATGCTGGCAGGTGCTGCTCGTTTTTCTCGTGTGTTCTTGCCAGGGTGCCGCTTCCCTGACCTGTGGTATCATTTGTTGTGCCTGGTTTTGTACAGTTTGCAGTTCTGCTGCTGTGTTTCTGTCTTGTTCTCCAGCTCCCACCTCTTCTTAGTATGGCCTTTGGGTTATTAGCCTGGATATACTAACCCTGCTCTCCCTCTTTACAAAAAGCTGCCATCAAGATGCATTTTCCTTTTCTGGAAACACCTTTCCTTTGTTGAGGAACCCTGTGTAATCCACACTGCCCCAGGTGATGTTAGGCAGTCGCCTACTAGGTTTGGGTTTTTTGTGGCCTAGAATTAGGGTCAGAATCTTCTATCACCAGTCTGCAAATAATTGGTCTCAAGGAGACTGTCAAGTCACTTTTCCTTTTGTTAAAGGTATGGCACTTTCTGTAGTGGTGATCCCTTCACTATCTTTCTGCACCAGGATTCATGTTCATCTGCAGGAAATGGTGAGGGAGTTCACAGCAAAGGTGAGAGAAGTGCACTTACCTGGCAGACGGGGTTCTTTTTAGCCATGCCCGTGTGTGGGTTAATTAACAAAGATATAAATAATTTTCTCTAGACCTTTTTTCACATGTGTGGCAAGCTGCTCTTTGGTGATAATTAGGTAGTCTCCAGACCTGAAGTTACTTCCCTGTTGTATGCCTTTCACATATTGTGTAGTAAATAATCTGAGCTGGAATGTGTTTTGAAAGAATATTTCCAATAATATCATTAGTGATTGTATTTAACATATTTTAAGTGAATTTGCAGTTCTGCTGGAACAGAGGAATTATTTTAAAATAGCTTGTTCAGCCAATTGGGGGAAGAAAAATGGTGGTTGATTGTGGAGTGATACAGATACTTGTAAGTAGCCTTTAAAAGTCTCTAAACTTCTCCAGTTTACCTGGAATTGCTGAATGTGCTTTCAAAGTTCTGGCAGACTTGGGGCAGTACTAAGAAACCGCCAGCTGGCTTTATTAGCAATATTGCAGAAATGCTTCAGGTAGAACATACACATCCTGAGTTTCTGAGACTGTTCCTTGATCTTCAAGAAATACAGGTTAAACGCTTTGGCGAGCTGTCTTTTTCCCTGTTACTTATTCAATGCTTTCCTAGAGTTCTGGCTCTTTTTAATTACACCTTGAGCTTTGCTTGTGGGCTGGTCTAACTCCTTAGCTTTCTGCTACATAAATCCTATTTTGCCCTTTCTGAGAGTCCCAACTGTACGTTCTTCAAAGGCAGCACACGTTGTCCCTCTTTACTGCTTATTTATTTATTTTTCATTAGAAGTTTTGAGGCTTTTGAGTGAGAGGTTGAGCTCTCGCTTTTGGCCTAAAACCAAAAGTGAACTTTCTCCCAAAGATGTTTTGGCACCGAAACACTTACTTCCTCTGGAGGAAAACCCAGGCAGCGTAGTTGGGAGGGCATTTTGCTGCCATTGCATCTAGGATAAAAAAAAAAATCCACCCTCCATTAAATGGCATGCTTAACTCTGCCTGCTCCCTTCCCCCCTCCAGATGTTGTGCAGTGCCGAAGCCCGGCTGCCTGCACACTGAAGCACATCCCGCACCGCAGGTTGGAGGGAGGGGGCTGTTGGGAGTGATTTTTGTGGTAAAGTGAAGTTCCAGGTGTTGACTACAGCTCTTCAGTGTTATGTGATAGTATGGCCAGGAGCGTGTCTGAACTTGTCTAGGCTCAGTCTACCGACATAAGAAACTCCTTTCGAACAACCCTTTGTGCTGATGTTTTAAAAATAGAGATTGTTCAGCTCAGACGGTTGATGCTGAATGAGTCTGTGCCCAAATACCTGCTCACAATCTTCCTGACACTGGGACAGTTGTAGGTCTCTGGAGAGATGGTACCAAGGCAGACTGGACTCCCTTGAAAACACTTGCAAAACAAAAGCTTTGAAGTGCAAGCCTGGCCCTGACTGGTTTTCAGCAATATGGATTAGTGTAAGAGCGGAGGAAACTTTGCAAAGAATGTGTATTTTATGTTTTGTTGACACTCAGTTAAGGCCTATTTCATAAAAGTCACTAGATTCCTCTAAAGCTGGTATGGAAATTGTATTGTGACAAGGAAGAGGAATCGTTTGGGTTTTTTTACTTGGAGAGTGTACCGACTTTGAGGGTGAGAGGCTGCAGCGTAAGGCTTGGAGCTTCTTTAATTCTGTGAGAAAGTGAATAAATTTGAAGTAGCTAGTGTTGCTGGATTTAATTCCATATTTCAACACAGTTGCCTGTGAAGGAATCCCTTCCTCATTTGAAAGACTTTATGTATATTTCAGTAATTTACATGTAATATTTCTTTCTCTTTTTTAGCTTTTGTTTAGAAAGCTGAATTGTTATTAGTCTTGTAGGTGTGCTATTTAATGGAAATGTGTCATGATTTCCATTTGTGTGGGGAAAACAGTTTTATTGTTGCAAATCCTAGCCTTTTGATCTAGCTTTTTGGTGAAAAAGGTCTTTTTAAGGTCATTATTTGTAAGGTAGTCTGTAAGTTCTCAATTTTTTTATATGCTTAGAAGAATTTGTAGCTGTATCATGGTTTAACTAGAGCTCTGAAGACTTGTACTTTAGAGTATATGATGTTTTGCATGAAAATATAAGTTTATCTCTGAAAATACTAAACAAATACGCTGTAAAACCTCTTTCTGTATTGTGTAAGATGCAGGGCATTTCTGTATGTATGAGTGACGTGAGCCAAGGTGAGGCAGGGATTATATGGTGGCGATATCGATTTTTACATTAGAAAGCTGAAATTTTCGAGCAAAGCAAGGTAAATGTATCTTAACATTTTTGTGCAAGTGTTTTATTGATCTTAAAGAACAGACAGAATATTGGCTTTTAACAAAATTGCCTTATAAAGGCACTTTTTTATCCCTATGGGTGGGCTGTTTAAATTCTTTATGTCAAATGAACCACCTATATTGCCCAGAAGTGGATGTACTTGATTGGGAGTCTAAAGACACGTTTTAGCTCATAGGAGCTTTTTATTACTTTTACTCTGACTTTGTATAAGTGTTTGATTTTTGCTTTCTAACGAAGATGATAGGATGCTACTTTAAGTAAAACTCAGACCTGTGCATGAAAATGTATCTGCTTACACTTGATATTAGTGCTGGAGTGTAGATACTATTCAGAGAAACACTTGAGGTATATTTAGGTAACACCTCAGGGCATACAGAATTTAACGTAACAGGCTCGAATCACCAGGATTCACTCACACATGATGCATTTCCCACAATGGGTAACACTAATACCCCTGGTCTTGATTTTTTTAACCTTGCAGGTGTTTGTCATCCTATGGTACGGTATTTTTCCGGTCTTCAAATAGTTGTGTGTTATGTTTCAAAGATCTATGGAACAAGCATATGTAGAAAGCAAATATAAGGACATGGAAAGTCAGACCGTGCAGCCGTGAAGTTTTTAGGCATTACCTGTCAGGATATGAATATTGAGGTGGAATGTGTGGCCTTAGCTGCACCACGAAACCTTTGACTGTGTGGTTATATCAAAAGCCAATTTCCCTGATTGCAGTCTGGCTCTACATGATTGGTGTGGTAGAGGGGTTCCCAACAACTAACTGCTGCCATTAAATTACCTGCATTTTTATTCCAACCCTTACTTAAACACCAGCAACCCCCAAGGAATGTAGTTGATCTCTTAAATCAAAACACTGGGTTTAGATCATTCTTTAGATGCAAATATGCATCTTTCCTATGACTGATCAAATACTTCTGATTATAGACCTAATACGGTGTTAGATTTGTATTTGTTGAACATTTGTTGTGGGGAAAAATCTATTCTTCTCTGGTCTTATATCAAGATCTCTTCTCTAGTTTTTATTTGGAAATCCTGACTGAAGTGTGATCATATCAATTTGGTTTTTGCAGCTGTTTGAAGGCAGCGTTTTTGTTGATAGCAGTTGATTAGTTTACTGGACATCAGAGAACTCCATCTGATTTTCAATAGATGTTCTATCTTGCTACATTTACTGAGTTTTCCTCTTTTTGTCCAGATGTGAGAAGTCAAAGGGAAGGCAGGATAAAACAACAAATGGTAGGATTTTCTCTTTCCCTGAAGTAATGAATATAAACCCGTCTTTCGTGTTCATATTGGCATTGTTGGATTTGCCACAAAGACGGTGCTGCCGTGGTGAGTGGGGCGTTGGGGTGTGTGTGCTTTGCCTTTGCCGAGTTCAGGGGACCCTGCTGTCCGTGTTCTGTCTGCTCCACGTCTCAGCCCGTGGGACTCCTGTGACTTCCCTTGTGCTAATCCACATTTAGATAAATCTGAGGAAAACTTCCCACTGCTCTGTGTAAATCTCACGCTTAGTCTTGACACTCCTTTCCTTTTGAGAGGGCAGCAGTGGGGAATCCTCGTGTCATGGAGGAGGCAGGAAACCTGAGACCTGATCTTTCAAGCCAATCCTCCTCCTTCCCTGGAAACTTCTTTGGGTTAGTTCAGTACTCATCCAGGCATCTGTTGGGGAAGTGGTAGCGGCGGGTGGGAAGTCGTGTTACTTTGCTTCTCTTCTTCCTAGGTCAGGTGATAAAAACAAAACAATCTTGTACTCTTGTGTCTCAGCACATAGGAATTGCTTTAATTAATCTAGGTCTTAATGTGTCTCTAGTTATTAATATTTGTAGGTGGTAACCAGTTGAACTGAATGTGGTGAGAAGGGTGAAGGACTTGGTTTAAAACATCATCTGGGTTTTGATAAAGGGGAGAGGGAAGATGAGGATTTAAACTTGATGGCATTCTTACTCTAAACATTTAATGAAATGTTGTCCTTAAGGGCAGAAAAGGCACCACAGAAACAGGTCTAGTAGTTCTTGATGTACTGGTGTCAAAATGCCAGAACTGGAGCTGTGGCTGCTGCTAAGCAGTGTGTACATGGGGTCATCGTACCCTGTAGCTGGGGAGCAGAAAACAGTTTTTAAACTGTTTAATCTGTTGTGGCTAACTTAAAGCATAATGGATGTCATCTTAGTACGTGTGAATTGTAGACTGTTCATCTCTGGTCTCCACAGCTGTCCCCTGATGCTACTAAAAATAACAAAATTATAGAATTCAACAATTAAAAGCTGTCCAAGAAAACATTTTTTTATCTAGTGCATTAAAATAACCAAACATACACCTCCAGAATAACTCAAATATTTGACCTGATTATTTTGAATGATGTCTAGACTTAAAATATATTGTATTTTTAACTATGGAGCATACTATAATTGTGCTACGCTCCAAGATACAAAACGTTTAAAAATTGGGTGCGTGTGAAATGGAAATGTAAGCAGACAACTGTAGCAGAAGGAATTGGGTACAATATAATTTTAGTCCAGCTGGACTGCCTTACATGCCTGAACTTGTTCTCAGTCAGTTTCTGTAGCTTAATCCCCCTTAACTTTAATGCAGACAATTATAGATTGGTGACATAGTTGATACTGAGGAATTAGCAGTTACAGAATCTTCTGTGTACTGGCAGCTCTTGATTACTTTCCACGGGGAAAAGCTGTTGCCTGTTTTCAGTGGCAGCAAGCAGAGAGCAGCTCCTGCTGTGACATTCTCAAAATATTTTACTCCACACTTAAAGCTCCTGACCACCTGCTTTAGGAGGGTTCAGCTGCTGGGGGTGGCTGTGTGGACTCGTGCTTGTAGTAGCACCGTAGTACTGATGCTGTCGTTGAGGCCGCTTGCTGTTGTTTGGCAAGGTGCAGTGCTCAGCCAAGTGCAGGCACCCCGATAATGGTTAAACTGCCGATGTGTTTGTGCGTGTCTAAAAGCCTGCTAAAGGAAATTGATTTCCTTTGGTGGTTTGGGGTGCACAGAAAATGGTGTCCCTCTTCTGTGGCCACTCAGTTGCTTTCCTCGCACTGCCCCTGCAGAGAGCACAGCATTGCTTCTACTCACCACAGGTTTCTGTCTTCTTCCTGGAACATCCCACTTGTATTTGGAACTGCCTGTTTTCAGCTAAGACAATGAAATGTTTTTTCTGTGGCTTCATGTGAGAAAATACATAAGCTTTGAATTAGCCAGCCCTTTTTTTTCCTGCCCTCCTTCAGCTGTGTAAGTTCAGCGTAAAGCTTTCAGCTTCCCTCAGCGGTCCTTTTGGATCTTCTAACATCTTCTAAGGTAGTTTCCCAACCTCACAGTTCAGTGTGAGACATCAAGAATGAAGATAACTGATAGACAAATTTTGCTTTCTGAAATTATGTCTATTGAAAGCTCTTCACTGTTTAAAATTCCGGTCCTTCAAAGCATCTTGAGACTTTCCTCTTAATTGCCATGTGTCATCTCTACTGAAAATGTTTGAATTGAAAACTCCAGGTAGAAGCGCTTCCCTGTGGTGTAATGAGCACATTGTGCACCTCTTCCCCCCAGCCCCTTCAGCTTTCTCTAAGGCTTTGAGTGAGGGATCTCCGACTTCAGGAGCAACAGGAGAGCTGCTTGAGATGTCCTAGCCTGTAGTACTATCAATCCAGTTCCCCAATAGTTGGGGCAAAGAAGATACTGGAGACTAAGGGACAGAAAGAGTGGGTTTAGGATTGCCTCGTTTGGGTGTCCTCCATGTAGGTTTTTAATCTCTCCCACCTGTATGATGTAGAGATGTTCCATTATTTAGGAGTGAGAAATTATCCATCTGCTGCGCTCTCTCTTTTGCACCTTTCTTTGTTTCTAACAATAGACACCTTATGGGGTATTGTGGTGCCTGGTTACATCCTCCATTTGGAGGACGAGAGAAGGGTCTGTAAAGGTTGAGAATTCCGTTATGGAAAGAGTGCAAGGTGTTCTACGTAACAGATTATGTTCTTGAGATTTTATTGTACTTTTATATCGCTGCTCAGTTTTTGCATTGCGTGTTTCCAGGAGAATGACACCCGAGTTGCTTTTCTCATGACAAAATATTGCACCGTCTGTGAGTGCTGAGCACATACAACGAACATACGTTACAGCTTGGGCACTTGCCTGGCTTTTCCCTCCCTCCACAGAGGGAGATAAATGTACCTTGGCGTTCACTTTATTACACTTGCTCTGCACAACGAAGTGACCGAGTCCATTTGTCAAAGTGCTTTCTGCTTGACTTAATAAATGTCCTCTCCCTACTGTCTGTGTATGATCTAAGAGCTACATCCTGTGTGAAATTCTAAATCGAAGGCTAACTCGGTATTCCACTGAGAAGTCTGGCCTTCGCTTTTTCTGACAGCTCAGGAGAATCAGAGCACTGGAAGCTTTCACCCGTCAGCTGGTGATAGGTGGTGTGGCTGTAGGAGTGGGCAGGAGCTAGTAAGAGCAAAATTTACATGCTGGATTTTGAGCTTAAGCTGTGATTTGATTTGAATTTTTACCCCCCAGAAATCTTTCTTTTAAATAAAAAAATCCTTTTTCTTTGGATCTTTCATCCAATAATTTGACAATAAATGTAAACTTAGATTCCTATAACACTGATAGTTAAAATTTTAAAGTTGTTTCTTTCTACTGTTGTAAAAAGTGGAGTTTTGGAATGGAATTCTTATGTGTCACCACATACATTAGACAGCCTGCACACCGTAAGGGATTTTTTTTTCGAGTTCAGATCTTTTAGCTGCTGCATTGAAAACAAAACCAAAATACCATTCCTTGTGTCAGCCACGCAGGATGGTTAGTGGGAGGGGTGTGTGGGAGGGGTACAGCTGCTGAATGATAGACTATTCCTCCAGTTCACTTTCCCTCTACCTGTTTTGAGAATAGCTGTTTGCCAGGACTCTGATGTCCCTTGTCTGGTGTGTTAGGATGGCCTCTTTGTGTTACTTTCCTTCCGAGATGCTTAACTTGTATGTGTTGAAAGAATCATATGTTTTATTGGTAACAGAAGGATTAGGTGGTGTGTGCATCCCCTGCTTTGCATAAAGCCGCAGTGAGTAAGCTTCGATTTCTTCATTCTCCTAAAAAAAAATCTGATTCAATTAAAAATAACTCCAATTACCCGTATATTGCTTTTTGTTTATGCAACAGGTTGTATAAGGAGGCCTCTGGTTTATGAATTGATTTGGAAGAGTTTCTTTTATTTTTTGAATACTGCGTGGTGACCTAGTTAATTGGAAGTAATTGCTGTCTAAATATATTGGTTTAACATAACAAAAGGCTGTCTGGAAAAAAACAGGCAAGGGAAAGAATGGCTCAAGATAAACCAACTCTTTGCAAACACTTAAGAGTTGTTAAGGGACATCTCCAGAGCTATTAGCAGAGAAGGTTTTAACTTCACTATTGTAATTTAGCTCCTGAGGCTTGAAACAAAGCGGCAGAGCAGAAGAATTGATCTGAAAAGAAACACTTTCTCTGGTTCTGCGGGTGGTGTTTTGTTGGAAAAGCACTTGACATGCAAGAGTCATGGGATGCCCTTGGAGAGGAAGGAGTGGGCTACCCATAGTTAGAAGGGATTTGGTGGATAATATGGAGCTATAACCTTTATCTGTGACCTTCTCCCCTCTCTTTCTCCCCAGGATCTTGCTCTTAGGACTGAAATTGAGCACTGTGTTGATTTTAAGTAGGTTCACCAGGTCACTGGGGTGACTTCAGATTGCAGGATTCTTTCAGAACTTTGAGCCTAAATCCTGCCAGACCTGCTCTGTAAGTATGGCAGAGCTACAAACTGTTGCAGTCCAGGACTGCTCTAAGAATGGAAAAATTGCTTAATTTAGGAAAGGTAAGGAGGGCCTGACACCTGAAGGGCTGTGTTAAGAAAGAGATGTATGGCCATCCCTGTAATTAGGAGAGATCAGCCATGTAAATTACACTGGCTGGATTTGGCGCGCTCATCTTCATTTCAAAGCTGTTTGGTTTATAATAGTAATTTATCTCATATGGCAGAGAGCAAAGGGGTAGTGTGGTGCAAGTCACACCTAGGAGGAGTAAAATGAAGCAGGCATGGATGTGTAGGCAGAAGCCTTTAGATGATAACACCTTCCTCTGAGGTCTAACTCTTTGTTCCTGTCCCTGAAGTACCTGCAATTACAACTGAGGCACAAGGGTAAAGACCTAAAAGAAAATTTTTATGTATATTTTTTTTTTAAAAAAGACCTATTTCAAGGCCTTGAGTGTGTTTGACCTTGAAGCCATCTCTCGTATTAACGCTTGCGTTTGCTTGTAAACTCCCACTAATGTTATCCCTATAGTAGAAAGGCAGAGCAGCAGGGTGTACTACTTAGTCTCAAGAACCTGGAAATAATCAGGTTGCAAATAGTTTGCCTCTGCAAATGGCACTTGTTTTCCCCAAGCAAAGTACTGCATTCAAACGGATACTTGGGGTTTTTGGGGGTAGGGAAGGGGAAGCACAGTCTGTTGGAAAGAGTGGAAACAAAGCTAGCAGTGGTAGGTCGCTGGCTTTGCTGGTTGTGTAAGCAGAGAACATGACTAAAATGTGAGTGCTGTGGGTATCTCCCGCAGCAGAGCGGTGCCACACGGCCTCTCAGTGGCTGTCTCTTAGGGTTGTCTGTGTCAAAGAACTTGAACTCAAGTCAGATTTGCTTTGTCATCCTGACTTTGGCTCTTGCCACTTTCAATTTCTCTTTAGTTTCTGGAAGCTGCTTTTTAATTCTCTAGTGGGAAGGCTGAGATAGATCCGAACACGTGAAAGGGCTCATCCCAAACAAAACCCGCCCCGCGTTGATCAAAATTAATTCTGGGGCTGTCCTATGCTGGGACAGGAGTTGGACTCGATGATCCTTGTGGGTCCCTTCCAACTCGGGACATTCTGAAATGGTGGGAGCGGGAAGGTGGGTTTGTGAATATCTGATCTCAAAGGGTGGCAGGTCTGTTTTTCGGCATGTGTTCTTCTTTAGTTAGTTTTTAACTAAATGCTGCAGAGGACTGGCGTTGTTTCCCAATGGCAAAGCAAGCAATGAAACATGACACAGGGAGGGGAAGAGGGTTGGCAGAGGGCCTATGTGCACAAATAGCCCACTACCTTCTGAAGAGTATTTACAGCCAAGCAAACAAAAAACAGTGCAGGCTGCCTTGCAAAGAATTACAGTAGAAATCTTCCCCTTGGAACTTTTAATTTGTCCTCTCAATGTCAATAAAAAGTCATTACTACTGATTGCAGAATCATAACTCACAAGATGTTGTGGTATGTCTAAAAATGTATTTATGTGGTAGTGGATTAGGAAGAGAAAGAGCTGTATTGCTGTCTTTTGCAGCTCTTGGAATACCTTTTGCTGTGGATTGCTGTAATACAGGAAGAAATCCTAGTGAAAACTAAACTCTAGATCATAGTGTTAGCTGGCTGAGCGAACAGGAGTCTCTTGGCACAGCCCTGTTGAGAGTTATGTAAATCTTGTGCAGTGTATAAGCAACAGGCGGTTGGTGACGTAAAGCTGAGCATTTGTCTCTATTTATTGGCTAATGTGACATGCACCCTTCCTGCAGCGTTTGACTGAGCTGGCTGTATTAAATATAGCCCCGACACTCCTAAGGAGAAAATGCCTCAAGCTGAATAATGGCTTCTGCTCTGAAATTCATTGTTCTAAATGTGGAAATCTTACACGGTGGCTCTTTTGTGTCCGCTTTGTATCAAAGTCCATTCCGTGCTGATGGCGAAAGGTCTCGCTGTGAGCCTCCATGCGCTGAATTTGCCAATCGATCACCGTGGCCGTGTGGTGCAGAACATTCCTCCAGTGCCTCCTAACGCGTTGGCTGTGCTCTGGGAGACCGAGCAGGCTGGCAGTAACTCCTGCAGTTGACACAGCGTGATTATCTTCTGTCACTCGTGATGGATTACCAAACTGAGGCATCTGTGGTTTAGGTCCTCTCCCACCTGCCCCATCGCGGGTGGCTCGCAGATCTGCCTAATACTGCTATTAGCCCCTTTGACCCAAGCTCCAGTGCTATTAGCTACTATGCTTTGGGTCCTCTGTGTTTTCTGTGAGGAGAAGGCAGTGGTACTTCCCCCATGCAGTTCTGATTTTATCCAGAACATCTGATTTTATTTTCTTTCCCTTGAACGCTGTAGGAATTGAACAGGAGGCAGTTCCTTTGCTCACCGTTTCGAGCCTCTTTCCAGCTGGCGAGCAGTCCAAAAAGCCCTGTGTTTGCTCTTTCTCAGGGTCATGCTGCAAATGTTTCTCTTGCTTTCACCTTGGCTTTCTGGCTTTGGTTTAGACACATGACGCTCCACCACACAATACAAACCCTCTATATATCACTGTGCCCATACAGTGCAGCTTCTGACTAGCCTTGTACGTGGCTTTGTTATAAGTAGTGGTTCCCAGTTCTTGAAGGTTTTTTTTCCTATCCTGCTCAAAAAAGCAACACAGATTTTTGTAATCGTGAATAAAAAGCAGTTATGCCCATTGCATTTGGTGAGATTTTACTCATCTCCATTCTCACAGCTCCTACTCAAAACGTGTAAATTAGGGCCACAACTTCACAGACATGCGTAAACAGAGGAATGACATGATTTGCCAAACACTTACATAATAACTTAATAGTATATCGTGGAATGGCAGCTAAGACTCATGAATCCTCTTCCTGTTTGCTCCTCTTTTCAAATTAATTGTCATATGAGTTTCAGCTACACCACGACACAGGAATCAATAGCATTTGTGGCTTTCTGAATGTCCTTGATATATCAGACTTCCACTGTCATTTGTCTTTATTCAGTAAGAACTTTTGACTCGTATGGTTTATAAGTTCCTCTGAGCTGTGTCTATCCAGAGCTGAGCAGTTGCTTTAATGATTAATAAATAGTCTTAGAGTACTTGTGGCTCATACATGACCATGTGTCTCAAAAGCGGCAAGGCTTGAGTTATTATCCATAGCTGCTGCTGCCCTTTGGCCCTGAGAGTGATCATAAGAGCTTGCTGTGTGTTTTGTTCATCTTATGCTCCTTTTGGACCTTCCGTGCCAAAATAAAACGGAGAGGTTCAGCCCTTTTGAAATTAGTTCAGCAAACAAGGCTGGTAGAAAGAAACCACCCTTTTGTTTACATGCTGCTGTGTAGCACTTCCCTCAGTATCTCTAGAACTTTTTGGCAAATTTCGTAAAGAGCTAATGGGGTGGAGGTCTCAGACTCATAAGTTTCAATATTTCCCATGAAAATAAGAAGCAGAGTAAAAAAGTGGTCTAAAATAGTGTCACTGGCAAGTAAAACGCTATATTTTGAGGTCTGTTATCTTGGAGAATCCATGTGTGATAGAGATAAAAGCTTTAAAAAAAATATGAGCAGCAGAGCTAATATAGTGTGGATAATATTTTTTGCTTAACTATTTAGGATGACATACGTAAACCTGTGGAAAGGACCTGACCCACGTGTACTTTAGGTTGTAATCTGTGTTTTTTTTCACTTTCTAGGAATCTACAAGCCGCCATTGGAGCCTACTATGATTTCGAGAGTCCAAATATCAACGTACCCTCCATGTCCTTTGTTGAAGATGTCACCATAGGTGAAGGAGAGTCCATCCCTCCTGATACGCAGTTTACAAAAACATGGAGGATACAAAACACAGGTAAGGCTTTTGACTGTAGCAAAACAGATGTAGTGTGAATTGTGCGATGGGATGCTGGATCTGATGGAAGAGATGCTGGCATAAGGCAGGAGGTTTGTGTGCTCTTAACTTCAGAGAGGGCCACCCTGTTCCTGAAGGAGGAAGCCTACCAACCTATGCGTATTCCCCTTCTTATGCTGGCACAAACATTTTGTGGTGAGATGTGCAGCTCGATCAGTTCCCCAGTCTTGTTCCTTGTGCTGCCACACAAACAAGAACTCTAGGAAACTTCCAGATGAAAGAAATTGAAGTATAAGTTGGTTTTGGTTTTGTTGTTTTAATGAAAGTAGTTGGTTCTGAAAAGAGATTAAGAATCCTTAGCTAGTCATGTTTCTGATCACTTGATGCAAACAAATGGAATGTGTTTTTAAGTCAGTGAAGAGATCCCTTTAAATCTGAGCCTTTTAGCTCACAACCAGCCTGTATATTACTGCTGCCCTCCATCACACCGTGTCTCTGACCATCCCGGTCATTTTGCTCTCTGCAGAACTGTGTTCTCTGTGGAGGCAGTGATAAATGATCTAACTCTGAGAAGAGGTAGCAATGCAAGGGTAACATGGCAGGTACCCTTTACTTTTTAATACACTTTTGACAGAGTTGTTTTTTAATGCTTAGAGAGGATGCAAGGCTGGAGAGACCACATTCCAGTATGAAATAAGTCAAAACGGTGACTGGAATCCAGGAAGTGAGACTGGGCAAAATGCATTCTCAGTGCTTGATCTGTTGGGATGGAGTCAGAAAAATGAGATCCATGGATGCAAAGGGAATACCTTGTCTTCAGGTGTTGCAATGACAGGATGTTGCATGAATGTTTAAGCTATGTGTCTGAATTTAATTGACCTGCTTGCACTTTTGTGGAGAATGATAGCACAACAAGGTACACTATCATGAATCATCATGAGTAAAGTTCAGCTGTGTTAGTATTTCTCCTTGTAAATAACTGCAGTACTCGAGTGCTGTACGGATTTGTGCTGAATATCAAAGTATAACAGAGACTAAAACCATACTAAAAATCTAGGAGTATTTCATCAGGCCATGAGAGGTGAGAAGAGGGGGGGGGTGTGTGTTTAAGAACACTAATTTATAGAGACTATTCTAGAGAAAGGACTTAATTATTTCAGTTTACTTTTTCTGCCTCCACTTGTTTGACTTAGGACAATGGAAAGGTGACACGTATAGCTTGCTTAAACTCCAGTAGTGTGAACAATTGACTGGCAATTTTTCAACTGTCTCTCAAATACAGGTCTTAGAAATGTAGTAAGTTTGACAGGTCTTGTTTCTCCACTATTAGTACCTTAATTTGCGTGTGTTATGGCTACACCCCTGTCTTGCTCCTTTCAGGCTCCTTCCTCTCGTGTTCCTCTGATGTAGTCTTTCCTGCATGCAAATTCAGCCTTAATTTAACATCCTAGTTCAAGCAATGTTTCATTGTTCCTGGAATGTTTGACCTTCTGAAATCCATAGGCCTTCTAAAATGAGGAAAGGGAGTTCATCTTGACTTGAGAGTTCCTGGCAAGGCCAACGTTTGTTTTGGCTTCTGTGTGGGTTAAAGCCTGGCTTCTTAAAACGTACATCTGTACTCTAACAGTGGTGCTGGAGGCCAGATCTTGTTAAAACCATGCTGTTGAGGCATGTTTTAGTTAAATGCAACTTCACATACAGTGTTATGACTGTGCAGTTTAAGGAGGACCGTAGCATTTAAAACCATTTAATGGTTTAATTAAGGTATAATATCAAAGGACTATAGTGTTTCGAGATAATATCTGCTTGTTAGGTAGATAACTGAAGCAAAGCCAAGGTTTTTAACAGCTCTACAGGAATCCTTGATTAAATGACTTCAGTTCTAGAACACGAAATACCTGAGGCATGTGTCACCGCAGCGTTTAGTGTCTGACGAGTATGACAAGCAGAGCTCTGAGAGATTCTCAGTTTTAAGCATGCAAGCAGTAAGCTAGGTTCAGTCAGGTTTTCATATGTGTTATTAAAAACTAATACCCTGCTCTGATACCTTCCAGGACGGTGCTTGGACTGTCTGCCAAAATACCAGTTTGTATAGTAGAACCATTGCTGAAAGAGCAGCAGGATTTAAGACTTATTTCCTCTTCCCACTCTACCCCCAGCTGCTGCTGGCTCTGCAGGACAGTTAACTACAATTTATCATCTCCTGAGAGATGAGTGTACTGAAATAGAAGGACATAATCATCATTTCATTTTATGGGGCTTATCAGTTGCAGCGTTCTATGCACCTTGCAAGCCTAAAGCCATTAAAACAGATAAAAATCACATAAATTATTTAAACTGAACCATGTTGCTGGGCTGCCAACCTTTTCAGATGAGACTTCATACCCAACTCCCCCACGCCATAGTCTGAGGTCAGCTAGTCACTCAGCTCCTCTTTCAGAGTCCTCCCTATCTCAGTGCTGTTTCCAACTGTAGTGATATATCCCCTGCTCTGAATATCCCACTTTACTTGTTCACATCATCCTTTCCCTGCTGGGTTGTGAATTCCACAGATAAGGACTTTCCTACAAAACCAGTCCCTGCAGTGTCTTCAGTGAAGTATCCACAGGGATTAAATTAGCAGGCAAGCTGTTGCAAAGGATGCTTTCTGGGGTAACCTAAGGTCAGATCAGCCTCCACCGTTCTCGTCTCAGACTAGCCATAGAGTGGTTCCAAGTTTCTTGGTGGTTCAGGCTTTCCTTAGCCATTTCCATCAACCTCAACTAAGCAGAAGGTATCTCAAAGTCATTGGCTTAGTCATGTCACATTACTGGGGAAGAAGCAAAAGAAAAATCCTGCTGAACTGATTTTTCACGAGTCTCAGAAGCGCTTTTCTTTTTGTCTGCCCCAGTGCTTGTTATCTTTGGCAGAGATGGCTGTGCTTGCATGCAGTAACTGTTCTCTCTATCTCTACAGATTGCCAGGTCACGCTGTCAGACCCAGTATCTGCAGTCTAAACACTGATCTCCACAAATAAATCATATGTTCACAATCCTTTCCACCTTTGCACAAGGCTGAGAGAAGGGTTGGTGCAAGAAGGGAAATAAATCCACTTAGAGAATAGTACTAGCTCTTCAATTATAAATCAAACTATTAGTTCCTCCTGAGACTGCTAACAGGCTTAAAAAAGAATGAATTCCCTGAAAGAAAGTATTTCCAGCACTTCCTATTATTAACCTGTATTTTGATGTCACAAGGCTCAGGAGCTACATGTAGGGAGGCAGAAAGAAATGAAAGGTGGGAAAAAAAAAACCCACCTGGGTCTGGCCTTATGTTTGTCTCTAGCATTGGTAAAATGGACATGCATGTTGGTTATGTTGATATTTTTTTTTTTTCCAGCTGTTACACTGTGACTTTGAGATTTTTTTCTGTGTAAAAAAGAGTTAGAGATTATTCAAATAGAAATATAAATTGTCCTCCTGGCCTCAGAATGGACCAGTTAAGCCTTGTCTGAAGACTCTGGTGTTCTTCAGCACCCGTTGCTGGCTGTGTTATGTGTATCTGGGTATTCCTTTGACTGTTCAACAATTGCACGGCTGTTTTAATAAGCATGTTTCATCCAGCCTTACACAAACAGGCACAAAGCTTTTCCTGATGCACTGTCAGTAATTCTTTCTTCTGTTTTAATCCCAGGGACAGAGGCGTGGCCCCCGGGGGTTTGCCTGAAGTATGTTGGGGGAGACCAATTTGGCCACGTAAACATGGTGATGGTCAGGTCCCTGGAGCCCCAGGAGATTGCAGACGTCAGCGTTCAGATGTGCAGCCCCAGCACGGCAGGAATGTATCAGGGACAGTGGCGAATGTGCACTGCCACGGGACTCTATTACGGAGGTGAGTGATCCCTTTTCTGACACTTCAGGCCTTTTTCTGTGATATTCCCACCGCAGACAAAATATGTGCTCCTGGCCACTTGCAGATGCTCTCCTGATAACCAAAAGGTGAAGGTAGAGGTCTGCCAGCTCTGAGGCTAAATATAGAAAAATCAAACAGAGAAAACATTAAGTGAGCTGCTTTGTTGTCTTGGTCAGCACAGAACTGTTTCCTAAACATTGGAACAAATTGTAGATTACAGAAAGCTCTGAAAAACAAAGGAACTCACGCAGCTCTCCTGGAGACTCTTTCCCAGTTGGTCCTTGTTGAGATTTTTTCCTAGTTTTCCAGCGCTGAACTACATATTGGCATAAAATCTATTTAGGTGGTGAAAACCTCATCTAAGAAGTTTAGTTAAGGCCCAGGTTTTAATAGTGTAACTTGGTGCATCTACTGTGAACCATTTTTCTGTGCTTAAAAACCACTTTTTGATATTTTGCCTGGTGCCTCAGCCTGAGCCACCAACATCTTCATTCATGTGGAGTCTTTCAGTCATTTTTAGCCAGCTTTAGTTTATACTGAGAACATCTTTGTGTCTGTTTTGGCAGTTGGGAGTATCCCAAGTTACATGGGTTTGAGTGAGAGATGTTAGCACTCAGAGTTAAAAATACCTCTTTGCTCAGAAGTACAGGGGGTTTGGCAGAATTCTCAGTAAACGTACGAGATGCTGATGTCAAGAGTGGATGTAACTTGTCCCTGAAGGAAGGACATAAATTCCTCCGTGCAGGTTGAAAGCCCTCTTCAGCTTGCACTGCCTGCCACAGGCCTGTGTGTTGGTAAAGCCGAGGTTGTCCCAGCTGCCCACGGTTTAAGATCTTACTGAGCTTCCTAAACTTGCACGTTTTGAAAGAAAACGATCCACAAATCACAATCCTTTGGCTACCGAGCTCTGAGTCAAGGATGCCCTTCCCTGACACTATAATTAATGGCCTCTGTGCTAGTTAACCCCCAAATACAGCTGTGTGAGACCTGGCAAGTGTCCGGGGCTGTCGCCCGCTGGTTTTTCATTTCGGGGTGGCTTTGGTGGCCACCGGGGCCACCAGAGGGGCCGGGTGTGGCGCCGCGGGCGGGCAGCAGGGGGCGCCGCGGTGCCACGGGAGGGGTCAGTGGGCATCGTGGAGGGGGGGTGCCAGTTGCCTGGGCTGTTGTGGGGCATTGATGGTGTTTGTAAGGGGGTTACAGCCCTGGCAGGGTGCTGGGGGTCCTTAAGCGAGTCGTATTTTTGATAGATAAAATCGCTCTGTCTTTAATTGGGTGGTAAAATGCAAATTAATGAGCCCAGCCTTGTTAAACCTGGGGAGGGGCTGGAAGGAGAGTTTCAGTGAATTAATGCTGCTTGAGAAGCGATGGGGTAAAACTGAACAGCAAAGGTACTGCTGTATCCTCCCCCTGGCCACCAGCGGCAGCACGAAACCCTGGTAGGTTAATGCTTGACAGCAGCAAACCTGGGAGCAATTCCATGTGACATGAGGTGCTGTTATGAGATCTGCTGAGATGAGATAAGGTGTTGCTGCTCTTCTTTTTAATTCTCCCTCTTTATGTAACAAAACAAAACTAGAGCATGTTTAATGGAGAGGTCAAAAAAAAAGGCAATAGAACTGAATTTGGATACATACCAAGAAATATGTTTGTGTGAATAGGCCATAATGTTTGCACGAAGTGTGAATGAAATGGTAAGTAAAATAACAATCTTATGTATGTACAAGAGACACACGTTAGGTAAGAACTGTAAATACATTTCTTATTCTAACCAGTAGTTTAGAATTCGTGTCATAGTCTACCAAGCCTGACTATCTTATCCACCTACTGTGAGCGTTTTGGAACCGGAATGGGGGATATTCAGCAGTGAATTGTCATAAACATAATTACCTTCTAAGTCAGCCTTTTGCTGGTTTATTTTAATAGTTAAGCCTTTCAAAGCTAAACAAAAAACATTGCCATTTCTTTACCATCAGAGTAGAAGATTGCCAGTGATATCTCCTGGCTCTCATTTCAGTCTTGCTGCGTAGCCTTGGATAGTCACTCAAGGTTTTGTTTTTTCAGTGCATCCTGTTGGTAATCTGAAGTACGGAGCTTCAAGTTTGTGTCTGTTTTTTCATATGTTCTTAGCTGGTTCATGTGAGTTCAGTAGGAGTAAAACTGGCCTGGTTTTCTTGAAAGATTGGACATTAAATTAGTGTTTAACTAGTACTTCTGATGCTTCATAAAAATGTATTTAAAACAATCAGTCTCTTTTCTTGCTATTGTAAATGACAGAATTCATGTTCTGTTGTTCTCCTTCTGCCCCCTTCTTCATAAACTCCATCTAGTGACAACCTGAGTGTTTGTCTTTTTCCGCAGATGTCATCTGGGTGATCCTCAGCGTGGAAGTTGGAGGACTTCTAGGCGTAACACAGCAGCTGTCATCCTTTGAAACAGAGTTCAACACGCAACCACATCGCAAGGTAGAAGGAAACTTTAACCCATTCGCCTCTCCACAGAAGAACAGGCAACCAGATGAAAACAACCTAAAAGACCCTGGGGGTTCCGAGCTAGGCACAATCAGCAAAAACACATGGGGGCCTGCTCCTGACCAAATCGAACAAGATCAGAATGGACTGTCACAAAACTCTGTAAATCTCTCCCCCAGCAGTCACTCGAACAACTTGTCGGTAGTGACATACAGTAAGGTAGGTGCCCTGGGAGAACAGGAGAATGGGTAGGTGATGAGACTGTCATGTGTGTAATAGTTCTTCGTTACAAACTGCAAAGCCCTTCCCTTCTGCTTCTGCCAGACCTGCTAAGGAAGGTTTTGAATTTGACTGTCTGACTCTGCCAGCTCCTCATGTTATATTAAAATATTTTTGCCTCTGATAGACTCTACCAGATCCACCTTTTGGGTTTTGCTTCAAGTCCTTCTTAAAATTTATATAATCTTGTCTGGGTGCTGTAACTATTAGTGGCTGGAACCTGCTCCAGTTGCGTGTGCAAAGAAGTCAAAATATCTCTCTAGATGTGCTCCTGAGTTTTACATAATTTTGAAAAGCGAAAAATAACCACACCCCCAAAACCTAAGATTAACCAGATAACTTCTTTTTAGCTGGTGTGGGGAGACTACAGAGCTCAACATTTTGATCCCAGAAGCTACCTGTCAGGAACAGTCAATCAAAGGACTATTCCTGTCTGTGTCCATGTCTTGTTTATAATTGTAGGTGACTTTTAAATTATCTTTACTTTAAATCTCTCTCAGAAGCTTGCTTGGTGGATGCTATATGAGTCTGAGTGATATTTTGACTATTTTTATTTGCTTGTGTGTGAAAAAAGAATTGCAGGATTACTTTACAATTCAGAATCCACCTGTTAATGCAGCCAGTATGTGTAGGTGTGTGCTGTTGTATGTCAAACTAGTTTGATTTTTAAAATTCTTTAAAAATGCTTTACTGTACTTCAAGCAGGCCGTGTAGGACAATAACACTTGGTTACTGAATGACTTAATAAAGCCCTAATGTTAGTTCACCTACAGCACTTTAGTTCCTAACTGATGAACTGCCTGTCCTCCGCCAGTGGATCATATTTTAGTGACCTACTTTGCATCAGGGCTATGCATTTCTTTTACTGATGGCATGCGTGGGATTAAGTGTTTGACAGACTACCAATCACCCTTTTTGTGTTTTGCACCCCAAACATAAATTGCTGTAAGCTGTATCGGCTCCTGCTTCAAGATTCTCGCTCACTGAAAGGGATAGCTTAGGAAATGACTAAAAAATATAAAGCCTTTCACCTATCAGTTCAAATACAACCTGAATTAGGAGTGACTGAAAGTCACTGCCTTTTAGTGGTTGCCTGGTGGATAGCAGTGTTCCCTGAAGAGACAGGCTGTTGTCTGACTGCAGAGGCTGTCTATACACTGACAGAGCTTCTCTGCATAACCTTCCTCAGGTGCTTCAGGTGGGGAGTACTGCTCTGCAGCTGTCTGTCGTACATGTCCCAGCAAAGATTGGTAACAGCTTTGTGTACCAGTCTATGACAAATAAAAATCAGTTACTAAATAAAAATCAGTTGCTAAGTTTAGCTTTGGTGAGATAGTGGACTTGCCTAAGCCGTTCATAGCTAAAATACTAGGTTTAATTTGGGTCAGAAAACTCAATTCCATTTTAGTGGTCAGCTTTAGGCTGGAGGTGGCTTTTTTCCCCTTGACTGTTTTCTGAGCGCAGAGCTTGGCAACTGCTTCGTAGTTGGTTTGCGCTTGCAGGTGGATAGCTGTGGAACTGCTAACATATGCACTTCTGAGGAAGTTCCTGCGTAGAAATTTGGGATGTGGGGTTTTGGCAGTAACGTGGCCTTCGGTTTTCACTAGGTCTCTCCCTGTGGTACGTATCCTTACCCTTCCTAGTGAGAGGAGAGTGGTGTGGGCACCAGGAGGCAAAGTGTACCAACAGACTCTCTTGGCTGAGGAGCAGATGCTTTGTCTTACAACGTAGGTGTAAGAAACAGATACCTGTTGGAGATCCAGAGGACATAGCAAAGGTCAGCTATACTGTGGAAAAGAAAAGCCAAAAAGGAGAGTGAAGCACTACCAGAGAGGATTTCACTAAATTTAAGCTGGTTTAGCTACTAACCCAAAGTTCAAGATCAGTACTCTTAAGAGATGTGAGCCATTTTAATCTAACCTCAGATGTAGAGTGGCCTTTCTTCCCTTTTTTGTTATTGTTGTTTTGTTTGGGTGGGGTTTTTTTGTTCCTTTTTGTATTTACAGAATGTTCTGGGGTGGATTATCTGAGATAAAAGCAGAAATTTTGTTTCTTGCCAGCTTCAGAAGGGATAGTTTTATGTTCCTTTTTGGAGATGGGGTGGGGCATGTGGAAGTTCATTGATTTTTTTTTTTTTTTGAAGTGTTTGTCTCTACTACAGCGTTTCTGTTTGTGTCATACTAAAACAAGTTATCTTTTCCTTTGGAGGCCGTTACTAAGGTAGATCTGAAGATCAGAGTCCTGTTCCAGCCTTGCCCATCCTGTCCAGGGCAGCAAGCATTCTACCACAGGCTTGATATTCATATTGGTACAACACTGTTTCTGTAGTGAACAAATTTGCATAGGTTTGACATCCTAGATACTTGATCTCATTTAAGATCACCAGATGAGCATGCCCACCTTCCCTGGTTCAGGTCAGCACTGTTGCATGCCTTCTTCCTGCAATCTGGAGAAGAAGATACTTATTTTTTTCTAAAAAGGAGTAATGTGTAAGCAGTATCGCCAGCTGGGTACACCGCTTAAGCGGGTAAGGGCTTATTGGAGGTGATGGCAGAAGTATGAAACCACCTGATCAGCACTTGGTGTTCCTGTACCTGTTAGGAAAAGCTCTATCTGGCCCATCTTCCCCACTTCCCCAGGGACTTGACCTGTACTCTGCTGCTTGAGAGGGGCAAAAGGAAACTACTACATTTGGAGCTGTTGTCTTGTGATTGAATATTGATGTGAAAGGCTTTATTTCAAGTTCTAGGAGCAGACAAGGGAGTACTGTGGGTTGGTTACGTAGTTGCACATTAGGGTTCCTGGATTTTACTTACCTTGGCCAAGACCTCTAATATTTTTGTCTGCTTTCACGTACCTGGAGAATGGAGTGAATCCCTAGTTGGGTTTCACACATCATTTGGTGAGATATAGCACAGGAGATGGGTATGGTCTAGTTAAGGTGTTCAGAAGGGCTTATGTCCTGTATTTAAAAGTGATATAAGCCCTTAAATATTTCTCAGATCACTGAGGAGGCTTCCTCTCTGCCACAAGATCATGGAGAACCCCAGTCATGCAGTTGCATGAGACCATGAAATCTTTTGAGATAAAACTAGCAGTTTCTGGCATCTGCAGCTGTAAAACACACTAGAAGTTGCCAGACCTTGTCTGTATTAGTTCTCCCTCTGGTGCAACTGAGCAGGTGTGACTTGTCCTCTAAAATTCCCTATTGGAGTCAGGATCTCAGTGACACTGACGTGCCATCTGCTGCTGGGTTAGACAAGGATATCAGCATTTCACGTGTGGAAACATCCAAAATGCTTTTATACAGCAGCATAGAGTACCTGGTTTGGATGCTCTGCTCAGTGAAACAAACTTTCCTAGGAAAAAAAATGAAACAGAACAAGATGCTGGATTCCCTATAAGCAGATAAGATGACACCTGTGATCTGGTTGTGATCTTTATTCCTGCTGTAGTGTACGCCTTCCCTGGGTCCACCCTGCTCACCTTATCCAATAAACTGCTGGAAGCTTGTCAATCAGGGTCTGTGTTCAGGGCATTGCTTTAAGCATGTTGCTGTTGTATCTATTCCCAGTGGAGTTTTTGCATGTTCTTAGAATTAAAGATGTGCTTAAGTGCAGGATAGGATGCTTATCTCAGGATAGGGATGAGCTGTATTCGAGTCCAGATATACCCATGCATGGGTATTTTATTCTCCTCTTTGGCAATCGCTTTCTCTCTGTATTCTCGAGAGAGATGAAGCTAATATAGCTTCCTTCTATTTACTCGCTTCTGTCTCGTAGCAACACTGTCGAGGTCACTGCTGCTCTCTTGTGACAGTCTTTTACATTAAAAGCACAAGATGCAGTCTCACCGTGCTGGGGGAATTAGAGTTAAATTTCTTAACTGAGGAAAGAAACGTACAGGTTTAAATGTCTAAAAAGGTCTGAAGTGGATAGCCATATACTGACATTGATTGTACTTGTCACCTATATATCAAAATATATATAATCTAAATCTGTTGCCCATATGATTGAAGGAATTGCTGCTTTCTGTGTAATGCAGAAAACTGCATGTAGAAGTTCTGATCCTGCAAAAATTTACCTGTACAGAACAATTTGCGTAGTCACCGCCGTAGCAAAGGGCGTTCTACGGCTTGTCTGGTGTTAATCTGTTCTGTTTGTTACTCATGCGACTCTTAAAAGCTCAATGAAATGTAAGCCTATGTGGAGTTCACAAAATTAAAATCTTATCACCTTTTTTCCTGCTGTATTTATGCTCCCCATCTTCGTTCTGTGTGGGGCTGCACTCTGATCCATGCTACTTGACAGCTTTGTACACATAACGGGAAACCCTCTCTCTGTCCTTAGAGCCTTGAACTGGCTTCCCATCTCCGAGTTTAAAAGTTGCTGCTGCTTCTAGATGCGTGCTTCTTCCAAACCAGGGCACTCCAATTTGCATATTTTTGGAGTACCTCTGTAAACTTTAAACAGAATTTTTTTCACTGGAAACTACTTGGGTACCAAACTATATTTGTGGGTAAGGAAGATGCCCCAGAAATGTTTGCATCCATGTCGAAGAGAAGCTCCTTCTAACCTGGTATCTGGGCTTCAAACGGAGCTAGTTACCACATGGTTAAATTCATTTAGGACAAAGTGGGAGAACATTGGACTCAAAACTACCATAGCCACGCTGCTGCATAGCATCTGCAGGCCAAACTGATGTTGCATGAGCTGGTTTGCTTCTCTGGTGAAAGACTAATGTGTTTGGATGCTGCATGTTAGCTGGTCCATGAAACCTGACAGTCCGTGTGCTTTTGGACTGCGGGAAATGTGAGATAATCTGATTTTTAGTTTAACTTTGCTCCATTGCAGGCCAACAGAGTTCCCCTGTTCTTTTATCTCTGCGGACTAAAAGCACGCCATTGATTAAGTTACAAGAGCTAAGTTGTTGCATGGTAACTTAATCATGTACCTGAGCCCTCATGTGCTTCATCAGCTTTGTGCATCTAAACCAGCCCCATGAGCGGCTGCACTGTGAGAAGGTTCTTAACTTCCTGGTGGTCTTCACTGCCACGCCATGTTTGCACAGCATGCATGGAATAATTAAAAGTGCTCAATACTTTGTTCTTCTGTCTGTGTTCAGTTTATGTAAGTTAGTCAAGAGAACTCTGCGTAGTTTGGAGAAGCGCTGACTAGGAGCGGCCCAGGAGGTGAGGAGGAAACGGGGACTTGTAGTGGTGTCTGACGCTGCTGTCAGTGTGCACTGGGAGACTCCTGTATTGCTTTGCAGCTGGGCATCAGAAGCTCCTGTCTCTCGGGAAGTGTACCTTTTATTGATCTTGACTCGGTCACAAAGGTGAAATAAAGATAGCTATTTCAAAGCCTGTGTTGTGATGGTTTATGAAAGATTAACTTAATCTTCGTTTTATTTCTAGCACAGGTGCCTTCATTTAAAGAGCTCAGTATTTACAAAGGCCTTTAACTTTCCAAAACGTCTCAATTCCCTTCTAGATACAGAAGTCAACTGATGATTTATACCAATAATTTCCATAGAGAGTCTTTTCTTGAAAAAACATGGTCCTCTGTTCTCACATACTTATCTGTATGAATAGCCAGTGTGCTTTCACGAGCAAGTTAGCAATTACTTCTGTGGAAAGTATTGGAAGAACTGAAAGTAAATTTGCAAAGCTGCAGCTGAGCTTTTCATAAAAACAGTGATCTCATTCTGAGAATAGAAGGGAATTCACCAAAAATAGCGTAAATAATTCTTCAGTTGAAATAACTCGGAAAAACTGCAATTGTGCACAATTTTTTGCATGTTTATGATGTAAAATGTTGCATACGAGGGATAATTATTCTTGAAAACATCATATAATGGAGTTTGGTGTTTGCATTGCAGCAGTAACTGAAGTTTTCAGGCCTCAAGACACTATTACACTGTGCGTGTTGAACAAATGTAATGAGAAACAATTGTTCTGCAGAGAGCTTGCATCTTACTGAGGAAGAAGAAAGGAATTATTCTCATTTCACAAAGGGGAGTAAGAGTCTTGCCCAGGGTCTGATGTTAAACCAAGCCTACATTTGATCTTAAAGAACAGGAACAAGTGGGTTTTAATTTTGTAAGTTCTTGTGTACGCTAATAAATCTCACGGGTAAGTGAAATGCAGTGAAGAGTGGCAATCCCAAAAGCAAAGATTTTAGGGTTTTTCTTGGTGAAATTCATTGCATGAGGAGGAGCTGACCTTGGTCACGGGGCTGTTCTTGGAACTGCTTGTGAGAGAAGCTCACCTGGGGATGTCAGCCTGTGAAGTGCAGTGTAACAAGTGGTACAAAGCTGTATATACTTAGTAATCTGACACTCTCAAGGTGAGCTAAATTCTGGTTTTAATTAACACATGATTAGCATAATTGTGTAGCTTTAAATTAGATACTACAGAAAGCAGTACCTGAAGAGGGTTTATCTGTAAACACGGTTACTAGCCTCTTCACGGGGTCTCTCTGCGTACAAAAACACCTGGTGAGCTGTTCTCATGTCTGACTTAAGCTGAAGACGCTGGCCTGTGCACTGATTAAGGGTGTTAATTCGTTTGTGTCGCGGGGTTGATGCAGATGTCTTGGCTTACAGCATTCACAAATTAAATCGACAAGGTTTTGCCTGTGACATAAACTGTTAAAACAGATGGAGGGTAGAAGGCTGGCTCTGCTGTGCAGGCAGTGGCCCTCAGCAGAGGGAGCAGCTGATGGTTAAACCACTCTCTGAGATGAGATGACTGCTTAGGATCTTGCTTATAACCTTGTTTTCCTTCTGTGTCCTTTGGGGGTTTTTTTTGTGCACCGATTCACATTATTTAAATGTTTCTCTTCTGCTCTTCCCCTTCCCCCTGTTTCAGTGATGGTATTTTTCAGAAACATTGAGTATCTCAGTCTCTTTTGGTGGGAGCTTCTCCTTTCTGAGGTGAACTATCATGCTGGAATCCACTGGGTGTTATCTTTTGACAAGCTTGCTTTACAAACTGGGAGTGCGGCATATTCCTAGGGTAGAAGCGTGTTTGTTTTTCCATCGCTTGCATGTATTTCTGTCTGCCAACAGCAATTTCCAAGTTTCCAGTCTTCCATACTTCCCACGCAGTTCATGAGATGTCCTGTTTAGGCGTCTGCTAATCCTTCTCTCTTGGTTGAATTTTTGAGAGCTGCTGATAGGTGCTTCATTTTAGCATTGTCTTGTATTTTGCCACCTGATACATCCTAAAGAATTAACTTTTTCTCACCAGCTGCAGCAAGTTTACAGGCTTCCTATAGCACTTCCTTTATAATATAGGTACACAACAGAGCTCTTGAACTTGGGTTCTTGCAACTGGGCTTAAGCTAATGAAGTTGATACTTTTCTTTATACCAGTGGTGTTAAAGACTCATCACTTCATGGCTCTGTGGCTCACGCAGCGAGGTTGTTACAGAGTTGTAGGAGAACATGCAGGAAACGGTGTTTCCCTTGAGGTTTTCCCTGTTAGAGGCAAAATGGTGAAAACTGAAGCCAGAGCTTCAAGACTGAGAATGACTTTGTGCTTAATGGGGCTCTCGGCTGTCTCACTCATCAGCATGCTGGAAAGAAGCTGAACTGTGTTTAAAAAAAAGCATTTGCATAATGGTCTTCCAACTTTGACAATGAATTATAACGAGCTTTTCTCCCTCATCTTGCTTCTGACCTGGGTATGTGTCAGGATATTACAGGAGGACTTTGTGTGTGGCTTGTACCTTCATCACTAGGACAAACTTTATATCCCCGTGACTTTGGAGATCTCTTGTATGCCTGTTGGTTGCTTTCTTTTGCTTCCTGATGAAACCCTGGGTAGCTGATTTGAACAGTAGAAATTACAGAAAGGAATTCCTGTTAATTTGAGAGCTGTTACTAGATCTGTCATTTAGATGACTCACTTCAGGCTGTAAAGGAGGGAAGATGGAGAGCAGAAGTGGCAGATGTGGGAATGTGGATTTCCAAATCGTGATTTTTTTTCTTTTTTTCTTAAGTAGAGTCTTTAACAGTTACAGCCTCTTACTTAACTGTTTGCTGTGATCTTTAGAACAGACTTGTGAAACCGCAGTTGCTTGGCCTCACAGGTATTGTAGCATCTGTAGGAGATTTTTGCTCTGGTGTAGAAAATACAAGTTACTTTGTGGCTCAGTAATGCCTGGCTATTACCTGGCCTAAATAACACCTGAAAGAGGTAAGTGGGTGGTGTCTGACATCTCTGGGGAAACCAGCTACAAGCACTGAAATCTGTGTTTTAGGAGTGGTTCATAAGGCTGGACAGCAAAGGTCACATTGGTGGGTAAAGGGTTGCATTTGCTTTAGAGCACTGGGATGGGATGGTCGGTATTTGTAGGTGTACACTGATCAATTTTATTTCTTGCCTATTGAAATTGATTATGTCTCCAACTTTCTTTCAGGGTTTCCATGGTCCTTATCCCTTCGGACAGTCTTAAAACACAAAAACACAAAACGGGTATCGACAAGAGGAGAATTTAACAAAGAACTGACTTTTGGGGGAAGGGAGGGGGATTCATGTGGCAGAAAGACACAACGTGGACCCCCCCCTTCTCTGCCTCCGTGTTCTGGATAAAGAAGAAAAAACAAAAGCCCAGTAACTTAAGACTAGCTGTTTCCAGAGGAGAATACAAAATCTTAAGTATGCATGTGTGAATGCTGGATTTCAGGAGTGTTGATAAATGCTATGAGAAAGAAAATATACCAACACCATGGAGTTTTTTTTAGAAATCATTCTCACACATAATTAGGTAGCTTAAAAAGAAGTTTAAAAAATGGAAAAGCCATCTTTAAAAAAATATTTTGCCTACAGAGCGGTTGTAGTTTGAGCAAATGTTTAATTTCTGTTTGTTTCTTGTTCATATTTTTTTTAAATAAGGGACAGCGTGCATTTTTATGGAACTGTCATGTTTTGCTTGCTACCGAATGGGAATTTGCTTAGCATCTTCTGGGGTTTGTGCAGTGACTTCTTTTTGTCGGACGTTTTTTTAATGACAGGTTGGGTCTGCACCCAGCTCTGCATTTTTAATATCATCTGCTCGTTTTAATCTTTTATTTTATTTTTTTTTTTCTCCTTTTGGTTTGGGTGTTGCTGTTAGTTGTCCTGCATGTCATTGGAAACCGTGCTGAAGACCAGGTCTTCCTATCAAAGTTGGAGAGCAAGACTCTGGGATTTTTAGGATAACATGGGGGGCTCACTTCCCTTCCTCTTGTACATGAAGTACACACAGATACACACCCATATTAATAAGAAACAGATTTATTCAAGTTCCAGAGCTGTCCTATGTGGCTAGCGTTTTAAAATACCTTTTTGTTAACTCTTGATGTACAGTAGCTGTGCCTAGAGCAACCAAGCAAGCGTATCAGTCTTGTGCCAAGAGGAAACTCTTTTTCTGTAGCTATAATTCACTTGGTAGTAGTTGCAAAGCTTGTCATGTCCTTTTAATTTTGAATCTCTCATCTCTCTCTTATAGAGTATAAGTTTGCATTCATTTCTCCTGTGATAAAGTATTAGCTTCGAGGCTAATTGTTTGCGTTTTTGGATGCAGAGCAAGAGTTAGCATCGTCAGCTGGATTCCACTCTGTCGCCTTGTATTCATTCGCCTTTGTCGTCCTGGCTTGTAGCTTTGTTGAGGCTCTTACCTTCTAAATGGGCTCTCCAGGGCTTGGTATTAGAGGAGGAATCATTCCTCTAAAGATTCGGGTTGCTCCGCTGTTCCTCCAGTGTATTTTCCTCCAGTTATGGATTGGGAAGTGCGGTGTGAGGGGAGGGAGAATGGCCTCGAGTGCTGTGGTGGGTTTCTAAAGTGCTGTGTCACCACAGATCCTGCTGAAGGGGAGCGAGGTGAGGGGACACTGTCTCGTTCAGGAACGTGAACAAGGCTGGAACAGCCATCTGCCAAAGATACAGTAATATGCAAAGCTCCCACTACCTTCTTCCAGATCTTTCCAGCGAAGACTCTCGTTCTCCTCGTTGGAGCAGAGCGCAGGCTTGCTGCATGGTGCGTGGCTTTGTGCTGATTGCTCTTGACTAGTTGTATTTTCTTGGTTGGTTTTGAATGGGGGATTCTTTCTCATTGCAGCTACCAAGGACTCTCTCATCTTAGTGCATACAGGTGGATCTTGTGCAGGACAGCGGGAGTTCCTTGTATCCAACAGAGGAAGAATCGGGCGATAGATTTTGTTTGTATTTCAGAGGTTCGGTTGTTGAAGGTCACTGTTTTCTGAAGCCTCCCTTCAAAAATCTGTTTGCTGGGAGAAACAAGTATAATGTAAGGAGTTATCTGCGTAAAGGAGGCACTGCAGGATTCGAACTGCGAGCCACTTGCACTGGCAGTTTGGGGAGCACCTGAGTCTGTCTCGGCAGTGTGCTAGAACCGGGTGAGTGTTAAGATCCAGAGTGAACCCATGGAAGGTGGTGCCGCGCTGCTCAGTGCAGCTGTAGTGTTTGGTTCTTGTCCTGAAACAGCCTTTTGCCTCGGATTAGTTATCTCCTCTTAGCATTCAGGCTAGGGAACGATTTGCATCACTGGAGTGTAGCGTGGGCAAGTGGATTCTTTCTTTGCTGCCTCCTTTCCGAGCAGGTGGCTCGTGCTCCGAAGGCATGAACGCGTACGTGACCATCACACCTCTTACGATTCTGCCGCTTCCCTTCTGAAGGTGTCTAAAACACTGGAGACTGCTGTTTGTCTGAGTGACAAGGTGATTCCTTATCTTTGTTAGCTCCTTTTATCAGCTGTGTAGTGGAAAGGGAGAGGGGATGGATTAAGATCTGAGTCTGTATGTTATAGCTGGTGCTGCAGCCGTTGCCTGTGTCAGCTGAGGCATCTGGGAGGCCCTTGAACTTGGATACCCCCACGCTGGCTTTCTTCTGCTCCCAGCTCCCTGTGCTCCTCCCGTATATAATGGCTGCCACATTTGTGTTCCTGTGCTTCTCCTAAGACTGAAATTTCATCTTCTTGGAATAAAAACTTGCATGTACCCCAAGTAGCCGTGTGCTTTCCCGCTCAGAAGGCGCACTTGTTCTGCACAGACTTGAATTCTCTCTTCTCTTGAGTGTTTTCAGTCCGTGGTGTCCTTGTGACAAGGGTCACTTACTCCAGGGTGTGAAGAAAGGCAGGGCCAGATTCGAGTTGCTGCTGAAATCTGCAGCCTCTTGCTGCTCACCTCACTGGTCTTCCCCAGGGAGCTGAGTGCGAGCGCTCTTGTCTGCGGGAACGGTCTCAGCAAACGGTTGCACAGAGCTCTGCGTGCTTTGAGGGCTGGGCTTGTAACCCTGCCTGTGACAGTGGCTGCTCTACCTCTGGGTTTTTCCTCGAGTAAAAACTGTTTCACTGAGGCCAAAGGTAGTTTTCTCTCTTCTGGTTTCTTGGAACTTAGTGGTGCAACCAGCCCTCAAATTGCTCTTGCTGTCAGGTTTCCAGCTCTTAAATAGGGGGATTTGAGATGTATTCAGCAAAGCTCTTCCTGGGTGACTTCAGGGCGCTGGGGTTGTATCGGTTTCTGTAGGGCTGATTCATTCAAACTCACCAAGTCTTAACATCAGGTAGGGGAAACAAATGGCCTGATTTTTTCAGGAGTGCTGACTGCCAAATATTTTGGTGATCCTCAAGTGTGTGCGGCCGCTCAGATGAGCCAGTCTAGGTGAGTTACGCACGCAGAACTCAGGCCTGTTAGAAATGGGAGGAATTCCTTACTGGGTTGAGACTGGTGAACTAGTAAAGAGGCTGTTACCCCAGTGAGGCTGGTGTTCCTGACTAGGGGAGGGATGGGGCTGGGTGACAGAGAGGCTGCAACTGGCTCCAGTCTCTGATTAACACCCATCGGTCTTGAAGTCCTGAGAAGGAGGGGGAAAGAAATCTTCCTTACCCCCCACCCCTCCCAAAGGAAAAAGGTGATGCAGAACATCTCTGATGGTCTCTAAAATGGATCCCTGTGTAAAGCGTGAGCCACTAAGGATGTGGAACCATATTGCTAATACAACTTGAGTGACGGCAGCCCAGGCACCCTCCCTCAGCCGAGGCAAACTGGAGCACGATATCCCTAGGACTGGCCCAAAACTGGCGATGCCACGTGAGGAGGTGGGGGGAGCTGGAATCTGCTGCCCACATCTCAGGAGCATTGGATTCGGAGCCCTCCAAGGTTTGGAAAACACGGCTCCTCCATGGAGGGGCGAAGCTGTGCGGTCGAGGGCACGTGGGCATGAGGGGGGCTGGAGTCGGCAGGGTTAGGAAATGCACGCTGTCCCACGTCTGGGTTTCTGTTGTGTGTTTAATTTTTTTTCGTGTGTGAGTGCGTGGGTGGTTCTGCAGCCTGTCTGTTCTCTCCGGGGGGAGTGCATGTGTAGAACAGGATGGTGTGTTGCCTCATTGAGTCTGGGAGAAGTCCTATGATAGCACATTGGGGGTAAAAATAAAGGAAGCTTTTTCCTTAATGTATAAATGAATATTTGTATGATTAAATTAACACAGAAAAAAAAAAATGTTTTGTAGCTGTTGAGAGTTTTATTGAAGCTGCAAAAACTTGTGAATCTGTCGTGTTGTAGTTACGTGTACCCAGCTTGCTTCTGTCTCCAGGATGTTTCCAGACACGAAGGCCCGGCATCCTTAAACCCAGTTCTAGCCCTGTTTTTACCCCAAATCGCTTTAAAACCAAAGCAAATTCAGTGCATATTGAGTTTGTTATACAACCTTTTCCGTCCAGGCAGATGGGTACAAGGACGGCTGAGAGGCCTGTACTGGTTTCACCGATGTCAGCAGTGGATGTCCCTCGTTACACCATCAGGTAACTTCTCCACGATAATGCTGGGGCTCAGCACCGTGCCAGTGCCCCGGCTGGGGGATGCAGGGGGTGGAGGTGAGCACCAGCTCGGCACGAGCTGCCGGCACCTTCCAGCTGTCATGGGGATGGAAGCAGGAGGGGAGGCGGCATGGAGAGGTCTGGGCACAGAGGTGAGGAGTGGAGATGTGGTTTTAGTGATCGTACGGGGGGTCACAGCCAGGCCCTTGGATGCTCCTTGCGTGGCTTATTTGCATCCCAGCGCTTTGCTCGGAGCCTCGGAGCAGTGTGTGGTGAAGCTTCAGGCTCAGCAGCAGACTTGCTGTTTCGTGAGTCTCTTTGGCAAGAAAGGAATTTTGAACAACAGAAGTTTGGTTTTTTTCTTTTCTTACTATCACTAAGGCAATACCTGGTGCCCCCGTGTATCAGGATGGGGGCACCTGAAGGTCTGTGCTTTGGTGGACACCTCGGGCTGATCCTATTTCCCAGGCGAGACCGTAGCACTCAGGGCACCCAGCCCAAATGTTTGCCTGTATAAACTATTGTGGAGCAGCTTAGCTGAGGCCGTTCTTTTGCTTACATGTGACTTTGTTACTAATCCTTGCAAGAAGCCTCAATACCTGTGTGCTGGGTTTGCTTTTTAACATATGAATAAATGCCTGGAGCTTTCATGTGCTGTTTAAGCTTGACTGAAAGCCTTACTGGGAACAGACATCCTGCTACCTGTGCCTCGGGGTATTTATTTTGTACCTTGAAAAGAATGCACCCCTTGAGCTCTTGGTGCTCACGGGTGTCCTTAAGACCGATCTGTTTGGGTAGGTGAGGATTGCCTCCCCTTCCCTCTGCCCAGCTTTTCATTTACTAGTTATTTGCTTGAAAGAATCTGTTTGTCTTTAGGGCTGCAGCCTGTCGAGGTTTGCTGGTACGGTACAATACCATCACACCTCCTAATAGTATCTCCTGAGCAGGCAAATAACTTGAGGGATTGCTATAGGGGAGGTCATCCGACCAGCGTGGTCCCTGCGCAGAGGCTGGGTGTGGTGCAGGGTGGCGAGGCAGGAGACCAAGTCCAACGGCTGCCGTGGTCACCTATAAACTACTTGGGTTTGCTTTTTCTGCTGCTTTATTTTTTTTTTAGGGGAGCCAGCTCGTTGTCTGTTAAAAGTTATAAAAATAATTCTATTTTTAACAGCTTTTTTTGTGGTCTCTGTAGCGGCGCTGCGGTAGGCAGGAGGATATTCTCCACTGGATGGGTTGTGTGTGATGGTTGGACTCCACGATCCCAGAGGTCTCTTCCAACCTGATTGATTCTGTGATTCTGTGACTCTGTGCCCGTGCTCCTCTTTGCCGGTGCCCCTGGCTGGCCGCAGAGCACAGGCTGTGCCCCAAAACCTCCACAGCATCCCTGCGTGTCCTCGTACCTGCAGCATGGGCTGGAGGGCTCCAGCAAGCACCCAGCCGTCCAGGAGCAGCAGCTGGAACTGCAGCAGAGAAGAAAAGGGCAGGTTTTTGTGATTTTTATGTTTATTTCGCCCCCTCCTACTCGCTGTGTCCACCAAACCCCGCGGCACGCAGCCTGCAGCGCGCAGCAAGGTGCTAAGGCAGGGATTTGTGCTCGCTTCACCTCTTCTTCCCTCTGCTCTTCCTTCTCTGCCAATCCTTTGGGAATGTGCAGTGAAATATTAACGTGCCGAGTGGGAACAAGGCCGTGCTGGTGCAGGGGATGCTGTGGGGGAGTCAGTGGGGAAGGAGTGTGGGATCTGCGCGTACGTACGTGGGGCCAGCGACAGCGTTAGTACAGGCTTTCTCTGGGAGCTTTCTGTAACCTGTGATCTGTTGTCCGCGTGCTCCGCCTGTGTGTTAGCTGGAAAATACCCAGTTAAACAGAAATTATTTAAGGAAATCTAATCTCGAACGTTTCCTACCCCATTCATAAAACAACTGAGTAGTAAAAGCAGGCGGCGGAGGCCGAGCGAGGAAGCAGATGGCACGCGGGGGTAAGGACCAGCCTTGTTCACCCCGTCCCCGTTTGCAGAGCAGCGGGAGCGGGGCTGGCTTAAGAGCTGTCTCACTTGTAGTATTTCCTTATTTTGACTATTTCCCTGCAGAACTGATACCTTCACAATAGCTTAAAGGGCTTAAGTGGGGTGAAAAAAAGTACATTTTTCATCTATTTACAAATGGAGTGATGGGTGCAGCCTACTGTGAGGCAGCTTGGCTGTGCCGTGAGTTGGTGGCACTGTAGAAATCACAGCTCAAGTCTTCTGCCACGGTGACGGTGTCAGGGAAAGGGTGATGCTGGGACCTGGGTGGAGGGCTTGACCTGGACGGGGTGTCCTCCAGGCAGAGGAAAGCTCACTGCTCGGCTTTCACGCTCGCCGAGTTTCCCGGAGGCAGCAGTCCTGGCTCCCAGCTGTGTGTTTGAACACCACGTGCATAAAACCAGTTGTATAACCAGCTTCCCAGCGGCTCCCGTGGGCTGCCTGGGCTCTTCTCCCAGCTGAGCTGTGCTGCTGTTCAAGCTGAGGGTGTTTGAGCAAGCCTGAGGCTGGAGACAGGACGTCGTTCTTCTTCACCAAGTGGTGTGTTTTTTTTTTTTCCAGTAGTCTTCATCTCTGGGACTGTGCTAGATCGGCTGTTCATGGGAATTCATTAAGGATCTCTGCAAACAAGGATAAAGACCTTCTCAAGAGCTTTTCCAGCCTGGTTCAGCCCCGTGCCAGCTTGCTTGGCTGGCTCCAAGCGCTGGTTCAAGGCGTGCGTGCAAGAACGAGCTCAGTGATGCTGATGCACCTCCTTAAGGCACTGGAAAACTCTCCAGAGCCACCCATCTCTTGCAGACACCTGTTGAAAACACTGTTAAAGAGTCCATAAACTCCAAACAAGCCCCAAATTTGGCTGGCCGAGAGGAGAGCAGGTGCGTGGGTGGGGAAGGCCATAGAGGATGTGGTGTGGAGCCGCTCGCGCTGGCGGCTGCGGTGTCTCCATAGCGATGTCCCTTTATTGACTGAAAAACAAGGCTCCTGCTGCCCAGCTGCTGCCTTGGGTTGGGGCTGAGCATTGTGCCCGTGCACTTTCTCCTCCGCCCCACTAACGCGTGGGTGACGGCGTGGGGTGGTGGGGGCCGGGGATGCTTTACCCCGCAGTGAAAGACGCCTGGCTGGGAGGGTGGGCTGCTTTGTACCCGGGTCTGCTCCCAGCAAGGTCAGCGCTCACTGTGTTTTATCGGTGAGAGGGGCTGAGGCAGGAGGTGCTGAGTCCCCATCCAGCTGTGAGACCATCCCCTGTCCCCCAGGACTCATTTCATACCCGAAAAATTGCTCGTGGGTGTCTTGTGTTTGCTCCCCAGCTCTGCGTGGGCACGCGGTGGGGCTGCGGCTCATCCCTGCTGTCCCCAGCTCTGCTGCTGAGCCTTGCCAAGGAGTTTCCTCACCTCTAAGACACAAATAAATACCCTGAGCAGGCTGGGTGGATGAGCTGTGTGTCCTTCTGCTTCACAGGCTGCCTGTGCTCGGGTGCGGTGTGTGGCAGGAGCTGGGGAGCATCTCCCCAGTGTGGGGCTGGGCGGCGGCACCGTGTCCTGCGGGCAGGCGCTTGGAGATGTTACAACCAGCGCTTGCTGGAGAAGGGCCTGGCCTGAAGCAGGTGCCAGCAGAGGGAGCTGAGGTTGTTCCTCATCTGCAAAACCCTCCAGAGCTGCTGGACGTGGCTTTTCCAGGCTTCGGGACCTGTTGGGGACAGTGGCTGGCCAGGCGTGAGCCATGTCCCCACGCATCTCCGGAGCGGCTGCCGTCCTGGGCCGAGCGCGGTGCTGGGCTGGGGAGGGGGTTGCACGTTCCTGGGTGTTTGGGGTGTGTGGTCCACACTGGTCCCACTAGACAGTGGGGGGCCACTGTGTCACCTGGCCTGTCACCACCTCTGTGGGGCTGGGGTGATGCTGCCAAGCTGGGCAGAACCCCCACAGGGCCCAGATGCCCTAAAGGCAGAGGTGTCCAGTCAGTGGGGATGAGGATGGTGTCAACACCAGTAGGTCTGTGTTGTGTCCCAGTTTGGAGGGTGACATGCTGCTGGGGAGCAAAGGGGGTCTGGGTAACACAACCTGGAACCAAACGTTGCTCTGATGGGGAGGCTTGGGTGCAGCCAGCTGGGAAGGGGTGATAGTTCCCCTTTTGTTGGGACCCTGTGCCTGGTGGGGTGCAGTGGGGACAGCAATTCTGCTGGCCATGACCCTGCCCTGCCTCTCTCCCCACCAGGACAAAGCAGCAGGTCCTGTCCCCCATGACCCCTGATAGCGAATGCTCCCACCTACCCCCGTGTCTCCTCCGGCAGTGATGGGGAGTGGGGGACCATGCTGTGCTCTCGCTGCCTGCCCTGGGGTGATGCATGGCTCTGCAGGAGGGAGGGGAGACCCAAACCTTGGGTCCGGGGTATGCCAGACCCTTTTATAGGCAAGCTGTCCCACAGAAGAGGGGTTTCAGCCTCTCCTGAGCGCTGCTGGTGAGGAGCAGCCTGGTCTCGGCAGGGTCCGTGCCCGAGTGAGCGAGCAAGGTTTGCCATCCAGGGGGAAAATACAGCGAGAACCTCGCGTTCCTCGTTATCTAATCTGCCCCGGTTTCCCTCCTCGTTGTTTACCATGGCTGGGTTTCCTCAATTAATTCTGACAGCTGCAGGCTGGGCCGTGACGTCAACCTGCGGTCGTGAAGCCCAAAACCCCAGGGTGGCATCGGATGGGACCCTGGGGACAAGCCCCTTGTACCCCAGCTGAGCCTGGCAGGGTGTTGAACCCCTCTTGTAGGTGACAGCAAGATGCCCACAGACCGACGCTCCCGAGTGTGGCAGCAGAGAGGGTCTCTGTCCCCAGCGAGGCTGCAGGGACGTCCCCAGGCCGTGCTCATGGGACACCTGAGCCCATCCCACCTTCGCCTCCAGCGGCTCTGGGTGCTGCTCTAATTGCTGCTGTTAATAGCCAAGAGCGGTGCTTGGCTGGACTTTGCACGGAGTGTTGGGCAATCGTGGCCAGTGCCGCTGCCTTCCCGGCTACCTGGGCGAGCGCCCATCGCTTCACCCGCCCCGGGGCACTGCAGGCAGCAGAGATGGGGAGGAAAGGGGGCTTGGGCAGCACCAGGCTTGTCCTTGCTCCCTCTAGTCCCCAGCGAAAGCCTCATGAAGTGACTCTGAGACCTCTTCGTGGTGGGCAGTGAACGGGTAATGTCACCTTCCTTCCTGACCCCCGTGTTGGTGTCCCCTGAGCCCCCCCAGCTTGGCAGGACTCAGCAGCAGCCCCAAAGCATCTGTGTCTACTGTGGTGGGATGGGGAGAGGAGGACGAGCTCCCCAAACCACGGCTTTGGAGCATCCCAGTTTGTCCATGTTGGAAAGGACGAGGTGAGGGGGGCTCGATGCTCTGCACGTACCTCCCCGAGCAGGGAGGACCGGGACCGGCCGTGCAGCCTGGCCGCTCTGCCTTGCCCGCGGGCTGGGAGGAAGCAGGTGACGGTGCCTGAGAAGCAGGTTTGTCAGAATTTTAAAGGGATCTAAATAAATAGCGATAAGGAAACAATTATTTAAAGAGCAAACAAATGGAAACTGCTAAATGGACTTTTTTTTTTTTTTTTTTTTGCGGGTGAAGGGTGCAGGGCTGATGCCATCGAGTGCCGGGAGCGGGTCCCTGCAGGGGCTGCTGGATCTCATGGCTGGTGTCGATGTCTGGGCTGGAGGAGCCACCTGGGGTGGGCAGCGAGGGGGAAGCAGCCCCAGCCAACCTGGAAACGAGCCTTGCCATGAGAAATTTTCATTTCGTCCTACCAGGAAAAGTGTTTTATGGGCCATCTGAAAATGCCAATCCTCAGGTGAACCTGTCGTGACGGGCTCACGGTGTCACAGCCGAGTGCCAGGTCAGCGGGGACGTGGGACAGGGATGTCCCAGGCTGGGCGGAGGGGAGGTTTGCTGCGTGGGCTCGTGCAAACCCGCTGGCTTTGGTTTGCTTAGAGAGAGAAGCCTTGATTTGCTGCTGATGCCAGGCGATCGCTTCAGAGCAAGGATGTGTTTCTTGCACCTCCTACGTGGTGCTCGGGGTCCTGCTCGGCTTTGAGAAGGTGCTTTGATTTGTGGCAGGGCCAGGCTGGGGCTGGAGAGCTGTGCCCCCTTCCCAGCGCCATTGCAGGGCGCTGGGGCTGCAGGGAGTGGGGTGCTGGGGGGGGGAGCCCATTCCCCTCCTCTCCCCCCCAACACCCCAGAGATGCTGTCCCCACCTTCGGGGCTGTGGCTGTTGCCATCAGGGCTTTGTTTTAAAGGGCAGCTGATTCCCATCCTTCCCCCTGCCATGGCTTTTTTCATCAGCTTTTGGTTGGGGATTAGGCATGTGTTGACAGAACAAACACTTCGCTGCCCTCAAAATCCACCGGTGAGGAGAGAAGCGACGGCCTCGCTCTGCCGGTGCCCCGAGCCAGCGCCGCGATGGGGAGAGCCAGGCGTGGGGCTGGGACAGCCCTTCAGGGGGAGAGCGGAGCCATTTCGGGTCACGTCCCGCACCGGGGCTGGAGCCTGGCTCCCGCTCTCTTGCAGAGCATTAATCGCTTTCTGCTTTAATGTCCCGTCCTGTGAAACCAGGGCTGCCCCTGAGGAATGCTGCCCGGCTCCGGGGCTCTGCCGTGTGCTGCAGCCCAGAGCTCTGCGTCTCCCCTCTCCTGCTGTCGGTCGGAGTTTTGTTCTCCCCAAGCCGGGCTCTGGGAACTGAGGCTCCTCGGGGTGTTGGGGAGCCTGACGAGGCCAAGGATGCTGTGAACTGCCCCTGGGAGCTTGTGTTTGCCAGCGAAAAGCAAATTCCTCCAAGCTTTGAGGCCAGCTCAGCGCCTGGGGAGGGGGTGACGACAAGATAAGGTGCTGTCACTCCCTGTCCCCAAGCACGGGACCTCGCCTGGAGTCCTGCCCCCCTCCTGCACCCCTCTTTGCCTACGCAAGCCCCCAGGTCCTGGCTCCCTGGGGACGGGGCTGCCTGACCCGGGCGATGCTCACTGGGAACGACACGTTTCCTTCGGAGCCGGGTGACTCACGGCTGAGTCACAGCTCGCTCTGCACCAGCTCTGTGCTGTCTTCATCCCCAGCATGATCCAGCCCCGCAGGATTTCCCCTGTCCCCTCTCCCCACCGTGGTGTGTGAGATGCTGGGGGACCGGGAGCATAGTGCCATGGCTCCACGTGATGCTGCGGGACGTGGAGCAGCCTCGTCCCTCGTGGGGTCCCTGCCCTCCGTGCGTGGGGGACACGGAGGAATCCTCCCCACTCCGCTCCCCTGGGAGCTGCAGACCTCAGTGGGGTTGGGGCTTTCTGGTCCTAAGAGTGACTGGGGGAGGTGGCTCTGGTCCCTGCTGATCCCCCTGCTTCCCCTTCCCCATCCAGCCAGCTCTTACGTTGAGCTGAGTTGTGGGGTTTAGGGTTATCCTTAGGGATTTCCCCCCTGGGGCAAAACCTTCTGCAGGCTCTCCTGGGATGGGGAGCGCAGGAGCCAAGGGGAAACCGCAGCCCAGAGGCTGTCCTGCTCCCCGGGGCATGGTGTGCTGCCCTCTCCCTCCTTGCCTTTGAGACCGTTGGAGCTGCTTGTGCCGCCCGCTCCCACCCACGAGGGGTTTCCTTGCCCCAGCAGCTCCCAGGGCCACCGCTCCGTGGGGCCGTTATGCCCAAGGATCGTTTTGCATGCGGGGAGAAAGAGCAGAAGAAGAATGAATTTGCATTTCTTAATGGCAACCAGTGTGGGAAACAAAGCTGCCGAGGGTTTCGCTGCCGCTCGGCCCCGCACCGGGGCTGTGTGAAAAGACAACATCCCGTCCGCTGGCACGGGGCCCTGCCCGTCTCACCTGGCTGCCTGTGTGTGCCTGGGAACCGCTGCCACCAAAGGGCCCCAAGCCCGCGGCACGGGGAGGGGGTGCTGGCCCCATCACCCCGCCACGCTGGGGGTATCGATGGGTAAGGGTGAGGACAGGGGAGTGCGGTGCTTGTAGGGGTTCTTTTGGGGGGTTTCTCCCACGCTGGCTGGGGTTTGGGGTTTGCATGTCCATTGGGCAGGTGTGGGGCTGGTGCATGGAGAGCCAGGACCAGGAGCCAGCCCTGCACGGGGGTTTCACCACTCTGCACCCCAAATCACTGGAGGCATCACAGGGGGGACCGTGACCTTTCCTTATCCCCCCCTCTGCCAGGGCTCACCCTGGCACCCAGCTGGGCGCACCCACACCGCCCTGAGCCCTCTCTTCCTGGCACCGGCGGGTGACCCGCAGCCATTTCCAGGTTTTTAATCCCAAGAGACAAAAGCAGGAGTTTAAGGCGACCAGAGGAAGAAAAGAGCAGGGCTTTGAGCAGGGAACAGCAAACACGCCAGGGGATCCCGCTGCTCCCAGCCCGGCCGGGTGCCCTGTGACCTCCCCCACCGTGTCACCCGGGGTTTGCAGGGGGTGCCCAGGGACTGGGGGTGCTGCAGGCAGGGAGGCAGGGTAGCATGTTTGGGGGGAGCTGGTGGTCCAGGGGCTGGGCTCGGGGTTGTGCTGCCATCACCCTTGGTCTCTTCATCCCCCACCGGCTTGTCCTTCCCCAACCACCCTCCCAGGCATGGCTGGGCTGTGGCACCCCAGAGCCAACCCTTGGCCCCTCCTGTCCCCACAGGGTGCAAAGGAGCCTTTGCACGGGGCTGGGTGAGCACCAACACCTCTGTGCTCAGCCAAGGGATGGCTCCAGGACCTCCTGTGCCACCAGCACAGCGCAGCCCCCCATCCCTGCACCCCTGGATGGAGCTGGGCTCCCCAACACCCCCATTTGCACCCTCGAGAGCTGCTCTGAAACGCAGGTGACACCGTTTGGGTTGTGGTGCCGTTAACTCCCCTGCTGCCACTTTTATTTTGCTCAGGGGACGCCGGGAGCTGCCTCACGGGGAAGGGACCGAGCAGCGGACGGGAGCCCCGGCTCTTTTTATCAGGGTGGGCCCCGTAGGCGAGTGCCAGCGGCAATAACCACGGCTGTTTGCCTCGAGCACACACACGTCCCCCGTAAAGAGGGTTTATGGCAGCATCTGGGAGATGGGGAAGCCTGGCAAAGGCAGCCTGGGGAGGCCATAAAGAGGAGCGGCCCTGCTTGGCCCCGCAGCACGGGGCTGCTCGGGAAATGGGGATATTTCACTGGGGTGAGGAGGAATTTAGGGGGATTCGGTTGGTCTCTGCTCTGGAGCAACCTTAGTGGTTTGAGAGCTCTGAAGGTGCCCCCTGGTAGATGTGTTTAAGAAAAGCCTGGACATGGCACTTAGTGCCATGGTCTAGTTGACATGGTGGTGTCAGGGCAATGGTTGGACTCGATGATCCCAGAGGGCTCTTCCAACCTGGTTGATTCTGTGATTTTATGTGCACAGGGGCACTGCACAAATAAAAAGCACGCTGCCTTCCCTGCACACACCCAGGAGTTATTTCTCTCGTGCTCCCTGGCCCCTTGGGTAACTCTGGGGTTGCAGATCTGCCCAAAAGCCCTTTTTCCCCCCCCAGCTCCCCTCCGAGGGCAGTGGGAGCCTCGGCCGATCCCCAGCTCGGGAGGGTGTGCTTGGTCCTGGTGGGTACCCAAGCCGGCGCCGGGCTCTTTCCCTGTGGCGGTGGCTGTTTGTCCCCCTCTGCATGGGGGTTTGGGGGGATCCCAGGGGAGCATGAGCAGCAGCTCAGCTGGATGCCACCGCCGTGCTTCCTGCGGTGTGCTCCGGTTTGGTGGCGTGGGGATGCTGTGCAGACACGCTGGCTGCAGGAATGGTGACCAGAAGATGCTGCTCGGCACTGATGCCTCTCACCAGAGCCTCTCCGAAGTTCATCTGCAAAAGAAACCTGCCTGGAGCATCTTCCTGGAGAGCAGGAGCTGTTGGACTGGTGAGCTGGGCAGAAGCAAGGGGACCTCTCCGAGGGTGGGCACTGGGTTGGGACTGCAAAGCAGATGGGAGATGGAGTGGAAAAACATGGCTGGTCTCCCCACCTTCTGCCAAGCCCGCTGTGCTTCTTGGGGAAAGGGGAGCTGGGTGTGACATGTCTGAGAGCCGCTGGCTCCGGGGCCCTCTGCTCACTCCTCCCTGCTCCACTCCTGCCATCGCGACTCTTTCTAGGAGCGCAGGGAGCACTCCAGGCTCTGACCTTCCATATGTGTGTGAGCTTGAAATAACACACGAGCGCGGGCGATAAACCCTCTCAGCGCAGGCCAGGAGGAAACGAATTGCTGTTAGCAAACAGCCGGTGAGGAGCAATTAAGATTACAGGCGGCAGGAGGGGAGTGAGCAGCCACCGCTTCCCACTGGGACCTTCCTCCTGCCCCGGTGGCTTCAGCCCCGAGATCCCCGGGCTGTCCCTCACCCTCAGCAGGGATTCCCGATGTCCTGGTGCTTTTCCGATGGCTACTGGTGAAGTTGAAGGCTGGGTTCTGCCTCGGCGCAGCCTGGCATTGGGAGCATCCCCCTGTGCCCGAAGCCCCTGTGGGTACTGGGGTGATGGTGCTGATGGGAGGTGGGAACCTGAAGGATGCTCGGTTCGGTGGCACCCTGGGAGCATCCCTCCTCGGAGCATGTCTTGGGGCAAAAATACTCCCCAGATCTGGGGCTGGCGTGGGCTGAGGTGCTGAGCTGCAGACATGGCTCCCGTGGGTTCTCGCCTGCGGGGCAGGACTGAGCTGGGGGGGGGGGTGTTACAGGCATTTCAACCAGTTCCAGTCTCCTTGGGTTGCAGAAAAGCTTCAGAGGGCCCATCCTGCAGCCTGGGAGCAGGGATTCCTCTCCTCTCTGAGCATCGCCTTTGCACAGCCCAAAGGAACAGGATGCAGGATGGGGCCTCTCAGAGAGACTCAAACTTGTGGGTTTGCTTTCGGGGCCCACTGCTGTCCCCAAACGCCGTGCAGGAGCTGGAGCAGAGGAAACCCCGCTGCTGCAGGGGACCAGGAAACACCGCTCAGCTCGGGGACAAGTAGGGCTCGATGGCCTCTGTGGTTTTTGCAGTGACATCAAGTGCCTTCAATAGTTTTATTATATATTGCATGGCTGCTTATCTATTATTCTTATGATGGAGTCAGAGATTAGCTGCAGGCAGGTGGGCAGAGAGATTCTTCCAGGCTGATTCATGAGTCATTTCTCCATCCCTCCCCTCTGGCCGCGTTCCCAAGCGTTGAAGTTTCAGCTGTGGCAAAAGGCACCGGAATCGGAGCTGAGGGCTTGACAGGGAGGACAAGGAAAAAAGGGTTGAAAACTGCGCACACGGGGCAGAAAAACCAGACTTTATTTCCCCTCTTTTGTTGTTCCTCAGGTGTTGCAACCTCTTCTTTTCCTGGTTTGCATATGCAAGCAGAGCTGTGCCGGGATTGCGAAAGGTGATGGTGAGAGCGTGGCTGTGGACAGCCACCAACCCTGCTCTGGGGAGGAAAGCGGGGATCTCATTTTGAGGCCTTCTGCCTGTTTTCACAGCCCCGTGTCGCGCTGCCCAGCTCTCCCCGAGCACAGCAAAGGGAATGTTTTTCCCTTTAATCTCTTCTGCTTATCGAAATTTCCGGTGCTGCTGATAGGAGGAGCAGGGAAAGCTTGTTCAGACTCAGATGTGAGTTGGACAACAGGTTCCCAGACAGGCTGGGGTGACCCGAGTGTGGGATGCTCAGGAGCAGGGACCCAGCACCGGGCACTGCCAGCGCGTCCCCTCTGCCCGGTGACCCTGATCGCGCTCTTGTCCGCTTTGCTCCCGACTCCTTCAGATGCACTGTTCTGTTTGCTCTCATAACAAATAGTAATTAAACCCAGTAAACGAGGGAGACCTGTGGGTGACGTCACAGCGAGGAGGTGCAAATCCAACTCGCACAGCCCGTGCAAACCGTAACCTACTCGGCAAACCTTCCCCCGAGCTGGCAGCCTGATGGTGGAGCTGCCACGGGAAGGTGTGGGATGGCCGTAGCGATGCCCAGTGCACCTTGTGTCTTCACAAGCACAGAGTTTATACGTGGTTTTACTCCGTAGCTTAAGTTTCCACAGTTGAAATGCCCGCGTTTCCATGCTGTGATAAGATGTCCGTGCATGGAGGGCTGCGGCCTCGGCGCCGGGGCTGTGCTGGGATGCTCCTGCCCCTGGTTCCCAGGCGGGGATGCTGGGGTGGGACACAGGAGCAGGGTTGGGTGCTGAGCACCAGCCCCTGAGCCGGGCAGAGCCCCAGCGCGGTGCCCGCTGCCCCAGGCTTCCCACAGCGGCTCTGGCCAGGACCCGGCATCGTGGGTCAAATACAGGCACGAGTGAGTGGGGGCACCCGAATCCTGGCAGCCCGACCTGCTGCAGCTTTGCAGTGGGCTTCAAGGGGTGCAGGATGAGGCCTGGTGTGCGCAGCAGTGCTGGGTCGAGCACATGGTGCCTTGCCCGAAGCAGAGAGATGCTCTAAGTGGTGCTGGGGGCTGCGCTGTGGCTGCTGTGAGCTGGCAGCACTGAGGGGTACTGGGTGGCCAGGACCCCCCTCCTGGCTGTGCCACATCCCCACCCTATGCACCTACCCCATGGCAAACCCCAACGGGGGGCTGGCGCCTTCCCCACCGCAGCCGCTTGTCCCCAGCCCACGTGTCCCCCCCACCCGCCACCACGTCCTACGGGCCCGGCCGTGTTTGCCAGAACAGGGGTGCAAAGCTCCCCTCAGACGGCGGGAGCTCTAAGCCGGGGGGGGAATGTTTTCCCCACTGATAAGATAACATTGAGGTGTTTCAAAAGGGAGGCAGAAACTCCTGGCGCTGCCGATAGCGCGGCGAAGCCCTTGGCCAACGCGCCGGGCAGGCCGGGAAGCCGTAACATGGCGGGTCGCGATCCCGTGGGGGTTTATTTTCCTCCCAGCAAACAGCCCCCCGGACGGGGGCCAGGGTGACCGAGGGACGCTGACCCCACCGTGCGCTGGGGATGCCAAGCCCAGGCGCGACGGCCACGCAGCCACCGGGATGCGGTGACGTGGGTCCGACCCGGGTGTGTGTGGCCGGGGTTTTGTCTGACGTGGGGTTTTTAGGGCACGGAGGAGTTTGGTTTCGGCAGCGCTACGTGCGTGGGAGAAGTGCCTGAGCTGCCCTGCGTTCTTCATGTGTTAAAAAAAAAAAGACAATAAATACCAGCTTGGTGTCTGTCTCGGTCAAAACAGCTTTTTCCTGCTTTTGCCGGTGGAGACAACCCGGGTCTGGAGCACCGTGTGCTTCTGCCGTGCCCTGGGCGCCCCGTCCTGCCCGCAGGCAGCAGCATCCCTGGTGTGAGGGATGGTTTGGTTGGTGTGAGGGGCTCCTTTGGTCCCCAAAGCCTCTGAGCATCCTCGCTCGCAGCTTGATGCCTCCATTGCAAGTCCCACATGGCTGCGTTTGCATGAGTATTGGTCGGGGATGCTCCTGGGGTGTCGGTCGGGGATGCTCCTGGGGTGTCGGTCAGGGATGATCCTGGGGTATCAGCTGGGGATGCTCCTGGCCCCAAAACGGCCCTGCCCGTGCTGGGGGTGTGATGTCGTGCTGCAGGGTCCAGCCAGGGACCCTCATGTATCCAACGTGTATCTGCAGCCCATGTCTCTGAGCTGCAGAGACCAGGAGGACTTTGGTCTCGCCCCCCACGGCATCCCCAGCCCTTGAGTGGGTGTCCCAGATGAGGGTGGGAAGGGGTTGATCGTGCCTGGCTTGGCCCCACTCCCCTCCCAGGGCCCGTTCGGGTCTCAGCCCAGTGCCTCGACGCACCCCTCAAGAGTTAACCCCGGCTTGGGCTATTCAAACACCTCCAGCTGAGGTAAGCACCCGGCTTGTTTGTTCAGGTAAATAAGGAAGGAATTAGATATAATGGGCAAAGGAGGCATTTGCTGAGCGCCTTGCACTCACTGGGCTGCCGGCTTCCCCCTCGCACGCCTTGGCACGGCCGCCTGCCCGCTGCCTTCATCCCCCCGCCGCCCTCGGAGCTGCTCGGGGTGGCCCGTCCCCGTCCCATCCCACTGGTGCCCACCGAGAGCCGATGGGTCTCAGCCTGGCCACCCCGCGGTGTTGAGCCGGGCAGGGTGCTGCTGGCCGCCCTCCCTGCCGCTGCCGGGGCACCCCGCTTCGGGCCATGCCCGCCCCGGTCCCCGTGCCGAGCGCCGCGGGGACGGCTCTTCCCACCCTACAGCGGGACCCATGCGGTTTCTGAGCCGCTCGCGCACCCTCAAGGTAAGCCCCATGCTGCTGCTGTGACCCTCCCCGATGCTCCGCCAGCACCCACCTTCCCTTTTAGCACGGATTTGGGGCAGACACGGTGCCGTCCCCTGTGAGCATCCCATCCCGTGGCTCCTCGCACCGCTGGGTGCCGTTAGGGCTGGACAGGGACAGGTTGTCCCTGGCCGGAGGTTCCCGGCACCTCTTGGGATAGTGTCACCCGAAATAAAATGGGATTTGCCAACTTTGAGCCTTCGCAACCCCCCTCCTGCTCCAGCGAGGAAGGTGGGAAGGGAGCCAGGGCTCCTGGGGCCAGCTGCTCCCCAGCCCGCCCGGTGCTGGGAGACACTGGGGAGGGTCCCACGAGCCCCTGTTCCCAGTAGGAGGGAGGGGACAATGTGCTTTGGGACACTGTGTGACCGATAAGCAACTGGGATCCTTTATGGAGCATCCCAGGCCTTGGGCAGCCGTCGAGGAGCTGCCAGCTCAGGGGTGTCTCTATAAAGCGCGTTGAACCCCGTTAGCAGACCCGCGCCGTCTCAGCTCTGCTTTTCTGCTGGGTGGGTTTTTTGGTCGGTGCTAAAGGCACGTTGGCTCTCGGTTTGATTTTTATGGTTCTGCTCGGTTAGTGAAACACAAACGCTGCTCGGCTGCCAAATCCCCCACAATACGGGCTGTCTCCTGGGCAGGGAGCCGGCGGGGGAGGAAGGTGCCGCTATAAATAGGGGCTCCGTGGCCCTGCATGGGGAACACCAAGCTCTGCTGCTCACCTCGGGGACAGCGAGCACCAGGGCTTCGCTCACGCCACCGGCACCTTGTGTCTGTCCCCACCCCGCTGCTGTTTGCCTCCCTGCGCCGATGGAGAGGGCAGCCTGACCCAGGGCGTGGGGACCCGTGGGGACACCCAGTCCCCGTGCCACCACCCATGCAGGTAACAGCAGGAGGAGCCAGGGGGACCTTGGTGGTGTTGGAGAAGGCTGGTGGGGAGCTGGGGGTCCAGGACCCCCGGGATGGGCTGCATCTCTCCTGGGCGTGCATCCAACGTGAGCCCTGGGCTTGCCCTGGCCCCATCGCTAAGCAGGGTGGCAGAGGGACATGTCCCCAGCCCCCTGAGCGCCGTCCCCAGCCCCTGCCCTGGCTGCAGGGTGATTTTGGCCAATCCCTCCTCCCTCCACCCAGAGATAAACGGGGTGCGTGGCACAGGCGGGCAGGGTTTGGCAGCCAGGAGGGACGTGGCACGGCCAGCGCGGTGGGTGGGACACGTTGGCAGGACCCCAAATTGTCAGCAGCCTCCGAGCACCCAGCTGTCTGCTGCAGCCCTGGCTTGGGCAGGGACCTCGGGGTCCCTTTGCCTGCTTCATCTGGGCTCCATAAAACGGCTTGTGTCTCCTCCTGGGCAGCAGCCGTCTGGCAGAGCCAGCGGGCTCCATCGCTGCGCTGTGCCACGGGGTGTGTGTACATCGTGGTGTGGGCTGGCACCTCCTTGGGGACTGAGGGGGAAAGCTGAGCCTGGGAAGGGGCTAGAGGTGCTGAGTCAGACCAGAAAACAGGGAAAAAACACCCAAATCCCAGGCCCAGATGGGCTTTTGGACAGAGAGAGGATTGATTGCTGGGTCTGTGGGGGTCCCCGTCCTCTCCCACCCTTGGGGTCCCAGTTTGCTGCACTGTGGGCACGGGGTTTGGGTGAGGCTTGAGGGATCAGTTAAAGGCAAATCCCACCGCCCCGGGCAGCCTGGGACAGCTCTGGATCCCGCACGTCTCCTGTTCATCCCCAGAGAGCACAGCACGTCCTTGTCCCTGTCCCCATCCCCAGCCTGGGGGCTGGAGGTGACCCCAGAGCCTGGCCCACCACCTTGGCTGCCCGGGAAGGGCTTTCGGCAGCACCTGGGGGTCTGGGAGACCCCCCAGGTGCTGCCAGCAGCACCTCCTCCCGCAGCGGGCCAACCTGCCCTGGTCCCATGGGGCTGCCCAAGCTGTGCTCCAGCACAACCTGTTTAACCACGGATTTAATTTTAATTAACGGACCCATTGTTTGAGGGTTGTGGTTGGGTGGATTTCTTATTTATTTTTTCTTGCTCCTAAGGGCTGATCCCAGCTCTTCCCCATCGCTGGTGCCCGCAGCCCTGAGTGACAGCGGGCTGCGTTTGCCAGGAGAGCTCCGGGTGATACAGGAGCTCCTTGTCCCAACCCTCATCCCCCTGGGCTGTGGCACCTGCTGCTTCCCCGGACTCCAAATGGGGCTGAGCTATGACCCAGCACCACCCCAACCCCTGGGCTTGCTGCTGGACCCACGCCATGGGAGCCCCATCCCAGCCCCACTGCCCCATCTCAGCCCCACCGCCCCGTCCCAGTCCCACAGCCCCGTCCCAGCCCCACATCCCCGGGGTTTCTGCTCGAAGGGAACATCTGGGTTCATTTTCTCAGCTGCTGTTGGAGCCATTCAGGGCTGGGCTCTCACGGTGCCCTTCGGCTGCCTTTTCCTCCTTGCCCTGCTCCACGCTGCCGTGGGGAACGAGCCCTGCAGCATCCCCGTGGTGTCAGCAAGAGCAGGGATCTGGGTCACCTTGTGCCCATCCCAGCTGGTTGGGGTGTGCTCTCCGTACCCATGGGTAGCACCGGGGAAGCGAGGCAGGGACACTCATCGTTTTGGGGATGGCAGATACCTCCTGACCATGCCCTGGGGCACTGGTGGTTGAGCTTTGGTGTGGGACATGGAGAAACACCCGGGGGACTTGATGGCTCCATCCCGGTTTGGGGTCTGCTCCTCTGCCGCTCCGCACCAGATGCTGGGGCAGGGGTGGGGGTCCCGCAGGCAGCACCCCAGGGATGGCACCGCTCTCCCTCAGAGCCTCCCCAGGGGCTGCTCAGCCCCCGGCACCGTGTCTCAGCCCTTGTGCACCCACAAAGGCAAAACCTCGGGGGCCTGCGGGGCTTTATAATTTCAAATTATAATTTTAAAGCCTTGCAAGAGCCAATTCCCTGATTGCTTCCCCCTCACAGGATGAGAGCGGGGCCGTGCTGGTGTGGCTTCGCTGTGGGCGAGCTCTGGTGCAAAGCCCAAGGGCCCAGGGCCGTGCTTGCCACCGGCAGCATGCACAAGCCCAGGAGCTCTTGCCAGGGCTGATGCAGTTACCAGCGCAGCCCCGTTGATCTCGGGTGGGGAATGGGAAGGTTTTTGGTTTGCCAGGCAGGTCAGTGCTCCCCGTGAGCATCTTGGCGTGCCTGGGGCTGCCCCTCCAGCTCTCCTTTTCCAGGGAAAAGCAAAAAAAACAAAGGGAGAGGAGAGGGAAAGAGCCACCCAAAGCGGTTTCTTAGAGCAAACAGGTCCCCACCCAGCCCGGCCGCCTGCGTGCCAGAGCGGGAGAAAGGCAAACAGAGGCCCCCGCCCTGAGAGTACAGCACCGTTTGGCAGGTGATTGCTTGGGCTTTCGGGGCCACTTGCCCAAGGGATCGGGTCCTTCTGGTCCCAGCTGGGAGGATGAGGGTGGAGATGGGGCCACCCACCCCACTGTGTGCCCAGGGATGGCCCCACAGCCCTGCTCCTCTGGCTTAGGGCTGCGGGAGCGAAGCCCGATGGAGGTGGGAGGATGCACCAAAACCCCAGAGCATCCCCGTGACATCGGGGACGAGACCCCCGTCCCCTCCCCAGAAAGCCCCCACGGCCGCCACTGTGCAGCCTCGCAAGCTGTTACCGCTTCCCTTTTGTGCCGGGAGCAGCGTGAGGCTGGATTTAGGGTTGATCTGCTAAAGCTCTTCTTTTAATCCAGAGCAAATCAAGGAGAGGTTTGGAAGCCGATGCCATCTCTCAGGGAAACTGGGCGGCAGGGGCAGCTCGGTGGGGTGGACACCCCTTCTCCCAAATTTTCCCAAATTTTGGGGGTTTTTCAAGGGGTTTAATGATGGGCAGAGCTTCCTCATGGTGCATGTGATGCAGACCCCCAAAAATCTTGCTTCTGGGGGCACGAAAATCCCCAGCGGGTGCTTAAAACTCATCCCCACCAGCACCACTGCAGTTAACGAGGTGCATGGCTATTAATGACATTTAATTTAGAGCAAACTGGGCACCCCCTTTCCCTGGCCGCTGTCCCCTGTTCCTCTTTGGGGGCTGCTTGGTTTCTTTAGAGGCATTTGGGGTTGGTTCAGGCTTTGCATGTTCCTTTTTTATTGCAGGCTCCGCTGCAAAAGCTGCTGTTGCTTCTGCTTTTAAATCACCTCTTTGGGGTTGGGGTGTTTTTCTTCTTGGAAAAAGCAATTCCGGAGGCAGGCAAGGAGCTCGGCGGTGCCCTGGCCGTGCTGGTCACCAGCCTCTCCCCTGGCAGGGGCTTTCTCTTCCCAAAGCCTCAGGACAGCTCTTTTGGGGAGGTTTCTCCAGGGATGGAGCCATTCCCTGGTGTTGCCATGGAAATTCAGCAGGTTCATCCTCTTCTCAGTGGCCTCCAGGACTCCCCGCGTACTGGAGACAGATGGGGACGGGGCTGATTTTGGGTAGTTTTTCTTGCCAGAGGGTAAAAGGAATGTTCTTGTCTGGGGGTTGGCAGCAGCGGCCAAGAGCTGGGTGCTGCGGTGCTGGGCTCGGTCCTTGGTCCAGGAGAGCCAGGTTTGGGTGCTGCGGTGCTGGGCTTGGTCCCTGTCCCAGGAGAGCCGGGTTTAGGTGCTGTTGTGCCGCAGCATCCTCAGGTGAAAGCCACAGGTGATGGTTCCCAAGCACAGAAACGTGCCTGTGTGCTTTAGGCATCCCACAGCCCTTGATGCCCACGGGCAGAGGTGCCTCAGAGCCCTCCAGCGCGCCCCGCTGCCCTCTGCGAGGGCGTTCAGCCCCAGCTGGGACTGAACTGCTGCCAACCCCGTGTGCAATTCATGGGAAGACCCTACAAGCCCACGGTGGTCGGGAACCACTTGCCCCCCAGGCTCCTTCTCCGTGCCGGCTGCTGCGGCTGGTCCTCCCAACACCAGGACAGCCCCCCAGCCCCGTGCCTGACCCCGAGCCTGCGCTCATCGGGGGCTCACAGGGCACCGTGGGTCTCTTTGGAGGTTTTTTTCCCCCTCTAACAGGCTTAGTTCCTCCCTTTGTGCCTGACTGCGGGGCGGGCAGGCAGGAGCCGGTGCTGGGGTGAGCCTCTCCCCCTCTCCTCCTCTCCCCGCAGGTTTGGAGCCAGCGCTGAGCGGAGGGATGGGCAGTGCCAGCCCCGGGCTGCCCGCTCTGCCCCCCAGCCGCCTCGCCCGGCCGGACACTGCCCTGCTGCCCCCTCCACGGGACCCCGACACCCGGAGCTGGGGCTGCCCGGAGAGCCCCAGCCCCCCCCGCACCCCCGAGCAGCCCCTGCCCGCTTTCTGCCTGCACTACTTCGATATGCTCTACTCGGAGGACATCGCCTGGCACACCAAGGGCACGGGGGAACCGTCCCAAAGCGGTGCCCAGGGCGGGCGAGGGGACGTGCAGAAGGAGCCGGAGCAATGTCCCATCATCGACAGCCAGGGCTTGGGGCTGGGGACTGAGGGGGACCTTCAGGCCAGCCTGCACCTGGAGGAGCACTCGCTGGAGCAGGTGCAGAGCATGGTGGTGGGCGAGGTGCTGAAGGACATCGAGACGGCCTGCAAACTCCTCAACATCGCCGCAGGTGGGTGCCCCCGCAGCCCTCCCCGGGGTGCAGCAAGGGAGGGACGTGCCGGTGCGGGGACTAAAGCCGCGCTGCAGCTCGGGGAAGTTGCACCCAAGTGCTGCGGTTTGGGGGAGCACAGCTGCTGCCTTGCCCCCCCTGGGCATCGCTCCAGGGCAGGGCTGTTTGCAAACGCCCAGGGGTGCCAGCAAAATCCCCCTCTGCCCTCACTGGCTCGGAGGTCAGCTGAGGCAGGGGTTAGCAGAGCTTTACGCAGAGCCCTGTGCTGGGTGCGGGGTGCCAGGGTGACCCAGCCAGTGCTGCAGAGCCAGGGACACACAGGGACACAGCCACCCGATGCTGACCCCATCCCCTCCCCTGAGCTGGGGTCCCTTCCACTCCCAGAACATCACTATTGAGGTGCTTTTCAGCCTAGAACATGTCTTGGGGAGGGTGTGTGGTAGCAAGGAGCAAACAGCGGGACTTTTATTACCCTTTTCTCTATCCTGTCTTCCCTGGGACATTAGGATGAGCATGTGGGGTTGGGGACAGCCTGAAGCCAGCTGGCGTTACCCGAGCTGGACTAGGGCTTGGGTGCGAGGGGAGCAGGACAGCCCAGACCCAAGTTCCCTGGGGCATTGCTGCCATGGGCAATCCCTGGGGTGTTCTCCTCAGGGCATCACTGCCCTGACTCGGGATGGGCTCAGGTTGATGCAGGCTCTTCCACTCGCTCCCTTCAAGCTTTTGGTGTCACCTGGGATGGTGCAGGGAGCAAATGGGGCTCCGAAAGGCTGGATGAGGCGTCCCAAAGCGAAGGAGGTGGTGAGGGGATGGTGCTGTCCCTGGAGAGAGGGGTGCTCCCACCCGGGGGGTGATGCTGCAGCAGCGCAGGAGGGGCCGGGTTCCTGGGGATGCTGTGGGGTGAGCCGAGATTCCTCGGGCTCTGCCTGGGCTGTCGCTGGCTGGGCTCACCCTCCGCCTCCAGACCCCGCGGACTGGAGCCCCGGCAACGTGCAGAAGTGGATCCTGTGGACAGAACACCAGTACCGGCTGCCGCAGATCGGGAAGTCCTTCCAGGAGCTGTCGGGAAAGGACCTGTGTGCCATGTCCGAGGAGCAGTTCTGCCAGCGCTCGCCTGCCTGCGGCGACATCCTGCACGCCCACCTCGACATCTGGAAGTCTGGTAGGTGCCAGAGACCCGGAGGGAGCCGGGGAAGGGTGGGTGATGCTGTGCGGTGGGAGATGCCCCTCTGACCACCCGCTCCTCCCTTCCAGCCACCTGGATGAAGGAAAAAGCCACCCCGGGAGATGTGAGATACTGTGGTGAGTTGTGCGTGGGCTCAGCCCCACTGGCCTCAGGTCCTGGGAATTTGAGAGGTCACTCCCTGCTTAATTGCAATTAGCTGGTGCTTCGGAGCTACTGCTGCAGTGTCTGGGGTTGCAGTCCCTCTGCCCCCGAGCAGCCCTGGGGCTGTCTGCGAGGGGCAGCGACTGGGAAACGGCCGCGAGACCCTCGCTGGCCTGTCCCACACCCCGTGGATCCCTGCGGGGCTGTGCGAGGGCAGGACCGAGCTGCTTTCCCTGCTCCAAGACGGGGAGGAGAAAGCGATGCTTCCAGACCCAGCTCCTGGGCTGAGTCTCTGGAGACCCACGGGCACTGAGCGGGGATTTCCCAGACGAGGACTCGTGCGGGTCCCCGGGGCAGCGCAGTCTCTCTCCCCCCCATCTCACCCACCCCTTCCCATGGCAGGAGGTGATGCCAGTTGGGCAGACAGCGAGGTGGACTCATCCTGCGCTGGCCAACCCATCCACCTCTGGCAGTTCCTCAAAGAGCTGCTGCTGAAACCCCACAACTACGGCCGCTTCATCCGCTGGCTCAACAAGGAGAAAGGTGGGTGCGTGGGTGCTCCGGCGGCCCTGGGGTGGGTGCTGGTGGGGCTGGGTGGGGACAGATGAAGCTGTAACCCCCGCCATGCCCCACTCTCATCCCAGGCATCTTCAAGATCGAGGACTCGGCGCAAGTGGCCCGTCTGTGGGGCATCAGGAAGAACCGCCCGGCCATGAACTACGACAAGCTGAGCCGCTCCATCCGGCAGTACTACAAGAAAGGCATCATCCGCAAGCCCGACATCTCCCAGCGCCTCGTCTACCAGTTTGTCCACCCAGTCTGAGCGGCAGCACTGGGACAGGCTGAGCCCCGGGAGGGACAGGGGACCTTCGCCACCTCCCTCTGCCTCCCAACCACAGAAACCGTCTTCCAGCGCTAAGGACCGTGGCTGGGGTGCTGAGAGGTTCAACCCCCCCCCGGGACCCACCGGTGATGGACCATGGGACCCCTCTGGCCTTGGAGGGGAGGGATGAGCCCCCAGCTAAGAGACCACCACCCTCGCCTCCTGCGGGTGCTCCCAGGGGAGGGTGGGCATGGATTTTGGGGCTGGTGGAGGAGACGGGGCTGATCGGGGGTGAGATAAAGGCTCCCTGCAGCCTTGGTGCCCTTTGTCAGGGATCAAAGGTGGGCATGGGGCTGGGGTCACCCAGGGAAGGAGCTGGGGGATGCAGGAATTTCACCCCCAGGTCTCTTGCCCCCCTGACACCCTTCACCCCACAGCCCTGGGGCATCGTCAGGACATGGGCCAAAGGCACATCCCAGCAGGAGACCTCAATATCCCTGTGGCATCATGCCCCAGGGCTGCTTTGTGGGGGGACGACACTGTCAGGGCCACACTCCCCTCCAGCCAGATCCTGTCCCCGTGTCACCACCGCCCTGGCTGTGGGACCGGCTGCCCTCGGTGCCCCTCAGGAGTGACCCTGTGCGCTGGATTCACCCCTACAAGCAGCTCCTGGCCCTCAGCCCTGCTCGGGGTGGGGGGCAGCGTGGCAGGGGGCTCTGCCCTTTGCTGCACCTCGACCCTCAGCTGCAAAGAACGGGGCCACACGAGTTTTGGGGGGAGGTGGCTGGGCTCATCCCTCCCCACCTCCTGGGCGCTGGCAGCGGGTGGCTTTGCCCCGGCCATTGTTTGGGGAGGACAAAGCTCGGGCATTGGCGCAAGCTGGGACAATGGCACCCGCAGGGACAATGGCACCTGCAGATGCCCTCGGCCAGGCCCGCGCTGACCCGACCCACGCGGGAGCAGCCTGGCACCAGCAGCACCATGGTACCCAGGGGTGCTGCTGGCCATGGGGACCAGGACAGGGTTACTGTGCCCCTGGGGACCACAGGCATCCCCTCAGCATGGGCACATCCCCCCTTTGCTTCTTGCTCCAGGACACGCTCGGCTTTTCCCCTCCGCAGGGATTTGGGGCTGCAGGCGTGGGGGTCCCCTGAGCCACCTCCCCCATCCTCGGGCACGGGGCCACCCAGAGCCCCCCAAAGCCCCCTGGTCCAAGGCTCTTCCCTTGATTTGGGTTTTATTTGGGCTGCCTAATTCCAGAGTTTGGGAAAAGGGGGATGGCAGCTTTGCCGTTTCCCTCTGGACCGTAAATCTGAAACGCAACCCGCCGAGCCCGGGCTGGGACGGAAAAGTGGGGATTGCTTCAACTGCACATTCCACGGGAGTCTGAGTTACCTGGCGATGTTGATCTTTTATATTATAACTTTTTTTTTATTTGTTTATTTGCTTTTTGGTTTTGGCTGGCAGCAAGTTGTGGTTTAGGTTCAAATGACGAGGGTAGACAGGCAGCCCGGGTACCCACGAGATGCTTTGTGGGAGGAAAAAAACCACCTGGTTGTCGGTCTGTTGTTTTAAACTTAAAATAACTGCCTGCGACGGCTCCTGCCTTTTTCTTTTTGTTCTGCCTGTTTCACACTGTTTATATGACAGAGGAGCAGATGCGCTTTGGCCATCGTGGCTGGAGGGAGGAGAGGAGCAGGAGAAGGAGGAAAACTGCCTTGGTCTCTGGAAAAGGGGAAAAAAAAATAGAAATGTGGGGGGAAAATAAGGCAAAATGTGTCTTGTGATTTCCTGCGTGCGGCCGATGCTCTCGCAGCCGGCGCTGGGAGCACCAGGAGGGTGGGCTGAGGGTGCTGGTGCCCCAGATCTCACGTCCCTTTCGCAGGTCCTTTGGTGGGGTGGGCGAAGGCATGGGGGCTTTGTGGGGAAGGGGGTTAAATGGCGAGGAAAGCTGCTGCCAGCTGGGGAGGGAGCACCCGGCTCCCCAGGAGATGGGGACCCGACCCTGCAGATGCCCCCTGCAGCGGGGTGGGCAGCCGGGGCTCACGGCTGGGGTTTCTCCCCAAACCCCTTGCAGCTCCAGCCCTTAAACAAGGGAAAATAAATCTCCTTTCTCTGCCCCCTCCCCAGCGGGAGCCCCAGGAGTGCCCCCAAACCTGCTTTATCTGGAATCCCCCCGTGGGCTTCACAAGGCTTTGCCTGGCAGCTTGGCACGGGGGTCCCCAAAGCCAGGGGCTGCTCCCTGCCTCCCCCTTGTCCCCCAGGGCCCCAGCAATGCATCCGAGCCCCCCACCCCACTGCACCCCAAAGCCTCAGGGTTGGGGTATACCTACCTGGGGGTGCAGCGGCTGCGACTGTGGCTCCCCAGGGTGTGGGGGCTCGAGCACCCGCCCCGGGCAGGGGGTCTGTAACCCCAACAGCCACGAGACCAGTGCACGGAGGCAAACGAGGACCCAGACCCGGAGGACGCTTACAGAGCTCAGTTATTGTTGCTTGCTGCTTGTCGTTGTTGTATCCACGGTAATACAATCACGAGAGAGAGATATATATTATATATATACTTCTTAAATTACACAATCAATGTACAAAAAACCGGGGTGCATTGCTGAGACAGGTGGTCGGTTGGGTTTTTTCTGACTTTGTGTTTTTTCTCCCGTTTGCGTACCTGGCAGGGGACACGGGGCCGGGTAGCTCTCGCCCACCGTGCCCAGCTCATGGTGCATCTCCTGCCTCCGCGAGAACCCTTGATCCCCGGGGCCAAAAAAATTCACAACCCCATGGAGGGGGCAGGAGAGGAATGTGTGGGAAGGCGACGGCATCGCTGATGGTGATGGTATGGAAATAAATGAGAGACGATCTGTAGGGAAGAGCTTGGGATGGCAAATGAGCCCGGGGCAGAGGGGTTGGGGTGACCACGCTGGGTGGCAGCGCCCGTGGGTGCCGAGGGGCTCCCCTCCACGCCACAGCAGGCTGCAGAGCCCAAGTGCAGGAGGGGTAGAGCCCCTTGGGGAAAAGCAAAGGGCAAAGCCTGCGGCCATTCCCCTGCTTTGGCAGCTCTTGTTTCCAGCTGTCTTCAGCTGCTTTGCTGCCCAGGCTGGGGTCTGGTGCCCACGCCGAGCCCTCCTCATCCTCCAGCTGGCTGCAGCTCCTGCGGCACCATGCAAGGCTGGACATTGCTTATCCCCCATCCTTGGTCTGCTCCTGCCCCTCTTTAGGAAGGGGGCAGATGGGGACCTTCCCCAGCAGCATCCGAGCTGGTCCCCGCTATCCCAGGCTGGGCGTGAAGGTGTTTCCACAGCACTGGGCTGTGGTGGGTCCTTCTCCGAGCAGCATTTTAGGGCCACCTCACCCTGGATCTGGTGTGTGCTGGATAACTGCCCTCGTGAAGGGTGATGCTGCTCCCTGCAGCACACGTGGGGCACCAGCTCGGGAGCCTCCGCCCGCTCCAGACACGTGCGCAGCCCGGCCACGAGGAGGAAGCTGAGAGATGCCACCAAGCTCCATGGCAGGGCTGATCCCACCTCATCTGGGCATCTCAATCTGCCACCAGCCCTGCCTGTGAGCAGGGACCTGCCCATGGATGGGGCCAGGTGGCTGTGAGGCAGGAGGGGACATTCATCCCCTTCCTTCAGGGGTGGAGGATGAACTGGGGAGAAGAACACAGAAACACCAAAAAAAAAAAAGGAGTCAGACTCCAAACCCTCTCGTTTTTGGGGGGTGAATTTGATTGGTCCCAGGAGCTTCAGTGCCATGCATTTCAGAACAGTTCCAGCCAATCAGAAGGCGGCTCATGATTTCAGTATCTTTAAAAACCAACCAATCAGGAGCTCTCACTGGTTGGGCTTTAAGATCTTGAGGTATCAGCTTTTCACTCGGAAAAAAAAATCAACTAACGTAGATGAACGAACAACGTCATCTTTCGCTTCACGTTATCTGAGAAGAAGAAGAAAGCGACTATGCAAAATACTCTTCGGAGACAACTCTTAAAAAAATAAAAGCTTGGTTGGAAAATATGTCTGAATCTCTAACTTTAAGGAGTGAAGGACCAGACGGCAAAATGGCTGGTTGGCTGGTGGAGAGATGGAGACAACGGAGGACGGATTTATTTGCTGACAGTGATGAGGAGCACACCACAAGACTTAGATTTCCTCCACGTAGTTGGCGGGGTAGAGACCTTCCTGCCCGTTGTCCAAGCGCCCTTTGCACCATCCTTGCTCGTCTTCTTCACCGAGTTTGGTTAGTTCATCACCTGGAGAGGAGGTGGGAAGCGGAAAGCTTGTTGCAGGTGTTGGAGCCTCTTCTGTCCCCTCATTAGTCCCCTGGATGGAGCTACTGGGGTTTTCTAGGACTGAGCATGCAGGTTTGTAGGGTAGAAAGGCAGGGGGTGACCCGTGAGACCTCATGTGCCACATCCCACCATCTCTCTGGTCCCACTTGGGTTGGGGCTCAGCTTGTGCCTTCCCCTTTCTGCCACTTCAACATTTTGAAGGGCTGGGATAACCCAGAAATTATTTGAGGGATTTTACACTAAAAAACAGAGCAGTATGGGACCCACAACTCCAGCAGACGAGCCCTGGCTGACCCAGCACCAGTGATGGACCATACCTGCTCTAAAGCTGAGCTCATCCTGCTCCTGCCCGTTGTAGTCGTACAGAGCCCGCACCCGCACGCCCTTCCCTGCCGAGTCCTCGTCGAAGGGGTTGGTGCCACCGTTGGCCTCGTTGGCGTTGAAGGAGTTGCTGCCATCATCGTCGGACCACTCAGAACTGTAGGTCTGGCCATAGTCGTGGCTGCTCACGCTGGGGTAGGGGGGGAGGAGGGAGAAGGGCCATCAGAGCGGTTGGGGGGACGGCGGGGTGGGCAAGCACACAGACATCTGGGAGGATGCTGCAGCTTTCCCGAGGTTACAGGGGAGCGGGGGCTGCAGGGAGCAGGACCCCCAGGTAATGACATGTCCAGCAAGATGTGGAGGGAGGACAGAGAAGAGTGGTGGCTGTCACCAAAGACATCCCACACCCCCTTGGGTGTCCTCACAGCACTGGGAATGTTTGCACAGGCAATGTCATGGCATCTCCCCTCCCTGCTGGCCCTCACCTCCCACGCTCGCCCATCGGTGCCCCCGTCTGGCCCATGCTGCTGGCGTTGGTCAGGGTCACCCCCTCACTCTTCTTCTGCTTCTCCTTCCGTGTTATCGTGTGCGTCAGGTCCGGGTTCCACTCCTGCAAGCACAGAGCAACCGGCCCCTGAGCGCCCGGCCATGCTGTGGAGCTGCCAGCGCCCCAGCCAGGGTGGCCAGCCTCACCTCAAACTGGGGCCAGTTCATGGGCATCCCGGGGCCACTGGTGTTGCGGAACCACCGGAGATCCTCCTGCGCATCCGAGAGGCGAATGGCCTGCTCCAGCTCCCGGTAGATGTTGGCATAGCTGCGAGGAGAGATGCAGGTCGGGGTGCTGCAGGTGGGGGTGGACCCCGGCAGGGTGCTCCAGGGATAGGGTGGGATGGGGACATGCCCAGGTTGTGTCACCTCCTACAAGGCACTGGCGGCTGCCAGGCTCCTGCACAGCCCTCCTGCCACTCTGGTATCTCTTAGTGACCATCGTGTTGGCCACAAACCCTTCTCCCTTGTGTTGCAGGGGATGGGTTGTCCTGGAAGCGCTCTGTTCCTCCAGGGCTTGGTTTTCTTTCCAGGCAGCACGAGGAGACCTTGTGTGGGCATTTTCTGCCCAGCCAGTGCAGGAAGCACCTACCTGCTGCTCTCGGCCAGGTTCAGGTGCCTCTTGATGTCCAGGAGCATTTCCTTGAGGAAGTTGAGCCTCTTCTCCTCAAACTGCTGGCACTGGTCAAAGACCTGCTCCATGCTCTGGATGTACTGCGGGGTGCACTTGTTTAGCTCGTCCAGCACCTTCTCGTACTTCTCCTGGGTCTGCAAAGGTGCAGGAAGGTACCTTGGTTATACCTCAAGCATCTCAGTGGACCTTTCTGGGTGCTGAGAGGGTCTGGCTTGTAGGCTACCACGCTGGGGAGCCCAGCTTGAGCCAAGACCCTCCGTGGGGTGAAAGCAGGCTCGTTGCCAGGGAGGTCTTGCTCCACAAAGAGGGGTAAATCTCTGCTCTGGTCACACTCCCCTGAGCACTGCCTGCATGTCCTCATCCTTCTATGGGAGCGTAGGGATGGGAAAATGGGAATGAATGGGGGAAAAGGAATGGTGGTGGCCATCTCCACCAGTTTTCCCTGCCCAATGCCATGTGAGCAGGGCCAGGGCTCGCACCTTTTGCACATCTTGCTTGCACTTTTCCACTTTGTCCTGGAGCTTCTTCTGCTGCTCGGGGGTGTTGGACTGCTCTGCCCTGCTGTTGGCTTCCCGGGTCATCGCCAGCTTCTCCTCCTTGCAGGCCAGGTGGTAGGCTTTCTTGGCTGTCTCCAGCTGTGGAGAGGAGGGAGAAGGGACATCAGAGCAGCAGTCACAGCCTCTTGCCCATCCCTCTGCCTGCATGGAGGTGCCACCTGGCTCTCCCAGCATGGACCGAGCAACCAGAGCCAGAGCTGGGAGATGGCATGGGTCCCACAAGACATGCTGTGCTTCTCCTCTCACCTCCTTGAGCTTCTTGGCCCAGGGCTTCTGCGCTTTCCGGAAGCCATCTTCAGCCTCCTTTGACTCCTTGAAGCCTCCCATGATCTGCTTGTGGTAGGCGTCCTTCTGCCAGTTCTTGACCTTCTCGAAGTCGTCGTTCAGCAGGCTGTTCTTCACCTCCTGGTGCAGCTCGCTCACCTTGTCTGCCTCCGTCATGATGGCACCCCACGCCTTCTCCAGGCTGCCATACTGGGGACCTGGGGGGCAGAGGGGACAGCTGAGTGTCACTCCACAGCCCTTACCCCCTCCACCTCTACCAGGTGAAGTTGTCGCAGTGCACAGGGACCCATGGGACCCCGGTGTGTGATGCGGGGAGCATTCCCTAGGGAAGCCACAGTACCTTTCTCGATGAGCTGCCTCCACCGCTTGGACCAGTCGGTGAGCTGCTGGGCGTAGGTCTTCTCGATCTTGGCCCGTTCGTGCACGCAGTTCATGAGGTCATTGCAGAGCCGGTGCCCGTCGTCGATCCGCTTCACCGTGCGCTTGTAGTTCCCCACCTGGCAGCGGGATGGGGATGGGGACAGGGACAGGCAGGTGTGGGAGCTGTGGCCGCGCTGCCTGGCTGAGCCCCAGCTGGCCCGGGGTGGGGATGGGGGGAGCACCAGGCACTTTGGGGGTGCAGGGATGGAGCTTTTGCTTTGGGGCTGCTCAATCCCAACTCCTTTTGGTCCCCTCCATCGCTCTGTGCCCCTTGGGGACAGTCGAGGTAGACACCTCCAGCAGAGCTGGCTTGGACACCGGAGCCACTGGGGCAGGGATGCCCACAGGCAGGGCTTGCTGCGGAAGGGGAGGGCAGCACCGTCCCCCCGAGCCTGGGGGACAGCCTGGGATGCAGTGATGGTGGCGGGAGCCCCACGGGAGGAGAGGATGGCTGGGACTCACCTCCCAGAAGCTGTCGGTTGTTTCCTCGGTGACCACCACAGACTCATCGTAGCAACTTGACATGGCTCCCAGCTCTGCCTTGGGTGTTAGCGCAGGCGCTGGGTGACTCTGGGGCAAACACCAGCCTCGTGCACTGGGGGGACAAGAGCAGGGAGTCATGACGGGGGGGGGGGTGAGCAAGGGACCCCCATCCCTCCTGCCCGCAGCACCATGGCACAAGCAGGGGATGGGGATGGGGACTGTGCCCATTCCAGTTCTGGTCCCACAGACCCTTCCAGTGCCCACCACGTGCCACCCGCTTGGTGCCACCCAAACCCCCCCCAAAGCTGGCTGCGCTGGGAGGGACGATCATGGGGAGAAGCACAGTGGGGAGCTCACCAGCCAGGGGCCTGGCTTGGCACCGCACATGTCCCCGGGCAGCTGCAGGGCAAGGGGCCGTGGCAGGGCCAGGGGGGGATGCACCACCCAAAGAAATTCTCATCCCGATATTCCACCCTAATCCGGCATCCCCGGAGCGTCACGTGGCTCTGCTGCACAGCTTAACCCTTCACTGCTTTGCCGAGAGCCGCGGATGGGGCGGGGGGCCGGTGGGTGGCATCGAATGGGGATGGAGAGGGGACTGCGGCGGCCACGAGCATCCTCGGCTTCCCCATCCTGCCCTGGACAGTGCTCCCACAAGGAAGCTCTGAGCCTGTCCCACATGGCATCTGCCACCGGGATGGGGACAAAGTGGCCGTGAACTGCCCCAGTTTCCTCCTGCCCCGTCCCCAAAAGGGCTGTGAGAGCGGGATGTGGCCATGGTCCCTGCACATCATCACTTCACCGGGGAGATGGAGCAGGCAGCGGGAGACCTGGCCGCCTGCATCCCCCCCCGCACATGGGAGAGGGCGATGGGTGGGAGGGCAGGGCTGGGGGACGCGGGGCCCTGGTGCCCCGGTGCTCGCCCGTGGGGAACAGCTGGTGGGTGCCCACGCTCTCCAGCTGTGCACACAGCTGGCCCTGAGGAGCCCACGGGCCTGGGCAGGGCACGGGTCCAGAAGGATGGGGGACCGAAACGGTTACTGGAGCGCGGCGCAGGGCTCGCTGTGCTGGAACTAACAGGGCCTGGCAGGGATTTAGTGATATAACCAGGGAGGCACCAATCCCCGCCGCCCTCCCCAGCCGGTTAAAAATAAACGCGTGACTGTCCCTCGCTCAGCTGCCGAGACGCAGACGGATGGGGGACCGCGGCGGCGCACAGCGCGGCCAGCACCGTCCCCCTGCAGCCGGCAGCACGTGGCGCACGCGCCTGCCTGGCACCCACGGCACGACCACTGCCCTCCCCACCCGTGAGAGCGCCCAACACAAACACCCACGGGCTGCCCCGGTGCACCCACAGCGGTGGCACAGCACCCGGTGGCACGGCCCCCAAGGGACCCCGCAGGGTGCCATGTGTGGCTGTCCCTCCTGCAAGCCCCGGGCACAGCGCAGCGCTTGCCACCGGGGTCTTGGCTTGTGCCTCTGGTCTCTGGCTCTTTGTTTTGTTGCAGAGGCTGCGCTGGCATGGCAAGGGCATCCTCGGGGTGACAGCCCCAGCCCTGCCTGGGGCCAGGACAGGGACCCTGGGGAGGAGCTCACCCATGGCTGGGTGTACCCTGGGACCCCCAGGGGTACCCTGGGACCAAGCCGCCCGCAGCCGCGGCCGTGGGGCACTGCAGGACATGGCTGCCGCAGTTCCTGCTCCTTTCTCTTACCAGGTCTGAGCTGCAGACCGGGGGTTATTTTTGGCTCTGCATCACTTCCCAGCGAACGCTGGCGCCTTTGTCACCGCTCTCCTGCCACGCACCCCCACGCGTGACCACCCTCGCAAACCCACGCGGGTGCCCCCCGCCATGCTGGGCCACCCCAGCCCCGCCGGCGCAGCCCATCGCTTCGCATCGAGGCGGCTGGCAGTGATGCCCAGCACCCGCAGTGCCGGCGGCCGAGCCGCGGCGTGGCAAGATGCCAGCCCCAGCCACGTGCTGCCGCTCGGGCACCCTTGGCCGAGGGGGCTCCACTTTGCCCCCTCCAGCCCCACATTTCCACGAAGCCACCATAGAGGAGCCGCAGAGCGTTTGGCATCGAGGGACAGTGAAGTTTGTCCCAGCTCCTGCCCCTGCGTGCCCTTGGGTTGCTCCTGAGGCAGCCGCCCCCCTGCATCTCTGTCCCCACCAGCCCGTTGGGCGCTGAGCACTGCCACAGCTCATCTCACCCGCCGGCGTTGCAGGGGGGTCTGTGCCCTCCATGGGGACCGAGGACGCGGCCACCGACCCTGCGCAGGCAAGAGGCTGCTGCAATGCAGAGGGGCTGGCGCTGCCAGTGCTGCGGGCACAGGCAGGTCCCCCCATGCTCCCACGGCCGCCAGCCCTCGCCGGCACTGCCCTGGCCCCACGCAGGCGGGGACACGCGGTTTTGCCATCCCCTGCCCCTGGCAGAAGAGCCCTGGGAACCTGGGGTGCAGAGGGGCTGCAGAGCTTCGGGCCAGCGTCCGTGCCAGCTGCCTGCCCCCCTCCCGCAGCTCCCAGGGCCCAGGGAGGGTGAGAGGGACAAGCTGGGTCCCCCAGGGGCCAGCCAGGCCCCCGCCTCTCCCCACTCTCTTTGCCATTGCTCTAACATCACCATTAAACGTGCAACCCCCAGTGCAGCAGCCTCGGGGTGCGCTGTCGGCCCGGGGTGCCCCACCCTGGGCTCCGGGGTCCCTGCTGCGGTGCCAGGCACCAGCCCCAGGGAGAAGCTGCGCCGGGCAGCGGGTTGCTCTGCCTCCAGGTTTTTTGGCTGCGTTGACCCCAGCACCGCTGCTGCAGCCGGAAAGCAGAGGATGGGGACGTGACACAGCGAACAGGCAGCTGCCTGTGGGTGTCCCCATCCTGCCTGCCCGCACAGCGGCTGAGCCCGCTGGGGACAAGGGCCAGGAGGGGCTGCAGAGCCTCCCCGAGAGGGATCTTCTGCTGCACCGAGCCCCGTGCCAAGGCAGGATGGTGGCAGGTGCGCTGCAAGGAGGGGAGCAGAGCACAGAGCGAGCCTGTGTCCCCTGTCCCCATCCCTGTCCCCATCCTGTCCTGGGGCAGGAGGTTCACACTCGTAGCAAATGGGAGAGGGCTGCGGGAGCACGAGGGCTAACGGGGCCGGGAGGGGAGTCGGCGATTAATTATCAGTGAAAGCATCCAGGGAAGGGGAAAGCCGTGCTGGCAGCTGCACTGGATCTGCGGGAATCAGAGCAAGCGGGGAGCTCCCCGACACCAACCCCGAGCACAAACCCACGCCACGCACGACGTTTCCCTGGTGCAAACCCCTTCTGCAGCTGCGGCGTCCCGACACGGAGCCGCAGCCCAGCCCGGCTGGTGCCGCTTGAGCCGAGGGCACCAGGGACCCTTGTTTGCCAGAGCGTGTGAGCTGGGGACAGGGTGGTAATTCGCTGCCACCTTGGAGTTACCCGGGGGCTGCCGGCAGTGAAGCTCGGCGATTGGAAAGGACCCAACGGCCTGAGCCAGTTTTATGGCAATTAAACGCCGGCACTGACCTGGCCTGTCAAATCAAACCCTCCGTGGGGCTGCAATGGGAAACAGCTGCTACGTTCTGGCTCCTTCCGTAAGCACACGAGGCTGAGGATGAGGGCAGGGGTTTAGGGGAGGGAGTCAGGCTGGGGTTTGGGTTTTTGGCCCCGGGGAAGGTCTTTTGCTCTCCCTTATCTCGGCACGGAGCTCTGTTGGGGGGTGCAGCACCAAATGCCACCACGACGCACCACTGCTGTCACCACGTGAAACCACTCGCAGCAAAGATAAATGGGTGAGAAATGGCTGAGGGAGCCCAGGGCAGCGCCACGAGCAGAGCCCAGCTGCCCGCAAACCCTCCGGGGAGCCCGGCAGCAGCGTCTGTCCCCGTGCCACCGCAGCTCCGAGGCGGGACCCCACCTCAGCACCGCACCGAGCGCGGGCACCGCTGCCCACGTGCTGCTCCTGCTATGGCCAGGTACGGGGGGTGAGATGCCCCCAGCACGATGGCAGGTCCCCGGGCAATGCCGGTGACACCGGCGTGCTTTGCCAGACGCTTTGCAGCCAGAGGAGCTGCTGGCTGGTTTGGTGCCCAGCTTTGACCCGGCCGGGTGGCTGCGGGTTTCCCACGGGCACAGGGCTGATCCGTGTGGGACTGGGGCAGGGGAACGCTCCCGTGGGGCTGGCGAGGGTCGCAGCCTGGGGTGCGAGGGGGTGCGAAGGGGTTTGGCTGTGTCATGGCGGAACTGTCCCCCCCTTCGGAGCCAACACGGACCCTGCAAGGAGACGGTTAAGTGGGTGCTGCTGATTCACCCTGGCACCAGGCAGGATTGGAGCCTGGGGCTGAGCAGCCTGAACTCAGGTGCTCCCCCCTTGTCACCAAACCAAGCCCAAGGCCAGGCGGGAGGTGAGCCTGGGCCCTTCCCCAGCCACCAGCTCCACCGAGAAACTGCAAACAGCTCCTGTCAGGGTCCCATCCTGCATCCCCTGGTGAAATCCCTCTGGCTGCTACAGGAGCGGGACTGGAGCCCCGGGGCAAGGAGCCCACGGCCAGAGGGGAGGGGATGGGTGTCCCCTGTATGGCGGTGGGATTCTGGCCAGGGCAGGGCCGTGGGGCTGGCTCGGAGCCGGTGCAGGCGACTGCTCGAGTAGTGCACGAGGTGGCTGCGAGGACAGCAGGTCCCCGGAGGTGGCACGTAGGTAACGGTGGGAAACTTCTTCTGGGAGCCACTTTTCCAAGGAATCCTGTGCGGGATGCACCTGCGGCAGCCGCCTCGCTTCGATTAAAGTTGTCTGCATCGACCTGGGGGGTCTGAGGACTGGGGGGGGTCCCACTGCCACAGGGGCTCAGTGGACCCTGCCAGGTCAGGGCTTGGAGGCTCCCCAAAACCGGAGCGTTTGCAGAGGAGGTTCAATGATCCAGGAACGTCACCAGGAGCCACGTGTCCCACGTGCAGACGGGAGGACGCCCACCTTGCTGGCCGGGGTGGTGGCCACGTGCCGTAGGTGCTGCCAGGCTGCAGTAGCCGGGGGAGATGCATTCGCTCCAAGCCCTGGCAGCAAACGCCTTTGCATTTCATGTGTGCTCTGCAGAAACCTTCCCCTTCCTCCTGCCCCTGCTGGAGGCACAGGACACCCACCAAAGTCTTCTCGGGATTTGAGGAGCCTTGTGCAAAGATTTCTGGTGATATTCATGGCGTTTGCAGATAAGGCAAGGGTTTCTCTCCAGAGGAGCTCACATCCCCGCTCAGGTAGGGTGGATGTGCCAGGAATGTGGATAGGCACCACAGCAGCAGGGTGCGGAGAGCTGGAGCAGGATTGTCAACCCCATGCCTGTGCTCAGGCCTGGGGAAGGGAGATGGGGCTGAGCCTCAGAGCGTGGGGTTTCATCTCGCCTTCCAGCTCTGCAGCTTTTCTCCGCCTGCCGCCTCGGCTTGCCGCTGTAAACAAGGATGCTCGGGCTCTCGAACGAGGATTTTTGTTGTCCCAGGAGCGGGTTTAGGCAGAAATCCAAATATGAGGTTTGCAATTAAACCGAGAAGTAGCAAAGAATGGTGGTGGAGGATACGGCGGTGCCATCCCCTCGCTTCCGCATCAGGGAGAGGGGAAACCAGAGCGTCACACGCTGGCACGGGGGTGTCAGGGGGGTCCCGTCCCCTGAACCTTGGCAGGACAGACCCATGGCTGGTGGTGACAGGAATGGGGCTGCCGGGAGCAGGGTGATGCGGAGGGACAGCGGGATTTTAGCTGTCTATGGTGGGGGGACGGAGACTTGGAGCCAGAGGGGGCTCGGAGAGGGGGTAGGAAAGCAGGGGGATGGGGGGGGGGAGAGCAAGGGGGAAGCCGGGGTGACAACGGCAAAAGGAGGGGCTTCAGCGAGGGGGTGAGGCACTCATTTGGGCAGGGGGACAGCGACGACATGGACAGCACAAGCCCCCCCTCATCATTTGCAGCTGGGGAAACTGAGGCACAAACCCGGGAGTGCGGCAGCGTTGCAGAGGGGGTGTCCCTGGCCCCGGCACCCCGTCGGATGCACAGAGGGGGTGAAGGTCATGTGCGTCCCCCCCCCCCACCTTGCAGAAGGGACCAGGGGACACCGCGTCCTGCCGGGGGGGGTTGGTGCAAACCCATGCCGTCCTGCCTGGTCCTTGCACCGCTGCCCCCCCCCGCCCTCCCCTCATCCCCACAACGGACCCCCCCATCCCCACGCACACCCCCATCCCCACCCGCGCAAATGCCCCACGCAACCCCCATCCCCACAGGGCACCCGGGCATCCCCTGCCCCTGCCCACGCTGCCCCCGGCGCTTACCTGGGCTGGGCGGCGGGGGCCGGGGGCGCCCCGGTGGGACCCGGTGGGACCGGGGGGGGCCGCTCTGCGGTGCGCTCCGCTCCGCACCAGCCGGGCGGGCAGCGGGGACGCGCACGGTGACGGGCGCGCGTCCTGCCTGGAGCCTCCCGTTGCTACGGCAACCGCGGATGGAGCCGTTGCCTGCAACGGTTGCAGAAATCACCCCGGGGCGGGGTGGGGGATGGACACACACACACCCCCCGCCTTGGTCTGCACCCACCCCGGGGTCTGCGCCCCCTCCCCGGGTCTGCGCCGCTGCCAGCCCCTCCAGCCCCCCGCCATCATCACACCAAGACCCTCGCCCAGGGCACGGTCCCCAGGCACCTGCCCCCCGTGCCAGGTGGGTGCTCAGCACCCCTCAGACAGGGCTGCCCCACTGCATGGGGTGCTGCGACCCCAGGGAGACGGTGGGGTGCCAGGAGGCTGCGGCCGGGTGCATGTGGGTGTCCGGTGCTGGCGGCACTGTCTGTCACCGCGGGGCTTCGTTAGGGCCACAAACGGGCTCCTTCCTTCCCCCTTAGGCTGTGCTGCTGGGAGGGGCTTTGGGGAGCTGAGTGAGGATACCCCGGGGGTCCCTCATCCTGCTGCTCCCTGGGTCCTTGTCCCTCCTGCGCAGGATGGGACAGAGCGATGCTCTCCCTCCTCTCCTCCCCCGGGTGCTCTGCCACATCCACAGGCCCTGGGAAGGGGCTGCAGGGGGGGTTTCAGGGCTGACCCGCAGCTTTTGCAGAAACAAACACCCCAGAACGCCTTGGGAGAGGCAGCCGGTGCCGCCTCCCTGCCAAATGTGCCAGCTGGGACCAGGCTGGCAGGAGAAGCAGAAACGTTTCTTCCCACCCAGCAAGGCTGGGGAAGGGGGCGACGGGGACTGCAGCCCACTAAGGCTTCTTTGAGGCCAGGTTGCCAGGCAGTTCCCTCCCAAATGCCATCTGCCTCCTCCTGAGCCCCAGGGCTTGTGTGTCCCGGGGGGGGGCAGGAGGCTGGAGCCCTCCCACCCCACGGCTGGGGCTGTTGGGGAGCTGGGGGGATGCGGGTGGGGGTGGCAACAGGCTCTCGCCCCCTCAGCCGCCCCAACGCACCGCGCCTGCATTTCCCCAGCTCGCGGGTGATGTCAGGGAAATTAAAAGCCAGGAGGAGACGAGTGCTTCCAGCCGAGTAACCGAAGCCGCCCGCAGGAGCTGCAGTATTGAGGCTGCCGGGCCGATCGGGTTGCCCGGAGAATGCGACCGGGTCCCGGGAGGCTCTGCCGGCCTCCGACGCCAGCTCAGCTTTCCCCTAACGAGCACCTTCGACTGATTAATGAAGCTCAACGGGGCTTTCCATCCTGCCTGCCTTCCGGCTCCTTCCAGCTTTGTGCCATCCAAGCGTCTCTTCCCACCTCACAGCCAGACAGAAAGGCCCCCCACCAAAATATTTCATGTCTTGGGTCTCTCGCGGGCAGCAGCGTGCGAGACCCGAGAGATCTAACGTCCCCCGAACCTGACATGGGAGTGGGGATGGACTGTGGTTCCTGCAGGTGCCGGGGAATCTTTGTCTGTTGGCATTTCAGGGTGAGGAATCGGAGGGTGCTGATTAACTGGGCATCATCCTGGCATGCAATGAGTTGGCAGTTCTCAGTGCAGCCTTGCTGCAGGCACTGCCGGGCTGTCCTAGCTGCCTTCTGCCCCAGCAGCATCCGTGCTGCAGAGGAGCAAATGCTCTCAGCATCAAGCGTTAGGTGACAAACGCTCTCCAGGAGGGTGGCGGGGGGATCTCAATGACTTGGGGGGCTTTCCCAGTGCCACCACTTTGTGGCAGATGTGGTCCATGCAGGTAGGATCGACCCATGTCTCCTTCCCTGGCAGCTCGGGCTGCTCAGGGCTGGCAGCAGGCAGGAGCCCAGCCTCCATGGCACGAGGCTCCTGCAATATCAGCCAGTTCCCTCACCAAAAACTTGGCCACGACAAACTTTTCCCTGGCTCTCGCCATCCACCGCTTACTATTTCCCGCGGTAAGTCATTTCCCCTCCTGTAAAATGAGTTTCCTCGTGGGAAGCAGCGGCCGGTATTGGCAGGAAATGAGCCCTGATTTATCGGGCCACTTGCCGCTCTGAAATTACGGCTCTTGGAGCATCATGGCAAACTGAGAAGCAGAACAAACGAGCCCACGCCGTGCCCTCGCAGCCTGCCTGCGCAGCGAGCCGGCGCGGGCAGGAGAGGAGGGAGATGCCACCAGCTATCAGCCGCTCTGCCCATCACCCGGCCATGAGTGCCAGCCTTGGTACAAGTAAGGAGGGCATTTTCAAGCCCAGCCCGCCCCCGCCTGCCTCCCTAGCAAGGAAAGGAAAATACATTTCCTAAATGATTTCCTAGTACATTTCCCAGTTATGGTGCTCTGTGCCAAGCTGGATGGTGCTGGGAGCAATGGGAGAGCCCCCAGTCCATGGGGGCTCCAGGGAAGGCTGCCTGGGGATGGGGGGCAGAGAGGGGTCCCGGCACCCCCCGAGCCCATCCCTGGCCTCCCGCTGCCCCTTCCCCCTCGATGCCAGGGCAGAGACGAACATGAGCTGGGGCTTCCAGGGTCACCCCAGCTGTAGATGTGCCACTGGTCCCAGGAGCCCTCTCAGGCTTGCTGGGAGAATGCAAGCGCAGGGCTATTTTGCATCTCTAATTAGCAGGGGAGGATAATTGGCCGCTCTGCAGCGATTACGCAGACAGGCAGCCATTGTGGAGGGCCCTGGCGTGGAGCAGGTGCTGCCAGAAACCCGGCTCCCACCGAAACAATCCCCTTCTTGTCTGCTCAGAGCCGGCCCTGGGGCATCCTCCCAGCCCTTCCGGGGAAGGGGCTGGGGACAGGACATAAAGAATCCATTTTTTCCTGGGGAATTGCTCAGAGCTCAGTGCAGGCAGTTGCCTGGGAGGAGTCCGTACCCAGTACCAATGGCTGTGCTGGGGCCCCGCTGCCGCCTGTCCCCCGTGCCATGCCGAGCCAGCCGGACACTGGTTCAGCCCCGCCGGGAAGCTGCCGGCTGGATGCAGCCTCCCCTTCTCCAAGGCTCGTCTACAGAAGCGTGGCAGGGTCCTGTGTTTGCCTTCAAGGTGTTGCACAACCACCAGCCAGGCTGGCCCCGCTGCGGGGACAAAGTCTGTCCCTGGGCAGAGCCACTCGATGAGGTCTCCTCCTCCTGCCGAGCTGTGCTGGAGGAGCCCAGCTCCATCCCAGCTCCATCCCAGCTCCATCCCGGCCCTGGCACAGCCCCAGGGACCAGCGGGGTTGGGGACACGGGATTTCCATCAAGGGGGACCCCACACAGAGCCAAACCCAGGCTTTGGCTCGCTGCAGGACGTGGTCCCGGTGCAGGCGCGCTTTGCCAGTGCTGCCATTCCCTTCCCTTTCTCGCCCTGCCCCTGTGCACGTCACTGATCGATGCCCGCCAGCCACCCAGGCTTGCCACCCTCAATCCTTTTACAGTTAAATCCAGCTCCTGTCCTGCTGCCTTTCGGCAGCCACGCACCCTATGGCAGAGCCACGGGAGAGGTGGGGGCCAGTGCTGGTCAGGGGGGTTGTGGACCCCGGGTCAGCACTGGCAGCAGTGGCCAAGATGGCAGCTGAAAAATTCCCCATTTTTTTCTGGGCTCCTACGAAAGGAAATAAAAATCCCAGGAGGTGGGAAGGACCCGCAGGGCTTTGGCCGGGGTTTTGGGATCAGGCGTGACGGGAGCCGCAGCGTGGCACTGAGTCATGTTTGGGGCCAGCGGTGCGGTCGCCTTGCACCGAATATTAGGGACGAGGTTTGCCCGGGGAAGGCGGCACGGGGGCCGGGGGAAGCGGGAGCAGCCCGAGAGGCTGCCGGGGAAGCTCTAATCCGTTTAGCAAAGTGCTTGCTTTGCCATTTCCAAGGCGAGAGCGGTGAGGAGGAGATGCAGGCAGAGGCGGGCAAGGGCAGCTCTCCTGCTCCACGGGACCAGCCGGGAGGTTCGTTTCTGCTGCAGTTGCCGCAGCATCCCAGGGGCTGCCCTGCGAGGGAGGTTTCCTCCCCCCAGCTCCATCCCCGCTCTCCCAGAGAGGAAGAAATGAGGAGATAAAATGGTAGCAAAGCCCCAGGATGGCACCAGGCAGCTCCAGGAGCCTCAGGACGTGCCGCATCCCTCAGCCCCTCCTGCCCCGGGGCTGCACCAGCCTCCGGCTCTGCCCAGGCACCCCGAAATGCACAGGCACAACCCCCGGGCGGGTACGAGCCTCCCCCAGCCCCATGCACCCCGCAGGGACCCCGCTGCTCCCTTTGCCTTCCTGGAGCAGGCAGTGGTCCCTCCGACCACCCTGCTCATCTTAGTGCAGCCCCAAAATCACTGTTGCCCCGTGTGCCTCCAGCACTCACACCCTGGGGGCAAATGTGGGCTGCGGGGGGGGGGCGAGCGTTGGCCCCTGCCTGCAGCCAGGAAGGCAGAACCCCCCGGCAGTGCCTGGGCTCAGCATAAGCCGCCTTGAAGAGCCTCAGCTCCCCGCCAGCTGCTCGGGCATCGCCGTGCCCCCGTGGCAGAGGGGATTAGGGAGCTCTGGGGGGGCTCTGCTGCCAGCTCGGCCCCAGAGCACCCGGGAGCTGGGCAGGGGCTGCCGGCACAGGCTGAGCCCCTTCCACCACAGGGCCTGGAGCTGGAGCCTGTGTTTCTCACCAGGTAAGATGCTGAATGCATCCCAGGGAGGTGGGAGGGGGGAGATGAGCATGGCTGCTGCCAGCCCCCCAACCGCGGGCTGTCCCGAATGGGGTCCCAGCCCTCCCTGATGCATCTGGTGGGGGCTGGAGGGACACCAGCAGTGTCAGCCCCCAGCCTGGCCCTGGGGCATCCCTGGCCCCGCAGTCGGTGTGTGGGGCCAGCAGCCCCCCCCCACCCCAGAAAACCCCCGAGAGCCCTGGGTGCAGCAGGTGCCTGGGTGGGCTATGGGGGCAATGGGCTCATCCCACCAGCCCCACGGTGCCACGACTTGTGAGCTCCCAGAAGCTCTGCCCCCTGCCAGACCCCTGCCCAGACCCCTGCCCAGACCCCTACCCCTTGCTGCTGGTTCACACCAGACCCCAGCTCCCCCGAGAGGTCCAGGCAGCCGGGCAGGGACCTGCAGGACCCACACTGCCTTCCCACCCTGCCAGAGATGACACGAGGCCAGGAAAAATGGGTGAACACGGAATTTGGGGGGGGAACCCGAGGCAGACGGCAAGCCCCGGGTGGCACAACCTGGCAGAAGTTTGGAAATCGCTTAAAACAGGTCAGGGAGCTGCTCTGCCAAAGTGGGTTTCATTTCCCAGCAAGAAACCACCAGCACGGGGAGGGGTTCAAACCCACCGTCCAGGGACCACCAGAGAGGACTCTGGGTCACCTTGGCATGCCAGCACTGTCACGAGCCCCCAGCATCCCATCTGACACCACCACTGTCACCCGCCGTATGCCGGCCACCCTCACCGCAGCGAGCCCCTGCCAACCCACCGACGCCATCCTCCCGCCTCGCCGGGAGCCGGGTTGGCCCCAAATCCGTCTGGGAGCCGCGTGGCGGTACCTTTGGGATGTGGGGACGCTGGCGGCGGTACCTTTGGGACGTGGGGACGCTGACAGAGCGGGGCCGGCTGCCTCTCGCCGGGGCTGGTTCTGCCCATCGGCAGGAAGGTCACGGCAGATGGGGAGGAGGGGGGTAAAGATCAGCACGGAGATTAGGGAGGCATTTTTAGCCAACCAATCGCCGTCCCGCCGTAACGGCTCCTTGGCCGCACAAGGTGAAAACACGACGGAGGAGACGGATGGGAATAAGCCGGGGACGCCGCGTGGCCCGGCTGGTGACGGTGGCAGGGGGTCCCCAGCCTCCCCCTGCTCCTCCGTACGCTCCATCCCCTCCTGCTCTTCCCTTCCCCTGTGAGCGTTCGCTCACAACCTCCTTCCCCTCTCCTCATCCCCAAGAGGATCAGGGGGTGCCGTGGGGCAAAACCCCCCTGGGTCAGGTGTGTTTGTGGGGTGCAGTGGGGTCGTCTCCCCTCCGCCGGCCGCGGGAGCCTGCTCCTGTCACTCCCAGGGTGTTCAAACCTCTGAACAGGGCAGGAGCAGCCCTGGTCTGGGGGGGGGGGACATTGCACAGGGTGACATGACTCCAGTCCCCCCCCATTGCACCCTGCCTGGGGCCACCACGTCTACCCCTGCATTGAGGGGGCTGCAGGCAGAGGGGCTGCAGGTGGCCCCCAACTCCTGGCCAGGCGTTTTGGGGCACAAAGGGGACTTTGTGTGTGGGACACGAGTGGGGACATGGAGCTGTATGTCTGTGGTGGGGATGTGGAGGGGGTGACAGGAGCGGGGACGTGGAGGAGGTGACACGAGTGGGGACATGGAAGGGATGTCACGAGTGGGGCTGTGGAGGGGGATGTCTGTGGTGGCGACCGGGAGGGGCCGGCACTGGGGTGGGACGCGAAGCGGGCCCGGGTCCGGGGGCGCTGCTGACCCCGCGGGGCCGCCTGGCCCCGACCGGTGACAGCTCCCATCAGGCACCGCAGCGGCCACCCCCGTGCCCGGGCTTGGGGGGGACCTGCGTGCCCCGCTCAGGCAGCGCCGCGGCCACCCGCGTCTCCGGGGGGGCCTTCGGGAGGCCGGAAGCGGCCGCGCGGCGCGTGCGCAGTTCTTTCCGCTCCGGGGCCCGCCGCAGCCGTCACGGTGAGGCCGAGCTCCGCGCCCGCATCGGCCCCGCATCGGCGCCATCCCGGGGTGGCGGCGTGGGGCTGCTGCTCGGCGGTGGTGGGGAGCGCCGGCCCGGCCCCCCGCCGGGGGATTTCCGGGGTGGGGGGGATCTAGGCCGTGGGGATGTCCCGTTACCGGGGGGCCTGGCCTCGGGCCGGAGGGCCCTGGGCTGGGGCTGCCGCTCCAGGCTCCCCCCCAGGCTGCAGGGACGAGCCGCGGCGGGAGCCCCGTTGAGTTCTCAGCGGTGGCACCGGGGCTTTCCCCCGCGAGAGGCTCCGTGGTGGAGGGGCTCGGCCTGCCGCGGGCTCTGCCCTGCCCGGGGCCGGCTGGCCGGGCTGCCCTGCCGCTCAGCAGCTCCGTGCGTGCCGCCGCGTCTGGAGCACCGGGAGCTCTGCGGTTCCCCGCTGCTGGGGCCAGAGCAACCCACTCCTGGGCCCGGCGTGTCAGGAAGCGTCGCCTGGAGTCGAGTGTCCCTCCACTGGGGTGCGACGGCGGCAGCGCGGCTCTGAAGCGTGCTTATGGTGCTGGGGTGTGCTCCTGTGTGAGCGAGGTGCGCTGCCTGGCTCCACTCCTGGCTCTGAGCGGGGAGTGCGAGAGGCTTCCTCAGCTCCCGAGTTAAGTGTGAATTAACAACAGCAGCACAAGTGTCCTTGGGCCTCCGGCACCGGTGGTGGAGTCAAAACATGCCTTACCCTGAGTTGCAGCTCTCCCCCACCTGCGTCAGCCCTTGTCTGTTGTTTTGGCTGACGTCAGATAGTTTACAGTCTTTAATATGGTGATGTGATTTAATGTTAGTGATCAAAAGTTTGGCCTGCTCAGGTTTCCTTCCCAGGAAGACACGGGGAAGGGATGCCCAGCAGCTACGGTGTTGAAAAGTCATTCAGAAAGTTCTTATAGAAGAGGATTTATTCAGTGTTAGGCTTTTCGTACAAACTAACAGCATTATTTCATGCTGGTAGACTGTAGACTCCTGAATGCATTTATTTTAAATCATCAGTATCTCCTGTCTACCGCATTACCTCTTGTTTAGATGTTGATGCCCAAGAAGAACCGAATTGCCATCTACGAACTCCTTTTTAAGGAGGGGGTGATGGTGGCCAAGAAAGATGTCCACATGCCGAAGCACCCCGAGCTCGTCGACAAGAACGTGCCCAACCTCCATGTCATGAAAGCCATGCAGGTATGGAGGAGAGGGCAGGCTGTGAGGGCTGGGCTGCCAGCCAGCTGGGATCTGGGCACGTGAGATTGTTGCGTACATAGGAATAAACATCGACAGCTGTTATCAAATAAACATTGTCAGAGGTTGCCTTGCATTTGCCATTTCTTTCCTATTACAGTTATTTTCCCATTTTCCTGATTTTTGCTATTTCCTCTTTGGTTTATTGTTCCCCACAGACCGTAGAAGGTTATTCTTCGGTGGCTTCACATCTGTAGCTCTGTTTTTGAAGCTATGATACCTCTGTGTGTGGTAGCCTTGTATTTTCTCACAGAATGGGAATGATGCTGTTCTTTTGTCCCGTGCATGTGATCTTTTATCTGTTTCTAAATATTTATTTCCTCCATACCGCTGATAAGCTCTTGTGTTCACAGAAACATCGCGTGAGGGTATTGATGGGAGGTGTTGCACGATGGTAAGGATCATACATGAAGTAATTGAGAATTCTCTCTCTAGTCTCTGAAATCCCGTGGTTATGTGAAAGAGCAGTTTGCGTGGAGGCACTTCTACTGGTACCTGACCAACGAGGGCATCCAGTACCTGCGTGATTACCTTCACCTCCCCCCTGAGATCGTCCCCGCAACCTTGCGCCGGAGCCGCCCGGAGACTGGCAGACCACGGCCCAAAGGTAAGCAGTGGTTGAGTGGTGACTGCTGAGTCGGCAGGGAAGGAGGTTAAGTGTGTTAGACAGCACAGGTGTGGTGGATACTCAGCTGAAGGTCAGCTTCCAGAGCAGGCTGGTGTGAGTTGCTGTGGTTTTTGGATGTATAAATGTTAATAGAGGAAGGAGACATGTATAGGTTTTATTGTTTTTGGTTTTAGCACTGGTCTGATGGCCAATGGCATGCTGAAAGATTGGAGAGGGCTAAGGAAAGGTGTGAGACTGACTGGGAGAAACGCTTCTGAGTGTGGGACTTGGCCTTCTCTGGTAACACAAGTGACTGGAATTAGAGAGCAGGCCTGCTGAAATCACAGGCTGTGGGTTGAGGTACTGGTTGGTGCCCAGATGTGGCTGAGGTCCGAGACAGGGGATGTCTCTAGCGGCCAGGGCTTTTCCAAAACTGTTCTTGTCTTTTGGGAAGAGCCTGCAGCAATCACTGCAGTTCTCCCTCAGGAAGATGGTGTGTGGACTGCCAGTGTACTCCAGTGGGTACAGAGAACCTTGACTCTGGCCGAGTTGTCCTTAGAAGAACTATCTGGGAGACTGTTGTGTAAAAGTTGAGGGGCCTTGGCGAGGATTGCCAAGGTAGGGAATGAATTTGCGTTCGGATGTGGCACACGGGCACGAGATTCAGTGACTGAAAGCTAAGCCTGGGTACTAGATGTGCTTTGTGGCACCTGAGGTCAAGTTGGATACCCACAGTTCTGGCTTTACCACGTACGCTTAACGAGCTGTTAGGCAAGTCATGTTATTAAAGCTGCTTTTTGAAAGACTTACAACAAATACATGTGGTATGTTTGGCTTGTAGTTCTGACTTTTTCTTGGTGGGTTTTTTCATACACCAAAGTGAAGGAGATGCTGGTCATGCAAACAGATGTGTTGCAGCTGCTGACTTCTGAGATTGCCTGCAGCTGCCTCTGCACAGGTGACTCCCTACAAAGTCTGTTGTAGACCCACCTGCAGACGCCTGAAACGTATTTCTGGGACGTATTCTTCTCTGGTTGCAAATAGCAATATTAAATAAGAAAGTCTGGGTTGCAAATCTGCCTTTTTAGTCCACACAAGGCAGAAGCTATGCTTTTTCCTTGGGGATCCTTGATACTGGGCCATGAATGGCTTGTGAGCCATTTTGATATCCTTTGTGGTGAGCAAAGTCATATAGTAGTACAGTATAAATAAACTTGAGATGAATGTGCTGAAGCCACCGTGCCCCTCGATTCGGTTCTGAAAGAGTTGCTGTGCTCCAAGCTAATAGTTCAGAACAGGAAGGATGGTTACGTTGCTTGTATGCATTTCAAAACGCTCTGCAGGATCCCTTCTGCTTGGTTTTCCTGATTTCTTGTCCAGTAGTAGAGAAGAAACACCACAGTACAGAACACGGATTGTAAAATTGCCCAGAAGATCTTTGGGGAGATCAAAATTTTTGGAAACTTGGAGAAAGGAGAGAGGGGCATGGTTGGCATAACAGCATTGCCAGGTCTCTAGGGGCAAGAAATGCTTCTTGTCCCTCAAGACAGGAGGTTGTGGGTCTGCCTGCCTTGCGTGGAGTTGCCCCTTGTGTTACCAAGAATAACGTTGTGGGATGTCATCCTGTCCTTAAAGAAGGACTCACTGAAAGGGGAGTCCTGCATGACAAAGCTCTTCCTGGTAGATGGTAGGAGTCTTCTCTTCCTGCTTCTGAGCTACATTGTATCCCGTCCCCAAGTACTGGACACTGCGCTGGGACGGGGGCTGTGGGCATGGGATGCTGAGGAGTTCACCTGCAACTCCTGCAACTTGTTTTTTAGCCTAACAAAACTGTAGCATCCTCTGCTTCAAAGGAAAGAATTGCATAGAAACTAGGAAGGTGATGGTTTCTTTGATCTCCGAGCAGTTTTGGGTGTTACCAAATGTATTCTTTAGATGTTGTGTTTATCCAGTGAGCTAAAGAAGCTGCATATCTAATAGGAGGTGGGGCTTACAGCTCCTGGCTAAAATCTGCTCAGGGTTTCTGCAGCGAAGAAGCTTCACTGTGCAGCATCGCAGCCCTTTTCAGCTACCCTGACCTCTGAGGGTTTTGGGGCCTTTTCTGGTACTTCCATGCAGTGCTACCGACTTTCTCAAGTAAGGCTTGGTGCAGAAGCTGGAAGAGTTAGTCTAAAAAGCAGGCTTTAGACTACTGTGTTTTTGATATTTGCAATGCGTGTCTCTGTTACAGATTTAATTGAACTGTTAGAAATTAAGGATGGACAGATATGACGTTTAAAAAAATAATCCATTGGCATGGGGATGTGCTATAATGTCAGAAAGGAAGGATGTAGAGGCACTTGTAGGATAAGTTAATCTATTTGCCCATCAGTGGGTGGTGTTTCTCTGTAATTAAAGCATATATTATAAGAACTGTTTTTTGTATGGGAAAACTATTGCCTGTAGTATCAATCATGCCTGTAGAAGGGCACGATTCATGTTCCTTGCAGCATGCTTGAGGCTGCCAGCAACTGCCCTTAAATGTGTCCTACTGCCTGAGCATGAAGCCCTTGGCCTGGTGCTGTGGGAGCGTGTTTCATCTTTGGTGCCCAGGGCGAGCCCCGTAGGAGTGGCGCAGGGGCTGGAAGTTCCACTGCATCTGTTTCTTTCCTGCAAGAGTTCTGTCTGATATTAATCTGATGTTACATAGATAATCTGCTCTTAGTTTTATTAATCTATTCCATTGTGGAGGATTTGTGATACTGATAGTGTAGCTTTATTTTAGGCCGGGATCAGAACGTCGTGCAGTTTGCGACATAGCTGTGAACAAGCTTGTGACAGATTCCCTTATTTCTGATGGTTGTTATCATTAATTTTTGGCTCTTGTTTGAAGGCCAGGAAACTGTTGAGATGATACTGTAGATCCAATTTTCACATTATTTAACTCAACCCAAGCACAAGCTGGCGCGCTTTAGCAGATTTCACCCTTAAAGTGAAGTTTTCCTTAATTATATCACTTTTTCAGGTTTGTGTACGCTGAGCTGTCCAAGGTGCAGCTCTGCTGGTAGCTCTAGTGCTTAACTGGAGGGCTTGTTCCACCTTGAGATGCAGGGTCACCCATGGAATGAGTGATCTGTGGCCTGAGTAAGTGATGGGTTTGATGTTGCTGTTTTCACTTACAGGCCTGGAAGGTGAACGCCCTGCACGTCTGACTCGGGGAGAAGCTGACAGGGATACGTACAGACGCAGTGCTGTTCCACGTGAGTGCCCATCGTGTTGCTGTACGAATATCAGGCTGACCTTGCTCTTTGTGCAGGTTGTCTCTTTGGGAGAATTGTCTTCAGTATTGGCCTCCTTTCAAGAAGAAAAGGGGGAAATTAGACTCTTGGCATAGCTTAGGCATGTACACAACAGAGTTTGTCTGTATCTGCTTACAGATACGATTCTTTTCTTGAATTTTGTCAAGCTGGGCTGTGGGATTTTCTCTGGGGTGGGTTCAGTAACTCTCTAGCAGTCTCAATAATAGCTATTTTACTCTGCTATATTTTGCCTCAGTTTTAGTCATCTTTGACTGTAAACCTTTGATTCCAAGCAGGAGTGCTGTACTTGGGGAGTGTGTTCTTTGCTTAGTAACTCCTTTGTCTCTCTCTTCAGCTGGCGCTGACAAGAAGGCTGAGGCTGGTGCTGGAGCAGCCACTGAATTCCAGTTTGTGAGTATTTGCATTTGAGATTTGCTTCCTTTGTTGAGGCTTTGATTAGGAGAAACTGGATAGGTGCTATCTGCATGCTCAGGTATGCCAGCTGGGCTTAGGTGTTTGGCTCTGGTTGTGTAAGAGGGGCTGGTAACTCTGTGCCCAGCTCACTTGCTGCATTCCTGTTGGGGAGACTGCGTGATGGCCTCGCTGCTGTGACGGGAAGGCAGTGACACGTTTGAGAAGCAAGCTGAGCTCTCTGGAGGCAATGCATGATTTTATAGTTCAGAAAGAGAAGAGTTTTAAACCTGATCCACAGAGCTGGCTAGGATGGGTTGATTTTGTTCTTAGTATTGTTCATTTGGTTAACCTGTGTCAGGTCTCAAACAGATCAGAGTTGGGCTGTGCTTGGAGCAGGGGACGCTTATCAAAGTGATGCAAAGTTGAGGACAGACAGCTAGCTCTTCTACAATGTTAATAGTAATAGTTCTTGCTGCTGTGTAATTGCTGCTGTCACTTGCTTAATATGGCGATTCTTAATGCTCTTCCTTTTCTGTTGCAGAGAGGTGGATTTGGTCGTGGACGTGGTCAGCCTCCTCAGTAGAACTCCCTGCTCGTGTTTTGTGTATAATAAAATAGGTGAAAATGCCACCTGGGTCGCATCACTGTGTCTTATTTAAGTGCATAGATCTAGAGCTCACGTAGCATCGAGGTGACTCAAACCTTTGGCATGTGTACCAGCAGTAGTGGAATAACTTGTGATTAGAAAGCAGGTTATAGGAAGGAATTTTGTAGGTTTGGTGGTTGCTGATGTAGGGTTTTGCTAGTGTGTAGAGGTGATTCTTACAGAGGAATGAGGAGCGCAGAAGCACTGCGGGCAGTTTTTCTACTCTGCCCAGGAAGACACTAATTTCTAGTAATTCCCAGGAATGCAGTAAAGCTGGGCTGAGAGAATTCCATTTTGCAGACAGAAAATTAAGCAAGTTCAGCTGTGTTGGCCTGAGGCCCTCTGGGAATCGGACACAACCAGTGCAGGCAGGTGAGCGTTTTCTTTATCCCAATTCTGAAATCACTGGGTTAATTAACCGTGGCTTAAAAAAGATGGAGTGGTTGTGACAGACCCTGCTGTCTGGAGCTGAGCAGAGCTGGGATGGGGAGGCACAGGCCGGGTCCCCTGCAATGTGCAGCCACCAGTAGATGTCACCCGCCAGCTAATAACGAGATGATGCTAATTGGGAATGGGTTTGTGTAGCCTGGTAAATGGTATCTTGTTCAGGGCAGCCTTAATACCACAGAAGAGCTGGACACTAACCTGGGGGAAAAGAGTTCATTCCAGTCCTGGTTTGGGGTGAGGGAAACAGTGGGCATGAGATTATTTTTTTAATTTGTTTTATTTCTGAAGGAGTTAGAACTGTAGGGAGAGACGAGGTGTTTCAAAGCTTTGTTTCAACTGATCCATCTGCCTCTGTTGAAGTTTGTAGGTTGTCATTTAGCTAAACCTAATCCAGGCTAACTTGCTGAAAACCAGGTGACTGGATTTAACCAAGAAGCACTTTATAGCCTCTTTCTTAATGGGGATGTGCATTAAAGCAGCTCTTTTTTTCAACTTTGCTAGTGATATTCTTGAGTTTCTGGGTTGACTGCATCTACTGGGGCTTTTTTGTTCAAGTTTCTGCTCATTTTATCTTCCAGTGTAGCAGTAGTGTTTACACTTGCTGCTATGCATTTATAGTTGTGACTCTATTTGGGAAGCAGTGTTGTGTTCAGCTTCATATGAAATGAAGCAACAATTTAAAATCACTTGGTGTACTTAAGTGTGTGGCAATTGGTATGAAGGGCTATAAATGTTTTCTTCCAAAAGAACATCTGACTCATTAAAGGGAAGATTTAAAGGGAAGATCCAGATGAGCGTTTAAAAATTACTTTTGTTTTGGGGTGAAGACCACCAGTCTAAATACTCTTCTACCAGGGAAGTATGACCCCCCCCCCATTTTTAATCTCCTCCTAGTCTCCTGATGCAGCAGTCCGTCCAGCCCAGCGCAGGAGCTCTGTGCGGCAGAGAACGGATCCTGTCCTCGTCCTCTCAAAGCTTTTTTGCATTCAGCCTCCTGAGCTGATGGATGGGCGTCTGAGAGGCATGGCTGTTACCTGTGCCTCCTTCCTAAAGGGTGCCTCCCCTGGGTGCTCTCTAGTGGGATCCGCGCCCGGCAAAGAGCCTTTATTCCACCCACATATGAAGTCGGGAGATGTTAAAACGCTTCTTGGCTTACCCTCCTTTTTTTGACTGCCTCCTATTGTGGACCAGAGACCAGGCTGCTGAAGTCAAACCAACGCTGGGCAAATACTGCTCAGAGAAATACTTGACCCTTTCCAGGGTTTTTCTCCTGGGGGAGGGCACAAAATCGGGGCCGGGGTCTACAAGAGCACCCTTCTACCCACAGCCGTGGTGTAAACAAGCCAAGCCTTGCCTGCGGGTGTCTTTGCAGCGGGGTGAGGGTGAGGTTGGCCCCTCCTGGGGTGCAATTTTGGGGCTCACAGGCTGCCCGGTGAGATTGTGCCCTAAGGCTGAAGCCTAAAACCGCCCGCGAAAGGCCCGTGGGGAGCGAGGAGGGGGTGTGGTAGCGGGGGGGGCCCTGCAAGTGCCCCCCGGGGGGTGGCTCGGTGCTGGTGCCTCCCGGGCTGCCGCCACCCGGCCTGCAGAGGACCCCCGCTCCCTCCGCCCCGGGGTGCAGACCCCCCCGCCCCGGGCCTGCCCCGCCGCCCCCCGCCCCGCTTTGTTCCGCTCCTGCCCGCGGGGTACAATGGGACCCCGCAACCGCGCTCCGCCACTGGCGTAAGCCGCCTCCCCCCCGCCTTGCGCAAGACGGGCATTCTTCCCTCCCCGGCGTCTGCGCGCTTTGCGTAGCGCCGCTGTCAAAGCGGAGCCATGTGCGCGGCGGACGCTGGGGGCCGGCTCTGCCCCGACGCCTTTTGCGTAACTGCCAGGGCGCCGCAGCACGCAGCCACCCGGCGGCTTACGTACAGCCGCCTTATTCTCGAAGGCGACCTGCGCCGCGCCGCTGGCGCAGAGGGCTCGCGGCGAGGCGGAGGGAGGAGGCGGAGGCGTGGTGGCGCTGTCTGCGCGGGGGGGAGCGATTCTGGAAGCCAAGCTGCGCCGTCTGCGTAGCGGGCGCGCCGTGAAGTGGCAGGGGGCAGCCGCCGCCTCCCCCGCCCGGCGGCTCTACGCCGTTTGCGTAGCGTGCCCCAAGATGGCGTCGCGGTCGTCGTCGGCGACGGTGGCTGGAGCGCTGGCAGCGGCGGCGGAGCGGCTGGAAGTGAAGGGAGGGATGAGGCGGGCGAAAGGCGGCAGCGCGTAGCGGGCGGCTCCCGGCCTGCGGGAGACAGAGCGAGACCGAGAAAGAGACTGTCGCGGGGAGGCGGCCCCCCTCCGTGTCCCCCCCTCCACCCCGTCCTTCCCTGCCCGCCCCTCGCGGGAGCCCCGGCGGGTCCTTCCCGGCGCCGCCACCCTGCCCGCCCCCGCCGCCCCCGCCCTCTAGGCCGCGGGCCTCGCCGTCCTCCGGCCTCCCCCCGCCTCAGCCGCCCCCTCGGAGCGGAGGATGATGAAGCTCAAGTCCAACCAGACGCGCACCTACGACGGGGATGGCTACAAGAAGCGGGCGGCCTGCCTGTGCTTCCGCAGCGAGAGCGAGGAGGAGGTGAGGGCCGGGGGGGTGGCCCCCACCCCGGGGGTAGGGATGGGGGCAAAGCTGGGTCCCCCCCCTGCAGCACCCTCCACCCCCAGGGCCGCCCGGGTGTGACTTGGTTGCAGGGGGATTTTTTTTTACTAGGTGCAATTAAGCGTCGCTGAGAAAGTTGGTGTTTCTCCCCCTTCTTTATTTCTCTCCGCTAAACATGAGAAAAAACGCCCAGAATGAAACGCTCATGGGGTGGTGGAACGGTCTGGTAAGGAGTGTTGTGGTACGGGATGGGATTTGGCAGTTGAGTGGACCGACCACGCTGGCAGAACTTCAGTCCAGCACATCACATGAGATGGGAGAGGAAACCTGACCTTGGATTTATAAAAAGAAACTGGGATAAAAGGGGACTGATGGAGTGCCAGAAGTTGCTGTCCAGAGAGGCTTGGGAGGAAGTGGGAATTAAAGGTAGATTGGTTAGTTTAAGGATGGCTGTGTTGCTAATTGGTTGTATTGTCCATGAAGTTAAAAAGAGAAACTTTACTCAGATGTGCAATTTTTCACTGTTCTTCTTTAATACCTTTTTAACGTGGGCTTGGGGTACTCAGGATAAGGTAGACTGCTGGTCTGTTTTTTGCTTCTTCTGGAGTCAGGCATACATCATTTCATTTACTGGTTCCTGAGAGGCTGTGCTAAAGTCTTTGTTCTCCTGATTATCATATTTGTAGCTACAGGAAATCGGAAGGGAATGCAGACAGTTCACTGGAGGAAAGTAAATTAGCATACCGTTCAGTTATTCTTTAACATGGTGAAGGAGGCTTGACAAACCCTTTGTAGCTGTGCTGTCATGGTGAAGAGCGTCAACATTTCAAGCATAAACGGTCTGAAATGAAAGCAGTATGTTTTGGTGAAGTGTGTAGCTGGTCCTTCCCACTGACTTTCAGGAAATTTATGATACTTTGAGCTAACTGTGAAGACAAACGTAATCGTATTGTGTAAATGATACAGGGGCCAATCAGCGTGGGTGATTGAAGGCATCCAACTTTCCTGATGCGATTTTACACAATTTGTGAGGCAAGCGTGGCGATTCTTCTTGAGAGTTAGGTGCTTGACCGTGATTGATTACAGTATGGTTGAAGATGGAAATGTGATTTTAACAGCTGCCTGATGCAATCAGCTTTTGACTGGTTGTTAGTCTTTATTTTACAACACCTCAGTTTGCAGTGTCAGACAGGATCCAGCTTACCCCTGTTACGTCTTCTGGCCAGTGGGAACGGGTGTCCAGAGCTTGTAGTGGTGACACAAAGGTTTGTCAACATGGCAGTTTCACAATACTGACCAGAGATGGTTGAAGAAGGAAAAGTAAACTCGTTCTGGACGCATGCTAACTTGTGACAGATTTCTTTCAGTGGAGGTTAAGCTGGTGAGGTTTGTTTAAGGTTGAGCTTTAAAGCCATTTTTATGTCAAAGTTGTGTCTGTGTTGTGGTTTGCAGCGACTTTCAGTGGATTGAAAATGGCATTTAATTTAAACTGGTATGATTTCAGGCTTTAGTTTCTAGGTAAGACCTAAAGTAGGAAAATCTGTTTCCAGTTTCAAAGGCAGGAGTAGAGGGGTAGCTGTCTCCCTGTGCTAGTTGTGCCTTGTCATTTCCATGGGTCCCTTATGAAGGCTGCGAGCAAAGCTCCAGAAAACTTTTGGTGTATCAGGGCAACAGAGGTTCTCACGTGAGCATCGTTTTCTCCCTTGAGTTTTGGTCACTGTTAGCATTTGGCCTTGTCTCTGATCTCCCCAGTAAAATCTGGTGGTGTGTTGTGCTGCGCTGTGACACGATAAGGAGCACTAATTGCTTTGTAAATGATGCTGCATGGGATGTAGGTTGATTTCCTCAGGTATGTGCGTGCGCGTGCTTTTTTGCGAGCGAGCCACAGAAGGAGTGAAGCAATGAATTACAGTTTTGTTTGATTTTGAATTGGCCTCCTGAGGACATCACACAGCCTTGCAAACACCGTATTTAGTTATGGTATTTATGTATTTAATGTAGAGCTGAAACTGCATCCTGTGTTTTCATCTGTTACGTACCTGCTGCGGTAGCTGGCCATGAAGTGGACTTTTTCAACAAATACATTAAGGAAAGTTATTATCAAGTCGCACCATACTGAACACGCCAGAACGGGCATGAAGAAAACCTTCATTTTCATTAATTGCTCTTTCTAATTCTTTCTTAAGTTAATTCTCATTTGCTGACGTTTATTTAAACTTTAATTTGAGAGAAGTCTACTTGTCTAATCTTATTGCTACACGCACCTTTTCGATAGCGAGAAAGGTGTTACCTGTACACATTTAATCATATAGTTTGACATATCTGTGAAAGATTTCTTGTTTTTCTCTTGGAGAATTATGCATTTTTTGTGCTACTGGCGTATTTTATTATTTATTACTTTTATTTAAATGGAAACTGAGATCTATTTAAAAGGTCTCTCTGGGGGGTGGGCTGGGAACCAGAACCAAAGTATATTAGTTAAAGATCTATTAAAAGCTTACTATTTAAAAAGAAAAGAAGCAAAGCATGTTTTGATAAATAATTTAAACTTGCTGTATTAACGTATTATTTTTTCCTTGGACTGGCTGTTTCTGGTTACTGTTTCTTTTAAGTGCTTAAGAACTAGTAGATCTTAGCTCTCACATTTCTTCTTCTTTTCCTGCTGTGAATTTAAAAAAACAAGTTTTCTCCCTTTTTGAACCCCTAATTAGTTCCTGAATTAAACAGTTTTGTCAATGAAGAAGAAGAAATGAGAAAAATTCTGTTTACACTTCCAGGGGACGCTACTTTTTATCTTTTTAGATGTTTACCCCCTAACTCTTCAGTTCATTGATTTAATTTTCTTTAAAATCTTAGTAATCAGTGGAGATTGCTAAAACAACATGTCTTTGGTTAGGCATTAAATTTGCAAATAAAGATTCTTAGCATCATAATACTTTGTTTCTTTTTTAGTTTTTAAGTGATTTATTTTTTCCTTATGCTGCTCGAGGTTGCACATTTTCTCTCAGTTTGGAAGCTGCTACTTTTGGACATGAAAGAAGCTCTGGAACGTTTTTTAGAAGACCAAATGTTGGCTGAAAAGATGTCTTTGTTACATATTCCTTTAAAAAGCAGTACAGGGAGACTTCATTTAAACATGAATCTCAAATGGAGCAAAAAAAGTGCATTTCCTAATTGGGCTGTGTGGAAAAAATTCTGTATGTGTGGTGCTTGACAAACAGCGAGGCACCGCAGAGTGATGTCTCTTTGGGCAGGAGGGAGAACAGAGGAATCAACAGGATTAATTCAAAGAGAGTGTGAACAGACTTCAAAGGACCTTTCGGCAACCGACCGCCAGGACTCTGCTATTTTCATCTTTTCAAATGGAATAAACTCCCTTGATATTTGCTGCTTCTGCAAAAGTGGGGAAGGAGAGTGTACAGAGCAAGAGATCCCAAGTCTTGGGTTATCTCTGAAATCACTCGGTTTATTGCTTGTGATGTCACTGCCTCTCAATATTGCTATTATGATGTTATTTTTAAATAACACAAGTATTTTTTGTGTAGACCAGCTGTTTCAATGAGGAGATGTTCCAGAAAATTTCACTAATGTCTTACTATTACGAAGCAGATGGAAGCCTGCTCAATGGCAGCATCTCTGTGTTATATTTTAACAGAAATAAAAAGGAACCGTTTGGCTTTAAGTCCCGCACTGGTGTAGCTACAGGTTTAAGCATGCCTGCATTGTATCTGGTGAAAGGACAAGCTGCTCATTAACAACTGGTATTTTTAAAGACTTTTTGGAGGAAATGCTTTGGAAAGAATAGGATCCAGGATTGGTCGTCTTTTCTTCATTGTGAATGAAGTCTAAATTGAGGTGAAGAAACAGAACTTTCACACAGCGTCTGGTAAGAGCCCTGGCTCTGCCGCTCTGCGAGCGCGCCAAGCCCATACGGCCACCAAAAGCTACGTTTGTGTAGCCCCACAACAGCCTCGGTTGGGGAAAGTAATTTGAATGCAAACGAATCTTTTTCTTTTTGCTTCTCCCGGGTCAGTTATAAACCAAGCTGTGATGTAATACAGCAGTTCTCAGATTTTAACTGTAGACTGTGTTGACGATCACACAGTGTTCCTGGGCCGTCCTTTGTGCGTTTGCTTCAATATAAAAATAAAAATAGCTAAAACCACTTGGAGTACTTCACTGTTGGGATGTAAAGGGAGCCCAGCATCATATGATCATCATACTTTCCATGGAATATAGTCTCAGAATCTCTGTTCCAATGGCTCGGCTTGACTGTGTTCCCTTCAGCTACATAAAAGGGTTGTGGTTGAAACCAAGTAGTTCTCGTTGCTAACACATCACCACATCTCCAGTAGGATATAGGGCAGTTTAGAAATAGTTCTCTTGCTTGTGCTTTTCCTTTCCGTCTCCACTGTGCTTGTAGCTAGTTTTCTCTAAGAGCAAGAGTATAAACCTCTGCAAAACCTCGCTTTCATATTAAAAATGTGTTTTCGAGCCTTTTCATAAAGGCAGCTTTCATAAACGATTTTACAAGCAATTCCATGGTCTCTTGCACTTTCCCAAACTACAAAAGAATGAAAATTGTTAAATTTTCACTTAATTTACTGGAAGCTCTGTAAGCTGTTGTGAAACTGATGAATTGAGTCAGTTTTGTTGTGCTGCAACTCAGGGAAAGTGATAAATAGGGGAAGAGGAGGGAGTGTTGTACTCCATCCCTAGGTTTGTTGAGAAGGATGCAACAGCAGTGGCTGCTGTGTCTTCTCCTCTGCATCGCACTTCTCTGAAATCCCTTTCATCTCAGATTCATTTATTGCCTGACCAGAGGCTGTAGCTGGTTTTCCTGCTTTTCTCTCCTCACTCGTTGTGTCCTGCCCCCCCCCCCCCCTTTTTTTTTTTAAACTCATGATCAGTTCCCTGACTTGGTTCATCTCAGCATCCTTCAGACAAGCTACCGAAGCGTGGAGGCAGGTACAAGCGGTTGGGGGGTGTACCCAGCTGGGACTGCTACCAAACGACCTCATCTTTCCATGGATGGTGTCTCGCAGTCTGGAAAAACAGGTCTCTTCCTTCTCAGTCCAAAGGAAAATGATCATGTGCTTGGATTTTATCCTTTTTTTTTTTTTAAATAAGGAAAATTATCCTTATTTGCATTCCTCTATGATGGTGTTGCCTAGAAAAATTGGGTAGAACAAAATTAAGAAACTCTCAGTTCTACCTTATCAGTAGTAAACATCAGTGTTCAGATGCTGTATATAATATCCAGCAACTGGGAAGCATGTACTTAGTTTCTTTAACCAGTAGTTCTTTTTCAGGCTCAGTGGGAGACTGACTGCACAAACTAGTCAAGGATCTTTCAAATTTTGTGCATATTTGTATCAGAATTTGTGTCTCTGTAGCTGTCGGTTGTGCAGTGGATAATGCACAGTAACTCTTTGTTCTCAGAAATTTCACGTTAACATGCGAAATTCAGAGGGATACAATTACCTGCTGGGTGGATTTTTTTTTTTTAAGATGCTTCAGATGGTTTGAGTTACTTCATTCGTGTTGACTTGGGTGGTTACTTTTTCTTGTGTAAATAATACATATATTGATGTTATGCGTAGAATTGACTTATATTTGAAAAGCTTCTCAAGAGTTTTCGTGGCTGTAGGGTTTTGCAAGCTTGATTTTATGAATAGGACTTGCTAATCAAAACAGTAACTGTATACATATGCGACTGCTGACATCCAGAGTCATTTGGTCTGTGTAAAAAGACCAAAATACTCCTTTCATTTCTTTTTTTTTTTCCCAGGCAGTTTAAAAGTTAGCATTCCTTCTGGAAAAAGTCTGCCTGGACAAGTTGTGTAAGTACCAAGTGGTCAACAAACTGGTTTTGACAGGCAGAAGTAGGTTATCGGTGTTGGGGTCTTTCCCTGGGAGTGCCTCCTTATCAGCCCTTTGCTTCTGAAACAAGCGGCTGCTGGCTCAGGCATTTCAACTGGTTTCTCTGTGCTGTGAAAGGCACGTTGCAGATAATTTTTGTGGTTATCTAGAACGTAATTTTGATGGAGGGACAGGACTCCTGGTTGTGGTGTTCTTCGGTAAGAGTAAGCAGTCACTGTAAAGTCACAAGAAAACTGGAGTAACAGTGATACGACCTTTGGTATTTCAAAGCCAGAGCAGCAGTGCAGTACGTGATGATTTATTATTGTTGTTCTAAGTAGTAGCCTAAAAACCAACAGGATTTTCTTTATTTTTTCCCCTCTGTGGTTATAGTACTGTAGGTGCAATCCAAACACTTGAAATGACTTGAACTTCTTCCAGTTCACCTCTTACTCCTCTTCACCTCTTACTCCTCTTTCAAGACTTGTGCTTTACTTCTGTCAGGTTCTGTAGCACAGATAACCCCCCCTCCTAGCTTTCTGCCATTAATTTCCTGCCTCCAGTTTCTAGGTGCTGCATTGTAGGTTAAATCGCGTTACGCCCCGGAGCGAGGTGCGTGTGTGAAAATCCCGCTCGTCTAAGGAAACGTATGCTGTTGAGGGACAGTAATGCTCCTGCGAGGACACGCTGTTACGGTCAGGAGAGGGTTTTTCTATGGCTTGCTGTGGGGTTGTGTGTATTCTTGTCTTAGCTAAAGACACTGTCATGTTTGAAGCCGGCTGTAGCCTCGCTGACCGCTGGCTGTACTTGTTACTACTATGTGCTGACTTCGTAACGTGCCCTGAATAGCAAGAGGGTGGGAGAAACCCTCCCGTAAGCCTTGGCGTGCGTGTTTAGACCATCCTGTGTTAGTAGTTGGGCAAAATGCATGTTTTGTTGTAGTGTAATTAAGGCCGTGTTTCTGCGCATTAAATTAGATTAATTTTTGCATGGCTTTGCTAGCTACAGTGTCTCTTTTCCCCTCCGGCTCCTCTTGAACTCCATTTATCAGCGTGTGCTCTTCTGAAGTGTTTAAAGGTGATTTGATGTGGTGGAATCGAGATCCCAGTTTTGTCAGATATAAAAGCATTAAATACAGTAACAATAATGTATTGGGACTGTGAGAACGTTTGTTAACTTTGAGTAAAGCATAAAAGGTCTTTATTATGCTGGACACAGAGTTGCACTGGCTACAATGTCCTGCCTGGTGATAGGGTAAATCGGAGAGTCGCTAGCACAGCTGAACTCCCCACTGCTGAATACAGACTCTTATTAAATTGAAACTTTCAAACAAAGACAGATTGTAGAGGCGAAAATCATTGAAGTCAGCCATCTTCTCCACCAGTCTCACTACAGCGTGTTACGAGACGCGTTATTTTCTTACAGTCTGTGTTCTGATAAAAGAACTAAAGTGTGAAATGAGTTTAAATGTCGGGAGGTTTGTGCTTTAGTCGCTCTGCAAAATACCTGATTTTGTGGCTTCATATTGATAGAAAACATGAAAGAAAGTGCAGAGGCTGTTTCAGTAGCCAGTAGCTATAGATTGCCTTCTGGCAGCAGTACGCTGGCTGGGCCAAAAAACACGTATTTCACATCTTGTCTGCTGTTTCTCATTAAGTCTGCCAGCTTGATTGGCCTTAGGCTGGCGCGTGTGGGTAGGACTGTCTTTTCCTGGAAGCCTGGAAGGTTCGCGGCTCATTTTCTAATAACGTTGTAGCCCAGCTTCTAACAGTGCTGTAGCCCTTTTTGTCTTTGCTGTAATGCTTCATGGAGCCTCTTTCTAGGAATCACGTTCCTTACAGTGTAGCTACTCTTGTTTTATTTATGGGCGGTGGTGGTTGTTGTTTAGATCCACCATCGCATGAAAGAACCTGGGAATCCCTCAATCTCTGTGCTGTTAACTGGGAGTTAATTCTCTGCCTTATTTTGGTTGCCCAGTTTTTGCTTTGCAGAGCACCGTTATTTCTGGGGTAGGGGGGGAAGAAAAAAAAAACCTGATGTGAATACAACAGATTTGTACGTAATCAGATTGGTTTTAAGGTCAGCATTGTGTATCAGGGACTCCCAGATTTATCCCGGTGACAAACTCTTTTCCCATGGAGCTCCCAGCTCGGCGTGCGGCGGGCCGGGCAGCCTTAGATGTCTCGGCGTGTTTCCTGTCTCCTCCTGGGGAAAGTGGGGAGGCTGCTCTGGATTTGTTTGGGTTGTTGGTTGCTGCTTTGAAGGTTGCTTACCATGAGAGCTACAATCTAGCACTGTTTAGGAGCCCCTGCTGTAGACTTCAAACTTTGCTTGTTTTTCTAACCTTTCTCTTATTTCATTGGTTGTGTGTGAGAGCTGCTTCAGGGCTGCCTTGTGCCTTGCCAAAGAGGCTTGTGTTGCTCATTTCCCTGCTTTGAAATGACATAATTGTCTTTCAAATCCTGGAAAACAGAACTTGGCCATGTGATGTGATACCTGCAAATGCTTTTCCAAAAAGACTGCAAGACTTGGCTCCAAAATCTGCCCCCAAAATCCCTCAGAGGCCAAGAGTCTCAGTAGCCATCTTACACACAGTTGCCTGGCAAGAATAAAATGGAAATGTCAGCCTTTGTGTTTTGGCCTGATTAAAAAAATAAGTCATTTTTGGTATATTTTTTGTGACTTTTAAAATCTCTTCTTTAGTATATAGTCAAATCAATGTTTTTATGGAATAAAGAAGTTAGTGAACAAAAATTTAGGTGTTGAGGACATAGGAGCTACCAAGTGGTCCTTTAAAAAAAAAAAACCTGTGCTCTTTATTTTATAGAATTCAGTTGTATTGGGAAATGTTTGGTCTAATTGAGCGGTTGAATAACACTTTTGTCGTGTTATGTTGTGAAATGAAGATATATATTCTCTGTCTTGGCTTTTTGGTGACGTAGCATAAGGCTAACTTACACGTGTTTGTTTTGAAACTTAGAAAATAATTCTGACTTTGTTACGGCAGAAATACAAACTGTTACATCCCTCTTCTGCAGCCTGCTCAGCTGGTATCTTCGCTTCCACAGGTATTTTCTGTTCACCCATCCAGCTGTCGGGGGGGGAAAAGGTTTGTGCTGGGGAATGATTTCTTATCTTGGAAACAGCATTCGGGCTGTTCCGCCCAAATATTAATGGTTTTCAGAGAGAGGTGGTTTTTCAGCAGATCTTATTTTACTTTGGGGCAGTTTGTAGAATATCTGAATGACGTTGCCTTGTGAAAATATGGATTTGGGTTATAATGACCTTTTTACTTGCTGCCTTTGAATGGGTTGCATGTGTTGGGACACAGGACTTTTTTAGATGTGTGGTTTTGTTAAAACACAACAGCGTCTCACCCTCATTTTGAACTAGGCCCCTTTGTCTTGGGAGAGCTCATTGGTAGCAATATCCTGTTTAAAGTTGTTTTAAAAGAATGACCTTGTAGGGCATGTTTCCTGCTCTCTCTTGATGGGATTTCCTTTTTATTAAACAGGAAATAGTCTGATTACATAAAAGTGTGAGAATGACAGGTTTTTCCTTCCCAGCGAGGGTTGTTCATGGCAATTCTATTCAGAAAACTCTCAACTGCCAGAGCAGCTGAAGTTAATTTACTTTGCCTGAAACTGTTGTTTACACCTAAAAGTTCCTACTAGTGTGTTGCTGGAGCATTGTCTGAGTCTGAGCAGTCCAGCAGGCTTTCCTGTAGAAGTCTTTGTACAGGGATTTTCTTAGCAGATACTTTTTCTCACAAGTGGAAGGTGGCAGGAGTTCAATGGCATGAAGTGTGCTGTGCTGAGTTTCAAAGACCGGTTTCTGCAGCTTTTTTTAATCTGTTTTTTTTTCCTTTGAGTTGAAACTCTGAGTCGAAATCGGAAATGACAAAAGATGATGCTTTCTTACCTGGCAGAAAACGTGTACTTGAAATGTCCATTACTTTTCTTTTAACTTTGTCCTCAGAATCACCTGCTGACCTGAAGTTCGGAATTTCAGCCCAAGCTCTGCTGTGTACAGTACTGGTCATGAGTCAGGACAAAGTAAAAGCCCAGCAATGTAATAGGAAAAGGTACTGTGATAAGAGGCAGAGGTCAGCGGAGCGCATCATGTGCTGAGCCTGCAATGGCCAAATATTTGCAAACCAGAGGTGGCTGCTGGTGACAGTACAGCCCACGGTACCTGGCTGCTGTCCCGAGCCTTGAAGGCTCTGAGGATGAATGAAGTTTACATTCCCTATTTAGGCATGGCTTACTGGTCGTGTTTTATATGGACTGGATGTTTGGGGAAAGGAATTCTGTCTTCCTCTGGAAGAAGGCCAAACCCCACGGGATGTTACTGTAAAGGAAATGCTGTTCCGTTGCAGCCTAAGCCAGAAGATGGGTCAGGTAATAAGCATCTCCATTAGGAAACTGCAGAATTAAGGTAGCCCATTCAGCTTAATTAATTTCTAGTATGCATTGTTATTCCTTAATTCATTAGACAGATTGGGGAGTGCTCAGGGATTTAAATGGGGTCATTTGATAAATGTTTCTTCATGCTTTTCAGGATTGAGATGTGGGTTCTGACTGAAGCAGGAAGAGGAGGCTTTGAGACGTTATTATTGGTGGGATCTGTGGAAAATTGCTGTCACTTGAGAACACAGAGTTTAGTTCCAGACTTAGGAAAGGTTAGACCAGCAGTTGCCAAAACGTTTGTTGTGACCCCTCTTCAGTTTCTGCCTTAAGCTTTGCTACTCCTGGTTTGAGAGCTGTGGTTTGGACCCTCACAGGTCATCCATGTCTCCTCACCCCGGCGTGTTCTAGTCTGTTGGCCCCCCTCTTTTCCCTGAGCTGAGCAGGTGTGATGTGGGTAGCCCTGGAAAATGAAAAATCACTTTGCAGGGTGGTCAGTTGGCAGGTGAGAATTTTCAAAAAGATAAAAGAACTGGGAAACCCTGGGCATCTTACGCTTGTTTTTGTTTCAGAAGGTAGATTTTGAATTCTGTAGGTAGGTTTCCTCTTGATAATTGGTGAAAATCTTTTCATATCCTACTGGTAAATCAACATTTACACAGTAAAGCCTGGGATTTTAGTGTCTCGCACAGTTTAACTTCGAAATGTCTGATTGAAATTGTTACAGCTGGCCTGTAACCTAATTGGACTGGTATGTTGGAAAGTTTCTGGAGCAAGTGGCTTTGGCTCTAAGCTTTGCGCCAGTGAAATGACGAAGTGTAGCATGATGACTCTAATGAACAAGCTTTGTTTAGAGAGCTGAAAAACAGTATTAGTTTTGTTTTTAGTTTCCATCTCTGCTCACGGATGTATTGCAAGTAGATTTAATAAGCACAGTGTCTCGATGTTCTTTGGGAACATTTGTAGCCAGTTGAGATTGTTTGTTAGCTTTTTTGTTTCTGGAAGATGACAGAACAAAAGCTGAACTTGTAGAGAGCAGAATTGCACTGGAATAAAATGTTTCAAGAAAAACTGCCCCAAAGCATGCTTATGAAAAATTACTCCTGTGAAAGTGGTTGAACCATGTTCCTGATTCAAAAAAGTCTGTCCTTCTCTGCAGCCTTTTCCTAGGGTTTTTAAGTGGTTTAGTGTAGTCTTATATTTTACTTACATCTCATTGAACAACCTCATCTAAAACAAAAGTAACCAAGTGCTGGCTCCAGAGCCGAGCTCTTTGGTGCCTGCTGCAAAAGAAGAGGCAGACAGGGAAGTTAAAAATCTCTGTTAAAATAATTGCACATAAATATTTTAATTGGCAGTTACCTGGCTTGTATATGTCGTTAGTGTAACTGCAGAGGCAGAGAAGGCCAAAGGTACCAATAAAGTTAAATCAAGCTACTTCTGCAAAGGGTGAAGGCGCTGAGCAGCTTCTGTGCTGTCTTACGTTGTTGCATGATGTGTATCCCAAGCTGTCAAGACTATGTAGTGACTTAAGGTGCAGCAGTGAACTCTTGCCCTGTAAGTATTGTGATGCTGTATCACATAGCAAATCCTTGTTTTGGTATGCAGAGGCATAATTTATTCTGTGACACGTTGGAGCAGTGAGAAGGTAATGGCTGAAATGATTTGGAGCGTTGGAGTGCCTTGGTGTCACTGATAACGTAGTTTGCACAGCTGCCTGAAAGAGGCTAAGGAAATTGTGGAAAACGTGGAGTATTTTCAAGGACTTGCATAGGATTGGTCATGTTTGGAGGTGTGAGAGATGCAAAGACAACTTCTGCTCTTCAGCTGGGCTCTGAAAAGGAGGTTTGCCTTGAGTTTATACATCAGCTGCGCTCTCCTCTCCGCAGGTGCTGCTGGTGAGCAGTAGTCGTCATCCTGATCGATGGATTGTCCCTGGGGGTGGCATGGAGCCCGAGGAGGAGCCCAACGTGGCCGCTGTGCGAGAAGTCTGTGAAGAGGTGAGTGTTCGACAAGAACTTCGCTGCTGATGGTTAGCCAAGGTTCTGGGGATTTGTTTTTATCACTCTTGCTTGTTTTCCTTAAGGTGAAGAGGAATATAGGGTCGCTGGTGACATCCACATCATGTGTGGGAGGGAAACTGGAGTCCTAACTAAAGATAGTGTAGGAATGTAATTAAGGCTCTCGGTTGGAATGAACTTTTCCTCGCCTGATACCTTTAACTGAGAATAGGTAAAATTAAGCTATGGTCATTTCAATACATACCATGATACTCTCCATTTTGTTCTGTGTGAAGAACAGTTTCTTAAGAGAACTTCAAAAAAGTTCTCTTTTGTGGAGCTACCTAACACTTGGGTAGAAGGTAGAAATAAGACCTTATGAGCTCCAAAGACACTCCAAATATGGGGAGGAAGCTCAAGATGTTTTGGTCACATACATATTTTGAATTTTACGTGAAAAAGAGAAATTCATCATAAGAGTTATAAGCAACAATTCCTAATGTGTTCGTGTTTTTGGTTTTTTACTTGAAGCCATTTCAGAAAGGGGATCAAATAGCAGATTGAACAGATTGATGATCTGTGTGGAGAAGACGTATTTTTCTCTTAACGCTGGCAGAACAATTTTATTCTTCATAAGGAATTCAAAGCCAGCAAATGGCAGTTGACTGCATTGTATGTAAAACATGTCTTTAGAATTCATTTCTGAATATTATCAAATTGGAGAGATGCTTAGATTCGGAAACGGTTAAATGACTATATATGGATGACCAAGTAGGTTCACAGTTATATAAGGCAGGATTAAAAATGCTTTCAAGAGGGTTATAAATCTTTGTACTGCAGAACAGAAATCAAGAGCTAATTGATGGGACTTGGGAGGAAGCTTCTCCAGTAGTTGCTTTATTTAATTGTCTGGTATATGAAGGTTTTTCTCTGAAGTATTTGGAAGTACCTGCTGCTGTCTAACAAAATTCTGAATATTTGGGCCACTGGACTAATCTAATGTGGCAGTTCCTGAGTTGTGTGGTTTCTCTTTGGGTGTTTTTATAATCTAGCAGTTTACCAGAAAGATAGGAAAGTTTATACTGTCAAAGTTTATTTTTTTAAAATGTCTTTAGGTCCCTCTAGTACTGGGGATTGCTGCTTGCAAATTTTGTTTCCAGCTCGTAACACAGCTCCTGCTTTTTTAGTAACTCGGCAATCTTTCAAGCACATTACAAGCCAAAGTGAGTTTAACCAGAACAATAGAAATATTTTTAGCTGCAGACTCCTGCAGCTAATAACCCAATCATTATTAATAAAGTTATTTGATCCAGAAGTCAAGGGTTCATTCAGGAGATGCATGGCTTTGCCTTTCAAATCCTTAAAATAAATCTGTATCGACCCTCCCTTCCTCGGGCAGCGCAGCGCCTTGGAAGGGTTGCTCTCTTTCCATGACAGCTCGGTGGCTGAAAGGAAGCCTTGGCATGGGCTCAGTCTGCAGTGAAGAAACTGGTTTGGGCTGGCTGAGATAATCCCCTCTCGCTCAGCTGGTGTTCCCTCGCTCACGTGGACCGGTGCCGAATGAGAATGTAACTCAAACTGTGGCAGCCTGGCAGGGTTGAGTCATTCCCAGCGAAGCACCTCTCTGCTTGAACGCCGCTCGACAAACAGTAAACACGGAGAGCTCCAGAAGCAGGAGGGTTACCCCGACGGCTAACCTCTGCACACCTAGCACTGTGTGATGTGGATGCAGGGGGGGAATCCGAAATGGAGCTCTCGGATGCTGTTACGATAAAGGCTTTCCTGAAAGCCGTCTGCAGAGAGCAGCCTGTCACGTGTATAAAATTACTTGAGCGCTTCTGCAGCTAATGGTGAGGCTAGCTGACACGGGGGGAGAACGCAGGCCAGCTTTTAGGGGTGCAAGCCCTTCCTCAGATAGGTTTGTGTTGCAGTACGCTGCTTATGATCCGCACACAAAACTATAATGTACATCAACTGTCTCAAGCTCAGTGAGCTGTTCACTGTAAAATGTTGCTGGGGAATGTGCGTGCGGGAGGGGAGCGTTTGTTATATCACAGCTGTAACGCTGTAAAGGACTTCTGTGCACCCAGTTTCCCAGCTTATGCTATTGATTTGGCAGGGGAGGTATTTTAGGAGGCTGCTTGCTGGGCAGCTGGTGTGCATGCTAGCTGGTAATCCTTGTTCATCCTTTCACGGGAATCTAGGCTTTTTCAGGTAGGTTGTAGCTGACGCTGATTTCTGAGTAGGTTTGATGTCTTTGCTCCTCTCCTGGGGCAGGCATGTCTGTCACTCGCGAGGAAACGAGGTTCACTGAGCAGATAGAGCTTGCGTTGGGAGAGGGAGAATCCAGTTTCCTCCGTGTCGATGAACACAAAGTAATTTTTATCCTAAAAGAAGGTGGTTTGCGTGCTGGTCGAAGTTATGGAAGAAATTTGTGGACTTTCTTTCACTGACTTTGCTGTGCATTTTCTGTTTTAATAAGAGACAGTTGGAAGAGCTGGCAGGACTCATTACCCTTTCAGTTGCTTGTGGTCTTTGAAGATGACAATAGACTGTTTTTTCTCAATTCATTCTTTTTTGCATGGTATGCATTTGCTCTTTAAAATATGCTTCCCTAAACTAAGCTTTTTAACTTCTGCATTCACTGTTGTGATTTCATGGCGTATGCGTTTGAGTTTATCCATGGGATTGCTGGAATAATTGGCATGTAAAGAATTCTGACTCTTCCCTCTTTCTGATTTCCAAAATTTTAGAAGACTCTTCTGAAAATTAAATGTTGATTCTGAACGAAACCTGTGATCCCTCTGTCCCAGTTTGAGTTAAAGTCCTTGTCCTACTTTGAGATAGTCCTTATCTACATTAATCTGTACCAGCAGAAGTATTAAAGTAGACAGGTACCAACACTTGTCACGCTTGCCGTTGTCTGCATAAAATTTGAAGTGACTTGAGTTCTTGGGCGTTGTTTTTAGGCAAAGTGGCAGTAGACAACCACGCTAGCTCTGAATGAGAGCAGCCTTTTCAGAATAAAACCACTTATTTCTCACAGGGTGTTGAAAAATGATGTAATCAGTCTGCAACAGCTGTAAACTCCAGGTACATTCTAAAGTTCACCCTCTAGGAAAATGATGTGCCCTTTTACAGCAGTCATTAGCACCAATATAGTATATTTTTTGCTTCTTCATGCTTGGATTTTTTTTGCTGTTGCATTCTCTCCTCAAAACTAATTTTGTGTTAGGAATGAGGGTTTTTTAATGGGTGTGAGCAACTGGTGAAGAACATGTTTTAGAAATAGATGCCTTAAATTAAACTTCTTATAGAGTGACTTTGAAAAAAGCCTCCACACTCATCTGTTAAACCCAAAGGCATTTCATTTTGCACTTACAGCATCTTTCACATCCTGACCTTTAAATACTTAGCAAATGTCAAGTTCTATAAAATTATGGGAGTGTTAGTCGTGCTTTCTTCATGGGAATCAAAAGCCAGATAAGTTGTGGTTCATCTGTGATCAAACAGGCAGTTGATGCCGATATCAAAAATAGCCCATCGTGATAGTACTTTGATCTGGTTGCCAGGCCTCTCTTTTTTTTTTTCCTTTTCCCCTCTTAAATATGCTTTATAAATAGTCCTTTGTTTCATGTATTTTGTTAGTGATGTAGAATATAAACATTGGTATCTTTCAGTGCTAAAATAGGAAGACTTTTGGGTTTACATATTGCAAGGACCACGGATGAATGACTGAGATGATGGCGTTGAACTCTTCCAAGATTTAGTAATATTCAGGGCAAATAGTGGACCAGGTTCACGACTGTCTGTTACCCCGTGTACCCAAACCTCATAAAAATGAGTGCAGCGTCTTCACGTTCTTCGCTCTCTCATGGTATTTCATTTCTACTTCACAAATGTAAAAGCATGTATAGGTTGTAATGCAGTAAAGAATTAGATGAGTAAGTACAACCCTCTCTGAGACACAGCAGAGACAGCAAGAAAATTTGCCTCGCAGGTCTGTAATTGGTGTCTTTAGAACTTGTCCAAGCTAGCAGTCTTTATGGGTGTGATTTATTACCTTCAGCACTGCAAGCATTAGAGCAAAGATTTGGGTGTTTTACCACAGTCCTCTTGCCCAGCAGTAATCTGTAGTAGATGCAGGCTTTGAGCCTAATAGAGCAAAGTAAAATAGCTGAAATTCCAACCCACATTTTCCTTAGCTCAGATGGAAGGAAATAAAAGCTGTCCCTAGGAACAGATGGTGTTGCTGCAGGCTGCTTTCTGCATCTGACCCGAACTTATTTTCAGCTTTGAAACCTGAACCTGCTGTTCTTGGATGTCTTCAGTAATTTTTCTTTATTAAAACAAGTTGTTCCATGAGCGGCAGAACTAGTAAAGCTTCATTTCCTCCAGATTTTTGTTCCTTGTCCGGAACGCCCAGCCCACCCCTCTGGGCATGCGGCAGCGGTTTGAAGCCCTGTGCTGTTTGGGGGCAGCTGGCTGTTGCTGTGACATTGAGGCACTATTGCCAGATCTGTCTTTTCCTCGGACACTGGAAACTGATTTGGATCTGCGGAGCGGTGAAAAAGCAGTTCATTTTGCAAGCTCTGTCTGTCCTCTTTTATACCCGAGCTTGCCTCTTCCTGGAGAATACTGTCGTTTGATTAATTCGCTTTATTTTCACACCTGCAGATGGAACAGTTGGTGCTGGTGCTCTCCTACCCCTTACTGATAGGTTTAGTGGTGTCCTCCTAGGACAGGCGTGTATTTTGAGGACTGCAGCACGGGCTCAGTATGCAGCACTTCTAATGCTTGATGAGGGAACATGTGCCCAAATAAATGGTGCTGTCTCTGCCAGACACTGTTGTGGCCCATGAGGGCGAAGGATTCTCAATCCATTTACTACCAAGGAGAAAATTCCTGAGTCATCTGGTGCAAATTAAGATTTAGATCCAGCTTCAATCCTGGATGAGCCTGTGACTATGCTTTTAACTTTCCAAGAAAATGCTCCTTGTCCTGCAGTGAAGATGAGTTGAGAAGGTGCTCATAGGAAAGCAAGAGGTATGGAGCTTGCCCAAAGAGGAGCCTGGCAGTTTTGTTGCTCGTTTGGTAGTGATAACAGCTATAGATTATTTTCTGACATGTCTTGGGCAGCTTTTGTGTTAGAAACTTGCATAAGACTGTGAATTCCACTTCGATGTTTGTTTGTTCCATTAAAGGAGGTACACGATTGTACAGAGACTATGACTTTCCTATTTGTGTGTGAATTAAGTGCTTTATCAAAAATAGGTGTGTAACAATCCAGTCGGTCTGTGTTAAATGTCCTATATGTTGTCTTTAAAATCCCCTATACCAGTAAGATAGGATGAGAGAGCCGTTGGTCTGCAGGATGTAAGGGTTGATGTGCTTTGCAGTCTTTGGTAAGGAATCTCTCTATAAAATCAGCCCAACATTTGTTTGAATCAAACCATTAATTTATGTCACCGTTTACTACTACATGTGGTAGATTCATACGTGAAGAAAACCTTAGGATGTTTTTGAGTTGTCTATTGATAATTCAATGTGATTTTCCTCCAGCATGGGTTTGTCTTGGCATCGCTTTTTGCGCCTTTTTGGGTGAATAAGACTAGGCAGAATGGAGAAGGATGATCTTTGTTTGCAGGCAGGACGTTATTTCCGTCGCCTCTGTGCTTAACCAGAACAGGAGGAAGGGCTCCTCACCTGCCTGGGTTACTTCAAGCACAGGTTTAGAGCTGGGGACAAACTGCTTGGGAGGCTGGTTGTGCAGTATTCGTGCTTAGTGTCCAGGCTGGCTAGCTGCCTGGAGATAAATTTGTTTCTAATCAGACTTGAGAGTTTGCTAAACCATCACAACAACATCCCTGGCTTTTGTTTCAGTGCCTCTGCAGGTGAGTAAGGAAAGCAAAAATTCAATAGCCTTCTCCAAGAACAAGTGAAGAAAATTGGCTTAAGACGGTTGTTTACCTGAAATATTTGATTACACTTCACCTTTTAATATATTTATTTATGTATGTTGTGAAGGTGGAAGCCTTCTGTTCCTCTCTGTGTTATGGTTGCTTGTCTGAAAAAAAAAAAGCCCACCATTTGAGGCTGCTGAAGGAGTTCTTTGAATGAAATTCATTTGAAGTATTTGCCTTCCAGTTCACTTCTGAGAGAGATGAGTCCAGGTTAGCAGCAGCAGTTTTGCAGATGAGGTAAAATCACTCATCTGCAAAGGTCAAACCCAGTTATCTGTCCTAGCCACGCTGGCGTGCGCATACACGCGTACACTGACCTTCATGGAATTGCTATTTGACTCCAGAAATAGCCTTGTGGTTAATAGTCAGTGGTCCACCTGTGGCCTGAGCAGAATGTCAGAAACACTGATGAGATAATAAATTTTGAATCCAAAAACAACATAAAAGATTCAGTTGAAAAGCTCCTTCCGAGAATTAAAGGTCAGGGAGCGTGTTACAGACCGAATTATAGATTTCTGTGAATCCTTGTAGTAGGGGGAGCTACAAATCCTTTTCTCTTGGGGCAGTTCTACCATCAGCTGTTGTTAGAAGCAATAGTGAGGCGTGCTCTGGCTGTGGAGGTTGGTATCTGTGTGTGTTCATTCAGTAGGCTGGGAACTTCACCTGTTAATGAATAAAAGTTCTTCCTTTCTAAAAGCATATGACTGGTTGGTAGCTGAAAATGTGGGAAATGGTGTAGCTCAGCTGCTCAGGACAGAGGATTTTTCTTATCATTAAGTATTTCGTTGCCCTCACCCAAATATCTTTTTTTAAATAAAAAAAGCCTGATATAATCACATCTCTATCTCGTCTGCAAGAGCAGAGGCACTATTTTCCTGAACTCTTTAGGATGTGTTCCAGCTGCCAGAGACGACAGCCGAATCTACCTTCCAAACGTGGCTGGGTTGTAGGCCAGGATGTGTGTGTTGTTTCAGACCAATTAAGTCATGGAGCAAAATCTCATCTTGTCTGTAGCACTTGAGTTCCTACCATTTACAGTCATAAAAAAAAAAAAAAGGAGTGTAAATCATTGGGGAAAAAAGGGGGGGTCTGGGGGCAGGAGAAGACAAAACTATTGCTTAGATCTTCTCTTAATTTGTGTCTGTGCTTGATTCAAAAATCTTCTTTCAATGCGCCTCTGCGTTTTGTGTTGTATCAAAAATAGGAGGCCACATGACAACGTTGAAAGTATTTTGTGTTTATCTTAGCTTGCTTCAAATGTATTTCAGGGATGCCCTGCATGCTTGGTAGCTGTCATCTTGCTTTGATGGTGTAAGGGGATGTCCTATCCATACTTTAAAGTTATTTTCTTAAACTGTAATTTTAAAGAGAAAAAACTGCTAAACCCCAAAGCAAATTTTATCCGTGCTTAGACTATAATAAACTTTAGAAGAGATTCTGGTCATTCAGGGTATATTGGTATGCGCTTAGTAACTCATCAAATAGGTCTTTTTCCTCCAGATTGAATCCCAAATGGTTTGAATATAGAAAAAGAAGAAAAAATTCCTGGGAATGCATACATGGTTAGAGCTCGTGATACATTTGTGTCATTTTTATTGTGACCGTGTTGTTTTCAGATTAACAGAATTTTACAGCATTTGCTTCCTGTTCTAAAGGAACAAATAAGGAAATATGCACTGACCTGTTGTTAAAGCATGGTTTTTTCTCTTTGAACTTTCCATAGGCTGGAGTGAAAGGGACGTTAGGAAGATTAGTGGGAATCTTTGAGGTAAGTTTCAGACATTGAGGCTGTGAAATTTTGATGTAAAAAATTGTCTTGGAGTAAAACCACTACCTGGTTTGTGAAGTAAACTAGGTGACTTGTTTGGAAAAAAAGCTTGTAACTCCCTTTTTAAATAAAAATGTATGCTGATCTTTCCAGTGATATTGATCATCTGCAATTTCCACTTCAGTTAAAACCATTAACAGTAAGCCAATGTCACAGGGAATATTCTCAGTGCCTTCATACCTTTCTTGCTGCCACAAAAGGCCACCCAGCAGCTGGGGAGCAGTGGCTCTCCTTTGTTCTTTAGCACATACTGTCACCCGTTGCCAAACTGGCCTCTGCAACGTGGTGAAGCGTGTGCAGCAACACCTGATGAGTGAGACACAGTCAACAGGTACCAGCCACAGCTCTTTCGACAGTTGGGTTTTCACGGACTGTTTCAGAGTTGTGTGAAATAGATAAAAATCTTTCCTGTGGTGTTTTTTTTCCAGCTGAGGAACTGATTTATAAGCATATCCATCCACCAAATACTGCCTTGCACATTAGGAACTAGACTTTTTGGCTGCAATCCCTATTAATACTTGTGGACCTCTCGTTTAAAACACAGTAATTTTTAATAGCTAAGAACAAGCTATAACGTGAGAGAAACTGCATCATAGTGAGGCAGCTCGCAACTTGTAGTCACCTTGTGCCCACCTGCTTTTTCTCCTCTGGTCGCTTTGTTGTTATTCTGTTCCCTTTGCCTTCTAGAACCGGGACAGGAAACACAGGACATATGTTTACGTACTTATCGTCACAGAAGTGTTGGAAGACTGGGAGGACTCTGTCAATATTGGTAAGCTCTTTGTGCTTGCTAGCATTACCTGGTTGGACGCAGACGAAACACGTCAGCTTAGCATCCCTCTGGGAGCTGGAATCCTTGTGAGAGTGGTCGAGAACGGTGCAGTGATGTGTCCTTTGGTTGCTTGGGAAAAAAAAATAGTGGTCAAATTGATGCTTTTGGAACCTCTGTGGCCCAGGAGAAGTCAATTCAGCCAAACAGCTGCCTCTATAAAAATTTAATTCTTGCACTTCAAGATACTAAGCGAAGAGCATAAAGAGCTGTCCTTTCTAAGGCTAGAAGGAAATATCTCTGGGCAGCGTGGATTAATCAATTCTCCATTATCTTTTGAAATCTTTGTGTTTAAATTTGTGTCAGATTCCCAAATGAAAATGAACCTGTTGTTCCCCATGAGGTTTGTCAATAGCACTGTAGCATCTGTGACTTGGCTTTCATCAGGCTGTGTAGGGGAGAGTTTTTATGGGAAGAGTAAGAAATGAGTGCTCTCTGCCAAAAATTGAGGTTCAATTGCAAATTGATAGAAGTTGGGTGGTGGTTGGTGTGTGTCGTTGTGTATTGTCTTAATGAGTAACTGACTTGAACAGCAATTGCAGAAATAGCAAAATAAATGTGTTTTTTTTTAAATTAGGGAATGCAAGACTGGTTTGTTTGGACAGTGGCTGTACTGCCCTAAACAAATACCCCTCATGGGGATAGAGTAGCCATCCGTGTGGTGTGTGCAGTAGGTAGCCCTCGACATCAGGGAACACGGAGAGAAAATTTTGCGGTGTCTTTTGAACTGAGGCTTTGCTAAACGGTGAAATTATCACGTGCACTAATGCTGCGAGAATAATGAATGAGAGCCAATAATGTTTAAACATAGAAAGGACAACATCGTTTTGTTGCATGTACTGATTTTTCTGTTTACCCACAGGAAGGAAAAGGGAATGGTTTAAGATAGAAGATGCCATAAAAGTTCTGCAGTATCATAAACCAGTGCAGGCCTCGTATTTTGAAACCTTGAGGCAAGGTTGTTTGGCAAACAACGGCACTCCTGTCATGACCACGACGTACTCTGAGAGCTCCGTGTCTGACATCAGATGACTGAAGACGTCCCTAGGAGAGAAATTTTGAAAAAAAACCAGACTGAAACATGGATTTCCCTCCCCCCTCCCCTTTTTCACATGCCTCCTCTATCAAACAAGGCATGGGCAGCAGCCTGTGGCAGAGCAAGTGTTAAGAGTGCTGCAATTTAGTGCAAGGTGGGATTTTTTTTTGTTGGCTTTTTTTTTTGCTTTTTTTGGATATGTATTTTGTAAAATACATTTTGTGCATGAAGTGCCCCTTCCCCGTGACACCGCTTCCATGGCCTGGCGAGCGAGGCTGCCAGTTTCACCTCTGCCTTGTGTTCTGAAGTGTCCCGTTTGTGTCATCCCAGCCATAGCCACTTTTCTTTTTTTAATTAAAAGACTTCAAATGTGAGATCAGCTCTTTAAGTCTTAGTCTGTACTGTAAGGTGCTGTTCAGACCTGTGTGGTGGTCTCTTGCAGCACATATGTATAAACTTTTTTTAGATGGAGAATCTAACATTTTAATTTTGCGGGACATTTTTTAATCCTGGTCTGCTTCTGAAAAGAAGGGTTCATAATTAATCTGTTTGCCTTTTGTTCTGTTTTTTTTAAAAAAATACACATTCTGTGACAGTGCTTGTGGCTGGGCCAGTTTACTCCCCATTCAGTATCTCCTGATTTAGTGCAGTGACACTTAAAGTTGAGGGCAGAGTTGCGATCACCTGCAGACATCCCTGCTGCTCCGTTGCTTCTCCTACAGCTTCCGCCAATGTTTCTGCATTTACATCAAAATGAAATGAGAAGGAGTTGGTCTTTTCACACTTGGCCAAAAATAAATAGCCTCAGAAACGCTACGATAGAAACTGAATTTCATTGTCTGTGGTAGGAATCAGGGATTCAAAGTGGGGTCAAAGTCTGACAAACTGGAGCATCGATCACCAACGCTGTTCTGCTGATCCTGCTGCGTTCTGCTGATGTCTCTTCTTGTCCACATGCCTTATACCGTGCTGAACTGGAGACTTGTAATTTGTGCTAAAGCATCGGATTGTACTTACTGAGTGTTACTGCACGACCCCTCGGTTGGCTAACCATGGGTGTCCCTGAAAAGAAGTCCTGGGGGGAAAAAACTCAGGTGTTCAATCTCTTGTCTTGTGGTTCTGCAGCACTTACAATTGCACCATGGAGCATGCTCAACGTGTTTAAACTCTCCCTCCGTGAAAGGTACAGCTGACTCCCGAGCAGAATTGCTAGTTGGAGAAGTATACCGGTGAACAGGATAGTTCCCCTGATGCATTGGCACACTTCACTTTCTTTTTTTGTTGTTGTTGTTTTTATTGATGTGAGTTTCATGCTGTCTTGATTTGCCAACAGTGTTGTCTGGTTGGGAAATAAAATGGGAAGGGCTGGGGCTGGGGGGTGGTGGTTTGGGACAGGTACAAGTTTTGGGAGGGGCATTAATTAATCCCTGGCTTGGGACGAGAAGTAGTTGCTGAATTCAGTAACTTCTCCTTTGTCAGAGCATAGCCAAGATGTGAAATTAAATCTGCAGTACTCTTTTTTTTTTTTTTCCTTTTTTTCCCCTCCTCTTTATTTAACAAAAAATATTCTAATAAATACTCACTGTTCCAGAGTTTTCTCTCTTCCCGAGAAGCGCTTACAATATGAAAACCTGCTAGAAATATCCATGGAGCCTGGGACAAGGGGGAATGGTATCCTTGCTGGTTTGGCAAGAAGCTGTTCAGTTTAAGATCCTGTTCTGTTCCTTTCCTTGTTCTCCTTGCTTTCAGCGGTGTGGAGCAGCAAGGCCAAAAGCAGTGCCAGTGATCGCTAACATGAAAAACCACGCATAAGAAAAAGCCGAGAGGCATTATTCAAGGAGTAGCTTGAAACCGAGCATCTGGAATCGAGCCTAAATTACACCAGTTCAGTTCACTTCAACTTAGAGACGAATGTACAATCCTTTCTTACTCTGTGCTGATCGGCCTGAACCAAACTCTCAAAAAAAAGGGCTTGAATATTCTATCTGGAAGCATACAAGAAATTCAGTCCGCTGTTACCAAGCCGAGTGGCACCTAACACAGCCATCTACTGCCTTCAACTGAGTCTTTGTCTTTACTGTACAGATTAGTATGTTGAAAATGCTTTGCAACAAAACAGCTGGTACTCCTGAAAAGAGTAACTGCAGTTTTAATATCAAACAGCATGCACCCTTTTGTTTTTCAACTAAAAATGTTTTTACAGGGCTGTTAAACTGACAATTTAGGGTAGAATGTTGTTAATGACTTGCTAATGGCTTATTTGTTTGGGTCAGAAAAATAAATTGTGCCAAGAAAGTGTTTTAATGTGGCATGAATTGATGCTGTTAACACAGTAACATGGCTGATATTATGCCTTCTGAACTGGAAATAGCTCCTGGGGTAGAAATAGCCTTTATTCAACAGATGTGGATTTCAAACCAGGCCTTAGTCCTGCCCTACCTGGATCTCTTCCTGCACCACACGAGCTCCCGTCTTCCTCAGCATCTGAGGTTCTTCTCCAGTCACTGGTGTAGCAGTTTAAGCGATTTTATCCAAAATGATGTTAAATTGGTTTGGGACCGACAATCAAGCTACCTTTATTAGTGACAAAAGAGTTGTTCTGAGGGTGACACGCGCTTTGGGTTTCTCAGTACGGACTAGTGCCTGCTTGGTTAAACCGCTTAGGGCTGCTGTCGTGACCAACTGCTAAAAAACCTTGTAGGATTAGTCTCGGGCTTCCAGCGTTGCTAAAACTGGTGCTACATTGAGCTGGTGTTGGAGATAGTGGGATTCTTACCTCAAACCATGCAGTGTCTAGCCTGACCCCCTAAATAGAGCATTACAGTGTGTCTCAGCTTTCTGTTGAAGAATAACATTCTTAGTTTGGCTTTCAACACAGCTTTGTTCTTACTTGGCACTGATGTATTCGTAGGTAAAACAGGAACACCAATGCTTCATTTAGACATCCTGCAAGGTCGCAGTAAATTCATCAAGTCACCCTCAAGTTGCAGGTTTCAGATGCTTGTCTGGGTTCTCTGAAATCCGGTTTGGGATAAATGCCAGGTGTTGGTGGTGCACAGCCTCCAGCTCAGAGGGGCTACTGTTAGTTACCTTTTGGCACACCTCTGAACTCTGGGGTCTCCTGAAAAACTTCACTGTCCTCTGCAACTTCTTAGCAGTTGGGCAATTTTGCTAATAAGATTACTTTGTCCCTCCCTGCTTTTCCTCTGTGTATTCGTGGTATCTACAAGGACACCTCACTCTTGATACATCAAGAAGCAAGTCTGCCTGCAGTGAGGAAGAGGAGGAAAGTTATTGGCCTTTGCAACACTCAAGGACTGGATTTCTCTATGCACCGAAGCGTCACCTCAGGGTTGCAAGATGAGGGATGAAGTAAGAGGAAGAGGGAGACCCGCTGCTCAGCGCAGGGAGGTTCTCTGAGCAGCTCCCACCCTTCAGTGTCGATTCGCTTCCTCTGGTATTGTCAAAATTAGAAATCCTTGTATGTCGGAGTTGCATCCTGCCAGCTGGATTTTTAAATGTATTTGAGACAGTAGTGGGAGAAGAGAAGTGCATTCAGCACTTAGGCACCACTGCTTAGTGTGAGGATCTTTTAAACCTCAAAATATTTACAAAAATCTGGATCTCTGTCACTGGGAGCGTTTGACAGACCAGCTTGGATTACTGCTGTGGCAGGAGAGTGTTATCTGGTGGTTTAAGCCAGTTCTGGGTGGCGGGTATACTGGCATTTGTTGACTCCAGGATGGGAGCAGGAGAAAAAGGAAGACACCCCTGGGGTACCGATGTCTCCAGCGGCTGCTGCTTGGTTCTCGCAGCAGGATTTGTCAGATCATTTCTGATGATCTTAAATGATGTGTAAAACTCCAGAGGCAGGTGGACGTCCCTCTGTAGGAGAGTGCCAAGTGTAATTAAACTTCGTGGAGCTGAAATCGTACGTATGGAGCTCTAGGAAGTCTCTCAAATAAGGTTTTGGTCTGGTGGAACAGGGATTTCCAGGCATTGGTTAACGTCAGCTGAGAAATGTGCGTGGTAGATAACGTACAGCACCTTTGTCTTGAAGTGGTTACTGCAAGACGGCTTTTGGGTTTCAACTTTGACTCGGTTCACGCTGAGGCTTTGCAAAGGCGTGTTTCAAAAGGAGGAAACTTTTTTCTGTTCGAAGTAGCGCGATTCATTTCCTATTTTGTGACGCTTGCCCACAGTTTTTAATAGGTGAGTGGCAGGGCTGTGCGAGGCTGCAGGGTGACACTGCCGGGCCGGGAGGTGACGCCTTTCCCTGGGAGATGCCTCGAGAAGAGTGAAAGAAGGTGGGTTTTTTTTTTCCATTCTCCCTGAAATCTGGCATTCAGTGCTGTTAAAGTACTTTTGCTCTTCACAAAGATGTCTTGGTTGCTTCACAAAGATGGATTGTTTAACTCCAGACAATAGTTTTATTGGCAATAGAGGAACTCGGTGTTGTTACAAAGCCGGGGAGGCTTGTGCCTCCTTTATCTTTGCACAGTGTTTCTACTTCTTACCAGCACTGGATGAGCTGTGTTGTGCTCTCGTAGGGTGAGCCAGAGCTGCTCCGGCAGAGCTCGGCAAACCCTTGCTCACAACTGCAGTGACTTCTTAGCAGTACGAGGGGTTGGCATTTGCCTCTCTGGGGTTGGCATTTGCTCTCCACGTGTATCATTCCTTTGAGTTAATGGCTGCTTTGCAAACTAAAAAAAATTAGGTTTTTTTATTTTTTCAAATTGAAAACACATTAGACTTTGAACAGTAAAAGCTCTTTAGGACGGAGGCAGTGAGAGCTGAGAGGGTGCAGGACGTGATGGCAGTCTTTCTCACCGTGAGCACTGGGTAGGGTAAAGATCACTTGCTCACGATTTTGAACTCAGAAGAAGGCACGTAGCCTCTGGTTTTACAGCTGAAATACCTTGAGATGAATCTGTCGAGAGGGTGTTGGAATGAGGCTGTTCAGTGAACGTGGGGCGGTTGCATCACCTGTCGCAAGAAGATAACGCGAAGTTGCTGATGGTCGGCTCGCTTGGTTGTGTTCAATGCTGGTAAACAGAGCTGGAGTCGTGGACTGGTGTTACTGATAAACCGAATGGAAGGGGATAAAAATATGGGCTTTAACGGAGGGGCACTTCAGAATGAGCTGTTTTTAAGCTGCTGTGTGCATCAGATGGAGAGAGTATATTTGGCTGCTTAGTCTTGCTGTTTCTTCCCCCGTCCCTTGCTCGTGTTCAGCACGGTGAGGTGCGAGAATACTTGGGAGTGGCTGGTGGTTCTTGTTAGTGAACGTGCTGTGATTTAACTGAGTTCTTTGTGCGTTGCACTGTAAGAACCTGCCCGATGTACAGGTGAAGGGAGCCCAGCCAGGGCTCTTGGATCATGTCTCTTGCCTTGCTTTGCCGCAGGAAGGTGGCACGGCCAGGTGAATGTGTGGGCTGTCTCTCTGCATCTTTTAAAAATACATCCTTGGGGATTTGTGTCCTTCTGTTCTGGGGACACGGTTCCTTCTGAGGTTGGTTTGGTTCCAGCTTAGCAAGGCAGGTGTGTTCTCTAACAGCTGTGCTGCGAAATACAACCGCCGGGTGCTGCTGGTGGGGAAGGAGCAGAGCCTTCCCTGGGGGGTTCTGCTTCAGAGCCCCCCACCCATGGGTGCCTGGGGAGGGAGCACCCGGCCACCCTGCTGCAGCTCCTCCCGCTACGGCCTGCGGTCTCGCTGCTCTGGAGGAAGGTAGGAGCTCTGCTTTGGGGGCTGGAAGGGAACTGTGGTTTAGGCATTCTCATCAGCTTTTGTACTCGGCAGGTGGACGCTGTGTGCACCTCCCAGACTTCTGTTGAGCGAGAAGGCGGCTGAATTCAGCGTGATCTTGAACGTGCCTTAAAGCAAACTCTATAAACTGAGAAATCAAAAGGGATCGGAATCCGCTAGTGTTGCTTTTTCGCCTTGTGCAGGCACAAAGTATTCAGTGGCTTCAAATGTGGGTAGGGAATGTCAGGAATCCTCAGTTCTCTTACAAACGTAGCCCAGACTTCAGGCCTCTGTCTCTGCTTTTCCATGCAGAAAATGTGCTCACCGTTTTGCAACACGCTGGTTGCTCCAAAAGAGCAAAATATTTGAAGCTGCACAGATCAAATGTTTGCCTCTCCCAGTTATAACGACTTCAGATTCTCTTGCTCATTCTCAGAAACGCTGTTCTATCCCACACGGATGTTTTGTGCTTTTCAGACAGCCGGGTGCGAGGTTTGTACCTGTGCAAAGCATCCAGTGAAAGGAAGCGTGGGTGAGCGGGGAGTGTTGTGAAAGACAGGCTGGAATATTTTACTTGCCCAGAGCAGACGGTACGGCTGGTGCCGATTCTCCAGAGGATCAAAATCCATTGGTCTCTTTAGCCAGATTTGCACCAAGAAATGAAGTTGTTGCAGACGCTTGTTGGTGTGAAGAGCTTTTATCTTATAAATATATTCTTTTGATAATTCACCAGCTGCTCTGGTCCTGGCTGGGTTTTCCCTCCTGGCTCTGTTCTTCCTGCTTAATAAGGTACCATCATCTCCTGGCTGCAGCACAGCCTGGGGATGCAGGTGACCTCGCTCCTGGTGTACTCTCATCGTGTCTCAGTGTTGGAGGCTACAACGTACGTGTATATACAGATGTTCCTCGCTTTTCTCAACGTTAGAATGAATTGAATACGGTTAGAGAGGACTCTTGGCTTCAGTGGTGGATGGTGTGTACATACGTGTCGTGTTTTACTGGGTATAGTGTCTGGAGGTCTGTACATAATTGAGAGAGGTGTAGGTGGGTGAAAAAGAACACTTAACTGGATTGAAGATGTATTTAGGAGACTTGTAAAATCTCTTTTTGGTGCTAGTTGATAGGGGTTTTTTTCCTTTCTATTTTTTTTTTGGTGGGAAAGTGAGAATTTTGAAGCTGTACTTGAGAAATTGGCTCTAGAATTGCCTCAAATTAACCTTGGGAGGTCCAAGAGTGTTTGCTGAACTTCCTGTATGTCCTATTTTATATTTATTAAATCAGAAGATCTGGAACGATCACTTTGCATTTTCTGCTCAGTCTTTTCATGAACTCTCTGTACCTGAGACTCCCTGGCAGCACCCCCGCGCTGGGAGAGCAGGATCCCAGACCCCGTCAGAGCGTGGGGGATAAATAACCAGGGTCCATCACCCTGCGAAGGGCACGAGCTGGGTGTCAGTGGGTGTGAGCACGTCTGCCTTAGGCTTTTCCATTCCTTATCGAACCGAGATACCTCTGAGATCAAAGCTGCGGGGCTTTGACTGTCTCTTCTGTTCCTGTCTGAGCTGGTACGTTCGAAGTCACCTCCGTGACCAAGGGTTAAGACTTCGATACCGATCCAGGTACCGACCTGCACCGACCGGCATTTCAGCTGATGCTTTTTCTTACTGACTTGGACTTGTTCTTACTTACGACACATTTGTTCAAAGTCAAATGCGTTCAGTAGAAAACACGTTTCGTTTTCTTTGAGGCTCAGATCTTCCTTCGAGCCTATGAATAATGCAGGTGCTCTCTTGCTCCTGCTCAGTCCTGGCTGGCAGGTATAGCAGATACCTGCATAATTCTGACCTTATCATCCATAGTGGTTCCAGGAAGACCGGAGGGCTCGCTGTCCACCCCACCCTCAGCTCTGGTATCGTTACAACCCCCCCGTCCCTCTTCTGCGATGAGTCTTGGTGTGTTTGGAGCCAGATGTTGAGAGGGTGGGAAGCCGCGCTGATGGGCGGCGGCTGGCGGTCCGGTTCCTTTCTCAAGGTGTTGCCTCGGAGTTGTGCGCGAGGGGGAGGTCATCACTGTCTTTAAAAAAAAATTTCATGGATGCAAGTTTGACAAGAGCGTAGGCTGTAATCTAGTGCCAACCAATAAACACGCCAGTATTTCACACTCGGCTCCTTGCTGCGTGGTCTCTCTTCTTCCCAGTGCCGTTACCCACGGCTGTGAACTTGGGCATCGGGCACTAACATGTCACCAGAGGAGAAAGCCCTCCCTTAAGTGACTTGGTATATTCACGGTGTGGAGAAGAAGATTTGGAGGGATGTTACCAACAGCCTGATGTTGCGAGGGGCTCATATGCCAAGTGCACGTGTCCTGGTTTGGAGATCCATCTCTTTGCCGTTGCAAATTCCCGTTGGGATCTGAACGCAGCCGGGCTCCTCCTGCACCGCGTTATCGCAGCGAGGGAAAACACTAATCTCTGCTGACGGTGGAGTTAACGCCTTTGTGGGCGAGTGACGAGGCAGAGGGGTGGGTGGCAGCGCTTCCCCCCCACCCTGGGATTTCTGGCCGGGTGAGCAGCCCGAGGGATGCGCTGGCTGGAAATCCGGCCACTCGCGCTGAGCTGCTTAAACAGGAGCTTAGTGGCTCAGCAAAGCCGTCCCCAATTACCTGCAGCGGAGCAGAGGGGGCTGATGGCTCTCACAGCGGGTTTTGGAGCAAAAATACCCCGTGTCACTATTCCAGCTCTCAGAGTCTGCTAAAAATTTGCCCTCCTGGCTGGCCCCTCTCCCACCCCATCACAAAGGTGCAACGTCCCCAGGATGGGAGGTGATGCTGCCCTCAGCCCCCTGGCATCCTTCCCCACCCTGGGGACATTTCCCCAGGGATGAGCAGCCCCTGCGCTGCCTCAACTCCCCTTTTTCCCCATCCGGATGCTCTGGGCAGTGATGGATGTGGAAAAAATATTCACCCAGGATTTGGGGATACTGCGAGTGTCCAGGGCTGCCTCTGGCTGGGCCGAGGGGCTTGGTGACCCCCTGCTCTGCTCCCAAGGCACCCAGGACCCCCCATGCTCCTCCAGCCGGGCTGGGCTGGCCGCACGCTCCCGCTCACTCGCTCTCTCCAAGGAACTTTCCTAGAAATTGCTGGATTTATTTTTAGCCGCAGCACGGCAGCGCTGGGCTGGGAGGGGATGAGCAGCGGCGGGGTGGGGGACAGCGGGGCTGCCAGGGCCGGTGGGACCACTGGGGACAATGGGACACCGGGAACAGCAGGCGTTGGGTGCTCTGAGGACAGCTGGTGCCCTTTTCTGGGCTCCAGGCTCCTCTGATCCACCTTGTTTCGTTTGATTATTATTTTTTTTACCTATCAGGAAGTAAAATGGGGCTCCTTGCTCCCCGGTGTCCCCACTCCCGCCTGACCCACTTAGCGGGGCCATCTGGTCCCCGCACGGGCAAAGCGGATTAGGGCTGGGGATCAGTGCTGGGATGCTGCCACCTCCCCGGGACTCCGCCGTGGGTGGCACCGCCGGTGCTGTGACAGCCCCTGCCCGGGGTCACTGCCCTGGGGGATCAGCCACAGCGTGAGCTCCTGGCCAGGGAGGGGAACCCTGGCAGTGTGGGCCTGTCGTCTCACCCTGTGCCTACAGCTCTGTCCATCTGTCCCTCTGTCCGTCCACCCAACTAGGGACGCAGGGACACACGTACCCACCCTGGTGTGCACCCACCCATCCATCCATCCGTCTGTCCATCCATCATCTGTCCATCCATCCCTCTGACCATCCCTCCATCCACCCAACTAATGGTGCAGGGACGCACCTGGTGTGCACCCACCCATCCGTCTGTCCATCCATCATCTGTCCGTCTGTCTTTTCACCCACCCACACCCCCAGGTGTGCACCCTCCTGTCCAGATGTGCCCCTGCCCTGTCCCCCCATCCCTCCCTCCATCCTGCCATCTGTCTGGCCGCCCCTCTGCCCGTCCCCCCACCCCTCCCTGTGCCCCCCCGGGTCCTTTCCCTCTCTTTTCTCTCTTTTCTCTCTTTTCTCTCTTTTCTCTCTTTTCTCTCTTTTCTCTTCTCTCTTTTCTCTCTTCTCTTCTCTTCTCTTCTCTTCTCTTCTCTTCTCTTCTCTTCTCTTCTCTTCTCTTCTCTTCTCTTCTCTTCTCTTCTCTTCTCTTCTCTTCTCTTCTCTTCTCCCCTTTTTCCCCTTTTTCCCCTTTTTCCCCTTTTTCCCCTTTTTCCCCTTTTTCCCCTTTTTCCCCTTTTTCCCCTTTTTCCCCTTTTTCCCCTTTTTCCCCTTTTTCCCCTCCCCTCATTTTCATTTTTTCCCCTTTTTCCTGCTTTTCTTTCCCCTTTTCTCTCCTCCCTCCCCCTTTTTTCCCCGTTCTCCTTCACTCCCCCACCCGACGCCCCCCCCCACCCGCCCGGTCTCTGCTGCCCCCTGCCGGCCCCGCCCCGCCACCGCCCCGCCCCTCCGCGCTCCGCCCCGTCCGGCACGCGCCGCGCGGGGTTCCGGCTGCGGGCGGCGCGCGCAGGTGGGGCGGGGCGGGGCCGCGCGCGGGGGGATGCGGGGGGGCGGGGGGGGGCGGCCAGTGTCCCGCATGGGGCTGGGGGGGGGCAGAGCGTGGTGTGGGGGTGCCACCGGCGCCGTCCCCGTCCCCCCTCCCGGTCCTCCTGCTCGTGGAGGCGGAGCCCCTCCCGCACCCCGGGTCTGCGGGGTGACCCCCCCCACACACACACACCGGCAGCCCCCGGTCCCGAGTGGGGCTCCGCAGGCGCTGGGCTGCCGCGGCCCGGGGGTGCCCGTGCCCCGGGGAGCGGCATCGTGGACCCCCGCGGGTCCTGCCCAGCCCCGGGGCTCATTGCTGGGGCGGTGGGTCATTGCCGGGGCGGTGGGTCATTACCAGGCTGATGGGTCATTACCGGGGTGATGGGTCATTACCGGGGCTCATTACCGGGGCGGTTGTGGGTTCACAGACGTCCCGTCCGGCGGGGCCAGCCACCCCCGTCCCCATGCGCAGAGGAACCGGTGCTGGGCCATGAGCAACGCCACGGCCCCCACAGCCCCGGGCACGGCGGGTGACTCGCTGGTGGGCTACGTCCTGGGACCCTTCGTCCTCGTCACCCTCCTGGGTGCCCTCCTGGCCGCGGTGAGTGGGTGGGCAGGGCCGGGGGGAGGCCGAAACTCCGTCCCGAGGCTCACGCCCGCCTTGCCCCGCTCTCCTTGCAGGTGATGTACGTGCAGAAGAAGCGGAGGTGAGTGTCGGGGTGCGGGGCTGGGGTGGCCCGTGTGGGACCGGGGACCGCTCAGCCGCTGTCCCCCCCGCCAGGTTTGACCGCCTGCGGCACCGGCTGCTGCCCATGTACAGCTACGACCCGGCCGAGGAGCTGCAGGAGTCGGAGCAGGAGCTGCTGGTGGAGGCGGAGGATGCCCGGGTGGGTGAGCCGCTGCGTTGTGGGGCTGGGGACAAGTGGGGTGGCTGCGTGGGTCACTTACCAGCCATGCACAGTGCTGCCGGGAATTGCTATTTGTCTGGTTTTTTTGATGAAAAATAAGCTTTAAGCAGCACCAAGTGAGGGAGCCCACGGGGGCTGCTGAGCCCGGGTGGGAGCCCACGGAGCCAGGCGAGGGTTTGGGAATAATCCAGAGGGTTTTGGGAGGGTTTTGGGCTGCGCAGCCGCTGCCTGCGAGCCCGGGGCTTCTCCACCCTCCTTTCGGGGTTGCTTTGCCCCCCTGCTTGGCACCGGTGGGGGTCTGGGCTGGGGTCACCCGCCGTCCCCTCCCCGGCGTGCTGAGGACACGCTCTCTGTTGCAGGTGGTGCCCGGCTGGGGGGGGCCCTCGCCCCACCGGCCCCCACGCACGGACTGGAACGCCTGATGCTGCCCGGGGAGCTGGGGCCGAATCCTGCCCGTGGGAGGCAAGGGAGGACGGTGTCAGCACCAGGCTGCTGCCTTCGCCGGGAAGGGCAGGATGCGCCCACGGGAGTGTGGCGATGCCGGGAGCGATCCCACCCCGTGAGCACTGATGAGATAACGGGTTATCTCCCACCTCAGCACCTATTTTTGCCATTTTTTTTGCTTGAACCGCCCCACCAGCCCCTTAAAATGCACCGAGCAGGACAGCCGGGGCTGGCACCCTGGCCGGGGAGCAGCAGGGCTGCGGGGCTTTGCTGGGCACGGGGGGCAGGATGCCCGTGGAGGAGCAGCGCGGCGTGTGCTGGAGCAAATAAACATGTTTCTCTGCATCAGCCCAGAACCTCCCGCGTCGGGCACGGAGGGTTTGCAGCAGCACAAGTGCCAGCGCGACACGGGTTGGCATCACACGTCCCTGCCTCAGCAGCATCACGACTTGGTTTGATAATAAAAAGGCACCAAGGACGGGAATTTGGGGGGGGATGGCAGGGTTTTGCCTGTTTGTGTTTCCATCGGCAGCTCCCGTCCGTCCTGGCGGAGGATGGCTGCGGGGCTGGCACCATCACGGATGTCCCCGTGGAGAAGGTACCGTCCCCATACCTGCGGGCTCTCCCTACGTGGAAAAAACCTGCTCCCACCCCGCTGCCAGGGGCTGGACCCCAGCCAGGCTCCGGGGCAGAGGCGTCAAACATCCATAAAATGTTTTATTCAAGTAACTGCAAATAGGAAACCAAAAGGTCGTTAACAGTGGACTGAAAAAAAACCAAAAAGAACCCAAACCCCAATTTTCTCCCACCGGGGCCGCCCGGCACCGACCTCCGGTCCCACTGCAGCCGTCGTGCAGTGGGTGGCACGGCGGGGGGAGCATCCCGTGGTCCCCCCACCCCACCACCTTGCCAGCCTCTGTCCCTTGGAGCAGCTGAGCAACCTAGACCTTAAAATAACAATTTAAAAAAAAAAAAAAAGCCCAAAAAAAAGGGAGGGGGAAAAAAATACCCCACGGCCCGCAGAGACACCCCGATAAAGGACACACTGAGCCAACGATGCCCCGGCAGCTGGCACAGCAGCAGCACATCTGTGAGTTCAGAGAGTGGAACTTAAATATCCAGAGGTAGTTGTGAATGAAAGGAGAAAAAAAAAAGTACCAAAAAAAATATATATATATACCAGAACCTATGAGGAAAGGGGCCGCCCTGAGCTGGCCCCACTCGGGCACCCCCGGGGACGGGCACCGAGCCCTGGCATCGCCCCGGGAGCCGCTCGCCCACGCACAGTGCAGTCGCCCAGGACTAGGGGGGGATACGGGGGGGTTCGCCCGGGGTAGCAGCAGGCCAGAGCAATTTGGGGGTCTCGCCTTCGCTGACCCCCCCATCTCTTCCCTGCAGAGGTGCTGGGGCAAAGCCTGGGGGTGGGGGGGCAACCAGCACCCGCTTTGGATGGGTGAGATCACTGCTCTGGGGGGGGGCAGCAAAAGCAGGGGGGTGCCAGCCCCAGCTCTCTGCCAGGCCCCCCGTTTGCCAGCGGGGCTGCCCCAAACCCCAGCGCTGGGGAGAGGGGGGAGCTGGGGTGGGTGCCCCCCTTGGGGGGGGCTGCGGGGGCTGCCCAGGTTGGGCCGTTTTCCAGTGCTGCCGTTGTCTGAGGGTGAGGAAGGAGCAGAGGAGGGAGGAGGAAGAAGCCAGGGCGCGTGGTGGGTTTCTCCCCGTCCCTCTCCCGCGGCCGCCGAGGACACGGCACCGTCGGGCGATGAGGTAGCGCCGGTTCCGGAGCTTTCACTGCTCCTCCTCGGATGATTCCTGGGAAATGTTCACCTCCTCCTCATCCTGCTGCTGCGAGGCAAAGGAGCGTGGTCGGGGGGGGGGGTGCGGGGGCTGCAGGCACCCCCCCATCGTCCCTGGATGAAGGGGCTGAGACCAGGCACATCCCACCCCTTGTGCAGAGAGGGAAACTGAGGCACCAGCACGCTCCTGGACTTGGGGACCGGCCCTTGCTCCGGGTTTAACCGTTACGGGTTAAATCCCAGGTAAGAACCCCCCCGGGTGGGCTCGCAGTGCCCCCCAGCACCGCTGCCGTGTCCCCAGTTGCCACAGGGAGGTGGCGGTGGCGGCAGGCCCGGGTGTCCGTGAGCACGGTGGCCCCGCACGCGGCGGTGAGTCAGGGCTGAGTGTGAGCGTGAGTCAGCGCCGGCCCCCGCTTCCTCCCGCTCCATTCATAAAAAAGCCACCGCGGCCAGTGGCTGCCAAAGCGGGACACGGTGTCCCTGGCGTGGGACGGGCTCGGTCCCACCCAACCCCGGGGCCCCCAAAACAGCCCCTGGTGCAGGACACCCTGGGATGTGCCCCCCCGTTTGCAGCCCCGGCTGGTCTCAGCCCTTCGCCTCCGTAAGGGATTGAAGTGGGAAAAGGGGCAAAACCCCCCATGGGGCAGAGCAGCCGCGCCCTGAGGATGCTCTTGGGTGGCTCTTGTGCCCCGGTGCCTGGTGGCAGCTCCTGGGTGCAGGGATGTCCCGGGAAGGGAGATGAAACCTCCTCCCAACCCTCTGGGTGATGCTTATGGGTGCTCAGCAGCCACCCAACCCCTGTGGGGCTGCAAACCGAGGCGGGGGAAAGGGGAGAGGGGGGGAAAATGAGCTGGAGGAGGGAAAGCACAAATGAGGGTGGCTGCGGTGTGGGATGGGGTTGCTGCGCACGCAGGCGGTAGGAATGCTGTGCTGGTGACGCAGCGGGTGCCCGGGCAGGCGTGTGCCAGCGTGCCACCGAGGCAGGACCGGCCACTGAGGCAGGACCAGCCGCCTCCTTGTGCTGCTCCTGGGGCTGTGGGGAGCCGGGACGGCTCAGCCCCACCAGCACCAGCACCAGGGCACGGCATGGCCAGGTTGGAAGCCTGTCCTGTGTCACGCCTTGTCCCCTCTCTGCTCGCTGCCCTGCTCTCCTCCAGCCCACCAGCATCTACCCCGCACTCATGGGGACAGTCAGGGGGCTGCCGTGCCCCCCCAAAGTGCCCAGCACCCTGCCAGCGTGGAAGGGGAAGGGAAAAGCCCACTCACCGATTTTTTGGGTCGGCCTCGAGGTTTTCTCCCTGGTGTGACTGTGGCTTTCTGAGAGAAAAAAAGACCTTTTGGTCAGGCTGGGGCCATCCCCTCGTCCCCGGGATGCTGCCATTCCCCTTCCTCCTCCCCACGGCTGCCAAATTCATCACCCCAGTGGCATCTCCGGGGCTGCTGCACCCAGGCCCCCCCCAGCCCTCCCCCTCACCACCCCAGCACCCGGGTGGCCGCGGCCCCGTGACTCACGAGGTGCAGGATGTGAGTCGCGTGTTTTGCACGCTGACACACGCGGTCCCCAGCTCCCCCCACCCTCCCCGGGGGCCAGCACGGAGGCACCCCCCTCCCAGGGGTGGATCTGCCCTGAATTGTCTATAATTGAGCTCAAAACAGACCCGTCGTCCCAGCGCACGGCTCCTCAACCAGAGCAGCCCTGTCCCCAGCCACCTACCCTGCCTTTCGGGGTGCCCTTGTTTTTACTGCCCTTCGGCCGTCCGCGGGGTCTCTTGGGGGTCGGGGCCTCGCTGGGCTCCTGCTGGAGGGAGAGCAGAGGGGGGTCACTGCAGACTGGGGGTCCCCAGGGAGGGATGCATGCCCGGAGTGGCTCCTGGTGCAGCGGTGCACCCCGGGGTGCTCTGGGCTGGGAGCCCCACTCTCCCCAGCGGACCCCGCTGGGGCAGGGATGCTCTTGTGCGTGGTACTGGGAGCACTGGTTGCACTGGGATCAGCGGTCAGGCGCCAGGCAGAGGCTCCTGCGTGTCCTTCAGCCGGGTGCATACGTGACCTGTCCCACCCCGGCATTACGCTCGGCTGAGCCGGACGGTCCCCGACGGCTCCTCAGCCCCAGACCCCGGCGCTGCCGGTGCCGCCACCTGGCAAAGGGTCAGGGATGTGGCAAATCACCTTTTCTGTGAGAAAATGATGTGCACAAACCCCACCTGCCCCGGGTGGGGGGCTAGTGGGGGGGTTGGCACCGCAAAGGCTCCAGCAGCATCTTATCTCTGAGCAGCTTTTGCTAATGAGGCTTTAATTAGCCCGTCTGCAAAAGCAGGTTCAGCTGTAGCCCAGGGAAGAGCCAGGGGAGGCCCCGAGCCCTTCTCTGGGTGTGGAGGGGCTCTGGGGTGTTGTGGGGGGGCTGTGGAGCCCCCCAGGAGGGTTTTGCTGCTGGTGAGCACCCAGGAGGTGCTGCTCAAAGGGAGGTAACGGGGCTGTGCCCTGGGCATCCCCATCCCCTGCCCTGGGGGTGCTGCTGGGGTGCCAAGGGGGAGTTCCCGCTGCCCCGTAGCCCCCGAGGGCATTGCTGTGGGCAGAGCTGCCCAGCGGGGTGCCCCCCTCCCCCCCCCCCCAACCTTCCTCCCGGGGGACCCCACATACTTGTGGCTTCTTCCTGGGCCGCCCCCGGCCCCTCTTCTCCGACACGTCCTTCTCGCCCTTGGAGGCCAGGGGCTGGCTGGATTTGGTGCTGGATTCACTCATCGTCCTTCCAGCAGCGGTGAGGAGGAGCAGGAAGGGGAGGAAGGTCAGTCAGCAACGGCTCGCCAGGCTGGCAGGTGCCGCTCCCCCCAGCCCTCGTCCCGGGGCAGGTGGGCGCTGGGGGCCGCAGAAGGGACTCGCAGGGCTACGAGGGACAAGTGGAGCCAACGCAGCCTCCCGCGGAGCCAGCCCGGCCATGGCCCTGCCCACTCCCCCGGGTGAGGGTGCTCAGCTGCCTCCTGGCCCCTCTGTGGGGATGGAGGTGGCCGGTGGGGTATCAGCATGGACAGGAGGTGACAAGGCCCAGGGTCCCCCCTCTAAGAATGGGATTTTTCTGCCCCAGAACCGCGGAGCACCTCGGGCAGGCGCGACCCTTCCTCCCACCACTGCAAAGCTGGTATCTGCAAAGCCGTGTCCCTTCTGCAAACAGACCTTTGGCCCCCACTGGTCCCCACCACACGTCCCTGGCAGCGGGACCCCGGTGCTGCTCCCTGCTCTCGTGGCCCTAATGACCAGCCTCACGTCATGGCTGCTGCTCTCACGTGGGCTGGGTGAGGCTCTGGGTGCTCAGACCTCCCCATCTCACCCGTTCCCGCTCCCTGCCTTCTCCCAGGGTGGGTTTGCAGCCATATCCCTCCCGGGGATGCAACCTGCATCCTCTCATCACCAACTGGGGAGCAAATGAACCAGCTGCAGGGCAGGGTCCTGCCCCGAGCCCATGGCACGGACACCCCGCTGAATTAGCCAGTGCCCTGGTGCTGAGCCAGCTCCCGGGGTCCCCAGCAGGCATTTGGGGAGCAGCAGCTGGGCCAGCCCTTCCCACAGAGCTCATCCTCTTTCCCCAAAAGGAGGAGAGCGGCTTCAGATTTAATCTGGAGTCCTTTAAATCCCAGACACACTGCCAGCACCGGCAAGTTGGAACAGGACGAGTGGCGGCGTGGCACCGGGGGCCTCCGGGCATCCCCACGGGGTCCTGGGGCCCTGGAAGGGTGGTGCAGGCTCCCACAGCCCTGCTCCCCCCACCCCGCCTCGACACCACTGCACCCAGGGTGGGATGCTGCACCCCTGACCCTGCTCCTGCCACCCGGGCTGGGTTTAGGGACAGGCACCACCTGGCACTTGTCCTAGGGACGCTGGGTTGTCCCCTCCCCTGTGCACATCCCAAAGGGCTGGATGGCTTTCCTCGCTCATGGGGAAATCCCACGGAGGAAAAGGCTCCATCTCCCCTCTCCATCTCGATGCTTTCCCCAGGGGCGCAGGGAAAAACCTGCTTTTCCAGAGCTGTGAGGCTGGATCCACACCCAGCTCCCAGCCCAGGGGCCAGGAGGATGGGCTCCGGGCTGGAAGGGAGCAGGATTGCGACCACAGTAACCAGTAACCCCAAGCACAGGGCGCCTGCTCTGCTCCTTGGTCAGGTGCCCACGGCCATGCAGAGAGGGGGCACCTGCCCAGAGCCGGGGTGTGACGTTTCCCAGCAGAAACAGGACAGCGAGAGCAGCGTCCCGCTCCTGCCGCCCATAAATGCAGCAAGGAGCTGCCTGGGGGCTTGGCTAGAAAATCACAGCATTGCTCTGGGATGGATGGTGCAACCCCCTGGGCCACCTCTGCCTCCGGGGATGGTCCCTGCACCCCTGTCCTGGGTCCAACCCACATCTCCAGAGCACAGCAGCCCCCAGCCTGGCTTCTCCTGCAGGTCCAAGGTTGTGTGCCTGGTCTGCGTGCAAAGACGACGGCACCCTCCCTACCTCTGCCTCCAGGGTTAGTAACACTTAGTTTTGAGCGACTGGTTTCAATTTGGGTGGTGTTAGAGCAGCTGGGACAGCACTACCGGGGAGAGCGGGGCTGCGGGGGGCAGCCGGGGCGCTGAGCCCCCCCTGGGGACACTGAGCCTCATCGGGGCGGCTGCAGCGGGCGAGACGTGCGGCGCGAGGAGCCGCGCTCAGACCTTCGAGGCTTTTTAAAAAACACACGTCAGCTCCCGCTCCCCTCTGGAAGTGACTCACGAGTGCAAAACAACAACAACAAAAACCACCCTCGGATTCCTTTTTTTTTTTTGGGAGACAGCAACCACGCTGTCATGTAAACACCCCGAAAACATTACTCACAGCATCCCAGAGCCCTGCAAGGAGTCTCTTAAAAAAAACAAAAGTACGGTTTAGGTTTAGGAAAGCAAAACGCCGGCTGGCTGACCAGGGGCTGGGACGGGTTTGTGCCCTAAGTCAAGCTTTGCTGGAGGCAACGCAGCCTCCGAGGTGAGCCGTGCCCTCTCCGGTAGCTGGAAGCAGATGGGCCCAGTATGGCCCCCACACTGCCACGCTCTCCTCCACCCCACTGGGGAGGGGCACAGGCCTCATGCCATGGCTCCAGCTGGGGATGCTGGGGGGACCCCAGCCATGGGGTGCCTCTGGGTACATCCCCTCTATCCAGAGCCCGCCGCCGCGAAGGTGCTGGGGAAAGCACGTGCACGTCCCACCCGTCCCTCCATCGCCTCCCAGCTCTGCCCAGGGGCTCCATGAAACCCCCCCAGAGGCCCGAGGGCTCCGTGTCCCGCTGCAGCAGAGCGGGGTGAGGAGGGGGATGCCCGGGTGGGAGACGGGGGATGCTCCTCTCCCCCACCCCAGCACCTTCCCAGCCAAAACTCCTTTTCCCGAGAGCGGCCCCGGCTCAGCGTGATGCTCCCCAGCTTGGTGGCACCTGCCTGGCCCTGGGAGCACCCCGAGCCAATGGGACGATGCTGGGGACACCGTGGGAAGCAGCTCCAGCCCCGGTCGCGTGCATCAAAGCCATATAGGAGGGAAGGAGAGCTGTGTTGCCATGGAGGACAGGAAGCAGCTGAGAGAGAAACCTTTCCACGCAGGGAGGAATCGGTGGGAGATGGGGGCAGGGGAGTGCCCGGCTCCCTGAGGCAGGGGGGGCTCAATCTCTGCAAGGTTTGGAGGTGGAGGAGCTACATCTGCCTCCAGATCGATGGAGTTGGGGGATGAAAAACTCCTCCCCTCTCCATCCCTATGGATGGTGAGCCACTGGCCTCTCCTCCCCCAGCCCCATCGGCTCCCTCTGCTCTGTGACACGAGCTGGGCCGGTCTCAGCAGCCACCTCTTGCACAAGCTGGGTTGCAAAAGCAGCAACCTGGAGCGATGCTCCTCGCTGCCCCTGAGCCCGCTCCTGCCTCCCCCCACCCGCCCACGCTGGCTTACACCGCTCCCTGCAAATCACCCCATAAATCCCCCGCTCCTGCCACCTACTCTTAGATTAAACAAACCAGCCCAGGAGAAGGAGGGAGACAAGGCGGTGGTTTAGATCTTAAAAAAAAAAAAGAAAAAAAAGAAAAATCTCTCTTCACGCCCAGGAAATCCAGGCTGATTGCAGCTGGGGAAGGATCCCGGCCGCACCTCCTGGCAGAGAGAGGACAAGGGAGGAGGGGAAGAGAGTGGAGAAGTTGAAGAGCCTGTTGGGCCGGGGTGCGAGGGCTGGGGAGGGATGTGCTCGGTTACTCCTTAGGACAAGCTCTCCACGGGGGCTGCTTTGAAACCCCCTCCCCAGGCCTGCTATTAAGGCAAGGCCACCCCCCCCCTTCCTTCCTGGGCATGCATAATAAAAGGAAGTGATAAAAGAAAGGAAGGAGGGAGGTGGGGGAGAAAGAAAAGAGGCAGGAAGGGCACGATCGCACGCTTTGTGAAGCGCCTGTCCTGCGGGGTATAATAAAACCCCGGGGGGAGCCAGCCCTGTGTGGCATCACCCCCCCCAGGCCACCCCGGGGAAGGGGCGGTGCGGGGCAGGGGGGTGCGGGACCCACTGGCTCGCAGCGGGGAGCAGCGTGGGCTCTGTCCGGAGTGGGGCTGAACCCCAGCACTGCAACTTGGCACCGAGCTCTGTGTGTCCCCTCGCCCCTCGCACCGGCCCCACGCACCTCGCACCGGCCCGGCCCCACGCACGGGTCCCGATCCCGCAGCCGTGCTCCGGCCGCGGCCTCACGCACCTTGCACGGTCCCATCCCCACGCATGGTCCCGACCCCCCGCACCCTACACCGACCCCCACGCACCCTGCACCGACCCCCACGCACCCTACACCGACCCCCACGCACCCTACACCAGCCCCCACGCACCCTACACCAGCCCCCACGCACCCTGCACCGACCCCACGCAACCCTGCGAGCCCGGGCACGGGGGGTGCCCGTTGCCGGCGGCCGGGGCAGGGGCTGCAGCCCGGGGCCGTGCGGGCCCCCCTCCCCCGAGCCGTGCGGGACGTTTGCATCACCCGAAACCGAGTAAGTGGAGAAAAAGTCCCACCGCGACGGGAACGACCGGTACCGAGGACCCCCGGTCCCCCCCTGCCCGCGCAGCCCCGCCAGGTGCATCACCCTATTAATAATAATCATTAATAATAAGAATAATACAGAGGCATTGCGGAGCCGGCCCGCCGCACGCACACACACGCGTCCTTGCAAATACAGAGCGGACCCGGGGCGATCGCGCACAGCATGCGGGGAAGGGGGGAGCAGAGCCCCGGGTCCCCCCCCCCAGCACCCCGCAGCCCTCCCCCGCACCCCCGGAGCAGAAAGCAAAGAGGAAGGCCGGCACTCACAGTCAGCTTGATCTCGGAGCTGGGCTGGCTTTTTTAGGTGGTGGGATTTTTGTTTTGGTGGTTTTGGTGATTTTTTTTTTTCCTCCTGGCGTGTCCGTGTTGTGAAGCGAATTAAACCCCCCCCCTCCCTGCCCTTTCCCGGCGGCTTCTGCTGCTGCTCCTCGCAAATGCGGATCTGAAAGGAGAAGGCAGAGAGAGAGGCTGCGACTCACACACGCATCCACAGCGCAGCCAGGCCCCCCTCTTATTTATATAAATAATAAAGAGAGGGGGGGAAAAAAATCGCTCCAGGAGGAAGGAAGCTGGGTCAAAATCATTTGCAGGGAGCGAGGAAAAAAAAAAAAGGCAAGGAGGGGGGGAAAAGGGGGGAGGGGGGGGGGGGGAAAAGGGAGCGAGGTCCCAGCCTTACTGGAGGGGATCCAGCGGCTAAAAATAGCAAAATCACACTCGAAATTAAATAAGGGCAAACAGGCTAAGGGGAGCTCCCAGCCCCTGCGGAGCGGGCGGGGAGGAGCCGGCTGCATCACGGCCGGCGGGGGCGGGCGGCGGCGGGGCCGGGAGCCATAGGGCCGCTCAAAGGGCTGCGGCGGCGGCGGCGGCGGCTCCCCCGGGGCGGCGGAGGGACCCCGGGGGGAGATGGAGGCAGCACCGGGGGAAGATGGAGACTCCCCTCCTCCCAGCCGCGGGGCGGCGGAGGGACCCCCCGGGGAGAGATGTGAGGCAGCGCCGGGGGAGGATGGAGCCCCCCCGCCCCGGGATGCTCCTGGGATGCTCCTGGCTGGGGCCGTGGGTACCCCGCGATGTCCCCGACCTGGCCTCGCCGCTGCCCCGCACCCCGCAGAGCTGGCAGCGGTGTTTTGGGGCTGGCGTGGAGGGGTTTGGCATCGCCGTGGGGGCAAGCACTGGCCAGGGCTGTGCCATGCACTGGGTCCAGCGTCGATGGGCAAAGCGCGATGCTCCTTCCTTGTGCTGCCCCCTGACAGGTTAACCCCCCCCCCAAACAGCTTCCAGTCCCCATCTGAGGCATCATCAGTGGGTGCTCCATCCCTGGGTTTCATAACGATATTTATTTTAGTTTTTCATTGCAGCACCACTGCAGAAATGGGAGGTCGGTGTGGAAGCTCAGCGCGGTGGGGTTTTGGGAGCTGGTGAGCAGCCCTGAGTCTCTCCTGGGGTTTAAGTTGATGGGCTTGGTCTGCAGCGAAAAAGGTTTATTCTGAATTATTGTGATCTGTTCTGAAAGTGGTTTAGGTCAGTCTGGACTAGGAGCCGAGATCAGCTCTCCAGGTAGGTACCCCAAAAACCAGACCCTTGTATCAGGGGCAAGGTTTTCTAAGGCATTGTCAGGCATTTGGGATCTCATCGTGGGTGTTTTGGTGGGATACAAGGAAATCCAGAGCTCAGCATCCTCTCAGTGGTGGGACTGTGGCAAATGCCCCCAAACTCCTGCGGAAACTCCAATCACAAATTTTACTGGAAACTCCGATTTAGGTGCTTTTCACCATCCTGACACTAAAGGTCAAAATCTGGAGTTAAGAGGTGAGCTTTAGACTGGCCAATGCTGGATTTAAGTTTCAGGCAAGTTTTTATTAAAAAAAAAGCACTTTTAAAAACGTGAAACTTGGAAGTATCAATATCTGCATGTGCAAAACTTCTTCAGCAGGGAATATTTACGATGCAAAAAGGAACAAATCAAACCAAGCCAGGCTTGTGGCACTTCCCCTGCTAATTGTTATTTGTATTTTTAAAATCCCCTGCAAATTCCCCTGACTAAAACACAATCAAAGCAGTGTCCCTTTCCGAAGATTAAAAAATGAAAGCAAAGAAGGGGCAAAAAACGCCCTGTAAGAGGCTGACCTGCTTTCAAATGCCGGTGGAAAGAGCAGGTAGTTTGGGGCTGAGCCCGGCCGTGGCTCCCTGACCCGGTGCTGGTGCTGGGTCTCCTCCACCCAAGGGCCTTGCAGCCAGCCAAGGTGTTGTTTGCAACCTTGAGTATCTTGTTTTTGGCAAAAATTGGTGTCCCCTCCAGCTTCAGGCAGCCCTGCCTGGGTTTGGAGGTGCCGGGGTGCCTTCTGCCTGCAGCAGCCCCAGCCCTGTCCAGCTTCCCCCCCTTTGCCATGAACCTGGTGAGGAATTTGGTTTCTGTCCCTGGCAGCGGCTCGTTGTTATTAATATCCCTCGTTATTTATTCGGCCGCGGCGGTGAATGGCTGTAACTGGAGAGCTGCAAACAACCGGGGCTGCTCCTTCTTGCTTTGATCCCTGAAAATTTCGGCGATTCCCCCACTGAGCCCACGCTGGAGCCTCCCCAAGCCGGGTTTACCCGCGGGGTGACCACTTGGTCTTTAAAGCAAAATAGTGCTGCAGTGGTCCAGCGAAACTAAAGAGCGATGGTGAGATGCTCCCAGCAGCCGGGAGCAACGCCCTGATGGGAAACCAGCATGCGACTGAGTGCAAGGAGGGGAAATAGAGGAAAAAATTGGGGTTTGGGGCTCAGAGCGTGTTTACCAGGACGGGAGGACCCAGGGGATTTCGGAAACAGCCTGGCAATGCACAGCAGTGAGGTCTGCACCGGCAGGGAGGGGCCGTGGGGCAGTGCCCCCCACTTCAAATAGAAATAAATCTGTGCATGTGCGTTGCCCGTGTGGCAAGGTGAGACGCAGAGCGGGGCGAGGCTGCTTGGATCCGAGCAGAGCCCAGCGCTGGGCCCAGGATTTCAGTCCGGGAAGATCATTTTCACTTTTGTTTTTGCAGTTTTTCCGAGTTAAAGCCTGCGGCCGGTGCGGAGTCGGGAGCAGGACCAGCGAGGTTCACCCGACCTGCAGTTCAGTTCTGCAGTGAGACCAGAAAGTGAAAATGGCTGGAAATAGTGAAACAAGAAGTGATTTATTTTTTCCTCCCATCGCAGCTGAGCCCGATGCAGGGCACGGAGGAGCAGCCTGCGCCGTGCTGGGGTCAACGTCGCACCGCGCGGTGCTGCCCCGTGTTATCCCGGTGAGCCAAACAAGCTGGGGAACCCGCCGGGACACGGAGGGGGGATGTCCCTGATCACAGTGTTTGCAGGGCTGACCTGCCATGACGGGAGGGGACAGGGACAGAGGCCTTTGTTTCCCCTCCAGCCTTTGTTTCCCCATTGATGAAGCCCCATGTGGCCAAACAGCCCCAAACCCACCCCAAAACCATCCTTTTAATTTGATTAAACAGCTTCTTCCTTCTCACCCGCGTAGATTTAGCACTCACCAGTGCAGTATTTTCCTGTAGCCCTATTCCCAGGACAAATTCCTAAATCACCTGATAAAATTCCTAAATCACCTGATAAATTACAGGCTTAATGACGCCACTTTTGAGAGTGCAAGCCCTGGATTTGCAGGACACACCGATGCACGTGGGATACACACATGAATTTTTGGGTATCCCTATTTTATTTTTTTAGCTGATGTTTCAGGCCTGGGAGGAGATCTGATGGGGAAACAGGTGCCCAGCACTTGGGAAAAGCTGCACCTCCACAAGGTCCCCTGAAAAGAAGGTGCCTGATATCATTCCCTGCTTCTTCAGCTCCGCAGGTGCTTATTATCTGCCCCCAAAATGCAGCTGCCTCCAGGGGGGACGTGGGGAACTGGAGGGTGGCCCTGGAGGGGATGACATCTCGTCCCTCTCTGCCCCACATCCTGGCAACTGCCACCAAGCCCCACAAAGCTGCGTTGGGGATTTGGGTGCCTAATTCCTGCTCATGTCCCTAGGAAAGGGGAAACTGGATCCTCTAAGGCAGCACTGGGAAAAATCTCAGCCCGGGTCGCTGGCTAATTGGAAGGGCTACCTGGCTAATTAAGAGCGTGGGGTGTTAGTCACCTCCAGAGCTCTCTTGAACAACGGTTAATTAGTCCGCGTGGTTCTGGACCTTGCAGACGGGTGTCATTACCCTGATTTCACAGATGGGGACACGTGTGGATCAGAGGTGGTGAGACCTGTTCGAGGCCAGGTGAAGAGCACGTTTCACCCGTGTTAGGGTTAGGTCTGCACCGTGTGTCCCTCTTAGATGCCCTCTTAGTGCTTAGGTGTAAACTCAGCACTTCCGGGACTGCTGGCTGGGGAGGTTTCATGCTGTGCCTGGAGCATCTCCCTGCACCTCTCCAGTCCCCGGCTGCGTCGTGGGGAGCATTTGCTGAGGATCCTTCTTCTGTGCAAGTGGTTTTGCAAAATGCAAAGCCACAGGCAGGGCTCAGATCACACTGAAGCTGGGTTTTCTCATTCCCAGCATCCTTGGGCTGATGGAGGCAGGGGAGCACAGTTTGGCTTCTCTGTATGGAGGAACCCCTCTCCCCACAGCCTCTCGGATGCTCTCGGTCTCTCCGAGGAGGGAACGTCTCAGCTGGCAAAACACAGCTCAGGCGCAGGAGGTGCCCGAGGCTGGGCAGGGGGATGGCAGCAAGGTCTGACCCAGGTCTGGGCTTACTGCTTGGGTTGTGTCCATCCGTTTCCACCCATTTCTGCCCAAAGCTGCTCTTTCTCTGCAAGATAAGCGATGGCAGCGCAAGCGAGAGGGCTCTGTGGCCTGATCCAAGATGATTAACCGCCTTTGTTCTTACCCAGCACAGCACAGTGAGCATCGCATTTACCCTGCTCTGTGTTTCTGACTCTCTCAAGGCACCACAGGGCTGAACTCCTCCTGGCTGCAGCCCCCATCCCGGGAGGACATCTCCAGCATGGAGCATCCTAAGAGCACAGCCCTCGGGAAGGGCTTTCCTGAGATTCCCCATGTCCTGAAGAGTTTCCAGCAGAGAAGAAGAAATAATTCTTCCTCGAAGAAGCAGACTTGCCCAGTTTTAGGTGGGAGAGGCAGTGGTGGAGAGGGGCACACGAGACCCATCCTTCCTCCCATTGCTGTTACCTCAGAGCGTGCGTGCAAATCCCCGCTGAAATATTTATTCCTGGCTGCAATCAATAATTAGCCCCCAGGAAAAGACATTTCTGGCAGCCGGCTCCTCCGCTTGCTTTCGGAGGGCAGTACGAGGCCAAGGCGTGCGGGTGGCTGAGTGCCTGTCCCCCATCCATACCCGAGGGGAAACGGGGTGGAAATGGGGGGGGCTGAGGACTGGGGAGAAGGGCTGCCCTGGGTGCGGTGGGTCTCTGTGGAGCCCGCCTTGGGGCAAAGTTGGAGGGGAAGGAAGGGAAAATTACGCCTTACGCCTGTCCCAACCCTCCAGCGTCGAGGGGCCTGGGCAGACAAAGAGCATGGGTGCCCTTTGTGCCTGGAAAGAAGTGACCAAATCTGCCTGGACCAAGCCAAACATGTCAGGTGCTGTCTTGTTTTGAAAGCTCTGCCGGGAAGTCACCCCTGGGACGGCTTGGCTGCCTGGGCGGAGGGTCACGAGGCTGGTCCGGCGCTGCCGTGCGCTCGCCGGGCATTTCACCCCGCCTGCCCCTCCGGCCGCGCTGCTGGACGCGGCGTTTTGTGTTTGCAACAGGGAGGCGATGGGAGACACATCCCCTGACTCCAGGAGCTGGGGATTTAAAGGAGAGCTCATCCACTTGGCCGCAGCGTGGGGCAGCTCTGGCCTCACCAGAGGAAACAGAGGTGAAGCTACCCCCATCCCCATGGAATAAGGTCCCTGATGGGGGGACAGAGGCTGGGGGTAGGTGTGGGGCCCCCCGATGCCCCCGTCAGAGCAACCACCAACCCGTCCCTGTCCCCACACACTGTGTCTCATCCTCCCTCTCGTTCACAGTCCCTAAAAAGCCTGGCTTCAGGGGTGCTGAGCACCCTTGGGTGCTGAGCTGCTGCCCTCTGCCCTGCAGGGCGTGGGCTCCATCCCCCTCGATCCCAGAAGCCAGGTTTAATTCCCCCCACTCCTTTAAACAAGAAGTGGGATTTGCTTTTAATCCTGTGTCAGCAGGAGCTAAACTTGGAGGGGCTCACTGCCCTGGGCTCGGTGCCACCTGGGTGTGTAACCCATATAGCCCCATGTACATAAATATATACATAACCCCCCAGTATACAGCTCCTGGCGAGCAGTGGTGGAGCCCACACGGCGCAGGGCGAGCAGGACGAGCCGGTGGGGCTGGAAAGCGGCTCTGGCTCAGGCAGGGACACTCCTGCCATGCCCAACCAGCCACCCCCTGCCTGCACGCCCCGACCTGCCAGCACCCTGGGGACGTGTCCCTGCCTGTCACCCCTGCCCGGCTGCGGCGGGGTCTGGGTTTACGCGCTCGAGCCCGGTGTGTGCCTCTCTCGTCCCCTGGGATGGCGAGGATGCGTTTTGGGTGCTGCCGTCAGCGGGATGGGGAAAGGGGTGTGCGGGGGGGGCTGCTTTGGCTTGGGCACCCCAAGGTGGAGCATCCCGTTGGCTTTGAGGAGCTGCTCGGTGTCACACAGGCGGGTGCCCCGTGCTCCTCGGCCACCGGCCGTGTCACCCCCCAGGCCTGGGGTGGGCTGCTCGGCTCCGGCCCTGGCAGGGCAGAAGGGATGCTCTGGGGCTGTGGCCATCGCTGCGGTGCACAATGGCCTTTTGTCCGCCCCGGGAACATGCCGCCATCCCAGTTTCCCAGTAACATGAAACCTCCTCGGGGCTGCCTGCGGGAGCACAAAGCCCGAGGCTGCTGGTGGGGGCAGCTCCAGCCCCGTTCCTGGCTCCCGCTGCGCTTCGGCACACGTGTACCGAGCGTGTTGGGGCTCAGGTGGGTGGTGGGCGGCTGCCAGCCAAGTCGGGGTCCTGCATCGTCTCACTCTTGCTAGAAAGGGGGTGGCATAATTCAGGGGACCACCAGAAACGGAGCCCTGTGCCGTCCCTGTGCCCATGGGAGCTTCCAAGCAAGGATGCAGCCACCTTCCTCGTCCTCAGCAGACCAAGAGCTCCCCACCGTTGCTCCCCACTCCTACCCAGGGGCACCCAGGGCATGTGCCACGGGTGAGACAATACCTGCAGGCCCTGCCCAGAGCCCCTTTTCCCTCTGCAGCCCCAGCCCAACCTGCCCTGGGGCGAGGGGGCGAACAAAGGGGGTACCAAGGGGAGGAACCCCTGTAAATCATTAACGGGGGATGTGGCGGAGGAGAATGCGAAGGGTCATTAATTAAGGACTTGCTCTCTGGCTCGCAGGGGAGTCTGGCTGCCTTATTGTTTTAATTGAGGTATTTTATTGCAAGTGGCACATCAAAATGAAACAGGGCAGGAAAGGAGCTGATCCCAGCGAGGGGGGCAAGGGAAACACGGGAGGGGGGTGCTGTGAGGGGGGGGGGCACATGCTGCAAGGGGCTGGAGACCCAGAAAGGGACAGGAGACCCAGCCCAGGGGATGATTGTGTCCCCGTCCACGTGTGGCTGTGTGGCCACAGGCACCACGTACTTGTTTGCCCGGGGCTGCGCTCGCTGCCGGTGACCCCGAGTTCACTGTGGCAAAGGGGACACGCAGGACAGGCTGCTCCTTGTCGGGGCTCCAAGAAAACACTTTTCCCAGCCAAATTCTTTGCCACTTTCCCCTTTTACTCAGCTCCGGTTTGGAAAAGCATCGGGGCCCGAGGGACTTCCCTCCGTCCCGGTGACTCAGGTGGTGGTCACGCGTGACTCAGGTGCTGGAAGCGTCCCCCGCTCCGGAGGCGTGCGGGGGCCCAGGGTGACCACAGAGGCAGGGAAAGGGGACAGGGAGGCCATGCTGGAGGTGACGGGATGGATGACGGGGCCAAACCGGTTGCTGGTGTAAAGGAGGGAGCTGGGAGCAGGAGCAGCCCTGCTCACTGCTGCGGATGCTGTGACACGTGTCCCTCTCCGTGGGCTGGGGTGTTTAATTAATGGGCGTCGAGGGAGATGGGTGATGGCAGGCAGTGGGTGCAGCACCTTAGGGGTCAATAAGTGGTCTGAGACGCAGGGCTGGGTGGGACGGTGTGTCCGGAGATGTGACCTGCAGGTTTTCCTGGGGGGAACACGCTCCCACCTTGCCAAAGGGAGGTTTTTTGGGCTGGAAAACTGTTTTCTGGTGGAAGGAAAACGTGGGTGCCCATGGAGCTGGTGGCCCCGGGGCCAGCGGGCAGGATGCGGCGCCGTCCCCCCGGAGGGGAGGGCTGCGGGGGCCCGATCCAGGCGTCCCCACCAGCACGCCGGGGCCGGCGTGCGGTGCCAGCCCGGCGGTGACACCGCGGTTCCCTGCTGCCATCTAACGGGGACAGCCCTGGCGGCAGCCGGGAGGGGGTTCGGGGGGGGAAAAGCCCCTTCCCCAGGGCCCTCCTTCCCCGTGGGGTCGGGGTCACCCGAGGGCTGCATCCTCCCTGCAGCCGGAGCAAAGGGGGCATCGCAGTGGGGCTGTGGGGCGGGGGGACGCGGCGAGGGGAAACTGAGGCACACGAAGGGCTGATCGCACTGCGGCTAGAGAGGGACCCGGGTGTCCTGGTGCTCATCCCAGCCCACGCGTGGGTGCTGCCGGGCACCTTCCAGACAGGCTGGCTGCACCCACCTTGGGGCTGGGGCTGTGGGAGCAGCGGATTGAGAGCAGCTGGGAGCCCGCGGAGGTGTGAAGTGGGGCTGTGCCAGCACCTGGTCCCTGCCCCTTAAAGGCAGCGTGGGCAGGAGTGGCCCTGGCTAGTCCTCGCCCTCCACCATGCCCTTCGTGGCTCTGTATCCTTCCCCTGCTCACAGGCAGGACCTGCCTGTCCCATGGTGAGTCTCAGCATCCCTCGCTGGGGAGCAGGATGGGGTGGGCTCGGGGTCAAGCAGAGCTGGGCAGGGCTGAAATACGCCCCTGCCTCTCCCAGCAGGCAGCTGCCTGTGGTGGTCCCCATGGGGGCTTGCTTGGTCCCCTGGGGAGGGGACAGACAGGGGGATGCTGGTGACCCTGGCTGTGGGGCTGAGCCCTCCACAGGCTGCTTTGTCTCCCAAGGACCCCATGGGCAGCGTGTTTGTCCCTAGCAGGGGACACCCAGGCACATGGTGTGTCCCTGACCCTGTGATATGTCTCACCCATCCCAGGGGGGGACGTGACATCCAGCCCGGCCAGAGGATTAGGGCCGGCTATAACGGGCCGGGTGGTCACTGGTCGTTCCCAGCTCCGGTTACGTGGCGCCTGGCCCCAGCGCTGCCAGGGGGGTCACATTTCAAATGGCACAGACACACTGGCAGGGGAGCTGGGGGGTCACGAAGGGAAGGGGTGAGGGGCTGGGGGGCTTCCACCAGGCTGGAAGCCACCATGGGGCTGAGCATCCCACCCCCTTCAAGCCCCCAAACCCACGGGGGGGGGCAGTGGGCTGCGGTTACCCCATGGCCCCTGCCCAGGACAGGGGTCCCCCAGGGCGCCTGCAGCCTTTGTGGCTTCATTGCGGGGGGGGGCAGGAGACTTCTTGTGTGCTCCAGTCCCCGTCCATCCATCACGAGAGCAGCTCGGTGGGAGTTTGCAAGGCTGTCACCCACCTTCCCAGCCGGCTCAGGGGGCTGATTAATTGCTCGCTTAGCAACTGCTAATGAGTATGTGGGTGCTGAAGCCCGAGGAGACGCACGCGTGTCTCCCCTAGGAGGGGAGCATCACGACGGCGCGGGCTGGGGGCGGCTCGGCGTGACTCGGAGCTGGGGGAGGACAGCAGCACTGTCGATGAGAGGCCCCAGGGTCCCTGCAGAGGGAAAACACCCCTGAACCAGCCCACCATCGGCCAGCACCCACGGATCACCCTTAAATAGAAGGATGAATTAATGGCTGCCTGGAGGGTCCCTGCTGCACAGCACCCTTGGGGGGAGAGCTTGGGGTGCATGGGCTGCCAGGGGGGCTCTCTCTTGAGGATTGAGGGAAGGCTCCTGGGAGGGGGTTTAGGATGTGGCTTGTGTTTCCCTGTGGCTGGATCCGTCCCGCTGCCCGGCTGCAGTGAGGGTGGCTGCCACAGGAAGGCACTGGTGCCTTTTGCTGCAACTCTGGGCATGGGAGATGCTGAATCCAGATTTGGAACCGGAGCGCTGCTGGGGAGAGCGTGGGCTGGGGCGTGTGGCAGCCTGCGGGCCCGGCTGGGGGTCCCGGGGGGCTGGTGGTGCTCCCAGCCCTGGCCAAGCCCGGCTTTTGATTCTCGCAGCACAGATTTTTCCCGATGATTTTTTTTTTCCTCAGTGATAACCAACCTTGTTGTAAATCCCGTCCCCTGGTGCTGGGGTGCCCTCTCCCCTGGCACCCCACAGCCCCCTCCTCTCCTTCCCCACCACCGAGCACCCTTGGAGCCAAACGATGCACCCACCTTCATCCCCCGCCTTGTCCCAGGGGACGGGGGTTTTGCTGGACCTTGCTATGGCCAGCGCATGAGAGAATCCCCCCCGGGACCCCTGGCCTGGGGTGCAGGGACCTGTGCCACCCTGGCATGGCTGGAGCACCTGCCCTGGGAGCTCAGGAGGAGGTTTGGCTGCTGAGGGCAGGCTTGGTGGCATGGGCTTTTTTTTTTTAACTGGCTTATGGTGTGAGGAACTGTGAAATCTGGGACAGATTTCATTAAAGTGCACATTGCACCGGACAGGATGGGAGTAATTAAACACTTGCTGCTGCTTGGCCCTGCTTGACCATGGGCTTGTCCCTCAGCGGTGGTGGTGAGAGGACCCCATCCACAGGCGTGTAATTACAGGCACGTGGGGCTGCGTGTGTGCGAGGGGCCGTGGACATGACTGGGATGGGGCTGGGTCGGATCTGGGGCGATGCTGGGGGAGATGGTCCCTTCTAGGGTGGCTTTGCTGGTGCGAGGAGATGCAGCCATGAGGATGGGGAATCTCTTGGGATGGCACTTCATGGTGCAGCATCCATCCCATTTCTTCCCAAGCCCTTTTATGTCTTCTCCAAAAGCTGCTTTCTTGCATGGGAGGGGACACTGATACTGTCCAGGGGGGTCCTTCCTGGCTCAGCCCCTCTTGTTGCCCCACCTGATCGATGAGGAACATAATTACTCTTGCAAAGGCAAATCCGTGCCAGCCTTGGCTGTTTGGTTGCGCTCCAAGGAAGACAGTGTTTCCTTGCAAAGTATGAGGCCATGAATATTTTATGCCTGAGGAGGATATTTCTTTCAGGAGGTTGTTGCATGAATTATGGAAAAGTTGGGAGGAGAAGACGGGTGTTATTGCGATGGGGTCGGCTCTGTGGTGGAGGCTGCCCTGGCGCCGTGGGGCTTTGCTTGCCCAGGGTTCAGGAGCAGGCAGGGGTGCTGGAGGAGCCCTTGGTGTACATCCACCCCAATTTGGGGCACTTTGCTTTCCAGCAGAGCAGGTTGGTGCATGTGCAGTGAATGGGGCAATTTTTATATGGGGTTGGGATGAGAGCCTGGGCTTGGAGGCCTTTGAGAGGGGTATCGTGGCCTCCCCAGGCGCTTGGAGGGGAGCAGCAAGGCAACGGCAGCCTCGCTGGTCTGCTCCATGCTCTCCTCCTTGCGTTCCCCCATCTCCTGCGTATCCTCGTGCCTGGCTGGGTGCTCGAGATGCTGATGCTCAGCACTAAGCCCATCCAGTATCCCATGGCTTTCCAGCACTGGTCCCTCCCGGATGGCTCGGGGGCTGTTTCTGGCTGGGAGCTGGTGATGTGCTGCTCTCTGGTCAGCCCTGTCCTGTGTCCCTGCTGCTCTGCTCCAGCACAGCCATCCAGGAAGGACGAGGGGACCCTCAGCACCATCAGTGGCTTCTGTGTTAGTTAAAGATTTTCCTCTAACTCTGCTGTTGGTGCAGAGGGAGGATGTGCTGTCTGGCCATCACAGTTAATTTTACCACCAAATGTGCTCTCTCCTTCCTTTTTCTTTTTCTCCCTTTTCTTTTCCCCTCTAAAGCAAGCATTTCCAGCTGCCCATGAGCCCTGCGGGTGGAAAAAACCCTTCCTGCATCCAAATGGAAATGCAGATAGAGCTGTCTGCCCCCCTTTCCTTGGGAACTCCCCCCATGCTGGGGTTGGGGGATGGGGCCATGTCCCTGGGATGTTGCACTGGGGACAGGGAGACATCTCTGGCTTTAAAGAGAAAATTGGGGGGAAGGAAAGGGATGTCGGTCCAGGGGAGCGGGGCTGCACCGCCGGGACCCCCAGCACCTCTGAGGCTACATGGGGGGGTGACTTCTGCACGGTGCCAGGCTCTTGCTGCTGGATGATGCTTTAAAAATAGAATGGGAATAAAAGCCCCCACTCATTGCCCCCAGCCCCATTCAAATGCCGGTGGAAGTGGCTTCTGCTTCATGCAATATTTAAATAAAATAATAATATTTAAATAAAATACATGGTGGTGCTAATGACACCAGCGCTGCCGTCTTGTTAGGCAGCTCCATGTCTTGGGTCCTGCCCTGCATCCCTCCAGGGCTTAACCACCCTCGTTGGCCGTGGGTCTTTGCTGTGGCCGAGGGTCTTCACTGCAGCAACAGGACAGCGGCTTCAGCATCCCCAAACCCATGGTCCTGCAGGGTGATGTGAGCACGGGTGTGATGGGTTTGAGCCGTCTCTGCGCCAGTTCAGGGGTAAAAGTCCTGCACTCTCCAGAGCGCCAGCAAAAAAAGAGGTGCTGAAGGTGCATAATGAGAGATTTCCAGTGTAAGGTTGTGCCTCGGCTCTTCATGCTTCTGTATTGTTTAGTCCCAAAATCCGGAGTAATTGCTTGCCCAAAATAACTCCTCGCTGCTCAGCCGCGGCCCTGGGCCTGCACCACGTGAGCCCCAGCACAGCGACTCCTCCAGAACCATGGCATCTGTCACGGCTATTGCATTTTTAAGGACTATTTAAAGCGTTTTTAGTGTTGAGGAGGGACGGCTGGATGTCAGCGGGAGGCGAGAGCAGGAAGGTGCTGCAGGGTGTTTGCTGCCGCTTGGCATTAGCCGGAGAAGCACTGACAATGCTTTGTGCTGGGGCTGGATCCTGCTCGTGGGATGAGAAACTTCTCCCTTTTCCTTTCTTTTCCCCACCAGCTTTCTCAGGAGGGTGGGAGCAGCTTGGGAGGGGAGGAGGATTGGGTCTGGTTTGCAGGTTTCTTTACCTCTGGGTGAGGTCTGGCATCTCGCTCGGCTGTGGATCCTGGTAGGGAGGGGGGAAAAAAATTAAATCGTCTTGTTTTGTCAAAGCGTTTGCGTGTGTGTCCGTGGACAACTCCAACGCTTTCTGTCTGGGGATGTCCCATCCTGTCCCACGCTGGTAGTGGATAAAGTAACTCGGTGCTTTTTCTGCCACCAGCCCAGCTGCTGAGCACTGGGGTTGGCAGCTCGGACTCGAGGGAGCCGCGGTCAATCAGGCAACGGCTGCTTTTCATCCTCATTTATAAGCAACAGCTTCTAACTGGGATGGGACCAATTCACCCCAGTTACACAGAGCCTCCAGTACCTGCTCACAAGGTCGGTCCTGGGGGCAAAGCCGGCAGCTTTTCCTTGACTGAGGTCTGAGCCTGGCTGGATCCATCAGTGCACCGAGCTGTGCCGGCCTCTGCTCGGTGCCTGGGGGTGCGGTGTGGGTGCTGGGGGCCCTGGGGTGGGTGGCCCTGGTGCCGAGGGCTGTCTCCTTGCCGGCGCTCTTGCCGTTAGGTGGAAGTGTTGCAGAGGAGAAGAGCGCTGGTGCTGCCCGAGTCCGGGCTCGGAGCAGCGAGAGCCAGGCAGGAGTCCTTTGTCCTCCTGAAACACGGAGGGAGAGAGGTACAAAGGGGGAATTTTAGGCTGGATACACTCAGGAGACACGAATAAATCCCTGACGAGAGGCTCTGCCATTGCAGCTGGAGGTTTGGCCAGGGATGGGCTTTGCCATGAAGCAGCGGTGCTCCACCTGGGGACCCAGCGCTTGCTCCATCCTCTCGGTGCTGGCATGGGGGGTGTCTTTTGGAGAAGCCCACAAGCCCTCGGGGGCCTCCAGCAAAGACACCCGGTGGGGTCTGGCTGCTTGGCCTCACCCAGGGTTTTGCTGGGGGTCCCACACCAGCTGTCTGGGATGCGGGCAGGACTCCGGGCTGCAGGGAAGCCACTGGCGGGGGCTTGGCAGCCCCCAAGGTGGGCAAGGGGCGATCAAGGGGGCTGCCAGGGAGCTGGTATGGCCACAGCAGCCTTCCTCACGAGGAGGAGGAGTTGTCACTGCTCACAGCCTGCAGCCGAATCATCCCTCTTTTATTGCTAATTCCTCACCGCCAGCCCGGACAGGCTGTTTTTTTCCCCCGCCATTTCTTTAAAATGCGACTCTTTCCATCGAAATCTGGTTAGTCATGAAGCGTATAATGAGTTTTATGTGTATTTAAAATGGTCTGACATTCGGCATCCCATTATCCTCGCTCCTCGAGAGAAACATGGACTCGATGTGTGAATGTTGATCCAATAAGAGCGCAGTCAGTACCATTTTCGCTCTCTGAAATATCCATATCTATTACCCATATTCATGTGCTGTTTGTGTGTAGGAGTCTCTTTCTTCTGGAAAGAAATCCAAGCTTGGTTGTTTTTTTTTTTACCTTAGGCCTGTTATTTTTGGGCAAGCTGAATTATTTTGTCGCTTGGTTTTATTTTGCAATTTGTTTATTCCTTTTTCCTTCAGTAAATCCCATCTCCAGCTCTAATTGCCCAGCGCAGGAAAGCTCAGCGGCTTTTTGCAAGCAACTTGTGCAATTTCTGCTGGCAAACAGCTGTGGGGGGCTGAGCCTGGGTCACCCCGCTCCGTACCCAGCCCGAAACACCCTAGAAACTCCCAGCAGAGACTTTTCCCATTCCCCATCCTCTTGCTGAAGCTCTTCTCTGCCTGACGTCAGTGAAAACCTTCCCTTGGCTGCAAAAAACCCCCAAGGAGCAGGACAAAAGTGTCAATTTTTCCCTCTTTAATCCTTCTCCTCCTCTTTTCTTTTCTTGCAAACTGGCCTTTTGCTTCCTCCTGCGTCACCAGCACCGAGCAGGAGCCCTTGACCTGCCGGAGCCCGTGTCCCTCCACTGCTGCTCCTCCCAGCCACATTTCTCCCCTGGACAAGTGGAACACCAGAAAAACATCCTCAGCTCCCCCCCTTACCCTGCAAACTTATTTTTTTTCTTTAAATACACATGAAAATAGCTCTTCCTGAGACTCCTGCTTTTTAATTGTGTAGATATTACAGCTAATTACAGTTCTATTAATATTTCACTTTGAATTAAAGATTTATTTTCCCCACCCTTCTATCCAGGAGGGAATTAAATCCATACCCAAGCCGATTGCAGGCAATGGAAATGCAACCCACAGATAAAAAGGGCCGAGTGTGGTTCCTCTGCCTGTGTCTCTGATGTGAGTGACCTGTGAAGAGGAAGGAGGAGGAGGTGGTGGCTTGGCCATAAATTATTCAAAGCCCTTCTGCAGAGCCAAGCCAGAGAGTCCAGTCCATAAGATGCGGTTTCATGTTTCCTATTTAAAAATTTCAGGTTTCCTATTTAAAAAAAAAAAAAAAAAAGAATAAAAATTGCAAGCAGTGTGTCTTCCTGGGGGTGCTGGGTGACTTTAGCAGTGGACATGGTGACCCTCCTGGCTGGAGAGGGGCCAGGGTGCTGGGGGACTGAGCAGGCTCAGGGCACTCCAGAGCCTCCTGCCCCGAGGAGGGTTTGGGAAAAGGCTGCTGGTGGCCCTGGAGCTGCTGGAGCACTCTGCAGTCCCTGGATAGATGGCGACAGGGGGCTGGGAACTGGCTCGGGGACGTACCCCTCCAACCCTGCCTCCGGGACGGGAGAGGCAGCGACTTGTTCAGTTCCTCTTGCTTGGAGCCTGATGAAGCCGTATCGATCCTGCCGAGGACAGTACCGCATCCATTTGCTGATGGCATTGAACTCTCCTGGAGGATTTGATCATCTTTTGACCCATGTGCTTGGCCACAGCAGCAGTGACCTGTGAGGGATGTGCTGAACCGCTCTTGGGGTAACCCCACGCACGGGCTGCTTCCCCGATACCGCAGGGGCATCTCCGTCCATCCCTGTGCCCTCCTGCCCGTCCTGCTCAGCCACCATGGTGTGGCCTTTCCCGTTGTGCCAGGGGAAGCTCAGCAGCATCGGCCTGAGCTGAGTTTCCAAATGTTAGTTGCGTTTTGATGTTCTCGGTGGTGACGTGAGCGCTGATGATGTTTTGGCTGATGGCAGGGAGAGGTGCCTGAGGAGGGGAGATGTGTGGTCCATGAGGCCAGGAGAAAGGAAGAGAGACACTGTCAGCTCCAGCCACAGTGGCAAGAGCAGCCCCCAAATCCCTGGTCCCCAGGACTGGGTGCAGGGGTTGGATGATGATTATTTTCCATCAGAGCCAGGGGAGCAGCGAGCACCAAGCATCCCTGGGTGAGCAGGCTGCCAGAGCAATCCAGGTGATGCTTCAGCCCAAACTTCTGCATCATTTAGCATGGACACCTTCCCCCAGCGATTCCTTGGGACCTGGGCAAAGCAGAGCAGGCTGGTCTGGTGCCTGGGGGCACAGCCCTGTCCCAGTGCTGCGAGACCCCAGGCTGGGAGTGGGATGCCTCCTTGAAGGCAGAGCACGTGTTTTAGAAATCACTTGGGAGCCTTGGGCTTGACCTGACCTGGAGCAGAGAGCTTGACCTCAGGGTGCTTCTGAGAGCTGCTTTTGGTGAAGGGATTTGTGCCCGGCTTATCCTGCAGTGGCTGGAGCCCCCTCAGCCCTGGCTTGTGTGTGACCCAAGAGCGTGGAGCACTGGCTGTTGCCTCTGGTGTGCCCTGAGGCTCTTTTGGGCTTGGGGCAGGCGGGGGGCTCCTCTCCTCCCAGGAGCTCGGTGGCACCAATGGGCACAAACCCCCCTCCTGCCCATGGCTCTCTGCCCTGCATCATACCGGTCCAAATAGCCCCCTCGGGTCGCCAGGTGATCCCAGATGTAGGTCCTTGGTTGGGTCCGGTGAGGCTCTCCCAACCCTGTTGCAGTGTTTGAGCTGCTGCCTGTGGTGGGGACAACGTGGCTCCTTGACGTTTGGACCCCCTGTCCCCCACGGCTGCTCTGCTCCCTGCGCAGAAGGGCCTGGGTGAGTCCTCGCCCACCCCAGAGCCTTTTGGAAATGACTCACAGACCCCCAGGACAGGCGGACACCGGGTGAAAGCCGCTGCCCTGGAGCCCTGCTTGGGGACAGGAGGTTGCTGCTGGTGGGGCAAAGCACAGCTAAGAGCTGTCACCGTCATCCATCCTTGTGTCCCCTCCCCATCAGCCACCACGCAGAGGTCCTTTTGCTTCGATTCCTGGGGAGGTGGCATCGGTGCTGGCGTGGATGAGGGTTGCACCGTGCTTGTGCACGCATGGGGGGCTGGATGGGGCCGTTCCCCTCCCGGGGCTGCCCTCCCCTGCACCAGAGCAGAATAACAATGAGAACTGCTCCAGCTTTCGCTGTAAGTGAAATCACTGCAACAGCCTGGTCTCTCCGCAGGAGACAGCGCTCCGGGCACGATCCCGTGAGCATCCGAGTCCGCAGGAATATTGCCTCTTGTTTTAATGGCACGAGGGCGGCTCGCCAGCTTTTCAGACGAGTGCATCTCGCTGGAGAGCACGTAGCTCCTTCCAAAGCCCGGCCAGGGCATCGTGCTGGGAGCCGGGTGGTCCTGAGTGCTTCTGGAAAACCAGCTCATCTCCAGCCTCCTGAACAGGGTCTGGGCGACAGGGCTGAGCCCTTCACAGCACCCTTCCTGCCCAGGACCTGGCTGACCCCGCACCGGCGCTGGGATTTTGCTGTACACAAATCAATCCGTAGGGAAGCTGAGGCTGGAAACGCGTGTTGGAAGGGCTGTGCTTTGTTTTTTGGTGTTTGGAGGGGCAGGTGGGGCTGCAGAGAGCTCTCCCCGCAGCCAGGTCCCCCCACCCCGGGGTCCCTGCGTGGGCTGGGTGCTCTCGCAGCCCTGGCGCGCAGGCAGGTGTGCTCCCTAATCGCTCCAGTGACCGATTATCTCCCAGTCATTACCATGATGGATCGGAGCAGTTAATGTGTCAATGGCCATTACTAGGGGGCCGTGTTTTCTCTGGATTAATGAATCGACAAACCACGACGGGTTCCTCGGCGCCGTCAGGGCCTGGGAGGGTGGTTTGATGGCAAAAGGAGACGATGCATGAGCTGTGCTCCATGGGCACGTGTGTGGAGCGGGATGTTCGCATCGTTTTATGGGAGGCTGAAGAGAAGGGCAATGGTTTGGGGTGACGTGGCTTGGGTGAGAGCCTCCTCCTTTGCTGCTGCCCCGTGGAGCTGGTCCCACCTTGGGGAGGGGAAATTTGGGGATGGCTGTTGGTGCATGCAGCGGGAGCCGGAGCCTCTCAGCAGCCTGGTGCAGGGCACCCTCCCTGTGCCCACGCCATGCACCATGCTCCTTGCAGGGTCTTGCAGGGCTTGGCAAAGGTGCGTTCGCACCCGTGGGAGCTGCCGTGGGCCTTCGCTTCTGCAAATGCTGAAATTCGAGGACGTGACCTGCGGGAAGCTCTTTAGCCCCGCGGGGTCTGGAGGTGCAGGTGTCTGTCAGTCCTGCTGCTGCGTTTGTGGCTGCGATGATGGGCTGTAGGTGATGGGCAGGGATAGACGAAAGGCCAAGTCCAAGCAAAATACGTCTCGAAGGGGCAGGAGGGGAGAGGTTCTGGGGACAGCAGGGCATGAGAGGGGCCAGGTCCACCCCTCCTCCTGCCAGCTGGGGCTTTTGCAGCCCTTCGTGCCCGGCGCTGCTGGGCGGAGGGGGCTTGCGGGGCTGCCGGGGGGCAGCCAGGGGGAGTGCGGGGGTCCCCCCGCCGCGCTGCGCTGGTGCTTTAAAAGGCTGGCAGAGCCGCGGCGGGCTTCCAGCGCCTCTTCATGCAAAACTTCCCCAGCCCCGGCCCTCCTCCCCCTCCTCTTCCTCCTCCCCCCCCTCCCCCTCCTCCTCCTCCTCCTCCCCGTCGCGGCTGCGGTGCTCGGAGCGCGGCGGGTCCCGCCCGGCTGCGGCTCGCTCGGCTCCCCGGGCCGGGGCTGGGGGGGGCCGCGGGCTGCCCCCGCCGCGAGCCGCAGGGCCCCCCCCGGGGTGCCCGTGCCCCCCCCCCCCCCCCCAACCCCGGCACCGGGCAGCGGCTGGAGACCGGGTCGGCGGCGCCGCAGAGTTCGCGCTGCCCGCGGGTAAGTGCGGGGCGGTGCGGGAGGGGCGCGGAGCATCCCCGGGCCCCCCAGAGCTTCCCGGCGGGGCTGGGGTGCCCCCTCCTCCTCCTCCCCGCAGCCCCGCTGCTCCCCCCACCTCCCGCTCCAGCAAATTTTCCGCTTTTCCTTTTTATTTTTGTTTTTTTTTGGGGGGGGGCTGCGACAGCGGGGGCTGCAGCAAGGAGCCCCCCCGAGCCCCAGCCCGTCCCCCCCACCCTCCCATCCATCCCATTATTTGCAGTTGTGGGGATGCGGAGCGCTGCCCCTCGCCCCCCCCCCCCCGCAGCACCGCCCGCACCCCGTCGTGGGGGACACGGGGGGACACCCCCTTCCCACTGTCCCCAAGCCTGCTACCTTTGTCCCCAGAGGTGCCCATCGCCCCGGAGCGAGGAGCTGGAGGGGGGCTCGTCCGGCTGGAGGGGGGTGGGCAGGGGTTTGGGGCAGGGGGCAGCGGGCAGGGGCTGGGGTGGGTGGCGGGTGGCTGCCCTCGCCTCGCCGCAGCGGGCAGGGCCCGCAGAGCCCGCCGCAGGGCAGGGCAGGGGGAGAGCCAGCCGCTGCTTTGCCCAGGTCGGTGGGGAAGGGGCTGCCCCTTCGAGCTTGGGGGGGCTTTGGGGGGTAGGAGCCTTCCCCAGCGCCGTGGAGGCAGCCCCGGTTCGGGGCAGGGAGCCCCGCTCCCTGGGCACACACACGCTCCCCGGGTTGTTTTCCTCTCCGGAGCGTTCCCCCGCTCCTCGGTGCTTTTTGGGAGAGCGGATCCGTGTGGCTTTGGGAGCCGCTGGGAAGTTGGCAGCTGTGGGGGAAAAAACGGAGAACTCTCCCACCTCTTGCCTGGGTGCAGCCCCGCCACCCTCCTCCTCCTCCTCTTCTTCCTCCTGGTGTGATGAGTTTGCCGTGCTCTGCCAGCCAGGTTATTTTTCTGTGGGCTGCTTTGGGTTTGGGGGGGATGCCCGTTGCCTTCAGCGGTGGCTGCGGTGGAGAGGCTGCGGAGTGAATCGTTGCCGTCACCGCTGCTGGGTGACCTGTGGCTCGGGGCTCTACAGGGGGATGGCACGGGGTGACCGGGGGAGCTCACCGGCACTGGCCGCTCGCCCGGGGAGGGAGGGAGCTGAGCCGATCTGTTGAATGCAGCGAGGAGCTCGGGAAAATGCCAAGAGAAGTGCCAAAAGAAAAAAAAAGCTCATTCCCTTCCCTCCCTTTGCTCTGTGTGAGCAGGGATTTATCCGCACCGCGGCAGCGGGGTGCAGGGGGACACGCTGGGCAAGGCTCTGGCTGGGGGGAAAGCCGGGGCGAGACCCTCCTCCCTGTGACCTGCCGCCTCCGTGCCGAGAGCCGCGGTCTGGTGGGATGTGCAGAGATCCTGGCTGCAAATTTTGGCCAGCCTGGGTGAGCCGGAGGGATGCAGCGCCGGGGGCTATGGTGAGGGTGGTCTGTCTTTGTGAGGGTGGTGGGTCCCCACAGGCAGCAGCGGGCTCCAGCTGCCCCAGGCTGGGGGGCACAGGCAAGCCCGGTTAGGGGAGGGCTGGTGGTGCTGAGCTGCGCCCCGGGGTGTTGGGGCAGCGGAGGGGGAGCTTCAAGGGGATTTTGCAGCAGGAAGCAAAGCTTGGGTGCAGCCATGGTCCAGCCCCACACCCTGGGGGCCAGCGTCGCCCTGCGGAGGAGCCTGCCGGCTCCCCGAAAAAGGGTGTCACGTGCTTCAACTTTGGTATCAGGCAGGAGGAGGATGGATTTGTCAGCTCAGCCACCCCCTTCCAGCTCTTCCCAGAAAGGCAACAGCTTGAAGATGTGGCAGGTCCTAATCATAATGTACGTGAACCCGCTCCCGCTGCCCTCGCCGGCTTTGTGCCCGCTGCGGGCACCGTCTCTTCCTCTCGGGCTTCGTGTCTAGTGGAGGGGTTTCCTCTGTGGGGTGGTCTGGTTCCTCATGCCCCCGGGCTGTGGGTGGCCCTGCACAAAGCCTGGCTCAGGACGGGGGTCTCTGCCCCTGCTGGAGCTTTCCCAGGCTGGGTACGGGCAGGGGCTCGTGCTGCCGGACCGTGATTTTGGGGTGTAGGTGTGATGGGGAGCAGAAATGCCGGGCAGTGCCGCGGGCACGGCTGGGGACCGGCGCTCAGACTGCGCTCTCGCTCCGAGCCAACGCTGTCCAAGTTTGCAGAAGGTGATCAAAAATTAATTGCGGGATTTTGCTGCACGTGGCAGGAGCGGGGATGAGTGCTGGCTCCTTCCCTCCCTCCGGCCTCTCCCAGCTGGAGCTCTGTGCATGTCGGCTGCTGGCAGGGACCCCGCACCGCCTCCCGCAAGGTGAGCTGGGGCCATCTCCGCTTGCTCCGGGGCCGGATCCTGCTCGCCTTCCCCTCGTTCTCATCCTTCAGAGGGAGGGATTAGCCCTGGCCTGCCTGGAAACGGGAGGGAGGGGGAAGGAGAAGCTTGCCTGCAGTTAAGGAGAGAGAGAGAGATATATATATAATGATAAATATTCCCTGGGTCTGATCTGCACCCAGCGGGAGCCTTTTTCTTTGGAGTTCAGCATCCTCCGGGACAGCAAGGAGGATGGTGGTACCCGGCTTTACCCGGTTGCAGGGAGGTCGAGTCGGCACCGTGGTGATGGGCTCGGGCTCACGCAAACGTAGTGATACTGGTTCGTGCATCGATCGAGGGGGTGCTGGGGAGGGGCTGTATCTTGGAGCGTGTCGGGTGGGTTTTGATGGTAACATCTGGGGTCTCTGCTCGCCGCTGCCTGCTGAGCCGTGGCCTTGCTTTTCCTCTGAGCGAACGCTGCAGTACTTGACCTGAATACTTAAGGTTTTGCCTGTCGAGAGAGAACTTAACCTGGTGTCCCCTCCCTCCGTGTCTAAATTCCGCTGTACTTCATGGGGCTTTTGCAATTAAAAAAACGAGGAGCCAAAGTGAAGTTCCCTGTAATCGCTTGCAAGCGTGCGCTAATTGGGGTATTGTGCTGCGTGCTGGCTGGCCTCTCTTGCTGAAGGAATAGCAGGTGGGGAAAGAAATGGAAAGAAATGGCCTTGATTTTCAAAAAGATGCTGGCGAGCTCATGGCAGAAGCTGGCACAGCCCTCCGGGTGCCAGGGCTGGGCTGGGGAGGTCTCCTTAGTGGTGGGCTGATGGGTGGTCGCCTCCTTGGCAGCCAGGGATGGGGTCGTGCAGGTGAGTGCCAGGCTCAGCATCTTGGCCGCTTATTCCTGCATCTCCTGGACCGCATCACCAGCTCAGCCTTTGCCTGGTTTAACAAGTCCCGATGCAACTGGGTGGGCTCAGCGCAAAACCAGTGAGTGCCCTGGCTCTGAACTGGGAGCCACCAGGTCCCGCTGCAGGCAGAGCTCTGCGGTCCATGGGAGCAGGGTCTGCTCGGAGAGGGGTGGGATGCTCGGGCCGCCCTGCGATAAGCCCCGGCTGGGATCCGAATCACTCGGCTCTGCCCGCTGCCGGTGGGGATAAAGCCGCGGTGATTAGCGCTTAGGTTGATGGCACATGAGACAGGAACTCGCCTGCCTGCAGCGGCACGGGCTTCACAGAGCTAATGGCAGTAAAATGCCTTGGTTTTGACTGGGAGTCCTGCAGGGAGCAGAGCAAGGGAGAAAAATGTGCTGTTTCCTTCCCTTTTTTATTTATTTCCCTCCCCAAAGGAGCTTTTTCATTGCTGCAAAATCCCTCCGTCGAGGGGCAGGTCTGGGGGTCCAGCGAAGAGCCCTCCTGTGCTGTGCAGCCACCACGGGCCAGGTCTCCTCTGGGCCAGGGCTGGCAGTCAGGCTGGGAGATCACTCTCTCGGGATCGGTCGGTGCGATCTGGTGTCCCTCTGGGCTGTCTGCTCCCAGGGCTGCGGGGAAATTTTGCAAACAGAACCCATGCGATGGGGCCGGGGGGCTCCAGTTGCCTCTCCCAGAGATGCACCAGCCCTGGGAAGTGACCGCCAGCGCTTGCCTTGGCTCCAAAGCCCTGGGGCACAGACCCCCAGCTGCAGGACGGGCTGCCCAGCCCCGGGGATGTGTGTCTAGTGGCAACGCAGCCGGGGATGGATCCCAGTGCCTGCGAGCACCTCTGGGCTCTGCGGGACGGGGCGAGCCCGGATTGTGTCTCGCTGCAGCTCTGGCTGGTGTGGTGCTTGTAGGGATGCGTGGAAGGAGCTGTGGGAAGGAGCTGCAGAGGTGAAGCCGGGATGGTCGGTCCCTGCCTCTGAGACACGGTCCCTCCTCTGACACTGGAGATCGTTTTGCAGCCGCAGCTCTGCGTGGCACAGGGGCATTTTTAACCAGCGTTTGATTTCTCCTGCCCAGCCAAGCCCTCGCCCTGCTCCATCCAGGGCCCTTTGCGGATGGCGAGGATGGTGCTGGCTGGTGGCTCGGTGGCACGGCCACCACTAGAGGGGAGCAGGATGCCACCGAGCAGGACTGGCCCTATGTCCTGGGGTGCTGGGCACCTGCAGGTCACGAGCACAGCTCGGGAGCCACGTGCTGCCCGTGGCTCTCGCTGTGCCGGGGCAGCAGCAGCCCCAGCACCCGCTTCTGCAGCTCCTGAGCTCCGTCAGATCAGTCTGACTCAGGCCGGGCGATGACCCGTGCCCGGGGTCTGGAGATCCACTCGGTTTGATTAGTCCTTGCGTTGATTTCTAGGTCGTGGATCCGGCCATCTCGTGGCCGGGATGAGGGCGATGGAAAGGCTCATTCCTCGCTGACAATGTGCTTGTGGGAAGTGGGAGAAAGCAGCATTGTACCTTCCTTTGGCGCTGGGATAAATGCCACGCTGGGCACTTCTCCCACCCCTTTTATTACCACCCTTGGGGGGGGAGGGGGTGTACGTGCTCCCAGCTTGTTGCAAATCTCCAAATATTCCTTCCCCCAGGTGGTGCTGGGGCTATGCAGGGCGGGCAGGAGGGTGGCTCCATCCCCTCGCTGCCCGTAGCACATGGGTAGGGCTGTTCCCTGCTCCGTGAGCACCCGCTGTAGGCAGGCGTCTCCCTCCAGATGTGCGTCTCCCTCCAGATGTGCAGGACCAGCCTCATAGGGGAAGGGCTGCTTCGGGGAGGTGCAGGCGCTGGGCTCCCTGGGGATGCAGAGGCTGGTCCCACACCTTGGAGGAAGGATGGGTTTCCCTTCTTCTTGCCCTTGAGCTTTAAGGCCTGGGGGGTCCTGCCTGCTCGCCCAGCGGCACCCCAGGGCTGGGCGCATCCCCAGCACGGGTGGGACCAAGATTTGGGCTGTGTGGGGCCGTGGGGATGCTCAAGGCAGGTGGGGGGTGACGGGGGGAAGGGGATGCTCATCTCCTGTCCCTTCCCGACGAGCGCTCAGGGCTCATCGGGTAATTCAGGCTGCATCTCCCCTAACGATTCAGTGAGGGATTCAAACCAGCTCCCCGCTCCCCTCCCCGTTATTTGCTCTTTCTTCTTGCCTGCCGTGATATTTTTACCTTCAGTTCGCTCAGATTATATGATCAAAGGGGAGAGAACAAAGAGGAAAAAGCTTAAAAGAAGGAAGGGAGAGGCTGGGGGCTCGGGGGCACCGCCAGCTCCGCGGGAGCTGCCGGGGGCTCGGAGGGTTTTCCTGGGAGCGGGTCCATGGGGTGACCATCACAGCTTCTCTGATGGGCAGAAACGTCGCAGCTCCAGGGGTGAGGGTGTGAGAAATGACCTGATTTCAGCTGGCACGGGGGGGCTGCGGTGTTTGAGCACCTCTGGGGCTCCCCATCATCTGCCTCCTCGCCGCGGGCAGAGCTTGACCCCCACCCAGGCTGTAGCAGGGGCTGCTTTCCCCGGCTCCGCTCCCACTGCCGACGCATGGGATGGTTCTTGCAAAGGAGAAGGGACCACGCGGAGGGTTGATCCCTGTTCCCGATCCCCACCCAAGCGGGGCCGTGTGGGTGCTCTCCCGGCGGTGGGGTGGGTGGGTGTCATGCCGCAGCACTCCCGAGCTCCAGAGCTCAGCACTGGGTAATTCTGGTTGCTTAAAAGCCCCGGCTGTCAGAACCGCTTTGGAGATGGGTCTTCAAGTGGCTCCGACGGGCAGGGATGTGCATAATTTATGGAGGTGAGTTGAGGGAAGGGCTCTCCTGGCTGGGCTGGGGCTGGGAACCTCCTCCGTGGTGTAAAGGGGCTCAGCACGGCCGGCTCCGGCGGGCAGCACCCCTCGGGGTCGGCTGAGGATCCGGCCCGGGCTCGGCTGCCGGGCTCTGCGCTTGAGCTGAGATTAATTTAAGCTGTTTCTTCGGTCTCGCTGTTGCAGCCTGTCCTGCTCGGGGAATGCATTTGCCTGCTCAGCTCTCCTCTGCTTTTTGGTGTCTTACATTAATCATGCGCTGCCCTCGCAGCATCCATCAGCGGCTGCTGGGAGGCGGCAGGGACGGGCTGCAGGGGAGAGCCCTCCCCCGAGGGGAAACTGAGGCAGGGGCAGCTCCAGGGTGTGGGGAGGGGGACAGGAGGGGATGCTCGGGAGAGGAGGGGACTTGCCACTATATCCAGTGGCTGTTTAAAGAGCAGGTTTGTCCCCAGATCAGCTCAGGGTCTAAATCGAGCTCAGCTTTAAGGTGGCCACTTGGTTCCAGTGCCTGGCTGTGCCCTGGGGCAGGAGGGATGCTCTAGGGCAGGCGGGGACCAGGGCTGTGGGTGCATGTGGGGTTTGTCCCCCTCTGAGCACTGTCCTGGGGCATGTCCCACCCTGGCAGCTCCCTGAAGAGGGGATGGGATGAGACAGGTCGTGGGGCCTCCCTCCAGCCCCACGCTGGCCACCGACCTGGTCCTGCTCCTCTGGGCAGAGTGAGCCAGGACCCCTGCACTGGGCTGGATGCGGTTTGGGCTGAGCCAGAGCTGCTGGCACAAACCAAATCTCAAGTGAATCCCAAATCTTTTTTTTTTTGCAATAACCCCCAGTGCTAATTTCTGCCGGGCTCCTGATGAAAGCTCAGCGTAGCTGATGTCCTCTTCATGCTCGTGCTTAATTTTCTCTCTCTCCCCCTCCCTCCTGTCCCCCCACCCACCAAGGGCTCCGGAGGAAGGACCCAAAGCTTTCCTTGGGCTCGCGTCTCCGCCGCCGCCTCTCCTCCCCGGCGCAGCCATGCAGCCCCCGGTGCTCTCCGGCAGCCCGGCTGCCTGCAGCTCCCCGGGGTCCGGCATCACCGACGGGAGCCGCTGAGGCTGCGGCGAGCGGGAGCCCCCGGAGCCATGCCGCCCGCCCGCGCCAGCCTCGCTCCCTGACCGCCGCCGCGTTTCGGGCCACGAGCTCTGCCCCAGCACGGCTTCGGCGATGAGCGGGGGGTATTTTTGCATGGAGCGTCTCTCCTTCTGCCTCCTCCTGAGTGCCTGGAGCTGGGGGTGGGCGCCCGGCGGTGCCGCCAAGCCCAAGGGCCAGGGTTACCCGCACATGAACTCCATCCGCATCGACGGGGACATCACGCTCGGGGGGCTCTTCCCCGTGCACGGCCGGGGCGCAGAGGGCAAAGCCTGCGGGGAGCTGAAGAAGGAGAAGGGCATCCATCGCCTGGAGGCCATGCTCTTCGCCTTGGACCGCATCAACAACGACCCCGACCTGCTCCCCAACATCACCCTGGGCGCCCGCATCCTGGACACGTGCTCGCGGGACACGCACGCCCTGGAGCAGTCGCTGACCTTCGTGCAAGCCCTCATCGAGAAGGACAGCACCGAGGTACGCTGCGTCAACGGCGGGCCCCCCATCATCACCAAACCGGAGCGGGTGGTCGGCGTCATCGGTGCCTCGGGCAGCTCCGTCTCCATCATGGTGGCCAACATCCTGCGGCTCTTCAAGGTAGGGTAAAAATAACCACCCGGAACCACCGCGGGGGTTTTTGCAGTGTTTCTCCACGCATGCCTCTTCCTCCACGGCTCGGGGTAGGCAGGAGCCGGTGGCTTTAAAACCCTTCTCCTGCCTCCCCCAAGTCCCCAGGGATGCCTTCCTCCATCCCCCACCTGTGACAACACTTTTAGCAGAAGGATTTTTATTTCTTCTCCCCCGACTTCGTGGCAAGGGGGGCTGCTGATGCGGCTGGCGTCAGCGGGGCTGCGGGAGGGAGGTGGCCTTGCAGGGGAAGAATGGGGAGATGGACTGAGGATGGGATAACTCGGGCTGGAAGGGACTGTGGGGAGGCTCAGCCACCACCTGTGACCCCACCTCTGGGGTCAGACCGGGTTGCTCAGGGTTTGGTCGTGGTGGATCTTGACAACCTCCGAGGCTGGAGAGGGCCCAGCCTCCCTCAGAGCTCCCCGAGGGTTTCTGGGGTGCAGCCCTCGCCCCCTCCCCGGCTGTCACTTGAGGGAGCGGTGTCACCCAGGGGGTCAGCCTGGGGGGACCCTGGCTGTCCCACTCAGTGCCCTGGGTGTAAGATATCCTTTGCCATCACACAGGACACGCGGGTCACCTCCCTGCCTGTGGCTGTCACCTCTCCACGTGCCTGCCTGCAGGGAGCTGATAGCTGGGAGCATTTCGCTGTACTCACGCTGACAGCGGTTACGGGGGGTGGCTTGATAAGGGGGTGAGGGTCATACCCCCAAGATGTAAGGTCCCGCCATAGTCAGATGGCTGGGTAGCCACGGGGCTGCTGCGTTCGCTGCTGGGACGGAGGCAGCTATCGCCCACGGGGTGCAGGGACGGCTGTGACCGCTCGCTGCTCCAGCCCAGGGGACACCAGCCAGGCTGGGGACACTTGTCCTGTGCCCCTGGCCCCGGGTGTGCAGGGGGGAACGGGGCGCTCAGGGCTGCGGCGGGACGAGGGCTGCCTCTCTCTCCCCGTGCCAGCCGCGGGAAAGCCGAGGAGTTCATAATTACTTTCCCCCTCGCCGTGCATTTATTTATCCACAGCATCATCCCTGGGCTAGAGAGAGTGTTTGAACAAGAGCCCCCTCCGCAGCGAGCGGCAGGGAGGAGTGTAAACACCCAGCAGCCGTGGGAGCCCTGGGCTGCCCGCGGAGGGGGGTCCCAGCACCCCGAAACCCCTCGGTTCTGCAGGATCGGGGCCGTTTTCCTTTTTCTCTTTCCCCTCTTGTGCTGGGAGCGCCGGGTGCCCTCCTGGGAGGGCTGGGAGCTGTTAGTGAAGACAGAAAAAACAGATTGCTGATGGAGTTTGATTTTTCTGGGTCCCTTTTTTTTTTAAAAAAAAAAAAAAGTGTTAATGTTCCAGGCGACGAGTGAGAGGGCTACTCAATAATTAAAGTAATATAAATTAGAGGGAGCGGGAGGAACTTAAAAGCTATTTGCTGAGACAGAAAAGATTGAATGCTTGCTTGGGAGAGGAGGAGGCAGGCAGTGGGAAAGCAGGCAGGAGAGTGACAGTCGGAGGAGCAGGGGTACCTACATCCTTTCTAGGTTGTTATTTTTTTTTTTCCCCCTTTTTTCCTCCAATTTTGATCCTTGGGCAAAGCGGCTGTGACCCGTGCAGGAAGGATGTCACGGAGCCCACACTTAGCCATGCCCCAGCCGTGTACCTGGGCACTGGTGAGGGCATGTCTGAAGCCCTGGGTGTCCTCAGCGGCTTCAAAACCCAGAGCTGATCCCAGCCCGATGTGGCAGCGAGGAGGTGGGTGGAGGATGGAGACCTCGAAATCCCTGGGAGGGGACGACGCAGGACGAGCTCAACCCTTCCTAGACAGCAGTGAATCCCCGTGTGGGGGTGACGGGGTGTGCATGCGGGTGGGTGCAGGGTGGGTGCACTCCCCGGCGGGTCCCAGCACAGGGACATCATCCCTGTGGGACGTGGGGTCCCTGCGGTGGCTCGGGGGGCTCGAGGAGGCTCTTCCCCCCCCACCCCGCCATGACCTACAAGCTGCTGCTGCTCTTTGTTATTCAAATAGTGGGTTTATGGCAGGGACATGCTTAAAATGAGAATAAGGCGACTTCCATTTCACGCCGCTGCTGACCTTTAAGCGTGGGTGGCTCCGCTCGGAGGTTCAGCAAAGCGTTTGCCTTGCACAGGCGGTTGCCTTTGCCCATTCCCTTGGGAATGACCCTTGCCGGAGCTCTGGCTCCTGCCCGGGCATTGTGGCACGAGGCTCACGTCCCCCTCGGTGCCTGTGCCAGGAGCCCCCAACGTCCTCCCAGCGAGAGGATGCTGGTGTAAAGTGCCGGGAGCCGAAACAGGGGGACCCATCCCCATCCCCAGCCCCATCCCCATCCCCAATGCTGAGGGAAGCACCGGGGCCACCTGCCCTGGCTGGGGCTTGGAGCCCCCTCCCCACGGGGGCATCGCAAGTGCCCTCTAAGTACTTTGATTTTTAAATCGCTGAAGTGGCTCTCCGGGAGGGTTGTGGCACATCCAGCGAGTGGCACAGGCATAAAATCAATTAGATTTTTGCGCTCACACCCGCGCGCCCGTCGGATCGCGGGCAGGAGCCCTCCCTTCCCTTTGCTGAGCCGCATTTCCACGGTGGCTCCCCTCGCCCTGCTCCGGCTCCCCTCGCCCTGCTCCGGCAGCAGGTCTGCATCCCACCGTGATGCTGCAGAGCCCTCGGTGGGAGGGGGTCACAGCAGCCCCCCCTGATTTATCCCCCGGAGCTTGTAGCAGCCCCTTCTCCGCTCCCCACCACGTGCACAGCGGAGGTGGCTGTTCCCACCCCAGGGCGATGCTGTCCCCCTCTGTGGTCCCTCGCCCCATCCCACGCTCCCCTCCCCTGCATCCCTCCCTCACAGCCCCTGAGCCTGGCCCCTCCCTGCCAGGGGTTTTGTCGCTCCCGCGCTACATAAATAAATAAGGTGTCCTTCGTTAGATGCCACTGCCTAATTAAAGCTGTACATCAGTGGAACAACTTGCAGATGCGGCATCCTCTGTCCAAGCTGGTTTCATCACTCCTCGCAGCTCTGCCTGCAGAAAAACCTTCCCCCAAATCCCCGCTCTCGGCTCCTTGCGATAGCATCTCTCTGGCGTCACTGCCAGAGCTTTCTGGCACGCTCCAGCTCCTTCCCACCCCTTTCCGCTGCCTTTCCAGCCCCAGCAGTACCCGATTTCTCCTGAACCACCACAGCAACGATTGTGTCAAAGGAACCAGGTCTGTCCCCTGCAAACGTGATCCCTGAAAAGCTGTGTCAGGGTTTGGGGTGCATTTTTCAACCCCATCCAGGAAGAGCTGGGACATGCTGGAGCTCGAGTGCTCAGCCGGGGCGAGGAGCATCTCTGGTGAGAGGATGGGTTTGACACGTGCTGGACACTTTGAGGCGCTTGTTTTCTTCGTGGCAGCGAGTACAGCAGCTCTTTTTAGCGCAGGGGTGTTGTACAGCGTTAATAAGGGAGGATGCTGCCCGTCGTGTGTGCGGCAGGAGCCGGGTGTGCTGCGCACCCGCAGGCACACGAGGTTGTGCTGCCGGGGGCCGGGCTGCTGGAGCTGGATCAGGCCCCTGGTGCTGAGCCCCCCAGGCTTGGGTCTGCTCCCTGCCTCTCCTGGGTGGCATCGCTCTGCCATGGGGGACACCTCGAGGCTTTGGGGTTGGTGGGACGGGAGGGATGCTGCATTCAGCACCGCACGTCCCCACTGAGTGGGTAAATAACCTTCCCGAAGGTGAGAAGGCAGAAATTCGCCGTGGGATGCTCTGATTAATCACCTACTGCTGCCACTTCCTCGCCTTGTTCTTTGCTGGGTTTATTAAAATAAATTGCAGCTGCCTGGCTCCCCTGGGCTGCCCCAGCCCCGCAGCCCCTGGCCACAGTGGCTCCCCCCTAGGTCCCCGGGCACGGCTCGGTGAGGAGGAGTGAGAGGCCGAAGGCAGGGGATGGCCGGTCTGGCAAGGAGCACGCTGAAGGGCAGCGGCCGTGGCTCTCTGCTTTGCTTTCGGCTGGGACAGGAGCTGTTATTTTTTTGGAAAAAGGGATGCAACCACCCTCTGGCAGCACCGGGATTTTCCGCTGGAGCCGCCACCCCAGAAGCCGGGTCCACGGGCAATTAAGAAAAAGTTTTCCCTCTCGGCGCTGGTTTTCCATCTGCCTCTGGCACCCCTGGATGAGCCATCTCGGCATCGGCCCGTGCCGGGGCTGGCCGGGAGATCCTCCTGCAGCTACTGCGCTTCCCGGGGCTTCATTTCTTGACAAGAGCCAGATTTATTGAAGGGACCAAGCAGCCTGTGCCCGGCTGGTGCTAGCCCTGGCATTGTAGCTGCCTGATTTACACGCTCGGTTTAACGGGTCGCGGCAGAGGAGCGGGCAGGTCGGGGAGTCCGTTGCTCCCTGCCCCAGGCTGTGTCCCCTCGAGCGCGGCCGTCCTGTGTCACCGGAGCTGGAAAATGGAGGAGTTGTTTGTTACTGGCTCCGTGTTGTGTCGCATCGCGATGCTCGAGTGATTTGCCTGCTCTGTGTGGTTTTCAGCTGGGGAAACTGAGGCACGGAGACCTGGCAAGCAGCCCAGGGTGTGCGGGATCTCCGAGGAGATGCCGAGGACTGGATCCTGTCTCGGCCTGGTCCCCGCTCACCCCCTCGCTCCTCCAGCCCCCGCGGTGCTTTACGCTCTCCCTAATTAAAAGCTGCCGTCCAAATGGCTCAATGATGGAAATTCTAATTAAATCAATTCCATCTTGTCGGTGAACCAGAGGTTTGCATAAGATATGCATGAAATTAGTAATTATGGTTAGGGAATTAGCTGCTCTCGACCCCATCTCTGGCGTGGGGGGGCTGGTGCCAGGGGCAGCGGGGCCGGGGCAGGAGCCCCTTCCCATGGGGATGCTCCGTAACGTCATGTGTGGCTCTGGCTGTGCGACAGCCCGTTTGTTTTTCGGCTCCTTCCCTCCTGGCTGCTCAGGCTGAGGTTCAGGTTGATGGTTTAAGTCGGAGCATCGCAGCCCTGCAGGCTGGGGCTGTGCTGAAATCGCCTCTTTTGCCTAATTCTTCCCAATCGGGAGGGGATTCTCTCTGCTGGTGGTAGACACGATGCCACATCGGCTCGTAAGCCAGCGGTGATGAAATGAGTACAAAATCAAGGCCTTTTTGCAGTGCATTTGAGGCTGGTCACACCAGTGCATTGACCCAGGGGCTGGGGGGAGCAGGATGACACCCCCAACCCCGGCTCCCACCTGCTCTTACCCCGAGGGAAGTTTCTGCAGGTTGGGGGTGTTTTTGGATGATGCTGACTTTTTTCAGCTCAAAATAAGGGATGAAGGAGGTTTTAACCCCTGCCTTGGGGTTATTCCCCACTTTGGATGAGAGAAGGGAGCCTTGGGGTAGAGGAGAGCTGGTCCTGCTGATTTCCCCGCCAGCACCGTTGTATTTATCCCAGGCTGGAGATGAGCCAGGCGAGGTACCACTGATGCCTAAATATGCAGCTGAGATACGTTTCCAGCTTCCCCTCCCCACTGCATCTTTCTAAGAACCTTGAATTCCCTGCCTGCATTTTGCTTTTATGGACCTAAAAGGACTTTTGTCTTTTATCTGAGAAAATAGCTGGTGCCGGGAGTTGGGCTACGGTAGACCAGGAGATCAAAAAGGCAGAGGGGGAAAAAGGCTGAAGAAGTGTATGAAACGGTCATTTGGGAACTGGTATTTTATTTTCACTTCCATCCAAGGCAGAGGAGTGAGAGAGAAAAGCTCTTTCCATTTGTTTATTAAAATACAGCTTCCAGTTCGTAGCCTGTAGATCAACAGGTATTTTTTTTAGGCGTCATTTCCCAGCAGAGGTTCGAGCAGGTTGGTTAAACCCAGATGTGCTCCGGGCATCTGGGCTTGGATGGGATGTGGTGGCACAGGGAATAGCTGGGAAGTCTCCATCGCCAGTGCCCTGCTGAGGAGGCAGGGACCTATTTAAACTAAACCACTTTGCAGAGAAAAAAAAAATTGGGAAGGGATTGGTTGAGGTGTTGGAGCGAGTCCAGAGGAGGGTGACCAAACTGGTGAAGGGTCTGGAGGGTCTGACCTACGAGGAACGGCTGAGGGAGCTGGGGGTGTTTAGCCTGGAGAAGAGGAGGCTCAGAGGTGACCTTAGTGCAGTCTACAACTACCTGAAGGGAGGTTGTAGCGCAGTGGGAGTCGGCCTCTTCTCCCAGGCAACCAGCGACAGGAGAAGAGGACACAGCCTCAAGCTTCAGCAGGGGAGGTTCAGGTTGGACATTAGGAAGCATTTCTTCTCAGCAAGGGTCATTAGCCATTGGAAGGGGCTGCCCAGGGAGGTGGTGGAGTCACCATCTCTGGATGTGTTTAAGAAAAGCCTGGACATGGCACTTAGTGCCCTGGTCTAGTTGCCATGGTGGTATCAGGGCAATGTTTGGACTTGATGATCCCAGAGGGCTCTTCCAACCTCATTGATTCTGTGATTCTGTGTGGGATCCTCGGGACAGGCAGGGTTGCATCCCTGACCCTGAATTTCCTTTGATGTGGGCACTGCTGCTCTCCGTGCCCAGTCTCCCTGTGGCACAGGCATGCTGCATGCTCCCCCTCCAGCCCAAGCCCCATCCTCAGCTGCAGGCAAGGCAGGGAGGAGGCGAGGCGAGCAGGCACGGAGCACCCCCCGTGTTCCCCCCCCGGGATGAATGATTGCCAGGCGAGCGCCTCGCCTGCTGAGCAGAATTTTAATCGAGTCTCATGCGCCGGCTCCCGGTCACAGATACCCAACGAGCAGATCACAGCCCCTCGGAAAGGAGCACAAAGCAGATTGTCACAGAGAATAATCCTATTTGTGCCTTGATAACGATTCCTTCCTTTCCTTCTCCCACTCCTTCTCCATCTCTCCCTTTTTTCATCTTGTATTTTGCAGGTAGGTAGAAGGGTGGCTGCTCCTTTCCAGGGGCCTTTTAGCATTCAGGTGGAGTAGTGGGTTTGTAACACTGGTATCACGTTTAAAAGAGAGAGAGAAGGGAGTAGAAGAGGAGAAAATAACAGAGAAACTGGGAGATGCAGCCTGGGAGCAGGAGCGGTGGAGGATGCGGTGGGTTGTGGGTGCTGGGAGGGTTTGGAGACCCAGGAGGGTCCATGGGGTGGCTCTGGTGTGTCTCCCCATCCTTGGGACTCTGCTGCCCAGCCGGGCTCCCAGCAAGGTGGTTTGATGTTATAACATGAAGTAAGATCCCCACAGACCACAAACATCCCTCTGCCTGCTCCAAGCCCACCCAGGTGTCTCGCTGCTGGGAATTGGCTAATTGGTTAATGGGGGGTGGTGATGGGTGAGGCCGAAGGCAGGCTGAGCTGATTGGGGCACCCGGCATGACCCAGGTGCCCATTGAGCCCAGGGATTACTGGGATCCATTGCAGCCCCCGTGGCTCCAGCAGTGCCTGTGCTCCTGCAAGTGGCAATTACTGAATTAATCCTAAACTGGATTAGAGGGAGCAGGAGAGAGGGGGGAAAGTCCTCTCAGAGCTGGGGATTGCTGCTCTGCGCCTGCTTGGCCCCAAAGCACGGGGTGGTTTGGGATCAGCGATGCCCTGGGCTGTTCCTGCTCCTTGTCCTGGCACTAAAGCATCATCTGCGGGAAGGTGAGAGGGCAGCGGGTGGCTGGACCCTTCCCCAGGTTGTGTCGGCTCCAGGTAGGGCTGTTGCCATCTCTGTAGGCACGGTGAGGCTGGACCGTGGCAGCTGGCTGAGCTCCAGCCCCTGTGATTATATTGCTGCTGAATTTAAACCCTTGCCCAGGCTTTGGGCAGGGCTCTGCCAGCCCCTGGGAGAGGGACCTGCTGGGGCAGGGGATGAGGGGACGATGGATGGGGCTGTCTGGGTGTTCGGTGTGTCTTGGGTAGAGAACTTCAGGCTGACGGGGAGAACCTGGGCTTGATAATTTAATAAGCCTTTTCCATCTTTAAGATAAATTAACATCTGTGGTGTGTGTTGGAGATGTAAAGTGCTGTGCAAGTGTTAAGCATCGCATGATCCTGCGGTGCTAAATCATTTTAATGTACTGTGCGAGGTGCAGCAGCTCTGGTTAATTTAAAGGGCTTATTTATGGCTTGGGTGGACAGGACCTGATGGGCTGGGGTCGGCTCTGTCCTTCCTGGGGCAGGAGCAAGGTTTTCTCTTTGGCCTCTCCCATTCTGGGTACATCTGATGCTCGGGAGACCCTTCTGGGGTCCTGCTGGGTGTCCCTGAGCTTCAGGTGGTCCCTGACACCTCCAGGGATGAGCCAGTGTGTGGCCAAGGCTTGGTACCTGCTGTCCTTGGATGGTACTGGTCCCCTTCGCTCAGGCAGCACCCAGTGGCACCCACAACTGTCATTCTGGCTGGCACCCAGGGAGCACAGAGGGGAAATCGTAGGTGGCAGGTGGGCAGGCAGGCATGTTACGTGCAGAAATAGCCTGGGATGCTCTGAACCTCTCCCTGTAAAGACCAGGGCTGCCCAGCTCCTTGGTGGACCTCGAAGAGACTTGGTGGTATGGAGGAGATGTGTGTCCTGGCATGGCTTGTGGTGGTTTTGTGTCTCCCATGCCCAATTATGGATTGAAATCAAAGTCTTTGAGTTGCCACCAAGACGCAGTAGAGCTGATCACCCTCCACTTTGTGGTCTCCCCTCCATGAGCTGCTGGTCCTGGGTGCTGTGAAGCATCCCATGTCTGTCCAGTGGCACATGCTCCCACCTGACCCATGGTCTTCCTCAATTTCCACCTCCCTCTCCTCCACAGCAAGGCTTTGGGAGCATGGGCAAGGCGAGGGCATCGCAGCAGGATGGAGATCACCTCTTTCTCCTGACACTTTGTCTTTTCCCCCCTCCATCCCAGATCCCTCAGATCAGCTACGCCTCCACCGCCCCGGACCTGAGCGACAACAGCCGCTATGACTTCTTCTCCCGCGTCGTGCCGTCCGACACCTACCAGGCCCAAGCCATGGTGGACATCGTCAAAGCCCTCAAGTGGAACTATGTCTCCACCCTGGCCTCTGAGGGCAGCTATGGTGAAAGCGGCGTGGAGGCCTTCATCCAGAAGTCCAGGGAGGATGGTGAGTGGGATTCCCCTGGCATAGGGGCTCGGCGGGGACTTTGGAGCAGCTGGGGCTGGAGGAGAAAAGGCAATGGATGGGGATGGAGGGGTGCGTCTGGTTGGGCTGCTTGGTCCGAGCTGGGTTGTGGTTGTGGTGCATGAGCAGGGGGGGATGGCATGGTGTGGGAGATGATCCCCGGGCAGTGCGGGTTTTGGGGCTGCCCTGCTGATTGAAAGGACAGCGTAGTGTCCAGCAAGGACTGGGACCAGCAATCCCAAGCTGCCTCCGCAGGGCAGGCTGCTTTATTGCCGCCAGCTCCTTTCAGAAAGCACCTCGAGATCCTGTTTCCTGCTCACCAGGAGACCTCAGATCTGCTGGGCTGGTGACTGCCGAGCTGGTCTAACCCCCTCCCTCCGCAGCCGAGCCACGGCGCTGGGCACGTTCCAGAAGAAAAGACTTTTACGAATGCTCCCAGGTTTTAACAGAAAATCGAGTTGGCACCGGTTCATGCTTGGGCCAGTTTTAGTGGAATTATCCCCGCGGGCAGGTGATCTAACTTGGCTATAGGCTTCGGACAGGCGGAAAGTCCGTGCTCAGCAAAACTCTTTGGGAGGATTTGTCTGGAGCCAGAAAGCATTTTGCTGACGGGAGCGCTGGGATGCTTAGGGGGGATTAGCAGCCTCGGGAGCGGCGGAGGAGCTCGTGGGTACCCGCTGGTGGCTGAGCATCAGCCCCAGGACCAGCTGAGACCGTGAGGAGCTGCAGGAATCGCTGTTGCGGGTGCTATAACCATGAGGCTGGAGCTGCCTTGAGACCCCACGGAGGGACCAGCACAGCACCAGAGTCCTCCCTCGCTCCAGCATCGCTTTGCCTCTGCAGCATTGCGTGCACGGGGCGAGACAGGAGCTAAAGGGTGTTTTCTGAGGCAGTTAAAACCCTGCAGCGCGCAGGCTGCTGCCTGTTACTGGCTTAACTGTATCTGAATGGCACATTAAGTTCTGGCAAAATCGGTGGGGCACCAGCCTATCTGGCGGTAGTCAAACTGCGTTATGGCCTTATAAATGGATAAAGGGAATAAAAACTTCTAGGTGATGAGCTCCTAATCAAAGCCCTATAAATAGGAACAGCGTTAATTCTGTCTCGCGCACGCACCCTGGCACCGGGAACCGGCTGTGCTTTTAATATGCAGAGAAACCCATCTGGGGAATTCAACCTGGAATCTGCTCTTCAGGATTTTTAACTTGAAAAGCAGAATATTTTCACGGGGCTGCGGTTTTGCAAGGAGGAGCGCGTGGGGATGCTCCAGAGTAGGATGCTCGTTGTACGGCTGGGTGCCAGGCGTGCTGCAAGCGTGCCCCGTGATGGGGATGCGAGCGTGAGCGGTGCCAGGGTGCCTGCGCAGAGCTGGGGTTGTGTCTGCACGCAGCCGGGTCTGATGGCGAGTTGCTGCAGGGAAATATGTGGATCTGGAGATGCAAAGGTGCCGTCGGGTGTGAGTGGTACCCGGAAAGGTCTGGGGGAGTGGGATGGGGTGCCCCACGGGATGGGGTCCCCCATGGAGGGGCTGCAGGGCTGCCAGCAAAGGGCTGCATTCATGGCTCAGCTAACAGCCTCACCGCTCACCCTGCGGGGTTTGTAAATGGTACCAGCAGCCCTGTCTGGTTAGTGGTGATAACAAGAGTCTCATCTGATTACAGGAGGAATAAGGGAAAGCAGCCTTTGGGGGGTAAGGGGGGTATTTTGCATGATCTTAAGCGTTTTTCCACCCAAAAAGGGAGTTTCCTTGCCCGCCTTGAGCCGGCAGGTCCTGCCCTGCAGAGTGCTCCGGGCAGGGCTGATGGGTGACATGGGGAGGTGACAGTAATACTGGGTTAAACAGCTTCATTAGCCCCTGCCTGGCCCTGTTGTGCCCTTATCCTGCAGCAAGCACGGCCGGAGGATGCTCTGCTGCACCCCTGGGGTTCTGGGTGCTGGGAGGAGCGGGTTGATGCACAGGCAAGATTCAAACCGACGCTCCTCCTCCATTAAGCACCAGTAAGGAGCGGCTGTGGTGACTGGTGGTCCCACTGCAGCATGAGCGCTTCTGCTTTGAGATACCTGTGGTTACCAGGAATTCTTGTAACCAGATGGTTAATGATACGACGGCGTAATTGCAGAGTAAACGAGGGTACATGGAGTCGAAATGCACGCGTATTAATCCAGGGCTGAGGCAGTCCTGTAATTTGTGTATCCACATAACCCGCCGATTATGTGCATTAGTGATAATTTAGTTATCAAAAAGCATAACTCCGCTGTAATTGCGGTATAACAGCGGCGTAAGTGCAGCCCGCGCGTTATCAGCGGTAGTGCCGCTTCCCTGCTCGCGCTGCAGGAATGCATTTATTTAAAAGAGCCATCGTAGATCAGCCCGAGCTGCTCCTTAAAGCATCTCCCCTGGGAGGGAGCGCTGGGGGTCGGTCTGGCTCCTTCATCCTTGGCAGGCAGCTCCGCAGCCGTGAAAACAGTGCAGTTGGACCAAGAATGTGCTTTTTTTTTTTTCCTTTTCTTTATTTTTTAATGTGAAAATCTCCCAGCCTTGCCCCCTGCGGTGGCAACTGCAAGGCTGGAGGAAGAGCCGGGCTGTGCCTGCTTCGCCTTTCTGTCTTCCCCCATAAACAGGGATGACTCCGCTGCCACCAGAGCCACTGGGAATGGGTGAAGGATCCGTCCCCTTCTTTTATAGCCTCTTAGTGTACGCCTGGCTCTTATTTGCACTTCTCCAGCAGCGTAAAGGGTCCTGCGATTTATTGCTGCTTCAAGGTGCCTCCAGCTTGTCAAAGCAATGTAAAAGGGCTGTGGGTTGACTCGGGATGACTTTCTTGAAGTTGCCCCGCACTTCAAGAAAGATGTTGAGGTGTTGGAGCGAGTGCAGAGGAGGGCGACCAAGCTGGTGAAGGGTCTGGAGGGTCTGACCTACAAGGAACGGCTGAGGGAGCTGGGGCTGTTTAGCCTGGAGAAGAGGAGGCTCCGAGGTGACCTTAGTGCAGTCTATAACTACCTGAAGGGAGGTTGCAGTGGAGTGGGAGTCGGCCTCTTCTCCTGGGCAACTAGCAATAGGACAAGAGGACACAGCCTCGAGCTTCACCAGGGGAGGTTCAGGTTGGACATTAGGAAGCATTTCTTCTCAGCAAGGGTCATTAGCCATTGGAATGGGCTGCCCAGGGAGGTGGTGGAGTCACCATCTCTGGAGGCGTTTAAGAAAAGACTGGACATGGCACTTAGTGCCCTGGTCTAGTTGCCATGGTGGTGTCAGGGCAACGGTTGGACTCGATGATCCCTGAGGTCTCTTCCAACCTGATTGAGTCTGTGATTCTGGGATCTGGCCTCTGTCTAGGGCTTGCCAGCAGTTAGTCAGGCAGCGGGCTTTACCCGTGCCCGGGTATTTATGCCAGGGGGAAGTGCCAGCCGACCCCGGGATCAGGATGAGCATCTCCCCGTGCTCCCCCGAACCATGCTGTGCTTCATTTGTCACGCCAAGCTTGAGCCTCCGGAGCCGGTTTTTATGTCCGTCAGGCAATAACGCTCGGTGCTGTAGTTAGCAGTTAGCATTCAAGCTGTTTGCTTTCCGATGCATTATCAACTTGACCTTCACTTTCAATTTTTAGCAAAGCCTCACATTAAAGCCTTCACCGTTGCGGTGGAAAACGTTTCAGCTCGAGGCACAAACCAACCCCCTCCGCCGGCCGGGGAGAAGAAATTCACCCTGGGACTGGTTATTCTGGCAGCCGGGGCTGGCCCTGGGCTACCAAGACAGGCTGACCTGGGTGGGCTGTTGTATGTTATATATTGCAATTACTCTGGTGATTGTGCTGGTGGCCCCTGGCAACTTCTGGTGGTCGCACTGATGGCTGGACAGACCCTATTCACTAGAGTGATGTTTTTTTGGGTGCTAACATTGCAGAGACGTTATGTCTGCGAAGGATGAATTTTCTTTGGCCGTTTTTAAGTGTTTTAAGTGCTCCCCCAAAGCAAAGGCAGCGGGTGTCAGCTCTATTTACACCTTGGCACCAAGGTACAAGGCAGGGCCAGCATCCGGCTGTCCCCAGCGTCCCCATCTCCTCTTGTACAGCATCTCCCCACGACCCCGATCTGTGGCATCGTTTCAGTGGACAGAGGGACTCGTCCGCAGTCCTTTGGCTCTGCATATGTTGACATCTCCGCTGTCGCCGAGCTCTTGGAGATGAGATATTAGATTTATGTTTATGTAATTCAGCTGGTGAGCGTGGCACGTTACGCCATGTGTCATAACGTGCAGCTCTTGGTTTTATGAAGAGGGGAATATTTCCAGCCAAGCACAGGACTCCTTAGTCATGTGTCTGGATCAATTTTACACTGTCCTTTCCCCCCCTCTATTGTTTTATCCTTCGCTGAGTTTCCTATATTCTTAGTTAAGAGGCTGATATGTATTTGTGCTGCATTTGTTCATCCCCATGTGACATTCGTGGCTGTCCCTTTCTGGTTTTAGCCAGGTTTGGTACTTTTGGTTGATGCATCAGGATGTCACCCCCAAAAAGCTGCTCCCACATCTTAATGCTTAAGCAAGCATCGAATATGACTTTACAGCAGATTTGTGTGTGCAAACCTGCAGGTTGCTCATCCTGGTTGTTTGGGGACCTTGAGGACCGTCCCATCCTGTGCCCTGCAGGTGCCATCCCTGTGGGACAGCTGGGATGGACAGGGGGATGATGCTGGTGGGTGCCCACCCCTGGTACCTCCCGGTGCTGTACACAGGGAGTTTTTAAGCCCCAGCGAAGCGGGCAGGAGTTCACGCCAGTGTCCTTCAGCCCCACGACAGTGAGGTGTGACAGGGCGGCGCAGGGCTGGTGACCCAGGTCCCTTTCCTCCCCGAGGATGGCTGCTCTTGCACAGCCAGCGCTCCGTCACCGTGCCCTGACGGAGGGCTGCGCTTTGCTGCCAGCGTCTCGGCTCCCAGCCAAATCCTCCCATTCAGCAGCCGGCACAGAGCTGGATGTTTGTTTTTTTTTTGTGGCAAGAGCCCGAAGGGTCCCTGCACTGCGGGAAGGCTGGGTTTTGGGTGAATCTTTTCCTGTGGGTGTTTTCTGGCCGATGACACTGAGGGTTGTGGCATCTCTTTTCCCTACGGGGCTCGAACGGAGCATCTCTGAGCAGCTCCTTTCACAACGTGGCTCAGGAAGGGTCCCTGGCACCCACGGGCCAAAATCATAGTTATACCCATCCCCTGAGTTTCGGTGCTGGTCTCTGTTGTCCCACCCCCCGCCCAAAAATCAGCACCAGCTCTTGCTGGATGCGGCACCTCTTTGTGCTGGATGGGGCAGCCGGAGGGACAGGTCCGGTCACTGAGGCTCTGCTGCCATCGCCACTTTGGGTCCTGAAACTCTTGCAGGCTCCTCGAAGGCACAAACCACATTTCCTGGGTTATTTTCCTATTTCTTTCCCCCCCACTGCTTCTTTTCTCTTTGCTACTGTCCACACTGTGTACACCAATACAGCCTGAAGGGAGGTGTGCCTCAGTTTCCCCACTTAAAAACCTTCCCTGCCCTCGAGCTGTTTGCTTGGTGGATGCAAAGTGTCCTGCGGGCTGGGACTGGGGAGAGCCAGAGCTGGAACTGGGGAGAGCCAGAGCTGAACTGGGGCTGCTGGGCTGGGAACATGCTCCCTCCAGCCCCGGGGCTCGCTCCGTTTGCAGCTGAAATCTGCCTGTAAATAATCTGCCCTCGCCTCTTAACCCCACTCCTTGTTTTCACGTCTCGCTCCCGTTGTGCGCTGGAAGCGGGGTGGGAGGCGAGCAGGGCTGGACATAGAGGAGCTATTAGTTGTGGTCGAAGCTGGCGCGTGTGCTTTGGCTCAGAGCCCAAACCTGGGCTTTGGAGGCAGCCCGAGTCGATATCTTGCTCTTTAATATTTTCTCTGTGTGTCAGGGGGTGCCTGTGGGCTGGTGACCCGGGCTGGGTCGTGCCAGGCAAACGCTGGCGGCTCCGTGGAGCTCCCGGTGAGGTCCGTTCCGAGATGGGGTGAGATGGGAGATGCAGCCCTGGGGGATCGGTGAAGCGGAGAGCGTGTGTGTTTTCCATGATGTGGGCTTGGGTTAGGAAGGGAAAAGCTGTCTGTGCTTTCAGGACTCATCTGGCACCTCAAGCCCCAGCTCCCAGAGTCATGGGATGGGTGGGGGGGTCTCTGCTGCAGAGAAGCAACTCAAGCCTCTGCCTGCAGAGCGATGCTCCCTTCGCAGAGCAGTAGGCAGGGGAGAGGCTGCAAAATGTTTCTATAAACCTCCCCAAAAATCCCAGCGTCTCCTGGCTCTTCCCAGTTAGAGCTGGAACAGGGTGAGGGGGAAGGAGGCACAGCCCAAGGGGTGGCTGCAGGAGCTGGGGGGCTTGGCTCGCCCAAGTCCCTGGTGAGGTCTTTAGATCCTTCCCATGGCCACAGTCTGTGCTGTTATTACCTAAGTGAGAAACTTGCATTTTCTGCTCCCTGGCATCGCGCCCAAGGCCCTAGGTTTGAGCTGAAGACTTGTGCTTTTCGCCCCCCTTCTTTTCCCCACTGCCAATTCATTAATTACTGCTTAAGCCCGGCAGTGCAGGCAGATGAAAAGCAGGCGCAAATTGCTCAGATTCGTAACGTCTGATGAGATTTCAAAACACTGAAGAGCAGCGTTTGAGCCGGTTCCAGGGACGAAGCAAGTGCCAGGAGCCTCTGGTGACAGGGACGCGTGATGCAGAGCCCAGGGCACGCAAGGAGGGACCCCCCATCCCCAAAGCGGGACCAGGCTGCAAAAACGCAGGGAGCTGGCATCACCCCCCACCTTGTGTTCCCAGGAGGGAAGGGGTGAGATCCCACCTTGCAGTGAAGCGCAGGAGTCTGTGAGCTGAGATCTGGCTGCCCCAGGGGATGTGTTGGGGCTGGTTTGGGGTGACAAAGGCAGGTTGGTGTCCCCAAGCACACCCGAGCTGGTAGCAGAGGCACTTTGTCAGCAGCGGGACTGGGACTCATGGGATATCGCAGCCTTCGTGCTGGATAATCCAGGTATCGCTCTTGTTCGGGCTCTGCCACAACAAAGGAGGGATTAGAGCCGCGTGTGCTGGGACCCGGGGCGGCTCGCCGGTGCTGCCGTTCTCCCTCGGGTCGTGCCGTGCCACGGGGCTGGTTCCCCATCACACCGCTCTCCCCAGCCTGGCCTGTGTGTGGATGCCCGTGGGATGTCGGGAGCCTTTCCCAACCTGCAAAGCCGCTCGTTGCTGCAGTGTTGAGGATGGACAGACGGATGGGTGGGTGGATGGACGGTGCCAACCCTCGCCCTGTGCAGGACATTCCGTGCCCCGCGATTAGACCAAAGCACACTGGTCCTGCGATGGCACTGGCCATGGAGCTGTGTCCCTAATGACTTCTCCTCTAATGAGTTGGTTCCTGTAGGCTTTGAAGTGACATGAATAATGAATCCCGGGGCAGGGGAGCAGCCGGCCGCTTGCCAATTAACGCTCTGGGCTTGGGACTCTCATTTAAATGGCTGGGGTTAGGAAGGGAAGGCGAGGCGCGTGCATCCCTTCCTCCAGGGGAATGATCCCCTCCTCGGGGCGCCTGGGGAGCACGTCGGGGTGGGGCGGACATGCACGTTGCTGTTCCCAGCATGGCTGAGCCAGGCCCCCCTTCTCACCCAGTGTTTCGCAGCTGCCAGCTCTGCGGGGAGCCCCGGCAGAGAGCTCCTTGATTGATGGTGTACGTTAGCGGCAGCAAAAGCTTATTATCTACCTGCAATCAAGAGGGTACTTGAGCATCGCGCTTCCCGGAGCAGCTGCGCTCCCACCGAGCCCGTAATGGTGGAGATTAAACCCTGACCTGTGTTTGACAACACGCGTTAACCCCACTGTAAGGAGGAGAGTCCCCGAGGCGCCCGGCGGGCGGCAGAGCCATGGGGATGCCGGGGTCCCGTAGGGATGCTGGGGAGGCTGAGGTCCCAGGGGGAGGTTGGGATCCCCCCGCGGGGATGCTGGGGTCCCGCAGGGAGGCTGGGGTCCCTCAGGACTGGGGGTGGTGCCGCTGGGAGGGACATGGCCATGTGCTCGAGGATGGTGCAGGCAGCGGTTTGCCCCCGGAGGGCTTTGCCCTGCCCGGGGTGGGGGTGATAGGCTCGCAGGCAAGCTTTGCACGGCTGGGGTGGGTGCATGGGGTTGTTGGGTGGCACTGGGTGCAGACCCTCATGGTTTTGCCCCCCGGGGCCAAGGTGGGATGCGGGTGCAGACGTGTCCCCGCTGGCCTGGCCCTCCTGGCAGGAGGGTGGGTTGTTTGCTGGAGGACGAGCCCTGTGGCAAACCCTTCCCTTTGCAGAGCTGCTCTTGCTCCACGTCCTGGTTTTTCACGGGAGATTTTCCCTCTTGCCTTGATGAGCATCTGCGCCGAGACCTGCCTGGGTGGGATGGGGCAGCTGCTGCTTATTAACCAGGGTGGGCTCGTTATGGTGAACTTTGGCAGGCGGTGGTGAGCAGGGCTGCCCCGAACCGTGCGGCTCTGCCCACCCCAGCTGCTTCCCTCTGACCCCCCGACCTTTTTTTTTGCATTATTCAGAAGATTTCATTAATTAAGAAGAGAAAAACTTTAAGCAGTGTTGCCAGCATCAGTGCACGGGCTGGAGGAGGGTGCTGCGGGAACGTGGGGCTCCCAGAGCCTCCGAGGGCTTTTAGCTGGGCTGGGGTTGTGTTATTTTTTAGGCCTGGAGAGCCCCAATGGGCTGTAGGGAACCGCAGGGCCTGGGCGGTGCAGCCGGTGGGTGCAGACATCTATGTCCATCCTCAGGGCAGGTTTCTCCCAGCATCCAGACACTTTTTTGGGTCTCCGTCCCCGCTTTCCCTTTCCGCCGGGCTGGCTGCGTCCCCCTCGCGTGCTCCCCACTCTCAGCTGCTGCGTTAATAAGTTCCTCGTTACGTCCTAATTGCCCGTATCCATTTTTTGTTACGTTCCTTGTTAGTTTGATTTAATGGAGCTGCTGAATAACTTGGTCATTTCTGAATTGCCATCGATTTAGTCTGTTTTCTTATTTATTTATGGGCCCATCTCCTCTGCTGCCCACTCTTCCCAGGGGTACAAGACGACAGTCCCTGCCACGAGCTCCCCCAAGGCCACTTGCTGCCCCTGCAAGTGCCACGGGATCCTGGGGATGCTCAAAGCTGCTGCTCGGGGCGAGGAGAATAAAACAATCCTGGAGGACCCCAGTGCAAAGCCTTGCTGCTGTCCTAGGATTGTCTCGAAGCTGGGTTTGTGCTGGGAAGGGGCCGGTGCTGCAGCCGCCATGTGCGTACCTGGAACCCCCATGTCCCTGTGCCACACACTCATGGGCACACGCGTGTGCAGTGGCATGTGTCGTGGTGGGACACGTGTCACGGTGTGTGCCCTCCCGTGCTCACATGAGCCCGGAGCAGAGCACACGTGGCATGGGAGCCTTGCGGTGTCGGTGCTGGTGGCACGTGGGTGTGCGCTCGTGCCAGCCCCAAGCTGTCACTCGTGTGTGCACGCACCCACCCGGCTGTGCCGGGGCTTTTGGAAGGCGCTTGTGTTTGCAAACTGCTGCTTTGGTGGATTTTCTCTTTTTATTGCCATGGAAACTGTAATTAAGCTGCACCGGTGTCTTAGCCAGAGTCGTTGTCTCTGGTGGCACAGCTGGTGTCACCCTGGCCTGGCCGGGGGCTCGGCGGTGATGGGGGCCGAGTGCCCCAGGCAGGGACGTGCCCGTCCTGCCGGCACTGCCTGCTGCTGCCCGTCTCGCCTGGCTGATCTGTCTGTCCGGGAGGCTGTTTATCCAACTCCCTCCTCTCCATCCATCTGGCTCCCCATATGGGAAACAAACAGCAAATTGGCCCAATTTCTTACCATAGGAAAAAGAAAAAAAACCCTGAAAAAAATCCCTTCTCCGTGGCGGGGCCGCGGGGGGTGGGTGATGCTCCCCTGGCCAGCGGGTGTTTGCCGGGGGATGCTGTTATCCCCATCCCCACAACCTCCCTCGCTGCGTGCTCACACCCATCAGATCCCCCCATCTCTGTCGTTAGGGCACAAGGGGCCAAATTACCCCGATTTTCCTCCAGCCCTGTGGGAAGGAGCGAACCCTCCCGTCCCGGAGGGCTCCGGCCTCGGTGCCTGTCCACATCCCGTCCTCCCCCTGCTCCTCTCCAGGGCCATAAGCTGGGGAATCTCTCCCTGCCACCGTGTGCTAATTACTCTGACCTTTGCTGAAGCGGGGATCTTTTAGTGGCAGGCAAGGTATCAGCCCTGTCATTTACTATGCAAATTGAGACCATCAATTACATCCAGAAGGTCTCGCAACGTTTAATTTTCTCTCCCATCTCTCTTTTTATTGCCATCTGCAAAAATGCAGGAGCGGGAGGGCTCTGGCTTTTCGGAGCTGGAGGCTGGGCGCCCAGCAGCCCTACGCGGGGACTCTTCCAATTGCCAGCTTCCCCTTGTCTCTTTTAATTTTAATTAGCTGCTTTTGCAATCGCCTCATGGAAAGCTGGGCTGGGAGCTTGGCCGGTGCCACAGGGATGGGAATAAACCCCTTTGCAGGGCTGGGCTGCTGTCTCGAGGGTGAAGGGCTCGTGCCGGGGCTGCAGCCCATCATCTCCTCTTCCCACAAGCCGTTTTTGCCAGTATCTGAGCAGTGCATGTGCAGAGCCCTTTGCAAAACCCAGTCCTGGGCTGGTGCTTGGAACTGGCTGGAAAACCCTCTCCGAAGTGCTGGGAAGGGACTGTGTGTCTATCAGGGGGACGGGGCGTGATGTGGTTGTGGCTCGAGGTGACAGGTACCAAGCAGAGTGGGTGGAAGGCAGAGATGAGCTATGGAGATGCGGGATGGGAGGGAAGGTGGCGCAGAAGGGCTGAGCTGGAGGGGTGAAGGCAGCGACCTGGGAGAGGAGGCGTAAGGGGAGGGCTCGGGTATGTGTCCTGGGGCCTGGGTGGGTGCCAGGGGGGTCTGGGGGCGGTGGGCTGTGGAGATGGTGCGGTGCTGTGGGAGATGCACGGTGCTGAGCCCCTCACTGGGGTGGGAGAGCTGGGGAGCCCCCCGTTTGCCTGTTGTGGGGCTGAGGAGCCCTGGGAGAGGGGCTGTCCACGGGGGTGTCTCAGTGCCAGGGCTCTCTCTGCTGCAGGGGGGGTGTGCGTGGCCCAGTCCGTGAAGATCCCGCGGGAGCCCAAGCCGGGAGAGTTCGACAAGATCATCCGCCGCCTCCTGGAGACCTCCCACGCACGGGCCGTCATCATCTTCGCTAACGAAGACGATATCAGGTGTGGAGGGGCTGGCCTGGCTGGGAGGGGAGGCTGGGGCGGGGGGAATGCACTTCAGGGCACCCACACCGAGCCCAACATGTGCTGTACACATGCTGCTGGCTGGGGCATGGGGTGCGGGATGCTCAAGGCAGGAGCTGGGCGCTGCAACAGGAGCCGACCGTGCCTGCAGCGTGCAGATGTGTCTGCAACGTGGAGCAGATGTGCCTGTGTAGTTGCCTTGGTGGCGTGACACGGACGTGGCTGCAACGGGGAGAGGATGCACCTCGCAGTGTGGTGTGGACATGGCTGCAGTGGAGAGAGGATGCACCTCGCAGCGTGGTGTGGACATGGCTGCAGTGGGGAGAGGACGCACCTCGCAGCGTGGCACGGACGTGGCTGCAGCTGGGACCCACCGGAGCTGACTTCAGAGCGGCTGCCTGGCACGTTGCTGCCATCGGACCACAGCAACACAGAGCTCAAAGGAGGGAAAAATCCGCTTTCTGTTGTTTTTGGGAGCCCCTGCTGTCACCACCCGTCTGCTTCGCGCCGCTCCCGGGCTGGGTCAGAGCTGGCGCGGGGCCTCGCTGGGTACCAGCCGTGGCAGGATCCAGGCACTGGCTCTGCTCTGCTGTGCAGCCTCAGCCCCCAGCGTGGAAGAGGAATGGGTCTGGGGGGACCTTTCAGGGCCCCCCCCCTTGCCCCCGTGCCTGCCCGGCAGGGCTGGGGACGCAGCCGCCCTTCGGGGTGATGAGCTGCTGGGCAGGCGAAGCGATGCTTTGCAGCTCCCGTTGTTTATGGAGCAGAATGATTCACGTGGAACTACCCCTGCTTTCCTAAGTATCTAATTTATTAATCAGCAAACATTATGTAAATGTGGGTAAACTGTGATTTTTTAAATCAGTTTACATCAGATGTGCAAACGCTCCAAGTTTCTTTTTTTCCTTAATAGAAATGTCTGCAAACCTGACATTTACGCGGACGCGTGGTGGGAAACGGGGGATTTACCTCGCTGTGTAAATGGCAAGCCCCATTAACTGGGGTTTGTAAACATTTACCCATCCAACTAGGATTACATCCCACGAGCAGTGGGTTACACACACCCACCTCGCGCTGGGTACGCGTGGGTTTAGCCCGGGCACGGAGACTGCTGTGATCCCGACCCTTGTGCCAGGGCTGCAGAGTGTAAATTTACATCGAGTGTAAATCACCGGTGTCACAGGAGTGTCCTTGGTTTGCCGTGGGAAGATCCTGCCCAGCACGAGGACCGCAGGCAGCTGGAGATGCTGCTTGTGCTCGGAGCGGGATGGGGGCTTTGCCGATCTCCCCGGCTGCTCGCCGGCCCCGCGGCTCCCAGAGCACGCCTGCCTCTTCCCGTCTTGTCTCTGTACGTTGTTTTTTTTTCTCCTTATTACATGTTTCAAACACCATCTGGACTTGAAATGATCAGCTCCCGACAGTGGAGGGGGAGTCACAAACCTGCCTCCTCGCTGCACGGGGAGATGGAGTGATGAAGCTGCCCTGGGCCCCGCTCCCACGGGGCTGGGGACCCACACAAGCCCCCGCGGGGACAGTGAGCCCTGGGAAGAGCGAGCCCAGAGGGTCGGATCCGTGAAAGTTCCTGTCCACCTACTAAGACTTTCTGAACTGGATGGTGCCAGTAGAGCGTGCAAGTGTGCAGCTGAGTGTCTGGCCACGACGAGGGATGCTCAGCAGGACAGACGGCATCACCAGCTCCCCACTGCTGCTCAGCTGCCTAGTTGAGCCCAGTTTAGCTCTAACCTAGTCACTGGCAGCGCTGGTTGGCTCTCTCATGGCTTGCAATGCTGATCGGAGCCGAGAGCACACGCGTGCTCTCCAGTGCTGCTGCTTTTCCTGCCTACTGCGGCATAACCTGATTTTTTTTTTTCCCCCTAATGTTGGGTAATTAAGGGGGAAATTCAATTACTAGTCAGCAAATATGCAAATGAGGTGGGAGAAGCAGCCTGCGTGCCCGGGCTGGGGAGGATGGAGGGTGCGGGAACCGAGCAGCACGGTTTGCTCTCATGTGTCCATACACACCGGGTTGTACGTGGTGCCTGGTGCCAACTGAGTGCCCGGAGCAGGAGACACAAACAGCGCTGAGCCCTGCCCTGCTTCCATGGGGACGGACACGAAGCCTGTGCCTCAGCCCTGTGGTGCCAGTGCCTGTCGCTTCTCTCTGCAGAAGGGTGCTGGAGGCGGCCAAGAGGGTGAACCAGACGGGACACTTCATCTGGATGGGCTCGGACAGCTGGGGCTCCAAAATCGCCCCGGTCCTGCACCTGGAGGAGGTGGCCGAGGGCTCCGTCACCATCCTGCCCAAGCGGGTCTCTGTCAAAGGTAAGGGGCTGCGCTCGGCGGGTTCCCTCAGCTCCGCTCTGGCTCGGCTGTCCCCGCCAATGGCATCCCCTTAACCGCGAGGTTTTGGCTGTGAAGGACTCTGTGTTTTGTATGACTCTTCCCGGAACGGGTTTTCCAGCCTGCAGCTTTGCCCGAGGGGCAGCTCAGACACAAACCCACCGTGCTTTTGTGTCCCTAGACCCCATCACCCACGAGACCCTCCTTCCCCTCTGCCTGGGGAGTTCTGGCCCATGTTAAGCATCTCTCTGCCATCCCAGAGATTTATCCCCTCCGTCCCCTCTTCCCCGGGCAGGTTTCGACCGCTACTTCTCCAGCAGGACGCTGGACAACAACCGCCGCAACATCTGGTTTGCTGAGTTTTGGGAGGACAATTTCCACTGCAAGCTGAGCCGGCACGCGCTGAAGAAGGGCAGCAGCATCAAGAAGTGCACTAGTAAGAGCTGGGGGGATGCTGCGGGCTAGCGGGGGCTCGTGGGTGCATGTTGCTGTATCGCACGGGGTGTGCAGGGACGTGGAGGTGACGGCAGAGAGCCCAGGGCAGGTGTTAGAAAAGTTTTGCTTCCTTTCCCCTTATGGCCTTTCCACCACGTCCTTACTGCTCCGGAGCTGCCAGCCCAGCTCAAGGCAGCTACGTGGCAATTAATGCTCCGTGCGTGGCGGTCTCGGTGGTGAGCGTGGTTTTTTTTTTGGCTTGAAGAGGCTCGTAGGGATCGATGCAGTGACCAAGGCGGCTGGGAGATCTGTCTTGCTGACAGCGCTGCTGCTGAGGTGATGGTTGGAGGCTCAAGGAGGTGACATGTTTACTGAGAGATGGGAGAGATTTACTGCCTGCCTGGCACCGACTGAAGACAGATAACGACGCGGTGGCTCGCAGGCTGTGACGTGGCTGGACTAGGGGACATTCGTGCGTCCTCCCTGTCCCCTTGGGAGGGATATCTGTGGAAGCTGTGGCGTGCCGGCGGGCGGATGGACCTGGCCGTGCCTGGAAAGTTTGATCATTAAGGGTATTTTTTTCCCCGTTTGCACTGCTGAGGATGAGAGGGATGGGGCTTCACATCCTCTCCCTTGCAGGCATTCCCCAAATGTTCAGCTGATGATCTGGGGACACCTCTCTGTCCCCCAAAGGCTCTCCAGTGCTGCTGCCTCCCCAAGTAGTCTTGTGGCTAATGCATAGGTGTGAGCTTGGTAAGCAGCAAGGGTGTGCAAGGAAACTTGCCTGTGGCCACTGTCTGGGGTGGCTGAGAGCTCCTCATCTTTCCCGATGGCATCAAGAAATCCCCGGCACCAGGAAATGCATGAGCGGGTCCTGCAAACCGCTGATCTCTTCATCTTCATAGTAATGTAGCATTTAAACAAGCGATGTGTCAGGGCCAAGGTATTAGTGGAGGCAGCTGAAACCACGACATGGCAAATGTCCTAGGAACTGTCTTTAAATTATCTGAATTTGTCAGCAAATAAATTATCTCCCGAACGTTTGCTTGGCAGATGATAAACGGAGAGGGGAAATATCGCACGATGAAGCAAATAACCTGCCTGTGCGGTTCCACACGCTCCTGCTTTGCACAGCTTGGGCGAATGTCCTGTTTGGGGCTGTTTTCCAGAAGGAATTGTACTGACTTCCCCCACGAGCTTCAGGTTTGGGTAGAGCCCAACTTGCACAGAGAAATGCCAGCTGTGCTTGCTTTGGCATCCCAAAAACCAAACTGAAGGGTCCCACCACCGCACAGGACAGCTCATGGCTCTCGTTCATGTATGGGAGAGCTGGGAGGAAGGTGAGGGGCGAGGGCTGGGGTGGGCACCAGGTTTTGGGGTGATTCCCCAAGCCCAGCCCTAGCACCCATCAGGACCTGTGTGCTCCATCCCCGGGTTGTCCTGCTGGGACCAGGATCAGGCCAGGACCCGTCTCCCAGCTGCTTGTGCAGTAGGATCTCCTCAGCATCCTTCCCCACCTCCCCGCTCCCTCCGCCGGGCTGCATCCCCGACCCTCCTGGGTTGGGCAGGCTCCTGCAGGGCAGCCAGTCCCTGCTCGCACCCAGCCAGCCGGGATGGAAAGGATCCTGCCAGCCGCTGCTTCGTTAATAATTCACACACGTGCGGATGCAGACGGGGAGGTGCTGGGGTGCTGCGAGCGTTGACGAAGGAGCTGATGGCAGCGCCGGGTTTGCCGGGTGGCAAGGGCAGGGGGACAGGGCACGGCTCGGGGCTGCATCCCCCCCCACTGCCACCCACATGGGGACCACGGCATGCTCCCAGGCCCTACGGGCTACTCTTTCTCCAGGAGAGCTAATTAATGGCCTTTGTTTAGCAGGGCTGGATGGTAACTCTGCTTTGAAGTGGGGCTGGGAATTTCTCTGCACTCTCACCTCCGCCCGACCAGGCTGTGGATACCTGCAGAGCAGCACCGTGCATGGAGGGGAGAGGGGCTTTTATTTGATTTATCCTTCTTTATTTGTGATTCTTCATATTCTTTTCCCTTTCTGTTTTGCCTCTCTCTGGTCCCTTCTTCATATGGGGTTGGTTTTTTGGGGCACTGGCTGTTTTCCAGCACAGCGTGCCCCAGCCAGGCTCAGGGGGGAGGATTTGCCCTGCTCGCCTGGTAGTTCAGATGATAAAATGTTCCTGTTGGGCTGGTTCTGAGCGGGCAGGGCCGTCCTGGCAATGCCTCTGCTCGGCTTTCCTTCAGATCCACTGGCATCCAAACGGGCACTGCCAGCCTCACCGCGAGGGCAGCTCAAGCCCTCCTTGCAGAGGGATGTTTGCAGCGAGCATCCCTCGCGGGGGGACAGTCCCTGCTCCCCGGGTGAGCTCACCCAGCCCGAAAATACGGTGATGGGTGCTGCTGCCAGCACCCATGAGATTTATAGAATCATAGAATAGAATCACAGACTGGTTTGGGTTGGAAGGGACCTTAAAGATCATCTTCTTCCAACCCCCTGCCACGGGCAGGGACATCTTTCCACTAGACCAGGTTGCTCCAAGCCCCATCCAACCTGGCCTTGAACACTGCCAGGGAGGGGGCAGCCACAGCTTCTCTGGGCAGCCTGGGCCAGGGTCTCACCACCCTCCATCCCCCAGCTCTCCGGAGAAGCACCGTGAGCGATTTTGATTAACTCCTGCTGAACGCCGGCACCGGTGATGCGATGGGAATTGATGCTAATCCCGTCTCATCCACTGCTTGAGAAGATAACAGCGTCCGTCCTCTGAGGGGTGCCCGCGGAGGCTCGTCACACACTTGAAAATTAATTATCAGCCCTGTAGAACGATGCACGACCCCACTATTATAATCAGCAGGGTCGCATCCCTTTGGCAGCCCTTATCTACTGTGAGCGTGGCGGAGATTTATTGTCTCCATGTCAGGAACGAGCCTCAGCTTTCTCCTCCGCATTGCCCCCTCTGTGCATCAGCGTAATTCCCATCTGCAAAAAGCAGCTGGGGCTGGGGCCAAGGTGCCCGACCGACAGCCCTGGAGACCTCTGCTTATCTGCACCGGCTCAGCTTCGGCACCGGAGCCGGCTTCTCCCACCGCGCCGGGCTGACGCCGCTCACCAGAGGGATGTCTGGGAGGAAAATCCAGCCTCTGCAGCCTGTGTGATCGCAGCGGCTTGTGTTTTATTTGCTGGGCCCTGTGTGGGATTTGAGGTGCCTGTTGGGAAGGTGAGGAGCTGGGAAGGGACGAGTCCTGCGTCCCATGTGTCCCCTGGGCTCAGCAGCCTCTGCGGAGTGGCAGGACGGTGCCGGGGCTGGGACATCCCCACGGGCTCAGCTCCCCTGGACAGTCTCTTACACCCTTTTTTTAATGGGTAATTATCTTGACAAGATAAAGTGGTTTGTCTGCGCCTTGAGAGATGAACGCAGGGAAGGTCCCGAAGTTGAGGGAGAAGATTAATAGTCCTTGTCAATAACGTGGAAGAAAGGAGAACTTGATGTGTTTCGCATGAGTAATCTCCACGTAGTCCAAAAGCTTTTCTATAACTTTGAAGGATGGGCTATAAATTCACCTCCTTGATATCATCTTTTATTCTTGGTCAGTTCACTATCAATTTGCTTTAGTGTCCTGTCAGTGGCACGTTCGCTCTCCGTCCCGGCGCAGGGACCTCCGGGCGTGCGGCTCTCGGGGACGTCCCCGCTCGGCAGAGGTCTGCTCCATATCCAGTGCTGGTTTCATCCCACCTTCCCGCAGCGGGGAGGGAGGGGATGAGCAACCGCAGCGTGTTTGTGCCTTTCTGTCCCCATCTGCACCGGCTGTGTGTCCTGGGCCCCTGCGGTCGCCCTGAATCCCCACCTGGCATCAGGGAGCATCCGTGCATGGTGGAGCCAGAATGAATGTTGGACACCCTTGGAGGTGTTGGACACACATCTGGAGGATGAAGGCCGTGCCTTCAGCTCCCTAAGAAACCCTCCTTCCCTTCGCTGTGGCCTGGCGGGGTGCCCGGCCGTGCCGCAGAGGCAGTGACAGAGGTGCAGAGGCTGTGGCTCTCCGTCATGGCATCACCCATGGGAGACACTTTCTTAGCTGTAATTAACAGCGTGCTACATTAATCGGTGTCTTTTGCTAAATGATTAACATGTTTCTAGCCCCATTAAGGGCGGTTATGACAGCAGAGGCAGGCAGCTGTCGCTGGTAATTACCAGGATCCTGCAAGCCGGGATGGCCAGGGAGGCTGCAAAGGGCTTGTGGGGTCAGTGGGGTGGGAGGGTGACAGGGGGAGCAGGGTGACAGGAGGCTTTGGGAACGTGACAGAGGACATGCAGCCAGTGATGGACACTGCCTGGGTGGCCCCTTGACGCCGTTGATAGAGACGGAGCTCGTGTTTGCTCCTGGCAAGATGAAGGAGGTCAACCCGTGGGGGTGAGGAGGGGACGTCGGTCACAGCCCAGCCCGTGTCCCGCTGGGGACCTGGGAGTACAGGGGTGTCCCATGGCACTACGATGTGATACCTCGAGGGCTCTTGGAAGTGCAGCCCAGGTGCCAGCACCCACATTGTCAGAAAGGCATTACAGGGAGGTTGGTTGGATATTTCCCCAGTTAATAGGTTGTTTTGGCTGCAGGTCGTCCTCCTCCTGCCCACAGAGGCCACCTCACATACCCCAAACCTTCCCAGGGTGCTGCTCAGGGGGGCTGGGGTGAGAACCACTGCGTCCCTGGCTGTCCCTTCTGACCCGTCCGGACAAGGGGGACACTGGCAACAGGAGGACTTTCAGCTGGTGGGGAGGCTCAAGCCCTGAGCCCTGGCAGCCCAGACACTGCCAATGCCTTGGGCTGGCGCTACAAAATACATCTGCAACGTGGGTTTTGTTTTGGGAGGAGTTTGGGGTTGTTTGAGATGCCTTTCAGCCCTGCTGCTCCTTCCTGGGGCATGCCGAGGTAGCATAGGTTTCCCGCAGGGAAGGTGGGTGGTGGGTTGGTAGGTTGGGGAATGGGGTTGGAGTTTCTGGCTGCATCAATCCTGGGGATGAGTGGGTTTGTTTGCAAGGGTTTGGCTGCAGCAGAAATATCCCTGCGGGGAACAGCTGGGATGGCAAGGAGACGGCAGCCCCGCTTCCCATGTGTCTGCAGACCGAGAGCGGATCGGCCAGGACTCCTCGTACGAGCAGGAGGGCAAGGTCCAGTTTGTCATCGATGCCGTCTACGCCATGGGACATGCTCTGCACAACATGCACAAGAACCTCTGCCCTGGCAAGGTGGGGCTGTGCCCCAGGATGGACCCGGTGGATGGCGTGGAGCTGCTCAAGTACATCCGCAACGTCAACTTCTCAGGTCGGTCCGTCCCCGGGGCGGTGGGGGTGAACGGCCCTGGGGGCTGGGTGTCTCGGGTCATCCCCTGTTAGGGGTCACACGGCAGCACCCACAATTTATTTGTGTGGCTGTTTGGCACCCACCGCGCTGCGAATGCTGGGTGCAAAGACGGGGTGGTTTTGCAGCAGATCAGCAGATGAGGAGGTCTGAGCTTCCCCATCTCCTGGAGTCTGTGGAGAGTAACCCAGCAGCAATCCTGCCCTCACCCCCTGTCCTGCCTGGCCTCTCCCCTCGCCCGCTCCCCCTGCCACCTCCCTCCCATCACAGCTGGCCGAGGTCCCGCTGAATCAAGCCGCTGTGTCCTTGTCTGTCTTCAGATCTCCTCTGGAAACGCATCTTTTCCTCTGCTCTATCTCCTTAATAAACATTTTCTGGCTTGTCCTCCGTATTACTTCTATTTATCTCCACTCTGTGATCTCCTTTGCAGTGTCTCTTTTATTTATTTTTCCCTCCTGCTTGATTTTTCTCTTCCTTCCTTTCATTAGTGTTTATCTGCACAGTTCACTTGATTTAACCTTAAAGCTGCTTTTTTTCCCACCTTTCTTAAAAGAAGTGGTAAACCAGGGGGGTCGGTGGGTCGATACTGTAAGGTCCCTGCACCAGCTCAGGTTTGGGGTTGGTTTTCTTTTCCCCAATTGCTTCCTCCACCTTGTGCCCACGCTGGCATTGTCCTGGCAGCTTGCGGCACTCCCAACAGTGAGAAAACCCCACGCCAAGGGGGAAGCATCAAACCAGAGTCCCCTTTGACATCGTCCCCCAAGGGCACCCCGTGCTGCTGGGTGCTGTGGGTGCTGAGCCCTCCCTCTCTCGCAGGCATTGCTGGGACTCCCGTGACGTTCAACGAGAACGGAGACGCGCCGGGGCGTTACGACATCTACCAGTACCAGATCAGGAACTCCACTCCTGAGTACAAAGTCATTGGGCAATGGACTGACCACCTCCACCTAAACGTAAGGCTGGGGGCTGGCTGGTGCCTGCGGCGTGGCTGTGCATGGTCTGTGCCAAGGGGAAGGTCCTGCGGATTTCTCCTGCACCCATTGAGGCCATGTAGGGTGTAGCAAACCCAACTGGGAGCCAGGGAGCTCCTGGGTGCAAAGTTAGACAGCCAGACTTGGGGGGAGGTCAGAGGGGAGGATGTCCCCTGAGTACACACGTGTGGTTCAGCCACGGTGACCCACCATCAGCGTCTGTGACTATATCCCCTGGGCTCTGGGCATCCAACTTTGCAGCTCTATTAAGGGGAGGAGAAGCCAGAAGAGAGCAGAGGGGGTTTTCCCAGGGAAGGAGAGACTTTGGTTTGGGTTTCTGGTGTTGAATCTTCCCAAAAGGCTGAAGGAGAGCTTCGCTGCCTCCCTGTCCCTGGGCTGGGTAGGGCTGGGTTCCTTCATGGGATGTACTGATGGTGTGAGGGGCTGGAACCAGGCCACACTACCGCGAGCAGAGGTGGGGTATCGCTCTGTGCCCCAGGGATGCTTGACAGATGCCCAGCTCGAGCATCAGCGGGGCTGGTGCCATCTCGCCCCGCAGGTGGAGAGCATGCTGTGGCCGGGGGGCGGGCGCCAGCTCCCCAGCTCCATCTGCAGCCTGCCCTGCAAGCCGGGCGAGAGGAAGAAGTTGGTGAAGGGCATTCCCTGCTGCTGGCACTGCGAGCGCTGCGACGGCTACCAGTACCAGCTGGACGAGTTCCACTGCAAGCGGTGCCGCTTCAACGAGCGGCCCAACGAGAACCACACCAGCTGCACCCCCATCCCCATCATCAAGCTGGAGTGGAGCTCGCCCTGGGCTGTGGTGCCCGTCTTCATCGCCATCGTGGGCATCATCGCCACCCTCTTCGTGGTGATCACCTTCGTGCGCTACAACGATACGCCCATCGTCAAGGCATCGGGGCGGGAGTTGAGCTACGTCCTGCTGACGGGCATCTTCCTCTGCTACGCCACCACCTTCCTCATGATCGCCGAGCCCGACTTGAGCACGTGCTCCTTGCGGCGCATCTTCCTCGGGCTCGGCATGAGCATCAGCTACGCCGCCCTGCTCACCAAGACCAACCGCATCTACCGCATCTTTGAGCAGGGCAAGAAGTCGGTGAGTGCCCCCCGGTTCATCAGCCCCGCTTCCCAGCTGGTCATCACCTTCAGCCTCATCTCGCTGCAGCTCGTGGGCGTCTGCATCTGGTTCATCGTGGACCCGTCCCACTCTGTCATTGACTACGAGGACCAGCGGACTACAAACCCCCACTTTGCCAGGGGCATCCTCAAATGTGACATTTCGGACCTCTCCCTCATCTGTTTGCTTGGGTACAGCATGCTTCTCATGGTCACCTGCACTGTGTACGCTATTAAGACCCGCGGGGTCCCAGAGACCTTTAACGAAGCCAAACCCATTGGGTTCACCATGTACACTACTTGCATTGTGTGGTTAGCCTTCATCCCTATATTTTTTGGGACGTCGCAGTCAGCGGAAAAGGTAAGGGAGGAGGGGAGAGGTCTGGCTGGTGACCCCATGGGCTGCAGGGAAGGGGGCTGAGAGAGGCTGACGTGTCCTAAGCAAGGAAGGGTGCTTCTCTGTGGTCCTGCTGGCCTGGGAATTTTGGTGGGAAGCACTGGTTGCAAACCTCTTGCTCTCCCAGGGAGCAGACACCGCTGCCTCCAACCCCATTTTCCTTTTCCCATGTGTTTTCCCTCACTCTTCCCTTCCTGGCTTTCCTGTCTCATTTCCTCCCTCTCCCTCCGGTTTTCTGTGCCCGGGGGTGCCCCTGCCGCTCTCTGGACAGGGTAGCCATGGGCAACACAGGCTGCTGCTGTGTGGGCTGGGGGAGGACGAGTCCCCAAGGCAGATCCAGGTGTCACGAGCACCATTTCTGCATGGAAAAGGGACCGAGCGCTGCCCAGCTGGCTCCTTTTCCCAGTGATGGAGGCTGGAGAGATGGACCTGCCCTCTGAAATCCCTGAGAGCTGGAAGGAGCAGAGGGCAAGGGTGAAAAAGAGGGAGTAGAGCAACCCCTCGACTCTGAACGCAGCTCTGCACACAGTGTAGACGAGGCCAGCCCAGACAATCCCAGAGGTGGATCTGTGCTATAAAACAACCTGCCTCTCCTCCCTCCTCCTCATCCTCGGCCCCCCGGGCTTGGTGTGGAGGGTGGTCCCAGTGCCGGTACCCGCGGGAGCGAGGCCAGCCTGGATGAAGCTCCATGCTCAAGTGAGAGGGAGCGAGAACAAAGAAGGAAAAAAACTCTCCTGACTGAGCCCCAAACCCCCTTTGCCTGCCAGCCAAAACAAGAATCATGTTTATGTTAAATGCGCCCAGCTCACGCCTGCCAGCCCGGAGCTGCCTCTGACAGATAAACCTCGGTGTTGCTGCTCCCTGGAAATCCCTGGGGTGCCCCACTGCCTGGTTTCCCTCTCTGGACCCATCACAACTGTGATAATTTACCCCCACGTGTGTCCCCGCCGTGATGCTGAGCTGCTGAAGCCACAGCTGTTGGAAACACCTATTGCAAAAGGGTTTGGTGGGAAAGACCAGGAGATTTTTTTTGCTGTGGACACCACAGTTTCACACGTGTCTCAGCTCAGAACATCCAACCCCAGAGCTGGAGGAGGCCGGGTCTCACAGGCACCTTTAACCTTGGCTCAACCAAAAAAAGTCTCTACCAAGCCAGCCCGTGCTGGCTGCAAATGTGAAGGGGAATTAAAGGAAATAAATGGAGCCTTTTGTAGCATTTCCATTTTGATGAGATGGCAGGGGAGATACTAACAAGAAAGCAGGTTTTTTAAGAAATTATTGCAAAACAAAAGCTCCCTTAAAGCCTCCTTAATGTGCTCAGCATACTGTGGGTAATAAAGATGGAAATGATAATGATTGTAGATTATGCGCAAGGTTGCTCACCTCTTCACTGCAGCTTGTCATGGGATAATTTAGGGCTGCCGAAAGCTGGCTGTCAAGCAGCAATTCGACAATAGGCTGTGCCTCACTTTGGGGGCTTGTAATGTACAGGGCTTCTCTGTTATTAGGCTGCTAACAAGCTGATTAGAGGCGGAAAAAGTGATGTTCCCAACTCCCCTTGGACGCAGCTCTCTTTTTCCAAGCCTGCTGCCGCCGTGAGCAATCCCAGGAGGGGTCTGGGGTGTTTTGGCTCGGCCGTGCTGCCGTGGGATGGGAGCTCTGTCTCCAGGCTGTGGCTGAAGGGTGATGGATGCGCTCAAAGGGGCAGCCGGAGGAATCGGGTGCTCGGTACTGCCTCGATGCTTTAGCTGCTGGTTTGCAGTTTTGGGGAGAAAAAGGTCAAAAAAAGGTGTCGTTACACAGCCTGCACAGAGGGTCTGGCCATGAGCATGTCCCTTGGATGAAAACTTGGAGGTGTTGGCATTGGTGTCACCCCGCGGTGGTGCGCGTGCTGCCCCTTGGCAGGGCATCCCCAGGCTGCTGCAGGGAGGGGTCCCCTCGCCTTCCCCCACTGCTGCCGGGACCGAGGCCCCGCTGGGCTCTGGGGAGGGTCAGCACACCTGGGAAAAGACAAGCCAGGAGCGTCAGCCGGGCCATCACTCTCCCCATAGAGCACGGCTGGAGTTTCACTCGAGCCCTGAGGATGCCCCGGGGCAGACCCGCACCCCCAAACGCTGCCCCGACCCCATCTGAGCCTGCGGCCAAGGCTGCCTCATGGTCAGGTGGAGCTGGATAAAAATCCTCATTTTTATTTTATTTCGCTTTACCTCGTGCCTACAACTTTGCATGGAGGTGGCATCTTATTATAACAAGTCCCCCAAGCCTTTTCTCAAAAGAACCTCTTATCCCTGCCGATCCCAGCGGATTACAGAAATAGCAATAACAGAGGATCTAAAGAAAGAGACAATTTCCTGCGCTGATAAGGCGGCAGCTGAACAGCGGTGTCTTTGTCTGCTTCTCTGTTTATCACATCTGCTTTCAGCGAGGGAAAAGAGGGAGAGAAGAAGGAATGAGAAGGACTGTCCAGTGGTTTGTTTAGCAGCGCTGGATGAGGGTTGAGTTGGTTTTCCCTTCCCTGGCACCTGCAGCGGTGCGAAATCTCTCGTAGCTGGGTCAGGCCTGGATTTAGAGGGTGGGTGTTGCCAATTAATGGCAGAGATTTGCTTTGGGACAAACCCACACTGTGCAGGGCTGTGCCTTGCGCCTGGGCTACACCCCGTGGGGCAGGACGGGCTCATCCAGCCCTGGGACAAAGGCTGAGCACGGCGCTGGGCTTGGGGACTTGGGGTCATTTAGGGTTGCTGCGGTCCCTCACTGCAGCGTCATCACCCTGAGTCAGAGACAAGCTGTGTTCTTTGATCCTACCCCGCTGAACCGGGAGCTGTAACTCCTTTTCTAGCCGCAGCGCACACCTCGCACGGCTCGGGGGGAAGCTCGAGTGTCATTAACAGAGGGGCGAAGTGGGGTCCTGGGTTGGAAACCAATTAAGAGAGTAGGAATCAAAACTGTGAGAAATGGTCATTTTTTTTTTTGATGTGGCAAAAGGTGAACTGTGCAGTGCTTCACGGCTGTGCTTAAACTCCAGGCTAAAAATATTTCTCTCTGAGCTGGAAAGGGGCTCGCTGCGGCGTGCTGCAACGGCGCCGAGGTTGGCGCGGGCTGAAGAAAACGGGGCTGCTTCTGGCAAATGGATCCTCCAGGTGAAGGTAGCCACGGTGGCCCTGTGAGACCCCAAAAGTGTCGCAGGGGTTTGAGGAGGGCGAAGAGATTTGGGGGAGCGTGGGGAGCCTGGAGCCGGTGCCAGGTGGGGTCTTGGCAGAGGGGGGTTCCTGGCGGTGCTGGGAGCTGGAGCCCCAACCTGGGCGTGTGGGGGGAAGCGTGCACCGAGACGTCGTGTCTGAGCTTGAGCTCAGCTGCTCTCTCCCTCTTCGCCGAAACGCCTCCGAGTCCCGAGGCACGGGTGGGAGTCGCTGCAGAGGCAGGGAGTAGGGAAATTTCTGGATTGTGAAGTGATGCTCCTCCGAAAGGCATCTGGTGAGGAGCAGGAGGGCGGGCAGGCAGGGGAGCTGGGGAGGTGAAGGGCTGCCGAGCCTCAGCCGTGTCCCACGGGGTGTCACGCTGGTGCTGAGACGAGTTGTGCCAGTGCCTGGGACAGGGGTTGGGGTGGCTGGAGTTGGTGTCCCAGCGCTGCCCTCAATGCCAGCAAGTCTGGTCCTTGCAGTCCAGGACACCGGCGGTAACGTCTGGAGAATTTCAGGGGGAAAAATAAAGGGGAAAAAAAAAGAGCAGATATTCTGGCACAGAGATATGTTTTGACTTTCCTTGATGAAATGACATTTTTATTTCCAAAAACTGCCTGGATTGACTGTGCGTGCATACAGAGAGAAGGTGGAACAAACAAACCAGCGCATGTGACAGCAATAGGTTTTATTCTGGGAACAAACAAAACTTTTTGCTTGACTCAGAACAAGCTTTGTTGCTTTTTTTTTTCATTTTGGGTTGAGTTGAAACACTTTTGGACCCGTGCATTTGTTTCTGAAGCAGGAGAAGAGAGTGAAATGTTTCTTTGCATGGTTACACCTGGGACCTGCAGGTCCAGAGCTGTTGCCTCCCACTGGCTCTCGCTCATGGGTTGGAGCTGCCTCGATTCACCTTCTCCCAAGGAGGCCGTGTAGGGCCTCTGTGCTCAGCTGCTGTCCTTGGTCACCTTTTTGCTCTATTGGCTCCAGAAGTTGAGCCCCCAAGTTAAGCATGTGCAGCTGGGGAGGTGGGGACCCCCTGCCCTCGCTGATGCTGCACCCCCCAGGCTTCCCCTGGCTCCTCCAGGTCCTACCACCTTGCACAGCATTAAATACCATGCGGGAAACAGCTGCAGAAGGAACACTGGACACCACACTGTGAGCCATGGCGTAAAGTTCAGAAACTGCCTTAAGCCTCCTTCTAAAAACCTTGTTAGCAACATGCAAAACAGCCCTGGTGTCTGAGCACAGCTGGGAAAGAAAAAAAGGTGCTTTCAAAGGCACCTGAAGACCCAGCGGCCTCTCCCTGCTCAGCCTGGAGGGACCCAACAAGTGAGGTGTGAGGTGGAGGAGAGGATGGAGCCCTGTGCCGGGAGCAGGGATGCTGACGGAGCTGGGATGCTCATGGAGGGGTTTGCCCACCCGGCCCCCCGTGTTGCTCGGGGGCGAGAGGTGGGGATGAGCGGAGGGAGGGGGGGTCTCTGCCTCCCGTTGCCGCCTGCTGCAGATGCGCCTGGCTTGCGAGGAGCCTGCCAAACGCTTCCCATAGAAAAATGGATTATTCTACAGTCAGATTAATGGGCTTTCATTTCGCAAAACATCTGTCACTGTTAGTCCTGGACAGTGAGCGTGAAATTAGTTTTGACTGCAGAAAGGCAACGTCGGTGTGTAATATGTGACTTACATGACAACGGCTCAGAGATCCAGCTGGGGAACAGGAATTACCTGTTGAAAGGAGATGGGGGAGCGGGGGGTGCCCTGGGAGAGGGTGTCCTCGCTGTGCCCATCACCGCAGCATCAGAGCTCCCACCCTGCGGCTGATGGAGTGTGCTGCGAGTGCTGGGGAGGAGAGAGGGAGGGTGAAGAGGGCGTGCTGGGAGGGCTTGGCACAGGGAGGCTGTGCCAGGGTCCCAAAATGGGGGTCAGGGCACTGGCACAACCTCCCCGTGTTTGCAGGAGGGGAAACAGCAAAAGTGAGCCGAAGGGCTCTCCGGGTGCACCTTGGCCCATGCAACGAGTCGAGTCTGATGTTCAAGATCCAATACTGCCAACATTTCCAACCCCTTCATTTAACCCCAACGTTTCCATGTTCCCCTGTTCCCTCTCCTCCTTTCCCAGCTGACCCTTTCAGGATCCTACAGAGCCATGGTGGGTCTCAGCTCCTGCCCTTGTGTCTTGCAGATGTACATCCAGACCACGACGCTCACCATCTCGGTGAGTCTGAGTGCCTCGGTGTCCCTGGGCATGCTCTACATGCCCAAAGTGTACATCATCCTCTTCCACCCGGAGCAGAACGTCCCCAAGCGCAAGCGGAGCCTCAAGGCGGTGGTGACGGCCGCCACCATGTCCAACAAGTTCTCTCAGAAGGCAGGTTTCCGCCCCAATGGAGAGGCCAAATCAGAGCTCTGTGAAAATCTGGAAACACAAGGTAATGTGGCTTCCCACGGGGTTGGGGAGCTGGTCCTGCTGGGGACCGACACGGTGCTGGGAAGCCCAAAGCCCTGGCTCGCCGGGGGGCCGTAGCCTTGTTGTCCTCCATGAGCACAGTGCTGCTCCTTGGCAAAGGGACACCTCGGCTCCCTCCGGCCCCATGGCTTGGCCCACCATCCCCCAGGAGCGAGGGCGGCGTGGGAAAGGGATGGACCTCAGGGGTTTGGGGTCACTCTGCTCCCCGCCGTGCCCAAAGCCACCCCGAGGAGGAAACAGTGCTCTGGTTATCTGTGCTCCAGCCCAGGCATGAGTAGGGCTTCCTGGCTCTCGGCGAGGGGACAGCTAATTTATTCCCACCCAAGAAACACTGTTTTCCATCACCACAGCCACGTAGCTGAGACAGGACGTGTCCTGCCTCCCTCTGACCGGGATCGCTCCCATCCCTCCGCTGGCCTGTTTGCATTGTCCCCTGGGAAATGCTGCTGGGTGGGTGGCAGGGAAATAATGCTGTGGACACGCTCATGCCGCTTCTGGGCGAGATGCTGGCTGGGGCACATGGAAAACCGCTCGAACACCTGGAGAAGGATCCTAATGTCAGCCTGGAGCTGCTCCTGGAAAGGCACCAGTGTGGCTGATGGGGAGAGGTGTTTGCTGTTCCCAGGGGCCAGGCTGGAGCTCAGGCTGACACAGGGACAGAGCCATCAACCTCCCCTGGGAAGAGGGACTGGAGGCTTGGGAAACCCTGGGAAAGTGGGTGCGTGCCTGTTCTGCATTTGGCTTTCCAAAACCAGAGCCTTGCAGGAGGAAGACATGGTTGGAGCCAATGCTGCTGGGGTCCTTTGAGGAGGGAAATCCCATTTGGGCTAAATCTGAAGGAAACCCTGCGGAAATACAAATGTTCCTCATGTACCAGCGGAGCTTCTGGGTTCCAGCGTCAGTGGGATGGAGAGCAAACAGCATTTCCATGGAAAGCCGTGGTTGTCTTTGTAATCCCACGCTTGCTCTCTTTCCAGCCTGAGCTATTTAATATCCCTTGGCATCTCCGTGTAACCTCCGTATCCACATCGCTCTGTGTAATGGCTCTTGCTGGCAGTAGCTCTGTACACGATGTCTCTCTGCATAATCGACTCCCATCTACCTCTCTGCGTCGTGAAGGGCAGCTGCCTCATCAGACCACCCTCGCCGCCCGTGCTGGAGGTGGCTTTTGTCACCCGCTACTGCAGATCTGTGTGGTCTGTGGCCCTGTCCCAAGGTGGCAGTGGGTGGGGGTCCCTCTGTCACCCCCATTTTGTCTGTGCAGGAGATACCCCCACCCTTGCACGCAGTATCTGTGGGCTCCCCATGGTAAAGGCTTGTTAGGAGCACACCAGCCCTGTCCTGGCTAGCCACCGGGTCCCAGACTCCCCATGGCATCAGGGTCACAGGCTGTGATGCTGCAGGAGCATCGGCGTGTGTGACCTTGTCTCCCTCCAGCCAACCGCAGCTCCTGGCCCGGGCTCTGCTAGCACAAAGGGCCAATACCCTCTTTGCAGTGGGGCTTGGAGCCTCGCATGCAGCAAGCGCTTCGTCCAGGACCTGAACCCAAACATTCCCATATGCTCTCCACTGCCTTGAGCATCCTTCTCCCCCGTGGTTCTTGCAGCAGGAGCCTCTGAGGATTGTACGTGCAGGGAGCAGGGAGAGCTGAGCCTCCCATCTGCCGCATCTCAGCTCCGATGTGTCTCATGGGTGGAATACAGGAGCTCGGGGTAAAGGGGGCTGGCAGCGTGCTCCCGAGGTGTGCCAAGGCGGGGAGCCGGGCACGGCGTTGGTGCTGGGGGCAGGAGGCACGGTGAGGTTGTCAGTGCAGGACCGAGGGGCTGTTTTTCACTCTGTCGCTGGTGGGTCACGTATCCTTAAATAAACAACGGAATAAATAATTCACAGGGCTTTGAGATGGGCAGATTGGCTATGAAAACATTGCGGCTAACAAATAGCTCTGTCAGCTCTAATTTCTTATGGCCCATCTAATTGTTATCTGGGAATACCAGTCTGAGCTCTGCAGCGAGGTTCATCTGTCAGCGAGGCGCTGAGATGGAGGGAGAGCTGCTGGGCGTCCCCGCCTCGCGCTGCTGTGGGGTGGGTCTCTGCAGAGGACACGTTTGTGCTGCTTGTGGTGTCTTGGGCTTTGCTCTGTGTCCCCAGTGCTTGTCCGTGTCCTTGGCTGGAGGGCGTCCACGTGTCTGCTGAGCCCCGTGGCACGTGGGGACCTCATGGTGGGATCTCCGCAGAGCATCGTGCCTGGCTGAAACGCTGAGACGAGCCAGGGCATTGCAAGCTGCCGCTTCCACCTCTCCCTGAGCTCTGGCTGCTGCTAAAACCAAGTGACGCGCTGCAGCCTCCGAGCCCGAAGGCAGCGGTGCGGCCCTGCGAGGAGCGGCAGGATTTATCGCTGTCTGGCGTTTTCCTGGCTCTGGGCCTTGCTGCGGCTCCCCCGGTGTCAGTGTGGGACGTGTGGTGGCTTTGTAGCCATCGCTGCCTCCCCTACTTGTGTGTTCAACCCCGTCCTGAGGGCTGGGGAAGCTGGAAGGTGGCAGCAGGTTCGCACACGTGTTCTCCTCCAGCACCCGAGCACGGGCCCAGGGCTCCCTGGCTCTGTGCCACCCGCTGCCTGTGCCCTCCTGCTCTGCTCCCAGCTGCCACGGAGCGATGTGCAGGGCTGTGGGGCGCCCAGCGTGGACCCCAAATCGTGCTCTTGCAGGGCTGGGCCAAGCTGAGCTTTTGGGAACGTGGACCACCTGCGGGTTTGTCTATAAGAGGTCGCTGAGGGAAGCGAACGGGAGCCTGAGAACACATGCCCCGAGGTTCATGTCACGTCCTGGGGTCTCTCTGGGGGATGAACTCTCTCTAGAGAGCCCCCAAGGGCTGCCATGGGGCTCAGCCCCTCTGCCGCGGCTCAGCACCCTTGCAGGGAATGATCCCAAGTGCCAGCACTGGCCGGATCCATGAGCAAACCCCGTGTCGTGTCCCCACCAGCATCTCCTGGCATGACGGCCAGGTCAGGGTGAGGGGAAGGGAGCCAGAAGGGGAGGGTGGGCTTCATTAACGATACACGTGGGGTTTGTCTCTCTCTCCAGCACTGGCTACCAAACAGACCTACGTCAGCTATAGCAACCACGCGATTTAGCTCCAGCGATCGCAACTGCCTGGTGCAGAGGGAGGCTGCGATGCCATGGCGCGGGAGGGAGCTGAGGCGCATCGCTCGTCGCAGGACACCGAACGGGACGGGGAGGTGGCAGCGGGGGGGACACGCTCCTGGCCCGGCTGCTGAGCAGAGCTCCCAGGGAAGATGGTGATCAACAGCAGCAAAAAACCTAAACAAAACAATAAAAATAAACCACCGACCACCGTGACAATGCATGCCTCCCCACGGAGGAAGAGGAACGGTTGAGCAGGGGAGATGTCGTGCGGGGAAGAGGTGACGGACTTCGGCAAGTCTTTGGGGTTTTTTTTCTGTATCTTGGCAAAAAAAAAAAAAAGACACCCAACATTTTCCCTTTTCTGGAATTTGTGAGATTGTTTGTTGTTGTGCAGAACCTTCTGTTTTCTCTTTCTTTATTTTTTTTTTAAAAATCCTCCATTTTCTTTTGTTCCTGTCTTCCTCCGTCCCTCTTCACTCTCTCACCCGTATCCTACCAAATTCTGTATGTTGCAACAAGGAAAAATAAATAAAAATGCATAAAATTTAAATAAAAAACAGACAACAAAATAAAATAAAACCTAGACTGTGTTCAAAGTGCTGATTTCTATAGGTGGTTAATTAATGTATGTGATGACCATATGGATTGAAATATGTCTGCTTTATGTACTGACCAGTCAAAAAACAAAAACACACAAAAAAAAATACAAAGTTCAGTGCCTGGATGTTTATGAATTATTCGATGACTGTGTAGAGCATGATCATTTTTATACGAGGAGATTTCTAATAAAAGACCATGGTTTTGCACTCGGCGTTTGCTGTCTCTTGGTGACTGTTCGTTCCAGGCTCCGGGAGGTGACTTGGTTTTGGGTGCTGGAGAAGGTTTGGGGTGGCCAAGTACTCCAGGACAGGATGGGGCTCCATGTCCTTCCTCTCCAGGCCATCCTGCTGCAAACGGGGTCCTTGCAAGGGGATGGGACAGGGAGAGGAGAGCTCAGCATCACCCGAGCACACACTGTCCCTATACTGCCCCAGCGCTCAGGGCTTGGTGCAGGATTTGGGGCAAAAAGGGCTGATTCCTTCTCATTTGCTCTTCCTCAAGGTGTGGGCTGAGGCTGGAGGGATGGAGCTGTTACCGAAAAATAGTACCCAAGAAAACTCTCCAAACCAAATTATAGTTTAGAGAGCTGACATTGGTTTATTACAGCTGGGTGCATGGGGGATATCTCCTCCTATCATGCACACTTAAGACTAAAAGTTTGTTCCTTATATACATAATTCCAAGAAAAGCCCACCCATTCCAAAAAAACCCTTATACATAACACGTTATATAATGCATTACATAATGTCTTTACACACGCGTACTAAATTGGGGAAGGGGTCTGGGGTGGTCTCTGGGGGTCGCTGGTGGTCCCAATCCCCCTCTAATCGTGCTTGTGCGCAAGCGTGGTCGAGGCCCTTGTTTACAAGTACATGTGTTCTCAAGAAGAAGATATCGTTTTGGACTTATCTCTTCTCTGACACAAGAGTTTATGAATCAAGTTAATTTAGACATCACAAAGTTGTTCTTTACAGTTTTGTTTTGTCTTTTGGCCCTTTTATAATTAGCAGAGACCTTTGTTTTTCTAAGACTAAGCGTAAACAGCATGAATCATTGTCTACTAAAACCTTGTTATCAATCCCATAAACAAACTCTATCTACAAAACATGTAGTTTGCTTCAGAACCTATTGTTATTCTCTATTATTCTAGCTAAAAGGAAGATTATTGACAGGAAAGTTTGTTCTGTGTAAAGGTAACACAGAGCAGGCCTTTTAGAGCCTACTCTGAGGCCTACTCTTGCTAAACTGTTGCTAAATTGAACCGTCTGGTATCAGAGCCAAGAGGAAGGGATTTTCCAGGGCTTTTTTTTTTTTCTCCTCTTCAGTGGCAGGGTCAGCTCCACCCTCCTCATCAGGACCAACCTGGGCTAATTAGGGAGTCAGCAGCTAAAAAAAGCAGCTCTGCCCTTCCTAGGGTGAGGTCTTCTTCCTGGCTCCAGCCTGGTGTGCAAGGTACATGGCTGTTCAAACAGTCTTGGTTTTTTGCCTGTTTTGGGGAGGTTTGGTGTGTTTGCTGCCAGTGTTTCTGTCCCTGTGCTCTGGAAAAGGCACTTGCAAAGGGGGTGGCTGTGCTTGTTTACTGCTGGGTAAGGAGAAGATGGTCCAAGCTTGTCTTTCTTCTGGAGGGCAGCTGGGAGGTGGGGAAGGGAGGCAGGGGAGGGGGCTGCTGCCTGCCCCAGAGGTGGGCTGCCTCCAGGATTTGGGCAGGTTGTTGCTTTAGGTGCCCAGCAAAAGCACTGGAGCTGGGGGCAGTGTCCTGACCTCACAGAGGCGTTGGGGGTGCTGATGTGTCTCCCCATCCCTTTGAGTGTGCTCCTCCTGGCCCAAAGGTGCCTGTGTATTCCCTTTTCTGAAAATGAGAGAAGTTACCCCTGTGGTTTGCACATTTCTAGACCTATTTGTGTATTAATAGCAGTTCTGCTCTCGCTCCGGTGGGTCGCCCAAGGCTGCATGCCCTGGGGAGGGGAGGCCTTGGTGCTCCTCTGAGCACTGCTGGGAGCTTCAGCCATTGATCAGTGCCAGGAGGCAAACGCGACTGTTCCCTGCCAGCACGGAGAGGACAGAGCACAGCTTGAAGGCAGGAGTTAAAAAAAGAAAATGGAAATATAATGAAAAGCTTGAAACTATGATAAGATCATACTTGTCAAAAGAGCTTCTCAGGAGGAAAAAACTGCTCCGTTCCCAGCGCATCCATCACTGTTGTATCAGATGTGAAATGCCGCCTGGTTCAGAGGGCTCCCAGAAAACCTGAGCTGATGTCTCTGGTGCTGTTTCTAGCTCTGAGATACTGCTCTGCTGTTCTCACAAGCAGCTTTCCACCCCAAACTCTGCCTGATAATGACTGGAAAGGCTGATTTGACCTTAATTACAGCATCCCCTCCCTCCCCTTGCAGCGTCTGTGAGGAGGGATGCTCTGAGTCCTCTGGAGTGGTTGTAGCTGGGGACTGACCACGCTGCCACCGTGCAGATCTTCCAGGCTCGTCTGTCCTCTGATGGTCCAGGGAGTTCTGCAGGGCATGGTGCAGGCACCGGAGCTGGACAGGGTGTGGGAAAGAGCAGACCTGTGGTAGTGGGGTGGTCTACCTGGGTTGATGCTTTCTACCCAGGCAGGATGCAGAGAGCTGGGCTGATCTAACTGCCCTGCTTCAGCAGCTGAATGAACTATTTATTTTTCACATGTAAATACCACTTCAAGGTGTTGCTCTGTGTCTCTCCTGTTCTCAAACATTTCTGCCTTTAAACTGCTTCCATAGAAATGCAGCCAGCGTCCCACCAGCCGCTTGGGCTGTGCTTCTGCGGGGTGTTACAGCACAAAGGGGTGCAGAAATGAGAGGTGTGCTGCTGGTGTTGGCAGCCAGGAAGGCACAGCAGCTCCGAAAGCGATTGCTTTGGACAGTGGCGTCTGGGCTTCGGCGGCTGGGATGGCACATTGCAAAGGGAGGCTTTCGATGCCTGCTTGGGGAAGAAGTCACTTGGCTAAACTTCGAATGTGGTTTCGAGTAGATTCATGTTCCCCTCTTGCACCAGGCCCTATTTAAACACAATAGCTACCCTGATTTCTTGATGGCTCTGGTGGAGTGTTAAATCAAAAAGAGTCCTCGTGTGGGTACTTATTTTGGTGTAAGTGTGCTTTACAGTGATTCAGTCTTATTCCTTGCAGACTTTAGCTTAAATGATATAAAGATGCTCTTAAACAGCTATGCATAATATTTGCACAAATCCAACCTCACTGGTCTCAAAACAGAGATTTAATTGGCCCCATCTTTTATCAGCTAGAACCTACACTTGTTGGCACCGTTCCTGGGCGCTGCTAAATAGACCTGTATCCCTCCCAGGGCTGGGCATGTTTCAGCAGCAGATGCGGTGACCTCCGAACGTGGCTGGTTAATTTTATACGGCGTTTCATGATACGGCGCTGTTTAATTCTAGACACTTATTTGATTATGAAAGCTCATTAAAAAGGAGCAGTCTATAAGCAATTGAGATGGATGTAGAGCAGATCTAGGCAGGCTCTGGTGCTGATACCTGCAGAGAGGTGATAACCACTGCTGGGGCATTTTTGGGAGCTTGCTGGTGTCTATTAGGATCAGTTTTATGCTTTGCTTAATATTTTTGAGGGCAATTCTGCTGCCTGTGGCTGAGCAGAAGAGCAGAGTAGATGCTGTGTGATCTGCTGAGGGAATTCCTAGTTTGTTTGTACTTTATATATGTTTGTTTTTTTTTTAAATAAAACACCTGTCCTGAAATCAGTGCTGTTGTTTCTCTTCCTTGCCTCCCATACAGCTTAAAAGCACTTGTCTGCTTTTCCCCTTATTTCTGTGAAGAGCTGTTGAATTTAAATAGCAATAATTGCCTGAGTACCCTGATGGTTGACCTGTGTTTTTTTCACTTTTTCTGGGAACCTGAAAAGTGGGAGGGGGGAGAAACCCAGCCTGGTGCCGCCTCCCTCCATCACCTGCTCGTATTTCCCCCATCCTCAAACTTTCTGTTGGCCTTCACTGCTGTTCCTGATCCCCAGCTCCTCTCCTGAGCTCCCTTCTCCACAGACAAGCAGAAGCTTTTGGGGTCCTGCTGCCCTGTCAGCAGCGTGGCTGGGGGCTGGAGCGGGGGGCTGTGTGGGGGCTCATTTCCCCAGCGCCGTGCTGAGCGGCAGCAGTGAGGAGCCTGTCATTAACTCTCCTGTGTGAGAGGCAAATTACAGACTTTAGCGACACAATTAGGTCAGCTCGATGGGAAATGGAAAAACAAAATTTCTCTGTGGATCTCCTGGTTTGCTCGCTGCCTTGTCCCTTGCTGCTCCGTAGCTTTGGCTCGGGGGAAAAAATCGCTCCTCCACCACCCGGGTCTGGAGATCTCCTGTTGAAGCCATGGCCAAGCTCCTTAGTGAACAAATCTGGAGGAAGGGAACGGAAAGAGCAGGGCTGGAGTAGAAAGTGGCTTGTTCCTTGCTCTGAGATAGGTCTCCATCTAGCTCCTGTCCCGTGGGCAGAGCCACAGAGTCCCGCTTTGGCCCAAGGAGAGCTGAGGGCTGCTCAGAGCAAGGTGCGACTCGCATTTAGAGCAGAAGGCAGCAAAGCCTGTGACAGATGTTGCAGCTCATTACGCGACGGGGGACCAGCTCTGCAGCGAGCAAGTTGAGCTAATTTCTGTACTAGGAAGTGTTTCTCCCAACGAGACCCGCTGCCAGCCAAAACCTTTGGCCTGGAGCATCAGGATCTTGAGCTTAATTCTCCTGGGTTGTGGGATGCCAGCAAGGAGGATGGAGAGCTCTGATGAGCACATCAGTGCTGCTGAGAAGATGGGTGATGCCTCTGAGAGGTCTTGGGGGGCAGTGGGTGCCCCAGAGGGAGGTGGAAACACCCCAGCCCTGCAGCTGGGGGAGGACCAGCAGCAGAGTGGAGCTGGACATGCCGACTGCCTGGTTTCCCCTTGGAAAAGTGGTCCCTGCGGCCTTGGATGGAGGCGTGTGTGTGGCATGTATACGAGGGTCCCTCCCCAGCACCAACGGTCTCTTGTATGGCCGAGCGAGTCGATGGCAGATTGTGTTGAAATCTCACTTCAGCGGCGAAAGCTGCAATTAGCATTTAATGAAGCTTCTTGCTTTTATTTTTAGGTAACCTCTGATTCCCTGACTGTGTAATTTAGTCCTCCATTGCTTGGAGATAATTAAAGTATGTCACTATAATTTGCTTTTTTTAAAAGCCTGTAATTATGTTTTTATTGAGAATAAAAAAGGGGGGGATGGGGAAATGAAAACAATGTTAGGGGAGGAGAAGGCTTTGGATGGGCAAGGGGGATTTCTCCCAGCTTGAAGGCTTAGGAGATATTTCCAGGGTGCTGGGTAGACTGGGGACAGAGGAAGGGCTGCTTCTGTATTAGCGTGGGTCATAGCAAGGGGCAGTGTCTCAACTGGAGGTGTGAGAGCTTTGGGTGTCCACAAGCCCTGATCGTGCCTGCACGTGGTTTAGCTGCAGCGTAATCGTGGTGCGTGCGTGGGCTCCACGAAGTACCGATGCTGCTTCCTCTGCTGCCTTGTTTGTGGTCTTCAGCATCGGTCCTCTTGCAGCGCCCTGGGAGGGGGCGGGCAGCTCTGCTCCGTCTGCACCCCAACCCGCAGGCTCTGGGGCAGCCCAGGATGGGCTTAGCCTGGAGCAGGACAGCTGAGCTCTCATCCCTGCAGCCTCCCACTGCCAAGACCGTCCTGCCAAGCCTAGCAAACATCTGCGCGCACGCTGGGTCTTCGGGTTTCGATGGCAGGCATCTGGTCTCCGCGACAAAACATGCTTTGATGACGCAGGGATGCGTAGCTCACCCTCTATGTCCTCTCTGCGCAATTACAAATTAATGGGGAGGAATTAAATGTGCCCGCCCAAGCCTGGCAGGGCTGCGCAGCCTTTGGGGGATGCTCCTTGCAGTTTGGGCTGTGTTTGCATCTGTAAATGCTGCTGCTGGGTGTCAAACCTGTGTCCCTCCAAATCCCCCCGGCACTGTCTGACGCTGAACGTGCCAGCTAGAGCGTCCTGCCTTGCTCCAGCCCGTGTAACACTGTGCGTGGCCCTGGGCCAAGCGGTGCTGCCGGGCAGCCCGGTGAAGCTGCTTCCCTGCAAACCGCTCTGACATGAGAGCGTGGCCATCGCAGGAGGAACTGCTCACCGACAACTCACAGCCTGGAAACTGGCTGTTGGAGGGAAGTTCAATAACGAATAAATTCAAGGTAATTGATTGGCCTGTGGCCAGTTCACAGCTAGAGAGAGCTGAAATGAGTTGGATTGTTGGCTTTTTCTTTAAGTTATTCTCGCTCAAATTTTTGAGCGCTAAGAGGTTACATTTAGTTTAGAATATATTTAATTCATTAAAACGTTGATTTTTGCTGCAGAGTTCAGATCTGATCCCAGGCTTTATTCCTTATCTAAATGCAAAGGTTTCTTGCCAGAAATACAAAGCAGGAAAAAAAGTCTCGGTGCTTAGGAAAAGCGACACGATGAAGGGAGCAGGGACTGGACTGCTGTGTTTTAGTGCTGGGAACCTGCTGTGACTTGAGCACATGCCCAATTTTCTTCTTGTCCATACTGGGATGCAGTCTTTAGGGGCTCTCACCACTGTCTGACACATCCTAGTGCTGCAAGCAGCAGCCCGGGGTCCCTGCAGCCAGCCCCTAACACAGGGTGCTTGTACACTGGGATGCTGTGAAATTTGGTGCAATCCCCTGCAAAACTCTCTGGAGCTGGCTGCTCCTTGTGGAGATGGGGCCAAATTGATTCATGAAAGTCTCTTTGATCAAGTAGTATCAGGTCGGGGATTTGTATTCAAGTGTGCCCTCAGTCTGTGCAGCCACCCCCAAGATACCTGCTCTCCAGGTGTCTCAAGTGAATGGCACCATGAGTAGGATCAGTCCCCCATGATGCTTGCAGCATGTTTGCATTCCTCCTCGCTGGGCAGGAACCCTCCTCCTGAGCTGGGTGTCACACCACCTTCCTTGCAGAGCCTTTGTTATCTGCTGGGGATAACAAAAGGAAGGAACAGCACTTAAAACCCAATAAAACCTACACACCATCATCAGCTTTTGTACTGGTTGCTATGGGAACCCCATACATGTACCGGAAACACTGGAGTATGCAAATGAGCTTCTTAATTAGTTCTCCTAAGTCTTTCATGCTTCTGGTGCAGCAATTTGATCATTAGATGAACATGCCACTTAATTATCAGCAACTTAACGAAACACAAGCTGGGGTGACCTTTGGGGAGGGCAGGGTGTGTTGGGAGCTGGCTGGTGGCGGAGGGAGGATGGAGGCCAGTGGCTGCACGGAGCTGGGAGTCTTCTCTAGCAGCTTTCGTGCTGGCAGGAGCTGCTGGAATGGCCTCTGTTGCCTTTGGAGAGAAGCAGCAAGCGAGGGTGGGTCTGTGTCTCCAAACTGTCCCAGCCTTCCTGGAGAGGGCTGGGGGGTGCTCACAGTGTGGTCGTACGTGCAGGGAGCTGAGATTGCAAGGTTACCTTGAGCAGAAGGACCAAACTCCTTGTCTTGCTGTGGTGGAGTGGAGGGCTGGCTGGAAAACCCAAGCTCTGAGCCCCTCTCAGCCATGGGGCAGGTTGCAGCATTACCCCAGCTCTACTGGCCTCGGGGAATGGGGTTGGACTTGTTGCCTCCAGCCCAGTGCACTGGTTTTGCCGAGCCAGATGCCAGCCGGGTGCATGTGTGAGCTCTAGCTGTAAATGCTATGAGTTTTTCACCAAACAAGCTTCATTAATCGTCTAATAACCGGATTAATTAAGGACACTGAAAGTAAACAGCAAGAATGTAATTTGCCTCTGATTGCCATGTAATTGCAGGAGTATGGTTCTGTTTGCATATGCAGAAAGTGGTGTTGACAGAGGCACTGGGACAGAGAAGAACAATTTATGGAGGGCGAATGTGCCCTTGGGGTGTCCAGACCCCTTCAGCCATGGTCTTTGCTGCCTTTGGTGCTGCCTGCATGTGTTTTTCTCTGTGGTTCTCCAGCTTCTTCCCAATTAGCCAGCTCTCCTGCTATTTGTGGAGCTTTCCGAGCTATTTGCTTAGGCAAACATTGATGCTCCAAATAGACTGGCAGAACAGCTTGGGAACACTCTCCTGTGTCCTGCAAGACAGCAGAAACAGCTGAGAAAAAACCTCTTTTTCTCTCGGGGCTGTCCTGCTGAGGGGTAGGACAGCCAGTTCTCCCTTTGACCCTGCTTACTTGGGACTCGGGGATTTTGGTCGTGCTTGGAAGAACTTGCCCTTGCAAGGCCCAGAGAGCTTCCAGTGCCCCAAGAGGAGACAGAGATCAAGAGATGAACGGGGCACATGCAGAGAGGAAAGCAGATGCTGTGTGGCTTGGAGGCAGAGCCAGCGACTGAATGTCAGAGTCTGAGTCCCACACCATCTTGCATCTCTCATGTCCTCCACCCCTCGTCAGCTGGTCTTTTTTCCAGCACTTCTCTCTTTCCCTGCAAACACAGACATCTGGATGGTGACTAATCTTCCACTCTCTGCCTCCCATTAGTCCTGGCTGAGCTTTCTTCTTGCATTTGACCTTGTCAACGCTAAATCTGGGCTCCTCAAGGAGTTGAAGCACGTGGTGCTCTGCAAAGATGACTACACAGTCCCTCCATGCACACATGCACTTGCCCAAAGGAGAGAATTCAGAGGACTAATTCCATCTTGGAGAGCCCCAGGGTTATGTTTTTCTCTCTTCCTGGCAGACACGACTTGGTGGAAACCTACAACATGGAGGGACATGACCTTTCAGGAACAGCCCAGAACATCTATGGCAGGCATGATTTCTAGGTGTATCCATTTTTTTTCTCACGGTGGTGATGAGCCTGTGTGCTCCAGCTATTTCATCCTGTTCTTCATGTGTAGATGGACTTGGATTAAATGAGTGTGCGTTGTTTGCTTGAAACAGGCACCTGCTGCTCACTTGCGCGTCTTCACACTCAAACAGGATAAGAAGAGGCAAAGATGATCCTTGTTTTAGAAGAGAGCTTGCTGGCAAAATGGATGGGGGCTGGTTTGCCAGCAGAATGCTGGCCACAAATACCTGTGAAGGAAAATGGGGACTTGGGACCCCCCCTGCCTGTCTGTGGGCACCTTTCCCATCAAATGTTTGTTTCCTTGCAGCGTCTGAAGATTTTTGGCCCAGTTTCCCATGGCTTTAAGTGCCATACCTGTCCCAAAGAGCTGCCAAACCCCATTCATCACAGACAGTGTTTTGGTTTTCCTTTTCTGGAAATTTGAAACGTTTAGAAAGAAATCAAAGTTTCCCTTGAAATTCAGTGGGGAGAGGGGTGGAAGGAAGGTAGCCTTCTGTTTATTTTACGCTGCCTTTCTGTCAGCTGCTATAAACAACCTGTCATCATATCTCCAGTGAAGCAGTTGAGCAAGCTCCCCAGGTGTCCGTGTTTGGTTCCTTGCCATACACGGTCTTGTTAGAGGTGGTGTTTGTTTCTGGTTAGCCATGGACTCCCTTTGAGCTTGAAGAGCAAGACAGGGAAATAGCAACAATTGTGATTAGGGCTTTATTTTGAACTTCTAAAATCTCTATTTCCTGCAGCGAACAACCTCCTAGAGCGGCTGGAGGCTGCACCCCACTAATGTTTCACAGTGACATTTTCAAAGCGATAAACAAGAGAGGCAATCAGCCCCTCCTGAATATCAAGGGAACGTGGGTGGTGATGCCTGCAGTGCCTTTGAGACCTCTTCTGTTGTCAGCATGCATTCTTCAGGAAATAAGGCCAACGTGAGGGCTCTGCCACTAGCGTTGCCTGCTTTAAGCTGTATCTGAATGCCTTCAGACCTTCACTACGACAACCTGGACTTCCTTCTGGAGCTGCAGTATCACTGCCTCTGTCTAGGGTAAGCCAGTCCTTCTTGGTTTTGAGAGCAAGCCACTGCTCCCTCTGCATGTTGGCTCCTGAAGAGCAAGTATTTGGTTGGTCCTGAAACTTGGGAGCAGGAGTCAGTCATTAAGGCTAAACGTGGTTCTTGCAGATGTCTCTTCCCCCACCACCGTCCTTCCTTTCCTTATGTATTAGAGTAGCTGCAAGAACTTGACCTTGAATAAATGTTGGTGAACCCAAAAGGATGGACATATAGGCCTATCACCATGTCCCAGCTTGAGTGATCTTTGGCTTTGAGGAACCTGAGATTCTGATTTGATAGCCATGAGACCTTGACATGGGCAATTCATCTTTCCCTGATCTCACTCTTTGAAATCTTTCTCCTTCCAAGTGGGCTCTGTATTCTATGCTGTTTCTCAGGGCTGATGAGGAAGGTGCCTCTGGTCTGACTGTCAGTGCTGTTGCTTTTCTATTATTTTTCAGATGCCTTGTGTTTTTTGGGGAAAATAAAATTCCAAACCCTGCTTTGTGATTTTTCTCTTCTGTGTAATTAGATGTAGCGGTGATCAAAATATGTTGCATTGCACTGCAAGCTTCTCCAGGCAGATGTTTCATCACTGGAGGAGAGATGACTTCATCCTTTTACAGTTGGGGAGAATTAAGAGAGGAAAAAAGAAAAAGGCGAAGGAGAATGTTGAATTTCCTGTTGTGTGAATACATCTGACTAGGCTTCAGGGGAGGGATGTGCAAGAGAAGAACCAGGGCCAGGAGAGAGAGGGAGGGAGGGCAGAGGGTTTTTTTCCCCTGCTGGCATTCAGATCTTGAGACGTGCCCCGCTTGGTACTTATTTTGCTGCAAAAACCAGGGATGGTGGCTGTGACCCACCTTGCTGCTTCACTGCAGGCTCCCTCGGAGAAGGGTTTTTAGCACAAGGCAGGCTATTAACTCTGCATTTTGACTTTCTGGGGTGCACAGAGCCCATCAGCTGCTGCCACACCTCTACAGCTCTTATATCCGAGCTCTCAGAGCAGCTGGGGAGGTTGCAAAGGTGACATAAAGTCCACTTTCTGTCCTTTGGCATCTTTGGTGCGTGGTGCTTTGTATTGATGGTAAGAATGGATTAATTCCCCAAATATGACCAGTAGTGGAAGGTGGGGCAGAGGAAAAGATGTGAAAAGGCCTGTAAATAGCCCTTTGTTTGGGGATGCCAGCACCAAATACCACCAGCTTTGGAGCAGGGACTTGGGTTTGGCTGGGGAGAGGATGAGCGTGCAGGATAAAAATGTCTCCCATGCTGGGAGCACCACACACAATTCCTCAAGCTCAGCTCGATAAGAGAGCCATCAAAAGTAAAAATGACAGCAATTCTGCAGTCAATATAATGTGGCTGCAGGTTAAATAACTAATGTTTGAATGATAATAATTGCAAAATGATACTATTTCATCCGCCACAAACATGTGGTTAAGCTCTCATTAGCTGAGACTACAAGCTTTGCAGGAAGCACAGGCTCTTTGAAAGTGGATCTTTTTGGATTATGCCACTATAGAAATTCCTGGACTGCTTTTGCAAGTGTTTAAGAATGCCTCTGAGTAAGTTTGCTCATGGGATTGGGAGGACAATAGGAAAGGCCGGCACCCCAAAGTGAAGCTGGATTTCTATTTATTTACTTGAGGTCTGCTTTTTTTATGTTCTCAGGGCTTCTGAAAAACTGAGTTTATAATTAATGGACTATATTATAGTCCTTGGGCTCTGTAGAAAACAAAAAAGGTATATATTTTGAAGTGTTTTTTACATACAGAGTCTTTTACTTATAGCTATGTGTATACGGGCAAATCCAGCCACATCTAGCGTAGTTTTGTCCGAAGTTCAAGTTTTAGCAAAAAGCTGCTCTGTCCCGTCCCACCACCTTCATCCATTGCCACTTCTTGGTCCATGTGAAGCCATCCCAGAGCAATGCTGTCTGTGCCCCCCAGAGATGGTGCTCAGACCCAAACTGGGGAAACTGGTGTGCTCAGCACCTCGCCAGACGGGGCTGATTTCAGACTTGGCTGCAATATTGATCCTCACTTAACATAGTAATGAGAAGCTGCTTCCCTAATCAGCGAGGGAAAAATCTTTTTCCAGCTGCCAGAAGGAAATGAGCTTTGTTGAATTGTGTTGGATGTGGGGTGGTACGGAGGTGGGTTATGCTGGTTTGGCTTCTCTTTGGTCTCCTCAGTGTGGACAGGAGCCTGTTGTGATCGCTTGGGTCGCGTGTCCTCATCTTGGCTTCTCTCGTACATCCTGACGTTGTGGGAGAGCCTCCGTCTTGCTGAAGCCCAGCTGGGGTTTTTATGATGAGCCCCATCACTCATATTGCCGTCTTCAACCCCCCTGGGGCAGGTGATGGCTTTCTAGGCCTGTCGTGTCGCAGAGACGTGGGGCAGTGTCCATGCCAGATCCTGAAAGCCCAGCCTTGCACCTCATCTTCCTCATTTAGTGTGTTATTGGTGGGGGGTGAAAGCCTTATTTCCCCTCCATTCCTTGCTCGGGCCTCCTGAAACGTGGGCGAGCGGCCTCTCCTCCCTTCCACGGCTCTCCCCGGGCCAGGCGCCTTGTCGGACCGTCTGGCTGATGGCAAATTGTTTTTTGATGGCTGACTCGGTATAACTGAACTCAATTTGCCTTTCAAAAGCAGCTAATAGTCGCATTAAAAAATCCATTTTCACTTGTGATTGAATTTGACGGCGGCTCAATCAATAAGCGAATGGAGTGTTTCACATGCTGTACCGAGCGGGTGTTACCACGGTAACGGTGTAAGCGAGCTGGGTGAATCCCCCGTCGAATGGGTGTCACCTGGCCATGTCACCAAGCCCTGTCACCTGGCCATGTCACCAAGCCCTGTCACCCTGCGAGGGGCTGCCCCAGGCAGGCGCCATGGCTGGGAGGGAGGCCCTCCTGGTCCTCACAGCAGTGATGCTGGCCAAAATTTCCTTCATTTTCCTCTTCTTTGCCACTGTGGAGGGGGATGAGTGCTTTGTTGGTAGCTGGAGGTGGCCAGCCTGAGGAGGACCGGCCGTGGTGCCATGACCAGGCCCAGTGAGGGGAGGCGGCCATGTTGTGGCAGCGCCAGGGCTGAGGGAATGGCGGCCTCGTGTGGCCCTCAGCGTGGGGACCTGCCCATTCCTGCACCTTTCCTTCCCAAAAATCTCTCCGGTCTGGGGAGGAAGGCAGGAGGAAAGCAGTCACAGCAGCTCTGGGACCATAGATGAGGGCAGCAGAGCTGGGAATGGAGGCAGCAATGAGCTTACCTGAGGGGATGGTTTTTCTGTGCGGAAAAGATAATGAAGTGAGGAAATTGATATATTTTTTTTTTAATAGGGTTCATCCGTGTTTGATGAAAAACGAACGTGGCACTTTGCTTCATGACAATCAGAGTGTTTCCTTTCAACTATTGTTTGCGTGCCTCCTATTGTAGTATAAAATGAAAATGAAATGGTTCAGGCAGGAATTTTGCAACTGTGATTTTTTTTATTTTTATTTTCTCCCCTTTCCAAAGCAGTTTCCTGGGGGATTTTAATTAGAAACTCTCCCTCTACGTGCTCCACAGCAGCCCAGCTTCTTGCTGTCAATGCAGGGAAGCCTACCTGCACGCTGACGCCGCAGCCATTTTGCTAGCGTGGAGCAGGGGAGCCCACCCGCGCGGTGCCACCTGCCTGGCCCGTCTTCATCGCTTTCCTTCGGCCCGAGGGGGTCTGCATCGCAAAATGAATAAGCTGCTTTACAACACGTTGGTGTTTTCTCTGCAGGGAGTTTGCCTGAGGCTCCAGGATGCTGTTAGTTGCCTTATATTGCATCTCTAAAGCACAAGCAAACAACTCGATTCTGTCTTTGAGCTCATTTCCATAGATTGATCTGCACTAGAGGAAGAAAAAAAAGTCTGTACTGAGTCTTAGCTAAAAGAAGAGGAAAGCCAGGCACCCTGGGCTTCACTTGAGCTGGCAACTGGAGCTCACCCCCACTGAGGACTGAATGGGGTTGAACTTTCACTGCCCACCTGAGTTAAATCCAAGTCCTTTGCCTCCCCAGCTCGCTTTCCCAGCCACTGCACCAGATGCAGATGGTTTCTCAGGGCTGTCCTGGACCAGGGAGGGCTCTTGGCCCTGCCTGCCATGGCGTTGCATTTCTTGCCTTTCTCTCCTTTGGTGCATGCGCCGTGTCCCGTGGGGACCTGCAGAGCTGGAGGTCAGGATGTGGGGCTGGCGCTGGGTCTGCTCAGCCTCTTCTCTCCCGACATACTGGAGGTCGTGGCACTCTCGCTGAAGAAGGCAGGAGACTCTCGGAGTTTCCAGCCCTTTTGCTGAAGGCTGCTCTGCTCCTCACAGAGGAAAGAAGCCATTTCCATTAATTTCACAGGCCGTTTCCACCACATCTGTTTGCTGCTGCTGGTGGCTGAGGATTATTATCCCTTCCCATGTTCACAAGAAGAAACAAAACCTGTAACAATGGTGCTTGAGCAACCTGCAGAGCTCTGGAGACAACCTGGAGGGTCAGGGCTTTGTTTTCTGACAGGTACAGGGCTCTCCTAAACTGTAATTTGGTTGTCACCAGGGGTTGGCATCTCTTTGTTTTACATACTGGAGGGAACTGGCAAACAGAGCTGGCTTCAGTGTGTGGAGGGGAGCTGCAGTCTCTTCTGCCTGAGAGAGCACAGCTCCGCTGCACGGAGGAGCCGCTCGGGGTACGACAGCCGGGGCTTCGCTCCCTGCGTGGTGCCCTGTGGGCAATGGAGGGACGTGGTCCCGCTTCCAACTGCCCTGCTCAGTGGCCTGAGCCAAACTGCTATGCCCCCAGCTTTGCCCCCTGTTTTTCCCACCCAGGGCAAAGAGGCTCCCCTTGTGTCTGTACCTCCCCGAAACTGGGTGATGGTACTTTGGGGAAATCAAAAGCTCTTGAGGGGTGAAGTCGGGCTTCTTCTCTACGTCCACTCTGTGCAAGTGGGGATGCTGGCTTTTCTCCTGAGGAGTGTCTGCGTGGCTCCCTGGATCATGCCTGCTCAGAGTATTGATGGGCAACCTGACCTTTTTGCTGGTAATCAGAAATCTTTCAAAGGCACTGCGTTCTCCCTGCGAAAAGCCAAACTGAATGGAGTGGTGACTGCACTGGCACCGTGTGTGTGGGGGTCCTGCACTGCCGCTGCCTGCAGAGACCTCGCGGGGAGATAAAGCAGCTGCCTGACCCAGAGGAAACCATGCCTGTGTCCCCCTGAGCCTTTTGCTTTCAAAGCCACGCCGGGCCCTGCTCGGGAGCTCAGAGTGAAATGGTTTCTCAGCACTCCTTTTTCCCAGATACAAAGCTGCCGAGGTGTAATAAGCTGAGGGGAAGGCGATAAACTCTCTGGTCAGCTCCGCGTGCTGCAGCAGCACGTGTGCTGTCATCAGCCTTCAGAAGTTGTATCTCGTGTAAAAGTCACTTGGGAATGAATCGGCTGCTGGTGCAGCTCCTGTGGGGAGATGGCTGTTGCATCTTGGCTTGTTCGGGCTTGGGAGCAGGGAGAGCATGTGAATCGCCATCTCAGCTAGACCTACTCTGCATGGCAAGGGACCCGCGTGCTAGATGCTGTACCTAAAGCTGGGGGTGCTCTTTATCCCAGAGATGAAGAAACAGAGGAGAAACGATGCCTTGGAGGAAATGAGGCACTGAGATTAAATTATTTGCTTGAGTCGTGCAGAAGATAGAAAAACGCTTGGGTGGCGTGCTTGAGGCAGTGGTGGGAACTCTGGGTTGAGGTTTACAGTTTGTGATGAGGCTTAACAAGCATTGGCTGGAAGAGCTCAGAGGGAGAAAGCGGCATCGCAGAGGGTGCTAGTGTGGAGCTCTGAACTAAATCTGGTCAGACTGGGTTGTGTCACATTTTGGGCCAGGCCATCCAAGGCCATAGGCTGTTAAAGCTGAGAACTGAGCCCAGGTCTGCTGAATCCACTTAAGGAAACTGCTCCTGGGTGTCGGTGTTCCCAGCGCTGCTGTCGAGCTCTGCACAGGACAGCTTGTGTGACAAGGGATAAATCTTCCCCCGATGCCAGCTGGCAGACCTCCATCAAAGTCAGCGAGGACAAGGGACGTGTTTCCCAGTACAGGGGCTCCAGGAACTGTGGCTGTGGGTGCTGACATTGCTTGAAACAGGAGGAAAACTCCTATCTCCCACCTATGGTGTCAATACCGCAGCCAATGGATTTGTGTTTGTTTATGTGAGCAGCCCCAGGTCAGAGTGGGCTTTGGGACTTGATGTGTGAAATGATTTCCTGTCTTACATGGCTGTGCAATTATTTCCAGATCTTCCCCCTTTACAATCGCATGGAGAAAAGTTAAGTCATGAGACTAGCAACATTACAGAAATAAATTAAAGAAATTAACATGGAAGGAGTAGAAGAAGCTCAGGGCTGAATTGGCATTGTGATTAATTACAGATCAGCTGTTGCTACGTATGGGTGACAGGGAAGTTGTCTTTGTTGCAGAGGGCTGTGTGTACGCTGATGCAGGGAAGCCTAGGGAAGACCTGGGACAAGCTGCTAGTGAAATGGGAAAGCATCGATCCTGGAAGGCATTTTACTTCTGTCTTCCTTACTGCTACCCTTTGCTTCGGGCTTATCTATGTGCAAAAGGGCTTCTTGTCCATTAACAGAGCTTCTGAGAGAAATGAGGTACTTGTGATTGCATTCTGTCTGTCTCTTCTACCCTTTCCACCCCAGTAATCTTTTAACACATTAGCCAATTTGAACCACATTTGAGAAAAGAATCAAGGTCTTGGAGATGTGCTATTTTGTAACTTAACTGAGTCTTTCTGTTGACTTTTGTTCTTTTTTTTCAGTGCATGCTCCATTTACTCTTTCTCTATCCCTGATAAAGAGCAATAGGAGTCAATCACTGAGGTCGCTGGGACAGGGACACTTTTCCTGTTCTAGGGTTGTTCTGCAGCCGATATGGAGTACTAGTTGCCTGCTGACATCCATAGCCATATCTCAAAGCAATTGATAAGAAGTGGCCTAAGAAATAAGATCATCTAGAAATAAGGGTATTTTTCCCCTCCCTTCTCCTTTTTTTCTTAGGGAGCCCGTGCCTTGAGGACCACTGCCATAACCTTTCCAACCAAAAACTGCTGACACCTCCCAATCAAGCAGCCCTTGCCTGCTGCCCCCTTGTTTGTAGGATGAATGCCTCACTCCACAGCCTCTTTCCCTGGAGTCGCAGCCTGTCCTTTTGCCAGTAGAGCCCCCGCAAAAACCCAGAGAAAAGCCTATTTTAGCAATTCCTCTAGGTCACCCCTGCTGAGGAGGAAGAGCTGTTGCTAAGGGTGTCTTATTCCTCCCTGGAATGTCTCAGTCTTTCAGCAAATGGGTTGGGGATTGTGCCTGGATCCTGAGGGGCCCCACGCACGTGTGGAGACTGTGCTCCTTCCCCGCGTCCCCAGCTCGCAGGGAGATGCCAGGCTGTGGCAGGGATGTGAGCCTGGTGACTCAAGACTTTGGCACCTGCCTCTTGCACAGACAAAGACTGACTGCACAGTGCTGCTGAGCTGCGCCGGGGCTGACAGATGATAAGACATGCTTGGAAGGGAGACCTTGAAAGAGGTGGAAGACAGCAGGGTTGGTAGCTTGTCTCTTGTGAGAAAAGGTTTGCCAGCCCTGCTGTATCTGCAGACTCTCCTGCCACCGAGGTAGCTGTGCCAGGAGAGTTCTTGCAACCCTCTGACCAGCTGCTCGTTTTGTTTGGCCTTTTGCAGATTATGTCCTTCAGGGGGTTTGTGAGAGCAGGGATGCTCTTTTGGGGCAGGGCATGTCCTGATGCTAGCTGATATTTCTGGACAGCCAGATAGAACACGCTGCCCATCAACTCTATTACTAAACCATCAGCAAACTCAAAGACTTTTAGCTCTCTGAAGTCCCCTATAGACAGGAGACTTGCACATATATGTTTACTAGCTGTGTTAAAAGAGCACCATAGCTCATTGCTTTAACTCATGACCTACTGCAGGGTGACGGAAATGTTTGGTGCTGGTGCCTGCTGCACTTGTGCCTCTTGTTTTCTGTGTAAGCACCAGGAAAGGAGCTGAGATGTGCTGCCTTTTCAAGAGAAGGGGATAGAGGCAGTGTTTGTGCAGAGAGGACTGGCTTGAGGCACTGTTCAGCTTGGCCTTGCAACTCTAATTGTGCTGTTAATGGCAAGTTAAAACAAATATTGCTAGGAACCTTTTCATTAAAACAAACGTGTGAGAATTTATCACTGTTACTGAATGCCTTAAAACATGTCTGGAAGAGGAGCAGGAAGGGCAGCTTCCAAATGGAAGTGTTGGCATGTCAGTAACCCAGCTGCTTGCTGCTGGCTGGGAGCATTGCAGGGGGCTGTGCCACTGCTTTAAGATGATGTTCTGTATTGCAGCCCTGGTTGCTGGATCTGAATAGCTCCGAGCAATTCATGAAACACCGTAACTGCGTGTCTGTGCTGTGTATAAGCTCTCCCCAGGGGGAGAAGCGTGTGTTTGAATGTCTTGTTTTGATAGGGCATTGCTGCTGGTTTTTAGCATGCACAGAACCACAGTCTGTGCCTGGGATCTGCCTTTGTGTGAGGATCAAGAGAGATGAACCAACCTCTTACATGAGCTTCAGAAAAACAGGCTTGCCTTTTCTTTGCCTGTTTTTGATTTTTGTTTTTTTTTTGTGTGTGTGTATATACGTGGGAAGGGATTGCTGTTATTTTTATTTACTATCCCTTGTTAAGCACCCGTCAAAGATCTGGTTCTTTTTTGCATGCCTAGTCCTAATTACAGCAGGGGCATGTTTGTTTTCTCCGAGAGGCTAAGCTCTAAAGCAATTTTCATGTGTGTCTTTGTTTTCATCACCCTGCAATGTGAGAGATCTGAGCAGCTGTCTCGGGTGCTTTGCTCAAAGTGGAGAACAAGCCCTAGTGAGAAGGGCAACTGTAGAGATTAATTAACCTGGCCTTGGCTGGCCTTGTAAACGGGGAGAAATCTCTCTCAAACTGTGTGTTGCTTATTTAGCTTGTAAAAAGCTGCCTGATCTTGCACTCAGTCTTAATCCAATCCACCTTCCCACAAAGCTAATAGCCAGTAATTTGCTTGCACATCTCTAGTGTCCTTCTCTTCCTGGCTGGCTTTACCAGCTGTGGACCAAGGTGACAGAGAAGTACACTTTTCCTTTCTTTGGCTACAGAACAGACAGTAAAAGTCTGTTGGTCAGGTCCATTTGTCTTGATAATCCCAGGAAGGTACTTGTCTAAGACTGGGGAGAGGAACACAGAGCAGAGGTGGTTGTGGAGAATGTCTCTCCTCTGCTCCTGACGTATTTACAGTGTGATCTAATTAAATGAAGGCTGGGTAGCTCAGATCCATTGATTTTCATCAGTGGCAACCTTGCTATGTTATCAGAAGTGAGTAATCCCCTCTCTGTAAAGCAGACATTGATAGATCAATAGGAGAGAACATGCTGTACCTCCTGGCAGGTCCATCAACCTTGGAGGAAGAGCTATCAAGGGCACCAGCATTCCTGTTCTACTTCCAGAGCTTCATTGCTTCCTTCCCTGCAGCTGCTGCACTCTGTCTTCTCTATTGTTGGCCCATGCTGCTCATTCGTCCCCAACCTGAGATTCCTCATCTTCCTGGAAGAAGTTCTGGTATTTCCTTCCTACCCCATGGGACAATCTGCCATTAAAGTAATCTCCCTCTTGGTTTGGCTGTGCTAGTTACTGTGTTAGATTCATCATTTCTAAGGGCACAGCACAGGAGGGTGCCTTCTAGCTCAAACTTGGGCAGGCTTTAGAAGGTAGGTGCTTGGCTTTCTGGAGAAGACCCATGGCTAAAAGGAGGGAGAGAAGTTGACCATGATGGGCCAAATGTTTGGGACTGTGTTGGACTTGCTGCAGCACTGAGCTTCTGTTGTGTGAGACACTGTGTGGACCTGGACCCAGAGGTCTTACCAATGACAAGACTCTGGTAACAGTGAAAGGGACAGATTTTGTATATGGTTTGGGCGTATTCCTCCTGGGAAATGGGACTCAATGTGAGGCTGAGACTGAAGGCTTGTAGGGCAGGGAATTGAGATGGATAGTGGATTTTGATTTTTAGTAAACAAACTTAAAGCACAGGTTTTTATCTAAAGATGGTAGTCAGGAGAAGTCTTTATGCCATTAAGCGCCAGATACACAACTCAGCTGCAGCAACACGCAGTCAAAGCTCGAAGTAGAAGGCACTTGGGACAGAAAGAAAAGGCGGTGGGGTGAGAAGAATTAAAAACTATCAAGGCTGTTACAACCCCCTCTGAGCTCTGCTGTTGGGACTTCTGATAACATATTTGTTTTTGAAGATTTCACGCAATGCTGCTCCTGGCTGGGGAGTGAGAAGATGCTATGCTTGCTGCAAATTGTCTTGATAGAAAATAGTGGTGCTTTGGCCATTAGCTGCGCGAACAACCACTTTGTTCTGCTCTCTAATCGCTTTGCCTATACGTAATTTGGTGCCTAACACACCACTACAAATACTGTGATTATTCTTAACAGTCATATACAGTACATATAATTTGAAGGTGAATGTGGGAGCTGTCAGAAGGAAATGTCGAGCCTGTGAATAGCTGAAGGTCATGTCACTACAATGGTAACTCTTCCTCACATTTGCAGTTAGTTATGTGAAAGCAAATTCTCTGTGCCAGGAGGTCTTGATCTGTGTGGGACAAACACGTAGGCAGGAAAAGGGAGTGCACATGTGGCAGGAGTGCACGGGATGCAGGTGTCTGCTTCCATCAGCGTTCGTTTTGGAGAAGCACGGAGCCCAGTTTTGTCCTAGGAAACTTCAGCGGTGGCTTTCTAGTGGGATGCGCTCGGTCAGCTCCTGCAAGTGTGAGGTTGAGGACAGCTCTGCACTCCTGCGTGGGAGGGTGATGGTGGTGTTTCCTTGGCAGAGCACTGTCCCACTCTGCCCTTACAGTATGAGAGCGTGTCAAGAGCATGGGGAACTGAAGCTTTCCCTTTGCTACGGGAGCAGAGGAGCAGTTGTTTGAGGCTCACCTGGAATTAAAACACAACAAACAATCAGCTTTGCCTCACCTTGAGTTTAAGGAGATTGCATTTATCTCATCTTCTGTGTGATGATGGGGCTCACTGTTCCTATCCCACAATCTAGATTTGTTTTCCACCTAATATTCCTTCTCTGTTCTTGAAGCAGATCAATAAAACGCTGCAATCCAGGGGGTAGAGTTCTCGGAAGCATCAAAAACCCTACAACAAATAGCTCATGAGTGGTTCTCCTCTCACACATCTTATCTTCCTGAATTAGACACAGAGACAATCAAAGTCAATGCCACACTTATTGTAAAATCTTTACAGCATGTGTCTGCAGAAGTTGCAAGAGGAGTGTTGAGTTGTTCCCTGGCTAAGAGAAATTTTTTCTCCCTTGCTTTGAAGCTTGCCAGCTGGGACCCTGCAGCTGGTAGGACTCGCTGGGATCTGTATTGCCTGAGCAGGGGAAGTGCTGGCCATGCTCGTGTTACCATACACAGCTCTTCCCCCTTAGCTTCTGCCTCTGAGAAACTTGGAAGAGACCAAATGTGGCTAGTAAGCCTACAAATGCTTGGAGTGAAAATCCAGTGTTTTACCTTGACTTGGCCATCACTGAAAAATGAGGCTTTGGGAAGGTACTTGATACTGTGACACCTGGGGAGCTGGAGGACGTTTTGGGAGGTGGGTGGGAGAGGAGACTTCTACCGGGACTGCGTCCTTGGTGTTTCTGTGCAGCAGCCTCTGAAGGTGCAGGTCAGAAAAATGAAAAGTTCCCACGTGCACTCTGCCCAGCCCAGCCCTCCAGACTGGGCTCAGCACCTCGCTGGGAGGCATCCCTATGGGGTGGCAGGAGGCAAGGGGAAAACAAAGCAGTGTGTGTGTGCAGAGCTTGACTGAACCTCCCCTTGGGAAGGCTCAACACTTCCCGTGATGTGTGCAATGAGGAAGAAACACCCACGCACACACGTACCCTCTCTCCGTGCTCTGGCTGTCCCTCACTCCCACGTGCGCTTTGCAGGCGAAGTTTCTCATATGCTGAGGTGGTGCGTGCTGCGTTGGCTCCCCATGGACCCCCCCGGCTCCTCCCGGCCCCGTTGGCTAGTGCAGGGTGGCATACTTGGTAAAATAGTGCTCCTTCAGCATCAGGTGTGCCCGGCGAAGGTGAGACACAGGAAGGGTGGATGTGGAGAGTGAGTAATTGGAGGCCAAGAGGCAAAAGTGTCTGACGGAACAGGATTGATTTGAAGCTTTTCACTGGAACACTTGCAAAAAAAAAAAATCGATGCTTATTCCCTGGACTCGAGAGTGTGTTTACTGTATTCAGCAACTAGCATTAAAAGTGAATTCCAGCAATTGCAATTACAGCTTTCTCCTTCATTGCCATCCCCCCTCTCCCTCCCCCCTTCCCCACTCCCCCTCTCTTGCTGGCTGGCTTTCGTCATGCTTTGGAGCCTAAGGCAAAGCTAATGCAGTCAAACTGAAAGCGGTTTTATAAATTGTAGAGCCCACCTCCCCTCTTCCTTTCCTTTCCCTCGGGATCTTCTTTTTCTGAGCACTGTCAAACTCGATTCAGCTCAGAGCCACGGAGGTGCCTTGCCGAGGAGATCGCGAGGCGCTGAGCACGGCTCGGTAGCGAGGCAGCGGGCCAAGGCATGTTAGTCCTAATGCTCGCTGATAAGACCGTTTGATTTCCTACTGCTTGATGGCAGAAGTCTTAAACGCAGAGTTTCGAGGCCGGGGCTGTGTGGGGAGGTGACGTGGCAGGACGGTGATGGGGCGCTGGGAGGAAGGAGGCTGTGCAGTGCCCAGGGAGGGCATTACACCTATCCTGCACCAACCTGGGCTTCCCAAGCCTGGGTACATCCAGCCCTTCTGCTGGGAGCTGCACAGGGTGCCCAGTGCTCCCCCATAAGCCCTTCTGACTGGTCCCAGTAGAGGGCACTGGTGCCTGCACTCTGATCCTCTTCATTAACCTGTAATTAATGTGCAGGTCCTGCACTGGTCCCAGCTCTGGACAGAGTGTGGAGGCAGGGGTTGTCCTCCCTTACCATGCAAAGGCTGCGGCTAAAGCATCGGGTGCCAGGGTCGTTGCTGGGGTCCCCAGGACTAGCTCCATAACAAGGGTGACTCGGGGAGTCATCCTGAGTGAGACAAATGAATATTTTTTCTTTTTTTCTTTTTCCTTTTTTGAAAAATTTTCTTCTTTGCAGTGTGGATTGCAGTTGCGGAGGAGGGAGATGGAGCCTCCCCTGCCCTGTGCGTTAACGAAGCAGTTGCAAACACAGCTCTGATTTGGGTTTGGCAGTGTATGAAGTAGAGCTCAGCTTGACTTGCAGACCCCAGCCAGAGCTGGCGGGGCCAAAATGCACTTGCTGTTGCTTGTAAACTGAGTGGTTTTGATCTGGAAGTTGCTGGTGGGGAAAATAAAATATGGGAAATCAAGAATTCATTGTTCCAGGCTCATGTGAGCCTGTGTGGAATGAGACAAGGGACTACTGACAGTATTTTTCTTGTACTTTCTATCTGTGTATTGATCTAGCTGCTCTTCAGAGGTAGTGTTTCCAAAAGTGCTTAAACCTGCTGCTTTTGGGTGTAACAGAAGTTCTGGTTTTTGGTTTGGTGTTTTTTTTTTTAAATGCTTCTGCCAGTTTAATCCGAAGGACCAAGCTGGTTCCCACTTGCAGGATTTCCAGGGTGTGCAGCCAAGACCCTGCTCAGCCCTTCTTGCAGACCTGCCAGGGGAGGTGGTCTGCAGCTCTAATCCTACTTCTGCGTGAGCTGCTTCTCTCCCCGCTGTGAAACCAGGGTTTATCCATCTCCCAGGGAGCGTGGTGGTGGTGGATGCCAGTAATGCCCGTACACAGGCTCTGTGAGCCATGTTGGTGTCAGGTTTTGCTCTGCTTGTTGCTCTGGATCCCGTAGAACCTCTGAGCTGGATTTTACCTCCCCACATTGCAGAACTCCCAGCAGCGTCCTGTGCAGAAGAAAGGACTTGGCCAGATAAACTCCTCATGTTCGAGTGCCTGGGTTTGTAACTGCCTACGAGAGGACTGTTAAGCAGCAGTAGTATTTATCTATCTTGCTTTGATAAACACACTTTAGAAACTTCCCTTGTGAGCTCTTGCTTCTCGGCACTTGGCTGACCGCAGCCGCGTGGGGCTGGGCTGGGGGACAGGAGCCCTTGGCTTGAACCCTGCCTTTGGTGCAGGCAGTGCGCAGCGTCCATGGAGGTGTTTGAGCTCTGTTTTCCTCCAGTCCCACCTACGATATGCATTTAGAACAGGAGTTGTTACTGGGAGCTGCGTTGGGTTTGAGGCCACATACCCAGCTTTTGGTAGGCAGTAACTGATCTCAGCATCTCATAGCTGATCCACAGAGATGCAGAGAGTCCAAAGTGTGAGATAGTTTGATGCATGTAGGCTCTGTTGGCCCCTGCTCCCTTCCTCGCACGTATTCAGTAGCTATAAGAGCAGCATCTTGTCTTCATGGGGGCTTGTAGGTGACAGTGACAATATGCTGGCGTTTTTTTGGTGGTTTTAATTTTTTTTCTCTCCTACATTTAAAATGGAAAGGAAGAGCTGCTCTGAAGACTAACAGGTGGCCCAGCCAGGCATGGATTCAGGGCATGTTGTCCCTCACTTGTAACTTGAAAAGTTACGTGGGAAGAGGCTGTGGGCAAAAAAGGGGAGACTGTAGTAAAAGGCCAGAGCGTGCTTCTGCGGCAGCCCGAGAAAGCAGCGGTGGCTGTGAGCAGCCTGTCTGCCCGGGGCAGCCTTTGGACAGGCAGCTTTCAGAAATGTTCAGCCCCTTGAATTCGCTCTGGGTCCTGAGTGCTTTGCAAGATCTGACACTTAATTCCAAACCCAGAGCTTGAGGGAAATGATTTGCTTCTTGATTTTGAGGGACATTGAGCTGGGGACTAGGAAATAGACTCTGTGATAGCCTGTCATGAATGAATTCTGTTCTCTGTTTTCCTTGGAGATGCTTTAGAGATGGAAAAATCATGCTGAGCTTTCAAATGAAGCCATTGTGCCTGTTTGCATGTATAAAGCACTGATCAGGAGTGGGTTAGGGTTGCTGCCTGCAGACCCTTTTGCTCAGTCAAAATTGCTGGCACGGTGCACAGAAACAAACATTATGTTGATCTTGCTGCCTAAAGTCAATAGCACGTAATTCCCCGGGTTGCTAGCGAGAGCAGCACGAGCTCCCGACCTTTCCGCAGCAAGTCATTGGAGATGGTGCTAAGTCAAAACCTGCTTTTCCCAGACCGTGCGGTGCAGGAGTGTTTGTTTTCTTGAGTACCTAACTGAAGTTGCCACGTACAGCAAATGAATATTGACTCAAACACAGTTACTAAGACAAGACCCTAGTGAAGCCAAGGCACTCCTTTTCCAGTTGTTTGCAGAAGCAGGTGATGAATATAGAGAAGGGGGAGATGCTGCATGTGCCCTTTTTCACCACTTGCCCTGCGTATTTGTGACTGGGGACAGAAGTGCCCCCATGGCCTGTCTTGTTTTCTGAGGCTGTGACAAAAAAAAATGCTGCATCAAGAAGTTTTAAGCTGGGATAGCCCAGTCATCAAATCCCCTTCCAGCTTGGAAGAAACGTCTTAATTTGTCTTGAGAGAGGAAAAAATAGACAGCCTTGGGACTAGATTGCTCAGCCAGGGCAAAACTGTCCATGCGTGGAGAAGGCGGCTGCCTACCTGCCACTGATCCTTCCCTTCCCGGGGATGTTTCTGCTCTTCATGGAGAAGCTGTTTGGTGCCAGACAGCACACAACAGATGATCCCTGGAGGTGTCTGCTGAGCACACGTAAACATAATGCTTACTGGCCCCAGAATGGATCGGGGAGGGATTTAGAGGCTCGGAGCTTGGCTGCACGGCTTGGAGATCCCCCTGCAAGTAAGCTATCCTCTCTGCTGACACCGACTCTCTCTTCAGGTCATGCTACTAAACCTCTGGACCCCAAGATAAATCACTTCCTGCTGTAATTACAGAAACTCATTTGTCTGTGATTAAGCAGTTTGGTGGAAGGTGTCGGAAAGGTGGTAGCTGAGCTCTGCTGAGTTGTGCTATAATTAGGATAAAAGGGCTTCTCTTTTCCTCCTGCAACTCTCCCTGGGCCTTCTTCCCTCTGCCTCCAGGTCTGATGGAGGCAGGTTACTGTTGGCTTGACGCATTGCTGACTTAAATGAGTTCATTTAACGCAGTGCAAGCTTTAGGATGTAAATATGCTTTAATTACACAGCCTAGTGTTTGTACTGGCATGATTACCCTATCCCCACTGGGCAGCAGGGTGTCCTGCACCAGCTCTCTGCAGGTCACCTCTCCAGGAATGGAGGAGGGTATAAAACAGCTGATGGAGGTGAAGAAAGGACGACCTGGAGCTTTGAAGCACTGGTGAGCAGGGCTTGGTGAGCAGGCAATGGAGGTTCATCTCTTCCCTGTCAATTGTCCTGGACGAACTTGCTCAGGTCCTTTATGCAGGCCTGAAGTAGCGAGGGAATTTAAGGATGTAAGATCTCTATGGATATGATGGGAGCTGGTCTCTTGTTGAGGCTTGAGAGCATGCCTGCGTTTTCTGTCTGCCAAGGGTGGTAACTGTACTGCCTGGTGTCCTGGCGTGGGGACGTGTTGGATAGAGGCTGTGAGGATGGCCAGGCCTGACCTGGAGGTGATGGGAAGGGCTGAGAATCAAAGATGGGCCCTTCTTTGGGCAAAACCAGAGGGTGGAAAGAGTCTCATGAGAAGGACTGTGTCAATGGAGGAAACTCAGCTCCTTCTGCGTGAGACTTCTCTGGTCTTCCCTGGAAACTGGGAGCAAATAGTCTCACAAGCAAGGAGAGAAACATTAATCTCCCGGTGTCAACAAACTAATCTGAGTTTCTGTGCTTGCGCAGAGCATGTTCCCTTTAATGTCCCACACTCCCCGACAGGAGTCCGGGGACGCTAATTGCTTGCGAAGGCTCTCTGAAGTGTTTTGCTTGGTGGATGTATTTGCGTGATCTCCAAGCAGTACTTGTGAAAAGTGGCAATCCGTGTCGCCAGTGAGCCGCCTGATTCATCACAAATCAATTTCTGTTGGCCACGGTACATGACTTGGAGACTGTCAGAGCCTGTAGCACGGGCGGAGAGAATTGCTCTGGGTTGAGGTGGGGAGGGAAGTTAGAAACCAATGCTCAGGAGGGTCAAGAGAAAGCGTGGAGTTGTAGTGATTACTCTGGGTCCACCAGCTTTTATTTCTCTCCCCTCTCTGTGGTGCTGTTTGTTCAATGCGACACAGCTTTAGGCACAAAAGGGCCACCAACCTTGTGTTTTTTCTATGTATGGATCAGCCTGCAGCTCTGCATGCAGCTTTTTGGTGGGGAAAACTCTTTGTGTAGGTTGGAGAGCCTCTGGGTTGAATAATCGCAGACCTGGGTTGTTCTTGGTAACCTGCTCCCAGCCTTTTCTGAAGGATGGCCGTGTACAGTGTTTGTATATGTAACTGGGGTTTTGACACAGCAGCTGCAAGAGGTGGGTCTAAGAACACAGCCTTGGGGTACATGGCACCTCTTTTGGACAGAGGCTGGATAATTTAAACGGAATGAAGCTGCTGGGATGAGTAGAAGAGTAATCCTCTGCCTCCGTCTGGGAGCTGCGTCAAGGACTCTGGTGCTTTTGCGGCTTGTAGTTTATATCTGGCCAGCTTGGACTGCTTTCCCTGATTTTCATTCTCCTGCAAAGCCATTTGACTTTTCTAGCTAATAAAATCTGTGCTGTATTAGAAGGAAGGGTGTTGTTTCCCCTCCTCATCTCTGTCCTTCCGCTCCTCCCTGTGGCCTGGACCGGAGCCCTCGGAGGGCTTCACGAGCTGTGCTCTGCTGATGTGTGTGGTTGCTCCCCTGTCATGCTCTGTCCTTCCTCTGCATAACCCGGCTGCAGAGGGCTGAAGAGTTTGGACTTGCACAGGGCTGTGAGGTGCTGTGCAGCTCCCTGATACATCCTCTCCCAGCCTGTTGTAGGAAGCTATGGACCTGGGCTGTAAGGGTAGGAGAGGAGGAAAGATTGGATTAGCCCTGTTCAGTACAGCAGGGCAGCGTCTTGTACTTGCTGGGAGCCAGGGTAAATATTTTAACGTCCCTAGCTCTTAAATTTTCCTTACCATGCATGCTGGGCATAAACTGTGCTGGGTGTGAGGGCAGGATTTATCCAGCATTTGAAAAGCTCTTTGGATTGGATTCCCAGCCTTTGGGGACAAGAAGGTGACTGTATAAGACCAGCCCTTTCTTGCTTTGTCGGTGTGGGCTCCTCCATACCTGTGTCAGCCAGGTCTGTGAGCTGCAATTTGTTCATCCCGCTGGCCCAGCCAAGCTGGCTGTAGGTACCAGCAGAGGAGCTGGCTCCCTGCGTGCCTTTTGCAAAGCAGCCAGAGTAACTTGCTTTCACGTGGCAGGATACCCATTACAGGTGGCTGATCGGAGCCAGCAAGATCAGCTTTTGGCTTTCAGATCCCAGCAGGAGCGCAGGGCTTGGGCAGCAAGGCTTACAAACGCAGGAGGGTTTTAAAACAAATCTGATTTGGAATTGCCAGGGTAAGAATGCCCATGGTGGTTCTTGCAAAACCTGTCCTTAGAGCTGGGCTGCTTTTGAACAGTAATTAGCCAGTAGTGAAGTTGCTTTCATCCCCTGCAATGGTTTTAGCAATTTGTGGTTCACTTCTAATTCATCTGAGCCAGGAGTGTGTTTTCTGTATCCTAGTGTGCCTTCTGAGTTTACCTCTGAGTCAGGCTGGATTGCCGAGTGCTGCTGCTGCTTCTCTGGGGTTGGGAACTTTGTTTGCTCCTGGCTGATTGCACAGGACAGAAACCTCCGCAGTTCTGCAGGACTGCATAGAGACCGTGACCCTCTGCATGGGTTGCCTGGCTGCTGCGGGTGCAGGGCTCTTGAGAAGAGGTAGGAAACCAGTGGGAAGGTTGTTGTCCCTCCCTCTCCCTTTTACTTTCTGTTTTATTTGTATTAACGACTCCATTCCAGCTGTCCCAACAGCAATGAGGCCTCTTGCACTGGAGCTGTCTGTGGTGGCAGGATGTGCCCTTAGTAGATGTGAAAGATGTTACAATGTAAACGGGCAAGATGGGTAGACAAAGGATAAGGGTGAAGCCAAGGGACATCAGATCAGTGACAAACCCAGGACGTGACCCTGAACTGTGTCCCAAACCAGCTCTTCTTCCATCTGTCTGCTGTGGCCCATATGCCAGCAGGGAAATCTCTTCCTTGCGCCCCGAATCTAGGGTTAAGCTGGCTTCCTCCTCCTCCTGCAATTCTGGCCTCATTCAATCTTACCCAGAAGAAAAACCTTTTTAATAGTGCATGTGCCTGTGTTGTTGTGGCATGTTCACACTGTCAGCAAGGCGAGAGAGTCCCTTTGGCACTGGAGTGGAAAGAGACCTCATTTCGAGGGTGGCTGCAGGAGGTGGCTGTCACTGGTGCCATCTTTGAGCACACTCCGGCGTCCTTCACAGCTGCCTCCCTGACCTGCTCTTGCAGTGAATGGATCTGGCAGGGACCTGCCTAGGGACGCGGGCATTGGCAGTGCTGCCTGCTGCCCTGGGGTGTCTGGGACTGGAGGATGAGGCCAGCGTGTTCCCACCTGGCCCCGTCACCCAGCAGCTGTAGGATGCATCTTTGCTTTCCCCACCAGCCCGTGTGTCTCCTTGTGTTCAGGGCTGGCAGGAGGGGACAGGACACATCAGTATCTCAGCACAGGGAAGCTGGCGAGAGAAAGCAGAGCCAGGTCCTCCCTCTTGCTGGCAACAGCAGTAAAAAGAGGAAAGGCGAGAGCTGTCTTGCCTGCTCCCCAAATAGAGCCCTGGCAGCAGCGCCCAGCTGAACAGAGAGGGCAGAGTGCATATCTGTGCCCTCTCCCTGCACGAACACCGACTTGATTTGCCATCCAAGGCTTTCCCTCAGAAAATGCCCACCCTTTCTTCTCCTGTGAGTATGCTCCAGGCTTGCTTCAGCTCCTGAGAGGTCTAAAACTGCTCTGCTCTCCCATGGAGAATCCCTGTGGCAGCCCTTCCTGGTGCCAGGTGAAGCCAGCCCTGCTCGTGCCAGCGCAGGAGCTGCCGACCGTGCCAGGACACGGGGAGAGGATCCCATCTGTGCTCGGATCGCGGCCTCGTGCTGGCTCTGTCCCTCTTGCCTGTCTGTTCCAGAGGATGTTAGAACTACATGTTAAATAACTTTGTCTTTGGCCACCTCTCCCTTTTATTGGCTGTAAAATGATGGCAGAGAGAGGAGGTGGTTGTTTGCAAAAACAAAGCAGCGCCCTAAAATGGGCAATCACTAGAGGAACAAAGGGGCATATGAAATACCTATAAATCTCCATACTGTGTTTAAACGGCGCAGGATTTTTTTTAATGTTGTCCCCCCCCCCCCTTTTTTTTTTCCAGTAAGGATTATATCCTAACAGATGGGCAGCATAAACTGGAACATCAGTCATGAGGCACTGGAGAAGGGCAGGATCTTGTTAAATACCCTGAAGCTGAAGTCTGTATCCTAGTAGCTCTGTCATCCCCCCCTGCTATCAGCTGATATGAGACCGTAGGATCTTGTTCTGGACATCATTAGAAGATGCTTTGAATGCTGCAAGGATGGCAATGGCCATTGAGAAGGCCTTTGAAAGCAACTGGAGTGTTACTTTCTGCCGTGCTGAGTGGCAGTGGTGGAAGAGATTTAGGAGCATATGAAAATCTTATCCTTTGGCCTCTTTCTTAAGCATGAAATAGTTGTAGAAGGATTGGAGCAGCTTTGGCAAGAGATCATTTGATTCCTGCCTTTTCTTTCTTCCTCTCTGCTTGTTTTCTTCTCCTATAAGCATTCATCTAGAAATTCCCCTTGGCCAAGGTTGGATTGATGGCTCTGGGACAATTGGTTGTATTCTGCTGCTGTTAGTGGTTTTAAGGGCAGTAAAGTTGGGTCCTTGAAGTGCTGTCAGTAATCACTTTTATGGTGGTCAGATTGCTTATTAGCACACTTGTTTGCAGATATTTAAGCTGGAAAGAAATCCATAGTCCCTGCATTTTTAACTTGATAACCACTCAATAGAACAAATAGAGTTGGAAATTAGAGCAGAGCTGGACTGGAAGAAATAGTCCTGAACACTCACCTTTTACACCAAAGGTTTATGGAGACAAGTGCTTTGAGAACACAGCTTGGGGGAACACATATATTCCCAGCCTACAGAGAGGTAGTATCCGCTCAGGTTTACAATGGTGATTAACCTGTAGGATGGTCAGGACCTGGAGGTAGCCCTAAAACAGGTACCTTGAAAGCTTCTGCTCTGAGTCTGGGAGAAAACCAAGGGCTGGATTAGAGCATTCATTTTCAGGTCACATACCAAAAGAAACAGCCCAAGAGATCCTAAATGATGGTTCCCAGAACATGGAAGCAACTGGCAGGAAAAAATTAGAAGATGTGGTGCCGGAGTGGCTTTCCTAAAGGCAGGGGCCTTGGCAGCTGGTTGGAGACTGCTCTGTGTCCTGGTACACAGTGTGGGAGATGCCCTGGCGGTACAGGGTGCTCTGGCCCAGAGTTAGGCTCAGCTCAGCATCAGGATGAGTCAGCGTTTCCCCCACGACACCTTCAGTTCAGGCAATAAAAGAGTAAAGGGCTGGGGGATTGTGTTGGGATTTTTTTTTTATTTTTTGTAAAACATTTTGGGATTCAGTTGGAGGCAAGGTGCTGTGCAGATGCAAGCTCGTTAGAAGATCATTATCATTATTTACCTGCTGTGTCTGTCTCTAAATAGCATTAGACGTCAGCCTATTTATCCATGTTCCCCTTTTACCGTTACAGTGGCAAAATACCAGCTTGCCCAATCTCCTAGCCCCTCTGCACCTCCTCCCTCCTCATTTCCCGTGCCCAGCACCACTGGGCACACCGGGCTGTGTGGTATGGGAGCTGGAGGGGCATGAAGCCAGACTGTGCCCTGGGTTCAGTCCATCCTGTGGTGCAGGGAAAAATTCAGATTATTTTTTCTGAAGCCTTGAAACTCAGTGAGTGTGACCAGGGAAAGCGTGTTCCCCCTCAGCAGCCAGCCTTCGCCCGTCCCTGCGCGTGCTCTCGGCAGCCTGGGTGGCTGAGTGCCGCTCTGTGTAGCGTTGTAGTCGTGTTGCTCAGAGAAGATAATTAATATGAGGAAGCTAAAAATTTTGTCTTGTACTTTTTACAGCCTCTAACCCTATTAGTGAGGCCATTTGGAGTCCAGGGAGGGTTGTTTCTTGCCAGAATAGATTGCAAATGGATTGAGTTCCATTACGTTGTTAATTAAAAGGAATAGAATTTAAAAAAAATTAAGGGAGAAGCAGCAATGGAGTTGTCTGAAACTTTGGAAGGAAAATTAAAGCTGCTTGGGTATTTTCCACTGATGCATTCATGTGCGTTGCCTTGATGCTTAGTCCACGCTGGGCTTTTTGCTCTTGAGCATCCCAAGTGCTTGTGTGTCCCACGGGCACCTGCCTGGGGACCCCCCGATGTCCTGGCTGAAGACCAGGAGGGTCCATAGCACAGTGCAGAGAGGAGGCAGGGCTGGGCGTCGAGGCGGTGCAGGCAGCAGGCCAGGGATTGCCACAGAGGAGCTGAAGCAGGAGGCAGCTGGTGCAGGTTTGGAGAGGCCCGTCCCGCAGCCTGGATGCTGGAGGGGCGAGCGGGGGGTGCTGCGAGGAAGCCATCCCCCACCATACATCAAGGCAGCCCTGTCAGACTTCCACGAGCGCTATCGGTTGCCCAAAGCGCTCAGCGCACTTACTGATTTTGTAACGCGGTCCCGCTGCCTGTGATGTGCCAGACGTGGCGTGTCTAAGAAGCGGGGCTGTTCCTTATCAGCCGTTCTGCACTGTCTCAGAACCCTTCTGCTAAGTGTCTTTTGTCCCCTAATAAACTGATAAGCTCCTGGTAATCCGCCGATCGCTGATAGGCAGGGCAGCCCTGCTCTCCTGCACCGATAAGGCAGCTCTTTGCCAGCGGGCAATGCAGCAGCGTGCGGAGCAGTGAGGGAAAAGGGTGGGCTTGGGGGGAGCATGGGGCCTCATCCAGCTCTCCCCTGGCTTGTGCTCGGAGAGGGGATGGGGCTTGATTACAGAGTGATGAGGACAGACTTGTCCAGCCCCTGTCAGCCTGGCGCAGGGATTTTGCATCCCTTGAGCAGGTGGGCTTGTGTCCTGGGTCTGTCCCGCAGAGCAAGGGCACAACCCACCCTCCAGAGCTGCTTCCCTGTCCGCTGCGAGCCCAGGAGACCGCAGTGGGCCAGGGCACGGAGTCTTGCCGAGTGCCAGCACCGCAGCAGCTTAGCAGAGAATAATTGAAAAGAAATGGAAGGAGGGAGAGAGCAAAGGAGAAAACACACATTTTCTCTTCTCCCTTCGCTGTTACAACACTGCCCTGCTCACTGCTGTCAGGAGATGGGCAGGAGGGAGCTGTGGAGCTGCTTTCCTGTTAATTATCTGAGGTCTTCCCTGTGCATCTGAGCTGCTGCAGTACAAATAGCTCCCATCCCAGGACTGCTGGCTGCCTGGCATGGAGGGGGGCAAAACCATCTCCAGCCTCCCTGCATCCAGAGCCAGCATGGGGCAGGGGGCTGAAACACAGCATCGCTTCTCCCTGGGCACCCCGTCCCGCCTTCCCAGGGACCAGTACGCAGCTACCAGTGTGCCTGGGTCAGCGGAGGGTGCAGGGAGGAAGCGCCCCAGCTCAGGCAAGGGACCACCGTGCCTTTTCTAGCCACACGTGCACACATCAGTGTCATTTAATTTGCCACGTGATAGGGAGGAAGGGAAAGGAGGGTTTCATTTCATGTTTGTACTGTCTCATCGGCATTCTCCTTGAGGGCAGCTGATCTTTGGCCTGTTGTAGCCACAGTCCTTGTTTAGCAGAATCCGGGCTTGTTCTCCTTGTTTCTTACAGTGGAAAACAGCTCATTAGCACAAGGTATGCTGGAGCCCTGGAGACTCTATTCTGCTTTTTTTTTTTTTTTTGCACAGTGCAAGGATGGAGTGTCTTTCTCCTGGCACTGAGCAACATTATGGGCTCACCTCTGTGTCCTCCATCTCTTCTGCTCACGTGTTTCAGGGTTAACGCTGGCTGCTCCCTCTCTTTGATACAGGGTTTTGAGCTGGGGACATAAAATCAAAACTAGGATCAATTCCCCCCCCCCCCCTCCACCTATCTCTCTTTAATTGTGTGCATTTATGTATCTGTTTGCTGCTGCTGGAGCAAGTGGGCTCAGCCCAGCAACCTGCTGTGCGGGGATTGGAAATGAAGTATCAAGGAGATGCTGACAGCCTGCTCGCAAGGCTTGATCAATCAGGATGTAATAGAAAAATGACTCTGGCTCCTATAGGGAAAGGGAAGCAAAGGATTTGATTAAAAAGTAAGACAGTAGCTGGTTGGAGGGGACAGCTCTTGGAGACAGATGAATCATCAGGTAGTTACAGAGGGGTTTGGGCTTGAGAGAGAAGAAGGGGGAATTGCCCGCACCCGTGGGCTGAGGAGCAGCACTGCACATCACCGAGTCTTGTTGGGTCACTGCCCTTTTCCTGATGGGACTCTTGGGGTAGGAGAGGCGAAGCTGTGGGGGGCTGCGGGCAGAGCCAGGGCTGGGTCTGTACCGCAGCAGAGCGGTGCTGCCTGGGCTGGAGCCTGGGAGCAGGGCGTGGGCACTGAAAGTAGAAAGCATCAAACCCAAGGTCTGAATCCACTTGAGGAAGACACTGGTTGTGCCCAGATTGCAAACCTCGGTGTGGTTGACTGGCTGTGGGTCCCTGCAGCTGCCTGTGAGCTCCTGGGGATGGAGCTGTGCTGGGCTCCTCTCACTGCAGGCAGAGCCTGGGTGCAGGCAGCCCCGTGCCTGCCCCGCTGGCACTTGGCGTGGGCAAACAGGCACTAAATAATCGCCAGCCTATCGATCCAAGGTCACCTATGCCAAGGCATGATCGATAGAGACGGACAGCTGAGTGGTTCTGTAATAAAGTGCCTTCACCTTAGTGGATTTGGGAGCAAGCAAGGGTATGGGAGATTAAATCCTCCTGCCATCGACAGCTCATCAAGCAAAAGATATATTAGTGAAGAAAAATGGTGCTTCCTGCGCCCTGATGGGAGGAATCGAGCTGCTGGGAACTGTTTGTGTTCTTTGGGGGAACATCAGCCAGGAGAGCAGCTCTGCTGCCTCCCATCACCCCGCTCCCAGCACCAGCTGGAGGGGAACTTCCTGAGCAGCAGCAAAGCCTTCGAGGGCTTTGAAGGGATTAGGGAATCAGCGAGGGAATTTGCCATGGCTGCCGCTGCAGCCCAGCGTGAGGCTGCTGGCTGAAGGGCTGGTGTGGATCTGGCTGTGCCTGATGGGCTGTGACAGGCAGTAAAGGGCATCACACCTTGATGCCGTAGTGCCTGGGCTGTCCTGGAACCCGCTGAGAGAGAGAAGCTGGGAAGCACCGTGTTCCCAGCCGGTCCTGGGATCTGTCCCCACTCCCACGTGTGGAGGGGGGAAGGCAGTCTTCAAACGATGGCAAGGTCTGGTGGGATCAGGCTGCTGTGGTGTGAAGCAAAGAAATGAAAGGTGCGGGGTTAGATCCTGCACCTCCAGGCTGCCCTGTCCAGCTCTTACCTGCTAATCCCCCCTTGCCTGGCTGTAACCTTGCAGCAAGAAGGAGACAGTGAATAACACTTAAACCCAGGGTGACAGCAGCCTTCTGACCTCTCCTCCACCTGTTTTTCAAGACAAACTTTCCGCTGTGATGCACACGCCGCTTTATCGAGCTCTATTTCCTCCAGTCTAACTACAGAAAGAAATTGGCAGCAAACGCTCTCGTGGGCAGCGTGGAACGGCAGCGGCCGGCTGTCAGGGCCCATGGGGTTTTATTGCCCTGCCAAACACCTACATCATGGTGACACGTACATAATTACATATCGGACCGGGGAGGATGAAGCGCCCAGCACCTCCTAAACGTGTCAACATGATTTGAGAGGTTTGGGCTCGGCTGGACTTCTCAAGCGTTCGATTTTAGACTCTCATCACGTGGGCATCCGGAAAATCAATAGCGGCGCACCTTAAAGCAGCTGGCTGGAAGGTGAGGGACTGGGGCGTTGGGTGTCACGGAGGACGATTAAGTTGATGTATGAGTTGGGTTTGGGGTTAGTCACTCTTCCTTCTTGCTGGGGAGAGGAAATCTTGCAGGCAGACCGTGTCTCAGCATCTCCGTCCCGTGTCGGCAGTCGTGAGCTGTCTGCAGATGCTCTGTGACCCTCATTATGCAGCAGAGCATCTCCCGGATTCACCGGTAATCCCATGTCTCGGATCCAGACACGCCACCTCATGCTGACAGCAAATAGCTGTTGGTAAGAGAAGCAAGTGTCTGCCGGCTGAGCTCCCTTTGACGGCAGATGCAGACGGCTGCCGGGGACATTGCATCACGTTGGGAGATGCTGCGTGTTGTCTTGTCTTTGGTCTGAGACTGAGCAACAGGAGTGTGCAGACAGAGCTGTGATTTTGGGTCCTTGTGTGGGTTCTCGGTGAAGCTGTGTGGGATGGAGCTGCCCTGCTTTGGGCAACGCTGCCCTCCCTACGCGCTGTGTGAGCTGCCCTTGGAAAACGGTGGGAACTGGTGGTGATTCGTGTTATTGAGGCTGGGTGGGAGAAGAACAAAAGCCAGAAAACTCTTGAACAAAAATTGATATTTTTAACTGAGTTTTCTTGCAGTAAGCTTTGGGAATAACTGATTTGAGCTCTTTTTGCAAAGAGCTGAGGTTCCTGGGTTTCTTGTCCCCTCCACCTCAAACTCATGGCATTAGGCACATGGCACTTTCTAGAGACTGATGAACAGTTAATTAAAATATCCATTGATTACTCCTTAACCATGCACGCTCTGCTTCGGTACAGCCCTGCTGTCAGCCCCCTTCCTTCTCTCCCCAGGGGCAGCTCTCCTGCACTGGGACCCCTTGGCCCCTTTCCCCTCTTTGAACTTTCTTATCTCCTGTCTCTCAGATGGGCAAAAAGCTGAACTTCCTCCACGTCCTGCTCCATCCTCTGCATCCCTCTCCATCCTCACCATGTCCACAGGACCAGGGTCTCCCCTTTGCACCAGGGAAGGTTTGCATGTGCACATGCGTGAGCCCCTGTGTGCTGGCAGGTTGTTCAGCCCAGCCCGTATCTCACCTCATTCATTGGAAATGACAAATTAATTTCCTCGATGCAGAAGCTCTGCTTCGGCCCCGTGACTCTCCTGTCATGTCTCTCAAACCATCCCTGGATCAGCCGGGGAGGTTTGTGGCACCTGTCTGGGGCTCCCCTGCGCACTCTGCCAGCCCCAATTACCCAGCGCCACTTAAGGGGAAAACACCTGCAAACAAATTGAATGTTTCTGAGTGCAAATTGGTTTTTCAATTGCTCAAGACTTAAAGTGACACTACAGCATAATAACATTATTTTTAGGGCAGGTGTATTTGGAATGCAGATTTTTTTTTTTTTTGGGGGGCGTTGTCTTGGAGGAGTGTGTTGTGCGGGGAGGGCGAGGGAGCTGGGAAGAGGCACGTGGCTGGGTTATTTGGGGACGCAGAGTGAAACGCAGTAAGTTGTGGTTTTTTTTTAGCTGGCTCCTGACATTGTACAAGGCAGGCAGGTCCTGGGAGGCTGGTTGTGTTGGGATCTCTTGGATTACCATCTGGAAACAGCCAGCAGATGGATCTCACACCTGCACTACTGGCCTCATCCACTTCCAGCCTGATGCTCATGTCGCAGGGAAGGGAGGAAACACGGTACCCTGGTGCGAAACGAGCTGAGAAGTGCCTGTGCAGGGTCTCTCTTCTATTTGGGGGGATGAGAGGATCCTCTTCTCTTGTGGGGGTGACCTTGGACCTGTACCTGATAGATACAAACTGCTGGATGCCAACACCGTGGCTCCTGGCGAGGCTCTGAGCGAAGCTCAGCACCGCTCCAAACTTCCCCGTCTCCTCTGCGTGCTCTCCGCAGTCTTCATTTCCACTAAATCACCTAAATGGGTTTCACTCAGCGGTAGGAAAGCCACGTTCGGAATATAATGGTTGATCTTTTATGACATTTACCACCACTTGTGTCAGAGCGAGCGCCTGTTTAACTCACCTGTTGCTATGCCATCCGTCAATCACCATAAATGTTATAACAGCAATCTGTCACCGGAGGGGTGTGCGCAGGGACGTGTGCGTGGGGTGGTGGCTGGGCACGAGAAATGATGTGCCACCTCTGCATTTTTTTGGGGAGGGGGCATCTGTGTCTAACCGGCGCTTTGGGTCCCTGTCACTAACACACTTGCCTTGGCAATATCAAGCTCATTGATTTGCTTGCAGCCTATTTATTTGCTGTCTCTGCTGCTCGTGCCCCCACCCAGCAAACACCCTCCCTCTTTTGGGGAGCAGGAGGCTTCTGATGAGGTTTCAGGTGGTGAAAGTTTGCATGCTTTTGTGGCAGTTTGCATCCCCAACAGTCCGTGTAACAGCAGCCGTCAACAACAAAAAGCCCAGCAGGAAACCAAATGAAGACAAAGCAGCCTTCGGTTTCACTTCTTGCCCTTTGCAAGAAATTATATTAATACATCTGCGAGCTTGTGTGTAATAAGAAAGATGAAATTCCAGTGATGCCTTGTTTGGGTGAAGGCAGGCTTGCAGATATTTGAGCTCGCTTTCCCTGCGAAGAGTCAGCGCTTTGATTGATCTTTCAGCAAAGACAGGAAAACGCGCCAACTTTGTGCGAGGCGTATTTTTTGTGGTGACGTTTTGTACGACTCCCGTGCGTGCCGGTGTAAGACAAATGACACGCCATGATTCCCACTGCACGTGGCTGTAACTCCACGGGGTGATGCTGCTGATTTTATAAACACCCGCTTAAAGCTCTGCATTGCCTGCAGCCCCGCTCGCACTCGGATGAGGATCTCGACCGGCTGCTCACGCCGAGCTAACAGGGGTAGGGAGAAGGCAGGTGAACAGGGCTGGCAGCAGGACAAGCCTCAGAAAACAGATCGGAGCAGGGTCCTGCTGTCAAAGGAGGTGTGGGAGCCCAGCGTGACAGGTAAAAGCCCTGCGCCTCCCCCTCCTGACTTCAACACAGAAAATGTTTTAGAGGTACGTTTTCCTTCTGCACAGATCTCTTTATTGATGAGGACTTAATTAAGAGTGGAGACGTTCATTAAATACTAATCGCCCCCAACCTCACATCTGTGCTGGTCTCTTGATGGCTGGTGAAGGGGGGAGGGTCTCCCTGGGTCCCCAAAGCGGCTCCGTTCCCCAGGGAGAGCTCTGGCTGCTGCCTGGGGGTGGTGGGAGGTGCTGGGGCGAAAGGCTGGGGAAATCCTGCGGTTTGGGAGCTGGCAGACTCTCCCCTTTCTCCTCTAACCCCCATGGGTGTGATTTTTGGCTTCAATGTGTCTCAGATTCCCTGTCTGTGAAATGGAGTGAAATTTTCTTTCCCTCTTCTGCGGTGATACCGGCTCCTCTGGCCCTGCTGGGGTTTTATTCTCCTTTCCATAGAAGTGCTTAAAGACGCTTGCCCGCATCAGCGGCTGATGGGCAGCTCGCTTGGTGAGCAGGGACAAGGCTCTTCCTATTAAACCACGGGAGCGCAAAGGCAGCTCTCCACTCCCCTGTTATTATCCTGTATTTCCTCCTTCCCTCTCTGCCCTCCCACATGATGCTCAGTTCTGTCATCCCCACGATGCTGTTGCAGCTGTAAGCAAACGGAGGAGCAGGGCTGGGAGCTGCACTCCCCATGCAAGCAAGGAGAAGCTCAGCCCCATGTTCCCACTGGGGTTGTGTCTGCACCCCAAAAATCTCCTTTCGCAGCGTTTTTGTGAGTCGGTGGCCAAGAACTGAGCGATGCCCCTGGGATTCAGCCCCACGGGAGCTGCTCTGAAAGCAGATGGGAGCATCTCTGGGCCAGCTGCCAGGGCTGCTGGGCAGGCTCTGAGTCTGGCACATCGCTTTTGGGGCAGGAGCAGGTGTTTCGTGCCCTTGCAGATGTTTTGAGCAAATCTCTAATGTTCACATCTGGGCTTTGAACCTCGAAGGGTTCTTAGTCACTGGCACCCTGGCTGTGAGGCTGGCATGGGAATGAACTAATGAGTGTTTCTGCTTGGTTTTGGGGTCTTGGGTTTTGAGCCTCTCTGAGCAATGGGTTCTCCTTGTCTCCCAAGACACGGGCTTGCCACCTCCTTCCAAATGAGAGCCGAGACCCTCGCCCCTTGTCTGAGGTTTCACACCATCCTGGTTTCACACGGTCGGCTGTGCCAGTGCAGCACTGCTGGGCGGTGGCGCAGGCTGGCATTTACCCTCCAGAGCTGCTGGTTTATGGGTGCTGAGTGTGTGTGTGGGCATTGCAGGGGGATAAAAGGGAGAGGAGAGCATTTACGGGAGCGAGGAAGGAATTGTCAGCCCAGTTAGGGAGTCTCAGTGGGCTACAGGCGTGTAGAGGGGGCTGCTGGAGCAAGTGCTCGTGGCTGGTTGCCTAAACCCTTGAACATGAGGATTTATAACAGAAAGGCTGCCAGAGCAGGAGGCTAGCAGGGTGAATGGAGCTGCTCTAATAGATATTAAGTGATTTGCGAGCCTGCTGCTTGCAAACACAGCTGTAAATAGAACAAGAGGAGGGGGAGCAGATGAAAAGAGGCTCAAGCTCTTTAGCTGTGTAGTGTGAAAAATGGGGGAAGGTTTCTGTGCAGGGCTTGGGCAGCGAGAGAAACAAAAGCCACGGCATCTATTTTCATATCTTTTATGTCTTCCTTGCACTTAATCTTGTTTAGCTCTGCAATTAAATTTTAAGACGCATAAGAGTGTTCGCTTACACACTTGGATTCTTTGCAGATTGAATTATTTAATAGAGTGTGGAGCGGCTCCATGATCTCGGAGCTATGGCACCAAACGCAGCCAAGCAGAAAATTAATAAACACTGCCTGCCGTCTCCGCGCCTCCCGCGCTCCCCTCTGCCATCCTCCCTCGCCGACGTGCTCTCCTCCTGCCAGCCTCTCCTTCTCCACCCCCTTATCCAGCCTTTCCTCTGGGGTTTTCTCCTTCCCTCCCTCTGCTGCTTTCTCGTTTGGTTTTGCCATTCGTCCTGTTCTCCCCCTCTCCAGTGTCTGCGTTTCAGCCCCTCCGTTGGGTCCACGTGCTGCTCTGCCCCTGCGTCCCGATGGCTGGAGGTACGTGTGGGGTGAGCGGGGATGTCCAGCCCCCGCCGCCGTGGGTGGACAGGCTGCCTTGGATGCATGGACTTGTTGGACCCCATCCGTGCAGGAGCTGAGATAGCTCCATCCTCATCAGCCCTGGCTTCGTCTGCGCTGGGGAAGCCCCTGTGCTGCGAGGAATGGGACTGGCCTCCGCCTTCCTGCAATAAATTGCATTTCAAATGCCGTCAGTGTTTTCTCTCTTTTCCCTTGCTCCCCAGCCAGCAAAGTTGTTCTTCTCTCCTTTTCTTTTTTGTTAACCTTCCCAGGCAACAAATTGCAGGGGGCAATTATGCCGTGTGCTAAAGAGAGCATTAAGCAAGCCACAGTTTCTGTAGAGGATGTTGCTCAGCAAACAGCAACACAAAAGCAGCCTATGAAATTCATCAAATTGCCTGTTGGATAAAGGTATACATTTACAGTGCACTTGGAGCCCTTGCGAATTATCTGAAGAGAAATCAGTTTGTTATTTCTTTTCCTTTTAAGTTCCCCTTTTTACAAGGACACAAATAAAAAGGTTTGAAAATTGCTGCTAAAGAGGGGGTCTGGCCTCTCCTTCCTCGGAGACGCCGGTGGTTTTCCTCTGTGGATTCTTGGTGAGGATGTGCTTGGGGTTTTATGGCTTTTAATGCGAGGCTCCATCACTCTTTTCCTCAGAGCCTTCCCTCCCAGCTCCTGCCCTTCACGCTGCTCTTGCGATGTCTGTTGGACATCACGGTGGCATTTCACGGGGCCACCCGGCGTGGGTGGTGGCAAACGGAGGCACCAGTGGGTTAAACTGCGTGTGCCCGCGGAGCAGAGTGGTCTCTGCATCCCGCCCCATGCTTAGCACCTTCTCGGAGCCACCACCTGTGATCCCCAGTGCCTCTCTCCTCATTTAGGGAGGTGGCTGCTGAAGAGCAGCCTTTGCTTCTCGAAAGCCAAGGGGAGAGGCTTCCCTCTGGATTGAATCGAGATTGTTTCTTGTCCTTTCCAGAGTATTTTTCTTTTTCCAAAAGCTGCCTTCCCCCCTCCTCCCCAAGGCTTTTTGGCAGGAGAGGGCTCAGGCACAGAGCTGTGGGGTTGGGCAGTGATGCTTTCCCAGCCCTGCCGCAGGGTGGAAATAGGTCTTGTACAATTGAAATTCTGCAGGGGATAACAGGGACACAGCAGAGAAGCAGCTAAAACACCTCCCTAATTGCTAATCAATAACCTAAAGAAATGTTGCCCTGGCTGAAACCTGCTCTAGGGGAAAAAACAAAAATCCACGTGATTTGTTCTGTGATTAGAATGAGATTTTATTTGTCTGGCTTCTGGTTTGTTTTTTCCCCTCTTCTGTTCTTCTGGGCCCCCCGTCCCCATTACGCTCAGGTTTATGAAGTTATCACCTGCTTCTCAGTTCAAAACCTCACTGAGAAACTTTTGGCTCCGCAGACAGACCGACACTAATCTTCTGTGTAACTGAATCATCATCATGGATATTATTTGGCTGCTTCGAAACGGTTCTGTTTCTCGAGTAATACTTTTATTAGCTTTTGGTGCGGTTGCGGAGTGTTTTGGTTTTTTTTTTTTTCAATAGTAATGTTATTTCCTTGCTTTCAAATGCTGTCTCCAGCACGGCTCTTTATTGATGTGTTACTAGGATTTCTGTCTGTCTTAAAAAATTCTCCGCTGGCGTGCGGAGCTGTGAATCCCTCCGCTCTCTATCCGGGGCTGGCGCCTCTCCAAGGACGAGCAATTAAGGGACATGACCAAGGAGAATTTGCCTGCACTGAGCTGTCTCTGATCTCCTCACCCACCAGTTTGCAGCTTGATTTGGGCTGGTTTGCAGCTCAGCGGGGTTACCTCTTTTCCCTGGGATTTTCTCCATCGTTTGGGGATGGGAAGGCAGATGCACGGGGTTCCCCTGGATTAACCTCTCCCAAAAATACAACTCTCATCCCAAGGGAGGCATCATGCAGACACCAGCCCCGATGCTCCTGCCATCAGGGATTGCTCCTGAGTAAGAAGAAATCTGGGATCAACGCAACATGCTTTGCCCCAGAGATGGTTCGTGGCAACTTGGAGAGAAAGAAGTGAGGAAGGGGCCAGGCGAGGAGCTCGGGGGGTCGGGCTGAGCTGCTGGGGGCTGCGGGAGGGGTTTGTTAGGAATCCTGCAGTTCCCTGAATTAATTTCAATTTTTGGCAGCGCTTCTTTACAGAACTAAATAAAGTAAAATAAATAAGGAAAGCAGAGGGCAATATAAAGCAGTTAGAGAGGATCAGTGGTGAATTGAATAATTCATTGAGGAGAGAAAAGGAGTCATTTGCGATGTCAGTCTTATCTTGATTGTATTTATAGACAGGAACTTTTGACAAGGAAATTACCTGTAAATTCCTCTTCTTTTTAGTTTTTTTTTTTTCTTCCTTCATCACAGAAAATATCAGACAGGAAGATTTCCTGTAGGGTTTTTTTTTTTTTGCCTTTCTGAGGCAGTTTGATGGATTTCTGTAAAGAACATGAAATCTGGTGACCTCCCTGTGAGCCCAGGGGAAGCTGCTGCTTTGATGGAAACTGAGATAGAGGCAGCTGGAAACTCAGGAGGGAAAGGAGACAAAAATGTTCCTTGATGCTTCCAGAAAGGGATGGAGGCCACACGTTCCTATTTTGTAAGCTGGGTTTTAGAGCAGGAGGGGTTTGCTGGAGGGGTTTCCCTGTTTGCTGGGAGGTAAATGTCGCTGCTCTGAGTTTGTGTCTCTCAAAAGTGGGGATTTTGGGGTGGGGGTTTTGCAGCAGACAGGGGGGCTCCTGGCCGAGCACCAGAGCCAGCACCCATCGCTGACCAACGATTGTCTGGGCGTGCAGCAAAAGTGCCCGGGGTATGAGCTGGGGACTTGGCTTCCTCCAGCCCCCGAGGAAGAGGAGGAGTGGCGAAGGGCAGCCGTGCTGGCCCCAACACCTCTGCAAGCGTGGCTTCTCCTCCTGCAAAGCTGCAGCCTGACACAAGTGTCATGTTATTTCAGAAGACATCATTGGGAGTGAAGGATGGTTTGACAAAAAATTAATCCTACTGAGTTCCTTTGGCAGGGGGAGACCCAGGGGCTTTAAAAGTTTATTTACAGCTCTCGTGTCGCGTATTTCCTCTTCCCCTTATTGACAAATGAGGGACTTTAGGGATCAAATTCCACTTTTCCACCCCAAAAAGCAGCCCTGGAGTGACCTCGCAGAAATCCAGCCCCGGAGAGACTGCTATACAGGCTAGATTTCAGGCTCCAGTTCTGCCTCTGAACAGACGTTGTTGTCATTTGTTTTCCAAGCAGCGTTGGGGAAACGCGTGTCGTTCGCCAAACCTCCCATTTGCATTGAAGGGGAGTTATAATTTGAGCGAAGCATGAAATACTCGCGGCGAACTCCTTGTCTCCGCGAGCGCGCTGGAGCTCAGCCTCGTGTATAATTGAGTTGTTGTAATGAAGTCTGGGTTCTTCAAGAAGGAATTTGTTTCGAAAAGAGACTCTCGACTTAATTTAGATTTCATGCTATTTCCTAGCGCTTGCTGTCAGTGTTGTAGGTCTTACGGGCCAATTTCTCCCTGGGGTAATTCTACCGAGGTCAAGTGATGCTGGGATGTGGCTCTCTGAGGAACTTAGGGATGTAATAACCAGCAAGTGGTCCCTTGGCAGTAATCACCGCTCTGCAGAGGATCTGAGCGCAGGCAGCACCGGCCACAAACAGCGGCGTGCTGAGGTCTGACCCCACAAAGCGCTGGCAGCTCATTGATGCTGCTGTGTCCATGGCATAGTGACAACCTGCGTCCCCAAGGAAACCGGGGCTGGGGCTTGCATGTGTTTCTGCCCAGCGGAGCATGCTCTCGAGGCAGATGTAGGGCTGGGGAAAGAGTTTTCCCTGTTGTGTTAAAACTGAAACACAGGAAATATAGGGATGGAAGGGGCTGACCCTCTGATGCCTCTTTATCAAGGGAGACAACACACCATCTCCTAAGTACCAGGCTTTTTTGCTGTGCTGCTCTCCTGGGAAAGTCCCCTCCTGCAGAGCTGGTGGTGAACACTTTAAGGGCTCCATAACTCATTAGCATCTCTAAGCAAATGTAAAAGCAACAAACAAACAAGCTCCCTTCCCTTCCTTTGTGCATTTTGGTTTTAAATGTTGCGTTTCCAGGGATAAACATTGGCAGCACTTGAAATAAGATGTATTAATTAATGAACGAAGCACTTAATTTAGGTTTAATAGGATAATCCTTTGCTGCATGTTACATAAATAGTAATTGAATATTAAGAACGCACTGAATGAGAATGAACTACTAGGGGAGAGATGCAGTTTATTGCATTCTTGTTAAACACGTGGCCCCAGCCTGGGTCCGCAGCGTGGGAAAGCCAGATTCAAAGGCTCTGAAAGTCAATGCAGAAACTGCTCTGAAATGTGTGTGGAGCGCAGGGTGAGAAGCTCAGGGTTAGGGTTTTGTTCTTTACCAAGCTGTGGCCTGACCTGAAGTTCAGCTGAACAGGAGGGATCTCCTTCCATTGACTTTGAGAGCAGCTGGATCATTCACCAGGTGAAATCTAGCCATCGTTTTAAACACATACCTCAGATAAATATAATCACTAGTGAGGGCAGTCCAAGAGGTCTGGAGGCAAAGGGCTGCTTTAGTCGTTATCCAGAGCCGTGGGGTTCTCTGCCATGGAGAGCTCAACAGCTTTGCCAGATCTGGAAACCATCAGATCCAGCAAGAAGAGGGTTCCTGAACGTCGGCGATGTGCAGGCTGGGACCTTGACGTCTCTTCTTACAGCTTGAGCTGGGGGAGAGCTTTCCCTGGGCAGTGTGTCCCTCAGCCCCCGGGTCACCCCGATCTCCTCCTAACCCACCGACTGTAGCAACCATGGGAAATGCAGTCCTGCATCCTTGCTCGCTCTCAGAGGAGAATCTGCCACCTTCACTTTATTCTGGGATTTATTTATTGCCACTCACCCAATTACATTATTGCAAAGTGTGAGTGATAAAACCCTTAAATTACTTATAGCTCATCCTTGTTTAAGGGAATAATAATTATTGTGCTTCTAAACAAGGAGCAATTCTTCACGATGGGAAATTTAGTCTTAAAGGATATTTTCCCTGTAACTTATGCTACATAATTGAGCACTGATTACACAAATATTTTATTCTGTCTGGCCCTAAAACTTGCCCTCCTTCCCCTGCCAGTTTACCTCAGTGCTGCAGGTCATTACACACTGAAGGTGCTGCAGATCCTGCTTAGGGGACTTGCCGAGGGCTGTTTCATGGCAGGGCAGTGAAGCAATATCAGATTCCCATAAATTCTCCATCGACGGAGCAGCAAACCCCGAGATGCTCCCACTGGCTGCATCCCTGTGCTGTGCCCTCCCGCAGCAGCCATGCCAGCTCCACCGAACCCCCAAATGTGTCTTCTCTCGGCTAAACCCCAGCCTGGCACTGGAAGTCACGTTGACCACAGAGTTTCTCTAGCTCTTATTTTGATTATTTTTATCCCTGGCCAGAAAAACTGCCTCAAACCCCAGTTGTTTGCCTGTGTCACTTCAGTCTGTCCAGGTGATTTATGCGGCCGAGGAGAGGGAGGTTATTTAGCTATTGTTTCAAAAGTAGGTGCAGGGGAACGGGGCGGATGGAGACATATTTCATTTGTGATTCAGATCCTGCCACTGGGAGAGGCTGGGTGACAGGTAGGGAGAGCTGGTGTAATTCATCTCCTGGGCTGGGAGAAGCTGGAGCCCGAAAACAAATCTTGTGGCAGGAGTTTGGAGCATCTCTGTTCCAGCTGGGGAAGATGGTTCAGCTGGCACGAGGGGTTTTGGGTGGGAGGAGAGGGGACAGCCCTGCAGTGGGGGGACTGAGCGGGGGGAGCCGCTGTTCCTGCGTTGAGGCCAGGAGCAAGAGGCTCTCGGCAGCTTTCTGCGACGTGCGGTGAGGCAGAGCGCAGCGATTTCCAGTGCAACCCAATTCTCCCTCTATGTTAATTAAATGGGACAGGAACACGGACCTGGCTTCTATGAATAAGAAATCAACTGGAAGGTGGCTCCTTTCCCGAGCCCTGCTGCTTCAGCAACCGGACTGAGGGGGAGGCGGGAGGAGAAGAATATCCCTGGATTAAATTTAATGAAAATAAATATGTCAGCTCTGCTAGCAGCAGACGAGGCCCCGTTTAGGGAACAGCAAGTCCAGCTCATTCTTCAGGAGCTGTAACTTTTGCACTGGCTCCAAGCCCGCTCGGTGGCTTTGCACATAGTGTTTCGGGAGGTGCAGGAACGATGCCTGGGAGGTAGGTGAGACAGCCTGGGAGACAATGATAGATGAAGTAATGCTTCACGAAGCTGGCATGCGCCTGACGGTGAGCCTGTTATGCTGGATGCTAAATACCAAATGGTGATTAAACGGTGGTGGAGTGGAAGGAAGGGGGTGGAGGACAGAGGGTTTGACCTCTCAGGCAGCCCCTGGGGGTTTTGCTTGGCAAAACTTCCTCTAGAGTTGCACAGAGGTGTGGGGGCCTCATGGGTCCATTTGGTCCTTGGTTCTGTTATACACATATTTTTCAATAGCCTAAGCAAAATGGGTATTTCCATATATAGCTGAAAGTAAGAAAGTTGTTCTCCTATGGTGCTCTCCCAGGTTTGGTTTCTTTAGTGTCCCGTAACAGCTGGCACAGGTTCCTTTCCGTGGTGGGGAGACCAGGACCTGCCTTCTCTCCCCCGTCACCCTACAAAACATGCAAGATGGAAGAGGTGACCAGGATGGGAACTGACTTGCCCCAAGCCTGGGCTGTGTGGTCAGTCCTTGTCACAGCGGTTTTGCAGCAGGGAGTTAAGACATACCAGGTGCAGCCCCTTCCTCAGGTCATTAATTAGAGGTTTGCTCATGTCCTGTCTGATCTGCTGGACTTTGTTTGCTTAGCTGCACCCCGCCAATGCTCTGGGCTGTTTACGTGTAGGGGTTTGATTTCAGGTCCATCTCTAAGCCTCCCAGTGTCTCGTGGTGACATCTCCCTTGCTAAATATCAGAACAAGGATGTTTGAAAGCCAGAGCGAGGAAGGACAGACGAGAGATGCGGGGTGAAGGATGGAAAAGGGCTAGAGGAGAAGATTAGGGGAACAGTAATAGGAAGTGAAAGGAAAACAAAGTCCAAATCAGGCCCCATGGAGGAATAAATACCAGGATGGTTGGGTGGTCAGGCAAGGCTCCTGCAGAGGCTGTGGGATCATTTCAAAAAGCAATTAAATGCTTTCCTGGGGGAACCAGCTTACTGGAAAGCATGAGCCGCTTTGGACCTTTTCCAGTCCGTGCTATCTTTAATAATCTTCCAGCAACTTGAGCCAGCTGGTGCCTGAGGGCAACAGCCAGGACTTCCTAGAGGAGCTGGGCAAAGTAGTGAAGTGTGGGGCTGCAAGCAGGTTGTTCGGTACCATGCAGCTCTGCGAGGATGGGGTGTTATGGGGAAACACTTCAAGGGAGGAGCTCCCCCATGAATCTCTGCCTCGGTCCCTAAATGTCCCCAAAACCCAGACCCCATGGCGTCCCGGTGAAGAGCAAGGCGATGCCCTTACTTGAAGCCATGCGGTGAGTGGATGGAGGGTGTTGGCTCCCCGACTGGTTCCCAATCCTGCAAGCAGCGGTTGTGGGTTTTACTCTCCCCTCACTGCATTGGGACTAAGAGCCTGGTTGCACCACACCACTGTGGGAGGGCAGCTGGCGGAGATGGGCACTGTGAGCCTCCGCAAGTGTCGTGCAGGTAGGTTGGAGGGTTTCAGGGATCACTGTTCATGCATCACTGGAAATCCCGTGTCAGTGAGGCTGAGCGCCTCGCTGTGCCTGTGCAAACCCAACGTCCTGGTCCCAAGGGTGGTGCTGGCCACAGACCTACCTTTGCTACGAGATGTGAGTCTCTGCTTTCCCTGGCATCTATCCTGGTCACCTTTTTTTTTTTTTTTTTGTTCTTTTCCGCTCCTAGAGGAACAAATGATCTGAAAAGATCTCAGGAAATGTGAAAACAATAATTATTCACTTCAAAATAGCAGTTCTGGGACACCTGATCTCCACATCTTGTTAGAAAATGAGGCTGTAGCAGACTGACACCTTTCACAACACCGAGCTTGGAGGGAGGCAGGCGGGCTGGGAAACGTGCTGTGCAGCAAGGCAGCACTTTCCTCTGTGCCACGCTCGCCGGGGCTGTGCCTGCACGGCTCCTCCAGAACAGCCCAGCTACGGCACCCATCCCTCGGCAGTCACCATGCCGGCTCCTCTGCCGAAACACCGGGGCGGTGGCACGAGGTGCCGGGTGCTGTCGGCACTGGGAGTCCCGGGGTTCAGCCGGGGCGGCTGTCGAGCAGCCAGGCAGACGTGCAGGAGGCAGCAGGCTTGAAGTGCAATTTGCATTTTAATAAAGTAAGTTGTATTTTTTCAGTAATTTGCATTTAAATCAACCGTGTTTCATAACTGAGCATCCCTCTTAAAGGGGCGCTCTGAGCTTGGCTTAACTCAGGGGGAAGGTTAGAGGAGACTTTTACTCACCCTGTTGAAACTGAGGACTAATAGTGTCACTTTTTTGCTCACAGGTGGTACTCACTGACCCTCACCCACGTATTTCAGTCTGCTGGAGCAGCCTGGAGTCCTCCATGGTGCCAACAGCATCTGAGCAGCCCCAGCAGGAGCAGGTGGAGTGGAGGTAGCACAAGGGAGACGCAGGGATTTGCCTGGGCACAGGAGGTAGGACCCTGTCAGCAACCTCAGCAGCAGCAGGGTAGGTGCAGGCATGCTCAACCCTGGGGGAAACTGGGAAACAGTAGCAGAGGGAAACGTTCGTAGTGCAGAGAATGTAAGGAAATTACAAATTTTTAAAACTGTTTTGGACGAACTGAAGTATTCTGGTTTTAACAAATTTGAAGCATTTCTCCTTTCAACTCTTTTTTGTACTAAAACGATTCACGCTCCAGCACAAGACAGAGGATCTTGAAAAGACATGGCACTTCTGAAGGCAAACAAGAAGGAGATGTTCTGTTCTGAGCATGCTGGAAAGCTTCTCCCCCTCCAAACGTAATGAACTCTTACTGCTGTTGAGAAGTTTCTATAAAAAGCCATTTTCTAATGCAAAAAACATTGCACTGGAGGCCTCTTTCGTTGGGTCTTGGTGACAGAGCTGGAATTACTTGACGCTGCCTGTTCTGCCTCCTGAGCCTGCCCACAGCATCGTCTCCCCTCCTCATTACCCAGGGCTGCCCGGGGCACCCCCTGCACCCCGAGGAGAGCACTCTGCAGGGTGCTGTTTGCTTGCAGTTGCTTTTGTTTGCAGACAGGGAGTTTTCCATCAAAGCCGCTGCTGCCTTTCATCCCTGGGGTGAGCTGCCTGCGAGCACAGCCTTGTAACCACAGCTGATGTAGGGGATTGGGAGCCTTTCATGGTCCTACTTTTATTTTGGGAATGGGGTGGCTTTCCTCGTAGGACGTGGATTTGGGTGCTTGGAGAGGGAGAATGGGGTTGTGGGCTTTGTCCTGCCCCTGGATGCTCCAGCCCTTAGTACCATGAAGATGGGCTACAGCACATTCATGCTCTTCCCTCTGGAGCAAAACCTGCCTGTGATGAGCTGCTGCTCTTCATTCATTGAAGGGCAAAAAGCTCAAGCGTTAATTTTCATGTTTAATGCTTTTCGATGAGGTGAAAGCAGAGGCAGGAAGGGGATTGCTTCCTATCCAAGCACCTCTGGCAGATGCCAGCATGTTTAGGTGGGAGAGTTGTGGGCTAAATCCCACCCCAATTAACTTCCCCACCGCAGAGTGAGGCACGTACCCTCCAGAGAGGTGGGTTCAGAGGAGGATTAGGCAGTGCAGGCGCTGAGCTGAGCACAGATCTCTCTTATACCTTAACCTGGACGGGGGATACACGTTGCTGCTGAGAGTGTGGTCGCTAGCTGAGGAGCTGCAGGTCTCTACCCGGGAGGTGATGGCCCCGAGGATGTGACCCGGCTGTTCCCCACGTGCTGCTGATGCCGAGATGCCACAGCAGTGCTGTGGCACCGCCGTCCCTCCCCGTAAAGGATGGGAGAGGCGCGAAGAGGAGGTTGAGTAACAGTGGATATAATTCAGGTTGATTTCTTCCCAGACTCTTCATTTGCTCAATGTGTCACCAGCTGTGTAGTGTATGGGGTGTTTCGTATCAATTTCCTGCGATGCCAGGCCATAAATAAAGAAAATAAATGTTGCGACTCTTAATCAGTCGCTGCTCACCCAAATGAGTTCCCTATACATTTTCCTGTTCTATAATTACTTGTCACCTATTGCTAGTTTGTAACTTTTCGGTCTGTGATTCTGTTAGGTGGCTTTTTTCCCCTTTTTTGACAGGATTAATCTGTTAGTTCTGGGGTTGTTTTTTTTTGTGGTGTGGTGGTTTTTTTTTTTCTCCCTAGGTGGAAGGACTTAAAAACCTATTGATTGGTAGCGGAGGATTCTTGTGGGTTAGGGACTGAGGGGAAACAACCGCCAATCAGAGCTGTAATTTTAATGTCCAGAACAAGCATTTGATGATACCTGGTGCTGGCACTGTGCAATTTGTGCAGACTTTTTGCAAGTGTACGTTGATTTAAGCCTGGCGTTGTTTCTGGGAGTGCAAAAAGCAGGAGCAGATGCTGAATCTCTCCCCTTTTTCTGTCTGTCTTGTTTTCTACAGCTTTCCAATGCTCTGGAGGTTAGGAAGAATTTCTTTTCAGAAAGGGTTATTAGCCATTGGAAGGGGCTGCCCAGGGAGGTGGCGGAGTCACCATCTCTGGAGGGGTTTAAGAAAAGACTGGACATGGCACTTAGTGCCCTGGTCTAGTTGTCATGGTGGTGTAAGGGCAACTGTTGGACTCGATGATCCCTGAGGTCTCTTCCAACCTGGTTGATTCTGTGAGATGCTACGTCTTGCAGCACTCAGCTCCCCGCCCTGGTCTGCGTTCACCCCACGCTCCCTCTCCTCGGGGATTTGGGTCGGTCGCCCCATTTTGCAGGTGGGGAAGAGAAGGGAAGGAGCCTGGCTCACAGCCATCCTCTGCGACACCCTCCCAGACAGGAATCCTGACTCCCCGTCCAGCAAGCTGGGGCAGGAGGTGGAGGAACCCCCCGTGAGCGATCGCTTCTGGTGAGGACCGCTTTAAAATAGATAAGTCTAATGGATGAAACAGCTATGAAAGCATGGTGTAATTTTTCAGCCAGGCCCTCCAAGCTGGAAAACAGAGTTAACTTCATCTCCCTTCCCCTTGCACTGAAAATAATTGTAATTTACACACCAAAGGGACAAATACGCTGGAACATCTTGTGGCAGGAACGTATTAACTGCAGCTGTCACGTGGAGCCGCCCCAGGGATGGGTATATTAGGGGGGAGGCTGCCAAGATGGATTTTTTTGGGGAAGAGTGCAGGGAAGATGAGCACAGGTTCATGGTGAATGCATCCTTCGTGCCTCTCCGGGCTGCCTGGCAGAGCTGCCTGCTGCGTGCGGGGATGCCTTGCGCTTTATGTCCATTGAAACCTGTGTGCTCATTTGCCTGGCAGCCTCTGCTTTGAAAGCAGAATAAAAGACTAAATTTCTAATGCAGTAAAGGATAAAACACAATGGGGAAGTCAGTCTGCTATACAGGAGGACTAATAGGTCTATTAGGTGAATACATTTTCTGTGCACCCAGCCGAAACGTTTCATTAAAACAACGGGGCTCCTCCCTCCCCTGCTAATAAATTAACCTCCACGGAGGGGACAGATCTGCTGAAAGGATTCATTTTTCCAAAGCGAAACGTGAGCCTGCTTCTCTCGCAGGGAGGGCTGCCTGGTCCTCGCCTTCGGGGGAGAGCTCGGGTCCCAGCATGGGACGCTGGGCTGGAGGCTGGTCTCTGAGCCTGGGGTAATGCACGTAGGGGACTTCCTCCTTCATTTTACCTCCTTCCCCCCAACTCAAGGTCTGTCCTTGGTTTCAGACAGTTGAGTATCTCTTATCTTTGCCTTGGGTCTGTCCTGGGTCTGGCAGGAGCCCGAGGGACCGCAGAGCCCAGCCGAGCCTCCAGCCTGTCCTCCAGCAGCGAGCCAGGGCAGCATCCTTCCTCTGGCGGTTTATAATCTTGCAGGGTCTGAGGATGACAGACGTGGATTTGGGGTCTCTAGTGGGATTTGGAAGGACAGAGTCCAACCATCCATCTGGCCGTGAGCTCGCCACCGTCACCCAACCCTCAGAACGCCTCTGGGCCTTGGCACCTCCGAAAACAAGGCAGTTCTGTGAAAGGCGCGTGGGATGGAGAATTGTTGTTTGTGTTCACAGAAGCTGGAGATCAGACGCTCTGAGCTGTAAACCAGCCTCATCGCTCAGGGCAGCGCTGGCAGAGGGAGAAGGGATTGTGAAAGCAGCTTCTGAAAGGATTCAGGTAGCTTTCCCTGCCTGAACAGCCGCTGCTGCGGGGGTTTTGGTAACCCAGCTTGATACGACAATTCCTCTTCCTGCACAGCCGGTCCCAGGGCCACCAGCAGATCACCAAACCCAAAATGCATAAACAAACCAAACCTCCTCCAAGAGTTTCCATCAGGGCTGTGTGAACGTTCCCGAGGTCCCCGCATACCTGGGGACAGCAGCCGATCACCCGCCTTTCGGGGGGGACCGGGGACTGAGTGATTGTAAGTATGGACAAGGCTTTGCAGAAAGCAGACTCAGTCCAGCTGCTGAAAAGGTCTTATTGCAAGTCTAGTGCAGCCTTACATTTCTCCACAAATTATTTATCAGGATAAATAATTATATATTAGGACCATAGTGGATGCAAAGGATTTAATTAATAATACACGCTTCAAGAGTAATTTGCAATTTAAAGTGCTGTATAAAAGCCCGGTATTAGCAATACTTAATTTTATTAATTAATTGCTGGCTCTCAAAATCTCCATGGTGAATAATTTCCCATCTTTTAAATTTTTAATTTATGTTGATGGCTCTGGGGAGAGGAAAGGAGACCCTGCAGTGACCTTGTAGGGAAGGTGGTGGACCTTCACTGCTGGAGACTTGGGGATTAGGGTCTGTGATCTTATGAGTAGTTTTTGTTCCCTTTTAGCTTGTACCTGTCACCTGGGACTGCCTTGCTGCTCTTTCAGACTGTGTGTTTGGCTGATGTTTAGTGAAACTTCCAAAATAGGGATGTGGTGCTTGTGCTTATTCCTTCAGCACAGCAAAAATGAACCTTGCCTGGGATTTCGGCCTCGAAAAACCCCGCTGTCTGCCTCGCAGCAAGTGCTGTGCCCCAAAAGCCCAGTCTTTGCTTCTCCCTTTGTCTAATATCTCCCATGCATGGAGACCAGGACTCCAAACTCTGCCTTTCTGGTCTGGGAAATGCAGCCCCCCTGGTGTTACAGCTGCCTTTGCTGCTGGAAGGGGCTTAACTGCTTTTCCCATGGAGGCAGAAAGGTGCTGAGCACAGAGAGGGCCCTGACAAGGTCAGGAGGGACGGGAACTGGTGCCGTTCCCCTTCCCGAGGCATCCTGAGAGCTGGTCTCTCTCCTGGCATCCCCTTTGGCTTGAGCATTCCACGAGCAGGACCCCGGGCAAGCTGCTGGCAGGCACGGGGCAGCTTTGCCCCCTTTCTGATACTGAAGTGCTTCGCGTAACATACGAGTCCTGACGCTTTGCTGCCTGTTTCTCAAAAGCTGGCGGAACTTGGTGGGCGTTCGGATCTGTGGCATATGGTACGAGTCAGTCTGAGCGCACCCAGCAAAAGCAGCCTCGGGGAAGCGGGTCGGGGAGCGGAGGAGGAGGGAAGCTGTGCTGGTGCTGCCGGAGCTGTCCCGTGGCAGCCGCCGCCGGGAAGCGATGCAGTAACTCAGCCAGGCAGGGAGATGCTCTGCGGGTCCATCAGTGTGTCTGTCCAGTGCCGTGCATCATTTTAGCCATGGGGCTGCCAGGAGGGACCCCCCCTCAGCGATGGGTGCCAGGCACTGCTGCTGACCAGGTGCCAGGAGGTGCTGGTGCCTCTGAGTGCTGCAACGTTCCCCTTCTCGCAAGGGTGGCACCTGCAGTCGAGGACCACGTCCCTGCACATCCCACCCCATGGACAGAGCAGCAGGCTGACCTGGACTGCAAGCAGAGGGCAACTGAGACCCAAAAAGGAGCGGCTGAGGGAACTGGGGGTGTTTAGTCTAGAGAAAAGGAGGCTCAGGGGAGACCTTATTGCTGTCTACAGCTACCTGAAAGGAGGGTGTAACGAGGTGGGGTCGGTCTCTTCTCCCAGGTAACGAGCAATAGGACGAGAGGAAACGGCCTCAAGTAGCACCAGGGAAGGTTTAGGTTGGATATCAGGAACGATTTCTTCATGGGAAGGTTTATCAAGCACTGGCACAGGCTGCCCAGGGCAGTGGTGGAGTCACCATCCCTGGGAGGATTTAAAAGCCGTGTAGATGTGGTGCTGAGGGACATGGTTAGTGGTGGCCTTGGCAGTGCTGGGTTAACAGTTGGACTTGATGATCTTGAAGGTCCTTTCCAACCCAAACGGTTCTGTGATTTTATGAAAAACGCTGGATCCGGGCGCTCTGTGTGTCATGAAGTCCCACGGCTTCTGCAGCAATGCTCTCTGCAGGAGCTGCGGCTGTCGTGGTGCAGAGGATCGGTGCCGGCTCGGCGAGGGAGCGCAGCGGGATGGGGGACTGCGGCGGGTCGGTGCTGAGCATGGCGGTGGCGGTGATGCAGCTGCTGGCCCATCTGGTGAAGCAGCTGCCAGCGGGAACTGGGGCTTTGTACGTAGAAATAGAAACCAGGGAGAGAGGAGGCTGGCTGGGGAGCAGGGAGAGACGTGGGGACCTAGTCCTGCCATGTGTCATGCAGGTCTGGCACTGGTGATGTACTGGCCAAGCTGGTGGCTGTGGGGGGTGAGCAAAGGTGTGTGATCCAAGGATAAGCAACAGCAAAACCCTCTTGGGCTCACAGCCTGGGGGAGCCCGGGGCTCCGCAGCCTGACTGCTCACAGGATCACAGGCAGGGCAGGACCCTTCCCTGATCCGAGCCCCCACGTTTCTCAGAATCCTGATTTTATCAGCTCCTGTCTCACTGGGCAATTTTTCCCTTTTCGTCTGGTGCTGTCAGCAGGTCCATCAATCCTCCAGCAGCTGAAGCGTGGCGTGATTTTCCAGGCAGAGTTTGGTCTGGGTCGTGAGGTCCTGATGGAGCCTGGAGGGATGGATCTGTCCAAGACCATCCGGACTCAGAGCTTCAAAAATCTAGAAACTGTGCCCAGCCATTTGTCGGGCAGTGGGGAAGATAATTCATCTCCTGCCATCGGTCCAGCGGCTCTAGGGAGGCCAGAGATCAAGGCAAGTCTTTTTTTTAGAGTTGGCTTTACCCATCCCAACTTTCCCAAGTTACTGTGGAAGCTCAGCCAGATTTCTGTAGGGATTTGTCTTCTGCAGCCCATCTTCTAGGATCTGGGATCTCTTGGCTGGATTCTTCTTGCAATTCGTCATCACAAGTATCATTTACCCTCCAAAGTCACATCTTGCTTTTAATCAGTCTTTACCATTCAGGCATGCTGCAAACTGCTCCCTGGATGGCAAAGTGTTATCCTTCTTAATGAGCGGGACTTGGGGGACGCGGGAGAGCGGAGCAGCCCATTTCTCTTCATCACCACCAATAGATCCGAGCAAATCTGTTTTGCAACAACTTTAATAAATTGATTCAATTTGGTGAGCCAAAAAAAAAGAAAAAGGCAAAAGATAAAAAGATTAAAAAGTAAAGGAGGAAACAACATGGGATGCTCCCAGCGATTGTGGTGGATGGTAAATCTCTTCTTTATTACTCCTTTATTATTTCCAGAATGTGAAGTTTAAATAATTAAGCAGAATAAATGGTGGATGAATATTATTTTCAAGTGTTATTTATTGATTCTCAAAGGAGAGATGTGCACAGAGACCTGGGCATAGAGGAAGCTAATTTCTCCAGTGGTGTAAATCAGGGTAGGATCGTTAACATGAATGCCATTTAAAGGAGATTTACACTAGCTGAGCATCCAGCCTCCTAATTTTGGGAGGAAAATATAGAAGACTGCATAGATTTTAATAATTTTTTGTTCTGTCTTCTGTGTGATTCATTTATTTTCCAATTTAAAAGCACATCAGGTTTGGGGTTTTTTTTGTGTGTGTGTGTGATTTAAACACATTTGTTGATAGTGCTGCTCACTCTAAAGGTCTTTTCAGGAGTCTGAGACTGGAAAAGCTCTGAGTGCCTGGAGGTTTGTGCTCGCAGCATCTGCGAGGCCGGGTGGGTGCCCTGGGAGGGGAGGAGGTGCTGCATGGCATGGCCAGCGCTGGACAAGGATTTCTTAGGGACAAAGACTTAATTTCTGCTCAAGTCCGATGTGCACCTTGCTCTTGATAATATCCGCTGTAGCAGTGTGCTTATTCTTTTAAAAATACAGATGAAACCAGCTGCCTGGAGCAGCCCCGACTCTGCCGCGGTGCTGCCAGACTCCTGAGGCACCAGGTTGCGTTTGGGGGTGAACATCTCATCATGCTTTCGCTGTTCTTAATTGCAGCTTCAATCTCAGGTCACTGCTGATCCGTTGCACGCACGGGGTGGTCTCGCCTTCCGCAGGAGATCTCCAGCGCTGGGATATATTTGGCAGGCGAAGGAGCAGGAGGTGGTGGCTGCTACAGCAAGAGCAACAGAAGCAGAGGCGTGTGAGCTGGTATTAACAGTGGGGCCAATTAAGGAGACCAGGAATTAAGTCAATATGACACCTGTAAGTAAATTAACCCGAAGGAAATATGAGGTTACATAAAATTTCTGCTACACGGGGCGTGACATATGGATAAAGCAGCCCCATGAGTAGATAAAAATAGGTGGTTCCCTTCGCTATCCAACCTTGCCTGTGTGTTAAAAGCAATTAGGGCTCATCAGCGGTGCAGTTGTAGCTGACGGTGATGGGCACCAGAGCGGGAAGCACTGTCAGTGCTCAGGAGTCCCCAGCCCAGCTCAGTCTGGGTGAGTTTCATCATGCAAAGTCTCAGCATCACGAGAAGGAGTTTCTTGTGCTTGAGAGAGTCCTGAAATACAAACGCCGGGAGCGCGAGGCTGGGTGTGAGGCTCTGACTTTTATGGCTTCATTCCCCACTGACGAGCTTGGATGGGGTTGTGGGAAGTTATTTTGTTCCAGCAAGATGGGGAGAGTCTCAGGCGTCGGGAGCTTGGCTTGGGTCCCTTCTCATCTATTACCAGCCTGGAGATGAAAAAATCTGGCTGTGATTTGTAGCGATTGCAGCGGAGCAGAAAAGCTGTTGACACCTCTGATCTGTCGCTGTTCATTTTATTTCTGTGCTCCCTGATAGGACGGGCAACTGGTATTTGGGGGTGCGTGGCCTGTCCGGCTCCACGGGTAGCGCCAGCATCGCAGCGTGCCGTCAGGCTTGGTTGGGCAGGCTGAGGGAAAATCAGGGAGTCTATAAAATATTTCAGAAATTTGGGAACTGCCATCGCAGGGTGCGTTTGCTACCAAATGAAGGAGGATCCGCTATTGCCCTCGGAGATGTGAGGGTCTCATTACCTCCCTGCCTGGGAAGCAGGCTGGAGAGGCAGGAGGATGGGCTGCATTCCTGTCTCTGCCAAAGTATGTCAAATCAATCTATCTAGCAACTTCTCTGCAAAAATTTTTGCCCAGCTTGAAAACGGGGACGGTCGTCACCTGCCTTTTTTAGAGGAGGTTTGAGTGTTGAGGAGGAACTGCGCGTGGGACTGAGCTGCTCCCACACTCGCTGCAGGGATGAGATTTGGTCCTTCAAAATGTCACTTGACAAACAACAAGTACTGATAAACACTTATTGTTATTCACCCTTTTTTTTTTCCCTCTGTGGGAGTAGATGATATTGCTAAGTGACCGAATACTCATTTGACCCTTGAAAATGCAAGAGTCATGTTTAATTCATGTCTTTTATTTATAAATTCGAGCTCCTCCAGTTTCTCTCCTGTGATGCGTGGCTGCTGCTCCAGTGCAGAGGGAGGGTGTTTGGCTAGAGCCTCTCTCGAGGAACAGCCTTCAGGACCACACTGTGGTCAGGGCACCGTGTCAGCTCCCTGCACGCTGATGAGGGCTCGTAAGAAAATAAATATGGGAAGTTTTGGGGCCAAATCGCATGGATGTTTCTGGTGGAGCAACCACAGCTCGCTGCCCACCTGCCTGCCATCAAATTAAGGGTTTTCCGTTGGTATCAGCATCAAGCAAGTCCATCCAAGAGACCAACCCAGCAGGATGGGGAGGAAGGGAGCCACGTCTCCCTGTCCCTCACCCCATCAGCCCCACAGCGTCCTGCTGAAGCCAGGGGTTGGGTCTAAGCGTTGGAGCAAACTGGGCTGGGGGGGAAGCTCTGCCCCCATGACCACAATCCAGCAAAGCCATGCAAGGAGCAGAATTTCTTCTCAGCAAGGGTCATTAGCCATTGGAAGGGGCTGCCCAGGGAGGTGGTGGAGTCACCATCTCTGGATGTGTTTAAAAAAAGACTGGACATGGCACTTAGTGCCATGGTCTAGTTGCCATGGTGGTGTCAGGGCAATGGTTGGACTCGATGATCCCAGAGGGCTCTTCCAACCTGACTGATCTGTGATTCTGATTCTGTGATTCTGAATGCAGCACAGAGATGCATGAAGCTGGAAGATCATTATTCAGATTAACGAGGACATGATCTAAAAGCCACATGTCAATGACAAAAATGATTGAGTGGTGCTGGACAGAAACACCGCGGGCAGAGCTGGCTCTGGCATGGCCAATGCTTGTTGACAGCAGGGAAAGGCAGTCCTGGGATGCGTGACCAGGGGCACCCGAGCAGAAGGGCAGGGACATAATCCTTTCTCCCAGCACAGCGCTGGTTAAACCACTGTAACGCAGATGGCTGTGGGCAAAGCATCCCAGCAAGGCAATGGAGAAGCAGCAAAGGGAGGGAATTGCAGCCTGGAGGAAGATAAAGGGTTTAGAGAGGATGGCTGTGAAGGAAGAGATTAGAGGAAATTAAACATGGACAGGATGGAGATGGAGGCTGGGGAGGGGGAATCTGGCCGTGCTGGTGAGAGGGCACATAGCAGAGCCAGGGATTTGCTCTCATCGCTGAGCCGTGCAGGCGCTGGGAAGGAGGAATGGCATTAATCGGAGCAGGAGGCTTATGCATGTCAAAGGACAGCTGGGTGCTCTGGCACTGGGACCAGTTCTGAGCTGAAGCCAAGCAGCACAAAAGTGAGGGGGTTGGAGGAGGCTGGAAGATGTTAATTCCTGCCTGGTGAAGCCCTGATGTAAACACTTCATGAACTTGAAGGAGCTTTTGGTAGAGCTGTTCTGCCTCTGATTTTTCAACCTAGCAATTAAAGGTCCAGCATCATCCCTTGGACAAACCACTTGCAAGGGACAGACAACCTGAGGCATCATTAGCTGGCTTGAACTTGACAGCTTCTTCAGCTGGGAAATGCCATGGCAGATGGATGTGTCATCCCCAGGACTTTGGTGTGCTGGCTTGAAGCTTGCCCTGCCCTAGGATCTCTGAAGGTCCTCCTTGTAGTGCGAAAGTTGTTGAGGGCAGGGTTGGAGTTTGGGGGCAGATGAGGGTGCTCTGGCGTGTCCTAGCAGCGCTGTCAAATGTACATGTGTTGCTTTGGTGAGGAAGAGGATGAGGTGGGCTCCTGGGTGCTCTCTAGCTCACTGTGCTGCTCCTGGGAGGAGAACTTGCTTCCTAGAACTTGCTGCCGACCTGCAGGAGCTCGGACAGAGGCAGTGTCACACCAGGGCTGTTGTGTTGATCCCAGGCGGCTGTGCCATGTCTGAAGAAGGCTGCAGAACGACTAGGAGAGTTGAGAAGTTCACCACAAGCCTTGTCTGAAAAGGATGCTGCTGGAGGGGAAAGCACCGGATCGTGGTTTGACCCCTGGTTCTCCTCTCCCACTGCCCCTTTTCTTAAAAAATAGGAAAGAATTATATCCCATCAGCGGCTTTTAAAATCCAACTGAAAAAGTCCTTTATTAAATTACCACCCTATTGATCTAGCAGTCATACGAAAGGGGATTGATTGAGGACTTAAACAGACGCACAGCCAGGCCAGACGTTCAATTAATGTGCATAAACGGGCAGTGGAGAAGCAATTTTCGGAGTAAGTCAAGCAAAAGATCAATCCTGTTTTGTCTTTCATGCCAAAGTTGCTTCTGTATTTATGTTATTTCATCATCTTTTTCCTGTCCCTCTTATGATAAGCATGTTGTTGAGAGGCAGCACTCAAAGCACAGCTCACTGCACTCACGGAGCCATCGCTCCCTTCCTTCGGGCCTTGGAGAGGACACGTTTGCAGAAGGGTTGGGGAAAGCCATGTTGTCTCGAAGGACTCACACCTGAGGGTGTTTTTAGCAATGGAAATCCCAGATTCTCCATTAAACTCCTACAGAGAAGGCAGCGTGCAACAGCAGAAGATCTGTCATCTGCTTTGAGTATTCATGTGTCTGATGAACCTTGAGTTGCTCTTCCAAGTCTGGGGAAGATTTGAGGGGAAAAAAAACTTCTTTATTGATTGTTTCCTGCCACCTCTTCACCATATGATAATTCCAGCTGGCTGCCAGGGGCCAAGCAACCGTGATGGATCTACAAATATTCAGCTTCGCTCTGGCCTTTCCTATGAATGCTCCAAAGAGAGCCAGCAGACACGGCTGAAGCGTGGGCCAGAGGAAAGCATTTGAAGGCAAATCACAAGAAATAACTCTGGGTGTTTTTTTTTCTCTAGACTTAGCAAGAATCCTGATAAGAAATTCTGGTCTCTGGTGCCACCAGCCCAGCTCCGCTGGCTCGAGGGTTTTGCTCCTGATCTCCTTTAAGCCAGAGGTAGGTGGCATCACCCCATGCACATGAAGGGGATCACCTGTGGTTTGGAGTGGTCTAAGGAGAGTGCGGAGCCAGGCTGCCGAGCCTTGGCGAATGGGGAAGGCTGAGATAAGGTGTTTGGTGGCTCCAGACAGATCTGAACCATGGACCCAGTGAGCTGGAGGTGCTGAGGTTTCCCTGTGCCTGATGCACCATCAGTGCAGAACTGCCAGGTCCTTCCCTGGGGACCAAACGGGACTTCACAGCAGTGACACTGGGGATTGTACTGCTGGACACACTGGGGCAGAACTGGAGCACAGTCCCCTGCTCTGATTTCTGCTCACTCAGCTTTTGTTAAGCAGTGGCCGAAACTCCTGCATCTCTGTCAAGCAGCAGCATGGGAATTCGCTGGGGCAAAGGACTCTTGATCTGCTGCGCTTGGGGAATGTGGGCTCAAAAACACCCGTGTGAGCTCTTCCACCTTCCCTTCACTCTTGTCTTTGTCCTCTGCTCCTCCTGGTTGGGTGGACGTGGGGACCTCATGATCTCCACAATTTGGGCACATGGAGAAGGAAACTTTCCCCTCGCTGACCCAAAGCCGAGCAGCCTCCTCCTGCCCCACCAGACTCAGCCACCCCCTCGTGCTGCTGCTGCTCTGTGTGACAACGTGGCTTTGTGCATCTCCTCCTGCAGGAAGCGGGGACCGTGTCCTGACCTGGCATCACCGGTGAGTCACCGCGGCAGATGACAGCCTCCCCTTTCCTTAACGCACGGCTCTGGCACTCGCAGCTCCTTCCCCGGTGCAGGCAGGAGGGAATGAGCTCGGAGCTAAAGCCATAATTAGCAGGAGCCCATTGCAAAGGCTGGGACTGAGGGGCTTTTCCTGTCTGTTATGTCTCGAGAAGCCTTTCGTTATGGGGAGGGAGAAGCGTTATTCCTCGTCCCCTTTGCACACTGCGGGATTCCCGCTCCCAGAGGGGGTGAGGATGCCCTGGGGTTCGCTCTCCTCCTCCTCCCTGGGGTAATACGGTTGGAGCCGCCTCATGGAGCAGGGAGGAGGGGGCAGGAGGAAGGGATGAGGGGGGCCGTGGGGGACGACCGTGGGAGGAGAGCCGGAGGGATTTGTTTGATCCATGTTTGTTCAGTCCAGTGACTTGGGAGACAAAAAGAGCTGGTGGCAGCAGGAGCGCAGCCCATCCCCAGGCTTCGGGTCGGGGTGCAGGGAGGGTGAGTGGAGGGGGCTCGGGGGTCCTGACCCTTCTCTCTCAGCCTGCCGTGCCCGCAGGGGCGGCGGAGAGGAAAGGGAGGTGGCGGCTCCTTTCCCCTCTCATCTGTGCGATACAGTCACTTTTGAGGAAGATGAGTTATTGAATGGGTGAAATCTTCTGTGCAGGGTAATAAAAACGTACCTTCAATTAGAATGTGCTGGGGCTTTTTGCAGCACCTGAATGGGAGCTGCTCCTGCGGCAGATAGAGACCTCTCATCTCCTTTGCCTTCCCTTTTTTTTTTCTTTCTTTTTTTCCTCCTTTTTTTCTCCCCAAGATCGTTGTTTCTTCACTCAAGAATAGCTGTGCAGGAATAGATCCGCACCCCAGCAGCAGGCAGGAGCCGTGCCAGCGGGGAGGAACGGATGATCTTTTTTAAACCAAGAGCTGGTCAGCAGTGAAAAAGATTTTTTTTGTGTGTGTGTTTGTGTTTTAATTTTTGATAGCTCTGCTTTTTGGATTTGTGGAGCCAGTATTTTATTTTAGTGCGTTACTTTGTCCCTGCTAGCACAGGCTGTAATTTAATTTGATTCTCTGTTAATAAAAGAATATTCCTTCTTTCTCTCTCACACTTGTTCTTCCTTTGGTAATAATCAAATAAGTGGAGCATGTCATTAAGGGGCCGTGAGCACCGGAGCGTGCCCGGGTGCCATGGGGCCCCGTTGCTGGTGCAATGGCTCGCTCTGGCTGGTGCTTGCATTCCCTTTTCCTGGGTCTTTACAGCTCTTGGGTGTTTTTTCTCCCCAAAGAGTGATCCCTGCAGCATTCCCACCACTCCAGGGCAGAGATGCTGAGCACTTGGCTTTATGGTCTGCTTCTTCGCCACGCGGCTCTTGGGATTTCTCCAGCGCCCTTCCAACCACCTTGGGCAGCCCGAGGCGTGGGACGGTGAGTGCCGAGATGCTGGTTTAGATGCTGCCCATCACCCAGCAGCCTGGCAAAGCTCCGGGGTGCTGGTTTAGGTGCTGCCCATCACCCAGCAGCCTGGCAAAAGTCCGCAGCTGCAGAAGCACTGAGAAAAGTCACTGCTGGGGGCAAACCCCTCTGCTGGGGTCTCCTTGGGGTGCTGAGATCATCCCAGCTGCTCCTGCAATGGCCAACAACCAAACTGCTTCCCTTCCTCAAGGCAAACTCACCAGAGCTCATCCAGAGCAGCAACGCAGCCCTTTCATGACTGTAAATTTGGGGGGCAGGGGGAAAGAAGTGATTTATATGTATGGTTGAGATTTTATTTGCATTTTAAATCACACTCTCTGCTAAACTAATGGACCCCTTATTTATAGATGACTCCAACATAAAGTGACTGCTAATTACTACAATTAATATAGCGTTAAAGGCTTGCCAGCCAACTCCGCTGCAACTTGTATCGCCTACTCATTTTCAATTAAGGCACATTGACAAGTAAAATACGCAGTTATTAAGAGCAGGGCCCTGTTGTGTAATTACATTTTTCTAAGGTCATTAATCTCCTGCAATATTCAGTTTTGCACCCGATGGCCGGAGTGGGGGCAGTTATGAGGGGCAGCCCGTCAGGGGACAGCGGTAGCATTTAGGGAAAGTAAAAAAAGGTGAAATTTCTTTTTTTCATTGTGTCCTCAGGCTGTGGGTGCACATCCTTGGATGGGCATCCTTGGGTAACCCATAGGACCATCGCATCTGTGGCCAGTGGGTGCCCTGCGAAGCAGACAGTCCCTGCCGTGCTGCACCCCGGTTGCCTGCAAGATCTTTCTGCTTTAGGGTCAGGCAGAAAAGCCCCGTGTTTGTGGAGCTCTCAGGTGGATGCTGTCCTATTTTAATCACATTTCCATCGTTCATCCCCATATTTATTATTATTTTCCACACTCTGTGGAGACACCCAGGCTGAGCTGCCTATTGAACAGGGCTCTTTCCTCCCCCATGACCAGGGGGCAGGATGGAATGGGCTCCGGGCTGTACCCTGGGCATTTTTTGGGGCCAGAGGGAGAGCAGAGGAGCTGGGGGGATGGAAACCCGCAGAGCAGTGTCCTCCTGCCCCACCAGCTCCTGCACGCCACGCTGGGCCAGGGATTACAGCAAATGCCAACAAGGTGTTAAGTCTGTGTACATGAACTTGAGCCCCCAGCAGCACAGCGCTGAGCCTCTCCCACCCCGGCTCCAAGCCTTCCTTGTTTGATGTTTTGTGCACTTTTTGGCTGAGTGTTGGTAAAGGCGCTACCAGCCGCGGAGGGGGCAACCGCTCTGTAAAGCAAAAGGAGAATAAATAAGAAAAGTCAGTATAAAAAGAGGCTTAACTGCAAAAAAAGCAAGCGAAGACCCAGAGCAGCGAAGGAGCATCAGCTCCCTGATGCCTCCAGCAGCAGCTGGTGAAATCATGCGCAAAATATTGCAGCATTAGGGCACACGCGGCGACAAGGTGTAGTGCTGTGATTGTAATAAAGGCAGACACGGGCCTTTAACACTTTCAAGCTGATGCTTTGATTGACTGCCTGAGACTCGGCGCTGGCAAAGCGGCTGGAGCCTGCTGATTGCCAGCGTCTGCCTGCTGCGGGCAGCGGGGCAGGAGGGCTGGGGGGGGGGGCCGGTGCCTGCACGGGGCTCCCCCCGTTGCTGGCTGCCCACTGGGCAAGCTGCTGGGGGGAGCCTGGATGTGCTGTGCCAGGCTCAGGGTCTCACCCAGCTCCCACCCATCCCTTGGGTGTCCAAGAGCTAAAACTGTGGAGCTGCTCCTCAGCCCCCTGCAATAAAGCCCCTTGAAGGCTTTTTGTGGGTCTTGCCTGGTTTATGGGTGGTTTTCAGTTTTTTTTGGAGCTGAAGCTGCTTCTCTGAGCTCCGTCTCCTCCCTTTGGTCCATGGTTTGGGTTTTGTCTCTGGACACTCTGGGGTTCTGCATCTCCTCCGACTCCCCAGGCGCTTTCTGAGCCAGAACTATTCACCATGGCAGCTGCTCGTGTGTCTGGCCAGGTATTACAGCCCTCTGCTGATTCCTGTAGCTCCAGGATTTAAGCACCCAGCATGGCCCTTAACAGTCAATCTCCAGGTCCTTGTTTGCCTCTGGCTTTCTTGACAGCACGGAGGAACGGCCGGGGCCATGTGCTTCTTAGGAAGCATTTCTTCTCAGCAAGGGTCATTAGACATTGGAAGGGGCTGCCCAGGGAGGTGGTGGAGTCACCATCGCTGGAGGGGTTTAAGAAAAGACTGGACATGGCACTTAGTGCCCTGGTCTAGTTGACGTGGTGGTGTCAGGGCAATGGTTGGACTCGATGATCCCAGAGGGCTCTTCCAACCTCATTGATTCTGTGATTCTGTGACTCTTGAGGTGGGGGAGCCAGTCCCGAGCGAGAGGGGCAATGCCACCTGAGAGCACCAGCACGGGTGAGGGGCAATGCCCCGATGGGAGCGACAAGGCAGAAAGCCCATGGGCAGACCAAGGAGACCATCCATCCCAGTCGTGTCCCTTCTCGCTGCATTGTAGTAGCTAAGGATAAGGTTTACTCAGATTTATGGCACTTTTGAGGAGGTTTCTAGGAAGAGATGCCTTTTGCCACTGAATTACCAACATCTCTCTCTCTCCTCTCCCCAGGGCTTGACTCCGTGGCTTGACTGACACAAAAGTGTTCCAGCATCGGAGACTGAGAGAGACAAATGAGCAATTTGCCAGGAAATTATCCTTTGGGATTCCTCCTCTCTCCAGTCAGTTTAATTGGGTGAGCTCAGGGTGGCTTTAATTGCTGTGCTCAATGCGCAGCTTCACCCCCTCCTTTTTTTTGTCTCCCATCTCTCTCCTTCCCCCTCCTCCTTCCCGGCACCATTTATCTTCCTCCTACAGCATCTCCCCTTCTTGTTTTTTCCCCAATATCTCTTGGAAATGGTGACAAGCTGAAAGCTGAAATGCTGTTCGAGTCCCTCACGGCTGACAGGTTCTTTAAGACTTTGGTGCTTCCCAGGGGGTGATGAACGGGTGCAGAGACACCTTGGATTTGCCCAGGGGATTTGCGACGGCTGCGGCAGCGAGCAGCAAAGCATCAGTTGCTGGTTGTGTGCTGTTTGGTGAAGGTGGTGATGTCTGGTGGGATGTGGGGCTGACGTCTCCCAAACATGCCCTGGCATGGGCTGAGGTTGCAGCAGAGGCTGTAACAGCCCAGTGTGGGACTGGGAGCCCCTGGTTGTGGCTAGAGCCTGGAAGATGCTCCTTTATTCCTGCTCCTGCTTCTCAGTTGTTCTTAATATTTTCAAGGGGTTGGAGACCACGTGGGGTTGGTGGTCATCAGGTTTGCATATGGCAACCGTGGTGCACAAGACTGAATTTGTCTTGGCTTTTGTTTGGTCTCATCCCAGAATTACCTTCAAGGCTTTTTCAGGCTCAGATTCTCCGTGGCGTGAATCGGGATGCTCCAGCTACACAAGGGTGGTAGGGCAAAGGGTTTGCCTAAATGGCTCTGGGGAGGGCTGCAAGGGCAGGGGAGATGGAGACATTCAAAGTCCACCTCCTCCTCCTTCCTCTGTGGCCTGGAGCCTTTCTAACTCTTACCAACATCTCCCTCCTCTCTCCTCCACCTTCGCCAGAAGGCCCCCGTTCCCCCTGCCCGGCCCGGCTGCAGCTCTGCTGCCCACGAAGGCAAAGCTCATTGCTGGGGGGTTTGCAGTGCGTTTCAGATCCGTGTCTGAATTTTATGTAGTGTTTGAAAACAAGAGCGAATAAGCAAGCCCTGGCCAGCAACAACAGATTTGTGGCTCACTCGTGGTCCCCAAGGACACGGCACGAGCATCCGAGCAGCACACGCAGCACTGTGATGAATGAGGGATAATTTAAAATGGCAACTGAAGTCCAAATTCTGTTTGTAATGAATACAGAAACTAGTTAAAAATAAATTGATTAGCCAAGGATATCCTCTTAACACTCTTTAAACTCTAACATCTGTTTGTAATAAATAATTCAATGGGTAGATATTAACGAGGAGGCCAGGCAGGGTGGGAGAGAAGGCTGCTCAGACACTCCGCAGAGACGCAGGGCTGCCAAGAACCACGGGCTGGAGGAGCGGCTGTGGCTGCCGGCGTGTCCGGGGGCTCGCTGGGTGTGCGTGGCAGCAACACGCATGTCCAGCCGTGTCCAGACTGACACAGATATGATTGTGTAGGCAGAGAAGCTGTGTGCTTAGCGTGCACACAGGGTGGCACGTGTGTGCTTAGCGTGCACCCATGTGGCACAACCTGATCCTCGTGTGCGGCCCCGCGCAGCCCCTGCCCACGTGATGCCACATCCCTGCGGATTTATACACATTTACAGCCACATGCAGATGTTGCATGATGGAGCGTGTTGCGTTTGGTATGTGCACACTGTGGGCACAGCTGGTGTGGCAGTTGCACACGTGTGTTTTCTGGCATATCCCAGTCCCGCTGCGGGATCCTGGGGAGGAAGCGGGTACCCAGCCTCCCTGGCCACCCCCGCCTCACCTCGGGCAGCAGAACTGCCTGTCACACGCTGGTCATTGTTGGGTTTCTCCTTTTTTAATCAGCGCTGACAGCTGCTGTGCCCAATGCACGAGGGGCTGCTCCTGGTACGTGTGGTGAGCCGGCAGCCCAGGACAGTCTCCCTGATCAGGTGGAGGAGCCAACTGGAGTCGGACCAAGGCTGAGAATGAGTAACGCCCTGGGGGGAGTGGGGGGCACTGGCAGCTCCAGACGGGGGGACAGGGACAAGGGATGGACCCACTGGTACCCAACCCGGCTGCTCGTGGTCCTCCAGCTGAGCCAGCGCTGGTGGCATCGCTTTGTCCCTGGGAAGTGTGAGTCCTTCAGTGTGGATACATCAGGATAGGCTGTCCAGCTCCCAGTTTAGCCAGTTCTGCACTGGTTTTGCAGGCAGGGACAGAGCTGGATGGGGCCAGAGGCAGGCGAATGCCAGACCATCAGCCCAAGCGAGGAGCTGTGCACGGGAGGGAAGGTGACGGGTGCCCTGGCATGGTCCATCCCGCTGCAATCTCCAGGACTGTGTTTCAGTTCCCCTCTGTGGACGGGGAGCAGGTGGGTGACGGTGGGCAGGGACATGCTGCAGGTCGCTGGGGCAGAGCTGGCGGTTGGCGTTAAGGGTCTGACTCGCTGCAGTAATGGATTGCTCAGCCTGGCTGTTAGTCTGGTGGTTTTGCTGCTGTCCCAGGGCTGTGCTGCGCTCTCAGAGCCACATCCCAGACAGCATCTCCTGGATCCCTCCCATGGGGTCAAATCCAGCCTTGGCGTCAGTCACTATTGCTCTGCACAGTCCCTGTTCCCCGTGGGCTCCAGCTGCCTTTGGCTTTGAGCTGAATGAGCAAGAACCAAGTTTACTGCTCTGAAAACTGGGTTCAAAACACATTGCCCTTTCCCTCCCTGGGCTGGGTGTGTTGCCCCATGCAGGGAGGACATCCAAAGGCTGAGGGGTCTGCCATGGGTTGTGGGGACAGGACTTTCCCGAACTACGTCCTGGTGATGCAGTGGTGCTTGCACAGAGGTTTCCTTGTTGCACACATGGACCTTCTTGTTCAAACCTGGTCATTGCTGCACTGTGAGGCCACCCAAAACCGGCAGCAGCAGCAGTTGGGGTGGTTTATTGTGCTGTGAAACAGTGGCTGATGATTGCAGTATTAATCAGGCTCTTTACGGCCCTCTGTGAAGCCACTGACACGAAATATTTTGCCTCCTGTATTTTCTGCTGCTCTTCCAGCTGCTCAGCTTCAGCCGTAGGGCCAGCCCGCAGCCTCCCGCGGGAGCAGGACATCCCCATCGCCTGGGGTGGCTTGTCCCCTGGCTGGCATCTCCCCTGAGAGCAGCAGGGTCCTGGAGCGAGCGTGCACCAGCCCCAGACGTGCTGACGTGTGTATTTGATGGGGGAAGAGGGAGAGATGAGGGCAGGAGAAATGAGTGAAGGGTCTCAATCCTGCCTGTGAACCTCTGGGAGATGGTCAGAGGGACAGTGTGGGTAGGAGGGAGATGGACTCTGTCCGTGGTTGTCACCTCCTGTCCCCCAGGTGTGAGGTTGGTCTCTAACACTGTTCTCAGCCTGCCGCCTCCGAGCATCGGTCCCTGCTGCTCCATCCTCTGCCGAAACAGCTCCCCGAGCTCCTGAGGTCCTCCTCCCATTAATCACCCCCTCCCGTCGGTGTCTGCCCAGGAATTAAACTCATTTGTCACTGCTGCCCTGTTCCCACCCACCCCTCTCCCTGCATGCTCGTCTCGCAGGGCCAGCTGCTTGTGGCAGCCCCGGAGCCTGTGTGTCCCGATGTCCTCAGGCACCGCAGCCCTTATCCTGTCTTCATCTGCTTAGAAATGCCCTAGGGCATGCACAGAGCCACTTCTTCTGGCCTGCACCTCTACCTCCCCATCACAAGTTGGGACCTCCCTGAGCCTAGCACTCGCTGATGCCGATGCACCAGAGCTGAGCAAGGCTGGGACGACCTATTTACTCCACCAAATCTCATGGCAGACGCCAACGAGCCTCTTATGTCCTCCCTTTCCCAGGGCCGAAGTGGCAATTTGGCCTGAGTTGTTCTGCAGCCCGACCCCGAGCGTCTCAGCCCCCCGTGCCCCACGCAAAACCTTAGCCAGGAGCATCGCTCGCAGAGTAACAGGTTCACTCCCAGCCTCCTCCATCCCCCTCACCACGCTCACTCCAACCCGCGCTGCCGGCGTCGCTCTCCAGCTTGCAGCACGGCCCCTGGGAACGTTCCCCAGCAGCCAGCAAGAGCAGCTCGTTAATTAGCCTCCCGTTACTCCCGAGCATCCCCTGCAATAACACACAGCTCCTGCCTTTTAACTACCTACAAGTAATCACTCAGTCTCCAATAAAAAAGGAAGGAACAAGCCCCTGGTTGTGTTGTTAGCAATAATTTTCCTGGCTGTTAACCTGCTCCCATACTCTAATTTTTCTCCGTGAAGCCCCAGATGCGGTGGGGAAGGATGGGAGCCAAGGGTGGCTCCGATCCTGCTGGCAACTTGCTGCCAGCCGCCCGTAGCCACGCATTTAGCAGGTCTTATGCCTCCCTGCCCATCCCATGTGCAGATTTTAAGGGCATGGAGGGTGCATCCACGTGGGTCTGTGCAAGAGAGACTTCCCACTGCCGGGCGCTTGGCTGAGGCTGCAAATTTATATGAAAAAAGGATGGAAAATATGAATGACACTGACTGAGTTTTTTTGCATTAGTCATAGAAATCCCGTCCTGGCCTTGGAAAGGCAGTCACAGCCCCTAAACATAACGCAAGGCAAACACAGTCCTGTCTGAGACGTCAGCCTTGCCAGGCTATTCCCAAGGAGCTGCCTGTTTTCTTCTCTTGTTGCCTGTAAATCCCCGACACGCTTAAAGCCTCTCTCCTGATAGGCAGCCTAACGCCTGAGCCCTGAATAAACCTCCTGAAACTCTCCGGCTTAGCATGCCCAATGTAATGTTCTTAGCCAGCCTCATCGCGGCAAATCTCCATATTCCTCCGGGATAAACGCTCACCTCTCCTCCCTCTGTCTTCTGCTTTATGACTGATTTTCCACCACGGGCACGTTGTTGGGCTGTAATTGCTGGAAGGATGCTGAGGCCACTAAAAAGTCTTTGTTTCGCCGTACCCCCTCTCTTGCAGCAGGTTGCACACCCCGTGTGATTTGCAAACAGCCCTTTCTTGAACAGGAGAGGGGTTTGCAAAGAAAGAAGCTGAGGGAAACACCCCTGAGCACCTTTCAGCTGGGCTGGTGGCATCTGGCGGTGGGGACGGGAGGATGGTGGCGAGGCTGGCAGCGAGTGACGGCTGCCGAGAGACAGGCAGGGACTGTTCCTAAAGCACTGCAGGGGGGATGAGGGTGTAGATCACTGGAATTGGTGAGGGACAGGCCATAAAGCAAAAATAAAAAGGTATTATAATTTATGATACACAGTAAAAATATCCTGGGAACTGGGTTATGAAGAAGAATTCATTCTCTCACCAACTCTGCATATCTTTAAAGATGATAAATGACATTATGATTCATCCTTGTATCTGAGATTCACTCCACCTTGGAGCTCTGTCCACGTCCCCTCCACGCTCCTCCTGCTCCCCAAATGACACGGGCTGCTGAGCCCTGACCTGGCACAGTCACCCTGCGGGGAAGATGCGGGTCCCCCAGACCCGGGGTGGGGGCACCACTCTCAGGGTGCTGGGCCCGGGGTGCCGCAGCAGAGCAGGCACCTGCCCACGCCGTGCACTGAGTTGTGTGTGGCCTCAGCACTGTGTGTGTGTTACAGGGCTGCAGCCAGGACTTCTGCCAGTGCTTTTGGGGGGCATCCCCACATGCAGATCCTCCTGCCCATCTCGACTGGCTGCTGTTGTCCTTTGCACGGTGCAGATGGTGTCCGAGCCTCTCCAGATGCCAGAGCTGATCAGAGGAACGCCTGGATCACCATGCAGGGTGCATGTTTGGGGTGAGTGGGAGAAATTCCCTTTATCTCACAGAGCCATGAGGCCTTTGAGCCCTGATCCAGGGCAAGAGAGGAGGGCGAGGACGGCTGTCGGGTGACGGGGTGGCTCAGCCACGTGCTGGGGCTGGCCTGGACTGCAGCAGGAGAAGTTGGCCTCTACCCAGCTGAACGCTACGGAGCAACGTATGAACGTGGATTAGTTGTTCACAAGGTGGATTTAAAGAGTTAGGAGAGGAGAATGAAGCCAAAACTGTCTTTGAACCGGCACAGGCAGCCTTGGCATCTCTCCCCTCCCTCTGCACAAAGCCAGCCCGCTGGGTTTCTTCTTTGATAAGAGCCCTTGATGCCTCCGTGCCTCCAGGCACTGAATAAAAGCCTTTAATTACCCACTGCCAGGAACCAGCAGTGCTGCTGACAGCGGGGAGGTGCCTTGTGCCCACACCTTGGGAAGGAAAATCTCCCTACAGGAGCCATTCCCGTTTCATGTGCAGAAGCGTCCGCTCCGCTGCTCTGGGGATGGTGGGCAGAGCCCCTGCTTGGCCCCCTGCGCCTCTGGGACGCGTTTTCCAGGGAGGGGGTTCCCTCTGCTCGCTCTCTTCCATCTCTTGAGCACTTTCTTGTCCTTCCTTAACGATGTGGCTGCAGCGCAGCAGCTTGTGCGAGCTCCTTGCATGGCTGGGGCACGGGCTCTGCAGGCTTCCCAGCTGCGGGCAGCCCCTTTCGGTGGGGTTTCAAGGCACCATCCTCCAAAGCCACCTTGAACCCACCAGTACCGATGCCCCCTGCACAGCGATGGGCACTGGACTCCCCCCGGTGCTGTGTGCCCCGGCAGTGCCTCCTGCTAACGGGTGGGCATCCCCGCGGGTGGGTTTTCGGCAGGACAAGCGGGATGAGATGGAGCCTGCACCCTGCAACTGCATCACCCCAAACTCTCTCGCAGCCCCAGCGTAGGGAATGGCAGGTCGCTTGTGCCTGGCGATGCAAACGCTCAGGGGACTCCCGTCTTTCACCAAAAATTTGTATGAGGAGGGAGATAATGAATCTCATTTTTATCGCTCCAGCTGCAAAGGCCAGGAGCTGCCACCCGGCCGATCCACCCGCTCGGGCTGGCTGCGAGGCTGGGCTTCGTCGGCATCTGGAAATTTCCAGCTTTTCCCAGGCCCATCAGCAACGCGGCCGGCTCCTCCGCTGCCAGGAACACCTCCCCGGTGCTCCAGCTAAAGCCCCGCTGCGTGACATGGTCCCCGTCCGTGCAGGGCAGAGCGGGGCCGGGAGCAAAGACAATCGCTTCAGGCAGCAAATCCTTGTGGGGACTGACAAACCCCGCTGCTTCCCGGCACTGCCGTCTCTCCTGGATCTCCCCTTCTGCTCATGCAAAACCTATTAAGCATAGAAGAGCCTCAAGTATTCCCCAAATGAGTCATTAACCAGGTCCTGGTAACAGGTGTTCCTTTAAACAGGCCTCTGAAGCCTTCAGAAACAAGGGGAGCGGGAGTGCTTGGCTTTAATCATACACCAAAAGCAGATTCATTTTCACAGCGGGATGGCAAGCTGCCTCATCCCATCAAACCCCCCCATCCCGGGGGAGGAGCGTGCTCCGGGCCCAGCTGCGGCGGGACCCTGGGCCCAGCCAGTGCTCTGCCTTCCCCACGTGTAATTTCTTAATCTGGTTTTGGAATATTTTATTACTCCCGGCTCTCCTCTGGTGGTTGTTCGGCGTGGCGCTCCTTCTTCCCTCCTCCCTTCTCGCTCCAATTAAATTATGTGCTGCAACCCATCGCTTTCACCCAGGGCCGCTCCACCTTCTGCTCTGCCCATTCCTCCATCTTGGCACATGATGCTGGCCAGCGTGGCGTGCCGGGGGCTGGTGGGCAGAAAAAGGGGCTGTGTCACACCCTCCAGGCCATGGTCCCTGATGGAGATGCTCTTCTTTTAGATGTTTAAACCATTAGGGTCCTGGTGCTGTGCCTGGACCTCCTGCATCCCAAGCCCTGCTCTGATGGGCACCTTCACCCACCTTTGGGCTCCCCGTGGCAGCCTGAGCACCGGGGTGAGTTCAGCCCCACCGAGCGAGTCGCATGGGCTGTCTGAAAGCAGAATTGGTGTTTTCTAAGTTGTTTCAGAGAATCTGTTCCTTTCCCTGCAGTTCTCCTCTAAAAAGGTCTTTATTTCCAAGCAAGTGATGGATGTGACAGCAGGAATGCCCCTCCTGCTGCCCTGCTCTGCCTTCCCTGCCCCAAGGTCTTTGCGTGCCTTTGTCCATCTGTTTGCGCTGAGGACGCTGTTGGGGACAGCCAGGGACGCTGCTGTGGCTGCGAACTCAGCTGTTGATCACTCACCATCTTTCACAGTCCTTCCCCGAGGACCGCAGCCCCCCCGAGCACGAGGGACCGATGCGGGGTGCCAGCTCCGGCTGCTCGTCCTGCCAATTACCCAAGTGTCCGTGCTGTGGGGGAAAGATTTAGGAGCAGCAAGTGAAGAGGGGAGAAGCCCCAGTGAGTCCCCCTGCAACCCCCTTCTCCCCTCTCAGGGTGGTATCCCCGTAGGGTGCACCCCTTGGCGGCTGATTTAAGAGCCACAAGGCTGCCTTTGCGTAGATGTTATCAACAAGTTGCTCAAACCCACCCATCCCCACAGGTTGTCGTAACTCCGGGGGTCCCATCCCGGGGGCTGGAGCCTCTAAAATCGATGCTGAAGGTGTGGAGCAGTCGAGGGAGGTGGCAGGGAGAGGATGATGCGTTGCACCGGCTTGTTTTGGAAAGGGCTCCTTGCAGCAGCAAAGGGGCTGTGACCACTTTTCTGCAGAGAAAAATGGAGAATTTTCTGTGTTTTTTATTAACTTGAATTTTAACTGAAGAAGTGAGAGGAGCAAAGACACTGAGGGTGTTTGGCAGCCGAGTGCACACCCCTTCCTACCTCCTGATGGCTTCTCAGCTACAGAGCACTTGATTTCATTTTGCTGCCACCAATAAAACACACGTCGAAGGGGAATTGTGGGGCGGAGGGAGGGAGGGAAGAGAAGCATCACGAGCTGGGAACCAGCGCTGAAGTAGAGGGTGGGGACCAGTCCTATTGGTAACGGTTAAAGAGGGAGTGAGTAATAAACAGGGGCGGTGGATATTTGGCAAGATAAATGGTGCACAGAAAATACACTTCTTGCAAACTTTGTGGGGATAAAAATGATTTAAAGAGACGCCGTCAAGATAAAAATCATATCTATTCAGGAACAACTCCTTACAAGTGTTATTAATAATACCCAAGATTGTTACGCTGGGAAGGACTTTAAAATATTGCGTTTGCTTTTCGCTGCCGGTGCTGCCTGGTTTAATTTCTGCAGCGTGCTCGGCCGAAGAGCGCAGTGATGCCTGGGCAGGTTGGCGGCGAGAACTGGAGCGAGGGCGAGATGGCAGGGTCATCTGAGTTCAACTCCTCGGCATCCTCGGGGATGTGGATTTGGGGTGCAGATGCATTTCTCCTCCCCGTGCTCCAGCCATGAGCATCTCCTGCATCCCGAGCCGCCCTCGCACGGTGGTGTTGGGGCTGGGTAGAAGCAGCGGGTACTTCGCTGTGGTGATCCTGACGCCGATGCTGCCGGGCCCTTGCACAGAGCCTCTCCCCGCTGCACCCCATAACCAGAGCCAGGTTGGGGTGAGGCATCAGTGAAAGCCTCCAAGAAGTGTGGGGGGTCCCTACTGCCCCTCAGAGCAGTTTCGTGGAAACTTGGCAATAGGGAAAACCGGGTTGTTCCCCAGTTTCTTCTCCTTTGCCCCAGCCCGGGGGCAGGGATGGCCAAATCCATAAGCCCATTTACAGCTCCAGACTCAGATGCAGCCCCTTCTCGGGGCTGGGAGAGAGCACGGAGGTGTTGGAGGGATGTGATGAGGTTGAGCTTTGTCCAGCACTCCCGCTCGCTCGTCCTGCCTCTTCCCAAAGCCCCAGACGTCCCCCTCTGCCTCCCTCTCTGCTGCTTGACCCTCCGCAGAGCTTCTCCTCCTGCCCAGCCTAAACCTCTCCATCTCTGACACCCGTTAGTCCTTCCTGTGCACCCAGGGGACACATTATACCTTTCCTCTTGCACCTTTGAAAATTGTGATCGTGTCTTCTCTCTTACCTTCTTTGAACCTCTCCACCTCGTCGCTCTCCATCCCTGCCCGCAGGTCTCACTTTGCAGCCCCCCCCAAATCATTTCTGTTGCTCTCCCTGGGCTCATTCCCAGCACTTGACATCTTTCAGCCACATAAAGATTCATTTTTGCTGCCTGGCCTGCTGGTACTCCAGGAAAAGGGGGATCGCTTCTGTATTAAGCCCACTGGTTTGAAAGCTGTGAAAGCAGAACTGAGGATTTAATGGCACATTAAATATACGGCTGATTGTTAGGTCCAATTCTGATTTCAAAGCAAATATGGGCTTGGGAATTAAGGCTGAAGATGAGTTTCGCTACAAGGTAAATAAAAATTAACTGATGGTGATATAAATATATCCACGTGTTAAAAGTGAGCATGTGTTTTTTTGAAACACACTCAGTTAGAGAAGCCAGAGTTTGGGGTTATTTTTAATAAAAGCTTCATAAACATGGCAGAATTTTGAGGACTTACAGACAATAAAAATACTCCTAGCTCCGATATCTAACTCTGGAGTTTTACGACTGTTTAGTGCTCCTCACATAAAACAAAAGCACCGCCACAAATTAAGCCAGTTGCTTTTGCTACCTCTCGTCCCTGATCTCTGCAGGCGGCTCTAAACCCTGCCCAGGAGTGAGGGGACACCGGGGACGCCCCTGGGGATGATGCCTGGCTCGCTGCGTGCCACAGGATGGAGAGGTGGCCCCGGCTGGGAAATGGGGTGGAATGGGATGATTTCAGGACTTCATTAGGCAGGGCTGTCCCTTGGGTGCAAGTCCCTGGGTGTGGGTGCAGTTAAGCATCGCTCCTGATGATGCTCTCGCAGGGTCTGTTTACACTCGAGGGTGTTTGGAGCGAGGGTTGGTGCTTTCCAGCCAGCCCTGGGCTGGGGCTGGGCTGCGGTGTTGGGGTTGCTGAAGTGCAAACGTGAAACAATAAAAATTGGCTAAACCAGGGTTTTTTTTTACCAGCTAGATTTGTGCTTTGCATGTGCAGCACTTCTGGAAACCTGCTTCTGGTTTGGGTACCGAAGCGGGAGCTGAGGATGATGAGACTCAGCCCTGGCTCTCCAGCAAGGAGGGTTTGGGGCTTGTGGGGTCTTGCCCGGCCGGAGGCTCTTTCTGCTTCTCAGTTCAGAGAAAAAAGAGGAAAAGAGCATCACGGCCCCGAATCTGGCCACGTGCCGGTGGCTGTGGGTCGGTCCCCTGCGTGCTCCTGCCAGGGATGGCGCTGGCAGGTCGCCATCTCCTTTTTCCTGCTGAAAAGCACGGAGCCGTCCCAGCTTGGAGCTCCTCTCCCTCTTTCACCCCGCAGCATCCTCCCTCGTGGGATGTGGGGGATGAGGACAAGCAGACAGCGAAGATTAATAAGCGAAAGAAAAAGGGAGGGGGGGGGGACACCTGACCCAAACTCCTTCTTTCTGAAATTCAAATTAAAGTCATAATGCTGTTAGGAACGCAATTCCGAGCTTATGAACATGTTATTTATATTGATTTATCCCCGCAGCCCTCAAGACTTCTTGAAAATAATTAGGGTTGACGCTCCAGCGCTAGAGCTAAATGTTGATATCACATAATGAAAATTGCACGCCTGGCAAACGCCAACATCTGCACCCTGCACGGCTCCGAAATCAGACCCTGCAGCTCATCGTGGCACCCGGGAGGACACGTGGCCATGGGACAGGGCACCTGGAAACCTCGACCTGCGGCTCCTGCTGCCCCCAGCCCCGCTGGGGGGAACAAGACGCAATGCTGACCCAGTGCTGGAGCCGGGACAGAGGCGATGGGACCACCGCAGCCCTGCACCTTGTTCCATCCCATGCCCCGACTGCCCAGCCCTCCCACCCCCCTGCACTGCCTGGGCAGACATCTCCATCAAGCATTGCCGCTTTTTCTTTGCAATATAGTAGTTTTATTAAATTTCTTCCTTAACATGGCTTATAATAAGATAGGACACATGTACCCAGACTAGGAAGGTGTATTATGGCCTAGCCTGGGGCCAGGACACACGGCTCCAGATCTAGCGCACGTGCTCTCCCTATTAGGGCAATATCTGCTCGGGCTCCCCATGGACAGCCCACCTCCTGCAGCGGTGGAGAGGGGCCGAGGTGCATCAGCTGTTTCTCCTAACGCGGAGGATGCCCTCCCTTGAGCTGCTTGGTTACTTCTAGATAAAACCCCATCAGTTTTCCAGCTTGGGGATCTCGGTTTCTTTCACCATCACTCCTAGCAATGGGTATCGTGCTGTAACAGCCCCTATGGAGGGGACACCGGCACGTGCTTTTTGTCCCTGTGTTTGGGGGTGTCACATCTCACTGTCCACCCCACCCTGGGCTGATGCCAGAGGTGAGGAGCCAGCTGTGGGATTGACGGGGTGCCCACGTGCACAGGCAGCCCCATGGAGAGCAGCACAGGGGGGACAGAGATTCCAGCCTGGGCTTTGCACGGGGTCGAGGGAGCGATTCAATTAGACACCTGACGAGGCAAGGGAAAATGAGACAGGTCGTGGCTGCACTGGGGCTGCCCTGGGAGAGGCAGAACAGGCGTGATGGGAAAGGGCAAGCCTGGATCCTGGGAACATGCATCTTTAGCGGCAGCAAGCGGCAGCAGAGATGAGAAGCCTGGCAGCTCCACTTGCCTCCAAAAAAGCTTGGAGGAGCCCGTGTGAAGGTGCTAGGGAAGGGCATGAGGATGGCAGGGAGTAGGGGAAAGCCCAGCTGGGGAGGCAGTGGGGTGAGAGAGGAGGGTGTGAGAAGGAGGCTGAGCCCCAGCTGGGGTGAGTTGGGGATTAGCAGCAGGCAGGGCACACCCAGGGCTGTGCCCTTCATAAAGGGCTGGTTGGCCTAGGGGGAGGCTTTGCAAGGAGAGGAGCTGGTGAAGGTATGTGGAGACCTTGGGGCTGGTAAGATGCTTCTTTGGGCTTTGGTAGAGACCTGGGCAGGAGACCCCTCAAGCTGGGGTTTGGCCCTTGCCCCTTCAGCTGAGCCAAGGCTCTTTCTGCAGTCAGGGGCTGGGCTGGAGTGTTTTGGTGCAAGCTGAGCTTGGCTCCAGCCGTTGGCTTTAATTACATGCCACGCTCGGTGCCATCCCCGCGAGCAGGGCTGTCGGCAGAGCCATCACTCATCTCGCCCAGGTTAGCCGCGTCCCACACGCGCCTGCTCTTATCTCGCTGTTTATTGCTGTAAATTATTGAAGTCACAAAGGCTGACTCAGCAACGGAGGCTGGAGGAAATTTTTATGCATCTATCAAAGCGACAAGTCCCACTCCTGTCTGTGTTTATCGCTGGCTGTGTCACCTTGCGTTGAGCTCACCTACGGGCTGAGACCGGCGGTGGCGGCTGCACGAGTGACTTGTGCCTCTCTGGGGTTGCCCAAAGTGGGGCAAAACGTGATGTGTGAACCCAGCTCTGCAGCAGGCATCAGCCCACGTTGTGCCTTTTGGATGTGGGGTGGGATGGGTCCAGACCAGTGGTGACAGCCTGGTGTGCTGGCACGTTGGGGTGGGGAGCTGGAGTGGGTAACTCAGCGGTGGGGTGTTGCAGCTGAGTGAGGAGAAGGGGTTAAATTTTGTATTATTTCTGCAAGAAGAGGGGAAAGCCTTGGCCTGCAAGGGGATGACTCTGCTGGAGACCCCCTGCATGGCTTGATTTTGGGGGTGCTGGTGCCCTGAGACTGCTGAGAGCTCAGGCCTTAGTGGGTGAGGATTTGGGCTACCCAGTACCTCAGGGAAATCAATTGTCTTGAGCCAGCTGCAAAAATATCCCTTGTTGTCTTGGGGAAATGTGGCTTGTCCCCAGCACTGCGCTGTCTGCCCTGCACTGGTCCAACCCTGGCACCCGCCTCTGTGTTCCCATCATGGAAGTGTCCTCCAGGGATGCGATGGGTGAGTCTCCTGGGAAGCGGGGGGTCCCAGGGAGGGGGAAGGTTTGTTTGTGTGTTTGTTCCACTTTAATTTATTGAATTGGTGTGGGGACCTGCTAATGAAGTGTTGAAGATGGATTGTGGCTGGCTTGTGTTACACGGGGCTCACAGGATAGTTAATTACCTCAGGAAGCCTGAACGCAATGAATACTTCATAAAGCAAAAGCCAACAGTGAATTATTCATTATCCATTTATCAGGGGCAGCTACGATAAACCCTCTGGGACAGGGGCTGAGTGCGGGTTCCCTGTCCCAGCCCTTGGCAGACACAGACCCACTCAACTTCCCCCTTGTTGTGGGACCCACAGGGGCAGGGACCCCACAGGGCTCCTCTGGGGAGGGATTTTGGGGGAACCTGCTCCCTAAAGCATTGCTCAATTTGTTCAGTCATGCACTGAGCCACAGCAGGCACCTGAAAAATTCAGCAAAGGGCTGGGAAGGGGAGTTGGAGGCATGGTGAGGGAGCGGGGTCGGTCATCCCCCTGCAAGGGGAGAGCAGGGCAGGTTGTCTGCAGCGAAACACTGTGTGTTCCCCAAAAGGATGGGCACTGTCCCCCCCATGAACTTGAATTCAAGGTGGCAGCTTGGCTGCTGCTGTGGGGGTACCCAAGGATGCCCCACTCCCCACTGCAGGGATGAGGGGGAGGGAGGAGAGGCAGGCAAGGAGCCAAGTGCCAGGACCAGGGGCATTTATGTACACCTGGCCGGCTAATTTGCTTGACACATCCTTACCAGGGAGAAATTAAGATCCATCACGAACTCTGAGTCATGCTTAAGGAGAGAAACCTGGGGAAAAGGAGCTGTGGTGGGAAACTTGGATGATGAGTAAAGCGAAGGGCTGGATGGTCTGTAAATATCTGCTCGGTGGGATGGCCAGCGTGGCTGGATGGTGCCTGAGCAGGGACAGGGCTGTCACATCCCGGCTGCCGCAAGAAATAGGCTTTGCTGCCATCTACCTCTCCTGGGCTCCCCGGCAGCTGGCCTGGGCGCCGTGGGGAGGCTGTGGGCGCCGTGGGGAGGCTGTGGGCGCCGTGGGGAGGCTGTGGGCGCCGTGGGGAGGCTGTGGGCGCCGTGGGGAGGCTGTGGGCGCCGTGGGGAGGCTGTGGGCGCCGTGGGGAGGCTGTGGGCGCCGTGGGGAGGCTGTGGGCGCCGTGGGGAGGCTGTGGGCGCCGTGGGGAGGCTGTGGGCGCCGTGGGCTGCTGGCAGGGCTCAGGGCTGCCCTGCTGCTCTTGGGAGTCCTAAATAATCCTGACCTGACACTGGAGAGGTGCTGGGAGGCTCCCAGGGGGAGCACTTCAGTTTCATCTCTCCATCCCTCTGCTTTGGGCAGTGGTGGCTCTTGCACTGTGGTCTTCCTCCAGCACCAGCCCAGAAGTTGCTTGCTCCCCTCCAGCACAGGGTCCCTGTGCCTCCATGATCCCAGTGCCTCTGGAGGATTTTGTAGGGGAGAAAGAGCAAGGGCAGAGGAGGGAAGCATCCCCTTGACATCCCATTTCATCAAGTATCTGCTGCCAAAATGTTGTGTCCTTCCAGCGTGGCCTCCAAGGGCACCAGGCTGTGCCAGGCACGTTTTGGGGCAGCTCTGCACTGAGTGTCAGCATCGTCCCAAGCGAGACCACAGCTTTGGTCGAGCTGTGCCAGGCGTGGCAGCTCCCCTGCACGCCCTGGGCCTTTGCCTCCTCCTGCTTCCCTCCCTGCTCCCCATTTAATAAATTACTTTTGGCACAGGCAGAGCAGCCCATGCTGCACATCTGCATCGCACAGCTGGCAGGGCACATCTGGGTGGGATATTCCCATAAAATCCCTGGCTGAGCCTGCTCCCTGCCGTGTCTGCTCCCGCTGGATGGAGATGCAGCAGTGATGGGATGTCCCAGTATTTTCCCTCCTGTGCCATTGGCTCTGCTGCTGCATCCGAGTTGTTGGCAGTGCCCAGTTCAGGCCATTCCCCTCTTGTGCTCAATTTCTAGTTTTGCTTTATCCCCCCCAAATCTGTGCTCCTGCTGATGGTCTCTAGACCTTAAAGAATATTTAACCACCTGTTAAATGATTTATCCCTCTGAGGTTTTGTGCACTCCGGGCAGCTCACAGGCCTCCTGGAGAACTAACTAGAGCCATAAATCAAAGAGACATTTGAGAAATTTCCCATTGCTCGTGCTGGTGGCGGCCTGGCCCCTGAAATGCCACTCACAGGTTGGGAGCCGGGTGCTGCCACTTGCTGCTATTACTTGTTTAGGAGCTTGTTAAATTTAGGAGTTAAATAGACTCCAGGAAACGGACGAGACGCACAAAGTGCCAGCTATGGGGGAAATTGGGTGGCTGCCACCCCCTAATAGTCCTTTTTAAGGTGGGTTTTTTTCCAGGCTTTGCAAAGCACTGCCATCAATCCATCTGCAAGGGCGAAGGCAGACGAGGGTGGCTTGTGGGCTGCAACAGGGTGTTGTGCCATAGGGGCTGGGGACAGCAATGCTTGGCAGGGCTGGGTGCTGCCGTGGTGGTGGTGGGTGGGAGAGGGGATGGTGGGACTGCAGCAGCTTCACTTGCATAAAGCAGAGGGGATGTAGAGGGGGTAGCCTGATCCCCCGAGCTACTGTTGGGAATACTGGGTGTGTAAAATCACAGAATCACAGAATCAATGAGGTTGGAAGAGCCCTCTGGGATCATCGAGTCCAACCATTGCCTTGACACCACCCTGTCAACAAGACCAGGGCACTAAGTGCCATGTCCAGTCTTTTCTTAAACCCCTCCAGAGATGGTGACTCCACCACCTCCCTGGGCAGCCCCTTCCAATGTCTAATGACCCTTGCTGAGAAGAAATGCTTCCTCATGTCCAACCTGAACCTCCCCTGGCAAAGCTTGAGGCTGTGCCCTCTTGTCCTAGCGCTGGTTGCCTGGGAGAAGATGCCAACTCCCACTGTGCTACAACCTCCCTTCAGGTAGTTGTAGACTGCACTAAGGTCACCTCTGAGCCTCCTCTTCTCCAGGCTAAAATGCTGATGGCTTTTACCTGTTGTCTTATAGACCAGCTGGGGCAGGGATGGAGCAAGGTCTCTGCCATCCTGCTGTGATGCTTGAGCCACTCGGGCAGACTGCCTGCGCTTCCAAGGGGTCTGGTGGCTGACATGTGGTGGCACTTTCTTTGTCTGGCAAGTGAGCCTTGTCCCGGGTGTCCCCAAGAGCTGCAGGAAAGGGTTAGGAATAAAAGGAGGAACAGGGAGGAGAAACCCAGCAAGGGGCCAGGCTGCCAGCCCCGGGGCTTGTGTTCATTGATGCACCAGAGCTGAGGATGGGAATTCAGGCAGTCTCAGGAGGGTGATGCACAGGGTTTTGCATGGGATGTTTTTGCGTGCCCGCTGCAGCAGCAGCCCTGCTCAGACATGTTCAGCTGTTCAGTAAGGCAAGGCAGGAGACAAATCCTGGCTTGCTGATGTCTCTTTCAGCATCATATGGAGTGAAATGTGTTTAGGAATTGCCTCTGGGCAGGGTCTCTCTGTAAACAAGCTGCGGCGTGCTGGGCAGGGAGCTGTGGGCAGCAGGGATGCAGTGGTGCCCACAGAGCTGCCCTGATGCCAAGCGACACCCGTGGGGGTTTCCACTGCAGGGACATCCCCATCTTGCTGAAAATCGAACAGATTGCCCTGTGCCCCGAGGTCTGCAGCTTGCTTCGTGTGGTTTCCGTATTTTTATGGCTCTTTGTGTGCTTCACGTTGCCTGAATGCTACCGATCGCATTGCGGGTGCGAGTTGGGGGCATCTCTCTCCTCCTGCCCTGTGCCCCCAGTAGAAGGGAGATACATGGACCTGGGAGCTTGGGGCACCTTGGATTTGCAGGAGGAGGCTGCTTGGCTGCCGTGCTACCAAGACACCATCCCCTGCTGCCCCAGCCGCGGCAGCATGGGCTCTCCATATCCCCTCTGGCTGGGTGTGGGGTCTCCATTTGTAGCCCCTACCCAGTGATGCCTTTTCCCTTGGGTCCCCCTGATTTCTCCCTGTGCTGGAAGCCTCCTGCAGGGATGGCACACAGGCGTTTCACCTTTCCCAAGACATCATGACTTTCTCTGCCATCAGCGTTTTTCCAGCAGAAGCCACCTGCATCACTTCTGCTCCTGAGCAGAAAGAAGCTGCCTCAGGAGACCACTTTCGCTGCTGACCACGGCACAAATCACTTCTGTGATGGCTTTCCCTCTGCCATCAAACTCGGACAAGCCCCAGCCCCACCTTCTCTAATAAATTAATTAATTTGGCTCCCTGCATGATGATGCAAAGCTGCAGACAGACCCCAGAGAAGGGTTTTCTCCCCTCCTGTCCTGCCCCCAGCCCTTTGCTGCCCACCTGGCTCAGTCCCACTGTTTATTCCCCATAGAAATGAGCATTTCAGTTTATTACGTCTGCCCAGCAGGCAGCAAGCCACCAAGCAAGCGAGAAGGAGCCTGCAGCAGCCAGCTGGAGAGCTGGGAGAAAGCGCTAGGTAATAGAGGTATTTATTAAAGGAGGGAGGAAATTTATATGCTATTCCTGCTTCTTCAGCTCTCAGTCATTGCCAAGGGGAGAGGAGGAGTGGGCAGCTTGCGCAGGAAATAGCCAGAAGTCTGTTTTCTGCCCATTTGTCAGTCTGATGAACAAGAAAAATGTAGGCAGTCTTGATGAAGGAGAAATAGAGAGTCTGGAGGAGGCTGGTGCGTGTCTCTCCATCACAGCCATGAGTAGCCCCAAATTCACAGGGAAGCTGCCCTGGACCCCCTGGGGCTGGTGTCACAGTGGGGCTGGGTGGACCCAACGCTCCCATGTTGGTGGCAGCAAGTTGTGAATGGGAGGGTGGGGGTGAGGAGGGGATGGATGGGGTGGGGAGGAGTCAAGGGGGTCTGGAGGAGAGCCCTGGCAGTGGGACGGGGATGGTCTCAGTGTTCGGAGCCATCACTGCAATCCGTACATCTCCCCTTAGCAAGAGCCCCCCTGCCTGTTAGTTCATCCAAAGTGCCTGGTATCTACCAGAGAAGAGCACTAGGGAGTAAAAAAACCCACTAAGTATTAAGTGCTAATAATTCCCTACTTTTATTTGCAGTTATCCACCTACAGGAAAGAGGCTGGGTTTTTGCTGACTTGCTGGGAGCTGAATGCTGCCTGAATCATCCATCCAGGGCCATTTGTTCGTAAAAGTAAGGAATTGCTGTTTGTATCTTTTTATTGCTGCTAACGTGACACAGGCAGCGGTGATGGATTCAGGGAGCCTCTGTGCAGGCTGGGGATGGCCATGCTGGGGAGTGGCATGAATGTGGGTGCTCGTGCACCCTCCCGGGGGGTGCAAATGCTGCCTGGGTTCAGCCTCGTGGAGGAGAAGCTGTTGGCTGTGCAACGTGCCCCTGGCAGGGGGAAATCTTGGCCTCTCCCAAGCTCTAACCACAGCAGCTTTTCCCCCGAGAGGCAGCTTCTCCCCAGAGTATCAAGGTCCATGAACCCTGGAGAGGGGCTGGGGTGGGATTTGGACCCCCCAGCCCTGTGAGTGCGATAGCACAGAGGGAAGGGGGGAGTTTTTTTAGTCTTATCTTGTCCAGCCATGCCAGCAGCTCTGGAAACAAGAAGATGCTTTTCCTTTGGCAGAGATAAATAGACAGAGGCAGACCCTCCAGCACCCTGGCTGCTGCTTCTGCACTCAGATGTGATAAATATATCCCAGGAGAAACCCCAGAAAGCAATGTCCCAGCGTGAAGGGGACCAGCCCTGGGGCAGGATGAGTGCTGTACAGCATGGCACCAGCCCAGGACCCCGGCTCAGCCCTTGCAGCCTCACACCCCACGCCTGTCCCCGAGTTTTGGCGTCTCAGTCTGTGCTCTGCAGCTGTGGGGGACCCACTGGTGCCTCGGGGCAAGGACCAAAGCCTGGCCCCTTGCTGAGACCTCCCTCCTCATCCCCGCGGATGTCTCCAAATTAAGGATGTTATTAATTACAAGCTGCTTTTTCCCCTGACTGCTGCTTGCACAAAAGATAACTGATTTAAAATGAATTGAGCCAATTACTGCAGTTTTCCTAAAACAGATGATGGCAATACCCGGGTAAGGAGGAGCAATCCCAGCTGCAGCAGGGATAAGAGTGAGACACTGAAATGCCCTTTGGGCCTGAATTTCCAGCTGTCTGGGTTTCCTGGCTCAGTCTGGCTGCTTTCCTCAATTGCACATGAATTTGGGTGGTAGCAGCCAGGGGCTGGTGAGCAACATCAGGCCAACGACGCCAGAGAAGGTGAGGGTACCTGCTCTGTGTGCAGTTATCTGCTATGAATGAGCGATGCTGGAATGATCCCTGCTGATTACAAGCAAGCAGTGTCTGAAAATACCAGTGTATTTATGAAAAAGTGCAAGGAAATAACTCCTGAATGATGGGTTTTTTTCAAGGGTGGGACATTGGGGATCTGGGTTTGGGGATCTCCCCGTTCCTTAGGGCTCACGCATGTAGGGATTTCCCGTATGGGAAGGGTGTGGGTTGTCCAAGGGGTCCTAAAGGGTAGCTCCTGCCCCAGGATATTTAACTAAATGGTTATTTCATAGATATGCCAAGCTGGGTGGCTGTGCCCAGATCCCATCTGTAGATGTAGTTCATCAAATTTTAAAGAACAAATAATTGTCACTGGATGTCTTGTCCTTGTGATATGAGGAGCTTTACTGAAAAGGAAACATAATGAAGATGGATTAAAGCTTAACTGCGTGAAAAGGAGTTAAGGAATCTTGAAATCATGTTCCCATTTGTCTGCCTTTCCAAATCATGGGAAATATTGATTTACTCGCACCAGCAGCAGTGACAGCACGCTGTGGTCCTGGCAGGGTGAGGAGTGCCACCGGCTCTCCGGGATGGGGACAAGCCACATCCTGGGCTGCTGCTCAGCTGGCTCAGTTTGCTGCAAGGTCTGAGCCCATGGCAGTTTTGGCCAGGACAAACAAACAGGCTGAGCCAAGGCAGAGGCTGGGTGAGCAGCTGGTGCCCAGGCTGGGTGTCACTGAGGATGGTGGGACCAGCTCGAGCTCTTCCCTGTGCCCATCGTGCTCCTCGGTTTGGCTGCAGCCCCCCAGCCCTGGGTTTCTCTCTACGCCTGGACAGGACAGTCCCCTTTGCAGCCCACACAAAAGCCTTTAGACTTGAGATTAATTGATTTTGCAACAGCTCATCTAGTGATAAAACCCTGTGGGCAAAGCGCACAATTGTATCATTTTATTATGGTGCCATCTGAGCAGTAAAAATACATAGATATACCTGTATAAAACAACCTGAAACACTGGGTCAGAAATTTGGGCTACTGCTGCTTCCCTCTTAATCTCCTATTAATATTTTCTGATTGCTTTTGTCAGCTCTCTAAATTTAATAACTGAACTAACCAGCTTCTCCTATTGTTCACCTATAAATAAGTGTTGGATCGATAAAGAACATCTTTAAAAGCCCCTGGATTTGAAAAATGAGGGGAGCGTGGCCTGGAGGGCAGTCACAAGAAAATTATGGCTTTGTGCCTCCAAAAAACAGTGTTTAAAACAAGGAGTGGGGACAAAAAAGAAAAACCCTTTCAATGAGATGTCTTCTGCAGCTGGAAGGTTGAACCAGTGAGGGCTGGATGAGATTTTAGCTTCTGGGTGCAGACTGCCTGGCTGCTGCACTCCTCCCCTACCCCTGCCTGGCACGGTTTGGGAGAAATCAAGTGCTGCAGCTTGGATGCTTTATTTTTTTTGCAGGGATTTGTTCGAGGAGAGGCAAGAAGCATCAGCTGCTGCCGCGGGGCTGCCTCGGATGGAGAGGGGCTGGAGGCAGAAGCAGAGGGGTTGTTCTTTTGGGATGGGTTTATCTCTTTATTCCCATCTGCAGGCTCAACCCCAAGTAAAGCAGCTCCTCCTGGGCATCGTGGATGACTTCAAGCTGCCTGTGCCTCAGAGCATCCCTGGCCAGCCACGCTCAGGATCCTGTGCGTGCCCAGCCTGTCTGGGCAACATCCACCTCGAGAAGGCTCCTTGCAGCAGGGTGGCTGCACCAAGGAGGTAAAACCCTTCTGCTGGAAATGATTCCCTCTGCAAAGCATCCCTGGGGCTGCAGGTGCAGGCCGGGTGCTCGTGACCTCCCGTTGGCTTTGCAAACGGTGTCGCAGGCAGTGACACATCTGGTGAGGCAGCCATCTGTGGGGCAGCCAGAAGGTATCGCTGCCGGCATCGCTGCCAGCATCTGCCTCTGCCCAGCGAGCTGCGGGGCCGGGCCATGCTGCTCCATCCCTCGCGTGCCTGTGGGAAATTCAGCTTCAAAGCCTCAGCCCACCCCGAGGTGGTCCCCAGAGCTCCCTGTTAGGAGTCATGGGCTGCTGTTATCCCCCTCCAGGGATGGTTACACCCTTGTGAATTCCTCCAGTGTTGGTGCACGGCAGCGAAAGGAGAACAGCCCTCACCTATCACTGCAGCATTAAAAAAGAAAAAAAAAAAAAGAAAAAATGGTGGGGGGGGGGATAGGGAGCCAGGCACGATGCTCTGTGCTGTGGAGGGTTGTGTTCCTGTGATGTATTGCACTCAAAAGTCTAGGGGTGAGGTAAGAGGCACCGAGGAGGCCTCCTTCACGCACGGCGTGTTCAATCACGCGCTATAAAAAAGCCCCGATGCCTCCGCTCCTCTGCTTCAAAGAACAAAAGGAAATGGGCTCGTTGCTTTGCAGGCGAAGGTAAGGAGGCTCCCGAGACCCGGCCATGAATGATTCAGTGTGGCTGTTGGTGCAGGAGTGGTGCTGGGACCTGCTCCTGCCATGGCCCCTAGCCAGGAGCCCCGAATGTGGAGGGATGCAGGCGCAGTGCTGCTGGGTGCGGAGGATGCCCGGAGAGCTGGGGCTGGGGGCAGCATCCTTCCCCCCCCTCCGCAGGGCACGGCTGCGCTGGTGGTTTGGAGCGTAAGGTGGTTTTTCTATTCCTACATTCCCATCCCAAGGGCCAGCCTGGGGCTTCTCACTGCTTTTTGGTTGCTTTGGACCAAAAAAAGGAGGAAAAAATGCCTGGAGGGGCCACGTGTGTGCTGAACGGGGAGGGGGGCGGAGGGCGAGAGCCCCGGCAGTGAGCGCGCTCGGGATTGCTCTCCAGCCGGCTCGGTAATAAATTCACTGACACAGGGAACAATTTTTCCCTGACTCTGCCAATTCCTTAACGGCGCTGACTCGAAGGGCCACACGGGGAGGGGAACTTGAACTCTGCAAAAAGCTCTCTGCGGAAGCTTTAGTTAAGGCTACGTGGGGGATGCTTAAATATTAAAGGTCGGAAATATAAATGGCTGGTGGTGGGCAGGGCAGCGAGGGCCGTGGAAGAAGTGGTGGCACCGGCTGCCCTGTGCCCTCTCTGTGTCTCTTCTTGCCCTTTGGTGCCCCAGCTAATGGGGCTGACACCTCTTTGGGGACAGTCGCTGCTCTGTGGTCTAGGCTGGGCTACCCCACAAGTCCCCTTTTTCAGGGCTTTCGAAACAGCCCATGGCTGCACCTCCAACAGCAGCATCGGGTTTTCTCAGCTGGACGTTGGCATCTTGTCATCGCAGCCCAAGAGAAAGGACAAGGACTGAGCATCTGTATTTTTCGCTGTGCTGCTCCTGTTTATTTCTTATTTCTTAATGCCTGCTTCTCGACTGTAGAAGTCCTCGTGCTGACAAGATATTATTTATTTATAAAATATGTACAGGAAAGCACTTGGATACCAGTCCCACCCACCAAGGCTGGTCGTGCGTGTCTGGCTGGCAGGAGTGGAGGTGAAAGACGGTTTCTCTGCCTTGGAGTCAGGAGGAGGAAGGAAAGGACTGAGAAAGATAGAGACTTCAAAGTATGTGAGCAAATATTTACAGGTTCCAAGACAAAAAAAATATATATCTACGGTGTTGTCTTGGGGATACAGGGAGTCGGGCTTGAGGCGAAGCCTCTGCTCACAGCTCCACTTGTTATATTGATTTATAAAGACTACGGGTATTGATTTCCATCGGCTGTGCGGGGAGCGCAGCTCCAGCCAGCCCCAGGCTCGGGCGCTGTCATGGGGCAGCTGGGACTGCTCCAGCCACGGGTTTGTGCTTCTGGGGTTTTTGCGATGGTGCTTTGTTTGTATGTGTAGTTATTACAAATGAGAGACAAATGCTTCTGTGACACTCCCCTGAGCGCCAGGGAAAGGGGATGCCAGCAGGGAGTGTGTTTCGGGGTGGCAGGGAGGAAAATACTGCAGGTTTCCCACTGGCCACCGCTGTTTTAATGTGATGTGAACAAAGCAGGGGGATTTGTGACACATGGATGGTCCCCAAAAGCTGGCAGGCTCCTGGGAGCTGGGGAAGGGCTCTGGGCTCCTCTGCAAGGGGCTGTGTCGGTGTGGAAGAGCTCAGCGGGCGCAGGGGTGTCCCAGTGAGTGGGGCTGGGGCTGGGGGTCTGCCCGTGGGAGTGGGGGAAGCTACCGCAGGACTGCACAGCTAACTCCTTGTGCAGGGGGGGTGTTGGTGGACAAGGGAGTGACTGTATGAAATGAGACTGTGGGTGCATGACTGGCTGTCTCAGTCCCTGAGCTCAGCAGGTCTCCCCAGTTCAAACTATCCATGGTCTACGCAGGTGATACTTGGCTGGAGGAGATGGAGGAGACCTCGGTCTTGCTCTGGGATATAGCGGAGGAGACGTCTTCATCCCCGAAAGGGTTCTTGCCACAGCAGATTGTGGTGATCATGCAATTACGGAACTGAAGAGGGGAGAGAAATGGAGAACGATGGCATCAGGGGCCAGCGGGGATGTGATGTGGGACCAAGAGCCACCAGCAGCTTGCTGCTCCCCCCGGACTGAGATTCAACCACTTCTGGGAGAGAGCAAGGTGCCTGCGGTGACCCCAGACATGCTGGTAAGCCAAGGGCAGAGGCTCACCCCGCATGACATGGGGCATCTCACCTGTTTGTTCATGAGGACGTAGATGATGGGGTTGTAGAGGGAGGAGCTCTTGGAGAAGAAGGCAGGCACTGACATGAGCGTGGCGGTGAAGTCCGCTCCCTTGTTGGTGAAGATCCAGAATGCCACCACAGCGTAGGGTGTCCAGGCCAGCATAAACCCCAGCACCATGAGGATCACCATCCGTGTCACCTCCTTCTCTGCCTTCTGGGTCGTGGCTGACTCCTGCTGCTGGGCAGCTGCCTGCGGGCAGGGGGGGTGGTGAGGGGAACCCTGCATCTTTCCACCCCCGGACCACCTCCCCTCTCCTGCCCAAACTGCCCACCCTGTCCCTGTTCATCCCCTCCCAACGTTACCTCTCGGACTTTGCAAATGAGGCGCCCGTAGGAGAAGAAAATGACCATGACCGGGATGACGAAGTGGATGATGAACATGTAGAGGACGTAGGACTCGTTGTGGTAGTCGGGGTTGTGGGTGTAGTAGTCGGGGCCGCAGGAACACTGCATCCCCTCCGGCATGTATCTGCCAGTGAGAAAGGTTAGGATCTTCACCAGGAGCCTCCCTGGGGGTAACAGGAGGGGTTCAGCCTGGGGACCAAATTCCCCAAGGATGGGGGGTGATTGCAGAGTGGCATGTGTTCTGGGTGAGCTCCTCCGTGCGCCCGGCCTCGCTGGCTCCTCCGGGGCTGGCAGGGAGCTGTGCCGACACGTTGCACTTGGGTGCGTAGCATCCGTTTGTTGTGACACTCGCTCCCTCCCACGGGGAATGGGCTATTTATTTCCTTCCTGCGTGGCTGAGCACTTGCCTGCCGGGAGCCGCCTGCTCTCCCTCTGCGGATGGAGGGATGCTGAGCGGGTACAAGAGCCTCTGGCTTGACGGGTCCAAGCTCTTGAGGGCTTTGTCTCCACCACTGCATGGGGTGGAGGGATGCACCTGTGCACAGCCTGTGCCTCCCCATCAAAGGGATGCAGCTCAGGTCTGCTGGGGGCCAAGGACTGGCTGCCTGGGCAGAGATCCCAATCCAAGGCTGGAGAGGGACCATTTGGCTGTGCCTTGTTGCAGGTGGATGGTAAAGGGACTTTGCTGCCCCAAAGCCACCTCTTGGACATACCCAAAGGGCTGGTAGGGGCTTGCTGTGACCCCATAGGGCAGCTCTGCAGTGGGGTGTCAGGAGGGACCAGAGCTGCAGCATTAGAGAAATCACCTCCATCTCCTCTGCCCCTCCCTTATGCTCTGGGTGGCCTTTGGCTGCTGCATCAGCTCATGGCCGTGGATGTGGGTGCGTGCAAGAGCCAGACATGGGCTTCAGCTGCCCAGAGGACACACTCGCTGGAGCCCAGTGAGCAGCCTGCAGCTTGAGCAGCCACTGTTGCCTCTGGTTTTGTTGAGGGGTGTTTGTTGGTGGGGGGCTGAAATGTGCTGGGAGCAGGACAGATGGGCTTGTGGGGAGAGTGGGGCAGGGGTGCCAGGAGCAATGCTGGGGTGGCAGCATGTCAGCAAGGCCAGGTTTGCCTCCCCAGGGCAGCCTTGCATGCTGGCCTGGTTGTCCAAATGCTCTTCATGGTCTGCAGAGAGAAACGGGCTCCTCATAGCGTGGGTGAGATGAGCTGTGCCTATCAAAACCCTCTTTCACTGCAGAACCTAAAGGGAGCACAAAGGGCTGTTGCAGCTGGACACGCTGAGCCTGTGGCTGCTTTCACTTAGGGAACACTGAGCCATCGTGAGGCTGGCAGCTGAGGTCCCACTTCTGTCCTGGCTCACACCATTGCCTCTCACACAGAGCCCAGGGAGTTCCACGTCTGAGCCACGAGCGCATCTCCTGTCCCACAGGAGTGTTTGCGCAGCAGCTGGGGCCGCCACTGAGCATCCTCCGACTCACCTGGACCAGCCGAAGAGGGGTGGAGCGGCACAGGAAAAGGCCATGACCCAGGTAAAAGCGATGCCCACCATGGCGTGGCTTGCGGAGAAGCGGAAGTTTCCCATGGGTTTGCAGACAACGACGTAGCGCTCGATGGCCAAGACGACCAGGGACCACAGGGCGACTTGGCCTGCGAGAGGGAGAGAAAGAGAGAGCGTATGGTGGTGGTAAGAGTTCCTCTGGGCTTGATCTTCCCTTCGTGGTCTTATGGTTGCAACGATGAGCAGAAGGGACCAAGGGGTTGGATCAGCATCTTATTCAATAACTGGGAATCTCCTGGCTGTAACGTGCAAAAGGTGTGGGAGCTGAGGGGAGCGTCTGTGCTGCAGCGGGATGCTGGTGATGGAGACAGAGATGATCATGATGATTTTCTAATCATGTAAAAATCAAGGGGGTGAATCCCACCTGGGTGCGAGGAAGCACAATTTCCGGCAAAGATGCCAGATGCATCCAAACCTGTTGATGCCTTTAAATGTGTATTTCATGAGTCTTCCGCCAGCGGTGTGTGGGGGAGGCTGTGTGGGTGGGCATGCGTGCACACGTATTTATAAGGGATAATTAAACTTCAGGGGATTGGGAGTGTTTAGTCGGTGCTGTAAGCCTGCTAATGCCCCCAGCTGTGATAATCTGCTGATAACTACACCCTGTGCTAGGATTCGCTGGAGACCTGCTGCTCACACGCTGACTGCTTCCCATCAAACTTTCTTCCCTGTGAATAGGACCCTCCTTATTCTTTACTAACACAAACACTGGAAGGGCAAGAAATGCTGCCCGAAAGCCCACAGGCTCGCTCGATCAGAAATGCTGCAGACCCATATGATCTTCTGACCCTGAGACCAAGCCCTGGGCTTGGATCAGGTCATTGAGCTTTGCTTTTGCCTGGCAGAATATCCATCTTTTTTTTTTTTTCCAGATCAGCATCATTGCTGGAAATTGCCCCATTTAAGGGTGGGGGTGGAAAAAAGTGAAGTCTTTGCAGTGGTTATGGATCTCTGCAGCAAGGATTAGCGGTTGTCAGATCCATCACGAGGTGTCGTGTGGGCCCGGCTGGCTGCGTGGGCACTGGGTGCAAAATGAATCTTCCCTGTTTTGCACGGGGTCTTTCTGCAGGGCGAAGCCTTAGCAGCTCTCATGTCCCTGAGAAATGACATAAGGAAGCTCCCAAGGGCACCCAAATCGGGTGCAACTGGGACAAGAGCTGAGCAACTGCTGCGAAGCCTGGGCCTGGCTTCCCTAGCTCTGCACAAACCTGAGTCCTCCTTCCCCTCAGTGCTGCCGCTCTCCTCTTCTGGTTAAGAGCTGCCACATCTTCCTTTTACCCCTAGATAAGCTGTGACCCCTCTCATTGTCTTCTCTCCACGCCTGTACCCCTTCTGCAGGGTCCCTCTCTCAAGAGACGTCTCTTCCCCCCTGAACCCTCCCCAATGCTTCACCTTTTCCCAAAAAGGGAAAGATGTTTGATATTAATTCAAGGATGGGATGTGATCACCCCCAGTGGGTCTCTGCTAGCTGCGCAACCTTGACATGACACCCCCTGAATGCACGCTGGGCGGCGTGGCCGGATGACCTCAGGCTTGATCCTGCAAACAAGGATCCCTTCTGGTTGTGAGATGGGTGCTTCTTAGCATCGAGATCAAACTTGCATAAATTTCTCTCTTTATCCCTGTCTCCAAGCCTCAGGGAAGCAGCACCTTCCATGTTGAGCTCTGCCCCATGCAACAAGCCACAACACCGCAGCGGTGTGCGAGGTGGCTTTCTGCACGGGAGGGATGCTGCGTGTATTGCAGCCACCCCAACAGCGTGACGAAGGGGTGGAATTGGGCTCCTAAAGCCCTGAAAAAGCAAGACCCAAGCTCCCACCCCACAGCCCTTACCTCCCAACGTGGCAAAGAAGCCCTCCACGGCACATCCCCTGGGTCCAAAGACGAAGTAGCCATTCCAGGCAGTGTAGAAGGTGACCGTGAAGCCAAAGCAGGCCATGAAGAGGTCAGCCACCGCCAAGTTGACCAAGATGTAGTTGAGTGGCTGCCGGAGCTTCTTGTGTTTGAAGGTGACCAGGAGGGTGAGGAGGTTGATGGGCAAACCGGTGGAGATGAGGAAGAAGATGTAGCAGCACACGATGCTGTATTTCCAGGGCTCGGCTAGATAGTACTGGGGGTACTCGAAGGGGCTTCGTACCACCCCTGTCTTGTTGGACATAGGCACGTAAAAATTGATACCTTCCGTCCCATTCATTCTGCCAACGTTATGGCAGCTGCTTTGCTTTTAAGGGTTTTTTTTTTTAAATGAAATGTTCTGGTTTTTTAATTAATTTTGCTTCAAGCCCAATTAAAAAAAAGGGAAGCCCCACCCCCCAATGTGGAAAAATACCCAACTAAAGAATCATCCCCCCCTCAAAAAAATGAATTAATTAATAAGAACAACAGTAAATCCCGAGGGGATGGGAGGTGATGCACCACCCCTGCTCCACGTTGAGGGCTGGCTGTGCCCGTGTGCCAGGGGAGGTTTTATACCCTTTATACTCCCCAAGGGAGCGCGGGGGGAGGCTGGATTAGGGGCTCGGCTAACTTTGTATGACAAGGGCAACGGGATTGAGAGGGGTTGATGGTTTAAGCACCCTCTAAGCAGTCAGTTGGCCCCAAAACCTGCATTAAAGCATCTTAATTGCCATTAAGTGTTTAATATTGTTTAAGGAGTTGAGGGGAGGAAGGGATGGGGTGGGGAGCCCTTTGGAAGAGGGGCAAAGGCAGGAGGAGCGGTGGTGAGATGGGGAGCGGCTGCCTTTGGGTGATTGATGGGGAAATGGGTCCGTGGTGGGTCACAGCCTTTGGGGTGTCCCTGGGTGGCTGAAGGACTCCACGGGAGTGCTTGGGGACTGAGGAGCCTGACAATGTGCCACTACTTGCTGGAGAAGCCCCACCTGAGTGCCCCTGAGGAGGGAAGATAAAGCCTCAGCAATGCTGATGTCCTGAATTCCCTCCAGAGACAGTGCAGAGAGAACAACACCAGCCCGTAGCCACACTAGGAGAGCAAGCAGGATGGAAAGAACCTTTTCCTGGTCTCTTAAGACTCAGTTTGGGATGTGGGATCCCCATCCCAGCACACTGAGACTGTGAAACCCTTCTCAGCAGGGTCAGTGCCAGCTTGCAGCACCAAAGCTCCATCCCAAGCTCTTTCCCCAATTTTTCCTTCTGAGTCATGTGTGCTTCTTCTCCAGGAGACCTGCCTAAGGCGCCTTAGCGAAGCTCCTCCATTAATCTCTGACATCTGGTGGCATTAATGGCCCTGAGCTGTTAATGAGGTAAGCTGTTAGCCTCTTTCCCACTGCTGCCTTCTGCTAAGACGAGGGGGATGGAAAAAGTCATTGCTGTCTTGCTGGATGAATGAGGTCTTCTGCAAGACCAGAGTGTCTCAGAGCAGGAGCGGAAGCCTAAGGGGTGTGGGTAGGATGAATGATGTCCTAATCGTTGACCTGCTGATCTGTCTGCACTGGTCTGAGAGGAGCAGAACTAGGACACGGTGAGAGTAAGTGGGTCACATCATCCTCAGGTGCCATGGGACAAGGACTCCCCATGGGATGTCTGTGCCTCTCAGAAGTATCTCACTGCACATCCCGTGAAACCACCAGTCATTAAATTTCCAGTCTCGGTCTCTTCTACGCTGTCCACAAGCTTGTCCTTGAGACGAAGAGTTTTGTAAAGTCCCATAGCCTTCTCACAAAGCTCTCCCTGGAGGTATTTCATGCCTTTCCTGACCATAGTCAGGCTTCTGGACATACAAACATTGGGCATGTTTTTGCAGAATTAGTTGACTATTAAAGGAGAAACCACAAGAGCTAATACACGTAAACAGGCACGTCCAGATGCGCATCTCAATACCAGTGCGTCCCTCCCAACTTCCATGGTAGAAAGAAACTCTTTTCAGCTACCAGATTTCATTGCGATGGTCCACCTTCAAAAGATTTGGACTTTGCTGCCAGTGCCAGCAGCATCTGAAAGCTCTGGTGCTTCTCCAAGGTTTTGTATACGAACACGGCTATCTCATGGGAAAGTTAATTTTCATCTCCCAGAAAGCAATTTTCACCTCCCATCTCTGTGAGACTTTCTGCCACATTTTTGAAGAGTCTGGTGGTCTTCTAAAGAGTTGTACAAATGAAGCACAGCTATGGGGAGAAGAGGTGACATGACAGTCTGTTTTGGGTGCTGTGGGAAAGGATCAGCAGTATTTTTTGCGCAGATTTTTTTTTTTTTCCCTTGATCAGTGCAAACCCTCTCCACCCCCTCTTCCAGCTAAGCTGTGGTGCAACTTTAGCTTCATCCATGGTACCCAGAAACCTTTTATACAGAGGATTGCCAACAACTAGACCAAGAGGCCTTTCCCCTGACCTTCAACTAGATCTGGACCAGGACATTTTGCCTTTTGGGGAGCTGAATATGGAGCAGGTAAGCCTGAGTCGCCTCCATCACGCTAACGGGGGGCTGGTGGATTTAGAGCGCTCCGCAGGTCAGCGACAGCCGGAGCAATGCCCAAGGCCTCACGTAAACTCAGCGTAGGAAAATGACACCGGAGAGGATAGCTGGTTCCTTGAGGACGTGTCCTGAATGCAACCTCGGTTTCCTCTGTCTCTGTCACAGAAATGGAAAGTGATGGCTTTAATTTGGTGTCTCTTAGCAGGGAAACTTCACGGGCTGTCTCCCAGAGAGCTCTCAATTGTTTTCTGTGCTGACTCTACAACAAAGGTGGCAATAGCAAAATTCAGGGCCCTGTTTAATGTGAGAGGAGAGCTTTGCTTTCTTTGTGTTTGTCCTTATGAAAAGGAAGGGATTTCTTCCCTCTTGCAGGTTTTTTTCTGCTTTGCTAAGCTCTTTGAGATGAGATTGTCTCTTATTCATTGTTTGTCAGCACATTGCGTGACAGAACCCTGAGCTGCTCTGGGCTTTCATGTCTTGTGTAAAGCAAGAAATGATAATTATAATCAAATACCTAACTTGCACTGAGCTGATACGGTTGGTTCACTCGAGTGACAGGCAGAGCAAACCACGTGGATGTGCCGGTGGAGGTGGCAGCTGGGAGCCCTTTGCAGCAGGTGCCTGTCCCCATCCCCTATTGCAAGGCTCTTGGTTGCTGCTTGGGCAAAGGCACGGGAGTGACTTGCCCAAGGGCACACAGGGAATGACTTGCAGAGCAAGGTGTAGAGAAATGCAAAAGCAAAAGAAATCAGTCATGAAGCAAGCATCTGTGCTTAAATTCTGGCGATGGACTAACGCACAGGACCTTGAACCTCAGCCATGAGCACTGATGCTGAATGCAAAATGGTGCTGAGCTCGCTTTTGGCTGCTTTTGTAATGTGCTGCCCTGAATCTCCCTTCTGGAGGGGCTCATTCCTCCCTGGAGGGCAGGAGAAGAGGGAGGAAGGTGCAAATATTGTGGTGCCTCCCAGTACCCCCCACTGCCCTGGGAAGACCTTGTCTCCCCATATCAGACAGCAGCCACGCGCGGCCGCTGCGCTGAGCCGCTTACGTCGGGCTTGTGAGCTCCCTCGCCAGGAAAAGGGTTAAAGAAAGATAAAGCCGGAGCGTTACAGGGACCATATGGAGGGGAAGAAAACCCTTTATCCTGTAATTGGATTGTCTCTCACGGAGGTGAGGCTGAGTGGAGCTGACAGGTTGTGATGGGCGAGGCGCCGCCAGCCGCCCCGTCCAAAGCAGGATGTGTGTGCACAAACTTGTAGATCAATCCATTAGAGTGGATCAAATAGATTTACATGTGTGGCAGGGAGGAGGAGGACACAGATGTATTTACAATTCTGTTCCATGGGCCGTTTCTCCCTCAGCGGGGATTAACTCGGCTGTGGCTGGCGGCTCCGAGCAGGCAGCCGTGCCCTCTGCCAGCAGCCGTGATGCCGGGGCTGGCTGCCTGCTGCTCCTCTGGGCTTGTATGGTCACATCCATCCAGGACAAGGATCTGGTGGTGCAGAGGGAGGTTCTTTGTACCATGCCCTTGCTTCTTTCCTAAAAAATAAGGTGCGCCAAAGCCTGTCTCCTGCCTTGCTCACAGCCCCCAAGGGGCTGCACCCACGGGCTTTGGCAGGAGGAACCCAGCTCCTGTTTTCTGTGCAGGTTCCCCATCGCAGCTCCTTCTCCAGGCTCTCCCCACCAGTGCAGCCTCGCAGGGGGTGGATGCACCAGAGCCAGAAGGCAGCTGGGAAGTGGGGAGAGCTTCACCGCTGCCAACATCATCTCATGTGCATGGTATTCGCAAGCAAGCAGGTCCCTGTCACCTCCCAGGTTTTTCCTCCTGCTGCTGATCCAGGTAACATCCCTGCAAGCACCGTAGGATTTCCTTGGAGAGATAGAAAGTCTTGGGAACCTGTCGTTTTCTTGCCAAGGAGCTGAGCAATCCCGGCTCAGCTGTGAACCTGCACCGCTCCGTGTGGTGCTGTCAACACCTCTAACTAAGTGATAAACCAGGGCTGTAGCAGAGTGGGTAGGTTTGCAAGACGGTCTCACCGGCCACGCGGCACCGTGGGGCGAGCAGCCAGCACAGCCCAGCACATCCAAGTAGATCCAAGCAGCACGAGCACCTTTCTCTGGCTGTCAGCAGCTGTGCAAGGCAGCAAGCCGTCCTCTGACGAGGGTGATGGCCAACGCAAGGGAGAAGGTGTTGTCTGCTCCTGTGAGATCTTCCTGTCTTGCAAACTGCAGTCGATCCCTTGCTGGATTTTGTTCTGGTTTATGGGCTGTTTGAGCCAGGTAGGTGCTAAGGCAGGAGTTAACAGGGAGAGCTGGGAGTGAGGGGGTCTATGTCCAGCTCTTCTCTCCAAGCTCTGCTTTGCCCAACAAGTGGCAGGTACTTAACTGCAAAGTCAGGGAGGCAAAAGAAAAGCTTTCATTTAATTCCAGAGGGATCAAGAGCACAGCACCACCACCTTGGTCCTGCAGCGTCCAGCAGCGCCTGCCGGGGCCCAGCTTTGAGAACAGCTGAGCAGTCAGAAAATGCAGTTTAGGCAAATAGAAATAATCCAGCTCTTTTTAATTTGTAAATCTCGTTTGAACTTGAATCCTTGTTATTCCCAAGGGCCTTATTGTGGATGTTCGGAGCCCTCTGCAGCGATGCTTTACACATGCTGTTTCGTTTTGTCATAACTGGGTCAATTATTTTTTTTTCATTTCTAGTGCGGAGCCCTTGGTTTTCTCTGTGGAAGCCTGGAGAGTGCTGTGACACAGCCAGATGGGTTATAATCTTTTGGGAAATAGTACAGAGGGAATTTGGGCTTTCCTTGCTTGTTTTCCATTTCCCAGCAGGGCTGTGGGAGCTGGGCTGGCTCCGTGCTCCAGTGTCCCCATAGGACCACGAACAGCCAACCTGGTGTTCCAGCTCCCATGTCCTGGTGGTACTCTGGGTCTCCCAGGGACAATCCCTCATGTCACTGTCCTTGGCCACACTCTCAGTCAGCTGAAGAGCCCCATCCTCTGCTTTTTGCCCCATTTTGAGGCCCCTGTTCCTCTCGGTGACAGCTGGGTGTCCTGCATTGGAATTCATTTTTGTCCGTTTCTTCCTGTCCCTTCTTTAAAGCCTTCTCGGGATTTGCTCCAGACCAAACGTGTCCTTTCTCTCCCTTTGCCCTTCATCCTATAATTGGATTCATTTCTTCCACCCAGCCCACCCCGGGCTTCTCCCCATCCCTTTACGTAACGACGCTGGCTCTGGGCTGGTGCCGCTCGGGGCTTGATCTGCAGCCATGAAAGCAGTGGAGGGGTTTGCACCGATTCCTGGTGCGCTTTGAGTCCCACATTGGTACAACGACGCTTTTCTTTTGCAGTTCCTGCTCTGTTTGCTGCCTCTTGTCCCTTTCCCTGTGTGATGTGTGGGGAGCCTCTGTGTTCCTGTGCAGTGGTGGCATCTCTGCTCTCTTGCCAGGTCTTGGCTCTGCACGAACCCTGAGCACGTGGTCCTACGGCATGAGAGAAGAGGTAAATGCAACGGTCCTGTGCAGAGGAGCAAAGCAATGGCAGGATTGTCTGGAAAAATTATTTTTTCCACTCCTTTCATTAATATTTATTTTCCTTAATTCCCAATCTTTACTACTGTTTAGCGCTCTCTAAAGCCTTTGTGGCTGAGAGGCTTTCGCTGAGGTTGCTATTCATCACCTAAGAAAAATACCCATGGATTAAACGGGCTTTTGATCAAATTTGAGTCCTGTGCTGGAATCAGAGTTGGCTGAACAGGCCCACATGTCTTTGCAGATCTTTCTGCTGTTCTCTGAGTTTTCCATTTGGTTTTCCTGGCCCCATGTCCCAGCCGGGATGGATGTGCTGCTGTGTTTCGCTGATCGCCAGGTTTCTCTGATGCGAAGCACTCACTGGTGAGCACGTTGGCTTGCCGTGTGCGCCGCCTCTTTTTTCGCCCTGAAGACATCTGACCCTGTTTCCTTGTTGCCTCACAGAATGAATTGGTGCCTTGAAAGTCTGGAAGGAGATAAAGCAGCAGCAAACTCTTTTCTCCTGTTGCAGATAAACTCCTATTAACTGCTGAGGGTTTCTGGAATGAGAAGGGCGACTCTCCATTGAAAGCGCTGATAAATCCTGGGCACCCAGCGTAATCCAGTCCGCTGTATCAGGAAATCTCTCAGGACCTGGTAGCACTGAGCCCAGCAATGCCTTTTCATGCCATGGATGGATAATCTCCACAGACAACAACTGCAAACGCTGGAGGTTGGCTCCCGACTGCTCTCACCTCCCCTTCTCCGCAAAACACCGTCTGCTGTGAGACAGGGTTACCTGCAAACTTCATCGCAACGGTGACCACGGGACTGAATTTTGCATCCCGCGTGTGAGCCAGAATGTCATACATCATCCCCTGCTGATTTGACAGCGCAAGTGGTCCCGCCAAGCAGCGATTTAATGCACTTCTCCGTGCCTTAGCGTTTCGTCTTGCTATGCTTAACCTGATATACTGTTGTTTGTGGGAACAGTAGGAGGGGTAAAAGAAGGCAATAAGAAAATAAAAGGTCAGTGGGTGCCTGGTGTATGTTAAGGCTAAATTACTCTTTCATCAAATCTAATAAATATTCCCTGTGAGTGGGGAAGGGAGCTCCTTTTCTGAAATGCTAAATGATTTCCCTGCCTCAGAGCCTCAGCCCAGGGCTTGGATTATCAGATGCAGGGTCTCCCATCGCTGATGGTGGCACCTCGCCTGCCCCTGCATCCCCACCAGCCGAGCCCTGTCTGCAGCATCCCGAGAGGCTGGGGCAGCCGGGTGCGAAGGGAGAGCAGCCAGACGTGAGGGACGAGCCTGCACATCAAACTGCATTTTTCTACCATTCCTAAAAATATTCCTGAGCCTTCAAGTTGAAAACCCAGTGGTTGGGATTTGAAAACCAAAATGGAAACAGATGAGATGCATCCTATCTTGTTTTCTCACCTCCTCTCCTTTCTCTCTTCACTTGTTCCAGATCGGGGAGAGAATGGCAAAGGAGTGACCAAAAATGAAGAAAAACAAGGCAAGGAAACATTTTTCTCTTGTTCATTTTTTTTCCCCTTGTTTGAGAGACTATAAAGTTTTTATAAGCACAGAAATCTGTTTTATATGAAAAAGGGATTTTTTTTGTGGTGTGTTTTTTTTTTTTTCCATTTAATTCTGATGGAAGATGATTGTTAGGGGATGGGACACTTTGGCCAATGCCTGTCTCCAGGCACATCCAAACCTTCACCTCCTTCCCCATATCTGACCTGCACCTTACCCACAGCTCGCTGCTGTCAGCAAGAAGAGCCTCCGCTCTCTGGGTTGGCTGGAGAAACCAGGCAGAGTGGGAGGAGAGAGAAACAGCGTGAGACAAGTTCCCCATTAATCTGTGAGATCATTATTTGCTGCTAGAACCAGGAGGGTGAACTGTTTTTGGGGAGTCAGCAGGAGTTAAATCCTTGCTATTGATTCTCACCCAGCCCGGCTGCGCAGCTGTGAATTACTGTGAATTACACCGCCGAGCAGCGTGGGGACAGGAGGGGGAAGTCTGCGCCCTTAAAGCATTTATGCTGCAAATTAACGTGTGTTTTAAGCCTGTGATTCTTCAAATATTTATCTAGCATTAATATTTTGAAAATGGCATTAAAATTTGCCACTGGTGCTTCGTTAGGAGCACTCGGCAGCCACAGACAGCAGCGCCTGCTAAATCTGTAACGTCTCTGTGCAGAGGCAGCAGCTGGAGGATGGTGCCTGGGCTGGGAGAAGGAGCTTTCTGCTCCTACCTCTGAAGCAGGGAGCATAAAACGAACTCTTTACCCAGAATCACAGAATCAATCCAGTTGGAAGAGACCTCTGGGTCCCATTCAGCAGAGCGTGCGCTGCGTTTTTGACCCATCCGACTCCAAGCAAAAATAATTTAATGTGAGCAGGGTGAGGCAGATATTCCCGTGGGCATTGGGAAGGGGAACTGGGGCTGCAGGATGCATTTTTTTTCCAAGCCTGATGGCTGCTGTGGATCTGGTGGGGCTATGAGAGCAAACTGGACATGCAGAAATCAGTGTCCTCCTTTCTCATATGTGCCAGCTTCATCCAAGGAGGTTGTTGGATATGGAGGAAAAGAGGGTGATTTGGCCCTCTGTGGCTGTCAGGGCTAGTGCTACGGCTCTGATGGTCACCCCCAAACTGGAAGCTTTGAGGGACACCCCAATGCCTGACCAGGAGTCAGGCGGAGCGGAGGTGCAGGATTTCAGTCTTTCCCTCTCTGTCCGCTGCGTTAGCCTAGGGCTGAAATTCAGCTTCAGACTCACATTGGCTTCTATCTCCTGTTGTTTTATGCAACCCACTTGCCAAAATACCCCGAGCACAGAGCGACTTGGAGGGAAAAGTACAGGACATGGAGACAAATGCTCAGTGTCACTGGCACAGGGAGCTCATTTTCCCTCGATTCCTTGACATCGCAATTGATGCATGGCTTAATGGACTCTGCTGCTGCTGCCAGTTGCCTGTTAAAATTACTCCCAATTATGGCAAACGTTTAATGTAGGTATGAGCGGCACTGCAAGCAGCTCCATTTTGTACATTGTATTTTTGTTAAGCTTCTAACCTCTGCTGCAATTTTGCTTCATAAAACAAGGAGGGTTTCAGGGGGGCTGCAGATTGCAAACCGTTACGGGGACTGTAGCAGGACAGGTTTTTTGCATTATAATGCTGGAGAGTGAGATTTCCAGCTGTGACTTTTTTAATTTTCATTTATTTTCATTTTGCATTGGCAATGGGGACACACCAAAAGCTGCTTTTATGCACTGGGCAAACCTAGAGCAAAAAAGTGCCTGTTGCTCCAACCCACTCTGGTGCTTCCACTGAAGAAGACTTGGAGTCGGGTCCCTTATTTTCAGCTCTCCGTTTCCCTTCCCTTTTGAGTATTCTTGCATAATTAAGAGGTGAACCTGGCAGACAGCATCCAGCTAATACAGATATGATTAATTTTAATCTTCCCTTTTTATTTTAAAGTTTGTCCTTTCCAATGAGGAAAGCTTCGTCGCAGATGGATGGGAAACCTGCCAGCCAGCCACATTGTTGAGGTAAAAGGGGACAAGACATGGGAGAGTTTAGTGCTTTGAAAAAGTGACCTTTCTTGGTAATTAATTTGTCACTTCCCAACACCATCTGCTGACTCGTCAGCTGCATCCATCATAACCATGCAAAAAATACTGGAAAAGTCAATTAAAATGAGAACCGGTGTCAAATGGGCTTTGTGCAAATTCTTTAGCAAGGGAAGGGGGAGAAAATAATAACCTGTCATGTAATGTTCTTTTCATCAGCACACATACGCGTGGTCCCAGGGAGAAAAACTATGTTGACGTCTCTGGTAGTTCTATAGCTAAGACCACTTTACTGCCTGGTGATAAGCTGCGGTAAATGCACGGGGATCTGGGAAGCATCTTAGCGACCGGCACATGTTTTAAGGAGGGGCTTGGCCCAAAATCGAGCGTTATTGACTGCAGTGACAGCAGCAAGTCCCTCGTGAGGACCGATGTGCAGTGCGGTGTGTACACGGCGTATTGACTAGCTGTGATGGAGCTGGGTGAGAAAAGTCATTTCACGGGCTTGGGCAGTAGCTCTTTTCCCTCAGCTTCCAGCCAGGCAGGAATGCTGCTGCACACCCCTGCTGTGACACCGCATGAAGCCATGTGATGCAGGAGGGTTTCATTGCTTCCCCAACTCATTTTTTCCTCATTCATCTCATCTGGTTGCTCTCAGGTTTCCTCCTGCGTAGCCACCCATCTGTGAGAAGCACCGGGATGCTTCTGGCCTGATCCCAAACCCTCCAGGATCAGCTCCCAGCTGATGGTCTTGGGAGAGCGAAGATGAGATCTGACACAAGCTACTTGCTCTCTCTGCACCTCATTTGTCTGGAGAGAGATGCCAGTGCACAGTTTTGTGTCCCTGAGGGGGATCAGTGTGTCCAGGACTGTGAGATGCTCAGTTATGACTGTAAAAGGGGCCACATGAAGACTCAAAATGGACAGATAAATCCCCTGGACCGCTTTGATATCTCCCCACTTGTCTGCTCAGTTTATAAAGCTTTTTGGTGGTAGATTTAGCATGTATAGTTTTATTTATTATTTTAATATTTAGCTCTAGCTCCTGCTGGAGGATTTATTACCTTAAATCTATGTTTTTTCAAATGCTGGTGGGACAAACTTCATTCTGCATTATGCTTATTTTGTGGCATCGTTGTTGTTATTGTGATTTGTCCGCATTACAGTAGAAATGTAATTAAGACACGGGCATTATTTTACCGCTGGTACACTCACATCATAAAAGCTTTATCCTGGAGGGCTCACGATCTAAAAAGACAAGCTGGGAGAAAGGAATTTTTCTGTCTTATAGATGGAGAACTTGAGGCAGAGAGACCCTGTGGGACCCACCAAGAACAGCTGCCAGCCTAAACACAGAAGCCTGGGGAGGGAGGAGAAGGGGATCTTCCTGGAAACGAGAAACTCTTAAAAATCTAATGCAAATACCACTGTTCCCTGTCCAGCAGACCTGTTTCCATGCAGGCCAGGCAGCCGTTCGTCAGCTCCATGGGAAGCTGGGGCACCTGCGCAGGTAAGTGACTGCGCACTGGTGCCTGTACACATATATAAAGGGTGGGAAAGCCATCAGGAGCATCCCATCGTGAACAGGAGCAAGGAGAGGTCTGACCTCCAGCTCGCCAGGTAGGTGCTTGGGCTCTGCTCCCATTTGCAGGCTCGGTGGGGTGGGCACTTCATGGGTGCTCAGGTAGGCGCTGGTGTTACCAGCACGTGTTGGCTTCAGCAGAGAGAGCTCTGACAAGAAAGAGGAAACAAAATCAATGCTTAAACAAGGGGAAAGGTGCTTTCTGCTCATCCCCCATTGCAGAGCATCGATTCCACCAGCTCCTGCCTCCCTTCTTGTCGTGAGCACCCAGCAGACCCCGGAGCGTGCTGCAGAGGCGCAGGGAGCCCTGGGTGCCCTCTGCACTCGGGGAGCTGCTTTGAACAGACAGAAAATGAGTCACAGACAGTTCCTATTGACAGGAACAATTTGATTTTTTTTTTTGGAAGACAGCTCGATAGATAAACCTACTGTCTTGTCACCATGCTCACACCAGTACCAGGTGGATGTTCACCCCTCCTGCCCCCAAACTGGCATTTCACCCCATTTTATGCAGGTATGAGCAGAGCTGGGCGATGCTGCACCCAGCCAAATGCGACTGCAGTACTTCATTGTGCTGATGCTGAACCTGGGATCCTCCTGCTTTGTGCTTGCTCTTTGTAGCTGGGAAGCAAATTCACTAACAACAAAGTGCATATCCGCCTCGAGAGGCACTGAGCTAGAGATCTCAGGTCTGAAAGACATGTCCTGCTTACGAAATAAGGAAGGGACGTTCAGAAATGATATTTTTTTGACTGGAGTAACATGTGGGGGTGTTTCTCCAGGGGAAGAGGGAGCGAATCAATTCACAAAGGGATAGTCAATAAGAGATGAAGGAGGTGACTGGGTTTGTTTCTTTGTATATGGCAGTATTTTATTGCGGTGATAGAATAAATGAAAAGGCACAGAAGATTGATGCTGCTGAGATAACGCAGCGTTATCAGCACACACGCATATCAACAGGCTGTATTACAAGGGGAGAGCTTGAGAAATCCTCTTGATTACTGCAGTACATCTGGCTGGGTCACCCAGGGCCATGTCCCAGTGCAGTTGAGAGCTTTGATGCCCCAGCGTGGGTGGGCAGGGGGGAGATGGCACCAGTGCTGCCCTAAGCAGTGCCAAGGGAGAGGAGAGGGGCTACAGCCATCAGCCCTCCCCTGGCCTGGCACACAGTGGAGGCATGTGACTGGCAAGTGCTGCAGAAGGGAATATTTATTAACTTCCACTGGCCTGCGGTTCAATACTACCTGATATTTATGGGAAATCTAATTTAGGGGTCAAATTTGACCTAACAATGTCTTTTCAATCACATCCAAACCAAGAGGTTTCTGAAACTAATTAAGCATCAGGCTCCAATCAGGTAGAGTGTTAAGCTGTGGGACCAGACTTCATTAAATTCGTCCAGAGAGAATATTTTAATATTTAAAGAGAACATTTAATGTTTACGTAAGTCCTCTTCTGATGTGAAGTCGCTGTTAAATCACTTCAGAAGGTAGTTTTTAAAGCCCTTTATAGTAGGCTCTTATGGAGCCAGGCTGGGAAATGCCCTTCCCAGCTCTCTTGGACCCAGTGAGGCTTATTAAAAGATTCAGTCCATCAAGACAGGTTTTCAGGGGCGAGAAATGTGAAAACAAAATTTAACAAAACAGCTGTCTTAAGGGTTTTTTTTTCCTCTCTTACAGCTCTCTGTCTCCCTTGCTGTCAGTGGGATTGATGGGAGCATTTTGCTCTGGATGTGTGTGGGTCTTAAACCAGTACAGCTGGAGGGCTAAAGCTTGCAGAACAGAGGGAGTCTTTAACAGCACTGAAGGGCTGGGTTTGAAGTCTCTGGAGATATTGCTCAAGAACAGATCTATTTACAGAAAAAGGTTTGAGAGGAGAATTGTCAGTCAAGACACTTCTATTCTCAGATCAAGAGCAACTGGAAGAGTAAATATACCCCTCTAGTTAGCCGGTGGATAAATTAGGTTGCTGCTGATCAAAAGCCAAGGAGGTTTCTTGTCAAATGTCCCTCTTCACTCTCACCCTGGTATCTTCTTTCCTGTGTCATTCAGACTCTCATGATGGTTTCAAAGAAGGTGGTGGCCAGTTTGATGGTGGTGTACGTGGTGTCTATGCTGGCTGAGCAGACCGAAGGCTTCGTGCCCTTTTTCACCCAGAGCGACTTCCGGAAAATGCAGGTAACCCCTCAGAAACGGCCTGCAGGGGCTGGAGCCCGAATAAACCAGGGAAGGTGTTTCTCCCTCCCTCATCCCCTAAGCTCTGCCAATTCACACCGTGCCGCTGTCGTTCCCATCATCTGCTCCTTCTGTTCAAACAGGAGACACTCTGATACTGGCAGCCCCTCACTCATCCCAAAGGGCTATGGGAGAGGGCAGAGACAACTTTTAAGATGTGAGACTAGAAAGGAAGAGTCTGGACTCTTTTACGTAAGAACTAAAAGACCAGTGTGGGTTATCATCTGCAGCTGGTGGGTCTCGTTTTTCTTTCCTCCATGCTAGTAGCTGTAATTTTCATAGAGAAGCTGCAGCCTCCCATCACTGTACTTGATGGGTCTTTCTATAACAAATAATTAACCATCCTCCAGATGGTTGTCACCTCTGGGATGTGCAGAGAGGAGAATGTGTTTTCTTCTGATGTGAAACTAATACTGCTGAGAGGTGTCAGGCAGCCTCAGAGACGGCGTCTTCTTAAACACAGCCAAAGTGATCTTCCCCTGCACAACGCAACCCATTGATCCTGGGGAGAAACCTTGTTTCCAACACCTATCCACTCGCTGGATAGCAATTGTTTTTGTGGGGAGTACAAACAACCTTCAGCCTCTTTGAGGAAGATGATGGGGACCCACACATTGTCCCCAGATCGACTGTTCACACATCATGACCCTTGTAGCTATGTGTCTGCTAGTGACTGAGGGTCTTCTAGGTGTACGTGGGTGAAATCAGTCTTCCAAAGGCTGCCTCCTCTCCTCTGAGCATGATTTCAAACCAAAGCAAGCACACAGCAAGCAGTTAGTTTGGTACTGAGCACAGCCTTCGCTGCATTTTACGTGTCCTGTCATATCCCAAAGCAACTTTACCTTTGCTCTTTGGGCTGGGAAGAAAGGGAGGGTCCTGAAGCCAAGTTTAGCCCCGTAAGTGGGAAAGGACTGACATTACAGACCTGCAAGAAAGGCTGGTAACACCTAATGTCTGCACAGAGCTCTCCATCTGCAAAGAGGCTGTGCAAGCTTTTATTAAACTTATTGCCACTGCTACAGAGCAGGATCGGGACCAGGCCTCTGGAACAGCTCTGTAAGGTCAGTACACTTGGCTACCGCATCCTGCTGACAGTGTTACCTCGCATAGATCAGAGTCGTTTACGAGTGCCATGTTTGCTACAGATCTTTACACACAACCCTGTAGCCCAACCCTACACCCAACATTGCAGCCTCTGCTGCATGTCAGAATTTCAGTCCCCAAGGCCACGCTGACCACAGCCGATGGGTCCCTTCTCAGTGAGCTGCGGCCCTGAGGAAGGATGAGGTTAGACCTCCAGTCCCTCTGGTTTTGTGCCCAGCTCCGCAGGCTCCTGGGCATCACGCTGTTGATATGGTGCAGAGTGGTACCCGCACGATGGTGCGTCCCAGCATCACTGCCCTGTTTGTTCTCTACTGTGAAGTTGCAGGAAAAGGAAAGGAACAAAGGGGGGCAGAAGAAATCCCTGACCTCGCTGCAGCAGCTGGAAGAGGAAGGCTTCTCTGAGCAATCTGGTGCAGATGTCAACAAGGTCAAGACCATCCAGGTACGTTGAACCATGCGACATAGTTCACGTGGTTCTGTAGGAGCCCGTGAGGATGCACAGGGGGAAAAGTAGCCCAAGAACCAACCCACAGGGCCTGGCTACAGGAGTGTTTGGTGGTGCTGCCTGAGAAGACAGCGGGTGTCATCAGGGAGCTCACAGTCAATATTAAGGAATACCACCCTTTTCCTGCCTAGCCTTGCCGGGAAACTGAGCCAGGTTGCATCAGAGAAAGGTTTTAACTCCACCCTATAAGTTATCTTGGACACTCAGCAGCCTGGTCACCCCTCAGACCCACCTGGCTTCTCCCTTAAGAAGACAGAAACAACATGAGGTCTGTCTTTGCCATTCGGTGAACACCAGCCGACTGCAAGGCAGGAATTTGCAGCTCTGCTTCAGCTCTGGGTTTAACTTGTCACTTTTTCACCCAGCTCCAGATTAGCTGCCCGGTGTCACCTCCGATCTCACGGTCCTCTGCATTGGCAAGACTTTATCTATAAACTTGGGCCCACACTGCTGCACCCCCCCAAAGTCTCTATACAGAGCAGAAAATTGCCAATTTTAGGGATTTAAGAGCCAGTCTAAGCCCTCAAAGACATGCTTACCTGGTTAGCCAAGTCTGAAAATTGTGCTTTTCCACTTGAATACAGGGAACTCTCTGCCCTGTCTGTGCAGCTACTCCTGCAGTGAGCTTGGCCCTTCTCTCTGCCAGCAAAAGGAGTGTGTAGGTCCCCCCCAAACTGCGGGAGAGACTGAGCAGGATGGGAATTTGGCCAAGACACAGGTTACTGTGCAACTACTCTCACAAACGTGGTGCACCAACAATCAATAATAGGATTGAAACAGCAAGGATTCACAGTTCAAAGCATTAAATAACTGGCACATCTCAGTGTCTACCACCCCTCCCTGCTGCAACCACAAGCCCTTCTGTGCCTCCAGCCATGACTGGAACAACTCTATTTACTTTGGGTACATCTGGCTCAAAGTCAGTCAGTCTGGAGGCAGGATGATGCCTCATCCTCAGTCTTTACTGAGGCAGGGTGCTTCACCAGCATCAGTACAGCTCATGGCTTGAAGGGTCAAGGTGTGAGATAGCGGAGGATTATACGGTTCAGAAATTTTCTTCTTTACAGTCTCTGTTGCCAGGAGGTACCTTTATCTGTGTTTCTGAGTCAGCCCATAGATGATCCAAGCATGAAAACTTTGGCACTCTGAACAGCACAAGATTGCATTGACTTAAAAATGTTGCTTTTCCCTATATAAGGATTATCCTCTTCCCTTCAAATCAGCCCTAGACCCTCTACTGACCTGAGCAAAGTGGGGTCAAAGCACCCCAACCTGCCTCCCTCTGCTCTCCTCAGCTTTTCCTTCTGACTTTTCTGCCTTCCTCCACAGCTAACTGTTCCTGTCAAAGCTGGGATGTGGCTCACCCCAAGGCAGCTGGAAAAATACCAAGATGTCCTGGAGAAACTGCTAGCAGAGATGTTACAGGACACCCCAGATGGTACTGTGAGGAGGTTGATTTCTGCTTTGGGAATTCTGCCTTTCCCTCCTCTCACCAGCTCATCATCACAGAGATATTTATATTCCTCAGAAGGGTTTTTGTGTTGTGTTTGCTTACTTACACAGTCCTCAGATACCTCACCCGCTCTCACGTACATGCTCGTCTTCTGGGAAGGTTATTCCATCTCTTAGGGTGCTGTCTGTGCCCTAGAGCTGGTATTTTCTGTTAGCAGCACTGCAACCCTTCCCAGCAGCTCTCCTTGGCACTGCTTCCCACTTCCCTACTGCTCCTCCCAAAAAAGCCCTCAGTCTTCAGGGTGCAATTTCCAACAGAGCTTATAACACAAGCTACACCTGCGAGGCAGCTCAGCGCCTGCAGTCAGACCTGAACACCTTGCTCCCTGCGCAGGGGTTTAACACTAACACTTAATTACAGCTAGAATTAGCTGCAGTTCCAGGTGTTGAGTGCTAACAAATCCAGCCCTGGGTTTTGCTCTTAGTGTATGGGAATTGCAAAAGACAACATCCAGAGGCAGTATGTTACGCAGCTGTTCCTGCCTGCAGACTCGAGGGGTGGTGGAGTGGGTCTCAGTAGCGTTATCTCTGGACCTGTGTCTTATCTGGGCTTAAATGTCCCAAACAAGAGGGTCCCCTCTATCCCTGTGGGAGCTGTTATTCTGCTTTGGCTGTGCTGATTTCAGTTTGCCTTCTAGCTCTTTAGTTAGGGAGTTGTGGAGGAGGAAACAATACTATAAAGCCTAGGAAAGACTGAATGACGAATTTAAGGATACTTGTTCTTTCCTCTTTTTCTTTTTAGCTGACTGATGTCTGCAGAATCAGAAGAGAAAGCGATGTAGCTGACTAAAGCTAAAAGGCTCCACTTATGTAAACGAAATCTGTGAAAGATATTAACAACAAAATCTGAGGTGAGATAATAAAATGCACAGTATAATTAAATGGAGGATCTGTGCTGTCTTTTCTGCGTGCCTCTCAGCCAGATGGCAAGCAGCAAGTGTGGGAAAGAAGAGGGAGAGGGTTTCCAGTTCTAGGTAACATCACCGTCCTCCTGAGAAGTGCAAAGCCTGACTAATTAATCTGTTGTGAACTAGGAAGTTTTAGCCCTCCCTTTCTGCAATGGGGGAAACTGAGGTAAATATTTACTGGATCTCCTAGCCAAACTGGTGACACAAGTATAGGATAAGGAATGTTGGGTGGGGGACCTGGGTGTCCCTACCTGGGCTCCCTGCTCGGACGTGGAAGGGCCCTCTCTCCCACACTGCTGGGAAAAAGCAGAAGCCCTGATTTGCAGCTCTTAACCCCCTCTTGCTCACCCAGGTCATATAAACCTAAATAACCTTGTGAGGAGCACCTTTCCCATAGCTATGGTGTGAAAAGGCACAGCGTGTGTGAAACTACGCAGAGCTCTGGTCTTATTTCTGTCTTTCAAACAAACCTAGAGGTGAAATTGTAATTCCACTTGAACATATTGCTCTCCATTTACATACCTTTGGCTTATTTTAGAGCTGCTCCTCTATATTGGCAGCAGGAAATCCAACATATGTAAAGTAAGGATGGATGAGATCAATGGTATATATGTGAATATATCCAATTTCAATCCAATTTTATCCTTCAAACCTAACACAAATTCTGTTCTCACTGTGGCTCATTTAAATAGCTGTGTTTGTGCTAGAACAACACTCCTTGGTATGCTCTCTGCTGTAAGCCATCCCTTAGGAGAGAAGAAATCTCCCAATGTATAATGCAATATCCAGCACGGAGTGACTTCCAGCTCTAACATTTGATTCAAAGGCACTCTCCTAGTCCATGGCCTGATCAGCTCAGTGTAACTCAAAGTTTGCAGGGATTATTGCTGAGGCAAGTTGAGCTATAAAATCACTATAAATGAGTCTGAGCAGTTGGAAGATAGAAAATAATACATTCCATTAGGCAGAAAGTGGAAGCAACTGCATGTACTGCTGGGCTAGGAGCTCAGCCAGCGCAAATCAGTCTGCAGTGGAGTGATATCTGTGGGCGATCCAGCATGGAAATCACCGGGGAAGCTGTACCACATTTACACCACTGCTCAGCAAAATCAGAGACAAGGCTGTCTCCTTTAAAGGGGGCACTGTTGCCTCATCCCTTCTGAAATACCCAACCTTTACCCCAGGTTTAAAATTGCCCTGCCAGGGGATGACAAGGAGGGTTTCCCCTTGAGGGGCAAACTGCTCCTAAAAACCTGACACAAGCTCCACTGCAGGTCAGAGCTGTCTCTATAGCATGGCCTCTTGCCCAGCTCTTTCACTCCAGCGGTTTCCCAGGCTGACAGCTCCCCTGTGCCATCGAGGAAGGAACATTGCCCAGTGAAAGCAAGAAAGAAAGTGAACACGAGCCTCTTGGATCTGGTTCCTACACTATTTCTCACCATGGTGATGGTGGGGCTGATGCTGCGGAGAGTTCCACCAATGTGACTTTGCTGGGATTTCTCCCTCTGCTCTTACATTTTGACCCAGACGAGCTGCAGCAGCAAAGGTCTGCTTTTACCCCAGCCCTCAGTTGTGCCAGTAGCCCTTCCCAGTTGACCCAGCTATAAATGAGTTTGGGGATGTACGGCTGGTTATGACAGTAACCATATGAACCCTCTGTCTTGTCCTGCAGCAACAACTGTGCTGTCCAAATAGGCACCAAAGTGCAAGGGGACCTTCAGCTTTTGGAATTAAATTCCTTCCAGCCTCAGAGGCTGGATAGTGGGAAAGAAGCAGATATTCTTCGTCTGGAAGAAGATGGATGGACCCCAACCATCCTCCCAGGCATGACTCCCACTGTCAGGGCTATATCTCTTGTTAAGAAGCAAAATGGTCTCCAAGAAGCTTGTCAGGCTGAGGACATGACACATGATCGGGAGGATGAGAAGCGGTGTTCTTGGGTCACACCTGTGCCACGGCTGTGAGTGACAGGGTGTTAAATCAGCACAGTCGGCTTCCAAGTAAGATTTGACACTTCCCCTGGTGACATATGCAGGACTGTCGTCCAAATGCCATGGGATAAGAAGAGGGGGTGGGATGGAGGGTTTTTTTTCCAGCAGCCCCTCAGTAAAGGGTGGAAGGGTTCATCTGCTGCCCGTGCTTTTCAGGGTACAGCACGCTCCCCTCTTCGGGTGTCTTGTGAAGATGGTGCAGATCTATTTCCACTCTTCTGCTTACACCAGTCCTGTCTTGGTACTTCAAGAGGAGAAGCAGACGGCACGGCACGCCTGCTCTTCCCGTTCGATATCTGAGTCACTGCCAGCAGGCCTAAGGCAGCTTCTGGGCTAGCAGGGAAGGTGGAGACTCTCCCCTCCTCGCTGTCCCATCTTCCCACATCCAGCTCAGGATATTGACAGCCAAGATATCTGAGAGCTACACCGTGGGCTGGGAAACTGGCTTTTCACAGCCGAGCATCTCTGAGCATCGCAGCCCATCTGCAGCATCAGTAAGCCTGTGCTTGCCGTGGCAGCCTTTGCTGCTGCCCAGGGATGTGGGGATGACGAAGGAGCTGCAAAAAGCAGAAACTCTGCTATCAGCCTCGTCATTGGCACTGTGGGCAGGGTGATGGGAACAACTAGGTGCTTGTCCATGAGGATATAGGCTGACTGAGAGGCAGAGGGCTGTCTTCTGTCTTCTCCTGCTGCCTTCTCTGTGGTGTCCAGGTACCTTCCAGGGAAGGCAGAGATGATCCCAAGGGTTGTCTTGCTAGGGAGGAAGAGAGAGGGGTCATGGATTTCTCTCCACAAAGAAGCAGCATCTGTTCCTGCTGAGCATTGGCACCACCAACCTCCCTTCTGCAAAGGAATCACAGCTTTTCCCCAGGCCTCCAGTTCCTGAACACCCCTCCCATGTTCTCCACTCTGAAGGTCACGCAATGAGGCTGCTGGGCCAAACTCTGTCCTGGTGTAACTTCCCTGGCTTCCAGAAACACAAGAAGTTGAAGGGTTCATGTTTTTTTTGTTGTTGTTGTTGCTGTTGTTCTTTTTCTCCAAAGCAAGAGGAGTTCACTTAATTCATGAGCTTCTATCAGCTCAGGCTTAGATGCCAGCATGCATCTGCATGTCTAGGTGAGCTTCTCCAAACTGAAAGCTGTGAGCTTAGAAAAAACCGTATATAAGAGCATATTCTAATTCTGTGTTTACATTAGACACCGCTCCAAATTATTAGCTGTCAGTTGTCCTTCTCAGTTAGTGAGCAGGGGAGGCTCGGCTTAGCACGTTAACACTTCCCATCGGAACTGAGTATGCTCTTTTAACGGGCTCCCTGGCCTCTACTAAGTGTATATTTGTTGTTGCTAACCAGATTAACAAACCTCAGCACCTTGTTGCTGCTTTCTTGTGTAAATCGGGCCGAGCGAGGCAAGATTTGTCTGGTGCCCTAGACAAGAAGGGCACAGCAGCAAAGTCAGCGTGAAAGGAGGGGTATCCCTAAAGAAGTTTTTGTCGCGGAGGCACAGTTTAGCATCTCCAGCCTCATGGTAGCATTGGTGGGGTCCACGCTGAGCCCTCCCAGAGCCCCCACCAGCTCCCACCAGCTGTAGGTCCCACTCCTGCGGGACTGCCAAGTTTCCACCACTCTGGTATCAAGCGTCGATCTTAAAAACAGCGATGCACAGACAGCCTGCACGCATTCATCACTACTATTTCATTATCTTTAATTAAATTCCAATATTACGCCACAGTATTTCAGCCACTTTCATTACTTTCTTTATAGGCGGCAGCAGGAAAAAGCAATTACTGTACATCACTGCCTTGCCAAAATAAATTTTCAAGCTGACGCTTAGTTTTGCCTTTTTAGGCTGCGAAGTATGCAAGGAACCTCCTTCCCCGGCAAATATCCCGAGGACCCAGACCCTGATCCTGCTGAAAGCGGTGGCAAAGCTCCAGCCCGTTTGACGGGTGCCAGTTAAACGACTGTAACTTGGCAGCAATGAGAGGAAGGAGGAAAACGTGTTGGGGGGGTGGCAGGTATCTGGGAAAGACACTTCTTTCTCTTCATAAATGTCCCTAAAAGTGTAAAAAAAACAGTGTAGCTTGGTCAGAGCAAGGTGAGAAGTGCTCAACCCTCCTGCTTGCTCCTGAGCAGGGTCCCCCACAGGGATGGGGCGGTGACACTGGCCGGCCCCAGATGCTAAGGCTGCTTTTGCCCTTCACCACCTTCATTTCTCCCCCGTTTCCCCCCTCCCGAGATGAGCCACAGCTCCCTCCCGCCGCCATGCCCTCGCTGACAGCGCCCCTGCCCTCCCCAACATGGCGGCAGCAGCGACCCAGCCTTCGCAAGATGGCGGGGGCGGTAAGGGGGAAGCGGCGCTTTCCCTCGACCTTCCCAACATGGCGCCCCACCAACATGGCGCCGGGCGGGGGCGGCCGCATGAGCCCCGCGTTTACCCTTCCCAAGATGGCCGCCCCGGGGTCACGTGGCCGGCCCCTCCCAAGATGGCGCGCGCACTTCCCTACTCTCCGAGCGCTTCCGGTGCGGCCTGGTGTCAGCGCCGCGGCCATGGCGGAGCTGACAGACGCGGAGCTGCGGAAGGAGCTGGTAGCGCTCGGCTACCGGCCGGGCCCCATCACCGCCACCACCCGCAAGGTCTACGTGAGGAAGCTGGGCTGCCTGCGGGCCGAGGTGGCGGCGGCCAAACGCACCGGCCGCGCCGCTCCGCCGAGCCCGGCCCGCACCTCCGCCAGGCCGCAGCAGGCCTCGCCCTCACGGCAGCGCTCCGGCTTCAACGCCCCCGTCGGGGCCGCCCGCGACAGTGAGGAGGAGGATGATGATGAGGATGAGGAAGAGGAGGAAGGGGGGCAATCGCCCGCGTCCCGCTGGGGAACGTCTGGGGAGGGCGGTGGGTTGTCCTGGGGGGACTCCCGGGGGTCCCCCCCGGGCCGGGGTGGAGGATTTGGCTCCAGGGCTGAGGGAGGCTTGACCCGGGACAGCTTTGGGGGGCTGGGCCCCTCGGCGCAATGGGGGGCGTCTGTAGAGAGAAGTGGGGAGGCCAGAGATGGGCTGGGGGCATCTCTGAGTGGGCTTGGGGGGCTGAGCCCCCCCTCCCAGTGGGACACGTCTATACAGAGAAGTGGGGGGCTTGGGTCTGGGCTTGGGGGGCTGAGCTCCCCCTCCCAGTGGGGCGCATCTGCAGAGAGAAGTGGGGCGTTTGGGGCAGGGTCAAAGCCATCCCTGGATAGGTTTGGGGGGCTGAGCCCCACGTCCCAGTGGGACATGTCTGCAGAGAGAAGCAGGGGGCTCAGTGCTGGGCTGGGGGCACCCCAGGATGGGTTTGGGGGGCCAGGCTCCACGTCCCAGTGGTACCCGTCAGCAGGGAGAAGCGAGGAGCTCGGCGCTGGGTCAGAGCAATCCCTGCACGGGTTTCGGGGCTCAGGCTCCTCGTTGCAGTGGGGCACGACAACAGAGAGAAGTGGGGGGCTCAGCACTGGGTTGAGGCCGTCCCTGGACAGGTTTGGAGGGTCGAACTCCACGTCCCAGTGGAGCCCATCTGCAGAGAGAAGTGAGGGGCTCAGCCTCAGGGCTGGCTCAGGGACATCCCTGGATGGGGTTGAGGGGCTGAGCTCCTTGTCCTCCTGGGGCACCTCCACAGGCAGGAGCGGGGGGCTCACCTCCAGACCCCTTTCCAGCGATGAGAGCGGGGGTGTGAAGTCCAGGAGCCATTGGGGCACGTCGGGAGGAGGAATTGGGGGGCAGAGCTCCCGAGCTCAGTGGGAGACAGAGGGGGAGAGGAGGGCGCTCTCCTCTAACAGCTCATGGAAGCGGGAAAGCGAATGGGTCACCTCGGGGGGACCTGGGGGGTTGAGCTACCAGTTTGGGAGAGGGAAAGAGGACTTGGCTTCCCGTGTTCGGAAGGAGGCAGACAGCGAGCTGAACCCCAGCAGCTGGGGCCGGGGGTTGATGCGGCGGTTCCCGTGGAGGGCTACGAGCGATGCAGGGCTGACCTCGGGGAGCCGGTGGGAAGCAGGACAGGCAATAACCCCCCGCACTCACTTGTTGCGGTCAGCCCCGAAGCAGCAGACGGAAGGGAAGAGCAAAGGCCTCGAGTACTACTTCTCGCAGTTCCTTTGCCTCGCCAGCTTTGTGCTGCTGCTGATTTTTCTGGGCATCCTCGTGGTGAAGATGATGGGGTCAGGCTGGCTTGACAAGAGAGAGGAGAACTGTACGTGCGCTGGTTTAATCCTGTTTTTAAGCTTTATTCTTTTCTGCTTTCCCTTTATTTCTTCTGTCACCATCACATTTATCATTCTTATTGCCGTAGCCTGACATCTCTGCTTCTGTCCCCATTCCCATCTCCCCTTGCCCATGGGAAACCTTATTAGTCAGGGAAAGTAAAAGTCAAGTGTGTGCTTTTTTTTTCCAATGAGTTTGGCCTTCGGTTCTTCAAAGCCATGGGGTTTATGGAGAGTGACATTCCTGCTAGGCCAAGGATGTATATTATGATTGTCCATTGTGTCACTTAATGTCTGTGTAATTGCCCATTGTGGTTTTTTAATGTTAGCCTCCGCGAAGCGCAGCCCTTCACGGCCTTTATCCTGGCCACGGGAGAAGTGCAGTGGTTGAATTGGTACTTGGGCACTCAAGTGCAGCAGAGCGTCAATGAGAGATGAAAAAGGGCTTCCCCATCACCAGTTTTTAAAGCAGAGGAGATGGAAATATTGTCACTTCATGGCTTTGAACTGAAAGAAGAAGGGGTTTGGGGTGTGTTTGGGAGTCCTGACGCTCGGCACGCTGTGCCTGTAGGTGTTTGTGCACTTTGCATGGGCTGGGAAAGCTGTTTACTGCTTTCTCAAAGTCAAAATTGTCCAGTATCAGGGAATTTCTGGTGCATCCTTTACAGCTTTGTTAGAGATTTTGAAACCAATGGTACTTTGAAGCAAGAAAGCTTGTAGCACAGCTGCAAATACTTTAAATTCTCAGGTAGTTACAGTTGCTACAAAGTACTGTGTGGTGGACCAGTGGCCGGTGTACATCCAGTTGCCAGGGTGGGAGGGAGCCGTTAAACCAGAGGCTGTAATTTGCAGAGCTAACAGCTCCACCTCAAATAAATCCCCTGCTTTTGCCTTGAGGAGGCCTTGATTTAAGTCCCTGTTATCACTGTGATATTTCAGGTGACCGTGGCGTGCAGCAAACGGCATTACTAGATTGTAAAAGCTCAGTGCGAAGCAGCGCATAGTAAAAGAGTGTGAAATGTCTACTTAAACAGGAGCTGTTAAAACACTCAGACCCCAGTTTTTACTTCTCAGCTGAACAGTTCATCACTTGCACCCGTTTTACTTGTTTTGCTTTCAGCGCTGCCTGCCAAAGCAGAGCTTTGAATGCGCTATTTGCATAGCAAGGTGCTGCGTAGAGTGAGATTAAGAATAGCAGAATAAGGCTTTAAAGTAGAACCTTCTTTTAAAAAGTTAATTACTTTCTTGATCAAAGCTCTTGTTTTGCAGCCAGCTAACTTGCCTTCCCCTTCTGTCTCATAGTTAATCTCTTGCCTGTGGACTGTGACAAAAGAACGGATGATGTAAGCATCTATTTATCTTCAAGTATTGTGGGTAGGGGATTCTCACGGAAGAGTAATTATTCTTCCAATATCGGTATCGCTGTAAAATTATTAGTTCTGTCGTTTTACAGAAAAATTGTGATGAGTTGGAATTAATGGGCCAGATTAAATTAGGACTGTATATGAGACTCCAAAAGATAAAAATTTAAATTCCCAATTATGTGAATCAATTTCTTTAATAGTTGTAGCAGAAGTGATATTGGTTTGCAATAAAGCTGTGCTCGGCTTTAACAATGCAAGATTTAATCCAGCTAATTCCCTGAACTCCATCATAAACTGTTTGTTCAGCCCTGTTTCTTTTATCATAATGTACTATTAGGAGAGAGAAAATTTCGTATTGGATTCTGAGTTGTGGTTAGTCTCCTGTGATGTTCTGGAGGCAAAGAATCCATCTGTGGTTGGTCAGAGGGGATGTCTGGTGGTGCAGTCTGGGCTGGTGGCACTTTCTGAGGATGTCCTAGCTTGCTTTTGACCCAGAAACTGTAGATCTTTGCTGCAGGTGTGTTTAATTCGATCTAGTGATGCTTCACTGAGCCAAACCCCACTGCTGGTGGTTTGGTTTGGTATTTTTAGCTAGTCTGACCACTGTCCGGTTTGTTACCTGTTTCTGACTTTCAGTTCTGTCAAGCTAAACGGAAGGACGTGATAATGAACATCCTGCACGAGTTGTATAACTACTTGTCTGTACAAGCTGGTAAGTTCCAATTGTCATTATAAAACACTTAGGAGCATTCAGCAAACTGCCTGTCCCAGCTGTCTGGACATTTTTAACCTCAGTTTGAAGAGAGGGGTTTATGGAACAGTCAGTTCCACTTGAAGAGCTCTGAGAAAGTCAGGTAATAGAAAAATAGCAAAAGATATGTTTATTTTTATTCTGAATAGTGCTTAGCTAATGCACTCATATCCCTGTACTCTTGTGGAGTGGTCCTTATTTGCACTTGATATGTTGGGGATTTGAGGTAGAAATATTCAGTTCTATGGTTCTTTTCTGCCAGCATCTTGAAATTGTCTTCAGGACACTCAGAGCCAGTAAGTGTAAGCTGATGTGTTCTTACAAACAAAGTTAAAGCAACTTAAGAAATTGCCAGCTCTGTGCTGAAATGTGGCAGCTGATGATGTGAGTGCCTCTCTTTTTTTCTCAGTACAGAGTAGGACGGGCTCTCTTAGCTGAGGAGCTAACCGAGCACAGTAGTTCAGCCAGTCTCTGCTATGTATGAGCAAATCTGGTCCGTAACTAGTATTTTGTGATGGAGAAGGCTGCTAGAAATTCAGTGGATGAGTAGAAACCTGTTCAGCAAGATGTATAACAGTGTTAATTGGTAAAAGTGCTTCAGTTTCATTTTCTAGATCTCGGACTTCAACAAGGCGGAAGCCTTTAGATACTGAAGCTTCACAGAATTTCTAAATCTTTTCAAATCAGACTTTGGCACCTGCAGAATTTCCACCAGTTTTGCATAGTCTCTCAGCACATTTGTTTAGTCAACTTTGTGAAGCAAGATTTAGAAGGTTTAGTTCCTCGCCAGCATTCCTCTGCCTGGGTAAAAGGTAGAGCTGTGATTAGGCTCCTTAGAAGCATTTTGAATGCTGACCATTAACTCCAGCACTGCAGTGTTTGATACCTGATGGAAAGAACCTCTCTGCAGGGCATTAGGTCAGAGAGGTGGTTATGTGCTCTGCAAGGGGGAGAAACAGTATTTTTTCCCCCTCATTCTGTATTGAGTAGCTCACACACCAAAGCATGAGGTTTGCTTGCCCTTACCCAACCTACATGCAGTGGCTGAGCATTAATAGCCATAATCTTATCTGCCTACAGTATAAATCTTACCTTGTAATCATTTTGCCCAGAGCTATAGCTGCTTTTAAAGGATAGCATTTCCAGACAGTTCAGTGTATTTCTGAACTGTTCAAGGGCTTTTTTCCAAAACATTATTTCTATTTGACTTTTTTACCAGGTAATTTTGAATGTGGAAACCCTGATAATCTAAAAAGCAAATGCATTTGGGTTAGTGAAGCGAAGGATCACGTGGTGGTGAGTAGTCTGTGAACAGCTATTGTTATAACATAGTGCTTCATCTCTTATAAGGCAATAAATAATAGATACTAAAGCAATTCACCATCTGTTTTACTTCCTCATCCTGTTTTGATTCTTTCCCATATCTCTAGCTTCCCCTTTGGCCAGTCCTGTTCTCAGCAGTTCTTTTGAAAATAATCTTCTCCTACATCTCTGATTCAGCCCCTGTAAATCTAGCTTAATGGTTTGTTGTTTCACCATAGTCATCAGTCTTCTGAAACCAGAAATTTCCCTGGATTGAGGGCTGGGCAGAAGAAGGATTTTTCTATACCCCAAAGTGTCAGAAGACAGACTGCTTTGATCTAGCATTCCATTTCTTTCATGGTAAACTGTCAGTAAGATTATGTTGTATTTAGTGGTTAGTCTTAACAGTCCGGGATAGTGTTATTTTACAGAGTGCTTCATGCATCATCTACCATAGTCAGAAGACTTTACTCCAGACAGACCTTCAGATTTAGTTCTCCTTCCTCCAGTTTGCAGAATTATGATTAGAATTAACCTGGGGACAGACCATATAGAATAAATTTTCCAACTATTGTAATGAAATAATGTTGTGCAGTATTTCAAATGAATGGAGAACTAATCTTCTTATGGATTCTTTTGAACAGAATATAACTGGCAGTTCCCCACAGAAGTTTGAAGCTGCCCTGCACTGGATACTGAACAGCAACAAGGATTTAGGAATATGGTAAGTGGAAGCCCACTGTGTCAAAGTTATGTTTTTCAGCGTTGGCTGATATGCAATTTGACATCCTTTGTGGTGTGCCCTAAAAGCTCCCATACCTCGTTAGATTTCAGAAGGTAATCTGGGATTGGCTTTGTCAGCGCTTGCTGGGCAGGCTTCCAAATGAAAAGTACAGCCCTGCAAGAAAAATTGGCAGCTGAGCTCATTCCTTGGGAGTCTCTTTCCCAGCCTGTGCACTGGGGGACATTGCGTTCATGAACGCACTGTCTTGCAGATGAGGCATAAATCTGAGGTCAGGGCTGCTTGTGGCTGTCAACAGTTGTGTTGTGCTTCCTGCAGGGTTTAGAAGTGATGGTCCTGGTGTCCTGCCCATGGCCCTGCGACTACAGCATGCTTCTTAAACTTGCCCATGTAGTCACTTTTCCCAAGATAACTTTTCTTCAGTACTGTTACTGTAGACAGAACTTCAGCGTTGTATGGAACTGCATCCTTTGACCAAAGGGTTGATTGGACAGCAAAGTACTGTCTTCCGTAGGGAACATCACCCATGCTTTGGGATCCTTTGGAGCAAGTCCCAATGAGGAGGAGAGGAAAATGGATTGTTGAATGGTATCTTTTCTTTAGTGTCAGTTGTCTTTCTGGCAGAACACACAATACATGTTAAAATGAACGATCTGACTGACCATTTAGGGTATTGGTTTGTCATCAGTGGGACTTTTTTCTCTTGGTTTTCTTGGCTAGCAATCTCCTTAGTCCATGAGAAATAGCAGAAATACTAGTTTTTTCAGGTAAAAAATGCATCATTCAGGCCATAACCTAATGAAAGACTGTTATCCAGAGTCCACAGACATCATTATCTTCCTCTGGGAACTGTAGGCTGCCTCCAGTCTGTGTCAACTCTGAAGTCGAACATTTGTTTGCATTTTAACATTGCTAAATGTATCTCTGATTAAATGAATTGTAACAGTAGTAACGCTGGAGTTGGTGGGCATAGCTTGTATGAATTCCCACTGCTCAATTTTCTCTTAAAAAAATTTCTGCAGTTGCTGTGATCTAAGGATCAGACAGTTTCTGCTGCTTTGATTATTGGTGTGTGGCAAATTCCCAGCGCAGGACATCGTTTCTTTAGTGACAGGTTTGGATTTGCAGGTGGGCTGGGCTCCAGAGTTTTCAGATTCATATTTTTACACAGGATCACCGCTCATGTCAGGAGCTGTGTGATACAATATACTCCCCCTTTTTTATTTTATTACTTTCATAATTAGCAGCTCTGCTGGCTGTTCGCTGAATGGATCCACTTTCCCGACGTCTGCAGAGCATGAGGAATGAGTGTTCAGCGTGCTGAAAAACCTGCGGGTGGCATTTTCAGCAAACGCTACGTGAGATTGTTTTTCTAGGTGCTAGTCTGAGAGGCAGAACTGAAAATGAGCTCTGCGCTGGGTGATTCTGCTGCATATTTTAAATATTTTCATGGCATTTGGATTGTAAATAAGACAAGGGGGTGGGAAACAACTGCATGTCTCCAGCTACTGTAGAATCCAGTAACCAAATACAAGCTGTCAGCAGTTTGTGAGCTGTGCATTAGTAAATTGAGAAAATGTCTTTGTCTCATAGGTTATTCATTGCAAACCCAGAATGAATTAGTAGTTTAAAAAAACCCTAAATCCCCTTTAGTCCAATTGCTCTGAATCTGATGGGTCTCACTTGGATTACTTGGTGCCTGTTGGCTTAGAGTATCTAATAAGGAAATGGCATCAGTGTAGATGTGTATACAAAGAAGTGAGTTAAAAGCCTATCGGGTAGCACAGCAGGTGTGCAGAAGTGATTTTGCAGGAGGACGTGTTATCGATTTTGCCATGAATGCTTTCCGAGGGTGTGTCTGTTCTCAGTGCAGATACAGTTGATGCGTTGTCACTTTTCTAGCTAAACTGTTTATGCTCATCTGTACCGAGGAAAACAGCACAACCTCCACGGACGTTCGCAGTCTCCCTCAGCTGCTCTGTCTGCAATTGCTGATGAGTGACTCAGTAAACATTTCCATTTCTCCGTGCTGGGAGGTGGGAATCCAATTTAAAGTTTAATCTTCTGCACGCTGAGAGGTGCTGTCAGAGAGTCTGCAGAGGGAGACTTCAGTTTACCAGTGGGAGTTCCAGCCCTGCTGCCTTTTCTAAAGCCATATCCATTCCTTGCGAAGCAGCCAGTCCCAAAATGTTCTGGAAAGAGGAGCTGCAAGGATGTCGGTGTATTTTCTGTGTGGGCTACAGAATGAGTTACTGCATCCACAGTCTGTTTGTTCTTCCCTGTCTTGATTAAAGACTGCAGTTGGAGTGTCTGCTCTCTTCAGTGATGATTTTCTGCCTCTTCCCATCAGGTTGAAAGGCAGAGACCTTTCGGAACCAGTTACCGAAGTGGAGGATGTGTTCTGTCTCGAGTCGGCCCATCCTCAGATGGGGCTGGGCTGCCGTTTCCGTCGGGCAGTGGTCACTGCCATTATGAACCTTTTCCTGTTTTTCTGGAGTAAGTCATGGGTGTTAGTAAGCAGCTTCTCCCCTTGCTAGCTGTAGAGATGAACCTGTGCACGCGCACACACGTTCTCCCAGCCATATGAAATTACTAACAGAGGTGAAATAAATCTGCTGATGAGTTAATTTCTAATTAACCTTTGTTCTGGCAGCAGAGGGAGACCTGCAAACCTGCTCTTGTGCTGTGAGCGCTTAATGCTTACTTTAAATCAGCAAGCTGATTAGCTCTCTGGGTATTCCTCAAGTACTCATTACTATGGTCTGCAAAATAAGTATGTTAACCTACCTAAAAGATTTGTTTTTTCTTTCTTTTCTTGAACTCAGCTGCAAAGCCTTCTAGCCTCCTTAATAATGGCTTGTAGCATTTCAGAGTTAGAGGTTTTATTGGAATAGTCTGTCATGCCCCAGCTGAGACGGAGGTCTTACTGAGTGAGGTGATAACGAGAGATGAGTGTTGACTAGAAGAGTTCATAATGTAGCCAGACAAGGTGGGGGTGAAAGGGGATAGTTATGTTTATTGTAGAGACTGAGATACCAAAGTTAGCTCATGTTGAAACGGGGGCATTTGTCAATGCTAAACCTTCAATATAGATCTTCTGAATTTTGGGCTGGCTCTGGAGCCTCAGGCTTTATTTCCTTATCAAGCAGCTATCTTCGGAGCAGTGGAGCTTGACAGTCTTCCTAAGTGATTATTGTGAGGGAGGCCTCTAGCAAAGAGAGAGCTCTGGGCCTTGGAGAATTGAAGCCCTGTGGGTTGTGCTGAGGTTTCTGGTGTGGGGGAAAAAAACCTCCATGATGAGGCCTTCCGACCACCTCTTCCCACATGCCTGCGTGCTCTTCTGCTGCAGGTCTTGTCTGTACCAAGGGTTTTGTGGGGCGCAGCTGCGCTGGTGAACAAAATGAATTGCTTGTATTCAGTTCCAAGCAGGCCTGGGTAGCAGGGAGTGAAAGCTGCCTCTGGGGAGAGGCAGTGTCAGAAATAAATCTGCTAGCATCCAGCAAGTACACGTCTATCAGTGATTGAATTCCGTTTGTTTTTATTCTTCTAGGTCTGATAACTCTCTGGGGAATCCTGATCTTCCTTAGGTATCGCTGGCGGAAGATGGAGGAAGAGGAACAAGCCATGTATGAAATGGTGAAGAAGATCATAGGTAGAATCCAGTAGCTGTGTAAATGCAAGTAGCCCTGTTCTTCTCTCTGCAATGTTGAGGTATCTCACCGTTTTGTCCTCCTACCCTCCAGCTGTTGTCCACGACCACTATAAGGAATGGGAACGGAATCTGGAGCGTTACCCCTACGTCGGCATCTTCCATGTTCGGGACAGCCTCATCCCTCCTCAAAGCAGGTGAGCTGAATTTTATCCATTAAGGAGGGCTGTCAGCATGATGTTATTCAGCTCAGCTAAAAACTGCAGTTACAGGGCAACGGACCATGAGCAGACAATTGATGGGAAGCTGGACTGCAAGAAGAGTCTGTCTGGCCTTTCAGTTTATAAAGGATTTTGACATAACTCAGGCTACGTCTTAACCTGCTGCAGATTAATGTGACAGGCCTGGGGCTGATATTTTGTGCAGTCACACAGGTGTATTGTCATTGTTCTATCAAACAGTAATTGGATTTTGTTTTGCTTGGGCAGGGAGCATCTGATTTTCTGTCCTTCATCTAATGTGTGTAGGACACTATCCTCTTTCTCAGCTGTCATACCTTACTCTCCAGACAAGTGGTGTGTTTTTCAGAATGAACCTTCCCATGGGTTGAACAGGGTATTGGGAGACTCTGCTGAAGTGGTTGTGTATGTTGCTGCCTGGAAAGTTACCAGTTGGGCAGCTTGGAAAGGGAGATACAGTGAGGTGGCTGGTCTTGGTGCTTTTTCAAAAAGGAATTGAAGTGAGAGATTTCATGGTGGTGGGGCCAGGGGGCTGCAGCCTGGTTTATGGTGGTTTACGTGCCACTTGCTCCATCTCTGCAGGAATGTTCCTTGTGTTTTGGTTAAATGCAGCTACTTTGTTCTTCTAACAGCACAAAACGCCACATGTGCTGCAAGTTTTAAACATTCTCACCCTTTACCAGTCACGGTACCACCAGTAGGAAAAGGAGTTATTTCAGCCGTTTTGAACCAATCTCTCTGTGTGGTGCCCAGAATTAATAGACACTGATTCAGAACTGGGGTGAACTTCACTTTGTCCTGCCTGGTCTGAGATCTCTCTGCGTGCGGGAAGGGTGAGGGCCATGTGCTAATGGAGTCTGTTCACAATATGAATTAAGCTTGAAATTCAAGGCAGTCATCAATTACTGGTACTGACAGAGGGTCTCGTCTTCCCCACCGCCCCCAGGCAGGACCTGTGTTTTCATGTCCTGGTTTAATCTCCTTTACTGTCTGCCCAGGGAACAGGAGGCAGGAGCAGTAGCTTGATCAGCAGCCACAATTGCTGTAAGCAGGAAAGCACAAGGAAGATACGATTCTAATTTATTTTCTTTCTGTTGCTGCTTCTCACAGAAAAAAAATGAAGCGGGTGTGGGAGAGAGCCGTGGACTTTCTGGCTTCAAATGAGTCACGGATTCAGACGGAGTCGCACCGAGTAGCAGGAGAGGATATGCTGGTGTGGAGATGGACTCAGCCTTCTTATGTCTCGGATTCGGAGCACTGAAGGGGAGCAGGAGTTGAGCAACTGTTGATATGGACCTCTGCAAGGGGACAGTCCCTTCTCATGTGGTGGGAAAGAGCAGGTCACAGTCCTGATCTCCTCGGGTTGGGGATTGCACGTATCTGTTTGCTCTTCTTTCTGAAAATTTCCACACACAAAAATTCAGGGCAATAAAGTTGGCTTGGAAAGAAGATGGGTTTGAGCTGGTGGGAAGCTAGCATTGCACCAAAGTTAGCCTTCCAGCAGATATCTGGCTTCCAGAGGCAAGCAAACCTGGAACAACTTCTTAAAAAGAAAAAAAAAAAATGCATACCTAATATCGAGGGATTTAGGATCTCTCTGACAAAGGTTAAGTGTTTAAAATTTGACCTCAATTCTGTAAAAGCCAACTGGTGGCAGCGTCCACCAGGGAATGTGTTTAAAGAAGATTAACATTTCCCATGGAAACATTAGGGTGGCAGTTGAGATGCATTTTGTGAGGATTTGTTTTTATCAGTACAAGGGCAGTAAGGAAAGCACTTGCTGCTTCCTAACGAGGAAAATGTTTGTGTCGGCTTCACCCTTTAAAAATGGGGGAGAGGGGGAAAAGTCAGGTGAAGGTAGTCCTAGAGGGAGGGCAGTCTGACGTGCCTTGGTGGTTTGGGCTGGCTTGGGTGGGATGGAGGAGCGGTTGTGACCCTGTTACACTTTTTAAGTCTGCAGTCTGTGTGCTTTATGATTTCTGGGGGGGTGGGGGGATTTGGGTGGAAAGTAAAGGATATAGGAAGCTTCCAAAAGCGCTTTCTTGTGGCTACAGCCAAAGGGACTGCTTCATGGGCTATTAAAGAGCAGCTTTGGAAAGGCTGTTGGGGCTGAATGTACGTGTTTATCCTGGGCAGCTGCAATGTGTGTACTGTGTGTCAGAGCAGATGTACCATGCATGGAGTGTCAGTACCAGGATTGCCAGCTCAGTGTTCCTTCAGCCTCACAACGGGTACAAGGAGCAGCAATCAATCCTCTGTGCTGCAGGCATGGTATTTTGTATCTATAATCGTTTGGTTACTTAAGTTTCTTTTTATGTCCAGCAAAGGAGTGTTTGTTTCCAAGAAAATAGCACCAGTGTGAGGCAGTTTAGGCTAGGCAGAGATACCCTTAATCTAGTCTTCCCAATGTTGTAAACCAGCTGTCCAGCTCACTACTAAGACAGCAGGGACCAAATTCATTTCTGGCATAAGCTAGTAAAACCTGCAGAGAGAAGCCAGCGTTGATTTGAACCCGTGGAACCAGTGGATGATGTTCTCCTTAGCATCACAGTACAATGGGAATGCTTGTGTTCATCTCTGATGCTGGATGCGGGGAGACCTTCCTCTCCAGGCTCTGGGTTGGCTTGGGACAGCTGCCAAAGCCCCGCTCCCTGCTTTGCAGGCTGGTGATGCCACGTACAAGGTGGGTTCCTAGTGCCAGTCCCTGCTCACCTCCCAGTATGAAGCCTGCACTCCTCCACCCCGCTGCTGGCTTTGGGGGGTTTTCCACCTATGCACCCCGCAGGCTGCTGCGGAAGGACTGCAGAGACTCCTTATGTACCTGCTGCTGGTGGTCGTCAACCAAAACGACTGGAGAGAGCAGATTTCTCCAGGGACAAAACACAGGGAGGGAAATATCCTGTGTGGAGTTAACTCTTACCCTGTGTTTTCTTTTTGGTTGCAAAAGTAGAATATTAGAACAGAAGAGGAGACTCAACAGCTGCCTTCAAGACAATGACCAGCTTCTTCCACTGTTAATAATATAGGGTATAAAGTGAAGGCAGCCTTGATTCTTCTAAAATATTGTTAACAAGATCGCCACCGCTGCCATAGAAATTTTTGCAAACACTGGTGCCTACATTCTTAAGCCTTTTTAAAATATTTATGGGGTTTGGGTTAGCTTTTTTTAACCGTCCAAATCCAGAAGTGGAGAGTCAGGCATTGCAGTCATCTTTTTGTATTCCGCTTGTTTTTGTAGAATAAATTTCACTCGCTTGGTGCTGTTTATATGTTCAATTTAGCTCTGTAAATCAATATATAAAATAAATTTATTACAAATGATTTGTTACCTTTATTTTCATTGAGGAGTCACAGGTTGTTCCAAGTGCTTTCACTTAGGCAGATCAAATAGATCCTGCTCCGGGGAGCTCATGGTTTCTAAAAACAAGACTGAAGATGGCATGGGGATTGCATGACAGCCTAACGAGGCAACGTGGACCCTTGTGACGCTCGGTGATCTCGGTGCCATAGCCAGCAGTCTCGAGTGTTTGGTTGCAAATTAAATCTGTGTTTTGGGAATAGCTGGCATTAAGCAGAGGTGTGTATGAAAAAGCAGTTAGCTTGTTTTAGCTGCGTTTTGTAGAGATTGACAGCTTGGAGGGTTGTGAAACTTAAGTATTAGCTTAGCAGGTTGATCAGTATTCGTGTGGCCCATCATAAAGCTGTTATTTAAAGCAGGGAAGGGGATGGTGCAATGAGCCTGTGGTGACGGAGAGAGGGTGCCTCAAGCTTAACGTGTTTTGTGCTTGTCCTCTGAAAGGCAGATCCCTCACACGTTGGGTGTCTTGAAGTCAACAGCTGCTGTGGAAAACCTTGACCCTGGTCCAAGCTGCTGAGCCTGTGTGTTGCGGCATGCTCGGGCCATGGTTATCTTGCCTGTTTTCTGGGACGTGATGTGAAGTGCCAGGTGATGGTAGAGGAAGACTGGGAAGTACTGAGGGAAGCGTTGGATCCGGTGCTGGAGTGGGACGGGTGTCCCTTCCTGCCCTTGCTCCCAGGCCGTTGCTTGTCACCGGACTCATCCCTTCCCTCCGTGTGTCCCAAGGGTTAACACACTTTAAGCAAGGCTCTTACAAAGCACTGTAAAAGGGGATATTTATGTCAAGTAAAAAGGCAAAAAGCCAAGTCTGACTATTTAGCAGATCCCCAAGGTTTCCAAGGTTGCCTGGTGAGTAGAAGACACAAGCACATCTTGATGGCAAGTCTGAGATGTCTTTAGGGTCCATTTGCTGGAGTATTTTCAATTCCTCTCTCACCTGAGTGTCAGTGACTCAGAGCATGTGCTACCCCGAGTTTCAACTTCTTCACAGCCTGCTCCTGAAGCGGCAAGGGTAGTCCATGAATCATCGTTGTGTAACTTCTGTGGACATGGTTGACTCACTCGTGTTTGGTTAGAGAAATGTTTAATTAATCTCATAGTGTAGGTCTGGATGACAAAGGGGGAGATTGCCACGGGCACAGAAGGAGCCTGGCTCCGGGGCTGCCGTGGAAGTCGGTGGGAGCTGGCTGCCTCCTCTGGTGCTCAGTTGGTGCTAAGGTCTGGGAACAAAAGGGAATGTGAGGTTAAATCTCTCCTCTGAACCCGCATTCCTGTTCAGATGCTTTTACCCAGTCTAGGTTGCTAAGTTACAGCTGAAATATATTCAAGGTTAGGAAATAGTCTTCAGTTTGGTATAATTACACGTGCCAGAGGATGTTTGCTTTCAATCAAGCTGCCATGATGTTTTCTGCGATAGTCTTCCCCCCGTGTCCCCTCTTTCATCTGCTATCTTGAAAGCAGAGAAGCCTGGTTTCATGCCACGCTTGCTGCCAAGCTCCTGCTTGCTCTGTACAAACTGTATTGATAGCAGCAGTTTTCCCAGAACCCCGGGTCCGTTCAGGGAAGAGGGAATAGCTGGGTTCTTCATCCCCCTGCCGAGCTCTCCTTGCAACTTGCATTCGCTCAACCAGAGTTGCTAACATCCCCCTCCCGCTTTCTTGCAAAGTATTAAGTCTCTATAAATAAATTCTCCACCGGTGGGCTGATAAAGCCATCGCATCCCCTTACTGTCAGAAAGGAAAATATGTACCAACAAGGCATCTAAAATAAAATTTGCCCTTTATCTTTTCATTTCCTGCTGCCATTTATAGCCTTTCGCATTACACGTTTTGTCTCCTGCTGACATGACAGCTGATGCTGCGCCTTATTTATGGGGCGCAGGCAGGGCGCCGTGCCAGTTCTCCTGGAAAGATCAACGTGAACCAGAGAAGAAGAAAAGCACGGCCAGTGAGTCCTGCCCGCAGGCGCCTCCCTCCGGCACAGCCCCTGTCCGAAGCAATCACTCCCCAGCGCCTGCCCTGGGATGTCCACCGTGACTTCATCCAACCTTTAAAGAACAGCCTCCAGGTAGGTGTTGCACAAGGGCCCTCGCTACAGCGAAGAGCGTGGTGTGAGTCCCGTCCTTGCCTCCCCACCCCTTGGCGGGGCTGCCAACACCAGGCCTCTGTGCCAACCCCGAAGTAGCACCTTATTTTTGTAGGAACACTTCTGTAAGGCTGGTGAGGTCTGATGCAAAGCCCACCGGTGCCTTTGAATTGGCTCTCCAAGATGACGAGACCCACAGTTGGTTGTGGAAACCTTGCTCGGCTTCGAGCTCGTCTCGCCCAGGGGCAGAGTGTGGGCTCTGTGCCGCAGGAGCCCCCCCCCCATGCTTCCCCCTTCCCGGCTCCCTGGGGACATGCTCTCGGGTGGCAGGAGGACACCGGAGCCTCCCCCGATCTCCCCCCTGACGGAGGAGACCACCTGCCCCGTGTCACTTTGCAGCGACCTGCTCTAGGGCCACATTCAGTGTTTACATCCCGGCTCCAAAACAGCTCTTGGCATCCAAACAGCAACTGCAGAGGCAACAGCAACACCCTGGGGTGGTGAGGAGCTGCTGGCCAGGGGCTGGGAGTAGGGCTGGGCTCGCAGGGGGCAGCTGAGCCACTTCCACGTAAAACACCTCAGAAACAGGTCCCAGGGGGTCCTCGTGCTCCCTCTGGGAGAGCAGCTCCTGCTCTGCTCCCAGCCGGGGTCCCAAAGGTGCCACCAGCAGCGGGGGCACCTCGACAAGGGGTTACATGTGTTTGCCAGCCAGCGGGTGAGGCTCCAGCACCCATCAGCAGCACGACGGGCATCTCCAGCGCCAGGGCTGGCTCGGGGCGAGTGAGTGACCCAGCCTGGCTGGGGGGGCTGTGCTGGCATCACCGTGCCATGGCTGCAGCTCCCATCTGGCACCGCTGCCTGGCTGGGGAGAGAGCAGAGAATAAAACAGCAACCAAGACTTAAGGATAGTCCAAAGCCTTTGGAGGTGGGAAAGGGAAAAACCTGCGTTGCTGGTGTCTGTGCAGGAGGGGAAGGGTGGGTGCAGCCCAGCAGGGTCGGTGTCAGCTCCCTGGGTGTCCTCAGCAGTTCTCGTTGGGTTTCTGTAGCATCCAAGGCACTCCTCAGCCGTGCAGTTTTATTCCAGCTCTCCTGCAGATATAAATTTAGTCCTTTAACATGAGAAGGGCCCTGCACAGGTCATGTCAGGATGAGGCTCGGTGGTGCTGAGGTTACCCGGGAGCTGGGGACTGGGCAGCCCTGGCTCACTCGAGCCTTGGCCTCCACTTGTACCAACACCAGCGTGCCCACCCTGCCCCGAGTCTGGGCTGGGCTGGGAGAGCTTTGGAGTCGGGACCGCGGCTGCAACCCGCAGCCTTGCCAAGGGTAATAATATCTTTGTGCCCGTAATTAGTTCCTAATTAGCATAGTTCTAATATGAGCCAGGGTTGCTTTCCCCTTAGAGTGCTCTGCTTTTTACAAGAGGCTGAGTAATTGCCTCTGCGGCCGTGGGGCAGCGGCGAGGAGCCTGCGCAGGGACCCCGCAGCCGCTCCCCAGCTCGGGCATCCTCCACGCGCTGGTTTTAATGGAGCGATAACTGCAAAGGACACATCTCCTGGCCCGGCAATATGCCCGACATAAAAATGAGATTGCTTCAATTAACACATGCATTAAAAATACATACGCTATCGAGCAGGACGGGCTGTGCAGAGCAGGAAGGTGTGCGCTGGTGACGTGCTACAGGGGCACCCAGGGGGCCACAGGGCAAACCTGGGTGCTCGGTCCTGCTTCTCCCTGAACCCAAGGGACCCCCCAGCTCAATAATGATGATCAGATTTAAATGTTTGGCATGGCTTCTCTTTCCAGGGGCTTTGGAGCAATGTGCTATAGCACGTGAAGGACAGAATAAGGGATGTCAGGACCTGCTGCTTGCCTGTGCCAGCCTCGTGGCTCTCCTGGCTTGGAGACCTGCCCTACCCCGAGTGTCCTGGAAAAGGAGGAGGAAATGCCAAGACCAGCCTGACTCAGGCAACAGGAGAAGGGAGAAGCAGATGCTGGGAACCAGCATGTTCCTGCTGCTGGGATGGTTGGTGATGCTGAGCCGTGGCCCACGGGCAACCTGTCCTGTGATGCTGAGCCCTTTCCAGACACCCAGGAGAGCCAGCCGGCTGCTCCAGGGCTGTCGAGGTGCAGGTGATGCTGAGCAGAGCTGAATCGTGGCTGGGGGATGTTTCACCCCATCGCTGGAGGGCAGCGAGGGACCGTGGGGGGATTTACACCCTGAGGTTTTGATACTGCTGTTGCATTTTGCTGAGATTGGCCGATGGGTTCAGAAGTTGTTGGCAGGGGATGCACCACGGCTGGTCTTGCCGAGTGACCACGTCAGCTTTTTTTCTTCAGAAACCAAGCTTTAAAAAAGAAAAAGGCACTTTCCTGAACTAAAATACCAGCATAAAGCAGAGTGGAGTCAGGGCTTGGGAATCAGGGGCTTTGTTTCATCCTTGTCTTTAATCTTGGCCTCTGCCCCTGACCATCAGTTCGATCTCTCTGGTCTTCGTGAGCCTGTTTTCTCCCCTCCAGTTAGCGAGAATTACCACATCCATCAATCGTTATCTCTACAGCAAGATTTTCTTCCCAACCTCCTGCAGTTTCGCTGCAAAGTCCTCACAGCGCCTTCCTCACCCACAGTCGGGGGTGCTGCTGTGCTGATGTCCTTCAAGTTATCGCTGGGGACTGGTCTGGGTCCCCCGGGGTGGGGGGATGACAGTGGGCACCACCCCCTCCTTGTCCTGGGGGGTGCCTGGATCCCCTAAATACTATGTGGGTCCTGTCTTTTGGGATGTGTGGGGCTGGCATGGGCAAGCGTGGCATGGCCAGAGCACGCCTGCCCTTGGCACACGCTGGAGAGGATGCCCAGCAGCGGGTGGAGAGGGTCTGGAGGGGCACCCACTGCCCTTGACTCGCTGGAGGAAACAATGTGGCCCTGGCAGGAACCTCCCTGGGACTTTTCCATTCCCCCACCAGTCCCAAAGTGACGGCGTGTCGTTTTTTCCCTGCATGAGGCTGTTGGCAGGGCTGGGGCTGGGCATCCGCAGGCTCCGCTCCCTGATCCGCTCCCCTGCTGCGTAGCCTCAGCCAAGCCCCGCTCTCACCCGGTGCCTCGTCTCCCTTTGGCACAAACAGCTTTCCTTTGCCAAGCCCCTTTAGCTCAGGGGTTCGGTTTGTCCCGCAGCATCCCGGCTCCTCTCGCCACCTCCCTCCAGCCATCGCAGCCCCTCTGCCCCTGCAGCACCCCAGCACCTTCCCCCACGCAGGGAGCGAAGAGCTGGTGGGTTTTTTTGCTGGGAGCTCAGGAAACCAGTGTCCATCCTGCTCCCACTGCAAGCCCCGTGCCCTCTGTGACAAACACCCGTGGGGCTGAGCCAGAGGGGCTTTTGCAGGTGGAAAACAGATGGGAAACACGCAACAGTTGTTTTCCTGGACAGACTATTGCATAAGGGAGCCGGCACTGTGGTCACGCTTTCTGGAGAGCCTCACACGCAGCCGACCTCTTCTCCCTCCATCCTTAACCCTCTCGCACACGTGGCTTTGTTTAACACCCAAGGGTGCTTCTCCCCCCTTAAAGCCCAGCTGTCAGCTGGACATACCAGGCGCCTGCCAGCACCGGCGGCAGTCAGGTGACGACCCAAACGTCTGCGGGCTCCCCCCGCTCCCTCACTTCTACTTGAGCCACGCGGAGAAGCAGCGAGGAACCCAGTGCTGGCAGCACCCCGAGCCCCGGCAGCACCCTGAGCCCGGACCGGCACGGACACCCAGCAGGTGAGCTCCAGGGCGGCTTCCAGGGCAGGATGAAAAAGCACTTGATTTTGGAGTGTGGGTGGGATGTTATTAGGAAGGCTCGGAGCGCAGCTGTGGCTTGTAGGAAGGGACGGGGGTGAGGGGGACAGCTGGCACCCAGGGGGCTGGTGTGAGCCTCTGGAGCAACCCGGGGTCTGCAAAACCCAGCCTGGCAGCTCTCGGTTCTCCGTCGTGCTCGTGGTATCGCTGGAAAGCGCGGGGATGCTCGGCGAAAGGGCAGGTGGTGTTTGGTGGTGTGAAAGGCAGAAACTGGGCAGTGGGGTGAGGTGTCCTTTCCCGTGGGACGCGGTGGCACCATGTCCCCCCATCCTGCGGTGTTGCTGGCAGCCCCAAGCTCGCTACCGCGGTCCCAAGGCACGTTGCCATGTCCCGCTGGGACGCCCAGCCCTCGCCAGCCCTGCTGCTGCCCCGCACTGTCTCCCAACACCCCAGGGGTGGGCAGGGGGCTGCCAGCAGCCCTCCAGCCCCACATAACGCGACTCCCATCCCTCCCCATCACTTCCAGGCAACTAGCGATAGGGCAAGAGGACACAGCCTCAAGGTTCGCTAGGGGAGGGTCAGGTTGGACATTAGGAAGAATTTCTTCTCAGCAAGGGTCATTAGCCATTGGAAGGGGCTGCCCAGGGAGGTGGTGGAGTCACCATCTCTGGAGGGGTTTAAGAAAAGCCTGGACATGGCACTTAGTGCCCTGGTCTAGTTGATGTGGTGGTGTCAGGGCAATGGTTGGACTCAATGAGCCCAGAGGGCTCTTCCAACCTCATTGATTCTGTGATTCTGTGAAACGCAGGTCTGGGTCAGGGCAGCGATGCCCTGGGAGGGCAGCTGGTGTGTTCGGACAGTCACCGGGAGATGGGTGTTTGCGGATGCTTTAAAGTATCTCGTTTGTTTATTTTTTTCACTGCCGAGGGATTTCTCTATACAGAGATGTATTTTCCTGCTCCAATATCTTCTGACTCATCTTCATCTGCAGTGCCTGGGACACATTTCTTTTTCTTTTATTTAGCTAGAGGAAAAATATTCAAGGTTCCTAGTTTTGTTTTTGAGGACACAGATGTATCTGTAATTCCATGTATTTTTAGTGACGTAAATATCTTTTGGCATTCACGATAACCTGAGCCGGCAGAAGCGATTTATTTCAAGAGTGTCTTGTTTCAGAGGAGCTCAGAGCAGCTCAGGGAGTGTTTGCAGTAACATTTATCTGCTCTGAATGGACAAACAAAAATGAAATGAAAAGAGCCCCTTTCTCTTACTGCAAATCTTGCTCTGAGTTTTGCTTAAGAGAAAATAATAAAAGCCTTATCAAATTGTGGGTTTTTTTCCCCCCCAACTCTTCACAATGCCAAGGTTGCCAGAATTGTGTGTTATATCAGCTGAGTTTCAGCCTTGAACTGCCTCTGAAGCAATAAATACCGGGTTGAAGTCATGTTGCACTCCTAAGAGGTGTTATGACAAATCCGTTTGCTTTTTGCTTTTCTTTTTTTTTAGGGGAAGAGGGGAAAAAAAAACCTACCCAACCCACCACAAACCTCCAGCTTTCAAGGGAGAAATCCTCTTAAAAAAGTTGCCACAACTTAACAAAGTGCTAAATGCTTTTATTAACTTCCAGAAAAGCTCTGAAGAGCTGCTTTCTTCCCTGCTTGAAAAGCACTCATCTAAGTGGCCTGGCTTTGTTCCCTCCCCGCTGGTACAGGCGGGTAATTGTAGTGTAGAAATTCCAACTCCAAAGTGTGGGGTGAGGAAAGAATAGAAAAATGGGGGAGGAAAAATAAAAACACCTCGGGGGAAAGGTAAAGGAGCTGCTCCGTGGGTTTGGGAGGCAGGAGGGTTTCTTCTCCCCCTTGTCTGCCTTCAACCCACTTCATCCCACTCCTCCAGGCGAAAAATAAAACAGGCACCTGCGCCGAGTGCTCGTTTGCTCCGTGGTTTAATTGCAGCAGGAGAAGCGTGAAGGGGAAATTTCAGCAGCAGAGCATTGGCTCCTTGCTGCAGGATGAGGAATATGCTGCGTTTCAGTGGTTGAAGCTCACAGGTTGGGCTGTAAGTGCTGGCACCAGTGGAAAGGCTGAGCTTGGAAAGGCTGAGCCTGCCCTCCTCGCGTGGCCCCAGGAGCAGCCTGGCAGCCAGCTGCCCGTGCTGGGAAGCTCCAGGTTTATTCCTGGTGTGAGCAGGGAGGTACCACCACCCCTCTGCTGTTGGGTGTCTCCTGATTAAGGAGGGGGTGATGGTGCTGTGCTGGTCTCAGCAAGGCTTGGGGTTGGCAGAGGTGGTGTCGCTCACCCAGCAGCACATCCCGGAGGCTTTGCTAGAGAGAAATGCATCTTCCAAAGTTGTTATTATCTATTGCATTGGGTTTCTTCTAGAAAAACAGGATGCAAAAGTCTCCAAGCTAGGCTGAAGCTGCAAGAACAAGGAGAAAGTCACCCGTGCTAACAGGGGCAGGCAAACCAGGGCTCTGCACACCCTTTTGAGAGCTGCAGGAACACGGGCCAGTCCTCAAAAAGATGATTTTTTTTTTCCCGTCCCTTTTAGTTTGGGGTCTGGTGTGTCTTCTGATTTTACTGCCTCGATGGTATGAAGCCAGACTGCTCCTCCAGTGTAAATATTAGCTCAGCTGCCTTTTTGTCTTCCTCAGAGGCTATGGGATGGATTCCCCTGCCTGATGCCCACCAGAGTAAGATTCATCCACGGGCTTCTCGCAAGGAATAAAGTGCAGGGGTGGGTGTTGCTGGGTGCTTGCAAGAGAAACCAAGGCAGCACAGCACAGATGAGGTCCATGCCTGTGCTTTTCCTGCCTTTCCTTTTCAGAGCCAGGGCTTGTTGCTGTCAAGAGCAAGGAGGAATTTCTCTCAGGGGCTAAAATCAGGAACGGAGCTGTTGGGGAGTGCTCCCTTGGGCTGTAGCTGGGCTGGGGAGCTCGGGGGAGCCAGCGCTTGGGTGCGAACCGTCTTGGTTCTCCTGCCACGTGTTAGCACGGTGGAGGAAATGCTCCTACCAATGCTCTGGTGTTAGATGACGAGGAATGTCCCAAACTGAGGTTTCTTTAGAAGGTGCAGAAGATGTTGCTAACCTCACCAGCAGTGTGAAGAGGCAAGGGACTGCCTGGGGACGTGAGCCTGCAGAGGCTTTATTAATAAACCTCCTTTGCAAGGAGTGTCCCAGCTTGGGAAAGACTAAGACCATCATTAACACTGTCTCGTAAGGCAAACTGGGGCTGTTTGACAGCAAGGGGTGTCATTAATGCAGCGTATTAATAACCCGGCGTTACCGGTCCGAGGAATGCCCTGATCCAGCTGCTTGGACAAGGCCACGGCATTAACTCGATAGCTCTTCGTGATCATTCCCCTCTGTTTCTTTTTCCCCCAAGATATTTAAATGGGGTCTTTTCTGGACTCTGCATTTCAGTCTGGGGCTCCCTGCCAGTCCCTGGGCACCTAACGATCCCATCCCACCTGGCTGCCCGGTGCGGGGCCAGGCTGTGCTCACAGATGGTGGCTTTGTGGTGGCCTGTCCCTTTTTCTCATGCTCATCCCCTCTGTTTTGCAGACACCGCCGGTGAAATCCCAGCGTGGGCGTTAACTGGCCCAGCACAGGTTGTCCTAAATCCTGCTTCCGAGCCCCCTTCGCTGCTGCTAAAGGGGAGTAAGTTCCCCCTCCGCCTTTCGCCCAGCACCATGGTGGGGCAGAGCCCCCGGGACCCCGGTGAGAGCAGGCCCGCCGTCCTCCTGGAGCCCTTCGTCCATCAGGTGGGCGGCCACATGAGCATGATGAAGTACGACGAGCACACGGTCTGCAAGCCCCTGGTCTCGCAGGAGCTGAGCTTCTACGAGTCGCTGCCCTTGGCCATGAGGCAGTTCACGCCCCAGTACAAAGGTAAGGAGAGATGCTGGGGAAGGAGCTAAGGGTTGGTGTTGTCACCAGGATTAGTCCTGAGAGTGGGATAAGGGCTGGTGGGGCGAGTGGCTGCGCGGGAGGTACCGGCTGGCTCGGTGGGGCTGGGTCTGAGTCCTGGAGCCCCGTCGCTTGTGCAGGTTTTGCCGAGCAAGGATGCTTCCCTGTGAGTGTGTGCCCAGGAGCAGGGCTGTGGGCCTGGGAGGGTTTCCTGGGTCTCTGTGGCTGGGGGGAGTCTCTGATGTCTAATACAGGTTGAGCGCTGGCTGATGGCACCAGGAGATGTCCCCTCTGCCCATCCCCTCACTGCCATGGTCAGCCTTGGTGACACAGGGGACTGCTGTTATGTCAAATAGGGCTGAAATTGGTGGGGGAAAGGCATGAGAAGAGGGAGGCTGAGAGCATGAACACGATCCCCTCCCGGGAGCCAAGAGCCCGGGGAGCGGGACAGGGGGGGTGAACACAGAAAAAACAGAGCAAGGGGCAGGAATGGGACGGGGTTTCCCAACAGTGTTTGCTTTGGGGATTTTGCAGGCTGTGGCCCCAGATAAGCTGGTCTGATGGCATGTGAATGGCAGCACTGAATAGGTGCAGGAAAGCAGGAGAGTCTTGTTCAAGTCAGCAGACTCAAGATCTGACACATGATGCGTTTTATTCAGTGGAGCTTTGGATCAGCATCCCCTGATAAGGCAGGTTTTCTGTACCAGGAGCAGAGCTCAGGGTGCTTTCGCCCCACGTGCACGGCCCCATTGCTCCAGGCCTTGGTTTTAGAGGAGGTGAAGGTTTGTGTTGGAGGAGGAGAAGCTGTTGAGGGCAAGGAAAGGGTCAGGGTTAGCATCAGCACAGGCTGGGGGAGGGATGGTCCTTGGGGCCAGCGTGAAATACCGAGCCTGAAGAACCAGCCCAGGGATGTATCAGGCATCGCTTTTGCTGGGTGCTGCACCTGAGCCAAGCCCTGCTCCCCCCCAGTGCTCTGGGCCCTGGAAAATCAGAGGCACAGACAACTTAACTTCTTAAAAATCACATCCAGGCACGTGTCCTGCCACAAGCAAGACCTGCCTGCACAGGGAAGAGCCTCCCGCTGCCCCTCTGCTCCGTGCCCCCATCACTGCCCCGTCCCCCCTGCAGTTTCCCTGGCCCTGACTCTCCTTGCCCTGAACCACTTTCCCAGTGAATTTCTCAGCTTAAACATTGAAAATCAGCTCTTGGTGTCTGCAGGGGTCCAGCATTTTTTTAAACCTATCCTCCATCCCTCCCTTTCTTATTCCCTCACTATTTCTGCTTTTACTGCCAGACTTGTGCTGCTCATAAAGCTCCTGACCCTGGGTTTTTGCGAGAGGCGAGAAGCTCAGCTGTCACGTAAAAAAACTTAAAATATCTTTTGGTCCTTCAGCGGTACAGAAAAGAGCTCCAAGCGTCAGCCGTGGTTTCGATGCGCTTCCAATCCAATCTCTCCCTTTCCCAGAAAGTCAGGGGCCTTTGCAGATTTATGGGACAACATTAAAAAGATACTTAAGAAAGAAAACACGTCTTCCTCTAAGCAATTTTCTTTAGCAGGGGCCAGGGTTTGGTGCTGGAGAGCTGGGCCTTGCTATATCTCTCTAATAAAGATGTTAAGCAGTCCCAGCTTATCGGTTCAGGGGTGGCCCAGTTATTAACACCTTTTTTTTCTTCTATTGCAAGTCCCAGTGAGTTTTGCGACGAGGGGTAATTAAATAGCAATTCTTCTCCAATTTGGCATTGGGCACACACATTTTTTTTTCTCCTTCTCACTGTCCCAGCCCTGAATGCCAGGGAAATTAGAGGTGGAACAATTGCCCACGAGGGTGATGGAGGGGATGAGCATCAGGGGGAATAATCCTGAGGTCTTCAGGTTCACACGTGTCCATGTTCCTCATCTCTATTCTTAGGCTGCGGGGCATGGATGGCTCAGGGACCATTATGTAATGGTGACATTATGTCCAATGTTGATCAAATGTCATCATTCAAATTGAACGCCGAGTTGTCTGCTTAAAAAATGCTTAACCATCTCAGGCAGCTTGGTGACCTTGGGACCGGCTTTCCCCCCACCAACCCCTTGCAAACCTCTGCCTGCCCTGAGCTGACCTTGCGAGGTGATGCTGGGCTTGATTTCAAGCCCGGTTCTGCTCAGATTCCTATTGCATGCGACAGTAAATAAATGCACTTGGAAATTTAAAAATAAATCCCTGAGGGTAAAGCTACATAGCAAAACGCTCCTGAGCATCACTGGGATGCCACTAGCGTGGTGACAGCACCCGTAAATACCCGCTGGCGCCTCACCGGCTTGGGGCAGGAGGGGGATTGTGGTTTTGGTGTCACTAAAAGGCCAGCAAAGACAGAATCACAGAATCAACCAGGTTGGAAGCGCCCTCTGGGCTCATCGAGTCCAACCGTTGCCCTGACACCACCATGGCAACTAGACCAGGGCACTAAGTGCCATGTCCAGTCTTGTCTTAAACCCCTCCAGAGATGGTGACTCCACCACCTCCCTGGGCAGCCCCTTCCAATGGCTAATGACCCTTGCTGAGAAGAAATGCTTCCTAATGCCCAACCTGAACCTCCCCTGGAGAAGCTTGAGGCTGTGTCCTCTTGTCCTGTCGCTAGTTGCCTGGGAGAAGAGGCAAGTACCTAAACATGCCGTTGCTCCCAGATAGATGTTTTCTTATTGCAATAAAAGAGAAGGTCGGTAGCTGTACGTTTGTTTCACACACGTAGGTCACTTGCAGGACATATGCAAAACCCATACGGAAGCACAGCAGGAAACAAAGGTGTTTCTCAAGCTGAGACGTAGGTTGATGCAGGCAGAGTTTTCAGCTGGAAGGAGGGAGAGGATCACATTCCCTTGCAATTTAACAGCTCAGTCTTGCCTTTGAAAATCTCCCCATTAATTTTCATATTAATGTAAGATACTTAAGAACTCTTAGTTTCATGCTATATATAACATTTTTAGGGGCAGATTGTCAGCACTATGTAAATCAGCACAGCTCCACTGGCTTGCACATGCGTAACTGGGACAGGTTTTAAGGTTACAGGCTGCTATAGCTCCGTAGCTGAGCTGGATTTGGAATTGAGGACTCCATTCACCTCGCAGTGACTTTTTAAAAATAAAAGGGCTTTAATTTAAGCAAAAGATATGCTGGTTTTTTTTTTCCTGCCTACCTCCCCTGAAAATTCAAAGCAGGCAGCCGAGCTGATAGGAATTTCGCTTGCTCTCAGGGATCTGTAATACGGATTTTTTTACGAATGGGACTCAGCGAAAGATCAGGTGGGAGCCTGAGGAGGACAGAGCTCCCTGTGCTCACCATCACCATGAGCAGGGGACTGAGATAGCTAAAAATATTACTTACCCCCTAATTAAGGTTTCCAGCCCACCCCCCAGCTCCCTTGTGTGTATTCCTCCCCCCATTTCAGTGCAAAATTAGCTGATTTAACGGCGCCTGCCATGGCTCGCTGTTTGGATTAATGCTGATTTTACAGCAAAAGGGAACAGAAATGGTTGTGGTACCTGAGCAGAGGGGCTGTATGGAGGGAAGCGCATCCAAATACAGCCGGAGCTGCAGGGTTATGGGGGGAGGAATGGGCACCCCAAGGCTAACGGAGGTGGTCGGGGGCTGCAGACACACGGGGCTGCTGCGATCCAGGCGGTGAAAACCTCCCTCAGTCAGCGAAACCCACCAGGCAGGGCTCTGCGCACACACAGAGAGGGCAAACCCTCATGTCTGTGTTTACGTACCGTAATCTCCCTTTAAATGGAGAGAAGGGAGTTTGGATCTTTATTTGCTTTGGCAAATTTGCTTGGGAGAACAGAGCTCCCTTGTTTGTCAAGCTGCCGAAACACATCTCCCCGCAGCGCCCCACAGACCAAGTGAGGATGCCCTGCGGTTACAGTTGGATAAAACCCAGCTCCACGTGTTGCTAATGGGAGCTCTTTCCAGTGATGAGTTTTGCTGGTCCAACAGCCCCAACCGTCCTCTCTTGGCTCTGCCTTACAGCAGCTAGACGTGAAAGCAGCAGGGTATCACCCCGGGCGGCTCATGCGGCTGGCATCCCCTCTGAGACCCAACGGGCGACACTCTAAAAATGCCTCTGCTGCCTCGAGAGGCTCAGACAGCCCTGGCAGAGGGCAGCAGGAGCAGGACTGCAGTTATCAGCCTTTCCCAGAAAGGTCAGAGCCGTCTGGTACGCGAGCCATGGCCATTCCTGCTCTGTCATTTGAGATGCGGAGGCAGCCGTCCCCATGCCAGGAATGGGCTGAGGCTGGGCTAAATATGTGATGGGCTGAATGGCATTTGAGCCCTGAGATTCCTGTTAGAGTCAGGGGAAAATCGCGGTGCTAAAATACACAATGGTGTTTTAAGCACTTAAGTTGGAAAGTAATAATCCCCGGTCATCATGGTCATGTTCCTCCTTGTGTGAATACCGGACATATAAGGGTTCAGTCCTCCCTGTCAACCATTTGGGTGCTGGTCCTTGGTGCCTGGGGAAGGACACGACCATGACAATGTACAGGCATCACGTATGCAGGCAGCGCTGCCAGCCTGTGCTCATGCCTCTGCCCTTGCTCCCGGGGGCTCTCCAGTTAAAGGAAGCAGTTGGCATGCTGGTTGTCTCTGGAAAATTCCTGGTCCCCAACCCTCCCTTCGCTTCCTGCCAATGGAAAGCATTTCCAACCTTGTCTCCTCTTAAAAAGTGAGACCTAAATCCCTCCTCATAAATAATCCAGGAGCTCCGGGTCCAACACAGGGGTCTTTGCTGGGTCACTTGCGGCACAGCAGAGCCTGGAGGGACAGAGGACAAAGGAACACGATGTTCAGAGGAGGCAGGTTTCGAGCTGAGCCATGAGAGGAGGGATCATTAGAAAAGCCTGTGGCTGTATTCCAGAGTCTCAGACTAATGGTGTATACTGGGCCCCAAATCAGAGCGGAGTCAGTGTGGGAGGCAGCTGTCCTGCTCAGCGCCAGCCCTCTCGGGAAGGCTGGACCACCTTGGGCTGGTGCAGATGATGGCCAAGCCTGGATGGTAACTCATGGGTTAATCTCATTCTGGTTTGGTTTTTCCCCTTTTTTTGTCCAGGCATCGTTTCTGTGCACCTCAAAAAGGACAGCCTCGGCAACCTGACCCTGATCGCCAGCCCCAGCCTGCAGCCGGAGAGCTGCACCCGGCTGGATAACACCATCAGCAGCTCCTCGGTGACAATATGGCACAAGTGCACGTGGGCTGCCAGCACCGGCACCAGCACCGAGCACACGCTTGTCAAGTGGAGTCACACACAGCTCACCAAGACCTTCAAAGACAGGTGAGGGTCTGCTGCTCCCTGCAAACCTCCTCCTGGTCCTCACCTGCTGCTTTGGATCAGGTCTAACCAGGATGGCTTTGGTGGCACAACTCCTGGTTTAAGGCAAACTGAGCAAAAGCCGTGCCCAACCGAGGTGAAGCAAAGCAAAGTCCAGCTTGGTGGCTTCACGGTTCATCTCTTCCACAGCTTGTGGATGGAGCAGGGCAGATTTGGCTGTCGCTGAGATGCTGTTGCTCAAATATGTGCCTCAAACTCTGCTTTAAACCTGTTTCCTCGGAGCGCAGCGTGCTCCAAAAGGAGGAGAGGCCCCATGAGAACAGCCACCATGCACACAGCACGTAACGCCTCGAGGTGGTTCGATCCCGTCCTCATCCCTGGGGAGAGCTGTCTCTGACAGGCATTGAGGTGCTTGCAAGCACACCGTGACCTCAGGGCTGCCAGAAGCTTTCTGCAAGACATCTTTCATCTCAAACTGGTTCAGAAAGGACCTAGGTCAGCTCTGACTGAAGGGTGCAATATTGCTACCGTGAAACCGCTGCCCTCGGCGTGATGGGAGTTATGGTTTTTGGATGAGCGAGACCAAGGCATGACCCTCCAAGGAGAACAAGTCTCCTCATCGCTCTCTCCCTGAAGCCGGCCCCTCTAAATTGAGAATCATTCCTATTGTTGGACAATTTGCCTGTGTTGTGCCCGTTAGGTAGATAAATAGAGATTCCTGGTCACTGGTGCTATGAATGGCGCTTTTCACAGGAGCCAAGCACACTTTGAAATTATAATGAAAGAAAATATTGGCACCCAGCAATAGCTGGCTTTCTGCAAATTACTTTTACGGAGTAACAAAGGATCTCCGCAGGTTGGATGTGATGAATATGTTTCCTTTGAGAGTCCCTGAAAATTTACCTTATCAAGTTTGAGGCTCTACAAAAGAGGAGAGGAGGGAATATTCTCTTCTGGAGCTTATAAATCAAACGTGTTCTTTTGTGTGTTTTGTCTAGCTGCCCGGGGAAGATGCTATTGAGGACAGACCTTCCGTACTGCACAGATTCACTTTTGGAAGATGCAAACGGAAACCAGCCAGAAAGAAACAGCTACAACCCCTGGGGACTGCACTGTCACCGGCAGCACCTGAACCGCATGTCCTCCAAGCATAATGAGAACAAGCTTCATCGTATCCTTTTTCCTCTCTCCCCTCCGGCATAGCCTTGACTACAAATAACAGCTCGTAATCAATGTGTGTGTTATTGCAGAGGGTATGCATCCCTCCTCTTCCCTGGGAAAATATAGAATATACAGAATATATTTGCTCTGTTATCTTCTCCCACTGTTCAGTTAGACTAGATGATCATTGTAGGTCCCTTCCAACTGAAATATTCTATTCTATAATATTCTATTGTATTCTAAAAAAAAATAAATAAGAAAAAGAAAAAAACACTTCCCATAAAGAGCATTCAGCATAAGTCAAGGATCCCCTTGGCATACATTTAAAAACACAACTACATAGGAATTAGCAGCTGCCTCGCCTTTTATTTTCCTATTACACTTCATTACCCACCAGTCATGTGAGTAATACAGTTTAACAACTTCCCCCCCACCCACTGGATTGAGCACAGCGCCAAGGCAAGGTGTCAGATTGACAGCCCAGGGCGATCGTGCCACCAGAGAATGGAGCTGTTGGTGCTTTAATTGGTAGGACTGTACTACAGTAAATTAACTGAAATTGGCAGCAAGGGGCCCATAGCAATGACACGTTGGTAAAATTGGCTCAGAAAGTCTCCTTGCAGTTGTGAGCTATTACGGGGAGCGTCAGCAGTTGCTCTGATTTAAGACCTCTTTCAATTAGAATTTAAAAGTATTGGTTTTTCCCTTAACTCATGTTCAGAGTTTCTCTTGCTTGAAAACGTGGTATCGAAATACAACTATCCCTGCATCCTGGACTTAAAGATGGGAACCCGGCAGCACGGCGATGACGCCTCGGAGGAGAAGAAAGCCCGGCACATCAAGAAGTGTGAACAGAGCACCTCTGCGTCCCTGGGCGTTCGCATCTGTGGGATGCAGGTAAGACAGAGCCTCGGACCTTTTGGTGTTTGCCCGACACACGGCTGGAACCCAAGCTGGAAATCTAAAGGGGCTCTTTCCTTTCTTGGTGTAAATTGAAGCAGTTTCATTCCCGACTCCCAGCAAATGAGGCTGTAAGAACTGGCCACTTGGCTGCGTGTGTGATCCTCAAACAGGAGAGGATGCTTAGGGAAGAGTACAGAATAGGGCACATATTGGGTAACCCTTTCCCCAAACCCTCTTTGACTTCTGGAGATTCGGCTGTGTAAGTACCACCCTGCACCACTGCCACCAGTATGAGCAGCTGGAACCAGTTTACCCCAGCTGAGAATCTGCCTGTTCATGAACACAGATTCCCCTCTCCTGCTCAGCCCTTGGCTGCTGCACAAAAAAGAACAACAAAAGAGCATCGTGTTGCCCGGCTCGTGCCTTCGCAGAGCTGTCTCGTCCTGTCACCGCAAGAGCGAGGGGGTTATTTTGTGCCCAAATATTATGGTTCCTCTTGCTCAAAATCGCTGCCCTTCCTCCTAGAAACCGAAACCATGCATTTGTTTCACTCACACTTCTCAAGCAGGTTTCAAAATGTTGTTCTGCTGTGCCTGAAGGATAATTACGAGCATGATGATTTTAAAGCACATATATAGCAGCGTAAACGGTGTCAAACCCTGTGTCCCTTTCTGGTCTCTGACATCCTCAGCAGATTATCCTTTAAATTACAACTGGCGTGTGAGCTAATTCTAAATTCACTCCCTCGCTTCTTACTCAGTGTTAGCAGAGCCTCACATACAAATTTCTGTCTACATCTTGTCTCTCTGTGTTTAAGAATGCAAGATTATTGCTACCCGCGCATTATGCATTACGAGAAGGTACAGAGCGGGGGTATTCCTGTACCGCTGCAAACTCCAACCACAGCCGGAGGGAAAACGCTGTAAATCATTAGTGACACGGCTATGACTTACAGCTATTTGGGTTTCACAGAGGTGTCATTTATAGCTGTTCAAAACAAGAACCTGCACTAGTGGTTTAAATTGAATAGTTTAAATCTCCAGAAGACAGGAGGTGGGATTCAGGGAGAAGCCTGCAGCACGTTGCCAGCGCTGCTAGATATTGCTAGACTGCAATTGGTGTCCCCTTCCTCAGTTTAGGGCTGAACTTTTTAGATTAGGGTGAAATCTAGAGCTTTGGGAAAACTGAACAACTGAGTCTGGATTGCTTCTGTCTTTCCTCAAGGTTTACCAAGTGGACAGTGGCCATTTTCTCTGCAAAGATAAATATTACGGCAGGAAACTCTCGCCGGAGGGCTTCAGGCAAACCTTGCGCCAGTTCCTGTGCAACGGTAACCACCTCCGAACGGACCTCCTGGAGCCCATCGTCCTGCGGCTGAGAGCTCTGCTTTCTGTCATTAGGAAGCAAAGCTCTTACAGGTTCTACTCCAGCTCACTTCTCATCATTTACGATGGACAGGAGCACAAGGAGAACATGGCACCCTTGGACAATCACCTTCACTTCCAAAGAACAAACTGCACCACGTCTCACGGCACGAGTCACTGCCGAGTTGACGTCCGCATGATAGACTTTGCCCACACCACTTTTAAAGGCTCCAAATGCAATCACACCACTTACGACGGCCCAGACCACGGCTATATTTTTGGCCTGGAGAATCTCATCAAAATCCTTCAGAATATCTCAGAAGGAAAATGACGAATTCTGTGAAATAGACCCCGGATTTCCTAGTGACCGATAGCCCTGAGAAGTACCGCATTGGGTCGGTTGTACGGGACCCTCACGGCTGCTGGGTGTCACGTGCACGGTTTGGAATGAGAGCATGGACAGCTTGCTAGGAGAGCGCAAAAACCACTACGTGCCATTGCTGAACTCAAGCGTAAAAAGGAAAGAGCTGAAAGAATCTGTTCTCTGGGCAATCAATCAGGAGATTTATTCTCCTTTCTCGTTTTACTGCTGTCCTTGATTTATTTGTGAGCAGAAAGCAAGCATTACTTGAAAGAGTCTTAATGATAAAAGAGGACCTGCTCACCTCTACGCTCATGAAGCCAAGCGGGCTGAGGAGATATCGCGCGTTTGAGTGAGACTACTAAAATGAGCTGGCAGGTCTGAACAGATTGCGGCAGTACTTTCACGCTCAACGCTACGAGCTGAACGCAGAGACACAAGCGGGACAGAAAAACGCACCCCCTGACATTCACGCTCCGCACGCCCAGCGCCGTGAGACGGCCGGGTGCTCTCTGTACGGCGCGGGTGTTGGAACACAGATACAGAAGATGCTGCAGAGGTTCTGTGCTGCTGAAGGTGTAAAAGCAGGGGGACCTCAGACCAAGACCGGGACCTTGCGAAGGTTTAATATCCCTGCAGGATTATAACAGGGCATGTTTCAGAAACTTTCTAAGCAAGGGGCTCTGGAGGGGCTGGAAGTATGGGAATGCGATGATTCTGTCAGCTACCAGTCACAAAAGCATTCACATCGAGGTATTTTTGCTTAAAAAAAAAAAAAAAGTTTAAAAAAAGTGTGAGACTGAGTCAGGGACTGGACATTAAAGGTCACCTAGAAATTCTTTGATACGAATATTGTGTGTGTGTTTGGAAGAGACACTAACAAAAGACTCACAATAATGTTTACAGCTTTTGAGGACAGATTTTATTATTATGGAACAAACACAATTCCTTCCTGCATGGCGTGGGAAACCTGAAAAAGAAGTCCTTACACAAGGACCAGAGCTACAGAACCCCGTTACTGGGGAGTGGGGATATAAATAAAATTGTCTAATTAACTCTCACCTGTTGTCCATCTCTTTTTCACTTCCACAGCATCCTTAGGTTACGTTATCTTTTGTTTAGGGCTGTGTGTTTTGAAGAGAGCTGTTATTTCCACAGGTTTAAACACCAGATCTCAAGAGACACCTTCACTTGTATTTTACTGCATACAGCTGGTGAATTGCTACAATTTATGGCCAGAAAATTTAAGTCATCTGGCCCAGTTGCATATTTCACTTGGCCTAAGGTCCATCTCGGAAAAACCTCATTATTTACTGGATATTGTTCACAGTGTTGTGTATTTCTTGCCCACAAACTCAGACAACTAAAAAAACCCCACAAACACTCCACTTCAGTAGTGAAAGGACTGAGTCATCAGCTGTCTTGGATCACACACATGCACAGGTGATCAGTGCTAATTGTGGCTGGGAACAGCTCTGCTGATGGGGTTTCTACAGACCCACCTCAGCATCTGCATCACTGCTGAGCCTCTTTTGGCTGGATGTGTGCACATCTGGAAGCAGGGAAGGGTGAAGAAGGGTCTAAGCACGGCACCAGCAGCCAGACCCCCTCGTCAGCAGAGCAACACATCCTCCTTGGCTGAATGCCTCACCTGCCGTTGCTCCTGGGAAGAAAACAGCAACCTGTTGCTTGCACAGTGATAGAAGGCATCCTGCCCCCTCCCTGTCACCCCTTATATACAGCACATAATTATCAAGTATTTAACCATTTGCCTGCCAAGAGGAGCTCCGAGACAGCATACAGTGTTATGTACTCCACGTGGAAAAGGGGAAAAAGAGGCAAGGCTTTCTAGGTTTTAAAACGGCCAGATGCCAAGCGTTAAGGCAGCTACTGCTGGCTGCATGGCCCGGGTATCTGCAGCACGGCAGGAGCAAGATCCCTTTGCCAGCTGCACAAGGCACGGCGCTCGGCAGCGCAGGCAGCCACGCAGCAAATGAACGGGCAAAGCCAGGCTGCCTTTCACCACCACCGGGGAGGCTGCGAGCCCTCCGGGGAGGCTGCGAGCCCTCCGGGGCGCTCCTCGGAGCCGCTGAGGAGCAGCGCAGCTCCCCAGGCCTCGACCCCCCCCCCGTGGGCGGCCTGCGGGCCTCGCCTGGCAGCTCTCCCAGCCCTCACCGAAAGCACCCCCAGGAACGGGGGGGAGGCGGACGGGGCAGCCTCCCGGGACGCCCCCAGCCCTCCGCTTCGGTGCTGCCCCCCGGCGGGCTGCGCTGAGCGGCAGCGCCCGTTCGCCCCCCCGCCATCGCCCTCCCGCCGGGGCCCGCCCCGCGCATGCGCAGCCCCGTGACCCCCCTCGCCCGCCGTAGCTCACGTGACCCCTCCATGGCCGGAGCCGCCGGCAGCGATGGCGGCCACCAGGTACCGGCGGTTCCTGAAGCTCTGCGAGGAGTGGCCGGTGGAGGAGACGAAGCGGCAGCGGGACTTGGGCGTCTTCCTGCGGCAGCGGGTGGCGCAGGCCTTTCGCGAGGGGGAGAACACGCAGGTGAGGGCGGCGGCGGCGGCGCACCGCGGCGGCGGCCTGCGAGGGCTGGGGGGGTGTCAAGGCGGGGCCTGGGCCGCGCAGGCGCCTCATCCCTCCGGCTCGGGGGGGCCGGGGGTGGCGAGGGTGCGATTTAACGATCTCTCGGAGGTGGCTGTGGCGGTTTCTGAGCGCAAACCTCAGTTTGGTGCTGACACGGGTTTTTTTTACCGTGGCGCCCCCCCCGCCTCGGAGCTCTCACGGTTGCAGTTGAGGAGGAGGTTGTGCCTGCGGGACTCCGCTGTGAAATGAGCCTGCCCCGGGTCTCCTCAGGGCCCCGCTGTGAAACGAGCCTTCCTTGGGTCTCTTCAGGGCCCCGCAGAGCCTCCCCCGTGTCTCCTCAGGGGCCAGGACAGACCTTTAAAACACAGGCCCCAGCATAGCTTATTCCCTGCATAGAACAAGCTGCGGTGATAGAAGGCACCCTGCTCCCTCCCTCCAAGCTGCCTTGTATGCCATATTCCATACAAGGTGCTTTGGAGAGCCCCATTCCCGTGGTTATGGAAGTGGGATACAAAGCATTGTGAATTTGTAAGCACCGTGCTGGAATCGAATTAATTAGTGTGGTTTGCTTACCATAATGATAGGATGATAGTGTGATGCAGTGCGGAGGACACAGCGAAATGCCTGGCACTGTGAGGATGCAGCGGCTATAAAATTGGATTCTGGCTACAGTTGTAATTGTGTTGGAGTTTAGGCTTTGGTCCTGAAATAAATTAGAGAAGTTAGTGCTTGACTTGGGCTGCAGACCTTTACAGGCTTGGAGGTGCTGCTGTGGAATGTAAATGTGCCCTTTCTTAGCATAAAAACATTGTTCCAGATGCGTTTTCTACTTCAAGGGGCCATTACAGGCACCTAATTCTATATTGGTCACCAGAATAGGCTGCAGCAGACATTTCAGAAAGCACTTATTTCTTTTTCATATGCTCAGGACAGCTGAATGTGCTGCACCAGTTGGCTACAAGATCCCAAAGCTGCCACTCGTCTTGAAAATCTAAACTGATGCCTGCAGCACTGATGTCAATTTGTATGTATAAAGGCTTAATACAGCAAAGGGAAATGTTCTGGTAGACAGCAGGAGGAACGTCTGAGAAAAGAACTAGGACCATAAAGGATACTTTGTCAGTTTAATGTCTGTTTTATTCACATGGAATAAGATTTGCTGATTTTATGAGGGGGGAATACTGTTTCTGCTACCCATTTAATAGCTATTTCTGCTGTCATTACTAAAACATTAGCAGGGTCATTTGAAATGTGACTGCAAGACACGTTAAGCTGAAGAGCACCTGCAGTGTGATGGTGCTTACTCTTGACAGTGTGTCTGTCCCTATGTCCTCTCTCCTGCAGCAGCCATTACCTACTGAATAAGAAGAGCCTTGCCTTAGTTTTCCTAGTTTGCACAGAGGACGCATTACCCGCCTTGTGCTGAACCTGTGCCAACGTCCCAAGGGCAGATGAGCTGTGTCATTTTATCCTGACATGTTTCTGTTGATACTATTCTTATTCATGTATCCGTTTGAATCATTTCTGTTTGATGTCATCGAGCAGCAATGCAGAGTTCTGGGTGAGTTGGCCCCCACTGTAAAATAGAAAAACAAGATGAAGTGCCATCCACGCTGCTAAATAGATGGCTCTGCAAGGCTGATGGATCTGCTAAGGTATTAGCAAGATCTTTCCAACTTACGGGACCAAAACAGAAATCCATTGACCCTTCACAAACTGTTCAGTGTCTTTCATGCTGTTTTTCCCTTATCAATTATAAACTATTTTTAGCTTGCACTGGGATTTTCTAACTTCCATCCTGGTACGTTATCCTGTTTGATGCTTTAGAATAAAACAGGCAGCAAAACTGGCCTTTGAGCAAGAAGTCTCGCAGATTTCACAGCAGTGGCCAATAAGCATAAGAAAACTGTCCAGCAGTATTCTCAGTAACTGTATTCACAGTTGATCTGTCAAATCTTTTTTGAGCAGAGTTTAAGGTCCATTCTGGAAATCACATGCCTCATTATTCTTGTAGGCCAAGCTGGTGAGCAGTGGAGGGGAAAGACAATGATCTGCGTTCTGGAGCAGCATAGTAGGGGTCACCAGCATCCTACATTGCACTGAGAAGTCACCTCAGCTGCTCCTTGACTGTCCTCATAAGCCTTGAAGTGATGTTTAAAATGCTATGGAGGTTTAAAATAAGACTTATGTGATACTTTTATCCCTTTCCAGATTGCTGACCCCGAGACCTGTGACCGAATGTATGAGAGCTTAGTCAGAATCCACACCAACTACTACAAAAACAAGGTGAGCTTTGGCATTAGCCATTATCCCTTTTTTAGGGGGTGAGTCGGTTGGCTGCCTCGTCCCAGCAGGCTTTCTGGGAATGTGTAACAGACAAATGAGCGCTCAGGTGGATGCAGCACTAGCTGGTGCCTCTGGTCACTCCGGGAAAGCTGCAGACCTCTGTGACATGTATGAACAATGCAGATGATAGTTCTTGGTAGGGATGAACAGAATTCTCAGAGCGTGACTGAAAATGAGCTCGGACCCTGCTGTGTGGGGATGTTTTTGCCTGTTTTAATGCACTGCAAGTAACATTTTTTCCCTCTCTCTCCTTCTCAAACCTACTTTCTTGTTTGTGAAGTATCCACGCCTGAAGGACACAACTTTCACTGGAGTGACAGTGGAAGATTGCAAGATGATCCTAGCAACAGGTACTAATACTGTGCTTGATTCGAGAATAAGTCAGTGCAGGAGATAAAGTACATTCTAGTCTTTGTGGTGTTCACTGCATCACTTCTACTAAACACCTGTGACTAAAGGACAGAATGGGACTGCCGTGCCAGTATATTAGGATGTTTAATGAGGAGTAAGTTCAGGAATAATCGAGGAGATCTTCAGTAATCTATCAGGGCGAAAAGTCAATTGAATTTTGCACTGGGCAGGAAGAGCAGAGGGTTTGCAAGGGCTGTTTGAGATCAGATAGCAGGAGCTGTGTGAAAGAAATGCATGTTTGCTATATCATACTAAAAATTCTCAGCTTCTGTTTCACCACGTTCAAATTCCCTTCAGTATTTCTCCTTTCGTATTAGACTTTGAGAGAAAACAGGGTACCACAGTGCAGAAATACTCTCAGCCAGATCATTTATTAAGTGCAATGTAGTGCAATTGCTAGTGCAATTTTGTTCTGCTCCAGTTCCTAACTTAGATTGCAGAGCGTGGAAACTGAATATTAGTTGTTAGTGATAAGGGACTCCCCGCACAATTGATTGGAAGGGAAAACAAACTTGCCTCAGGCCCTGAAATAGAAATTCATTAAGATGAAAAGTCAAAAAAAGGGAAATATATGTAAGGCAAAGCTTTTATAAGAGGGCTTTAATTCCTTTGCTTGTCTTCTTTTCATCCTCTTTCCCCATCTCTCTTTTCTCCTTTTTCCAGACATTTTGAAACAGATGGAAGACATGAAAAAAGGGACATGGAAAAAACTGCGAGAGAAGTTTTATGCCAAGAAACCTGACGAGGACTCAAAGTGATAGGCTAACTCCCCGATTCTCCACTGTATATATTCCTAAAGCACTGTATGTTGCCATGATGAATAAAACCATTTATGCCTCTTAGCAACAGCATTTCTGTTCAGACCCACACCTTACACCTTTCATATTTAGTGCTCCCCTCTTCTTTTTTTCCTGAAAATCTAGGACATAGCTTAACACATCTGTGCTAAAGCCATATTGGAGCAGTGTAGTGTAGAAGAAAGCACTTTGTGGTGTTAGACCTGATGCTTTGTATTACAAGAAGTGGAACAACCAGGAGATGCACAGAGCAAGTAGGTGTTAGCTTTAAATTTGCTTGTGAAGATAACAATAGTGATGATGTGAAAACATAAGTATGCTTGTATTTCTGTGAGTTAGCACTGGTAACAGTGAAATTGAGGGAGGGATAACTTTAATAATTACATTTCTTTTTCTTTTGAGAAGACGCAGGAGAGAACTGAGGGTGAGTTTACCATGGTGACAGTGGAGCAGTGTAAGAGTTTAATTGATATTTCAATCACATGCTGCAGCAGTGTGTTGCTGCTCCAGCTAGCTATACAGAGATTTCCCTCAGCGTGAAGAGAAGGTTCCATATGGGTTACTGCATAGCTGAGGGATAAAGAGAGGTTTTGATCTGTTCATATATAGGGCCATAAACAAATTTCAAGTGTGCTTAGTCCATTGCTATGGCCTATTTTTATCCCTTTCTAAAGCTTTAATGCTTGCATCAGTGTCTAGTCTTGGGAGATAGAGGTACAGGACTGTAGTTGGGGTGGCTGCAGCACTGCTTGGCTTGGGAGGATGAGTGTCTAGAACAGAGCTATGCCAGGACTCGGCTTGGCTCCAGGCAGCACCACCAGCTGTTCCTTTTTATGGGTTTGAACAGTGGTTTCCTGGCAAGTAGTGAAAGACTTTAAAACTTTGCAGCAGGCTCTAATCCAGAGCTTCAGAAAACAAGGCTGGTGTTCAAGGTAATTCTCCATGGTAGCATTCTTCTTGAGCTTCTGACTGGAGCATGATACCATATTTTAATGTTTAACAGCTGGAGCGGAGAGCATGGGGTTGTGGAGCACTTTAGGTCTTTGGATTGTTCTGTATTTCTATTTATCACAACCCCATGAGATACCAGAAAAAACAGGAAGGGCGCTTTCTTTACCATGTTTAAGTTGTTTTTATTATAACATGATTTTGTATTTAATTTAGTTAAGGCAATTTACACTTTAGTTCTTAAGTAACAACAATAACAAAAAAAAAAAAAAAAAGTAAAACATTACACCAGAGATGAAACTAAAACACAGGACACCCCTTCACAGTGAACTCCTGTAAACCTGCAGTCTCCTCCTACTACTGCCCAGATATCCTTGGTCCACAGAAGGCAAAAGACTAGTTCACACTAGTACAAGCTTGGATACTCATCTGGTGAGTTAAATTAACCAATCCATCTCCTTGAGTTTAGCTCCTCTTTACTGCACCACAGTGACGAACAGAATTCTTTAAATGGAGAGGGATCAGCATGGAGCAGGTACAGCAGATACGACGGCTGGTTTGCAAAGATCCACATGTACTAGTGCCACTCTTGGAATAAGTTAAATATTGCAGCCCTACAGCTAGTTACACTACACCTGAGGTGGAGGCCGTCAGAGTGTAGCGCATGGAGATAAAGATACAACCCTCCACATTTGCAAAATAAAGAGTTATTGCAATGAGGAATAAAAGTCCTGTATAATTTATCTTCCTACAAGGGCATGAGAATAACCTGTGGGTCCAGGTATCATGAAGAATCCTGGCCAGTCCCTGGTTCCCAAATTGCTTACAAGAGCTCTAAGGGAAACGTTGACTGTGAAGCCTTTCCACATGGTCCGTTTTTCTCTGACGGTGACATCCATGTGTGGAACCAGGAAGAAGCAGCCTCGTTAGCTGATACATATGTGTAGTCCCTCGGTGGGTGAAGCTGATGCTTCTTCTCCATCTTAGTGGTTCATGGTATTCTGGACATCCACAAACCCCATCCTTTGTCTGCGCTTCCGTTGCTCTGTCATCTAGAGTTCAAACAAGGACACAAGTGAGGTAGGAAACCAGACCACCTTTCCATTTACTAACAGGCTCCTCCAGTGTGTGACTGACCAGGCTGCTTTAAGCATCTGCCAGAAAACCCTGGGAGCTGGACTCTAGCTGATGAGGAAGTAAAGTAATCAAAAAGCACGTCCCTGGAACCCCCCAAAAAGGAGCTGCAGGAGCACTTTGTATCTGAAGTTGTACTGGCTTGGGCTGGTTCTGCCTCCTGTTCCTTGCAGTCGGTGTCTATTTTGGTAAGGACAGCAGGTTTCTACAGTCAGGTGCTCCTCAAATGTTCCTATTTTTAAAAATGTTTAGTACCTGTTCCTTCAGCTCATTGAGCTGGGAGGTGAGATGGGACACCAGCTTCATCGTGGTGTTCAGTTTGTCCTGAAGATTGCGGATCTCATTCTGTTCCCCTTCCCCTTCATTGCTGACCAGCGACATGGCTCGCATCCGGGGGAACCAGTCAAGGTTCTTGTTCTGGAAAAGCGACCACGGAGAACGGGAGTTGGAGAGGGGGTGAAGAGGAGGGAAGAGACGTGGTAGGATTTAACAGGAAACCTGCCTGTGCTTAGGGATTAAAGGAATTCTCAAAGGCTCCTCTTGTCTGTAACTTTGCACATTTTCTACATGGTCCATTTCTAGTTTTTTTTTCTTACAGCCTTCTGGGCTCAAGTTCAGAAGTTTTTCTTTTCTAAATTTCCTTTCCCTCCCTTCTTGCCTTGAAATCCCCTTGAAGTCACACTCTCTACTGCTTGGTTCTGCCTTTGGTTCAATCCTTCGATACACAGTACAAAACATCAAATAGAAAACGTGTTGTTGGCTGAGATTGCAAAGTGGAAATAACCAGCTAAGAAAGAACTAAGGCACAACAACGTTACTAAATATTTTCCCAAACCTGTTTTTCTTTGGCAAGCCCATTGTTCTCCAGTATTTCCTGCGGGCAGGCAGGTTGCAATAGCTGCCCTGAGAGGACACATACCTTTATCATCTGCGCCACGTAACTCTCTGGCCCTGTGTAGTCTGTCTTGTTCTTCACTCGAACCAGCACTATGAAGTACAAGTAGTTCCACATGTTGTGCTCGTATTTAATATGCTCCTCAAAGGACACGGTCTTGTTGTCAAACTTGTCCCTTTCAAGTCCTGCGAAAGGCAGTGGAGAAGGGAGAAGGTGGAGGGAGGAGATGGGGAGGGGAGGGGAGGAGAAAGTAGGGAGTGAGCAAGCAAACAAATGTGAAAGTACAGATAATTGCATCCTCTCCCAGGTGTGACTTTCAAGAAGTGCTTTTAATAATTAGTTGGCATTTAGCACACAACAAGCATCTAAAACAGGGGGAAAATAACCCAGTTGTGTATTCAGGAGGCTTCTATTTAAAGCACCCCTAGCTATGCTTCCTGCCTCTGTATCTAAAAGCATGAAATGCACCCAGTGGATCTTTTAAGAAAAAAGCAGCTAGACTTACTGGGTTTCTCCCTTTTGTTTGGATGCCTTCCGAGGACTGAAAGCATTCCAGAACATTTTCTGTATTTTATTTCCTTGGTAATATGGTGCTTTTTTTTTTTTCCACTGGCTAAGTGACAGTCTCAGGAGTGACAGAGGCACAGCGACATGAACTCCACAATGTGGCTTTTTAGTTTAACACCTCATTAATAGAGGGTGAGGAACAATACAGCCAATTTCCCCTCTCAGTTTGTGGCCTTGTTTAAGCCTCCTCACACTGCAGTGACCCACAGGTGAACAGTTTTAAAGTTTTGCTGTGAACCAAATGAAAAGCAGAAACCAAGCTGAAACTCCTTTCCTTCCTCAACCTTAGCGGAGAGGAAGAGCTTTGGGGCAACTCCTGCACACCGAGGTCCCAGCACTCACCACATATGAAACAGGTCGTCTTCAGGATCTCTTCCTTCTTTTGCTTCTCGCTCCTCAGGTCAGCAAAAGTGTCAATAATGACCCCAAAGATGAGGTTAAGGACGATGATAATGACAATAAAGAAGAAGAGGAGGTCGTAGACAACCCGAGCAGGAAACAAGGACTCCTGTAATGGATGAAAGGGACAAACGTGTGTCTCTTGCACATCTCCTCTAGCCACTCCAACAGCGCTGCCTCGTTACACGGGCCATGGGCTGAGGGTACCAGGTGAGGAGGAATAACAGGGATGTGACAGGGGAAGAGAGGAGGGAAGCACTGGAGGACAGTGTGGGGGACAGAGCTGGAAGTGGCCCAGTTCCCAGGGAGGGAGGGCAGCTGCACAGCAGTGTGTGCAGCAGGACTTAGCAGAAAAAAAGGGGTCCCGTGTGCTGCCCAAACTCACGTCCTTCGATGGCTTCCGCAGAATGTCACCCACGCCCCCGCCGTTCCTGAGGCCATGGTTCAGGACAGTGACGATGCACATGAGCAGCGTGTCGCAGGCACGTTCCCACTGGTCAGCGTCTGTTTCTAGAGTACCGGAGGGGGAAGTAAAAAAACCCAGAGCATTACAAAGCATCCAGAGCTGCAGGGATGCCTCTTGCTGCAGTGACGCAGTGGCAAATCTCCTGGGAGCAGCTGCTCATTGTGGGTCTCCCAACCAGCAACTTCCCTGCAGCTCCTCCAGCTTCCTTCTTGCTGTGGAGGTGTTTGGCTGAGCGCTCCTGAAGCTCCCGCTTGCTTTATGACTAAATTGAATCTACTTCAACATTTTTTTATGCCAGGGTCAGTGCAAAATTTGCAGGCCTCTTGCCTCGTATGTGTCAGAGAGTGGGTGGTTTGTTTCCATCTTTGAAAAGTTACTGTCGGATTTTTCTGAGCTCACTGACAAACCAGGCAGCCAACGTACTGTTTGTCTAACAAACAGAGCTGACCTTTCTAACGAGCTCCCTTACCTTCCAAGGCAGCGGGCACAGCAGAGCAGCTAATTTTGTCACCGCTGCATGACTCCATGAAGGTCTCCATGTTCCTTTGCATCCCCAAGGGGTCATCTGCAAGTAAAACACACCACAGCCCTGTCAGAGCACCAGCTTGCCTTAGTAACGCTCTTCGCTGCTGTCACGGGTGCTTTTCAACTGCCTCTTCTTGTAGCTTTCAAGCTTTTCGGAAAAAAAGAGCTGCTTTGCATTCTCCTTTCCTAGGCTTTGAACCTTTTGCTCACGTTTCAGTAAGGCCTCTACAGTGCTAAAACTCCATTCGTAGCTGCCCACCCCCTTCTCTGCAATCACTTATAGCCCCAAAACCCTGCATGAGGACCCGAAGTCAGCACAGGTGTCTTCTCTGCCAATTCCAAAACCAGTGCTACAAAGAGTTTGCACCAAGGGTATAAACCCACGATGCTCTCACACATAGACACGTGTGTGCTTTTGCAGCGGGGAGGGAGCAGGGTCTCATGCAATGGTCCCGCTGCAGAAGGGGACCCACGCTCTGCCCCGTCCCTCTCTAGCCCGGGCACCACAGCCAGCGAGGGCAAGGGCTGAACAACCTTTGGCTTTACTGTCCGGCAGCCGGTCCACCTCCAGGATGAAGTCATCCTTCAGGAACAGGAAGCCCACGATGGAGAAGAGGTAGACGAGGATGAGAGCCAGGAGGGCTGTCAGCAGGATGGAGCGCCCGTTCCGCGTCACGCTTTTGATGACGTTAAACAAGGTCTCCTCACGGTAGATCAAGTCAAACAGCTGAAAGGACCCAGGAGCAAAGAAATGCCGTGGGGTGCTTTTCTTGATAATGCCTGACCTACCTATAGTGCCTTTTATCCTGAGATCTTGTATCACTCAGCAGACCTTGACTAACTTTCACATAAAGCATTTAAGTTTCCCAGCTTACTTTAGCAAAGCAGAGAAGAATGAAGGGACTTATCACAGCGGGAGGGCCAAGAATAGGACACATGCACCCTGCCTCTGCTCTCACCTCAAGTTGTCTCCCAGCTGACCCAGTTAAAGTACACAGTAGTGATTAGAAAGAGAGATAGCAAAAGGCCAGGAGAGAGACAGTAATAGATACTGTCGGAAGGCAGAAAGATCACCCTATACCAAGATTAGAGCACAGTGTATTGTTCTCACTGCTGTTATTGATCAGCCCCTGGAAGGTGTCACAGGAAACTTCTAGCCCCTAACAGGGGGACTCCATGCCCCAAACGTCTGCATCTACTGTACCAGGATGCTGTAGAAGAGTTCGTGCACAAAGAGTCCCAGGACGCTCGTCAGGATGTAGCCAACGTGGTAAAGAAATTCCACGTCCATGATCATGGCCTTGTAGCCTCGGATGAAGGTCCCACGATTGCCCACGAAGCTCACCACAAACACAATCTTGTTGGTCAGCTGGGGAACAACCAGAAATGGGAGGGAGTGGGGTTTGCTGCACTTTATGAACGCAGAAGACCCTCCTGTGTCGTGGGCTGCTACACTCTTTTTCCAGCACCTGGAGAACTTACATTGAGACCTCCCAGTATGTTCAGAGTGAGTCCAATCCCCAAGTAATAAATCGATCGCAAGATCAGTGCCACGAGGAGCGGTCTGACACCGTAGCGCTTAGTGAACAAGGCCATGATGGAGAAGCAGATCAGAATCCAGAAGAGCAGCGAGATCAGTGGGGAATCCAGCACTCCTGGGAAGAGGAGACCCACAGCAATTAAATGGCATGAGATTAAATGCGTGCTGCCAACCCAACACTGTGCTGCTGTCCAGGAAAACTAATGTGCAGATTACCAGAAGGAAGAACGAGAGAAATTATGCTTGACTGCAAAGACAATGTCCAACAATCGACTAAGATGGTTCCTATTGATACATTTTTCTACCATCTTTTATCCGAGGTCTCAAAGCCCCTGTAAATGATGGAGGATTTGCTGACAGCAGGTACGTATGCTGTTGTTGCTTCCCCTGTTTTACCAACAGGGAAAGCACAGCCCAAGGAGAAGAGACTTGTCCCTATGAAGGAAGCAGTGGGAGGGCTGAAATCTTGACTCAATCCCCTTCCTTTGACCAGCAGAAAGGACTTGGGGCTTTAGGAGTCCAAAGGAGACTGAGGGTGGGGGCAGTACAGGTAAGGAGACCAGTTTTCCTGCATGTGAATGTCCCCTTTTTCTTGCGCCTCGAGGAGCAGCAGCTGCTGGGGCACTTACCCATGGAAGTGGCTTCAACATAGGGGTAGAAGAAAGCAATGATTATGTTGATGAAGACAGCCAGGTTGAAGGAAATGCTTCCCCAGAGTGTCATTCTGCGGGAGAACCAGTACATCAGCGGCATGCCTGGAGGGAGAGGAGGCAGACACACAAATCTCAGCCAACTTTGTGCCAACCAGGGAAGGTTTTGTCCTCCCAGACACCTGAAGGGCTCGGCTCAGCACAGCTAGTAGGCCCAGAGGGACCCTCGCCTCCCACTCCCTTCAAAAAGGTTAATAAAAGCTCCCTCCTCATCTGCTGAAATAGGAGCACAGGTTCAAAGCGTTACTGCTCACAGTTCTTGGCTTCTCGGCCCTTTGACCTGCTCTGGCACCCTGGAATCAGATCGGCTCCGTTCTCCTCACCCTCCTCCCCATCTCCCACCTCCTGCAGCCTCACGTCCTCCAAAACAACCATGTCTTTGTGTTTTCAGCGCTGGTGCTCGGTCCCAGAGGGGACCCAGCCAGCAATTTCCCATCCATACTGGGAAGCTGTTTCCTGCTGAATTCCTAAGATAGTTTTGACTGGATCTGCATGTGTTTTCAGAGCTGCTGCACCACCCCTTAGCTGCATCGCAGCATTTACAGTGCGACTCTTTATCAAGCTCCTGTTATTTTAAGGCAGGATTTCCGTTCTGATGCAGCCCTGAAAGCACCTAAGCGGGTCTGCGGGGTGCAGAGAAACAAGTTTTATTGCCCATATGTAGCTGTTAGATCCTGGCTTAGGAGAAGGCAACTGAAAATAAATGAAGAGAAGGTTTTCCAGGGGAAAACACCTGCAGCTGTAATCCCAGGGAATGGGCTGTAAGATGCATTTCAGACTATGCAGGAACTGCACTAACAAGCACGGAGGAAATACATCCCATGGACCTTGATTAACCTCCACCCCCTGCAAACTGTGTTGTGCTCCACAGAGCAAGGGGCACAAGGAGCTCGGAGCTGTGATTTCCAGGCTGCTGCCAGGGTTTGCCTCCCAGTTTCACAGCAGGGGCTATTCGAAGTGCCCGTGCTGGTGGGGGGGAGCCCCAAGGGAAGGGCTGGGTTGCTCTTACTGCGCAACTTCTTCTGCCATTCCATCTCGTTGTGGAGGAAGGACGACTGGTCGAAAAAATCACTGACTTTGCTGCCCTGCTCATCCTGCTCCGTGGTGGTGAAGAGCCGGTACTTGGTCTCCTTGGTGAGGAACTCACAGATGCCAGGCACCGGGAAGATTATCTGCTCCATGCTGCGGTCCAGGCGCACAATCTGCAGGAAGCAGGGCCAAGGGGAGGGTGCCGTCAGATCCTGCCCCTGCCACGCTTCGCTTTCCTCTTTCCTCGACCCAACTGTGCCTTCCCCTCCTCCCTCCCACTCCGCTAGGCTCCAAACATCACCGATCACTCGGCTGTAAAATCCACCCAGCAAAACCAGCCCTGGCTGTGCTGGAGGAAAGCTGAGAGCGCACGAACCCGCGCTGGCCCATGGGTGAGGAGATGGCACACAGGGACGGGGCTGCCAAAACGGCTGCACCCCCACTGCTGCTGGGAGAAAAAGGAAGGGTTTGGGGGCAATTTGTCCCTCCCCAGCTACCCGAGGGCTCTGCTGACACCACCAGCTCCCTGCAGAGCCAAGGGTCCATCTGCTTCTTGCCAGCACAGGGATGGGAAGGCTCCTAGTGCAAAATAACCGGGCACGGGGGAGCTGGAGCCCGCGTGGGCTTCACCGACCGCGTCCATTCTGGCAACCCAACAGGTCTTGCCTCAATCTGGGATGTGTGTTTCTCATAGTACGCCAGCGGGTCCTCCTCCTCCTCCTGGACCGGGGCCGTCGACTTCAGCATCTGCGTCAGCTGCTTGTTATTGAGGCTGAGCTGGGAGGGAGGGAGAGGGAGAGAGGATAAGAGTGGCCTCAGCCGCAGGAGCCAGGTCTAACTCTGCCCTGACAACAGCGTTCCTCAAAATCTACCAGAGCTGATGAGATTTCAGGGAAAAGCAAATGAATTAAAGCTTCCTAAAGGGGTACAAGCCTTCCCTGAGGTGACAGACATCCGATTCCCTGCTATAATTACATCCAAATGCTGCTAATCCACAAATTACAAATCAATGCCCAGAAAACCCCAGGGAAATCGTATTACTGCTGAATCTCGTTGGGGATCTAAGGTACCTAGGCAAGTAATGACAGCAAAGGACTCCGTCCTTCCTCTTCTGAAGGGAAGGGGAGAAAGTGGGTACCAGCAGGACCCCATCAGGGCCACCAGCCTGTCTCTGTGGCAAGCTGGGTGTCATGCTATGGCTGAGCCCCACAAATACGGCTCTCCACAGGTTGGTGCACGTGCCTTTGGACTTGTAGTTTTGCCTACAAAGCCACTGATAAGTCTGTCTGTCTTTAGTCCCCCTGGGGAATACCAAAACCCATCAAATCTTAAACAACAAAACGCAGGGTGGCTCAGCGAGGGTGGGAGAAGCAGCTCTGTGCGGTCCCCGGTCAGGGTCTGGGGGGGCTCTGCCTCCCTTCCCGAGGTACCATGGATGAGATGCCCTCCTCCTCCTCCTCCTGGATTCGCTTCACCGGCTTCAGGAGCTGCTGCAGAGACTTGTTGTGTCGGGATAGCTGGAAAAGGGACAGGAATACCTGGGTGAGCACAGGGGAGCGGGACACGGGGTGCGCAGGGGAGGGGGATGGACAACAAGCTGCAGGGCTGGCTCTTCACAGCAGCCAAAAGCACATCTCCCAGCCATGCCTCCCCGAGGAGGCCAGCCTGGCTGGAGGAAATGTAAATAAATACAGAGAAAGATGTGCCAGTTGGTGAGTGGGAGCCCAGCACAGTGCGGGGAGCCCAGCCTGGCAGGGACCCTGCTGTCACAGCAGACTGCAGCATCAGTACCTGCAGCGCCAGGATATAAATGTTGTGGCCGACTTCCCGGGGGGAAACCTCGGCGTTTTCACACTCCTCCTCCTGCAGATAGGCCTTCTTAATCACATCGACCTGGAAGGCAGCAGAGGGACAGTGAGCTTCTCCCCATCTCCTCGCCTTGTCTTCCTCCTCCATCCGTGAGTGGCCCTGGGAGCACCATCAGGCAGGGATGCTCATGCAGGAGGTGGTGTGTGACCGGTGTTGCGGCAACAGCCGAGATGTTTATTGGATTGTAAACCAGAAACTGCATCAGGACCCACGGGCAGAGAGGTCCAGCGATGGGCACGACCAGGGCAGGCTGGGGGCTCACTGGGGCAAGGCTGTGGGTGTTTCGCTGTCTGCCCTTACCAGTTCCTGCGGGCGGAGGCTGATGAGGATCCGCTCAGCGTTCTCGCTGTCGTGTCTGCTCTCCATGAGGGCCAGGAGGAGCTTGGAGGCATTGTCCTGGTGAGGAGAAGCCCTTGCTGAGGGGAGTTGTGCCCTGCCTCTGCCCAGGTCGGGCAGCAACCCCCCATTCCCTGGTCAGCTGCAACTCCCTAGTGCTAGAGACATCTGAACCTCTCACAGTGGAGATGCACCAGCCCGGTCCCACGAAGTCCACACGCTCCACGACCTGACACAGCAGCTTCCTCACCCCCGCAGCACACCCCATGGCCACGCCAGTGAGCCCACGCACATGTACCCCCCCACCCCAGCCCGAGGCTCTGCCCACCTTCAGCTGCAGGACCAGGTCCATCCGGTACTTGCAGAGGGGGCTGATGTCGTTGAGGATGAGGGCTGTGATGATGTCGATCCCGTTGGACTCGTGGGTCACGATGCAGCTCTGGGGAAGCAATGCAATGTGTTATTCCACGGATGCTGCCAGTCCTCCCGGCTTCACCCTCCAACACTGCCCAGGTCAAAAACAGTGCCCTGCCTACAGCGCTGACCTTGCCTCATTACCCCAGGAGCCCCAAATCTCCTCTCCCCATGGACAGGGCACCATTTGCATCACTATATTATTTAACCCCCATTTCACAGAATCAATCAGGTTGGAAGAGCCCTCTGGGATCATCGAGTCCAACCATTGCCCTGACACCACCATGGCAACTAGACCAGGGCACTAAGTGCCATGTCCAGTCTTACATTTGCATCTAGCCAAGCAGTAGCTCGTAACCCATGCAGTGTCCCCGTGCACCCTGGCATCCTCTGCTGCCCACGTTCTGCTCCCGTTCACACCCTGGAACCAAGAGTTGCCCCTGTGCCCACTGCTTTCCCACACATCCCCCCCCAAATCCTCCCTTGGGTGCCCCTGAGAAGCAGCGAAATGCCCCAAACACACCAGGAACGACCCAGACTTGCAGCGATACCCACAGACCTGGTTCTCATGGCAGGGCCCTTGGCAGTACTCGGTCAGGGTCTCCAGGGTCTGGGTGATGAGGGCCACGTTGTACTCGTTGATGTAGAGGCCCAGCAGCCCCAGCCCCCCCGTGGTGCTGCCACACATGATGTCAAGGAACTGCAGCGTCTCGCACACCAGGTTGTAGTTGGTCTTGTTGTTCTGGCACCGGAGGAAGTTCTGTTGAGCAAAGCATGCAGTTACAGGGCTGAGCAGCACCGCTCTGATGGGGGGGGTGGTCCTGATCCCCCTCCCAACACCCCTTCCAGCTGCAGTTCGATGGAGAATGGGGCTGGGGCCACCCCTGTAATGTACAGACCTACGAGAGCAGCACTCAGTCCCACGGACACAGTCGTGTCATGAACTGCTCCATCCACAACACCAAAAGTTATCCATAGGGATGATGCATTTGCAGATGGGGAAACTGAGGCACAGAAGCTGGTGCAGTGCCTTTTTGGACCAAACTGAGGCAGAGCCCAGCCTTCCCACACCCCTGAGGCCTCTGCCCTGAGCCCTGGACCCTAGGAGCCCCCGTAACCAACCTGCAGGTCCCGGTTGTGGTTCTCACAGAGCAGCTGCAGGAATCGCAGGATCGGCTCCATGATCAGGACCGTCACCCCCATTTCATTGTTCTGACCCTGCTCCCCAGTGTCATGGCCCTTCCGAAACCCTATGGCCATCGGGTATCGGGAGGGGGTGCCAGGCATCAGGAACGTGTCTCCTCGTCCTAGAGGGCAATCCAACCTCGTTAGCATTGGGCTATCCAACGGGACAGACATCGGCTCTACCAAGGGGACACAGCCCCATACCTTTGGTGCCAGGGTCAGGCTCATCTTTGTCCTCACGAGGCTTGTTCCCGATGTCACTCATGTTCACAGACACCGTGGACTTGGTCTCCTGCTGCGCCTTCTTCATCCGGTCATGCAGAACTTTGAAGAACTTCTCCGACTTCTTGTCGCTCGTCATGAGGTTGTAAAAGGATTTCTGGGAGGAGGGAGGACAGCTGTTCAAGTCTCCATCATGAAGTCCAAACTGTCCCTGCCTGCCCCTCTGATTTGGTAGCCTCCAGCACTCAAGACCTTGTCCGAGATAACCTGGTGAGCAGGTTTATTTCTGTGCAACCGTCCTGGACATCACAGTCCTCTTGGATTTACAGGGGTGGATCATCCCCTGCCGCTGTGCTCTCCTGCTCTCCTTCACCCTAAAAGCAGGGTTAGGGACAGAGCAAGCAGCGATTACAGCAGCTCCAGGTCTGGAGCCCTACTGGTTTTTGCATGGACGGTTTGTTGACTTCCCCGTGATAACAGATTCAAGATAACCCACGAGTTACCACCCCAGAGCTGCAGCCCTGAGCCATCTCAGCGATACCCGGCAGAGGGCATCAGCATTGCTCCAGAACCAACCTGCAACAACCTGCCCCTTTCCCAGCATCCAGCCACCAGCTGGAAAACCCCAAACCAGACAGATTTCTGCAGCTCCTCCTCCAGCCAGCCAGCAAACATGCAACCCAACGGTATTTTGGCAAATCCTGCTGCCCAGGGGCAACCCAGGACCGAGGACTGCCCTGCACCCACACCTGCCAAGTGCTGGGACCATTACACTGCACCCATCAAACCGGGGCTACCCGCCAGGGCTGTTGCCCACCACGCAGCCAGGGCTCAGCACCTGGATCTCGGTGTTGCCCCCGTCCAGTAGCCGGATGGCAAGCAGGATGCTCTCTTGGAAGATCTTCTCGTTCTTGGTATTCATGATGAGGTCAGCCACCAACTTGGTGGCCCCTTCTCGGTCCAGCCGGCACTGGACAGCAGCGATAGCAGACCAGTCCTGGTCTTGGCCTGCATGAGAGGACACGGATGGACGTGATGCTGCTGTGGTGCAGGAGAATGAGAACCGCTAAATCACTGCCAGGGGCATCTTAGTCCCATCCCTTCATCTCCCCAAATGCTTTACACCCATGGTGATGGGGGCATGGCGGCCAGCTACGGACCTGGCCCATCATGGCTCGGGAGCTGAGCATTCAAGGTGTGTGTGAGACAGGGAAGGTGCAGGAGACGGGCACTCACCTCCCCCAGCAACATCCACGATTTCTCCTTTGGAGCTGGACTTCTTGTTCTGCAGGTAATTGTTCAGGAGCATTTTCCGCAGCAGGTTGCCCTGCCAAGACAAATAAACGTGGTGAGTCTCCCAGTGCCAGCGCTGGAGCAGAACAAGGCTGCGCACCCGTGGGCTGCGGTGGGGAGGGCACTGCCAGCCTGCGAAGGGGGGCTGCCCAGACAAGGAGCGGGGCTGAGGACATGCCATAGGACCATGGTGCTTACCCTCTCACCGTACTTGTTCCTCTTCACCAGCATCTGCTGCAGCGTCCTCAGCACCTTGATGCACAGCTTCTCCTCCGTCTCCATGAGGTCCTTGGTGTGCTGTACCAGCCTGGCACAGCAGAGCCACCGTCACACAGCCGAGAGGGACAAGGGGGTCCCTGAGGGAACCATCCCCGCCACCGCTCCAGGCTGCAGGCACACCCCGGGATGCACAAACCACAAAGGATGAAGGTCACCAGCCCTTCCCAGCACTCCCAGCAACCCCTGGGCAACTGCAAAGCATCCTCACTTGGACAGGAAACCTCCGCTCTCACAGCGCTGAAACGCCTCCGTCCCCTCCATGAAAAGCAGCTCCGGCCGGTGGAGGACATCCACGAGGACAGACAGCTCAGCCTCCACCAGCGGCTTCAGGCGGTCCTCCAGGGCGTTGATGATGTCCTACAAGTCACAGCACACACCTTTAGGGCCAATGCATGCCTAGGAGACACGAGCACCAGAGAGGGACCCCTGCAACACCAGCGCCTTCTTGCTAGTTGAATCCACACCACCGTCACCCCCCTGCCCCGTACCTGCAGCTTCTCTATGATGTTCTTGTAGTCCCACTGGTTGGGGGTGGTGGAGACACGGGGGAAGGTCCGCGTGGCCGTCTTGTAGCTGGATGTGTTCCTCTGCACGGTGCTGGTGGAGCTGCTGTTGAGCAGGGAGCTGACGTGGGCGTCCAGGTCCATGGGCAGCGCGATGGAGCGGCTCTTGGCTGCAGGAGATGGAGCCAGGGTTGGGGACAGCCACAACCCAGCCCACACCATCGGCTGGGTCCTACCCTCTGCCTTGGGCTGGGCACGCCTTCACCAGCCCTTCATTTGCACCAAAGCTTTGGGTTAAATACAAGAGGAAAGTCCTCCAGGCTGGTGAGGGGTAGAGTATTTCCATCCCTCCCTCCCCACTGCAGCACAACGTTGCCCACAGGTCCCCCAGCCCAACGTAGGATGAAAAGAGGCACCACCTCCAGAAAGCCCAGCATGGAGACATTGTAAGCCTCAAATGACAGAGGCAAATCCCCACCCAGTGTCTAACCACCAAGCAATCCTTTCCGCACAGTGACTCAGTGCTAACAACCCTTCTCCTGAGTCAGGCGGCCACGGGCAGGCTGAGGGCAAAGTCCTGGCGAGGGAAAACCACCATAAATGCTGGCTTTGTTTCCAGGGATACACCAGGGATGTCCCAGCCAAGCTCAGGCTTTGGTTACCCCCACACCACCCTGCTCATGCCTGGAGATGTAGCTCAAGAAAAAAAAAGCACATCCCAGAGTCCAACCTCCCCGCTCCCGGCCGGCAGCCTCTCGCCGAGGTGCCCTGCCAAGACCTGCAGGAGGGACAACGGCTCTTGCTTGCTGCTGGAGTGGAGGCAACCAAAGGTGGCTGCATCCTCGGGGTCGGTGGGGAACAGGGCATCCCTCCGGCACGGCCCCTTACCGACCATGGCCAGCGTGCGGATGCAGGCTTCCACCGAGCTCTTGTGCTGCTGCTGCAGCCAGGGACACTCCAGCAGCCTCATGGTGGACTGGAGAAGCTGCACCACAATGGTCTGGTGGGTCTGCAGGAGAGAGCAAGTGGGTATGTATCAGTGCGAGGTGTGTCCAGAGCTTGTTTCGGGGGAACTCGACGAGCCCCTTTCCTCCCCTGGCCACAGCTTGGCCATGCAGCACCTCACTACCTGCAGCGAGGTGCTGTTCTCCGAGAAGGGGGAGCTGAAGAACGCGTTGATGGTGTCCAGCACCACCGTCAGCACGTACTTCTCCAGCGTGGGATCCGGCAGGCGCTTCTCTCGCTTCTTGCACATCTGTGGGGAGAAGGGAGGATGCTGATGGCACCAGGGCGAGGCAAGCACGTGTTCTGGACAGATGCCGCTGGCACCTTGCTGAGCCAAGGGATGTGGCTGGTGATACAGCTCCTGGGTCTATGCCAAAGAGCCCTGACTGCTCCTCAGCCCATAGTGTGGCAGCTACACAAGTCCCCATGGTGCCCATGCTCCACAACTGGCTCCCCAGGCTCCAAGGGAGCCTTGGAGACACCAGTCTGTCCCCATCTGATGCAGCAGCTGCTGCTGCCGTGTCCCTCCCACCCAGCCCTCCCCACACACCCGGGCCATGTCCAGGGTGAAGTTCTCAAAAAGAGTCCAGATGTGGTTGCTGGTGTAGATCTCCTTCATCTCCACCTCTGTGTCCACGTAGCAGTGGTTGACGAAGTTCACATAGGCCATCTTCACCTGCCAAGGAGAGAGGCAGAGGCACCATCAGGAGAAGGCAATCAAAGCAAAGCCACCAGCACCCTCCTCGCTGGGCACCCCGTACCTCCGTGATGCAATCCTCATGTGTCACCACCCGCACCACGTCCTCCAAGGGCAGCAGGGATGTGCACTTGATCTCCGTGTAGACGTTCTTGCCCTCAGCGCAAGCAGCCAGCAGGTCCACCAGTGAGATGTGGTACATCAGCGGGCTGTTCTCCTCCACCCCATCCCTGGCTGCTGTCATCATCTCCAGAAGGGTGGCCAGTGAAGTCTTGTCGTTGTAGAAAACCACCACGTCATCCCCGGCATTGGTGAGCTGCAGGGAAGGGTCAGTGGTCACCGCTTTGGAGGAGGAGGGTCAGAAACCTCGCAAGGCAGAAAACGGTGTCCTCTGCAGCAGGGCGATGAGAGGGAGCACCCGGTGAAGGGTGAAAGGGCCGTGCATTTACAGGGAAAAGGAGGCATTTGCACTGCAATCAAAAGTTGCAGCTTGTGGGACTCCAAAACAGTTATTGGCTCTTGGACCTTGCATTGAGCTCCTGGAGATGTTTCCTACTCCAGGGAGAAGCCAGCATGGCCAGCAAGGCTCTTCCTCAAGGAAGAAGCCAACCACACGCCTCTCGGGAGCTGTGCCCTGGTACACCCCACGCTCATGCCCCACGGGCTGGGGGCAGGGGTGCTCACCTCGGTCATGATCATGTCCTGGCACTTCTTGACGTACTTGCCCTCGGCCTTGATGATGGTGTGCAGGAAGTCGAGGTACTGCACGTGGCGGCCGTGGGTGGCCACGCAGTGGATGAAGTGCTGCGGCACCGTCTCGTTGATCTCTGAGCAGAGCTGGTAGTTGTTGAGGAAGATGTGCTGCATCGTCTCAGCTTCCAGGAGCTGTGGGACCAGGTGAGCAGAGTGAGGCTGGGGGCTGCGGGGAACAGCCTCCCCTCCTGCCCTCACCCTTCCTCTCCCAGGCTCTGCTCCTGGCTTTTGTAGCTCTTGCTCTGCAGGAGCAGGACTGAAGTGTGTCCCTGTGCTGCTGCCTGTGACCACCCTTTGGTCCCCTCTCCTTACCCCCGGGGTCAGGAACAGGTTGAGGTGTTTGTGCAGCAGGGCTTGGTTTTCCTGATTGCCAGCACAAAACTTCTGCAGGAACTGGTGGGTGAATTTCAGGATCTCCATCATCTTGGCATCACCCTGAGGAAGGGCAGAGAAGAGAAATACCCAGAGCTGGCAAAGGATGGAGAGCAGCACCTCCTGCCTTGCCCAGCTGCAGGACCCAGCCACGCAGAGGGGTCCCTGCATCCCCCACCCCTTGCCCTGGGCACTTCAGGACCAGCCAGCTTCTGCCCACCCACCTTCTCATAAGGGATCTGCAGCAGATCCAGCATCACTTTGTGGGCATCCATGTTCTTCAGAAGGCGCTGCTGCTTCTTGCGCACTTGCTCTCCAACCCCGCACATCTTATTCAGCCGCTCCAGGATCTGGGGAGAGAAGGGCCATGGCAGAGGGGAACTGAGCCTGTGAGCCCATCAGGATGGCCACCAGCATGGCAAGATGTGCCCTCCATAAACCCAGGTGCTCCCTGCATCGCTCACAAGTCTTGGCACCCCCCTCAGACATCCTCCTTCCAGCACCACGCAGGGAGCCCTCGTACCCGTCACCGATCCTCTCCCCTCCAGTCCCCCCAGCGCAAGGCTCACTCCCGAGCCCCGGGGATGTGACAGGGCTCCTCCTCGCGCTGAGCCAGCAGGAACAAGTCCTGGCTTAGACTCGTTTCTACTGAACCACAGGAGAGCTTGGAAATCCCCCCCAGGATTTCACCCTTTCCCTTCTTGCGGGTGCACCCGTGCCAGCCCAGGCCAGGCAGACATCGCTGCCGGCGCCTCCAGGAACAGCCCTGGGGACAGGAGTCGGTCTCACTTACCCCCTTGACTATCTGATAGTTCTCGCTGCTCTTCTCTCCCGGAGCAATGACCTCTTCGTCAGCAGCATGCTGCAAGGGGACAGAAACAGCACCAGGGTCCCACTGCACCTCTCTAAAGCCTGGGGCAGAACTGCAGGACCCTCCCTGACCCTGCTCTTCCAGGGAGAGGGGTGAACGGCCCATCAAGAGGCATTAGGTGTTGGATTGAAGCTAGCTGCTCCTCTGCCTCCCACTCCTCTCCTGCCCCAGCTCCCAGGGTCTTGCTCAGGGCTCTCACCTCTTTCTTCTCCTTCTTGTTCCCCTCCACCGTGCTGTCCCCTTTGCTGCTGCCTTTCTTGTCCACCCAGAGCTCTGATTTCTCCACCATCGTGCGGAGCTTGTCCAGCTCCGACTTGATGACCTTGTAGTTCTCAACATCCTGGGCTGAGATCAGCAGCTGAACCTGCAGTGACATTTCCAGAGGTTTCCAGTTTGGGGCACGAATCCCATTCCCCTCCCCTTCCAGACCTCCATCCCAAGGAAAGCGGCCAGAACCCATCCCACGTCCTGCACCCACAGCCAAGTGTGGGCTTAGAGATGCTCCAGAGCAGCAGTCCCACCAGGGTTACCTGTTTGAAGGTGTGCAAGACCTCCTGCCTCTGGCTGAAGTGCTTGAAGAGGAGCTGCAGGGAGCCGGAGATGAGCGGCGGGTAGTCGTGCATCGTCAGGTGGATCAGCACCCGCAGAAACATCCTCCCTCCCTCGTCATCCACCTCTAACATGCTGCTCGTCTTCCTGAAGCCGGGACGAAAGCGCTTGGTGTTAGGAGCCACGTGGGAGCTCGCGTGCACTCAGACACCCCGTGGGGCTGATGGGGACAGCTGCAGTAGCCTTTAGAGCCTCATCTTCCTCATCACCTGCAGCTCTCAGCCTCGGCAGTATGGACAGGAGAGGAAGAGCCCTATGGCCAGGCTAACTATGCACTGGAGGGGGCAGGGACTCACCCCACACCGAACATGGCTTCTGCGTGCTCGCCGATCCGGTCCAAGTTCATGGCTGCAGCTGGAGGGAGAGGAAAGGGAGATGAAAGGGGTGGCCAACATGATCCCTGTGCACCAGCAGAAACCCCACAGGAACCAACCCAGCTCCCTGGCCCCTGCTCTCAGCATCCACGATGGACACAGGACACCTCATCCCTCCTGCACAAGCTCCAGTCCCCCACCATGCTCCCTGCCAGCAGCAGCGGCGGGTGGAGAGCTGCTGGAGCTGTCACCTCCACCTGTGTGTCCCCAGCCTGTGGGGTTTGCTGAGTTGAAGCTGTACCAGGAGCAAAGTGGAAGAGTTACTTGTGGAGTCAAAAGCTGGAGCCGTCCCGTCGGCTGCACTGTCCTGCATGGGGTAGACTTCCACAAACTCCTTCTTGAAGACAGAAAGCAGGTAGGAAATCCTGTAGTCCAGCCGCACATTCAGGATGAACTGGCAGCAGCGAAGAAGAAGAAAGCAAAAGTGAGTGCCCTCTTCATGCCAGCTGTCTCTTGCATCAGAAACCCATGTCTTCCCCTCACCACCTCATCCCACTGGTCCCACCTGCAGCTCCACAATGTTTCTCCCTCCCCACCGGCTCCAACCTGCAAGATCTCCAGGATCTTCAGCTTGGTCTCCATCACCACAATGTTCTCGTTCTCAACGCTCCTCCCTCTGTCCACTTGCTCGGGGGCAGTCCCAGCACTGAGGCTTGGAGTGCTGAAGATGGACTGTTTCCTGCTCAGCACCATGGTGGACATCATCTGCCCAACGCCCTGGATCGACCTCCGCACGTTCTTCCCTACAGAGGCGGCCACAGTGGGCAGAGTTAATGCAGATGGAAAGGGAGGTGGCAGAGGACCAACGGAAGGACCCACTTAGACTGCAAAATGCTGTAGATATTAATCAAAGAATGAGTAGGAGGTTATAGAGCAGGGACTCACCCGTCACCTCGTCGTTGTAGACCGCCTGCATCATCAGCTGGGGGTTTTGGACGCAGTCGATGATGCCCAGCAGTGTCCGCGTCAGGCGCAGCAGCTCACTGAAGCTGTAGAAGCCGAAGTAGATGAGGTTGTGGGCAAGGCTGACGACCTGGGGAAGGACAAGGCAACTCCAGACCTCGCTGTGCTCAGTGCTGAGCTGAAGAAACAGACGTGGGGCAGAGGCATGCCAGCATGGCCACCCTTGTAGCAGAGGCAGTTGCAGCCAAACCGTGTTGCATCCTGCAACATGCCAGTGACCCCAGCAGGACTCGCACCTCGAAGGTGAGCTTGTTCTTCTCCTCGTTGGCGAAGGGCACCGCCTCGCTCACCACGTTGTTGAGGTAGTCCTCCACAAACTCCATGGTGCTGGCAAACTTGTTCTTCTTGTCATCGCGTGAGACGTTGAGGTTGGAGTCGTAGCTGCCAGGGGAGATGATGGGGGTGAGCTGGATGGCAGCGAGTCTCCTCGCACCCAGCCTGGAAGGAGCCCTGTCCAGGCAGCTGCTGAGCCATCAGGGCCAGAAGTGATGCTCATGACTGTGATGGAGCCTGCTTCCTTCTGAAGGCTGAGACCTGCCAAATTCACTCCACAAATGCCCCCCTCCCAGTTCCTGCTAAAGCCAAGCCAGTTGCTACACAGGATGGCATCTGCCATCCCACCTCCTGCCCTGTCCCTCAAAGCTGCTGCAAGCCCCAACATGTCTCACTCTTTGATCGTGATGGCCGTGGGGATTTCGGTCCAGAGCCGTGCAAACTTCACAGGCATCACCAGCTCCTGGGGGTCCCTGTCCACATGCACGTGTAACATGAGGTGGCAGAAGGATGCCCGGAGATCAAAGGGCAGCATCTCATCTGCCATGCAGAGGAAGATCAGGTCCACACCCAGCTGCTGGGAGATCTCCTTGATGGCCAAGTACTGGCGATCCAGGCACATGCGGGCAAAGAGCTTCAGCTGGTACCTGGGACGGGAGAGGGAGAGGGAGTATGTGCAACTCTTACCTCCTCACCTGGGGAGAAAATGCTGTGGGATCATCACCTGTAGTAGCTGAGGACATTCTCATCATGGGCATTGCCAGCCCGGGCCTCCTGCGCCAGCTGCCGGATGCTTTTCTCGTGGTGGTCGTTGTTTTTGTCCGTCCAGGTGAGCCAGACCTCCTCCTCCGAGTACTCGATGCTCAGGTACTCATGGGTCTGGGACATCTCCTTCACCGGCCTCAGCCTGGGGTGGAAAAGGGGTAAAACTGGAGATGCTCCCATGGACGGGGAGCGGCTGCACCTCAAGGGGTGACGGGGCTTTTACCAGGGCACGGCAGGAGCTGGCAACAGGCACGACCAGGCACCAAACCCTGAACGTGGAAAACCTCTCCCCTTGGCTACTCACTCAGTTTTGATGAGGATGTCGCTGTTCTTCGGGTCCAGCACGCACTTGCAGATGAGCTCCTGGGTGACGGGGATGGCAATGTGGTTGGACACGCACAGGTCCGAGAGGTAGTCCAAAAACCTATGGAGCAGAGACAGCTCGCTGTAAGAGGGGGGTCCACGGGGGCTCTCTCCACCTCTGGTCGAGGCACATCCCACCCATCACGCTGCACAAAGCCCGTTGGGACGGGGCCTTTCTGGACACGCACCGTGGCTCACGGTTCTTGCGCACCAGGCTGACGAAGGTCTCCACCTCCGTCTTTGTGATGTGCTTCTCCAGCAGCTTGCGGTTGTTGTGCAGCAGGGCCGTGATGGTGTCCTCGGCGAGGATGTCGTAGCCGATCTGGGACTGCATCATGCCGAACTGCTTGGCGATGTGCTCCTGGAGCGGGCAGAGAGGTGGTGAACGCACGGGGCTGGGTGTTGGCATCTGGCAGTGCTCCCCTGCCCCACCGAGACCTCGGCAGCCCCTCGGGGCTTTGGAGCATGTGGCGGCATGGGGGCTCACCCCATCACCCGCCACGTACCTGGTTCTTGCGATAGTCCTCCTGGGAGTGCCTGAGCACGCGGTAGCAGAGCCGAAACATGTACTGGTAGGGAGCGTTTTTCTGGTCCGACAGCTCTTCCAGACGCACCAGGGGCCCTTCCCCACCCTTGTCCTTGAAGGGGGCTTTCAGGATCCCAAAGATCTGCCCAAAAGCAGAGATGAGAAGTGCTATGTCACACCACCACCTCCATGCATGGCTGGACACCAGCCGGGCTTGCCAGGAGGGCTTGGTGCACCACTGGGACATGAGCTGGAGACCAGCTACACCTCCTCCATGGGGTTTTCTAGATCCCTGGCCTCCAGCATGGCCCTGGGCAGAGCAGGACATCTCTGCAGGACCTGAGCCCTGCTCAGATGCAGGGCCCCAGGGCCACTGACCTGCTTCAAGATGTTCTGCTCCCGCATCAGCTTCTGCCGCTCCCGGTTGGGCTTGGTCACCACAATGTCCAGCACGTTCTGGCCATTGTTGGGGACGTCGCTGACGAAAAACACCAAGTCCTCCAGCAGCTGGATCACGAACCTGCAAAGGAGCATGGTGCAAGTGGGCTGGGGGGGGCTGCTCACCCACCCCATGCAGACTTGGGTCCCTGCAATGATGCCGGCACATTTTGGAGGACCAAAGAGCCCACGCCCAGGGCTCAGAAGACTGCCAGGGAAGCTGCTGGCCGATCCTCCCCTCCCTGCTAGAGGTTAAAGGCTGCCCTGAAGCAAGAGGTTTTACAGCCCCTATGGTTCCTAAGGAAACTATACGTGCCAGGGTAAATGCCAGGCGCCTTTGCTCGTGCTTCACGCCTGGGATTTTGCATTCAACGACTCTGTCCCCTCAGTCACCCTTGTGGGACCCGCGCGGGGTGGGCTGGCAGGGCGGAAGCGGCTCGGCTCTGTCCCATGGGGGACCTGTGTTTGCTCAGGAAGCACCAAGAACCCACCCACCTAAAAATAATACCGTGACTAACCCGGCTGCCCCTATCGTGGGGCCATCTCTCAGCCCCTCTGATATTTTTCTAGCAGCAAAGGAGGGGCCGGAGCGGGGCTGCGGCGTTATCTGGTTTCCTCGCCAGGCTCCTGGGAGAAGCAGGCGTGGATTTGGGTTGCGGGCAGGAAAGCAAGACAGTGCTGGCACCAAGACCCAGGCAGGGGCCCCATCCTGCAGCGATGCTGGAGAGCCCTTGGGGGAGCCCAGCACGGCACCATCTCCCAGGGGAAATGACTTTTTACCTCCGGTCATTCTGGCTGAGAAAACCTTCGTTCATCTTCTCTACCACGTTGGCCAGCATTGAGCTGGCGTCGTTAGCGAAGTCCAGGTCCCGGATCTCAGACACGGGCACGGAGACGATGGCGAAAGCTTCTTTGTCTTCTTTGGTGGGGCACGTGCCCAGCTGGGAAGCAGCATCACAGAGTCAGGGCAGCGCCAAACATGTCCCCACCATCTGCCACCAACCCGGGTGAAGTCAGTGACCCAGTTTGTCCCCATCAGAAGGGCTGGGGTGGGCTCTAGGTTACTGGGATGGGCTCTAGGCTGGTGTCCAGCCACCCCCTTGGATCATCAGGGTATTTCAGTCCCTGGGTAAAGCCTGGGTGCTGGGTGGGAAGGAGCATGCTAAGAGCTGTTGGGGCACAGGGGATAAATCCACAGCTGGGAGGAGGGAGCGGGGCCGTACCATGAGGCGGATGGGCCTCTCCTCATCGATGTCAATGGGCACATTGGTGCTCTGGATCCAGGTGTTGGTGCAGAGGTGGCGCAGCCTCACGTAGGAGTTCCTGCAAACGGCACGGCACCATGGTGAGCAGTCCCCACGTGGACACGCCAGCACCCGCCACCTCCCTTGGCACCCAGCAAACATCCCCAAACCCAGAGCCTCCCTTCTTCATCTCAACCCCTGCCTGGCGATGTGGGCCCACGTACCGCGGGACGAAGGAGTCGGTCTTCTGCAGCGTGGTAGGGTCGAGCTCGAAGAGGGAGGCGATGTCATTGCCGTGGGGCACGGCCACCAGCCGGTATTTGATCTTCTCCCCCGTGTTCCTGCGGCTGGCGCGGCCGCTGCCCCCCTGCCCCGGGGAAAGCGGCTTTGAGCCCGGCGCAGGGCGGCCGCCCCGCCGAGCCCAGCCTCCCTGCGCGCACGGCATCGGAGGAGACACGCAGCGGCTACGCTCAGAGCAGAAGCTTTCGCTCGGATGCCGGGCTGAGCCTTGCAGCGCGGAGATGCACAAGGGGCTGCAAGAGCACAAGCGCGGCGTGATGCACCTGAGCTATGAGGCCACCCCTTTCTCCAAACCTCACCAACGGCAAAGAGGAAAAAACCCCCTGAAAGTCCAAATCTCTCTTCTACCAGCACTTCCCCGTGGCCTGGGGATCCAACATGCACTGGGGACCCCTCCAAGAGATTTCGGCAGGGTCCTCTCGCAAGCGGGACTTAGGGATGCTACTCTACAGCGCGGGGCGCGGGGATGCTCTGCTGGGCAGCGGGACGGGCTCCGGCCACAGCCTCGGCCCCGTCCCTGTCCCCGTGGCGGGCTCTGTTTCGGGGCATATCCCTGTTTTCAGGCAGGGTCTAAGAGACGGCGTGATTTCAGGCAGCGGCAGCAGCATTTCTGCTAGCGAGGCTGCACACAGCTCACCGTGGGCGCTGCTTTGGGCTCAGCCACGTCTCCTTTATAACTTGGATTTTCCTGAAAAGTTAAAGAGGGAGATGAAAGACAGCTATCAGTCCTCCCCACTCGGTCCCTCCAAAACCCTGAGCACGGGGTGTTATCTCTATTCCTGCCTTCCTCAATCACAACGCAGAGGGAGGAAACCTGCCCGGACGGGGCTGGAGGACGTGACCCATCCCCGAGGAGCGGGACGGGGTGAGCCCCGGCGAGCAGACCCGGGGCTCTGCACTGCAACAAGGCGAGCTCTTGCTGTAAATCCCTCGAGGCCCCAGGGTGAGGTCTCAGCGAGCCACGCAAGCCAGGCAGCACCAGCCTGGGATGGGGATCAATCTGTGATCTTCTTTCCTCTGCAGAAGACGTCACCTGAGTGTCTTTTGGTTTAAAGCAGCCATTTCAGTGCCCCAGTATTTGCTGTTTTCCATCGTGCAGTGGTGGAAGGGGCTCTAGGGGCTGCCTTTGGTTGTCTTCTCCAGCTAGGGAGCACCTTTGGCATATGGTGCACCAAGACCCACCCCGGTATATCTCTGCTCCCCAGCAGCAGGGTGTAACACTGTCTTTCCCTTGGTTCTGGCAGCTTATATGTCATATAAACCACATTATCTAAGCGTGGAAACCTCTTTGTGCCTCTATCAGGAGGCCTTGAGCTGACCTTAAATAGGAGCAAAAAAAATTTGGCAAATGATGTTTCCCAAGCCCAGATTTTGCCCACACCCTCCTCAGGCAAGGACAGCCCTGGATGCTGCTATGGACCAGAGGATGAGGATGGGCAGAACCTGATCGGGAAGAGTTAGACACAGCAGGATGAAATATCTCCCACTTCCACCTCACCAGGAGGTTGTGCCAGTGCACAGCAATTTTGGCAAGCGAACCCCTGCACCGTGGGGTGGGGGATTTCAGCGGGCAAAGCCTCGCCCTGCAAACAGGCAGAGGACGATGATGCTCACAGCCCCAGTGCCAACAGCTCCGGAGAGCAAGGAGGAGCCGCGGAGGCCCGGGGCAGGATGGCTCCAAAGGCAAACAGGAGCGGGGCCAGAAGCAATCCTGGGCACCGCCGCTCTGTCTAAGGGCTGGTGGGCACTGCCTTTGCGAGGGAAGGTACCAGCCTCTCGAGGGCAGGGCAGGTCTTTGTGTCCCCCTGCTCGCCCCCTTACCTCTGCTGCCAGGTAGTTGCCCGTGGCAAGGTGCTTGAAGCGGTACAAGCCGTTCCAGTGCCCAGCTCCCCCTCGGCATGGGTCGTGGTGGACCACCTAGGAGAAGCAGAGGAGAGATTAGCTGGTGGCACATGGAGCTGCGAGGAGCCGGGATGCCGGTCGGGTCTCTGAGTCTCTGCTGACCCTGGGGCAAACACACCGGTGATAAGAGCCCCGTCCTATTTCAAAAATATACTCAGGGTGCAAATATACTCGGGGTGCAGAGCTCAGACACTGGTGCCTATCCACCAGCAGCTGCAGTTCCCAGCGCTCTCATGGAGCTCGAGCCCTGTGCTGGCTTCAACCAGGGCAGTCAGGCTACTAGAGGTGGAAATGTATAGAAATAACCATTGCTTCTAGCAAACCCCCCTGGGGAAAGCACAGCAGCCCACAGAGGTACCCCGAAAGCCCACGGACACACGCTCCATCCCCTCCCTGCTCACCTCCACCTCCCACAGGGCGTTGGAGCTGGTGGCCGAGGTGGCCGACAGTCTCAGGGTGGTGCGGAGGAAGACGTGCAGCTTGCCTTTGTACTCGTCACAGGTGAGAAACTTCTCCTGCTCGGCGTGGAAGAGCCTCACCACATCCCCCTGGACCAGGACATGGTGGTGAGACCCAAGAACATGGCTGTCCTGCAAGCCAACGTTATCTCCTCCTGTGACCCCGTGTTCTGCAAAGGTACACGATCCAGAGCAGAGCACAGCTCCCAGTCATGGCATGGCAGGACCGTGTGAGCCTGAGCATCACAGGGCACCGTCAGATCTTCCAGTCCTACCTCCCTGAGCTGTGCTAAAACATGCCTCTGGCAGCACAAATGCTCCTCTGGACCCAGGGGAGGGCACGGGGCACCCTGCAACGCCATCACTCCCTTTACACCCGCAAGCCACTTCTCTTTGCTTCCCCTCCCCAGGCTGTAAAATGGGTGCAAACCCACCACTTTACATCCCTGGAGCTCACCAATGTGTTTAAGGCATTAAGGCCCCGGGGAGGAGGATGCAGGGGATGCGGGAAGCCGGGGATAAGTGCGGTGCCTGGGGACGAGGGTCTGTAAGATCATAACAATCAATATCCATCCAGATGCTTCCTGGAAGACCTCAGCCCCGAACAATAGCTCCGCAGGGAAAGTTCCTTTCCCAGGCAACAGCCAGCCCTGCTGCACGGCTAAACAGCCCCAAATTGTCCTTGCAGCTCGAAGCCACGGCTGGCACTGCGTGTGCCTCGTATTGTCCTCGAGAGCCAATTTAATACAATAAGGTAGAGGGTAATTTCATGCCCCCGCCCCTGGGTACCTGCTGCCAGGAGATACTAAAATATCCAACTCTAGCTTGCTGTTAAGTTCTCCAAGTGATGAATTCTCCTAGAAATCAAGGTCCTCAAGGCAGGATCTCTTTCCTCTGCCCTTGTCACGCAGCCAAACGGCTTCACACGTCCTGCCCCCGCAGGGGACCGGGGCCCCAGAGCCCACCGTGTCCCGCGCAGCCGGCAGCCCCGAACCTCCTTCCTTACCCCTTTCAGCACTTCCTCCATGTGGTCACAGAACTGCATGAAAAGGTTGATTTTCCAGCTGGTGTTACAATTGACCGAGTTCACCTAAGGAGCAAGAGAGCGAGGTCATGATCCCTGGGACAAGGAGAAAAAGGAAGAAAAAGGCAAAAACCCAGGCAAGCCCCAAAAGCCAAACCCCACACAGGCAGCCCAGCCTCCCCGTACCTCCTTGCAGCCGGCGTTGTCAGCGAGCTCGTAGTTGCTGGCGTGCAGCGGCTGCCCGGCGTTGACGGGGTTCAGGATGACTTTGTCTCCCACGACTACCTAGGGAGCAAAATGGGAAGGGAGGGAGCAGGGATGAGCCCGGGCGGCCCTGGCAGGCGGCACGCGTGGTGCGTTCTGCACAGCTTCATTCGGGGGCTTTGCAGCCCCTCGCTCACGTTATCTCCGTTGCTCCTCAGCTTCCAGAAGGGCTGGATGAAGAGCCAGGATCCCTCGTTGCCGGTGGCATCCAGCGTCACCCGCATGGCGTTTTTCTCCAGCAGGGCCGGCAGCCGCTTGTTCACCGTCAGGTACTTGTTGCTCTTCATGTGGAGGAGCTGGGAAGGCGAACGCTGGGGTGGGCTGCAGCGGTGCAGCCCCCCCCAGGGTCCCCAGGCTGGTCGTACCCAGGAGTGATCCTGCGAGCCCCTTCCCAGCAGCTGCCCGACTCACGTGTGCTGGATCTGTGCATCTCCCCCCAAAACCCCTTGGCCGAGCACAGAGGAGGGCAGAGCCAGCGCCCGTACCTGTATGACGCTGCCGTATTTCACCACGTCCCCATGAACTTTCTTGTTCTCCGTCTCGTTCTGCTTCTGCTCCATCTGGGCTGCATGCTGAACACCAAAAGGAGAAGAGCTGAGTGTAGCAGTACCTTCCTCACCCCCTGCAGCAAGCCCCGGAGGGGCTACCTGCACCCTCAGCTATGGGACAGGCTGGGATGCAGCATCAGCATCCCTCCATCCCCCAGAGCTATAATATGGTCCTCAGCATCCAAGAGCTCAGCCCAGGACCCTGGTGTGGCCCTGACCAGCTGTATGAAGTCCATGCAAGCTTTAAACCAAGGACTTAGAACTTAGGACAGGGACAAAATGGCACCCAAATTCCCCAAAAACCCCAGCAGGTCTTATAGGGCAGCACCAAAAAGGGACCCTGTGCATGTGGGCAACTCACCCATCTCAGCCCCACTGCAGCAGGGCTGTGGGGACAGGGGGCTCCCGGCAGCACCGAGACCAAAGAGCAAAAGGCACCGTGCCCAGAGACGGCCGCACGTCCAGACGTGCTGCAGCGCATGCGGCAGGATGTGTCCCTGCCAGCCAAGATGCCCCAAGAGCAGATTGCTCAGCACCTCTTGCAGCCCCTCTCTCCAAAACCACAGACATTTTCCGTGCGGTGGCTCTGGCAGTCGGAGGAGTGATGCCAACGTACACGGAGCAAGGCAGGAACTTGCTCCTGCAGTGGATGTGTCTGGGAATGGTGAGGGTGCGCTGACAGCGCCGGCACCAGCCTGGGCACAGCCCGGGCAGCGCCAGCCCAGCACTCCCCCGCAGGTGGGATGGGAAGGGATGGAGCTGGGAGAGCATCTCCCTCCCTTTCCTATCCTGCTTTTGCCCCCTTTCACTGAAGGGCAGAAGGAATTGGGAAACACAGCTGGAATCGCAGCTCCGCACCGGGAGGATGGGGCAGGTGGTCCCTGAGTGCCCGAGCAGGTGACGCCAGGGCTTTGCATGTGCCCAGCACATGTCGTGGCAGTACAAACCCTTCGCTCTTCTGAATGTCACCACCCCTTTAGTCCCCGCTCTGTCCCCACGCAGCTCTGGGTGCCACACGGGGGATGAGCCCCGCGGCGGTGGCTGCTGCCATCAGGAAAACAAACGTGCTGCCAAGAATTCCCGCACCGATGCAGAACTGCGAGTTTAACAACAAGCCCATGGAGCAACACGGCTCCGGCAAGAGATCTGGCACCGTGGCACGTCCTAGATCTGCGTCCAGATCTGAGCTCCTCCCTCGCCGAACACCAGCAGGGCCAGGAGCGGGGACCGGCTGCCCCGAGCGCGCAAACCCACGGTGGGGGCTGATGTTCCCAGCCTGTCCCGTGGATGGGATGGGGTCTGTCCCTAAGCCACGGTGGGATGGGGTGTCAGGGATGCAGCCCAGGAGGGTGCAGGGAGAATGGGGAGACATCAGCAGAGCGGGAGGAAAGCCTCCACGGCACGTCTCCACGGTGTCTGGCTGCACCTACAATTAGCCAGCCGCAAATCACCGAGCCTTAAACCCACTTAAAAGCAACGGCACAAGAGCACAAGCTGGGGAAGGCAACCGGGGGCATCGTGGACGTCTGGGCAGGGATCCTCCACTCGAGACCCAGGCTGCTCCCACGTCTGGAAATTATCTCCGTGGGTTGGAAGATGTTTTCAGCCTGCGGGAGACGCTGATAAATCGCAGCCTGGAGTCCAGCGTCCTGCCAGGACGTCCAGGGGCTTCGCAGCAGCACGGGCAGCGGTTTGCAGAGAGCTCCCTCCCTGCCCGGGCTCCCCCGGCACTTGGCTCCGGATGCGCGGGAGCGTTTGCCAAAAGGGCAACACCGGGAGCAGCGGAAAGGAGCGAGGAAATGACAGAATCTCTTTAAGACAAATCTTAACGAAGGTGCAATCAATCAGGCTCAGAAATGAGCCTCTCTGTCCAGTCGTGGCCAGTACAGCTGTTGACATTACAAGTTACAGTCCAACCGGAGCAGGAAAATAGTGTTTCCATTCGCCAGCGACCACGTACAGCTGGACACGGCAGGAGGCACCGACCCTGTCCCGGCATCGCCGAGCCAAGCCAGGACGCCCAGTCCGGACACTGCATCAGACCTCGCTCCCCAAAGGCAAAACTGGGGGACCTGTGGGGCTGGGCTTGAAGCCTGACGAGATGATTTAATGAATCTCTCCTGAGCTTCGGTTTTATGAATCATCCTCGGGGCCTCGCCAGCTGTCTGAGGCGATTATGCAATGTTTAACATGGGCCTTTTCCAAACCTCATGGAAGTCAACAGGAGCCTTTCTCTTCCACAGCCCTTTGGAGCAGGTCCCGGCTGCCTCCGTGCCAGGCACCCCTGGGTGCTGCGGGGGGTGCGGGGCTGTGCTCGCAGAACACCTCTCCCTGCTCTGCCGTGGGCTCCTCTGCACAAGGAGCATCAGAAGGGCTGAGACAGCAAAAGCTGGGCACGGTGATGAGGGTGGAAAGGCAAGTGGACACCACCTCTCACCCCAAAAGCAGCATCATACCCCTCCCTTCCTCTCCCTGCCGGCTCAGTCCCCTGGTTCCTTCTCTGCAGGTCTTCCCTGGGACATCTACCTTGCATGGGAGCAACAAAATCATCTGTGGCTCCTTGGTGTATTCACCCTGCGCCATCACGGCACAGACCAAGGCTGGCCGTGCCACGCTGCCCAGGGCTCCCCGCTGCGCCAGGAGCACACGTGCAGGCATGGCATGAAAGCCCCATCAGGAGCCTGGGGCAGGACCCAAGGTTCGATTGCCTCTCACATCAGAGGCCAGATCAGAGCACCTCGTAAGAAGGGTAACCCAGGGCGCAGAAGGGATGGTCCATCTGGGACTGTGACACTCAGTCCTGCAGGTGCCAGCGCAAAGGACCTCACATGGCTCCTATCTCAAAACCCCCTTATTAGACACAGTATCCCATGGCTAATCAAGAGCTGGCAGCTACAGGAGCCATTCCTCTAGAAACAGGGGCTGTGGCTAATGGTCCATGGTGAGAGGAGGGTGGTGGGACAGGAGACAACAGAGCTGAGCAGAGGGATACAGCAAAAGCCAGGGCAGGTCCTGGCCTCCCACGCAGGCTGTTTTCTGGGAAGCAAAACATATCAGGATTTGCACAACAAGAGGTTCGGGCATCGTCACCCAATGAACCCACAGGGACTGTCCACCCCGGGAAGGACGGTCCCTCGTGCCCCTGCCCCGAGGAGCCCCGCTCACCTGGAGTTTCTGCAGCAGCACCACGTCCGCAATCTTCTCCTTGTCCTGCTTGGTCTGCTTGGCCTTCCAGTACTGCTTCTGGGCAGAGTAGCGGTTCATGGGACATACTTTGAAGAGGCAATCTGGGAGGAAAGGAAGGCAAGCGTGAGGCTACAGCAGCCACGTGGCCACCAGCCAGCAGGGCCAACGTCACCGAGGGGCAGAGGTGAGTGCTCCTCTGGGACACTGCTCCAATCCCAGCAGCATCACTGGGAGATGGTCTTCCGGACCCACCACAACCCCGTCCGCTGCTGGGGGGGTCCCAGGGAGACGTGGCTGGGACTGGTGGAGGGTCACGTCACCTTGTACTAGCTGGTGGATTAGTTTCAAATCAGGGTAAATAATGAGTCCAGGAGTGACTCCACTTCTTGGACTCACGATAGAAGTGTTCCCATCGGAAACGGCCGCGCAATTTGGGAAGGAAAACTTCAGGGGGAGAAAGAGCACTGATGAAGCCCAGCTGTACCAGAGGAGGAGAGGATCCCGCTGGGAGGGAGGGAAGCCAGCAGGACATGGGCACCATGACACCAGGACACGAGCAGACGTCTCCACACCTCCCTCGTTACCTGCCCACCGGCCACCCCAAGCGAGCCGTGCCATCGGCACACGCCGGTTTGGCAAACACGCCGCTGCTGCCCCGTGACTGCTCACAAGGAGCCTCAATCCCCGGCGCTGGAAGCTACGAGCAACCGCTCCCAACATCTGTATGTCAACAGCTGCATTTCCAGTCCTAAAAGCACCAATTTGGGGACCTGAAAAGGCACAGGTTTGCATCCCAGCTCCCCCAAACACTTGCAGCGTAGCTCTGCTCTGCGGACTGCCCCGGTTTGCCTGTTTTACCCCAGGACGGGGGTCGGGAAGTGCAGACACCCAGGTCCAGGCTTTGGGAACCGAAGCACGAGAGCAGATGTCTGGAGACGAGGAGTCACTTACACCTCCCAAACCCTTGTCCGGGGCTGGAAGCTGTGCGGGGCGAGGGCAGGAAGGGCTCTGCAGCCCGGATCGCCCTAATTATGCCTGAAATAGCAGCCCAGAAACTTCAGACACAAAAAGAAAAAAAAAAAAAAATCACTTCCATCTCTGGCCCCGGTCCCGAGCTGCTGGCAAGCACGTATTTATTTACCTGGGAGTGACGACCAAACAAGCGCAGAGCACAGTTCTCACCGGCTCGGGCTGCTGGGGAGAGGCCAAGTTTCACATTTCGTTTTACAGGTCTCTTTGCTAACGGCATCTCCCGTGCCAGAGAGGCTGCAACGCCGGGCTCGGAGCCGGGGACCCAGCGTAGCTGCTGCAACGCCCGGCTGCCTTCTCCCACCTTCTCCTCTGAGCAGGGCTACAGAAACACCTGGGCCACCTGCACCACCTTAAATCGTTTTCATTAAATTGCTAATTAGGCTGCAAAAGGACCTGGTAGAAAGTAGAAACTAGGAAGGGAGGGAAAAAAACCCCAATATAGCTATTAAGAGATAGGTGCAAATCAAACACCCTGCCCTGAGGAGCTGCCTGACGTCCCCCTCTCAATCCTAAGCCTTGTTTTGCAACGAGGGAAACTGAGGCACAGAGTTGTTTGCACACAGAAAGGCTCCAGCATCGAAAGGCAGAGATTTTGGCCCCCAGGCTTAAGCACCGACAATAATTTTTTGCAAGACGGATGGTGGGCGGAAAAGTGGGAAGGAGAGGAAAGCTCCCACGTCAGCACTGCCCGGCGAGAGCAACCCAGCAGAGCGAGGCTGGGCCGAGCCGCCACGACCCAGCACGGCCACGGAGGCAAAACCTCCTGCAAACCCCCCCGGGGGGGAGTGGGGCCCGGCCGGGGTCCCGCAGCCATCGCAGCGCAGGACTGAAGCGCTTTATTTGCTTTTTTTCCTGATGTGCCTGAACGTGGGGCTGGGAAGAGCCTCGGAGGGGCAAAGAAACCACAGAGAAAAGCAAATAACTGCGAGGTGCCAGGTGTCCTTCGGGCGTCCCTCGCTGCAGGGACAGGCTCCCAGCTGGGTTTTGCCATGTCCAAAAAACCATTTGGACCTGACTCAGGGAGAAGGGTCCTGTTTTCCCACCGGGAAGCCAAGCCGGGCCTCAGCGCAGCGCAGGATAGGGCAGGGTCCGGCCACAGGATACGGGGACGGCGACAGCACATGAAAATCCTCTTAAGCCTCTCGCTGCTGCCGCAGGGGAACAGCAGCAGCCCGTTGTTTTTACCTCCCTCGCGGTGATAGCTATCAAGAAGGCAGACCGCTACTTTTCCGGCCATTACAACAAGCGCCTGGATATCCTGATAGGGTTTGCGTGGAGCAGGGCTGAGTCGAGACCAGTCCTTGGCCTGGAACAGAGATCCAACACCCGCCCATGGCCAGGCAGGGAGGCAATGCAGCTGCTGGGACAAGGCTTGCACTGGCCACCCCACGGCTGCTTCCAGCTCTTCCCATCCAGCCCCACCAATGTCTGGGAGCGGGACGGCTCCCCGGGCTGTGCAGAGCTCTGGGGAGCTGTCGGATGGCTCGCTAATTAGCCCCAGGACAAATTAGTGGCAATGGCTCCCGTGGAGAGGCAGGTCACTGCTTGGGTGGGACCCCCATGGGGAAGGGTCCCTGCCGTGGGATGTTAAAGCCACCCTGAGAAAGAGGTGGGGGCACAAAGCAAAGCGGGGAACCCATATTTAAATAGATCTTTTTAAAAGAGGGGCCTGAAATTACAGTAGCTGGGATGAAAGGAACGGCTGCCCTAAACCAACACCCAAATCCCACGCCACAATCACTGGTTTGGGGAAATATCACAGCTCCCCAGCTATGTGCTCCGGGCATCGGGCACTCAAACCCAACCAGGACACAGGGACGTGATCCCCTGGGCTCAGCGCAGCCATTTGCTCCCTGGGGAGCCCGAAGGTCAAGGCCACCTCACTGGCCAGCCCCAGGGCTTGCAAACCGGGGTAGCAGGAGGCACGACCTGCTTTTCCCAGCGGCCTGTCCTGGCTTCTCCAGACCATTTCCATGGGCCAGGAGCCGCCCTGGCTTCCACTGACTCATCCCCTTTTCCGCCTGGACCTGGCCGCTCCTGCCTGCTCCTGCCCGCTCCTGCCCGGAGTTATTTCCCAAATGGGAAATAATGAGCACAGCCTTGAGCACCGGAGGAGACGACGCAGCCCAAAACGTGATGGCTGAGGACAGATGAGGATTTACCATCTCTCCCTAAGCCCTGCCTGCCTCCTAAATGGGTGGCTTAATCCCCCAGCTCTCTGAGGTGCAGCCAAGCACAGCAGCTGTAATTAGTGCTGAGTGCTAACAAACAGGCTCGCCTTGAAATAGTTTGCCTGTTGCAACGGCCCCTCTGTCCGTCTCCTCCTGTCCCTGGCTCCTGGTGGGTAGACACCCCGCTGCCAGCATTCCTAGGGATGCACTTCGGGATGGTCGGACCCACCTTTGCAGAGGGTGGCTCCCGGCCACCCCTGCTCCTTAGGGCTGGGCTAAGGGGTCCCAAGGACCATCCCACCATGGACATGGTTCCAATAAACGCATAAACGACCCCAGAAGCAAACAGAGGAAGGCAGGTGGTTTGGCCAAGCCACAGCAACAAGCCTACGGAGGCTGCCTGAGATCTCTCCGGGCTCCTCTGCAAAGCACAAGCAGCACGTCCCAGCCCCGGGCGAGCTGGGATGCTTGGGACCCTGGTCCTCATCCCCGGCACGGATGCCAGCATCATCCCCGAGGCCGCTCATGGCAGCGACGGTGCTGCCCCAGCCCAGCCCCAGTCTCACCTCGAAACTTCTTGGGCGGGTTGTCCAGGTCGCCGGCGGCCGGCTCCACCACGCACCGATCATCCACCAGCCTGCGCGGGGACAAAAGCAGGAGCAGGGGGGTCAGTGACAACGAGGTGACAGCGGGGCCTGAGCTGCGCCACCATCACCTGGTCCAAACCGACAACACCTAAAGCTGCGTCTCCTGTTTTCCACCCATTTGCACTCTAAAAATATTTAGCAGGACAATGCTCGGCCCCTGGAGTGAGCAGCCCCTCTCGGGTGCTTGCTCCAGACACATCGCCCCTTGTTCGCCACCACTTGCCATTTCTTTCACTGTTCCTCTGGCACGTGATGGGTTCAACTTTCATTCCATGGTTCTCCTTCTTCACCGGGACGCAGAGGGTGCAGCTGCTGCAGATGGAGGCAGCAGGGCCCCCCCGAAACCAGTTATTAATTATTATCTGATCAGAGGCGGTGGCTCTGCCCATCAGATGAGAAGGGCTCCGTGTCTCCTCCCTGCCCACCTCTTTGTTTTCCCAACGTTGAGCAAAATCCTGCAGGCTTGGCCTTGGGTGCTGAGAACCAGTTTGAGGTTAGATGGGACGTTGCTTTCCAAAGTTATCAAGAACAGCAAAGAATAACCCGGCACAAGGTTCTGCTCAGCCCCCAAAGCACGGAGGGACGAGCATCGCCTGAGGGGCTCGCAGTGCCGGGGCCACCCGGTCTGCACGGGCTTTCAAGGGAACTGGGTGCTCCAGCGAGACAGGCTGGACCCGCTCGCCTGCTTTCTCCCAGTCCCTGGGAAGTGATGCACCATGGAGAGAAACTTTGCTCCTGCCCCAGGCGAGGAAGTGAGAAGCGTGTCCCCACCTGTGGAGGCTGAACTCAGGCAGCCAGTGAGCGAGTGGATGCAGGAACAGACCCATCTGTCCTGGGGACAGCGGGGAAGATGCAGCCTGGAGAAACGAGCTGCATGCACATGGCACGGCCGCACAGGGCACAGCGGAGCCCGTGCTGCTCCCTCCGCTCCCCAAGGGACTCTCGACCCCCCCAACAAACCCAACAGCCAAAACGTTGCCGGAGGTGGATGTGTTGTGCTGCAAAGGGTTGGCAAGAGAGACAGAAATCCAGCTCGCAGATCCAGCCTCCTTCCCCCAGCTCTCCGGAGGAGGGGAAAATTCCTTTGGATAGCTCGGCAGAGAGGAACTTGGCCTCCACGCTGATGGATTGGGACCCTGGGGACCCCGGCGCTGCTGCGTCCTTGGCGGTGGCGGCGCGGGCTGGGAGGGTGCTGTGAACACCCAGCGCTGCCACTGCCCTGCCACCAGCTCCTTAGAGCTCCCCGGGGTTGGGGGAGATTAACCTTACATTTCAAATAAAGAGAGAAAACCAGTATCTCTAAAGCTTTTGGTGGCAGCAGAAGCTTACAAACAATTACCAAAGACCTCAAAGATTGTTAAAAAACACCAAAACCTGCGGGGTTTCAGCAAACGCCCCACAGGAGTTATGCAAAGCCTCAGCCCAGCCCCGATGCCACTTGTAGGTGGTTTTGGTTTCTATTACTGTTATTTTGACGAGGGACAGGGAGGAACAAACACTCTCGATGCGCCTGGGAGCAAAGACCACGGAAGGCTGAGCCCCGGCTGACCCACGGGGCCAGCAAAGCACCAACCCTCAGCACGTGCCCAGCTCCCACCAGTGCCAGCAGAAGGCTCAATTCATCTGTGCACTTTACAAATTAAAACCCCTCCATCATCACACTTAGGGGGGTCTCCGAGGAAGCGCCTGACCCGCGTGGCCCATTTTCAGTGCCGAAGTAACCAGCGCGGGAGCCTCCCACCCACACCGGCTCTGCCCGCTTCCCTGCACCCGGTGGTACTGTTCCCCCACGCAGGATCAGAGATAGTGACCTGCCAGGCTGGAAGTCTTAATTAGTTAATAATCTCAAGGCAGTCTGAGCATCTTTAATCCTAGGATTACACACTCCGCAGGAACGCAAAGTGTTATTTTTCATTAAACCAATACTCCAGACTAACATTCTTCAGTTTAAAAATTGCTGAAAATAAAAGGATTCTGACAGTGTGGACACGAGGCACCTGGGTGACTGCTGGGGCCAGGATTATTTCCACTAACAACCCGCATTAGCCCGGCGGGACGGGGCAGAGCGGAGCTCCCTCTGCTATCAGAGCAGCGGGGCCGCGCCGCGGGGCTGAGGACGCCGGGCACACGGAGGGGTGGCTTTCATTTCTCAGGTGTTAATGAGAAAACAGGCTGCTGGTGTGTGAGCACCCGGAGGGAGATCCTGGGCGAAGCAGCAGGCTCGATGCGCCGATGAAAACATCCCCTTTTTTGCCTTTTCAAATGACCCCCCTGGGGAGCACGAGGGGCCGGATCCTGCGCATCGCTGAGCCCAGCGAAGCGCGGGCAAGCATCTGGTTAGTTTTAAGCCGTGCAAGTCACTGAAGTGGTTCCAGTGGGGCTTTCTGCATGCTTTAAAAAAAAAAAAATAAATAAAATTCGAACATAAAGTGATTCCCTGGCCCGGGGCCAGCGCGCTTGGCCTCGCACGAGGCAGAGCCTTCGCCGGAGGTCAGGGGAAAAGCAGCTCGTCCAGCTCGACACCCCGAGCCTCGCTGGGGACAGCGGCCAGCTGGGGCTGACACAGAGGAGCCGCTCCAGCGACGGGGACCTGGGCTGGGGAAGAGGAGAGGAGAGGAGAGGAGAGGAGAGGAGAGGAGAGGAGAGGAGAGGAGAGGAGAGGAGAGGAGAGGAGAGGAGAGGAGAGGAGAGGAGAGGAGAGGAGAGGAGAGGAGAGGAGAGGAGAGGAGAGGAGAGGAGAGGAGAGGAGAGGAGAGGAGAGGAGAGGAGAGGTCTTCCTTGGCTGTGGGGAGCCCCGGCACGGCACGGTCCGGGGGTGCGCAGGGAAGGAGAGCTCTGGGAGGAGGGGAGCCCCAGCTCAGGCAGGAGCACCCCACTGCAAAGCCCACCAGCCCCTGGAGGTGAGGAAGAGGAGGAGGAGGAGAACTCGCTGTTGGGCAGAGGGCTGGGTCAGCCCCTCCGGTTTGGGGTGCAGGATGGGCACTGAGCCCGCAGGGAGGAATAAAAATAAAAATAAAGCCACAAAAATGCAGTTTTTTCCCCCCCGCTGTCCCAGCACCGGGAGGAGGAAGCCGCTCTCGCCCTCACGTTCTCCTCCCCGCAGAGGCGAGTTCGTCCTGACCCGGCAGAGCTGGAGTTACCCTTTAACCAGCTGCGTTTCCCCGTAATGCTCCACCCTGCAAATCCACCTGCAATCACAATTACAGCTGCCAAAGGTGTTATTTCACCTCAAACAGCCAGCCGCCATCCAGGCAGGTTTGCCGCCAACCCTTCTGCAAGCCCCCAGTGCCTGTCCCCAAGCCCCCGGCGCGTCCTGGGAGCCCCGGGGATGGCAGGGACGGGGCAGCACGTGCCCCTGGCAAAGCACAGGCACCTGCACTGCATTTCTGCTCCTCTCTGGCTCTGGCCCTTCGGTGCTGGCTTATCAGGGACACAAGATGGGATGGGGACACTCGTCACAGCAGTGTCTCCCAGGGCTCCCAGCATCACCAACATCCATCACGCTGCAGCACGAACCAAATCAAGGTCTCCGAGCTCCTCTCCCTGCTTGGTTTGCTTCGCCTGGATGATCCCTGCAGAGCACCCCATATCAGCGGCTGGTTCCCCCCCATCCCAGACCTGGTCCCAAAAGCCTGGATCTCCCAGGAGTTACCAGCCATAGTCCCTAAGCAGCAAAGCAGCCGCACAGCCAAGCTCCACAGGGGTGCCGTGCCCTGGCGAAGCTGCTGCTCAGCGCCAACCCCACACCCCTGACACACGCAGCTGCTTTTGTCCCAAACCACTTCAAGCTGCCATTTCCTCGGACACCTTTAATTTGCAGCAGCGAAGCCACTGCAGCGAAGTCGGGCAGCCCCGCAGAGCCCTTCCCCACCTCAAATCGAGCCAAGAGGGAAAACCAAACCACCCTCGGGTCCCTGCGTCTCACAAACTCCTCCTGGGCACCTCCCCATGTCCTCAAAACCACTTCTGGCATCTCTGATGTACCCATCCCGTCCCCCATCTCCCCCAAGGGACCGTGTCGCTCCCAGGGCGCAGAGCAGCATGGCTGAGGGATGAGACCAGCAGCGTGGCTGGTCTCCCCGACACCTCGGGGGGCTGCTGCTTTACAGCGGCCAGCTCTCGCCCTGCCTTGCCACGGGGCTTCCTCAGTAACCCCCTCCTTTTGGGCTGTTTTCGCTAGTTTGGGTATTTTGGCTCAGCGTTCCCACACCTAGCCCAGCACGTGAGCACGCAGGACACCCCACCCTTCAGTGGGATGTTTTTCCTCCTTAAGAGCAACCGGCCACTGCGGAGAGGGTCTGTGGGAGGAAGGGTTTGTGCCCAGGGGCCTTTGACAGCGCGATTTGGGGGGACTGGGAGCAGAGGAGGCTCAGCTGGGGGCTGCAGGGCTCCCCCTGCCTCCTCTGCCACCAACCCCCTCCATCATCCTCAGCAAGCTCCCATATGAAGGGAGGAAAACACTTCAAAAAATGAAATAAAATAAAATAGACTAAAATAAAATAAAAAATAAAATCAATTGAAACTTAGTGTTAATAAGGGGCCTGATTCTGCTTCCTCACTGCTTTTCAAGGCACCCCACTGACTGTGGGACACCGATCTAATGAGGGGAGTCCGGTGCTGTGTGAGCGGCCGGTCAGCCCCCAGGTACCCCCGTGCACCCGGGGCTCAAGGGAAAGCTCCTGCTTTCGTGGCAGAGCTGCTAAGAGCCTGGCGAGCTCCTGCAAAGGACGGCACCCCGTCCCTCTGAAGGCAAGGCCAGTGCCCCGTGTGCTGGCTCAGCCCCAGCCCATCTCCCCGCAGAGCAGGGCAGGGCTGCGGGCTGTCACCGGGGCGGCAGGGCTCCTGGGCCAGCCACCACCAGTGACAAAGCACTGGGGTTAATGGGTTTAACGGGAAGCACGAGCCACAGCAGGGCCAGGCAGGAGGGAGCATCCCCAGCGTGCACCCCACCTCCTTCCCCGTGCTCTCCCCAGACCCCTTTCCCCTTCCTCAGCCTCTCCAAACTCCGCTGTGCCCCTCGCCAGCGGGGCATCCCGAGCACTGACAGACAGAGCCCCGCGGCCCCATCTGTAAGCACCACCGGGTCGGTATTTAGTTGACATTCACACCCACATCAGCCAGGACACCCCAGAGACCCCAGCAGCGCTCTCGGGGGGAGCCCACTGCCCTGCCGGGACGCTGGCGCAGGGATGTCACAGCACCGGCACATTGGGGTACGTCCCTAACGTGACACTCCGTGTCATCCCGTGTAAAGAGGATCCCACTGCAGACCCCCAGCGATCCCACAGCCAAACCAGTCCCTCTGCGAGGAAGGATGGAGGGCAGGGTGCTCAGCCTGGCACACAGCACCCGCGTGGGGCTGGCTGGGCTATTTGCCTTGCAAATGAGTTAAATAAGGTCCCAAAGCTGTGGCACGAGGGCGAGGGAGAAGCACTCTCGGTGAGTCACCCAATCTCTTATCGCAGGAGTGATTTAAGGTGTGGTTGGGTCTCCCAGGTCGTGGGGCACAAGGGAAAACAATTTCAGAGGGTGGGAAACAGCCCGGAGAAAGCAGGGCTGGGGTCTGGGAGAAGGGGCTCTCCAAGCAAGCGCTGCTTTTCAGATGCTTATAAGTCAGTCTAGGGAAGCATCCTAAAAAAAGGGGGACCTGGGGGCCAGAGGTGCAAAGGGATCGGAGCTCCAAATAATCTAAACACCTCGTAATCCAGCTGCTGGTGAGCCACTGGACATGCTGCGTGGGCTAATAACTGGTGCTGGGTCCCAGCAGAGCATCCTCCAGACCCGATTTCACAGTCAGGCTGGATGGGTGCTCAGCGCTGAGCCGCCAAGGCTGCAGCCCCTGCCGTGGGATGGCGCAGACACGGGGAGAGCGGACCAGCTACAAGGAGACCTCTCCAAAAAGGACCATGGGGATGTTCCCCCACCCATTTAGGAAGGGCTGGGCACCGACGGGCTGCATCCTGCACGTGCAGGACCTTCTGCCTGACACCGTATAGTTGCACGCACAGGGATTTTGTGCCCGGGTCTGCACCCAGTTGCACCCAGCAGCTCATTTCTGGGCGGCATTGCACAGCCAGCCCAAGGCAGGCTTCGGCGGGCATTAGCCCGGAGGCTGCACGTGCCCAGCGGTGGCTGAGCGAACATACGTAGGCGAAGGTATGTACAGCTCCGGTTATACATAGGCATGTGGGAGCAAGTGCATTCATCGCAGATTATAGAGCCGGGCAGCTCCTGCCCCAGGAATCCCATCCAAGGCAGCATTCCTGCCCGAGCTCAGCCTCTCCTGCACGCAGCGTGGGGCAGGCGCGCTGGCACAGACCCACGTCCACCCGCACGGGGCTGCGGGCAAGATTTGGGTTCCTGCTTTGGGGTCAGGAACAGACCCACCCATGCCCAGGGGCATCCGACAGCCCCACCAGAGCCCTCACCACAGCGGGGACACGGCATCTCCCCACCCCGCAGGGCAAACGCGAGCAGAGAGTGGATGGAGAAGGGCATCGCTGAAGGTCTTGGCCTGGCTTTGCCCAGGTCCTACTTCAGCAGCACCGTTGGCTTGCACAGACACAGTGGGGACAAGGAACAGGTCCCAGAGCTCTCTGCTCATCTCCCCAGGTCGGGCTGTGAGATCCCCTCGCCCATGCTGACATGTCCAGGGGGCTGCAAGGAGTTGGCTCAGCCTGGACCTGGCAGCACCCTGGTCCCCTAAGCTCTGAGCAGCGCTTGGTGGCCCCCGGGTGTTGGTGACCCTGCAGTGATCCCTGCTGACCATGGGGTGTGTGGGACCCCGAGGGGGGACAGCGAGAGCCACCACTGCCTGTCCCAGGGGACGGCAGCCTCCAGCCACAGCGGACAGGGCTGGAAGCACTTAATCACCCTGTGCTGCCGAGGGATCCCGGCTGCCTGAATCATCCTGCTCAGCCACACACAACCCCTCCCTAACCCCACCGACCCCTCTCACTGCTTAAGCCCATTTCATCTCCCCCAGCCCCTAATGGGGGGGAAACAGTTTTGGCCACGGCTGCCAGAGAGGGTGGGCTGCAGGGTCCCCCCAGGGCCACATCCCGCCCCTGGCAGCACCCGGAGCCGGTGGAGAGCCCAGAGGCACACAGCCTCCCCTCCCCAGCACCTGCGCCCATCCTTGCTGCAGCACCTGGAGCTTTCTGGCCCCTTTTCCCACGGGGTTCAGGCTCAGCACCACCTTCCCTTCCCATCCCACCCCATCCACGCCGTCCCGTCCCATCCCGCTGCGGTGTCCGGCTGCCCCAGGAGCGGGCTGGCTGGCTGGCAGACACGGGGAGCAGCTCACTCACCCCAAAGTGCTGATGAAACCATTGACGGAGCCCTCGGCGTACAGGGAGACGATGTCCCCGATGTGCAGGAAACTTGACATCTCATTCATGGTGGTGCCGCTTCTTCCCGGAGTCACCTTCCCCTGCCGAAATCCACCATGGGGCGAGCAGAGCTTGGAGGGGGGGACCCTGCTCCGGTTTGGGGGGGGGGGTGTCACCCCAGCCCGGCTCTCGCTGGCTCCCTGCGAGCAGCAAAAGGGGGAGCGGGGCAGCAGCGAGAGCCCCACGCACAACTTTTACATGTGCGGGGCAGGAAGGGAGGCGCGGGCGGGCGGCGAGGAGGAGGAGGAGGAGGAGTTGGGGAGGGGGGGATGAAGCTCAGTGAGGGGTTTGCATGAGCTCTGCCCGGCTGCCCGTGCCCCCCTCCCCGCACAGCTCTACCTGCAGCCAATGGAGGGCGATCAGGAAGTCCTGCTCGAAAAAGCATGCAAATAGTTTTGGCCTGGGAGGAGAACCGGAGCTGCCTCGGGGTGGGTGCCCAAAAAGAGGCCCCACCCTCCGCTCCCCGCCTCCTGCCTTGGGGTAGCGTGGGCTAGGGGGGCTGCGCACCCCCCCCTGCCCTGGAGCGGCCCCCGGGGTCCCCCCCCCCATGGCCAGCTGGGCTCCCCGGGGTGCTCGCCCCCCGTGTCCCCCCACCCCATGGCCAGTGGGGCTCCCGGGGTGCTCGGCCTCTGCTCCCCAGGACAGAAACCCCCCAGCCCGCCCCATCGGGGGGTCTCCCGAGCTTGCTGCCCTTGCTTAGAAAGACTCCGGGGGTTTTTTGCGAGCGAGGTGGGGTCCTGGGGTGTTTTCGCTGAACGGAGGGTCCACCCAGCCAGAGCCCCGGGCTGCGATGCCATCCTCAGCCTCCAGCCCCAACAGCCCGTGGCCGATGCCGTTGGGGTGTTCCCGCTGCCCCCGCACCCTCCCACACGTGGCAGAGGGAAACTGAGGCCCCCGACTCCTGCGACCAGTCCCTGTCCCACCGAGCCCCTCTCCTGCCACCCCAGCACCCCACAGCTCAGTTCCTGCTCTTGCATTTGCTTCATCCCCCTCCTCGCTGCAGCACGAGCAGACACCAGGAGCCGCAGCTCTCTGTCTCCGTCCCCTGCTCCTACACCCCAAGAGCTGCCCTTGGGCCAGCACGTCCCCCAGGCCGGGGCAGGCGCAGGGATCCCGCACCACCCGCAGCAGGGAAAGCCCCGGGTGAGGACATGGCAGCTCTCGCTGGATTTTTCTGCCCCAGGCGAGCGCTTGCGGCTTCCTGAAGCCCAGCTGCCTCCTGCCAGCTTGCCACTCCCAAGCTGGACTAGTTCAGTCCCGCTTCACCTCTCACCACCTCTGTCCCCTTCCTGCTCCCGCACCATCACCCAAACCTTCCCCCTGTCCAATGCACCAGCTCTCTCCCTGCACCCACAAACCAGGGCGACACTCCAGCCACCATCCCCATCCCCATCCAGCCTGACGGTGCCGCAGGGTTCACCCAGCACCCAACACTGCCGCACCCAACCCACCCATCACCACCCGGAGCTGTGGGCAGGAAGGAGTTCCCCCCACCCCTCCAAAGCCAACCCAGTCCCTGCAGCCCATAAGGAGCCTTTCCGCAGCCAACCCAACACTGCAGGGCTGGGCGAGCAGCTCCAGGCTCCCAATACAACACTGGTGGGAAAGGACCGCATCCTCAGAGCATCTTCTGGACAGCACAAGTGCCCTAGTTCCTCACTTTAATTAAAACTTGCCTGCTGTAAAAACAATATCAGAAGGGAAAAAAAAAAAAAAAAAGCATGATGCTTTTCTCATTTATTTCCCTCCTGTCCTCTTTTTTCGCAAACAAACACACAGGTTTCAGGAATATAAACCTTGCCCTAAATAGTGATTTTTTTTTTTTTTTTCCACTAGGAAACGGACAGGTCCCCTGGCAGAACAAAGGGAAAAAAATTAGTGCAATTCCTCTGGGGGAGATGCGAATTCAGGTCCATCAGGATTAGCTGCGTTTTCAGCACAGGACAAATTTAGAAGCCTTTATCTCAGGGCAACAGAGGGGGAAAAGAGAAGATCATAAGAAAAAAAAACTTGCTGCTGTTAAAAGCAAATGAAGGTTTCACAACAGGAGCTCAAAGAAAGCCCCCAAGGAATCACAGACCAAAACTTTGTGCACAGATCAGCTGCTTTGATCTAAGGCACAAGCAGCATCTCAACCCAGGGGCACCACGGTGTGCCCGTGCCGGTGCCCACACCGGTCCCACCAGCCTCGCTGGGCACGGCCAGGCTGGACACCGCCTCTCCCAGCCTGGCCCAAAGCAGGCTCCCCATGCACCCATCATCCCTCAACCCCAGGGACAGCTCATGTTTGCAGAGTGCCCAGCAATAAAAATCATCTGGAAATGCAAAAAAACCATCACACTAAACAAACAGGCGTCTGGCCTGGTTTCTCCCACCCAGGAGAACAGGGAGCAGCCAGACAAAGCCTCTTGACGTCTCCTTCCCATCCCACGGCAGAAGGCAGCCCCGTCCCCGTGCCAGGGTGGTGGACACCCCATCCAGCCCGTCCTCGGGGCTGAACGTCCCAAATCAGCTCAGTTGCGGATGGGGAACCCAAAATGTTTCTGGGGTGCAGCCCTGCCTACCCTGCACCCTGGGGATGGTGACACTGCATCTCCAAACCCTCCCTGGATGGAGCCGGGATGGATGAAACCCTCCCCATCCTCCAGCCCTGGGAGGGCAACATGCAGCTCCAAGCAGCTGGGACATGACAGCTCTGACCCTGTGGTGGGCACGAACAGGGACCCCCAGCATCTGCCACACAAGGTTTGCCAACACACAGGCAGCAGCACGGGCAGGTCGCTTCTAGGAGAAAAAAAAGTGCATTTCTCCTGTGGCTCAGTCGCTTTCAGCTGCCCTCAACGTAGCTACAACCACACTGAGCCATCACGCTGCCCACCCTGCATGTCCCCACTCTGCACAGGGTCTCCAGGCTGCTCCCACCCTGCAGGGACATTTTGTGCACGGGCTCAGACCCCAAAATACTGTGGGGACCTGCAAACAGTTTGCAGCCCTCAGGTGAGGGAGCAGCCCCGGCCATGGGGATGCTCACAGGCACATGCAGCAGGATGGCCACCTCGCTGTGCCAGCACTTGCTCACCCCAGGCCCCGGGGAGATAGAGGAGTTAAAAATAAGAGCGTTTCCTTCCTTACCCCCTTTTTTAAACCACGTGATAAATATAAACTGGGAGTTTCTGCCTCCCAGCGAGGAAGCCGGTGAGTCAGTCCAGCAGCAGTCATCCCCATCCCTAAGGCACAGCCTCCATCTCTGGCAAGGCTGGAGCCACATTCCTTTCACATGCTGAAATTACTCCTTTGCAGGCAACTGCTCAACCTATGGGGCCACCTCCTTCCCTCCAGCCCTGTCCACAGGATGCTCCTTTGGCAAAAGAACTCCCCAAAGTGGGATGGTGTTGCCTTCCCAACCATGCCACAACCCTCTGACAGGTTCAGCCAGGATTGTAGCCCCCTGGGGTTGGACAGGAGCCCAACTGGAGCTCAGGTTTGTCCAGATGCTTTGGGAGCACATATGTTGCTGATGGCGAGGAGAGCGAGCAGGGATGCTGGCTGGGGAGGCAGGTGGGGTAGTGGTACCCAAGCAGCATCCCTGCACCCTGCCAGGTCCCCATCTGGCTTTTGCATGCGTCTCCTCAAGCATCCCAAATCAGGGCCGGGAACTCAAGGGTGAAGCCACTTAGAAGAAGAAAGCGAAAAATAACTGTAGCCTCCTTTGTTCGAGGGGGAGGAAGGGAGACACTCGCTGCTTTGTGCGCGAGCAGAGCGGGGAGCAGGAAGGCTCTGCCGACAGACGCACATAAGAGGGGGATTCTTCGGCAAGGAGGCGAGTTTGCCCCCTCGTCTTGCTGGCTCTGGGTGTGCTGTGACCCCATTGCTGCTGATGCAACACAAAGGCCGTCCGGGCTCTGTATGGTGCCTTTCACGCTGCTGCACCATCCTCCCACCCCAGCCGCCCCACAGAGAGCAGCAGAGTTGGGCCAGGACCGACTCCAGGCTACAGCTATCAAAAAAAAAGGTTTTTTTTAACCTTGTTTCTCCTTCTGGGTGAGGATTTCAGAGCCCAGAGTAACTACCAGTGGAAAAAATGTTGCTCCTTTGGTGCAGAAGATGCTATGTGCATCCCCAGGGCGAGACACCAAACCTGCTTTGTTTGAGCTGCAAACCCAAACCTCCCCCCCAGCAGCTGTTTGAAAGGTGACCCAAGGTCTGTCGGGGCAGGGCTGAAACCCCCTCGGGTGACTTCATTAACCGACAGAGACGAGGGCTAGTTCCCTCCTGCCTGTCCCATCTGTGCCTCCGCTCGTGCCTGGCCGTCTCCGACTGTGGCTGTGCGAACGGTCTCCCGGGAGCGGCCGCGCTCCCCCAAAATAGCTCTCAGACTGGATGACTTTGTCCCACATCCTCAAGGGTATTGAGGCTCCGGGTTACCTCGGAGAACCTGAACCTCCATCCCCGCAGGGTTGGCAGGAGATGGCCTGGGAAGGAGAAGATGCTGGTGCACGCATGGTCCTGCTCAGCCTGACCCTCACCGTGCGCTGGAGGATGCCCACACGCTGGTCTCACCCCAGGAGGACAGAGAGGAGGATACCACAGGAAAATAGGGCAAAATGGAGCAATTCCTCCAGTCCCACACTTGCTCCTTGCCCACCCTCCTGTCCACACGTCCGAGCACATGGGTTGGTGCATCCCACCCCGAGGATGGGCAGGGTGAGCAGCGGGAGCCGAGAAGAGGAGACAGACCCCTTGCTCCCACCCATCCTCCCTCCCCGAGAAGGGTTAAGCGACGCTCGCCTCGAAGACACTTTGTACTTGGGTTTAAAAATACAGCCAATGCCCCGGTGGCTCAGCTCCGTCCAAGCTGCAGGTATATTTCCACACTTGAGCCCATAACCTTCCCCGAGGGAAATTTAGGCTTTTTATGATTAAAAGGGGAAAAAATAATAGTGGGGAATTAAATATAGTACAGAACGAGAGAACAATTAGCAGTTGCCGTTAGCGACACCAGGCCAAGTTTGGGACAAACGCTGTGGTTGTCTGGAGAGCAGCGAGGCTGGGGACAGCCACCAGCACGGCTGGGTGACACGGGAATCAGCCGGGTGCTCGGAGCAGGGGGGGACTCTCGGTCCTTGGCAGATGGCCCTCGGGAGCCCGGACCTGGCACGACCCAGACACACGCGAGCAGCCTGCCGGGACTGGCCGCACCTCATGGGCATGGTTTTTTTTCTTTTCCTACCTTCACTTTATCAAAAGCAAATGGAAGTGTTTGCACAGGCTTGTAGCTTCCCTAATAAGCAAACACTGGTTAATTGTGGGGTGGAGCAGGGGCTGGGGCTGCCCGGCGTACCCTCGCCATGGGCCGGGATGGCAGCCAGCGGCAGGGGCAGAACGGGCGAGGGAAGAGCCCCATTCCCCATTTCCCCATCCCTTCTGGTGCGTTGCCCAAGAGATTTTTGCATTGCACAACCCTCCCTGGCTCGGCTGGCCGGCCGCTGCCCCGCACCTTGCTCATCGCCTGTGTGCAGCTGCCACGCCAACTCCTCCACAGTTGCACAACGGTTTTGCTCCAAATCAGCTGATTTCTTGCCCACTACAGTCATGCCCATGTGAGAGCATCACTAACAGCTTTGCTGGCTCATCTCCAAGGGCACACACTGATATACATCCCAGGCAAAGCCTCCTGGTATTTCCCCAAGCCCTCCTCGCTCCCGTACATCAGGGCAGGGACCCAGACTCGACTTCACGCGGTCCCCATCGACGGGCAGGTTTTTAGGAGCAGCCAGCAGCTCCAGAGTGACCCTGAGCGCTGCTGGAATCGGAGCACACCAGCGTATCTCAGCCCCTGAAGAAATCCAGAGGGATCTGCTGCAAACCACGCTCCAGCACGCAGCAGCCAGCGGCGCAGCCTCCTCTTTCAAGAGCTCTTCTGGAGATGGATTGCCATGCCAAGCAGCGTTTCCTCTGCCTCCAAGCAGACCACGCAGGCCCTCTCGCCTGGCTCGTGGTCAGCAGGCAGCGATGAATGAACAACACATCTTATCGGAGAGCAGATGGGAAATGCACTCGAGCTACAGCCCGGGACGGGCACGCTGCCCACCTCCGCGCGCTGCCGGCGGCAGGACGGGCTCCGGCTCCATCCCACTGCGTCCCAGCTGGGATGGGGATGCTCCCCCAGGCTGGGTTTGAACAGGGTGAACTACAGCGCCCAGTCCAGCTGCTCTTGGGGTGGGTCTGGTCTGAGGGGCGCAGGGACGCGTGAGCACGTCAGGGAGAGGAGGAGCAGAGCACAGAGGAGCTAGCTTCCCATCACGGACCTCTCCTGCCCTGGCCTCCATTTCTCCCTGTAAAGTTTCATATAAAATGGCTGATCTGAGGTTCTTCCCTCCTCCCCGGCTTTTTGAGACAAGTCAGTGCCAAGCAGCCTAATTACAGCCTTCGCTGAGATAACCACATGCTTTCCTGCTGAATGACAGGCTGGGTTACCATGCGGCGCAGGGCCAGGACCAGCTGCCTCCCTGCCTGGGCCATGCCACCGCCTCCGTCACACCGGTCACATCCCCAAGGGATGGGGGGGACAAGCAGATGCTGCTCCCCTTTGGCGAGGGCGTGCTGAGAACGGGAACATGCAGGAGCCCCACTGGGGTCCGAGCAGGGCTCCCAGCACCCCATCACAGGGGGGACATGGGGACACAGGTGCTCGATATGGCGAGGTCCCACACAGGGCTCAGGACCTTTCAGCGTGGGGATCCCAGCCATGGGCACTGTGAAGGGAGGTGAGTGTGGGGAGTGGGACTGTGCCTGTGTCCTGACCAGGGGGCTGCATATAGACAGAGCTAAACCCAGCCCAGGGCAGCAGAAAACCTGCAGCAGGAGCACGGGATGGGACTGGGTGCCAGGGCTGGGCATATGGGGACACCCTCAGAGGCAGCCAGCACACAGGTTGCTTTCATCCCAGGGGAGCCTTGTGCTCCCCCTCTCCCTCTGCTCTCAGACAAGCCCCACACAGGGTGGGGGAGTGAGCCCAGCGTGGGGGGAGCAGCTTTCGAGGCTCACATCCCTCTTGCATGTGCCCCAAGGCAGCAAATCCCACATGCACCAGCTACTTACCAAAGACCCTCCCCAGTGCAAGTACTCACAGTGCAGGACCCGCCGTGGTCAGGGACCAGAGACACCATCGGCCCCAGAGCTGCATCAGCCCAGGCTGCCAGAAGGACACTCCCACTCCCCCAGCCCCATGGGAATTGCCCCCCTGGCTCCCTCCCCTTTAAAGGCTCCCCACCCACCGCTCAATTAAAGGGCCGGGGTGGGCTCACTTGGGTGTTGCTGGAGCAGAGAATTGGGCTCTCAGCATCTTCCTGCTTAAACTTTGCTCAGGAAAGAGAGAAAGGAAAGATGGGGTGTGCAGTAGTGGTGCCTCATCGGACACGTTTGCCCCCTGACAGGGATGGATGTCCCAGGTGAGGGACATCCTCACTCCCAAACCCATCTCATCATGCTGGGGGTGACAAGAGGCTGGACGGGAACTCCAGCAGCAATGAATCAGCTTTGTGGTGGACAAACCCCTGCAGCGGGTCCAAACGCTGCTGAGGAGGAAACAGCCCCAAGGGCACCGGGAGGATGGATAATAACCAGCCTGAGATCTGATTTCAAGGGACTGGCCACATCCAGTTCTGAGAATAACACTTGCTGGGTGTGATCGAGGGAGCGCCAGGCTTGGCGAGGGCAGGAGAAAGTTGGCTGCTCTGCCCGCTTCCAGCCTGGCACGGCCACGTGCGTGGGTCCAGCCCTGGCTCCCGCAGCAGGATACGTGCAGAAGCGGCGCTGGAGGACCCGGACATCCTCCATGTCCCCAAGATCGGGGTGCAGCTCCTGGGGATGAGTCACGCCGCTGTGCCAGGGCGGTTCCTCAGGCAGCTTCCACCAGCGCGGAGGAATGCATTGAACAAAGACCCGAAAAATCCTTGTGTATTGTAGAGGGAAGAGTTAGTCATGCTGGTGCTCCACGGTGCTGAGTCACCCGGCAGCCCCGGAGCCCTGGGATACGGGACGGGAGAGGATGGGAGCGACTGCTTACTGACTTCACGTGTAAATCAATCAGGAGGTTGTGATGGTGCCATAAACCAAGACAGTCACAAGATGAGAGGGGAGAGAAATAGTTGGGCAGAGTTTGTAGCTGTTAAAGAAAAGAAAAAAAGGAACCATAGAGGTATTTTATTTGCAGGACCAGAGCTGGCTTTAAAAATTATAGGTGTTGTATTGCATTTTATATCCCCCCAACAGACCCAAAAGCTCTTTTATATGCTGCAGCAGACGCAGCTCCTTCCTGCCTGATTCAGAGCAGCAGCTGGACCACGAATTCTGAAGGCATCAGCATCTTGGCTGGGCAGCTGATGGCTCCAAAAACCCATCCAGGCTGTCCCAGGAGCAATGGATGGCTCGAAAAACCCATCCGGGCTGTCCCCGGAGCAACACCAGTTCAGCACAGCTAATGAACAGCCCGCACAGAGGCAGGATGCGATTTCCTCGATGGACTTTTAAACTGGGACACAAAGCACGTTCGTGCTGGTAAAGCGGAGTTTTGTTTATCATGGATACCAGCTTCACATCTAGCATTTAATTTTAACACCAAAGGCTTGAGTCTCCAATGACTAACGTTTCCTTTGATCAAAATCATGGCTCTGGCGAGGAAGATGCCCTGACGCTGCCGGGAGGGAGGTGTGAGCAGCACACAGCACCCGGCCCCGTGCAGGACACGCTGGCTGGAAATCACAGAATCACAGAATCAATCAGGTTGGAAGAGCCCTCTGGGATCATCGAGTCCAACCATTGCCCTGACACCACCCTGTCAACTAGACCATGGCACTAAGTGCCATGTCCAGTCTTTTCTTAAACCCCTCCAGAGAGGGTGACTCCACCAGGAGAACGGCTCAGCCCATGACACGAGAATTTCCTACCCACGGCAGCCTCGGCCACTTGCCTCCAGAGCTTGAATTATTTCTCTCATTCGATGCAGAAGTCTGAGGATTTCCTTGAAAATAGAGTCTTTGTTTGGCAAATATTTCTCCTGTCTGGTCTGGGGCTGTAAGGGCTCTTTGTTGATTAAATGACAATCTTTTTCTCAGCTGGTGTGACACCATCAGCAGAGGGAGAGGACTTTTGAATTGCCAGGGAAGGGTCCTTGCCTGTGCAGACGCCCTGCGTGGAGGAAGTGCTCTGTGTGTGTGTTCGAGAACAGGTTTGTTTTTAAAAAATACCAGGCTACATCCTTAGCGGTTTTGAATTTGGGGCACAGATTGTCAAGCTGTTCTGTGATTTTAGAGCACCTGAAATAATGGGATCTTAGGCTGGAGGCGAGCTCCTAGAACCTCCCGGCCGCCATCATAATACAAATGGGTCGTAATAAAAAATAAATTAGTGTGAGTCCACAGAAGCCAGCAGAGCTCTATCCCTTTCACAGGCTGAGGATCCAGATGAATATTTCATTTTAAATATTCTATTCTATTAGCTCGTATCATTGTAATAGCTGAGTGTCTCGCATTTGTAATGCAACTTTACATCAGCTTTGTGGAAATCTCAGATTGAAAATTATTTCAGGCACTGGCTGTCTGTCTTACACCGTGTTGGTGCAGCATCTTGCACAAAGGAGTCCACGGCTGGGGCTTCGTGGTGCTACTGGAGATGCAGAATAAGCAGAGCAAGACCGTGCATCTCAGGACGAGGTTGCACCCAAGCGCTGGATGATACAGAAGATTGGATGGAGCCTCCCAGTGCCAGAGCGGTCCCACCAGCCCATCCACCTCCACAGCTGGAAGAGCAGTTAGAGCACTCCAGCAACGGATCATCTTCTCTCAGCGCATGGGAAGACAATGAGGTTTGCAGAGGCTTTTCTGTCTCACAGGGTTTGTGAGCAGCCTCGCTCGCTCTAGCACCACATCGGTGTTTGTAAACAACCTTCTTAAAATACAGCGAGCAGGATGTGGGAGCGTCACGTGAACGTGAGCTTCTTGTCGAGGCAGCGGGCCCGACTGTGCCCTTAACGGGTAGAGCAGAATAACTCACCGAGCTCATTTCCACCAGCCCGCCCTGAGCATCACCAAGGGCAGCTCAGCGGAGGTGACTCCACGTCCCACCTACGCAGTGGGGACAAGGACCACGCTGCCCTGTGATGCTCGGGTGCTGTGGAAATGACTTGCTGTCTCTGCCAAACCTAATTTAGCAGATGACACCAGCTGCTTCCCAAAAAGGTGCACATAACCCTGAAACAAGCTGCCATGAAATGACTCAGCCAAGGCAAACCCTTCCTCCTACCACCTCCTAGCCTTGTGCTTGGTGTTTGACATCTGACCTGGCAGAGGGAGATTGCTAATAATACCTACATTTTATATAGCACTTTTCTTCGGGAAATCTCAGATGGTTTTACACAGCAGTCAAGTCTATTTGGAGCTCAAGGCTTCTAAGGATGTGTCAAGGACAGAGTTTTGGTACCCAGGAAGGCTACATGGGAAGAATCTATTGCCAGGACAGATCTGACAAACCAGCCTAGCAAGGAAGCAATGATGGCTGTGGTTAATTTGCCATTGTTAGGGTCCAGAGTAAACAACCCTGAGGTGATCATGGAGGGATTTATCTCTTTCAGGTTTGCCAGCAGAGTTTAGATGCTACAACCCCATTTTACGAATGCCCCAGAGACTGGCGGGAGCACGAGATGGCTGCGAGAGCGTCTCATGCTGTGCCAGGCTGGGATGTGTGCTTCCTGGCATACAATTCCCTGCAGCCAAAGCAGGTGCCTGACCCTTGAGCAAACCCAGGGAGGGAACCAGCGAGGACCCACGCGCTGGGGACCGCTCAGAAATAGCCCCGAGCTGTGCAGAGGAACGCCTGGGGAGAGCTGGTGCGCACACTGCAGGCTTTGTCTGGGGCAGGTCGGCTGGGTGTGTGCTTCCTGGCATACAATTCCCAGATTAGCAGGAGCCGTGCTGCCAGCAGCTCCTCCGGCCCGGCCGTGAATGAGCCACTCGGGGCTGGGAACTGCCGCCGAGGTCAGTGGTTCAAGCGCCCAGAGCTGCTGAGCGGAGGCAGGGGATGGGATGGGGCGAGGATGCGGGGATGGGACACCCCCTCCCATGCACCCAGGGGAAAATGAAGAGCAGGGGGGGACTTCTCCACCTCATGGTGACAGGACCCCCCAACCCCTCTCTGATACCTCTAGAAGAGGTTGGCTTTGCCTGTCGGCCCCAGGGGATGGAGCTCACCGCTGGCCAAGGCCATCTCACCAATCCTTTTGCAGTGGGTGGGGAACAGAGGTAGAGGCTTGTCTCTTCTTACCCCAAAATTAATAAACAAAAAACCTTAAAAGCCACAGAGAATAACTAATGTGGAAAACGAGAAAAAGCTGGAGGATGGAAGGGTTGGAAAAGGAGGAAAAGTAATTCAACACAGACCTGTTTAATAAGGGAAAGTGAATAATCAGAGGGAGAAGTGAGAACAATTTATTCACACTAAATATCTAATTAAAAAAAAAAAATCAAACCAGGAGGGTGAGACTCACAGGTCCTTCCCAAGGAAAAGGAAAGGAGAAAGCAAAAAGGGAAACGTGGTGTGTTCATTAAGGGGAAGTGGAGGGGAAAGAAGAGGAAAAAGCTGGAGTTGAGGAGCTCTTTGGGACAGGGCTGAGCCCGAGCAGTACCGAGGTGGGGAGCAGAGAGGAAGCGTGGATCTCTTCTCTGGGAGTGCTGCTGATGTGGGGTGGTCCGTCGGGGGCTGCTCCCCACTTCTTCCAGTAGCTGGATCTAGGGAGGGAAAAGGATGCACCTCAGGGACCGATCAGCGCCCACAGAGCGGCACTGCCTCTCGCTGCCCCACTCCCACCGCCTGACGGGGCTCCTGGCGCTGCCCTGCGCCCCAAAACAGGCTCTTCCCTTCCCTTACCTGCAGCCACTGGGCAGCGCGGGGCCCTGGGCACCTCCAGCACCTCTCGCTACCAGAGCTGGACCCGTGCTGGCACGTTGACACCATCAGCACAAAGCAAGGCTGCTCCAACACCCCGCTGGCGCCCGGCTGCTTGGACCCCTCCAGCCTCCAGCCCCATTTACTGCCTCAGAGAAGCTGGACACCAGCAATTCCCCACTGCTGCGGCTCCGGGAGCCGTGCCAGCCATGCCCTTGCTTTTATCTGCCCGTGAAGACCGCGCTTATGAATCGGTGTCTGTTTGCAGCCACCCCCTCGGAGGCTGAAAGGAGCCACAGTTCGGGCTCTCGGGGTCAGACCCTGGCTCATGGCACATGGGTTCGGACAGAGCAGCATCTCTGCTAAACTCCGGGTGCTTTCCTAAACGCTGGGAGTCTGCGCCCACCCACACACTGCAGAGCAAGGTGGCTGCACAGAGAGCTGGGAACAGAAGGGAAAAAAATAACCAAGCAAACAACCCGGTACAACTCCTGGCCCGCACGGTGTTGAGACAAAGAAACCGCCTCCACGCTCCCTTTTCCAATGCTGCTTGGGAGTTTTCCATCCCCCTGTTGCAGCTACTGAAGACAAGACGTCTTTGCACGAGGGAGAAGATGGGATGCTGTGGGGTGACCCGCATGTGCCCGGTGGGCAGCGGGGGCAGGCAGCCCCCCCAGCACCCCTTCCCCACCTCCCAGACATGCTCTTCCTGCGCAGGGAGCAGAGGAAGTCGCTTTTTCCTCTCTCCTGGGCTGTCCCTGCCGTCGGGAGGAGCGCGCTGGCGTTCAGCTGCCCTCGTCTCACCAGCGAGGAGCGATAACCAGCGCGGATCTGCCTTCGCCGAGCCAGGCTTGGCAGCTCCCCGCCTTTCCTCCACGCGGTGATGGAGGGTTTCCGCAGCCAGTCGCCTGGTACTGCCTGGAACCCTTGTCAGCCCAGATTTCAGAGGTGTTTAGAAATATGGCACTGATCCATGGGGTGATTTGGAGGGGAGGGGTTGGTATGCAAGCCCTTGTATGAAAGGGGAAACTGAGGCAGGGAGCGCAGAGCCAGACTTCTCAAAGGGGAGACTTAAAACCAGGCTCATTTAATAAATAACCTCAACTAAAACATGCTGGTTTTTTACCTACAGAAGCCACCAGCTTTTCTAAAATGGGTTTATGGACCTGACACGATGCAATTTTAAGCATACTGGCCCAAGCGCCTTGCCCTTGGTTCCACAATGACTTGACGGAGATAGAACTACATCTGTGGCCACAGAGCACCATGGTGGCACATGGCACCAGGATACATGTCCCGTGTCAGTGTACCAATGGCGTTTTTCTCTTCTAGACTGACCTCAGGCTTTTCCAGGGGTTCCTGCTCTGCTTGCTCCCAGCTGTATCCAGCTTCTCCCAAAGCAGCCAACGCTTTCTCCTGCTCTGTCTTCAGAAAACATGGGTTAAAGAAATATGTCAGACACGTGCCCGGAGTACTACAGCAAATGGGAATAACGCTCTGAACATGTCCTCGTAGCCAAGAATCGACCCCAGAAAAGTCCCCAGCTTGAGGACTCTCTGTGCTGACATGCCAAGGAGCTGAGAGTCTTCTCAAGGTGCTTGCAGGACTCACAGCCAGGACGTGATGGGTTAAGCTTTCTTACCTACTTAGGAAAAATACCCAGGAGACCATGGTGTGCCTCCCAGAGGGGAGGGATGGGAGCTCTGTTATTTGAAATATTTCAAATCCAACGGGAAAAGTTGGAGGGAATGGTCTGGACAGAACAATTCTCTGCTAGGGACAAAGGTGGAAAGGAGGAGGAGGAGAGTTCGGGAGTCCCTTGCCTCCCCTCTTGCTGGGAGCCCTTACGATGACACTCAGCCTTGCACAGATTTATCAGCCCTCTGATAGATACACGCAGTCACAGAAACCCCCCTCTCTTCCCATATTTATGCAACAGATTATCAGAAGGTGTATTTATACGTTATTTTGTCCTAAACAGATTATAACTTGACAGCTCTTCCAATGCCTGAAAAGCACAAGCTGGCTTACGCTGGCTTCTCTGGACACAGCAAACACGGTTTGATTAACGTCCAACATGCTCCAATAGCTATTGTAGGAACAAGGCCAGGATCTGTTGGGGTTTTTTTTAATCAATTTGATAAATCTGGTGCATGTGAGAAGCGCTTTGCTTGAAGTCTCGTATTTTCTCTCCATCCAGAGCCAACACGGCTGTGATAAACTCGTCGTGGAGGCACCCGTGGTCTTGGCAGGGTGGCTGTGCTCTGTGGGGAGATTGGGCATCACAGCTCCCACCTCGGCCCGGAGCGCTTGGCACTGCCACCACTGGCACCCTCCCACCCTGCCCCACTGGGAAAGGTGTCTTTGCCTCCCCCAGCAACCCCGCAGGGAACCAGGAGGGAACCCTGGGTAAAACCTGATGAACAACAGGGGTTTTGCTGTTCCTTTCCATACCGCAGCATCCCTGGAGAGCCATCACGCCCCGCTGAGCTGGGTGCCACAGAGCCAGGTGAGCTGGCCCAGCTCCATCCTGCCCAGCTCCGGAGCACCCAGGGGAGCAGAGAGCGACTGTCCCTCAGTCCCACCCTCCGGACGGGGAAGCCCCGCTGTGGCGAGGCTGGACTGAGCTGTGGGCGACATGGGGTGTCACCGGCCCCGGGCTGCGCAGCCCACAGTCCCCCGCAGCCTCGGGTAGGGGTTGGGGTCCTGGTTTGGGCAGGAGGCGATCCTGCCCACCTGACACCCACGCAGCGTGGGGCGACCAGCCCTGCACATGTTGATGGAAAACCTCCTTGGCCGGTGCAGAGATGGTCCCTCGATGCACCCCATCCCGCTGTCCCCACCCCCAGGCTGGGGCAGGGGGCCGGGGTGGCCCCGCACATCCCCCCGTGCCCGTGTCCCCGCGGGGGGAGCCCGGCCCGGCGCGGCTCGGCTCGGTCGGAAGGCGCAGAGTGCCACCTGGTGCTCCCGGACACGGCTGGCCCGGCAGCGCTGAGAGGGTGCTGGGGGACACGGGGGGGGTCCCGCTCCCAGGACGGGCAGGGGGGAGCGGGGGAGCTCACCTCGGGGGCAGGAGCGCATCCGAGGGCTCCGCAGGCAGGAGGAGGGGACCTGAGGTTGCAGAGCTACTGGCAGCCGCATTCAAAAGAGGCTCCTCTTCGCTTTCTATCGAGCTTCCCGGGGCATAAGGCTGCAGTGGGGGAGGAAAAAAATAAATATGATGTCAGAGTTGATAAAGTGTTTCTGTACAACAGCTTGATTCTGAGGTAACGCTAATTCCAGCAGCTGATTGTCTCCATTTAGCCACTCAGGGCTAAATAACATCAAGTTCTATCACCCAAGACCCCTCCCCAGCTGAGAAAGGGAATTGGGAAAAGGAGTGAAACTCATGGGTTGAAATTTAAACAGATTTAATAAAATAAGAAAACCAATACCAATACTAATACAAACCCCACAAAGTTATACTCAACCAATAGAGTGGTGGCAAGTTCCTCCAGGGATCACAACCGTTGAGAAAAGAGTAGGAAAAAAGGAAAAGAGCAGAGCAAAGAGCCCCCCATCCCCACAAGCTTTCCCATTTATAATGAACGTGATGTTAATGCTATAGAATACACCTGTGGGCCAGCCTGGGTCAGCTGCCCTGGTTTTAACTGCTAATGGCCTTGATCACCAGCCCACAGCTGGCCACAGACTGAAACAACGTGGAACAGAATATTGATCCTATAAATTTTATCCCAGCAAAACCAGAACAGTGATTTTGAAAATAAAAACAAATTCTACCTCTCTTCCCTCGCCCTGCAGTGCCAATTTATCATCCAGACATCTCAGAGCACTTCGTGTAATCAAATAGATGTCTCCTGGCACAGATGGGAAACTGAGGCAAGCCAGGGAAAAGGCTGGCCTTGGGTCACACAGGGAGCGAGCGACAAAACCCAGCAGACGTCTGGTCTCCAGGCTCCCACACCCTGACTGTTAACTTGGCTCTTGTCTCCTGTTTTTACCAGGCAGTGGCAGGATCTGTAGTGTGGTTATGCCATGTAGAAAGGAAATCTATTAAAAAAACAACTTTTAACAGCCTCAGGGAGCTCCCCAAGGCTACTGTTAAAACATTGCCCTGGAGTCCCTCTTCGCTGTCTGGAACAAAATATGGACCATTTCTCAGAGCTGATTTAATGCACTTCACCATCCAGCAAAGAGGGGGCCTCATTTGTCTTGTATCTACATGCTGCACCACTCACACCCCACACCCACGCTCCAGCAGAACGGCTTTATTAAACCACCAACCCTTCTGCCACCCCAGCTGCTTCCTGCAGCTCTACCAGGTCCTGCATCTTTATCAGCACCTCTCAGGGCCCTGACCCAGCAGCTGGAGGCTCTGCTCTGCTGCAGGTTCGTTTCCCTGCTGCAAACCTGCCCTGTTTATGTTGTCTGGATTGGAGACACCCACCCCGCTCCACCCGTGGCCTCCTCTGGGCTTGCTCACGCTGTCTTGCAGATACTTGGGGAAATCACCAGCATCCCTGACCTGTCCCTCATCTCAGATGAAGACCTAGTCTGCAGGAGCATGTCCTGTTCTAATTTAGATAGACGTGTTAGGGACATCCAGGAGCTATTACAACGGGATTCTCAGGGATGGCAAGATAATTTTGCACAAACAGCTTGTTCCAGAGCTGCTGGGTAACGACTTACCCCAATTAAACAACCACGGTCACAGTGGGGGTCTGTAAAAAGACCAGGAAGGGAATCCCAAAGGCCTGGCTCTTGCCACTATCCCTGTTTCACTCCCATCCATCCCATCTCAGCAAACGTCCCAACACCACGTGTTGCCCATCCCTGACCCGCAGCATCCCGAGACCATTCCCTGCTCAGCTGAAAAGGACCATGGAGATACAGAACCACCTCAAAGACACCCCTGAAAGCCCACAGCCCCTGACACGGTAGTGCCTCGGCAGTGCCAGGGATCAGTTTTAGCATCCCCTATGCTGGTCTATCCCTACGCCTTTTCCAAGGCCTGAGGGCACTTAGATCTGCCTGCACGTAGATCCTTCTCAGGAGGGACCACCTCCTTAGCCCCATATCCCTTCACCAACCTCATGTGAAGTCCAGCGATGTCTGTTCGTGTTGAAGAGCCTGTTCCACTGGGACAGCTTCTCTTTCGAGGATCCTGCCCCCTGATCTGCTGTTTAAAACAAGCCCAAAGAAAACAGTGTGGTCCTTGGCACAGCAATTAAACATGCCCACAGTAGAGTGTCTGAAAAAGGGTCCCATGCCAGGTCCAGATCCTCTAGCACAGCAAAGCAAAAGGACTTACTGCCAGGCACACGGGGCACTGAATTCAGTGGACAAAGTGCCCCAGCCCCTCGCGTCCCCTGGGCAATTTTCAGTGCCCTCTGCCCTGGCCCTTGGGTACTCTCCCAAATGATCTGACTCCCTGGGCAATCCCCCTGGTTGGTCTCCTCCAACACGCAGCTTTGATGCCAACACTGAGCCAGCAGACAGCGTGTAGCACTAGCCCCAAGGCTCATACACAAAAAGCAGCACACAGGCTGGGAGAGGGGCTACCACTCACTCCTCAGGACTTCTCCCACCAACCAGCTGCCCCAGGCAGCCCTCGAGTCCTCAGGGATGAGGAAGGTGGGGATTTCCTTTCCCTCTGAGCCATCCTCTCACCTTTCAGGAGCTGCTCTTCCTCCTGTGCAGCATCAAAGTCCATAGAAAACATCAGCTCGGGGCTTGCACTGCAGGAAACATCTTCACCATCAGCATCCAGACCTTGAAGCAGCTCATCCCTGGAGGCAAAGCACAGCCAGGTGTGTTCAAATGAAGGTCAGCAGCACCAGCATTGCGACTTCTGACCCTCTAGCAGCAACACTAACAGAGCTGGACCTCGTTGCATCCCTTGTCAGCAGCCTAGAGAGGCCAAGGCCAGCAAAGGGCTCTACCTCGGGTCTCTGATGGGTGCCACGCTCCATACAGAGCTGCCTGGGGACCTTTGGGGAGGTAAGAGCAGCACAGGCAGCGGTGGGAACGGATCCTGGCTGCTGTGGATGCAGGATGCCCCGAAGCTGTGTGGCTTCTGGAAGCCAACTGCAGCCTTACTGGAAACACTGGGCTCATTTCAATGTTTGAAGGAATTAAAGGGAAAACCAGACTTTATAAATTCCAAATGAGCAGTTGTTTATGAAGTCCAAAGGAGCAGCCTTCTGCAAAACCCCAGCTGATCGGGGTCTGACAAGACCAATGCAGCCAAGCCGGCTTTTCCCTGTCCCTCTCGGGCACCCGTGCCTATGAGGACATGCTCCCTCGATAGGGACACTGCAGCAAGTCGGGCCCTTAGCCCCATGTCACACCCCACCCCGACACTTACATCTCCAGATCTTTGTCACCGAAAGCCTCTGACACGGCTGTCCCCTCCTCGCTGGCCGTCCCCTCCTCGCTGGCCACCCCGCTGCCTGCGCGCTGCCAGACCGGGCTGCCGGCCGGACTGTCCCCCTCCTCACTGCCCAGCCCCAGCTCCGAGCTGCTGGTGCTCAACGTCAGGCAGCTTCTGCTTGTGCTGCTGCCCAGGGAGCTGGCGAGGCTGAGCTCCTCCAGCTCCCCCAGCAGCGGCTCCGTGCTCATCCCCTCGGCACCCTCACAGGGCTCCCAGTATGAGGCCTGCTGGTCTTCCACTGGGCTGCTGCGGCCTCCAACGGCACCCAGCTCTTGCCCCTCTGCTCCGGGCTCCTGAGCCCCCTGCATGCTCCATGGGAGCCCAAACAGATTCCTGAGGAGCCGGAGCAGGGACGGACGGCTGGGAGCCTGGGTGGCCGTTGCGGTGGCCGTTGCGGTGGCCGTTGGGGCATCCATTGGTGCCAGCGCTGGGAGCGGGGCTGCTGGGTAGGCCGGTGGCCCAACGGCTCAGAACTGAATTTGAATCCAACGGCCCCAAACCGCCCAGAGCTGCAGCACTGAGGCAGTGACAGGGGCTGAAACAAGGCTGGGAGGGTGGGGGGGGGGGGCAAGGCAGCACCCAGGGGGGCAAAGGGTGCACAACCCAGGGCTGGGGGAGAAGAGGGGGCCCAAAAAGCGAAGCCTCCCTTCTACCCACAGCGACTCCTTCTTGCAGCATCCCCACCTCCGCCATGGGCTGGCCTAGCCCTAAAATTTCACACCAGCGAGGGAGGGTGGGAGGAAGGGGAAAGGCTCATGAAAACACACAAGAACCCCTCCAGCAGTGCAGTACCACGGCCAAAAAGAGACAGGTACAAAACGACCATTTCTGCAGGCAGCAGCAGAGCAAACGGCTTTTAAAAGCAGCGTCTGCATCTGCCATCGTGACGCGATACGTTCGTGACAATAACGGCAGGAACTGAAACAGCAGCAAACTCAAGAACCTGTTTATCCCTCAGCCACTCAGGCACATTCCCGAGGGGTATTTTCCCAGGATTGTGGTCTCAGGCAGGGGCAGGATTTTCCCCGCCATGTCCCTGCGCTGCACAGAGCTGCTGTAACAGTGGTGTAAAGCTGCTCTCGCTGATGTACCGTATCCCTCACGGAGGGATGCTGCCAGGAGCTCAGCTTTGCTTCCGTGCTAGGTGTTTCTTCTGCCTGCCTCTGCCAGTGCCTGCTCATCCTTGGCTCAGCTAACCCACAAGCTGCTGGCTGCAAGAAGGGGGTTGGATTTTTTTTTTCCCCCTAAAAAACTCATCTAAAACTGCCATGTCATCATGACTGTTCAAAACGGAGATTCTCCCACCCTCCAGTTTCCTTTCCTCTGCCATCTCCAGGCGTGGGAGGCCAGCGCAGAAGCACAGACCACAGCGCTCCTCACCACAAAAAGGGTGTTTTCATGCCAGCCCCTTGCTCTTGCTGGCACAAGAGGAGGGCTGGGGATGCACAGCCCAGTGCAGCCCCCTCTCACAGATTTAGACTACACCAACCAATTGGTGAAGCCACATCCTAAAAGGCCATGTGAATCCTGAAAGCAGAGGGTCCTTCTCTGTGTCTGCCGCGCACCTCTTATTTACCCCAGGAAATATATCTCTCTATTTACACCAGCAAAAGGGGCTGTGGGTTCACATCCGCACCACTGTGGCGGAGCCGGCTGGGAATTTCTTCCCTATTGCCTCAACATCTTAAAGCCACTGCAGTAGCAAAGCAGGCTGTGTCCACACCAGAGCCACATGCAGGATTTAGACCACTCACCAAATGATCTCCTAAATACTTGTTTGCCACCATCACGTCTTGATGTCCACATTGGCCATTCCCATAACAGAGCTGGTGATTTCAAGCTAATTTCCCTCTATCCCTGATATCTCCCCCCTCTCTAACACTCTCCAGCAGCCATTTGTGGACACATCGCGATTTGAGTCCCTGCTGCCCACCCACAGCTCAGTCCCCACAAACTCCTTGCTGTGGACACAGCAGAGTTGTCCAAGCCTCCTGCACAGCTTATTTTCCACAACTTTTGCTGCTCAATGCGATTAGAAGCAGCTACGAATATCATACACCGGACGCAAGACCTCGAGCCTCCCCCTCAGGAGTTTCTCTGCGAGTGCATGTCAGGAGGAACGCAGACCCCCTTGCTACCAGACTGATGGAGACAGTCCCCATTAGCTGATTCCTCATCTTCCTCTGCTCCATGATGATCTTACCCCACCAAAAGCCACTTCTGGCCAGGGCACACCTCTCCTGGCCCCTGGCCCCCGCAGGCATCCTTTGCTTTGCCCTCCACAACCTGCTTTTCACTGGTGTTGATGCAGCTCCCACCCTCAGAAAGGTCTGCCAAGGCCACGTCCCCAGCAGCCCCCACCGCCAAGGGGAGAGGGCATCTCTGGAGCCAGAGCGGGACCCTCGGCAGCCAGGGGCCCATTTTCCCCAGCAAAGCTGAGCCAAGTAAGTCAAGAATTCCAAAATCTTTCTGTTCAGCTCTGAGGCAGGGAGCATCCCACGGGGCATGTCATCCCAGGGCAGGAACAGTGCTCCTACCATGGACAGACAGGTAATTTGATAATTAACAGTCAGGCATTTATACCGGCCCCAAACCTCTCCTTATCTGGCATTTTTCAGCACCAACAGTGAAGCCCCTGGCAGCGTCCCAAGGAGCAAGGGGAGGAAAAGCAGCTGGGACAGCTTGCTGAGCCCAAGAGCCACCTCCAGCGAAGCAGCTGTCTCGCTCCCTGGGGTGAATCACACCCTTTCCTCCAGCCACTGTGATTTTTCGTAATCTCAGTGGGTTTCAAGTTCCCTAAGTCACTTGGCCTGAATCACCTCTGCCACCAGTCACTCTTTTTTTTTTTTCTGGTGGATCAGCAAAGGTTCCTACCAGACACCAGAAATGCTCTTAATAATCACTGTAACAGGGCTCCTGGCCCTACATACTGGGGAACCCGATGGAGGGCAAACCGATGGTGCTAAGGTGCCGCAGCCTTAACAAAAAGGTCAGAAAATCACTGGAAAACCCACGGAGAAGCCGAAGACTCCCGGGGAACCGTGGCGAGGCGGGTGCCGGGACGGGATGTGCCATCCCCGCACCGCTGCCCCCAACCCCGCACCCAGCAAAACCCCCAGCCCTGCGCAGCGTCCTGCAGCCAGGCGATGCCCCAGCGTGACCCCAACCCCCTGAGCCCCCGGGGAGCCCCGCTGCCCCCCCGCTACCCCCCGCTGCCCCCGGCCCCTCCGCGGTGCCCGGCGCTGCGCAGAGCCGCACCGCAGCCGCTTTCCCACGCTCTGGGGAAGGTGCCTCTAGAGGGAGCTGAGCCCGGCCCGGCTCCGCGGCTGCATCTATGGTCTGGGGTTGGGTTTCTAGTTGTTTTTTTTTTTTTTTTTTCTTCTCTCTTCTCCTTTTCCCTCCTCCTCCCCGGCCCTGCTCGCTTCCTTCCCCCGCGCCGCGCTCCGGGGAGGAGGCAGGAAGGGGATGGAGCAGCTCCCCGCCGGGATGCCTTAGCTCCGCGGGACACCCCGGGACGCGGTGAGTTATGGGGGGGGGACCCCCCAGCCTCCCCCGGGGTGGGTTAGCTTTATTCAGCGGGCCCGGTGAGCCGGGGGAGGGATGGGGAAGGGATGCGCCGGGAGCCCCGGGGTGCGGGTGGAGGGATGCGCCGGGAGCCCCGGGGTGCCGGAGGGCTCTGGGGGAGCCTGGCACGGCGGGAGGGGTGGGCAGAGCCGCAGGGCCTCATCCTGCACCGCCCGGTGAACAAGGGGAAAGTACGTGGGGGTACTTCAGCGAGCAGCACTTTGGTGTGTGAAACAGCTGGGCCAGGGCTGGAAGGTCTCGCTCCGAGCTGATCGTTGCCCCAGAGAGGGAATATTGCCCCTTTTAATGATATTTTCTCCAGCTGGGGTTTTTTGCCCCCCTTGCATGGTGACAGCCGCACCCGGCATCCCCGTGCCAGCGCTCAGTGTAGGGGTGCAGGGTAGACAGGCCTGTGTGAGCTGTCCGTGGGAAGGGTCATGCCACGCTGGGGACCAGGGTGACATGTGTTTCACCCCGCTCTGGGCTGTGACCTCAGACACGGACATGGTATGTGTGGCTTTGCAGGCTTGCCCACACGGTTTCTCACCCAGCAGCGCTGGGGACCTCCGGGACGTGGGCACAGGGGGTGTGGGGGGACCCTGGCTGCAATGTCTGCATGTGCTGGGGCTCGTGGGCCAGCTAGACCCCGGTGCCATGCTGGGTGGGTAAACACCAAAGTGGGCACACCCACCTGTCTGCTCTCCTAGGCCAGGCTGGGGGCAGCGGGGCCGGTCCTGCACTGTGCGTGCAGGGGTGGCAGTGGGGCACAGGGGTCCTGCGGGATCTCTGTCCTGGAGAGGGTGAGCTGCCCTGCACGCCGCACCATGGAATCACTCCCAGGCACGGGCCTAGGGCCAGACCCGTGAAATGCTCATCCCAGAGGATGCTCCACGCGTTTCCTGGAACAGGATCTCCATAACGCGTCAGGGGGTGACTTCAGAGCCCCATAGCCAGGTTACGGCTGCTCCTGCAGCTCGCAGTTCTGCCTCCCTCTCTGGGCCAGTCCCACCATCTTCCCTGCACCCAGACACCTTCCTCTGGAGAAAAGTTGGGAGAAGTGGTGAGCACATCATGAGGGCACACGGGAAATGTGTCAGAGGCCTTTAAGGAAAGGAGATGAAGGTGAAATGAGAAACAGTTGAGGCAAAGGTCTTTTTTTTTATTAGGGAAAGATGTCAGGTTCCAGGAAGGCTCTTTCTTTGCATGGCATGTGCTCGTTAATAAAGATAAGATTCCTGTGCCACCTTGGAGGTGTTGCTAAATCCACATCCTAGGTCCTGTCTGCTGCTTTTAACCCTTTGCAGCCTCCTACAAGAGCAAAAAGTCAGGGTGGAGCTGAATCTTTTAGCAGCTGCTGAGAATTAGACACTGCTCCCAGTGACCTGCAGCTTCCCCCCAACCCTCTCTCGAGCCCTCTCTCAAGTCCTGGAAAGTCTTTGTTTTCTGCAGCCTTGGGCTGTCTTTAAGTGTATGGGTGTCATATCCTCCTTCATGCCCCTCCCTGCTCTCTTCCAGCACAGTATTCTCATAGCAAAGGGGGAAATCCAAGGAGCATTGCGCTGGGAAGCAGGAGGAATGTGGGCAGCAGCGCTCTTGATGCTGGAGAGGATGGTCCGAGGCACTCTGACCCCCAGCAGAGACTGGCAGTGAGAGACCTTGGGCGTTCACTTGGTTTGCAGGAGGGGGAGTTCAGGGCTCTGCCCTGGGAGCAGGTTGGGGACCAGCAGCATGCTGATGGGGACACAGCAGCCAGTCCCAGATGTGCGTGAGTGCAGAAGGGCTGCGGTGTCCCGTGTTGCAAGAGAAGAAAGCGCTGCAAGAAACTATATTGAGAAGGAAACTGAAAATGAAAGTTCCTCGTAAATGCTGGCCGCAGTCGCAGCCTGCTGCTTCCTCAGGGCTTGGCAGACGGCGAGCGTGCGGAACCACATGAGTCAGCTGCCTTTGGGGCACTGGAGTCCTCTGCTCACCAGCCATCCCTCGTGCTGGGCAGGCCGGTCTGCATCAGAAATTCCCTGTTACTCGTGGCTGAGGTCGGGGTCAGAGGCAGCGGGTTGATGTGAAACACAACCGGTTGCACCTATAGACCAAACTGTAGGAGCTCCAGAGGCAGCTGAACTCTCTGTCTGGACCCATCCACATCCTCCCCAGCGCCCAGTACAGCCTCGGGTTGTAGCAGCGTGGAGTATGGTGGAAATTCACACCGCTTTGCTTACCCACGTGCTCCAGAGAGCTGCTCTGAGCCTGGTCGTGCTTCCCCTTCGAGGGCACTGAGGTGGGCTGCAGCTGTAGCCTTGCTAAGCACCCGAGGAGGGGCTGGGGATGAAGCGTGGGAGGGTTTCCTCCATGGGGGCACGTCCATCTGCCCCAAGCACTCCCTGAGCTGCCTCTACCATGTCCCAGAGCAGAGAGGAGCAAGGAGAGGAGCAGCTCTGGAGCCCAGGTCTCTGCTGATCTGGGCAAGTGGGAGCCAGCTCTCCTCCCAGCTTTACCCTCCGTCCCAGCTGCTGATCCTCATCACATTTTCAGCTTTTCCTTGGATGGCGATGTTTGAGGTTGGGGAGGAAAAGGGAAATCCTGTCCTCGGAGGCACGTAGGAAAAAACAGCATCTCCATCTGTGTGTCACTGGGGCTCAGGCTCCCTGAATGCAGCTCTGCAGACACACGATGGCTTCCTAAGCCAGGCTGGTAAGCTAAGCTTTGCATTTCCAGCCCCCCATCCCCACCTTGACTGCAGGCTGTACTTTACATTACTGTTTATGGGCTCAATTTATTTTTTCTTCTGAATAATTAATGTGAAGTTATGAGCTTGGACCATTTGTTGCTCTTTTAATCTTGACATAGGTGGTTATTTATCCATAACCAGCGCTTTTTTAAAAATTTTTGCCCACAATACAATTTAAATTTCTGGGTGTCAATGTGCCTTCATTAACTTAGACCTGGTGCAAATCAGGAAAGCCACCAGCTTAGCCCTGCAGAGGTCTGGCCTGGGAACATGTGCTGGCATGCCAACAGGCTGGGAGCTGCAGAGATCTCTCTCTAACGCTGATGACAACTGCGTGGTCTCGCTTCCTTCTCTGCAAAAACCAGGGGGTGAGGTCAGTGCAACGAGCAGGGGGTAAAGGAACTGAGGGCTGCGATGAGCCCTAAACCCCAGGGCTGGGTTTAGGATACCTGTGAAGTTCAGGGGCAGCATGAGCTGTGCGTTTGGTTCTCATTTAATTTTCTCGTTCTGAGAGGAGCTCGGAATAAGAAACATAAAGAATAGGGGGAATTAGAGCCTCTGGATATAGGAAAACAGAGAGCTCATCTCTTGTGGAAGCTGTGGAAAACAAGCCAGAGGTGCTTGCAAGGAGGGATGGGCCCCGCAGCTCTGCGCAGGAGCCACCGCGGCTCGCCCTGGTCACGGCTGGGTTTGCTCTTGCCACGCTCTGAACCATTGGGTGCAGGTCGGGGCAGCAGCATTTCGGGCAGCTCCCAGACACGTTCTCTGGGTGCAGCCGCGGAGTCGTAGAGCCCTTTGGGCTGTGATTTTTTTGTTTTCATCCCAGTGTGAAGCAGATGCTGGGCCGAGTACGAGCCGGGGCAGCCTGTGGCACTTGCTGAGCGGGTCAGAGCGTAGCTGTCAGGTTTCCAGCAAGGGTGGGGAGTTGGGTGACTTTCCTCTTCTGGCATATGACTGTCTGCAAACACGTTACCGAGAAGAGTCAGGAAGAGAGGAGAAATCTAGCCCAGGGACTTGGTGTGGCCAGGAATGAGCGAGCGTGCCGGGAAGGGAGGAGCCAGGTTGCTGGCAGAGATAAAAGCGGGCAGCATTGCTCCTCCGAGCGCTGGTTCAGCCCAAGGGGCTTCCTAAGTCTGGCCTGGGAGGTGTGTGAGGGAGCAAGGCTGGCTGCTCATAACCTGGTGCACTCACCATCTCTCCTCGCTCCAGGTAAAGCTGCTACTCCCAAGCATCTCTGCAATGGCCTCAGGGAACGACGGTGACCCACCAAGGGCCCACGGACGCCGGGGAAGCAATGGGCGCAGGCTGTCACAAGAGCCCAATTCAGGTAAAAAGCTTGTGATATTCAGGGGAGAAAGCATTTTCAACTCATTCTTTTTTTTTTTTTTTTCTTTTTCTGCTGTGTTTCTTTGAAAAGATGGATTTTTCATACCTCCAGGGCCTTTTGCAAGACTGGGATAACAAATCAGCTCTGTAAAGCTATGCTGAATTGAACGGGGAGAGGTCACACGCGATGCTTTCAGGAGATGCTTGGCGTTGGATCAGCGTGGTGGGCAGCAAGCGGGGCTTGAAAGGCACGGAGAAAATAGTGTGCAGGGAGCTGCCGGGCTGGGGTACGCTGGCAGCTCAGCGTGGGGCATAGCGAGGTGCCAGAGGGGCCGGGGCGTGGGGCAGATCGCCCCAGCTGGCTGGTGCCTGTTGCCATTGACTTTCCCTTCCCTAAGCACAAGGGAGTGAAAGGTGCTCGGTGTGTCAAACACACACAGCAAAACACGCCTCGCTGAGCAGTGCCTGGGCTCGGGCAGCCAGTTTCAGTCTTGCCGCATGGGCTGCTGGATGAAATCAGGTCTCCGGTGTGCCGTGGCATAGCAGCGATGAACAGCTCCGGCTCGCCAGCGTTCAGAAGCGGTTCGGTGCATTTCTCGTGTGTGCCGAGCCCAGCAGACTGGGTAACTGCGTTTCACACTAATGGGTGAAACTGGGAACGGGGCTGAAAGGAACCCAGGAAAATCCTCAGCTCCCGTTTCATCCCGGAATGATCAAATGCCGCTGCACAGAGAGCTGTTAGACATGGGTGACTTCTTAACCTGTTTTGCAGGTGGACTTGTAAATAGGCTGAGTCACTGCAGCTCTGTCAATAACGGAGATTAGGAGCTATCCCTAAATGTTTATGTATTGGAGCTCAGATCCAGCTCAGAGCTGGTTTATTGGCCTGATAACGTTATTTATACTCTGGTATTACCGGGACTCCTCTCCATCTCAGAGTACCATTTGTGCTAGATCTTGCATGAATACCCTGGAAGAAAAAAAATACCCTGTCCTTCCCTTACCAAAGTCTACAAGGTACGAAAAGAAATAAATAAGAGCAGTTGTTTACGTAGGCTGATTTCCTGTTGAGGCCAACGAGATGCTGATGTGAAAACCCGTGAGAGGATCAGGCCCCGAGCTCTAACCACACAGTTTTACAGTCATGCTTCCTGTACGCTCGCAAACACTTACTGGCAGTACCGGCATCCCTCTGCTTCCCAAAAGTCAGGGGCGTCCATCTGGAATTTGGAGGTGGGATCTCCGCACTCCTCTTAGGCAGAAGCCTCATGGACTCCAGTGGAAGCAGAAACACGCGGCTTCCACCAACACGTGCTGTGGGATTATGGGGTGGAAGGAGGCGTTCGTCAGCAGGTATTAAGCCTGGTTTTCATTTAGTGCTTGCTCACTCTGTTTATCTTCAGATGCGGTAGGGAGCAAAGAGATTTATCTTCTGCTCAAGGATTTGCTGGAGCGTTGTTCTGAGCCCTTGTGGTACCAGCCATTCCTCAGGGCAGGGACAAGACGCTGCTGCTCGTGTCTAGGTTGGGTGGCAGTTTGCACTTGTGGTGTTTTTAGGGCATTGTAGACAAAGGCAGGAGCTTCCTACTCCTGGCTGTACGTGATGAAGAGGAGGAGCAGCTTAGCTCATGAAGAGTCATGCAAAGGGGAGCAAACATTGCAGAAGGAGGGGTGGGAGGCCCAGCACCAACGGTGCTGAACCGAGCTCAGGAAACGGGGCTCATACTTCAGAAAAGTAACTCATTAACCTTGCCCTCCTTCAGTCCTCATCTGTGACACAGGGACGGCAGTGCTTCCCTGTTCAGGCGTGCTGCCAGGGCACACACACGGCTGCAGGAACGGTTTGGATAATTCCATTGAGGTTTAGGTCTGTGGGACAAGCCACGGGCATGGCTGGCCCCACTTTTGCAGGTAACCATGGCCAACGCAGCTCAGCTGCCCTACGCTGCAGAGGGGCTCGTCCATGTGATGAAAATATTGCTTATGTGGTCACACTTGGCTCCTGTGTGGACCATGTCAGCTGGAATCCCAAAGCACTTTGTTAAGAGAGGTGATGTGTCGCTATATGCACTTATTACTACTATGGATTTGATGTGAGTCTCTACAAGGACGTCCAAGGTGGCAGGGTTGCGCGTGGAAAGCCCAGCCACCCTGACTCATAGTTTGCTGTGTCTCGTCCTCGGATTACCTGGGCTTTCTCATCCGTCTGTGTGTGTTTAATATTCACGTAACACACCTAGAGAGGCGTGAGGTTTGGTCCTTGGTTGTTTACCTTAGCTCTGGACTTGATGTTGCATGTGAAGCAAGTCACGAACTGATGAATAGTTGCTTAGGGACGTTCGCCATGCATCTATGAGCATCTCTGTGTCTTCATCACCAGGACCACCTGCAGAATGAGTAGGAAAAATGTGAGCTGCCTGTTTAAGCCTGGGTTCTCATATATTCTATAGAGCAACTGAAACCATTTAAACATACTTGTCTCTTGTCTGGTGCTCATGTAGTTCCTATCTCCAGCACAGACAGAATATTGGACTTCCCTGTTGAACTGCAGCTCCCATCAATGTGTGGTTTTTGTTTTTTAAAGTTAAAAAAAGGTCATCCTTCTGATGGCTGTGCTGGGAAATAACTGCTCTGGAATTGCCTCCTCACTCCGTTGTTCTGGCCTGCAAAGGGTGCCCAAAAGAAACCGTTTATGAAGAACTTGGTGGGGCTGAGGGAGGTACATCGCCAGAGCTGAGATGCCCACCCACCTTGAGCATCCCGCTGAGCACTGGGCCCAGCCTCCCTTCCCAGTTCAGTAGATTAGCAAATATGGGACAGGTCTCAGCTTGGGCAGCAAAATACGAGAGCAAAAACCTTGCTGCAGCCCTCAGCCCCTGCTGCAAGCCTGTAACTCTGGGTGTGCTGGTGGGGCACCACTGAACATAAAAATTAAAGCAGATTTTTTCAGTCCAGTCCAGAGGATCTCTCTTATTGACAGATTAATTTCCCTCTTAAACCCGAGGGTGTTTGCCCATCAGCTCTGCAGGGGGGCACTTTGAGAACATCGCTCCTCTTTTGGGTGGGAAGATATTTGTTCTAAAGAGCAGAATAAGGCGAAGGGGCTTTGTGCTGTGCAGATGCCTCTGGGGAAGGCAGTTTTCCAGTTACCTGTCTAGAAGGCTCTGCTCTCGGGCCCAAGCTGGGCAGGGTTATGCCAGCACGATGCAGCATCACGTTGATCAGCCTTTGATCCTGGGTGGCATCGCTGTTGACAGGCGATAGGTTGCACAAGGGGCTGCCTTGCCCCATTGAAGCTAACCCCAACCCATCAACGCAGACATTGCTCATCCCACACTTGAATTGCAACTACCATGAGGTGGAGTCAAGCTTCCCCTCGAGGCAGAAAGCTCCAGAGATCATTCTTGGTTCCCCAGAGCTGTCTTCTTTTGGAGCCAGTTGCTGTTTCCAGGCTGGGTATCTCCCTCTGTGCAAACAGATGCACCTCAGTGTCGTTACTGCCTGTCTCCTGAGCTCCAAAGGGACGCTGCCAGGTTGCATCTGTCGTTATTACAGTCTGTAATTTAGTTGTAACAAGGTCTGATGGATAACTTTGGTGAGACCTGCCGGTTTTTACCGTAGTGCAGCTGCTCCCTTGGAGATAGGAATGGTGAGAGATAAAGGATCTTGCACAGAAATGCAGATGTTGCACGTTTGAGGCTGGCTGGGGTCTGGTCAGTGTTGTCTACGGTGCAGATCCAGGCAAGAGGCTGTTGGGGTAGGTCTGGTCTGGGTGCTGGGGACCAAGGACGACAGGGAAAGTGGAAGTGGAGCGGGTTTCCCCCCCTTGCAGTGTGGGGGTTCACAGCAGCTCGTGAGCCCCCTCACATGACCCCGGTGATCCCACAGGGAGCCCAAAGACCCCAGAGGAGCTCCAAACCTCTCTCCTCCTCTCCGCTGCTGGTACTGGGAGCCCACAAGGCAAATCTTGATCCAGATCCGCTTCCTTTCAGTGGGAGAGACCCAGAGATGGTCCCAGTGGGTGCTGTGGGCTAGCACTTGGGGGAAAAAGACACTTGTTCTCCTGTCCTTGTGTTGCTAAAAATAGCACTTGGGGTAATTAAAAGCAGGGATTTTTTTGGTACACTTACTTCCTCTTCTGCTCCCGCAGTGTTTGCCAGGCCTCTCGCTGAAACTGTGAGTCAGTCGGTTTCGTTTTCTGGTTCTCGGTGGAACAGTCACTGGCTCCTCATAAGGGGGTGATTTGTTTACCACCAAATAAACCCCCTTCCTGCAAAACGAAAACCAATCCCCTGAAAACACAGCGACCAGGGCTTGTCATTTCCCTTCACCTTTATTTACCCAAACCCAACTCGGTGTAACCTGAGTCTCTGCACGACAGGTCCTCTCCCTTCCCCGCACCCCATCCGGGCCTGGGCCCGTCTCCCCAGAGCCACACACGGGCCATGTAGATGTGACCCTCCAGAAAAACTCTGGGGCCAGCGTTGTTTTGGAGACAATACAGGGTTTTATAGAGCAGTGTTGCCAGGACAGCTGTGTCCACCAGACCAGGTCCTCACCTCCCAGCCCTGGGATGTTGCTCAGGCAGGAGCATCTCTGCGTTGGAAATGCAATTTCCAGTGGCCAGAGAACTGCATGGCCAGTCTGGCAGGTGGATGTACTGGGATGCTGGGAAGGGGTTTCAGCTGGGTTGGCTGAAGCGAGCTGCACTGCTCCTAGACAGCGTTGCTGGTGCAGATGTCACCAGCACGCCTTGCGGGACGATCACCTAAAGCCATGGCTCTGCAGGGTCCTGCGCCTCTGGTGTTCCTCCAAGTAGCTCATTTACCCAGGCTTTACACCTCGTTTAATGTCTGTGAATCTCCACCCTGAATGGTGATACTCCACCACAGGAGCAGGGCTCTGAGCCATCCATACCATCTCTGTCACCTACAAATTCTGCATCTTAGAAAAGAAACTGGGAAGAACAGTGTTACCAGGACCTTAAGGCCAGCTCCCCCTGAGCCCTGGGGGTGACTTAGCCGAGCTGCTGGCTGTTTGGGAACCGGTGTGCGAGCCCAGATTGCTTGTCGAGGCAGCCGAAACCGAGCTGTAATCAAAGACATCCCGTGACAGACCGGGTACTTTCCCCAGGAGCAATGTAACGCATGTGATAAGGTATCGGTCACCGTGATACCTATGGGACAGAAACGCCTCGGTGGGGGCTCCCCGCTCTGGAGGGGGCAGGTCCCAGCCCCATCCAGACCCTCGCTTTTCCCCGGGCAGGGGGTACAGGCACACGGGCCTCCACCTCGAGCTGTTTGCAGGCGGGCGCACGCTTGCTGACGCCGGTTGTTCCCGTCTCCCTTCCTGCTTGCGCAGAGCTGGGTCGGTTTTCGCGCGCTGCCGGGTGACGTTACCGCACGGGCACGTTCCCCCGCTGAACCCTGAATACCTGCAGTGCCGAGCCCTGCTTGTTTACGAGAGCAGGGGAAGGAAGCTGCGGCACCCAACGCCAGCCTCAGCTCACCCCACGACGGCCCTGGCTCCCCCCCTGCCCAGCTGCAGCCTCCTGCTCGCCGTGCAACGGGCTTGTTGCTGCCACAGGTATTTGTTAGCGAACCCGGGGATCTGGGTGTGCTGGAGCAGGCTTCAGTTCAGCTTAGAATCATAAAATCACGGAATGGTTTGGGTTGGAAGCGACCCCGAAGACCATCTAGTTCCAACCCCCTGCCACATGCAGGGACACCTTCCACCAGACCAGGTTGCTCCAAGCCCCATCCAACCTGGCCTTGAACACTGCCAGGGAGGGGGCAGCCACAGCTTCTCTGGGCAACCTGGGCCAGTGTCTCACCACCCTCACAGCAAAGAATTTCTTCCTAATATCTAATCTAAATCTCCCCTCTTTCAGTTTAAAACCGTTCCCCCTCGTCCCATCACTCCATGGCCTTGTAAAAAGCCCCTCTCCTGCTTTCCTGTAGCCCCTTCAGGTACTGGAAGGTGCTAGAAGGTCTCCCCCGAGCCTTCTCTTCTCCAGGCTGAACAGCCCCAGCTCTCTCAGCTTGTCTCCATAGCACTCGAACATCTGGTTTGTGCTGTGACAGTCCTGTAGCTGTCTCTTGCCAAAAATGCAGTCAAAGAGTGGGCCTGTGCCCCTAAGAACAAAGACTGGCTTCAAAATTAGTTTTCTGAGAACTAATTCATGTTGGATTCTTTTTGTTCTACTGCAAAAGGCGAGTGTTAATACCAACAGCACAAATTTAGGCTGAAAATGAAGGAGTGGTCTCTTTCCAGCTTGGGAAAGGGGGGAGATGAGCTTCTCCCTTGACTTCTCTTTCTCCTGTCTCTCTCAGAAGACCAGGTGGCGGAGGAGACGGAGGAGGTGTTTCGGAGCTATGCCTTCTACCGCTACCAACAGGAGAGAGAGGAGAGAGGGGAGGAGGTGCCCATGGACCCAGAGATCGTGGAGATCCAGCAGGAGCTGGGCAGGTAAAACTCTGATACCAACTGTGTGCATGTCCCTTGACCCCATCCTGAGACAGGTTCCGTTACAGACCCCCCCTCAGTCCTGCGTACCGGGCGCGCTGACCTGGCCGTAACGCCGTGTTCCCCCTGGGCAGCACCGGGAGCCTGGTGGGAAGGCGCCTGGCCATCATCGGTGACGACATTAACGAGCGGTACGACGCGGAGTTTCGCTACATGCTGAAATCCTTGCAGCCCACCAAGGAGAACGCCTACGAGTACTTCACCAGGATAGCCTCCAGGTAAGGCCGCCGGCTCCCTCGGCGTGGGCTGGATGCCTTCTCCTGGAGAAGGCCAGGGAAGGAAGGGTCAGACGGGGTGCGATGCAGTCGGTTAAACCCTCGCCCCCCACCCCAGCTCTGCGCTAGCACACAGACCCTGTCCCTTCAAGCTTCACCCACCGTCCCCACGTTGAGCTCCCAACAAGCTCACCGTGACGGTTCCTGTGTTTTCCACCTGTCTGCTCTTCCTCCTGCACACAGTTTGGACAGTCTTCACCTGACGATCATTTCCCAGTCCTTGCACAAGCTCACTGGGGTCAGAAGGTTTGAGGGACGTGCCTGGCAAGTGTGGCCCGTGCATCAGTAGCCAAGTGAATGTCCCAGCTCCCCTTCAGGGGTACGACCAGCCCTGGACCAAAGCAGACCTGCTGCTGGTCCCACTGCCACTCGGTTGGTGGCTGGGAAGCCCTGATGAGCCAGGCTTTCAGAGGCACACAGCAAACACAGCTGCGGGCTGTGGGGATGGGCAGGTACTCGCTGCCCTTGGCGGGGTCCGCATGGAACAGGATCGGACTGACTCTGGATGGGGGATGCTCCGCAGGCTTGCAGAGCCCACAGCCGTCTTGTGCAGGTGATGCACGCCCAGCTCTCCCACTCAAAGCACAGCAAGAGGGTGAGGAGCAAAGACAAACAACTGGACACAGCCTCAAGCTTCACCAGGGAAGGTTCAGGTTGGACATTAGGAAGCATTTCTTCTCAGCAAGGGTCATTAGCCATTGGAAGGGGCGGCCCAGGGAGGTGGTGGAGTCACCATCTCTGGAGGGGTTTAAGAAAAGACTGGACATGGCACTTAGTGCCCTGGTCTAGTTGCCATGGTGGTGTCAGGGCAATGGTTGGACTCTATGATCCCAGAGGGCTCTTCCAACCTGGTTGATTCTGTGATTCTGTGAACTTATTGCCCTGCTTCCCTAAGGTACAGGCTCAGATCAAGGTGGCCATCGAGGGGTTCAGTCCTCACCCATCTCTGTCTGTAGGGAAACCAGGACACTATGCACGTTAAATGCTTTGCCCAAGTTCATGCAGAGCATGTCTGGCAGAGCCAGGAGAGAAGCTGGGGGCTCTGGGTTCCCAGGCTCCCATCGCCCCTCCGAGTGTGCCTGGCTCCGGCGCAGCCCCGGCCCCCTCCGCTCGGTGTTCGTTGTCTAACTGCCTCTCTTCTGTCCTCTTCCTGCTCCCCTGTCCCCGGGAAGCCACGCTGCGCCCTTCTCACCGCTTTGCCAGCCTGAGGCGGTGAACGCACCGCAAACAGGTAAATTAACCTCTGTCTCTCTCTCTGTGCTACCTGTTTCTCTGTTGTTCCCTCACGAGCTCTAACTTCCCTCTCCCTCTGCGACCTGCACGGTGGCAGCTCCACGCCGAGGTTCTGCAGAGAAGACAGTTCCCTTCGGCTGCGCAGACAGGGACCAGGGCACAAGATTACAACACAGGGCCTGAGTCTACTCTTTTTGTTGTTTTCCTTTTTTTCCTTCTTGCTTGCCTTGCTGGAAACCAGGAAAAACCAAACCTTCATAAACTGGTCTAGATAAACGAGTGCCAAACCTGCAGACAGGGATGCAGTTTGTGCCCACAGCAACCAACACCCGAAGCAGGAGCAGCAGGCATTGACCAGGCACATTTTGGAGCGCCCCCAGCCCTTGGGAGCATCACTCTAAGGCGGGATCAGATCAGGTTTTGGTCTTGGAGGAGTTTGTCTATGCAGGAAAAGGGAAAATCCTGTTTGAACATGCTTTGTCCTTAGATACATTTAAACTTCCCTGCAGGCACAAGCAAGGGATGCTTTGGGATGGGTGGGTAGCAGTTCCTGCTCCTGGCTGCATGTGTAGCAGCTGCTGAGCTTGCTGCAGCCTGACAGCTCCAACCACCACCAGTTCCAGCTTACCTTATTTAATAACCTTCCCCATGAAAACACAGGACCTACAGGCAGCTGATGCATCCGGGTGGAGACCTGGGGGAAAGGCAGGAAGGTGGCAGGTCAACACCCACCATCCCAAAGCTTCCACTCCAGCAATTCAGAGCCTGTAGCTGCACAGACAGGATTTGGAAATTTCCTTTTCCCTCGGACATCCCTAACCCAACCTGGCCGAGGCAAACAGCAGTTACGACCGTGTTTGCTCTGCTCTGAAAGCGCATCCAGGTTACGGGCGGCCACGTGCCGCTCAGCCACAACATCACCACGTTGTCTGTGCGGCTGGGATGCACCTCGAGGACTAGCGCCGCATCCTCAGCCCTGCTCGAGAGCCCATGGGCAACACAGGGATGCAGAGAATAGGGATGTCCAAGCCACCGCAGTGCTTTAATGGGACCATCGGCTTCGTTACAGCTTGTTCGAGAGCGGCATTAACTGGGGCCGGGTGATTGCGCTGCTGGGCTTTGGCTACCGCATGGCCATCCACGTCTACCAGCACGGCATACCGGGCTTCCTCCGCCGCATCGCTCGCTACGTCGCCGAGTTCATGCTCCGGAACCGCATTGCCCAGTGGATCGCCCAGCAGGGAGGATGGGTGAGCCTGGGGCTGTCACGGGGGGATTCGGGGGGGGGCAGCTGTGCAGTGCTGAGGCTGGTGGGGTCAGCCGGGCGCAGGCAGAGCAGCAGCCTGGCCCAGGCAGGTCTAACACGCTCTGGTTATTCTCTGTTTCTCGTTAGGTGGCTGCACTCGAGCTGGACAATGTTTACATGAAGTACATGCTGGTGGTGGTGGCCCTGGTCATGGTGGGGCATTTAGTGGTACGACGCTTCTTCAGGCCCTGACTGACGTGGGGGCAGAGGCTGGGGGGGTCCGGCCAAGCGCTCTCTCAAATCTCTGCTCTGCATTGACACCTTCCAAGGCAGGGGGGATTCAAGGAACCTCTGAGAGAGCAGCTTGGACCTTGACCCTCCCGCTACAGGGCCCAGGGTCTCTGCCACCTACGCAGGCACCACCAGGAGCTATGGAGAGAAGCAGCTCGGGGAGGGGGAGGTTCAACTTTGTTGTCTGATTTACGCCTCGCTTCGCTGCTGAGGACAGGACATCGCTGTGACCCTCCTAGCATGCAGCAGCGAGGCAGAACAGGCTCCTCTGGGGACAGGAGTCTGGAGGAACAAATACGTTGTCGTAATAATACCAGTGTGCGTGTGAGCACATGGGACTCGTCCGCTCCTTGGGGCAGGTGCAGAGCTCCCCGTTTGCTCATGGCTCCAGCCCAGACCTTGCCTGCATCTGAGGAGGGACTGCAGCCTTGGCTGCTGCACTTGTCTGAGTCACTGGAGGGGCAAGCCAGCATTAGAGAGCCCACGCAGGGCTTGCTTTCACCTTCCCTCTGTTCCTGAGCCCGAGTACTTGAGCCTTCTCTTTAACAAGCATCCCTACCCCTTTTTAAAGGAACACGCTGACTACCTGTCCCCTGACAATCGACAGTCACATCTGGCAGTGCTGGCAGGCAGGTTTTCCCTGCCGCAGCCTGGAGCCCTGCAGCTCTCCTGTGGCCGATGCAGGTGCTGGGGTGCAGCCTCACAGCCCTCCGCGCCAGCAGCCCTAGGAAGCACCAGCAGGTTCCCAAACACTAAAACGCTGTGGGGTGACCAGTGGTCGGTGGGGGCAGCCTGCCTGCCCTCCCTCTAGGTCTGCTGGGGGCTTCCGTTCAGTAGACTGGGATGCTGGCAAATGGGCAGCCCAGGGAAGACCAGTTGGTCTCCCTTGCTGTTGGTGGGAGGCACTGGCGTTGCATCCCATCCCCGCATTAGCCCTTTGCCTTCTGAGCTCAGCCGGGCAGGATGGTGCTGGCAGGGCCCAGCCTCTTCTGGGCACCGTGTCTTTGGGAAGTGACTTGACCTTGTTCCATTCACAACTAATGCTTGAGCATGTTTTTTGGGCAAGAGAGGGAAGCAGACTCCACCCTCCCATCCCACATCCTTCAGACTTGCAAAATAGGAGGAGAGTCCCGGTGTGGACAGCGTGGTTTAGCTCTGTTCTGTTTACTCCAGGTGATGATGTAAGGCTTGAAACTGTGACTGGCCCTGTCTGAGCCAAACTCACCCTCTTCCAGCATCACCCATCTCCTAGAGCAGGTCAGCCAGCTGGGGGAAGGAGCCAGAGGGACCTCGGAGGTAGGAAGAGAGCAGTGGTCCTATGACTGGGCTCCTCTGCTAATGTAGACTGAGCCCTTCTGGGCTGGAGCCTGGGACAACGGGAGCAGCAAAATCGTAGCCCTGAGGAGGCTGAGCCCTCCTGCCCTCTGGGCCTTTCCACCACGGCTGGCGCAGGGCACGTGCCTGGTATTGCTACCACAAAACGTGCGGGTGGCCCCAGCTGACAGGGCTCCGGCTCCTCTCTGTAGCACGGGGATGGCCAAGCCAGGGCAGAGCCCGGCTCGCCTGCAGCCCTGCCCGGTGTCACCTTCTGCAGTGCCCACCGTGAGAGCCCAGGGAGGGTCAGAGAGACCTCGAGAGCCGCCCGTCTGCCCCGCTGTGACATTCGCAACAGACATCTGTCTAACCTGTTTTTAAAACCCTCCAGTATTGCTTCCCCACATCACCAATTCCTACCTTCATCTTTACCTTCAGACAGGTTTTCCCCTCTATGCCCAGCCCTTGCTGCACTTCCAGCTCCTTACTCCACGTCCTGTCCAAGCACACAGGACACCTTACGCCCTTTCTCCTCGTAGCTGCAGAGGCTTAGCAGGACCAGCCATGATTTTATAACACTCACATCCCTCACGTTCCTGCCTCTTAACACAAGAACTGCAAACCTTTCAGCCTGTTTCCATATCAGGGTCTTTCTGTGCTTATCATTTTGACCCTGTTTCTGCAGTATCCCTTTCCCTGGTGGAGTGCCCTGGCCTGTGCTTAATAGAAAGGCATTAAAATATTTGCTATAATATTCCTCTTCTATATATCCCTGGTTTGGTTGCTTTATTTATCTGTGCTGAGCAGCACAAATCTCCAGTGGATGGTCCCTGCTGAGGTTTGGTGGCCATGCTGGCCCTCTTTGAGCCGCTGAATGCCCACCTAGCTCAGCTGTCCCCTTGTATTACTTTGCATTTATCCACACACAACTTCATTTACCATTGGGTCACCTCTTTGCTTGTCTTGAGATTTCCTCAAGATCTCAAGACTCTTCTCTGGGGTGAATCCATCTCACCAGCTTTGTATCATATGCAGTTTCCCACCACCCTCCTCCTTACCTTCTTTTTTGGGTGAAAACACCACCAGATGGAGCCTTTTTGCCACGATGAAAATGAACTAATTGTTATTTTCCTTTCTTAATCAGCCACATTATTGACATTTCTCTGTCCTCTAGGCTAGTGGTCCAGTTGGGTTGTGTCTCCAGCAGGACTTTTTTCAGAGGACCTTGGAAAGAAAACAGTACATCAGTTTTTGTTCACTACTTCACCGACACGCTCCAAGAACTCTAACAGGCTGGAGAGAACTTTTGCTTGTACAAAAAGCCGTGCTGCTTGTAACTTATCCTCATCTTCCAGACAAACCCACTTCAGCTGTAAGGCCAGCAGACTTTAGATAAAGAAAAATTTTCAGGTTTATGGTAGATGATCAAGCCATAGTAAAGTCAGAGAACTTTTAAAATAGGTGCTGTAGCAAAGGAAAATTTCCATTTTATCCGTTTTCTCAGGGGATTTGCAGGGAGGATTGTCTCAGGATACGAGCGTATCATCTCCCTCTGCTCTCACCTCTCCTGGCCTTCCTGACACTGGTCACCGGGTGGAAAAAAGCTTGAATTGGGACTGTGAGTGGGCGACTGGTCTGTAGTACTGTGTCCTGTCACTGGATGGCAACAGCAGTGCAGGCACAGCCACCTGGGCGCTGGCCCCGAGGGCAGAGAGGGGCTGAGCTCCCTCGGAAGGGGAAAACCCTTCCAGGTCCCCCTCTTTGTCCAGGTGACCTCAGTATCCACCAGCTGTGGCCTGCACACCGCGCTCTGACCCATAGCAGAGGCAGGCATCACCGGTTGGTGCTGGACTGGGAAGGTGCTGAGCGCTTTAGCGGAGCAGGAACAGGCTCCAGCAGGGCTGGGTTTGCTGGGATCAAAGCAGACTGAGATGAGAAGGCTTGCCCCTCGCCCCCAAAGCTGATGCTCTCCGTTGGGTCAGTGGGCCCTCTCCAGAGAGCTGCGGCAGGTATCTACCTCGGCCTGGACAAGGTCCCACAGGCCACCTTGACTACATGCAGAAGGCTTTTGCTCTGGGACTGGCAGTGCGGAACCATATTTACAAAAAAGTTTGTCTCTGCCATAGAAGCAAGAGCTCTAGATACAACTACGTTCTTAGCATGACCCAAACCTCCCCTCCCAGGGCTGAATCAGCCACTTTATTCTGCAGGGATAAAGCCCTGATCAGCTACGATATTTTTAATCGGTGCAAACTTCATTTCACCACTAAGCCAGTCACATATTGTACCTCGTACAAAAGCAAGCCCATCTGATGCACAGAATAGCAGGCTCTCCTTGCTGCCACCTTCCCAGCCCCTGGGCTTTGGCTTCTTCCCCTGGTGAGCAAGGGGAACAGGGATGGGAAGCCCTCAACTGGAAAACAAAGGCGGATGATGAGGAGAAGGCTCTGCCACAGCTGGTCACAAGGAGAGGGTTGTTCACTGAATCATTTGGGTTGGCAGGGAAGTCTCACCCCTACGCAAAGCAGGGTGACCTAAGTCATTGCAGGGTTTGGTGGACAGCTGCTGAGCCAGCAGGCCACTTTTCTAGCATCAGAGACCCAAGCTGGGGTTGCATCTGAGGAAGGACTGGCTCTGTGTTGCCTACAGCTTCACTGCACCCACTGGTACCAGTGCCTGCCTGGTCCACTCACTCCTAGACTGGGTAGGGAGAGGAACCAAAGACAGGCTTGTGCTATTCCCTTCTCCACCCAGCCCCAGGATCAACAGATGGGATGGTTTTGGTATCACAGTGCCCAGTGAGGGCTGAGATGCTCCTCAGAAGTAGCAAAGAGGGGTGCAGGCTGTCCAGGGAGCAGTGCCACACGTGGACACGAGTGAGGGCAGCTGGTCACACCGCGGTTCCTCGTGCCTCTCTCTGCTGGCACCCTGCATACCAAGGGGTGCAGGGAGGAAAGGGGGGTTCCCTTTGGTGGGGATTTCATTGTGCAAGAGGCTGCCCCAGGAGAGGTGTTAAGGGATCATAGCACAGGGAGTTGTCCAGACAAAACACTCGTGGTTCAAGCTGAAGCGTGTGTGTTCAGGGGGGTGGGCAGAGGAATTTCATTCAGAAGGTTATGATGGGTGCATAGAAAAAGGGGAGAGCCTGAAGGAAGAGTCTCATTTACTGAGCCTATCTGAGAGCATTTTTTACTCCCAGCTCTTTCCCTCTGGATGGAGGAATCTGCCTGAGCTATTAGTTTGCTTGTGAGAACCACCTCTCCCTGCGAGCCAAACCCCGGGTGCAGGGGGTGGTCGGGCTGGCAGGGGCCAGCGCTGCCCCAGACAGACCAGTCTCCTCCTGGTCAGGCCTGGTGGCAGCCTTCTGTGAAGCTCTGTGGGGTGGGATTTACACATATACTTGAAGTCACACTATCAATCACTGTTAATTCTGGTTCTTCCTTGCCCTTTTCACAGTATCAAAGTGCACGGTGTTTCACACAGCTCCTTCCCCATCCCTCCAGGAAGCCCCAGTCTCTCCCAGCACTGCAGGAAGGGGACGGGGGATATGATGGAGCAATAAACCATGCTTTGCACTGACTCTGGAGGGGAGGGACCGGTGAACACCTTTTCTTTCCAGGGGGGGCATGACAAGGTGGCCACAGGTTGTCCCAGTAGGGGCAGGGAGATGGGGAACAAGCGCTGTCTGCAGACCAGCCTTTCCCCAGTGCAGGCAAAGGGGCTGTGTGGAACACGGTGGGTTGCTTTTACCTTTAAAAAAACCCCTTTCTTTTACAAATATTCTGTTCTAAAATAATGTAATATATATATATATGTGAAAATAAAAGTGGTACATGCAGTGCAAACTCTTTTCCTGGCTGCATTGAGGGTTTTCTTCCAGAAGCTGCACTCCTTTGCAGGGTGCTCTGGGTAGCTCTTGGGTACATTATAGGTTCCCCCGCACGAGGTGTTTAGTCTCTGTTGCCCCATTAGCTGAAGGATACCAGGCCTTCCTACGCTTCTAGCATGAAGAGCTACATAGGGAGAGAAATCTGCTGCTGAAGCTTGCTTTGCCATCCCCAAGAAATAGTGCCCTTACAGCAAATACTGCAGGGAGGAAGAAGAGACCGCTGTAGTAATCTGCGCTCTGAGCAGCTGCTCGACCTGCCCAGAAGTTAAGGATCTTATCTCTGATGTATCCACACCTCCCAAGGAGGAAATAATAAGGATAGGAAATTGCAAAGGCAAAAAATCCAGTACAGAGGAGTACAACAGGATGCTCAGCTGCCATAAAACACTCCAGCAAACGAAAGGGAAATGTGTTCTCATCAGAAAAGCCCCAAACGTACAAGATGGGAAGGTGCTACCACTGCCCTGCGTTGCATGGCAGCAATACCTCCTGCCAGCTACCAGCTCCAGCTGACTGCAGAGAGAACTCGCCTTGCTAAGCAGAACTAGGGTGGGCACAAGGATGGGAACTGGGGCTCCTCCGATAACCGCTGGCCTGGGCTCCCTTTCCCAAAGGGCAGCCCAGATCCCCAGGCTACAGGGATCACACACCAGGACAGGGCATGAGCTTGTACCAACCTGTCCTCAGTTACCCCCTTTCCCACCCTGCTCTTTGCTCAGAGACAAACCTTGCTGCTTACCTGATCTTTCACCCCACACAGGACCAGTCTGGGTGCCAACCATTCCTGCTGGCACTGCAAGACTCCAGCAGTGTCTGTAACATGGGGAAGAAGCAGGTGATGGTAGTGGGACAGGATGCTTTAACACCACTGCCTGGGGTGTGATGGGTGGGACCGTGTGCCCTGTTAATGAGCACAGGTCTCGCTAATAAGCACAGACACACCTCACCTGTGCTAACACCCCCCAGACATCCCCACCTGCAGCCACTTCTGCTGGTGCCTTCCCACCTCCAGCACCAGTCACCACAGCCCTCACTTTTGGGGCTGGGAGGACCCTCCCCTTGGAGCCCCAGTGTCTTGGTCACTGGTTGTGGTGGGAGGCATCGAGCCCAGGGCAGGGGAGATGTTGTCTCCATTAGTCCTTGCTGATGAACATGGAGCATCCTTCTGGTTCCCCCCCCCCTTGCTATAGATCTGTTGTTCTGGTGAGAAAAGGAGGCGGGTGGGCAGTGGCAGGATTTACGGTGACTGTAGGACTCTGCGGTGGAGCGGAGGTGGCTTTGACAGAGCCTGCAGAGCAGCACAGCCCTCACCGTTCAGCCCGCAGAGCGACGGATCCCAGTGACTCCACAGCTCCCGTCCACTGCTCTGTCCCACCCCACGTCATCACAAACAAGTCTGTCTGTCCACAGAGCAACAGCAGCTTCGTGCCGGTACCCTTTGTGCACCCTGAGTGCCTGGGTTTGCAATTCCCACCTCTGCGTGCCCATCAGTGAAAAGGAGGGAGGAGAGACAGAGGGCAGGACGCCTGCCAGGATGGGCTGGGACCAGAAGGTGCCGGAGGGTCTGAGCCCAGAATTAACCCTGGGGAATGTGTATGGGAGCGTTGGGAGAAGGAGAGGAGATGAAGGCTCTGGTTATAAATTGCTGCAGAAATAGCAGGGGCTCAGGCTTTCCACACAATCAGCCAGTTGCAGATTAAGCATCGGAATCTCAATAAATATTTACCCTCCAGTTCCTGGTCTCTATAAATAGCCGTATGACACAGTTGCCAGTTGGTACTTTGGGATGGGTGCAGGGAGATCCGAGCAAGGTGCAAGTATTCCCCATCACGCAATCTTGCACTTACCTGGCTGACCTGGCACTGCCTCTCTGTGCAGGTAAAAGTTAAACTTTAACAAAAGATAAATGGCCCTAATTAAAGACCCAGCTGCTCCTGTAATCCACTTAGTGTCCTGCCCCAAAACCAGATCAAGCTCCTAATTAAATTACCAAAAAAAAAAAAAAAATAAGGCCACAATATTATTGAAGTATTTGCCTTTGGCCATTCAGATAGAATTGACCCTAAACCAGAATCCAAGATCTGGAAGCAATCTAGATCTAGATGTGGTATTTGAGACAAGTACCTTATCTCTAAAACTGGGTCAAACTCTGAACCACCCGGAGTTTTGCAGAAATAAAGGCTTTTCTAGCTAATTTCCAGGATATGAAACGAGAGTGGGCAGGAGCTGGGAAATCACACTTGTTTTTATCATCTTAATTTTTTAAATAAAAACCCTTCGCTCCCAGGCAGGTTTTCCTTCATTTGGCATGTGTTTGAAGATTCCCAGCCCCTGGCTAAGATTCAGCATGCTGTCACAACAATGTCAGGGATACGCTTCCTCCCAAGGGCTTGTTCACATCCATTCATCTCACGCATCATTTCTACCACTGATATCTGGGATTCCACAAGGGACCTGGCTGCAGTGGCACAAATGAATTGGAGGAAACAGACTTTGATCTCCCAGCTGAAAGGGGAACACGTGCAGCAGTAAAACCCCGTGATTGACACGAACTGGCACTAACACCTCCGACAGCAGTGGCAACGCTGTGAGAATACCTTGCAGCAAAGTTTACTAAGCCAGTGGTTTTGTTCCATCCCATGAATTGGCAGCCAGAGATATGGATTCTTCTCCAATTTATTCCTTATTCCCAGATCTCCCTCACTTTCCCTGAACAATCGCTCTGAATCATGATGGTCTGGGCAAATTCAAGAGAAGACAACCCTGTAGGTACGTCTATCAGCTAGACCATGAGGTGAGGTGAGCTTGTCCCAGCAGACATGATCGTTCTGACACGTATGACGTTGGGCTCTGCTCTGCTTTCCTGGCAGTCATACAGCTTGCTGGAGTCTCTCCAGACACCAAGAGCTCTGGCAGAGCAATTTCATGTCTGCACTCAATATACCGTTCAGACATACCCCTACAGCAGATGGCTGTGGGAATACTGCAGTAACTCAATGCCCCTGGATGGACCTCTGTTGTAAAGGAGGAACCTCGTCTATTTAAGTTAAAAGACCTGATTCAGCACAAAGCAAGCAATAAATTCAGTTTTCTACTTACACCAGTCATTGAAGGAGACCAAACCATAACACTGTCTTTATAAGAAACAGATTTCTAAGGCAGAACTCCTCTCCAAAAGTGCCCTCACATTTGCTTGAACCATGGCTCTGCCCATCAACTTGCTCACCAGAATAGTCGAGGGAAGTACCCTGGCATTTACCATGTGCTGATTGTGCTCGTCTGGGGGGGATTTACACCCGTGATTTAGGTGGGGTTGTTCTACACTTACTCTGCAGAACCTGGACCAAAGGTCAGAAAGCTAAAACTGGATGAGGTCTGGATGGCTCAGATGACACCCTCTTTGAACTGCAGGGCAGCACCCAAGTAGCACAAGATGTTTCACAACCCTTTTCCTTTGTGATCTTCTTGCAAAAATCTGCAGCGAAACAATGATGTAATGACCGTGGCTCAGCTGTATTTCCTTAAAAACAAAGCCATCCTCCCACCAAGGCTCCGAGCAGCACGGCTTTGCCAAGGCAGCGGGACAGCTTTCTAAGAAGAAATGAGTCATTTTTAGCAGCTGGCACATGTGAGCGAGGCAAAGGCAGACCCATAAAGCAGCACCATTCTGGCACTCTACAGCTTGTTCAGACTTCGAGCCTCGCCTTTAAAGCAATCCATAGATCCACTTTGGTTTTTGCAGGCAGTGTTACTCCTGCTGCATCCCCATCTTTGTTACTCCCTGATGTAGGTGGTGTCAGGGGAAAACGCAACGGAGCATCATCCCCAGCAGAAGCCTTGTGCTTCGTCCCTTCCAGGCTTTGCAGCTGGCAGCTCCTGCGCTGCTGAATGGAAAAAAAAAACATGCTCCTGGAGAGGCTTCTGCCCTGACAGGTTTGTGTGGACCTTCATGCCAAAGGTAAAGCCACCACAGTAAGCACCACTCCACGTGCTGAGGAACTGACCTTCAAAGCCACCAGAGAAGGGCATCAGGAATGGGGACCGCATTTCTCCTGTGACCCACGTGCTGTCCCTACCTCTCTCCCCACATCTGCTCCCCTTCACAACTGCCTGCAGCATTCGGTGCTGCGAGAGGCAATCTCCACGTTACTCACACATCACTACATCTGGGAAAAAAAAATGAAGAAAGAAAAGGAAAGCTTGTAATGACTCACTAACAGAAAACCAAAGGGAGGTCCTAAATAAGAATAACAGCAAGGTTAGAGCTGTTAAGAAAAGGATGAGCACTTCAGAACAAATAAATGAAAAGAACCAACATTTGTCATATCTTTCAAATGTTGTGGTTTCTCTTTCTTTAATAAAACCTTGGTTTTCTGCCAAATCTTTACCTTTACTTTCCCTTTGCGAGGAATTTCCTCCGGTCCCTGCGTTCTTTCACCTTTTCACTTTCTATTTCTGCTAAGACTGAAGAAACACACAAGAAAAACACAGTTTTTCTCCTAACAAAACTTCTCAAAGCATTGTTTTGATGCATTTTGACAGTTTCACCATTCTCAGCAAAAATATGTAGACCTAAAGAGAAGCAGTCACTGAAGTTTTTCCTCCCAGTAAAAAGGGCGTTTCCATTAAAAGAACAACAAAAATACTTTGATGTAAGTTTCTCGGCCAATCTAATCTTGGGCTGAAGTGAAAACCATCTCCCCAAATTTTTCATAACTGGTGAACATCCTGCCCTTCCTACAACGCCTTGCCCGGCTGGAAATCTGCACTGTGTAATTTAGGGCACATCAGCACATGAAAGTGAACTTGATTTAAGTGAGACCATCACTTGAAACTGCAATAGCTTTTCTCAATTAACTCTGCATGTAGGAAAGACCTTGAAACGCATTTTAAGCTGCTATATTAAGGCATTATAAAATCCTTTGTGAACACTATTATTCTGGTTCACTTTAAACCTGACACCCCAGGCTGACATTAACACGAGGGTTGTGATCATGACTTAGTAAGACATAACTAAGCAGCTGAGTTGTGATAACACTTAACCCACTGCAACACAACCCCCTGCCAGGGACTTTGTACCATTTCTGCAGCTTTTTTTGTTTGTTTCTGAGCCAAGGGCTGAGTCCTCCGAGACAAAAAGCCATCCCAAGGACCACCCTCGCAATGCCAGAAGCCCAGCATCCCACTGTGCACCATGCAACACGCGTGGGCGACGTGGCACAGCGTGGTCAGGGATACCACAGTTGGATGCTCTCGCTGCTGTGGCTGCAGCAGGTCAAAATTAGTGCTACCAAGTACTCTGGTAAAGCAGGTATTACTGGTCACCGTAGCTGAAGGCAAAATATTTTATGTCACATTACAGAATCACAGAATGGTGAAGGGTTGGAAGAGGCCTCTGGAGATCATCTAGTCCAACCCCCTGCCCAAGCAGGCTCACCCAGAGCACGTTGCACAGGGTTGCATCCAGGCGGGTTTTGAATATCTCCAGAGAAGGAGACTCCCCACCCTCCCTGGGCAGCCTGTGCCAGTGCTCTGCCACCCTCAAAGTAAAGAAGTTCCTCATATTCAGATGGAATTTCCCGTGTTTCAGCTTGTGCCCATTGCCCCTTGTCCTGTCACTGGGCACCACTGAGAAGAGTCTGGTCCCCTCCTCTTGACACCCACCCCTAAGATATTTGTAAGTGTTGATGAGATCCCCTCCCAGTCTTCTCTTCTCCAAGCTGAACAGACCCAGCTCTCTCAGCCTCTCCTCATAAGAGAGATGCTCCAGTCCTCTGATCACCTTTGTAGCCCTCCGCTGGACTCTCTCCAGTAATTCCTTACCTATCTTGAACTGGGGGGCCCAGAACTGCACACAGTTACTCCAGATGTGGCCTCACCAGGACCGTGTAGAGGGGCAGGAGAACCTCCCTTGACCTGTTGGCCACACTCTTCCTAATGCACCCCAGGACACCATTGGCATTAGTGCTGGGCTGGATCTGTGCGTGTGGTTAATTAAAGAGGCTCAGCTAGAGAGTGGTAATTTGTTAAGCTGCATACCTTAATTGCTTGCAATCATCTGCCTATCCCCACACTAAGCTACTCCTAACATGCAAGAAGGCGTTGAACTACGTCCGTTAAAACTTATTCTTTTGGCTACTGAGGTGCAACTTCTGCACGCAGATAAGACCGAACGTTCCCCTTATGGTTATCACGTGCGGGCAGCTCCATGCACCAGCTCTGCCGCTGACAAGCAGTGCTATGAGAGGCTCCAACATTCAAAATTTACCTTGAAACTCAGCCTGGCCTCTCAGCTGGCCACAAAGAGCCCCAGGGAGCCCCGACAGGCAGCAGTGGGGAGCCGGGGTGCGCCTGTTCCTCCCCACGGGCAGGGAGACATCAAAGGCTGAGCCCTAAAAAACGGAGGAGCCTTTTCTGCTGCTCATCTCCCAACAGAGTCTGTGCCTGCGATTAGCTGGAGTCAGACAGGGTTGAGCAACGACCTTGTGCCTCACAGAAGGGCCAGTGCCCCTGTGCATCCAGATACGGCGGATTCCTGCAGGCAATACTTTTTAACACCCTGAAAACTGGGCTTTAATCCTAAGAAAAATCTGTTTTAAAATTCCCTCTAGCGGAGAGAGGCTGGAAATCCAAGCTGCGAGGTTCAGCGCACGGAGCCATCCACACCCACGTTTTGAGGGCCTGCCCAGGGACACCGCAGCCCACCGGGAAAAAACCCAAATGACCAGCTGGAAATCCTCATTTCATTTCATATTATCCAGAATTATTATTTCAACATAACTGAAAACTTTCAGAGACAAGCTTTTATTCATTAGAAATAAAACTAGGGGATTTTTTTTTTTTTAAATGGCTTTTCATACTGAAAAAATTACACATTTTATTCTGCAATGTGGAGGCTGGCAGGTTTGAGCTGCTCAGAAGACAGTGGTTATTGCCAAGAAGGTCCTTTGCAGCAGCTCCACGAGCTCACCGACACTCTCATCAGCGGCAGACGAACCAGGACAACTTTATTGCCGATGTAAATCAGAGAAGCTCCACTGGCTTCCGAGGAGCACTGCAGATTTATGCCAGGAGCTGACCTGGCATCTCTATTTTCAAAACTAGGGCAGATTGAAATATGTTGTTTTTCAATAATATATTCAGGTTAACAGGGCTTTTATATTTGGGCAATTAATCTTGCATAGACCAAGAACCTCTTGGGACAATGTGCAAAGGTTGCTAAGAAGAGGAAAACAAACACAGTTGTGTAACTCAGCTCTCCCATGTCTTTTCTTTCATGAAAACACATTGCAGTGATACGGCAGCGATCTGAAACCCAGCAGTAACACTACTTTAATAATCAGAAGCATACCAAGACATAGTATAGAAATTATTTTACTAAGAGGTAGTATTACCTCATCTTGTATTACTGTAAAACGATTCAAACCAGAAATATTGAGCCATAAATCTGTGGTAACAGAGGGAAACCAAGAGAAAGTCTTTCCGGTTTATGGCAGGACTATTCCCTGCCGCAGCGTGTGCTCACGTACAGGAGGGGAGACCTGGGGACACACACATGCTCCTCTCCGTGTGCCCGTAATATATTTAAAATCACTCCGGGTCCCAGCACTGATCCCTGGTTGGTGCCACCAAAGACTCTTCCCAAACCTGGTCCTTGTCTTTCTGCGCTCCCTCTCGCTGTCTCTTCTGCCTCTGCCCACTGCCACTGTCCTCAACTTAATCGTTACCTAATGAACACCCTAACGGATGTTACTCAGCGTCCAGACCACTGAGGTGCACCACATCTCCTTGCTTAGGAAACAGCCATCCACCCAGGCGAGAGCACCCAGCCTGCGATCCGCTGTGGGCAAACACGTTACATACCATCCCATTTCCCCATGTCCCTGCTTATCCCTTTGCTCTCAGGCTCGAGCAGGACTGACACACGACTTTCAGGCCTGTAATTGCCACCGCTATTTTTTTCCTCTTTGCATTTGCTCTTCCCCAGTCAGGCAGCATCACCCCCAGCTTCACAGATCTACCGAGATCCTTGTGATTTGATCCTCAGTTTTTAATTCTCACATTAGACTCTCAAACGGCCTGGGAATACAACTGCTGCGTGCCTAGCAAACGGGTAAGCGTGGCTTTGTGCTCAAACCCAGGGAAGGAAACACTACCAGCTAAAACCAGTTGAATTTCTTGCTTCCTGGCCGAGTTGCCAAAGCCTGGCAAAGGCAATGCCACCCAGCATTGCGCGACGACTGCTTCAGCGGAGGAGCCCTGGAAACCGCTCAGTCACCTCTAGTAGCTGCATTGTTGCACCACAGAAGTTTCCGATCACAAATAGCAACAGACTCTGAAAGAACATGCAGGTGGCTACGGCTTGATTAACGGGTGCTGCATCTGTTAGTTCGAAGTGGCAATTACACTACACAAACACAGCACTGCCATAGCACTGCATTGATTTATGCCAGCTGAAAATCCATCCCTTTACACTGTTTTTTTTTTCTTTCTCCTCCCACAAAAAAATAATTTCCTTCTGAGCCCCATAAACCAGAAGATCTCATCGGTTCTGTGTTATAACAGTAATATCGCATTCTGCTAGGAACCAGCAATTCTGCCTCTGGCCATGAAATTCAGGTAATGACCCGTAACTGAAGTAAATTAGTGTTTAATTTTCCATCCCTTGCAGACAGCTTACTAATAGAAATTGATTTCTGGCCTTTTTCTTTTTCATTTAACATGCTTGTGTAATGTCTTTATTTCAGATTCAAGCGGTTTCCAGTGATTTTAGCCCAAAGGCTAGTGTACAGGTGACCACTGAAAGCATCTGGTTAATCAATGTTGTGTTAAACGGTGCGCGGGGGACTGGCACGGCAGGGACATCCTCGTACATGCGCTCACACCCACGGACACGCTCAGGACAGATCCTCAGGTGGAGTAAATCAGCAGAGGAGCCCTACTGCTGTGGACCTGATCCCTTACGCACAAGCTCTCATCAATCACCACGTTCATTTGTACGCGACACACTTTAATTTATACTTTCGCATGCCCAGTGCCTCCCAGACAGACAAAAGGGTGTTCTCTGTCCCGTCTCTGACCTACAGGCGAGATGCTTGTCCCCAAACCGAGCCAAGAGCCTCAGATGTCCCATCTCAGAGCTCTCCAGACCCAGGAGCCAGCCCTGCCCTCCGCACGTTGCTCAACCACCACCAAATCCCCTGTTGTTCTTGCCCAACGTGGGCTCTCTTGTGTAATCTCATCCAGCCACCGGCGCACGCACACACCCCCTTTTTTTCCTGCTATTTAGGTAAAACTCAGCCGACAACTGCTTCATTGTACAGCAGCACCAGAGACAGAAGCTGGCCTTGGATGTCCAACCTTTTGTCTTTGCAAGGGAGAGAAAGGCAGTAACAGACGGTAAGGTTTTGTACAGCTCCTACCCCGTTAAATTATAACAGCTGTGAGACAAAATAAGGTTTTATAACAGCATTATTTTCAACCCTCTGTTACTCCTGCAGTCCACCAGGTTAGTCTGGCAACTACAAAGGAGTTGGGAGGAGGGAAAAATCTACTTTTCCCATTTTACTTTTTTCTGAAGTGCTATGGAGGAAGCAGAAGTCAGCTGGTGCCGTTTTACACTTTAAAAGCAGGACTAACAGCTATTATTTTTCTCAGTGTTCGGTTGATTTTCTGGTTCCATAGACACTTTAATAGCGCTATAAATTGTCTGGTAAAGGAATTGTTAGAGATGGTGTCAGGGGTATTTGCTCCTTAGCAATGTGTAAATTGGCTTGTACTGCTGGCGTGCATTTCTAAAGATGAATGCTTTGTAGCATGATGATAATAATAACAATTAGCACAGGCTATAGCAAAGCGTTAATTGTGGATTAAGATCCCAAGCAGAGGTGCCTGTGCAGATCAGTCCTCTCCTCGTGCTCCCTGTTTCTCTGACCAGTGCTCAGAGCACCAGGGGCATTTCTCTGGGTGAGGGAATTTTCTGTGCCTGCTTCTCTCCTCCTGCATTGCTGAAACCCCAAATTTCCCGAGTGCATTCTCTCAAGTGCATTTTGTGCTTCTGCTGATAGCACAAAACTGCTCTGCTCCTGGCGAATCCTGTGTGTTATCCTCGCTGAATGCTAATTTGGGTTTAATTCTTTAATGGATCAAAAGGGAGGGAGGACAGAAGACTGGCAGGTTCAGAGCCCCATGGAGAATAACAGCAGGGGAGATATGGGACAGAGAATGAAAGGCTGGATGTTATCCCTACCACAGCTGTCTGTGTGGGACCATAATGTAATTATTAAAGTCAATGTTCCTTCCTTTTATGCAAGAGGAAGACTGAGCAAGTTAAGAAACTACCCCTGTGCCTCAGCTTACCTGCTTACAGAGGTGAGAACCCACCTCTGCCTGCCAGGGCTGCAGGGAGGGTTAAACAAGGTTCACCGAGCACTTAAAATTTGCTGTAAAGGTGTTGTCTTGTTATAGACCCCATTTAAAATCGAAATCCATGGTGAAAAATTAGATTGAGCCAGAATGGACGGGGGTTTCTGGGCATGATCTGTCTGGGTTTTCATATTCAGAATAGCACGCAGAGGAGAGATAACTGCTCTGCTGAGATGCGTAGCCTCCACGAACATACATTAAAGTCTGTATGTGTCTGACTCGGGCATTCGGAGGAGGAATGATAAAAGTAACTGCAGCCTCGTCTTCTAAGAATACAACCACCTTAGCTGAACCCTGCCACACGAGTATTGTAAGAAGCCATGAAATAGCAGGGGGGAGCCACTTCGCTGGGTAGATCAAGGGGAAAAATGTAACCAGGACAGAAATAATTACCCCTATTTCAGAGACTGGGAGATGGGCAGAGGGAGCCAGCAGCAGAGCTGAATACAATACAAAATAGTTCCCCTCTGCCTTAGAGACTGAAGTGGATACGGGCAATTAGAGAAAAAGCTTGAAAGATCAAAGCAGGAAAAAAAATGTCCTGTTAAAGTGATAATCAATTATTGTTTTTAACTTACAGCAGGCAAAAGGCTACTTCAAGCCACCAAGGAAGGATGTGGGCTTATACTGTTGGTTTTACTGTCCTGCCGCACGTTGGAGGTTTCCTTGGCTGGTTCATTAATCGAAAAGCAACACCTGTTTGGTATGAGAAGCTGAAAAAACCTTCGTGGTGTCCACCCCGCAAAATATTCCCTGTTGCTTGGACTGTCCTGTACACTGGCATGGGGTAAGTTCTGCATAACACTCCCTCTCTCGCCCTGTGGTTTCTGATATGGGGATGAACAGGCATTTCAAACTCTTCCATTCGCTTTTGGGATATCCCTCCTACTCGAATCAGCAGGGCACGTCAGGGACACTTATTCCCAGCAGATAAACTACAGCCTGAGCCAAATTCTGGGCTGAGTTCCTCAGATTCACGCTGCAGGCAATGCTTTTGGCCAGAGACACAGCCCATGCTCAGCTCTGTAAACAGACACTAAAACCAGCCGCTGCCCTGGGGAAATCGCAGGTATGAGACAGGCGATGGGGCCGAGAGCAGTGAGGGACACGGATGCAGCTGTCGTGCAAACACAACTGCCCTGCAAATCCCTGCTGCAAAATGATCTTACATGAAAAGAGTTTGTCCGTATTAGGGGTTTACTCACTGCAAACCACCAATGTATTTCCCTCTTCACAGTTATGCCTCCTACCTGATATGGAACGACCTGGGTGGCTGCAGCAGCAAAGCTGTCATCCCACTTGGCCTCTACGGGGCTCAGCTGGCCTTGAACTGGGCTTGGCCTCCCTTCTTCTTCGGTGCACATAACCTGAAGATGGTAACGTATCCAGCCATCCATCCATCTGCTGGAGGCTTGTTCGCTGGTGTCCCTGCGACACGGGTTTTGGGGCTGTTTGGAGGTTTTCTAACGAGCATTATGCAATTGCAAAGAGAGCTGCAAGAAGAGCTTTTGCTCAGATATAGTTCACCCCACACCTGGTTTTAGACAATGGTATCGGTCCCTTCCACCCCTCACGCTGCTCTTGCCGTGCAGATAGCCGGCCCGACCTGAGCGGGGCGGGAGATCAGGGAGGCGATAGTCCGGCTGCTGCATCCCCTAGTTAAGGATTCGGGGTTAGAGATAAGCCCTTCTGGGGTCACACCCTGTGCCAGCAAGCAGCAAAGTTAGCATCCCTGGTGGGGCACATTAGCTGCGAGTGGCTTATCGAGCAAATCCAACGCACTGTGCATTGCACAGGAGGATATGCACGAAGGTAAGGCACGGCACGGCAGAGCTGGGCTTGTGCTATATTTAAAAAGCACTTCCCTGAGGTGGCAAGGCCCAGAGGTGACAGAGGCACACGGTGAGACTTACGTTTCCATCTGAATTTTGTCACTCTGTGGATGAAAGGTACCTTGAGAAAGTTTGTGAAGTGATAATAGCCATGGGTACTAACACAAGCATGTTTCTGATCTGCCTGCATGGGCATTATCAGCAGGAGGGGGCACTGATCATCAGAAACAGTGTCTTCATCTGTGGAACTCGATAATGAACAAAAAAAATTAACATTAGTCTTGGCTCCTGGTCTGATACATTCAGATCTCACTGATTAGAGTCCAGAGCCAAGGTCCTGGGGTTTAGGATCACTCTAGGTGACTTCTCAGTGCTAAATCTCTCCAACTCCTATTCCATCTCACCGCCTTCAGTAGGATGGTTTATAGTCTTGCTGGGGGGGGACTGCTGCGTGTTCCCAAGAGTCAGCACCTGCATCACTGTCTTCTCTCTGCTCCAGGCCCTGATTGACATCCTGTGCTTGGACGGCCTGGCCATAGGCACGGTGTGCTCCTGGTACCGCATTAACAAGGTAGCAGCGCTGCTGATGGTGCCTTACCTGGGCTGGCTGGCCATGGCGACCTGCCTCACCATCCGCATCTGGAAGGACAACCCCGAGCAAAAACCGGGCAAGAGTGAATAAGAGCAGGACAGAAATGAAGGCATTTTATGAAACTAAACTAGGCTGATGTGAACCAAGATCTCATAATTTGGGGGATTCTTTTTGGGACAGGCATGAGAACATGCCGCCGCCTCCTCCTCCTCCTCCCACCTTCATCATGGTTGTGTAAAAGAAAGGTTTGCCCCATGCACCTGCGTGCTCCTTTAAAGTAACCGTGCATCCTTCACCTGGGTACTATTTTCTCCAGCACTGTCGAGGTTTGGGGGCTACAGCTGTATGGTGACCTTAATGCTAGCAGGTCAAATTCCAATAGCCAAATTAGGATCTCATGACAGCAGCGTAATTCAGAGTAGCAATCCTGGATACTCTATAACTGCTACCATTCCCCCAGAGAGCAGAACTTGTTCCCACACGTGGTAAATCCCATCTCCTCTTCTGGGACCAAACAAAAATGCCCTTCACTCATGCACACCAATTTTTAAGAACTTACTTGATTTTTTGCTATTTATGCTGTTGCTTCATTTTCATGTATCACCTGGTTTGTGCTTTATACCATTAACTTTTTATCTGTCAGCTACTAAGCAAGCAGTGATCTGTCTTCTTCTGCTAGTGAAAGGAGACTGGGCACTTTGACTTCTATTTGTGGAGTATCACACTTCTTGAGTTTCATGCTCCAAGATAAAGCAGCAATGATTAGAATGCAAATGCTTCTCCCAAGAGGAAATTTCTCTTTTCCACCTCTGTGTGCTATTTCTCATCAGTAAAGAAAAACTAACATCAGTGCCTTTGAAAAAAAATACTTAATTTTTTTTTTTTAAGTACAGAACCACAAGAGCCTTTGTAAAATTTAAAAACTTGCGCACATTGCCTTGAAGGTTGTAATTACATGATTAGCAAAAAGCCCCATGCCAAGTCTGTCAAGGTATCTCATCCCAGCATCTTTCTATTCCTGAATATTATTAATCAGGAAAGATTAAAATACAAGTAGTTCCAGAGAAATGAGACCAAGCCATGACAGAATCAGACACAAAAGGTGCCTGGACTAGCCCTTGTCCATCCTGTATTCTGGCCCTTGCCTTTGATAGATCTGAACTTTAGATATTGCTGTATACAGAGAATATTTACTACTATTTTTTAATTGATAGAAACAATGTATGTGAAGAAAAGGGGTAGGTGGATCTTCTTCCTGGCAGCTGACTGTAGATTAAGGAGTGTGGGTACACTTGCAAAGGGTGGTGGGGGTAGGAGGGCTTAGCTGGGGATGTAAAATAAATTGTATTTGCTTTTAATAAAACCAAGCCACTTTTTTTTGAGAATAAATAAATCCAAGTTATTCTTCTTTTACTGCTTTGGCACGAGGTTTGCAAAAGCTCAGGGGATCCTGTGTGGAGTCTGTGGCTCGTGCTCTGGCTCCAAAGGGAAGGGGACCATCAGCAAGGCTCTGCAGGGCTCGGGCAGCCGGACTCACTCCCGGGTGCGTGTTAGGAGTCCACGGGTTGTGTGGGTTTCAAGCCTAAAGGTCCCAAAGGTTCCTTCAGCTGGGCCCCCGCACAGCAGAGACACGCTCACCTGGGGATGCATCCCCCTGACAGGCTCCTCCGTTACACTTCACCCACAGCTTCAAGGTAAGGAAGGTAATTCTCGGGCTTGGGGTCCTTCCTGAGCCACGTCAAGCCTGAGTTTGGGAGATGCTGAATGTTCCCGGGTCCAGCTCATGTAAATGGCTGGGCTGGATGCTCAGCACGACTGAAAGCTGGGGCCAAGGGAAACAAATACCAGTTGAAATTCATAGTACCTTTTCAAAACTTGGTCATATATCTTGTTCTGTCATTGTGATCCCACCCATTATTTTTCTCTTCTAGCTATAGGACACCTTTATAGAGGACCGCTGCTGCAAGCACATTGCTGTAATCCCCCAATAAAAGCTGCATAAGAACAGACCATCGAATAGATGTGGCTGTAAGCAGGAGCAGGACTATAAAGCATGAGCACTGCAAGGAGCACTAGAAAGATCATAAGCTACTTTAAAAAAAACATAATCCTAAATCCTATATATTTCAGGGCTTTATATAACTGTATGTTACCACTGAGCTTATTTACAGTGATGTCTCGTCTGTGGCATCCAGAAAGGCACATGCCGAAGGACAGAAAGACATAAATTATTTCTTCCTAAAAAGAAGCTAATTTCTGGGCTGGAGATTCAATTCAGTGGAGTTAAGAATGATTTAGGGTGCCTGAACATCATTATGCCTGTCCTTTCCTCGTTAGCATGGCAAAGCCACGAGCAATAGAGACGATCAGGGCCACCCAGTGAAGCCAGGGGGGATAAAGCAAGTCTTTACAGGGATCTGTGCTTTTGAAAAGGGGAAAAGTATTATTTAAATCATATTTAAGTTGGTAAGTGACTAGATTTGGTCCAAGCCTGCAACATTTTAATAACATTTCCAAATATAAATATATGGATTCATATTTGATCAGCTTTCATAAATTAGTCCTCTTACCCCTTCCTCCCATTTTTTTCTGCAGGTAAAGGAAAATCTGGAATTAAAAGTAATAGAATTTTTTGATCTTTTCATGTTTGCCCTCCCCATTTTCCCAACTGCTGTGACTGGCTGACTTGTCCTTATCTTCATTTCAGTTCCTCTTCCTTCCAGACCTCCTATAAGTGCACCAGTAGCTTCTCTTTGCTACTTGCATTTTCTTGCAGGGGGCAAAAATAGCAAATGTTCCTACGTGTAACATATATAATAGCTTGAAATCAATTGACAAAGTTAAATTCAGCAAAGCACCCTCTTGTATTAATATTTAAAGCATCATTTAGTATATTTGCTATTTAAACAGATACACTAAAACCCCTTGCATAAAAATAACTTTAATGACATTTCAAAGTCATCCATCTAGAAAATATCTCAGTTATATTGTGCAGTGCAGACCAAAATCAGCCTCTGCCTTTGGACCAGAGTGGCTCTGGTTTCCCGTTACCTGCATAACAGGGCTTGTGCTCCTGCTCATGCGATGGCTGGAAAAAGCACGTGGCCATGCAGCCCTTGTCTGGATCCGACCCTGTGTTACAAACAGACCAAAGGGAAGAGCAAAAAAAAACAAACCAGAGAGGTGCTGGCTTGCTAAAACCAGTGAAATTTTGCCACCATTGTCCTGAGGGGCCCTTTTTCCCAGGGGACCCAGAAGGAGCCCCAGGAAGTTTTGCTTATGCCAGCATTAAGCAGGCGGCAGGCAGGCTGGGTCCTTAGCAGGCACGCAAGGTGTTTGACCAGCCCCCCCTAAATGAGCTTATGGAATGGATACCACGTCCCACCCAGCACCAGGAACATTCATAACCCACGACGGGACACGTCACGGTCTACATGGTTCAAGCAGTGACTCAGACAAAGGCCATGCATTCGTGACAGCTTTCATGGGGTCGTGGCATTTCGAGAGAAGAGCCACCTCTCAGATCACCATGTCTAATGATGATCCCTCTCTTCAAACTCCAGCCAGTCTTTCCAGAAAGACGGATTTGATATCAAACTGATGGTTACACTTGATCTTAGCCCAAAGGGCACATCCCCTGGCTGCTGGATACACAATATTTGTGCACAAACAAAATATTTCTGCCTTTCAGTCCAGCCTCTCTTTCTAAGCCTTGTCTCATTCAATAATTTACCAGCTGTTCCAGAAAACACTCCGGCTTCAGTAGGCAGGAACTTTAATTGATTTGCTGATGTCTGGAGCTATGTTAAAATATAGAGTCAAATGCTAGAGAGGATTTACTGCTGTGTCCACATAAACTTCAGGGAGCTGACTCCAGGCCAGCAGCTCTCCCCCCACCCCTTCATTAGCACGGGGTGGTGCAGAATATAAATTCCTGTGGCTTTGAGCACCTGCAGTGTGGCTGGGGCTGACCTTCCCCTTGAACTGCGCCCAGTAAAACTGCAGCAGAAACCCAGCAGGAAGGAGGTTGTGCTGCTTGGAGCTGTCATTAACTTCCAGTTGGGCTTTGAATTAATCAGCCAGCCAGCAGCGCCTGCCAACAGAAGAGACTCCTTCCCAGCTCCGCAGCAGCGTGGTAAGGGGTATGCGAGGGTAGAGGATCACGGGCCAGGGAGGCCCAGGCTTTAGCTGTGAAGATAAGGCAGGCAAGGAGGTGAGAGCATTGCTTATCTCTGCCTGCACCGTGGCTCATAGCTCTGGTGTAGTACCTTTCATGGGGAGCTACCACCCTGCCCAGAGGGATGTGGGCACAGTCCAGGTCGAACCCGTGGGATGCTGCAGCAGCCAACACCAGTGTTTCCTGCCCCTTCTTTTAATCTTGGCATTGTGGTCCTGCAGCGGGAGGAGAGGGACAGGTGAGAGCCTACAGGGGCCAAGGGAAGGAAAGCTGCCTCTGCACATCACTGTCAGAGTGTTTATTTATTTATCACGTAGCGGTAGTTACAGCTGGAAAAAGCAGGAGGGGGACTGCTGCCAGACAATGTATCTAGGGAGATGTTTTGTTAGTGCCACCAGCTGTCCCCTTGGAATAGAGAGCACATCTCAGCCATGACTCACGCAGCCAGTGTCTTATTTCACTCTCACATCTATCCAAAAATGTTCCTCCAGCTCGAGAATGCAATAAAAGCCTCCTTTTCCTGGCAAGGACTTTTGCAGCCAGGTCTCTTCTACTGCCGCTTTGTGATCAGGAATGGAAAACAGCCATTTTAACTTCAGGAAAGTAACTCCTGCTGCAATTAGAGGAACAGCAGATGACCTGCCTAGGGGACAGGTCAAGGGAATACAGTACTATGTGAGATACCTATTTACGATGGGAAATAAAAGTCAATAGATTGTTCAGAGATGCCTCTGAAGTCAGTGGAGAAACTCTTCGGGACTTGGATGGATGCAGGATCAGATCCAATACTCCAGCAAAGCCAGAAAGCTTCTCCCAGAACAGGCTGTCACCTTAGCCTTGCCTTGCTAGCAGTTACCTTTGCTGCCAGCGTTCCCATGCAGCTTTTCAAATCTTACTGCAGGCTGCCTGTCTTTGAGGTCTACTCCTCCCCATTACTTCATCCAGCTCTGTTCAGGCATTCTGGCCTCGATGCCCTGACACAGCAAAGCCAGACCTTTTAAAACAGAGGGAGATGGACTGCCAGATGTTGCGGGACACATCTGTCACGGGATGGAGAATGGGCTGGGGCAGGAAACCACAGCTTGGGTTTGTGCCACTGAGATGGAGTCGGCTCAATAGCCGATCCTGTGGCTGTGGTGCAGCATTGTGATCACCCCGTTGGAGGTTTCCCCACACACGAGGTGCAGCTGCTGGGGAGGATTACCTACGAGGGAAGAGTCCGCACCTACCAGCTGCATCCAGTGTGCTGGGTACAGGGAGAGGCAACGGGCTGATTCTCATTCCCAACATGTGTGTGGATCTCTTGTGCCTCTTCTGTAGCTGCACAGTGATTCCAGGCTCTCTGAGCAGAATGAAATTCACAGTCAACTAAATAAACCATTAAATCAGCGGGGAGAGGGGCAGGGTGGAGGGAAGCCTCAATAAAAATGCTGGTTGGCAAGTGCAGTGATTTTAGTTAACCCAAGTGCCATTGGGTCCCTACGTGAGGCCAGTCGCACCCCTGGCACCTCTCAGCACCCATGCCCCAGCTCCTTCTTTGAACCAGCTGACGGAAAAAAATTTCCATCACTGCCTTCAGTCATTAGGCCCACGTACGCACGCTCCTGTGCACACGCACGCACTTGGGGGGAATTAGGGTCACTTAAAAACAACGGAACAAACCTGATCAAAGCTCTCACTCCTATGGCTAACGCAAAATGTCAGATTGACAGCAACTCGGTGGCATCCCTTTATATTTTTGGCGCAGGCAGACGCTGCAGGGGGGTGGATCATGACTATTTAGTGCGCTGCCCTAGATGGAGCTGTGAAAGCAGCTGGGGAAGGGCTGGACAGAGGTAGAGTCTCAGTGCCACATTCCCGAGATTAGATTAGAGCTCAGCTCTGAACCCTGCAGAGGGGCCAGGCCAGTGAAAGCTAAAGGCTGCAGGAAGATGGGACCCTAGCCATCAAGAGCTTCCAAAAATAAAGAAAAGTGGGTCAGAGGGACTGAAGAGGGGCTGGAATGCTGCTTTAAAGTATAAGGTTAAGAAGAAAACAAGCTGTCACTCATTAAGAGAGGATTCCCATCCCCAAAAACACTGCCTGAAATGTCAGAGGTGAGAGTAATTGGACAGGGGAGTTGGCATTTGATCATAGTTACCATGCGAGAGGCAAAACACTACACCTGCCCTCCAGGAAAGTATTTTAAGCTTAAAAATGAATAAAATTCTGCACCATGAAAATGAAAGATACATGTTCCACGGATAGGATGTCTCGGAACTTGTCAAATCCTTGATTGCGCTGTTGTCACAATACTCTCCGTGCCAGCTGTGTCAGTCATCAAATAAACAACTTCTCATCACCAGCAAACAGTGTGGGAGTAAAGGGGGGTGCTCTGTCCCCAGCACGACTGCATTGCAGGGGTGTTATCAATGAAAAGCCACAAAGGATGGCGCAGCACAGAAAGGCAGGCTGTCGTTAGCAAGGGGACTTGAAAGACTGAATTACCTATGATAATATATTATTTATTATCTATGATAATTAATTATCTGCCCAATGGCATAAATTTATTTCACTTTGCGGTAGTGCAGACCCCTCTAAAGTCTCTAAAGAGCTGACTACAACAGTATCACAAAGACTGAGTTTGGCCTGAAAGCGGGTATTCACACCTAATTGATTTCTAGGAATACAGTTTATCCTCCTCAAACTAAAAGTGGGTTTTCCTCTAAGTTCAGACTGAATACTCAATCAAATACAGCTTAATATTTCCTATTTATCCAAATCTTAATGACGGTGGTTCTGAATGAAGTGCAGAGCCCAAGATACTGGAGATTTGATTTCCAATATGCTTTGGCTAAAACATGAGTTCTGCACAGCTACACGTTTTCCATTTACTTTCACCCTCATGGCATAGCAGGATTAGTCTCTGAGAAAAATCTTACTCAGGTTTTCATTAGGCTTGGCTCACATGGGATTTATACAGACTTTACATGATTTAAATTTAGAGTGAGGAACTGGAAGAATTTCACATAATCCTGAAGGAAAAAAGAGACAACCCCTCTAGCCCAAACATATAAAACTCTTTTTAGAGCTCATGTGAAAGCTACATTACCCCCGAGTATCCTGCTAACTTACCACAACCTCTTCACGAAATCTGCTTGATACAGTGCTGAGCAAACCAAACATCTCAAACTCGTGTCAATAAAATCTTTATAGTCCTTCTCATTCCTTTTTGTATGAAAGGCAGATGCCACACCCACACTAGTTCAGGCAAATCCCCAGAAGTACCTTACTAGGACGTCTCCAGTACTCTGTCCTCAGCACGCTGCTGACACTAGTCCCAGTTATTACTGCACAACCACACACACCTCGCTTCTCATCACATCTCCACCACGGGCTCTCATCTGTCCGATTCTTTGGCTCCAGTGCAATCACTCGTTCAACATCTGCATCTTCTGTGGCAGCAAAGGTGAAAGAAACAAAGAAATACTGCAAGAATCACTCAGCCCAGCAGTTTTCAACTGCTCACTCTTACCTAGCTATGTTATCGCTCCCGGTATGCTGGGCGCTTTTCAAACATTCAGGCAACAGAGAGAAAAAATACAGAACAAGGGGCAGATGCTCAGCACACGCACCTGGAATTGCCCTGCACCAGAAATACTGCCCCACTGGGAATTATTAAGGCTGACTTTAAAATATTTGGGGGAAGGTTCTGGCTTGCATTCACACCAGTACGATCTGACACCAACTTCAACAAGCAAGATTCCACCCTGTTCAGCTCCTGTTCGCAGTGTCCCTGCATGGATGATCAGGGTGGAAGAAAAGGCAGGTCTCCTTTCACTGCTGTGTTGCTCCAGGTGGCCCACGAGGCCAAATCCACCACCACTGGGGATTTTTCAGCAAACCAAATGGCGACTGCCCCTTTTCCCTCTTGCCCAAGCCAAAACAGTGGTCCTTCAAGGTCAGCAATATAATAAATTGGCACAAGAAGGTAGATGGAGAAGCTGCCAGCTCTGCATCTTGCCAGTTATCTGTCACACTTAGGGATAAATAGATACTTCTGCTTCCAGGATTTTCCATCCATTGCTTAACCCGCCCACAGCGAAGTCGTCACTTAATTTTAAATTAAAAGGGGAGCAAGAGGGATTGTTAAAAAGACCTAGAGAAGGCAAGGGAAGGAGGCGACATCTGAGAGCCCTGGGTCATCCTACCCCATCCAGCCTCTATCACTGCTGCTTTGTTCCATATTTAGCTCCTGACAACTGTGCCTAGCACAGGAACTCCCAGCTCTGTTTTTCCCTCCTCCCTCTGCTGTCTCCTCTCCCTTGGAGCCCTCAGAAATTGCTCTTTCTTTTTCCCAGTGGCCATAACTTAATACCCCTCTATTCAAGAAGATGGCAGAAAAGCAGGAGGAGCCCAGCAACACCCAGAATGGTGAACCTGACAACGCAGAAGAGGGCGAGGAAAAAAAGAAGAAGAAGTTGAAGCGGGAAGACCTGCCACCATTTGAAATTGTGACAGGGTAAGAGGTTTAGATGTAAATATGAGGGTGCAAGAGAGTGAAGTGGGGATGTTCAAAGGGCTCTGCCTCAGCTCTTATGTTGGGTAATTAAAGACGGCATCTTCAGCCAGTGCACGTCTAAGTATTCTTAAATGGTGTAAGGATGGCTTTCATTATGGTGGGATTTTGTTAAAAGTTTCGATGAGTTTTACAGAGGACGGATTCACACCAGGCAGACAGAGAAATCTGTTTGTTTTATACAAGCACGTCTGTTTCTGTAGTGTTGACTGATTCTCTTACAGTGCAAGTAGTCCCCCTGACTGCAGTGGGATCACTCACCTGATGATAGCGGGATGGAAGGTACTGGCCCTTGATGAGCACTGAATATTGACTTCTTAGTGTGATCAATGGCTCTTGTCTGAAAGTTTCTCTATCTGTGGATTAGGAAAAATACCCCTGCTATGGCTGATTTGCTTTATGGACTTAAGGGATAGATTTTTCAAGAGAGCTAAAAGTCCACATTTTCAAGGGCTCCACACCCACAGCTGGAACCTGACTTTCAAAAAAGCCTAACTTGCAGAAAGGCACCAAAACAAGAGGCAGTTTTCAAGACAGCAAAGCAGCAAGCAGCTCCTTTTGCTCCAGTGAGCCTGGCCTTTGAAAAAGGCAGATGTAACAGAGATCTACTAGGAAGCTGAACTCTGTCAGACATAACTGACAGCTGCAACTAGAAAAAACTCTGTAATCTGCTATCTCTGAGCATTTCAAAATGCTCATTGTAGTAGTAGCGAGATGCCCTGTGTGGTCCTTCCCTCTGGTCTCCCTTAGCAGTCACCAAGGCAGCGTTCCCACCGCGTAAACCAACACCATGATTTTTTTCCAGCTCCTTGAATGTAAATCTCAGGCCAGACTCTAAAATCCCACTTGGAATCCTTCTGCCCGTGACATGGTCACTGGTAAGAAAGAGTCTGCAAAGAAAATTTGGCTGGCATTTCTGAAAACGATGCACGAGGCAGGACAGCCTGTGTCTGATCTCATACAATTGGGTTATATCTCTGCACAGAGGTAAAAAAAAACATTTTCTACTTAAAATGTGTCTGCTCTGAAAATCACTTCTTGGGCTGGGGTTGTTTACAGCCTTCAGTCTCTGTCATACACAATCATGGAAATCATACATGTCTGCTAGAGCAGTGACTTTTAATAAAAGCACATCCCTTTGCTAGGAACTGAGCTAAGACACCGAAAATTGTTCATATTGGACCAACGACACATAGTGACAACTTCTAGACACATAAGGCATGTACTAAAATGAATCTCAATGAGGAAATCAGATTTTTCAGCCCTAGAGCACTCAACTTGCAATTAGAAATTGCTAAGGAATTGGGCAGTATCTTCAAAACTTCCTTGCTAACCCCAACGACCTGGATAAGAATTGGTGTGCTGTCAGTATGCAAGTATACACCGTGCTCATCACAACACTGTTTGGAAAGTGCTTATAAATATCTGGTGAATTCCTGTAGGAATCATGACCAAGTCTCCTCTGAGTATTAGTTTATTACTAATTTGCTGACTATTAAAGGTGAGAATGAGGAAGTAAAGCAGAAATTCTAAAGAACCCTGAAAGAGGTACAGAAAAATCCAGCAATTTTTACTTTCATTTTAAGAAGTACCCTGTGAGTATAGACTGTGCCTCGACCTGGTATGATCACTGTTTGGATTTTTCTAATTATTTACAAATTTTCAGCCAATAAAGCCAGTTATGTGAATTATGAGAAAACACATAACTGCAACTGTGGAAGCACTTGAATTCAATTACACTGCATTTCAGTTTTAGCCCTTGGATTAGGGGCATTTTATGACACACAGCCAAGTTTTCAAGCTGTTGCTTATAGCTCTAAGGAGTCTGGCTTACATGAAGAATACTGGGCACCTAATCACTCTGTTTAAGAATATTAACCCCTTTTTTGTCAACATTTGGCTCAACAGAGTCTTGGATAAATATAAGCCCCATCTGTGTATATTTCATGACATTTAAGTAGACACATTTATTTACACTTTCCCCAGGGTGTAAATGAGGCTCCTCCAGCAGGGATAAATCCTTGGTTCCTGTTACAGTTGATCATTACAGACTTTCTATAATCAATGAGCCCAGCATGAATGTGTTTATTTGTGAACAGTTGTCAAAAAGCAAGCAAAAGGACACTGTTTCATCAGCTCAAATAACCTAAGACCATAATATAAACTCTCATTGAACAAATATTTAAGTCTAAAGAATATGTCCTACTAGTTTACAGCATCTGTTAGACAATCCCACGTTTTTATTCTCTCATTAGAAGTTCTCATTCTTTTCTCTTACCCAGCACGCAACAGCACTGGGGTCATGCTGGGCAGCTGCTGTATTCCTCCAGCCTACCTTATTTCAGCAAACTTAAAACCACATTCTCTGTTCAATCCAGTCCCATCCTCACACATTGAGGTTTCTGCCTCAAAGTGTCAACCTTTTTCATCTCGATATGATCTAACACACGACAAAACACTTTGCTACCCAGGGCAAACACCTCGATAAATTAGGTTTAGATAAGTTAGAAAATCCCTGAAGAGCACCATTTAATGATGATCTTCAGAGAAGTAGGAGAAAGATTTCAGCTTTCACCTTCCCATACACCACAATTGAGCTGTGTGACCCCCTGCATCCTATTGTTGGAGCAGGTGATTATTAAGAGTATTGTGACAGTTCGGTGTCTGTAAACGATTTTTAAAAGAACCTTCTGTATACATAAAACTTACCTGCAAGTCTTACACTGAATATGATGCCTTTACTGGAGAGGGAAATGGCAAGAAAACTTCACTAATTGCAAGAAAAAACAAAAACAGAAAAGTAATTAGCCTAGTCACTGAAATATCTGATATTTGTATTTTAACAGATTGTGAAGTCACGTGCAAGACGACACACTTTTTCTGTTTAGTGTTTACAGCAACACAGCTTCCAGTATAAGAAATACAAGAATGGAACTCACATTTCCTAGGCATATTTTGTTAGCATTATCTTCCCTTAATGTTGGAACAAAACAAAAAATAAAGAGTAAAATAGAGATAATATTAACATTTGTGCACCACCTGCCATTCAAACATGGGAAAACGGGCTTGCCAAGAATTGGTCATTTACTCAGAAACGGTCTGTTCAAAGCTAGATTTGAGTTCCCAAAGAAGGTGGCTTAGTTTGTTGTAGCAGTCGGCACAGCTATTTCAGGGATGTATTTTGATGCTCAATTGTTTGCAAAGAGTTTTAATGTACCCAACTAAACAATACAATTATGATACTTCACTTTGCAATAAGGTATGAGGGTCATCTGCCCAGCATGCCCAACTCAAAGGTGAGATTATGCAGCACATGGCATTTAAGTATGTATGCAGGCTTACGGTACATACGGCTTGATCTTGCCTGTTCTTTCACTGCTGAACCACTCGCTGCGGGGCTTTCCAGTTACTCACAGGACCAGAGGCGCCTTGCCCAAATCCCCGCTGCTGGGAAGAGTCACATAGCAAGGACTCAGCTAAGCCCTGTCAGGACAGAAGTTTACAGTTCGCACTTGTGCCGAAATGTCCTCCCTGCTCTGGTTTACACGGGATTAAGCGGATTCTCGCTAACCAGCACACACAGCTCACTGGTTACCTATGTATTCATGATCAGCAAGTTTTCCACGCTCTCAGCCAGCTACTTACAGACTTGGAAAATGCCTCAGTTTTGTTTATATTCTTTATCGGAAACTTATTAATTAAGCTAATGCATATTCCATGTTGCTAGGAGGACAGATTTAGGTGAACACCCCAGATAATCTTAGACAGATGCCGAGATGATAAGCAATAAAATCCATCTAGAAGGGCTGACTAAATACACCTCTGAGTCAATACATCCTGGAACACATCACTGCTGTTTAAACAGTTCATCAAAACATACAGACCCAATCTCATCACTGATGTAACCGCTTTGCAGTCAAGAGAGTTAAATCAGGAACGAATTCCATGTGACTCTGATGTGCTACCTTTAAATACATGATGTTATTTTAAAAGAACTTATTGTGCCTTACAAACTTAGCTCTGAAACAAGGCAGTGAGTGGCTTACGTCAGACCCAACATAGCTGGACTTCAAGGAAAAGATTAATTAAAGAATCATTAAATCATTAACCAAAGCACCATTCATTATCTAGGATATAAAGCAGGAAAAGTGCTATTCTCAGAAGAATGTGAATTTTTTTTTTTGTCTCAGAGAACAAGAGAAAGGAGTTCAGGGAGTAAGAGGCATTATGCTAAATTAGAGTCTGATAATGCTCTTTAATAAAATCAGTGGAAGTCTTGCAATTCATCTTAAAGAAAATGTGACTCACTCTAACAGGTAACTAAGTCACCTAAAATAAGAGAACAGAGGTCAAAATGCTATGAAAAGGAAGTTAAAGCAGTCTTTCTGGGTAGTTTAGAAACGGTGCAAGCCAGTGCAAGTTTCCCTTATCTAGGCTTGTGAAAACCCTCAGTGCAAACCAGAGAGCCACAGACCAAATCATACCAAACCAGCACGATTTATTTGCTCATTAATCAAAATAGAAGTTGGTATCCACACTACTGCTTTCCATCCCTCATTAATACACTGCCAGATAAAACAGTAATAGCATGGAAGGCTCCCTAACAGGCTTTTCTGTTGTCCCTTCTTGTGCAGATCTCATTCTAAGCAGAACTGAACAATGTAAGGGTTTAATTATATCGTTTAAGAAGCAGCTAAAAACCTGCTTCTACTAAAATTTCTAAAGCCAAACTTGTACTCTAAACTTCTGCTGTCACAAATCAACGATATGTGAAAAGAATTATGATGGTCCTTGACTGACAGCAACAGTAAATATTCCCAGTGTAAATGCAATTCTATGAACAAAATTGTTTCGACTCATACATCTTGCTGCATTTGGAAGACTAATGATCTGCCTCTCTCAGTACAAAGTACAACTGTGCCAACCTAACTGCATCCACTCTCACACCATTTGGCTGGTATAGGATGCTGACACTCCAAGTGAAGTTGTTCATCTGTAAAATCACGCTGTTGGGAAATCCAAAACAGAAGTGGGGACTATAACTCCAGGCCTTTTACTGCGAATGTGTGTAGCAGGCCCAAAAGGACCCCAGATACTACTGTAATATCATAAAAAAGTATAAAGGGTATTCTTTTATGTTTTAACTTTCTCAAAAGCCAAAAACACCACAGGACTTTGGCAGCAAGAAAATTCCTGGCTACGTTAACACAAGTACAGAATAGACACACAGTAAAGAGAAATTTCTGAAACTCTGTAAGTGGAATTAAACACGTATGGAAAATTGTACTTAAACTTTTAAAATAACACAGCTAAAGAAGCCTGACAGTAGCTATAATTTTCTCTGAGTTACGTATTCAGACAGCACACTATGTCCAATTATTTTCTAAGCAAAAAGCCATTTGCTTATGGTACGTAATATAACATTTGCAGCCAGGTATTACAGGCAGAACTCCCAAGTGCCTATTCCCCAGTCTTTCTGCTCAGACATTCCCATTTCAATCCCTCTCATCTGCAGAGTCATGCTATCTGGGGCTTTTCATTCAGTCCTAGCAAAGCCTTGTTCACTGCACTCTATAAGACGACATCTACTAATTTTAAAAGGCATCAGATCCAGCTCTCCATGAACAGTCCTCACTCCTGGCCTGCAACCACCCCACGTTTTCACCATGGCCCACACCAGCATTTCCCACTAGCGAACTGACAGGACATTCACTCGTCGTTCCCACATGACTAAGTGAGCATAACGTACTAATGTTGATTCTCTTCACTCTTTTCTGTACCATTCACTTCCAGTCTCTGAAGACATCTCGTGAGATGCTGCATCACAAATTGCTCTTCCCTCTCAGCAGAACAACACTTTGCCACTTACTCCTGCAGCCTCGTTGCTCTCCCCAGTTAAAATTTCCAAGAGTCTGAGAATCTCTCCTGACCTTTGCTCACTGTACCCCCTGCAGAGGCCTGACATTATAATCTGAACATAGATGAGACAGGGATGAATAAGACACTTACTGTTTTACAAAGATTCATTACTGCCTTACTGGGAATATCAAGGTTATAGGTCCACCTAAAGCTCAGATGAGAGGAGTACAACATGCCAGAAGATTACTAGTGTGTAATAAATGAAATGTTGTGTTACTGCTTTTCATGATTTCGCTTTGCCTACTCTGTGCAGTCTTCGCTCCCATCCTTTGTAGCATTTAGCAGGTCACAAGGCATGTCGTCAGCCATATATTTTTCATCTTTCCACCTAACATACTTCAAGTACTTGTTCTTGTACTGATGTACTCCACAGTTGGATGCTACAGGGGCAATGAGGAAAGCCTGGTACTCCATCAGAAAGGAACAGGTACTACGAGATGATGCAGCTTTCCTTTTTCACCTCTTCAGGCAGCAATGCATTAAAGCTACACACAGTATTTTAAAGGGACTAATTTTAACTTCCCTAAGTGACAGCAGACTACCTTGTTTGGGTGAAAGGTGACTGTAAACACATGCCTCACAGCGATGATTCACTTTGGATTATGCTCACTTAGAAACCCAGACTGGAAGAGGTGCACAACAAATTAAAAAAAGTATCTGAAGTTTATCAGTAGTATCCATGAGACAGCTATCAAATTTCAGTGGGAAATACACTTTTTCATAGCAGAGTTAGATTTATCTCAGATATTTTATTAAACCAAAGTCACAACATAATTCTACTGAATCGTAGTATTCATCTGATCCTGGAAGAATAAAACTAGAACACGTAGAAACTGCAACTAGTCAGTCACACTTGTCTCTACTCAGAGGAAATCCAGACTGCAAAACTACTCGGGGTAAAACAGTAATTAGCAATGCCAGAGTTATCATCCTAACAATTTAGGACAACAGATCCTGCAGATTAACACTGCAACGCCGCCGTGAAAGAACTATATTAATGGTCTAGAAAACAGTATAAGAACAGTTCATTAAGACTGGGAAAATGCCAATTGCTGTCCCTCCTTACCAACAATAATTATCATAGTCTCAAGAAATACATTTCAGAAGCAAGTTCCTCTTCAAATGCCTCAATGCAGATACCAGAAATTCCCAGTACAAATTTGTTAAAATTCAGTGAAAAGGACTAGGTAGTGACAATGGGCCTGGGAGCCTCACCACCCAGAAAAACGAACTGAGTATCTTGTAATTTTAATTGTATTTTTATCCTCCTATGAAAAGGCATCTCCTTTTAATAAATGGAGAAATACAGCCATCATAGATGCAGCAACTTGTCCAAGATCACACACAGGAACTAAACCAATGCTATAACCCTTTATTATCTGTCTCTGAGATGCTTCTCTCCTCTCCACTCTCTCTAGGGAGCGCCTCCCAGCCATATTTTTCAAATTCCAGTTCAGGAACGTGGAATACAGCTCAGGCAGGAACAAAACCTTCCTGTGTTACGTCATCGAGACCCAAGGCAAAGAGTCAGTGACTTCTCGGGGTTACCTGGAGGACGAGCATGCCGCCGCCCACGCAGAAATGGCTTTCTTCAACACAATCTTACCAAAGTGTGAATCAAGCCTCCGCTACAACGTCACCTGGTACGTCTCCTCCAGCCCCTGCGTGACCTGTGCCGATCGGATAACCGAGACCCTAAAGAAGAACAAGAACCTGCGTCTGACAATCATGGTAGGGCGCCTCTTCATGTGGGAAGAGCCAGAAATGCAGGCTGCCCTGAAAAAAATGAAGTCAGCTGGCTGCAAGCTGAGGATTATGAAGCCTCAAGACTTTGAGTATGTCTGGCAGAACTTTGTGGAACAGGAGGAAGGAGAGGAAGCAAAGGCTTTCGTGCCATGGGAGGACATTCAAGAGAACTTCCAGTATTACGAGGAAAAGTTGGCTGAGATTTTTCACTGAAGCTCACGTGAGTGAGGATTTCCACTTGGTCACCCATGTCCTTGTATTAGTATTACAGACTCCTCTTTTTTCTTCAGGTTGTTAAAGGCATAATCCAGAGCCAATTTCAGTTACTGTTACTCTCGCATGTACCTGGCTGGATTTGCCTGTACATGAATATTGAAATTAATCCTAGGCAGTAACTTCCCTCTTCCAGGATAGTAACACTACAATGGGCTCCTCCACAGGCAACACATAAGGGATTTAGAGCTTTATTTTTTTCTCCTAAGAGTAAACACCTCCAGGAATAAAGAATAAAAAGGTACCAGGGTCACTAGGTGCAACAAGAATACCTCATTGTTCCCCACATGCACAATATTCAGGACACATGTGGAAAGAGTCAAGAAGAATGCAGAGAAAAGGGGATTTCCCCCACCCCCAAAGCCCAGCCCTCTAGAGAAAAAACACAACCGCTAAAGGAAATCACAGTTATCATTGCAGACCTCCCTTTTTTTATTTTAAAGGCATACTAAAGAGTCACCTATTTAAGCCATAACACATGAAAGCATTTGAAGCTTCTAACATGTCTCTCTCCCCCTCCTTCCCCAGGACCAATTCAGAACACATCAATGAAGAGAGATGCGGCAGACTTGGACATCTGGGACACCCCCACTTTCCAAAGCTTTGATTCCAGCAGGATGGAGTACCAACTCCTGGAAGACCAGGCCCTGATGGACTACAAATACATAGACACCACAGATCTTCGGTGTTTGGGATTTTTTTGGTTTATATTGTTCCTCCCCCCCCACCCCAAACCCATGCTGCCTCTGCTGACAGGAAAAAAGAAGGCAACATACTGTGTGGTTAAAGCCTTGAATGAAACAGATTGCAGTGGACCTACAGAAAGACTGGGACTACTTTACAAGAAAAGATCTTAGAACAAAGCTGCCAATTAGATAAATGAATTTAGAAAGTACATACTTCATACATGTTAAAAAGAAAGGGATTTGAGATAAAAAAAGGTTTTCTTCCTCTGTGCTCCTCAGTAATCAGAGCTGTGATTTAAATTAGGGCTAACTGGTCTATTCTAAATGATGATGCAGGCCTAAGTACTTTTGATTTCAAATGCATCAAATACCTTCTTCCCCTGTTCAATGATGTTTGTGATATAAAACTTGGAAAAGCAAAGTGAAATAAAATTGGAAGTCACTGCAAAAGCTATAGCACTGTTTATTCCTTCTTCTCTATTTGCAAGAGATCCTAAATTTAATCTGACAAGTGAGACATCCTGGGACAGCCACATATGAAATATTTCGTAGCTGAAGTAGAGCATGATGAGAAGGGAGAATTACTATATGCCAAAAAAATATCAGGAGTACATGCAGCTGTGTGTGGGGTGGGGGCAGGAGAGAGAATATGGGCATATCACTTTCCATATAAAACAAGGCACAGACCAAACAACAGTCACAGGATGCTCATCAGCTAAGAAACTGAGTCTGGTAAGGTTCGTTCAAGGTGGTTTCTCCTGCACTGTGACAAGCTGGCACGGTGCTAAACACACACCCATAAAACTGCTGACCACACCCATCTCTTACCTCAGTCAACTGCACTAAACTCTAGTATAAATTTTCCAAGGCAGAAAACACAAGCGGCCATGAGAACACCTTTGTGGAGCCACTGTGGATTTCATCTCTTTGCCACTAGATTTAAAAAAACAAACATAAATAAGCATAAGGACTAAATCAATGAGCAGTCTTGATGTCCACTCCTGATCAGCTCAGTACTCCAAGTTCCTATTTGTCTTACTGAGTTTATTTTTTTTTTCCCAGTTGTGTGTTTATCTACAGCAATTATCCACCAAAAACAAGTTTACAAAGGATGGTCAACAAACAGTGAGAGTAGTAATATGAAGCTCTTAAAGACACAAACAGGATTTGCAGATCTGCATCAGCAGAGAAACCACACATCAACCCACAATGCTAAGAACAGAAGATGCTCCACCCATTCAATTCATAGTGAAAACCAATTAGGAACCCTATGTTATGCTACAAACTTCTCAACTGTTATGTCCCATCTTTTAGGTTTATTCAACATATCTGGCATTTTTCTGGGCATTCAGTGTGAGAGAAGTCAAAAAGATTTGTTACTATGGGAGGGTGGGAAAAAACAAACATAAAGGAAACGCAGAGTATACGAGAGTTCTTTGATACTGGAACCAAACTTTCAAAAATCAAGTGTTTACCACTGATCTGATGAACTGTGTGTTCCTGATTTGCTTTTGCTGTTGGGCGACATCAAACACCACCCTACATAGAACAGCTAAACTACAAATGCAGTAAAAAAAAAAAAAGAAGTATGAAAAGCAAACCTTAAACTCCATACTATGACTTTTTACAGCACATCAGGCAATCACGTGTGGATTCTCAGCAGAGTTCTGCAGCCTATACCAATTATATGGTATAAAATGCACCCACAAGGTGTCTTTACACATCTCCAGCATTCCCCCTCTAAACCCAGAGTTCCTCTAGAATACAGCCACAACACGTACAGACAGAGGTGTGTTTTTCAAAAGGACTGTGCTCTGACAGCAGAGTACTGAAGCTATTTATTGAATGTTCACAGCATGCTGCTCAGCGAGTACAATCTCATAACAAAAAATTATTTGTGGCCAGAAGGTAGAAATTAAATTTTTAATCCTGTAATGAACAGAGTAAGTAAACTGCATGCCAGGTATGAACATTGCAAAACTTTAAAGAAAAAAAAGTGACAGGGCTCCACAGCTCATCGTCATCAACCATAACGACAAACCAACAAATGCCTAAGCAAGACAACTCCAATTTCACTCTGCACAGGAACTGTCAGCTTTAAGTAGCAGCTCTGGTGCGGGCAGGTGCTTCGTGGAGGACCAGTGACATCTGGTGGCTTGTGGGAACAGACCAGGAATTGGCAGAGGGTTACCGCAACACCCCTGCCTTCTTCACAGGCTCCCTGAACACTACAGCCCAAATCAGCTGCTCTGGAGCTTTTTTTTTGGCTGTCATTAAAAGCCACTGACAACACAAGTGAGCTACGCTCGGACAAAGAATGTGCTCAGCATGCAGTTTCCCCTCTCGTCAGTTAACAGGTTTCCACTCCTGAAAGCAAGGGAAATGGGGCTCTCTTTAGACTCTTTCGCTCACAGAGCGTAAACTGTGATCTTTATATCTGTGTCTTCAAACACTTCCCCAAGTATTGCCAAAACTTTACTCCAATCGAGGCCGTCAAGTCCACATCCAATCCTGGAAAACAAGACACCAGAACAGCTGTAATGGCCTCTTTTGGAGCATGCTATGAACAACCAGCCCTTCAAGCAGCTACAATTTTATGTGGCACTAACTCAGCTCACTACAAATCAACATAATGCAGTTAAAATAAGGAAACAACCACGCTTGTATGTTTTGCTATCGCTTAAACGCCCTGGGAAATGCAAATTTCATTTGCAAAATTGAATAGAAGTGGATACTTGAACTCATTATTTCACAGCTGGGGATCATCTCTCAAACAATCCTCCTATGCAAGAAACATTGAAGTATTTAAACCACAGTAACTAATTTTCTTACCTGGGCATGGAAATGTCAGTAACTCCATTGTTTAGACAGTGAGATTTCATGGCTTCTAAACTCTTCCGCATATTCTCATACGTTGGTTTGTGAGAAACTTTCTTCTTCGTAATCTAAGTACAAATGTAAAAAGCCAGGTGTGCCTTTGGCATGATCACTGCAAACTACTTTCTCTTTTAAAATAAAACACATTCCACTACACTCTGAAACTCCACACCCAGACTTAACTACTGTGAAGAGAAAAAGACTTGGATAAAGAACTGTTTCACAGCTTAAAATAGTGTAGTTTAGCAGCTACTCCTGTCCATGTGAAGTTTAAATATACATACACAAGACAGCTTGGCTTCTCTTCAACTAGCAATATTTGAGTAATACATCTCACACCTCTTATATAGAAGAACATACTCAAAAAACCCATGACTATTAAAGCCCTCATCATCATATCTATTAGAGTTTAGTTACAGGGAAGTGCCTGAGTCCTGTCCCACTCTTACCAGGTAGTAAATGTATCGGTCCTCTCTTTGGAGAACTGCCACCTCCCCAGTCTTCTTTTCTAAAGTGAAGAAATTAAGGTGTTTTTAAAAGCAGTTACACTCCACTACGTAATCCCCCCCGCGCCCCAAGTAGCTTGGAATACCCTTACTGCTGGAAATCAAGGTTTTCCCTTCAGCTCCTGCATGTCCACCCCACGTGTATCACTCACGTTGATCTAACAGCTCTTGTACGCCTCCAAACTTTTTCTTAAAAAGAACAGCTATGCCTGCACCCATACGACAGTCCTCGCTGATGCAATGTGCCAATGCGTCTGTCTGGGGGCACGAGAAAAGGTCCCCCTTAACGCACTTGATCTGGAAAACACCACAAACAGAAGGGTAAATAAAAATAAACTAGGAGCACAGACTCAGAGAACAGAATACCCAGATAACAGGGAATCTGGCAAGCCTGTACTGTAAAGAGTGTAAGGCGTTGAGCTTAAGACGCAGTTCACAAGTAAATGAGTTGGCATGAATTATGAACATACAGATAACTATCTTTTCTGCAGGATCAGTTATGAGCATCACGTGCCAGCTCAACAGTTAATTTTACAAAACCAATGCTTAAAAAAGGAAAATTATGCAACAGAGAGTACAACTGGTTTAGTGCACATTTTCAGCGTACTATGAGTGTGTCAATGCTGGATAGCACCAGATATTTAGTTACGCAGGTAAGCTCTGTGCTGTTGTACAATACCTGCATCACTGACATAAGCACAAAAGCACAAGAAATTTAGCAATATCAGCCACCTTCCGCCAAAAAGCTAGATGGTAGAGCCACCTGCCCTGTTATTAGGTCTCTAGTAACAAGAAGCTCTCTTTACAGACACATGCATCACAGCAGTAGCCCACATAACCCATTTTCTACGCACTCTCTCCTCCTGATCCTTGGAGAAGTGGGTGGCCATGGTAACGTGGGCTACAGTGAAGACTCCTGTGGCTAGAAAAACAACAGAGAGAAAAACAGTTATTAGGAACCCCAAACTAGGCAATAAGCTGGTGTGCCAAAATGTGCAAGGCTGAGCCTACTTTATCTATGGGACAGCTGGGACAATCAAGACACCCCCTGAAAATAGAAAAGGAGGAGGCCAGTGCCCCAAATATTGTGGTGCAGCCCCACAGCTCCAGCCCATGAGGGGCAAGGGGGCCCCAGGTCAGGGTCACCACACAGCCGGCACCCACAGGCCTTCCCTTCTCCTCCAAGTCACCCCTGCCCCTTCAGGAAACCCTTCAGCAGGCCACACCCGCGGACACGCTGTGAAGAACGATCCGCCGGGCCGGGCCCTGCGCCACAAGGAGCCTCCCCAGCGCTCCCCACATCAGGCAGCCCAGCGCTCCCCGTGCCCCACCGCGGCGGCCCAGCGTCACGCCAACATGGCGACCGCCGCGCGCCTCTCTAGGCAGGCGGGAGGAACGCCCTCTCTATGATATCCGCCGAGAACTTTCCGAGGCCCAACCTACCGTCGCCCAAGCGCATGCGCAAGACGCTCAGAGGCGGAGCCTAGACAAAGGGAGTGGAGCTTCAGGCGGCGCTTGCGCATTGCCGGCCGCGGCGGTCCTAAGAGGTGCGCGCACCGCCTGGCGCGCAGGCGCAGTAGCTGGGCAGGGCGCAGGTGGGCGGTGCCCGGCGCTAAGGGCCGCGCGAAGGAGGCGGGGCCATGCGGGGCGGACGCTGCCGTGCGCCTGCGCCGCCCGTGCCCGCCCCCTCCCTCGCCTTTGTTCGGGGTTGGGCGCCATTTTGCGCGGCGGCTGAGTGGAGGCGCTGATTGGGTTTCGGGGAGCGGTAGCGGAGCCAATCAGCGTGGGACGCGAACCGGGGGAGCGAGGCACGGTGAGTGCGAGCAGCCAATATGGAGCCCCCGAGCGCCGGCCCCAGCGCCGGGATTGGCGGGGCCGAGTGACCAGTCAGGAGGCCGCTCGCAGGGCCGGGGCCGGCCGGCCGGGCACTGGGGGAGCCGAGGGGACGGGGCCCGGGGCCCGGCGCCTCCGGGGGCGAGGGGGCGCGCCGGGAGGAGATGGCTCAGGCCCGGGGCGGGGGCGGGCGGAGCGTACCGGGAGCTGCGGCCGCGGGGCCGAGGACGGCAGCGGTGGAGAAGGTGCGGCCACGGCCTGGGCCGCTGAGGGGAGGCGCGCGGCGGGCCCGGCCTCCCGTGGCGGGGACAGGCCTTCCCCGTGCGAGGCCGTTGGGACGGGAGCCGGCAGGGCCCCGCCCTCGACCGGCCAGGGCGGGGGGAGCGGAGCGGGCGAGCCTCCCCGCCGGCCCTGCTGACAGATGGGCCGCGGGCAGCCCCGGTGCCCCTCCTTCTCCTCCCCCTCCTCCTTCCCCCGCCTTGCCCGGGGGAGGTGGGGGGAAGGCGCCGAGTGTGCGCCGAGGGCAGGTCGCTGTCCCCCTTCCTCTTCCCCGTGCTGGTGAAGCGGTTGTGCGCGCTCCCCCGCGCGCCTCCCCTCAACGCACCTGGACGCCAACTGTCGCCACCCACGTGCTGTTCGGTTAGGAGAAACGGCCCTTTCCGCGGGAGCGAGGGGCCCCGGGGCTGCCTGGCTTTGTCCTCCGTGAGCTGCAGGGCATTGCCTCGTCCGCCCGAGCCCAGCGCCGTGTGCTCTGCCCGCTGAGAAAACCCCCAGGTCTGAGCCTTTCTGCAATAAAATAAAAAACATCCCTGACTTGAATGTTTGTTAAGGAGGTTGGAAACAAAATCTGGGTGCCACCTGTTTTATTGTGCCAAACAATGGGAGATAAGGCTGGCCTGTCTGTGCTGTTGTGTAGTTAAATCCTGTCTTTGGCTTCATGTGGGTGTCTGTGATCTGCTGGTGTCCTTAGAGGACAAAGATCATACGGGTAGATTGACAGGGTCTGCCCTAGAAACTTCTGCCAATTTAGAAATGTTGCTTCAGGATACAACACATTTAAAAATCATGCTTTAAAGATAGCTCAAGTCCTGGCACAGTTTATCACGCTAGTGTGTTCTTAGCGTAGCTTGTTTGCTGACGGAACTGTTGTTGATGTAGCTTCTATAGCCTCATATATATGTGTGTATATATATATATATGAATATATGCTGATAGAACACTAAGTCTTTTTCAGTGCAGACAAGGGCCTGGTGAGGAGGAGCTGACTGGTGAGATCAGCGGTGGGAGGAGCACGCCACTGAAGCAGATCACTGATCTTTAAAATTTAACTTTGATACAGTAATGCTGGTGCTCTGTGCTTTAATGAAGGGGATGAAATAATCCCTCGGAGGACTCTGATCCAGCATGTAAAATCTGTGTGTAACTGGCTAGCCACAGCTGGTGCAGAGAGTTAGGATTACAATGCTGCTAATATTTTAAGTAAACAAGAGAGGGGCTTGTACAGGGGTCTGTGAGGGATCATTCCCAAGTAGGGGTGTGCCTGTGTGTGATTATTGGTTGTGGTGTTAAGGAAGCCAGAGAACTTTTGGCAAATATGGTTTACTGGCATCCTGTGCTTGCTATTGAAATAGTTCCCTGAAGGATGAAATGTGAGAGCTGTTTTCTGACAGCCCCACAGGCATTCAGGGCAGAAATTATTACAGTGCAAAATTGAAATGAGAACCTTCGTAGACAACAACATCTTCAGAAAGATTATTTATCTTCTTTTATTCTGTCAGGCTGTGAAAAACTGTTAATAAATGGGCCAAGGATAGAGTTAAAATTGCGGTAAAATGTAGTGCCTTTCAGTGCTGTGACTCAAATTAGCTTTGTGATCTGCAGGGTTGGTGTGGTTACATCCTTATTGTGAACAAAAGATCTGATAGGGACTGAGAAGGTTCTTTTATTATGGCTGAGTATTTTGCCCCCGGTAATGAGCGTGCTTCTGCTCTGACCTGATACGTGCTGGTTAATCATTTATTTTTGTAGGTAAGCGACATTTGGTGTTAATGTGCAAGAAAACAACGAAATGCAAAATCATTGTGTGTTTTCTTAGGTCATGGTGAGGAGTAAGTTGATAAAAAAAATTGAAGTGTTCTTAAGATAAATGCAAGACAGTGAAGTACAAAGATGTTTTAAAGTTAAGGAGCAGGAAGCGTGAAAGGTGTCATTACAGTAGTAACCACAGCAACTGTTAGAGTTAAAGTTGGGAATAAATTTTGTGTGCATTTCTTTGAAAACCGAAGGGGCCTGGTTTTTTGTTGCTTTCGACTTCGAAGATTAAAGTTATAGGCTGCTTTTTCACTAATGTAGCAGGTGCTTGTTCAGTCATAGCATAAATCAAATACCTCATTAAAAGTAATAGTAAGAATTCTTCCCTTGTTGATCGACTTGAGAAGAAATGGGAGGGAGAAGGAGGTAATGGAACTGAGTATTTTATTTCAAGTGTGTTCTTCATATGTGTAGGCAAGGGGCCAAGAAATGAGAGGCAGTAAAAGGATGGAAGCAGGGAGAAGTCTGCTGGCTATGTTCAAAATACATGAAAGTAGGAAGAGAAGAAAAGAGATGTGAGGAGGGAGTGCTGTGTAGTTGTGGAAGGAGAGACAGTTTCACTTAGCTTTGTTGAATTCTTGAAATGTAGATTGGTTTTACACCGAAACTTTGTATATTGTGAGGTTTTTGGCAATCACACCCCTCTCCTCCACCAATGTGCAGTGTAGGCAACTGTCTATAGCCCAGAATACACAGACTTGAGGGGTGAAACAGGTTCATAGCTACTGTTTGATTCACTGAAGATAATGACAGAATTGAGATGGAGATGCTTTTTGCTTCTCAGTCAAGTTATGTGTTCTTGAAATTACAATTCTAGTTTTGTTACTCAATGAAAGTAAGGTGACATTATGAACGAGGTAGGTCCTTGATTAAACAGCAGCTCTTACTGTGTGATTCTGACCTCAGTGTCAGCAGATGGTTTGCTTTTCAGCTATTGTAAGATAATACTAATCTTCAACCCTTGGGACAATAATCACTTGCTTTTTTGTCTTGTGTCACCAGATACACAGACTGAGGTGTGCCTTTTACCCTATTGGAACTGAAGCGCTATGGAGCAGTACGCAGCTAATAGTAACAGTTCCACAGAGCAGATCGTTGTGCAGGCTGGACAGATTCAGCAGCAGGTATGGAAGGTGGTCACGGGTGAGCTGGCATTGCCAGTGCTGAGTTACAAATCTGTTTGGACTTTTCAGAGTTTCACAGAACCAGCAAGATGCTTCATGATACTGTCTGGATATGTCTTTACCTGACTTCTGTCACCTGATCAGTGCTCAGTGATCTGACTTGACTTGAAGTCAGAGTAAATATGTTTTATTAAAGAAAATACTTATTATAAAATTAAATTAATAAAATTGCAGGTATGCAAGTTACCAAATTTCAGTGTAGTTGGGAGTTTGCAAACTGGTAGTGACATGAGGAAAGTAACAAATCCTCTCTGAAAATGAAGGAAGCAGAATATTAATACAGTCAGTTGTCCACAAAGAAGAATGTAAATTCCTCCCAAAACTGAAATAGGTTTTGTTCAAGCCTGTAGAGGCTTTCTCCAGCTTTCTCAAGAGAAGTATTTTTTTGAGATCCTTTGTTTTAGAACTGCAGGTGGATCAAAACAAACACACAGGACAGGAATTGCAACAAAACATGTAGCTTTGGATGAACTCATCCATTCCAGAAAGAAGTTTCTGGTTCATGTTAGAATGTGCAGATGAGTAGGGCTGGGTTTTTTTAAGGGCTTATAGATTTTTACTGTTGTTAAGTTTCACCCATTCAGATATAGTAATGCACTTTCAGGTGAGCTGTGCTGGTGCTGAATTTTTGTTGCATCTGATGTTTGTTCTACTTCAAGGCAAGAGATGTTTCTTAGCTTGTTGTGCAAACGAGTGAGCCACTGGAGTATGTTTTCAGTGTGATTCGCTTTGCTTTGTCATCAGCCTATTTGAGCGTCTGATAGCGGGGACCAGCTTCTTCCATTGGATTTGATTGAAGTTGACTTTTCAGTCAGAACAAGATTATACTTGAGGTTAAAAAAATTTATCTTAACAATTATCAAAAATACCTGCTTCCAGCAGATAATAGAAGATATATTTGGTTTTATTGACACTTTGTAGGTTAAAAGGAGGTAAGAACATACCTTGGCTTGTTTCATTTTTAGTATGTGCTCTTAAAGCCAGTGTTGTATTTGACATGAAATTTTGTTCTAAAATAAATGTTTTTAACAGGCCTGTGTAATACAGCTTGTAGTTGAGAGATGTCCTTCATCTCCCAAATGCTAACACAGATAACACAGATTATTTTGGGACTCTTACTAAAGAGGCTAAAGATAGAAAAGGCTTTTAGATTTAACCGCTCTTGCAACCTCTCAAGATTGTCCTTCAAGGTCAGTGGTGGGAAGACATTGATGCAGGGGTGACATAGATGAAGCTTAGACTGTAGTTGTCTGTGCTGCTCTTCTGTGCAGAAAGGAGTGTATGGCCTTTATTTTAACTAACAAGTCTGACACAAATCTGGAACCCCTTCACAGTAAGAAACCTGGGCAGTGAAAGGAAACGTGAAGCAGAAAGGTAGCAGTGTGAAACACTGAAGCTGAGACTTTAAATTCTGCAAAATAATCTCTCATGTTATTTGTAAGTGATTTTTGTTTGGGATATTGAAACCTGCCGGTGTCATACGCAGTTTTGTTGGTATTCCATTCTCAGGTTTGCTAAACATATTCACATTCCTTATGTTCCAAGAGCAGTGGGTATCAATTTTAAATTCACCCTCTTCCAGCAAAGTGTCGTCGTCTCTTGTCAGAGCTGTGCATTTCCATGTTTCAAGCTATTCCTGTTCCTGTTCCCAGCAGCAGGGTGGTGTCACTGCTGTCCAGTTGCAGACTGAGGCCCAGGTGGCATCCGCCTCAGGCCAGCAAGTCCAGACCCTCCAGGTAGTGGTGATCTCTCTAATTGTGTTTGTGAGCACTGCATGACTCTCGCCATCGCCACATATCTAATGCTGTGTTTTTTCCAGGGTTTGCAATAGGAACAGGAAAATTTGTTAGCAGTAGTATCTGTGCTTTATGCTAGCTGTAGCATCCCATGCAGAGCATGGGATTATAGCTTTTCACTGGATCTCAGGTGCATGCCAGAAACCCCGATGCATTTATGAATTCCTGCTGCTGTAATTCTGAAAGTGAGTAGTAGTTGAAATGGGATGTAAAAGGAAAAAACACCAAGATGAGGATGAAACAGTCAAGAGAGATAACCTGAAGATTTCCTGTAGTTTCAAGGAGATTAGATTTCTGATATCCACTGTGAGTAGTTTTGTGTCTTCATTACATGAAAGAAAGATGGAGAGGTGGTAGATAAGCCATGAGCTTGAAGAGGGAAATTTTTTCATCTGTGAAAAAATGGGGACAATATTGGCCTCTGTGGGACTGAGAGATCTGATTTCTTATTTACGTGTGAATAACACAGGGAAACCCAGGAGAAGTATGTATCCTAACAGTGAATACGTCACAGACTGGAAAGAAATGCAAGGTTGTTTCAAACCCTGATTTATTTCCATGTGAAGTATCTTCTGTCTTGCAAACTTCATTTTATTAGTTCACGTAGGAGGCTTTTAAAGGAGTTCATAAACCCTGGGTAGCCGTAGCAGTGTAGTAGCACATTGTTCACTCAGTATTTTGGTTTTGTTTGGTTTTTAATTCTTCAGAGGAGGAGAGTTCCACAGGCTAGAATGGTTTTGCCAGGTGTAAAGTTGAACACAGCATTTTTTATGTTCAGAGTTAAAATATGAAAAGCTGGCTGACTTGAATTGCTTGGGTCACTGTGGCATCGTGGTCGTCACTATGTGCCCCCCCTTTTTTTTCTTTTTTTTTTGGCTTGCTCTAATACATTAACAAAGATCCTGGAATGTATCATTTTTCTTTCTGCTTATTGGATGTTGTGCTGCTGACTGTGCTTCTCCGTGGCTGACCTGAGCATGCTTATCTCTCTCTCTGTGTTGTAATTCAAAACAAGTACTCCTGATTTTTGTTAGGGACTTGTATGTGATAGTTACAAGGTTGAGGAACAGAAGGGTGTCACAAGGGTATTGGGTGACCTGTAAAGTCACAGTATTCTAGGTAGGGCATTGATCACTGAGGTACAACTGTGGTTCTTTCTGTGAATGTGTTAGCATTTAATTCACTACGGTATTTGAACTATGCAAAATGAAGCTTTTTTTAGGTAGTTCAGTATGTGCTGAAAATCTGTGCTGATGTCGTACGGCAGCTGGAGAGTAAGCATTCGCTATTGCATGTTCTTGAAATTTGCAGGTAGAAAACCCAAGAACTCAGTGGCTTTTTATAATGTTGTGTTGCTCTTGTTTCTGAACAACTCAGAGCGTTGGTAAAGAGTGATTACCTAGTTCGTAAGACTCATTTCACGTTTAAGCTGTGGAGGTGTGGTATTTTCAAAGACGTATTTTGGGGAGTGTGGGGACTTAGCAGGTGAGAGTGTTTAAACAGAGACATTTTCCCCTTGCTTTTCTTTTCATTGGCCTTTTTCCTAGTGACCAGAGACATACCTGGTCCAAGAGTCCAGAGACTCTAATGCTGAATTTATGAATCCACTGTAAGCCTTGTTGGGCCAAGAAGTGGCTGCTGCTCATTTTATTTCACTCTCCCTTACTGAACTACATTTTGTGGTGTTACATTTATAATTTCACGTAATAACCATAAAAAGATTCTCTTATGAACATCAGATGCTATATATCAGTTAGGAAATGGAAATGTTTTAAGTATGTAATTGAAGAGAGTTGAAGCTATGCGGAATCTCTCTGTCAGAACAGCTTATTTAGAGCTTTCTCATTAGGAACCCCTATTAAAGATCAGTAATAGTGATGTGGATAATGAAGTTTCTTTTACTATGCTTTGCTCCTGGGCTGTGCATGAAAGTAGTTATTGTGTCTGGAAAATTTAGCCGTGCTTTATTGCAATTAGACTTGGAAGTTTTGGTGAGACTGCAACAGAAGAAGATAACTTACTAAATCCACTAGCACATCATGGAAAAAAATTTAGAAACTAAAGATATTTGATGCTGATTATGAACCCAGGTTAGTGACTGTTGCTCAGTTTCTCTGGTCACCGCATTAAAATAGGTAAGCATTTAGCCTCGTGTGGCAGCCGCTTCAGTTTCTGGCTTCCCGTCACCAGACTGTTTCATTGTTCTGTTTGTTTTTTCTCCTGTTTCCTAGGTCCAGGGTCAACCCCTAATGGTGCAAGTAAGCGGAGGTCAGCTGATCACATCAACTGGCCAGCCGATCATGGTGCAGGCTGTGCCTGGGGGTCAGGGCCAGACAATCATGCAAGTCCCGGTTTCTGGAACACAGGGACTGCAGCAGGTGAGATAACCCTGATTTTATTTAAGCTAAATTGCAGAGAATGAACTGTGATGTTCTCGCCTTGTCAGATAGAACATTTGGCTCAGCACTCTTGAAATAAACTGGGCAAAGATGGTTGTTCTCCAGCTAAGGATGTGGCAGTGAGCTGCGTGTTAAGAATGCAATGAAAATTCTTTGTGTATTTGATTTTTGTATTTTATGGGATGGTGCAAACCTTTTAAATGAAGTCCATTAAAATCCAGGTGGAGTTGGTTTGGGTTTTTTTGGTTTTTCTTATTTTTATTTTAACTGGTGCTTGTAGTCTAATTGGTGATCTGGTGCCTACTCAATTTATGGCTCAGAAAGAGGATTTTTTTTTTGTTGAAGACAGCTTCTTGAAAATAACTTGTACTTGAGTTCATCTAATATGTGATGGGTGGAGGTGAAGTTAGACATTTCCATTGCACAGAAGGTACTACTGTAGAAGGTATAGAAGATGGACTTTATTAGAAGCAATTGTTTTGAAATATTTGTTTAAAAGACAGTTTTTTAATTTAAACAGGTGCTCAAAGTGTGTCCCTCAAAAGCAAAGGGAAGAACTGTAACAGCAGCATAATGGAAGTGTTTTAGTGATTTGAGAATGGGATTTAAGAATCAAGTTCAGCACAGTCCAGGAAGGCACATGATGTCTTGGTGTTTTGAGAGGTTTATTTAGTGTTTATTTAAAATTCCTTTTGTTGAAAGACAATATATGTTGGGTTAGGTTCTTTACAGTCTGGTTGTTGGAGGAAAATCCATAACTGGGATTTTAAGCACAAGTTTCAAACCATATTCCAGTTGTTCTTTTTTAATCTAAGAAATGTTCCACATTGGTGGAAAGACTTCTCTGCAAAGCTGAATACAACTTTTCTGTATACCTGGGAGTGCTTCTGTATGCTGGATAGTTAACACTCTTAATCCTCTTTTTTTTCTTTCTCCTGAGTATTATTATTCCTAGTTTCATGTGAATAATCTATTTCTTTTGACCGTTTTTTTGTGTAAGCAGTGGAGAACTGCCAGGGCATAATGACACCAGCATGTTATGTTTCCTCTATTCTGTGTGGTTGTGACTGCTGTGTCACATGGAGGAATAAATTAAAACTCTTCATTTTAAAATGGAAAAAAGAGAAGAATCAGTGCTTTCTTTTTCTTTGCAAGAGTAAATCATCCTCAGAGATGATTTGGTAATGCTGAGGCCAAGGAGGGAGAAATAAGAGGCATAGTTAATGTTCCTTTCTGACTCTTTCTTCCACAGATTCAGTTGGTCCAGCCAGGTCAGATTCAGATTCAAGGTGGGCAGGCTGTGCAGGTACAGGGGCAGCAGGGCCAGACCCAGCAGATCATTATACAGCAGCCACAGACTGCAGTTACTGCTGGCCAGACACAGGTAACTGCACCAGCATGAAAGGGTTGTCTTGAGAGAAATAGGAAGAGAAACTTGACAAATGACTTAAGGTGTGGTTAAGTTAAAAAAGGGAAAAAAAAAAAAAAAAGGAGGAATTAATAATATTGAGGAGAACTTGAGAATAAATTTCATATTTTTGTGGTGTTTTCATACATTACTCTGGGGCAGAATAAATAGATTGCATGTTTTTATCCATTGTGTTTCTGTATTTTATTGGTTCATGGTGGTTTTTGTCTATTTTGTGAAATTTGAAAACGTGAAGTATTGCTAATTTCATACTTGCGCCATTTTGTGAAGTAGTCTAGTCATACCTGGGGTTTCTGCTGATTCTTTTGATTAGGACCAAAATTAAATTTCTGAGCAGAATAGTTCTTCCTTTAACATATTCATAGTGAGACAGGAAACCTAGAACTTGTTTCTTTCAGTATTAAATACTACACTGTTAGAAAAAGTATGTTATGTGTGCTTTAGGTATTTTACCTGCAGTTCAATTGGTTTGTGCTCCATCCTATTTCTTGATGCTGGTAATAAAGCAAAAGAAATAGATGCCTGAAACACCTTAAGCACCATGTGTTTATTCAGGAATTGTAAAATTTGAAAAATAAGCAATTTGTAAAGTTACTGTGTTCTTTGTTTTGTTTAGACCCAGCAGCAAATAGCAGTTCAAGGACAACAGGTAGCACAAGCAGCTGAAGGCCAGACCATAGTCTATCAGCCAGTTAATGCTGATGGAACCATTCTCCAACAAGGTATGAGCTTTGGTGTGAAAAGAGTCAGGACTTAATATCTCTTTGACAGGGTTTTATTGCCTTGTAATTATTGTCAAAGAAAACATTGACTTGCAATGCTAGTAGCGCTGTGATACGAATTGTTGGCATAGTGAATGGAAGAAGAGATGCTTATGATGTTGTACAGGAGTTCAGCCTATGGTTCTTTCCCCAGAAAAATAAAATATGGCTCTTTTATTTGGCAAGGGCTGTTAGAATAGAAACACACACGTTTACTTTTACACCTTGGAGTACATGCTGTCTTATCTGACACTGGGTTTACTGGGCAGATACAAATGCAATAAATAGGAAGTATGGGGACGAGGTGATGGAATTTAGTTAATAACTTGCAATGCTTTTCTAAATCTTTTTGCATGTAATGGAAGGATGAATGAGTAAAAAACAGAAGTGGGACTAATGGTGTTCCCTTCTTTTTGTGTGCGTGTTTTTGGTTTGGTTTTTTTTTTTCTTTTGTGTTTTATTTTCTTAAAGTTACAGTCCCTGTTACAGGCATGATCACCATTCCAGCAGCCAGTTTGGCTGGAGCCCAGATAGTCCAAACGGGAGCCAACACCAATACAACCAGTAGTGGGCAAGGGACTGTAACAGTGACGCTGCCAGTTGCTGGAAATGTTGTCAATTCAGGTGGAATGGTTATGGTATGTATTTAACTTCCCATTGATATCTTTGAAGGTTGAGGTTTAAGATGTCTGTACACAAACTGTTGTCTGAGCTTCATGTCACCTTGATATGATCAGTCTTCTCAGTAGCTACCGTTAGTTTAAACAATGTAAGTTTTCAGTTTTAATGGCCTGTGTCCTGTTGCTATCTGTATTTTGTACTTTCTTTTTCCCAGAGCAGTTTATTGAGTTCAGAAATCTAGAAACTAAAATTCAAAATAAGCTGTTAACTGATCAGTAGAGGTTTAAAAAGATTGAATCAACTATTGCTTTACTTGAGGATCCCTTAGTACTTGTTTTTCTGATTCATAAAAGTGCTTTTTCTGCCAATTCTTATTTCTTTGGAGTGTGATGCCTTTTAATGTGAATTTTATTGTTCGTCCCCACTAGATGTCAGCAGCTGTACAAGTAATATTGCTTAAGAAATGCTCTGAAATTATCATATAAATTAAATAAGTGATAACCAAAAAGAAAGGGAAGCAATAGGCATGTCCTGTATGCTTAATTGTACAAGAAGCAGTAACATGGTAATAGAATTGTATATTGTATTGAAATTTTACCTTTATCAGGAAAAAACCAAGCACGACTGATAAGTAATTGATTTGTTTAAATTTGTTCTGCAGTTTAAGAACAACTTTATTACTCCTTTTATTTTAAGTAGGTGCGTTATCTGAACAAAACCTGAACACTTTCCATTTTAACGGGGTTTTTAAAATATTTTTTGTTTTGCATTCACTTTGTGTTCTGACGTGCAAGTACTAAAAACATACTCTCTGTACAGATGGTACCTGGAGCTGGATCGGTACCAGCTATCCAGAGAATACCTTTGCCTGGAGCAGAAATGCTGGAAGAAGAGCCCCTCTATGTAAATGCCAAGCAGTATCACCGGATCCTTAAGAGGAGGCAGGCGCGTGCTAAGCTTGAAGCAGAGGGAAAAATTCCCAAAGAAAGAAGGGTGAGAATATAACTCAGATCTAGTACAGAGTTGCTCTGTGAGAAAGGCACAGAAAACCACCTGTGCTGGAAAATGAGGACTGGGATCTTAACCTGTTCTTTGATTTTTTTATTTTATTTTGTTGTTGTTGTTCATAAGCTACATCAGAGTAATTTTTTTAAGTCTCTTCATGGCAGTTGTGCTCCTTTGCATGCTTTTAAGTGTTGAATATGTGTGTAGCTGTATTGCAAATGGGCATTTACTGTAAACACTTTATCTTCAGGGAGGAGGGGAAGGATGGGGACTGGGCAGACTTCTCTAGCAGTCAGGAATTTCCCCTGCTGACAGTACTGAACTAGAAATAGTAGGCTGGTCTCTCATTACCTCCTTCATAATGTTGCAGAAATACTTGCATGAATCTCGGCATCGTCATGCCATGGCCAGAAAGCGGGGAGAAGGTGGACGTTTCTTCTCACCAAAGGAAAAAGACAGCCCTCATATGCAGGTGAGTAGAATTTTGTCTGTTCTTTGGACAACTGCCACTTCCAGTTCTTCAGAATATGTTTTAAAGGTCTTTGTACTGTTTTGTTTGTTCTTTTTTGGGCTAGGCTGCTGACCTTTGTCCCTCTCTACCTTTGAATTTATGTTTCAGGCATTGTAAAGAAACCTTCTGTCTCACTTGTAGAAAGCAAGTGTCTGATTGCCTTGAGTAATTCAGTTACAGTAATATTGATAGAAATGTATTCACTTTGTTTTACAAACAGAGAATACTTGTATTTGTCCTAAGAAATACAGTCTTTGCAGCCTTTCTGGTTGCATACCAGAAGTATTTTTTTAGAACATGAATTAAAGGTAGAGACACCCTATCTTACAATTAAAAAATGTGAATATCTGATTCTTAGCTGTGTATTGATTGTCGTTAGAAATGCAAGACAGGTTTTCAAAGGAAGAGACACAGTAGAGTAGAACTAGCAAATTCTGTTGTGGATTAGTGCTTTAAAGCAGTCCTGTGGCTTTAGCAGAAGAATATTTCTTATATATCTCATTCTCTTACACTGGCCTGTAAAACCCAGTAAAAATATGAAATGTTTAGAGATCAAGGGAGGGGGCAAGAGTATCTCATCTTGACAGAGTTGTCCGTGATTCTCTCTGCTGTTATGGAAAAATCTTGAAGTTACAACATGATGTGTGTTTTGAATCTGTAGGATCCAACTCAGACCAATGAAGAAGCAATGACACAGATGATCAGAGTCTCCTAACCACTGCTCAACGAAATAAAATAACTGAATAAAATTCCCGTCCCTTCTGCAAGTCTGTCCTGCCTTTCCAGTGTACCGAGTGAGTCTTTCAATGGGACAATCGCCATATCACAGCCTATCCTTTTCTACAGAACAAGCACCACGTTTTCAGTATGTGGTCAAGATTTTAACTGCAGTTGACTCAACAAATAGAAACTTAACGACTTTCTTGGTAAACTCTTCTGATCCAGCGCAGGGATTTCAGAGTCTGACTGCTCATGCCTTTTTTTTTTTCTTTTAAACATCTCTTGCATTAAGATTGGCCATGGGTGAGAGTGTGCCACTGACTCAGTGATCAGCAATAACTCTGGCATGCTGGAGCAGGGCCAGCAAAGACCTCTCAAGAGTTACAGCCCTTCTGTACAGAGACATAACCCCTTTATAGCAACCACCACTGACATGGCTACACCACAGTACTTTGTTTTCCCAGCAGAGACTTGTTATTTACATCCACTCTTTACACCTTTGGACTTTATTGTCAACTGAACTGTTCCCTGTTGTTGCATCTGCACTTCTGAAACTGGCAGAAACTGAAGGGGGTTAAGTTCCACCTTGTAAAATATGTAAGCAGCAAGCTATTCTCTGGGAAAATTTCAGCTATCCAGTCACAATGATAGAAATATTTCAAGATGATTACAAGACTTGATATATTGTGTATCCTTTCCAAGAAGTAAGAGGGGAGAGGGTGACGTCGGGGTAAGGATTTAATCAGTAAAAGCAATCTCTGGGTGTTTTTTGGTACGTTTATTGCCAGTAGTTGTTGCTTTGGAAGAAAAGTGGATGCTAGTGTGTAAAAAGGATTAACACTTCTAAGTGAGTCTCTTCCAAAGGACCTTTTTTTTTAAAAAAAATCTTCCTTCTAACCTGCCAGTCCAGTGCATGGTTCCTCCAAAAGATGTAAAATCTGCAATCAGAGTGATAGCACTTGACCATCTTTGTGATGGTGTTTCATGATGTCTGTTTTCAATCAGTTCTACAATTCTGTCGTTCTGCACGGAGTGAGGGATTGTTTCAAGACAGCAGAAGCATAGGGCAACTCAGCTCATCCTGATGTAACTGAGGGACTGTTCAACAAATGAAGGCAGATATTGATGAACCTTCCGGGCTTTTTATAGACTGTGGTCTTTAAATTGAAAAAAAAATGGCACTTAATGAAGGAGGAGTACCTACATTTAAAAAAAAAAGATTTTTTTCATGACCTATAGCTGGCTTCTGGCTGAGTAATCGACAAAACATATCTTCAATTCCATAGCTCATTACAGATTTTAAGCTTGCTCCATTCCTACTCATTTGAAATTTGGCAATGGAAGGATGGAAGCTGTAGTTCATAAGCATTTTAACAGGTGATACTTGCATCTTTCCATGCCTGTCTCCTCCCATCTTGAATGAGTTTTACAGCCTGTCGGTGTATCACCTGCATGCTATAGTCCCATCTCTTCCAATTTTTGTGTTCTGTAAAACATAAAACTGCATCACAGTTAAGCATGGGATTGGAAATACAGCCAGGCATTGTCACTGAGGGAGGTGATTATGGACCTTGAATAGGTAAAGTAGCAGAAGGTGGGGTGTTTTTGAGGAAAGCATCCAAGGATGGGAGAGACTGGTTTAAATTCAGTGAATTCTGTTTTCAAGTGACAAAAAAAGAAAATGAAACTTGAAAAATACAATCCATGTTATCTCCCTCCTATGTTTTCCCATTCACTGAAAGCTTATGCAAAATGGAGGACAAATTGGGAAGTTGTAGAAGACTGGGAGGATACAAAAAGACAGAGCCTTGAAAATTCTATTTATTTTGGATAAAAGAGAAAAATACTAGACCTAAGAGTATGAGAAGATGGGAAGGAATGCAAGAGGAGAGAGCAGAAGTGTGGAGAAATGTTAGATTCTACGTTGCCAGCAGGCAGTCTTGAAGGAAGAGTGTGCCTGTCTAGATACTAAGGATGACAATGTTTAGGTCAGCCACCTGGGGAGGTGTGGAGCCAGTGAAAGAACAAAGAAGTGCAGATTTGGTATTTGTAGTTAGGCAGCTGGATTTTTTTAAATGGAGTTCAGTTCATTTTCTTTCTGAATTTTTAGTTCCATGTTCTTACCCATACCACAGCTGACATGGTGAACCAAAGCTGAGAAGGAAACTGTTTGTCATGTAGTGACACCTGCAGCTATGGGAGGAGGTGGCCTAGTTCTTGACGTGCAAATAAATCTTTCTTTCAATTTTGTCTTAAGTTATACTAGTAATCTAACATTCTGCTCACAAATCTTACATTAGGATTTTTTTCTAGTGATTCAAAAGGCATTTGTTTACCTCTGTTGCATTGATGGCATCTTTGGTGCCTTTGGTTGCTTCCGCCTTAAAATACTTGGCCAATTAGAGCATGGTGCTTATTTTCTTCAGTTGGCGACTATGAAATCCTCACCTAGCATTTCTTGTGAGGTCACCCATTTCAGGAAATAATGTAGCTCTCTTTTAGTGAAGGAATAACAAAAAATTTGCTTTAGTTGAATTTGCAGCAGCATTGTAAATATTTTTTTAGAGCATCTGTACATTTTGTCAGTGGAGTATTCATGTGCTGGACGAATATTTCGGTGCTGGAGTAAGACAGCCCCTCCGTAACGTTTCTGCTCTTCAGCTGACAGCTAATCTCTGTCCTGGAGAACCCCCTCTGAGAGTTGGAAGTTAGGGAAGCAAAATTATTGCTCTGACATAGGTATTTTTTGTAATGAGTCATTACTTCTTTTCTTAAAGAACGTGTAAACTTCTTCAAAACAGATAAAACTTTTTTTCCAATAAGCCCTTCATATATAGGTTCTCTGATCCGTTGTTGTAGAATGTGTATTAAGACCTATGGATTTGTGTTATATAGGAAGTCTTATCGTTAATACTTTAAATAGTGATGTGAAAGCCTGAGTGCTACTGTCATATCTTTCGTTTCTTTGGATTATATGTATCTCTTCTAAAATTAGTGTTTGCTTGGTGAGATTGGAGTTATCGGTCAACACCCCGTTACCAAAAAAAGTCTGCTTTCTTTTCCTGGGTAAACTTGTTAAATTGGAGACATCATCAAGTTCAAACCTATTAATTAAATGAGAATTCTTTGTGCATTGGCTACACTTGAGCTAAAACTCCAGTTTAGGAGAGCATAAAAGAGTGGGTGAAGATAAAAGAAGAGGCTCGGGGAGAAATGTGGTCGATTGACCCAGACAGCACTGGAGCAGCGAACCGATCAAAAACCAGTTTTTTATGAGTGTTAAGAATGGGATGTGGAAAATGATCCTCAAGTGATGCTAAATGGCTTTAAGGCCTTGCATGTTAAAAAGAAAGGGGGGGAAAATCTTTTCTTTGTGAATGGCTGTGGGAGGGTACTGAGATTAATGTAATGTAAGGCAAAGTTTGTATATAGTTAAAAGTTTATAATTTTTTTTATATGATGCATTTTTTCAAGTGTATTTTGGTCTTTAATAGATGCAATTGTAAGTACTGTGTACACTATCCAGCTAATAAAAATTTATAAACCGAGAACAAGCTTTGGCTCTGTTTTTCAGACAACCTGCTCTTTTCAGTCAAGTGGCAGTGGTGAGGAGGGAACAGTGAGGGCAGGCGGCAGTTTTGGCGCCGCTGAGAAACACCTAAGCGGCTGGCAAGCTTTCCTGCCCTCAATGAGGGCAGCTCGGCCTCCACCCCGGGGGATGGCTGGGTGCGCCTGCTGCCCGTCTGCCCTGTGGGGAAAGGCACAGACATCTTGGCATCCATCTTCCCGCCATCCCCATCCTGCCATCTTGCTGCCTGAGGGGACTGCTCTGCCCGCCCCTGGGGTGAGTGCTGGGAACTGATTGGCTGAGGGAAGCTGGGCTGTCCCGCCGTGGGTGCTCATTGGACGGGTGTTGCTCTGGGACACCTGATTGGCTGGTGAAGAGGGCCTCCATCTTGCCCTGCTGCTCTTCCTCACGGGCTAAGGGAGCCCCTCAAGATGGCGGCTCTAGGGTGGTTTGTGTGCAGGAGCTGGGTTGGCTGAGGAGGGGCTGCTTCTCAGCTCTGAGGCCAGGGAAGCTGCTGTTACCCTCTTGAAGTTGGGAAATGGCCTCGATGAGCTGGGGGAGGGAAGGAAGGCTGCTTTGACCTGGCCAGTGTTGCTTTTGTGTGCACTTGGAGTGTGGGGAAAATCTTAGGTGAGTCTGGGCTGGGAGGAAAGAGGATGCATGGCAATTATGGTTTGAAAGAAAAATTACCATTCTAATCATTAAGGGAAATATGCATAGTAGTCACACTGTGTCCCTTCCATAGCTAGCCAGCTCCTGGATATCTGTTGGCATAATGCTTAGCATGTTTCGGTGACATTTCAGTCTCTTTGCATGCTTGCTGCAGGATTCATTGCATTGAATAATTATCCCTGAAAGACCTGCTCTGTAGTTTGTAATATATCCAAAATATTTTATATCCAAAAAACTTTCCCGTTTTTCTTTCTGTGGGGCTTTCAAGAGATGGAGCAGAACTGGATGGTTTACATAGTGGCTGATAAAACATTGTCCTTTTCATCTCTGTCTCCTGCTCAAATCTCCCTGGCTTCTTAGGCAGATGGCGAATTTTACCCAATTTGCAAAACTGCTACTGGAAGAGACTTAACCACTTCTCTTTCCTGTTGTGTATCATTTCAGACCTTAATGGTATCGTCCTCATACTAACACCTTTGATGTCTCAAAAATGACCCAAAGCACAAAGGTGTCGGTCATTAATTCTTTCCAGAGTTGGTCAATGCAGTGATGACCAAAAAAAAAAAAGGAAATAACAGTATGCAAGAACAGAAAATGGGAAGTTAGGACAGAAAGTGAAGAATGCAATCATGCAAGCCTGCTTAGGAAGCCAGAAATTTATTTCTTTAGCTATTGTTATGTTTTTTCCTAGCTTTCTTTTCAGAGAATTTGCAATAGAGGGACAAAATAATCTCAATATAATGGCAAAAAGCCTGCTATCATGTAGCCACATCAGATCAGTCAACAGAGTGTCCTTCTTCTCTCTCCTCTTTCTCTCCCCCTTCTCAGAATTGTAGAAGCACTCACAGGCAGAGTGGAGTTTATGTGATTCATGGATGTCTTCTCTGCTTTTTCACATTCCTTTCCTCCCATGACACCCAATACCTAAGTTGGAGTCTTCTTGCAATCTTAATACCAAAAAATTAAAGCCATTTTTTATTGTATTCAGCATCCTTGGGCCCAACTCACAGAATGAAGACGAAAATCTCAGTCAGATTAATTTTGGTATTTATCCATAATCCCTAATGGATGTTTGCACATATCACCATGATAACAGGATTCAGTAGTTTGATCAAAATGTATTTAATTTATAATAAAGTCAAGCTAGATTTATACTGTAACATGGGTGTGGCATTAATAAACAACAACTACCAAAGGCAAGGAAATACAAAGTTATTTCTTTGTAAAAATAAATAAATAGCTTTGGGTGTAAATTCTGCACACAGTATAACATAGACAAATATTTTTCAACAAGACTCTTGTTTACTAAAACATGTCAAGTGCATTACTTGTCTCTCTGAAGTCCATGAAACAACTCGTATGTTTAAAATAAAGCAAGTTCTTTACCACTTGGCTGACTTGGACCTTATCAGAGTGGGCAATAATTAACATTTTATATGTGAGTATTTAAGTGAGCTGTTGAAGTTGAGTCTGAAAGGAAGCATCATGTTCCCGTATCTCATAGCCCTTTGTTGACTGTGGCACTGTATCTGTTGCTACAAGAGAGAACCAGTTTCCTGTATTTGGGTTTATAGTTGCCTGTTGTTTAAAAATAATGCAATTTACAAAAAGGAAATATACCATAGCCTTCTGCTAGATTTGCTTACCAATAGCTGGATTGTGATGCTGTACTATTAGAAAAGTGCAGTTATTTTTTCAGGGAAGGTTTGTGCATCCCTGTGTTTGTGCATCCTTGCAGTTGCTTTCTGCCTCACACCCCATATGCATCCAGTTTAAGCCACTGGTTACAAATGGATTGTTTCTAAGTGCAGTTTGGCAAAATTCTGTGAATAAGCCCAAGGCTTTGTGCTGCTTTGTTTAGGTGGACCTATCTTTCTCTTTTCAGTTCCAGAATGTGGAGTTGTGGCTCTGAAGATAACAGGAGCATATTCCACAGGCCCTGAGGAAGCTGAATTGCCTGGTGGTTCTCGAACATGGAAGAAAACTTTGGTGCAGGCTGTATGTTGACTGACATAACATCTTCAGGCTTTGGCTGAGGTTGATTCCTTTAAGACAGCATGTATTGTACTGTCATTCAGTTCCCCATCTGGCATTCTGCTTGCTTTGTTCCATACTTCTGAGAAACCACAGACAATGAGAAGTTAAATTAAGCAATTTTTCTTCTGAATATTAGTTCATCTACAAGCACAAATATTTCCTCCTCGTATCATGAAACTGGGGAAGGGGAGGAGATGCATGGGAAAAGGCAATGTGTGCTCAGAGTTTAGAAAACTTCTCTTACACAAAACTTACTTCCTCAGATTTAAGGGACTGAGTAGAAAAGTGCAGCAACAGTTAACACTCGAAATATTTAGGGTGATTGCAACTAGCAAAGTTTTCCTGTGATGAGAACCTTTGGTGACGTTACTGAAGATCCAAGGCCAGTTAATTATCAAAATTACATATTTGTTATTACATTTATTTTTCTGAGTGTTGTAAACAAAGAAATGCAGGAGGGCTATGACTTACTCAAATAACTGAGTTAGGTTGTGCCTGCTTTGCAACAAGTTGTCAGACAATCAGCAAATACAGACAGCCAGCTTTAGCCTGCTAGCCCATAGGATGCATGGTACCGCACACTTTATAATCCCCACACGTGGTAAACACAGAGCCAGTGTCTGTGCATGGCAGAGGTGAAACAAAGCACCAGGAATGAGGGATTTCTGATTATATCTTACCTGCAGTGCTGCTTGTCTGAAAGAAGGATGTCTGCCAAAGTTCTTCCCTTTTCCTGCCATAAAGGACAGAATTTCCTTTGAGTGTAAAGCCTACACCTTTACCTTTTCATTTTAAAAATCACTGTCCCCACTATCCCTTCCCTGTCATTTAACTCACATCTTGCATTTCGCTCTCAGCTCACTCATTGCCTCTCTGGACAATGATCCCTATGAACAGACCTTCCTTACATTCAGGGTGGTGGGACAACAAGCTGTAGGGGCAGGAAAATTAGACAAGAGGATTAGGGAGCTTTACATGCCCTTTTCCTTCTGATGTAAGTAGTGACAAGGAGTATAACAGTAGCAATCAGGGCAGCTGTAGGCAGGAAGGAACTCAGCACCATGAGAGCTTAGAGAGTCCTGCAGGGAAAAGCATGATGTCTCCATTACTATTTACAGCACCAGAGGTGACTAGGTTAATTTGGGAGGGGATTTTGTGTGTTTGAAAATGGATTATGGTTCCAGGATAAAAATTCAGCATGCAAATATTACCCCTGCTGTCTCTAAACAACTGTGGTTCCATGAGGTCAGTACTGATCTACAGCCACAGAGGATCCATCCCAGCTGTATTTTCTTTGGCACTTGGCAAGCCTGGGGAATGCTCAGGAGCTTGAATTCTCTTCCTGCAGTCATTTGCAGTGCTACCAGAGTTCAAAGGCATCCCTCATCAGGATGCAGTAGCCCTTCTCGTGGTCTGTCTCTGATCAGGATTATTAATAGGGTCACCTTTGATCAGGCCTGGTAATAACTCTCGTCTACCATACTATGTTGTTTAGCTGGGATTGGTCTTAGGCTGGTCTGCTTGTACAAAAGGCAGAGTTACTGTAGCATTGCATGCGCCGTAGAGTTGTCCCTTTTTTAACCAGGTAGAAAGAAAGAACTCAGTCAAACTGAGCATCTTCAGTAGAAGTCTCACCTAGTGCTTGAAAAAAAACCAAGAGCAGTTGATTTTCCCACATCGATCTGACCCTGGTGACTTTTTCTTGTGCTAAAAAATCCTGCTTTGCAGGTTTGTAGAATGGTGCAGAGGTATTGCTTGCTAGTTAGCTGTGAAATTGTGAAGTTGCACAAGGATATCCATCCTGTGCTATTTACCAGTAAAAGAAGATTTATTAATGCAGCTAATCACTGGAATGGAATCAACCAGTTCCTCAGGTGAGAGCTGGGAGTTTTGTTTAGGTTGTTGGATAGTACCTGTTATCAGTGTATCTAAATGAAAACATCGAGTGTAGGCCCAGCCAGAGAGCTAGTAGTAAGTAGCTAGTAGGACAAGAACAGGTTGTCCTCTGGTGTTTTTTCATTCTTGCAAAATATTTGATACTTGGTTGCATGATGCCTTGGAAAACCTACTTATTCAATGATTAATCATGTGCAGAGGGACAAATGAGATTTGGTTTCTACTTTCCTTAGAAAAGGGATGAATCGTGTGATTCCCCTCCACACACACATTTTTCAGTCACATTAGGAAAATCAAAGAATAGCTTCCACTAAGTATCTTCTGTTTTTCTGGCTAAAAGCAGAAAAGGAAGTAAAGCATTAAAACAAATACAGAAGTTTACTAATGAGCAGTGGCAAAGAGATGAACTCAGGCAGAAATGCAGGCAAAGATTCAGATTGCTCGGAGTCTGTTTCATCTGCTGATGTAAATGTAGAATTTCATTAGTCAGTGAAGCCAAGCCAGACTCCTCCCACCAGTTGGCTGCAATTTGTTTATGCCATTAGTATGTATCAAAAATCTGCTTTAAAAAAAAATTTCAGGAATTGTCTGTGTCTCAGGAAATTTCCAGGCTCAGAAAAGAGCTCTTTAACATTGATCTGTAATCTTTCTTGTCAAGTGGTAAGAAATTGCTGAGTTTTAGAAGATCATTAATTCTTTGATTAACTCACCCAAAACTTCCAGCATGATCCTCTTCAGTAGTTTGTTTCTCCCCTGGAAAAGGCTCTCAAGATAATATTCTCCTGAGTCATTAAGTTGGAGCTTTTTCAGCCACACTCTAATCATGTTCCATGAGAAGTCATTCATCATTTCAGTCCTTCCTACTTTAATGATACTTTGATCAGAGTTACCTCTGGTAATAGGTTGACATCTAATTTGGGACACCATTTTGCACCAAATAACATGTTGAAGTTTCCTGATCTGGCTGTCACAGAATAGGAGCAATGGGGGGACAGGGACAGGGAGTTCCTTCTTTTCTATTTTTTTTGGCAAATAGCGTTACAGGTTCTAAAGAAAATAGAGTGGTGATTCATTAGAGGGAGAAAAGACAGGAAAAAACAATCCCCATAGCAGTGTGCATCTCACCCAACAAAGGAGCAGAGCTAACAGCAGCACAAAGAGAACTTGCAGAAGGCAAGGAAATAACCAGTCCCAATCTGCAGCAAACAAGGAAATAACCAGCCCCAGTCTGAGGAGGGTGGTCACTGGAGATGAGGTTGTGGTGGCAAATGGGAAATTCAGATTGCTGAACATGGGCTGTATCAGGTTCCAGGGCTGTTATTGCTGCCAAATTCCCCAGGTGCTGGGACATGGAGCCACCTCATCATGTTTCTTATGCCTCATACGTGTGTTCAAGTTTAAGGTGGTGTTGCTCCATCTCACAAGCCTTCTATGAGTTACCAAAGCTTTTCTGTGTGAAAGGTTTCTGGGAGTGTAAAACAGTTGTAACAGAATGGAAATTTTTGTGCCAGAGGAGGCATTGTTTTTTATTTTTCATCATCTTACTTGAAATATTTGTCCCAAACCCATTTGTTTCTGATTAATACAATCCTACAAAATTGTATTCATGGGGTTTGATGGTAACCTGTAAAATATTGATTATTTTCTGTTTTTTCCTTTGAAAAGCTTTGATTTGCTATGGCAAAAATAATGTTCTGGCCACTTCTGCCTCTAGATACATATAGGTACATATTGTAGTTCTATACTGAGCTGTCTAATAGGGTTTTACCTTGTCCTTGATAACCTCTAGTGAGATCTCTGTGTCTAGATACACCATGTTTTGCCGTGAAACAAAAATGGAAATGACACATCATTTTTGATTTATTTTGGCTGTCTCCCACTCAGTGCACTGTTGACCTCATAGCTCACCCTCAAGTGAAACCACAATCTGTATTCTTTGCAGCAGAACATTCTTCAGGTCACCCCACACACCACACTGATATGTGCCAGAATTGTCTCTTTGAAGTGCTGTCACGATCACAGAAAACCAGCTATGTCTGAAGTCTCTCAGGTCAACTGAACGATGCAGTGCACAGTAAAGGTTAATCCTTTCTTTTAAAGGGGAACTCAAGGCTAAGACTGGACAAGACTTTTCTGACAGCTCCTTGCACCAAAATTTCTTCTCCTGTAAATTCTTGTGCACATCATATGAGCAGTTGGCTCTGGAGGACTCTCCCTCTGTATGCAGAAACACCTGCGTGTCCTCTCCTGGCATGCATGATTCTTCCACAGAAGGAAGAAAACTGATGCTACAACTAGTCACAGCATAGTATGCCAGTTTTTTCTTACATGGTACCACTGGGACTCTTCACACTGGGCCTCTGAGAAGAGTAATCTAACTCTGCAGGTTTGCCTAAATAAATATCTATGCTTAGCCTTAGTGCCACTACCCTTTTTCCATTTTTATTTCTATTGTTCCTCTCTGTGGACTCAGTATTTATTTGCACTAAGAAAGCAAACAGCAGTAGCCTGTGTATGACAATACCTGACCCATGATGTATCAGGAGAGTGCAAAAAACACAGGTTTTCCTCCCCACATGCTAGGTGATTTCAGACTGAGAACTTCACAATAGTTGGCGAGAAAGGTCTCAGAAGCATTTCTGTACATTATAAACACACCAGCATGTTCTAAGTGTTACCTGTTCTCTGGGTGGTGTGTTGTGATCTGGTGTGCTGCAGCTCTTTATCATGAACCCACACCAAGTCAGATAATCAGTTTGATTTTATTTAACTTTGCAGGCTGTGGAAGGAAAAGAAGTGTGAATGCCCTTGGGTTTGGGGTCTTCCTGGGAGAGCTAAATGCAGCTTCACTTTGGGAAGTGGTGAGCAATGATCATGTGTTGGTAACATCTCTTTGAGAGGGCAGAAAAAGTACAGGGAGAAATACAGAGAGAGTGTTTGTTTGCAAAATCATTTGAGAAACAAGGAAGTGGGTTCAGAGCTGCATGTACACTTCACATCCCTTACTGTTATGTTCTGCAGTTCCTAACGCCTTTCCACAGTCACTGTTCATGAAGGATCCACACTGTCCAAGGCAATTTTGGGGAGCTGGTCTTCATCACCTTGGAAAGACAGTGTCTGTCACCTGGCACTGCTCTGAGATGACACGAAGCTGATGGGTCTCAGTTCAGACCCTGGTGGAAGGATACTGGGGATGAGTTTCTGGAATAACTCTGCCTGGTGTTGTGGTGCAGCTACTGGAGCTGACTGCAGAGCATTGCATTGCCAAAAGCATCAAAAACTTCAGTCCTTAGAGAGTGGAATCTCAGTTAAAAAGCTGATTTCTAGACAATAATACTAGCTTTCAATACAAACCATCTAGTTCTGGTTATATTTCCTGCTTTTGGGGGAAGCATTGGAGCGTTTTGTAGATATGCAGGACACGCTGAAAAAAGCTAATAGTTCTTTAACGCTGATCTTCAATGAATCAGGAGAAGTTTCTTGGAGATTTGAGACATAACCATGTCTTTCCATTTTTACATTATGTGGATGTGTTTGTGAATTGCTCAACACATCGTCGCTGAGATGTGTTACCTGAACTACTGTTTATGTTCACTGGTGTATCTGCACTTTCATTTATAACAAAGCATTTGCCAGTAGCTCTATAGAGCAGCAAATTTTTTTCTGGCCTAGCAATGAGCTGGGGGAAAATTGAGCAGAGCTCTCTCCCCTTTACCACGCCTGGGGAAGCATCTCTGCACATAGATAAGTCTGTGCTGGATCTCTTGACAGAAAGACTTCATATTCCTCCTTTCCCCCTGACCCTTGATCCCATCCTCTTCCATGAGGTTCAGGTGTTACTGGCAGCATCTTTTCAGTTCAGTTGTGTTGAAAAAAGTTGGTCAGTGCCAATGAGAAGAGGTGGTAGATGGTGACGTTCCCTCTCTAGAGTGATAGGTTCATCGATACCTATGTTTAGTAGGCGATCCTTTTCTTACCGCAAGTGGCAAAGGTTTGCCTGCAAATGCTCGATGTTCATTTCTCTGTAGCTCCCCTTTGGTTTGGTTCTAAGCAGTGCTCTCCCATGAGGGGCTGATTCCATCATGTGCGAGGTCACCAGTGAAAGGGAGGACCTGCTGCTCACTCAAGCTTGGGTTCTTCTGCTCTGTTTCTCTGTTCTTCCGACTGTTGCCAATGATAAAGATCAGCACAGCCACCACGAACTTAGCAACCAGGAATCCAGCAATGATATAGAAGACAGTGAAATCAGCTTCAGGAGGGGTGCTGTGGGGAACCATAAATACAACAGTGAAGGGGATGGTTCAACCTTTAAAGAAACTATTGTAGTATACAACGTGAAGATGGTAACATCTCCTGCAACAAGCAGTCCCTGCTGGTCACAGCAGAGCCTGGGAGGTTAGAACAACTATAACAGGTTATCTCACATACAGATAAATTATGATGATCTGCAGGAGCTGTTTTGCTTGGCACTGAAGCACTGCATTTTCTGGATTAGGATGAAGCTGCAGTTTAGAAACCACACAGCAGAATTGTCTGAGAATTGTCATAGATTAGGAGGAGGCAGAGAATATGCCTGTAGTTGTATTCCTCTCAGCTTCAAATGGGGTTGCTGATGCTAACCTGGCTTAGTCCTGGGAAGATTAGAGATCACAGCATGAGGAGTTTTATGGCTTACCTGGAGATGCTCTGCAAAGCACTGGGCTCCTCTGGCATTTGGGTCTCCAGGACAGCTGATGATAGAAACAGAACAGTTTAGTCTGCAGATGTTTCCGTGTGGTATTCACTGGTTTCGCCATCACCAGTGCCCCAGCTAGGCATAGATAACCAGGGTGAGACTGGGCACAGGGTTGTGTGCTAGAAGATTAATCTGGGTAGCGATCAGGGGATGTGTGTTAGATGTCCTGTAACGTTGAGGTCATGTTGCTGTAAATCAGGAACTAAAATGAGGCAATGAAACACAGTATCAACATAGAATTAGGCAATAGTAGATGTTTACTAAAGTGAGGCCTTGGCATCTGCAGACACACATGAAATTTAAGTAGGAACTCATGAAACTCGGAGCCCCAGGACATACCTGTCAGCACTTCCACTTGCACCTTCCTTAAGCTGTTTGTTTCCCCCAGGTAGTCAGTTTTGCACTGGTACAACCCAGCATCCTGCTTCTTGAGTCGCTTCATGGTCACTGTCAGGACCCCTTCATGGACATTGTCACTGATGGAGGTGGTGCCATTCCTGTTCTTTAGGAATGGCAGCCAGAAGCGTCGGGCGCTCACCACGTGTTGGCACTTGGTCTCATCAATCTGTTTGCACCAGCTCTTTTCTCTCCACCGCTGCTGCCAGGGGTTATAGGTGCAGTTGACAGAAATGGTGCCCCCCTCCAGTCCGTACACCACAGTGACATTCTCTGCAGCACAGGAAGCTAGGAGAGAAGGAGGAAGTGGTGAGCCAAGGCTCTTTCCACTATCTCTTACCACTATGTTTATGCTAAATGTAATTTTCCTCTTCTCCAACTCTAGTGATGGCTGCTGTCAGCTGCAGGGCTGTTACCTGTCTGCTATCCCCCGTGAAAGATACAGTTTGCTCAGATTCAGAGTCTTGGTTCACACTTTCGTGAGATTTGCCTGTAGTGATCCCTCTGACTGGTGTGTTACTTGGCTCTTGCCAGGCAGCTATTCTTGTGTGGGGGACTGAGGGGAGGAGGAGGTATCATCTGCTTCGTTAATATTTGCAGATTTTCTGAAGCTCAGGAAATTGTGGTCCTTGCCTTCCCTTCTGGCCCTGGTGTGACTGCTCTGGATTGCAGTCTGGAGCTCAACCACATCACGCTTTTTGTAGTCATTGGGCTCCTGCCCAGTAAGGGGAAGCAGATTGTCAGCATGATTAGGGCATTAAATAGAAACTTGCATTTTCCTCTGGTCCTGAAGAGCATGAAGCTGGGCATTCACGTAGATTGAGTTGGCATCAGGCAAGCTGTCTTGATTTTTAAAAGCTCTCTTTACCAGGCAGCTCCTAAAAACATATTTTTTTCACCCTCTCTTTTAATATCCTACTAATTTTAATTATGTTGACAACTGGCCTTTGGCTGCTTGGTTGGTTTTAGTTGCCTTAGTTCCTTATTTCTAATTTCCATTCCTCTTTACGGTAGGCAAAGGCAGAGGGGACAGTCTGAGCTATTAATACTTCCAGAGAGAGGTGCAGTGTGGTATTTGTGGAAATCTGTGCATTTCTGTGAAGGAAGTCAGAGGCTAGTGCCTTCTGTGAAACCATAAGTGATGATAAAACAGAAGTAAATTTAAAAATATGCTCTTGTGAGGAATTTGAGCTGACTGAGCTTTTTAGTAACACTTCTTAAAATAATTTCAGCCATTCTAAGTGAATTGTAAAAACTGAAAAATCTGAAGATCTTTCAGGCTTGACTAGAAGGCGGCATAAAAATGGATCTGTGCTCTCCAAGTATCCAACACCTACAAGTCTTTACCCTGCTATGTTGCTCCATTCAGTTGTTCCAGTCGAGGCTTACCTTACTGCATGTCCAGTCCAGTCCTGTGCAATCCCTCTAAACATTTTAACTCCCTCTCCTGTTTCTCTTGTGGACACCTCCTCACCTTTAGTTCTGCCCTTTCAGTTCCTGGAATGGCCCCAGGGTTTTGTTTTAAATAGAAACAGCATTGCCAAAAATCTCTTGATCAGAATCATGGCATTTAAAGGTTTGCTGATGCTCCTGTGGAAAACTGTGTGTCATTATCTTTTCAACCAATTCTGCTGACAGATCATTTAATATTTGTGTTCCTCCTCCCTTGTTGTGTGCTACTGGAAAAAGTATAGTGGAATTTTTACCAAAGTCATTCAGATTTTTCAGACAGGTTGGGTCCTGTGCCTTCTTTCTCATTTCAGGTGAATAAAATTTCAGCTTTCCAAGCTGAAAATAGTCAAGTGCCCAAGATTTCAGAGATGCCCCCTTCATTGAGTTTTATTTTCCTCCTCTTGAGCCCTAGATGCTGCAATTTACATTCAAAGCCCCACAAATGCAAACAAACAGTATTTTGCAATTTCATGTTTCATTCTGAGAAGGCACACAAGACTTCTGTCAACAGTTTCCTGTTCTGACTCAAAAGGAGTTTTCTCCCTATGAGAAAAGCTGAGCACTTGAATCCCCGCTGGCCCTGTGTTAAATTAAGGGAAAAGAACAAACTCCAAGGAAGGAGTCTGACATCCCTGCAGTATATTTGGGGAGGAAGAGTAGAGGGCAGAACATACTGCAATGCTGCAGGTTCCCTCTGCTTGCATTGTTTTGGACCTTGCAGTGTAGAGAGAGGCAGTAAGACTCTTTATCCATAATAACTGTTTGTATTGGTCTTCCAAAGAACTGCACACTACAACAAAAATGCCTTTGCATCTGGAAAAAGCTACTGTGTTTCAAGACCCATGCAGTCTTTCCCAGTAGCATTATCAGTAGTAGAGACTAAATTTTGCACCAATCCTTTACCCAGTCTGTTAACTGAAACAAGGCCATGTATGCTTTCTTACCTGACAAGAAGACCAAGAAGATGAGGTGCGTGAACTTCTCCATGTCAGTTGAGCAGCGAAGGGGACAGGAGAGGAGTCTGGAGAAAAGTGAAAAGGGCTTTTGCCCAAGGGCAGCTTGCTTTTCCCCCCTCCTTGCTCTGCCGGAAAGAATGAGCACAGGAACTTGGCATCTTTTTTGTCCTGCATATTGAGCAATTCGCCAGGCATGGGCATTTCTCTCATGGGCTGAAAATTTAGGCATCAGCATTGCCCGCTCACAGCCATGATTTAGTCTAGACAGCCTGAAAGAGAGCATCATGTGATGGCCTGAAACCATGGTACTGGGAGTCCCTCTGAGCTCAGCAGCGGTGCCTGTCCGCCAGAGCAGGCTTTACACGCGAGCTTTGCGTGGGGCGAATTTCTGGAAAGCTGAAAAGGAAAGAGGTGGCTTTCATCAAGACTCTGCAGGTAGCTCAGTCAGCATCACAAGGGTGAAGGGAGGGCGAGGACGTAATCTTGGCGTCTGTCTCCCTGAAAATGTCTGTCTTCCACTCAATTGTTTTCTACTATTACTCTTCCACTGTTTGACCCAGTGTAACTGACTGCATGAATAGCAAATAGGGGAATCTTGGGCTGAATGAACCATTTCCAGAACCATTTTCTTTTTCTTTCTGTCATTTCAAATTAAACATGTCAACTCTGAAAATCTCAAAAAATAGATCAGCTTCCCTGCTGCAGCCATAGCAAGAGAAGACTATTGGATGTGACTGGCTTGTAAGTAGGGAGTGATTCATGCCCCTTTAATTTGCCACCTGTCTGCAGAGCTTGGTGCAGCCAAATAAAGTGCCAGGGTTTATGGTCTTTTGGAGAAATTGAGCTGAGCCCCAGCAAACTCATCTCATATTGCTCGCCACATGACTGCTAAATAAAGGCAGCAAATGTGTCATTTGGAGTATTTCCAGCAGAGAAAGGGAAGTAATGGTATCACTTTCCAAGGCCCTCATGAGCTCTCCCATGAAACCGCACATGCATTTCTGGTCTCCTGTGACTCTAGAAGAAGCCACAAAAGCTTGCTTTCCATGGTGTAGCCAAAAAAATAAAAAGTGCTGGAAGTAGGCATGCTGGTTTGTATTGGTCTTCCAAAGAACTTATGAAGAACCAGCTGCACTGGTGAATAGGCTGGGAAGAGCTGTTTAAAGTATGGCACAGTGCTCGAAAGAACAGAGCTACATCTGAGACTGGCTGGCTAGTGATTCCTAAAGAGATGCAAAGATGCCTCATAACAATGAAGGCGAGAGATTAAGTGCGTTGGAAAAACTTGTTTGATAGTTTATGGTGTGATTATTCAGGATAGCAGGGTTTGGTGAGGTCCCAGCCAGTCTAGTGTTCCTGTGGCAGCTCTTGGAAATTGCCAACCTGCATCAGAGCTGCATTGGAGATCCATCAATCTATTGCGTGTCTGACTCACTTGGACATTTACATCTGTAAATAATCCCCTCTTAATTGCCATCGTGTCCCTTCTGTAATATCATCTGATGTTGAGACCAGCACTCTTATGCTCGTACTTCTTCCTCTGTTGTCTGTGTCATACTTCCTGCAACTTCCTCGCACAGCCTGCCAGTTTCTTGCTCTGTGTTACTGTCCGTACAGACCTTCCTCATGTCTGTCTCAGGGCTCATCCTTGCAGTTGGCACAGCAAGGCAAAGTCTGTTCAAAAACGTCCTGGTGCCATATCCACTCCTCTAGTGCAATATCATATATTGTTCCCTTCCCTCCTTTCTCCAGAAATACTCATTTTTGGTTCTACCTGCTTGTCCTGATTCCACACTGCCTTGGTTTAAGCAGCCAGTTTGTGTGTTCTTGGGGAACAGAAGGTGTAAGACAGCAGGCCAGCAGATGTTGTTGAACAAAGCAGGGGCCTGTGACTGGGAGGTGGTGAGAGGATGGGGCAGTCTGCACCAGCTACACATGGGAAGCCACGCCTGTAACTTCAGATTTCAGCTGCTGCTTCATTCTGTTTTCAATGTACAGGCCTCAAAGACTGCATAAATATGCTGTGGCAGTGGATGACCCTGAGACCAAATTCATCCCTCAAGCTTGGAAAGGATTGTGTTGGAGGCTGTCCCTAGTGTAATCCCCAGCAGCCACACTGAATCCATCCCACAACCCTCTGCACTCCGTAAAGGGACTCTTGTACATGCACTCAAAAGTGACATCACCTTCGTTCCCTCCTACCCCCAAACCACCGTGCACACTCTATTTCTTGACCTAAAGCTAAACATTTAGTTTTAGTTTGAAAGGCTCTTACCATCTTCTTACCTAAGCAGACTGATAAATTTAGGTTATAGGGGAATTTGTATTAATTCTATGCACCGTTGTCGTTTTGTAGCTACAAAACCTTCTGGTGCTGATTCATACAGCACAGCCCTTGGTTTGCAAAGTTTGCAATGCAGCACATCATCGTGTTGCAATACACCCTCGAGCTATTTGCCTTCGGGCAGATGCTGGTTCTGCTTATTCCTATAATCCAGTGCTCAAATCCCCCACCCATTACACGGCAAGTGAACCCGGTCACAGCAAGGTTAGAGTTGTATCCGTACAGCACTGGAATGAGTTTGCTTGGCCATAGTAGCTGAGCCCTTAAGAGTGGGGTGGAGTTTCTACCAATGAACATAGTTAAAATACCAAACCTGTCCATGTCCAGACGAATATTGCTCTTTTTCAAAGTCAGTCCTCCACACCCGCCTCTCCAAAAGAGTCTGCGTTTTAATGGAATTGAAGAAGGCAGATGTGCAAGGGATCCTGAGAATTACCCAGCACCTCTGTCTGACCTGAGTGAATCTGCACACTTGTGGCAAAATTCTCTACTGGCCTCTAATAGGAGAGAGGTCTTAAAATGCTTAGGCAACATACACGTGGCAGCAAAAATTTGTATCTTTCCCCAGTGTCCATCTACACACCTTCTACTCCCCATTCCCGCTTTGTATTCCAGTTCTTTTTTCCCATTTCTGGATTGTTTTGGGATTCTGTGCTTCATCCTTTGTCGGCAACTGCTTGAGTGCAATGATAGCATATTCCACATCTTCATCTTTGGGTTTCCTGGGAGTCTGACTTGGTTCAACGTTGCAGTAGAGAGGATCCTCAGAGCTGAGTCGGGATTTAAAGTTCAGGGTAACATATTTTAGGTCTTTGCTGTCATCTGTGGTACTTTCTGTTCTTTCAGCGGTGTCAAGCTGTGAAAAGAAAGGAAAAACACTTGTCAGCGTGATTCAGTGCCAGGCCACAGCTATTATCAAAAGAACAAGATTTTCCCAGAAGGAAAGGAGAAGCCATATAAAAACTTACCTTTGGTCATGACAGAGGTGGAAAAACAGAAAATTCTCTCCTTCATCACCTCTCCTTGATACAGGTTACAACCTCATCGTCTAACCTTGGATTCTAGTTTTTGAGTAATTTCTCAGAGATGACTAGAATTTGCTCCACTGTGTTTTTTTCCTAACAGAGTTTCCTTGCATTAATTACCACCCCTCCATCCACCTAGGAACATTCCTCTCGCTGGTGACATTAAATAGCATTTCCCCTCCTGCTCACAAACAAAAGTGAGCACCAAGGTCCTCATCGTGTGGGTCAGCGAGCTCCTCATAGACTATTGGTAAGGGATTCAAGTATCATATTGGAAATCTATCATTTTCCTTACCTGTGCTATGTCCTCTGGTTTTTCATAGATGTTCTCTGCTTCTCTGGTACCTTTGGAATGAGCCAAAATCAGAGGTTTTAGAAGTAGAGAAGTCCATGAAGTGCTTGGGCATTGCCTATGCTTCAGGAGTTTTGGCGAAGGCTTTGGGGAGGCTTCCCAGGCTGCACCTGCCTTATCTTCAGGGCACTGTGCGTTGGGAATAAGCTCGCCTGGAGTAGAAAAGTGATGGCCAGAGATGGCCCTGTTTAGTACAGATTAGAACATGAGGCCTCACCAGCCTCCACATACCTTTTCTCTTCAGCTGCTTGCGCTGCCTGACACACAGTGTTATCAAGCTGATGAGAGCCAGGATGAACAGGATGCTCAGGACCACAGAGAGGATGATGGAGGTGTTTATGTTTGAGCTGAAGCTAGGGGAGCAAAGGAGTTACCAGTGTTAGATGGCAGCACAGCATCACGCTGGCACAGCCCTTTACCAAACAGTGACCAAAAAAAAGGGACAGGAATAGCTTTTAAGCACTAGCTTTTATGCACTTGGAAGGAGGGCCTGGTTCTCCTGTAGCAACGCTACCTTGATTTTTCTACCTGGCTCTGCCTTCTGAGCTTTTCCTAAACTACTCTCCAGGCTTTTAAAACAAGCCACTGTTCAAAGTTGAGAGCACAATTCCAGGCTCTCTGGAGCAGGTACTGCCTTTTTCTTCTGTATTTTTCTGCACCTGGCACACTAGGGGCTGATGTATGATTGTACTGTTAGGTGCTGCTGTAGTGTTCATGACAGCAGATGTCCAAAGAGGAAGAAAACCCTTTACATGTAACAGCCTGGTAAATAGGAGGATAACTGGTAACTGAGACATTAATAACTCTTGTCTGTGTTCAAGCTCAGAGACTTTCTTTAGGCCTTACCTCGGTGGTGGGATGTTGCTGGAAGGGGTTGATTGATTTGTGCCTGCAGTACCTGACAAAGTTCTTTCAGAAGATACTGCAATCATAAACATGAAGAGAAGAATAATCACTACTGGGCTGCTTTGCATTTATCAGCTACACTTCCCTGCCATTGCGACACGGGTATAAATCCACTCCCACTGTGACACCCAGTGCAGACAAGCTGCCTGGGCTGTAACCTGTGTCATCAAGACTTGCTGGCAGCAGGCAAAGCAACATAAAGATCAAAACGTGAGAGGGAGGTGCAAGGAGCTCAGCAGCAGCCCCTCTCTGTGTGTATCCGCCCCAACACGTGGCAGAAGGAAGTGCTATAAGCACAAGCAGATGTGCTCTATGGCAGAGATCTTCAGGTAGCATTGAAGTACTTAACAACCCTGCGCGTAAGCAGACAGAGGCTTGCAAAAACTAAGCAATGAGCATTGTCTGTGAAGGACTCGGCTGTAAGACTTGCTTCCAGGACTGTTTCTGTGCCCAGGGGAGGTTGTGCGTGCAGAAGCCTGCTCGCTTAGAGACTGCATTCAGTCCCACGTGTTAGGATTTTCTCTAGAGAATTATGCTGTGCCCTCTTGGCTTCTCGGTTGCCATATCCCTTCAGTGCTGCTCTGCCACATTCCAGACAGACAGGGTGCAGCATGGGGCTGTCTGCCACAATCAGGTGCCTGAGTGTTATCACATATTGTTAAAACATAATGCTGAAAGAAAACCTAGAAGTCACAGATCTTTAAAATCTGGGTGTAAATGTTGTCCTCTCAGCAACCACGTGGGAAGGTCTTAATAGTCTTTGAAAGCCAAGGGGTGAGTTGCTATAAAGGGACAGAACTGGTATCATGAGAATGAGTGATAGAAACGCCTCTGTGAAGATGACTGAAGCTGCTCTCAGGTAAAAGAGAAGCAACACAGCACACACATGTGATTCAGTTCTGATCCCTGCTGCTATTCCATAGCATGATTGGTGTGAGAACGTACAGTGATGTAGGGTTTGGGCAGGGAAACGCATCCAGATGTAATGCAGGAGTTGCTATAAGCTGGGCAGTGCAGACACTAGAGGGAGAGAGTAGGACAGTGAGTCTGGAATCTACAACCAACCACTTTTCCCTGCAGGTCAGTACTCACTCTCAGCAACCTTGAGCGTAACCTCCACCATTCGGAAAAGGTGAGGGTCTTCGTAAAGCGCACACCAGTACACGCCGGAGTCCCGAGCCTGCAGCTTCTCCATGGTGATGGTGACAATCCCCTGCTGGGTGTCGTCCTGGATCGTGACTCTGCCTTGCTGAAGTGTCCTGCGGTACTCTGAGGGCTTCACTGTGGTGACCAGCGTGGTACATCTCCTAGCTCCTTCTTTGCACCAGGCTTTGCTCACAGCCCCATAGTCTTGGGCGCTGTATCGACACTGGACAGAGACATTGCCTGACTCCTTGACTGTGTATTGTTGGGTCTCTGCAAAACACCGGGCATGTTTGGTGAGATCCCAAAGCAGGCACAATGGCACCCCTTTCCCATCACTGGAATACGTGCTGTGGGCTGAATGCTCCCTGGATGTCCTTCTACCTCCAGACTTGAGGAGCAGAAGGGGATTGGACTCAGATTACTCTGCAGAGGTGAGTCCCAAATTGGGTGGGGTCCTGTCCTCTTCCTCTGGTTCCCCCAGGGACCACATGCTCATGGGTGTTCAGCCCGTAGGGTTTGGGAGGCAAGGACCAGGGAGAGCTGGCAGTTGGGGGACCAGAGCAAGAGCAATGCCTGGCAGTGGGAGAGGTCTCTAGCAGCACCCAGCATGGGCCAGCTGAGTGCTGAGCTGGGGAAGCTGCTCCTGGAGCCCCTGATCAGCCCTGTAGAAAGCAGTTGTGAAGAGTGGACCCATTTGTGGGAGCTCATGGGAACCTCCCCTCAGTCTCTGCTGGGAGCAGACAGAGCATGAAGGGCCAGGCCTGAGCTCTGGCTCCCCAGGCCTCTTAGGCAGCTGCCACTGTGTCCGCCAGAGAGAGAGACAGACAGGGAGACCTGGGTATCAGCTGTGGTGGCAGCGCTGGGCTCCTTGGTGGTGTGGTGCAGGACGGAAGGGAGAACAAGGAGGGGAGGCGGGGCTGAAATCTGCCAACATCCACGCTTGGCTGCCGGTAGGTACTCACTCTTGGACACAGAGAGCCTGACCTCCATTATCTGGGTGATTTGAGGGTAAGTGAAGAGTGCACACCAGTACACGCCAGCATCCTGGGCCTGCAGCTTCTGTATGGTGATGGTGATAGTCCTTTTCTTGGTGTCATCCTGGATCAAGGCTCTGTCTTTCAGGGCTTTGCTGTTAGACGATGTTGAAGAGCCATCTGTGCTCACCCAGATTTTACACCAAGTCTGATCTCTTCGACACCAGGTTTTTATATCTGTGCTGTGTACCCAGGCCCTGTATTTGCACTGCACAGAAAGACTGTCCAACTCGCTCTTGTGCACCTCTGCAAAATAGCAAATGTGGTCACTGACCCACGAGTGGTGGGCACACAGGCATCCGCCCCCCGGCCTGAGCTGGGCACCTGCACCAAACTCTGCCCTGGACAACTCCCTCATGGATGGCCCGTCAGTCAGGGCAGGGGTGAGGTAGGGCAGGACAAGAGTGAGCCAAGAGCCTGCAGGGCCAGCTGGGTCTGTGGGGCTCCTTCACACTGTGCCTGAGTGAGCAGGGAAGGCAGGGAGCAAGGCTGGGGACGGTGGGGGTCAGGGGCAGCCTCTCAGCTGTGTGGGAGAGGGGGGACGGAGCAGGGGAAGGAATGTTGTTGCTTTTCTGACAAGACTTGAGTTTGTGTGGGGAAAAAGGTACTCACCCTTGAAAACTTGCAGTGAGATCGTCTTTAGTGGAAGATACCCGCCAGTGTAGGAACGGTAAGCACAGACGTATGTGTCCGAGTCCTCTGCCTGGAGGTTAGTCATGGTGATGGACACGGTCTGACGCGTGGAGTCGTCCTCTATTGTCACGTACCCCTTTGTGGCCCGGTTTGTGTATTGGTTTTGGTTTGGGTAGGTCGTCTCTACTAAGGGCTCACATTGTCCATCATCTGTCACGCGGCACCAGGCTTTCTGCTGCTGGTAGACAGCCAATGCTGCGTAAGAACACTGGAGAGAGAGGGTGCTTCCTTCCGATCGACTCTCCATAACACTGGTTGTTTGGGCATGGAGACCTGTAAATATCAGATGTGGTGAGGGAGGGAGGAGCTAATGCGGGGCTGCTTGCAGCCTCCCGACGGACATGGGCAAACTCTGCTTTGTGCTTTCTGCTGGGACGGCAGGGGAGGCCCCTGGACAGCTCTGTCCTGACCCAGCACTGTGATCAGAGGAGCCGAGCGGGGCCAGGCAGTGTGGTGGGAAAAGCCAGCTGGGGGAGGTGCTGTGGCTGCTTTGGAGGCCGCAGCTCTGTTCTCCCAGGGTGGTTTGTCCTGGGAGCCTGGAGGAGCCCGATGTGCAGTGGTGGGAACTGGGGCTGCCCCTTCCCTCCCCATCCCTGCCGTGAGTTGCCCAGCTCAGAGTCCTGCCAACGTGGGATTCTCCCCCACTGTGGAGCTCCACTGGCAGCAGGAGGTGGGGAAGGGTGTCCCACGACCCCTGGGTGTGTGGGAAGCCTGAGGCATGCCCAGCTCTTCTCTTACCTGGGAAGCAGAGTGGCAGCATGAGGAGGACTCTCAGCTCCATGGCCGTCCTCAAGCCCAGGGAAGGGGCATTGCTGGGGGCTGTCCAACGTGTCCCGCTCAAAAGTGTCTGCCTTGTGAGCCCTCCTGCATCACACTGACGCTGCTGGAGGAAGTGCCTGAGGTCTTGCTTTCCTACGGAAATCCTTCACCACATTTTGCAACAAGACTGATATTAAGATAATTTCAGGGTGCATTTGGGGAAGTGGCTGAGAGCAGATCTCGGCCCATCCTGATGTCAAAGGCCCTTTGCTGCTCTCGCCTGGCCATTGTCGTGCTCTGCCCTCACGCCAGTGGCAGCGGGGCACTCGTTTGGCTGTCCCGAGCCATGGAGATGGAGCAGGTCCTTTGCCCTGGCCTAGCCCTTCTCTCTGGGCTCCCAAGATGCCCTCTGTCCACTCCCTTGCTGGAAAGTCTCCTCAAAACCCGGGTGGCAATGCATCCACCCTTAAGATATAGCACTCCCATCTCTCCTTTCCTGTTACCACCATCACAGCAGAGCTGAAAGAAACTCATCAGTGGTCACAGCTCATCAGTGGTCACAGCTGAGTGACTGCTCATCAGTGGTCACAGCTGAGCAGCCTCAGCCCGTTATCAAATGAGTCAGTATAAAACCTCTGGTAGAGGAAGTTATTCCCTTTTTTCAGACTTTGTGGAAGAATCTAGCAAGCTAGGAGTTGCTGAGCAAATTCTTAGCCTGCCTTATCTCAGGTTGCGGTTTTGGAAAAAAAAAACAAACAACAAATCTCTTGCAAAAATATTTGAAAGAACATAAAATTGAGGTAAGCCTTAAAATAACTTGTCCTTTCTTCACAGAAATGGAGAAAAAGGAGATTAATATAACAAATTTTAATAGTATTTTGTTTGAATTCTTGGTCTGAGGAGTGTGTGATCTAGCAATAAAGCAACAAAAGGTTAGGGAGAAGGAGAGTCTGGGGAATGTCCAAATGTTTCCCCCAGGTTTCATGGTTATTTGTCATATGCATCGCTTTTACAGCCATTATTTTTGTGCTGTCTGCTTGTTTATCTGTCCAAACCTTGCAGTAAATAAGACAGAACAAGGGTAGGGAAAAGGCCTGTGAGAGAGCAGGCAGTGGAGCCTTTGCAGAAGCCAGCTCTGCAGTGTTTCCTGTGGTTCGGGTCTGTCCGTGCCCTGTGCGGGGTCATGAGTTGTGTGAGAGGGTAAAGCGCCGGGCTGGCAAAGGGAATGCTGATGTTTCAGTGCCACCTTACGAGCATTTCTGTGTTTAAGAGGCTGTGACGTGCCGTATAGGAAGGACAGACTCCTAGCCATATTTTAAAAACTTCCAGTACTTACCTTTCTCCACTGAAAGAGAAGGAATGTTGTATCTCAGCATCCCTCTGCATTACTAGTAGGAAAATGGAGTCTTTTCCTTATTCCAAATTAATTTGTTACTGTATTGTAAAGGATAACACAAATTTACTTTAAGTAAAAAAATTGATCTTTCACAGAAATTGAAATTTCTGTGACTCTGGCTTGCTGTCTGTGAAGATTTGGTGTAGAAACTGTTCTTCGTGTTGTAGTGTTGGGGGATTCCTTCGTTTTAGTCTGCCCTGCTTGAGCATGAGTCAGAAACAGTCCCTTAAAAAATGAAGAAATTGTGCTGTGTGGCTCGGTGCCAGCTCCACTGCAGCTCTGCACAAGTTCTTGTGATGGCTGGTGGGTTCGGTGTGTGTGTTCGAGAGAAAGGGAGGGATCAGGCAGGAAACTGTGGTTGTCAAAAGATGAGGAGATTCTCCAGCTTTGGTTACAGCTTAGTACTGTGCTCAGGCACAGATCTTTTCATACCTATTCAAGCTTTGTGTCTAGAGATACGGTGAGCACAAATATATACAGAATTATATTCCCTCTGTGGAATAGTTAACAGGCCTGAGCTGCCTCTGCGGAGGCTTCTAAAGACTGAGGATATAAAAGGTTTGGTAAAGAAACAGAAGACTGTGTCAGTTGTGTGCGATAGTAATTCTGTGCTAGTCGTTCCTGGGGGCTGCTGAAACAGTATTGCACTGGTGTCATTCGGGTGATCCCAGTTCCAAATTATTAGCAACTGGTTTATGTACATGTTCTTCCTTGCCACCTCCCTAAGACTCTCCTTTTCCTTGACAGAGACTTTCAGAGGGACCCTTCCCCTCAGAGCTGCTTTTTGTGCTGGGAAGGTGCAGTGCTCTGTGCACTTGGTCTGGTGTGCCTCAGTGCCTGGGATTCTGCATCTTAATATTCAACTCCTACGAGGCACTGAACAGCCATGAAAAAAATGTTTTAAGGTCTTCCTGTCTTCACACAGATTTAGCCTGTCCTTAAGTAGCTGTAATTTCTGTAAAATATTGCACACGCAGAGAAAGAATCACTGCCAGGACAATTGCACCTTGAGCCAGGGAGGACATGGTCCTTCAGGGAGTGGTGGAGCTGGGCCAGGCAGTGCCAGGGCAGGTGTTGATTGCGTGACACACTTATATGTGTTTTTGAAGAGGAAACTGTGCCCAGAGTGACTTGGCTTATGGTCCTGGAGAAGCCAGAATCTCCAGGTAGAAGGAACCCGAGCTGGCCCATCACCTTTCCTAGCACTGCAGAGAATTTCTCCATCTGAAAGAAAACTTGCTTTGGTGGTAGAAACTTTCAGAAAATTCCCCTCCCAATGCTGGAATATCATGTGTTGTACAGGACCTTAGACAAATGCAAGAGAAATACTGTAGCCAAGCTCCCCTTGCCTCTTGTGCTGCCTCACCCCTTCTGTTACCTGAAAAACAGAAGACACCTTGTGCTTGCTGTACTGGGAAACATGCTCCTAGTCAGTGGGGCTTGGCAGATTCCCTTCTGCCTCCCCTTGAAATCCCTGTGTCCTCCTCTGCCCTTCAAGGCAGTGACAGTGAAGATGTATAATGGCAGTAAATTCCTCTGCCTCCCCACTGCAAGTAGATGTGCTCTGTGTGGTCTCCCCTGGGCCAGTACCTACCTGCCTCGCTCCACCAGAGCACTGCAGAAAGACTGTACTGACACCCTGGCTCCAAATAATTTCCAATTATATGAATAAGCAGCTTATTAACAATACATTCTGGCTAATCGTTTTGTGCTAGATATCTTCGCATTGTCTTGTCCCCAAATCCCTCTCTCATCAGGCACTTGATGCTCAATAACAAGAAGGGGGAATGCACTTGTTCTCTTATGAACAAATCCCAAGAGTCTGCAATTAGTTCAGTTTCTGCAACTGGTTGCTTACAAACTGAGCCAAGAACTGTGCTGCATTGCAATGCCTCATCCTTCCCCATAGCACCTGCATTTGCCACGGCCTCTGGAGGTCCTGTCTTCGAGGAGGGAAGCTCTTTGGTGCAGGACAGGTCATGAAGAGATGTCTGTCCTGGACGCAGCGTGTTGGTCACTAAGGAGCAGCAAGGAAGTAATGAAGTTGGTCCTTTTGCTGCATCTCTGACAGAGGATCAATATGGATTTTAATTATAGTATCACAGAAAGTAAGATGAATGTTTTCTCAGGAGGTCACTTAATCTAGCCCAGTGACACAAAGCAGGATCAGCTCATTCGATGCAATTTCTAAAGATCTCTGTTTAACTAGTTTAGGTTGCAGCATCGTCCTGGTGACCTCTTCCAGTTGTGCACCATCCTTATTTGAAAGCTTCTAACATCTGACTCTCCCTGCTATTTAAACACCTCGCCCCCTTTTGTACCCACTGTGAACTCTGAGAACAGATTAATCCCTTTCTCTTTGTGTGCAATGACGCCTGCCATGCCTCCCCTCAGCCTTGCCACTCCAGACTAACCATCCCCAAGTCTTTTAATTTTCCCCCCTAGGTTGTGTTTCTGACAGCTTGGATCATTTCCCCCCCCCTTCTCTGAACCCTCTCATCAATCCACCTCTTTTCTGCCTATCTACTTGGAGTCCTCAAAGCCTCCTGAAGTTTCTTTTGAGCTTTTCATCCAATCTAGGATGAAACCACACGCTTCTCTGTTGCCTTCCATAGAAATTCTTACTTCCTGTTGATTTACTCATTGCTGTGAAACCCACGGAAACCTCTTTGGATCAGACACTTCTTAAAACGTCAGCGGCCTTGCAGAGACTGCCCTGCTTTGGGGTTACCTGCCCCATCCCTTGGCCCTTGCTGAGCACTATAGGAAGAGCTGGCAGCGGGGTCCTTGTTGCAGCGGGGTCCCTGTCGTGCTCCGTGCGGGTGCAGAGCGGGGGGGCCAGGCTGGGTCCGGGGTGCGGGGCCGCTAGAGGGCAGAGGGAGATCAGGAATGGGGTGCGGGGACCGGGGGCTTCGGCAGCCGGCTCTGAGCGGGCTGCGCGATGACCAAAGCCCGGGGTGTCACGCTCTGGCTGCAGGCAGGTGCCCAGGCAGGACAGTTTGCCTGTCACTCCTCTGTTTCCCCTGGCTCCGGGAGGCAGGTGCCCACATGAGCCCATCTTATGAGCGCTGCAAAGTTTTAGAGCAGCTGGATCTCTTTGCCTCAGCCTGCAGAGTGCCTTAAGATGGATTTTGAGCAGACAGCCAAAGTCTTTTCTCCCCAATACTGTAAGCAGGCTGCGGTCCTGAGGCCTTATCTGCCAGATGATGGAGCCTGCCAGGCCTTTCCTGGAGGCATTGCCACCAGTTGCTTCTTCATCAGAGCAACACAAGCCAGTCCGTCACCCTCATCCAGGCCTGATGCTCTGCAGGGATGCGAGGCAGTGGGGAATTGATACTAAATGGTCCTGAGAAAGGGGGATGCTGAGCTAATGGAGAAGGTGGGGGCTTGTCTTAGAATAAGGTGGTAGAAGATGGCTCAGGGAAACGGTGGCTTTAGTGAGCAGTGAGAGCGGGAGCATGGCTGGGGGGAGGCAGGCAGAGCCGGGGCCGGAGGGGCTGCCCGTGTGCGTGCAGGGGCTGCGGGGCACGCGGGACAGGCACTCGGTAAGCAGGACATGGGCCGTGGGCTCGGCTCTAAAGGAGAAGAGGCCCCACAGCAGCAGCTTAGCGAGAGGCCTGGTGTTTGGTCTGTTCCACATCAATGGGGCGTCCAGCTGTGGCTGAGGATGAAAGCAAGCGAGAGAGAGAGGATTAAAGGCTCCCAGGGTCTCCTCTAACCCGCCTAAGACTTGCCGAGAGGGCAGTGTGCGGCTTCAGGAAGGCTTCTTCATATGGAAAATATTATGTGAGGGAGAGAAAGAGAAGGGGGAAGGGAAGAGGGAGACTTCTGTCCAGAGAGTGCTGGGGGAAGACTGATTGCAAAAAGCATTTTGGAGGCTCAGCCCAAGCCCAAGGAGAAAGTGCTGAGCTCTGCCATATCCAAGAGTGTGGTGGGGCACAGGTTTGATGAGTTCGGGAGGCCGGCAGACGAGAGAGAACGTGAGGTCCAAATGTGTTAAGAGCACATAGCAGCAGCAAAATAAAGGGATGAAAGATGAGGGGAAGTGGAGAAGGGGAACAAGGAGGCTGGCAAAAGGGAGGAGAAAGGGGAGAAATGGAGGGGGAGGTGGTGAAAGGTGGAATGAGGGACATGGAGGAGAGCGAGAGGTGGTGAAAGGCCGGCTGGCTGCTCCATTGTGTTATTAACCAGGTCGCCAGGTGGAAGCGCCCCGCACGCAGCCCTCCTGGCCCGTTTCCTACTCCCCCAAACTTCTCCCAGGAATGCTTGTGATGGGGAACAAATTGCTAACAGAAGTGAGACATTTTGCACTGAATGCAAGCAAGTTTCCAGTGAAAGGTTTCCTGTCAGCGGGTTGGGACTGGAGGGTGGGGAGCCTTTCTGCCTGCTCTGGCAGAATAATCCTGCGAGTTAACACGAAGCGTTGGTTATAGCGCGGGATAAAGGACCTGAGGCTGGGCTTTCCTGCCTTCTGTTTTGGCTGCCACCGTTTGGCTGCTTTCATTCACCGTTATTTTCTGCTTCACCCGTGTGTGGCATTCTCGGTCTCATTAGCCCTTCCTCCGCTCCCCCGACCACCCCCCACTGGTGAGATCTCCCGAGTATTCACAGGCTTCCACTCTACTTTCCTCCTTGATTTATACTGTTGAACTGAATGACCTTCCTTGACCTCATTTTCATGACAGTGTGAGCACACACATCAGCACTCGGCGAATGGCAAAGATAGTCCCTCCCTTGCAGTCCTGCCCTCTGAGCTGCAAGGACGCTAACTCCCTGGTTTACACGTGGAGTAGGTTTGGTGCGTGCTCACACACTGCAGATAGGTGCTCCATCGCTGGATCTGCAGCACTGTAGAGTCCATGGAAGGTGCTGGCTGAAAATGCTGCTCTGTGTATCTTTGCGATATGGACAGTGTTTAGCTGAGCTGCTGTGCATGCACAAGCAGTATGTAGGAAAACACTCCTGTGTATTTCACTCGATGTGTAGATGTGCAGAACTTTTCCCTCTTCCATCACCTATGCTTCGAGGGAGCCCGCAGATATATACGGTCTGTCCCTGGGAGAAACGCACACCAGTACTTTCTCTCTCCTTTCTATCTGGGTTGCTGTGCTCTTGGCTCATCACTGCAGTAGCTGAAAACTTGCTCGATGGGCCAGACAGGCCAAAACAGAGAGCTGGGAGATGTGCATTGACTCCCTGGTATGGACACACTTGCAAGGTGAGGAAATTTCTGTTACTGCAAATATCCTGGTGCTCTGTGACTCCTGATGGAATTAAGAGGATTTTGACAGGAGAGAGAGGAGATCAGTTCTCCTTTCTCCCTAGAAAACACTTAGCTGAGTGTCTGCTCCTGGTTATGAGGAATTTCAGACAAAAGTCTTAAGTTCTTAAGTGTAAGAGGAGCAGCCAGCCCAAAGGTGCTGCTGGGTTTTGGAAAAGCAAGTCAGCTACGATCCTGTTCGCCATACTCCAGCTGCACCCCACCCATGCTCCACTCTGACATCCCAAAGCTGAGTGTCTTCCACACTCTTTCTAAATAGTTGGCAAAGCAGCTTTGCCCCCTTCCCTAGCCCAGCGATACATAAATCCCTTTGTCCCCTAGTCTGGAAATCTGCCTTCCTGTCCCTCCCTTCCCTGCCTTCCTGGGAAGTCAGTGTGGATATGGTGCTGCTGGCTTGCCTGTCTGAGCTGCTTAGTTAAGAATAATAAACAAACTCCTAAATGGAAGGATATTCTTTAAACCTGCCTTGTGCTGCCTGCCAGGGAATGCAGGCAGCAAAGCCCACCTCCTGTCCCCCTCCAGCCCTAGCTCCAGGCTCTCCTGAAACCTGATCGCCTTTGCTGTGGAGCTGCACCATGGCCTCTGTGTGCACCTTCCCCCCTGACCCTGTCTGGATTCTCCTGTCCTTTTCCTGACATACACCCAACAAGCACATGCTCCTTGCTCAAGACACACATACCACAGAGGGGCACACAGTGACACTGCCATGTTTGGGCTCATGGCTATGGCCCACTATTCACTGCTTTTCTCACTTTCCTTTCATATATGTGCACTCTCCTTCACTCTGACACATCCCAACTTTCCTATGTATACCTGCTGGTCCATTCTCCTGTTCCCTGGGGGTTTATCTCTCATCCAACGACATGCTACACACTCCCCCCTTCTATGTGCAGGAAATGCAGCTTTCCTGCACACATCTGGTTTGCTTTCATACACTCTTTGCTGTTTGCAGCATCTCCAGCACTGGTGTGTCTTTGCCTGTCTCTCCATGTTGCTCATGTGCCTTTTTTTTTAGGCACACAGGCATCTTCGTCCACCTTCTCCTGCTTGTTCTCCCCCTTCCAGCTCTCACAGCTTCCCAGCTTTCCTTCTCTGTGGCCCATTTTCCTCATGCCAGCCTTCACAGCTAGCGGGAAGGGGATGTCAGTTAGAGGCTAAGCAGTCCCTGGGACCCTCCGGCCCTGCCACACTTTTCAACCCACTTCTCATTTTTCTTCTTTTTTTTTTTTATAATTTATTGTTTTCGTCTCTCCTCCTCCTCAGTGTCTGCTAAAAGGAACTAGGCTCCTTGCCTCCTCTTCTCTCTGTTTTCATCTTAAGAGAAAGGGAAAAACCCATTTTGCTCTTTCCCCAGCTCCAATTCCCCTTCCACCCCCACACCCTCCCACCCCCCTTCCCAGCCCTGAAACCTTTTCCTGATAGTGTTGCTGTAACTGTTCAATTAAACGAGCAATTACAAAATCAATCAAACCGAAACGTGTGCTGTGCGCTGAGGGGGGACCGACTGCAGAGTGGGGACGTCGCCTGAGCCTGTCCCAGCCTGAAGGCAGCTCAGCTCGCAGCTCAGCTGAAATTGTCTCATTTGATGGTGAGACGTTGCTCTGAGGACAGGTTCTCTGCTTCTGTAGGGTCGCGCTCCGCTGTGTGAAGCCAACATCACTGGCTTCACGCCACCTGCACGATTCCCCTGCCTGAGAAAATCCTGGCAAAGCTGTTAATGTTAACCATGGCCTTTGGTCTGAATTGGCCAGTAAGAGGGTGCCAGTTGTAAAAGGGCACTGGGGGTGTTCAGATGAGGGTGGTTTCTGCAGCAATAGGAAAGAAAGTGATGAGATGAAAATGGTAAACCCAAGCGTGGGTCATGTGTAATTGTTGGGGTTACCTGCTGCCTTCCTCTCTCCTTTCGTGTGTGTTTCTACTCCTGCTACACACTTAACACACGTCGAATCAGTGTGTGCCGTGGCTCTTTGCCACTCTACTGTTTTCTTACCAGGTGACACTCACACTGACTTACTCTCCACTGTCTGTGTCTTCTCAGAACTACATCCGTGTTTTTCACTGCAGGAATTCCCTTCTGACACCTGTAGCCCTCTTGGTGCTGTCATAAGCAAGCAACCAGACTGTCCCTGACACAAAGGCACAAATTCTTCCAAACTGATCACAGACAAGAGAAGATGAGTTGGAGAACTGGTTGGATTAAGGGGGAAACGTGCAAAGCAGATGAGTTTTGGTTCATGGCATCTTTCCAGTGGCATGAGGAAGCCAGCTTTAGCATATGGTATTTACCAAGGAGACCCAGATCCTACTCCTGGTTACACCAGGGAAACCCCTTTACCACCTCATCCCTCGAAAGGCTGAGGCAAACTGTTGAGAATTTGGGACTAGAGAGCTTAATGGCAAGGATGGGGAAGGCTTTCTTGTCTTCTTATGAGCAACATACATGAAAGGAACACCTTCTAAAAAGCCCTTTGCCCTGGTATAATCCATTTGGGCTTCCAGGGGCACACCTTCCTCTTGCTGGGGGGTTCTGGTCCCGCTCTTTGAGGAAGACTTCCTTCCAGATAGGAGGCTTAAGGGAAGCAGGATTTGAGCTATTTAATGAGGAGCTCTTATCCCAGACTTGACCCTGATTTTGCACAGTCAGAAAAGCAGCATCCCGAAGGCTTATCATTCCTTTAAGAGCAGAAATCTGGCGAGTTTCCTAGGGCAAGAGTCCAGTTTGGCTTTAATTTTTAGTGAGTAATACTTAAAGCCTGGTCACCCTGCAGGCCCTATGGAAACACGGGGCTGCATTGACACACTTCCTAATGCAGCAGGAGGTACGCAAATCAATTTGCAAGGATACTTTAACGAGGTCCCCTATCCCCATTTTTTATTTACTTTGGTCACACCCCAATTTACCAGTTTTTTATATATTAAAATACTGAAGATAAACACCAATACACAACTGCTGCTTTACCCCTGTTCCAAAGTTCCCTGTGTCTGACTGTGACATCCAGTGCTGTTGCAAACCTCACCTATTTCCCCACCCACCTGGAAATGACAGAGTGAAGGTAGTGTCCTTCGGTGCTCAGTCCTAGAAAGATTTTAGCTTGTGACTTTGAGGATAGCCCAGGCTGGTACCCCTCCCTGTCCAGCCTTCGGTTAGAAGGACCAGCTGCAGAGCCCAAAGGAGATTCCTATTTTTCTTGGTGCGTTTGGGACCCAGGCATCTGGGAGGGGAGGCATTTATGGGAAAGATCTAAAATGCCAAACAGGGACAGGGAGGGACATTATTTCACAACCCTTTTGTCCAAAAGCTACAAATCTCTCACCCGTGGCTCTGCCTGTCCCTTGGCTCTCCCTTCATGCCGGGTGCGTGCAATCACGTGTGTGAAACAGCTTGGCCTATGCCCCTGCCCGACATACGGCAGGACCATTACTCAAGCCACATATGGGAAGGAGCAGGTTACAATTTGCTGATGAGGAGGGAGGAAAACTCAACCAGCTCCTCGGAGGACAAGATCCCCCGCAGCAAATAAAGGCTACAAAGAGGCTGCGGGTGCGAGAGCCCTCTCAGTTCTTCCAGTTTGTTGTAGTGTTTGATGGAGGTGGATGAATGGATCTGAACACACTCTCACTTGGTTTCTATCAGGTGGGGAAACTGTTCTCTCTGAGGAACTGACTCCTGATTTATGAAGGGCTCGCTCCTGACTTGCAGGAAGATGAATAATAGGGAAATTTGGCCCCTGCTCCCTGCCTAGGGGAACACGTTGCATGCTCGAAGCGATAAACACACAGCTCTGATGCTCCCAGAGCCCAGCCTGGCGTTTCTGCAGCCCCCAGGCTCCCACCGACCTTGCTAACACGCTTCAGGGCCCGATCCTGCTGGGGCAGGTGGGGGCGAGGGAAGTGCTGCTGTAGTACAACAGCTCGGATCTGCTTCAGTGCGATGCCCCGTGCTCGTGGTACTGCACAACCCCGAGCGGGTGGCACCGTGTCGTGTCCAGCTGTCTGTTTGCCATCTATATTTGGTAAAAAAATGATTTGGAATTGTTTGTTTGTGGCTCCTTGGAAACCCCCCTTAAGAAATGGCTTCTTTTGTTTGGTTACTTGGGAAAAATATTTTCCCCTCCTCCTTTCACTATTTTGAAACATTAAAGAAAGCAAAGCTTTAAAGAGCCCAAGAATATCCAGGACAGACTGTCAACAGCAGCCCCAGTATCTTTCCTCGTGGCTCAGTGCTTGCCTTGGTCTTCATCTCTTCCAGACACTCTGCTCCACCTTCTTGTAAATTCTGACAATGAAAATACTATTTAAATGTCCTCAAAGTTTCTCTTTCCATTGAAAAAGGGGATTTATTCTCTCTTTTTTTAATCGGAATTAATGTGATTCTAATGTGTTCCTTTTGATCTTCAGGGGATTTTTTACACTGATGATCCCTAATTTTGAAATGATTTTTTTTTTTGTTTTAATTGTTTTAAAAAGCTTTAGTGAAGGGGAAAAAAAAAAACCATCCTACTTCTTTGGCACATCTTTAACCTTTAAGTACCTCCGGAAAAAAAATATTTTAAATATATTATACATTTTTAAACAGGGTGCTTTTGACAGGTCAGTTTCAAACCTCTCTCTCTTTTCTTGCGCTGTGTTGGAATAAGACAATTTTGCAGCTTGGATTTTTTTGACAGTTAAATTGCAATGTAGGCAGAGGGTGGAATAGGGATCCTGTCTCTTTAACTCTCTAACTAGACAAAGACTTTTCCCCTTTGAGAGCTGAGCCCGGGATCAGAACTGTCAGATGATCTCGTAGCACTTGGGAGAGTTTGCAAAGTCATAATTATATCTTTTAACCTGTCTTGCTCTTTGCAAAAGAAAGGTCCTATTATATTGAAATGAGATTATTAGCCATCAAATACTTTCTTTCTTGGGATTCTTCTTCTTCAAAAAAAAATTCAAATACCTTAACTACTTTGCAATTGAATTTTTATAAGATTTACTTTTCGCTAAATAAATGTTCTGTAGCAGCTATTTTTTAAAGCATTTTTAAAAGGGTGTTTTCAATATGCAGATGTAAAAAAATCAGACTAAATGTCTGAAATGTCACCTGTATAATTAAAGGAAGGTAAAGTTTCAGGGCTCAGTTCAGGTTTTTTCCCTGGCTTAGTTGGTGAGCTTCACTATTCAAAACCCTGCTGCTTCTCCTGATTTCATTGCCAAAAATATTTTTTTTCCTGAAACCCAATCATTTTCAACCTTCCATTTTCTCTCTTTTTTTTCTGTCTATTTTTTCTTCCTCAAACATGAAAAAAAACGAAACCCCAAATAACGGGAGAGGTGTTTTTTTTTCTTTTCAAAACCCACACAACTAAAATCACTGCACTGCAGTGTCAATATGTGCTTTAACAAAAGGCGACAACTGCGTTAAAGCAATCAGGGTAACACCAAAAAGCTAAGTAAAATATTATATCAAATTCAAGTAAGAGCCTCTTTAAACTAGCTCATCAGAGTACCAGTTGGCAAAATAGCTACACCCAGGCCTAATTTGAAACTTGAGATTAGTTCCAGGTTACACAAACAATAAATATTTAGCACATGTTTCAATATCTAGCTGAATAAGGGTTGAAATGAATAGAAAATAGTTGAAATCCATGAACAATCTGGGCCTGATCCAAAGACCTCTCAAGTCAATGGAGGTTCCTTCCACCTGCTACAATAGCTTTGGCTCAAGCACCTCTTTGTTGGAAGTGGTTGGTCACTTTAATCGAATGATTAAAGTGCTGTCATTTATAGCTCTATAATTCAGATTGTGTCAGCCTTTCCATTATAAACTCTCTTTCTTTTCAAGGGTGGGTTATGTCTTGGCCATAAAAATTCATTCTGAGATTAAATTCAGCATGTTCCGACGTAACAAAGGAATCGTTCCTTGTGCAGACAAAACTCCCCATTAAACTCACGGGGTGCCAGGAGGTCACAACTGGTTTACATTTTTTTAAGGGATGAAATACATGTAAATTTTTAAAAATGCTCTGTAGAGCACACAGGGCCCGATCCTGCAGCACTCTCCATCATGAGAGTCCCTTTACCAGTGTGAGTAGTTTAAGATAATGGGGACTATTGCCATGAGTAAAGTTACTCATATGTGTACATGTTTGCTAATACCACAGTCTGGTGTTTGGTGCATACCTTCAGGAAGTCCTCAGCTGCACGCTGCCATAATGCACGTGTATTTTCTGTTGACTATATACTTTGTTTTAATTCCACAGACTAAGAATAAAGGCCATTATTTAATACGCCTTTCCTCAACCTTCTCAAAAAGATGTCTCAGTCATGATGAAAACCAGGAGACTGACAGATCAAAAGAACCTCCCTGATGTTAACTAAGGCCCTGATTCTGAATGAGACTTACCTGGGGAAACTTTGTTCATGGAGAACCTCAGAACAGGGAAGTTAGGAAATTCATTGAGCTGCACTTCATATAAACCTAAGCATGTGCTGAATGATGAGCACATGTTTTCTGTATCTCTAGAACTCCCCCGTGCTCCTGTTACTTTGGTATTGAAACACCTCCCTGTCTTACCTATTTTTAATACTCAGAACCCTATTACAAACTAAAGATTTTTTTTTTCCCTGGTTTACAGAACAGACCCAGTGCCTTCAAGGAAACTGCCGGACACTGTATCAGCAGGCGTTCTCTCTCCGTCCAGCTGTCAGTTCCCATTTTCACGCTGAAGCTGCAACACCGGCTGCCTCGGAGTTCAAGGTAGAGCCAATGTCTGCTTTTACTTCTGCATTTGCGCCCTTATATTTCTTTCCAACCAGATGACTCAAGAGGAAAGAGTGGCAGATACTCATACAGTACCTCAATAAGCTACCTTTAATTGTCCATGTGTGCTAGAGAGCCAGGCAGGTAAAACTAGACAGGCAATTCAACCTGTGTAAATTGGCAGTGTCCCCTTAACTCACTGGAGCAGCTCCAGTTTACACCACTGAGGATCTGACTTGGAATTTCAAGGCTTTTCAGTCACCATCATAAATATCTCTTCTTTTTCTTGGCAATGAAATAATCTATAGAGTAGTTCCAAAAAAATTAAAAGAAGTTGTTGGCAGATGTATCTATTAGTTTGAGCTGGAGGTTTTTGGCTTTTTTGAGATTGGAGCTCAGACACGAGGTAGCATGGAGGCTTCTAATGTCCACAGTAGCTTTACCTTTGGCTGTGCAGTCAGCTGAGCTGTCCCTAGAGGAAGGTACTTTGTTTCCCTGGGTTGACTGTAGAGTCTTAAATGAGAGGCTCTGGAAATATATAATAAGAGGAATTCAACAGCTACCCCTTGTCTCACTGACAAGCAACCCTGGTGAGTCCATAAGAAGTCCACTGAAGTCATTACCTTTGTTCCAGCTTTTGACAGAGATGGTGTGTGGCTTGTGGAACATAAGCAGCAGATGATGTCTCACTTTGTGTATTTGAAACATGGGAAATAGCGCCCTTCTCAACTGCAGATTCCTATGGAAAACGTTCTCAGCCTTCTGGGAGTAAATTCCTCTGCAGGGCAGGAGGTGTTATGCCTTTGGAAGCCCTGCAAAGTCAGGCCTGTCATTGCAATGGAAGGAGATTGGGGTTGGCGCCTCCGTGGGTGTGAGTGTAAACATCCATCTGGGTGTGCCAACTAGAACGTGCCCTGGCTTTGTTATTACTGAGGCCCGGCTCCACTTAAACTTTCTCCTGAGTGATTATCGACATGCTTGCAGTTCCGGGGGACGTGGAAATTGGCTTGTTTACTCTAATTTGGCAACAGCGAGCTGTCAGCCCTTTGAGGCACCGGAGTACTTCCTTGAAGTCAAGAGTTGCTGTTCAGCAACTTTGCAGAGCAGATCTGAGGAGAAACTGAACCCATATTTTGGACAGAAAAATAAGGTCTCAATTGGCATAGCTCACCTCAACCCCATGCATTTCTTCCTGCTCATCTTCCCGTTGCTGTCACCAGCCTGTGCTCACGCTCACGAATGCCAGCACAAATCAAGGTGAAAGGCTGTATAAATTCCTGATCGGAGCTTAAATTGCCTAGTTTTTTTAATTTGGTCCTGGGCCTCGTTCAGGAAAAACGTCAAAGCCTTCTGCTCCGTTATTTGTGCTGAGCTAAAAATAACTTTGGGGGCCCCACCTTAACTGAACACACTCCCTTGAAAACAGAGCAGTATACAAATTGCCATGTGCTCCTTCTCTTAGATTTCTGGCAGCTAGAAACCAAAGTCATCAGAAGGTAGAAAACTATTACTCTTGGTGGTGTCACCCTTCCTGATAGAAATCAATGGGTCTATTGGAACATAGCAAGCAGCAGCTCCAACATGTGGAGGAAGGACTTGCTTTATTTCCAGCTGGACATCACCAAGCCTTCAGTCAGAGCCACCAATGCAGTAACTAACACATAACACCAGTGTAAAGAAAAAGCGCTCCACAGTAGAGGAGCTGCCCTCTGTATTGTCTTTTTCTTCTAATAATAGTGCAAAATCTGAACTAGGAGTCTGGGCAGCACCTTGAGAGCTCGTCTGCCACGGGGGTGTCTGCTCAAGCCAGTGATGGGCCAGTGTTCCTGGCTGAATTTACATGATCAGAGCGGATGATGGTCTCGCTCTCCTTCACCTGTGGGTGGATGCATCCTTGGGGATTGTAGTGTGTTATGGTTCTGAAAATGTATTTGCAATCTGTTCTCCTCATCAGGTCTCTTGGGATGACCTGGAGGAGATTGTTGGTGGGCTGTCCAGCTACCCAACCAAATTTATATGTGCACCTGTAAACACCTTGTCCTTGATTCCTACCGTGGTGGTGAGATGGGCTGAAATGGCATTTGTTAGCACCAGAGACCAGTGCAGACAGGATTTCTGTTGGTGGGGCCTTTTTGGTCAGTACTAACTTCCCAAGCTTTGCTAAGTGGAGCATTTCTTCTAAAGCAGCTCCACTTCTCCTTGCTGGCAGGACAGTCCTATCACCCTCAGGTACTCAGCGCTTTACAGGTTGGATCAATGGGCAGTTGTTCCAGAAAGACGTTGAACTTCCTCAGTCTGGGTCTCTCTCTCCACTCCCCCCCCCCCCACCCCCCCCCCCCCCCCCCCCTCTTTTAGCCTTTAACAAAACCCCAAGAGATTCGAGCAAAAATAGAAAGAACAAGAAAACAAATTCTATCATAATTTTTGTCAAGGGCAGAGAGATAATTTCCCAGCCTGCTCTACTCCTTCTTCACAGCCCCAGAAAGGTTTTATGAGCTGAAGCAATCGGTCTCTCAGGAGGTGCTTGAGAGGAAAAGGGAGACCACGAAACCAGGACCATATTTCCATCTGGTGTAAAATAGCAGTGCTTCAGCTGGTGGAAGCTGAGTGCTTTGCCCCAGCCGTGGACTGGGCCAGCTGAGCCCAGTCTGTGGCAGACCTCTTAGATCAATGTCAGGGAGCTGACACCTGGCTCCTCTCTGTGGTGACCATTCCTGGGGACTGAATACATCTTGATTCCATATTTTGATTTTACAGGCCCTGCACAATAATCACCTCTTAATTCACCCTCCCACCCTCCCTCCTCTCTTCTCTCTCTGCTGAGGAACAGCAGACGGGAGATTTCATGTGCCATAAATATTTAGATTGTGCCTGTGTGTTTATAACACTTGCCGAGAGTGTAACTGGAGCAGCTCACACTCAGCAGCAACACCTGATGCTAGGGAAAGTTTTCCATCACCTCATATGGACCAAACAGCCGTGTGCCGCGAGCCGACCGTGCACCAGGGACCAGTAGCCGTGTTGTCCCTGCCCCTTTCTCCCCCCACCACACCAGTGAATAATAACAACAAGAACAATACAGACGTGCTTTTATGTCCCTTAGGAGCTGCTGCTCTAAAGGACCTTGGAAAAAAGCTGTGGCTGGGATTGAATGGAAACTTTTTGCAGCGTTACCATGGGTGTACGGCATGGGGGAAGCATGGCCCCTATGTGACCCATGGGCCACATGTGCAAGGACATCCATAGTGCTTGTATGGGTCTCTGCCTCTCCTACGTAGCCTGTCTTAGTTAAGAGCGGAACAGTTGCCTTTAAGAAGGTGGAATATCTAATGCAGGAGCTTTTTAGGAGTAGGTTAGACCTCAGGAAGGACAGTAAAGCTGATCCTTACTTTGGAGCACGAGAATAGTCCAGCTGAGGTTCTAGGCCCCTTTCCATAGCTGCCTGGATCAGGCCAAGCTGGGCTGTGCTGGTCGCCCTGGTTATATGTGCAGTGGGTAGACTGGCAAACCAGGCTCTCCAGCCCGTCCTTGCTGGAGCAGTAAGTCTGCACGGGTGCGTGGCCATGTCTTCTCAGCGTCGCTGGCTTACGCACAGCGGTCAGCCCTGCACTTTCCAGAGCAACAGGTCTCTTAAGTGCTATGGAATTTTTTGTGCTTTAATAAATGTGTTTTTACTAATGTTTCTTTAGGGGAAAATATTTTTCTTTTGTTTCTCTGTGTAGCCTCTTTAGGACTTGCTGGGGAAGTGAAGCCAATAGTACTAACTTTGGCTCTTTTTTCCCCCTGTCCTGTGCTTTTTTCCTCTCTTTTTTTGGAGAGGAAACAAATTCTGTTTTTAGTCCCTTCCCTTGCTCCTATTCCACTTACCTGCTGGGTTCTCTGTTCTGTGGCTTTAGAAACAGGAGTAATAACTCACAAATTCAGGAAGGGTTTTCCTCCCTGGGCAGGCGATTTGATACTTGTCTACTATGGGCATTGCTCAAACCTTTTTCCTGGAGCCTTCAATACTTGTCACGGTCAGAGGTAAGAGGTTACAAGACATGGATTGTAAGTGATGTCCAGTTTGGTAATGGTTGGGTTCTTTAGAGATTGGTCTTTACCACCAATAGCAAATTTTGAATGTGGTGCAGTGAGGGTTGGAACTAAGAAGGGAAAAAGAGAGAGAACCCTTCCTCGTCTTGTTTTAGAATCAGTGGATGGAGGGGAAACATAAACTCAATTTTATGTGGATTATAAGGCACCTATAAAGAGAGTCATATGAACTGAGACACTTGGCTCTGTTACCCTAATGATACCTATGGAACAATATGTGAAACCTATTACACTATTCTGGATATATGTGTATATATATATTTATATATATGTACAGAGAATGAGAGAGAGAGAGAGACGAAATATGGGGCCTTTATTTTTATTGGCTTCTGCAAAGAATAAATTACACAGCAAGGGCAAGGTTAAATTATTGTAAATGTCTGTATGAAAGGCATCACTTAATTATTAACAGTCCGCTACAAATAAAAGGTACATATGCTAAAATGGCCTGACCTGCTGGATTGTGGGTTTTTGTTTAAAATTGTTGGTGAGGCCCACAGCTGACTTGTTTTCTGTCAGACAGGCTGGAAAAAGAGGCAGGGTAAGATTTCATTGCAGAGTGGCTTATATCCCTCTCCACCAGATGTCAAGTGAATGCCTAGAAAATGGGTAAGGGGAAGGTGGGGGCTTTCTGAAAGCAGGGACAAACCACTGTGAGGAAGGTGAGGTTTTCAGGACCCTTGTACAATATTTGTATGCTTCAAACCATCTTTGGATACATAAGGTACTTCTTTACTCTTAGTTTTTATTTCAACAATATCTCTGTGAACACGTAGCACCACAGGGCAGACCCACCTTCCCTCCCATCCACAGCCAAGGTTGACTCCTGTCCAAGAGACTCCTGTCAAAGGCAGCTCGAATGTATGAACAGGGCATCTTCTTATTTGCATCCACTTAAATTTGCAGAGCTTTTCAGTCGTGGCCCCTGGAGGCCTTTGGGTTGCACCTGAGCAGTCTGCAAAAGGTAACTCAAAGAGAAAACCATCCCAGGATGGAATTTCCAAAGGGAAACTTGGAGGCTTCAACAGGTTGGAAGGGGGAAAAATAAAAAAAAGACTAAAAATCCACCAGTCTGTATGAATGAAAGAACTCAGTGGAAAGCTCTCCCTTTCATTCCCTTACAAAATTAAAACGGCTTTTGGCAAGGCAGGGGATGTCTCTGTGATTTCACATTCAGCTGCGAGGCCAGATGGAATCCCTCGGAGCGGCTCGGCTGACCTGCGTACGGCCAGCCAGGGTTTTCCACCCGCCGTTCTTGCACGCTCCAAGCAGTCCCAGGTGGAGCTAGGGCACCTCTCTTAGAGAGAGACATCCAGTCTTGCTTTAAGGACCCCAAACAATTTGAGAATTTGCTGCCTCTCCCCCTCCTTGGTAAGCTCTTCCAAAGGCTAGATGTGCCAACAACACCATTTGCTCATATGGAAAAACAGGATGACTAAGAAAATACTCAGTGTGATCTTGATCCTGATGGATTTTAATGCAGTTTGGCGTTTGGAGAAGGGACAAAGAGGAGGAGCCCAAATCATCACTATCCAGTGGTCCCTACACCCATCTGTAAGTGCACTTACAGGGATGCAAATCATCCCTGCCCTTGTGTTTGCCACTTAGGTTTAGTAAAGCCACATCATGTTATTGTCCTGTGCTTTTACAGTGGCCTTTTCATCTGCTGTCTTCTGTGTCAGTGAGACATGTTCACAAAATGTCCATCTCTTCTTCCATACTACTGAAATTCCCATCAGTGGCTGCATATCTGCTTCCTGCTTTCTCTTCATCTGCTTAACTTTGGCTGCGTTCTGCAGGAACATTCATGAAGGCTGCTCAGCATGGGCTGGATGGCCTTGCTCTTGTTCCAAGGCTCAGGTCTGTGTAGAAGGTGTTGAAGAAATTGCTCCAGAAAAAAGCTGATTTTGGTGCACTTTCTCATCACATCAGTATTCTCGTCTGCATGAAGGTTTGAATATGTGAGCCTGGAGTGGCTGGGGAAGTGTCAAGTCTAGGTGAAGACTAGTTGAATGACAGGTAAATTCTCTATTCTACACAACTCCTTAGGTCCTATCTCTGTATTTTACCTTTGTGAGAGTCTGATCTTTTCCCATAATGCCCTTGATGACAAGGGAGCAAAAAAAGAAACCCACTGCATCTTTTTGTTTTGGTCATATACGAAAGAAAAGCAGAGCGTTTTCACTTGACTTGCAGACAGGAATAGAATTCCTCTCTGAGAAAACCTGCCTCCACAGGAGGTATGTCTTAGAACAAGGGGAAAAGCATGTCGTGACCATGCAAGCCAACAGTAGCACAGCCTGCTACAGACCCCATGGGCTGCTGCGAATCTCTATCATTCACATCTTATGAACTGGTTTGGCGCATCTCCAAAGGACGTTGGCAGCTGTTCAAGGCCTTGCAAGGTGCTGAACATGCTGAAGCTCCTATTGTCTCCAACATGTGCGTGTGTGCGGGGATGGATTACCCGAGCTTGCCTGGGTGAGCGGGACTGGGGTTTGGCTGGGCTGGTATGTATTAATGGTTAGGTAGAACTACAGGTGAAGGTTTTGTAAGGTGCCTTTTCACCTTGCAGGTGAGTTGCAGCTGTATCCCCAACTGCAGTAGCTTCTTGTTGTTGACTGCAGTTGCCACTTGTAGCTGCACCGTTGGATGGTTGCGAGTAAGGCTACAGCACAAGTGTCAGGGCTTTGATGAGATCGATTTATATGAGTACAGGGATGGAGAGGTGGTGTTGAAAGGCCCTTGTGTTGGTGTGACAATGGAGAGGTACAACAGCCGGTGAGTGGGAAGTGGTGATGTCTGCTGGTTGGGGTTGTAGCTGCAAGGGGTAGGTGGCTGTTGGTTTGGACTGTGCATGCTGTCATTGGGGGGGTGATTTTTTTGTTGGGGTTGTGGATAGGTGGGAAAGGCTGATTGCTGATCAGGAACAGAAGAACTGAGGGAGCGGAGGGGAAACAGCCACCATGAGCTGGAGGCAGGCTCTGGAGGAGTCCTGGGAGAGGAGGACCTTGTTCCAGGGGTAAGAGTGGTGCAGGAAGAGGGGCACAGTGCGTGGGAGAGAGCTAGTCCACGAGCGTGCTCGTAGCACGTGTATTCTCGCACGCCGTTCTCTCAATTGGTCCTGAAAGGAGCTGTGACTGGGGATAAAACGTCGTGGTAGCAGCCAGTGGCTATAAAACTCAGGGTCTAAATGAAAGGGAAAAAGTGACAAGGGGAAAAGCAAGGTCGGCCCCACCTTGCAGGGTCTGCTCTGGAATGTGTTTGCACTCCAGGGTGTGCAGTGCCTGAGAGTGCGTTAGCAGCAGTGTTGAGTTAGTAATATGAACCCTACACAAATACCTCCGGGGCAGACAGGTCCATTTCGGGCTGTGTTTATTTAATAAAGAGCCAGTGAAGTAACTGCAATTTCATTGTCAATTTACTAATGCGTTACAGTTATGTTTCTTAACCTCATTGTTTGGGCTCAGGAGCTTGCAGTGCCTGGCCAAAACTTTCCTTTTTTTTCTCTCCTTATTCCCCCCCTCAAGTGTAAAACACGTTTTATTATGACTAGAATGTCTTCTATTTATCAAAAACTGGGATTAAAACCCTCAACTCCCCCCTTCCATGCACATATCCAACTTGGCAGCAGGTCGGTTTATTAACCTCCAAAAAGCCTCTCTCACTTGCCTTTTTTTTATTCTTTCTTTTTTTCTTTAAGAGAAGAAAAAACACACACGTTCGTGCACACACCGATACACATATTCACACACACATATTTTAAAAGTTCATCTGGGAAGAATACAATGGAAACTCTGGCTGGAAAGAGATTGAGCTGTGTGTCTTTGTGGTCTGGGAAGTCTGACTATGGCCTCCTACTCTTTTGGATGGAAATCTGGGTTTGAAACACGCTTGCACGTTCTCAATATAAAAAAAAACCCAACCCAACAACCCCTCCCCAATGCTGAATTGAAGAGAAATGAGCTTTTGGATGAAGATGGAAAGAGGTTGTCAGAGGGGCTGCTGAGGAGTTGTTTTGGGCTTGAGTCTCAGCAGGTCCTTCCTGCGGTGGGCAGATGGGGTGGAGAGCAGGGGGGTCACTTTCAGCTGAGGTTTGGTAGATCTCCTGGTCCTGCACAGGTTTATTTTCCCAGAGGGTTCCTGCAGGAGAGGACTTCCCACCTCTCAAAGCTGTGAGAAGAGCCTTGGTCCATCAGGTCTGACTTCAGGAAAAAGAAACTAAGCGTGTTTTGGTTTATCTGGTTTCATGCATGGGCTGCAAATAGGAAGGGAGGTTTTCAGTGAGTGGCTCCATTGAAGGCTCCATTACACAATCAGAGGCTCTGGCTAGATAACCATCCTATTGCATGCAGCAGGAGGTTTTTATTTCAATCTATTGACCTTCTAGAGCTCCCACCAAGGCAGTGGTTTTCCTCTGCAATACTGAAAGCTTTCCTACCCCACTGTTGGCAGAGCCTGGATTGGTTTGGGGAGCAGCTGTATCTGTGAGTGCATCTTGTGCCAGTGTGCGTGAGCATGTGTGTGTCTACATATCTGTCAATAAGACCAGTGACATTCAATAGGCAAAGCTCAGCCTGTCTGATTATTTGTCTACTCTTTATACAGCCTCAAAGCAGCAACTCAAATTTGGGGTTTTCACATTGCACCCAGAATACTCCAGATTTTGCTCACTTTAACAGACCGCTCCCGACACTGGGCATTTCAGACGGCGTATCTGCCTGCTAACTTCTTGGATGCTGGTTTTAACAGGAGATTTATCTCTCCTGCTCCTGCACACAAGCCAGTGTTGTAGCACGGGGCTTTCCCCACATCTCGCTTTGAACATATCCGAAAGCCAAATGCACTGCAGGCAGCTGTAGCACCCTGCCCTGCCCTAACCTCGGCCGTGACCTAGAAGAACCGCACTGTCTGCTCCGTGAAAGGATTTGATTCAGCCCTTCATGCCAGATCAGCAGTCAGGCCCCTCCACAACACAAGCTACCGGTCGTGACAAATTACATGGGTTGGCTTCAGAAGGGAGCTGAGAACTGACCCCGCTCACCTCACCCCAAGGCTTTGAAGCAGCACTTGAACCACACCTCTGGCTGGAGGGAGGCTCTTTGTCTGCCCAGCCGGCCGCATGCCTCCAGCCCAACACCGAGATCGCTGGGCTTGTTCTGTAATTAGAAGGAAGATTTCTGCTAATCTCCTTCTAAATGAGGGTCTAATTCCTAGAGCAGAAACTTGTCAGCTGCTTGTTAACAGCCTCTCGGACCCGCGCTCACGTGGCCTTCATTATTTTTAGGAGCGTTTTCAGTTGTGCCTTTCTGGTTTGGAACAGAAGTGTAAACTTTGCTTAAATGTAGGCTTGTGTCTGTTCACGCTGGCCGTGTTAATAATACACTGCTTAAATCAGATGGTTCGAGAAAGAAATACAGCAGCAGTGGTAGTGGGGCAGGGGGGACATTTAATATTGAATTTGCTTTTTTTTTTTTTAAATGTGGAAACTTTTAGACACAATCCCGGCCCTGTGTTTAAGTCATTAAAACATCTTTAAGCATTTTCTGGTTTTAGTTTTCTTAGCAGCAGTCCTTTTCCTGGAATGTATTTTATTTTTCTTTTAAGTTGATGAAAAAAAAAAAATGCCCCGTGCATTTCCAGGCGATTTTTTAAGGGGAGTGAGGAGAGGGAGGGCTAGGGGAGGCGGAGGAGGTTGCGAGATGAGGAAAGTGAGAGAACAGGGCCCTTTCTGTGTTTTATTTCTAATCCGCAGGAATCCATTTTAGCCTTTTATGGCTGTTGCACTTGCTGACAGGATTTACATTCTCCGTATGTTATCTGAAACATCACGATCTGTGGCTGTGGGATTGTTTCATGCCTGGGTTAAAAACACGCCAGTGCTTCTGGGAGGCTACGGGGAGGCAGAGGGAGCGAGGCAAGAGCAGGGAGGAAAAGAGAAAGCTTTTTAAAAAAGGAAAAAAAGAAGGGGAAAGAAAGAGCTAAGCACTTTGCAGGAGCTGCTGTTGGCAGAGTTCATGGCCCAGACAAACTGATGTTTAAGTGAACCAGGGAGGGTGTTACGATCCCTTTGATTCCAGCAGTGTTGGAGCACAGTTGTGGTCTAGAAAAGCAGCTACAGAAAAAACCCACCCTCTTCAGACTCTCTGAAGCCCCTCCGCGCCGGGTGTCTTTTGAGCCACATCATTTGCTTGTCCTGATGCACAGGGGAGGCTTTGTGCCCGTCACAGCTTGGTGGGAGTGACCTGCTGTCCGTACCGGACCATACAGGCTCCATAAAGGTACCTCTGTTGGGAGGGAGAGGCTCTACATTGCGCCGTACCGGTGACACCATCGCTCCGATGCTGTGGCAATGCATGGATTGGTGGATGACTGGGTACATAGATGTTCTTCTGGCCTGTGTATTAAGAGCTTGAAAAAATCTTGATTTTTAAGAGCCTCTTTGGAAGAAACCAAAGATGCTGCCATTAAAATTCTGACTTTATCAGGTGTTTGTTGAGAAAAGAGTAAACGGTGAGAATGTGATGGCTGTTTTCCAACAGCTCCAAACGTTGTTGTGCCAATCCAGGGTATCCATCAAAGGACCCTGCCTTTTCAGAGTGCTAAGCTTCTGTCATCTCAAACACACATCCCTCAATCTGCTTTAGTCTGGATACCCAAAAAGCCACGTATCTCTCTTTAGTGTCTTGGCTGTTCTCCTTTGGCTGTGCTGGTCCTGCAGCTCACTCTGATATTCCCCACTAAGTTAGCAGATGTGTCTCTGAATACACAAGAAGGTGCCATTCTACATAGTTGGTTTTCTGATCATGACCAAACTCTAAGCTCTTAAGGAAGGGACTTCAGTTTTTTAATAACTCACGGGAGAACTGAGGGAAAATGTAAGTTTTATGGAGTCTAGAGAATATTTTTAAAGGATTTAGATGTCTGGAAAAAGTGTCTTAGGAGGTTTAACTGCTTTTCAGTGGAAAAAAATAATTAACAAATATTCTTATTTCTTTGTTAGTCCCTTCCGGAGCAGAGTAGCAGCCACGTGTTGTGGGAAGGTCTGTGATCCGGAGGCCGTGGGCCAAATCCCACATCAGTGCAAGGCAGCACAGCCCCACGTAGGATGGGCTGAAGCTTGGTCCCATGTGTTTTATAGGGTGAAAGCACTGTAATCACTAGAGCTTTGAGGTATTGTTATTTTGGGTAAAAGTCCCTGGGCTGTAAAAAGCTCCGTGTTTGAGAATCAGCAACATTATCTCGGATCTTAATCTAAACAAAAGGGGATTTAGGCTTGCTAGTCTCTTGCTTGTAGCCCCCTCTCTGCTCCATGCCGTTTTATCCATTTAATGAGGGTGAAGTCCTGCTCTCCAGGAGACACTGGAGATGAATCATTGCTGGGCATCAGCTGGGACTTTCTGCAGGAGCAGGAGGTGATGCCAGGTTGGTCTGTGGTATCTGAGCTCTGAAAAGGCAGCTATTTCCAGTGCGGATAATTGCGCAGCATGCTCCGTGCACATTGCTGAGCATGTTTGGTGTATGCTCCGTCCAAGAAGCAGCACGTGCTCTTTCTGCCCCACACAGGGAGCATGCTCAGGCCACGGCAGATGTGCTGGGCAGTGCTTGGCCCCTGCTTGTGTGCGTGTGTGTGTTGCCAGTGTCATACACACAGATCCATTCCTGATCACGAGTTTGATCTGGAACTCAGCTCCTACCTCCCAAACAGCCAGCAGCCCCTGCCCTTGCAAATCCTGTCCTCCCCAGGCAGCCAGCGTGGAGGGGTTAGTGGTGTGGTTACCACATCCCTCAGCAAAGCCCTCGTCTCACCGCCCAGCACGCCCCGCAGTAAATCAGCCGGCAGGGAGTGCGACCCACCGCACCCTCCGCACACCATGGCAGAGCCTCTGCCCCATCGCCCTCCAGTCTCCCCTTCACTGGAGGGAGTCAGGTTACTCTCCCCATCCCTGTGAGTGAAAGAACCCACCTGTGTCTGCGGGGCCTGTTTTGGATTCCTGGGAAACTTTAACCTCTATTAATACCACTAAATTATTTCTTCATATGGCAAAGTACTTATGTAAACTGATCTCCTCCCGCCTTCCCCTCCTGACTTGGAGGAGGCAGGCACTCTCGCTCAGATGGATCTACCTGCTCTCAGGGGGCTTTCAAACCCTCCACATTCCTCTGCGGCACTGCTTTTTGTTGCAGAAGGACGTGCGTGTGCTGGAAGCAAGCACGTGATGGCAAAAGGGGGAGAGAAAGAAGAAGGAAGGGAGGAGTGAGATCACCAAAAGAATTGTCTTGGAGGCCTCTGGAGCAGCAGCAGGTTGTGGCGTACATTTGTCTGTCTCTCCGTCAAGTTTTACTGAGCTGATGTCTGACTCGGACCTCCCCAGAGCTGGAGTAAATTAGGAGTAGGCTTGATGGGGTCAAGTGGGCTTAGTTGTCATTTACACTGACACCTCTTTTTATATCGTACCCGCTTCCAGCACTGCCAGAGTGGTGTGGAGGGACCTTCAAGTAAATGAGAACCAGGCCCACGAGGTGATTTTTACCAGTGGCAGTACCAGATCCTCCCAGCCACAAGCTTTCAGAAATTGTGAAATCCTGGGACTATCCTGAAATTCCTCAGATTTCATCATTTTTCTTTCATTCATTTTTTTGGGGCTTCTGTCCTTGGCTGCAAAGGCTAAAAATGGGCTTTTTAAATATGAAGAAACGAGTGAAAGATAAAATGTGTCACGAAATCACGGGACTCCAGCAGATGGGGCTCAAAGAAAAGAATGCCAAAATACCTGTGAACTGACAGTGCTGCTTGGTGTCATTGTGGGCAGAATCAAACCTTTCCCAGGTGGTAGGACATTTCGCTGGGTGATTTTGCCTTCCTCTTGGCTGTCACCTGGATGATAGTTCATTATTTTCAGACTTGTACAACTGAGTCGAAGCTCTCGGGGCTTTGCTAAAGCAAACAGGCTTGAGACCCAGAAACGGGTCCCAGCTCCAGCTACTGGGCATCCAGAGTTGGCTCTTAACCTGATGGAACCACGGTCACATATAATCTCGTACACATGCAAAAGACATTGGCTTTTCAAACCCAACAGCAGAACAAGTTGGAAAAAGAGGAGTGAAAAGTTGTGCAATGTTTTACCCCTGTGGTCTTCAAACAGATGTTTTGTTTGGGGTAGTTGGGTTTTTTTTTTTTCAGACAGAGCTGAGATTTGAAATTCCGCCCAAGTTTGGAAATTCAAAATCCATTTTCCACATCTGCATAGCCAAGGAAAAGGGACTTGGAAAACTTTTTACTTTAAATTAGTACCACAGCCTTTGGTCAGTTCATACAGTTCATCTGAGAAGAGGTAAACCTCTGCACCCCCTTCAGTCGGGGCACAGGATATTCTGTCCATACTCTCATTGAATTAAATTCATGTAAGACAACTAACACAGTACGTGTTAAAGTGATGTTAGAAAATGAGGCTTCTCTGTCAGCCTCCACAATGTGTGGTAACATGCAGTAAAGTATAATTAGTACAAAAATATGGGATTTTAAGTAGGAAAGTCAGCTGTGTTGCCAGGATTTGACCTGCTGTTTAGCACCAGCCAGAAGAGAGGGTTCATTGCCAGTGTCCACAGGTGTTAGGACTATGGGGTAAATCTGATCTCTGCACCATATTTTAGTCATGCAAAAAGCTGGGTGGATGCTCTTAATTTATATGTCCCATTTCAATTGAATGAAAAAAGCCACTCAAACCAGAACCACTCTCTTTTGCATTTTTTTCCAAACCTAAGTAAATCACTGTCTGTTCCCACATTGTTGTATCTCCTACCCACAACTCTTAGGTCAGTGGAAAGGTGATGAAAATGGTCCACGCATTGTCCAGTTATCAAGCTCTAACCAATGCATCTCATCCTCCTCTGGCTCTGACCCAGCAAACGAAGGGCAGGACATTTTTGAGAGTGGGCTGGAGAAAAGTGAGGAACCCACTATCGTTACATATGGGAAACGAAGACCAATATCTCTGTCCAAGAGTGACCAAGTCATCATAAGTTTGATAGAAAGTCAGATCAAAATTGCTGGAATTTGAAAGCCTCTGACCTCAGCACAGGCAAACTGCTGGTCTCTTGGGGCATTGGCTTTATCAAACAGGGCTTCTTCCTTGCCTGCCTTGTCCATTTTTGCTGGTGAGCATTTCTCGGTTGGCACTCTCCTCTGTCTCTCAAGCACCAAGCACAGCAGGTACCAGATTTCAACTGAAGCTGTGAGATGACGTCATGAAAACAGGCTGGATCCGAGTGTCTGTGCTGCCCCTCCAGCCCAGAAGCTTTTCAGATCTCTGCCTGTGACTGCTCCAGGTGAGGGATGATCATGCACCAGAACCAGCTACCCCAGGAACTAGTGACTTGGCATCTTTGGATTGAGACTACCTTTCTGGAAGGGGTATTTTAGTCAACGCAGGGTATTGGGTTAAGTCTGGACAAATCGAGACACAGGAATTACTGAGTAAAATGTCCCGGCCTGTCTTCTACAGGAGGTCATCTACATGATCTGTTTGTCCCTTCTGGCCTTTAAATCTACTAATCTATTTTCCCTTCCAGGAAATATAACTATATTCTGAGAACAGCAGCCCCTTAGGAAAAAAAAAAAAAAAAGAAAAAAGAAAGAAAGCACACCTTTGAAAAACAACAGCAAAGAAAAAAACCCTTCAACTATAAAATAAACTAAGGTACAAGGTGCAATTAACAATGCACAAACAGCAGAGCCTGGAATGTAAATTGTATTTAAATAGGGCTGTGAAGAATGTTTCAGTCCCCTAAATGGCTTCTCTCTCCTGCTGCCTTGAACCCCCAATCAAGCCCTGCCTGGGAGTAATTTGGTGCTGGAAATTGTTGCCACACGAACAGCTGAAGGCTGGCAGGGTCACCGGCCCCCCGTGTCACACCCTGTCATTTTAGATTAAGATATGCAAAGGCGACACGGCTGCGAACTTTCCCTTTGCTGCTGTGGCCGTGTCCATCCCCTGGACTGTAATGAGAGGAAGGCGTAATTGGAGTCAACTGCTTGATTATGATAATTGCTACTGTCTGGGGGAAGAAACAGTTGAGTCCTGGAGCTTGATCCATGCTGCACCTTTTGGGTGATTGCTGTCTGTTTGCCAGCAGATGGGCCTGGCAGAAAGCATCCTTTTTGGCCCAGCTTTGGCCTCTTGACCTCTGCTTGACCACTTGTTGACTCCACGATTTCAAGCAGGGTCACGGGGTTTTCTAGCTGTTCTCTGCTTCCCACCAGAGGATTGGTCCTGAAGGATTTATCCCCTAAGAGGGAAAAGGCCTTTTTAAAATTTATCCCCAGCTCTTCACAGCAACACAAGTGGGAGATGAGGTGCCATATATTTCCCACTGGGATATTTATCGCTTTCATTGTATGTCTCAGCAACGATCTGTGGGAAATACCTCCAGGAAGCTTGGCTGGTCAATCTGTCATACCCTGCCTATTTTCATTTGCTGAGAGAGCAGAGATGGTCCTGGAGGTCAAGGCACTGGGATGGGAACAAGGAGACAGGCGCTCGAATTTCAGAGCTTCCAGCAAATCTTAATGTGATCTTGTCCAAGTTACTTCATCTGTCCCTTTGCATTGGTGCCCCTTGGAGAAACAGAGATGGCCCCTTCTCTTCCTCTGCATTAGCTTGTTTATTAATGCTTTTAAACGGTGTCAAGATCCTGAGATACCGAAGGGAGGATCTCACAGGGTGTGAACCTGAGGAAAACACTCTTGTACTCCCAAATCCACCACAGGCTTGGACAAGTCTCTTAGGCTGGGAGCCTTGGAGCAATTTGCAGTTTCAGTGGGAGTTACACTCTTCCATATCCCTGGGAAGCTTGGCTATAGGCACCGTGTGGAGCAACTTCCCCTCTGCACAAGGGAGCTGGTAGCCCTGCCCAGCAGTGGGGCAAGCACAGAGGCATGGAAAAGCCCTGGAATGGAGATCACATAATATAATGAAGGAGGCAAGAGGCATATTGTGAATTCATGGCTATTATTTATTAATATCAACCTTAAGTGCAATGGTCAACTCTAGCTGTGAAGCAATAAGCACAGCCAGAGCAACAATTGTAAATAACCAACAAAGTAAGTGGATAATTGTTTCCTTGGTAGCGTAAAAGTTTAAGAAGTTTTTTTTTTTTAAAATGTTCCCATTCCAAAGTATGGAGAGGAAGGCCCTGCTTGCGTAAAGGGAGAGATTTAAAAATCATCAAGAGTGGAAAAGAGGAGAGCTGCAGGTGATGCTGTGGGTTTTCAGTTGTCCTTCTAAGCACGGAGTTATGCCCTGTTAGCAGTCAGCTGCGAGGGGCCAGGGCTTTAGGTTCTAGGGCTCACGTGATCCCGGGTTGGCGGCATAAAGGGATGCCTTTTGCAGCCTTTCCTCTTTCTGAGGGATGGTGGGCAGAGGGAGGCGGGGGCAGTTGGCTCTGTCTCATTCTGGAGAGTTTAGAACATGAGCTTGTTTGGATGAGTATGAATTTCTCTTTTTTTATTAATGAGGTGTCTCTCTGCAGAGTCCCCATGGGCTCTGCGTTAGCAAGCAGCTCCTTCTGAGCGTATCAGGCTGTTTATTCTGAGTGTGGTGCACAGCCCATGTATTTTAGGGTCAGGCAGAGGAGGATCCTTTTGCAGTTTGATAAGGGAGGAGGAAGTTAAATCTGCTTTCCAGGGTGGATAAGAATCTCTGTAGACTGTAGCTATGCAACAGTGTTAGCCTGACAGAGCGGAGATCTCTGAGCGAAGGTGTAGCTGCTATGATAAAACAGCTACCTGGATTTCTTTAACAAAATACTGTGCTAAAATGAAATTAAAATGAAACTGTGCTAAAATGAAATGTGCCCACTTGAAGATCTGGGACCTGTAGCTTACAATACCTTTCTGCATAGCAATTATTTCCACAAAAAATAATTAAGCCACTTTGCAAGCAGGTATGTTAACTTAAACCTGCAGAAGAGCATTTGCTGTGAACTCCAGATAATCTTCTCTGGGGAGGTAGCGGAGGCAGTAACTCTTTCTGGCCTGAATGAACGCTGGTGATCACTTCTAGCGTGTCTGAAGACTTGTGTATATCCTAGGAAATTTCTTGCCAGGTTTAACATACAAGATCAAAGTCAAGTCAGGCTTGAGTTAGAGCTAGCACCCTTTCCCCTAGAAAAGATTCATGTGTTTTTACTCATTCACTACTATGGCCATTTTTTTGGCATTGCTTTGAAACATGTGAATGGTCAGTTCAAATCTGGGCTCCATCTGTCCGCGGTGTAATCTCCGGTAGTGGCCAGCCCCAGCTGCTTCAGAGGAGGGTGCTCACACGCTTGTAGCACTTAGTACATTGATTCAGGACCCTGTGACTGAGGTCTGCGACACTATTGATTCTATTAATTTATGGGATAACCAGTCCTTTGGGAGAGTTTCTTCCTCATCTCCGTTAGTTAGAGATTGCTTTATCCTTTGCAGCAAGGAATTTTGCATCCCTTTCCATTGTAAGTTTTCTTTTCTTAAACTTTATCCCTGTGATTCTGGGTATCATTTATTTCAATTTCTGTGTTGTTTTTCTTTCTTTATGTTTTTTCCAACTCCACTGAACCCTGGCCTCAGAAATATCTTGGGGAATAAGCAGAAGAAGGTCTGCAGGTGAACTCTGCTTCTATAAAATATAGATCCTTTTGTCAGCTTTGTTTTGTTTCACCAAAAATTGCCAAAATACCCTTGGAGCCTGTTCTCTCACTACATTTTCATTTTAAATAGGAAACGCCAAAGGCGGCTGACATAAACCTCTTCTCATATACTTCCAATTTTATTTTACCAAATTCTGAGTCATCATTTGCTGCCAGCAACTCCACCTCTTTTATCCAGGAGCTGGGGACACTGCTCTTGCTGCTAGGATGGAATTGCAGGAGTGGGGTTAGGAGCAGGCTCCAGGGCCGAGTGTCCCACCAGGTCACTGGCTGAGGCTGCAAAACCCCGGCTGTATTTCACAGGGAGCTGCTCTCTGAAAGCTGGTTTGTCACAAGAGCAGCTTGTGCAGACTTTGCTGGAGGTTCCCCAGCACCAGGGTGTCGGGGAGAGGAGCCCTTTTGTAGGAAGAGCACGATATCAGGTGGCTGAACTGCTCTTGCTGTGCCCATCAGGGTATGGGGACCACCAGCACCCTCCGAGCTGAGGAATGACCTCTGGGACCCCTTGCGTGTGCCGGGACTGCCGTGGCCCTAGTGCTGTACACCATGCAAATAAAGCCATGACCTCAAGTGAGGGGCAGGTCAAAACGCTGGGCACTCAGGAGCGTGGTGGCCATAGTGGGATGGATGCAGAAATCGGTCATTTCTCATGGCTGTTACGGGGAATGGGAGTCTGAAAAATGTTAACTAGGAGTTAGTAAAATATTTGCTTTTCTTGAACTTTCTTTACAAGTGCTGAAGCAAACCTTGGCCTTGGGGATGTTACTTTCCTTCCTTCTCTGATCACAAGTCAAACGTAAAGAAAAATTTTCCCAAACCTTTAGCACTCAGGAAACATTGCCTCACTTCTCTGGTGATGCTGAAGGAGTAAGAAAAAACCCCTGCATCCCCGAGCACCCCCTTCCCCAGCCCAGCTCAGCTCCAGGGCTGAGTCTCCCAGGGGGAGAGAAGCAGCATCTTGTTTGGCAGCTGCAGCGTGCTGATTTGGGAAACATGGTCTGGCAGCTCTGCCTTCACCTGCAGGGTGGTTTTGAGGCAAGTTTTCAGCACCCATTTCCCTTCGAAGACTGAGGTGAAGATGGCAACCTCCTCTGTGAAGAGCTTGGAGCTCTGTGAATGCAAAGTGCTGCCTAAGAGCAGGTTATTGCTGCTGCCCTGGGGCAAACGGGGAGCTGGGCTCCGTATCGCGGTCCCATTTCTTCCTCTGCACCTACTGCAATATCTAACGGGTTGGAGGGGATGTGGTGTTCTCCATTAATTAAAATCCTAGCTCAGGAGGAGGTTTAAGCTTGCTGTTATCTTAGTATTTAGTGGTTAGGTGCTGGAAGAGCCGGTGTGGTGCCGGCGGTGGTTTAGGGCCGCGGTTGCCTTGTGGCTGGGAAAGCCGGGGCTGCGGTGGCACGCGGCGGCTGGGTACCGCACGGCCTGCCTGGAGAGGCACTGCTTTAATGCAGGTGCTAAGCCCGGGCGCTTGAAAGAAGCTTTGCCTAAATCCTAGTCTGAGGTGGACACCTTAACTTCCCCAGCCGGCTTTGATGTGCTCACGGAGGCCTCTTGCTTGAGCTGCGGTGCTGGCTGCGCTGCGATGGTTATTGGAGTCGGGAAGGGAGAGGAGGCACGGGCACTGGATGGGGCAGCATGGATGGAGCCGAGCTCTCCCGAGTCCCCCACCAGGCTTAATCCGCAGCCCACCACGCTGTCCTGCAAATCTCCCCTCAGCTCCCAAAGCCCAAGGCAGGAGCGGCATCACCTCCATCTCCCACTGGCACCCCCGGCCTCTGTGCGTGCCTCGGCGTTGTGCGGAGGTGGCGAAGGTCAGATGTCTTCTGAGCATCAGATTAAAAAAGATGGGGGGTGGATGCATTTTTTTTTTTAAAAAAGAGAAAAAAAGAAACAGTAAATGCATCAAATAATAATAAAAACCCACCCTTTTCTTTGAGCCTGAATGTATGCTGGTGCAGTGCTTAGGGGATTAATCTCTTAAAAAATAAGTGCCATGTGAGTAGACAGGCAGTGATTAAGGTTTTAACTGATCAGTCTGCGTCTGACAGTGAACCAGCTATTATCTTAACGGAATCAAACGAACATTCAGAGCCTCCGCTCAGCCCCAAACATGAAAGGAGATGTCATCTGCTGGCAGTTGGCAAGCCGCAGGGGAAGGGAGAGAGAGAGAGGGAGAAAGAAGGAAGGAAGGAAAGCAAAACAAGGGTGAGAAAAAGGGGGAAAGGGAGGCAGGGAAAGGAAGGGAGGGGAAAGAGGGAGAAGGAGTGAGAAAGGATGGAGGTGTAAATAAAAGGAAGCAACAGAGAGAAAAAGAAAGATAAAAGGAAAGGAAAACAGTAGAGGCTTGAAAAGGTGTGGAAGTGTGCTCTGCTCTTGCGGTTCTTTCCTTCCTACTTTCCTCAATGGTTTGGAAACTGTTCCCTGAGCAAGCTGGGCCTTTGGCAGCCCTCTCCAACCCTTGCCCTGGCTTTTCCCACACTGGCTGTCGCGCTTGCCGCCAAGGTCTCCTCTAAACCAGGGAGGTCTAGCACTCTTGAACCTGAGGTCAAAAACAAGAGGGAGGAAAAGAATGGCCTTCAGGCCAGAGGAAGAAACCAGGGCAACCAAGCTCTTACCGTGATAAAAGGGCTTTATCTCAAAGCACTTAAACAAAACACACAAGCCTGAGAGAAGAGGCTCTGTCAAGTGTCTGCCAGGGCCATAGGGGAGATTGCAAATCCCTGCAGGATCGAGGGACTCTTTCTTTACACTGTGCAGACCCTGGAGCTGGGGCCGGTGCAGGTGATGGGCGCTGGGGAAGGGAGGGCAGGAGGGATTTACCTTGGCTGGAGGCTGGCAGCCAGTGTAGAGACAACAGTAATTCATGGGAGCTGCTTAACCACAGATCAGAGGGGAGCAGCCTGGAAGTGAATGGCTATTAAAGAAAAGATCAAGGGCAGAGAGAGCAGGATGTGGGTCTGGAGAGGGGCAGGAGAGGAGAGGAGACAAGGAGACATCCAGGAGCGGGTGGACACAGTCCCATTCCCTTCCTTTGGAGGTTTAGTGTAAATCAGTCTCATCCCTCTGCAGTCAGTGGATTGATGCAGTTTACAGGAGCAGCCCTCTGCAAAATCAGGAGCCAGGCTGGCCTCAGGGACAGAGCATTTTCCCCTGGGACGTCTGGGGCAATTGCAGTTTCCAGTGCAGGGGAATGTGGGCTGGAGGAGGAAGAGGCTGCCTGGCAGAGAAGCAGGAGCTGCCTGATCATGTTTGCATGGTCAGTTCACATCAAGGGGGACAGCAGGATTTATGGTCTCAAGGGCAAAGAAGTAGCTTGGGCTGGAGGAGAAATGAAGATCCGAAATAACGGGGGCTTATTGGCCTGAGGGCTGCAGTCAGTGGAGTAAGGTGGCACGGCTGGGAGATGACTGAGTCCGAAGGGTCGAGGGTGTAAGCTAAGAAGGAGTTAGAGAGGAGACCAGGGGAGGCCTGGAGCTTGCTTGGCCTCTTGTAAAAGATTACAGGCAGGATTACTCCAGAGAGGGGAGGACAGGTCTCTGGGTTGTTTCCTAATGCACGGGAAGGGGAGTTATACACGCTGGAGAAAGGCAAACATCTTGGAGCAGAGCTGAAGGTCCCAGTCCCAGAGAGCCAACGGTGCCTGCCATCCCCTGGACTTCCAGCCCGAGGGCCCCAAGGGTGCCCTTTGCAGCAGTTGGCCTCTGACACAGATCCACCTTTATGGGCAGCCAAATGCCACTGACGTAAAGGGTTAAAGGGTTGGAGACAGTGCCCTGCCAGGACACCCCACCACCCCGAGGATCTCCAGGCTGCAAATCCCACCCGCTTAACTCCTTGTGGTACCCTGCTCCGAAAAGCCAGGCTGTTTCCTAGGGCTGATCTCCTCCCTCGTCCCTTTGGGACTCAGCTCCATCCCTCCCCATTTCTCACTGAAAGAAATGTGTTGCTTTGTGCCAGAAATCCCCTCTTTTGGGGGAGATGTCCTGCTCTGGCCTGAGGTGCTGCTCTCCATCTGCCTGCTAGGATCCCCTCCTTGTTCTCTGGGCTTTGGCAGATGGCACATCCTCAGCCCCACCAGTGGGGCCCAGCACACTTGCTGGGGCCCCATATGGCTCCTTATGAAGACAGGTGACCCCAGGTAGATCCCTCTTGTCCCTTGCCTGCACTGTCCACAGGCCAACGAGGACCTGCTGCAGCTCGGTGAATCGCAGCACACGGAGAACCCTGAGGAGCCGCCCAGCGATGAATTTCCCTCGGCGCAGACACCACTGCCAGGCTGTTATTCCTCCGTGCTCTCCCTCCTGACTCCGTCTGTCTGCATGGTGCTACCGCTCCATGCCAAGAGGGCTACGGGACCGCCAGGGTCACGACTGCCCCATTACGGGGCGAGATTTATCATTGGCAGGTGTGCTGCGGGATGGTATATTATCCAGGATTATGAACTGTAACAGGATAATCTCTCTAATGTAATTCAAGCTCTCGACATGGCTTATGGCTCCTTAATGTACCTCAGACTGAAGAATTACAAGAACATTTTCCCCCCTCCCTACCTTGTCAGCTCCTAAATGATTTAGGCAATCGCCTGAAGCCAGATCTTGGCCTCCAGTCATAACTCAGAGCAGTTCAGTAAATATGATGGGGAAGGAGTTTTCCTGGCTTTGCTCTTTCTTCCTTCCACTGTGCTCAGCCCTCGCTTAGCCAGGGAGTGAGCAGGGAGAGCTGGGGCACGCGGTCCTGCCCTCACCTCCCTGTTGTCCTGTGGGCTCCCTCTACTCCCTGTCCGTAGCTTTCAGGATGACTTGCTGCCATGCAGACCCTTGAGAACGGGGCACGGAGCACCCTGGGAGGCACGGGATGTTCAGTAGATGCTCTCTTGGGAGGATTGTGCCTTGGGTAACCCTGGGGTTGTCCCCCTTAGAGCATCGCCTCTCCCCAGTGCACCAGCGGCCACCGCAGCAGCACAGTGTCCCAGGCAGGTGATCGATGCCTGCGAGAGATTTTCTCCACAGCAAGGGAAGTCCCCTTGCATGCGCCTGGGGCACGGCACTAAGCCACCTTCAGCAGCGAAGGGCACCTTCCCAAGGTCTCTGCAACATCTCTGAGAGATGAGACCCTCCTCTGAGCAGACTGGCAGGATGAAATCTCTGCCATCACCAGCAAGACAGATTGTCAGCCACCTGAAGGAGGTTTTTTTTTTTATTTCTTTTTTTTCCCTTTCCTGGAAGCTTCTCCAAGACAGAGCCTCATAAATCTCACCTCCCAAACCCCTCAGGCGGCCTGCTGTCTACATCCTCTCCATCTTCCTTTCTGTTCCCCACCGTGAGGCACTGGGAGGCAGACGCGTGATGCCAAGAGCCCAAGGTGGGAGGCAGAACACCCCCGCCTTTCTGTCCCTGCCTTGCCACGCGCCTGCTGGGACCTTAGTGGCATCTGGCAATGCCTTTCTCTCCCTTGTGTTGTGGGGTCTCCTGGTGGGGACAGTGTGGCTTAGAGGGTCTGTCTCAGATCTTCCTGGGGCTACTGTAATATGAGTGATTAATAGCAACCAGCCCCTCTCAAACACTGGGAACCAGCGCAGCCGCCCGCTGGATTCCCCTTTGGGTAACGCAGCAATTAGCGCTTTGGTATAAAATCACCCCGTGGAGGCAGTTACTCGTGTGGATGTCCAGGCTTGCTCCGTGCCCTCCCGCTAAGCCAAGAGGAAACTTTCCCATCTTTTATGTAATTGGCGCTTAATTCTACCTCTCTGTTCATTGCTTTGGTGGGGATTGTGGTGCTGATTTGAAGTGGAGTCGGGTTCATTTCCATGGGTGAGGTTCAAGGTGTAAAGCATGGGAAAGATGAGCAATTAAGATGACACTGGGACGGGCCCCTCGGTCTCAGCAATCTCCTGGGCTGGGGCTGCACCAAGGAGGCAGGGAGCAGCAGGAGTCCAGTCCAGCGCTTGCTGAGACCTGCCAGGAGCCCTCCTCTGAATCCCCTGTCCTCTGGTCACCCCTTTTCGTGCTCCTGGGGGCTCCCCCAGCAGCAGGGCGGTCTCAGTCCCACCATACCCTCTCCTGCAGCTGCCTCAGTGACCCCCATGACAAATTAAACTTTGTAAATGAAGCGGGGGGGGGGGGAGGAGGGAGGAAAGAAAGCAAAAGAGGAGAAAAAAGCAGAGATTAAGAACAGGAACTGCAGGGATACAGCTTCCACTCGGCAACCGACTTAAAATAAACATCAGATACGCAGAGTGGGGCCGGGAACCCGCCGCGACTCGGAAAAAAAGTGATGCTGGAAAAAAATATATATCCTTTAGCATTACCGGTTTTAGGGCAGATGTGACTGGGTTACCTGTTGCTAATGTGAGCGTGGCAGATGTGTGAAGTGCTGAGTGAAGGCTGGAGGGGGAAGGAAAAGGGGCATGTGCAAAAAGGAGGAAGGGGAAGGCAGAGATAATGCACAGAGGAGAGAGCGGGTAGAGATGCAGCGTGGAGCTGGTGAGCAAAGGAGTAGCTGAGCTGCTCCTCGGTGGAGACGACAGTGATTTCCCTGTCAGCACGTCTCGGGGTCCTGCCCAGAGCCTCACCAAGGCCAAGCGGGTCTGCCAAGGCCCACCTCTGTGCAGGGGGTTGCACGATGCAGACATGTGCATCCTGCTGCTGCTGGGACTGCCAGTGCCCGGGGACCGCCCTGGGCACTGCTCAGTGCCTGCTGTGGGCTGTGTGCCCGCGGAGGTGGACATCCAGGAGCTGCCCAGGGGGGTGAGGTCTGCAGTGCCCCTGTCTCAGGCTCACAGGGGCTCAGGAGAGGAAGATAACCCTGGAGAGATGGAAAGCAAAGGGATGAAAGAGTAAAGGAGGGAGATGAAGGGCTTCAAAGGGACCCAGCCAGCTGGTTGCACTTGCTGGAGAAGGGGACGCGAGGGTGACTCTGTGACTCCTCCAAAGGACAAGTCCGGGAGCTGCGGGCGCCCGAGCAGAGACCAGAGGAGAGGCAACAAGAAAGCAGAGGGTCCTTTAGAAATCTGGAGGCAGTGCGTGTCGTGTTGAAGCGTGACGCCCTTCCTGATCCCCAGCCTGCGGGCAGGGCACCAGCCGGGGAGCTCCAGGCAGCTGTATTTACTGTTGCTATTTGTTGTCACCCTGGCAGCCTCCGCAATGTGAATTTTCTGTGTCACTGGCTGAGAGGATTCCAGGCAGGTTTTTGATAATGTGGTTTTTTGTAAACCAGGGAGGGAGAGGGGGGAAAAGAAGCCACAGGCTAGAAAACTGCTTGGCCCAGAGCTTTTAACTCCTTCGTCGCCAAATGCGTTTGGCTGGAGTTTGTGGTTAAAGCATCAGAGTTTTGCTGGAGATCTGGATACAGCCGCCTGTTCTCCCTGCCTGCAGCAGGAGGAGGGAAGCGAGGGCACTTGGTTGCTGTAGGAGGGATGTGCCAGCCCTCCCTGGGCGCTTGTGCACACACTTCCAGTTTGGGGAGCAGGGCGGGATTTTTGCACAAGATGCATTAGAGGATCCTTAGGGCCCTGGTGGGGCCAGTCACTCCTGCAGGACTCTGTAGGGATCCCTGCCTGATGCCCTGTGGAGTGGGTTAAAGAAGGAGCGGTTCAAGGCTTTCCCCATGAGCCAGACGACAGCTAGGGGAGAAGGATTAGGTGTGTGGGCCAAGCAGGTACTGGTACAGGTTGGGGGTGGCTTTGAACCAGGACTGGCAAATGTGGCATTTCCACTACGTGGTCCTTCACAGCGATGTCGGCCCATCCCTGAATTCCCAGCATCAATTAAACCCCAGGCATCCTTCGGCAGCTCCCCACAACCCTGCCCGCTTACCCCACTTCCTCCCCGCGTATCTCTTCCCTACCCATTGCTTGGGATGTGTGTGCCCAATCACCCCGTGCCTCAGTTTCCCCTCCTGTAAAAGGGGGAGAAAGCTGAGAAAGCGCTGGCAGAAAGCAGTGCCCAGCTCATGGCATCGATCTTCAGGGGTGGCCAGAGGCAGTGCCACCGTTGTCCAGGCAGGTACCCACCTGGCACGTGCTCCCCGCCAGGCCCGCAGCGAGGAGTCTGCATCCCTGCAGTCCGGAGCCCGAGGCTCTTGCCACTTGAAAGCCAGACAAGAGATTGCAGAGGGTTTGATCTCATCGTAAACAAACTCAAAATCCAAGTTTAATCTTCTCCTCCTTTGTTTTCGGGCAAACAGAGCAGCAGCATCTGTCCCCTCCCTGCACTGCTGCCAGATCTCTCAAGACGGGGGGAAAAGCAGCACCAGAATCCGTTCTTTCTTCCTTTCTTTCTTTTTTCTTTCCTTTTTGTCTGGCTTGTGCTTCGGATAATTAGTGTATCATGGAGAGATAGTGTTGGGGGACAGGAAGGAAAAGCTGTTTATACAGTGAAGTAACTGGCAAAGCATCTTCAGACCTGTCTCTGCTTCCCAGGTGGCACCTCCGGCTTAACCGCTTCCTTGCTGCGACACAGAAGGGATCTCTGCCAACCTTTGCCATCTCCTCCCAAATAACTTCCTCGGATTAACCCTTTGTTCCTCGGATTAACCCTTTGCTCGCTCACCCAGAGGAGAAAGGGAGAGTTTCCTCCTTGTCTGGTACCTAATTTCTAAGTAGACATTGCTAGAGGAGGGAGCAGTGACCCAGGGCCATGCGTGGAACAAAGAATAAAACCTTAAATCTGTGTGGTCAGGAAAACATGGGGCTTTTCAGCCCCGTGTTTCTAGTTTATGCAGCCAGCAGTGCTGCTCTGGAGTCCCTCTGGTCAGCCTTGGTCCCCTTAGGAGAGGGGAAACTGAGGCACCAAGTTGTCTAGGCTCAACCAGCAGAGCAGTGCTAGAGAGCAGCTCCAGCACAGCTTCCCTCTGAAAGCCCATCAGGTTTAACACCTTCCTCAAACCACATCAGAAGCTGCCGGTCACCTTTGCTTCCCCAGCCAGCAGCCCCTCAGATTTAACACTTCTCTCACCCGGGCAGCAGCAGCTCTGTGAGCCGACCTGATTGACACTTGATTGACAGAGCCAATTAGCCAAACTAAGCCAGCTGCATTCAACTTGCTCCTCCAGAAGGCTGGGGGAGGAGAGGAGAAGCAGAGGGGAGGCCAGAATCCAATTCCTCTCCCATCAGGCGTGATTGCTGTTTTTGTTTTATTCTCAGCCTTTTTTCAGATGTCTTGGAGACGCTGCATCTCTTTTCCTGGATGCCATTCAAATAGTGCTCACCAGCGTCCCGTTCAGTTGTCAGAGAGTGTGAGGGGGTTGTCATCACCTGGGCACGTTTTCCCAGCTCTGGGATTTCCCCAGGTAAAATGGGGAACTCTTCGTGCCGTAACATGTTCCAGATTCAAGTGCAATCCCCACTCCTTGCACCCAGGCACGGAGGATGGCGCAGAGGGATGCAAGAGGCAGCCAGGGCCTTGGTGGGTTGGTCACAGAAGTGGGCAGGGACCTGGCTGGGCTTTCTTTTCTCTTCTGCTTGTCCCTTTGGCGTGGGGAGTTGGTGGCGGTTTGAAAAGAAGCAGCTCAAGGAGGCTTGGTTGGGAGAAGGAAGGCCAGGAACACGCAGTCACAATAAGGACAGGCTGTGCATGGAGTTTGTCTCTCCGGAGATCTGGGTTTCTTCTTTCTCAATGTTTTTTGACTCATTTCCTCAGCTCGCAGTCAGATATTTACTTAACCTTGCAACCGTGCTGCACGGGGAATGCCAAGTTTGGGGGCTGCAAGCGCTCTCCCTGCTGCCGTGTTTATACAGGGAGGCTCACACGCTCTGCACACACGCGCGTGCGGGCACGAGCAGCCCTCGGGCACACACACGCTTGTGCACGGCAGACACGGGCTTGTCAGCGCAGAGGCAGCACCTCGCTCCCTGCTCACGGCAGGGCTCCAGCGGGCAGCGGGGCGCAGGCACCTGCCAGCACTTCAGTGTCCGTCGCGCTCTGCTCTGGCCCAGGCACTGCTGTGACAGACCCATCGTACACGCCGCAGACACATTTGGCCATGCCAAGCCCACATGGTGCAGGAGACAAATCTCTCTGTATATTTTGTACCCCTGTGCCCCAGATCCTTGCATATCCATCAGGTGGACTTTGCACATAAATGATCACAGAGTATATGTTTTCATCCAAGCATAGAGCAACCAATGCATGGATTTTAGTCACCTCTGTGGTGCTGTGGAGAACCACAACACTGCAAAGTGGGGAAGCCCACTCCAGGGGTCACGCTTTTTTTGTTGGGGTGGGCCAGGCATGTCTGTGACCTGTTGTTCAGGCTTCTTGCTTCCCAGCTGTTTTCCCCAGCCCAGCTCAGATGTTGCCATGCTCCCTCAAAGCCTGCCTTGTGTTGAGTTTCTGGGACCCAAAGCCTCTTTTATGGGTGTAGAATCAGCCCTTGCTGACCACCACCAAGGTCTGGACAGATCCCAAAGTCTTTACAGATTGTGACCACTGTTGAAAGGGTTCATTTCTTCCTCTAATGAGATGCAGCCCTCGCTGGGGGCACTGCAGCAGCTGTTTGGCAGCTCATAGCAACCAGGCACAACAATTTGGTGGAGGGATAGAGAGGAACATAGTTTCAGCCGGGCCAGGGGGTTCATATCGCTCTTCCTGCAACGCTTCTCTAGCTTCTGCAATAGCTGTAGCTGGCCAAGAGATCCCATCCAAGGAGCCTTCAGGAACAGCGACACTTGCAGTGCAGATGGGGTGGAGAAAGCCGCAGCGAGCACAGAGTTTGCACGGTCCCTGCAGCCCGGCCAGGGTGCAGCGGGGACGGCCCTGACTCCGAGGAGAGCATCCAGCCTGGTCACCCAGACCGCTCACTGCAGAGCCACGAGGCGCCTTCTCAGTCCCAGCCGCTTTCACCTGCACCAGCCGAGAACAAACAGCTGAAATCTACTGGACGGAGGCCACGAGCGCGTTGCACAGCCTGCCTGGTGTGCCAGAGAGCCTCCTCCTCCCCGCAGCCGGCAGCCACCGCGGCCAGCTGATGGCAGAGGCTTCCCAAGGGCAGGGAGCGGGCAGGAGCCACGAGCAGTGCCCGTGTGCCAGGCAGGAAACACTTGTGTGTGTCTGCAGCTGGGAGAGGCGAGCACAAGGGCCCCTGCACAACGCCGCCGACACACGGAAACTCACGGGGAGCTTCTCTTGCAATCGATTTTTGCCCCAGCTAAGTGCACATGAAAAAGTCATTCAAGAAGCCACTTGAAAACAGTCTCTCACTCTTACATGTACGCACACACTCAGGGTGTCAAATGGTTTTGAATCAGCCAAGAAAGGTCTGATCAACATTAGATGAATGGAAAGAATCCGGCTAATTTAGTGAGCTTTGGATCCAGCCCTGAGTTATTAGGAAGTAGCTATCAAACCTTGAAGCAGGCAGCCGAGAGAAGTGAAACTCTACCCAGGTGTTAGAGATCCTTAAACAGGGAAGGAATTTTTCTTCCCCTTGGCCCTGGAACAACAACAATAGCACTTTTTTTTTTCTTAAAGCCTATTTCTGAACAAAGCAGGCAGGCAATTATCATCATCATCCTCCTCATCGTTGTTACCTGAAGCTGTTTGAAGTCAGAAGTGGTCACTTTGCCAAGGGTTCGCACCCTCTGGCCTCTGCCAGCAGCTCTTACACACACACCCCCGGGTGCTGCAGGGCTCTGCTCCTCCGGGGCAGTTACACAAAGGAGTTGCAGAGAGCAGCAATGCTGAATGCACCGTACAGCCAAGTGTTTGCCAAGGGGACTCGTGGGGCGAGATTTTAAAGCGAGTACGGCAGAGAAGGAGGAAACTGGCAATAGTCCTGGAAATTTAAAGCTCTTTCATTGCCCAGTGCTTTAAAATAAGAAGTATTTGTGATAAATTAATGAATTAATATTGTTCTGCCTCCCTAAGTCATCTCACTCGCGCTCCCTCTCTGGGAATAGAAACCATATAAGTATCTCAGCGGATAAACACAACTCTCAGCCTCGCCGCTTGTCCTCGCCCCAGCTGCCTAACGGCGAGGGGAGTGTGATTCCCCTAATTCCCTTGATCCCAGTAACACGTCCCGGGAGGGGCTGTGGCTGCCAGGGAGGTTCCTGCACCACGTTACGGCTTCGCTGGCTTGTGCAGGTCCTTCCCGGAACCCGCCTTCCCGGCTCGAGCGTTTCTGGGAATGAGGTCCCAGGGCTGTTGGTTTGGGGAGCCTGCCAGGATGGTGGGGATTTGGGGGAAATGCATGGGGCCCCTGCTTTGGTTAACCCCTTCCCCACCGGCAACATGTTCGGAAGCTACCACAGGGGTGGGCCCCGGCTCTCCGGGGTGGCTGTGGCGAGGTGCGACGGACAGCACCTCACTCTGCACCACCAGCCCCAGGAACGAGTGTCTCAGCCTCGTGCATCCCCCCTCTCCGTGTCTACCTAGAGATGATGCTTCCCTGGGTTTCTAGGGGAAAAAGGAAGGGAGGGAAGAAATTTTCAGCCAGCGCAAGGCAGCAAGAGCCAAGTCTGAGCCTTGCAAATCTCCGGCCCATACCGCACGGGTTAAGCGAGCCGAGAGGGCTGTGTGTGCTAAGGTCAACACAGGCTGCACCTGCCCACAGGCTCCTGTGCACGGCAGCACAATTGATGGCTTGTTCCTTTCATAAGTGCCGTTGGAGCGCGGTGCCCAGGCCCCGAGCCAGCCTGCTGATCACATAAAATATTATTTGTGTTTAAAAATTCCAGTAATTGACTATGCACCGTTTTTTTCCAAGCCTTCTGCCAAGGGCAGTAAAATCAAAATCCGTCCCAGGTTATTTTCATCATGCAAATTCCCATTTCTGTAAACAGGAGTAAAGCAGCAAGACCCACTGCTCGCAGCCGCTGCGCTGGGCGGGCAGCCAGCGAGAGCGGGGAGCCGGCCGGAGCGGGGGGATCCGCGCCGGGAGCGGGCAGTGGCGCAAGGTGCAGCCGCTGAGAGCCCTCCCTGCCCCAGGGGAGCGGAGAAGAGGGGATGTGGGGCTTGTCTGTCCTCTTGTCCCCTCCTGGGACAGCCTACATCTTCCACTCCTGTCGTCCCAACTCCTCCCTCTGTGAGATCTTTCTCCCGGGATGCTCGCTGGAGCCCAGCTCCTCTCCTTGCCCTGCTGCTGACTCCTAGCTCACACCAGCTGCTCAACCCCGGGTCTTGGGATGCTCTAATCTTACGCAGGGATCTGCCCAGTCCTCACCTCTCATATATCAACCCAGCCTGGAAGAAGGGAGTGTCCCTTAGACGGGAACTCGGCATTTCCTGATGGAAACCCCCTTGCAGGCTGTGTGGAAACAGAGGCATCCGCAGGCGGTGTGCGGCGGGTTCTGGCTGGGTTGCTCGGGCAGGCTGCCCTGGTGGGTGCACCCCACGCTCCCCCCTGATCCCAGGGCACACAGCTCAGGGGTGATGGTGGGGGGAAAAGTGCTGCTGAGCCACAGTGGGGCAAGGCTGGACCCCCCTCCCCATCTTCTCACCTCCCCAGCTCCACCACTGTTTCTCACACAACTGAAATGAGGCACAGAAACCCGATGAGACCCACTGGGGCTGGCACAGACCCTTGTGGCAGGAGGCTCTGGTGATGGTTTGCAGCCATCCGTGGACGCTGCAAGAACCGCAGTGTAATGAGAGATGTCCCAAGCCAGGACTCATACCCTAAATCCTCAGGGGAAGCCTCTTTAGCATAATCTGAGTGTCTCAGGGCAGAACTGGCAGAACGGTGCTCCCCAAACTGTGGAAAATGAGGAGCAGATCTGTAGGAGACCCTGGTTATTTGCAGTTTCTAGAGCTGCACAGGCTTTGAGGTTTCAAGGCCAGGGTTAGGAAGAGGTCTAGAAAGCAACAGAAAGCATTACCAAAAAATCCCCAAAACTTCAGAAGCTGCGTTAGAGAGAATAACAAGCTCTAACTCTATGCCATGGGGCATGCACCGGCATGGACGGGCTGAGGTTAGGGCCATCAGCTAGATGAATTATCCCATTCTCGCTCATTATGAGACCTCTTTGTACCCATTTTGGAAACCTGTGGGCACAGCTGAGGTTCGGGGTGGGCCACTGGGCCACACAAGCCCCTGCCCTACTTGGAAATGGCAGTTTTGTGTTCCTATGGGCCTTTTGGTTTTGCATGCATAAGCAAAGATGACATTTTATCCTCTTTACAGAGAAGGGCGGGAGACCTCGCTAAGAATTCACATCTGTTTTGGAAACAAGTCAACGCAGGAAAACTACCCACATGGAGCAGTAATGTGGTTTTGATTGTATTGCACTCTATAGAAAGTAGCACACACGTATTAAACTATATTAGACAGTATAATAATAGCTTACGGTTAGTCTGCCTTTCATCTGGACGTGCTTCACAAACGTCACAGGGATGCAGAAACCTCTTTCACTGCCACTGAGATGCAACCACCTCTGTTGCATCTCTGCAAATTTGGATCAGCATCAGACAACCATCCGCCCAGAAATCCTTGGCAGGATGCAGGGAAGATGGACTTTGGGATCCGAAAGGTTCCTGTCCCCCGCACGCCCCGAGTTTAACATCCAGGGAACGGTAAAATCTAAAAGCGAATGGCTGAGTAATGACTACAGGGAGGCAACTGCATTATGGTTTATTTTCAGGTGATCCCTGCAGTCTATATCTTGGCTAATTACTTTGGCTCCATCTTAAATGTTGCATGATTAATAGATATGGCTGTGTGTTTAACTAAAACCTATCACGTTTGAAGGGAATAATAACAATAATAAGTTTTTCCATCCATTGAGATCCAGACCACTTATGATAATTAAAATTGCATGACACTGCCAGTGAGGGTCTTGAGCTAGTTTCCAGTTACCCAGGTAATCCTGTTCTGCCTCCCTTTATTGCTCCAGGGATCTCAAGTGGATACTGGCATTTTATTTTATTTTTCCCTTTTCCTCCTGGACTGCTGCATTGTTCTGTGACACGGCCGACAGCTTCTGTCCTGCGGCATGGTCTGGCAAAGCACTTTTTGATGTAAACAGGCCAGGCACCGAGGAGCAGGACCCCCACGGAAGGCCGAGTGCTGGTGGGATGATGCAGGGTGCGTGTGCTCTGAATCCAGCCGGGAGCAGAGGCAGCAGAGGGGGCAAAAATGCTGCTCCAGGAGCACGTCCAGCTCCGCTTTGAATTTTGCCTGCTGGGCCCTTCTTTGGTCAGGGTCCCGCTCATCACTTACGTGACTCGTTTCATGGCAGAGGAGATGACTGCTCGCCTGTGTTGTTTATACGGCAGCAGTGAGTAACAGGCTCAGCTCGGCGACTGCAGGCGGCTTTGTACAAACAAGGAGATGAGAGGCAGAGGGGAGGGATCGAGGTTCGAAATACCGGCCGTAAACACAACACGTTTCAAGTAAAGACAACTTGTAGCGGGGTGATCCAAACTAACAAATGTTGCAAGAGCGGAGCAACAGGGAGGGCGACGCACGCCCGCGTGCCAGCGCGGAGCTGAGCTTTCACAATAAATGATTAAAGCGTGGTTCAGATCCCGTCAAATGGAACGGTGCTAATCTAATCACAATCCATCTGGTACCGCCACATCTGTCCCAACACCTCCACCTCTTCATTTTCAATCAGCCTTAAATAGTACATAATTATTAATGTCTACCCGCCTGTCAGACGGCGCGGGGGATTCACTTATCTCTCAAGATCGGCTAAGGCAAGACACTGATATCGATGGATCTAGTGCCAGGCTCAGAGGGCAATAAGCCTTTTGCCCTTGGTTTCAGTCCTCCCTCGGGCACTGTGGCTGCAGGGACGGGAGGGGAGGGTCATGCAGAGACTCTCAAAGCCAGCACCAGCAGCAGGCAGTGGATGGTGACCGTCTCATTCATCAGCATCGCTTCTCTCCGTCACCGCTCGCTCGCAGCAGCAGGTCAGGGTGGGTGTCTCAGGCTGAGGAAAGGCAAGGAGATGTGCTTGAGCTTGAGTCTGTGGAAGTGAATATCCCACTTACACTGGACCCTTGGGCAGCCCAGGGCCAGCTCAGGTACATGGAGCCTGATCGCCTGGGCAAGGCTGTCCCAACCTGTGGGGGACCTGCTTTCTGGGGACCTGCTGTGCTGTGTGCTGCACGGCTGCTCCGTGCAACACGAGTGAGCTGGGAGGGAAAACCTCACGGGGACTGAGACAATTTACCTAAACCTTGGTGGATTGCTCTTCTCCAATCCAGAGCTTGCTGGCATTCACAGAAGCTGTTGCAATAGTTTTTTTCGGCTCTTCCAAGAAACAAGCCAACACCAAAGCCCCAGCTGCAAACACGTCCTGTGCCTTGGATAAAACCTGGGCTCAAACCTTTCCGTGTGGGCTCTTTGCAGCTCTGGGCCTCACTGACCAGCCAAACTAAGCAGGCCAACATCTTACCAATCCTTAGGATTTTTATTGTGAGTCTCCCAAAATCTGGAGATTTTTAAAGCCGCAGGAATCGTGTGGTTATGTGAAAATCTCGTCTCTTTCCTTTTTTATAAAAAAAATATTTTCTTGTCCTTGTGGCTGAGATAAAGCTCAAAAATATGAACTGGAGCAATGCGAAACCCAGAAAGTAAACATTGTTTTTTCTTGATGACTTTTAAGCTCGCTACCTCAGGTGGGGGAGACATGAGCCGTGATTTCCTGATGGTCAGGATTAAAGCCCTACTTCTGCCCAGATCAAGCAGTCAGGACCAAGCCTGTGACCCAACCCAAATATCTGCTCCGCTGCAACCGCTGAGCTCAGCTGAGCCAAAGGCAGGGAGGGAAGAGCTGGATGGCAAAGCTCAAAAACAGCCTTAAGAAAGTAAAGCCAAGAGCTGAGAGCAAATACCTTGTGAAAGTTGAGCGAGCCACCCCTGGATGTTTACAGAATAAGTTACCAAATAACCAGTGTCTTGGGGATATCTGGTGAGCCCTTGAAACAAATACTCGTTTTTTTGATCAGCACGATCGATCTGCAGCTGCCGCTCGGTGCTTAGGTGGATTTGGAGGTTGAAAGACGCTCGGTCGCAGTTCACAGTTTGTTCACAGACAAATCCTGCTGTTTTGTTTGTTTGCGGGCCTTTCTTCTCAGAGAGAGCCTGCTCAGCACGTCCAGGTGAGAAAGCTGCTTTCACACCACTCTGGGCATTTAAAGTAGGGGAGTTAAAGGCAGATCTGACGGAGGGGAGAGCTGAGCTGTAACAAGAAATGCTCCTCTCCATTCGGCTCAGGAGAGGCTGTTCCCATAGGGCTTGCAAAGGCAAAGACAAGGGGTGCAAATTGCTCCTTGGTGTAACAACGGAGGAGTCCAACTCAAGCCCCAGTGAGGTGGAGGAGCTGAGTAAAAGACCCATCTGTTCCCCAGGTCTTTGCCAATTCTGCCGGCTTCCTTAGAAGACCCAAAACCATCACTTGGGTCAGAAAGGGGCCAGGCTCTTGGATCTGGAGTTTGGGTGTTGAAAGGGGTGACAGCAGTTTGCTCTGGTCTGGGTCTATCCCAGCCTTCCAGCAACCGTTGGCCCATGGGCTGGTTTGCTTCAAAAATAAGAATAAATCAATGGTTTCTCTTGGCTTGGATGCAAAAGCTTGGGAAATGGCTGTGATTTATAGGCCTCTGTTTGGTTGGAGTTTCAGGCTTTCTTGAAGTCTGGGGGAAAATGTGGAGGATGCAACGAAGGAAGGAAAAAAACAAACCCCAGCTAGCTGAAACGAATGGCGATGTAACTCAGGCATGGGCCACGTGCTCCGTTTGTGGGTCCTTCCTGGCATCCCCAGGCATCGGGCCTGACTTTTGGGGCAGTTTTGCTCCCCACCCTAGAAAGATGTCCATGAAGGGGGAGAGAGCATTGCTCTGCTTTGCTCCCCAGGAAGCCACCCTGGCAGCTTTGTTGGTCTTTGGGTACAAATGTGACAGCAGCACGGAAAGCAGTGGCTGTCCCCAGCTGCAAGGTGAATGTTCCCAGGCTCCTCGTCCTCCCTGCCCATGTAGTCAACCTTGTCGGGCTTCCAGTGCCTCCCCTCGCCCCGTTCCCACTGTGCTCTCTGCCCCAGGAGAGGCTGGGGCTGCAGTCTTGGGGTCCCCTCTCTGCTTCTGCTCCCTTACCCCCAGGCACAACTGTGCCCATGTTGTACCCGGAGGCACAAGCAGGAGTCATGGCCCCTTGCAGTCGCCTCCAAGGTGTGACTGGGGAGGTGCAGGACAGGTCAGGACTATAAGGGAAACCTCTATAAGGGAAACCTCTATAAGGTGAGGGCTCTAGGGGCCGGATCCGGATCCGCAGCCAGCAGAGGGCACGGCACAGCCTGCGCAGCGCCCGCAGCACCCTCGGTGCAGCTCCCGGCTCCCAGCACAGCCCTCCCGTCTCAGCCCGCTTTTCTTCCCTCCCTTTCTGTTTCTTTCTTCCGTTTTATTGTCTCGATCATCTCTGGACACTGATTTCACTTTGATCTCCGGAAACTTTGGCATCGCTCCTAAAAAATATATGTATATTTAGGAAAAAAAAAGAAAGAAGAAGAAGAGCAAAGCCGAGCCTTTGTTCCCCACAGCTGTTGTCATGCTGTAGCAAATCTCCACACAGGTATTAAACGCTTACCATTGATCAAACAGCCGGTGGTCCAGCGTTACCGGCACGGAGCTGCTGAAGCCGGGTTATTTACACTAGAAATAATTTGGTTCCTGAGGTCTTGCTTGAGTTAAAGAGAAAAAAAAATAAAAGCGCAGAGCGGCAGGGAGGAGAGATGGCAGAGCTGCCGTCTGCCTAAATAGCACGGAGGGACCTGGGCCAGGTGCTTTGGGGATGCTGTGGGCCAGGACAGAAGCTCTGTCCAGGCAGGCACGAGGCCGTGAGATGTGGCATCCCACGAAGCCCTGGGATGTGGCTGTCCTGCTTCGTCCCCATGGGTACCCCGAAAACATTCGGTCCTCTAAGCTTCCCCGTCACCCCCAGCCTTGCAGCTCCCACAGTCCCATTGCCCTGGGGCTGGCACAGCAGAAGGCTGTGCCAAGGGACCTGCCTGGCCTGGGACATCCCGCTGAGGACACGGCGGGAGACGCACTGCTGGCTGGAGAGGCGAAAGCATCCTTCCCTCCTCCAGCGTGGGAAGCAGATGTCCGGGAAGCCAGGGACAGTGGGAGAGGGACCGGGGTGGCACAGGGCAGAGCCCTGCCTGCTGCTCCTGCCCGCCGTGCCCGCGGGACCATCCCTTGCTCCTGGTCACTGTCCCAGGGCTGCCCCTCGCTGCGGCGATGAAGTGAAGCACAGTGGGTACAGGAGCGAAGCCGGGGGGAGAGGCTGGGGCATCGTCTGGCTCCCACATGTGCCGAGGTTGTTAGGAAGATTTATAGGGGAGAATGCGAGGCTTTTTCTTTTTGGCTTTATAATAATACATTAGGCTTTTAACCTCTGACCGGGAGCTCTGGCAAGGGGATGATCCAGGCAGCATCGGGCGGCTCCCAGCCCTGCGGGGAAGGGGAGCGGGTGGGGAAGGGTCCCCCCGGTTGGGACCCCGGCACAGCCGCCGCCGCGGGGGCCGGGACGCGGTGCCGGAGGGGTTAACGCGGCGCGGAGGAATGTGAGAGTTTAGCGAGAGGCGTCGGCTGTCTTGAGGTCACCTGTGAGGGATTAGCCGGGCAGGCAGACAGTTGTTGTTTGAGGACTGTCTGAGGCCGGGGAAGGGGTGGCGGTGGGCCGGGGATGGAGAGGGAGGTGGCTGGGGGGCTGCGGGGAGCGTGGTGGCCCCGCGGGTGGGATCTTCCTGTCCTACTGCGCCGCTCTCAGATGCATTTGTGAAAGCCCAACTGTAAACTGGCTGTCTTTTCCACTAAGGAAATAAATCCATCACCAGTGGGAAGGGGAGGAACGGGAGCGGGGGGAAGGTGGGATGTCCCCCCAACGCCTGGCTGCAGCACGCCAAACCCTGCCAGACCCCAGCTGGGCAGCAGAGATGCTGGGGAGGAATTGAAATGTTGCAGTCATGGCCAAGACCCATCAGGGCTGTCCATGTGGGCTCCTTCCATGACAGGGACCACCAGACAGCTCCCTGCAGTGAGGGCCATGAGATCAGCTGGTCCTTGCTGGTGGGTTCCCAAGCGGAGCCTTGACTCTGTTGAACTCCCCAGCAAACTCCCTTTTCACTGGACTGGGCCGAGCCTTCACGCCTCGTGTTTGTACGTGTGCCTGAGCTGGCACCCACAAACAGGCCTGTTGGAAGCACAAGATGAGTGATGTTAACCAGCAGGTTCAGGAGGTTTGAACGAGAACTGACCTGTCCGTCTAAGGCTGCACCATGGCACCCAGCACCTCCCAAGCCTTTCAGACCCAAAACAACAGTAATTTCTCCTGTACCTCCAAGCCTGGAGAAAAAACCCACCATGATTCATTGCTGGGTCAACTGGCATGTTCATGTTTGTGGGGGCTGCGAGGGTGGACCGGGCACTTGTGGGTGTGCGGTATCCAGCCGGGCAGAGACAAGTGTGCAAGGGCAGCGTGGAGGAATTGCTTCATTTAACTCTGAGCACGATCAAGCTGAGGTTTTATACACTTTCCCATTGTCAAAACGGATGCCAAGGCTTGGTTGGGACTATGGTACCTGCCTCATTGCTGCCTTGCTGCTGACTCCCCGTAAAACCTCGCTCCCTCCACCGCGTCGTCCCCTGCCCCTGGCTTTGTGCTCTCTGAAGCAGGATCAGGGTATCTGTACTCTTTCCTGATGGCTTGTGATTTGAATCAACACATGAATTTTTCCTGTACCTCTTGCTGTAATATCTGGTGTGCCTCTGCAGATGAAGGGTATTATATGAGGATAAATTCTTAATCATCACAATGATCAATCATTCTTTACCTATAATTTAGTTGAAATTAATCCAGCAGATGAGCAGAGGGCCAAATGGTAACCTGTGTCCTGGGTATTTTTATTGACTTGGAAGGAGAGCATCTTCCATTAAAATAAAGAGGAAAACTTGAAAAAGTGCACCCAGAAGTTCTCCATTTTGAAAGGGAGAAAATAAAAAAAGAAAAACCCCACAGAATAAACATCTACTTTAAACAAACCTCATGATTTTTAAAGTCAGTGTCTGGGTTTGGGCTAGATCTGACTCATGGTTTTAAGTGCTGAAGGGAGGGTATGGAGCTGTAATAAGTAGGGAACACCCAGTGCTTACCTGCAGGAGGTTTATCCTTGTGGTTTATTTAAATAAAGGAGCCCAAGTTGCATTTCAGGGCTTGTAGTTGCCCTTACGCATTGCGTTTACATCAAGGAGACCTCTCTTTTGTGGAGCGCTGAGCAGGTTTGGTGATAAACCAGGAGGCCACGTGGCTGTCCTGCCCAAACGCTGATTGAGAAACCTTCTAACGCAAAGAGAGGCTCCCTGGGGCTAATGGATGCTTTTATTGCACCAGCGCTGTAATAAAACACAAAATAAAACAATTTTATTGAAATTAAAATGTAAATGGAAGATCTGTCTCACACCCCATCCCGCCCCCAGCCAGATCCGTGTCTGGCGGCAGGTAGAAATCCCAGCTCCGTCCGTGTTCGACGGGCTCCAGACCTGGGTCTGGGAATTGCGCTGAATCTGCCTCTTCTTCCATTGCAGGTTGCAGAGCCGGGTGCTGCACGGCGTGTAGGAGGGGAGAGACTCTGCCCCAGAGAGCTTGTGACCTGGGCCAGGACAGGGTGAGGGGAGGGACAGGGCTCCTGCTTCCCGGGGCGCTGAGCCACACAGGGAAGGAATAAATTGCTCAGAGTTTCCCGCTGGGGGATATCCGTAGCACTCAACTGTAATCTGCTCGTGGTCCTTGGGCAGTCAATGAATAGGGAGAGGTTTTTTCCAAAGGCAATGCCCGAGGGACTGGGCGAGGGGTGACATGGTGGGTCTGGGGGATGGCGACATCCCGGCTGTGCCAGCGGCTGGATTCAGGGACGATAGGACAAGAGGACATGGCCTCAAGCTTGGCCAGGGGAGGTTCAGGTTTCTTCTCAGCAAGGGTCATTAGCCATTGGAAGGGGCTGCCCAGGGAGGTGGTGGAGTCACCATCTCTGGAGGGGTTTGAGAAAAGACTGGACATGGCACTTAGTGCCATGGTCTAGTTGCCATGGTGGTGTCAGGGCAACGGTTGGACTCGATGATCCCAGAGGGCTCTTCCAACCTGGTTGATTCTGTGATTCTGTGACCCGCTCCTGACTCCTTCCCAGCTCTGCCCCTGAGCACGGCTCCTTTTCCTGCCTGTTTTGATAGTGCAAAGCAGCTGATGAGACAAATACCTGGGGGTGTGAGGGCCCTCTCAAGGTGGCACCATCCTGCTTGTGGTTTGTGGTGGCCAGCGCAGGTCCCCAGGGCAGAGGGCGTCTCCCCGAGAGATGCTCTCATCTCGGGCAGATGCACAGGCTTCAGGGGAAATCCCTGTTCACACTGGTGCTCGTGGGGTCACAGCCACCCCCGAACTCCTCTGGGAAGGGGTCTGGTTTGCCCAGGTCCATCTCAGGGCTGGTGGCAGCAGGAGCCACCCGCCCCTGCACCCCAAAGTGCACCCACCCCCCCAGCAGCGGTGGCAGGGCTCTCCCTGGCCAAATGCATCCCAGCTGCTGGCTGAAGGAAACGTTCCCTGAGCCGGTGGAGGGTTTCTGGTAGCAGCTGAGGGACAGGATAATAAAACAGGAAAAAATTAACATGTAAAAAAACATAGCTGCACCTGAAGCAACAGAGGCAGAGCGAGTCAATGCAATTCCCCTCAATGCCAGAAAGGAACTGTAAGGCAGGGGAACAGGCTGGTGCCCCCCTCCCTCCCTCCCGCTCTCGCTAACTCCTATTTCAAAGGCAGACAAACAACACACTGTACTGTGTGGCATCTCCACTCTTAAATCTTCCTGTCTTCGGGTTCGTGTAACGTGAGCCGGCAGGGCAGGATCTGACCCTCTCGCCGAGCCGGCCGGGGCACAGCCTCGGCTCTGGCGAGAAATCCCCCCGTTGAGTCTCCCAAAGCCCTCGAACAAGCCGAAATGTGTCCTCTTGGAGAGGCAGCTGGTCCAAAGCACTGCTGAGCTTCTGATCCTTGGGCCTTTGGGTTCAGACCTTGCGGGCAGCTCCCGGCACCTGCAAGGCAAAGGGTGATGCTGGCACAGCAGCGACGCTGCAGGGGCGCAGGAAAACCTGCCCCGTGTCGCACCCAGGCAGCTGCTTGTGTCACCCACAAAAAGTGGGGATGGGAAGGGGTCAAGAGGCACCCACCTGGTCAGACACCCCCAGACTCCCGAGGTGCTCCCAAGGGGCAGCACGGCGCAGCCCCCCATGCCCTCATTGTCACTGGAACCGGCTTGCTGGGGGTTGCTCTTTGCGTTGCCCTTTGCATTGCAATGGCCTTGCAAAGGGGGACGAAGCCACTGGCTGGAGCAGAGCTGGGACTCCATGGACCAATGCCTTGGAAGTCCTCTCCTGCCATGGGCCAAGTGCTGCATGGAGGCTGTTTGTGTTGATTGCTTGGTTTGCTTTTCTTTCTTTCTCTCTTTTTTCACCTCTTTTTTTCTTTCTCTTGTTCTTTCTTTCACGAAAAAACATAATCTCTCTCTCCCACTCTCGCTTGCTCTCTCTCTATGAGAGCTGATGCAGTTAATTGGAGCTTCTTGTAAGTGAACGTTAACGCAGGCAGAGCCAAGAAGACGTCTTGGCAGCAAAATATCATTATCAGTTCTTGAGCTCCAGCCAAAATCCCCTTGCGGTCAAAACACAATTCTTTAAACTAAACAATTAAAGATTTGTGCAAGTGTTGCTGCCATGAGTTATCAAGGACGGGGAGGGGCTGCTCCGTGCCCGTGTCAGCAGAAGTTGACAGTCGGGCTCCCTGGCAGGGAAGCAGGTGACAGGCTGAACCCTCTGTCAGCGCGGAGGAGCGGGGAAGGGGCCCTGGGAAAATCCTCCGCCGGGGTCACGCCACGCGTGGGCTAACGGCTCCAGGGCAGCCACGGGGCTCACCCGAACTGCACCACCGGGCACCAAACTCTCCTCTTCCCGGTGACGTGGTTTTGTTCCTCCTCTTCTCTCTCCCACCCTTAGTGGAAAGTGACTTTTCAGGAGTTTTTGTCAAAACAAAAAGCAAATTCTCCAGGTTTTCAGCAGTTTGTCAAAAAATACACACAAACCCTGTCTCCTAAATGACAAAATATCTTTTGCTGCAAGGACTGTTTCTCATGTTTGCGCACTCAAAAACACATAAAAATGAGAGCAAATTTTTTATTATTATTTTAGTCTTCTTTTTTTCCCCCAAGCACAAAAAGATAGCATTTCCCAACTAGATTTAACTGCTGAGGAGAAAAGTTTGGGAATTCAACCCTTTCCCATCAGAGCACAAAGAAAGAAAAGCGTTGTATCCTCTAGAAACCTTTTTCTCCAGGTTAGGTCCTCATTCCAGCCTGCTGCAAACAGGGAATAACTCAGTGAAAAGGGATCAGTTTGGACAAATTCAAGTTCAGATGGGAGCCCGCGGTGTCAGAAGGGACTGGAGTACATCAAACACCAAGCTGCTTCTCTGGGTTTGGGTGAATCTGGCGCTGCAGCCAGTAAAATGCAAGTGGCAGATGAGCGGTGTGATGGCAAGGAGGATAATTAAATGTCGTGATATGGTGCCAGGCCTCGGGTGAAATCGGGTCCCTGGGGTGGGCAACACGGGAGCTGCTTCCCCTTCATCCTGGGATGACAGGGTGCTCGGTGCTGTGGGTGTCCCCAGCACCCAAAGTTGTGGGGTATGAATTGAGGCAGAGAGGCCTGAGAGATCAAACGTCTCGAAAGAGGAGGGATTAGCATCTTTCCAGCCTCTTGACTGATTTCCACCACAGTGGACATTCTTCTTGTCCATATAAATGTTCCAAACTATGTTTTAATCCTGCCAAGCTCTTGAAACCTTGTGTCAAAGGGCTCCAAGGGCTGGAACAAATTCCCTGGCTCAGGATTATTTTCTCCTGAGGCTTCTCCTCCTCCTCCAAGTGCCCTGTCCATCAGCTGCTTAAGTTCAGCATCTTTTGCTGAGTGGTGCCAATATTCTCCATATGTCATCTCCTGTCTTCATCTTTCTTCCTACCCCTTCTCCCTGCTCATTTAAGTATTTGTTCCCCTTGCTTCCTTCTGCCTTTACAGTAGGGCCCACCCCAGGCAGGGCAGGGCAAGGCAAAGACATACCAGTGCTGCCCCAGAGAACCACACTTTCCTCTATTTTCTTCTCCTCTGATACCTGCTTTTTTTTCCTCCTATCCCAGTTCCTTTCCCCAGTCTCCTGCCCACTGCTTCATGGTCCTCCCACCATCCCTCTTTGCTGCTAACTCCCCGAAACAAGCGTAGGGCTGGTGTTACAACAACATTCCTATATATAATAGCTAATAGAGGAAATAATAGATAAAATATTGACGGGTTTAGAGGCAGAAGGTGTGGAAACCCAGCTCTCTGTATCTCTTATCACAACAGCAATAAGAGGCAGCACTTTTTTACACCATTGCGTGCTCAGGAGTTTTTGAGGACCAGCGTTCAGCAAGATGGAACCAGCACGTGGATACCCAAACCTGCCCGCCTCTGTAAATAATAGCAACACCATCAGGCATCCTAAATCTCATCTGCCGGGTTTAGGTAGACCTGTAATTGTTGTAGATGAAGATGAGGCTTCTGTGATGAGAAGATTAACCAGCACGTTGCTGCTAAGTGATTTTTAGGTCTGGCCAGTGCTGAAGCAGGGCTTGGGGTTTGCCAGTGCGGCACGATGCTCCTGCCAGCCTCTGCTGCTTGGAGGAGGATGGATGTGTCTGCATCCAAGGAAGGAAAAAGCAGTCCTGCTGCGTTGTTAGCGGCAGGGCTAATTTTGCAGCAGAGCTGTCTGGATCAGCTTTCCCCAACCTCCTGTGCTGTCGGCCAGCGGAGCTGTTAGGATCCGTGTGCTGGTACCCGGTCGCAGCACCTTGCTCCCTGTAAAACCCGCCTTGGGTTAGCGCGAGCCCTCTGCCTGCCCCACCAAAGTCCAAATCCTGCCTCGCAAAACCGGCCCCATTAATGCAACATGAAACCACCCGCCGCTGAACTCTCTCAACCCAATGTTCCTGCTCACGGGACTGCACAAATCCCGGCGAGCCGGGTCACGCGCTGGGTGCCCTGCCGAGGCGGAGGGGAGCCGGCGTGCCCCGCGGCCGGGGGCGAGGAGGGCTGGGAAAGAAAAGCTGTGGTTGTGAGGCACCCGTCCTCGTTTTCCAGGGGAGGGTACGGCTGGGGTGTGTTTGGGAGCAGAGCGAGGGCCATCGCTTCCCACGTGTGCGTAGTGCCAGCTTGGAGCGTGCTGCCCCCGGGACGAGGAGCAAACTCTGCCGCTGTGATACCGCACGAAGCCCCAGCAGTAGCCCCAGGGCTGCTGCCTTCCTCTTCCTTCAGGCTGAAGTAAATATGAATTTGTGCTTTGGGACCAATCCCTTCACCCAGGGGAATGTGCCTTAGAGGAGAGCTCATCGCGCTTGTCTGAGATTAGAGGGGGAAAACGTGCAGAAGGGGAGAAGCCGCCCGACGCAGCGATGCAGGCGGCTGTGCCCGAGCAGGGCTCCCTCTTTCTGGGCACAGCTCCTCTGAGCCATCATTTGTCCCCAGCAATATTCAGCCCAGGTACCTGACTCAGCTGCACCCCCTGAGCTTTAACCCCATGCCTGGCTGCACCCAGAGCCGTGTAAAGAAATATATATTCTCCTTTGCACTAACGAGCTGGCTGTGGCAGGCTGCGGAGGCCCCTCTCGGCGCTTCCTGGGGACAGTCCCGTTGCCACCTGTTCCTATGGAGAAGGCTTTTTATCACCAACGCTTGGTAAACAGCTGCCGCCGGAGCCCCTTTCTGCCTGCCCTGCGTTTATTCGGAGAAAGTCAATAAGGAAAAACAAACATTCCTCGTCCTTGTGCACACACATCCCTGGGCTGCCGCAGCACTGGCCTGCTGTGCGTGGCACACCGGGGGCTCCCAGATGGTGCCCGAAGCCAGGGCCGGCGGGCACGGCCCCGAGCCGGGAAGCCAAGGAGGACACACCACTTTTCCAAAGGGATTTCCCCTTTCCCTTCCTCAGTGCGGGGTAGCGACTCCAGCAGGGTCAGACATGAAACCCAGACCTCACGGGCTTCACCTCCCAAAGTGAACTCTCCCCAGCAAGCTCTGGAGGTTGCAGAGTTGAGCTTTGAGTCCCCCCATCACCCTCGCTCCTGCAGGCGCAGGCTCCCTTCCCACTCCCACATGCGCTTCCCCGAGGCAGGGGGGAGAGGACGAGGGCAGACAGGATCCCCCATCGCGACAAGCGCTCGCAGAGCTGGAGCCAGGAATTAACATGCTCAGGCTGTAATTAGGGCTTCAGCACTGTGACACCTTTATAAGTGCCTTTATTTAAAAGCAGGTAAATTGGAGGCTTCCAGGTTGGGTACGTTAGTGGGGGGGAGGTGATGGTGGGGAAGGGATGAGACAGGAGTGAATTATTTTTAGTGGCATCCTCGTGCTGTGACAGGTTGACCGTGACCTGAGTGATGGGTGGGAGATGCAGAAACTTGAAGGAAGTTGGTTGGACTCAGTTGGGAGAGAGAGGATTTGTGTAGGTCCTACGGCTGTCCATCTAAGGGTCATTAGACCTTGGAAGGGGCTGCCCAGGGAGGTGGTGGAGTCACCATCTCTGGAGGTGTTTAAGAAGACTGGACATGGCACTTAGTGCCATGGTCTAGTTGCCATGGTGGTGTCAGGGCAATGGTTGGACTCGATGATCCCAGAGGGCTCTTCCACCCTGATTGATTCTGTGATTCTGTGATCTGTCGAAATGGCTGTATGGGAGAGCAGGGAAAAGGGGTGAAGCCACGTGGGTCTGAACCCCCCACTGAGTGTCAAGGCTGTGCTTGTCCCATTGCCCGCCCTCTTCAATCCACCCGCTTCTATCAGCACAGTTTAGCCTCTGCCTCCTTCGCTGGCGACCACACGACGTTGGCTGAAGCAGGCTGGGAAGCAACTCCACAAGCAGGGCTGGAGCAGGAGCAGGGCAGGGGCTACGGGGAGCTGACAGCAGGGTCTGAACCTCCAGCCGCCCCGGCAGCATCGCTGCATCCCTCCGGCTGGCCCTGCCTGCCCGGCCAGTTGGAGAGACAGCTACAACATTTGGATCCAGATGATAACACCGTCAGCCTCAAAGTTCAGGGATATTCAGATCTAGACCAATCTCTAGGCTTTTTTTTTTTCTTTTTGACAGCTGCTGCCTCTACTTTAGGCAAGGACATTAGCGCCGAGAGGAAAAAAAATTTGATTTTAATGCAAGCCCCAGTAATCAGCTATTTGTGATGGAATTTTATCTGTCCTGGTCTCTAAGGGATGAGAAGCAAGCAGAGAGGAAAGAAGGGTCAGAAATTAGTATGCAGAAATATCTGATCAGCCAAAGTAATTTTCTTTAATAATCGTATTCATACTGGCTGCTCTCCGCTCACTAGAAGAATTAAGTATTTAATAGTAATATATTTCATCTGGCAGCAGTTCCGTTTCGTTAGGAGCTGTGATGCCTCGCCGGGGTGGGGGTGGGCAGGGGGGGCAGCCGTAAGGAGGGCCCCAGCGCGGGGCGACTTGCCGGAGGAACAAAGCTGCCTCCGCGGCAGCGGGTCCCAGGGGGCTGCCGGGCTCTGCCAGCCCTCCCCGCTGCCCAGCACCCGTCAGGGAGAGCCGGCGCGTGTGGTGTGGCACAGGGCGAGCTCGTTATGGAGCTATAATTAAAGAGCAGCGTGCAAGGGGAGACGAGGGGTTGGGACCAGCCGGTGCGGACTGCGGACGTGGGAGGAAGGACCCGCGTGCCACCGTGGACCATCGACATGTGTTTCATGTTGGGCCCCGTGTCGGAAATCCTGTGCTGCATCCTCTGGGCTGTGCAACACGGGAGGTCACACCAGAGAGACAGCAGGTTTTTCCGTGGCCTTAAAGCCGATGGTTCTGTAATTGCCAGGAGATGCGCTAATTATTATTATTGGCATCCGTTCAGGAAAGTGTTTAAATGCATGCTTAACTTAAGCGTGTCCGTAAGTCCCATGGACTCTAACGGGACTTAACTACATGCTTAAATGCTGCCCTGAATATTGATGTTTTCCCAAATTGGTAATTATTCACAGCAATCCCACAATAAACACGAGAACCCCCCAGAAGCCGTGCAGCCTAGATCTGCCTGGGTGCCTGCCACGTCCCCTGCGGTCACCCACCGCGACGTGCAGCCTTCTCTTGTTCGAGAGCTCAGCAGCTTTTTTCTGCACTTTCCAATCTTGCAGCACCTCCAGCGCCTGGGTCAGAGGAGAGGGACCCCGTGACAGCAGCACATCTGCACCTTTGTAAGGCAGGATTGTTCTCCCAGAGGCTGGACAGGCTGAAGGCACAGGGGAACACTTCCCCGCTTGTCATCCTCAGCCCCGTGCCTTGATCAGGACTTCCCCAGGGTATCCAAAGCGAGGGAGTGGGGTCATCCGCTCCGTGCCAGCCCTGGCTCCAACTCGCGACAGGATTTGCACATGCTGGGGGGTTGGGTGAGAAATACCAAGGAGAAATTAATCCATATTTGCTCAAAAAAGAGACAGAGAGAGAGAGAAATTCAAATCTGAGTTCAAATCCTCTCCGTTCTTTTAAAAGCACATGATATAAACAGATGGAAAGTGATGCTGGCAATTCAGATCACTCAATAGTCTGGAATTAAATACCTCTGTGTTAAATTGACAGTTCTCCAGGCACAGGGGAAGGAGGCAGCTGGGGATTTCAGAGTACCTTGGCAGAACAGTGACTTGGGGATAAACCGCCTTGGAAAGGTGGGAAATGCACTCTTAGGGGCCAGACTCTTCCAGAAATAACACCACCAAAATAGCATCACAAACCCTTGTGGTGGTGTTGCTTTCTGGACTAATTACGAGCAAAATAGCAATGGCAAAGAGCACATGTATGGGATGATTCAAGCTGGTACACAAGGGGCCAGAGCTATTCTCTTTCTTTCTCTCCAAAAGTTTTATGCTTTATTTTCACAAATTTGCTAAACTGAAGAAACCAGCACACCTCCCGCTTTACTCCCTCCATCTCACTTCTGTCCATCCCAGCTCGTGTTCGCTCCAGTGACGTGGTCTCTGCAGCAAGACCAAAAGCTGAAGTGCGAAAAATGAACAGCTCTATCGAGCTCGCAAACGCCGGAAAATATTGCTCAGCTGAAAAAAGATCTGGTGAACTGGGACTTGGCTCTTGTGACAAATACACTGTAGTGTGGGAACAGTGAGTAAATAAATAGTAAAGCAGGGGATTAGACTTCTCTCATGGCAAAAACAGTGACTGTTAGAGGTGTTAAAGCTCTGAAGGGATGGAAAAACTCCAGTGCTGATAACGGTGGGCTCCAGCTAATAAGCAGGACAGGTGATTTAGACTGCAGAGCTCTTGTGATTGTGCATTTAGGGTTTTGCAGGGTGATACGGGTTTGCCCAGGACACAAACACCCTCCTCTGAGCGACAGGGAAACAAATGTGAAACAATTCGAGGTTTCAGGTATTCCTCGATGCTCGTTCGTGTCTGGCCAAACCTTATTCTCTTCTCCTTCACCTCCTGAATGACTGTTCAGACAGACCCCGTGTGTGGGTAAGGGAGGAAGGGCTGTCTGTCTGCACACCCCGTCCTCTTGCCTGCCCTGTGCCTGGTCCCCACCTCACCCAGCTGACGGTGACGTGCTGCACCCACGAGAACGGGCACAGCTCAGTGCGTGCAACCAGGGATGCACCGAGTGGGTGGGGGGGATGCGGGGTCACCCTGCAGACTCCCACCAAACCCCCTCATTTATCCCTTACCCAGTGGCACCCCGTGATGCCAGGCCCCTCCAGTGGGCAGCGGGTGCTGGCTCCTGCCTGCCCCACGGCTCCTTGCTCGCCTCCCTCTTTCCCCGGCACCGTGGCCCCCTGCACCCATCAGCAATCCTCCCCTCGCCACTCCAGCACCTTCGGGGATGCCAGTGGCACGGCAAGAGCAAGCTCTGGACGCTGCTGCTCTCACAAAGGCCCGTGCCAGTGGTCCCTCTCCAGAGCCGGTGGCCCTGGACATCCGCGTCCCACGCGCGTCTCCTCTCCTTCCTCCCCTCCGTCCCCGTCCTCCTCCTCCCCGAAGCGCGGTCTGCAGAGCGCGTGTTTGTGAGCTCACAGGGAACGGCGGGACACGGGCCTTTCTCTCGGCTCTAATGAAACCCTTTAATCATATTCAAATAGGTTACTGTTCAGGGGGAAAATAGAAATATGGATTTGATAGCAATAAATTTCCCTGGCTGGCTAAGCCCAGTTCTTAATTGTCCTGTCCCAGGGCTCGCACATTTCATTGTTCGTTAGGTGCTTAAGTCCCTGCTCTCATTTTGTGGCGGTGACATTACCGCTGATGGCTCTAATACTCTCATAATTTGAAAGGGGATTTGCATGATAGAACGCAGAGTATTAAAAGAAAAAGAAAAAAGGAGAGTTAAAAAAAAAAAAAAAGGAGGGAGGGGGCGAAGAAGGAGTGTGCGGGGGGGCAGGGGAGCGGATTCAGCTTTCACTTAAAAAAAAAGTCACTTTCTTCAAAGTCAAATCATTGTTTTCATTAAAGTGAAAAAAAAAAAGTGTCTCTTCTGCACAGTCAGTCCGGCCTGGCACTGGTATTATCCTTATTGTTGCTAATGGTTATTAATTATTATTATCCTGCTACACAGAGCACTGCGGACGTGATGTCCCCAATGTCCTTGGGACAAAGAGAAAAAAAAAAAAGCAAGGTGTCCGAGGCAGGGCAGGCTCCTGGCAGCTGGTGGTGTGAAGTGAGAGGGGTTTCACCATCGTCACCGGTGCGACGGTGTTTTGGCAGGAGCCTGGCAGGTATCTGCTGCCAGCCGGGGCCTCCGTCTCAGCAGTTTCTTTCATTCTGGTGTGCCTTGATGCACGCTGCCCCGCTGCCAGCTGCTGCCCAGGGCTTGGGTCAAGGGGTTGTTCGGGTAGAAAACACAAAATATAAATCGGGTCACCCTGCTGCCTGCCTTTCTCCCCAAACTTTGGTTAATGTTTAGAGATGAGCCCAAATGTGTCATTGTTCCTTGATGTCCAGAGAGAAGCAGACCTGCACGCGGGTCCCACAGCTCCTGGCAGAGCCGGGTCGGGTTCTGCACTGGAAACCAGACCCGACTTCAGAGCTGAATTTTCCTAGTCGCTGGCTTTTAAAGCCGGCAAGAACCATTATGATCATCTGAGCTGCAAGTACCAGACGCCCTCAGCACCTGGGGCGTCAGAAATCCTGATGTGGATTTTATAGTGGCAAACGTATCTCTGCAGAAAAAAGCGGGACACGAGTCTCCAGGCTGCCATTTTGCAACATAAAGATTGGGGGGAGCAGCAATTTTTGCCACTGTCGCTGGCACAGAGAGCCCCCGGGCCAGCGTAGCACCTCTGTGCTCTTGATAGTATCATTATTAGCATGTACAGGACCCTGTTGTGGTTGTGTCTCCCTTTGGTTCAGCTGGCTAGTTTTGCCCAGCCATGAAGAAATTTATCCCAAGTCTTGACAGCGACTCAGTTGTTAATTTCCTGAAAAAAATCTGCAGTGCCCCATCTCTTTTGAGGGATTTTGCTTTTCCCTTTGCTGGCTGATTAAGGGGGAAAACAAATGCACCTACATCAGAGACCAAAAAGACTTCCCCTGAACAAGCCAGAAATCACCCAGCCTTTCCCGAGCCTGGAGCTGCCTCCACCTGTAAGGAGTAAGCGCTCGCCAAGCTAAATCGCAGCCACATCACCCAGTTCAGGTCCAGCTTTGGACCAACACCAGTCCATAGGCCACCAACTAACTGGCCATGTCCATGACTGCAGCATGTCTTGAAAGAGGGTTTGTGCTTGCTGACACATCTCCAGCTGCCCTTTCCCTTCCCGTCTCATCACGTGAGAGATATGTGTAGAGAATCTGCAACTAAAAATTAGCCCTAGGGTAAAAATCCCTTTTTTCACCTCTTTATATGGAGACCACAGTTATATTCTGTAGTCGATCTGAAATTTAACATCGGTGTGTGGACACACACTGCAATGTTCCCGTGCTCCAGTGCACAGGAGTCTATGGGAAGGCTTTTATCCATCGGCCATTTGTTTTCTAACAATGAAGTGGTAGTCAGAAATATATTAATTATTGTTATAGTGTCTGAGGCTCGCGCGGAGATCATAGTTTGGCTGTTCTCTTATCAAGCGATTTAGCGTCATTCAAGATGAGAAGGGCCCAGTGAGTGAAAATCAGCCCAGGTCTATTGATCTCAGCAGAACTGGAGTCATTTACCCTGGCTTGGGATGCTGCTTTCACACTTGCCATCCTCTCTCTTCCCCGTAACTCCACTGTCTGTCCCAGGCTGTGCAGAGACATCGGCAAAGCCCCAGCCCCTGCAGCCAGATGCTTTCCTGATTTCTCCACATTTGCACATAGGCTCTTTCCAGGCTTGTTTCAGTGGAAAGGATCCTCTGGCAGCTCACGAAGCTAATTTTAGCCCCAGAGCCACACACTAAACTCCCTCCCACAACATCAGGTATTTACCAGTTGAATTCACCATGTGGGAGGCACTGAGGTCCCCTTGCTCAGCTCGCCCCATCTCACCGAGGGCTTCCACGGGACAAGGAGGAATATTGCTGTGTCTGCTCATTCCCAAGAGTGTTCACCACCCATTTCTGGGAATTTCACCATCCCTAATGCCCATGGGAAGGAACCCAAAGGGCTCACAAAGAGCAGAGATTTACATTTGTGTGGCTGCAACCCGCAGGCGCTCAGCCAGGCTCGGCATCGAGCCTTCACGCTCGCAAGGAGTTCATGGTGAATTCCAAAATTCAGATGGATTTTGCCAGCGCCATCCCGAGCTGTTTGCCCTGCCCTTGCTACCAACAAATCCTCTGGCAAAAGCGCGTCCAGGTTTCCTCGCCTTGCTCGGCCCAGACCTGGAGCAAGAGACAGGGATTAGCCACGAGCAAACCCAGAGTGCAGGATGAGCTGAAAACCTGCCAGAGAGATGCAGCGAGCTGGCTGGGATGGGAGCACCCTGCCCTTCGCGGGGAGAGGGTGCTGGTAGGTGTCTACATCCAGAGAGACCCTCGAGGGTGTGAAGGAGCCAGTTAGCAGTGCGTTGAAGGAAAGAACCTGGTCAAAATAGGAACATCTCATCTCTCTTCTATTCTATTTTCATCACCGTGGTGTTGGACCACTTCCCACTAACATATTTACCCAGCGAGGTGACTACCATCTGTCTCCTCTTTATTAAAATACTCCAGGATTTTCCCCCATGAGTCGTTGTCCTTGGGAATAGGAAGAAAAGATGTCAGCGAGCTGGAGGGAGGACTGGGAAGTGGGTCATACCCTTCAGGAGCACTCTCAGCCCCTCCAAACTGGGGCACGCCGCGAGCCCGGGGACACGGCGATGTTCGGACTCGGCTGCACAACTGCTCCCGGGGCATTTTTTTGCCTAAAGCAGCCATTTCAGACGGTGCCGTGCGCGCTGCCAGCCCCCACCACGCAGCAACTTGTTCCCCGATTACGTCACCCTGCATAAAAGGGAATTATTCAGACCTTCGTTTCAGCTGAAACAATACTGCAAATTAGCTAAACGTGTGCTCTGCTCCCCACCCGCCCCGCTCCCGCCCGTCTTCCAAGGAGCAAGGCCTGCCTGGTGCAGGTTGAAATAAGACCTGCTCCGGGGTTCAGGGGATTAAGTCACCGAAGCTGATTTTGTGGAGTTTAGAAAAACGCCCATTTCCTTTGGAAAAAAAAAAATTAAATAAAAAGGGACCTTGAAACAGGCCCCACCAGCAGCGGTGGCTGCAGCAGCTGCCGACTCTCCTGCGGCGCTGGGCTCTGCTCCCAGCACCGTCCCCACCCCGGCCGGGCACCGATGGGCTCCGCAGCCTCTTTGCATCCCTCCTGCTGCCCCCTTGCCTCAAACCCTCCATATTTTGCTAGCCAGAGGGCTGTCTGGCAGTTGCCCACACCACCAAAGCCTCAGCAGCCTCCACCACCAAAGAGGTGGAGGAGCTCCGCAGCCTCTTTGCATCCCTCCTGCTGCCCCCTTGCCTCAAACCCTCCATATTTTGCTAGCCAGAGGGCTGTCTGGCAGTTGCCCACACCACCAAAGCCTCAGCAGCCTCCACCACCAAAGAGGTGGCCATGCCCTCACGTTGCCACCCCAGGGCCCTGTGCAGCTCTCAAGGGGGTCCCCACCACCCCCAAATTGTCCCCTGTGCAGCAGAGCAGCATCCCCACCCTCAACCTGCTCTCAGGTCGATGGTGGGACATGGGACATCTCCCAACACGTCTTCTACCGCTGCTGTCCCGAGCCCCGCTCACCCCAAGAAAGCACCAGAGCCAAAGTGGAGCTTAAATATTTTTGTTCTCTCATTCACTTAGGGATGGGGGGGGGAATGAAGGGGGGAGAAGGGAGAGGAAGGGGAGGGGGACAAAGGGGGTTTAATAGGCTCCAGTGACAGCACAATGTCCACATTGGGAAAAGATTAATGACGAAAATTAATCGCATGACCTTTCTTTCGAGGAGCTGGAGGTGAGGCGAGCCATTAAAGCCTCTTATGTTGTAATTAACGTTTGAGGGGAGAAAAGACTGGCTTTAGAATGGATGTGATCATTTAATTAGGGTTATGCGTCAGTGCCACAACAGGTTCAGAGAAGTCATAATTTAACTATAGCTTTAAATTACACAGTCAGAACGCGGATGGCAGGGTTTAATGGCAGGGAAGCGCTGCCACCGAGGAGTAGGGAAAACAATTAAATAAACACCTCGAGTGGGAGAAGGAGAGGGAAGCCGTCCGCAGAGGTGAGGAGGGCATCCTGGGCAGGGAAGTCACAGTTTGGGTTTGTTTGCAAGGGAATCCTGCTAAATCAGAGCAAGACAGACCTCGAGCCACCTCTGTTCAGCTCTATGCCATCAGCCTCACGTGTCCTCACTGATCAAGGTTTCCAGGGTAGCGGGGTCTCTTCCTCAGCCCGGTATTCATCCACCACCCCTGATTTCCCCTTCTTTCACCCCAATGGACACGAGTCGTAATTTGATTCAAGTCGGGGCACTGTGGCCCAAGGCGCTGTTGTGGCAGTCCCTGGTATTTGATGCTTCTGTGCGAGGCACAAGGCGCCTTGCGATCAACACCAATGAGCAAAAGCAACATGTCTTTACAAATATAAGATTTTAGAAAAAAAGGTCAGGATTTCTTTTTCCCTTTTGGGAGGAGAATTCACACAAAATCCAGAGAAATGCCTGGTTTTCCCTTCACCTATGTAGAAACATCCCCTTGGTGAAAGCACCGGCTGCTTCGGCGCTGCTGCAGAAAGCAGAGCTTTTCGGTCCATGGAAGGGGAATGAAAGGCGGCTCGTGGGCACGCCGGGGCTGCACGGCACGGCACGGCACTGCAGCCAGCTGGGCTTTTTTGGGGAGAGTCGATTTGCAAGGGAAAAGTTGGATTGTGTTTGACTTTGGCTCAGGGAACGGGTTTAACAGCTACTCGGTGCGGCACAGGCAGGTGTATATGTTAGAGAGAAGGTGAAGGTGGATGTGTAGAGTCTTGGAAAATTATATGTGAGAAATGAGTGTCATGATCAAGTGCTGCATATTGGATGGATTATTAAGGTTCAAAATTAAAACATATACAATATTGCCGATGCCAAGAGCTCTCTAATCATAAATCAGCTCCCCTGACCCCTTCATAATCATGAGATTGCCCTAAAGAGCATGAGATTTTACATAATAATAAATGTGAAAGGGTTCCTTTTTTAATTGGCCTTCTGGTTTTTTGAGCCTGCAGTGGTCACATTTTCGAACTCTTCTTGGCTGTTGGATGTTTTATTTGTTTTTTGGTGCAGGTGGGGGGTTTCCTGTAACGCCGTATCTTTGTGAAATTACGCTTTAGGAAAAAAATACACATTCCTCACAAGCCTCTTCTTTGGCGACACAGCAAACAGGAGTGAGGAAACTAAAACTCTGAGATCCCCGTGAGGATGCTGAACTCCCTGCACGGCTCAGGCTGGGGGAGCGACCCGGGAAACGGCAGGTTAAATACTGTGAATCAGAGCTCCTTAACTTGGGGGGGAATCGCAAACAACTGCTGCCTTCAGTAGGGACAGAAATCTGGAGGAAATAGTTCTCTGAATCTAACAGCTGCTTAAAATCGGTCTGATACTCCTGCTAAAGGGAAGAAATTTTTACATTCTCCTTCCTTTCATCATTCGCTTTGGTTTTCCTCTCGCTTTCGCTCACTGAGGGACCGTCACTACCGATGCGCGCCTTTCGCTTTGCTTTTTATCTGCTTTGCCTTTCAGTGAAGGTCCTCCCGTCTCCCCCCCGCGCCGTCAGCTTTGGGCTGCGCTCTCGTGCTTCTCTTTGGGGAGAATCCCTGAAATTCTTACAGCACATAAAAATTGTGAAGGAAACCCCCGAACGCTAGCACGTTATTAACCGTAAGCTCTGCAAACCCCTTTCTCTCCTGGCACACGTGGTGTGAGTGCCTCTGTTGAACCAGTGCTACCCCAGCTAACACAAGCCAGCTTTGTGTCACCACCACTGTCACCGACAGCTTCTGCACCGCTCTCTGCACGAGCAGGATCAGGTCTTTGCGTTTTAATCCTGGTGCTGTTTTACTCTCAAATGAGGGTGAGCAGAAATGAAAGAGAAAGGAGAGTCCACAACACCCTCTCTGTGTTTTGCCAGCTTGCTCTCAGCAGAAGGGACCGCAGGCTGCGCTGGGTGCAGTCGCTGCACCTATTTCTATGCAAAATGCTCAATTTTCCACCCTCTCTGCATTTTTGCAAGACCTGCTCCAGAGGGGGAGCGTTCCCTTCCAGCACTCCGCAGAGCGGCGTTCCCTTCCCCTCTCCTGCAGTCGCACACATCGAGCACGGCCACGCTCCTGCTCTCGCGGTGGGAGCTGGCGGGCGCTGCCAGCCTGCCTGGGTGGCACCTCGTGTCCTGGGCTGGTGGGAGGACACAGCGGGCGGCTGTTTGCTCTGCGGCCACGGTGGTTCCTGTGCCTCCGGTTCAACACAGTGCGCAAGCACCTGCTTAACTCGGAGAGCGGGGTGAAGCCCATCCCTGCTTAGCGAAGCACTTGAGACAAAGTGCTTTGCTAAATCTAAGCCAAATGCAATTCTGGGCTGCATAAACAGAGGTATCCACTTGTCAGCGGGGCTCTGCACATGCCAAAGTACCTGCTTGCGAACAGCCCCGTGAGCCAGGCTGAGCTCTGCACCTCGTTGCTGAGCAGTGAGAGATCTGAGCCAAATAGCCCCCAACTCCTGGCCAGCAGCAGTGACCCGACCGCAGCCAAAATCCTCAGGGCTGTGGATCTGGGGGAGTGAATGCTCAGATCACTTCTGGACTGAGTTGTGCTCACTTCTGGACTGAGTTTTGGAAACAACAAGCTGTCTCCAGCTCTGCCTGTCCCTGCAATCTTTATGTGTGCACCGAGCCTTTCCGAGGACAAGGTCACTTTGCCCAGCCCGTGCAGGACTGTTCAGGTGACCAGGGCATTATTTCTGCTCTCACATGGGGCAAGAGCCAGCACATGCAGACAGGACTGGTGAGCTATTTTCCTATGGGTTAGAAATGAAAATATTTACCATTTTTCTGCCTGTATTGCTAGAGAGATACAGAATAAATAGCAAACAGGTCTGCTCCGGAGCAAAGGGTGCTTCATTTCTCCGGTTACTCTGGGCTCAGCTGGGGTATTTGAATGCTCAGATGTGTAGAGGGATAGAAACACACAGGAGGATCTCAAGCCTGTTGCCTGTTTCATCCCACATTCTTACACCATTGTATGTCGAAGCAACTGCCTAATCTTCTCCTAAACACCTGTGTCCACAAGAAAGCGTGGGATTTGGGAAGAACCAAGTGCAAAAAAATACATCAGTCACTCCAAGCCCGTGTTATGGCAATCCCCATCCTCGGGGGCATGCCGGGACCCCTGTCACCGCTGTCCTGTGCCCTGCCCTCCCCAGTGAGCATCGTGGTGGCCCACGTGCTGCCGTGCAGAAACCTCGTCAATCCCGGATGCCCCATAAAGCCCAGCGCCCTCGAAAGAAAGAAAAAAATGGAAATTACTTCTCTCCTTCACAGAGGTCTCGTGGCCTTAAAACTTTATAGTCTCTCAAATGCCGTAATGCAAGAGGGGACTTTTATGGACTCGACAAGGGATAATATTATTAAGGTGTGTTATTATATTAATTTCAATATTTCATGAGATGGGGTGGGGGGAGAGGGTGAGGAATAAAACCTTTCGCTGGAGAGTTCTGGGTTGTCTTATCCCTCCCCAGGGATGCGCAGAGGGGTCAGGAATGGCTGCTGGGGCTCCTCAGGTGGCAATGCCACTGTCACCAAACGCGCCTTGCCCTCCTCTTCTCCCCTCCCCTTGTCCCCAGGCAGACATCAAGGGTCCTTGAGGGAGGTGCAGCCCCGGGGCAGCTCTTCACATCATGATGGGTTTGGAGGGGACGGCTGGGTAAAGCTGACTGATGACCAGCAACTGAAGCTTGTGCCACCATCGATGGGAAGCAGATGGAGAGGGCTTGGGAAGGAGCAACTTTGGCCGTGTTGGGAGGAGCCATGGCTGGATCCAGGGATGTCCTGGGGAGGGCAAAGCTTGCACCCGCTTTTCTTGTTGGTGCTCAGCTCTGGCTGCCCCGAACTCAAGCTCTGAGAGCCGGGATATTGGGTCTGCCTGTCCGCGGCTGTGCTCATGGTGCTGCAGGACACACTGGTGTTGAGCACGGCACTGGGTAGGGCTCCCTGGAGCTCTGCTTGTGGGCCAGGCAGCAATGTGGGTGAGGCACCTTGTGCCCAGGAACCGTGCAAGGATGGAGAGTGCTTTTTACACTCAAATCCCTTGAGGAAGGCCTCACCAACTGCATCGGTTTGCTGGAGGAGGCAACCAAACATCCAGGGTTCTCCCTCTCCAGCCATCTCCACCACGAGCAGAGGCAAAGGCAGTCCCAGCCATGTTCCATCACCCCATCCACTAATGCCTTCACTGTCCAACCAAGTGCCACTAGATTGTTTCCTTTCCTAATCCCATCTCTTTCTCCTTCTTTCTATGTTTCCCTCTTCCCTTCTTTTTCCCTCTTTCTCCTTCTCCTTACCTCTCCAAGCCAAAGCGCCTGCTGGGATTTTGGAGTCCAGCCACTGCCCAGCTTTCACCGTGTGTGGGCAACACCAAACAAACAGACTGTAAATAAAATACCCTCTCTCACACACACACATATTTTCTCCATTACCTCCGCTAATACTGTCTTTCTTCCATCTTGAGTTCAATGTTGTTTTTTGTCTCTCCCAAACCCCTCCTCCTCCTCCTCCTTGCAATTTATTCCAGCTGTGAAAACCTTTCTGCCATCCCCTCTGCCACACGGGCGGATAGGTGAGTGGCAGCGAGAGAAGCCCCTCTAAGCCACTGTGGCTAATCTATCCCACATGTGCGACTTGGCAGACGTCCTGCGCCGGAGCCCGGCCGGACTGCGCGGCTCCTGCTGAAATCAGCCTGGCCCTTGATGGGCTCCGGCCCGGACGCTTCCCTCCCTGCGCTGGCGGAGAGCAGCACCGGGGATGAAACTGGCCATCGGGGTCTTTTCTGCATCCTCTTGTGCTCGGTTTGATGGTGTGGTCTGAGCCAAAGGGGTGAGGTGGAAGCCTGCGGGGAGGAAGAGGAACCATGAGGGGGACAAGAGAGGACAAGCCATGAGCACATCTAAGTATCTTAAGTCCCTGTGCTGAGCTGAAGGGTGCCATGAAGCCAGTCTTTGCTCACCTCAATACCTTTAGGTAACACTTTCCACTTCAACATCAACCTGTTGGGAAACAGGTACCGTCCTCCCCACTGACTGCTGGGGAAACAGCACTGCACGAGTTGGGGTGACTTGTCCCAGATCCCACCCTGAGCCCCTCGCAGGGCTGAGGGAAGAGTTTGGCTTTTGCGTGTTCTGTAATGACACATTAATTCACCCTTCACGAGATGGGAAAGGGACCCAGGAGCCCTGACATCCCAGCTGGATGCACTAAACTGTTCAGCTCTAACATGTTTAGATCCCTCTGTGGCTGATGGAAACAAAACCGAAGTAAACCCCACGCATTATTCCAGTCCCACGACGCTGTATTAGTCAATAACACATCCTTGTTCGTAAGCACGGGCATGCATAAAAAGATCAGATCATCAAATCCTTCCATCTCTCTGTTGTGTTGGGTTTTTTTTTCATAAATACATATCAAGGCTTTTGCAAAACAGAAATGAGACGCGTGTTTGGCGGTTGGCAGAACTTTGTGTGGGAGCCAAAGCGCCGTCCTGCCTGCCAGATCTGGTTGTCTGTCACTCAGAGCTGCCAGTCAAGGCAATGCCACCGGCACCCAGGGGATGGCTGACAGCCTGAGCCCTGGAGACTTGGTGGGGGAAGAGCCTCCCTAAACCTTTAAAGACCACTTTATTGAACAGATAGCTTTAGTTAAGCAGTGGTTCCTGCTGGGCTATTTTCCTGGCTTCCCTGTGGTCTCAACACCAAGCAAACAGACAGGGATTTCCTGTCGCAGCCCAGGGGTGCGGCGAGAGGAGAGGTATAATCCTCGCTTTCAAGCAGGTTTGAGGCAGAAGCGGGACATGCCCGTTGTCCTGTAGTGCTGATCGCCCTGCTTGGTGTGGCCTCGAGGCTCTCTGGAAGTTGTGTCTGTCTGACCACGTGGCTTGGCCTGATTTTAGGCTAATGAGGATCTTTATGTGCCCCTTTGCCCCACTATTCTCCATCCCAGGCAGCTTTTCCTTGCCCAGGCTGCGCTTCCACCCACACTTGGAAATAGGGAAGACCTTGAGGAGGCCACGTCCTCCTGGTGACACCAGCTCAACCTGGAGATCTGGAGAAATAAGAAAAACTGAAAGTACCTATCCAAAAATCAAGCAACCACTGGCTCTTCACTAATCTTCCACTGCTGAGACAGAGCCTCCTACAAAAACCACATCCACAGACGTGCTCACACCAGCACTGCAGCATCTGCAGGGCATGCAAGCGTGCCACCCTCAGATGACAAGTGATCTCTGATTGCCCAAAAAGAAAGCAGGGCAGATTGATCAATCAATCCACACATCAACCTCGCTTTTCTCACCTGCCTCTCACCTTGCTATCAGGGCTGCAAATGCAAAAAGAGCCAGAGTCTGTTGGAGGGCTGATGTGCGGGTGAGCTCCGTTGCACAGTTTGCATCATGATGAGTTAGTTAGCTCTAAATGTGTTTTTAAATAAAGATTTTTAAAAGGCAGGAAACAAATAAATAGAAGCTCTTCTCAGCGAGTCTGTGTCTAAGGCAGAGCAGAGGATTGCTGTCCTAAAACAAAGCCGCCTTTCCTAAATGAAGTGCATACTCGGGCCGTGTGTTGCTCAGACACATCAACGAGGTCTTGACTCCTCCAAAGTGAACATCTGCTCAATAAATGTTGTCTCCCACCTGATGGAAGCAGTTGAGTAGAGGTGTGGATTTGTTCCAGATGGGGAGCGTGGGTGCCATTGTCTGAATTCGAACCAAAAATCCACGTGTTGAGCCCTGCTGAAGGGATCCTCTTCCTCCCCGCTCCTGCCGATTCCAAGCAGGAGGCAATGCCGAAAATAAAGAGTGCAAAGCGGTGGTGCGAGGATAAACCGCCGGCCTCTGCCCTCCTCCCCTGCCTCCTGTGCCTTTCCCCTCTTTCCTTCTCCCCCAGCCCCTGCCTTGCTTTGCACGGCCGAAGCAGGGTGCTGAGGTCCTTCCTCTGCGCTTGGCCCTTTGTGGGGACCTCCCTGGCCATTTCAAAGAGCAAAAAATTTGACTGCAAGATGGAAATCCCACTTGTGCAATGTGCGATGCCCCTTTGGCACTTGTGCAAGGTTTGGGCCTCAGGTGATGGGTAAAGGCAGGGAAAGGACCCCGGGGATGGAGGAGCGGAGAGGGTGCAGTGAGCCCAGGAGGGGAGCGGACCTGTCCTGCGTAACTCCTGGGATATTGACTGCTGGGACGCGGAGGTGGGGAGAAGAAAGGAGAGTAATGGCCCTGGATTTCCCCCAGATGTGTGGCGGGCCCACATGATTGATGGCATCTGTCTTTTGCTTTATTAAACTTGTGCAGCCATGTTCAGCCAGGGATTTGCAAGCGGCTTAATGAGTATTAGGGAGGAATCTCCTGGCAGGACGGGGAGATTTCAGGGGTTTGCCGAGCCACTGGCAGGAAATGTCCCACACGATGCGGCATGTCCTGCAGGACAGGGTCTGGGATGCCGGGAGCAAAGGGGAGGGCGGCGGGGTGATGCCTGCAGGGATGCATTGCTGGAGGCAGTTACCGTGCTCTGCAGCCTGCAGCAACAGACATGGGTGCTACGGGTCCAGACATGGGTGCTAGCGAAGGGAGCCAGCACCAGGCTGGGAGAAGGGCTGGTGCTGTCTAAGGAAATTTGTGCACAAATGGGCCAGGACATCAGCAAGAATTGATGACAGCAGCCTTGGTTTGCTGTCTAGGTCCTGAATCCAAACTCAGAGCTCAGGAACATCCCGAGTGACAGTTCACTGGTGTGTTTGGGGACAAGTTGGTGTGAGAGTCCCTTTTCCATGCAGCTCAAAAGGCAATTTGAGAGATGAATTAACCCAGAACCTGAGGTCTGGACTCAGCCCTGTCCTGGGCTCTGCTGCTGGGTCAGACCTCTCCTGTGCACAGGCTTGCCTCTGCGGCCTCTTCCTCCTCTTTTCCCCTTTGATGGGGGATTTCAGACTGCCAAGACCTCATGTCGTTCGCCTGCTTTTCCTGGTTAGAGTAGACGTACATGCATGTGTGCACAGGAGTGTACATATATATATGTGTAATATTTGTGTGCATATATGCAGAGTGGGGAAGACTGACATAGAACTTCTCATCTGCAAACATTTGCAACTTAAAAACCTGATTAAATAGAAAAGTTTCTCAACTGCAGAGGAACCTGGTGCCCTCCCCATGCCCCCCTGACCCAGGAAAACGCTCCAGGAGATTTCCAGGTTGATTCTCCATCCATATTACATGAACCACTACGTAAGGCACCACCTGCACAGGGCACCGTTGCTGTGCCACAGAAAAAGTGCCACAAGAAAAAGTTTGGGCAAGGCCACAGAAAAAGCTTCCCTTTCCTCTGCCCCAAGCACTCGAGATACACAGTGCCTCAGTGTCTGCCAGCCCCCACTACCTTCCTGTTACGTTCCCTTCCTTCAGTTATCGTGACCCTTTTCTGCATCACTTTGAAGCCTTTTTGTGATGGAAGACACCCCTGGACTAGACTGTGGTATAAAACAGTTTGCTTTTTCCTCTGCCAATCTCGCTCCTTTAATCCCATACCTCCGTCCCTCCCCGGCTCCATCCACACCCTCTCCGCCCTGGGCACGTCACGATCACAAGTCTCTGCACAAACCGAGGCCTCTGACGCACAAACAGCATTTTGAAATGAAATCAGTTTGGTTTCTTTCCATTCAAATCTTGATTTTCACTTTTTGGAGTTTGGGGTGTTTTTTTTGTTTAAACCTTTTACCTTGGCCACAGCAGCTTGACGCTTCATTTTGTGTTTTAAAAGAAAAGTGTAAGTCTTGGGTACCACTTCCACAGTGTTAATTTTAAAGGGTTTCCAAAGAACTTTTAAAAATATAAAGAAAGGGAATTTCAGGAGAAAGTCAGCTCAGAGCAGCGGGTTCCCCGTGGCGGCTCTTCGCACCGTGCCGTGTCGGGGCTGGCCGGGGAGTCACGGGGAGGCGATTCCTTCCTCCAAGGCCAGACCCGAGGAAGCAAACCCCGGAGCTCCAGCCCAGCCCCGCTCAGGAACGTGCCCTCTGGCCTCCCATCCCTCCTTCCTCCCCATGGCCTCCACTCTCCCTCCTTCCCCAGAGCCTCCCCCTCTCTGCCTCCTCTCCAGATTCGTTGTTTTTCTTATTTTATTTTTCTTTTTTTTTTTTTTTGGCAGGGATTTTTTTTTTTGGTGCCTCTCTTTGTCAGAATTAGTCAGGGCTGAACTGCCTCCACTCCCCAAGGAGACCCTATTTCACCCTGCCTAAAGTTCACCGCCTTGTCAAACCGAGCTAATCTCCTGCCGGGGAAGGAAAAAGGCTCATTTCAAACTGCTGCACATTCGGGGAGCGGCTGGGGGAGGAGGAGGTCTTCCTGGCTCCAGCCTGAAAAGACCCCGGACAATAATACCCCTTTTGTTCTAGGACAGTGGGAGGGGGCTCGGCGGTAGGAATGAAAGATGGGGGATATTAAAGGAGCAGGTGAAAGACATGCGTCTTCAGCAGTCACAGATAAGAGCCGACCCCCTTCTAATCTGACTGAAGCTTATTATCTTACTGCCACAGTCATTACTATTAATATTAAATACAAAAAAAAGAAAACTGCATGAGACAACAACCTTAAAGAGGCTGCTCTAAAGCATCAGCAGACGCAGAGGTAAAGCCAGTGGCTCGGGCCAGATTCGCAGCCGGGGTAAGGGAGGTGTTTCTCCGGGGATGCTCAGACGGCGTGTGTCGGTGGAGGCGTTGGTCCTGCTGCAAGTTGTCCCCTTGGGCCAAAGCGTTTGGTGACTCGACTGTCTGGGCCAGAGACTCTTGTTACTTTTCTCAGCAGAAAGCAGCAAAACGGGGGTTTCTTGGCACACATCGGGGGGTGTAAGGTGGCAGCGGGGCAGGAGCTGGGGTATGGCTCGCTTGGGCTCTTCAGGGGGGCTTGGCTGGATGAGGCCACGGCGCTGGCGACTGGGCTTAGCGGCGTCTCCCCCAGCTGAGATGTTTTATAAGGGAGGCCAGAGAGGAGGAGCGGTGTGTGTGCCCAGCCTGGCACAGCCAGCACAGCGCAGGGCAGGGGGGAGCCGGGAAAATCCGGGCACGTGGAGAAACTCACTCCCCGTTTCCCTCCCTACACGTGCCCTCTCCGCTCACCGAGCATCTCACCAGCCCTCACCCAGCCAAGGGCTCCTCACTCCTCGCCGGGCTGCCCGGGGGGAAGGTGGCTCTGAGCCCACTGTGACTCAGAGTGTCCCCCCAGCTCTGTCCCTGCCACAGGTGGCCTTGGGAAAAGCACTTGGCGGCTCTTTGTCCTCTTTCCCCCTCTGCAAAGGTTTCCTTTGTTCCAATTAGTCTGCAGGCTGAGCAGGGCAGGGGATCCTCCCGGAGCCTGTTTGCACAGCGTTCGCCCCAGCAGCCCCGCGCTGCCTCTGTAAATACCAGCCGAGCAGCAGCCGGGTGGCTCCGGAGGTCCCTCTCCCACCAGGAACCCTGGCTGCACGGGAGAGAGGAGCTTCCCAGCAGAGCAGAGGGCTTATTTTTGCTGTAATTCGACAGACCCTGTTTCTGGGGCACTGATGCTTTTTGTGCGTGGAGGGGAGCGGATGGATTTGGGAACTGGGTATTTATTCTCCATGTCAAGGGGTTACCAAACATCAGCATCCCTTTTGCACCAGTCCAATGGCCAAACTCCCTCCCCAGAGCTCCCAGTGAGCACAGCTCCTCCTGCCAAAACCCTGCTGAGCCAGGGGCTGGCGAAGGTGGGTCTGAGCGGGCTCTTTGTGCGGCAGCCGGAGCACAAGCAGGCGGCTTCGCTGGCGCAGTCGGGATGTTTGCTCTCCCCGCTGACCTCTCCTGTCCACCCTCCACCTCCTGCCCTCCCTCGGCAGCTCCTCCGCGGCGTGGTGGGGGGGCAGCGGGGATGGACAGTGGCTCCGGTCAGATGTGGGAGGGTTTCCCTGCTGGAAAGCTTCAGGGGGGCCTTCACCACCCTGGGGAAGGGATGCCGAGGGCCAGGCAGCAGTGCTGCGTGATCATTTATTAACCCTGCTGGGGCAGGAGGTACCGAGGGGGCAGAAAGCCCTCAGGAGGGGATTTGCCCGCTGATTTGGGGAAGGAGCTGGGGGCCATAACCCCCTGCCTAGCGCTGTGGTCCTGAGTGTGAGGATGCAAAAGGATCGGGCCCGAGCTCCTGGCGTGGCCGTGCCTCTGGGGGGATGCAGCCATCAAAGGAAGGGGCCAGCGTGGTCAGGCCCTTCCTCCAAAGGCTCACGGGTCTGGTCCTGAACCCCATCAACCTCATTGCAACAAAAGGGCCTCTGAGAAGCCAGCCGGGGCCCTTTCCCCGCCGGCTGCACCTGCACGAGGCCGGCAGAGCTGGGCGCCGCGTCCGACAGCCTTTCCCAGGGTGCCGGGGCTGCCCGACGCGGTGGGAGAGCTCCCGCCCGGGTGAGGCACCGAGGAGGAATGTTTGCAGCGGCCTCCTTCCCCTACAGTAAACATGAACGGATGACCCCGGAGCGACATGCTAGGGTTGAAATAGTCTGTCTGTGCGCTGGGGAGCCGTGGGAATGCGGCAGCGGTTACGTCACGCCGGGGAGACAGCGTGGCCTCGGGGACCGCGGGCGCAGCCGTGGCCTCTGCGAGTCGGGGCTGGGGGGTCTCTGCTCCGGCCGTGCCTCTGGTGGCAAACGCGTGCGAGCCACCAGAACTTGGCTTTGCAAGGAGGAAAAGAGAAAGTGGTTATTTGTTATCGTCAGCTGGCTGGGGTGTATTGAATCGACAGTCGCTCTGCGGCAGGACGCTAAGGTGCGTCAGCGAAGTTAGATCGAAAAATAATTCATCCCTCAACATGGCAGAATTGGGCAAGATACATAAGGGAACAACTTTTGCACGGCAGCGTGGCTTGCTTCTTTCCTTCTGAGATAAGCTTCTGGGAAGAGATGGGAAAAATCCCTGCAGGGAAATAGCTCAAAGCCTTGCAAAAGTTTCCTAGGATGGGGCAAAATGGGAAACGCCTGTTCTTCAGGCTAAGGGGCAGGTCCAGAAAGCAACAAATAGAGCTCAATCTGCTCCACTTTAATATGTTGTGGGGTTTTAAGAGGGCTGTTCCACCAGCCCAAAGATCTCTGAGAAGTTTTTTACCCTTTGCACCCAAAGCAGATGGATGTAGCCGTGCTCTGAAGGAGGCAGGAGCCTGGGGGGTTGCACGCAGGGGGTGACAGTGGCATGACCACCCCGTGCACCAAGGGAAGCCAAGGCACCGACCAGTACAGGCTGATTTACCTCCCGTTTGGGTCCAGAACAAGAAGTGAGGAATAATGCCCACATGTGGGAGGGACCTGCAGTTTGCCACCCTCTGAACAGGGATTGACGCCTCCAAAAAGAAAAGGCCTGGCCGTTGTCACTTGTAACTCCCATTTCAAACAGCTTAACTCAGTTATATGACTTTACCCTCCTACAGATAGCAAAAATTCATCACATTAATATCACGGGCCCCACACTATTCCACATTAAGTACTAAATATCTGCGGACGCTGACTCTGCATACGGCAAATCTGCCCCAAAAGGGCACGGGTGATCCCATGGCCCTCACTAACTCAGACGTGGAAGGGTGACTTGTTGCTTTGTTCAGATCGATGCGTGTTTTCATAAAATTAGCCCACTGGAGCAGGGATGGAGGCCATAACAATATCATGCATGCCGACAATTTTCCACTCCTGTTTTTCAAAGCTAGGTACAGGGTTTTTTTTTCTCTAGACAGCCTGAATGTGCTGTTCCTTATCTAATCTTGTACCGATGAGACAAGGAATGCAGCGTGTGTCACTTCTGAACACCGGCATTCAGGACCAGCAAGCTGCTCTGGATGAGCTATTAATATTTTTGCATTTCACACTGCACAAGGCTTTTTCTCTGCGGATCTTAAAGCACTCGGTTAGTTCGTTCATTATTCTTCCAGTTTATAAAACAGTAATAAGTAGTGTCTATAGAGACAAGCCAGCCTTTGACACACACATGAAACCACATCAAATCAAGGGAAACTGGCAATACCATACATATAACAATAGCAGAGAACCAGACAGCCCCAAAAATAAACTTAATTCCCCACGCTGCATTAAGCGTTGCCTGATAATGTTCAGCTCGAAACAGGCAGGACACCCTGCAGTTCATGAGATGGAGGCTATTTTGGTCTTAACAAATATTAATTAAGCCTCTGAGGATGGATATTTGTTGTATCTTTTGCTCTTGACACAACAAAAACAATCTGAAGAAGCTACAAGAGCAGACAAATAACTGTGTTTACTAAATAGGTGCAAACACCCCATCAGCTGGATATACCAGGGATGTTTTCTCCTCCTCTCTGCAAACGCTGTGCCCGGTGTAATGCTGTCCTGGTGATGGAAACAGCCTCATTTCCAAGAGAAACTGGGCTTTGCTCCGTACCTTAATTAAACATCGGGATGAGACAAACGAGCCTCCTTCCCGGGAGCCCCAAACCGCTCATCCTTTGGGCAATACAGCTTCAGCGGCCAAAATTTTTCCAACTCAAGAGCCTGAATTTGGGCTCACAAATCCGTATTTAAGCAGCTGAATGAGAATCCTGCGGAGCCTGTAACTCCTGGGGGGATGGAGATGTGCTGTGGTTAATGCTGTGGCGGTTGTTATTATCACCAAGCCCCAAACAGGGTGTCGGGTACTTTAGAGCTGGTCGGAAGGAAGAGTCTCTTCTCCGAGGACAGCGAAATCTGCTTCTGTATTTAATTGTAGGAGCTGTGGGTGTGGAAGATAGCAGGCAGACATATGTACGGACTCATATTTGCACCGCAGTAGGTCAGGAAATGGGGCTTTTTCTCTACAGAAAACGTGAGCTTTTTTTAGGGGAGAAGACAAATCAGTCTCAGAGCTGCCCCGAAACGCGGCAGCGGGATGAGAGCAGGGGGATGCGCCTGGACCCCACTCTCTGAATTCCCCGGGATGGCCACTGCCTTTTTGGAAGGGAAGGGGGGGCCCTGGCCCTGGTGTGGTTTGGTTTTCAAGGAAAAGTCAAACAATTCCTGAGGAAAATGCACATTTCACACACAGAAGCCCTCGCCACCCATATTGCCATGGGAGAAAACCAATTTTCCACTGAAACCCCGCTCTGAGGCAGTTTCTAGCTGAGAGCAGGTTTATACACACGCACCTCTCGGGCCATATAAACTGCGTGGCTCAGTTTGCCAACCTGGGGCCGGGCTCTGGGCACACGCAGCTGGGCTGGGGCAGCTAAACCCAGACCCTGACTTTCGGAGGAACTGCAGGTTCCCACCACGAACCCCACCGGTGCTGGAAGCGTTCAGGCAGGCTGGCACCGACCCTCGTGGGGTTTGTGTGTGGCTGAATGGAAACAGGGGCAGGATTCGGTGGGTTTGTCCATATGGGCTGTGCCACCAGATTTTTCTAGCTGATCCTAGCAAAAAAAAAAAAAAAAGAAAAAAAAAAAAGCAGGAGGGGGTAGAGAAGGTGGAATTAATAAAAGAACAGGATTAAAAAAAGAATGGAGAAGAAAGTTTTATGAAAAAAAAAAAAGAAGAGAAAAAGGAGAAGCAGCTTCACAAAGTGACACTTAATTCAAAGCTTTTACTTTGGCTTTTCCACCTCCGAAGCATGAAAGCAGCTAAATTAGCAAAACAGAAGTAAACTGTTGACTGCTTCATTGCAGGATTAAGTGTGATAAATGGAGGTTTTGTTCAGCCTCTGTCCAGATGTTGTGTCTACGCTGGGTGTTTTTTTTTCTTTTTTTTCTTCTTCTTCTTCTTCTTTTTTTTTTACATTCTTGGCCTAAGGCCCATATATATTTTGGATACTGCAGGGAGTATATAATATCATTGGAAAATGATGTGGTCTGGTAACCTTTTAAATAACATTTCCTCCCTCCTCTCTTTTCTAATAGTTTGTTTTTCTTTCCATGTTTTCCTTTTATTGGGGGGAAATTTTTTTTGGAAATTAATGAGGCCAAAGTTTTAAAACAAACAAAACAAACAACCCCCCCAAACAAACCAAAGCAAAAAACCACACTATTTCCCTCCTTATTTAGAGGGGGGGGAAAAGAGTTAAGGGACTTGTAAGGGTGCAGGCTTAGGATGTGTTTGGGACTTTTTTTTTTCCTGTCTAGAAAACCTTCCTGATTATTTTTTAACGTTCCCAGCGCACTTGGCCCAGAAGCCAGGCTGGGTTTGGGACAGCAATTTCAGTTCCTTGCTCTGTTTGCATTGTCAGAGCCCCCCGACCCCAAAAGCACTTTTTTTTTCCTCCTTGCATTGCATGAATGGGAAGTACCTGTCGCTCCTGGAAGCGCGGGATGGAGGAGGCCCATGACCGGCCTTGCCGGGATCTCAGAGAGCATCCAGCAGGAATTCGGACCTCCTGGTTTGAAGCACAACGAGCTGGGGGAAGGCAGCGAGGGCACCATCCCGCTGGCACCGCCAAAGGGCTGAGGTTGCCGACCCCTTCCCCATGGCCAGGCAGCGTCCCCAGGATTTAACATCCCTTCCCAAAAAGAACAAAGCCGTATTTTTGCACCTCCATGTGTTGTGGAAGTCGCCGGGTGCTGCCAGGAGCCGCTTGACCCCACCACTGCGGCTTCTCGCACTCCGGCTCCACGCTCCCCTCTCACCTCCCGTGCTCCCCATGGGGCTCTGGGGTTTTTTTTTTCCAGAGTCCACCTTAAAATCCCATCTCTGTGGCGGCTGTGCCTCGCTTGGCTCAGCCTGGCTTCGGGAGAGGAGCCCGGCCCAGGCTAAAATTGTGCTGTTGACTCACGGGCTGGCAGCGGCTGGGCAGCCGGCACACCACTTCAAGGCAGTTAAAAGAGCATTTGGGGTCTCACCACCATGGAGGAAGGACCACGCTCGTTTAACCCTGCGAGGGCAGAGCCCTGCTGCCCTGAGGGTGAAGCCCTCTCCTTGGGTGTGCTGTGGGCAAAGGGGGATAAATAGGGGAGCAGCGTGGATGGTGATGAGGGGTACCAAAATGGCTTGGTTTAACCCATTTATATCGGCCAACAGGGAGTTAGGGCAGGACAAACTGAGGGTGTTCACCACTCAAACAGAGGGGTTTGCCCTTCGGAGCAGGCTCTGGATGTCAGAGGACTAGATTTGCAGTGACTCGAACAGCCCTTATTGTCGCTTCCCACTCTGCCAGTGAAAGGTGAAGGGCAAACCCGCCGGCCCCGTCCAGCTTGGTGCCAGGGCTGTTCTGACTGTAAACATCTGGGACGGGATGGGGAAGCATCCCTAGGGCAGCGCTGTGAGGAAGGCCATCATGGAAACCCACCGTGGCTCTCAGACGCTGGCTCTGGTTGAGGCACAGAGCCCAGGTACCCCCTTCCCGGGACGGCCGGGCTGTCCTGGCATTGCTGCCAGCACCATCTGCCTGTGCCACCGGGTACACCCTGTGCTGCAACAAGACAAGTCCCCCTTCCCCAGCGCAGCGCCGTGTCCCATGCATTTTGTTTTTTTCCAGGGTGACGTTAAACAAACTGAAACCCCTCAAAAAAAAGGTGAGAATTTCAGCAGATAAAAACGCAAAGCGGCAGCCGTTCGCAGCAGTAAACACCTTGGAAAGTCGCTCTCAATTTTTCTCCCCACCGCCACCTCCCTGCCTCCCCTCCTCTCCCTCGCCTTCCCTCTCTCTCTCTCTTAAGGTAGCAGCGTGGGAGCTTTGCCAAAACATTGCGGTCCCGTGGGGAAGCTTTCCTCTCACTGAAAGAGCCCTTGCGCCTGCCAGCCCAATTAAAACAACGTGAAAGGAAAGCAGCATCTGGAATTGCGCTGCCTCTCACAGCCAAGTCACAATTGTTTAGTCTGAAAGTCGTTTCAGGGAGAGCGGGGCTGGCTGGCTGCGCAGTGGCCCCCACATCTGGATTTGCGGCTAGACAGCCTCTTTGGCTGCAGTCCTGTGTGCATGTGCATTTTTAACTTCAGGATATGCTGACAAGTTAAGAAGTCAGAAAGTCAGTCACAGTAACAGCCTCCGCGGCCCCTTCCTCCCTCCACCCCTTTCTAACACACACACGCAGTTGACTAAATACAATTTTCTGACATCCTTTCATCTGGAGAGAGTTTCTTCCCTTTCCAGCCTGCAGCTCGGGTCCCCGATGAGTTATTTGAGCTGAGCCAACACATGTGAACAAAAAGTCTTCTCTTCGGCGTATGCTCAAGGGCCCGTCTGTGCTACCCACGTTTCGCCGGCAGCGGGGCTCCGTCGCGCTCACTCCGGGGCTGCCCCGCGTGGGGACCGTTGCGGCCGCCGTGCCACGGCCCGCAGGGGACAGGCTGCCCGTGGGGGTTTGAGCTGTGATAAGGGCCGGGATGTGGTTGGGGTTGAGCTGCCCATCGGGGCGTGCAGCCCGACGGGGAGGGCAGGGGCGTGCAAAAAAAATGAGCTACCGATCCCAAGCGGCACCGCGGGAGCACTTCCAAGTCAGCCTCGCCGTGTTTCGGCCAAAGTTTTGCCTGTATTTGTTTTTTTCCTCCAAAGCCCTGGCTGTGGCTGAGATGTCAGGGTGTTGGTCATTCATTTGGCAGGAAGGATCCCCCCAAAAAAGGGATGGGGAGGGGAAATCTGAGCTTTTGCAGACGCAGCTCAGGAAAGGCCACGGACCACGCTGCTGTTACCAGCTCGCGTGTGTTCACGCAGTGCCCAGAACCCCCCCAAGCCCCCGCCAGTGTGGTTTTGCCATCCCAGGAGCCAGGGCAAACAGCAGAGCGGCGCTGGCCCAGGAGCTGATGCCCGGGTGGCACCGAGGCAGCATAGTCCAGCCGCTGTGGTGAACCTGCTGGGACGGGTGCACGTCCTGTCCTTCTGCAGGAGCAACACGGCAGCGAGAGGCTTTAGAGACAGCCCTTCTCATAACGCACGACGTCCCTCCAAGCTACCAAAAACACCAGCACAACCGAGCCAGCGGCATCTTGCCTGGCTCCTGCTCCCGTCCCTGCCTTGGCCCAGCTGTGCTGTGCAGGATTCGTCTGTGCGCTGTGTCGGAGCGATAAAGTGAGGGAGAGTTTCCATGTGGAGGGAGGATGGTGGTTACGGGCTGGGGGCCCCCGCTGCTGCCCAGACCCTGGCTGGGCTCTGCTCCCGGACCCACGCCGACTGCACAAAGGCTGCTCCATGTTACAGCCATGAGTTTTCAAAAGTGGCTGCTGATTTGGGGGCTGAGCACAGTCAGGGTTTGGTGCAGAGATCCCAAACACCCCAGGCTCGTGGATTCCCAGGGAGAAGCACCTACCTGCCCTGTTAAAGCAATTTAATGCCATAAATCCAGGGTCTGAAAAGCCTGGGGGCAGCACTCCGAGGTTTCCCCAGGCACAGCAAAGGTCAGGACTGGGCAGCTCTTTGCTTTTGCCCTTGGTTTCCACCTAGAGTTAAGCTTATCCTGCCCCTCACCCCAGCGTCAGGCCGTGTTGCTTGGCCGGTGCTCAGCCTGGGTTAACCAGCACCCAGAAACGGGGCTCCCCCCTGCGCTAGAAACACGATTGGGGTCCTGGGGAAGGGCTGGCTGCCCTGAGCCCCCCAGGATTTGGGGTGCGTTATTGTGCCCTGGGGGACGGCTGCTTTTCCAGCTGCCCTTCGCACGCTCCCCCCGGGTGTCCCTGGTGCTGCCTGTACCTCTGCCCGGCTCTGGGCAGGAGTGTCGCTACCAAACTGGTTCAGCAGCTCTGTAGGGCGAGTTCTGTTGTTTCGAAAGGCTCCCAAATACATGTTGTTCGCAAAGCTCTCCTGTATAAATAAATACCAGCATTTCTCGCCTGACCTTTGCTCTTTTGCCGGGTTTCTCCTAAACGCAGAGCACACGAAACCTCCTTTTATCCCCAGAGCAGCCCGAGTCACCCTGTCTCCACGTCTCTGTGTGCATGGTGGTGCTGAGGGACATCTGGGAACTGTCGTCTTCATCCTCCTCCCTCCCGGCAGCCTCGGACCTTGGCCTGATGGGAGACCCAGAAGCATCTGAGTTTCTTCTGCCTTGAGCTGAGGGGCCGGAGGAGGGATGGAAAAGCAGGACCAGCAATGCCAGCATTCACAAATCCCACGTGAGGCCTCCAGCTTATTCTGGGACAGGCTGAAAACCCACACCATGATGCTGCCATGGCTGTCCCCGATAAATTTGTTGGGGTTTTCTTTATTTGCCTTCTGCTTTCCAGGCCTGCCAGGGTAGTGAGGTCGTATCGACAAGTGTGGCTGGGTGGTCAGAGCTTTTGCAATTTTATCAGGAGTCTCGTGGTAGCCAGTGTTTACTCTGAAACCTGTGGTGTGGCTTTGTTCACTCCGGCTTGCAAAAACACTGGGAGATACAGGGAGCTGGAGAGCCACAGGGGAGAGAAAATATTCATATAACAATAAAAGCAATTAAACCTTTAGGAGCCTAGACCTGATTGCAACCTTCTCCCTGCAGGGCCTGCGTCGTAGGTTGCTGATTTTCGGCGGTGCAAGAGCAGACCCTCGTCCTCTGGCTGTGTGGTGGAGACCCCAAGGATACTGGATGACAGAGCATCTCCTGTCCTGGCTCCGAGCTCTCACCCACCCCGAGGTTGTTCTTGCTGGTGGAAAGCAGTGCCTGCTATCGATAACTCCCTGATTGATGGCTGGGTAAACTCGCCTTGTTTACCAACGTGGGTGTCATACTGACAACAAACAGGTCTCTACCTGAGTGTGTCATAAGCGAGGGAGGACGGTAAATAAGAAATGACACGTAATGCTGCAAAGCCTGAGGCTGCTGGAAACAAGGGAACAGATTCCTGCTCTGCACGGCGCGTTGCAGCAGAAGCAAATCGAAGGCTCGGTCATCTCCTTGGAAAACACTGGAGAAAACAACGTAAACTGCTTGAAAGAAAGAAGAAAGAAAGAATATTTTACCCTGTTGCTGGATTGCAGGGTCTTTGGGGCAGGGACCAACTTTATCCAGAGTTTGCCCAGCACGCAGGGGCATTGTGGCAGGGCCCATCAGAGTCTGTAGAAAAAGCCTCACTGAAACCGCTATCCTGGGCATACACGGGTACAAGAGAGGACAGAAAATGCCCCTTTTCCTTCTGGCTGCCCCAGCCGTGGTGCAGTGAGCCAGCACGCAGGCTGCCAGGTCTGCTCCCCCCTTCCCCAGACCTCTCCGAGCACATCCCGCTGCATCCAGCCTTCCTGCTCCAACGCCCCCAGCCCCTCCTGCTGGCAGGACCCCGGGGGACAGCCCTGTCCCCCCACGTGCTGCTCTTCTCCCTGCACAGCATGGCCTGTTCTACTGCTTGCAGAGGGGGCAGGAGGACCAGGGGCTCCCAGGCATGAAACGATCCCTGGGGTGATCCCTGGCTGACGCTGCCAGGTCTCAGGAGGCCTCAGCTCTGCCCACTGCAGACCAGCTTGACAAACCCTCCCAAGTTGTGTGAAGGCCTCTGGATGTGGTTGAAACCTGGAGCAGTCACTGCAAACCCACGGGTGAGATGCAAAAGGCCCCAGTTAAAACCAAGGTGTGATTTCTAAGCGCTGTGGGCAAATGCTCTTCCTACTGAACGGTTCAGCTCTTCCAAAAGCACTTTCAATCTGTCTTCTCCCATTTCTTCTCCTGTTGGAGTCAGAAGTAGCAGATCAGCCTCGCCCAAAGCAGGACTATCTAGTATTTAAACTCAGGTCCAGTTCCTCCCATTTACTTCCCAAGTGTCCTTGAGCACATCATTTCCCTCTGCCTCAGGTTCCCCACCTGTGAAATGGGGCTGAAAACACACCGAGATGATACAAAGTGCCTCAGGCTGTACAGACGTCCTCACGGCTCGGGCAGTGACTCTGATGTCTCTCATTTTTTGCCAGTGGTTTAATGAAACCTGCTCTGCGAACCGATCGGTGTGACGGCGGCGTGCCCGTGGAGGTGCTGAGCTGTCTGTCACGGGCACTTCTGAGAGCTGCTGGAAATATATAATCTCAGGGAGCTCCACACCGATCACTGGGATGGAAAATGTAATGGGAAAAAATGTACGGGACAGCAACATGGGATGCTGGAGCCACAGACTGGAGATGCTGAGTGTGGCACTAACGAGGACGAAACTTTTCATTCCCTCCTCCCTGCCTGGTCCCCTCCACTCGTGCCACACACACACGCGCGCACACGCATGCACATACAGAGTTTCTGGGTTTATTTTATATTTTCCCTCGTAAAGATTTGTGTCCGTGCTGCTCTCGTATCAAAGCCAGCAGTGGCCCCTAGGATAAACATGCGGTCAGAAGACAGAAAACTCCAGGCTAAAACACTATTCGTTTCACCCATAGCAGCATAAACTGAGAGGCTTTTAAGAAGGGCGAATGGTTTTCAGTAAATCTCTCATATCAGCAGAAACCTTTGAAAGAGTTTGTTTAAAGGCTGTGGAGATAAACAGCCCAGCCAAGTGTTTGTTTAAGATGTATGTACTCTGTGTCGACTGGTAGGCTGGTATTTATATCGAGGGGGGGAAAGGAGGGCGAGGATCTTTTTGACCCTTTGCTAGCTATGGCTGCGTCAACTGGGGGGTTCTGAGAGCTGGAGGGTCTGGGCTGGGTGTCACGCAGGACCCTGGGCTGCAGCTGGGGACAAAGCCAGGCGGGTGTGAGAGGGCTTTGGGCAAGTGTCAGCATTTCTGTGCTGTGCAGAGGCGTGCAGAGGTTCTGGCTGAGATCGCCGTGCCAGGCACTGGGTAGATAAATGTCTGGTGAGGGATTCCCTGGCTAGGACTAAATAAGCCCCACGGGGGGAAGGGGAGGAAGGAAGGATGCACAGCCCTGGGAAGCAGATGGGCAAAGCTCAGCCCACGTTGCCCTTGGCCGTGCGGCAGCCTGGGGCTGACATGGGAGCTCGAAGCCCTCGCCTGAGCCCCGCGCCGTGCCTTCCGCTGCAGCTGGAAACCGCCTTTCGGCAGCTTAGCAAAAGGCGACTTGAATAAAGGTGTGCTGGATTTCAAGTGACGTTGGCTGTAGGGCAATAGAGCTAGAGGTGGTTAGCAGCGTGCTGGCCTGTCCCCACCGCGGTGACCCCAGAGACGGGACCGTCCTGGGAGCTCCGAGGGGACAAAGGGCTCTGGCACCGCCCCGGAGGAGCAGCAATGCCAAGCTGGGGACGTGCCTTCCTCACTCCTCGCTTTCAATTGTCATGGGTCCCACGCCAGGTCCCCTCCTGCGCGCCTGCAAGGGCGAGGTTTGGGGGGTCCGTCTGCCCTCGCCTGCCCGGCCAGGAGAGCAGAGACTTTCCTGGCGACAAGCCGGTTCTGTCACCTTCCCTTTCAGACCTGCCCCTGTAAATCATCTGGATGGTTTTTTTTCCCCCCTAAACTAAATAAAACGTGGATGCTTAGCAGCCTGCCTCCGGGAAGGAGGTGCAGTCAGAAGGGACTTGCTCTAGATTTACCCTTGTGTAACAAGCCGCAGAATTTGGCCTGTTTCCTGGCCTGGGAGGGTGTGCAATATCCATCAGCTGAGCTGGGCATGTGAATAATGCTTACAGCATCTTCCCTCGTCCTGAGGGATCCCAATAGCACATACAAATCCTCCAGGTGGACTCAATGCTCCTTCTACCGCTTCTAGGACAGATCCTGGGGTCAGGATCAGAGTGTCCTACACGTCTGCTGGACATGGGATGTTAAGGGAAAATGCTGCAAACAGCTGACTCTGTCAGGTGGAAATTAAATGCTGAGAGCTAAGAGCTCAGCTGGTTTAAATCAGCATCTTCACACTGGTGTGGTGGAGTAGCACTGATTTACACTGGCTGATTTGGCCCAGAGTGTTTTGAAATCCAGCCAATGCTTGCAGCTTCCACCGCGGGCAGCCCAGGGGCACCAGGATAAAAGGGGCTCGGTCTCCATGTTCTGTTTCCCCAGAAAGATGGAGCCTCTCTCCCTACAGCAGTATTTACACCCTCCAGGGCAGTATCTTGGCACTGTGGTTCATAACTCCTTGTAGGATGGATGAGGTTCATGTGCATATCACAGAAGCATTTGATCTGGAAGGTAAGTCTTGACTTAGGTAACAAGTCCGATTGTATGGGATGTTTTACAGCCAGAAAAGTACACAGCCTCCTCTCCTAACCTGCTGTGTTTGGAGTATTCAAACTGTTGGGGCCCCAAGCTCTTGCAGGCGTCGTGTAGATTCATAATCAGTGCAAATCCCACAATTTAAAAAGAAAATTCTATCCACAGATAGAAAAGAAACTTTTTTTAATTAGCGTGAACTGGAGTTTGAAAGTAAAAATACCCAAAACATTCAACTGACTGAGGGTTTTGTTTACAGAAAATCAGATGATCCTGTCTTGAGCTTTTAAAACTGTTGTCATATTTTTAGGTGTTAGAGGCACTAAATGTTCTCCAAACAAACCAGTTCAAAACTGCCTCCCCATTTCTGAACCACACAAATGAGATGCTCTTAGCCTGCTCCTGTTTCCTTATTTCTACTCTGAAAAGATTGCTGAAGCTGACCTGCTTTTGAAGTGTTTCAGTTTGGCCAAAACCAGCAATTTTTGCTGTATTTACCCTCATTCCTCACTGAACTGCCTGTTCAGATCACCTGGCTATTGAAGTACCTCGAAGTTTGTTATGGAAATCCTCATTTTAGTCCTACCACAAACATTAACATTCAAGACCAGTTTGGGGTGAGCACCCAGTGCTGCTCTGCCAGAGCCCGGAGCCTGCACCTCCCTGCAGCTGCCTGGGAGAGGGTGCTCAGAGGGTTGGGTCTCTCTCGCAGGTGGCATCGACACCTCCCTCTAATCTCTTCTTTTAAGTCTTGTTATGAAAAGGATTGTGACCTCCCTTGGTCACACACTGCAGAACCTTCGTACAAAGTTTTCCTTGTGCTAAAACTGCAAGCGAAGCCCCTTTCTGCTCCTCCCGTGCTGGGAATACGGAGAGCAGTCGATCCCTGTCCTCATCACAGCAACCTTTTATGCTGCACGGCCCTTATCATCTGCCCTCCTTAGCCTTCTCCGGGCTAGACTAAACAGATGCAGCTCCTCCAATCTCTCCTCATGGGTCATGTTTTCCAAACCTCTTATCATTGCTTCTCTGCTCGTCTTTGAACTCCCTCCAGTTCGCCGATCTCCCTCAGGGCAGGCGATGGAGGCTGGGGACCCAGCCGAGCCCGACACGGAGCGAAGCCCCTCAGCATCCCCGAACGCCCTGCTGCAGGCTCTCTTGCTCTGTCTACACTCAGTAATTTGTTGGTTCATACCGAGCTTGCGATCAAATATGTCTCTCGCTCTTCGTTGCACCGCTGGCTCACCAGCCTTTCATAAAAAAGTTACAGTTCAGCTTCTCGCTTCTCATTCCCTGTGCCTGTGGCCTGACTGCCGCTCGTTAGGTCATTCATCCCTTTTATCGAGGTGGTTTTGAGCGCCAGTCCTGTCCCCCCACATGGCAGCCCCTCTCCAGGGTGCCCTCACAGACGTTGCACGTGTACTCTCTGCGTGCAGCCTAACTCACCACCAAAATATTAACCAGGCCTGGGCTGGGGACAATCCCTCCTGCTCCAGCCCTGAGAAAGTCCTTTCAGTTCGATAGCTAGCTGCTGATAACTCCTAGTGTGGTTTCCCACCCAGCTGTGGGATGATGATTTCATCTTGAGACCATGTTACCTTTATTTACTTATGAGACTAGCGGGGAGGCAGCACCGAAGCCTTCCCGCGGTCAGCCTGTGCCGTGTCTGCTGCTCTCCCTGTTTCAGCCAGGCCAGCTGCCTCGGCGCAGAAAGAAATTGCCTTGACACAGTGTTCTAGACAAACCCATCTCCTCGCTGTTGTCTTTTCACTCCTTACAAATTGATTGCTTAATAATCTATTTGTGTATTTTTCTGAGTATCAATTTATTCTGACTAATCCCCCCCCCCCTTTAATCATAGATGTTATGATTGTCTTTTCCAGTCCCCTGGGAATTCACCATCTGAGTTCCTGTAGATGCAAACTGATGGATTGGAGAGGGCTTTAGTCCCTCCTTACGTACCAGAGGGAACCACAGAGGTTTCTCCAAGCCCGGCCCCACTTGGAGTGGTGAGAGCATCCGAGGGGGAGTTTGTGACCGCCCAGTCTTGGGGCTCTGCGTGAAGAGCCCCCGGGTTAGATACTGGGGCAAGGGCAGCTGCGGAGGTGCGGGGCTTGTCTTGGCTTCATACACTGACACTGCTCCTGCAGCAGGACGGAGCTGTGCCAGGCTTGCTTGCAGCACACCTCTAGGCAAGGCCATCCCACTTCTCTTCACCATGCTCATTACCTTGCTGCGTACCATGAAAGCAAACCCTGAGAAACCACTTTCTTCACTCAGTGGGACTTTGGAGCTTCTCAGTTCTTTTTCCAGCCCATAAAATGCCCATTCCCCTCCCTGGCTTGGTTCTTCTCTACCCCCTTCTATCTCTGTGCAGAGGAAAGCCCTGTGTGAGAAACTGATTTAAAACCCAGAAGCCAGTACTTTTCTTTTCAAACCTCGGCATTTCATCCTTCCTCTAAGAAGGAAGGAAGCCCCTTTTGTTGAGTACACAGCCTGTAATTTCCCTGTCAGATCCTAGCAGCAGGTCAGTGTTGTGACTGACTGAGTGAGGATCGCTCCCTTAAGGGTAATTACACTAAATTTCCTTTTGAAGGACAGCTTTCTCTGGATATGATACAAGGAACCTGCTTTTTTCCATTCACTTAAATTCATGAATTCAGCGGCTGTCACCAAGAGCGCAGCAGTTGGGGACTTACACCCCTTCCAGCTCCAAGGCGAAGCCCGAGGAGGTGGCAATGGGGACGCGTGGCAGAGCCCACACCGCATCGCCCGTGGAGGAGCTGAGCTGGGATGGCCCACGCTGGGGATGGGAGCTCATCGTGGATCTAGAGGATGGCAGAGGGCTGCAGACCCATCTGGGATTTCTCTGCCCACCTCCATGCATCATCTTGCTGCTCTTCCCTTCCTTCCACCTGGGTGGCATCGCAAGGCTCCATCCATTACTTACTGGCATCTCGATTGCTCCTGTGGGCTCACCCACCATGTGTCCAGGAGTCACTCATCAACAACAAACAGTTAAAAGGAAGAAAATAGGCTGGAAATATCAATGCACTTTGGTAACAATAAACCCTGCTTTTAATTTATGCTAATATGTAGGGTTGTGGTGACAGTAAGAACAAAATTACAGAGTGGCTTTCTAGCTGGTAATTATCCCTCCATTTTCGTTGCTCGGGAAGATGGACACACAATTATGCTCTCTTGCTGTATATTAATACGGATTCTTGACATCTTCAGCAGACCTGGAGCTGTCATCGGGCTTTTTGTCTACTTTAATTGAAAATTAATGGTTACTGTGTTACCACGGAAACCGTGGCAATGGACGCCAATAGCGCTCACATATCAAACAGGCACTGGTGGCATTGTCTGTCCGTGTTGACCTTGAAAGTTAAAAGAAAAACTTAAATAAAAAAAAGGGGGGAGAGGGGTAGGAAAGAAGTGGGGGGAAAAAAGCCCTTGAAAACAGAGGTTTGGACACTGCGAATCAAGGGGAGGGGAGAAGGGGAAAGAAGGATGTGAAGGAAAAACTTGGTGCTTTTTGATGGGGAAAAAGAGGGAGCTTTGAAATGAGAGAGTCGGGGTGGCAAAGCAGAGAAGGACGTTTGAGTGTCTAAACCGTGCGGGTCCTCGTGAGCAGCTCCGGGGCTGCGTGGGGGTCTGCGTCCTCGAATCACCGTGCGAGCGAGGGGTGTAAGCCATGAAAAAAAGCATATGAAGGAGCCCCGAGGAGGGGAGGGAGGAGAGTGGGCAGCGCTGGGGAGAAAGTTAATGGTCTATGTGGAGATAAGAGAAGGGAAAAAAAAAAAAAAGGCAAGAAAGAGAGAAATAGGCTGAAGGGAAGAGAGTCCAGACTTGCTTTGACTGGAAACGTTGCCTGGTCGGTGGGTGGTTGCAGAGCCTGTGCATTAAGGCAGCCCCGCCGGTGCTCTGGAGAGTGTTTGGGGCCTGCCAGCCCCCCGGCTGCCCCGCACGGAGGGACCCCGCAGCCCCTTCCCTGCCCCAGAGATACGGGCTGGGGGCGTGGGGGGGACCCTGCTCCGGCGCCTGGGATCGCTCAGCTACGGGGAGGGCTGAGCTGGGGGAGACCCTCAGCCTCCTCGTCTGGGTCGGAAGCGGGTGGGACTTTTTCTTCTTGGAAATGCAATTTTAGGGAGCTTTTGCTTTCCCTAGCACCGAACTTTAGTTGTCTCCTCTCTTCCCCAGCCTGCCCAGGGGAAATGCAGCAGCGCCTGCCCTTTGGGGGGCTGCTCTGTGCCCCTTTGGGGGGACTGCACCTGGGGGAGGAGGGATCCCAGAGCAGCCTTTGGGAAGGTGGATCTCCAGCTCTGCTTGGCAGACCCTTTATAGGGAAATGATAGGGGAAGCCAAGCAAAGTTGTGACACTGGGTGACAAGTGGCTGGGTCTCTTCTTGGTGACATGGTGGAAAGCGAGCAGGGGGCAGGGGGAGCGGGGTGCTCCCTGCCTACAGTGGGTCCCAGTTTCCTGCACCTAAACGAGCTGCACAATTGGCCTGGCTTTTCCTTCTCCTTTCTTTCTCTCCTTGAGGTTCCCATGACCCGTGGTCCTGCTTTTAGCAGGGGCTGGAGCACGGGGAGAGGCAGCGACTCCGCTTTCCCATGCGCAATAAAATGCCACCTTAGAGCAGAGGGATTTGCAGCTGGTAAGAAAGTTGTCACCGCCCTGGTGTGCCCGCTGCCCCTGCCTGGGAGGATGGCAGAGCTGTCCCGGCCAAGAAGCACTGCGGACAATGGGAATGGTTTGGTCAGGAAGCAAAACAGTGACATTTCAGAAACCCCTGTGAAAAGGCGGATATTCCCCAGGCACCCACGGCTGCTTCGTGCTGCTTAACGCATCCTCCCACGGGACAGCTTTCGGTCCGCCCAGCCTCTCCCTGCTGGTCTGACTGCACTGGGGAGGGCAGAACATGCCCACTGCATCCTCACTCCGTCCCAAACATCTCTAGATGCAGCACTGAGGTGAACCCCAGCCTTCAGGAAGGCGATCGGGGGGCCTTTTAAAGCCAGGAGCCCGTCCTCCTCCCGAGCAAACATGAAGACAAACACAACGGAGGCGTGCCTGAAAGCCAGAGTCTTTTTTTTTCATTTTCCCCTCATCCCTGATCCCAACCTTAATCCCCGCTCTGAATCCTGTCAGCCCGGCTGTTCTCGCACTGACATTGCTGCAGGCGTCTTCTCTGCTGCCTTCCCTCAGATCTGCCTTCTCCTGGGACAGCTAAAGAGGACTCGGAGATTTCTGCGGTACTCGATGATTCACTCCGTGCCCTCCAGCGCAGCGCCGGGGCTCCCCGGGGGAGGACGCAGGCGGAGGGGGGATGCGGGGGGTTGCGATGCCGGTGCTGGTGGATGCTCCAGCGCAGTAGCCAGGGCTCGGGGCCGGTGTGCGGTGGCTGCAGGCTCGGGCTGTCTCGGGTGGGTCAGCCAAAAGCAAGAGCAAAGGGTGGATGGGGAAAGGGTGCTGCTGCCTCTTGCTAGTGCTGGCGCTGGTGCCCGGTGGCGGAGATGAAACCGTCAGCCCAGGACAGCACCTACCAATTTTGCTGTCAGGTCGTTACAATAATGATGCGCTGGAGTAGTTTGTCCAACCCGCCATTGATCAGGGGCTATAAATGCTCAGGGACAGACACATCACCGGGCCGGGGGCTGCCGTGGGAGAGCGGCTCTGGAGATGCCCGCCTCGCCCCTCGCCCACCCACGCAGCCGGCCTCGGCGTGAGCAAGCCCACGGCCTGGCTGGGGTGGGGAGAAACTAGAGGGGAGGAAAGGGGTTTCTCTGGGGTGGGTCTCCCAGCCCTGTGTTCAGAGGGGCAGATGCCACCAGCCCTCACCCCTGTTTGTGTGAGCCTGGGAGCATCTGCTCCCAGCGACGGTGCGGAGACCTGGGCTGAGCCCATCTTGCTTCAGCCCTCTGAGGTGGGGGCAGGAGAGGAGAACAGTCTGTAGGCTGAAATGTTCTTGCTCGGCTACGTCCAGTTGCAGCAAGAGCACAGGGCCCGGCTTGCTGCGGGGTTTGCGGGTTTCTGCCTCTGCACCCCCAGAGCTGGGCGGCACCGAATCCCGCATCCAAACACCTCTGGGTGGGTGGGAACCCAAGATTGTTCCCCGGCTGCGAGTCCCAGCCTCCACGTTCAGGCAGGTTTCCTCAATAAGAACCAGCCAGGCTGAGCTGCAGCCTCTCCAGCAGCATTCCCCTCGCCTCTGGAAGGGAGGGCGGTGCCTCACGCCCACCCTCGGGCTCTGCGGCCCCTTCCCCGCTCCCCATCGGCTCCCGGTGGGGTAGGACCGGGACTGGCAGCCCCTGGGACCCCAGATGTTGTAAACCCCCAGGATACCCCAAACACAAACCTGTTGTGCATCAGGGTAAGGAAAGGAGCAACGTCTTAAGGACCTTCAAGCTGGAAAAGAGACAGAGCTCAGTTATAGGGTCACGGGTAGGGTCTGCCCCACCACTGACACCTCGGGCAGCGTATGGAGAGGGTCTGTCCCCCTGCCAAACCCACCAGGGGTGTCTGGGAGACCCCCAGGCCCTGTCACCCTCTCTCCATACTGTAATAACCATTGCTGCAAGCATCTGAGCGGGTGTCAGGGCAGCGGCGAAACACTTTTACTGTATTTTATGTGGGCACTTGGAGCACGGGCCATGGGTGGGTTTTTATTCTGTATGTGGGAACTTTAATAGTGCGTGTTTGCATTTTATTAGCCTGCGTACGTGGGTTGTATGACAGGAAAGGTGGGCAGTTTAATGAACTGCTCAAGACGCAGGAACAAGAACAGAAAGATGTTTTCAATGGCCCTTTAATAAATAACAAAGAACCCATCATTTAAATATTGTAAGCAATAAAAAATATGTATGTATTGTTGAACATACGTGGTTCCCGTGAAGTTAAAATCCATCATTCGCCTACAAAGCTAACTGTGCCCGCTACCCAGGCAAGAATATTTTTGCTTTCGGGGTTGCTGTTGGGGAAGGCTCTGAGGTCTTCTGCGCACCCAGGGCAGGACAGACCAGTGCCGGGGTCGGTCCCCTGGGACTGAGGGGAGGCATCGGAGGGGCTGCCTTTGCCCCCGTGCTCTTCGAGCAAGGCAGCAGCGTGGGGTGGCTGGAGAGGTTCATCTTTGAGTACCGCTTGGATGTGGAGAGGGAAGAACTCTCTATCCAGGACCATAAAGGCATTTTCTCCCCTGGGAAGTGCTCCGCTCCAGCCCTGCCCTCCCCTTCTCCCCACGGGCAGGGAGGTGGGTGAGGGCAGAGCACCCCGGGGATGCTCTGCATGGTGCCGAGGCAGTCGCATCGCCGAGCAAGCCTCGTGCCAAATTTGAGCGCTGGCTTTTGGCTTAATTTCTCCTGTTTTTTGAACACCCACAGATCAAGGTAAAGGGGGCTACAAACCTGGCCCCATCCTGCAGTAACCCGACGCGGGGCAGGGGGGGAGGGCTGGATTCCTGCAAGAGCCTGAAAATATCTTTCTTTTTTGAAATGTTTGTATAGCACGACTTGGCCGATTTACCTCATAATATCTCACGTTGGCCTAAAGCCGAGGGCATTAGCGAACTGTGAGCCAGATAAATGATTCGAGCGCTTTTTCTTCCCCGTATCTGCTGTTACAATAAAAAAGGGCCTTTTCCATCCAACTGCCTCCCGTTAACCCAGGCGGTGCCGGGCTGGGCGGCAGGAGCGTGGGCAGTGGGGAGGCGCAGGGCTCAGCCAGGAGTGGAAAAAGCCATGGAGACCTTTATGATTCCAGGCACGGCCACCATCCGTTGTGGCTGCGGAGATGGGGGCTGGAAGCCCAGAGACACCAGATCTGCGGGTAGAAACATTACCCAGAGGAAGCTGGTTTGATATTCCCATGCAATTGTGTTAGACAGCGTTCCCAGCTGATGGACGTCTTCTCCAGAGGCTGCAGACTCCCTCCAGGTACCATCTAGGTGGTCTCCAGGGTTGCATCTGCACCCATGTACAACACACGGCAAGAGGAGTTGGGGTTTGTCACCTCCTGGCTGATGTGATCCACAGCAGGAGGTGACACAGGTAAGGAGGTGGCACATCCCACGTTGGCCATGAGAGTCACCTGGGGCCACAGGAGCTGATGGGGGAAGCATCCACGTCTCCTTTGCAGAGCGCAAACCCCCTCTGCGCTGAGAGAGGTGTAAGAAGGCACGTTGAAAGAACCGATGCTGCGCAGCAAAGGTTCGGTTTACAGAGGCAAAGGGGCTTCAGTATGAAATAACCCCAATTAACCTGCAACAAATTCCCAGCCCTTGTTTTTTGATGCTTGCGGGGAGAGGAGCAGGACCTGGAGGCCTGAGGAGTGGGTTTGGGCTCTTTGTGGAAGGCTGTAAAAATTGCTGGGGCAGGAGAGGGGGGTCAGGGGCACCAGGGGGTCCCACCTTCCCCCAATCTCCAGCTCAAACCCTGCAATGAGAGTTTGCTGTGACCTGAAGCAAGAAGACACTGATTTTACTCAGTTAAATTGCTTTAAAAAAGGACAATTCCATCAACACTAAAGGTGTTCAGACACTCAGTGTGTGGTTCAGACACTTGGAGCTGGGGTGGTTTTTGCTGGGACGTGGTAGCTCCGCTCTGGGTAACCGCTGGCTTTTCAGCATTTGGGTGGATTTGAGCATGTTTTTGGCAAAGGTCTCGCTGGTGGGACCTCACCTCTGAGACCTGGAGGACGCTGATGAAATACCAGTCTCACCCCAAACCAGTTGCTGCTGGGTATCACCAGAGCAGATGTAGGAACCAGGGAAGCAAAGTGCTGTGCAAATGCCTGTGTAATGTGTGTGCAGGGCTGGAGTAGCAGAGGATGAGCTTCTCCTGGGATTATTATGCACAAAACCTTCGGAGAAATGGTTTTCATACGTTTTAAAAAGTGATCAGCCGTATGAAAAGGTGTGTTTGCTAAATTTAATTGAGGTAATTCAAACACGGCGAAGGCTTTGGGATGCTGGTTGTAGAGATTAGGTATCATCGCTGACATCGTGTACACGCCGTGATTACACACTAAATGATGGGACCTGGACCCCGTCGAAGGCAGGCGGAGCGATGGGTCAGTGGGTCTTGTTTCAGGAGGTCTGTGCGAGGGAGATACGATACTCGGTGCTATTTCAGGACAAAGGGGCACGTTCAGCCCCGGCGCAGCTCTCCTGAAGCCCCTGACGGCGCATCGGGCAGGGATATCGGTAATCGGTGCCGGTTGGGCTCTTACACCCATCCAGCCACTGCCGCATCTCCGCTCGGGTGCCTGATGTGGCCTCTGGGAATTATGCCACGATTAATTGCTGGTTTCCTCGGCGATGGGATCGGGCTCTGGAGCGAGCCCAAACGCGGGGTTGGGCTGAGCCGAGCTCCCCGGCACACCCCGCTCGGAGCGGGCTAGGTGCGCACCTCCCCGAACGTTGGTGACCTCATGCCGCAGACATGGATGAGGTCACTCGGATAATTGCTCTCCCAAAACGATGTATCTTGCGGGAAGAGGATGTTATGAAGCCGGAGAACTTGCTAGGGCAAAAAAAATTACATCGCACGCCCCTGGCCGAGAGCGCTCCGAGGGGAAACTCATCAGCGGAGCGTGCCAAGACCTCCGAACAATAGGCTGCAGCTCCGGGGGCATGGCAGGAGAAGAGACACGGGCAGCCGAGACGCGGTGCTGGGGGAGGCCGGGGGGCTAATTGCAGGAGGAGGATGTGGGGTACCTGGCGGGGAGGGAGAGGGGCCTTGCAGGGACCTGCCCTCCCCAGGGCACGCTCGGCGGGCGGGCAGAGCTGTTCCTTGGGGAAGGAGCCGCGCTCGTCTGCCATCTCCTCCTTCCCCCCACCTGCTTCTTCTCCCCTGGTTTAGACTCCGCTTCTGCCGCGCCAGGACGGAGCAGTGCAGATGCCGGGGGGTGCACACGGTGCTCGGCTCCGCCACTGCACGTTCAGTGCCTGGATGAAACCTCTGCAGCACGCCGTGCCTCAGTTTCCCTACCTGCAAAAAGGCAGGAGCGATGCTCTGTTACCCCTGCAGAGCACTCGGAGAGCCTTGCTTGCAATAAAACCATCCTAGTTATCGCCCATCTAACCCTCCCTTCCCTGCGTGGGAAAACTTCAATATGTTTTATCCTCCGGTATAAAGTTGCTGCAGCTGAGAGAGACCCAGGCTCGGCTCTTCTCGCAGACCTCACTCAGGGTGATGTTCCTTCACCCGTTTGTTTTCAGTTGTTTCTTCTCCCCGCAGCCCCGTGACAGGTATTTGAAAAGAAGCGCAGAATAGTCCTACCAAACCTTCTCAGTTATTGGGACAAGCCAGACTTCAAGGAGATGGAATATGAGCGAGTTTCAGAGGAAAACAAACAGAAATACTTTTGTTACTGCAGCAGGAAAAAAAAAAAAGCTGGGAAAAAAAATAGCCGCTCGATGGAAAAAATCAACTCTTTCCTGAATAAAGCAGAAAAAAAATGCTGCCGTATTGAGCTGTGACATATGGTTACACAAATAGAAACCACAGAGGGGAAAATCATGTTTTCTCTTTCATTATTTATCACTCTCTAACTGTCTCCAGCTGGGTGAGTAAACAGCCTCATTGGGCTGTAATGAGAACAGCCTGCTGCCACTGTGCTCCGGGCTGCCGGAGCCCGGCGGTGCGGCGAGCGTGCGAGCCGGTGTGGGACACGCCAGCCCCTGCCCTGCGCCGGCCCCCGCCTCGCCCCGCTGCCCCTGGGCCCTCCTGGCCTCGCCGCCAGCACCGGGGGGCCGGTGGGATGCAGACACGTGGCTGTGGTACCCACAGCATCCTCCCCTCAGCATCCTCCCCTCAGCAAGCGCTAACTAGGTGCAGGCTTGGAGTTCAATTAAGCGGGCTGCTCCCGGTTATTGTTCAGGGGAATTATGTGCCCAATTTCCCCCCTGAGCCGCGTTGCAAATTGACTCCTAAGTGTCCCGTGAAATGGCTGCATAATTTGCACATTTGAGAAGCGGCGGCAGGAACGTGTCTGAGAGCCGGGTGCTTTGCTTCGCTTTGCTTTGCTTCCTTCTCCACCTCACTCGGTTTTTAGCCCGTTTTATTGCCAGCTTTCGCCCACCCTGCAGCTCTCACAAGGTCTAATCGCAGCGTCCGTGGGCTCTGCCACTCTCTGAATGCATCTTCCCTCCCATCCCATCTTGAACAGCTCCAAAAAGTGAAGTTTTCCAGCTCTCAACTCTCCAGGGACCAGACCCAAGGCCATGGTCCCTTCCCACACCCAAAGCCCTGGTCCGTCCCCAGGAGCCCCAACAAGGAGCCTTTGCAGACGCACGGCAGCTGGCCCCCACCTCCCCAATCCCGCTGCATTTTCCCATTTGCTTTACTGGGGAGGTGGAATCAGACTTTAAGATTCAGATTCCCCTGATTAGGGCAGGCTTTGGATTAGGTTCTGAATTAGGTCAGAGTATGGGATGGTTCAGCCTCCCAGTTGCTGTCCTGTTTCCCCCCTGGGGCATCGCTGAACTCGAGCCGCCCTGGCCAACACACAGCTCGTACACATGAACCAAAGGGCGAGTTACACACCCAACGTGGGCACAACCACCACGGCCCAGCGTTGAGCAGCCCCTGTCCCTCCCCAGTCCTTGCACCCAGCACCCAGCGCAGGACCCTCAGGAAGGTGCAGTCACCGCACACACCATGTAGCCCCGAGGCACCGCGTCCATCTGAGCCTTTCAGGGGGGAAAGGTCTTAGCTAAGAGCCAGAAAGTCCTTGAGCATCAACAGCGGTGACGAGTGATTTCCCATGAAGATTAACCCATTTCTCAAGTCAAGAACGGCAGCCGTCCCCTCTGCGCTGAGCGGTATCTTGTACAGATCTGAGTCCTTCCAACAAATGAAAAACTATTAGTAAATGGAAGCGTTTTTAATGAAAACTGACCCAATTTTGAATGCCACTTCTCCTCCCACCTCAGGAATAGTCTGTGCCAGAGTTTGAGTGAAATTAGGTCATTGTTGAACAAAGGTCGTGAAAGAACATGAAAAGCTTTTCAATGGGAAACCCCAGTTTTTATGGCTTTTTGTGGAAATCCCCTCCCACATAAAGTTATACAGAGTGACAAAAAAGTGCAGGGAGCAAATCATCCCTGTGTTTACCCATTATACCCAGTTGGGTACCATTAAAAGTTCCAGCTTGAACCAACTGCAGATTTCACCCCTTCTGAACTTGCAGTGAGTCTGGGGAAGAAAAAGTAAAGAACCTGGTGAGAACCTGACTTTTTTTTCCTACTAAACTTTGCATCCTCCAAACCTGGCCACGCTGCCTTGCTGCAGGATGGGGATTTGGGTGAACGTCCCTGGGAGCTCAGGGCTGCGGGCAGGGAGCTGTGCAGCTCTGATTCAGCCCAGCACAGCAGCACAGACTCGCACCCCACTGACTTAGCGCTTACGGGAAATACTCGCTTCGCTTTCACAATCGCCCTCCGATGATCTAATCCCAGCCCGTTTCCCTGGGAAGGGATCGCAGAGGCAGCGCCTTTCTGCAGAAAACCAGCGCGTCAGATTGGGAATCGTTGGGAAACGTTTACAAATAAGTAAATAAAAGTGAAAGCTTGGGGTTAGGCTCGCCCAGGAAAGTTTTCCAAGGTGCAGAGGATAGCTGAGGAGGGGCTTCTGGAGGATTAGGGCCCCCCGATGCCAGTCAAGCACACACAAGGTGGGTGCGAATGGAGCAGCAGCCTGAGAAACTTCTCTCTTTGGTTTGGGAATGAGCTGGGGAGTGAGGAGGCCTGATCCTGTGACTCTGAGCCACTTTTGACTTGATTTTTAAAGCCTCCTGTGCCTGTGTGCCTGCACACACAGACGTGCCTATCTGCAAACACAGAACTCAGTGCGTGTTTTCCCTTCTTTACCAGAAGTTTGGTCTCGGTTGCATCTGGTTTGGGCTCACAGTGCTGGTGGCGACTTCCCCGCCTGGTCTTGCAGGACCAGCTCACTCGTGCCGTCGCCCACCCCTGCTCCCACCGCTGCCATCCCGTCCCCACCCGCGGCACCTCCGCAGCGGGCACAGGCGTGGGCTGCACGAGGGCCTGCTCTGTGGCCCCAGCTGGGATCCCGGCCTGGCGTCGGACCCGGTGACGCTGCAGCATCATTAAACAGGAGTGGGGCAGCGGGGGAGCCCTCGGTGGGGGAAGCGGCACGAGAAGCCGAACTCCGGCCCCAAACAAAGCGCTTTTGTGCTCCCGCCGGAGAGCGAGCGGGAATGGCTTCCTGCCGCCCGCTTTTGGGGGCTGCTTCGCTCTTCTTCCGTGTCCTGTCCCGCTGCTGGAGCATTCACCAGGCCAGATCCCGACCTGCAGAGCCTTCCCCCAAGCCCACAGCTCCATCCGAGCTCATGGCAACCTGGGCACCGGCTGCTTCGCCGCCTTTCCCTCTCCTCGTCCTCCCAGCCACACCGTTAGCAACCTCCCTGTGTAAATTTTAATGAATTGTCATCAGCCCAAAGTAATTACCAGGCAGCAAAACTTAATTTTACAAAAAGACAAAAAGAGGCTTCGCTCTAATTGATGGAAAATTGGTCGTTTCTTGTCAGGTTATTGTTCATTTCCCGCCTGCTAATGACTCCGGGCTCCCAGGCCGGGCACGGCTGGCTCTCACCCTAAGCAGAGCCGTTAAAAAACCTGAGTTGAAGAGAAATATTTTCATTAATAAACTTCCAAAAGGCAATGCAATGGAAACTTCAGAAAGGAGCGAGGCAGATGAGCCGACGTCGTGCCCGGCAGCCCCCGGGGCATGCGGCAGGAGCGATGGGAAGCGCTCAGCTGTTTTCATCAGGGCACCCAAGCAAGCAAACAGCGGCGATAAGAGAGAGACAATTACATTTTTAGATACTTTTCTGTTTTAATCACCTGAAATGAGAGCCAGGTAAAGGAGGCTGGAGCCCTGGTGCAAATCTGGCAGAGCTTTGCTGAATTCGTGGGCTCAGACATCAGAACCGGCTCTTTATGAAGCACACGCTGTCCCTTTATCATGATATTCTTGGGATGGGGAAAAAAAAGATGGATAATTTGATTTCTCTTCAAATATTGGCAGCCCAAAGGAAAATGGACCTGTCTCACGCTATCCCAACCGCTAATATTTACAGATGATATTGCAGCAGTGCCCAGGGACCCGGGTTTGGTCCCATCTTGTTCGGTATCGTCTAAACACATCCGTGGAGTCGCGTCGGTGGTGCGAGGCAGCCCCCGGCCTCCCCGCGCCGCTCCACGGGCTTGGTCTACACAGGCTATTACGGTAATTTGATAAGCCAGTTCTTCGTGATATGAATCTTCGCCTTCGTTAAAGGGAGGAAAAAAAAAAAAAAAACCACCATTGCATTTTGATGGCTCACAGGGACAGTTCATTAAGCAATCAACTCTTTTAATGAAATATTTCTTTGTTAAAATATTCATTGATCTGCCGCGGCTTTGCGTGGAGAAAGGGAAGGACCGTGTCCCAAATGCTTTTCTGTTGAGTCTTCCCAAGCACGCACTTGAACCAGCGGGTTGTGCCCGGGCATTGCCAACACGGGAGTTCACACCTCAGCCCTTGGCAGGCACCACTCGGGGAGCCCGGGCTGAAATAAGGCTCTGAGACTTTCTGGATAATTCTTCCTAACCTTTCTCACACTATTATGTGGCTGAGGTTTTACACACCAGGTCTGGGTCTTCTTTGGAGGAAGCAGCGGGGGGATGTTGGGGTCGGCTCTGGTCAGGCTTGGGCAGAGCAGTTTGAGCCACAGTGGCCGGGTGCTGCCTGGGGACATCGTGGCAGAGACGGGGGGAAAGTTGGGCCAAGAGCGAGTGGAAATGGGAGCGGAGATGCCCACCGCCAGCGTGGGAGGAAGGGGAGTCCCAAGGGGTGGGTGCGAGGGGATGGGGATCCCTTTGCATCTGCAGGGCAGCGCAGCAAAGATTGGTTTACACCCTGCAGGGGTTTGGCCAGATGCTCTGGCCCCGGTGTACGGGCGAGGAGGGAGCTCGGAGAGGCAGGATGGAGAGCATTGGCAGGAGAAGAAAGAGAGGAGGGAAAAAAAAAATATATCAAAGGGTGAGAAATGAACAACTGCAGACAAAGCGCCGAATCTGGCCTCCCCCCTCCTTTCTCAAACCTTACACCATGAGTAATCCCCGCCGCTCGGCACCGTGACGACTCAGACAAGTAGTCACTGCGTGCGGGTAAGCATCTCCCCGAAGGAAACAATGCAGACAAACACGGTGAGTGGTGAATGCAGACGTCCTGCTCTGGATGAGTAACGTTATTGGAAAAGCAGATAAATGAAAAAAAAATAAAAGAGAAGAGGGGAAAGGAAAAAAAAATACCAAAGCAGGGCACATGCTGGTGGGGAGAGAGAAGCCAGGTGTCCTGTGTCCCTGTGTGCCGGTGGCACGGCACAGCGCGGCACGCAGGCTTCCGAGCCAGGGGTACGGCTCCATGGGGGTGTCACGGTGCCTGCAGCACGGCGCCCTGCGGCCCCTGCGCTCGCAGGCTCCTTCCTCTCCTGCGCTGAGGCTTTGCAGGCACGGAGGAAAATTGGTCACTGTCTGGGGACCCCCCACGCCACATCCTTTTCTCCGTGTGTGGGAGCAGCGCACCCAGGCGCTGGTGTTTTCACTTCTCCGCCGTCTCTCCTTTAGCTTCAGCTCACTAAACTCCAGCTGAGCCCGGTCTGTCTGCCTCTCCTCTGTCTGTGCGAGTAGGGGAAACTGAGGCACAGCACAGCCACAAGCCAGAGGAGCTGCAGAGCCCCTGCCTGGGCTCCAGGGCTGTGCCTGGATGCTGCACCCCCTGCAATATTTCCCCCCACATCTCCCCTCTGTGTGTAGCTCCAAAGCAGAGCCACCAGCCCCGGTGAGTGGCAGAATCCCCCCTCCCTGGGGTCTGCTCGCCTGGGGAAACACCGCAGGGCTTTCTGGCCGAGGGCAGGGGGTCACGCCGGCCGGGGCAGGGGGGAGCGATGCTGGACCCTGGGCAGACAGCAGCCTGTCGCTTTAAAAGGGAGCCAGGAGCGTCTCATCACTTACAGTAACTCGGTGCATCATTTCTTTGCCTTACGCAAGAGGCGAGCGGGGTCCAAGAGCTCGGCGTCGGCCACGCGTCCGGGCAGAGCTGGATCCCTCTGGGCTGTGAGCGTGGGCTGAGTGGGGCGTGCGGCCTCACCGGCATCCTCCCTTGGGGGGTCTCCTTGGGACCCCCGGCTTCGCCAGCCCTGTGCACAGCCCAGAGCTGTGGGTTGGCCCTGGGGAGGACTGATCCTGCACCCCGCGGGGATGCCCAGGTGGACCCCGGGGTGGTTCAGCCCCAGACCCCGGGGCAGGTGAGGGAGCGGGTGGAGGGCATCGCAGCTTCACAGGGTGCTGCAAGAACTGCATGAAAATGGCTGGTGTATTTTGGGTGGAAAAACAGCTTTTCTGCTCATCTCTTGAAATTTTCACCTTGGAAGGGGCAGGAATTTGGGGCTCAGCTGTGTCAACGCGCAGCTCCCTCCCCAAAACGCTACTCTGGAAGGGAAAAAGCAACTTTCTTCCCTTGTTCTCCCTATTTTCCCATTCCCAATTTTCTTCTTTCCATATGTTTCTTTTCTTTACTTTTCCTTGAAAGAGGGAGGGAGAGAATCCGAGACAAGGCAGGAAGCAGAGGAGTTCAGGGGACTTGTTCACATCATCAAATACAGAGTTTTCAAATGAGCATCTTCAGAAAAGTCAGGTTTTCTTTTGGAAGTTACTCTTCCCATAGAAGAAAAAATAGAAAACAAACGAGATGTTCTCCACCACCCATACACCAGAAATGGCCAATCCATAACCTCTGGCAAACGGGCTTTGGGTTCAGCTCAGAGAGGACTTTCCTGGAAGGATGAGGATGCTGCCCGGTTCGGAGCTGCTTTGCCTTGAGTTGGGATTTAGGACAAACCCAGACTGACCTTTTCCATGGAAGATTTCAGCTTTCTGTCAACCTTACGGCAAAACTGAGAACGGTTCCGTTCCAGGCAAGCACAGGATCGAAAAAGCTTTGCTTGAAAATTTTCACTTTTTAAAGATTTTCAATATTCTGGTGAGAAGAGCAGACACTTTCTGGGGATCGATCGCGGAGGTGTAAGAGTGAGGATGAGCTTGGAAGAGCTGGAACGTGTCATTTTCCTAGAAGACCCCACGGACACCACGTTTGGGACCCATCACTTACCCCACACTAACTCCTGGTCCTCAAGCCACGTGTCCCAGTGCTTTATAACCAGACGTTATGTGAAATGTTTAACCCGAGAGCTCTAAATCCCGCTGCCTCTGTTACACCCTTCAGGAGGTGACACATGCCCCAAGCTTTGCCTGGTGCAGAATAAAGGAAGTTTTCTCTTCTTTTTTCCCTTCTCTTTCTCTCTGTTTGGAGTTTAGCTCTGTAGCACAAGCATCCATGGTCTCTTTTGCTGTCACCCTCCTGGGAATCTCCCGGCCACCCCTGCACACTCCCTGCTGTCCCTGCGGCCGTTGGCTTCCCAGTTCTGGTAGGAGCAAGGTGGTCCCTTGACACCAAACCCCCCCAAGCAAGTGCCGTACAAAACCCCGACCAAAGCCTGGTCAAGCTGTGTCTCCTCACCCAGATTCCTGCTCACTCCTGTTTTTTTTCCTGGCTGACACAGATGAACAAAGAGGGATCTTTGGGCCACGCTCGATTCACAAACTCCCCTCGGTGGAAGGCTGCCTGTGTCTTTTTGTGCAAACCCTTCCCGTTCAGATGCTGTTTGATGTCTTTAAAGGGGCTATTCTTGTGCTGAGAAAAGAGGGCAAGCGCAGGTTTGACGAGGCTCGTTGCTCAAAGCTATTTTTCACTCAGAAAAGTGCCAGTTTGGGATTAAAAAAAAAACACGTTCTGTTTTTCATAGGCTGCTATTTGGGTGAATAACTCATAAAGTCAGAATATTGGGTATTTGGATACAAATTTGGGGAGGCGAATGGGCAAACAGGGAGGCGAATTTTATGTATCCAGGAGGGAAATAAAACTCCTTGAACCCACAGAAATACCTGAAGAGAATCATCTCCGCCGAGCTGGGGGTGGGCAGTGGTGCCTCCGTTTGGCTGCTGCGGGTCAAGGGAATGATGGTGGGGCAGGGGAGGGCAGCGGATCTCTGCGGGGCTGCTCCTGGGGGTGTGGGGAGCAAACTCATCTCAGAGCTCAGTCTCAGAGCTCCCAACCCTTCCTGGGTTTGCAGCGTGCCAGGAGGGAGCAGGTCTGAGCTGGGGGGAACCGAAGCTGCTCCGCTTCCCACGTGGTACCCGGCTGCGAAATGGGTTGGGATGTCCCGTACCTCTGAATCCTGAGTGCTCGACGCTTCCCCCCTTTCTAATACCATCTTTAAAATTTCTCTTTTGAGCAAATAAATAGCTAAATAAAGGAAAAAATGCCTTTGCGATGGTGGCTGTGGGGTCCTGGGAGGCAGCAGGCCTGCTGGCTTGGCCGTTCCCGGGGAGCTCCCGCGGACGATGCTCGGCCACCCCGGCCGTGGATCCGAGGGGTTGCCCAGTCGCATCTGATTTTTCATGGCGAGGGAGAGGGGAAGGCTGTCCTTCCCCGACAAAAAGTGTGCTGGCAGGAAGCAGAGCCCTCCGCTGCCCGCAGCGCCGGGGCCGGTGCACCCCGCTTCCGAGAAACGGGTCCTGGGGGGCCTCTTCCAAGAAAGTCGGGCTCCTGCCACGGGGCCCTCATTCTGCAGAAGTGGGTGTGCGGCAAACGCTCGTCCGATAGGAGCCCCAGAGCTGCCCAAAACCAAACCGAGCCCTCCGGAAAATCCCAGGCCTCCAGAAGGGTTGGGTTAAGACTTGGGTTTAAGGTTAGGCGCAGCCTAGGAGCCAGGCCAGCGCTCGCAGTGCTCACAGCCAGCCCTGCCCTCGCCCTTGTCCTGTTTGTCCCCTCCCTCCTTTTTGGGGGGACAAAACTGATGGGTTTGCTGGGATCTTTGCTGGGGCCACCAGAGCTTGTACCTGGGGGGGAACCAGCTTTTCCATCGCACAGAAATCCCCAGATACAGACTTCTCACTCAAGAAAAGATTTTTTTTAAAAAAGAAAAACAGTTTTCCCATAAAAAAATGAAACTATAGGGAAAAAAATCCAGGTGGGTTGAAATGCTTTTCATTCCAGTGTCACCTTTTAAAACTATTTTATCTATCCATAAAATGGAAATTTCAAAAAAGCTACTTTTGGAGTGAAAAAAGGAGAACGTGGAGTGGTCGCACTTCGGTGCTACTGAAACTTACGGTCTTCCACACTTCGCAAAAAACTTTATTTCATTCCTTCCACGTGAGATTTGGACCATCCATCCCCAAACCTACACGGTGCGGTGGGAATGTCACCTCCCAAACCTCTGCTCCGAGCCAGCCTTCGTGGCACCTCCCCGACCCCCTCAGAGGTGGCCCCAGCGCCCGGGCAACACTTTGGGTCCAGCATCTGCACCCTGGGGCAGTCTCTGCTCCCTCAGGGGCTCTGGGAACCCTCTCCCTGCCAGCGGGACGGGATGTTGGGGTGTAACAGAGCCGGGCTGGGGGCTGCTGGGGTGGCCACTGCCGTGCCTTGCTGTTCCCATCTGTAAAATGGGGTCAGTGACTCTGTCCTGGCTCTGCCTTGTGAACATCGTGGGTGAAGGCGTTCCCCCCCCCTCCGCACCCCACAATCCCTCCGCTCCCCCGTGCCTCAGTTTCCCTCCCGCAAACCCCCATCCAGCCCCAGGGCATCACTTTACCCCGGGGACCAAACGCAGCAGAAACCAATTAGCGCAGGCGTTAATGAGCAAAACGTGGAGGGGGGGAAAGGGGAAGAGACCGGAGCGCGTCGCACTGGGGTGAGGAGGGGGTGGGGACACCTCCTTCCCCCCCTACTAAAACAGCGGGGCGGGGGGTGTGCGCCCCCCCTGCAGCTCCTCAAGGACCGGGGGCGGGCGGGGAAAGCGGCTGCACCTGCTTTAGAGGAACTATGGTAGGGCGGCCCGCGCCCGCCCCGCGCCGCCGCGCCCGCGCTGCCGCCGCCGCCGCCGCGCCGAGCCGGAGCTGACCGCGGCGCGCACGGCCCCGGCCCGGCCCCGGGCTGCCCGCGCTCCGCTCCGCCCGGCCCGGCGCCGCCCAGCAGCCGCAGCGGGGCGTCAGGGGCGGCGGCGCCGGTGCCCGGGAGCCCCCCTCCACCGCCGCCACCCCCGCCATGCCGCGCCGCTCCTGAGCTCGCAGCCCCGCCGCGGCCGCCCCGTCGAAGTTGTTTTTTGGGGGGGAAGGTGGAAGAGGAGGCGGGGGGGGGGGGGGGGAGAGAGGCAGCGCGGCCGCATGCCCGCCGCGGACCCCGGCGCTCGGAGAGACCAGGTGGGTGAGAGCGGAGCGGGGCCGGGCGGGAGGGTCCGTGCGTGGCCCCGCTGCCCCCGCCCCGGGTGCTGCCGGCGGAGGGGGGGGTTCGGGGTGCCCCCCCCCGTCCCCATCCCCTTCGGCAGGTGTGGGGCGGGCGGGGGGCGCCGGCCATGTGTCCCCCGCCCCCTTTCCCCGTGTCCCCCCGCGCTCGGAAGTTTGTTGCGGCGCCCGGACAAAGGGAGCGGGGCCGGGGGCTGGGTGAGCCGGGGGCCGCGGGGTCCCCGGGGCGGTCGGAGTCTCTGGGGCGGGGGCCGGGGCTCGGTGTGCGGGGAGGGGCGGGGGGGTCCCAGTGCTTGCGGGGTCCCCGCTGCGCTCCCGGCTCGGTGCGGCCAGGGCAGCCCCGGCGGCGGGCGGGCGCGGGGGTCTCCGCCGCCCCCCCGAGGCGTTTCCCCGGCCGGCGGAGGGAAGGGGGGGGGCAGCCCCCCTTGGGGATGGGGGGGTGGTTCGGGCACCGGGAAACTCGCCGGGAGAGCCGCGGTGCCGGGTCCAGCCTTGCCTCTGCCCCGGCGCCTGGGGGTCCCGCACCCCCGGAGAGGGGCTTCGCCCCGGGCGGGTGTGAGCCGGGGGGAGCACGGCCGCCCCCGCCCTGGAGCCCCCCCGGGCTCCCTTTGTCGGTGCTTCCTATTTTTCCCCCCATCTTTCTTTTCTCCCCGGCAGTTTTGTTTTAATTCCAGCTGCTCGGGTGGGTTATTTTCCCTTTTTTTTTTTTCTTCCCCCCGCCATTGCTTTTTAACTCAGCCCCAGCCCCGCCGCTCTGTGCCGGCGAGGGGGGGCCCAGCGGGTGCGATTACCTCCTTTGAGATAAATAAGTAAGTCAGCCCCAAGTTTTGAAATTGCTGGGAGAAGCAGCAGCCGCCGCCGTCAACCTGCAGCCAGCCCGGCTGTCGCTCCAGCAGCGCCCTGGGAAATCCTCCGCCGTGTCTAAAATAATAACCCCAACTGCAAGGTGAGGGGAGAGAGGAGGACAAATGCACCGGCTTGGCATGGAGCTGGAGGATATTCCCCAGAAATTCCCGCAGGTTTGGATTTCGGGTTTGGGATTACGGCAACCGGCTGCGCGGCGAAGCCCTGCCCCGCGTTTCGCCCGTGCCTGCGTTTCACCCGCTTGCAAAGTTTGAGAGGCTTTGGTGTGTCTTTGTTTGGAAGGGGAGCGAGGTTGGGGTGGGTTTTTCAAGGGTTTGGGGGGGGTCTTTGTAACCTTGACGCCATGCCCGCTGCCTGCGGGAGGTCTCGGCGGGCTGGCTGGGACCCTGCCGGCAGCGGCTACTAATAATATCGGCAATAATAATGTGTTTGGAAAGAGTTTTTATTACGGAGCTGTCGTCTTCTGGGAGCTGAGAAATTCCCGGGCAAAAATCGTTTAGCGAAGCTGGCGGCGGGTCGGTGGGAGCCCCCGATCAGCCTCTTTCATCCCCTTCCCACCCCGGTGTCCGCCTTCGTTGCGAGATGCTCTCCCAGCCCTGGCGCTGGCAAAGTTCAGATATTTCTATTCTTCCCCGATCCATCTCCCTCGTCTGTGTGATAAACAAACGCGCCTCTGTCTCTTCTCCCCTCTCCCCCTCTCCTGCTAAAAAAGAAAAGCACTTCAGAAAGTGCTGCGTTAGCAGCGGATTGCTCCGAGTATTTCTTTTGGTGGTAGGAAATCTGTTTTGAGTTGGCAGGCACGTTTCGGAGGTGTGTATAGGAGAGAACAAGTGGAGTGTAATTGGGTTTTCTTTTTCCATTTGGGAGTCATTCTTTTTCTCTTTTCCTTTAAAAAAAAAAAATAAGTGAAGGGCTGTCTCCCTGTCTCCCCTCCTGTGCACTTTTAAATGCGAATAAAAAAATGTACGTAGGGGAGAGCAGGAATAATTCACAGGCATCTGCAAACTCAGAGTGGTGGTCGGGAAGTGGCCGCTTTGAAAACTTGCGCTGGGATTTTTTGGCTTTTCTTAATATAGTCCTAGAGGAATTCGTGTCCGAATTCCTGCCTGGGATTGCTCCTCGGCTTCAGGCAGCTCTTCCATCCTCATCTGTCTTGCTGTGAGACCGCGATACCCAGAGATTTGCCTTTTTTACCCTGCTCAGAACCAACTTAGCATCGGATTAAGACCTCGCTTTTCCGCAAGCATTGTAAAGCTGTGGGGCATACAATAAAAATGTTATTAGTTTCTGTATTGAAATGTTGGGTTGTTTTTAACCCAAACCAGAAGCAGGATTTACTTTTACAAATTTCTTCTTGTGCGTTAAAAATTTACACGAGAAATGTGTTACGCTGGAGAACAGGCATTTGATGTTAAATCAACCCAACATGTGTCTTGCACGGGCGGCGTGACCCTGGTCCGTGTGTGTGTTTGTGTGGACGCGTTCCCTTTCGTGCCTCCTCGTCTTCTCGATTAAATGTAGGAAAGTCTCGGGCTGTTGTGAAATCTAACTCTTAATTTATTATTATTATTTTTTTTTAATTCCCACCCCCCTTAAAAGTCCGTTGAAAAATCCAACAAGGAGTGGGTGGATGAAGAATCAGGTTTGGGAAATTTACCCCATTCCCCCCCTTTTTTCTTTCTTCTCCCCCCTCTAGGTTGCTTAAATCCAACCAGGAAGGGGGGATACGTGGGGGGGGAGAAGGGCCAAAATTTCCTGTGCTGAGCTTTTGTCAGGGCTGCGGAGCCCTGGGTGGCTCCTGCCTTTCTTCTGCCCTTTGTGGTGCCGGGGCTGGGGGCGAGGTGGGGAAGAGCCTGCCCGAGCCCTCCCGCTCCCTCTGCTTCAAGTGATGGCCAGGAGCTCCTGGGGTGAGATGCTCCCTGTGTGTTTTTTTTTTTTCTTTTTTTAAATATTAATTTATTAGTTGTTGCGTGTTTTTTTGTTGTGGGTTCCCTCCCCGTCCCACCCCAAGCTCCTTTAGCTGGGCTCTTTGGCGTGGGGACGGGGGTGCCTCCGCTCTCAGCATCGTTCCCGTGGTAAAAACCAAATCGCTCCCAGAAACCGGCCCTGTCCCACGGCGCGGAGTCGGACTCGATGGGGGGGAGAAACGGGGTCAGCATGGAAAATGCCCCCCTCCCTTTAACCTGTGTGCCCCAGGGATGCGTCACCCAGTGGGGTCGGGGGAGCGGTGGGTGCCCCCCGCTCGCTGGTTTGGGGAAGGGGCGAGGGCAGGAGGATGCGATGGAGAACGGTGGGGAGAGGGGAGGGCTGGGGGGGGCAGAGGGCTGAGCAAAGAGAGTGAAATGAAATAAAACGGGTTAAAGATGCTGCTGGGGGCAGGCGAGGAGGGGGGGCTGATACTCAGACATGAAAAAAAAATATATATATATATAAAAAAATATCTGTAACCGCCGTGTCCAGCCCCAGTTGCCTCCCTGCCCTCCGGGAGAGATGGGTGACCGTGGGTTTTACATCCTCGCTGGGAAGGGGAGAGCGGGGTGTGTTTGGAGGGGGAAAAAAAAAAAATCTGTGCAATGTATAAAATCAAGTGACACTAAAATATCTGCTCCGGGCCCTCGCCCTTTCTCTCCTCATAACCCGGCAGGAATGCGAGTGCACTCAGTTGTGAAGTTGCTGCCCGGAGATCCCGGGAGCTTTTCTTTTCTGCCGCTGGAGAGGGAGATGCTTTGAGTGTGCTGATGTTTGTGTGGGGCTGGGGGAGAGCGGGGGGCACGGCGCTGCCTTTCAGGGTTTGCTCTCCTTTTATTTTTATTTTTCCGCCCCCCCCTTTCCTCTTTTCTTGTTGGTCCGGCGGGGAGAGCGGAGGAGGAGAGGTGCGGTGCTGGGTTTGCCTTTGTAGCAGCGAAGTGGGGGGCGAGCCGTGCCCCCCGCCGCGGACGGGGCTCATTCTTCCCACCGGAGAAAGGCAGGAGAGCCCCGAGGTCCTTCAGCTCGTTTAAAAGTAATACACGTTTATGGCTCTTTGCGTCGCGTCCCCCGCTGCAGAGCGGGGTTGGGTGGCCTGAAGTATTGCAGGACGTTCTGTTATTTATGGAGGGGAGGGCTGGGGGGGTTTGTCCCCTTTGTCACCACTTGTCCCCCTTCGTCCCCCTTCCCCACGGTGGTTTTGAAGCACGGGAGAGCCCCCGGGTTGTGGCTGGCAGGTGGTTTGTGGAGGGGTCGTGGGGATGCTCCACGCTGCTCGCACCCCAGCATCACCCCGGGGGTGTGGGGGGGTCCCACCTCCTCCGCGGGGGCCATCCTGGGGTTATCCTCTGCTCTGCACCAGGGCTCCAGAGATGACCCTGCTGCCGCTGCGGCGTCACCTGCCACTTCTGGACCTGGAAACTTGAAATTTCCAGTCCCGTCCTCTTTGATTTCCAGCTCCTCTGGTGCGGCCGCGGGGGTTACGTGGGGCAGGGGGGGCTCCTCGCAAACCCATCCGGGGGGGCTTGGTCCTGCCCCGGGAGGGATGCGCTGTGGGCATCTTCCCTGCCGAGGGACGAGCTCTGTGTTAGAAAAAAGGGGGAAATAAAACTGCAGATGTACTTGGAGCTTGGGAACCTACGTGTTTGCCTCGGAAGATGTCAAAATCCTCCACGTGCCGCTTCTGGAGACCCCCGTGCACCTGAGAGAAGTACAGGGGTAGCTGCTCGCTTGAGAATAAAACCAGGGACATCAGTTGTGCAGGGAGTTGCCGTCCGGCTTGTGACCCTGTGGGGCTGGCCCTGCTCACCCCTTTGGCCAGCTGATGGGCGAGAGGCTCGGGGAAGGGCTCGCACCCATCTTATCTTGCAAAACCTTCCCCCCTCCCCCTGCTCCCTGTGCTGCACCTTTTAAAGTCAAATATAACTTGTAGATCAAGATGGGGCCGGGCACAGCTTGAAAAACTTCCTAATTTTTTTTTTTCCACACGCTGCAAGTGTTCGTTGTATAAAATACAGCGAAGGTGCTGCTTGGGGTGTTTTTTTTTAAACTTTTCCTAATTTAAACCCCTTTTGGCAATCACATAAGCGAGTTTCTGTGATAAAAACATGTTGCTGGTAATCGGGCTGCCCGTGACAAAAACGTGTTTGCGAGCGGAACGGCATCAGGGCAAGGGAAGAATGAAGGAGCGGAGGAGGAACGCTGTTCCCTTCGGAGGTCGGCAACGCGATGCTGCGGAGGAAAACACGACCCGTCCGTCCGCTGTGTTTTATTTTATAAAGATGCTGCTGGAGAGGAGATTAGACGTGGGGATGGAGACGGAGGGAAGTCGTTAAGGGATTGCGATGCCTTGCGCCGGCAGCCGTGGGCACGGGGGTGGCTGTAACGGTACCTGGATGCCCAGGGAAAGGAGCCCGGCGTGTGCGAAGCGCTTGGCACGGGCAGTCGGGATCCGCTCTTAATTTATTTTTAAAAACAAAAAAAAAAATCCACCGTGTGTTTGCAACATGCTCTGCCGAGCGGTGAGCTGGGGTACGGCGAGCCCGTGTCGGCATTCGCCAGCCCCAGGCGACACTTGCCGCCCGGCTCTTGTGCCCTGGCAAGTTGGCAACAAGTCTTTTGCGGCGTGTTCTGGCGGAAACCTTCCTCCTGCGCCGCCGCGTCCGGATTAGCAGCAAAAACACGTTTATTTTTTAGTAAAATAGGGGAGGGTGGCTGTGAAGTGGGAGGAAATTCTTCTGGTCCTGGTGGCTCGGCTCTGCCGGGGGCTCCTGGGTATGTTCATCGGAAGCGAAAGGTGCCGTAATAAAACTTGTTTTTTGGAAGATCGCTTACAGAACCATGGAAATGTGCAAAAAGAATTTTAAGGTACTAGAGGAGGAGGAAAGAATCCAGTCGAGGGGGCCTGGTTTGGAGGTGATTTGGAAGCTGTTTATTCTGCTTCATTGCAAACCTCCTCCACGTGACCAGCTTCAGTGCGGAGCTGGCACCAGCCGGGGCTGGGGAGCACCGGGATGGTCCCGGGGCTGGGGAGCACCGGGATGGTCCTGGGGCTGGTGAGGAGCAGGGGAGCTACGGCCCCCCAGGGAGGAGGAGGAGGAGGAGGAAGACCCCCGTGTGATGGGTATGTGCTCCGTGTGTTGTGCGGGCTGTTTGGCAGCTCCCGAGGCTCGGGGAGATGCTGGCCCCGGGGGGTGTTTTCGCTCGGGCACCGATGCTCCGGTTTGAACGAACACGGGGCCGCGGCCGGTGTTGAAACAACTTATTTCAACACACCTTGGGCTGCCGGCAGAGCTGGGTTTATCTAGTGGGATTTAAATGCGTCGAGGCCAATAAAGGCATAAACCAGCAGCGGTGCCGTGCGGGGCAGCGAGCGCTTCCCACCACGCTGCAGCGTCGCCTCGGGGGCCGGGAGCCGTCCAAGCCCCGACCCCAAACCCTTTGGCCATTCACTGTCTTCCTCCGAGTCTCGGTTTATTCCACAAGCCATAGATTTTAGGTGAGTGATTTTCTTTTTGCCTGCTCGTCTTGCATCTGTGAACCGGCAACTGTCCTTTATTTGTTTGCCTGTAGCGAGATCTGGATGGGGACCACCTAGGAGAAGCTGTCACAGGCTTGGTAGGAGGTGTCTTCAGCCTTAGAAAAGAGGGACAGTGGAGGAAGGCTCGAGGTAGGTTGCTTAATGCAAAATACAAGGCTAGGGCTTGTGCTCGTGGGCGAAGGATGCGCTGGGATCCCATCTGCCCAGGAATGTCCCTTCTTCCTGGTGGCCCCTCGGCTTTGGTGGCCGGCACGTTGCCCACAGTGGGGCTGTGTTTGCCCAGAGAGTTTCTGCTGGTGCTTCTTGGCGTGGGGGGCGGCTCGCTCGTGGCTTGGTTGGGTGCCACCCATGACGTGCCAGGATCAGTTGGGTTGGCCACCGCAGGATGGGGTTCTGGCACCGGCGATCCTGCTTTGGCCACGTGGTCCTGGGCGCTGCTAGGAGGATGCTCCTGGCTGGAGGACTGTCCCCAAACCCTGCAGGGGCAAGAGGCTTCGGGGGCACCTCAGCTCCTGGCTTGCCCGATGGCATCACCCCCAGGTGCTGGGGGAAGGAAAGGCCTGGCCAGGATGGCAGGGGACATCTTGCTGCCTTCCAGGACAGGGGGAAGGTGCCCCACTGCAGCATTGTTTGAGGCTTAGGGTGGTCACGAGGGTGTTGGAGGAGCCACCCACGGCCTTGGGGCTGGGGGGATGACTTAGGGCAAGAAATACCTAGAAGCGATGGAGGAGTTTTTTGTTGAGCATCAGGAGTTTTTGGCTGAACTGGACCTGGGTTTGGGCAGGGGTTGATGGGCAGAGACCTTGTATTGGGGAGGGGAATACCCTCTCCAGTGACCTGGGGATGCCCGTATGGGGTCGTGTCCTATCTGGGTGCCACTTGGGCTGTGTCCTGGCAGCCGCTTTGCCACGGAGCCGTGTGGCACCGGGAGCCCTTTTGCAAAGGCTGCGCTGGCTTTTGGGCTGCTCCAGCAAAGTGCACCCCGAAACTCACTGCTTCTGAGCACAAAACCAAAACGCCTTTTAACAGCACAATTTTTTTCCTTTGGACATCTCCCCCCTTCTCCCAGGGGAGCTCCACGTACCCAGTGAGGGGCCAGCACCGCTGAGCATCCTGTGGCCCCGCATCCCTGTGCCGGCTCCCAGCTGGGAGGGCAGGAGGAGGGAGGTGGTGGGATGCTTTGTGCCACCGAGAGGGTTTCCCGTCACCCAGCGGGCTGGGTCCTTCCTCCAGAGACCAAATTCCCCTGGCTGATCCCTCCTGGATGCGGCCAGACCTGATGGTGGGAGGGAAACTCCCCGGAGCGTGGGGTAACTCAGAGCTGGAGTACAGATACGGCATCATTGGGCTTATTAAAAATAGAAGAAGGGGAGAAAATACAGTATGTGGGGGGAGAGTGTCCCATAACTTGTGTGGCAGGAAACGTGGATTTTGAAATCGTGCTGTGCCAGGTGTAGCTGCAAAAAAATCCTTATTTTGCCGAGATGGATTGAGGTGGGGGTGAAGCCACGGCCTTTATAAAGCGCCGTCTCCATCTTTGCCCCTTTTCCGGGGTTGTTTCCAAAGTATTTACGCTTTCAAGTTGCTTCTGACCGGTCCTACTTTTATTCTGCATTTCTGCAGCGGGATCCCGGTGGGATGTGGTTTGTTTTATGGGCAGGGGAGGGTCTCCCCCTCCCCATCTCCTGCTGCCGTGGCTTCAGCTCAGCTGGGAGCAGGGTCTGGGGAGCCGGGCTGCGACCGCTCTGCCTGGCACAGATGTTTGCTGTTAATAAATTAAAACCTCAAATGATTTCTCATTTGGAAAACAAAAGGGGCGTTTGTCCCCTGCCGTGGGGCTGGGGGAAGGAGGAGGAGGGTGCTGCTGCACGTCCCATCGCTCCCAGTTTGTCTCAGAACCCACGGACTGGGGCACTCGTGCCTTGCTCCTGACCCCGCAGTGGGTCCCGTTCCCGTCCTTCTGACCCCTCCAGCACTGGGGGTGGGTTTGTAGGGTGCTGCTTGTGGGGGGGTGTGGGTTTGACAGCGGAGCCGTCGCTCCCGTGTGCAGGTGAAGGAGAGGAAGGGACGGGCTGGGGTGCGCGGGGCCTGATCCTGCACCCCTGCCAACCTGGCTGGGGTCAGAGCTGTCCTGGCTTCTGCAGCAGACCCCCATGGGTGGGGGTAAAACCACTGAAGGCACCCGCTGAGCCAAGTGGAAAGGCTCCGCCCTGGGAAAGGCTCACGTGGGGGTTGCTGGCGCTTTTGGGTGCGGGGTCCCCTCTGTCCTCGGAGCTGGGCTCCGTCGCCTCCTGGGAAGGGGTCGAGATCGGACGTCGCTTCTCGGGTGCCTGCAAAACCCCGGCAGATCCATCAGCGGGGGGTTCAGGGAGCATTTTGCACATCGTGCCCAGCTGAAGGAGCCCTGGGGATTGCTCGGGAGGGTTGGGGGGCACACAAGTGGCGAGAGAAAAGGTCCCTGACGTGGACCGGGTGCAGGGGGACGTGGATGGGGTTCTCCTCGCTTCCTGGCCCCTCTATGCAGGGATATGGGGGCTGCAGAGCGTGGGGCATCGCTGCTGTGTACAGGGTGGGCAAGTGAGTGCCAGCCCCCAAGTGCCCCTCGAGGGCTCGTCCAGCCTGCGGAGGCATCTATGCAGTCTTGGGGACAATCTCCCCAAATTTGGGGTTTGTTGTGTGTTTTGGGCAGGGGTGATGCCCAGTCAACGCGCCTCTGAGAAAAACAGCTAAAGGAAAATGTCCTAAAACCCGTCCTGGTGAGGATGGGGGGTTGTGAGCGTGCTGGAGAAACCCCCCGGGAGGGATTTTGAGGCATTTCTGCCCGAGCTCCGCTCCCGAGGTGTGAGATGAGGTTCGTTTCATCTCTCTTGCTGTAGCAACAAGCAGAAGATTTGTGCTGAAATTAGGGTCGGAGTTTCCCCGGCTCCTCTGCTCGCCCTGGCAGCAGCGTTCGGTGCTGCGGGGACTGGGATGGATCCCCAGGGCCGGGCTCTGCCCGCCCTGAAGGATGCTCAGGACCATCCGGGTGCAGCATGTCGGGGTCGGCACGGCTCCATTTGGGTTATTTACGCTTCTCCTTTTAAACCAGGTTTTTATTTATACCCAGCGAGGCAGAGTCGGCTTTTAGGGCCTGCTTCAAAAATCCCTTGAAGTCTTTCCCTTGCTGCTCGAGCCCTGAACGATGTCCTTTTCCCTGGGAAGTGGAGCCGCGGCTCTAAATCTGGGTCAAACTTGGGGACTGTCGGAGCAGCCCCATCCGCGCATCAAACGCCGCCTTGTTCCCACACCGCGCAGGTATCGCACCGGTGCCGACACCAGCATCACCCGGGTGAAAACTGAGCGGCTTCAGCGCCGGAGCGATTTCCCCCTGGGTTATAGAGCTGGTGGTTTTAAAATACTCCCTGATAAAAAGGCCAGTCTGTTTAGAAATGCAAGGAGATGAAGTTTAATGAGCGAGAAGGCTCGTTTGGGGATTGATGTTGGGCTTTGGGGAGGGTTGGTGCCATCTGGTCACCCGGTGTGCCGGAGCTGCGGATGCCGGCGGTGGGAGCATCAGCCCCACTGTAGGTTTGGGGTGCTGCGGGAGGAGATGATGGCTGTGTCTGTCGGGCTGGGAGAGGGATGGAGGGGACACCCTCAGAGGGGACACACATCTGTCATGGCAGGATTGGTACTTTCCGACCGCAGCGGAGATCCCCGCGGGTCCTCGCTGTTGCAGATACAAATGCTCCAGGAATCGCCCTGGGGCTGGGAAGGAGCGGGGAGCTGCTGGGTTTAGCTGGAGGTTTAAAATAATAATCGGTGGTTTAAAATTCCTGGCAGCAGGCAGGAGCTGTCGTCTGCGTTGGGGCTGGCCGGGGATGTGGGGCCGGGGCTGCCGGCACGGGCAGGTACCGAGGGCTCGTGGGGGGTCAGGGAGGTGGGACGTGTCCCTGCAGGAGTCGGTGACCTGGTCTGTGTCAGCTCTGTGTCTTTCCTGATGCTGCATCCTGGTGGTGTTGCCTTCCCGCACCCTGGTGTGATGATTTGTGGTCCGGGGAGGAAGCGGGATGTCCCCTGGGTCGGTGCCCTGACTGAGGGGGCTGATGACAAACCCACGGCACCGCGCCCTACAACGTGGGAAGCGCTTGGTGCCCACCCGGGAGGGGGATGTGCTTTGGGGATGGGAGAGCCCCTTTCTGCCTCGGCACCCATGGGTGCTCACAGGGCCTTGGCAGCCGAGGTGTGGGGTGTTACAGCTGGCAGTCGGTGAATCGTAAACTAATATTTTAAAGAACGAGGATTATTTATAAGAGGGATGGAGGGGGGAAACGAACACAGTTTTTCAAGTGTGCTTTGCAATGAGGATGTATCTAACACCACGTTAATGGTAATAATCCCTGGGGTTTGCACGGCGCTGTCTGTCCCACACCAGTGGGAAGGTGCCAGTGGCCTCCTTGGCCACCACAGCGTGGTCACTCCTGGCCAGGAGCATCAGCAACCCCCTGCGTGCTGCCCTTGGGTGCCTCTGCACCCTGAAGCTGGGCTGGTTGGGGGATCTCGCTGTTCTCAGGAGGAAGCATCGCCCGCTGCCTGGGATGAGTAGGGATTTGGGGGGTGCAAATCACCCCTGCCCCAGGTTTGCTGCACGACTCCTGTCGATTCGCTTCATCCTGCCGTAGCTCCATCCCAATCCGTAAAGCGGGGATGTGCTGCCCGGATTTGGGAGGGTGCTGTGTCCCCATGTGCGGTCTGGTGAGGGCTGAGCTCTGGGGGCACACTGGGTGCGGGAGCCTGGATGGATCGGCGTGACCTGGGAATGCCGTGGGTGACACCGAAGTGACGCTGTGGGACCAGATCACCCTCCCATGTGCCGACCTGGCAGCGGTCCAGAGGGATGGTGGGACCACGGAGATGTGGACCAGGAACGCAGGGGAGATGCTCTTGCTGCAGCCACAGCCAAGGGATGCCCCGGCAAAGGGTGCTGGAGAAGGATGCTGTCCCCGAGAAGAGGGCACAGACCAGGAGATGTTGAGTCCGTGTGAGATGGAGCCAAGCGGTGCAGAAATAAAATCAGGAAGGTTGGTTGGAAGCGCTGAGACCAGCTCTGGCGGTGGCTGCGAGACGGAGCCGGCCTCGGGTCACGCTTGCCTCTGATTTGGATGCAAAAAAATGGACTTCAGACCAGGAGTTTGAAAACGCCCAAGGATAGTTCTCCCCCCCACCGCCTTTTTTTCTTCTCCGTCCTCGTGAGCAGCATAATTTCTGGATGGAAACCAGGCCTCTTCCTGCATAGGAATGGGATTTGCAGTGGAAAGCATCAATGTGCAGCGGGGAGCGCGTTAAATAGAGCGTTTTCTGGATGAGTTTTTGCACAAACATGACGGAGTCTGGGAAAACTTGCGGCATCTGAGTTCCTCCCTCCTGTTCAGTCGGCACCGTGACTTTTTTTTCCCTCCCCTCTGGATTATTTAAAGGCCAGAAGAGACCTTCAGCAACCTCCAGCCTGGCTTCACGCAAACTCAGCTGGAAAATTTCGCTCGGGGTGTGACGTGGGAGCTTGTGTCCCAGCGCCGGGTCCCTCGCGCCGATGGCCCCGCCGTCACTCCTCGCCCTGCTCCGGTTTGTCCCTCACCTGCTCCAGGTCATTGTCTTCCTCCCTGGCTCTGCCCTTGCCCTTCGCAGCCTCCTCTGAAGGGATGGGGTGGGGGAAGCTCCTGCAGCTTGATTTTTATTTTTATTTAAGAGCTTCCATGCACACACCCTTGCTGGGAGCCTTCCTCCGCCCTGGGAGCCTTCATGGCTCGAGCCGAGAGGAAGAGCCCTCCTCTTCCTCGGGTGCCCGAGGCTCTGGTAGGCAGGTGCCTTGATGGGGATACCCGTGAGCATGGGACTGTCTGCGTGCCAAGGGATGGAGGTGATTTTGCATGTGTGGGGCGTGTTGTGTGTGCCCCGGGTGGGCTCAGGGCTCTGCAGCGGGAAGGCTGGGTGGGACGTGTGCCGCTGGGCACGCGGGCAGAGACCAACCCGGGTCGGGATTTACCGGGAGGAGCCTGTGCAAAACGCTGGTGCGATGCCAGCCGTGTGCCCGCAGCTGGTGGGGATGGACCTGGCCGCTGGTGCTGGGCTGGGGGGTGATGCTGGGGAGCCTTGCTCTGACCACAGGATGGGCACACGCGTGTGTATGTGTGTACACATGTGCACGTGTGTGTGCACACACGCACACCACGGCCCGCGCTGCCGTGCCGGTCCCTGCACCCGCCGCCTTCGGGCTCCGCTTTGGTTGCAAACACATCTCACGCCGCGATGGGAGATGCTTTTAATTATTTTAATAGTATTTTGGGGAGGGGGTTGTGCTGAAAATCCCCTGTGTCTTAAAATCCCCATCCCATGTGGAAGCGCAGAGCGGCTCTCGACAGCGAGTTGTGCGTGTTGGGAAACGACACGTTCTTCCTCCTGGTTTTATTTTTTTTTTCCTGGGAGTTTGGAGTATTTTTTTTTTTTTTTTGGTTCTCTATGAATTTTTTTTCCCCCACCCTATTCATTATCATTTTTGTTAATTAGATTGTGATGGGGAATGGTCTCTATTCAAAAGAAGAACCTCTGAGATGCGTTTGCACAAGTGCGTCTGCGTTTCAGGGCAGGGGGAGGAGAGCAAAGATGCTTGAAAGAAATAATTTTTAAAATAATTTCTTCATAAAGCTCTTTTTAAAAGAAAAACCCGGGTCCCCTTCCCCCACCATGGCCACCTCCCCTCGGCCCCCCCTAATTAAACGATTTGAATTTTCACGTTAACCGCTTGGTGCTTCCTCGGCGCCTCAGATGATTAGAAAGGGATATTCATTTATGCCTTTTAAACGCCGCCCCGATTAAAATCAGAGAGATTTTTTCCTTCATCAAAATCTAACATCCTTGAAAAATTAATTTGATGCCTCTTGTTATCAATTAATTGAATCTCGTTGGGAGAGAGGCTTGTGCGGCGGGTGGTTGGAGCTGGCCCTTCTGTTCTTAGTGGCTTTCCCCCCCTCTCTTCTCCCTTCTGCTGCTTCCAAACACCGCGACGTTGTAAAACTCTGCCTTTTCTTTTTTTGTATTATTTTTACTCATAAAATAAATGAATAAAACTTGGTCGCTCTTCCCACCCTCCTCCCCCATTCCCTTGAGTTCCTCTTGTATGAAAGACCCTTTTTTCCCCCTTCCTTTCTCTCATCCCTCTTTCCTATAACTTCGGAGGCAGAAAGTTGGGGCTGTAGCAATTTCTCGGCGTAGCGAAGCAGCCAGGGTCCGTCTTTCTTCCTTTCTTTAACAGGGGATATTGGATATTTCATTTGAATCTCCCTCTTTTCAATTAAAAGCGCACGGCTCCTTCTCTTAAAGCCGCTCTATTCTCCTCCTCTGTCTCAGCAGCCGGAGAAGCGATTTTCCTTTCTTTAATATTTCAACTCTTCCCCCGAGACGAGCTGCCTACAGTTTTTTTTTTTAATAGACTTTTTCTCCCTCTATTAAACTTTTCCAATCTTCATCCCTTTATTTTTTTTTTCCTTCCCACCTCTTTAAACAAAAAAAAAAAAAAAGAGAGAGGAAAAGTTATAAAATTTAAAGAACTGGGTCATTCAGGAAGTTATTGAAATAACTTAGAAAATAGGCGTTCACTTTGGTTTTACTCCCCTTGGAGTGAATCTACCTGGTGACTTTTAGATCCAGACTCTTCCCTGGTGCCTCTGTTGTTTATGTCCCGTCGCAAATTTGGGGCTGGAGGTTTTGGGGGAGTTTGGCGATAACTGGAGTGAGCACTGGGGGTGTGCCTGCTTGGGGATGGGGAGCTGGGTTTGTGTTCTCCAAACAACAAATCTGTGCTGGACACTCGTGGGTGCCCGCAGGGCGCTGGCATGGGGGGGTGTAGGTGGGGGTGTTTTCTCCGTGGGCTCCCCATGGCTGGTGGGGGACTGATCCCCCAGGTCTGGTGCCCTGACACGGGGTGATTTGGTGCCAGGGCCAGCGGCACGGGCGTCCCCCCCCCCAGTGCCATGTACCCCATCCATCCCATCCCATCGTGGTGAGGGGTTCTTGTGCCAAGCTGGATTTGGGGTCCTACAGGTGAGAGATGCTGTTGCCTGTTCCCAGCCCTGCCTGTCCTCGCTTCCGCTCCTGTGTGCGTCGCTGAGGATTTTGGGGGTGCCCTGACGGGGCTGCGGAGGGGGACAGACCCTGTCCCCATGGGCACGGGGGGCTGCGGGGCAGCGTCCGCATTTCGGAGTGTTTTTGGATTCCCATTTGCGACACGTTGGGTGGAAGGCAAGCAAGTTTTTTGAGAGGGATTAGAAATGGGGGTCTGCTGTAACCTCTCTCCCTGCTGCCAGGGCCAGATCCTGGCACAGCAGCAGCAGGCGTAGCTCCACGGGGGCTTCGCCCCCCAGCCTCGCTCGCTGCAGCATGCGGGTGCTGGACCTGCACCTCGACCCACAGGGATGCTCCGGCACGGCACCGGTGACCCATGCTGGGTGCAGACCACCGGCACCCACCCACCCAGCACCCACCGAGGGTGCTGCCCCGCTCAGCATCCTCATGGGCCCACACATGCGGCTCCCGAGCAGCGAGGCTGGAGCCCCCGTGCACCACGTCACTATTTAATTAGACGTCCCTGATTAACAAAACTTGGCGTTCGGCTTCCTCCTGCCCTCATCTTTCCTGGCTCCGAATCAATGGCTTTGATATGCTAATTAGGGAGTAATTTAATTTCAAAAGGCCGCAATTAACAAGGGTGTTGTGGACATGCTGTAGTTAAGCGGCGTAATCTAATTTGCATTAGTAACAAGCAGGGACTAATTAGAAGCTTAATTAGACACTTAGACGGCTCTTGTGTTTACTTTCTTAATGAGATGGAGTGGGGCTCTGTTTTTTTTTTTAATCTTTTCAAGAGCGCAGCGAGGGGAGCAGGATGGAGCAGCAGCCCTGGTACCCGGCACGTGCCCGGCGCCAGTTTCGGCACCGGCCCAGCCCGCGTCCGTGCCAGAATGGATTTTATTTAGGGGAGACGTGCCAGCCAGCCATCGGCATCCCCAGGGCTGCCCCGCGTCCCCATGCGGGATGGCTCGCTGGGCAGAGGATCTCCCGTGGGGTTGGCTACGGTTGGGGTGTCCTCGCCGCTGCGTGAGTGCGAGCTCCGGAGAGCAAAGGATGCTCCGAGACCTGTTTTGGGCTCGCCAGGACCCAAGCGGGAGCGGTGCCATGTCCTGCTGACCGGCACGGGCCCGGTGGGGCTTCCCCATTGGGGTGCTCGTGCTTCCAGGTGATCTCCAGGCTCTTCGAATGAGATGACCCACCTTTTCGGGGAGAAAAAACCTCATCATGGTTGTTCCTGCTTGATTTCTGTGTAGCAGCAAATGCTCTCCCCTGCCTGATGGTCACCGGGGCGGCAGTGGCATCGTGGCGAGGAGAGCCGCAGCGGGGAAAGGTCTGCCCGCCGGTGAGGGCGAGCGCCCAGAGGTTGGTTCTTCCCAAAGAAGTTGCTGGAAGAGAGATGAAAGTGGGAGATGAAAGTGCCCAGAGGTGAGATCCCATTAAAGCGGTGCCCGGGCTTAGCCAGTCCTCGGTTCCTTAAATCTCTTCTAATTTATAGTAATGCTCTAGATTCGTTTCAGCTCCCCCAGACTTTTATTTTAATCCCCCTTCCACATTTCCATGTGTTTATGTGTTAATTAAAGGGTAAAAAGCCACTCTCCGAGCAATCCCGGCTGCTGCATCTCTTCAAGCTGAAGCCTTTTAAGATTAGCGAGTCGCTTCCTAAAGCCTCGGTGGTGCCGGATCCGGGTGGGAGAGCAGCTCAACTCTCCGTAGCTCGGAGCAGATCCAGTGCCTGGGATCGAGCCTCCCCGAGTCCTCGTCTCCTCCCAGCCGTGCAGAGGAGCATCCCGCAGGACTTGGACGACTTTGGGGGGATTTGCTCGGTCTGTGCTCCTGCATCTTCTGTGGGTACCCGCAGAAGGGGCTGCCGGAGGGAGAGCCCTCGCCGTGCCGCGGGGCAGCCCCCTGCTCCCCTCCGGGTCTTGGCGAGGCTGGAGCTGGGGGGAAGGATGTGGAAAACCGCTTTGGGGCTGGGATGTGGTGGGAAGGGTGGAAAAAAGCCTCCAGAGCATCGCGGTAGTGGGCTGCAAGTGGACATGTGGCATCACCTGCCTCTTCTGTGCTGTTCGGACCTTGCTCGGTTCGTGGAGACGTGGGGGAAGCGTTTTCCCACTGGTGTTTCCCACTGGTCCTCCTGGTCCTTCTCAGGTGGTGGTTTCGAGCTGGGGATGCTCTTGGGTTTTGCGTCTGGGGAAACAGGCCAAGGGACACCCGCTGGTGTGGGGATGGGGACGGGGCTCAGGGACAGGGACCCGCTGGCAGTGGGGAGGAGGCACCCGCAGTGCTGGGTCCGTACGTGGCCCTGGTCCTGCCGGCAGCCCGCGAAGGGCAGCCCAAAGTTACGGGGCCCTTGAGGACCGTGGGATTGAGGGTATTTAAAAATAGGAGTGGATAAAAGAGGCATTCAGGCAGTTGCTTCGTAGGAGCTCGTGGTCTCGGCTGTACCTGTTTCTGCGGGTCCCGGGGGCTGAGAAGTGCTATTTAATTTTGATGTCTGTGGAGCTGAATCAGGTGGAGAATCATTGCTTCGGGTGGCTCTGGATGCCCCAAAATTTGTTGGGAGCTTTTGGGGAGAAATTGCTCTGTAAATGCTTCATGTTCCTGCTCCTAAAGACCCTACGTCCTTCGGTGCAAATCTTTGCTTCGAGTCTTGGCTCTGTGTTTGTGCTCCCCTTTCTGCCGGGGCTCGGAAAGGCTCCGTGGTGATGCCGGGCTCCACGGCACGGCACACGCGTGATGCTCCCATGGGACCCTGGGCAGCGTGGCACACGCGTGTCGGGCACACACGTGCACGCAGTCAGAGCTGTGTCCAGCAGCCCGTCCGGCTGATCTGCACCCTCCCTTGCAGGGAAGCTCTAGGCATCCATCAGTCTGTTAATTGTGCTAATTAGAGAGTGTGGAGGTGTTAATTGGAAAACCCTGGTATCGTGTGTGTGTTTGGGGGGGGATGTCAATAAAAATGAATTGATGACTTGGCATGGCCCGTGCACTTTGCAGGTTAGCAGCCAGTCGGGGGATGTCAAGGAAATGTTGCTGCTCAGATGAAGCAATTGTTAATTAAAAAGCAACAGTAATTAATATATTCTCATTGCCATATGGTACTGCTGAAGGCAGGGGGATTCTTTACTCCATTTGTAATTCTCTGTTTCTTTTTCTTTGTCCTGTGCAAGGTGTGCATTTAAGTAAAAGGGGGAAAAAAAAAAAGGCAGAGTGCTTATTGAGTGAAGTGATTTTGAGCCTGAGATGGTAATTAGCTATCCATTTGTGCAGCTTCTGTTGCTCATTGCATTTGGCGGGGTCTCCTCCCCTCCCCTTTTAAGTAAAACCATCCTTTTCTACTTTATCTGGGTGTTGTATCTTCTGCGAGGACTGTCTGGACAGGGCCCCTGCCTTTATGCCTGGGGGAAGGTCTGATCCTGATTAGACCCTCTGGATACCAGTGGATGGAGAATCCCGAAAATATTGGCTGTGTTTGAACTAAAATAGATGAAAAGCCGGAGCCGGGATGCTGCAGAGCCCTCCTGTCTGTGCGCAGGGATGCACGTGTGCTTCGGTGCTTGCAGCCAGGTTTTGCTCTTCCCATCGTGGCTTCAGCCGTCCCGGACCAGTCTTGGCTGGAAAAGTGCTTGTTCCTAATTTAAATCGACTTTATAGCACTGCAGACACTGGCTTCATTTTTTTTTTTCTTTAAGGTTTTGTAAAACTTTTATATGAATGGAAATATTTTCATTATTATTATGACTTTCTTTTATGACTTCCCTTGCAGTGTTGGGAACCCAGACACACCAGCATCCCAGCAGGGTTTGTGAACGGGAAGTCGAGTTTTACTAGACTTGGAGAGGGAACCCAACTGGCCTCGTGTCCCGACTCGGGGAATCACCCGGCTGGACCCCAGCGCCAGTTCAGCTGCTCCAGCATCCCGGCTCTGGCAGGGGCTGGGGCCGGCAGAGCAAGCCCACGCTTACCGCTCCTCCACCAGAAGAGATTTCCTCCTAATTCCCAATAGTTAAGCTTCAATTTATGCCCTGAAGCCAGGAAAGTTTTATATCCTTTCCAAAAACTTTTTATTTTTTTCCTTTTTTAATACTTCCTGTTGTAACTCTGGATATTCTTGTTCTCCATATAAAAGTCAAATCCCTTTTTGAATCCTGCCGAGTTTCTGGCCGTGGTGATGCCTTGTGACTGCCGGACACGGGCAGAGCCCGGCTTTCTTCACAGGGCCGTGAGCCTGGTCGAAACACGGAGCAGGCGGTGGATTTCAGAAGGAAAATGAGAAAAGGAACAGCAATAATTTAATATTTCTGTGCTCTCTTGTTTGACTCCTGGGGTGGAAAGGAGCAAATGTAGTTTTAGAGGGTGAAAGGTGTTTTCTTTCTTCCAGCAGCATCCCTAGGCGAGCATCCCATCCTTCCCGATCCCTCCTCGGGAAGCTGCTCCGGCCGTGCCGTGCCCTCACCCCGACATCCCGGCTCCTGCCCTTCAAACAAACCCAACGCCCAGTTAATCTCGTTAACCTTGAACCCTCCCGCAGCCACCGGCGTGTCACCCCGCGCGCGGGTTTGGCGGTGCCAGGACGGCGGGAGGGGAGCCGGCAGCTCCACACGGGAATTAATGTCAGTCATATACCCCGCGGAAATGACTTTTGAAATGCATATAATCTCCAACATGCAAATGAGAAGCTTGCTTCACCCTGTTTAATATGAATGATCAGCTTCTGAATAGCTATTATTACACGCCACATTTCAGCAATTATGTTGTTCGCGGTTTGTCTTTCTGTCTTTTGGGGCGGGGGGGAGGAAGACAGGGGGGAAAGAAAGAGAAGAAAAAGGGAGAAACAGTATTTCTTCTCCCCATCCCTCTTGCTTTATTCCCCTCTTCATTTCAAACTCGCTGGCTGCGAGTGGTGGGAGGTAAACGCTGATCCTGCTCCAGCGTCCATCGGTGGGGAAGGAGCCGGTGTGGATGAGATAAACCCGTGTCCTCTGCTCTTCCGCAGAGCAAAGCGTGTGTTGGGAAGGAGGGAGAGACCCTTGGCTCCAGGGGGGCTTCCCGTGCCCCCATCCCGCTCTGGGGGTGTGTTGGGGCTGGATGTGGCCCTGGGGGGCTTGGCGGGTGCTGGATGCGGTGGTTGTTTTTCCTCTGGTACCAGCCCGGATCCAGGAGTTTCTCCCAGGAAAGGGGATGCTCGGGTCTACAGCCAACAACCTGCCCACGAATCCAACCCGACTGAGCACAGGCTCTTTGTTTTGCTGCTTTGAAACCAACCCTGTGACTCCTCAGGTGTCCCTCCCCTAACCCTTAATTCAAACAGCACTTAAGGCCAGGGGGGGTGAGGGATGCGGGAGGGTTGGCACTGAGCACCTGCCTCTGTGAAGCCAACTGCGCGTTGGGTACGAGCAGCTTTTCCAGCGTGCGGCTCTCCCGGTGCCCAGCGATTTCCCCAGCTTGGGAGCTTGTGTTGGCCAAACGAACCCGGTCAAGTACCCGGAGGGCTGTGCTGAGCCCACCAGCATCCCACCACGCTGCTCCTGCGGGCACCCTTGCTGGCACGAGCCCTGGAGCTGGGGCCTGGGGAGGGGCTGTGAGCTTGGGCTGGTTGTGCCCTCACGCCCTGGGTGTAACGGGGTGATGGGCAGGGAGGGTTTACAGGGATAAAACCCCTCCACAGAGGCAGTTTTGCTGTTTTGTGAGGAGGAAGCCTCTAATTGCATGAAAATAAAGTGCAAGAGTTGCAAAACGTGGCTGCGGGGGGCTTGTGTAGGGCTGAAAATGTGATGGCTGTTGTAGGCCCTGCACCTGAGGGTGAAGCGCCCAGCTGGGTCCTTCGAGGGTATCCGAGGGGTACAGCAGGAGGAGGGGGTGTACGGAGGTGTCTGGGAGTCCCAGCTCCGCAGTGCCTTTGGGCTTCCTTGACCTGGGAGCAAACTTTCTGCTGGGAGGTGCTGGTTTGCTGGGAGCTGAAGGGCTTTGTGGAAACGTGTCGACCCCGTTGAGATTTTCACGGTGAAATAACACGTGCTTGGTGTGCAGCCTTGCTGAAAATTTCTAACTTTGTCGTCTCCAGTGTCTCAAAGTGAAATAATTTGGGATTCTATGAAAAATCCTGCATTTGTGGGGCTTTATATCTTGCATCAGCCTGGGAGAAGGCTGAAAACATGTTTTCCTAAGGGACGGGTTGCACTTGCTTTGCTCCAGTGCTTACAGGGCTGGCAGCGGGTTCACGGCAGCTCACACTGCTGCACGTTTATTTTTTGGAGTAAATTGAACACAGCTAAAACTGGCTGGGGTTTGACATCCCATCCCTACATCTCCCTGCCGGACCTCGTGGGGATCGGAGATGGGGTGGGCGGAGGTGGGGATGCCAACCAGGGGTTTCAGACCCTCTTCTCAGCCTCTGCTCTCTCCTCCTCAGGTCCTACTAGCAAGTCATGATGGTTGAATCCGCCTCAGAGACGATCCGGTCCACTCCCTCCAGCCAAAACGGGGTCAGCAGCCTCAGCAACCAGCCCGATGGCGGCGGGGGCGGCGGCGGAGGGGGCGGAGGGCGCGAAGGAGCCGCGGGCGGGGAGACCAACGGCGAGATGAGCCCCGTGGAGCTCCTGCACTTCCAGCAGCAGCAGGTAGGAGGGATGTCCTGCTTCCTTCTCTCACCTGCCTTACACAAGTCAGCTTGGAGTTGGGTCCTTGGAGGATTTGGGTTTGGGGGGAAACACCTAATTTTACCCTCTTCTTGTCCGCCGGGGCTGGCCCAGGAGATGGGTTGCACGAGACTTGGTGCAGCTTGGTGCTGGGGTGCAAGTGCCATCCCAAAAGGCAGGTGCCATCCTTGGGGGTGCCCATCCCTGGGAGATGGAGCCCCTCCGTCCGTGCAGCTCGTGGGCTGGTGCCTGCTGCCCTAGAGATGGCTGCATTTTGGTGGGGGGAGGTCCTGCCAGCGCTGGTGGGGTCTGCCTGCTCTGTCCCCTCATCAGTGGGGGAAAGCAGCGCAGGAAAAAGAGGGCTGTGAGAGCAGGGCAAAGACCTCTTGACTGTAAAATAAGGAGCAGGTTTTCTCTGAGTCTGTATTTGGTCACCCAGGTGGGTGACGGGAGGTGGTCTCTCATTCTCTGGGGCTCCTGGTGCCTTAAACTGAAGAATTAACCTCACACGCGTGGCCGAAAACACGTGTGACTGCGACACATGCGTGCAACAGTTCTGTCCCTGAGCACACGTGTGTGCACCTCGGGGAGCCCGTGCTTGTGGGGAGGGGGGCGGGGGGACGTGTGTGCGTGCCTACAGGTTACCTTTCAAAACAAACTTTGGAGAAAACATAAATTTTCCTCCTCGGATACTAAATAAGGCAATGATCCCTGCCTCGTACGGAGATCGCCTCCCTGAGCCATAAATTCCAGCGTGAAAGCTGTAAAAAATTGCTGTGTCTGATACTTTAGTAGCGAGTGCTGTAAATCCATTACCTGAATAACAGCCGTTTCTCACGCAGTTAAGCCCCTGTTCCCCTGATCCGAAGGGTAATCATGCGTGTAACGCCGCTGCGAGTCACCCCTGCTGCAGGAGCCGCCGCTCGCTCCCCTCCCCGCGCCAGGCACGGCCCCGAATTTCATCGGAGATGCTTGTGCCTGCACGGCCGAAGCGGTGCAGATGGGAGGGCAGGCAGCGTGGTTGTGAAACGGGGTTATCTCCTCTGGAAAATCAGGAAAAAAGGGGTTTTTGTAGTGCAGAGCGCTGCTGCTCTTGGCTCAACCCCATGGATGCTGCTCCCTGAGCTCACTCCGTAAATCCTGCCCTGCCCAAGGCACGGCCGATGTTTAATTTCACCCTTTTGCATTTCTTCTTTTGGATTCCTGGTGTAATTACCCTGGGAAACTCCTCGGCACGTGGAATTATTAAGGCAGAGGGTTTGGTGAACTTCCAAAACCAAATGACATCTGCAATGGCAGCACCTTGGGAGGAGGCAAAAAAAACCAAACCCAACATCCTAAGGACTATCAATCTTCATGCTTCAGGGAACAGGCTGAGCACCAGCTGGGGTCAGGAATAAATGTCCCCATATAGAGAGTTGTGCACAATTAGGCACTTTATGAAGGCTTTACACCATCTTCGGGAGCATCCAGCGTTCGCCCTCGTCGCAGGCAGGCGCCTGGACCGCTGGGCTGGTCCCGTCTGACAGCTCCTCTGTCCCGGCTCTCCCGAAATGTCAGTGCTCAATCCTTGTTCTTATTTAACTATATGAAATCCCCAAGAAACATTAGGGAGCCTGGAGGGGTGGGAACCCACCGCTCAACCACCCCACCAAGGCTTGAAGGGCCACCAGCCACTTAGAGCTCTGTGTCCGGAGGGGTTTGCTCGGGCGATGCAGCTCCTCGTGGCGTGTGCTCTGCACTCGTTTTTTGGCTGGTTTTGTACCTTTTTGGCAAAATGAGCTGGTTTGGACTTTTTTTGGTGCCCGTGGTCTCTCTGCTCTCACCCTTTTGAAAGGATGAGCCCAGCCAGCCCTGGGACTTGTTTGGGCTGTGGGGACTTCTCAGGTTAAAGCTCCTCTCTGAGGATGCTGCCTGGAGGTGATGCCCTGGGTGGGAGCTGGGTGTATCGTAGGGTGCTCAGGGACCCCCTGAGGCTGATTTTTGGCCTCTGGGGAGTCCCTGGAGCAAGAGGACGCAGGTGTCGGGCTGCACCAGCCCGGCTGTGCCAGGACAGGGGCTGCCAGCCATGGCACCGACTCAGCTCCACCGCAGAGCCCAGCCTTCTCTCGCCGTCCTCGGTCGGTCTGTCCACCCTGATCCGTGCGACTTCAGAGCATCCCGTGGTCTGGAGAGGCCGGAGGGAGAGCGGGAGCCCAGCGGGATGGGGTGGGGAAGGGGCATCCTCCTCCTCGGCAGGGCTGGAGCATCCCCCCTCCCTCTCCCCCCAGCCCAGGGGATGGCGTTTCGGGTTAAATCCCGGGCTTTCAATGGCGGGATGGAGCTGAAAAGCTTGAATAGCGCGCGCCTGCATTGTGCCGGGGTTGGCGGAGGGGAGAGGTCGGCCGGGGGCATGGGAGGGCTGCCCGCGGGCCGGGGGCTCCCAGCGCCGTTGCTGTGGGAACGTGGCGAGACCTCCAGCGCGCTGACATCCTCCGGCCGCGCTCCAAAGGGCCCCGCCGCCTTCGCGCATTAATGGGTTTTTAACGTGGGGGATGGCCCCTCGCCCCCCCCGCCACGCCGACCCCCCCATCCCCGTAATCCTCGGCGGAGGATGGCTGGGCAGGAAGCGGGGTGATGGGGGTGTCGCATCCCTGCGATGGGGGATGCTCCGGCGTGGGCATCGGGGCGCAGGGCTGCACCCCACGGGAGCAGTGGGGGGGTCAGGGGAGACCCACGGGTGGGCATCGCACGGGGCTGATCTCCCATGATTCAGGTCTCTGCAGGGTTTCCCTGAATTTTGGGAAAAAATCCCAGCTCTCCCAGTCTCCTCCTGGGAGCTGGGGCGTAAAGCCGTGGGGTGCGGAGAGGCTGGGTCTTGGGGGGGTCTTTGGGGTGCAGGGGGTGGTGGGGCGAGAGTGCAGAGGTGCTCGGAGCAGGGATGTCCTGGGGGCACCATGGGGAGGGTCCCTGACCCAGGCCGCTGCACGGTAGCTCGTTCCAACTTGCAATCCCATGGAAAAGGAGCCATCTGGAAAATCCAGCCGCCGAACGCTGTTGGCATTATTTTATTATGCAAAAGAAAAAATAATATTGCAGTTTATTGCAGACACACGTGAAAGAAGTGTTAAGTTATTAAGCAAAAATAAGACTTTTTTTTTTAAAAAAAAAAAGCAGCAAATTGGACTTTTTTAGTAGTTAAGGGTGTGGATGGGGGAAGGAGAGGCACTTCTGCCATAGGAAAGATACCATTCCCTAAAACATGTGATCACATCTCAACTCTATTGTGTAATCCGCTATTATTAGGGTATTTAAGATAAAAATGAGACCGGAGCACTTAAGCGAAACTCATCTCTCTATTAGGTTCCTTGATTTATATTTCATATTTTACTGAGTACAAATGCAGGAGGGTTTTTTTTTCCTTTTTTTTTTTTTTTTTTTCATGGGGTGGGATCCTCAGGAGCCTGTTCCTTGTGTTCTTCATTAGTGGCAACGGGTTTAACCCCTCGCCTGCGAGGACTGAAGAGTCAAGAGAGGAGGAATAAAGTCCAGCAGCATTAGCGTGTGCAGCGCAAGGGAGAGCAGCCGGGGCAGAGAGAGAGGCACAAAGCCGGCCGGGTGTAAAAAGGACTTTTTTTTTCTCTCCCCCTGTGAAGGATTGTGTCATTTGTGTTAATTTTGATCTCTCTGAGCCATTTGGTTCTGGTTAAGCAAGACCAGGGCTGGGCAGGGTGGAAGCACTTCTCAATATGGCATCATTTACCGTTAATATCCATCTAAAAATATCCGTGTGTGTTGTTTTAATAGCTCTAATTCTGGAATGTGGCGATGTCATTTTTATGAGGTTAGTGTAAAAAAATCTTTTTTTTTTATTTTTTTACATTTTTTCATCCCTTCCCAACCTCTTTCTACCCTCCAAAAGGAACGAGGGGAAGAGGGAAGACACAGACTCTCTTTATAGATCCCCTTCCTTGCAAAATTCTTGGGTTTATATCATTTTTAGGGTGGCTTTTAACTCATTGGAGGTTAAAACCCCATGCAAAGCTTTGATCCCATCCAGGTGGAAAATCCCTGGGCTATTTTTGGGCAGCGGTTCCCGTCGTGGGCCGGGGGAACCCGCTCCCCCTGCGCGGCAGGCAGCCGGCACGCCGCTTTTGGCTCCGGCAGCTGGAGCGTCCGGGCGTAATTAAAAAGTACATCCTCGTGAAATTAAATACCTGGTGTAGGATAAGGTAGTTTAAAAATACCCTGGGCAGGGTTTTCCGTTGCGCTGTTTGATTTTGGGGAGGCCGGGGCTTGTTGTGCTCTTAGAAGGACCCACGGACGTCTCCATCCTTACCAAACTTCTTTTGAACTTCTTGATTTATTTCTTCTCGGTTTGACAAGGCAACGGGACACCTTGGAGAGGCAGCTTTTGTGGGGAAAAGGGCGACCGGGCAGGGATGAGGGGTTAAGGTAGGGGCTGAAGTGTGAGTCAGCCACCCTAAATGGGGTGGGAGCCGCCGTCCCCTCTCCCCAGGCTCCTCCGTCGCTGGGGGCGGGTGGGACCTGCTGTTCCCCGCGGGTACAAGTGAGTTTTGTGGTGTTTGCCGTGGGGAAGGCGGCCGAAAGCTGGCCCTCCTGCCACCCTGGGACATCTCTGTCCCAGCCAGGGCTGGGGTTTGGGGTCCCACCGGCCGGAGCACGAGCCTTTGGGGGAAGAATTAACGATAACCCGCAGGTATGTTGGGAGCCGGGATAACGGGCTGCTTCCCCGCTGGAGAATGAGATGCTTTTGCCTGAAGTCAGGGGGAGGATCCAGCTGGGGTTTATCCAGCGAACTGGAGGGACTGGGTGTCTCTGGGCGAGTGTCCCCGTGGGCTGGGGACCCCCAGAGCCCCCTCTGCGATGGGGAAAGCTCTGCTGCGCGGGAGCAGCTCGGAGCCAGGCCTGGCAGCGTGTGTGCTGGCTGGACAGAGCCTTTATTTCTTGACCCCATCCCTGCACACACCTTCCAGCATCTCTTAGGGCTCAGCCTTCTGTGGCATCGCTGCAAAACACCCTCGTGCGAGCCCAGTGTGGAGCCCACAGCGGTGCTGCGGGGGTGACGTCTGGGCTGAGGTGCTGAGCCTGGGGGAGGCTTTTCCTCCAGCGCGCTAAGAACTTGTCTAAGGACTTTTTTAATTGCCTTTAAAAATACTTGTTTAGAAACTAGGATAGTTGCAGACTACGTTTTATTTCTACCATGGACCCTATCCAGGACTGGTGTAGGAGAAATAGCACAAAATGCACCAAGGAACTGGTGAAATCTTGGCCGAGGTTTTGCAGTTCAGCTTTAGTGCTTAAAAAAAGGGGAGCAGCTAAAATAATAAACTGAGCAAAATCCCACCAGGTTAAAAGCTTTCCTACCCCGGGCCTGGCTCTAGCAGGGTAGGGGGCTTTGGGGATTGCTCTGAACTGATGTTTTATATGCCCCCATGTAGCTGGGGGTAGTTGTGGGCCACCCCCAGCAAAGTCCGGGTCACCATCCTCTTCCTCAGCCCTGGAATGTGCTGCTGCTGCTCTTGGGGAGGGCAAAGCCGAGCAGCACCAGCTCTTGACGTAAGTGTCTGAGACGTTGCAAACTTTTTTATGGGATAATTTGCTGATCAAAGAGAGCCATCCAGGAGCGTGATGAATTTGACACAACCCATTCGTTCCTAATTACGGGTAACATGCTAATGACTCTTGAATAACACCATGCAGCAGGATACATTTTTTTTAAAAAAATAAATCATTTTTTCTCCGGTTCACAGAGCCAGGAGGTGAAAGCCCATCCACTCCTACACAGGAGGCTTTCTTCCTTCTGCTTTCACGTCTTCCCAGCCCTAAGGAGAGGTTGTGGGCGACATCCTCCGTGCTTATCCCTATGGAAAGGCTTTATCCCCCCAGCAGCCGGGCTGCTCCTCCTGCCCTTTGGGGTGACAAATGCAGATAACGCGGGGCTCTGCATCCCGAAATTCAATTCTCGGGGTTCCACCTGCCTCGTGCAACAGGTTTGCAGCCCTGGGCGCTGCCAGCCAGAGCATCCTTCGTTTGCAGGCTGAGCTGAGCTTGGGCTTAAGTGGAAATCGCTGCCGGGTGGTGGGAAAGGGAGGGAGGGGGCAGCTCCGGGGCGCTGGCGGGGAGGCCCCTGTGTGCAATTGTAAGGCCATGTCATTTTTTTTTTTTTTTCCTGTAAATCTTGTAATTTCGTGCTTCAGAGCACAACAAAGTGAGGGAGCCAGCAGGGAGTGAATTAAATTCCCCCCTGAGAGGCGGCGCGGGGTGGGCGGTCGGCAGCGGGGCTGAGCCAGCCGGGCGCTGGGGGCTCGGTGGCACCCGTGGGCCAGCCGGGATTTGGGTTTAGAAAGAGAGATTCTGGGAGAAGTCCTGCCTGGTGCTTTGCCTGGGTGCTGGCATTACGTCTCTTCTGTTTTTCCCCTCTTTGCTGTATTTTCCCTGCATATTGCACTGATTTTTGTTGGGGCTGGGGCAGGGACCTGCCTCAGCGGGTCCCCTCTGTGAGATGGTCCTTGCAAACACCAGAGGAGTTTCACGTGGTGCAGGTGGAGAAACCAAATCCATGCAAACTTCTGTCAAATGGAAATGTGGAAAAATAGGTAAAGCTTGGGGAGCCAGTGGTCCAGCACCCGTCCTTGGGTGGGTGCCTTGGACCCGCCAGCTCGGCTGCACGCTGGTGCTGAGCAGTTGTCGATTGACTTCCTCCACCCTCGGCTTTTAACTGGAATTACTGTTTTCATTTCAAAAAGTAATTAAAATATCAGAGCTTGAGCTGTCATAACTGTCACAGGGTTTTTGTGTTCGCGTTACCGATGCACATCTATTAACTGTTAATAACAGGGAAATAACATGCCCGCGGAGAAGCGTGCCTTGCGCTGGGGCTGCGTCGGCTCCGGGACTGGGACCACGGGCTCGTACCGTCCCCGATTCCCAGCAGCACATCGCCACCGTTGTCCTCAAGGATTTGATTTTATTTTTTTTTTTAATCGTTTGGATAAAATGAGTTTGCAAGTTAACGGTAATGCGGTTTTTGAGCATCCCCAGGAACCAGCCAGGGATGCTTGGGAAGAGGCGCTGGGCACGGGGCAGCTCTGGGTGCGCTGGGCTGTGTCCGCTTCTGGGTGCACCCTGGGGTGCAGCCCCGGCGATTCGTCCTGCGAGGGTGACATTAGGAGCCCAGAGGCTTTTGAAACTCCTGGGCTTTTGACTTTCTCGGGGCATGTGCATGGTGACATACACAGAGGGTGTCACGTGCTGCGTCCGGGGCACAGGTGTTGGGTTTGGGTCCCGTGCTGGGAAGTGGTGTTTTTGTAAATAAAATAGGCAGGGCTGTGTGTGCTGAACCCCCTGCAAGCAGCCTCTGGCTTCGGCAGCAGCTTTAAAATTATCTCTCATTTTGCAAATGTGCTCCTAACGCCTGTCCACGTGCAAGGAGTGGGTCGGGAGACTTTTATTCGCAGAAAAAAACAGTGGTGTGGCACAGCTTGGACATCCTTCGCTCTAAAACTGCCTGTTACGCTCTTCCCGAGCAACCCCTGCGGAGAGGAGCACGAAATGGGACCTTTTAATTAGAACACAGGTAATGAGTCTTCATGGGTGCTCCGCTGAGCAGTTATAAGGGTGCTGTGGGTGCTCCGTGGTTCGCAGAGGTTAAATAAATAGCGAGTGGCGTGGGGTGGGGTGTTAGGGTGGTGATGCCGCTGCGGTTGGCAAGAGGATTTGGCAGGGAGGGGTGGGAAGGCGGCGTGCGGGCCAGGGGCTTTCTTCTTTATAGCTGGAAACGCGAGGAATTAACAAACGGCCCTTTCTGGGGGCGCGCAGCCGGCTGCTGGAGGCCGGGGCGGTGATTTACGGCCGGGGTGATGACAGCCCTGGGGAACCCGCGTGCCGCCGAGCCGGGCTCTGACCCCGCACCGGGCCCTAACGCAAACCCGTCCCGCGGGCAGGGCTACAATGACCCCGTTGTTCAGAAATGGACCCAAAAAAAAAGATAAAAATTCCCTTAAAAGCAAAACTAAGGAGCGTAGGAGGAAGCAGGGCTGGGAGCAGCAGCCGGGTACCGCAGGGTTGTTTTTGTTAGAGCTTTATTCCCTCTCCCAGCTCCTGAATGAAGCTCCTTTTCTCGGCTCGCGGTGCTCATCCTTGGCCACGCTCACCTGGACCAGCCACCTCGCGCTTGCTCCTTTCTCCTCCCCGTCTCTTCGCAGGATTTTCCCTAATTTCACCTACTTTCTTCAGTGGCCAACGCTGCTGTGCACGGCTCGCTCATGGTTGCTTGTGTCTGCGTGTGTTTCCACAAGTGTTTTTTATCGATTTATATTGGTTTCTCCCTCTTTTGCCTGTTACGAGACACCTTCATCTGCGCAAACGATTTAAGGAAGCCCGTAACTCTTTCTAGGCAGACACACATCAAAATAAGCCGGTTTCATCTTGGTCACTTGTGTGAGTTGCTGAACTCCTCCTGCATCACCCTAAACCCCACGCGGGCGCGTTCGTGGATTATTAATTCAGGGTGTAATCCTGCGCTTGCCCTGCCCCAAATCTGGGCGGTGACTGGGACTTTTTGGTGCTCCGGCGTGACAATCAGATGTAAAATTAAATATACCCGGTAGCTTTAGACACAAGGGATGTCAGCAGCAGCAGAAACATAGTGGTGGCTCCGTGCAAGGGTGGAATAAATCAGTGGAAACCTGCCAGAGGCAGGACGGTGCTGGACCCAGTGACTTGCCGAAGATGTGGTGGGGGTTTTGGAAGAGGACAGCATTGCCCCCAGGTCCTCATGGTCCAGGCCCAGGGGCATAGCTCTGGGGGGGCGAGGAGAGCGGTGGCCTGTAATGGGATGTACTGGTCATGCTGGTGTGGCAGGAGAGAGCGTGCGGGGAGCGCTCCCTTCCTTGTACCCCGTGAACCAAACCCGTGGAGGAGCAGTCCGGCTGGCCCTGTGTCCAGGAGCAGGAGCGTGCCCCGAGGAGAGAGGAGGAGGAGGGCAGCCTTCCTCCCACCCACCCCGCTGTGTCTCTTTTGCAGGCTCTCCAGGTGGCACGGCAGTTCCTGCTGCAGCAGGCCACGGGGCTGAGCTCCCCCAGCAGCAACGAGGGCAAGCAGCCGGCGGTGCAGGTGAGCCCCGAGGACGCGTGCGTGTGTGTCCCCATCACCCCCTGTTCGGGAAGGGCTCGGCTGCGAACTGATGCTGTGGGAGAGCCCAAACACACGTCGCCTCCGTCTTCAGGATGGCTAAAACGCACCAGGAGCCCCCAAAGAGTTAAATCCCCTGTAAACCTTCAGAAATTTCTTGGGGGTTTTTTTTTTTAGGAGGGGTTTGTGGTCCCCATCGTGTGGTGACATGGTGGGAAAGGGCGATGGGAGGGAAGGGCTGGCTCCAGGCGGGGAAGGTCACCGTGTGCCACCATACCTTGGGACAGCATTTCAGATAGGGAGGTGCAGAGTTCCCCAGGGTCAGGGCACCCCAGGATTGATGCTTGGGTGCTGTGAGAGGGATGCAGGGCTGGATAAGGGACAGTCCCCCAGGTCCTCCGGCATGGGACAGCCACTGGGACAGGACAAAGGTCTGTCTGGGGTAGGATTTTGTGTCACCGTCAGGAAAACAGGGCTTTGGGTGGGTGCAGCACCCTTGGGTGACATCCTGCTCCTATAGGGGAGGAGGGACCTCACCTTTGCTGCCCTGCTGCCCTCCTCTGCCACGGGAAAGGGGCAGAAAATGGGAAGAAAAGGGGCAGAAAAGGGGTGTGAACCCAGAGAGGGGGAGGCAGAAAGAAGCAAAGCCCAAGCGATGGGAAGTGACAATTTAAATAGCTGTGCAGAGGGGCTCTCCCTTCAGGCTAATTAAATTTATCGGAGAACAGCAGGTTACCTTATTAGAGCCACGTGGGTTTAATTAACAAAGGAAAGTAATTAGCACAAGCACTCTCAGAGCTGGAGGGTCCTGCCTTATGCCAGGCTGAGCTGGTGAGAGCCAGGGCTGGGATGGGTGATGGTCGGCTTGGTGACCCGCATGGCCGGGTGAGCTTGGCTGGCAAGCGAGTGCCGTCCCGGTGCTGCCCGTACCAGGGTGGGCTCGCAGGGACCAGGGGAGCCCGGAGCCCCCCCAGCTGCCCCAGCAGGGTGGGAAGCAGCAGCTGGGGTACGAGGAGCAGGAATCAGGGCTTGCGCGGCACAAACAGGCGGCTTTTTCCAGCGGTGCTCGCAGGAAGGAAATGCAGTCACTGCATGGAAAATGTCTGCGAAGGACAAAGGCAGCGAGGGTGAAGTCAGATTCCGGTAACCGGCGCCTCGCTCCCCTCCGTGGGTGCGTGTCCCTGCCCATCCCTGCACCGTGATGCACCAAGCATCCCATTCCCCCCTTCCCTGCTTTCTCTCGCCTCCCCTCCCTGCCCATCTGGCCGGCGGCTTTGCTGGAGTGAACTGGATCTGCCGTCCTCTCCCCTCCTCCCTTTTATTTTTTTTTTTGTTGCAAAAGGACTTGTGAAAGTTGTAGACGTGAGTCAGAAATAGCTCATAACTCAGCAGTGACCGGCCTCTTCCTCCCCCCCCTGCCCCGCCGGCAGCTGGAGCGGGATCTGACTGAGGGGAGATAGAGGATTAAGCAGGCTCCTTTGAAAGGAAGTTTATCTAACGGCAGAGTGGTGTGGATGAGACTGGCCAGGACGGCTGGAGGAGGAGGAGGAGGAAGGCTGGGTCCCAGCGCAGCAGCCCCTGGCTGGGGAGGGAAGGGGGAGCACAGCGGGACCGGGGGGATTCATCACGGTGTTTGGGACCTGGGGTGCCCACGGTGGGTCAGCCTGGACCCCCGCGGGCTCTGCAAGCTGCTCCTCAGCCCCTTGGGCTGGATTTCCCCATCGCTTGGGTGCTTTGGGGACAAGCTGTCTCAGTGGCGTCCCCATGACTCCCAGCCCCCTGAGTCAGGTAAAGCGAGCGGGAGGGTCCCAGCGTTGGGAGCCCCCGACCCAGCGCCCAGGAGGGCTGCGAGTTCCCCACCGGCACCTTCGCAGCCGCACTGATGGGGACGGGACGTTTGTGGGGCACCGAGCCAGTGGGAATATTAACGACAGGCGGTGACAGCGTGCGCTTAAAAACAAACAGGGAGCTGCTGGGCTCGATGGGGATCTTGGGGTTGGGTTTTTTTTGGAGTCTGACCCCTCTCTCCCCGCAGATGCCTGGAGGTGTGCGTGGAGAGCCGCGCAGCTGACGCTCCAGTTACAGCTGTGTCTAAAAAAAAAAAAAAAAGCCAAAAAAACCCCACTCTGAAACATTTGTAAATGGTTTTATTTCTTTGTAATTTTAAAACTATCAGAATCTTGGCGGGTGCCAACAAAGTGTTGCATTTGAGGGCTTTTGCTGCGGCGGATTCCTCCCGGGATCCCACCAGCTTGGGGAGATGCTGCTGGTATCTGGTGGCACGAGGTGCTGGGGTGTTTTTGGGAAGGCAGCGGGGGTCTGGCTGTGCCCCGTATTTTTGGGGCTGAGCCATTTGTGGCTTGGAGGCAGCGCCGCGTCGCAGGGGGGTCCCTCTTTGGGGTCCCCTCCCCAGCTCAGCCCCTGGAGCCCGAGGGTCTCCCAGCCTCCGGCAGGAACAATTTGCCGAGGTGCAAAAGCCTCTGAAACGGGAGAGGGGCTGAGGGAAGGGCAGAGGAGTTTGGAGCGAACTGCGGGAAATTGCTTTTTCTTTTGTGCGCTGCGCGGGGAGGGCGGCGGAGCGGAAAAGTGTATTTTGTTGATTTGAAACTTGAGTGAAATGGGTAATGAAGACAGATCAATACCAGCCCTTCTGCGTTCCCTCTCCAGGAGCAGACACAGCAGCCCGGCCGGCTCGGCTCGCGCGGAGCTAGATTTTTCCATTTGAACTCGCAGCGCTGCTGCCCGTCCCCGTTCCCCCTCCTCCTTCCCGGAGCCCCCCATAGCCCCTGCCACCGCTCTCACCCCACTCCGCCATCCCCACCGCCGCAGCGTTTTGGATTAACAGGGGAGCAAAGGCGTCACTTCAATCCCTGTGGATTTCATCGGCGTGATGAGCCGTTCCAGCACCCTGTGCCCACGGAGGAGGTGTAGCCCCCCCGGGGGTCCTGCCTGGGTGATGCTCGGGGCGCCCCAAGCCGAGGAAGGGGCTGCCGGGCAGCGAGCGGTCCAGCACGCCGTTGCCTCTGCCACGAGCATCCCCCAGGCTCCCTTTGAGCGTCTCGCAGCCCAATTAGTGTGATTAGTGCCTCCCCGGCAGGGCGCACTGGGCTAACGAGGACTCACGTTGGGTTGAACACGCAGGGGACCGATTCCTCCTTGTCTTTGCGTGCAGCTGAACATCAGGGGCTGGTTGTCCTCCACACAGCTATGCTGGCTCCCGCTCCCTTGCTCGCCCTGTGCTACAACCCACCCCCACGTGGGGCAGTTACTCCTTTGGTGCTGAAGCTGTTCAAAATATTCATAAATGTTGAGGTGTTGGAGCAAGTCCAGAGGAGGGCGACCAAGCTGGTGAAGGGTCTGGAGGGTCTGACCTACGAGGAACGGCTGAGGGAGCTGGGGGTGTTTAGCCTGGAGAAGAAGAGGCTCAGAGGTGACCTTAGTGCAGTCTACAACTACCTGAAGGGAGGTTGTAGTGGAGTGGGAGTCGGCCTCTTCTCCCAGGCAACCAGCGATAGGACAAGAGGACACAGCCTCAAGCTTGGCCAGGGGAGGTTCAGGTTGGACATGAGGAAGCATTTCTTCTCAGCAAGGGTCATTAGCCATTGGAAGGGGCTGCCCAGGGAGGTGGTGGAGTCACCATCTCTAGAGGTGTTTAAGGAAAGCCTGGATGCGGCACTTAGTGCCATGGTCTAGTTGACATGGTGGTGTCAGGGCAACGGTTGGACTCGATGATCCCAGAGGGCTCTTCCAACCTCATTGATTCTGTGATTCTCTAAAATAACCCCACAGCCTCAAAACCCAGCCTGGCACATGGAGCTGGAGCTCCTTTGCAGATCTGGGTTTGGTTTCTCCTCTGAGCCCGGGTAGATTCTGGTCTGTCGTCTCTCCCGTGATGGTAAGGTCCAGGCACAGCGTGGTGTGAGCACAAGGGGTTCGAGCAGCGTTTGGGTGCCCCTGTGCCACCCACCGGGGTATATAACCACGGCTGGGGTCATGCCGGTGTGAGGAGGCATCGCTGCCTGGCCCTGGGCGTTTGAAGCTCTCACAGATGGTCTGAGCCAGCCGAATCCTGGAGCTCACCCCGGGGATGCTGAGCGCGGGAGGAGACGCGTGGATATGTCTGCGTGCTTTGACTGGACTCAGTGTGAAAGGTTTGCTCTCCTCCGGCTGTGGCAGCAAGAAGTTGGTGCTCAGGGAGGGATTTGCTCATCCCCTGCCCCTAAAAACAGCAGGCCTGAAGCTGCTCTTGGTGATGATTGCTTCCCCCCTGCCTATTCCCAGCTCCTGGCCTCCCTCGCCAACCTCTTCAGTTTGTTTCTGTTGGTTTTGGATTTGAAAAGGGTGTTTTAGAAAAAAAAAAGAGAAACAGTGCAAACATGTTTGCCGTTGTTCCTAATTGGGAGTTAAAACCCGAGATTAGATCGGAGACAAGGACGTGCAGCGCCGTGGGCTCTGCGGGAAGCATCGAACTCATCCCGGTGGCCCCACAGCCCCCTCGGGTCAGCGGGGACCAGGGGGGGACGAGGTCTGGGCTGCGCCTGCCCTGCTGCAGGACCTGTCGTTTTAGGGGTGGACGTGGAGATGCTCCTTCCCGTAGCAGCGGGTGACGGTCGGTGCAGGGATGGTTTGAGGCTGAGCAAACCGTGGGCTTGCTCCCACCCGCCGGGTTGATGGGGGCTGTCCCGGCGGCCACGCCGTGCCAAGCCGGCTGTCCCGCGGGTCACAAGGGCGGCTGTCCCGCTGATGGCAGCCCCGCGGTGCTGAGAGCCAAGAGCAGGCCCTGGCGTTCCCTGCTCTGCCTCAGGGCTGGGAGCTGCAATCCGCTTCCCGTTAAAAAGGAAAAAAAAAAAATAAATCTAAGATTTAAATAACAGCATCGCTGCCCCGTCCTGCTGCGTTACACCCGGCCAAGCCCTGTTTCGCTCAGCCGGCTTTGGCAGAGTTACTCCGCGCTTACTCTGAGCGCTGAGTTTCCCCTGTAATTCCCGTCTCGTTTTCCACCCGCTGCCCGATGATCCGCGCCCGCCCCGTCCTCTGGCACCGAGGGATTACAACGGAGCCCGCCTGGAAAACCACCCCCTCGAGATCCCGCTCGCCGCTCAGAGCCGCGGCAGCGCCAGGGCTCTCCGGGAGGCAGCCGGAGCTGTTAGTAAGCAGTTTTGCGGAGTGGCAGCCGGCCAAGGCGTGAGTCAAACCCTTCCTGAGTCGGTGTCTGGCAGATGCCAGCTCGTGACGCGCCGGCTGGGGACCAGCCGCTGCTGCGGGGCTGGCTGGGACCCGCTGCCCGAGGGATGCGCTGGGTGCGACCGTGGTCCCCGGCTGCTCCGGTGCCTGGGGAGGGACTTTGCTGGGATGGCGAGGAGGCAGCTGGGCGCAGCAAACCCCTCGTACCCCCCTGTGCCACTCTGCTTGGTGCCCTTCGGCTCTCCCTTGTGGTGTTGACCGCCTGGATCCCAGCTTTAGAGGTCACCGTTGCCCAAAGCCCCGCTGTTATCTGGCGATGCCAGGCTGGCCCTGTCCCCTTGCACGCTGGTGGTGAGGAATGGCCGCAGCAGGAGCAAAACTTGCTGTATATGGGAATTTCCCCTTTTACTAAAGAAAGTTCCTGCCCTCCCCAGAAACCTTAGGCGAGAGGGAGATATTTTCCACGCTGGAGGGGAAACTCTTTGTGTGACTTCGGCGTCCGCTGGCACTCAAGCACGGACACCCCTCGCAAGAGCTGGCACCGCTTTGCCCCATTCACACCTCACCCCCTTGCAAAACTGCCGCCATCTCCCCGTGTCAGCTCCGCATCCGAGCGTGGGAGAAAAAAAAAAAAGCCATTTAATGCAGACAAAGGTTGTATGAAAATATAATTCTGCTTTTGTTAGCAGCCATCAAACTCTAAAAAGCGTTGCTTTTGTTTTCTTGTAACATTGTGAAAACCTCGTGTCGGATCGAGAGCTGGGGCCCTCTCGACTAATCGCCTCTCCTTTGTGTTTTTAGATTATAGGGGCAATTAGTGTTGTCAAAACCTCTGGCAATTCTCTTTGCTCTTGACAGGGTGTCAGTCCGCTGGGCGAGAAATGGAAGGTGTTATAACTCTCCGGTAATTAGGATGCCTCCGATTTGAAAATGCCAGCGAACGTGTACGAGGGGCCGTGGGGGCGGGGAGCCCGCCTGGATGAGGGGATGCAGATGAGCAATTAATTAGGGGCTCTCATTCCGAGCACGTTGCCAGCTGATGAATTGGCAAAGGGAAATTAGCAGGATGCTTAGCTCCCCGTGAGCGGGTGCGCGCCCCGCTCGCTCTCCCCTCTCGCTGTCCTCGCCGCCTGCCCAGATGTTCGCCGAGGGCTTTGCACAGCTGCCTGCCAGCACCTGACCGCCGAAACGGCGGCTCTTCGCTGGGGCTGGGGCTGGGGCTCTCCTGGCTCGTCGGTGGGTGCCGGAGCCCTCCTGAGCCCTCCGCCGCCGCCAGCCGAGCCGGTGCTGCCCCAGCAGCAGCCCTTGGGTGTGAACACGCAGCCATTAATCAATAACTCTGACACGAAGGCAGCGGCGGGGGGGCATCGCCGGCGACAAACGAGGCTCTGCCCGCTTGCGACGCCTCCCTCCAGCAAAGCGCCTGAGTAAACAGATAAGCCTTCGCCATCTCCCTTGAAGGTCAGCGTGCTCCAGCCCGGCCGGACGCCCGCCACGGACGGGAGGGACTCTGTGTCCCACTGGGGTGGCTGGAGGGGGGAACGCAGCCCCCAGGTCTGGTCTGGGGAGTCTGGGCATCGCTGGGGCTCCTGGGCAGGTACCACGGTCCCGTTTGGACTTTGCCAGGTGCTCTGAAGCTGGTTGCTTTGTTTCTCTGTCCCTTGGTCTCTGAGGTCCTGAGATCCTGAAGTGAGGGGATGAGAAGGCGTCTACTTTGGATCAAAGTTGGGTCCTGGGGTCCCCTAGAAGAGCCCAGGGCTGGCACGAGGCTGCTGGTGGCTCAGCAGCTCTCCTGCCCCCGACCAGCAGCCGTCATCTGCTTTCCTGGGAAAAGGGAGCATCCAGGAAGGGCTGTTAAATTACAGCAGAGCCATAACCCTGCCCAGAGCCTTGGGATGGGCGGAGGGCTGGGACAAGGCAGCTCTTGATGGCTGTGGGTGGGAAGGCAGCGTTGCTCCACCTGGGCAGGACCGTCGGGGCTGGGATCCATCACCGACACCTTCCCTGGTGCCTTGCTGTGGGGGTGTGGACCCGTGTTAGGATAACCAAAGGCAGGGGCTGGCAGGTTTACTTAGCCCTCCCTCCACTTGGCATGGTAATTACGTGAGTTACTGGTGTCAACTGGAGGTAAAGCTTTGATGTGTCTATGGAAAACCTGGTAACCTCTTCCTCCGTGCTCTGCTTTGCGAAGTTATTTGGGTGATTGGTATCTTCCCCACTTCCCTTGGTGCTTCCCTCCTCCCTGCATCCTCCGGGACCCCAAGGGAAGGAGGGGTGCCCGGCTCCTTCCCTGTGCTCACAGTAGGGGAGGGAGCTGTGGTTTGGAGCTGGCTACCCGTGTGCCGCCGGCTCCTCGACTCCTCGTTCCTCCCAGCTAAATCGCATTTAAAGACGACCCTGCGGGCAAAGAGCATCCTGCGCTCAGCCCGGGGGGAGCTCATGGTTCAGGAAGCTTCACCCCAGTGCCAGCTGCACCGCAGGGCATCTCCCTGCCACCGCCCTGTCCCCAGCGGTGGCCTCGGGGTGCCAGGACACACTCGTGGCCCAGAGCTTCACCTGAAAGTGGTGCTTGGGTGGGGGGCACGGAGGATGCCCTGGGAGAGTCCAGCGGGGGTTGGGAGGCACTCGCAGGCTGTTGGCACGTGGGGAGGGTTTTCCAGGGTTGGAATTGGGAGTGGTGACGTGCCCTTCCTCTCCGCAGGTCCCCGTGTCTGTGGCCATGATGTCCCCGCAGATGATCACGCCGCAGCAAATGCAGCAGATCCTGTCGCCGCCCCAGCTCCAGGCCCTCCTGCAGCAGCAGCAGGCGATAATGCTGCAACAGGTAACGCTGGTTGTGCATCGGCCGGGTCAGGCCAAGCCCTTTGTCACTGGTGTCCATGAATGCTGGAGCTTGTTGGGGACAGGCACGTGGGTCCTTTCCTCCTTGGGCTCCTGCCTTCCCCCCGTATTTCCTTGGGGATTCCCAGCATGTCCAGCACCAAGGGATGAAAAGAGCTGCAGGTGCTACCAGTGCTGGCAAAGCCCAAGTCAGGGTCTCAGTGCCCAGAAAGCTCCTGCACAAGGGCTGGTTTGGGGCTGCCCAGCTCTTGGGGAGAGCTGGGGTCAGGGTGGATGCTCTTGGCTTGACAGACCCCAAGCAGAGCCCCCGCAGCCGCTGCCTGGGCTTTGGGGCAGGTGCCCGGGTCCAGCTCCAGACCTGAGCGTGTGGGTTTGTTTCTCACGGCCCCGCTCGTCTTTTCCAGAGAGCTCAAATGTAAAAGGAACGGGGAGGGAAGAAAAAGGAGGAGAAGAGAAAAAACAAACCTCAGCGCTGAGAAACAAAACAGGTCTGCTTGGGTAAACACCTCACTCTGGCAGGAGGGAGAGAAGGAGAAATCCCACAAGCATCCTCCCCACCCTTCCTCCTGCCTCCAGTACCTGTTTACTCCAAACAGGCCGATAAGGATTCAAGGTTGGCCCCAGGGAAAGAACAAAGGGTAAACACTACCCTGGGTGGGTCCTTCTCCGAGCCTCTTTGGAGCCGGATAAAGAAACACGTTTGACTGCAAATTAAACAACCCAGGCCGGAATAGCTCGCATTCTCCACCAGAAGAAAACCAAACATCACACCTCTCACCCCTGACCCAATGTTCCCGCAGCCGCGCTCGACCATGCTGCAGAGACACGGCTTTGATTGGCTTTCGGGTAAACACCCAGCCCTTCCAAACCTGTTCGCCGACAGAAAAAGCAAAGTTGCTGCTGTCAGCGCTGTCAGCCCCGAGCTGATAAAGGCTTCCCGGCATCCAAAGGGGCATTCCTGAGCCCCGCGCAGGGGTACGGGCTGGGTGAGAGGGGGGCTGCCGGCTCTCGCTGACCTCCCCGTGCCTCTGCCCCCCCTGCGCGCAGCAAATCCATCACCAACAGTTTATTTAGGGGCCGGGGTGAGAGCTGGCGTCGATGCCGGCAGGTCCCGGCGCTGCCCTCCTGCACGCTGGGACCCTCTCCGGTGGCTCGTTGCGGGGCCGGGGTATTTTTCTCTGTTTTACTGGCCCAGCAACCCGCTCTGTTCTGGCCGGGGTGCTGCGAGGAGGTGGGTTGCCCGCGCTTTCCCGTGGTGGGGATGCTGGTCTGAGCCCCTGGCACTCACAGGATTGCACTGGCCAGACCAGACTGGGAGCCCCCCGACTCTCACAGCACTTGCCAGGGGTGTTTTGGGGTCCCACCATGCCAAAAATGGGGTTTCTCCGCTGCTGAAACACTGCGTTACGTGCCAGAGCGCCTGGGCCTGCTTCTCTCAAGGACCTCACCCACCTCCTGGTGTTTCATATCCCCCCATTGAACAAAATCCCACGAGTGCAGCTGCAAAGTCCCCAGGATACACAGGAGCTACTGAGCCGGGGGGTTGTGACCCTCCTCGCTGGGGCTGGGCGAGGCGGAGGCCCCTGGCCTGGCCGGTGGCACAAAGCCAGGGCGACAGTCGGCGTTAAAACGAAGGGCAGGTTTGGTGGTGGTGGTGGCTGGGGATCATGCTCGCTGTGGGGACCCAGAGCCCTTAGGAGCGTGTGCCCAAGGTGTCTTCTGCAGCCGGGACTCCTTCGGCGGGTGCTTTTCCTCTTAACCCGCCCCGACAGCATGGTGCCAGGAGCTGGCACGGCTGTGACAAAGCACGGGGTAGTGCCAGGCAAGGAGATGCGAACGTTGTTTCTGCTGCTAATCCGGGCTGTTCTCTCCCCTCCCTCCCAGTTGCAGGAATACTACAAGAAGCAACAAGAGCAGCTTCACCTGCAGCTGTTGACACAGCAGCAAGCCGGAAAGCAGCAACCCAAAGAGGTGAGCTCACGCCGGGTGGGTTCTGGGTCATCAGATCTGGCAGCAAATAAAAGGGGGACCAGCACAAAACGAGGTGTGTGTGAATCCCAGCAGCCAGCTGGGAGCCCGCAGGGATGGGACACGGGGGCATCCTGCTCCTCGGGGGCTCCAGGGTGGCCAGTCTGGGCACTGGGAGTTTCTCCTCCTCTTCCCTGTCTGCAATCTGGCACGTGCACTGAGCTGCATCGTTCTCAGCACCACGTCCTCAGCGCATCTAGAAGCTCTGGGGCGGGTGTGGGGAGCGGTGAAGGTGGTGGGTGTGGGGAGGCAGCTCCAGCAGAGCCGTGGGACCCTCCCCGGCAGGAGGGCCAGGTCGCAGCCCCCCGGCACAGCGCGAGGGCTCCCAGCGGCAGGCAGAGGAGGCTCGGCTCAGCCCTCGCCCGACGCGCTGGCCCTGCCAGGCTCTCGGCACAGCTCGGGGTGGGCAGCCCAGTCCTGATGGAGCTGGCACGGCATCACGCTGGCTGGTCAGGTGGGAACCCAAACCAGGACCACAAAAGGTGGTTCTGCGAAACCCAAGCGCTGCATGAAACAGCGGCGGTGCCAGCAAAGGGCTCTTCTGGCCAGAGGTGCTCAGGCAGGGGATGCTGTCAGCCCCCCGTGGCCAGGTCGGCAGCAGTGTGCCCTTTGCTGGGGAGGTAGTTGCATGGCGGAGAAGTGTTTTGGGTTATAAGCTATGAGTTTGGAGACTTGTTTGGAGCACAAGTCTGATGAGGAGCGTCTGAGGGAAGTGGGGGTGTTGAGCCTGGAGAAAAGGAGGCTGAGGGGAGACCTTATTGCTGTCTACAAGTACCTGAAAGGAGGGTATAGCGAGGTGGGGTCGGTCTCTTCTCCCAGGTAACAAGCGATAGGATGAGAGGAAACGGCCTCAGGTTGCAGCAGGGGAGGTTTAGGTTGGATATCAGGAACAATTTCTTCATGGGAAGGTTCATCAAGCACTGGAACAGGCTGCCCAGGGCAGTGGCGGAGTCCCCATCCCTGGGGAGATTTAAAAGCCGTGTAGATGTGGTGCTGAGGGACATGGGTTAGTGGTGGCCTTGGCAGTGCTGGGTTAACGGTGGGACTCGATGATCTTAAAGGTCTTTTCCAACCAAAACGGTTCTGTGATTCTGAGTTTATGCGGCTGCGATCACGTCAGTCGCGTGTAACTCTCTTTACCCGACGGGTTTTGCTGTCCTTTCCCATAGTAACGTGCTCCGAGGCGTCGCGGCTCTATCAGCAACGCTCAGTTTTGGGGATGTTTTCCTCTCCTTCATGGAAACCCACAGCAGTCGTGCAGAGGCTGGGGGGAAATAGGGCAGCTCGAGCAGCTCGGGGTCGGGCCAGCACCCACTCGAGCCTTCAATAGACTTTGACCCGGGCTTTCATTGCGGGATGTCGGCATATTTACGCAGCGTGCGCAGGGTCAGGCTTTATCGGAGCCATCTCCAGGAGCTGGAGTAGCTGCTCGTGCTCCAGGAACGGGGGAGGCATAAATCTGAGCTTCCTCAAGGACTTTCCTCTTGGCCGCAGCGATGTTATATCGCAGCAACGAACAGGGATGTAATTAAGCTCTAACAAAGGGCTTGCTTAGCGGGCTCCTGGTTTAAAAAGCTTGTGTTAACTTTTAATTAAATGGTACAGAGGAGATGAGAAATTTGTCCGCTAAGGAAGTCTGAGTGGCCGTCGGGGGGGAAAAAGGGACATTAGGTGCTGCTAAAGGGGTGCGTGTCCAGCTCCCGGCGGCACCATCACCCCATGGCCGGGAAAAACAGCGAGGGGATCCCCACGAGTGGATGTCATAGTGTTTCCCCTCCCCAAAACCCCCGTCTGGGCTTTGTGGGGTTGGCTTCACCCCTTGAATTCGGGCAGCTGCTGTTACAGCCTGCGTTGGGCAGCAGCCGACGCGATGGCGCGGGGCATGGCTGGCGTGTGTGGGATGCCACCGCGGAGCCGCTCTTGGCCGCCATCGGCTCCTTCATGGAAATCCACGGCGGTGTTTAATGATGGCCCTGCTGCAAGGTTTGTAAACCCAGAGCCTCCTTCTTTCCCTTGTGCTTGATTTCAAGGACTCGCCTCGGTGTAATTGTAAGTCAGCGTCTCGTGTGCGAGCGCGGAGGGGGATCAGCAGGTGGGAACGGCTTTGTGCCGCGGGAGCAGCCCCTCATGGAGCAGCGGCACGGCTGGAGGTCCCGCGGCGGGTGCAGGGATGGGGAGAGCAGGAAAAGAGGGAGCGCGGAGGGTGGAAACGCAGCGCCTGCCCCGGAGGATGCTCGGTGTCCGTGAGGGGCCACGCAAGGTGGCTCGTCCCTGCATCCCACCGGGATGGGGCTGAGCTCCAGCACATCCCAGCCCATCCCAGATCATTTTCCTGCATTAGGGTGCAAGGCTGAACCCCCAGCCTTACCCGGGGGGAGTGAGGAGGTGTGGGGGGAGCAGGAGCTGCGGCACAGGGGCTGGGATGACTCCAGACAGCCCCTCGCCCTCATGGTAGGAGGCAGCGAAGCCAGTGTCTGCCATCCCACGCTTTCCCTGGCCACTTTGCCTCTCCAAGCCCGGCTGCTGCAAGCAGTATCTGGGCGCAGAGACCCCAATATCCCCTGGGTCGGGGGGTCTCCGTGTGCCCCCAAAGCTGCTGGTGGAGAGGGGTGGCACAGGGAGGGGGCTGCCTGCCGCCTAACCTCGATGTCAGCTTAATGAACTGCTCCTGTCAGTCCCGCGTGTCACGCCGAAACTCCTCCTGATGTGCTCATAAATCAAAGTGACGGGCGGCTCTTACCCCGGTAGCTGCACCCAGTCATCTGCGTCTAATGTACGCCGAGCGCAGGCGAAGCTCCGGACCCTGAGCCCCCGCGCTGGGACAGGAGGTGGGACTGGGATGGGGGGGGTGTGGGGGGGGCAAACGCAAGATCCGGCCCTGACACAGAGCAAACTGCTCCAGTGGGTGCTGGGGGGGTCCCCTCTGGGAGGGACCCAGACAGCATTTTCCAGGCTGGGGCTTGCGGAGGGGAGAGGAACCGAGCAGAGCTCATGGGGTGATGGCTGGGGAGAGAGGATTTTGATAAGGCTGGGGCTGAAATTCAGGCTCTCACAACCCTGCCTTCCCCAGGGCAAACTTGTGACTCGGAGCCCCCGGGCCGGTGGGTGCTGTGGGGTGGGTCTGCACGTGGGTGCACCTCTTCATCCATCGCACGCGGTGGGTTTGAGCCTGGGCGGTTTGTTGGCTCTGCGGTGCCGCGGGCGCTCTTCAGATTGGCTTCCCCAGAGAACTGGTCCCTGTTCTGGCTTAGCCCCAGGTGTTTGTGCATCCAACGGGCACCAGGACTCGTATTCCCAGGGCTGGTCCCCGTGTCCGTGGGCTGGTGAAGCTGGAAGGATGCGCACGTGGATTTGAAGCGTGTGAAGGCGCAGGTTCGATGTGGGCAGCATCGTCCCTGCCAGAGCCACGCGTGGGGCAGGGCTGCCTGGTCCCCGGGGGCTCGGGGGGGTCTGACTCCGCCGGCCACAGCTCCGGTGAGGCTGGGTCGGGAGAGCCCAGCAGGGCTACAACGCGCAGGTGATGTGCCCTGGGGATCCTCGTGACTTCACCCCCTCCTGATTTCCTCCTGGTCCGCAGCCTGGAAGTGCCGTGAATGAGGCTGTGTTTGCAAGGAGCACGGGCTTGCCCCAAGGTCCCCTGGAAGGGTGGTGGCGGAGCCAGGAAGAGGAGAAGCCCTTCCCAGCCCATCCCATCCCGTCCCATCCCAGCTGCCGTCTCTAACCAAGGCGAGGACGCGCGTGTCCATCCCATGCGGTGGCAGAGCTTCCCCTCGCAGGGGACAGGGACATTGTGTGGGACAGCGCTGCCTCTGTCGAGGCCCTCGGGGTCACATCCTGGTCCTGCCTTTTCTCCTCCATCGTGGTCCTATGGTCCATGCTCTCCTCCAGTCCCGTGGCCTGAAGCCCTTCTGGCTCCACACCTTGCTCAGGACCAAGGGCGAGCGCAGGGATTTCTCTTCACTGAGCTCAGATCGCTTTGATTTGTGCTTTTATCTTCAAGTGTCAGAGGTGCAGGACTGAGGCACAGCCAGAGAGGATCCAGACCTGACTCTGGTTGGGACAGTTCTGCCGTGGCCAAGAGGTAGACAGGACAGGGAGGAGTCTGCACATCCCTCTGAGGCTGAAAACCAGATTTAACCTCTCCGTGCCCTAGACAGGACTTGCAGTCGTGCCTTGCGTTGCAGACCGCAGGGGTTTTGCAGGGCACTGCCTGTGTCCCGCGGGGCCCGGGGTGCTGCTTCGGGTGCAGCAGCACGTGCTGATCCCAAACTAAGCCATGAACTGGGTGTGGAGAGTGTCTCTGCTGTTCCCTGCTGAGCAGAGAGCGAGATGCCACCTCGGGGATCATCGAGGGGGCGAGGTGGGGCTGTGCCAGGTCCCTGGGATCCCGGGTGCTCTGGGGGGCTGAATCCCCATGATGCTCAGACCCAGCCAGGAGATAGATAAAAAAAAAGGACTATTGCAAAGCTGCCTGCCAGCCCGGCTCCTCACAACCTGCAAACAGGGGAGTTCAAGGGGTTACAGGGACGCCTGCCCCGCTAATGAGGCCGGGGCAGCTCCCCTCTCGTGGCCGGCTCGGATTAGCAGCTGCCTGTCCCCATCCCTAATTGAATTCTCTCCCCTTCAGTTAATTCTCATGGATTTCTTGGTGCCTCCCCAGGGACCCGTCCTGCCTAACTAGTTTAGGGCTGGCTACACCAGTCAGAGCGCAGACAGCTCCTGGGGACGGGCGGGAGGGTCGCCTACCCGGGGGATGCTCATGGCCAGGCTGGGGGCACCAGTGCTGGCGCTGGGCACCTGCTCCCCTACGGACAGTTGTTTTGTGCCCCCCACCAAGAAGGGGCTCGTAATGGTCATTTTTGGCGAATAGGGACCATTTCCCTGCTTAAAGGAGGGTCCTGTGCATCCAGGATGCCTTCTGGGTGCTGGGAGCCCCCTTTCACTCAGGGATGCTCGGTGCCCGTGGGAGCTCACCCTGCGGCTGGGCCTCCCCGCGGGGCTCTGGGGGTTCGCCCACCTTGCAGGCAGACCTGGGTCTCTGCTCTGAGCAAGCTCTGCTCATTCCTTCTCTTTTCAGTGCTTTATTTTTCCCTTCCCCTTTCCTTTTCTTCCCCTCCTCTTCCGATAGATCAAAGCCTTCGTCCGGCTCGCGGGCACAGCAGCCCGGCAGCGGGATGCAGGGATGCACGGCCGCGGTCCCACTGCTGCGAGCATCCCTCGCTGCCGCCACCGGGCCCCTGCCTCCCCCCCGCGAGGCTTCTGCTGCGAGGCTGGCAATAACACGCTTTGATTTCTGCCTTTTTGTCTCCGGCAGCCGTTAGGGAACAAGCAGCTGGCCTTCCAGCAGCAGCTCCTGCAGATGCAGCAGCTCCAGCAGCAGCACCTCTTAAACCTGCAGCGCCAGGGGCTCGTGAGCCTCCCGCCGGGGCAGGGCACCGTGCCCCTCCAGACCCTGCCCCAAGGTAAGGACCCCTGCCCCGGGGGTGCCATGAGGAATGGCTGAGGGAGCTGGGGGTGTTTAGCCTGGAGAAGAGGAGGCTCAGACGTGACCTTAGTGCAGTCTACAACTACCTGAAGGGAGGTTGTAGTGAAGTGGGAGTCGGCCTCTTCTCCCAGGCAACTAGCGATAGGACAAGAGGACACAGCCTCAAGCTTGGCCAGGGGAGGTTCAGGTTGGACATGAGGAAGCATTTCTTCTCAGCAAGGGTCATTAGCCATTGGAAGGGGCTGCCCAGGGAGGTGGTGGAGTCACCATCTCTGGAGGGGTTTAAGAAAAGCCTGGACATGGCCCTTAGTGCCCTGATCTAGTTGCCATGGTGGTGTCAGGGCAATGGTTGGACTCGATGATCCCAGAGGGGTCTTCCAACCTCATTGATTCTGTGGGTGGCTCTGTTTGGACTTCCGGAGGGGGCCGTGCAGCCTTTCTGCCCCAGCTGCGGGCATGGAGGGCTGTGCCCAGCTCCGAGCGATGATTTCTTGGTGCACGGTCCGTGCTGGGGTGCCTGAGCCTCGGGGAGCCAAGCTGTGCTGGCCGGGCAGAGAGGGAGCCCGGGGGGTGCCTGTGGGTGCTGCTCCTTCTCCCCGCTGACGGCGGGCGCTTTCTCCCCGTACCATAGCTGTGTGCCCCTCGGACCTCCAGCAGCTCTGGAAGGAGGTCACAGCCACCCAGCCCGTCGAGGACAGCGTTAAGCAAGAAGGTCTCGACCTCACCACCAACACCTCCAACTCTACCTCGTTTTCGGCCGCCAAGGTCTCACCTCCCATTTCCCATCACCCTCTGCCCAACGGACAGAGCACCATGCACACGCCGAGAAGGGACAGGTAGAGCCGGGTCGGGCCCTGGCACTGTTTTTACCCCTGAAGAGGTGGAAGGGGCCGGGATCTGTTGCCCATGGGGCTGGCAGCAGGGTTGGGAGGGCTGGGGGGGTTTCTGCCCACCCCATAAACAAGTCCTATCGCTGTTTTGCTGTGCCCGTGTACCCATGGAGGGCAGGGAGCCATCGCTGCGGGGTCCCCAGGGGCTGGCCCCGTGCACGGGAACGCTGGAGCATCACGGCTGCCCCATCTGACAGTCCCTTCCCATCTTCTGCAGCTCTTCCCATGAAGAGACCCCCAGCTCCCACCCGCTCTACGGCCACGGAGAGTGCAAGTGGCCTGGCTGCGAAACCCTCTGTGAGGACTTGGGACAGTTTGTCAAGTAAGTGCTCCCCTTTTTGGGGGAGGTTTTCCTGGAGGAGGCGAGAGCCTGCGCTCTCGGGCCGGGACAGCGTGGGGCTGGCGGAGGGGGAGACCTTGGAAATGGGGCTGGACACCCCAAAGTCTCTCTGCCCAGAGCCGGAGGGGCCCATGGAAAAGGAGAAAACACCAGAGATGGCTGCTGGAGGAGAAGAGACCCAGTGCAGCGGGCAGGAGCCAGCAGCAGGCGAGGAGGGTTTGCGGGTCCCCTCGCGGGGGGCGAGAGGAGGGGAGGAAGCAGATGGTGTCGCAGCAGCCGCTGCTCGTGGGCTCCGGCGCTGACTGATTAACTCCGCTGTCGAAGAGCCCTCTGCTAGCGTCAGGGTCAAACAAATTGTTTTCACGCTTCGTCAGAGGTTTACTTAATTAGTTCATTTGCAATTAGATCTCTTTGTAGCCGGGATTTTTAGCAAAGACATCAGAAGGAACTGACGGGCTTGCTTGCTTCTTCCCCCCCGCCGCCTCTCCGGCTGTCTGCTCGGCGGCCTGGCGTGCTTCGCTCTCCATCAGCGAGATTTTGGGGTTTTACAAACCCATTCTGTCCGCTGCCACGTGCTCGGGGCCGGCTTGGGTGGGAGCATCTCTCGGGGCCGGCTCGGGTGGGAGCATCCCTCGGGGCCAGCTCGGGTGGGAGCATCCCTCGGGGCCAGCTCGGGTGGGAGCATCCCTCGGGGCCAGCTCGGGTGGGAGCATCCCTCGGGGCCAGCTCGGGTGGGAGCATCCCTCGGGGCCAGCTCGGGTGGGAGCATCCCTCGGGGCCAGCTCGGGTGGGAGCATCCCTCGGACCGCACCGAGGGGCAACCATCCCCACAGCACTAGTGAAGTGTTTCTGTCCCCTCTCTGCCAGCGTGTGCACGTGTCGGGGTGTGGGACAGACAGAAAACTTGTAGCTGACAAAGGCTGAGCCCAGCGTGGACCTTGCTTTGAGGCTGGGCACCGGCTTCGAGCCTCCTCTGAGCATCACCTTCATAGAGCAGCTCAGAAAGCCCCAGCGTTGGGGTGGGAAGGGGCAGCGCATCCCCTGAGCGGGGGTTTATAAAAGCCAGTGAGGGTCGGTGGGAGATGGCTTCGTTCCCCCTCAGCACAGCGTAGGTCTTGATAGCTTTTTCCCTGCAGAAACACTGTGCCCTCGGCCTGCCGAGGGGGGAGAGGAGCAGCAGCTTGGTCCAGACACCGCGGGGTTCGCTCACGTGCCGCCTTGGCAGCTGGTCCCCGTTACCTAACTTGTTTTTGCAAGTTGGGGCTCAAAGTCTCTCACAAACAGCCGGGTGAGACTCCTGCTGTCTTCCTCACCCGCGCTGGGGGTAGATGCTCCTGAGGCACCTTCTCCTGGGATGTCTCAGCAGAACTATCTCAGTCTTGGTCCAGGAGAGCATTGGCCCACGGCCCTGGGACACTTGTGTGTTTCCCAGCGTCGGATGCCACCTTTTGGGGTGTTGCTGGGGTGGCCCTGGTACGGTTTGCCCTGCCCTCAGCATCCCCCCTCTGACCTCTCCCCCTGAGAACCCCCCTGGGTTTGCACCCACCCCAGCAAGGACGTGACCGGCCATGTGACATCTTTGGGGCTGGATGTGTCCCCAGGCTGCCGCTTTGCTGGGGGGAAAGGACCCCACAAGGCGATGCCGGGATGTCCCTGGTTCTGAAGCAAGTGGTGTCCTTGCTCGCCTCTGCTGGGAGCCCTTCCCCTCCCCGAGAAGGAGGGAGGGTGGCGAGAACCAAAGGTCCTTGTGCTTAATAAACATGAAGTGCCTTATAAACGTAAGGCAGGAAAGCTGTAGGGTGAGGAGCACCCTGGAAATGTCACCTTCTGCCTTCAGGGGTTTCTTTAGAGGGTGTAGGTAAAACCTCCATAATGCTGCCTTTGTCCTGGAAACCTGCTCCTCAGGTCCTCCTGGGCCCCTCCTGCCAGCAGCCTTCTCAAGGACTTTCCAAAGGACTTTCCATCAACCAGTGGCTGCTCCTGAACACTGCAGGGCTGCCCTGGGCAGGGCTGGTTGTCTACAGCCGCCCTCCAGCCTGGGTTCTTCCAGCCCAGTTTGCTTTGCTGCCTTTGTGCCTCAGTTTCCCTTCTGCTCGCCACGCTCCGGGCGTCCCCGGGCGTTGCTGCAGTACCTGGTTTGCACGTCAGGGCTGGTCCCAGGTGTGGTCCCGGTGGAGGGGCCACGTTTTGGGCACATCCAGGTATAAACCCCCGTGTTCTCCTCCCCAGACACCTCAATACAGAACATGCACTTGACGACCGAAGCACGGCCCAGTGTCGAGTCCAGATGCAAGTGGTACAGCAGCTGGAAATACAGGTGGGTACTGCCCCAGCCTTGAAGGCCACGGGTTTAAAAACCTGTCTCTGTTCTAACTCTGCGTGCCGTGTCTTGGCTGCTCTCTGCAGGAGGGTGTTAGCCAGGTCGGGGACCGTAGTGAGACAACCCTGGGGCTCATTTTAAGCATCCTTCCCAAAGAGGAGTGCTGGCCCTGGGCTGCATCCTGGTGGAGATCAAGACCTGAGGGACCCTCAAACGGGTTCTCCCTCCCATACCAGCATTGCTGCACGGTTATGATGGGGCTGGAGGAAGGGACAAGCCGTCCCTCCTGCCCAGAGTGTCCCTGTGGGTACAAGGAGGTGCCACAACCTGGAAGGCACGTGCTGTCCAGGGTGGTACGTGCCTACAGGCGGGACGTGAGCTGTGCCCCAGCCCTTGTGCCCGGCTGTGCCACCGCAGCAAGAGGCCCGGGGCTGCTGGGCTCTTTGGAAATCAGGGCGCTTATTTCAGTGGCTGAGCGTGGTCTTTGGAGCCCAGCTTCGGGCTGCTATTTTTGGAAAGCCACTTCTTTAAATAGCGCCTTTCCCAGCGCCTCCGACTCCCCGACGTGTCGTGCATAATTCGGTTAATAGAGAAGGGAGGGAGGAAAATGGGAGGAAACGAAGGGTTTTCGTCTTGGGACCTGAAAGGAGTTGAGGAGGAAAGCGGGTCGGGGCGGGGGGCTCTGTCAGAGGGTGGCTGTCTGAGACCCCCGTGGCAGGGCAGTGCCTGGGTGCTGGCAGGAGCTCAAAGCAGTTTGTGCCCATCGCAGTGCACAAGGGTGGGTGTTGCCACGGGGGATGCCAGCCCCGGGGGTGCCACAATGTGCAGCAGCCTTGGGAGCCTCTGCTCAGGGTTATGGGGGCTGCGGGATCGGGGGGACATAACAAAACCTTCCTGGGTGGGGAGGCTGCGAAGCCGTGCGGTCGCATCCTGCTCCCCTTGCTAAAGCGAGAGGTTGAAAGCAATTACTGGGGCTTAAAGAGGGGAGGGAAAGGAAGGGGGGGCTGGAAAAAAAGGCTGAAGGGCGAGCAGAAAGCTGCGTGTGTGGAGAGGAGAACCTGCCACCGGAGCTACCAATTATAAAGTTTAGAGCGCGGAGCTCCCGCTGTGCCGGCGGAGAGCGTCTGCATCACGAGGGGAGACCTGTCAGCTCTAATGAGCACCACGACAGCGAGAAAGCATCCGAGCTGCGCCAAACTTGCAGCAAACTCCGCTCCAGCTCCTGCCTTTAACTCCTTCCTTGCCCAGCTCCCGGCTCTGGCGCCTGCCTGGGGAGGGGGCTCGTCTGGGGGGGAGCGGGCAGCACGCAGGGACGTGGCTGGGCCCTGAGCTTGAGGGGTCGCGGTGGAAAGGGAAGGTGACGGGAGGAGAGCGGGTGTCAGATCCCATCGTTGCTGCTGGGTTCAAAATCTCTCCTGGTGCCACAGTGAATATTTCACCCTTCTCCGCGCTCCGGGGAGTAAACGGGCGGGAGCGCGCAATTAAAGCGATGTTGCGCGTCCAGGTGGATGGACGGAGGGATGGGGAGATGGAGAGGGAGCTGCTGGTGAGCAGGAGACGGCAGAGGCTGGAGGAGGGCGAAGGGGATGGGGACCAGAGAACCCAGGAAGGAGAGCGGGGGCCAGGACGGTGCCGTGCTGGTGGGTGGCAGATGAAGGCGTGAGAAATGACTCCATTTTCACCATAGATTTCTCACCTGGCTGCACGCGTGGAGCTGGAGCAGCGGCAGCCCCCGTGCCCCCCGCGATGGGTGCCGCAGCCCCCCGCAGAGCCACGGCCCCACTGGGGCTCTCGGGAGGGCTCAGCACCAGGCAGGAGGTGGCTGCTGCAGGGACGCTGGAGGATGCTGCCTGCATGGGCAGGGCTCGGTGGGCAGCTCCTCCGGGCCGTGGGCACCTCCGTGGGCACCCCCGGCGCTGCCTGACCCACTCTATCCTGCTTCTTGCCTCCCGCAGCTGGCAAAGGAGAGCGAGCGTCTCCAAGCAATGATGGCCCATCTTCACATGAGACCTTCAGAGCCAAAGCCTTTCAGCCAACCTGTAAGTGCGTGTCCCCCTCCTGCCCTTGTGTGTCCCCACGGCTACCCCCTCTCCTCCCCTTTGTCCTCGCCGCTGGCTGCCGTCCCCTCCCTGCCCTGCACATGGTCACCACGGCCCTGCATGGCCCAGCTCCCTGGGATGGGCATGCCCTGACCATGCTGTAGCACACGCAGCCTGGTCCATTGTGCTGGTGTAAGGAATCAGGAGTGAAACACAGCCTGTGCCAGCACGTTGTGCTGCGCCAGCAGCTCAGATACATAGTGGTTGCATCCCGTCCCCGTGGTTGCATCCCGTCCTACAGTTGCATCCCATCCCCTTGTTGCATCCCATCCCCTGGTTGCATCCCACCCCTGCCAACCCCAGCAAGTCTCCCCCCCTGCAAGCCCTTTGCTGCCCGTGTGCCAGGGGCTCTCCCAGCCGCTGCCTTCCCCGTGCTGGTACCCAACCGCCCGCCCTCCCCTCCCGCCTGTCCCTGCAGCTGAACCTGGTCTCCAGTGCCACCCTCTCCAAGAGCACTTCGGACACGTTCCCCGACGGCTTACCTCATCCCCCCACCTCCGCCACGGCGCCCATCACCCCGCTGCGGCAGGGCCCCTCCGTCATCAGCTCTTCCACTTTACACAACGTGGGGCCCATCCGCAGGAGGAACTCGGAGAAGTTCTGCACCCCGATATCTTCAGGTGAGCTCCGGGATGGGACTCAGCACCCTCCATCATGCAGTCCCCAGGTCCCAAAGTGGGTCCCTTCACCCACTGCCCCCCCAATTTCTTGTCCCCCTTCCAGAACTTGCACAGAATCACGAGTTTTACAAGAACGCGGATGTCCGGCCGCCCTTCACGTACGCCTCGCTCATCCGGCAGGTGAGTGGCTCTGCACCCTGAGACCTGCCCGTGGGGCACCTTGGGCAAAGGCTTCACTTTCCCAGTCCCAGGGGAGCCCCTGGACCTGCTGAACCCCCATTTCTACCCCTCATGCCTCGCCACGGGCTGGGCATCGAACCCTGCCAGGGCATCACGAGTGATACTCTTGTCCCCTCTCTGGTTTCCCAGGCCATCCTGGAGACCCCCGACAGGCAGCTAACGTTGAACGAAATCTACAACTGGTTCACGCGGATGTTTGCCTACTTCCGGAGGAACACGGCCACCTGGAAGGTGAGAGCAGCCCCGCTCGGCGCCGTGGGGCTCACCCCATCCCACCCAGGCTCACCCCATCCCACCCGGGGCTCACCCCATCCCACCCGGGGCTCACCCCATCCCATCCAGGGCTCATCCCACCCAGTGCTCACCCCATCCCACCCAGTGCTCACCCCATCCCACCCAGGGCTCACCCATCCCATCCAGGGCTCACCCCATCCCACCCGGGGCTGCCTGCTGCAGGAGATGCTCCAGCTTACGTGGGCACCTGTGGTAAAGGACCAGTTCATTGCACAGCTCTGAGATGGTGCAGGAAATGATTTTGTGGATAAATCCCATATTTTTCCCCCGCCAAAATGCATCCCTGGTCTCTGGGGACACGTCGTCCGTGCAGTAGGATACAGCAAAGGGCCGCGCTGTAGAAACCTGGGGCTTTCTGCAGAGCTGGGGCTGGAGGGGAGCCAGGAGAAGGGCAGAGGAAAGAGTGAGACAGTCGAGATAGCAAATAAGGTTAATGATAACCCGGGGGCAGGCGGCACGGTGCCACAGCCGGGCTGTGAGACAAGGCGGCCGGGTCTCAGCGGTGGCGGGGATGCGGGTGCTGGTCCGTGGGGATGGAGGGGGAGCGGTGGTGGCTGGGGGGACCGTCGGCGAGCAGGAGTGGGTGCCTGTGCCCGTTGGTCCCCCCCACCCAGCACACGGTGCTGTACGGGGTCTTGGGCACCGAGGAGCCGTTTGTCACCAGCCTGGGCGTGAATTTTGGGGCAGCGTGGGGTGCCAGGGCTGCTCCCGCCTCGGTTAGTTCGAAATGGAGAACTGAGAAAACACATCTCAGAGGAGAGGGGAGGTTGTGAGAAGGGGCAGTTACTGCCCTGACCGGGGAAAATTTATTTATTGTTTCCTCCTGGGTGTATTTACTGAGATGCAGCTTCCTCCTGCTCAGGGCCGCGAGGAGTGAAGCGGCAGAGGGAAAGTAACACTTTAAAAATTAAAATTAGAATAAGCGAGGTGCAGGCTTGCGTTTTGAAAGGGTTAAGGAGGACTCGGTTACTCCGGAGCCCAGGGCCCCCGTGTGTCAGATCAGAGCTGCCTGCAGCAGGGATCGGCTTCTCCGCGGCAAACTTTGGGCGAATAACGGGCGTTTTTGGCTCCGAAGCGCGATGGGTGGCCCTTGGCTTTGGCACGGCCCGGTCAGAGGTGCCCGGGCGGTTGTTGGTGCCAGCCGTGGCCCCGCAGCAGCCTGGGGTGCCCCTCACGGCATGCGGGCAGCACTGCAAGCCATCGCTGTCACCGCTGCCATCACTGCCACCCCGGCCAGGCCCCTGGGGACACCCCGGCTTTGGGGAGAGCCTGGGAGGTGATGGGGAGCGGTGGGGCACAGGGCTGCTCCCAGGGCAGTGGCTCCCCGTCTGTCTAGGGCAGCCCTTTACCTGCTCCGTGCCTCAGTTTCCCCATCTGTGGAATGAGATAATCGCAGGTAAAAATGCCTTTTTCCTTCCCTTTTACCAGCTGAAAGGAATAAATGTTTTGGGGTTTTTTTCTTTGCGGGTCCCCCACACCCCGTGTTACCCAAGGGCAGGGTTGATGTCCCCAAGGGGCATCCCCCAGCCTTTCTGGTTCCCTTTTCGCTGCTCTTTATTTTTTCCTGTTCCACCACCAAAAGGGATGGCAGGGGATTAAAAAGAGCCGGCGGGGGGATGATTCCCTGCACAACCTCAGTGTCCAAGGCCACGCTTCTTTTGAAGGAGGGGGATACGCAGGAAAAAATAATAATTTCCGCTGTTCAGAAAACCACCGTTTCTGCTGCGGCTTCTCCGTCTTCTCCTGCCTTAGCTGCCCCCCCTGGGATGGGGCAGGGGTGCTGGGGGCTGAGGTGGGTACCCCATCCCTACAGTGGGGCAGGCATAAAGCAAACATCATTAGAAAAGGCAAAGATGAGAAGCAAACAGAGCAGCCAGGTCTGGCACTGACCAAATACTCCATCAAAATACAAAAGCCACAGTAGGATGGGGCAGGGACACCCCGTGCCAGGCGGGGAGGGTTCCCGTGTCGGGGGTCTCGCCTGGCACCCCCTCCTGGGGCCAGCACCCTGCGTGACACCGGGGACGGGGCATCCCAGGCTCTAGTGATGCTGAATCGCGTCCTGCCCCGTGCCAGGATTTATTTTATCTCTTCTTTTGCCTTTGCAAACATGAACCCGCCGGTGCCTGGGTGCAGCGGGGTCTTGTGGGGGGGAGACGTGGGCACTGCTGGGTCACGGCTGCGTCTCCGCGTGCAGGAAGGGTTTCGGCTTTGCCACGCTTCTTGCCTTTAATCAGGGCTTTGTTTGGACGAGGAGTCCCCGGCGTGCACAGGAAGGGGAGCGCGGGGCAGGATCCGGCCCCGGCGAGGGGAGGAAGTCCTGTGTTTGCTCAGCGGGGTTCAAGGGCAGCGGCAGGACCCAGCCCTGGCCAGGCTGCAGACCCCTGGGCACGGGGTATTGACAGGGCAGGGGCTGGGGGCTCATCCTGCTCCCTCGCTGACCGGGGAGCACAGCGCTGGCTGGGTCCCCCCTGGATTTCCAGCTCCTCAGGACATGGTGCCAAGGGCGGCTGGGTGCTTCTTGCTGGGTGATGCCAGCACGGGGTCTGAGGGATGCCTCGGCCCCGGGGGCAGGAGTTGGACTCGATGATCCTTATGGATCCCTTCCAACTCAGGACATTCTGTGTCCCAAATAGAGCGTGTCCCGTTGGGTGAGAGCAGCGATGGCACCGGGCTGGCACCCGGCGACCTGGCTGAGCATCGCCCGAGGAGCCGGGCTGGCTGCCGACCAGCGGGTTCCTGGTGCCACCCAGGGGCTCCTGATTCTCCCCAAAAAATCACATCGAACAGCCGTGACTATGCCCAAATCGGGCACGACGGCACAGCCAGGGACATGGGGGCAGCTGGCGGGCACAGGGCAGCAGCAGCGGCCGGAGGATGGGTGGATGGGTGGGTGGGTGGGTGGAGGACAAGGGAAGGAGCCCAGCTTGGGTTTTGTCCTTAAATTAAAAACCAAAAGCGAAGAGGGTGGGATTTGATGAGTTTCTGGGAACTCTTTGCACTTCCCAGCGCTGGGGGGGTTCAGTCCTTGTGTCTCCTTTCGCCTTGTTGTGTTGGCCGGCTCCTTTGTTTATACAGCCCCCGTTCGACCTTTTAAATTGCTGTTAATGTTTTAGCGTAACGAATTAGTCTCTCATCACGAATCAGGACTCGAAATAAAAAAAAAAAAAGTATAAAAAAAAAAAAAACCCTCCGAGGCCAACTTCCTGAAATTGGGGTCATTCTCATTTGCAAGGCAGAGAATCTGAGAACCTTAATGCAAGGAAATTTATTCAAAGGCAGAGCCCCGGCGTGATTAGGCCCTTTGTAATTATAGCTCGGAGAGATTCCACTCCAGCCTCCTGCCTCCCTCATGGATTAGCAAGTGAGTCGGAAAAATACACAGGATTTAATTAGAGGCAAATTAAAATTGGTAATGAAATAGGGGCAGTAGCAAATGGCAGGGAGTTGGAAGGGGAAAAGGGAGCTGGTATCTCTCGGGGCTGCGCTGTCTGCCTACGTGTGCGTCTCTTTATTGTACGTTTAAAAATGTAAAGATGGTCGATGCAAAGAAGAAAGGGAGGGAAAGGACCAAAAAAGGGAGGAGGGGGAAAGAAAAAGGAAGAAAAAGATGAGCCGGCTTTGCTGAGCGGAGGGGGCGGCTCTGCTCCTGCGTCCTTGCTGGTGTGGCTCGTCCCTTGTCCCACGCTGTCCCCATCGTCCTCGGCGTCTGGCCAAGGCCCGTGAAACGGGGTCGTGTCCCACGTGCAGCTCGGGGGCTCGGCTCCTCAACCCTCTTGGTGCTGATGGGGTGAGCGAGTGTTTGCAGCATCCCCAGGTGGCTTCGCAGAGCGTTGGGCTGGGACAGCCCGGAGCCGTGGGGACCCGCAGGGACTGGGCGAGGAGGAGGAGGGTGGGGAGGAAGAGGAGGGGTCCGGGTGGTGGGGCGAGGGCCGTGGTGCTGAGCTCTCCCGCTCGCTCTGCCCGCAGAACGCTGTCCGCCACAACCTGAGCCTGCACAAGTGCTTCGTGCGCGTGGAGAACGTCAAGGGAGCCGTCTGGACCGTGGACGAGCACGAGTACCAAAAGCGAAGGCCACCAAAGATGACAGGGTGGGTCCCCCTCTCCCAGGAGCCGCTCCCGTGCCCACCTCCACTGCCGAACCCCCCGTCCCTGGGCCGGGAGCGCTCAGCCGGGCATCATTTGCTTTCTCTCTTTCTGCAGGAGTCCAACTTTAGTCAAAAACATGATTTCAGGACTCGGTTATGGAGCACTTAACGCCAGTTACCAGGTAAGGACACAGTCCCATCCCTGGCGCTAAACCTCTGCCGCCCCGCGCTCCTGTTCCCCGTTGGGGTCTCGCCTCCTCCGTGCCTCGAGCCGCTGCTGCTCTCTGTCGCAGGCTGCGCTGGCGGAGAGCAGCTTCCCGCTGCTGAACAGCCCCACCATGATCAACACGAGCTCGGCCAGCGGCATGCTGCACGTGGGCCACGACGACGTGAGCAGCACCGTGGAGCAGGTCAACAGCAACGGCAGCAACAGCCCGCGCCTGTCCCCGCAGCAGTACAGGTCAGCTGGGCCGGGGATGAGGGACGGTGCTGGTGGGTGTTATGGGCTGCAGGAGGGTCTGGAGCTGAGGGACGGTGGCACACGGGGCACCGGGAGCTGTTCGTTGCCTCCTGAAGGGCAGCATGGGGATGGAGGGGGTTTGGAGCGAGATCTTCGGGGGGTTGTGGCCAGTGGGACTGGCTGCCCGAGGCTGAAGGCTTCCCTCCCCGCAGCCATCCCGTGCACGTGAAGGAGGAACCAGCCGAGGCGGAGGACGACAGCAGGCCCATCTCGCTGATGGCCACCACCAACCAGAATGTGACGATTCCCGACGACAGGGACCTGGAGGAGGAGCTGCCAGTGGAAGACTTGTCCTAAGGACCCCTTCCTCCTCCCCACCGAGGGGCAAACCCTTCCCACCCTCCCGGACGGAGACCGAGTGATGGCTCCCACCTCCCCAAGGTGACCTTCGGCGTTAACCTGTTTTTTAAAGGCACTTCCACAAAGCAAAAGGGGTTTCCTTGGTGCAACAACCTGTAGCTGACGGCGCGTCCCTCACGCTCCCCACTGCCCCGCGCCACGGCCCCGGTGACTGACCGACCCCTGCCACGGGGGACGTCCCGTGACACGAGAAGCAAAAACCCAAGAGCTGGACTTTTTCTCCCCTCTTCCCTTGGTTAAGTGACTGGTGAACGAGGATGGTAGGTTGTTTCTGTCCGAGATGGTCCTTCCTTCCTTCCCCGTGCACGGTGGGCACAGGGAAGGCACCTCCATACCCTCTTCCCCCGCGGTGCTCGAGCCTCTGCCAGCGACCGCCCCGGCGAGGGAAGGCGATGGCAGGAACCCGCTGTCGTCTCTCCGTCCCCCAGTGGGTTTTGCACTAGGAGGGACCGTGGACCCTACCCACGTGCTGCCTCCACCCAGCTTTGGGGGGAAGAAACGGCAGAAGCAGGGGCGAGTCCTCAGCCGTGGATGTCGTCGGGCTTCCACCGTTGTCTCGCGGCTGGGGAAGGACGAGGACCAGCGCAGCGGTGGGACTGTGTCCCCTTCACCGTGTCACCTCCGGCAGGTTGCTAAACTGCCCGGTGAGCAGAGCAGCCGCCCCTGGTTGTCCGCCCTCCCTGAGCCCCCCAGTCCCTGCTGGTGGGGGGGGCTGGTGACACCCAGCAATGGTGACCGTCCCCAGCCCACCGCCAGCACCGGGCAGCGAGGACACGGCTCCCCGCTTCCTTCTCGACGTCGGCTGCAGCGGGTGACGCCTCTCCCAGCCCATGCAGGGGTGGCCGGTGGCCTGACTTCGACTTCAGGGAACGGCTCCTGGTCCCCTGCGTGCCCCGTTCCTCCTCCAAAGCCGGGGCAGGGTCTCCGAGGATGGGCAATGGCGCGGGGAGGCAGCATCCACCACGGCTGAGCCCCCTCCTGCGGGGCACGGGCAGAGCCCGGCGCTGAGCCACTGGTAGCAAAGCCAACCCCAGTGAAACCCCGTAGCAGCAGGCTCGGCTCGCCGGCCACGGCCAGGTTCGGCTGCCACGGGGACTCCTGCTTTCGTCTTTTCTTTTCATTATCCTTTTGTGTGCATGTGCGTCCAGATGGGAAGATACCAAAAGATTTTTTAGACACAGAAGGGCCGTAGTTCAGGTGAACAGATGGTATTGATGCCAAAAAAAAAAAGAAATATTAATAATAACGAGAGCAACACAACCAAACACCCCTCTTCTCCCTGCTCTTTCTTTCTGTGGGGGTGATGTGGGTGCCCAGCACTGGGCTCTTCCTGGCAGGCAGCCGCAGCCTCCCCGGTGCCCTGTGCCAGCCTTGGGGACCAGCACCTTCCCTGGCATGGCTAGGCTGGCACTGGCTGTCCTGGCATGCAGCGGGGGCTTGGGGGACTTGCTGTGATGGACATGGAGCTGTTGTCATTTTTGAGCCCAGCTCCAGGGCTCTCCCAAAGCGCCCCTGGGTGCTGCTCTGTCCCTCCCTGTCCCCGGTACCCCAGGATGAGATGCTGGCAGTGGGGGCTGCCCCAGCACGTGGCCCCCAGCGTTTCTGGGGAGCTGGAGCTGCATTTTGGGTTGAAAATGCAACACACAGCGGTGGGTCGGTGGGGGGGTGTTTGTTTGTCCCCATTCATCACCTCTGTGGTGTCCCCATGTCCCTGTGTCGAGGCCATACCTCAGCGCATCCCTTTGCCCGGTGCATCCTTGGTACCCAGGTGCCTGCAGAGACAGAGGGGTCCCTGGCTCCCCCCTGCAGCCACCGGTGAGGCTGAGCGAAGCCCCCTCCCCACCTCATTCCCCTGTGCCACCCTGGCACCGTCTGGGGGCTGCCGAGACCCTCGGGGAGCAGCAGCCACCCATTAACGGGGGTCACCAGCATCCCCCCGGCTCATGCTGCAGAGGAGCCCTTTCCCCTCCCTAAAAACCCAGAAAATCCTGCAAAACCTGCCGTCCCCAGCGCCACGCGTGGGCAGCCGGGGCCGGGCCATGCCGAGCCGTGCCGGGCCGTTCCGGGCCACCCTCGCTAGGGGTCTCCACCGGACCCGTGTTTCTCCCGGCGCCGCAGCCGCGCTCGCTCCGAGGTACCGGGGCGGGGAAGGGGGGGTTTGCGGGGCACCGGCTCCCCCCGGGCTCTGCCGGACACCGCGGACCCTGCCCGGGCTGGGGGGCACGGACCGAACCCATCTCTTGTCCCCCCGGACCTCCAGAGCAGCCGCGAGGTTGGAGGCACCGCGCATTTCCCCACCTGCTTGCTTTGATTTTTTTTTTCCCCCCTTTTTTTCCCGTTTCTTTCTTTTTTCTTTTTTGTTTTTTTTTTTTTTTATTTTTATTTTTTCTTTTTATTTTTTCTTTCTTCCTCTTTTTTATTTTTTATTTTTTTCGGTTTTTTCCCTTTTTCTTTTTTTTTTTCCCAGTCTTTTCATTTTTAAGTTATTGTTTTAAACAAGTTTACAGCTGCCGCGGGTGGGTGTTGCTGGAGGGAGGCCGGCCTCATGCATTGCTGCTTTACTTGTACAAAGGAGCGGGGAGTGATGGACGGGGTAGATGTTGGGGTGCAGCCACCAGCCCCCCATCCCCAGCTGCTCGGCCACGGTTCCCCCTCGGTGGGGGATCACCTGCCTCCATCCAGGCTTGTGGGGTTTTTGGTTCCCTCCAGGACCCGCTGCGGCTCCTGCTCGGGGTGTGATTTATTTTGCTTTAAAGCTTTTCCAGAGGTACAGACATCCCCGAAATGCCACCCGGAGCCAGGGCGAGCCCCGTGCCTCCACATCCCCACAGCTCCAGCCAAAATCCCCGTACACCAGCACCCTGTCACCCCCCAGACCCCGCGAGGACAACCTGGCGCCTTCCCCTCCATATATTCCTATAGGTCGTTAGCCGCCATCCTGGCTCCAAAGAGCACTATATATATATATTATATATATAAAAATAAATATATAAATATAAAGGAGTTTTTTTCTTTAAACACGTGCACAGGTTTGGTTCCAGGTGATGCCTCTTTCCCGGTCGTTGCTGAAACAGGAATCCCGGTGGGTGATTTCACAGGAAACGTGCCCGGTTTGATATTCAGGGGTAAATTTAATTCATTCTCTTACCCCCCACCCAGCCCAGCCGCCTCTGCAGGGTCCCATCTGAACCAAGGTACCGTGTCCCCTCCCAGCCTCACCCACCCCCCTCACCCCTCTGGTTTATTTTTTTGCTGGTTTGAATTTTACAAAATTCTGCGCGTCTTACCTCAAACACTGGGAGGGGGGAGAAGGAAGGATAAAGGACCAAATGCAATATGTGGCAGAATTGTATGTCTGTATATATTGAGATATATATATACTGGGTTTAAACCTACCAACACGAATTGTTCTTTTTGGGTTTTTTTCTGCATTTTTCTTTTGTTTTATGTCCTGTTTCTTTCCCCCTCTGGGCAGTTCTGCGAGGGGAAGGTACGAGCACCTCTCTGTAAGTAAAGGCATTTTTCTGGTATCTCCCACTGAAGGAATTACTCGGTTTTCCATGTTTTTTCCTTTTTTTTTAAAAATTTTTTTTTCCCCCTCAATAGCTAGAATGGATAGAGTCAGGGGTAAGGGTCAGAAACCAGTGCTCGAAGGGAAGGGGTGCTGGTAGCACTGGGGGGCTGCTGGGGAGGCCAGCGGAGACGAAGGGAAAGCAGCAGCCGAACCTGCGTTAAAACCAAAGGGTTTCTTTGCTTTGTTTACACGCCCGGCCAGCCCTCACCTCCGAGAGCATCGCCCTGGGTCTAGGCTTTTGTCCTGGAAGCATTGGGGACAGGCCAGAGCCGGGGGCTCGGGGACCCTCTGCTCCCCAGAGCTGCCCGCGATGGCCCCAGGGGAGCCCGGTGGGTGCCCGGGCTGGGGACATCCCTGTCCCCTGCCACAACTTTTTCCTTTTTTCCCCCTTTTTTTCCCATCCTCTTTGGCGCTGGGTGGGAAGGTGATGCTGGGGCGGTGGGACAAGGTCCAAGGGGGCCGGAGGGTGGAGGGGAGGGAGGATGTGTATAAAGTGACCCTTCCTCTCCCGCCGCTGCCTTCGCTGCCGCGTCCCTCGTGCTGTATAAAGGAAATAGCATCGCTGTGTATTTGTACTCTGAACTTCCGTGTGTCTGCGTTGGCAGACGGTAAACCCTTGTACAGTAGGTCTAGCTGCATGTAATCTGTATGGACAATGGCATTATAAAATGCAATAAAATAAATTACCTATCATGCCGCTGTGCTGGCTGCTTTGTTATCATTATTGATTTAAGGAAAAAAAAATCTGCATTTTTAATCCTCGTAGCAGCGAGGGAGTGATGGTCAGCCCGGGCGTCAGAGGGGAGAGAGGTGGCTTGCTCTGGGCTGTTGGTGTTGGGGTGGCTGGGGGCTACAGCACCCTGGTAATTTAGGTCTGTCCTTCTACCCCTCCCCAGCTCGCTCTTCCCAGCATCAGCCGGGGGACTGGCTGAAATGCCTGGTTTGGTTCTGTGGAAGCTGCCAAACCCAGGGGCTTTTGTTGCCAGCACCAGCCAACACCGTAGAGCTGCGTTGGCTGATGGGGAGCTGGGAGATGCTCGTTTTTTCTGCCATTTCAATCCCCTCCAAGCCCCAGCAGGACAGAGCCCTGCCAGCCCTCCACAGCACCTGGCTTGGGCTGGTGGGTGGGGTGGGATGGGGTGGGATGGGATGGCACGGCATGGCATGGGGTAGGATGGGATGGGATGGGGTGGGGTGAGGTGGGGTGGCAGTGGCCCGTGGAAAGGCACAACGGCAGCTCAGACAGGAGTGTCCTTCCTCTTCCTCACCTCACACACCAAACAGCCCCAAAGGCTGGGGCGAAGGTGAGTTGCTGGCTGTTTGCTGGAGTTACCTCACAGTGGGAGATCTGCCTGTATGGTAGAAAAACAACAATAATTAAGAAGTTAAGAGCAAGTAAGAGCTTTTGCCACTGCCCTTAGGGAATTTTTCTCCTCTCTCTTTTTCTTTTTTTTTATTTTTTAAGCCCAGCTCTGCAGTAAAGCCCCCTCCACCACATGTTTAACACATCCAAGTCCTTGTTCTTCAAAGGCTCCTTAATCCAGCAGCACCAGCAGCACCCACCAGCCTGGACGCAGCCGCCTGCGCTCCCCCATCCCACGGGGCAGCCAGATGGCACCTGGCCCCACCGAGCCCACAGCAGCAGCTCTGGTCTCCCTGGGACGATGGCGAGCGAGGAGGCGGCTTCCCAGCGGCTCAGCACCCGCAGCCGGAGGACGGGAGGTTTATTCAGAAGCGCTCGGTGCTCGTGGAGGCTCCAAAAGCAGCACCAGGTTTGCAGCCCCGATAACTGCCCCTTAAAAAACAAAAAAAAGTGAGGTTTTGGCACTGCCCTCGGGGAATCGACTTCCCAGGGCATCGGGGCTTCACCATCAGGAACTTTTGGCCATTGCGTTATATTTTTTTCCTCAATATCCTCGCTGCGAGTCCCGGCCAGAGCTGCAGCAGCGCAGGGGACAGGGCTGGTGACGGGGCAGGGCAGGGAGCAGCCCCCGGCCGCCCCGCAGCCCCCCGGTTCGCAGCCCAGCGCCATGGCTGGCTCCCAGCTGCGTCTAGACCCTGCCAATATTAATAGACTGTTAGATCCCCTTTCCCTCTACTGCTCCATCTCCGCCAAACTTGCTTAATCTTTTTTCCAGTGGCCCTTTTCCAGGGCTCTCTGAACTGTGGCCAGCTCGCTGGTGGCTTCCCGGGCCCCCGCCAGCCCCTCGCTGCCCACCCGCCCCTGAGCAGCACCCATGGGTGCACGAGCCATGCAAGGACCCGGTGCTGTCCCCGTCCTCCGCCGTCCCCAGCTCCCACGGGGAGGGCGCGGGGGGTCACGGCTGGGCGCAGGCTGTCGATCACTCGGGGGAGCATGTGGCTTTGATTGATTTAACACTTGGAGAAAGAGCTTTTAACTTTTAAACTAGAAACTCTTTTTTTTCCTATGGACGTGAAAGCTTTCTTGGCTTGATCGCTCAACCAGTACGTGGATGGGGGGAGAGACTGGGACCAGCCACCCCCTCCCCTCAGCTCCTGGGTACGGAGCAACTCCACGCACCCAGAAAACGGTGGCAGGAGGCACCCACCCCTCTCCTCCTCGTCCCTCCTGGGTGCTCTGGAGCCCACACCCAGGAGGATACCACCCTCCTCCTCACTTAGCTCGATGCTTTGCCCCAAATCCGTGGGATTTTCGCACACTCTTGAAGCACAACGTGGGGTCTGGTGCTGGGAGGGGGCCAGTCGCTGCCTCGGATACACACAGGCTTCGCAATGGTTAAAAAGGACAAAAAAAAGGACAAAAAAAGGACAAAAAAAGGACAAAAAAAGGACAAAAAAAAGGAGGGAGTGCTTTGGTTGTTTGGTTGGTTTTTTTTTTAAAAGAGCATTAAGGAATTGCAACAACCAGGGCCAGGAAGGGATGTGGCCAAAGTGTTCTTGCTCCCAGATCTGTTCCCCTCCCAGAGCTGCTGATGTCTCAGGGGTCACTGGTCCATATGGCCGTACCCCCCGCCCAAGACCAGGGCTGAGAAGGGCCCCGGAGTGGTGGGTGCAGGCGGGGGCCACCCACCTGCCCACTGCCCCGCGGTGGGTTTGCTCCCTGCTTCACCCTCCCTACCCACTTTGTGGGGCTGGAGGCTGCTGCAGGAGGGGCAGCGCCTGGAGGTCCCGGCCCACCCTCTGCCCAGGGGCTGCTGGATGGGTAGAGACGAGTTCCTGTAAGAACAGCCCTTGAATATACTTTGCCCACGTGCAGCTGATTTGTTGTTCTCTTGCCACTCGTGTCTGGAGCAAGGCACAAGCTGGGATGTGCTGCGAGGCCCCTGCACCGAGGGGCTCAAAAAGCGGTGGGGAAAAATAGTTGTGGCTTTAGTAGCCAGGAGGGAAAAGACCAGGAATGGGGGGGCGTGGGTGCTGGCTGGGTGTGAGCACCCACTTTTGCCACCCCAGCCTCTCCGAAAGCCTCTGTACAGAAACCAGGAACCAACCCCAGCCCCGCGGGTCCCCCCGCTGCAGGACGGGGAGGGAGGACAAAGGGGACCTTGTTGGCGAGCGTGAGCGCGCTGCAACACTGCCCGCAGCAGGATCCAACCTCCCCATCCCTGGGTGCACCCGTATCCTCCTCAGCAATGCACATCTCCGTGCCTCAGTTTCCCTCCCCACAAAAGCCCGGGGTGATGCTCAGTCCCCTAGACATGGCCCTCTCCCCCCGCAGCTCTGGGGGGACCCAAGCCGAGGTCCCCAGCGGGACCAGCCACAGTGGGTGACAGCGGTGGGGCTGCTCTGACGTGCACGATGCTCTCGCTGCTGCTCACGTGCCTCTGTACCTCCCCCAGCTTGCACACACCCCCCCCGGGGACAGAGGGGTGGGGGGAAGTCTTTCATTTTTCCATCTTCAAAAGATGAATGTTCATCGGGGCCCCCTATTTTTTTTTAAAAAAAATGTCCATTTCCTTCTTTTTTTTTTTTATTATTTACAGAAATAGCTCGTGACTCATCAAAATCTTTTAGCAGAAAAATCTAAAACAGTGGGGTCATTCACTGCGAACCCAGCGCCTCTCCCCGCTCCGCACAGAAGGGTTTGAGAAGGTTATTTGGTTTAGAGATTTTGTGTGCGCCCAGCGACTGGTAATTACACCAGACAGATCAGGGGGTTATGGCTTGGACCCTAAGCAAACACGGCTCCGTCTGCACAGCCGGGCTCTGTGCTGAGGCACAGCCCAAATCTACGGTCCCATTCATGGCAGGTTCACCGCATGCTGCGCCTTGGGGTGGGTTTTTTGGGGTTTTTTTTTTTTTGGATTGCATTTTCTCTTATTTATTTATTTTTCTTTCGAAACTGCAAAGGGTTCGCGGAGGGAGAGATGCCGGGAATGTTGCAAAACTCCCTTTGAACTGCAAAGTCAAGGCTTAGTGCTAAATCCTTCCCGCAGTCGGGAAGGTCAGGGAGGTTTTTTTAGCTGGTTTAAATCTCTCTCTTTAAATCCCCCCCCCTTCCACGCCGCCCCCAGCCTGGGCGATGGGGAGCTATGGGGTGCAGGGGGGAGCAGCAGACCCGAGGGCGATGGGGTGCAGACCCCCGCGAGGAGCCCGCGACGCAGCCGGGAGCTGGGAGGACTCGGGTGGATTTACTTTGGCGGCGGAGGAGCCGGGAGCGGTGGCTGGTGCCAGGGTTTGTGAATGTGGGTCAGAGCAGTCACACACCTACAGAAATGCCCTTGTTTTCCAAAATACAGCCGGCTCCCACAGCGCTCCTCGGGGTGCAGCAGTCCCGGGTGTAGCGCGGGATTAATCGGGGTGTAATCACTGCAGGATTAACTTGGACACTGCAGGGTGCCCCCAGCCCGCCCCAGCACCCTGCTAAAACTGCTGAAGGGGAGTTTTCCTCAGCGGGGACAATGCTTTGGGGAAAAGGAACTTTTGCAATGCACTGTGCTAAGGAGAGGTTGGGGAAGGCTGGGCACCGGCTGCCCTCGGTTTGCGCTTGCCAAATTTCGCCTCCTGCTTCTGAATGAACATGGGGTGCAGCAGGAGAGAAACCCCAGTGGGAGGAGGCAGCAGGGGGACGGCAGATGAGGGCTAAATTCAGGGTTACTGCAGCAGAAAGCAGGCTCGTCATCAGCCACCATCGTCCTGCGCCCAGATGGGATGTATCCTGCCCAGGCTCGCTGGGAGGGGGCAGAGCCCCAGGGCACTGGGAGCAGGTACGGGGACAGCACTTTACCTTACAGCAAAGGGACATGGGTGGGGAAAGAAAGGAGTTTTGCAAGGTTGGATCCTGCCTTTGGCTTTGGTGCGATCCCTTTCATTTGGAGGGGGAGCGGTGCTGCGCCTCTGGGGCTGGGGGTGTCCCCGCTCGGGGCGCGGGATGCTCAGCAGGTGACACCATGGCCCCGGTGTTGCTGTGGGTAAAGCCCTGCTGCCCTCCTGCCCCAAAACCCCACAAAGCTCTTCCCTGCATGGCACAGCTCCTGCTGTGCCCGGGATCTGCCAGCCCAGCTCCTGCTGTGCCCGGGGTCTGCCAGCCTGGCAGGGAGCCCCTTTCGCCCTCCAAAGCCAGGGCTGTGCAGGGGGAACATCCTGGGCCACAAAAGTCGTGACTCAGCTTCCCAAGTACTCTTTAATTTTTTTTTTGTGGGTTATCAGGCCAAACTGTCGGCACAGAGGAGAAGTGCTGCTAATCCCCTGTCTGTGCAGAGCATGTGGCACCCGAGTTCCCAGCTCCATCCTCCCCGAGTCAGAGCATCGCCCGCCCGGGCAGCCACCCTCCACCTGCCCCAGGTTCACATCAATCCCAGGGCTGCTGGGTCCTTCTTGTCCGGTGGGGCCACGTCCCTCAGGGCTGCCCGGGAGGAGCGAGGGTGCGTCTGTGGGCTCACGGGTGTCGGAGCAGGTAAACAGGGAGGAATGTGCGGCGGCAGCGCGTGGGGCTGGCGTGGTCCCGGCGTGACTCACAGACGCTGCCTCAGAGGCCGGCGATGCCGGCACACCCCGCAGCCCCGCTCGCCATCCCCGGCACGGCCGGCTCCGCGCTTGGACGCTGCTGTAATGAACCCTTGTGGAAAGCTGGCCGGGTCCTGCTGGGGCTGCGGCCAGCGGAGCGGTGGCAGGTGAAGGAAATGATCCAGCCACTGGCTCCTGGCTCCCGGGGACGGGGCGTCGCGGTGTCAATCGATGCTTCACCCTCGGTAACAACGATGCACAGAGAAAGGCTCCCTGCAGCACGAGCTCTGCGGCTGGGAGATGCACCCCATGCTGCGCCCCACGCACCCACCGCTGCCCAGGCAGGGAGCACTCGGGGCTCTGTCCGTGTCAGGGTCCCTGATTTCCATGTTGTGCAGCGCAGGGTGGGCAGGATGGTGCTGGCGGCTCTCAGGAGGACACAGCTCCGGCAGCAGGATTTTAGGGCCGCTGTAGGGTGCGGGCAGGAATGCTCCTCCTGGAAGGACTGCTTAAAAGGCACAAACCGTAATGACAATTTGGCTTTGAAACAGACCAGTTCTTGAGGTCTTACACAACCATCTCTGTCTCCCTCGCTTCAGGCCGGAGCTTTCAAAGGATCCCAAATACGTGTGGTCCCTCCAGTCCCACTCTGTGCCCCAGGCTGTCTCGTTTCCCCCTCCCAACCCATTTCCTTTACATGTGGCCATGGCGGGTGATGTCTCAGCACCTTCCCCCTACCCCTCGCCACACTAAAAGCTGCACACGCAGCGTGGGAGCCAGCCCCGGTGGCAGCAGGGTTATGGCATCGCCAGGCAGGGAAGAAGCGGGACGTGGGGAGGCACGTGGGGCCGTGCTGTGGGTTCAGCCCTGCTCTGGGAACCAGAGCCGTTAGCTCTGGATTGCAAAATCCAGCTGTCGCCCAGACCCCCAGCGTGTCCAGGATGCAGGGACCAAGGGAAGTGCTGGCTCGCGGTGACCCCCCCCGGCCCCACACTGCAGGGAGGGCAGGGAGGGCAGCCTCCCGTTCAGCTCCCGGCTCATGCTGGCGGCAGCGTGGCTCCAGCCCAGCTCCGGAGCGATCGCCGCCTGTTTTTGTACGGCTTCACAATGCTGGGCTTTCTAAACGCAGGAAAACACAGCGGTGTTATAAAAAAACAGCTTTGAAAATGTCCCACCGGGTCCTGCATGAAGCTCTGCACGAGGACGAATCCCCGTGGGGACCCTCCAGGGACACAGCGCCGGAGCAAACGCGGCGAACCCTGGGCTGGCCCACTTGGGAAGTGCTGATACCGCTGGAAACCTGGGTTTCATCCTGCTGCTCTTGGGGCTGATGACAGCAGTGACGCTGCCACCTCCAATCCCAGCACCTCCAGGCATCACCCCAAGAAGCCAAACCTCATTTACCAGTTTGGGGAAACTGAGGCAGGGAGGGGTGGGCGAGGCAGAGGCTTTCCCGAGGTTGTGCCAGCAGAGTCAGGAACAAAAGCACCTTCTTTGCTTCCCCACCCGGGTGCAGAGCAGACAGGCTGGAGCACCCACCCGAGGGTCCTGAGCACGGCTGGCTGGTGGGAGTTTCCCAGACCCCACTAATCCCACTACTCCCCCCTCCCCTCCCCAGGTTTTCAGCGTAGGGGGGGGGGAACCCAACACTGAGCCGAAAGCGCCGCAAAGCTGAGAAATCCCAATTTCGAGGCTGGCCCTGGGAGCTGAGCAACATCTGCCTGCCCCGCGCCTCTCCCCTCCCCGGCTCTGCTCCATCCCCTAAAAGAAACTTTTCCTGCCCCTCCTGCTCGGCGCAGCGGCGGCCGCGGGTGGTTGTTTGTTTGTTCTCGCAGCTTTTTTTTTTTTTTTTAAGGAATTGGGGAAAAAAAAAAAAAGAAAAAAAAAGGAAAAAAAAAGAAAAAAAAAAACAACCCAACCCCAGCTCCGCGCCCCCGACCGCCTCGTTATAAGCCGCCGGAGCGGCGGGGCCGGGGGATGCGCGGCGGGGGCGGGCGCGGGGGGCCCAGGTGAGCGCGGCGCCCGGGGCGGGGGGGCCGGCCCGCACTGAGCCCCTCTCTCCCCGCCGCAGCCGCCGCGCCCCCCCGCACCCTTCTCCGATGTCCCAGGTCAGCAACAACCGGCCGAGCCGCCGGGAGCCGCGCCGAGCCGAGCCGGTCCCGCCGCCAGGTACGAGGGGCTGCTGCTGCCCTGCCCGGGGGGGCTCCGGGGCTGGGGGGGGGCGTGCGTGTGTGTGCGGGGCTGGGGGGGAATGTGCGGGGCTGGGGAGGGGGGACATGTGTGTGGGGGGCTGGGGGGGGGAGTGTGTGTGGGGGGGGGGGGGCTGGGGGGGGGAGTGTGTGTGTGTGTGTGCGGGGCTGGGGGGGGAACGTGTGTGTGTGCGGGGCTGGGGGGGGAAACGTGTGTGTGTGCGGGGCTGGGGGGGGGAACGTGTGTGTGCAAGGCTCTGGGGGTGCGTGGCTGGGTGTGGGTGTGTGTGTATATATATATATGTGTGTATGTGCATGGCTGGGGGGGGTGGGGGCACGGCTCAGGGGGTGCCCCGCGGAGGGTGCTTTGCTGGAGACAGTGTGTGTGCATGGAGGGGGGGGGGGGGGGTGTGAGTGGTTGGGGGGCTGTGGGTGGACAGTGGGGGGTTGTGTGGCTCTGGGGGGTGTGTATATATATGGGGGGGGTGGGTGCGTGGCTGGGCTGGGGGTGAATAGGTGGGGGGATGTGGGTGCACGGCTCGGGGGGTGCCTGGAGTGTGTTGGGGGGGAGTGTGTGTGCGTGGCTGGGGGGCTGTGGGTGGACAGCGGGGGGCTGTGGGTGCTGGGGGGGTGGTGTGTGCGTGGCTGTGTGTGTGCAGGGCTGGGGGGGTGTACGTGGGTGTGTGCGTGTACCCCGGACAGCGTGTGCGTGTGCCTGGCGTGGGGAGCGCGGCTGGTTCGAGGAGCCCCGCGGGGAGTTCGCAGCACAAAGTTTGCAGCAGTTTCTGTAACTCGGCCAAGCGCCCCGGGCAGCCGGGGCTGGGGGCCAGCGCAAGCTGGAGGGGTTAAAAACACCCCCCGAGGGATGGGTGTGAGGGGCTGGGGGCTGTTGTGCAGCCTGGGGCCCCTTCCCCACCCCTCAGCGGCTCCCTGGGGGTCTCACGGGATGCAGGGGGGCAGGATCCCGCCATGGAGAAGTGCCTGGAAAAGTTTTGGGGATGCTCAGTTTTTCCATGGGGCAGAGCTGAGCCCCTCGGGTCTCTGGGTGCTGTGGTGGCTCTGCCTGGGTCGTGAGGACCTGCGCCGGTGTCCCATGGTGGTGGGTCCCCGCCAAGTTTCACGTGCGGAAACTGCATTAAAAGTCCTGATGTGAGAGAAAAAAATGCCGGAGCAGGAAACTGATGGCGAGAGGTGAACCACGGCGTTGTGTGTGCTGTCAGACCAGACACAAAAGGGGCCAAATCCACCCCTGTGCGCTCCAAAAGTGGCTGCCGGGCAGCGGGTGAGCGGGCAGGAGCTGTGCCACGGGAGCACCGGGCACGGGGATGCACAGAAACCGAGCTGAGCACAGCTGGATCTCTCCCCTTGTTGGCTTTGGCCCGGAGCGTGGCTGGGCCCAGGTTTCGGAGAATACATCCTCTTGTTCTCTTCCCCCTGCTTTTCCAGCTGGATGCTGCGGGCTCCGCTTCCCGGCTCCACTCTTACGCTGCTCTGTGCTGCAGCTGCAGGGGCTGCACGGAGCTGGTTTCTCTGGATTTCCTTCCATTTGCTTGGGAAAGGGTGAACTGGTAATGCACGGACCTCGTGCAGAAAAGCTTTTGCACGGGAACTTGCCCCCAGCCTGGGTTAGGACGAGCGCTGTGCACTAGCTGCTGTAAAATGGGGTGTGGGTTGTTGAAAAAGTAGTTTAGAAACTCTGTTAAATGTGTCAGAAAAAATGGGCTTGCAGCTTTTCCCCGTTCCTGGCCGCTGGCTGCCCAGGAGCAGTGTGTGGGCAGAGCACGGTTCAGTGTCCTGGGTGTACTGGTGTCCTGAGCAGGAGCAGTGGGACCCAGCCAAGGTGTGCAATGTCTGAGTGCCCGACGTGGTGTGCCCATGGTGGAGGGGTGTCACCTCCATCCCAAAGCAGCCCCTAACCCAGGGGAGCGTGACCCTGGGGTGGGCAAAGCCAAGCAATTTGCCTCCTGTAGACCCCCCTTTCGCAGCGTGCAAGGCTGGGCGGCCCAAGGGGGTCCCCAGGACACCCTCGGTCTCCATCTGCCCAGGCTCACAGAGCAGCTTGCCAGTTGCGTGTCTTGAGCTTTGAATTCTTGCTCCCATCGCTTCTTTCTTTCTTTCTTTTTGTTTTCTTGGTGAGCAATGAATGGACAGGGTCCGGTTTGTCTTCCGTGCTCGTTCGGCCTCGTGACGTTTCGGTGCAGAGCCATTATCGCTTGGGCAGCGGCCAGGGGCTCTCTCACGCACCACGGAGCCTGGGAATTTTTACTCTGCTCCCTTTCTGATGCTTTGCAAATTAGACCAGCTAATTTGCTAACGCCGAAATGGGGAAACTGAGGCACCAGAGTGGTTTGGCCCAAGTTAGTGTGTTGTGGGCAGGGTCGGGTTGGCGTTGCTGTGCTTGGTCCTATTTCCCAGCCCGAGACGAAGACCATCTCCCAGAGATTGTTCCTTGGCATCTCTGGGGATGGGCCTGGTGCCATCGCAGCCTCCTCCTGCCCCAGGGGGGACGGGCGCGTTGCAAACCAAACCCCTGGAATAGCTGCAGGTAGTTCGCAGAGGAGCCTCAGAGAGAAGAGGCAATTGTCTGCCTGTGTGGAGCATGGGGGGTATAATTATTTTTTGGAGGAATTAACAGAAAATGGGAGAGAACAGAAAGCCCTTTGGCTGGTGAGATTATTTTTGTTCTTTCCTTTCATGGGGAGGAAGAGGAGGGGGAACGGGGCAGCGGGAGAGGGGCAAGGGGAAGCAAAGGGTGTAAAGATGCTGGAGGCAAATCCATCTCCAGAAGCAAACGCTTTCCCTCGGCTTTGACTCTGCTCACTCCCTCCTCTGTTCTTTCCCTCCCCAGCAGGACATGTGCTGCGTGGGGCCACCACCGTGTCCCTGCTCCATGTCCCCTCTCTGTGTCTGTGTCCCAGCTCGGCCACAGGCGCTGGCAGCTCTGCAGCTCTTTGCTTGGAGCTGGGCTGGGACGGGACGCTCGCACACACGCATTTTTTTGTTCCCTTTAATTCTTTCTGCCTGTTCCCAAGCAGTTTGCCCCGAGGTGTAACAGGAGGCGGAAAGCTGGTGTGTGTGTGCTGCAGCCCCAACAACGCAGCCTTCAGAGCTGCGAGCGGCTCTGCCCCACTTGCCCCAAATACCAGGGTCTGGCTGCCTGCACGAGGGTGCTGCCACCCAGCTCGGGGTCCTGAGCACCCATGGATGCCCTGGCCAGGAGTTGGTGCCACCATCACTCGGGTACCCATTACTGGGACTCTGTCCTACCCTGTGGTGGGGGCAGAAACAAAGGCAACCCCCTGCAAAGTCAAAATAAAAGGGTCTTTGCTTGTCTTAGCACTGATTTTCATGAAACTGCTTGCGGATTTGCACACAGACATCCTGTATGTGCAAAGGAGCAAAAAAAAAAAAGCCCTAAAAGAAACAAAATTTGTTTTTTTTTTACCCCAGATAAAGACTTTTTGCACCACAAGATTCATTTCTGTTTTTCTTTCAAAGTTTCTCATCTGCTCATGAAAATGCTTCAGTTTTTATTTTTCTTTGAACAACAACAACAACAAAACTCAAAAAAACAGAGTAAAAAAAAAGGCAGATTTCTGGCTTTTTGCAAATGTTTCTGCTTTTGAGCAAAAACAAAGCCGGCCCTCCGGGGCTGTGCCGCTTGCCGCCCCGGTGTCCCGCTCCCGCTCCAGCTCCTTATTGAATTTCCTTGGAAAGCGCCTGCTCGAGTCTATTACTTGCAGAAACCCGAGCCGTCCTCTGGGCGTTTTCTGTAGTTTTTCTGATTTTTCCCAGGGCTCTGCCTTGCTCGGGCCGTACCCTGCGTGGTCTCCTCCGCGGGACGGGCACCGGCAGCCTCCCGGGGCTGCGGGGTTTGGCGCGGGATGGAGCCACGTTGGTCCCTCCCGGTGCTGGCAGCCCCTTCCCGCGCCACGCTCAGGTTGTGCTGCTGGAAATGAGCTGTTGCATCGCAGCAGGGATGGGGTAATGGGGACTTTTTTGCCCCAAATCCCGATCTTCAGGCTTTGCCCGCTGCAACCACCTGCGGGCATGCTTTGCCCATCTCTGTTTGATCTTTAGCTGGGCTTTGGCAGCCTCGTTGGGCTTGGTGTTGGACTCGGGGGAAGGTCCCCACCTTGCTCCAGTGCCATCCCGCTGTCTTTCCACCGGCGCATCCCCAGCTCTGCAACGGGACGGATCAGGGAGTGGGCTGTAGCTTCGGGAAGCGCTTTCCCCCCACTCCCATCCTCTCTTGGGGTTCTCCCCGCGGGTGCGCAGGAGGCTCCCAGCACCATCTCCTTCCCCTGGTGTGGGCGGCCATGCCCAGGGCACAATGGTGCTCACCCGGTTCGGCTGCTTTCGGTGCCAGGGCTGGGCTGCCGACGCGTTCCCCGGGCGCCTTCTCATCGCGAGGGAGCGGGTTGACTCGCTGGCTCCAGGAGCAATTACTCGCTCCACCCGAATGGTTTCATCCTTGGCCGGCCTCGCCACCTTCCTCCAGCGAGCAGGCACGCTGCTGCCCCGCAAGCCGTGCCCTGACCTTACAGAGGAGCTTGTTCTCACCTCCTCCGAAGCTGCTTTGGGGTCTGCTCTTAGAGGAAACCCCAACCTAACAAGCGCGCGCGCCAGTGGGAAGCTGAGCACCAGGACTGCAAGGTTTTGGGCTCCATCGCCATAGGATGTTGCTCTGGGCAAATCCCTTTTACGTGCCTCAGTTTCCCCATGGGGCCGAACAGTGATAAGGTTCTGTTTCACAGCGGCTTAGAGCTGTGAAATACATGGAGACGGGGTGATGTGTGATGGGCACAGGCTTAAAACTGTGCACTGGGTAGATCTCAGGATGAAAGGTGCTGCATAAGTGCAAATTATTATTCTCGTTAATAATGATGTCCACCAGCTCACATTCATCTGCTCTTCAATTAACTTTTTTTTAAGGACTCTTCTCAGGTTAGAACGACACAAATTTTCCCTGGCAGAACCTGTGCTGGTTTGACCCCATAAGGTTACGCAATTACTGTACTGGCATGGTCCTTAATTAGACTCTCCATAATTTTCCCCAGCACGGTGCTGTGGCTCCTTGCTCTGTAATTCCCAGAATCTCCTTGGATCTGATAGCCATCGCGTTAGCCGCTTTCCAGGCTTCGAGGATGATTGCTTGTCCTTAAGGACACCCTGGATGTCGCAGGATCTCCTCCTGCATCCTTCTTAACGTCCTTCTGGCCAGCACAGGGGGGGTTAACCCGCATCGGAGAGCACCAAGCTGGCACGGTGCTCCTCAAAGTCAATGGAAGTTGACCCAACCCCAGGCTGCGTCTTTGACCCTTTGTTTTTCCCCATCGTTTTTCTCCGCTCCTTGGCCCCGCGATGTGTTTGGGATGTTCTGTGTTGCTCTGGTTTAGGCAGAGCTCAGGCCTGATGCTGGGAGATGGGCTGGCCTGGCAGCTGGGGGCAGAAACCTGGTCCTGCCGGCTCTGGTTTGTGTCCTGGGGGAAGTCGTGTTGTCCCGTGTCTCCAGTTTAGGCTTTTGGGCTTAGAGCTTACTTCCAGTCCCAAATGCTGCCTTAACATTTATACGTTAAATATATTCTTACTGCATAAGGAATAGCTCCTCGCCATGGCATGCACTGACAGAGGTGCATGCTTCTTGCAGGGATTTTATTTCTCAGCTTCCCTGAAACTCCTTCTCGAGGCTTATCCCCACCACCCCCGTGTCCTTGCTCTCAGGTAGGAGCAATTCTTCCACGAGGGTTTTGGGGCACCTTGTGCCTCTTTTGCAGGAGCCGCTTGGGTCAATGAGGACCTTTGGGTGATGGGGTTTATTGGGACACCTTGATACGGGGTCTGTGCCCCAAACCTGGAGTTGGGGTTTGTCACCGGGGAAGCTTTCAGCTGAGGTCGAACACCGGACACGGAGGGACTGGATAGATGCTGGTCCTGGCCTGTCTGGCCCGAAATTCTTCTCTTCCTACCCACCCAACAGCTATAAATAACAAATAATAACAACTCCCAGGCTGGCAAGCTATTTGGGGTTTTGTGGGTTTTTTTGCTTTGTTTTGCTTTTTTGCATTTAGGAAGTAACTTTTCATAGAAACCAATATTTTTTTTTTTTGACCGGATTCCTCATTGTCCCAGAACTGAACTGTTTATCCAAAGCATCGCCCAGGTGAGCAGAGAGACACGGGGGCAAATGCTTTCTGGGAAGGAAGCAAAGCTGTGTTGGATCTGTCCCGGGCGTGCTCAGGAGCACTGGGCATTTCTCCTCCTTCCCCTCCCACCCTCCTTTTCCTCTCCCTGAATATCATAGAATCTGAAAATGCTTCAGTGCATTAATTTCAGACTGAATGTAAATAAGCCATTTGGATTTTTCCCAGTTGAGCAAACTTTCAAACCAGAATTTTGCTTTCCTCTCCTCCAGCCTGGCTCATGGGATTGGAAGGATTTGCTTCAGTTCCATCTCTTCTGCACTTGAAACCACTTAATCAAGCTCTAGAATATCCCTCGACTAGGTCAGACAGGCACCTGATTGGGCCAGGCAGCGCGTACGGGAAAACCAAGAGAGATTACACGCTCATTTTATCTGCATAAAACAGATTAGAAAGCTCCCAAGCTAAATATTGCCGCAAGGTAGCGTGTTGTTAATGGCAAATGCCTCGCTAGACTGTCTCTGTTTGTGTCTCCATCCAACATTATCTTCTCCCTGACCAGCCATTCCTGAGGGATTAAAGGGAGAGAGAAGGAGGGACGGGAGACTCTCCTGAGCATCTCCACGTTGTCAGGAGAGGCGACCCGTGGTATTAGATTTGGATGCTCTTCAGGTCCAGAAGTGCTCAGATATGGATCCAGATGCGTCGAGACCCTTCTCCCTCCCTTTTGCAACGGGTTGACACCACCTGATCCACATGCTGCCTGCTAAAGAGATGGGATGTGCTTTTGAGGTCACCAGCCCAAGCCTGGCTTTAGCTGCTGTGTGTGTTGGAGGCATTTTCTCTCCCATGCTGCCCGTCGCTGGCATGCAGCCACGTGTGGGGCAGCAGTGACGGGTACCTGCCACGCTGGTGAGGTGTCCATCCATCTCCTGCCACCAGATTTCTTCCTCTTGAGCCAAAGGCACTTGGGTAGAAGCGGGGCAGATAAACCAGAGATCCCAAGCAGCCAGGCAGATCATCTGTTGCGTTACGCTACAGCTCAGGAAAGCCAAGCAGGAGCCATGGCACAACTTGGGTGGGTTTGACCCAAAAGTGTGGCTCCAGCTTTGCAGCTTCCCGCATCCTCTGTGCCTTCCCAGCTGGGGGTCTGGGTACCACAACCAGCTGTGGAGAAGGAAGCCCCCAGGTCCCTGTGAGTGGTAGGATGCCGTGGCTGTGCTGCCTGTGCAATGGCTCTTGTTCGTGCTGCCAGAGAAGCTCTGCCCCATCCCAGCTCTCACCAGCTGCTGACACGCTGCTGTTCCCTTTTGTTTGTCCAGCGCCTCGGGGATGGGCGAGCTCAGCCCTGCAAGCTCATCGGGAATTAAGCACGTCTCCCACCCAAAGCACAAATACTTTTTTCCCTAATCAGAGCAACTGGTGGCTGCCCCAGAAGCTCCCGCAGACTCTGGTCATGCAAGGTGGCTCCTTCCCACAGCCGGGGCTCCAGGAGGGACATGTTGTGTGTTTGACTTCGCAGGAGTATTACAAGGTTAAAGCCAATGAAACCTTTCAGCTTCTTTACATCTTTCCTCTCCTCCCACCTTTTTTCTCAGCTCCTGCAGTACTTGGTGGACTTCAGAGCTCACTGGTGCCTTGGGGCTTTTCCAACGGGTGGATTTGGACTTTGTAAATGGGGAGAATAGTCAGAAAACCTGACCCGTGTGCATCTCCCAGGCTTGGCAACCAGGAGGCAAAGAACGTAGTTCCACATCTTATCGCCTTTCCTAATCTTTTGTACCTTACGGCAGCGCTGTGATTTATTGAAGCCCGGCTTGTGATGCTTAAATGCCTCCTTATCTCTGTTCTCATGAGCAGATCATGTGAGTCGCTCTCCCTGTGCTATGGTACCTTCATTTCTCCCTTGGGTTTTACAAAAGGTGGTGCAGAATGGGGGAGCGGAGACCCAGACTCTCATCCCAGGCTGTTTCTCCTCCACGTGCTGAGTGTTTGCCCCGTCCGGGAAGCGGCTGGGGGTGCGGCTGCTATGGGGGTGCAGGTGGGGAAGGGCATGGATGTCCTGTGCCGAGGGCTGGCTCTCCTTAGGGCTTCCTCTGCGTTTTGCCTGGGCTTGTGGTTGGTTTTTAAACCCAAAAGATTTAGGTCAAGCCTGGTCGTGTTCTGGCAGCAGCGGGGTGATAGCAGGGGAGGGAAGAATCCAGTCCCTGCCCCGGTGGCAGCGGGGAGAGGGGACCCCGGGGGGGCCTCACCTTGCCAGGGGACAACAGCAGCAGGGAAGGACCAGCTTACCCAAATTTCTTTCCTATTTTTGTCTCTCTTCTAGCCAGCTTGTTCCAGTGGGAGTTAATTTAATTGCCATCTTCCTCCCTGCATCGCTGTGGTTGTGTGTGAGACCTCTTGTTGTGCAGGGTAATTATAGGTGTGAAGTGGACATGGCAAAAACGAGCCTTGGCTCGGTAGCCAGCGGACCAGCACGCTCGCCATCCGTACAGGCCAGGGCCACTGCTTCCTCGCGGAGCTCAGGGTCTAAACAGACCCTCCTTGTCCTCAGCCTCTTGGGAACGGGCACGGGGCGGGCAAGGGATGTGATGGAGGCAGGGCAGGGCGGCCGTGGCAGAGGCAGGGGTGAGCTGGAGCCCTCCCCGTGCGCAGAGCAGCCCCAGCCCTTCTCCTGCTGCAGCACCTGATTTTTCATCTCTTTTTCCCGGTGTAAATCACTCGCTGACCTCGGGGGCGAGAGCGTGGCAGGGGATCTGGCGATGATGGGGCTGCTCTGGGCAACCCCAAAGTCTTGGCTGTTGATTTTTAAGCCCTGAGCACACTTGGGAATCTCGTAGCAGAAACTGGAGCATCTCCCTGGCTATGCTGATGCCCAGAGGCTCAGATCCCTGCCCGGGGACCACGTGGGAGCTGCACCCTCCGTGCTCTGCGCCGGGCACCTCTGACTCAGGGCTTCATCCAGAGCTCCCCAGCCATCGGGGTTTTCACGTCTGGCTTTAACAGGCTTTAGATCAGGCGCTGACTAAACGCCCCAGGTCTGACTCAGGCTGGTCCAGGCTGGGACATGACAGAGGACGTGGATGCACCGACGTGGTTATTATTCACCGATACACCACGCCTGTGTGCAAACACCTACAGGTAGATGACAGCCTGCTCTCCTCTCTGTTCTGCCCTGGGCTTTCCAGGGGCATGGGAATGAGTTTTCTCCTTTCTGGGGCTCATGTACCCCCATCCGCTTGGGATTTGGAGCCAATGTTGCTGTGCAAAATTCAGCTGAAGCTGCTGAATTTCCCTTGGTTGAGCCCCAAAATTGCCTTGTCTGCAGGAGCATCCCGCAGGAGAGCGGAGAGCCTAAGCAGGGCTCTGCATCGGGGTGAGCTTTCCGTCCCAGCAAACCCCCTGTCGCAGGAGCTCCGGTGCCCCAGGCTGGATCAGCATCCTGGGGAGATGGGAGAGGATGGTCGTGTGGGGAAACTGAGGCAGGTGGATGAGCATGTGGGGTGTAGCAGAGCTGGGAGCTGAGCGAGCATCGCTCCAGGCTGGTTGCAGCCCCTCTGCAGTGTGTCCAGGCTCCTGCCGACCCCGGGGTGCGGATGGGACCCTCCGCCTCCCTTGTAGGGCCTCTTGTTACAGTCCCTCTAATTACACGTGTGAGGTCTGCCTGCCCTCCTCCCCAGCTCCCGCTTGTAGGACCTCTTGTTATATTGAGGATAATGAAGCATCCGAGGTCTCTCTTTCCCCCCCACCCGCCCTTGCCTGCCTGCGTGTAGGGCCTCTTGTTATAGCCAGCGAAATTATGGGTGGTTTTGGTCTCCCTCCCTTCGCCCAAGCTATAATTTAGTTTTATATAAAGTGTGGTCCAGCCCCTGTTGTGCAAGCGGTTGCTATTCTGGGTTCTGGAGAGAGGGATGGGGAGGGGGATGGAGCGGCAAGGAGGGGGCTCATGGTGGGTGGGGGAGTGTAGCATCACCCTGAGCACCCCGTAGCCTCCATGGACACCCTGCTGTGGGGGCAGCCGGCCCCCAGCCCACAGTGCTGGCTCTGCGGGACGTGGTTGTGCCTTCTCCTTGCTGGGTTTCTGCGGCATTGGGGTTTTTCCCCATGGGGAATAAGACATCTCTGGTTTTGGGTTTTGCTTGCCCCATCGAGGGGGTCCCGCAGGGGCTGCTCCTGTCCTGGAGCAAGCAGGAATGCGAGGGGCAGGCGGCTGCCACAGGGAACACAGTAGCCCTTTCATGGGAAGGGGGGGATGAAAAAATCCAGCTTGAACCGCTGAGTGTAACCGGATCGCCGGGCTTTTTAGCGAAGGAATGTGGGACCTCAGGAGGGGTTTTGGGAGGGTGCTGCCGAGCCGCTGGCGTCGCAGCGGGCTGAGCGGCTGCAGAGTGATGCAACCCTGATGCCCATCCCCAGTGCCCCAGATCCCTCGCAGTGCTCCAGCTCTGCCCCTCGCTGTGCACTCTGGGCTGCGAAAGCAACGGGGGCGGCTGGATGTGGCTCATGCCCAAAATCAGAGTCCCAAAGCACCCACCGGTGCCGTTCGCAGCGGCTGGGGACGCGCCCGCGGGTTGCTGTGGGTTTGGGTGAGCGGGGGGCTCTGCCCACAGCTCGGTGCACCCCGGGGTGCTCAGCTCCAACCCTTTTTCTCTTGCAGAGGTGGATGAAACCTCGCACCCCTCGCCGAGGCAGACACCAGTGGCACCAGCGGCAGAGCCCCGGCCGCCCGCCCGCCCCGCTGCCGGCCCCGCCGTGCCCAAGAAGGAGAAACCCCTGGAAGATGACGAGTCCCAAAAAGTCCTGACAAAGGGCCCCCGTCCCGAGCCCGCAGGCGCTCCTGAAGCTGTGACATGTGAGTGTTGCCCTCCACAGCAGCACGTGCAGCGCCGGACACCCCCGGGTGCCTGTGCTTCGGGCTGCTGCTGTCTGATCAGCTCCCTGGTGGGAAGCCGTCCCCTCCTCGCTCTGCTCTTCCCCACCTCAAAGCAAAAGGCTTTAACTGAGCGTGAGTCACTGGGAGCCGGGGTGCATCCAGCAGCCTCTCGCTGCCCGTCCTTGGGACCGGCTGGAGGCAGAGGAGGAGGAGGGCGGGTGGCTGGAGGAGCTCTCGGTCGTCTTGGGGTCCTGCTGGGATGCCGTGGTGGGAAGAGGGACTGGCTCGTGGGGCAAGGAGCTGGCTGCTGGCGTGGAGCATCCCCCAAAGCCACAGTGGGAGAGGGGAGAGGGAGAGAATGGGCTGTGCCAGGGCTCTGTGGCTGCGGCCGCGGGAGGGGGGTGCAACAGCCGTTCGCTGGAGCAAAGGGAGATGCCTCCCGTTGGGGCATGTCCAGGGCAAGGGTGAGGCTGGTGCAAAGCCTGAGCGAGCAGGGGCCAGGCTGGGCTGTCTGCACCAAGGTTTGCTGGAGGCAGCGGTGAAGCCAGGCAGCGCTTCCTCTGCAGACCTGCCGGTGCCCCCGCTGTGAGGAACCCCGGGGTGGGGTGGGAGCAGGGGTGGGGGCCGGGATGCCCTCACTCCGTTGTGGGGGTGGGAGAGCAGAGCTGGCAGCCACAGGAGATGGGGGGCCAGGCTCTGCTGGAGCCCCGCCGGCCGTCCTTTCCCTGGCCCCCAGCCTGGATGCGAGGGTTTTGCTCCCAGGCTGCCCCTTACGCACGCAGCCCTTCCCCTTCTGCTGGATGCGAGCGCGCAGCTTTCCCTGCCAAGGGGCGTAAAGTCGGTGGATGCTTCCCAACGGGGAGAGGGAGGGTGGGAACGGGGTTGCAAACTTCGAAGAGCGGGGTGGGAAGGGGGGGGGAGCGGCGAAATCCAGGCGCTCCTGAGAGCGTACGTGGAGCGAGGAGAGTGCACGTTTCCTCAAGCAGAGCTCGAGCCCTTGCGAACCATCTGGGAGCTGGGCCGGCTGCCCACAGACATTCTGCACCTCTGAGTCACGCCGCAGCCTGCTGCACCCTGCGTGGCGCGGCCCCGCGCAGCCCCCTCCCCAGCCCACCCCCCCCACGGGACCCACGGCTGGGAGGACTGTGGCCACCCGCGTCCGTGCTTGCCTGGGTGCTGGGGATCCCCCCTCCTTCCCTTCGCCACCTTGGGAAACAAGGCTCAGCTCCCTGCGGAGCATCGCCTCCGGCATCCCTTGCTTTGCAGCCCGCTGCTGCTGTTATGGGGGGGGGGTCACCATCACTTGTGGGGGGCAAATCCCCCCTTTGGCAGTACCTGGGGAGCACAGGCTCCCCCGTGGGAAGGTGAAGGGGGTGATGGTGGCGTTTTCATACCAGTGCAGCACATGCAAGGTCAGGAGGGACCACCCCAGGGGCTGTGGGGTGTCGGGTCGTGCCCTTCGCCAGCGGTGCCAGGCTCAGCTCTGCCGAGGCTCAGCGCTGCTGCTTGAATCCTGCCACGGGTCTTAAATAACTCAGTCTTCTGGCAGTGCAGGAGCAACCAGAGTGGGGATTGTGGGTTTGGGGCTCCGGGAGTTGAGTTGGTGTCTGTCGCCCGAGCCCCGGTGATGCTGCCACAGGGCTGTGCCAGCACCGCGGCCATGCCAGGGAGCATCATCTCGGCTGTGAAACACAAAGTGAACGTCCAGGAGGTTTTTGGTGGTTGGAGAGCCAAAGGCAGGTGCTTTCCCCCAAAGCTCTGGTTTCCCACCCTGGTGCAGGTGGGTGGATGCGGTGGGGGCCGTCGAGTGGGCTGGTCCCCTCCCCACTCCTGCCCTGACACCCGTGTTATTAGGGGCTGTTTTACCCTGCTCCACCTAAGCCTCGCGTTGAAGATGTCTCTTTTAGAAGAGCTTTGAGCTCCCGTGAGTTGAAGGCTCTCCTAAAAAATGGAAGCTATTTTTCCTAACTGAGCGGGGGGGATTATCGACTGCCTTTCGCTGCCACTGGCTGGAGCGTGATTTTGATTTACAAACAGTTTAATCTGAGGAATGCAGCGAAATGGAGAACGCCGAAGCGAGCGCGTTGCCTGCTGCTGCTAACGCCCAGAGAAACGCAGTGCCCGAAGCTGCCGAGCGTTTGCTGCGGGGGTCCCTGTGGGCTCAGTCCCCCACCATCACCCTCCAGCTCGGTGCACGCACTCAGGCATGGGCAGCCAAGGGTGCTGGAGAGGCGTGTGTGGGAAGCCAACTCCCCCCAGGAGGTTTCTTTGGGGGGCACACGTCCCGTTTTGTCCAAGACCTGTTTTCCGTGTCTCCTTTCTGCCCTTATCCCACCCGTCCCGTTCCAGCCCGCTCTCCCCGCTCAGCTCCGGTTATTTTCAGTTCCCTCCCCAGCGCGAGGCAAAGACTCAGCCTTTCACCCGAGCGCCCGGTTAAACTTCCTCCGCGGTCTGAGCCCAGCTCGGTCTGGCAGAGCCGGGCCCTGCGTCCATGCACTTGTGTTTTTTTAACCTCCATCTATTTTATTTGTTGCCGGCGCAGGCGGGTGCCGGACAGAGCCCGTCTGTGCCCCCTCCACCCTGTCTCCCTGTGCCCCACGGCCGTGCCACGCAGAAAGCAGCTCCTGTTCCCCAGCAGCCAGAGGTGCCTTTGCCCTCGAGCCTCTCGCCTGAATCATCCCGTGTTTACTGCCGCGGGAGAGGAGAAGCAAAGCTTGGCCAAAGCACCGTCAGGCGGGACTTTATTTGTGGCTTCGATTGGTGTCGCAGCAGGGAAGGGGGATGGATGCTCGAACCCCCCTCCCTTTGTGGGGTTCCCAGCCCTCTCCCCCACCGCAGGAGGACGCAGCGTGGGGACGCGGGGCTGGGCAGGAGCGGGAGGCTGAGCCGCTGGCTCCGGCAGCATCCCGGCGGGGCGCGGGGCTGCCGGCCTCTCTCACGGCTGCAGCGTGCGAGGGCTGGAGGGAGGCACGGACAGAGCAGATGAGATTTATTTTCCTCCTCCTGCAGAAAAGTTCAGCCAGAGGCTGGGGAGCCCTTTAATTAAGCGGCCAATTCACGCGGTGCTGGGGAGACGAGCAGCCCGGCTCTCCGGTGGCACTTCATCTTCTCTGGCTTTACGGGGGTGATGGGGATGGTCCAGAGCTCCGGCCGGCAGCGCCGTGCCCTTGGCTCATGAGACGGTAGCTCATGGGACGGTGGCTCTCAGATGGGAGCAGCCACAGGCTCTTCTCTTCCCACTCGGGGTGAGGCGAGCGTGCCTGGCTGTGTGTGCACCCACTCTGGTCACCCTCGATGGCTTCATCCCTCCTGCCTGTACTGGAACCTCCTCCTCCTCCAGGTCCTCAGCTGAGTTTTGGCAGTTGTGGCACGTCCTTCATGACAAGTCTTTATTTCTTGCTCTTTTTCCATCCCTCCCTTTCTCTGGAGCCTGTCTCCTTCCCTCCAGCCGTCTCTTCTTCTGCATCTCCGTTTCCATCTCCACCCCCTTGGACCATCCATCTCTTAGTATCCCTTCATCCCACCCACAAGGCCACCCCATGTCCAGCTGGGGACCAGGTCCCTGTGTGGTGGCAGGGGACCGGGGATGGGTTTCTCCCCTGGCAGGGCGCTGCCGGGGGGCTCGGGGCCGGCGGGTGACGTGCTGTTCTCCCCCTCCAGGCCAGCCCCAGATGCGAGAAGCCCCGCAGCCCCCCAGCCCCTGCACCCACCTGCTGCAGAACGGCGCCGGGCGGGGGCCGGATCCGGGCGGTGCCAACGGGGACGCGGGGAACGGGGTCTTCCGCCCCCTCCCCGGCACCCAGAAGCCCCACCGAAAGCTGCAGTCGCACCACTCCATCAACAGCCAGAGCAGCAAGAAGAGCAAGGGCAGCTCCAAGTCGGCCTCTTCCCACATCCCAATTGAGGCACAGGAAGGTACCGGCTCTCCCCAGGGGGGTCCCTTTCCGCATCCCTTGGCGGTCTCTCATGTCCTTCCAGCCCACGGGACCCCCGGACCTGGGCGCCAGCTGAGCTCCCCTCCTGGCAGCCTTCTGCAGGGCGGGTGCTGAGGGGGGTCATCTCCTGTCCTCCCAAATTGGTCTCTTTTAGGGTCTGGAAATGTCCCTGGGCATTGAGGGAGACCCATGGAGCAGTGCCTGGCTCCCAGCCCCTCTTCCCATCCCTCCCATTAATTCCCGAGGGAGGATTTCCACCCTGCCCACTCTCTGGCCGTTCCTCCGCAGACTGCTGCGTCCACTGCATCCTCTCCTGCCTCTTCTGCGAGTTCCTGACCCTCTGCAACATCGTGCTGGACTGTGCCACCTGCGGCTCCTGCACCTCCGAGGACTCCTGCATCTGCTGCTGCTGCTGCAACTCGGGCGAGTGCGCGGACTGCGACCTGCCCTGCGACATGGACTGCGGCATCATCGACGCCTGCTGCGAGTCGGCCGACTGCCTCGAGATCTGCATGGAGTGCTGCGGGCTCTGCTTCTCCTCCTGAGGGGCTGCACTCGGCGGGGGGGACCGCGAGAGGGTCCCCCCCAGTCCCTCCACCGATCTGGTGATGGGGACACCCAGGTGTGAAACGCCAGCAGACGGAGCCCGGCGAAGGAGGAGAGCGATGTCCCCCCGTTGCAAACCTCATCCTCGGAGCCGGTGAGCCAGGCTCGGGTCCTGCCTGGGGAAGGGTGAATCCGTAGGGCCGCGGGGGCTCCAGGGACAGCCAGCATCCTGTCACGCTCTACCTCGTCCCCGCACCGGGCCGGTTTGCTGGGGATCGCGGGAGCCTCCTGCCACCTGAGCCGAGAGCAGGAGCCCGCGGGTGCCCCCCTGGGGTCCGGCGTTGGGGACAGCCTGTCCCACTGCCACCGCCCGCAGCTGCCCCGGGACAGTGCTCTGGGTGCGTTGCCCTGGTTTACACGGGGGTGGCACGGAGCATCCTCCGCCCAGGGACACCCCCAAGGCTGGGCAGCGCGGAGCCTTGCTCCCCGCCCGGCACCGGGAGATGCCGAAGCCTTTAGCCAGGCTGGGGGGTCCCGTGCTGAGGGACGCATCCTGCCAGCCCCCGCCCCTCCTCGGTGCTGAGGTCGGAGCCAAGTGCAATACACGCAGCCTGCTCCCCTCCCTGTTTCGCTGGCGGGGAAGAAGTTTTCCTTTCTCTGCGGGGTTGCAGCTGGGGGCCGGGGCAGCCGGAGAGATCCCGGAGCCGTGCCAAGCTGTGACCGACCCCGCGTGCGTCCCGCTGGGGCTGGGTGGGTTCGTCGGTGCCAAATGACCCCCAGCAGTTGTTGGCCCCTGGCCCATCGCCCTGGGGAGGGGGCTCGGGGCTGGGTGGGGGTGGAAAATGCCCCGCTGAAGGGCTGGGGACAAGGGGAAGGAAGTGTCACAGTATTTTATTTTTTCGTTTGTTACTGTAAATAAAGGTCTCTCTCCATTTCTGAGCGACGGCTGCCGCATCACGTGCTCCGCCGGGCGCTCCCGGGGGACGGCTGCCCGCGGCCGCACCACGGCCCCCATCCCTGCGCCTGCACCCCCCGTCCTGCTCCCAGCACAGAGGCTGCGGGGCTCCTGTGGCCGTGGGGACATGGGACGGCTCAGTGACAGCCCTGGGGTGCTCCTGGTTCTTGTGCTGGGAGGGGAGATGCGAGAGGACTCCGTGTCCTCCGAGCCAGGGAACAGGTCGAGGTCCCGGTGTCCCGCAGCCAGGTGTGGGTCCCCAACCACAGGACAGACCCTGGCCCCATTGAACCACTGTCCCCTGCTCTGTCCTGCAGCAGGACCCCATCTGCCACCACGTTGCTTCATCTGCCCCAGGGACACGATGTCCACACAGGAGAAAATAAATGACGTAAGTTCCCGGCTGCAGTGCTGGGGTGGGCACAGGCTGCCCAGGGCTGGCATGAGGCTGTGGGAGTTGGCAGCCCTCCGAATTCGGGTGGCCTGGGTACTCCTGCTGCCACCCGCCGCCTCCCAGCCCTGCCGTGGGACCGCCAACCGTGCCATGCCGTGCCGTGCCATGTAGGTAAGGGACCACGACCCCCTGCCCCGTTGGAGTCTCGCTGCCCCTTGGGGGGTTTGGCCGTGCCGGCGAGGCTGCTGCCTGGGCTGAAGTTGAATGAGGAGGGAAAAACACTTAAAAAAATGAGGCCAAATGGGTCAGTTGGTCACGGCGACACAGGCTGGTTTGGGATCTGGGCTGGCTGCCCTCCGGCGCTGCCGCTCGCCATGAAACCTATTTTTAGTGATGAGCTAAAGGCGGTCGGAGCCCGGCGTCGTGCAAGTGCGTGGAGGGGAAGAGGATGGTGTGGGCAGCCTTCCTTCCCCCCACGCACGGCAGGGAGGACTCGGGGCGGGGTGGATCGGGGCTTTTACCCCTCGCCCTGGCACGGCCTCTCGGGCTGAGCCCCGGAGTGGGGAGCTGGGGGGGGGATGCACATTGCTGCCCACCCCAGCACGGACGGGACCGGGGCCCCATCCGGCACGTGCAGGGTTGGTGGGAGCTTTTCCACGGGCTCTGGCTGAGGCTCTGCTCCAAACCGTTTGCATCCTTGGCAAGGAGGGACAGAGGCGCTGGCCTTCCCCAGCCTGGCCTCACTCGTGGTGCTAATTAAGGAGGTTGGAGCTGGCAGGGCTGCGCTCCCCATGAGTCGCTTAATGGGGAACAGATTCCCCCAGCGCGGGAGGGCCCTGCGGGCTGGCCGTGCCGTGTGGGCTTGGGTCCTGGTGTGGGAAGGGGGTGGCACGCACCCCATACACCCTAAGCACCCCCAGCTCCCCCCCTTTGCTCTAGCATCAAATGCCCTTTTATCGCTGCTCCCAAGGGACCAGGTCCCCGCGCAGCAGCTCTGTCCCCCCGCCGTGGCTTGAAACTCATGGCCAAGGCTGAGTGGGGAGGTGGGGAGCAGAGCTGGGCTCTTCATGGAGCGTGATGTACTGCTGAGTGTATGATGTGATATTCACGCCTACGAATGTACCGTAGTGGTGGCTGCCTTCGAAAAAACCCAAATAAAATAGCAGTTGCCAGTGCAGGGCTACCGAAAAGAGCAGCTCAGCCCTGCAGAGTGGTGCTCTGCAAACGTACCCTTGGAGAGGTCCCACCTCCGCCACTGGCTCCGTGGGGCTGGACACTGGCAGGGGCAAAGCCATTTTTTTTTCCAGCTCCTACCCCAAGCCTGGGGCACACTTGCTGCCCTGAGCAGTGCTGGCTGCTCTGCTCATGTCCTGGGTGCTCCTGAAAATCACAGGGACGGTTCTGAGGTGTGGGAATGATGGACCAGAGCGGGGAATGATGGACCAGAGCGGGGAATGATGGACCAGAGCAGGGAATGATGGATTAGAGCAACCCAAGTCCCCGGAAAGGGCTTGAAAAGCAAAGTTCAAGCCTTCCTCTGGATGCAGGCTGATGCTGACCATCCACCTTGCAAACCACCGGGGAAGGCGAGAGTTAAACCCTCCTGCCTGAGAATTAATTAACAACAGATGTGCTCTGTTTTAACTAATTACTCTCCTGCCAGCACTTGGTTTTACGGTTCTCTCAGAGCCAGGAGCCGTAGCACAGTGCCCACATGGATGCTGGCCCCGCAGGCTGGGCTTTACTGGGCACTCTGGGCTTGCCTGCCCTCCTTCCCCAGCCTGCCTGGGCCCTGTTTGCTGTCTTAAGAGAAACAATTCAGTGAAATGGGCTAAAATTCATTAAAAGGTCACGTCACCTAAACTGGCTGCACCTCTGCTGCGGGGCTCCTGTCTAGGGACGCAGCCAGTGTACGGCGAGATGTACAAGGAGAGGCTTGGGGATGGTGCAGGATCCATGGCAGGCAGGTGGGAAGCCCTTGTGCTGCAGGGCTGGCTCGTCCCATCGCCCGGAGGTTCCTGGGCACCCCCTTGCCCCATGCTGCGGGCGGCAGGAGGACGCTGGATGGGAAGAGCGGCTTGGACGCGCCTCTGCTCCTGCTTTCGACAGCCTGAGCTATTTCTGTCCGCAATCACAATCAATAAAGTAAGTGAGAGGATTTTTTTCTTTTTATTTTTCCACTCCAAATACTTTCTTCATCCTGTTTCCTCCCAGTTCACACGGCGGACTGGGGAGCGCTCCAGCAAGGAGGCCCACGAAGCTGTCTCCTCCTCCTCCTCACCGCCAGTGCAGTCCCCTGCTCCTGCTCCCACTCCTGCTCCCACTCTTGCCCCAGCCCCACGCAACCCCGATGGTCCCTTCTAATTCACTGCAATCCAAGGGGCAGGTTTTGCTGGGGGGGGGGGGGGGTGAGAACAGCATCGCACATGTATGTGCGCGCACACACACACACGAAAACACTTTTAGAGCCAAAGCAAAAAATATAAAACTAGGTCTTTGGAAGACACGGCGGCTCATGTAATCCCAGGTTCTGCTGGGCTGCCTCCGCGCAGCGCGGTGATGGGGGGGACGGGCCGAGGGGAGCCGACTGCAGTCTATTAAACTTCCTTTGAGAACCTGCCAGACTGACAACAGCTGGAAGGAATTAACGTCTCGGGTCCACCAGCTCCTCTCCTCGCTTTCACCCTTCCCCAAAAACGAGCTTGAGGCCACAGGCCCAGCAGCATCACTTTTTCCCCCACTCCTTGGCATCCGACAGTATCTGGTCCGAGCTGATTTCTCCTTTGATCCTGTACCTGCCAGAAGCGTGAGCATCTGATGATGGGAAAAAATCCCAGTGCCTGCGCCAGCACGAGCACCTGGTTTGGGTCCCTTGTGTCCTAGAGGGTTAGGACCAAGGTGGGGTGTCACCATGGCACTGCAAGGTGACTTTAAGCCATGTCGCACCTTGCAGCCTGCTTGCTGTCACCCTTGGGTGTCCTCATGCTGTGCATGCACCCATGCCAGCGGGACCCTCAGAGCTGCCTGTCCCCTGCTCGTGGGGACCCACAGCCCGGCGCGGGGGTGCTGCCAGCCCGGCAGCCTGGCCCCTTGGCTTGGCAGGAGCTGGGTCGGGTGGGACAGCTCTGGGCTGCTGTTGCCAGCAGAGATTGCACAGAAAGTTATCGTGCCTCGAGGGAAGGGGGGTGCAGAAGCTGTCTGAGCTCGGCGATAGCTGAAGCAGTGCAGAATTGGCAAACGCCGGAGGGTTTGCTGCCAAACGGCAATCTGCCTGCAAGCGCCGGCTCCTCCAGCCAACCTTGGAGGCTGGGACCCAAGCGAAGACCATATATCCCCACGTTCTGCCTTGCTACCAAGTTGGAGAAAGAAAAATGCAGAAACGCTCGTGTTAACCCTCTCCTGGATGCCTGGGGAGGAGCGGAGAGCAGCCCCGTGAGCCCCTCACCCTTATGCACTGCCAGAGACCTGGGCAAAGAGGGCAGGAGAGGGCTTTGCCCCCAGAGAAACGCTGAGACCCTGAGGGACACAATAAGGGACAAAGCCAGGATGCTCAGGACAGCTGGACTGGTGGCCCATGGGGTCATATACAGGTATATACTCGTAGGCACATATATACAGGGACCACTGCTCAATTTAATGCAACCCCTTCAGCCTCCTGCCCGAAGGCAGAGAAACAAGGTGGAAGCCCAGCTGTAGGAGAGCTGGACAGACACACAGCCCCCATCTCGTCCCGGTGGGTATTTTCCCTCGCCCAAGCGCATCCTGGAGCTCAGCATCACCGCGGGCTCCAGCTGAAGGGGATTCTGCCTCCCGGGTGGTGCCAGGGCTCAGGGCAGAGCCAGCGGCTGGAAAGAGAAGATCCATCGGGTTGTGTGGGAAGCAGATGAGTTTTCCAGCATCAGAGGTCAGGAAAACGAGAGAGAGAAACAACCACATGAGAGGGGTTGATGGTGGGCTCGGTGTGTGGGCTGGTCCTCCCACCGCGGCTGCCCGGGGAAGGCAGGGCAGCCCTGGGCACGGGCACACCGGGGCTGGGGCATGGGGTGGGTGGATCCTGGGCCAGCAGCACTGTGCCTTCGTGCATCACCATTGCCAGGGCTAATTACATCCAGTGGGCTCCTACTTACGAGCCCCACGCTGGGCGTGGGGTCCTCTGTGCGTGCAGAGCAGGGGCCTGAACCAGGAAAGGTCGCTAATAAAATTGAGTGACTTTATTTTTGTTTTAATAATATTTCTTATGCCTGCAACACCTTAACGTACACCTTATTTCATCTATGGAGCTGATACGAACCCCATCAGCTCAAGCACCTCCATTTTTTTCTTGCTAGCAAAAGCTGCAGCCGTTGCATGAGTGGCTTTGGAGTGTCACCTCGTCCCTCTTGGCCATGCGACGCCGAGGGCTGGGGCACGATGCCGAGGGCTGGGGCACGATGACAAGGGCTGGGGCACGATGCCGAGGCCCCGAGCTGCCCGGCCAGCGCAGCGATACCTGCCTTGCAGAGCAAGCAGAGACTTTTCCGTGGGGCTCGTCAGGAAGAGGTGCCTCATAAACCCAAATAGTGATTTCCTGCTGCAGTCGGTGGGAGTTGTTTTCTTTAAAAAAAATGCAGCTGAAACCGGAGAGGAGATGGAGTTAGCTTAAATATCTGGGAGCTGGGGAGTTTGCCGTGTGTGAGACAGCGCCAGCAGCCAACACACACACATATACACACACACGCACCCGCCTGGGATGCCAACATTTGAAAGCCATTAACAGGAATATTTTGGGAGGAAAAAATTCGGCCCAACCTTTAACCCCACACAGAAACGCGCTGAACAGCCCCGGTGAGTTATAGAGTGAAAAAAGTGGCACCATTTTTTTCTTTTGAGACCAAAGTGCTCGTCCCTGCTAAGCAGGGAAAGTTGGCACACGTTGCGCACACGTGTGTGACAGGGCAACCAGCCACTCGCCTCCCACGCGTTAATTCACTCTTATTTACATGCTGGGCCTCAAATGGTCTCCTGCTCACCCCCACCCTGCTTCTCCATGGGCATGGACACAGTGGTGGGGTGTGGAGGTGACCAGAGACTCCTGTTTCCTCTGTATATATATATATATATATTTTTTTTTTTTTCATATATGTGTGTGTGTCAGACCCTACTGTGTGATATATAGTCTGTCTGACTGTATGTGTGTGTATATATACACATATATTCATGCATATGTATATATAGACACATGCACATATATATAGAGAGAGACACATAAATATGTGTGTGTGTGTGTATATATATATACACACACACATATTTTTTTGTGCATCATTTATTTGTGTATATATATTTTTCTACACCCACCCCAGTGGTACTATCACCTGCATTATCATGTTGTCACAGGCTCTGCCCCCAGAGCGGGCGCTGGGTTTCATTTGCCCGTGGGTGGGTTTCCCCTCGGCGCTGGGCTGCCCTGCTCCAGGGCTGGGTTTCCCGTGGAAAGCTGAACCTCCCGCCCGATTGCCAGGGCTCAGCGATCCCGGAGCCATCCCCTGCGCTGCCATTTGGTGTTAATTATTTGCTGGCACTGCTGATGCCGTGGGGGGGATGCTGGTGGCTCCCAGCAGGTCCAAGCTCCATTTCCACCCAAGGCCCATTGATTTTCAGGCTCGTTAGTGCCTGAGCCTGTTCCATGGCGATGGGCAATGAAGGATTATTTTTTTTTATATATATATATATTTTTTTTTTTTTTATTTAAGGCTCGTTTAAAGCATACTGAGTCCTCAGCGTGGCTGGGTGTCTGCGCCTCTGCCTGCTGCTAAGGGGAGATACGCAGCTAACGTGTCTGGCTCGGTTATTTTGCTCAGGATTTTGGCAGCACGGAGGGAACTCCTGTAACACACGCTGAGCTGAGCGTGCAGCCCCTCGGCCCAGCCGGGACCCGGAGGCTCAGCCGTGCTAGCCATTGCCCGGCTAACCCCACTCTGCCTTCCAGCCACCTTTGGTCCCCCTGCAATACCCCGGGGGCTATCGCAGCGCTGCCTCTCTGGGTGTGCTCAGCTCCTCCCGGGCCTCCCGCCCCAGCCGGGAGCTGCTCTCCCCTCGCCGCACGTCAGCCGGGCAGCGAAGCCGCTCAGAAATGGCTTCCAGATGTTGCAAACAACTGGCTCCCTCCCGCAGCCCGGAGCAGCTGGGGCGCACGAGCCCTGGGCACGTTTCCCCGGGTCCCTCCCGAGCCCCAAAGCAGAGGCTGCCCCTCAAATCCAGTTTGGCTTTCGGGGCAGCTGCCGGAGAGCAGCCCTTGCCCCTGCACACCGGCGCCTTTCGACGCCCGATTGCCCAAGGTGTGAAGTTCTTTGGCTGCTCCCACCTGGCTCATCTAAAATCGGAGATTTGAGGGTATTTTATTGGCATGCTGCTGCCCTCTAGTGAAGGGATGCCCAGCCAGCCCAGTCTCCCCGCCACGCTCGCACTGGGCCCAGTTGCCCGACGGACAGTGGCCACTCCTTGAGCCTCTGGTTTGTTCCTCGAGTGGAAAATCAAGACATGAGCATCGCGCTTTTAGTGCAGAAGTGCCCAGCACCTGCAGCTCTCAGTGACATCCAAAGACACCCATTGCATCAGCAAAGATTTTACACAACTTGCTCTGAAGCAGTTTCTAGTCTAAAAGCACCAAATCAAAAAAGAAATCATTGTAAGAGAGATTAAAAGAGATGTCAGAGGCTGCGCTGGCAGCAAAAGTGCTGGTCGGTCCTGCCCACCCCATGGAGCTGTGCCCTGTCTCAGCTGCGGCAGTGACACCCCATTGAACAGGGGGGTCCTTGGGGCTGCTTTGCTATGGGGTGGGTTTTGGTGCCAGGGACCAGCCAGGTGCTCGGTGTTAGCAGTGGGTGATGGAGATGGAAGAGGAAATGTCCCAGCCACGAATCACCTGGTAAGGGGCGGTGACAGGGAACCACCTGCCCAGGGGCTGGGGTATAAAGGGCTCTCGGGAAGATGGGGCTCCCTTTACCGGGATCTGTGGGACAAGCTCTGTGGGGAGCAGCCAAGGTAAGTGTGTGCTCTGCTTCCCCCAGTAAAAATCAGGGTAACCCCGGGCTGGCCGTGGGAAGGTGGGGAAGCTGATTTCCTCCTTGCATGGGCTGTGCTGAAGAGGTAGTTGGCTTCTGTGATTTTGGGGGTTGAATCCTTCTGTTCTGCATAGAGCTCTCTGCCCTAAAGCCGTACTGCTTTCTTTTTGCACTTCCCAACTAGGTTTTGCTCTTCTCTGAGTCCTAGGGCTCCCCTGTAGCAGTTGAGATAAAATAAACTGCTTTCTGGAGGTTGTGCTGGGGCTTGGTGACAGCCAGGTTCCTATGGTGGCCGTTGTCTCTGCTCTTCCCTGAAAACTTGTACCTCTGGAAAGGCCTGAGGGTCCCCGAGTGCCTCTCACAGCCCTGCCCAGGGGCTGTTTGCCCAACTAGCTTCATCCCAGGGTTGCTTCCAAGGCAAGAGATATTTGATGCTCCACTCACTGCCCTGATCTGAAGGACCACACCAGGTCCCCCCAAATCCCCAGCTCAGCATTCTCCATCCCTTTGTCTCTGAGCAGTCCCACAGTGACCATACTGCTGCCCATAGTGGTGGCTGCATTTCAGAGGATTCCTATTTACACGGCATTTTAAAATCCTCCACTAAGTATGTCCCAGTGCACACCACGGCCACCTCTGTTCCCACTTACTGGGTGCAGAGCGAGGCTGGCTTTGTGGGTACAGCACTTCAGACAGGAGGGTTAGCTCCTGTCTCACATTGCTCAGGTGTCAAGGAGGAATGAAAATCCTCCTCCCCTTTCTCTCCAGCCTGTTTGGATTGCAAATCCCTGCCCTGCAGAGTGCCAGGCACAGCACTGCTCTGATAGCCCAATGCCCAAGCTCCTGGCTCTGCAGGGATGGCACCGGGGCTGGGAGGAGACCCCTCTCTGCATCCCCATCCTGCAGCCTCCTCCTTGAGAGCAAACGCCCATGGGAGAGAGGAAGCAAATGAGGGAGGTGAGCAGTTAAATCTCAGTATTTCTTGGTTGTAAATGGGAGCTGTTTTGGCCACAGGGCTTGAATAGCCCCTGGATTATTTTTCTGCTTTAAAAGTTTCAAGCAGCCTTGCAGCTGCCTGGCAGGGCACATCCTGGCTCAGTCCCCCAGCGACACATCTGGGGTCAATGCACCTCTGTACCGGCCATAAATCCCTCTGGACTCATCCTCCTGGGATGCAGATGATCCCCTTCCCTAACAGAGAGGACTACAACCACCCCTCCATCCCCATGAGGGCACTGACACTTAATACAACTGCTCTGATCCCAGTTGCTGCCCTACAGAAATAGCTGTGGGCTCAGTAGAGACTTGCTGTGACCATCCCTGCCTGGTGCCCCTGTGGTGTTTGCTGAGTGTGCGTAACACACCCGCACAGCAATGTCCCATAAAGTTTGCAGTTTATGTCCCCTTGGTTTTATATTTACATTGAGTTATTTTCAATAAAGGTGGGGTTTTTTTATTGTCTGAACTATTTCATGTTCAATAAAGGTTGTTATTGATGATGGTTCAATATAGCATCATAAAAATTGCACGTGGCAGAAATATAATGAAATGCCCTTTCACAATAGTGTTGCACAAAGTAAAAAACCAAACCCTATGCTAAATTCTCACTTAATAAAACCCCTTGTGCAGATGGGGGAAACTGACAGAGCATGGAATATTTCACCCCTTTTTCTCCTAGGAGCTGGGTATCCTGTGGCAGCTGGCACAGCCTCCTCAGGGCTCTCCTCCCAACTGGACACAGGTGACAGAGAAGCCAGACTGGGTGGGGAGGGTCCTGCTTTTTGCCCCATATAGTCAATTTTGCTGAGACACAGACCAGGTTTTTAACTTTCCCCCTGCATGGCTTTTAGAGAGGCTGAGGCAGCCTCCTCTGATGGCCACCACAAACCCATGGGAAAAGACAACAGCTTGGCTGTGGCCATGTGCTGGAGGTAAGGGCAGACTCCCCGGGGCTGTGTTCAGCACCTGGGCTTGCTGCTTGCTGCTCTCTCCTGCCCAGAGCTGCTGGGCTCTGGGTGGAGCAGACTGGATCCCCCCAGCAGCTTGGCAAGAGCAGAGGATCAGCCCCTGAAACTGGAACAGAAGCAGAAACCAGTCACTGTGGTGCACAGGGGGTTTGGCCAGCTTGGTGGCACCAGGTGTCACAGAGGATGAAGGCTCAGCAGTGGCAACAAGAGCATCTGGAAGGAAGGTGGGTGCTGCCAGCAGCTCCTGGATCCTCAGCTGTGCTTAAATCCTTCAGAGGGAGATACCACAGCAAAGGCAGCTGGGCTCTGCTGCTCCCCTGCCCACAGAGCTGCCAGCCCAACCCTGAACACCTGCGTGTGCCTAGAGCACAAAGTTATTCATCCTTCCCAAACCTCTCCCTTTTCCCTACCAGATCCAGGGGTAGCCCCTTCTGCACAAACACAAGAACAAAATAAATGTGCTGATGGGGCATAAAACTCTGTGCACCGGGGGTTACAGAGGGACTTCTCCTGCAATGCACCTATTCTGTAGCTGTCCCATCTGGATATGGTTTTCTAAGTTATCTGGACATGTAGTGCCAGCCTTGCTGGGGGACATGGATGGCTGGCCTTGTGGTGGCACATGGGTGAGTGTCCCACCACGTCAAGGTGGGCAGGGAACGGACAAACTCTTCAGCAGCCCCAGAAACAATATAATTTCTAAGCCATGACAGGGAAATAGGCACTCACGGCATTTGCTCTGCACTTTGGCAAATTCCTTCTGCTTTTAGCCCAAATGAGATGCTCTGGCTAACGTGGGGCGGCAGGTTTGCAGGCTGAGCTGGCACCTTCTGCCTGCACACGTATTCCAGCAATCCCGGGGGAAAGGGGAGGAATAACTAAAAGTTGGCTGTTAGTTGGTACCAGCTTCAAGGACTTCTCCCTGCAGACGAGCCTGGAGGTGTGAGTAATGAATAAAAGTAGTAAGATGGGGAAAAAAAAAAATCTATCAGGTTCTTCTTTTGCCAGTATCCCCAAGTATAAAAGAAAAAAACCCTGTTCCTTTGTCCCCTCACTTGCCCTCTACAGATGCACATGCAAAATCTAATTAAAATTTAGCAAAAGGGGAAAAAAAAAAATGACACAGGGTTTTTAGCTTTAAAAAAAGAGAGAGAGAAAGAAAGAAGATCCTTAACAAAGGCCATAATATTAACAGGGCTGATTCGTCAGCCGCTACCTGATAATATAGAGTTGAGCGAGCTTTATTAACGTTGGAAGCCTTGGCTCTTTGTTAATTACGGGCTTTGCTAATGATTTGGAATATTGGTCGGTTCTGGGGGATGTTGATGAATAGAGACCTCGCCAAGATTTATTCCTAATTATCTCATTTGTCTCCCTCCATTACTTTTTATGGCTGAAATTTATGGAGCTATTACCAGGGACCTCGCCACAGCTCTGAGATGATTTGGGAGAAGAGAGATGTTTAATAATAATAACAATAATAATAATAATAAAAGCTAGATTAATAGGAAACTGATTACATGGTGGCGGGGGGCCATTCCTGGGTGACCCCTGGTCCCAGAGGCGCGTGGTCCCCGATGCTCCCCTCGAGCCTCCCCATCCCTGGGAGGGAACAGTGTCCTTGCCCAGTAGCCAAGGGACCTCTGGAGGTGCTGAAAGGGCCGTTGGGAAATTCCTTCTGGCACCTGTAAGAGTTGGGAAGCTCCTTTTGGAGGAGATGGCAGAAATCTAGCAGGTTTTTCATGCGTGGCTTGTCCCCATCCAGGTCTCCTCCCTCCCCTCCTGAGCCGCTGCAGCCACACCGCGATGCTCTGGCTCCTGCTGCAACCCACAAGCTGAAGTTAGTGACAACACCAACACCCCCGAAGCACCCCAGGGACGTTCACCTAATCCCTGATGTTTCCATTTCCTCACTCATCCCACCAAAATAATTCAATGCTCTAATATCCGATACCCCGTGCCGTTCATAGGGGGTTTTGCCGTGTCCCCACGAGGGGTGGTGGCTGTGGCAATAACAAGTCACATCTGCCACCCCACCACGGGCTGTGCCAGGAAAGCCCCGTCCCGGGGCCAGCACTGAGCCCACCACCCTTTAATTATCATGCAAAGCAATTAGTTTTTTCTCAGCTGCGCTGCGGACTAATTCTCTCCCAGAATCTCCCAGTAAACATTTTCCCAGTACTATCAAATTTGCCACACAAAGGAGAGCTGGGGCTGCAGCTTATCTCCGCGGAGTATTATTCCCCCATCTTCCAGCGTGTAAACCTACTCTCGTCCCGATAAGAGGCCTCACACAAAAGATCAAAGGCAGCAAGACTCTTACGGAGAGGAGGGTTTTCTTCTTTTTTTTTTCTTTTTCTTTTTTTAGTGTTGTTATAAATTTACAGATCCAGAAGAAGCTGCATTCCCACCCAGTAATGCAGATTAAAATAATTACCCACAGCCGGTTTCATTAGCCGAGAGGAAAAAAATATCAGCATTAGCAATCCAGGGAACCCCAAATTACAGCATCCCTCATGGGGACTTCCCTGTCTCCGTTCCCCTCCAGCCCCATCATCCCCACAGCCATCCCAGGCATGGGACAAGGGCAAGCACAGCCACCACATACCTGGATTGTGGAAGAAGAGAATTTCCCACTGAGAAAGTGAGGATTTGCTGGATTTCTTTGGGATTTGGGGCTGTTCATGAGGTCCCTGACGGCTCCAGAAATGTGTCCCCATCACAGGCGTCGATCGCTGTGGGGGCATCGGTGGTTTGCTCGGAGCTCCGGCACCCCGTGCCCGCACAGCTGGACCCCCTGTGCCCCTCGCTGCAGCTCTAGCCATTTGTCAACCTGAGACACATCAACCAGCTTCTGCAAAAAATGTAACAGGGAAAAGAGGGAAAAATATGGCAATTATTGAAATAAAATACATCAGTGCTTTTGTTGTTGTTAAATAATGTGCTTTTCCTCCCTGGATGGAAAAGGAAGGGGCTGTAAAGCTCACCAGCACAAAATGCTTCGACTGGGGTTAAACAAAGCGGTCTGGTGGACCCCCAGCACTCTCCCCAAAGCCCAGGTTTTGTTTTCTCCCTCCCCATTTTGGCTGCCAAACCAAAACCAGCCGTGCCAGCACATGGTCATCTCTGCCCCGTGGCACATCCCTGCCAGCCCCGTCCCCAGCGCGTCCCTCACAACTCACGGATGCTCTGAGCCCCTTTACGCTTCCTGGGTGCTGCAAAAGGGACTTTACACCCATTTTTTTTCCTCCCTCTTCATTTGCACCCAGATGAAGGTTGGTGCAAATGAAAACCAGGGCTGCCTGGAAGCTAAGGGAGCTCTTGCCTCCTCCGGGTCGGGAGGAAGAGGGACAGCGATTGCCGTGGCTATTTCTGGGACGGTGCTCGGAGGTGACAGTGGTGGCGATGGATGGGACAGTGATGGACGTCAGGGCATCCCACCCTCCTGTCCCAAAACAACCCCAGGGATGTCCACTTAAACCCACGCCCCCAGCACCCCGCAGACCCCAACAAGCCCCTGGGGACCAAGATGATGCTCAGACCCCTCTGCCCTCATTTTGTCCCCCAGAGCCGGGTACCAGCCGGGTACCAGCTGAGGATGGGGCTCCAACACAGGAGCGAGAGCAGCCCCTTCCCGCCTGAGCTGCAGCTCGTCAACACAGATGGCAAAATCTAAATGTTATGATAAGGTATTTCTCCCAAATTTCCATCTTAATAGAATTACGAGCCTGTAATTACCCTACAAGCCTGAAAACCTGCCGGAATCCCAATTAGGAATCTGAGGACATAATTGGCCCCTAATTAGAAAGATTTGTCAAATGTGAACAATTTTCTCACCTCTTCTTTTTTTTTCTTTTCTTTTCCTCCTCTTCTCCCCCTGCTGAAAATACAGATATTTTCTCTTCCCCTCCGCCTCTTTCCCCATAAATGGGGGCTCCAATCTTCCAGCTGCACCACGCTCCGCATCCCACTCCTTCGGGCTCTTGGGAAAGATGAACTCCGTAGCAGCTGTTAAGTCATTTTTTTATATTTCCTGGAAAACTGCACTATTAAAAAATTTTTTAAATATAAAAAATACAAAAGAGAGAGGGAGACACCTGCAAAACTGCAGCCTTGGGGTTTTGGCTTTGCTCCCGCTGCAAGGATGGGCACTGGTGGGCTGGCCAGGGCAGCGAGGCTGCTGCTGAGCAGCTTTCAGGGCTGGGAGATGTGGAGAAGGTGGTGGATGCTGGGCACAGCGTGCCGTGGTAAGGGGCATCGCCCCCGTGGCCATGCTCCCCAGGGGGGTTGGAGGGGTTTGGGGAGCAGGCGCTGTAGCTGGGCTGGGGCACAGCGGGGTGCAGGGGCTGGCATGGAGCAGCCCTGCTCCCACACGGCAGCAGCACGGCCAGATCCAGAGCAATTCCTCTACCAAAACCAGGTGTTGAGCTTAAACACGGTGCCAAGCCAACGCTGGCACAGACCCACAGCGACCCGCGAGCCCCACAATGCCCATGGCACACACAGACAGCCAAGGTTTGAAAATCCACCCCGGGAGCGAAGCCACAGTGGTTCCCGTGAGCACCCAGGCAGGGACGTGCACGCAGCCACCTCGGGGTGCCCATTTCAGAGAGGATGGGCCCTCACCCCTGCAAAGCAAGCGGCCAGGTGACACCCCGAGGGGCTTGGGGCTGAGGAGGACCCGTTTAAGGGAAAACTTTGCTGCCCCAGCAATGAGCTGCTCCTATCACCTGCTGCCTGGCAGGAAAGATGGAGCAAGGCACCCCTGTCCCTGTCCCCCTGCCCAAACCCCAGCTGGAACCACACGCCACCCCAGTGCTGTGCGCTGGGACTGAAGCCTCCCTCCCTCTTCTTCCTCCTCCTCCTCCCACCAGAGGCTCTTTAGTTAAAAGCGACAACAGGAGGGGAGGGATGGGGGGGATAGGGGGAAGCCTGGTTTTCCTAATTAACAATTAGCACAGAGTGTGCTGCTAATTATGTGGTTCCATGTAATTAAGAAGCTAATTAGTGCAGTGTCAATTAAGATTTAATTAGTACCCTTGTCAAAAATACTTGAAAGCACAGTTTATATGCAAGTACTTCAATATTTCAATGGTCATGATCTCCCCGACGCGGGGAGCGCCTGCTTGCCAGCCCTCGCCGGAGCCTGCTAACAGCTCTCCTGAGTTTATTGATATTGTCCTTTAAAACGCTGTCGCGTGTATCTCTGTGACAGCCACTTGTACTGACGCTGCAGGCAGCCGGCGCTGGTGACGTGGCAGAGTTTTGCTTCCCACCGCGACGATGCTCCCACCGGCATCCCCAGGCCTGCACCGCGTGGGCTTGAAGCCTCCCTTGGCCCGAGCCGCCCATCACAGAACCAGCAACACCAGCAGGTGCTGGGAGTACAGGGCCATCGGGGCTTTCTTCACCATCAGCCACCACTGAGCAGCTCTGCACAGCCCTGCGTTGCCCCAGCCCATGCACTGGCAGCTGCCTCACCTCTGAGGAGCTCCCAGGCTCTTTGAAAAGCCAGCATGCAACACCCACAGCGGTAATATTTTGGGCCCCCAAATGCTTTTATTCTAATCATCATCCCTGCTATCTCCAAAGATGACAACGACCTGCCATGGGCAGTGCCCAGAGCTGACCCTACGTCCTTCCAGCCTGGAAAATAGTAGAGGAGCTGGACCACACCGCACATCCCCAAAGGGACACCTCGGACCAGCGCTGGCCGTGCTGCTCAGCGGGGCTGTGCCCAAAGATGCTGCTTCACTGCGCTCCAGAGCCTCCTGCCACAAAGATGGGACAGCAAAGGGTCCCAAAAAGCCTCAAGGTGCTGAAGGCAGAGCAAGAAGGAGATGTGAAGGAAGGATGGGGAGAGCCAGGGTGAGTAATTTCCACCCCAACACCTGTATCAGCAGCATTTCTCCAGTGCAGAGGAAAACCTCCCTGGGTCCGAGCTCAGCCCTGGCGAGGGGTCCCACAGCTGCCCGCGGTGCTCCTGGCTCAGGATCGCCCAGGAATTCCTCATGTCAGGACAGGCGTGGGCTGAGGCAGAAGGAGGAAAGGAAGAAATATGTCGAGGGCTCTCAAGGCTTCAAGAGACATAAACAAAAACCCACCTACACAAACAAACCAAGGAAACACTCTACAGTTTGTAAATCATCCTCTGCAAGCGGCTCAAAGGCTCCCGGGCCCAGAGACGCAAGGAAACGAGCCAGCCGCTCGCTATTTTTCAGCTTGAAGGCGCGGGGCTGCTTGCAGGGCGCGAGCTCGGACGTGCCATGACAGCAGCTGGGAGGGGAAACAACTTCCCAAACTCCCAGCTGGCTTCATGCACCCCTGGGAGCCCTTCATGCACCCCTGGGAGCCCTTCATGCTGGCACAGGAGCCGCTGTTTGTCCTGTTCTCCTCCAGCAAACCCCTACCCTCACCCTGGGCACTTCCCCATGTGTAAATCCACCCCCAAGCACATGTGCGCCGTGGGGCTTGCAACCTCCAAAGCCCACGCCAGCAGATTAAAGCCTGGCTCACTGGTTGCCGCATGTTTTGGGTCTTACCTATTCATTTTATGCACTGTGACAACACATACTTGGCTTGGTTGGGCACCAGGTTGTTGCACCAAGCACTAACCGGTCCCAGAGGGCATCCCCCAGCACACCCCACGGCCCCATCAGCCACACGGACATCTGGGGCTTTGGCGTTTTCACCGACCATCCCACCCCTTGCTGAGCGAGTATTGCCAAGAAATGAACAACTCAAGCATGGACTGGAGGGTTTTATAGTCTCAAGAAGGCTTGGGAGCAAGGTTGTCCACAGAATAATCTCCTTGGGCAGATAAAAAACCTTCAGAAAGCTGGTTTGTGCTTTTTGAAGCAAGGCCCAGTCCTCCAAGTGCCACAGTCGAGCAAAACCTCACTCAGGACGTGGCACAGAGTCCCAAACGTACGTGCACAGAGCTTGACTGCAAAATGACAGCTCGAAACAGCAGCTCCCAGTGCCAGGCTGGGAAAACCTTGTCCTGCTTGGCCTAATCCCCAGGCACAGCTTCTTGGAGGCAGCATCTCAGGCTGGAGCCCAGTGGAGCGTCACTGGGAGATGGACCATTTCCCCACAGCACCAGAGGGTTCAGCTCCTGCCCAGGTGACAGCAGTGGGTTTTACACCCCAGGGAGCAACATGGGAGGATTTCTTGCCTCTTTGCTAATTGTCTCTCTGCTGGTAGCTTTCAGCGATACCTTGAATAGCTGAAAAAACCCTGAGAGACTAAAATAGGGTCGGGAGAGTCCCCCAGAGTAACCCCAGGAAGAAACCAGCCAGGAAAGAAACAGAGACCAAGACAGCATCAGAGTCAAATAGCCAGGGGCTCTTGGTGCCAGCCACAGGAGGGGACCCCCCATCTGCTCCCCAGACAGAGCTGGGACCCTGTATTTTGGGGGCTGGTGGGGATGGACCTTGCATCGCCCCGTGGCTTTGAGCAGGGCTGTCCCCCACGCTCGGGTCCAACAGGTCTTTGCCGTCCCACCCCGGGCACGCTGCCGCAGCCCCGGCTCCAACATGGAAGAGGGGAAAAGAAGACGGGAGCTGGAGCAGCTCATCCTCAAAGCAGCCACAACCAACCCACCTCCCAGCTGGAGCTGAGCTCAGCGAAGCCACCACTCCAGAGCCGCACGGACAGAGGGATGGGGAGTCTGGGGAGCGTGGAGGAAGCACAGGAGGTGCTGGGATTTTTTTCCCCCCTCACCCTTTCCCTTCTCCCTCCCCCCTGCCTTGTACGTGGCTGAGCCGCCTGCTCTCCCACAACGGCTGCCAAAATACAGCGAGACAGGGTATAATTACAGACACTTACTGCGGCCATTACACCACCAGCACGGTCTGCGCAAAGTGACACACGACCCGTCAACTCCTTATTCACGCCATTAAGGGGACTCATTAGCATCTTCGCTCAGAAGCAAAATTACCCTCACTGCTCATTTCAAGATGTCATAAATTTTAATTTAGGACCCAAAGATAGCACAATGGGAGCGAGCTGGCTCTCTCCTGCAGTCGCTGGCTGGCTGAGGGAGGTGGTGGGAGGGAGGTGGTGGTGCTGGAGGGGGGAGGAAAGAGAAATGAAAGGGCTGGTTTGATAAAAGATGGTGGGGTTTCAAGGAGAGATGGGGAAGGAGGGAAAAGATGTGCCCCAAAGGTCAGGCAAGTGCTGTGCCCCGTTGGAGGCAATGGAGGAGGAGGAGGGAGCCTGCTGAGGGACGAACGCTGCCCCGGGATGAGTGGGAGAGCAGGGGCAGTGCTGGCTCCTGCCAGGGCACAGCACGCAGCAGACCCCGAGCTTTGAGCCACCCGCACAGCCCAGCATCACAGCTTGGTCCTTCCAAATCCCTTTCCCCAGGAGACTGCCCTGGCACAGCAGCATCACCCAGGGCTCGGCACTGGACCTACTATCCAGGTTATTTGCAGCCTGTGGCTCAGCAGAACAGTGGAAATGTGCTATAACCCCCAAGAAAAGGTTGCTTTTATTCTAGAGTGAAAGTAGGTGCTGGAACTGCAGCTGCACGGGACACACAGGAGATCGTAGAGAAACTTTTACTAAAGCCCTTCCAGCCCATCTCCCCCAGGGTTAAGCCCTGATAACCCCCCTGTGCTCTTCCTGACGGGTTTTTGGTAACCTACCCATGCCAGGGTGACCACGGTCACCCCTTTCCCCCCACCCCAGCCCATGGGTGCCCACTTAAACCTGCACAACGAAGGAGAGATGCCTCCTCTCCCACCTTCCCTGCAAACTCTGCCAGGACCAAATGCAATTACAAACCTCTTAAACTTTACCAGCTACCAGGCTCCGTGATTAATGAGTTCAAATGTCCACATCTTTAAAAAACAGGGAGGGGAGAAAGAATTAGAAGCAAAGCATCTCCAATTACAGGCAGCTGAGGGACTCTGGCCCACTCCTGTGCTATAAGAACATATATCCAGAAAGGTTATGTTAATTTTTAATGTACAAGACCATAATTAATTTCTGGAGCTGAGGCTGGATTAGCAGAGAGTGTAAATTCCAGCCTCAGCTCGAGCTGCTGATAAACCAACACCGCTGAGGGTTGGGGCCGGGGGCTCCCTGGGGCCAGAGCAGCACTGTGCCAAGGCCACGGCTCTCGGTGGCTCCTGGGGACATCGTGTCCCCACACATGCACCCAGCAAAAGCCCCTCTTCCAGCCCTGGGACACGGTGCTGGTGGCACCAGGGATGGGGTTGCCACAGAGGGTCCCAGCCACCCCTTCACCATGTCCGGCATTAGGGATGCTAAAAGCATCCAAAGCTGCTTTGAAAAGATAAAAATACAAAATAATCCCTCCAACGGCCTTTGGAGAGACTGCAAGGAAAGGGTCCGGACCCGGCAGGCGAGGATCATGTGGCCTGGAAATACAGTAAGTTTTTAAAGGAAAGAAAAGGCTCCATTATTCTCCCATTAAACTCTCCCCAGCTCTCCCCCTCTCTCCTTTCCCTCTGTCAGTCTTTCGTTTGCTCGCTGACTTCCCCCAGCCTCTCCGAAGACAGATCGTTCCCTTAATCACTCTGGAAAAGAACCCCAAGCCGATATAATATTATAATTAATTAATTCACTAAAAAGGTATTAAATTTCTTTTCCCCCCTGTGGATATTATCTGAATTCATTGACCTTTAGAAAAATCACCCTCTAATTGTAACCAGGTTCAAGTGCATTTCCAGCCTGTCCCTTTTACATTAATAATATCTTCCAGGACTCCACTATGCTGCTTAAATATTGTATAAATTTCACTGCCCCCTCAAAAAAGGAGAGAGAGAAAGGCATGAAATGAAAACTATGAGCTGATTAAACCAGCTCTGGAGCGTGGGGGAAGAGGTAAAAGGACTCCACGGTGGCGTGGGAGATGGACAGACCCACAGCGGGACCCCAAATGGGCTCGTGACGAGGAATCCCACATTCCCAAGGTCCCTGTGGTCCCTGGCTCCCAGCTGGGAGGAAAAGCCCAGGACTGGGATGCGGGGCAGCTCCCAGGCGGAGCATCCTTGGGAAAGCAAATTGCTGAGCACTTTGGGGTGCAGCTTGGTGGGAGAAGGGGTCCCAGCGTGTCCACAGCGACCGCTTCAGGGTGTCCATGTGGCACAATGAGTGCAAGAGGACTGGATTTCCAGAGGGGTTTCTAAGACAAATGGGGCGCTGCTGGTCTCAGCCCGGCCCTCTCTGGGGTCCCAGCACCTCCTGGGGCCCCGGGACTGCAGCTCCCTGGGTTTCTGTTGCTGCAGCCTCTGCTCTTTCAATTCCAGGTGCCCGTTGTCCCCTTTGCTGGTTGCAGGGACAGGGCTCTGCTGCTCCAATCTCAGCAAGACCCTGCTTAAACAAGCCAGCCAGCAGTTGCTCCATCATCCGGCGCTGTAAATTCAGCGTCAGGCATGGAAAATCCAGCTGGGCGGCTGCTGTCAAGTCTATCGGGTATCCCGGGCCAAAGCTCTCCCTGGCAGAAGCCCCAGCCCTGCCAGGGCCAGCGGAGCAGGGCCAATGGCTCCAGCGGAGACTTGGGGGTGCAAAGTCCTGCTGCTGTGCCCACGGCTCGGGAGGCAGAGCTCAGCCTCTCCCAGCTCGTCTCAGCCGAATGGGGCACGCGGGGCTGTGCACGGCCAGCCGGGAGCTGGGGTTCTGCATCCCATGGGGAAGGGGCTGCTCCACTGAGCTGCCTCCCTGCACCACAGGGCTCAGCAGCAAGGGCCAGGTCACCTGCCCTGTGCCAGCCTTTGCATCATCACCTGGGTGGTGGGGAAACTGAGGCAGGGACCTTCTCCACATCCTTCTCCATGAGGGAAGTGCTTTCTACCTGCACCTCATTTTCCTCTTCCCAGGGCTTTTTTTCTAGCACATCTCTACCCCTCTTCACAACCAGGAAGCCACCATCCTTCAGCCCCAGCTCTCTTGGCCCTCTGGTTTACAGCACACAGACGCTCCTGCCGAGGCACCAGAAATCCTAACAGCCATTAAACCGTCTGCGAGGGCTCCACGTACAGTCCAAAGGGCTCCCCAACCCCACAGCTTTAAAAAGCTGCTGACGGAAAAACAGCAGGCCTAAAGCATCCAGGGAGTAACCCTTCCGAGCCAGGGACTCACCCAGGGACCAGCCTAGCCCCTTCTCTTTGGAAGCAATTTCTGGACAGGCATCAGAGGTTTTCCGGTCTCTCCCTCTTTATTACACGCAAAGGTTTGCTTGCAAAGAGCTGCTTTGGTTTCTTGAAGCCAAGGCGGCCGTGCTGCCTATTCCCCCACCTGAAAAAGCCATCCCTTCCTCCTGACCTCATCCCAACCGTTGCCACAACAACCCCCGGCCGACGTTACCAGCAGAGGACTAGGGCTTCAGGTGGGGAAGGAGCAGCAGAAGTGCTCAAAGCACAGGAGGAGCTCGGCGTGAGCCAGAAAGGAAATGAAGGGAGACGGGGGGAGAAGGAAAATTCAGCAACAGCCCAGCACCGAGACAGGGGATGGCTTCCAGATTGCAGGTCTGGTCAGTCCCACACCGGGGATGCCACGGAGCCGTGCGGGGGATGCCTGGGGCCCAGAGAGCCCGAAGCTTGGGGTGGAACAGGGGAAGCCCACTGAGCCATCTCCCACTCCTCCTGCTGCCTCTGCACTGCTCTTTGCTCTGGTCTCGGGGAAGGGCCGCCTTGCTCCGGTGAGCATCTCACTCCAGAGGTGCTGAGGGCTGCGTTGGCTTGTGCTCATCCCTTCTTGCTTCAGGATCAAGAGCCCATCTTATGGTTTATTAAAGTTTTTTTCCCACTCCCCAAGAAAACTTGTTGTAGAAAATTCTCTGGGACTTGAGAACCAACTTGCCAACAGCATTTGTGGGGGGGATCAGGACATGTCTATACAGCAGTACCTGAAGGGTGGTGCTAGAGAAGTCACAGCTCTCTTTACGCAGATCTCTGTTCTCAAACAAGTCCAGTCTGACAAAAAAACAACAGAACCAACCCAGCCCTAACACCTTTCGCCCGGAGCAGCCCAAGGGGATGCAGCTGCGTCTTCCTGGAGAGCACAGTACCCACGGCTCAGGCTCCTGGCACCGTGTGTCAGAGGGTCTCGATCCTGTCCTAGCTGGGTGTGGGTGCTTGCCCCATGCTCATCACCCCCCTCACACAGCCCCTGCCCGCAGCCCCTCTGCCTGGCTCCAGCCCGGTTCACCCCCAGAATCTTCCAGGGGCTCTCCCTTTCCCCAGCTTTTCCTGGCACTTTATGCACAGAGAGGTTAAAAACTCAGCAGGGTGGTTTGTTGGAGGTGCTGAGCACAGGACCCGCAGAGAGCAGCGGCCGCTCAGCACCTCTGCCTGCCAGCCGGTTTGTTTTCAACCCTCTGGGGTTTACCAAAGCCCACTCAAAGAGGGAGACAGGGCAGTGGCCCTGGCACGGGATGCTGGCGGGAGGCTGAAAGCACAAGCGGGAGATGCTCTTGCTTGCAGAGGGCATCAGCCCCGGTACAACGCGCTGAGTTAAGGTTGGGCTCGATGACCTTAAAGGTCTTTTCCAACCTAAATGACTCTATGAGCTCTCGGGGACGGGCAAACCCCAGCATGAGCTACTGGGGAGAGCTGCGTTTGGTACAGGGTGGTTCCCGCACCCTGAAGCTGGATCTCAAAGCAGCAGCAGTGCTGCGAGCATCGTGCATTGTTTAGATTGGAGATCAGGGACAATTTCTTCATGGGAAGGTTTATAAAGTGTTGGCACAGGCTGCCCAGGGCAGTGGTGGAGTCCCCATCCTCTGGGGGGATTTAAAAGCCGTGTAGATGCGGTGCTGAGGGACATGGGTTAGTGGTGGCCTTGGCAGAGCTGGTTTAACGGTTGGACTCGATGATCTTGAAGATCCTCTCCAACCAAAACGATTCTGTGATTCTATTGTACGTGCCCGGGCTTGCTCCGCTCGGTGCCAGCGAGCCCCGAGGGCACCCGGGGATGCGCAGCCCGGGCCGGGCAGGCCGGGCCGGCTCCCCCGGCTCTCCGGTAACCGTCTGGCTCTCTCTTGTGGCTGCTCAGCCCCGCTGCAGCCTCGCAGCCCCCGCCGGGACCCAGCCCAAACCCTCCGGAGCCCGCGGAGACACCGGCCCGGCCCGGGGGTCTCCCCACGCAGGACACGGGTGACGCCTCTGCCCGGTCCCCTGCCCCCCTCCCCAAAAGAAAACCCACAACGTCGCACGGGGCAGCTGCCCCAGGCTGCGGGAGACCGGTGGTGCCACCGAGAGCGTGTCACGGGTGGGGGGGACACAGAGGCGAGGACCCCCAGGGTGCAGCCCCCCAAATTTACGATGGCAAAAGGACCGTGGGGACCTGCTGCCCGGCCCCCATCCCGCTGCTCTGCCCGTCCAGCCCCGCAGGCTGAGCCCGGCCACAGCTCATCACACCCACCACATCCCCAGCCCTTTCACAGCCCACTTGGAGCCTCGACACCGATTTTTTTTCCGTGGGTGGCTCACAGACTGTAATTAAGAGCCCTTCTCTCCTGCCTGCCCCAGCTCCTGTCTCCAGCAGCTGCTGTTTAAGCCAAGGAAACCCCCTTTTGTCCTCGCTCTCTCTCCTTTATAATTTTATTTTTTTTTTCTCCCCTCCCTTCTGAACATAAAGGGATGACAGTGCTCCAAGCCAGGGTCTTTTGCATTTCTGAGTTGGTTCTGTTAATTGGAAGGAGGGTTAAGAATCTGCAAGGTCGTTTCAATCTACATCTGACCTTCAGAGTAATCCTCTATGCCAACACCCGAGCATGTCATTAAAATGAGGCCCTCTGCCATATCCCGGCATCCCTTTATTCTCTCCTTGTGCACATTAATTGCTCATAAGTTGATTTGATCTCCCTATTCTGGAAGAAGTAAATTGCCCTCTTATTTCGCCATTTTCATCCTGTTTTCTTAATTAGGCCCTTAAAAATCTCTAGGGCCTCAGCCCGGCCGCAGGCCTCATCCTGGGAATAAATTTTGATCTCAGCCTGATAAAGAGTGAGCAAACCCAGAGACTGAACAATGTCATTCTCCCCCTCCCTCCCCTCCACGCTATTCTCTTGACATGAAAAGGCTATCAGTTTTTCTCTGTGTTAATATAGGAAATAATTCACACTTCAGGCGTTGTTCTCTATTTAGTGTTCACACTCCCCAGATAAATCAAATCAGGGATTTTTTTTTTTTTTTAAAGTGTCTGAAACTACTTACTCTTTCTCTTCCCCCCAGCCTCCTCGCTCTCTTTTTTCCCCTCCTTCTTCTTTTAATAAAGTTTCCAAGATTAGCCCCTGTGATTTTCCATCCTGGGAAGTCTATTTTAAGGTAGATTTTCTTTTTTTTTTTCCTTGTGTGTTTAACACCATCACAGAGGGGAGCGAGGGGCAGCAGGAACCTGGCACGTGGCTCCGCACGCAGAGGAGCACAGGCAGGGTCTGTGAACGTGGGGTGTGATGAGTTTTGCCATGCAGGGTCTCAGCCCCCTGCCCAAGCAGCTTTACAAGCACATTTCCCCCACTTGCTTGCACTGGGCAGCAGGCTTGCAAACAGCAGGTGGGGAACACCCTGCCCCAAAGCCTGCTTGTACCAGGGGTCCAGGCACCCAGAGGGGTTCTGCAGCACCCAGGGGTGATGCTAAGCCAGCCCCAGCTGCGAGGAGGGGGCAGCAAAGCCCCCACACAGCCCCACACCTGCTCCAGGGACCCCCCAACACGCAGGAAACCCACCTGAGCTCCTGGGACAGCTCCACCATCGCAGATTGGGATGGCCACCACAAACCTGCCCTGCTCCTGGCACCACACTCAGCCCCAGAGACACACAGCTCCTTCCAGCTCTGCTCTCTGGGGCCTTGTGACTATTATTAATTAAGGGGGCCAAGCCTGGTTCCAATTAAGTAATCAGCAGATGGGTCAGCACCAGTCCCAGCTGTGCTCAGCACCGGGAGCTGTGGACCTCCCCAAGGTACCCAGCTGCGGGGCTGGCACCCGGAGGGACGGGCAGGGGGGACCCTGAAAGCCCCAAACCACCCTGGGTCCGGCTGAATGAGAGGAACATCAGTGCTCCCCCCTCTAACCGAGCCAGGCTTTCCTGCAAAAATCACCCCAGCCCCCAAGCAGCCCCCCAAATCCAGGGCAGCTCCCCTGCGAGATGGGGATGCTGCTGCAGCCTGAGCTGTGGCATCGCTGGGGGAAAGCGGCTTCGGCTGCTTTGAGCATCACGACCCTCCCTCCTCCGGGATGAGAAGAAACAGCCCACACTGCAACGCTCTGGGATGTTGTAAATAAATATATTTTAATGATTCTTCTTCCATTCCAGTTCATTCTTTTATACATTTATTTATAAAACAGTAGTAAAATTTTTTAATCAGAGCACAGTGCATTAAAAAAAAAAAAAAGAAAAATAAAACAAACAAAAACCCCAAAAGATTAAAAAAAATATATAATAATAATCCACAACGGTTTACTCACGGCCGGGGGAGATGCCCCGTCTCTGCCCGCCGGTGCCAGGAGCGGGGTGCGGAGCGGGCACACGCCCCAGCCAGCCCCGCACGTGCCGGGTACCACCAGCACAACCACCTCACAGCCACCATCATCCCAAGCGACCAGGGATTTTGTGTGCCCGCCCCGAAGCGCCTGCGCAGACCCTGCGGTGTCTGCAGACCCCCAGACCTCCCACGCCTGTAGGTACCCAGCACAGCACGGGGTGCCGCTGCCCTGCCACGGGGGATTATTCTCTTTACAGGCACTATCAGCAGTGCATCAAGGATGCCAAGGCCTCCCGTGCCCACACAGGGTGGGGACAGCCCCAAACCCGCCGGCACACAGCCCTGTGCCCCTCGCCCGCTGCCCCGCCACCCCCTCACCCCTGCCGGGCAGCAGCCAGACCCTGCCCTGCCCCAGGATCCCTCCGACACCTCCTCCCTCCTCCTTTCCCTCTCTCCTCCCCACCTTCTTGCACTTCCCCGCACCCTCACATCCAACAGGCACCTCTCTGGGGGGGCACCAGGGCTGGCCCCCACCTTGCAATCCCAACCCAACCACAACACAAGCTCATCCCTCCTCGGCAGCGGCCCCAACCCCACGGCATCCCCCATCCTTGGTCCAGGACGGGGTGCACCCAGTGACCCCCATCCCCGCGTGGGCTCCCGTCCATCCAGCCCCAGCTCCCACGGCCCGGGGGGGTGATGCTGTGCTATAGTGCGGGATCGCAAAGGGGTCCCCCCTCTCCGCAGCCTTCCCTGCGCTCCCCTTCAGGCTCTACAACAAACCCGGGCGGTATTTTCCCTGGGAACAGCGTCCCCCTTCCCTGCCCAGCTCCCTCCCCAGGCTGGGGAGGCAGAGGAAGACACAGAGCCCAAAGCAGCCCCCCGTCCCCGAGCCGTCCGGGCTGGGGAACGAGCTGGTGACGCTGGGAAGAGAAACCCCACACGAGCCAAAGGCAGAGAGCGGCAGCTCAGGTTTGGCAATTGGTACAAACCATCTCCTGGTCCCCAGCCAGAGCCTGGACATTCACGCCTAGATGTGGGGCAGGACATCCACTTTCAGCAAGTATCCCCCTCAAAAAAGTGTAAAAACACTTTATCCTCCCACCCAAACAGCCAGGGTTTGGCATTACGGGGCAGGGGCACCTCTGTGAGGATGGCTCGAGGGAGGCTGAGGGTTGCCTGGCACCATGAAGACCTTTTCCAGAGGCCAGAGAGGTTTTGGGGTGGTGGGTGCTGCCCAACCCCGAAGGGAGGACCCCCTGCAAGGTGGGGGTCACAGCAGGGGGTTGACTGAGCATCAAACACCCCGTCCTGGCTGTTTTGGAAGCCCTCAACATCCACCCGAATTCGTAGCCCCAGACCCACGTCCCAGGCATTAACTTGCTCCGATTCACACCTCTTCTCCCTCCTGCCCCGTGACCCAGAGGAAGGAGGAATCGTGAAGGACTTGACACTGTGAAGCACCCACAGGGCTTGGAGGCCACCACTGGGGAAGACACACTGGGGACATGGGCTCCCAGAGCAGTGGCAACGAGGCAGCAAGCCAGACAAAAAGCTCTGAGCATCATCCCTCTCCTCCCAGGGACTCGAAGGCTCCTGCTGGCTCTGGCTCCGAGCCAGCCCCCTGGGGAAGGGGTTCGGTCCAGGAGGGCTTCACTGAAAGGCAAAGCAGCCGAGATAACGCTCCCAGGCTGGAGAATCTGCGGTCAGGCCAACGCCACGGCAAGCCAAGAAGGTCCTCTCCAGCTCCTGGCAAAAAAAAAGCTTGTGAAAGACACGGCGGTACCCGGCGAGCCCTGATCCGAGACCTCCATTGCATAGAGAAAGGGTACTCCTACGTGGGTTCAAGTGCGCGGCAGGACGGGCTCCTCCTGCGAGAAGAGTGCCCTGTAACTTCACTAACCAAACTTGAAGGTCCAGTCCTCGCCCCCGGCGTCGGAGCAGCTCCTCGTCACAGCATGTCTGCATCCTCCATGCTGAAGCTGCTCCGGCGACTGCTGGCCTTGGAGGCCTCCGGGGACATGGCTGAGAACAAGGGGTCGGAGGCCAGGGGCAGCATGGTGTCCTGCATCAGCATCAAGTCCAGCTCCTTCTTGGATAGGGATGGGAAGGAAGCGCTGTGCCCGGGCTCCAGGCTGTCCGGGAAGCCCCGGGAGCCGTCGTCGAAGCTCAGGCTGTGGGTAAAGTCCAGCTGGTGGTAGGGAGACTGGGGTGGTGGAGGGAGCGCCGGCTGCGGCTGCGATTCGGGGTCCGGGGGTGGCAGCAGTGGCTCCAGCATCCCCTCGTCCCCGCTGGCTTCTTGCTTGACCATCTGCTGAGCCAGCTCGGCCACGTTGACGCCCGAGGGCGAGGAGGTGGGCAGCCCATGGACGCGTGCCTGCATCTCCAGCTCCTGCCAACAGAGCACAGGAGGTCGTTGGTGGGGACGTCGCACACGGGGACATGGCACATGGGCATCCACGGAGGTGGCAGGGACAGAGGGACTGAGAAGTTCACAGGAAGGAGCCCATGGAAGAGGTGAAGGATGGAAAATGGTGACCCACGCAAAGCTCAACAACACTTGAGGTGACCTGAACCTCAGACGTCTGGTTTAAGACTTTGTTCCTAGTGACTTGACAGCCATAAGATGGAGGAGAACCCCAGTCTGTCCCCTCGACGGGGCAGGAGTGAGCTGCTGGTGGGGCTGGAGCAGAGCGGCGGGAGGGAAGAGCACAGGGAAGCTCACCTGGATGCGGAGCAGCAGCTGCTTATTCGTCATCTCCAGACGCCGCGAGTGATTCTCCAGGTCTCGTGACCTCTGCAAGTCCTTCTGCATCCTCTTGATGTAGTCCACAGACGCCTTCAGGATTGTCCCTTTGTTCCAGCGCACGTCGCTGACGTGCAGGATGGAAAAAGAGATTGTCACCTGCATGCCAGCGATGCGTCACCTCACCCCTGCGCCCCCTAAAAGCCCCTCCGTAAGCATCGCCTGCCTCGGGGCCGAGCATTGAGCAAGCCCACGAGACCCACAGTTATCCCAGCCCAGCAGAAACCACGGATACGTACAGGTCGTTGGCCTTGGGGATCAGCATCCCCAGCTCCTTGATGCGGTCGTTGATGTTAAACCGTCGCCGTCTCTCAACTGTGGGGCGACAAGAGAGGGAGGGCGGTGAGGAGGCAGCGGGAGCGGGAGAGGCTCCATGTCCCGCACACCCCCCTGGCCACGCTGCTGCTCCTGGCTCACAGGGCTGGGAGCCACCATCATGCCCTGGCCAGACCCTGCGGAGTCGGGGGGCTCAGGATGAGGAACCCCTGGGGCCAACCCCTTGGCACGTTGCTCCTGTCCATCGCCCCGGCAGGTCTGACCTTCCTCCAGTGCTAACGGGAAGGACAACGGGGTCTCTGCTGCGAGCCATGGCAGGGGGCTGTGGGGGTGTTTGCTGAGGGTGAGGTGGGATGGGAAGGGGGACCCAGCTCGGAGGGAGGGGGAATGAGGATGGAGAGCGATGGGGAGAGGGAAAGCCAAGGCACCCAAGGGCAGCCAGCGCCGAACTCACTCAGGTTGTGATTGTCTTTCTTCTGGCGCTCTTTCGCCAGGGCTCGGCTCTCGGCATCTGCAATGGAGACCCACAACGTCACCCGGAGGGGACGAGGCTGCATCTCGCCCCACGAGCATCCTGGGCTGGCGTGGGAGCACCCCCAGAGCCACCCTCCCCACCCACAGCTCTGGCACTCGCCGTCACGGCCGGCTCCCCGCCGGCTCTGGGGCCGGGGACGTACCTGTGAGCTCTCTCTTCTGGGTGAGGTCGGCGGGGCAGGAGCTGCTGGTGACACCTACGAGAGAGGCCGTCACCTGGGGGTCCCCGCTATAGACATTCATGTGACTGCTGGACATCGGCAGCTGGAAAGCAGAGGGACAGGCGGGTTAGCTCCATCCGGGGCCGCGGGAGCGGGGCTCAAGCCCAGCTGCTTGGCCTCTGGGACGCGAGCGCGTAGCCCAGGCAGGTGTTAATTGTCTTCCTGGGCCCTTAAACCAGTTATAATCAGAGCAGCAAAGAAAACAGGACTTCAAAGGGCGCAGCTGATCCCCTCCCACGGCCAGCAGCTAAAATAGGGCAGATGAATCACATCCGAGCAGGGCTCCGCAGGATGAATCCCACTGGGAGGCACAAGCTGCCGTATGGATCTGACCCGGGAGACGGTGCTGCTCCGAGCGAGCTTCTGGCTGGGAACCCTCTCCTGGCACTGACGTCCCCCCGCATTGCAGGGGACACTCGATCCCTCCCCGTGCCCCTCTCCCGTCTCTCCAGCTTTTTATAAGGGCTCCCAACTGCTGCTAAAGAGGAGAAGCAGCTGAAGAACCGGCTCTTGCAGTTGCAAAAGGGAGATCTCGCTGCCTCTCAGGTCCTCAGGGACGAGGCTGGGCTGGGCTGGCACCCGGGCACCGCGGCAGGGATGTGGCAGGAGGACTCTGTGCCACCTCCATCCCAGCAAGCATGGGGGTGCGGGACCCCCAGGCCACCCTCCCTCCTGCAGCCCGGGCTCTGATCCCCTCCTAACGCGCATCAGAGACTCACTGTGTTGGGCATGTGGACTTCGGGGTTCATGTAGCCCAAAACGTCATCCAGGCGCATGATGTCATCGATGACCTCATCGAACTGAAAGGGAAAGGTGTAAGGTGCCAACGGGCTGCTCTGCCCTTTCCAGCACCTCTGCCTCGGCCAGCAGCTGGGCGGCACCTCCTCACCTCACGCTCGGGGTTGGAGCCGATGTTGAGCATGGCCATGGGGCTGTTGGGTGCGCTGTTCCCCGCCGAGGAGGACATGACGTGGCCGGGTCGGACCCCTGGGGACGCGGCGGGGGGCGGCTTGGGAGAGTGGCTGGCGGGGCTGACGTGGGCAGCAAACTTGTTCCCGTAGGTTTCGGAGAGATAAGCCTGAACCTTCTTGTCCCGCGACTTCTGCAGGTGGTACGTGGTGGGGTTTTCCAGGTAGGACTGGACCTGCGAGGAGACAAACTATGAGGGGGGTCTCCTGCACCCCCTTGGCCCCGCGGTAAGGGGGGGCCACCCCCAGCGCTGTACCTTGAGGACCTCTCCAGGCACGGGCGGTGGGGACTGGTAGTGGACAGGGGTGTTGATGGCTGGGGTGGAGGCCACCGGCATCCGCTGCTGCTGCATGTAGTTCATCATCATCTGCTGCTGCATGCGCTCCCTCTCGGCCTCCTGCTGCGCCTGCTGCTTCATCAGCTCCATCCGCAGGCCGATGCGGGACGCCATGGTGCACCGGGGGGGTGGGACGCGGGCGCCTGCCTGGCACAGAGGTGACCCTGAGAGTACAACACGGCACGTCAGGAACAGCAGGCTTTGCAGCAGGGAAACTGAGGCACGAGCAGACACCCTGGAGCATCCATACCCCATGCCAGATGGATGGGTCTGCCCTGCTGCCACAGCTCCCCACCATGCCACCGCTCTCCCTGGGGACAGCTGGGACACGCCGGTGGGGATGGGGAGGGCAGCCGGGACCCCACACCCAGCGAGAACAGACTCACGTACCGCCGGGCTCAGCCGGAGCGTGCTTGGAGCCGCCAACTTCCGAAACACCGGAGCAAAGCGAGACGGGACGGGAACAACCAGCAGAGCGAAAGGGAAAGAGAAAGCGAGGGACGAGCAGGAAGAAAAGGCTGGTGCGTGCCAGGAGCCAGAGGCAGGGTTTAACCCTCAGCCCGGCCGCCCCGAAAGCTCAGCTCCGGCGCGGGGCGAACAACACGGCTTCTGTGCGGGGCCGGCACGCGAGCGCGGAGGCGGGGGGAGGCGTGCGAGGCCCCCGCGCTGCACAGACCGGCCCTTGTTCCCCCGTACAAAGGGGACGACGGCCCGTGGAGGTGGGGAGAGGATGCGGGGACGAGGGGAGCTGCCCTGCCCGGGCTCTCCGTGGGGCTGGATCCCCACGTGGGGCTGGGATGGGGATGCGGGAGATGCCGTACGGGATGGGGGTCCGGAGCGCAGCGCCCGCAGGGTGGGAGGGAAAGCGGAGCACAGGACCCAAAGCAAATGGTGCCGGGGAACAGGCAGGAGCCAAAACCCTGGGGTTTGCTCTGCGGCAGCGTAACCAGGCAAACCTGGAGGGTTTTGCTATTTAAATACAATGTGTAATTGCAGACAAAGGGGCCACGGCGGATATAACGCACCGGGGTTTCGGTGGGGCATCTGATACAGAGCACCACGCGATATCCTAAGGGGGAAATTAAATCAAGCCAGCATGGACAGAAATACGATTACATGGATCAAGAGCCAGCTATTGAACGGCAAGAGGAAGGTAATTAATTAGACACGGTGGCCCGTCCGCAGGGGGATGGGAGAAGAGGAGCCTGGGAGAGTTATCAATTGGAGCTTCGTTAGGAGGGCTGTCGCAAACGGCCTCGGAGGAGGGCACAGGGGACGGCTGAGAGGAGCACAGCAGAGCCCTGGGAAAGGACCCAGCGACACTGGGGACAGCCCGCAGCGGATAGAACAAGGCTGAAGGGGGATAAACCACAGCTGATGCACACGGGGGATGTAATAACCCCAAATATTAAGGGCAGGGTGAGAGGAAAAGCCTCCGAGAGCCACGAGGAGATGGGACGAGCCACCTCCATGAGCCATCTCCACGCAGCCGGGGCATGGCCAGGGCAGGGAGGGGAGAGGCACAGGGACACGCAAGACCCATTTTGGGGGGGCTTCCAGCACCGGGGGAGAGTGGGAAAGGGATTTCAAGCCGTGCATGGGAAACTCTGCCATCAGCCCCCCGTGTTTGCAAGCAAGCAGCTACCCCTGGCCCTGCAAAGCACCGTGAGCAGCAGCAGGGCTGAGCGTGGGCGGCTGCACGGGGACCCCGGCTCGATGGGCGCGGGGTGGGGGGACGGGACAGGACGGGGAGGGAGCTGGAGTGACCGGTACCTCCGGCACTGGGGAAACCCGGTGTGAAGGGTGAGGACGGAGCTGCCCCGCTGCAGAGCTGGGGGGGTCCAGGCTTTCCTCAGGAAGGGCAGCCGGTACGTGGGGCAGGAGGGTGTCACGCAAAGCGTGCCGAGGTGTAGCCACCCACAGCACCCACTCACCCCAGTCCCACCGCCCTGCCTCGCTGCAGGACCCCCCAGCTGCCCCCTTATAGGAAAGAGGGGCAGGGGGAGTCGAAGGCGCTGCCCACTGCCCCGGGAAACTCCGGAGAAGGGGAGCTGCCGAGGGCGAGGATGAAGGGTGGCCAGAGCTGGGCCCGATAAAGAGAGGGGGGAAATTAGGTCAGGTTTAAAATAACCCGCTTGGTTCTGCTTGGCTTCCCCCCCACCCCCCGAAACGCCGAGCAGCTTCTGCTTTCGCTCTGAGTCAGCCCCGGTGGGAGGGTGGCGGGCGGCAGTGGGAAAGGATGGGGACCCGGCCGGCATCACGGTGCAGGCACCCCACCCCGGGGGACACGTCCCACCCTGGGGACACATCCCACCATCCCTTGGTCCAGAAATAAAGCACACGGCACGGCAGCTCCATCCGGGATGCCTGTTATTCCTGGGAAGCATCCCAGAACAAGCGCACCCAGCAGCAATCCCGCTGCGCCAGAGCTGTCCCCACCCCAGGGGCAGCCTCAGCCTGGTCCCCAAGCTGGAGCAGACCCCGGCGAGGGTCCGTGCCAGTGCAGGGGCAGCGGCTCGCCTGGCTCCGAGCGGGCAGCGCGGCCGGCCAGGACATGCCCAGGATTGGGTTACCCGGCGGGCGCTGCCAGGGCACCTGCTAGGGCAACGTCCCCATCGGTCACGGAGGAGGAAGAGCAGAAGGGAGGGTGGCAGGAGGCCCAGGGTGGGCAGGGAGCAACGGGAAGGGGATTGTTCGTTGCAGGATCGTACCCTAAAGCCAGAGCAGCTCTTCGAGTGAAAACCTCTCTGGGTGCTGGTGGGCTCCATCAGTGCCCAGGGGCTGCCCAGGCACCAGCTGTACCCCAGCACCGCACGCCAGAGCCACCGCTGGGACAAGGCGCAGCGCCGGAGCCAGGGAATTAATCTCCCTTCAAAATATCTCCGCTGCTATTTAGTGACACGGTTATTTCTGGACCTTTCTTGCTTTTCCTCTGGGGGTGTTATTTCATCGAGACACCAACGCGCTCCCCCCACGCCGGGGCGGCACTCGGGGGTGGCTCCAACCGGAGGATCCCTGGTGGCACCCAGAGCTGCCCTGACCCTCGCTCGTCCCCCGCAGGGCTCTGCATGACCCCGAGCTGTCCCCTGTCCCCGCGTCGCTGCATCCCGGGCTGCCGATGGAGTTTATAAAGCGACAGCCAACGGCGTGGGGACCCGCTTCGGAGAGCCAGCATGTGGCACCCAGTGCCACCCCAAAGCACCCGCAGCCGCACCGCCGTCCCCGCGCCCACGCAGCCCCCACTGCCTCCTGCCCGAGCGCATCGCCGCGCCCAGGTGTGGGTTAGAAATAAAAGCTGCTGTGAGGCACTTTCCAGATTTAGCCCCTGCGAAATACAGGGCAGGGGATCGCGTTACCCTCCCCGGGCGGCCCATGGGGACGCGGCACCCGTGTCCTGCCTACACACGCAGAGCAAGTGCAACACATCCCCTGCCAAAGCTGGAGGGAGAAGAGGGGAGCGATGCCCCGCTCAGCCCCGCAGACAGAGCTGAGAACCCCCAAACTCATCACGCCGAGGAGCCGCCTGCCCAGCCCCGCTCCCTGCCTGTTGTTTATTTCCTGGTTGATTGTGGCCGTTTATGAGCGGAAAAATCAATCAGCGGCTCAAGCCGGCCCCAGCGCGGGGAGCGGGGAAGGAGGGGGGAGCCGGGTCGGGGGCCACGGCACCCACCCACCACTCTGAGCCGCTTCACTGATAACCGAGGGCAGCGAAAAGGGAAGGGAGAAGAAGTGAAACCAGCTCCGCCGAGCCTCCCTTCCTCGTTTTCATTTTCAAACGCCGTCGATGAGGCGGAAGAGATGAGGGGGCGGCAAGCGAGGGACCCCGGTGCACCCCAGCCCAGGGACCCAGCAGGGCTTTTGGGGCAGCGTGTTTTGGGGCAGGATGCGGCCGGCTGGGTGCAGGGAGCCAGGAGCCCGGTGGGGTTTGCTCTGGACCGAGATCTGCTCCGACGGCACCGAGATGCCACCCCGCCGGGCACCCACAAAGCCACCCCACGGGTGCCCGCGGCCCAGGGACGGGCTCCGCTGTACCCCGCTGTGTGGGGAAGGGGGACGACAGGGCAGGGGTTACCTGGGGGGGTCGAAGGGGTCTCCGGGTGCCAGGGCCAGCGGGTCACAGCTCCTCTGTGCTCCCTGCCGGGGCCAGCCCAGCTCCTGCCCCGTGTTTCCTCATTTTCAGGACCCTGCTTTAGCGCAGCAGCGGCCACGCAGGGTGCAGCGGGGGGGGGAAGTTGCAAAAAAACCTCCAAACCTGCTCGTTTTTCTCACTGCAACACAGGAGTTAGCGATCGAGCCGAGAAAAAGAGTGGCAAAAATAGATGCCATGGGGCTTGCCAGGGTACCGGAGCCCAGGCTGGGGCTGCCCCATCGCAACCCCTCGGGAGCTGCAGGCAGAGCGGCAGCAGTGACATCCCTGCCTGCAAACACAGAGGGGTACAAGCCGTCCCTTGTCACCCCAGGGGATGTGGCACACAGGGATCCCTCACCCTCCGTGTGCCCGGAGCAGATGCAGAGTTAAGCACCAGCATCACGCAGCCGGATCCGGCCCCACACGCTGCTGGGCAGCACACGGGGTCCCTCTGGCACCTACAGCTGGTCCCCACCGGGACTGGCTGGCATCAGCCAGGATGGCAACGGCAAAGCCAGGGGACCACAAGGACGCCTGTGTGATGCCCCACGCAGCTGGCACAGTGCCGGGGACCCCCCCACACCCCTGCTGTGCAAAGCCGCTTTGCACCGTGTCCCCTTGGTACCCATGCTGGGTGTGCCACCATCCCATGGGGACACCGAGGCACCTCCCCACATACCCTGAGCAGACCAAGCTCCCCCCGGGCTGGCACCCATCTGCTCCGGCACAGCTGGGACTGGCACCACGGGAGGGGCAGTGGGACAGGGTCCGACCCAGGGAATTAGGATGAGATTCCTCACCACGAGGGTGACCAAACCCTGGTAGCAGCGCAACCTCCATCCTTGGACACCCCGATCTAACGCCAACATTGGCCATGCTTGGGGCCAGACCAGAGGCTTCGGAGGTCACATCCAGCCTACACCCCTCTGGGATGAGGATGGGGTGGTGGGAAAGGGGGAGGATGGCCCCGTTTCCAACCCTGGAGAGCACCAGTGCCCTCCCCATCACCCACCCCGCAGGCAGGAGATGGGTCGGGCAGGTGGATGGCCAGAGCCACCCCAGCCCCGTCTGGAGGCACCTTCCCCGTGCCACCAGCACGCAGCCCTGAAAGGGAGAAGGAGAAGGAGGAGGGACTTGGCAAATAAAAACCGGGGTCAGTTGACAACACCAGTGAGAGACTGAGTCACCGGCACTGTTTTTAGCCCCGGCATCTCAGAAACGTGGACCGTGGCATTGTTAACAGGCGCTTGGGTCAGAGGCCAAATGTTTTCCCTGCCATGCGTTAAATACCGCTCCTGGAAGCGGCCCAGGTATCCAGCCCAGTAAAAACATTAACACAAGGCTTGTAAGGCAGCAGGACCCCAGCTAAAGGGGTCCCCAAACTGCACAGGTAGGCTTGACCCACCGTGGAGGCTGCCAGGGACCTGGTAGAGGGGAAAGCATCAGTACCAAGAGCTAGGGCTGAGTGTCCCTTGTCACGGCGTCACAGAACAAATGGGGTCCATAACAAAGCCCTTTGGTTCTGGTGGTGCCAAGAGATATCCCTGAGAGCCCACCTGTGCGTGGCAGTGGTTACGGGGTTAATAATACAGAGCCTTGCTCCAACACTTCTCCTTCACCCCAAAAAGCTTCTCTTTCACCCCAAGAAGCCTTTCCTTCACCCCAAAAAGCCCCTCTGCCCAGCGTGGCACAGCAGGGGGGACGGCACGCACGCCATCACCCCGGCTGGGCTCACCATGTGGGGACTGGCACCCAGAGCAGGGCTGGGGGGATGCAGGGGGACCCCTGGGACCCCCCTCAAAGTGGGGCCAGATCCTGCCTCCTCAGCCCGGAGCAAAACCCCTTGGCGCGGGGCGGCTGGCACAGTGCAGGAGCCCTGATTGAAACATCACTGTCCAACTGCCCACCCCGGGAATTCACAGCACGGCACCGCAAACAGCCCGAGCCGACAAGTTCCTGCCCTCCCCTCCGGCCCCCCGCCCCGCAGCGGTAATTAAAAATAAAAGTGTTAACAGGCAGAAGGACGTTCCTCGGGCGAGGACGAGCCAACGGCCAGTGATTAATCAGCCTCATATCGTGCCCGCCTTCCAGCGGGGAGGCGAGGAGAGGAGCGGGGTGACCTTGGAGGGGCCCCGCAGGACGGGCGGCCGCCCCGCGCCCCGCTCGCCTCGGCAAAGGTCGCGCGGGAGAGAGCCGGGAGAAGGCCCCACGTGCGACGCGCGGCCAAAGAGCAAACCCCGTCCTGCTCCGACGCCGGCTGACTCCAGGCAACGTGGGTGTTGGGTTGTTTTTTTTTTTTAAATAACTGCATAAATGAGCAATGAGGGGAACGGGCACGACGGCACCATCCCTGGCCCCCAGCTTGGTTGCAGCACTGGGATGTAGAGGCACCGCATGCCCCAAAACCCTAGAAACCACCCCGGAAAGTGGGGACGCTCAGCACAACCAGCCCTTGAGGTCCATCAGCGCCAAGTTCATGGTGCCACTTGCCATGAGCAGAAGGTGCGAGGTGACAGCGGCCACCCCATGCCCCCCCTCCGGTGCCAGCGGTGCCCCCAGCGCCGCCCCCATCCCTCCTCCCTCTGCGGCCCCATGCTGCTGGAAGGAGGTAATATTTATAAATACGCCACGTCCAGCCCCCCGCGCCCGGCCAGGGGCCTTCTCAGAAGGCGGATTCCGTGTAACCGTAGCACGGCCGGCAGCCCCGGTGCCACGGCCGCCCCGGCCAGGGGAGCCGCAGCTGTTCCCTGGCCCCAAGAATAAACAAGTTGGGGACAACCTGTGACTTGTCCTCCCAAACAGCCCTGGGGTTCTCCCCGCCACCATCCCGGCCCCGGCAGCACCCCTCACGCCCAGGGGAGCGCCCGGCCATCGCCGCTTACCCGCACAGGAGAGGTTTCTCCTCTCCCCTCCTTTCCCGCAGGCTCAGCCCGATGCTTTCCTGCTCCGTGAAGGTCAAATTCAACTCTCAGGAGCCCCCGCTGCCAGTCCAGCCCCTGCCCTGGCACGGTGCCGGTGCAACCGGGTCAGATCCTCACTACGGGTGCTGCCACCTCCCCGGCACGAGTTACGCCGGTTTGACCACGAACGAGCCCGGAGGTTGTTCCCACCACGCTGGGCTTTCTCCAGGCGGGATCTTCGCCTGCCCTGAGCCTGGAGCGGTCCCCGAGGAGCGGCGGTGGGGCCACGAGTGGCACCCACCCTGCAGCAGATAAGGCGGGAGCCGCAGCCAGCACCGAGCCCGCTGGCACCCAACCTTCCCTCCTCCCACGGGGTTTGCGAGCCAGGAGCGAGGAAATGCTCCCTCCACGTTGGGCGGCTGCAGCCCCCTCCTCATTTCCTCCTAAAAACTCCCTACCCCATGCGATCCCCCCAAAATCTCAAGGAAACAGCCTGGGCAAAAGCCAGAGCTGCTGCCCTCGCTGGTCCCTGAGGCTCCAAAACCTCCCCAAGCTCATTGCCACCAAGGTGTCCCAGCTCGGACCCTGCGCCGGGGAGCACCCGCAGCCCCTCCGCTTGCTCCCGATGCCACGCGAGGGGGGTCCGAAGGTGCCCAGGTCGGGTGCCCCCTCGGCCCTGCTAATTTTGGCACCTGGGTGCTACGGCAGCAGCTGCACAAACCGCGCTGGAGGTTCGGCCACGCGCTGTAACGAGAATTTACAACCAAAGCGGAGCCCCCGAGTATCGCTGAGCCGAGCGGAGCAGAGGGGCTGAGCCGCGGCGATGGGAAACCTGCGGCTTCGCAACTGCTTATACGAGAAGTAAATCCCTTTAATTAATAGTGTGTGTGTATGGGAAGGAAAAAGAGGGATGTACCTGGCAGGGAAGGAGGGTGCCTGGGTTTCAGGTTTATCCGGAAAGAAACTTGCACCGATTTTACTACAGGAGGGGATTTAAGCAGATGGGGTGTGGGGAGTTTGTTCGGAGTTGAATGCGCTCATAGGAAGGGTGACAAAACCCCGGGAGCGATTCTTAGAAGAGTCTTTAAGAATAAGATGGCACAGCCGCCTTGCAAAGGCTGTACGGACCGTGGGGCTGGCTGTGTCACTGCAAGACCCTGAACCCTCCCCAAGCGACCCCGTCCAGGCACACCCCCCAGGTCCCACCGCGGTGCTCCCGCTCCCAGCCCCGCAGCACCTACCTCCCCAAAACGCCTCCCGAACCGCCCGCCGTGCCTCCAGAGACGGAGCATCCCCCATTCCCGGAGGGGTTGTGGAGCTCTGCCCCCGTCCTACGCACCCACGGCACAACGCACGCTCCCGGCAGCCAGCACCCGGCCCCCCGCCACCCTCCCGGGCTGGGTCCCCCCCGCTGCCGTGGCCCACCGAGGTCCTTCCAGGCAGGCACCATGCAGCCCTGCTCGCCTCTGTCGCTCGGGGCTCGGCCCTCACGCACTTTTCCTCTGCCCGCAGGGAAATCGTGTGGTTTCTTTTCTCTTTTCTCTTTTTTTTTGCAATTTAATATTTATAGCTTTGCTCTGCTGCCTGTTTGTTCAGCAGAAAGCGCGGGGGAGAAGGGACGGCTGTCAGCATCAGCCAGGATCGGTGCCAGGATCGCGCCCATCGTTCCCAGTTTTCCCAGCAATGCATCACCTCTGGGTGGGTCTCCCTGGAAGGCGAGGAGCAGGAACCGGAGCTCATCCTGGAGCGCGGGGCTCAGCCTCCTGCATCCCTGGGCTGACCATGGCGTGGGACCCTCCGTGCAGGTAAATCCGCAAGGAAAACCCGCTCTGAGCGAAACCCAAGTGCCAGGCACCGACCCCACGGCAGGGCACGACCTTGCAATGAATCAGGGGGACCCATGGGGGCTCTTTCTGGATATACCAGTGGGAGGAAAAAAAAAGATGAGTGATGTTATTTCCTGTCTGCGTGTTCAAGAAGAGATCATCCTTCTCGTCCCTCCAAGCGTTTCACCGCCAGCGCCTTCCCCTGCTTCAGCTGCAAGGGGGGAATCACCGACTGCAGCGGGGAGGTACCCCGGCCACCTCTGCACTGGGACCGCACCATCACTCAGCAAAGTCCGAGCTGCTGCCTCCCCAGGGCTCGCGGAGGTGATGCCACCACAGAAAGGCCACCATGGGATGGCCAGCATGGCACGGCGCAGTGGCAAGCACACATCGCACCTCCGAGCAGCCTCTGCTCATTTACGGGGCTGTAAAACGCCCAGCGCTGGCTCCTGCGGCTGCGAAGGGCCCTGTAAATCTCCTCCAGCACAGAGAGGGTCAGGGAAGCCGTCACGAAACGGCTGCCACGGGTAAGCATCGGTGCAGGCTGCGGCCACGGGATGCCACGATGCCACTGTGGGGACTGCCAGGCTGCAGCACCCACGCCGGGGACGCCGCTGTGCTGAGTCGACCCTGGCAAGTCGCTTCCCCCCAGCCCGGTTCCTCTTTGACCAGGGCATGGGATAACCCTGTGCAGGGCAGTTATGAAATGGCTCCCTTTTGGTGGGTGCAGCTCGAGGTCCCCGCAAAAAAAAACCCAAACCACAAACTCCAGGTGCCCGCCGGGGACAGAGCCCAGAGGTGACGGGGATGTGCCATGCCCAGCGCCGGGAGAGCTCCATCCCTCCCCACCATCCACCCACACCCCCCGGGAAAGGAGGGAGAAACAGCGATCCAGGGTTGAGATCCCCCCGTGCCATTGCAACATCAAGACCCCCCCAAAGCACCCCACAACAGGGAGCCAGGAGGGCATTTCCAGCCCCAACACACGTGCTTTTTTTTGGGGGGTCACCCCCGGCGTGGCCTCCCCAGCCCCATTTCCCTGTTTCTCTCCCCGCAGGGCTGTGCCGCTCGGCCTCCACAGCCATCCCCACCCTCGGCCCTGGACATGTCCCCCCTGCTCCGATGATTCATCACTTTGTCGCTGCGCACACGAGGCTCTTCCCTCTCCCCACGGCACCGCCGAAAACCGGCGAGCGGGGAAACCTCGTCACGGCAAAGGCGGTGGCAGGGCTGGGATGGGGGGGGGACCAGGAACAACACGTGTTGTAAACTCGGCGCCGTGGAAAAAAAAAAAAAAAAAGAAATAAAAGATCTGGTTGGAATCGCAACCTCCATCCCAAACACCCGGATGCTGGAGTGGCCCTGTTACAACCAGCTCCACCCCGGAGCGGTTTCCTACTGATAAGGGCGGGAGGCAAAACCAGCATCCCTCGGGAGGCAACCCCAGCATCCCTCGGAAAACACCATCAGCACCACCCCGACACCCCAAATCTGGGGGGTTCTCACTCCAGCAGCCCAGTTCCCAAACACCCGCTGGCCCCAGCATGGTTTTCCCTGCCGGATCCCCCGGCAGCAGGTAAGGGCAGGCTCAGCCACCACCAGCACCCACGGCAGGGAGAAACCAGCCCCGCTCCTCCTCCGGCCGGGGGAGCAGCCGTGCATGAAGCCAAGCAAACATGGCAGGGGAAACTCAAGGGGAAGAGGGGGGGGAATAAAAAAAATCCCCCAAACTCCACACCTTCGCTGCCTGCTCAGCTCTCTGCTGTTATATAAAAAAAAATCCCAAACTCCCCCGATGCCCCAAGGGCCGGGAACGCGCAGAAGCGCTGCAATTCCTGGAAACAGGCCCTGCTTGTCCCCGGCTCGCACGGGCTTATTTATTTATCTTAGAAGAGCACAACAATAACCACCATATTTTCTCTCTTTTTTCTTTTTTTTTTTTTTTTTTAAAGGAAATTTCCCCATCATCTGACTCACTGAAGCTTTAGAGGACATGGGCATGAGGGCTGGCGTAATCCTTCCTGCTTCGCAATTAATTCATGAATATAATTAATCGGCGGCTGTAGGTTAAGCGCAGCCCCCTCCTACGCCCCCCGCTAAACTCCTGCTGCCCCAGAGGAACCAGGTGCAGGCTGGGGGGGGGGTCCTCTTGGTGATCCCCTAAAAGCTGTGAGACACGGGGTACCCCAACGCTTCCCCTGTCTTTTGCAGACCCCGAAAGCAGCAGGGCTGGGGGGCAGCCAGATCGCTGGGGGGGACCCACTCTCCTGCCCCCCAGGCCGGGAGGGATTTGCACCCTGTCCCGGGGTGGGGGGGGTGCAGGGGAACCCCCGAGCAAACCCAGCGCTCCGGGTGTCAGCACCGAGGGCTGCAGCATCCGTGCCTCAGTTTCCCCACGCGTGGGGTAAATGGTGCGGGGGGGGGTTACGCTGGTAAAGGCGACCCGGGCAAGTCACCTGTGGCTACCGGAGGGCTCGCAGCCCCTGGGACCCTCGGCCTTTCGGAGGGGGCACCCGGCCAAGCTGCCGGAGACCCCCGACCCCCCCCCCGCAGCCGGCGGTTCAAGCCGCAGCCCCGGCCCGGCTGCAGCCTCCGGTAAGCGGGGGCCGCTCCCGGCTGCGCGGGGGGGTCGTTATTATTTACACCAAAGGAGGAGAAAAAAAAACCAACAACCCCGCGGCTGCGACTTCCAAGCGCCCCGGGATGGGGCAGGAGCGGGGGGCACCCACCGCCACCACCCCCCCGCCCGGCTCCGAGCCGAGAGGCCCCGCTGCACGGCTGCCCCCCGCTCCCCGGTACCCCCCCGGCAGCTCCCCGCCCCGCTGCACTCACCCGGTGGCTCCGGGGTAGAAGGAAACAAAGTCGTTCGGCTCCGCTCAGCTCGGTTCGGCTCCACTCGGCCTGGCTCGGCTCGGCCCGGCCCGGCCCGGCTCGCCTCCACTCGACTCGGTTCGGCTCCGCTCGGCCCGGCCCGGCTCGGCCCCGCTGCTCCCACGCCGAGGGAGGGCAGCACTGCCCGTCCGCCCGGCCCGGCTCGGCGCGGCACGGCACGGCACGGCCCGCTCCGCTCCGCAGCACGCCGGGAGCTGTAGTCCGGAGCGGGGCAGGGCTGCCCGCGCCTGCCGGGACTTGTAGTTCCCCGCTTCGGCCACGGCAGAAGTTTGAGTGCGGTGATTTTCTCCCTAAAAAAGGGGGTTTTCCACCCCCGGAGCGGGCCGGGAGGGGTCGGTGCCGGGCCGGGACGGGGGGTGCCAGGGCGGGGGGTGATGGCAGGGCTGTGCCCGGGGCGTGCAGCCCCTTGCACGGGCGTTGTGCAACTCCGTGCACCAGGATCGTGCAGCTCCTTGCACCAGGGTTTTGCGGGTCCTTGCACCAGGATCACGCAGTTCCTTGCACCGGTTGTGCCCACGGAGGGTCAGCAGTGACCCGGAGCCGTGCAGGGTGGTGGGGAGCAGCAGCAGCGTGTGCCTGCGTGGGGCAGCGAGGGGTTTGGCCCCCTCCAGACGGGACCCTCGGGGGGAGCGGTGTGGGCAGTGCCGAGCTTTTAGTGCGAGATGAACTCTCTGGGGATGGGGGGTGGCAGCGGGAGGGAGCGGTGGGGACCCTGCCCAGCCGGAGGGAGCCAGCCCCACTGCGCCCCAGTCCCCAGGGCAGCGTGGGACCCTGCCCGTGGCTGCAGGACGGCGTTTCCCTCTCCGTGGCTGGGAGCTCCCCGCTCCGCAGGACCCGCCGTAGCCAATTTGGCTGGAAACAGCAGATTTAACGGGCTGTCACATGCCCCAGCGGGGTGACTGTCATCTGACTGGAGATGGGTGTCAGACAATGGGCGATGGGCCCTTCAGCGCTGCATCTCCCGTGCATTGCCCCGTGCTGGACCTTGAGGACTAGCTTCTTGGGTCTGGTCCGGGCACCCAGTGCTGGCCCAGTGTCTGACACTGCTCCCAGCAGCTCCTCTCAGGGGGAATCCAGACACCCCAAGCGTTGGTCACATCTGCGTCCTGGGCATGCCACCCCCTTCCTTCTCATCGCCCACCCTTTGAGGCTGCAGCAATGAAGAGATTTACCCCTCGAGAACAAAACCAGGGCGTTTTCCTCAGCCTGAAAGTCCTTGCATGACACTTTTTAATCCCTGATTTATTTGCAAATACAACTCCCCCAAACCTAACGAACCGAGAGCTGTTCACACGCAGCTCCTTGTCTCTGCCCGTCCTGCTCCGAGCTGGTTTCTGACGCCTCCAGCGACTGCACCAGCTCAGCCCTGGGGTCCCCAAGCCGTGGCTGAGCAGGAAGGTCGTGAAGGTAAATCTGCACTGAGAGGTGCTGAGCTCTTCTCCATCGCAGATGGGAGATGGAGTTGGGAGCAGCCTGGCTCATGGTCTTTTTCCCATCACTCTTATTATTTCATAAAAATCCCTGGTCATCCTGGTTTCCCAACCAGCCCCAGCAGGGATCCAGGTCCCAATCAAAAAGGCGACCCCAAATTTGTCATTGCTGCAGAGCCAAAGGCTCCGTGCACATCTGAAAGCCCAGGCAGCGCCTGGAAACCTTGAGCATGAACTCAGACTTTGTAGTACCATTAAGAAGAGCTGCGCCAGAGCCTGCACAGCCACAGGCAGGTGAGACACGAGGCAGTTAGATTTGCAGCCCTTTATTCACTACGGGAGATTTAGAGACTACTCATCACCATACACGGGTCCAAGGGAGGATAAGGGACAAATTATCCCGCGGGCGCTGCTCAGCATCCCTAGGCTGACAGGGCAAGGCCAACTCTGTTGTTGGCCATGTCGAAGATGGAGTAATACTGCCGGAGGAAGATGTTGCCGAGGATCCAGAGGGGCTGGCCGCTGCCGGAGGACACGTACGTGCTCTCAACCGCAACGGTGCAGACGCCGTTGTTCTGTCGGGGGAAAAGGAGCAAATTTCAGTGCCAGTGGGGAGCGCGGGGGATTTGTGCTGCCCGTGCCATCATGGCTGCTTTGGCTGGGAGCAGAATTAGACCCTCCTTACAGTCACGTACAGGCGTGCAAAAGCACCGTGAAATCGGGTGCTGGGAAATATGGCACCCAGGCTGCTGGAAGCCTCTGGGTTTGAAAAGAAACTGACTTTCTCCTGGGCAAAACTGCCCTACGAGCAAACGTGTGCTGGGAATGATAAAACCACACCTACGTTTAAGACATAGACAGAGGGCGGCAGCGGTAACTGGGCTCCACTGATGGTGAAGTAGAGGGTGGGCATGCTCTGGACGCTGCTGCAGTCGACGAGGAACTGCAAAAGAAACAGAGGGGCAGAGGGGTCAGGACCTCGGGGGCCAGGTCCTTCCTCCGGCCGTGCTCCCTAAGGGTCAGCACAGCTCTGGCTGTGGCAGAGCTGTGCTGACCCAGGTTTATCATGTTTGGAAGTGTTATTTTTGTTTTACACCCCTGCAAGGGGAGACACACCACTGCAGTGTTGTTTCAGGTGAGATGTTTCGCTCCAGAGATGCCAGGAGCCCTCCATGGCTCAGCGTTACCACCCAGCTGCGTCCTCATCCCACGGCATCAGCCCCCCGTGCGTGCAGGGCATCCCTCCCACCTACCCCGTTGTCAGTCTCCTCCGCGCCCAGTGCCCCCAGGAAGGTTGACATGAATTGTCCTGGGACAGTCAGCAGGAACGTCCCGGTGTCCACGATGCCATAACAACCTTGGCTGCACCAGCCGGTGGCTGACTGCCCGATGGAGAACCTGGAGAGAGCAGCAGAAAAGGCATCAGAAAAGGCTCCCCCTCTCCAAGACCTGCTCTGAGCCATGGTGCAGCACTTACTCCTCGATACCGATCTTCCAGTACAACTCCTGGACCACAGGAGTCCATAAAATCTCCCCGGAGTACAGCTGGGTGTCAATCCCTCCGAGGATGACTTCCCCGCCGTAATTATAGGTTGGGTTGCTGGGAAGACAAAATTAAACCCCCAAATCAGGCAGGCTGCTCAGGGGAAAGGGGGGTGGGGTGGGGAGAACATGGGGATGGAGAGTGGGTGAAGAAAAGGACGGATCCAGGCTGTGTCTACACAAGAGAGAGACTTGAGAGGTCTCACCGCGAATAATAGAAGCTGAAGATGGGTTCGGAGAGCTGGTTCTGCTGGAGCATGTTCTGCATGAGCGTGTTGTAACCGCTGATGCCAACGCCCGGGTAAGACATGCCCAAAATCCCATCGAAGTCCAGGTAGTAAAAGGGGCTGGTTGGCTCATTCAGGCTCAGGCCAAACTCCTGGCTGCTGACGACGATGTTCTGGATCTAGAGGGAGAGGAAAGACGCTGGGAGATGTCGGCGTTTTGGACATCCCGCTTGACAGCAACATCCCTGGGGGAGTTTTTGGGGAGAGGCAGGAGGGTCACGAAGGGAAATCTGCACTGAGAGGTGCTGAGCTCTTCCCCATCGCAGATGGGAGATGGAGTCAGGAGCAGCCTGGATCATGGTCTTTGTCCCATCACCCTTATTATTTCATAAAAATACCCACAAAAATTATTTGCCTCAATTAAGTTAGTTTAAAATCACACTTTCCCTGTATGCAAGTCTCACAACAGAACATTCCTTGTCCTGTAACAGCAAAGCTCAGCCATCAGTGTAAAAAGCAAACATTTAAGGTCAAAGATATCCCTTAGCCCATAGGGATGAGCAGCCCAGAGGACTCGGACCGAGTTTGTTTGCAGGTCCCAGTCTCCGAGTCAATTTATGCTGACACGCCATAAACTCTACATGGGAGATCCAGGCAGGAATATCCAAAATAAAAAGGTAATTTCGGCTGCTCCCTACATTTTCAACCGAATTGGACTGACCACAACTGCGGTCACTTCTTACCCTGATTGCAGCAACGTACCGAGACACCAAAAGTCACTTACTGTCACGGTGTCGTACCCCAACTCCACCGACACGTCACCGAACCCGTAGCTCAGGGTGTAGGTCGCGTCGATGCCCGAGAAGGTGGACGACTGGCTGGGGTTGAACCTGGAGTGATTTTCTGCGCAGAGAGAAAGTCACAGCCCCCCCGGGTCACATCCTGCCCTTGGTTCAGCATCTCTGTCCCCACATGGGCAGAAATCCCCAGCAAGGGGCGTCCCAGGGAAGGGGCCATCCAAAACCCGCTGGTGTCACCGAGCAGAGAGCAAACCCCAAACCCCACCGGCTCTCACTGAGTGCCCTCTCGCAGTGCCAGCTTGCAGCGTGCGAGGGATGACCAAGAATGCCAATGGGTGGCGAGCCCCGGCCCCGCTGTGTCCCCCGAGGGATGCTCACCGCAGGCTGCGGTCTGGCAGGAGGTGGAGGGCACCCACAGGTTGCCAGAGCCGGTGTCGAAGAGCACCAGGAAATTTTGCGGGGGGGTCCCGATGCTGATCTCCCCGAAGTAGTAGGACTGTGAAGAAGAGCGTGGGCAGATTTCTGTTTCTGCTGGGTTTTTTTGAATGAGTTTTCAGCTCTCTGCCCTCTGCTAGCTGAGAAACCCAAACCGCTACGGGGTTGTAGGAAGGGCTCGTAGTCCTTGGGTGCATCCAGGGCAGCTAAAGCATGGAAAGGGGCAATGATTTGCCTACAACATAGCAAAGTCAGCAGCAAAGCCAGGAGTAGGAGATGTGCCCTGTAACCATCGAACTCTGCTTTTTCTGAGAAGGGAATTCAATTCGGGATAAGACGTGCTGCCTCCTGCCTTCCTCTCCCGATGTCACCCAGCCCTTGGAGCCAGACAGCAAAACTCCTGCCCATGCCCACCACAGCCCCTCGACTCAAAAGCCGGAGCCAAGTGGCTCAGGGGAGGAAGGAAAAGCTTTAATACTTACATCCAGGTAGTTCATTAGCGGTTCATAAGCCACATCATTGCTGAGCTGGTATTTCCTACCGGGGTCCCCTTTGAGTTGCTTCAGGAAACCCTCCGGCACCCCTTTCTCTCTCATCACCTCCCGCAGGGACCTGCCTTTCCTCAGGGGGATCCTGCATGGGATGGAGACGGTAGCAAGATGCTGAGCGGCCGGGTGGTCCCATCCACGTGCGCACCCCCATGTGCTCTGCAGCCAGACCCTGCACCCTCGCACCCATCCCGGCCCCGGGGCTCACCTCACCATCCCCTCCCCGAGTGGGAGGCAGAGCAGGGCCAGCACCAGCCACCACATGGTCCCAGGTGCTGATGGCTCCATGGCAGCTCCTGCTCTACCTTGGCCAGGGCAGGGTGTATATAGCCAGGAGCCGTGCCCAGCCCCTCGCTCCAGACACCTCTTTCCTCTATCGCTGCACCCACCCACCACCAACGCTTGCGGTGTGTTTATCACCTTGATTTTGCCTCCTTACCTGGCTGTTCGGGCGCTAACAGATTGGCCAGTACCTCTGATACCAAGACCAAATATGTGACATCTGATAAAAAGCAAAATTCGGTTGTTATCAACAAGTTAAAGTATTTTCTCTTGCCTTCAGCACCAGCTTGGTCTTTCCAGAAAACAAAGGCAAAACACACCCTTTATAGCAAATGGAAATTAATGTGCTGGTGTTCCTCTTTTCACCCACCCAGGCAGCCGAGGAAGTGCCACAGGCTGGCACTATTTCTTCCATCCAAGTCTACAGACTCTGTTAACATCCATTTCCCCCAACACAGCTGGCAGGAACAGCAGGGGTGGCTTCTCAGCCCAGTTCCAAGCCTCCCAGGAACCAGCACATACTCCCAAAATTGTCTCTTTCCAGGGATTTTCCCTTTGCCATTCTGCCCTTCACTGCCCTCCAGCTCTGCCAGTACCCCCCGAGGAAGCTGAGATGGGGGCTGCAGCCCTGAAAGGTGTATCAGGCCTTTACCTGCCCAGCTGAAACCACTCAGCCATCTCCAAAAGACACTGTGATTTGCTGCAGTTTATTATCCACGTCAGAGTTACACCGAGGATGCTCAGGCCACACGTCTGGTGCGTCCCCGATACACTTTGGGTGATGCTGGTCATACCCAGGCAGGAGAAATGCAGGGGAGTGTGTATTTAGGCATTCATTTCCAGGGGATTTTTAGTCCCGGGAGACCCTTTCCTTCCCCTGGGAGGTGCTACCAGCCAGCCCTGACGGGTCACTGAGGCCCCATCCTGGCATCTGGTACCCCGAGGATGCTGCTCAGCCTCATAGCCCAAAGCCTGGGCACTCACCACCTGCAGAACCTCTGCCATGCACCGCTGAGGGACGGTGACTGTCCCCATGTCCCCATCAGCCTGGCAGCCTCATCTGCCATGGAAAACCTGAGGAGACCAACCTGGGGTTGTTTTTCTGTGCAAAGCTCTCAGCAAAGGAGCCCCAGCTGGAGCGACAGCCCGAGGCTGCTCAGACCCCTCTGCCCAGGGGACGTGGCGCTGGGCCAGCCCCACCTGAACCACGTGCTTTGACACGTGCTGCGGTTCTGCTGCCACTTCACTGGGACCAAACCCTTTGTCCCCATCTGAATTGACCCCACGGGGGTCACCAACATACGCACTCCAGGGAGCAGGCACAAGGGGGGCCAGCACCGCTCTCCCCGGGGTCGGACAGGAGCAGCCCCGCTGTCCTTTGCTGTAGGGCACTTGCAGACCCCTCAGTCCCCACTAACGGGGGGGACAGACCCCAGCAGAGCCTTGCTGCTCCCATCCGAGCTGTCGGGTAGGAGCGGTGCTTCGAGCCTGCGGTGGCTGAGGAAACCCCCCCAGCGCCCCTTCCTCCTCCATCGCATCCTGATGGATCTGCCTTTGCTGGGACAGAGCCCGCAGGGAGCGAAGGGCAGAGCAAAGACCAGCGGGGACACGGTCAGCCTTCGCCCGTCCCTTCCTGCCACCACTGCTGCCACAGCAGCTTCGGCTCTCAGAAACCTCCCTGTTTTATAGGGGAGGAGAAATGCCCTTCCCTGCTCCCCACACCTCCCTAATCTCCGTCTTGCTGCGCTCAGCCTGTGTCAATATTTTGACACAAAGCACAGAGGAGTTTGTGTCCTTTCTCTGGTGAGCTGACAGAGCTATTAATATATCTGATAATGAGCTCCAATGATAAAGAACTTCTAAGAAACAAGTTTGGATCCCAGGAAAGAGGGGTGTTACCCGAGCCTCCCCCGGCCAAGGTGTTCCCCATCCCCTTCAGCCACAGGCCACGATTCTCCAGTTGTTGTTTCACCTGACTGCGTAGCCCCACTCAGGATTTAGGGGTCATTTGGATGTCACGGCTAACCTAATCTGACCTCGTATTCCCGCTCTGGCTTAATCACAGGACTTTGTTAAACCTTATCCAGCTGCAAGGAAGATTAGTGCCTTCCCACAGGCACCTCTGACGAGGTTTCCCGATGCCCAGCAAGAGGGACAGAGGTGGGAACCAACTGGCCCCGCGGCTTTATCCTTGGCTGGTCGGAGCGATCGGTTCAGCCCTGCAAGTACCAGCAGCAGCAAGAGACAGTGTGTCCCTGCGGTCACACCAAGGTCATCCCCAAACTGCAAGCAAAGCACTGTCCACCGCCACCAGCGAACCCGGTGTTTGCCCAAGCAGGTGCTGGTGAGCATCCCCCTGAAGTGACCCAGCACAGCCCGGCAGCAAGCGGCGGCCAGAGGAGGAGGCAGCCGTGCCACCCCGTTAGGGACCCGCACCAGTGCCTGATGGCACGGAGCAGAACTGGCTTTTTGGGGAATTCCTCGGGGAACTCCTGTCCCCTGGGGCTGTGGTTGGTGTTTAAGGCCAACCCCAGTGACCTTTTGGTGTCCTGATCCCCTGCCCCACAGCCTGCCCTTGCAGGAATTAGGCTCAGGACCCTTGTTCTGGGCTTGTCCCTCACTGAGGACAAGGGGGACAGAAGTGGGGTGCAGCCAGGCCCAAAGGTTGGGATTTGGGGGACACACAAAGTCTGCAGCCCCAAGCTGTGTCGCACAAGCCTTGTGGAGGGGACGGGGCTGGGCTGTGGGACATCTTCACACCCAAGGGCTCAGGAGAGCCAGGCTGAGACACCTGCAGGAGCTACGCTGGGCACCAGCGTGGGGAAGGACTGGTTGCTCCCATCCCTGCGCCCATCAGGCTGGGAGCTGAGCTGCTGCCTTCGTCAGAGCCACCCCCACGCACGAGCTCAACAATTCACTATAAATAAAGGCTAAGACTCGGTCCCACAGCCATTAGGAGCCAACAGCACGTCAAACCCCTTTGCAAGAAACACAAATACAGCGACTTTAGATCCGAACCAGCCCAGGGACAGCTTCCCCACCGCTTTCCCTGTGCTGACTCTGCGGAAACCTGCCCAGGAGTTTATCACGGTGCTCACCGTGCTGGAGAAAGAGCAGCCGAGACAAGCAGCCTATCAGCCTGCGCGCAGGCGTCACTCAACGAACTCACAAGGTCAGAGATTATTTGAAATGTTCAGGTTTATTTGTAATAGGAGACTGTGAGAACAGGCACAGAAACCCCAGGGGGACAGGGAGCCGTGCAGGCACGTAAAGGAACGTAAAGGCCCGTAGGAACCCCACAGCGCTCGAGCGATGCTGCCTAAGGGGTGTTTGGCCAGGAGAGGGGCTGGATTTCGCTGCTCCACCCCTCTACACCGACGGGGCGAAGCCGATGCGGTTGTTGCCCATGTCAAAGACGGTGTAGTACTCCTTGAGGAAGACGTCACCCAAGATCCAGAGCGGCTGCCCATTCTGGGAGGGCAGGTAGGTGACCTCAATCCCAAGAGTGCAGTAGCCATTGCTCTGTAAGGGGGGAATAACGGGGAGTCAGAGCCTCAAACAAGCACCAGGACCCTGCCAGCGGGGCTGCAGAGAGGTGGGATCTGCCCGCACACATAGGGAAAGCATCGCTATTGTCAAGAAGCACCAGGTCCTTTCCTGGCCCTCAGGGACTCAGCAGGACGAAGCTGCTCAGCTAATACATACGTTCAAGACATAGGCAGAGGGACTGAGCGGGAGCTGAGCTCCGTTGATGACGAAGGTGATGGTGGGCATGTTCTGGACGCTATTGCAGTCAACTGCATACTGCGGAGAGAGGGTGAAGAGGAGGTTATGGCTGGAAGAGAGGAGAAATACCCCTATAGGCAGGGGTAACATACACTTCATCCCCTGGCAGTGCCACGTTGCCTTGTCCTTCCCTGACACGCCTGCAGTACCGTGTTCTGTAGATGCCACATGAGTTTTGTGGGACCTGGTCAAGCCCACGGCTTCTGGCTCCCTCGCAAGCCTCCCATGCGCCCCTCCAAATCATCCCCCACACTTACACCGTAGCTGGTCATCTGGGCACCCAGGGCCTGAACGAAGGTGTTCAGGTACTGCTGGGGCACCGTCAGCAGGTACGTCCCTGTGTCCACGATGGCCTGGCAGCCCTGGCTGCACCAGCCGGTCGCTGACTGTCCGATAGCAAACCTGGGAGGAGAATGGGGAGAAGGACGTCACTAAGCACCCACTGGGCAACTAAACCTGTCTCAGCGGGATCGATAAGTCTGGGGTGCTTTGAAACCCAGTTCCAACCCCTGCCCCAAGCCCACACCTGCTGCGATAGCTGCAGCTTCAACAGGAGGACAGCAGTACACGAGCTGCTGGGGTGGATCGTGGCCATGAGGTACAAACACAACTCACTCGTCAACTGTGACCTGCCAGTAAAGCTCCTGGGACACCGGTGCCCACATAATGTTCCCACTGAAGAACCGACTGTCAACTCCTCCGAGAATGAGCTCTCCCCCGTAGTCGTAGGTGGGTTGGCTGCAAAAACACAGAGTTACAGCAGCAGAGGTTGGTAAATCAAGGGACAAATTCACAAGGAACCTGCACGGGAACAGGCAGAGGGACACCGGTGCATGGGGGACATGCAGAGGGCCCCGGGAGATTTTTACCGAGAGAAGTAGAAGCTGAAGACGGGCTCAGTGAGCTGGTTCTGCTGCAGCATGCCCTGCAGCGCGGTGGGCGTCCCTCCGGCCGCCAGCGAGGGGTAGGCCATTCCCAGGATCCCATCAAAATTGGCGTAGTAGAAAGGCTGGGTTGGTTCGTTCTCGCTGAGCCCGAACTCCTGGTTTGTGACCGAGATGCTCTGGATCTGGAGGGGAAGGGAACGCCAGGTCAGCCTGCATGCTTAGGCAAACCCGAGCAGCCGTCGGATGGGATGACTGATGCCCTGAAAGCCCAATGAGGACACTGCAAGGTCACAGCGGGTGAAAACATCTCCAGGCAGCTGGGAAAATTAGCAGGAATTGGGTTAAAGCAAAGTAAAAACCCAGCTGGGCAACTGACAGTGGCAATAACCACTTGATATCAGTTCTGCCCATCCCAGGTCCTGGTTTGCCCAAGTCTTGTCTACACGACACACGAGATCTGCTGCCCTTAAACTGTCCCCCAGGCTCCTTCCATCAGGGCACCCAGCTGGTGCTGGGGACCCAGCGCCCAGGAAGACAAGGACGGCGCGGGGTGCACTCACCGTCAGCGTGTCGTAGCCCAGCACCACCGTGAGCGCGCCGCTGCCATAGGAGAGGGTGTAGGACTGGCCGTTGTAGACGAAGGTGGAAGACTGGTTGGGTGCGAACTTGGCGTGATTGACTGCGTGAGAGAGAAGAGGGCAAAGCTCCTGGGCACGTGCTCGCCTGGCTGCGGTGGGATGGCACCGCTGGTCGCTCTGCCGGGATAACGCCTGGGCGAGCGGCTTGCCCAGCAGGGAGCAAGTCGTGAGGAGCGGAACGGGCTGTCCCTCTGCCTCGCGGTTCTCTCTAAGGTGGGGTTTTGCATCCCAGTTTCGCCTGCGTCCCTCTCGAGGGACCAGCCACTGTGATCGCAACCACATCAGCGTGAGCAAAGCCGCCAGCAGCTAAATCCCCATCGCTCTGCTGCCAGCAGCGAGTCACATCGGCTGGGCTCTGCTGGGGAGTGGGACACCAGCTCCACGATTCGCAGCTTTGCTCTTCCCCCCATGAAAGATCAGGCACAACCAGTGTGATTTCTGTGCTCTGGGGACACCCACAATGGCCGCAGTGATTTGGGCATCTTCCTTAGCCAGGCACATAAGGGCAGAGGGCTCTGTATTTCCCAACCAAGGCACGAGCTGGCACTGGGGAGCAGCTATCCCAGAGCAGCGTGCCAGGATCATTTTTGGTCTGGCATCATGATTTCCCCCATGCAATCAGGCTACGCTGAGCCTCTCGAGAAGCTCCGAGCAACGCGGCTGCGGTACTCACGGCATGCCTGCGTCTGGCAATATGTGGAGGGCACCCACAGGTTGGAGGAGCCGGTGTCGAAGAGCACCAAGAAGTTTTGCGGGGGGGTCCCGAGGCTGATCTCCCCGAAGTAGGAGGACTGCGGATGAGAGACGACGTATCTCTGTTGGCTACAGCGTCAGGGACAGAACAGGCTTTTGCCTCCCGGCCCTGGGAAATGCCAGGCTCACTTTGGCAAATAACAACAGGGGCAGGAACGGGCTGAACTCTCACCTTGCTTGCCCAAAAGATGTAATATTAAATATTTATTTTGTTATGCCTTTTGTCACATATAGAAAAGCATCGCTTTTCATTGCTGGGGAAAAACTGTTCTAAAGGCTAAATTAGAAGCTTAAAAAAAGAGTGGGGGGATAAAAAGCAACCTCTCATTCCTGGAGGCTCAGGTGTGAACAGATCCTTCCGGCAACTGGGAAGGAGGAGGAAAGGGGAGTGTGGTGTAGGGACAGGCAGCGAGAGGGGACCTGGGGTACTCACATCCAGGTGGTTGGTTATCGGCTCCTCCACAACATAGTCCTCACCAAAGTGGTATTTCTTGGCTGGGTCATATTTAATTTTCTTCAAGAACTCCTCCAGCACTCCTGCCTCCCTCATTTTCTCCCGTATAGTCTTGGTTTTCTTCAGTTTGATTCTGTACAGAGGGAAAAAAAAGCAAAACACAGCAGGAAATCAGGAGAAGATTTGGGCATTTTCAAAGGGTCAGTTCTCCTGGCTCCTTTGAACCCTGCCACAACTGGAGCCCTCCGCTCGGCTGCCTTGTATGTCCTCAGGGGCTGCCCTCCCAGTGAGGGATGCAGCCTGGACTGGGACCCCAATGGTCTGTGGAGGTGCAGGAGGCTGGGGGCACACCTGGTTAGGCTTGGTCGGCATCCTCGGGGACGCAGTGCAGCCCGTGCAGGTTACAACTGCAGCCAGGCTCTGTCATCTACCCTCTCCCGGCTCATTCTGCCACAGCGGCTGCTGCAGGACACCCACCTCACCAGCCCCTCCGAGAGCTGGAGACACACCAGGGCCAGGATGAACCACTTCATGGTGCAGGAGTTGTCCACTAGTCCACACGCACCCTCTTGGAGACCTCAGCAGGTAGGCTGAGCTGCTCAGACTCCCCAGTTTTATACTGGGAAGCAGTGACCCTCCCTTATCTGCTGACCTCGATTTTCCATTACCACCACGCATGCCTGTGGCTTCAACGGTTTCTTTGTATTTTGGGCCACGAGGATTTTGAGGAGCTTGTGTCCTTAGCGAGGTGCTCAGGTGAGAAAAGAGCAACACAACACCTTCGATAGCGAGATCAAAGTGTTGCCATACGATAAGAGGCCAGCTCTTATCGCAGCAGAGAGAGGAGTGACACCAGCGTCACCGCGGTGGGGTGTTATCTGTGTTCGTCGAAACCCGTTCAAACCTTTTCCCAAAACAAAGGCGCTCGCGGCTCTTGGCGCGGGATGGAAACACGTCAGGCTTTTGTCTGCCGTTCTTCCGCCCAGCCGCCTGCCCGCGGGGACCTTCTGGCGTGGAGGAGCGATGGCTGCAGGTGTCGAGGTTTTTCCAGGTCACGGTGCAAAGAGCTGGAGCTGCCTGCTCCGCTCCGCCTGTCCCAGGGGCTCGCTGAGCCCACGAGGTTTCTTCTCCTGCTTTCTCAGGTGGTTTCCAGCCCTGTTCTGCCTTCTGGTCCGTCGTTCTCTGCTTCTTCATCTGGTCTGTCCTCCACCTCTTCATCAGCCTCCCAGTCCTTCACCATCCTCTCCTCCACGTACAGCTGGTTTCCCTATGTTGTACGCCTCAATCCTGCTTCTGCTTTCATACTGTTGTGGACAGAAATCACATATTTTTCCTTTTTTTTTTTTTAATATAGTTTTGTGGAACATGATTCCCTTTCCATCCTGCATTAAAAGGCAGGTGCTGTGCCTCCCTGCGCGGGGAGGTTTAACCCACCCATGGAGGAAGCCCTCGGGACCAGCCCAGCCACAGCTTCACCCACCAGCTCCTCACACCAGCCCAGAAAGTCAGGAAATTCCTTGTTTGCTTTTTTTTTTGCATGAAAAAAAAAAAGAGAACCACAAACACAGACCTCCCAAACTGCCAACAAACACCCAAACAGACCAAAACATTTTCAGTTATAACCCAAATATTTTTCTAGCAAATGGACCAAAATATTTTTGTTCTTAACCTAAATATTTTTCTAGCAAACAAACCAAAACATTTTTGGTTATAACCTAAACACTTTCTAGCAAATGGACCAAAACGTTTTCAGTTATAACCTAAATATTTTCTAGACTTTCTCCATCCCTGCTCTGAGCAGCCTGGTGAGGAAATCACCTTCTCCATCACCTGCCGATAGCCCGGCATCGCTATCGCTGCCCTCATCCCGTGTCAACGCTCTGCACAGATTTTATTCCCTTGGGAGCATCGGGGAGTGCGTGTCCTTTGCTGGATATTGAGACTATAATAAAGCAATTATCTTGTTTGCTAGCAGGACTGATAGAAAGATCAACTTATTAAGATTGGATAAAAAGCAAATTCAGGCTGAAAGCAAAGAGCAGTTATCAAAACGTCAATACAGCGAGTGTTATCTGCAGGTCCCCACGGGGCCTCAGCCTTGCCAAAAGACAAAGGAATAAGGTGCCCTCTACAGCACACAAACACATTCTACCTCTGGCACTTCTTGACCCAAAATTAGACAGCACTTTTTTGCCGAGATCCCATGTCCCTGTGCAGAGCAGGACTCGGCCAACAGCACGTCCCCACGCCGCTCCGAGGCAGGACTTCTCCTCGGGGCATTGCCCCTCCTTCACTTTCAGTTTCTTTTCTTTTCACTTTCAACACGAGCCAACAAATCCTATTAAACCACCGGCCACTGCAGAGGTGGGCACCATCTCCCAAAAGCTGGTAGCTCTCGACAGAGCATTTCACAGGATTAGAAACAGGCTCTAAAGTGAGATCCAGCCTCTGCCAGGAGTCAAAGGTCTCTCCGGTCTGCAGACACCACTCCCAGAGCCATCAGAGGACAGAAACCTTTTCAAAGACATTGCCGTCACCCTGAATATCCTCGTCTGCCCTGGGCTTTGCTCTACCCACAACAAAAACACAGAGAAACAATTGGTCCCAACTCCAGGACAATTCCCCACCCCAGTTCCTGCGCCTCTGCCCCAGACACAAACTATTGCTGTTCACTTCAGCAAACGGTAGCACAGAACTTAATAAACACAAATACAGGACTGCCAGAAGCTTCCCTTGGTCACTGAAGCCTGTTGCTCTTGCAAGCACCATGTCAGCTTAAACCCCCTCCTGAAGGTGCCAAATCCCAGCTGAGTTAATGCTCTTCCCCTTGATCATTTAAACAGTCTTGCTCTGGGTGTTTAATTTAAAATAGCTCTATAGCCTGTGCCTGGAGCACAATTGCTCTCTGCTTGGGTCCTCCAACCAAGAAGAGCTGTCGGTGGGACAGCACGGGTATGTCTGAAGCAGCTGTGTTTATGAACTGCACACAAGCACACGTATCCTTTACTCAGTGCTGCACGAGCTGGTTTTAGTGTTTTATTTCCAAAACAGAGATTATAGTACACAGATGAGCAGCTTCCATCCACGTGAAATTAAACAGTCCACGAGAATGGCTCCTGAAATAAACTGCTAGGCTCTAGGGCTAACGCTGAAATTCCCAAACCAGGGTGAGGAGCAGCCACTTTATGATGATCTTCTGAAGAGACCTCCCGTCACCCTGCTCAGCCCCAGACCCCCAGCTGATGCTTGAGCTCGACATCACCTCCTTACACACCCCAAAACGCTCCCCACCTCCCTGCATCAGTGTCCACTCAGGCACCTGAAGTTTAGAAATGCCATCCCAAGAGATATTCCCACAATGCTAAGGGCTACCCTGCAAACTCCATGTCAAATGCCAATGGCAAATGCCATGCTATTTTCAAGCTATTTTCAACTTCTTTTTGACAGGGCTGTCAAAGTCTTCCTAGAAAGGGAAATTAAAAATATTTCGTTATGTTTTCCTGGTATAGGATGGAAAGAATAACATGAGTTTATCATCAGTTGTGTTATCTCCTCTGTTTCCATTCCAGTTCTTACCTCCAGCGTTTTAGCAAGTCATGGAATGACCCTGAAGGAAAGAAACACACAGGTCTGGATTAGAAAGACACTGCACATGAAGACACACTCACTGAGGGAGACACAGATGGCACTCTTAGCTGTTCTTCAGTCAGTTCCTGCTGGGAAAGAGTTTTCAGGGGGAATTTTACAAGCCAAGGACTTAAACTGTGCATGTTACTGCACAATTAGCTCTCATTTGCCGTAGAGTTAGGAAAAACAAGCAAATGGACTATTTGCACAGAGCGATGGCAAAGAACCCATGAGAAAGCCCGTGCCTAGAGCAGACCAGCACGGCCAGGACGAGTGAAGCCACATCTTGTTCAACATTGGCAAAAGCACCTTGTTCCCACTAGCCCTCAAATTCCACCACTCCAAACCATTATCTTAAATTACTCATGTTTGAAAAAGCATGTCTTAAAGGGTAGGTACTCCAGAGACCATGAGTATTCTTGCTATGTTCAGCCTACGTCTAGGAAGACCTGGAAAACAAAGGTTGCAGGAAGTCCAGCTTGAATTGCATGTGGACAACTGGTGATTGCTGGCTTGGCTTTCAATTTTAAATAAAAAGTTCACCTTGAAATGGGACAGTTGTCTCTTTGCACCACACACAGAAGACAGGACCACCGGATAATCATCATATTCCATTTATTCTGTATACATTCATAGTGCAGAGTAACGTAAGACATGAGGAGTCCTCAGGTCACATAGCGCTGCTGCTGCTCTTCACCTGTAAGGTTACACCCACATGAGATATAAAGAGGGACTGAACGGATATCCATAGAAATAACCTGAAGAAGCAATTACACAGCAAGATCAACCCCTCTGCTCAGAGCAACGGACTCCCCGGCGGCCAGAGCCCCGAAGCACCTTTGTTTTTCTGCCCCACCAGAAATGTTCAGGATCGAAGACACCAGCACGAGTAACACCAAGGGGAATCGCATGGGAGGAGAGCTTGAGGTAACACGGATGCATCCGGGCCTTTCAACTGTGAAATCACATTCACTATGGAAGAAAAACAAATTAGATCCCTTCTTCACAACCAGCCTTTTTCATATCCTGGCTCGTAATTGCCAACTTCAAAGCTCTCAGGATTTCCACTAATGTATTCACCTTTGGTCCTGTTCGCTAACAGGAATCTAAACCTGTTCTGCTGCCTGCGCGCGGCATTTCAAGACAAGCCAAGTTTGAGGGAAAGACAAACTTCCCAGAAAGACTGACAGCAGCCCTCCCAGGAGCTTCAGCTCCTTTAGGCAATGCGTTCATTAACGATCACTCATTAATGATACTTCACAGTTGAGATACTACCTGAGCAGGCTGAGCAGCATCACACGGAGGGACAGAGGAAAGACCCTGGGAGAAAATGGCTGAGAAAGCAGACAGCTGTAACACCAAGCCCTGGTTGGGTTTTTCTCCCAGTGAACAGCATGGCTTAGGTAATAAAAATATCAATACTTCAGGAATAACTAACACATTTGAGTCTCTCTGCAGAAATATTGATCCTTTAATTCTCACAATCCAGCCTCTCCTTTGCCATCCTCTCCCTGTAAGGCAGGTACAACTCACAGATACTCAAACTCCCTTCCCTAGGGGAAAAGAAGGCACATAAAATGGGTCAAAAGAAAAAACAAACCAAAACACCCTCCCACGATAAAAGACAACTGAGCACTGGGAGAAGCTATGTTCCTACCAACAGGTTCTTAGGAAAGAGAAGGGTAAAAGATCTATTTATGCATTCACCAGGGAAGAAATATCAGGGGAAGAAGTCTCATTGATTAACTCAAAACTCAAACAAGAACCACTTAAAAAGGTTAAGACAATTAAATTCTCTCTGCATAGCACATGGCTGCTTACCAAGTCATCCCTTGAACTCCAATCTCACAAGCAGAGGAAGGAGACCAGCGAAGATGCAACACAGTCCCCAGCAAGGGCCACACAAACCTGCTCCCCAGCCAAGTACATAAACCAACAGCTAAGCTCATGCTGCCAGGTCTTCGCCATGGCTCAGGCTTGCTTCATTGTCCTGCCTAAACCTTTTTTTCAGAACCAAAGTCTCAGCAAACCCAACAGTTGACTGAACACAGCTCCTTTTTCCGAGTTACCCATTCACAGACAAAACATGGAGGCAAACCATCTGCTTTGCAGGACCGAGCTTGGGAGAGTAAGAGATCTCAGAGCTTCAACTCAGCTTCAGGGACTAAGTCCAGAGCAGGCTTCAGATGTACACGTGCTCATCCGTTTCCTCCTGGTCACCTGTGTGGCATCAGTTGGATGTGCAGAGCCCTGGGTGAATCCTTCTTAACTCAAAACCAGATTTATGGCTGCAGCCACAAAGGGTGAGGTATTCTGCTCCATGGAGGTGATCTTCACTGTGGGGGATATTCCATGGTCGAAGGGATAGAAGGAGTCACTGGGTATCCCTAGCTTAGTTTCCCATCCCAGTAAGCATGCACATGGATATTAGTATGCATCCATTGGGAAAGTCCAGCAAACTTGCACGTAAGGCTCAAAGCAAGACCTGGAAGATCCATCTTTACGAGGTGCCATAAACATCCAACATGTTGCATAAACGTCATTTTCAATCAAAAGAAAACTCTCTTACTGCGAAGGAAAGATCCCAGAGGGTCACCAGAATGGATCCCTCCTCCCCACCACCTGAATCCAAGAACTGCAGGAGAGAGGAAAGGCCAACCCAGATGTCCTCCCTGCCCTTCCACCCCACACTGGTTTCCCCTCCTTTCCAAGCGTGGCCACTAGAGGAAGCTGCGACCCTGGTGAGCACTGGAACACGGGCAGAAATCCCAAATCATGGCATTTCTGCTCCCGGTGCCCCAGGAACTACCGCCTCAGTGTTCAAACACCACTCTGCTCTTCCCTTGCACTTTCACACCACCTGCAAAATTGAATATTAAGAAGTTCTCAAAGGGTCCTGGCTACTCAACACAGACATTGCTCTTGTGAGGGTTTCCAGAAAAGCAAAAAAGTGAGAAAATCACTGGGATGTGAACCTGATACACACCATAAATGACAACTGGTTTCCTGGCTGCCTGCACGGTGTTTCCCATTTAATTGCTTAAACATTAAACAGCCAGCATCAGCTCTACGTTTTCTCATCTTTAAGGTCAAGGAAATTTTTCTTCTCTTTCTTCGAGTAGGTGCAGCATCCTCCACTATCGATTCTGCATCTCTCAGCTTAGGCAGTGGAAAGGAAGGTTCATACAGAGGCTCCCAGAGCACTGCCCTGTGCTGCCACATGGGAGTTGCTAGTGCTGTCCCAGAGGGTGACACTTACACCTTAGAAACTCTTTATTTAAATAGTTTATTTAAAGCTTAATGCAGTTAACTTTCTTTTTTATATATATATATATATATATATATATATATATATATATATATATATAAAAACAATTTCTTCTCTCACTTCCCTACATGAAAGCTAGATTTAGGGGGATACATTACTTGCCTCTTTTTTTTTTTTTCCTTCAAATAAAGTCATTTGGTGTACATATAAAAATATATTACTTGCGTTTCCTTTCAGTTATAGATCACACAAGGGCTGGGGTGGAGAAAAGAATGGAAGACAAGCACAAGGACTTCCCCCCAGAAAAACAAAAACCAGTGAATTTAAGCACACTGAATTTATAGTGCAAGAGCAAGCCAAGAAATCCATGTTCTGCCAACACAGGCATGGCATTACTCATACTTTTATCATGGTTTCTGGACTGCATGGCACATGTCCTTGTTCCCAAAAGGGTCACATTTCAATATGACATTACAGCACCATAACGAAAAAGGCTGAACTTAAAAAAAAAAATCTGGAAATCAAGTTTTGGGACCTCAGAAGCAAGCTGCAGCTGGGTGAGCGGGTCCTCTCCTCCTTCACACCGCAGGCTCACTGACTTCAACATCAGAAAACGTTGGGGACAAGACCACAGGAAGGTTTGGCAACGTTTCTGCTGGCAGCAGGACAGCTCCGAGCACTGGATCTCTCAACTCCTAATCCAGGGAGGAAGATGAAGCAAACAGCAGAAAGGTGAGACTCCAGAGCACCCCAGAGCACTTCTGTCTCATTGAAACAGCTTATAATGGCAAAGAGTTACCCAGGGAGGGGTTAAGCTGCAGCGTGTCGCCGTGCGGAGAGGGGTGGTGGAGCATCCTGCAACGGGAGAGGAGCAGAGACCCTACACAGGGCCTCACACAGAGGCTTGACAGCTCAGCTTAGACTCAGCCCTGGTATCAAGAAAAAAATCCACATCAAAGGCCACAAGTTTACCTGAGAGCTGAAACTTAGCCCTCCCAAGTCCGTAGTCGTAGGAAACAAAGTGCACATTCACTCAAAACACTGATCAAATATTTCTCATGGATCCAGCCAGGCACGTGGGTGTAGGCAACGACTTTGATACAACTCCAAGCTCAGCTGCCTGGCAGCTCTGCTCGCTCTCCCACGTCTCCCGTACCATTTCCCACCTACCCTGTGACAGTTCAGTCCCAGTTAAAATATTTTTGATTCACAACTGCTCTTTTTCCCCAACTGCAGCTCAGCAAAGTCACCCAAACTCTTCTGAGATCTGCTCCCCAGACAGGAGTGAGCCACAGCGAGTACGTGCTTCACATTGGCACCGGTTTTGGCAATTACCACTGAGACACAAAAGAACATTTAATAAATAAATAAGTAAACAAATAAATAAATCAACAACACTTCTGAACAGCCACCAAAAAGAACCCTTAAAAATCAAAACAGAATACAGTACAACTGAAGTTTTCTATCCCAAACTTCAAATCTCTCTCTTAATTGTGGTCTTCCCCTCCTCTTTTAAAGCAGGGTCTCTTCAGGAAAACAGGTTTATGTGATCACAGTGTCTGTGCCCATGGCTGGAGTTGCCCAATTTAAATAAAATCTGCGAAAGTGACAGAAGTATAAAACGCTTCTACAAGCTTCAAGAAAATAGGTAACAGCACAGAGGGGAGCAAGGAGCGAGTTGAGGGGGGAAAGACCACAGCACGAGCTCCCACATCACCAGGGACCAGCGAAACCACAAGGCAAAACCTGACTGTGGAGCGGCCCAGCTGCAGAGCTCGCCTGGAGTCGCAAGGCATGAAATCCCTGGGAAACGGGCTTGATTTGCAGGGGAGCTCCTAAAGCAACTCGCTTTTGGAAACACTCCTCCACCGTGCTACTGCCCTGCTGCTGCAGCCAGGTTGGCACCGCTCACAGCGCTGCCAGGCCCTCAGGAGAGCTAACCCCAGGCCGTATCCACACAGTGCCAGGGCTCTTGCTGGCACCTTCTGCCCCTTTTGCCAGAAATTTAACCTTCGACCAGCGTCGTCAAATATCTCACAAGGCTTTAAAAATGATCTACATGGGAGAGACAGAGAGGGGAAGACGGACGGACAGACTAGCCTTAACATCAGCTGTAGGAGCCATCCCATGACACCAGGTAATGGGGTAAACAGGGAAGCAGAAGGCAATGGCGAGTGTAAGCCACACCGGGCGACACACTGAAGGGTACCGAAGCCACGACACGGCGCTTGCGCTTGGCGTCGCCCCTTACAGAGGCAGGTCAGTGCTGTTATGTCGGGTTTTTCGCGAAGTCCCATCATCCCTCGGCAGGGCCCTTTGCAAACTGGACATGGCCGCTGTCTTTTTTAGGTCAATGACCGCGTAGGAGTCCGTCCGGCGGGCTTCGTGGGTGGCAGGAGGTGGGACACAGGGCACCGGCAGGTTCTGATGGCCCTTGCGCGGCTCAGCGTCCAGCTCCACCTGGATGTAGTTGAGTTGCCGCGGCTGCTCTGGGCAGGGCCTGGGGAAGTCGAAGTTGAAGACACTGGGCACGCAGCCGCGGCGAGGCTTTGGCAGGAAGGCGCTGCGCCGCTGGCCGCTGCCCCCGTGCAGCGCCGTGTTCTCCGAGTTCATGTAGTTCTGCAGGGGATCTTCTTCACCAGCCTCGGAGTAGCCACTGGGGGAAGGCGTCAGCACGTCCCCGGTGCCCACGTCCTCCTCGCCCCGCCGGAGCGGCTGGCACTCCCACACCGGGGGCAGCGACGGCAAGTTCTCATAGTGCAACAACGCCGTTCTGCGATGGGAACAGCCGGGTAAGCCCGTGTCCTCCCGGGTGAGTTTCAAGCGCCCGCCTCGGCAGAGGGAGGAGGTGCTGGGGGGCAGCAAGCCGTTGACGTTCTCGTAGATGCACTGGGGTGAAGGGCACTCTTCCTCGCACTCGTTGTTGTTGTTGTTGGGGGAGCAGAAGTGCGTCCTGCACTCCCGGTGGTGCTGACAGACACGTCTGTAGTTGGACGTGGGACCTAACACGAACTTAACCTCCCCTGGCTGCAGAAAGACCTGGGGATTGCGGTCTTCGAGGGAGCAGCTGTGGTTCCTATGGGGGAAAGGAGGGTGGACTTCAGGCAAGGAGTGCATACAGTGTCGGCCCCTCAGCTCCTGATCACCATTGGCCGTGTTGACGTAGGTGTGGGACTGCAAGGAGAGAAGCAGAGGGACAGTGAAAGGAGAAGAGACAAGAGCAAAGCAGCTGTCAGCAGCTGAGAAACCAACAGGAAGGGAAAATTCTTTGGTGGCTGATGAAGCAGGAGGAGGTGAAAGAACTTCAGGAGTTGAAAAGATTTTGGGAAGGAAAACACAAAAGCCATTTCTGGTTTTGTGGGCTGAAGGAGAGACCAAAGGGAGTCCAGCTGCAGAAGACACACACCATCTATTTCACGCTCAATGTATATGGCACAGAACAAAAAGCAAATCCACTCGCAAGCTATTTCCTTGAGCAGCTTACACTGGTGATATTGCAGCGCTCACACCTACCTCAGCTTCTCTGATAATGGTTGAGACAAGCTGGGTTTTGCAGGGAAAAATCTTAAATTCGAGAATCAACTGAACATCAAAAATAGAAATAAAAAGAGTCTGAACTTCAGTATGCACATGCACATCAGTTTAGGGGTTGCAGCAACAGGTGACAGGTAGGGCAGCATGACTTGGGCTCACAAGCTAAGTGCTGCTGTTAAATAACTGCCAGGCAAATACCAACGGATCAAGGAAGCCAAGTCAGTTGGCCTTGATAGAGCATCTGTTCTAGTGACGTGTCAGAGAGCAGAAGGCTCCAAGAGCAAAACGAAGCAAAAGAGGAAAAAAAGGATGACAAGGTATGAGGATCCCCTGAGCTTTGCTAGAGTCAGAGAAATCTGAATTGCACAGGACTGCTAGCAAAACAAGCTGCTTGTGCATTGCTTGCAAAGAGCAGAATTTAGGACATGCAGGTTTACCTGCTCATCAGGCCCAATAAGGGCATGAGTAGAGTCTTCACCCACAGAGGAATGCCTCAGGCTGCTCACGGAGGGGTGGCGGGCTGCGGAGTATGATAGGGTTTCTCCAGGGAAGCTGTGAAATCCATTGGGAAATCCTGGGACAGTGTACGCCAGACCTGGGAGAGAATCAAGACAGAAAACTATTAGAGCATTGGTTTGGTACAAAATAAGAGTTGACTTCACTTTCACAGTAAGCTGGGCTCTTAACTGCACCCTGTAAGTCAGCATCAGCCTGTCTGGGGAAGATCCCTACCATGAAGTGGAGTATAAATATACTAGGGTATAAATACAAGGGCTAGGCCCTCCTGTTTAAATCTATTTAAGTCACTCCTAATGGAGACAGGAATTGAGCAAATCCGAATTCTTCCAGATGTGGTTTCCTCTGGGAACCATTCGATCCTTGTAGGCGCTACTTAAAAAGGCCACTTGGCAGCGGTCCAGGTGAAAACCAGCTGAAGGGTGACAACTCAGTTGACTCTTTGAAGGGCTTTTTGTTGCTGTTTCCTTGGAAACAAAATACCACATCACAGATAAGTGGGGCCTTAAAATAAACAAGCTGCATGGGGCACACGTGGACATAAAGATATGGGTCAGCAGCAAGGCAGGGAGAGACTGGGGCTGCAGAGAGCAGTTTCACATGAGCAATTGCAGACACCACCCACGTCTCCGTGTTCCCTCCTCTTTTCCCTGGGGAACTGAAGGAGCCTTACTGTTGGGTGCCTGGGGGGTCCGGGAGAGCTCCCGCTCCGTGGGGTGACTGTTCCTGGTGATGACAACAGGCTCTTCCACTACATTGATACTGTTACACTGCATCAGGTCCTGAAGCAGATTAAAGATCTCCTCTGCTCTGGAACACTTGAAGGCAAAAATCCCTGCACAGAAATGAAGAGAAAGGTCAGAAAAGCAAGAAAGCAATCCTGCTTTAACAGGAGTATATGTAATTCCTGGCTCTAATGAAGAGGCAATTCTGATTTCTTTTGCTGTGTTTAACACAATCAACCCCTGCAACCCACAGCCAGAGGAAAATAACCAACAGCTCAGTGAATTATTGCATCAACAGAAATACAATGCAACGACTGCCATCTGACCAAATGGTGAATTATTACAAGAAAACCAGTGAGCACCCCTGTTATCTTAAGACCATCAACCCCACACGAGCAGAGGTGTGAAAGGGACAGGCTAACCAGTCTCGTTTCATCTCTAATCTTCTATTTGAATTCACTTGGCACCCAGTCCAGTTCTCATTACCAGGGTAAAGTCTATCCAGTGACCACTGGAAGCTGAACTGGGCTCTGTGGAGTGCGCATGGGAGGGAGGGACAAGAACGCCATATTTCAAAAGTGTGTATGGAATTGAACAGCATCTCCCCAAACGAGCAGCCCAAAGCAGAGCTGGTGTGGGCAGAGCTAACCAATCCTAAGCTGGCACGTACACACACGTACACAAGCCATAGCAACGAGAACGGCATGGCAACAACAGCTGCTACCCCAAAGAATAAGGTTTTCAAAATTCTGGCCAAAAAAATAGCTGTATCTGCCTTATATAAGGTGGGGAGCAGCATCAGGAAAGAGTCCTCTGAATAAAATTAACTAAGCAGAATAAAATCCTATAAGGAAGGGAGAAAACTCATCAAAACACAACACCATCCCTCTAATTTCTGTCTGCTTTAAGACTGATGAGTAAGTCTGCGTCTGCTAAAAATTTTCTAATATATGAAGAGCAAATGCCTCTGCTTTACCACCACTGCCTGGACCTCAACAAAACCAAACCACACACAGGGCAGAATTTTAATCACTGATCTGCATCCTGCAAAAGGCAAAACAGAAACTGAAGACAAGGAATTCCCATCGCTGGCAAGTGATAAGCACATGACTCCAGGAGAGAAAAACCCCACGTACATACACATTAAAAAGGAGCATAAGGCACTACAGATTTACGCAGTGCTTTACACAGACACCGAGCAGTCATGCAGAGTCCTTTTGGATAAGGAGTTTACAAACACATTAATAGCATGAGGAAACAAACTTATTTTTTCCCCCGGGGGATGCAGATGCCAAGAAAACGTTCAGCTCTTTAAAAGCAAGAGAGACAGACTGGTAAAGGAACTAACAGGCACCATTGTAACATTGGAGTCTGTTCCCAGCGCTGCTGATGACTTGGCATGTACTCCTGGGTGACTCACTTCCCTTCTCTATGCACAGCTTCCCCATGCATAGAAATTAGTAAAACGTAAAACTCCTTCCCCTCTACGTTACAAAGTGCTGCCAGACACAAAATGCAAAGCATTAAGTAGAAACCAGCACTAACCAAGGCAGAGAGAATGCACTGAGAAAAACAAAACGTGCTCAAACAACTATTGCTACTGAGGCACATTTGGCAGCTCTGTGGCAGAACCCTAAGAGAGACCCGCAAAAAGGTGCAGGTGAGGCCCTTTTGCTTTATCCCTGGAGTTAAGAGATGCTTAACAAAGCTTCAGTCCTGCAAAAAACCCTTTCTAGCTCCTAAGGAAAGAAGTCCAGTGACCCTCCTACCACAGCTGTGCATCGTTTGGCACTGAAGCACAGAGCTGACTGTAACTAACATCCTCTCTGACATGAAACACACCCTGTCCAACGCTCAGGCCTGCTCCCTCACGAGCACCGATGCACTTGCAAAATGAGACCACTAGATTTATGCCCAGGTGCTGAGCCACAATGCTGTTCTCATTAGTGTTTTAATCAGGAGTATTAACTGTATATGCACGCACACTCCGTATTCCGAGGGAAGAGAGGCTGCAAAAGAACCTGTTGATTCATTAGATGCAGGAATTTGGGATGACACAAGCATCAGCTCCCTCCAGCTGCCTGGGAATGGAAACCTCAGCAGTTCCTTCCTCCAGGAACTTCCACACTCACCCTGCCCTGTCTGGCAGCGACGACCGCTCTCGAAGGAGAACAGGTTGGAGTCGTAGCCGTAGCGGCGCAAGCAGAGGTAGGGCCACCTGACAGCGTCTCGCTTGTGAGTGTGCAAGATGAGCTCCGTCTGTGTCAGCTCCATAATCCCAGATCCCAGCTCGTTACCTTCATCGTCCACGTTCGTTACCTGCACAGGCCACAGAGCTCACGTCAGGAAACTCAGTGCATTGGTATCGAAAAAAAACCCACCCACAAAGATACTGCAATGCCCGTGGATTCCCTTTTCATTTACTGAGATGCCTTTTTCTCAGCTGAGAGCATGAATTCATTGCTGGCAGAAGGCGCCAAGCCGGCAGCCCTGGAGACTCTGTGCTTGGCAGTTCAGCTGATGTGTCTCAGCACAGACACTGGAACACAGCCCTGAGCAATAAAAGGTTCCTCTCCAGTTCCCCATGTCCTCGTTCAGGCTGAATCTCAGCGCAGAGGCAATTTCTACTGCAAATACAAATATATTTGCAGCAAAGGTTGCTTAAGGAAAGGAAAAAAAACCCAACAAACCAAGAGAGTACCATATTTGCAAACTTTATCAAGTGAAAGACTCCTCTGCAAGAGCAGAGGTTTTATTTCCTTTCATGCCTGGACTCCAACCCATGGTGGGCTTTGCTAGTAGTCGGTGCTGTCACAGACTCTCTGATGGGGATGAAGGTGCCATACCTACCTTAAATTTGGTGGGATGGTTGTCTGGAATGCTGTCGCTGCACAGACAACTGCAGCAGCTCCCCATGACGTCAGCGTAAGAGGCAATCCCTGGGGACGGGGCACAAAACAGAGGACAATCATATTTTCAAACCAACTCCTCCACCCTCTCCAAACACGCAGCATTTACAGCCTGTATCCTCCTCAATCCCCCTGCATGTGGCACAGTGAGTTTGGATCTCAAACTCTGCAACGTGTTCCTCAATTAATGGACACCGTACAATATAAGGCTAATTAAAAATAACAGCTTTCTTACCATTAGGCAATTGTTGGATTTTTTTTTGAGGAGTAAGAAGAACTTGCCACTACTGTCCCTCTATCTCCTTTGGGACTTCATGGTAACAAGGTGTCAGTGTCACCTAAAACACAAGGGAAACGGTCCCATCTTCCACCTGACAAGGAGAATACAATTAAACAAATTAAAAAAAACCACAGAGATTAAAAAGCAGGGGGTGGAGATGGGGGGGGTGTGACTGAAGTTCCCTTCAAATATCACAAGGAAGGCAGGTGCACTTTTTTTTAATTAACTACCTGCATTTATATGAATATAGAAAATAATTTCTGAAAAACTACACAGCCTACAGCTAAAACAACCTAAAAATAAGAGGTATTTTACCTCTTGGCTTTGGGATCCTACATAGGAGTGGGGTTTATCAGAGCTACTGTAATGCAAATAAAGCACAACAGCAGTAACGAAGGGCTGAGAGCGGTGAGGGTACAAGGAATCACGTGCATCTGCTGCTTAGGAATGTGAAGATACCTTCACTCGATGGAAGGTCCTGAAGGGTCAGAGAACCAGCAGCCTTAAAAGCAAGTGAACACAACAGCCGTTCTACTTGGGACTACGAGAAGTAGCAAATGCCACAAAACATAAAGACTCAGGTATCTGACAACGGTCAGCAAGCGCAAGCATCAAGCAGGCAGGAGTTGCACACACTAGTAAGTGAGAAGTAGTGCTGTCTTTGATGCAAACTTCCACTCTAGGGCAGGGGATTCAGCAGCAGACAACACGAGAGGATGCCATGTTTTATTTGGCAAGAACAGCTAACGAACTCTCCATCTGAGGCGTGAGAGAATAAAGCCATATGGATAACCAGCCTGGCACTCGAGCACTAAATAAAATGAAAAGGCTATTGGAAACCTCGCGCTCTGCCATGCCAGGATCTGCCTCACCAGTCGCTCCAAATTAAACAATGAATCACGGAGTTGCATCTCTGTGCAAAACCACGTTGCACGGCTGCCCTCAGGCTCCCTCGTGGCGCAGAGCGGTGCGGAGGGAGGGGGAAGAGCCAGCAGTGAGCTGGCCAAGGGGTCCCATTTCATTTTTTACATCAAAACAGAACCTAAATTACCTTCAGCTGCAACCCCATGCCTTAGCTGTGGCCCCTGAAGAATTCCCTACCATGTCCTAACCCTGCAAAGTCCCCCAGAAGAGGAATGCTTCCATTTCAGCAAGGTGGAGGAGCTCGGGCACAAATCAAGCTGGCTGTCTCCTGCGCTCTCACACATACCCATCACCCCTAACAGTAACAACACCACATGCTCCCTGTTCAACACCGCATCCTGCTCAAACCACCTTATTTGTTTTTCTAGACTCAGCATGGATTTACTCCCCACTGACCTTACAGGCTTTGATCAATAATTTAGCAACAGATCCCTCTCCGCTTCATCTAATCTGGTCACCAGGGGCCTTGTCCTCCACTCTCTCTGCCCTCCCACTCCCATCTCATCAATTCCCTCAGTAAAAAAAAAAATCTTGTACAAAATATGTTATCTTTGCCCCCTCTTTCTTCTCTATTCCTCTTTCCCTCTGGTGCTCCCTCCACCTGCGTCTGTCTAACCTGTGAGGGGGTTAGGTTGAAGTGCTCTTGCCTATCCTGAACAGCTGCTATGGTCAGAACTGAACAAATGAGTAAAAAACGCCTGTGAGATCCCTGAACACTCCCTCGGCGCTTCCCGCTGCTCCTCGCTGTTGAGTATTTTAGTGGCATCCCTTTCACGCAGGCACTGACACTCTCAAGACTCCAGTCTCTTGTTTAGCACTTCCAACACGCACCTTTCCGACAGCTGTTCCCCAGTTCACAGCCTTACCTAGCTGAACCAGACACTAACAGCACGACACACTTCCCTGCGAGTAAGAGCAGGTGCCTCTGAAGATGAGCAGCCCCATCCTCCCCTCCAGTCTCCCCACCTCCCAGGACCCAAACCTAAATCCTCCTCAACGCCTTCGCAGCCCTCCTTGGCCCAGTCTCCAGAGCTCACCTCTCCTGATCCTGCAGCCGGGTCCTTCACTCCCCTCCCAAACCCTCTGCTCCCACAGACGCTCCGTCCGTGCCCCCCAGCCTGCAGAAGACCCCTCAAGCCTCCACGCTCCTCTGTCCGACTCTCCTAAACCCGGCACTGCACAAGAGGGTCCAACCTCATCCCAAAGGACCAGAGCACCCACCGCGACAACCCCGCACAGGGATGACACCTCGCGTGGAAACGCACATGGCCCCACACCAACCCACCCGTGACCCGCTGCCCCACACCAGCACGGGGGGGAGAGGGGCTGCTGGGGGGCACGTCCAGGGGCAAGAGGGGCCGCTGGCAACGGGAAGGGGCTGGAGAAAGGAGAAAGGGGCCGGTGGGAGGAGGAAGGGGCTGGAGGAAGGGGCCTGCACAGCCCGTGGGGACGGGGGGGGCAAGAGGAAGGGGGGAGTCTCGGGTGGGTAACGGGGAAGGGGGTGCAAGGGGGTGCGGAGGGGATGCGAGGGGACATCGGGGGGCACGACGGGGAGGCGGGACAGGTAGGCAAGGGGGCGGAAGGGAGGCAGGGGCCCAGCAGGAGCCCGAGCCGAGGCGCGATGCCGGTGCTGAGGGAAGGCCCCGGCGCGGGTCGGTACCTGAGGCGCTGCCCGGTTCCGCCGTCCGGGAGCTGAGAGCCGGGCCCCCGCTGCCGGCCGGCCCCCGGCCCGGCCCGTCCCCTGCCCGGCCCGCCGGGTCCGGGCTCGGGCTCGGGGACCGGGTGCGGGTCGGGCCCCGCCAGCGCCCCGTCCCCCTCAAGCCCGGGCCGGGCCCGCCGGGAGCAGCGAGTCCGCTGGCCGCCGCCTAGAGCGTCTCGGGCTGGGAGGACCCGTCCAGGCAGGAGCGCCGCCGCCAGGGGGCGCGCTGGGTCCGCGGAGCCACTGCCGCGGGGGCGGGGCCAGGAGGGGGCGTGGTCACGGCGAGGGGCGGGGCCCGGGCAGGGACCGGGGGGGCAGGAGGGGGGGCAGCGAGGGGGTCCCGGGGCAACAGAGGGCTGAGGGGGACCGAGGGGCGGGAGGGTTTATTGGGGAGGGTCTGAGGCAGGCGGGGGTGCTGGGGGGAGTGAGAGGAGGGCAATTGGGGAGGGGTCTGGGGCAGGGGAGGGTGCTGGGGGGTCAGTGGAGGGGGATTGGGGGGGTCAGGGGCATCAGTGGAGGGGGATTGGGAGGGGTCTGGGGCATCAGTAGAGGGGGATTGAGAGGGGTCTGGGGCAGGCGAGGGTGCTGAGGGGTCAGTGGAGGGGGATGTGGGGGGGTTTGGGGCAGGGGGATGCTCTAGGGCAGTGAAAGGGGATTGGGGGGTTGCTGGGGGGTGCACTCTGCCCCCATTCACAGCATCCCTGTGCACCACCCACTCCAGTTCCACCAGTATCAGAGCACTAAACCAGCACTGTCAATGGCAGCTCGGTGCTGGGGTCCCAAGGTGCTGCACCCCCCGGACCACCTGGACAGGTGCCCGATTGCTCGTGGTTGGGCTGCACGGGGTCCCGACTCAGCCCCGGCGCTCCTGATGGGATGTGCTGAACTGTAATGCCCGCAGCGGGCGTTTGGCCTCGGACAAGGCACAGCTTCCCGGCCGGGAGCATGCTGGGTGTCCGGGACAGTTCAGGGCACATGCGAGGGGGCTGCCCTGCATGCGGGACAAGGGGGAGGCCACGAGGAGACTGAGGCTGGGCTGCAGATTTTACAATTGTCGTTTTTACATTTGCAATTTTCACAATTGCAATTGCTCTGCAATCACAGTCCCACCTGCGCTGTTACACTGCGGAGCTGTCGGGCATCAGCCACAGCTTCGGAGGGGTGGTGGGGGCTGCCAGCTCCTTGGCCATGACCCATGAGTGCTCCCAGTCTGCTCCAGTGCCGAGTCACCCAGCCCTGCCCTTTCCATGGGGACGCTGCTGGCCACATGCCTGTGAGGGACCTCATGGTGTTTCCAGGGAGGTGGCTTCAGTGGAGTGGCAGCTGGCCCCATCTCAGAAAGCCCCGAGTGACCCATCTGTCGAGTCTGAGTCCCTGTGCCAGGCTGGTCTCCTGACGAGCACTTTGCCCATTAACCTTTCTGCTGCACGGGGAGCGCAGGCAGCAGCCGCGTCACAGCTCAGGCTGGGAGCTGGCAGCAGGGAGGAGGGGGACCCCATCACCACCCGGTGGTACAAAGTCCATGGCAGCAAATGGGCCAAGACAAACCTGCAGAGACCAACCTCCCACCAAAGCCAAACAGCGAATTAACTTCCCTGGCGCAGATCTGAGCCCTTAAAGGGTCCCTGGGGAGCTGCAGCACTGGTTCGACAGCCCCGAAGGGACCCCTGCATGGGGAAGCGCAGAGCAGCAGCCTGCGGAGATGCTCACCTGCCCCTTCTCCTTCTCCTCCTGCTTCTTGCCCTGCCCAGGTGATTTTGCAGAGATAGGAACCACCAGTGAGCACTGCAACAACCTGTGCACCAACACTGCCCTGCACGGCCTCTCCCAGCAGTGCCACCACTTGCCCTGGAGCCTGGCCACCTCCTCTGACAAATTCCCATCACTACAGATATGGACCCAGTCCCCACCCTGGTCCCAGAGACCTACATAATGCACGAGCCACCTGCACCCCTCGGGGCTCCCAACGGAGCCCCAAAACAAGACACAGCTCCTGGGCAGCACGGTGCTCAGGCCACGCGGGTGGCAAAGGTCCAGTCGCTGCAGACGTGGGGTTTTCGGGGGGATGCCGTGTCTGTGCCCATCCCCAAAGCCACATCAGCAGGCAGGAAAATCTTCTGGCACGTGAGATATACACAGAAACACAACAAAGACGCTCTGCCTTGCGTCAAGAGACTCATAAATTTTACCCTGACTCTTGCCCGAGTGCAATTGCTGCAGCCAAAGCCGGTCTAAATGGCTTTTGGGAGACTCATCAGGTGTTCAGGGCTTGCAAAAACTAGGACATCCTGACTTGCCTCTGGCTAACTCCTTTGTGAGAGCCCAGCCAAAGTTTCTCCACCTCTAAATTGGGCTGTAATGACACTTCCCCTCTTTCATGAAGCTTCAACTCTTTCTGATCTAGGTAGGAAAATAAATCACCGCGCGGAGCATAAAAGCCATCAAAACGGCAACCTGGGGTGAATGGAGCCGCAGAGGGAGGGAAGGGCGCGGAAAATGAGAGGCAGTGAGAAAAACAGATGTCATCCCGAGCTCCTTCCCCTGTAGGGTTAATATACACCCCCTCTTTGCTCTTCCCCTCCCTGCCTGCCGCTGGGATCCCCTGCCATTGGCTGTCTCTGTAGGTTTAGGCTAAAAAGCCTGTAATTAGGACCCCGGCTGACACAGATCCAGTTTCCTGGGCAGGCAGATTAAAAAAAAAAAAGAAAAAAGAAAGAGAGAGGGGAAAAAAAAAAAAATTGTTTCCCTAGCTGAGCTTGGATGTTTTCCTTTCGCTTTGCAAAGTTTTCCCTGCTCAGCCTCCATTCCCTCTCCTCCTCCGGAGCGGGGCGGGACGGCGGCGGCCGCAGCGGGGCTGGAGCGGGCGGCGGAGCCCGGAGCGGAGCCCCGGTACCGGGGAGCGGGGAAAGGGCAGGTAAGCGAGGCTGGAAAGGTGTCCCGGGAGCGGTTCTCTGAGCTCCGTGTTGAGCTGGAGCTGGGGGAGAAGGCGCTTGGGAGGTGGGGGGCAGCGGGATAATTCCCCGACCGGGAGTTGTTGCGAGGGGAAGGGGAGGTGAACGAGGGGAGAGGGAGGGTTTTTTTGGCTGTTCTTCTCCAGGAGAAATAAATGGGGGGAGGAGAATGGTATCGCTGCCCCCGCAGCCTTTGTTTTGGGGGAAAATGTCCCGTGAGAGCGGGAGACGGCAGCTGCTCCATCGTGCCAGGCTCTGCCGTCCCCGGAGCGGGCAGGTGCACGGGCACGGGCACGGGGCTGCCAGGGCTGCCCGGCTCCCTCGGCCAACGAGGGTCTCCAGGAAGGGGTGTCAGCTCCACCCTCCCTCCTCCACCCAGGGTTCGGCAGGAATGGGGTGTTTTGGGGTTGGTGATGGAGTTTTCCACTGGAAGCGGCTGGGCCCCGTCACACAGCGACGTGCCGGGATGAGATCGGGTGGCTGCGGGGGAGAGGTGGGGTGGCGGGTCCCGGTTCGTACCCACGGGTGTACGAATGGCTGAGTTACGGCGGGTTAATGGGTTACTGCTCCCTGCCAAGCTGGGGCAGTTGGCCACGCATGTGCTCTCAGGATGGGGGAAAACACACTAAGAAAAGCTCTTTGCAGCACTGGCACATGCCCCCCTGAGCAAACAGGCCACGGTGTTGGCCAGGGTCCCCTCCGGTGAGGTGGAGGACATGGTGCCATACGGCAGAGCAGGATGCTGAGACCCCCTCAGTCATCTGCGGGAGCTCTGCTGACCCTGTCCCTCCACACTGCTGGCCCACAGGGTGGCTGTACCCAGCCAGCAGCACCCAAGTGTTGTTCCACCTCACGCCATCACAGGTCCAAAAGCCACCGCGGGCTCCTTCGTGAGACAGGCTCCGGCTCGGGCAGCCTGGCTTGGGCTGCATTGCAGGACTAGCTTGCTTTGCCAGACCTCAGCTTATCTCACGCTGGAAGAGATGCATCTTTATTGTTCTGCATCTTGATTTCCGCGTACCTTCACTGCAGCTGTGTTGAGAGGAGCTCAAGCGAAACCAGGTTATCCTGTGGGTGAGGTGGTGAATCCAGAAGCCTCTGAAAGCTGCCGGTGCTTTTGGGTACTTGAAAGGGGATCTGGACTTTTTGGTGACAGTGACCTGTTGTTTTTCCTCAGTGTCGTGGAGCTGGAGAGTGTTGGTGCTTCTGAAAAATAGGTTGGAGGGGTCTGAAAGTCTTCTAAGATGGAGAAGTGACTTTAGGAAACCAAAGGCTGTGGCAGAGATGCAGATCAGCCCCTGGCCGTGCTGAATGTGAATGGGCCAGGGTGGCTGTGACCTTGGCAGGAGAGGTCTGGGAGCCCACACACTCCCACAGCCAGCTGGAGAAGGGGGCTGTTCCTGGGTAGCCAAATAAGATTAATATTCCCGTGTGTTTTACCCAGGGAGCTTCGCAAAGGGCTGTAGCTACTGTGAGAATCATGCTCAGAGCAGGAAGGGGAATCGTGCGGGGCCACCGAGCCAGGCAGTGCCAGCGCCAGGACTAGAGCCTGGGTGGCCGTTTGGAGCCTGGCAAAGGCTGAAAGGCTGCGAGCGGACAGGGGAGCACAGCAGGGACATCGCCCATCCTCAGAGAGCACAAGGGAGTGGAGCAATCGCGGTCTGGAGGAGCTCCCACGGGCAGGACGAGAGGTTTTTAAAGCAAAGGCAAATGACAGCCAGTGGCACTCAGCCTGCCCAACTGGTCCCTCACGCGTCCCTTCTCAGGGGACACATCTGCAGTGCTCAGCTCTGTGCTGGCAGGGAGCAACAGCCCCCTCCTGCCACCTCTCCCTGATGCCTGGTCCAGGCTTTCCTGTCCCTATTTTTGAGGGCAGGGGCAGGCTTGGAGCATCCCTGCATCCCTTTGCAGGCCAGCAGGGAAGGGCAAGAGCAGGACTGCCTGGAGGCAGCGAGGGGAGGGCAGGAAGGAAGAGGGGACAGAGATGGGGAGCAGAGGAGATGGACCTGTTGGGGCTGCCTGGCTCCTTAGCATGGGAGGCGTGTACCGCTGTCACTGTCTGGGGCTAATTACAGGGACTTGTCTACAGCCCAGACGGCTGCCAGCCAGCATAATCACATCAAACCCAGCTGGGCTGGGCTCTCCAGCACAGCCCCAGCGATTCACAGCACCCAGAAGCCCTGCCCTCTCTGCTCTCCCCCAGCATCACCCCACTGGGGTCCCTGCTGACAGCCCTGGCACCAGGTGCCCTGGGCACCCTGCCACAGAGCTGGGGCCACGCAGGCACCCCCAGCTCTGCTGAGCCCGCAGAGCATCGCGGGGGTCTAATTACAGCAAAGCCCCAACGGATTAGACAAATGCAGTTTGGAGGCTTCCTAAGCTAAGCACAGCCCAGGACTGCCATCCACCTCCTGTGGGGAGGGAAAAGCAGAGACACGTTACCCAGACAAGGCAGCAGCGGAGCTGGGACCAGTCCCCGAGCCCACGGAGGTTCCCACTCAGCATCCCCAGGGACACACACGATCCTCCTGCGCAGCTGTAGAGCCAAGGCTGGTTCCTGGCCGACACCAGCAGTGCTGTGGTGGTCCTTCCCCAGGTCAGCAAGGCCAGGACTCTGGTCTGGGCTGCAGATACACAGGATTGGGTCAGATGATTTCATCCCTACACAGGTCCCAGAGCTGAGCACAGCTTTACAAGCACTATCCAACCAGCCCTGTGGCCTTTCTGGACTAACCCCAAGCCCCAGGAAGGGGCAAGCAGCCCTTTGGTTTTATCCCCCTGATTAGCCAATTTGCAGCGTTAATCATTGACCCAGGTGCGTGGAAGGGAAACCTGAGCTGCTCGGGCTGATCCCACCCGCTCCCAGCCCCAGAGCTGGACACGTTTGGGTGCAACATCCCGGCACCCCAAGATGCTGCGTAGGAAGGGGCTGAGCTGTGGTGGAGGGAGCGCACTGGGAGCAGAGGCAGGGGCTGAGCTGGGGGTGTCGAAGCTGTTTAGTGGGAGCAGTGGGGATGTGGCTGCTGGTGCTGACCAGGGTGGCCCTGACAGCACAGGCAGGGGGGGATAAACCAGACATGCAGAAATACCATCCCAGTGCGGAGGAGGGAAGTGGTGCTCGTGGTGGCAGTGATGCAGGAGGACTGAGGTGCATGGCCTGGGGGTTACCACCCCTCAGCCCGAGCCCATGCCAAGCCACTTGCTGTATAAAACACTTTCCAGTGCAGTTGATGGTGGGCACTGGGATGCATCCAGGGGGGTCCTGGGGCCGTTTGGTTCCAGCACTGAGATTTGCCCCCAGAGCAGCGGCTCAGCTCCATCCCACGCTCGCTCCCCACGCCGAGGCAGGAAGCACAGGCAGAGGCCATCGGGCTCCGGGCTGGCGTCCAGAGAGCCCCAGGAGCCACCGCATTGCCACCTCGCCTTTGTTTGGGAGAGCCAAGCCAGGAAGGAAGCGAGCGGTAAAAAGCACCACGTGGGGAGGAGGGGACAGGACCCGACGGGTTTCCACTGCGTAACCACGAGCCAGGCGAGGTGGTGGCGGCTGGGCGAGCTGGCTGCCCGGGCAGGAACAGCCGCTCCAGGCAGAACAATAGTAGCCCGTGGGGAATAAATTATTTTCCACTGAACTGGGCTAGACCTCGATCTCCTCCCGCTGTCCCACTAGACCAGGGATTAGCCGTGCCAGCAAAGGACTGGTGGCAGCTGGGGCAATTCTCCCTCTGTGGGTGAGTGAACAGCCAGTGCCAGTTCCCAAAACCTGCTCCAGCTTGAGCATGGGCATCTGGGGTCTTCCCTGCCCGGCTTCAACCCCCCGCCATCCCGTCAGCACCTCCTGTGCAGCAGACAAAGCCCCAGCCCTGCTGAGCATCCGTGCCCGCAGCGTGGGTTTGCTTATAACCCCTGCAGAGAAAGGAGCAGCCCCCAAAGCGCGTGGACTCCCGCAGTGCTTCAGCCAAGGGTCTCGAGGTCGTGGTGGTGCTGAGCATCGTCCCGCCTGGACCTGCCCTGAGGTCCCTCCCCAGGACCAGGGGCTGCTTGTCCTGCTGCCACGTGGAGCCAGGTCTGCGCTGGGCAGGTGGGACGATGCACGTCCTGGGGACGGACCCCCGCTCCCTGCCTCGCCGAGGGTCTCACCAGCTCTGATCCTCTCTCCCCAGCTCATGTCCCTGCCGAGCTCCGCATGGCCCCAGCGAGACGAGCCTCCCCCCGCCAGCACCGCCACCGGCCTCCCGCCAGCCTCGTCCGACAGCGACTCCGGCTGTGCCCTGGAAGAGTACCCGGAGCCCCCCGCGGACCCCGCTCCCCCCGAGGTGGGCAGCACCCACCTCTCCCCCAGCCCTGCGGGTGCCATCCATGGGTGGTACCCGCAGCCGAGCACCCCCAGCCCTGCGATAAAACACATATTTTAGCAACGCAGCTTAATCCTCCTAAAAATCCACTCGTGTTTCTCTCTCCTGCGCGACACCCCAAGGTCCCGCTGTGCCTCGGCACCCGCTCGCCCCAGCCCGTCTCTGCCGCCGACAGGACCCGGCTCGGCGCCCGAGCCCTCCTGCAGCAGCTGCCTCCGCAGGACTGCGATGTAAGACACGTATTTATGGGGTGCTGCCCACCCTGGGCTTGGCCCCCCGCGCATCCCCTCACCTCCACCTCCCCGCGCAGGAGCGGTACTGCCCCGACCTCGCCGAGGAGGAGAGGAGGCAGCTACGAGCGTTCAGCGCCCGACGGAGACGGGAGGCTCTGGGGCAGGGGCTGGCATGTCCCGTGCCAGGTCCTTGCCATGGCTGTCCCTGCAAGAAGGTGAGGCATCCCCCCCTCCCAGCACCCGTTCCCCAGCGGGGACCCATCCCCAGAAGCCAGCCTGGCCCCAAACCCCGTGTCCCTCTGCCTTGCAGTGCGGCAGGAGGCTGAACAAAGGGGACCCAGGGATTTCAGCATCTCAGCTCGGGGACCAGTTCTGGCACCCGTCCTGCTTCTCCTGCCACTTCTGCCACCAGCCCTTGGTGGACCTCATCTACTTCCAGCAGGATGGGAGGATCTACTGCGGCCGGCACCACGCCGAGCTCTTCCGACCCCGCTGTGCCTCCTGCGACCAGGTGGGTGCCGGGCAGGGGAGAGGCTTTTTTACCTTCCTTCTGCTGTTAAAAGCTCCTGTGCTTGGCTGGGGGCTGCAGGGCAGCAAGAGCCGCTGATGGGCAGGAGGAAAGGTTCCTTCTGAGCCTTGCAGGGAGCTCCATGCCCATGCCGAGGCACGGGGGCTTCTCCTCTCTCCTCGGCACAGCAAAGCATCCTCCTGGCTACGGGTTTTCTAGCCGGGTGCTTGGAGGATGGGTTGTTTTTCCCCCCCCTCCAGCTGATCTTCATGGAGGAGTGCATCGAGGCGGAGGGCCGGCGCTGGCACCCGGAGCACTTCTGCTGCCTGGAGTGCGACGAGCCCCTGCGCGGGCAGCGCTACGTGATGTGCAGCGGGCGGCCCTGCTGCCGCGGCTGCTTCGAGAGCCTCTTCGCCGAGCCGTGCCAGGCCTGCGGGGACCCCATCGGTATGGCCCCCGTCCCGCCCCACAACCCTGGGTAGGGCACAGCGGGGCTCCCCTGCCCGGGCAGGCGGGATGTGGGCTGGGAGGGCTGCGGAGCCAGAGCCCCGCGGCTGGGTGCGGAGGACGGGTTTTGGCACGCGGCTGCGGGAAGAGCCTCCCCCTCACCCCTGGTTGCCCCTCAGGTGCTGACAGCGAGGAGGCCACCCACCAAGGGCTCCACTGGCACGCCCGAGCCGCCTGCTTCTGCTGCAGCCTCTGCCGAAAGCCGCTGCGTGGGCAGCCCCTCACCTCCCGCCACGGCCGGCTCTTCTGCTCCGAGACCTGCAGCCTGGGCTGGGACGTGTCCTCCACCGCTTCCGACTCCTCCGACTCCGCTTTCGCCTCCGCCCCGTCCCCCAACTCGACGCCGCTCTCCCGAGCCGGCCCCGGCAGCAGGACCACGCCGGGGATGGGCAGCACCTCGGCGCCCGGGGGCTGTCTGCAGCGGGTGGAAGGGGCAGGTAGGGATCGTCCTGCTCCGCTTGCTGCATGGCGAGAGGGGAGCGGGAGCAAATCCAGGCCCTGCTCAGCCCCTGGGTACTTTCTGGGGTACATTGCATGGGTGCAGCCCAACCCAGGGCTGGAGCAGCGACGAGGAGCCCCCAGCCCAGCTCCCGCGGGCAGGCAAGCGCTGGCAGCTGGGACTTGGGTGGTACAACCCTCTGTCGCATCCCGAGGCAGCCCTCGCTGCACGAGGGGCTGTGGCAGGGCAGGCTCAGCCTTCCTCTTCCTCACCCATCCTTGCTTTCCTTTTTCCAGAGGCGTTTCTGGATGAGGCCCCTGTGCATCCTGCATTCAGGAGCCCGGAGGACCGCGGAGCAGCTGCAAAGGAGCAGAGCAGGGATGCTGTGCACACAGGGGTGCTGGGACCACCAGCCGGCCACCCCTGTGCCCCCCAGCCCAGCGCAGAGGGTCCCAACCAGCCCGGAGCCTTGGGCCACACGGTTTCGGGGGGCCCTGACCCCCGAACACCCGCAGGCAACGCAAACCCACGCTTCCGAGCAGGCACGGCCCCTGCCCGACACAGCCCACGGCCGGAGGACATCGACCTGCAGGACATCACGGAGGAGGATGACTCCTGGTGTCCCACCTGCTCTTCATCTTCGGACTCGGAGGAAGAGGGTTTCTTCTTTGGGAAGCCCATCCCCAAGCCGGGGATGAGGCCCCCGGGCAGGGAGCCCCTGGGGAGGGCCGGGGGTAGGACGGCGAAGCTGTGGGGCAGCAGCAAGCACTGCAGTGTGTCCTAGCAGCAGGGACGGCAGGGTCCTCGACCGGCACTGCCACCCTGCCAGCCCCTGCCACGGTCTCAACATGTTCCAAGCGTGTTTTGGACGCGGCCCAAGGCTGGTGGGGAGAAGGCGCGGGGCTCCTTCCCCCCGGCAGCTGCTGGCAAAGCGCAGCCTGCAATTCCTGCCGGCCTCTCCCGCAATTAGGAACAGGTAAAGCAGGTAGGGAGCCGAGAGCCGGCAGCCCGCACCGCTGCACGCTCCCCGCCGAGGCGGCGGGCCCCGAGGGTGCTTGGGACAAGGGCAGCTGCCTGCATCGCCCCGCTGCGGGGCTGCTGCTGGGGACCCATGGGGACAGGATGGGTGCTGGCCTCCAGGGTCAGATCCATCCCTAGGACACCTCCTTGAAGGATGAGCATCGTTGCCAGATGCTCTCCAGCCCCGGCAGCACCGAGTCCCCCTGCCACTGTGGGGAAAGGGTGGGAGGGGACCAGGGGGGCAGCTGTGCTGCTGCCGCAGACGATGCTCCAATAAAGCTCAGCTGAAACCCGAACACAGGAGAGCCACGTCTGCCCCATTGCTCCCCACCTCGGGGTCGCTGCGGCATGGACCATGGCACCGAAGGGGTGAGACCCCTGGGGGCAGCCGCTGTGCTCCACCAGAGCCGGGGGTCCCCCATAGTGGGTCCGGGATGGGGGTCTACTGTGGGACCCCTCCCTGTGCACACCAGCCCCAGGAGAGCGGGACCAGAGCGATGGCAGAGCCGGGGCTGCAAACATTACAAATGGTTTATTTTCAGATTTAAAGCCAAGAACAACCCCTGAGGTTTCGGTGCCCATCCCAGTGAGCCAGGAACGGGGGTGAGGAGCCAGGGCAGTGGGGAGCTCCCTGCAGCCGCTCTCCCGCCACCCTCCAGTAAAACCAGCTCCCCTTTTGCTGCACATACAGGTCTGGGCAGGGCTAAAACTAAGCACCCCATAGCCTCCATCTCCAAGAGGGAGGGTGGGATTGTGCCAACATGTCCATACCACCTTGATCTGAGGGCTCAGCACCTTCACCAGCACCCTGATGCACCGGCACAGCCCCCCATCACCCCCCCAACCCCGGCTGGCAAAAGGGGGTCTCCAGCCGCTCACGCCGGCCCCCCCTCAGCTGAGCATGGCTGAGTCGTAGCTGTCGATGAAGTCCTCCAGCTCCTGGAGGTGATGGATGCGGCCCTGACGGAGGTTGGCCCTCAGCGCCAGCCCCAGCGCCGCCTCCATGGAGGGCTCCTTCTGCAGCAGCATCGTGGCCACCACCGCAATGGTCAGGCTGAACTGCTGGTACGACTGCAGGGGAGCGGCACGGGGTCAGCACGGGGTGCCCCAAAACCTCCTTGCCAGCAGTGTGCAGTCCCCGTGGGGTATTTTTTTCCCCCAGGGCAAGTCCATGAACCCCCTGACAGCGCCCGAGCCCCTGCAAAACCCTTCTCACCCACAAGCATGTTCCCCTGCAAGCATCAGCACCAGGAGGGGTTTTCTCCCCAATGACCCCATCACTTTCGTGTCGCCCATCACGCAGAATCGCCATTCACGTCCCCCATCACCCTTTTATCATGGTTCAAAGGGTCCTTGGGAGAGCCCTCCAACCCCACAGCTGGTCCCAGACCCCTGCACACCTCAGCCAGGGCCTCCCAGGACTCACCAGCTCGATCTCCTCCTTCCTGGCGAGGACGGCAGCAGAGCGGAGGTCCACACCGGCTGGGATGGGTGTTGGGAGCGCCGAGCAGAACCAGCGCTGGTCGCCTGCAGCCTGGGCAGTGGGAAAGGTGAGGAAGGGTCAGATGCTTCAAAGGGGAGAGGGACTGGGCAAGGTTGGAGCCAAACTGGAGCTGCTAGTACTGACTGCCAGCCAGGGACTGGTCACCCTGCAGGGGCACCCGCTGGGACCTGGGGTGCTGGTTTGGCACCCTTCCCTCGGGTGCAGGAGCTGCCCCCGGCTCCCTCCCCAGCCCTGCTAGGATTTCCCTTCCCCATTAGGCAGTAATTAAGCCACCCTGCAGTGCTCCCATTTGCTTCGTTAAAGCTCAAATCCCGAGGTCGTTCACGCTCCAGCATGCTCTCAAGCCTGTTTTTTTGGCCTTTCTCCCAGCTGTCTCCAGTTTATCGGCACCTCCGGCACAGCCAGCACTGGGGCTGACACAGGCTCTGCCTCCAGATAAGGCAGCGCTTTAACCCCAGCTCGTGATCCCGCAAACAGGGGGGCCGGAGGGAACCCCCCCCCCACTGCTCCTGGGCTATGGCAGCATCCCTGAGCTGAGGGCACCTGCCCTGCGTGGGGGAGCCGAGGCACCCTGACCCCGTACCGGCTTCGTCTCACTGGCCCCAGGAGGGTGCGGGGTCCCCGGTGAGGTTTCTGGCGTGGTGCAGACGTCGGAGCCAGCCTGGCTGGGCTGTGTGTCGGGCTCTGCGGTAGCTCCCGGCGGGTTTTCAGATGGCTGAAGGTCCCCGAGAAGCTGTGGGAGAGAAAGGGGCTGGGGGAGGAAGGCAGCAGCCGCGCAGGAGCCGGGGGAGCCAGTGCTGCCAGCACACCCCTGCCCACAGCAGCCACCTTGGTGGGCTGTCCTGGGAGGGGGACACGCCACGGAGCTGCCCACCACGCGCTGAGACTCACCCCATCGCCGGCGGCTTCTGCCTCGGCTTCTCCAGCGCCGCTCGGCAGATCCTGCTGTCCCCGGCAGCGCGGGCAGCGCTCAGCAGCCACCCCGTCAGCGGAGCCGGCCGCCGCAGGGTCCCCCTCGGCAGGCTCCGGAGGGGCTGTCGGACCGTGGGGAGGGGGCTCGTCCCCTGTGCCAGCCTCAGGGACGCTTTGGCTGCACGGCTCTACCTGCGCAAAGCAGCACAGACACATGGCAGCACCCGCGGCAAGGGGAGAAAAAGAGGTTTGCAAAGGGGACTGCGAGCTCCCACCTCCCCCGGGGAATGCTTTCAGGTGGGAAGAGACGGGTCAGCTCATACCTCAGGGTGCTCCCCCGTCCCCGCAGAGCTCTCCTCCGGCGGCGCTGGCTCCGTTTCCGATGCAGAGGGGCCCTGGCCGTGGCTGCCCGCAGGTTTCTGCTCGGCTCCCGGCTCAACCTGGGGACACGCAATGGCATGAGGCTGGGACACGTCTGGCCCGGGGAGAAGAGCTGGGGGACGGGGTGCTAAAACCCAAAGGAAACCACGGGGCTTTGCAGCCCCAGAGAAGAGTCAGGAAAACATCCATGCCTGGCAAAGAGACAGCGAGGTGGAGAGCGAAAGGGCTGGATGAGAGGGAGAAGGAAGACGTTGCACTGGCCGAAGGGACCCCTGAGCCAGGCACCTCCAGGGGTGTGAGCATCCCTGCCTGCGCCCGGGAGAGGGGTGCTGCCCTACCGGCACCGCTCCTGCTGCCTGCGCCGGCTCCGCAGCCTTCGTTGCAGCCAGGGGATCAGCAGCCGGGCTCTTCGGAGGGGTGCTGGTGGGTCTGGGGGGATTTGGCACCTTCCTGCTCGCCGCCGGCGGGCCCTGGGGGGAACCACGCCGGTTAGGGGCACGGCAGCACCACGCGGGGGTCAGACCCTGCAAACTGTGTCACTGCTGGGTGCTGGGATGGGACGGGGGGGTAAAAACCCACAACCTGAGCCGTCTGTCCCCTCCTCTGTGCGCCGCCTTTGCAGGAAATCCGTGGCTGGGGAGGATCAGGGTGCTGCGGCGCTTCTTTGACCCCCGGCCGGCTCACCCTCAAGGCGGGAGGACAGGACCTGGAGGATGGCTGATGCCCTGCGGAGCGAGAAACACGATGGGAGCGACTCCTTGCTCTGCCCGAGGAGATGCTGCCCAGCACGGCGCGGGGCCCCTCGCAGCCGTTACAGGGTTGGCACAAACCTCTGGAGGGCAAGAGGCACGGGAGGCGTTGGACCACGGTCAGCTGTCGGGGGCCATGGCGAAGGCGTCGGTAGCGTTTCCCACCCGGGGCATAATAGCCCCAGGACCGGTGGTCACCCTGGAAGCCACCTTGCTCCCTGTAGCAGCAAAGGCAGCCCCGGGGAGGGGGTGGGATTTAGGCTGGAAGTGGTCTCTGGTGCAAACCCCTCCACCCTGAGTAGGGCCAGATTCAAACCTCCATCACCCCTTGGCTGTGCACTGGAGCAGAGCCTGGCCCCCGCGCCCCTGCTCGCCACCCCACACCTGGCACAGGCACCCACCTTGGCAGGCTGGCGGGGGGCCAGGGTGGGTGCTGCTCCTTGTCGGGGAATTCGGGCCAGGCAAAGCAGTCAGGGCTGGGCAGTGGCGGCTCCTGCGGGGAAGGGGGTGGGTTTAGACACGGAGAGGATGCTGTGGCTGCAGAGCGGAGAAGCTGAGGAGCTGCTGCTGCTCCCACCACCCTACAGGGAAACCTGTCCCCGTGCACTGTCCTTGTCACCGGGGCCATGAATAGCCCCTGCCCCATTTCACCTGCTCCCTGTCCTTGGTCCCGTGGCCGCTGCCACCCCCCCAGCCCCTCACCGGGTGCCAGTCCTCTCTGAAGCAGCCCTCGGGTCCTAGATTGTCTTCTCTGTCATCCCACGGGGGCGGCGGGGGACAGTCATGGGGTGCCCGTCTCCTGTCCTCCTCGTCCCAAGGGAAGTCATCAGGGCAAGGGAAGGGACTGGGGCCCCAGGGATCAGGCTGCGATGGCAAATCACTGTTGGTGAGGATGGTGGCACACTGGGGGTAGCCACACAGCTGCCACCCCTCCGCCAACCCACGACCCCCTCACCGGGTGCCAGCCCTCACGACCTCGGCTGTCTTCTTCATTGTCCCAGCGGGGTGGTGGGGGACAGTCGTGGGCTGCCCATCCCCTGTCCTCCTCGTTCCCATGGAAGTCATCAGGGCCAGGGAAGGGTCTGGGGTCCCAGGGATGGGGCTGCAACAGCAAATCGCTGCCGGTGAGGACGGCAGCTCGCTGCGGTGTTTCAGTTTTGCCGTGATTCCCCCTCCCCGCCATGGCCCTCAGCTCTTTCTGCTCCTCCTGCTCCCGGGGGAGCCTCTGGCTTTGATCACCCCAGATGTGTTGGTGAACCCTGACAGCGCCGTCTCCTCTCGCTGCACGGCTGCTTGCCCCAGCCCCTGGCACCTTACCGGGCACCATCTGCCCCTGCCTCTCCCGTGCTGGTGCTCCCAGGGTGGCTCTTCCCAGATGTCCTGGGGGCTGTGAGCGTGGGGCGGCAGTGGTCCAGCCTGCCACGGACCGTGCTGTGGAGAGGGCACAGGGAGACGAAAGCAGGATGAGACCCTCACCTTCGCCCTTGCATCAGCTGGATGCTGAGCAGGGACGGGGAGCCAGGAGCCCGTCCACCCTCCTCTCCCGGCCGAGGTCCCAGACAACTCCCAGTTCCTCCCCACACCGCAACGACGCTCTCCTGGCTCCCTGACATCCCAAGCGATGGAGCAGCAGGCGCCCATCCTTGCCCCACAAAGCTCCCCCGCTCCCAAGCACACCCTCATGCCCAGCTGTGTGGCAGCAGGAGGGCGGCAAAACCACCTACCTCCCTGGGGAACCCCCTCCTGCAGTGCCTCGGCGACCACATCTTGCCAAAACCTCGTCCTGGCCCGGGTCCCAGCAAGGAGAAGGCCCCCGTGGGGTCAGCATCCACCTGCGAAGGGAAAGGTGAGGGTGAGCACATCCCCCAGGACGTCACTGCTGGCTTGGGGATGGCTGCTGGCCAGATGCCACCTCCTCCTGGCTCTGCTGAGCCCCAAGCGTTGGGTCACCTCCAGAGCCACACGGCATCACCACCAGCGAGTACCCACAGGAGATGGGCGAGCTGGGGGCCACACGGACCTGCTCCCCGTCCCAGGAGGGGACACATGTCCTGGCAATGCCGAGGCTGCTCCCTGGGCACTCCCGCACTCCCCTTGCCCGCAGCCACGTTTCAATCGCCCTGGGCAAACCCCACGGGTCACAGCACCCAGCGGCACCACCCCGCTATTGTCCCACGGGATCCCAGCCAAGACTGGGACATGGGACTTGGACAAGCTGCCCACTGGGTGCCCCCGGCCAGCCCAGCACCACAGTGGGGTGCGAGCCCTGCTCCAGGCTGTCCCCCTGCCCCTGCGCTGCTCCCACAGGACAGCCTGGCACGGGCACGGTCTGGGCTCTCTGTAGGGGCGAGGGGGCTCAAACCCCACAGATGCAAATCTCCCAGGCTCCCCAGGACAAGCCTTTGCGGCTTCCCCACCGCCCGGCCGCAGAGGCTGTGGGGGTCAGAGATCAGGGCTTATCGCCAGGGCCACCACCGCAGAGAGCAGGGGACGCTCTGACCCCAAACCAGCCGACCCCAGCCCGGCCGGGGCACTGGGCTCCCCCAGTTAATGCTAGCAGGCTCGACCCAGGCTGGCAGGAGTTAACAGCAGCCCAGGCACCACTCTTTGTCTCACGGGTCAGCAAGGACCATGCTAGGGCAGTAGGGAAAGTAAAAGCAAGAAAAGAACACTTTTGTCCCCAAATTGAGGCTTTACCTGGCCGATCAGTCCCAAGCAGCCCTGGTAGCAGCTTGCCTGCCCGAGAAGCATTGCATGGAGACCCCGCAGCCCAGCCCAGCTCCCAGCAGCCCCTCACCCCTGGGGCTGCCGGATCTCACCCATTTGCTGAACACAAACCAATAGCAAGTGATCGCTGATGGCTGCCAGGTGCTAATTAGCCCCCAGGGAGTTCCCTTGGAGCCCTGATTTCCCTTCCCTGAAAGCCAAGCAGCAGTGCCCTCCAGGAGCTTTTACTCCAGTTTGCAGAGAGTCTCCTTACACTGGTTTCAGCTGCTGAGAATAAACACTGGCTAACAGGGGAAGCACAGAGAGGCCAACAGACCCCCCTCATCTCCCGAGGGGGGCACAGACCCCAGGCAGCATCTCAAACCGGCCTCTGATAACCAGGGACAGCCAAATTCCTCCCGTTATCCAAGATCCCTCAGTAAACCTGGTTTAAAGCAGAGTTTGATGCAAGACCTGCAAACTTTTTGCTCCCCATCAGCCTCTGGGTGCAGCCCCTGATCCTGCTCCGTCCCACCCCTGCTGCTCAACCGTGCAAGGGGGGACCCTGCACCGCTGGGGCACAGAGCACCCGTGCAAGAGGGGACCCTGCACCCCCAGGGCACAGAGCCACCGTGCAGGGGGGGACCCTGCACCCCCAGGGCACAGAGCACCCATGCAAGGGGGGACCCTGCACCCCCAGGGCACAGAGGGTCTCCCAAGTCCAAGGCATCACCTCCACCAGGCACCTCCAGCCTCTCCTCCTCCCTATTTCCCTGCGTTCCCACAGGGAATGACACTCCCAGTTCGTTAGCACCAGTGAGATGTGCTAGTACAAGGTACAGACATCTCGCCCGGCCCCGCGATGAGACTCCTCGCCTTCCTGATACTTCACGAACATCTGCATCGTATCAGGGGCTGACAGCAGCGGGAGGTTTGGCTGGCGGCTGGGAATGCTTTGATAACAAGCTGGTCTGAACTGGTCTGCCCAGCAATGCAAAAACCCGCATCAACGTGGAGTGCGAAGAGGAGTTTACGACCTTGCAGGAACGCGGGAGGAGATAAGGGGGAACAGGGAGGCACAGGGTGAGCTTGTTGATGCCAAATGTTAGCGAAGGAGGAGATAAAAGGGAAAGCCCGAAGTCTGAAGGGGAGTAAAATCCTTCAAAAGCAGCAAACAAGCGGTGCTGTTCCCAGGGATGGGGCAGCCCGTGGCCCATCGGAGCTGGCTGCTTCTCAACGCTTCTCCCACCGGGCAGATAACGCACAGCCTTCCAGCTGGTCGGTTAATTACAGTCTCTAATAGTGATAAATCAATTAACTAACTGGGTGGATCAATGAGCTCTTTGGGATTTGGGAAAGGAATACAGCAGCAGGCACAAATGCAGCTGCACCCCGATGGCCACTGTCACAATACAACCCCCTTGAGAGCCGAGTGGCTCCGTAACCCCACGGCCCCTTGGCTGGTGAGCCTGGTGTGGTGACCTGGTGTCCCCTCAGAGGAGGATAACTAGCTCTCAGGGAGAGGGGAAAGAGGAGTAATAGGAAAGCTATGCTAATTGCTAGAAATTCTGTGTAAGGACAAGCTACTCTGGTTGCTAAAATCTTTATATAAAGCTCTAATTATAACCAGAACCCTGTGGCCAGTTCTCATTCCACAAAGGATCCTTAAAAGAACCCGCCCGTCCCCGTAGCATCGGGTGACACACAGCACACCCCAAAAGGTGCAAACCGCGTCAGGTTTGGGGCTCTGCAGGGCACGCCTCGGCTCGGCCCGGGTTACTTTAGCAGGTCTCAGTCCCACAAGCTGCTTTTTCCAGGCACAAGAGCTCAGGCACAGAACGTGCGGGGTCCAGGCCCCGGTCTCGGTGCACCGATCTCCTCCCAGCTCGCCCAGGGAACGCCCTGTCCCGCTGGTAACCAGCCATCACGGTGACCCCGGCTGCTCCATCCTGGATTGTTTGATGTGGAACAACGCGGGCACGGTAATATATAATCTGCTGTCAAAGAGTGTGGAAATCAAGGCAGGGACAGCTGCAATTACAGTGAAATTAGTACCAGGGCACTGAGAAAAGGTGATGGATGCCCAGGTAAGCGCCAGGGCAGGGTGCCCCGGCAGCAGGTACACGTGCAAGGCTTAATGACGCTAATGAAGCCAGTTCTGCTGTCGGGATGTCCCCTCCTGATAGAAACAGGCACCTCCCGGGGAAGGTGTTGATGCCTGGGGTGGCAGAGAGCTTTTTTTTTTCCCCCCAAAAGCTGCAAAGGCTGAGAGTGGGGTTGCTGGGAGCGGGGCAGCGGGTCAGGGAAAGGCCAGGCCCTGCGGGGGACTGAGGGCAGCGGGCTCACGGCGGGGAGAGCGGACAGAGATCTGCAAATGGGAGCGAAAGAGCAGGAAGGAGTGGAAGGGAAAAGGGAGAACTGGGGAAGAAGATACAGCATGAAGGTTCAGGCACACGCAGGGAGGGACAGAGGAGACAGGAGGGATGTTTTCGCAATGCCACAACGCCGCCCTGCCCACGGGTACTGCCGGTGCTTACTGCTGAGCGCTGTCCTTTGGGGCGCAGCGGCGGGGGTTACAACCGTCCGGGCTCCGGGCTCCAGCATCTGCACCGGGAAAACCCACAGTCACACGGGAGCAGAGGTATCACCCCCGCCCCGCCACCCGACCAGGGCCCGGGCCAGGGCCCACGCAGCGCTTCAGCCATGCCGTCACTTCCCACGGGTTTTTCCCCTGTCTACCGCCCCGCCACGGAGCAGCAACCCCCGAGAGCGGCTGCCCCGGCACCGGCTGCCCCCCCGCCGCTGCGCACACCCGGCGCCCCGGGCCCCCCATGCCCCCATGCGGGGCTCAGCCGGGGGTGGGGGGGTTTCACCTGGCTGCACGGCGGCGGCCGCCGCTGCCCCGGATCCTACCGTGCCGGCAGCACCCGCTGCCAATGGCCGGCGTGAGGCCGGGGTGTGCACGGGGGGACCCGGCAAGGCGCGGGCGGGGCCGCACCGGACAGCGCCACCCGCACCCTCCCGTTGCACGGGCAGCCGCGCGCCTCGTGCAAGGCCGGGCTGCGCCTGCGCGTTGCGCGGGGCCCGGGCCCGCCGCTGGGACGAGAGCGCTGAGCGCGCGCCGGAAGTGACGGCATCAGGCGGCGGCGGCGGAGCGGGGGGAGGCAAGGAGGCAGCATGGCGGCGGCGGCGGGCGGGCCGCAGGGGCTGGGCGGGTGGCTGCGGAGCGCCTACCGCTTCGCCACCGACCGGAACGACTTCCGCAGGTCGGTACCGCGGGCGGGGAGCGGGATGGGTTCGGGCCCGGGCGGGAGCCAGCGCTGCCGGTCTGTGTTTCAGGAACTTGCTGGTGAACCTGGGGCTTTTCGCCGCTGGAGTCTGGGTCGCCCGGAACCTGACGGATATCGACCTGATGGCCCCGCAGCCCGTCGCGTAGCGACGGTGAGTCCTGGGGGCAGCGGCCCCGGAGGTCGCAGGGACAAGGGGCCTCCGGCCACCCGGGAGCTGCCGCGCTGGTCCGTGTAACGTGTGTCCAGCTCTCGGTGACCCAACTCTGGTGTATACCCTGGCTGGCAGAACCCCCCAAAGCAGATCAGGGCCCTCCCCGGGACGGGGATGTCACCGTGCGTTGTAAAGTGACCAAATAAAAGATAACGAGGTACAAGAGACACAAAACCCCGAGCACGCTCTAGCCCCAGGAGGACCAAAGCCTAACGCGAGCTCATTTGTACAGAGAGTTGCAAAGCTGCGTTAAATTCCTGTATGCCGGTAGACTAAATTAGAAACAACCTTGTCTAACTCTGCCTAATTGCTGACCTAGGAAAGGAATAGAGCTGCAAGGGAGAAGAGCTCACCCCCCTGCCCACGAGGACCAGAAGATGTGTTTAGCCGTTACACGATCCGATCCCTTCTCTGCTGAGCTGCTACTCACACTTCAAAGCTGTCACGCTTGAAGCAGTGACAAGGGGGGGAAAAGCTTTCAGGTGTGAGAGGGAGAATTTATTTTCAATAATAATATGAGAATAGTTTTCTCAAGAATGTGAATCCATTGTGCGTGGAAGTTTCTTCTGTACCCCTGTCTAGATGTTTATTAAAGTATGTAGAATAATGACATAACCCACTGGAATTTCATTTTTTTAATAAGAAACTTCAGCTTACAAAAACAAGGTGTAAAAAGAGTAGAGATTTACAAAAAAATCATAAAAACATGATTTATATTTCACACCCGAAAGACAAAGGAACAAGTCCAGTCCTGGGTTGTAAGCAGGACCCATGAGCTACTTATTCAAAGGAAAAACAAAACTGTGACAAGCCCTAGGTAAGCTCTAACCACCGGGAGGTTTCCCATCCCAACATCTGGATGGGATAAAGCTGGGACACTGTAAAGGAACGATGACTGTGTGTGGGAAGAAGAAGCCATTTGGTGTTGCATAGCATTTTCGTGCCCTGGACTGAGACTACAGCTTGCTGTTACCAACTTTAAAGTCCAACTGTGGGTGGTGAAGCTGTTCAGGGGACAATGAAAGCACCACAGGAAGCTGATGTGGGAGCTGTGGCTGCGATTTACTCGTACGTTACACACCAGCTCCTCCAAGATGCTTTCTGTAGAACAGAATAACTTCCCAGCCCTGAGCGTTATGGCAGCAGGACTGCAACATGGCTTCAGATTCTTTGGACAGGTTTTTAGTTTAAGACATTCTTCTGAAGTAGCTCTGCCTCCACGTTTTGTGACAGAGAACTGCCCCCCCTGCCTGCCCCAGAGAGAAACTCATTCCACTACTGAGACATTCTTAAAAATGCTGTTTTCAAAGCAGATATTTTAACATCCTGTAAAGAAATGAAGTTCTTTTGAAGTATAGATAATCCAAGTTATGCAGAAACAGTTTCTGCAGGAAAAGGGGATTAATTAGAGCATTAAGTCATTTTATAGTTAATCTTAGTTTTGATCTAGAACACACTAATCTCCTCCGGAGGCCCGGGTTCACGCAGGGGGCAGTTCATGCAGTTAAGTACATAAGGCTGCCATAGGCGACTTACTGGATGTTGTCTTAACAAACCTTGACTAAAACAAAAGCTGCTGAACCTGCGATTAGGAGCAGTGCGCTTGCACCGAGCTGCGAGACAGCTGGACAGCTTGCCAGAAACATTCAGTAATTAATTGGATTCTCGTGTCACTTGCTGCAGCCTGGGAGTGTCCTTGAAGCAAAGGCAGTCTTACTCATGAGCACAGCATGGCATACATCAGCTTAAGTCATTACTGACCTAAGTAACAGAAATTTGAAGCAGAAACTAGAGGCTGCTCTGACTTAAAGCCCCCACAGAAGCCACTGAAAAAAAGGGAACCCACCCCAGCTCCAGCGAGGCTCCTCACCCCAGAGAGCAGCACAGCATTTCACTCCTGTTCTCACAAGGGCTGGCAGGGGATTTCATACTGAGGGAAAACTGCTCATCTGCCATCCAGCCTCTGCCAACAGCACCCTTCCAGCAACCTTAACTTAGAGCGGGATTAACTTCTTTAAAGTGATAACGATTAGCTTTAATTCTGCCCTTACTCAAGAGCGAAGCTTCCAGGGCATTAGCCGAAGCGGGGTCTCCCCGGCAGCATCCTGCCCAAGCCCATCACACCCTAAGGGAGCTCACCCAGGCAGCACTCGGAGAAGCTGCTTTAAGTTTCTAAGCTGTGTTCAAGTTTCTTTCTTTTATGGAAAGGCATACTTCACACTTAACCCTGCCCACATGGAAGGGATGTGGTTGTTCCTCTTTAGCAGGAGCAACACTCCCATGCTCACCCAGAAAGTGGCTGTAAAGCAGGAACAGAAACAAGAGGGGGCCTCTTCCGCTCCAGGTTTCACCAAGTCCTAGTTTGACAAGTCAGGGCGCAGCACTTTAGCATGGAAAAAAATCAAATTTACCACCACTATTGAAAGTATTTTATCAAGACTAAAAATTGGAAATTAAATTGGGTAAAGCCATCAACTGTATCATCTCCTTTCTCACTTCCAGTTTTGCAAAGCATTTACAGTGATGTTGTGGGCTTTAAGTAGGCAGCTCCTTTATAAAACTTGAGAATTTGGGGTCCTGTTCCTTAGGAACTGTAGTATCTAATGGAAAAGCAGCATTCATTTTGCTAGTATGAGACTACTGATCAGAGAAAGTTTTTGCCATAAAAAAAGGTGGTTGCTGCTAACGAGACTGCGTTTGCATTTTGTTAATGGCTCTGCATTCTGACTCCTGCAGGAGCTTCAGAACAATAAATACTTAACAGTGGTTAAAGTCAATTGTGGGCCCTTGGGGCTGGTCTTTTGTTTCCACCCCCTCGTGGAAATGTACATTGCAAAGCTCATTTTTAAGACTCAAGAACTCTTTTGAAGGAATTTTGGCCCACCCTCCTTTAAACTAGTGGAACCCATACGCACAAAATAAAAAGGCATACCCCTAAAATCAAGCAAGCCAAATAATCACTCCTTGGTACAGAACTAATGTGTGTAGCTTTTGATCATTTAAACGTGGTTTTACAAAGTTAGAAGCTTGCTAGAACGCTTCACATTCCCATCTGCAACGAACAGGTATCGATATTAACGTAACGGACACCAAAAACCCACTGCATTGAGGTTTTATATTCCCACAGGCAATAAATTCTCAACCTAAGCCTGCCCTATCTGATCCCAAACCCGCTGAAGGGATTAGACGCACACAAAAAGGCAGTGTTCAGAGCTGGTGCTTGGGTTTTACTGTTTACTTTGAGGAAGGGACACTTGGCCACCTTATGCAAGTCTAACTATTGCATATTAAATTTACGCAGGCATTACGCAGCAGGCTTTTGCTCACGTGTGGAAGCATTTGCTAGGTTGCTAAGAGGAAACCTGTGCAAACACTGCCATGACAATGCAGACTGTTATTTTTTTTCTTTTCTAAACCAGCAATTAGCATCAGGTTTGTAACAGAAGGTGCTTCCCAAAGCTACAGCTACTCTAGCAAAAACCTCACTGGAGTTTTTATTCCTTGCCCTATGCTACGTGCTCTGACAGACATCAACTTACTGGCCTGACTGGAGGGGCCTGGATGACATAAGAAAATCTAAAAATCCAAATCTAATCCGCCTTTGAACAAGCTGTTATTTGAATTATTAGAAATACAGAGGATTTCAAGCACGTAACACTACAATACTAGCTTCTGAGCTTGCTAGTAAACGTCATTCACAAACAGATGTAAAAATGTCAGTGATACTGAGGACTTGTAAAAACACACAAATCTCTCTGCTGCTTCAGTCAGGTGGGGGGAAATTCATGACTTAGCTCCCAACATTTCTGTCCCATGCAAAATATTATTGGATACAAGGCACCAGATCTAAGGAATCATACAAAATTAGTTCACAAAACTGTACTGGCGAGTAAAACTATCTCCCAGTCTTCTCTCTTGCCTGCATAGGTCTCATTCTTCAACACCACTGACTTTCACTGGAGCTCATCCCAGGGTAAACAGCCATAAGTTTCATTAGTCTCTCTCATTGGGATGCAATTAAGCATATTCAGGCCTGGGGACGTTACAATCAATAAAAGTTTCTAAATTACCACCAAGACAATATTTACTCTAGAAGCCTTGCCTTCTAAAAGCAAAAACCCCTCCTGATAGCGAGTCCATAGGACACACTTAATGCTTTTACTGTTTTCAATTTTATTCCTACACTCAAAAAACTGTCTAGAAGTCCCTAAGTGGGGGTGGTGCTGCCCCCCAGAAAAGTCTGACGTCAAGCATTTAATATGCAGTATTCGGTTTGCTGCCTCACATTAATAACTTCAAAGCCAGACCAGAGAATTGTTCTGGTCAGAACTAAGGGGGGAAAAAAAAAAAATCTATTTTTTCAGTGCTTTGCAGAGAAACTGTTTTTGCATTATGCATAGTTTAACTTGAGGACACAGGCAGTAAAGGGACAACAAAAAGGCAAATTTATGTAAGTAACTCGCTAGTGGAATGAAGTTAGCTGAAACGAAGTGGTCTCCAACAACTACAGCAGATGCTGTATCACACCTGGCCATGAATACATTAAGATTCTTCATTCTTATAAACATAAAATTAAGGAATGCCAATTTGCTTCCACGTTGAATGGAATAAGGAGATGCTGGGAAAAGTTCTGTCCCAAAAGTCTGTCAGCATAAACCTGCAAGGTGCCAAGAACCTCACGCTTGCTCTGAGCATCTCTCAAGGCAACTGACTCCTTGCTACAAGACTGGAACCCCAGTACAGGAGCCCCAGCACACAGAGAAACCAATTCTGCTCCCAGTAGTACCAAAATCAAGGTTTTTATGTTGCAGACACTTAGCTTGCAACCCGCAACTGCGACCACTGAACTCCGTGCATGAGTTAAGTCACATCATCTGCCTGTGTATTTGCAAAAGCAGAGCCTAAACCTGGAATTATTCTAAATATGCATCAGTGTATTAGCAGGATTTGAAGCCATACCATTAAAGGAGGGACAAAGTTTGCTTTACAGGCAACCCTTTGTCACTTAAGTGGGTTTCACTGCAACTGCAAGTAGCATTTTCATCTTACTGATGGAGAGAGGTAACTTCCAATCAGAATTTCTGGCAAATAGGACACTATAAAACAGTGCCCACCATGGAGGGAGCATTGGGCTATGCTTGTATAAAGAAGCCAGCAGTAGACAAATATAAACCAAACAGCATAAAAAATGCTATACGCTATCGCTTCCAAATAAAAGCTAAATCTTACAGAAACCTCACAGTGTTGGAAAAAGCAAGTTTATTTACTTTGAAGTATAATTCATTCCTTCCCTATCAGGGCAATCATTTTTTCTGACTGCAGTATGTCCCCATCTCAGCACAACTAGGCTAACGTCCCGTGGAGAGGCCACTAATGCCAAAAGATGTCACCAGAAAACGCTACAAAATCTGCTCGGGCAATCAGATGCAGCAACGGCTACAGGTATGCTCCCAGCTCCCCACTCCATTCACGTGACGACTGTATTCCTACCTGAATTCAAATATTAATGCAAAACACTCAGTCAAAAGATGAGCATTCATAGGGAAGAGTCTCTGCTCACCGCAGTAACAACTAATGCTGCATTAAAGTTTGCCTTTCTATCAGTTTTTTATATAAACAGGACCAGCGTGGCTAAGGGAACACACCATTTGGTAGTCACAGTAAACCACGCCTGTCGTTTAGAAGAATATAATCCTCTTAAAGGGTGGCTGGGCCTGGAAGGACAGATGATTGGGAAAAATACCAGTTTTCCCTTCCACCTCTTCGATTGAAAAGGCAACGTTAAGGACTATTTTTTCCTTTAATTTTCTTTTTGAGACACATACTCTTCACAGAGGATATGTTTTGCCCTAGAAAAGAACCCATCATATATCTGATAATCACAAGCACTTCATTTTGATTCTTTCAGGAATGTCAGCTTCTACCTGTGCTGAACCCCAGCTGCCCCCACAATCAGCAGTCACATTTACTTTTATTGCCTCTCAATTTGGCCTATTGCATTTTTTATTAATTTTATTTACTGGTAGCACAGAAAATCCCCTACCTAGTAAACACACAGACATTCATAAGAAATCCTTCCAGACCCTGCCACATTTAGAGAACCAAAACTAAAACTTTTTAATCACTTTCCCATTGGACTGTTTCAAACTGTCTCATCTCCAAAAAAATAAGAGAATATGATCTCAAAATTATACTTAATTGTTAAAAAGAGAGTTTTTGTAGGCTTGAAAAGCAGCATGTTGCTCAGACGTACAAGAAATGGGAAACTTTAAGGACAGAGGAGACCTAGTGCCACACTGTGCTCCGACAAAACGAAAGTTTGTTCGCTGTGCTCATCTCCGCGTGGCTGAAGCCATTAACAGCAGCCAAAGTAAGAGAGACCAATTTGCCCAGAGGACAGGAGGTTAAAAGTCGCAGTAGCAGCAGTGGAAAGAGAGGAATGGCATTTGGGAAACTTACCTCTTCACTCCCCACCACAGTTACACCCTTTTGAGGGGGAAACTTCTCGGCCGTTGAACCACAGACTCACGCAGCTGACTAGTGACGTACACGCTTTGGGTGAAAACCGAGGAAGTTCAGGCCGGCAGCCAGTGAGAACAAATAGGATCGTATTTATGTGACTAGGGTGTAAACAGAGTCCTGCTGCAGGGCCGGCTGAGTCGGTCCTCCTTGGAGCAGCGGGTCAGGGATGCTCCCCTTGGGTTGGGACGCTGCCCAAAGTAACCCCTCGAGGTCGAGAGCCCTCGCCTTGCTAGGTGAGTGATTGCGCATTTTGGGTCATCATTCTAAAGCTGAGCAATTCCTAATTCGGCTGTGTGTTGTGGTGTTAATTCCGCCTGGCATTCTGGACCTGTAGTTTATTAATCTTTGTCGGAGCACCAAGAGGATTTTGAAGAGAACAAATCTCAATTGGAGCCTATTCCCTGCCTCATCTATTTTTGTGAATCAACAACAATGTAGGGTTGTCAGTGTGTATCTGAAGTACTGAGGCCTGAGCAAGAGGCCCTGAACCAAAGCTGACCTCTAGATGAACCTTCCAACCAAACGTTATATATTAGTATCTGATCATTAGCAAAATACGTACGATCATTAGCGAAAGATGTGGCTTAGATAAAATATAATCATTAGTGAAGATAAAATATCATGAGGATGTATTTATCTTTCCTTGTTTAGAGGCAGGTGTCACGGCCATGAAACCAGATGTCTGGCCTTGTTTGAAAATACGTGGTCAAAGCCAAATAGATAAAGAAGCTCCCTTAGTTCCTCCTTGAGCCCTGGGCAGGCTTTGGGTGGAATCTAAAAGGAGAGTGAAACCAGATGTTTCCACATTTAAGCTTGTTTATTCAACAATATAAAAGCTGGACCCTCTTGCAGCGACTTTGCAGACCTCCCCTACGAGTGGCCGCACTGAGTAGGACCTCCCAGCTGCCGGGAAAGGCTCTCCAAATCCTCGCTGCAACCGGGGCTCCCCAGCGACTGCGGGTCTGGATGATGGTAAAGTATTAGGGCAACTGGTGATGAATCTTTCTTAATCACTATATTAACCTTACATAGTAATGATTAGGTGCGTTACCTTGTTTTGTTTTGTTCTTGCTGTATTATTTCCCTTATTATTTTATTGCTTTAAACGTAAGTAAAGGTAAGCTCACTTCTTTAACCTGGTGTCTGTGTCCTTTATGCATTGGCAAAACAGTGTCTGATGGGCAAATGCTGACAAGAGTAAAAGCAGAAGAGGGAGGGAGAGAAACACACTTTGAGAACTTTTTCTGCCTGAAAATAGAACCAATTTTTTTTTTAAGAACTTCATATTTTAGATTACTTCACCTTTAACCACTTTAAAAACCCAACAAACCATCGAGATTGAAAGACATCATGTCTCTCTGCAGTTACATATTCAGATTTGATGAAAACATGAAATGTGAACAGCCAAACCCCGAATTATAAAAACACCTGAGGTGCAACCGTAGGCTGAGAAGTGACTATAAACAGTCGACTAAGGCCCTATGTTTCTCATAGAATTCTAAAATCAAGACGATTACAGATACAGACATTTTTGTAGCCTTTCAAACTCAACATGGAATTTGAGATTTAACTACATTCCTTCCCTTTACGTCCCAGCAGAAACAAAGACTTCACAGGCTTGAATTGTGCACACTACACGTGTGCAACCTCTCTGCCCTCGGTTAGTCTGGGCCTTGTGTGACAACCGCAATTAATGAATATTTCCATTACAGAAGCTAGCTCTGCCTCCCACCGTTGTGGTATTATTCCCCTGAGGAAAACAAGCCACACTTGTAAAAAAAGTGCTAGTTTGCCAGTGTACAATACCTCCACGCTACCTGCTCCTGCTGTCACAGCTGTACAAGCCAGGGCTCAGACTGCTTTATAAGCCTGATCAACAAAGTAAAGCCAGCAGAAGCCTGTAGCATAGGCTTTGTTTTTGCTGCCACTGTAAACAGATATGACACACAGGTACATTCCTGTTTTACTACAAGGTTTTGCTTTTTTGTTTTTAAACACACTTTCTCCAGAGCAAAACTCTTTTAAAATCACAGTCCTAGTGAATTTAGCTGCCACTTCAGTTCAGCCCAGAGAATAAACCTTCAAGTGTGCGCACAGCCTCAGTAACACTGAGAAAAAGAGCTGTTGACAAAGCCTGCCAGCCATGGGTTTGCCCTCCACTGATGGCAAAGAAATTGGTATCACAGAGATAGCTGAGGCCTCGGGGAATATCTTCCTTGGTAGAAGAATGTTAAACATTTCTCCAGCAAGAATGGCTCTCAGGGCAGTCAACTCTATCCAACAACCGTTCAAATAAATACCTGGGTGACTCTGTGATTCAAACCCTGGGAATCTGAATGGCAATGAAAGGGGACGGTACTATACCTGTTCCTGCTGGAGTTTTATCAGCATTACCAGGGACTGACGGTTTTTGAAGCCAGATGAATGCTTCTATCTCCTGGTTGTGCTCATTTGTTACACACCTTACACAATTCCTTTTTGATACGAGATGAATGATCTACAGCATCAAACTTTCTCATTTCGTTCTGTGAGCGTAATTTAACAACAAGATGCTTTAAAAACAAGATTCTGACTACGACCTTACGTGTCAGAATTGCACAGCTCGATACGCTTCTCCAGACCCTGGGCGGCAAACGTCACGATCTGACCCCCTTCCTGCAGCGAGCCTTTTTCCCTCCAAAGAGGAACGATGTGAACGCCAATGGTTTAGAAAAAAAAAACAACTGAGACTGGTGATTGAGTTACAGAACTCCCCATCATGGGAACGTCAGTCTTCTGTCCTTATCGCTATTTTTGGATGGCACCTGAGCTTGGAGTTGTTTTTCTGAGATTCTTGCTTTGTCCTGCACTGTTCTTTGAGTGTAAAAAAGAATGTAGGCCTGGGTTTTGCACACCTCCTCCACGCTACATACATTCAGTTTGGAGTCATTGCAGTGGACCCAAAAACCTAGGAAGCAAAGTGAGAAAGAGGACATTAGTAAGGGAGGCATCATCCCTTGTAACTGCATTTCGGAACTGTTCATAGGAAACATCCACAGAGAAAAAGGGCTGCGAAGGAGAAAAGGCATCTCTATCTGTTCCCCTACAGATGCTTTGAAAAAGAGTTTCTAATCTGGAAAACATTTTGATCGTTTCTGTGCTGTTAACAGAGTTTAGAAATACCAAATTATAATTTAACCAATTGTATATTATAGCCCAAAGACTCAAAATAAAATAACTAAAAATATTTTTATTTTTAAATAAAAAATTCCCTGGAGACAGCCAATTTGTACCTCTTTCTCCCCAAGTCAGAAGGCATAGCCAATGCTAATTCAGCTGCAGAAAGAGACTGCTGGAAATTCACACGAACCCTGCGGATGTTATTCATGAATAGTCCCTGTCCAGTTTCAAAACACTTTCTGTTTATCTCATCATCCCAAGGATACTGAGAAAAGACACCCAGCTGGAGCAGCTCCACGGAGTTACATCGCATGAGAAAATGAAGCATTCATGCTGTTAACAGCAAGCAATAAAAGGCATCCCAAAGGGCCGCAAAGCAAAGAGCAGCAATCTGTGGCTTTATGCAAAAAAAAAAAAGAAAACATGCTATTAGCAAAACATTCTGGGAAACAAACTACCGAATGTCAGGAGACTTGATTCCAACCAACTTTGATCATAAAGCTTTATAACACACTACGTCTATGGAATAAAACACAAGTTTGTGGAATTTGTTTGCCCCATAATAAGGCACACGCACCTCCCTCTGTGTTGTAGCAATATGCTGTGTAGTGTCCTGAGCCAAACCCCTTCCCGTGATGCATCACCACAGCGGAGAGGTCATAGACAAAGGTCTCTTTGTCAAGAGAGGAGAGAGAGTCCCTGCAGCAGTAAGGTTCCATGTTTAATACCTGGTCAAAGAGGACATGGACCCCAATCTTCTCACGGTGATTACGTTCAGACCACCTGCAAGCACAAGGGCACGAATCAAAGACTCAGGATCCTGCTTGGCGACAGCGGTGCAGGGCTGCGGGAGGATGCACACAGAAGTCGCCTCTGCTAAACAACTCTCAGAGCTTTCTGTGCTAGGGTCAAGTAGGCATCATATAATTTTTTCCTTCTGTTTTCACTCTAACATCTACTACAGTCATCTTCTGCATACAGCTGATATGGTCATTGACACCCATTTGTTATTTGTTAGGATATTGTTGAGATTTGCAACAGTCCAACACAAAGCAAGCCAAACATCTACTCTGACAGACAAACAGCATTTAAAATACTCAGTTACATAAATATAAACCCCACACACCTCAGCTGCCTGTGCTAACCATTTTAGAGACTTTTCATAACATTTTGAACTTTGTCTGCTACGTTTTATTCAACAGGTAAATACATAATATTGGCATTTGACTATCACAGGCTTCCAGCTTCAACAAATCCTTCACTCAACTTCTCTGTTCATCCATCTCACAGCCACTGTTTCAAGTTGTCTGCAAACTCAGACACATACCGTTGAGTACAATTCAAGGAAATCAGTGTGAATATTTACAAAACATTACATTGTGTGCATAGTAGAAAACATGCTACAAACAAGCTACTGATTGTAAGCAGTACTCTGAGAAGGTATCACACATCTGGTTTGGGTAAAAATGTTTATACACATGCATTCCCCAGAAAGCGAGAGAAGTTGTGGGCCCACACTAACCACTTCTTTCCAAAAAGCCAGAGGCAAGGCGCTGCAGCGTGCCCCACTCACCTGAATCGTTTAAGGTGCAGTCGGAGGACCTGAGGTAGTCTGTAGATCATTAACTGCTTTTTAGCTTCACTCAGAACAAGAGGTTTAGGAGAAGACTTTCGCCGTTTGCCTACCAAAAAAAGAGAAAAAAAAAAAATCAAGGCAAAGATTGTTAGGGTGTAATTAATTTTCAGAAGGGGAAAAGAGCACGTTCCAAACTCTTTTTTTTCCAGTAGCAGTAGTTCAGCTCACATGCACTTAGGATGGACGCGCAGGGAAACATTTCTTATGAATTCCTTCACAGAGCAGGAACTTTTCTAGGTGTAGAAGGAGATAGATAAATTGCTTTGCTTTGTGTTCAGATCAAAGAGTTTAGACCTAGATAGGAAAACTAATAAAAATAAAATAGATGGATTATAAGAATAGTGAATAGAGTTATGGAAACTATAGCCACAGGTGCTCAGAGATTCTGAGAACCACGTCGCAACCATAATGCTGCTCGCTGGTCCCTTGTACAGCCCCATCCAGGGCTGGCTTAAAACCCACTCGAGTTAATCAGTAGTTTCTTAGAAGCCTTAGACCTAGAAATAACAAAAGATAATCAATTAAGTTTTCTTAGAATTGTAAGGTAAAAAAACCTGTGTGTACAGAAGAAGATGGACGAGGAGATAAGGGACCAAGATGACCCTGAAGACTTCAAGGCCAGAAAGAGGGATTAGAACAGAATGGCAAGAATCAGCTGGGACAGGGGATTTTGATGGACTTTTGGCAAACGAGAAGATTCAGGAACCAAGAATTCGTGGAAAAGTACTGAAGACTTTGTATCTTAGGTAATGCATGATGAAAAGTATAGAAGGTATGGAGTTTTTGCTGTTAGTTGCCATTCACTGAGGTGGTGGCACAACTCTGAGTTGTCAATAAAGCAAACCTAGAGGTACCCACGTCTGGTTGATCCCCTTGAACACTAGGATCAAAACTCACATGTTTAAAAATACTTAAACTTCTTCACTTTTCTGATGTCCATAATCACACAATCAGTTATCACCTTCACGCTGCTCATGCTGACATTTTGTTCTGAGAAATACACCAGAAATATTAAGACAGAGCTAGGGCCAAAGACATGTAGGGCTGTAGCAGTTTCAACAGGTGAACTACTAGCATACAAATACTACTATTTGACATTGTATTCTGTTAAAATACTACTTATTATAGCACTACAAGAAAGCTTGTAGTAGCAAGCTTCACTAGCTCAAGAAGTCAGCAGAAAATGCTTCCCGCAAGGTTCCACCTCTCGCAGGGTTTCTGCCTGCTCAAGAACGTGAAACAACCTCTGAACCGAAACTGGAGAAGAGGGGAAAAAAGGTTCCTCTTCCCAGTGATTACTCTTCCCAGGATACTGAACATACGACTACACCAGGAGGAAGACAGGTGGCTTTCAGAGCTTCCAATAAGAAATGTACCTGTTAATTAGATTTCTGCACCTCACTGCACCAGTTCAGAACAGATGGGTTGCTCCTCCTCCATCACGGCTGACAAGCAGTGCCCCCAATAGTTTTTGGCACCTCGACGAAGTCTGGTTGCCTTTCCCTGACTTTTTTTTCAGCTGGTTAATGTTTCCTTAGCCATTTAACTCTGAAGTAACTGTTAAAATTCGTGTTTTCCCAAAGAATCAAAGAAAACAGGGTTAAGATGAAGCTGTACTCATCCATATCGACGCTTTGTGAACACTATTTGTGAATCAGAATCTGTTCCCATTATATTGGGCTTTGTCTCAAGAACATCTAGGCAACAATTATTTCCTAACGCCTTGTGAAGATGTTTAATAACAGATTTGCAAGTTAATAGAGAACAGATCTCTACAAATATTTGCTACTTCAGCTGCTTAGTTGCAATGCAAGTCAAATTATTGGCATTTTCCTCCCAAAGGGATGAACATCTGCCATAAATACCTGCATGAAAAAAATTTCAAATCCAGCTTATCAGAGTAGCTGAGCTGCATGATTATACACAAGGCTAAAATTATTTTCAGGCATATAATGACCTTACACTCAGACCTACTACAGGAAAGCTGAAGTCATCTTCTAGCTGAGCGCAGCAAAACACGTGCATTCACATAACGGCTAATACATTAACCTGAGACTCCCAGAATAATGTCAGTTCATTGCTTCTTGACAAAATGCCTACAGAGAGATGGAAACTCTAACCTGGCAGCAGACCTTGAGAACTCTGCATTTGTGATTTCTGGTCAAAGGATTCAATCGAGAACAGGCAGCATATAGATGACTTGTTATAAAAGCTTCCCTGCCATGCAGAGATGAGCAAACCACAGGGGATAAGGTTCCTTCTTTTGTCTCCAAATCCAACCCTTTTCCTCCCCTGCCCCCAAAAAAAATCCTGTAGTTGCCTTCCCCTTCCCCTCCAACACAAGCAGCCAGAGCAGTTCTGAGCAGGGTCATATTAAACCCTTAGTAAATTGCGCTGCTGAATGGCAGAGATGAGAAAAGAATGATATATCAGTCCCAAACTGGTACCCAGAGGAGAAGCTACCCGCGGGAGGGAACAAAACAGCACAAGCAGCAAGGAAGAACAGTCTCCCTATACATGTAGGCCACAACACATGTTTTCAGACACACAAAATATGCATCAGAAAGCTTACACTCGGAAACCAGACGGCGCTTCTGATGGCAAAGACAGCAGCAGCATCCGACTTACTGTTGCACTGGTCGCACGCATATATCCTCCCTTCCAGAGCTTCGGTCTCGGTGAACTTGGCCAACATCTCTGTCAGCATGCACTCTGTCTGCGTGACAGGGACGATCCCTTTCTCCATAGAGTGATAGCGCTCGGGGAATTCCAGGGAAAGATCCCAGAAGGGCTCCACAGTGTTGGATTTGTAGTTGCATGTTATGCAGGTGACCTGGGAACGAAACGTGTATATGTAAATGAAGCCATGAACACGTACACCTGCAGACTGGCGTTTACATTTGCATCTAAATAGCCAGTTTATGCCCAAAAAGCAGTGCAGTTTCACGGACATAAAGACGATCTGTGAGTCAAGAGAAACACTGCTCATTTCCAGTCTGAAAGCTGTCCTGAACAGATCATTTAAACTACTTTCTCCAGTCTCAAAAAAATGGAGACAATATTCACCTTTATGGGATTCACTTCCTCAGATAAACACCATTACAGGTATAATACCAATTCACAGTTGGGTAACAAGCACCTTGGATCTGTTTTCTACTACAAAAAGTACACGTTAGCATTTATCATGCAGTCTTCCTTCCATATTTTCTCTACTTTCCTTGCATATTTCAAAGTGTATAATTCCTTTAACGTTTCACCTGCTAGCTAAATAAAAATTATTCATGAATGGAGCACGAAAGGACGAATTTCAGATGCACTTATTTTCTTATGTCATCCCACAGTATTATAAATAAGAACAGCAGAAAAGTTTTCAATTAAACTCAGAGGCAGAAAGCGAGAGCACGAGGAGGTAACAAAAGCAGAAAGCAGATCTGGTCAGAATCTGTGTTATTGTGAGAACCACCCACCAGAAACCAGCTTCCAACCTTGCAGCCTGGCAGCTTCATCCACTGAAGGCACCAGAAACTTCAAGCTGGATTCGTAGCTAGCAGATAGGGAAGGAAGACTTCTGTGTGTAGAGGGGTTTGAAATTAAATACAGTACATGTACACAAGGGTTACAGAAGTAGAATAAATAGCTCTGCAAGTTATTTATAGTGAGTCATAGTAGCAGATAAATTACACTGATCTGTGAACACCTTCAGGCTGTTAACAGAGACCTACCACCGAATCTAGAACCCTGACCGAGCCACAACACACCATCATCCAGAGCCAAGAGATGCAACTGAAGGAAGAACGTTTAGTTAAGAAGTCCACAAGAAGTTCATGCACTACAAAGATGAATCAAATGAACCATGACTTCAAGCATCCTTTCCCTGAGAAGCCAAAAGCTTTAACTTGAAAAATACACCTTTTAATCTTTAACGTGTACATAAGTTCTTATGAGTGGTCATCTTAGGAAGAGTGGCACTGAGAAGGACGATATAAATAGCAATGAGAACACACACATATAATACTCCTCATGGTCTGATCTTGCAAACCCTCGAGTGTCAAGTTATGCACACATTTAATTTCTCCTGAAATGAGGGTTTTCAAAATGCACTGGGCTCTCAGGGTCTGCCTTGTGGGGAATAATACATTTCAGACAAGGGAACAGCACAAGAATAAGAGACTAAGCACCAAGACAGGCACTTTCAGCTCCTACAGAAACATGTGTTAAGCATGCTCAGTATCTGAAGATGACTTTCAAATGCCTGCAAAAAAAAAACCTGTCACAGACAGCTTATTCTTTATGGCACAAGATGCCTGCCCACTCTGTCCTTCATCATACTCTTTCCAGCCACGTAAACAAAACCAGGAAGAGAGAAAACAAATTCCAAAGACACTTTAAAAACATGCTAAAAACTTAAAACCGAGGGCTCAGAACTTCCACCTTTGTGCAGATTTCGTTCTGAAGTGGCAAAGGTCAACTGAATTTACAATACATGTGACAAGTATTGAAAACGCTGACAACCTGCACAGCAACTCAACAGATTTCTTTCTTGGGAGGCACTCCTAACCAATTTCTCTTAGTTATCCAGTGGTTCCTCAGGTGACAGAGCCTTTGCTCCTTGGTGTGAATGGCTGCAATTGATTTCTGTGCAAAAGCAGCTGCGTACCTGACTAAGCAACTGCCCATGAAAAATGGTGTTCACCACCTTGAGGACCTGCTTGGTGAGCTTCCTCTGTGAGAAAGGGATGAGGATCCTGCGCTTCGTGCCTTCCGACTCCAGCTCCTGCTGTACTTTATCCAACAACTCGCAGAGAAATTCCTGAGCGTCCTGCTGATCGTAACCTCGAAACGCCGGGATGAGGCTCCACACAGAATGCAGCATGGCAAAGGGGGACACGAGCGCCCACTTGCCAGACCACATCACTCTGAAGAGGGTGTGCAATTCGTGACAGAGGGAGATGTGCTTTGAACTCGGTTCCTTGGGTTGTATAAGTTCTAAACTCCTGCTTATCGAGGAGCCACCGTTTAAGCCAGCTGGCAAGCTCTGCGTGCCGTACGATCCCACTTTGTCAGTCTTCCCTGACTCATTAGCAGCAGACCCATTTGCCAATTTGCCAGGCATCCTAGACTTCCCATTCACAGTTTTGGCTAAGAGTTCTTCTGTTTCACAGAGATCAAGTGTCAGAAAACATTCTCTAAATTTCTGGAGGTGACTTAGCACTTGCAGAATAGAATTCATATAACATGTGTTTCCCAGGTTCCTTAGACCCGTTACCCCGGGAGTCATCAGAGGCTTACGCCGGATGGAATAAAACTGTTTGAATCTGCTGCTCTGCATCTGCCTTGAGGTAGGGGAAGCGGTCGCCACCTCCCTGAATTTCCTTGGAATCAAGTTCTCTCTGTGCACATGAGACAGCAGCCTTGCACTCTTCCTCGGAGGAGTGTTTGCCAGCTCCTCCAGGAGTTGTCTCTTCATCTCCTGTCGCCGCTGCCTGGCTGCCTCCTTCTTTTTCTCCAACTCCTCCATTTGCTTCTTTTCTTTTAATTTTAGCTGGCCTCTAGAGCTCTTATCAAACCAGGTCCGCAGCGCCTTTGCAAGCAAGGACTGGCGCCTGTGCCAGAGAGCTGTAAGCATCTGAGATTGTCCCTGAGGGCTCCTTTGATGGCTGCACATGGCCTCTCCCAAAGCCATCGATCGCAACGTCCTGCCACTTCTTGTTGACGGATCATGTTTTTGACTTTTAATTGCCGACAGAGAACTTCTCAGCAATTTCAAGTCACCCTCCGGGTTATCATTCAAGACATAATCTTCACAAAGGTAACAGAAAACATACAGATCGTTAACTTCCATTGCCAATGGATGCCTGGTTTCTTCAAAGTGTTTAAGTGCATGCTCCTCCATGTACCTCCCACAGGCGACGTGGGAGCACTTCAGACAAGCCCAGATAGATTCAGTTGTCTGGCAGTCCACGCAGTGCCACTTCTGGGGGTTCAGGATGGAGTGGTCCTGGGCGAGTCGTAGCCGCCCAACATGTTTGCATCTATCCATGTCTTACAGGAGTCTTCGCTGCTTTGACCTTGGAAGGGAAAAAACAGAAAGAAAAGGATCTTAGAGCCACGATACATATTTAAAATGATCTCTTTTGTACCAGCTGTAAAAACCTGTAAAAATACAGATGTCGCGTCTGGTCAATCCCAACCGCAGTTTTCCCTTGACCAACTACATTATTTTTACATGTTTTTTTTCACAATCAGTTTTTAGTAGCAGCAAAAGATATTGGATTGACAAGGTCTACAGAATAAAACTGTCTATCTACTACGGGTGGCCCAGACAGCTGCCAGCACGCCTTACCCAAGCTGAGTGGCTCGCTTCCATGGAGAAAAAGATTAATTCAGTCCACACACACATTTGATCTTTAGCTGCCCTCTTGAAATTGATACATACAAAATGAATTTGGAATTGGAATGCATGTCATCAGGAACTAGACTGAGGTTACCAGCTTCTCGCAGAAGCCACAAAAATACCAGATAATTGTCATAACCAGAGCATTTGCAAGTCCGTAAGATTTACATTCCGCCCTCGAATTCTCTGATTTCCCACAGCCTCCCAAACGTTTTAATGTTTAAAAAAAATTAGCAGGGGGAAAAAATGAGAAGTGTAACACCATGTTAGAGTAAACCTAAAGGACCATCTGCACGTGTACACGCTTGCACGAGCACACGTAAACAGAAAAAGCAACTGATTTACTAAATAACTATATTGTCACTGAAGAGAAATCAAAGCAGGGATACTAGAAGGCACAAAAAGCTTTCACAAAAGCAACCAAAACACCGCGTGCCAGCGCTGCCGTTTCTCTTGTCCAGTCCCTCCAACACTCTGATCCAACGGAAAGAGCTCAGAGCACCCAAACAGCGCCCGGACCCGCTCGCACGCCCTACTCACGGAGTCATGTCTAAACATCCTTTCCTCCGCGACGCAGCATCCAGGGCGCGGAACATCCCCATTTCAGCCGAAGGAGTCTTGGTGGTTCTTCGAGAATTTAATTACTACTTAAGTCTTCATTGTAAGGCAGCACAGCTTCACAGCCCTAGAGATAGAATATTCTCGTGATGCACACAAACTAACAACGCTGGCAGGGTTGCTTTTGAAGGCGATTAATCCCCTCAGTGCAAGCGCTACTCCAGAGAACACATTTATTACAGGAAACAGAATTGTCTGGAAGTCAAAGCATGAACGCACCTAGGAACCCAAATACTTAGATGTTAAGAAATGTCACATGGAAGAGGCGCTCTGGAATTTCATTCTTCTGCTTTTATTTTCTGATAATCTATAAATCTGCTGATCACATGTAGCCTCTTCATCACAAGTCTTTTGTAGTGGATGACCCAACATATGGCAGAGAAAAAAATCTGAGTTAAAAAAACTGAGCAAAAACGTGCACCTCCTGTGATCACTTTAATTTTGGCTGCTTTGGTAACTTGGTGAAAGAAGGGGAGAGGAGACAGGGAAAAAGAAAAAAAAATCTGTCCTGAATTAAATTTAATTTCTAGATGATTTTTCAAACAATAAAAATGAAGTAATGAATAGTTGTCAAGTGTGAACTGCAACAAAATAGGAAAGAAAAATAGGAAAGAAAAATAGGAAAAACCTGCATTTCACCAGAGGCAGAAAAGACTGTAAAGACATATCTGTTGTAATAATCCAAGAAAGATTAAATTAACTTGCTTACACACCCACGACTACAGTCCTTGAATACACTACAAAGTAGTGATAGGAGGGACAGCAATAATAGGCACAAAGTGGTTACAGATGTCACAGAGAGTGTCAGGTCTGGAATACAGAATATTTAGTTAAAAAAATCATTTTATGAGGGGCAAAGTTTACCATAACGAAGGCCACGGCATGCTTTCCCAAAGCTTTAGGATAGGTATTGAGCAGCTGCCTCGATTGGTATGCAGAAACCTATTTAACCAGGCTAAGAAAACATACTTTTGGCTGTCCCCAAATTATGCAAATTTACTTTAATTACTATCTTTTTCCAGTGACACTGCTGCTAAAGGTGGAATTTGTTAAAGAAAAATCAAAGCTCTTCTATTCTTTAACTCTTCTCGACTTCAGATTAAAGCACAAGTGGCCACTTCAGAATTCATCTCCACAGAATGATTCTGCGGTGCCTAAACAACCATTCGAGTCATTTATTTAAAACAATTCAAAATCCTGCTGCACCTCTCCTTGGGCTGCCTTCATTCCCTCACAAATCCCAGCACCTGGGAAGGCACTTTAGGAAATCGTACACTAAACAAAGGCTTGATTTGGTCTCCTCCTTCCAAGTTGGAACCATCCCTTCCCACCTGCCTCTCACCTTCCTCCCTGACCTTTTTTTCCCCCTCCCTCTTTCTTCTTTATTTTTCTGCTCTGGTCTTGATGGAAAATTGTGGAATAATCCCGTCTAGCCTTGGTGAGACCAAGTGGCATAGATTCCAGCTTGAAAGAGTATAGACACTATGGTAACATTGACAGCCTTCATTTACATAAAAGAATACTAATTATGTTGTATCATCAACATCTGTGATTCTGCTCACTGCCATATGCGACAGTGTTGGGAATTTAACCCTTGAGTTTCCCCAGCATATCCTAGATTTGTACCGTGTAACAAAAAACGGGCCTTATAAATATAATATTCTAGGGAGCGATTAAAGAGCCGCCAAGCGCAGTCGCTCACCAGCTCTGCAAGGGCTCAGGACAGAGTATTTTCAAGCAGCACTGAATTTATCCTCAATTTCCAAGGAAAAAGAAACAATGCTGATATGTGGCTAGTTTCAGCTGGGTAACAGGCTACAAGGAAATCAATCACACACCAGATACAGTGCATTAAAGAATCATGTTTAACAATGAAGTAGGCTGTCAGTATATAAATTACAGGCCTTTTGTCAACTGCTTTTGCCTTTCCTGTGTGGGCCAGCAAGATTTCCTGTTTGAAAAAGAGATTTTAACAGTGTTGGTCAGTTAACAAAGCAGCTTTGTTACACCTTAATTCAGTGATTCTCAGCACAAAAACATCTTTGATGCTGCATGGGATATTCCCCACCTGTTTCTCTTCAGGTATCTATGGATCCTTCCCTTGCAAATTGAATATACATTCTCTGACCTATGAGGAACAGCTGAAGGAGCTGGGGGTGTTTAGCCTGGAGAAGAGGAAGCTCAGAGGTGACCTTAGTGCAGTCTACAACTACCTGAAGGGAGGTTGTAGCGCAGTGGGAGTTGGCTTCTTCTCCCAGGCAACCAGCGATAGGACAAGAGGACACAGCCTCAAGCTTCGCATGGGGAGGTTCAGGTTGGACATTAGGAAGCATTTCTTCTCAGCAAGGGTCATTAGCCATTGGAAGGGGCTGCCCAGGGAGGGGGTGGAGTCACCATCTCTGGAGGGGTTTAAGAAAAGACTGGACATGGCACTTAGTGCCATGGTCTAGTTGCCATGGTGGAGTCAGGGCAATGGTTGGACTCAATGAGCCCAGAGGGCTCTTCCAACCTGGTTGATTCTGTGATTCTGTGATTCAGCTGCTCTGCAAGTTAGAAAGAAACAGTGTTTATTTAACCCAAACCACTTAAATGCTACGTCTTTTCAACTTCTGCACGTAAGACCTGCTGTTCATTGGCGTGGTTGTCGTGTCAGAGCTGAGAAGGCAGAGTCGGCTCGCTTGCTGTGCACCTGGTGATGCCATGCACCACGCTTAAGGATTTCTTCTTCAAGATGTCTGTTACTGACTCATATTTTTGACCCCTTCCATAAAAAAAAAAAAATATTTAAAATTGGCTCTCTTGCATCAAGCAACACGTACTAAAGGCAGCTGGAGTGTCTGCAGGTTCAGCCCTGCCATCCCACACACAGACTACTAAATGAGTCACTGAAAGACATGCACAAGACTAAGAACAAAATTTGTTCCTCTCTTTTACCTAGGTAAACAAACAGCTCGCAACAACCTACTTGCAAGAACAAAAAGAACACACTGACAGGAAAAATTACAAAGCAATGATTAAAGGAAAACACAAAGATGAGTCAGAACCTGTAAACAGTTGCACAAGGGGAAGAACAAACCTTGCAAAGATTACAGGGCTGGAGCTATTTAAGATATTGCAAGGACTGAACACGACTTGATGTGGCTGACGTGACAGCCTAGGACAAGCCATGAACAACAAGAGAGTTTAATGATGGAGAATTAACACCTTATGTTTTAAGGTCTTGGAAATGAACAAACAGAACTCTTCTCTTTGCAATCACAGTATATCAGGTTTATTTCCTGGTTTTACAATTTTTTTCCACCAAGGCACATCTCTTTTTAAGAAATATCTATGAACTCGTCCTTTCTCACCTACTTAGATCCTTTCTTTTCCAGATAAGAGATGGGGGAAGGAAAAGAGGGAAGGAGGAACAACTTAATTGCTCTGTGTGGAGAAGAGGTACCAAAACAAGTGTGGAGCTGCACTGCAATACAACTGAAGAGGAGTTAAAACTGAAATAAAATAATAGGAAATAAAAGGAAAATAAGGACACTAGTTTAGCCAGTCATGTTTTAGAGACAATTTGAAAAATTCTCACCTTGCAAATCACTCATAGTATTTAAACACTGGGTCAAACCCTACTTTCTTTTCTTGCACGGCTCATAATCCTGGAAAAACTTACGGCAAGATCCTATAACAGCTTCAAGAACCAAACGCAGCAGAAACAATTTGGCTCTTGACCCTAAAAGAGTGTTAAAATAAAACACATGACTTTATTATGTTTCTTTGTACCATTGTTACACATTTGGAAACTGATTAAAGACATCTGTACAGATCTGTTGACACTAGCTACTTTCTTTTTCTAAATAAAAGAAAAGTTTAGGGATCAGGAAAGGTGCGAGATGTTTAGCCTTGGAAACTAGATGCATCTTTCATTTGTCCAAGAGTTGATTCCAGAACAATAAGTCTCCAGTACTGACACAAACTTCTTTAGCTGCAGTCTGGAAATCATCTTTAAGGACAGGTGGGAAGCTCAGACTGAATGATTCTTTCATTCATTCATCCCTCTCCTGGGAATGGCAAAAGTGAAACACAGCAGCATTTCACCGCTCCGTCGGGAATTGGTACCGCATTTAATAAAGCGTGTTTGCCTTTTTTTTTTTTCCCTCATTTTGTTTTAAAACAGTGTAGGCAAAAAATATCCTTAGATATTCTTTCCATCAAAACTACATATCCTACACAAATATACTGCATTTGATCAAACAGGTTTAAAAATCTTAGATGGAAATAACCAAGCACCTTCCACTCTCCCCCCAATAAACATTTTTTTTACGTGCGACTCTAGAGTAGAATTTCTAGCCTGCTGCAAATACTCAAAAATGCAAATAAGGAGATATCAGGGAGAATATATATCTAAAAAATGCATACAACTACTCAAAAACTTTATTCCGCCAATTATTTTAACTTACCCATTTGTGAGGAACCAATTATCCAACCAGATGTCTAATGAAAACATGTAATCTGAGCTGCACGGAAGATGGTGAAAAAAATTTCCTGCTCAAGACATTCGTGTCCCTCTGCTAGCAAGAGCTGTCCACGTACGTACTCACAGCAAAACCCTGTATTTGCTTCTCAAAGCCACTAGCAATGACACTTTTTCCAACAGAAAAACTCGTGTAATTGATATTCCATCAGAGAAAAGGAATCGCTGCACGAACAAACGAGTGTCACCACCACATCACCTGAGCACGCATCCTCTGTCCTTACAAAGTCACTCCACGGTCCAGAACTACTCACTGAGTAACCAGAGCAAGGCAAACACCCAGGAAAACAGGCAAGAAGCTCCTTTTTGCTTCTCTTTCTCCAAAGAGCCATCAGCTTCCCCGGGCAGGAATGGGTTTCTCCCTTGACTCCTCTAGTTCAAACCCTGCTGGTTTCAGACTTTCAAATTGCGTCTCCAAAGAGTGACAATAGCCCTGGAGATTTTTTCAATTATTCTGAAAGCATATTTTCTTGAAAACTGTCTGCTTTATATCCTACAACTGCTGGATTCCCTCTATCCAGGGTGACATACTATCAAGTTAGTTACAGGCAAATTAACACAGCTGACAAAGGGGAAAAAAAAGGGGGAAAACACAGGAGGGAGAGTTAGAGCTGATCCAGGATTCAGTGTTTCTTTGAAAAGGCAAGCAAAGCAATGAATTCAAGAGCTCCTGTGAGTACATGAATAAGCCACAACTTAAAAGACAGACAGGAGACTTGAGCTGTGACAGAAGTGGTCACCGATCCCACCTCCCTCCCGGCCAGCCCACTCCTCCAGCATCAACCTCCTCACCCAGCCGGAGCCCTGAAACACAGAAATCCTCCACCTGAACCCAAAGCTTGCCAAATTCTGAAACATCCCACCCACACGTGCCTGGAAGGTGGCTGGTGTCCTACCGGAGTCACGACAAGCTCCAAGGACTTCAGCTGGTGCAGTCCTTCAGTACAAGTGCTGGAGGACCCCCATGCCCCACCGCGCCGTTCAACTCTGAAGCTATAATCACAAGGGAGCTTGATGAAAATGTGACTTTCCTGCCAATTTCCACAGCGAGTTCTGTTTTATTAACTCCTTGAAGTTAATTATAACTATGTCAATGTTTAACTGTTTCTGCGGGCTCACACTGTGCTGTAAAAATTTGCTCTAGGCTCAAACATGGAATCTCGGGGATGAGTTTTCAAAGAAATATTCAGTCATTGCAAAAAAGAAAACAAACCCAAAAACCAAACCCAAAACCCCAAAGCACGAGGATTAAGAAAATCCTGTTCCCTGCACTGGCATCCTCAGCGGGAGTAAACGCGACTTCTGCAGGACTTTGTTCTCTGAATCTTCTTGGGAAGCTAAAGTTGGTAGATATCGGTCCGAGTACAAAGAACAGCACAGACACTATGATGTACTGAGTATAATTAGCTTCAAACATTTCATACTCCACAGCAAAAAGAACAAGGCTCCAGGCAGCCCCAACTTGTCCCGAACACCAACCCACCCACACAAACCGGTCATCCTCCCTACGCAGTTCAGTTCACACAGATTTAGGGGGATAACTGTGAGAAGAGAAGCATTTGCTTCGTGTTTTGCATCAGCTGACAGATGTAAATGGCCCAACCCTACCAAATCAGAGATGCTAAGATCCCACTACCACAATGCACCCGACACAAAACCAGTCAAACACCAGGCAGCTACAAGTAGGAGGGAGAGAGAGAGAGAGAGAGAGAGAGGGAGACAAGATAGATAGATAGATAGATATAAAAAATATTTACAGGTATTATTTGTTAACAATCCACCACCAAGTTGATCAGACAAATTGCTAAAGCTGAATTCAGTGCTCATCCCAAGGAGGGAGCAAGGATGAAAAAACATTCTCTTTTTCCTAAAACGCTGGAATTTTGAGTACTTTAGAAAAAAGTTTTAATGTCTCCGAGATTGTTTTAAATATGACCAGTGTACTTAAATCTAAGACCTCACGTAAACTGAACTGTGCTGTTAACCCATCTATACTAATCAAGACTGAAAAGAACATGAAATGTTCCCCAGTCCCTATTGCTAGAGCTAGTCAATGCCTGGAGCAGATAAAATAACCTTATCCTGCCTTTTTTTGCTGTTACTACTTATTGTGCTTGGTGAACTGGTTTAGCTGTGCTACCCAAAACAGCCTTTCTGCAGATAGACACTCTCCTTACCACAGAGGCTTGCTGGCAAACTCTAAGAAGTCAGAAAAAACCCACCAAACTCCTTTTGTTTGGTTAGAATAAATTTATGACTAAAACCAACGACTTCACACTGCCTGCGTCCTCAAAGAGCAGTAATTCATGGTTTATACAGGCCAACAAATAGTTGCAAATGTGCATGTGTCTTCTATCCACATTCCTTCCCAAGGAAGATCCTCTTAAACTAGAGACAGTTCAGCACTCGCTAGGAATGGATCTGGCAGTTCATGGTTTGAAAATAATCATGGAGAGGCAAAGAGAAGGTGAATTTCTTCAGTTCACAAAGCGTTTTAATACAGCCCTCCTTAGAAACTAGCTATTCTATTATTTACACTGCCATTCAAATTCTCCAGCCATGCAAGTTTAAACTTGGAAGCTTTTAAAATTTAAAATATTTTAAAGATGAAGTATGAATGTTCTTATTAAGCCAAACTCACACTGTTTCTCACCTAAGAGCAAGAGATGAATAAAAATAAGTGACGAAAACCTCAGGTAAAGCCCCCAGCTACCTGTATTTTCAATTTTCACCTTTTGACCCTAGCTTTAAGAACAGCTTTTCAATGTGTAATAGAAACAACACTATTTATTCTTTAGGGTCACTGTAAAACAAACAAACAAAAAAGATACACGTCCTACAGTTCACTGAAAATGCAGGAATTTACTGTATAATGGCCCTGGATGTTAAAAAGCGTTATTAAAATGCTATATACCTCTTAGTTCATGGCTTTCTAGAAGTTAATGTTTCTTCATTTATTGCAACACATAAAATCCCCCCCTCCCCTTTCTTTTCATGGGCTTCTGAGGTTTTATTTTTGGTTTGGCTTTTTGAAGCATTAATAAGCTGGGAAACACGAGACGGATACACCGTATAAAAGAGGCACTCTGCATTAAAACAATCCACAGTATTTCCTCTAGTCCTAGTGAACCAGTCCGAAAGGGAAAGGGCCAACGCAGTAATTCCACTGGTACTTACATCTGTAGAAGCCTGAAGCAATTATAGCAAATACACACAATTTGAATTATCAGAATCAAACATGGAAAAGCGTTTTGCATTAGAACAGCCTGAAGTAGATGCTAACAGTCCAATATAAAGTAATAATTTCACTTTATGACTCAAGCGACCAGCTTTATAGAATCCATGAATTCCCAACCAATTCTGTTTCCATAATTGTGACACCACCACAGTGACACGCCGTAGCGTCTTCAAGTTTTCTACACGTTTGCCCCGAACATTGCTCCTGAAAAACCTCTCTGCCAGAGCAGACAGAGCTTTAACAGATACAAAATGAGCGGCGCTGACTCCACGTCAAGAGCTACATCGATTTTCACTATTTGGCAATTCACTTTTTTAATGCCCCGCCATCCCCAGACTGGATTCACACCAAAACTGATTCTTTTCGCTTCCTTTCACACTTACAACTGCCCAGTTCGGCAAGTATTCGAGTTTAGTGAGCCTGCTCAAAGGGACAGAGTACGTGCTCCTGTGCTTGTGGGTCAGGACCTGCACAAGCGAACAAGGCAGTTTAAGAATAATTAACAAGGTCCAAGTTAAACAAAACAAGCCACGTTATGTTGCAACGTGGCCTAACAAAGCAGGAATAGAGGAGATAAACAGCCATTCTCTTGTGTCTCCACTTTCCCTACCTTATTATTCTGTTTAATCGTGGCCTACTACAATGCAGCCAAAAAAGCTACATTTTTCTGAGTGCAGAAAGCATCATTTCCTTGGCCCACGCTCTTTAAACACCATTTTTCACATTCAGTGTATATCACATTTATCACCAATTGGCACGTAAACAATACATTCAGAGTTGAGGTTCACAGCAACAGTTCAGACATTGTACATTAAAAATATTAAAAAACACACACTCAACCTTTGACGGGGAAAATTCTACGCAATTTCCACCCACCTTCATCATAACATCAACAAAATTAAACATAACTTTCCGCTACTGGCAAAGAGCTTCATCAGCAAGGTCAGAACCGGTTGCGTTTTGACACACAGCACCTTGCTCCGTTCCCCCATCATTTGCAAAAACATGCAATTTTAACAAAACGAACCCAAAGCCCTTCACCACAGAGGTACGAGGTGAAGTTTTCTAGCTCCGGCACGCCAGAGAATCCTCTCGCTGCTGCTCACGCACACAAAACTGACGGCTGCAGCAGAGATCAATCTACCAGCCCTGGCATTCAGCGGCAGCCTAAGAGCCTCTTCGAGAATCTCTTTGTGATAGACACAAAGACGGATTATAGCAGAGAGTGAATACTTGGTAAGTTAGGGGTAGTCCTCTGCTGTTCTTCCTCCCCCATTTTAATTCATATTCATCTTGGCAAAATCTTAAGACAGACTATTAACTAATCTAAACCAACATCACAGCTGATACAACACACAAAGCAATCAGTCAAACGAACATGTCAGTGCCGTCTACTGAAGCAATAAAGAACAAGACAACCGCAGCGGGCTGTGCCTTATTATCTTCACGGCCATAATGAATAGGCAAATAGTATTAAATATAAGTACGATATTCCACAGTCACATTTTGCTGTGTTTGAAGCAGGAAAGGTGCCTTCGGTATGTTTGAGGAGCAGAGATTGCAACAAGATGAAAATAACGAAGGGTTTCGACACACCTCTCCATCATTTTCTTTTCCTTCACTTGCCAATCAACTACTCTTAGGTCTTTTAAAACCCCGAGCGGGCGAAATATCAGCAGCTAGGAAATTTTCTATAGGTTTTAATAAATACTATTAACCGGTAGAGTCAATCAGAGTGACCGATTTATCCAAACGCAGCAAGGACTTCTGTTTTTTTATTTGTTTAACCAACAGAACACAAACAGCCCAAGATGCAGCATTTATTTGTATAGCACCCACAAGCATTCCCACATCCCTGTACGGGAGGGTGCTGCCGCATCCTCAGCTCTATAAACCACAAATTATCTGACCCAGCCTTCACTTGGACCGCTGGGTTCCACCAAGGTCTTCTCCGTTTTCTTGTCAACAAAGAATTAGACAGAGAGATTTACACGTCCTCTTGCTCTGCTCAACTGATGTCCCTGTTTCATGCTTGGAAAAAAAAAACCCTATACAGCAAAGCCTCCTCTTCCTCGGCGTGCAAAAGGAGACCTAAAGTGGCATTAATAAAACTAAGTGTATTTTCAGTCTCAGCCTTCCCTCCATTCAGCCTGCCAGCTGACACACAAGGTTTGAGCCTCTATTTTCTGGTACATAAGGAACAATTTCACTTGCTCAAATGCACTTTTTCCCCCCCTGATTCCTGATGGAATTATTCCTAATTTGCATATTACGAATCCTGTTCTGGCTGAAATCCTTTTCTATAAATTACAGGCAATATCAGAGTAGTGCCTTTGTCCTCACCACAACGCGTTGGTGTAACACAACGAGGTAGGAAACGGGAACCCTATTTGCAAAGTATCAGATTGTTAATCTTGTTTAAGAACTGAAGATCAGCTGAGGCCCGATTCTATAGCATCTGTTATTTTAATAAATTATCCTACCAAGAGGTTAGAGTTCATCACATCAATTTGTCTTGAGATGAAACGACAACAGGACAAGGAAAGAGGGAGAGATGAATTTGGTTTTGATGTCACAATTCTGTGCCTCAAAAAGTTGTTCTTAAAACCTTCCAGTTTTATAATAAACAGGATTTTATCTTCCTTATTCACTAACTCACTCATTTCCACAGTGTCCAAAACAGCAGGTTGGGCAGCCATGCTAACGAACCATCCTGAAAAGTTAAAAAAAAAAGAGCAGTGCAAATTTCAAAGCAGAATTTTTCAGTCTGCCTTTGAAAAACACTCGCTCTTTTCACTCTCTATCGTGAATATTACATTTTCTTAAAATTTTTTGAGAAGGATCTTCATCCTTGCTCTCATTCAGGTGAATTAACTATTCTTAGTTAAATAGATTTGCTTCCAGTCTTAGTCCGATGACAGATTAACTCATGACTGGTAGGATTATAGACTTACCTCTGGAACTAAATCACTTTTGAATCTGAGTTATAGCTGTTAGTTCTTTAAAGCTTAGCTGAACAGCTTTTAGTACCTCCTTTGTATTTTTGAAAGAATGATTAAACATCATTAAATCCAAGCTAAGGGCTCTTTCTCACAACTTTGGTGAATAAACAGTTCGCTGATTTAACTTTAAAAAAAAAAATAGAACAGCAGAGTTTTACATGGATTTTTGAGAATAATTAATACTGTTCTAAGTCTAGAATACTTGTCCTTAAAATTAAAACATGTTTTTGATGTTTGTGTGGTTTTTAAGCACATAAAAAAAACATTGTTCTCCTTGGAGAGAAATAACTATCCAGCTCAACCTGCTCCTTCGCACGGGCGCTTCTGTTCCCGTTACATTTCTCCAGCTGCAGAAGATACGACCGAGTCTCCAGAGATGGGCAGTGAAGCTCTCCTGTGCCGCAACCAGCTAACAACTCCTCTCTACTGAGGACATCAAGCATACATTTTAGCATGGCTTGTTTTTACAGGAAATATGAAATATTCCAAATACGACACCACAAATTTCCATGCCATCTGCAAACGGTTTCACTACACACCAACAAAGTAACGTGGAAGAAGCCACTAAGCTGGTATCTAAAGAGTCACCCGTTCAACGTCCTCCTCCTCCTGACATTCCCTTCGGCAGCATTCGTACGGAAAGCGAGGAGCAGCCTATCCCCATACTTTTGTATCTCGGCAGAGGATGGAGATATTTAGCCATCACTCTCTCCATTTAATTAGAGGTCAGACAGCTTGGTCCAACGAGCTGCTTTAATTCATTGCTTTTGCCTTCTACGTTTCCATGAGAGGAGGCATGGATGGGACAACGAGGAGAGAAGCAGCTTCCCCTAAGAAGTGAAAATAAACCCCCTCTGTAACTACTAACGATGGTCACTGGATGGAAGAGCTGGAGGCATCACTTCTCCGAGAGTGTGATGCCAAAATGATATGGTTTGGTTGCACCTGGACAGCAGATCTTGGGGCTCCCAGCCTAAGCAGCCAGCCACTGAGCTACATCCCCATCAGAAAACAGGGTTTTCTTTTTAAGTAACAGAAAACACAAGTTTCAGTTAATTCATCGTTAAGTACCCCTCTGGCTCATACTAAGCGAGCTGCAATCTCCAGATTAGAACATATCACTTTTCACTGGTTGTTAATCATTGGAAAACCCCTAAAGCATCCAAAAGCAGATCGCGTTGTCCAGTCCTAGGGATACATCTGTAGATACACGCACACACACAAATGTACGGACACACGGTCTGTTTAAATCAATCCTCAGATCTCTCCCTCCACCCAGAAAACCCATGAACTATTGTCAAGTATAAAAACCCCACAGTCAACACAAATGCAAACCCTAATTAGTCAATAAAGACGTTAGCTCCTCATGTGACGGAGTCACACAAATCTGCAGGGGCGGGAGGGGAGGCATTCATGCCGAACTGTGTTTGCTAAAGTTTAGTGTATGAAAAAATTATTTGTTCTGATAGACTACAGTTCAATATTTATGCAGATAATGCTCAAGCTAGAAGGCAGCCACAAATCTCTCTCATTTTCTTCATACACAAGGCACTTGTTATTCAGCTGGAACACATTTAATATACAACATAATGTGGAATTCTAAACTATCTAAAATTAGTGGGTAAAGTTAGCTGCAGCACCAGGCAGGAGACAACCCAGGTCCCATCACACCAAAAGGAAGGAAGAGTTTAATATAAAATACACTTCTGCTGTTTGAAGAAAAGGAAAGCACATTTGTCACCAACTTATTGGAATGGAGTCAGGTTTGGGGACGCTGATCCCTCCCGGGAAAGCGGGGAACAAAGCTGTAGCAGTACAGAAACACAAGCCAGCACTGACTGCCCTTCTTAGGATACTCTTTTAGTATTTCCAGCTAAAAGCTACTTATCACTTCATCTGCATACCCACCTAGCCAGGCTGCAAAGACCCTCCTTCCGTACCGTTTTCATTTAAAGTTCAAAACCTCGAATTGTCCTCAGAGGCTTTTCATAGCATGAGAGAGAGGGACGGAATGTAATTATAGGACAGTATTTCTTAATCAAATCTAAGCCGCCCACTGAAAGCGAATGGGAAAATATGGTTGCAAGGCAATGCTTCTCAATCAAGTGGACGGATTTGCCTTTCAGAGTGAATAAGGGAATGGAGCTGTGGTCACCATTTCTTAATCAGCTCAGCTGATGTCCTATAGAAGGTCTCAATGGAGGAACACAGCTGTGGCCCATAACTCTTGACTTGATCTTCCATGGTTTGACTGAAAAGCCTGAAAAGAACATAAATGCACTAAAGCTTTTCTCCATTAAATTGGTTCTTTTAAAACTGCCACTGGCTTCACCCAGAGGGGGAAAAAAAGTTTCTTTTTCAGTGCGCTTGGTTAGAGGTTGAGTGTAAAAGTTTTCACGATATATACAACACACTGAGGTATACTATAATAGATCAAGCTATTATTTGCTTTTAAAGACCCAAATGGAGCATGTTATTTAGTAATTCCAGCTTTCTGTAGGGATTCCTACAGGTTTTCGCTTGGGCTAAAGCACCCTTTTGCGTTTCAGTTAGCAAAGTTACAAAACACAGAGAAGCATCTCCTTAGTCAGAAGGTTTTTTTAAAAGAGTACATTCGTCACGACTGACACGTTACACGAGATCCATTTCAAATGCACTCATACCAACTTTGAGCTGTCAGATCCACGTACTCCAGTTTTCTGTCTTCATTTGAAAATGCGGCTGAATTACACCGCGGCGAGACAAGAAAGCGAGCGTGCGCACCGCGGGGAGGAACGAGGGAAAGAGCTGCTGGGTTTCACATAGCTGCCTGTATTTTTCTTCTACTTTCTCAGTAAAGTTCTTAAGAGGACAGACTTCTCAGTGAATTACATTATAATTACCTAATTAAAGGAACTTCTCTGGTGAGCCTTCTTTAAAAAAATCCCAAGGTATGCCCCAACGTTTGCCGTTTTCTGAGAGATTTCATACTGATCTTTGTAACGTATTGGAGGTGTAATAGTTAACGTGCACTCGTTACCATCTGATAAAGCAAAAAGCTAATTAACAACACTCAGCACAAAGCAGACAAGTTTATTTTTTCTACCTATCCTATGTCCGCTAAAGACTCTCACTTCCTACCATGGTAGCAAACAGCAAAGGTTTTTTTTTTCCCTTCGAAACCAGCAGAATGCAGTGTAAGAGCGCACAGTTTAATTTGCATTTTCCTCAATACACTCTGAGATGAATTACTGCAAATATACAGATAACTAGCTTGAGACCACTTAGAAATTATTTCCCTACGACACTGGCAAAGGACAGAATCTCCATGTCCATTTTTACCTTCTCTCCCTTCACTCCCCCATTAATTTTTTTTGTTTCAGTGCTGTGTTATAGCTGCTCTGTAGCTCTGCTGCCAGTTACGTGATGAAGCCCGCATGCTGGGGCTGTAATTCAACAGCTCGCAAGCCACATACGACTTAACAGCCTCGCATGAGCCATCTTTGATCTAAAGTCTAATAAAAACAAAAGTGAAGAGCGTTAGCGTCGGTACACACGGAGATATGAACGAACAACCGAGACATTCTGATCTATAAATCAGATTTTAAAATGGTAGTGCTTTCTGCTAAACAATGTGTTGAATTGGCTTAGTACACTCCAAAGCAATGATTCGTTAAGGGTTTCATGCTAACGAGGATGGTCTTCCATTCACTGGTGTTGAAGGGAGGGGGGTGCATTTTTCTATACAACCTACCCGCATCAACTCAACAGCCTGTTCACTGTGGTTAAGTGTTTAGGAAAGGTGAAGTGTTTATACACTGAGCAATTAACAATAGGCTGCTGAGACAAGAACATCTCCGAAGGTTTCACTCCCCAGAGGAAAAAAAAAAAAAAACAACAACAAAACCAACCCTTGATGAAATATTCAAGATGAAAACCACAAAGGTTGTTAAACAAAGTGAAAAACTGCCAGTGTCTCCCACCCGCTGGAGAGGATTCCTGCGCAGAAAACAAGGAATCGGGGGGATCTTTCGGAGCAGGTCCCACCACGCAGGTCAGAGCGAGCTGTGGCTGGGCCCCCCCCAGCTTCGTCTTCCCCCATTCGATTGGAATTGCTGCACGCAGTTACAGGCCAAGTTGTCAAACATCTTAGTTCTCTCTATTAATTTCTAACGAACGATTTTAAAACAAAAAACTTACTTTTGTTTTGACTCAGAGCTGAGGTCAACTTCAGAAAACCCTTCACACTTCCCAAAAGCAAAATGCATGAGAAAGAATTCACGCACACCTTGTAAGAGAGAAGCTGAATTTCATAGTATTTCCATTTGTTAGCTATTCTAAATCTATCCACTAACAGCTTCTAAGGGCTGAAAAAACACTAAATTTCACTTCATGAGTCCCAGCAGAAGTCCTAAGAAATTTCAGTATAAAAATAGCTAACAAAAGAAAAAAAAAGCGCCAATAAAAATAGGATCTTAAAAGACATATTCCATAATTTATACCCCCTTTGCCACTAGAGAAAGTGCTTCTTGTCGCTCGTTCTTAGGTGCTGAGACAGAACAATAACTACTTTTAAAAAAACCCAATTAACAAGCAAGCGTGTTTTAGCGCTGAAGAACACAACCTGCAACGCCTGATGTGGACAGAGAGCTGCAAACAAGCAAACCCCATGCGAAGGATTACATTTAGTGACAAGAAATCCACTGCAGCAAGAAACTGCACTCAGGGCTTTCACACCAGACGCAGAGAGGCGACACACCAAGCTAAACGTGCCCTTTTTTTTTTCCCCGTCACCAGTATTCCTGTGATTAACAGCACAACACACGAGAGAGAGACGCTTTGCTGTTCCCTTCGAGTTTACCAATCCAAATACTAATCAGACCAAGCGCTGGTTCAGTTTCCAAGCTGCAGCACATGAGGCTTATTCACAATTTCTCCATCCTTACAGGCCTCCAGCGTGTCTTGTCAAGCACAGGGCTTTGTACCACATGCAGCCTGAGTCTCCACAGAAACTGCGGCGACAGATTCTTTACTAACGATCTTTGGACACACAACAGCTAAATAAATCCCCAATTTTGACTTAACTAGCTGTAACACTCTATAAACCGTTGCATATGTGACTATTGTTAAGCCCTGCTCCTGAATAAGCAAAATTCTTTGTAACAAACCGAACTTGCACAAGACCGAGAACTATTCCAGACCTGAAAAGCTGCCAACTTCAAAACACCATTTTCACTTGAAGTCAGCTCATATTAATAGGAAGAATGATTAGGGGAAAAATAAACAAGCGTTTACCGTTTGCAGCCTCGTGTTTGAAAGCACGCCTAGCTCAGAGACATCAAATGCTGCTCATGTGTGGCACATAATTTTCAAATATTTGCACCTAGAATATTTTCAAAGCAATTAAAAACAACACCAAATGCTTTTGCTGCCCTCCTCTTTTTTTTTTTTTAAGCCATACCAACTCATTTGAGGATTGTAAAACAACAGCAAGCTGTGTAGCAGCTAAAGGCAGAGCAGCAGAAATTCAGCACGAAGCCCAGCAGTGCAGTTCCTGCCGGCTGGAGACAGGGTGCAACTCCAGCCACTTCTGTTAGACGGACACTTGTTTAATCCAAGGGCAAGTTTAATCCACAGCGTTCACACGCACAGAGAGTTTTTACATTCACAATTCCACCGATTTCCCTGCTCTCACCCTCCCAGCTCCTGCAGCTCTTCCTCCTGTCCTCATTCTCACGTCCCAGCCGCGTGTTTCCTTTTCTCGAGGAGCAGCTCAGATCTCTCCACCAACAGCCCCCTTCCTCATCACCTTATTCTTGCTTCCACTCCCACCTCCCTACCATCCCTTTCAATCTGGTCCCTATTTTTTGCTTTGCCTTTGCACGAGAACAGTTGGTACCACTTCAGGAGAAGCTCCCACCGAAGTCAAGGAGAGTTTTGCCTGGGCTGAGGAACCAGCAGCGCCTATCACATCTTTCACCGCACGCTCCTCAGGTTCCAGCGAGCATCTTCTCTGAAGCAGCAGTATATAAAAGCACCAAATTTTGCAACATTTCACACAAGACGAGCGCAGCAACTTCAAGAGCTCGCAGTATCTTTCCCTGATTACAAGTGTAGCTCCGAAAAGTAACGACGCTTTTTCCCCCCCTTTATATATTTCAAAATAACTCGGTGCTTTCACCACGGCTGCCAATATTCCCCCGCTGACTGTACCTGGAGATCAGGAGCTGTTTTGACACACAGATCATGCCGCTGCTTCCTACATACGAGCGCACGTTAACACAATTAGCAGGCACGTTTCCTAAAATTAGCAGCTTTTCTAAAATTGGCTCCCGTTTGTAGGGGCTCGCAGGCGTGAGCAGTTATCTTTGGTTATCTGAGCACTTGCAGGAGGGGATACAAATCGCTGTGACCCCCTCTGCTTCGGATCGTGTTTAAAACGTGATTTTAAAGCACGCTTTGCTCCCTCAGGCAGGAACCCGCAATCGAGAGACCTCAACCCAAGATGCCCCCAGCCCCCCCGTTATTAACTCCTGCTTTTTCCCTTTGCAGCGGGTGGGGAAGACACAAACCCACAGCTTTTTTTTGTTATTTTTTTTTAAATACGAATCGGCACCGATTTTCCCCATTTTTGTGCCCTCTCCCCCCTCGTCCAAACACAGCATAGGGGTTTACAGGGGAGTTTTTTGAGGCGCTCTCCCCCTCCCCACCGGCAGCAAGGCCACGACCCGCGGCACCCACTCACCCACCGCGGGACCCCGGTGCCGTTCCCCCCGCCCCCAGCCGGTAGGGGGCGGTAGAGCGGCCGGTGAGGGCCCCGCCGAGAGGGGCCGGTCCCGGGGGCTGGGGGGTGAGGGGGGGGTGTGTGGAGGTTGGGGGGGGTGCGCTCCCGCGGCCCCCGCGCCTCAACAAAGGGAAAGTTGCGGAGCCGCCGAGGCCGGCGCGGGGCTCCCGCCCGCAGACAAAGGCGGCGGCGGCCGCCGGGGGGTCGGGGTCCGCCTCAGCCCCCCCCGCGCCCCCTGAAAGGCCCCCCCCCGCAATTGGTGGGCGTGGGGGGGGCACCAAGGACCCCTCAGCACCCTCCTCACAGTGGGGTGCCCCCCCCTCAGCCTCCCGCCCCTCTGCCCCCCTCCGCCCCCAGGGGGGGTCGCGGCCTCCCGCCCCCCCCCCCCCCCCGCAACGGCCCCTTTATTTACCGCCATCATCAGCACGCGCGAGCTGTCACCCAGCGCGAGACACCCGAACGGCCGCCGGCCACGCCCTCTCCCCGCCCATTGGCCACCCGCCGCGCCCCGCCCCGCGCCGCCATTGGCTGGACCGCACGCCACACAGCGCTCTTGCCCGCCCCCTCGCCCCGCTACGGCTTCAGCGCCGCTGCTTACGCCAATTCCGTAGAGCGGAGCCTGGCGCTAACGGTGCGGCTGGCGTACCGACGGACGTCGTTTGCGCAGTCTACGCCGCGGCAACGAGAGCTCTGGCGGAGCTTACGAGCTCTGCGTAGCCGCTAGGGAGAGCTCTTCAATGGCTTACGGTGGAGTAGCGGGAGGGCAGCGCCGAGGGGCGGGGACCGCGCGGGCCCGGCCCCGCACGGTGACGTACCGGGCTTTGTGAATCCCAGGCTGAAGTTTGGTTGAGTCACAGGAGGGTAAATAAGGATGTTTCGGAGACAAAGAGACTCTTAAAGGGGCAGCGCGGGAGGTGGCGCCTTCCCGCGGGGCCCCTGAGGTGGCTGTGTGGGGTGGGAGATACCCCACAGGGCCCCCGAGGTGATGGGGGGGGCACAGGGCCTCGGAGGCAATGGGGACCCTGAGGTGACAAGGCAGGGGGCACCCCACAAGGCCCCTAAGGTGACAGGGCCCCTGAGGTGACGAGGGGGACCCCGAGGTGACAGAGGTGGGCACCCCACTGGGCCAGACAGCACTGATGGCACACAGAAAAAAGCCCCCAAGCCAAAGTGGCCCTTGGCAGAGGTCCCTCACAAACCCCCAGGTCACACACTCTGCAGGAGGTACCATTGGGGACCTGCGAGTCCTGCTCTCTGGGCAGCACTGAGCTGGGGCAAAGCTGCAAGCAAGCAGTCATGGACCACGCAGCACTGATGACACGAAGCACAAGTCAGTGGTGTCACAGACACTGTTCCTTTGCACAGGGACAAAGTGTTCCCCCCATCCTGTCCCAGTAAGTTTTGAGGCAAAGCACTGCAATTTACTGCGACAGGTGGGAGCCTGCTTTCTTCTGCCAAGACACAAGGATGCTCCACAGCCTCGTGGTCTCCTTTGTGAGTTCCTTCACCAGCCAGCCTTCCCACAAATTCCACTTCCTGGGAGCTTTGTCGTCCTTTCTCTACACCCTCCCTTTCTGACCAGTGCCTGCTCTCTTTTGAACCCACACCTGCACAAAAATCCAGTGTCACACACCTCTCAACTCTTCCACAGCTCCCCACTGGAATGAGCCCTCAGCCTGTAATCTCTGCTAAGAATTTAAACTGAAGATTAACGAGGCCCTTAGATCCTCACTTTCTTTGTAAAGCTTAGCAGGGTGCAGCTGCTATGTACGTACTTCCTCATAGAAAACACCACAGAACAGAACAAAAGCCCACAGCAGCCCCAGGGTGACAGTGAGACTTGGACTCCGTCTCTGACACTGAAGCATTGGTGACCCTGGTAACATCACTCAGCCTCTACTTAGAGCTAGGAGGGGGAAAGCTATAACGATGCAAGGGTGAGACCCACGTCCCCAAGATCCTCAGTCCCCTCTAGGTCAGGCTTCAACTCACAGAAAGCAACAACACCGCCAGTAATATCTGAGAGGTGCAGCAGCAGAAAAAAAGGATCCACAGTGGTACAGGACTACAGCTTGGCGGCCTCTCCCCCTAGATCTTGCATTCTCTGAGAAAACACTGGGGGGCAACAAGAAAACAACCTTCCAGACCATGCCTTGACAGGCAAAATTAGGGTGGTTTTCAATTACACTGGCTCAATCCATTAATGTAACACAATTGAATGCCCCCTGAAGACTTGTTAAGATGCAGACTAGCATGTTCGACGCCACGTTAACCTGCCATACTGATGCTGGAGGGGGCAGAACGAGGAGGATTACTGCAGCTAATAAGATTGAAAAACAGTCGTTTTGTCTATCAAGAAAGTAAAAAGCCCCAGAGCAAAAGCAGCCCCTGACGTGGGGCAGCCGATCCCCGTGTTCACAGAACGCAGTTACAGCAACAGATGTTTTTGCTAAGACATAAAGGGCTAAATCCTACCCATCCTTACACACGCGGGAACCTACTGACGTCAATGGCTGTAATGGTGTAATTGAAGGCAGAATGCAGCTCAAGGGGTCCCGTTTTATTACTCTAGAAACAGTACAATGTGTTAATAAGAGCACAAGTCCCCAGAGATTCCGCCGCACATTCTATGTTTTTAAGACACGTGACCAGAGTTTTGACATCTCTGGTTACAAAGACGCATCTTTCGGGAATTAATAAAGCATTAGCAACATTCAGCATGATTAATCTGGTCATTAAAAGGTATTTTTGTTTTAACCTTAAGACTTAAAAAGGGAAACAGGACAGAAATAGGTATTCCTACAAAGACTAGAGTTTGTTTTCATAAGTCTTCCCAGCCACACTTAACTATGTGCAACGACAGCAGGTCAGATTCTCACTGAATTTTCATCACTGCAAATTAATAGTCCCACTGAAGTCAGCGCATATGTCATGAACTTGAGCTAAGAGTTGCAAAAATTCAGCATGTTGGAATTTCTAACACACTTATGATACATTATGCCATTTTTTATGGCTCATTAACCAGATCTTTCTGGACCCAGTGCTGATTAAATTTATTAAATGCCCACACTAAAAGCTCTAGGCACTCTAACAATTAATTAGGCCTACAGGTATAAATGATAAGCACAAAGAAGTCGTATCTAAATAACTAGTTCACCACCAGCAAGCAAATCAAGTAACAAACCAGCTGCCTTCCCCCCCGACTGCTTCAGAAAGAAAAAGCTATTTAGGAGAAATCTACTTCTGCTTTACTTGCTCTTCAGACTCTTCAAGATCCATGTCTTGGCAAGGAACCAACAATCTAAGAGCAAGATGCACTCTGCTCCTTCACGAGGAATCCACTGTTCTTGCAAATCTCTCTTCCTAATTCCATCCTTACTCCTTCTCTACACCTGCCCTTTCTGTCCGGGACACGGGCTGCAGAGCTGGAACCCTGCTACTACACGCAGCCTTCCCGGGAACCACGAGGGAAGCTCAGAGCAAAGGTTGGCAGCTGAATGAGGGTGTTTCTGTGTATTCTGAGATGGAGCAGGGGGTGGAGCAGGGAGGAGAAGAAAAAATGACAGCTGCAAGCTAGATAGATATGGAACAAGTAAAACCAAGGGGATATAGCTCATAAGGGATCTAATTTCCCTGGTTTTCCTGCTGTAAAAATAAATCACCACCAAAAAAAAATATTCAAGTGATACTGTATCACTAAATCTTATAATAAATTTTTGGCTCTTATTCCCCAAATCCTTCCTTACTCCATTAAATCTGCTGAAGTCACCAGGATTTCTCAAATGAGAAATGGTGTGCAGGGACAGGACGTTTACTACCTACCTTTCAAACAATGAGATAAAGTGGTTGCTATTCTCTTTCACTGCATGAGAGGGCTCCTGCCAGGCTTATTTATTTATCGAGAGGCTTCATCAGTATCATCTGAGAGGCAGGAGATTTTAATACTCCTATCAGATATAAAAGATGAAGGCAAGCTAAGAACATACCCATAATAGGAAGGCAAGAATTCCTGTCGATTTTACCACAGGGAAATTAGTTTGCTTCAGGGGTATAAAGCTCTTGAACCAAATCAAAGATAAAACTCTGCTGAAGAATTGTCTCCATGCAACAGAAAATTTCAAGAGCTGTAAATAAACAATACAAAGCAGCACAACACTTGCTGTGCAGAAAGACTCCACCTCCTCACAAAATACAGCTTTTTATTTTGATGAAAAGTAACACGACACTTTCACATGGATATCTAAAAAAAAACCAAACAAAAACATGACCAAACTCTCTCAGGCAGCTGTTTGCAGTCAAGGGAACTCTGCCCTTGCATGCACGTGGCTGGAATTTCTCCTTGTCCCTCCTTCTGCCAACAAAAAGCAATCCACTGCACGAAGCACTGTACAAAGAACCATCAGAACCATGGGCCTGATCCCAGACATACTTAAAACCATGAAGGAGGACAACAAGAAATAGGCACAGCATTCAAAACCTTTGCTCTGAAATGGGGGAAAGAGATGGAGAAGATAAAAAAAAAACACCTTGGGCTGCCTCCAGTGCCGCTTTTTGGAGGGACTCCTGATGCAGATGGGCAGGCAAAGAGGACGCAGTCGCTCTAAACCAGGCTCCAGGGAGTCCTTTCACCTGATCCCCGCCACAGGCACCTGCTGCTGCTTGCGGATCTTGTTGAACAGCTCCATGTACTGAACCATCGTGTCGGCTGGGCCGTAGGTGCTGTCGTGCTTGGTGCCAAACACGGAGGGGATACCGGGAGTGTGGCTCCCCATGAAGCTCTGCATGAACTCCATGAGCAGGTTCCAGCAGTCGTTGGCTATCACGCAGGGGCAGTACTCCACCTGCCAAGAGAAACCACAGCCCTGAAGCTGGCGGCAGGGGCGACAACCACGCCGGAGGCAACGCGCTTTCCTCTCTCTGCCTCACGAGAGAGGATGCTTTTCATAAAAACATCTGAGAATATTTAACATATAACAAGGACAGACAAATATAAATGAAGAGGACAAGAGGACACAGCCTCAAGCTTCGCCAGGGGAGGTTCAGGTTGGACATCAGGAAGAATTTCTTTTCAGAAAGGGTTATTAGACATTGGAAGGGGCTGCCCAGGGAGGTGGTGGAGTCACCATCTCTGGAGGGGTTTAAGAAAAGACTGGACATGGCACTTAGTGCCCTGGTCTAGTTGACATGGTGGTGTCAGGGCCACGGTTGGACTCGATGATCCCAGAGGGCTCTTCCAACCTGGTTGATTCTGTGATTCTGTGACATGCTGGTAACACGCAAGCAAGCCCCAAAGTACCTGCCTGAATTAAACCTTACTGGGAAAAGGAGGTAAATACCCTGCCTGCTGCAGACATGAACACATCTAGTACAAACCATCAGCAACGAGCAATACAATCGAGACAGAGAAGGGTCAGGGGATTTCTCGTCTAGCCTCCAACACGGGATCTCCCTGTCTGTAGCTGTAGTTCATACCCAGACTCTTACCTCCACAGATATCCCACGGGCGCTGGGCCCCATTGTAACCGTGCCCACCTTAACCAAGAAGTCACAGTACTGGTAGCGGGTGCCCCGGCTCTCTATCTTGTTCGCCTTGGCATTCTGGAAGAAGCCTTTCAGCTTCACCATGAGGATATCAAAGTTGGCGTCTGCTATGAGGCAGGGACCGTTTTCAAAGAGAGCGAAGCAGCTGAGGGGATATTCGGAGTTGTGCATCACGTACATCAGCTTGCCTGTCTGCCCTGAAATAAGAGCAATGGTATTTGGGCTGTAAAACCAACAGTGCTGCGCTTGTACGTGCTTTAAAGAAGCATCTGTTTTTTCCTTTGTCCTCCTTGTTACTTTAATGCCAGGGTCCTTGTACCGCTCACACATGCTTTATGTTATCCAGCCGTTCGGGGAATAGATTGTAATTCCTTCTTAACATTTGAAGTTAAAGGGGGAAAAAAAATCTTCTGCAGCCCAAGGATAATATGCCAGCACGACTCAGACACCAGAGGGTGAGCTGGATGTGAGCTCCCCCGCAGACTCGTAGGTGGGAGTCAGCAAAAAGCACCCACCTCCCGTCCCCGAATGTGGGGCTGGGCACCTGCTGACTGTCCTCTGCCCACGGTCACTGAAGGAAGGCTGGGCTTTGCCTCTCTTCCCACTCACCCACCAGTCCTGCCATGGGGAGGATGTGCTGGGACACGCTCTGGAAAACAGGGTGTCCAGAGAGGATGCCCCTGGCTTGTACCATGCCTTAAAGGCTGGAAAAAGTTCTCATTTATCCACATAGGTGAAAAAAGCCTTTCCACGGATGTGGCTGTGCAAGTTCCAGCTGCAGAAAAAGCAGCAAAAATCTGCCCTCGTAGCTTCAAATGGATCTGTTGGGGGAAAGCGAGGCTGCACGGGCTCAGTGCTGACCTCAGCAGCTGCAGAGCCACCACACTCTCGTTCACATCAGCGTTTTTAAACAATGTGAAAATCCAAGTGCTGAGGAGGAACAAAGAGGCCAGAAGAGCCTCTCAAGGTGAGCAGGCCACGGCATACCTTTGAGCCACCATTTTAGGCCATGAATTTGGGGTCCTCCGAGCACATCCCCTGGAAACAGCCGGGTCATCTCAAGCCCTCCGAGAGCTGCTCCTCTGGCCCTGGGAGCTGGCGCTCCCCTCTGCTACCGCCTGCCCTCGGGGGGCTGCCCCTTGGAGACGGGCACAGTTCGCTCCCCGCAACGATAAATAAACCCGGGATAAATAAACCCGGGATAAATAAACCAGCGATGACCCGCAGGGAAAGCCTCGACCCTCCCGGGTCCGGACCAAGCCGTGGCCTCACCCACAGCAGACACTCGCTCCACGGGCTTCACCAACAGCCCCCCGGGCACCGGGATAAGGAGCTGGAAGCGGCACCGGGCGCGGGGCGGGCCCGGCCCCGGGCCAGCCGGGCGCACCCCCCCCGCCGCTCACCTTGGCTGCCGAGGGTGGAGGCGGCGGTGTGGTAGGTCTCGCAGTCCACGCAGAAGGTCCCCTGCTTCTCGGCCCCCAGCACCTCCAGCTTCCGCGTCAGGATCTCCACCGTCTGCTGCACGCTCTTCCCCTCCGCCACCGGCACCTGCGCCACGCTGCAACCGGGCCGGGGAGAGTCAGCGACCCGCCGGCGGCTCACCGGGCCCGCCCGGAGCCTCCTCCCGGCCCCTCCCCGCCGCGGTCCCCCCGCTCCTCACCAGGTCACCCCCATCCTGCACCCGCCGCCACGGCCCAACGCCCCGCGGGGACCAAACCGCCGCCGGAACGGGCGGGCCCGACGCGACGTACCGGCGGAAGGGGCGGGGCGAGGGCGACGCCGGAAGGGGCGGAGCCGAAGCGCACGCGGGGCCCGTGGCGGCGGCAGCAGCTCCCTGCAGGCCCCGCCGCTATGCCCAAGGCCCGGCGGCCGCGGGGCCCCGGCCCCGGCCCCATGGTGCCGCTGGCCGAGCAGATGCTGCAGGACGCGGCCCCACGGCCCACGACGCGGGACAAGCGGCGCGGCCGGGCCGAGGAGGAGGATGGCGGCGGCGGGGAGGGCTACGTGGACGCGCGGCTGTCCCGGCGCATCCTGGAGCAGGCGCGGCGGCAGCAGGAGGAGCTGGAGGCCGAGCACGGCCCCGGCGCGCCCGCCGCCCCCCGGCAGCGCAGCACGGCGCTGGGTGAGCCCCCGCTTCGCCCCCGGCCCGCCCCAGCCCCGGGGATCGGCGGTGCGAGGCCGCGGGCTCAGCCGGCGCCGCTCCCCCGCAGGCCCAGCGGTGCGCGGCCCCGGCTCGGACTCGGAGGACGATGAGGAGTGGCCCTCGCTGGAGGCGGCGGCGGCGGCGGCAGGCCGGAGCGGGGAGTACAGCGGGGAGGTGACGGTGGACCCCGAGGATGAGGCGGCCATCGAGATGTTCATGAACAAGAACCCGCCGCTGAGGTGAGGAGGGGCCGGGGCAGGGCAGCGGCCGGTGCTCCCCGGCGCGGGGCCTGACCCTCCTGCACCGGCCCCAGGCGCACGCTGGCCGACATCATCATGGAGAAGATCACGGAGAAGCAGACGGAGGTGGAGACGGCGCTGTCGGAGATATCGGGCTGCCCCATGCCCCAGCTCGATCCCCGCGTCCTGGAGGTCTACAGGGGCGTCAGAGAGGTGAGGCCGAAGCTGCTCTGCCCCGGGGTCCAGCAAACCCCACACTGAGCCCCACTGTCACCACCTCTGCCCCTGCTCTCCCTCAGGCTGTCCCCATCGTCACTCTGCGCAGGCCATTCTGTGTATTACCTCTAGTTTGTGTAGTATCAGTCACTCATGGTTATGAGACAAGTCCCCCAGCCCTGCTCTCAGTGCCTGTGTGTCACTGCCTGGCCTGTATCCCTGTCTTTTAAGGTGCTGTCCACATACAGGAGCGGGAAACTCCCCAAGGCATTTAAAATCATTCCTGCTTTGTCAAACTGGGAGCAGATTCTCTACATCACAGAGCCGGAGACGTGGACAGCAGCTGCCATGTACCAAGCCACCAGGTAAGACCATCTCTGGGAGATGCTGATGTGGGATTTTTTTTTTCTTTCCATAACTGGAAGCAGATTTACAAAATACCAACCTGTCCCCCGCTCGGCCTCCTTCCTTCACACCTCACTTTGTGCTTTGCTTTTCCCAGGATATTTTCATCCAACCTGAAAGAGAGGATGGCCCAGCGGTTCTACAACCTGGTGCTGCTGCCGCGGGTCAGGGACGACATTGCTGAGTACAAGCGCCTCAACTTTCACCTCTACATGGCTTTGAAGAAGGCTCTGTTCAAGCCGGCAGCCTGGTTCAAAGGTAGGGACTCCCTGCAGGGCGCCCTTCCGACCTGGGAGCTCAGCTCAGCAGGGGCACGTGTTGCACACCACTGCCCAGCATGACAAGACACTGTCCCCTGCGTGGCATGGCCCTGGGGGCTCAGTGGGGAGGAGAAGACGTGAAGGAGATGCAGGGAGTCCCCCTCGGTGGATGAGGCGGCTTCCAAAAGCCTGGGGCCCGTTTGCGGTGCTCAGGGTGGAAGAGTGATGATGCTGTAGGCTTATGCAGGTGCTGCCAGTGAGCCCTGGCAGGTATTTGAGTCCTTTTGGAGGCTGATGGCAGGTTATGAACCGTCTCGGGTTTGATCTCGGTCTTGTCTGGCAGCCCGAGGGTGTGCAGGGCTGGTTGTGTGGCAGGGAGGTGCTGCGACCCCTGTAACAGCAGCGGGTGGAGGAGCTGTGGGTCAGATGTGTCCTGGGACAGAAGAAGGGGCTGAGCCCTGCGTCCCCCAGCTCTGCTTGCTGTGCCTAAGACAGGCGGTGCCTCACTCTTCCCCCTCCGCAGGGATCCTCATCCCCCTGTGCGAGTCGGGGACCTGCACGCTGCGGGAGGCCATCATCATCGGCAGCATCCTCACCAAGTGCTCCATCCCCGTCCTCCACTCCAGGTAACGTGCTGGGCGGCTGTGGGGGGCAGAGGGTCTCCGTTAGGGACACCAGCACAGCGCCTCGGAGCTGGCCCTTGGCCTCGCTGGCATCTTGGAGGTGGGGGGGTTTGCTCAGCTCCCTCTGGGGCTGAGACTGAAGGCTCAGCGCTGGGTTTATCTTTGTCCCTGGGTGCCTGCTACCCCGTGGCTCCTGCCCTCACCTCGCTGCTCCCTCCGTCCCCGCAGCGCAGCCATACTGAAGATCGCTGAGATGCAGTACAGCGGCGCCAACAGCATCTTCCTCCGGCTCCTCATCGACAAGAAGTACGCCCTGCCCTTCCGCGTGGTGGATGCCCTCGTCTTCCACTTCCTGGCCTTCCGCACGGACCAGCGGGTCCTGCCCGTGCTGTGGCACCAGAGCTTCCTGGCCTTCGCCCAGCGCTACAAGGAGGACCTCTCCTCGGAGCAGAAGGAGGCTTTGCTCGAGCTGCTCAAGTTCCACAGCCACCCGCAGATCTCGCCGGAGATCCGGAGGGAGCTGGTGAACTCCAAGACGCGGGATGTGGAGGGGCAGCAGCCCGTGGCCATGGAGTGAGCAGGGAGAGCTGCACCTGACCTGCTCCTGGGACGCTGTCAGATCCAGCTGGGAGCCCAGTGCGGGAGCAGAGCTGTGCGGGAGCGTCCATCCCATCCTGGGATGCTGCTGCTCCGGGCAGGCGCTGGGGACACGCTGTGCCCATGGAGCTGGACCGTGCTCCTTGTGCTGCTTGTCACGGGGCGGGGCAGCCCCTGTCCCACCCAGGAGCCTGGTGCCACCCGTGCCCTGGAGGGTTTGGCTTGTTTCCTGTATTGGAGAATAAAACCCGAGCCGTGTCCGTCAGCCAGGGCTGGTTCTGCCCCTCAGCTGCACCTCTGCCGCCGCGTCCCTGCCCTGTCCCCTCCCTGCCTTGTCCTGTCCCCAGCAGGTGGCAGAGCAAAGCCACCAGCCCTGGGCTTCGCGCAGAGCTGTGGATCGAGTCTGTGCTGCAGGTGCTGTACCCAAATTGCAAAAGGACCCAAAGGGGAGGGTGCTCCCACCCCCTTCTCCCTCCTTGCATGAGTGGGTGGGGGCACAGGGCTGGGCCCCCAGACTTCCCAGAGCCCAAAGTCACTGTCAGGGGGGGAAAAAAAAAAAAACCCACTCCTGTTGGTGCCCGAGGGTTTCCCCGAGGGCTTGGTTGTCACCAGGACAGGCTGTCACCTGTCACCAGGCAGGAGCGGGCTGTGGGACTGCCGTGTCACAGCTGCTGCTGGCCTGCAGCTGGGCCTGAGCTGGGACAGCATGTGCGTGGCCGAGGGCAGCCCAGTGGTGCTGGAGCCTGCCTGCCTGCCTGGCACCGTCCCCACCACCACCCTGCCTCCGGGGCCTGCCATCCCCCTTCCCCAGGGATCCTCCTGAAACCCTCCCAGCCCGTCTGGGGGTCCCTCTGCTCAGCCAGGCTGGGGAAGCCATGAGGCCACCAGGGCCACGTGCTTGGCCTGCTTGTAGCACCCTGCCCACGTGCCACCTGTGCTGGGAAACCCAGCAGGGGCTTTTCCTCCTGTGTCCCACGAGGCGCCGCACTTACCCTGGGGGTCGGTGACGGTGACGCTGCGAGGTTTGTGCGTTGCAAGTACCTGGCCTGGCCCCTGACACCAGCACAAAGTCTTGCGGGGGCAGCTCATGGCGAAAAGCCCCCCCAGTGCCCTGTGGCTGTGCTGAGGGCAGCTGCCTCCTGCCTGTGCTTCTCTTCGGAGGTGGCACCTTCTCCCGTGACAACAGCGGTGGGAGCAGCAGAAGCCACGTGAAGCAGAGCAGCACACGACGCCCGGCTGCCCGGGCTGGTTGCACACCGCAGCGCCTGCTCCTTGGTTTCCTGATTTTATCTCTTTTCTTTTAAAGCAGCCAGAAGCTGATGAGAGTGAGAGATGAGAGCCTGGGCTCGCACAGCACATCATCCTGCTCCTGCGGCCCAGGGAAACGTAGGGCTGGAGCCTCGGCGCAGGGAGGGTCCCCCAGTCGATGGGGTCCCACCCCAGAGCGACTGGGGACAGAGGGCAGGGGAGGGCAAGGGCTTCCCTGGGCAGCCAAGGGCTTCCCTGGGCAGCCCAAGGCCCAGCACGGAGCAGATCACAAAGGGAAACCCTTCAGGCATTCATACTTTAAAATACTTTATTGCAACATCTGATTGGTCCTCTGATTCTCCCAGCAGCGGGACTCTCGCGTGTGAACACCAAACCAGTTTACTCTTAAATTAAAACTCATTTTTATATATAAAAAAAACATTTTTCTTTCCGTATAGACAGGCTCTGCGCGCCCCTCAGCCCTCCTGCTAGCAGGAGGTGGCGGCAGGCGGCCCTTCCTGACAAGCCAGGCTGGTGGCAGAACAGCAGCCCCATCTTTTTCCACCTGATAAAGAGTTTTGTTCCTAGTGGCATCCAAAAAAAAAAGGAACATTTCTCCCTCTTTTTCCACATCCCCCACGGGAGGACAACAAACAGCCACAGCTCCACATGTGCAGAGGTCACCAAGCAGCGAGTCTGCCTCCCAGCCCTGCAGAGTCTCTCTGGCTTCTGGTTAATATAATTCTACTATTTAATGGTTTTTCTCTTAGAAAAGCAGCATTATTTTTTTTTTTAAACACTTTTTTTATAAAAACTAACAGACAGGATCAACGACGATACAACAATGCAATCGCTTTTCAACTCAAGTGCGCAGCAAATTTTCCACCCTATGAGGATACAGCTCGGACCCGCGTGGAGACACACGCGGCGCAGCCCCCTCCCACCCAAGACCCCCACCTGGGAGGGGCCAAGATGCATTTCAGACTATAGCAGCACATTCAAATGTATTTTTTTTTTTTTAACCTAATCTGATGTCTAAGCTACCTAAAAAAAACCACCAAACATTGCCCAGGGAGCAAGGGAAGGGGATGAAGGGTGAAGGCACTCACTGGGGAGGAGAGGAGAGCAGCATCCAGGCCCCACACCAAGGAGCTGCAGTCCTCCTCCCTCCCCGTTTCCCAGCAATTAACAATAAATTAAGCAGCCTCAGTGGGGCAGCGGGAAGCCAAGGGGATTTGTGGGGTTTGCGTTAGAGGGACATTGCCCCCCCCCAGCCGCACGCTGAGCCCAAACCTCGCCCAGGAGGGTGCTCCCCAAGGCGAGGACGTCCCTTCAGCACCCACGCAGCCGGGGAGCCACGTCCCCCAGCCAAGCTGAAAACCCACAAATCCCAACTCGTAACGGCAACAAGAAACAAGCCACACGTTTCACCTCCCAGCAGAAGCAGCCACGCCACCACCCCCGGAGCCGCGGCAACCTGGCACGAAGCGATTGGGACCAAGGGGCCAACAAGCACCTGCTCCCCGCTCCCGGACGCTCGGTTCTGTCCCGTGAGCCACGTGGGCCCGTAGCACCCCGGCCCGGGGAGGGAGCTTGGGGGGTTATAAGGATTTTGGTCACGCAGGCTGGGGTAAGAGGCTCGCTATCCATGATTGGTGGCCCACACGGGGCTGGAAGTCATCGCGGCAAACACCCCCGAGGAGACGGCGCCCAGCGGCCAGCCGGGCTACGAGGAACACGGAATGAGAAACATTTTACAACTTCATTTTGGGTCCTGCTTCCCCTCCCCAGCAATTCTTGTGCCCTGGCACCGTGCGGTCGCTTCACCCCGGCCACCTGCAGCAGCGAGCTCCGCCGGCCAAGCACGGGTCCTGCTCCGCGCTACCACCCTCCGCAGGCGTCCGGTGGAGGGGGCTGGCGGCCGGGGCGGTGGGGTGCAGCGACCTCTTGGTGTCCGGGGGGTCCTGCTGCGGCGGGGCCGGGCGGCTCTGGGGAAGGGGAGGCCGGTCACAGGTTGACGTCCGTGACGTCTGTGGGCGTGCTGGTGGGCTGGCTGGCCGGGTAAGCAGCAGTCTTGGCGCTGTATTCCTGTTGGCTTTGGGACGCCTGCTTCAGGCTCTCGGCTAAGGCTGCCTCGATCTGCTCCTGACAGGCTTTCAGGCAGTCCTGCGGGAGAGGGAGCGAGACAAGAGGCCTCAGTTCTCTGCTGCTCAGAGGTGGGAGCCCTATAAATAGCTTGGAGCAGCTGCTGGGCTACGTCTCTGGCCCCTGGAGCATCTAAACACACAAGACAAAGAAGCCTTTCTCCAACAAGGGGCATCTCCAGCTTATCTGTGCTTTAGGCCCCTCCCCAGGAGAAGCCCCAGGCTCTGGTTGTCTTCTCCCCACCGCCCTGTTTGACCACGTTCTTGAGGAACAGACGTTGTGGCCATCAGAGCTTCCCAAAGCATCCGGGCTTGTGCCTCGATGCTGTGTGTGGTTTCAGCATCACGACAGTCAGCTGCCGCTGACAACCCAGGGGGCAGAGCAGAACAGCTCTGCACTGGCTGGTACCAACCTTCACCACCCAAACATCCCAGATCCACGAGCAATGGCTGGTGTGCAGCAGCACAGGGGCACACGGGGACGGTGGAGCCAGAGGTGGCATTTCACACCTTGTGGCCAGCGCCGAGCTGGACGCCGCGGGGCCACGTGCCCTCGCTGGATATTGTCACGCCCCGAAATCTCTTACCAGGAATCCACACCGGTTCTTAGAAACTGACAGAGGATGTGGCGAGCGAAAATAGTAACGCCCACCTCCCCTGCGCCACGCCGCCGAGCTTCCCGGCAGCGCAGCCTCCAGCCTGCCCGCCCGCAGCTCGGGGCCACCTCGCTGCAGGGCCTTGTGCCACGGCCAGCCCGGCCCTGGGCTCTCCGTTGGCAATTTTAGCAGAAATGCTCAAAGCCAGCTTGGCCACACGCAGCCAGGCTCCTCCACCGGCTGGTGAAGAGTCAGGGGCTACCCAGGATGCAGCTTGGCTTGCCCCAGCGTGGCCCGCAGGGGAGCCATGCTGTGGGGCTCTGGCTCAGACGCCCAGTGGGTCTGTCCTGCTCTGGGAGGGCTGGTCCAGAGTGGCTCCAAGCCTCACTCAAAGTGCTGCCACAGCCAGCGACAAGCCAGCCTCAGCCTGATGGCACAGCCCTGCACCATTATCCCCCTCTGTCCCCACGGGCTCCCCGCACCCCCAGCACTGCCCAGCTGAGCCTCAGCAGCCACGGGAAGGGGATCGCTCCTCCAGTGCAGAGCCAAAGGTGAAACTGAGTCACAGCCTGGGGACACTGCGAGGAGAGGTTCAGGGAGAAGCATCAACACCACGAACACGGGAGGCCAAGGCCGGGCGCTTCCCCTGGAGCCCTGCAACGCTGCAGACACATCCCCAGGGCTTGTCTGAGAAAGGAGCTGCCGTGGTCCTGCCTGGGCAGGGGCTGTTTGTGCAGCACCTTGCACCCGGGCAGGCTGTGGGGCGGAACAGACGCCCTCTCAGGGTGAGGAGGGTGGCAGAGGTGTGCAGGGCTCCGTTTCGGCTCCCCTCCCTCGGCGGTGCCCTCCCTGCTTCCCACCTGTTCCCTCCACCAGCCCCAACCCAGAGCAGGTTTCAGCCCCTGCCCCATTCACTGCAGCAGCTTGAGAGCAGCTGGCTGCACTGATTCACGCTTTGAAAAGGCTCCGGCTAACAAAAAAAAAAAAGCAAGCTGCACAAACAGATCAGGACGGCCTCCCGCCCTGTCCCCTCGCTGCCTGGACAAAGCCTCAGCGCAGCCTCCCACCCGCCGCGCCACCGGCACCTCTTCCAATTCCCGGCGCTGCTGTCAGGGGACTGTAACTAACCCCGTGCCCGGCTGCCGGCATCAGCGCTCGGGCAGAAGAAAAGATCAAAAGGGGCCCCTGGCAGGAGAAAGGCTCCCAGTTACCTCGCTGCAGTGGGAGCAACCTGGAAACGGGGAGACCAAGAGGGTCCTTCCCCATCCAAAGGGCAGGGGAGGGGCAGGCAGACGCCCCCCACCATCCCACCGTCCCCAAAGCCACAGCGGCATCCCGAAACGCTCCGTGCCCCCGACCCCATTCCCTCCGAGTCTGGGCACCTGCAACCAGACACCAGCGGAGGTTAGCAGATGCCGAGCCCGGCTTCTCCCTCTGCCCCATCCCACCCCGTCAACCCGATCCCCCCAACACCTGCCCGCGCAGGGAACAGACGCTCCCCTTTGTGCTGCTTTTCAAAGGCTCCCGAGCTCGCCCCGCTCTGCACAGGCAGCGCTCGGAGGCCAGGAGCCAACTGCAGCCACAGGACTGCCCAAGGGTGCTGTGTTTGGAGATGCTCACTCATCTCTAGGCATTCCTCAAACCAAGGTCAGCATCGTTACGAACGGCCTAATTTTCTCTCCCTCTAAGAACGAGCAGCAGAAAGAGGAAGGGTTTCCACCAGATCCAGCAGCAAAACCGCTTTGCTCTTCCCCCGTGAGCACTCACCACCTCCGTGCCAGTGATGCTGGCCAGCAGCTCGGTGATTGCCTCGCCGGTGAAATCGTTCAGGGAGATCATCAGGCCATGGATCGCCGCTCCGATACTGCCTGTCGCAATCATGGAGGGGGGGTACATGGCGAAAGTGTCGTCTAGAGCCAGGACAGGGACACGAGGGGCAAAAAAGAAGAAGCTGTTAGCAAGGATGTGCGTGGTGAGCCCTTGGGACTGCAATTTCCCTGGAAAACTAGAGAGGGCCAGACAGAGGGGTCTCTCCAGCTTAGCAGAGAGAAATGGGGATGCAGTAGCAGGACACAGGCTGAGCACCGGAGCAGCAAGTTTCATTGAGCTCTTTCTCTGTGCCTGTCTCACCAAAAGCAGCCCTGAAGATGAGGTTGCTCTTAGTGACCTGGGTGATACAAGCTCCGATTCACCCCCGCCTTTACCCTGGACGCCCTCCCGCAGTCGCAGCCTGTGCAGCACAATGGGTGGCACAGCAGCTTTGCTCTTTCCAGGCACCCACTAAGAGCCCGCAGGACCATTATCCCCCTTTGTCAGGGACAGAAAACACATCATTGAGCAGCAAAACGCTCTGAGTTGGAGGAAAACAGGTATTCAGCTCCCCAGAAAGGCAGGGCGTTGGAGACCAGCCCCAGGTTCCCCAGCGAGCCCGACTCCAGCCCAGGCCACCCTGTCTGAGGTGGGCAGCCCACCCCCCCAGCATCCCGGCGGGCGGCTCCAGCGGGAGCAGGCACCCACCTGTGGCACACAGGGCGATAAAGGTCTGTGCGTGTTTCTTCACCAGCTCCATCTTGTCCTTAGGCAGCGGGAGGTGATAGAGGATGTGAGCCAAGAAATCATTTGCTATCACTGAGACCAGGTCCCACTTTAGCTTCTCCAGGACTAGAACCTCCCATTCCTGCAGTCAGACAGACAGCACGTTATTCAGCAGGGCCAGGCCGGGCAGAAACACCAGACCCAAGGGCAGATAAGGCCAGTGCTCAGGGAAGGGACAGTAGAACGGTACAATCCATGAGACAGGGAAGAAAAGAGGGAATGTCCCTGCTTTGAGACTATGGCATAAATCCAGCCTTGAGCTGTTGCAAAGCTGGGAGTAAAGATCAGAAGAGGAAACAATAAATCTGGTTTCTTCTTTCCAAGGTGCAGCGGGATTAGCCTTGGACACTCCTCTGCTTTGCAAGGCTGCTGCAACAGCCCACAGAGGAAAAGCCAGAGCCAGGAGCAGCAGGCACACCATTCCCGTATTCCTTCTCCACTCCCAAAAGGAGAGGGAGGAACTCAGCTTGGGGCTAACACCATCACAGCACAGGGAACAGTGAAGCTCACCTCTCTGTGCCCCTCGGAGCCGGCCAGTGCGTTGACTCCCTCCTACAGCAGCTCCTTGGCCGGCCAACTGCAGGAGGCAAGAGCTGCTCTGCAGCCAGCCCCTCTGCACAGCCCGTGGAAGCAAGGGAAGGTGGGGGAGACACAGCTGGGCTTTCAGGGCTGCATCCAGACAGACCAAGCTCCTCTACGAGATCTTCAGGCCCTACAGAGCTCAGGGGCTGAGGTCTTCAGCCCAACAAACACTGGGCACGCAGCCCCACGGAGGAGGTCGCAGGCTAGGCACTAGCATTTTGGCAGAACCTTCCCTACTCATCACGCCTCTTCTCTGCCCAGAGAGCCTCCAGCCGTGTCAGCAGAGCATCCCAGCAGCTTCTCAGGGGGAAGAGGCACTGAACGGCCATGCTAACGCCCACCTCTCCCACTGACATACAAGCAACGGCTCACTGGTGCTTCCCAGTTACATGCCAGGTGGCTGCCAATGTCTCCATCCCATGTTGTGGAGCTCTCTCTAAGCATCTATCAGAGATTTCTGTAACATCTTCCACGAGACAGTTTCTGTGCAATCTGCAAGCTGGGGAACAGATGGTGGGAAGGCTGTGTGCCCCCCGCAGATGCTCCTCTCGTCTGCTCAGCCTCTCGCAGGCTCTTCCAACTCTGGGCATTAGTCCTGACACCAACAAGGAAAGCAAAGTGCAGAGCAGCCACGGGCAAGCACTTGGCAGAGTCATCACCCAGCAAGTCCTAGTGTTACCAGGTGGTACCACCACGGTGGTACCAAAGCACCCATCCAGCAAGGGATAAGCAAGGGGAGCCCCACGATTAGAGCCTTAGCACAGAATTTGGGACCCCTGCATTCAGTTCCCCACTCTGCCAGGGTCCAGGTATGCCAGAAAGGCCACAGCAGATGCCCCCATGTCCCTCCTTCCCATAGCAGAGGGTGACAGTGGCCCTGCAGATGTGCTTGGAAAGGAGAACACCCTGCAGGAGCTGAAGCACCAGGTTTGGAAGGACAGAGCTGAACTGGGATTTGTGTCGGGTATCTGCATTTCAGGGCCTAGCCCTACCCAGCAGAATATCTATTCTTTTTCCAAGCAATCTGGGATTACAAGGTCAACGCTGCCCACAATGTGCCAAAGGGCTGCCAGAACAGACGGATTTGAAGAAGTGAGATTTTTCATAAGGGCAGATCTTCATTTTCTCTCTTTTTTTTTTTAAAACCCACTCTTTCCCCTTACACAACAATACCAGTTTTGAGTTGCTTAAATGAGCAGCGTTGCTCAACCTGCTCCAAACCCCCCGCGAGGCCAAACACGCCATTTGCCATTTCACAGCCTCCACTTTTCCAACCAGAAAGCAGTGCTTCGCTAGCGCTCGCCATCTCCCATATGGATGGCCACCCTGCCAGCCTTTCTATCTTTTTTAAGCCAAATTCACAGGATAAAAGCAAGAACAACACTAGCAACAAGTTCCAGAGCCTGAGGATCGCAGCACAGGTCACCACGGGTGCCTGGTTCAACAGGGAGATGGGAACAGAGGGGAGAGATGAGGCTTGGGTAAGAGAAGACAACACAGGTAGTGCTGGCCATGGGTTAAACTGCAGCAACAGGGCAAGGTGACATGAGGGAAGAGCCGCTGGGGATGGCGAGCTCTGCGTGTTGTCCCTACCTGTCGCTCATCTGGAACCCACCGAGGGCAGCAGGCTGTGAAAGCCATCTGCTTGCTCATGCACGAGCCCACTTGCTTGGGAAGGGGCACAGGACACTGCCAACACCTTCAGCAGTTCCCCGAGGGCGAGAGGCCAAGGCAGCTCCAGCCTGACCCAGAGCTGGGAGCACGGCCCTTTTGCAGACCCAGGGAGAAGGTCAAAAGGAGGACCTGGAGATCATTGCTTGTGAGCAAAGCCCAAAGGGATCACTACACCTGGGAGGGGAGCTCCTGGGCACAGAGCGGACACCAGCCCAGCGTCATCTGGGCTCTTGCTCCTTGCCTTTCTTCCCGGAGCTGCAAGCCAGCTACGGGGAGTCACCAGAGGCACACGATGTCCACCCTGGTGTAGCAGAGAGCCTGTCCCTGCTGGGACACATTTTGTCCTAAGATGACCAGGGTGCAGCTCAGCTGTGAGACCTCACCTGGGACAAGCTGGCTCCTGCTACTCCAGGACTGATCCGGGACGACAGCCTGTCCGTTTGCAATGCACAAAAGCAGCTCTTTTCCAGCCAGTACGCAGGTTCATCGTCTTCTTAAAACCCTCGTTGTTACAAAAGGCCTGATCCCGAGACCCAGCCGGCACTCGAGATGCCAGCTGAAGGCGACAGGCGCCAAGGACTGTCACCAGCTCACAGGATTTAGCTCAGGGAAGCCTCTCTCCTGCCAAACCACCCTGCTCCTCGCTTCTCTCCTGCTAACCCTGGGGACTTCCCGCTCTCAGAACAGCATGTCAGAAGCTCTGAATCACTTTATCTGTGGAAGAAGCAGAACAAAAGGCTGCAAGAGATAGGCAAGCAGGTTTGCGAGGGCAGCACCGCTCAGTATAGCAAACATCCTTTTCCTGGCATTTTGTTTTGCACCTAATTGAATCAGTCTCTGCCTGGCTAATGAAAGAGAGGAAGAAAGTGGAAAATGTTCCTTTGTTTCTCTGGCTTGCGCAGCCCACCCTCCTCTTGGAAGGGCTGCACGCTGCCAGCGCTGCCCACCGAGCATCCCATCGCTGGGAATGCACCACGTCCCCCTTCTGCAAGGTCCCCCAGGGCAGAGCTCCCCACGCTTGGCCAGCATTTATAGGGATGGAAATCACACAGCAGCTGAGCTGCCCCTCTGCAGGCCTGCTCCCTTGATCCCTCCTGCACCCCACAAAAAAAAAAAGAAGGAAGGAAAGCAGCGACCATTTCCCACTGCCCCTCCCGCACTGACAAGGTGATCCCAGAGCACAGTCCTGTTGCAGCGAAACCGCCTCAAGCCCCCGGTTGCTGCCTCTGGACCCTCTCATGAAGACAGACCCAAGTCACAAGCAGAGACTTTTTTACTCAATTTACAGCTCTGCAAACTCAGTCTGGGATGCGACAGTCACACCAGCTTCTCTCCTTTCCATGCAGTGACAGTCACTCTACGCCCAGCTCTACCCTCAGCAACACCCACACACCCGCTGCGCCTACAAGGAGTCTGTGTAAACCCGTCTGGTGAGGCTGCGCAGGGAGCAGAGCGCCCAGCTCCTCTCTGCAGCAGCCCTGTCTGCAGGAGAAAAGGAAGTTGCGCTCGATTTTGTCACTCGAGTTGATAAGGGACCATTTTACATTATCACAGACTCGATGAGACACCAACGAAGCGGGAGCAGGCTGCACTGCGTTGTGCTCGCAAGCTGACTCAAAAGGAGGGTGGAAAGAGCTGCTGCTGTTGGCCACCCACCCTACCCAGCAGCTGAGACACAGCTACAGAAATGAGCAGCCACGAAAGTCCATTTGCAAATAGGAAATCTGGGGCAAACGTTTGTTTCCATCCCCTGACCAGAGTTCAAGGCTGGATGTCAAGGGTAAAGGTGGCAACTTCAGAGGCAGAAACAGTCACATCCATCCGACCCATGCAACAAGCAGAAGGTAAAACTGTAACACACAAGCACATCTTCTGGAAAGTCAAAGCTCTATCACGAGTGAACATCCCTTTCTACTCAGCTGTTACCTCTTTCTCTTATTTTCACTCCTCACAGCCTGCTGTCACTGCTGCTCCCTTCGTTCTCTGCCTGGCAGCATGATCCTGCCTATGGTCTTTGCTAGGAAATCCCTGGCAGTTCGCAAAACTGACCTGAGGTCAAAGATTTCAGAGGCAAGCCAATGTATTAGGAGCAAACCAGGCAGATGAAGGTGACCTACAACTGCTCTCCCCAACCTTCAAGCAGCTGAACACCCTCTTGCACAGGCCAGAAAAGCCTTTATTAAAAAAAAAATAAAAAGAAAAGAAAGGTAGGTTAGATAACGCCCTTGACAGAAATCCAACTTCCTCCAAATGGACAAGTCCCTCGTTGCATCATTTCCTTCTCCCAAGAATAACTTCATCAAGATTTTGTTTCAAATGTGTTCTAAACCGCTGAGCTGGTGCCAAGCATCCCGGCAAGAGAAGGAAGCAAACCTACTGGGAAAGTGAGCCAGCTTCCTCCGAAAGGCTGGGGAGGACACGCTGGAAGCTGAGATGGCACCAATCCATAAGAGGCCAGGATGCACCATTGTCCAAACCCTGATGAAGAAGCTCCCCTTCCCCTCCCCACCCTCTTCCACTGCAAGATTGTGAAAGAGAGGTAACATTACCATGATTAGCACAGAGGAGGGAAACAGCAGCTCGCCCTGGTTTTGTAATCAGGGTATTAACTCTTGTCAGGTCCCAAAGTGAAGACAAATCCTTCACGTATCTTCAGACGTTACCTCCACTCCCTCTTTACAGTGGAGAGCAACAGGAGACTGGAGCAGGATCTGCTCCAAACAGGGTTAAACGTCTACCGAAAGCAAGCCTTGTGACGGGCAGGGAAAGACAACCACCAGATCACTGGCTACACAGCATCTCCTGCCCAGCCATCTGCAGATGCCTCAGCACCTCTCCTTAAGGGCTGTGGCTGGTTTGTGACACCTTCTGCTCAGCCCTTCGGCTTGCACCGATTACCAGGAATAAACCCCTGCACTGCGAGTGCTCACAGCCATCCTCTTGGCAAAGAGAAAAGTGATCCTATTTGCCTGAAAAAGCCACCTTTGGCTATGCCAAGAGAGGACTTTTGACCCCCAGAATGAAGCCATTCTTGTCCACCTCAACTGCATATTGATTCTGGAGCACAACGATGAGAGAGATCCGTGCCAACCCTCCGGCTGTGCCTCCTGCTGCACTGAGAGCAACCCAGGATCCTGGTGGGAAAAAAGAGCAGGGAAGGAGAACTCCGGTAGCGAGACCTGCACAATCCGAAGCGAGCAACAGGCGGCAGACAGCGCTTTCTCCCTTCACCTCCACCCCACCGCTGCCAGGAGGAAGGAGAAGGGACGATGAACATTGTGGCAGTGCTTAGCCACAGCTTCCTGCTGACAAACCTCTGGGGGGAAGAAATAAAAAAGACTCTGAGTGAGGAGGCATTAGCATTTGAGTGCCAGAGTGAAGGAAAGCCTCCAGGGATGTTGCACATGCTCTGCCCACTACCCACCTGCACATCTCCTAACTGTTCTGCTTTGGAGGGAGCCTGCTACAAACAGCTCAAGATTCAGCTGAAGAAAGCAAATCCTCACCAAGAATAAATCACCAAATCAATCAGAATGAAACACAACTGGGATCCATGGGAGATATGCACAAGGTGCCCACCAAGACCAATTCCTTGTAGCCCAAGGTCCACGCTGCAGAAATCACTAGGATTTGCTGTGACGATCTCCTCCGGTCTGCAGGGATGATGACAGGACTCCCTGCAAAGTCTGGATCAGAGGTGAAGCATGGCAGTAAGGACAGAGGTGAAGCACGGCAGTAAGTTCACCTTCCTGCAACGCACATTCCTGCTGGACAGAGCTTATCCACCACTCTGAAGGGACAGAAATCCGACACTGGCCACAACATGCATTCTGATCAGCTTCCTGCTCCTGCGAGCAGAGCATTGTCCACGCTCTGAAATGCAGCCTGCTCGCCTACAAGATGACTGTTAGGCACCTTCTGCTCAGCTTGTTGCCTCTGTAACACATTATCACAGGGCCAACAGGAACCCTCCCGTTACAGGCTTCATGTGATGGATCCAGTCCTGGGAAGATACCCACGCTGGATGAGAAGGTGCTCTCAAGAATGAAGCTTTACTGACAAAGCAGGAGAAAGCCTTCGCACACAGAGATTTCGTGGCAGCCCCCTCGCAGCAGGATGCTGCAGCACGACCACAGCTCAGCACCCAGAGAAGCAACCAGCACTTGTGTTTCCTCTGTGTGTTCCCATCCCTCACCACCATTCATGGTCATGATCCACAGACCTTTTCCGTGAGTGCTACTTAAGGCAACACCCACCCACAAATGACTACAGGGAAGGAGGTTTGGAGGTGAGGAGATTTTCCCCAGCCTTCACTGGCACTTGGAAAAACCATGTTCACGCTAGAGTTCCCCAGTTACCAGAACTGCCTTCCGATTCACACCTGAAAGTTTTGTGGGTTCACTCCCCACCCTGGGGACAAATCACACTCAGATCATCTCACCCACCCCAGCCCAAAAAAATAGAGATTTAGTAAGGCGGTGACTAACCCTGAGAAATTCTCATAGGCAAACCGTCTCCAGGGATGTTTGTTACTCGAAGCAAGGTGGCCGTTTCCTCTCGAGGGCTCTGATCTACCAGCACGGAAGGCCCCCATGAAAAGGGGTTCTCCAATTTCCTCCCCCATTGCCAAAGTTGAACTCAGAGGTTTGGATCTTCACTTTGAACTTTTACCAGACATGCAAACGCTTTGCCTTTCAAAGCCCACACAGCTTCTGCCTCAGCATACGACGGGAGAGGCAAAGTAGCCCTGCTTTAACCCAAGGGTGCGGAGCAGGACCTGGGCAGCAGCAAGGTCCCACTCACTTCCATCACCTTGGCAGCACTGTCAGCCTCAATGGTACAACCCAGGAGCTGGGTCCCAGGTCAGAAAAGCTCCCCGCTGTTTTGCTGGCTAACTCTCCCCTTAGAGCTTCATTTCTCCTGCTGATGTGGAAATGCATCTCCCTTTGCAGCTGGGGCAAGTCAGAGCCGCACGCCCCAGCGGCAGCCCTCTCCTCGTGCCCCGCCAGCTGCGCAGACAGGAGCCTTTGTTCTCCAGAGCTGTCACTCGAGAGTGTAGCAGCGCCTGAGAGCGAGCTCAGTGTGGCAGCTCCACGCTGGCAACGAGCACTTAAGGCACAAGGAACTTTCTCTACAACCTGGAGGTGACAATTCTGCTTCCCACAGCAGGGAGCGAGCGTCTGCCCAGGATGGAAAGGCCTCCACTGACAGATATCACACCCAGCGGGGCAAGGAAGTGAGAAGGTTGGTTGGGGAACGTAGAGGAAGGTGAAGAAATGGGAGAAAGAGCACAGGAGGAGACACAGAGGCAGGTATGCTGCCAAGTAGCAGGATGCAGGAGATAAGAGAGCTGGGGAGGGGGTGGAGGGCTCTTTGAGATACGGGTGGTTACCAGGAGCTGCTGAGGCGTGATGGAGTTGTCTGTGTAAATGCAGAGTTTCTCCACGGTCAGGGGCATGGTTTCTCGCAACTTGGAAGCCAGGAGCATGCAGACCGCTCCCAGAAGCTGCAAGTGATTTTTCCGCATGGGGACTGACGACAGGTAGCGATCCACGTAATTCATGGCCAAGGGGAAGACCTCTTCTTCACACTTCTGCTCCTCACACACCTGACAAAACCCAATTACAAAAATAAAAAAAAATAAAAGGAAGTTTTAATCAGCACAGGACTCCCCAGATCCTGCCTGCACCACAGCTTCAAAGCTTCTGGTCACGATGGTGTTTCACACTTAGCTGCAGGGCTGCGAAGGCACCTCGGTGCTAAGGAGTGAGTTAGCTACAGGCGTGAAGCCTATGACTATGGTGGGATTACACCAGCAACAGGTTTGGCCAATGCCTTAAGACTTCACCTTCCTGTGGAAAGCAGCTGAGCTTACATATAGCTAGAAAGAGTGCACAAATAAGACCAAAACTGCTTTATTTGGCCCCTTTTTAAGTGTCCCCTGTTGGGCATGTCTCCAGCCAGCTGTACAGCAAAGCTGCCGCTTTCTGCTCTGTGGGGACTGGGGACCTCTGGGGACAATGAGCAATTCCAGCGTATCTCCAGCTGGAGACCTAACAGGGCAGGATCCACAGCCACTGCTGGCAATGCGACCTTAAGTGGTCCAGAGACACAAGAAGAATCAATGGCAGAGCCCAGCTCAATGGCTGAGTCTAAAAGCCTTCCTCCTCCCTCAGCCACAAACAGAACCCAGGAGCTCTGAATTCCAGTCCTCTGCTCTTCTCTCTCAACCAGTATCAAAACACTCGTCATATTTAACTTCCTTCTTTCAACACAACCATAAAAATATTGAGGTTTCTCCTCATACAGCAGCAAACACCACCATTCTCCTTCCAGCAGCACCCGCCTCTCCCCCCGCACTAGCTGCCAGAGCGCCGGGGACACCGACACGCACGGTCATGACAACCGCCAAGTGTCATCCCCTTCTTGCCTGCCTCGAGGGCTGCACAGGAACAGGCTCCAAAGCAGCATTTATCCAACTACCCTTCTCAGAAGGGGAATTGCAGAAACAGAACAATGAAAAAAAACCTTTTAAAAGCAAGATGTTCATTATTTCTTTTGACAGAAGCAGGCAGCTTCCTGCAACAGCAGCTGGGGTTCGATCCCAACGTCATTTGTCCTTTGCAGAATCTGTTCTTTCTTTCTCTATTGAGACTTTTCACTCTGACCACCTCATGACGAGGCCCATGAGGTTTCCCCCACTGAACTGTATCCCGCAGAGAGCCACGTTCATTTCTAATTTAGGGAAGTAAATGGTAGCGATATTCTTTTCCCCCTTTAACCGAGCATTTTCACCCCATTCAGGAAACGCCAGTCTCCAGCCTGCCGGGTGCACAGCTGAGCGCTCTGCCCAGCAGCTTTGGGGAGCAGGGGGCAAACAGGGGGTCTGATAGTGGCCTCCGGACCCTCCCTGTGCAGCCCCCTTCCTCCCCACCGGCGTAACCCCCCTCTAACAGAGACCTGACCTCCAGCGCATACCAAGCCCCGGGACTTCGGGGCTTTCTTGTCCCCTGGATTGTCCCTTGCACCCCTGCACGAGGCGACCCCCACTGAACCCCCCAGCGAACACGGGTCGGGTGCTCCTGTCCTGTGCTTCCCCCCCCCCACCAGCTCTCTCCCGCCGCGGCCGGAGCGCGCACGCTTACAAGCGCGGATGGCGGGCAGGGAAAAGCGCCGGTGGCCGGGCCGGGAGCCGGAGCTGCGGCGGGAGAGGAGGCAGCAGGGGGTCCCGTACCTCCAGCATCCAGAAGGCCAGCATCTTCCGCATGTAGGGCTTGATCTCCCGCTGCGCGCAGTGCAAGTAGGAGACGTGGGGGGTGTAGCGCTCCTCCTGGCTCAGCAGGTTCTGCAGCACCCGCCGGTCCCCCAGGAGCTGCGGGTCGCGCCCGGCGCGGGGCACTCGGGACACGGCTTCCACGCACAACAGCTCCATGGGTGCGGGACGGGACCGGGCAGCCACCCCGCCGGCTCCGCTGCAGCCGCCGCGGGACGCCGGGAACTGGCCGCGCTCCCAGGGGGCGGGGCCGCCGCCCGCCGCGGGGAGACCCGCCGAGCGCGGGGCGGTGCTGGCGCGCCGGGGGGCGGGGCCACCGCCACCTCCCGCCAATCAGCGGAGAGACCGGCAGCGACGCGCCGAAACCGGGCGGTGGCCACGCCCCCGGGGGCGGGGCGAGAGGCGCGCCGGCGGGCTGGCGGCACGTGGGGCGGCCGCGGGGCGCTGCTGCCATGTTGGGTGGGGGGAGCCGGCACCGGCCGCCCCGCGGGTCTCGCCCCGTCCCTCCGCTGCGGTACCGGCGCCCGCACGGTACCGCCTTCGTTTCCAGGGGCCGCTCCCCGGTGCCGAGCTCTCTGCAGGACAGCCAGGCTGCAGAGGGACAGCCCCGGGTGCGCAGGGAAGCTTCTGTCAAGCCAATCTTTACAAATTTCTAAGAGTAATATTTCCAGTATCTAGTCCTACACCTTGTGTGCGTGTGTGTGTGACCAAAGTCCTTCAAGACTATGAAAATAATCAGCTGTGCAGATACTTGGAGCCGGTCCATACTGAGCCTGCTGTCTTCCAAAAGTTACCTCATGTTACTACTGGTGCAGCTCCATGGGAGATAGCAACCTTAGTGTGTGCTGAGATAAAGGTTTGTCAGGCTTGGCTGGTTTTTCAGAATAATTAACAATTGTTTGGAAATACCTTTGCAAATTGTACACTGAATGGCTACAAATCCTCTTCCTATTCTAGGAACTTTAAAGTCTTTTGAATGAGTTTGCACTGTGACTTCCACAGCATAGGATTTGCTCTGTGCTGGTACCTGAGTCTGCTTCTAGTTGAGCCAGCAGTAACTGCTTTCTGGTATGGGAAGCTGGAAGACAACAGGCTGTAATTCTGGCCATGTTGCTCTCTGATGTTTGTCACTGGCTACAAAAACTGCAGTGACTTCACTAGTGCCAATGGGAAGGGTCAGAAAACAGTATAAAATGTACAACAGATCCTCTAGCTGGAAGGGGGAATGGATTGCATTCAAGCTTGCCAATTAAAAGTTCCTCACCGAGTTGAGAGAATTAGCTCAGGAGGGCCATTTGTTATGACGGTTCCCAATACCAGTTGCGAAGGCAACTGCCTGTATAAGGCTCTTTGCCAGCAGGATGGTGCCGCAATGTGGCATTTGCAGCAGCAGTTGGAACCAAGTTATTATAACCACCAATGTGAGAGGTGGGAAATACGTTCCAGACCACCACCATCTCTTGCTCTGCTCTATTACATCGTTCCCTGCCAATTCTGACTGCCCTGCCCTCTGCAATGAAGCACCCCAGCAGTACACGCTCCTGTAACACTTCATGGCACAGGGCAGTATATTCCATTTTACAGCGCAGTATTGCTGGACTAAGAGTGTGATATAGGGAATCAGATGGAGACAAGCCCAAATTCAACTCATAACAATAATCCATATCTGTGGTCCTGGGGAGAAAGCTGCTCCTGTTCAGAAGGGAACAGAGCAATGGACTTTATAGAAATCAAGGACTTTTGGGATGCGGTGTCATACAACAGGGACGCAGATAGAACACCTCTGACCAGTCCTGCTGGAGTTTCCCTCAGTATATACCCTTGGATGCATTTTTCAGCTAAAGAGAGAGTTAGCAGTGGAGTGATTGGCCACCACAGCAACTCCCCCCACACAAGTCACTTCTGTGTGTGCCATTTTGACACATTTAGTACTTTTTTCGTATTTTCATTCATCTAAAAGAGTCTTTTAATGAAGACCAAACATATGAAGTCAATAAACATAAGTAAAACAAGACTGAAGTCTTTGTTCTCCCTGCTCAGGATTTTTTTTTGTGTTAAAAATGAAAAACATCTTTTTGATCAGAGGTTTAGAGGTTCCAAATACTATCCATGACAGTGAACACAAAGGTCACATACATAACACACACCTCACACGCCGGAATCCCATTTCTACATGAGTACAGATGGCTTTCATTATCTGCAAGGTATAGGATACATTGCAAATTTTTAATGATGCCATCAGTGTTGATTTGTTGTGCTGAATGCCCTGAGAACACCATACAGCACGGTGACACAGAACTGGAGAAAAGAAAGGGGGAGAGAATTAGGTCAATCCCATACCTGCCTTAATATGAAAAAGAGGAATTTTTGTAGGTGAGATGAGATCCCCAAATCCCTTTCCCAACTAACTTCCTCTCACCTTACAAATAAATCTTCCAGTGGTGTGGGCAAGAAGTATTTGAAGAATCTATGGGAGAGATTTCTGTGGACCAGTCAGCTGGTTTTAATCCGGGATGACCCCCCCCCTTGCTCCACTCCCCCCCTCTTTCATTGTGAGCAGCATCCCCCATTTGTGCAGGGGAAGAGAAGGGCCCCATGTCCCACATTTTTAGTAAAAATAGCAGCTATTTTCTTTAGTTAGGCAAAGGGAAACCACAGCACTGGGTTCTTGGTCCTTCTGGTTTCTGGGCTGTGCCTTTTGAAATTGAAAGTTTCAGGCCCTTTCCCAGACTTCATGGTCTTTCTCCCGTTTCCCAGTGTCTGCACAGTGGTTCTGACGCAGCCCATTCGGCTCGAGCTGGGCTCGGTGGCAACTGTGGGCCATAGGACACGGAGGGGGAAAATGAAGCCTGTTGCATAAGAAAGTGTTCCTTCCAGATGATGACTTGGCAAAACTGATGCCTCTGCAAGCCACATTATCAGGCTAGAAAGGCAAATTACAGACTGCAGGCATCCTAAAAAGCCTATTGTGTGGGTGTACGGAGGGAAAAGAGAAAATTCCAGGAAAACCAACTTTTGGTCACTGCTGTCCATAGATAGTCAGCTTCCTGGCTTGGGCAAGAGAGAGCACAGCAATATTAAAAAAGGAAATTCCTTCAGAGTAAAAATTAAAAAACCTGATGGCCTCCAGACTTCCAGGATCTCGAACCAGCAATGTTATTCTTTGCTGAATCATAAAGGGGGCTCATTTTTTTGGTATGTTGATGATGAATTAAAAAGAATGACCAGCAGCTGGAGCTTTTAAAGGGGCAATGCAGATGCAGGTCTGATTCTGGTGGGCAGCTGGTGTCACGCATGGGCTTGGATCGAGGCTAATGCCATTTATCAGGATGGCCATTCAACAGGGGCACATCTGTAAGCTCTTTGCTGCAGAAAGTTATCTCTGTCACTTTGCATCAGCAGTGGGCCTGACCCCAAAGGCTGTCAACAAACATGATCAGCAGCTTTTCTACACCTGTTTCTATGTCTTATACTTTATATCTACCTTCTGTCCAATTTTGAGCTCCCAAGAGCTAAACCATCTTCTTCCTCGGTCATACTGCAACTAGTGTCATCAGTGACACCAAAATGAAACTGCTTGACATACACGAAGGACTTGAAAACCAAATCCAATGAGCAAATAACTACACAATTTGCTGTAGGAAATCCCCAAAATTAAGTGAAAAACAGGTACCATTTTGTGCAGGTGTGAGAGAGCGAAGACAGTATTTCACACTTTCTGGTTTGAGGATTTCAAAGCACTTCAAACATCCTAATCCGTCATAGTTCACATCCAGTTTTCTCTAAAGTGGAGAGATATTGCAGCTATTCCCAGAAGGAAAGAACAAGGGCTCTGGCACACAAGGGCTAGCAAAGCGTGCCGTGGCAGTTTGGTGTCACAGTCTGTGCTTGCCACAAGTCCCTGCTGCTTTAGGAGACGGCCAAGTTTACGGTCCATCATCGCATTTAAATTGCTGGTAAAGATGGACTGGTACTAGCAGGTCAGGCCGTGGGGTGCAGGAGCGCACAGCTTCACCTGCTGACACGGCAGCAGCGGGGCAGATCACTGCAGATGTTTGCTCTAGTGCACATGAACCAGAGCCCGCAGGCACAGGGAGCTGAGGCATCTTCCCCGCTCATCCAGCCATCCCCTGGTCCAGCGGGCAGGAGAGCTGAGGATTTCCTGGTCTCGGTCCCATGCTTAAACACAACACTGCTGTCTCGCTCCATAGCTGGCTCTCTCTCCTTTCTCATATCTTATTCATTCTTAACTTAGAAAAAATGCTTTCACTGAACTGAGGGGAAGTTTGGTTGAGTACAAGTTTAACATTTGACCCAGGGGACGTGTTTCCTAATACCTTTCCCATTACTGGCAACCACTGCATTCCCTTTCCTCTGACTTGGTCAGACTTTTGAGTACAACTAATTAGTCTGGAGTGATATCATCCGAATACTGAATCTCTGCAATGCTTAGATATATCCAGGAATGAAATACATAAGAATTCTAAAGAAAGCTTGCTGCTTCAAAGGTTAAAATATAGTTTTTTCATTGACTTAAATCCCCTTATTGGAGCAGCTTTTGGTACAGTTTGGACCAATTGTCTATTGAAACAAAAATAAAAGTGTGACTGTTGATAATGTTTGGGTTTACAGAAGCGATGGGTATAGTGTATCTGAATGTGCCTGTTCCTGGGATATTTAATAATATGAGTTCCTTAGCCAAGATTATTAAAGGAGATAAACAGTTGGACGTAGGGAAGCCCTTCGCTTAGGTGGCTTCCAGGACAGAACAAAGAAGTGATTGGAAAGAGTTAGGGATGGATGAAAAGGGATACGTTTGTAAACAAGCACTGAGCAAGCAATTCACTACATCTTTTGGCAAATCATTTAGGAGGAAATTTCCAGAAGTGGCTATGGCTTTGGAGTGTCTCCATTTCAGAGCAGCTGGGCCAGATTTGACTCCAGGGGAGCCAGCTCAGTTTGCCTCAGCTAACAATTGAGGCCAGCAGAGATTTAAATGTAGTTTCACCTGACTTTTTATGAAAAGCATTAGAGCAAGTTTGTCTTCATCTGTCATTTTAGCAGCTGTTTTCTGCTTTAGTTCCCTTTTCCTAATGAAATCTAAAGCGAAGTCACATTTTCATTGACTCAAACTCGTACCCTAGTAAGCCATCCCCAGGTGAATGTTCAGTTTTGCTCCCAAATCAGGAGTTTTAGAAACCAGCCAAATTCAGCTGGTAAAGATAGAAAGACAGACCATAGAAAAAAAAAAAAGAAGGCAAAGCTGAAACCAATCAATTTCAGACAGCAAACTGGGCTTGGAAAGCCCCCAGTTGTGATATATTTAGTTCATTTCAGGGGATTATCTGTGGTCGCCAATTATGCAAATTGTTAAAAAATACTGCCCTGAAATTTTACATATAAAATACATCTTTTTTTACAACACCCTTCCCTTGTCCATCCTTCCTGCCTTTTCCTGCCCTGCCCTGAATTGATCTTGTTGCCTACATCTTGCACACCCTAGTCGGTAGATTAGATGCGTTTGGGTTTTTCTAAGAATTTTTGGTTGCACGACATTTTTCATTTGATGTGGCAAGCCCGGTGCCTAGCGCCGGTTTGCCAACACAAACTGCCAGCCAGCGAGTCAGAGCCAGCTCAAGGCTTCTCAGCAGTGCAGGCAGAAAGGGAATTTTCCCTGCTGGGGAAAGGATGAGTCCTGCCCAGTGAAGCGATGAGAGGGGGGACTGGCCCAGCTGGAACAAGAGCGAGTAGAAAAGGGAAAATCCTTGGCAGCTGGGCTTGGTGCTCCTGCTGCAAGAAGTGGGGTCTGCTATGGGATGAGGCTGTTTGCAGCACCTCAAGGCTGCGTCCCAGCCGTTCACTGCATGGTAGCACCCAGGCGTATTTTCCAGGAGCCCACAAAGCAAAGCAGGCAGCAGGGTCATGGCAGTAGGGCTGGAGCCAGCCAGCACTCCTGGGGAAATGTGGTGTGATAGACCGAGCGCTGGATGGGCAGGCGGGATGGCTGGATTTTAATCTTGGCTTGGCCAGGCGGTAAATGGGGATGGAGAGTGGGCAGGTCTCTGCCCAAGTCTGGACTAGGAGGATTGTTGCCTTTACGGGGCAGAGGGGATCACGTCAGGACGGGATGGAGGGTGGGCTCAGAGCGGGTGTGCTACCCCGCTGCCAGCATTGCAGTGGAAATACTGTGGGACCGAGCTCTGGGTGCCAGCAATGGGCAGGCAGGAATCTCATCAGGTCAGTCGAGTCAGTGATAGATCTGGTTCCTTCGAGGGAGGGAGGACTATGCTGTGTGCATGTACGTGTTTTGAGGGGGTAGAAAGAAAACGATTGATACCCCACTGACTTCCCCCACTTGTGGTGCACCTGGCTTGCTGTTACCTTCCAGCACAGGCTGAGTATACGCTACAAGGGCTTTGAACTAGAGGCAGATCTTGCAGGCGAGAAGCCTTTACCATGAGCTTGCTGGCTGCACTTGTTTCACCCTTGGTGTAACTGAAAGGAAACATCTTGTACCAACCCCACATCAGCCAGCATAGGCTTACGCAGCCGGCGGGTGCCGAGCTGAGCCGCTCTCATGTCCAGCACAGCAGCTGTGTCTGTGCGTGGCAGACCCTCCACTGACACCCCAGGGACCAGCCCAAAGGCCACCATCTTTGCTGCCAACCTGGCTTTAACATGTTAAGCCAACACATACCTAGCGTGTGTCCTCCCCCACCTAGGCAGCGAAGAAGCACGCTCATCCCTCCAGTTCAAACTGCAAAGCCAAAGAAGGAAAATTTTAAGGACCTACAAATCACAGTGATTAAGTACTGACAAAGGGGAATGTCACACCCCTGTCTTAATAAATGGAAATAAAATACAATCCACATAGCAGCACAGCCATCACTCAGATAACCTGAAGCTTCAAAGACAAGCCTCCTTCTCTAAGTATTCAACTACGGTCCCAGAACATCTTTCCCTGAAGGCACAAATGTCACCGTATTTCTCGTGATTGTCATAGCCAGGTACCTCTGTTCATCCCAACAGATGTATAGAGATCAAATTCACCAAGATGCCAGTATCCATAATAAAACATAGATGCCTTTCTCCCAGCAGTTCTGGTAGTTGTATATTATCTACATACACGTCTGCAGTCATGTGGTCAATAATTACTGACATCCACAACATGCTAATGAGATGCACTCTGTGAATGCATACACATCACTGGGCAAGCAGTGTTCCCACTGTATTTAGGCAGATCTTTGGTGGAGTGATTCCAGCAGCCGCTTGAGAAGTTAACCATTTCTTCCAGCACTAACCTACTGCTTTGCATTTGTTCTGAGCCTTACAGCACAAGAGCTGCTGCTCCTGCCTGTCCACCCTGCCCACTCCTAGCATCACAGCAGTGAAGATGTCTCCTGAGACATCATAAGCTGAAATCTGTAGTGGTTTAAATGGCTGCATCCTATAATGGGATTGTATCTTATTCAGCTATTCCTACTAGAGAGCCAGGCTTCAGCCACCCCAACTAGACCTGCTGCCAAAAGCAAGTGAGCAGCTTACACTCGGGCCCTGTACATGTGAGCAGAAACACTGTCATTCTCACTTGCCTACAAGAGCCTGAGCAGAAGGGAATCGGGTCTACTGCAGTGCAACACCAGAGTCAGCCTCCTACCAGGATATTGTCTGTAGCAATCAAATTATGAACTTCCTTCCCACTGCGAACTGACAAACAAAGAGGCTCCTGCAATCAGGCATGAGTGCTTCGGAGTTTATTTTTGTAGCTCTTCAGCATTATTTATAAGGTGAGCTGGCAGACCATGTCCCCAAAACAAGTGTTAACATCAGGACAGTGAACAGCCTGCTGCGGGCGTTAGGGGCTGAGCCAGGCAGATCTCGGGGTGTAGGACCTGAGATCCAGCTGGATGTGCTCTCCTCTGGGTGGCTGCTGACACAGGGATGAATCCATGCTATCTGGTCCACACTAAAGAACTCTCTGTTGCTACCAGTATTTTGAAACTGCACAACATCAGCAGCTAGGGAAGGAGAAGAGAGGAGGGGATGGCAGTGCTTAACAGACCTGCAAAGGAATGCAGGAGCAACCCCGCTTACCGATGAGGAAACTGGGGCACGGGGCACTGAAACGACTTGCTCATCACTCCCTGGCAGACGAGTGCCAGGCCTAGACAGGGAGCCTGCAAATCCCAAGTCCCAGCATGGTGCTCTGTCTGCCTAAGCCCCACCGCAGTCGAAGAGGTCGCGTGCCCGACATCAGCACTACGTCCTGCTCAGGCATGCTCTGGGGTGCTGGGTGGTGGTGCCACAGCTCTCCCCCAGGCACTGCTCCATGTGGCATTCACTTGCACATACTTTCCACTGCTCTGCGACGTAGGGCTGTAAAGATGTCAAGCAGTCACTCCTCCCTGGGTGATTTTCCATAGCCCAGCAAACAAGGGGACCTTGCAACTGTTGTTGGCTCTTCTTCACCTCTTTGGTGGGGGAGACTCCCTGCTGCGTGGCCACCTTGCCAGTCCCCATCCAGGCTCGGGGCAATGATAAGTGCAGAACTGCTGAACAGCCCTGTCATCAGAGCCACTGATTATCTGCACAGCTTGGGTCAGGCAGTAAGGAGTGTGGGGCTTGCCAGGCCTACTAGGAACTGTCATTACCATAAAAACATCCCCTCCTTCCTCATGTATTCGAGCCAAAGCCCACCGCAAGCAGCTGAAGGATGCTGGCCCAGCAGCTTTAGAAGCAGCTGGAGATACTGGAACTGGAGATGCTGTTTTGGACCCCTAAGGTGTTACACAGCAAGATAAATGGCTGTCACAGGGGCACTGCAGGGATTATCGAGCAGTGCCAGGGGATGTGACCTGTCTGGGAAACCATGGTCCTTGCCTGCTGAAAGCCTATGAGGGAATTGGGAGCCTGCGGCAGACGAACACCCAAGGAACGTGGGGACAAGGACACACAGGTCATCATGGCCCGGCGGGTGCAGCGGTGTTAGCTTTGCTGTTCCTTGACCCGGAATGCCCCTGCCTTTGTTCTGCAAGCGTGACTTTGGAACAGAGATCTCTGGAGTCTCTCCTTTGGCTTTTCCTCCTGTGCTTTGGACCAGCCTGGTCCCCTGGCCAAGCTGAACTTGCTAATCTGACCCTAGGGAGAGGAAAAGGAGAGATACACCGCTACCACCCAGAGCACCAGGGCAAGCAGGGGAGAACTGAACGGGTGGAGAGCTGCAAACAGCAAGTGGAGGAAGCATGCAGAGAACTGGGCAAAGCGAGGAAGATGAACTGCATTGCTCTGCTCATCCTGTGACAAATGGGTGAGGCTCAGCTGGCGAGGTGACAGGAGGAGACGGCTGGTCAGATTCAGCCAAGGAACTTTCATTTCCCAGGCTGAGCTCTGAGCAGTGCACATGATGGAAAGTACAGTCACTTGTTTCTCCTCCCACCTGAGCTCCAAGGGCTTCTCTTGCATTCAGAAAAGGCAAATGTCAAATTGGCACGAGATTTTGACTTCTCAGTCCAGGCTGAGACAGAAACTGGGAAGATGCATGCATGCTTAGAGAGCCAGAAAGAGAAAGAAAAGGGAGGACAAGGGAGGACACATAAAAGCTAGATCAAGGGCTGGATTTTCAAAGGCACTCAGCAGCCAGCAAATCTTTTTGTTCTCAAGGCAGTGGTGGAAGGAGCAGGGTCTGGATTATTCTCAGCAAAAGCTGAGCTTTTTTAGAAACCTGCCCCCTCCCCTTCCATGTCTATGATGAAGACTTCACAGAGACAAGATCTGTTTGATTTAAAGGTATAACCCTGTGGTCATGGACGTAATGTACAGTTCTGGGTGTCTGAACAGAAGCTGCGAGAGACTCACTGTCCTCCTTTAAAGCAGCCATCTGGGAACACATGCCAGGCCCAGTGTGCTCTGAAGTGACTTGGCCATGGTCTTCTGGAAGACCTGACCTCTCAGTTATGGGCTGCACTGTATGAGCACCACTGTCTTGCCCTGTTTGGCAGCTGACAGACCTTGTAGTACAAAATGCGAGTGTAAAGACACGAGGAGTGGCTGAGCCAGCCTTTTGATAATGGCCTGAGAACTCGGGAGAGAGCCAAACACACAGCACAGCAGCTAATTCCTGGGAAACAGTGACTGATGAGTTCAGCTCCTGTCTTGACCTCATCGAGGCTGGGGAGTACAGTCAGTTTGCAGCTGCCTCCGAGAGTCACCAAAAAGACTCCAGGTCAGCTGGGATCTTGCCTTTTCCTTGCCAGAAAAGAACAAACTCTTAATAGCTACAGAGACAGAAAGAACAGGAGGCCCTAGAGGGATGTAAACAAGCTGGAGGTGATGGGAGATGACAGTTAGACCTCACTGCTACTTAAATCTCTTGTATGCCCTGTAATTCAAGGGCCTTAGCCAAGGAAACTGAAGTTACCCTGGTCCCGTGAGTCCCTCTGAGGAAACAGCTGTTGAAAGAGGACTCTCCTCCCTGCCTGATGTTGGGAACAGTCTCTTGGGAGATGCTGGGGTTGCACCCTGAGGCGTGAGAGAAGACAAGACCCTCCTTCAGCACCCACTCGGGAAGAATGTTTCCTCCACACTGGCTGTGCCCAGCACATACACAAGCAATAAGGAGACCCTGGGACTCTCCCCTAGGCCCTGCCACCAACACCCCACTGATGCCTGAGGTCCCCCGCCCCGTGAAATCCGTTGAATCGCCTGGAGCTGCTGAAGGGCATCAATGCATCGCTTGCTATTTCGGACAGAGCCCCTTTCCTGTGGTCACGCTCCAGGGCAGAAGAGTTGCATGCACATTTGCAGTTACCACTTGGCTGCCTGGCTCAAGATGCAGCTGTTTGGTCACTCGGGGGAATCAGTCAGTCCCCTGCCACGCATGCAGGGTTAAGCAGGAACCCCCTTGTACCCAGGCAAGGATCAGGCAACCTATTACTGCATAAAGCACAGCTGAATACGGAAGGGCTTAATTTTTGAACAAAAGCTGTGACCAGCTTCAGTGGAGCCAGGAGCAGATTCTACTTGAAAAAAAGAAAAAAACAACCCTTTCTGCTGGCAACTGTAGTGAAAGGAATGAGATCTGGGTCTTCTTAGCAAACTGCTGGGCCTGGGAGTGCTTGAAAGGTTTCCTAGAGACAACAGCACAGTGCATGGAAATGTTTTCCATTTGCAGCAGCACTCCCACCTCGTTCTCAGGGCACCAACCTAAGCATGACCTTTGGGGGTTTGACAGCTAACAACCAGTCCTGGCTCCTGCCACTTCCTTTTGAGCCTACAATGCCAACTTCTTGTGATTCCTAAGCAAGATTACAAGCCAGAAAGAGCTTGGATATTTCTCTGGATATCAAGACTATCTTGTGTTCTAAAATGCATGAGAGGAGATGCTAAACCACATGCTTCAGAGTCAACACCAATAACGGTTCTTGCAAATTATCCCTAGTCTGCTTGTGCAGGCTGCTTCTGCCTTCCTCTGAGTCAGCTAATAGTGGCCTCAGAGAGAGGAGGCTGCTAAATGAGCCCTAGGTTTCATCAGCACAGCAATTTCTATTTTCTAGTATCTTAAGTTTCCCAGAGAGAATGAGGAGCATTATTCCTCTCACCCAGAGAACATGATGTACAATAAAAATGTAATAAATGTTGAAAAGAAAAAGTACATATTGGAAAAAGCCAGGAAGTGTCAGAGCTTGGGGATTAATTTCCTAGCTCTTTTCTGCCTCACTCAGTAGCCTGGGCAGACCACTTTACTGCTACATGCCTCAGTTTCCCCCCAGCTAAATGAGATAAAGGAGGTACACAAGTCTCCACTGAATTCAGTAACTGCTGCCAGATACTCCAGAGTACACGCATGCAAGTGGAACTCCAGCTAATGCATTTACTCTGCACTTACCTGGCACTAAGCCTACTCCATTCCTATTTAGGTGATTAATCATTAATGACATTCATTTATTAATGGTGTTAAAGGCCTTCAAGATGGTAGAAAATTCCCAGGTGGAAGATACTACAAGATTACGTCTTCAAAACAACTCTATAAATGTGTAAGCAAAGGATTTAATTCTCCCTGAAATGAGATGGTGCAATGGGATGACTTGGATCAGACCCTTGGAAAGGGACCTGGTAATTAACTTGGTGTAAATTAATCAGCTTCAGTCAGGATTTAGAGGCTTTAACAGCTGAGTGCTAGCTTTTATAGTGACAACTCCCAGAATGTACTCTGAAGTGGCCTGTCTGCTTGAAGTGCTACAAGCTCCAGGAATCAGGAACCAACAGCTATTATTTGCCTTACAGGGGGTATAAAAGCACCCCCCACCCTGAGACCTGGACCTTTTGGGCCCTGATGCACACAAGGAGAGCCCGAGGAAGTGCCAACCTTGCTCGATAAGGCAGACAAAGGAGCTACATGAGAAGCCAACTGCACAGGGAGAGCAAGGACAACCTGGGGTCTGGTTTCCTGGGTGAAACCGTGGAAGTCCAGGCTGCTGCCAAAGGGGCTGTCCCGCTTCCCCCCTGCCCGACGCCAGTCCTCCTCCCTTCCTTGCATGGAGGCTGGTCTTTGTGCTGGCTGCCCTGTTCTGACCCGGCTAACTTCTGCCAGATCAGGGACAAGACCTGGCAGGGACAAGACCATACAGAGCTGCGTTACTGAATGGCCAAGCGCAGACAGGAAAGCCGTGCCCATGAGAGATTTAGGTCAGCTTTGTCTCAAGATCAGGTGGGCTCCTCCATTTGCTCCATCCAGATAAAAGCTTTACTCTTTTCACCACGCAAAGGATATTGTGGTGGCAAAACCATTTAACTATATTTAAATTAGTATATATGTAAAATCAACCTTGCTAATGTAAAGTATGACCATATTTGTATAAGAGCATCTACTGCTCAGACTATGCTGGCAAATAAACTCCCCATAGCCCAGGAACAATTTACATTGGTGAAGCACGGACTAGACCTACATCTTCTGAGCCCCAGTGGTTACCAGGGCAGGCAGCCATTCTGGGGAGCAGATATGCTGCATAAGTGATAGCCATAATAAAGGAAATGCTCATTACTACATGAAACACAGAAACCGAGACTGCTGCAATTAACTAAAAATGGAAATCAGCACTGGGTCACTAGAGCCTAAACATAGAAGAGTTGGGGAAAACAGACTGGGGAAAAAATAATAATAATAATATTCTCAAGGCCCCACAAAGATAACTATCTCAGGCTACACCCCAGCTGACCCCACGTCACCCTGGTACATGGCTACTGAAAGTGCAACTCCTCAGCTGGCAGGGTGGGGCTGCCAGCATCTGTACCAGGGAGCCATCCCTCCGCCCGCCACACGGCTGGAAACGGCTTGAGAGAGAGAGAAGCCTCAGCAAAACAAGAAACTTTAGAGGATGTTTTTCTCCAAAGAGGCTGGGAAAGTGTTTGATTTTTCTACCTGAAAATATATACATACGTTATATTCTGCCCAGTTAATCTCTCTCTTCTTGTTTACCTCTGAGGTCATGCTGTACTGTCTGTCCTTTATGGAGTGGAAGCAGCAGGATTTGGCTGTGATACCATAAAGGGGAATTTTTACTGAGGCTGCTGGACATAAACACACCCTGTGGTCCTCGCTGTCTGTCCAGGCCCCATCGCTGCAGCCCAGGCTTACCGCAATGGGTCTCCCTACGCTGTGGCACGGACTGGAGCTGGGCAGGAAACATTTTTCCCATCCCACAAAAATCTTCCTGTTCTGCATCAGGATGAACCCAAGACCTTTCAGCGCTTCTAGTCTTGTTTTCGAAAGAAACAAGCCATATGCAATCCTGCTGTGTGTGCCTGTCCTCCTTTTCCCATAAATTCTTAGTTCTTTGGCCAGTTTCAACCAAGTCTGACTGACTTGATCAGGTAAAGGTACCGATGGTGTTACATTGCCACAAGTCTCATACAAGCAGGCAGCTCAGGAGGAAAGAGACCCACATCACGTTTCCAATAAGAAACGGATTCAGTCCTTCACAGACACCAGATAACGCCCACAGGAGCTTTAGTTTTGTCAGAAACCAGCTGTGCCTGGTCTTGCTGCTCACAGCAATAGTGTCTGGAAAGCTCAGTGGCATGACCTGGGACATGGGAGGACAAAGCTCAAGTCCAAGACTTGCTTCCTCCCAGCCACAACTCTCAGTCTGTGCTCAAAGGGGTGGCTACAGCCAGTACAGTGGGGTCACCCTTTCTCTCATCCTAATATACTTCTAAGCACGTAAGGAAAAATCAGCATTTTCTTCCAAAAGTTTGCACTGGGGAGTTTCAGCAGTACAGCGGGCAGATGGGGGCAGCTCTTCTCCAGCATCCAGCTTGTTATACCCTTCATTGGCAAGAGACTTGCCAAGGCCACAAACACTCCCTTGACCGTTTGGCAAAGCCCCTCAGGCTCCCCAGACCAGGGCACTGCCCCACTACATCACACACATCCTTCCACCCTGGCCTTTCACCATGCTTTGCAGAGGAGACTTCCCTTATTTTTTCTCTCTTTGCTGCCACCTCGCAGGTCTTTACTGGATCTTTGCAGATGGCTTCTCAATGCCTAATCATGCATCCCAGCTTTTGCATTATCTGGGCCCTGGAGGCCACCCTGCAACACGCATCCATGGCAGAAAGGTCAGAGATAAGCAAAAGGTCCTTTTGTGCTCCTGTCTCCCTGACTGGGCTTCTTAGAATCTAGTTGCCCTCAAAAAAAGAGAAAGACAAACAACTGCACGGTACAGTGACTGATAGCGCTTCAGTAAGCCCCTGGCACTGTCTTCTAATGCCCAGGCAAGAGGGAGAGGTTGCCCTAAGGTATTGGCAAGTTGTAAGTTAGAAGGTACTTTGATGATGGTGGATGGAGAAGTAAGATCATACGTACTGAATCACATCTCCCTGGGCCCGTGTATTTTAAAGTGTGCTTAACTATTTCCATCACAGCTGCTGCAAGTTTTACTCCCAGGTTAGGCCAACAATGACAGCTTTGGAAAATCCCATCACTGCAGTTGAACAATGAATTAGTTAATACCTGTGAAGTGCTCTGATAGCACAGATTTCTCAAGCAGGCAGTGCAAACTGGATGAAGAAAACACATGGGATACATGTTTAGCCTAACTGGAACAAAGCACAGACATCCCTGTTCATTGTACTGCCTGACCCCTTCCCCTCTCACCAAGAGGGGAGGTGAGGAGCATGCATGTCTAAGAACAGCTGTATCAGTTTGTGTTTACCCCTGTAGGGCTGAGGTGCTGTGTGACCCTCAGCAAAAGAACTCCATGCACCATGCCTCAGTCTCCCCTTCCGTAGTACTTTGAGGCTGATGGAAGGAGACATTCACAGAACTCAGCATTTTTTATAATTCATGCATTTTGTGGCTTTCTTTTTTTTTAAATTCTTGACTGGGCATATAAATACCAGCTGCCCAAGGCTATGGCACAGAAAGTCAAAGGCGTATGTCTTTGATTTATGAGGCCTCCATTCAGTTCAGTTTGCCTCCCCCTGTAGTTCCCATGGGAAAAGTTGCTCTTCACTTCCTATCCAAAATCTCTTGTATAGTATGGCTGGGAGCTGTTAGACAACACCTCTTTCTGCCTTTGCTACGATTTTCTCAGAGAAGTGAGCTGGACATGCTGCTGGTCCCTGCTGCTGTGCTGAATTTGTTGAAGAAACAAGGGTACCAGGTTAATGGGAAATGCAGGCACTATGGTTTTGCTTAGTAGGGTGGTGACCAAATTAAAAATCTTGGTTATCCAAGCTAACACACAATGCAGAGGAGGATATTAGCATGTGTAAACACTGATGGAAGACATCCTACCTGCACAGAGTACCCCACCACTGTATATACCACTCCTATACCACAACCTACAGACACACTGAAATATCCAGTCCCCTTCTGCTCCCCGGAGAAAGGCTGGTGCCAACCCAAAGGTTGGGATAGGACTTGAGAGCTCTTTCAAGCCCAAAAGCATGCATGCCAAGTCTCTGCCCCAATCTTTTGGCTTTAAAATGGACACAATACCTGTTGCTTTGGTCCCCTACACTGCCCCAGTAAATCCATTCTGCCTTATTGTCCCTATGCACAGTGCTTTGGAGAGCCGTGCTGCTCTGGGGCTATTACAGCAAGTGATTTTCAATAACCCCCACTACTAATATTTGTGCTTTTTTTGTCTGTACAGGGAAAAGCCTTTTTTTTGTAGTCTCCTCAGTCTCCTGCCAGGGCAGCTCCCTTCTACAGCCACACTCCCCTCTGTATCACCGTCCCCTGCTACTGGGTTGTTATGAAGTGATGCCAAGCACCTGAATTGTTTCAGGGCAGAGATTATGATCTATGTGAAAGAGGGGAGACACATTCATCTAAGTGTCAGCTATTACTGTGAACACATCAACCAGAGACACCAGAAACACTAAGTAGGTGCCCTGGAAACTCCTACTTGGGTCAGTAGATCTACTCAGCTCTGTATACCAATTTGATGTCCATGGAAGCTGTAGATCTTTCATTTTCAGGCATACACTGCTTGAGATTACTGTTGATCCTGATTAGCTAATAAACTGTAAACTAGGAAGCGTGCCTTTGTACTTCTGAACCTGATAGGGCTCTCCTCCTAGATGGGTTTAGGAGATGCTGTAAGACAAAGACCAACTCCTATCTTTTGCAGTTATAACCATCAAAATCCTGGACGGTTCCTTCCCTGATGCTAGCAAGAGAGCACTCAGCCCCCTCCCACCCAAGAGCAGGAAGGTTAGCCTGTGACTAATGATGGCAGGGCTGCAGGCTACCATCCCCCTGGGCCAGCAGCTGAGACAGCAAGATACAAACAGCTTAAAGACAGGGCTGATGTTGGCCATCAGTTATACCCTTGAGACCCCATTGATTTCAATGGGCTCCCGTGTGCAACATGAAGCAGATCTCAGCCCATTCAGCCCCACAATATGCAAACCTCTTTTTACCACCATTACCTGACAAATATGTTAAAAGTATGCATAAGTGTTTATTTACTTCCTGCATGGTGAAAGTTAAGAAGGAGAAAATAGATGCTCAGCAACGATCTCTGCTCACCTGCAGAGATTGATGGTTGGATGCACAGCTGAAAACTACAATGGTGCCCAAAAGACAAACCAGTTTCCACTCCCCATCTCTTGTCACTTCTTGCACCTGCAGATCTGGCTCAGCCAAGCCCTTGCAGGCACAGTTAAGTGCCTAAGGAAGATGGGTCTGGTTGCACACGTGGATGATGCTTTGAGCTAAACCTGCAAACCACTGCTTCGGAGCAGAGCACGTTTTGAGAGCAGAGATTATGCTGGCGGTCCTCAGCCACGAAAGAGGTCTGCTGTATTTAGGCCCACTCTGTGTCCTGTGTTTAACCCTTCAGCTTTGCAAGCTGACAAAGAGCTTTAACAGTTGCATCAGAGTTGAAAAACAACTGCAACTGACACAGAACACAAACATGGCACAAGACCTTTGAGGAGAGTCAGTAGCACGAACATTACCCAACGTATCTGAGCAGTACTTTCCCTGCGCACACTGTCGCAGCTATAAGCACATAAGATTTTTCCAGTTCTGGTGCTGTCACTGCTGCTCTCATCCTCCATTAGCTGTTTGGGTGTTGGCAGCCCTGCGATGCCAGGCAGAGCTGAGGCTCTCCTCTGTGTGCTCGCTCTGAGGGCATTCATGATTGGGGCATTGCAAGTGATACTGGGATTGCATCCTTCCCTGCACGGATCGAGCCATGCAACAGAGGGCGAGTGACCTCTGTATCTGTACCCTACCAGGCTGGGCTTAGAGGTGGCCTGAACAGCGACCCCAGGCTCTCTCCTGTGCAAGGTAACAGAAAAATGCTGAGATAGTTTCTGGGTAAAGATGAGAAGTGTCATCTCCCCAGATGAAGAATTTGGGGAAATCTTTGCAAAATCTGAGACTTTCTGGGGTATTTCCAATGGAGAGGCTGACCCAGGCTCTGGCTGTCAATGGAATTAAATACATCAGACCAAAAAAAAAGGGCAGACCTCCCATCTTTATTTTCTGGCTCATGCTAGAAATCTAACCAGGGCTGGTTTGAAAGGTACTTTCCATAAGCCTGGACTCCATCTGTGCTTGCCTGGGTCCAGCTCCCCCATAAAACATGTGCATGTAGAAACCCGAGCTGTCCTGAAGAGTGCAAGTCCCTGAATACTTGAATTTAGGACAGACTGTTTTCAAGTGAAAAGCCCTTGCAAGAGAAAGCCCCAGCCACGTGAGGAAAGGAATAACACAAACTGTGCAAACGACTCCTGGGTTAGAGAAAGCAGATTCACGTGCGTCTGCATGAAGGGGGGGCCCTGCTCCCCTCTGCCTGCCTTGTGCCAGCAAGATGCCTCCCAGAGACAACACTGTCGTGGCTGCAAATAGAAGTGCAGGATGGAGCCATCTGCATGGGGAGATGTTGCTCCTCAGCTCTCGTGACGGTGATATATGTGGTGTTAGGCTACAAGCCCCCAACAGAGCTGAGTTGGGCCGCGTCTGATTTTGGAGTTCAGGCACCAGTGCAGGTCTCAGCGCCTGGGCATTACAGGCAGAGGCACAAAGTTATTTGCACAAGGACTTTGACACAGGCCACTAGCCATGGACAGCTGAACCCTGCACCCAGGCAAGATGAGACCAGCGATGCTGCAGCGAGCAACGAGGAGCAGGTTGCACATGCAGTGTGGCTGGCCTGTGGTCTGATGCAAAGAATAAACCAGGACCCTTTATCTCACTGAGCTCCAGGGCTGTTCCCTACCCACAACCTCCCATTTGCCCAGGCTGTGGTTCTTGCATTACCAGCATACTGGTTACCTCAACTAAATGCAAGGGCACAGGGCAGGAGGATGTAAGGCAGCACTCCTGCACCAGCCTTCCTGCACCAGCTCTGACTTCTGCTCTCAAATAGGAAGTTGATAAAAACTTCACTTAGTTGCAAAAAGAAAATCAGATTTCAAAACCACTCTCAAAAGGGCTCCAAAGTCTAGCAGCAGCCCTGGCATTAACCCTTTCCAGAAGGCAGGCCTCTTCCCAGCTGCACCTGAGGCCGAGGAACGGCTGGTCCTGACACCAGATACCCTGGTCATACCTTGCTCAACTCTTTGGGGGCTTTTATTCCCCCCTGCCCCGAGCTGTTGCTTACATTCTCTTGTAATGTTGCTTTTATCTTGGGACCTATCACATGTCAAATCTGCTTTCATCGATAACCAGGTTGGGAGGTGGAGGGGAGGGAGGAAAGGGGGGGGGTGTTAGGAAAACCTGCTGTCTCAGTTAACATGCTCACCTACTGCAAAAGATGAGCAGAAGGGGGAAAAAGAAACCCAGTGCTAGGCTGGATGGCAAAGCCCATCACCCTCTCAGCAAAACACGGCTCGTGGTGGGAAGATCCAGCTCCTCAGTGATTGCATGGGCTTTCCCAATTCTGGGTTCCAGCCCCAAAATCCTGATTCCAAGGGACTCCTCACAGAAGAGCCAAGTTTCACCTCTTTTGGGCCTTGTGTATCTTCCACCCAGCTAGGACATTCACTGGGGGTAGAGCAAAGAGGACTGCAGCAGCCAGAACATGAGGACCATCAGCTCAGCCAGCTATTCTCCACACACAAGCCGCTCTTGCTCCTTAAAGCAGGCAATCTTTAACACACAGTTAGGGAGCAACCTGCCCTCAGAGGAAGAGATTTCCTGGTTTCTGGGAGGCAGCTGAGGCATCGGATTTGTCTCACCTCTCAACCCACACATCACACTCCTGCAAATGCCCCTTTGGAAGCCTCCTGCCACGCAATGAATCAGCACAAACCCTCCCTGCCAGCCCTGGCCCCTTTGCAATGTCCCTCTCGTGCTTCCACTCCACCCAGATGTAGGTTGCAGAAAACCTTTGCAGAAGGTCCCAATCATCTGACTTTCCACCCAGGCAGGATCTGGGCAACTCACTTCCCCCCATGCCCTCACTACCGGCTGTGGATTTCCTGGCCCTCCCGCATGCGCAGACCCAGACCGGGGCACGCTGGCTGGGGGTAAGCAGGTGCTCTGTGTTTCTCATCCCTTTCCTCTTCTTTCTCTATGCGTCCTATATCAGTCTGTGATTAAATCAAGCCTGTTTAACCGCCACAGCCAGATGTGGGGACCCCCTTCATTTGTTATAGAAAAAGAGAAAAAGAAAGAAAAGAAACAAGATTACATGTGGTGACAGTTGTCTGCACGTGAAACATGGCCTGTACCCCTCCATATACCCCAAAGCCACAGGATCTTTGCTTGGGCCATGGGAACTCAATTTATCAGACCATCAGAGACCAAGGCTTAAAAATTTACCCCAAAATAGACCCTGCTGTCGGTGAAGCTGAGGAAATGCATGCTCTACCAGACTCCATGTGCCCTCCCATACAACCCTCCCTCTGAAGTCCGTGCAGATCTCAGTCCACCTTGCCCAAGGAGCCTTCTCCAGCACAGACCTGCTCTTCCTTATCTCCATGGACCAATATAAATCTTGCTGCCCTCAGTCTCAGAGATCCCTTTCCCTTCAGCCAAAGTAGATAGTTTCACAGCCACAGAAAACTTGTTCCACATCTGCCCCTGGAGCAGCCTCCCTTGCTCCCAGCCCAAGCGACTTCTCTGCCACGCAAGCATGTCACCCTGAGCTCCAGCAAACACCCTCTTCATTACACTTCAGTAGGTGTCCTATTGCTACCATCCCTGGGGAGATCAGTTCTTGGGGTGACACCAGCATCCTCTTGGCTTGATGGAGGTCCTCACAGACAAACCCAAGTGACACACAGTCATGCACTGAGAAAAACTTCATCCAGGGTCAAGAGTTTCTAGCCACAAACTCTTAACTCTTTTTTTTGCCTCTTCAAAATTACATTTCCTAGGACAGAGAATACTCTGGGTTTTCCCAGCCTGCCATCACTAGGTGGGACCCTCAAGGGGACCAAGGCCACAGGTCTCTAGGGAGCTGCACAACAGAGGGTCAGTGAGCAGAGCCAAGCCAGAAACTCTGCCAGGACAAGTTAAACAGGGGTCATGGAGAGAGCTTCAGACTTAGAGAGGAAGAGACAGAGACATGAGGGAGGAAGGGAGGGATGAGGAAGGGAGATGATATCCGTCCCCATGCCCAGAGCAGGGAGGTGAACAGACAGAATAAGCAGCAAAGCCTATCGTTGCCTCCCAGCTGGTGCGGATCCCCAGAGACAGGCTGTGGGTCACAGCCCCTTGAGGACAGGGCTGTCATCTGTGTGAAGCTTTATCAGTGGCTGTTTCTTCTTTCTGTCTTGCTCCAAACTCTTGATTTCCAAAAAGGGCGGGAGATGTCACAGAATCAGCAACACATCCTGAACAGCTGCTGCCACCCTCTATCTCTGCCTCACCCCTTGTGTCTCTCACTGCTGCTTCTGAAGCCCCCAGAGAAATAAACTGCTCTGCCTGGCTAATACAAAGGGCCTGAGGAGTGACATTACACCACACATCTGGAGGACTGCAGATGTCTGGTGGGATTCAGGTTTGGGTTCCCATGAGGTCTGACTGATTAAAGACTTCCAGAGACCAACAGCCTTTGGGTCAGGCTCCTGTGGAAAGAGCCACTTGGAGAAAAAAAATGAAGTTTTCCCAGCTCATGCTTATTCCATGACATGATCTGGAGCCTCTCTTTCCTGGCAAGGAGGTGAGAACAGGCAGGAGAGGGCAGAGAGGTTTTTTTCAAAACCCAAGGCTTTTCATGGAGCAACTAGTGTGAAGATGGCCTGGCCATACCTCTCACCTGGGCACTTGGATTCTTCCATGGCCACAGGTAGAAGGTGTGTACAGAAACAGCTGGCTGGGACTCACCATCCATTTGCACAAAGATACTTAAGCATCTAATTCCAGTTTGAATAAGTCTCTGTGCTAGCAAAGGAAGCACTTTTTGAAGGGTCTATGGTTTTTAGAGACACTAAGCAATGGAGCTCCTTCCAAAATCAAGAAAGGCTATAAAAAAAATAAGCTTCTTTGAGGGGTGGGAAGTCCTTGAAAGAAAAGTAATGCTATTCAAGTGATTTAACAGACCTCCCTCTCCTTGCTCTCTCCACTGCCTATTTCAGGTTTTCTTACCAAGAAGCCTTCCTTTTCCCTGAAGATCCTTTTTTGAGCACAGATGAATAAACTTCAGGCTTTGTTCTTAGGAAGAATCTTTTATCAGCTTCTTGCCCTGATAGTGACAATTTTCATTTCATCTGAAAATGGGGACGGGGAGCTGGATTTGATCAAACAAGAATCAGTCCAAACCCAAGCTCTAAACTCAGCTTGAACCCGTTGAGAAGGTCCAATAAGTTCACACAAGTTCCTACATTTCATCCATTGCTACTGCTTCTGTATTTCCAGGATCCCACTGGGAAGAAAAAAGTGGCTTTCATCAGAATCTGAGCTCAAATTTTCAGATACAGGCATTTGCTCAAAGTGCTTTGCTAAAAAACACCAGTGTTCTTAAAATGACAGATTTAAAGGGCAAGTAAAGGTGACAGCAGTCCCTCTCAACCCCATTATTGTCACCCACTCTTGTAACAGCAAGCAGCTGCCTAACTTTGTGACTCTTCCAGTCAAATCACTGATGGTTCTCAAGCTATTTCCCCCCATCCCATTTTAAAGATGGGGAAAAAACAAACACAAAGGGAAGCTTATTGCTCTATATAAAGACCAACAGCAGAGCCAGAACCAGGCCCTCTAAGCCTGAAGTTCTAGTCATTGCACCTCAGTAGCAGACAAAGTCTCCACTGTGTCACCCATCACTGTGGGAAGCATCTCCAAAAGCTAGTAAAACCCTTCAGTCCAACATGGGAGAATTTTAGCAAGCAATGTCTGGGCATGAGACCCAGCTAAGACACGTGGGCTCTTCAGGATCCATCCAAGCAGCTTCCCCGCTCTTTGGAAATAGGAAAAGCTCAAAAAAGGACCTCAAGCCCAGCTAGTAAAGGCAACATCACACAACTACAGCTCAGAAGAATTTTCCAAACTTTTGTGGTGTTCTACTCTGAAGCAGTCAGCTCAGCCCACTCACAGTGGAGCCCATGCAGGAATCACTCATGCTGGCCCTGGATGCTCCCTGCCAGGAGAAGTGTGGGCAGCTTCATCCTGCTCTGGTAGAGGAGCTACCCACAGCCAGTGCTGGAGAGTGGAGGTATCCCACCACCCCAGCCTGAGCATGGAGGAGCATGGGCCTGTGCATGGAGGAGCAGGATTCCTTCCCCCTGCTCTACCCTGAAAAGACAACACCCACCGTGTGGTTTCCTGAAACGATAGCGATATTTGTCAGAGACGGCAGTAAGAAACCCAAATGTGGTAAGTGGCCTCTTCTGAGCTGAGAGCTGCCAGTGCTCGTGCTCCAGGGTAAGGCTGTCACCCTGTGGGGCCAGCAGCAACACCTCACTCTTTGCAAAATATCAAAGGCACAGGCAGTGCAGCTCTGGCTCGGAGCAGAGATGGCTTCATCTGGCAAGCTGTTAGCCACAGAGGGAAGTGTGCAAACAACATGCAGGAGACAGATATTGTCCTGGCCTAGCTTTAATGCTGACATCTGCTTTACAAGAGAGACAGTGCCCACCTTGCTGTGCAGTACTTCCTCTGACAGCCTGAAGGTCTGATCCTCTGAAGATGACATTTAGAAGTCACGCAGATACTTGAGGTGGGGAATGGGCTCAAAGCCCAAGGCGAAATATGCCAAATGTGGATACAGGGGTCAGCAAACAGGGATAATTCTGCTTTTGCTGTTGGTCAAGGATGGTTGAAAAGAGGAGGATTCAAGATTTGAGAAAGTTTAGGGTCAGACATACAGCTCTGACTGTGATCAATCCATGCTAGGGACAAGGCAGAGGGAATGTATCTTCTCCCACGGTCCCTCTAGTTGGTTTTAATCATCCTCAGCAGCCAGATCATCATCATCCCTTGACAAGGCAGAAGAGAAGCTGGGCCAGACAAGTACTGGCTCTCTGCTGAACATGCCATTGGCTCTCGCTGACACCACTGGGGATATTTTGATTTATAGCATCCCTGATACCAAGGGACTGCATCAGTGGCTGTTACCTCCAGCATTTGGCATGTCCAAAGCAGCTGCAAACAGTTTGCCTGAAGCAAGGATGGGAAGTGAGAATGACAGCACACAGAAAAGATCGGATAGAGAACTTATCCTCTCCAGTGCAGGAGGGAAGGTGAGGACCATTTGTGTTGTCTGTAAGAATCTGCACAAGGGAGCATCCCCTAAACCTGGCAGTGCTCCCATGCCTGTTCTCTCAGAAAACTCTAACATCAGCTGTTCCATAGAAAATAAGTTTCACATCTAACCAGACACACACAAGCAGACTTAACCCATCTCCTCATCACCTTTGGACCCTAAAGCTTCAGGCAACCAGAGGGACAGATGGAGAAGAACATCCACTGAGTCACTGATGAGGCAGGATGAGCTGACCAGAGATCTGCAATAGTTCTCGGCAGCAGAGACTCTGGACAGCCTGGAGGTGTGGGTTTACATGCTTGGTGGATTAGACATGGCACTGACTCAGAAACACAGCTATGAGCTGGTAGAATGGGAAGGAACAGTTTTTACATCAGCTAAATAGTGTTGGAACAAAAGGCCCAGGAAATATCAATCACCCCAGACCTGCTTTAAGCAGTAAAGATGCTCTGACATTCCAGTTTGGCCAAACAGAGCTCCTGGGACCCCCCTTGCTGTTCTAGGCTCATTCTTACAGAGCACAACTTACAAAAGGAGACACTGGGTGGGGGGATCCTGCCTGAGGGGCAGGGGAGGAGAGCCAGGGACCCTTCAGGGTCCAATTCCAGCATGGACACTGCCATATAGCATAACCTCAGGAGGGGTAGTAGCACCTACCTCTGCCTGCCTGCTTAGGAGCTGGCTATAAACACCTCATTCCTGGGTCTAGCTCAGCAGCCTGCAGTTGAACTACAGCATTATCTTCTGGAAAGAGAGTCTTGCTTTGGAGCCCTGACATGTCTGGGAGCGCACTGCACCCTTGAGGAGCCCAGTTACATTCCCCTGTGAAGAGATGCATCTGATTTCCTGTTTTAACTGTGCTGACCTGCACTTCCAGCACCTGGATCTTGTTACAACTCTGTTAGATCAAAGAGCCCTCTACCACCAGACACCTTCTCCCCTTGTGGTTATTTATAGGTTTGACTAAACAGCTTCAAGCTTTACCCTGAGAAACTCCACGGCTGGAATGCCCAACTCGCACCTTGAGGTGCATTTTGCATTCTTGAAACTCTTCTCCACTCCCTGTGGATGGTAGATCTTTTTGAAAGGTGAATGTAAATTCCAGATGTGACCCCTCAGCACTATCCAGAGAGCTCATCTGCATCCCCACACCTCGCTACGAGCCCAGGCAGGGCAGTCCTTTCTGCCAAGGATCAGCCTCTTCTACCAAATAACGAAACAAGCAAGAAATCTGCAAGGGTTTTACTTAAGAGGCTTTAATTAACACACATGTATTGCCAACAATAACACCACTGGTGTTTTAGAGAGGAGGATAATAACACTAACAAATAATATTTCTCGAAATAGTAAATAAAATAATAATAAACAGTGGCAGCAACATGGCTATAAGCTCTCTGCATTTGAATTTTCATTCCTGCAAGGTATAAGCCAATGTCATTAGAGGAAAAAAAACAACTCCAAACATTCTCAGATGTGCAGTTTATTCCCTCCTTGCCCAGCAGCAGCTTCCTCCGCATATCAAGTGTTTGTCACTGTCAAACTGCACAACAAAACCCCTCACATCTGGTCAGTCAAGGAATTTGGGAGGGCTCATAGGAGCTTTTCAGCAACAAATGGGTGCAGGGAAGATGTTGGTGGCATCCTCACAGCTAAGGGGTATAAGAATCTAAATTCATTCACTGTTGGCTATTTTGGTTTCTGAATTAAGTTGCTCAGAAATAAGAGCACATTGGTCACAGCATGCCCTCTGGTGGCAATGGTGCTGGGGTGGCCTGGGGCAGAGCCAGCCCATGCAGGTGGCAGCTCCCTCCTTCAGGGCCGGGTGCTGCAAGGAAACCAACCTGCAGCAGCTCCAGCCTTTGCTCTGGGGCTGTCCAAGGCACATCTCTCTGGCAAGCCAGAGGCACAATGAAATTTAAAAGCACAAAGGGACATTAGATCACTTCACCTGGCTTCTTGTCTAACACATGCTGCAAAATTTCACCCCTACATTGAGCTCAGTAATTTTCCATCTGACTGACCACTTCTCTCAAAGTTGTGATTTGAAAACATCAAGGTCATACAGCCAGCCTTCTGCAGGCTCTTCTGCTACGCTGAGCACCTCTCAGGCTCAAAAAATTACAAAGCCTTGGGCTTTCCCTACCCAAAGAGTCCAGAGTCATCAGTTCCCATTATTCTTTTCAAATATGAATTTCAACAAGCTTTACAGCTTCCCCTCTGGGATTGTATGTATTGGAATAACGATCCAGCTGTATCTCAACAAGGTTAATATTCTTTGTCACACAACTGTTTAGTGCCAATGCACCTGGGAATCCTAACTCCTACCTCTTCTTTTAAACAATCTGCATGTGATTGAGTAAAAACACATGAACTTTTTTCCTTTTTCAGTTTGACACTGATGTGAAATTGTTTTTTTGTTGTTGCTAAAAATGGGAAACAAGAGGAAAGGTTCCAATCTTTGGGAAAACACAACATGCCCAGGAAGGCACCCAGACTATCGCCATCCTGCATTTTTTTGTTTCGCTGCCAGATGACCGATTTCACAGCGCTCCAGAGGAAACTGGCACATTAATTGGCAAATTCTTCCAGTGGCAGTGTCATTTCCCACTTCACATGGGCTCTGAAATAAAGATGCCGTCCTCCACCTATGGACACAAAATGCCAGCGGGGTTCTGCTTCCAAATTCTGTCCCTTTCAAACTGGATCCCTGGCAACATCTTTTAGTATGGCTCCTTTTTTGCTAGTCCCCTGGTTGGCTGCTCTCCTCTAGTGGCTGCTAGCAGCTACTTCAGAGCAGCCAGTACTTCAGAGACATGCAAGAAACTCTTAAATCACTGAGTAACTGGACCTTTATGGAAGTTTTCTATTTTTACCCCACCAGTCAGAGCAGAGCTATGTGTAAGGGGAGAATTATGTACCCATACCATGAAAAGGGATGTTGTACCAATAATTTTAGGACTGTCTGCAAATCTGTAGACTGCTGGATTTCTGCCAGGCTCTGGATACTCTGCTCATGATGAGTCCAACATGAGCAGGGAAGAGCTCTCCAGCTGCTCTGGGAAGAGCTTTCCAAGGGTACTGCACCACCACCAAGAGTATTTTAGTGTCAGATGCTGCTTTTTATCAGCTCCCAAAGCATCTCACAAGGAATGCCAGTACTTAGAGATGGGAAAGTGAAATTCAAAGGAGCAGAGACTTGCCTATGGTTACTCAGCAGGCTGGCTGCAGAGCCAGGACTAGAGCTCAGAATAATACATTGCCCTACTTGACCACAGCACCCAGCCTCCCCTGCTGAGTGTGATGGCTGTCATATTATATTATGAGGAGAAAATACTGCCTTACTCAGTACTGATGCAGACAACATTCATCAGCAGAAGCACCTGTCCACACTTGCTTCCCCATTTACTCATCCCCTGGGTTTGCTACAAGAGCAACTTGTAAATTGGTTGAATTAACTTGCTGGCAAGCTGAGACCAAGGGGCACAACACTCCCCCTGGTACCATGTGTAGTACCAACCAGTCTGAAACTCCCCCAGTGCTCCTACAGACATTTCTGGCTCAACTCAAGCCTATCTTTGCAGCAGCAGCAGCACTACACCGATGTTTTTGGTCCAGACCCACCAGCATTCACTCCCCCTCCCATCCAAACAATTGGGGTCAGACACTTCTCAAGAGTTACTCAGTAAATTGCAGCCTACCAACATTAAGTGCTCACATTTCCCCTCTTGTAGCTTCACCAGCGAAGTCAGCTTACTCACTAGCGTGCAGACCTCCAGAAGTTCATCTGGAAGCCATAAGGGCTCAGAATCTCTTTTCTTAAGATGCTAAGGGGCTGAGAGCCTGCCCCATCTCCACTACAAAGCCTTGGCAGAGACAGCCATCCGTGCTGAGGGATGGCAAAGTGGCTGCCTCATGGTTTGGCACAACACTGACACTCTGGGAATTCACACAAACTGCAGGAAGATCCCAGTCAGCACAGACCGCCCTCACATACGGCCATTGCAAGGTACTTTTAGTATCTTCGGCACAGTTACACTCCACCAGCCCTCTGCCAATAGTTTTGCTTGTCCCTGAGCATATAAGGCGTATGATTGCCCTCTATGTCACATTTTCAGTCTCAAACAATGTTGCCTCCTACCTTTGATGATCAAGGAATTTGCTTCTGCAGGCATGTTTGCTTTAACAATCCAGCCTCCAGCTTCCTCTGCCTCCTCTCTTTCCCTATCTGTTAACAGATTTTGCTGCTAGCATTGTTGAAAAGGCAGCAGCGGGTGGAAGCTGTGTTGCCATCCAAACCAAATGAGATCAGGACCTTTAATTTCCAGCGAGGCAGCTGTTGTTTACATCACTTTTTCCCCCCCCCTCTCACATGCAGTAATTGGTTCTCACAATGTTCTTGCTCTCCCACACATGTACTCAAACAGGAAGCGAGGGGTGGGAGCTGTAGTGGGGGGGTTTCCTGTTCTGTGTTTCTGAAAACACTCAACTGACACCAAAGCTTTGATCAAAAGATCTAAGCACACAAGTTGGTACACCGAGGTTCAGCTAAGAGTACATATTGCTTACAACAGGAAAAACCTCAGTGCTGCCATGGTTACCGGCACACCGCTGGTGCTTTTCAAGCCTTTTTAGTAAATATTTTCCTAACAGGAACGCGGGCTGTTCTAAAGCAAGTGCAGGGCCATTACAGGAGGTTTTGCTTTCCCGGTGAGCCTGCAGAGGCAGGGTGAGGGCTCTCCCCCAGGGCGCCCGGACAAGTGGAAAACCACAAACTTCGACACGTCTCAGGAGATGAAAGTCACGCTGTTATGAACCTCGGAACAAGGCGGACTAACTTCAGACCCTCGCCCCGCTAGCTCACGGCACCGGGGAGCCCACGGACGAGACCAGCCCCCGCTTCCCGCGGGGCCACCCGGTAGCGGCTGCGGGCACCCAGGTGTGCGGGGGAGCGCCCAGGGGACCCGCACCCTGCCGTGGGCGCACCGCGGCGGGGGGAGCAGCGGTGCGGCCAAGCAGCCCCCGCGCATGCGCCCACCCACACTACAACTCCCACAATGCCCCGCGCGCGCATCTCACGCGCACCCCCTCCCTACTTCCTTCCCCGCCGCACCTGGCGCATGCGCACATTTCCCTATGGCTCCAAGATGGCCGACGCAGCGTCCGGTAGCTCTGGCACGGTAACGGCGGCTCCTCGTCGGGACGCGGGGCCGTTGGGGAGGGTGTCTCCCGCGGGGGGACAGGCGGAACGGCAGCGACCTGTTTGTTCTACGGCGCTGAAGCGCCTGGGGCCTGTCCGGGGAGCTTTAAGGCGGAGGCTGAAGGGAGGGAGGCGCTGATTGGTTGAATTGCCGGAGGGAGGCGGGGCTCGGCAGCGGGGCTTGATTGGCTCGAGTTCTTCCGCTCGGATTGGCCGGCGAAGGGGGGCGCGAGGCGGGGCTGCCCGTGGGGCGGCTTTTTTAAAGGGGCCGCGCCCCAAAGGGCGTTCTGCTTTGGGTGGTGCCTGCGGCGCCGTGTCTACATGTATGTAGTATGCGTGTGTGTATATACATATCTGTGTGTCTGTATATCTCTATGTATGTGTATATCTGTCTGTATGTGTGTCTATCTGTATGTGTGTATATCTATCTGTATATGTATAGATCTGTGTGTGTATACATATGTATATTTATGTATATATATGGGTATACATATGCATGTGTGTGTATACATGTATGTGTGTGTGCATGCGTGCAGTGGGGGACAGGCAGGGTCGGCCCCTGTCCTTTGAGCACAAGCAGCACGTAGGCAGCCCTTCCTTCAGCCCTACAGTGTGTTCCAGAGCCCATCCCAGGGCAGTGCCCCGCAGCCCGGGGGTGCCGGGGGCAGGATCCTCACCCTTCCCAGTACCCGCTGCTGGGCAAGCATTGCTCAGGCCTCACTGCTGCCCTGGGGTCTGTAACACAGCAGGGAGGTGGCTTCATTTCTCTGAGGTCTCGATTCGGGGTGGGGGTCTGTGTCCGCAGAGGTCGGGCAGCAAGCATGCCACCACGCCGGCGGATAACTACTACCTGGCTCGGAGGAGGACCCTGCAGGTGGTGGTCAGCTCCTTGCTCACCGAAGCCGGCTTCGAGAGCGCTGAAAAGGCGGCGGTGGAGACGCTGACGGAGATGTTACAGAGCTGTGAGTATCCAGCTTAGTGAGCATCCAGCAAAGTCACACTAGTCCCCTGAAGTTTCTTGTTTCTCAGTTTTCAAGATGGCCTTTGCTCTTTCATTTTTTTTTGTTTTTTTTTCCTTCCATTTTTATTATCTTGTTAATGACGTGGTCGCTGTCTGAATTGAATATGTGCTGGTGGTTTTTTTTTCCCCCCAGATATTTCTGAAATTGGAAGGAGTGCGAAGTCCTACTGTGAGCATACAGCGCGAACGCAGCCTACGCTCTCTGATATAGTGGTTACTCTAGTGGAAATGGGTGAGTAGATGACTGGTCCCACTAATTCCAGCTGTCTGCATTGCAGAAGATTTGGGTGTGCTGCGTTGGTAGGGAAATCTGTCCCCATGTTTCTGGTGTTTGTGTGATGCCCGCTGTTCTGGGCCTCATGCTGGTGCTTGGATATTGCTGCCGTGGAGGTGGTATGAATAGATAGAGTGTGTGATTTTCTTCCTCATGTAATTTGGAGCTCTTGGCAAAATTCTGGAGAAGTCTAAGAGAAGGGATTTTTGGCAGGATAAACTCCTGGTGTGATTTCTGTTTCCTTTTTTTGTATTTCAGGGTTCAATGTTGAAACGCTTCCTGCGTATGCCAAGCGCTCCCAGAGGATGGTCATCACTGCCCGTATGTGGGAAATCCTTTCCTTCTTAGGCAGGAAACTGGAAGTAATTTGGCATTCCTCTCTGCTGGCATCCAGAGAGCTCCTGCTTTTCTGACGGATGATGCAGTCCAGTGCTCCTGGACGTGCAGTTTGTGTTAAGGATTCCTGTAATGTCTGTGTAATAGGTGAAGGAAGGTACCCTCTGCCGAACCACTTGCCTTTGCTTCAGCAGCATCATTGCACATGAGAATCCTCAAGATGGTTTTGTTCTTCCTGTGGAAGAGAGAGGGGTCAATAAATCCTTATTCCCTTTTGGGATGCCAAACACAACCTGAAACTACTGTTCATGGGATGTGCTCTGTCCCTTTTATAGGACATGGAGACATGGGCCACAGCTCTAGTATACGCTGGCACTTTATGCCTATCTCTTGGCAGAATGAAGCTGGCTGATTTGTGTGTGTGCATTTTTTTTTTTAACTGTAGCTCCTGTGACAAACCAGCCTGTGACTCCCAAAGCCCTGACAGCTGGACAGAACAAGCCACATCCATCCCACATTCCTGGCCATTTCCCTGAGTTTCCAGATCCTCACACTTACATCAAGACACCAGTGAGTGAAAAAAGACATCTGTGCCATTTGGGGTCTGTCTGAAGTCAATGACACCAGAAGTGGTGTATAAATATTTTACTGTAGTGCTGGTACTGTTTATCCAAAAGGTCATTGATATATTGCTTGTTGTTTGCGGGTTGCCCTTGATCTGTGTATGTTTAAGATCAATGCTTGCCTGTAGCATCTGCATCCTAGTAGTGTTCTGAACTTCAGCTGTCTGCATTGCCTCCACTAACGGTGTTCCTCCTTGCTCCACAGACATACCGGGAGCCAGTATCTGATTATCAAGTCCTACGGGAAAAGGCAGCATCTCAACGGCGCGATGTAGAAAGAGCTCTCACACGTTTCATGGCTAAGACAGGAGAAACGCAGAGTCTCTTCAAAGATGATGTTAGCACATTCCCATGTGAGTTATCTAGGACACTTTGTGCAGTAAATGACAGCTGTCTAACTGAGGAGCAGGAAAAGAGTGTGTGTGTTTAAATCCAGAACCAGTCAAAGTGTTTGGTCTCCAAGTAACTGGTTGGCTTTGTGCTTCATAATCTCTGAGTGGAGGAGTCTTCTCCCAGCTTGCTGACTGTGTCCTTTTCCCTAACCCTAGTGATTGCTGCCAGGCCTTTCACTGTCCCCTACCTGACAGCTCTTCTCCCCTCTGAGCTGGAAATGCAGCAAATGGAAGAAACTGATTCATCTGAGCAAGATGACCAGACAGACACCGAGAACCTCCCCCTGCACATGAGCACGGTACGCCCAGCCTGAGACATCAAGGTCTCTTGGGCCTGACTTCCTTAAACACATGAAACCTGGTTCTTTTGCCTGTCTTCCTTGCAGCTGGGCAGAGTGGGTGGAAAATGACAGCGTGGGTTGCGTTTTACCAGGTGTAAATGACTAAATGTTGTCATGGTTCTTTAACTTTCTGCAGGGTGCAATGCCAAATGAGGCTGGATCATGAGCTTTCAGTAAAACCTTCATTTCTTTCAGGGAAGAGAGGATTGTCCTAGGATCCCACGCTGTTCCTGAAGGGGATCTTCTTGTGTTAGAAATCAGGAGCCCTCACCTTTAATGCAGCTTTTTGTGTGCTGCTGTTTATCTTGGCTGCTGATTCTGTTTTGCCCATAGGTTATGTGGTTTGAACTTCTAAGCCTTATTTAGCCTAACTTTGGGTTTTTATGCTTTCGTTTTTTTTAATGTGACAGGATGATTCAGGACCTGAAAAGGAGAACACTTCAGTGTTACAGCAGAACACCTCCCTGTCAGGCAGTCGGAACGGGGAGGAAAATATGATAGACAATCCCTACCTCCGGCCAGTGAAAAAGCCCAAGATCCGCAGAAAGAAGTGAGGTGTAGCCAGCTGGCTGCTCAGACGAAGAGAAACCTGGAGGGTTCACCTCCGCTGCTGTGGGTGAAAGGCATGGAGCAAGACAGAAGAGGCAATCCGGCTGAGTGGCAGAAGCAGAAGAATGATCTCTCTCTGCCTAGTGAAGTACACTCTCAGCCCAGTTTGCAATGCTCCCTCTTTCCCCGCTGCTCTCCTGCTGACTTGAAACAGTCAATGGTCAATTACCTTAAAAGCGTTGAAGGCCACTGGGTTACAGATGGGAATTGTCTCGTTTGCTTTGGTTTGTTCTCGCTGTTGGCAGGATTTACTCTCAGAAGAGATGGGGGACACAAAGGTTCTTGCTGCTCAGTGCTTCCCAGCAGGCTCTGCAGAATGCAAAGGCATTAATTCGTTTGTGGCTGGCTGGCAGGCTAGGAAAGAAACTTCTGCAATCAACCTTGCCTGGCCTTATAATCTGAGGAACATGTATTAACAGAGGCAGAAAAATCCCAGAGAGGTTTCTTTGGATTCTTGGCAGGTAAAAGCAAACAGACTTTTCTTTTATAAACTAAAGGTGTCTGATGTGTTGGTAAGAGAGTGCAGTGTAAATACAGAGCTAAGATGGCATTTTATTCTCACTTTTCTGACTGCAGCTGCACTTCTAACTTAAAAGCTCCAAGTGTGGTGTTTGTTCTGCTTTGAGGTTATTTTTTAGCAGTATGAATGGCAAGATTTAACAGCTGCTTTGGGCTATTTTTCAGTTCTGTTGTTAGTTTCACCACAGCACAACTCCTTTGAGAGTTCACGCCTTCACCAGCTGTATTGAAAGATGCTGTGCTGAAAAACTTGGAATATGGAATAAAGATGTATTGATTGTAGTCTGCAAGGCCATGCTATTGATAGCACTTTTTTATTTTGTCCATTCTCAAATACAGACATTTATTAACAGCAGTTGCTCCTTTTTTTTCCCCCTTTATTTCCCCAGAGCAGAAGACTTCATTTCAGCAGTGAAAATGACTGGTGATGGGAGTATTGTAATTGTTAGCTGCTTCTGGAGGGCTTTGCTTTAATTTTCATTCAACCTTTACTTAGGCAAAATATGGGTCAAATTTCTTTGACAAAAGACTCCTGGACAAAAGTTTGGTCCAGTCTCTCAAGCATCTCTTCTGGATGAAAATGGGGTGCTGGGAGAGGCAGCAAAACTGCCTGCTACAGACTGCCAGGCAGCTCCTGGTTTCCTAGAGCAGTAGCTGAATGCAAGAAGTCTGTTGCAGTCACCAGGGAGATCAGAGTTATGTGTGTACACGTTCACCTCTATTTAGTTAAGGCATCCTCCCAGGCCTTTCTCTTACACTGTCACCCAGGGAAGAGGAAGATAAAAAGGAGTAATTGTTTCAGTGAGAATGGAGGTGTTCCTGCCAAACAATCTGAAATCAGATCTCTAGCAAAAAAGTCCTGCATGTGCCATTGTCTCTTCTGCTGGTGCCTTGGTTGTACAGAATAAAAATGTACAGAGACATTGTGTATGTATGTATATATATAAATTTATATCTTTTTTTACTTGGATTAAGCATTTTTCGTAATGAGAAAATCCCTCGCTGGGTAGGGGAAAAATGTAGAATGAAAATAGTAATTTTTATGTTAATAATAAAAGAAATTTTATCTCCTACAAGCAAAACTGGCTGAGTCCTTAAAGTTTTAGGAGTTGAAAAGCACCAGAATGTGCCTGAGTATGTGTTCTCTGTACAAAGTTCTTACAGAGCGGTAGGAAGTCTAGTTCTTCCCTCTGCATTTCTTCCTGTCTCCACAGCAACACTTGATAGCTGAGAAGGTTGGTAATTTTCCAACAAAAACTTTGGTTCATGTCCTGGTTTTGCGATAAAATTTATAGAATCACTTTTCTGTTACATTTTGTTTCAGTTTGTGACCAGCTGTGGGATGTTGATCAAAGCCATTAGCAGTTAAAGCCAGGGCAGCTGACCCAGGCTGGCCCACAGGTGTATTCTATAGCATTAACATCAGGTTCATTATAAATGGGAAAGCTTGGGGATGCTGGGGGCACTTTGCTCTGCTCTCTTCTCTTCTCCTTGGCTGTGGTCCCTGGAAGAACTTGCCACCATGCTGGGGGCTAAGTATTAATTTTGTGTCTTTTGTATTAGCATTGACATTGTTTTCTTTATTTTATTAAATCTGTTTAAATTTTAACCCATGAGTCTTCCTCCTTTTCCCAATTCCCTTTCTTGGTTGGGGAAAGGGACATTGGGTGATATAACAACTGCTTATTGTTCAGCCCTGGGTGCAGGCTGAATAAAGACAGTTTGTTAGAAGTATGTTCAGTGAGGATAAAGTGCCTTTTGAAATACCATCAGTTCTACAAAAGCCTTTAGTAGAAGGCTTCTCCAATCACAGGTGGAACATGAGGTTGAGAAGGAGTGCAGAATCATAGATACTGCTTACTTTCTTTTACATCTTCTATGTGTATTTTTCTCTTGATTAGAAAACCAAGAAAGATGGAGTATGTGATACCAGCAATGAATACAAAAGTGAAGCCTTAAACACCCATAAACCCCAGGTCTTAGGACAGTACAATTTCCAGTGAGCCATACCCCCTCCTTCAAAAGCTTGCACCAAAAGGGGCAACTGTGAATCAGTAAGTCCATCCTTTTTTGACAGCTGTAGCTACAAAGCAGTCTCTTGTGGTTGGGAGGGAAGGGGCCAATGTGCCTAGAAAAGACAGGTCATGAGCAGCTGTAGTTGCATGTATGTGAGACTACTCGAAGACTGAAAGTGGGAAATTGGAAGAATGCCTTTTGGTTTTATAGCTGAAATTGGGCTACATGTGAAATTTGCTACAGAAACAGCTAAACAGACCCAGAAAATTTGAAAGCCTGCATTGTGACTGGTAGTTATACTGAGAATAAATGTTGCCTGCTCTTAGTTCTCCCCTGAGATTGAATCAAGCTTGTGATCAGGCAGATTAAGTCTGTGTGTGAAGGTTTGTAAACATTTATAGAAATCCCTAGGGTCTGAGCTGTACATTACAGAAACAACTGATGGTGAATACCAGCACCTTTCTGTTTCAGACTAAATTTATTCTTGTGGCCAGGTTCTTAATTAGCAGCATGTTGCTTGCTCCTTGCTTGAGAATATCTTCTTCATGTTAGTAGAGAAAAAGCTAGTAATGCAAATCTGTATCTTGCAGGCCGTCTGCTCTAACCTGTCCCAGCACAGCCTCTTTCCCTAGGATGTTTGCTGTGTGCTACTTTAATATAGTTGCTGGCTGTGCACAAAGCGATTATACTCTCTCTGAATATACCTGAAGGCAGTGCAGGGCTGTGCCACGTATGCCCCCACGTTTCTCAGCTCTCCTCAGGCTGTGGGTGAACCCCTGGGCTCGGCCTGGAGCATCTTGGAGATGAGGGGATGGTGGTGAGGAGGCTGGGGAAGGCAGGTGGTCGCTAAGGAGAAGATGGTGGAGTTAGCTCCCAGTGCTGAGCAGCCGAGCCACCCTCTAGCTGTGTTAATTTGGCTACTCTCCGGTGCCAGGGAGGGCTGAATTTTGGGGAGAAAAGCCCCCTGTGGTGAGGGAAGCCATGCTGGGGAGAGTGGTGAGGTGTTCGAGAAAATGGCCACCAGCCCCACCTGGGCTGAGGGAAGCCAGGCCCACGGGTGCTGTGCGTGGGCCCCGGCGGCACCCAAACACCCGCAGAGGCAGCAGATGCCAGTCGCGATACGAGGTAAGCACAACTTGTGACAAGAAATCCCTTTTTCTTAAAAATGGTTTTATTTGGGGAAGCTGGGTAGTGTAGATGAATGTCTCCACGAGTGGGTGGGAAGCAGAGGCGAGGCCTGAGCTGGTCTGCTGAAAGGGGAGGATGTGTGGCGGCAGCCCTGGCTCCTCAGCTGTAGTATAAACTCAGGTAGGCCAGTCGGTTCCGGTGTTTTCTGAATTCTTTATCTATAGTCAGCTAAAAGACAACTACCATCTGTTAGATATTAGCAGTGGCAACTGCTTCAGAAAAGCACAGGAAGATGTGACATGGTGTTGAGAACCTTAACCCATGTTTTAAGTCAGGAAGGTTTAATTTTCAGCAGATACATGGGGAAGTCTCTGCTCTGGTTCTCTCACTTTGTGGATGGAAACTTCCAGAGCAAATTGCTTAATAGAAGTTTTTGTTGAAGGACTGTAACCGTTTTTGCAAACCAGCATTTAATGATAGATAATCACTTTGTATCTTGTGCCCCAGGCTAGTACAGCCATGTACCCAGCAGGTCAGTGAGGAAAAGATGACAAAAGGTAGTGCAAATGTGTTGAAGTAATAATCAGATTTCCTTTGTCAGGAGCGTTAAGCCAGGAATAACATCCCCTCATCCCTGTCCTTACCTTCTGTACCTCCATTTTTAGGAATCTCTGTGCTGGCATCGGCACTGCAGACCAGTCTGGAGACCCAAACTTCATTGGCCAAGTGACTTTTTTGTGTAATTGCTTGTCTACTTTGTAAGTCCCAGGTCTAAAGAAAACAGGCACAAAATACCTCATTTCTGGAGCTGGTGTATGATGTTTCTAATACCAGAATTTACCAGCTCTGCCTCGATCCATGGGAGAAATGCATGTTGTGGTATTCTAGTTGTCATGCTAAGTTAAAGACTAAAGCAGGGGAGCTTTTTGAAAACAAAAAAGCATTACTGAGAACTTAGCTATCTCCCGTTTGTGTCTTAGTATTTCTCTCTGGTAGTACTCCTGCTTGTTATTAAAAGTGTAAGAAAATGAGTTACATTACCCAGGGAAAAATTCTTTATCTGAAGGCTTATCTGGAAATCGTGGTGTCTTAATGGAAAATGGAGCATAGGCAGGCTGGCATTTTCTCTCATTCTTCCATAATGACTGGTGCGTTCCTGGGCCAGGAGTCTCAGTCTGCAAGAGAAAGTTTCTATACAGAAGATTTTGTTCTGCAAACCATTCCTACATGCTCTGATCAGCAGTCAGCTGGGCATTACAGACCTGCTCTTCAGTGCATGCTTTGGCTACTCTGATAGTGTAAAAAAAATCAGAATGAGTCAGCTATGCACTCTACTCCTTACCCAATGTGTCCTGTGATGTCTCTCCTAATATATTGTTATTCTAGAGAAGCTGGGCCAGAAAACATAGTGTGTTTGTTCAGGTAGTATAGCTGAGCTCCCTCCCTGATTTTGCCTCAATGTGTACATTTACATGAGTGTGTGACACAAAGGAATGGGTATATACAAATGCATGTGTCGATGTTGTCAGAGCTCATATGATCAGTCATCAGTCTCTAGGCTCAACACCTCCCACTAGGCTATGTTTAAGAAGATCTGTAGCTACTGTATATATTATGTTGGAGGCAGCGCCAGCAGATGTGATGGAAACTGATTGATAGTCTATGTTGGGAATAGGCTACAAATTCTTGCAAAGCTGCAGCTCTGCCACTTTGAAGTGTGCTTTTCTTACCTGTGGCTCTGGTCTGAAACGCCGGGCTGTTCTTGCTCCTATCACATAGCCTTTCGTGCTCAGTGGTTTGTTTTCCTGAGAGTAGATAAGGCTGCTTCTCTGTGATTCAAAAGCAGAAGTATCTTACTGACATTTTTTTAAGACAGCATTTGCATGGGGGAAGGGCAGAAGTACGTGAGCAGCAGACATTACGTTATTTCTATTAATTCCTCTAGTTTCTCTCTAATGAGGAGTGCTAGGGCAGCTGGAGCTTTGAGGACTGGTATGTATGGAAGGGGAGGGAAATTTCTTTTTCTAGCTCTATGTGGAGACCTTGTACAATGGGTTTGCAGAGCAGGTGTGGGGGACTCCGTGTCTGGCTGGCCATGGTCCTACTGCTCCTGTACTGTGAAGGAAAAGCATGAAAAGTGAACAACTTACCTCTTGACTCAGGTAACAGCCTGGCCCAAGCGAAGGGTCTCCCCTGATAGCTATTAGCTGGATTCCCAACCTGTCTGGGGCGTGGTGGAAAGGGAATATATTCCGCTCTTGACGTGACCCAAATGAGATCTGCTTCTGCACATCTGTGACATCAGGAGAGAGAAATATCAACAGTGGAGATGACCGCTTGCTGCTTTTCTTCCTTCTTAAGTGTCTGCTGCTCTCTGCCTGAGACCAACTATCCCATTATCTCCCAGATGGGAATTTCCCCTGGCCCTGGATATTTCTGAGGGGTCTGCCCTTCAGATGCCTGTTCCCTCCTGCTACAAAGGCTTCTTTTTCCCCAGCCTGAGCAAAGAGTAACCTAGCAGCCCTGTTGTGGGGACGGTTGCTGGGGAAGCCTGATGCCACCAGGGAGCTGCGTGAGAAGGAAAGCCCTCATGCCCACAGCCCCCCTGGGTGCATGCACCTTGCACTGCTCACCTCTCTGCTCACACTCTGCGGCCATGCTGCCCTGCCAGCCCTCCGGATGTGTGTGTACTCCCGTTGCTATAGACACGGGCACAAGGGGTGCTGGAGGGAATGCTGGTGATGTCAGCACCTGAAGGGTGCAGGGAAAAGAGGAGGTTTAATAATGTCCCTCTGGATTGTGCTGGGCTGGCTCCTCTTTCGGGGAGCTGCTGTTTTCACACTGTAAGTCAGCAGGGGAGAGGTCTCTGGGGAAGCAGTCTGTAGGGTGTGCTGTCAGGACCCTTGTGAGATCTCCCTTGTGGCACAGCCTGATCTGCCCCGTTTTCTGCTCTCTGTCATTTTGCCTGGGCCTGGCTGTCAAGGTAGGGCAGCAAGAAACCCCTGGAAAATGCCACACCGAAATGAAGCCCAGCTTGTGCATTCAGGCCCTTCCCTGAGCACAAGTGTGAGTATCATGAGAGAATCAGGGAGCATCAAAGTATTGAGTGAGATGAGTTGAAACAGTGAGGATCGTTGCTTTTGCAGAACACTTTATTTAATCATTTGATGCAATTATATCAGAGGGATCTTTTTGCTGTAATAGCATTGGTATCTTCATGGCCAGTTGCAGCAGGAGCAGCTGGTATCAAAGACAAGGCCGCTCTGGCAGCTCTCCTGAAAGGTTTCACCATTAACGCAGTTGTAGAAGGAGCTCTTGTTGGTTGGATCTGCATAGAGGCCGCTGGCTTTGCCAGCACAGAAGTTGCTAACACCAGAGCCACTGTTTGAGCTCTCAGTTCCATGTGTAGTACAGGGAGCCTCAGTGACTGTAGTACTGGGAAGACTGGGGTGAGCTGACGGCACACAGTCTGAAATAAAAGCAGGAAAGGGATTATTTTTGTGTTGACAGTCTCTCAGCCCTCCCCTCCCTCCACAGGCCCTTTAGTGGTGGGGTCAGCTATTAAAGTGTGTTCCCCCAAAGTCTGGCCTGGCTCATGCCAGGCCTTTGAAACATCTGGACCCAGGTCCAAGTTATAATGTTCCTCTTTCATCCCAGGGGATGTAGAGTGAAGGCATCTTTCCAGGGCAATCTCTAGTTGTGGCTTCCTCAGAAAGCCTTTATCCACCAAGGCTCCAGAGATAAAGGTTCGTGGGTCTCTGAAGCCCTGCGTCAGCAGTGAGCTAGGGAGTCACCTTCAAGAAGCACACGCTACTTGAGCTACTCACTGTCATTTTTCAGACCAAGACCGTTCTTCAGGGTGGTGATCAGGGGGTATTTGCCCTCCTTGCAGAAAGTGCCAGTGTAGTCATCCATATCAATGGTCCAAACCATAGCACCTCCAAAGTTGTTCTTCTTCAGCCAGTCAACCTGTTCAGTGCCAGGGGAGAAATCCCAGTTAGTCCTGGGACCTGCTCCTGCAGAAGGCCTCCTGCCTTGTTATTAGGACGGCCACATCCCACCATACCTTGATGTTGAAGCTCTTGATGTTGTCATAGCCAACCCATTCACTGCCCTTGTAGGCATAGGGCACGTCCTGGGGGGCATCCCAAACCTGGGTGGCTCCAGAATTCAAGAGAGTGCAGATCTAGGGAGAAGGGCCAAGTGTTGGAATTTCATTGTATATCATACAAAAATGGAGAAGTCCAAGCCCTGCCATTACCTTGCCTTTATTCTCTAGTTTTCTGTCATTTATCATATCTGAGAATAAGTAACTTTCTTAGCTTTTGTGAAATGAGCTTAAAAAGTTCTATGGCTTACTTGGACACATTAGATACTACTGGGAAAATATCGAGTATAACATCCCCTTCCTACTCCTTGCCTTATGGACACTAGAAATAATACTAGTAATTTCTCTTATTGCCCTGGAGCAATCATCTTTATATTTCAGAAAGGCCTATTCATCTCTACCAACTCTTGCTGCTAAACTGTGAAGCGATATTCAGGTTTTGAATAAGACATTTGTTTTCAGGCGTAGATTTTCTCTACTATTTTAATTTGTTTTTCTTCTGCAATCCTCTGGACATTTTTGTGTCTGAGGTAGCCATTCAGAAAGCTCCATGGGTGCCTTCCCTAGAATGATTTGAAAAATAAATGTGATTAGAATACACACATACCTCAAAGTAAGCCAGTGACCCAGCCTCCTGTGTATAAGGTCCAGCCGGACCAGGCCCTGATGCTGGTGCATCAAGACCATTGGTAGATGGGTTTTGCAGTGTGAAAGTATTTCCATAGGTTGCGAATCCAACAACTAGTTTCTCAGCTGGGGCACCATTGCTCTTCCAATAATTCATAGCGTAATCCTATAAGAAAACATCACTGTTCAAGTCTTTGACAGGATTTGTAGGCGGGATATGAACTTCTAAACTTCTCCTCACTGCTGTGATCACAGACCTGAGATTTGTGACACAGTCTCACAAAATGTACTTACGACATTGAAGTAGATGTTGTCACCAGTGTCAGATGGGCCTTTGTACAGAGGGCTGTTCTCCCCTGTGCGTCCATCCCAGGAGCCGTGGAAGTCATAGGTCATCACGTGGAAGTAGTCCATGTACCTGTGGAGAACATTGCACACATCTATCTCCTGGTCTGTTCAGTCACCCAGACTTGATTGTTTCTTTTAGCTGGCCATTTATCCCACCACATCCCTGCCATGTCCCCACTGTCTGCATGTCTGGGTTCCTCAAGATCTTTTCGGAGCTGGCCTTGTAAGTGCTAAAGGTAATTCTCTCCTCCAGAGGGAGGCAGAGGTCAAGGCAGAGTGGGAGTTGTGCTGGTATTCTGGGAACTGAGAGATGCTCCCTGATGGCATTGAGTGGCTGGAGCCAGCCTGTTGTTATGCTCACCTTCCTGAGATGTCCCCTTCCCCACCAAACAACCACCACTCACAGAGTTCTTGCCTTATGCAAAAGAGTAGGGACCCCACATGCAGAAGCTGGTTTCTGCCAGATAATGGTGCAGTTTCCCTTAACTGCTTGAAAGAAAACCACTTGTCACAGAAATTACACAGAATCACAGAATGTTAGGGATTGGAAGGGACCTCGAAAGATCATCTAGTCCAATCCCCCTGCCAGGGCAGGATTACCTAGACCATATCACACAGGAACGCGTGTTTGCTACTCACTTTCCAAGCTCAGCAATCTGGTAGCCAGTCTGAATGGTGGAAACTCCTGCAGAAACAGCAGCGGTGATCAAGAGACGGGGCTTGTTGACCTGTTTGGCTTCCTGCTCAAAGGCTGCCAGCATTTCCTGAGGGATGCCAAGAAACAGCTCTCAGTGTGGACTCTCTGGGCTCAGGCTTCGCAGCCAGAGCTGTGCAGAGCAGGGGGCTCGACCACAGCCTTTTGTTTCAGCCTACCTTAATCAGGACGGTAAAGAGAGCCTTGTCCTGGGACGGGCTGCCCCTGGACCCAGGGTATTCCCAGTCAATGTCTAGCCCATCAAATTGATACCGGCGCAGGAATTTGATGACTGAGTTGATGAAGGTCTGGCGGTTCTGAGGTGTGGAAACCATTGTGGAGAACCTAGGGAAGCAGAGCAGGACAGAGATGGGGTTTGGTTGGTGCCTCTTTCTCCCTCTCCCTCCCTTTCCAGAGTGCTGTTATGGGAAGGAGATGGTATAAACTTACTTGTCGGTCCCGAAATTCCATCCTCCGACAGAGAGCAGAGTCTTCAGATTTTTATTCCTGCAAAGGGAGGGACAGGAGCATGTTTCACTTCAAGGCATGGTTTAGTCTCCCAATTTCTAACATTATACAACAGCCCAAAATAAAGCACAGTGCTCTTGCTTCTCTTGAAAATGTCTGGTGTAGCTGCCTTGGTAGGCCGTGAACTTTTGGTGTAAAACTCAAAGAGCAAGTCAGCAGTGCACTGAGTCACTGTGACCCCGGAGGATCAGTGCTGGCAGCCAGCCCTCCCTTTCCCTCCCTGTCACTATCTGCCTCTTCTTCTTGGCATCCCTTGACTGTGGAGTGGCTGCCATTGTGCAGAGAAGAGATGCTGAGGAACGGGGCAGGCCCTGAGAGGGAGAACAAGTGATGCCCTTTGCTCTCGGTACGTACTGGTTCTTCAGGCCGTTGAAGGATTTGTAAAGGGTCTCGTCGTTCCATTCGATAGTTGTGATCTCGTTGTTGGCCATCCCAGCAAAGGCGTATAGCAGGTGAGTGCACAGGCATGGGTCGATGTTGTCAGGCATGTATTTTCCCACGCCAGGCCTATACTGGGCCCAGTTGGTGAAGTAACATGTCAGCACATAGGCAGTGCCTGCAGAGAAACAGAGGAGGTGGGGTAGAGTTGGATTGCACTGAAGAGATACGAGTAACTTCAGGCAGAGTATCATAACTAGATCTGATCAGAAGTGAGACAATCTGTTTGACCTGCCTTTGAAAGCTTCTGCAAAGACCAAGCTAGTGGCTGTGCTCATGCTTTGTTCAAGCTGAGCAAGAAGGGGCTGCTATGAGGAAGCTTGCACGAACGAAAGCAACATGTTTGCATTTTAGGTTGAGCATGCCATGCTTCATGAAGCTTTTGTCTTCAGAGTCACCATCACTGTGTGCCTGCCTCTCCTTCCTCCTCGGTGGCTAGTAAAAGTATTAGCTAGTGAGTCTGTTCCAGTTGCCTGCATGTGCCAAAACTGGGAAGGGTTTGGTAGAGTTGTTTTTTGGGTAGAAAGCACATACCTATCTGGGCGTTCAGCAGGAGGACCAGACCTTCAAAGAGAAAAGTGTGGGATTAGTCTTTGAGCTGAGCAATACAGAGCTGTCATGCAGGACTAGACTGAACCCAATATAACCTGTACCCCAGGTCACTGTTCATTCTGAGGGAAGTGGAGACTGATACAAATAAATCATGTTTCGTCAAAAGCCTAATCTGAATTTGCTTGAAATTGTTTTTTCTTGAAAAAACACACAAGAATCTGGTTTCTCAAGCATAGGTCAGTCGAGTGTTCATATGGAAGAGGGTACAATTTGTCGAATGAGTTCATGTAGAAATATAGAAAAGAAACTGAATTCACAGTGCAGTATTTTGATTTTTTTTGGTGCACTTTGTGATCAAAAAGCACTTTTTAATTTCAATTAGCAATGAATTTATTCATTTTTAAAGCATAAAATATCCGCGAGTAGTACTGAAAAATATAACTATGCCCCCTGAACATAATTACTATATCTTTTCTTTTGACAGGAGAGTGAAACGTCTTTAACTCAAAAAAACCCTCTTGTATAACCACCCAGTATAGCGACACATCCACAAATATTCATCATAAAGGAAGAGGATGAAGTTACAAAGCTGGACTTACCGGTAAGCAAAATGAGCTTGGCCATCTTTGCATTGGAGGCATTGCATGCAGCCTGCTTCTTGCTTATATAAGCTTCTCTTATTTCATACCAGTCTTATATCAACAAAGATGCACAAACATTACAAAACTTGGTAAAGTTCAGTATCACAAAAACTGATACCAGTACAATGGGCCTTAACACTTCAGCTGCAGCCACCGCTATTATCAGGCTGTGCCATCTCGTAGTGCTGCAAGAATAATTGAAGAACAGATTAGATGGCCTTTCTCCTTAGAAATTTTGCTTACAGCAACAGGCTTTGTGTCAACACTGGTGATTACACAGTGGTAGGTGGCTGAAGTGTTCACCTTGCGCTGTCATTGTGTCTGCCCGGAGGTGGTAGGCTCTGCCAAAGCAAAGGTGGTTGACAAGGGTTTTGTCTCCTTGGCAGGGGCTGTCAGCGAGGCAGGACTGAGGAGGGCTTAGGCTCAGAGCAATGGGCTTTTTGGGGGACCCAGGAACTGGGCTCACTTGCTGTAGGCAAACTGTGTGTCGGGACCCAGGAGGCTTTGTGATCTGAGCTGTCTTGCCCACACCATCTGAGGTGGTGTCACTTCAGGGAAGCAGAGAGGGCTTCCTGGTGTCCCGTCAGTAAAGGAAACCAAGACAGCTTCTGCCAGGTCATTCTCCCACTTATTAAAATAATTTTCTTCAGGGAGAAGCACTATTTCTTGGAGGTCAAGCTCTACGAGAGGGACACCAGGGACAGAGCATCATGCAGGTGGCATTTCTTCCCACACTTATTCCCTCCTCTTCTTTGTCAGCTGTTTCCTGAACTGAGAGACCTCTGTGTTGCCCAGCGTTCACGTCTTGCCTTAGCTTTCTGTGAAGCTCCATAGGGAGAAATTACCTGAAGGTTTTTTATTCTGTATGACCTTGTCAGCAGTCATTGTTGTGAAAGGCTTTTTTTAAAAAACAATGTATCTGTTTTAGCTCAAATGCCTCATTTTAGTGCTTGCAGGATGCAATGTCTTTCTTCTAAGCATATCTCAATGGGATATTATAAAAGGCAGTTAGAGATGCTGAAAATGGCATTTTTAACTCATAAGATTCTGTCTGCACACTAGGCCCTGCCAGGGCTTTTGCAAGTGGTAGAAAAGGACACAGTGTGCACATGACCAGTTGCTCTGCACTGATATGTTGCTCAATTCCTGTTAAGATGATGTGAAGGTGAATTTCCAGTAGGTCACTGAGACTTGGTTGAATAAGTGCCTGGAAAATGCCCTCAAAGTTGCCCATATCACATCTTGGCACTGAAGCCGTTGACCTGCTGTTAAAGTTCATCAGCCTTCTAGATTATGTGTATGGAGTGGATGAAACGTGGTGGATGATGAAGGAGGTTTGTCAGAGTCAGGCATGGCGCTTGCACAGCCTTGCACCCATCTCCTGCGAGATCTGTCTGACAACTGACTCTCTCTCTAAAACCTGCTGGTTTCCCCAAAGACCTTGGCCATCCCGGCCTTGCTAACCTTGGTGTACACAAGCCACTGCTTTAGAGAGGCCGATTTGTTCTCCCTGCCCTGGCGATTAGGTGGGTCACTGTGGAAGGCTAAAGTGGGGAGAAAAGTAAAGGTCAATGCAATGGCGCTGTGTGTTTTGGAGAGCCCTATCCTAACCCTTATCTGGCTGCAGAGGTACGGGTATGGGGCTCCTGGTACAGGGAGATTGGAGCTGGCAGCCGGTACAGGCGTGCTGATGGGAGCGTTACAAGAGCCAAGGTGCGTGTTAACGATGCGGAGACGTGTATTAGGTAGATGAGTCCTTGGCTGGGTGTATGTATATGAAATTTGGATTTCCATGTGAAGCCAGGCTGCAAAGATGCTGTTGAGCTGGCTTAAATGCGTTCTGTTTGGTTTTTTTTTTTTTTAATGTGAGAAGCTGTGTGATTTTGCCAGTAAAATCCTGGGGAGAGCTCTGCCTGTTTTGGGCTGCTGATCTGATGTTCCTCACTGCAGGCGGACAACTGACTACCGCCATGGAGACAATCTGTTGCCAGTATGTTTTTTCTTAGTGTGGAGTGGTGTTCTTGGAAATTCCTTGGGAATTTTCCTAAGGGAATTTATCTCAGATACGTCTGCATATACGTACACATGTATAGCCTGTGTTGCCAGAGCTCATATGAGTCCTCAGGCCCCAGGCTTAGGACAGGGATTTACCTGCTGCTAGGCTGTGTGTGTGGAGCTCTGTGGCTCCCCTACACTCTGCGATTGGTCTGTGTGTGCCGGTCTAGTACAGCCACAAGCACGTAAAAACCCTTTCCAGCTCTCTCTCCGCTTCGCAGCGTCTGTTTCTGTAAAAAAGATTTATGACCAATGAAGGTGAGGACAAAATCTGCCAACAGTCTACGAATTCTTGCACAGCAGTGGCTCTGGTTCTTTGAAACTTGCTTTTCTTACTTGTGGTCTGGTCAGAAACACTGGGCTGCTCTTGCTGCTATCACAAAGCCTTTCTTGCTCTGTGATTTCTTTTCCAGGGAGTATCTGAGGCTGATTCCCTGTCCTTTAAAAGCAGAATGCTCTTGCTGACTTTTTTATGACAACATTTGCATCAGGGGAAGGGCAGAAGCGCCTGAGCAGCAGAGGAGATCACTCCCACTCATTTCTCTTCTCTAAGCAGAGGCTTTTGAAATGAACCTTTGTTGGGAGAGGAGGAAGAACAGTTTTGCAATTCAGCCCTTAGGCTGCTGCAATGGGGCATGAGGGTCCCTTGCTGCTCAGACCATGGAGAGGACTTTTGGAGCTCTAGGACTCATCAGGAGTCTGCCTGTGAATCGGTACGTGCTCAGCTGAACCATTCCTGCAGCAGGGAGTAACCGATGGCCAGAGCACCAGGGCTGTGGGAGCTTTGAAGACTGCTCCCTGTGGAAGGCAGCTTTTTGAGGAGCAGAATGCTTTTTCCTGGCCAAATGCACAGGCCTTGCTCTGTGGGAGCCAGTGTCCTGGTTGTGCCACCCTGACCCTTCTCTGTGTGCTCTCTCGTGGCACAGCCTGATCTGCCCTGTCCCTTCCTTTTGCTTTTTTTTTCCCTCTTGCTGAGTGCCCCACTGGCACAGCAAGAAAGCCCAGGAAAATGCCCATTTATGGCTGTTTAAAATAAAGAGGTTTGATAACATCCTTGTGGATGGTGCTGTGCTGGCTCCTATTTCAGGGAGCTGCTGTTTTCACACTGTAAGTCAGCAGGGGAGAGGTCTCTGGGGAAGCAGTCTGTAGGGTGTGCTGTCAGGACCCTTGTGAGATCTCCCTTGTGGCACAGCCCGATCTGCCCCATTTTCTGCTCTCTGTCATTTTGCCTGGGCCTGGCTGTCAAGGTAGGGCAGCAAGAAACCCCTGGAAAATGCCATGCTGAAATGAAGCCCAGCTTGTGCATTCAGGCCCTTCCCTGAGCACAAGTGTGAGTATCATGAGAGAATCAGGGAGCATCAAAGTATTAATAGCAAGATGAGTTGAAACAGTGAGGATCGTTGCTTTTGCAGAACACTTTATTTAATCATTCAATGCAATTATATCAGAGGGATTTTTTGCTGTAATAGCATTGGTATCTTCATGGCCAGTTGCAGCAGGAGCAGCTGGTATCAAAGACAAGGCCGCTCTGGCAGCTCTCCTGGAAGGTTTCACCATTAACGCAGTTGTAGAAGGAGCTCTTGTTGGTTGGATCTGCATAGAGGCCGCTGGCCTTGCCAGCACAGAAACCACTTCCACTAGAGCCACCAGTATTGCCACCTGAGCTCCCGCTCCCACTTCCGCTTCCACTTCCACTTCCTTGGCTAGGAGCTTGAGTGATTGGAGGATTAGGGTGAGCTGGTGGCACACAGTCTGAAATAAAAGCAGAAAAGGGATTATTTTTGTGTTGACAGTCTCTCAGCCCTCCCCTCCCTCCATAGGCCCTTTAGTGGTGGGGTCAGCTATTAAAGTGTGTTCCCCCAAAGTCTGGCCTGGCTCATGCCAGGCCTTTGAAACATCTGGACCCAGGTCCGAGTTATAATGTTCCTCTTTCATCCCAGGGGATGTAGAGTGAAGGCATCTTTCCAGGGCAATCTCTAGTTGTGGCTACCTCAGAAAGCCTTTATCCACCAAGGCTCCAGAGATAAAGGTTCGTGGGTCTCTGAAGCCCTGCGTCAGCAGTGAGCTAGGGAGTCACCTTCAAGAAGCACGAGCTACTCACTGCCATTTTGCAGACCAAGGCCGTTCTTCAGGGTGGTGATCAGGGGGTATTTGCCCTCCTTGCAGAAAGTGCCGGTGAAGTCATCCATATCAAGGGCCCAAACCATAGCACCTCCAAAGCTGTTCTTCTTCAGCCAGTCAACCTGTTCAGTGCCAGGGGAGAAATCCCATTTAGTCCTGGGACCTGCTCCTGCAGAAGGCCTCCTGCCTTATTATTAGCATAGCCACATCCCACCATACCTTGATGTTGAAGCTCTTGATGTTGTCATAGCCAACCCATTCACTGCTCTTGTAGGCATAGGGCACGTCCTGGGGGGCATCCCAAGCCTGAGTGGCTCCAGAGTCGAGGAATGTACAGATCTAGGAAAAAGGGGGAGAAAGGGAGAAGTTAGCAAGTGTCCTACAGAAAAGGGCAGTTGGCATTTTCTATTGGTCCATGGGTTAAAAATTCCTTGCTGGGTAGTTTGAAGGGTGTTTGTGTTCCAGGTGGCCTAGGTTTTTAGCAGCATATATACCTCGTAGTAAGCCAAGAATCCAGACTGCCTTGTGTAAGGTCCAGCTGGCCCAGGTCCTGATGTTGGTGCCCCAACAGCGGTGTCAGATGGATTTTGGAGAATGAAGCTATGTCCATAGGTTGGGAATCCAACAAGGAGCTTCTCAGCTGGAGCACCATTGTCCTTCCAGTAGTTCATAGCATAATCCTGTAAAAAAACCACCACAGTTAAAGTCTGTGCCAGGATTCATAGGCAGGAGGATGACTCCTTAAACTTCTGATCACTGGTGTCATGATAATAATCTGTGACACAGTGTTGGAAAATATACTTACGACATTGAAGTAGATGTTGGCACCAGTGTCAGCTGGGCCTTTGTACAGAGGGCTGTTCTCCCCAGTGTGTCCATCCCAGGAGCCGTGGAAGTCATAAGTCATCACATGGAAGTAGTCCAGGTACCTGTGGAGAACATTGCACACATCTATCTCCTGTCCTGCTCAGTCACCCAGACCTGATTGTTCCTTTAGTGGTGGCCATTTATCCCACCACATCCCTGGCCATGTCCCCACTGTCTGAACGTCTGGGTTCTTGAAGACCTTTCTGAGCTGGCCTTGTAAGTGCTGAAGGTAATTCTCTCCTCCAGAGGAGGGAGGAAGAGGTCAAGGCAGAGTGGGAATTGCACTGATATTCTGGGAACCGAGAGATGTTCCCTGATGACATTGAGCAGCCTGTTGTTATACTTCCCTTTCTGACATGTCCTCTTCCCCACCAACCACCGCCCTCGTAGTTTTCTTGTCTTTCGCAAAGGCCACATGCAATGAGGTTGGTTTCTCTTAATGGTTGGTTGCCAGATAATGGTGCAGTTTCCCTTAACCTCTTGAAAGAAAACCACTTGTCACAGAAATTACACCTGAGGGTCTGCTACTCACTTTCCAAGCTCAGCAATCTGGTACCCAGCCTGAATGTTGGAAAGTCCTGCAGCAACAGCAGCGGTGACCATGAGACGGGGCTTGTTGACCTGTTTGGCTTCCTGCTCAAAGGCTGCCAGCATTTCCTGAGGGATGCCAAGAAACAGCTCTCAGTGTGGACTCTCTGGGCTCAGGCTTTGCAGCCAGAGCTGTGCAGAGCAGGGGGCTTGACCAAAGCCTTTTGTTTCAGCCTACCTTAACCAGGACGGTAAAGAGAGCCTTGTCCTGGGACGGGCTGCCCCTGGACCCAGGGTATTCCCAGTCAATGTCCAGCCCATCAAATTCATACTGGCGCAGGAATTTGATGACGGAGTTGATGAAGGTCTGGCGGTTCTGAGGTGTGGAAACCATTGCGGAGAACCTAGGGAAGCAGAGCAGGACAGAGATGGGGTTTGGTTGGTGCCTCTTCCCTTCTCTTCTTCCCTTTCCCGAGTGCTGTTGTGGGAAGGAGATGGTATGAACTTACTTGGCAGTCCCGAAATTCCATCCTCCAATCGCCAGGAGGGTCTTCAGATTTCCATTCCTGCAAAGGCAGGAACAGGAACATGTTTTACTGCAAGTGTCTGGTGCAGCTGCCTTTGTAGGCTGTGAACTTTTGGTGTAAAACCCAGAGAACAAGTCATCAGCCTGCTGAGTAACTGTCACCAGTGTCATCCTCACAGGACCAGTGCTGGCAGCCTACGCTGCCCGGTCCTCCCTTTCCCTCCCCGTCACTATCTGCCTCTTCTCCTTGACATCCCTCGACCTTGGAGTGGGCTGCCATTGTGCAGAGAAGAGATGCTGAGTAACGGGGCAGGCCCTGAGAGGGAGAACAAGTGATGCCCTTTGCTCTCGGTACGTACTGGTTCTTCAGGCCGTTGAAGGATTTGTAAAGGGTCTCGTCGTTCCATTCGATAGTTGTGATCTCGTTGTTGGCCATCCCAGCAAAGGCGTAGATCAGATGGTCGCACAGGCATGGGTCGATGTTGTCGGGCTTGTATTTGCCCAGGCCAGGCCTATACTGGGCCCAGTTGGTGAAGTAACATGACAGCACATAGGCAGTGCCTGCAGAGAAACAGAGGAGATGTGGTAGGAAGATAAAAGAGCAGAGAGGACATGTCTCTGAAATGCAGATGGACTCTTAGCACGCTGTCCTGCTACCCAGCTGCATGAGGCCATCTTACTTTCTATAACCATCCTTCAAGTCACCCAGGAATGGGCACGGTGCCCTGGGCTGCACTTAGGAGTTAGCAACTACATAAATCAGAGCTAATCAGAAATGAGTGGGCAGTGTTTCCCTGCAAGGTGAGGAGTTCAGAGAAAGTGAAGTAGGGTTGGTTATCGCTCTGGGAACTGGCTCTCCGAGGATAACAATGGATTGCTTTCCTTCCTACTTTCTTACAGTAGATGAGTCAGTCTAGGAGCCTCTTGCACCCTTAATGAATCAGAGTGGTTCCGAGTGCTGGGTCTCTTCCCCAAACTGAATCTTTCTCCTTTGCTACCACGTAAGGAAGGAGAGAGGCAGAAGGGATCTCTGGTGAAGTGCCTGGAAGGTGGAAGGCTCCTTGCGTGTTTGCTGTGCCCCTGTTTGACCTGTCTGTATATGCTGATGCTGAATCGGGTTTGGTAGAGTTGTTTTTTGGGTAGAAAGCACATACCTATCTGGGCGTTCAGCAGGAGGACCAGACCTTCAAAGAGAAAAGTGTGGGATTAGTCTTAGAGCTGAGAAATAAGCTAATGCCTTAACTAGCAGAAACTCTCTGCTCTATATCCTGTAATGCAGACAATAAAATTGCTTCTGTCAATGGGCCTGTTTTTGCTCCTCTTCATGAGGATCTGTCTGAACCCAGCATAACCTGTCTCCCAGGTCACAATTAATTCTGATCGAAGGGGGCACACAGAGGAGGTTCTGGTTATTAATGGCTCAATGTTCTGCTGCTTCTTTCAGCCAGTGTTAGGCAACAGGTGACTTGATGCCTATAAGCATGGCTGAAATAGCAGAAGCCATTTGGTATATGCTCTGCTATGGAGACAGTAATAGCCTTTCTATCAGAATGACCATTTTTCCTCATCAGAGTGTCTCTTACTTGGTCCAAGATTATTTTTCAATTTAATAAAGCAATTAAATCAGGAATTTGCATATCTAAAGAAAAAGAAATCAACTCCAAAAGTAATGCAACATATCATTATCCCGAAAGTAACTGCTATATATTTCCCTTTGACAGAAGACAGTCTGCTGCAGTTTTAATCCTCAAAAATCTCCTGTATAGCCACCCAGTATAACAGTGAAAGACCCACAAATACTTGTCATAAAGGTAGAGAAATAAGTTTTGAAGCAGGACTTACCGGTAAGCAAAATGAGCTTGGCCATCTTTGACCAGAACTGATCTGGTGCAGACCGTTTCCCACTTTTATACACTTCCCCAATTTCACACCAGTCTTGTGACAACAAAGATGGACAAACATTACGAAACTTGGTAAAGTTCAGTATCACAAAATTGATACCAGTACAATGGGCCTTAACACTCCATCTGTAGACACCAGTGTATCAGGCTGTGCCATGTGGTGGTGATGTGAGAGTAGCTGAAGAACAAGATTAGATGACTTTTCTCCTTAGAAATTTTGCTTACAGCGACAGGCTTTGTGTCAACACTGGCGATTACGCAGTGGTAGGTGGCTGAAGTGTCCACCTTGTGCTGTCATTGTGTCCGCCCGGAGGTGGTAGGCTCTGCCAAAGCAAAGGTGGTTGACAAGGGTTTTGTCTCCTTGGCGGGGGCCGTCAGTGAGGCAGGACTGAGGAGGGCTTAGGCTCAGAGCAATGGGCTTTTTGGGGGACCCAGGAACTGGGCTCACTTGCTGTACGCAAACTGTGTGTCGGGACCCAGGGGGCTTTGTGATCTGAGCTGTCTTGCCCACACCATCTGAGGTGGTGTCACTTCAGGGAAGCAGAGAGGGCTTCCTGGTGTCCCATAACCACAGTGAATCAGAATCAGCTTCTGCTGAGTTGTTCGCCCACTTGTTGACTATTGTTTTCAGGAAACGAGAAGAAGAAGGTGAGAAGTGTGCTTTAACATGTGCCTTAAGCAATTAACGTACTGCTGGCCCAGAGAGTTGATGCTTAGCAGCCTAATGAACAAATGTGACAGTGTCTTGCCAAGATAATTTTCTTCAGGCAGAAGCATTATTTCTTGGAGGTCAAGCTCTATGAGAGAGAGCCCAGGGACAGAGCATCATGCCGGTTGCATTTCCTCTAACACTTATACCCTCTTTTTTTGCCTAGCTTTTTCCCAACTGAAAGACATCTGTGTTGCCAAGCATTCATTTCTCGCCTTAGTTTTCTGTGAAGCTCCATCGAGTGAAATTACCTGAATGTCTTTTATTCTATACAAGCTTGTCAGGGGTTGTTGCGAAAGGCTTTTTTTAAAAAAGCAATGAATCTGTTTTAGCTTAGATGTCTCATGTTTGTCCTTTAAGGATGCAATGTTTTTCTTCTAAGCATATCTGAATGGAAATTTTTAAAAGGCAGTTACAGGTGCTGAAAATGGTGGTTTTATCTCAAAATATTATTTCTTCATCTTTGTTTCATCTCAGTCCAGGTGGAGACTCAATGCTATTACTGCGTTCAAAGAGATACGTGGTTTCTTTCCTTTTGCACACTAGGCACTGTCAGGGCTGGTGCAAATGTTAGAGTAAGACACAGCGTGCACATGGCCAGTTGCTCTGCGCTGCGATGTCGCTTAATTCCTGTTAAGATGATGTGAAGGTGAATTTCCAGTAGGTCACCCAGACTTGGTTGAATGGGAGCCTGGAAAATGCCCTCAAAGTTGCCCATATCACATGCTGGCACTGAAGTCACTGACCTGCTGATTAAAATGCATTAGACCAATCCTTCAGATTTCATGAGATATGGCAGATAATGAAAGAGACAACCATCTCCAAGGACTATTTTTCCAGAGTGTTCCTTGGTCAATAAAGTAACACAGTACAAACTCAATTAGAATAGATGCGGAAAATCCCGCCCTCAGTGACCTCTGGAGCCTTGCAGGTCTGTTATCTGTAGAAGTATGTTCCAGTGTGAAAAGGAAAGTATTTGGGGAAGGATCAAGGACACTAATTTGTCTGCATGTAGTGGTAAAAAATGTCAGTTGGTCAAATCCTGGAGTTTTTCTGCCTTCTTTCTGTTGTAAGAAAGGTGGTTTGCCATTGGTTCCTCTGGGAAAGGTGGTAGGCTTTAAGGGCAGAAGAATTGGTCCTAGCTAAAAGGATTCAAGTGAAAAAAAAAAGTTGAGTATGCAGACAGAGACCTTGCACATTATTCCTGTAGCTGAAGTGTTTGGTTTCAGAGAGATCCACAATCTGGATTGTTTCTGCTTTAGTGTCATTCCATGCACTGACTAAATTGTCATTATGCTGCTTCTGTGACTATGCTAGGACTAAGTCTGTCTGCCCTTCACCTGCCTGGGCTCTTTTCTGATGGCTCATAGAAAGGAGACCCTGATTTTCCTGTTGTCTCCATCTGAGCAGTGCCCAGGTGTTCCTGCTGGTGTGCACCTCCAGGATGGTTCCTTAAGCTTTCTCAACTTTTCAGGCCCAGAGGTTTGTCAGAGTGAGGCATGGTGCTTGCACAGCCTTGCACCCATCTCCTGTGAGATGTGGCTGACAACTGACTCTCAGCAAACTCTCTAAATCCTGCTGGTTTCCCCAAAGACCTTAGCCATCCCGGCCTTGCTAACCTTGGTGTACATGAGCCATTGCTTTAGAGAGGCTGATTTGTTCTCCCTGCCCTGGCGATTAGGTGGGTCACTGTGGAAGGCTAAAGTGGGGAGAAAAGTAAAGGTCAATGCAATGGCGCTGTGTGTTTTGGAGAGCCCTATCCTAACCCTTATCTGGCTGCAGAGGTACGGGTATGGGGCTCCTGGTACAGGGAGATTGGAGCTGGCAGCCGGTACAGGCGTGCTGATGGGAGCGTTACAAGAGCCAAGGTTCGTGTTAGGGATGCGGAGACGTGTGTTAGGTGTATGGGTATGCAAGATCCGGGTTTGGATTTCCATGAGAAGCGAGGCTCTTTCCTATCACATTGACAATGCAAAGGTGCTGTTGAGCTGGCTTAAATGCGTCTGGATTTGGATGTGAGCAGCTGTGTGATTTTGCCAGTAAAATCCTGGGGAGAGCTCTGCCTGTTTTGGGCTGCTGATCTGATGTTCCTCACTGCAGGCAGACAACTGACTACCACCATGGAGACAATCTGTTGCCAGTATGTTTTTTCTTAGTGTGGAGTGGTGTTCTTGGAAATTCCTTGGGAATTTTCCTAAGGGAATTTACCCCAGATATATCTGCACATATGTACACATGTATAGCTTGTGTTGCCAGAGCTCATATGAGATTGGACTGTGTTTGCCTGTGTACTGCAGCCACAAGCACCTAAAAGCCTTTTCCAGCTCTCTGCTTCTCAAACAGAGTCTGTTTCTGAAAAAATGATTCATGACCAATGAAGGTGAGGACAAAAAGCTGGAGCAGCTGATGTGTGCAGGTGATGGAAGACTCTTGAGCAGCTTTTCTGCACTTCTGCATGTTGGCAGCAGCTGTGCTGAAAGTCAAGCGTGCTGAAGTGCGGTGGAATCTGCCGCTCGCCCTTGGGTAGGTCCCCACAGGGCTGCTGCATCATTTCAGTTCTGCTTCTCAGTGAGGTCTGAAGTGATCCATGGAGCTGGAGTGCTGTGCATGAGTGAACTGCACCCCCAGCAAGTGATCGAAACTGATAGTCTATGGTCAGAACAGCCTACAAATTATTGCAAAGCAATCTCAAAGCTCGGCTACTTTGAAACTCACTTTTCTTACTTGTGGGTCTGGTCAGAAAGTCTGGGCTGCTCTTGCTGCTATCACAAAGCCTTTCTGGCTCTCTGATTTCCAGGGAGTATCTGAGGCTGATTCCCTGTCCTTTAAAAGGAGAATGCTCTTGCTGACTTTTTTATGACAACATTTGCATCAGGGGAAGGGCAGAAGCGCCTGAGCAGCAGGGGAGATCACTCCCACTCATTTCTCTAAGCAGATGCTTTTGAAATGAACCTGTGTTGGGAGAGGAGGAAGAACAGTTTTGTGATTCAGCCCTTAGGCTGCTGCAATGGGGCATGAGGGTCCCTTGCAGCTCAGGCTGTGGAGGGGACTTTTGGGGCTCTAGGACACATCAGGAGTCTGCCTGTGAATCGGTACGTGCTCAGCTGAACCATTCCTGCAGCAGGGAGTAACCGATGGCCAGAGCACCAGGGCTGTGGGAGCTTTGAAGACTGGTCCCTGTGGAAGGCAGCTTTTCCAGGAGCAGAATGCTTTTTCCTGGTCAAATGCACAGGCCTTGCTCTGTGGGAGCCAGTGTCCTGGTTGTGCCACCCTGACCCTTCTCTGTGTGCTCTCTCGTGGAACAGCCTGATCTGCCCTGTCCCTTCCTTCTGCTTTCTTTCCCTCTCGCTGACTGCCCCACTGGCACAGCAAGAAAGCCCAGGAAAATGCCCATTTATGGCTGTTTAAAATACAGCTTGTGGATTCAGGCTCTTGCCCGAACAGAGGTGTAAGTATCAGAGGAGAATCTTGGAGCATCAAAATATTAAGACAGAGATGAGTTGAAACAAGGATTGTTGCTTTTGCAGAACACTTTATTTAATCATTATTATTCCAGGCAATAAGATCAGAGGGATCTGTTTGTTGTAATAGGATTGGTATCTTCATGGCCATTTGTAGCAGGAGCAGCTGGTATTATAGACAAGATTGTCGTGGCAATTCTGAAAAAAGTTTGGGTGTTCAAGCATTGGTAAAAATCTACTCTGGTTGATTGAGTGTGGATGGCTTTGCCAGCACAGAAACCACTCCCACCACAGTCACTTCAGTAGTTACTCCAGCTTATGATCACACTCCCACTTCCATGTTTAGGAGCTACAGGGACTTGAGGACTGGACTGTTAATAGGACGTGCAGCCTGAAATGAAAGCAGGAAGTAGTTTTCCTTTGAGAAGGGATTATGTTTATAACAGACTCTCCTCTCTACCATCCTTTCATGGTCCCATGGCGTTACGAGCACACAAGCTTTTTATAGCTGATGTAATAAGTGCAAACACCATGTTACTCAAGTTGCTTACCGCTGCTTTGCAGACCAAGACCGTTCTTCAGGGTGGTGATCAGGGGGTATTTGCCCTGCTTGCAGAAAGTGCCAGTGAAGTCATCCAGATCAATGGTCCAAACCATAGCACCTCCAAAGTTGTTCTTCTTCAGCCAGTCAACCTGTTCAGTGCCAGGGGAGAAATCCCAGTTAGTCCCGGGACCTGCTCCTGCAGAAGGCCTCCTGCCTTAGTATTAGCATAGCCACATCCCACCATACCTTGATGTTGAAGCTCTTGATGTTGTCATAGCCAACCCATTCACTGCTCTTGTAGGCATAGGGCACGTCCTGGGGGGCATCCCAAGCCTGAGTGGCTCCAGAGTTGAGGAATGTACAGATCTAGGAAAAAGGGGGAGAGGGACAAGTTAGCAAGTGTCCTATGAAAAAGGGCAGTTGGCATCTTCTATTGGTCCATGGGTTAAAAATTCCTTGCTGGGAAGTTTGAGGAGTGTTTGTGGTGTTCTTGGTGGCCTAGGTGTGAGGGAACACATATACCTCGTAGTAAGCCAAAAGCCCCGCCTGCTTTGTGTAAGGTCCAGCTGGCCCAGGTCCTGATGTTGGTGCCCCAATAGCAGTGTCAGATGGGTTTTGGAGGTTGAAGTTATGTCCATAGGTTGGGAATCCAACAAGGAGCTTCTCAGCTGGAGCACCATTGTTCTTCCAGTAGTTCATAGCATAATCCTTTAAAAAAAAACCACGACAGTTAAAGTCTGTGCCAGGATTTGTAGGCAGGAGGATGATTTCTGTGGTAGAAGGTCCCAAAATATACTTACAACACTGAGGTAGCTGTTACTGCCACCATACAGAGGGCTGTTCTCCCCTGTGTGTCCATCCCCGGAGCTATAGAAGTCGTAAGTCATCACATGGAAGTAGTCCAAGTACCTGTGGAGAAAATTGCGCACATCTATCTCCTGGCCTGCTCAGTCACCCAGACCTGATTGTTCCTTTAGTGGTGGCAATTTATCCCACCACATCCCTGGCCATGTCCCCACTGTCTGCACGTCTGGGTTCTTCAAGACTGGTTTTGAGCTGGCCTTGTAAGTGCTGGAACCAATTCTCTCCCCCAGAGGAGGGAGGCAGAGGCCAAGGCAGAGTGGAAATTGCACTGATATTCTGGGAACAGAGAGATGTTCCCTGACGACATTGAGCAGCCTGTTGTTATACTTCCCTTTCTGAGATGTCCCTTTTCCCACCAAACAACCACCACTCACAGAGTTCTTGCCTTATGCAAAAGAGTAGGGACCCCACATGCAGAGGTTGGTTTCTGCTAGATAATGGTGCAGTTTCCCTTAACTGCTTGAAGGAAAACCACTTGTCACAGAAATTACACCTGAGGGTTTGTTACTCACTTTCCAAGCTCAGCAATCTGGTACCCAGCCTGAATGTTGGAAAGTCCTGCAGCAACAGCAGCGGTGATCATGAGACGGGGCTTGTTGACCTGTTTGGCTTCCTGCTCAAAGGCTGCCAGCATTTCCTGAGGGATGCCAAGAAACAGCTCTCAGTGTGGACTCTCTGGGCTCAGGCTTTGCAGCCAGAGCTGTGCAGAGCAGGGGGCTTGACCACAGCCTTTTGTTTCAGCCTACCTTAACCAGGACGGTAAAGAGAGCCTTGTCCTGGGACGGGCTGCCCCTGGACCCAGGGTATTCCCAGTCAATGTCCAGCCCATCAAATTGATGCTGGCGCAGGAATTTGATGACGGAGTTGATGAAGGTCTGACGGTTCTGAGGTGTGGAAACCATTGTGGAGAACCTAGGGAAGCAGAGCAGGACAGAGATGGGGTTTGGTTGGTGCCTCTTCCCTTCTCTCCCTCCCTTTCCCGAGTGCTGTTATGGGAAGGAGATGGTATGAACTTACTTGGCGGTCCCAAAATTCCATCCTCCAATCGCCAGGAGAGTTTTCAGATTTCTATTCCTTCAAAGGGAGGAACAGGAACATGTTTCAGTACAAGGAAGCAAGTCTGAGCCACTGTCACCATCCGCAGAGGATCAGTGCTGACAGCCTGCCCTGCCCTCCCTTTCCCTTCCCGTCACTCTCTGTCTCTTCTCTTTGGCATGCCTTGACCATGGAGTGGGCTGCCATTGTGCAGAGAAGAGATGCTGAGTAACGGGGCAGGCCCTGAGAGGGAGAACAAGTGATGCCCTTTGCTCTCGGTACGTACTGGTTCTTCAGGCCGTTGAAGGATTTGTAAAGGGTCTCGTCATTCCATTCATAAGTTGTGATCTCATTGTTGGACATCCCAGCAAAGGCGTAGATCAGATGGTTGCACAGGCATGGGTCGATGTTGTCAGGCATGAATTTGCCCAGGCCAGGCCTGTACTGGGCCCAGTTGGTGAAGTAACATGACAGCACATAGGCAGTGCCTGCAGAGAAACAGAGGAGGTGGGGTAGAGTTGGATTGCACTGAAGAGATACGAGTAACTTCAGGCAGAGTATCATAACTAGATCTGATCAGAAATGAGTGGGCAGTGTTTCCCTGCAGGGTGAGGAGTTCAGAGAAAGTGAAGTAGGGTTGGTTATCGCTCTGGGAACTGGCTCTCCAAGGATAACAATGGATTTTTTTCCTTCCCACTTTGTTTCAGTAGATGAGTCAGTCTAGAAGCCCCGTGCACCCTTGAACTCATGAATCATGGTCATCTTGAGTGCTGGGTCTCTTCCTCAGACTGAATATTTCTCCTTTGCTGCCACTTAAGGAAGGAGAGAGGCAGAAGGGATCTCTGGTGAAGTGCCTGGAAGGTGGAAGGCTCTTTGCATGTTTGCTGTGCCCCTGTTTGACCTGTCTGTATATGCTGATGCTGAATCGGGTTTGGTAGAGTTGTTTTTTGGAGGAAAGCACATACCTATCTGGGCGTTCAGCAGGAGGACCAGACCTTCAAAGAGAAAAGTTAAAGAACAAAGGTTTTAGTGTTTATACTTAGAAAAACAAAATTCTTGTGCAGGACTAGACTGAACCCAATATAACCTTATCTCGTGATCACTGTTTCTATAAAAACCATACAAGAATCTGTGTATTCTCAGGCATGGGTCAGCTGAGTGTTAGTATGGAAATGGGTAAAATTTGTCAAATGATTTAAGGTAAAAACATAGGGAAAAAACCAAACAAGTGACAATGCAGTATTTTGATTTTTAGATTTTTGTTCAAAAGGCACATTTGAATTTCAAACAGCCATGAATTCTATTCGTTTTTAAAGCACAGCATATCCTCCCCAGCAGTACTAAAAAATATACCTCTCGCTCCTGCAAGTAACTGATGTATCTTTTACTTTGACAGAAAATAGAGTGCAGCATTTTTAATCTCAAAATCTCCTGTATAACCGACCCGTATAACAGTGAAAGACCCACAAATACTTATCATAAAGGTAGAGAAATAAGTTTTGAAGCAGGACTTACCGGCAAGCAAGGTGAGCTTGGCCATCTTTCACTAGGACTGATCTGGCGCAGGCCGTTTCCCACTTTTATACACTTCCCTAATTTCATGTCAGTCTTGTGTCAACAAAGATGGACAAACATTACGAAACTTGGCAAATATCATCTTCATAAGAAAATGATACCAGTACAATGGGCCTTAACACTCCATCTGTAGACACCAGTGTATCAGGCTGTGCCATGTGGTGGTGACGTGAGAGTAGCTGAAGAACAAGATTAGATGGCTTTTCTCCTTAGAAATTTTGCTTACAGCAACAGGCTTTGTGTCAACACTGGCGATTATGCAGTGGTAGGTGGCTGAAGTGTCCACCTTGCGCTGTCATTGTGTCTGCCCGGAGGTGGTAGGCTCTGCCAAAGCAAAGGTGGTTGACAAGGGTTTTGTCTCCTTGGCGGGGGCCGTCAGCGAGGCAGGACTGAGGAGGGCTTAGGCTCAGAGCAATGGGCTTTTTGGGGGACCCAGGAACTGGGCTCACTTGCTGTAGGCAAACTGTGTGTCGGGACCCAGGGGGCTTTGTGGTCTGAGCTGTCTTGCCCACACCATCTGAGGTGGTGTCACTTCAGGGAAGCGGAGAGGGCTTCCTGGTGTCCCGTCAGTAAAGGAAACCAAGACAGCTTCTGCCAAGTCATTCTCCCACTTATTAAAATAATTTTCTTCAGGGAGAAGCACTATTTCTTGGAGGTCAAGCTCTATGAGAGGGACGAGGCATTGCTTTAGAGAGGCTGATTTGTTCTCCCTGCCCTGGCCATGGTGATTAGGTGGGTCACTGTGGAAGGCTAAAGTGGGGAGAAAAGTAAAGGTCAATGCAATGGCGCTGTGTGTTTTGGAGAGCCCTATCCTAACCCTTATCTGGCCGCAGAGGTACGGGTATGGGGCTCCTGGTACAGGGAGATTGGAGCTGGCAGCCGGTACAGGCGTGCTGATGGGAGCGTTACAACAGCCAAGGTTCGTGTTAGCGATGCGGAGACGTGTATTAGGTGTCTGGGTATGCAAGATCCAGGTTTGGATTTCCATGAGAAGCGAGGCTGCTTCCTATCACATTGGCAATGCAAAGGTGCTGTTGAGCTGGCTTAAATGCATCTGGATTTGGATGTGAGCAGCTGTGTGATTTTGGCAGTAAAATCCTGGGGAGAGCTCTGCCTGTTTTGGGCTGCTGATCTGATGTTCCTCACTGCAGGCGGACAACTGACTACCACCATGGAGACAATCTGTTGCCAGTGTGTTTTTTTTCTTAGTGTGGAGTGGTGTTCTTGGAAATCCCTTGGGAATTTTCCTAAGGGAATTTACTCCAGATATATCTGCATATATGTATAGCTACATTGGGAGTAGCAGGGAGAAGCAATATTTGCTGGAGTAATATAGGCTACCATAGGAGCAAGTACGAGCATTGATATCTTCTATGTTGTTAGACTTTTTCCTCTTTAATGGTGGTTGTTTCTAGCTCTGGAGCCTTTTTCTCTAATCTCTTTTCACAAATTCCTGATATGAACAACAGGAAGCTGTTCAGAATTGTGGAAAGTCTGTTGAAGCTAGCTTGCTGAAAGTTTCTGAGGAGGAAAAGGGCAGTGTTTGGAGGGAAGACATAGAGGTAAGCTCTTTCTGCCAGCTAGATAAATTTTTCCGTTGCCTCTTGGGAGAGTCATTTCATCCTATGCTTAAATTCTCTTTAATGGGCTGGAAAAAAACAGCTGTGCATGAAGGAAATCACAATGATTAACTTTTTAGTGTGAAGCACTTTAAGGGTGTTAAATATGATCTGGCACTATGGTAAAATGTGATAAACTCTTTCTTTCAAACCTATGCTCTGTACTTAGCTCGATAGTGCTTTCTGATACGCTCCTAGAGGTCTGTATGGGAACCTCATTTCCTTATGAGCCAGACAGGTTGAATCTCCTGAGAAATCAGCATGCTCTCTCTCACTTAGCATACAGCACAGCCTTGTCTGATACTTGCAGCATTAGTTTTCAGCTCTTTCATTTTTATCAGCTAGCCTCATAAAAAACTCTCACTCATAAAGAATCATCTAATTCCATGAATTAAACGAAGGAAGAAATTGAGGTCAAGGAAGTTTCCTTGCACGTGCAGCTTCTTGATTTGCAATTAAATGCACCTTGAAAGCACTGCAGGAGGCAAAATAAAAGCAAAATAAAAATATTAGCATGTAGTTTTAACTAAGGAGAGCATCTTCCTCCTCCTTTACAAGAATCTTGTGGTCAGTGGCTGGGTACTTCAATCATCAAATATCAGCAATTAAAATAGCCAACAGTAGGTGTCGATGTCGCTTGCTCTTCCCAACCATGTAGACAGATTGCTTTTCTACCAGTCTTCTGATCATGTTTCAAGAAGAAATGTGGTTGCAGGCTAGAAAGCTTAGTTGCTGCTCCTCTTTGTATAATTACAAATAGAGATCTGAGATTAACAGGACATTTTTTGTGCTTTCAAATAGAAATTGAATGCTTCATTCTTGCTATAGAAAAATAACCAAGATAAAGGCTAAAGTTTGTTCAGTTCATTTCTCCAAAGCTGGATAACCTACGTAAGACATGACTATCTTAGAGTGAAAGAAGAGCTATTAAAGACATCTGTCCAAAAACTAGCCTAACCTTGCAACATGTCAGGATGATATTTCTGGGAATATACATACAGCTCTCACTGGCTTAACAGCTTTTAATAGCCGAACTCTATTTAGGGGCTGCTGACCTTTCGGAAAACGGTCCCACTCTCTTCAGGAGTCTGACAGAGAATTAAGAAAATACGGCTGTAGTGTCAGTGGCCAAACGTGAAAATCTGGCTCCACATCCAGTTGGGTGCATATACAATTGCTTAAGTTACTGTCACTATAATCCGATGCCTGTAAATAGAGTCCCGAAAAAGGGTCTCTCCTACTCCAAGTCACGTAAGCCTTGGACGTGTCCTTCACTGTGCAGCACACAGAGGTGATGGTGGCTGGTGTAACAGTATCTCCGCAAAGAGGAGATAGCTGGAACGCCTGTGGGTCTGGCATCTGCTCAGCTGCCTGACTGAGAGCTTTGAGAGTGATTTGGGAGCTGTCCTGCTCCGAGTCCCTTTCTATTCTTCTAAACAGATCATTTGCTATAGCTGAAAGACTCGTGTTGCTGCTGCCATGAGAACCATCCTGTGGGAAGCCCAGGCACTGCTACCTGCAGTGTAACATGCTCCAGGAGCATATGATGCACAAGAAATGTCTGGCATCTGTTCTTGTTCAGATTCATGGCAAGAAATTAGGAGCTTTAAAGCTCCTCAGATTCCCTCCTCCAAAAGATAATTACACCACGTAGGTCTTGAGCAGGGACCTTGCGCAGGCAGGCGTTCAGGGCACTTTGCCTATGTAGGACAGCCAGGAGAGACTCGTATCTCTGATTCTTACGACACCAGTTCATGTGTTTAAAGGTCTCTATTTTGAAGCCTGCTTTCCCCAGTACTAACTCCTCATTACAAAGGCTGGATCTGTTCTGCTTCACGCCATCTTCCTCTGGCATCTGATTTCCCTTCTCTTTGCAGCTTATTGAGTGGAACTAAAGAACTGCTGATTTCCAGATACCAACCATTCCCTGCCTCCCGGGGGAAATTCTTGCCTTCTGCATGTATGTTCCCAGAAATATCATCTCTGACTCACTCTGATTACGAAATGCTGCAGCCATTTCCCCAGCTACTTCTACAGTGTCATCGTTTATTCACCTTTTGTCCCCAGGTATATTTTATAAGGACTTAAAAGAGTTCTTTTCATGAGGAATTTGATGCAGTACTGCAATCACCCATTGCATATTCTTTCCTTACAGCACATCTTTCATCTTTCCTTGTTCTCTGTTGGCACTAAACTGCTATAATTAGGCGCTGTAAACAAATCTCAAGCTTCTCTGATGTTGTGAAATACTCAAACTTGATTTCTGGCCATCCTGTTCCTCCAATAAACCTTGACTCTACACTGCAGGCATCCTCCTAACATTCCCTAGCGATCAGGATTGAGGCAATGCATTCACCAGCTCTCTGTGGTGGTGGTGAACCCCAGTGAACAGGGTGCTCTCTGTGCCTAGGAATGGGCTGCAGATCCTTCCACCTATCCTTGTATCCAAGTGTTAGTCCCAAGAATTATTTCCTGGTCTGTCAGCAAGTGAGAACAGGCCTTCGAGAGGGGGCATGTGTGCATAGGATACAGACTCACAAATAGCTCGCTTGCACATAAATATCTGTGCCCAAATGCAGGTGTGTGCAGGTGGGCAAAACGTACTGCAAAAAGGTTATGTATGCGTGAATGAACACGCCCGTGGGTGTTATTTTAGCTAAGGAAATATCACATGAAGAATGCTTTGTTTCAGCTGCTCTGGATTTTTCTTTCCTTTCTCTATTTTTATGCACCTTATGTCACATGCAAATTTTTTATAGTCTGAGCTTTTAAAAATTGGATTTATTAAAGCATATAATCTTCAAAAATCCACTTAAGATTGATAATGCATATTAGAGCCTAAACTATTATAATCTATTATTTAGAAAAATATCAGCACCGAGCATGCAGATCTTGAACTTCTTACAGTCAGGATTCAAAGTGGCAGGTTCAACCAGGCTGCTCCGTGTAACATGACCTGTTTTCCCCATCCATCTCACCCCGACAATCCCCATTATCTGTGAGGAAAGAACAAGATGCCCTGGATTGCGAGCTGAGACTAGCTGAGAGTATTGGGTGCTAATCCATCACTGCACACTGCAGCCGTCACCAAGCCGGGCACTGACGTACGGCCACAGTCTTACATTTGCACCCAGTGTTTGTGAGGTCTAGTTGTTACCAGTAACTTACAGCAGGGCTACAGGAACTGCCTTTTGGGCTTGTCCTTTTTCCTCTGAACCCTTCAGAGGCAGCTCTGCCCCCACAACAGCATGCCAGCTCATCTAATTACTTACTAAGCTCTTTTTCTGGTTAGTCAACATCTGCCCATTTCCAATTAATCCTTGTTCACAAGCTCTATAACCTGAGCCATCTGTATAGGTAAGTGAGATAAGCTTCCCATTAAACATTTACAGGACATAACAAGAGAGTATTGAAGCAACTGTTGCTGAGACAACCCAGGCAGGTGTCTGCATGCAGGGGAGTAGCTGACCCAGCGCCTCTAACTGCTACGCTACAATTGAATGAGAAAAATATATGGGTCTAAAAATGTACCCCCAAAATGGTACATGCTCCTCTCGCTTATGTCCATGAACATTCTTGCTACATTAGCATGATAAAGGCTCTTAAAATAATTCAATAGCATTTTGGGCCCTAGAAGTTCTAGCAACCAAATAGCCTTTAAATAAAACATTCACTACTTAAGCAGTGGCTCTAGATGTCCTTTAACCTCAAACTGAGCTTAAAATAGCCCAGAAGTCAGTCTGAGCCCCCATTCAGCTTTCCTGAACAGGGTGAAACGTGTCCTTGATTCTGAGCAGAGACATTATCTTTGTCCCCACACTTCATCAGTTACTGTCCTTGTTTTGAAAGAACAGTTTTGTTTCAAAATCTTGCTAGGATGGGGTTTTATCTCCCAGAGCACCTCTGTTCAAGGTTTCCATCTCTGGGGCAGCACAGAGAACAAGATCCTTTGCCGATATATCCCATTCCCTCAACAGCGATTAGTGCCAACAGCAGGGTGAAGTCTTGCCTAAAAACGTTTATGAAAACTAAGGAGTCTCAGGAATGAAGCCAGGGCATTGACAACATTTTAAGCGTATCTCAGGATCCGGGGTGAGGGCTGGCAGATAATCGCTTTTAAGGGTGTAAAGAGTTGAAGGGGGGCTGTGAGCGAATCCACGCTCTGCAGACTGATCCTTGCTGCCAGCTGGCCTGGTGCAAAATCGAGGGCAGGTGCATCCAGGGCATGAACATCGAGGGTGTGCACATTGAGGATGTGCACACATCGAGGGTGTACACATCAAGGTTATGCACATCAAGGATGTACACATTGAGGGTGTACACAATGAGGATATACACACATCGAGGGTGTACACACATCAAAGGTGTGCACATCGAGGGCATGCACATTGTGGTCTTAAGCCTGGCTCTGAACCGGCAGCACGGGTACCTCTGTGCTGGCTGACAAGTTGCTGCTTGTATAAAGTTAGTCTGGAGCTAGCTTGGGAGGGAGAGATGATGGGCTCCCCACCTCCTCCTCCACATGGGTTCCAAGATGCTGGTGTGCTAAACACACAGGCCTACACCAGCACCCTTGGAAGAGCATCCACTTCTGTTAGCTAATGGCTACAGGAGGCTCCTGTCCCCAGTGCAGACCAGTCAAGATCTCTCCAATTTGCACACTGGTTGGAGTGTGGTGCTGAGAAGCAGAGATCTGGTGTGGTTTGTGCTGTTGCTGTCAGCAGGTTATGGGAGAATCTGTGTGTCCTGGGGACAGGACACTGGGTACCCTCATCAGGGTATGTTGCTTCCAGCTTGGTATGCTCTCAACTTTTGCTTACAACGTAGGAGTTGTACTTCAGTCCAGGCACTGAAACACCTAGTGCAGCCTGCTGTCTGCCTGGTCGTACCTAAAGACAGCCTGAGTTTCACAAGCCCCAGTCTGCGCTGGCTGGTGTCACTCAGAGCAGATTCAGCAAATAATTCTGAATATTGCAGACATGAGAGAAAACCCAGGTAGGCTGAGGACTGTGGCTAACTTGAAAGCAGTAAAAGTGAAATTCATCAAAGAAACTACCAATTACTTATTTCACTCAGGGACATGCTGCAGGGAAGGAAGCACTAGGTTTCTAGCGTGTGAATATATTTCTGCTCAGTGCTTGCATGCTGGCTGGCCTGTTCCGTGGGGCGTGGGAGTGGGGAAGTTGGAGTAAGGGCATTGTCCTGAGTTTAATCTTGTATTCGTGTCTTATAGTATGGGGACTCTCCCGGGGCTGACCTAGGGCTGAGAGCGCCTTGAAAAGCTGCCAGGTTGGTTTGGGGGGTGGAGGAGGAAGTGGAAGTAGAAGCGTCTGTGTAATAGTCTCTTGAAACAGCAGTCATTTCTCCTCATTGATCAGACGTGGTGAGGGGGTGTGTGAAGGGGCATCCCTTCAATTTACTGACTGTTTATGTTACCCGCAGGGAAATGAACACACCCCTGTCGCATCCGTAGCTGGGCCATAGCCGCCTCTCTGCGCAGAGCCGAGATGCTCTCGATGCCTCTCTTCCTTTCCTTCCTCTCTTACAGGCTGGATGCAGTCCCTCTTTCAAGCATCCAGGCACCCTGAATGTGCTTCTCACTGGGAGCCCTTTGTTGTCGTGCCAATCTCTATAAAAGCTTTAATATCTGCTGGTGCCCACCACAAATACCACAACCCCTGGCACTCCTGGCAGTGACACAGCAGGCTCCGGAGGCTGGTACCGTGCTTTTGTGACCAAGGGAAGCAGCACGCCGGCTTTCCTTCTTTGGAAGCGTGGCTCTGCTCCACATCCCCTCAGCTCTGCCCTCCGCACGGAGGGTTCAGCAGTGCTGTGTGGCTGTCTCCTACGTCACATGTTTTTAAGAAGCTCTTGCCAGCTTCCTGCTGAGGAGCTGATCCTGCTGACGTCTGCAGAGCAGGCCACGTCAGGCACGGCCGGGAAGGGAAACGCAGTCCTTTTTTGGGTGCAGACTAGGGCAAAGTCTATTGGCCCCAGCAGAGAGGAGGGCTGAGGTTCAGGAACAGCTGGGCTCTGTCAGTAATATTTAGCACTAAGAGCTTAAACAATACCCAGGATAAACACACTCCAGGACTGGCAGACCTCCCTCTTTTTCTCAGCTCAGCACAATATTTTCCTTTCTCTTTTAAAAATGTTATTTCACTGCTGATAATTAATTTGAGTGGAATGCTTTTCCAGAGTTATATTTAGATTTTCTTCTCTGATGGCACTCCCCCATTCCAACTTCTCTAATGCAGCTGTAGCGCTGTGCTTTTTGAAATGGAAACGATCATTTGCCTTCCACAAAACTTAGCAGTTTCATGTCCCCGGGCAGCACCTGAACTGGGGCACTTTTGTGGGTTCAGAAAGAAAAGAAAGAGAACTAGAGTAGCAAAGCAGAACTACTCCATGCCTCCAGCTTCAGTCTGGGGGCTTTCAAGTTCCTGGAAAAGGGGGGACAAAACAGCCCTGGATCAGAGCACGCTTAAAGTGGTGTGTTTGTCAGAGTAGGTTATATATATGCGCACGTATTTGGGAATTTGGACAGTTTACAACAAGCCTTTGAGATAGGCTTAAGTCAAATCCCCACCTGACTGCTCCTTAGCTTCTGGGAAAACCCCAAGCTAGACACAAAATCCAGAGCAAGGCACCTTTCCCCAGCACACATGTCCTACCTGCCTGGCAAGGCTTTGCTTTCTCTGCCTTCCCTGCAGCTCTGACATGGCTGTGTGCTGCAGAGTTCCTCCTTTCATGTGGGTGGTTGTGAGATAAGACGGCTCTGTTCTGCGCCTACGTGGCGTAGTTTAAAACTAAAAAAATAAAAAAAATCAGGCTACCAAGGTTACAGAGCTGTGAGGAGGAGACAGTTAATCTGAGAACAGCTTTCTACCCTTGCATAAACAGCCCCAAACGAAGGACAATTACAGTGCTGCCATTATGGGTTACATGCTGCTCAGCTGGAAAGCCCCTGTTGCCCCCCCATCCCAGCCTGACCCCGGGGCCTTCCAGCACTCCGGCCTGGTGCCAGGAGTGTTGCCATAGGTGAGGCTCACACCCAGGTCCTTAATCTTGTGGAGCAGCAGTGGAAACCCGTTCAGCAGGGTCAGAGAGCAAGGCTCAAAGTGGGTCCATCAGGAATACTTCTGTTTTTCTCACGTTGGTCAAGACGTGGTCAGAATCTTTTCTATCCCATGTGTGATGCCTTTCTTTGCATAGTTAAAGCTGCATAAAGTGTAATTAGGCAGCCGCATATAATTAAGACAATTATGTCAGGTAAGCACCCCACAGAGTAATTGTGGCCAATTTTTAGCATACCCAGGGGCACTTATAGGGGCCAAAGTGGCCCTTCAAATGATTTACCTGCTCACATGTCTCTAAAGCACTCATCTTAGGTGTGTCTTAGGTGACGTCTTTGAAGTGGACATTATTGTTCTGTTCCTGCTGACAAACAGCTGGCTGGAGAAGTAATACTCTTTTTTTTTTTTTCTTTTTTTCTTCCTTCTTGCAAAAAAAAGGAGTTCCTTATCTTGTTTCTATTCTGCAGCAGACTGAAACTGGGACTCTGGATGTGAGTGACCCAGATTCAGATGTGACCTGCCGGAAGAAGGGCTTGACTTCAAGAGCTGTCACTCTGTAGGGAGAGCGTGGGTTGCTCTAGGCAGAGGCACACTTGCTTGCTGTCTTCCTCTCTTGCTTTTTGATGAGAAATTCCAGCCTGGTTCTGAGAAAATTCCCAACAAAATGGTGCTGACGTGAAAAAACTTCCTTGAAGTGTTTTGTTTGCAGTGGAAGGATATGTCAGTTCTCCTGCAAATACCATGAGGTTCCTCCTTTAGATCGTGTTTGAGACAAAAGGCACCTCTCTGCTTTCTTCTACCCTTTCACCGAGTTCCTGAAAGCCATCTTGTCCCTTCCCTGCTTGAAGATTGACCTCTGCTCATGCAGCAAAATGCCTGAGGCAAGCCATATCCTAATCTGCATCTCAGGGCTAAATCTGGAGTCACTCCGTCCTCATCCAGAGAAATATGAGCCAGTATCTGGCTATGATAACTGAACGTCAGCACCAGTCCTGATAGAGGAGGCAGAGAGTCACCTGAGCACTAGATAGGACAGTGTTAAGATCCAGAGGCTGCAGGAAGTGGTAGGTTGGAAAAAATTGCATCATTGCCCATTTGATTTTATTCTTTAATCTTTTTCTCTGCTTCTTTTAGCTGACTCCTGTGTTACAGACCTTAACATGGATCTGCAGAGCCGGTTCATGTTTTCAGTTTTCTTCACAATAACCTTTTTTTAATTAAAAGCTCACCCCTTGCAGGAGGGAAAGAAAAGCTTCAAACATGAGAAGACTTGTGATGAGATCTCAAGCGTTGGCAACTTTGAGCTGCGATTTCTAATGGTTGAACTGTTTGAGCACAATGTGGCCTTGCTAGACAGAGGGAAAAGAGCCATTTATGGCAGACAAATGTGTACAATTGCCAAGCGAGGGCCCTCCTGGGCCCTGGAGCAGGCAGGGTGAAGGGTGCATGAGTTATTATTAGCTGTTTTGTATGGTAAAGAAGGCCTTCAGTTGCCTGGTCTGTGCAAAAGCTGCTTCACTCAGGAGTACCCTTGAGAATGAGGGAGTGGAAGGCAGGAATTTGAGACCCTTTTAAGGTCTGTTTACTCTTCCAGCCTCCGCAGATTTCAAGGGCATGTATATGAGGCAAATCTGAAATGGTTATCACGGTGAGAGCTGCAGGCACAGGAGGGAGTGGAGATCCCTGGAGCCCTGTCAGCCAGGACTAATGGGTCACAGGGGAATGTTTTCCGGCTCCACTGGGCCATTTCCGTACCGAGTGTCCGTGATCCACGTTGAGAACAGCCCCTCTGCAGGGACCGTAAGAAAACAGTCCAGGGCCTTGTGTTTTCGTATGGCCAGAGGGCAATTTTCCCCTCCCTTCCCCTCTTCCGCAGTGTTTTCTGTCGGGAGACCTTCACAGCATTCATCCTCTTCCTGGCAAGGGGTTGCCTCACAGCTACGTTCCCAGCTCCTTCCACTCATTAGAGATGCACCTTTTCAGGTTCATAAGGCTCCAGGTGCTTTTACAATGGGACGTGAGCCTCCATGCGCATCAGGAAACTGAGGCGCATACTGAGAAAAAGTGAGTTGCTTTTGCAAATACAGAGCAGGCAGGTGCCAGCAGCAGGATCAACCCTATTGTGCTTGTTCAGCTGCTTTTCGGGCCAGCTGGGAGGAACGCGACCCTGAGCACACACAGCAGAACTGGACAGGAGGGATTTCAACCTGGCTTCACACCTTGAGATGGGTAGCAGGGATGTAGTTAGCTTTTGAGCCTCCAACAGGCTGCATCAGAGTGGAAAACCTTGACAGATGTCCACAGAGTCCCATACTGGAGGTCACAGAAGCACGTGAGCTGTAACCCTTGTTTTACACTGCCGTAATATCTCCAATGCTGAGGTCCAGATTTCCCAAAAGCTGGTGATCTAAGACACTGTTTTGGGCAGCTCTTCAACCATGAATATTAACCCATGGTGCCCAGGCAGGATGGTGCTGGCTGAAGGGAAGCAGTAGGATGCATCCTGCTCTAGCAGAGGGGCTCTGATCCCTGCCTGGCACCTCTGTCCCCTTCCCTGGGCTATGTCTCGGCTGCTGGCAGAGTGGGCTGCGCTTTCCCAGCTGTGAGGAAGGTTTCCTGACAGGGCCCCGAGGGGAAAGTGTGTTATTATTGTTACTGTTTTTCCAAACCTCCTTTTGTTTTCTAAGGGATGTGGCTGCAAAGCCCCGTTCCCAAAGCCTCTCTTGAGAGTCCCGCTCTGAGGGTAGGTCTTCCTTGGGGCTGCTGTGCTCAACAGGGGAGTTATGCCAGCAGGTGAGCTGCATGTTGTCTCTTTTACAACCGAATAGCTGTTCCCCTTGTGACACAGCTCACCCCACTCTCCATCCTCCCACACACTGTGGCTGTCGCAGATCTTCAGCGTTTCCTTTGCACAGCCTTTTCCTCTGTCACCTCGTGGGCAACAGTGTCCGTGCGCTGGATTTTCAGTCGTTGTTCTTGGCATGTCTTAGCCACCGTGTTTGTTTTTTGGTGTCTGCTCAAATTCCAGAGGTGCTGAAAGATCCCGGACGGTTTCGCTGACCTTCCTGTGGGAGACAGGGACATAGCTGTCTGGGGTGGGAGTGGGACTGTCCCTGCCATTACTGGTGGGTGGGGTGGGGCAGGGCTGGGGTATAACTGGGCTCCCAAAAGCGTTAATTATAGTGTGAGCTGGTGATGAGCATGTGGAGGACAATCACTCCAAGGAGCTCTGGGGAACGCTGGTCAGCAGGGGTGGACTGAAGCAGCCTGGGCCAAGGTGGCTGGTCTCTCAGGATCATCTATGCTCTAGCAGAGTCCTTGGGGCCAGGTCTTTGACCATCACATCCCTGGCATACCTCAGGGCAGCCTCCTGGAGACTATTTCCAAGATATTGAAGTTCTGTTTACCTTAAGCAGGTTTAAATGTGCCTGTTTCATTACAAACCTACCTTCTACATGAAGCTCCTGGGGTTTTGTAAAGTGAGACCAAAGTCCTGAGCAGAAATTGAGCAACAGATCAAGGCCTTGGACAGGCACCAAGGTCTGACCTGAAAATGGCTCAGGAATCCAGCCCCCACCTCCTCTCCTCATGTGTTCGCAGATAAAATCATGATTCTCTTAATTCCTCTAAATATGAGTGGAAAAATGCCCCCAGAGCCTCTGCTAAAGCCTTGGTTGTTGCTGAAATGAAGAAATATGAAGAGAGAGCTTATGTGCTGCTTCTGTGAGTAATAGATGTGACTCTAACCTGACATTTGGGATCCAAACCCAGATGAACTCTGTGTGCAATCCAAAGCCATGCCTAAACCCAAATTTTTGAGTAAATGACCCCTACTTTAGTAACTAACCAACTCCCTCCCTGGTTGCACACACCCTGGCAGTGCAGGGCGAGCTCCAGCTCTGAAGCCAGGTATCTGTTTGGCTCCAGCCTCCCTGACTTTCTTGAATAACAGAACTTTCTGTGGGACTTCTGCAACGGGCAGAGTGAATAAACCCCATCTGCTTCCTCCCCTGGAGCCTGCAAGACAGCAAGTAAATGTGTGAATGCTGATACTGACTCTGTCTTTGCTCTGATGCTCAACTGGCCTTTGGTGTTAGCTACAAAGGAGCTGTGTTCTGGGTAGGGAGCGCGTGCTGCTCGCATGTCAAATCGTGGCTAGTGCGGAGGTTTGCAAAGCACTGGAGGGTGGATGCGTGTGGTACACCCTGTGCCTGCCTCCCCCTGCCCAGGTGCGGCACCCCACCAAAAACCAATGAGCTGGCTTTGCCAGGGAGGGCAAGGAATCCTTGGGAACAGCCTAGAGCAGTCCTGCAGAGTCCACCTGCCGCCCAGGAGGGATCTCTTCAAGCAGGGATCAGCCTGCCTCTTGGGAAAGGGCACCACCCAGATCTAAGCTCTTGTAGGGTGTTGCCCTGCTTTATCTGGGCCGCCTTTGTGCACTAATTGATGTTTGCAGGGGTTGGGAGGTTTGCTGGGCTCTGGGAAGCAATGGCTTCTTTCATATTTGTGGGTGTAGCCTGAGAAGAACCCCAAGGACCTTCTCCCAGTGTCCCTTCTCTCCCACGCCGGAGCCTGGACCATCCACGTGCTGCAGCTCTTGCTGGCTGTAAGACAAAAGTCCCCCCGTAGATTTGCAGTCTGGGCATATAGAGGCCACAGGGAGAGGGATGGATCGAGTCAGTATAGCAGCTAGAGGTTATGCCTGACATAATCCGTGCTGTGGAGTTGAGCTGGGGACCAAGAAGAGGGCTGGTGGGGAGGCCGGATCATATCGCCAGATCCATCACCTATGATGGCAGAGAGATTCTGGAGTTAGCCTTAACCAGGTCAGCTTGCCGTAAACTGGACTGGCTGTGGTGTAACAGTGCTGGAGTAGGACAAAACCGGGAAGTCCTAGAGCTACTTGTCCTCTCTTTTGTTAAGCAACACCTGCTACACTGAGTCTTTGAAGTCTGTTTGGGACTGGCTTGATCTCTTCAGCCTTGTGGGAAAACACAGAACTTCCCAGAAAGATCCCATTTTCTGTTCGACACTGTATGTCCTACAAAACCCTCAAGCAAAGGACGTTGTGGTGGTAGCTCAGGTCTCTGATGCCACAATAGACATCGCTTTAATCTGTAACCGTCTCTTGCTCTTCTCCAAAGTGTGGGTAAATCAGCTGCTCTTCCCAGGCTTTCACAAAACACATTCAAGCCCAGCAGTGATCCCCACTCTGTGCAAGACGTCAGGCAGCTCTGAGCAGGGTCAGTAAATTCACTTACCAGCTGCTCCAGCAACAGTGCCTTTGGTGCTCTTGCCCTTATTTTTTTGCCCACGATTGGGGTTGCTATGGCGCTGCAGCACACGTTACCCTGCATTAATGCTTTATAAGCAATAAACGCAGATTTCGGCAATGTGCTGCTTTGGCAGCTCCTCACAGCATTGCTCCCTGGCTGAGCTGGAGTTTGGCAGACCAGTCACATTCTCACCACCTAAAAAATCCTGTCTTGTGGTTTCAGCTAGAGGATTGGGTTTTTTTTTTTTAACTTCTCATTTCTAAGAAAAGAAAAATCCCTTTTTTGTAGCATGGCTGCATGTCAGTGAAGTGTGAAATCCCTATATATAACCCTCCAGCCTCCCTTAGAAGGAAAGGTGTGAGATAGACCCAAGGAGGGAGGTTTGAAAAGCTCGGGGTGGGAGGGGGAATGCTGGCCCCCTACCCTGCCGGGCTGCAGCACCAGCGCAGCTCCTGGGAAGGGCCCTGGATCTTGCCTCTGCTTTGTGGCTTGGAACAAGACACAGCACCTCTTAGGCTCAGTTTCCTGATGTGCTGGTTGTCTGTCCCTCCCGCGTTAGACCATAACTCCTCGGCTCACGTGGTTGTTCATGTGTGTCTTTGCGGTGCTGAGAAGGATTTGGCTCCAGTGTCCTGTGTTACTGGTGGGTTCGCCACCAGAGTTAGTGGTGGGTTTACTTGTTCCCAGTTGTGGGGAGGGAAATTATGTTTTGACTGGAGCCAGTATTTATTCTGGGACTTTCTAGAGGGGAAAGGAGCAGAGCCTGAGTAGGCAGACACACCCCAGGGTGCTGCGATAAGGAAGAATTACCAAGGGGCAATTTGCCTCTGTGCACATCTCTCTCTCACACGGGCTGTTTACCTTGTGCTGGAGGCGAGGACTGGGGAGGATGTTATTGCCGAGGGCAGGAGAAGGGGTGGAGCAGGACAAGGGGCTGTCCAGGGCCACGTCTTACTGCAATGCCCTACTCCTGGAGTCCTGCTGCTCCTTGCTCCATTTCTGGGATAGAGACAGGGCTCTGGACTCGTGTTATCTCATAAACTAACAAGCCTGTTCCAGGCTTTACAGCTGACAACTTTCTTTGGACCTGACTGTGCAAACACCTCCATCCCCACACTGCTCTGGGTCTGCTGCCTTGGTGAGCGCTCCACTGGACCTTTTCTATTGTCCCCTTTCTACCCTCTCAAGCTTTGTTCAACAGGAACAGAGGTAGGCGAAGGCAGTTGCATCCTGCAGAGAGGATGTGGAAAAAAACAATAACCAAACGCAAAGAACAGGAAACCATCTCTGAAATCAGCGTGAGGTCATCTACACACCTTCCCCAACGAGGCAGCTTCATGAGGAACTGTAGTCTGAGGCTTTGTCTCCAGCCTATAACACTGAGCTTTGAACAAATGTCTTCTTACACAAGACACTGATCAACATGGGTTCAGCAAGAAGCTAGTAAGGCCAAGGAGAAAACCCCAGAGTGCACTGAAGGCAGCTGGAGCCAGCGAGTGCTCAGCACCATTGGAAAACTAGGTCCAAAGTCCTAAGGAGTCTGAAGAAAAAGCAATTCTTTCTGCTTGTGACTCCCCTGAGTACAGCAATGTTTGCTTCCTAAAATACTTCTGAACAGATGTGACATTCGCAGTGGGTCAGTAGGTTGTTTTCCATGAGGAAACATGGCAGGCAGTAAGGAAAGTGGATCAGGGGGAGGCTGTTCTGCGAAAGACAGCTCCTGGGAATACGTGGTCCCTCGCTGAAGCCCTGGGCTTGGGGTACAAAAGCTACTGTGTTCAAATGCTGTTGGGAAAAGCATCCACCGCTCAGTCCACACACAAATCCATTCAGAAGCAGAGGGCGATATTTAAAGGTTCCTGATAGTCTACAAATGAAACTGCCCAGACATGCCCAAAATGCGTCCTGACATGTCCTGTCCACAAATCCCAAGGCACTGGGAGCTGGCGTGGGGTCAGCTTACAGGCGACACAGACCGAACAAAGGACCACGCTGACAAAAGACATTCAGGCACCAAAATAGGTGGTGAGGTGCTTAGCAAAGCCCAGCGCCATGGAGTCACGCAGGATGATAAGCTTCTAGGAGCTTGGCCCGCCTAGAAGATGTTACGTGCTTGTCCTGACTGTGGTCCAGACTTCTGGGAATTGATTCGTGCTGTAAAACATGGTCTGATCTAGCAGCTAACAGGTTAAAAAGGCTTTGTTTTCTGTCCACGTCCTCCCTCTTCCCCCCAGTTGCATTTCACACGGTTCAGTCACAGTCTTATTTCACAACTGTGTGTTTTGAAAGGACTTATTAGCTCTAAGTGTAGGCCGGGCTTAAGACTCTTGCTTTATTGTTTACTCTGCCTGCTAGGCCTGTTTCTGGGGTCAGACCTGGGTTACCAATTACAGCTGTGATTAAACACACTAGCCCAGCTTACCCTGGGCTTTTTTCCCCTTAAATTCCCAGTGATTGTACTTAGCTGGTGTTAGCAACCAGGTGGCTGCTGGCACTGCCGTCACAGTTGTCTGAGTTGTCTGTGCCTTGTCCGGCAGAGCCAGATAATGAGATTTGAACCGGGCCAATACATCTATTATTTTTACAGTTCAGAACTGTTCCCAGAGACTTTTTTTCTGTTTTTTTTTCTCTTAATGTAAAGAAAGCCAGCCCTTGGCTTCCCAATCTACATCGATAACCTTAAAATCCTCCTCAAATGCTAGGGTAATTGGGAGGGACCCACCTGGGAGAAGTGACAGCTAATTTAGCAGCCTGTGGGACACATCTAATGGGGAGGATTTGAATGTTAATTCTGTGTAACTATTTTACTGCCGATAACAGGGGGTGCGGATTCACACTGTGGCTGTTTGACTGGCAGCTGACTCTAATGGTATTCAAGGACAGCTTGAAATTGTTTTTTGTGTCTTATGCCTTATTAACTTCATCCCAGCAGACTAAAAAAGGTGTCGTCACCCCCAAAAAAACATAACACATCCAAGTGTAGCGTGGGAACAGCTGCCTTTTAGGTGTACATAAACCACTGTGAGTTGCTGACTCTTGAAAAGCGTAACTCCATGTGAGCAGCTTGGTCTGTCCATGCTGAGTTTTAACCCTTGATTGAAAGCCAAATGTTCCCCTTTTATTGTCAAAATTTCCAGCTCAACTGGTTTTGAACCTCGTTTGGATAAACATGGCCAGAGTGTTTGAAAGCCTATCTGAACTTCTAATTCCTGTCAAACCAGTTACAAATCTAGTCTGGCCGATTGCTATGGAGAGGTTTATTGTTTTTTGTTTTAGTTTTTCTTTAATTGAAATCTAAATGCTCTCAGCCATTTCCAGCTAAACACAAGGCAGAAACTAATCTAGCCAGAACGGCATTAAAACCAGCTCTAACTTCTCTTTTTAAAATGAATTTTATTTTCTAATTGATTGTTTACTCTATAACTCCTCAAAGCCATTTGAAAGCGTGTATTGTCTTATGCCCTGTCTTTAAGACTGCAGTCTTCTTGTAACAGGGCCAAAAATTATGGGTACATAACCCGCTTAGAGGTCCTTGAGCTCCACAGGAAATCTCTTATTGGAAAGGCTTAACGAAGACAATCTGATTTTGGAGACCAGGGCCTGTGTCAGACCGTATGAACACACACAAGACAAAGGCCCTAAGCTGGGCGAAGGGAGCCTTTAGAATCACGATGATTAAGAATAAATGGAGGATCAGAATTTGGAGAATGGTGCCACCACTTACTGCATCCACTCGCGGAGCAGGGGGGACCAGGGGAACCTGCTTGCCAAGGCTGGCTCATGAGCAGCACTTAACGAACACTGTTAGCCCTAATGGTAAATAAACCTGCACTTGCTATTAGTGCTATTCTTGGCAGGCTGGAGGACAGCAGACCTCTTGCTACAATGATTGTCCAGTGACTCAGGGCTGAACGATACCAGCCAAGGGCTTTTTAATGTGATCCTGCTGTTGGATGGGAGAAACAAGCCCTTTTCCCTGCTCTCAGTTTGTCTGGTTAGATTGCAAGCTCTGCTCAGGCCTCCTGTGCTTAGCTACAGTAGAAAAGTTGAGGGTTTATTCTTGCTTTGGCTTTTACTTATATATATATATATAAAAGGTAACTTCTACCAGAAGGTACCTTTGCTCGTGCCCTAATTTTCTACTGATTATGACTGTACCCACGCGCCTCGAGCGTGTCTGCTGGCTGACAGTACAGGAGTGTTTAAAGATTCGGAGCTGTGCGTGGACAGGCTCACGCCGTGTGTTTGTGCAGCCTCTTCCAGGGGCCTCTGCCTGCTCCTGCAGTACAAATAACCCCGCCGTGCGTTGTGCTGTGCTCTGCATTTCACACGCACCCATGTGCTCTTTCATGTGTGCTGCTGACTTAAAAAAAAAAAAAAGTCCTTAGGCTTTAATCCTGGGGTTTATTTCAAAGCTTACAAAGGCAAATCTGGTTTATAGCAAGAGATTTGCTTGATTCCTTGTGCTCTGGGGATGAATGGAGTGGCAGATGGAGCGGGGAGGACTCAGGGACCCCTTGGCTCTATCTTCTTGCTAGCTTGACCCTGCTTCTGTGCCTGCTGCCCAAAGCGCTTTCTTTTAAGCTGCGCAGAACACAAAACGGGGTCAGTACAGACCTCTGCTTGGGCAGTATGTTATATCCACCTCTTCTATGATTTCAAAAGCTATTTTATTACTCTTTGCTCCGGCTTGTTGCTTACGCACTGCTACACAGCCATCGTCTTGTGTTTCAGAAGGTGTGAAGTCCCATGTATAGCGTGTGCACGTAGGAATGACAGAGGTGCGAATAAAATGAGCTGCAGACTCTGGAAGCAAAAGGCCTCAAAAAATCCTATTACACCCTTGAGTCACGGGAAATAATTGGAGTTTTGAGACCTGCTGTATACAGAGGTGCTGGGAAGCCTCCCCCCGACCCGCCACATGAAACCCCCTATTTGAGGGGGACAGGCAGGGTAGCGCTCTCGCTACCCCTTGCCAAGAGCAGTGCCCAAGTGGGACAGGACCCCGAGCGGTTTGATAAGAGCCGCGATAAGGTGGAGCCACGCTGGCAGGCTGCGTGCCGGCGGGCGCACGCTCCTCCTTATCAGGGAGCGCCGCGGCAAAAGCGCTGTGCCAGCGACGGGAGCGGCTCTGTGGGAACCGGCGGTGGCTCAGCCTCCGCGGGGCTGCTCCTCGGGCAGAGGCAAACCCAGATGATCTAATTCCCTGCCTCGGTTTTCTCCAGCTGCACCCACTGGTTGTGGAGATGCCAAATGAGGCCCCAGCCATAGGAGGAGAACGTGTTTTCGCTGGGGATCACATCAGAGCTGTGGCTTCAGATCCTCCCCCGGTGCACGCCAAGGGAGGCATCTGGGGCTGCGAGACAATGGCTCAAAACAATCCCAGTTCTCTGCCGAGGAATATGCATTCAGAAATCCCGTCCTGTTTTGATACTCACTCTCTCATGGTTGATCAAAGCTAAGGCAAGAGAAGAGCTTGGCCTCCTACTGTTGCTTTAGCTTCGGGCCAGTTTCAGCAGAAGCTGGGCGAGTGCCTTTATCCTGGGCAGCGTGGCTGGCAGCTGGGCCAGCTGGTGCAGCTCCCCGGTTTGTAGTGGCTTTAAGGTGCTGCTTGCATCTTACAAAGCATCAGGGCTGCGCACTGCTTGCACCGGTTCTCTTCTCCCCTCCTGCTGGGCTGGACGGAGGCAATTGAGGACGCTTGGTTCTGCTCCATGCTTGCCTTGGCTTGCTCTCCCTGCTCCGTGATCGGACACGTCCTCTGCGCTGCAGCCATCTCCTCCTGGATCCCGCTCTTCCTCCAGCCTGGCTTTTGGCTGGAGGGAGGCAGCGGGTCCTGGGGTGTCTGCCCTTGCTCCTCACCTCAAACACTCCTCAGGCGGTGAGATGAAAGTGGTTATTGTTGTGTCCCCCTCATCTCCCTCACCTATCTGGGACAGTGCTGGTGATGGCGAGTTCTCCCTGCACACTCCTGGGATCTCTGGAAAGGATTTGGCCTTGTTCAGGGAGCAAGGATCTGTGAGTGTGTCTCAGGAAGGAAATTTGGTGACAGAAACCTGCCTGTACACTGCTGAGGAGAGGAGACCCCTGTGTAGGGGGCCAGACCCCACCCTGTACTGAAGACAGGAGGGTAGGAAGGGCCAGACATTAGGGAAGGGTCACTGTCGCTGACTGCCCTGGGTGACTGATGCGTGTCATTCCAGGTCCGCAGAAACACTGCTCCACCGATGCTGAGAATGCCCCGACACCGATCCAGCACTGAGTGCCCATGCTGGGCCAAGGCTTCACCCTCTCCAGGCACCGTGTTCGTTTATGGAAGTGGCCTGTGAACTCACCCACTGGTGGGGAGGGCTGAAAACCTGGCCCTGGCGGTACCGGTGCTGCGGGGTTCACTGCAGCGGGACCGGGCCGGCTTCCCGCACACCGCCAGCACCCCGCACACCCGCTCCAGGGACCCGGGAGCAGCCGGGGGTCCCCGACACCAGCGTCCCCGGGGCGGCAAAGGGCACCTGGGCCGATCCGGGATCTGGAGGGGGTTTCTACCACCCAGGACGGCCCGGGGAGCCCTTGCCGTGCCCTCCTGCCCCCACGACTGCCGCCTCCCGTGGGTCACCCCGATCCCCGGGACCCCCGATCCCCGGGCGCTGCAGGGGGCCTCTGCCCTGGAGCAGGGGGGTGCGGAGAGCTGGGGGGGGCCGAGCCCCAGCCCCCTTCTTCCTCCTCCTCCTCCTCCTCCCGGGTCAGCCCCAAAAATAGCCCTCCCGTAACTGCCCCCCCCGCCGCTATTGTCACCGCGGGCGACGTCACTCCTTCCACCGCGCTGAGGTCAGGCGCCATTAGCATACGGCGCCGCTCAGCCAATGGGAGCCGCCGCGCCTGTGACGCCTCCCCTCGCTGCTCTATTTAACGATGGCGCGGAGCCGGCGGCGCACACAGCGCCGAGGCCGTCGCGGAGTCGCAGGAACGGCCGCGAGCACCCACCGCCACCTCCTCCTCCTCCCCGCCGCTGCCGCCCGGCAGCCCAGCATGAGCCAGCGCCAGAGCCAGCGCCGCGGCATCCCCCGGGCCGACATGGCGCCCGAGATCGCCGCCGCCGTGGGCTTCGTCTCCAGCCTGTTGCGGACGCGGGGCTGCGTCAGCGAGCAGCAGCTGCAGGTCTTCAGCGGGGCGCTGCGGGAGGCGCTCGCAGGTGAGGCGCGGGCCGGGGGAGAGAGCGGCTTTGCGGGGAGGAAGGGCCGCGGCGAGAGAAGCCCGCTCGTGTCCGGCCTCTTCGTCTCCCCCTCGGGGCCCGGCGCCCACTGGTGTCCTTCCCTGCTGGCCCCGTGTTGCTCCCAGGACCCGGTGCCTGTGCCTGAGTGCCCACTTGTGTCCTCTTGAGTTGGGCACCCATCTGTGTCCTTCCCGGGCACCCAGCTGTGTCATCCTTGGTGCTGGATGCCTACTTGTGCCTTTGCCTGGGTGCCCACCTGTGTCCCTGTGGGGTCCTGGGCAAACAGCTGCCTCAGCCCTGAAAGCGAGCAGATCCCCTGCCCAGTCTCTGGAGGTTTGTGCAACCCATCTGCTTGAAGCCCTCCTTGCTGGGGCTTGATGTAGATGATCCAAAGCCAGTCTGGGTGCCCTGTCCCCAAGCAAGAAGTGCTCAGCGTCAGTGGGGTTTGGCACTCCCCTCCCCACAAGTATGTCTGGGGCTCAGCACTAACTGGGTAGTTCAAGGGCCTCCTCCCAGCCTAACACCGCCGTGTGTTATCAGCCCTGAGAAGGGATGGTTTGTTCGCCGCTGTGCTGCGATAAGGGGTAGCGATGTGCCCCGAACTTAAGAGAATGACTTGGATGTTACTCCCTGACTGTGGTGTTCTGTTGTTGGCGATACGGTATCTACCCTGGCTACCCCAGCGGTTGGGGTGAGAAGGTGTTGGGGTCCTGTTACTGCTGCCCCCGTGGCACCATCCTGCCTGGGCTTTTTAGGACCTGAAGAGCTGTGCTCCTGTGTCTTAGAGCAAGCAGCAGCAGAATAGTTGAGTGCCCGGCACTGGAGCCTCTGTCTGATGGAGGCAGCCTGAGGACTCTGTTTCCTCTGCCTGCAGCGAGCCGTGGGACCCCCTCAGGACCACAGCAGGACGCAGACCTCCTCCCAGCTGCTGCATGCCTGCTCACCGCTCTTCCCTTCTCGCTTCCCTTGCAGAGCACTACAAACATCACTGGTTTCCTGAGAAACCGTTCAAAGGCTCTGGGTATCGCTGCATCCGGATCAATCACAAAATGGACCCCCTAATCAGCAAGGCAGCTAGCCAGATCGGACTCAGCATACCGCAGCTCTACCAGCTCCTGCCCAGCGAGCTCACGCTCTGGGTGGACCCCTACGAGGTCTCCTACCGCATCGGTGAGGATGGCTCCATCTGTGTCTTATATGAAGCGACTGCAACGAAACCTGTGAGCTCCTATGGGATGCTTACTTGTAAGAACCAGATGATGTTAGGTCGCACCAGTCCTTCCAAGAACTGCATCATGACTGTCTCCAGCTAAATACTCCTCTTGTCTGTACGCTGCCAAGACACAGGCTACTGTATACCTCACCTGAGGATCTATTTTTAAGATCTATTTATATTTTTTAAAAAAATCCAAGAAAATCCAAAATTAAAATATTGGGTGCTGCTTTGAACAGAAGCAGTGTTCTAGGTGCCTTTTTTAAAGCTGTTGCAAGCTTATGAGCTTTTATTATGAAGCCGATATCTACCTAATTAGTGTTGGATGGCAATTTTGGTCTGGCTTGCTCACTTGGGCAGCTTGGAATGGAGGAAGAGGGGGAAGAGCCAGGCTGGGAAGTGTGGCTTGGTGGGAGATGTCTGTGTCACCTTCTCACCATCCCAGTACCCAACAGTATTGCTATATCGCCAAGTATTGCAGTACTGTTGGAGAAGGGATGAAGGAGTTGCTGTCTTTCCTCCACTTTCCTTCACTCCCCAGCTGGTCTGATCTCTCTGGGGCTTGGATATAGCATTTGGGGGAACCTTGCCTCAGGGCTGGGTGATTCTGGGGACCCTGGAATCCCTCTCCTGTGTTCTTGCACGTCTCTTCTGGACCCACTTACTCTGTGAGTGTTGCAGCTCTGCTCTGCCCCACTCCCAGCACAAAGTGAGGGGGAGCGTGGCCTTTCTCCAACCCCTCCGTCTCCTGTCTGCTGCTGGACTGAAGGGGCCATGTAGGTATTGGTGCCCTGTGAAATGGAGCAAGGCAGAGATGCGCTGGGGGTCAGGCTGTGCAGAGAAGGTCCCCAAGATGAATATTGCAGCTACTGTGAAGAGTGGAGTCTGGCCTCTCTTGCTTGTAAAAGTTGCCTGATCCAATGCTGATGACTTGCCACGTCACTTCTCCAGATGAGCTGAAGCAACTTGCCTTGTGCTATAGAGGTTGGTGTATGAGAACCCCCTTTGCCCTCTCTCTTAAAATCAGAAGTATTGGGGGTCTCTTCCCCCTGTGTGTGGGAAGCTGGGATGCTTTGGTGTCCTAACATTGCTTTTAAAGTCACAGCACTTCTTCCCTCTCGTCCTTCTCTGGGTGATCAGCATGTGGCTGTCCCTGGGAGCTGTCTTCACTGATACCTTGGTAAGGGGCATCATTTAGTTCTGATCTCTTGGTACATAACTGTTTTGCACAATTAATTCCTGGTCCTGTGCTCTGTCTATTCAAGCAAAACTCCTCTTGGAGTCTCAGTGGTACTTGTATTCAGGGAGACTTTGCCCAAGTGTTGTTCAGGATTTGGCCCTTAAACTGCTCTGGCTAGCTACAAATGGGGTGGGAGCTGAAAGTGCTGCCCCAAGAGCTTTACCTGCCTGTTGGGAATGAGCCTTTACCAGGATGCTGTATGTCCATTGCCTTTTCTCTAACCAGCTGGTGCTCCTCCAGTGATCCTGGGAGAAGTGATTGAAAAAGCAGGGCATTGACATGGTTGCAATGAAATTTTCCCAGATTTGTGTCTCGGCACACTTTTTTTAACCTTCCTCTTCTCTGACCTGGCAGCTGACTGACATAACCAGAGTTGTTCTTGCCCAGCCTTTGATGAATCAAGTTCTCAGACATTTGTGCAATATATTTCCAAATCATGGGCGCTCTGGGAGAGGAAGGAAGCCTCCCATCTGCCACAGTTCTTAGCTTGTTTTTTTAATATATTAAAAAAGAAATCAGCACAGCTCCCCAACTCTGAGTACTAATGTGAAAAAGTAAGTTCAGATTTTTGTAAGCTTCAAATCATGAATTCCAGAACTGGAAAACCAGCCTCAATTCTTAGATCCTTTTAAAATGTCAAGTGGTGAGTTATTTGTCCTTGAACAGTAATAGCAGACTGTGGCTCTGAAGTTGCATCACTTCCCTCTGCATCACTTGAATTTCTTGTGTCAGCAAAGCAGAAGCTGAAATGAAGCACTGGGGCTTTTCCCTTGGTGAACTTGTGCAATAGGTGTCCTCACCAAGAGGGGCGTACTTGGGAACTTCCAAAAAGCAAATTCCCTTTTCAAGGAAAAGGGATCTCGGTGCTTTTTGGAGTCCTCACTTAACCTGCTTATGTGGAAAGCTCATGATGAGAACTGCATCCAGGATGAGCAGTGTTTGCTTCGCTGGACTCCTTGGCTGGATGTGGAGTTTCCTGAAGGCTGGTACTTCCTTGGATTGTAATTTGTCATGATCAAAGCAGTCTTAAGATTTACCCCCCTTTTACTCTGTCCCCTCCCTCTTACCAGGAAAGTTTTTCAGGAACAGCCCACACCAAAGGAATACACTAGAATTGCTCTTAACATGCCCCCACTTCCAGAACAAAAATAGCCAAGTCTCATTCTTTTTGTCCCTGGTGTGGAGGAGTCTGATGTTAAAGGTGTTTGTTTTTAGCTTCAAAACCAACCAAACTTGGGTATAATCCATTTCTCTTGTAGCTGGTTACGTGTAAAAGCTGTGAATTACTGTGCTCTGTTGCCTTCTGCCTATAAGCCTGACGCTCGACTGCAGAGCGGAGTGGTGTGTGTTTTGAGACAGTGTATGAGGGGTTTCCTGTCATATTTTTTCAACAAGCTGGACTGTTGAACGGGACCTGCTTTTTCTATTTGGTGAAAATGGTAGAAAGTTTGTAAGCTACACTTGGAGGAGGGAGTGGATGGTTACTAATTGTATAGTAGTGTTTTTATATACAGAATGTACAGATCCTTTGACAGACGTATGCTTTTGTTACTTTAATAAAAATGTAGCAGAATAAATGAGCCTTGTTTTCTTGCTGGGAACTGTTATATGCTTGCAAAGAAGGTGAGGGTTGGGATTGCAGCCTAAACCCCAGTGTGAATGCCGTGGGCTTGCTTAAAGTGTGGATGACTGTTAATATCCAGCTGTGTCAAGGAGGAGGTTTAGAAAAAAAGCTGCTGAGTCAACATGCTGACTCTAAGCCTGAGCCTCTAAACGCAAGGAATTAAGGCTGGGAACTGGCCTGACTAATGCGGGGCTGTGGGTGTCCTGCCCTCTCCTTCCCCGTGCTGACTGCTGGGTTCTGGCTTGGGCAGCGGGGATTTATTCAGTGCAGGGTTGTAGAAATCCTGTGTCCTGCCAGGGCATGAAGGTGTTACGTAGTCGACTGCCAGATCTCTTACCCAACCCTAGGAATGGCATAAACGAAGTCTTGGAAAGAAGGGATTTATGGTGCAAGCCAGGCACAGGGGCAGCTCCTGGTTAAGCCTCCCTACCCCTGCTGTCCTCCCAGGGCTGACTGAGCCAGCAGAGGAGGAAGGGTGAGAGACCACGGGATTGAATTGTTCAGGTATGTGGAGGATGCTTTGGGCCTGTCATGATAGAGGCAGCTGGGGCTGATTCACTGGAGATCCTGTTTTGGCTGTGTTGAGACACTGGTGACTGCAGCACAGAGCTGTCACCCTGCTCCCTGGCACGGGGATGTCCAGCTCGTGTTTAACCCCCGTCTGCACTCATCCTCAAGCTGACCTGATTTAAGGACCTTGGCTAAATTGGCTTGTGCTAGTTTCAGTCCAAAACTCCATTTTTTGGAGCTAAGGAGGGTTTGGGTTGCAGCCTGCAGAGTCTTTACAACCCACCCCAACCTGTGCCAGTGCCTTCCTGGTGCCGTGATGCCAAGGGGGGAGCACCACTGACTCTGGGAGGGGCAAAGCTGCTTCCTCCCCTCCTGCTTTTATCATAATCCACCACCTCCAAGAGGAGAACAATTTGTGGGCTGATTTTGGTGCTCTGTCAAAGCCACTCCTTTTTGAACTCATCCCTTCATTAGTTTCCATAAACACACCCAAATTGCTGCTGCTTGTGAAACAGGGCTGCTGGGGAGGAAAGGGCGTCCCATTCAGTTGCTGATTAGCTTGGGAGTCATCCAGGTTCAAAGGCTTGGTGAAGTCAGATGATGGTGGCCTTCCTCCCTCTGGCTTGTCTGGGCCACTGTGGTCTGCCTGGACCTGCGTGTCGTGGTCTGTGGCCCATTTTCAGGCAGGCATAGTCCATGCCGCAGCCAGCCTGGTGTGCTCCTGTGTGCTGTGGCCCAGGGCTGGCATTTGGGCCAGAAAGCAGAGCCAAGATCACCTAAAATTTGAGTTGCTCCTAGCCAAGATAAAAAAAACAGCTCTTACGCCATGGAGTGTTTAGTGAGGAGTCAACCTCACCCGCATGGTAACCAGATCCCCCTGCCAGCCTCTTCATAGTTGACTCATCTACTATTTTTATTTTGCTTGTCATTTTTCTTCTGGTAGGATCGCGATACCTGGTGTACCAGCTTTATCTGCCCCCCGCAAGCCCTTTCTAGGCTTTTTGATGCTGAGCTGCAGCTCTCAGCACATTTTCTCATTGCGGGATCCCCGAGCACATCACAGGATCAGCTGAGGGGTGCAGGAGGAGGGAGGGAGTGTGGAGGCACAGCCAGAGTGTGCGCTGGGGACCCAGCTGCCCCCGGCATGCTTGAAGCAGCTCTGACAAAGACTAGAAGAAGTAAAACCACCCTCACCCACTGCTGCCCACCTCCTGCCTCTGGAAATCGGGACTCGTTTTCTGCTGAGCCTCTTGCTGGGTTTCTGTTGGGAGTTTTTTATTCAGGCTGGGCAGGGAAGTGGCTGGTTCAAGGAGCCCTGGTCAAACGTTGTCCTCTGTAATCAGAGATCGGTGTGTTGCATAAATGAGTGTTTGCCTTTGATGTGTCCTCGGTGAGAGCTCAGCCCTTTGCCTGGCAGCCCTGCCTGCACACCTGCACCCCGCAGGAGAGCTGAGCTCTGCGGCGCAGGAGGGTCTGGGACTTAAACCCCGAGAGTGTCCCTGCGTGTGTGATACCCACTCAGAAACAAGTTATTCCCCACAAAAACCCTGCTGCAGGCAAGAAGGGCAGCACGGGTCATGCTGGCTCTCAGGGGAAACGCTCTCCTCCTGTCCCAGCAGTCTGGAAGGGCGTTTAGTGCCTGTTTAGAGTAAAAAGGCAGGTGGGCTTTAATGTCCTGTCCCCCTGCTACCTGCGCAAGGCTTCCCAGCCGTGTGTGTGCTGTAGCAGTGCTGCCAGTCCTTCCTCGTGAGAGCTGGGGCAGTTTTGGGGGCTGGTCTGTTCCCTGGTCTGTTGATTTGCGCTTTGCAAGTTGTGCAAAGCCCCAAATCAGTCGTGAGGAACGTCCTGACCCACCGGCGACAACCCCCCCAGGGGCTGCGAGGATATTTTGCTTGACTTACGGCAAAATGTTTGTTTGATTTTTTTTGTGTCTGTGTGTGTTTTTGTGCTCCTCTTTCCTGGGCTCCCTTTAGCAGAAATCGGGCGTTTCTCAGTTCTAAGTTACCAGAAAAGCAACATCAGCATTAAGAATGTGAAACTGCTTGTTGGGGTTCTTTGTGCCCTTCCCACAGAAGCCAGACCTCATCCCCCGCCAGTCCTGCTGTTACCATCCCTGCCTCGAAGCGCTTTTCCCTCTGCCCACCCTGAAGCTGGGAAGAGAGCCGGGCCCCTTCGCAACGTGGCGAACGGGACAGGTTGCTCAGGGGAAAAAGGTGAGTGGGGCCGGGGCTGGCAGCGGCTCGGCAGCTGAGGCTCCGGGCTCTCCCTTGTTTGCCTCTGCAGCTGGAGGAGGGACAGAAGCGAAACCGGGTGCCGCTGAGCCTCCTCCCCGCACCAGCCCGTTCGTGCAGGGCTCGGCCTCCGCCAGGTGCTTCCTGCCCTCTCTATGTGCCGACGGGGTGATGGGAAGCGAGCGGCTATTTCGGCTCGGCCGAGGCCAATCAGGCACTCGGTGGGTGCAGCCGCGCTCGCCTGTATCTGGGCAGATGCAGGCGGCAGCGCCCAGCCCCAGCCCTGGGAAAAGGGGGAGGCCCCGGGGTGCTCTGTTGCCTGCGGTGCTCCGGAGCCCTGAGGATCTTCCCAGGATCCGCCGGAGACGTAGGAACTCTGCAATCACGTGGCCCGGCAACGGGAAGATGGTTTGTGGGGTTTGGAGGGGTTGGCGCTGCGCCAAGCCCCCGGTGCTTTGGGCTGCAGCCCTCTGGCAGGCTCCGGCATCGCTGCTGCTTGCACCAGCAATCTCCAGCTTCGCCAGTTTGCACCAGCAAACTCTGGCATCGCCAGTGTTTGCTGCTGTGGTGGAGCCCCCACACAAGCTCTGCCTCCAGCTCCGCACCCACAGGGCTGAGCCAAGCCCTTCGTGGGCAGGCGTCAGGTCTGGGGTCTGGGTTGGCACGTGGGCTCCTGTTAGTTTCTGTCCCTTGGCCGGGATGGCAGAGTGATTCCTGGCTGGGGACCGTGCTCCCTGCCTGCCCTTCCTCCCGACAGACCTTCCTCTCCCTCCTCTTGCCCCATCCAGCTCTCTGGTCTCCCTCCCTCTGCAGCCACAACCCATCTTGGCTCAGCTCCTACATCCCCGAGCACCCCAACAGCCTTGCACGGAGCCGGGGCCCCCAAACCAGCATGAAGAGGAAGGCACCCCTCTGCCTTTCCAACCCTTGCTAAAAACTGAACCACCTGGTTGAAAAAACACCCCTTCCTTCCTCCAAAAAGGTCACGGGCAGATGCGAACGCGTGTGCAGCAGCCGCCGTGCGCCCACTCACCTCCCCCTGTCTCGGCGCTCGGGGCTGGCTGTGCTTGGAGGGACTCCAGCAGCAGATGGGGCGGGCTGCGGCGGTGCTTCGTGCTGACTTGAAATGAAAAATAATCCCCCCCCCGTCCCCAAACAACCACAAAACCTGCCAGCAGGCTCGGCCCCAGCCCTGTCTCCGCTCCCTCCCGTGCCAGCCTTCGGGCAGGGGCGAGCGCTGGGTTATTAAAAATTACAGCGGGGAGGGAGAGGGGAAGGGGCTCCCCGAAGGGCAGCAGGGGTCTGCCAGCGCCCCAAGAGCGGGCACGGCCCGGTGAGCGGCTCCGATGGGACAAAAGTGGGGTCTGGAGAGGGACAGCCCACCCTGGCCCTGCAGCGGGTCCCCACGTCTACCCGGGGTGTCACTGAGGGGCTCGGGGGTCCTGGGGGCCGACTCGCCCCAGCTGCCCCCCTGCTGCAAGCGCCGGGGCGAGGGGCTGCGCGGCTGGGACAGGTGGGTGGGGGAGAGGAGCCGCTTTCAGCTGCTTTTTTGTTTTCCAGCGAGCGTCCCGTGGGGAGAGCCACCCCCATCCCCGTTCCCGGCCCCATCCCGGCCCCCTCCGCAGCTCCGACGCTCTCATTTACGACCCGTTGGGGGATAAAAGGGGCTTGTTGGCGGCACCGAGCAACTGGTGTGCGGGGACAACTGTTGCCATCTGTCTGGTGGGGCGGCGGGGGGGCCGCAGCGGGGCCAGGGCCAAGCCGGGGCCGGGGTTTTGTTTCTCCTTTCATGCACCACTAAACTTTGCACCTTTTGTTTCCCAGAGAAGGGCTGGGAGCCGGGGAGAAATGAGGCCTCTGCGCCGTACGGGTCAGGGCAGAGCTCGCTCAGCTCGCCGGGGGCTTTGCATACGATTCTTATTATATATTATAATAGTAATTACTGTTATTTGAGGAGTCTGTCGGTGTTGGGCAACCTGGTGCTGAACCCCCTCCATCCTCCCCCTGCTGCGCCGCACCCTGCGAGCTCGCCGGGCAGAGCGAGGTGCCCCGACGTGTCCTGTTCTCACCGGGCAAAAGCCACAGCCGCTGACGCTAGTGGGGTGCGTCCCTCGGGGACCCGAGGCTGCGTGGAGCCCTGCCATCCCTGAGGGGTGCTGTGCCCCCGTCCCCAAGGGACACTGTGTCCCTGCCACTGAGGGACGCCGTGCCCCTGTCCCAAGGGATGCCATGCTCCTTGTCCCCAAGCGATGCTGTGCTCCCATCCCTGCGCGACCCCGTGCCCTGGCAGTGGCAGCGAGGGGAGGGCAGGGACGGTGGGAGCAGCCCCAGGCTGTGCTCGCTGCCCCAGGGCAGTTTGTGCTTCCTCATGGAGCCGTGTCTGGGACGGGAGCGCAGAGCCCTGGGCAGGTTCCAGCCGGGCGTGTGAGTCTCACCAGCTGCCTGGGCTTTGCTCAGGGCTTTGAGCCACTGGCTTTGCTCGTCATCTTCTTTCTGCTGAGCTGCATCTCTGGGCCCAGCCTGGAGCTGGTGGCTGGGACGAGCCCTGTGTGTCTGGGGGAGTGCTGGAGGAGGGCTCGTGGGGTCCCCCCTCCACCACATCTCTGCACCAGCGGCAATGACCCAGGAGTGTGTCGCGGGCCACGTCCAAGCTTTGCCCGTGGCTACTGCTGCTCCGGAGCAGCCCCTGCCAGCCTCACGTCCCAGCACAAGGCAGAAGGAGAAGGATTTAAGGGTGATGCTGAAGTCCGCGCCCCAGGACCCGCCAGCTGTGTCAGGATGTGTTGGGACATCCCTTGCGGGGCTGGTACCTGCCCCGGCCCCTCTGCAAAGGCCACTCGTCCCTGTGGGGGTCCCTGTGCCTGGCACAGCGGTACCCGGTCCCGTGGGGAAGGGGCAGCTCTCAGTGTCACTGCTGGGGGGTTGCAACACCCGTGTGAACGCAACGCCCGCTCCTCTGGGGAACCTCCGGGAAATGTGTTACTGGGAACTGGCTGGAGGCAACAATATCCCCAAGCCCTGCGCGTCCCCCGGTGTTCCCAGCTGCCAGACGAAGGGTGAGGCCCGTTTTCCCTCTGACAATGACCCTTTACCAGGGAGTTCGTTTCTATTATAGCGCCGGATAAAACAGAGACGGGGAAGGATGGGGCTGGAGCGGAGCAGCTGCCCTTGCTGCCTCATTCGCTGCTTTGTTGTGAGTTAAAAGGCTGGATCGGGGCTGAGACACCGGCTGTGGCGCTCCCTTAAAGCGCGAGGGCTCGTCACCCCCGTCCCAGCCCCTGTGGGGGGACTCTGCGGGGGATCTGCCCCAGCAAACTCCCCTCGGGATGGTCAGCAGAGACTGCAGCACCGTTTCGGGGCGCAGCCCAGGGATGCAGAGCCTGCCGGGGTCCCTGCCAGCGTGCAGGGGGCTGAGCTTTCCCTTTAATTCCTTTTCCCCTTTGGGGTGACCTTGGTGACGGGGTTGAGCTCCAGCCCCGAGGCCGGGCTCCTGGATCCTACAGATGGTTGTGGTGTCAGAGCGATGAACCCCCCCTTAGCGCTGACCCGACAACCTGCTGGGGCAGGAGGAGGGAGAAGAGGGATGCTGAGCCTGTGCCCCCCAAACCCCGACCCCCCGACAGCAGCCGGCCGGCACAGAAAGCCCCCGTGGCCGTGCCAGCCCCCAGCAGCTCTAAGGCTGGCAGCAGCCGCTGCTGGGGAGGGCTGGGGGCTGCGCAGGGCTGGGGCGCGGGGTCCCCGCTGCCTTTTGAGGCAGAGACAAAGCCCGTCTTGATATTTACAGCACGTGCAGCGGGAGCGCGGGGCTGCGGGACAGATGGCGAGGGAAACAAAAGGGGAGGCAGGACGGGGGCTGGACAGATTGGGAATTTCCTCCCTGTCCCTCTCCCCCGTGCCCAAACACTGCTGGGGGCGTGCGGGGAGCGGGAGCCTTTCCCCAAGGGTCCCCCCAAAGTGTTTGGTCCCTCGGGGGGGGGCACTGACCCCCGCAAGCTGCTCTAGCCCCCAAGCTGTGCATCCTCCTGGAGCGGGGTGGAGAGACCCAAAATCCTGAGACCCAAAACCCCAAGCACCAAAATCCCATCCCCACGTTACTCCTGATGTGGAGCGGTGAGAGCAGGACACCCCGGTTCCTCCAAGCCTCACTCTGCTCCTCTGTGAGATGGGACCCCAGCTCGTCCCCGAGTGACGCCGGGGAGGTGAGGGGTCCTGGCGATCTCCGCCAGCGATGTGCCGGGCCCCTCTCCGGTGTCTTCTCCTGCTGCCTCCGCAGTTTTCTTATCTCTTCCCAGCAGCACCACGGCTGCCGTGGGCTGGATCCGAGCAGCTTATTAATAATCAACTTTTATTGCTCGTCACATCGCGAGCACGTCTGCGATGGCCAGGCGAGGCGGTGGCAGCCGTGACCTGGCCACCGATCCCTTTGTCCTCGTGACTCCTCCGCTCAGTGAAGGTTTTGGGTTAAGTCCGAGGAGAATTGAGCAAAGGGAAGCGCCGAAGGACGTGACGGCGGGTTGCACTTCCCTGGGCCGTGGCTCAGGCCAGCTCTGCAAACACTCATGTGGCGAATTTGAAGCCCTGGGATGGTGCCGTGCCCGGAGATCACGTCCCTTGCCTGGGACTCCTCCAGCCACGTCAGGGCCAAACCCATCGCCCGCTGCCTCGCTGCTTTCTTGTGTACTTCTCCAAAGGAAAATATTTTGAGGGGTTGTTTTTAAACACAAATCCTGCACCTCCTGGGGAAACATCCTCCTAAAGGGATGTTTGCAAACAGCCCCGGGGAGCGTTGGAGCTGAGGGATGGTGCTGTGAAGGGGAGAAAATAGTGAGGAGGGGGAGAGAATCTGGGGGAAGAGGCTGGAAAAAAGGGGAGATGAAATTGGGGGGTTTTCAGGGGAGCTCTGGAGAAACCCCGCCTGTCCCCACAGGGCGCCCCGTGGGAGCTGCTGGGTTTTAGGGTCTCGTGCAGGGACAGCCCCAAGGCAGGTGCCCAGGTCCAACACCCGTGGGCTGAGCCCCTCCGCAGACACGGGGCGATGGCGGGGGGCAGCGGGTCTGGCAGGAGCAGCGGGGTGTCTTTGACATCCCCCCCGAGGAGAATCCTTGGGAGGATCCCACAACCCAGATATGACTTGGGGGGGGCCTGCAGCTCCTGTAGCAGCCCCACAAAGCCCCTGTGCTCGGGGTGCACCTCCAAGGGGTCTGGGATGCTATTTTTTGGTTGGTTTGGGGTTTCCCCCCTCCTTTACGCTTCTCTGTGGATCTGGACAAAGCCCTGCGCTCCCCCCTCCTCCTCCCCGGTGGGATACAGGCTGCTGGGGCCCCCTGGACCCCACACCTCCTCCCAGCAACAGGAGGAGGAGGAGGAGGAAGGGGATGAGGAGGGGGGCCAAGCCCCCATCCCTGCTATCCCCACCACAACAACAAGACGGTGATTGGGCACCCATGGGCTTGCCCAGGACCAATGGGGTCTCCCCTGTTTTTTTAGGGAGGGGGAGAAGCAGGGCAGTGGGTTGCACTGACCCTCTGCCCCCTCACCTCCACCCCTGGGGGATGCAGGGCCAGTGCCCCAGCTGGTATAAATCAGCAATCACAGTCACCCTGCGGGGATAAAGCAGCTGCTGGAAGCAGTGTTGGGGGGTTGTTTCTCCTGGGTTTTTCTCTGCTGCCACCAGACCCTGCTGCCAGGTCCCCCCCAAGGTGATGAGCTGGGACCTCCCTGCAAACACCCCCAGGGAAGGAGTGGGGATGCTCTGAGGCAAAAACCTGACCCAGGAACAAGGAGTGGTGTGTGCTGGTGCCTGGGCAGCTCCCAAGCAGGAGGAGGAGGGTGGTGCTGGGCTGGTTTGTGGATGGATCCTGCCAACATCCTCCCCTGCTGCTTTTGAAGAGCATAGAGATACATTGTGGGCTCGGGTGCTTGTGGTCCTGTCCCCCTCCCTGGCCTGTGGGATGCTGCCACAGGGGAGGAGGAGGACGATGGGCTGTGAACCCTGTCCTGGGGGGTGATGGCAGAAAGATCAGAGCTGGTACCAGATGCCACCAGGCACCTGCGTTGGAGCCAACTGGCTGCACGACCGCGGGGGTCTGGAGCATCCCCCCTCTCCGCAGAGCCCACTCCCCCGCTGCCAGCCTCGGAGGGAGCCCGGCACAAGCATCGCTCACTATCTGAGGAACAGGGTCAGGTTTGCCTCCCTCTGAGCCCTTTTTTCCCGGCGAGGGGAGCTGGATTTCACCCCATGTCCCAGCCCAGCCTTACCCAAGCAAGCACTGACTGCGGTGGGCACCCTTGGGTGCAGGGCAGCCCCCAAACCCCGGGGTGTGGAGGAGCGGCCCGTGGGCTGGGAAACAGCCCTTTCTCTGCAACTCCAGATCTGTAAAAATCCTGCCTGTGTGAAATTTCACTTTTTTTAAGCATCTTCCAGCTTTAGCTGTTAAAAATAACCAGGGCTGAAGGCTGGAGAACATGAAAGCATCTGGAAAACAACGACCAGAAGCACTGTGCCGGCGGCACCGCCATCCCTTCCCTCTCCCAACTGACACTTTTCCATGTGTATTATTTTTTTTTCCTGCTATAAATGTCCTTGCACGGACCCCAGCTGGGATGTGCTGGAGCAGCAGCTCCTCAGCGTGGGGAAGGCAGCGTAGGCACATGTCCTGTCTGGGACAGCCACTAGACGGCAAATCCAGCCTGTGGAAAGATCTGGGCTGTGAGAGGGGAGGTTGCGGTGCCCAGGGCAGCCCAGACGCTCAGAGCCTGGTCTCTGCTGTCGGGATTCCTCAGACACGTTTCGTGCAGTTGCAGAAAGGGCTTTATTCGTCGGTACGATCTCTACAGTTCATGCGTCGGTGATAGCACAGGTTTTTTTGGGTTTTTGTTTCTATAGTGTTAGCATGCAGTTAAAATGCGGAGGGTCGGGATGGACTCCTTCAGCTTCGCGGGTCACCCCCAAAGCTCAGCTGCCCCTTTGGTTCTCAAACTGAACCGTCCAAGGCACCGAGTTGGGTGGTTTTGGCGAGCTCAGACGTGCTGCGGGTGCACGTGTCACTGTGATTTTTGTTGTTTTTTTTTTTAAATGGGAGACCCCAATTACCTGGGCAGGGAGGGAGCTCAGAGCCAAGCTGGCGGGTGGGATGGAGCTGGGCGTGCGGGGGCTCCCCAGGCAGCCAGGGGTGACAGCACCAGGAACTGCCCCATCCCTCGCCCCCTGTCCAGAGGTGTGGGAGGAAGGTGTGAGACCCCCTCGGCCACGGTCCCCGAGCAGGCTGCTGCTCAGGGTGTTTCTCTCTGAGCTCAGCAGCAGCAGGAAAGGTTCCTCTCCTTTATCGCTGGAGCAGGAGGCTGGTGGAAGGGGGAAAAATAGAGGGGGAAGAGTGGGTTTGCTCTTCCCCATCCTAGACTGAGGGATGCTGGCAGCCAGGGAATCTTTAACCCTTCACTCGTGTAGCTCCCACCCTCCCAGATGCTCCTCCCAGTGCTCGCTGGCACCTGGCCCAGGGCGAGTCCTTTTAGATCTGCTGGTTCTGTGGGACCCACACCTGAAACTCTCCCCACTGGGCTCAGCTGCTCAGGGCCATGTGTCAGAGGTGGGATGAGCTCTCCCCTGTCCCCGCTGCATCCCACCCAAACTGGGGGAGAAGGGGAATGGGGGTGCAGCGTTTGGGGGGGTGGCTGCAGTGGGGTCAGAGGGGGAGCAGTGCTGGGACCCTGCGTGGCCAGAGAGCTGGGAAGGGGGAGCATTTGGGGACAAACGGCTCCTGCCCACCCATACGGGCTGGTGTTGGGATACCCTTATTGCACTAGTGCGGAAGCCAAGTCAAACTGTCAAGCTGCATTAAAACGGGAGCGAGTGTCTCCCCAGGAACGGGGGAGCCAAGTCCTGAGGATGGGGAGGGGCCTGGGGGGGCGCCGGGTTAGATCTCGATGATGGTGGCACGTCGCAGGCAGAGCGGGGCGTCGGGGGGCACCGCGTTTCGCTTGATCTCGTTCCCGTCGAGCCGCAGGACCTGGAGCCTGGAGTAGTTCATGACGTCCACCACGGTGCAGAAGCTGCTGATGGAGAACTCTGCGGGGGGGAGAGGAGATGGAGAGCTGAGCACTGGCCCCGGCTCTGACCTGTGTCATGGGACCGATGTGACAAGTGTCAAGGGGGGCTGCTCTGGAGATGGGGCTGAGGGTACCGACCTTGGAGAGCTGGTTTATGTTAAGGTGGGCAGGAAAAAAATGAAAGCACCCCCAAATCACCGATTATTCCTGCAAATTTGGACTTGACACTCTGCCATCTTAACTAAAAGGGTAAGTGGTGCTCCCAGCTGCAGCCAGAAGGAGCCCGTGAGTTGGTGCCCATTCGAGGGTTTGGCAGCGGTGCCAGTGCTGCCCTCGCTGTCTCTGCCCAGCCCGGCTGGAGCGTGTGGAGGGAAAAGCCGGGTGGAGTCAGATGAAAAACATTTTTATTGGGACTTGCCTTTGCAGCCTCTTTTGTGAAGCTTCACACGCTGCAGCCTCCAGCCCCTGGCTCCCCCTGCCCAGGCAGCGTGTCCGGGAGGGGGGACATCCCTATCCCCATCCCATTCCTGCACCATCCCCTCTCCGGTCACCTTTGGATGGAGGGAGAAGACAGAACAAACTCCAAATATTTTGTGCAGGATTTGGGGGAGAAGCCACCGACTAGAGGGCAGCAAAGCTCCAGGCCGGGATGCTGCTGGGGAAGGCAGCGGGGTGCTGGGGGACCCCCGCACCCCCAGACCGGGGGCTCGGGGGGCTGCGAGCCCCGCGGTGTGCGAGCGGGGACCTCCCGGGGTGGCTGGAGGGGCACGACCCCGGCCCTGATGTCCCATGGGGTGGGATGTGGCCCCCCCAAAGCGGTTGGTGCTGCACACCTGGACCCGCAGCCCCTCGCTCCTGGGGATGCGCTAAAGGTTCAGTGGCAAAACCTGCAGCTGGAGGAGAAACTGCTGCGAAGCCCCAACAGCCCCGTGGTGGTTTCGTGGCATTTGTGGACAGACGTGAGCAGCTACAGCTTTGGAAAGCAAACATCTGTGAATCTGTTCTTGGTTTTGTGTTTCTGTCGGTTCCTGAGTACGGGGTCCTGTGGTTCCTCTGCAACAGCTCCTGGCTGCACTGACGGCGTCCCCCTCCCCATCCCAGGCTTGCTCAGGAGGGTCCTGCCCTCGGGGTCTGGCAGGTGAGAGGAGCAAGCCTGGATTTTTCCAGGAGGTTGCTTGTTTTCGTTTTTTTTTCCTAGCTTATTTTTATAAATAGCAGCCCCAGAACAATCTGTTCCTTTTATTTATTTGTGTATTAAGTGGAGTGAATTTTAGTCCTGGCAGAAGATGCTGCGTCGATGGCTTTAATAACTAAGAGCTCCCGTCTGTCCCAGCCCCAGCAAGGATGTGCCCCTTGGATGCAGACACAACCCTGGGGGGGCTTTGGGGCCGTGGGCTCTGCCAGTGCCCTGGCAGGTGGGCAGAAGGGGCTGGAGAAAGGGGCTGTGCTGGTCCTGAGCGCTGCAGACCGCAGGGTACGTCCCTGTCCCCTGCGTTAGCGCTGGCCAGGGTGATGCGTGTTCCCACCTGCAGTGACTGTGGGGACCCTCCACCTCTTTCTGCTCTGTCCGTAGTCCCCTCCCCAGGTTAGTGCATCAGCTCCTACGCACAACTGGTTTCTGGCATCTCTAACCAGAGGATGCTCAGGCTGCTGATAAACGCTCAGTAAAACCAGTGCAATGGCTCTGTGGATCACACAGGAGCGCTCAGAGCTGGGAGCCTCTCCGCCCCAGGTGTGTTGGGACACAATGGGCCCCATTCCTGCCTTGCTGAGGGCCAAATAGAAGTCTCCTAAATTCCAGCTTCCTGCTCAAACCATTACCCCAGAGGGAGGCACAGGTTCTGCGTCCCCATCTCCCCACCCCTCTCTTGCACCACCATCCCCTGCACCACCGCGCTTTGGTTGACGTGTTTCTGCTCACCGTTGATTTGGTTCCCTTGAAGGTAGAGGTTCTCGAGGTTGGTGTTGACCCGGGGGATCTTCTGGAGCCTGTTGTAAGAGAGGTCCAGCTCGAGGATGCTGCTGCTGTTGAAAGTGTTGGTAGAGAGACCTTGATTTGTCAGGCTGTTGTGGGACATCCGTACATAGAGCAGCTTGGGAGAGACCTTGAAATAGTCATCAGGGATGGTGTTGATGTAGTTGTACTCTAGGTAGAGCTGTTCCAAAGCCATTGGGAGCCCATCAGGGACTTTCCTGAGGTGGTTGTAGCTCAGATCAGCAAGGATCAAGGACTTGAGCTCTTTGAGGGATGCTCCCATCTCAAAAATGTAGTTGTGGCTGAGGTACAGGGCTGTGAGGTTCTCCAGACCCTCCAGAGCGTTGGAGGGGACCTTGGAGATCTGATTGTAAGACAAGTGGAGCTCTCTCAGGGACCGGGGCAAGGGGCTGGGCATCTTGGTTAGGTTGTTGTTGTTCATGTACAACCTCTCTAGGTTTTTGAGCTTGGCAAAGACCCTCTTGCCCATCTTCTCGCTGGTGATCTGGTTGTTGTGCAGCGCGAGCCATTCCAGCTCTGTGGCATTGTCAAAAGCCCCCTCTTGGATGGCAGTGATCTGGTTGTTCTGGAAGTAGACGTATTTCATCCGGGAAGGCACAAAGGGCAGGTACCTCAGGTTACGGGTGTCACAGTACATGGCTGACGAGAAGTTAGGGGGGCAGTCACACTCTTGGGGACATTGCCAGGAAGAGGCTTGCTGAGGTTCAGGGCCGGGCTCTGCCTCCGTGTCTGGAGCTGGGAGGTAAGAGTACACGTAAGGGGTGTTCTCATCCTCGTAGTAGGGCATGTAGTTATAGGAGGACATACGGGACTGCCGCATGTAGTATTGTAACCAAGCCAGGTCTTCTTCTTCATTGTACTGGCCCAGGGAGGCTCCGCAGAGCCCAGCGATGATCAGGACGGTGGCCCAATGCATGGTGCTGATGCTGGAGGGACCTGGGTGGGGGAGAAATGGGGAGGAAACCATCAGCAGTGTCAGGCCTGGTGTAAGGGCTGGAGGCAGGCGAGCTGCGTCCTGTGGCCTGGGAAGCCAGCGGGGTGGGATGTGGTTGCAGCCCTGTGTGGGGTTGGTGGCACTTGGCTGGAGAACCAGGGGACCTGAGTGAATCCTACCCAAAAAAATATGGCCTTGTTTGCAGTTACCTGATCTTCCCCCTTTTCACCTCAAGCCTGCTAGAAACCTCCATCCCAGTGGGTATTTGCTTGCAAACTCTTTACTTGTGGGTATTTCTGTTACAACTGAGTAGAGGATGGAGATCACAGAATCAATGAGGTTGGAAGAGCCCTCTGGGATCATTGAGTCCAACCATTGCCCTGACACCACCATGGCAACTAGACCATGGCACTAAGTGCCATGTCCAGTCTTTTCCTAAACCCCTCCAGAGATGGTGACTCCACCACCTCCCTGGGCAGCCCCTTCCAATGGCTAATGACCCTTGCTGAGAAGAAATGCTTCCTGATGTCCAACCTGAACCTCCCCTGGTGAAGCCAGGGGCACATGGTCCAAATTTGTGTAGGGTCGCCCAGCTCTGCTCCCAGGTGCCTGGGGTCTGCCTGCGCTGGCTCTGCACGGGAGGGAGGAAGGGCTCTGGCCGGGTGGAGGAGAGTGGTAGCTGCAAGAACAGGTTGATGGAGCTCAAGGCATGTTTCGATGGAGCTATATTTATGCTACGCTCGCTGACGACATGATTCGCTGTGGGCTTCATCCAGCTCTCCCTTCCCCCACAGAAGCGCAGGATGCTCTCGCTGCACGGGACTGATGTAAATCCTGGTAAACAAGTTCTGGCTTATTGTTTGAAATGAAACCACTTTCAAGCTTAGATTTTTTCCCAAGCTCAGCCCCAACTCAAAAAGGGGCAGCACCCGCCAGCCCCTCATGGCCAGGGAGAGCGGGAGCCATCCCCAGAGCGGGTGCTTGGACCCTGCTTGTGAAGTTCACCCTGCCAAGGGCTGACATCCAGAGGAGAGCAGGGCTGAGGGCTCGGAGCAAGGCAAACCTGTCCCTGAGCCCATCGGCATGGCGTGGGCTTCGCAGCCGCCCCGTGCCGTGCCCAGGCACACCGCGGTGCTGGCGGCAGGAGGGGTCCAGCATCATCCAGTTCATCCCGACTCCTCGTCTCGGGGCTGAACGAGAGGCCTGGAGCAAGGCAGCTTGAACTGCCTCCAGGAACGGGGCCGGGCTGTTCGGAGGGGGAGCGGAGTCCCTCCTGCCTGCTGGCTCCCGTATACGTGGCTGGGAGCGCGGAGCCGTGGGGCGGCTGGTGCGTCCCTGCCAGCTCCGCTCCGGCAGCCGCCAGCGTCCCTCCTCGCCATGCCAGGGGTGGCCGTGGGGTTGACCCACGAAGCCTCGCCATGTCCCCACCCCGCAGCGAGGAGGGCAATGGCTCGCCCGGCAGACAAAGAGGGCACAGTTCGCTGTGGGGCCGCTGCCACCGAGGCACCCTCAAGGCTGGGGGGAAAGGGGTGTTGAGGCGGCGGTGGGCAGGCATGGCTCCCCGGCTTCCTCCTCCTCTCCCTCCTTGCCCCTTCGCGTGCAGCCGAGGGGCAGGCGAGACGTGGTCCTCCGGGATACTGTGTGCGACGGGGGAGCTTGGCAGTCGCAGAGGAGTTTCTCCTCCTCCTCCCTCCTGCTCCAGGGCACTCTGCCTGCTGAAATACCAGAGCCGCCCTGCTCCGCGCAGGGGCTTCTCCACCCATGCAGAGCCCCTTGGCAGCCCCTTCCCAAGGGGGCCCCTCTGTGCGGGGCAGGACCGATCCATGGGGTCCCTCCACCTTTCCCAGTGCCCCCCTTTGACATACCAATAACCCCAGAGCCTGTCCTCAGCAGACACCCCTGCCCCCTGCTTCATTTGAAGGTTGCTTCTCCCCTCCCCAGTGGGCTTCAGCCCTGGTTTTGGGGTGGGGTCTGAGCCGAGCGTGCCGGCCACGAGATCCGTGTCATCTCCTGGTGCCCCCACTCCTGTGCCAGCAGCTGCCAGGCTAATGGGGTCAGCTCCTCACCCCGAGAGGGAGCAGGGTTTAGAGCAAGGGGCTTCATGGTCTGTGGCCATCCATGAACTTGGCCCATCGCTGCTGTGCCGGGCATGAAACCAGCTCCCCCTTCCCCTGCGCCCCGGCAGACGGGACGGGCAGAGCGGTGCCGGGCAGGGGGTTGGTGGCTGTAGGTGTCCAGCTCGCAGGCAAGGAGCTGCCAGAGGGATAAGAGCCGTGGGCAGCAGGAGAGGGCTTCCCGGCTTGGCAGCGCTGGCATTCAAGCTGTGCCACCCGTGTCGCTGGCGTGTGCTTCGCATGGCAGCCGCCCGCCCGCCGAGGCGAGGGTATGGAAATCAGGCTTCAAAAAAAAAAATCATAATAAATATAGAGAAGGACTTACCGAGCTGAGAGCCTCCTGCCCAAAGCCTCGCTGCTCTGCTCCGGGATCGCCCGTGTGTCAAGCAGCATGGGAGTGTGTCTCCCGATTCGCAAAGGCTGGTGCCCGCCCTAGATCCCAGATCAAATATTGTGCTTGCAGGTCACGGGCTCGGCAGGTTTTTTTGGGGAGTGACCTCCCAGCAGCAGCCAGTTTGCAGGAGAGACTGAAGAGACCCTAAAGCTGCCTGGCGTTATAAATAACCTGCTTTTTCTTTCCTCCCTCTCTCTCTCTCTCTCTCTCCCGTCTTTTCTCATAGGAGTGTTGGCACTTCTCAGGCTTTCTCTGTTTAACGAGTTAGTGGAATCGGGGATGTTGTTTTTAAACGGGCTGTTGTTAGGTCTCCTGTGTTTCTCATCAGAAAGCACTGAGGAGGCCTCTGGCCAGATTAAAAAATATCTGATTTTGAGGTGCTGAAGATGTGTTTCTTAGGGGGAAGCGAGAAAGTATCTTTAACTTTTGCAGTACCAGGGAAAGAGACGTTAGTGCCTGCTCCGACTGCAGCCTGGGCTTCTTCCCCAGGAAGCCTCAGTCCTGCTATTAAATATTTAGGATAAACATTTCCATGAACGATAAGGCTGCAGCATCCAAGGTAAATAAATTGCCTACCAAAGGGCCACTGTGGCAGCAGGAATTTGTCTTCAGCTTGGCAGGAGAGAGGTGCCAAGCTGGCATTTCTGCAGGCTGTGCCCATCTGCCCGGGATAGGGGTGTCCCCCCCCGAGGCTGACCCAGGGATGGGGCAGGGGAGCGTGTGCTGAGGGTGACCCACATTTGGGCAGAGACTCGAGAGCTTGCAGCTCTCCCTGCCACGAGGCTCGTCGCCTCCCAGAGCCAGCCTTGCCCTGGGGGGGTCCTGCAAAGTGGGGGAGCGGCGGGTGCTGTCCCAGCCCCCCCAGCCCCCATCCTGGCTCTCTGTGCCCTTCAGCTTTGGGGACAGCTCTTCCAGGGCTGTCGAAGCATTTCCTCCAGCGAGGAAAGGAAAGGAGGAGCCCCGACCGCCCATCGCTATCCCGTGCCGGCTCCAGCAGCACGTCTAGGTCCTCCCAGGAGCCTGGAACTACTTAGTGAAGCTCAGCAGGTGCCAGACTCCCTCCAGGCTTGCTTTTTCCTTGCTTTCCATCAAAATTTCCCAGCTAAAACATCCTCTTCCCCTGGGGAACCTTGGTCCTTATCGCTCTGAGGTCTTTGTTGTAAGGAGGAAGAATGTGCGGGGCGGTTGGCGGCTGGGGTTGTGAGGGACACGCTGTACAGTGGGGACTTTGCCAGCAAGCCGGTCTGTTTGGGAAGGAAGAGTGTGCCTGGAAAGCACAGCTCGCTGCACCGCAGCGCGGGGCTGGGATCTGCGAGGGGAGAGAGGATTCAGAGAAAGCCTTGCCTTCGAGTGGGAAAAAGAGGACACAGGGGTAGCGCTGCCTAAAAGGAGGTAAAACCCTAGGAAAGAAGGGTGGGGGCTTTCATTCAGCTGGTAGCATCTCTTCTTCCCCATCGAGCGTTGCCAGGGCAGCTTGCTATGGTACGAGGCAGCTGGAGGGCTCTCATCATGGGCAGGGAGGGGGTCCGAGGCTCTGGGCTGATGCGAAGGATGACCCCGCTTGGAGGGATTTGTTCCTGCTGCCAGGGAGCTCCGTTCCAGGGAGAATGGTGGGGAGGGTGGTGGCAGCCAGTAACATCTGCTGCTCGGCGCTCGGATGGTGTCAACCAACGTCACATCTCTGGCAGCTCGAGGTGTCCCGGTGGCCAAGAGCTCGGAGGCTTTCGCAGGGCTTGGATGTTTTTCTGGAAAAGCAAATTGTCCCCAGCTAGGTTAGATAAGGAGGGTGGCCCCTCTGCCTTCCTGGAGTTAAAAATACTCATGACTCAGGACGTGCACCCTTTGAGGGAGGCTGTCCCGCAGCACCCGCTGGCGTTGGGCACCCGCTGTGGGTGCCAGGGGCTGGTGGCCCTTGGGGGATGCTGAGGAGCCCTCCCTGCATGAGCTGGCTCCCAATGGTGCCATTCCCCATGGCCACATCCCCTTTTCCCAGCCTAAATCAGAAAATAATTACATGTTTAAGCTCAGTTTGTGTGTTCCCCACAGTGACCAGGACTTTCTGTCTAATCTCATCCTGACCAGCTTAGGACTACCTCAGGGAAGTGAAAATTTACTGTCTGAAGGACCACATATGTCTTTTTTTTTCTCCACCCAACCTTGACATCTCATGGTCCAGGTCACCAGCATCTCCTGAGCCACTAGCGGGGCTCTCTTGCTTGGTCTGTTTGCCTGGCGTGAGGTGGGTGTTGATAAGACCTCGGTGCTACTGCTCATTCCAGGCCAGTGCCAAACAGCTCTTCTTGGTTCCCAAGTGACTTCCATGAAACTTTTTCAACATCTCCTCCTACAAACCGCTCTTCCCTGTTGCTGATGGTTCAAAGCAAGCCGTGAACTGGTGACAGGAGCTGGGAACAGGCTGTGCTGCTCGCTCCAAGCCAACAGTCCCTATCGCTGCATAATCTCATCTGGAGCCGTTACTCCAACGGTCGCAGTCTGCATCTCATCAGGGCCAGACAGATGCCTGTATCGGTTTGCTTTGGGTTTCTGAACCAAACTGATGTGAGCAGCATCTATTTTGGTTGGGTTTGTTCCAGTTGTTTTGATCAAATGCTCTTGAGCTTTGTGTTTGAAACCACTGAATCTGGCCTGGGTGTGCCTTTAGTTTGGAAATCCTGCGCTCGGAGCCGGGAGCACTGTCTTCTCCAGGGATGGACACGGGCTTGTCAGGCACAGGGACCAAACGCTTCACAGCATGACGAAGAAACCAAACTCTCTGGTGCTCCTGCTAAGGCTGAAGCTCGTTGTGCCTGGGTGACGGGAGGACTATTAAACCTACCACAGGCATCTAAAACCAGCGACTATCATAAGCACGGCTACTTCTGAGCAGCTTCCCTTTTTACTCATGGAAATGTTATTTCTGCCTCTTCTACGTTTCCAAGAAGTTTCAGCTCTGCTGGAGCTGGTGGCTGCTCTGCCCTCCCACTCACACTCTGTTCTTTCATTGCCGTGGCCCTCCCCATCCTGGGAGGGGGTTATCGGTCCTGCTGGGCTCGGGGTGCTGGTGGAGAGATTTTCCCATGCCCCGCCCTGCCTGCAGGGCAGCTCTGCAGGTCTCGTCCCAGACCTTGTCTTTAAAGGCAGATCCCTCAAGGGGGAAGGTCCCAGCTGCTCTTTTAAGGGACTCCAGTGACAAGAGTCCAACTAGAGCCCAAGAAGACCTTGTCCCTTGGCACCTCCAGCCTTGCTCAGGCAGGGTGGGTGGAAACGTGTGGGGCATCACCCACAGAGCCTGTGTGGTGGAGAGACCCTCAAAGCCATGATCCAGAACCCCTTCTTTGCATCAGGCCTCCTGACAAGGCTTGTGCTACAAACACCTGGGCAGAAGGGCTCTGGAGCCAGTGCCCAGAGGTCTGTGGCTCCCAGGTTTGCGTGGTCTTTCTGGATGTTTGCAACCTAAGCCTCCTTTTCCTCGCTAGTCCTGGCTCTTTCCAGCCTTTGTAAAATGCAGAGAGACTTCTCATGTGGGCACTGGCAGTGAGTGCCCTTCTCCAGGGCACCTGGATGGTGGGCATCCAGTGATGGCCTTCTGCATCCCTCCATCCCACTGTGCTGGGAACCCTCTCCTTCCTCTAACTGTGCCCCAGAGCGAGAGCGCTGGTCTCTGTGGGGTGGCTTGGGCTCCCGTGTGCCTGGGGGAGCAGCCCTGTGGCTTTCAGAGCAGGTATCATCTCGGGTGGTCCCCCCAGGGCTGTGCTGCTCCTTCTCAAAGGGCTCTGCCAGAGATGAACTCACCTGATTCCTGAGGACGGCCACAATACGGGCAGGCAGTGGGAAGGCAGGCAGGGAACCGGCGTCCTTAGGGGGTGCAGGCAGCGGGTGGGGGGAGCAGGGATCGTTGGGTCCCTTTGGGCTCCGCCGGGTGGAAGGAACACGCTCAACATCTGGCAAACGTCCGCGCCGGGCGGCTGCAGCCTCCTCTCCAAAAACGCAGAGGTCAGTGCGGAAGGGCAGGGCGAACCCTCCCTCGACCTCCCTTCCCACCCCAGCCTCCCTTTTCCCTTTTCTCTTCCTTAGCGATACATTCTTCAGCCCAAACAACATTCTTGAATCGAGATGTGAGGCAATCTGGAGGGAGTCGGTCACTGCCGAGAGCCCCGGAGCTCTGCTGGAAACTCTGACTGGGCCGCGGGCTGTCGGGGCGATGCTCTGGCCACGGCTCCCGTGTGTCAGCACAGGCCGATGCTCCCGGAGCTCCCGGGGGCACCTGCTTTCCATGCGAGGTGCTTTGAAGCTTCTCTGGCGTGCGGCGAGCTGCAAGGGCTCAGCCCGGGCTGTCCCTGGCTAGCAATGGGCTGGCAGGCAGCCCTCGCCTGGGGATCCTTGCCTGCTGCCTGATCCCCTCCTCTCCCTCCAACGGGACACTCGGGGTTGTGAAATCGGTGCCCGGCTGCGGCCCCACTCGCCTGCTCCCATCCCACACCCCAGCCACTCTGTGCCGTGCGGCTCTGAACCAAAGTACTCAGCACCAAAAACAACGAGGGGTGCCAGCTCCCAGCCCCTACCCATGTCCCCTTGCCGCTGCTCTGTCCCCTGCCCTGGACATGCTGCGTGTACCCAGTGCCACCCCGAGGGATCCCCACCTTTGCCCTGGGCAGAGCAGCCCCCGTCCCCCCATCCCCGCTCCCAGCACTCCGTCCCATCGTGGTCCTGCAGCGAGCGGGGCCGGGCTGTGCAGTAGCCACAGGCGGCTCCTGTTTGCCTCCAAATCTCTTTGTGGGGGGCACGGGGGAGGGAGAGCAAACCCCAAATTGCCCCTTACCCTCCCCAGCTGCTGACTTTGCACAGCTGCCAGCGCTGGGAAATGCTGGTTGGGCTGGGGAAGCCTTTGCCCCATCCCACCGTAATTACAAGCTGCCTTTGGGGCCCTGGAGCCTCATGTAATAACTCCCTGGTCTCTCGGGGACTGCGGGTTATTATGGGGTGGACTCAACTCTCCCAGAACCCAGAGCCAGGAATGTCCCTGCAGCCTGTTCCGCAGCTCCCAGCCCCACAGACGTGGCCCTGTATCCCCAGTGCTCCCAGCGTGGGTGCTCTCATCCCCCTCCCTGCAAACCCACGACGCCGGATTGCTGAAACCTCCGTCCACAGGCTCCCGTGCCTCTGCCCCTGCAGCGTGGCTGGTGCCCTGGGCTGTGCTGGGAGAGGATGTCTCAGCACAAAGAGGGTCAGAGCTTATTACAACCGCTGTAAAATGTGTTTGAAAAGGTTAAGAAGTGCTTAATTTGGAACAGAGCTGGAAACTATGAAGCGTTTCCTCATCCAGTCGCTCCCTCGCCTGTCCCTGGACATGCGCTTTACCCTGCTAACACCTCCATGGCTGGCAGAGGCTGGGTACGAGTGCGCAGGGAAATACTTTTGAGAGCCTCGGGGTTTTGCAGAGGAGCCAGAGGAGCAGTTTGCACAAGATTCACCAAGTGTAAACCCACTCAGGAGGACAGCGAGGGAGCTGCCAGCTGCAAGGATCGCACAGTCCCATCAGGTGTCCCAGCCTCTGCTCCTGCCGCCGTGATTTATCGCCTGTGCCCGGGCTTGTCACGCAGATGTTTGCCCACAGCTGCGTGGGTATCGCTCCCTTCTGCCCGTGGGTATCGCATGGTGCCGCGGCCAAACCTGGCAGGATGCTGACATCTTCCCAGCCCTGCTCTGCAGCAGCCTGGCACAGGACCTGCCCCTGCTCCCCAGGGTGAGGATGTCTGAACCCAGAGCCCCTGCGCTCAGCCATCACGGGGCAGAGCAGCTCCGCTGGGACGTGGCAGCGGCTCCCTGCCCCTTGCTGGACCTGAGGAGGGGACAGGGGCACGGGAAGCCCCAGGACATTTTCCAGTGGTGATTGCTCTGTGCTTTGAGGCTGAGCAAGGTGTCCCACCGAGACCCGGCTGCCTCTCCCCTTCTCTCCCCACTGTGGCATCAAGGTAGCCCTGAAGGCTGCCAGGCACCGCCTGCCGCTGCCCAAGAAGCAGAAGGAAAAAACGCAGTGTTTCCTCGCTCAGAGCCTTCAATTCATGTTTTCAAAGGCCCTTTGAACGCTTGGCTCCTCTCCGAAGCCTCCCAGCTCTCCTGAACAAACAGCAGGAGGGAACAGGTTCATTCCAGCCCCTTGACTGAGGCTCCTGGATGGGGAAAATCTCACGTCATGTTTCCTACAAGCAGGGAGCCTCGGAGCCCCATCTCTGCCTGTCCCCAAAGCCACCCCCAGCCCCAAGTCTCTCCTCTCCAGCTTTGAGGGCTCGGTGCAGACCTCCTCCCCCCCCAAAGTGAGCTTGGTACCCAAACCTCTCTGCAAACAGCGCTGCAGACACACTGGGAGCCAAATATAAACCTGTGTAGGGATTAATAAATTATAACCGTCAGTGTGAGCTGCATCAGGCGGCAAACGGGGAGAGGGTCCTGGTGCGCAGCGCTGTGCTGCTGGGGGTCCCTCCCGGCTCAGCGGGGACCATCAGAGAGGAGCAGAGTGAACATCCCCCATCCTGGGGGGCCTTTAGTACCCCACATCTATCGTTGTTGTTAAATGATGCTGACTCTCAAAATGCACAGGCTCCCAAATGTACTCCCCTGTCAGTGAAACGCCGCCAGCTCTGGGGTGGGGACAGCGGTGCTGGTGGGCAGGGGGGAAGGCAGGGCCTCATCCTCTTCCCCTGTGCCCCCTGCAGTCCCACAATGGGTGCCCGAGCCTGGCTGTCCCGTGGCATCCTCAGCCCTTCACCAGGGCCTCGTGGTTCCCCCCAGCTTCCCAGATCCCCCCGGCTCTGCGAAGGTCACGGCACTGAACTCCCCTCCCAGATGGTGCACCAGGTGTTTTTCTCTCTAAAGCATCTGAAATATGAAAATAAAAAAAAAAAAGAAAAGCGAAACATCAGCTGCCTGGGAAACCCATCAGCGCTCCTGCCGCCTGGCTTCCCCCGCCAGCAAACAAATCACAGCGTCCCACTGCCCGGAGCCTCTTCGCCCTGGCATCGTTTTGCCCGGAGCAGAGCTAAGCCCTGCCAGGGGCCACTGCAGCGAACCTCTGCCCTGCCCTCCATCGCCACGCTCGGGCCTTCTTCCGAGCTGCAAACACTCCTCCAGATGAAAGGCAGGCATGGTTTTCTTTTTTTCTTTTAAAGGAAAAATAAGCTTTGGAGATAAACAGGAGCAAGCAGCAAGGCGTGGGCGTTCGCTGCTTTTGCTGCCTTTCGGCTGAATTGAGCTGTTTGGGGAAAACTTGGGGTCCTGGCAACACCTTCGCAATTTAGGGAGATAAAAAGAGCATCTAGAATGAGGCAGTGTTGGGGGGACAGGACCGTCCCCTCGGGTTCGGGGTGGTGATGCCCCAGGCTCTGGGGCACATCCCTTGTGCCCTGTCTGCCTTTCTGCCCCGGAGGGTGGGTGCTGGGGTGCGGATAATCCCCTGGGCACGGGGCTGGGGTGGCGAGGGGCTGCCGGGGGTCCGTGGGCAGACGCAGCGGAGCTGGGGGTGGGCTGGGTGCTGCAGAGCTCACGAGGGTGCTGTCAGCCCGTGAGCAATAATTAGCGATGATCAAAGCGGCTTCTTCCCGACAGCCCTGCGCAGGGATGCGTGGAAATCGTGGGGAGCGCTGGGGCTGCTGGCAGGGAGCAAACAACACCCGCTGCTGCCCGCGGGCAAGCGCCTTGTGCTGGGGCTGAGCTGCTCCCAGGACCCCCAGCACCAGTGGGGTGATTTTTGGGGGGCTGGGAGTGCGTGTCCCCATGGGCAGAGCTGTGTGTGGGTTGCTGGCGTGCAGGGCACGGCGGGGGGCTCCGCTCCCAGCCTGGCAGCGACCGAGCCTCCATCGCTGCATCCCTGCAAGTCGAGCAGAGAGAGTTAAGGCGACTACATGTGGTTTGATAAATTCTTGCTTTGTTTCAGTTTGCTTCCCGCTGGCCCTCTCCGGGGACAGCGTGTGGGGGCTGATCGGAGCGGGGACGGCTGCCAGCTGCCTCCACCCCCATTGTCCCCAGCAGAGGCACCAGCAGCTTCTGCCCCTGCCCTCAGGGTGCCCGTTCGCGCTGGGAGAAGCTGTTTGCAGGACCCAGCTCCTCTCTCCTCTGCCTGCAGCGGCTCCGTGGGTGTGCGAGATGCCCCCACGCTCTGCTCCGCAGAAACAAGCAGGAATCTATGGCAAACCCCTGCCCAGCGCTCCTGGCCTCCTCCCAGCCTTCTCCCAACCAAGCAGAGGCGCCCAGAAAAGCCCCGTTCTCCCCCAAACTGGTTCCAGCAAATTCCCCACTCGCCCCTGACCCCCTCCCCTTGCTTAGGGCTGGCACCTCAGCTGCATCCCCACCTGCGTGGTCCCCAGAGCCCCCCGGGTGTTTTTCTGCCCCCTTCTCCTCTCCGTCCTTCCCTTTGCAATTGTGCAATGGAGCACGTCGTGTCTGGGAGCCCCGGGACCTCTCCCTGGCTCTCGGGCTCAGGTTTCTGTGATTCTGTAATGTTCTGTGATTCTGTTTGTCTCTGCCTTCAATGAGAGAGGGGAAACCCTGAGCCCAACTGTTGGCCCAAGCTGCTGCGGGACCCCACAGCCAGAGCAGGGTAAGGGGACGGCTGGTGCCTCGGGCATGGAGGGGAAGGGCTGAACCTGAGCCACGGGTCCGGTTTTGGGGGTGCCCCCTTTGCTGTCTGCAGGCAACCGTCCTCTGAGCCGTCACAGGCAGCTCGCTGTGCGAGCATCGCACCGGCCAGGGCCACAGGACAGCCCCGGGGGTGTGAAAACGCCGGAGATGTCCCTGTATCCCGTGGGAAGGGCCAGGCTGGCTGCGGCTCAGCCCCACGCGCGGCGTTTGCTGCCCTCCTTGAGGGAGCCGAGGAGAGAGAAGGGGGTGCCCAAAGTGGGGCCAAGCTAAACACGGGGCTGAGAGGCAGGTGGGCTGTTAGTCCCCAAGGGTAACCCCAGGGAGCACAACTCCTGCTATAAGGATTTCCTTCCTTTATGTTTTTTTTATCGGAGCTTGCTCCAGCCCCGGCTCTCCCGTCCAGCACCGCGCCGGAGGGAGGAGTTGGCTGCCTGCAGCTTTCTCCCTTTTCCCTGCAAGGCCGAGATGCTGATGTGTAAGCTCTGGGTCTCTTTGGCTCCCCAGGTCCTCCATGGCCGAAGCAGCGGCTGCGGGGAGGCGGCAGCCAGGCAGCCACCCCTATAGACGCCGCTATACTCCTCCCGGCTCCTGAACATATATTTCCGCTGCTGTCTGCCCGGGCTGGAGCAGGAACGTGCGTCTCCGAAGCAGCGTGGGGATTAATGGGCTGTAAGGAACAGGGCAGCTCTCGCCATGCCGTCCCTGTCCTGGCCGGCAGCGGGTGCAGCCCAGCCCCGAGCCGGCTTCGCTCCAGCAGCTCCTCGGAAACATCCCGGCTCAGAGCAATTTTATAACAAGCTTTCCCTTCCAGGGAGCCTGACCTTTTCATTAATAAATCAGCTGTGTTATTGAACATATGAATAATACATGATCACACCCAGCCCTGCGCTAAGCTCGGTGTGTAAAATTTAATTAATCCTCTCACGTAACGGCCCCGAGGGCTGGCAAGGAACGGTTACGCAGGCTGCCAGCGGTACCAGCGATGGCTCTGGGGCATCCCATCACCCCAGGGGGGGTTTCCCTCCAGCAGTTTTTTTGGTTGCATCTTCCTCTGGGTGTTTTAAAGGGGAAAATTCCTCTTTGCTGCGGAGCTGCTGGAGGAAACCCCAGCAGCATCCTCTCACCAAGCGTTTCCTCTGGGAAATAACATCGGCTTTTTCTTTTTCTTTCCCCGACCTTTTCCTGCTGTGGCTGTTAATAATGTGAAATCCTAAGTAAATGTCTCCATTCAGGTGTGTTTAACAGGGAACCATGAGCAAACACTGGTGCAATCTCCAGGAGACCCCCGGCTATTTAAATGGGTGTCAGCCCCAAAGATGGTCTTGATCCCGGCAGGGTCCTTCCCTCCAGCTGCCACGTGGGAGGGCTGGGAACGCGTTCGCTTGTTTTTAAACTCCCCAAAAGCTCTGACCCCATGGACGGTGCCAGGGAGGTGTTAGTTTGACTCTGGGGGGCTGTGCTGATGCTCCCAGGGTTTGCTGCTGCCCACCGCTCCTCTCGCTCCCCTGTTGAACCTCGCAAGCGCTGGGGATACGGGGGGGCTTCTGCAGGGGCTGCCGTGGCTCTGCCCCCCCCAGTCAATGGGCTGGGGGTCTTGCAGGGGAAACAGCAGCAGCCCGGGGTTAATTAGTGAGCAGCGTAACGAGGTCTGGTAGTGATTACACGCGCCCTTTGCCAGGAAGCAGCTGCAGACTCACGTGGCTGGTGCGTGGGGGGTCCGAGCCCCTCCTGCCCTCCGGCAGACCCCCAGCTCAGCACCCTGCCCGGCACCCTGCGGTCCAAGCAGGATGGCACCCACTGCCCCACGTCACGGGGCTGCCCGGGGCCACGGGTGCGGGAGGGCTCGGGTGGGCAGCGCGTGCGTGGCTGGAGCCGGGGGGCTGCGTGCGGGGGGAGCCCAGCTCCTGGGGGCTGCAGGGGCACCCAGCCCCAGCTGTGCCCCGCGGGTGTGCCAAGGTGCTGTGCTGGGGTGCTGCACGGTGCAGAGGTGGAACCAGCTGCCTGCTCGCCCTCTAGCAGACACGGCCCGTGGGTGGGCGGGGGTCTGGGGGTCCCACTCGGCTCCTGGTGCTCCACAAGCCGCCATGCCAGGAGGTGATGTGCCATGGGCTTGTCGGCACATGGGCACAGGCGCTGGGGATGCTCCTGCTGTCCCTGCTCCCGGCTGACCTGGGATGCAGCGGTGCGGCTGTGGAAGGATGGAGCGCTTCACGCGCGGCCGCTGGTGCTGGGAGAAGGGGTGTGGGTGTCGTGGGGAAGAGGATGGGGTCACGCAGGGGCTCTGGGGTGGGTTTCACAGCTGTTGTGAGCTGGCATTGGTCCCACCAGCACTGGGGAAAGCTCTGTCTGCTCCCACCAGCTGAGGAGCCAGCCCCGTGTCGCTGCCTCTCCCCACACGAGCACACGGCGAATGTGCTGAAAAATAAACACATTTCCTTATAGCTCCACGTGCACAAATGTTACCCTTGGCTGCAATCGACGGGCCGCGCGCCCTGGGACTGAAGGGGCTTTTGTTGGGGAAACGGCTGCAAGAATAATTTGAAAACTCCTAGGTTTCTCGTCCTGCCTCCTTCTCCCAGCCGGCAAAGGTGATCCTGGGGGATTTAGAGCTCTGCCCCATGGCTGCAGCCGCCATGGCCCAGGGAGCATCCCCCTTCACTGGGGCAGCTGTGGAAGCCCAAGCCCCTGCACCACAAGCTCCTTCCCAGCTTTTCTCCCCGCTCCCTGCGGGCTGTGTACGCCCCGGGCTGCCTCCTCTCTCCCTCCCAGCCCTCCCAATTAAATGTTTCCCAGCGAGCTTGTCTTGAAGTGTCTGCAGCTTCAGTAATGCCCAGCAGGTTGCCTCTGAGGAGCGGTTTCAAAGGCTTTAACCACTCTCTGATACTGGCTCCACGCCGCTGCCGGGAGCTGCTGTAGCTCTGGGGTGGCTGCACACAGCCAGCGGGACCTGGGCATGGGGATGGCACGGCCCGAGGCACCGCTGTCCCCAGGTGTTTAAGAAGTGCCATGTCAGGGTCACCAAATGTCCCAGCCCTTCGTGCATGGCTTGAGCCCTGGGTGCGGCTCTCTGCAGGCAACCAGGCAACCAGGACCGGGCTGGAGCCAGCCCCGTGTGGAAACAGCGCTTGTTTGCAGCCGTAGCTACGGCTGTTCCCTTCAGTAGCCAACAGCGACGTACGGAGGAGTCTGGGTTCATACGTCAGGACAGTGGCTGATGGAAAGAAACGGGGAGCTCTGACCTGGTGTGTGAGGCTCGTGCTCTGCCAGGGCACCGGCTGCCTGCCCGGGGGGGGGTTAAGAGAAACAGGCTGTAAAGCTGCTGCTCGGGATGGTCCCTCGTGGGCCTGGGGACGATTTCCAGGCTGGGATGTCCTGCCACCCATCCCAGCCATGGGGCGACAGCTCTGGCACGGGGCCCGAGGGGTGCAGGGCTGTGTGATGCCGTTGGGACGAGGCCCCAGGCTCCCGGGCAGGTGCTCCCCAGCGCTGTCCCCACATGTGCATTTCATTCCAATTCAATCAGATATTTACTGTGAGACCATAAAGCTGTGAACTGCTCTCGGATGCATTTCCAGGGCTATCCCCCAGTCTCTTCCCTTGCACTGCCACCATCTCCCGCCACCAAGCCCTTCCCTTGCTGTTTAATTGCCTCACTTAATCAATGCAAATGAATTATGAGCCATGAACAGTCTCTGATCCCAGTGCAAATCCCTGTAAAACATGCAGCTGGGAAAACCTCTTCCCCAGCCTTTGGCTGGTTTTCCTTGCGTGTTTGCTGAAGGATGTGCTGCTCCTCTCCCAGAGGCAGGCTGTACCCATCCATCCCTCCATCCATCCACCCATCACCCCCCCAGCAACCCCTGCCATCCCACACGAGCAGAAGGAAGGTACGGGGGTAAGGAGGGAGGTGGGTCCTCATGTAGATGATGGAGACCTGCAGGATGCACTTGTTGGGTGCTGGGGATGGGCGAGGGGAGCCAGGGGCCGGGGAGGTGAGCGCGGTGTGGCCGTGGCCGTGCTGCTCACACCAGGGTTGCTGGCAGGGACCAGGCTGCTGGCGAGACGCAGCTGGATGGCTCCGCTTTTTTCCAGGCCTGTGTCTCAGTTTCTCTTTATTTTATGTGTTTTTATTTCCTATTAAAAGCGCGCTGTCTCATTTCCTCCGTGAAAAACAAGGCTCTTTCAGCGAGATGAATTCCTCCAGCTCCAGCAAAGCCCCAGTCTGCGCTGAAAAATAAACAGGCTACGCTGGACGCAGCCATCCTCTCCCCACACCCCTCGCTGCCCCACGGCCCCCGCTGCCGGTGATGGGGTCTGCTCAGGGCAGAGATGCTGGATCCCCTCCTGGGGGGCAGAGGGATGGTGTCTGCCGCAGACATCCATCGGGCCAGCACCGTTTGCTGCCCTGCACCTCCCCTTCCCTCCCAGGAGCTTTCCTTGTTTCGGTGGTGGCTAAAGGAGGAACCAGTGACACTTTTCCAGGCTGCTGCGTCCACTTGCCATGTTGGGAAGGTGCTGGGGGCTGCAGCAAAGGGCCTGGAACCCTCTCGGACCTCAGCAGCTGCGACCCACCGGAGGGACCGATCCTTGGAGGCTGCGGGAGCAACTACCAGAGCATCTGCCTCAGCTGGAAGCAGCGGCGCAGATGCCTTCGAGATGAAAACACTTTCTCTGCTGCTCCACCTCCACCTGACATTTGGGAAAGTGGAGCTGCAGCTCCCTGGAGCTTTCTAGCTCTCTTAATTGGAGCCGTTACCCACGCTGCTCGTCATGCCGAGAGGCGTGGGGTGATGGCGTGGGGCAGGAGCTTGGAGAGGAGCCGGCCGGGGCTGTTGTCCGGGGAACTGGGTGTTTGTCCCAGCTGGCAGCACTGGACCAGACCTGGGTGGGTTGTCTGCAGCCCGGGACACGGCTGGCCTGCCTGGGGACTGGCTCCATGGGTGCACTGAGTTGGGGGCTCCTCAGCGCCCGTTTCCAGTGGCTCTGATGGGTACCACGGGCTGCGTCACCTGCAGGAGAGGTCTCCAGGCGAGGGGTGAGCACTTGTGCAGCTGACCTTGCAACAAGGCAGCCCTTGCAGGGGCAGAGCTGAACTGCCTGGTGCTGGAGCACAGTCCAGCTGCCTTCCCTGAGCCTGAGCACCCCAGGGTGGTGCCTCTGCGGGGGCAGCCCTACCTGCCCTGCTGGCCCCTCCATCGGCTGCAGCTCAGCTCCAACACAGACCCACAGGGCTGCAGATTTTCACCATTTTGGGGTTAATCTTTTTTTTTTGGCCATGCTGCAATTCAGCATCCCCCCTTGCAGGCAGAAGGCAATCTTTCCGGATGGCGCAGTTGCAGCGGGAAGATATTGGAGGGGGGGTGATGCCCCAGGGAGGCTGCTCTGCCCTCCAGCACTGCCTGTGCTTTGCTCTGGCTCAGCTCCAGCCTGTCCCTCCATGGCAAACACGGTGGTGGGCACGGCCGGAGGACGGCAGCTTCTGGGAAGGCTCCTGACAGCTGATTTTACAGTGTTGGCAGCTCGGCTCGGCCTTCCGTCCGCTTCTGCTTCAATCAAAATAAATGTGCAATATTAAAAGTATCAGAGCTGAACTCCCCAGGCAGAGAAGAAACAGAAAGACGTTTATTTTCCAGCCCTGAGCTATGTATTTGTTATGAAATGTTGGTGCTTGTCGGGGTGGAAGAGCCTGGCAGGGCTCCGCGGCCGCAGCTCGCCAGCCATGGTGCACGCCGGGACAGGGCGAGCGCCTCCGGCCACCTCCTGCCCGTGCCCAGCTGCTGCGGGCTGAGCTGGCCCCCGCAGGGACTGTCCCTTAGGGAGGGAAAAACAAAGGGAAGAAATGAGAAGAGGCTGGGGTGTGTTGCTTTGACAGCATCCCGAGGTCGCCTTTGGAGGCTGAGGGCCACGGGAACAAACTCTCCCTGGGGATGGGGCTTCCCGTCGCGAGGTGTGATGCTGGGAGAGGGGTGGCAGGGGCCTGGGGGAAGCGATGGGAGCTGCCAGCACGTCAGGCTGAGCTCTGACACATCAAAGGAAAGGCACAGAGATACCCAGAGCTTGTACTGACTGCAAACACCCGACCTCCGAGCGGTGTCTCGGGTCCTCCCAGGTGCGGGACGAGAAGCAGCTGTAATTACTGAGTGCAAGTGATTGCATTAGCCAGGGAGTCATCAAATGCTGGCAGCAGCTCAGTTCCTTCTGGATGGAGGACTGAAAATTTGCACCTTCAACCAGTTTTCAGACCTGGGGGAACTGCAGGGACATCGGGAGATGAAGCCAGCGAGGGTCACGCTTTCCATGCCACGGTGGGTGTTGGTGCTCTGTGGGGAGCTGAGGATGCTCGGGCCCGTGGTGAGCTGCATCAGGTGGGGTTTGGTGTCTTGTTTTTAGCTGTGACCGGCAGATGTTCAGGGTTCATGGACTCGAATTTGCTGTGGAAATGTTTGTGTTATTATTTGAGGATTTTCAGGGCTCTGCAGGTCAGAGAAGATTGAAAGTGCAGGTCCGGTGGTGGCCCAGGGGGACTGGCTGTGTTTACTGGGCTTTGGGAGCTCTGTGGATGAGGGAGGAAATAACACATGCACAAAATCCTCCGAGGATGCAGAACTGGGAGGATTTGCAAATACCAGAGAGGACAGAGAGGTTAGAAAAATCTGCAGGAAACACAAAGGCCCAATTTGGAAATTGCAAAGCAAATCCATCTGGAGGGGACGGGCAGCAGCACGTCGCAGATGCCGTGAGCTCCTCGGGGCAGCGGCTCTGGGCAAGGCACTCAGGAGGTGCCCGCTCCAGTGTCCCTCTCTGTTAGGAAGAGGCCAGCGGGGCTGTCTGCTGTAATCCCCGCTAGCCAGATTGTCCAAACAGCTCGGCTCCCGCCTGAGCAAGCAGCCAGGTTTGTGCCAGCGCCTGGGGCTTGTTTCTCCATAAGACCCACGAGCGGCAGCTGGCAGGAGCCCATCGAGCTGAGCCGGGCTCTGGCCGCAGCCTCGTGCTCTCGCAGCCGCTTTATCCCACGGGCACCAGCTGGGATTGCAATGGCCAGGCTGGAAGTGTTCCCTTGGGCTGTGGGATGCCATCCCTGGGCTCCCGTCCCCAGGGCCACGAAGGCACCTCACTGGTGTAGGGACTGCTGCCCATCAGTCCCTGTCTCTTTGCTAAATTGCTGTAACTGCCCTGAAGTGCAAAGGCAGTACGAGGGGCAGGGAGTGTGAATAATAATAATGCAGCGGAATAATTTAAGCTCTTGGTGGTGGAGTCTAGCAGGGGGGACCTGCTCTGGTGCTGACACCCCTGGGCAAAAGCCCAATTAACTTTGGGTGTGTGGGACAAGGTGCTGCATGGCTCCTGATGTGTCACCCTTTCCGCTGCCCTACGAACCCAGCGGGGCTCAGCACTTGTCCCCAGTCCCTCGTGTGCTGCAGAAACCCCTGACCCTGTCGCTGGTCTGTGAGTGCTGGGGTGATGGGGATGGCTAAAGGATGTGCCTGGACCAGCTCCATCCCTTGAACATCCCCTCTTGTGGGGTGACCCAAACGTCCCCCAGGGCAGTGGGAGCGGGGAAGCTTTCAGAGGCTGCCGGAGGATTAAAGGCAGATTGATTGGGCCTTAATAGCTCTGCCATAAATTCCTTCTGCAAACGCTGTTAGAGAGCAGTGAAACCCCGGCGTTCCCAGAGCTCCCTTGCTTATTAAACAACCTAATGAAGTGATTTGATTAAACTCAGGGAAGTCGTTCTGGCTGCCCTGGTGCTTTGTAGCAACCTGGGATTATTGAAACTGTTACTTGGGAGATGCCGTGCCGTAGGATGCGCCTTGTTAACTACAGCTCGTTTCTGATTTTGCAGAGGCTAATTGCTGCGGTGGTTGTTTGTCACTTGGCTTGTGGGAACACTGGAGAGCCCCAGGCGTGTGCCCCGATGCCCAGCCAAGGTGATGGGCTCGCAACCAGAGATGCAGAAGGCTGTGCCTTCTTGTGCGGGGCTTGTAGCTCAGGGGTTAAGTGATTTTATGGAAAATAAGATCCAGAGGCAGGGTTTCTCCCATAGAAATGCTGCTGCTCGGGCCTGAGCTGCAACCACAGAGCAGAGGGCGATGGATATCCCGGGAGGAGCGAGGGAGATGAAGGAGCGGGGCGAGCGCTGGCTGCGAAGGCTCCGGCACCGACCGCCGCTGTGCCTCGGATGTGAACTGGCACCAAGTGGGATGGGCAGCTGCTGCCACAGGCTCCTCTGATACAAATAATTGATAGCAACGGTAGTAAAAACGAGCTGGTGAGTTTAAAAGGGAGAAAAGGAGAGTCCAGGCTGCCGAGTGAGAGTGGGCAGGAGCAGCGTGAGTAACAGACATAAAAAGAGAGGAGGCAATGTGACCTCTGCAGATACACAAATTACTCAGCTCCTTCTGGCTGCATCAAAGATTTTCTGACTCACCAGCCTGGGGATTTAACCCCTGGCTCTCGGGCTGTGCTGGCAGACCGCGGGTGAGATGCAGGGAGGAGGCTGCTCTCGCTCCTTGCCCATGCGGGAGCGTGGCAGGGGGCTGCCAGGAGTCCCCCGTCCTCTTCGAGGTGAGGAAGGCTCCAGGTGCCCCCTGGGCTTTTCGGGGCATGGTGGGTTTGCACAGGGGGACCCCAGGACTGAAGAGGTGGAGGGATGAGGATGGAGGTGGAGGGATGAGGTCCATCCCTTCCAGCCGCCTGCAGTGCCGGCTCCCAAATCCTGCAAATATGCCTCACTCACCCCCTCTCCTCCCTCCCCAGAGCCTTGGGAGCTACCTGGGGCTGGCTGGGTCCAGGGGATGACCGAAAGCTCCAGAAACTCCCTGTTTTAGCCCAGCCCCAGCTTTGCTTTCTACATCCCTCGCCCTGTTGGTGGGCAGAGGACCAGCCCGGGAGCTGGGGATGGAGGGCTCAAGTGCAGCCCCATCCTCCCCTCCTCGAAGGGGTTAAACCTTGCCAGGCTTTGGGATTGTTGTTCCTGTACACCCATCCGGGGGAATAATTGGAACCATGTTGCTGCTGAGCGGAGCTACTTGGTTGGAGAGTATCTGAACTGCTTCACCCCCGAGAAAAGGGAGAAAGAGCCCGAGATGCTGATGGGCATCGGAGCCTGTTGCCCCTATTCCGAGAGCAGGAAGGGCAGGTCTGGAGGGACCCTGGTGTAGGAAACTTTCTGCTCCCTCTTGCCCCAGATCACCTGGAAACACAGGAAAGGAAAGAGATGAAAGATACTCCAGCAAAGGAGCAAAACACAGGGGCGATAAGGGCTGGAGCTGGGCTAGGTGGAAAATACGGGCAGAGCTTGATTTATTTGCTGTTTCCCTCCATCTCCTTTGCTTCCAATTTCCATCATGGTTTGTGAAGAGTTTATCTTGAAGCTTGTGCAATGACTGGACTGGTTCCACGCAGAAACGGACTCGGAGCAAAACCATCACCAGCAAAACAAACCTGAAGCCCGACCTGGGCTGTGATTGATAATCCCAATATCGGGGCCGCTGGAGTTTGTTTAAACCAAGCTGGGACTTTCACCAAGACAACTTTCATCATGAGATTTCCTGTGCTGCCAGAAGATGCAGAAACCTCGTCACAGCAGCCTCTCCCGGCGCGTTGCCTTTTCCATTTCTGGGCCTTGGTTGATCTCTGTTTAAAAAAAGAAGAGAGTGAGAGCAACGACTGGAGCTGGACAGGAGCTGGGGTTTCAGTTTCACTGGAAAGGCCCCATATTCTGCTTTTTTTCCACTCCAAAATAATACAAAAACAAACAAAAAAATATGTTTCCCGTAAAGCAGAACTGTTGGAAAAATCTCCCTTGGATTTTTTTTTTCAGTACAATCAAAATATTTCATTCCTATTTTTACCTTCAGTAAGCCCTTAGTGGGAAACTGAGACTCCATGGGATGTTTTTAGGGATGTGATTTCACCTGCATGTGATAGTTTTTGCAGCACTCGGTTCCTGGGGTGATGCATGCGGGGTCTTGGGGTGCTCAGCCAACCTCTGTCCCCCTGAAGCTGCTGCCCTGTTTTCAGGCAAAGGCCATGGCTGAAGGAAGGGGACCAAGGGACGTTACCCAGTGCCTTTTCCCCCTTTCCCCCTTTGCTGCCAGCTCGTGCCCCCGACATGGGAGCGGTGAGCCCCAGCGTCCCAGACCTGAAGGCAACGCTCCTGGTGCTGCTCCTCCTACGTGGGAGATGCTGAACCCCCCGCCCAGGGTGAAATTAGGTGCCCACCTCCCCTTGCAAACAACTGAACAGATTTCTGCTCCATCCCTTTGCACAACGAGCTCTTTGCACAACTGAGCCTCAAATATTTGGGTGATGAGTGGCCAGACGGGGCCAGGGGAAGGGCTGGGTGATGAGTCCGTGCTCTGGATAATTCTCAGCTCTACCAAGCTTGGGAACGATCCTGGATTAATTACAGCCCTGCTCTATCCCAGGGTGGAGGGGAAGCGTTTATGGGGAGCGAGGTGTGAGGATACAGCCCTCGGAGGACGGCTCCTGGAATGGTTCAGGAAATCTGATGCTGCCTCGATGCTTCCCTGCTCCACAGCTGACCCCTGTGCAGCGCTCAGAGGAAGAGTTAACTCTTCCCTGCAAGCACCATGTGTCCTGGGGAGGGCTGGATTAGCCCCCTGCTCCTGGTTGGGCACGCTGGGTGCTCAGGCATGGCCAAGTGTGAGAATGAAATAACCCAGGTCAGAGAAGGGGCTGCTTGAAGGGAAGGGGAAAAACCTCACCAGGCGTTTCCTGGGGATGGAAGAGACTCATTTCCCATGAGATCTTTATTCCTTGAAAGAGGCTGAGAGGAGAAAATGGAGCATTTCCTTGCAAAGAGGAAAGCAGGAGAAAATGTGCTGGGCAGAGCAGATGGTTTTTGGTTTCGTGATGAGAGCAAGGGAGGCAGAAAGGGTCGGGGACTGGCTGCACCCGGAGTGTGTCCGAGTAGCCCCAACACCGCTGCAAACGTGGCCGTGGGGCTGGAGGGAGGGGGGTAACTCAGCAGGAGGGGTGATGGGGGGTGGGATGAGGATGTCTGGGTGTGGGAAAGCACAGATGGAGGCTCGGTGGGGTGGGATGCTGCTCAGGGAAGGGACAGGGGCAGCTCTGCCAGCTGGGGGGGTCTGTGATGCAGGACCCAGGCAAGGAGCTGCAGAGGGACGGGTGCCTGCAGGGGTCTGGCACAAAGGTTAGGGAGAGATGGATTAAGTCAAAGCCCCTGGCAGCTCTTAGTTAGAAAAATGAGCTGAATTTATAGCTGTAATATTTGGAGCAGTTTCTGCATATCTCTGGGGCTTTGACTGAGGCCCGTTTTCTCCTCGCGCGCTGCCAAGCGATATAGGCAGATCTGCACCGGGTGTGATATGCAATAATATAGCAGGGCCGTGGAGATCACTCCCCAGATCAGGCCTGTGCATCCATCATCCCGGGCCCCTCTGGCTCCTCTGTGCTCTCTGGTTTCGCCTCCCCATCACACACAGAGGAGGAGGACACTGGTGCAGGGACCTTGGGGACCGCCACTGCCCCGTGCTCGGTGCGGTCTCCACATAGGAGATCTCCCCAGCTGAGACGTACAGCTCCAGCTTGGGGCATCTCAAGTGCTTTTGGTGGCTGTGGCTGAGATGCTTTTAGAGGTGTGTGTCCCCAGGCTGGCGTTTTCCTGGGGAGAGCAGAGCAGGCGAGAGGCTCGCGGTGAGAGCTCCTACGGCTGAAGGGACAGCGTTGTGTTTCCACCAGGATAGGAGCACCCCAATGAATTTCTCCAAGGGGAAGCAGCCCCTGGGAGATGGAGCTGCCCCTGGGGCTGTGTCTTCTCCCCAGTGAGGACCATGGTGGTGGGTGTCTCCTTCCTGGGGAGCACAGGGCAAGCAGTAAGGCTCCCGAGGCAGCTGATGTCATGCGAGGAAAGCGTCCGGCTGGCTCCTGCCTTCGGAGAGGAAAAATACTGGACCAGAAGGAGGAGGAGGCAAGGATGAAGGCCAAACCCAAGGGAGGACTAGACACGACTCAGGTGTTTCCATTGCGAGCAGCAGCTCGGTGGTGAAGCCCAGACAGCGTGAGGGAGGTGATGGAGGCCGTCGGCTTGGGGCATAGCGGCCGGGCAGCTGGAGGGCTCGGGGGGCACCTATGTGGCACCCCCAGCTTCCCCCCCCACTGCAGGGGCTTCCTAGGGGTACAGAGAGCCCTGGCCAGCAGTGACAGACGTGTGTCACCCAGGAAGGCAGGGCAGATGTCCATGGCACCTTGGTGACTCCTCTTCTTCTGCTTGCCGCCCGCCTTTCAGATTGTCCAAGTCTTTGTCCTCATTGACTCGTGTCACCCCAATGTCCCCAGTCTCCCTACGTGTGGGCAGGCCTTCACATATTTTCTTATGTATTTATTTAACACCCTACTAAACCCTTGGCCTGAGCGGCATCTTGTGGTGATGGGTCCCACCACCTAATTGTGCGTTTGGCTCGAAATATTCGCTTTCATGGTTGCCAGCATGCTTCATTCGGAGTTTCATTGAATCACCCCCTTGTTCTTGTTTTAACCAACACTGGCAGCTCTTCCCACTGCTGAGCTGACAGCAAGAACCCTTCCACCATCGAAAGTGCTGTCGTGGCTGGAGGAAACCTTTCCAGCATGGTACCCCCCATCCCTGCTGCCAGCGTGGTCTGAAGCGTGCCGGGCTGAGCCCCTGGGAGACGTGCTGGAGGGTTGCAGCTACCTCTTGTCCCATGTGAAGAGCGAGGAGGAGAGGGGAAAGCTGCCCTGTCTCTTGCTAAAAGCTAAATAAAGTGTGGCTGCTGGCGGGCAGCCAGTGGCAGGGCTCGGGGTGCTGAGAGCCAGGACTCCTCATAGCACCTCTGTACCGTGCCCAGAGCCGTGAGCTGGGCAATAACGGGGGGCTGTTCTCTCTGGGGGTGCAGGGGCAAGTGGTGACCCAGTGGCAAGAAGCCAGTCTGGGTGTCACTGGGTGCTGCTGCCTCCGAGCATGGGGGCTACAGCCAGGCAGAGTGGGCAGGGGCTGTGTTGGGGGATCCCAGGGGCTGTGTTGGGGGACCCCAGGGCAGGAGGGGCCCCGGTTCCCGCAGCCCTGCCTGCGCAGGCGCCGTTCCCAGGGCCCCCCCGGCGCTGCGGCCGTGAGCCGATGTGCTCAGCAGCCCCCGGCCCCGCTGCCAAGAGCTAATAAGCATCTGCTCAGCCTTGCAGGGGAAGGAAAAAAAAAAAAAAAGAAAAAGGGGTTTTGGACTTCTCTTCCCTCAGAGAAATGAGTCAGATGATTTAATCCTTGAGAAATGTGAGGTTTGATGAATTCTGTATCCCCTCCCTGCGCTTAAAGCAGCCACAAGAATAGCGCAGAAGATGGGAGGTGGGGTAGGAAGGGGCTGGGGGAGTGCAGGGAGGGCTGGGGGGCTCAGTGGCCATGGCACAGAGCGAGTGGGACTGGCAGCCACACTCCGGGCACCGCTGGGGACACCCCGTGTGTGACAGGCAGCGGGGATGGGGTCCCCACATGCCACAGTGCCAGTTCCCAGCGCTGGGCTCGTCCCTGTCACAGAGAGCTCCAGCTCCCTCCCTCCGCTTTGCCTTTCGCTCGGCAGGGACCAAGGCTCCTCCAGGCTGTCCCAGCAATGAGTTTGCTGGGTCTCAGCCCTTCCTGGAAGGCCTGTTCCTTCCCCGTGGGGAGACCATTGCTTCCAGTTTGGCATCTGTCCTGGGAGGATGGGGATGATGGAGTGGGTCTTATCAGGCTGGGGAGGGAGTGGGCAGTGTGCTCTGTGCCAGGGAGTCGGACAAGCCTCGGGGCTGGGATGTGAGCGCTCTCAGCCCAGTGCTCAGACTGGTGTGGGTGTGTGTGCCAGCCCCCTCCGTGCCAAGGCTGAAAAGGAATAAAAATAAAAGCTGTGCATGACTATAGAAATACTATGGGTTGTCTAAAGAGAAAAGGCAGCTGGCTCTGTGGCCCTGCGAGCGCAGAGCTCCCTTCTGCCTCAGTTTCCCCCGTGGATGATGGGGCACGTGGCTCCCCCTTTCTCCTCTCCCCTCATCCTCGGCTCAGACTGTGATGGGGGGCAGGACTGGCCATGGGGCAGGAGCCACTGGGACCCTCCTGATTTCGGCTGGCTCGTGGCACTCGCTGGCTCCTCACGCAGAGTCACGTCTCTGGCACAACCCGAGCGGGTTTAGGGCTGCGGCGGGGAGCTGAGCGCTGCAGCGGGGTTCGCCTTCCACCGCTGCGTCTGTCCCTGGAGCCAGCGCCGAGGGCGAGCGGCTCCCGGGTGTTTTCCATTCCCTAACCCTTCCCTGGCTGCCGCAGCGCCTGGGCTCGGGCACCCGACGCACGAGGCTCTTCTCCAGGGGACGTTTGCCCATAGGTTTAATGACCAAAGCAGCAGCTGTGCTCAGAATGGGTTATTTCTTGTTTTTCCTCTCTTTTCTTTCAAACACCTGGCTGGGGCAGAGGTCAGCTGCCTTTTCAGCTGCATTTCTTATTTGGGAGTGAGGGCAGCTTGTTCTTCCCAGCCTGGCCCTGTCTCTGTCCATCTGTGCTGGTGAAGCTGCATGTCCTGGTCCACGAGGGTTTTGCTCCCTGGTTCAAGCTGTATGAGATGCTGAGGGATGGATGGAGAGGCCAGGAGACGCCTGGGGCAGGGATTTGGGATGAGCATATCTGCATGGAAGGGATGAAGACCATCTCCTCCTCCTCCCCTTGCCTCCCTCCCTCGCTGTGCGCTGGGATCCCTGTGCTGGGGTGACCAAAGTGACATGAATGCCCTCCCCAGCCACCGAGCTGAACCCGCTCATCCTCGTGTTTGGGGCTGGGGGCTGCTTTGTTCAAGAGGGGTTTCAAGCACCTTCCACAAGTCCCCTCGGGCAGCCACACTCATGGAGCGTGTTTCCAGGTGTTTCCAGGTGTTTGCTGGAGATGGAAGCGTGGGCACAGAGCAGGCACGCTTTGCTCCTGCCCCACGTGCAGCTGGGGGGAGGAAGCACATCACACAGCATCTCAAGAGTGGGATCCATGCATTACAAAGCAACATATTTTTCCCCTTCGCTCACTTCCCCCTCCAGAGCCTTGCTGGGAGCCAAGTGTTTCTCCCAGGCTCAAGGCGATGCTCTCCCAGCTCTCTGGCTCTCGCGTGCGGAGGCTGCTGCGTGCTCCCCCCGGGGCGGAGGGGGCCACAGCCTGGGGCTGGGACGGGCAGGAGCTTGTCCCCAGCTCCCGGCGAGATTTGGGGGAAGCTGAGTTTAATTTTCCAGGCCGGTGGCTACCCAACACCAGTGGCAACACCCTGCGGTGGGGCAGGCACGCAGAGCCCCGGGAGAGCTGTGGCGAAAGGGCAGCTCAGCACCCTCCCACCATGGTCCCAGGGGAAAGGGTCCATCCCAACCTGCCAGTCAGCATTTTTGGGGGACCCCTGGGCTCCCCTTGTCCCTGCTCAGTGTCCCCTTCCCACGACACTGGTGGCTGATGATGGGGAGCAGGGCTGGCTCGCGGGGCTGTGCTGCCAAACCCCTGAGATTTGATGTTTTGCATCAAGCACACGCTGCTCCGACCGAGCGGCCACAGGGACAGCTCAGGTTTCCCGCTGCATTTTTTTTCTTTCACCCCTTCTGAAATTAAAATTTTTAGCTCTCCAAAGGGAGTTTTAAGATCTGGCCGTCAGAAAGAACTGCTGCGCCGTAAATCATCTGTGTTTATACAGCACCAAGCACCGCAGAGGCTCGGCTTGGGATGGGGTGGCTGGTGCTGGGATAACATAAAGAATTGTTATCTTTATAGTAAGGAAGGGGATGCTTATTTTAACCATACCTGGTAGAGCCACGCGCACGCGTGAGCACCATGATGTGGTGCTGAGGGGTCTGGCTGGGATGGATGGGGAAGGATGGAGAGGGTGAGGGATGCGGGTGCTCACTGTGTCTGACGTTTCCCAGCTGGATACAAAGGAGCCACTGGTTATAACAGGGACTTTTTTGCTCATGCCCTTCCCTTAAACCCTCTGCTGCCTCTAGTTGATGTTTCCTCATTTGGGGTGTCTGCACGGCTGCCATCAGCTCCCTGCCGGGATGGCCAGTGTGACCGGGGCATGGCCGGGTGCCGAAACCTCACCGAGCCTGATGGGCTGGTGGGACGCAGCCCCTGGCCTCGCCGGGGACCACATTCCTCCGTGTTTACCCGCTCGACGGCTGTCCCTCGTGTTGCCCTTGGTCGAGACAGGCCGTTCTCGCAGCCCTGGCTCCGTCTCCCGGTGCTTTCACGCTCAAACATTTCCTCTCCTACCTCCGCCAGACCAAAGTGGTATTTCTGTTACAAACCTCTGCAGAACAAACAGGCCATGGCCGGGAAAGGGGATAAACCAAAGGGACAGAGACCAGGGATGGGGGGGATGCTGCTAGCCCACAGCAGGGGCACTGAAACTGGGATCTCCCCAAGCCAACAAGAGCCGTGAGAGCAGGTTTGCTCCATGGCCACCCTCCATCATCCCCTTCGCCTGCAAGAGTGGGGCCAGATTTTGCTCCAGACGTAGGATAAACCGAGCGCACGGTGCCCAGAGCCGCGTTCGAGGCTGCAGCCTGTTGCGTCTTAAAAATTTAAAAGGCCGTCTTTGAAGGTGGATTCGAAACTTGGACACCGAAAGAAATTCCTGCAGGAAGCAAATTCAACAAACAAAGTCCCTTGGCTGAGAGCAGAATTTATACTCACCAGCTTTGCTGAAGGTTTTTGTGCTTCCCGGCAATGGGAGCTGTGTGAGCAGCTTCACAGGTCAGGCAGCGTGGGGGATAAGGTCTCGGATATGAAACCTTTACGTGTTGGCATTGCAGGGTGGCTTTTGTGCAAGCGGTCGCCCCGTTCAGTGCCTCAGTTTCCCCCTTTCAGCGCTCAGCTGAGTATCTGTTAGTTAGCAGGAAAAAAAAAAAACCTGAAACATTTCCCCATGGATGTAGGCACTTTTGACTTAGTTTTTAAAGCAATTGGCATCAATCTCCAAGCAGCTTATTCTTTCCTTATTGATTCTGATCCTACTCCAGCTGGCAAACACATGGCTCCAGCTCGACCCTTTGTTTAAACGATGTGAAATACCGATGTGGTTTCTCTCCATTCCCTTTCCTGGCTTGCTCTTGGGCTACCTGCTGGTTTTTAGACATCTGAGTGCCCCAGCTCGCTGCAGGGCGAGGGCTGTGCCCTCGGACCGTCCCGCTCCCAGCAGTCAGCGAGCAGCACTCCCCAGCAACACTCCGGTTTTGGGGTAAAGGGAAGGGCACCGTGTTGGGAACAAATATACTTAAGGGTTGTGGGGAGCCCAGCGCAAAGTGTGGGAGGGCAGCCAGGGGGAACTTTGGGGGAGGCTCAGATTCTGGGTGTTTGAACCTGCTGTTGGTAGCCGCTGTCATCCGAGTGTGGGAGTGCAGGATTGGACCCTCCTGGGTGGCTGCCAGCCTCCATTAAGGTTTGCACTGGGTTTTCAAGGAGCCAAAGCAGCTCAGGTTTCCTGGCCCCCGCTGCAGATTGGCTTGGCTGGAGAGACGACTGCTTGTGGGGAGGGAGAGGACCCCCTGCCCCCTGAATCCCGCATCCCAGGGATGCCCAGGACAAGGATACCTGTAGGAAGGAGGTGCCCATGGCCGCTGTGCCCCCAGGACTCCTTGCTCATGCCTGGGCTGTGTCTGAGAGCTGTGACTATGCAAGAGCTCCTGGGAGCAGAAATGTCCCCCCTTATCATCCACGAACGTGGGAGCCCCGGGGGTCCCTCGGCCGTGTCCCCTCGGTGCACAGTGGTTTTCCAGCCCAGGACCTGGTTGAGGCTCCGTGCAAAACCCAGTGGTCCTGTTCCCGTGGCCCGCTCGGCTGCACAGCACCGCCGCAGCTCCCCTCCTTTCTCTTTATAAAGTGCCATCAGGATTTAAATTAAAGCTTATCAACCAGCAGGGAGTGAATGAACCCTGCATCGTGTTTTACGGTGCCATCTGCCAGGCTGGAGCAGAGACCCCAGCCCGGGGCTGGCTCCCTTCGGCAGGGATGGGGGGCAGCTGGAAGGTGGGGGACAGCCCTGGGGACAGGCTGGGGGGTGACACCCGCCGAGCCCCTGTGCCCTGCACCCCTGTTGCGCTTCGGCCGCATCGCTGCGAAGCTCCATCCCAAACACCCGCTCCTGAACAGGGGCCGTGGCGAGGGAAGGGCTTATTGAAATTATTAATTAGCTTTGTTTTTAAACACGAGCTGGGAGCAGCCTCCGCAGCAGAAGGAATCGTGATTAAACGCCAGCCCGCGGGTGCGCAGCGGAGCCCGCAGCGCTTTGGCTGCCAGATAAAGCCGTTATTGTTGTCATCGCGGCTCCGTCCCAGCCCTCCACCCGCCCCCGGCCGGGGCTCCCCCCACAAAACCCCCGCGCTCCGGCCGGGGCTCACTCGTGGCGGAGCCGCGGTGCCGAGAGGAGGAGGAGGAGGAGGAGGAGGAGGAGAGACAGCCAGAGAGAAACTTGTCTTGGGGATTAATAAGAGGCAGGAGGAGGGAGAGGTGCACCCAGGTAAGCTGTGGGCAGGTGCTGGCCCCCACGCTCTGCTCCTCCGTCCCAGGACGCTGCGCTGGTCCACGATGCTCCTGCCCTCGCCAGCCTCTCTTACATGCAAAGCAGCATCTGCTCTTCCTTTATTTTTTTCTCTCCTCTTGTTGGTTTTTCTGTTCTTCGGCAGCTGGAGTCTTTGTTCCTTCCCTTTTCTCTTGTTGCAAGAGTTTTTCTCGGCACGGGGCAGGGTGGGCTGGAGGCGGGGGAACTTGGGGCTGCAAACGCAGAAGAAAGTTCCTTGTGTAGTAGCATTGCAGCTGCTGCCTGGTGCTTTCTGTGGGGGCAAGTGAGGACCCCCTTGTGTCCCCCCCACCTTGTGCTCACAACCCCACGCACACTTGGCTCTGGCTCTGCAGCCAGGTACTGGGGGTACTGGGGGGGCTGCACAGCCCGAGCCATGCCCAGGGCAGTCCCCTGCCTTGGAAAGCAGGAGGGGAAGCGTGTGAGGAGGGGGAGAGGCTGAGAGGGGAGCAGACACCCCTGGAGCCAGGACTGCTACCAGGGAGCCTCCAGTAGCACTGCGTCACCGTGCCTTCCCTGCACCCAGCACCGGCTCCTGGGTGCCAGCTGGATCCGCAGAAGGGCTGGGGAAACAGGGGGGGCTGCGGGGTCCTGCTCCCATGGGAGGGGGGGCTGTGCGCAGCCCCTTGCCCCCGTGCCACAGTGGGGAGCCGGGAGCTTCCCTGCCCTGCGGAGGGGACCAGCATCGCGCTGCTTTGGGAGCGAGGTGGGAGAGAGCAGCCAAACAGCACCTCAGTGCTCCAGGCTGGTTTTCTGCCCCAAATGTAGGTGGTAAAGCCCTTCTCTTCTGCCCGGCAGGCAGAGCCGTGCCTGGATCACACAGACCATTCCCAGGGCGCATAACCCCACTTTCGCTGCCTCGATCACCGAGGTTTGAGCCAGCTCTGCGCCAGGCAGGCGGAGAGGTGCAGCCCCCTCCTCGCACCCCACGGTCCCATTTGTGTGGGTCCCGTTTGGGGACGGCTCTTTGTCTCTGCCCCAGCAGGGACAGGAGATGGTGAGAGGAAGCCACAGAGCAGTGATGTTCGCTGAAGTCCTGGGGAAAGGGTTTTGTTGCATGGAAGAGCCTCATCCCAAGCCTGCCCTTCCTCGCCTGTTGGAGAGTTTTAGGAAAAAACATCTAAAGGGCAGAAAGTGGAAATTCATCCCCTTGGCAGCTGAGCGCAAAGCACGTCGCACATGAGGGCTTGGAAACTTTCCTGGGAGCCTGCGATCGTGGGCCTGCCTTATGTGGTGCTCGGCTGACGGCGTCCCGTGAGCTGCCTCCCCGGGAGCACCCTTTCCTCGGCCAGCGTGGAGCAGAAATGCAGGGTGCTGGGTGTCCCCGTACCCCCGGGGAAGGGAGGGACGAGGGGGAGTGAGGGGCTGAGTGTTTTCACCTGGGAAGAGATAAAAGTGCAGCTGTGGGAGGTTTCCTCTGCCCTCGGGAAGAGGCTGGAGGGGAGGGATGAGGCGGCAGCAGCTGATAAGGCATCAGAGCAGCTTTCTTAGAGAAAGCAGAGCCGGGGGGACCGAGGTGAGGTACCTGCTTGGAGGGGAGCCGGGTGTGCGTGGGGGGTAGGATTGGGGCCGGGCTGCACTCACTTTGGCAACGTTTTCTTGCACGATTTGCTTTTGTGCGTGTCCAGCCAGTTCCACCGTGTGTGGCAGCGAGGTCTGTGTGCGGGCTGAGCCGGGAGCAGCCCTGGGAAGGGTCGGGACATGCAGCGAGGGAGGAGGAGGAGGGAGGAATTGCTGACATGAAGAAGGCAGCAGAAAGGTGTTTTCTGCCAGGGCTGCCTTCCCACGGACCCTGCTGCGGGAGGGAGCAGCGAAGGCGACAAGCCTTTCGCAATGAGTCTGGTGACGGTGGTAGAGTGAGGAAATGCTCCTGGCACGCAGAGGGACGCAGGAGCCGTGCGTTGCTGTCCCTGTATCTTCCAGTCCTCAGGCTGAGCCCAAAAGTGTTGCTTGAGAGCCTGGGAACGTGTCCGAGCTGCTCTCTGGTGGGGTCTCCCAAGACACCCACCCCTGCATGGACACAGCACTGTCCCAGCAAGGAGAACCACAGCGGGGCTGAGTCCCCACGGCTGCCTGGGCCATGTGCTGGCTCCATCCCCAGCCAAGCTGGCTGCCTGCGGCTCCGCTTCTCTCTGGGAAAGGGCGACGAGAGCGGGTTGTTGCATCAGGGCTCGGCTCCCCTGGGGACCCTGAGGACGCCTGGGTGACAGTGTGTCAGCCCTCCCCTCCGAGGACAGCCTTGCGCTGCATTTAGCCCCTTTCCACCATTCCCAGCTCTCCAGCACCGCTGGATAAAGCGCTCCCTGTTCTGGTTACAGCTGATCAGACCCAGGCTCTTGCAGAGGCACGAACGGGCTGTTGTGGTGGTTGGACACGGAGGGAAGCCAACGAGGGAGCTTTGCCGGCTCCTTTCATTTATTTTTAGTTTGCCCTCCTTGTTCTGCTCCAACGTGCACATTCCCAGGCTGGGTGGGGGCATTTTTCCAGCCTGGGGGCTGCAGGGATGGTGGGAATTGGGGGTCCTGGTGGGAAAGCTGTGAAGGGAGATAGCAGGGTTATGGGCAACGGGCTGGAAAGGATCCCTGGTCCAGCCGTCCAGGCTTTCCCCTCTCCTCCCAGAGTTAAAAGCTCCCTTCATCCCTCCCAGCCCCTCCACAGGAGCAGGGGTCCCAGACACATGCGTGACAGCTGTCTGGAGCCCGCTGCTGCTCTGCACGTCCAACTGCTGCAAGAGGAGGTGGGGAGGGCAGGAGGCACCCAAGGGAGAGCGCCGGGACTTCTGCCCATGACAAATCCCCCAGTGATCTTTACACAGCTCGCTCTTGCCCCGGAGGTTGTGATTTTTGCCTGCCCTTGTTGCTGGGCCAGCAGTGAGCACTGCTTGGGGGCTGGGGGTGAGTGAGATGCAGCGAAGATAAACCATTTGGAAAGCAAACACCAGTGGCATTTGGGCTGGAATTTCCAGCTGTTGCACCGAATATATGTCGATTTTAATGGGCTGACTGAGGGAGCAGCTGCCTCTTTCTGGGAGAAACCCTGGGCTGGCATCTGGTGGGTGCCTTGGTCTTGCACCCAGGCCAAGCTGGTCGGCCCAGCCCGCAGCTCAGGAGGTGTCAGAGCTGGTTTTGCCCATGAATCGAGCCTTTTCTCCGCACCAGGCGGTTGCTTTCCTGAATGCATTCATTGCTTCATGATTTAACTTTATTCCAGTTGCTTGGATTCCTTGTGGGATCTGAGCTGTCCTGTCCATCAGGGAGTGGTGAGAAAGGTTGAGTGGAAGCGTTTGCTGTGCCGTGGCTCTGGCCGATGGATTCAGCAGTGGGTGCTTGTGCAGAATCGGGGTGTGGGGTTTTGAAATCTGGCTTCTTGCATTCACGCCAGTAAATTCAACTGCATGAAACTGGATGGAGAACAGACTGCTGGCTGTGTCGGGTCCAGGGAGAGCTGGCTTTGAACCTTCCAGCGTGTTGGAGGCAATTGTAAAGCTTGTGGTGGCCTCAGGCTTGTTGCATCGCTGTTATTCTGGAGGCAGGGCTGTTGTGGGGACCGCTGGCTGTGAGCTGGGTTCCTGCAGATCGCCGTGGGGACATGGCAGCGGGTTGCAGGCGGTACAGCGGATAAAAGGGGCTGCATCTGCCTCCTGACACTTTCCTTCTGTGCTGACAAATGCCACACGATGCTGCCGCTCTCCAGCCTGAATTTCTGGCTCGTTGACTGTTATATGCCGGGTTCCTAAACATCTGCAGCATTAAAGCCTCGTGCAGAGGGGATGGCACAGGCTGCGTGGGGCCAGGTTGGTCCTGGAAGGGCTGAGAGCTCAGCCAGCTCCTGAGGCCAACGGGGTGACAGCTCTGCCCTGTCCCCACCCTCTCTGTGACATTGCCCGGGGTGGCTGCTGGGTGGCCTGAGCTGAGCATCTCCCTGTGAGTGGAGGGAGCCCAACGCCCAGATCGCAGCGTGTACTGGCTGGAATGTCGTGTCCCAGCTGCCTCCTCCCCTCTGCAATGGGCCAAACGCAGACCTCAGCCCCCGCCGCTCCCCCCGAGCGCTGTGGGTGTTAAAATCCAGGTCTGAGTTTTGGAGCGGAGACAAAAATCCCATGGAAAGGTCTGGGACAAGGTGGGGGGGAGAGCCACGTGCAGGGAGGGACGTGGCTGGGAAAGGAGCGCGGTGCAGCAGGGCCAGGGAGGGGACTGCACGTAGAGCAGCTCCCTGTCACAAATTTGTCCGTTCTCTGCAGCTGGCTGTTGGATCTGAACGCTTACAACACAGAAGCATGCACGTACATCCCCAAAGGGGACTTACTGCAGCACTGCTGAGCTGAATATCTGGCAGCATTCGGGCCCCGTTGCTCTTTCCCTGTTCCTCCCTTCCCCCAGCGAGATGCCAGAGCTCTGATTGAAACCAGCAGGCATGTGAGGCTTGTAGGGTTAAACAGAGCCAGATGGGAGCTGAGTGAGACAAAAAGGAAAGTAACAGGCTGGGCTTGGAGGGGGGGAGTGAGAACAGGATCTTTTCTTGGAGAAAGTCAATGACTTGGAGCCCCAGGAATGCGCGGGATGGCTTCAAAGGGAGCCGGGCTGGCGTGGCCCTGGGAGCAGTGGCCCATCGAGGGCCCCTAAGGGCATCCCTGGGTGGGAAGCTGTAGGCCAAAGGGGGTTGGCGTGGCAGGGGCTGCCCCAGCAGGGTTGGTCCGTGCTCCTTGCTGGTCGGGTGAGGGCTGGGGACATTTCCTCACTGCAGCCTGCGGGCAAGCGCGATGTGCCCGGCTCAGCCCTGCCTGTTTGCAGCTGGGCTGGCTGCGCCCGCGCTGCTGCGAGCTCCGCTCCGTCGTGTTGCATGAGAGCAACGAGCTGGGAGAGCCTGAGTTCTCTCCAGCATCAGCATCACCGAAGGCTTCTGCCCTGTGCTGCCATTCCAGCAGCACTGGCTCCCACAGCAGATGCTCTTTCTTCACCAGGAGATCCATCCTCCTCTGAGTCTCCTCATCTTCCTCCCTGTCTCATCTCACTTGATTCTCTTTCCCACCCTGCCGCTGCCGAGCTCCTCCATCTGCCTCGCCGTGCATCCAGCTCGGCTCTGTTCCTGCTGGGGTGACAAATGCCGCTGGGAAAAGCCTGGCAAGCACCCCGAGGTATCTGCCCAGGAAGCCCACAGCCTGGCCTGCTCCAGCTGGCTCCAGGGAGTGCTGGAGCATCTAAAGCACCTTCTGCACAGGGCTTTCTGGGGAGCTCGTCTGCAACAAGCTGGAGAGCTACCAGCGGCAGTCTTGCAGGGATGATTGCTTCTGTCCCAGGCAGCAGCAGGGAGGGCAGAGATGGGACAGGTATCCTTCATGGGCTTGGTAACAACCCAGAGAAGAGGGAGAGGTGGTACATGTAAGGTTGGGCTAGTGTCCAGGGGAAACTGGCTAGGGACAAGCAGAGACCTCACCTGATCACTTCAGATCTGCTGGGACTCTCCCCAAACAACCAGCCCAGCCCAGCACCCCGCCATGGGACTGGAGGCGATGGATCCGTTATTTGGGCAGCACAGGGAGCTGTACAGCCAAACACCCTCGGTATTGCCCACGTGTAATCTTGCAAATGCCCTTTTCATCACACAGGCTGTCCTGCATCAAAGCCTTGTCCCTGGAGTACAGGACCATCCATCTTTGCTGCCCCGCTAACTGCTGCTGGCTTCCTGATACTGCTGCTCAGCCAGTTTGCTACTGAATCATTGATTTTTTGGCTCAAGAGCAAAATTAAGCCTAATCCATGAAGGCCTCTGAAGGGGCAATCCATCCTTCGGGGAGAGGGCACAGCAGTGTTGGGACTCCCGGGGGGGCCCAGGCTTTGTGGGGTGGTGCTGGGGGTGATGTGCGAAAAAAACCCAAACCACATTAAAAAAGACCAACCCCCCCAATGGCATAAAGCTGAGCCAGAGAGAGGGGATCTCAGTGACTCATGCTCTAAGATAACTTCCAAGGGGAAGGAGAGAAAATAGCAGGTTACTGGCAGGGATGTGGGGTAAATCCCTGCCTGTCAGAGACTGGAGTGATGGGGGAGATGATGAGGTACCTAAATCAGGCTCTTCCTAACCCACCTCTTCTTGTTACCTTCCTCAGGGAAACATCTGGACCATGAAGGTGGCCTTCAGATTGCTACTCCCGCTTGTTCTTGTGCTGATCTCGGAGGTGAGCGGGCAGCGGAGGAAGCCTCCCCGGAAACCCACCCGCCCACCTCCCGAATTCATTGAGCCTGTAGAGCCCACAGAGCTGCCCCCACCCCTGCCGCCGGGTCCCCCCTCCGTCTTCCCTGACTGCCCCCGAGAATGCTACTGCCCCCCGGACTTCCCATCTGCCCTCTACTGTGACAGCCGCAACCTGCGGAAGGTCCCCGTCATCCCACCCCGCATCCACTACCTCTACCTCCAGAACAATTTCATTGACGACCTCCCCGAGGAGTCCTTCAGGAACGCCACAGGGCTGAAATGGGTCAACCTAGACAACAATCGCATCCGGAAAGTGGACAGGCGGGTCCTGGAGAAGCTGGAAAACCTCATCTTCCTCTACATGGAGAAGAACCAGCTCAAGGAGGTGCCTGCCTTCCTGCCACCCAACCTGGAGCAGCTGCGTCTGAGCAGGAACCAGATCTCCAAGATCCCTGCTGGGGTTTTCAACAAGCTGGAGAACCTGGTCCTCTTGGACCTGCACCACAACAAGCTAAGCGATGGGGTGTTCAACAAAAACACATTCAAGGGACTCAAGAACCTCATGCAGCTCAACCTTGCCCACAACATCCTGAGGAAAATGCCTCCTGGGGTGCCCAATGCCATCCACCAGCTCTTCCTGGACAGGAACAACATTGAGGACATCCCCAGTGACTACTTCAAGGAGTTCCCCAACCTGGCGTTCATCCGGCTCAACTACAACCAGATCTCTGACAAGGGGCTCCCCAAGAACTCCTTCAACCTCACCAACTTGCTGGTGTTGCATCTGGCCCACAACAAGCTCACCAACGTCCCTTTCATCAGCCCCAAGCTGGAGCACCTCTACCTAAATAACAACTCCATTGAAAGTGAGTTGCACTGGCCGGTCAGGAGGCTGCGGGAGGTCTGTTGGGGAGCAGACAGGCTTGGGGATGGCAAGTGATTCGTTGAAAAAGGGCATTTTTCACCCAGTTGGATGGAACCCTTCAAAGGGGGATGCAATGGTGAGATGAGCTGGGGGCTCTTTGTAGGTGAACAAGGCCCTAAGGGGGATGGATTTGCACGTGGGGAAGGATGGCCCAAAGATAAGGGTGGTAGGTGAGGGGCAGAGCTAAGCTCCCGCTGGTGCTGCAGGACTTTTCTTGTTCATTGTCATGGGCAACTCTTCTTTGGGGCCACCTGCCATCTAAATAGTTACTTCCTCAGCAGGGCTCAGAAATAGGGATATTTAAAAAGGAGAGTCTGTGCACATATTTCAAGAACAGATGCCAAATACGCAGTCAAGATGGTTAGAAATAACCCAGCTCAGCTCTCGAGCTGAGCCTCGCAGAGGAAGGAACAGGGAGAACAAGGCTGTGATGGAGGTTGCCTTGGCAAACCAACCCGGGGCAGTTTCACACCATTCCAGGCAAAGCGCTGCAGTCTCATGGGAGAGGTGCTGGCCTGGGAGATGTGTAAACACAGCTAGTGCATTCGAGAAGAAGGCAGAGACCCGTTCCTGGTCACCCTGGCTGTTTCTGCTATTAGGGGTCCATCAACCTGCTGTCCTTGCTATCCGCAGGGGAGCAAGAATGTGGCTCTCCTGCCAAAAACCCTCCATGTGCACCGAGAAAAGCGCGCTGGGCTCTTCTATTTCTGGCCGCAGTGGGGTGTGTGGGGGCTGTAGGACCCACCCAGGGCATTACTTGCCCTTGAAGCAGCCGCCGGGCAGGACGCTGGTCCCCACAAGCGGTGTGACACCACGCTGCGGTGTTCGCTGTGCTGTAACGGTGTATGGGCTTATATGCAAAAGCGATGTGCTGCCCAGGAGGGGCTGTAAAATCACAGCGCAGCTTTAGGGTGCCAGCTCATGCCCAAAAAGGGCACTGAACGAGAGCCAGGACGGGAGGAGCAGGAAAGCGCTAATGGTGGTGTGGGATGTGATGCCAGGGAGAGGGACAAAACCCTCACAAAGCCACATCCCTTCTCTCAGGGGGTCACCAGAGTCCAGGGAATAATGATGCAGTGATGAACGAATGCCTGTTAATCTGCATTTTATTTAAACCACACCAAACTGGAGCCAAGGAAGACCTGGGGGCGAAGGCGGTGACTGGTACACGTGCTGGTACCCAGGTCCTGCTGGGGCTTTCCATTGAGAGATGCTGCCTGGCCGTGCACATCATGTCCCAGCTTTTCCTTTTGCCTCTTTTACCCAGCTTTTGTAACATTTCAGTCCCTGGAGTTGGGTAATGACATAAAAATCCCTGGGTTTGTTTTCTGTAACGCAGGCCCTGGGATGGGGAGATAAGTGTGGAAATGCAGAAGCGAGCAACAAGCCGGTTATCGACGTTACCTTCGGTGTAACGGTGCTGGAGCGAGTTTCCTTGATGTTTTTTTGAAGGCTTAGGGCTGGCTCGGCAGGTTTCGCGTTTGAAGCGATCCCTTCTCTCTCTCTCGAATGACGCTGCATCCCTCACCGTGCTTTGCCTCAACGTGACCTACTTAATTTCTGAACAAAAGCAGGAGTTTCCTCTCGCTGGGGCTGCGCTGTCTCCTGGGAGCGGCTGGGGATGCTCCCCCTCGGTAGCAAAGCAGCCCCGTTTTGGGGTTCAGCCCTGGGGGGACGGGGACAGGCAGGCAGGAAGGGGGGGGTCTCTAGCACCCCCTCTGCCTTCCCTTCCCTCTAACCTGCGCCCCGCTTTTCCTCTCCTCCCTGCAGAAATCAACGGGACGCAGATCTGCCCCACCTCGCTCGTGTCCATCCACGACTTCTCCCCCTCCGACCTGGACAGCGTGCCCCGGCTCCGGTACCTGCGGCTGGACGGGAACCTCCTGAAGCCCCCCATCCCCTTGGACCTGATGATGTGTTTCCGTCTCCTGCAGTCCGTGGTTTTCTAGCCCTGCCCGGCAGTGCTCCTCTCCCAGGACTTGGCTTTGCACAGAGACTCGATCCCTGTCGGTGTTTGACACGTGGGACCCTCTTTGCCTCCCTTTCCCCCTGCTCACCCCCCACCTCCGTCCCTCTCACGTCTCCCCCTTTCCTCCCCTGCAGTGGCCGTGGATGTGCGTGGCATGTGCATCCTTGGGGACCACTGTCTGCAGGACAGCACCGCGTTGCAGCAGCCCTCCCAGGTCGCAGCATCAGCCCGCTGCCACGCTTGCCCCCATTCCCTCCCTGCCCGTGGGCTCTGCTTTCTCTGCCCTCACCCCAGGCCAGCCCTGGAGCTGGCTCTGTCTCTCCCCTTCCACCTGGCAGAGTTTCAGGAGATTGGATTTGGTTCTAGCCAAAACCATCTCCGGATGGAGCTGACGAGAGAGCCCAGGGGCCACCTTGCTGTAGGACTTGGCTTGTCTCACTGCTCCGGGTGGCTGCACCCAGAGAGCCAACGGGGGTAAAGTCCCCCGTGACGGCGGTGGAGCAGGGATGTCCCGGGCTGGTGTGCCAAGGGTGCTGGTGGCCACCCTGCAGCCCTGGGGCTCAGGGTGATGCCAGCCTGGCATATGGGTGGTGGGTGGCCAGGGGAGCAGGATGGGTGTAGGGCAGGGTGCTGGATCTGGTGCTGGCCGGCAGGACCGGCAACAACACCTCGTGGCCAGAGCCACGTCCCAGGGACACGGCGAGGGACATGCTCGTCCTGCCCGGGCCCTCCTGGGGGGCTTTGGCTTTGGCTCCGCGTTGCTCCAGGGGCCGAGGGGCTCATTCCCTAGCGGCGGGGTGAATTGGGGAGGGTGCCCGGCCCCCGCAGCCGGAGCTGGGCTCTCCTGCACCCTGCGTGGGCTGCACCTTCCCCGCAGCGATACCCCACGCACCCTCCTTCGCACCACCAGCCTCCTCCCTCAGCCCCCACCCCGGCTTTCGTCCCTCCCAGGCTCCCCCAGAAGCACCAGCCCCCGGTGCCGCAGCCCCCTCCCAGCACCCTGCGTCCCCCCGCCCCGTGCTGCGGGGCTCAGCGCTGGGCTGACCCTGAGACCCTCTGCCCTCCTGCCTCGACTCCCATCCCCTGGAAGTGTTACTCTCTGTTGCCTTCTTGAAGCAAACACACATGACTGGTTTTGTCTTTTTTTTTTGCTGTTTTTAGGAAAAAAAAAAAAAAGGAAAGAAAAATAATAGGGAAGAATTACTCTTTTGGAAGATCTATTTTTTATTCCCCCTTCTCCCTGTTCTCAAATGTATCGCTTCCCTCTTTGATAGCTGTACCTGCATATATAGGGTGTCCGGGTTTAGGGGGGTCTATTCTCTTTTTTTCTTCCTGATTCTCAGGATTTCGATTTAAGGCCGAGCATTAGAGGGCAAAAAAAAAAATCCAACTGAAACAAGCATTAAACCAAAGAAACCGGCCGTTACCTCCTTTGTGTTCAGCCACCAAAACTGACCCTTCTCCAAGACGGGCACCATGTCCCGCTCCCCGGGGATGGCACAGGGATGCTCCCCGCAGCCTGGGGACACGCCAGCGACCCCGCGAGCTGGGTGCTCCCCCCTTCCCAGCGCTGGGGGGATCATTAAACCCCCCGCGCTCATCCAGGCTTGTTTTCTGGTGATAAAAGTCTCTTCCCCAAATCTTCCTCCAGTGGGCTTGATTGGGTTCGACAGGTTTCAACCTTAAACCCGGAGACCCTATGTATATATTTATATATAATGTGTATATATACTGGTAGACTGTACAGATATATCTAGAGACATATGTAGTTCTCGACTGATTTCAACTTAATGGTATTTTCACTCCTACTCTCCTCAGCAGTGAAAATAAAATGATTCACAAGGGACCCAGCGCCATGGTCGGACCTGCCTCCTTCCCATCCATCCCCGTCTTCCTCACTGCGCGGGAGCTGCTGCTTCATTCAGGACCAGATTTCCCCCGTTGGGGCCAACCTTCCCGAACGCTGGAGCTCGGTTGGGAGCCCCACGAAGGGGGAGACCCCGGGGGTCCCCGCAGCAGGAGGCTGGTGGGTTTGGGGGTGGTTTGTGGTGTGCCCTCTCTTGAGCCGATGCTGGGTTGGACTTGCACGCCTGCAGAGCAGCAGTGGGCACGCTTGTGGGGTGTATGCCTGTCTTAACGAGCACCTCTGCTAATTAAAGAGAGCCTGACCTCGGCTGCAGCTCCCAGGGCCGTGGCTGCAGCTGATGGGTGTTATCGTCCCCGCGAGCCAGCTGGGAGAAGCCGATGGCTGCACATTGGGGTGGGGTGTGTGAGCTTGGGCTGAGCTGCCCCCACGTCACCTTCGTGCCCCCAGGGAAGCTGGACAAACGTCCCCAGGGTGAGTTTGCCCCGGTGGAGCAGCACAGAGGAGCATCAGGGCATGCACAGGGGCAGCTGAGGGGGAGCATCTCTCCCACCGCCAGCACTGAGCCCGGGTCCATCCCCAGGGCTGCAGCCCCGCAGGGCACACGCGTGGTTTCCCCACGAGCAGAACGGGTGTAGGCAGCGACTTAATCCTTCTGCCCATGGCTGCAGCTTCAAAAAAAAATCTCCTCTCGCTGCTGCTCTCCCCACGTGAATCATGAGCGGAGAGGGAGGGTGGCCGTGGGCGGGGGTGCGAACGCATGGGCTGCGGCGCGGGGCTGCTCACGGGAGCTGGCAGGAGGGGGATGCGTGTGCGCGGAGCGGGCGCAGGCACCCGGCTCCCCTTGTGCTTTTGTGCTGGGGAAGAAAATCTCCCTATTTTGTGATCGGGGCGTGAATCATGTGCTCCCGGGAGCGTGTTCACCCACTGCCTCACCGGGCAAGTCAGCCCCGGCTCCTGGAGGAGCTGAGCACCGCGAAAGCAGGGGGGGCTTGTTTCTTCTCTCTGCAAACAGTCGCTGTGCCACCTTGGGAGGGGGACCTGGGCCATCGGCGTGGGAAGCCCTCACCATGTGTGTCATGGGGTCAGGGGGAAGGCTGGAAACCCCTCGTTAGTGGGGGCTGAATGGGGCTGCTGGGGTGAGCATCAACGGGGGCTCCTCAGCATGGCGGGGGCTGATCTTCACGGCGCTGGGGAGGGGGCCGTGGGCTGGATATAGCGAGAGGCAGTTTGGAGCAGGGTGAGTTACTGCTCAAGCCAAGCCCCCCTGCAGCTGGGGACGCCCCCCAGCCCACTCGTGGGTGCCTGAGCAGGGCCCTCCCCTGCCATAAGGGTCTGCACCGACCCTCTGGGCGATGCCACGCACGCAGGCATCGCTGCAGCTGCTGAGGTGCCGCTGCCTCTGGGGACAGGGGAAGAAGGGGGCACAAGGATGGACACACGATCTCCCCCTGAGGTAGGGCAGAAGGTGCCATCCAGCCAGGTCCCCCCCAGCACCAAAGCCCCCGCTCCCCAGGCTGGGGGGGACTCGGCAGCAGACCCTGACCAAGCACCCGCAGCCCCTCCAAGGAGCAGAGGCATGGGGGCAGCCGTAATGCCCCCCCAGCTGCCACATCGCCTCCTTCACGGTGGCTGCCAAGCTGCCTAATGAGGGGCTTAACGAAGATTAGCGGCGGCCCTTTGCTCCAGCCCCCCCAGGATGCCGTGGGCTGGAGGCGAGGGGGCTGCGGGTGCGTGGCCAAGGCTGGTGGGGTGCTGCCGGGGTGTCCCTGCCTGCCCAGCAAGCAGCGGCAGATGGGTGCGACGTCTCGGGTGGGCGAGCGCGGGGGCTGCGATCTGCCTGCAAGAGAGAAGAACATTTTCACGGCAGTGGGCGGCTGTGTGTGCGCAAGGCTGCCCGGCGCTGCCAGGAGCCCGGGGGGCTGCCGCGCACACCCTGCCCGTCCTGGGGTGTCCCAGCCCCACAGGACACACCCCTGGCAATGACACCCCCTCCCAGAGCATGAAACAGGGTCATGGTCCCCCGAGTTGAGCCCTACATGGGGGGGATCAAGCAGCCCCCCTGCCCCAGAGCATGTAGGTGCATACAGGGGAAGATGGGGGATGTCTCCCATCCTACCCCGGTGGGGGAGCAGTGCTGCCCCTCCCCACATCCATGCCTGCTCCCCCTTCCAAAACCACCCCCCGTGTTTCCAAAACGGAGGGGTGAATGGTGCCAAATTGGGGTGGACAAACTGAATATCCCCAGCCTGGGCTGCTGGGGTGGGCTTGTGCAGACCCCCAAACCCTGGGGAGCGGTGGGTCCCCCCACACCCTCCCCGGGGCTGGGATGCTCACTGGGCCCCAAGGTCCCACCAGTTCAAACCCTGATCAGCAAGGGGGGGTGATCTCTGGCTCAGAAATTGCTCTCTGGCTTGGCAGGACATGGGCAGGTTGGGGCAGGGATGGAGCTAGCTCTGTCCCCTCTGCCCAGGGCTGTGTGTCCTCACCATCCATGGGGCCAACGGGGCAGGGAGCACAGCACAGTCCCATCTCGTCCCCTCCAGCCCCAGACACTAGCCTGGGCTGTTGGAGGACAGCCACCATTGGGGCTGGCTCACCCCTGGGGACAATGTAAAGTCCCAGTGGGGGGCTGCTGGCTTGATTGGCCGCATACTGCCTCTCCCCTCGGCAGCAGTCGTGCCAGGCCCCTCGGTGCAGCCCCCCCGCCTCCTCTCCACGCATTAAAAGCCTGGCAGCCCTTCCCTGACCAGTGCACCAGCCCACGGGAGCAGAACGGGGCTCTCCCACACCAAGGAGGAAGGGAAAGGGGGTACGTCCATGCTGTCTTCTTTCTGCTCCTCCAGTGCCAAGCACAGCCCTGATGGGCTGGGGTGAGCTGCAGGGCTGGGGGGGTCGGGGGCTGGCGATGGGGTGAGCTGCAGGGCTGGGGGGGTCAGGGGCTGGCGATGGGGTGAGCTGCAGGGCTGGGGGGGTCAGGGGCTGGCGATGGGGTGAGCTGCAGGGCTGGGGGGGTTGGGGGCTGGTGATGCGTGCGGGGGGCTCGCTGCATGTGTAAAGGTTTGATCTGTGGGAAACAGGCAGAAATCAGGGAGCAGCATCCTCAGCCCGGGGTGCAAAAACTCTGGGCTGGGTGGTTGCTTTTGCATTTGGTTTGGGAGAGAAGCGTGGGAGGCTGCTGGGTGCTGGGCCCCTCCGCCTGCTCTGCCGTGGGTGCGCACGGGGGTGTGCAGCCCGGGGGGTGGGCGATGCTGCAGCGCAGGGTGTGCGGTGGGTGCTGGGGCCAGGCTCAGGTGGGAGCTCCCTTTGGGAAAGGACCGCAATGGTTTGGGTGGGGGGTGGCCAGGCGCACCCTGCCCAGGCTGCAGAGCGGGGGGTGTCCCCCTGCAGGCAGCCCCTGGGCACAGGGTCGAGTCACAGGGACCCTGTGGCCTCTAGTCCCCCACGCTGGCTTGCCCGCGATGCTGGAGGCTGAGAAACAGCAGCCCAGGCTTTAGACCTGGCTTTAGGAGCTGGGGGAACGGAGTGCCGGGACTCCTGGGGTCGTTTCTGCTTGGCTGATGGGTTTATTGGGCCAGTGACCAGCTTCACCCACTGCCTCGAGGGACCAGAGCAGGACCCCAGTCCCCTCATCACCTCCCGACCCCGTCACCGTGTCCTCGAGGCTGGGAAAGCCGGGAGGCGAGGGCAGTCCAGCGCGGCGGCGGGGCCTCTCCTGCACAGCCGCCCAGCCAAGCGTGAAATGGGCTGAAAAGGGATGGTGCAATGGTCCCGGGGCTGGGGCCGGGGGCCATTTGTCCCCTGCAGTGGCCACAGTCCCCACCGTGGCTGCAGAGCGGGGCTGCAGTCCCGGTTCTGCCTCCCCATCCCTCTTTGCTCTCACCGCTTTGCAACCGTTTCAGGGCACCCGGCCCCATCCTGCCCTGTGCTGCCGGCCCTCTCGGAGCCCTGTGCCCCCCAGGACCGTGGTCCCCAGCGCTGCCCTCGGAGCAGTGACCTCAGCCGGGTGCAGGATGCGGACCCTGGCCTGGCTGAGCATGGCCAGCCTGTGTCTGGGGGCAGCCTGGGCTGTCCCAGCCAAGGAGGAGACGAGGAGGGAGGAGAAGCCAAAAGCTGACCTTGCACTCTATGAAAACATGGACCTGGACAACTACGACCTGACGTTGGACAACTATGGTGAGATCCTTGACCTGAGCAACTACGAGGAGCTCTACGACTATGGTGACCTTGCTCCGAAGGTGAGGGGGACGCAGGAGAGCACCCGGCATGGGGGGCAGCTCTTCCCTGGGGGCATCCTGAGAAAGGGGCTCGGTCCGAGGGATGGATGGGGCACAGCTGGAAACCAGCCTCTTGCACAAGCCTACGAGCCCTGATGGCTCTTCCACCACTCTCGCTGATGGCAGGAAAGGCTTTACCTGACCCCAGCCTCCTCCTGCTTCCTTGTCCCCTGCCATCGCTGCAGGAAGCCAGGACCTGAGGCTTCCTGCATCCCTCTGGGCAAAGAGGGAGGGGGGTTCCTGAAACCCTGAGGCAGGAGAGCTCTTCAAGGAGGAGCTCACTTCCCATTAAGCCCTCCCCAGCACCCGTGACCCCTTGACCGGTGCCTGCGGCGCTGGAGGGGGCGCGGAGGGGCACTCACTCGGTCACCCCAGGCTGTGTTTGCAGATCGAGGTTGGCACCCTGGCTCCTCGCCCCAAGAACCCCGCGGCTCTCCCAAACCTGCCCACCACGGCTGAAACCCCGAAGCTGCAGCCCCCGAGCACCGCCGGCCCCGTCCACCCAGCACCCGTCCCCGCGCAGGGTGAGTGCGGAGCCCTGGGCGCAGCACAAGGGTGCAGGCAGCGGGGTTTGGTTCCCACGGGGGTGGCAGGGCCGGTGCTCTGGAGAAAAGGGAGCAAATCCTTGTGCCACCAGCAGACAGCAGCAGTTATTTGCTCTGCCCGTGCAGCGAGGAGACGGGGGGTTAGGGGTGCGTCTTATCGCACAGCAGGCAGGAGGGCTGCGGCGAGACGTTTCTGGGAAACAAGAGCTCCAGCAAAGCAGCAACATTTTAATGAGCAGAGGCATTGCGACAGTCGGACAGAGTAGCAATTAGATTAGTGACAATTAAAATCCTGTAGCGAGGGATAAATATCTTTATTCATTTTCTGTCACTCTGGACTGGGACAAATTAAGTAGGAGGCGAAGGGAAATTGTTGCCTTGCTGCTTTGAACTCCCCCACTAATGGATGCTGGGTCTCGCGGGCGCTGGGGGAGAGGAGAGGGAGCATGGGGGGGGGACACGGCTTTACCCCTCCTGCTGCCCCTGCCCGGCTTGCCAGGACCCTCATGCAGCCGAGACAGATGTTTTGCTCGATGCAAAACTGTTTTCTTTTGTTACGTTTCTTTCTGTGGAAAAAAAATAAGGGGCCGAGTGAGCCCTGGGTGTAAGGCTGCTGTGTTTGGCAGCCTCACGTCTCCCCCTTCCTGTGGGAGGTATTTGGCCCTGAGCAGTTTCATTTATTAGCAGCTCTTTTGGCTGGGAGTTTCTGTCCCTTCCCTGGGCTGTTTCGCTGATGAAGGTGCTGGGGCTGTGACAGCTCTGGGTGCTAAAGACTTCGTGTACCCACGGTGTGGGCAGGGGTGGGCAGGTCCTCCCATCTCCCTGCATGCTGGGGTGCTTCGGCGGGGGGACAGGGAAGCTGTGCCGTGCCATGCTGTGCTATGCCATGCCATGCCATGCTGTGCTATGCCATGCCATGCCACGGGCTGCCTCTGCGCCCCAGCCCTGCCCAGCTGCCTGCTCTGCCTGTGCATCGGCACCTCCGTCTACTGTGACGACGCCGACCTGGAGCACGTCCCGCTGCTGCCACCTGAGACCACCTACCTCTACGCCCGCTTCAACCGCATCAGCGCCATCCGGGCCAGCGATTTCACAGGGCTGAGTACGTCAGGGCAAGGGAAGGGCCAGGCTTTGCAGTGGGGCACAGGGAGAATAAGCGGTTCTGCGTGGGGCCTTGTTCATCTCCTCCCTCCTCTCCCACCAGAGAAGCTGAAGCGAATAGACCTGACCAGCAATTTCATCTCCCGGGCGGACGCGGACGCCTTCCGCCTGCTCCCCAGCCTGCAGGAGCTCATCCTGCCCGAGAACAGGCTCACGGAGCTGCCCGAGCTGCCCCGCAGCATCGTCCGCCTCGATGCCCGTCTCAACAGGATCCCCAGCACCGGCCTCCGGCCCGAAGCTTTCCGGGTGGGTGCTGGGGCTGCCAGTCCAGTGGGTGAATCCAGGCTGGTTTTAGCCCAAACCTGCCGTGCCAAGGGGTAACGGGGTGGTGCAGAGGGCCGGAGCAGGGCTGGGAGCAGGGAGGTTCGTCTCGCCCCTCTTCCCACAGGACCTGGAGCAGCTGCAGTTTCTCCATCTCTCCGATAACCAGCTGGACCGTATCCCGGCGCCCCTGCCCCAGAGCCTGCGCTCCCTGCACCTCCAGGTGAGGCCAGCCTGGACCCACGCTTGGCTCTACATGAGTCTAGACTACCTGGACTAGTCTACCTAGTCCAGGCTCTACCTCTACCTCTAGTCTACCTCTAGAGCCCACCACCACCTCCTCCTCCCCCTCCTCTTCCTCCTCCTCCCCAGCCCTTTGACTCTCATTTTGCCCTTTCCTTCCCTGGCCAGAACAACAACATCCAGACCATGCATGAGGACACGTTCTGCGACAGCCAAGACCACAGCCAGATCCGCAGGGCGCTGGAGGACATCCGCCTCGACGGCAACCCCATCAACCTCAGCCTCTTCCCCAACGCCTATTTCTGCCTGCCCCGCCTGCCCACGGGCCACTTCTTCTGAGCCCCACGGCCCCAATGCTGGGTAACAAGGGTGAGCGTTCCTGGAACCACCATGCCCCCACCCCAGACCCCCTCAGACCCTGCTGCCCCATGGAAAACGAATGCATTTAACCCTGGTGGGAGCTGAGCCTCTGTGTAGGGATGAACTCAGTTCTGGGGCAATCAGAGCAGGGGATGGGCAGCTCTAATAAAATGAAGACTTTAAAAATGCATTCAGTGTCTTGTTCTCAAGAGCGAGTGCAGTGGAAAGCCCTCGCCCAGCCCCAGCCCAGCAGCTGCTTTGTGAACGTGCTGGTTTGCAAAGACAGGGACTTCCCTGTGTCCCACTTCTTCCCCAGGGCAACTGGGGTCCTCCACAACCTCACCCCAGACCCGCTGCTGTCCCGTGGCCGCTGCTCTGCGGGGACCCTGACCCCCACTGGGACTGGGAGCCCTGGCACCACATAGGGTCTCCAGGGTGAGCTCTGCCCGGATGGGGGGTGTCCCCGGGTTTGGGTCTGCTTCAGCTGCAGAGAAAGCCAGGAGCAGCACCGGAGCCTGCGTAGCAAACGGCCCCGGGTCCAGCAGGAGAGAGTCACTTGGAGGCAGTTAAATTATCTTGTATCATCCCAGCTTTCAACACCTGACAAGAGCTGCCCAGTGGTGAGATATTTTAAATATAATGTATTCATCCGCTATATTTTTATACACATGTAACAAACACGCGTACCGTGAGAGGGATGACACATCCCCGGAGAATCCAAAATCCTGAACTGAAACCACTGAGCTCAGCCCACATCCTCCAGGCCCGGGGAGGCAAACTGAGGCGGCTGGAGGAAACCTCGCAAGCAGATCCAGCTTCTCACCTGCGGGCACGCTGCGAGCGCTGCCGGGCAGGCACAGCACGGGCACAAGCGTGCCGGTGGTGCGGAGCACGGTGTGTGCATCACCTCTCTCCCCTTGCCTTTATTTCCCATGCAAAACCCAACTCAGACACGGATTATGCTGATCCAAAAGCCAGGGCCCTTGGTAAATGGGAATTTGGAGCTATTCCAGCCTTTCCCTTCAGGCTGGATCTAAAATGCCAGGATTTATTATCACTGTTGCCACCTCCTCCTTGAAACAGCTGTATCCATCCATCCCCTGCCTGTCTATTCCCATATCCCTCCTCTTTCCCCATCCATCCTTCACACCGTCCTTTACCCCCGATGATCTCATCTGCTCCCGTGGGATGAGCTATCGCCCTGAGCCAGGCTCGGCTCCAGCGGGATGGGGTTGACCAACTTTTCCCAAGGGCGAGAGCCCCGGCCCTTCGCGTTCATCCCACTAGATGGCAAGGCAGAGTGGTTGGAAATGCCTGACCTCAACTCCAGACTGCAAACTCACTCTCTGCCATTTACCTCCTCCTGGGGTGGTTTGATGGTCTCCTGATCATGCCCACGCAGCTGGGGAATAGCCCAGGTGCTCTGTGTTGGCAGAGGAGGGATTAAAAGGAGCTGCAGAGAGGAGAAGGGTTTGCTTCACGTGGGAGGAGAGCGAGGTAGGTGGAGGGATGTCTCTGGGGGTGAAGGGGCTGTTGGTTTTGCAGAAACCAAACTTTTCCAAGAGAAATGGGGTGGCTCTGGGGGAGAGTTGAGATTCAGCAGTGTTGTCTCATCTTGTGTAGCTCTCAGGTGCCCTCGCACCCCTGGAGAGGAGGGAGTGGGTTGGGGCAGCAGGTCTTTGTCTTCCCCAATGATCTGGAGGGAGCTGGGCTGGGGCTGGCTTGGGGAGAGGGCTGCTGGTGCAGTTATTACCTGTGCTCTCGTGTTCTTGCTGCCGCCAGGGGGTAAAGAAACCATTGCCTGTCCTCGCAGCATTCTGCAGCTCCATCTCCAGCTGACCCCACTGCCCCTTCCCACCCTGCTGAAGTGCCTCATCCCCTCCATGGGGCTGGGAGCCCCCAGGCTCTCCCCAGCACCCCAGTGGGACTGGATGAATCCTGCCCTGGAGCCAGCATAGAGGTGCAGAGCCTTCCCCGGGGCTGGAGATGGCAACAGGCGTTGGAGGGGCTCTGCTGAGCCCTCCTGCCAGCGGGACAGTCCTGCCCCAGTTCAGCCCAACTCAGCAGCATGTTCATGACCCAGCCACCCCCTCTGTCACCTTTGCTGCCCTGTGTCCCTTAGGCTGTGGCTGGGCAGCTGGGAGCCCTGGCTCCTCTCCATCCCCTGATGCCTGCAGCCCTACCCAGGGGAGGGAGTGGAGCAGTCGGAGAGAGGAATTAGAGCAGGGCCCGTGTTAGAAACCGTGAACTGGAGCTGTGCAAAGCATCGCTCTGATCTCAGGAGCGTTTGCTAACAGCAGGAGCTGCGGGGCTTCAAAGTAGTCTCTGATGGGAAGTGGTGGCAGCCCCGTTGCTGGAGACAGTTAACCCGTGCGGGGTACTGGGAGCAGCACTGGGGATGGGTGAGATGGGTGACTGCTCCCGGCCTGTTTTGCTTTAGAGACGTGCAGGGAGCTGTGTCTCCCCCGTACAGGGTGTGCAGGGATGGAGAGGGAGCAGCAGACTAACTCCAGGCACTGACCTCCCTCCCCTTGTCCTCCCTCTCCCGGGGCACACGCAGGCTCTGCGGCAGCCGGGCAGAGGGCTCGCGTCCTGCCTGTCCCTCCTGTTCCCTTCCCTCCCTCACCCAAAGAGCATCTCCGTGTGTAATTCATGCAGCTCTCCTCCCTCCGTCTCTCCGCCGCTCAAGGTCACCTTCCTCGCCTGGGCTGGATTGTCACATATTGATTGCTTGGCTCTAGCAGCCAACATCTCGGTGAGCTCCCAATCTCACGCCAGCTCAGCATCTTGTCGCTCTCTGGGAGAATCATCTCCATATGGGCCCCCCTCCTCCTCCATCCTGCCCTCCCCCTCCCCGCTCTCCTCCCAGCCCGGGCCATGCATCATTAACCAGCACCAAAACAGAGACAGGAAAGTCTTCAAGCCCCAGACAGCAGCAGCCTTCTCCCTCCTCTGCCTCTCTGTCTCCTGGGGAGGATGACATGAGCATGCTCCTTCCCTTAGGTTGGTTTAGGAGGAGCTGGGACAGCCTGTGGCATCCTTGCAGGGACTCAGCTTGCTGCTGATGGAGCCACCTCCATTCTCTTCTGCTCGGGCTTCCTCCCGCAGCTGGATGTGAGCTCCTCTTCCATCACTGTGCCCATCCCTCTTTCTGCTCCCCCCTTATCTAGATTTCTTATCTTCTCCCACCAGCATGACCAGGAGCTCCCTGTGCCATGTTGGGCCATGTCCCTTGGCCACCACCTGGGGACAGAGCCATCCTTTTCTGTCCTTTGGCAGCTTCTCAGCCAGGGCAGAACTGGCAGCTTGCTGCAGGGTTGGGGGGGCCAGGTCAGGAGCAGAGCAGTGGTGGCTGAGGTTAGGGACCTGCAGTGGGAATCAGAGCAGGAGGAGGAGGAGGATGGAGGCTTTAAGCCCCACTGGGACCCAGGGAAGCTGGGAAGAGGCCACAGTGATAACACAGGTCTCCCTGTCCAGGGCAGTGTCTGTGCCAGCCCAGCCCCGATGGCCCCACGGTGCCAGCCCTGTCCCCTACCCACACCCAGGGCAGGCAACCAGTGGATTTATTGGCCAAGTGCAAAATCAATGGCAGGATGGAAAAAGGCCACTGAACTGTGGATGCTGACAAGCTCCTGGCCTCCTCCGGGCTAGAAATCACCCTTAAACGCTGCTGGGGAGGAAGCGCCATGGCCCAGCCCGCTCAGCGAGCGAGGCACGGATGATAACAGCTTTATTTATAGCACTTAACTGGCTGTTGGCTCAAGGCACCGATCTGTGCTTAGCGTGCGATCGTTCGGGGCGGCTGTTTGTGCAGCTCATGGCTGGAGCACTATGAGCCCCCCCAAAGCCATCGGCGAGGTCCCACCGCCCGGCATCGGGGCAGGACTTTGCTTATGTTTGATGTGTCCCGCTCCCTGTCCCCAACCCAGGCAGATGGCCCAGGACCAGGCTCCCCTGGACTGACCAGAAACTCATTTTCCTGCTTATATTTATACATCTTGTATGGAGAGGTATAAATATTGATTATTTATACAGAGGCAGACATACTTGTATATGTATATATACATATTTGTAGCATCTTGTATGGAGAAATCCCAATCAGTGCCTTAGGGTCCAAGAGGTTGTACATCCCTAACACTAATGGAGTAATTAATAGCGGCCACCCGGGGACAGCTGTGTCACTGTGTCACTGCTTGCTTTCCAGATATGTCCTTCTCTGTTGTTGTTTTTTTTATTTTTTGAAGGATCCCAGTGCTGGGATTCATTAGATGGGAGCTGCGAGGGCTGTGGAGATGAAAGCGCCGTTCATGAATTATCACCGGGGTGCAGACAGCTGCCCAGGCCCCTTCAGGGAATCTCAACAATGGAAAGAGAGGGGAAGGAAAAAAAAAAAAGAAAAAAAACCTGCTTGGGCTTTTCCTCTCCCCATTTTCCACTTCACCACTGGAAAAAGGAGGAGGAAAAACGCAGCAAAAGGAAGAGAAAGAAGAAAACACATTCTTTCCCTCTTCCCCCAAATTCTGAATGTTTGGCATTATTTTTATGGGTTTGGGTGGGGGGCTGGAGGGGATGGAGCCACGGTGTGGGGAGTGTCTGCTGGAAGCACCTCTCCCAGGGAGATGGGGTTGGTCTGGAGGATGCTTGAGCCCGTGGCATGTGAGCTGATGTCCCTTTTGCAGCCAGGAGTGACAGTATCACCTCCTCGGGGGGCTGAAAGCTGCTTGGTGTCTCCCCAAAATGGGGGCATTTCCACCCTGGTGCTGCTCCCAGCCTTGGGGCATCGGGACCTTCCCCCTGAGCCTGTTGCTGTAGAGGGAAGAGTTTCTCCGGCATCATTTCCAGGTGACTCGCTGTTCCTGCACTGTCTCCCATCCACCGTCTGAGCACGCCAAGCTGGGGAGAAATTAGGAGATGGAGAAAAATGCCAATACATGTGGCTCTGCCATGCTGTGAGCCAGGCTTTGCCAGGGCTGCTGGGACAGGGATCAGTGTCCTACTGGGCATGTGGGTCTCCCCCACTGGGGATTCATTCCCCAGCTCGGAGCTTCCCCATTCTTGTCTTCAGGTTGTTTGTTTGTTTGTTTTTTTTTAACTGACCTGAAGCCAAACTCTTTCAAGCATGAATTGGGTGGGCACGCATTGGTTTAGGGGTGATGCATCCCTAAGGAAGAGCTCGGTGTGCTGTGGAGCAGGAGGAGGGGAGCCTGATTGATCGCCGCCTTTTAAAATAACCAGCCGGAGCCTGGATCTTCCGTTTCTGTAGGATGTGGAAAACCTGGAGAGGGGGAAGAGAGAAACAGCTTTGAGAGAGTGAGTGCAAGTATTGCTAATTTATGATCAGAGAAATGTGTGTTTGAGTTTGAAGATTGCAGGGAAAGGACCTGGTGTTCAGTCGATGATAAATCTGTTTTATAGGAGGGTTGTGAAAAGGCTTCCCCACAGGGTAAATTGTGGGAACGCAGAACATAATTACCCCAAATTCCAATTTGAGTAATTATTTCTACCTACCTGTCACTCCCCTGGTGCTTTCAGCTGGATGGAGAGTTTTTGCTTCCCCTCTCCTCTCTGCTTAAGAGCCAAAGCCATTGTGCAGCACCGCTGGGCTCTCCGAAGAGCTGGGCCAGCCCTGCCTGTGGGAGGCACCTGCCTGCAAGGCTTTGGGGCTCACTGCTGGCCCAGCCCCAGAACTGCCCTTTCACTGCCTTTTTCCACGACTGCTGGGTCGGGGCTGTCAGACGTTGCTTTCTGCAACCACATTTGCACCCAGGCAGTGAGGAGGAGGCAGACCAGGGTGTGGAGGGGATTTGGGGGGCTGCTTCCCAGGGTGTCCTTGCCCTCACGGAGAGGGCAGCACCCTCTTGGGTATCGGGGAGAGCTCCTGCATGCGGCCAGGACGCTGACTCTTTTCCCCCGTGTCCATCCCTGGGATGGGTGACGTGGACGGAGGCTGGAGGGATGCTGGCTGCTGGGGACGTCCAGCCCTGTGCCCGCTCTCCCCGTCCCCCCGGGCTCCGTGCCATGGCGGTGAGGTAATCGAGGGTTTTACTGCAGTGGGCCGTGGACAGCTTTTCTAAGCATCGTCTCTTAATGCTTCCCCGAAGAGCCAGGCAGGCTACCCGGCGCATTAGGAGTCGACGCACATCGTAAATGGATTGCCTGTGCTCCCTCCTCCACCCCTCCGTGCTCTCCAGCTGGCTCCGTGCTTGCCCCCTCCCCAGCATGGCCACGGCTGCCCCGCGCCAGCTCTGCCCTCCCGGTGTCACCCAGGCGATGAGGGGGCACCAGGGACTGTTCCCTCCAGTTCAGGGCTGTGGCAAGCTCCGTCCCCACCTCGTTCCCACCGGGATGCACCATCAGCTAGCGGTGGTGATGGTCTCACCTTCCCCCCAGGACTCGGAGCAGGCAGGCGCTGCGGATGGAGCGGGTGACAAGCGTCTGCACGGGCCAGCCAAGCGGAGAGGGGAAAAAATGACCCTGGCAAGAGCAGGGATGGGCTCTGCATCTCAAGTGGCTCCCTGGGAGATGCCAGACGGTCGCTCCCAAGAGGACCAGGGACCGGTCACCTCCCAGAGCCTCTGTCTGCGGAGGGGGAAGTAACAGCGGCGATGGCACAGTGAGTTCGACTGCAGAAGGTAGAAGCATTTGGAAAAGCAATTGCTCTGCCCACAGCGGCGTGGAACAGCCTGGGGGTGGGCTTTTCTCTCGTGGGAGCTTTCTCCAGCTCCATCAACAGATTATTCTGATTTACCCTCTTGTTACTGAAAGGAGAATCCCCAAACCTGCAGCTGCCAGCCCTGGTTCCTCTCAGCCCAGCTCTGAGTGCTCATGGCAGAGGGGATGAGGTCTCCATAGGTGAGGGAAACTGAGGCACAGAGTGAAAGGGGCATCTCCCAAGGACTCAGTGAGCCATGGGAGAGGACACGAGTCCCTTGCACACCTCTGTGGCCTCAGTTTCCCCCTGACCAGGACATCACTCACAGTGAAACACTGCTCAGCACAGGGATGGAGAGCCCTGCACGGGGGTTTGGGGGGTGCTGGGGTCCTCCATGGGTTTGACCTGTGGAGCAGGGATGGGGGTAACTTGGCTCAGGCATCTTAAATGCTTTTTTGTCTGCTCAAATGCAAATTATTCCATTTCCCTGCGAACCTCCTGCCTGGATCCAGACTGCCTTGTGTCTACAGAAGCGACAGAGGACACACGTGTTGGTGGCTGGGGACAGAGGGACGCCTCGGACGGACGGACAGGGCTGCAGCGGGGCATCTCTTCGGTAAGGGGGTGGAGAAGGAGAAGCAGAGGGATGTCACCTCTAGCAGGTCATTAGGTGGCTTTGCCAAGAGGCTAATTAGGCTAGGAGGATCTCGGGGTGGGGGGGGCAGCAAAGCCGGGTTTGCCCTTCCCCAGCCGGCTGCTCCGCACGCTGCTGCCAGCACGGCGATGCCCGGACCTGGCGGGCGCTCACGTGGCTCCGCTGATAAAACTTGCATGAGGACATGCGCAAAAATCGATGGTTGTGCTTATGAATTAATGATCGCTGCGCGGATCGATGCAGCCCGCCCCGCGCGCGCTGTGTTGCTAACGCACACCAGCAGTGGGAGCGCGGGAAGGGCCAGCGCCTGCTGCAGCGCCTTCCGCAGCTCTCTGTAGTTGGGTTTTAAGTATATTTATTTTGCGTTTGCTCCTGGAGCTATTTAAAGCAGCGAGCAGGTGATTTCCATGAAAGGGACCCGGTGTGTGCGTGCTGCAAGGGAGGGGGACGTTGGGAAGGGCCGATGGCTCCACGCTGGGAGGGCTCGAATCAGAGGCAGCCTCTATAAATGTAATTATAATGTAATTTCTAATCGAGCACCGCAGCTCTCAGTGCTGGCATGTGTCACTCCCGTGGCGTTATCTCTACAATTAGAGCTTTTTTTTTTTCCCCCCCACAATTGCATAAGAACCTCTCGGTGACTCACTGGGTTTGAGGCTCGGAGGCGGCCGGGGCTGCGCCTGCGCGCGTGAGGTGTGAAAATCAGCCGCTCAGGTGCTCCGTGGTTTTGCAACTCGCTCCCCAGCAAACCCTGCTCACAACTCCACGGCCCTCCCCAGCGTCACCAGCAGCACCCCGGCTTGGGGACACTTGGCTGTCCCCCTGCCATCGAGCTCCCTCTCCACCCGGCATCGCCTTCTGCCAGGGGTTTATTTTTGTCCTTGTCATCGTTGTTTGCGTGTTGATGACCCTTTGGCGCCAATAATAGCATGTTTCAGCTCCCTGATTAAAACCGCTGCAGTGTCAGAATCAATAAGCATTGGCGGCTGAGACCATAATAAGTATAATCATCCCTATTAGGGTAACAGATGGGGGAGAGAGTGCAGGGCTGCTAATATGGTAATGCCACGAATCTGCTTCGATCGCCTGGAGCCGTGGCATCCTCCCCACGAGGGGCAGGGACCACGGCTGACCCGATATTTGCCGTCCCCGGCACCGGCAGAGCCCTCGCTCCTGGCTGCCATAACGCCTTGCGTGCCTCAGCTTGTGAACTGGGCTTTGCACTATTAATTATTGGGTCTTTGGAAATGTTTGTGACCGGTGTCCCCAGCGTGGGAGAGGGGCCAGAGCTCGGGGCAGCCGGGGGAATTGCTTATCCTGCCCCAAAGCTCAAAGAATATTTAAAGACTGAGATTATCGAGCAGGGGAAATTCCTGCTCCGACCCATCCTGCCCATTTGTCTTGCAGAGATCGAGTGTGGCGAGGGCCGGGAGGGAGGGGAACGCCAGCGGCACTAAAGTAGCTGCCCAGGGAAAATATAAAAATCAATATGTAATTGTGGCCCCATCGATCCGCGGCTCCGGCGCTGTGGCTCTCCGCTGCGCTTTGATCAGGTTTCACGGTCACAGATGAGAGAGTCCCAGTAGCTGGGGGTATTAAATGATGCCAAACACTTTTTAGGTGAAAACTAGAGAATTTTTCCTTAAATAAACCTGAAATAGAGTAGCAGCTGTGGGGTGGGGGGACCAGAGCAGCCACAGGGCTGGGTGAGCTCTTTGCAGCAGGGATGCTCTTGCCTCTCTGCTGGGACTTCCCTGAGAAGCCGGAGCGATGCTCCCTGCCCACGGCCAACGCTTCATCCCCTCCGACTGCCAAAACCACCTCTGACACCCACAAAGCTGCTGGCCAAGCCCTGCCGCAAGCCCACGGCTGTGGAAATGCCCCCAGCCATGGGGCATGGCATGATGGGGCTCGGGGGGCAGTATCTAACCACGTGCCATGGGAATGAGACCAGTCCCAGGCAGAACCAGTTGGTAATTTTTAGACAAATTGTTTTTGCTTGAAAAATGGAGGTTTTGTTGCAACTCCGGCATGTTTATAGAAAAACATCGGTTTCGACAGATTTCTGTTTCAACATGTTTTTTAGAAGGAAAAGGAAAGCTTTCCAAATTGTCAAAAGACCCCAGTTGAACACTTTCTCGGCAGAGCATAATCCATTTCTCAGCTCCAAATTACTTTTCATTTTGCAATGGAAGTAAATGTATTGCAAAATCCCCTTTTGAAAGGGGGCTGAAATCCTACTGAAATGGTCGGGGAGGATCTCGGCGACAGGCTGGGATTAACTCCTTCCAGCCTGGGGTCTGGATTTTCAGTGTCCTCTTTCCTTTCTTCTTCCATGATGGTTTTTCATCCCCCTGCAGGATGGTTAAAACCAGCAATTCCTTCCTGGTGTGGAAATTGCTTCATCTACAGGCACCAAATATTAAGGGCTGGCAGGGTACCCTGCGTGGAGGCAGAATAGCTCATTTTTGTGTTGTTTTTTCTATGATTTACCCTCCTTCTGCAGCGTTTTTACTGGCCTCGGGCAGGGAGAGGATGCTGCTGGATGATCTGGTCCAGTGCAGGCATTTCTCCTGTACAGATGGGTGATGCTTTGTGGCCAGACCCCTGGAAGATCTTGTTGCACTGATCCAGTAATAATTCCCTTCAGCGAGGCATGGGGTGACATCTCAGATAGGGACCACCTCCATCCATTGCACCACGGTGGTTTTCCTCGGGAGCCTTGCTGGGGAAGTTGGGATGCCTCATCAATATGCACAATAGAATGAAATATGCAAGCGTGAGATTTATTCTGTTTAATAATCTGGCATCTCCATAGGTTTTTGCACTCTCCTAATCAAATTAATAACTTAATTCCAGGTTTGAGTTTTGCCATAGAGGAGGTGGGGGCTCAGCCCGCAGGCTGCACCTGGCTGAGGGGGATGATGCTGGGGCAGAGCGAGGGCTCCCCGAATTCACAGCGGGATGCAGGAGAAATCTCTGCTTTGGTTCTAGACCCACAGAACTCTTCCAAAGCAGCCCCCTCCTCCCCTGCACAAGCTTTTCCAGGCACAAGAGGGGTTTGGGTAGCAGGGGCAGAGGTGGATCTGGGAAGCCCCAAACAGCATCAGGTTCCCGCTGGCGGTTGCATTAACGTCTCAACTCGACTTAATGAAATGGTGGCCGTGTTGGTGAGCGGCCAAAGTCTGACCTGCTTTTGTCTTTATTGTATCTGCTTGCAGATCTCGTGCAAGTCTTTAATCAAACGTTTCAATGCCTCTGTAGAGCTGGAAAGGATTTGGAGAATGCGGTTGGGTTGTTTGCAAACTTCTTCAGGCTCCAAATGTGCTCCAAGGTTTCCTTTTTTCAAGAAAAAAGGGAACTGAAGCCAGTGGCCAGGCTCAGAGGTGTTTGGGCCGGGTTCTGGGGTGATGCAGGGATTTACAGCAAAGCCCACAGGGAAGGGGCCATCACCTCCTTGCCAAGCCTGGTGGCCCTTTGAGTCTGCAAGAGCATGTGGGCAGGGCTGGGCCCTTTGTAGCTGACCTAGGGTCAGGTTTTGGTGTCCACAGGGACCTCAGTGGCTTTGGGTTTGATGCCTCCCTTGCAAACAAATAGAAACCTGAAATTATAACAAGCCCATAAATGCATCTGTTGGAGAGTGTGTGATGGGTTGGCAGCGGGATATCCAGCTCCCAGCCGGGAAAGGTTGGAGGAGGGTGGAGGGCTGCAGGGAAGAGCCAGGAGCTATTTCAGCTCCCTGTGCCACCCCCTTCCTCCTGCTGCTCCAACTCGAGTGCTAACAAATGCTTTATGGGGAGCGGTGCCAGCGATGCTGGGAGCATGCAGCACGGCAGCAGATCGTCGCCCTGCCCCGTGCAGGGAAATCCCTTTGATGCTAAAGTGGCTGCAGGGGGAAGGAAGAGGAGTGGGCACAAAGGCGTCCTGCTCGGAGCGATGGGTTGGTTCGTTGAGCAGAGCCCTGGCAAGCTCCGGCACGTCCTGCTGCTGCGTTTCAGCGATAGCTGTCGGGTTTGATGATTGCAGCAGCCTGGCTTTGTGCCTCCTCGCTGGAAAAGCGCTGCCTTGCTCCGCGCACCCACAGCAAGAGGGGTCTCCTGCAGCTGGGGGAGGAGGGTTGGTGCATCCCCACCCTCAGGGGTGCGGAGGGGAGTCTGATGTTGGGGGGTAAACCCTGGAGGGGGGTAAAGATGCTCAGGGCTTGGGATGCAGCTGGAAGAAGGGGCAGGGTCTATTATGGATAAACCCCAGGGTTTTACAAGCGTCCCGGTGTGCTCCCTGTTTTCCCTTCCTCCTGCGAGAGAAAGCACTGGCAGCCTGGCAAGGCTCAGGTGGCTTCTGGTAGCCCCGGGGGTATTTTCCAGTGGTGGGGAGGGTCTGAGCAGTGATGCTGAGGCTGCTCAGTGTTGTCATCCGTGACGCAGACGTGTCACCATCCCCTGGGGTCCCTGTATAACGGCTTGTGCTGGCTCCTGCCGTCACAACAGTCTCTGACTCCACAAGCGCAGGCACCTGGGGCAGGAGCATCTGTGTCTGCAGCGGGAAGCTGGCCACGAGCCCTGGCTGTCCTGGGAAGGGCTGCGGTCACGTCCTGGGGATGGAAATCCCTGCCTGGCCCCCGAAGGGCTCAGGGGAGGTGGGGGAGGACAGGATGGCTCTACCTCTATCCCTTGATGGAGGCAAGAGAGGAACCTGGGGGAGCAGAAAGACCTGATCATGTCACTTTTCCCAAACTGTCCTGGGAGATCCAGGGGAAGAAACACGAAGCCAGGGTTAAAACCCTGGACCAGGTCTCAGCAGACAGAGCATCTGCTCCAGCTCCGACACAGCCCAGAGCAAATCCCATCCCCTGCCCTGCCCTGAGCCCTCCCATCACCCTTGCACACGCGTGTGTCTGTGCACAAGCAAACACCCAGGGACACCCACAACCACCTCCTGGGCATTTTTGTGTGGGATCCACTCTCCGGGGACAAACCCAGGCCCTTCCCATGCAGAGCATCCCCGATGCCAGCCCCAGCCCCAAATGCCGGCGCAGGTTTTTGCTGGGGAGGGCAATGGTTCTGCCGTGGCTGGTGGGATGCTGCTCCCCTCTGCAGCGGGTCTGTCCCCCTCTCCCATGTACCTCCCAAACCCGCCGAGCTGAATCCCCACCACATCTTGGTCCTCCTCATTTCTCAAGCCCGGGTCAGTGCCAGGGGTTTCCCCAGGGACCTCGCTCCGGCCTTTCCCCAGCAGCCTCCCTGCAAAAACGCTTTCCTAAGAAGTCTGGAATAAAAAAAGAAAGAAGAAACAGCCCCCTTGTTCTGCTGCGATGAACTGGCTCTTTTTCCAGTCACAAGGGCGAGCTGAAGCAAAACTTTCCATCCTGAGCAGGAACAGAAAGAGAGAGGGAGAAGTAACGAACCCTCCTTTAAAAAAAAAATTTTAAAAAAATAACTAAAAAAAACCCCCAACAAAACACCAAAGCCAGCAAACCCAAGCGCTGCCTTTCCCCCATCTCCCTCCTTTTTGGAACAAGCCAGCGAGTTTGCAGAAGTGTGTTTTAAGCAGGAGCAGATGCCGGCGTTCCTGGGGCTGGGAGGGGCAAGCCGAGCCCAGGAGGGACGCGGAGACAGAAAACAGATTGCAGCAAATATTTGTGTATTTAATTGCTGCGCAGGACGGTGGTGTGAAGGGTGCTGGGAGCCAGCTCTTGTGTGTTTGGTGCCTCGAAATATGGGTGTTTAAGGGGTTTTATTGCCCCGTTAGTGTGCAAGAGTTTCCTGGCTTTCTTGCTTCAGGGGCCAGAGCGCCAGAAATGTGGTTTAAAAGCTGAAGGTCCCCAGGAAGCCTCAGGATGCCGGGAGCTGGGGCTGTGGTGAAACACTGACCGGGAGAGATGGGTATCAGGTGCTGCCTTTTGGGTTGGGAAATCGGCTGAGAGCTGCCAGCGGCGCTGTGGTCTGAAGCTTTGCAGTTGTTGAGGTGTTGGAGCGAGTCCGGAGGAGGGCGACCAAGCTGGTGAAGGGTCTGGAGGGTCTGACCTATGAGGAATGGCTGAGGGAGCTGGGGGTGTTTAGCCTGGAGAAGAGGAGGCTCAGAGGTGACCTTAGTGCAGGCTACAACTACCCGAAGGGAGGTTGTAGCGCAGTGGGAGTCAACCTCTTCTCCCAGGCAACTAGCGATAGGACAAGAGGACACAGCCTCAGGCTTCGTCAGGGGAGGTTCAGGTTGGACATTAGGAAGCATTTCTTCTCAGCAAGGGTCATTAGACACTGGAAGGGGCTGCCCAGGGAGGTGGTGGTGTCACCATCTCTGGAGGGGTTTAAGAAAAGCCTGGACATGGCACTTAGTGCCCTGGTCTAGTTGCCATGGTGGTGTCAGGGCAATGTTTGGACTCGATGAGCCCAGAGGGCTCTTCCAATCTGATTGATTGATTGATTTGCAGAGGGAGGGAGAGATGCTCAGATCCAGAGTCTTTTGGGGTGCCCGGGAGCGGTCGGGTCCCCGTAGGATGCTGGGCAGTGATCTCTACTACTTGCCGAGCGCTGGGCCTGGCTATCAGCAGCGCTGTGTCTTGCATCGCTATAGGAACCAGAGGCCCCAACGTGTCAGGGTCCACATGGGGTAAGGCTCTGGCTGCACATGGGGATGACAGTCCCTGTCCTGCAACGCTGGCTGTCCACGCACCATCAAAGTGATGAGCCGGTTGCCCTGGGAAGAGCTTCTCCGGGGCACCCTGCAGAGCTACGAAGAGCTCTCGGTATCTCAACCCTCAGGTTTTTTTGGGTGTATCCTTGATCCTTGAATTCGTTGGGTGGTTTTCTGATGCTGATGTGCCCATTAACAGCGTCCAAAAAAAAGCAAAGAAATCAAATTGAGGCCACCTTGCTGGTTAACATAAAACCAGCTCCAACAGCCCAACGCCAGCATCTGCCCATCGCTGCTCCTGCTCTCTAGATACGTCCGGGATCCTCAGCCCAGACAAATGCCAGCCTGGCCCCTAGAAATTCAGTAAGTCTGAGCGAGGGAAAAGGGGTCAGAAGGAAAATTGGGCAATACAAGTAGTGCCTGTGTCCTGGCACGCCAGGATAGCGGTGGAGAGGCTGGCAGAGCACTGGACTGTCTGGATCTGCCTGGCTTTGTCCAGTGTCAATCGACTTTTGCAATGAACCTGTTCTTCCTAAAATCTCGGCCATAGGTTCCTCCCATCAGCAATGCCGTCCGTCCTGCTTCTGCTAAACGATTCATCCTGAACGCTCTCGTTATTGCTCCCATCAGTCACGCTGACATAAATTCTTCTCTGACAAAATGCTGTATGTTTCTCATCAACTCTGCACAGCTCTGATGACTCGTGTCCCTAGAACCCTTTCCAAACGATGTGACTTTTCCCCAGTCCCCCCTCCCAGTATTTTGAAAATGATGCACCTGCTTTTGTTTTTTAGCCCACGAAGGGGGAAAGAAATAAAGCAGGGTGAGAGCAGCCGTGCCTCTCCTGGCTTGTCCCTAAGGGCTCCAGGAGACCTCCCCGAGGAGGCAGCGGGGCTGGACCCCAGCCTCCTGGTGCAGAATCCTTCAGGATGGCTTCAGGAAGCAGCACGTGGAGTGGTGAGATGGTCTGGCTCGAGGTGCTTGTTTCCAAAGGTTACCCAAAAACCCTGTCCTGGAAGAAACTGTCCCCTTTGAAAGTTCATACCTGGCTGCATCACTCCTCACCCTCTGCAAGGGACCGGCTTGGGATGCAAGCGGCAGCGAGTCGGGCTCCTCCGCCCCAGCCCGCTCTCCTGCAGCATCTGCGGGGGTTTGGGCTTGCTGGGTCAGGGGGAGGCTTTGCCCGAGGGTATGGGGTGTCTCGCTGGGCACAGCATTGCACGTCAATGCTCCCCGGCTCAGCCGGAGCGGTGGGCACGCAACCTCCCTCCTCCAGCCTCCTGGAGCAGGTCCCAGCCCTGCAGCGTGGGCAGCTCCGGGGACAACAGTGAGAGCCTTAAAAGGGGTGACAAGAGCAGCAGCCTGGCTCTCGTGTGACCGGCTGGGGCTCAGGAGGAGCACCATGCTGGGAGGAGAGGCAGGGACCGTCCAACAGTGACAGTTCCCCAAGGATTTCCTCCTTTCACCACCTCTTTCCCAGCGCCAGCATCACATACCAGCTTGGAGGCATCTCCCCTGCTCGAAGCAGGGTGATGTGACCTGTGCAGAGCAGGGACAGCACTGCTCTGGTCGGGCTGTCCCTGGCCACCGCAGCTCTGCTGTCACACTCAGAGCAGGGAAATGGCCTGGCTGCCATGCCAGCACCAGGGAGCAGCCGCCTAAAGTCCTCCCACCAGCTTTCTCAGGAAGGTTCGATGTTGTTCGCAGAGATGATGTGGGAAAGGTGAAAATCCCCCCTCCCTCCCCTCGAGGTGACCCTCCCCTGGGGAAGCGGCGCTCGCTGGGAGCTGACTTCGGTCGGTTCTGGAAAGCGATGCTTTGAGCAAACTATTTATAAACCGAGTTTTCTTTAACTCCTGAAACTGAGCCATAACTTCAGACAAACAGGGGAAAAAAAAAAAAAAAAGAGAAAAGCAGGCAAATAAATGCAGGCAAAAATAAATATATAGGCAGCCTAAACTGGCAAAGCATCTGGTGACTCTGGGAAGGGTCTGAGTTTGGAGGCTGGTAAAGGCTCTTCTCAAAAGGCTTCCAGTGGCCCGAGGGGCTCAGGATTGGTGGTGGCACGTGTGGGATGGGGCCGGTGGGAATTTACCCGGCTGCCCAGCCCCGTGACCGCTTCCTAACCAGAATCTTGCTGGTATTTAAGCCTCGCATCGCCTCTGCCCACCGGTAATCACCGCCGTGGGAAACGCCGGGCAGCGCGACCTTTCTCGGCACGCTCTGCGGGGTCATGCGGGGGATTTATGGCTCAGGTTTTCACAGGCTCGTTTGTCACCACGGCCTGAAATGCCAGCGGGGTCCGGTGACGCTGCCCAGCCCTCACCCTGTGCCGCAGGGCACGGGCAGGATGGTGCAGGCTGCCCCGTGATGCTCCTGCACCCACGTGGCACCAGGGGCTCGTTTCGGGCTGTTGGGTGGATGACGCCTCCCTTTCCTATCAAACCACCGCTTTTATTTTAAGCCTTTCTTCCAGCTCGTGCTGCCGTGGGACTCGCTGGCACGTGCCTGCCCGTGGTGTCCCCGCATCTCCCTCCCGCCCGTCCCTGTTCCCCCACTGGCACCCCCAGCCCACCCCTAAACACATTCATCTATTTCTGCTGCAGGAGAGATCGGCTTCGGGAAACAGGGCCATAAATCACTGGCAACGCTTGGAAATAAAAATCATTATTGTGATGAATGAGGTTTTATTTCCCTTTTAAGAAGAGGGATCATGAAAGACCAGGAGAGGGGAGAGCAAGGAAGAGAAGGTGTTGCATTTCCTACTATTTTTGACAAGTTAAAGGGGATAAAGCTAATTCCATGAGAGTTGTTTGAAGAGAGAGGGGAAGAAACAAGTGCTTGCTGCATCTCCCTTGCTGGGGATGGAGGGAACACGAGCGTGTGTGAAGGCTTCCCCTACGGCTCTGCATTATTAGGATGATGTATTGCACTGCTCAGGGTCATGCTCGTGTCTCAGAGGGGTTGTCCTGCCCATGGCACGGTGCTTGGTGTTGTATAAACCTGCAACAAAACGCTGGCCCTGGCTCCAGGCTGTGGGTAATTTTCTGCTGGCCCCATGAGCGCCTGCAGCACCCACATCCCACAGCGCCTGCATCCCGCAGGACCCACATCCCTCAGCACCCACATCCCACAGCACCCGCATCCTGCAACACCTACATCCCGCAGCACCCACATGTCTCAGCACCCCCATCCTGCAGCACCCGCATTGGCTCGGCTCCTGCTGGCACCACGGACACCACGGGCTTGGGGAGCAGCTCCCGCAGCCAAGGGGAAGCTTTGCACAGGATGACTTCAGGATTTGGCCCTGGGCTCCCGGGGATGGGAGCTTGTATTAATTAAGCAGCAATGATCCAAGTCACAGGGCATTTCCTGGGGATTAATGACTGGCTGGGAGGAGTTAATGACTTGAGATGAATCCAAAAATCCCATTTACCCCAACCGGTGCTGAGTCCCAGCACATGCTTTGTGCCAAGGTCAGCACCACCATTTTAAGGCAATTTTTAAAATTATTATTAATAAGAATAATAAAGTGTTGGAAATGGATTCTCCTTCCTACCACGGCGATGCAGCTCGATGGCTGCGGGCAGGCTCTGGGGGAGAATGGATGTCCCCCACGTTAAGCCAGTGTGTCAAATGGCAAGAGCATCCCTCTCCATCAGGAGCCCTGCCCCGACCCTCCCAGCACCTCCCAGGGACAGGAGGGTGTCAGGACAGTGTCCTCAGCCTCTGCTTGCCGTTTCCAGCCCAGCTGCACCAGGATGGCGACGCTCAGAAGATGCAGGTTTCAACGACAAGAACAGTTGGGCAAAAGGGAACCTGCCTCAGCGTTGTGCCCAGAGCAGATCAGGATCCGGCCTCTCAGCAATTATCTCTGATAAGTGTTTTAGGGTTGTCATGGTGATGAAAGAGCCCAGCTAATCCTTGGGTTTCCTTTCTTCAAAAGGAAGAAAGTTTGCATACCTGACTGCAGGCGAGAGCAGCCCGGTGGGATGCTCGGGCTCTGCCAGCCCTCCCACGCCTGCACACACACACACACACACACACGCTGGAGTAAATGCAAACCGAATATGTCCCGAGGAGGGGGTGGGCACCTCGCTTCTGCTCGCCATCGCCACGTAGCAGTGGGCGATCTGGCTGCACAGGGCTGTGAGGCCAGTCCCCCCCTTTACTGGGTATTTATTTGCACCACAGCCCTGCCTGCGCCCCTGCCTCCCCCATCGCGGGTGGGGACGATCGAGCGCACAACGGGGATGCGGCTTGAGGTGGATGCAGCCGACGTGATGCTTGGGGAAAGGTGATCTGAAGCATCCACTGTTGGTGGAAACCAGACCCTGGGCAAATCCTGCCCTTGGCCTTGCCCCTCGCCCCGGCCGAATGGGAGCAGCCCCGGCACGAGCAGACGGCGATGTCATGGGCGCCATGGCGAGGAGCATCCAGCCCAGCGAGCATCGCCATCTCCCAGCCAAGGGGATGTCTCCGGCCAAGGAGCTCATCTCTCTTGGAAGCCAAAAGGGAACTCAGCACTTTGTGAGCACCCGGGGACCGTCCCTCCTCTCTCTGGGAGGAGCGCTCATCTCCTAAACCCTGCTGGATCCCAGCACCGCTCCCCCGCTACCGCCGGGAGCCTCTTCAGCTCCCGAGCTGCTCATCCCACTCTCGCTCCTATTACTGGAAAGTTTTATAGCCACTCACTGTTTGTGATTAATCATTTTGTTTTAATTGCCGCTCCTCTGGCTGGCAGAGGCTCAGCAGGGATTTTTATGCCTCTTGGCTGCTTCCCCCAGGTATATTCCAGGACTGGATGCCTGCGGAGCACCGAGCAGGAGCAGCCCTGCAACAGCGGGTGCCCAAGTTCAGTGGGGTGCAGGTCTGGGTGGTGTCTGTGCCTCCAACGTTGGCTCATGAGCAGCACCCCAATGGATACCCGATGTGATAACGAGCTCCCTCATTAATGCAGCCAAACTTGCAGTAGCAGCAGCTCTCCCCAGGACCATGGGCTGCAGCACGGGATGGGGGGATTGGGGATGCTCTGCACCTCCCCGGTGCTCCCCATGGGTGCTGACATCCTTCTGCTGAAAGCTGGAAACAGGCAGAGGAGGGGTGAGACCCGGGAGCTGTTAAATACCCTTCAGTGGTATTGAAACACAAGCAGCAGCTGCAGTAGGGAATAAGAAACACCCAAGCTGGAGCGTGCCCAAGGCAGGGCGGGACGTCCCTGCCTCTGCGAACAGCGCTGGGGTGTTCCCAGGCTCGAGCTGCTCCCGGCTCCGCATCGTGCTTTTGTGGGGAACGATGGCATTTGGGAATGTGGTTTTGATTCAAACAGTGCTCGGGGTTTGATAGTCAGCTGGGAACCCAGCAGAGCTGCTGGCATCCCACGATGGCCCTACGTGCTCCCTCAGGGTCCTGCCCGGTGCCCTCCTGGCGGTGACACCGGCCCATCTCACGCGTGTGGCCGGGGCAGGAAGGAGCCAGAGGGGCAGAGGCGACTTTGGCCGGTGCCCTGATGAGCTGCAGCCCATGTAACCATGGCCTTGGGCATCCAGAGCACATGACAAGCATCCTCCGAGTGTCTGGCGTGTTGATGCCATGGCCGAAGCAGCAAATCCAAGGAGCAGCAGCAAACACGTGAGCTTGGAAACCAGGCAGCAAATTTAAGTTTGCAGCAAGATGTCACAGCATTGCCTCCGTCCCAGCGAGGCTTCGCCCGGCTCGAGTGGCCTCCCACTCCCTGGAAGAGTTTTTCATGAGGATTAAAATGATTTTGCCAGTGAAGCAGCCTGTCCCTGGAGGTTTTTCCCCACAGTGTGGGGCAGAGGCTTTTTAGCCATGGCTCTCCAGCCATGTCCCACGTGGCCACCGCGTCCTTCGCTGCCGCAGGGAGAGCACGGCACCCCAGGACGCTGCTGCCGACACTGCCTCCACCTTGCCTGCACTTTCATGCTGAATTATTGAAAGCTCATGCAACAGCCACAAATATTTAATATCTTGTTCATCAAAAATTTACCCTTGTTAAAGCCGTCATTTTAGATGTCTGACAGGGCTGGGGGAAAGGCAGCGGGGAGGCACGGAGTGGGCAGCGAGGAGGGGATGCTCTGGCCAGAGGGAGCCGTAAAGGATCGGGAATTAGGGGGTGCCGTGGTCCTGTGGGCAGCTGGCCTGGGCAGGGGGCTGTCCCGGCGATGGGACCCTCCTCGGTGAGCATGGGGGGATCAAAAGGTGTGTGAGTGTGGTGATGCCACACATGCTCACCCCCTCCATCTGCTCTGCTACAACATCCTCTGCCCAGGGAAGGGTACTGCATCAACTCAGCCACTTTATTAATTCCCCACCGCTTGTTCCTGGCTTGAAACCATCCCAGGGCCCTCCGGGACCCGACACGGTGTTGGATGCACCCACATGGCACTGGTGGCCGGTGCCTGGGCTGGGTGCAGCCCCTTCCAGCGCTGGCACAGCCATGGCACGGGGCCGGGTGTGAGGGCAGCCTGGCTGTACCGGCTGCCAGGCAGGCAGTGGGGATGGCTCAGGGGCCTGGAGCCTCCCCAGCCACCAGCAGCGATGGCAGAAAGAGATATAAAAGGCCGTCCTACTTAGCAGGGTTTATATAAGGAGGTGTCTCCCCGGCAGGATGGGAACAGATGGATATTGGAAGCGATGCTTTGAACACTGCCTTTGCAGGGGCATCCCTGTTGCTGGGTGAGGTGGCACCCGGAACCTTCTGTGGCACCCAAGGGTCCCAGCCACCCCCCACCGTGTCCCCTCCATGGCCCCACTGTGTCCCCACCACAGCAAGAGCAGCCCATGACAGGGGTCCCACAGACTGGGCTGCCCTTCTGCTGGGGGCACAGGGGTCAGCCAGCTCCCTTCCCTCCCACCTGCTCTCCCAGGGCTTTCTCATCTCTAATTAACACTCTCGTTAATTCATTTATTTAATGGCCTCTTTGCATTCAGCTCACACAGTGCTGTGACCAGCAGGTCAGTCTGTGGCTGGGTTCAGGGCTGTGCTGACCACAGGTGATGTGCTGCTGGGGGGGGGGGGTGTGGTTTTGGGGGGCTGCGGGTGGGCTCTGACCCTGAGCACCCTGCAAGGGGTGCCCAGCAGATGCTGGGGTTCAGGCTCTGCAGGACCCCCCCTGCTTGGCCCCTGGTGACCCACCGGGCTGGAAGGGAGCTGGGGGAGAGCGGCACCTCTGCCAGCAGCGCGGTGCCAGCAGGTTTGCTCCCCTTATGGAAAGGCACGTTGGGCTCGTGGGTGTGTTTATACCCTTCAGCCCTTGGCCGGTGGCAGGGAGCTGGATTAGGTGGTGAAGAGTGGGTACCTGCTGCCAAGCTCTGCCCAAGAGGTGTGTGGGGCTGGGCACGGGCAGCCACAGAAAATAGATGGTTGGAGTGGGGCGTTTGTTGAGGGATGGTGTCAGCCCTGCATCGGGGTCTGTGCCTTGGCAGGGTGAGGGCCTTCCCCCCCTCCCAGGGACCTGCTGCTCCTGGGAGGAGCAGAGCTCTGCAACCACAGAGGCTGCAAATTAAAGTGAAGGAAAGGAAGGAGAAATCCCCATAATCACAGGGCTCTGGGAGCGGAGGCTTTCGGAGACACACCAGATTTCCTCACAGCTTGGCTCCTCCGACAGCCAGCTGCGGGTCGTGGCACCATCCCAGCTTGGGGCAGGGGGAGCAGCAAACGCTCGGCAGCACTGGTAAGGTGGTGGCTGTTGAGAGGATGCCCTCTGAAGGGGGATGGGGCAGTTTTGGGGGTGCACAAGTGGCAGGCAGAGCCCTGAGCTCCGCTGGAGACCTGGCACTGAGCTGTCGTGAGTCCCGAGCGCTGCCTTTGCTCTGGTGCAGCTCTGCCAGCCCCCGGATCTTCCCAAACGGGCTGTGGGGGATGCTCGGAAGCGCTCGCTCTAATTAAAAGCTGGCTGACGTGGCCGGCAGCCGCTGGTGGAAAAGCAGGTTAATGTCCTGGTGGCCTTGGGGCTGGCTGAGGCACGGGGCCAGGGAAGGCAGCGGGCAGGCAGGGCTGCAGCAGACCTCGCTCCCTCAGCCCCTGTGAGCCTGGCATGAAAGCACAGCCCAGCCTGAATGCTTATTCGTTATCATAATTCATTATTATTCATCAGGTAGCTCTCTCCTCCACGGGTAAGCGTGCACCTTGCATGCTGCCTCTGCCCATCCTTCTCCCCTCCCTCCCAGGGCATCCACAGACCCTCCACCCACCGCCTTCCTGGCCGTGAAGCCATCTGTCTGGCCGTGCACTTGTCTCTCTGTCCCTCCTCGCCCATCACTCTACCCATTTCTCTCTGCCTGATGCCCAACCGCCTTCGTTACTCATCACTTTCCTCACAGCACCTATTTATCCATCTCCCTCGCCCCCCATCTGCCTGCCCAGGTGCTGGCTTGGGGCTGAAGGGGTGTTCAGGGGACACTGCTTCCCTGCCCCAGTGCTCTCCCGAGCTTTCTCCAGGGTATCCTCGCTGTCCCCAATCAGCTGCCAGACAGAAGCAGTAAATACCCCTCCTTTGGAGCTCCCCTAAGGGCTTGGTGATGGGCTGCAGAGCCCAGTTGCCCCAGGCGATGGGCTCAGCCCTGTCCTGGTGGCTGGAGAGCACTGGGATGTCGATGAGCTGCTGGGGAAAATGCAGTTCGGTGAGGCTGGCCAGGCTTGGAGCCACTGCCTGATGCAGAAATCTGTCCCCACTAAGAGCAGGGCCAAGAGCCACCAGGTCCTTGTCACCGAGCCCAGCACCAGGGCACTGGTCATCGGTCACTCAGCCTTGAGTCAAACCAGTCCCCAGGAGAGCTGGAACCGGTCGGTTGTCCCGAGCTTCCCCTCTCAGCCAGCAATAAGCAGCTGCTCCCGCTTAGAAGTTGCGTCCCAGTTTCTCTCGCTGTTTACAGCCGTCTACCTTCAAGGGTTTGCTTTGCTCCATTTTTTAATGTAATTTCACCAGCCATTAGCCCAGAACGCAGCTCAACTCCTATCAACATACTTTTTTTTTTTTTTTTTGCTAAGCATCTTCATCTGAGAAAGCGTGGAGCTGCTTTGGTAGCGAAGGCACCGATGGCTCTGGCCCCTCGCTGTGAGCTGGCACTGGTGGAGGGATCGTGGAGCTCGTGCATCACTGAAACAGCCTGATTATGGTAAAACTGCTGTAAAACAGCCTTAACTGCAGCCTCGACCTGCTGGGACCCTTGAGCTGCTGCTCCCCAGGCCTGGGGAATGACCCTGCAGCTTCTTCACCTGCAGGCGGGTGATTTCCCGTGTGGGTGTGGGTGTAGGGGGGTTAATTCATTTCCATGCAGATTGTATTAGGAGGGAAAAGTAAATGCTGAGGCACAGAAACACTTTCGCTTCCCTTAAAGCTAATAATAGCAGCCAGTGCTCTCAGCGGTGACTGCAGCCAACGGGCTCCCGGTGCCTTACACACCCTGCGGTGCCGGGAGAGGAGGGCGGCGGGGAACTGGGGAAACTGAGGCACGGGAGACCTTAACCTGGTTTGTGGTGGTGTTAGGAAAGGGCTTGGGCTCTCCTTACAACCTGTGTCACTCTGTCTCCTGCAAGGCTGGTGATGCCACATGACAGGGGACACTCCTGCCTTTGCTTGATGCCGGTTACACGAACTGACCCCGCTGATTTCCTGGGTCTGCGGAGCACCCACGGCTCGGGGTAAAGCCTGGGAGCTCCCGCAGCCCAGCGCTGGCCCTGGGCAGAGCACTCTCCCAAGGGCGTGCTGGTACCTGGAGCTGTGTCAGAACAACTAGCTCGGAGTGATTGCTTTGGAAGGGCTGTTTCAATCCCGGCTCCCCTCGGGGCTTGGACGCGGTGACGAGGAGCGGGCAGCTGGGGACACGGGATGGGGGTAAAGCGGGACACAGGCTCTGCATTGTGCTGGGTGCAGGTCCTTGGTCTGCAGTGACAGCCCCTGGCGCTGGCAGCATCCCCAGCATCATCTCTGCAGCGCTCCCAGCACCATGCAAAAAATACCCAAGCCCCACTTGTCCCAAAGCCAGGAGCTTTTGCTGGAAGCCACCAGCCTCTGCTGTCCCCTGGCCAGGTGCAGAGGCTTTACCACCGCCTCCATCCTCTCTCTATTCGTTATGAACTGATTAGCCACTCTGCTGCCTGATCATCTGTGATATCTAGTTGCTAATGAATGACTCCAGCAATTAATTGCAGGGGTAAGTCCACTCCTAATTGGGAACAGATTTAGGGAACGAGCACTAGGAGAGCTCTTTGGCTGTTGGTTGCCTCTAGTTGGGCATGGACTGGGGATTACAGTCTGTGGGGCTTTTTAATTAGTAATTGAGGAGTTGATTAAGGCTGGAGGAAGCAGGCTTGGCGTGAGGGCGAGGCATGGAGCTTGGAGATGCTGCTGCGGTTCGTGTCGGTGGCGTTGGCCAAGGAGGGCTGGATCCAGCGTGGTTGAGAGTCCTTTTGCTGCCAGAGGCGAAGGTGTGATGGTGGCCGGGGGCTGTGTGATGGTGGCCAGGCAGGTCTGGCTCCAGGAGGGAGTTGAGCAAGGCTCCCCCAGCACCTGTGCGTGAGGCTTTCACCAGCTGCTTCTCAGAATCCCAAAATGTGCTCAAGTGTCTGAATTTTCTACCTTGTTTTCTGACTGGTACCTGCGTGGGTAACAGGTCTGTCCCTTTCGGATGTTTGAGTGCTCCAGGCTGGGGTGCTGGAGGCCTGTCTGTCCCCTCGGGTGGCTTCTCCCCCTCTGCAGCCTGTGCTGCTGCTCCCAGCTCGCCCTAACAAATCCCAGGAAAGGGGGGGCTCGCTGCATCCATCTCCCTCCCTGCTCCCTGGCTGCTCTGATGCCACATCTCTGGAGCGTGTCCTCAGCAGAGCTGTGCCCGGTAATGCTGGAACCAGCCCCTGCCGTTATGGGTTGTATCGTGCTGTGCCCAGGGCTGGTTCCCCTTCGCTGGGGACCCTGGTGACCCATGTCAGAGCGGGGTGCAGGGGAATGAGGCACTTGTCCTTGCAGAGCTCCTGTGCTCAGAGCAAAACCAAGCTGGGAGGCGATAGTGTGATGCCAGGGATGACGCTCGTCCTCCGAGGGCGGTCAGGGCAGATGATGCTAAGAGACAGCTGGAAAAAAAGAAAACCCACCCCAAACAAACACCCTGGAGAAGAAACGGGCCGGGACTGGGCGAGTTTCCGTTAGCGCTGCAGAACGATGGGTCACTGGAAAATCTTAGTGGGGAGCAAGAGGGAAGGAACCGGCTTCTGCTTTCTGATAGTGGTTCCTGCTGCGGCCCCGGAGCAGAGGGTGTGCGAGGGAGCGAGTTAGTCACCGTGGGCAGATCGTGCCGTGGGCTCTCCGCCGCCGCGAGCCCTTTCCCTTTAAAGGCAGTGCCTGAATTACGCTACCGGCGAGGCTGCGCTTCGTCTGGCTCCGTTGCCCAACGCTGCGGTGCCGTTTGTCAGCTGATGATGAATGACAAAAAGCATCTGATCCGTTCCAAAAGCTGGACATCGATCTCCTGGGCTGCCGGAGGGAGTCACCTCGGTCCTGCGGCCGCTTTGTCTCTGGTTTGCTCTAGGATTTGGGTTGGAAGCCACGTTCCCAATCCCTGTGTAGGTCAGCTGGGGGAAGGAAAGGCTGGTGGCTGGGGCTGCGGGCAGGGATGGACACGGGAGGGTGGGATGAATGGGAGGAAGGAAATTAGTCAGAGGGGGACCAGGACAAAGTGATAAGTGATGGGGCCGTGGGTCTGGAGGGCTGAAGCCCTCCCAGGCTCTCCTTGGGGCACACAGGCATCTTTGCCTCCCCTCCAGCCCTGCTGCAGGCATCTCTCTGCCTGGTTTTGTGTGGGCAGAGTAGAGCCCACACCTGCCGCCGTGGTGGACCCGAGGGACAGCGTCAGTCCCGTTCCTCCTCCCCGTCTGCTCACAGTGCTGCCCACGGCTATGACTGAAAGGAGAGTCTGTTCTTCAGCCCCACCACCTGGGTGATGGTATCTGCAGCCAATTTCCAGCTCGGCCGAGCAGAACAATTTGTGTTGAGCTCAGTAAAGAGCGCAAAGGCTCCGCTCCCTAAAGGTTACGCTCCCGTGCAGACAATTGCAGGCACTTGGCTCGTCTCTTCCTCTGCAAACCATGGGCTTAATGTATTTACAAATACGCGTACAAAGCTCGGCGGCTGCCAGACCACACAGCACACAGCCCTGGCAACCGAGCACACGAGCGTCCTGGCCATGGGCTGGTGTCCCCGCCTCTGAATGCCTCACCTGGCTATAGGCACCCTTAGCCATATACACAGAGCATCCCAGCTCTGCAGAGGGATCATCCCTTGTCCTGTCTCCTGTGGTACCCCCTTGGTTGGGATGCAGCCGTACGCTCGGGCTTAGGGAGGGATGCACCTCACCCTCCTGCCTGCACACCCTATGGCTTCCCTCCCCAAAGCCAACACTGTTTTTGCACTGGGAGCTCTGCTCGAGACTCCTACATACACATCCTTTACGTATGCGATGTGTCACGTGTGACCTGGGTTCACTGTGAGCTGCCAGGGACGCCGCTGGCTGGCGAGGCCAGCCCAGCCCTTGGCCTCTGTTAGCTCTTCTCCTCGGGAGCCTGGGCTGTGCCAGCCTTTGGGCCTCCCAGCACCGCTCAGGGTGCTTTATCATCGCCTGTCGTGTCCCATACGGAGCAAACTGGGGCTGGCAGAGAAAAGAGGGCAGGAAGAAAACATATTGGTGCCACTGGAAATGAGGGGCAGGTTCACACGTCACGGCTGAGGCGGGGATCAGCCGTCGCAGCAGTCAGCGGGGAAATAAGTCGCTGGCGTCACCGCTGCTGTGAGGCACATGCACGTCTTGCAGAAGAGCTACAGCTGTGCCACATTCGCAGCACAAGCTATTCCAGCTCGTGTGTTGGTGTCAGGCGTTGCAGCGTTAGGTCTGTTGGTGTTTGGGATTCGAGGTGACTCTATGCTGGGGCTGGCTGTGTTGTGGGGTCCTGCACTTAGCAGAAAGCGTTGGTGGCCAGGAGGTTGGGTCTGGTTTGGGGGGAGCAGAGCCTCTGGTGTCCTCGTGGCTTTGGGGACAAGGCAGGGATCTGTCTTGCCAGGTCTGGTGTGCCTGGACGCCAAGCTGGGGCTTGGTGTCTGTAGGGCTGCAGAGACAAGGGCTGCTCTCAGCTCGGTGGGGACGCATGAGATATGGCGAGGGAAGGTGCCCTCACCCGTACAGTGGCTGTCACCCAAATACCCAGCACGCCCCGTCGGGTGTCCCGTGCCTTGGCTGCTTTCCATTTAATCTCCACTCTTTCTCCCGGTGCGTCAGAGATGGTCACGGCTCCAGCCAGCCCCAGTCCTGCTGCTGGCTCTCCTTTCTTCAGCGATTTGCAGATGCCGTGAGCTTCATCTCTCCCTGCCATGACTCATTTCTTTCTCACTGAGGCTTTAATTTTTCAAGAGGCGCTCTTAGGTGCAGAGGCTTTAATACCTGTGGAGGCTTTAATACCTGCGGAGGCTCCCAGCAGGTGCCAAGGAGCTTTTCCAGTCAGTGTGGATGGAGATATGGGAGGAGAGACGCTGGGGCCAGTGGCTCTGGGCAGCACTCCAGTCGCACCCAGGACTGTGCTGGGACAGATACGTGGCAGATGGAGACCAGGGTCAAGCTGGGAGCAGGGGTCCCACACTGCCTGCAGGACTGTCCCTCTGCTCAGCCCATGGAGGAAGGAGGCAGAGAAGAGGTTGGGGATGTCCCTGCTGCTGGGAAGCACTAGCTGAGAGCTGCCAGGGAAAGAGAAAATGTTTTGGCCTCGGGAGGGTTCCCCTGGTCCTGCCACACGCTGCGGTTTCTGATAAGCCCCAGCCTCCCACGCTGGCTTCAGTGGGCTCCAGGGACGGAGCAGTTTGTGGAGGTAGAGAATGGCTGCAGCTGCATCAACGGCCTTGACCTCCCTCGGCTCCAGCTCTGCTGATGCTTTCCTGGGGATGAGGTGAAGCTGCCTCTGGGCAAGTGTTTGCTCCCTGTCAAGGAGACAGCGGGTTTGCTGTCCCAGTCGTGGCACAGCCATCGAGGGTGACATTGCTGGAGGGCTGGTTCCCTGCTCCCTTCCCACCAGGGCTTGAGGGAGGGGTGAGATGCAGCAAAGCCCAGCACCTGTGTCCGCTCGCTCCTCTCTGGGTAGCGGAGCTGGTGTTTGGATAGCGATAGGAGGAGTTGCCAGCTGGTGTTTGCTCTGGGTGGTGGCTTGGGGAACGTCAGGGTGCAAGGTGCAGTGTTTCCAGAGGAATCACAGAATCAACCAGGTTGGAAGAGCCCTCTGGGCTCATCGAGTCCAAACATTGCCCTGACACCACCGTGTCAACTAGACCACGGCACTAAGTGCCATGTCCAGTCTTGTCTTAAACCCCTCCAGAGATGGTGACTCCACCACCTCCCTGGGCAGCCCCTTCCAATGTCTAATGACCCTTGCTGAGAAGAAATGCTTCCTAATGTCCAACCTGAACCTCCCCTGAATCGACGGTGCCTGTCCCGGCCCCGGCACGCTGCCCATGGCACTGGGCAGAGATAGGTCATCATTGCCAAATCACATCTGCACCCTCTGGAGCAAACCTGAAACTGTCTGTCCCCAGCACCCAGGGACCCTCCTGAGCCGTTTTGGCCGTGGGTGTGGGCATGTGTTCCTCAAGAAAAGTTTCTCGTCCGTTTCTGTGATTAATTCCTCCCTCCCACCATGGACGCCCGCAATTGCAGCTATATCCGTGGCTCCCCACTCCTCCTCGGCTGTAAAATATTTATAACCCCCTACATTAGGGCTCTTCTTCTTTCTCCTCATCTTTTTTTCTTCTTTTATGCCTTCCACCCGGGCTCCCCAGCTCTGCTGAGCCATGCCGCTCCAGGAACCGCTTCATTTTAATATAGCTCAGCGAGCGGAGAAGCTGTGAGGAATAATTTAGATTTTGCTCAGGGAATGCAATGCTTTTTTTAATTGCAGTCATCTGCAGCTTCTTAGCAATGCATTATTGATGGTTATTATTCAAATAAAATAGTCGTTTCTTTTTGTTTTCCTGTGGACGCCGTTGGCAGTGTTCATGGTTGTCTCTCCTCCCTCTTTCTCCGCTTTGGGAAGAGGTCACCTTTTCATCTTCTACTCTTTCAACCCACCTTTGCCACCTCTCTCCCCCTCACGGTGGGTGTTTGCAGGGGCTGAGCTCACCCCAGCTTTGCCCTGTGGCATCGACACCAGCAAAACGCCCCTGAAATGTATTGCCCAGGGCCCCGACACGGAGCCTTAACGCAGGGTCAGGGGAGGCTTCGCCTTTGTGGTCACAGTGTGCCGAAGCCTGACTCCATGCGGTGAAGCACGTGGGAGCGGAGGAGGTGGGTGTCTGCAGGCTCCGGGTGGGTTTGCTGGGGCAGTGCCAGCCCTGCTCGGGCTCCATGTGCCAGCTCAGTCTGCACGGTGGCACAGCGACCTGCGACTGCTCTCCCTGGGCTTTCGCCGGTGCTTTGGGCTCCCACAAGCAGATTTTTGGGAGCAGTGGGGTGAGCTGGGCTGGAGGGAAGCACCTTCCTTTCAGAGGGCTGCTCCTGACCCTGAGGTGTTACGGAGGGGCAGCAAGAGGGCACAAATGCCCCCCAGAAGGGGACTTTGCAGCGGTGTCCCCATCCCTGCAGTGTCCCCATCCCCGTGGTGTCCCCATCCCTGCTGTGTCCCAGTACCACGGGCTCTGCAGCATCACCATACTGGGTACTGCAGTGCTCAGCCTGGGACCAAGAGCATCTCCAGCCCTGGGGGAAGAGGCCTCCTGCACCAGCCTGGCTTTTTCCTCCATCTCTGGAAGGAAGGCACCAAAGTAGGACTCAGGAGCCCGGGTGCTCCTCCGCCTCCCCAGCTCCGGGACTGACAGCTTGCGAGTGACGGGAGAGCGGCTCTCCCGCGCTGTCACTTCTCTCTCCTCTCTTTCAGCACTACCCACCGCGTTGTCACTCCCGGCAGCAGGGACTTTCCTCAGTCCCACTAAGGTCCCAGAGGTGTTACTGTGATGCAAACACCGAGTACAAGGTTCCTCCTTGATGTGAGGAATGAAACGAGGTCGGAACTGGAAGGAAAAATGTTCATTTTGAGATGGAGCTGAGGATCTAGCGACTTCCAACTCCCTTCAGAGGGGACCAGGGGGTCCCCCAGATCTCAATGAGGGGGGTATTTGCGTTGTCCTAACCACAGGGTATCCTCATGAGATACTCCATGGAGAAAGAAGGAGCTCCATTGTGCCAACAGCTCTGGTGAGGCTTCATGACATCCCTGAGACACGGCGTTCCCCCTCACCCTGCCCACGGGTGCTTGGGAAGAGGCAGCTCAGAGGCTTTGCCTCAGCTGTTACGAATATTAGGGGTTTAATAACAGGCACTAATAGCTTTAGAGCCTGTCGTGGCTCCAGCTCCAACTGGGAACGTGTAGGGGTGGGGAAAGGAAAAGCGCCGTCAGTCACGGGGCTCCCCAGGAAAACACAGCGTGTCTGTCAGCTGCAGGCAGTTTGGTGACGAATTCCTTAGGTGAGTGAACCATTTTGTCTCCTAATTACATTCATAAAGCAAAACGAGGCCCAAATCTCTCCTCTTCTGTTTTGCTTTTTATTTCCAGCCCCCCTCCCTCAATGAAGTAGCTGCTTAATTAGAAATTAACAGGGCTGTTAGTGTAATCGAGAGCAGAAATGGGCCAGGAGAGGTTTATTAGCAATAGCAGGGCAATGGGGTTATTAACAATCCCATGGCTGTGGGGTTTTTCTGGGGCTGCAAAGCCACGGGGAGATGTCCTGGAGCAAGGGGAAAGCCCAGAACCGAGTGAGGCAAAGCAGGCAAAAGGCAGAGAAGGGAATTGGTGTGATTATGATGGGACCCTTCCCACCAGCAGCACCCACCCAGGCTGCTCTCCTCGCTCTGAGCATGAATCTGAGCCTTGCAAACAGCATCTGTGGGTGCTGAAGCTCAGCAGCAGAGAGAGAAAAGGGGAAGAAGAGGCAGGGGGAAAAAAAACCCCAAACTCCTTTTGCACCAGCATCACCTGGGAGCATCTCCCCCAGCCCTGCCTCCCCACCAGCACCCTGCGGGCACCCCCGGCCGGAGGGGAGCTGGGAGCAGCGGGACCCCCCGCCAGCCCCTGGCATTTCCAGCAGAGCCTCTCCCGCAGCAGCCGTCGGGGGTTTATTTATCCCTGAGCACTGAAAGGCGAAGCGCTGGCGCTCGCTCTCCCTATATTTAGCCCTTGAATGGAGAGAGATTTTACAGACGCCCGACGCTGCCTTGTGCTTAAGAGTCAGTCAGTGTTTCCATTAGAAACCCTCGGGGTCCAATTCTGCTCTCTGCTAGCCGGCACCATGACAAAAATCTTCCCCGTTGATTCCAGCGGAGCGACGCTGGATTTATACCCCCGGGGATGAGATCAGGATCTGGCCTCGGGTTTTGATGGGTTTGTAACTTGGCTGATACAACTTGGCTGATTCAATTCATTTTGGGCTAAAACTCCACCTACAAGTTCCCAGCCTGGGAGACATTAAAGGCAAATTATTACGAAGTTTCGTACTGGTTTTAAAGGGAAATCATCGGTTAAGCCTGATTTTTGCAGAAGACTTAGTGGGCTGATCTTTTCTATTTTGGGGTTATTTATTTCATGGTGCTGCTGGTCTCTTTCTGGCCAGGGACTGCTCAGGCCAGGGACCGCTGGCTGCTCCGCTTACAGAGCACCCAGCAGGAAAGCGTTTGGGAATGAGGTACCAAACTATGGATGAGAGCTGAGGTTCCCATCACAGCAGGGCTCCCCGCAGGGCTTAGGTCCCTGGTCGTGGGCTCCGATGCTGCTGGTCACTCTGGGAGCTTTTGCTCCTTTTCCAAAGCAGCTGAGAGATGGTTCCTGCTGCCAGAGCCAGTTCTGGGAGGACATAAAGGGACGAAGGAATATCCAGCCATCATCCCCGGCGAACGAGGAGGCCGAAGGCACAAGAACAAAGCAGCGGAGCAGCCCTGCAGAGACCTGCCAGCGGGATCCAGCATCCCCCTCGGAGCTCGCCGGTGAGCGCCTGCCAAGAGCCAAACGAGAAGCAGCCTGTCCCCGCTGCCACCCCCGGGGCTGCAGCAGCCGGAGCCTCCGCTGATCCTGGGAGGTCCCTTCCTGCAGCTCGGGGCTGGTGGGAGACGAGCGAGGAGCTTTGTTGGCTCTGGGTTTGCTCCTTTCTCTGGGTGCAGGAGGGCAGAGCACAGTCCGTGCCCCTGGCAGAGCGGTGTGGGGACACCCCCGTCACCTCTCCAGGGATGGCAAAACCTCACGTCTCCCAAGAGCAGGACGGGGAGAGCAGGTGGCCCTGTGATGAACGGGATGGAGCAGGAGGGGTGGCACCAGCAAGCAGAGCAGAGGCACGATCCTGGGAAGCAGGGGCTCACTGAAGGGTCTTCAGAGCAGGTTTAGGTCAGCATCATGGGCCTGTACGACCTCAAAACACTCCACGAAGGAACTTTTCACTTGCTCTGCCCCACGTTGCTGCAGTGTGTGGGGACGGGTCGGTGCGAGCAGGGTCCGGCTGCGCACTCAGAGGCGAGGGTCCTGCTCCCCCTCCCGCTCCAGCCAGGCTCGTGACTTATCCTCCATGTGCTTTTCCTTAAATGTAAAGTGGAAGGGGATTTCAGCCTCGGTGTTTATGGTTGCTCTCGCTGGAATGGAAACACACCAGGCAGGAGCTGCTAAGTACCAGCTCTGTAATTGCAGGCCGCCACTGGATGGGAAGCACGTTTTTTGAACGGATTTTGGCTAGTTCCTTCACCAGCAAGTGCCCGGGCTGTAAAATCTGCCTTTCCCCATTTCAGCCCAAGCCCAAGGAGGCTGCAAATTCACAGCATTTCTGAGAGCGCAAATTGCCCTGTTAACAACAGGTTTCCCGGGGCAGGAAGGCTGATTTCCTTCCAGGAGTCCAAATCCAGATGGTCAGAGATTCCTTCCAAGCTCAGAAAACCTGTTTTAAAAGGCTGTTATGTCTCAATAGCAGTTTTGCATCCCAGCCCACTGGAAGCAGTCTGCTGCCTGCACCACCATCTATTTTTCGAGCTGCTGGTCAGTCCCCGAGACCCGATGTGGTCAGCGCCGTCTGCTTTTTATTTTGCCGGAGGGAGAGCTGGGCACCAGCTAAAAGCCACATGTTTATTCCCACTTTCTGTAGTGGACAAGCTGTGGAGCCCAGAAATGGAAGATAGATGCCTGAGCTTGCTTTGAGATACAAGGTTTGCTCTTGCCATGAGACTCTCCAGCCCTGGAGGCTTTTACCTAAGGAGGAATAAACCCGACTATAAGTCCCCAGGAAAACACCAAGGACCACTGAAGATGAGCAAGGAGTTACCAGCCCAGGTCCCTTTCCCCGCTCTCCGCTGCAGGGCGCAGGGGCAGGTTGATGCTTTCTGTGCTGTGAACTACTGGAAGGTGGCAGAGACTTTATTACATCCAACACCAGCAGCTCTGAAGCCATTCAGTTGGCTTCAAATAACTGCCCGTGCATCAAAACCACCCATGCGCTAAAAATGCACTGCAACCAGCTCACCCGAGCGGGCAGGTCTGGTCCTGGGGGGTCGAGTGGAAGCAATTTGACAAGTACATGTTTTGGATAACGGCTCTGCCAGCACGGGGAGGAATTCCCCCCCAAAGGGCCCAAAGCGTTTGCTGGGCTCGGCTCTCCCGGTGTAACCCGCCTCCTGCAGCACCACGTCGCCCTGGGACTGCTCAGGAATGCAAAATTATTGAGGTGCAGGCCCTCAAGGGGGGAAAAACAACGTTACAAGCACTAATTAGGGCTTGTGCATGCACAGATGTTCCACTGGTTTAACTTGAACCGGGTTGCGTGCCCAAACGTGGGGATGCAGCCGGGATTAACGCTGATTTAAGGTTGCCTACACCCAGCGTTGCCGCACCGACGCCGCGCTGAGCTTTCGGTTCAGCCGCAGCGTTTCACACGTTTCAGGCACGTTTCCATGAAGATTTTTCTCCTGCTTGTTTCTAAAAAAGGGTGAGGGTCAGACGGGAAGGGGGAAAGGGCAGTTTTTTCGTGCTCAGCCCTCTGCAGCGCACAGTGCGTGTACCCCTCCCAAGTGCTGCTGTCACCCACGGGGACAGTCACTCTCAGGGGATGTCAGAGGACGGTGCCCCACGGTTTGCAGGGCTGGGCACACCCCAACAGGCACATGCCAGCCCCGGGCGATCAACCCCAGTGCCCAGGAGGAACCCCAAAACCTCAGTGCCCACGAGGAACCCCAATTTTGCCACCATTCACTCTGGAGATGTGCCATCCTCATGCCCGGAGTGGGGAGGGCACCCCCACTTCTTAGGGTACCCACGCTGCCCAGGGGGGCACGCACTGCAGGGGCATGGGGAGGGTGCCAAGCTGGCTGAGGGGTGCATGGACAGGGGGTCTCCATGCTGCCTGGGGGTGCACACACCACCCTGCCTGAAGGGTCCCCGTGCTGCCTGGGGGTGTATGTGTGGTGCTGCCCTGGGGGGTCCCCACACTGCCCAGGGGCACACACACGGTGCTGCCCAGGGGGGTCCATGCACAGTGCTGGCTTGGGGGGGTCCCCATGCTGCCTGGGGGTGCACACACCTCCCTGCCCAGGGGGTCCCGGTGCTGCCCGGGGGCACACGCACGGCGCTGCCCGGGGCGGGCACGGACTTCGCCCGTTTCCTCCCGTCCCCCTTAAGCAACCAACGGGGCGGGCCGCCACCTTAAGAGAGCCCCTCCCCCGGCAAGCTGGGACGAGCCCCTCCTCGGCTCGGCTCCGCACGGCTCGGCACGGGTTGCCATGACAAGCATTTTCTCCCGCTAGCTCCGGGACCGCTCCTCCACCGAGCCCCCCGCCCCATCCCATGGCCAGTCGCGGGGGCTCCGTCGCCAACCGGGCGCTGTGGGGGCTGAGCCGGTGAGTGTATGGGGGGGGGGGACACGGGAGTGGGGTGGGGGGTCTTGTGGGTTCTTTTCGGTGCTTGGTTTTTCGGTGCTGGGCGCATGGGGTGGTGCTTTCACCCCCCCCAGTCCCTCCCAGTGTGTACTGGGGTGCTGCACCCAGGTACAGCAGGTGGGATTGAGGGGGGGGCGCTTGGCGTGGCACCCCCCGGGGCTGCCCTGTGCCACTGCGGAGCCGGGTGGGTGCCTAGAGGTGGGCGGTGTGGTGGGATGCCCACTTTTGTGCGTGGGGGTCTGCGAGGCGTGCAGCCCCCGCCCCCGTGTGTCTGGGGGGGGGGGTGGGAACCCGGTCTGGTCGTATCACTTGTTGCCTTGCCCTTGAGGAGGGGAGGGGGGTGTTGTTGGAGGGCAACGTGTTGTAGCACTGCAGAGGGGGGGTTAAAAAGCGGGGGGGAGCAGGATGAGACCACGGTGGGTCTGGCTGCTGCCTCCATCCATCCCCAGGCCACGCTGCAGCTTGGCACTGGAGGGAAGGGCAGAGGCAGCGCAGGCAGGGAGGGGGGGGAGAGCTTTGCGGCAGCCCAAGGACAGAGCGGGGAAGGTGCTGCGTGGGTGGCTTTCCCCACCCGTGGGGCAGGAGGGGGTGCTTGGTGCCCTGCCTGGAGCTGGGCGAGGTGCGTCTGGAGTGGGGTGAGCGGGGCAGGGTGTGCGTGGGGCCGGATCCGGACGCTGGGGTGGGATGGATGGATGGAGGGTGGGATGGCAGAGCGCTGGCACCGCGGGGAGGGGGAGGCTGCTTCGTGCTTGCCCACGCCATGGCCAGGCACCCCCTCCTGCCTGCACCAATCCTGATCAAACCCATAGCAGAAAACAGGAGGAATGGGGGGAAAAAATATAATATGTATATATAAAAAAGAAAACCCGGGAGGCTGTGGCCCACATGGCCGGCAGGCAGGAGCCTCTTCTGCCTCCTGGCTCTGCCTCCAGCGCTCTCCCTGCATCCCAGCCCTGCCCGTGCCCTGGCTCCGAGCATCCTGGCTCGGTGGGCAGGGGCCGGGGTCGTGCCCCTCGTGGGGTGTGGAGCTGGGTGGTCCCTCCCTGTTTCACCAGAGGCAAGTCGAGATCTTGAGAGGGGAGGGAGTGGAGGAGGGACAATAGGTTATTGTGCGCTTATCTCTGGAGACCTGAGCTTGGGTGGGGGTTTCGATTGCAAAGCTCAAACCAGTGCAGCCTGTTTCTGCCCGTGGACGGGCAGCCAGGGACTGGCAGCCGGGCCGGGCCTGTGGGGCAGCAAGCTGGGGTGGAGGTGAGTGCTCCGAGCTCCCCACGGGGTGTCCAGGGCTGTCCTGGGGCTGGGGGGCACCGTTCTGTGCCCCCACCCCAAACGGGCACAGTGCTTCTGTCGGCTGCGCTGGCAGGCAGGGATGGCACCGCCTGCCTGCGCCCTGCCTGCCTCCACACCGTGCCCTCAATCTTTCGCTTCCTTGAGCACTGAGACGCACCTAAATTATTTAATCACGAGCGAGAGAAGCTGACGCCCCCGCGCTCCACCAGCCCCACCCTGCAGCGGCGTGGGGTTCCCTTCCCAGTGCCCTGCAAGCTGTCCCCTCGGGTCACCCTCCCCAGGAAAGCCCACCCGTCCCCTCGGGATGGTGTGGGCTGGGTGCTGGCGTGGCTGCAGGTGCCCCCCTGGCCCCGGGTAGCAGAGGGTTCTCCCAGGCTGAATGGAGGGAGCTGGGGGGGCCTTGGGGGCCTCCCAAAAGCTACGACGTGCCCTTTGATTCCCAAAGCCTCTTCGTGTTGGCTCGGCTGTGTGGGTTCCCTGCCCCGTGCCAAGGCGGGTGCTGCGCTGGCACGGAGGAAGGGGTGCCTGTGCCGGGATGGTGCTGTGGTGCGAGCGAAGTGCCCAGGGCAGCGAGGCAGAGCTTCCCCACACCTCCCGCTTCCCCGGCCCCTCGGGGTGCACGCTCCGTCCCCATCCCACCCGCGCTGGTGGGTGCTGCCCTGGGAGCAGCGTCGTGCGAGGGGATGCGCAGGGGCCTCCGCAAAGCCTTGGCCGCGTCCCCGCGGGAGGGGAGCTGGCTGGCACTGGGGAGGCGGTTGCAGGGCGCTGCAGGTAGAGGCTTGAGAGGGCGAAGGATGGTGTTGGGTGGTGGTTTTTTTTTTTTTCCTGTTGAGATGGTGACGGAGGGAAGGAATTCCCTGCGCTGCCGGCTTGGCCGCTCGCGTGCCGTGGGTCCGGCTCTCGCGCTGCGTACGAGGATCTCTCGCCGTTGGCGTGAGCTGCTGCTGGCTGGAGCGTCACCCAGCCTTGTGCCCCGGGACCCACCATGCTGGAGCCCCCCCGGGGCAGGAGGGGTGAGCCGTGGGGTGACCCAGGTCCTTGGGCAGGGTGAGTAAGAGCAGGGAGGGACACGGCTGCTCCTCTCCGCTATTGTTGTGCAGTAGAAAGCGCCGGGGTGGAGCTGTGCCTGGAGTTCCCCCTCTTCCCCAAGGCCTTCCTCGGCTGCCTGCGCTGGGAGATGAGCCTGCTCCTTCCCTGCCCGCACCCTGTGGGTTCCCTGCATGCTCCCTGCTCCTCTATTAGGGTTTTTTCTTGCCCTTTCCCTTGTTTTCCCCCCCCGCCAGGCCACGAGCGGAGCTCGCCCGCAGCGGTGGCACCCGCCTGTTGCAGCGGCGCTGGAAGGAGCCCGCGGGGGCTCGGGGGCTGTGAGGAGCCCGGTGCTGAGCAGCAGCTCTGCAGCAGGGACCGGCCATCGGTGCCCGTTTGCTGCCGCTCCCCGTATCCGCTGCTCCCCCCTGGCAGGGCCCGGGGAAGGGCTGGCTGCTGCTCCGGCTGCTGCTCCGGCTTCCTCCTCGCCCAGGGCCCCTCCCTGCCGGGGAAGGCTGCGCCGCGCTTGGCAAATCACCGTTGATCTCTGGGAGCCGGAGGAAAACGTGGGTTAAAGCCCCGGCGAGGCGTGGGGTGGGGACCCCGCTTTGCTCCGGGTGCCGCTGTGCCAGGGATGCGCTCGTTGCGGCACAGGGAGGGATGCGGCGATGCTCGGTGTGGCCGTGGCAAAGGGATGCAGATCCGTACGTGGGGAGGTGGCCGCTGCAGCGCAGAGAGGTGCCACCTCCTTGGTGTGCCCCAACTGCTGTGTCGCGCTGGGGACTTCTGGGAGTGGATCCAGGCAGGGTGAGGGATGCTGGCCCATGCCTGGGGCCCTCCTGGGTGGGATGGATGGAGGCAGCGATGTCCCTTCTATCGTACAGGTGGAGAAACAGTGTGTGGAAGAGGAAATAAATTGGTCTGGTTGAGATGAGAATTTGAACCCAGCCCCCTCGCCCTGCGCAGGAGGGAATAAGGACCCGTCTCGTGGTGCTGGAGATGGAAATGCTCCTGGGAGATGCAGCTTTGATGGGGAGAGGGTGATGCTCCTCTCCCCAGCCTCCCTGCTCTCCACATTGGTGTATGCAAAGGCCTCCTGCGATGAGCAGTGACCGGCTGGAGGAGAGGGACAGGCGGGTGACACCCCCCTCTCCGCCCAGTGGTGGCCAGCCCAGAGCTCCCCACTGGGTTTCCCAGTCCCACCAGGATGGGGCCACGCTTTGGGGTGGGGGTCCAGCCTTGGGGTCCCTCAGTGCAGCCGGCCACGGGAGCCACGTTCCCTGCCACCTCCTGCCAGTGCTTTCTGAGGGCGAACTAATGAAACACCTGACTTTGATGTTTTAATTAGTTGCTTTTGGCTTTAATGCAGAGGGATAATAGAGTTTCCATGGACTTATAAAACCTGCCCCTCTGTTTGTTCATTAGAAAAAGGAGAGGAAAAAAAAAAAGCTAACCCTGGATAGAGAAAGGAAGAAAGCAAATGCTTGAGACATGCGGAGCACATGACAACCCGCTGGTGTGTCACCCACCTGGATGGTGACTCTTTCAAAGCACTAATTAAGCAACTCAGATCCTCGGAGGGTTCTCTGTGAGTAACAGATGACTTTGGTGTCCTCCTGCGTTTGTGAGCTTCTGGGAGGAGGCTCGGATTTAAATGTGGGAAGCTGATGCACAGCAACGTGCCCCTGGGGGGTCAGGAATTGGGGCCGTGGCTGGGAGCATCCCGCTGCCCGCACCCACTCGGCAGCGGAGCGAGGGGCTGGCCCCGCTCTGGCGAGCATGGACAGGCCACCACTGCCCTGGCAGATGGAGAGGGACATGGGGACGCTGGCGCGGGCGTGAGGTGGGATGCCAGCTGCTCCTGGGCTGGATCCCTGGGCCGTTTGTGCTTCTGCGTCGTGGCATCCAGTCCTAAATGCCATACAGACTGGGAGGGGGCACGGCGCAGCTGTGACACCGGCCCTGCATGTGGTCCTCTGCCAAAATCCTGCGACTGACCCGCTTTGGAGCAAGGGAAGGGGCATGGGAAGGATCATCCCGTCGGGCAGTGCCAAGGGCTGGCTCGGGAGAGCTCCTCATGCCAGCGAACCCTTCCCTCCCCGCAGCACGGGGGTCCGTGGTGAGCCCACGGGGACCCCCCGGTGCCCTCACGCGGGGAGCGGGGCGGTCCCCTGCCCATCGTGGGCACCCAGGCTGGGACGCGGCCGGTCCCCGCCGTGGGGACTCCTCGCCAAGGCGAAGGTTTGGCCAGTTGTCCGTGTTTTGTGCTGACGGGGAAACTTTTGCTTCTCCGCTTCCATGGCAGGGATGAGTCGGCAGCTGGGCTGAGCCGAGGCACCGACAGCCAACGGAGCCGAGCGCTGCTGCGGCTGCCGGGGGCAAGGCTCCATCCCCCCTTTTTTATTTTATTTTATGCGTTATCCCTGTCTTTTCCCCCTGCTAAAGCAGCCGGGGTCCGCGGGGAGCAGCGAGCTGCTGGTGTGCCTGGGCAGAGCGCAGCGCGTAGGAGTCCCTACCCGGAAGAGTTTGTCCGACGGGGCCGGGGAGGGAGGAATCCGATCCCTCCTTTTCCCAGGCTGGGATCCCAGCGCGCTCGGCTTCCCGTGGCCCCGGCCGGCTCCCCGCTCCCGAGCCCCCCGCGCGGGTCTGGCCTCCTCCTGCTCCGTCCCGGCTCCGCGCCACCGATTCTGCGACTCCTCCACCGCCGCGGCTGCTGACATCTCCTCTTTGTCTCAGGCACGGAAAGGTCAGCCCTGCCTAACTCGCCGCCGTCCGTTACGGAGCTGTAAATAAGCTGGATCCTTCGGCCATGGCAGCCGCGCCGGCTCCTGAGCGGATCCCAGCATCCTCCTCTTCCCTGGGCAGAGGAAGGATTTGTGCCAGGGGAGGGGTTGGGCTGGTCGGTGATGCCAGCCGGGGGCTGAATCCAGTGCCGCAGGGCCTGGGGGGCAGCGGGGTGGGCTGAGGCCCGAGGCACTCGCTTCAGCAGTGGCAGCAGGAAAAGCTTCATGCCAAGGGCGAGAGCCGGGAGGGCCGCTCGTGGGCTCCTGCCTTCCCCAGGCTAAAAATAAGCCACTGGCCCTCGCGGTGCTGCCTCTGCCCATGCCAGGGGGGCTGGGGGTGGGCAGGAGTTGAAGCCCGGCTGGAGGGGACCATGGGGGAGCTCAGCCCTGCGCCGTGGTGTCAGGCCCTGCTTGGGACTTGGCGTGACCTTTGCTCTTTGAGCATCAGATCCAGTGATCAGATTTTCAGGTCTGGGCTCAGATTTCGGCCAGAAGGTGTCTGATTTTCAGCGCGGTTTCTCGAGATGCTAATTCAGGACCCTGCTGCAGCAGCTAGAGCTTTACTGTCCCTTCTCCACCCCTCGCTTGCCCGGGAGGTGCCGATTGCCCTTGGCCAGCCCCGCGCTGTGCCCTCAGCTTTCCTCTTGCCCTTTGGTCCTGCTCAGAAATGCTGATGCTTCGTCTCTCTCTGCCTCAGCCCTCCCAGAGGTTTAGTGGCCCAGCATCACGACGCTACGGCTCTTCATCTCTCTTCCCACCTTCTCACCAACTACTTAAAAGCGACCTCGGGTTGCTCGAGCACTTGGCTGCTCCAGGCAGACCTCGGGCTGCTTTTTAACTGGTGATGGGGAAGCTGCTTGCTTGCTTGTGCCATCTCACAGGCTGTCGCCGCTGCAGGGACATGAGGACAAGTGAGAAGATGGCTCGGTCCTCGAGCATCTTCCTGTCCCATCTCCTTTCTGCAGGGGCTGAAGCCCCCACGTTGTCGTTGGCTCTGTGGGCTGAGCCGGGCCGTACCCCAGGGGAGGGGGACGGCTCCAGGCGTGATCTGCTGGCCGTGAAATCCAGAGCCGTGACATATTGCTGCAGCTGGCAACGGTGCCGAGCTTCCCCGGGGTTCCCAGCCCTGCTCGCTCCCCAGGGGCTTTCTGCCGGCGCTGGGCTCTGCCGTGGGCACGTGGCTGTGCCGGGAGCACGGATCCGGCATGGCCTCTGTGATGGAGACAGCCCCGGGTGGTGGGGGGGACCCAGGCTGGGAGGGAGCTTGTGCTCCAGCGTGAACCCGAGTTAAATATTATTCCTGCCTCTGGAGCAGGGAGGCTGGTGCGAGGAGGGGGAGATTGGTGCAAGGATGGGGATTGCAGGGAAAAGCGGGCAGGCTGGGTTTGTGGCCTGGTAAAGCCAGGCTGGCGATGGAGGAGCCCGGGCTGCCAGGCCGTAGCAAGGCTTGGATGGTACCTCACGAGGGTCGCGTTGCTTGTGGCAGCCCCGCTGCTCCCGAACGGGAGGAAAGCTGGAATAACAACCCGCCCCTACACATTACTCAGTGCAGGGGATTCATGCCGTGTGCGGGCAGAGCTGGCAGAGGGGCCTGCTTGCGTTTGCTTGAGGAGGCTGGGGGAAGCGGGGCTGAATCAGCCGCAGGGAGCCGGGACCAGAACCTTGGCTTGGCTGTGGAAAAGCTTGCGAGCGTGGCTGATCTTTCCCGGGTGTCCTGGTGCAGACGTGGCTGTGAGTCACGGCATCCTGCTTGGGAAAGTGAGGGGACCCGAAACTTTCATCCCAGCAGCTGGGCAGGGCGCTGGTGGCCCCAGGGATGGGTCCCCAGGGGGTCCCACTGTGCCCACCACATCCCCGTGTCCCTCATCATCCAGGGACACGTCTGCGGAGACGGGGGGACCCTCCTGTAGCCAGAAACCCCCGTGTCCTGGCTCGAGCTACGAAAGCATGAAGCTCCTCAGCCTGCATTTTCCAGTGTGACTAGTGCTGGCTATTTTTAGTTGTCCAAATTAAGCTCGCCTAAATGATGTCTTTTGAGGTTTATTTGAGGGAGGAGGCCTGAAGTGGTGTTATTTCCCAAGTGACGAATTGCTTTTAAATCCGACCCCAAATGGACCGTCCAAAAACGAAGGGAAGGACCAAACCAGCTGACTCGGTTTGGGCAGCGTTTCCTCCCCGGAGAGCTGCAGGGCACCTGGGGGTGTTCCCTGAGCCAGCAGGAGATCTCCTGGGGGAAGGAGGAAGCAAGCAGCCATGACCCGCTCACCTTCCCACAGCGATGGAGAGGAGGCTGCCTGGGTGCCCAGCAGATGCTCGAGGGCTGGGTGCAGCCAGTCTCATGGGTGCAGCCACGGGCCAGGCTCCCGTGAGCCAAAAATCCTTCAGCAAAGCGCTCTGTATCCGCCGCTAAATCCTGTTGTGCCGACTCCTGACCCGCTGCCTTTCATCTCTTTCCACCCGTTGCTTCCCTTCGTGGTGGTGTTTTCCCCACTCTTTCCATCTCGCACCCATCTGCGGACACGCTCCTCTTCTGTGTGTCCGGTCTCACCTCGCTGGGCACCAGCTTGGGCATCCCGTGCCGCTTTTACCCAGCACTTGGTGCAGGAACGGCCCTTCCTTCTCCTTCCCCTTCCCCGCGGCATCTGGGTGTTTCTCTGCAGGGCGGCAGCCGGGGGATCCTCTCGCTCCTGCAGCTGAACGTGAAATGCATCAAATCCTTGCAAGATGTTGCAGATCGGGGGGACTTGTGCTGCGTGCAGGTGTCCGCCGCTCTCCGTGGGCAGCTGCGGCCCGGAGCGAGGAGGCTGGAGGGGTTTCCTGCCCTGCCTGGCACTTCCATTCAGGGGACTGTCCCTTTTCCCTTTGGAAAGGACAACGAGGGATCCTCCCTTCCTCCTCCCGCTCCCCCGGACGCAGCTGCCTGCACAGACCAGCCTCGCTGTTTCTCAGCCCCTGAGATCTCGCCGTGCTCCGTCCCCGCTCGAGGTGATGGGTTTGGGCAGAGCATCGCTGAGAAGGGACCCAGAAAAGCAGGCAGAGAGGGGCTGCCCTGAATCTATCCTCCTCACCCCAGGACGCTGTCTGGCTGCCTCCCCTCGAGGGGCTGCGTGGGAGCAGGGTGCTCCCCGGGCAGAAGCAGCCCAGGTGATGCTGGGGGACCCCGAACGGTGCTGGGGGACCCCGAACTGAGCAGACTCCCCTGGCAGTGAGCCTTGCTTTTTACATTTCCACTGTCCTTGTTGTGCAGAGAGCAAAAGCCCCTGCCCTGACCCAGCCTGGGGTCAGAGGATGTTGCAAAAGGCTGAGGGAGAGGATGATGAAGGGCCCCACTACTGCAGGCAGCCACCCCTGTGTGTGTGGGGCAGAGGGGAAAATGTGGGGGCAGAGAAGAGGAGCCAGAGCCCTGGGAGGGGGTTACAGCATGCGAGTGACCCTGGGTAGGATGCCTGGGGCAGGAGAAGGAGAGGGCACCCTGCCCACCACAACCCCAGGCACTCAGTGGGGTTTTTCTGAGCAGGCAGCGTGTTCCCAGCACGTCTGCCCCCTGTACCCTGGTACCAGTCCAGTCACTGGGGAGCTGTGGGGAGCCGGGGCGCGATGCCGGCCGCTTGCTTTATTCCCTGCAGATCGCCTTGCCCCGTCTGCCGCCCTGCTCGCTGCCAACACAACGCCCCTAACACCCGGATTGAGCGGTAATCTCTGCTCTATCGCTGCTAAAGCTGCTATTATCCCCAGATTAGCGCTGGTGCTTAGATACCCACCTGTATAAATGCCGGCGAGAGGCAGGGACTGTTGTAAAGCCTCCCCCAGCTCCTGCGCCTCCAGGTCCGGCCAGCACAAAGTGGCTGGTGTCCAGCGGTCACCTCGGGTGACCCCAGCGCCGTGCCACGCGGGGCTGGTTTGTTCCTCTTGTGTGGAGGCTGGGCAGAGGCTGCAGGGCTTCGGGGCTGGCTCTGTGCTAGCGGGGGGCATTGCTCGCTGGGGTGGGGGTGGCAGGCGGTCTGACCCCCTCCCTCCATGCAGCGCGGTGTCCTTGTCCCTGTTGCGTCTTGTCCTGGCTCTGCAAGTGAGTGTCTCTGCTTGAAGTAGAGCTCAACCCAAGCTTGGGGCTCTCGGCATCATTGCAGGTTCAAGAGCAGGGTTTTTTGGGGGGGGGGGCCTGCAGGCTGCACCGTGAGGTGCAATTTATGGGCACAAAGGATGTGTGCAGTGGCAAAGCCTGGGGTGTCGGTCAGCGCTGGAAGACCCCATCCCACCTGGAGGGATGTGGGAGCATCACCAGGGACTTCATGCTGGTGCTGGAGGAAAGGGATATCCCAGTCTCTCTGGGTTACTGGTGCAGCTGGGAGCCTCTGGGGTGTTGCTGGTCGCTTGTGGGAAGCGTGGCTCTAACAAAGGGGCTTTGACGAGCACGTCGGGTGCGGGTTTTGGGGTGTGGGTTTTCCCCGTCCAGCCCAGCGTGCCTCCCCCTGCACCCCCCTGCCCTGGCTGGGCTGGGGATGCTGGGGAGCGGGGTGTCCCCAAAGCACCGGGGCAGTGGGATGCAGCCCCACGTGGGTTGGTGTGTCAAAGTGGGGTGAGGACTGGGTGCTGCGTGGGGTGGGTGCCCGGGATGGGTGCCCCTCGCTTGCAGCCTATCCCCAGCCACCGCGGCAGCTGGCTCCTGCACCGTGCCGCTCTGCTCCCTGGCATTTCACACCCCCAGCCCTGTTCCTGTGTGTGCAGCTTTACTTTTTTTCTTTTTTTTGAGCACATTCCTGCTGTTTACTTAAATAACAGGTTCTCCAGCCATAGGACGCGCGGGGCGGTGGGGAACAGGGACCCCGGGAGCCTCGCAGGGGGCCGGGGGTATATGTGCACCCTCCCAGTGCCTTATCCCAGCAACTGGCTCCCATTAGCTTTTCCTTCCCCTGCCCCTCCCCATGCTCTCCTGGCCCATCTGGCTCTCTCCTCTTATTTATTGGTACATATTTTCCAGGCTCTGATTTGCCTCCTCTTCTGCTCTGCCCAGATTTGAGCTCCCGATGATACCACGGGCTCTGCTCCGCGAGGGTCTAATTTGGTGCCCGGGATGCAGGCTTTCTTCCCCTCGTATAAATATTGCCTTTCGGTCTTCTGCCTCTCTCCCGCTCGCTCTCCCTCCCTCCCTTTAATTAGACTTCTTACTGCATGGAACAGTTTGCAGTTATATATGGAAAACAGCCTACACTTTCCCAGGAGCGGGGCATGTCGGGAAGGGAAGCGGCGAGCAGCCGGCGCGCTCGCCCTGGGAGCGCGTGTGTTTTTCCTATCGCAGACACACTTTTGCCGGCTTTATTTTTTTTAACCCTTTGGAGCAGGGAGGGGGGGGTCACAGCTCCTCCCCTCCCTCCCAGGTTGCTTACTCTGCTGGAAAATCCAGAAATGTAAATGGGAAAATATGGATTTGCTGCTGGTGTGGTCCGGTGTGAGGGATCCCTGCTAGCCGGGGTCGGAGAAGTTAAAGTTACCCAGTGCCTGTCTGGGATGTGATCCGGAGTGGGACTGAGCCCTCGGAGCTGAGACGGTCGGGAGCTGTGGGTGCCAGACCCCCCCGATCCAGTGGGACCTTGCGAGGGTGGCAGGAGGGGTGTTTCTGTCCCCAGCCCCTCGCCGTGTCCCCAGGCCTCCTGCCAGCCTCGGGGTCAGGATCTGAGCGTCTGGCCATCCCTCCTCCTGTCCCAGCCCGCTCCCAGGGGCTGCTGTGGGACAGATGGACTTGCTGGGGTTCCCCTCTGGTGTATTCCTGCTTTGGGGGACCCCAAAGCCCGCCCCCCAGCAAGCCACCAACTTTCCCCGTGGTGTCAAACAAGCTCTGCTTCCCCTGCCTCAGTTTCCCTTGCTGTGAACAAGAGGGGTATTTTTTCTATTATTATTACTGCTATTTTGTTTTTTGGCACGGGCTTTTTCTCTTCTCCAAGCAGGGCAGGAGGAAGCAGCTCATCACAGTGCTCCAGTGGAGGTTAGTGCTGGGCTCACCCAGATGCCTCCATGGATCTCGGGGTGCCACGGGGTACCCCGGGCAGCGATGCTGCCTGGGATATCCCGCAGCACCCCGAGATCCCAAGGGCTCAACCTCTCCTCCCAGCTTCCAGAAGCAGCAGATGCTGCTGGGAGGAAGTGACAGGACCTATTTTAAGCCCCCGGGGATCTTCAGGGTAGGAATCCCCTGTCCCTGTGTAATACTGCTAAAAATATCATGGCTGTACCCATGTGTCCTGCCCGACAGCTCGCTCGTTCTTTGGGTGGTGTTTTGCTTGCGAGACTGACTCGTGCTCTGTAGGTCAGTTCTTGCCTGCTGGTTTTTACTTTATTTTGAGTTGAGCTGTTCCTTCGCTTCCTGAATAGGACGTAGAAAGGTGGGAGTCAGGACTACCGGGAGCTGCTCGCAAGCTGGGAGAGAGCTGATGCTGATACTGTGCTCAGGTGTGTTGCTGCCTCAGTTTCCCCATCTGTGTTAGGTGGAGGGATGTGCGGGGAGCAGAGTCCTGCTCCTGCCAGAGAGCGTCTGCACCCAGTGCTCATGGGCCCGTGGGTGTGCTGGGTCGGGCTGAGACCAGCGGGCGTCTGGGCGTGCTGTGGGGCAGGAGGATCCGGACCGGTCTGAGCGCAGGGCTGGGGTGCGACCGTTGCTTTACGGAGCCCATCCGGGATGATGCTGCTGCAAGAGGAGCTTGAGAGCCAGAGCCCCAGGCCTGGTTTGCTGTCTTATTTCTAGGATCAAATCCTGCTCCTTGGTTTCGAGTCAGCTGAATCCCAAACCTTTCCCTCCGTTGCTTTGGACACGCTCGTTTGCTCTATGCTGTGTAACAGCACTAAGGCGATCCCGGGGCTGGGTCTGTGGTGGGGCTGGAGGAGAGGTCAGCCCCTGTGAGTGGAGGGGGTGTGGGGGGCAGTGTGGTGGAGCTGTCTGCCCCAGACCCCTCCCCAGTTGAGTTGCCCAGTACGTGCCAGCCGGTGGGAGAAGGGGCGGACGAAGCCTCGTGCTGGGGTCCAGCGCAGCCCCCCAGTCCGGCAGCACCAGGGCTCAGTGCTGCGACAGCTCGCCCTGCACTGGCCATCTCTGCCCGGCGGGGTGGCAGGAGGGGATGCTGTGCCCCTCCGAAAGCTCCAGGGCTGCAGGTATGTGCTGGTGCAGAAGCGGCCGGGTTTGCTGTGTGCATACTTGTGCGTTCCTCCTCCGGCTGCGCTACCTTGTAAAGCACAAAAGAATAATGAGAGGAGCTGGGGTGATTTAGTGCAGGCGCCGGGAGAGAAATACCAAGGCCTTAGATGGAAACATTCCCCTTGACAGCTCGCCTGCAGACTCCCTCCTTTTGCTTTTTTTTTTTGTTTTCCCTTACCCCCCCTGAAATTCCTGGGCCGCTGCCGTGCAGGGAAGCCCGAGGGTGTGGGTAGACTCCGGAGCCCCCGGCTCTGGTGGCTGCACCGGTGGCTTTTGCACGTGGATGCATCACGCTGGGGCGTTGGGCAGAGGGAGCCAGGGGCTACCCTGGGCTGGCAGCGGGCTTGGGGCAGCAGGTTTTGGGGAGCCACGTCACGGATCGCTGCATCCACGCTCGTTCCACGCCCCCGCAGCACACCCCGTGCTCTCCTGCCTCCAACCTCTTCCCTGCCTTTCGCAAGAGCTAATTGCTGCCTTGGGCGTGCAAAAAAATAAACCCCAACAGGTTTCCTACTTTCGTTAACAGGAGGCAAAATATTAGAAACATGGAGCTGTAATTAGCGGGCTGATGGCAGCCGCTCGCGTTCCCTGCGGAGCGGCCTGCGAGGGGAGATGCACTTTTGGAGAAGGTCGCCTCTGCCCACCTTTCCCTCGTGCTTCCCCCGTGACCTTGGCCCCCGGTGCGTGGCTCAGAGCTGCCATCCTCCCTTTTGGTCCCCACAGCCCCGTGGGAGGCAGGAGAGGAGGAGGAGGATGGTGTGATGGTATAATGCTGCTTGAGGACGATGCTCTGGTTTCTTCCCCATCCATGGTGGCTTCAGCGGCAGGGTTTGTGTGTCCCCTGCGTGGGGATGAGCGTGCAAACGTGGCTGGGGGGTGGTGGCAGTTGTTTGGGGACGTGAGCCCTGACTTGTGCCCTTGCACGTGGCTGCGTATGGGAGAAATACTACGGGCTCTGCCGTCCGTGGGCTGGTGCGATTCATGCTCTGGTGACCGGGGAGCGTGGGGAGCTGGGGCTGGTGGCGGTGACATCTTGGGGCCAGCGGTGACATCTCCTTCCCGCGCCTCTGAAAACGCGTGTCACTCCGAGCCAGCGGCCACGCGTGACAGCGTTACACGTTGCCTGCGATAACCGGGGGCCTTTTTTTTTTGTGTGTGTGTCCCCACCCTGGCGTCACCTCCGGCGTCCCAGCTCGCAGACGGTGAGGTGCGTAGGAGTCGGCCCCGCGTGGGAGTTGGGGAATTTTAACTCGCCGCGTTGCGGAGCTGCCGCTGCGCCTGCGGGGCCGGCGGTTCTCGCCGCGGGGATGCGGGAGGAGAAGATGCTGCTTTTCCCCGGGCGCTGCCTCGGGGGCTGCCAGCGGGTGAGCGCAGGAGAAGCCCTGAGCTCCTTCTGGCCCTGCAGCGAATCCGCTGGCATTGGGGTTCCTGTAACGAAAACGCCGGTTCCTGAGCTGCAGCATCAGCCCTGCGCTGCGGACCGAGTCGCTCCCGCTCCGTGACTCAGTTTCCCCCGGTGCGGTGGCTGTGCGAGGCCCCAGCGCTTCCTGGGTGTTGTGCTGGTCCCTTTCCAGCTGCGAGGGGGCACGTTTAGTCCTCCCACTCTTGCAGGGTGAAGGCTGGGAGCTTCTTCCCCCCCCTGCTGCATTGCAAGGGAAGTGAGAGGGTCTTGGGGTCGTTGGGGTCTCCCCGCTTGGATTTTGGCTCTTGCATTTACCCGTCCCCGTGCACAGCACCCCGTGGTGCCCGCTGCCTCCCCCGTGTGGGGCAGCTGCGGGGTGGGTGTCACTGGGGGTTTCCCACTGGGTGGCCCCGCCGTAGAGACACGGGGAGGGAAATGCCACCGTCCCCTCCCTGGGGCACGGCGCAGCGCGCTCCGGCGAAGGAAGCGGATGCCGTGGTGGTGGGAGGAGGCGCCGGCGAGGAGGTAACATCCCGTGGGCGACACAGATGTCTGCCCAGGGGAGCCCCGGCGGGGGACGGTGGCTGGTCTGGGCAGCCAGGGCTGGGGGGAAGGAGCAAGGAGAGGTGGGCACCAGCGTTACCGGGGGAAGAGGGACAGATCCTGCTTCCTCGCTGCACGGGTGCCGGCGCAGGGTGCTGTGAGTGGAGCTTGTGCCTGGAGAGAGCGTTTCGGGGTGTTTCGCTTTGGCTTCTTCCCCCCCTTGCCTCTTCCACCCTCCCCTGCTTGGGACAGGGCCCCTCTCCATGGCGTCGGGGTGGAGGGTGCAGGTTCCCACACCACGACCTTCACTGCCCGCTGCCATCCTGCGCCTCCTCCCTTCTGGGCTGCCAGCGAGCGCTTGGTCCCGAGGGTGACAATCCTCCCCGGGATGCGCCCATGGGCAGTGGGCTGCATCCGTGCCCCCCGGGAGCTGGCCATGGCCCTCCAGAGCATGGGGTTTGCGGCCGTGGGTCACCGTCTTGGCTCCTTCCACCCATCTCTCTCCCGAGGAGGTGATAACGCCCAGTAGTTCTCTGGGTGCCCTCTCTGGGTGTCCCCTGGGGCGCCCCGGCCGCCCGGCACAGGAGGGGTTAAGCGGGCAGGCTTGCCATGGGTGTTGCTGGGAACAAGCCCGCTGCCATCTGCACATTGCGATTTGGTGAGTGTGCAGGGGAGGGGCCCGATCCCGAGTGCTGCGGCCCCCCCCCGCTTTGCATGGGGGTGGGGGGGGCTCCGCTGCAGCGCAGGGTGGGAGGCAGGGGGCTGGGGGGGGCTCTGCTGCTGCTCAAAAGCCACCAAGCATCGGTGTCACCATGGCCTGGGGACCACTTCTTGCTCCGCATCGCCCTGGGCATGTCACTTCATCTCAGTCGTGCCCCCGCCGTGGGAGACACCCGGCTCAGCCCCAGCAGGGGCCCGGGTGGGGAGTCACAGCCCCCTCCCCATATGTGCCAAGAGCTGCGTCTGCTCAAAGCTCTGGTCTCTGTCGAACCTGGGCAGGGTGTGTTGTGCCAAGGTCCTGGTACACCCACCCTGGCGCAGGGAGCCCCGCGCGCTCCCTCGCATCTCCCTGCACGCTGCGAGGGGCTGCAGCGGCTGCCTGGCGGGGTCCCTTCCCCTCCCCAAACACCCTCCGCCAGCAGCAGCGCTTCACACGTCTCTCCTGGTGATTTTCTCGGCAGATGCAGCCGTTCCAGCAGCTTTTCAGCTCCCTCTGCCATTCGAGCGTCGCTCCCACGCGGGACCGCAGCTCCCAGCAGCTGCTGGTGGGTCTGTGCGGTGGAGGGAGAGCTGGGAGAGCTGCATGGTCTCACCTGGGACAATTCCTGGCGAGCAGGCAGGGAAAGGTGCTTCGGGCCTGGGTGTCTGCGTTAATGGGCTACTTTGGCATTTGGAGCCCGTGTGTCTTGTCTGGAGAGTCAGTCTGTCCGTGCGGCTGTGCGTTGGGGTCAGCACAGCCCCTCCGCTGGGGATGGAGCTCCGCTTTTAATTTCTAAAGAGAAAAGTCTTAAACCCAGACCAGGGAGAGTAATTTTGGGGTTTGGGCGTTTTTTTTTTTTTCTCCCCACTTGGCAACATAAACAGCATCCCTGACAGCTTTACATTGGGTTTGCCATGGCAACCTACAGCAGCCGAGTGTTTCCACCACCCCATCCCCGCAGCAGGAGAGGAGATGGAGCCCAGCGGGTGCTGCCCGAGGGGCAGCGTGTGGGGCTGGGGTGCGGGCAGGCTCCGTGCCGATGCAGCCAGACGAGTGTTGGGGAAGGTGATAAACTTTGATCCAAATGGCGTGAGGCTTGCTCAGTGGGCCTGATCCTGCCTGGCCGAGCTGCCCTGCCAGCCCGGCGGGGTTGGTGGCTCTGGGCAGGGGAGGTGGTGGCTGGTGTTGTTCTTCCTTGGCACGGTGCTTTGTGCCCCGGATGGTGGGAGATGTCCAGGGGGGACCTGAGCTGGGGTGTGGATTTTCCCCTCCTTCATGGGTCAAAAAAACCCACCTGGCTTGGTCAGGGCTTGCTCCATCTCTGCCGGGGTGGATGGGGAGGTGCTGACGTCTGCCTGCCAGCGTCTGCTCCGAGCGCGCTGAGCTGAGCAGGGAGGATCCGTGCTCTTGCCCGGTGGCCCAGCGATAGCTGCTCAGGCTGGCGTTTGCCGTGGGCTGTGCCGCCAGCGTCGCAGCGAGCCCACCCATGGCTCGACTGAAGGTGTCACGTGTGAAATATCCCACTTATTTTTTCCCACATCCCCCTCTCAGCAGCCTGCTTTCCTCTCCCCCGTGCTTAAAAGCCAGCGAGTCCCTTTCCCCGTGCCAGCGGCTGCCCGGGGCGGGCACACGCGGAGGGCACATGCGGAGGGCTGCTCCGGCTCTCCCCAGCCAGGACGGAGGTGTCGTGCAGCCGTTTATTATTCCGGGCAGGTTTGCCTGCAGCACCGCATCGGCTTTGCTGCTCCTCGCCAGCTGCTCCCTCCTTCCCAGAGCGTTCACACTCCTTCCCCCGGCCCACAGGTCCAGAGGGTCCGTGTCCTTCCCCGCTGCCACCCCCAAACTCCTCCTTGTCTGCAGCTCCCCTTGTCCTGCTCGGGGACGTTACTGGGGAGGTGACGCAGCGCTGGGGGGTCCCGTGCAGCTGGTTCCCACGCAGGGCAGGGCTCTCGGGCTCTCGGTCAGGCTCTCCCACCTGGGCTCTGTTTTCCTACCCTGCGTGACCCTTGAGGAGCATTTTAGTGCCTGAGGGCTCTGGAAATTAATTATTTCATTTTATATGATGGGGACTGAGTGCTGCTGGAGTCCTTAGGAGGTAGGGAAGCCTGAGCACTGCTCTCCACTTGCCTGGGATGGATCCTTCCCAGCGTGGGAGCCTGTCCTGTGCTGGTGCGATGGGGCAGAGATGGGCCAGGGATGGGGCTTGGACCTGGCTGATGCTCTGCCCCCAACCTGGGGCTGGAGGAGGATGCTCAAAGCAGGAGGCAGGAGCCTTCCCCTGCTGTGGTCCCTCCTTTCGTCTTGACCAGCAAAGCGAGTCCCTGGGGCCGGCACTGCTGGAGGGAAGGAGCCTCACGGCTGGGCACGGGCTGGTGATGATCGGTGCCCTGTGGGCTCCTTCAGGGGTAATTACGGACTAGGCCGCTACAGTATTAATTGTCTTTCTCTTAACCTCTGAGCTCTCCTCAGAAGGGGCTAGTTGCTACGAAAGGGGAAAAAATTAGTGTGTTGACATGAGGGGAATTATCTTTTTTCCTCTTAATCAGCAGGACTCTGCTTAATTGGACCTGCCGTGTCCTACCTCCCACTGCCGGCAGCTTTCATGCCGTTAGGTGATAGATGAGCTCAGCTCTGCGAGGAGCTGTGGGGTGACTGGGCTGGGCATGGGCAAGATGCTGGGGCAAGGAAGGATGCTGGTGGTCTCTGGTCTATGGGGCAGCAGCAACGCTCTGTGATGAGGGTGCAAGTTTGGGTGCCCCAGGAGCCCCAGTGCTGTGGGGGGAGCACGTCCCTGTGCTCCCCACCCCTTTGCTGCCTGCAGCTGGCGGACAGGACCCTCCCATGGTGTCCCTGGGGTTCGGTTGGTGCCTGTCGCCTCCTGATAACACCGAGAGCCGCCCTGGGCATTGCTGGCGAGGAGGGGAGCTGCTCGCGGGAGCTTAGGTCGTGTGTGCAGGGAGGGGTTTGCTTTTTGGGGGTCTTGCTGCCCCACAGTTTGCAAAGCCAGTGTGACCAGGGCTGGAATTGGGGTTGTTTGCTTCAGGGTGATTCTGGGACGGCCCCATGATGGTCTGATGCCCGTCTGTTGGGTTGGCGGGGGCTGGTACATCCCGTGTGCTCCTGGGCAACAGCGATGGGTGTTCTCCCACCTTCCTGCTGTTGGCCGCTTGCTCTGCCCGCTCTGGACCTCGGCCTCAGTGCTGGTGCTGCCTTAGTGTCTGTTCCCCTTTTGTTATTCATTTATATTGCTCTAGGAGAGACTTTTCTCTCCATAAAGAGCCTCCCTTGCAGGCTCTTTGCCTCTGTAGTGCTGGAGCGGTGGCTGGGAGCATCGCTGCTGGCACCTGAGCTTGGGAGCAGAGCCCGAGGGCACCCTGGGCGAGAGAAAGCCCTTTCCCCTCTGGCCCATGCTGCTCCACCTGCTCCCTCCATGTCCCTAGCACCCATCCTCTCTGCCTGGGATGCCAGCAGGACACCCCAGACCCCAAACCTCTGGGGAAGAGGGGAGCTGCGGGGTGCTCATGGTCCCTCCCTGGCTGCAGTGCTTGGGTCTTGCTGGCTGCAGCGGGTTTGGGGCTCGCCTGCCCTCGCTGGCAGGGCTGGGGTGTAACCTGGCTGGCAGCGGTTTGGGGCTTGGCGAGCCGGGGCTGAGACCCCGCTCGCTGCCTTCGAGGGGACGGCACGAGAGCTTGCAAGCCGAGTAGGGAGGGCTTCCCAAGACACAGCCTCAAAGGGCATCATTAATGCAAAAGCTTCTTTATTTTAGAGCAACACGTGGGGTTTAGCAGCTTCTCTGGTTCCTGCTGAATCTCTCCGCTGATTACAAGCCCGCTGGGTGCTGCGAGCCCCTTTCCATGGGTGCTGGCTAGCTGGGGGGATGCTTCTGCTTACCTGTGGTCAGCGCGGTGAGCTGGCCCCGGGCCGGCAGCCCGTGGAGGAAGCAGCTGTTTTCCACTGCCGAGATGTATTTTTAAACCAAACTGAATGGGAGCGTTTTTCTGGGCCGGGCAGCTGGGGGTTGAGCGAAGAACCACCTGGGAGCCCTTCCTGCCCGGCCCTGCACGCTGCCGGAGCTGCTGCTGCTGGTTGTCCCTGTGGCGTGGCCGAGCGCCTCCGAAACACCCCAATCTGCGCCGCGCCCGTCCGAGCTCCCCGCAAAGTCAACTTCTGCTCGTTTTTGGTCAAATCACGCTAATCCTCAGGGCTGGGTGAGCAAGCCAGCACCTCCAAACCACGTTACTTCTGGCAGGCGCCCACCCTCGGGTGCCAGTGCTCCTGCTCGCCCATCCCATGGGGCACGTGCATTTATTCGCAGGCCTCCTAACGCCGGTATTTTTGTTTCCCATCCTTGTTTTTGCAGCTCCAGTTGCTGTGGTATCCAGGGAGCCCTCCTCCTTCTGTGGGAGATGCACGCTGGTCGTTGCTAAGGTCGCCTCCGTGGTAACATGCACATCCTGTTTACACCTTTATCTGGAGAAGTTGGGCTCGGTTAGAGGCACCCGCTTCACCCGGGCAGCCCCCAGGGAAGGGACCGCACCGAGCATCCCCCCGCCGGACCCTTGAGGGAGGGTGCTGCAGGAGCCGCGAGCCGGCGTTGCCGTCAAGATGACGAACAACATGGCCGACCACCACCCCGGGAACTCGGTTGCTGAAGGCAACCATGAAGGGGACTTTGGTTGCTCCATGGTGGAGCTCAGGAACCTCATGGAGCTGAGGAGCGCCGAGGCAGTTGCCCGGCTCAATGACTCCTACGGCGGCGTGCAGAATGTCTGCAAGAGGTTGAAGACGTCGCCAGTTGAAGGTAAGCGGCCGTCCTGTGGTCTGCGAGGTGGGACCACCCGCTCGGGTCCGGCTGGTGCCTCTGGGCTGGAGCTGTGCGAGGTTCAAGCTGGTGGCTGGAGGGTGATGGCTCAAATAGCTCATGGCTGAGCTCAGAACGTGGTCCCCTTGCATCCGTCACAAGCCTCCTGGGAGATGGCTCCCTGCGTCTTAATGAAATGATCATTTACGGTAGAGAAGGAGGAATAAAAAAAAAGGAAAAGAGGAGAAGTGTCTTCCCTGGGGGTTCCCCTGAGGTGTAGCCCGCAGCCCTGCGTCCCCTGGGAGGATGGAGCGGCGGTGGGGTGCGGGCAGGGGTGAGGAGCTGATGGAGCACAAGAGGGGCGCAGGGGGGGCTCCTCTCTGCAACCCAGCTGCTGCCCCGCAGGTCGGCACCAGCCTCTCCCCTGTTCAGTAATTCCCAGCGAGGGCGGCCGGGCTGCGTGGGGTGCGGGCGGAGGAGGTTGGAGCATGGCCGGGCTGCGTGGAGCTCGTTTGCAGGGTGTTAGCATCTCGGCCGAGGGTCGGGCAACGCGCCCCCGAAGGGGATCGATCGCTGCTGGGGCTGGGGAGGTGCGGGTGGGCTTCCCCCAGCTCCATAGCGCTTCTCGAGTGGCTGTGGGAGCGTGAAACCTGGCTGGGTGCTTCTGAGCATCACGGCGCTGAGCGGTGGCGGTGGTGCTTGCCTGCGGGTGCCAGGTTGCTTCTGGGAGGCTTTGGTGGAAGGATGTCACCTCTCCTCCCCCTGGTCCGGGCTGGCCTTTTGGGGGGCCCCCATATCGAGGGGTAGGCACTGGGGCTCCCTGCGTGGGGTGACTGCGGGTGTCTTTGCACCCCTTCCTTGGCATTAAAAGGGGTACAGGGGGGAGAGACCCTCTGCTTCCAGCACCGAGGGGCTGGGAACGGTGCTGGCAGGATGCGGCCCCGCAGCGGCTGTGTGGGATGGGGGGACGTGGCTGCGCCTCGGCTCTGAAAACTTGTGGGTTATTATTAGTGCCGTAAGGTGGGGGTTAGCGTGTTTCCCAGCTGTGAGTGGGACCGGGAAGGGGAGACAATATCGGGATGTCATTAGAGAAGGGGGGGGAGTCCCGGTGGAAATACCAAGTCCAGGTCGCAAAACAATGTGTTTGACCCTGCCAAAGTGGGAGCGCGCTCCTTTGGGGGTGGGAGGGGAGGGGGGAAGCGAACCCGAAAGGCTCTGCCTTGGCCTCGTGGCTCTTGCTGAGGGTGAGGCGAAGGGCTGCCCTTCGGTCCCGAGCGCTCTGGTTGGCGTTGCTGTATCCTGTGCCCCCAGCATATCCCTGTTGAGCCCAGAGAGCAAAGAAAGGTTATTTCCTACGAGTTGGGATTTTTAGGAAGGGTGAAGGCCCAAGGCAGCCTGCGGCACCTCCATCCCATCCTGTTGTGCCAGGACTCTCCACGGGCACCTACCCGAGAGCCCAACGCACGGTGTGACACCGCTGTGGTGCCACGAAGAGGGAAGCCCCGGACGGCTGGGGAAGCTGCCAGCTGGGAGCATGTCCCCTGCCTCGATGCATCCGTGGGTGAAGCCTGGGAAATGGGGTCCCCAGGCAGCTGCTCGCCCCGGAGAGCGCAGGGCAGCACAGGCGAGCTCGGGTTGTGTCTGAGGTGGGATGTCCCAGCCTGGGTTTAGTGAAAGACATGCGATCTGGAGAGTGCTGGCTACATCTTAGCACGTGTAGCGTGGGGCTTTTTTCTTCTGGGAAGTCTTCTGGCTTTCCACCTCCTCCACAAGCCCCGTCCCCGTGGTGGGTTGGGCAGGGTGGGAAGGGGAGCGGGGCTGTGGCGGCGAAGCACAGGCGGCTTCGGTGAGTCACTGATTAGAGCGTCTCCTTTCCCGGTCACCCCGGGGTGACGAGTGTCAGCACACACTGCCTCAACTCACCCGCTGACGGCAGCGGCTCCCAGGAGGTTCAGGTTGGACATTAGGAAGAATTTCTTCTGAGAAGGGGTCATTAGACATTGGAAGGGGCTGCCCAGGGAGGTGGTGGAGTCGCCATCTCTGGAGGGGTTTAAGAAAAGCCTGGACATGACACTTAGTGCCCTGATCTAGTTGACATGGTGGTGTCAGGGCAATGGTTGGACTCGGTGAGCCCAGAGGTTTCTTCCAACCTGATTGATTCTGGGATTCTGTGAGCCTGCTTTGGGGGCTCCTTGCGTGAGGGCTTCGCCACCCAAAAGCAGCTTTCCTGGGCTGTGGTGCCTCCTCTCTCATCACGGACCGATGACTGCACAGGGGTTTTGTTCTCCTGCTGTCACTTGTGGCCTCCATCCAAAATTTCTGCTCCACACCCCCACTAACCCATCACCCCCAGGCCCTTCAGTGGCCTCAGCCACGGGGGATTTGGTGGCAGCGTGCCTGGGGTCTGTGCCCATGGCTTCTGCTCTTTGCGACCCTCCTGTGTCAGCACAGATGAATTGAAAGCCCCCTCCTCCCCAATTGCCCCAGGAGGGTGGGGGGCAGCTCTAGGGCCATGCCCGTGGGTGGGACGTGGGCTTTGGGGCAGCCACGTGTGCACCCTCCCATGCCCCGTGGCAGCATACCGCATCCTCGTGCAGGAGCACGTGTGTGCCCGGCACGCCTGCCCACGGCACACGCCGTGCCTCCCCGCCGCTGGCATGAGTCAAGCCGCGGCAGTTAGCCATATTTTCCATCCGTCCCGCCAGAGACGTTGGGTGGGAAGCGTTCCCACATGGGCTGGGCTCGGGGAGATCCCAGGATCCTGCTGCCCCGTCACGGTCGGGTGGGGACACCTGGGCTGCTCTGCCAGCGTGTCCCCTCCCTGCAGCCGCAGGGTGTAGTCGGAGGAGAAAGCGGGTGCGTGGGGCAGGGATGGGATTCATCCTGCTGCTTCCTCCCGGCTGGGGTACAATGGAGCTGGCAGGGAGGTGTCCCCAGAGCGGGAGGGCTCGGTCCCCCTCGGGAGGGCATCGCTGCCAGGCTGCTCCAGGCACCGGGAAGTGTCCAGGGCCGGGCGTTACAGCCGCCTGCCCGCTGCATCTCGGGAGCTGGCACCAGCCCCACGGCCCGTCTTAAGGTGGAGAGCAGGGGGGCTCGGCACGGCGCTGGGTTGAGGCGGTGCTGAGCAGGGGAGGCTGCTCTCCCCTTGGACTCCATCAGCTTTTTAATGGCTTTAATGCAGAGGATGATGGGGGGAGGCAGCGGGGCAAATTGCCATCTCCCATCGCTGGCCCCTGTCCCAGGATGGGCGGGCTGGGAAGGCTGCTGTGCTCGCAGTCCCTGGCGACCTGGGGCAGGAGCTTGTGCCCCCCCTTGTGCCCCCCCTTGTGCCCCCCCTTGTGCCCCCCCTTGTGCCCCCCCTTGTGCCCCCCCTTGTGCCCCCCCTTGTGCCCCCCCTTGTGCCCCCTGTTTTCCTCCCCTCTCTCCGGGGTTGCTCCGTGCAGCCGGAGGGGAGCAGCAGCCCAGCTCAGGGCTGTCCTGCTCCTTTCCTCGCTCCCACCACCCCTTTTTCAGCAGTGGGAGCAGCCCCGTGTCCCCTCCACCAGCTCCCTGCAGGAGCTGCCCTGGCCACACCGCCTCAGCCTCTGCAGCCGGGACGCGTCCGTGGGGCTCGGCTGAGCTCGGAGACGCTCCCGCTGCGCCCAGTCGCTTTCCGCGGCGGCTGCTCCTCCGAGCTGGCAGGAGAAGAGGGATCAGGTGGCTCCGACAGCTCCGAGCGCCGCTCGCGGTGCCAGATTTACGGCTAATTTGATGCAGCATGTAAACAAGCCGGCCAGTGCCAACTGGCATTAACTGGCACTCGGGTGCTTCGCGAGGCTGCAGCACCGGGGAGAGGCGGCTCGGTGTCCTCGTCCCCCTGCCCCATGGGTTGGATGTCCCCCACCCCACCACTTGAATGTCCCCTGCCCCACAGGTGATGGGAGCAAAGCCCTGCCTTGGCTCCCCTCACCCTGCACCTCATTCCCCCCATGCAGGCATGGAGCTGCTCCTCACAGGGGTCCCACCGGTGCTGGTGGGGGGCAGCGGTGGGGTTTGCCCTCATCTGTCTCTTCCCCTCTCCAGGCCTGTCCGGGAACCCGACCGACCTGGAGAAGAGGCGGCAGGTCTTCGGGCAGAACTTTATTCCTCCCAAAAAGGCCAAGACGTTCCTGCAGTTAGTGTGGGAGGCACTCCAGGACGTCACGCTGATCATCTTGGAAATCGCAGCCATAATCTCCCTGGGCCTGTCCTTCTACCACCCTCCAGGCGGTGATAATGAACGTGAGTCCCTGAGGTCCCTGCAGCACGGTGGGGGACCCGTGGGAGCCACCGTGCCCAGCTGGGACAGGTCCTGTCTCTGGAAGGTCACCCCGTGGGTGCCTTCACCCTGGTGCAGATGGAGCAGGGAGATAATTCTGCTCACCTTTTAGGTGGTGGCATCTCGCCATCCTTGGCATGGTCCCATCCACATCCAGGGACCTGTGCTGATGGACGTGTCTGGGCACAGCTGTGATCACAACATGGCTCAGAGCTGTTCCTTGCCGCTCCCCTGAAAAGATGCAGAGAGACCAAGGGGTCTGTCTAGTCCAAGTCCCATGGGGCTTCTCTTTCGGTTTGGGCACGGAGGGACAAGGCTGGCTGTCCCCTGGTACCCACCCCCCCAACCAGGGAGTGCTCCTCCCAGCCCTGACACCCCGTGTGTGACTGAGCAACGGCGTTGGGCGAGTGTCTCCTCCCTGGCTCTGGTTCTCTGTATCGTTGGAGGACTCGAGCAGGGGCAGGGATCCGGCGGTGCAGGGAGACAGTGACTCACTCAAGGGTCACGCTGCGGAGGGAGGGCTGGGTGCTGCGGCTGGAAATAGAAGCCGGTTGTCCCGGCTCTTGGCCCAACCTCTGCCAAAAATGAAAAGGGAAAGAAAGAGGGGGAGCGAAAAAAAACCCAAATGCCTCTAGGGATGTTAAAACCCTCTCCTGAGAGCAGGGGAAGCCCTTGGACCAGCTCAGGGAGGAGTAAGTGTCTTCCAGGCTCTGCTCTGCAGTGTTACTCGGGGGAAAGCGGGTGTCTTGTTGTGCAAACGAGTTTCCTCCCTCCGCCCGCAGTGTGCGGCCAGTCGACGGGTGGTGTGGAGGACGAGGGCGAGTCGCAGGCCGGCTGGATCGAGGGGGCGGCTATCTTGTTTTCGGTGATCATCGTGGTGCTGGTGACGGCCTTCAATGACTGGAGCAAGGAGAAGCAATTCCGGGGCCTCCAGAGCCGCATCGAGCAGGAGCAGAAGTTCACGGTCATCCGCAAGGGACAGGTGATTCAGATCCCGGTGGCCGAGATCGTGGTGGGAGACATCGCGCAGATCAAGTACGGTGAGTGGAGGCGGCGGTGGCTGGGGTCTGTCCCTCCACCTTGGCAGCCTTGGTGGTTCCTCCTCTGCTTTGCCAGCCCTTCCAGGAGCGATGGGAGATGCTCCACTGACCTTGCTGCTTGCCAGCCTGGAGTTGGGCTGGCAGAGCTAAGCCAGGCTCCGCACACAGCTTTAGGGTCGCTTCAGCGACCTGCTGATCTCAAAAATTATTCATTTTCATGTCCTTGTTGGTGAACATCTCCTTAGCAAGGAGGAACGTGATCTCAGCAAGGAGCTGGAGCCCTTGGGCTAAGCTCCTCGTTCACTGGGGGATATGCTCATCCCATGCAGCTCCTGTCGGGAAGGAGGCTGGTCCAACGAGGTGTTCATCGGGCTTTTTTCCTTCCTCAGCGGGTGGATGATGGGATCATGTAATGGTTTGGCTGTATCGGGAGGCTTTGGGAAGGATGTGGTGTTGACTCAGTAAAACCAGATGGGGAAGCACTGTCTGATTGAGCAGAAGTCCTCCCAACGAACGCCTTCGTACATCAGTGAAGATTTTGGAGCTATTGGATATCATCTTAGAATACCCGTCTGTCTTATAATCCCCATCTGTTGCTTCTCCTTCCTCTGGATTTGGTCTGAGGCTGAGTCTTGAGTCCTTTTGCTGACACACGAAGCCTCCTCCTGGGATGGGGCAGGCAGGGGTGAGCTGCGGCTGCCCGGGCCGGGGCTGACCCCCCTCTGTGCTCCTCTCCTAGGTGATCTCTTGCCAGCAGACGGGATCCTGATCCAGGGCAATGACCTGAAAATAGACGAGAGCTCACTGACCGGGGAGTCAGACCAAGTCAAGAAATCGCTGGATAAAGACCCCATGCTGCTGTCAGGTGGGGATCCCGGGCGGCTCACGCTTGGTGATGGGTTTGTGCTGGGATGGAGGGATGGTTGCTCTCATGTCCCGGTGCTGGGGAGGAGATGGGAACTGCGTGCCAGTGTCCTGTCTCACCGTGGCCTTCCTGCTGTGCCAGGTACCCACGTGATGGAGGGCTCCGGCAGGATGGTGGTGACCGCCGTGGGTATCAACTCCCAGACGGGAATCATCTTCACTCTCCTGGGTGCGGGAGAAGGAGACGAGGAAAAGAAGGTGAAGAAAGGTAAGGAGAGCAACTGAACCTGCCTTTTTCCCTCCTTTTGCCTTTCTCCCTTTCCTGGGAAGCATCCACCGGTGTGCCACAAGCTACGCCCACACCCGTGGGACGTGGTTGTGTGTTAGTGCCCGTGAGCCAGGCAGGTACGGTGAGCTCTCCCCTTGGCCCGCAGCATGGGGACTGTGCTGCCTGAGGAAAGCCCCCCGTGCACCCAGACCTCTGCTCACCAGCTCTTTCAGACACGGCTCCAACTGTCTCCATCCAGCTGCAGCCTGGAGTTGCAGGGTTGGGGGGGATCGAGGCTCAGAGGGAAAAGTGGCTGATAGCGATGGCCTGCGGGGCTGCGGCACGGTGCTCGTTGCCCGCCCCGTGGTAGGAAGGTGAGTCCTGGTTGTCTGTAGGATGTTAGTAGCCCATCCAGAACCTTGAGGACTTTGAAGATCTCTGCTGGCGTCCCCTGAGCTCCCTGGGGAAGGCGGCGAGGCGCAGAGGATGGCAAGAGGGAGAGGAGGGGTGGTGGGCTGGGGGTGGAGGGTAGAGAGCAGCCAGGCAGGCTGAGCTGTTCCCGATCATGCTGGGACTCGAATGCTTTCCTGCCTCAGCTCTCACATCTTGCTGCTTATTCCCCTCCTCTGTGCCAGTTCCAATACCAGCTTTAAAGCCAGCATTGGTACAAGTCAGGCTTGGGAAGCTCCTGCTCTCCCCCGTGTCCCCGCAGCCCTGTTCAGCAGGTCTGGGCTCACTGGGAGCAGCCGCAGGGAGCTGGCAGGAGGGAGCTGCTGGCTGGCATCGCTGGCTGCGCCGGGGAGCCCTTCCCGGGAGGCGATGCCAGGCGGGGGGGGAGACTCACCAGGCCTCTCCTGGCAGCTGTTCCGGCTTCGGGCTGCGTGTGCGCTGGGTTTGGTGGCTGTGGAGCTCTTGGGGTTTAGCTGCCAGCTTGGAGGTGGGAGGACGGGGTGAGCCGTGGGAACGGCACTGCTGTGGGAGCTGAGCAGCAGCTCGCCAGGCGCCCAGGCTCGGTGTTTTCCCAGCCTTCAAGCTCTGTCGCTCAGCCCCACAGCGCACCCAGCTCTGCGCCTTGCAGCCCTCTGTTTGGGAGCAGAGTGGGGCAGAGGGCTTCACCGGCCCGGCCCGCACCGTGGTGCTGGGGGATGATGGGCACAAGGTGTATAAACCCCTTCTCACTCAGGGCTTGTTTAGACTGGAGCAGCCCTGTGCTCCCTGTGTTGTGTGAGGATCCCCACGTGCAGACCTTGCCCACCACAGAAGTGGGGAGCAGAGCTCCCCACGATGGGCGTAGTGCTGCCCGCAGTGGGGGACAAGGCTGAGCCTCCTGGGTGGATCTGCTCGCACCCACTGGCAGCAGGAGGTCGGGAGCACTGGTGCTCGGCACGTGCTGCATGGAGGGCAAGCTCTGCTAGATGGTTTCTTCTCCCCGAAGGTCTGAGACACCACTGGCACCCTTTGAAGCACTGACCGGGGTTGTAGCGGGTGCTTTGGAGGTGGGGAAGTCTGAAGCCTTGGGGACGGGGTGCCCGGGGGTGACCTCCCCAGTGCCACGAGCTGTGGACCAAGGCACGAGGGGTGACTGCGGGGTGCTGAGCCCTGCGCACGGATGCTGCGGGAGAGGTGTGCGGCCCCTCGGAGCAGGGCTGGCCCTGGGCTGGCCCACCAGCCGGACGGTGAATGTGGGTCCACGTGCTCAGCCCTCCACCCTTTCTCTCTTTGAACAGGTAAAAAAACCGGAGCCCCCGAAAATCGCAACAAAGGTAACCAGCCTCTCCATCCTTTGAACCAGCACCACACTAACTACCGAGCATTCCTCCTTCCTTCCTTCCTTCCTTCTTCTCATCAGTCTGTGCTCTTTGCTGCTCCGGCGGGACTCTCGCCTCGTTGTCCTGGGAGAGCGTGCAATGGTCCCACAGCCGCTGGCCCCGGCGTGGCATCGCGGTGCCCTCCGGCACCCCACCACGGGGCTCTGTGTAGCTGGGATGGGGCTGGCTGCCTTCCCCCATGGCCACGTTGCCCCTGCGTGGGGCAAAGCCTTTGTGCAGGGAGGACAGGGCTCTTCCAGCAGCCTGGACCATTGGCAGAGCATCCCTTTGTCAGGGCAAACTTCATCCATGTTGACATGAGCCGCAGCCGTGAGCTGGTGGCTCTGAAGCCCTTGTGCCTGTCAGAAGCCATCCCTTTGTAGGGTTTGTGTTTGGGCACGTCTCGGGGAGAGCTGTGGGTCCCCTCCTGCTGCTCCCAGGATGAAATGTCCCCCGGGGCCTGGCCAACGCGACGGTTGCACCCTCTCCTCCCATGGCCTCGACTCCGTGAGCGTCTCCTCGCCAGTGTTTCTCACACTGTTCTTTGCAGGCTGTGGAGGAAGCCCATTTCTGCACCTCTCTCCACCTCTTTCTCTCTCTTTCTCTCTCCTCTCAGCAGTTTGAGTTTCCCTCCTTCCCGTCAGACTGTGTCCGGGTGCTTGTTTTGTCCGTGTTGGGTTTGTTGTAACCGTGGAGGTGTCCGATGTGGAGCTGCCGTGAGCTCCGGGGTGTCTCGAGCCAGCGAGCGGTGGCAGCCGGGAGGGGACAGGTCCTGGGGTGTCCGCAGGCAGCTGTGGGGCCACTGGTGCTCCTCCAGCCCCTCTTTCCATCCCTCTCCAAAACTTCCAGCTGACCTGGGTCTCCCTGGTGCAGATCTTCAGCTGGGTTAGACCAATTACAGCAACTGAAAGCCTGGCTGTCTCGAATCCTAAAAATGTGAGGGATGGCTCAGGGCTGGGATTCACGGAGCTGGCTCACTCCTCTTCAACCTCCATCTGAATTTCTAACCGTCCCCCTCCATCTCACCCCCTCAGTCGCTCCCCTGGCAAGTGGTTCCTGCTGACCTGCCCACAGGGCACTGCAGAGGTGGCACTGGGAGGGAGTGGGGATGCTCATCAGGGGTCTGGGGGGGACCAGAGCCTCTCTGGGGTCAGCCCAAAGTGCTCCCCATCTGCTGCAGGGTGTAAAGCAGCCCGCAGGGGAGGCTAGAAGAGACCTGCCTGCACCCCAAAGCCTGGCCAGAGGGTTTCCTGCAGTGCTGCCTCAGAGGTGTGACCGGTGCAGGGGTCACATCGCCAGTGTCAGCTCTGAGGGCCCTTTATCCGTGGGGCTGGGGTAGATGGCAGAGAACTGCCCCGCAAAGAGGTGGCAGGCCCCGGAACACAAGGTTTCCATGTGCTCGGATGCGTGTGTCGTTGGGAATGGTTCTTGTTCTGGGTTTTCTCTCTCTCTCCCACCACCATCTTTCTCAGTGGTGTCCTACAGGTTTTCCTGGTCTCTCTCCTGTTCACACGTGGTGTCTTATTTTGCCCTGGGCTGTAGCTAAAACTCAGGATGGTGTGGCCTTAGAGATCCAGCCCCTGAAGAGCCAGGAAGGGGTGGAAAATGAGGAGAAGGAGAAGAAGAAGGTGAAGGTGCCCAAGAAGGAGAAGTCCGTGCTGCAAGGGAAGCTCACGCGCCTGGCAGTGCAGATCGGGAAGGCAGGTGAGTGGTGGCCAAGCACGAGCCGTCACCCCAGAGCTCTTGCTGGAAGTGGCGTGGGAAGAAGAGACTGTCCCCTTCCCCTGCATCCCCTCACCTGCCCCTCTGCCTCTTCTCCCCCCAGGGCTGATCATGTCGGCCATCACGGTCATCATCTTGGTGCTGTACTTCGTGATCGACACGTTTGGGGTGCAGGGGCGGCCCTGGCTGGCGGAGTGCACCCCCATTTACATCCAGTACTTTGTCAAGTTCTTCATCATCGGTGTCACCGTGTTGGTGGTGGCTGTGCCTGAAGGGCTCCCGCTGGCGGTCACCATCTCCCTGGCCTACTCCGTGAAGGTGAGACCACGATGCAGTGGGGTCACTGGGAGCATGATGGGGCAATTCAGGCTTTTGGCTCTGACCTTCCTGGTCCTGGTGCCTGTCGCAGAAAATGATGAAGGACAACAACCTCGTGAGACACTTGGATGCGTGTGAGACCATGGGCAACGCCACTGCCATCTGCTCGGACAAGACGGGCACGCTCACCATGAACCGCATGACCGTGGTACAGGCCTACGTGGGGGACACCCACTACCGCCAGATCCCCGACCCTGAAGCCATCCTGCCCAAGATCCTGGACCTCATAGTCAATGGTGTCGCCATCAACTCAGCCTACACGTCCAAGATTCTGGTGAGCTGGAGAACCACAACCTCGTGTCCCATCCTGCTCCCATCTTGCCATACCCAGGTTTGGCATTGCTTTTCCTTTCGTTTTTCCTCTCCAGCCACCCGAGAAGGAAGGGGGGCTACCCCGGCAAGTGGGGAACAAGACCGAGTGCGCCCTGCTGGGTTTTGTGCTGGACCTGAAGCAGGATTACCAGGCTGTGAGGAACGAGGTGCCGGAGGAGAAGCTCTACAAGGTCTACACCTTCAACTCGGTGCGCAAGTCCATGAGCACGGTGCTGAAGAACGGCAACGGCAACTTCCGCATGTACAGCAAGGGAGCCTCCGAGATCATCCTCCGCAAGTAACCGGCCTCCCTCGCTACGCTCGTCCTCTCCTCGTCCCGTGGGCTTTAGGGTCTCAATGCACCGCAGAGCCGTTCTGGGGGGCTGCGGGGTGGAGGGTGCCCAGCCGCTGTGGAGCGGGGAGGTGGCTATCAGGAGATGCTGCCATGCAAAGTCTGACTATTTTAGGGTGGCTTTGGGGGAGCTGTGGGTGAGGGGGATGCCCCCGTTTTGCAGATGGGGAACGTGGGTGATGGGGAGCAGATCACAGAGCTGGCAGCATGTGCCACCGCCGCTCTCCCTCACCCTCCACCCCGGTCCTGCGTTAGGTGCACCAGGATCCTGGACAAGAACGGTGACCCGCGAGTGTTCAAGGTGAAGGACCGGGATGAGATGGTGAAGAAGGTGATAGAGCCCATGGCCTGCCACGGGCTGCGGACCATCTGCCTGGCCTTCCGTGACTTCCCGGCTGACGCCGAGCCGGACTGGGACAGCGAGAACGAGATCCTGACTGACCTGACCTGCATCGCTGTGGTTGGGATAGAGGACCCTGTGCGGCCAGAGGTACTGCACCCCAGCTCTGCCCTGGCTCTCCTCCACCCCAGCCCCGTTCCTGGGCCAGGAGCCCCTTTCCCTGCTGCTCAGGACTACAAGCCCCTCCTGAAAGCACAAGCAGCTCCTCTGCATCCGTCCCTGAAGTGCCCCACACTACCAGCTCCCTGCTGCTGGCATTTCTCTCTCATACCTGGACAAAATGACCTGGTGACAGGCAGTTTCCCCCCAAAGTTTCCCCCCAACTGCTACCAGGGGTCTGTGCACAAGCCAGACTGGTTCCACACGCAGTTGGAGACACCACGTAGGGGTGACAGAGGGGTGCTGGAGAGGGACAGGGCTGATCTAGCTGGTTTCTCCCTTGCAGCTTGCTGCCCCCCTCTGCCTCCGCCGCGGGGGTGACGGGCTGGCAGCTGGGCTAATGCAATAAGCCCTCTGATACCTGCCTCGTGATTACATTTTGGAGCTTGCCCCTGCGCTCCTGCCTTGCTCGCATCTTTCCTGATTAGATGTTCAAGTATCTGGGTCTGGGAATTGCATTACAGATGCCCCGTCTGCACCGGCTCTGGAGGCCGTTGATTCAATTTGCTAATTTCTCACTAATATCCTCTTCCCCCACCGCTCCCTAATAGATAAACCCATTAGCGCAGCAACGTGCTGCCGGAGCAGTGCGGCGGGCTCGGGTGAAATGCCTCCGCTGTGATGGATCACCGGGCCGTGCCTTGGCACACCGTGGTGGGCCAGGGAGGGGGCGGTGACGTTGCCTTCCCCTTGGGGCCGGGGCTGGAAGATCTTGCGCTGTCTGTGCCGGAGGAGCCGCTCTGGACACGCGTGCAAGTCTGGCTGGAGCCGCGGCGAGGGCAGGAGGCTGCGGTGCAGGAGCAGCTGGCAGCGAGCAGGGGCAGGCGTCCTCTCCGGTCCCCAGTGGCTTCCCCCCTTGCCCTGGGGATAAAGGCTATGCTTGTTCTGGGGGGGCAGTTTTGGGTTCAGCATCTCGTCCCTGGTGCGAGCACCGAGCTGAGCTGCGGGTGGATGCAGGTTCCTGACCCCACCAGGGCCCTTTCCAGGCCCTTCTAGGGAGGGGTACCCAGTGCCAAACCTGAGCACCCTGCCCTGCCCGTCTGCCTGCCCCCCCCCGACTCTGTCCTTGTCCTCCAGGTGCCAGATGCCATCCTGAAGTGCCAGCGTGCGGGGATCACCGTCCGGATGGTGACAGGGGACAACATCAACACTGCCCGCGCCATCGCCACCAAGTGTGGCATCCTGCTGCCAGGGGAGGACTTCTTGTGCCTGGAGGGGAAGGAGTTCAACCGCCTCATCCGCAACGAGAAGGGAGAGGTGGGAGAGCAGCCCTGGGTCCTGCTGGGCAGCGGGTGTGGGTGGTTTCTGGGGGGTCCCTACCCTTTCTCACATGTGCCTTGTCCTGCAGGTGGAACAGGAGCAGCTGGATAAGATCTGGCCCAAGCTGCGTGTGCTGGCCCGCTCCTCCCCGACAGACAAGCACACGCTCGTGAAAGGTGGGCGCCTGCCAGCTCTCCCAGCTGCTGCCTCTCGCCAAAGGGTCTCCTTCTGCTCTGCCCGGGTGCTTTTGCAGCGTAACCTGTGCTGGGAGCCTGCCCTCGGGGCGTATTTTCTCTGAACTGCTTGTCCCTGTTTCAGGAATTATCGACAGCACCGTTGGTGACCAGAGGCAGGTGGTGGCCGTGACTGGGGACGGGACCAACGATGGCCCAGCTCTGAAGAAAGCTGATGTTGGCTTTGCCATGGTACGGAAGGGCGGTGGGTTTTCCCCTGGGGTGGCCTTTGCTCTCCAGGCTGAGAAACTAATGGCACACTTGGCTGTCCTCAACACTTAAATTCCTTCTGGACTGGTGAAACTCTCCTCCAAATCTACAGGATGGCTTAAAAAGAAAAAAGAAACCTTCCTTGGAGGTTTGATTTAATTCTCGTGAACTTTATAGGACTATTAGCAAAAGATTGATGGGAAGCAACATACCGTGGGGCTCCCTGCCCCATGTGCAGGATCAGACCCTGGCCAGGCGTGGGGCTTCGCTGGGTGCTGTGCTTGGGTCTCCAGCGAGTGGGGCTCAGATGGGTTCCCATCACAGATGGGTCTTGCAAATCTCAAGAGAGCTTCTCTGGGAGAGCACCAGGGAACCGGTGTGTTACTGGGCATCGCTTCGGTGCATTTAATTAGTGCAAAGCGAGCGCCTCTGTGTGCCGGCGGCGAGGAACGCAGCGAGCCCCGCTCCTGCAGTGCAGGCTGTGCCTTCTGAGAGGCTGCGGGTGACTTTGGGGAGGCTGAGGGCAGCCCTGCTCGCTGCGGGGCTGCATCCACCTCGGACGGGGCAGAAGGCACCAGGAGGGCGCCCATGTCCCCTGGCATAAGGAGGAAGCCGCGCTTATAAGCTGTTCCCCAGTTTCTCTGCGCTGTGGCCCCTGTCTGGGGCACGCAGAGCGACAGGCTGAAAAGCTGCGCTGACCCAGAGCCCCGCTGGGGTCTGTCCTTGAAGGCGTCCCTGCTGTGGAGCCTCCGCTCTCTCGGGTGCGTTGGCGCAGCCGCATCAGCACTCGCTGTCAAACGTAGGACTGGCACCGGCTCCGCTGGCTCCGGCGGACTTTTCTCTCGGGGCTGTTTTTGGGAAGAAGTGGAGCCGGGTGGACAGCGAGCGTGGAGCTCGCTCGTGACTCACCCCATCGCTCTCTCCCTGGTCCTCAAGGGCATCGCGGGCACGGACGTGGCGAAGGAGGCTTCGGACATCATCCTGACGGACGACAACTTCACCAGCATCGTCAAGGCGGTGATGTGGGGACGCAACGTCTACGACAGCATCTCCAAGTTCTTGCAGTTCCAGCTGACCGTTAACGTCGTGGCTGTGATCGTGGCCTTCACGGGCGCCTGCATCACGCAGGTACGGGGCTCAGCGGGAGGAGAGCGGAGGCTCCTGTGAAACAGGGAGTGGAGAGAAGGGTGGTTTTGGTGGTGTGACGTGTTCTCCCCCGTCTCGCTGCAGGACTCTCCCCTGAAGGCCGTCCAGATGCTGTGGGTGAACCTGATCATGGACACCTTCGCCTCCTTAGCCCTGGCCACGGAGCCCCCGTCCGAGTCCCTGCTGCTGCGCAAGCCATACGGCCGCAACAAGCCGCTCATCTCCCGCACCATGATGAAGAACATCCTGGGGCACGCTGTGTACCAGCTAACTATCATTTTCACGCTGCTTTTTGCGGGTGAGCTTTGAGGCCCCAAGAAACGGCGGGGGGAAGGAGAGGAGCAGGGTCCCAGCACTGCCTCGTGAGCCACCATCCCTCCCCAGTGTTGGGGACCCTCATTCGTAGCTGTCACTTGGTGACCTCACGTTGGCCAGGACGTTATTTAATGGATGGGAAGCGGAGGGGTGATAAGGAGAGGATTTTTTGCTCTAGAGCTCACGGGGTGCAGAGAGAGTTTTAGCCGGGGAAGCAGCTTTTAAGCATTTTTAAGGAAATAAGGGTTTGGTGGAGCTTGCATGGGGGACTCCACCTGGGTCAAGGGATCTTCAGCAAGACCCTGGGATCCTAATTCCACTTCCACCAGTGCAGAGCAGAAGTAAGGAGCAGGATCTCATCTTCTCCTCTCTTCCCTGCCCTTCCCCATCCCCTCCCCAAACCCCCTTGCCTGCTTAGGGGAGAAGTTTTTTGACATCGACAGTGGCCGGAACGCCCCGCTCCACTCCCCCCCCACCGAGCACTACACCATCGTCTTCAACACCTTTGTCATGATGCAGTTGTTCAACGAGATCAACGCACGCAAGATCCACGGGGAGAGGAACGTCTTTGAGTCCATCTACCGCAACCCTATCTTCTGCACGGTGGTGCTGGGGACGTTTGCAGCTCAGGTGAAGCTGCGGGAACAGCGTGGGAATAAGATGGTTGGGCTGGGAGGGGACCATGCTGCGAGCAGGACCTGTGTCTGCTGCGGTCACTGCCCACAGTTCTGTTCTGTCCCCTTATTCTTCTCTAGCAGTTTCTTGGTGACACAAAACCTGAATATTGGGGTCTAAGAGTGTGTTGGGAGGTACCAGGGGTGGCCAGCCAGCTGGTGTCCTGTAAAATTACTAGCCTAGATGTGAGGTCCTCACTTCTCTCGTGATCCCAGGGAAGGCAGGGGGAAGATCCGTGGCTGTAGGGGACCTTTTCATCACGTGGCTGTGCTGTGCAGCCCTTGGAGCTCCCCAGTGTGTGACCTGTTCTCTCCTGTGCTGTAGATCATCATTGTGGAGTTTGGTGGGAAGCCGTTCAGCTGCTCTGGGCTCACCCTGAGCCAGTGGTTCTGGTGTATTTTTATTGGAGTGGGAGAGCTCCTCTGGGGCCAGGTAAGAGCCAGTCTGAAAAAAATACCACATGCCTCCATGCCACGGCGTGCTCGCAGCCCAGCCTGCCTTTCCCTTCCCGCTGCCTCGCTGCCCTTGTTCTCCCCCATATTTATTCGAGGCAGCCTTGGAAGGGGGAGATGCTCCATCCCAGTACCACACCACCAGTAAAGAGAGGAGCTTGCTAACCTTCTCGCTCCCACCCTGCTTGCAGCGGGGCACATCCAGCAGTGGCATGTCTCGGCTGCATCCTGGCATCTCTCAGCTGAGCCCTGGCAGCTCGCTGCAGGAATGTTCCCTCTTGGTCCAGGCTGGTGGTGGGCTCCGTGCTGCCATAGGCTGCAGGCTAAGGAGCTGCTCTCTCCCTGCCTCTCCCCAGCTGATCTGCACTGTCCCAACCAGCCACCTGAAGTTCCTGAAGGAAGCTGGGCACGGCATCACCAAGGAGGAGATCCCAGAGGAGGAGCTGCCTGAAGACGTGGATGAGATTGACCATGCTGAAATGGAGCTGCGGCGCGGGCAGATCCTGTGGTTCAGGGGTCTCAACAGGATACAGACACAGGTACTGGGGGGCAGTGGGTACTGTGGGGCTCTTCCTTCTCTCTCTCTTTCTTTCTCTCTTTCTCCCCAGGGGCTCTGTCTGGAAAGAGGTGACGGCTGCTGCCCGGAGGATGCCATTGCCTCCTGGGCGAGACTTCTCCCACCACCTGTGCCTTTCTGGGTCTGCCCTGGCTGGGGAACCAGGACAGCCTGGCTTTCGGGGACAGCTCGGGGCAGGGGGAGGAACCAGGCTGTTCTGATGCAGAGTGTGGTGTCCTGCAGCCCGAGGCCAGGCTGGTCTGCAGGAGGGTGGATGCGCTGCTGATGGGCACCTCGTGCAGCAGAGGAAGGGGCTTGGAAGCTGTGGGGGGGCCACAGAGCTGCCTGGGCTCTTACCGAGTTGGGCAGCGAGTGGGTGAGCGTTGAAGCTGCTCTCGGTCGCTGCTGGGACGCTGCTCCCAGTGGGGAAGGTGCCCAGGAGGGATCTGCCTGCGCGAGACCCTCTCTGGTCTCACTCCTCTGCTCCACTCCATCCTTCTCAATGGCCCTTTGGTCAAGGGCTCTTGCCACCCCTCCCTGCCAGCTCTCCGGGCTCCTTGCCTGGAGCTCTTGGCCCCGTAGCAGAGAATGGGAGGTGAATCTATCTGTTAATATGGTTTTTACATCAGCTGTTTCTCCCTGACTCATTTTTTCCTGAAAGGGTGTTGTTTTCCCCCCTGACCTGGTGGCTGGGCAGGGCAGGGAGAGCTCCCTGCAGCGAGGTCACTGCCCCTCGTCTTCCCTCGAGGCCTGGGCAGAGCTGCCCCATGGAGGAAAGCTGTAGGTCCCCAGTGGCCCCTGGCATTCAGGGCTGCTTTGTTCTCCTCCTCTGGCCCTCCAGCAAATGGAGATAACCAACCTGGCCCAGCCAGGCTGCGAGCACAGCAGCCGTGTTGTGCCATGATAACTTTGCTTCTCCTCGGTGAGATGTTGCCTTGATGGTTTCAAGGTGGGGTTCAGCTGTGGTTCCCCGCCGTGGTGAGCGGTGAGGGGCAGCTGGGCTCTTCTTGGGAGCCCAGGGCGGTGCTGGTCGCTGGTGCTGGGGAGGCTGAGCTGCCGGCTCAGTCTGGCTCATTCGCATGCAAGATGTGCTGGGAGCACTGGGCCGTTTTGGAAGTGGTCCACGTGTGTTGGAGGCCTGGTGGGTATGAATGGCTGCAGTACCAGCAGCCAGGCATGCCGCTGGGGTTGAGCCCAGAGCCCCCCAGATACTTCTCCCTGCGGCCGTGGTGGACCTGGGTTGAAACAGGCTCTTGCAACATGAAGAACGCTCCCAGACGTTGGCACGTCCTAGAGCCTCTTTAGTGACTCCTTCCCTGGCTGCGGTACCCGGCACGTCGAGCAGAGCAGCCGGCAGGTCCAGCCCGAGCATCTTGAGGGCTTCTGTCCTGAGTCCGTGTCTTAAGCAAGAGCACAGGGCTCTCCACCACGGGCCAGCCTGGTGTGCTGGGGAAAAGAGGGTCCCTCCGTGGAGGGAGATCAATCTGCAGGGTGTAACATAGCTCCAGGGTGAACCAGAGCTGCACGTGGGTCTGGAGAAGGTGTCCCTTCTCAAGGAGCTGTGCAGCCAGGGCGGGCTGCGTGCTGTGCCAGTGGGCTGGCTGGCACGGGGCTGGGGACAGTCCAGCTGCAAAGTGTCTGGGAAGCCACGGTGGCACCCGGATGCTGCTCGGTTCCTCCGGCCTCGGTGCACATCCACAGAGCAACTGTGGCCCACCAAGGGTGCTGCTTCCTTGCTGCGTCCCTGCCCACCACTACCAGCTCCGCTTCTGAGCCCTCTGCCGAGCCGTGGTCCTGGGACAGAGGCTGGAAACGTCTTCCAGCCCGGCCGGCTGCCATGGGAGCTGTGGGTGCGTGGTGTGTCCCAGGATTCAGCCTCTCAAGCGTACGTCCCGTGGGGCTGAGGGACCAGAAACCCTTTCCCAGTGCAGTTTTCTGGAGCACCAGCTGCCAGCTCACACCTCTGCCCGCCCTCTCTCTTCCTCTGCTCCTCCTGCAGATTATCGGGGTAACCCAAGGTGTTTCCTCTGTCACTCCCTCCTACCACAGTCTCTCTCTTGGTGGTGGGACAAACCCTGACCCTCCCGTGCCTGCGAGAGCAGGGCAGAGGCTGGGAGCTGACCTCTCTGCTCCCAGAAACATCAGCCGAACCCGGTGTGGGTTTACGGGAGCGTGGGGTGGGGGGCTCTCTCCTCCCCACCTCTCCGTCCTCCTTCTTCCTGTCCGTGTGTGTCTGCCCAACCTCCCTGCTCCCCTCCACCCCTGACCCCTCTCCCTGTCTCTGGCCGGGGCGACGCTATCTCACTCTCTGGTTCTTTGCAGATGGACGTAGTTTACACATTCCAGACCGGCGCCTCCTCTTTGCAGGGAGCCCTCAGGAGACAGCCTTCCATCGTGAGCCAGCACCACGATGTAAAAAATGTTTCTAGCCCAACCCATGTAGCTCTTTCCTCCGTCAATTCCACTCCCACCACTTCTGCTGTTGCTGCTGCTGCTGCATCTCCTCCTGCGGGCAGTGAGTGATAGTCTATTACAATGCATGACTTCTAATAACCACAGAGAGCACCTGCACCAACCTAACCCAGCCTGTTCTCTCTCCGTCTCAACCTTGACTCGCACACTCATTTCTCAAATAAAGGATGGGGCGGGAGAGCGTTTAAAAAACCCCAGGTTTTTGCTGTTGCATCTTTAACAAGTTTACAATACTTTCTGGTCCTTCCCGCCCCCCATTCCTTGTTGCTCCCTCCATTTTTTACCTCTTCTCCTCCTTTGCAGGACTGACATATGAGTCCACCCTCCTGAGGAGTGTAAAAATTGGCGATTCTTGTTAAAAGAACCGTGTGTTCACGAGCAACTAAAAGCATTGCTGTGAAAAGGGCACGCTGCGCCCAAAAGCTGCCGTTTCTCTCTGCTGCGGCTCTACCCAGCTCCGGGGTGCCCCAGGAGGGCAGGGATGGGCAGAGGTGTTGCTTTACTGAAGCTGTAAAGCTGTTTGGAGGCAGAGTGGCTGCTCGGACCTTCCCACAGCAGTTAGTGTCCTACCGGGGTCGGCTGAGCGGCGGTCATGGGCTGCCTGTGTGCCCTCTGCCTCGTGCACGCGTGTGAGAAGGAGTGTTTGCTCCTGCCTTGGTTGAGAGCAGCCGGTCACCGTGGCTCAGCTGGCTGGTGGTGCCGCATCGGAGCTGCTCGGAGCCGCTCACGCGCTGTTTCAGAGCTGGCTTGTAAGCAAGCAGCCTCCCCGTCCCACCTTGCATGCGGTGCGAGACGGAGCTGAGCGAGCCCGCGCACACGAGCGTGCCCTTTGCTGCCCTGGAGCTCCGCGGGGACGGTGCGGGGCTCCGCCGGTCCCCCGTCGTAGCCGGAGCATCGCTGCCCCGTTGCAGCGCCTCGTCGGTGCCCAGCTTGTTCTGCACGTGCTGGTCCTCGGTGTATACGCAGAGACACGCGACTCTCTGCATGAAAATGGAGATGGAAAACGTGGCCCTGCTGAGCAGCAGCGGCAAAGCTGGATCCTGGATCGAGCGGTGGGTTTCCAGACCAAAGAAAAGCCCTCTCTGGTGCAGTGCCCCTCTCCGTGTTCATTGTGAGCTGCATGTACGGGGTTGTGAGCACGGGAGCGTGAATTCTCTCTGCAGGGCTGTGCCAGGCTATGAGTAGGTAGTGTATCTTTCCCGGATAATTGGCTTTTTTTTATTACACAGTCATTTTCTGTGTTCTCCTCTTATTAAAGAAACACCCTTGGTGACTTTTTGAATAGCTTTCAGTCTCCACTGTTTATGCACTGTGGGAGAGAAGAGAGAATTTCTGATAATTTTGTTTTCTCTCTCTTTAGCTGACACTGATGCTTGAAATTTATTTTGTTTAACCCCAATGTTTCTGAAGCAGCGCCGCTGCCTTCTGTTCCTGACTGCATCTGTGCACCACCAAGACTTTCTAATCGGAAGAAAACCTGTTTATAAAGGTGCCTCAGGGTAGTTGGCTTGGATGGACAAGACCAAAATGCAGGTTTTTTGCAGTCTATGAATTAATGTTCTCCCTGGTTTGCAGCAATAGCTAACTTGGATAGCTTGTGCCCTTCCAGGCAGCAAAAAAACTTACCAGAAGCTAACCCAGGTTGCTAAGTCTTCCCTCTATTTTCTGCCTAGACTCTTCTCTGTTTCTCTCTGCTGCTTCTCTTCCCTCTCTCTCAAAGCTCCACTTCCCCCCGTACAGATTAATGGTGTCCCTCTGTCTTCACTTCCATGGGATGAGTTCTCCAGGGCTGGACCTCGGCAGCTCTGCCTGCTCTGTCCCTGTCAGAAGAGAGGGAGGTCTCGGGAATGACCCTCAGGAGATGGTTTGCAGAGCTGAGCTAGTCTCCTCTGGGGGTTTTGTCCTGGTTTGAGGGAGCTGGGCAAAGCAAACCGGGGGTCAGTGGTGGAGCTGATGCTGGTGTCATGCAGAAGATGTGATTTCCACCTCCGTGGGAGCGGTGGGGTTTGCCCAGCACATGGCGGTGCTGCAGTGATGGTGTGAAATGAGAATAAATTCCAAGCTTGGAGGTTCTGCAGGTTGTGAAGGTTTCAGGTGGAGAGCAGGCGTGAGCCTGGCCGTGGGCAGGGAGGCAGGTGGGCTTTCAGCTTGGCTGGGAGGATTTCATTGCTGCTTGCACTGCCTGGCTCATTCAAAACCCATTTCCTTGCTGTTAAGTTCCTTTGACAAGGGAACAGCTGAATTAATTTCACAGCAGTTGCTGACAGAGATGTTTAACTGGAAGTAAGAAAATCTGAGGAAAGCTGCAGCAGAAGTTAGGGGTGGAGCCGAAGGCAGTGATGTGGTAGATAGGGTCTGGGCTCACCATGGCTTGAGGTGGTGGGGCAGAGAGGGCTTCTGTGAAGCTACTCCTTCCCCTGAGCTTGTACTAGGCTGACCACCTAGTTGCTTTGGCAGTCACCTAGGCTCTTGTTAGCTTGTCCAGGTTGGTTATACTTGGTTTAGTTGGTTTTGCAGACTGCATTTTAGGGGTCAGTGATTGCAGTTGCTGTTCTCAGGATGTTGATGATGTGACAGGTTATCAGTCTTGGTAGAAGGTGGCCTGCTTGGTGGTTTCCCTTGTCCTGTGCATTCACATTAAAGACTGAATTTATCCAGGAACTTACTGTGGGTGTTAGTGCAGCAAACACAGCTCTGAATTTCTGTTCCCAGCTACAGAAACTTTCCATTTTCACAGGCCAGCTGGTTCTCCAGCATCATTGGGGGTACCTGGCCCACACTCATCTCCTCATGAGTGTCTTGTCATCCAGCTCACGTGTGTGCATGCCGGTCCATGTGGGCGTGCAAGAGGTGGCTTGTTTTTCTAGCTGGGATGTGCTGAGCCTGTGCCAGGGGGATGCCACGTTGCTGCCCCATGTGGTGCAGCACCATCTTTCTGAGTCAGATGGAGAGCGGACTCAGACGGGCATCCCTCATAAGAGGGGAACCCTGGAACATGCTGCAGGTAAAACCTCCAGGGTTCCAGGCACGAGGCAACTTCTCTGGTCTGGTTTTGTGAGTGCTGTTTGTGCTGAGACCGAAGATCCCTGGGAGGCTCTCACTGGCTGTGCTGGTTGGTGACTTCCCTCCTAGCCTGCCTATGTACCAAACCGAGGTGGACAGTTTAACCCAGCTCATCTCACCAGGAAGAGGGGCGTCGTCTCTGTTCACCCACCAGATCTGCAGCCCGTCCACAAAGAAGTGGCAGAACACACGCGTATATTTGCCTCATCAGCTTGCGAGGGGGTACCTGAACCATTCTCCCTCCAGCAGCTCTGCACGTTCTCCACTCCCTCAGCTGGCAGCTGAATGCTGGGGAGGCTCTCCAGGTGGAGGAGCACCCCTTTTGTGGGATCTGTGGATCTCCTCCCTTTTGTGCCCCAGCTTCAGTCCACAGGGACACCATGAGAGCAGGCAGGGGACATGGGTGGGGACTGGGTTCCTTGGGTGCTGGGAGCAGGTGGAGGTAGCTCATGAGTAGCAGTGCTGCTTCCATGGGGCAGGAGACAGAGCAGGACCACTGGCACTGCTATGGGGAGGTGTCACCGACTTCCCTGCTGCGCCCAGCATTGCTAACAAAGTCTTACGGTGGTCTGGGGGCAGCTCCTTCCAAGAGGAAGAGTTGAGCAGACCAGATCAAAAACTTCTGTTGCTTCCATAAAACACACGAGAGCTTGTGCAAGATGCTTGGTCCCTGCTGACAACTTCTGTCAACAGCTTCCTCCTCTATAAAGGGAGGAGATGGCTCAGTTCCCAGGTGACTGGGAGGCTGCTACGAGCCAGGAGGGTGCTGGTGTGACCTGTGGCAGCAGGATGAGGGAACCTCTGGAGAGAGGCAACATGCTGGGTCTGACCTGAAGGAGTCAGCGGGGTGAGAACATCAGTGTAAGACACAGCGGAGCAACCTGAGAGATGCTTCGGAGGGCACTGCGTCATGGGTAGCTCTCGGCTTTGCAGTAAATGGCAAAGCCACGTGTGTGATTTCACCAGGTCCTCTAAGGCTTGGGAGACCTTCAGCTGCTCAGTCTGTTGGCTCTGCTTCAAAAGCCCACATACTGCATCGCTCTCCTTCAGTTTATGCCTTTTGACGTCTTCTGAGTGATTATAGCCCCGAGTCATCCACGAGAGCGGGAGCGCTCTGCCGCACCCGAGGTGCACATGTTGGCTGTCTCACGTATGCCAGCGTCTGCCCTGGGGTGGAGGGGTCTGCTGCAGCCCCACGGCGCTGCTGCCTCGTGCCCCTTCATTCGCTGGATCGGACCCTTGTCACCCATCCGACCGAACAACTGTGACTTGGCTGCAAGGGAGGGCGAGAGCTGGAGGAGTTCAAGGCTGGATTTCCAGAGGAACTGGAGGAAGCAGTGAATCCACTGCTAGTCACCATCCAGGCTCATTTCCAGACCTCTCCCTCCCCATGCAGTGGGGGTAGCAGAGCCATACCCTGGTTGTCCAAACTGGGCTCTGGATCTCCTGGCTGTCATGTGTTGAGCCTGGCTTTTGGTGCTGCTGACAGCCTGTGGGTTTTACAGGAGCGGTGCGTGGCCAGGCTTGCTAGCAAAGGTTGAGATTGTTTTCCGTGCAGAGCATCCAAAAGAGTTATCTGCCTTTGGAAACCGCTGGGTCATCTTCAGCATGTCGGTGTAAGGAAGGACCCAGAGCTCCAGCCCAGGATCCAGGTGGCAGCCAGATCACACAGATCTGGCTTCCCTCGTGCATGTTTAGCTGGGTCTGGTTTTACTGGTCATGGCATCCACTTGGACCTACTGCTTCACATGGGCTTGAAAAGTTTGTGACACCTTTTTAAAGCCCATTCCTTTCTATAGGTCTAAAAATGAGACAGAATAAACACACACACATCGCTCCCACAGTAGAGTTTTTTTTGTCTTGAAGTGAACCCACTGTTTGTCTAACCCACCTCCTTTTTGAGTTGTAGTTCCACTTTTTTGTCCTCGTTTACACGCACAGATACGCGTGCGCACACATAATGACAACTAATGCATTTTGGCTTCCATTCATTCGAAGTGATCTGTGTTTTTGAGGGTTTTTTTTGTGTCTTTTCTTGCAGCTTCTGAAGTCGCCCCATAGTCGGTTGATTCCCCATCACACACCTAGTGCCTGACTCTGATCCATGTTGGCCCTCCTAGTTCACCATAGATCTCTCATTTTGACTTAGCTGCCTGTTCAGTGGTGGTGACTGTTGTTGTTGTGCTTTTTGTTTTATTGTGTCTTTATTATTTATTTTTACTTTCTCCTGGGACCTCCAGCCTCTCAGAGCTGCTACTAACCCCTCTTTTGTTTATCCCCCACGCTCCTCGCGCCCCGGCAGATCAAAGTGGTGAATGCGTTCCGTAGCTCCTTGTACGAAGGCCTCGAGAAACCCGAATCCAGAAGCTCCATCCATAACTTCATGACTCACCCAGAGTTCATCCTGGAGGAAGACGAGCCTCGAACACCATTCCTTGATGGCGCTGAAGACGACCCCGAGACTGACGGACTCAAAAAGCGAGGTGGGGGTAGCCTGGGTGGATCTACATCCCTCAACAGAAATAACAATGCAGTGGACAGCGATCAAGCTGAGGTCACCGTCCCGGAGCCCGAAAGCCCCTTACACAGCTTGGAGACATCAGTTTGACCTTAGAACTTCGAACCTCCCCCCTCCTCCTCCACCTTCGCCCCTCGCCCTGTGTGATCTTGGCACCAGTAACTGATCACACACTGCGGTCACTTCGTGTCAAACTGCTCATACGTATATCATTTTGGTGGTTTGTTTTGTTGGGTTTTTTTTTTGTTGGTTTTTATACCATTATTTAGCAGTGGGAACCAGAGTACCACGATGCTGGGTGTTGGGAGAGAGGCTAAGCCAAAATTGTGCATCTCCATCCCTCATTTTCAGTGGTACTCGCCCAAGTGAAGCAGCCAGGTTATTTCCTCTCTGAGAGTTGGGCTCCATGCGTCTGTTGAGGGTTTTAACTTTGAAAAATGCACGTTCAAAGAAAGTTCAAACTGTTGTAGTCTTACATGCACGCTCTTGGCCTGAGGGCTGGGGTGCACTTGTGACTTTATTTTTTTTTTTCCACTTGTGGTTTTTAGGGTTTTCTTCTAATTGTTGGGGTTAGTTCTTTGCTTGTGGGATTTGCCCCCCAGTAACTTCACGGTGGGAAGTGGGGGAGTTAGCACTCTAGTGCGAAAATTTAAAAATAAACAAGAAAAACCCAGCCAGGGGCAAGGTGTTTACTCACAGGTTGATAGATACAGGGATGTACACCAGTCTTCCACCTAGAAAAATGGTACCTAGCCTTTCCAGTTCCTCCTGTGTGTGCACACACGCTTTTCTCTCTGTTTCCAAAGCAGTAATTGGTAGACAAGGAACGAAGGTGACTTGGCTGTAAGCTTGCTGGATGTAAAAGATTCTGATTTTTCTACAAAGCAAAGTGGAAGTGAACTGGCAGTGGAAGGGTGGTGAAGAAGAACCCCGTGGTTGTGAGAAATGGGGCTCCTTCCCAGGGAGCCTTAAGAGATGGATCTCTCCTGCTCTTGAACAGCTGTGAAGCTTTTGGCGAGAGCCTTGTGAAGGTTTAACGGCTCCTGCCACCAGGAGCAGAGGGACTTTTGCCTGTTCTGGCTTGTCTGTACTGTTGGGTTAAATAATCCTTCAGCCTTGGAGTACAAGGTCTGCTTAACTGCTGAGGAACCCCAGAGGATGCTCCAGCCGTGCCCACCGGCTCTGCGCATCGCTGCCGAGGCGTTAGCAGGCTGAACGGAGAACGAGCATCAGGTTATTGACAGTACAGTGGGCCAACTCCTAGATCATGGAGGGCATGGGTCAGGTTGTCTCTTCAGCTGGTGGAAGGGAGGGGAAGCTCTGTGGCCAATGGGAGGACCCTTGATTTCCATCCTTGTGTAGCTGGTTTGCCAGTGGAGGCACTTCCTCGCAGAGGTGGCAGGTTGGTTGGTTGGCTGTAGGTCTTCTGGAGAAGGTACTGCATGGAGGCTTTCCCTCACTGCTTTTTCGAAGGTCATCTCTTCACCCTGCATGTCCTGCCTCACCTCAGTCTCTTGTAACCATTTGTTGAGAGTTGTGTTTTTTTGCAGCAGAGGCCCCAGGTGTCCTGGGCAAGTTGGCTCTGAACTGACCCTCTTGTGAAGCCATGGGACAGAGCAGGAGGCGGGAGTTTGCTTTGCTTGGGCTTAGTTTCTTCCCCATGGGCTCTTGCTGGTGCACCCCTGGTTACTGGCCCCAGGCAGGCAGGGCTGGAGGAAACTCTGCTGCCGCCTCTTCTTTGTCCCGTTTGGCTTGGTTGGAAGCAGAGAGAACCTGGTTGTAACTGGCTGTACGACGTCATCGTCTTTGCCCAGCCTCCGTCCCTGGAAGCAGAGAGGTTTTAGCGAGAGGGTGGGCTGGCTGGTTTCTTCTTTTCTTTCCTTTAAGAACGCACAGCAGAATCTCCCGTGCCTTCTCCGAGCACTGCCTGCAGCACCGCCTGCCACGCGAGGGCCCAGTACTTTGCCAAGAAATAAGTGTTCCTTAAACGACAACGCAAACCAAGTGTCTTTGTTTCGTTTCCAGCCCAGCACCGACTCGTCCCTTCCTTGGGGTGGGAGGAGGGAAGGACGAGGTCGCCCCATTCCTGTCCCAGGTAGCTGAGGAAAAGTCCTCCTCCCAGGTCTCCTGCCTCGGTGCTGGCAAAGGGGGTGAAGGCTGGGCTCCGTACACTGCCAACAGCAAGAAGAAATTGCCACCACTGCCCATCTCGATTGTAAATTCAGTGTCAAGCCCCCTGCCCGTGCAGACAAACCCATCGCTGCCCTCCCCCTTCCTTCTTCACACGAGCTGAAAAAATACCTTGGGCAGGACCGGGGGGTATGGGGGTGTTCTCTTAGGTTATACACAAGTGGTGACAGGAAAGACAAAAAGGGGTGGATGTGGGGTTTGGTTCTGTACTAAAGGTGACATTGCTTAAAAGTTCACTTTTTTCTATTTTAAATACTTGCAAAAAAAAAAAAAGGGATGAAAATATGGTGTTCTTACAAGCTTACATAAATATTTATTAAATACTTTGGGGGGGACACACCGATTTTTCTTTTGATATTTTTTTTTTAATACCTCAGACCTGTTTTAAACAAAAAAAAAAAGACTTAAACCAACAAAAAGCCAACTTTGGAGGCTCTCAAAGTCACTCCCAGAAATCTGTGACTGGCAGGTTGCCACAAGGGTCTGGTTGTTCTTTAGTTGATATATTTTTGTTGTTCTAGTTTCCATATTAGGAGGGGGAGAAATAATTATATATAAATATTATGCAAAAAATATAGTTTTCTTTAGATCAGAAACTGATATTTTTACGTCAGCCATATGTATTTTGTTTAAAGAAAAAAAAAAATAAATCTTGAGTCCCGCGCCTGCAACGGCACGTGACTGTGTGACAGCAGTTCAAAGTGACAGGTAATTAATTCAGTGTATCAGCGATCGGATGCCAGTCAGCTTCCTTTTCTCTGAGCAGCCATCTTTATACTAGACGTTAGTTGGATGACACAAATGTGTTTTTTTTATATAAATTATGTTGGTATGGCCGGTTGCTTAAAGTATAAACGTTTATTGTGCATACATCTTTTCTGTAAAGTATTTTGGGTTGTTTTTTTTTTTTCTATTTAGTTTCAGTGATATACTGGCAGCAGATGACTATTGGGTTAAGTTATTGAGGACATTACAAAAGAGTTGGGGGAGATCGGTGCTCTACGCTGAAAGGCATGGTTGGCAGCACGAACTTCTGGGGACTCTCTGCAACATGCCTTGAAAGAGGGGGAGAGATATTATTTTTCTTTTGCTTTGTTTGAACTGCCATGAGTGTGCACGGGGGAGAGTGCCATGCCCGACAGGAACCGAAGTCATACCCTGTGATACGTGTTAACTTGCCTTGGAATGCTTTGTTATTAAAACACTCTGAACATCATTTTGCATCCAGTTCTTACTAACAGTAGGGTCTCTGGTGGTGGTGGTGGTTTTCTGTTAAATAAATTGGCAGATTGGTACCAAAGACATTACACCACGTCCTGTGTGCATTGCTGACCAGGCATTTTTAGGTATTTGCATTATGTGATAAGGTTTCCTTTGATTTGCACAGGGTTATACTTAATTTTCAAAGGTTTTGTGCAATAAGCTTTGAGGAAAATTTTGAAACAATCTCAAGAAGGAAACAAACTAAACCACATTTTAGCATGGGCAGCCTTTGGCTTTCCCCAGCTGAGGAGTAGATGTCCTTTTGTGCTCAGCCCCTTTCCAAATGCTTCTCGGGATGACGTGATGTTGGGGTGAATGGAAAAGCCCCATCCCAGATCCAGGGAGGGCATCTCCAAGAGGCCAGTGCCAGCTCCTGTTGCCCTCCATCAGTGCAGGGACGAAGCACCTCCAAGAAGAGTCCCTGCAGGCTTTTGTACCTCTCGGGGGAAGGACACCTGTACCTGCCTGCCATCGCTCCTCACTGCTGAGTCCAGCTCCAACACGTTCATCAACCTGTGGAGCATGCAACCTGTAAAACACCCTCCTGCAAACCCAGCTCTCCCCAGCGGGGCATGGCGACGTGGGGGGACCGCTCTCCTGGTCCTGCCCCAAACAGCGAGGCTGTGGGGCAACGCCAGCGTGTTTCTTGGCACTTGGCTGTTCCTCTCCAGCATCACTCTGCCAAGGCTGTCCCCTGCCACTGAGACTGGCTGATCTCTGTCTGTCCTGCCTCTGATGTCCTCCTGCTCAACAAAACCCACAATTTTCATTCAGCAAAGCCCATGGCTAAAACTGCCTTTAGTTTATTTCCTCCCCTTAAATAAATATATATATATACAGTATTAAACCAACATTTGTGTGTGTATATATATTTATCCAATGCTCTCACAACAAAACTTTCTTTTGAAGAGGGCACGCAGATCTGAGTTTTTCTTTTCCAGTAAGTAAGTATAATAAGCACTGGTATTTTTGTATAAAAATGGAAAAATACAAAACAAAAGATTGAATATTATGTGGTATGCATGACATTAAAAAAAAAAAATGGTGGTTTCAAAGCAATATGTACCCTGGTGTGTTTGCCATATCCTAGAGTCCAGCTTAAAGTGCACCTGATCTGTATTGCATTTTGATATTAATCTCTATGTACAATGTTTTGCATGTAATTTATATGGTTCTTGGGAGAAACAAATTTTGAATGAATTGTCAGTTGGCTTCTTCTGAGAAAACAGACTCCAAGCAGAGATAATACTCAAAGTGGAAGCGGGCGAGTGGTTGAGGGGTGGGAAAGGGGGTACATAGCAAAAAAATAAAGCGTGCTGGGGGTGGGGGACAAGGGCAATGGTTTTGAATCAATAAAGCTTTGGCTGTTGAGCAGAAACAATGCGCAAGTGCATCCAGAGAATAAAATGTGCCCACATGTAACTGTGACGTCCTCAGTGTGTCCACCAGCTTGTGAAATCAATCCCCCATCCTCTCCTAGCGCTGGATGAACGGCTGGGCTTCCTGTCGGAGCAAGCCAGAGCATGAACGTGGGGCCTGCGGGGTGGAAAGAGGGATGGGGATCAAAAGCAACCCTGCTGCTACAAAAGCGCCCCTTAGTCAGTGTGGATTTCTCTCTGTGTAAGCCTCGCTATTGAGAGGCAGGGGCTGGCTGGTTGCACCCAGCGCTTGCTCTCTCAAGCATGGCTTCTTCCATCTCCAAGCAAAGTCCAGAACTGGCTGTCAAACGCCATCCAAACCAGTGCTCCTGCACTACGTGTTGTGCTGCCCTTCAACAAAGATCCTCCCTTGTCCCCTTCCCCAATGCCATGTCTGCAGTGCCTCCAAGGTGATGCATGGCGGAGGTTGTGATTTCCATCTCCCAGAGACTCACTTTGAGCTGTGTCCTGCCTCTGTACTGAGGCTATTTTGCCTCCATAGTGGTACTTTGCCCAGAAAAGAAGGACAATGGGAAATAAAAGCAACTGGCCTCTGAAATACTCTCATTCCCAAGCAGGTTGATTGCACTGGAGCTGTTTAACTCCCTCGCTTCAGTGGAGAGGCTGTTGCTTCTCTGTGTCTTTAATAACTCCAGGACCAAGCCATGATCAGAAGATCAAGCTGGGTGAGGCTGTCAGTGAGAAAGTTCAGTCTCAAACTTCTCAGCTGAGCGTCTGACCCTTTGAGCTAACGCCAAGTGATATGAACAGGGCGTAAAAGCTTTACTGTGCAGCGTCACCCTCTTTCCTGCTTTCTCGGGAAGGTGTCTGTGCCAACAGCCTCCTCCAGCTCTTAATTAGACAGAACAGCCACAATTGCTTCTTTTTTTAAACATAGTCCAGGCTGGATGTAAAGAAAGAAACAAATCAGAGGAGTTTTAGTCATTTAATGGGAAAAATGGCTGTACCCGCTGTGCCTGTGCAGTAGCGGGGCTGCCCCAGGCACCCTCTGCCTGAGGATGGACACTGCTCCTGATGCCGAGGTGGCTGTTTACTGCTGCTGCAGGGCCAAACCGAGGAAAGCAGGACACCGGCACACTGGGACGGAGAGGAGAAAAGCAGAGGGAGGCAGTTTCAGGTCTATGATCTGCCACAAAGCCTTATTGGGCCTGTGCCACTCTGACAGAGAAATGGCTGCTCCCCAAAACGCCCCAGCCAGGCCCAAGCCTCCCTCCCTGGGGTGTAGCGTGGCCTGAGGTGTCCCAAGGCTCCCGAGTGAGCACCTGCCACCCCGGGAAACCACGGTGAAAACATAAAATAGCCTCCAGCTTGGGAAGCGTAACCCTGAGACCCAGCAGTGTGAGGGAGGGGACGGGCACCTCAGCGGCTGAGGCCCGGCACCATGGAGGGCAGGGGCACGCACCCTGACAGGAAAGTGGGCACGGGGCACCCCAGCCGGGGCAGAGGTGGAGGGGAAGGGGGCACTCTCTTGTTTGCCCCACAGTGAGGGGCTTTCTCTGGGGTTAGAGGCACTGGCGGGACCCCTCGGAGGAGAAATGGACAGCAAATCCGCCCGCCCGCTTTGTTTACGGGCCCCGCCCGCGCCGCTTTTGTCGCTCCGGTGGCCTCCCGCCCGCCCGCGCGGAGTCCCGCCCCCGCCGGTTCAATGGGCGGAAGTGGGCCCAGGTGAAGCCGTTCCGCCCGCCATCTTAGTGACGGGCGAGATGACGTTGCCCGTATGTTCGGCGCCATCTTTGAGGCTGGCAACGGGAAGGCGATGGCCTGGGCGACGACCTGAGCGGCGGCCGCGACGGATTGAGGCGACGCGGCGGCGGCCCCGGCCCCGGCGGCCCCCTGGGGTTCGGTAAAGTCCCTGCTCGCCGGTAACTAGAGCCGCTCGTAAACCGCAGGGGCGGGGGAATGGCCTCTGGCCAGGCCTAGGTCTCCTCCGCTCCCCTCAGGGGAAGCAGGCGGTGTCCCCCGCGCCCGGCGGGGCGGGCGGCCCAGGCCGCGTCCCCGAGCGCTCCTCAGCGGGGTGTCCGCAGCCACTGGGACGGGCGGGGGGAGGCCGCTGGGGCGGTGCGGGCCCTCCGGGGCCGGCGGGGAGGGTGAGGTGTTCTCCCCGGCCTCGGCGCCCCGGGACGTTAGAGAGGGGGAGCTGTTTCCCCGCAGCCCGAGGTAGGCCCAAGGTCCCCTCTGCCCCGGTTGCAGGGCCGCAGCCCCGGGCGCAGCTCTCTGGTTCCCCACCCCTGCCCTTCCCTTGGCCATTAGCCCCTCCCTGCCCCCCCGCCCCCCCCGTTGCCCCCGTTGCTGGGGCAACGTTGTCCTGGGGCAGGCTCAGGAGAGCTTCGGTTGGGCCGGCTGAAGATCCCAGCGCAGGAGCCTTATGACTAGCGGTTATTTTCGTTTAAAACCTTGTGCCTTCCTTGTGTAGCAATGCGTATAAGAGTCATGCTGTAATGTAGTCGTCTGACAAACTGCTCCTCCGTTCCCCCAAGGAGCTGCCTTCAGGATCTGACTAACTCTGGGTGCACCCGGTTGTCATCTTAATTTCTCCTTTAGGTTGTTTAAAACAACACAATTGGGTGACGTTTGTTTTTGTTTCTTAAGAATTGGATCTAGGAGGTTTCTGTTTTCTCACATTGATGTTTATAATGAAAGTGCAAAAGTGGTTTTTACTGTTGCAGCCTACAGATTGTTCCCAGAACTGGTGCTTTGGGGTGCACACTGCTCTCAGAGATTGAGCTCTGGGCCATACTTTCAAAATAGAACACTGTTATTTGATTGTAGAAAAGGAACTCTCCTGGGGATAGGGGATTTGAAATGATATCAGAACCACTACAGTGGCACGTGGTTGAATTGGACACACACTAAACTGATCAGGCTGAACAGATAGGCTGAATTTGTTGCTGGATGGCCAGATGTTTCAGGAGGAAAGCTAGTCTAGAGAAAACTTCCTCTTACTGTCAGTTCTCATCTAAAATGGCACCCTTCCAAATGGCTGCTTCCAGGGGAAATCGACTCTTTGAGATTTAATAACACATTTCAGTGAGGAAGATGAATCGTCATAGTAAATTGCTGCCAGGCCCCGGCGCTGATTTCAGAAATAGAAAAAGAATGAGTGTCTCTTTTATTTAAGTATTCCTGTCTTACCCAGGAATAGATATAGCAGCTTTAGCAGTCCCCTTAGTTTGGAATTGATTCACAGTGCCCATTTGGACACTGAGGAGGAAAAGCTGGTGGACAGAGAGAAAGATAGAGGAGATCCACTGACTAAAAATATAGGAAAGAAGGGGTTATGCGTTAAGGGAAAGCCACTACATTAAAAATTGGTGCTATCTAAAAATTTGTTAAGGATTTGGGACCTGCAGGTACTGCTACACCTGCGTGTGCCGCAGTCATGCCTGTTGCCACTGAGCAAGGTGGAGAGAGCTTCTTTATTGAACACTATGTTAAAGCACGTGCTGTTGCCTGGATGAAGAGCAAAGGCTTCCATTGTGTGGAACTTCAGATCGATGGTTTACCTCGTGTGCCGTATCCAGCATGTGTTTTTAAAAAAAAAAAAAAATCTGTGGCAGGCCAAGTACTCATCTGGGGACACTGACTCTTTGGTGACATCTCCAAGCAGAGCATTGTGTACGCTGGGCCATGGCTAACAGCTGGGTGTCACAGCTGTAAGCGCTGTAGGGAGGGTGAACATGCCTGTAACCTGTCTGTGTCAGCCGTCTTCCCCGACAGCAGTTTGAGCACGGGGAGTTTGACGTATGTTCCCAGCTCTCATGTCAGCAGTGATGGTGTGGCAGAGCCGGCGGGCTGGTTTTTCAGCTGGAAGAGGAGGAGTCGACTGCAAATGTGCCTCGGTAAACAACAGCTGTCAAAGAGATTTGCCATAGATGTGGGTCGTACTGGTGCAACTGTTGCAGCTGCAGCAACAGTAGATCCTGGAGCATCTGGAGAAGACGGAGTTTTCTTCATGAAAGCGGTACTATCAAAAGCCTCTTGATGCCAGAAATTAGGACATACATCTGTTGCCTGGAACTTCTCAGTTGACCCTCAGTGTACCTGGCACACTCCTTGCAATGTGTAAAAAGTGTGTCGGGCAGGGCAGGGACTCGCCTTGGCACTTCCGTGTTGCAGCAACGCTTGCAGACCACACACCCTGCGTGCTGGGCCAGGGCCTAAATATGATGGTGCTGTTGGTAACGTGAAGCTCGGGAAGCACTTCTGGACTTTTCTACTGTTTCACGTGATTTTTTTCCCCATGAAGGTGATGTATTGAGCTGTTTCTTTTCAACAGGTAGGCTTAGAGCCAGTTGTAGTTTAACATCTCCAGACTTGGGTGTTCCTGTTCCATCTTTGCCTACTGAGCAGGTGCTTGGTCAGAGAAAGGACATAAATCTTAACCATGGGACTCAGACTCTCAACTACATACTGCTGTGAAGAAACTCTTGATATGAGAATGCATTTAAATAACAGATAAACAGAGCTATTGTAAAATTGATTACTGAAGACACTTCTTTTTCAATGCCATATTAGAAGTTCATACAGATTGTGGCACTAGACAGTCAGTTTCCATCTATAATGTGACTGTACAGCATTGTAAAAGAAAAATTCTCCATAGAAAACGGGCACCTCCCTTTGGCTGGCTTTGCTAAAACTTCTGCAAGTAGGAAGTGTCTTACAACAGCCAAGTTACCAAATTGATGTGTGGCTTTCCTTTAATCCCCTCACCCCTGGCTTTCCAGCTTCCTACAACACCGTGACGCTGTTTGCCCAGTGCTAGGAGCCAGCAGCTGGTGTTTTATGTATGTTTTAAAATAAGTGATTCAGGACTTTGAGCACAGGAACCCTGAGAACAGAATAGCAATTGCTTAAGAGATTTGCTTAGGCATTCTGCTGAGGCCCATCAAATTCTTCAGGAGCTCCAGCATTCCAACCATCTTCCACAGGATCACTTGAAGCAGGAAATAGCTGCTCAGTGAACCTCTCTCTGCCTTTTATATGTTAAAGTGACTTTAAAACGGCAATTCTCCTGGGAGGGAGAATGGGGCTGTTCTCAGCGCATTCCAGTGGTTCCACAGCATGTGGAAAGACTTTCCAGTCAGAGGTGTCACTGTTGCTCTTGGACTGGTAGATAGGTGAAATATCTTAGGCTTGAAACTGATTTTCTGTGGAGGGGTACACTCAGATCTGAACACTTTGTCTTGGCCACTTTACAAGATCTCTACTTTAAAGGTTGCTTTGAAGAATTGCTTCTCCTGTGTCTTGATGTGTCAAGATAAAAGATCTGTACTGAAGCAGTGTCTGATCTGATGAGTGCTTCAGTTCACAGTTATTCTTTGACAGTTACAGAAACACCAGGCCCATCAGCCCTTTCAGGAACAAATTGATTTGCCTGTCATCTGAAGGAAGAATGTCCTAATTCAAGTGGCACATCTTCAAATAGAGTTGCTCCAGCTGGCAAGGGGCAGCTCTGCCTCATGGCTGTGGTAACTCATGGCTCTGGCTCTCAGGGGTCACGACGAAAGGTGACCCCGACTCAATGGCAGAGGAAGCTGAGATGATCATCTGCTTTAACCTTTGCCTTCTTGGCTGGCAAGTTTGCAGTCTTTGCTCTGAGAGGGTCTTGAGTGCTGTAACCCCCGGTCTCAGAACATGCCCCCAGTCCATGTTTAGACAGTATTTAACAGCTAGAGTTGGCTAAAATGTAAAGAGGAGAAATTCTGACTATTCTGCTTCAGGTTTGGACAACTTAGCTTTAGGTTTTCATATGGAGAATGGGATGTGTTATGGGATGGAGAATGGGACATAACAACCCGTGTTATGTCATAGTGCTTCAGGTGACATAATAGAAAACCCCACGCACGCACCATGTACACACCACACACACACCACACTTCCAGCCCGAGGAGTGCGGTAGCCAGCAGCTGTTTTGCAGCTGGGGTAATGCTGACTGCTTGAAATGGGGGGTTAGAACATGGAGTTTCCCCCTTGTCATCTGACCTAATAAGCAGAGGTGTTAGGCATCTTTAATATTTTTGTAAGAAATTAAAGGCACTTGCATTAAAAGCAAGCTGGAGAGTTAGGCCAGGGGATAGGACTGTTTCTTCAGTACCAAGAAAGACAAGCTTGTAAAACAAACTCTTTCTTTCTTTGTACTGTTTGTTTTCCCTGAGTGCACCAGAGTTACTCATTTTTATTCAGACTTTCAGGGGTTAGTTCGGTTGGTTTCTGTTTAGTGCTGAAATTGCCGCGTTAACTGGTACCAGTTTAAAAAAAAAAAGTTTTTGAGTTAACCTTTTTTAAAATGAAAGGACTTTTATGGAGTTTTTTTTCAGGAGTGGGGAGGGGGGAATGTTGTTTTTGTTGTTGTTGATTTTGTTTTAAAGTTTTGCTTTTTTTCCCCATTCCTTAAACAAGATCCATTCAAATTCTGAACAGCTCTTGAAGTCTGCTCAGGAATATGGAAGGCAACAAGCAAAACGCTGAGCTGCTTGGGCATTCAAAAGAGCCAAACCTGAGGGGATTAGGGGATTCCTTTTTTTTCCCCCCATAGTGGTAGATATAGTAATGTTGCATTGTACAGGTGTCTTACACTTCCTAGGGAAAACAATGCCTTCTAGACTGTGAATTCCTTCTGATTTGTATTTGAATGCCTCTGCCCAGCAAAGCAGTGGTCCTTAATTGCCATCTATTTAAGTCTTGGCTTGTGCAAACTGAAGAAATGGTGCTTGAAATTTAATTTGACTAACAATGGTATTGGTAACGCATTTGGAAAAATGTTTGTTGTCAAACTTCTACCTGAAGGAGCACCAGTAGTTTTTAGAAGTAGCTGCATAGGAATCTGGACACTGAGGCTGGTTTTGAAGGTGCTAAAGGTCAAAAGTGAATAATCCCTTCGATACTGAAGGAGGGAAGAAAACCTTGCGCTTAACTGCTGTTTTTATTCCCTTTGTCAAGCAGTCAAAAACCAATAACTAATATGAGAACCCAACTTTTCCTCTCTTTATTTTAGATTTGGGAAAATTCCCTGCCAAAAAAATATATCCCGGAAAATTCACTAGTGTTTGTGTGAGTAAAAGGTTCCAACCTTTTATTATTAATTTGTAACAACTATTTCATTCAGTTTTGCCCAAAAGAGTCAGAAATACTTTGCACAGAAATGGGCAGCATTTTAATAAAGGGGTCAGAATCACTTTAATTTGAACTTTATCTGGTCTGGTTGCAGGTTTTATGGCATTTAGTATCCTTAAAAAAATAAGAATCAAAGTATGTGACTTCACAAGGAAAAAAACCAAACCTGCTTGTGGCTAAATAAAATCAGTTTCAGCTCTGGTGGCACCAAAAAATCATCAGCTGTTGAATTGGACCTAAGCCATCTTTTTCAAACCTTCCGTGATCCTGCAGCAATGGATAATAATGGATATATGGATTAGGGAACAGCATCTGATGGCAAACTTGTAGTATTTGCTCTGATGGAAAAAGAAAGCAAATTATTTCCTAAAATCAAAAGTAGTTCCAAATTCTTGGTATCGTGCAGCCATGCCACGCTTGCAAAGGGAGCACTTCCCTGCCTCTGAGGCTTGCTGTGTCCGTGATCTGCTGTCTTCCTGCTAATTGATTGCAACTCTACGTGTCTGATCAGGGCGAAAAGTTGTTCTCAGTACAGATATCATACAACATATACTGTGCACACTTGTGTGTATAGATATGTTTATACCGTATGCATGTAAATATGTATTCATATTCAAATCACAGGCATATTCATCAAAATATGTAGATCCTTCATTTTTCCCAGTTCCCTCAAAATGAGAGACTTTTTATGCAGTCTTGTGTGGCAAATAGCCAAAAATTGTAATTTTTACTGTCACTCTTGCTGACTTTATTATCACTCACTCTTGGTGTGTGTATAAACACATATGTGTATGTATGTACATATTTGTGCATTTATACACACAAGTATGTTTTTACTGTACAGGTAATAAAGATGGGGGAAGGTTTTTGTGTTTTCTTAATAGGTGAAGAAATCTTGAAGACCAGAAATTGCAACTTACTGAATTTTAAATTAAAAAAAAAGATAAAATTGGCCGGCTGTGGAAGATGGATCCTCATTTTTGCAGCCACTTTGAATCACAAGTTCATCTTTAAATGCGCTGGGTCTTTTTTTTGGTTTTTTTTTTTTTTGAAGAGCTAACTAACCCTGGCTGTCTCCAGTCTGACAGTATTCAAATGGACTTTCTTCCTCCATTAGTTGTAAGATGTTTAAAAGTACATCTTATGTTTGAATTGTGGATGAAAGGTTCCAAAAAAGCACATCCTATGTTTGAATTGTGGATGAGAGGTTCCCTTGGCAATGTGAGGAGGAAAATTCTTTCTACCCCTTTATTATTAATTCACGGATTCAGTGTTGGTTCGGCCTACAGGAGAAGTTGACTGGAAGTCTTTGAAGATCAGTATCTTTGCTGGAGTTGTCCAGGTATGTGAACTTGAAGATCCATGGTGATTGGAAAATAATGTTTAATATGTCAGTTGTATTTTATAGAAATTATTAGTACCACAGTTAATCATTGACTGGCAACTCAAATGTATGACCAGTTTTTTAGGAAGTGGCTATTCTGTTGGGCTTACAGGCACACACCGTAGTTTTTTCTGTACTCCAAGTTGTATAACTATTACTAGGGGGACAGAAGGGAGCGCTTACTGACAAAACCTGTGCAGTTTTACAGACGTTTGACTTGGTATTGGGATAGTTCTTGTGACCAGCTGATTTCAAGACATTGCCCCCCTCAAGAGACTAATTTGATTAACAGAAAGCAGCTGTAAAAATGCTTATTACTTAATTATTTTTTACTTATTGATACCTTTCTTTAGGGTTACTTTTAAAAAGAAGATTTCACTGATCAAGCCAGTAGAAGACTTTCAGGAAGATTTCACTGATCAAGGCAGTAGAAGACTTTGAGGAAGATTTCACTGATCAAGGCAGTAGAAGACTTTCAGTCCAAGAAAGAGCGAAGCCAGCTCTTGCCAAGACTGGAAGAAGTCGCTATTGAGCGAACCCTTAGAACCTGAGCTTGTTCTAAGAATTCGTCCATTATGTCTAACCAAGGAGATGACTGCTACTTCTATTTCTATTCCACATGTAACAAGGTACGTTTGGGTTTCTTTTGCTTTGGGGTTTGTTTTTTTCCATTTTAGCTTTTAAGAGAGGGAGGAGACATACAGATTTCTGTTAACTTGATAAGCAGTTAGATTCTGCTTCCAGTTCTAAGAGCATGGACATTTTTTTAGGCTGCACTGTTTTATTTTCCTTTTTGTTGATTTCCTTTTGGTTACAGGGAGACAGCTGTTCTTTCCGCCACTGCGAAGCTGCTCTGGGAAATGAAACAGTCTGCAAGCTGTGGCAGGAGGGTCGCTGTTTCAGGAATGTCTGCCGATTCAGACACATGGAAATCAACGTGAGTGTTGCCTAAAGATGTGTTCTCAAACTAATTCACTGAAAGCATTTTTCATTGCTGTAGGTGGACTGAATGTGCTTTTACATGATAGATCTACTTGCTTTAAAATGGTACTGGTTTCTGTTACTGGGAGAGGAATGGGAGGAAGTTGGAGGAAGAAAAATCAATGTCTTGGGTATATCTCAGCAAGACATTTTTGTATTAGATGCTGACATTATTTTCTTAAGAGGCAAAAGCAAGCACATTGATCAGAGTGCTTAAATGTGCTGGAGCAGGGTGGTAGTAAACAGCCTGCACTGGGCTCCTGAGGGCTGGGCTTGGTAATGGCCTATCGTGTCTCTCCGATCCTGGATTTCTTCAGATAACGTTGTTCTGACCTCTTGGGGTAGTGCAGGGTGGGGAGAGAAAAGATGGGAAGGAACTAAGGCTCTGAGAGATAACTTCAGATAGATTGAACCTAGGCAATTTAAGACGTTTTTCCTTCTGAATAATCCCAGTATTTTGCATATTGTATTAGTTTAACCCACCCTGAATTGATGTGTGGGAGTGCCTGTCTTCTCAAAGTGAGTGATAAGAAAGCTGGATAATACAGAGTTGTTACAGCTTACGCAAACTTTGTGTACATGCCCTGAAACACTTTTAGTGATAAATTGACCTTTGGAATGACGTTTCAGCACTGCACTGCAATAGTCCTGTCTCTGTCATGATGTGAAACTATGTCTCTGCAAATCCACGGTGACTGTTACCAGGAGCTTTTATTTCTTTCTGTCTTCAGAAGAAACGTAGCGAGATTCCTTGCTACTGGGAGAAGCAGCCAGTAGGCTGTCAAAAATCCAACTGTGCTTTTCATCACACTAAAGGACGTTACATTGACGGACTCTTCTTCCCGCCAAGCAAAAGTGAGTTTCTTGGGTCCTTTTTCTTTAATATTAAATAATTAATTTTAGTATTACTTCTGAGTGGACAATACCGTAGAAGACATCAGGTAACTGTTCATTTATGAGTGCAGGGAGAACTCTGCAGTCGTAAACTCAGCTAAACAGAGTGTAATTCTGGTATTTATTTTTTTCTTTCTTGCTCACCTTCTCTGTGCATGGTATGATTTTTTTTGTCTTTCAGGTTGCTTTCCTCTCATTTAATCCTTTTTGGGTGGTAGGGTGGTAAAGTTTGTGTGTGAAGGGAAGCCGTTTTTTGTAATATAACCAAGGGTGGAGAATAGGAAACTCTAAATTCAGTAGCCAGGTGGGTTATCTACCACATTTACTCAGTGAGTGCAACATTGGGGTCAAAGTTTTAAATAGCCGAATTACAGATCACAGAATCACAGAATCAGTCAGGTGGGAAGAGACCTCTGGGATCATCGAGTCCAACCATTGCCCTAATGATCCTCCTTTTCCTGTAGCTTCACTTCCAAGTCCACCTGTGTCTGCAGAAGACAATGTGAAAAAGGCTCAAATGTCACTGCAGCAAAACAAACTTTCTGTCCAGTCAAATCCCTCTCCGCAACTGAGGGGGGTGATGAAAGTGGAAAACTCTGAAAATGTCCCAAGTCCTACACATCCTCCAGTTGTAATCAATGCAGCAGATGATGACGAAGATGACGATGGTGAGCATTTTTTACTTCTTGGAGGGATTTCTACTATGACTGTATAAAATCACACAATACCTGAATTGTGTAGTGATTATGAATATGAAACATGGACTGAAATGTCATTGTGTGAGCCACGTAAACATGAAAAAATCTTGTCTAATCCCTGCTGTTTATTTTTGCCTTTCAGACCTGCTTTCTGAAGAAGGAGATGAAATTGAAACACTTTTCCAGCAACCAGCTACAGAAGCCCCAAATGGATTGCGGAAAACTTCCACTAGGAAATCCAATGCTAATACAAAGCAAGGTATTGTAACAGCTGTAGTAGGATGGATTGGAAGGAGAATTAGACATTAACTCAAAGGCAACGTATTCTAAAAATACGATGGAACATAGGGTAGCTGGGTGGAGTCAGTTATTTCCATGAGCTCATTCCTATCTAATACTGTCATATGTCCCTTGGGTCAGACAGGTAAACTTCTTGTTTACTTTTGTAGAACAAAATAGAGCCACAGAGTGGAGTTTAAATGCCTGCAAATGTGTCCTTTCACACATTGTGTAAAGCCATGTCTAATGATAGAGGAATCTAATATCATGTAGATGGATTAAAATGCTTAAAACTATAGGTTTTACCCTGAAGGGTGGGAGGAGGGGTGAAGAAAGGTGCCAATTGCTTACCAAAATACCATCCATTCTGTGGCTTTTTTTACTTGTGAGGAGTGTTGACAGGGTTTATTTGAAATACTTTGGAAAGGTTCTGAGCTGTAGGAAGTTTGAGGATCTGTGCTCTTCAGCAGGTGCCTTGAAGCCTCAGTTTCATTAACCCTTTTGTGTTTTCAGATGACAATTTAAATTTCAGAGTAAAAACACTTGAAGAAATCAAATCGAAGAAACTGAAGGAAAAAACAAAAAAACAAGGTGGCAAGTTAATATCCCTTGCTTTCCTATCCTTCTGCCTTCTGTTCACCTTCATCTTTTTTTTTTTTTCCTTCTTACAATACCTGGATAGCTGGCTCTGCGTGGGTGAATACAATTATTTGCAAAAGAAAGGAGATTTTTTTTTTTTGGCACTGTTGGGTTCAGACTGGGCAGTGATTGCAGCTGGGAGCTGCTTGTGGGACAGACTTGCGTGTTTAGCTGGGGGCCTTGAGTTACTTTGGCATGCAACGTGTTTTCTTAAACAGCTGGTGTTCTAGATTGGAATTCCAAGTGCAAATCAGAGGGAAACTGCCCATCTCTTTTATTTACATGCACTGGTCATTGTACATTTGACAGTAATGAATAACTAATGATTTTGGTCTTTGGGATAGTTCTTCTGTTTTGTTTGGCTGCGGTTTTTTTCCTAAATATCCTTGTTTTGCTTGCTCTGATCAGAAGATCCTTCAGTTTCTGTTCATCCGCTCCAATCTCGGACTTCTACTGTGCCAGAAAAAGAAAATGTACAGACATTAGTGAGAACTGTGACTCTGTCTCCAAAGCAAGGTAACAGTGAATACTACTGTTTCCATTTCATGGCTCCAAAACCAAAAGGTTGTGTAATAATTAAGATAATTCAGACATGTTAGTCTGCTGGTGCTGCCTTTTCTGATTAAAACCATGCTTTTACGCTGAAAGTCCCTGGTTGTATTGCAATAAAAGATCAAGAAGTGTTTTTTATCAGCCTGACATTAAGCCACAGTTAATCATATATTACCACCATCCTACAGACTCTCAAATGTGCTTAGTTTGACTTTCATGTGCCTGAAGTTGTGAGATTTGTGAATGAGCAAATGTGTTGATGGTGTGTGACAGAATTAGTGTTTGGGTTAAGTGCGGTAGCAGCAGAGAGATGCTAATGTGAAAACAAGTGTCTGTATGCAAATAAGGGCACAACTGAAAAATGGGAATAATGAAAGAGCAAACCTATAGAAGTAACCAATTTTTGAAGCATTGAGGAGGCTGACAGTGGCAGTTGTGGACAGTGGTGTGATACGAGTCTGTGTATCAATGATGGTGTTTAGATCTGCACAAATTCATTTTAAAGGCAGAAACCATGTAGAACTACTTCTACTTGTAGTTATTCGTTTATGTGGTTTGGCTACCAAAAGAGTGTCTTTTTTGGGGACATGGGCTAGAAGGACAATGCTTTTACTGGCTGCTGGTTTCTGTGCACTACAGAGATTATTCTTTGTTTCAGGGGAGGAGCCTGTGGCTCAACGCAATGTTGCAGAGAGACGGGGAAAACGGAAGAACTCCATGGGTAAGAGCTTTTTGTAAGCCGTTATTTGGGTGTCCTCATCTAGACATGAGTGTATTTAAGGGTATGTAATGGGGAGTAATGAAAGGGAAAACCTGTAGAAGATGGTATTATACAAGTGACCAATTTTTGACGCATTGAGGAGGCTGACAGTGGCAGTTGTGGACAGTGGTCTAATGCGAGTCTGTGTATCAGTGGTGGTGTTTAGATCTGCACAAATTCATTTTAAAGGCAAAACCCATGTAGAACTACTTCTTGTTGTAGTCGTTTGTTTATGTGGTTTGGCTGCCAAAAGAGTGTCTTTTTTGGGGACATGGGCTAGAAGGACAATGCTTTTACTGGCTGCTGGTTTCTGTGCACTACAGAGATTATTATGTGCTTTAGGGGAGAAGCCTGTGGTTCAAGGCAATGTTCCAGAGAAACGGGGAAAATGGAAGAATTCCATAGGTGAGAGCTTTTTGTAAGCCGTTATTTGGTGTCCTCATCTAAACATGAGTGTATTTAAGGGTATGTAATGGGGAGTAATAAAAGGGAAAACCTATAGAAGATGGTATTATACAAGTAACCAATTTTTGAAGCATTGAGGAGGCTGACAGTGGCAGTTGTGAACAGTGATGTGATACGAGTCTGTGTATCAATGGTGGTGTTTAGGTCTGCACAAATTCATTTTAAAGGCAAAACCCATGTAGAACTACTTCTACTTGCAGTCGTTTGTGTGGTTTGGCTACCAAAAGAGTGTCTTTTTTGGGGACATGGGCTAGAAGGACAATGCTTTTACTGGCTGCTGGTTTCTGTGCACTAAAGAGATTATTCTTTGTTTCAGGGGAGGAGTCTGAGATTGAACTGAATGTTGAAGAGACACTGCGAGAACTGAGAGCCTCCGTAGGTAAGAGCTTTTTGTAAGCCGTTATTTGGGTGTCCTCATCTAAACATGAGTGTATTTAAGGGTATTTTTTTGTATGCGGGAGGAAGATTTTGGCGGAGATCTGTATTGACTGCAGAAATAGTGAATTTTGTTAGCAACTGAGAGGCAAATAGAAGAAAATGGACCTGGAAGAATTGAAGTTTGTGGCTGACTGGTCTAATATCCTCCTCCAGAGAAATGTTCTTAAAAGTATTTCTTGTTTTCTCTTTTTCTGAAGCTAATAATAGTGGCCTTCCACTAAGGCACGACCTTGCTGAAAGGCTGGGGAAGAAGATAGAGAGCCTGGAGAATGCTGACGAAGCACCAAAGAGAGGTACAGCTACTAAACAGACATCTGGATTTGATGCACACATTTTCTAATGAGGTTTTCTCTTTGTACTTTCCTCTAATGGTTCTTTTTGTGTGTTGGTTGAGGGCTCAAGGTAACTTTGAATCCCAGTGAAGTGATCTCCTGTCTCATTTCATAATGTGAACACAAAATTGAGATTTATGCAGTCTCCCTAACTTTTTCTGTTGTGTCTTGTAGTTCAAGTCCCCAAGTCTCTGAAGGAGAGGCTAGGATTGCCCTCTGAACAGACCAGAACAGGGACAGGTAATAAGTGGATATTAAATATGCCTTCCCTTTTTTTTGTTTCCATGAACTTCCATACAGCCCTAAAAGTTAATTTAAAAAAACCTGCCTGATTCCTCTTGCTCAAGGGCTGAAGCTGTCCTGATGGCCGCTGTTAGGTATCTGGCTCTAGGTGTGTGTGTGTTTTCCACTTGTGCCTCATCAAGGTTTCATGTTCCTGCTGTGAACCATCAGAAGTTGCCACATGCTTCCCCACAAGTAGATCAGAACCACTGCCAGGAGCAGGAGTTTGAGAGGCTAATGGAGAGACACAGTCTGAGAAAGTAACAAAATAAAAATAGACTAATGTGTTTTGTCACAGCTCTCTGGATAGCACTGGTCTTCAAATACAAGTGGCTTAAAGGAGGAGGAGAATGTTATGCAGAATGATACTGTGCCAAGATACATTCTTGGGAACACTCAAATCTAGTTTTCTTTAGTACTGTGACAAATTTTGGAGACTTTAAATATTGTTGGACTCTCTTTAAATGTCGATGCTTCTCTCTTTTTTTGATGACAGAGAAGGCTGCTAAGCCAACAGGAGAGATCCATGTGAAAACACTGGAGGAAATTCGTCTTGAGAGAGCTAATAAGAGACGAGCAGAGGCTCAAGCAAAATCCAAGACTGAAGGATGTTGTAAAACAGAAGATCCCAGCTTGGGGGCAAAACCTTCCCGTGCAGGTCTCATCATAACTATCTCGGGAGCCCTGCCTGAAAAAAAGCACAAGCGACTTGAAGAAGAGAAGCAAACACCAGAAGTGTTTCCTACCAAGACAAAAGCTAAGACTGAGCCCAAGAAGCAGAGCATAATTGCTCCAGCTAAGCTGGGCAAAGTGCAGCCAGCAGAACCGGCTGGTAAAGCCAAGCCAGCAGGAGAAGTGCATGTTAAAACCTTGGAAGAAATCAAGCAGGAGAAAGCTCTGCGAATGCAGCAGAGTGAAAAAAATGTGCCAATTCCACCAGCTGAACCTGCCCAAAGAGGGAAGAAGTTTACATGGCTTACAAGGCTAATAGGTAATAAGATGATTTGGTACCTGCCCTGGTGAAGTGCTTCCCCTGTCAAGCAAATTCAGTTTGCTCAGGATTTGCTTTGCTTTTTCCTTCTGTGTATGCTAGAGGATAAAAGAGTTCAAGGCTACAAAGTGAAAAGGCAAGATAGTGCCAGAATACGCAACCGTATTATTTTCCATTAATTACATGAACGTTTTCTGTATTTCCCACTGGAAAATTCATTCATTGAGGAGCTTTGTAGTGTAGTTTCTCTACTCTGTTTTTTGTGCCATCTGTGGTATGGGATCTTCCCTGTGCTGACTCCAAGTTTACCTTCCTCTTTGGCATATGTGTTGTTTAACTTAGTTACTGATGTATGTGTGTGTGTGAGGTATCAGCTTCTTAATGTGAGGGCCGGTTTTTGTCAAAAGTGACAGAGCATTAAAGATCTCGTTAAGATTATGTAAGCCATGTAAAAAGAGATAGTGTGCTTGAGGGAAAGAGCTCGAATGCTGCTTTGATTGCTTGCTGTAGCCTTTCCCTGTGTCCCATCATTAGGCATGAGGAAATAAACACACCAAGGAAACGGAAGTAACCAGGTTTATTTCTGCTGTTGACAAAATGATTTTTTTTTTTACTTGTTTTAAAGCACCTGAAAGAGAAGAAAAGACAGTGGGATTGAGCAAGGCTTCTCCCAAAGCTGTCTCTGCACCTGCGGAGGTGAGTCCTTTGTGCAGAGATACATGTATTCATACAATTTCTGTAAACTTTGTCACGTTTTGTTGGTAACTGGCTGCATGCTCCCTGCTTGAGTGGGTTCCTACCTTTCCACGTTTGGTGAGCACTGCAGTGAAGTCTGAGTCCTGTCACTTTTAATAGCATTCCCAGACAACATTGTCATCCTCACACTTTGAATTAATCTAATTAACCTAAGGAACCCTGTTGGCATGAGATAAAATTTGCGAGGTTAATATAGAGGGAATGTTTTTGTTCTTGGTGACTGTATATGTCAGACTTGAAGGATATCTTAAAATCCTGAGGTCAGTATTTGAATAGAAAAGGCTAGAGCTTTGCGCTAGAGGAGATCAGTCTGTCAGTGAATGCTGTATTGGGGAGCGTGTATGACTTTCTGTTGCTTAAAAAGAATATAATAGGTTACAGCTAGAGTCCTCTGCTCTAATGAAGAAGCTTGCTGTGTTTGGAATTGCAGGCTTTTGAAACAGTATTTCCATAGCAAAGCAAGGATCTTGTACAGGCAACATTTTATGGTGAAAATGTCAGATCTGAATGACATTAACATGCTCTGTTCCGCATGGAGCCATTTCGGAGGGAGTGCCACTCAGATTTTTTTAGTACAATCTCCATAGTTTTTTGTCCTATTAATTCTCTTGTTTGTTTCTACCCCTCTTATCAGAGTGCAACTAATTCTAAAGTTGAAGTGAAGAGCCTTGAAGAGAAAATGAGGGAGAAGCAGCAACTGAAACAACAAGAAGGGATGCTTCAGAAAGAAGCAGCTGCTGTGCCATCTCCTGCTGAAAAAACAATCAAGGATAAAACTCCAGCATCAGGGAGCCCTGAATCCACTGTGGTTTCAGGGTCAGCTTATCAACTTGGGAGGAGGATAATGGTGAAACCTCCAGTTGGGGTTGAAAGCCCTGGAAAGGATGCTGCTGTATCACCAGGGAAACGGGCAGCTCATCTTCTGGAACAGAAAGCTAAAAGTAAGTGTTGACTGTATGTTAGAGAGTTACTTTAGGTCATGTTTTGAAAGAAAGGCCGAAGATGACAAGTTTCACGTTGTAACTCTGGCTGCTTTTTGTAACTTCTTTGCTCCTTTTTATGGCTTGTTGGTAAACAGTTTACTGTGTGGAAAATGCTGCTGAGAATCTGGGAAATGGCAGTGTAATTGTGCTGGCTAAATACATTTAACTAGAAGGATTATGGGATTGTTAAGAGAACCTGTTTGGTTTGGTTTTTTTTCCTGAGGCAGAGCAAGGCTGTATCAGTTCTCTCTTCCTTTTACTCTAGCCCAATCTAAGGTGTGCCTGAAGCTTTCAGATGGGAAAGCCATCACCCCCATGAAGCAGACACGGAAGCGTAAGGCAGCTGAGAGTCATCCCTCGGCTGTGGCGGCTGTGAAACCATTGAAAACCAGTGGTGGTGATACGATGGAGCCTCCAGCTAAAAAAGCAGCTGTGGTAAGTACATGGCTGAGGCAGTAGTGGGTGCCTAGTAAAATCTATGCCCAAGTTTTACCCTCCTCTTGAAGAAAAGACGGAAAACTGAAATGTTCTACAGGTTTCTGTTCCTTTTTAAATCCAGAAATGGTCTATAGGATGGTTGTTGTGCCTTTCTGCTTTTTATTAGATGGGTGGCAGTATTTACATAATTCTCTGCTATGGTTTCTCTGTGGTGGGAAGGATTTTGTCCATTAATGCTGGGTTCTTAAAAAAGACACAGGTCATTAGTCAACTTCAAGTGAATACTAAATTTTCTTCAGGAGCACCCTGGTTCTGTATTTTGGTTAAGGCTCAGCAGTGGAGGAAGAATTTGCTAACAAGTCTTTTACCTGGGTATCATAAAAACTGTCTTGCTTCTTCCTAGACCTTTGTTCCTGATTTGGGAGAGGACAGCCTGGTCCCCGTACCTGAGAAAGAAACACCCCAAACCAGGTAACAACCACAAGTCGTTCTTTTTCTTGATCAGTGTGTCTTGCACGTGAAACATAAGCTTTTTTTCATGTGGGAAAATTAGAGTTTTGAGATAACTAATGCCAAAATCCAACAAAGGAACAGTTAATCTGAAATCATTTCCTAGCAGCTAGCAGGAATGCTTATTTAGATTCTTTTCTTAAAATGCTGGAAGTTGGTACAGCTTTCAAGTGGCTTCTTGAGATTTCTGAATGCCTGCAGAGGTTGACTTCTTAACCTTTTTACAGTCAAATTAGTAAAGGTGGCAAAGTGTCTCTGGCTACAAAGACTGAACCTTCTTTGCCAGACCTCAGACGCTCTGTCTTCACGGATAAATCCTCAAACTGAAAGATGTACCTGCTGATACATTGGACTCTAAAAGTAGCCCCAGGTTAATCGAATAACAATCCCTGTGTAAGGTTGAGGTGTAGGAGGAATTAACTACAGTTTTAAGAGCTGGTTTGCAGAAAAGTCTCTCTGGTTAAGCAATATCATGCACTGATCTGCTCTCTTTCTTGTTCTTCCAAGCCCTGAAGTGCACATTGGAAGCCAGGCAGAGGCTGGGAACACACCCTTATCTGTAGAAGAAGATGACTTTGAGAAGCTTATTTGGGAAATCTCAGGAGGCAAACTGGAAGCAGAAATTGATCTGGACCCAGGGACGAATGAAGATGACCTCCTTCTGGAACTCTCTGAAATGATTGACAGCTGAACTGCATAGTCTTATGGTTTAAAAAAAAAAAATAATTAAAACTGTCTCTGTTGTTGGATACCTGGAGGTGATCCTTTTTCTAGCCGAGGCTTTGCAATGAGTCTTAAAGCACAGCTGAACTGGTAGAAGTTGGCGGTGTCTGCACTCAGTTGTCCTCAGTTTCCCTGCTGGTCAGAGTCAAGGTCCTGTGCATCCATTCTGTACATAGTGGTGGCTGCCTTCCACATGAAGAGGACAAAGCACTTGTTTATTTTGGGACAGAGAGATGCCCATCTGCAAACTGTGGTGGTCGTGAACTCATGTACTGCTTCAGTGATGCTCTGAAGGCTTAAACTGAAAGCTTCTTCCTTCCTCCCCCTTTGGCGAAACTCAACGTTCGGCGCATTTCACCGCTTTGGTATTCTGGTTTCTTGGACAGTTGATATCTAAAGCCTGGAGTTACTATGTCAACTCTTGAGTTTTATTTATGTACGCTGTTATTTTGTCTTTCATCTTCTAGGGTAACTTAATGAAAATGTCGCGGTGGGAGGGAGCAGAACAATTACTTCAGTATTTTGGACCAAACGTGCTGCCAAGGGTGGTGAGTGGGGTCAGTCCATCCAGCCTTACTTTGAGTTGTCAGGGATGATACAGTAAGATGTGAAAAGCAGCAGCTCTACAGTAGGGCTAAACTACCCCTCTCCTGTTTGGCTGTAGCGTACCAAAGCTTGGGGGGTTGGTGCTTTTTGCTGATGGGAGTAGGACTCGGGGGTGGGTGGTCAGGATTCCTCTCGTAGTCTGCGGTAAATTGGTAAACGAAGAATTGGTTTAAGTGCCTCGTGGTTCCAAGAATCGTTCCCCCGCGCTGCTGGCTCATCTTCTGCTGGGAACTCATGATCATCTGCTGCTCGGACTTGCGATCAAACACCGTTGGCTCTGTCTGACCTCCCGACGCCTCCTTGGCACCAGCCCACGGGGGAGCCTGTGCCCAGGCCGGCCATCATGGAACCTGCAGGAGCAACCCCTGCCCCGGGGATCCTCCCTTTGCTCTCCCGTGCACCCCTGCCCCACCGCTGAGGCTCGAGCTCCGTGTCGAAGTACGCGCTGGAAGTACACTGCTCTGCCTCGGTGAATTTGTGACCCTGCAGAAAAGCCGAGACTGGGGTGTATTGTGTACCCTGCCACCAGTGATTGTTTTCCCTAGCAGATGTATTTTTGAATTATTTTCTTAAATTTTTTAAGAACTTTAGTCTCTTCCTGCTATGATTTGTGAAGCTGTAGGGGCCCTCAGGCATTTGCTGCTGGCAGAGAGAAAATTGGTTGAGTTGATTGTAAATACTTTCTCTGTGGAAGGAAACACTTGTGTGCTTTGATGATCCACTGTGATGTCTTAGTTCCTAGAGGACGGGTTTGAAACCAAAATTTAGAAAACTGCTGTTTGGGCTCCAGAAGGGTCACCCAGCCCCGTCATCCTGCTGAAGGACTTTCTCCCGGTGCCATTTCTGCCAGCGACAGGAGCGATAGTGGGAGAGAGGAAGAGCTTCCCCCCTGCTGCTTCCCTCCTCGGGTCATCAGCCTTGGCCCCCCCAGCCCAGGCGCTGTCTGTGCAGGCGGGATGTGGTGTACGCCGTGGTTTCTGTAAATATTTTATTCCATTTTATATTTGTATTTTATTTAAGGTATTAAACATAGTCTGGCCTCTGCCGCCATCACCTGTAGTTGAACTGTTCCCTATGACAGCAGTTAAGAGTGTTTTTAAATAAACCTGGCACAGGAGCGGTGTGGGTGCCTGGTGTGTCTGGGGGGGGGGGGAACGGGGGGTCCCGGGGGTTCCCCCCGCTCAACCCCTCTCCTCGCCCCCCGCCACCTCCCGCTCGCCCCTGCCTGCGCGGAGCAGTAGAGCGGGTCCTCCCAGCCTCCTAGAGCGGCCGGGTCCGCCAGCATCCCACAGCTCCTTGCGCGCTCCCGCCGTGCTTAGCGGCTTCCGGCGGCGGGGGTGGCGGGAGCGCGTGCCGGGCGGCGGCAGCAGCAGCAGCAGCAGCCATGGCGTACCGCGGGCAGGGCCAGAAGGTGCAGAAGGTGATGGTGCAGCCCATCGTATCCTTCCTGCGGCGGCGGGGGGCCGCGGCGGCCGCGTCTCGGAGCCGCGGGGCGGGGGGGGCGGGGTCTGGCGGGGGTGGGGGGGGCAGGCGGGGAGGAGCTGCGTTGGGCCGTGAGGCGCCGAAGGGCCCCGCGGGCCGTACCGCCCAGGAGTTGTTGCCGTGCTGCGTCCTTAACGCTCCGCTCCAGAACCTCATCTTCCGCTACCTGCAGAACGTGAGTACCGCGGCCGGGCGGGGGGGGTTGCTGCCGCAGCTTCGCCCTCGGTGTGGGAAGAATGGCCCGGGGCTTCTTGCGCGGGGGCGTGTGACCCGTGTGGGACCGGGCGCCGCGCCGGGTTGGTGTTTCCGAGTTCATAAGTCGTGTTTTGAAGCCGGTTTCTGTTGAAATGAAGAACTCGCTGGTGTTCAGATACGTGAGGGGTTCAGCGTTTCCTTCTCGTGTTAAGGAGTTGCCTTTGTAACAGGCATTTGATCTTGCAGCCCGGTGTGCGGGGATGTTTTCTGTGATATTTTTAAAATCTACGCTGTTACGTGTTCATCAGTGAACGCATATTTACAAAATAGTATAACACCTTAAAAATATCTGAGGACATAACGGAAACCAAGCGTGAGCGTTACTCCTGAGTGCTGCAGAGCTATAGTGGCTGTTGGTAGCGAGGATCACTTAGTGCATAGGAGAGAACAAAAGTGCTTGGAGTGTTTATGTTCCTGGTTTGCTCCCCTCCTCCTCTGTCATTCTGCAGAGGTCCAGGATCCAGGTGTGGCTCTATGAGCAGGTGAACATGCGGATAGAAGGCTGCATCATTGTGAGTATCAGGATGTGCCTTTGTTATTCTTTTGATTGTTTTTTATTTTTCAGATTCATAAAACTATTTCTTCCTCTCAAGAAAAACTAGTGGGGGGCAGAATACTTCATGCCTCTCCAATGGATAGTTTTAATTGTCCAGCCCACATCAGCACAGCTAATGAGAGTTTGTATCGTTGTTGCTGAAGTTCAGACGGGGGGTGACTGAGCTCACTGACTGCTTTTGTGGTGATTTTTAGGGCTTTGATGAATACATGAACTTGGTGCTGGATGACGCAGAGGAGATTCACTCCAAAACGAAATCAAGGAAACAGTTGGGTATGTCAGTGTGTCTGTGTAACCTGAGTGATGCCTGAAACCTGTTTGTGTGAACCTTCCACATAGCAACATTTTAACATCCAAAACACGTGATGAGTGTTGAGTTTGATGTACAGTGAGCAGACACTGGCTGGGTCTCGGTTCCTGCTGTTTCTCGAGCTGGTGGTTTTGGTGAACGTGCAGGAGAATCTGCCTCTGCCTGAGACCAGTTTTTGTCTTTCAAATGTGTAACAACATATAAGCTGCACTGCGCTTTCTCTGCCTGTTTGGGCTCTCGGTGGGGACAGAGTGCTGTTCAAACACTGAGCTGGAACGGAGGTTGTGTCTGTTACGTTGTAGTGTGAGTTGTGAGTGTGGGCCCTGCACGGCCACGCTGGCAGTGCTGCGATGCGGCCGGCTGGGCAGGGGCTCTGTGTCACTGATCAAAACCTGGTCGGTCTTTGTGTCGGCATCTTCTTGCGAGCACCTTTGCCGTTGTGAAATGTTTTGTGAAAATGTGAGGTTGTCACCAGGGCCTGGGATCTCTCTAATCCCCCCTTTCCTTTCTCTGTGTTGCAGGTCGGATCATGTTAAAAGGGGACAATATCACTCTTCTACAAAGTGTTTCTAACTAGGATTTGTTATTCTTCACGTAGAACAATGGCTACGGTGCTTCAGAGTGGATAAAGTGCTAGTGGGAGCAGGACCAGCTAGTAGATGGGAAGTTATGTGTAACTGGGGTCGCATGCAGAGTTGAAAACTGCGTGTTCCTTTGTGCAAGTCCTTTTTTTCTTTTGTAGTTTGAAACAGTGCACAATGTATTTCTCAAATAAACGTTTTTCACATTAACCGTAAGCGTAAATCTGCTTGCTTTCAGTCGTGTGCCCTCCTGTGAGTAGAGAAGGGGGAGAAATGTATTCAAAGTGATTTTCACTGTGGGTCTGTGCCGTCTCCAATAAATATCTGTGTGTTCTGGGATGTTACATCTGCGTGAGGTGGACAAGGTGGGCTCGTTCAGGACACCGGAGCGACGTGCGGTCCTTGAGCTTGCGTGGTGCTCGTGAGGGACTTGGGGCTGTGCTACAGTAATCCAGCATTTACAGACTTTACTGGTAGGCATGCTTGTGAAATAACTTGTCTTCAGGTCAGAGAAGCAGAGAGGGCAGTTGGTTTGGATTAAACCTCTGTAATTTCTCGCTTCTTTGGGCAGAGTCTCCAGATTAAACCGTGGTGCTATCAAATGGGTTGGGATGTCAGGTGTATCAGTTGGATTTTTGTCATGTTGGTTTATTATTATTACCTGTTTGAGGATATGGCTGCTCTGTTGAAGTTTCCACAAGAAGCCGAGTTGCTTATTGCATCCACAAAAGATAAGTTCCCTCGTTTACTCGGGACTGTCAGTCCCTTCTGCTGCTTTTGTGATGTAAAGAAAGAGGGAAAAAAAGGAAGGTTTTGGCTGTAACTCAAGAGACTGAGATTACCTGGTTGGAGAGAAATTAATCTTGATGCACAGGCTGCAGTAGGACTCATTTAATAAGCTTTCAGTATTTCAAAACATAAACTTTTTGCTAATAGTGAGCATGTGTTAGAGGTTATTCAGTGGGATCTGTTCCATCACATTACTTGGCTCCAGTTTATCCAGGGCCACTGAAACAAAACTGGCTCGGAGCCTACAAGGGTCTGTCCTCCTTCCGCTTTGCACGTGGCTGGCAAGCGGCTGCTGTTTGAGAAGACTTGGACATTAGGAGAAATAGCTTGTTCTTATCAGCAGTGCTGCTGCCAGCTCCAAATTGTGCACTTCAAGACACCGTAATGCCTCCTAAAGCTCCTCTGCTCTTTGGTCTGATCAAATTAGTGTGAGTGAACGTCAATATTGGAGTAGGTTGATGATGGGAGGAAGGAAGTCCAGGCTAATCAGCTCTGAAGCATCTCATGATAAGGTACCAAAACAGGCAGTAATTATGTGGGGGGGGGAGTTGCAGAAGAAAAGGAGACATGAAAACTGCAGAAAGCCTGCAGGAGAGTCCAGGCGTGTGTGGATGTCCAGGAGGAAACACAGCCCCATTGTTTGAGGAGCGCCTGGCAATGGAGCCTTGTGGTCCAAGAACAGAGCTTCTAGGCATTACCAGCACATAGATGGGGCATAAAAACAATTCTGGCTTTGCCAAACTGCCTTCCCAGGCAGCACTTGTCTGTCCTCATCAAAACCACAGCGCTGACTCATCTAAATGCTTGCTGATTTTTTTTTAACCCCGAATCCTTCCAGCTTCCTGAGCGTTCCCAAGCTGCAGGCAGCAAGAAGGTAACGTCTCACGAGCCGCTTGAACCGTGCGGTGCCAGAATGAGACTCAAACTGGTTGCAAAAGAGTGCGGTAGACAGAAGAGGGTGCTGCGGACTCGGCCAGCTCCTCCTGCCCCTCCAGCAAAGTGTCATAAGCCTCGGCAGGAACACAGAGTTCCCCAGCATTCAAACAGCTTTATTGGCTCCCAAACAACCTGGAAGAAAGCAAACTGGGCTGGCCGGTGCGAGGCTGCTCTCAAACGGTGCGGCGGCTGGACGGCGTGCCTGGATCTCCTGGGCACCGGCACCTTCCCTGGCTCGTCCTCACCCTGAGGTGTCCTGTTCCAGAAGGGGATGAGGAGTAGAAGGTTCTGGTTTGGGCTGAGCAAGAGGCAGTGAGGAGGAGCAAGGTAGAGTGAACGCTTACAGTTGGGCTCTGTGTTTAGAAACCCCCCATCGCTTGGCTTTCTGCTGCCGTGGAGCCTGTTTGCTTTTGCAAATTGTACTTTTCCATAACGTGCAAATTCCTTTCCCTCCAGCGCAGGGGGGATGTGCGGGGTGGGGGGCGTGTCAAGACTCCTTTTGAAGAAGATGCCTTGAGGTGGCATTATTAGGAGTGCCCCAGCGTGCTGGATTATTGCAGTGGGATGACTTGTTGTGGTGCAAATACCACGCTGCAGCGTTTGCCCATCTCTAGGAAACAAAGTGCCTGTGGCCGGGTTTGCCAGAGGAAGTTTTCTTACCCCTACCCAGCACTCAGATCTCTGTCACAACCAGAAATTGAGCTGGGGGTAGTTTTAGGTACCATCTCACCATACCCAAATGTCTGTTTTGTAGAAATAGAGCTCGTTTTTCCTTACAAAGCTAGCGATCAAGACCTGCTTCTGCACGGATGGTGGCACAGGTTGCGTAAGACAGAGCTCTACGGTGTGGCATTTCAGTTTGAGACACTGGGCTCATTGTGGCAGGCGGATGAGAGCCCACTCGGACCCAGGTGGGGCTCTGCAGTGTTTGATTCTTTTCTTTCTTAAAAGCGTCAGCACCTTTAACACCACTGGAAGGTACTTTCAGTAAATATTTGTCCCTTTTCTCTGCCTGTGGCTTTGGGGTTCTGGGAAAAAGGCTGCATTTCTTCCCTTTCGCACTTGGGAATTGCTTTCCCTGGCCCAGCCCAGTCCTTTTGCAGGATGAGATGCTTGTGAAAGAGCCCCCCGAGGAGGGAGGCAGAGTGGTCCTGCCTTTCCAGAGGGGAACAGTTTCTCTGTGGCTCTTTGGTAGGACGTAGTGATTTCTAGGACAATTTTATATATGCTTGAACCTAAACCTCTGAGCCAGGCAGCTGCCCGCGGGTTGGTGCCCTTCCCGGCTCCTGAAAGGTGGCATTGCATCGTGCTCAGGCTGCGTGGGATGCAGCGGGCTCCGTCCTCGGGCAGGACGTGGCTCTGTGTCGGCAGGAGCACCGCAAATGGGAGCAGACCCTTGCGTAGCCCGTGGCTGCTTGCTGAGCTTGGGCTACCGTCGGCATTTACTGTCTTTTCAGGCCTGTGACCTTCGGAGTGTCTGTGAAATAAGTGAACGGGGAGGTGGGATGTGTGTGAGCTGTACAAGGGGAAAATCACCTTTTCCTCCGTGGCGCTCTGCCACCGCCCTCGGTCCCCCCAGAGCTCCCTTCTCCCGAAGCCTCGCCACCTCGTGCTTCCGTGCACATTATCTGGGAACTTATTTCAAGTGCTGGTATGTTTTAGGGATTGTGTGCCTAAAAATAATAGTATCAAACAGACAACAGTGGAAGGTCAAGGACTCAATCGGCTTAGAAGCTGTCCCCTTAGGGCAGCATCTGAATATGGAAAACTTGTGTGGAGGGTAGAGGCAGGAGCTGGGGGAGAGCAGCCTTAAAGCGCTGCAATCCTGCCCTAAAGTCCCTGCCTCTTCTTGTTCCAGTCCCACATGGGGATGGAACCGTTTGGGATTGTTTTTTGCCGTCTTTCTCCCTGGGTAGTAAAACTGGTCCCCTCTTTGGCTGAAGAGGGGGTTGGTACCCAGCACAAGGATGCCGTGGGGAGAGGAGTTTGCTGGGCAGCCGTTTTGCCCTTCTTTCCCCCCAACCAAAGCCCTTGCAGAAGGGCTCTGGTCGCACACAATGCCAAAAACTGGCTCCAGCAGGTTTTGTTGGTGGCAGTCCCCTCCGTTGGCAGCCCACACACAAGGTGCCCAGCATGGCTGCCCCCCCGTCGTGCCTTTTCACATTCATACCCACCAGGGGCATCGTTACTATTGTTTGTAACATCTCTTGGAAAAATGAGTCACGGGCATTCTGCCCTGCCCTCAGCGGGGAAACTCTGCCACATTAGCAGCAGCAACGCCCGCCCCCCCCTGCGCCGCTGCCTCGCATACCAGCAGGCCCCTTCGTGCCAGGAGCTGGACTTGCTTCGCTGAGCTTAGTCGATGCTGGTGCTTTTCTTGCCAGCGATAACCTGGGCTTTGGGGAGAGTGGTGTTCCCCATGCACAAAAACCTGGATGGGGTTTAGCCCAAGGTGTCACAGCAAACTCCATCACCCAGAAGACAACCCTGTTCTTGTAGGTTTTCTTCCCTCCTGTGCCTTGAGCTGCGATGTTTAAGCCCAATTTTCCTGCACTTGTCTTTGGGCCGTGTTCCTACCCAGCACAGCGTCACGGTGGATGATGTTTTCTGGGCTTCTCCTGCAACGGTACCAGTTTGTCTGTGGCAGAGAGAGAGAGATTGTAATTTACAGCCCTGCTCCGTGACATCTAACTGCAGGATTTTGGGGTATAGACGTGGTAAAACAAAGCCACGAGAGAGCTTCAGGTTTGGGCCGTTTATTTTACTCACACACGAGTATTTATTAAGGCACAGGACCCATTCCAGGTTTTGCCTGTCTCACCACAAAAGCCATTTGGGCTCAGGTTTGCAGGAGGGCTTGCCTCGTTGCGAGGGCCGGAGCTTCAAAAGCAGACCGAGCTTTCCTGCAGGTCTGGCCCCGATTTTCAGAGTTTTCCTTTATCTGCAATTCTTCAGTCTCTTGTCTGTGAAATAGGAGCAATATCTAACAGTCCCCTGGGGGGGTGATGGCTGATGGAGTGGTGTGATGTCCTCAGCTGAGTGGAACAGCGCCGTGCACCGACCTGCTGTCTCTGTGGCTCCTGCTGCCAGGCAATCTGCTTCGTAAATAAAGCTGAGTTTTCCGGGGACGCTCCTCTCCTTCCCTGTGCTCCCTGGTGGGTGGGTTAAGACTTAAGGAGAGTGTTCGGGCGGTCGTTTTTCACCTTGTAAACTGAGCTAGAAGTAGGCCAAGTCCAGCTGGTGAGGGATCTTAAGGGGTTGACAGAGCTCAGTTGCATTTTGTACATTAAGATGATACAAAATAGAGGGGAAGTTTGACCCGCCGCCGTACCCCGAGTGTTGGCTTGTGTCGGTGGCACCTGCAGAGCTGCTCTGCTCCATGGGGAGCCCCAAGCTGCTCTCGGAGCCCCCCCTTTCCTCGCCACATGCAGGTGTCGGGGGGCAGGAGGGCAGCGCCAACGGGAGCCGCGCTTCGGGGAGATGGGCTGTGGAGTTAGCAGTACGGCAGGTACCGGCATCCGCTCTTGAAAAGGCTTTGTGCTCAGCTGGGGCACGGCACACCGGATTGCCCCCCCCCTGCCTCCTCCCCGAAGTGCAGCGATTTGGAGCCCATCCCTTTATCGTAAATCAACAACAGAGCTAATATTCATATCGAGGAAGTGAGATAATATCAGAGGCCAAGGTGGGCTCCGAAGTGGGTGCGTGAGACATGCACAAGTTTGGGGGGAGAGGGAAAGGGGGGCTGTGGTAGGAGCTCTTTATCAGAGAGGAAATTGCACTATTCAAGGGGGAGAGAGTGTGTGCGTACACGTTTGTGTAAATAACACTTGCCAGGAGCAGGAAAGAGCCCCCGGAGCAGGACAGGCTTGCTGCCAGCTCCTGCCAGCACCTGTGGTCGGGTCGGCACGTTGCAAACCCAGGCTGGTCGGTGTGTACCTGGGCTGGGGTCTGCCCAGCCCCGACAGGGAGCCGGTCCCTGCCACCTCCCTGGGCTGGCACCTTGAGAGGATGAGAGCAAGTCCCCAGGAGACCCGGGGGATCACGGCAGAGGCAGCCAAAGCAGCGCCAGAGCTCCCAGAGCCACGGGGTGCAGTCCCCAGGGGCTGGGCACCCTTGGCACCCAGCGTGCTCGACCCTGCAAACTTCACCCCCTTGCTCCATGGCAGAGACACGAGGCCCCAGAGAGCAGAGGGGTTTGGTTAGAGGCAGGCAGTGCAGCAGTACCAAGATCCAGCATCTCTTATCACACCTGACCTGTTTTTCCCAAATAACTTCTATTGCTCCCCAAACAAACCCCTTGGTGCTTTTTCTGGAAATTAATCTTAGAGACATTTGAGGGGCAAGGTCCACCCTCATCTTCTGATTAGAAGCAGTGGGAATTCCCAGGATTAAAACATAAACAAACCAACCCAGGTTGGATTTATGCCTTTATTAGCTGCCGTTGCTTCCCTCTCTTTGAAAAACCCAAACCCTGTTATTTGTTCTTGTGTAGCTGAGCTTGGTCTGGGGCTACCGACTGCCTGGGCTGGGCTTTTCCCCCTCCGAGGGTGGCCAGGCTGGGGGTTGGCTGGCACCCAGGCAGCACCAAGGTGCATTTGGGCAGTGGGGAAAGATGCTGGGCGGCAGCTGATCCGAGCCCAGCCCTCGGGCGAGCGGGCTGCGGTCCAGGGAGCGGGGGGAGCAGTGGGGGGCCGGGCTGTGCAAGCCAGCGCGTCCAGCTCATCGGGGCCCTCTCTGCGGGTTGTCCAGGAGGGTGGTCGGAGGCCTGGGGAGAGGGGCTCCGCCGGGTCTGAGCCCAGCTCCCTGCATGGCAGCAGGGCACGGCAGCGAAGCTGTCCCAGGCTGATTGAGTTTCCACAGGCTGGGTGTCCCCTTCCCCCAGCGCTGCTTTGCCCAGCCCCGGCCCCCTCCCCGGGCTCAGCCTGGGCTCCCCGGGTGGGTTACTCCCATCCCCAGCTGGTGTGAGCAGCCTCATGCTGAAAGGGTGTCTCTGGGGAGAGCATCTCTCTTCCCTGCTCCATCAATCTCCCAGCCCACCTCCAGCACCGATGTGCCTGGCAGTGGCAGGCTCCGGGGGGGCTCAGCTGTGGGCTGGAGACGGCTCCCTGCTCCTTCCTCCTCCCCTGGCTTTTGCATAGCACCCAGATTTATTTTTACATAGGAAGCAGCTATGCAAACAAGTCCTGGGCCTGGGGTGCTGCGCAAACAGGGACGGGAGGACCCAGGGCTGCGTCGTCTCTTCCCGAGTCCTTTTGATGGTACCAAGGACCTTTTCCTTGGTACTGATGGAGAAGTGGGGCTTTGCAGCGAACAGCAACCACCCCTTGCTCTGCCTGCCTGGGGGATGCTGTGGGAGGAGAGGAGGCAGCAAAACTGTAGGGATGCTGCAAGGCGGCCCCGGTTCATCTCCTGCGGGTACGGAGAGGGGAGCACCAGCAAATGCCACTGGGAGGGCAGCGGGGCACAGCTGGAGCCTGGGCACCAGCGTGGCAGCTCCGTCCTGCCCTGCTGCAGAGGTGGATGGCTCCTGGCAGCACGGGGGCCTTCGGCTCCCACCGCAAGTGCCGGGTGGGTTGTTTCCCCTCGCCCTGGCACAGGTTTGCTGGAGTCCGCAGGGATGGAGAGAGGGACCTCAGCCCCGCCGGGGTGATCCCTCCCTGCTCTCCCCCCATCTCCGTGGGGCGTGGGGGTTTCTCTGTGTGCTCCCTGCTCAGATGGGTGGTCCTGGTGCCTCTGCCCGTGCTGTGCCGGGCCGTGCCCTGGCCTGCGCGGGCACAGGCGGGCTGCAGTGTGCCGTGCCTTTTTAGGAGGGGTGGTGGGGAGGGGGTGGGGAAGGAAACATGCCTGCTTCGTTATTTAGTGTCCCACACACGGAGCCTGCCTGGCCCTCGGGAAACCTCCATCCACTGCGCGGCTGGGATCTGCAGCGAAAGCAAACAATGGGATCCCCAGAGACAACAATGCCCCATTGTCCTTTGAAGCCATAACAATGAAACAATAGACCACAGTCTGCTCCCTTTATTCCCAGGCACGCCCCCCCCGCAGCCCTGTCCTGCAGCCCCGGGGCCGTCTGCGTTCGGGGGCTCGCGCCGTCCCCGAGGACCCGCCGCCACTGCTTGCTGTCCCCCCGTCCCGCTCGCACGACTCCCATCCCTCGCTCGCGGGGTGAGTCTCGGGGGTCCCCGTGGCCTCCCTGTCCGTGCGGGTTGTGCCTGAGAGGAGAAGGAGGTGGCTTCTGGCAGGCTTTGATCCTCGAGCTTTCATCAGCGGGAGGGATGGAGGAGTCCCGTTAGGTCACGCGGTCCGTGCCCCGGAGAACAGCGGGGCTTTGTTGTCTCCGGGGATGGCCACTTGTCAGCTCTCGCCGTCACGGCACTCCCTGAAGGTTTCCTGGTGTATCCTCCTCCTCCTCGTGGGGTCTGAAACAACCCCAGCGGCTGTGCCCACCCTGGTCGCTGCAGACACCCCCAAATGCTCCGTGGGAGGGTGGGCCTGGGGAGGAGGCAGGAGGGGATAGAGGCAGGAGGAGGGGATCGGGTGCAAGGGGTCCCATCTCGTGGGGACCTTAGAGCTGCTTCTGTCTCCTGGCCGCATCTAGCCATCCCCAAGGATCAAGCTCTCAGCTCTCTTTGCTTCCCCGTGGTCCCCAGAAGCTGCTGGGGGCTGTTTCGGAGCAGAGGGGTGAATCCCCTCCCTGCTTTGCCAGATGGGCTGCGGCAGCCCTGGGCACTCGTGGCTGGCAGCGTGGGGGGTGGGTGCCCAGCCTGCAGCCCCAGGGGTCCCTCTCGGAGGGTACCCAGTCACCGTGCAGCGTGGGGGAGATGCTGGGGGGGCACTGGGCAGTGGGAATGCTGCTGCAAGGCAGCCGTGGTGTTTCCTGCCATTGAACGCTCTCCTCGTCCCTTCACCAGCTCCTGACAAGCAGGGATGGGGGAGAGCCAAGGCAGGGACCACCAGTGCTGGAGCCAGGACTGCTTGGCTGGGCTTGGATCCGGCATGGATGAGGGCTCAGATCCCCAGTCCTGGCTCTGGGAGTCAGAGCAGGCGGCACGTTGGACCTGGGCACCTCTCCTGTGCCTCCCCAGCTGCGCCTGTGACTGTGCCACACGGTCACCGCCGTGTCTGCGTCAGCATCCTCGGGGCAGCAGCACGTTGGGGTCCGATTTGTCCTTTTCCCAATCCTTGTTTGTCACAGAGGGAGAAGGGAACCCGGTGCTGGGCTCGGGGACATGGGGACCCTGGTGTCCCCAAAGGCCACTGCCAGCCTCCTCCTGTGCCCCATGGGAGCTCCCGGAGGCCCCCCCTGCTCCTCCCGGTTACCTATGGGCAGCCAAACCCACCTGAATAGGTAATGAATGGAGGAGAGAAAAGAGCCCCGAGTACATTGTGTTTGCCACAGGCCGGGAACAATTGCTAAATACAAATCACACAGAGAAAAGGGAGAGAGAGAGAGAGACAAAAGAAAGAACCCCAGCACAAAGGAGAGGAATGAAATGGTAAGTAAAGTCAAACAAAAAGGAGCCGGGCTGAGACAAAAGAAGGGAACAATATCCCCGAGGCAATAGGCTCCTGAACAATGGGGACAGTGACAGCGGCACAAAGGCACACTGTTTGCAAGTAGACGTTATCTCACACAGCCACTGGCAGCCCTGGCCCTGGCGCTTCTATTTTCAGGGATGCTTTTGTGCTGCGCTGAACAATATTCCTTGCATGGCTGCAGATAGAGAGATGAGGGGGGTTTGGTGCTTGCTGTTTTTTTTATTTTGCCTGCCCGGTGCCAGCTCTGTAATAAAAACAGGTTCAGCCCTTCGGAGAGCGGGGCAGAGCGAGGGGGTGGGTGGGCAGAGCCGGCCAAGCCGACCCATTGATGCCAGGGACGGGGCAGAGCATCCATCGGTGCTGCCTCCCGCAGGGGCCAGGCTGGGACCCCAGCAGTGGGCAGCCGTGGCAGGGCTGGCACCCCGGGACGAGCGGGAGCCGATGGCTTCGGGGCGGTGTGTTTTATGTTTGTGTCCAGGGCTTATCAGCTCCGAGCTTTGCATTCAACCAGCTGCACTTGCAGGCCTGAACCCAGAACCGGGCAGACCAGAAAGATGGCTTTTCCCAGCTGCTTTTGTTTCAAGCACTGAAGTTTTTAACCTCTGAAGTGTGCGGGCAGGGACAGAGTTGCCTGCTGGGCTGAGAACTCCCCAGGTGCTGGCAGAGCTGCCTGGCTGCTGGAGGCTTGGCTCCCTGGCATCCCTCCACACCCGTCCCCTGCTCCCTGGCCACGGGTGCATCACCCAGCCCCGATGTGTAGAGGTGATGGCACAGTTTGGAGGGGTGAATCTGCAGGTCATGGCTCTGCCGTGCTCGGACACCGCAGTGTGCCCTGGGTGAGGATGTCCCGGATGGATCCAGCCTCTTCCTGCCACCCACCAAGCTCAGGTTTTTGCACAACCTGGAGCTACAGGAACGGGTGTGCAGGCTGTGCCCCTTTTGGCATACTGGGGCTGGCAGGAGCTGTGCGGGCACTGCCACGGCTAACGGGGCTGGGGCAAGACGGGGCTCTGCTCTGCACCCTCTTTGTTTGCCTCCTGCTTGTGCAGGTTGCTGGTCCTTTGCTGTCCTTGGCTGGCGTAAAATGATAGTTTAGAAAGCCGACATTGGTTTATTGCAGCGCTGGGTGCATGGGGGATCTCTGCTCCTATCATGCACACCTAAGAACAAAAGCTTGCTCCTTATATACATAATTCCAAGAAAAGCCCACCCATTCAAAAAAAAAACTTATGCATATGCTAATACGTTATGTAATGCATTATATAATGTCTTTATGCCTGCGTACTAAATTGGGGAAGGGGTCTTGGGGGGTCTCTGGGGGTCGCTGGTGGTCCCAATCCCCCTTTAATCGTGCTTGTGCGCAAGCGTGGTCGAGGCCCTTGTTTACACGTACGTGTGTTCTCAAGAAGATATTGTTTTGGACTTATCTCTCCTCTGACACAAGAGTTTATGAATCAAGTTAATTTAGACATCACAAAGTTGTTCTTTACAGTTTTGTTTTGTCTTTTGGCCCCTTATATAATTAGCAGAGACCTTTGTTTTTCTAAGACTAAGCGTAAACAGCATGAATCATTGTCTACTAGAACCTTGTTATCAATCCCATAAACAAACTCTATCTACAAAACATGTAGTTTGCTTCAGAACCTATTGTTATTCTTTATTATTCCAGCTAAAATGAAAATTATTGACAGGAAAGTTTGTTCTGTGTAGAGGTAACACAGAGCAGGCCTTTTAGAGCCTGCTCTGAGGCCTGCTCTTGCTAAACCATTGCTGAACTGAACCGTCTGGTATCACTCCCATCAGACAGGCTGTCCCAGCCCGCGATGGAGAGCTCACTTGCTGGGCCTGCCATGGTTCCTGGGCTTCAGTGGAGCTGGTGTGGGTTTCATCCAGCTCTTGCCTGGAAAACCCTCTTTTGGGGCCTTCCCAGTTGTCTCCCGATGTCTGTTCCTGCCTGGTGATGGGCCGGCTGCGTCGCGAGCCCGGAGTCACACGAACACGGTTACGCACCAGCGCATTTACAACAGCGTGGGGTTGTTACTGCAGGGTATGTTATCAAAGCACCCCGTCTGCAGCACCCAGGAGCTTTCTGAGCCAGCTGGACCCGTCCGTTTGGGCAGGGACTGATGTTCCCACAAGCCACCCATCCCTTCCTGGAGCTCCCGGCATGCTCGTGCCCTTTTCCCCTCTGGTCCCGCATTCGGAAAACCATCCCTCCTACGCCGCCCCACCGCGAGCTGCCACAAGCCGTGGGGACGTCACCCAGTTACTGTAAGTGACTTGGGAGAGGAGAAATCAGGGTGTTGCGAAGACAGAGTCACAGACGCCCCGTATCGGTGCCGATCTCCCGAAACACCCAGTTTTAGCAGATGGGTTTAGCTCTCACTTGAAAAAGCTGCGTTTCTGATATCGATCACGTTATCTGAGGGTACATCCTGTTGCTAAGTTTGGCTGCTTCCTCCCTTCGACAGCTGTTGTGCAGCTACAGCTGCTTCAAACCTGCGCGGCGGGGATGGCGTGTGGCGCGGGGGGGTTTGGTGCTCGGAAAAATAGATCCTGGGTTTCGTTTGACCGTGGTGAGCAAGAGCGATGCGGCCTCTCGGAGGGGCCGCACCGAGCAGGGTTGTATCCTGCCCTTTTCTGCCCGGCCAGTGGATCACGATGTGATCAGACACCGAGGACACGGCGCTGGCGGGGGGAATATTTGAGGCACTAAATCAAAGCAAAGCGGCAGCGTCTTTACATGGAAGTTGTTGTCAGGAAAAGGGTTGTTCCCTAATCCTGACCGCCCGGTATCTGGTTTTGGGGTTGTGTTTGTACACGTGCTCTGAGCTGTGTCTCGAGGTGCAAAGCGAGCGCAGGAGCAGTCGTTCTCCTGGAGCCAAAGCCCCTGTGCTCTCTGTGTCTTGCCGGAGAAGCAGCCCCGTGTCTGTGTCCTGCCCTGCCCGCGGCAGGAGCTCGGCGAGGCCAAACCCTCTGCAAGTCCCCGTTCCAAAGGGTCCGTGGGCCATGCAGTGCGATGGGCACCAGCAGAAATCACCAAGCCGGGGACTTTAACCCACTCGGTTGGGGCAGCAGCTCTGCCCTCGTACCCCTCGTGCTTCCCCAGGGCTCTGCCATGCCGGCTCACTGATCTCTGCATTTAAAATCCCTGGAAGCAGGATGATGCTCTTTGGTCTTCTGGGGAGAGGCGAGCCTGCTCCTCCTTGCTCTGTGCAGCCCTTTCTGACCATCACCCAGCCCTCAGGGCTGGAGCCAGGACGTGTTGCTGCTGCTCATCCCCTGCCTGCCTATGTGAGGAATTCCTCTCCCGAGCCTGGTGGGCGAAAACAAGCCTGGCTCCTCTGATATAATTCAGCGAAGTTGAAGCTCTTTGCTGCAATTAGCTGGTATTTAAACCCTCGCTAACCCTTAACATCCTAATGACAATAATAATGATGCTCCACATGTCCTGCAGTGCCGCGCATCTAAAGATTACACTCGCTAATTAATTAAGCGCCGACTCCCCCCCTCTACTTTCCTCGCTGAGGAGAAGAAATCGCTAAGAGTCTCTTAAGAACGGACATAAAGGCAGGGAAATCCAGGCACCAAAACAAGACAAATGGGGATTTGAAGACAATCCGGGCCGGGTCCATGTGACCCGCGGAGTGGACCAGGCAGCAGAAAGGATAAAAATGCCAAGCGCAGAGCGGGGAGAGAAAACAACCGCCAGCTTAAAAACCCAGGGAAAGAAAAGCACCAAGATGAAGGGAGTGACAAAGCATCAAAGGGAAGAGAAACCAAAGGCGTCGGAACAAAGGACAAGCTGGAACAAAGGACCAAAGAGGGGAGAACAAAAGCACTAAATAGAAAACAAAGGCAGGGGACAAGAAAAGCCCCTCTGTCAGGGCTGAGCTGGAGGGTCCCGGCCGGGGAGGTGGGTGGCACGGGCGGTGCTGCGGGTCCCTGCTGGAGCCGGACTGGCGGAGGCCGCGGGAGCCTGGGAGCAGAGACCCCGGGAGCCCAGTTTCGCCTTTGAATGGGAGGCGATGGGCTCGGCCCCCCAGTGCCACGCCGTCTCGGGCGCTGCGTGGAGGTCGGCAGCAGCTTGGGGACGTGGCTTTGCTCCCGCGCTGCCCTCTGGCCGCGGCCCCCTCCCGTCCCGCTGGGTGGTCCGGCCATCCCCTCCCTCCCCACGCGTCTCTTCGGCGCAGCCTGCTCAGCATCACCCCTCTGCGCTGCCCCGCCGCAGACACCCCGGCGCAGCCCCCTGCCCCGTCTGCCGCCCCGGCCCCACGGCGTGGGGACGGCTGGGGATGCTCTGGGGATGCTGCCAGCCCGGCTGCGTCCTCCCCACCCCGTGGCTTTCCCTTCGGAGAGGAGCCATGGGCCGGTGCTGCGTGTGTGGCTAGCCTGGTCCAGCCTGCTGGGCTGCGCTCTGGGGGGGACGATTCGCATCGTCTGGATTAAAAACAACGGCAGCATTTAGGTTGGGAATAGAGAGTTACAGAGCTGCGATGCTGCTTTGTTTCCTCTCCCCGTCGCATCCCTGTTTGGGGCTGGCAGGGTTGTTGGCACGCACGGGGCCGGCTGTGTTACGCGTGCCGCCTCGCGGGGGGACGCGGCGAGTACCCCCGGGGTCAGGCAGCCGGCGTGGGGTGAGGATGGTGACGGTGGAGGGGAGCCCGGCCGGAGCCGGGGTGCTGGCAGCCGGCGCTCCGCTCTGCCTCGGGTGCTTTGGCTGCTCGTAGCTGCGATGGGTTTGGAAGCGGCGGGTGATTTCAGTGTGTTTGGGAGGTGCCAATCTGGCGGGCTCTTGGGTAGCCGGAGAACCAGGCAGTGAGAGCCAGGGGCTTTCTGCAAATCCCACTTCCAGACCCCAAACATGGCTCTGCTCTCCATCACCTGCCCTGGCTGCACACCTTCCCTGCCAGCCGGCTGGTGCCATCCCCTTGGTGTCCTGCCTGCAGGCAGCGCTGGCCAAAGCCGCCCTCCTCCGCCGGCACATCGCCCTGGGCAGAGGCTGGCAGCAGGGAGGGGGTTAGGGCAGTGGGGTGCAGGGTTTTGGCCATGTCTAAATGTTCTGCCCAGGCAGGAGCCGGAGCTCACCAGCAATCTCAGCCCACCCCACCCCAGCTCTGCCTTCCTGCAGGATCATTATTTGCTCAATTTTACTTTGCTTTTCGGGCGAGCTCTCTCTGAGCGTTGGCTAAGAGCTGAGCTGCTCCGAGTGCGCTCCTCATAGAGCAATCCTGGAACATCTTGGGTTTATTATGCCCAGATTAGAGCCTGTTACGCTGCGGGCAGACTCGCTCGCACAGCTCCGACTCCCTGCAGTAGCCGGGCACTGCCAGCGCTGGGGAGGAAGGCAGCACGGAGCTCCCAGCCGCTGGAAACGCCTCTGAAGTGGCCAGGATAAATTGTGGTGTTTGGGTGGAAATTAATTGGTAGGTTAATTCCTGGAGCTCACCCACCACCCTGCTAGGAGCCCAGGAGGGCAGGCGCCGGGCGGGGAGCAGGGGAAGAAGCTGCTGGCTCCGGGAGGGTTTGGGATGTGCTGCTTTCACAGCGAGGGTGCAAGACCATCACAGCAAGGTGCCCGTGGCCTGGGGGTGCAGAGGGCTGGGAGGGCTGCGGAGCTCTGCCGCTGGCCCTCGGCGTGCCGCGTCCCTCAGCCCTATGGACCACGAGAGCCCGATACGGTGGGGTGAACTGAGGACAGCCCCAGAGCTGCCGTGGTTCCAGAGGGCTTGAGCTGCTCCGTTAGCATTGTCATATCAGCTTGGGTTTAATGGGCTGCAGATGTCTGTCTGTCTGTCTGCCGTGCGAGGCCGCAGCGCATGTGCCCGCTACAGCTCCCCGGGAGCCAGTTCTCATCAGATGGCACAGCCGGGGCATGTCCAGCCTCGGAGCCTCTTGGCTGCAGGCTTGTTTCTGGGTCTGCTGGGCTTCAAGGGACCCTTTTGGGTCCCTCTGCTCTCCCCACCAGCCTGGCACAGCTTCTCCTTGCTGAGAAGAGCAGCATGGCCACCCGCCCTCGTCCCGCATGCAGGGGGGTATCGCGAGATGCATGAGGCAGGTCTGGAGGCAGGAGCTGGGGAGGGTTTGGACCCCATCATCTCCCCAGTCCATGGATGGCCAAGGCTCCTGAGCTGCTCCCTGGCTCCTCTCCTTCCCCCTGCCTTGGGGCTGCTTTTTGGGGTGCTCCACATCCCCAGGGTCAGTGCAAGGGTAACACCGTGCTCGGGTTTTTTGGGGAGGTCCGTGGTGTTTGTGAGATGCCTGGCGGTACCCCCTCTTCTGCCTGCTGCGAAGGGGGGCTTTAGTGGGAGCAGGGAAGGGAGGCAGGAGGGGGGCCCATGAGCCCAGCCCCTCCAAAACGGCGAGGAGCTGAGCTGGCATGTGGCTGGCCGGGGTGCTGCCACCACGCCAGCTCGGGCATTGCCACCACAGCAGCAACTCACTGCCCGAGCAGCCCCCAGCGGGGTGCGTGGCAGGGACCCCGCGGGCAACGGCAGCACCTTCATCCGCATCTTCCCTAGGTTTTCCCAGGCAGCAGCGAGGCGGGGAGCCACGGGGGCAGCTGGCAGGACCCACGCAGTTTGCTCCCTGCTTTGCAGCTTTCCCAGGCTGGTGAGGAGCAAAGCACATGCCCATTTCCAAACAATGGGTCCGCTTCCGCGCAGGAAGCAAGGTCGGATTTGTTCTCCCTGCTTTGCCCCCTCCAGCCAGTTATAAAGGGGCCAAGCCATTGTCTGAACCATTTCCATGACTCAGTCACCAGTATCCTGCGATCGGGAGGCCGGGACTCGCAGCCAGCACAAAGCAGGAGGCACGGCTCCTGCGGCCAGCCGCACCGCGGGCTCCGCAGCAAGGGTGGGGGGCTTGGGAAAAGGAAGGCGAGCACTGGCCGTGCCTTTCCCCTCCGTGCCCCCTGCGCTGGCGGCAGCGGGATCTTTGCCCCCACCAGCTTTCCTGGTCCCTCCACCCATTGTCCCGGCTTCCTTCTGCTGAGGGAGGCAGAAAGCTGAGGGTGGGATCGCAGGGTGGGAGCAGCCCTGGTTGCTCGCCCCGGGGCAGCCAGGTAGGGAGAGATGGAGCAGGAGCTGAGCAGGCCCCATGCGTCCCCGTCTGAAAGGATGGGGACCACCATGTCCATCCTGACACCTCGTGCCCATGGTCCTGGGGCTGCCCAGCAGGTCCTGGGGCTGCCCCGAGGGTCCTGGGATGACTCACAGTGAAGTGGAGAGAAGGAGATGCAGGTGGAGCTGGTGTGGCTCACAGGAGGACATGGAGAGGAGCAGAGCCAGGATGGGGACAGGACCCATGGGTGCATGGGTGGTGACACCAGGGGATGGGCAGTTGGGCCACCAACTCCTGGCACCCACCTGGGAGGTGATGCTGGTCCCAGAGGACCGCAGTGTGGCTAGCACCTGGGGGGGACCTGCCACGCACGGGGCAGGGAAGGCCACCGTGGCCACCATGGCCACTGGGGACAGGGAGGAAGGAAAGGAAAGTGAAAGTCCGTGGCTGCTGCTCTGGCCTGGCTGTTGCTATGACGACCCGAACAAAGCTTCTGCTCCCTTTTTTTGACTCAGTTGTGCAGGTCTTCAGCCCCTTTGTTAATTGTTTCCTCGTCCAGTTTGGGGGATGCACCTCCCTGCCCCCTCTTGCCCCCGGAGCGGCTCGGGGGCCCCAGGAGGTCGCCGTGGGCTCGCCTGCCTGCTCAGTGCTCGCTTGGCCGCCGATAACCATCTCCCTCACGTGACCTCTTGGGGTCTTCTCCCAAGCCGGGGTGGGGGAGCGCTGGCAGCCGGCAGAGAGGGGCCGGCAGCTTTGGTGGGCGCACGAGGCTGCCCGTGCATGGGATGGCACTGGGGACAGCCAGTCCCCCCCGTGAGGAGGGGGCTTCAGAGGGGCTGGGGGGTGCAGGGGGAGCTGCCTTTGCATCCTGCCCTGGTGCAGGTTCGGTACTTGCTGCGTGGCCCCAGGAACGCCGTGTCCTCTCCTGGCCTCAGTTTCTCCATCTGTGAAATGGGAACGTGTATCACTGAGCTCCTTTACATTTTGGGGTCTGTGGGTGCAGCCCACTTGCCACCTTTGGCTTCCAAATGCTGTTGTGCTTCGTGTTCGATCCTCTGGGTGAAGATGCCAGATGGGAAACTCTCCCAGCTGACTTCTTGCCTGGCTCTGCCCAGCTCTGCTCATTCCTGTGTGCTGGGGACAGGGCGAGGGGAGCTTGTGTGTCGGGGTGGGTATGGGGGGTGGGTGCCTGAACCCCTCCAGGTACCCCATGTTCCCAGTTAGTGTGTGGTGGCTGGGGGAGCCGGGAGTCCCGGGAGCCCGAGAGCTCTTGTCTTCTGCTCCTGGGACTGGGTGAAAACAATGTTTGGAAAAAAGAAATTCCCATGGAAGAAAATGACAGAGTGGGGGAGGAAACAGCTTGGAGTCAATGGGAATTTTCCCCTTGGTAAAACATAAACAGTTCTCCTTCGATGTTGACATAACATTTTAAAGATTTCATTATACAAAAAAAGAGACTGTTTGTCAACATTTGTTTGTCCAGACCAGCCCCCTCGCTCTCCAGCTGGAGCATCGCTGTTTTCCTTCGGGAAGGTGGGTGCCGGGTGTGGGGTGCGGGATGCGGGGTATGGGGCAAGCTCCTCAGTGGCCAAGGGCAGCAAAGGCCCTGCCAGGGCCCCCTTTCCCAGTCAGTACCCGAGCTCCCAGCCAAGTTGTCTGCTCAGCATGAGCATGTGGTTCCCCAGCCCGTGTGCGGGAGCGCTGCCTGTCCGTCTGTCTGTCCGGCTGGAGACAACGTGCCAACATTGTCTCCCAGCCCCATGGTGGTCTCGTGGCTCAAGGCTGGTTGTGGTGGTCTGGGTGAAGGAGCAAAAATTAGGGGGTGATGTGGGGAGGAGAGGCTGGAAGCGGGGCTTTGGGGGTCTGTCACTCGGCGTGCCGTGGTTTTGGGGCTTCCCCCGGAGCTGCGAGCCAGGCATCGCTCCAGCCCCTCGCTGGGAGCGGGGCAGGACCGGTCCCTGCACGGCCGGGGGGTGCCGGGGGGTCCTGGGGTGCCTCCCAGGACTCCTCCGAGTCGTGCCTCAGTCTTTGGGAGTGTCTCGGCCCCGCCACAGGGCTCCAGGGCAGAGGGTGGGAGCAGCCCGGGGGCTCCCCGCGGTGTCACGCGTGGGTCCCCCGGCGGGGCAGGGGGTCCCGAGGGGAGGGGACGGGGCAGAGGGGCCGCCCCGGAGGCGGCTGCTGGCTGGCTGGTCCGGTGTCCCTCCTCCTTCTCCACCTCCCCTCCTCCTCCTCCTCCTCCTCCTCGCTCCCTCTCTCCGCCCGGCGCCGGGGCAGCTCCCACCGGAGGCGCCGGGGACATGGAGCGGACCTGAGCGGGGCGCGGCGGCGGCGGAGCCCGCACCGGTACCGGCACCGGCAGCGGCGGCAGCACCGGCAGCGGCGGCGGGGACCCGGACTCAGCGCTGCAGCGCGGCGGAGCCGTGAGTGCGGCCGGGGACGCGGGCGGGGGCACGGCCCGGGGTTGGGGGGGGGCACGGGCATTGCCCGGGGGGGCACCGACACGGCCCCGGGGCGGCGAGCATCCTCCCGGGGCGGGGAGCATCCTCCTGGGTCGCGGTCCCCGACCCCGGCTGGGCTGAGCGGGGCTGGGGGGGCCGCCTGGTGGGACCCCCCAAAGCTCCTTTGCGTAAACAGAAGGAAAAAGGGGAAGGGGGGGGGGGGGGTGCAGGGCCCGTCCCCGCACGGCCCCGTCCCCGCTGCAAAGTTCAGGGGCTGCAAACTCTCCTCCGAGAGCCCCCCGTGCCGGCAGCCGTGCCCGGGCGAGGGCGAGCCCGGCCGGCGAGGGGTTAAGCCCCGGGCACGCCCCGGGGGCACAGTGCCGGCAGGCAAGGGGTTAACCCGTGGGCGGCATCCTCCCCCCTCCCGGCCCTTGACCCGGCTGCCACGGGTCGCCCCCCTGCAGCCCCTTCCCCGGGGCGTCCGTCCCACCCCCCGGGGAGGTCTCTCGGCCCTTCCCGCTGGTCGCCGGTGGCTGCTCTGGGTCGGGGCTGCGGGGGGCCGCAGGGCATAGGCTGGCAGCCCCCCCAGACACGGCACTGGGGGGGTCACAGCACAGACAGGCGCTGTGCGCGGACAGACAGACACGCTGTGCCAGCACAGACAGACCCCGCGGGGCAGCACGGGCGGGCAGGGTGCCCGGCTGCCGTCCCTGGCCCCTGGCACACGCGTGTGCGTCCGCAGGGCTCGGGGCTGTTTGTGGGTGCTCGTGACTGTGCAGTGCTCAGGGGTGCGGGGTTGGGGTCCCCATCCCTTGTCCCCATCCCTTGTCCCCATCCCTTGTCCCCATCCCTCATCCCCCGCCGCACCATGGGGCAGACGGGACACTCCTGCCCCGTCCTGCATCTCCCACCGCCTTGTCGAGAGGCGATTTGTGCCCGGTGTGCCCGCATCGCTCCAGCCAGCCCCGCAGAGCCCCAGCCCCGCGGCACCGCCGGGAAGCAGGGACGGGGGCCGGGCAGGAGAACTTGCCGGCGGTGCCACGCACGGATGTTTGTCTGTGCGAGAGGGGCCGGGGTTGGTCTAATGGGGTTGTTCATCGCTATAACGCGGCCAGAGGGAGGATTTGGGACTGGGGTCAGCCCTAAACTCCGTCGCTTGCCGGGATCTAAGTGCAGATGAACCTTGTCGCTGAGATTACATCTTCCCCGGCAGCCACGGCTGGTCCTGCCCGTGCCCCGGCGCCGCGTGTCCGACCCGTCCTGGGCAGGTTTGGGTCTCTCGGGGCTGAAGCTGCTGCGCAGCGGAGCCCTCCCGGCTGCGGGGCTTGTACCGTGGGGTCCCGCAGCCGGCTGGCAGCCCTGAGGTGCTGTGGGTGCAGCCGCGGGGGGGATTTGGGGGATTTCACCCCCCCGGGCGCTGGGAAACCGCAGCTCAGGGAGCAGGAAGGCGAGTGATGGAGCGCAGAGCTGGGCGCTCGCCCCCAGGGACCCTCCGCAGTTTAACACCAACAAAGTTAGTGGTGGAAGAGAAAAACCAAGAGATGCGTCGCCCAGGGAGCCGTAAAGGAGAGGGTTTGGTGTGAAATGCATAAATAAATACAAAGCTTTGCTTCTTTCCACCTCTGCCTAATGATTTCCAGTGGTTTATGCAGGGATTTTGGTGCCAGTGGGGGATGCTGCCCAGGAAAAATTACAGACCGTGGCCACATATTGTTCGAGTCTCAGTTACATCTTGTGAAGTACCTTCAGCATGGAAAACACTTGACTTGCAAAGCAAAGCTGGAGTAATAGATTTTAGGAGTGAAAAAGGACCATTAGCTCAGCTAATGTGATTTTCTCCATAGCACAGACCCAGATAATATCACTCAGTTACTCTCCTATTGAGCCAATAACTCGTGTTTGTAATTCATGCAATTTCCTTTTAGTTCAATTTAATTTCGTACAGAATCCATTCTGTTGACACTGATACAGTATTTTTTTTTTTGAAAGCCTGCGATTTCAGAGGCTCCGTGTTAAAAATAGCTGCTGTCCTTTGACAAACGTGTGGGCAGGCTAAAGACAGTTTTCTAAATCATTTGCGAGTGACACATTTTTACCAACATCTCCCTTTGTGCTATTTGTTTCACTCACGATTGGCAGAGCCGCTGCCAGGACTGCCCTGCCGTGGGGCTGGGGGCTCGCCCGTGGCATCTGATCTGGCATCTCACGCAGGAGGTGAAATCCCTTCGGAGCAGAGTCATAGGTAGGAGCAGAGATCCCAAATTTTTAAAACTCCGTTTTCCTCCCTGACGTGAAGCTCTTGGTGAAGCTCTTCGTGCCGTTGTGCAGCTCACCTCCTCCGGCGTTGCTTTTTTTACCCCTTGCACCCAAACCACCCCCCGCTGCTCCCCAGAAAGTCCTTCTGATGAGCAAAGTTTGTTCCAGCCAGGGTGCAAGATGTCCCGGGGGCAATAGTTGGACTTTTTGTCTCCCTGCCGAATGTCCATTTTCCCTGGGGGTGCCGGGGAGCTGTGCCCTGGCACGCGGGGCCGAAGGGAAGATGGAGCAGGTCGTAAAGTTGTTATGTGCTAAAGGGGTTTTGATTTCGTTCACGGGACGCAGAGGAAGGGTTTTTTTTTCTCTCCGCGCAGGGGACACAGAAGCACAGTAAATCTAGTCTCTCACTGGGTTTATTTTTACATTTGTGACTTGCTGGTGGGCTCCCCGGGGCGCTCACCCCAGCCTGCCGCTCTCGCCACCCGTCGCCTTCCCGGAGCCGAGACCCGCCGGGGCCGAGCAGCCGTTCCGCACCCTGCGGGCAGGTGGGGGGCTGGGGGTGATGGGTGGCTCTGGGACCTGGGAGCAGCCGGTTTGCACTCCCCAGGCCAAGTGTTTAGGGCTGGTTTGGGGGGAGACGGCGGGGGGCTGCGTGCCCGCTGCTCCCGGGGTTGCAGAGTGCCGCGGGCGGGCTGGGGCGCGGGTCTGAGCTGTGTCCCCCGGACAGAGCATCCTCGGGGGGCTGGTGCTGCAGGTGTTGGAAGTTTGCTGGGGGAGCAAATCCCTGCGGGATGCGGTGGGCTGTGCGGGGTGGGACGCTTCGCTCGCTGCCGGGGAAGCCGGGTCACCTCTGCTGTCCCCAGCCCTGCCGTGTGCTCGGTGCGGCCGTGGCTGCTCGGGGATCGTGCCCGTCCAACAAACCCCAACTTTGAAGGGGTTTTGGGTTGGTGTTGGTGTCGCAGCAGTGCTGGTGGCCCTGCTTTTGGGGCTCCCTTGCTGCAGACCCAGTGGATCGAGGGGGGTCGGGGACCCTCGGGGCCGTAAGCCCGCGGCCCGTGGCTGCTTGCCGTCCCGTGCGGCGAGCCCCACTTTGTCTGCCCACCACGGAGCCACGTTCCTGCTCGCTCCAGCTTTATCCCGTTGTAAACACTCACTGTGGTTCTGTGCCGGCTTTGTGCGTGCACGTGGAATTGCAGACAGCAGAAAAGCTTTTATTACCCGAGCGACAACCTTTAGCAGACGGCTGTGACCGATGGTAGGGACGTGCTCTCGGTACAGCTCCGCTCTGGTTTTATACCCTCCAAGTTCCCAGCCTTGCTGATTAAATGCGTGCTGTTTTTTTTTTCTGAAAAAAGGTATTTATTTGAAAAAAAAAACAAACCCCTCGCAGGCAGGGCAGTGGCTACCTTCAGCCTGCGATGCCGTGGAGCAAGCGGGCTGGCCTCTTTTGTTCTCTCCTGCGGCCGCGCTGCCGAACGCAGCATCGCTACGAACTCGGAACTAATAATGAAATATTTTCATTTTTCCCTCAGCTAGAAAATCCTGATGGGTCAAAGCCGCCTCTTTTTGTGTGTCTGGCAGCAGCCTGGTCTGGCAGCGGGGCTGATGATGGAGGAGTTGTGCTCAGCAGGAGGGAGAGCCCAGAAAGACGGGCAGCCCCGGGGTCGGGCGTTCCCCGGCTGGGGGTCCCTTGCAGCGTCGCGGCCACCCCTGACCAGCCAGGGCTGGGCTATCCTGGGCTCTGCTGCTTTATTTTTCACAAACTTTGTGGAGGTTTTGGTTTCATTGCGCTGCGGGGAGGAAGATTTGGGACACTCAAATGTTTTGCACGATGCATCACTAATTTCCACCCCGTTTTAACCCAGTAAAGAACATGCAAAAGGGAAATAAATTAGTGCAGCTTATGACAGTTCTGCTGGGAAACAGCTCGATGCCTTTACCCCATCCTGCGCCTTTTGGGGAGTAACTTCAGGAGCCAAATCCTCTCCCTTGGGTAGAGCTGCCGCTGGCCCGGCCATGCCCCGGGGAGCTCCCCGTGGCTGGGCACTGCTCGGGCACTGCTGAGAAGTGCGTGGGCTCCTCCAGCGCAAGGAAAGTTGGCAGGGCCCAAGGCATCAACTTTTGGAAAATTTTCTGCTGCTTGGAAGCCCTCCCTCCCTCCCACTCCGTGTCCACCTGCTCCAGGACCACATGTCCCGAGCTGGAACCTCTCCAGCCCCGAACAAGGGCCCTTGGTCTGCCCAGTCCCACCAGCTCAGCGCTGGCAGGGAGGGAGGCTGGGGAGGTGCGGGGGGCACGGCTGGCTGTGCGGGGCCCTGGCTGGGTCAGTAAAAACATGAACTGGGGATGCAGCGGCCGAACCTGCCTCAACAAAGTGTTTATACAAGTGCGCTGGAGCACACGGGTAAGGGGAGGATGGCAGTAGGGGCACTGCGGGAACAGCCCCGTCCCCTTCGCCTCCAAGCGCCCTGCCACCACCTCGGACCCTGATGACTCTGCAGCTGCTTTTAGCTCAAAAGTGTTGTTTTTCAAGGGGAAAACTACTTCTGTGACTGTTCTACCGGAGGGAAGCTCCCTTCCCAGCCGCCTTGTCCCGCTCCTGCTCACAGCCCTTCAGCTGATGAATGCAAACTGGGAGATGGGTCTGAAATATTTGAAATTCTGCCTCTCCATAATTTAATGCTCCATTACCACCCAGGCCTGCCCGAGGCATGTGACCGTTATAAAAGATGCAGTCTGGTGGCTGCAGAGCCTGGGCAGCTCCCCCCCGCATACCCCCGGGTGTCTTATCAGAGAGGAGCGAGATAATGCGGCTCATCATTAAAGCTGCCCTGCGAGCACCCACTAGCCCCGGCCGAAATCTGCTGGCCTGAGTTATTATTTATTCATTCTGCCTGGTGAAGGCAGCTCGTGGCAGTTCATTGTTGGGAGGAAAGGGGGTAAGATCATAAATTAAATATCGCAAAGAGAATTAAAAGAACGTGGGGTAGCAGCGAGCCCAGGGGAGGTGTTGGATCCTCTTTGCCCGTGCAAAACGGGGTTATCGCGAGATGGGCCGGAGCGGGGGCATTTCCCGGCAGAGAAGAGGCTTTTCGTGCCGCCGTGCTCAGCACCCGGGATCGTCACCTCCGGCGATGTCACCCCTTGCCTGGGTGCCTGGATGGGTGTGGGGCTGCAGCCTTCATCCCCCGTAGTCTTCCTCCCTTGTTCTGGCGGGGTGTTGATAGCGGCGGGCGGCTCCGCTTTGCAGCCTTGCTCGGAGCCTGGAAAACCACTTGTTTGAACACTGAGCTCGGGGATGGCGACGGGTCGGGCTGCAGCGGACGTGCCGGTGCGCAGAGCTGGCACCCCGGGCTTGCCCTGCTGCCCGCGCCGGCTGGCGAGGCCACGGGGGAGCCAGTCCCCCGTGCTGGGCAACCCGCATCCCTCCTGCCGTGGCCCCATGGCTGCCAGGGTGCTTTGTCCCCACCGTGTCCCTGCAGGATGCAGAGGGGAGAGGACAGGACCGAGGTCTGTGAAGAGGCTGCGCACACAGCTCGTCCCACACACGGCTCATCCCTGGTGTCCTGACACTGGGGACACTGGGTGCCTGAGGCCACTGCAGCAGAAACTGGGGACCCCGCGGAGCTGGGACAAAGCCTTGCAGGGCAGGGGGAGCGTGGCTGCGGGGACGGGGTGTGTGGGCACGGGTGTGGGTGCTCCAAGCTGGGCAGGAGGGTCACACACACCCCCCCCCCCCCCCTTAGCCCCTCTGTACACCTGCTAAAGGTGAGCTGGTGTGCGAAGGGTTTAGAAAACCCTCTGCCCTGGCCCGGGGTGGCAGCCCTGCCTCCTGCCTGCCCCAGGGCTACGGGAATGCCAGAGCCCGGCTTATCTTTTGTCTGGAACAATAGAGGGCTTGGCCCTATTGTTCTACCTTGCACCAGCCGGAAAGCGAGTCCCCTGGGGCAGGGGCTTGCACAGGAGTGTGCCTGTGCCCGCAGGGGTGATTTACCGGCAGGGCTGGCAGGGCCATCCTCATCCTCGCCCGTCCTGCTGCGTGGCCCTGCGCAGGCGCTGCCGCCTGTGGGCAGCTCTGCAGGTGAATCCCCGGGCTGGAGGGATGGCTGCTCGAAAGATGGGTGCTCGGGACCTTTCCTGCTGCTTTTCCTTGCTGTGACACAGGGATTTCAGGAGCTGGAGGTCCCCATGGCACGGCTGCGCCTGGGCAGGCTGGAGGGACCCTCCGTGGGCTCAGCACGGGCAGAGGCAGAGCAGTATCTGCCGTTCGTGGAGGTTCCCGGGCTGTGATTTGGGTCTCCAGGTGCATCACTGGCCGATGGGCTTCCCGTGGCCAGTCCGTCGGGTCTGTGGGTCCAGCCTGGGAACTGGCGTGGGGAACACACATTTTTACAGGGCGGGGGTTGTGCGTGTGTGTGTTTTCAAGCAGGGCTGGTACTGGGGGCTGGGTACCGGCCGTGGCTCTTGGTGCCAGTGTCCCAGCCCAGGGGAACAGGCAGCAGCAGCCCTGCGAGGGCTTGAAGCCAGCCTGGCGGCCCCTTCCAGCCCTCCTCCTTCTGAGGAGCAGCTTCTTTAGGGGGGGCAAAGCTCCGCTGACCCATCCCCGCGCGGCTCTGGCAGCCGCGTGTGACTCTGCCAGGGCGGTGTGAAATGCCTCCGGTCCCTCTCGTCCCCCTCGCACAGCCCCAGGCTGAGCCCACGGCACACAAGTGGTGAGTGGCACAGCGGGGTACGCGTGCGTCTGCCTGCGCGGGCAGAGCAACTGTGCCTGCCCACAGCCCTGCCGAGCCGGGCAGGGGACGCGGCACGTGGAGGCAGGAGCTGCCAAAGCCCCTCGCTGGAGGGAGCAGGCGCGGGGACCCCAGGGGAAATCGCAATGTGGGGAGGGGGGGGACAGGTGGCACCGGGCACAAAGAGCCCCTTGTGCGCAGGGCATACCCCCGTGCAAACGGCGAGGGCTGTCGGCTTCGTGCCCTCCTCTGTGCTGCGTTTTTGTTGTGCAATGAGAACTACCCCGGCAGGGCAGTAAAAGCTTGTTCCCGAATCTCTGCTCTCCTAGAAGAGAGAAACCCGGCCGGGAGCTGCTGCACAACCAGGATTTCATGGGCTTTAGCTCCTCCGAAGGGAGGAACCTGCTCTGATAACGGCGATGCCGGGGGCAAACCCCGCTGCTGGAGGCTGCTCTGGCTCCCCCGGGGCACAGAGCAGTGCGGGGTGAGCTACTGCCCAAGCCGTGAACGCAGGAGCCTGAATCCACACCCTAAATCAGGGGTAACACCATCAAAGTGACCGTGTCTGACACTAATGGGGGGGAGAAGTCAGGCAGAAAGTGTTTTCCTTGGGGTCTTCATCCAGACTCAGCCAGCCACGACTCTCCTGAGCTGGAGCGGAGTTAAGGCTGCTGTTAGGGAGGGTGTGATGGGTTGGGGCTGAGGATGGAGAGGTACCGAGCACCCGTCCTTCAGGCTGCCTTCTCTTTCAGAGGGAGGATGACTATGGCCCAGGCAGCTCCCGTCAGGCCAGCGAAAAAAATAAAGTCTGTTGCTGAAACATCAAGTGGCCCCAGCAGCTGGAGCCTCCCCCCCTGCCCCGAATTTGGGCAGCAGCTGGGGAGGGCAAAGTGGCTCCGTGGAGCCTTTGTCCCTCCGTGTCCAAACATGCAACAGCTTGGGCATAGGGACCCATTTGCTGCAGCTCAGGATCCCGTGCAAAGGGACCCCGAAGGTTTCTGGGGTGCTGCAGGGTGTGGGGTGTGGAAGCACGGTATCGTGATTTTCAGCTGCCACCGTGGGCTTGGGTACTGTGTGTGAAGGGCACCAGGGCTGGCTCCGAGCGTCCCTTCGGTGCTCCCGAGTGTGCCCGGCTCCTCTGGGGAAACAGGAGTGCAAACAAGATGGGACGGGCCCCCCCGAAGCCTGGGGGCGGCTGGAAAAATAATGCCGTTAGTGGAAGGTGTAAAATGCCATGAGAAGCTCAACGAGGGGAGGGGGTGAGGACACCAGCTGATGCCACGGGATGGACCACGGGACTGTGCCGAAATAGCACCAGGTCCCGCGTGCCCGTGGGACCCCGTGGGGCAAGGGCTCGGGAAGGCCAGCCTGGGAGGTGCAGGGCACAGCACTGGCGAGGCAGGGGAGCCCTGTGTCTTTTTTTTTTCTTCTCGAAGCAGGAGAGGAAAAGGGTCAGATGTCTTCGCCCCTCCGTCATGCGATAGGAAAGTATTGTTTACGAGGCAGCCGAGTCAAACGTGCCCTCCGCTCTGCCTGGAAACGCTGAGTGAGTGAAATTACACAAAAAACGACACCGAGATTGGCCTCCCGATAAGCCCGAGGGCCGCTTTTGGGCGAGGGGGAGACAGAAACTGTGAAGAAAAGGAGGGAGATGTGCTAACCGCGCTCCTGTGCCGTGCCGTGCCGTGCCGTGCCGTGCCGGCATCGCCGTGCCGTCCCGCAGGGGCTGGGTGAGTTGTCCCCATCCTTCGCCTCCCGCTATGGGGGGGATTCTTTATTTGCTTTGAGTTTGCTGATTTTTTTTAATTTTCTTTCGCATAATTTGATGCAAGTTGGTTAAATCGGGGAGTGGGGCGATGGAACGAGTTGGTGCTGGGTGTAAAGGCTCAGCACCCGCGAGCCGGGCGGGTTGTTTTGCATCCAGGCAAAGCTTTGCCAAAGGAAGAAACTTGTTTTTAAAAATTATTTCTGATGCAGAAAAAAAGGAAAGCAAGAGTAAACCAGCCGTTCACCAGCATTCCTCCCTCCTCTTGCTTCCCCCGCGTCTTCCCTCGTTAACACGCGGGGATATTTCTGTGTTTAATTGATGTGTAAGGCAGGGGAGGAGAGGAAGGGCAGAGGAGAGGGATGCTGTAAGAAGGAGCGCTCAAAGATTAAGGTTATGGGGTCTGTGCTTTTCCCTGGAGCATTTCGACCTGCAGGGAAGGAGAGTTTCTCCTCCCAGCACTTCGCAGCCATCCCTGCCCACGCCGCTGCTCGGCCCCGAGCAAAGTGCTCGCCTCTGCTTGGCACCCTGAGCACCCCCTGCAAAACCCGAGACGGTGCAAGGAGATTTTTCTTTATCGATAAGTCTTATTGAGTGGGAGAAAAAAAAAAAACAAGCCATCCTGCAGAGTGTCTAGTGTTGAGGCCAGGAAGCGGGGATGACCAGCGTGGTCCCCGGCCATCACGTGGGCCGTCGCTGGGATTGTTCCCGCGCCGCCTTCCCCCGGGCTTTGCACGATTTTAAATAATTCCAACGCGACGGAGTTTCCTCCGCTTCCCTGATGAGATCATTCCCCGTCCAATAAATCTCGCGGCCAGGAAGTTCCACCTGAGGTTCAGTTTAATTTTTCCCCCTACTTAAAACCCTCCTATCACTCATCCCAGTAGAGGAAAAATATGTTTGGGTCGTGGCTGTGAAGGCGGTGGACCTGTGCCAGTTTACACCCGGGGAAGGAACCGACAGCCTCTTTGTATTTTATTATTTGGATGGTTATAAAACTACTGTCTGCTTTTTGTCTGCATCCCAAAGCAGCCGGGCTCACAAGAGGCAGCTTCCCTGGATTTTGGGTTGCAGGGGCAGGGCCGAGCGGTGGAAGGGGGTCCCAGCAAAGGGACTAATTCTTTATGCCAAGGCAGGAAAGCGTTTTGCAGTGGGGTGTCCCTCTGCCATCGCCTAAGAAACCAGAGCGAGGTGATAGGGAACCCCTCTGAGCACTGTGACACCGGAGACAGCAGTAAGGGGGTGAGGTGGATCTCAGGGGTGAGGTGGATTTTGGGGGTGAGGTGGATTTCAGCAAGTGAGATTATTCCACAAGACATAGAAAAGCAGGAGCTGAGTCTCCGAGGACAGAGCTGCCCTCTAAGGACTCGATCTGCTGGAGCTCAGGGCTCTCATGAGCCATCGGCCGGTGCCCTACGCAGAGCTGTGGTCTCCCGCTGTACGTAGGTGACAGAGGACACAGAGCCATCCTCTCCAGCAGCCCAGATCCTCTTCTTTCCCCTGCCACAGCCTCAGGATTCATCTTTTTCTCCCTGTCTTGCAAGTGTTCACTTAAGTGAATTTAGTGATTAATACGGGTTATTTTCTCTCTCCCTTCAAGTTTTGAATAGCAGGATTGATTCGATTTCCCCCTCACCCTCTGAAGGGCTTCTCTGCTGGCGTGCGCCAGAGAGGTGCATTTCATTAGCAGCTCTGGATACGGCCCGGAGGCCTTTGAAGAAGGCAGGTTGGTTTTTTTTTTTGGGTAGAACTAGTAAATGCGATGCTAGCTGGTTGTAATTGCTTTGGGGTTAAATCTTCCACGTGCCATGTGGTAGCAGGAGACCTGTGCTGCTGCTTTTCCTCTTAGTAGATGGCGGATTGATGCTCACCCACCCCCAAAGAGCCGTGACGTGGCAGTGCCGAGGCTGCAGCAATAGGAACTCTTCCAAGGGTGGAGGGGGAGATAGATAACCCCAGGATGGGGGTCCCACACCTGGCTGGAGAGGGGCCAGAGTGGGCCTGGGTGGAAGGTGGGGCGCTCAGGGTGGCACATGCAGAAGGGTGACCCCCTGCTCCTTCCTGCGCCGGCCGTTCCCGGGGCTTTCCGTGATGCCGACGCTCTCACCGTAGTGTCACCACTTTGCTCTGACCCTGCAGAGACGTTTCTGGAGGCCGTTATCCTTCAGGGGAAGAGAAATTGCCTTCGGGGAACTGGTGGTGGATGGAGGTTGGACAAAGATGGTCTGTTTTGTGTGGACAGTGGGAAATCCCAGCCCCTGCTGACACCAGAGCTTTTCCCCTGGCACCCCAAGTCTTGCCAGGATGGAGACGGGCACTTGGGGTCTGGGGGGCTCTCTGGGATGGTGAAGGAGCCATCGGCTACTGCTGGGCAGGACGTGCCCGGCAGCTCATGTGGGCATCACCCTGCCCGTGGCAGGGGCCAGCCTGCTGCCCCGTTCTGCACTTGCTGGGCACTCACTGCTCCCTGGGGCGTTCCCCTCCCCAAATCCCCCCCACCCGCCAAAGATCGCCCTTCTCGGCGTTGATTTTGCAGCTTTTCCGGCAACCTGAGCTCTCGGCAGCCTTCGGGGCAGAGCGAGGTTGTGGCTTTCCGTGGGAGCGCCGGCGACAGGTAAGATGTTGAAAACACGGCGTTTGAGGATGCGTAAAGCATTGGCTCGTGCCCCCCCAGAGGCAGAGCGTTTCCGTCGCTGCAGCACCCCGCTTCGGGGTGGGTGCACGCCTGTGACGCAGCCCCGCGGGGAGCATGTGTCCCACCAGTGCCGCGGCTCCGGGCGGCTGCCGTCCCTCGGGGACACGTGGAGCTGTGGCTCTCACGCGGTGACGGCATTTCTGGGGCTGAACGTGTTTAAAACCTGGGTTTAAAACCTGCTTTTTTGGAAGCAGTAAACCCTGGGGTCTCCGTTTCACCTCCAGCCAACGTGCTGGCGGTCCCCGTCCATCCAGGGCTGGGGCTGGTGGTCCCTGCATCCCCCATGGCCACCTGCTTTCGCCTTCCCGGGGAATAACCCACCATGGCGGGATGCTCTGTGTCCCTGGGGAGGGATGGCAGCCCCGTGAGCTTCCCCCGGCCATCCCTGGCCATCCCTGCCCGGGCACGGCGGAGGAAGCCATCCATTCTTTTATGTGTGAAGGCACGCCGGGCGGAAACGGGCGGAAACGGCCCCAAAAGGACATTCCAAGTCTGGCAGGAAAGCGACCCGCTCGTCTGGCAGGAGATGGACTATTGTCTGTCCCGGTGGCCGGCTGGGATTCCTCGGGTCCTGCCTGGAAGAAGAAAAACGTCCGCGTGTGTCTTATTTTTTTCTCTGCCCTCTCTCGAGGGGGTGCCGGGGGCTGCCAACGCCGCACGTGGCTGGTGCGTGCACAGCGCTGGTGTCGCGCCGCCCCGGCTCTCGTCGGCGTGGCTGGGTTTGCTCGTACGGTGTTTTCCCCCTTGGGTTTTGCCCTGCGTGTTTCTCCCCTGGCTGGGTGGGTTACCTGGGCCGTGGCGGCAGGATGCGGCCGTGGGGCAAGTGGCTGCGTGCTGCTCAGGATGGGTGGGTTTGTTTTGGCATGGCCGGGTACCACGCTGGGCTCCTGAAGGGAAGAGGCTGCCCTGACCCGTGAAATGATAGCTGGTAGCTTCCTGCTGTGACTGGGGAGTGAGGGGAGCAAAAGCCCCACGAGCCTCCCCTGCGGCCCTGGGCAACCTGATGGGCAGGTGGGGGCAAGGTCAGCCCGAATATCTGGGCAGCCCAGCTCCCCCCGCCAACTGCCGGCCGCTCTCCCCGGGTCCCCCTTCTGCGGGAGCCCTTTGCTGTGCCCTGGGGTGGGATCGGCCCCGCGACGAGGGGCAGGATTAGCCCCGGGGCAGGATTAGCCCCAAGGCAGGTGCCCTGCGGCATGGGGCAGGGATGCTGTGGCACAGGTCAGGGGTACGGGTCCATTCCCACACTCGCGTCCTCTCTGGGACAGCAAGGGTGGCCGTGGGGCAGTGCCGCTGCCCTGAGCTGAGCACCACCACAGCTCTTCCTCGCACCCTGACACCGGGGTGGGGGTACTCTGCACATTTGTGCCTTTCTGGCCTCCTGCGCTCTCCGGGATGTTTGCAAAGAGCTTGGGTTTCATGTAACCTCAGCGCCTGCCTCGTCCCTGCCCCAGCCACGGGCAGACCCCCCCCCTGCCTTGGGGAAATCTCACCTCCAGCCACCCCCTCCAGCCACCCCACCAGCACTTCCACCCGCAGGCAGGCTCTGCTGCGAGGAGAGAGCCCGCTCCAGCCCGCACCACCCCTTTGCCCGGCAGCTTTTTGGCTTTTCATCCCCTTGCTGCTTCGTGCCGGTGCGGTGATGCTGGCAGCCCCCTCCTCTGCAAAGCCAGTGCCCGCACGCGTGCCCGGGAGGAGGCTCTGGGTGCTGGGGGGGGGTCTCAGCACCTCACCGGTGCTCCCCGAGCTGCTGCGGTGCTGGGCAGGGTGGGGGTTTGCTGGTGCCTCGCCCCCCCCCCCGGCCCTTCGAGCTGTTCTGCTGTAACACAAACAGGGCAGATAGGATCGGTGGCAGGAAGGGTGGCACGGCGCGGGGAGAATGGCAGGACGTGCCAGTCGGGGGTACGAATGGGGAAAGAAGAGCTGTCGGTGTCCTGGAAATCTGGAGTTGGGAGGCAAGGTGGGCACATAGATGCCTGCACAGGCATCATTTTAGGGCTTCAGTGCTTGTGAGATGAGCCCCCCCAAAATGCCGTGCCAGGAGGAAGCAGCCCCATGGGTCTCTGGCCCCTCACCGAGGACTCGTGGCTCCTGGGTGAGTCCATTTTGCTCCTCCAGGCTGGCACATCCCTCCCTTCCCCTCCGCCCTGCATTAAATGGGACACATGAAAGGCAAAGATCTGTTACGCTCCCGGTGCCAAGGCAATTGTTCCCGGCCCTATTGTCTGCCCGGAGCCCAGCACCTGAGCCCGAACCAGCCCCGTAACAAGAGAACGGCGCCGGTTCCTCCTTTTTCTTCTCTTTTTTTGTTCAGCAAACTGTACAATCAATCCCCAGCGAGGCCCCTTTTCAAACAGACCCTATTAAAGTATCGGCCCCATTTTAAGAGTAAACTTCGAGTGGCACCGGGAGGTTTAAGTACAATAGAAATGTGACCTGCCTGGGGGGGGGAGCGGGACGGTGCTTTTGTGCATGTCTCAAAGCGAAGGCATTGCTCATTGCTGCTGCCATCCCATTGCCCGGGCACCCGGGCAGCATCCCAGTGCAGGGAGGGAGGGCAGGGATGCACTGAGCAGGGTTTGGGGTTTTTTTTTGGCCTTTAAAACACAAAAAGGCTGGAAGGAGGGAGCTGCTGTGCACCCACGCCTGCAGGTCCTGAGCTAAAGCAGCCAGGGCAAGGTGCTGGAGCTGCCGGGCATTCGTGCCTCAGTTTCCCCACCTGTAGCACATGGAGGCCACGGGCTCTGGGGCAGCCTCGCAGGGCAAATCCCGTGTCGGTGGGTCGTCGGAGCTGGCCGAGCCGCGGGCACAGCTCCCGGCTGGCCACCTGCCACGCCACTGCCAGGCGATGGGTGTTGGGGCGGGCACTGGCCGTGCCCATCACCGGGCTGGCCAAGGTGAGCCGGGGGCAGGCAGGGGCGCTGCGGGCGGTGCCGCAGGATGCGGCAGCCACGGGGCGATGCCGCTGCCGGCCGGGCCGGTGTGGTGGGGTGTCCGAGGGAACCGAGATTAAAAAAAGCCCGGCTCAGATCAGAAAGGCTGGCGCGCACAGTGCCCTATTGTGGGGCTGTCACACTTCCCTTTGCTTTATTGCTTTTGTCCAACACCCCATTGTTCCACTTCCTTTTGTCCCCTATTCACAGCCCTGGCTTTTCATTACCCAGCCGGCCTTGTTGTTTTCGTTTCTTTTGTTTGAAGTTCCTGAGAGGAAGGTTTTATTTTCAGCGGTTTGATTAATTCGCAGCTTGAGCTGGGCTTTGTTTGTTATGTAATTGCTGCAGCCCGGCTCAGCCCCTCCTCCAGCCCAGCCCGCACCCCCAGCCCTCATTTCGGGGGTCCCGGTGAGCCGTCGGGGTGGGGGCAGAGCGTGGGGGTCCTGGTTGCGGGGTGCCAGAGCAAGATGCTCTCCCCATCCCACCTCAGCAGCCCCTGTGGTCCCACAACCTGGTGTAAATCCCTTCCTTAACGTCCCCCTTTTCCCATTATTCCAACCCTGAAAGGGTTGGTGGCCCCGAGGGGGCAAACCCCTGCGAGCACGGCTGCATCCCTTTGGGGCCAAGGCACGGCGTGCCCAGCACTCGCTCGGGGCTACGGCCACTGCTGGAGGCTGCAGCAAGGGGCTTTGCCAGGGACGTGGCTGTGACACCTCGTGTGGGGCACATCCCATTGATAACACAGACTCTGGCCGTGCTTGGGGTCCCCTGGGGTCATACAGCCCGTCCCCCGTACCAGCTCTCAGTCACGTCTGGCAGCACCAGGTCATGGACTGGCACCCGTGGCCGTTGCCCTGGCTGGGGCTCAGTTGGTCCCAGCCCCGCGCCGTGCCGGGGGCTCCCAGGGGAGCGGTTCTGGTGGCCGTCCCGGCCATTGTTCGGCGGGGCCAGGATTTCCATTTCCCATCGGAGCAGGAAACCTGCCTGCCGCCCCGCCGGCTTTCTAGGCACAGCTCCGAGGGGGCGGCTCGTGAGCTGGGCACCCCTGGGGTGCTGCCCCGGGTCTGGCACGGGTCTCTGTCGCGGGGAGCCTGGGGTTGCTCTCTGCCAGGCTGCTGGGTGAAGCGTGAAGGCACGTGCTCGTATTGGCCCTAAATCCCACACCTCTGGGTCACTTTCTTTAGGGCTTCGCTTTGTTGCTCCGTTCCCTTCGCAGCCCGAAGCGTGGAGGGTTTGTTTCCCTGGGGGCTTCTGGCTGTTGAGCCCCAAATCTGCAAAAACCTGAGCTGAGAAAGCCAGGAACAAGGGCTCAGCTTTACCGAGCCGTGGCAAAAAGCAAGACCGTTGGCCCTGAAAAACCAGCAGCACCCCAGTGGTGCCCAGGTGGTGGAGTCACCATCTCTGGAGGGGTTTAAGAAAAGCCTGGACATGGCACTTAGTGCCCTGGTCTAGTTGCCATGGTGGTGTCAGGGCAATGGTTGGACTCGATGAGCCCAGAGGGCTCTTCTGATTGATTGATTGAGTATGGGGCCGGGCTGGGAAGAGGGGTGCCCGTGGCCAGGGGATGCCCCACGGCCGTGCTGATGGCCCTGCCACCCCGCAGGATGTCCATGAGGAGCCCCGTTTCTCCCCACCTGGAGCTCGATGGAGCGGGCAGCATGGTGAACTGCACCATCAAGACGGAGGAGAAGAAGGAGGGCGGCTACGAGTCCCCGCCGGGGGCTGCCCCCAGCACCGAGCCTCGTCCCAACGACCCACCAGGGCCACCGCCGAGGGAGGGCACTGACCCCCTGGCCCTGCCACAGGTGGGTCCCAGGGCTGTGACAAACGCTGGTCCTGGCTGGGGTCCCGCCGGGCTGGCAGAGCATCGCGGCCGTCCCCGCTCTGCGCCCGGGCTCCGTCCCACGGCAGAGGGGGGTGGTTGTTTCCCCAGCTGGTTATTCCCCATCCTAAGGAAATGAAGCTGAAACCTGGGGCTCCCCCAAGGCTTTGGGCCGTTGTTGGTGCTCTCGGGTCAGCCCTGGGATTTGAATGCTTCGCCTTCGGCGTTGAGCCCCCCGCGGCCACCTCCAGGCGTGCCCCATCCCTTCAGCCTCCCTTTTTAATTGCTCTCGGGTTTTCTGTCCCCTTGACCAGCAGCCTCAGCCCTCCCTCTCCCTGCGCTGCCTCCCGGGGTGGGGAAGGGGCTCACAGGAGCCGGGCAGTCTAAATAAATAGCAGAAACCTCCAGCAAACAAGTCTTTGCGGCATGAAGAGCAGAGATGCTCTCAAGCTGGGCTGGGGGGGGGGATGTGGGGATGCTCACCAAGCCTGGCAGAGCGTGGTCCAGCAGTCGGCTGGGCAGGGCTGGCTCCGAGCATCCCACCAGCCCGGGAACCTGGGGATGTCCCCATCCGAGTGATGCTCTGTGTGCCGCAGGAGTCCCGCTCGCCTGCGGGCGATGCGCTGGAGCCCAGGTGCTCTGCCTTCGAGCCGGCCGGCGGCAGCCAGGAGAAGCTGGACTTCAACAGGAACTTGAAGGAGGGTAAGGAAGGTTCCCCAGTGCCCTCTTGGTACGCCCCCCCCGCTCCCTTGGGGCCCCTCGCTGTTGTTCCAAAGCTGCGGGATGGGCCAAGCCACCCCGTGCCGTGGTGCAGAGCCAGGGCTGTGCTCACCTGGCTGTCCTCTCCCGCGGACAGTGATGCCGACCATCGAGAAGTTGCTGTCCAGCGACTGGAAGGAGCGGCTGCTGGGCCGAAACACCGCTGAGACCAAGGAAGTCAAAGGTGAGGTCTCCCCCCAGCCACCCACCTCCCCATCCCCCATCCCACACCCTGCGCCCAGGCAGCCAGGGCTGGAAACGCGGCATTCCCCCCTTAGCCGGAGGGGAGGTGTGCCTGCAAGTGGGCACATTTAATAGGGATTTGCACCTTTTAAACCAAAATATTAATTTTATTTTTCTGGGGTGCGAGCATCCCTGATGAAAGCCTCCCTCTGGCTGCACAGAGGGGATGGGTCAGCACGTGGGGGTGTCTTTCTGCCCCCATGCATTAGCCATGCATCACCCACCAGCACCCAACGGTGGTGGTGATGCTCTTCACCCTCCCCAAACCCCTGACCCGCAGCCGCTTGGTTTCCTCCAGGAACCCAGGAGAGCCTGGCAGAGAAGGAGCTCCAGTTGCTTGTCATGATCAACCAGCTGTCCACGCTGCGGGACCAGCTCCTGACGGCCCACTCGGAGCAGAAGAACATGGCCGCGATGCTCTTCGAGAAGCAGCAGCAGCAGATGGAGCTGGCGCGGCAGCAGCAGGAGCAGGTGGGCTCGGATCTCTCGGGGGAAGCGTTTGCCAGGGACCACCCATCCCTTTGGGGTCCCTGTGGGATCTGCTGGCCACGGGTGCAGGACCAGGACACGGTCCCCCTGGGAGTGCTGGGGAGGTGGCTTTGGCACTGGGGGCAGTGGGGCTTTGCTGTCTGCCCAGAAACTCTCCTGTTTTCTGTGCCCATCCCAAGGAGTTGCTCCTTGGAGCCAGGAGGATGAGGGTCAAAGCAGATGGGAATTGCACTCCTTAAAATAATTAACCCCCACAGGGTCCTTCCTGACTGGGCTCTCTTTGCACACCTATTTTTGCACCCCAGGGTGGGGGTGACACCGGCCCTCCCATCCCTTGTCTCTCCCCGTGCCCTGGGAGGTGGCTCAGCCAGCCCCTGCCCGCCCTCCCCACGGCCCTCGGGACCCTCCGCGGACCCTTTGTCTCCGTTTGGCCAGTGTTGGGCAGCTCGGGGCCAGCTCGGCGCTGCCGTTGCTGCCGCTGAGCCCCACTGTCTCCCCTCTACCAGATCGCCAAGCAGCAGCAGCAGCTCATCCAGCAGCAGCACAAAATCAACCTGCTGCAGCAGCAGATCCAGGTAAAGACGGGGGGACACCTCCCCGTGTCCCCCTTCCCGTGCTGGGTGATCGCAGCCCCCTCGTGTGCCGGGCTCGTGTCCCCTCCTGGGGCCAGGCGAGGGGACGGCACCTCCCTGCAGTGTCCCGCAGCGGTTCCTGGTCTCTCTGCTTCTCTCCCCCTCGTCCCTCCAGCAGGTCAACATGCCCTACGTCATGATTCCTGCCTTCACCCCCAGCCACCAGCCTCTCCCCGTCGCTCCCGACTCCCAGTTAGCGCTGCCCATCCAGCCCATCCCCTGCAAACCAGGTGAGCGGGGTCCCCCGGGGCCGCCCCAGCCCTGCGGGGTGCCCGTGTCCCCCAACCCCTCTCCCTCTGCTCCCTGCAGTGGATTACCCGGTGCAGCTGCTGCACAGCCCCCCTCCTCCCACGCTGAAGAGACCCGCCGGCTCGGGCCACCTCCAGATGCAGGTACAGCCCCAAAGCACCTCCACCCCCCGGGCTGGGGTGCTGCAGGGGGCTGCGCTTCACCCCCCGCCTCCCCTCTGCCACAGGAGACCTCACAGCCGCTGAACCTGACGGCCAAACCCAAAGGGTCCGACCTCCCCAGTGCCTCCAGCTCGCCCGGTTTGAAGATAAGCAACTGCCAGTCCCTCACGTCAAGTCACGGGGCCACCAGGGACCTGCAGAGCAGCCCGTCCACCCTGCCTCTGGGTGAGGCATCCATCACTGATGGATGGTCCCGTGGCCTCCCCTGGCCACCTCCCAGAGAGAGGGGACATCTCTGCTCCCTGGGGTGGCCTGGGTGGGCACCTGCTGCTCCGTGCCACCCCCTGGGGGCACACAGCTGTGCTTGCCGGGGTGGGAGGGGGTGCTGCGGGTGTCGGAGGAGCGGGCGCTGATGGTGCCCGTGCCGGTGTCGTGCCAGGGTTCCTGGGCGAAGGCGACGCCATCACCAAAGCCATCCAGGACGCGCGGCAGCTGCTGCACGGCCACAGCGGAGCCGTGGAGGGGCCTCCGAGCAACCCCTACCGCAAGGTGAGGGCTGGGCGCCGTCCCCCTCTCCCACCCCACCGTCGGGGGCCAGAGCCGGGGCTCCATCCGTGGGCAGGCGTGGAGCTGGCTCCTGACTCTCCTGCAGGACCACGTCGGGAGCGATTCTTCCCCCGTGATGGAGCGGATGGAGGATACCCCAACCCACCGCCTGGACGAGGCTCTGCTGAGCTGTGAGATGGACGGTAAGGGTGGCTGGGACCACCGCGGGGTGACCCCCCTGCTTGCTCCTTCCTCTGGCTCCTCACCTCGGCCGGGGTTTCCCTCGCAGGCTCACGGCACTTCCCCGAGTCCAGGAACAACAACCACATCAAGCGGCCCATGAACGCCTTCATGGTGTGGGCGAAGGATGAGAGGAGGAAGATCTTGCAGGCCTTCCCGGACATGCACAACTCCAGCATCAGCAAGATCCTGGGTGAGTGCCGCGCCGTGGGGTCCTGCCACCACCCGCACCTCGCTCTGCCGCGGGCTCCTTGGAGCAGCTCTGCTCGTTAAAGAAAAAAAAGGGGGGGGGTCCGGCTCCTGGGTGTTCTCCTGCTCCTGGAAATGTGGGGCTGAGCGTGTGGGGAAGGAGCCGGGGGAGGACACGTGGGCAAGGCGTGCCTCCGTGCCTCGGTTTACCTGGGCCACCCGGCTCGTGGTGCAGGTGTGGGAGGTGCAGGTCCCTGGGGGAGCTGAGCCGTGCTAGAGGGTGAAGGACACCCAGGAAAGGGGCACGTGGAGACTCACAGGAGGATTTAGGGGATGGGGAGGGGTGTCTCTGGAGGTCCCCAAGCCCAAAGCCCTGCTCAAAGCCTGGGTAACTCCGTAGTCCCAGCAGGATGCTCAGGGCTCTGTCCCATCGACTGTTGAGCATCTCCAAGGATGTGGAGGATCTCCAGCTCATCCTTCTCTCTCCCAAACTGGACGCTGGTCCAGCTGCAGCCTCCCAGGTGCTGAGCTGAGGGGATTAGTCCCTTCTCTGCGCCAGCCTGGCCCCGAGCCCCTCTCCCAGCCCAGCAGCCTTTGTGCAGTGCCCTGCTTTGCCCTCCTGCCCGGGGTGCTGGTGGCCAGTGGGTCACACGCCGGCACAGCCTGTTCTAGCCGCAGCACATGCTCACCACACCTCGGAGAGCATCGAAAGCCACGGCCCAAGAGGTGCCCGGGGAGGGTCAGGGCTGGGGACCCGTTCCCGGTGTGCCAGGAGGGCTGGGTGCCCATTCAGGTGCCCTTCGCACAGGGGATGGAACGAGCATTAATTAACTCTCACCGTGGTGTCCTGGCCAGGAGCTGGCATGGGCTTCATCACGGGGGTAAGCATGTCCCGCGGCTCCTCTCCGCACAGGCTCCCGCTGGAAATCCATGTCGAACCAGGAGAAGCAGCCCTACTACGAGGAGCAAGCCCGGCTGAGCCGCCAGCACCTGGAGAAATACCCCGACTACAAGTACAAGCCCCGACCCAAGCGCACCTGCATCGTGGAGGGGAAGCGGCTGCGCGTGGGCGAGTACAAGGCGCTGATGAGGACCCGGCGGCAGGACGCCAGGCAGGGCTACTCGACAGGGTAACGTGCCCCTTCCTCCCGGCCAGGGGGGCTCGCCGGGCGGGTGGGTGCCCCAGGGGGCAGGGGGAGGCGAGGGGAGCCCCTCACCGTGACTACATCCCTCTGTCCCACAGGCCCCAGGGCAGCCACGTGTCCCCCGCCTCCTCGGACGTGCTGTACCCGCGGCCGGTGGGCGTGCGGCTGACCCAGCCCGTGCTGGAGCACTACCTGCCCCGCAGCACCGACCCCAGCATGCCCGTCATCGTCAACACGCGCAGCCTCAAGGACAGCGACGGCGGCGACGACGGGCACTCGGTGGCCGACGGCGAGGTGTACCGCTACAGCGAGGACTCGGACTCGGAGGAGGGCGAGGACAAGAGTGACGGCGAACTGGTGGTGCTGACGGACTGAGGAGGGGCCGGGGGGGGGCGGTGGCAGGGCTGGGGGGTCACAGCATCCCCCCGATGGGATGGGACTGGGAGCAGAGGAGAGCTTGATGCTGGCGGGCAGGACTCGCTGCTGCCTGCCCGTGGGTGCTCACCCCACAAAGGTGGGCACCCAACGTTTTGGGTGGGGTGCATTGTGGCAGGGATGTGAGGAGCCACGGCCACCTGACCTGGGGACGTGGGTGCTGCAGCTGCTGAGCTGTCACCCACCTTCAGCCCCCCCGCCCAGGAGGTACCTGAGGGTATCAGGGTGCTAGAAAACCCCCAGAGCAGCTCCCAACCCTCCAGCACCCACGGGTCCCTTGCAGAGAGCCTCACCTGCACCCACCAGCCCCACTGCCAGGGGCATGGGATGGGGACACGGGATGGGGACACGCTTGTCCCTCACTCAGCCCTGCCTGACCTCCCCACTGCGTTTCCCCTCGGTCTTTAGAGCCTGCCAGCAAATTCCCACGGAGCCATTTTTAGCTCTCGCCTGGCCCCAGTACCAGCCAGGGGCTCTGAGAAGCCCTTTGTGCTCCGACAGCTCTGGCCCACTTTGTAAATAAAGCGGGTGCGTGTTCCCTGCCTGCACCGGCCCTCCTGCCCCTGCCGTGGGTATGTGCCCCATCATCCATCCCTGGGCACCTCTCCCTCCTGCACCCCAGCTCTGCAAGCAGCAGGCTGCGCCCGTGACCTGCGTGGTGAGACCCACAGAGAGAGAGAAAGGAACAGCCAGTAAAAACGGAAATAATTAAAAAAAAAAATACCTTGTTCCAGTCAGAGCTTGGCCCGGCGGTGTTTGGGGTGCAGCGTGGCTGTGCAGGATGTCTGGCGGTGCAGGGTGTCTGTCCGGCTGTGCACGGTGTCCATGCACCTCCCTGTGGCAACAGCCAGAAACAGCCTGGCCTCCAGCCTGGCACCGCAGGGCCCTTCTGGGGTGCAGGAGGAGCCGTGGCCGCCCGGGCTGCAGCGGGGGGACAAGCCCTGCAGTGGGGGCTTTGCAGCGGACCCCTGTGCTCAGCCCCGGAGAGGGGGGGTCTGGTGCAGCGGCTCTGCAGCATCGGGGCCCCGGTGCTGCTCCCCTGCACCCTGCAGGGCTGCCGTGAGGATGGTGGTTATCCAGGGGGGCATCCTGCCTCCTTGCCCACCCAGCAGACACATCTCCTCTCTTTCCCATCGTCAGTGCTTTATTTATTCCCCCTCCCTGTGCTGCTCTGGCTGGGGGTCCCTGGGGAAGGGGTGCTGGGGTCCCCGGGGAAGGGTGCTGGGGTCCCTGGGGAAGGGGTGCTGGCTCCCAGGGTGGGCTGGGCTGTGCTGCAGAGGGGGCTGGAAGCAGATGTGCCCCACAAAGATGCAGCTCTTCCTCTCTCTCTCTCTTTTTTTTTTTTTTTTAAGACTGTAAATATAGATAGAGCTTTATTTTGTTAATAAGACGATGAGTAACTTAACCTGTATATTTCACATACTTGTTTACAACTGTCCCCCCCCACCCCTTGGCACAATAAAGATGACTTTTTGGAGCAGAGCTCTGGGTTTGGACTTCACCAGCTCTCACCCCAGGCGGTCAGAGCCCAGATGGGGGGTGCTTGTCTCCCCCCTTCCAGCTCAGCCCCCTCCTAAGGCTCTCGCTCCCTGCGATGTTTTTCACTCCATCCGTGGTGGGTCCCGGGCTGCTCCTTTCTCCTTCCCACCTCTCACCTGTGTTTTCTCGAGGTCTCACCCCATGTGGCAGCAGGTTTGGGGTTCAGCCTCTTCCACCCAGTGCCCGCTGCAGCCAAGTGCTCCAACCTGCCCTTGCCAGAGCCGGAGCCCAGCGTGGCCTCGGCGGGGGCACAACGAAGGTGTGGGGTCAGTTCTGCGAAGGCTTTGAAACCTCGGGGACAAGGACAAGCCTCAGCAGCTGCTGCCTGCAGGGAAGGGAGGTCAGGAGCATGGGGGGACATCAGGAGCCCACCCTGTCAGGACATACCCTGCCCTGACCTTGCACGGCCCCTCCAGCCACAGGAGAAGGGCTGATCGCACACCCAGGTCCCAGGGGTGCTGCCCCTGCTCCAGCACCAGTCCTGCCCCAGTCCCTACAGATCTGCCATCATCCCGCACATCCAGCTACCAGCAGCTTTTATTTTGCACCAAAACAAACACCAGATGCAACAACAGTCCCGGTTCCTGCTGGGGTAGGTTCCTGTGCCCGTGCTCACCTTGTCCCGCTACCACTTGCCAAGCAGCCAAGGCAGGGGCAGGGGGTCTGGGTTCACCCCACAGCTCATGCACCACTGCAATGAGCTGGGCAGTGCTCAGCGAGCCCCCATCACCCTCGTGGAGCCTGTGGTGGGGGAGCAGCCGAGTGCTGATGGGCTGAAGCTGTGCACAGCTCATGGAGCAGGTCGGCTCCCTTCAACCTCCTGCCGGGGTGTCCCACGTGGGGACACAGCCAAGGGAGGAGCACAGGGATGGTGCCCATGTGAGGGGCAGGACCAGCCCCCCCCCGGCCCTGGGGGAGATGGGGAAGGCAGAGCTGGGAGCCCCTTGCTCCAGCAGCACAGGATGCTCCGAGGGAAGCCACGATGGGAGCAGGGAGCTAACGGGAGTCTGGGAGACCCCGGCCGTGGGGAGAAGCGGAGCCAGCCGCGGGCTGAGCACATCACACGGGTGCAGGCACTCAGCACCCACCAGCAAAAGCCCGCTGGTCCCGTGCCCACGTGGCTCTCGGCCGTCGCTGCCCCTTGCTGCTTTGCACCATCGCAGCCCGAGCGCAGCAGCACCCACCCCTCGTGGAAAAGGGTCCCACGCTCCGAGACAGCCCCAAGCCCAGGATCAATCCTGACCCAGGAAAGGTGCTGGTCCAGGGGTGGGAGCCCAAGCAGCACGGAGCGGGCAAGGCGAGAGGGGACAGAGGGAGCAGCGAAGGCAATGGGCACAGCGTGTGCGTTGGGCAGCTAAAGCAACTGGGCAGCTCTGGGGGCTCCTGAGCAAAGGGGGGACCCGTTTTTCCCCCCCTCGGGGACACCACAGAGGGACCAAACCGGGTGCCAGGCCAAGCAGCAGCAGTGCCAGCAAAGCACGGAGCTGCCGGGCACCGGGGCCAAGGCGGGACTCGGCGTTAAGGCGATGGTAAGGCTTCCTCGCGTGGGCAGGGACCTCTCTGAGGCCGTGGTCCTCTCGAGCGTCTCATGGTCCGGTCTCAGGTATGTCCAGGGTCTCCTTTAATCGGTGGCTGGGTCAGAGCCCCCTCTCCTCCCCCTGGCCACCATCAGGACCTGCCCTCGCCCCTGGCTGGGGCGGGGAAGGGGCGAGGGGGACGCGAGGGCTGTGGATGCAGCAAGGACAAAACAGCTCAGGGTCTCACGGGCCGGAGATGCTATTTGGAGATCTGCAGGGCTGTGACCACCGGCTTCATCTTGAAGTACTGTTTAAACCTTAGCTTTGCATATCTGCCGAGAGAGGAGAGAGGGGGACGCAGACGTGAGACCCTCGTGCCCCGGCCCCGTGTCCCCTGGCCTCGGAGGATCCCTCCAGCACGGAGGGATCATTGGGATCCTCTTGCTCCGGTCATTTAACACTGAACTGCGCTGGGAGCAAATGCCCCCACAGCCGGGGGGACTCACCTTAAGAAGTTAAAGTCTATGGTAGAGTATTTATCCTGGATGAGGCCCCAGCACGCCCAGAGGAAATGGGATGCCTGCGACAGACAAAACACGGATCAGAAACGGGCACGGAGCATCCCTGCCTGCGGGACGAGCCGCTCGTGCCTCTCCTGGCTGGGTCCCAGGAGTCCCATGGCTGTGACGACAGGATGGCACACATGTGTATTTTTATAGGCTCCAGACGCTGGTCCCAGCCCAGGTGAGGGATGCCAGCAGGAAGGATGCTGAACAGCCACCCAACACGCTCAGGGTACCAGCCTCTGCGTTTGCAGCTGGGATGTCCCTCCTGGCAGCTCCAGCCAGGAAACCAGCCGAGATTTTGCCCTAAGTTTCCAGAAAATCGTCTCCGCCCACCCGTGGCATTTACCAAAGAGGATTTCTTCATGCTCAGCTGCACCCAGGGTCTGCCTGGCCATCAGAGACACGCTGTCCCCTGGCACATGTCGGAGGGACGGCGGGCGGGCAGCGCTATCTTTGACCTCGCAGTGCCTCCGAGGTGCAGCCAGGCTCTTTGGGGCAGCTCCTGCGCCAGGTAACCCCAAACCCCCAGGCTGGCACCCGCAGCCCCGTCCTCACCACCATGAAGCCCCAGCTCACCCCAGAGCGGAGGAAAACCAATCCCATGGGCAGCCCCCGGGATGCTCCTTCCCACCTCCACCACTCACCAACGAAAACTTGTTCACTTGCACGTAGAGAGCCTCCAGCTCCTCCTCGGCCACGCCGGCGCCTCCTCGCTCCCCCTGCGTGAGCTGCTTGTAGGCGTGCAGGTAGGAGCGCAGCCACTGCAGCTGGGTCTCCTTGCTGGGGTAGAGGCGATAATCCACCTCCTTCACGCCTGCGAGGGGAGCCGGGGTCAGAGATGCCCGAGGGGCCAAAGGGGAGGCTTCTCTGGGGCAAAGCGGTATGGCCATGGGGCTCTCCCCATGCGTGACCGAAATCCCTGCAGCAACGGGTGTGCACAAGCTGGGGATGAACCTGCTGATTTGAGGCACGCACCCAGCCCTCGCATGGTTCAGAGCTGGGCTCGTGCAGGCATCGCATGCCAGGCTGCCCCTCGCCATGGAGACCCTCCCTCGCCCATCCCAAGGAGGAGCTGCCCCATTTCCCACCACAGGACTGGGGATGCAACTGCCTCCTCCATCCCCAGGGACTGGGAGACCTCGGGGCAGCCGCTGCAACTGGGGGGGACCTTCGGTGGCGCGGAGAGGAGCCCGACTCACCCGCAAACTCGTTGAAGTGGTTTCCGATGTCGAAAGCCTGGTAGTTGTAGCCGGTGTACTCGTAGTCTATGAAGCGAACGCGCTCTGCGGAGGCAAAGGCAGGGCTGTGAGAGGGGCTGGAGGTGGAGCCGCCGGCCCCCGGGGAGGTGGGCGAGGGACAGACCCTCCGCCGGGCGTGCGAAGCTGCCACCACGGACCTTGCGTCCCGTCGTAGATGATGTTCTTGCAGAGCAGGTCGTTGTGGCAGAGCACGACGGGGGACCCCAGCTGGGACAGCGTCTCCTTCATCCAGGCCAGCTCGTGTTCAAGCACCTCCAGGCTGGGCACGTCCTGCTGGAGGCTGGGGAAGGGGATAGGGTGGGATCACTTCTGCTCCCGGGGAACCTCCCCTGGGGGCAGAGGGGCAGCGTCGCCCCTTGCTTCCCTCTGTGCGTGTTATAAACGAGCCCATCAGTGACAGAAAGCGAGGGCTAACGAGGCCATTTTTGGTGGGGAGGCCAGGTTTGGCTTGGGCATGCTGCGTGGTACCCAGGGCACTCGGCAGATGCCACGGTGCAGCCTCAGCCCTTCCCTTCTCCCCACTAACACCCGCATCCATCCCCCAGATTCACCCAACCAGCCCCCCCAGCACTCGCTCCCAAAGCACCCAACTAACCCCCAGGCGACGAGAGGGTTTTTTTGGCCTCTGCCAGGGCACGTACCCTCTCAGTAACCTCAGAAGTTCCAGTTCCAAGAAGAGAGCCAGTTAATGATTACCTAATTGGCTGCACGGAAGGCGCAGGCTTGGGTAAAGTCTGCCTGCAGTGGGGCGAGTGCGGAGAAAAGCCCCGTGTCCTGCCACTGCTGCTCAGGGAGCGGGTTAATTATTCGCTTGCTTCGGGTTCGTTCACCTCGGCCACCTCTTGGGGCTGCCCGCATCCTTCCCAGACACCCCGGCACTCACCTGGCGTGAACCCAGGCTCCCAGAAATGGGATGAACTGGTTTGAAGTGGGAACTGGCTGCGTTAACCTATACTGGGTTTCTAGCATCCCCTCCAACGTCAGCTCGACGTTGCTGCTCAGATGCCCACCGTAAGAAGGGCTTGAGCTTCAGCTTAGTCTAGGGAGGACTTAAAATACAGGCTGGATTTGCAGGGAGGAGGAGGAGGCAGGTTATCACAGCAGGTGGGAATCTCTGGCTCAGGCCAGATCCTGCCTGGGTGCTGTGCAGACACAACCCAGAGCTGTCTCTGCTCTAACACTGCTCCCAGACTGCAAAGGTGCTGAAGGGTGCGTGGAGATGCCTCCAGCCCACCTGCTCTTGGGGCTTGGCCACCAGTTTGCTGACGGATGGATGGTGATCCAGGAGTGGCCGCGTGGCCAGATCCAGCCCTGACACCATCCCCAGCCCCACTCACCAACCCCAGCGTCCCGCAGAGGCTTTACCTGCGAACCGGGGCTCTTCCCCCCGGTCCCGTACGGAGAAGACTTAGAGGTGGGTGGGCAGCGGATGCCCAAGCCAGAGCCTGGCTCTTTGGGATCCCTCTGCCTTTACCTGGGGTTGGATACCTTTGGGCTGAGATCCATCTTCACAAGGGTGAGGTATTTGTGCAGCTTCTGCCAGAGGATGGGCTTGGGGAGGCTCCCGTTGGCGTGGATGGCGTGTACCCGGGCCATCTCCTGGGCCACCAGCCTGGAAGGAAACACGGGTGCGTGGGTGAGAGGTGGCCGTGCAGCGGCATTCCCGGGAGGAGCACTCCTCAGAACCAGCTCTGAGACAGCTCCAGAAGGGCTCCCCAAAAGCTGTGTTTAAAAACACAGGGTCGGCACAGCTGAAACTCCCCTCCACTTTGGCTACGAGCCCCTGAAGCACTTCAAGACCCTGTCTGGGTCTTGACTCACCTCTCCAGGGCAAGTCCAGCTAAAAGCCGTGGTTCTCATGCAATCTCTATTCACCAAAAGCTGATGCTTTAAAAACACGGTGATAAACCTGGCTGCAGTTTGGCCCCGTCACCCCCCAGCACCACCCAGGATTGTGCACATCAGCACCAGTCTGGAGCAAAGGCGGCGAGGAGGAGAGCTGGAAACCTGGAGCAAACCCCTCGTGCCCGGAGAAGCACCAGTTCCCCCACCCCGTGGCTCCCCCCTAGACCCGCACACCGAGGCCGTGGGGGTCCTGCACACCTGAAGATGCGGGGGTCCCGTACGTGGTCGGGCCCCAGCGCGATGCCCGGCAGGAACTGGTAGCAGAGCCCGTTCTGGAAGGCGCAGTAGAGGTCGGGGGCGCAGCCGTGGGCGCGCAGCACCTGGAAGTTCCTCAGCTCCGTCTCCCGGTCCACGAACAGCTCCGTCTTCCTGCCGTAGACGCGGACCAGCACCGCGTCCGCCATGCCCTCATCCGTGTAGCAGGCCACGAGCTTGTTGGTGATGCCATCGGTGAAGAGCTGGAGGGGGAGAAGGGCGGCAGGGCCGATGCCTGTACGTCCCTGCCGTGCCACGGGCACGGGGGGAAGCCCCTTCCCACCAGCAGACCCCAGGGAGAAAGCAACAGGCAAATGAAAGCACGAAGCAGCAGTGCCCACGGCAGGCAGGAAAGCTCCCGGGGCAGGTGGCACGAGTTTGCAAGGCCTCGGGGCTCACGCACGAACTGGGGCTCTGCACGGGGCCACGGGCATGAGGCTTCGGCTGCACAAAGCTGGCGGTTTGGGTGGAAATCCTGCCCTTTGTCACCTGGGAGCTCAGGGATAGCTCGGGCCAGATGTGCTGCCAGCACGCTTGGCACCCGAGCAGCCCCAGGAATCGCTCCCAAAAAAATCTTTTGGCACAAAATGAAAAAAAAAAAACCCAGCAAACAACCCAGGGCAAACACCACCCACCCCATCTCCTCCTCCCAACGCTCCCCACGGAGCCGGGTCGCTGATAGGCAGGGACGTCTCTGCTGGGGACGTCTCGTGTCATCGCTCTGATGGCTCCTCACAGATGGAAAGAGAGTTTTGTTCTCCCATCACCCCGGCTTGGCCGCCCGCCCGCGCACATGCAGGGGCTGCCGCTGCCGCCTGCGCCGCGCTCCTCTCCCCATCCCGCCGCGAATTCGGTGCCCTCCGGTGCACCGAGGGGTTTGGGTCTCCATCGCCCCACGGGAGACCCCTGCCCCATGGTTCCCCGTGCAGGCAGGATGCTCAGTGCCGAGGCTCAGCACGCTGGGGTGCCGCTGCTCCACACGAGAGCGATTTCTTTATCCCCGTTGGGTCTGGGGAAGCCGGAGCAGGTGTGATGCTGGCGGAGCAGGACGGGGGTGAGGGCACGTGCTACGGCAGCAGCGGTGCTCGGGGGTGGGACAGCTAATTTTAGACATCCCACTCAGCAACTCACGCTCCTATATAGGGTGCCTATATATAGGGATCCCCATGCAGCCTCCCGAGGGAAACTCAAAGCACTGGAATGAGCCCCCCGAAGTCAGACGGCGCTGACACCCCTCGTTACACAGCTGGCTGGTGTCGGATTCGGGGTGTACACGGCCACCACGTCCCATCGGGCTGCTGCCCCTCGGCCGCAGCTGGCACAGGCTGAAGCCTCTCAAGCAGCCGAGCTGCTTTTCCCAGGGCAGATAATCCGTGTTTCCACCACGGTGCCGCGCTCGGCTCTCTCCTCTCCTCATCCTGCCAAGCCTTAGAGGCCAGAAATTCAGTGAGCAAAAGGCATTACAGCCCAGCCCTGCTGCAGGCATCACCCGGGGCCGGCCCCTCCATCAGCCCCACGCACACCGGCCGCAGGTGAACGGCTCCGTGTCGCGATGCTCAGCGCTGTGTCACCTGCAAAGCCCTCGCGCTGCTTTGTGTTGCTACTCAGCCCGATCAGCCCTTTCCAGCGGGTTTAATGGGATTACTGAGCCTTATCCCCCCGGAATTCCAGGCCACTCACTTTGGAGACTCACACGTGGTTTGTCAGCAACCTGCACGCACGCAGGCGGGGGCTCTCAGCAGCTCCTCCAGCTCCCGAGGAACGAGCACGGCTGCTTGGCAGATGCCCGGTGCCATTCCGCGTGGATCCAGAGCGCAGTCGGCTATCGGCGGGGCCACGGCGCTGCTACCAGCCCCGGTCCTTCCCTGCTGCGTTGTGTGACAGCAGGGAAGGGGGGAAAGTGAGCGTGACCCCACACCACGAGCCTCGCGGCAATTAAACGCAGAGCAAGACCCAAGCCCTGTGCAAAGACGCTGAAGCACAGCAGCTCCATCCGACACCCCGGTGCTGCGCCTGCCGTGAGATCCCCTCGGCATCCCCCAAGCACCGCCGCGTTGGCTGCCTCCCCGTGCAGGCTCCCCAGCCCCAGAGGTGGCCAGCAGCCCGGGGGCCAGCTGCAGCAGGGCACCTTGCTGCCAAAGTCGGGCTAAAAAAGTCCAGCCACGCCGGAGTCAGAATACAGAATACAACAAAACCTCGCAGGGGTTTGGCTCCACGTCGCTGCTGCTCTTCTTATCGCCAGATGAGGGATGGAGGAGTGCGTGCTTCCCTGATAGCGTGGCTGGCTGACTCACCGGTACCTTCTCGTACGGAGGGGCTTCTGCCCAGGGACAGAGCTTAAAGGATGAGGAGGGGGAGGCCAGGAAAGCAGCACACCCTGGAGCACAAGGGGCTGGAGACCCCAGGAAGCAGAGGGCAGGCAGGGGAGGCCGAGCACCCAGACCCTTCCTCCCCATCTCCCACACCCTGCCTCAAGCGCTGGGAGGTTTTTCCGTGTCGGCGGCGCAGGCTGGTACAGCCCCTGCGAGCAGCTGTGCACCGACACCGTGCAACGAGGTGCTGCGAGCCGGGCACGGCTCCAGCCCGCGGAGGAAAGCGAACAGGAACGCTAATAGGAACCAGCTGAGGAGCAGCGCACCGCTCCAATCCCCTCCCGAACAGCTCTTGCAACACCAGCAAGGGAAACGCAACTGGAGGTTTTTTTCCCCCGCTCCAACTCCTAAGGTTTTTTTGCCTTTTTTTTTTTTTAATTAAAAACACACGCACGCACACAGAAGCTGCTGTTGAACACTGACCCCCTCTGATGCCTGGAGAAAGCCTGGATACCAGAGCGCTGGGGTCCTTCCCAAACAGCCATCGCCACCAAGGGCTGTGCTCGGCGCTGCGCGGACCCTGAGACATTTCCTGCCCCTACAACTCCAGCTCCCGGCTTCCTGCCTATTGCCATCTACCCTTTCAGATGCATTTTCCTGTAGCTTCTCGTATTTAATTACACTTGGCTATTAATACATTTTTAATGACACTCCAGGCACGCAGGAAGTGTGTGCCTTCGGAGGACACACGTACACCCATATAGGTTTAAGCGCACCCATCTCCGCCACCTCCCCACTCCAGTGCCCATCGCCAGGAGCCCGGGGAGGGCACCGACACCACCAGCCTGTTTGCATCCCAGACCTGGCACCTCTGGGCAGAGGCGAGGATGGGGAAAGGGGCTCCCGTGGCAGGCAGGTGCCAGCCCTGGAGGACCCAGGGGTCCCAGCAAAGCTCTGCCAGCTGCGGGCAGCCAAGCCCCTTCCCGTGCCAGGAGCCCAGCGCTGAATCCCAGCTCCCACCCGAACCTGTGCTCAGCCCCCGCGACCTGGCAAAGGTGCCAGCCCACAAGTAACCCAAGCGAGAGCTGCTCCCATGGGCAGGGGCCCGGCAGCGCTGCTGTAAGCGCTGGGTGCAGGCAGGGGTGCAGCACCTGCACGAGAGACTCCCGGGGGGACCAGCAGTGCAGGCTGCCACCCTGGGAAGCCCCCCAGCCTTCACCCACCTGGGCAGCCTCCAGGGACCCTAGGGACACACTTGATTCACAGCCACCGCTCAGTGACCGCCCGAGGGGTCCCCAAAGCCTGCAGGGGGGTGGCATCAGACCTTCGCACACCTGATGGGCCCCGGTTACGCTCACAGAGCGGAGGGGAGGACTGGGGGTGAGGGGACGGGGTGTTGTACCCTCCTTGGCAGGCCCCATAGCCCCCCACAGTGGGTCCTACAGTCACCCTCACCTTATAGCCCCCCACCCAGAGTGAGATCTATAGCTGCCCCTGGGTGGGCCCTATAGCACCCCGGGGTGCACCCCACAGCCCCCCTCAGGCTGACCCTGTAGCCCCCCAGGGTGGGCCCTACAGCACCCCGGGGTGCACCCCACAGCCCCCCAGGGCAGGCTCTGCAGCCCCCTCGGACGAGCCTCCCGGGGGGGGCGCGGGCTGCAGCGGCCGGTCCCCGGGGGGCTCCGCGCCTGTTCCCCCCCCCGACCCCCGGCGGGGCGTACCTTGGTCTTCACCCTGGCCGGCTCCCAGCCGGGTCTCAGCTCCCGCACGATCCGCAGCGCCCCGGGCAGCACGTCGCCCTCATCCACCGCAATGCCGAGGTGGGGCACAGCGGGGGTCCCCCCCCCGCCGCCGCCCCGCTCCGGCCCCGGGCAGTCGGGGCAGCAGCCGGGCGCTCCGGCCATGCCCAGCTCCGCGCTGCCGGAGCCGCGGCCCATGTGCCGGGGGCTGCCGCGGGGCCGGCGGCCGCGGGGAGGAGCCGTTCGCCGTTGGGAAGCCATGAGTCACCGGCCGCCTCCCCCTCGCCGCCGCCCGCCTCCCGCGGCAGCGCCCGCCCGCCCCCCGCCCGCACGGCGAGGTCAGCGAGACCCGCACCGGCACCCGCACCGGGACCCCGCACCGGCACCCGCACCGGATCCGCACCGGGACCCCGCGCCGGGACCCCGCACCGGCATCCCGCACCAGGACCCCGCACCGAACCCGCACCGGACCCACACCGGGACCCTGCACCAGACCCGCGCCGGGAGCCCACACTGGGAGCCCGCACCGGGACTCCGCACCGGCACCCTGCACCGGACCCGCGCCGGGAGCCCCCACCGAACCCACACCAGGACCCCGCACCAAACCCGCACCAGGACACCCTCCCCACCCACCACACCCGCTGCCGGTGCCCTCTGCGTGGGTGCCTCCTCTCCCCCCCATCCCCAGAGCCCCCCAGCCATCCCAGGGGGGCTCCACACATCCCTTTGGGGTCCAGGATAAAAAGGATGGGGATGGAGCACATCCCACACATCCCACGCTGTGCTCTGGGCTCCAGGAGGGACGTGGCCTCTCTGCACCGGCCTCTCCATCTCACCCACCAAGCGCCGACCCCCGTAGCAGGAGGGGACGGGATTTCCAGGTGGGCTGGAGAGAGGTTTGATAGTTAAAGATAGAGCACGACTCGCCCCTTGGCACAGCCCCCCCGCAGCCCGCTGACACCGCTCCAGCCCCGCTTCATTATCAGAGGAAATAACAAGGGCACATGGCTCGGAGCGGAGAATGCCCCCTCCAAAGTTTACAGCTGGCTGCAGCTGAAACCAGCTCAATGGACCATGGAGACTTGGGGAAAATCATTTAAGGAAGGGGAAAAAAACAAAGCAGCCAGTTCCCTGTGTTGCTAAATATAGAGCGAGCTCTGTCAGTTTTAATAGGATGGTCATAATTGCTCCCGCTGCTTTGCTGGGCTGAGTGTGGCCTAATTGCTCGCCCGTACCAATCCCGAGCGTTACCACGGGGCAGCGGCGGGTGAGCGGTGCCTGGCAGCCGGAGGGCACAGCGGCCACCAGGAAATTGCCCGGGCGCAGGCGATTAGAGGTGTTAATAGGCTGGCTTAAGGGGCCCGCAAGCCACACCGCTGCAGCCTGGGCATTTTTCCCTCCCGCTGAAGAGAAGCAGAACTGGATCCACAAAACCCATCCTATTTTCAGAATCATAAGAACCATTTTGGTTGGAAAGGACCTTTAAGATCATCAAGCCCAACCGCTAACCCAGCACTGCCAAGCCCACCACTAACCCATGTCCCTCAGCACCACATCTACACGGCTTTTAAATCCCACCAGGGATGGGGACTCCACCACTGCCCTGGGCAGCCTGGTCCAATGCTTGATAATAACCCATTTTGGGTTATTTTAGGCCAGCCTGACTGTTTTCCAGCTGGGGACTATAGGCAGAAGCCATCATGGGAGTTTAAGTCACCTGGTGGTTTTTCAAGCTCACATCTGCTCGAGTCTTCTCCAGCTCCTTTGCGGTGTAGAACAGGACAGAGGAGGTTTAGTTATTTCCAAGGGAAGAGTTTCCCTGTGGTACGGAGGAAGGGGAGAAGCTTTCCAGCACCTCTGTACAGCCAGAAGGCTGTGGAGAGGCCGGGCTGTAGCTCCTGTGTGGACCCCCCCTTGCCGAGGGTCTCCGGGCAGCTCTGCCCTCCCTCCTGTGCCCTCCCTCCCGTGCCCTCCCTCCTCTGCCCCCGCTGCCTCCCAGCCCCTGGGTTTCCTGTGCCGATGAGCAGCTGCCTGGAGCGCCCGGGTATGCTCAGGAAACGCTGGATGAAAGCAAGATACGCTGGGGCCCCTTCCCTTCACCCCCAGGCCCTGAAGAGCCATTGCCACCGCTCTCCTCGCCCCTCGTTGGAGGTGATGGGTCCATGCTGCAGAAGGCGATGGCAAGAAACAAGTAACATCATTGGGTGCCTCGAATTTCCCATCCCTGGAGCCCCAGGGTTGTGCATCCCAACTTTAAGACGTTTAAATGCTGCACAGACCCTCCCAGGAGGGACAAACATCCGCTTAGCCACATCCTCCCTGCTGTCAGGCTGCGCTGCCGCTCCGTGGGGCAGGGCAGGGGATGGAAGGGGCCGGGGAGTGGAGGGGAGTGCAGGCTGCTGCCTCCCTGCCTGGAAAGGTCACGCAGCACCCACCGTTTCGGTGCTGGCAGGAGCATCACCCTCCCGTACGTCCCTGCAGCCTGAGAGGCAGCTCGTGCCAGCCTGCGCTCCGGGCAGCCCTGGGGATTCACCAGCAGCCATCGCTGGTGGCAGAAAGGAGGATGAGAAGCTTCTGTGAGCGATTGCACTCAGATGGTGGCTTGCTCCAGGCTCTGCTCCAGAAGCCCAAGTGCTGTGCTCTGCTTTACAGACACATTTTCCCAGGGCTTGGCTGTGGGCTACGGCAGTCACAGACCTGAGCTGGTCGAACTGGAGATGAGAGCGTTGTTGCAAATCCCTTGGCACTGGGGAGCGCTTGGATTGGCAGCTGCTGGGCTGTAACTCAAAGCACCGCAGCTCTCCTCCCACGGAACTGGAAATGTCAGCCTCCGGCTGGGAGCACTGGTCTGCCCCTCCTGCCAGGCCAGCCAGCACGGGGCTCCCGCTGAGCATCCCCGCACACGGCCGGGACAGAGCCAAGCCTCTAGCTGTTAGCTGGAGCCAACGTGGCCATGAAAACACCCAGGCACTGGGGCAGCAAGAGCTGCCTTCCTGCCGGGGCAGAGTCAGCCACCCTTAATCAGACCCACAGGCACCTTCCCCTCCCCAAAGAGCAGCAAAGTAGACGTACAGCCCTGTCCCTCTGTCCCCAGGGGTGTGAGCAGTGGACCCGAGCTCCCCGTGGGAAGGCGGGTCAAGGCATGGGTAGCCCACACAGCAGCTCATCTCCTGCAGAAAGGGCTCGTTTGCTGCTTGAACAGCCCCCGGTATACCTACAGGCAGGTGCTGTGGAGGTAGCTGGGAGGGTGCTTCACTCTTGTGAAGCAGGGAAGGACATAAATGCCGTGTCTGCTGTGGTGAATCCCAGCAGAGGAACACTTGTTGTCCGGTTCTCTTAATACAAGTGTCTGATCCCTCCCTTTGCAAGAACAAGCACCCACTCAGCATCCTGTTGCTCTGAGATTGTTTAATATTAAAGTCATGGAGAGGGGTAGGGTGAAGACCAGCTAAAACTACCATTAAACCCAGCCAGACTATTTTTTTCTCCTGTTCAAAGAATAACACAAACTGTAACGGATCATCCCTCCTCAGTCTGTCTGCAGCCTGTGAGCACCCCCACGCCAGCCAGCAGCGATCGGCCGCGTGCCGGGTGCTCTGTTGCACAGCACCCTAAAAGTCCCCGGAGGTGCAACTCCAGGCACAGGATCCCGTTTTGATCTCCAGACTGAAATCTCGCTAGAAGATGCATTTAAGGCTCGGTTCTCCCCAGCAGCAGAGACTCTCGGGAAGCAGAGCGGGGGTTTGGGAGTGGGAGCAGGCAAGGTTTAGCTGTTGCTTCAGCACAGAGAGGAGGTGGCTGAGCTGTGAGGAAACGCTGCTCTCGTTTGCACTTCAAATCATTTCTTCTCCGTGGTACTCTTGCCTCCAGGCTGGTCCCCCATCCCTCTCTCTCCTCAGCCCCTGGCCATCAGCGGGCTGTGGCGAAGCCGATGCGGTTGTGGCGCCGGTCGAATTTGGTGTAGTAGTGCCCGATGAAGCTGGCGCCCAGGATCCAGATGGGACCAGCGGGGGGTGGGATATCCAGCCCTGAAAAAGCCACCACGCAGACGTCCTCCCCGTACTGGGGTTGCTGCAAAGAGGAGGAGACCCACGTGGTGATGGATGTGCCAGGAGGGAGATCCCTACGTGCCCGAGGAAGGGCTGTGATCCCCAGCTCAACACCCTCTGCTTGGCCTCCACGTTCCTTCCTCCAGCAAGGAGGATCCCTGCCTGCCTCTGCTCTTCGCTGCTCACCCCAAATCTCCCCCAAACCACCCAAGGAAGCAGCGCGGAGGGGTGCAGCTTACCCTGAGGATGTAGGCTGAGCCGCTGAGCGCGTAGGTTTTCCCACCCAGGTGGAAAGAGATGTTGGGCAGCTGAGGGACTCGGTCACAGTCCACCATGTACTGTGGGAGGGGGAGACGGCGCTGAGCCCCTTTGCTAGGGGAGGGATGGGCTGGGGTGCAGGCAGCGAGGGGCCAGGGGCACGGAGCAGGGCAGAGGGGTTTGCTCACCTCTCCTTCGGCCATTTCTGCTGCCCCGATGGCTTTCATCAGCACGGAGACGGGGCCGGCTGGGCCGGTGATGTAGGATGCTCCCGTGTCGATGGCCACTGAACAGCCTTCCTTGCAGAACAGGATTTCAGCCCCTACAGAGACCCTGGAGAGGGAGGGGAGAAAGGTGACCCTGAGTCTCCCATGGTGACCACAGCTCTCAGGGCCACGTGTGCCCACAGGCGAGTGTGCCACATCCTTGTCCAGGCAGAGCATGTGCTGCTCCTGGAGTACAGACTCCCCGTGGCCCCAGGAACCCTCCTTTCAAGCTTCTCGAATGTGAAAGCTAAGCTTCATCATGTGTGGGTTTAAAAGAAACAAAGCAGCATTGTTTCAGTGCCTCACTCTCCTTCCGCAGGACTAAAGGGGGTTAAATCCTTCCACTGCGGCTTCCCAGTTGAATCAGCCCAAGGTGCCACCCCCTCCAGAGCATCCCCAGGGCTCTGTGCTGGAGGAACCCACCCCAGGAGGGGAAAGCCCCCGCCAGCAGCACACTCCTCCGCATCCCACCTTCCCCAGCACCCAGCGAGCTTTTCCCAGCCCAGGGAGGTTTGCAGGCTGCGGCCGGTGCTGTGCAGAGGCACCCCCTGCCCTCACCCCTTCATGCTGATCTGCCAGTAGCCGCTCTTGCTGACGTTCAGGTAGTGGAAGTCCCCGGTGTAGTAGGCTGGGTCGCTGCCTCCGAGGATTATTTCCCCCCCGGGATTCAGAGGAGCGTTCCTAGGGTGCAAAAACACAGTGGAGCGATTCGCCCTCGGCTGCTGTCCCTGAAACACCAGGGAGAAGGGACCAGCAGAGAGCAAGACGGAGCAGAAGGAACCCCGAGTTAGAGCACAGGGTGCAAGAGCCCGCGGGAGAGGGGGTGCCACATGCTGAGGTCTCCAAGCAGGTCGGTGTGAGCTCCTACAGACCAGTGCCCGGCTGCCAGCGCCGGGCAGGGCTCGCCTGGGGCAGGACCTGCTGCCCGGCCCCGGGGTGCGCGGGGGGCTGTTAGTGGGTGCCGTGTCGAGAGCGCTCGTGCTTTTCGTCTTCTTACTTCGAAGCTCTGCAAAGAGAGAGATGCTCCGTAAGCCTGTGGTCTGGGGGTGGCTGCGTCCCAGGGTGCCAAGGGGACCCAAGTGGCACGCAGATGAGGCTGCAGCTGCAGCCAGCGTCATTAGGCTTTGTTCGTTATTGATGGATCCACCTTTAGCTGAGGTAAAGAACTCCCGTGCCTGCTTTAAGCATGTTTGTGCATCTGTTTGTCACTGCAAGTTGCCAGGCTGCTGTACCTGGGGCCGGTGGGGAGTGCTGGGGTGGGGGGGGCAGCGTTCCTGCTCTGCCAGGACAGGCCCTCCCGCTGCTCCTGAGCATTTTGGTGCTGCTGGGAGGAGGGATGCTGGGACACAGCAGTTTGGGGCAAGAAATGAAAGGAGGTTTGGCTGCTGGTGCAGGTTTTCCTTCAAAAGATTTTGTTGTTTTGTTTTTTTTTTTTTTTAAATTTTGCCTGTAAATGAAACACTAAACCCACTCCCGCTGTGACTGCTCCAGCCCCGCTCGCAGAGCAGGTGACTGTGCAATCCGACAGTGACAAACGAGCGCGGAGCAGCCGCTCCCGGCCTCGGCACTCCCTGCCCAGCAGCTCCAGATAAGCATCCACCTGGCTCTGCCTCTTGCGCTGCCTCATTCCACCCCAGCTCCTCCAGGCACCCTCCACGTGCCCGTACCCTCCACCCCACCCTGGGTCCCGCAGCCTCAGCCGTGGCTCATTCCCAGTCCCGAGATGCAAACCCAGCACCGCCGCGGTTGCAATGCCCATGCCCTGCGAAACAAACACCTCCCCAGCCCTGGCACCCGCTCCCCACAGCACCCACCGGCTGTAGTAGACAGAAAACACGTCCTCCTTGAGGATCTGCTGGGAGAGGATCCGGTCGAAGACGGGGGTGATGCCGTCGATGGCCTGGCTGGGGTAGCCCATCCCCAGCACCCCGTCAAACCTGGCAAAGATGAAGGGGAAGGCGGGCAGCGCCGTCGCCTCGGCGAAGACCTGGATGATGGGGATGTCTGATACCTGGGGAAGGGCACGAGTGTCCTTGCAGGGAGCTGGGGGGCTAAATCCCCCCCAAAGAGCCCCCATACTCTTGGGTAACTGGGGATGCTCTTACGGGGGAGCAGAGCCACACGTGGGCATCTCCTTGCTGAGCCAGCAGCTCCGGGTCTGCGAGTTCAGGGCACGCACTCACCATGACAACGTCCTGGCTGAGGAAACCTTTGACGCTGCCCGTCCCGTAGCGGATAGCGAAGCCCGTGCCGTTGGCGATGTACGTCCGCGACTTGGAGGAGTCGTAGCGGCTGTGGGAAACTGGGTAGAGGGAGAAGGGGCGTCAAAGCAAGCGAGGGAGGTGGCGACGGCAGGACTGGCTAAGGGTCTCTGCTCCCCCAGCCTCTGCAGGGTGACAAACCCACCCTGCCCCAGTGCCAGGGGACCCGACGGCAGCAGACCCCGCTGTGCAAAGGTAACCCCCCCCCCGAGATGGAGGGTCGTGCCCCCCTACTCACCGCAGGCGCTGTAGAGGGGGGAGCACTTGCAGGATGGCACCCACAGGTTGGCCGAGCCCGTGTCGAAGACCACCTTGAAGATCTGCGCCGGGGTGCCGATGCTGATCTCGCCGAAATACTGGGTCTGGAAGAGGGACGGCGTGGGGAGCATCGCTGGGGTCACGGCTCAGATGCAGACCCGAGCCCCCGCAGCAAATGCACCGTGGGGTGCAGCGGGCAGGACTCGGGGGGTGCGGGGCTGTGTTGGGGGTGACAAGCCCCCACGCAGGGAGACACTCACGTCCAGGTAGTTAGTGAGGAGGGTGGGAGCCGTCCCGTTTCGGGGCCCGGCCCCACCGCTGTGTCTGCCGTGCCTCAGCTCGGGGAACACATCCGACACCTTCACGCCCATCTCCCGCAGCGTCTGGCGCACGGAGGGCATCGGCCGCAGCGCGACCCTGCGGGACGAGGGCAGGGCTGGGGGCCGGGGGGCACCCGCAGGAGACCCCCCCCCAGCACCACCTCCCAGCCCTCCTGCCTTAGGAAATCCAGCCGGGTGGCTCTAGATGGCAGCAGCTCCCCACAGCACCCCAGTGGGTCCCCGTCCCGCTCCCACAGCCCCACACCAGCGCTGGGGGGATGCAGTGGGGGGGATGCTCCACAGCCCACCCAGGAAGGGAGCCCCCCGGGGCTGGCTGCTGCTGGAGGCATCTACTGACACCGGGCAGGCACCCACGGGCTGAGCCCAGCCCCACGCTCGGCTCGTTTGCGAGTGAAACGCTCCGTCTTGGCCCCCTTGGTTATTTGGGAGACGGGGGTGGTGCTGAGCCGTGCCCAAGGGGAGAGAGGAAGAGGAGCGAGGAAGAGCAGGTGGGCTAGCACAGAACAGAAAAGGAGGTGGGAGGGGGGGGACGGCTGCAGCAGGTACCGCAGGAGGAGAGTCCTTCGGTCCTCAGCACCAGCCCAAGCACCCAAACCCGAGGGGACACAGTGAGACCCACCACGTTGTGGGCCACCTGCGACACGCACGCCTGCTACCTCTGCAGAGCCTGGGCTGGCGAGGGGAAGAAGCCGGCGCCCCAGGTCACGGCCAAGACCACCAGACACTGCTGCACCCTCCTGCTCTGTCCTGCCGGCATCGCGCTCTCCCAGGGCTCCTGTGCCAGCAGCTCCCTTGAGTCCCAAAGGGGAGGATGCTTTTATAGCCTGGGTTCCTGCATCCGTGTGGGTTTCTCCTCCCCACCGGCCGGGGGAGGGCTGGGGATCCCATGGGCAGCACCGTGGGCAGGTGGACGCTGACCATGACAGTCCCTGTGGAGGGTGGCATGGCCAGGAGAGCCCCGTGCCCGGCGGCAGGTGGGCAGGGCTGGCGAGCGTGGCTGGCAAGGGGAGCTGCAAATAGCTGGGAGCCACAAACCCACACGCCTTGGGGTTAATGGCATTGCTACGAGTCAGCATCCGGCCCTCGCCAACACAGCGTGTGCCAGGCACGGGCCAAATGCCTGCGGGTGTCAGGCAGGAGAGCTGGTGGGTGATGCTGACTGAGGTGGAGATGGCTCAGGTCTAGATGGCAGCCTGGGCACGATGTCCCCGAGCTCTGTGTGTCAGAGGAATGGGGTTTTCCCCAAAGATCTGGGGGTGGGAAGAACAAACAGGCGCTCAGCTGCAGCCCCTTCAGCCACCAACAGCAAACCCACCAGACCCCACTGCCCTTAGGGGTGCTGCCCTGGGCACAGCGATGGGGGCCCCCCGCCCCAGCTCCATTACACCAGTGAGGGAGCAGAGCCTTAACACAGAACCTGGGGGCAGAGAACAGCTAAACTCGCTGCAGTTGTTACACATGACGTTAGATCAAGGTACACGCCTGGCACACCACGGTCCGTTCTCTGCCCTGTATAGGCAGGGTGCAGAGGAGCCCAGCGTGGCTCTGGGTGCCCGAGCTGCCGTGCCCGCTCTGCCCTGTGCTGTGGAAGGGAGGTGCTGCTCAAAACCCCCAGCGTGGGCTGCAGAGGACCCCTTCGTACAGCGTGCACCGCTGGCCCCCAGCTCACACGCGGCCATCTTACCCCAAGCGGTGCCCAGCCCAGGGTGGTGGGTGCCGGATCAGGCCCTGTGGCTCTGAGCCCAGCGCTTGACCTCAGGGAACCTCGGTGGGAAATGACTGCAAAGGCAATAAAAATGTTCTCGGAAGAAACCTGACGACACACTCGCTCCTGCCTCGAAACACCCAGCTACGCAACCACGCTGGCGCACTCCTGTGTGGACAGGATTTTAGGGCACTGCTGTCACCTTTGTCCAGGGGACACCGGTGCTGGAGGGGGGACACCCCACAAGATCCAGACAGCTCCCCTCCAAACCTGGGCCTTCAAAGCCTCCTCCCACGGGGGATTGTGCCTGCAGCCTTTGGAGCCGGGGAAGGCTGACCTCGGCGGGCACCGAGGCTCTGCCCCGTGGGTCACAGCCCCGCTCCCCCCGGCCCTGACGTCTTTTCCCATGCTGAGCCCTGGTGCTGCGTCACTCGGGGGAGCCTCGTGCCCCGGCACAGGTTGCAGCGAGGTGCAGAGGTCAGGAGGCAGCAGCCCAGCCTGGGAGCAGCGGCGATGCAAGAGAGCGAGCCTGGCAGGGAGCCACCAGACATAAATCCCCTTCCCGGGCATCCCGCGGGCTCTGCCTGCTTTCCCGAGCCCCGTTCCCCAAAGGAGAGGCTGGGGCTGCAACGGGGTTGGCACCACAGCCCTTTTGAAGGGAAAGCAGGGCATAAACAGGCAAAACCGACTTACCCATCAGAGAGCAGAGGGCTGGTGCCTTGCAGTGGCCAGCACCGGGGCTGACCTACCTCGCTGGCAGCACCAGGGCTCGAGGATGCCCCTCAGCACAGGGCACCTTCCCCCATGCAAGAAAACCCCCACAAGGCGTTTTCCACTCACCCCCGCCAGCAGCAAGCAGGGCTGAGCAGCTGGTGCACGGGAACAGCGATGGGAAGACCTGACATGGGGCTTTAAATAACCTGCAACGGGTGCGTTTGTGCACGGGGTTATAGGAACCAGGGCAGAGGAAGGAGCATCGCTCTTCAGTTATTTCCCTGCCTGCTTTCAAGGAGTCGAACGATCGAGCTAAGAATGAATTCAAGGAAAAGGCTTCCCAGAGAGAAATAAATGCTTCCCTGCAAGATAAATGCATTCCTCTCTAGCGTGGGGCTGAACAAGCGTGTTTCTTAAAATAAAATTTGAAATATTAAGTACTTCCCTCTCTAAATAGAACCATCAGGAAGCTTTACTGAGCAGCCTTATGTCTTGAGGGATCTTTTAAAACAGTATAAAAAAGGTAGATGCATTTCTGTCCTTCCCACACATTTTACACGCTTTTCTAGCTCGTGAGTTTGTTGCTAGTAAAAACACACGAGGCTTGTGAGAATCCTTGTTCCGGATGACTGAAAAGCTCAAGCACAAAAGCAACTTTTGGGAAGGACTGAGAGGCGGCTCTGGATGGCACCAGCACCGGGGGAGTTTGGCCATTGACGTCAGCAGAGCCGGGGCTGCACTCAAAGCGTTTGCTTATAACCCAAACTGCTCTGGCAGGGCACGGTGAGATCGTGATTTACTGAACCAGAGGGAAAACATTTCCCTGCAACAGGCTGGGGAGAGCAACTCCAGCTCGCTGCCGCCTGCCCCGTCCCAGAGGCAGCTCACAGCTGTTCCCCGGGTCACTTGGAGCCTGATGGGGACACGTCCCCCACTGCCACTGGGGATGATGCTCCATCCTGGCTTGTTTTTCCCAGCAGGATGAACTGGGGCACACACCCTGCTCATCCAGGCTTGCTGCCATGGGGATGGAGGCATTGTCCCACATGGTATGTCTCTAGGAGCCCTCCGCTTTCCTCTGGTGAAGCCCTGAAGGTGAAGCTTGGCCAGGAAAAGTTGCTCTACAGCCTGGGGTGAAGCAAAGACAAGGACTGCAGTGGGGCACCAGGGAGGCTGCAGCCCTTACTTACCCCCACGCCGTCCAAGCCCAGCCTTCCTCTCCCATCCCTCCTCCACAAGCAGCTGCCCAGCTCTCGCTCTGCTCCAAACCACCTCAGTGCTATCAGCAAAGCTGGCCCTGATCCCAGCAGGACTGAACCCACCTCTGCCTTCCTCCTGCCCACAGCCAAGCTCAGGCTAGGAAGCTGCTAGCTCTTTTTTTCCACCCCCTCTTCTTGAAAGCCTCCCACTGCACCCCCCCAAAACCAGCAGCAAAGGAGCATCTTCCCCTGAGCTGGGGATGCAGAACAACCACACCCAGCTTAAAGGGGGGCTGCCCTCATTTATACCTGCTGGGGCTGGCCTTTGGGTGCCCAAATGAGTTACCCCACCTCAGCTGAGCTCTCAGAGCAGCTCCCAGCTCCGCTTCCACCTGCAAAGTGCCACCACCCGCTCCATCAGCCTGCGCTTCCATCAGCGGGGAACAGGTTTAACTCAAACTCATTAATTAATTCTCGCAAGTTAAGAAGGGTATCTGCACAGGGACCGGCTTTGATGGGATTGCCGTGGTTTAATTAAACTCCTGCTTGCACCCAGCTTCCCAAGTGCTCCTAGAAACCTGGCTCACATCCATGTATCTTGTGTCTCTGATGGCAATCAACTGCAGAGAGGACATAGAGGGGACATGGTGGGTGATGAGATGTGCTGGGGCCACCAGCAGCCAAACCAGCCCCTTTCTGTCCCTGCAGAAACAGGCTGGGAAGCAGCAGCTGCCCATCGCCCTCCGAGGAGCCGGGCTGGGGCTGTGGGGGTGTGTGGCGGATGAAAAGGCACTTCGAATGCCAGCGGATGGGGCCGGACCCCTCTCTGGAGCGTAAGCCGCAGATCTTGGCAGGCTCCCCCACAGCGGTGCAGACATCTGGATCACGGGTGGGCAGCCAGCGCCCCCCAGCACCCACGCTGGCCTTGGGGTGGGCACCGGGTGCTGGAGATGCTCCCCTGGCTCCAACCCTGGCAGAGCTGTCCCGGTGGCCACCGCCGCCGTAGCTCCCACCAGCTCCATCCTGCGAGGCAGCAGCCAGCGGGTCCAGCTCCACTCCCTCCTGGCCCCATCCCGCAGGACACAGGTCTGTGGGAAACGAGAGTCCCAGCCCGTAACCCTCTGAGATACCAGCACTGTAAGTCTGCGTCTTTGCCCCAGCCCCTGCTCCCACCCCAGCATCTCTCAATTAATTAATAACCCCAGATGTCATTTGCTTTTTCGTGGTCGCTGAATTTCAACAGGGTAATTTACTCTCCTCCAAGCAGGTCAGCAAATGTTGATGTGGTTTAATGGGTGTTTTCCTAACCTCCCCTGCCCGCTCCCGCGGCTCCCCGGGCGCTGCTCTCCGCAGCCCACATCCCCGTGGGACGCGTGGGAAGGCAGTGCCATGGCCACTGCCTGAGAGCCAGGGCTGCCCGCACTGCCCAGGGCTCGTGGCCAGGGCAGCCAGGACCATGGCCACTGGAAGGTCCTCATGACATCTCCGTATGTGGCCATGGGAAGGTCCCCTTTCCATTTCCAGACGTGGCCATGGGAAGGTCCCCTTGCCCTCTCCAGACGTGGCCATGGGAAGGTCCCCTTGCCCTCTCCAGACGTGGCCATGGGAAGGTCCCCTTGCCATCTCCAGACGTGGCCATGGGAAGGTCCCCGTGCCATCTCCTGCCGTGGCCATGATGCCTCTTGGTGACACTAAGAGGAGGCAGAGCTGGAGCAAGCCCTGAGCCACAGGGAAGGAGCACAGTCTGAGTTTAGTCTCAGACACACTTTTTAATTAAATCTCTCAACAGGGGAAGACAAAAAGAATAAACCAACGCGGATAGTTCCAGAAGCCCGTCTGGCACCGCGTTGGGCCCCGCAGCCTCACTCAGGAGCTCTCACAGGAGCCCCGCGAAGCACTGTCCCCACGGCGGGGGTGGCTCCGGCCAGCACCGAGGGTCCCGGGGCCGAGGGAGGCAGAAGCTCACTGTGGGATCGCTGGCCCCAGGGCTCGCTCGCGCCGTCCCATCTCCAGCGACGCGGCCCGTCTCGCAGGTCACACCATGGAGCTGCTGTCTCCCACCTTCTGCAAGAGCTGCAACGGGGACAGACGCTGGTTACCAGGAAAATCCCCCAGTGCTTTCTTGGGTGACCTTCCCTCTGGTCCCAACCACGCTATCAGGGTTGATATCACCCAAGGACTGCAAACCCCAAGGGTCACATCTGCCCAGGACAGCGTGCCCAGCGCCCTGCTCACCTTGCTCAGCAGGGGGATGTTTGCCAGCGAGCCCAAAAACCCAAAAGCCACCGGGAAAAAACTCCTGCATCGAAACAAAAGTCTCTGTTAAGCTCCGTGATGGGATTTTGCCGGGAGGGGAGCAGCAGGGGCTCTGCCCGGGGCTGCAGGGCACAAGGATCACCCAGCCCCTGCTCTCCCAGGGCACCCATGCCGTGCTGGGGAGTTGGGTGCTGTGGGATGGACCTGAAGAGGGTGACGAAGCCGTAAGCCTCCAGCAGCATGCCCAGGAGGGGCCACCGCATGAGGACGATGAGGACCCCCCCAAAGAAGAAGCTGGTGCCCTTCAGCTTTGGCCGCTGGAAGAAGAAGGTGAAGGTCCTCCTGAAGCCAATGATGAAGACCAAGCCGGAGAGGAAGAGGATCTGGGAGGATGAAGGGAAGCAGGTCAGAGAAGTCCTGCCCAGACGGACCCTTTGCTCCATCCTGGGCGTCAGTGCCCGCTGCGGGGAGCCCCGGCCCCACTGTACTCACGTTCCCGAAGGCCAGGAGCACCGAGTCGAAGTACAAGAGCATCCCAAAAAGGATGAAGAAGAGACCGAAGCCAACCAGTCCCACGCCGATCCCTGCAGAGGACAGGAGGAGGGCTGAGATGGGGGCTCAGGCACCCAGCTCGGGTCCCACCTCAGGCTGCCATCACTCTCCTCGGCACCTCCTTGGCCTGTTCCCTCCCAGATACGTCCTCTGGATTTGTCTCCAAAGCTTGGAAACAGCCTTTCCACCTGCCCAAGCCTTGGGGAGGCTGTTGGTACCCCAGAAACCCCTCTGGGCTGCCAGGTAAAGAATGAACCACAAAGGAAAAATAAACAGGAAGGTCGTGTCCAGGATTTTGGTGCAGGCAGCTGGTGGGAGAGGCTGGAGATGCTGGTCCCCACACACAGACCTGCCTGGTCCCCCCACCCAGCACGGCCCTGGCCATCGCACCCTCTCCCTGCCCCGATGACCCCGGTCAGCAGCCTCCAGCCCTGACTCGGTGCTGAGGAGCATCCCCACACCGTGCCCTGATCCCACGGGGATGGGCATCGCCACGGGGACACAGCCACCCCCCCCCACCCACCCGCTTACGCTGGAAGTCGGTCAGAGACACCATCTTGGCGGGGCTGGGCGAGGGCGGCCGCCCTTCCACGTGCCTCCCCAGCAGTGACCCTTGGAAAGGCCCTTTAGTCCCCACGTCACCCTGCAAATCATTAACAGCCCGGCAGCACCGGCCCCACGGCGGCAGCACCTCCTTCGGGGGGGGACGGGGTGGCCGGGCATGGCTGCAGGGTGACACAGAGAGGGGCTGGTGGGCGTCCCCGCCTGGTCCTGCCCGCCCTGGGACAGGATGGCTTGGAGCAACCCCCAAAATAGGGGGATGCACGTGGCTGTGGTGTCCCGTGGGGTGTCCGAGGGGTACACACAGCTCCCCGCAGCATCGTCGTGTGGGGCAGGGACGGTCCCCACACAATCCCAGAATCAATGAAGTTGGAAGAGCCCTCTGGGCTCATCGAGTCCAACCATTGCCCTGACACCACCATGTCAACTAGACCAGGGCACTAAGTGCCATGTCCAGTCTTTTCTTAAACCCCTCCAGAGATGGTGACTCCCCCACCTCCCTGGGCAGCCCCTTCCAATGGCTAATGACCCTTGCTGAGAAGAAATGCTTCCTAATGTCCAACCTGAACCTCCCCTGGTGAAGCTTGAGGCTGTGCCACCCCACAGGGACTCCTACACCCACGTCCCTCAAGAAACCCCGCAGGGACCAGCTCCACACACCAGCTACTTACAAACCAGATGCTTTTATTCCTTGGCTTTATCCAAACTTGCCAGGTTCAAGGGGATTTTTTTCTTCCTCCTTCCTATTGAGCAGCTACAGCTGAAATAATAAACTGCACAGGGAAAACACCCCCGAAAACAGGGAAAGGGAGAAGATGCCCCCAGCCCTGGAGTGAGCGATAGGCAAGGTGGGACCGAAGAGATGGGGGATGAATGGCTAATATTAAAATTGTTATCTGAGGTCACCCCTAGACAAAAGACACCGACACCTCGTTGTTTCTTAGATACTTTTATTTCTCTACCACTAGCAAAAAAACCCCAGAAAACAAACGCCTCCCTTCCCACCCTCCCCAGTGCATAAATAATTTCCACCCGACGCAAATCCTTTCTCGGTTACAAGTCACTGGTATATGAAGTGTTATGAAAAATAATAATCAAAATAAAATTAGGAATTAAGGGATTTTTTTTTAAAAAAAAACAACAATAATGACCAGCAGCCACAGGGTCCCAGTGCACCGGGCTGTGCTCAGACTGGGCTCTGCCCCGGTGACATGAGCTGGGGAGCCCACCCCGGCCACCACGCTCAGGGGCAGGGAAATAAATGCGTCATCTCTTAAAACTTAGTCTCTTTATATTTTATTTTAAATAAATTTGCTTTTAATAAAAGCAGAAAATATATATATATTTTAAATAGTTTTTTTTTCTTTTTTTTTTTTTCTCTTGATAAATTGGCAAAGAATCTGGTTTTGTAGCTCACTGGCAGGGCTGGTGCCAACACCCCTGCGGAGAGAGAGATCAGCACAAAACACTACCTCCCCGAAAAGAAGAGAAAAAAAAACAAATATAGATATATATTATAAATGTATAATTTCCATAAAACATATATTAAGGCATGTAATAGCAAAATAAAGGGCCAGCTTTATGAGCTAAGAGGGCTGCGGGAGGCTGGGGGCTCCTACCAGTATTGCTACGATGGGGTGTGCGGGGGGCGATGGGGACGCGGGGTGGGCGTGGGGCAGGGGTCCTGGGGGGTGTCAGGGTCAGGAACCAGCTGCAGGACGGAGGGTAGCTCTGTCCTCCGCCCGCCCCAGCGGCCCCCACACCCTCTGGGGGGACGCCGCTTTTCCAGGCAGAACCGGCTTCTTCTTCCTCCCTCCCGAAGCTGAAGAAAAGGGTGAACTTGTCACGGGAAAACCGAACAAAGGGAAGGGTCTGGATGCAACGGCCAGGTCCTGGGGTGAGACGCGGTGCCAGATCTCCAGAGGGGCTGAGGCAGAGGGGACGGGGGGCAGCCAGGACGCTGCTCCCCACGCCGAGGTTGAGCCCCGCTGCCACCGCCTGGCCCCAAGCCCCCTCTCCTTCTCATCACCCTCCCCATCCACCGCAGAGGGGTCCCTGCAGCTTCGCCGTCCCACCTTGTGCCCCAGCTCCTCTGTCCCCGTGCCACGTCCCCATCCCTGCCCAGACCCCCTGCTCCGTGCCAGCAGCCCTCAAACCACCCCGGCCCTGAGCACACCGCTCTCCGGGGCACCTCCGCGTCCTCCCCCAGTCCCGTCTCCATCCGTCCTGCTCCCCACACAGCTCCTTCTTCCTCCTGCGAGCCCCCAGCGCGGGGAGCAACGGCACAGGCCAGGCTCTGCCGCCTGCCACCCCCCAGCCAGACGGATGCTAACAGCAGGTTCAGGGCACAGGGAGGGGCAAGAGGCCCCCGAAGAGCAGAGATGGAGCATCCAGGTCCAGCGTAAGGTGGAAGCACCATCCGTGGTGGGGACTGGCCGGTCTCCCCCCAGAAGAGCCCCTTCACAGACCTTTGGGAGACCAACGCATCAGCCCCGGGAGTCCGACGCTCCCCGAGGGCTGCCCCAGCAGGGAGATGCCCCTGCCCGGCCGTCCACGCAAGCCCGATGCCCGGGACACCGCCGATCTGTCCCTGTGCCAGCTGGCAGCCCGGGGGCTCCTCCAGACCACGCTCCAGCAGCCAACCCCCCGGCACCCGCCTGGCTCCTCCGGGCCGGGGCAGAGCAGCTGGTGCTGCCGGAGACGCATCTCGCCGTCGGTGGGAGGGGAGGGGGGTCCGGGAGAACCGAAAACGATGGCGAGAGGGTCGGTGTCGTGTCAGGGCGCTAAAACGTGGCCCCATGGAACTTGACGGCGCCGGCAGCAGCCAGGGCTTGAGCTGGAGGGAGAGGAGAGAGGGGCTGAGCTACGCGTGGGGTAGCCAGCGGTGGGGCAGCCCCTGTGCCCGCCCCACAGACCCCTCCTCGGAGGAAAGCCTAGCGCAGATTCAGCTCTGTGCCCCCCGGGGGGACCCTCCAGCCGAGCAGGGGGACGCAGTGTCCCCCCCCAGCCTGCAGCCACCAACGTGGAAGTGCCAGGGCAGGCGTCCCCCAGAGCCTGGCCCCGAGACCACCCCCCCCTTTAGCTCTGTGCCTGAGCCCCCCTGCCCACACCAGGGTCCCTGGATGACCCGGGGGGCTTCGCCTTGGAGGACACTTGCGCTTGGTCCATGGGAGGAGACGGGGCTGACGTGGCTGGGGAGGCGTTAGCTGGAGCAAGCAGCGATGGACGGAGGCTGGGCGCAGAAGCAGCACCCCCCTGCCCGGCCCCGGGGATGGACAGAGGAGGGGATGGAGTAGGAGAGAAGAGGTGCTTACTTCATGGCTCAGACACGCATAAAATGGCTGTTGTCGGCGCCCCGGGATGTTTCAGACGAGAGGGGGTTGGTCGGTGGAGTCGGGGAGGCTGGGGAGGTGGGAGGGCTTGGGGTAGCGCATTGAGCTGGAAACGAGAAATGGGAGAAGGGCGTGAAGAACACAAGCTGCCGGCAGCGGCGAGGGGAAGGCGGCGACCCAGCGAGGGGACAGCGAGGGGAGGAGAGGGAGGACGGGGAGGGGGAAGCAAGCGGGGTCAGGCCAAGCAGCCAGAGCGGCGCCCGGCCGCGGCGCGCACACGTGAGCTCCCCGCAGGGCTCCTCATGGACAAGGCACGGTGGCCACCACGCTGCTGCAGCATGGCCCGGCCAAAGGGGCTGCTCCATCCCACGCTGCCGCAGGTGAAGGTAGCCCCAGGCGCCACAGGCACGGCCCTGGCATCGTTGCGCTGGCTGTCCCACCGCCCAGGGATGCTCTGCGCCAGCGCAGCCCACCCGCATCAGCCCCTTGCTCTTGCTGCCTCTCCAGCCCATCAGCTCCATCCTGCATCCACCCTGCCCTCACCCTCTACCTGTGGTCCTGGTAGGATCTGACCCTCCGTGCCTCCCCCCACCGTGCCTTACCCGAGAGCATGCGGCCCCGGCGGGACGCCTCGGTGGCCAGAGCGCACGAGATCTCGATCCTCTTCTCCTGCTCCTGCAGTTGGGTCTCGGGGTCCTGGGGGGTGTCCACCTCCCCCTCGCCCAGGGGGACGACGTTCTGCAGGCTGTGCAGAGCAACCCGGCGTCAGCACCCATGGCCGGCCTCATCGGGACAGACCCCGCGGGGACGGCTGGGGAAGGGGTGCAGGCGGGTGGGGGGTGCACCCCGGCGTGGGCCTCACCTGGACTTGGCAATGAGGGTCTTGATCCTCTCCACCTTCTTCTGCTTCTCCTTCATCTCCTCGGGGCTGAGGGGGGTGTCGGGCTCCAGCTCCACGTACCGCTCAGGGATGAGGACTTTGTCCGGCGTGGAGAGCTGGGTGCGGGGGCAAGGGCTGAGCTGTGTGTGCCCACGTGGGACCCATCCCCGCTCCAGCACCCACCTGCCCCACTCGCCCCCAGCACCCGCCTGGGCAAGGGCAGGATCCTGACCAACGCAGGAGGATGGATCGTCCCCCCTGGTGCGGGGTGTGGAGGGAGGGAGGGATGCCCCGTGCCCAGGCTGCCCAGGACAGCCCGTCCTCACCTCCTTGTTGATGTCCACGTCGTAGTGCTGTGGCTCCAGCTCCATCTTGCGCAGCCGGGCGATCTCCTCCTGGGGCGTCTCGTAGACCTTGCCGGGGTCATCGGAGCGCAGCGCTGCCTCCAGGTCCGAGATGTCCACCTCGTGGATGCTGCGGTGCCGGCGTACCTGCGAGGGACCCCAGCCCCGCTGAGCTCCCCCGGGATGGCACACTGTCCCCTGCCCCAGTCCCCCCATGTCCTCCCTGCTCAGGGACCTCAGGCACCCTGCACAGCCAAGGCCGCTTCGCCCCAGCCCCGCAGCCAGCGCGGGGACTCACCACCTTGTAGGAGGCGGGTGCCCTCGTGCCGGGGGTGTCGGGCAGCTGGCTGCCAGGGAGCTGCAGGCTGCGCCGCTTCTCCTTCATCGAGCCGCTCTGGTGACGCTTCATGCGGTCGATCTGCTCCTCCACGCTCATCTTCACCTTCGTCTCGTTGGCGAACACGGCGCTCTTCGGTCTCTCCTGGGGAGAGCCCAGCCCCACGGTCACACACCCCAGCCCGCAGCAGGACCCAGCCCCTCTCCCCATGGCTGCATCCCTCTGCGAGTGGCTGTCGGGCTCAGCCTGCTGCCGGGGTGGGGGCGAAGGTGCCAGGGGGGGTCCCGGGAGGTGGGTGTTGGATGCTGAGATATGCAGCCATGCAGCGATAGGCTCCCCTCCACGCTGCCCCAGCCCCCCCTTTGCCAGCCCCACCGCCCGAGCCCCCAGCCCTACCCGGGAGCCGAGCCCGTTGGCCATGCCTCCAGCTCCCCTCCTCGGCACGCCGGCTGTGGGCACTGCCTCCTCCTCGGCCGGAGACTTGGTCCTGGGGGGGACGATGCCCACTGCGAAGCAAACCGAAATGCCAGGCTGAACCCCCCCGGGGCCAAGGGCAGGGTCCCAGCGAGGCTCCGGGGGGTCCCGGCAGGCACGGGGGGAGCCCACGGGAGCGGGACCGGTGCCGTACCCTTGTTGAGAGCCGTTTGCTTCTCCACCTCCTGCTCGTGCCGGCTCTGCGGGAGCCCCTCGGCCGGGGGGCCCGGGGCTCCTGGTCGCTGCCCCTCTTTCTTGCTCTGCTCGAAGCTCGGCTTGGGCTGCGGGGGGGAAAGCAGGTCCCCGGTGAGACCCCATGTCCTGCCTGGGGACAGATCTGCTGCTCCCTGCAGCCACGGGGTGACACAGCCTGCAGACACGCTCCCGGGAGCGGACGGACACACAGACACCAGACAGGCGGTACCGTGCGGGGAGAGGGGCTGGCAGGGCTCTCACCCCCGCCCATCGGGGCTGGGCACCCATCGCTGTCCCCGCAGCACAGGAAAAGCTTCCCGCAGCGGTGACGATCCTGCCACGGCTCAGTGGGCTCGCAGCGGGGTCCGTACCCCTGCCCCACGCAGCACAGCCGCTGCGTTGCCGTGCCAGCCCCCTCGTGCACCCATCCTGACCCCCAGCCACAAGGATGCTTGTGGCCCCTGAAGCCCAAACCTGGCCCCTTCCCCCCGGCCGAGGCATTGCCAGGAATTCCCAGATCAGGTTTGCTCTGGGTGGGCAGGAGTTGGGGAGGGGTCACCCCATGGGCAGAGCCTGCCAGCCCCAGCACAGCACCGCGAAGGACAGCGAGAGAGGGCAGAGGAAAGCAGAGGGGCCGATGCTGGGGACAGCAGCAGCTTCGGGGGCTGCCCAGGAGCCTGCCCCTGTCCTGAGCGAGCGCAGCGAGTGCTGCATGTGGGTGCAAGGGACGTGGCGGGGACAGGAGGGCCACGGTGAGGCTGCCGGGGGGGACACTGCCCATTGCTGCCCTTGGAGAGGGCAGGTACCAGCCACGCACGGCTGTCCCCTAGCCAAGTGCCACCTCCACGCCATCCCCGTGCCCCCTGCCAGGGCAGAGGGTGGGCAGCCCCATCGCCTGCCTCAGCCCAGCTGATGTCTCGGGGAGGAAGGGGACGGGGGCCACTGCTGCGGGGCTGCTCTGGAGGGGGTTCGGTACCTGTCCCCTCTTCGCCTCGCCGCCTCGCTGCCAGGAAGGGGAGGTGGGGTACGGCCAGAGCCGGCCCTCGCCGGGGAGCGGAGGGACAGTCGGAGGAGACTCCAGGGGTACGTAGGACTTGGGGAGGGGAGGTCGAGGCGGGCCCGGTTCCTGGGGTGGAGAGGAGCGTGAGGCGTGAGAGCAGAGACGCTGAGAGCCGGGGAGGAAGAGAGAGTTAGAGAAAGATGGAGACAACACGCAGGGGAAGCGTCGAGCCGAGGAAGGGAGGAGGGAGAGCAGCCGGTCTCCGTGTCCCCGGGCACTGCTGGACCCCAAGCAAGGGCGAGAGGGGACCGTGGTGGCAGCAGGAGCTGGTCCTGAAGCCGAAGGCTGGAGCTGAGCAACTGCAAAGCCCAGCCACAGCCCCTGCAAGGACCACGGACCCAGACATCACCAGGGGACACCACAGCCCACGCACGCGGCCAGAACGGTGTCCCCAGGCACAGCCACGAGGACACCCTGCGCTTGGTGCCCAGCCGTCCCCCCCCAGAGCGAGGGCTCAGCACCCTGCGAGCCAGCCTGGGGACCCGACGGTGGCTCCCGAGGGCCACCCCGGCTCACTCACCTCGCCGGGTCCTGCCTTGGTGGGCGAGCCCTGGGAGCCGGAGACGAGGGAGAAGGGGCTGAGGGGGCTGGTGAGGCTGGCGGAGCTGAGGGGGCTGGCGGGGCTGTTGGAGCTGAATGTCCCCGAGGGGCCGATGGCCACTGCGGAGAAAGGCAAAATTAAGTGGGTGCCCCGGGGGCCTCCACCTCCCGTCACGCTGCGGGATGCCCCACGCTGTGTCATGCCACGGGAGGGCAGGGACAGCCCCTGCTCACCTCTGTGCTTGGCGGTGTCGGTGCCGCGGGATGGATTGTTCTTCCTCAGCCCCTCCATCACGTCCTGAATCCGCCAGATCTCCTTCTGGATCTGCCGGTTGAGCATTTCGTTCTGGAGGGGAGGAAAAGGCAGCGGGCAGAGGGGCTCCCACTGCTGCCAGCCCCGCTGCACCCCAGCCCCGAGCCGTGGGACCCCGCTGACGCAGACACAGCCCGGGGGGGTCTGAGCCATCACGCCCACGACTCGTCTCCTGCCAGGAGCCATCGTTCTGCTCCCACAGACACCCTCCGTGGGAGCCCCAGCAGCACGGGGAGTGCTGGGCTGCAGCCCCTCCATGGCACCCAGGTGCCCACGGCTCCCCAGCCCCTCGGCCCTCGCCTGGGGCCAAAGCTGGATGCCGAGGGCTGAAGGAACATGGGGGTTTCCATCTCCCCGGGGATGGTGGGGGACCCTGGGGCTGGCGGGGTGACCCCAGGGATGGCAGAAGGACCCTGGGGCTGGCAGGGGGACCCCAGGGATGGCAGGGGGACCCCAGGGATGGCAGGGGGGACCCCGGGGCTGGCAGGGGGGACCCCAGAGATGGCAGAAGGAACCTGTGGCTGGCGGGGGGACCCCGGGGATGGCAGGGGGACCCCAGGGATGGCAGGGTCCTGCTCACCTGGATGTCCAGGTTCAGCTGCTCCCAGAGGTCGTCGTGCAGGGCGGACACCTCACTCTCCAGGCTCTCGTACGCAGCAGTGCTATTTGCCAGCGCCTGGGGTGGGGGGAAAGGGGGGTGGGTTTGGGTGTCCCGGGCATGTTTTTCCCCTGGCTGGCAGCAGCCCTGGCCAGCGCAGCGTGGGAGCACCCGGGGAAGCACGAGGATGCTGCACCCAACACAACCCATGAGTTTTTTTACAGGAAGGGAGAGAAAAGGGAACATAATGGGTGGGGAGGCCAGTCCCAGCGGGTGCTGGGGCTGGGGGACGGGATGGCAGCGGGGGGAGCTGGGTACCGTGCTGGCCTGCGACAGCTCCACGCGGATGTTGATGAGCTGGTTCTGGAGCGATTCCTTCTTGTGCAGCAGCTTCTCTGGGTAGGCGGGCTGGCTCCCGAACATCTCCAGCTCCTGGTGCGTCCCCATCAGGGCACTCTCCAGGCTCTCCTGGGACAAATGGGAGGGAGATGCAGCCATGAGAGTCCGGCTGGGGCAGGAGCTGCAGTCCCTCTCCTTAACAGGCCATTAACACATGGGGAGTCCCAGGACCACGGCATGGCCAGGGCACCTCCTCCAGCTCAGAAACGCCCCTGCTGAGCTGTCCCCAAGACAGCAGGACATGTCACCTCCTCGCCACAAAGCTGCTGCCTGGGTACAGCCATCGCCGTGCAGCCAGGGTTGTCCCCAGACACCCACTTGAGCCACCCACCACGTACCTTCTCTGCTCGGAGCTGCTGCACCAGCCTCTCCTGCTCCCGCAGCACCTTGTTCTGCTCACAGAGCTTCCCCAGCAGCTTCTGTCCCCAGGAGGGAAAGAGAAAGGGAGGAGAGGATGAGAGCTCAGCAGGGCGCACCCACGCAAACAGCTCCGTGCTCAGCCAGGAGATGGGATGCAGCCGGGACACGACCCGCGGGGTTGGTTTGATGGGACAACACGTGGTCCTGGGGAGGGTTTCCAGCCCGTTGCTCCCATTGCAGGGACACCAGCCCCAGCCAGAGTGACAGTGGCCAAATCTGGACGTGGGGCAAGGCCAAGCAGCTGAGCTCAGCAGAGGGTTTGGTCCCCAGGCTGCACACACGATGCTCGGGGGAGCTCCTGGTCCCTGCGTGGGAGCGCTCGGCACAGCCGTGTGTGGGGCAGGAGACCTGCTGCGGGGGACAGGGACACCGGCACGGGGCAGGGGGGGAACGTTTGCACTTACATCGGTGTCTTGCTCGCTTATCTTGTAGGCGTGCAGCGTCTCCCTGTAGGGCTCCGGGAAGGGCGTCACCTGCAAGGAGAGCGTGGGGTGAGCCCGGCGCCGGGAGCGCGGGGTGCGGGTGCTGGAGCCCTGCACAGCGGCTGGGATGAAGGCACGACCGCCCTCCCCATTCCCAGCCCCGTTCCCCATCAGCTGGGTGAGCCACAGGGACTGGAGACAACCTCTCCATGGGACACCAAGAGAGACGCCTCGTGAATCATTAACTGCCTCGTGTAGAACTGCCCCCGTGTCACAAGGGCAGAAGGATGCAGCTGTAATCCCCCTTCACGGAGTGGAAACACCCATAAATCAGCAGCTGTTTACCATCCGGCTTCTCTGTGAGTCATTTTCCTTTCCTGGAAATCTAAATTACTAATGGGACCTCACCAATTAAATGCCTCCATGATCTCGAGATGAAAGGCGTAAGATAGGAAGAAGGGGATCATTATTGCTAGAAAGCAAAGAGCTACTTCAGAGCCATTGAAAACCACAGGAAAATGCAAATAGACCCAAACCTGCCTCTGCTGGAGGCAGAGCCCGGCCAACGGGGATGCTGCAGGGAGCCCAGCAATGAGAGCATCTCGCCTTCGCCCTCCAGCACGTCCCCGCTCCCCACGCACAGCAGCTGGGAACTGGCACCTTCCCCTCGTCGGAAAACCCCGGCGAGCGCCCGGCCGCTGCACGAGATGCCCTGGGCAGCACGGCGGGGCCCCACGACCCCTCTGCCCAGGGCTGCGGTGACCTGGAGACACGTTCCCAAGCGATGGGACCTGCCTGTGCTCGGAGCTGCAGCCCAACATCAGCAGTGACATCCCAATGCTTTTGCAGCCCTCTCCGGGCTGGGAACAGCCCGAGCCAGAGCCTCAGGGGGTAAAAGGCTGTTTCCTCTCCCTCTTACAGGAGTTATTGCTTTGGTTTAGGAGCCTTGGGCAGGATTCCTGTCTTTAAGTCATCCCACACCTCCTCCTTGCCTCAACGCACGACAGCAGAGGGTGAGCAAAGCACCCGAGTCCAGCCCAAGCGAGGACGAGAGCTCAGGGCTGCTGCGTCCCCACCTCGTGCTCTCAGCACAAGGATTTACCGGGTTTTAATGGCCCATGGATGGATTAGCAAAGCCTGTGATGGACTAGCAGGTCCCCAAGAGCGTGATGTGCCGGAGCCACATGGATGCTGGAGCCTGCATGGGTGGCAATGGCAGGAGGTGACCTCGGGGATGGAGCGCGGGGCTGCCATGCACGGCCCGGCCCCGGAGCCTTACTTGCATGTAGAGCTGGGCCCTAGGAGAGGAGGTCTCCACCATCCTGTTCACCATACTGATCAGGGTTTCGCTCTCGCTCATCTGCGGCACACAGGGAAGGAAAGTTGGGAGGTCAGCGGAGATGCGCTCGCGTGCTGCGGGGCGCGGGTTGTGGGAGCGGCGAGGCATCGGGGGCATCGGGCTGCAAGGTGCCACCTCCAAGAGATGTCCCAGGGGCTCAAGCCACGTGGGGATGGCTGCCCCTGCTCCGTTTTGTGCACTCAAGTGTGTCCTGGGCTGGCTACACACCTTGAGAACTTTGTTGAGGGGAAAACACAGATAAAACCGAGCCAGCTCGGAGCCGGGCGGCAGCAAACCGCACACACAGACACAAGCTCGCACAGAGATGCTGCAGCGCACGGCGTGGTCCCAGCAGACAGACAGACAGGCCCCATCCTCGCGCTGACGGACACCTCGGTGCCCTGCCCTCACGGTAGAGCCGCGCTGGGATGGCCCCGCTCAAGGCACAGGGGAAGGTGAGTGACAAGCCTGGGGCTGGGGACAGCAGCGTCCCCCTCTCCAGTCCAGCAGCCTCGAGCAGAGGAGCCGGGTGGGAACGGGGTGCTCCCGTGGGGATGGCACGTTGCGGCTGTGCTGCCGGGCAGGGCGAGGATGCGACGGTGTTTGGCATGCCTGTACCTCCCCAGAGCCGCAGCGGCCGGCAGCACTGCCCCGAGCCGTGCCGAGCCCTCCGGGGAGGGGGACAGACCCCAACCCCGGGGCCGTTCCCACCGCCGCAGCCCCAGGGTCCCTTGCCCTGCGTGGTGGAGCTGCCCAAACCAGCAGCACCAGAGCTTCACCGCTGCCTCTGCCCGCAGAAGAGCCGCGGGAGCCCGAAGCCCCTCGCACCCCACGACCCTCGAGGTCCCAGGGGTGACGGCAGTTTAAGCACAATCAGGGACCAAACCCTGAGCGGGTGCAGCCGAGGGAGCCGTCCCCACGAGCGGCCGAGCAAGGAGAGAGCAAACAAAGCCACAAGCTGTTTGAAAAGAGACACTCGACAGTGTCACTCCGCATTAGTCTCCGCAGAGGTCAGCGGGAGGGGAGGAGGAGATGCAAAACCCTTTTTAGGGAGCATTTTAAAGAGCCTGGGAGAGCGAGCGCTGCTGCCCACGGCCGTGAAATAACCCAGGGAGCTTTTATTGCAGCGAGCGCTCCTGCCTGTCCTTGGCTCCGCTCCACGGCGGACACAGATCTCGGCGGTTACTGCACCGGCAGAGGTTTGCAGAGTAATGAGATTGCCTCTGGAGCAGCTCCCTCAGCGCAAGCCTGGCTTTTGCAGGCAAGCGCCTGGGCTGCAGCACCGGCCAACAGCTTCTGTCCCTGGCTTTGCCCTCAGCCGGTGCCTGCGGCTCCCGCCCCGCCAGTCCCGGGGTCTCTCCGAGCCCCCTGCCCCACTCCTCGGATGAAGCCTGCTCAGGGTTTTCCTCCCAGCACCCCCCAGCACACAAAAACCTGGGAGATGCCGTTTTGGTGTCGGTCCCAGCCTCACCCCAGCCCCGCATCGAGCCTCTCGCCTTTGAAGAGGAGCAGGGCCAGCGCGTCACCGAAACCACCTCACACCCCTCTGGCTCCCCCAGCCACCCCCGCACAGGGGCCACCAGCCCCTTCCTGGGTGCCATCTGGGTGTGGGGACACGCCACCCAGCACGGCCACACTGGCACCGTGCCCCGAGCCAGCACGGTACAGACCAACCTGGGGAGGGTCTCAGAGCCGGCTGCCTCCCCTGCACCCTGGGAGCAGCTCCCCGAGGCCCCGGGCATGTGGGGAGCTGCCCCGGCTCCCCCGAGACTCCCCCACCGGCTCCAGCACACCACACAGAAGGCACCATCAGGGGGATTGTTCTGCCAAGCAATGAGTGACCCTACAGATAGGAAGCATGGAAGAAGCAAACCAAAGACAACTCGTGCTGCTTTAACGCCAAGAAGGGTGGAGATGGATGTTAGGGGATGAGATGCTGCGCCAGGAGGGAAGGGGACGTCACTGGGGACAGGGCACACGGGGACGTAAGCAGCGTGAGGCTTGCAGCCAGCTCTGCCTACCTGCTGGTCCAAATACTCTAGGTTTCTTTGCAACTGAAGGTCTAAAAGTTCATCCTACCAGGAGCCAGCAGGCACGCGGCAAGGAACGAACACACAGAACACATAAAAGAAGAAGCAAAGCGGTTAGGTGAAGGCTACGGGCAGCGAAGACCCCTCGGCCGGGGCAGCGAGGCACCTCCCTGGCACAGAGCTGGGAGAGCTGCGGGGACGTGCCCGGCGGGACCCAGCTCTGGGGGCCTCAGCAGAGCCCTTCCCTGGCTAGAGAGGATGGATGGCAGCATGGGTGGCTTATGGTAACTCGTGCTTCTCCCTCCTCCAGCGGGACCATGCTCTGCGGGGGGACCGCCCGGTCTCCCCCCGCCACCTCCAACCCCTCAGCGCTCCGAGGGGAAGGAAACACAACGCAGGAAAAAGCAGCAGCTGTAGCCAGAAGTGAGGAAGCAAGAGGGGGAGAGGCGCAGGGTGCGCACCGGCCTCAGCCCCGTCCTTGTCGGGGACCGCCCCGGGGGTGACCGACCTGCCCCGGGGGTCCAAGGGTGTCCCACCGCCCCCATGACCTGGGGGCTGCAGGGCAGGGGCCGGGGGTCTTTCCACAAGGATTTCATTCAAAGCTGCCCCCGGAGCGGAGAGGTTTCTCCTCGCCCACCTCCCCTGGGGTCTGCGCACCCCGCTCTGCCGGGGGTCCCCCCCTCCGCGCCAGCAGCGTACGCACCATCTTGTCATGGACGGTGGGGGATGCCGGGTAGTGGTACGGGTACATCCCTGCGGGGACGGGCCGTCTGTCGCCCAGATAGTCGTACTGTAAGGAGAGGAGACCCCCCACCCCAAAAGCAGACACGTCGGAGGTGTGCGAGAGGCCAGAGAGCATCCACAAGGGCAGACCCCGGCCCCGCAGCAGGGCCGGGCTTTGGGGTGCACAGCAGCGAGACGGGGACACGTCACTTGTGGTGGCCCTGAGCACCCCAGCCCCACCCCAGCCCCTCCTGCCCCATCTCTCTGGGCTCACAGCAGCGCAGGAGCAGCCAGAAGGGAACAATCACAACCTGGGCAGCCTTGAAGGATGGCAAGGGGGCACCTAAAGCCATCAGCCGCCGCAAGCCACAGACTCGGTGGCATTTTGAGGCCAGGCTGCGCACGCAGAGGGGACGAGCTGTGCTGCAGTATCCCTGCCCTGACGCCCCCGTGAGGGTCCCCCTCCACCTCCACGCAGCCCGAGCGCCGACGGGCACTTACCTTTGGAGAACTGATGGATCGCCTCATCACGAAGGTGGTGGGGTCGGCGTAAATCTCCTCGCCCCGGGCTGGCAGCCGCTCGAAGCGGGCGCTGGGCGAGCGCACGGGGGAGTAAACCCGTGCCCGGCTGTAGGAGCCCTGGCTGGGCGAGCGGGGCACGGAGCGGGAGCGGGGCTGCAGCGACATCCGCCGCAGAGAGCCCGAGGCTGCGTCCACCTCGTCCAAGTAGCTCGGCTGCCTCCCGGGACCGGGTAGCCAGAGCGGGACATCTTGGCGGCCAAAAGCGGGGTGTTCCTTCCAGTCGCGGAGCTGGTAGGTGCCCCCGTTGCGGAAGGAGTGCCGCTTGTCCTCCAGCGCCCAGGGCGGGCTCACCCGCTCGTAGGCAGGCATGGAGCAGATGCTGTCGGGGCGCACCCCGGGCGGGTAGTACTGGTAGTCCTCAGGGTACTGGGGTGAGTAGGGGGAGTAGTAGTCAGGTACCCGGCGAGACACGGGGTAAAACCTGGTGGGGCTGGAGAGGGAAGAGAGCCGTGAGAGCCGGGCTGGTGGCCAGACGGTACCCAGCATCCAGGGGTCCCGGTGGGCAAGGACAGCCTTAGAGCAGGCAGCTCTGGCACCAGCGTCAGGAAAGCTGGCTGGCATCCCTCCTCCCAGGGACCCCGTGGTGGCCACCCCTCCTCACATCCCTCCTCTCTGGGACCCCGTGGTGGCCACCCCTCCTGCCATCCCTCCTCCTAGGGACCCCATGGTGGCCTCCCCTCCTGCCATCCCTCCTCCTAGGGACCCCATGGTGGCCTCCCCTCCTGCCATCCCTCCTCCCAGGGACCCCATGGTGGCCTCCCCTCCTGCCATCCCTCCTCCCAGGGACCCCGCAGTGGCCACCCCTCCAAAATCCACCCTGCTCAGCTTTTCGGGGTGTCCCACACACAGCTCAGAGCTGGCACATGGGGACAGCCCCAGAAATGAGATTTTCTGACCCCAGGAGGGGAGAAAGCAGGTGGGAAGGGGAAAAACATCCCCAGACCCCTCTCTGCACCCGGCCAGCCCCCCGCAGCCCTCACCTCCGCAGCTCCTCGGGGGGCACGGCCCCCCGGCGCGAGTTCACCCACTGCTGCAGCTGCGTCATGGAGCTCTTGCGCTGGGCGATCTTCTCGGGGTTGGTGCGGGGGGCCAAGCCCCGGCGGTGGGTCACGCTCTCCCCGTCGGGCGGGGGGTACGCGGTGCTGCCGGGGCGGCTGGGCGACGCGTAGGGCCAGCCGTTGGGCTGGGGTGGCCGCTCCACGCTCGCCGGCACCCGGGGAGCCTCGGGGTAAGGACTGCCAGGCTCCGAGGGCATCTCCTGCCCGGCGATGCCGTTGGCTTTGGCCAAGGGCTCCTTCTTGCTCTCTGTCCTCTCGGATTTCCTCTCCATCTTCTCCGAGCCACGGCCATCCCCTTCCCCCCGGGTCTTGGCGTCGGGGTCGGCTTTGGGGTGCTCGCGGTGGGTGGTGTTGCGGTGGTGATGGTGGTGCTTGCTGGGGGGGATGTTCTCAGAGTCTGGCTTCTCATGCCTGGAGGGTGCCGAGACAGGAGAGTGCGTTACCCCCCACTTCGCAATGCCCCTGGAGTGGCCAGTAACATCCCATCCCTCCCCCAGCCTTGGGGGGCCAACGCTCCCCCAGCTCCGCTCTCCAGAGGGACCCTCACGCTCCCAGAAGGTCCCTGGCCATGATGCATGGCCTCTCCACCCCATCTCCAAGAGACCAGGGCAGCGGGGTGGCACAGGGACACTGTGGGTGCTGACCTCTGGGTCGGTGGGATCTGCACCCGGGCGGCTTCGCCCATGGCTTGGATCCAGGCCTCCTGCTCCTCCGTGTTCTCAGCGCTGAAGAAGTACGTCCGGATGCCAGCGTGCTCGGCCTGGGGAGACAGGGACTGCTCGTTACCGGCCGGCACCTCCTCCACCCAGCACACCGTCACCTGCAGGGAGGCAGAGAAGTGGGGGGAGAGACAGACAGGAGGGTGAGAGCTCCATCTCCACCCCGGCACGAGGTCCTGGCGCCACAGGAGAAGACACGCACGGTCCATCCCTCCCTGCCCGAGCCACGTGCACCCTCGGGGGCACCGAGCGGGAGGAAGGCTCTGCCAGCCCTCGTCCCCTCGCAGGGATCCCCCGTGGTCACCCCCAGCAACGCTCGGGACCAGCACCCTGCTGCAGAGGCTGCTGCACCCCAGCATCGAGGGGGTTCATGCAGGGTTGGGGGGAAGGTGGCTTCGAGGCCCAGACAACATTTTTTGGGGGAAAAAGGCTCGCTTTTGGTCCGAGATGCTCTCCACCTGGAAGGCAGGTCTGGCTATTTAGGGCCTTTTTGAAGCTTCCACCTTCCCCCTCTGTGGAAAGGGATGGGAGGCAGCGAGGAGGAGGCAAAGGGAGAAAGCAGGAGGTTTTTCCCCTTGAAAGACTTTCAGGGCTCAATTTTTTAAAAGAATAAAATTTTTAAAAAAATTGGGGGCTTGATTAAACCTCTCCCTTGGGTTTCCATCTTCCCCTTTTCCCAGAGCATGCAGCCGCGGGGTCACCTCCTGCAACCCCCACGAAACGCTCTGCAGCCAGAGCAAAAGAAATCAAACCCAACCGATTCATCCCCCGGGTTAGTGCGGGTGGGGTGAGCGGAGCGTGCCAGCAAGCCTGCGGGGCCCTCACCCTCCTGCATGCACCAGAAACACAAGAAGGTACTACCTAGGTGGTGGCTGGGTGCTGGCACGGTGGACAGGCACGAAGAGAGCCCTCCCGGCCGGGGATCCTCGCCCGCGGAGAGAGGAGGAAACACAGACAAGGGTCACGCTGCAGCACAGCCCCGAGGGCCGTCGGGACCCTCGCTGCCCTTCCCTGAACAAAACCAGCCCCAAAGCTCTTGCGGGCAGACGGGACCCCAGGGAGGTGCCCACAGAGCTCAGCTCGCGGGCAACAGCTCCACGAGGCTCCTTCCCCACCAGCGTCACAAGCCAAGAGACGTTTCGACACCCCCAGGTCACTCCTCTGCTCTCCGCTGCAGGCAAAGAGACACCTCGACAGCTGCCAGCGTCAGCACGGGCACGCGGGACAGCCCACGCTGCCACCTGCCAGCGCCTGCCCCTACACCCTGCTCGGCTCCAGCTGAAATGCAGGTCGAAGGGTGGCAGCTACCAAAATCCCTCCCTTAGACTGGAAAAGCTCCTCCGCGGCGCAGACCCCGGGCACCGGCTCCTGCCACGCTCACGGGCAGGAAGGGGCACAAGCCAGCCCCCAGCACCGGTCCGTGGACCTGCGAGCGTTAACGGGACTGCGGGCAGCACAAGCACCAGGCCGGTGGGGGTGCACAGCGATGCCAAGGCACACAGCGATGCCGACCAGTGCCACGCGGTGCCAGGGAAGCTCAGCCCCTGCCCCGAGCCAGGCAGAGCCCAGGTTTGCTCCCGGGGATGGGAGATCTGCAGCAGCCGCCCTCCGCAGCTCTCCTCTCCTCTCCCACGGCAGAGAGGATGATAAGCAGCGACCCGTTACGAGCTGCCCCCTTGCAAGGACGTTTCCCTTTCCTTTGCACGCCAGGCAAAGGAAATTAAAACAAAAAAGAGGAGTTGGGGACAACTCTCCCTGTCTGGCTCTGGGAGTAGTGATGCAGAGGGGAAAGCGGGGCCAGGAGCCCGGGCGGCGAGGGCAGAGCTGCTGCTCGCCCTGCACCCAGCACCTCCCCGGGCTGGGGGACAGCAGCGCGCCCCGAGGGGCAGCAGCTCAGGCCTGGGGGATGATGACCTTGCCGACGCTGCTTTGCCCCACGCGTGCCTCAGTTTCCCCAGCAGCAGGCGCAGCCGCATAGCGCAGGGTACCCCCGGGGGTTACTGCGGTCCCCCCTCTCCCCAGCTTGCTCCGCGCCCGTCACCAAGAAAGCAAGAAGAGAGAGCAGCGGGGACCCTGCGAGCATCACTGTCCCCGTGCTCCGTCCCCTCCGAACCCCGGCACAACCATGCGCTGACCTTGAACGTGTGCTTCCTGCTGATGTTGTCCGAGGGCTGCACGGCCGCCACGCGGAAGCTGAGGAGGGGGATGCTGCCCAGGATGCTCTCCTCCTTCTCATCTGGAGGGCAAACGAGGGGGTTACACCACGCACGGAGGGGCTGGGAGCCCCGGCTGCCCCCCAGCAGAGACCCACGAGCTGCTGTGGGGACACGGCCCCATTGCTCCTTCCCCACCTGTGGGAAACCGCCGCTGCCTGTTGCTGCCCTGGCTCGGCTGGGCTCCCACACCAGCCTGCTCAATTATTCATGCCCGCCCCGGGCTGAGCCCAGCAGCTGCCAGGGGAGCTGGGGAAGTGCCTGACTTAACCCCTCGGGTCCACGGCAAACGCCCGCACAAAGGGGTGCTGAGCACGGCCACCGCTCCCCGGTGGGCTGTCACCTCCGGACCCCTCTGCCCACACTGGCAAAACCTGCTCCGAGCCCGGTAACAGCCCGGGGTTCATTTGCAGGTGGCCAGCTGGTGGCCACTGGGTCCTGTGGGGGGGCACGAGCCACAGCGGGCACCCGGGGCACCTACTCGCTGCCGTACCTTTGTAGTAGAAGAGGCAGCGATCCACCAGCACGAACCAGCGCTTGTTCCACTGCTTCACCCCCGAGCTGGCCTGTGAGAGAGGAGTGGTGAGAGCAGCCCCGACCCGGGGAGGGGATGGCACGGCCCCGGGGGGCACCCGGCATGGCAGGAGGGTCGGGTACCTGCTTGTAGAGCCAACCGCTTTTGGTGACAGCGGCATTGGGGTTCCTCTTCATGGAATTGGAGCGCTTCCCGAAGGCGATGCCCTTGCGGGAGGAGCGCGAAGCCTGCAGAGGGGGAGAGGAGCCGCTCAGTCCCCGCGGGGGTCCCCGGCACCCCATGTCCGCTGCCACCTGCCGTGCCGCGCAGCTCCGGGCACCCACCCGGCCTCCGGGGCGCTCCGGGGGCACCTCCGACACCATGGCGTGGTTGGAGGGCTCGCTGGAGATGGTCACCGGTCGCTTGCCACCCGCTTTGCTTGACATGTCCAAGGTGGGTCTGCGGAGGAGAGCTGGGTCAGCAGAGCTGTGTTTCTCCGCCCCTGGCATCCCCACCCCGGGGAACCGCCCTCCCCCTGTGCCCCAGCCCACCTTGGTCCCCCATCACAACCCACTCCCAGGCCCGGAAAGCAGAGGAGTTGGGAGCCAACTTACTTTTGCAAGTCAAGTCTTGAGTTGTCCTCGGGGTCTTGTCCTGTCACTGGGTGCAGGAACGTGTTCCGCCTTTCATTGTGGCTATGGGAGACAGCGGTGGGGCGGTGGTCAGCATCCTCCATCCCCGTCCCTTTGCCTTCAGCACCACATTTGCTGCTCTGACCCCAGCACCCGGCTGTCCCACGCCTGCGCAGGCACTGGGGCTGGCTCCAAGCATCACCCTCCCCACGTCCCCGCTAACCCCACGCTTCAGGTCATCGGCGTCTCCCAGAAAGCGTTTGCCTCACCGGGAGCCGAAATGGGCTCTCTGGTGGCTGAGCCCTCGTGACTTCTGCTGGCCACATCCCACACATCACCCTAAACCCCACTCAAAGCCGTCACTGCAGCAGCGATGGCCCATCCTGGGCTGCACCTGCAGCGACGTCCCCAATGTCACATCCTCCCCTTCGGCTCGCTGCTCTTAGAGCCACAACACCTCGGGTCAGGCTAAGGAAGGGTCCCCTTGACCACGCGGGGCCATGCACCACACAGACCCCAACCAGGACCCTGTGGATCAGGCCCAGCTCAGCCCCAGCCCTGGTGCTGTTTCGGCGAAGCTGGGGTGCACCCAAAGGCGGTGCAGGGCTCCGGGGAGGGACGAGGCAGGGCTCGCACCAGCTGGCAGCGCTTGCCGTGTCCCTGCCCCATCCCACAGAGCCGGTATCACCCGGCACCTCGCTGCTCCGGCCGGGGAACCCACTCCCACGCTGCCTCCCCAGGGCCCTCGCTGCTGGAGCTGGAGGAGGAAAGGTCCCTGCAGGTTTGGGGCTCCATCGCGAGCAGTTCACATCACACCCCTCCTTCCCAAAGCTCCTGAGCCCCCGGCCACCAGGGCAGCCAATGCGCCAACAGCCCAGAACGCCGCTGAACTTCCGCGTGTCAGCAAAACGGGGGAAGTTTGAGCAAGAAAACGCAGCTGCCAAGACCATCCCAGCCATCCACACACGCCTCACCCCGAACCTGGGCTCCAGCCAGGCTCTGAACACGATTAACCGCTTTCTGCCCAAAAAAGCCTGGCTGGAGCTACTCCCCCTTGCAGGTCCCACCCTGCACCCTGCCACTGTCCCGCTCTCCTCCCCCTCACTTGGGGTCACCTTAAAACCCCGCAACGAGGGGCCCAAACCCCCCCCAGCACCGAGCTTTTCTGTGCCACGACTGACACGAGTTACCCGTGCAGACAGCTTGCCCGGCCCACGCTCCGGCAGCAGCGAAGGGGCTTTCTGGGGCAGCTGGAGCCGCTCCAGGAACGTTTGCCCCCGGCAGGTGACTTTGGAGGGGCACAACGCGGCGGTGCCAGGGCAGGTCCCTGGCCCCCGTCGTGATGCTGACACACAGGGAGGGTGTAAACGCATCCCGACCACACCAGCGCTGGGAAGCGGGGGCTGCCCTGACCCACCAGCGTGCCTGAACCCAAGCTGGGGATGTCCCCCCCCAACCCTGCCCACGACCCTGCACCGCTGCAGGTTCTGTTCCCGCAGGCTGGACTCTCCCCTCACCCCACTTTGCAGCCCCTATGGCTCCTCCTGGCACCCTCCCTGGTGCCTCCCCCTGCCCCAGGTCTGTGCCCACCCCCAGATGGGGCAAGACCCCAGGAACAGCCAGGGGAAACCTCCTTAAACCCCCCCTCGGCAGCGGCTCCCTCGGCTGACCCCGCTCCAAACCTCCCCGGTTCCCATCGCCTCCCAAGCACTGCAATGCAGCAGCCACTGCCCGGGCTGAGGGTCCCCCACTGCCGCCTGCCCGCAGCCCCCCCCAGCCCACCCCGGACTCCTACCTCACCCGTCGGTCCGCCCGAAACTTCAGCATGGTGCCGGGGGCCCTCCCAGCTCAGCACCGGCTCCCGGCCCCCACCATGGTGGGCACGGCCAGCCCCGGGCCGCCCGCCGCCACGCTACGAGGCGACGGCACGTGCCACGGGGGCGGCAGCCCCGCGCGGGCAGGGGGATGCCGGTGGCGGGCGAAGGGTCTCACTGTCCTCTCCCAGGTGTCCCCGGTGCCCCGTGCCCTGCGCTGGTGGCATTGGCGGTGCGGGTGGCAGAGCTCCCGCGGGTGCCGGCAGCTCCGGGGCTGGCGAGCCCCCGGTGTGCGGCAGCCAGCCGGCAAGTGACGGGGACAAACAGCTCCCGCTCGCGTCCCCGCGCAGAGGAGAGGCGAAGGGCAGCGCGGCACACGCCGCCTCCCCCAGCCCAGGTGCGGCAGGCGGAGGGCAAGAGGGGCAGGACGGGGGGCTGCCGGGCCCCCCCAGCGCGCGGGGGGCTGCTGCCCGGGAAGGGAGGGGGGGTGTCGCGGCGAGGGCGGCAGAAGCGCTGAGATGAGCTCTGCCGCTGCCCTGGATTCCCTGCCTGCATCCCTTCCCCCTGCTTCTGTCCCCAAACCATCCCCGTCCCCCCCCTCGCTGCCGTCCCTTCCCCGGGTCACGCCAAGAGAAAATCCCGGGGAGCAGGATGGGCACAAGCACCGACCGCCGACCAACCCAGCGGCTGCGGGGGGGGGACAGGACCCTGCAGGGCACCCAGCAACGGGGCTTTGGCACCCCCCGAAAGCCAGGGAGCCCTTCACACGCCGGCAGGTGAGGAGTGGGGAGCAGGACTGGGGGTGACCCACCCTCCGCCTGGGCACGGCACTGGGGAAAGCGAATGCAAATCCATCAGGGCTGTTGGGATAACGCCTGGGGAGGGAGGGCGGGCAGCGCTGACGCCGCAGAGAAACCTCCAAAGAAGGAAGCGGAGCACAGAAAGCCAGCTGGCCTCCATCACGCCCTGTCCCCGCTCCGCCAGCGCCCCGGGACCACCCCGGGACAGCACCCGCCCGCCCATTGCATCATCCACCTGCTCCTCCTGAACGCCGGTGCCCCGAAGTCACGGCCACGCCAGCCGCTCAGCCCGGGGCGAGCTGGGCCAGCACCAGAGCCCAGCTCCAGGATGCTCCCGCTGCCCCTTGGCTGGCACCAGCGGTCCCTGCCAGGAGGGTAGCAGGGAGCAGCCGGGGATGGGACCCACGTCCCCAGCGCAGGCAGAGGATGTGCCAACGCAGCGGCGTTACCGCTCCCAAACACCCAAACCCACCCCTTGAGGGGCCTGAGGTGTTCCCTGCGCACGGAGGAGCCGAGCGGTGCCACCGCTGCTCTCCTGGCTCCATGAGTGTGCAGAGAAACCTGCCCACCGCAGCGCCCGCGGGCAGCACCCGCCTCACCCCCATGTTCCCACCGCCGGCAAACCCCCCGACACCGCCTGTCCCCACGTCCCCGCAGCAGCGACTCACCCGCTCCTCAGCAAAGCAGCTGGGGTCAAGGTCCCCCAACGGCCCGTGGGTGCGAGCCAGCCCTCTGCCACGTGCCAAACCCGAAGCTCGCCCGGTGGCGGGGTCACCGCGGAGGAAGGGGAGCCGCCAGCCGAGGCTGTGGCCCCTTTTGGGGACAGGAGCAGGAAAGGCGGCTCTGGGCGTGCCGGACGCTGCAGGTAGGAGCCGCAGAGTCCACCCACGGGTGCGCCGGAGGCACCGTCCCCTCGGCGTGGGGGTTTCACCCGGGTCAGTGGCACAGGGGGGGCTGTGCCAGGCTCAGGGGCTGCTCTGGGAGCCTTTAACCCGGGTTCAATCCCGGCTTTGCCAGCCTGGAGCAGGCACCGCTCTCCCTGTGCCAGCTGGGCTGTTTCACAGCCATTAGTGCCCGGGGGTGGGCAGGGACACAGGCATCCTCCACGGACACAGGCATCCTCCACGGACACGCTTCGGGGCTCCAGACAGCAGCGCTGGGCTGGGGGGGCTTCCCTGGACCTCCCCAGAGAGAAGAGACAGTGCTTTTCCTCGGGGTAAACATCAAACAAAAGACCCTCTAAACCTCCTCTTGCTTTTTCATACAGGTAAGGAGCAAGAGAAGGGAATAAATGCAATAATTAAGGAACAACACTGTCACTCCGCTGCTTTTCTTCCCCTTCCTCAAAGCTGAAGTTTGCTGAGAGCAGGAGGACAAACCCCTCCTGGCTCCCCCCTGCCCTTCCACAGCCCCCCACCAAGGTCTGGGCTTCCCAGCCCTTGCAAACCTCAAACCACGGCTGGGGTACGTCCCTGAGGACCCCCACGGCCACAGTGTGTGGGTGCCACCCCCCACCCACACCACCCTGTGCCCTGGGCAGTGGGGCAGGAGGGTGGGCTGCTTTACAGCCGCTCCCGACTGCAGCTGCGGGTGCGAGAGCCTTAACGCCGGCCCAGCTGGGAAGGAGCAGGTGAAATGGTGACGGGAGGGAGCAATTTCCCCTTCCCACCAGCTCATGCCAGGGCTTGGTGCACCCAGGGGGGAGCAGAGACCCCCCAACACCCCTCCGTGGGGCGAAGCACCGGTGGGTGCTGCCAGCCGTGCAGGATTCCTGGCTGGCTGTGTCGGGACCCCTCGGTGGGGAGAGCTCCTCGTGGCACGTGGGGCGGGTGGGATGCACCGAGGGGCTGGAAAAAGCTCTCTGAGGGGTGGTGTGGGGCGCAGGGGGGGGTCCCCTCCAAGAGCAGACAGCACGGCCAGCTCGGCTGGCTGGAGGCAGCCCTGCAGCCACCCAAAACCCCCCAGCAGACGTCAGCTAATGGGAACCATTCCTGCGCCGCGGCCCTCCCCGTGGCGTCGGGGCTCCCGGCTGTTATCTGGCGGCTGCGAGGGCAGCAGGAGGAGGGGAGACTCAGGCTGAGCGCCCAGGCGCCGGAGCCTGCCAAGCCCTAAATCCAGAGCAGAGCGGCCGGGTGGGGGGTCTACGGGGAGCCCGCTCCCCACCTGCCCTGCCCCGCCACGCCGGAGCCTCGGGGCTCCCCTCCGAGCGCTCGCCGCAGGGTAATGCCGTCCCCCCCCCGGCTCCCGGGCTGGCTGCACGCCACGGGGATCCGACCGCCTCGTCCTCCCACGCCCCAACCCGAATTTCAGCTCCAGCAGGCGCCTCGCCGCCCCCGGCACCCCAGGGGGGGCTCGGAGGGGTTCCCAGCACGGCTGCTGGGCTCTGCCGCCCCGGCACCGCGGCAGGAGGAGGCACGGCCAAGGCTCCCCGCAAACCCCCTCCGAAGCGATAACAGAAACCCTTCCTTGGGAGGTTTTGCCCCCGTTCTCGGGGCAAACATCCAGGCGGCTCCCAAGCAAGGGGTTTGCGTGGCCACCGGCCAAACACGCCCTGTGTGTTGGCCTCCTTCCTCTGTTTTTCTAGCCCTTTCTTCACCTCTCCTCCTCCTCCTCCTGAGCCACATCCCTTTCCTCCAACTGCAGCCCTTGAAAACCCTCCTCTCCCAGTTAACTGCAGCGCTCAGCACCCATGGGAAGGGACATGGGGGTCACCCTATCACCCATGGGAAGGGATGTGGGGGTCACCCCATCACCCATGGCCCCTGCAAGGGGGCTGGCAGAGAAAACCCACCCTCACGTGAGCAACTGCCATCGTGCAAGGGGAGCAAATACATTATAATGCACTAATAAACCGGACCCTCCACACCCCCGGGGCCGTCCCGCTCGGCGCAGGGGGTGCAGGGGCTCGGCTCTGCCCCGTGGGGCCGGTGCAGCGTGTGCTCGGGATGCACTAGGAAAAAAAAAAAAAACCTTAAAAAATTTAAATTAAATTCCACAGGCGCAGCACGAATGGGTCTGGCGGAGTCGCTGCAGCCGGGGGACGAGTGCCAGCGGCTCGGCTGCTTCGGCGGGGCCATCTCCAGCCCCGGCTCGCTGCCGAGTGAGGCCCTGGGCTGCTCCAGCCCTGCAGCTACTTCAACCCCACGCTGGATGACTCAAGCAGGAATAAATAAAAGCTCGCCCTGCGCTGAGCCGGCTGCGGGGCGTCCTGTGCCAGCCCCGGCCAAAAGCCTGGGCCACAAGCCGGTGGGAAAAGCTGCTCAGCGGGTCTGAATCGCCCTGGACTTGTACGAGTTACGCGGCAGCCCTGGGAGAGGGCAGCAGGGGAAGAGGAGATAGAGGCAAAGGTGGGATGGGGAGCTGTAAGAAATGCCCCCGTGCCTGGCTGGGCACCGACCACCAGCCCTGGAAACCCCAGCGCCAGCCTGTTCTCCTCCGTAACCTCATCCCTGGCCTGATCCCGGCCCCGCCATCAGCTGAGCAAGCGCTGCCAGCACGGCGTCCATCAGGGCCAGGAGCCAGCACAGCCCCTCGTGCTAAGGAAACGGGGCTCCTGGCGCCCACACAGCCTCCTCCTGCGCCCGCCCCGGTGCCAGCATGGGGGCACGGCCCAGCAGCCCCCAACCACAGCGTTTCTGCTGGGATGGGGCCAGGGAGGCAAAAGCAAAGGTTCATTTTTGCCTCCTGCCCTTGTCTGTGCTGGGTGCTGCTGGGAAGCAGCCCCAGGAGGGAGGGTGCTGCTCTGAGCATCCGACCCCTCTGCCACCTCACACGTCAGCTGCCACCACGGCACCCAGGGAGCACCCAGCGTGCCACCCACCGCCGATGCCCGAGAGCCTCCCCGGGGCAAGGAGGAGAGCTCGGCCCCACGCACCTTGCGGGGGTTTCGGCGTCAGAGGCTGCAGCCAGCGAGCCCCGTGGCCAGGCCAGGCTTTACCGCCCGCTCGCCATCGCGTCCCCACGGGAGCCTGGCCGGGAGGGAAGGCAGAAAAGCCTGAGCTGGATCAGGCCGGGGAGCAGCGGGGCTGGCCAAGCCAAGGCAAAGTCCCCGGCAAGGGCGGACACGGCGGCTCCCGCACACCCACGCCCGGCGAGCGACGTCACGGCCGCCACGCAGGCGGGCTGGCGCGGGAGAGGCCGTGGCACCGAGCGGGGACAGCCAGGCTGGCCGGGGTCCACGGGGATGGAGCGTGGGAGAAGCCCCCGCTGTCCTTGGCACGGTAGAGCCGGGGGGAAGTCGGGGGATTTCCAGGGAACAAAGCGGTTGCTGGCAGCCAGCGGCGTGGAGGGCGAGTCCCCCCCTGCTCCTGCCCCAGCTGGGGTTGGGGAAAAGCACAAAAAGCACCAAGAGTTTGTGTTTTATCTCCCTGGCAACCCCGGCTCCATCACAGGCACGGCCCACAGGGCCCAAACGCCCTGCCGCGGGAGACGGAGAGCTGGGGGCAGGCGCAGCGGCACCCCATACGCACGGGGTGACACTCGGGGGGTGTCACAGCGGTGTGACGGGGTGTCCCAGGACCCGTGGCAGAGCAGGGCACGGTCCATGCCCAGGCAGTGCGTGGCCCTGCTTTCACCATGTTGTTCTATCGTCCCTTCTTGGGGACAGAGCCCAAACCCCATGTGTATGGCATCACCAGGCTCCCTGTGCCACCGTGCCCACGCGGGACAGGGCAGCCCCATGGCAGCAATCCTGCAGCAACACCAGCCAAGCATCCTTCCCCCTGGGATGAAATCAGTCAGAAATGGACACTGTGGGGCTTGGAGGCGAGGGGCCAGGGGGGAGGCTGCCGGCACACCGAGCCAGGCCGCGGTAGGCACCGAAAGGCACGGGGCACCGGCACGGCTGCGCAGACACAAGACACCAGGAGCGTTTATGGGATCAGGATGCAATCCTCCAGCCTCTCCCCCCGCACTCTGCAGCCTCCCACAAACCTGGAACCGCTGTGGGGCTGCAGGCCCCGGGGCTGGGGCCGCAGGGGGACGGGGCGGCAGGGCCACGGCTCGTGGTTGGGCTTGGCGCTGCCACCGAAACCCAGCCGGGGGGCACGGAGGTGCCTGGGCAGCTGCAACACCAAAAGGGATCCACTAATGCAGCCTCCGAGCTGCAAGCCAGACCCAGACCTGGAGGGTTTAAACCTCTCGGTAAGCTCTTTAAGAAACCGCTTCCAGCGGGCACAAATACCTGTCCGAAGCAATCACCGGTGCGAGGCATCAAAACAAACCCAGCCCCAACCCTTCCGCAGCCGGGTCAGGTCAGGAGCGGGGATTACGGCAGCAGCAGCGCTGGGAAAAATCCTGCTGGGACCAATCCTCAGCACCTGCTCAACCCACCGCACGCGATAACCACAGCAGCATCCCACCGGCCGCGGCCGCCATGGTGCCTTCCCTGCCGCAACCCGCGCCTGCCAGCTCGCCAGCGGTGCCCGTCACCACGCCAGCCACCCTCGGGTCCCCGGCTGCTCTTGGCCACCGCCGGGCTCTGGCCGCAGACAATGGCCCACGTGTGCCGTGGCCGGGCTCCGTGCCCACGCTGCACGCACGCACACACTCACCGGTGCCACCGCGCATCCCCTCCGTCCACGCCGCTCGCCAAGCCGGTGGCTCTCCCACAGCCGAGGTAGATGATTTCCTTCCAAGCCCACAGAGACCGTCACTGGTATCAATCATTAACCGCCACAGCAGCTGCCGGCAGCCTTAACCCCCTCGGCACCGCACGCGAAGGCACCGCGGCACCGCAGGTTGCTGGGGATGCAAAGGGGTTTCCAAGGGGCTCCGCACCCCCTGGGGACCCACAGGGTCATGTCTCTCTGCACCCCAAACCGCTCCCTCGGCAGCTCAGCCCCCCCGAGACGCCCTGCGTGCTCCCGTGCAGCCCCGAGGGCCGTATCCTGCCTCTGCATCCCGTAAGCAGCTCAGCCACGGGGGGCTGAGCCCCACAGCCCTCTGTCCCCAAGGAGTGGGGCAGCACAGCAGGGCCGGGGGCTGCTCCCCCCTGGGCTGCCCAGGGAGGGAGGCAGGAGGCACGTCCATGCCCTCCTCGCTGCGGGAGCCGGGGCAGGACAGGATCCCTCAGCTCGGGGGTCCCGGAGCTCTCCCTTCGCGCAGCTTTTCCAAGGAACATCAATGTTTGTAACTTTATCTGCGCGTGTTTACAGCCCGGCTGCGGTCTTGGCTCCCTCGGCCGTGCCAGGGGCCGGCTCGGCTCCCTGAGGCCGCGGCTCAGCCGGGCGCGGTGCTGCCAGCACCCCGGTGCCAGGCTCTCCCGCACACCGCAGTACCCACGGGGCTGCCCGGATCAGCATCCCCATGGCGAGGGGGAACAGGCACCGGGAGCTGGAGGAGGAGCACAGGGGCTGTTCCTACCTCTGAGGTCTGGGAAGCAGATGGCCAGATGTCCCTGTCACCCCCCGCCGCTGGCTGCGTTACCCAGCCTGCGAAGGGGTTCAATGATTAACCTCCGGCCGCGCCGTCGCCGGGAGAGCCCTGCTCTGCCCACGCACAGCCCCAGGGCGCAAACCCCTACCCCCTTACCCACCCTGACCCCAAACCCAGCCAGCAGCACCGGCCCCCGCTGCCCCAGGAGCATCCCATGCCAGGTCCCGGAGCAGGGACACGTCCAGCTTGGCCAGCCCGGGGCAGCCACCGCGTCCCCCTGCAAATGCAGGGGAGCACAGAGGGGCTCAGCTCCTGTTCCTGTCCCGGCTCCTGTGGGTCTAGAGGTACTCACAGCCCGCTGGCCCCGCAGCCCAGCTCTGCTTTCGGACACCAACACGCAGCGGATTTCTCCTTCTCCAGCGCTGGCCGCGGCCCCGGGGGCGTCCGGGCTGCGAGCGCTCGTAAATAGCCTTGGACAAACATCTGCACGGCACCTCCCCAAGCAGGCTGGAGAGCCGAGGGCTGCTGTGGGGATGGTTTTAATCATGATATAAGACCATCAAATGGCTAAAAACAACAGACGGGAGTGAGCTGTATATAAGCACAAACGCAGCAGCTGATAAGACCCACCGGCAGCAGGGCTCGGCACGGCCCCCCGTGCCCGTGATGTGCGCGGCCCCTTTGCATACGGGCACAGCTTGTGAATTTCCCATTCCCCACATCCACTCGGGACACGGAGCCAACAGCTCCTTGCAAAAACCCCGAGCTGGGAGCACTTGGAGGGCGCAGGGCCTGGCGCGGGGTGCAGGGTGCCACAATCAAGCACCTCCCCGCTCCCAGCAGCGGGTCTCCAGGCTCTGCCATTCCCACTCGCCTCCGAGCCCACCGGGACAAGGAGGGGGTGACCCCAGCCTGGGCTCCATCACCCACGGCAGGTTGTGCCGCTCCCTGCAGAGCCTCTTGATTGGTTTTGTCTAAATTACCCGTTTTCTGCTGTCGGATCTCCCACAGCTGCTCGCACGCCAGTGCTTTGGCAAACGGGTGCGCTCATACGGATGAAAAATAAAGTCATAAACGCAGCACCCCGGGGTGCGGGGGGCACGACACGGCGCATTGAACAGAAAGACATGGAGATGTTGGAGTGAGTCCAGAGGAGGCCACAAAGATGCTCAGAGGGCTGGAGCCCCTCTGCTATGGAGACAGGCTGAGAGAGCTGGGGCTGTTCAGCCTGGAGAAGAGAAGAAGGAGACCTGCCAGCCCTCCGAGTGACTCACCGGCTGCTCCGCGCCCCGACCTCCCGCAGTCAAGTCCCGACGCATTCGGCACATTCCTGGCATAGCCGTGCCGTGCCATGCCGGCACCGAGCCCCACACCTGCCTGGCTGGGCTGGGGGGAGGCAGGCAAAGAGGCTCACACGTCCCCGGGCTTCGTCACGGTCTGATGGCCACGACATGGCCACGTGTGCCATGGGGGGTTAGCCCTGGGCAGGAGCAGCTCAGCTCTGGCTCCTGTGCCACGGCGAAGCTGGCCTGGCCGGCGGGTTGTCACCGCGGGCAGCCTATCACCCTCCCCAGCAGCGCAGCTGCCGTCCCAGTTGCCTTCCTCGTGCAACGCCACGCTTCCCTTACGTCGGCACGGGTGTGATGGCGGTGTATGGGGAAACTCTCCATTTTTAGCTCCCATCCTGTACCTTCGCAGGCCTCGGAACAGCCTGTAACCGAGCTGTGATGCAACAGCGCGTGCGTCTCGGTTGTGCAAGTGCATAGCACCAAACAGCTCCCAAGGACGGGGCGAGCACCAGCTCGGGGCTGGCCGAGGCTCTCCGACCCCACAGCCCCGGAGATCAGCCTGCGAGCACCGTGCCGGCGGGTGCAACGTGCGGAACGGCCAGAAGTGCTCCCGAGTGCCCGGAAGAAACAAGGGGTGAGGATCTGCCGTGGGCACGGTGGTGCCTCCAGTTCCTCCTGGCCCCGGCACCGATGGCTCCCAGCCCCGGAGCCACGCGGGCGCGCGGCCGTGCCGCTGGCCTCCGTGTACAAACAGAGTGGGAACCAAAGGTCCCCCAAACCGGGCGGTTTGTTCCTAAGCAAAACAAACACGCACAGACACCCCTCCCAGACCCCAGGCACCGCCCTTGCTGAGCGTGCCCCAGTGCCATCCCAGGGGGGAACCACAGCCGACCCGCCGAGGCCTGAGCTGAGCTGACACAGCCAGAGCGGGTCTCCGGAGGCAGAGATAAATCAGCGTGTCAGGGCTCTCTGCACCAAACCCCAGCGGTCCCATAAACCGCAGCTGACCAAGGCACCGGGCTCTGCACCAGGCCGTGGGTGCTGGGGAGCTGGGTGCTCCCCGTGGCCCCGGGGGATCTGCCAGCTCCTGTCTCCGGCCCTGGGACACAGCCTCCGGCGGGCAGGAGTGGCTGGACGCCGTCCAGTTCCTACTAACACCTGCCGAGAGCTCGGCTATCTGCAGGCAGGTGCCATATTGAGCCACAAGCCTCCTCCACCAGCCACTAAATGCTCAGCCCGGCCATTAGCCCCAGCGCCAGGACGCAGTGATCCCCTCCCCGCCCTCGCACGGGGCGGCCCTGGTTTTAGGGCTCTCTCCAGGGATGGTGCAAAGCCAGCACGGGGACACGGCCCACCTCTGTGCCACCAAACAGCCCTCGCCTTGTTCCTCGTCCTCCCTCCCCGCAGCCACCTCCGCGACGGTACAAACACCGCGGGCGAGTTTAGGAGCTCGGCGCTGGCTCTGCGGAACGAGATCTTCCCCTGAATGAAGTTTAGTCACCGTGGGATGTTTCCAATTGGAAATCAGGACAGCTCCGGGCTGAGCGCGCGCCAGCTTTCCACTTCCCAGAAATCCCATTTGCAAGCGAGCCTCTTGCCAGTTCCCCCCTTCTCCCCCAGCACCGCGTAAATAAACGCCGCCCCAGCCCTTCCTCCGCCCCGGAGGGGACGTGTGGCCTCGGGGCTCCGGCTGCAGCTCAGCCCAACCCGGCCCCGCAGCCTCCAGCCCCAGCCCCGTGTCCGCTGCCGTGCCCGGGGAGGGAAGCCGGTGGGACGGGCGCCGCTGAGCCGGGCTGGCGCTGGAGCAGGGCCAGTCCTAGCCCCGCAAGGGCCCTTGGCGATGCCTTTGCCGACACCCAGGTGAGCCCCTTGCCGATGCACCCGCCCGCAGTGTCCCCCCGAGGATGCTCGCAGGGGCTGGGGACCTGCGGCAGGTTCAGTCGAGGGGAGGAAGCGTGGGGGCTGCCCTCTGCAAGGAACTGGTTTGCTCGGCGCTGGGAAGAGCCGAAGGCTCGTGACGAGTTTCCAGAGGGCAAAGATGGGCCGATACGTGTGGGAAGAGCAGCCGGGCGCTGGGGAGGTGGGAGATCCCTTCGCCGGGTGCCCACAGCACGGTGGCTGCTGCTTTCCTGGGGTTTGGGTCAGGGGAGGACGCTCCACGTGCATGGAGACCAGTGTCCCCAGCCCAGTCTGGCCCAGAAGTCACTGGGAATCACAGGAATGGACAAGGGAGTGTGATCACAATCCTCAGCTTCTCAGGAAATCAGCAAGTGGAAAAAAGCCACTTGACGTGCCCCGATGTGTCCTGCCTCCCCACGCGCCTCCCTCCCCGCAGAGCAGGGACCGCAGAGGTGACATCCCAGCTCCACACTACGCTGGGCATTGCCAGGAGCTGCTAAAGGTCCCTCCTTGTCACAAAATTAATTAGCGGCCCTGCGGCCCTGGGATGGAGCGAAGGACGTGCTGCTGGGAGGAGGGAGCGCTTTGCTCCAGACCAGAGCCCGGTTCTTCACCCACCATCGCTGGAGCAATAGGGGGGGGACGGTGCCAGGATCAGGCTCAGGTACAACCCCCCCGCCCCACCAGCGCTGGAGAGCAGCGGGGACATCACTCCTGTCCCCTGGGCATCCCTGCACACGGCTGGGAGCATCCGGACGGGCACCACGGCCACCCCACGCCGCAGAGCCGAGCAGCCCTACAACAGCCACCGGCTGCTGCCAGCTGCAGGGGCTGCAGCACCTGCCGCTGCCCGGTGCTGGAGCATCCCCCGGGGATGCTGGGGTCACCGTCCCTCCAGGCAGCAGCTCAGCTGGAGGGGCTGGGGAGGAAGGGGCTGTTCCAGGCTCTGGGAAAGCAGAGGGGAGGAGTAGGAAGGGCACAGCAGAGGGTATGGCAGGGTACAGCGGAGGGTGGCTTTAAAAAAGCTTCTTAGAACATCCCTTTAAACACAACAAAGCAGGCGACGCAGCTGGGGCTCTCCCCCTGGGAGGTGATTTTAAGCCGTGCTTCCAGGAGATCGCAGCGTTACTCCCCATCCAGCTTGGCTAAGGGCAGGGAGGGCAGCTCCCCCGGGCTTCAGGGGCCAGCCCGTGGCACAGGGCAGGGGCACAACCCCTTCCCACCCACGAACCGCCGGGTGGGCAGGCTCCCACCCCACACCCCAGCTGGAAGCAGAGCCCTGTGTACACACCGGGGTGCCTCTGCCCCACTCCCAGCTCTGCCAGCCTTACCCTGCCGCCACACCTTCCATTCAGCTCTCTGCGAGCAGTTTAACCCCTGGCAGAGCGCAGACGGGCTTTCCCGCGCGATGCCCGTGCCCGGTGGGACCTGCTGCCCGCCCGTGGGCACGGTGCGAATGCCTCCACCGTGCCGACTGCCACGGCCACGTTCAAAGCCACCCTCCCCACGAGCCCTCACCCCACGAGCGGCTCTGCAGCCATCCCCTGGCAAAGCCCGACTCGCTGGCTGCCCTGGCACAGCGCAACCCCTCCAGCATCCCCAACCCCTTCGCTCCAGCCCTGGGGGCTCTCCCTCCATCCCCCCAGGCCCCCCTGTACCCCAGCCTGCGCGGGCAGAGCACCCACCGTCGGCTCAGCCTACCTGCTCGCCGGGTGCCAGCCGTGGGGCGGGCGGGGGGCTCGGTGCCAAGGCGGGGAGCCCGGGGCTGGCGGGGAACGGGGAGCAGCGCCGGCCGCCTCCGAGAGCCGCCACGTCCAAGCACGGCCCGGGTGATAGAGCGAGGTCTGAAATCTGAACCTGCAGGTTGGCTCCTTCCTATATAAACAGGCGCTCGCACACACACACCCCCACACACGCCACTCCCGCTGCTCCCGGGCACCCCCCAGCCCTCCGCTGGCAACGGCCACGCCGACCGGCACCGCTGCCCGAGCCCCCCGCCACCCAACCTGGCCCCCAACGCGCTGGCACCAGCTCAAAGCGAAGCCTAACGCTGGTTTATGTCGTGCTTCAGATGTATTTTTGCTCCCTGGCAAGCCCTGCTTCCTCCACGGAGTGCGTTGGGAAAGGGGCAGGGACCCACGGGTGGGCAGTGGTCGGGCACCACCTGCCTGGCTGCTAAAACCAGCGATATGGGGGGGGAAAAAACCCAAAAACCAGCAATAGTGCTTTTTTAACCTCATAAAATGGGTCAGAGGGACCAGCACTGTGCTGGATCAGCTGATGGGTGCCTGCGGTCACAGCACCCTTTGGTCCCCCTCGCCCAGCGGCGATGGGCAGTGATGCCACGTGCATGACCCAGGGCGGTGGGTGCCCGTCGCCGCCCCTGCTGAGCCCCTCCGCTTGCCAGGGCCACGGTGGCCGATAGCCGTGGCGTGACCACGCCATGCCACCACGGGACCTCCTCGTGCCAGCCCCGCCACGGCCACGCTTCCTCCAGCAGGAGGAAACACCCAAGCAGACCAACCCCTGCCTTGTTTTCCCCATTCTCCAGGCTCACCCACAGCCCAGAACCGGGGCGGCCGCATGCCATCGGCGAGGCCGGGCTGCGTGCACGGCCGCTTGCTTCACCCCAGCTCCAGCCCGGGGTGAGCGGGGCTGTGCGATGAGCCCTGCTCAGGGACACGGGGTGGGCATCGCCGGTGGGAAAGGGGAGCCCCAAAGCTGCTTTGCCTGCTGGGGGTGAAGCCGCTCCGTGGCATGGAGAGGGTCTGTCCGTGAGGACCTCGCCATTGCACGTGGCATCCCCGTGCTGGGGAGCTGGGTGCTGGGAAGGGGCAGCCCGTATCTGGGGGCTGCTGGCTCTGCACGGGCGCAGCCCGGGTGCTCCTGGAGCTGCACCCAGCTGAGGAGGCTCCATCCGGGGTGCAAGGAGCCCCACGGAGCTCTGAGCCAGCTCCCCGCCCCGGTTGCACAAGCGGCCCTGGGGCAGTGCCGGGCGCGCACAAACAATAACAGCCTGTTTACAAGGGCATCGCCCCAGCCACCTGCCTCCAGAGCTCCTACAGCCCTGCCTCAGCGCGGGGAGGAAGAGCAGGAGACACGGCGATCCCCAGCCCGGCTGCCTGCAGCTCCCCGGGCACCCTCTGCCATTCAATCAATCAATCAATCATCAATCAATCAGGTTGGCAGAGCCCTCTGGGATCATCGAGTCCAACCATTGCCCTGACACCACCATGGCAACTAGACCAGGGCACTAAGTGCCATGTCCAGTCTTTTCTTAAACACCTCCAGAGATGGTGACTCCACCAGCTGCCCCAGAGCCCCCCCGAAACGCTGCTGCGGTGCAGGGCGTGAGGACCCTTCCTGGCACAGGCACTGGCACCCTCACCCCCGGCATCTTGCAAAGGTACTTTGGAAGAGCAAATTTGCCTTTGGAGCACCTGGACTGACCAGGCACAAGGGGGATGAGGTGACCTTGGGCAGGGATTTCCTCCCCAGGGCCACCCCACAGGACTTTGGCCCCACAGCGGGGCTGGGACAGCACCCCCCGTGCCCTGCAAACCCCCTGGGAAGGGAGCAGAGACCACCAGCAAGGTCCGGGGCTCCTGCGGCACAGACTGACCGTTTGGGGTCGGGGAGAGAGCCCGGGGGCCTCCCCACAGGTATTCTGAACACACGGCTTCCAGTTCAGCAGCTGGATGAGCCCACAGTCATCTTCATGGCCTAAAAATGGTATTTTTTTCCACTTTCTTTCGCTATAAGAGAAGAAGGGCTGGGGTTAGACCTGACACGCAGTTCCCAGCCCGTTTCTGCATCCTCCACCGATCCCTGTGTCGGGGAGCCGAGCCACAGAGGGACCCCGCACCCCCACCCCGACTGGGGGTCCTGGCCCCCACGCTGCATCCCTGCTGCCCACCCGGCACATGGAGCATCACTCCCCCCCCTGACACCCCGTGCTGAACCCAAGGTCCTGCTTATCTGCAGCCCCAGCGTGTCTGGTGATAAGCCGAGCGCAGGAGGGATAAGATAAGGCCCCGTGCAGCCCCGCTGCTATCGCCAGCCCTTCCTCCAGCGCTGTGCCCCAAGGCTGAGGGGTGCTGCACCCCCCAGATGCCCCCCCCCCACCCAGCAGCCTCCCCCGCCGCGGCACGCATCCAGCCTAGACGAGCTTTAAAAGATTCATTACGTTCAACACACACAACACTTGCTTGTTGTTTCCAAATCAGACAATCCACTCGATTCAGGGGAGAGAGGAGAGAAAAAAAAAATAAGAAACAAAACCCACGCACTAAATTAAACAATTTGTCTGGGGAAACCTGGGAGCGAAGGCGGGGGGGGGACGGGGAGGGGAGAGGCGCACGCAGCCCGATGGCTCGCAAATAAAAACTGGAATTGCTGATCATTGCTGCTCAGCCGACCTGAAAGAAGAGATGCTGCCAGGAAAACAAACCCACAGGACCGAGCGCGGGGCACGGGGACGTCAGCCGGGGCTGGCACACACACCTGAGCCTTCCTCGGACGGCTTCTCCTCCTCCTCGCTGCCTCTCACCGCATCACTCCTGCCCGGGGCTGAGCATCCCTCGTAGGGTGCAAACCCACCCTGGGAGGGGGGAGAGCAGCTCTGGGGCCACCCCAAAAGGTGGGCTCTGCCCCAGTGCCAGGCCATACCCAGCCCCTTCTCTCCCCAACCCAAACCCGGTGCCACGCAGCGCCTGGGCACGGCGAGGGGGGGAGATGGGGTGGGCTGGCACCCTCGGTCCCATTCCCAGGGTCTACAAAGGGGATCTGCCAGCGCGTGGGCACCCTGCCTCCAGCAGAGCCAGCCTGGCCCTTAAAATAGGAGGATTGAGGGGAAAAAAAGACCCAAACAACCCCCCCTCCACACCCGTTTGCCTCCCAGCATCCGTGCCAGGCTATAAATACCAGTTCCGGCTGCTGGGCGGGGGGGGGGTTTAATGGGACGGGAGGGAAACGGCCCCGCAGGGTGGGAGGAAGGGAGAGGAGCCCCCTTCTCACCCGGCGGCACTGGGAGGGACGCGGGGCCGGGATGGGGTGGCTGGACCTCAGCAGTGGGGTGGCCGTGCCAGCGGGGACAAGCGGGGGCAAGGCAGAGGAAATCCCCAAAGGGCCCCGGAGGCAGCGGGGCGGGTGCCAGGAGGGAGTGAAAGGCAGCGCTGATAGGAGCTGGGGCAGGCTGCCAGGCTGGCGCCGGGCACTGCGGGGACACGCCACCTCCCAGTGCCCCCAGTGCCCCCCGCTGGGAGAGGGGCAAGCACAGAGGAGACCCCCCCTCTTTCAGGGAATCCTGCCCAGAGCTCTCCACCCCGCTCCCAGAAGGAGCGGGGCCAGCGTTGACCCCACGGGCAGGCACCCACCACCCTGGCACCCTGCGGAGGAGGACGGGGGCTCAGGGTGGGATGCTGGGGGGCTGCAGGGAGCATCCCCGGGGCGAGGGAAGCCCTTTGAAGTGCAGCCCCACCGCAGGGTTGCTCCCTCATTACAGAGCAATTACAGATTAATTATATGAGGGTAACGCCCAAACCCTGGTCAGGAAATGGGACTGCCGGGTGCCAGCGAGTGCACGCGTGCACGGGCACACACACACGCGCACACCCCCCCAAGAAACCTCAGGAGATCTCTGGAGCGGAGACGGGACACGTCAGAGGGAGGCGCCTGGCCCCACAGAGCTCCCCGGCTCTACCCTACCTGTGCTGGCTCTGTGCCTCAGTTTCCCCACTTGTGGCTGGGCATCCTGCTCCCAGCAGGGCCAGGGCTATGGTGGCACCCAAACCAGGGCCACCCCACCACCCCAGGGCCAGGGCAGCCCTGCTCTCGGCCACCCCAAACCCCCCGTGAGCATGTGGCTCCTAACAGCAGGTGAACTTTAACCATATCAATAACATTCCTGTTGGCTCCCCGCCGGCACAGCCCTTATCTGTGGTGCTAGCGCAGGCCTGTCCGCAGCCCGGAGCGGCCACCGGCCCTGTCACCATGCCCAAGGACACCGGGGAAGGGGACAGGTCACCGGGAGCGCGCGGGGATGGCGGTGACAGGCAGGAGCCGGACCCTCCCCATCGGCAACCCGCAATCTGCCCCATCGCCCCGCAGCACCACTGCCAGGGACCCTCGGGGACAAGGGGGGGACGTTTTGCCACCGGAGCCTCCTGCGACGGCAGCGGGGGACAAGGCCACGCCAATACCAGATCGCAGGCGAGAGGCGGGGGGCCGGGAGGTGCAGCAGCAGCGCTGATGGCTGGCGAAGGGGCTGGCATCTGCGGGCGCACGGGGAGAGCTGCGACACGAGCTCCTTCCTCCTTCCTCCCCTCCGGGAACTCATCACCGCGATGGCAACGATGGCAACGGAGCGTCGGGGCCTGGAGGCCGCGGAGTTCGTTCGCACGTCGCTCTCGAAACCCTCATCTCCCTGACAGGCGGGAGAGCAGCCGGCAGGCAGAGCCGGAGCTCGGGGCGGCCCCGCGAAAGGTCACTGCGTTTGCACATCCACAAAACACACGTTTTTTAAAAAAAAAATAATAAAAGGAGGGGAAAAAAAAAATATCCTGTGCTCGCATGGCAGATCTGGTGATTGTGATGGGGGAAGATGGGGATGGCGGAGGTGGGCCGCAGCCCGCCAGGTCCCCCCAGCACGTGGCAGGGATTGGGGTGCAACTGGCCATAAAATGATCAGACAGAGGCAAGAGCAGCAGGCTGATGGCTCCGATCTGCTTTTTCACTTTCCAGGCCCTGAGGGTGCAATCGCATTTTCAAATTCTCTGGAAGAATAAAGGCTCGAAAATTAGTTGCGGTGCATAGAGCAGATGGCTGGGGGCTTTGGGGGACCTCCTGCCCCCCCGAGGCAGAACTGAGCCCCCGCCAGCGCTGCAGGGCCTCAGGGTGCAGGGCTCAGCCGTGGGACCCAAGGGGACGGCTGTGCAGGGGACAAGTGACAAGTGATGGGACTCCAGAGACTGCAAGGATGGGGGAGAAGAGGGAGAGCAGGAGCGTGGAGCGGGAGCTGAGCCGCCCCCTGGGATGCTGAAGCTCTGTGAGCTGCTCGCCCCAGCACCGCTGGGAATAGGCAGCCTCGTCTCGCTGCCCCACGCACCCTGGCCTCATCCTGCACCCGTCCGCCGCGCCCCGAGAAGCACAAAAAGCCACAACCCCGCCGCTGCCGAATCACCCGAGGGTTTTCCACCGCTGGAAGGGAATCCCTGCCAAGCCGGGGGGATTCACCTCCCGTCGCCGCAGCGAGGGGCAGAGATCGCGGCGCAGGAGGGGAGCGACCACGCCGGGCTCGCCCTTGCCAGCCCCACCTGAGCCCGCAGAGCCCTTTGAACCCACCGCTCTGGGCTGTCATTAGCCCTCGCCCGCCAGATCGTAGCCACCGCACCGCCCACCCGCCAGCCACAGCTCAGCACCTGCCACAGAGGGGTCCAGACCTCCCGTCCTGGCCGGGTCCCTCCAAGGCCTCCCGGGTGCCCAGCCCGGAGCGGGGGGTGCGAGGCTGCTGGGGGCAATGCCACTGGGATGGGGTTTTTAAGCTATTCCCCTCCAGCCTGGGATGCTGTGCCCAGCGCTGGCTCCGCTGCGGGCACACACACCCCACCCTCACCCGGCACTGAGCGTGGTCCTCCCGGGGGGCCAGCGCCCCAGGAAGGGTGCTGAGCCCGGCACCCACTGCGTCAGCACCCACAGCGCCCCAGGAAGTGGGGAGCACGGCGTGGAACCAGCCGAGCAAGGCTGGGAGGTGGCCGGTGCTGCCAGACTGGTCTTGGCTGTTCTGCCGGGCGCCAGCCATGGACGGGAGCCCGACCCACGGCACATCATCCCCCGGGTCCCCGGGGCAGAGCGATGCTCCCGCCCCGGCTGCACCCGCAGAGGCACCTCCCGCTCAGCCCGGCCACGCCGGTGTCCCCACCGCGCGGTGGAGGCCATCGGTAGCCACACGCCTATTGCCAGCGTGGCACTGGGGTGGTCCTTACCTGGCTGCCAGCGGCTGGTACGAGGCTCCAGGCCTCGGTGGCACTGAGCTGCCGGTGGTTATGTCAGGACACCTCGGAGGGGAGCGCTGGCCCCGAGCCCCCAGCGACTGCAGGCAGGAGGAGAGGAGCAGCAGCCGCTCGCTGCTCGGCACGCACGGCCCCGCACGGAAGATGGGTGCCAGGCTGGGGCAGCGGGGCAGGCAGCAGGGCAGCACCCACAGCAGCCGGGGAGAGGGGCCAGCAGGACATGGCACGGGGGGTCACGGACACGGCACGAGGGGGGATCATGGATCACGGCACGGGGGGGATCATGGACGCGGCACGGGGGGGATCACGGACACCGCGGGGCGTTTGGAGCAGGTCGTTTTTCAAAGTGATGCCAGACGCACACAAAAGCTGTCTCATTATCCCCTAATTAGTGCCTTGCCAGCCCGTGCAATTAACACCCATGCAAGCGGCTGTTGTTGAGGTAAACAGAGGGTTAGAAGCACCCTAGAGAGCTGGGGGCCCTGGCAGGGCGCAGACCACCCATGGGCACGCACCTAGGAGCAGGTGGCCCTGGTGGGTCTGACCCACCTCCCTGAGCCCCTCGGCTGCTCCAGCAGAACCTGCCAGGGCCGGGCAGGGCACTCGCCCTCGAGAGAGCACCACGGCAGCGGCAGGACCTTGCGAGGCTGGTGGCACTGCCCAGAGTGTCCCAGTGAGTGCAGGGCAGGGAGCACCCGTGCTCTGCAGGGAGAGGAGGAGAGACCTTCTCCCGACTCAGGAGCAGCCGGGGTTGGACTCCAAGGCTGCGGGTCGTGCCTCGGAGGTGGCCAAGCCACACGCCCTCCTGCACAGCGCGAGGTGTTCATTCAAAAGTCGTCTCCTTTAGAAACATCAAAGGCAAAAAAAAAAAAATCGCCCAGGTCTTAAATGGCTTTTCTCCAGCTGACCCAGAAACATGGCTCAAGAGCTGTCTCATCCCTTAATTGAGAAGTTGGTGACTTTGAATCTTTATTAAAGAGCTTTGGTGAATTCACAGATTAAGGGCACGACCGGCCACTGCCATCATCCAACCTGATTCCCCGCATACCACGGCCGGAGCACCCTCACCCCCGGCCGCTGCTCCCTGCGCTGCTGCTGCGGAGCCAAAACTGAAATAAAACCAGAACCGCGCTGGGAACCAGGAGGGCCCCGACCTGCCCGCACAAAACCACCCCATTCCCAGGGGTTTTTCCCAGCTTTGGATGCTGGAAGGAGCAGGCACAGGGCTGTGGGGGGGTCAGAGCGTGTGTGCTCCCCACCTCCCTGTCCCTGCAGCTCACCTCTGCCTGTGCCATGCCAGGGGATGCTCCCCAGCAGGGCCATGAAATCGGGGGGGGGTTCGGAGAGGAGGGCTGGCAGGGCACAAGGCACCGTGGGGCGGTGGGAAGGGGCTGTGCCAGAGCAGGGCTTCCCCGGGAGCGCGCGGAGCTGCCAGATCCGAGGGAAAAATGAGGCTAAAGAGGAGCCGGCGCATTCCTCAACGTGCTGTTCCTGCCTGCTGCGGATTATCGTGTTTCAAGCTAAGGAAAACACAAGGGGGGATGCTACTAGAGAGAGAGGAGCCGCGAAGGAGCCGCGCTTTCCCCTCCAGCGAGCAAAGATAGACAGGCACCCGGTGCAGTCGCCTCATCCCGGCAGTGCCAGGCGCGGAGCTCACCCACCTGCCTGTCCTGCCCGTCCCTCCTCTCCCTCATCCCCGCTGGCTGCTCCCGACGGTTTCTATGGGAACTCAGCAGGAAAACACGGTTTCTGGCAAGGCCGGCGTCGTCCCAGCAGCCCAAACCCAGCGGCGAGCTGCCCCATCGCGGGCTTTGCCTGTGGGACCCCTCGCCACAGCCCCTCTCTCCGAGGGGACAGCCAGGCCCGTGGCCAGGGTGATGGGGTGCTCAGAGCCAGGATGGTGCTGGTGGCCCAGTGCAGCGGGATGGGAGCCACGGCCCACGGGGCTCTCTGGCATGGGCTGGGGGTGCTGGGACTGCTCCCCGCAGGCAGAGTCTGGCCAAGGCTGGCAGGGACCAGCCAAAGGGGACAGGATTTGCACTCGCCATGTGATTTTTAGCAGACGCTCAAGAATTTTAATGCTTCGGCTGCCCCCTCTCCGGGAGTCCTAATCCCGGCTCTGGCTCACTGAGGGACTGGCTCGGGGTGGGTGACGGGGCTGGGTGCCCCCCACCCACGGCTGCTGCCAGGCAGAGGAGGGAAGGAGGGTCCCTGGGGCCACACGGAGAAGCCTCGTCCCCTCCCAGCGGAGTGAAGGGGACAAGAGGGACCGGTGCGGATCGGAGCAGGATGAGAGCTCTGCTTCTGCACGAGGAGATGCCAGCAGGGTGCAGGGGAAGGAAACAGAGCGGCTGCACGCACAGACACGTGTATGTGCACACACATGTGCACGGCTGTGCCCATGTGCATGTGCACAACAGGACAGACCATACCGGGAGCAATGGCACGGCAAGCAGCAGTCCCAGCTCCTGCCCTGCGCTCAGCCCCAGGGATGCACAGCAGGATGCACGGCGGGATGCAGACGCTCCTGACATGGAGAAGTGGGAGAAACCAACGGGTGCTGCTGATTCCCGGCTGCAGAGCAGCACACAGCGCTGCAAACAGCCTCGCCTGCCTGGAAGGATGTCTCCCCCAGCAAATGCCACCCTGGTCCCCTCCCTGCCCAGTCACCTGCACCCCTCCGCACCCCAGGATGGTCACGGTCCCCCTCCCCACTGCAGCTTCCCTCCTGCCTCCCCGCACGGAGGGATTACACAGCGGCTCCTGCAGCCATCTGGAGGGGGGAGCCGGCCCCCCGCGCCCCAGGGACCGCGGCACACGTCACGGGCGGGATGGCAGCGCCAGGCGGTACGGATCAAACCGGGCACAGGGGACTCGGCCCCCCCACGCCCCAGCACAGCCCCACGTCGCAGCCCTCGGAGGATGGCGAAGACCCTGCAAGGAGGTGATGGAGGGGCTGGGCCTCCCTCCGCAGAGGGGCACCACGGTTGGCATCCCCACCAAAGCCTGGCGACGATGGCACGGGGTGGCCAGTCCAGCCCCTTCCGCTGGGGTTAAATACACTCGTGGCGTATTTAACATGCCCCATCATGTGATGGATCAGACCCTGCTCCCTCAGATCTAACAGCGGCGCAACAAAGCTGCGATTGACTGCTCGGGGTAGCGGCTGCGGCTCCCACACCGCCTCCAGCACCGCCAGCCACCTCCACGCAGCGGAGGCCAAGCTGGCACAGCACCGCGCAGGCGACGCACCCCCGAGGCGCTTCACCCTCGCTCTCTGCCGAGGAGGGGGGGGGCTGGCTCCCCGCTAACGGAGCCACGAAGCCCACGGGAGCACTGGGGTCCCTGGGAAGTGACAGACGACATCTCGGCCTCCATCCATCCATCCCCGTCCTGGCTGCGATCGCAGCAGAGCGCAGCCACGGGGACCAGCCCCGCACACGCAGGGCTGGGGGGGGTCTGGCCCCTTCGAGCCCCCAGGCACCATCACGGGGGTTTGGGGGTGCTCAGCCGGGGGTCTCCCGAAGCCCTCGGTGCTGCAGCCGGCTCCGAGCCCGGGGGACCCCAGCCCGCACCAGCCAGCACACAAACACGCCGCGGGGACAGCTCGGGGGGTCCCCACGTGTCACCCACCAACAGCGCGGGGGGTGCAGGGGGAGCCTGGCCCCGGCCCCAGGGCAGCCGGGGGGGGTGGGAACCGCCGGCTGGAGCACCCCCCGCTTCCCCTAAGAAAGCCCCCCCTGCACAGCTCGCCCCCCCACGGCACACGTCCCCGAGGAGGGGATGCTCTGCCGCCCTGAGCCCCGCCGCAGCGCCCGGGAGGAGGAGGAGGAGGAAAAGGAGGAGGAGGAGGAGGAGGAGGAGGAGGAGGAGGAGGAGGAAGGGAGGGAGGGAGCCACGCCGGGGGCACTCACCGTGCGGGGCGGGCAGCGGCCGGGGCCCCCCCGTTGCCTACGGGCGCAGCATCCTCCGGGCCAGCCGGAGCCGGAGCCGCAGCCGGAGCGGGAGCCGGAGCTGGGCATGCTCGGGGGCCGCCGAGCGGCACGTGATGCCGGGCTGGCACCGAGCACGGCGGGGGGGCCGCGCCTGCCGCCCCCGCCCCGTCCCTCCCCAATCACCGGGGAGGGGCCGCACCGCCCCCCCCAGCATCACTTGCGGGGGGGCTGGACCACACTGGACCACTCTGCCTCCCACACACACCCCAGCATCCCTGGGGGACAGCTGGGACCGCGCCCCCCCCCCCCTGCATCCCGCATCTCTCGGGGCACCGGAGCCCGTTTGTTCCCAGCCGGGCTCGTGGGACCCGCTGCAGCACCCCCAGGCCCTGCACCCCGGGGAGAGCTGCCTGCAGGGGGGATGCAGCGGGCAGAAGCACAGCTCAACAGCCACAGCTTGTTCTCTGGAGCACAAAGGCCACCGCTCAGTCCCCCCCCCCAGCCCTGCTCAGCCCCCAGCCCTGGCCCGGTGACAGGGTGATGCCCGGGCTGCAGAGCCGGGCACTCGCAGAGGCACTGGGGAGCTGCAAACTCCAGCCCCACAGCAATGGCACCGTGCCCTGATCCATGGCACTGCCCTGCCTCTGCCCGTCAGAGCTGCCGGGCACCGCAGCGGGGACCCTGCCTGCACCCAGCCCGCGCGGCCGGAGGCTCAGACCCCGCAGCACGCAGGGACCCTTCACCCTCCACAGCCGAGCTGCCGTGGGGAGGGACGTGGGCTCTCCAAGGAAGGAAAAACCAGCAGCTGCCCTTGATCCCATAATCCCCCATTAGCCACACGGCATTAGGGGCTGGGGAGGGGGTTGGCTGCTCTGCCTCCTGCATCTCCCCCTCCTTCCCCACAGCCATGGCGACATCCTCCCTCCCCGCCAGCCCACTGCAGAGGGACCCCCGCACCTCCAAAGGTACACGCTGCGCCTGCGAGTCGTCCCCTCTCCGAGGTCACTGTCCCCAGCCATTCCCCTGCTCTGCAGGCAGCTGGGACCTGCTGGGGTGGCTCTACCCCCCACTGCCCTCCTGCCACCCAGGAGAGCCCTGAGAGCTGAAAAACAGCCCAGGAAACCCACGAGCAACTGTGGAGCTGTGCTGCTCTCGGGGGAGCCCCCCAGCCTGGCCAGGCAGCCCGAAGCACCAGTGCCAGGTTGGGGGCCGGCTGTTCCTGCCCCCCTTGCACAGACCGAGGTGCGTGGTGCTGCCTCGTCGGCTCCCAGCCCGAAGGCACAGACACAGCAGGGCCTTTTCTTCTGCAGGCAGAGAGCTGGCTGCAGGAGTGGGGTGGAAAAAAGCCCTTTTACTAGCGGTGCTTCCCCATGGGAGCACCCAGGTGGGTGCTGCCCTCCCGCAGCCCGGGCTGGCACAGGCAGGAGGGTGCCCAGCGTCGCAGGGAGCCAGCAATCCCCTTCCCCGCAGCCGGGCCTGGCACACATGCGCAGCAACGTGCAGGGCATGCACCGTGCGCCGGGCTCCAGCCACCTTGTGGGTGCTGCCGCAAAGGCAGGAGCCAGCGCAGCCCAGACCCTCTCCCGGCTCCGCCATGGCGTTCCCAGCAGCGCACTGGGAGGTGATGGTGAGCACGCGGCGACGGCCGACCACGGGGGAAGCCGGTCCCCGCCGCGGAGGAGCGTCGCAGACGTGCTGCAGGCACGCAGCTCCAACCTGCCGGGGAGGTTCGCCGCCGCAGCCCTCGCCCAGCCAGCCCCGCTCCCGGCCACGTTTGTGGCTGCGCGACTCAGACACGGGGCTGGTTCAAGGACACCTTGGCTCTGCTCGACAGATTAGACCGGCTAATCCCGGCGCTTCGCTCCAGCCCTCAGCCCACCTTGGGATCTTTGCTCTCAGGTTTTACTGCCGTCTGAGCACGCAGAGAAATCTCGGTGCCAGATAGGGACAGGCTCAAAGATCCCATCGGAAACACCCTGGCCCAGCAGGACCCGGAGCCCCGCGCGAGCTCAGCCTGTCTAGACACCACCATCACCCAGCCAGGGTCCCGGTTCCTGGGCTGGAGGCAAGGAGGGGGCACGAGGCGATGGGAAACAACCCGCCAGGATGAGCTGGGGCTCTCGGAGCAACGCCGGGGGCCAGATCCTCACCAAGTTACACTCCTGTTGCATTCACCCCAGCGAGCACAGCCAGCTCTGCGCTGCGTGCCCTGGGCGGTGCGTGCCCCCGGGACCCTTTGCACCACTCAGCTCCCTCCCACAAAGGCTGGGTGCTGCAGGGCCCTGGAGAAAGGCCCCACTGGGACCTTTCCCTGAGGGGTGACGCAGGGTGGGGGGCTGGCTGGCTCGCCCACACCACCCTGGAGCTCCCAGAGCCTTCAGAAGAGACATTTGCATCTGAAACGGTAACTTGGCGCAGGAGCTCCCTTGTGTGCAGGGACGGGGCAAGATTTGCCTGTCCCAGCAGCACTGGATGTAGGATCCAAGTGCAAGACACAGCCCAGAGCTGGGTCTGGTCCCCGCTAAGAGGGGGCCTCCCAACGCACACCTTCACTGCCCTGGCCCTCCCCGAGGCTGGATTACAGCAGCCCGCGCCGCACTCACAGCGTTTCGGTAGCAGCTGCCTCTGGGCAGAGCCAAGCCCAGGGAGCAGCATCCTCCGAGGGTGCAATGGCACTCGCGAGCAGGAGGCAGCAGCTTCTCCCTCCAGCCCCTTCTCACTTACTTGATGAAGTAGAAGCCCCCGTGCAGCGTGGTGTCCACCTCCCAGCCTCGGGGCAGCCCTGGAAGGACAGGGCAGAAGCAGCGGTCACCCTCCCTCGCCCCGCGCAGCCTCTGCCCTCCCTGCCCGTGCCCCAGCTGCGGGCTGGGGTGTTGCGCCGGAGCAGAGCGCAATGCTCGGTGTCACACCGAGGCCCCACTTCACCAGGAGACAAGGGCAGAGGAGATCCTCCTCGCAGGAGGCAGCACTAGAGAAGGGCAGGAGCGCACGGGCAGGAAGCTGCGGGATGATCATGACACTCGTGGGGTGCCACATCCTGCCGTGGTCAGCTCTCAAGCTCAGATTATGTTTTTTAAGTGGTTTGAGTCCCCTCCCCATCAGCGACAGGTCCCAGAGGCTGCAGGGGGTCTCTCTGTGGAAGGGGACTCTTAAAAGCCCCCCGAGAACATCCCTCCAGCTGGAAACCCTGTGCCCGAGAGATGCAGCATCACCTTGTGCGTCATTCAAAGCCCCCCAGCCCTCCCCAGCTGCAAGGCAGCTCTTTGGGGTCTCCATTGCACTGCTGGAGGATTTCACTCCCCACCTCCAGATTCTGATCAGTGTCGGGGAGGGCAGAGAGCAAACACCAAGCCCTGGGAGCCGTCCCTTACCGGCGCAGGAGAAGTGCCCGCTCTGGATGGAGTAGCCTGTGCCGGGGTGCACCCAGCTCGTGGACTTGGTGTCGTCGCTGCAAAAGACAAGGAGCGGGGCCGTGAGCACCCACGGGGGCCAGGGAGCCCCTTCCCCTCGCCGGGGAAGGGTCTTTGCAACACGGGTGACTTTTCCAGCCCAAGGACCGGCAGGACGGGATCGCAGGGGAAGGGGGAACAGCACCCACCCGGCTGGGCCAGCGGTGAGCCCCGAGGAGAACCGGGGGGAAAGGAGAGGTGAGCGTGTGCGATAGGAAAGCAGCCAGACGCAGAGGCTCGCAGCAGGGGGCACCCCTTATTCCCAGCCCAGACTAAGCCCCCCACCCCCTGCAGCCCCCCCAGCCACGCACCCGGCTCCCCCCGCGCCCCAGCGTAAAGCCCGTCCCCGCGGCAGCCCCCGCTCCGCGCGCGCGGCCAGGCAGGACCGTACTTGATGAAGAAGACGCGCCCGTCCCCGCAGACGCCGTAGGTCCACCTGCCCGGCAGGTCCAGCCACTCGATGTCATCTGCCATGGGGGTGGCGGCAGGGGGCTCGGGCGCGGAGCAGCCCCGAGCTGCGAGGGGGGTCAGCACCCGGCTCGGGCAGTGCCAGACAACTCCCCGTCCCACTTGCTCGGCTCAGACCTTCCACCCAGACTCTGTTTGCTGCAAATAACCAAGGAGGGAGGGAAAAAAAAAAATATCCCAACCAAACCCATCAAGTTAACCCCCTCGGAGCTGGGCTGCCAGCCCGGGGTGCAGGGGGCATCCTCCCGGCACCACTCGCCAAATGACTTTTCGGGGCTAGCCCATCACAGCTTCCTGCGCTGCCTACTCAGTATAATTACCGTCAATTAACTCGGGGTGAGTAATTATGGAGTTGTTACTTCCCTCTCCTGTTCATTTTAAACAATGTCAAATTCTTCTCCCCGTCTGATCTCGCAGCCAAGCCGCGGCAGTATGTAGGGCACCCTGATGATTATCTGCGGCGCTTTCGGAGCTGCCCAATGGGTATTTTCTCTCTGCTTGTTCTTAGCCGTCAATTAAATGTCTTTTAAGGGGAAAGGTGGGGTCTGGGAGGCACCTGGGCTGGGTGACTGCAAAGGAGGGCAATTGCCCTCGTGTCTCAGCGGCGCCTTGGCAAAGCTTCTCATGGCACAAGGAGAAAGATGCTGGTTCGGGAGAGGCCCAGGAGGTGGGAAGGAAGGAGCTGGTCCCCAAAGCAGCGAGGAAGGGGCTTGTCCTGCTGAGCTGAAGAACAGTCCCCACAGCAGAGCAGTTCCCTGCCAGGATTTGGGGAAACCAGTTCACCCGACGCTGCAGGAAGGCTCTTCCTATAGTTCTTTGAACCACTGGGTAAGAAAAACACGCCTGGTTAGTCCCAGCGAGCCCATCGGGAGAGCATCCGACGGGACCCTGGCGCAGCGGGGAACGATGCCACGATCCTGGGCATCAGTTCACCCGGGGAAGCTCCGTTTCGTGGGAGAAATGCTTGGCTGCAAACTGGGGGCCAAGCTCATGTCCTGCCTGTGCCATGGATGAGGCTCGAGGGATGTGCAGGAGTGCGTGTGCTCAGCCCCCCGCGCTCGCAGCCCCGGGGGGGCTCAGGGCACGGCTACGGCTCACCAGGATTAGGTGCTGCATTGGCTTTTTCCCTGGGTTTGAGGTTTTTGCCTGGGTTTGGTGACAGGGACAGCGTTAGGCTGAGCCTGTCTGCCCCAGTTTGGCTGCAGTCACACCACTGAGCTGCCACCCTTATCGTGTCACCATCTGTGAACCCGGCTGCAGAGCTAAACATCAATCACTGCCCGATTAACGACCACGGGAACCCCCGGGGCTTTGACGCCGCGATGCGCCCCGAGATTGGGGAGGTCACGGCGTGACCCCGAGGGAGGCAGCTCCGCTCCCCTGCCCCCGCAGCCGGGCAGGGTCCGCACGCCGGAGCCAAACCGCAGCGAAGAAATCCTGGAGCTTAAGGCTCGTGGCCAAACCTCGGGAGCGCACGAGCAGCTCGGTGTGGTGGGGCTTCAACCTAGGAGCCAGGACACACCACTCCTCACCTGAAATAGGCACCTGTGGACAAAGCTGCCACGTTAAACTTGTTTCCATCGTGGGTTTTTTGGGAGAAAGCCCCACAGCCAGCCCTGGCACAGAGATGGCTTGTGGCATGTGCTGGCTCAAGGCAGAAATAGTTTTGTAAAGTCAACTGTGGCAAGAAGTCTGTTCCTAAGCTGCCCTAATCTTGTTTCAGCACTGGGGGAGGCACTGTGGGGGTAACCACGGCACTGGGGGGGGGGGTAACCACAGCATTGCTCCCGAGACCCCTCTGGAGATCTCCCCATCGTCCAGCTTTCAGGACTGAGCTTTCAAAACCGATGCCCAGTGAAACAGAAACCTGAAGAGAACCAGGAGGGAACAAGCCCGTCCTGCAGTCCCAGGGTTAGGAGTTCACTGGGCACCTTCAGCCCAGGGCAAAACCTCTCCCATCACTGCAGAGTCACTCGCACGTACCTCGTACCTCGAGGGGATGCGGGATCAGGGTCCATGCAAGATAAACTCATCTGATGGTAAAAGATTTCCTTTTTCCCCTGACCATACACATTCTCAGGGTCCCCCTCGCTCGTCCCTGGCAATTACAGGGGACCATCTCATCAGACACGAAGGTCAGAAAGGAGAAGGAGCCGGTGCAGTCCCTGGGGTAACTAACGCAGAGGTTGTTGGAGAGCTTTGAAGGACCTTCAGCCAAGAATCCCGAGCAGCTCCAGGCTCTCTCCTGCCAGGTAAATAAATCAGCTTTTATTGCTTTCCACAAGAGAATTTTTTTCCCTATTTCTTTATATCTTAATCCAATGGAAATTCAAAGGGGAAATACCAGCAAGGCTTTTTGTTTTCATTTGGTTTAAAATCCTTTTAAAAAGCTCCTTGCTCACCACCACCCAGGTTAGGAAGGAAGGGGACAGCAAGCAGGCACACACCGAGGTTTTCTTCGCAAAAACACCCATATTCAGTGTTTCTACAGATGGTCTCAGGGAGGCTCCATTGGGTCCTGCCACCTCTGTCCTTCCTTTAGCAGGGATACGGAGGGATGAGGAAGCCACCAGTCTCCCATGGGACCATCCTGAGAGCAGAAGCCCACCAGTGGGGAAGTGGTTTTGCATCAGGACCTGGCACAGGGAGGAGATGGAGAAGGAAACCCAGCAGATGTATTTGCTATAGCAAGCAAGAGCCCCAGCACATCAGCCGTCTTCTGGTGCGAGCCCAGGGGCACCAGGTCACCCTCGTGCGTGAGGGTTTAGGCAGAAGGATTTCACTTGCCAACATGCCAGAAGCAGCCTGGCACCACGGTCGCCACGGAGCAGCCACCTCCTCCTCCAACCCCACACTGCCAAGCCTTCGCTTCGAGCCACGGAGGGGCCACGCCGAGAACAAAAGGCGACGGGAGCGAAGCATGCGGAAAAGGGCTGTGCCACAGGCACCGCTGGGGCTCGGCTGCGGTCAGGGAGGGCGGCTGGCCCCGGCTGACACCCAGCTCCCGGCCCGCCGTGGGTGCCCTGCCCTGCCGAGGAGGTTTCCTGCGCGGAGCCCTCGTGGGTCAGACGTTGGGAATGCCACAAAACCGGGCGTTTCTGCGGAGAAAGGGATGGTTATTGCACCTGCCCCACATTCGCCCGTCCCGCCCTGATGCTCGCTCCAGAGCACCTTGGGGGTGGGTGGGAGGGGGCTCGGCAGTGGGGGGACAGCCGGGGGACCCACTCAGCCATAAGCACCTCAGGGTGGCGGTGGCCCCCGTAGCGTTGTGGCTGTGAGTCCCGCGCTGCCGTACGGTTCTGGCACCATCTCCTGGACAAAAGCTTCCCCAGAAACCAGATGAGAAACGCAGCTGCAGAGCGAGGTGGGCCAGGAGCTTCCACCCAGCCCAATCTCCTGCACCCCGAGGTGCGCGTTGTCCCCCCTCCCTGACTGTTAATAGCCGACAGCCTGCAGTGTGTCCCCGTAACTTCAAGCTGTCACCTCCTCCCTACTCCCCACGCTGCCCCTCCAACTGCTCAAAGCCCCCCCTGAACCAGGCTGGGGACACAACAGCCATCACACCCCCATGCTTTGCAATACCGGGGCAGGCAGGAGCACATCACTCCCTCTTGGCTCTCCCGGCTTGAGCAGAGAGACCAGTAATCACCTCAAGTGAGAGGGAGTTGCTAAGCAAAAAGCTTAATTGCTTCATATTCTTTATGTCTGGTTGTAAACTGCTCGTAATTTGATAGATGGTGCCAGGGAACGCTGCTGCCGGGAGCACCCGTGGGTGCTGCTCAGTAGATCCTACCGGGCTGCTATGCTGGAGCCCAGACACCTCTATGGCAAGCAGATGTTTAACAGCCTTTTATCACCAATCCGAGGAACACATTTACCACCAGGCACAGCAACCCCCCGCTCCCACACCCACCAAACCCTTGGACCTCGTTACCATAGCTCCCACCAGCCGGCAGGGGAAGGTGCCAGCGTAACAGCCCTCCAGCTCTACAAGTGAAATCTTTTTAACCTGCCTCCTGCTTCCCCTTTGCTAGAAGCTTTGCTGAACCTCAGATCTGCCCTAAACTATCTCAGCAACCCGAAACAGCATGTCTAAAAGCAGCAGCAGGGCGCATGAGGGGAAAAGATGCTGAATGCAAATGTCCCTGCGGGATCTTTGTTTCTTCTCAGCACAAAGTCCCTGCGAGAGACCTGGGACCGTACCCAACTGCTCGCGGCCGAGGGCGGCTCTTTGCATGCAAAAGGGCTGCAGTAGCTGTTTGCTGTTCCTGCCGAGGTGCCTTGTCTCTCGCTGCCGGGGCAGGATGCTCGCCGGCGCTTCCCACGGGGCCAGGAGCAGCTCGCGCCAGGCTGCCACACAGCGCTGGGGTAGGAGCAGCTGCTCCAGAGCAACGTTACACACGCTGCTTCCCTTACACACCGACCCGTCGAGCATCAAAGCCCTATTTTCCACGTAGGACCTGCTCTGCTCTGTACGTATCAGTCCTTCTTTGTGGCAGCTCCCTTCCCTAAAGAGGGGCGTTAAGCTTTAGCTTAAGATGGCACCATCCAGAGCTGTCCAGACTGTATCTGCAACAAAGACAGCAGGAATTTCTCCTCAGCAGCCTCCCAGGTTTGTCCCTGGAATCAGTGACCTGTGCCGAGAACCACCTCCTCTCCCACAGCCGCTCCAAAGCATCGAGCCCAGCCTGCCGGAGCTGGATACCCCCAACAGTACAGGGGTTTTGTTAGATTATATTTTTTCATTTTGCAAGAAGCAACAGACCCAGGGATGGCAAGAGGAAGGATGGAGACATATGTCCAGCAAAACAGACAGGCAAGGAAAGCAATGACTACTGGATGTGCTCCTACAGCTGGGGCAGCTACAAAGCAGCCGGTGTTTTTATCGCCAACAGTCTCACCGTGAGCGTTAGCAGGAGGGGCAGATGGCTGCCTGCTACTAACGGGCTCTAACACTTTACACCCTCCAGACTAATGGGCAGCTTCTGCACGATTTCATTTCCCCACCACACGCCGAACCAAACCCTGGGTTCTGTCCGAGTCAGGCTGGGAAGCAGCGGGCTCTCCCTGGCATCGCCATCACGTCGTGATTCGCAGTGGCGTTGCCTTCTCCCGCCTGCCAGTTTCAGAAGAAACTTGTTTTTGCGGGACCAAACCAGCTCCGCAGCAACATTAATTTGCAAATGGTGTTTCAGTGGACGCAGCCAGTAGCGACTACAAAAATAGCAGCTTATTTACTCCCCATGTGCTTTGCTGACAAGTTCTTAAGTCCCACGGAGAAGATACAGCTACCAGAGATAGAACAACCCTGCTCTAACAGATAAATTGTCAACAAAACTCCAACTGCCGACCTGGGTACTGATGGAATAAAGAAACCCCAGCAGGATTCTGCATTCCAGATGGCACCTGGATGCACCGCCAGATACACCAAAGCTTTCATTTCGCACACTATTCCTTTAAGCTATCCCACTGAATAAAGAGGAATCACAACGTTCATTTTCAAGGCAGATTTTAGAGCCAGCAGAACAGGTGAATATGACTTTTAAAACCCACTGTGGTTCGTAATTACTACGTTCAGCTTTGTTCACTACTTTAAAGAGCGTTGCAGGAAGTTCAGACAATGTTTTTCCTTGTCCAGTCCAGCAGTTTTCTACCTGTGATACTCTCACAGAAACAAATGCTGCACGATGGTGGTTTAGAGATGCCCGGACAAGACGTAAGTATCGGGTGAAACACGGCTTGTGCTGCAAGACAGGAGCAAACAGCGTACAGCACCATAAACTTAAGTTTCTTTAAGGCATAAACTGAAGTTAACAAATAACTAAAAAAAAATTAAATAAAGTTTACAAATAACTTGAAAGCTCTCCCCCCAAAACATCGCTCTAGGAGAGGTGTGACCCACCCATGGCCCTTGAACTCATTCCAGAGTCCTACACCGTGACCACGTCGCACGCGGAGCAGAGCCACCGGTGACGCTCCTCACCAGTATCACCAGTATCGCTGCTCCGGGGGAAGCTCATCCGCAGCCAAACCCCTCATCCAAACCCCTCACACCCACTCAGGAAGCTCCTGGGAACCTCTGGAAAAGCTGGTTTGCGCCTGCAAACCCCTCCAGGCACCGTCACCCCTTTGGGGGATGAAGCCCACGGCGCGGTGCCGCCCCGCAGCGCTCCCAGCCTCCTCCTGCCACCCCGCAAAGACCCGACCAGCCCCAGCCGAGGGGCACGGCGTCCCCGAGAGCACCCAGCTCGCACCAGGCGTCCCAGCTTCACGCCCAGGGAAGGCACTGCCAAAATTATGGTATTCCCGACTCTAAAAACCACCAAGTGACAGACGCAGCTTTACACAACCAAAAAAATCCTTCATTAAATATAATTACGCTGGATAACGCTGTGCAGGATTAAGTGTCACTGCCACCTCTCACGTATTCTGAGCTCCTCACCAAGCGTTTTACTCCAACTCATTAAAACATGAACAAGGGGACAAGTCATTCACTGCATTACAGGCCAACGCTACATGGCAGACACAGGGAAGTGTTCTGGCTCTTCTCTAATTAAAGAAAGATCAGATGTTTGGCACCTTTGAGTCACTTCTACTCACAACACCTCAAATTTGTTTCACTGCAAAGGCTGAAAATACTTCAAAAAAACCCCCAAAAACCCCTGAAATACTTTCAAACCCATGCAGTATTCATATGCAAAGTTATGCTAACCAGGGAGCAAAGGAAAAGCAAATCTCAATACTCAGCTTCAATTAGGGCAACAAAACATGAACATCCCTGCTCACACCAAGCCAACTCCTCATTTGAATACAACTAATTGCACTTACATCACTTTGTATGTTAGTTTACAAGCTTCATCAGCACAAGGAGCCCTTACGATCACACAGTTACTGGTTCAGAAGGAAATTCATAAGGGAGAGTGCCTGCTTCTAAATTATCATAACCTCTGGAACACCAAAGGTGATAAAAAAGTATTTAATATTCTCATAAACACGCATGCACTAATTGTGCCTTTGCAGTTACCTGCTGTCTCCCGTAAGTTCAAAGAAAAACAATCTGGCATTATCTTGCAAATATCTTTATTACAATTCACAGATTAGTTCTGAATAGTTTTATTATGTACAGAAATATAACTTTAGATATAAAAACCCAACAAACTCGACAGAAATTAAAATCTGTATAAAGCCAATGCTGAAGGTTTTCTAACTTCCTCTAAATTATACAAAAATAAAATCTGATAATTACAGTTTTGATTTAAAGTTCAACGAGTGTTATTTTTACTGTCTCACTCAAAGCACTTACGCATGTACGCATCCTGTATGACCATTTTAAGATATGTTATAGGGAAAATGGTGACAAGCTTGGCTTGCTTTTAAGGTGATGTTTATGGTGATGAACTTAGTGTTAATTTCCTATCACCTTACAGTGGCTACTGTGCAAACACGAGGTTTGAGAGGGGGGAAAAGCTTACCCAAGCAGGTATGTTTCAGTGAGAATCAGCAGTGTTAGAGCAGAGTGCTTGACACACTGCAGCTTGCAAAGAAGTAATTTCTCAAAGGTTAGAAGCACTCTGGACGTAGTTTTTAATTTAGTTCACATCCAACTGGTCAGTTCTGTTCGTTTCCAGCTGTAGCCTTCTCCAAGCCTCTGCGAACAGCGGATCAGGATTTGCAGGTGTTAATTCACATCAATCTAAAGCTGTTCACAAGCACCAGTAAACCGAGTTGTCCAGAGTAACTGAAGCACCAACAACTTCTCCAAGATCAAAGAATCTAGGAGAGTCAGGGAAAAATGACTATAGTATATTTCACCAAGAGCAATGAACAGCATTTCTACTTGTCAGTCACACCTGGACCATAAATCAACAAATTTTCTGTTCCAATGCTACATTTATCATCCTGCATGCTTTTTCCTAAGCAGAAGACCTGTTATCAAATATGAGACAGGAAAAGAACTCCTAAAAATCAGGTTATTTCACAGGATTTGAAGGCATGATTAGAATTATGATTTCACAACTAAAACTCTTTTGTAGGAAAGGAGAATCCAGGGGTTTTTTTATGCCATGGGGATGAAAAATAACATTGCTGCATTGCTTCCAAGTAGCCAGTCTGTAAGGCTGCTTGAGTTTTGGCTGTATTTTAAGTTTACATGATGACTCTACTGTAGTTGAGTTATCCCTCTGAATTTCATAACTGTAACACTTCTAACTTGTAGCAGAGAAAGGGAATTTTTAAATTCCAAGAACATACTTCATGCAATAAGAATAAAGTACAAACACAAAAACTCTCAAATTTTTGAGACAGAATTAAAAGTAATGGCCAAAAAGATGGCACGATAAAGCAGAAAACTCACTAAAGCTCTGTGAAGCTCTTCTGTATCTGTCATTTTCTTTCAAATTAAAAATTGAAGTCATTAATGAAATGACAAATCTGAAGTATTTTTAGGTTTCTCCCTTAAAAAAGGGAAATAATTCTAGTGAGTTGAATGAACCAAGTAACAAATCATTTATTCACACAATTTTGGGCAGATAGTTCTTTGGTGTTTGGCATTTATTCCATTGCATGACCTCATACCTGCTGGGGTAGCAGCCACACACCATCCTTCAGGTCACACACGTATCCCAACGGTGCTGCTGTTTTATTTTTTACTGAAACAACAATGAAACATTTTAAGTTAGGAACATAAATAAGGAGTGTTTTCCTTCCACCAAGGACCTCGACTTTCAGACCCCAAACGTGAAATGTTATTTTGGTACCAGATGAACAAAAGTGCAGACGCAGAGAGGTATTAATACTGGCTTTTGGTACAGAACACGGCGATTTGTAGATTTCCATAAGTCAAAGATAATTCTCCTCACAAATACCAAAACAAGCATATCGGGTACAAGAAATATAAAGAATCCTCCACTTCAATCCATCTTCAGGAAGCAGAATCAATCATGGCAAAGTTACTCTAACTAAAGAACTAGGGCTTAGTTCCCTTTGCGTGGCGACCTAAACTCCAACGCTCAGCCACAGCCTTGAAGCTTTAATTATTGATCAGGATGAGGCCTTCCACTGCCCTGAAAGCACACAGGTTTGGTGCACAAGCAGCCAACACCCTTTGGAACAGTACTGGGTAAAGGTATTATTTAAATAAAGACAAACCAAAGGGCTTGTAGTGCACCAGAGTTCCCCTGAATCCCCCAGTGTGATAGACAAATATTAAGACATCAAAGCATTACATAAACACTCAAACATTAGATTACATGCAAAACTGGGATCTTAAAAGGAATAAACTATCTGCTTTGCACAGTAAAGTTAACATTATTAGCTAACAAAATGTTGAGACTTTTGTACAAGTTAGAGAAAATGGAGAACCACAAGAAAGTAGCACATACCTCTAGAAACTTTAAATCAAAACTGCAATAACTAGGTTCTGAACCCCATAAATATATCCTTCAAAATAGGTTTTGCTTTATCAAAGTGCAAAAATCCAACTCAATAGCCACCACTTCTCCACATACGGCAGACAAGGCATTTTTGGAATGGATTTAACCTAAAGCAGTCTGTTTCTCAAGTGTTACTTAAAAGGAATGCGATTATACCACCCTTACCCTCGATGATACTCAAAAGGTTTTGTCTGGATATCAAAATGGGACACACAGGCATATTCGTTGGCTGAATATCAAACTGGGGAAGAAGGGTTAAAATCCCACTTCTCTCCCCATGTCAAACTAGCACACGCAGCTGCCTCTTCTTGTTTTGAAAATGTTCACGAGTGCTTCGGGTCACACAACTACCAGATCTTTTAAGGTGCTAGAAGAGATCAACCCTCTTGTAGTAGGTTTCTTGGAGTCTGTTAAATACTCTTTGTCTATGCTCTGTTGTGAAGCAGTATCCTATGGCTTCTTCTGTTTCTTGGATACGTTTCTGGAACCTGCATCCATCTCGTGCAAGCTCTTCCCAGGGTCCTTTACGATCCTCCTCGCTGCTTATGTAATACTCAGTAACTTCGTCAAGGAAGGTTACCTGGAAAAGACAAGTCATTTAGTAAAGCATTAGCCAAACACTCATGCAAATGGAGCTTAATATTTATTTGCAAGTACGATTTTTTTTTTTTAACAGAAGTTATTAAATCCCTCAGATACGCTACCAGTTCATGGTAGGTCTCTGCACCACCTAGGCCAGAGCATATTTCACCTCTCAGCTTTAAAAACAACCAGTTGCTGACTTCTCCCTCTACCAAAGCAGTGCTCAAACTACTACAGAGTTTCTAAACTGCGGCCTGATGGCAGATCCCACAATGTTCCCTGTGGAGTAACTCCACCCCAACACCAGGACTGGGTTATAACCTCACACAGGCACGCTTCAAGCAGGTTACTCAGTAGGACATGCCAGGACACTCACAAGGCTAGAAATATGCTACCAGTCAACCACTCCGATTGCTGGAGCTTACATAATAAAAAAAAAGGAAGAATCATTGTTCTGAAGAGTAAGTAATCATGTGAGTCAGCTTGTCCTTCAGCACCAGGAAAAGAAATCACACTATGGGACATGTAAGGAAGCACCACTCATCACCACATGAACGGAACAAACCCGTCTATTTGGAGCCCATATCAAATTCCAGGGTATTTAAGTTCATGCAAGGAAATGATGTCACAGCCATGACACTTTAAAATACATATGAAAACTTCCACTCTTCGCTATTTTTAAGAACTATTAAGCTATTCTAAGAAAACAAAGAAACTTATAGGCTCAGGATCTAAACTTGATAGTATTTGGGCTATTACTATACTAAGGATTTAAGTCTTTCTGTTATCAAGCGATGAGCAAAAGCCAGACTATTTCAGGCTCCTACTGGATTATGTATCACTTTTCACTCAGCTATACAAGAAGCACAAAGCTGAAGGACAAACTAACTAGCTGTCAGCACCCATCACCTCCCAGACTAGGGCTGATTCCGACCGTCGGTGAAAGCAGGGGCATCAGACCCCACACGTCCTTGCACAAGGTCAATGCATTGCTAACTCGTGAGTGAAACAAAACGTTCCCAGGTTTTATGACTTTACAAACACGAATGACTTGAAGATTCCCTGGGAACACCTCGGTCACTGCTCAGCGATCTGTTTTGCAGACAGTCCTAATTAAGTCTCTCGCTTTCAAGCACACGTGAGCTGTTACATCAGCCTATCCCTTTGCGAGTTCCTACCTTACAACCTTTTTACATCAGTCTAAGACACCCTTGGGCACAATTACTGCATTTTGTAACATCACGCGAAATATTGCGGCTAGATCATCGTTCTTTCACCATATCAATAGATTACACAGAGTCAAACAACAAATTAGTCAAAAAACTACTACTGTTAAGTCTACATCCCTGACACAGCAGAAGGAACTTACAGCAGGGCTCAGTCCTACCTTGCACCATTTCAGACAGATGCTGCCAGTTACAAAGGACCTCTTGCAGAAAGTATTTTCCATTTAGATTAAAATATAATAGTTTATCCTGTGTGAAGCATTAAATGCCACCTGCCCTAGCAAAAACAGGTACGAAGCTGCCTCCGAGTCAGGCTCTCAGTTAAAGGAGGAAACAAATCTCTGCACTCTAAGAATGCTGAAGCAAGCATTATACAACTTTCCTATTCTGATGACTTGTTACACTCGTGTATTACCCTGGGACTTGGTATCACAACTCATACAAATGTCTGAAGCATCAGGCAAGACTCTCACGTTACACCTGAAAAGCCATCTTCTACATCTGTGGCAGCATCCAACTCAGGAGAAGGTGAATTTGTTTATTACTATTCACCCGAATCCCAGCACATACATTAAAAAGTTTTTTAATGCATTAACTCCTCATAAACACATTACACTCCCAGGTTGTGCTCAAAAGCCCAGTTCCAGATCACATCTTTTTAATAAAACAACTGCTGAATTATGAGTCTCTCAAATGGAAATGGGAGTATTACCACACTCTCTATTGAAACTTCAGTGTCTTACTGTAGCATGTTTTAACCCACAACAGAAGAGTTCTTCCTACTCCAAAAGACGTTTGTAACTCAAGCAGGCTTGTCACGAGTCCTGAAATGTTTACGATGACTTAAGTGTCAATTACACTACGTGCACACAAAGGTCCTAAAATACTTTATCAATGTTATTTGCAACAGAAACCCGGACTTTCCAGGAGATAAACTTACGTCACAGTTCTCATTCGTTTCTCTGATAACGAAAACTACAACACAAATACAAAATTAACACTAAGTCTTAAAACAAAAATTTAACTTCAAGTCCAATAAAGAAATTTAAAGAAGTCATCTGCCCTGTGCCACTGAATTATGAAATCTACCATCACGTGCAAAGGATGATGCACACTCATTTCAGTCAAATAATTAGACCATAAACTCATGGGGGCATGATCCTGCTTACTGCCATGGCTGGAAACCTGGCACAAGTGACCTCACCCACCCACGTACCACCTCATGCAATGTGGGCTTGTTGGGTTTTGTTTTTTTTAGCACCCCCAAAACACAAAACCATAAGTTAAGCAGATACCTTTTTCCGCTTGGTACTTCTACATTTCTCATCAAGAAGAATGCCGTGCTGCACAAAGTCAGTGACCCCACAGTTATGTTTTTCCAGCTGCACCCGACAGACAGTTAAGTGACTATGCTCAGAAGCGGCCGAACTTGGCCTCTCTGCTGCTTTTAAACCAGGAGTCTCTTTTTTCTCTGCTGTTTGAAAGGCCGCCTTGAAATTTAAAGGATTATATGGATCATCTGAGGTACAGAACGAGTTCCAAAGTTTCCAATTTTCTGCCTCATCCACACTGCTACAGTCCCACTCGTCCTCCTCGTCAGAACTAGGGTGAGGAGAGCCTGAAGACTCCTCTGCCCACGAAGAATCATCCTCCTCCTCCTCCATATCTGACATGTCCTTTCCCGGATCGCTGGAAGATGTCTGAATGGTGGCTGTGAAGTTCTGAGGGTTGTACGGATCCAAACTGTAGAAGGAATTCCAGAGATGAAGCCTTTCCCCGTCCTGGCTACTGGTGTCTGAATCTGAGGCGAGCCCTTCGCTATCAAACCCGTCATCATCATCCCAGTCTTCCTCATCATCTGCACTCTCCTCCTCACTGGAAACTCCCCCTATGATATAGTCTATTAATTTATTCGCACAGGCAGGTCTGGCTGAAACTGAAAGGTTTTGCTCTATTTCGGAGTCCTCGCCATCCTCTTCAGTCAAGGCTTCCCCCTCAAGCGCCCCCTTCTCAGCCAAACCCCTTATCCTCTCCTGCTCCAAGGGACCCCCTCCAGGTTCTCCCCCCGCGTCGCTCGGCTCCTCGCTCCGCTTCACCTCCCCAGGATCGCACCGCTGCTCCTGCCGTCGCCCGACCTCTTCTCGACACACGCCCTTGTGCTGCTGCTGCTGCTCCTCCTCCAGGCTGTGATAGCCGTGGTCCGGGTCTGGCACGGCCAGGCCACCGCTCGCCAAATGCCACCGCTGGAGAAAAGCCAAGCGCTTGCTGCGGAGGAACTCAACCTCGGGCAAGCCGCCCCGGGCGGGGCAGCCTCGCCAGGCCTCCGCGGGGACCTCGGCTCGCAGGGGCTGCGGCAGGTGGCTCTTGCCGGAGCAGCAGGCCTGGCCCCGCTCCGGGCCCAGCACGTACAAGTCCACACGCGGTGCGGGGAAGGACACCAGGCTGCTCCGCACCAGCCCGGCTCCCCAGAGCCCCGGCGGCGTTTCCGTGCCACCCTCTCGCCCCTTCTCTAGGGGCTCCTCCGGCCACGGCAGCGTCTCCTCGGCCCAATCCAGCGAGGCGGCCGGCTCCGACAGCAGCAGCAGCGGCGGCGGCTGGGGGCCCTTGGCGGGCGGCTGCCCGGCGGCGGGGCAGAGCGCACTGCTCAGCACGGGGCCGGGCAGCAGCCGCTGCAGCAAAGCGGGCAGCGGGGACAGGAGCTGCGACATCAGCCGCAGCCAGGAGAAAGGCGGGCTCGCCTGGGGCGAGGCGCCGGCGGGGGCCGCGCTGGGCCCGGCCAGCTTAGGCCAGGCCGCGGCGAAGCCCAGCCGGGCCCGCCCCAAGCCGGCGGGTTCCCGACCGCTCGGCTCCATGAGCGGCGGTGGCGGGCAGAGGAGGCTCTTCAGCGTTCCCAGCGGTGCGGTCGGGCCTGCGGAGCGGCGCTCCGTGGAGGGGCTGCGGGGCGTGGGGCGCGGCGGGCAGCGGGCAGTAGCTTCGCTCGGGTACTCGGCTCCATCCTGCTGCGGGCGGCGGCACAAAATGGCGGCGCGGGGGCGAGCGCGGCGTCTCCCCCATCCTGCGGCGGCGGCGAGGGGCGGGGCGCGCCCAACACGCATGCGCCTGCCCGCCCCCGCGCCGTCACGGCGCGCCGCCGCCGCCCATTGGACACCGGCTCGGGGTCGCCATGGCCCCGCCCCCGAGGGGGCCCCGCCCCCCCTCCGCGTGGGGATTGCATCAGCCGGCGGGGCACGCGCGGCAGCGCCCCCTCTGGCGGCGCGGAGGAGCGCAGCGGGGCGGCCCCGGGGCTGGGGGGGGCAGCGGGGCGGCCCCGGGGCTGCTCCGGCCGCTGCCCGCCCTCGGCAGCGCTGACCGGGCACGCGGGGGTGCGCTGCGGGAGCCCGCGGGGGAGCGATGGCCGAGGGACAAGGGGGCCGGGGTCCCTGCTGGTGCCAACGGGACGGGGCCCAGGGACCGAGGGGGGCACGTCCCAGACCCCCAGGACTCCGGCCTCCTGGGCCCTGCGGCGGGCAGAGGTGTGGGCAGATGTGCAAGCAGAGATACAGATGTGCAGGCAGAGGTGTGGGCAGATGTGCAGGCAGAGATGCAGGCAGAGATGCGGGCAGATGTGCGGGCAGAGATGCAGAGGTGCAGGCAGAGTTGAGGGCAGAGGTGCAGGCAGAGGTGCGGGCAGAGGTGCGGGCAGAGGTGCGGGCAGAGGTGCGGGCAGAGATGGAGATGTGCAGGCAGAAATCCAGAGGTGCTTGCAGAGGTGCAGATGTGCAGGCAGAGGTGCGGGCAGAGATGCAGAGGTGCGGGCAGAGATGCAGAGATGCAGAGGTGCGGGCAGAGATGCAGAGGTGCGGGCAGAGATGCAGGCAGATGTGCAGAGTTGCAGGCAGATGTGCAGGCAGAGATGCAGAGGTGCAGGCAGAGGTGCAGGCAGGGCCCACACACCACCCCGTGCGTTCCATCTCCTTTATTTCCACATCCCCGTGTTACAGGCAGGAGGGTCCCGACCGCCGGCTCCAGCAGCCCCAGCCGCTGGCGGGGCCAGGCTGCTTCCCCTCGCCCTCCACCTCCTACATACAATATTTAAAACTTTTAATATAAAGGTTAAGTTCATTATTCTCGATCCTGAGAAACATTTTTGTCCGTTTACGGAGCTCTCCCTGTAAACAAAGCACCACAGGCACCAAGCCCGCACCCCGGCGCAGGCGTCCGCGGCTCTGGGGCGGATGGCAGGGGAGGAGATGGATGTCCCCGCTGGCACAGGGACTGGAAGGGTGGCCATGGTCCCCTTCCCGTGGCATCTGGGAGGGTCGGCCACCCAGGACCGGCTCCACGCGCAGCCCTGCCCCACTGCTCTCCTTTGGGAGTGAATTCCCGGATCCAGGCAGGCGGTTCCTGGCTGGAGATGTACCCATGGCTCTGCGGGTACACACACCCCCAGCCCGAAGCGAACCTCTGCCACGCCTCCCCTCTCCTCTCCGCCCCGGTGCCCGGCCGCATGCTACTCGTTATTAAAAAAAATTAAAATACAGATATCCCAAAGGAAGAAACCACCCCCCCGAAGCACCCCTCCGGTCCTCCCTGCCCCTCCCTCCCCGCGTTGCTCCCTTGACACAAGGTAAACTTAAAAAAGACGATGCCCGCCACAGCGCCTGTCGGTGCCCGGTCCCTACGGGCACACCCCAGGGCGGGCAGAGCCGCGGCGGCGGTGCCATGGGTCTCCAGCCCCGGCGGTGGGACCTCAGAGGGTGCCGTGGCCACGGGATCCCAGGGCGAACCAGCCCATTTTCTCCTGGGCCAGGTCGAGGTCCCGCAGGCGGATGCCCACCTCCCCGAGGAGGATGTTCTCCCAGAAGCCTTCCTCGCTCAGCACGCTCAGGCGCAGCTCCCGCTGCTGCAGGTCCCCTCTGGGGATCCCGTCGTAGACCAGCTGCGGGGCAGAACAGGGCAGACCCTCAGCCACGGCCCCCCCGGACCCTCCCCAGCCCCAGCCCCATCCCACGTACCATCTCGTTGTAGGTGGGGTTGCAGGTTTTTCGGGCCACTTTGGTTTTCCTCTTGGTTGTTTTTTGGGGGTCAGGCAGCAGGTAGGTCTTGACGTAGGGGTCAGGGTCATTGCCGTCCTGCAACGGTGGCTGTGGGGCAGAGCGGGGGGCACCCCGTGAGCCCGGCAGTGGGGCAGACCCCCACCCCACCACCGCCGCGCACCTACCAGCCCCCGGATGTGCATCACCATGATGAAGAGCTTGTTGTTCTTGTAGGAGATGGAGAGCTTCACCTCCCCGCCGACCTTCCCCAGGGGCCGAGCCCACGTAGCATCTGCCGAGGAGGAGGAGAGGAGGGGCGCGGGTGGGACAGGAGCCCCCTGCCATTGCCCCCGCGGTGCCAGCCGTGCTGCCAGCCCCCTTACCTGCCGCCTTCGGGGCCGGGTTGGTGCCAGCTGCCTTCTCGTCCCGTGGCAGGGGGTGGAAGAAGGTGTAGATGAGGTCGCACTGCGGGGCGAGGAGGTGACGTTAGCGGTGGCGGCGGTGGCCACTCGGGATCCTTTACGTGGTGCGTTGGTCCCCAAGCACTTCCCCACCTCACCAGCATCCCCAGCACCACTCCCACCTCTCGGGAAGCAGCAGCCCCCCTCCACCCCACTGGGACCCCCCCCAGCTCCACACCTCCGCCACCTCGGGGGCCGCGTGGATGAGGTGCCAGATGTAGCCGTTCAACTCCTCCTTCCGCCGCTCGGCCACCGCTTCGCCCCGCGACCGCCCGATGACAAACCTGCTGGGGAAGCTGCGGGGACGGACCCTCAGCAAAGCCCAGGGGACAGCGGGGAGCCCCGGGGGTCTGCCAGGGGGTTGCAGGGGTACCTGGGCAGCAGCGAGGAGGGGAAGAGGAGGCGCAGCTTGTTGTGCAGCTCCTGGAACTCCTCGAAGGTGCGCTGCACGAAGGCCACCTCGCCCGGGCTCTCCCGCTGCACCTTCACCACGTAGGTCTGTGGGGAGATGGGGCTGCGATGTGGGATGGGCACCCTGGGGTGCCCCAAGCCCATACGGGGCCGGAGAGAAGCACCGGGATGGAACTGCCCGAGTTGTACCTTTGCCTGTCCCCAACTGTCCCCACTCACGTAGCCCTTGCTGGGGTTGAAGACCCTCTCGTGGCGGCAGAGGAAGACGTCGCGGATCCGGCCGGATGTCTTGATGGTGTGTGTGCGGGGGGCGAAGGAGAGGGTCGGGCGGGCGTTGGAGCCCGTGAACTTCATCTGCGCCAGGTTGTGGATGAAGAAGTTGAGTTTGGTGGCCACGCTGCCCAGGCTGGACTCGATCAACCTGCAACGAGGCCACCACATGCTCAGTATGGAGGAGCCCGTCAGCGTGCCGAGCCGGTGCCCACGTCTCCCTCCATCCTCTCCTGCCCCATCGCCCACCCATGTCCTCTACCTGGTGAAGTAGGTGGTGGCATCGGCATCAGAGTCCTGCGGCCGCAGGGCATCGTAGACGTACTTGAGGTCCTCCAGGTCGGAGAGCTCGGGGATGCCACAGGACAGCATCTGGGAGGGAAGGCAGGGGGTGTAGGCAGGCGGTGGCAGGAGGACCCCTCCAGGGGGGAGCGGGCGGGTGGCCCCCTGGCTCTCACCAGCCCCAGCAGGTTGAGGAAGAGGTGGGTGTGCTTGCGGATCAGGTTGTAGGCCTGGCAGCACAGGTCGACGAAGTCATGGAAGCGGCTGGAGGGCTTGTCCCCGCCGTTGATGACATACGCCATGTCCGAAGTGAAGACGAACGGCGCCCGGTCCCTGCGCCAGGGCAAGCAGGGACAGAAAGTGACCATGTCCGGGGGTCACCCACCACCAGGACCACAGCGTGAGATTTCACCCCACGAAATTAGGGTGAACCCCGATGCTAAAGAGCCGCAGCCCTGCAGGAATGAGCCCAGGCGAGGGGGAAGGGGATGCCGGAGGCGTTTCTCACCTCTTGATGTTGCCAAACATCTGCGCGTGGCCCAGGAACCTGCCGAAGTCGATGTGAAACATGTGGCCGGTGGTCTTGAGCATGATGTTGTCGTTGTGCCGGTCGCAGATCCCCAGCACGTAGGTGGCCACGCAGCAGCCGGCGCAGGAGTAGATGAAGTTCTCCACAGCCTGGGAGGAGGGAGGGAGGGAGGGATGGAGCCACCAGGCGTGGAGGAAGGCTGGACGCGTCGGGAAGTGACAGGTCTGGTCCCTGGAGAGTGGAGCACGAGGAGCGGGAACCCTGCCAGGCTCCTCCTCACCTTCTCGTACTCGTCCTCCTCGGGGTTGTGTTTCTGCAGCCAGTCCGCGAGTGGCCGGTCTTTGAAGGAGCCTGTCACGCCGTGCTCCACCTGGATTTTGCGTAGGGTCTCGGCGTTGGGGATCATCTCCACCATACCTGGCAGGCGAGACAGCAGGGTGAGACCCCTCCATCCCACCCAGGGGGCACCGAGACCCCAGCCCCCTTTGCCACCAACCCAGCCGCTCCCCAGCCATCACCGCTGAGGGACAGCCTGCAAAGCCACGTTCCTACAGACGGGCTGGTGGGATCAGACCCCAAGGTGGATCACAGCAGCTCCTCTCTAGCAGAGCCCCAGGACCTCCTGTGCCATCACCAGCCCAAGAGCATCATGACCTGGGGCCCGATGCCGCCGCGGGACGCCCCAATGCCAGGTTACCTCGTCCGCGGCCGGTGGAGAAGCAGCGGAAGATGACCATGCGCATGTCCAGCCCCTCCTGCACCCAGATCTTGTTCATGATCCGGATCATCTGCAGTGTCAGCATGTCCTGCCGCAGGTCATCACCGCACTGCGAGCCATGGAGGGGGAGGAGAGCCATCAGAGCTGGGGGGCAGCGGGGGCAAAGCCGAGCCAGCCCCACGCAGGCTGGAGCAGCCGTGGTGGGGGTTTGGGCATCGCCGGGAGAACAGGCTCACCTTGAATATCACTCGGATGTTTTCCCCGAGGGGATCCACGTTCTGGAAGGAGAGCTTCAGGGGCACGGCGTTGGAGTTGAAATAGGAGCAGTCCTGCCATGGGGAGGAAGGCGCAGGGTGTCAGGGGGAGCCGGGTGCGGGCAGAGCAGCCCCCTGACACCCCCAGCTCCGGCACTCACCTGGGCCACGATCCCCTTCACCAGCAGGCTGGGGCTGAGCGGCAGCCGGCACGACCCGTTCGCCTTGAAGAACTGCTTCACGTCCTCCAGCCCCTCGCGGAGGATGCCCTGTGGGGTGGGCATGGGATGGGGTGAGGATTGGGATGGGATGGGCATGGGATGGGGTGAGGATTGGGATGGGGGGCTGAGACACAGCCCAGCACCCCCCCGCACCCCCACCACCGCCCCGGCACCCACCTGGCGTGCAGACGGGGTGGCATCCCGCACTTGCTGGGCCAGCCTGGCCAGCGTGCTGACGAGCAGGCACTGCCGGTCGAACTCCTCCCGCAGCCCCTTCCCGCAGCAGCAGAGCAGAGCTGCCAGCAGGTACTGGTAGCGGATGCTGAACTGGGAGTCCTTGAGGCCGTCCTTCAGCAGCCTGCTTGGAGCAGGGGTATGCCGGTCAGGCGAGCCCCAGGGTTCCCCCCCCCACCGCTCCTGGCCCCCCCAAACCCACCAGAAGAAGTAGTGGGTGATCTTCAGGTCACAGATTGCTCGCTTCAGGAGGAAGCGCACCAGCGGGCTGTCCAGGTAGCACTCGTACTTCAGGGCCTGGAGGGAGGACAGATTTGGGGCACAGCGGCACTGGCATGCACCCCGTGCCACATCCCGGTCCTGGCATGCACCCCGTGCCACATCCCCGTCCCACCACGCACCTGGACCAGCTGGGGCAGGTAGTCCAGCAGCTCGGTGTCAGAGATGGAGTCGATCCACTGCACAGCCGTCCTCCTCACCTCCTGGTCCGGGAACCTGCCACCAGGACAAGCATCATGGGGACAGCATCCCCCAGCCCACTGCCACCCTCTCCCTGCCTGCACAGGGAGGGCAGCGGTGCCCGAGCGTGTGTCCCCGTGGCACCGGCAGCCGAGTGGTGGCTTACGTGGCGTGCAGGAGCCCCAGGGCATCCTGGTGGCTCATGTAGGTCCACTGGCCGAGCAGGGCGTAGATGTCGGGCAGGCAGGCCCACTCCCAGCTGGGCGCGCTGGCCAGCAGCATGGGCAGGGCGCCCGGCGCCCCGTGGCAATGGTACCGCTTCTCCCACAGCCGCTTGCGGTCGGCGTCCATCAGCCTAGGGCAGCGAGGGGACGGGGGGCACGGCTCAGGCTCGGGGCGACGGAGGGGGTGGCATGGATGGGACGGGGCATCCCACGCCTACACTGCACCCGCTCCCCCAGGGGACAGCCAGGACCCGAGCACCCGTGCACGGGGGTGACTGAGCTGGCATAGGCACGGCCCTGGCTGTCCCCATGCCCAGGGACCCCCGTGCACCCAGGGCACTTCGCAAGGAGCGTCAGCTCCGTCCTGTGCAGTAGATCCTGGCGCAGCTGCCGACACCTGATCCTCCGGTTTACAGCCAGCGCCGAGGGCTCCGGCCAGCTCGGCCGCGCCGGGCTGGACGAGGGGCCGGGCAGCTGTCCCCGCCGGGGGGGACGCGGCTGGAGAGACCCTCCCCAGAGAGGGGTGGCCGGGAGGGCAGAGGGCAGGAGGCAGCTCTGCCAAACGCCAGGCTCCAGCCTCATCCCCGGCACCCAGAGGCAGGGTCAGGCCCCCAGATCCCCCCTGTGCATGTGCTGGGAGGAGCTCGGCAGAGTCCCCCCTGCCAGGGTGACGCTGTGTCCAACCCCCCCATCCCAGCTTTCCTTACCAGTAGAGCGATTTCTTTTGCATCGCCTCACGCAGCTTGCGCTGGTCCTCCTCCCCCAGGCTGCCGAACTCGTACTTGGGGCTGAATTCGGCCGCCGGCGGGCTAGTGAACTTCACCTCGAAGGCAGAGGTGGGGAAGTCGATCTGGGGCAGATGCAGAGGGTAAGCGGGGGCCATGTGTGTGTCTGTCCTGTCCCCCCCCGGGACCCCCCGCCACCAGGACGCACCTGCAGGATGACACTGTCAGGCTGGTTGAAGTTGGGGGCACTCGACCTGGCTCTGGAGTTGTCCTGCGTCGCTGGCCACAAGCCCAGGAGCTTTCGCCCGCAGGTCAGGACCCTGGAGAAGCAGGGGGGTGAGAGCCCGGCACCGGGGGCTGCTCCGACGGGGCAGGAGGGTGGCACCGCTGCAGCGATGCTGTCCCCACGCTGAGCCAAGGGGACCCTCCTGCCCCGCTCTGGGGATGCTGGCACAGTCCCCCGCCGTCCCCATCGTGGCAGGACACCCCACGTACTGCCTGAAGTTGAAGAGGGGGGTGGTCACCCAGCCCAGGGCCTCGGGGACGCGCCGCTGCTTGTTGGCGTCGGAGGAGCTCCCCGGGGGCGGGACGGGCACGGCAAAGAGCGTGACGCTGAGCAGCGTCTCCCGCGGCAGACGGTTCACCTGGACGGGGAAGCAGATCCTGCAAGAGAGCAGCCGGCGGCTCAGCCGTGCCGGGGACAGGCACCGCCAGGGCCCCGTGGCACCAGCCAGCCCCCCGCCTCGGGATGCCGAGCGTGCCCTGGGCCAGCCCAGCCCAACCTTCACTGCTGGCACTGGCTGGGAGGCAGCCGGGTTCAGGGAGAGCCGGCTGCTCGTGTACCCCCATCCTCTCCCGGCACCGGGGAGCCCTGCTGCTCCCTGCCCCGGGAAGGTGCCCGTGGAGCCAAGGGGCTGCCATGGGGGGCCCCCACCACACACTGACCTCGTCCTGTGCCCGGGGAGCGGCTGTGCAGGACCCCAGGGCCAAGGCTCCTCTCCAACGCTCCCAAGGAGCCCAGGGTGGCAGCTACATCCCCCCCACGGGTGGGCACGGGCAGGGGATGGCCCCGCGGAGGGGACCAGCACGGCTCCGCTCCCCGCCGGCCGCTCGGCGCCTGCCCTTGGGGGCACCGGCACCTTCTAAAATTATCCCCTTCCCATCCCCACCTCCCCGTGCCGCTGCGAATGCCAGGCGAGGCGAGGGCTCGGCACAGCTCCCGGGGCTATTTTTGGAGCAGATTCCCTTTCCCGGCTGCAAACAGGGAGGGCAGGGCTGGCGTTGGGGCCGCTGCTATTCCCAGGGATGACACAAGAGCTTCGGACACCCAAAAACTGGGGAGAGGAGCCGCTGGAGCAGCGGAGGAGAGAAGGAGGACGCAGGGGATGGCACCGGGCACCCCCTGCCCACCCCACGGCTGGGTGCTGCCTTACTGCTGGTCCCATATGATGAGGTGGAAGAGGTATTTGTAGACGTGGGCCTTCCTGGTGAGCAGGGGGCTGCACAGCTCCTTGCCGCCGTGGCTGAGGGAGCAGGAGAGGTAGAAATCTTCGTAGCTGCCAAGGGGAGCAGAGGGAGCCGTGAGCTGGGGGGGGCTTTGCCTGGGAGCTGGCACCCGGGGGGGGGTTCACCCCACTGTGGTGGGGTGGGGAGGATGGAGGTGCTGGGGAAGGGGCGCAGAGCTGGGAGCCCCCGTCCCCATCACCATATGCCACCGCGCATACCGTCACACGGGGAGCTGCCGGGGGGGCCCTGCCATGTGGCAGGTGCCGAGCGACAATCCGGGGAGGGCTGCGGGGCACCGGGGGTCAGGGGATGCCGGCATTTCCCAGGCTACCCGCTTTGTTCGGAGCCAGTCACCAAGGGGAATACATTAAGGGCAGGACAAAGGCGAGGGGTCCCCGGCGGGGCGGCTGCTGCTGGCGCCGCTGCCTCGCACGCCCTCCCGGCGGTGGGCTCCTGCCGCCTGCCCGGACCCCCGCTGTCCCCCCCCCGTGTGGGGCTGAACACGGGTACGGGCACCGAGGCACCTCACAAAGGAGCACGTGGCTGATGTGGGGCTGGGGCAGCCCGGTCCTGCGGCACTGCGGCCGTCTGTCACATCCCCGGGGCAGCGGCGATGCTGCAGCCCCAGGGATGCGCGGGGTTGGGATGGGAGAGCACGGCAGAGCCCATCCCACCTGCTCACACCCAGAGGCTCCGGCATCAGCCAGCTCTGAGCATCCCTCACCACCCGTCGAGCACCAGCACCCCATATTCCTGCCCTTTAGGAGGCTTGGGGTGGGTCAGCTCTTACTCCCTCCACACGTGCAGCGTATGTGGGACAGGGACACCCTCCTGAGCCACCCAGGAGAGGGACACCCCTGCTACGGTGTATTTAACACGGGTGTGAGCCCCGGGATGGGCAGGCAGAGGCTGAGCGAGGTGCAGGCAGGTGTTACCTGGCAGCCCAGGTGATGGGGATGCGGTGGGTGGCGTAGACGGTGAAGGAGAGCGGGCAGGAGAGCAGGCGAGCCTCCTGCGCCGCGCCGTGCTCCCGGCTCCCGGGCACGGCCGGCTGGAAGTCGGCGTTGAAGGTGCTGCAGTAGAGCTCAACCAGGCTGAGGATGGCGGCCGTCAGGCTCTCCACGATCCTCTCTGGAGGGGACGTGCGAGAGGGGTGAGATGGGGCAGCTGCCAGCCCCACTGCCCCCCGCGGTGCCCCTCTGGGCTGGGGTCGGGATGCTGGAGGGACCATGGGCAGGTCTCCCCGGGGACAAAGAGGGTGAGAGGGAGAATTTCAGGCCGAGTTCCCAAGGAGGAACAACAGCCATCGCCTCCAGAAACCCTCTTTTCTTAACCAGAATGGTTTCAAACACATTTTTGGCCTTAATAATTGAGGGGGAGGGGTTTGAGGATTAAAAGCACCAAGAACTTGAGCCCAGAAGGGGAGGAGGAGAATAGAAATACCTCGATTTTCCCTCTTGGCCAGAACATTTGGATCCTGTTGAGGGAAAAAAAAAAAAAAAGAGAGAAACCACAACAGCAACATGGGGATCAGCCCCACGCTGGCGGCGGGGAGCTCGGCCAGGCAGCTCCCTGCTCCCAGCTAGCGAGGAATTTTCCATGGTACAGCGGGAGGAAGGAGGGGAAGAAATCAGATGTGAAAACGTGCTTCCCCTCTGCACCTCCCGGCTGAGCCCCCCGGCCCCACACACCCCGGGGACCAGCCCCCCGGTGCCCATCACTCACCTTCTGGATTTTGGGCTGCATGCGGGAGGGGCAGGGGGGCATCTGGTTGAGGGCTGCCGTGATCTCCTGGGACTCCACGGAGGCCAGGGCGTTGCAGATGGCCATGACCGACTGGATCACCCGCTCCGCCTTCAGCGGGAAGTCTCCCTGGGGGGCACAGGGGGGCTGAGACGGGACCTCCGGGCAGCCGAGGGGGCAGGGGCTGCTCCCCACAGCCCACACAACATGCACGGGGAGGTGCGCCAGCCCGTGCCTCAGTTTCCCCTACTTTCATGGCCTTTCCCCTTCTCTGATGCACCCTTAGAGCCTCATAACGAAAAGGGGAAAAGAGTCCACAGCAAACGAGGCAAAGGATCCCCAGAAATACCCCCTCCCTCCCTGGGGCTCACCTCGGCTGCCAGGAAAGCATCCACCTCGTTGTGGAAGGTGTCGAAGAGGAGACTCAGGGCCTGCCTGGGGGACAGGGAGCAGAGCTCAGCCCTGGCCAGGCGGGTACCGGCATGGGGGGTCCCGCCGTGTCCCCCCTACCTGCTGATGGTCTGCTTGATGGGTCTCTCCTGCAGGTGGATGTAGTGGTTGAGGGTGGAGGGGCTCTGGTCATCGTTCGCCTGGAGATGGAGAGATGCTGTGCCGCAGCCTGGCCACGCGCGGGTCCTCCCGCAGCAGGGAGGTGGCACGGGCACCCCCACGCTGCCCCCCGCGCCCCGGCACCCACCGTGTGGGCCAGCTCGCTGCGCACCCCCTTCCTCCTCATCAGCTGCAGGCGGATGTCGATGTCGAACTTCCTGCAGTGCTGGATGTACTCGTGGCTGCCCAGCGCGTGCTTGCTGCGGGGACAGGGACGGCACGCTGAGCCCCCGGCCCCTCTCCATCTCATGGGATGCCCCAAAACTCAACCCAGGATGCCCCACCCCAATGCTGTGCCCAGGCAGCATCGGCTGGGGCCACCTCGCCTGCACAGATGCTTGTGGCACCCGGTCACTTGCCAAAGAATAAGCTATTGTTTTCCCTCCTTCCCCTGCGCCCTCCAACAAGCCGTGCCCAGCCCAGCCGGCGCGATGGAGCTGGGAGCAGGCACGGAGGAGCCCGTCGTGCCAGGACCTGCCCGCCGACGCGTGGGGAGCAGAGCGTGGACCCAAGAATCACAGACTGGTTTGGGTTAAAAGGGACCTTAAAGCCCATCTAGTTCCACCCTCCTGCCACGGGCAGGGACACCTTCCACCAGCCCAGGTTGCTCCCAGCCCCATCCAACCTGGCCTTGAGCACTGCCAGGGAGGGGGCAGCCACAGCTTCTCTGGGCAACCTGGGCCAGAGAAGCTGGAGGATGCTCTGGCTGACAGCGGGACCCGGGTGAGCCCCAGAGCCGGGGGTGACAGCCTGGTCCCACCATGCCCACCGCCATGGGCAGCACCCCTGGAGCGGGACCCGCAGAGCTCACCGCCCAGCCCCGGCTGCGGGGCAGGATGAGCCGGTCAGGGGACGGGGACACAGAGTCCCACCGGTGCCACGTCCTGCCCCAGGAGGATGAGCCACGCGCCCCCGGGGCCGGCACCCCGCGCACCCGGCCTGGTCCTGCCTCCTCCAGCACCTCCTCTGCCGAGGGGGAAGATGTGGAAAGAAAAGATCGGCGACAAAAGGGCTTTATGTCCCAGGGCTTTCTCAAAGGTCCTTTGAGGGCCCTGGGAGATACGGCAGCGCCTGCCTGGCACCGGCTCCCGGGGAAACGCTCGCCGGGGACGGGCTGTCCCGCTCCGTGCCCGGGATGCCATTCCCTGCCAAAAAATCAGGAGGTTCATCCCTCTGGGAAGTGCCCTCCAAGCTGGCTGGCTCTGCCCCACAGCCGGGTGCTCCCTGGCAGCCCCGAGCCACCCACCGCAGAGGTTTGCTGCGTGGAAATGCCGCCGTACCCACGGCTAGTTAACACTAGCGGCGTGCAAACACGCGTGTACACACGTGCACACACGTGCCCTGGGCTGCTTGGCAGCACAAGGGCTCAGCCCCGATGGGAATAACCCCCCCAGGCAGCCGGGAGCAGCGGCTGGGCCCAGCCTCTCCCGGGCTCAGCAATCCCCAGCCGCCCCTTTAGGGCCCAAACCGGCGGCTCCCGGAGGCCGCGGCGAAGCTCCCGCAGATCCCCTTGGCGGGGCCAGGCCCAGGGCAGCTCTCCAGCCGTGAGAGCTGCGCCGAGCCGCCGGGAAGGATGCCGGGGGCCTGCGCACGTGTGGCTGCTGCAGCTTCCTCCGCAGAGAGCCCTCCAGACCCCAAAACCCCTCTGGAAATGCAGCCTTTCGCCGGGAAAGGCAGCGAGGCGGGGAGGGCAGGAGGGATCTGTGCAGGTCTCAGCCGCCATCACCCATCCCCGGCTCCGCGGCCAAGGGAACCCACCGCAGCCCTGATGCTCCCGTGCCCCCCAACAAGTCCCTTTTCCACCTTTTCCCTCGATTTAAAGAGCAGGCTGGGAGAAGCCGGGCTCAGTGACACGGCTGTTATTAGTACTCCTCCAAAGAGCTTTTTTGGCAGCTCCCTGGTTTTCAGGCCCTTCTCCAGGCGCGCGGGGGTCAGCGTGACGGACACCCCGCCGCCGGGAAAGATGCTCCCAACATGCTGCTTTTGGCAAGAGCATCACGGCAGCTCGGGAGGCAGGAAACGGAGCGGAGAGGCTCCTGCTGCGCACGCCGGGATCAGCCCCCACCGCCCATCACACCCCGCCGAGGTCACGCACGGGGCGAGCGCGGCCGAGCGCGTGAGCCCCCAGATGCCTGGGTTGTGGCGTGCGTGTCCCCCCCCGACACTCACTTCTGCAGGAACTCCTCCAAACCACAGATCTTGAGCACAAAGTCCTCGACGTCCACGGCGTGCAGCTCATCGTGCGTGTAGCACAGTGCCTGGTAGATGAGCAGGTCCACGGTGGAGGAGCCTGTGGGGAGAGGGAGCAGCGACGTGAGTCCGCGGAGGGTGGGATCCCACCCCCCAGATCCTCCACCCAGGTGTTGCTGGGGTCTGTCCCTGCTTCACGTCACCCCCGATCGCTGCGAGGGGGGACGGGCAAGCGGCTGCGTGGCGCGGGGCACTTACAGTCGCAGGTGAAGGTGAGGGGCTCTCCCAGGCTGTCACACACCACCGTCACCTTCAGGCTGACGCCGTGGCCCAGCTGCTCGGGGCTGAGGTTCACGGCACTCCACACCAAGCCGGTGAGGGAATAGTCCTTGGTGCTGTAGCCGGACCGCAGCCTGCAGAGGCAGGGACTGGTCAGAGATGCTGCCCTTGCTTTGGGTTTTGCCCCATCCCCCCCCAAAAATGCCTGTTTTGGGGCATTTTGCAGTGGGATGCTGCAGCCCTGGGGTGCACCGAGAGCCCCAGGAAGGGCTCGGACACAGCCGGGTACTCACACATCCAGCATATGGCAGAAAGCAGCCACCTCCTCGTCCCGCTCCTCGGAGACTTCGAAGAGCTCGTAGCCGTTGGCGAAGGAGTGTGGCCGGGGGGCAACCTACGGAACAGAGCACGAGCCCGTCAGTGGGCTGCAGCGTCCCTGCCGCCACTCTCCTGCCATGGTGCCAGGCTCTCCCCGCGCCCGGGGGTCCCGGGGCCTCCATCGCTCTGTCGCAGCGAACAATGGCCCCACTGTCAGAGCAATTAACCCAGCCAACAGCTAACGGGAGGCAGAGAAAGGCAGAGAACACTGCAGCCGCTAAAGACAATTTTAATGCTCTTTTATAATTAGTTTCTGGCACTAAGAAAGCCGAGACTGACTTACGTAGCACTCGCTGGCGGTCCCTGGCCCCGGGGAGGGGGGACCCTGCGAGGAAGGCGACTTCTCCCATTATTTATCTCCTCCTCTTGACAGAGGTGGGATGAGACGCACCAGAACTGGGGCTCTGCCCCTGCAACGGGCACCCCATGGGGGACAGGGGACCTGGCAGCCCCGGGAGAGAGACGGCAGCAGCACCAGCAGCCCCCCAACACCTCCAACAGAGGGAAGAACGGAGCTGGGATCAGAAAGGATGTTGCGAGCCGAACAGGAAAGCCATCGCCCGGCTCTCGGGAGGAGACTCCCGGCTCTTTCCGGAGGATCTTGTGACATTTCGTGAGCTGGCGGGACACGAGCCCGCTGCAAACCACCTCCAGCACCTCGGCTCCATCCCAGCCCCACTTCCAAGGCACGGAGAGAAAAGCCTCTTACCGGATCGACGGAGATCCTGCGGTTCTTGTTTGGTGCCAGATTCTTGCGGTTGCCGAAGCGGGAGACGTACGTCCGCGGGGGGACCTGGGGGGGCATGGTCTTGCTCCGCGCCACCGGCTTGCCACTCGATTCCTTCTCGAAGATGCTCCTGCCCTCCTTCCAGCCCCGCGCAGCTTCCCGCAGCACCTCCGACTCGTAGGTGGACTTCAGGTTGAGGCAGGTGATGGCGTCGTTGATGCCGCCGTAGTCGGCGATGCCGTAGGGGTCCTCCTCGGAGATGCGGCGGCCGAGCAGCTTGCCGTGAGCCCGCTCCTGGGCCGCCGAGAACATGTTGATGTCTCTGGGCTGGGGTCCTTTGGAGGAGGGGGGGGACCCCTTCCCCGAGCGCTGGTTCCCCTCCGGGGAGCTCCAGAGGAGGTGGCGGGGGGGCAGCGGGGGCGGCGAGATCTTTTTGGGGGAGCTGCCCCCGCCGTCGTGGGGCGAGGTGCCGTTGAGGGGCTCCCCGAGGAAGTCCTCCCCTGAGCCATCAAAGATGTACAGGTAGTCCCCGGCCAGGGGTCCCTTCAGCCAGGGCTGGGGGTCCGGCTGGAGGGGGCAGGGGCCGGGGGGAGGGCCGGGTGTGGGGGGACCCTCGGGTGCCACCGGGATGTTGTAGCTGAGCGTGGGGTCGGAGCCGGAGAGGCCCCGCGCTGCCTTGATGCCGGCGCAGCCGTTCCTCTCGGCGGGGTCGTCCCAGGAGATGAGGGGCCGCTCGCCCCGCTGCTTGGCCCGGCTCTCCTCCTTGTCCTGCCGCAGGCGCGACAGCGCGTCGTACTCCATCTGCAGCGCCTCGGCCAGCGCCAGCTCCTTCCGGCTGATGCCCACCGACTCCAGCGACTTCCAGTGCTCCCCATTGCCGCGCGTGGCCGACATCTCTGCGGGGACCAGGACCTCTTCCTCCTGGGCTCCGGGGTCAGGAGAAAGGCATGCTGCACCGCCGGCCACCTGGGCAGAGGGGAAGGGCGAGGGTTAACGGCTGGGCAGGCTACGATAAGGAAAGTTGGCTACTGATAAGGAAGGCTGGCTAAGGAGGGTCAGGCTGGCAGTGCTGGTGGTACAGCCCTTCCTCTCTGCGACTGGAAAAAGGAAATGTTTAGGGCTTGGCAACACGATGGGTTAAATATAAAGCTTTTGCTGCTGCCTGCCCCACAGGGACCCCGTGGCCACCACTCAGGCAGGGGTGGCTGGCCCCGCAGCAGCTGCTGGGGCTATTGCTGGAGCCCCACGTATTTCCCCGAGGACAAAATAAGATGCAGAGAGGGGAGGGCAGCGGGGCCAGCGCCTGCAGCTGGGGCTGACTCAACCTGCAACCCCGCTGCCGCAGGGAGCCCACCCCGGCACGGGCTTCACCGAGGTGCCAATGCTGTGGCATGCCTAGGACATGGCTCTGAGCCACCTTGCTCGTCTGGGGACCATCGCAGCTTTGAGAACAAGACAGCCAGCACCACAGAATCAAACAGAATCCCAGAATCAAACAGGTTGGAAGAGCCCTCTGGGATCATCGAGTCCAACCATTGCCCTGACACCACCACGTCAACTAGACCAGGGCACTAAGTGCCATGTCCAGTCTTGTCTTAAACCCCTCCAGAGATGGTGACTCCACCAGCTCCCTGGGCAGCCCCTTCCAATGCCTAATGACCTTTGCTGAGAAGAAATGCTTCCTACTCTCTCCCCATCTGAGGGCCATGATGTCCTGTCCCCAAACCCTATTTCAGCAGAGGGAACTGGGTACTGCCCAGGACAGCCCCGAGCGCCCGCTGCTCACCAGCTCCCGCTGCTATTCCCCAGCACCGACCAGCCCGGGCTGCTTCAGCGAGAATCGGGGCACGGCGATGGGGACACGGGCATCACGCTCTGCTCTAATGACCCCCGGCAGCCCCAGCCCCGTTGCATGGACCGCCGGGTCCCCCCCAGCAGCCTCCAAACCCAGCCCTGGGCAGCATCCAGCTACGTGAGCAGAGAGGGGAAACCACTCCCTGGCCCCGAGCAGACCCCGCGAGGGCGGCGACCGCAGCGGGGGCTCTGCTCTGCCCGGCCAGCGCCGCGCTCCCCGGGGAGGGATGTTCCACCTCCTCCTCCCTTCCTAGCAAAATAAATAACGAAGTGGAAGTTAAACAGAAGAGTGGAGCGAGCCCGAAGCTGCTGGAGGCGGACGGCACTCGAAATCTCTAGAGCAGAGAGGCAGCCGGGTGTTTTCGGGCTCCAGCCAGGGCTGGCTCACGAGCCCCAGCACGGGGAGGACACGGGACCTCTGCTGCCACGCCGGGCTCTGGTTGATGCTCTGATTTAGGGTGAAAGGACGCAACCGCCCCTTCCCAGCGATTGCAAACGTTTCTGCTGGAAAAGCACCGCGGGGGGCTGCGGGCATCGCTGAACCGGAGGATCTCCCCTCCGTCCCGTGGCGCGGGGCAGGAAAGCCTTTAACCACGAAGTGCAGGAGTGGGGAGAGGGCTGGCAGACCCTGCTGCTGCCTGCTCTGACCCCCGGCAATGGAGGAGCCCCCCTGGCATGACACATGCCCCCCACATCCCACCCCATGGCACGGGGCAAAGCCATCTCCAGGCTGGGTTATGCTGGTGAATCCCCTCCTCCAGCACACAGCACCCAGTCGAGCATCACCATCGTCACCAGGCTGGTCCCCACCATCCCCTCCCAGCCCGGCTGCTGATCATCGCCCGTGGTAGCCCCCAGACACATCATTCCCTCCCCATCCACAAACAGGTCCCCCCAGCCCAAGTGTGGAGCAGGACCAGGCCCCCAGCCCAGGTTTCGCCTGCTGCAAACCCATTTCCCATGAGCGAGGTGGGTTTGGACCCTCACCGGCACGGGTCCCCTCTCGGCCCCCAACGCCAGGCCAGGCACCTCACTCAGCCAGCTTCTGTGTGCTTTCTAACTGGAAAAATGGCTTTGGGGGGGGAACGGGCTGTAAATGTTCCCTTCCCCGGCATTTTGGACCCTGCCAGCAGCTGTGGGCTTTTCCTGGAAAAACAGAAATCCCAAAAGCTGGCAGTGCTGGGCTTCTGGAAGCCAAACAAAGAAAATCTGCTTTTAACCCAAAAGCAATAAAATCAAACCGATTTTCGTGGCTGACAAAGCCACAAGCCCATTCTCGTCTCCAAGAGAAGCGTCTGCATCTCGCTGACGTTTTGAGCAGAGAAACGCTCGTGCCTGGTCGAGCTGAAGCTCCCGCGTGTGCCGGTGGGATGCGGCCGGACCGAGGTGATGCAAACCCACGTGGAAGAGCCCCAAAGTCTCCTGGTTGCCCTCCGAGCCCTTGGCCAGGGGCAGGACCGATGAGAGCTGCGGGTTAGGTCTCAGCACGGGAGCTCCCGAGGCGGGAGCCGAATTCCAGAGGAGCAGAGACAAGCAGATTTTTTCCTCTTTAAAATAATAATATAGGGATAATTTCCTGACTTTAAATTTCCTGGCGTTTGCCACGGTCACGTCAGCCTCGGGAGACCCATCCAGCGAGCGCCTGGGGTCCCACCTTTCGGAGAAACGCTTCGCTGTGCTGGGTTCGTGCCGCTGCAGCCCAGGGCTCGGCTGGAGGCACGCAGCAGGGAAAACCACCCTTTGCCCTAAGCCGCCGAATTATGGTTTAACACCATTTTCTTCACGCTTTGCACCAGCACGGCCCCGTAAGGGAGTTTTCAGCCTTGCAGGGAGCCACGGGCAGATGCCACATCCCTTGTGCAACCCACCGGCACCCGCTGCCCCTCTCTGCGTGGCCACATCAAAGCGCTGCCCAGGTGCACGAAGCCAACCTCCTCCTGGGGACAGCCCTTGAGAACATCAGTGTTGAGACCAAAAGGCAGCAAAACCAGCCCCAAATCCTCTTTTGGGAACCTCTTGCACTTTTAAAGGCGATTTCAGAGCATCTGCTGGTTGCAGCATGGCTCTTTGTCAGGCTCCCAGCCTCAGCACCCTGACTGCCAGCCTCCCCGGGCTCTGCACCCCCTGGGCACCCTCCCAGGGTGGGAAGGGAGGCTTAGGGTGCGGCTTTCACGCCTTCATATCGGCGGATCCCACAGAGTTTATTTTTCAAATACCAAATTGGTTGGACCCACCCAGGAGCAGCCCAGCCTGAGGCAGTGGTCAGGTCCCCCCAGGCTGTCCCTGTCCCCACACCCAGCATCGGTGGGACGGGGGGGACGATCCCAGCCCTCGTGCAAAGAGCTGAGCATCGTGTAGGGAGGAAGGCGAGGAGGATCAGGGCAGGCTGGGGAGGACCTGGGGGGGCGCTCGGCACCACGTGCAGCCACCCCACGCCCACCCTGCTCCCAGCAGCTGAGCAGCACCTGCTCGGTGCAGGGAGGGACGAGGCAACCCGAGCAGAAAATCATCCTACGGGATCCCACGGTGGGGCAAACGCCACAGCCAGCCCTGAGTCCCTGTGCCCGGGGACAGGAGCCCGGGGCAGAGCCGCTGCGGTCCGAGGGGGGCTCATCCCATCCCTCCCTTCCCCCTTGCAGGCAGCTGCTTTGGGAGCAGATAGAAAGGTCCGAAGCATCTGGGAAGACATCAAACATCTGAGGGCGAGGAAGCAAAGCGAGCCCCGGAGGGGCACCTCCCCGGGGTGTGAGAACCGGGGATGGAGGTTATGCCTATCAGGGGAGACAATTCACGCTCATTTATAATCGGGCGGAGGGAGGAGCGGCCGTGAGAAGGATAAAGCACCAGCCTTCACCTCTGGGGCTGCGGATCCATCCATCCATCCTGCTGCTCCTGCTGAACCGGGCGAGCCGCCGTGTTCCCAGCCACCGGAGCAGCCCCTGCCCGGACAGGAGGATGGTGGGATCTTCCCTGCTTCGGGGACATGGCCCTGGCTCCCGGCTGTGTGCCACATCCCGCTGTGTGCCATCGCTCCTGCTGCGAGGCACAGCACCTTGTGGGGTGACAAAGCTCCTCGGACACACCGGACCCCAGGGCTGCCCTCCGGCAGCGGGGATCCTCCTACATCTGCGAGGCAGAGCCAGTCCCTCGTCCCATACAGCCCCCAGGCTCATAGCATGGGGGGGGCAGGTTCCCAGGGCCCCCCACCAGCTCCAGCACCCTTCAGAGCCAGCAGGATCCAGCTCCCCCTGCTCCAGAAGAAACTCTCTGGTCTCAATTCTCCTCTTCCCCTCCAAAATGGGAAGGAAACGGGGCCTTTTGGGACCTCCCGGGCAACAACACGACCAAGGAAAGCCCTTTGGGTGGGTCTCCAGGTGATGTTTCGACACAGCAAACTGCAGGATTTTCATCCCAGTCTGGAATTGGAGCTCCAGAAAGGGAACCTCGTCTCAAAGGTCATGGAAAAACGAAACCGAAACCCAGAGCATTTCATTCCTGGAGCCACACTCAGTGCTGTCAAAACACCACCCATCAACCCCAAATCTGGCAAAACCAATGCTCTGGAAGTGTTTGCAGCGAAAACAGCATGATTCCTCCCCAAAACTGACGGGAGCTCATCTCTGTCCCCCAGGATCCGGCCCCGCTTCACCTCCCAGGAGCCACCCTCGCCCTGGGCTGGGCACGAAGGACGCGGCTCCTTCCACGTCCCCCAAAGCCCCCCATCGCCGGGGCAGATCTGCAGCACTCGCCACTGCAACGTGGAGACCTGCAGGGTCCAGCCAGTTCGTTACGGGCAGCAAAATAAAACCAGGCAGCTGCCTGAGCTGAGCAAATGCCTCGGAAACGGCCAGTGCCACTCGCTTCCAACCTGTTGCCCTACGGCAGGAGTTTCTTCCTCTTCAAGCCGATATGTCTCCGATTCATAGCAAAGTCCAGTCCAGTCCAAGCTCTCTCGAGGAGGCAGGATGTGAAGCTGGCCGATGCCAAAGGCTCTTCCATCATTTTTCTACGTATTTCCACCCTCGGGAGGAAATCCTGCCCCAGGAAAATGGGTCGGGTTTGGGACGGGAAAGCCCTCGGCTTCGGCAGCCGAAGGAGGGAGCTCTGCAGAGGAACCACTCTGCGGGAGGCCAGTCCGCAATGGGGACAACGGAGGGGACAATGGGGTGTCGCAGCCAGGTGTGGGGCAGGAGGTGGCGTGGGTGGGGGGATGTCAGAGCCCCCCCTCACAGCGAGGTGCGACAGCCACACGCTCGGCTGCACAGGAGATGCTGAACCTCACCCAGCACCTGCGGAGCGACGTGGGCACGGGGAGGAGCGAGGGTGGGACCTTCCCGCAGTCACCCATGGCTGCATCCCCCCCGGCGTTCCCACACAGCAGCTCCAAGCCCCACAACAGCGACGATAACAACGGGGCCAAGATACCCCACACCTCCTCTGCTCCTCAGCCCCCAGGCACACATCGGACTTTCCAAATTACTCAACCCTCGCTGCTCCAGCACCCAGCGCCCATCCCCAGGGACAGGTTTTCTCGGTGCTCGCCGTCCCGGGGGATGCTGGCGGCGAGGCTCTCCCCAGCACAGCAGCTCTGGTGCTCGGCTCCTATGCAAATCTTGTCTTCCTCCGTGGCTAGCACCCGGCGCGGCGTGGCTAGCTACGCGACGGCGTGGGTGTACGTGCACCCAGCCGCACACCGGCCCGCTGGCACAGCCTGTACGGGGGCTCAGCCAGGCGAGGAGGGGCTGGACCCTGTATACGCTCAGCAATGTAGAGCACAGCACCAAAGCACAGCACCTCTCCGGCCTCGGCGCATCCCGCTGCACCAGCACCCAGGGGAAGAGCCCTGCCTACACGGGGTGGGCTGGCAAGCGGTAGCATGCCGCCCTCCCTCCCCTCCCTGCCCTCTGCCCCACAGCCCAGCAGTCCCGGCCAGCCCCAAGGGCCAGATCCTGCTGCTGTATCCATGCCACAGGCTGTTCCCTGCTGTCACGGGACTGTCCCCGACCCAGATGCTCCTGCAGCTGAACCAGCAGGGTGCACTGAGGACATGCCGGGGTGCATCCCCCTGCCCACAGCACCCTGCTGGGGTACAGGGGGTCCGGCTGGTCCCACACTGCACACCAGACTCAGCCCAGCCTGCAATGGGAACCAGCTCCATAGGTGCTCAGCCCTGCTCTGCCCACAGGATTTACGTGCCGTGGGAGAGCGCCGCAGCCGAAGGACACACCACAGACACGGGCCAGACACACGCGGCTCCTCCAGAGCACCCGACACGCAGGGAAACACCTCACTGAGGACGGGGCCGTGGGTCCTGCTGCTGCTGCTACAACCCCGGTGGTCCCTCCCCACGGCTCAGGACCCCCGTCCTCTCTCGTGCATCCCCTGCCCCGCAGCCCAGGGTGCTGACACGCACCCGCTGCGCACGATGGGTGCATCCAGGACCCATCCAGCGTGCATCCAGGACCCATCCAGTGTGCATCCAGGCAACGCTCGCAGACACACGCCGGGCACCTACTCACGCTGCAGCACGCAAGGAGGGCTGGTGCCCGGCTGCTGGGCTGGAAAGGCAGCTCCTCTCGGCTCCCGGCTCCTCTCCCCAACCTCCCTTGGTATTTGCGAGGTGGGGCAGGCGCCTCGCCGGGGTGGTTGGCCCGGGAGAGCCGGGTGCCCCATTTGCCGGGCAGGTTTCGCTCACCCCACAGCTCCCCGCTACCCCGTCCCTCCCGCTTCGGGAGGAAAAGATTGATTTTTCTCATCACACTGGTACGAGTTCTTCCCGGGCCCACGATCCTGCGAACAATCACATTTGTGCTTGGCCTTGTACACACGAATAGCTGTGGTTAAGTCGATGTATCTCCCTCGCTTAGGGGTAATAGCTCGCATATCTCTGGAGTTTACAGTTAAATACACGCATGAGCATTTCTGCAAGTTCAGGATCCAGAGCTCTGTACCGCAGGGGCAGCAGCGCAGCTCGCTGCAGCCCCAGCATCCTCCGAAGTGCCTTCTGCCCCACGCCTGCACCTGGCTGGGGTGCGACGAGCTGACCCTGTCCCCATCCCTGTCCCTCTCCCCATCCCTGTCCCCATCCCTGTCCCAGCGGGGGGACTCTGACATGATGGGAAAGGGCAGAACCCCCCGCCCTGCCTCTCTACTTCGCTGACGGGCAACTTTGCAATTTAACGGGGACCCTTTCATTGTTCCGCTCATTAAAATAAACCAACTTTCCCCCCCGCCCGCCCCGACGGTGCATTTCAAGAGCGCAGAGCCCGCACCGCGCCCTGGGGGTGCAGCCCCCGGGACCCCCCCGCCGCCTCCCCGGGGCTTTGGGGGGTTTTCAGCCCCTGGAAAAACACAAGGCTGGGCTGGAGCCTTCGGGCAGCGCCGGGGGAAGGACCCGCAGCAGCCCCGTCCGCGACCCACATCTCCCAGGAGATGAAATATTTTTTTATATATATATATAAAAATGATTATTTTTTTAAGGAGAAAAACCCGGAACGAGCCGCTCACCGGAGGAGCCGGCCTGCTCCCCCCCGTCCCCCCCGCCATGCCCCCCCCGCTCCCCCCGGGGCTCAGCCCTACCTGCTCCGAGCGGGCTGCGGCGGCGGGTCGGGCCGGGCCGGGCTGGGGCCGGGCGGCGGCGGGGCCGCGCCGCGGCGGCGGCGGGAGGAGGAGGAGGAGGAGGCGGAGGAGGAAGGAGGGAGGGAGGGAGCACGGCGGACAATGGAGGGGCGCAGCGCGGCGCGGGGCCATCTCCCGGCGGCCCGCCGCATTGCACGGCGCCGGGGGCCGGGGGCGAGGCGGGGCTGGCCCCCCCGGTGCCCCCCGGGGACACGTAGGGGGAGCGTCCCGGCACCCCCACACGGAGCCCCCGGGGTGCCCCCCGCGTCCCCCCCCTCGCTGCCGGCGGGACGGTCGGTGGGCGATGGCCCCCTCCACCTCCCCAAACCGCTGCAGCCCATTTTCTGGGGGGAGCCCCATCAGCACCCACCTCCCACTGCATCACCACCTCCAGGGTGCTCCTCTGTACCCCTCCGGGGGGCTGCAGGAGGGTGCTGAGACACCCCACAGCACCCCACTGGTTCTGGGGTGCTTGTGCTGTTCCCCAGAGCCCCCCAGGTTGGGGGGGACACGCTCCCACCCGCAGCAGCCAGCCCCGAGGCTCGGGGGAGAGCAGGGGCAGAAGTGGCTGCACAAGCACGTTGTGGGCCAGAGAAGTGCTGGAGCCGTGGCAGCGGCAGCTGTGATTTGGTTTTGTGGGCAGCGGGCCCTGCCAGGCGCTCGCGGACGGGGTAATATTCACCTCCGAAACCCCAGCGCCGCGCTGGAAAGCCACGAGCTGCGCTGGCAGGGTTGCGGGTCACGGCCTGTGGTTTGGGTTCGGTGGTGACACAGTGTTGTCCCAGCCTCCCTGCTCATCCCCAGGGAACGGGAGGATGGAGTTGTCGTGGGATTCACCACACCAGTGCTCGAGGGTCCCCTCAGGGCACCCCCAGGCCCCATCTCCCACCAGGCCTCGATGGAAAAATGGCCCCAGCCAGCGCTGCACCTGCCTGCAGAACCCCCCGGGCTGCACCCACCCTCTGACAGGAATCGTCACCCACGGCGTGGGGACAAGCTGCGAGCAGGGCTGGGGGGCGATGGGAGAAATAATCCCACTAATTAAACACCCCCCAGCATCCCCTGTCCTGGGACGGATTATTCCCGGTCCACCTTCCCTTCGCAGTTTCCCTGACCCCTTTGAAACACCCCAGCTTGGGTGGAAGAGGCAGGTGACCCTCAGGGCCCGCAGTGGGAGACCCTCCTCCGCAGGACACCCCCAGCCCACCCAGCACAGGCAGTAAGAAGGTGCAGGATCAGCCCGCGCTGGGTCACTTGTACCCCGGGCTGTGCGGTGGCCGCGGCACTGCCCGGAGGGCTGGGGGGGGTCGCTGGGGGCGAGGGCTGTACCGGGGGTGCAGGCAGCGTGCAGCGGGATGTAGGGGCAGGGCAGGCTGGACTTTCAGAGCCCGGATAGCTCAGTCGGTAGAGCATCAGACTTTTAATCTGAGGGTCCAGGGTTCAAGTCCCTGTTCGGGCGATAGTATTTTTTTTTCCCCCCCTCCCTTTTTCCTATTTTTTTCCCCTCAAAAGCGTTTTACACCCGCGGCAGGAGCGGCTTTTCCCGCCGGGCTGTCCTGGCTACGCCGCTGGACAACTCTGTAGGGGAAAATAAAAAAAAAAACACCGAAGAAAGAGGATTGAAAGAAAAAGGTAATATCGCCCGAACAGGGACTTGAACCCTGGACCCTCAGATTAAAAGTCTGATGCTCTACCGACTGAGCTATCCGGGCTCTGTACCGTCCGCTCCCGGGCCGCCGTTATCACCGCGCGATAGCACGGAAGGAGCGCCGTGCTGCGGGTCACGGAAGGGCTCGTAGCGGGGTGGGGGGGGACACGGGGGGGCTTGTACGGGGCCAGGGAGGTGGCGCAACCCTGTACCGGCTGGGCAGAGGGCGGCCTGGGAGGGCTCGCGTTGGGCTGGAGCGGGGCGTGCAGCTCTGTACCTCGTGGAGCGGTCCCGGCGGGGGGGTTTGCACCGGGTCGGTGGGGGCTTACGTGGGGCTGGGGGTACACGTGCTCCGTGGTACAGCTCGGTCCTCCACCGCGGGGGGGGGCGGCGCGGGTATCATGTCCGCTCTAGGAACAACTTCCGGTACGCTCTATGGCGTGGCCGCGCCGGACCGGGCGCCCCCGCGCCGCCATGTTGCCTGCGAGGGGAAGTGGCGGCGCGGAGCCCCGCTAAGATGGTGGAGAGGAGCCCGCGGGGGGTGTAGGGGCTCCCCCCCCCCCACCCTCCCCGACCCCGGGCTGCAGGGCGATCTGCGGCCCATGGAGCAGCTGTAGGGTGAGCCCGCCGCGGGAGGCCGGGGCTCGGGGGCGCAGTGCGCCGGTGCCGAGCAGGCCGGGGGAGCGGGGAGGGGGCCGGGGTGAAGGCGGCTGAGGTGCCAAGAGCGGGGTGCGGTGGGGGATCCGGAGGCCCCGGGCTGGGGGGGGGCGTCGGGAGAAAGCCGGTGCGCCGGTGGGAAGGGGCCTGCGGGAGCGGAGGCCTCGCACCCGGCTTGTGGCCGCGGGGGCTGCGCGGGTGCAGTTGTAACCACAGGAGCCGTTACTGTGTCTGGCCTTGAAAGCGGTTCTGCTTGAAAAGGGAGGAGTTAAAAAAAAAATCAAGCGTTAAAACCACGATCCGAACCTTCCCGCTTGACTGACAGCATCATCGCGCCGGTTAGAGCAGTGCCGTGCACCAGTCGCTTAGGTGTGCTGGAGGCACAGCAAGGGCTCTGTCCTCACGAAATCACGCTCCGAGAGCCGTGCCGCTGCCATCAGAAACGTGCTTCCAAGCTTTAAGTGTTATTCTAATTATATTTTCTGCTAAATACTTTCAAGGACGTCTTACTGTTGTCTGACAGCTCGTGGTTTGCAGTTAGCTGATGCTGATACCATCTGTTCCAGCAATAAAAGGAGATGTGACAAGACTTTCTGCATTATTGCATCTTTTCCAGAGCACACTTTCTGCTTTCTAATCTTTTGCGTACCTGATGGTTATCTGCAGCATTGATAACTTTACAGGCAATTTAGAGTAAAATTTTAATTTACAGGCAGCATTTAGAGTAAAACTTTCAGAGAAATGCGATATGACTTTGCAGCAGAGAGCTGACTGGGACTGGTTGTGGCCATGTGTCAGCTTTCACAGCGTGATTTTAACCTTAAACCCTGCCATGCTTTTCCAGGGCAAAACACTGCCAGAGGCTGTGTGGTTTAATAGTTGGAAGTAGCTGCTCAGCTAAGTGCTGTATTAACAAGGAAGTATTTTCAGGGAGGGATTAATAACTCAAAGATAGATGTGTAATGTTTCACACTTATTAAACAGATTGACTTCAAAAGATGATCCCTAGTTTCTAGGCTGATCGGTTCTCACACATCCTGTCTGGGGTCGTGCAGAATTTAGGGCTGTAACACACACTGGGTTAAAAATAGCTGAAATAAACCTACAACTATCCAAGACTTAAATTTGACAGAAGTAGAGTTTCATAGATGCAAATTATGAACTTTTAGAGAAGATATACACAAGTGAGGTTGAAAGGGCCACTGAAATACAAACACAGTGCTGTTATGAGAACTTGGACTTGTTTCTGCTCTGGCTTTTGTTCATTTAATGCTCTCCAGCAGCTCCCAGTTACTGCACTGCCAGCGTAGGTGGCCTTGCTCCAAGCAGGGCAGTGTCAACTGTTTCTGCCAGGTAGCTCAGGTGCCAGCACCACCCTGCACTACACCTAGTGCTAGGAGAGTGCACAGGAAACGTGCCAGTCAAAAAGGGCTAAAAGTCATATCCCAAGTGCCTCCTTCTTCAGCAGTTACTGTGGACTTTGTGTGGCAAACAGACATGTAACAGGACTTTGAGTGAATGCCTATTTATTTAACAACTGTTAGGAGTAGAGCAGAAGTCCCTAGATGTTCAGCAATACGCAGACTTGTAAATGAAACATCACGCTGCTAGTCCTGCTGAAGATGTGATTAAAATAAGGGCTTTTCTCATTTTTCACTGCTGCAAAAAATAGGTAATTATTAACTTCAGTTTGACTCATAAGTTCTAAAGTACTTGGCTCAACACTGAAGAGGAAGAACAGGAACAGTCAGCGCAGTCATTTCAGGGTATTATATAGCCCTTACCTGGTGAAGAAGCTTGTTTTCATGATCTAACTACTTCTTGCTCCATGGTTGAATGTGTAAAATAGTGATATTGATTTGACATTCCCTTAAGGAAGTGTCTGCTATTGGGAAAAGCGACCCCAAGGAGAGTTAAAGTAGAGGTAAATGGAAACACGGGTGTGTGGGGTGGGGTGGAAGTGCTGCCCGGTTCCAGACATCACCAGCAACAAGGACTGTCAGCAGTAGCTGATTTAGGGAGATTTGCAGAGCAATTTGCCAGTGTGCCTTTTTTTAATTGAAACAGTTTTGTTTTTCCTCCTACTTAACATGTTCTGCAATAAAGAGAGCATCACGTAACATTTGTTTTTGTTAACTACTAACATTTATCAAAGGTTGGCTGATTTCGGTGCATTATTGACAGACCTTTGGGGAGCAGCACACAGTTTGTGGCAGATGCATCATGTCAGCAACAACACTCATGTCAGGTGAAATTCAGAATTAAAATGTCTTTTGTATTAGATGATCTGGATTTACTCCAGAGCAGTTGCCTAAAAGGAACTCTTTAAAATCAGTGTTTCAGCTAAGTATTAAAAATAGTAGTCCTGCCTTTTGTTGCCATAAGTAACACAATAAAGGACTTCTCGGTGGTGAAATTAGGCTTTTCTCTGGATACTTTTCCTAGCAGAGGACATTTTTCCTGACTGAGTGCCAAGTCAATATCAAAGCAACAAATTGGAGCGCTTAACTGAGCACAGGACAGCCAAAATTGAGGTCAAGCAGTCTGTGAGTGTGAAATCTGTTAAATCATGTAATTCACAGCCCAGTTCTCTCTCCTCCTGCTGCCACTTCCCAGGCAGGAGCCCCCAGATAACCAGCCAACACTTGCAAGGTCTCATGGAGTAAAATTGTGACAAGGCAGCACTTGTTGGGAGGTGGCAGTGAAAGGGCAGCTTTGATGTTTCCTTGGCTGACATCCTGCAGCTCTCCAAGGACATGTATGAACTTGTTGGGAACACAGTGATGTGATCAGGTGAAATGTATGGCCCAGAGAAAGGTAGTAGCACCATGACAACATTGATGGAGCTAAGGATGTAGTAAGGGATGGTTTACAGGGAGGAGTAATGGTGCTTCTGTTGCAAGACAGTTGAGATAAGTGGGCAGAAGGACTTGCAGGCATGGAAACTCAGGGGGACAAACCTAATTAGCTTTGACTCAGTTGTCAGATCAGTGCTTGTTTAAAGCCTCCCCTCCAGGGCTGCTCTCTACATGAGACTGTATACAAGCCTGCAAGTTTGGTTTTAATAGGAATTTTGCTTTATTTGAAAGCATGAAAAAGGATGATGCTACCTGAGGATGAGACTAAAATGTCAGGTCTTAACCCGCTGATGAAGTGAGCCGTTACAGAGCCCACAGATACACCAAACAACGTCTAATTTACACTCCCTGCTATGTTTTCAGTTTGCACAGAAGTTAGGAACTGTATTCTTTCCTTGAAAGAAGACTTTAAAACAAAAACTGAAGTTGAATTAGAAGTTTAGCTTGAACTTTTCAGACACTGCTATCGAGAAAAGTCCGTGCACCCTGTGCTTGTACTCTCTTCTGGGACTGTTGAGATCTTTTGTCTCAAGCCTTTCCTTCTGCAAGCATCAAAAGCTGTGGTCTGGTGGGGTTTTGATCTCTTAAGAGAAAGAACTTTTACTCACAAAACAGACAGATGAGCTGTTCCTGTAGTATGCATGACCATATAAAGTGTTCAAGTGGAAAAAGTCCTTACTTCATGACTCCTTTGTGATTCATGCTTTCCTCCAAATCATTACGCTGGTCCAGTGTAATTTCCTTCTATATGCAGCTCCAAAGCTATAGAGGGGAAGAGCAGGAGCTTCACTGGTGCTTCGTTCAGGTGGCTGCAAATCAGTTTAGACACTTGTTGTGAGGTAAAATATTTGGCATAAAATAGGTGGAGAGAGTTGCAGGGGAAAGTTAAATAGGGCTCACTGAGGAAGAAGCTTCTCAGTTCTCTAGGAATTTCCACCATTTGTGTTTCTGGCCAGCCCGTGTACAGAGGGTGGGAACAGACGTGGGATTTTCTGTCTTGGCAGGACGATGGCTGGTGGCTGCCTCCATAAATCTCGTGGGTATCTGCAGCCCAGACATGTTAAAACATGCACGCTTGGGAAGATAGCGTTTAGTAATCTCAAGATTAAAGGAAGTTGGTATTACTGAGAATCAAACTTACTAAAAATACAATTTATCTGTAAAGACTGGAGGCAAGGCACTAAGTCGCCTGCCCTTCTCTAATAAAACCAGTACTGAAACAGTTAAAGTGATCTTTAGTTGACTCTCTTAACCCAGGGGCAGCAGAGCCCCTTTCCAGGAATGCAGGGCGGAGAGGAAATCCACGATTTCTCCCACTTTGTCCGTTTTTCACACCAACTCAAGCTCTTATCAGACGCTGATGTATTTAGTGACTCCCTTTCCTGACCAGATGAGTTGGAGGCAGGAGCGGTTTTTGAAAGAGCGACTCAGAGCCCAGAGCATCAGCAGGACGGGAGCCCAGCCAGGCGTGGCAGAGCTCCAGGGGAGGCTTCACCCAGCACCCTCCGGGCTGCCAGAGTGGCACAAGGACCCGCAGACTCTTCTTGGCAGGAGCAAAGGGACTGGGGAAACTGAGGCAGCGGCTGGCCCAGCCTGGTGACACTCCTCTAGCAGAGAAGTTCAAGGTTGGTAAGTTTGTCTGCAGCTAGTACCAAGTACAGCTCAGCGTGGAAGGGATCCTGTGGGCAGTTTGTGTTGCAGGGTGCTTGGCATTATTAAGTAGAAACCTTAGTTAACATTTATGACACTGTTACCATGGAAGTGATGTTAACTGTTATATGTCACTTATTTTGAGTTACTACCTAGGTCTGGTCACTATCAATGTTATTTACCAAGCTTGAACATTTGATATGCTTTAGTGAAGCTTTCCTAAGTATTTAGAGGTATGTTTGATCTTTGGGAATGATTTTATTCCTGATAGTGCCTTACTTCAGAGAAATGCGATGCTATAAGAACTATCAGAAGGCTCTAGCAAAGTCATTATAAGTCCCTTTTAATAGATGGGGCAGGGGAGGGATAGGGGTTGAGTGGTTACCAGTGGTCAGTAACTTGAATTGGTGCTAAAGCTCAGATTTTTGTCATTACTGAGGTTTCTGCACTGCCTGCTAGATAGATGTTCAGCCTGTTTTGTCTACATCTCTAAAATGTTTGGTTACATTCCTCAGGCATCCAGCTGGTTATTTTGCTAGTATGAACTTTTTTATGTAGCTAATCATGCTGGCTCACATTCTTTATAACTGATGTTAATAATAGTAGTAATAACAAATTCATTTACTATAGCTGGAAAATTCCATGATCAACAATTTAGATATTGCTTTGAAACTTTTTGGCCTCACATTTTCAAATCTCGTTTAAACTACTGCACGGGTGGAAGGTTGACACTTCTTCCAGGTTCCACACAGTAAAAACTTTCCCAAAGTTGCATCTGTGTAGGCAAATCCAGGAACCAGTCTTTACTTTTCAGTTCATCTCATGCACTAGCCTTAAGTTTACCAAAATGGCAGTTGCAGGGCTTGTTTCGGTGCTGCCTGCAGAAGTGCATCCAGGCTCACATTGAAATGAAGATTTTTATTCTAACTAGGTCCAGGGACGCACAATAATTTTATATTGGTTTATGCTTTAGTGCTGAGACTAACAGGTCAAGACTTAAGTTCCTTCTCCAGCAGGTTCAAGTTACTTTTTTTCAGTGGTAGTTAATTTACACCATCCTTTCTCCTTAAATATAAAGAAGTTTTCAAACTTGTTGTGTGGGGTAGATTAAACTGTATTGTGCTGTGAACATGAGTCGTTACAGATCATTTTGCATACGAAGCTGTGCTCCTTGGGTGGATACTGAAACTGATAGGGCTTGACAAATTCAAATAGCTGCAGGACTTCCCCTTTTGTTCCTTTCCAGGAAAGAATCATTTCACCTGCTCACCCAGTAATGCTGTTAAAAACTTAATTTATAGCCTGCATCTAGTCATTTGGGCTGAAGGCTGCAGCAGCTTTAGCAGGTTTTCAGCTCTTGGAAAAGAAGGTGGGGAATGTGTTAATCTTTGCCATCAGCACTGACAACTACTGCTTTTGGGCAATCAGGGAGTCACTGTCTTGTGAAGATTTCCATTGTGGTTGATTGTGTCTCAGCTTCTGTTTCCCCACCTCTGACTCAAGGATTTCACCATATTAAGAGTTTGCCGGTGGCATGATGGAGACTGGCAGTTCCCTTCAGCTGGCAGGTCCCCAAGTGCCTCACTGTGCTGTGCCACTGAGATGGGCAGAGTCAAAGCATCCTCAGTGCCACAGCAAATCTGTCCTGGTTGTCCTCACATGGCTGTTTGTCAGGCACTGGGCAGCTGGATGCAGCTCAGGTAGGACAAAGCACATCAGTGTGGACAGAGCAGGTGAGGGGCACAGTAACATTAGCATTATACAGCAGTTGTTTAAGATATGCATGCAGGGCTAATTTTAAACACTGGTTTCCTGAAGCTTCTAAGAAGTGGAAGTGGTTAAACTCAAGACCAGGTTTCTCATCTCAACTGGTACATGACCCTTCTCATTTACAGGTTTGTGCTACACAGAGCTAATCACTGCCACAATGACATCTTCAAGCTCTGCCCAGCATCCAGCAGCTGAGAATGCCTGCAGAAGCCCACTCAGACAAGTTAACCAGGTAATTATCTCTCCCATTTATATTCACTGCTTTCTCCTCACTAAAGCAGTAATGTCTTCCATCAAATCAAAGCTCTCCAAGTACATTTAAGTAAGAAGAATTTAGCCTGATGGAGTAGAGCTTTTATCCTGAGGAGTTGTGTTAGCTTTCACTGTCAGATCAATGATTTATGAACATTTTAAAGGGGGGGGGAGGGGGAAAAAGCAGTTAAAATAGGCCCTAAAAGAACTTGTGTCATGCATATTTTTGTGCTGGACGTGTACTTGAAGTATTCCACCTACAGCATTCCTCCTAGTGCTGGACTGGTTGTGACAGTTGTACTAGAGCTTTGTAATCTTGTGTGCTGAACTTTGTCTAGCCAGTAAAGCATCCCCATACCTTTGTGAAGTCAACTCAGGTAAGAACATGTAGTACTCCCATTATCGACCATTCCTAGAGCATCCCTGGAACAAGAGGCAGTTGTAGCTGCGAGCCAAGGTCAACATGGCAGGTGTGTGGTTTGAGTGTAGTAGTCTGGCTCTGTCACACCATGTTGACAGCCAGTCAGAGAAGAGAAATTTGCGAACAGTAACAGTAGAAATCTGGTCTAAAAATCAGGAAGGTTTCTCTAAGACAGATATCCAGCCTTCCAGAGCCACTTAACTGGAAAAAGCGTCTCCACAGTATGAGGGGATGTGGCAGGAGTGGAAATGAGCTGACAAGAAGTTGAGAGATCCTCCCATTAGAGGCGTAATTTAGAGGCTTTGAAATGTAGCCCAGCCCTGTGCAGAACTGACGTATATGCCTATTTATGCAACTCACTCTGCATGAAAAAATAAGTAAATAGGCTCTGATATTAGTAGCAAAATATTGATTGTCAACACTCAGTGTCCTCAGCAGTGCAGAGTAAACACTTCCATTTGGGCTGTACTGTAGCAGCTGAGGGCCCATTTTAAAGAGATCAAGCTAACTAGGTTACTTCTTTAATCAGAAAGAAATGTATAAGAAGTTCCTTGAAAATCCATTTGAGAGTGGTCATTAGAGAAATGGATGAATGCAAACACATAATTTCATCTTATTAAATACCATGTGCTGATACAAGCACTTATTTCAGTTGTGCTGAGCTTTTTTCCTACTGAAAAAGCTGTTCTTGAGAAAGAGACTTGGGGCTGGACATAAGCTCTTCTGTTTGAGCTTGAAAATGCATTTAACAAACATAATGAGAAAACAGGCAGACCAGGTGCATTCACAGAGGAGGTGAATTTTTTACAATATTATAAAACAATAGAACAAATACCTTGCCCAGATACTGTCTGATAGCTGAGTGACAAATGATATTGTGACAAGCAACCAAAACCTGCTCTCCTTACCTTGTGCAGGGAAATGGTGCTGCAGCTCAGGCTCTCTCTCAAGGAGATGTTGCAAGCAGACTCTACTCCTTGGGAAAGGAAGGAGAGATTGTAATTGCATTTATATAGGCAGAAAGGAGGGGTGGGTATGAGGCACAGGTGAACCCACCTAACATTGACAGGTGAAGGCTTTTACTAGTGAGCACAGATTACATGCCTTAAGCACAAGCCTTGTCAAAGTGTAGAGGAAACAGCAATGAACGTTGTGTGCTGAGGACTGGACTTTCTGTCCCATGACAGATGGCAATACCTTGCTGTCTTAGCATCTGATGGACAAGGAGAACAGAGGAAGAGGTTCAGTGTGGGAAATGTGCATTAATATACAATATTGTACACAATTGTGTAGCACTCAGAGAACAGTGAGGGCTTTCTGCCATTTTTAGGGATCACGAGGCATCAGATCATGTGGTGGCACTCTCCTAGGAATTGTTAAAATTCTTGTGGAGTAGATGAGGTGGCAGCATAGTGGGGAAGTAGCTATTTAAAACTTGCTGCTTTTTATATAGCATCATCTCTCTCATCTGCTACTCAAAGCTGCTTGGGAGTGTGGGTGAAACCTAAAAGGGTTGTGGAGCAGTTGCATTGTTCCCAGCGTGCTTTATATAATAAAGATTTTGGTTGATGACTGAGATCCGTAGAAAATACAGGTTCTGATCCTTGGTGTTAATTAACCTTACCTTGTGTTTAATGCAGTCTTATTGTTATGTGCCTATTCATGGATACATGCTCCCTGAGGTCTGTGCAGAGCAGGTCCCATTTGTTCACTGCACTAATTGAGAAAATTCAGGCGTGCTGCTCTTGCAGTGGCATTCTCAATGCACCATCATTGCTCCTGAACAGATGACTCAGTGCATTTGGTTAGTCACTGCCCAGGACTCCATACCAAGCGTCTGAGTTTCCAATCTTCTCTCCCAGGATGAATGACATCAAAGTTAATGGGACAATGTGAGTGATTAAAACCTTTAGAGCTGGCTGCCCAAATTCCTTGGCTTTTTTTTTGTCTTGCACTTGAGTCAGAATGATTGTGCTGATTTTCAGTCCTTCTAACTCCTGTTAAAGCATTTGTCCATGCAGATTAGTTGTAAAAAAGAATACCAGCCTTCAGCAGGTTAGCCCCATGACCTCCAACTCATACCACATACCACGGTTGTCAGCTCTGTGCTTGGTGTGAGTCTTACACAGGTTGACTTGGGCCACTTGGGTTTGTTAGCTGTGATGTGCAGGTGTGCCAGGGTGCTGTGCTTTCTCTCAGCAGGGCACTGCTTTGTGTCATTTCAAACAAAACTCTCTGCTTTGCCTTTTAGGTGCGACCCAAACTGCCGCTTCTGAAGATCCTGCAGGCTGCAGGCGCCCAAGGTGAAACCTTCACGCTGAAGGAGGTGGGCTCAATTTCTAGGCACTGAAGCTGTGCCTGTCCCTGGTTGTTTGGGAGCTTGCTCTTTGTGGGGAAGGGATGGGACTGGCTATTAATTTTGCTGTACTTTGAAGCCCTATCTGCAGAATAAGGATATCTTACCAGGAGGGCTGTTGCAGTTTGATTGATCATAAATTGTCTCGAGAGCCCCTGGAGGAACTGGAATAGGAGTGTGAAATATTAAAGAAAATTGTTTATCATGGAAAATCAGAAAGCTCTTTAGAGAAAGGAGAGATGGGGTAGCCACATTCCTGGGAGAGCGTAGGAGATTCTGTTCAATTGTCTTGCTCTCCACTCAGTGCATGAAAGCCTTAAAAACTGAATTCCAGTTGATATTTTTCTTTTAACTTTCCTTTGAAATGGCTTGTCAGCTAAACCTAAGAGACCCTGTGAATTCATTTATTTTAAGATTAAAATGCAATATGTGTACAAGATTTAAAAAAAAAATGACACTGACTCTGATTTACAGGAGTATCCTGTCTGCAAAGAATTAAATGCAGTGGTTTTTCATTATGAATGTGTCAAATACTCCTGCAGAGCCCTGTGACTTATTTTAAACACTTATGCATTTAAATAACTTATTTAGCTTCTAAAAATCTTTGCAAAAACAAATTGAATGGTTTAAATGGGGAGAGTTGAGTATTAAATGCAGGTTACTTGTATGGATTAACATTTTAACTCGGTTAAGTCCATTTTTGTGCAGTGAATGGAGCACTGTTAGCAACTTTTTGGTGACACTATCATTCAGGAGGGTCACTTTGGTGGGTAATGGGGGGTGGAACCTGCCTATATTGTGCTCAGTGCACTTTGCTTTATCCTTTTGTACTCTGGATTCCTCACTGGAGCTGGCAGTGTCCTCTGTCTCTCAGAGGGTGTTTCCTCTCCATCCTTCTTTGTGATACTAATGCACTTACTTTATCCATCTTCCACTCAGTTTTCCTTCTTGTCAAGGGTTAATAGTTACAAACCTTAGAGCAGTATGGTAAAGCATAACTCTCCCTTAGTTGGGGAGCTCCAACGAATTGCAGATGTGCATAAAAAGCAGGTACTCTTTGACTCACACTGTGTAGGGTAGCAGAAGACAAGTATCATAAACTAAAGCAAATTTCCAGGGTCTCTGGTGGTTTGATTTCAACTGCAAGTGTGGCTAATGGTATGTTATGTATCCACAGGTTATGCATTACCTAGGACAGTATATAATGGTGAGGCAGCTGTATGACAAAAGACAGCAACACATGGTCTATTGTGGAGGAGATCAGCTGGGAGAACTGCTGGGACTGGAGAGCTTCTCTGTAAAAGATCCAAGGTAGGAAAACGTGACCTTTAACGTGTGTTGTATTGTAGAGGTTGCTGAGACAGGAGACTCCTGGTGTCACTGTTTCTGTTCACTGTCACATAAACCTCCACGAATACCAAGTGCCTCACTCAGTGGCTTATTGGTAATGCCTGTGACAAGTTTGAGTTTAGCTTCTTTGTTTTGAAGAGCCAGTTCTGAATGGTCCAGGCAGTGAGCTGTTTGGGGTAACATCTTTCCTCCCTTTTATTTTTGCATCTTCTTAAGCCCTTGATCTCACACTTAAACTAAAATCTGCATCCTTCAGTTAAGTTCTGAGCTAGACTTCTCTGTAGCAGGCGTTGAGGAGTGGCAAAAAAAACACTGTAGCTTCCAGCATCACTCTGGATAATAAAAGGGAATTTCTGTCTCTGGTTTAAAAGGGTGATGCTGTTTGGTTTTGTGAGTGTAGTCAACTGTTGCCTTCTTTCCCACAGCCCAGTCTATGACATGTTGAAACGGAACCTGACTTCTGCTGCAATGGCAGGTAGGTTTGTCACAGTATGGGCAAGTATATTCAATATAGTGTTGATGTAACTTGGGTAAGTAATGATATTCAAAAAAGAGAAATGTTTCTGAAGTTGGAACAAACTGCTGATGAAGGCTTTAACAAGACAATCTCTTTGAGTATGTGTCTTCTCTGTGTGTCCACCATCAGTAGCTGTGAGATTAAATCAGTTAGCTGTCTGAGTAACGTGGCTGCCTATAACCAATGGCCAAACCTCGGGGTAGCAGGCACACTGGAAGCATGCTGACAGAGCTAAATCAACGTGGCTGAAGTATCCCATCCAAATATCTGTTGATTTCTCAGTCTTTTCTCAGTTTCATAGCATGCTGCGACTCCTCGCTCTCACCTTGTTTTATATTTAGTCTTGAGACTGAATGTAAGAGTGCTGGAAACCCAGCCTAGTTCTGGAAGCCAGAGAGGTCTGGACTTTAATCAAACACTTGAACCTTTAAAGGTCAGTCTTACTTTCCCAGCTCATAAGAGAAATCAAATCTATGTACATCAAAAGTCCTTCAGTCATAAATTAAAATTTATTCTAAAATTAATCTCAGCTGATGGCTTCCTTGCAGCCAGTTCCCATTGTACAGCTGGCAATCTTCATTTGAAAAAAAAACCTCTGAGGAAACCACAAGCATGCAAATCATGAGCGAGCTGCACCCAGAGAGTTGTGGAGTCTTGTGCCTGACTTCCTGGGGTCTCTAAGCAGATAATATGGACTTAGTTCTTCATAAGGGCATAGTCCATTTTTGCATACGTACATAAAACCTTGTGCAAATTTAGAAACTGAGAAAACGTGGCCCTGAACAGCTTAGTCCTCTGCTTTGAGCCATGTATCAGTGCCTCTGAGGTCCCCCTCCTTTCTCTATTTCTGTAGAAGAATCTTCCTAAAGCGGACTCTCGTGTAAACACATTCCCTCCAGGATAACTGTGTGAGTGCTGTTCCCCTCGCTGGTGATGCCCTGGCCTCTTCCCTGTAGGCAGTGTATGAGGAGAGCAAAGGATCCTGGCAGAATGCTCTCTGCTCTGCTGCCCTGTCCCCTTCTGCTTGGTGTGTGTGTGTGTGGCTGGGTGTGCGTGTATGGTCCAGTCATGGTGTAACTATTTTTGAACCTGCCAAAGGAAATACTGTTCCTTTAGGGAGATGATTGCTGAGTTATACCACCGTGTCTGCTTGGGTATGTGTGTGACTCTCAAACAAAACAAGCTTGGCAGACCAGACCTTTGACAAGTACCTAGGAAGGATGACTCTAGGTATTTTTTTCCTTCATCGAAACACAGGAATAGCTAGAAGTGCCACAGGGTTTAAAGAGGTCCTCATGTTTCCTGTTTTGCAATAGCAGCTTGTATTCATTAGCCAAATCAGTGCTTATTAGCACATCATTGTGCAGATTATCTTGGCCACTTCTTTTAAGTACACTTGTAGAAAGAAAAGTGACTGCATTACATCTTGATAATAAAGACTAAGCTCTTCCATAATGCTCTTTATCAGATGGTGTCCTTACTTGGCTAGCTTTCACTCTAAGTATCAATCACATGAGGTGTGTTCAGGAATACCTCACTTTAAGGACATTTTGTGTTCAGTTCCTAGTATATGTTGCCTTGGAAAAAGGAAGCCTTCCAGTAAGCGGAGTGTCTTTTCACACAGTTTTTAAGGCTAGTTTGCATTATTTATAAAGGGTTAGAATGGTAAGTCTTCACCTCTTCTAATACCCCTATGGTGCCAAAGCAATTATGGATGAGCCAAATGGCTTTTGTTTTCCTTCAGGTATTAAATAATCAGTGACTGCAGAAGCTGTAGGGTGATGGAAGGGAAGAAAGGAAAGCTCAACTAATGCACGGAGGGCAAAGAATATGGGATAGAGCTGTGTTATTTTGTGGTCCTGTGTTTTGGTCCATTTTATGGACCATTTTGTGGTTCACTTTTCTACCTATAGCAGCAGTTTTCGGTGTCTTCATGTCAGTGCCATGATTCATGATGTGAATTGGACAGTTCATGTCTGCCTGGCATTCAGCAGGGAATTTCTCTGCCAAACTGAAAGGGGAGCAAGCAGGAGCCATCCTTGCATCTTTTGTTCTCTAGCAAGTCGTTCTGTTCAAAGGGTATACTTCCTAAGTGCAGCTCTCCTATCATTAGAAAGATTTCTGTTAATTTGATTGTTCCTGCTGTTTAGGTTGACCTTTTAATTAACTCTTGGGGCCAGCATAATGGGCTGGATTAAATTGTGTTATAGATGTGTACACAGTTACCCAGGAAAGAGCTTGCTGTGCATAGAATTTTCCCTTCTTCAGTCTACTCTTTGTTCTTTATGCCCACACCCTTTAAGAAAGACAGTTTTCCTGTCTTAGAGATGGTGTCCTCAGATATTTATAAAAATCTTACTTGTCTCTGTTCACCTTCCTCAGCATGGATCTGATCCAGCCTTCAAGTAGGAGTTCCCACGCTCTGCTCTTGCTCTGGGTTTCTGCCTCCATGCTGACCTCTTGTGTAAAGGACCTGGAGCTTGCGATGGCAGGACAGCCTGTAGGAACAAGAATAGTTTTTCACATTGGGAAGAAGGTTCTTACATGCTGTGAGGTTTCATCAAGCTTCATCTCCCAGGAGGCACAGACTCTGTATTCCATAGGCTAATGCCTCCATGTGTACCTGGAGTAATCCTCCTTGGACATGGCCAGCTCTCTAAGGAAGAAAGGGCTCTGTTTCTCTTAAAGGCTTACTTAGAGGTCTGCCAAGACTGGTTTGTTGGTTGCTTGCTGAAGACCCTCTGTGTTGTGAGAATGGTTATTACCAGGGAAGGTTTTTTCTTTTGTTTTACCTGCCATCTAGATGCCGCACAGAATCTCCCAAAGGAACAGAGCGTCGATAAGCCAAGCCAAGACCAGCTGAAGGTAAACCCACTGCCTGGTGGTTTCTTTTGTTGTACAGAGTGCCCCTTCTCTGTACCTGTGCATGGTGGACTGCCAGAACTTTGTGCTGCTTGGCTGCCAGGTCCTCACCTTCCTGAAAAGTTCTTGGAGTCCACAGAGCAGGGACAGAGTGACCCTTCTCTGTTCTCTTCATAACAGAGTACCAGTCTCTGAGCGCGTTTCTCTGGGGTGTAGCACTTCTAGTCCTCAGTTCCTCCAGCGTGCTCTGTATTTTCTTGTCTTTCCCCCCTCTCTCCCATCCCCTCTCTCAGTAGGAATTGCCAAATAATTAAGCTTTCTAAAATGTGTGAACGAGTTTTGTGTTTAGTAGGATTGTTTTCAGAAGCTTTCAGGCAGAATCTGAAACCTAGGAAAAATCTTTGCACATTCAAACTTGTTTCCAGGTATATTTTGGGGTTAAGGTAGTCTGATCTGGCAGGTGTCTGTTCACATTGGGGGCCAGAGAGTAACAAAGATCACAGTATTCCTGCATTAAAGGTGGCAACTTTCGCACTTTTGCCAATCTTAAGATTTTTCCTAGGTTGCAAGTATATTGTTTGTGCTGATTACAGATGCATTAGCCTTCTTAAAGGGTTAACAGTGTGTATTTTTTGTTCAGAAACTTTTATTTCTCTTCACAACTTCTTGGTCTTGTACTGCAGCTGGTGACTGGGAATGGAAGTGCTACATCCCCTTGTCCCTATAAGCTCTGATGGACTAACATCTGTTTTTTCTTCCTTCATGCAGTTTAGCCAGCAAGAAGGTTCTGACACTGGCATCATGGAGGGTGAAAGCAATGCTTCTGCTTTGTCTACCTCAGAGCAAAAATGTGAGAATTGTGAAGGTGAGTGCCAGCTTTTCTGCAGTAACACAATGTGTACAAGTTCTGCTCCTTTTCCAGTGTGACACACTGAGCTCTGCATCAGCAAAATGCTGGAGGAGGGTGTTGGGAGGCTAAGAAGAACCTGTTGTGAAATATAATCTTTAAAAATCATTGTTTTATGCTAAAGATTGAGAGAACTGGAAATGTTCACCAAAGGTATTTATGATAGACCTGTTTTCTAGCTTGGATATTTGGTCTCATAAATAAACAAACACTTGGAATAAAATGGCAGGTTAAGCCCCAAAAGCACATCTATCACTAAACAATGCCATGAAAAATGTTACAGGCCTCGCTGGAGGGTATTTTAAATGCTGAAATTATACTTGTATCTATTTATCTTCCCAAGGGACTCTCCCCTCTGATTAAACAGAACACAGCCTGAGCTGTCTGCAGTCATTACCTGCAAACCAATCAGGAAACTGAATAACAGTGGAATTTTTTTTCTGTCCAGCTGAAGTGCAATACAGCTTCTTTCATATTTAGACATTTCCTTTGTTTTAATGTCTGGGGATTTCTTGCTGGTTCACATACGGATTTCTGATGTTGTGGAAGCAGTTTTCCTGGTTTTCTACTTTCTGTTCTCACATCGTTCTCATATCAAGGAACCTAATTTGTGAAACCAAATCTTCTTTGCAAGCGTGGGTATTTCCAGATCAAATGAAAGCAGAAGGTATTTTCCTGGCTGCAAGTACAAAGGAGGTAGAAACAGTCCTTGTCTGTGCATCTGAAACTCTTGGCATGGAAGCGAGGTAGATTCAAGGTTACCTTGAAGTTCAGACTGCTGAGTTTAGGATCATAGACTAAACTACACAGGCTAATAAGGAGGCTGAAGGATGGAGTTATGGAGGATGGATTCTTACCTTCCTGCTTCCTATTTTGAGCCTGGTTTAGGAATTCAGGAGCTCCCATCACTGGAAATCTAAAGAGAACCTGTACGGTACAGAGGCACTGGGATGGTAGATACATGAGTACAGATGTGCAGCAGATCTAACATCCCAGTACACTTGTACAAACCCCAAAGCTCTTAGCAGTAACTGGCTGTATGAAGGAGCAAGAAAGATCTCTAACCTCAGATGGGGCCAGACTTTTCTCTGCTAGTCTCTTAAATAATGTAGGTGTGGCATGACTTAGATTCTACTTGGCTCTTACAGACAAAGACTTAATAGAAAACCTCTCTAAAAGCAAGAAGCCTAAACTGGACCTAGTGTTTGAGGAATGGGATGTAGCTGGTCTTCCATGGTGGTTTTTAGGCAACCTCAGAAGCAATTACAAGTCCAGAAGTAATGGATCAACAGATATTCAGACTAACCAGGTGTGTAGACCTTTTAAATAGGTGCGCTGTATTCTCTTCCTCTCCTCTTTTGGGTTCCAAGTAAATAAAATGTTCTTGTTCTTTCTTTCCCCTTCCCACTCCAGGATTTTCAGCCTCTCCCTTGTGTGTTCCTGTCCCAGCCTTTCACATCAGGTGGTTGGTTACCTTTAGTGTTCTTAAATAAACTAGGTGCTCTCTGAAGGCTGTGTTCAGCCGTTGGAGGTCCTTCTGCACTCCAGAGCAGTGGCTGTTATTTCAGGAGTTGCCCCTCTTCTGGGTTGAAAGTTGTTACGCGGTGCAGATGGCTGTAGCGTGTGTGGCCAGCTGCTGTATGGCCAGCTAGCCAGGGGAGTAAGCATAGTGCTGCTTGCAAAAGGGGGTGAGAGTAGTGAGCTGCCCCATTCTCTCCCAGGGGTGACTGAAGAAGCTGCCCAGAGCTGAGAAGGCTCTTAGTGAGGAAACGGGGAGAGGCATTCGCTGTGGCGAGTGCTGTGGTGCTGGTACTCCTGCTGCTGCTGACTGGAGCTCTAAGTGGTCTCTCCTGTTTCTTCTCCCACAGGACATAGACACTGCCATTGTTTCGGATACTACTGATGACTTGTGGTTCCTCAACGAATGCCCGTCGGATCAGAGCAGTGCTGCAGTCAAGGTGGAAACGGTTGACTGCGAGGAAGTGAAAGAAGGTGACAAAAAGGTACTTCTTCAAACAGCCACAGTGCCTGTGTTCTGCAGGTTGGCCTTTAATTAATTCCATGGAAGTGCAAAATCCTTTGCTTTTCATCTGCCTTTTGGTGCTGTGCTGATTTGGGAGGAGCTAGACCTATAACCATCCAGGGTTTAAAAAATGTTTAGAAAAGGCTGTCACCATTCTATGCACGGGGTGATAGCTTTCCTGTGTAGCCAGTCTGCTTGGGGTTTGGTTTAAATGCATGTATTTTCAAGGCACAAACTTCATTTAAAATTAATTAAAACTTTAGCAGCAACTTCCTTATATTTCTATATTTCTGTACATTCAATGGCTTTTCATTCACTTACAGAAATAGCTTAATTATCATGGCAATTATATGGTCATTTTGGTGTACAGAGCCAGGCGCATCATAAATACAGATTATTGTGCCCCTCTAACCTTTCCATTTTTTCCAGGTAACTGAGGATGCATGTTTGAATGACTTTGAGGATTCTCAGTGCTTAACTGATGACACAGACACAGAAGCTGCTTCTGAGGTAGGCATCCTTTAGTCAGCCTTCCTTGCTTGGAGTGTGCTGCATGCTATAGTTGGAAAAACTTGTCCTACAGCTACTACTGGTTGTGGTGGGGGAAGCTGATTCTTGTGTGGGTTTCAGCAGCCAAAAAAAAGCAAAAAATCAAGCCAAAAAAAGCTTTTTTGTAACCAACGTAAAGGAAGGTAGAGAAGTTGGCTTGGCCTGGTCTGGTTTGTTTTGGATAGGGCTCTGTTAAATTCTAAACTGGATGGGCATTGAGCACTGGCAGCCCATGAATGATCTGACCCACCCAGTCCAAAGACACCGAGTGTCTCTCCTGGCCACAGAGCAGTCCTGGAACTCGAGTGATTTCAGCCACTTTTTGTGGCAATGGGAGAGAATTTACAAGTGCTGTAGCTAGGAGGGATTTTTGACTAGATGAGGGCCCTTGTTTGTACATTCATCCCTTTTGTGCAGGGTAATGTCGTGTCAGCATGGGCAGCTGCTGGCTTTTTACTTATCATTTAACTTGTCCCTTCACACACTCGGGAACTGAATGAAGATTAGGCCCTCAGTTTCCAGCATGGTCAGTCTAATGCTATATGAAGTTAGCATTAACCATATCCATGCATGTTTTAAAAAGGTTAATTCTGTATTGTCCTCTGAAAGGAAATTTGCAGTATAGTCCTTGGTAGAGATTCAGAAATCTAAAGTAGGCACTTTGTAATGACTGAAGTGAAGTGCTTATACTCCAAAAAATTTTTGAAAGCCTTTATGGCCTTTGTCAGGAGGAGAGCCTGTGTACCTGCTGGTATAATGTCTTTGCCCTTGCAGTGCCTCTCTAAGGACAGAGCACAGCTCTTTTCCCTGTTTAAATGAAAAAACAAGGTGGAAAGAGAGAATAAGCAGTAATTACTGGGTTGTCACACCTCACCACTACCCCATTCCTCTTCTGAATTCCCTCATGACAGATACTGAGGGACATCAAATTTGTGTTCTTTCATCTGTCTTTTTTTTTCCCCAGTCCTGCAGGGGGAACCTTCTGAGGTTTTGTTGTAAATCAGCAGAAGTGTATCATCATGATACTCTTTGCAGCTGATGGCACCAACATTTTTTAGCATTATTTTTTAGACTGTGCATACTTGACAAATCAAGATGTCCCTGGCATTGGGCAGTTGAATCATAGCTCTGAACTTGGGCAGCTCTTGCCCTTGCTGTGTGGGGTAATCAAGTAAGCTGTTGAATCTGTACAACTAAGTGATTAGTGAGTCTGGGAAATATATTCCTGACTTGATTCCAGGAGCTCTACCCTTGAATTTAGAGATACTAAAAATTCAATAAACTGCATAGCTGGAGAACATTGTATTCTGCTGGAGTGCTGAAGGCTGGGAGGAAGGAAGGGCAGATTTTAATGCTTAAAGAGATCTGTAGAATACACAGGGGCAGTCAAATTCTCTTTCGGCTTTCTGAGGTGCTGATAATCCAACTACCAATCGTGCATTCACAGGCTTATACGAGGTAATAAATGTCTTTTTTTGATGAAGCTTCTTTGCCCCTTTTCCTACGTAGAGGAAACGAGTTGTATGCAAGAATACACTAACTTGCTGCTGTTTTTGTCTGCCTCAATCATTCCTCAGGACTGCTGGCAATGCACCAAATGCAAGAAGTTTAACTCTCCAGGCAAACGGTACTGTTACCGCTGCTGGGCCCTACGGAAGGACTGGTACTCAGATTGTCCCAAACTGGCTCATTCTCTTTCTCTGTCCAACATTGATGCTATGCAAAACAAAAATGATGATGAAGGGATAGACGTCCCAGACTGCCGAAGGACTATTTCTGCTCCCGTTGGCCAACCCAAAGACCTGTACGTGGTCGAAAACAAATCACTTATAGATCCCCGCAGCTCTATTGAGTCTTTGGATTTGGCACAAGAATGTGAAAGGAAGGAGTCTCTGTTGCATTTCACCGAGCATAAAAAGGAGGAAGAAATACAGTCTTTAGAGAGTATTAAAAAATTACTGAATCCTTGCTTCTTATGCCATCACAGACCACGGGATGGGAATATTGTCCATGGAAGAACTGCTCACCTTGTGGCCTGTTTCAAGTGTGCAAAGATGCTGAAGAAAAAGAGATCGCCTTGCCCAGTGTGCAGGAAAGAGATTGAGATGGTGATCAGGATCTTTATGGGGTAGTTGTGCCAGTTCAGGCCTTCTCCACGAGAAGATAGCATCCAGGTTTTCTTGCACTCACACAAACCCTAACTTCACAGCTCGGCTGATGAATACCAAAGAGAATTAAGATTCAAATCTGACCAAGAACACTGAGGAATTCTCTGCATTAAATGAAGCAGCATCTACTTTTCGATGTCCATTTAAATTAAAGCCAGCAGGGAGCGACCAGCACGTCGGTGTCAATGCCCTAGCTTTGCAATTGTCTAAATCTTCTAATTTCAGCTCAGTGGTGTCACTGGGATTCTCTGTTCTGACAACTGGTCCTTGCAGAAAGCAAGTTTAGCAAAGAGTTGTAACTTTGGCTGTTGGAGTGGTGGTCTCCAGTAAGTTAAACCCTGCACAATGCCTTCTAAGGGGGGAATCTGTGTCTGAGAGATATATATACACTCATGCAGGGGTGGCAGGGAAGGGTAGACCAAGGTGTTTTCGATTTAGATAAGCCATTTCTCCAAGGATCAGTTCTTCTGAATAACCTGGTTTCTGAAATTTTTTTTTTGTTTAATGTAGGTTTGTTAGCAAAGGTGAAGGTTGCTCCTAGACTTAAGTACTCCCAAAGTTTTATAATTTTCTCCACTGATTTGCTTTCCCTGTGATTTAACACTTCAAATCTGTTTGCAGCATTTACATTGTCCTTCAGAGCTATGCAGGGTTGCTCTACTGGCTATTAGAACTCAGTTGGAACTTGCAGTTTAAAAACATCTAACCTGTTTCTGACATCATATCCTAGAGTGTGCTTAGACCTTCCTCAGCCTTCCTGTTCTCCAGGGCTTTGGAGGGCCTCATCATGCAGCAAGAGCAATAATGCCTTCACCTTTCAGGTACACAGGCATTTGAATTCAGGACAGCATGTAGAATAAACCCCGTTTTCTCATGCTATCTGTAATTCCCTCTCTGATCTAGGAAGTACAACCTGAAGATAGAAAAAAAAAAAAAAAGAAGATAGTGCTCATACCTTGGTCCTTCTCGAGGCTGTTTTCCACACTCCTTGTGCTGGTCCAGCCCTAGCAGGTCAGGCGTGCAGTGGGAAGCCCCAGAACCTGCCCAGCAGAAGGTCCCAGCAAACTGCGATGTCAAAGTTGTTTCTCTGCAAAGATACCAGAGTAGGTGCTATATGCAATCGCCCATCACTGCCAAAAGTCAGTTCCACTTTATATTTTGCATAGTATTGTGATTATTTCCATGTTGGCTGTAATTTAGGCTATTATTGTTGGCTGTTATTTACAGTTGTGTTTTAAAAATCAGGGGATAACAGTCTGGTGTTTCGGTGCACTAGCTGTAAGTCCATGGGAATCAATCCACATGGAAAAGCTGACTTATTGCTCCTTTAGCTAAAGGGCTGTTAAATTGCTGGTGATGCACTTTAATCATGCCAAGATCAGCAGCCTGGGATCACAGAAGGGAGTCCCCGCCGGGTATTTTCTTCCCTTTTCAGGTAGTTTCTTTCCTTTTAAGTGTCTTGGGCTCAGCAGGGTGCGTTGTGGCACTTTGTGGCACTTCTGAATACTGTGAATTCCCCCTCGCCCTGATTGCTTCTAAAAACTAAATGTTTTGCTTAAAAGCAGTTGTACTGAATTGTTCAGATCTGGCCGCACTGAAAAGCATGTAATTTGTGTTGACAAAAAAAAAGTCACGAGAGTTTAAGTTCCAGTACTAGGGTTGAATATACCTACCAAAATCCTACTGAGATCTGTGTGCAGCTTCCATTATTAAATGAGAATTGTTGTCAGTGCGGCAGTTTGTGATAAAGAGCTCATCCACAGGATAACCCTCAGTGTAACGATCTTTGTATCTGTGACTTCTTGTTCAGTATAACCAGAGTGTTTACAACCTGCATTTGTCAAGTTCTTATTTCTTTTTTAACTGAAATAGTTAGCGGATATCACAATGTTACAGTTGATTTTCCTTCCTGTAGAAGAATAAGCTATTGCAGTGCCAGCACATTGTGTGGAGCTGTAACTGCCCAGGTTGTGGCTGGGGTTTGGAGGAGGGAGGGGGGTTGGTGCAGGAGAAAGGGAAAAGAATGTTTTATTGCTTTAACTTAAGTCTAAGTCTAAATAAGTAGCAATTTAGCAAGAACTGCTCTTCTGGCACTTTGTAGGAAGTGCAGACTTGAGGTATGGGTTAGAGAACTAGCTCGAAGCACTCGGCTGCAATACTTACGTGTTGGCGCAGAGGAGATGTTGGCCAGGCAGTGCTGTTGCTTCCCTTTTGTACAGACGCAGCAGTTAACGTGGAGTCCTCATTCAGAAACCCATTTTCTGGAGGAGCTGAGCATTTACCCAAGATGAGAGTGAACGCACGTCCTCTGAACACATCACTGGTGTCTCATAGCGGATGACAGTTCTCTCTTACAGTAGTTTTACTATGAAGTGCAATATGAGAGCAGAGGTCCTTGGTAATCGTTAGCAGTCGTTGCTGAATATCTGTTAGGAGAAGTGTTGAGCGCAGCTGTCTTTCAATGCCCAGACTAAGAAGGTTTCTCTCTTTCACTCCTTTTTTTCCTTCAGTGACATTGGTTGCTGTTCCTCAGGAACCTGCTGAAGTCAGGGTACCTGTAGGTCAGGTTTCATTTAGTAGATCCTTCAGCTTTTCAGCCAGAAGTTTTGGCATCAGTTATCCCCAGAACCAGCAGATTTCTTACTTGGGTGGGTATTTAATTACAGCATGGGAACCATGAAGCTTGCAACTGTATAGTGCTGCTCAGCACATTATAGTGCTCTGCAGTGAGAAACCATAACTATATGTAAACTCTCTATTGGCAGCCAGAGGTACACACGTTGCATTGACTCCTGAAAGTCCTTCCAGTTGAAGTGCCTCTTAGTTACTCTCAGTGACTCGTTTACTGACATGCACAGCCTTTTCTTCAGCTCTCTTCAAAAGTCTCAGTGTCCCTCCTCTGCTGAGATGTGTTACCGAGCCAATTTACCCTAAACAAAGCCGCTACACAAGTTACAAAGATCCTTTGGAGCAGCCCCCCAGAGTGGTTATTTCCTCTGAACTGTGGGTGTTTCCACAAAGACAGCAATGAACTTTCTGCCTGTGTTATGTATTTATTACGGTGCATGACTGATGGAAGCCGTGATGCAGCTTGCCAGGGTCTGCTCCATCCTTCTGCGTCCAGCATAGGTTGTATCTGCCACTGAGAAGCTGTCCTTGCAGAGAAAAAGCAGCTGTTGGACAAGTGGAAATGGAGTGGAAACTGAGTGTCTCAAAACCCATCAGGGTAGCTTGCTTTTGCCTCCTCACACTCTGCCTGTTCTGAGCTTCATCTTCCAGTCCTGGAAGAAAAAACAAAATGCTCTCATTAGAGGCCTTCAGTGAAGGCTGATCATTTCTGAAGGTGCCATGATTAAGCGATCGAAGAGCAAGCCAGGGCACTGGTCTCTCTTCTGTCGTTGTCCATAAGCTGAGCAAGGAACTCCTCAAGTCCTATGCATGCTCTTTGGCCACCTGGACCTCAGCAAGCAGCATCAGGAACCTTGAAAAGGAGATACTGCAAGGCTGTCCTATCAAGAGCAAGAATGAGACCCACAAATGATAGAGGGGCGATTTGGAACAGCTCCAGAAGCACAGATGAGTCTCCAGCTCCTAGAAGACATAACCACCTTAGAGGATCAGATACATAAGAAGGCAGGAACATGTTGTACCTCTGGCAAAGATAAAAAGACTCGCTGTTCTGCAAAGAGCAATTGCCTACTGACTCTCCCCCCCACCCTTTCCTGCAGCCCCTTGTTCCCAGATACATTTTTCTTGTTTAGAACAACTCTGCGTCTCCCTGTACACTCACTCAGCCACTGCAGGAACAAGCAGGAGCACTCGCTAAACAACATCTGTGTGTTTGCACTATTTAAAAAAGGCACGTATCACAGGATCGACGACTTGGGTTTGTGTCCTGCACGTAATGAATTTAATTAAATTGAGCGCATTCTATGGTAACATAGGTTTATTTTTTCATTTGTACTGCGTTTCGGGAAAAACTTTTTAAGTAAAGGTGTGTTACCAGTTCAGCAGCCTGTGATCGTCCTGTGTGTCTGCCTTTCCAGGGAGGGGGAGGCCTCCCATCCCTCCCAGCATGGGTCTGCCTGGCAGCTGGGAGGGGAGGCTCTAGCACAAACCTGTGTGTTGGCAAAAGCCAGCAGGAGTGGTGGCAGGGGAAGGGATTAAGCATCATCTCCTGAGCCAGCTTGTGTTGTTTTCAAGCTGGTTTCCCAGTCCCATGGCCACCGGCAGCAGTAGCCACTGCCCAGGAGGGGCAGCCACCCCGTCGTTTGCTTGTGGTAGTGCCAGGCGGTGGCTTAGTCCTTCTCCAGCTGTTTTTAAACGCTGTTTGCTTTGCCTTGGGCTGGAAGCAGGGCTGGGGAAGGCAGCGTGCACCCGCTGCGCCCCGTTCTGCTGAGCTCCCCGGGCAGGCGGCTCACTAGAGGGCACCCGCTGGCCCTGCGTGGCACAGAGCGGGGTGCTGGAAGTTGCCTTGCTGCTCTCATCTTACCTCTGGGCTGTACGTACGCAGCCTCCACAGCTGGTGTAAATAGGTTGCACTGAGGGACATGAGTCCCATCGTTGGGGTTTGGCTTTCCTGGTTTGCCTCTGGGTTTACGGGGCTGGCTGGGGAGCAGCAGGGAGGGAGACAGATGTAGCTGTGTTTAGGAGACAGCGATGCTCTGCCTCAGAGAGGAGCAGAGCCCCGGTGCCCACCAAGGACTTGTGCTTCCCCTCACAGCACCAGAGACATCCCCAGAGCGCAGCATCCTCTAGTTCAGCCAGCAGTAAATCAGGAAGGATTATCTACCGGCGTGATTTAATGAGATGCTTTAAATGGCATGTAAATGTTTGCATATTGCTTTGAGCGTGGGAACAGCCTTACAAGTGCTACCTATTGTTATTGTGCTTTGGAAACCTTGTTCTCCTTAATATCACAAAGAAGAACGCGTGAGCAAGCTGGTTAACTGGCTACAAGCCTCCTCTTACTGCTGTTAGCAGCGGATTGTAACCCACGCCGACACAGCCCTTGGAGCCCTGGGTGGTATTTGCTATAAATCATCATTTCATCCCGAGCAAGCACCCTTACCTCTGATCCTTGCTTGCAGAACTGTGCTTTCTGCTCATACCTAGAAACACAACACCTTGCAGTCAGGCCTTAAAACTATAAAAAACCCCCCAAAACAGCTGAATGCACAGAGAATGCATCGCTCAAGTGCAGCCCTACAGATGCCAGGGCAGCAAGCTGGTGCCCGCCCTTGCTGGAAGGGGATATTTTATTTATATCATCTCCTTGGTGACTTTATCTGGACTTAATGTCCTATAGGTGCCACTTTTATCTGTCTTCTCCCCCCTTAACCTTGTTTCTGTAATCGCTGTGCCCAAATTAAATATTTACTGTTTGTACTCATGAGCCTCCCAGTTCCCTTCCACTTTCAATTAAAGATTTACTAGGTGGGCATCAGCACTTCTGCAAGGCCAACAAACCAGCCCCCCCTCGTTAGATTTTTAAGTGCTTCGTTATCATAGTTCAGCAGAGCACACCATAAATTAGATCTAAAACCCACCAGCCCACACACGCTCACCCAGCAGCGCCTGGCTTCATCCCTGTAAGGCTGAGCCCAAAAGCAGCAGGGTGGGAGGACCAAGATGGGCAAAGACGTGTGTCTGGAGGGGTCTCCAGGCTCTGGCTTCCCTCAGGATGCTGGATGGCGTGGGGACAGCTGGGGACAGCCCTGTGGCAGGGACACGGCGATGCTGGGCTGCACTGGGCAGGGCTGGGGGGTCAGGCACTGCTCCCACCACAGCTCTGGTCTGTTTGAGACACAGAGGATGGGGATCTGCCAGGCAGAGCCAGTACCCATCCTCAGGGCACGGCAGAGAGGGCAGCTTACTGCAAACCAGGGACTTTCTCATCACTCTGCTGTAATAGTTATAATTAACCAACTTTTTAGATCAATATTTTATTGGGAAGGTTGCTGGGGTAATTCACGCTTCGAGCATCTTCCCTCCACGCGAGCGAAGCCCAGGCTATTAGGAATAATGAACTTTTTGCTAGTTACCTTTAGTGAGCTAATAAATCTTTAATGCTAGCTGGAAATTTAATAAGGGAAATTTAGGTGGTGACCTCGAAACTTACAGAAAAAGGTGAGGGAAGCAGAGGGGGCCAAGCAGGAGGAACAGAGCGGCAGGCGAGCTGCTGAGCCAAGACCCCATCAGCTCCTGGCCCTTCCTCAGCTGCCGGGCACTACCACAACACACACTGCATTTTATTTCCAAGCAGGACAGAAAATGCTTTTACTCCCTACTTTTTCCCCCCCACCACCACCCTGGGCTTTTTGGGAGCTCAGCATCCCCAGCCTCCCCCCCCAAAGCAGCCGTTTCCCCCCCTTGTCAGCAGCCAAGCGGCTGTCGGGGACCTGCATTATTTATCTGCTTGGTAACATTTACTGGGATCTAGTGTTTAATAACTGTCTCTCCAATATATCTTTTCTTAATCCCCTCAGATCTGTCGCTGTGGCAATTTTAAATATTTATCAACACAGTTTGTGTGTTTACTGTTAAGGTTGCAATTTTCTTGTAATTAAAGATTTACGAGACACCGCTCAAGATTTAGAAAGGGTTGGCAAAGATCAAAGCTGTTCGGTATTCACACTGGAAACCACCAGCTCCCCGCAGGCTTTCCGCAGGACCCCGATACGTGGGTAGCAGTGCCGACCCCCCCCTTTATATTTGGTTATTTTTGCTCTTGCTTTTAACCATTTTCGCTGACTCTCATTGCAGAGGGGGGGGATTTTGCCCCCCTCCACATCTCCCCATCTCTTGCTGACACAGCTGAGTCCCTGCCAAAACCTCACATTCCTCGGGGCTTCCTCCAGCCCTGGGCAGAGCCCCCCCCACCACAACCTCTGGCTCTGCTTGCCCCACAACAACCCCACCGGCTCTGGCACTCGCCTCCTGCTCCTGCCACCACTGAGCTGGGCTCTGGCTTGTTACTCCCTATTAATATTCATCCCCCATCAGCACAAGCCCTGCCTGCCTTTCCCCTACTCTCTTCCCATTTAGCCACATGCAGATCCAAAATCAATTCTTCCCCTACTTAATTAAGATGTAATAAGGTTCCAGGACAACTCAGGAGCAGTGAGGGTACCAGGGGTGCCCCACGCATCCCCCTGGGAGCAGACCCCAGGGTGGGAGCAGGGTGCTCTGCCCCTTGCCCTGGGATGGCCACGGCCCCCCCCCGCACCCTCCCTTGCCATGGGGTCAGACCCCAAACACCCCAAAGTGCCGCCCAGGCAGCACGAGCAGAGCTGGTGGCCAGCAGCGAGCACCCATCTCTCACCAGGACCTGCAGCATCCACGGTCCAGTGGCACCACTCATGTCTCCTGCAACACTGCTGCACATCCCCAAGTCCTCACTCCTCCAGAGACCCCCCGAGTTGTGGGACGAAGGGAGCTGGGGATGCAGAGAGGGACAGGGAGAGCTGTGAGCAGCCAGCCAGAGCTGGGACAGAAAAGTCAGTGCTTTTGTAGCCTCAGACATCTCCGAACTGACCCTGTGCCGCCCCTCCTGCCCCGCTGCTTCCCATCAGCCTGATTTCAGCCTCGATTGCCCACTTGAACACAGCTGAATGCATTCACCGGGGCTGGCCGGGCTGACCTAGCAGGGGCCAGGAGCTGCTTCAGCTCTGAAGGGCTGGGAAAGGCAACGGGAGATAAATGAGCTGCAATCAGTTCTCTGTGCCTCCTGCCTTCGCTTCTTCCTCCTTTTGTTGGTGACTTCTGGATGGAAAGGCCAAAGGAGTGCTTGTCTCCTGACCCCAGCGTGTGCTTGGAAGGGGAAAAGGGACCATAAGTCCCTAAGCAGCTCCCTGCCTCAGTTTCCCCACCTGTAGATCAGCGGTAAAGGAGGGAGGGGGAGAAGTGACGAAGTGTTTGGAAGGAGAGCTGCTTGCCGTGGAGATTGACAGGTAGATTTTCCTAAAGGTTTTGAAAGCTGCACCTGCTTCATCCTAACGGCATCATGCATATGGATAACACGGCTGACACTTCCCAGGGAGGGCGGGGGGTTTAATTTAAGTTGTTTTTGAGGAAGTGCTGGAGAGAGGAGGGGAGGCTGCTTTGCTTCTCTAACAAACTAATAAATACGTGCCTGTTGCTCTCCTCCCAGAGCCTGAAAGCCTTTGGTGCAGGCAGGGAGACAGCCAGCCCGGTAGCCAACCTGGTAGCCAGCGATGGGTGCTGACAATGGGGCATCTCCACCGTGGGGCCCTCTGCAAAAGAAGGACACAATGATGGAGCCACTCCAAAAACTGGTTTATTAGGTGCTTAAAATAGAGCCTGGCACACAATGTTCTCGGTTGGCTTCGTTGAGAGCAGCTCAGTTGCGTGTGAGATCCACGATGCTGTTTGCACTGAGAAAGAGGAGGAGGAGGGGGGGTAGAGGGCAGAAGGAGGAGTGAGGACTTTTACTGCTCTCCTCAAAGTGAAGGTAATTAAAAAAAAAAAAAGGAGAAATTAAACCTGACAAGCAGCTAAGGAAGAGTGGTTTATGAGTGGCGGGGCTGGCAGCAGCCAGGAGTGATGTCGGGTGCAGACTAAAGAGCCCTCTGGTCAAGAGCATCCCGGGTCGGACACTCCTTTCCCCCTTTCCGAAGCATCTCTGACCCCTCCATGTCCTTGCTCTCAGGGCTGGGAGATGAGACCCCGCAGAGCGACCCTGCCTCGGCACCTGGGGTTCTGCTCCCCCCTAAAGGGAACTTAAGGTTCAATTAGATTTTGCTGTGCCTAAAAAGCCCCGTCCCCCCTGCCTGGCCCCCAAAATAACCCTCGTGTGCACCCACAAAGCCTCCCCCAGTGCAGAACCCACCCTCCAGGCAGGGGACGAGCTGTAAGTCCCGACCACGAGCCCTGTAAGACTTCGTGGTCGCTATAATTCACCCAGCAAAGTTCATTTTTGGGCCGATGCCTCCTGATGAGGGTGAAAGTGCTGCGGGGCTGGTCCAAGGCGCTGGGCTCTCCCCTGCCCCCTCCAGCGAGGGCTGGCCCCAGGTCACCCGCCTGCCTTGGCTGTGGGCTCCGCAGGAGGAAGGGGCTCAGCAGACAGGACTTTGTCCCCCTGGATGACAGACAGGGGATGGTGCTGGTGGGGCTCTGCCTGCAGCTGCTCCAGCTCCACGTGCCCCGTCCAGGCTTGGGCACAGGGGATGGTTGATGGAGCGTTTCCTCCAGCGCCGTGCCCAGGAAAAGCTCGTTGGGGCTTTAATAATAAATAACAACAACAATAAATAGTGGATGAGGCACCTACGGTGCTCCCAGCTGGTGTCCTCGGAGGAAGGGAGGGGGATAGGAGCGGTTCACAGCAAAGCTCCTGTTTTGGGGCAGGGGGAAGGGATTTTGCCACCCCCCTCCCACGCTGCAGCACCCACCCGGGGGCACTGGGTGTGGGGGGACCCACTGGGAAGCAAGTCCTGCAGCGATGGGTGCCTCTGAATGCGATGCACAGAGCTCCTCGGGCTGCTCCGGTTTCAAAGGAAATCAAATTAATTGCCTGTATCTTGCATTTTAATCTCTGGTTCGCAGGCATCGCCTTTAGATGCGAGCAGACAATCCCGGCAGCGGCTGAACCTTCGCCTCCTGTCCCAGCGGCAGCCACCATAACCGTGATCAAAGAGGCTTTTTCTCCACACCTACAAAATTCCAGCCTTCGAGGGGCTCGGGCCTTGCTTTGTTTGGGAGCTGGTGATGGGTTTCGGGCAGCGGAGGGGACGGGAGGTGCAGGCGCTGCCCAGGGCTCAGCCCGCGCATCGCAGGGACGAGCGGGAGTAAATCAGGGCCGTGTTTACACCGGGGAAACTCCTCAGCAACTATTTCCACGTGTTCCAGCAGCGATTTAGCTGAACCACAGGGAATATATTTTGCATTTACGTTTCCCTGCTGTACAAAAGGCAGAGGAAGGCTGTTTCAAGCCCTGAGCCTGCAAACACTGACAGTCGCGGGGCTGGAGCTCTGCAGCTGAATATTCAAAGTGGATCCTGACTCTCAGCGAAGTATTTAAGCCTGCACTTAACTGGCAGCTTGTGCTTAGGGCACCTGGAGATCTCGCTGGGTCCTGAGCACGTGCTGAAGTGCTCTGGTGAGCCGTGATGGTGTGATGGGGCCGTGGAGAGCCATCATCCTCCGAAACAATCACCCGGCGAAGGCACAGGAGCTGTTTTGGTGCCTGGCTGAGCGTGGAGCTTATCCCGCGGGGAACCCTCTCACCTTGGCTGGAAGATGAATGAGGAGCTCAAACAGCTTTTGACTGTGTCGAGGATTTCTGGTCCCTTCGACGCCCCGTGCACGCAGTGACTGCGCCGGCACAACCAGCTTCACCCAAGCGTGCACCACGTCCACGCAGAGACACAACCTCCTGGGGTACCTGCACCCCATGACACCCATCAGCCCCCCAGGGCTGCCTGGGGTGTTTTTTCCGGGGCTTTCCCACGGAAGGACCCCCAGGCGAGGGGCCAGCTGGGCTCTGGACGCACCCACACCCACCCCACGGGCTGCACCAGGGTCTCTTGGGGCTGCGTGTGTGTTGGTAAAGGCACGTTTTGTTCAGGACTGCAGCTAAACCAACCCCAAAATCCTCACCGCTGACAAGCAGGGGTCAGGTTTAGGCCCAGGCAAAGGCTTGGTCATGTTAACCAGGGAGGGGGAGATCTCCGGCAGCATCAGCGCGGCCTCGCTGCTTTGGGTTTGCGGAGTCCCTTGGTTTGGCACAACCCGGGGGCTGGTGCCCCCCACCGCTCCCTTTCCCTTGTGATTTTAATGAACTATCTGAGAAAGCAGCAGTGACAGCGCAGGTTTTGTGTCCTCCCCTTCACAGCAATGCACGGGGTGCGTGCGGGGCTGGTGTCACCCAAGGACGGTCCCGGAGAGCCCCCGGCCCCCCTGCACCCAAAGCAAGGGACTCCCACCCCACAGCCCTCCAGCTGCACACCACTGTCCAAACACTTTCCTTTTTTCCTTTTTTAATACAAAAACAGAAAAGCAAGAACTTCATTCCCCCCACCCCGACTTTTCTTCCCATTTCTCCTCTTTTTTTTTTTTTTTCCTTTAACATTACCCACAAAAGTTTACAAAATACCCTTGAGATCACACTTGCAGGATCCAGTCAACCCCAGCAGAAGCTGGCCAGCCCTGCAGGGATGCCAACTAAGAGATGTGTCACCATCGTAATTTCAGTTTCTTTTCCCCCAAAGTCCTCTTCTTCCCCCTCCGCCTCCCTCTATCCAACAGCAGCGAGCAAACGGGGCGGTGGGAAGGTGCTGGGGGTGGGTTTGTGGCTGATTATCTGAGTGCTCAAAAAAAAAAACCCCACCCCACAAAAGGACACGTATCCCAAAGGGCAAGGCCTTTTTTTTTATATTTCCAAACCAGGGACCATCCAGCAAAGGAGCTGACACCACTGGGGTGTCTCGTGGTGCCAGGGGCACGTGGGGAAGGAGAGATCTGCTGATCATCTGTATGGCTCTTCAATTGCTCGAGGCATCGTCCCCCTTGGGCTCGGGCCCCTCTGAGCCCTCCCGGCTGCCCGGTGGGTGCTTTTGGGAGCCACACACCCATCCAGACACTACACATGGGTCCAGACCCTGCCAGGACCGTGAAGAGGCTCTGCAAGCCCCGTGGCCAGCTCTGCTCCTCTCCATCTGCCACGCACCGCTTTGACTCGTGGTCAAGTCCATGAAATTCCTTTTTTTTCTGTCCAGTTTTGTAGTTTAGTTATTTTTTTTTGGTAAAAAATAGTTTCTCCCTCCCCACCCCAAACCACCCCACCCCACGGTCAGCCTTCAGCAGTCCAGGGGGGCTGCTTGCACCTCCACGGCCAGGAGCTGCCCCCCATGCTGCCCCCGAGCCCAGGGCTGGGCAAGGGGGGGATAGACCACACGCACGGCCGTGGCACCCCAGAGCAGCTCCCCGGCCCTCCTGGGCTCTGCCCTGACACCATAGCGAGCTACGAGGCTGGCGGTGAGAAGCAGGAGGCAGAGGACCAGCACCGTCAGGAGGCTCTGCCTGCCCTCCAGGAGCTGGTAGCCATGGGCAGCCTCTTTAGTCCTGGCGTTCACACAAGCCACCTTGGCCTGCAAGTCTACAAAGGCCACGTGGAGGCAAGCCCAGTAGTCCGTGTTCTGGTGGAGCCGGGTGATGTTGTACATGTGGGTCCCCATGGGAATCCGGGCCACATTGGTCGTGTCCAAGTTGGAGCTAAGCAAGAAGTTGGACCAGGTGAGGTTGGAGGAGACGGTGTTGAGATGAGGCTTCCAGGCAACCAGGATGTGATAGGCCTGGACATCTGCCACCACCAGCTCCAGGCTGTCCTCACTGAGCGGAAAGGAGTGGTTGACCACCACGCTGACGCTCTTGGTGTCTGCCCCAAGGAGGTTGTGAGCCACGCAGGTGTACAGCCCAGCCTCCCGAGCCAAGATCCCATGAATCTCCAGTGTCCCTTCGGGGTGCACCTTGTACCGCCCATCTTCCGTGTAGGGGATCAGCTTCACCCCTGAAGGGATGACCCAGTAGATCTCTGGGTCTGGCTCTGCCAGAGCTCGGCAATGCAAGGAGACATTGTCACCGTCTGCCACCTCTAAGTGGGAGGGGAAGCTCTTGGTGGAGATGAGAGGCAGGCACCGGTCCGTCATCTCCCGGAAGGGGACATCCCGAATGTGCCTCCTCTTGAGGTCGGGGGGCTCGGCGCACAGCGTGGACTGGGGTTCGATGAAGCGGATGTGGTTCTCCGTGCTGTTGACCCAGCGGATGACGCAGTCGCAGCGGATGGGGTTGCTGTGGAAGCTGATCTCCTGCAGGTTGGGCAGGGACTCGACCGTCTGCTTATGCAAGGCACTTAGGGCGTTGTTGTTGAGCATGAGGGTTTCCAGTTGGGGAAGGTGGTGAAACGCGTTGGGGTGGATAAAGGACAGCTTAGGGTTGTTGGTCACGTCTAGCTTGGTCAGCTCGGGGAGGTTGATCAAGGCAAACTTGTCTATGGACACCAGCTCCTCCATGTTGTTGAGCCCCAGCTCTTTGAGGTGCAGCATGTTTGTGAAGTCGCTTTGCCTGACCCTCTGCAATGGGTTTTTGTTCAGATCCAAGAACTTAAGGCCAGGAACTTGCTGCAGCGCCCGCTTGGGGACATTCATGAGCTTGTTGTCATAGAAGGAGAGGCTCTCCAGGCTCCGCAGCCCTTCCAGCGCATAGTCCGAGATCTCCCTCAGGTGCATCCCAGCCAAAACCAAGCTCCGCAGGTTCGACAGGGGCCTAAAATTCATATCCAAGATCGCATCCACCCTGTTGCCTCCGATCATGAGGATCTCGAGGCTGGGGAGCATCTGGAACCAGCGGCTGTCGACCGTCCTCAGCAGGTTGGAGTTGAGGTGGAGGCGCAGCAGGCTGCTGAGGCCAGAGAAGGCGCGGGGAGCGATCCTGTGGAGCTGGTTGTGGTTCAGGTAGAGCTCCTGCAGGTTGCCCAGCCCGGGGAAGCTGCCGTCGGGCAGCTCAGACAGCTGGTTCTCCTCCAGGTGCAAGCTGAGCAGCTGGGGCATGCTCTTCAGGCCAAAGTCCCAGACATCGGAGAAGCTGTTCTGCGACAGGTCCAGCTCCGAGAGGTTTCTGAGATAGTCCAGCTCACTCTGCTCCAGCCTGGCGATATTGTTGCTTTGCAAGAGCAGGGTCTGGGTCCCCTCTGGCAGGTCTTCGGGCACGGCGGAGATGAACAGGTCATTGCAGTCCACCGTGGCAGCCTCCCGGTACACGGAGCGGGGGGTGTACCACGGCCTGATCTGGCAGACGCACTGCGGTGGGCATTTGACCTTCCAGGGCACGATGGGGATGGCGGTGGCGGCCACCACGCAGAGCAGAAGCGAGCTGGTTTGGAAGCGTTTCATTTTCGGCTGGTGGGACTGGCTTCCTCCCAGGCAGGAAAGGCTCATGGGGGGCATCCAGAGCGGGGCATGGGGCGACAGTCGAGTGGGGACAGCATCCGTGGGAGGAGATGCTCCATGCGAGCCCCTGGCACCGATCAGCCCCTGCTGCCAGCTGCCCTGCCGGGTCCCCACCGAGAGCACATAACACCCGTGACCAGGGCTGGTGCCTTCAGTCACAGCTTTGCCTTTTCTTCCTCCCCAAGTGATTCATTTTTGCACTTGGCTGCATCTTTCGGGTTCCTCCTCAAGGTCATTCCTGAAAGAGAAAAAGTCATGTTAGAAGAGACCACACACATGATGGCCAAGTGTGTCAGCTTCAGGACAGACTGATGTGTCCATTTAATCTGCTTTATATCCATGGCATTAACTGTGCCCTCCCATCCCAAGAGGTTTTCGGTATAATTAGCCCACAGATGCTCTGCCCAAGGCCACCAGCAGCCCGTGGACCAAAGGCTTTTCCCTGAGCAGAGCCAGGGCTGCAGGTGCTGGGAAGAGAAAGTCTCTATGGGGGCAGCTTTCCCGTGGGCTCTCAGGACTCTGCTTTCTGCCCCTTGTCCCCCCCAGCACCGAGCACCCACATCCAGGAGCTCCCAGCCCTATTTGCAGACCCTGATGTGTTTTTCCTTGGTGGGCTCATGGAGGAAACATGCTCCTAAGCACAGACCTGTCTCTTGGCATCTCCAGCAGGAGCCCTGGAGCAGCACAGGGACCGCGGGCTCAGAGCCGTTTGCTTTGCTCAGGGATGGGTTATCCCAGACCCATCTCAGCCCTTTTCCTTCTACACCAGCAGAGCAGCGAGAACACCCACCTCTGCCCAAGCTTGGGCCTCAGGGTTTAATGGAGCTGATGATACTCCCCTCCAGGACAAAGCCCCCCAGATCCCTCCCAGCTCCTTTTAAAGCACTGGCTCAGGGTGGGGGCAATTTCCTGGGGGCAGGAAACCCTGATTGGGCTCATTAGAAGCTCCTGGGGGAATGCAGAAGCCCCTTGACCCCCTCCATGCTGGGTGTGACCTTGGCCTCAGCTCCTCGCCTTGCACCCTTTATGGGGAATAAGGGTCGGGGTTCCTCGGTGGGGTGTTCGGCGAGGGGCTGGGGTGGGCACGAGCCCCCCGGCACCTCCCTGCCCCTCTCCCCGGCCGGCCGCGGGGTTCGGAGGAGCCGGAGCCTCCCACCACCCCACCTTTGATTTTGTGATTTGCTACAGCCCTCCTGCCCCACGCTGACACAAATCAAACCAAGCCCCAAAGCTTCTCCCCATCTTAAAAGACTCTGACACAGCAGGAAAACCATTAAAAAGCTGCAAGAGTGAGAGCAGAAAGTTTCTCTCCACGCAGCTCTATTTTATCGCCCCTGGTTCTCCCTGGAAAGAGCTTCCAACCCAAGTTGATTCAGCACCGACTCATCCAAGCCTTGCGCCAGGATTAATCCCGCGCGCTTCCCTTCTGGCCTTCTGCGAGGGCATCGGCTTTTAAACCACCTCCCGGAGCAACAGCATTAAAGCAGACGAAGGCTGGATTGATTTCTGCATCCTTCTGCTGGACCCTCATCTTTCTTTTTAAGTGCACAAGCATCTCTGTGACTATAAATCTCTCCGGCCATTAAAATACTACAGAATCTTTTCTCCTTAAAAAAAAATAATACGGAGGAATATATTTTTTTTATTTCTTTAAGGCCATGAAGAAGAGCCCAGAAAAAGCACCTTGTTTCAAGCTCTGTCATCAGAGAATGAGGTCGGGAGTGGGAGATGAGATGGGGAGCGCAGGAGAGACGGGGTGCGCGGCGCCGGGGCGAGGGGAGCGCGGCTGCAAGAGCAGGCAGTAGAAACGCAGGGAAAGGGAAAAAAAAAGAAAATAGAAAAGCAACGAGAATGAGAATTGATGAGGCACAGAGAAGGGAAGAGTCTTTTCATCAGCAAGTTTGCTGGATGAAGCCAGGAGATAAATCACCCAGTGGAAGGAGCCTTGGTCTCAGTGCCTGCACCGGCTGCCTCCCTCCCTCTGTCATCTGTCTCAGCGCCTGCCTGGGGGAGACGGATGGCTGCAGCCAGCCCGGGGGCTCCTGCCCTTCCCTCGCCCCTACCGCAGCCTGGAGGGCCCGGGGCTCCCCAGCGTGCTGTGGGTGGGAGGTGATGGACAGCCCCTGCACCCCGAGGGGATGGGGGGCACCCCGAGGGGATGGGGAGAACCCCGAGGGGATGAGGAGCATCCCAAGAGGGATGGGGAGCACCCTAAGGGGATGGGGAGCACCCCGAGGGGACGGGGGGCACCCCGAGGGGGATGGGGGGCACCCCGAGGGAATGGGGGGCACCCCGAGGGGGTCGGGGAGCACCCCAACCACCCCGGGGTCCCTCGGCTGGGGACAGCCAGGAGCGGGGCCGTGCTCAGCCCACAGCTCCTCTCCACAGCGATGTCCCCAAGGGGTAGCAGACGCCCCAGCCCACGCGGCATCTCCCCGGGGGCCGTGAGCTCCTGCCAAGCCCCCGTCTCTCCTGGGTGATGTCTCTAAGCAAGGAGCCTCTGACACAGCCATCGCTCTCGCAGCTTTCCAGCGCTGCGCACTGGGGCGGCTGCGCAGCCTTCACGTCCCTGTCACCGTCCCTGCCAGCTCCCGGCGGAGGCAGATGAGAAGTGGCAGTCGAATGCTGTGGGAAAATCCTCCCCCCCCTCCCCATCCCCTTTTGCTTTTTTCGACTGCACGATTCAAACCCACAGCCAGCCCCGGGGAGGAGACGTGGGTTTGGCACATCACCTCGCCCAGCTCCCAGCCCCGGCTGCTCTGGGCTCAGGACTTTCCACAGTAGCACCCAGCAAAGTTTGTCCCTCGGGCTGAGGCCACATCTCCCCAGTTTGAACCTTTTTGTAAAAGCTTCACTTCTATTTGTGATAAAACCAAGAAGAATTAAATAGGGTTCTGGATCAATTCCTTGTAAAACTCAGAAATAGGGTGCTCTGCTGTTATCAGAACATTCCTTTATCAGGGTTTTTTTTATCGGGAAGGAGATGCTGTATCAAATCCTGCAGGGCTCTGCTGTAATGGCCAATTTTATGAGGTTGGCTCTGGGCTCTCACTCTCTGTCTCCATCCCCTGCCCTGGAGCAGCCGGCACATCTCTGAACCACCATCAGATAAAAACTCCTCGGGACCTCCTATTTTCAGGGACCTCCTATTTTCAGCAACGCCGAGCCCCCACAGCGTGCCTGGCAGCCAGAGGCAGCTCTGTGTGGTTCACACATCTAAATCCAGGCTGGGGGGGAGAGAGGAGAGGGACTGCGGGGACTCCTGGGACCCGAGAGACCAGCCCTGCCCCTGCTGCCATCACGATGCCAGCTGGGAGCATGCCTTATTTATGGCTTTTTTATATGATAACAGCCTTAGTGCAAATGCAAAACGAGCCCTTTCCTCCCCCTGGGTATCTCGTGCCTTCTGGGAAGCGAGCACAGACGATGCCAGCACATGCACTTTGTGGATACAGCTCTGCCCACGGAGCTCACACACTGCCCTGGGTCCCCATCACGGGGCGCAGGATGAGGCCAGCCCGAGTCTACATCTAACAGTACAGTTACAGTATGGCAAATACACCCCAAGGGATCGTTAAACCGCACACATTCTGGATTAGCCACTTACACAACTGTGATGCTAATAACGGTGTCTATTAGAGAGCTGTTAATCTTGAATAAATGTTTTTGATGATCCACTGTTTAACACACAATAACTGACCTATCAAATCTCAGTTAAGCTGTGGAGGTCAAGTCATTATCTGGGGCTAATGGTGGCAGGGATTATGCAGAGACGTAACTCTGGATATCAGAAAAAGGAAATATATCCTTCAAGAGGCTCTGGAAAGGTTTTTCTGGTGTAGTGCCCCTGGGCACTACAGGGGATAGAGCAGCAATGAGGTGGGTCCAGGACGTGGGGTGAGCCCTGGGCTGAGCATCCCCCATGCCTGGGGCAGAGGGAGCCCTGCCAGTCCCCAGCCCCAGAGTCTCCCGCCTGTTGCTCATGGGTTTCCAGGGATTTTCTGGAATTTGCACCATCAAGGGGAAGAAACAGCAGGTGAGATCTAGCCAGGCAGCCGGAGGGATGCTGCTGCAGGCATCTTGGGTTCGCTACAGCTGATACAGGGATAGAAAATGGCAGGAATTGCTATGTGAGATACCTGCTGCTTGAGCGAGGAAACCTGTTCAAGCATTACAGCCCAACATCCACCTAAAGCTTCACTTTGCTGGGGGAAGCAAGAGTTTCTCCAAGTCAGCCATCCTTGGCTCACAGGTCTCCTTGCCTCATCCACAGCCACGAAGCCCAAAGCCTCTGGCCAGGTTGGACTTTCCCTCGTGGACCTCCAGCACAGGCGAGATGCACAACACGAGCAGGAAAACTTCACCCATGAGGAACGGAGCACCAGGGGCTTCAATGCAGCTGGACACCGCGGTGGAGGCTTGGCTGAGCTCGTGTTGCCGGTGTCCTGGGCTTTAATTTGCTCCTGTTGCTGATGGAAAACTTGACATGTCCAGGGTGACCCCTCAGTGCCACGGGTCAGGATTTCTGGGCTCAGTCCTCATCTCCGTCCCCCACGTTGGGAATGTGGCCACACAGTTCAGGCTTGCTCTGCCTGGTGTGTAAGGCTACAGCAAAGCAAGCGCTCGGGGTCTGTGGAAGCCCAACACATCCCCTCCCTCCCGCTGGCAAACGGGGGCTGGGATGTTTCAGCAACGCTGCCAGAGAGCTCGTACCTCCGAGCGAGCGGCTCCGAAGCCCTGGCATGGCAAAGCAGCTGCTCAGTTCAGAGCAAAGATCCCGACACAAACCTTGGCAGGGAGTTTACCACCGCGTCAGAAAACAAACCAATAAATAAATAAAGAAAAGACACCGAAATCTCCCCCCATCCACCCCGTAACGCGGCAACCGCTCCCCCCGCATCCTCCCTCATCTGTATGCTCCGTCACAGCCCCGCCGGGTGAGCACCATGGCAACACCGTGGGCTTTAAACACCGGGGTTTGCGCTGCCACTGCAAACAGCATTAGGCAATTTAATTAAGCAGCTGGCAAAAGGAAAAACTTTGTCTGTTCGAGGCGTTTTATTACATTCCGGCATATTACGCAGCTCTGCGTCTTCGCTCTCTGGACCGAGGGATGGGCGGATGCTCCTGCCCCAGCCTTTCTGCAGCTTCACCCCTGGCTCAAGCACCCAAACCAGCCCCAAGGCGTGCGGGGAGCACAGGGAACCCCTGCACCCACGCACGGGGCCACGGCACCGAAGCCGTGCTGCAATTCTGGGTCATTATCCCTTGAAAAACATTTACACCAGAGAGGGAACAGACCCCTCCGGGCTGCTGCTCTGCCAGCTTTCCTGGGGGTTTCTTTCCTCGGTTAAGCCTTGTTTTGTGCAGAGAGACCCAGGGATGCTGGTTGTGGGATCCTTCTCCTCCATCTCTCCTGGCAGGGAGGGCGATAGCATTATTTCTGCTTCTCTCGGAGGAAGCCAGGAGATAAAAAGCTGCCGGGAGCCTGCGAAGCAAACGGCGTGGCTGCCTGTGCCTCGCCATCACGCCGATCCGGTGGGAGCAAGCGGGCAGGAGCGGTGCCCACTTCTTATCTGGATGCTTCTCTCCCTCCACTTCAGATGTTGTTTTTTAATGAGGAGGGCTGGGAAATAAGCCTGTTGTTGTTGTTCTTTTGCTTTCGGGCTCTGGGAAGGGTTGCGGTGCCTCCGCCTGCCTCTGAAACGCTCCCACAGGTCCCTGTGGCTTCGCGGAGGTGCTGCTGGCAGCTCCAGGATCAGCCTCCAGCCTGGAGTGTGCAGGATTTGGCCCTGCTCAGCCACAATCTGCCCACGCAGCACTGAGTGCATCCCAGAGCTGCTTGTGGTCTCACAGCCACTGGCGGGGGATAAGCACGGTCCCATCCCGCCGGGATGCTGAGACTGGGAGATGCTGGGGGAGGAGCCGGGGTCCCTGGGCTGGGGGTCCCTGCAGAGCAGCTTCTCCAAAACATGGCTCTGTGGTGGTCAGGCTTTCTGAAGGTTTATTCCTCCTGGAGATAATCACCAGGGCCCTTCCTTGCCCTTCATCTCCCTCTTCCTCTTTGATTGCAAAAGCTGAGACCATGGCACCTCACTGGGGAGCGGGTCCGGGGCCGGGTGGCTGCGCACAGCGGCAGGGATGGATGCTGAGATGGCACCCGGGTCTCCCTGTGACAGCCAGAGCCATGGCCGGGCTCCTCAGCAGGGCCAGGAGTTAAATCCATCCGTGCTGCCCGCCTGTGGGCAGCTTTGGAGGTGCCCGAGCTCCGAAGGTGGCAGGTTTGCCCCTGTGTGTTGCACGCTCACGTCCGTGGGAAGCCTCAAATCCATTATTTTTCCGCCGGGCAGCCCCGGGGCCATCTCGTTTTATTCCTGAGGATCACAGGGCTGGTCTCCAGGCCGCAGGGTTAACTGGTGCATTTGTAAATGTCTCACAAAAGCCGACTGGAAAAGCTGGCTGATCTCCGCTCCGGCTTGCCTGGGGAAATAAGAGGCTGGGAAGATGGAGTCTCTGTCTCGGCTTGTAGCTGGATTGTCCTTTCCTCTGTCAAATTTGCATCGTCTAACCAAAGCCATGCTGCCTCGGACCGCAGCTCGCTGCGTCTGTGGAGGCATCTCCAAGGACTGGCACCGTCCCCAGGCTGCAGCAGGAGCTGGACTCCAGCGGCGCACGGCCAGGCTGCGCCCGCAGGTCCCCCTCCCCAGCACCCTCGCGGTCCCCTTTCCAACGCCAAAGTCAAGATCATCCCGGGCAGAAAGGGGATGGAGAAGGGAGGAGCAGGGTCAGGCAGGGCTGGTGCTGGGGAGCCCGGTGAAGGCAGGAGGGCTGCGTGCTTGGTTTTGTAGCCACCCACCTCATTCCCCTGCCACCGCCTCTTCTGCGGTCTGGGGAGCCCTGGCCCCTTTTGCTTTCCATGCAGAGCCTGATTCACAGCTCCAGCCATCGCCATTTCCCTGCCCAGACCCTTCCCACCCGGGCAGGAGAGGCTGCCGGTGCTGCTCAGATCGCAGGCGTATCCCTGGCTCCGGTCTGCGGCTCTATTTATCCCCCAATAATCCCCCACCTGCCATGTGCCCTTTCCGGCTGCTGCTGCATCGTGTCACTGCTCTCCACGATCTTCTTCCTGAGTGGCAAGCGCTAATTTAGAGCCCTTCAGCCTGTAAAAGCCACCGCGGAGCCTCTGAGAGCCTAGCACAGGGTTTCAGATGGCATTTACCTCCTTAATCACCCAGAGGCTTTAGAAAACACTATCTGTGATCGACAAAGCTCCTGGCACTGGGGAGCTGCGTGGAGTTGCGTGCCCCAACCCCAGCACCCACAGATTGACCCCAGCACCCACAGACTGGTCCCACCACGCCAGGATGCTCCAAGCATCCCAAGCCCGTTCGAAACCCTCCTCCTTCCCCTCTGCTGCTCTCGATTCCCACCTCCCAGCCCCGCAGTGACCCCCAGCTCGCAGGCACCATGTCCTTGCTCCAGGACCCTCCTCACCAGGCTCAGCTCCAGCCTGCCCAGGTTGGAGGCAGAGCACGGGCTCCCATCCCTGACCCTCGTGCCGGGCAGCAGGGAGCCGTGCCGTAGGCGCAGCCTGGCACCGTGGTCGAGACATAAACAACCCCAGTCTGGTAATGAGCTCCCCCAGTTCCTCCTCCCCACCGTGCTCTGGAGCGGCGTGTTAAATAATTCAGGCGTGCTCCTGGAAAAGACCTCCAGGTCCTTCCTAATGAGCCCACTACGGACCCTCCGTCCAAGGCTGGGGGAGCGGCGAGAGCCAGTCCCTCCACCACCACACAGACCCCAGGCAAGCGTGGGCCACCATCGTGCCCCTGAATGCTGCAGCGTGGCTGTCTGGGGGGTCCCCAAGCCCCTGGGCCACGCACACACGCAGCACCCCGAGCATCTCGCGGCAGGAGGGAGGTGGCCAGGCTGTGCCCCGGCTGGTGCAGAGCAGCCCGGGAGCTGCATCGGGGCAGGCGGCAGGGCCACGAAGCACAAGCAGCAGTGCCAAAGCCCCAGCCCCAGCCCTGCTCTAGCAGACCCTCTGCCTTCTCTGCTCTCGCCCTGTTTTCAGTGGGACCTCAGGGGTGGATGCACCCACGGGTGACACTACGGCTTGTCCCACACGTGGTTTCTGGGTGGAGGAGCACGCCTGCGAGCTGAGCCCGAGCCCTTTGCCTGCCACAAGCCAGAAACTGAGCAAGACCAACACAGGCTTGTGCGGAGAGTCCTGGCCTTGAAAGCAGAGCAGACGTGAGTCCCAGGCGGCCCCGGCAATTCCAGCTAATAAAAAGGATATTTCACACATCAGGCACTTCGCAGACACGTTAATGAGAGCAAACAAAGGCTCCGCGATGCAGATTAGGGGACGCAGGACAGCAGCTCCCAGGATGGGATCCGCTGGTGGCAGCCAGCCCAGCCGGGGGGTTTGCCATCCCCCTCCCGGGGGACACCCTGGGAGCACCCCGGGGACCACGGCTGGACCCTGCCCTCCGGCAGCTCCGTGAGGCCGAAACGCTGCTTTGGAGGGTGGCACCGTGGGGCTCAGCCCTCCCCGATCCCCCCGGCAGCCCTGGCTGGGTGCTGGGGAGGGAGTCGGGCCGGCTGGAGCTCCCAAAATCACGCACCAAAATCAAGCAGCAGCTCCCATCATCACCCTGACGGAGCAAACGGCGGCACTCGAACCGATGGGAGAAGGAGGGGAGAAGGGTGCTGTGTGCCCCGAGGGGCTGCACCCTCCAGGACACGGTCTCCGAGTAGGAGTCAGCCTCTTCTCCCAGGCAACTAGTGATAGGACAAGAGGACACAGCCTCAAGCTTGGCCAGGGGAGGTTCAGGTTGGACATTAGGAAGCATTTCTTCTCAGCAAGGGTCATTAGACACTGGAAGGGGCTGCCCAGGGAGGTGGTGGAGTCACCATCTCTGGAGGGGTTTAAGAAAAGCCTGGACATGGCACTTAGTGCCATGGTCTAGTTGCCATGGTGGTGTCAGGGCAATGGTTGGACTCGAGGATCCCAGAGGGCTCTTCCAACCTGATTGATTCTGTGATTGTCTCAGCGCTGTGAAATCCAGTGTTAGCTCTCATCGGGCCAGTACTACCACAAGTACAACTCAGGATCCTGCAGTTGCTCCAGTGACATTAGGAGCTTTCAACAAGGCAAATGCCACGTTACAGCCTGATTTCTGCTACCTCCCATATGGGCTATCCAGAAAGCAAAGCATTGCTAGAAGGGTTAATTCCCCCCCCCTTCCCCTTCCCTAAAGGAGACATTTCATGCCATGCTGAATAAATAAAATAATGTGATACTACAAAGGACTGCAGCACAGTATATTAGATACCAGAGCTCTGTTGCAGGGCGTCTGTCAGCACCAATCACGATGACTGATGACTTATCAAGAATGGACCTGACATTTCCAAATGAACTGGTTTGATAGAGTTGTCATTCAAAGGGGATCTGAAATAAAATAATAATAATAATAATAAACCTAGGTAGGAACAGGAAGAGAAATGGAAAACATCTGCCACCTCTGTCCCACCTATTTAAGGGTTCTCAGCTCAGCAGAAGGACAATTTGGCGTAGGGCACCGGCGGGTTGGGAGGGACGTGCCCAGAGGTGGGTGAGTCCGTATGGTCGGGGGGAAAGCAGCCGTGTCCTCACTCCAGAAGCGATGCTTTGCTAAGGCACAGCTACAGCCCAGATTTCCCTCCCGGACCCAACCCATGGCCAGGGTGCAGAGGGACAGGCATCCCCAGCACCCTCGTCACCGTGGCAGGGCAGGATGCGGCCGCCCTGGTTGCCTTGCTCATGGAGGGGGGTCACGCAGCCAGTGTGTGGGGACACGTGCACCCATGTCCTTTCCCTCAAATGGCTTTTAAACTCTTTAATTTCAAAGATAACGAGGCAGCTCCTGGGACAGCACATGGGCACCGAGCAGGCGGAGCCGTCCGTGCTCCAGGGAGCGGGTTGCTGTGTCTCCTCGCCTTCCCTTCTAGGCTCTGTGCATACACTTGAATTACTTAAATAAAGTAATATCACAGGGTATTATTGCTCTGCTGGAGGGGAGAGTTTGTGAAGGATACGGAGTGTCTCTTGAAAACCTGGGGCTGGAGCCAGAGCACCAGGGAGCTGCGTGGGGGGAGACACAGCCCAGCATCGACTTGTCTTAGGAGGAACTGACAAAATACTGTTCTTCAAAAAAAGCCACCGAAGCTCCTCTCCGCACGACTGAGCTCTGAGCAGATCTTCGTCCCTTCGTGTCACAGAAGGAGGGAGAGGGGCTGTTTTTGGAGGAACTTTCAGATGTGTCATTACAGGTTTAAAAGGGCTGTGAAAAAAAGATCAGCCTGACACAGGGTGTAGGCATGTGTGTGCATATGTATGTGTGTTCAGAGCAAAGAGAAATTCAAGAGCCATTTTCAAGCAAAAACCTCCAGTGACAGCAACATGCTAAGTAAGTTGTTCTTCTGCATAATACAGAACAAAATAAAGGACTTTACCTTTGCAGTGCCTCCTCTGCAGCCACCTCCAGGGTATTTACACCAACCACAGCAGGGAGAGGAAGGAAAAGCTCAACTGTACCATCGAGGGGCTGAATTTTGGGCCAGGCTTCTCCAAAGGTTCACAGGGTGCAGACTCACAGCCCTGAGGCTCTCAGAAATCAAACCACCGCAGGGAAGCATGCTGGGAATAGCACAGGAAAGGCACGTCGCTCATCCACAGCCACCCAGATCCTCCTGCTAGCTGCAAAATATCTGTGATGAGCCCCTGAAGACCAGGGGTTAATGAGCACAGAGTCCAGCTTCTGCATCCCCAGCAAAGCAGCATCACTCAACACCTCCCTACACCAACGCCCCCCAGCACCTGCCCAATTAAATAGGCAGCCCCAGGGTGGCTCTAACGGGCTCCTCCTGGCCCTGATTGCTGCCTACCCCAGCTGGAGGCTCCCACGCTCCTTGAGGAGTGATTTTAATTGTTTTTAGCTTCAGACAAGATGGGCTTTGACCTCAGTTGTGCAAACAGTCAACTGAATCAGCCCTAACTGAGCCTGAGATGTCTGCAGGGCACATTAGGCATGATGCCAGGCGAGGGCTGCGGAGCGAGCCGGGGGCATAGCTGGAGCAGGATCGCCTCCGGATCCTCCCTGGGTGGCAGGAAAAAATGGGGAAGCAGACTGAGCTGGTGGTAGTGGCACCAGGGTCTGCCAGGCTGCCAGGCGAGCTCACAAGCTGGCCGGGATGCGTGTGGGTTAGGTCGCAGGATGCTGCTGCTGGGCTGCCGAGAGGGCGTGAGCGGGAGGTGATGTCGCTTTAACTGGCCCTGAAAGACATTTCGTGTTCTCACAAGTTCATTGCAACCCCCCTGGCCCCAAGCTGGGAATGATATTTTTCCCTGAGGGATCGGCTTATGTAGCTGCATTTAATCTTCATCCCGCTAACACACTGATTTCTCCCCTTCCCTTCGCCCTACTCCACCCCACAGCTCGCTGCCCGCTGCTCTCAGCATCCCAGCACTCACATCCCAGACCACCACGCTGGTCCTCAGCCTCGCAGGTGCTGGATAATCTCTGATACCAGGTTTTTGTCCATCCAAGGGTCACAGAAAGTACATTTTTCCCTTTAAAGCGAAGCTATTAAAACTCCTGCTCAGGCCATATTCCAGTCTGGGTGATTACTGCCTGCCAGCACCTCGTTCCCTCGGCAATTTTAATTGGTGCTATTAAAGAGCTGCAATGCTTCACCCCAGAAGCAGCTCGGTGTCTCTCTCAGGATGAGGGAGCCCTCTCAGTGCTTGTGTTAAAATTATCAGACTCTTGGGGCTGGGGAGGAGGGAAAGCTGCAGACGGCGTGTGGCACAGCGCCTGCTGCCTGGCTCGGGAGCTTTTTGCTGTCACTTGGCCCTGCATTAAACGATGCAGAGAAGCTGCAGAGCGGGAGGGGGCTGGGGTCGGGCTTCTCGGGGATGGCTGATGTGATATGCGAACAGATCACAGAATCAATGAGGTTGGAAGAGCCCTCTGGGATCATCGAGTCCAACCATTGCCCTGACACCACCCTGGCAACTAGACCAGGGCACTAAGTGCCATGTCCAGGCTTTTCTTAAACCCCTCCAGAGATGGTGACTCCACCACCTCCCTGGGCAGCCCCTTCCAAAGGCTAATGACCCTTGCTGAGAAGAAATGCTTCCTCATGTCCAACCTGAACCTCCACAGTGAAGCTTGAGGTTGTGTCCTCTTGTCCTATTGCTGGTTGCCTGGGAGAAGAGGCCAACTCCCACCCCACTACAACCTCCCTTCAGGTAGTTGTAGCCTGCACTAAGGTCACCTCTGAGCCTCCTCTTCAGATCCAGCGTCTAGGGCTGCCGTAGCCCGATGACAACTCTTGCGTCTGCTTTGCACTGAGGATGGAGGAGAAGGGAGGCTGCGAGGCTCAGAAAGTAGCAGGGTGGTTGTGCAAAGTTCACCGAACTCGGACGGCTTTGCACATCCCAACCCCACCGAGCACCACGCGACTTCCAGCCAAAGCTACACCCGAGACTCACTTGGTATTCGAGACCCAGCAACCACCTTCTTCAATCTAAATTAAGCATTAAAGTGAAAGGCAATTCAGTGAGACCATGAACTCATTAGAAAACGTAGCTAGATCCAAAAGGTGCTGCAGATGGTAACGCGTCGGGGAGGTGGGGATGGGGAGGGGGGAGCGGGGTGTAGACAGAGACGTACAAGCAGCAGCGAGTTAAAATCAGAAAGGGGAAAAAAAATCAGTGCGTTATTTTAGACGAAGATTAAATGATGGCCCCTGCTTCAAAGGGCAAGTGCAAGAGGCTAACGGGCTGTGACAAACTAGAATGCATGGACACAGGCAGCCAATTCCCTTAAATAAAACTTTTATTGGCCATGATACCTGAAAACAAGCAGCCTGCAATTGGGATTAATGGTTTTCCCCGGCCTCCCCCCAGCACTCTCCATCCTGGGGAGGGCCATGGCTGCGGGCTGGGGGCTGCCTCCCCGGGGTGGTCCCGCTGCAGGCGGGGATGGCAGGGGGCTGTGGGGCCAGGGGAGGAGGAGCGAGACGGAATCACTTAGCCTTTGTTAGGCCAAATTAAAATCAGAAGTGAGATGACAATTACAATTTGTGACCGGCTAATTGTTCGCCTCAGAAGCTGATCGTTGTGCAGATTGGGAAAATTAATGGTTCGCAGTCCCAGGTGGGCTGGCTTTGAACCCTGCCGGAGCAGCGGAGCTCCTGCCCGCGGTGCTGCCTGCCCTCCAGCCAGCCCTGGGGACAACGTCCTGCCCCACAACCGGAGCACCCATCGTCCTCGCCCCGCGCCGTGGCACGGTGGGCTTGGCTGCAGACCCCCCCTGCCCACCCGGCTCCCTTCGCGCTGGGGCTCCTGAGCGCTGCAGCCATCGCTGCTCCGTCATCCATCCACCCTGAGCGTGGTGTGCCAAGCCCAGGGCCCATCAATCAAGCCTACCCCTTCAGAGCATCCTTCTGGATTTTTTTATCCCCGGGGTACTCGGGAAAGCGTGTTGCGAACACTCAGATATAATTATAGCTTCGAAAGGGGCTGCCAGAGAGGGGGAAGGTGCCAGATTTCAGTGGAAACAGAGACCTCCAGCTCCTGCCTTCGCTCCGGCTCTCCCACCCCTGGGTTTCTGGCAGGCTCCCGGCCACGACGCTCTCCGCGTGGGAGCCGGCTCTGCCCATGTCCCTCTCCACCTCCCCAGGCTGCTGATGAGCTGTGAGGTTCCCCCATGTCTCAGCCTGATTTCCCTCCCGCGTTACCACCAGCGCAGCCCTCGAAGGGCTGGGCAGGGGGAGCAGGAGGCAGCCCGGCATCTCTGCCAGCCCGGTACCACCCCGGCGCAACCGGCAACGCGCGGCTAAAGCATCTCCCACCGACCGCAGCTCCTCTCTCTGCGGAGAGGCCCCGTGCTCCCGTGAGCTGCGGGATGTCCTTTCCCCCACGCAGCTGCCACGGCTCCCGCAGCCCGCGGAGGCTGCCGGGGGGGTGACAGCAGCCGGGCGCGGGGCTGCGATGGCTCCCGCGGCTGTACACGCCTGTTGAGCTGCGACAACATGACAGCGAGAGCAGCTCATAATCCGCACAAGCGCGTGTTTGTGCCTTGCAGCGGTGTGTGTGCTGGAGAGACAGGTGCACGCCAGGAAATTATGATCTATATTTCCGTGACATACCGTTTCCCTCTGTTGTACATCGCAGATACAGGGAAAGACCCCACAGATCGTTAGGACAGGAGGAAACGGCTCCTTGTTAACCATTCGGGACAGGATTTTCAAAGCGCTCGTCTCCCGTGTGCCCGTCTGAACGACGCAGACAGCTCTGAGGCTCTGGACACTGAGTCCTCTTGAAAAATCAAGCCAGCACCACGTAGGAGCAGGGAGTGACGAGGGATGCTCATATCTCTTCCATTTATTCCTTCATCTCCCTAATCAAACAAACAAGTAGCATGCCTAGAGCTGCAGCGGGCAGGCAGGGGCTGTTTGGACCTTCCTCTTCAGAGATGTTAAAGCCCAGAGGAAAGTGTCCATCCCTCTGTGTTGCTGGGACAGCCCAGCGTCCCCATCCCACCCCGCACACAGGCAGGGTCCCTGTCCCAGCCCACAGGCAGACCGGTGGCCGGGGTAGTCGCTGTGCTGACAGCACGATGCAGATGGATGCTGCCTGCGCTGCATCCGCCCCAGTGACCTTCCCCAGCAGATCAGCATGCAAACAGGAGCGATCGATACCCCTCGGCACAGCCCGCGGGCTGCGGGCTTGGGGGGGTGGCCATTAAGGCTGGCTCATTTGCAGAGCAGCCCCCTCAAACCTCCCCCCCTTCCTCTACCCACATGAAGGCCAAGGGCAGCATCCTTCGGAGCGGGGATGCTCTGGGCAATGTCAAAGGCTTCTGAGCTCTGTCACCCACGCAGCGCTCCACAAACCCGCCGTGAAGCCAGTCTGAGCTACGGGCTCTGAGGGGGACAGAGACCAGGGGTGTCACCTGGGCAGGACACGTCCTTGTCCGTCTGTTTGGCCCCAAAGAACAGATCCCTGCAATAAGGTATCGACTCCGAGTGAGACAGTGAAAACACTGGTGGTGGGTGGCTCAGAGCAGCCGTGGGGGTCCTGTCCTGGTCTAGAGCCCAGGAAGAGCCAGGGGCTGCTCCAGCCCATCCCCCTGGGGTATTTTAGGAAGAAACATTCTGCCACCGCAGTGTTCTGATGTTAGTCCCTTCAGAGGGATAAATCGAGGCTCTTTCTTTAAACTTTCTTCAGCAGGGGAGGGGCAGGTGGGGAGGAACAGGTTATTAAACAAAGCTTAAAAAAAGGAGAGAATTCCTGAGTGTAATTAAATCTAAACCACGATGGGATGTTCCCTGTTATTTCTCCAGAGGTGTCTGTTGTTGGAAACAATATTTCTCCAGCTAAGCAGTATTGCTGCAGGCGGGGAACACTGCACAGGCAGCACCAAGAGGTGAGGACCAGGGGACCATCATTGTACTGGGGGCTCAGCTGGTCCCTTGCCATCTCCATCTTATTTGTCCCTTCTTTCATGGATTAAACTGCTCTTCCAGGAACTTGCAGGGACAGTTGGCTACCACGGTGGCTGGCTTAGGCAGGAGCTGGGCAGGGATCAGTGCCAGCGCACCGATGGGCTGGTGACCCCAGCGTCAGGGACGGGCAGTGTAATGGGGACCCATCACGTGTGTGAAGTGGGGCGAGAGTGGCCAGAGCCCAGCCCTGCTGCCTGTGATCTTCAGCAGCAGAAAGGTCAGGATGGCAACGTGGCTGCTTGTAAGTGCTGTGAAATCAGGCTAATTTCTAATTACAGGGAGGTCTCTCCCTGTTATCTTGCTGGCACATTCTGGCTTCCTTGAGCCGTGTGGCTGTGATAAAGGGCTGGAGTTACAAAGCACCTCCTGAAGGCTTGATGGCCCCCCAGAGAGACACAGAAGAGCATCTCAGCAGTGTCTGCAGGGGTGTGAGATGCTCCCGGGGGGCTGAGCCTGCCCTGCAGAGGCCTGGACTCCCCCGCTGCTTCCCACCATAGACCACGTCCGGATGAGCTGTTGCTTTATGGCCACGATGCCCCTGGAGATGCCAGAAGGACACGAGGTCCTACCAAACCCCTCTGGGCTGGCAGATGCCCAGGGACAGTGAGAGGTAGCTCAGTTACCCTTCCCCATGCTGCATTCAACGCCCGGGCTCAGTGGCTGCAGGACAGGGTGAGGAGGAGAGAAGCTCCAGCAATAAAAAAGCAGGGACAGGAGCAGATCCAGGCTGGTGATGACCCATCAAACAAGGGGAACAACCCCCTGCCCCGGTGCTGCAGCAGCTTGTCTCTGACCCTAAAATCCCCCAAGTCTTCCCATGGTTTTACCCGAGCTTCGGCGCACGCAGATCCCTGCTCAGGGTTAAACATTTCAGCCACTAATTGCAGAGCCAATGTTTCAGCAGCTTATTGGGACATGACAACCAGAGAGAGCACGTCGGTGACATTAAAGGCTTGGACGTGAAGCTGTTCCCGGCCATGCTCAGAGCCACACGCTCACCTGCTGAGAACCCTGCACTGCTCTCAGGGTTCTGGGTCAGCAGCCAGAAACTGGCCCCCAGGTGAGGGCAAAAAGACTCCCTGAATCTCTGAAAAAACCTCCAAACGTTTGCAAAGCCAGTGCTGGCCATGCCCGGGTCCAAGCCCTGCTTTCAGCCGGAGGCAGCCCTGCCTGAGGCATTGCTCCAGCCCTGCAAACTGCTCAGTGATGTTCGTGAGCAGCTAAGAAGTACCTAATCCACACGAATAAATCTGAGCGAGGTATTACTTTTGGTATTAAACATGGATTTTAAAAAGAGTGCATTGATTTCTTCTTTGTGCTGAATTTCACCGAGGAAAAGCTCGGATGTGCGACCAGCACGGCTGGAAACACAACACTGAAGTCACATCTCAGAGTCCCCTCAAACCTTGCACTGATTTTGGGGTTTGCACAGCCTGGGACCCCTCTTGCTTCTCATGGGGTTGCTGCTCTCCGTGCTGGCTGGCTCCTGCCCAGCGAGAGCCATTCCTCTCCAAACCCCGCAGTTCTGAGAGGGGTTTGGAGAGGATGAGAGGTCCCAGCTGGGGAAAAAACAAGCCGTGATTTAGCACCTGCACCTTGCAAAGGGCTGGTGGGTGGCTCCTGTCTCTGCTGCTCCCTGGGAAGCCCCGGGGATGCTGTGCCCCGGGTGGGGGACAGCTCCGGGGCAGCCCCCCCGAGCCCAACCCAGGCACCGGCACTGCACGGGATGCGCCTGCTCTTTGGGGCTGAGGGGAGACATATCAACCTCCGGCAGCCAAAAAAAAGCCGTAGATTAGTGCAAATGCCAATAAGTCATTAGGAATCATAAGAAAAATGTACGGTTGCCATAGCAACTGCCAGGCACGGCTGTGGGGCTGCTTCACCCCCTCCTCCGGCGCCGAGCGGCTCGGTGGGGATGGAGGCAAAGCCCTGTGCCCTGAGAAGCCACTGCAGCCAGGAAGGGCTCGATAAGGCAGGGGCAACTCCACCAGCATCGCCCTTACGGGGTTTGGGGGTGCCGAGCCCCTCCCCGGGGAGCACCAGGGCTCTGCCACCAGCAGAGACCCCAGAGACACTTTCCCATGGGACGGGGACCGCTTGGTCCCTCGTGAGCCCCGGGGCTGGCTCTGCCGTCACAGGCCAGGGGGGCTGCACGTCCCCCCTTGCACCCACCCACCGGGGAGGACCCAACACCCAGCCCTCAAATCTCCACGTTTTCAGCACGGGGGTCCGTGCCCGTCACGCCAGCGGGCACTGCCCTGCCCGTGGACGAGCCCTGGGGCGCTCGGTGGCTGCTGAAGGTCCCTCGCCGATGGAATAACCCTTCATGGGTGAGGAATTGGGCTTATTCTTGGCAAAATCCACTTCCAGTTTCTTTTAAATCATCGAACTGACCGCTGGGAGCCTGGGGGCCGAGGAGGGGAGAAGGGGATTGCTAGCAGAGAGGGAATTAGCCTGTAAGAGCGAGACCGTGATGAGCCGGGGCGAACCGGCTGCTGGCATCACTGCGTTGGAGGATGCTGGGCTGGAGCTGGAGGCTTTGAGCTGTGCAGTGACCCTGAAGCCCCACGTGTCCTGGAGGGGCTGCAGGAAGAGCATTACGGATCCAAGGTGCATCCCAGCTGCTCTTTCACCCGTCCCCCTCGTGCTAATTGCAAAGCCCCCGGTTTCCAGCGCTGCTCTGAGACAGGAAAACCTGGTCCCTGTCCTCATGGCGAGGGCAGAGCGTGAGAAGTCGCCGCTCTCCCATCGTCCCTGGGAGCTACAGCCCTTGGTGGCCCCACGCACGTCCCCCCTCCCCGCACCACAGCTGCACATGGCGGGCGGAAACATCACCCACTTGGTCTTTAATTCACAAACATCGTCTCCCCCGGGGAATCTTTTTTCTTTTTCTTTTTTTTTTTTGGTTTATTCACAGAATTAGGTCTCTCCTGAGTTTCCATGAGTCGCTCATCACCTCTTTGTCATCCCAGGCTGCTGTGGAGATCGGGGAGCTGCAGTGACATGGGGTAGGGGGTGGATGAGGGGCTGCCTGTCCCCCAGCACAGCGGGGCGACCCCCTGCCTTCACCCCCTCGCAGCCAGCGCAAAGGGAGGATTCAGCCCCTGGAGGCAGGAGCCACATCAACCCACTCCATTGCCTCTGGCTCCAGACTTCCCCCCCTCCCACCCACCGCTGTGGTTTTTAAACCCACTCAGCTCTGCAACTCTATTATTTACAGGCGCTGCCCGAGGAGACCGCCTGCATCAAGGACACCAGGAAAAATAAGATGGCACCAAGCCTCACGCAGGGCGGAGGGAGCTGCAGCCAGCCCTGCCCCACCTCAGACCTACAGCGGGAGCGGGATGCCGTGGTGCATCACCCCTTCCCAGCACACCCGCGATTCCCCAGGAGAAAACACCTTTGCCATCGTGCTGCTCTCCCCCCCCAGCCCCACTCCATACACTTAAAATATAAACCCAAGGAAAACGAACCACCAGGCTGCTCTGCTCCCCGCGGCCCCGCGCTGCAGAGCTGCAGCAGTCCTGCCGCTGCCAGCCTGCGAGCAGAGATTTCGGCGTGATAAGTGACAGCTTTCAGCCCCAAACAGCCCCGTTCATTGAACTCCCCTTAAAACCTGAGCGAAACGGGGAAAAAACCTGTGTGAGCCGAGCCAGGGGGAACTGTGGCCAAGGGAGAGGGGACGGGGGGTATGCCTGCGGCTTCCCGGGAGGGTTTAATCAGCAAAGAGGGAGTCAACAAAATATTAAAAAGCCATAAAGCTCCCTGGAGAGCATCACTGAAATCCCTTTTGTCTTGTTTAACAATAGCTTCACAACAAGGAGAGAATAATGGGTGATTTCAGTGCAGAGCAGGACTTGAGCACGGGTGATGGATGGGTGTCGGGGCAGCCCTCAAACCCAGCAGCACGGCGATGGAGCTGACCCTGGCCCTGCTCCTGGGTCCTTTCAGACGCTCGATGCAGGGACAAATCCTGCTGCGCATCGGCAACGAGAGGAGTCACCAACTGCACGAGCTGCGTCTTGCTGCTGGAGGGTTGGAGCCGCGCAGCCCCTGTGTTGGGACAGCCCGCCCGGCTCCGGCGCTGGCTTCGAGCAGCAGCGGCAGCACGTAGGAGTTGGGAAAAGTGACTCAGAAATGGGACTCGGCAGAATTTTCCATGGGAATTAAAGCCCCTGCTGAAAAACGTGGCTTCTGATCAACCGCAGCGATTTGCAAATTGGGATCGAACACCGCAGACCCCTTTTTGGGCCAACACCTCTGAAGTCCAAATGGGCTTTTCAAGTTATGGTTTGGTTATGCTTTGCCTAACTGCAGTTTGAACAACCAAACCATTGAATTAAATTTAATAATCATACTATGAACGAGTGACAGCCACCCAATCGAAATGCTTATTCCATCACAGACTGACTTGGCTCGTTTTTAATGTTTCATAAATAGGAATAAAAATTTTTTGCTTTTCAGGTGACCAGATACTTGTATTTTTTCTTTCCCCTCTATATTTCCAGGCTGTTGATCTCTAGCCACACGGTCCTGCTGGAACACAGGACGGAGCAGGGAGAGGAGCTTCCCTGGGCTTTGGGGCAAAGATGCTTTCTTCCCCCAAAAGAGAGAGCTGCAGTTAGTTCCTCTCTGCCTTTGGGAACGGCTGGTTAAAATGCAAAACTCCTTTTATGTTGATTACAAATTCCTCACTGATGAAGGCTTTTAAATTCAAAGCAAGCGTTATTAAGCCTCAGAGAAGCACAGTGGCCTGTCTTCATGCAAAACAATTTTCTCAGCTTGAACCTGAAAACAGACTCCACTCAGCTTTGGTCAACAGGAAGGACAAAGCCTGGTCACGCTCCAACCTCACGCACCAAATTTAATCTTGGAGTGATTTTTTTTATGACTGGTTATAAATGCCACAAAATACGGTTTTATAATAGCGCCTGGGATAGGCTTTTAAAGCTGATGGGCTCTGGAGCCTGGATAGGGTCAGGAGATATCAGAGCATTTATAAGCTGCTGGAGGGGGAAGCTGGCATTAATTCTGAGTAGAGCTGGTGAATAATTTATCACAAGTAATTTATTGACTAAGTTTGTCTCTTTTCCCTGTCTGGGTGAGAAACACCCCAGTGCAGAGAGCCAGCACAAGACTTAGGCACTACTTAAGTCCCAATTAAGCCCTTTGTGAATTGTCTGGGAAAGGATCCCAATTTTCCCATATTTATTTGTTATTCAGAATCACACACCAAACAGAGCCGACACATAATTCCTGCTCTGCAGCGTGTTTGCAAACAGCTCCCTCGGAGCACCCGCTGCGAGGACTCCAGCCATTTCGAGGGGGCACGGGGGTTACTCAGGCCCCCATCCCCCCCTGATGGGGATGGTGTGATTTGTGGGACCCCATTTCCCACATCAAGGAGCCCCAAGCGCTCACCACTGCCGGGGGGTATGGAGGGAGGGAAGGTGAGGGGTTGCCATCCTCCTGCTCCGAGGTGCAACCATTTTCTCAGCCATTTATTGCCTTCCTAAACCCACCCATTGGAACAGCCTTTTACAAACCCCGCTATAAATATATTTATCACAAAATACTCTCTGCCATCAACAACCACTCAACCTGCACACATATTTCACCGCTGATGAGCTGGCTGATGCCCTGGAACGGTGTCGGGCATTTCAGCATCTGTCCCACTCCAGCACAGGAGGGATGCTGGACACACATGTGGGGACCAGTGTGTGAAAGCCCAGGGTGGCCAGGGCATGGCCGTGGGCTGGCATGGCAGGAAGGCAAGGGGGGATGCCCTGGGCTCCACGAGGAACTCACAACTCAAGAGCATCAATGACCGAGCCCTAAACTCAAACCCAAAGTCCCATTGCGGATCCTTATGGACAGAGACCATCTCCCTTCTTAAGGAGAGGTTTTAAACTCATCTAATTTCAGTGTTTTTCCTGATGCACCCCCAGCAAGCAGCAGACAGCCCTCTGTGCTCGGCAGCAGCTGTAATTCTCCTTCTCGTGGCTTTCCCCAGCCAGGGCCGCAGCTTTCGATGCAGAGCACAGGAGAGGGCACTTCCCTGGGAACAACAATTTGATTCCCAGGAGGAGAACCAAAGTCACGGGTGCCTCCCACGCATGCTGGGCAGAGGAAGAGCGACCAGCAGTCGGTGCTGGGGACCTCACACCTTGTCTTCAGCGGAGGGCAGCGAAACAGCCCCTTGGCGTGTTTCCTGGCAAAAAGGATGTGAGAGCAAGAAGGGAGGGTGGTGGTGAGATTCTGTGTGTAAGGAGGGGATGGCACGGGCCCTGAGCTGGCATCCTTGCTCTGTAGGAGATCAGCCACGTGCCAACAAGAATGCTATCCCATGGGCAGCTTTTAGGGCAGAAGGGAAGAGGCATTAGTGACGAGGGTGTACCCTGAAGGAGATTCAGGAGATACATCGTCTGCTGGGAACAAAGAAAGGGAGAGAGCCCTGTGCTCGGGCTCCCCTGCCTTTGGAGAGGTGATGGTCGTGTGGTGAAGTTCCCAGCCTTTCAGGTGGCCACCTGGAACAAGCTCTGGACCTTCCTAGCATCCTCCACCCCTGTCCTAGCTGGGACATTTGGGATCACATCCCTAACTGGCAGTGATCAGCTCCAGCGAGGTGTGGGGACGAGCCCTCCGCTGCCGTGAGCCAGCACGGCTCTTTGAAGCCGAAGGAGTCGCATCTGGTTGAGCAGCCGAAGCTCAGCTCCTCGTTGGGAATTGGAGCCTCCATGGCACCTCCTTTGAAGCAGGGAGTGGAGGGGCTGTCCCGGCTCCTTGGGGAGGCAATTACACAGCTCAATAGACAGTGCTGTGTGGAAAAGGATTTCCTGATGCTCCGACACCCCTTGTGAGGTGGGATGGGTTTAGGTTGGGGTCCTGCCTAACTCACCACCCCCTTCTCCTGCAGCAGTGGGGTTTTTGCAGGCTCTGTGATGGGTGCTGTCACAGCTCAGCCCCAGCAGCTGATGCTGAGCTCCTGGGTTTGCATTGCAGAAGATAAAAGAGGTCCCACCCGAAGGAAGGGGTTTAAAATGGCTGAGGAGCAGAGAGACTTGTCACCAGATTTGCCCCTCAGCCCGGCTCTGCACAGCGACTCACACCAGCACCAACTGGGTGCCAAACCAGCCCCCACCGCCCAAAGAGAGGAGCCAGGGTGCTGGGGTAGCAGCACTCAGGGGAAAGGAGAGCCAGGAGCGCCTGGAAGAGCTGCGTCCATAGCAGAGAGGCTGGGCCAGCAGGACCAGGGTCCTCTGCCACAGGGAGCAAGGATGGGAGCTGGATGGTGGTGCCCCATGACCCAGGCATGAGCACCAGGGGCCGATGGACACCCACAAGAGAAGGCCCATGGCAGGGAGCAGTCAACACGCTGGGAAACTTGCACCGACCCACATCCCCTCACCCCCCAGCTGCACCGTGCTCAGGCTTTGAGAGACAGAAATGAGACATTCGCTTCCCAGCCTTGCCACGAGCTCTGCCTGCACCCCAGCTGCGGGATCAGGGCTGCTCATCCTCAACGCAACGGCAGGGGCTGGGTCCCAGCTCAGCACCGGCACAGCAACCCGAGGGGGCTGAGACAGGCAGCAGCCGTGCACAGCTTCCAACCTCCCAGCCTCGTTAGATCACAGCTTGAGGAACCAGACCCTCATGCCCAGAGGTGATGGCAGCCCATACCTGCAACTCCCAGCAAAAGCCTCCCTGGAAACACTGCTCCAAGGGGCCTTTTCCCACCCTGCAGTACCCAGCCCGGAGCACCCAGTCCTCCCCGCTGGGGTCCCGCTGCCCAGGCACAAGCCCTGGGGATCAAAGGGCTTCATCCTCTCCTCACTCATGGGAGAGAAGGGCACTGCTGAGATCTCTCAAATCCCTTTTTTCAGGCTCTGGCAGGAAGCAAGAGGTGGTGGGAAGCAATGACACCATGGGCTCGGGGCGGCTGCTCCCAGGGTTTGCTTTGCCACCCCTTGGGCAGCCTGTCCTCTGCCCTGGGTGGGCTGAGCAGGCAAGATGGCTTGGGAAGGAGGGAGGGAGACCAAAGGAGCAGGCTGGTTTATTTAACACAGCCTCTTATCTCCGCCTAACTTCACTCCTTTAACATTTTCCACGGCGCTCGGGCGCAGAGGGGTTAATGCACTGCAAGCGCTGCCCTGCCTGGATCCATCCTGCCAGCACCCCTCTGCGCGCCTGGATTTCAGCCCCAGCAGCACCATCCCCAGCGCATCGCCACGGGGTTCACCACGGTTACCCCATCGGTGTCTGGGTGAGGATCGACTTGATCCCAGAGGAGTTCCCAGGACCGGGAATCCAGCTCCCACCATCAGCGCTGAGCGAAACCTCCCTTCCCTCGGCTGCCTCACGCACCCCTCCCGCACCACGCACCAGCGAGGCACCGATGCTGGGCGCATTTCCTATTTTCACCTGCTTTTTTTTCTTTTATTTTTAAACACACCATCGATCCTCCACGCCAGAGATCAGCGAACGCAAAGCGCTGGAAGGAAAGGGGAAAAAAAAAAAGCCCAAACAAACCGCCCAGCAGCCAGCTCGGTGGTGCAGAGCTCCCCGGGCACAGGACCCCCCCCCCCCCCCCCTAAGTCACAACCGACCCACGATGCGGTTAACAGGGCCGGAGCCCAACTTACCCCCGCACTCTCCTCCCGTCTCGCAGCTCCGCTGCCATCCGCCCGCCCGTCCCCCGCCACAGCTGCCCGCACATCTGGCTCGGGGTGGACCTGCCAAAGCTGGGGCGTCCCTCCTTGTCCCTTTGCGGGGAGGGGGGGACAGGGACAGCAGGTCACCCCCTGCCACGCTGCCCCTCAGCGCCCGCTCCGGAGGCAGCGGGGAGAGACCTTCCTCCTCCCCTCGCTGGCTCCTTTGCAGCCGCACACTCGCCGCTCCCCGCTGCCTGCAAACGCTCCCCCCCCTCCTCCTCCTCCTCGCTTCTCCCCTCCCTTTCCCCATCCTCCTCCTCCTCCTCCTCACTCGAGCTTTGTCGCCACAACGTGCCACCCACCTGAATCAGCTCCTGCGCGCTTAACTCCCGCAGCTCTGGCGAGCACCCGCGGGGCCAGCCCTGGCACCCCCAGCCCTGGCACCCCCAGCCCTGGCACCCCCAGCCCTGGCACCCTCAGCCCTGGCACCTCTAGCCCTGGAACCCCCATCCCTGGCACCCCCATCCCTGGCATCCCCATCCCTGGCCCCCCCAGCCCTGGCACCCCCAGGCCCTTGGGGTTTTGCTCCTGAGGACCAGATATAAAAAGCTCCTGCGAAGGCTGAGCCTGCTGCTCTCACCCCTCAGCATCCTTCTTCCGATGCAGCTGAGCCCGCTGCAGGACCGGGGTCCCCTCCCCACAAGCTGGGGTCACGAAGCCCGGGGGGCTCCTCCCATGGCACTGCATGGCCCCATGTTAGGAGGGAAGCGGGAGACTCATTGGGGTAGACTTGTGGCCCAAATCACCTCCTGCCCACTGGCACCCAAAGAGCTTTATTTGCCTTTAAAAAGATCTGGCTGTGTGTGGTCCGGGGAGTCCCTTGCACCTACCCCATCCCCAACATGCCCATGGTGACAGCACAGGTGCCCCATGGGGTTTTGCAGCACCTCGGGGTGGCTGGGTCCCTGAGCAAGACATGCTGCCGGTGGCTCACCTCCCCTGGAAGGGGATGCTCAGAGACTCTTAACCTTGAGAACTACGGGGGATACACTGCCTTCTGTTTTGCTCTGTCTCACATGGAGAGATTTGGGGTCCCAGCTGCCTGTTACCCATCTTAAGAGGCGAGGGATGGAGACCCCATCCACCTTCGCACCCAATGCGATGCAGGGAGAAGCGTCTCAGTCAGTCCCAGCCGTGGGGCTCTGACAAAGGCAGGATTTGGGGTGGGTGCAGCAGAACAACCCCACTTTTGTTCACTTTCCAGCAGTCGCTCCCCAGAAATGCTTTTCCCAGCCCCATCAAGCGGCTGTCAGAGCCCTGCGGATGCCACACGCCCCGGGAGCGATGGCAGCCATTGAATCCCTATTTCATGCTCAGGAGCGTGAGCCGAGCTGGGGGTCTGGCCCCTTCCCAGAGCATTTGCCTGGGGCGGTGGGCTGGAGCACAGGGATGGAGAACAGACGCGCTCACACGCGAAAGAGCCAGGCAGGCAGAAGAGGAGAGATTGGAGTGACCTGATTTAATTGGCAGGACTTCAATAACATAAAATCCCTGCCCGTGTGCCCAAACCAAATGGGTGATGTTCTGGCCTGTTGGCCCCCGTTCAGCAAAGCATTTATGCAGATACTTAATGGGAACACATGCTTAATGTTAGCCTCACTTAAACGCTTTGCAGCATAAACTGAGAGTCAGAGGGGTCTCAGCTGGAAGGTCCCCTCATGGCTTTTCAAATAGCAAGAGGTGAAATGTGAGGCTTTACCCAAATCCTGGGGCATGCAGGGCTGTGCCCCGTCGTTTTGCCAACAGCCCATAAGCACCCGACGAAAGCCACTTCTCTCATGAGACTCTGGAGCCCCCAGGCAGCTGGAGCAGCCCTCCCAGGTGGGCTTTGTGCCCATGCCCACGTCCTGCTGCTGCTGCATCCTTGCGTGCCTGCGACATAGCGTGCACGGATCGCTGCGAGGAGGGGGGGAGAGCTGCCTTGTGCTTCCCGTGCTGCAGATGTCTCAAGGCCACTGCACGGAGTGGCCCACGGTTCCCAAGGGCACAGGTAATCACTCCGTACGTGATGGTGGCTCTCGACCTGTGTGCCCCAGGGCTCAACCTCGTGGCTCGGCCGTGCAGTGCTGCTGGAGAGGCTGGCGGGCTGGCTTCAAGCTCAGGGAGGAACAGGGAAAGCTTTGCCTGCCCTGGCCAAGTGGCCCTGGGTGGATGCTCCTGTGCTTGGCTGGGTCCCTCTGCAACACCCTGCAGCTCCTGGGTGCTGTTTTCAGGGCACCCACTGCCCCAAATCACAGACCTGGGGGAGATGGAGTGGCAGCAGCTCCTTCCCCAGCTGCCAGAGAAGCATCGATCGGAGCAGCCGGTGCTGCAGGGACCTCACTCAGGGCTGGACCGACAAGCAAACCCCATAGAAAGAGCTGAACCCAGAAGAACTGCACAGGGCTTTTGTCCAAGGCTTGGTGGAAGCTTGTACAGCACCGTTAAATCCAGGTAATTTAATCACTTCTCATTCCAACTACAGGAGGTTCAAAGGTGCTTGTTTGGTCTTAAGACTAATTGAGTTTCTCCTCCTCTGCTGCAGACTCCCTGCGTGGCCTCGGGCAGGTCCCCCTTCCCATTTGCAGGATGGGGACACTGGTGTCACCTCATTCCTGGTGACAGGGGACATCCACTGCCTCGCTGGCCCAGGTTGGCAGCGTTCCCCCACACGCTTTAGCTGCAGGAGAAGCGTTTCTGTAAACTCATTTACAGTCACCCTGAGCTGCCTCGTCTGCGAGCAAGGGAAGGAGACGGAGACAGGCACTTCCCCCTGCTCCAGACACGGGCGGCACGCTGCTGGGGAGGGAGAGGCTGGCCCTGGGTGGCCGGGAGCCTTCTCGTCTAACACCTCGCTTGGAAACAGGCTCCTCGGGTGCGCTGAGCCGGCTCGCCGCAGCGATGACTAACGCGTGTCACTCTCACGCTGCTGTCTGCAGGAGATGAGCACAGCCCCATCCAGGTTTTAATTGTGTGGGATTTTAGCCGAGGTGGCACTAATTTATTTTCTCTGCTGTTTCAGCAATTCTCCTGCCTCTTCTGCACTTGAAGCCACCTGGAACATATTCCCCTGGTGCGAGGGGTTAAAAAATTGTCTTGCAGGTGAAGCAGCTTGCAGTCTCAGGGTGATTTTTTACCTACAGCCAGTTACACGTGTAGGGTTGTAAGGAGCTTCACATCACCCTTCTTATCCCTTAAGACACAACATCAGCTCCTTGGGGAGCAGCTCGAAGGCAGTGTTACAGAGAAGCAGTAGATTTGGAGGGCTAAGCTTGGGCAAGCCATACTCAGCCAAGCCTTAGCTCCAGCAGACCTGGATGAACAAGGGCCCTGGTGCCTCTGTGAGGTTTCCCATCCCGGGGCCAAAGGGAGGATCCAGCCTCTGCAGGCTGTGCTGGGACCAGGCAGGTCCTACACCCGCTTGGGAACGCCGGAGGGCAGGAGGTGATGCCCCCAGTCCCTGGTGCATAACGGCAGGGTTACTGTGGGTAGGATCCATTCCCAGCAGCAGTTTCTTTCTCTCCTTCCTCCCCTCCTTCCTCCCAGGCATCAGCCAAGCATGACTTTGCTGTCTCCCAGCGGGAGCTGCTGGGCAAGAAGTACCGACACCTCCCAGAGACTTGCATCAGTATTATTTATATATGGGAATTGGTTTTGGTGTCACGGTTATTATTGTTCTTTAATGATTTAAGGACATAACAGCAGCTACCTCTGGCAGCATGATAGAGTCATAAACCCCAGAGGTGTTTGGAAAAGCTGCCTGCAGCCCTTTCTCCAGAGACACCCCTTCCCCTCCCGCACCTCCCCTGCGCAGAATAAACCAAATCCCATCCTGGCAGCAGGCAGTAAGTTATTGCAGGTGCAGGACAGAGCCGTAACTCAGGCGGGCTCCGGCTGCTCCTGAGTTATGGCATCGCTGCTGCTGGTGGCAGGGCAGCTCTGCGTTACCCTCGGCACCCAGGGCTCTCCCGCTGTGCATCACTGGGAGCGGGGATCAATCAGGCTTCTTCCTTCAGCAGCAATGCCAAGAAAAACCAAGCCCACACATGGGCTAGCACAGCCCGAGCCCCAGAGCTTCCCCGATCTGCCTTAGAAAAAGAGATTTTCAAGGATCTACTCTGTGTTTTCCTCCTCCTCCCTCTTTCCCTCTCTCTGCTGCAAAGATAAACACCGACCTCGCTTCCCCTGTGCGTCCTCCAGCCCCGATCCGGGTCCGTGACTCCTGCGGCTGCCAACCCGGGGGAGGTTTGGCACAGCGTGGGGCCCCGGAGCTGGCCGTGACACAGGCTGTGACACAGGCTTTGCACCTGGGACGAGCGTTTGAATAATTGCCATTTTGGAGGAGTAACATATGTTCGGGTTTAGGAAGCAGGAGTCTCGGGGAGGCTTCGTATCCTCTGAAGCTGTCGTGTCCTGACACCGAGCTTCGTCAGGGTTATCAGCAAATCCTCACTTCCACCGTGGGTATCAGGCACTGTTAACATGCTGTTATTATCATGTTCATAATCACATTTTTATAGTGCCTTTTAGTACTTGTTTTGGGATAATTTCCAAATCCCTCAAGATCAGCCCACGCATGTTAAACGCTGCCCAGAGACACTCCTTGCCCCCTCCCGAAAAGGGGGAGCAAAGACGTGGCAGGGCGAGGTGACAAGCCCAAGCCCGTGGAAGCATCGGTGTCGGGGTGCTGGCCCTGGGGTACAGCAAACCCTGGCACTGCCCAGCTGTGGGCACGAGCCCGAGCTTGCACTGGAGCTGGCGGGGGACAAGGCACAGTGAGGCCAAGGGCCAGATCAATACATTTAAGCTTCCACCTCCGAGCCCCCATTGCTGTCGGGATCTGGCTATATTTGGGGCACTGGGTCTGTACCAGCGGAGGGGACTGGGCTCAGGACTCCTGCCCAAGTCAGAGGCGAGTGTCCTGAGTTATGGGGCTGTCCTCCCTACCCACAGGAGCTAATTCCAAGCTGATTAAAGAACGCTCTGCCCCAGCGAGAGATCGATACCAAACTCCATCCTTCCACCCAGAGGGGAGCGTGGAGCCCTGGTTAACCCCACTCACACCATTTCAGGTCAAAGCAACATCCCAACAGTCACGACGGAGGGATGGCACCGCTGCACAGACCGCGTTGGGTGGGAAGGGGAAACGTTCTCCTGGTTACTTTATTGCTCTGCTTTGGGGCTGGTTTACAGCTACTATAAAAGCGGATAATAAATCAGGGGCGATACCACAGAATGCAGGAACAGCTATAGTTAGAGCCCAAAAGAGATTGACTCCCTCTGCCAGCCCCAGAAATGCAGGAGGAGCAGCTCAGTTTATCTTTCTCCCTCCCCGTTGTCTTTACAGCCACCCTGGGAAGCAACTTACAGGGGTGAAGCGAACCTGATGGAGTCCCCCGTTATACGAACACGCCGGCAAGGCGTGCTGAATAATGTGGCCTTTTTTATAGTGCATGCTTTGCATTGCAGAAATTTTATATTACACTCCCTTCCTCTCCCTCTTGCTGTCTTCGCCCCCACCCGCTCTCAAATTTACAGGCAGGAGATTGGTCCAGGGGGAAATAAACTTCCTAAACAGCACAGCGTTCACTGATAAAGAAAGGAAAAACCAGTGAAGAAAATTATTATGACGCCTCATGTGTTACGTGCTGCTTTAAGAGTCAGATTTGTTTCTTTTATAGCCACACGAAAATGTAATTAAAAGGCTGCAGCGTCAGCCACTTGCAACTGAACTTGTTGCATTTTTTAGCAGACAGGACCATTAACACCGTTTGTGTCTGGGTGTTTTAATGTCCCAGGACCAGTTATCTCTTCCACTGCCTCCTCCTCGCAGATATATAACCAGTATCCTATAGTATATATAACCAGTATATATAACCAGTATCCTATAGTATATATAACCAGTATATATAACAGATATATAACCAGTCCTGCGAGGCGGCAGGGACGTACTGGGCAAACAGGCCGTGTGGGCTTGGGCTGCTTCCTTCCTTCCCATCTTCTGGGCTGGAAAATTAACCCTGTGCTTTTATTTTGCATTTCCAAGGTGCTGCAGGGATATAAAAGCAGGGTTCCCTTCCCCATCCCCGGGCTCCTGCCCCACTCATCAGCCCGACCCGGCAATACATCACACACAGCAGAGAGAAACCCCGCAGAAGGGCATCCAGGCCAGGCAGGGACCGCAGGACGTCACCACCGCGGTGCCTGGCAGGACCCCCCTGCCCCGGGGTGCGTTTGGATGCTCTTTGCCCCAAAGCTGCTGCTCAGAGAGAATTTCGAGGGCGGGGTACGAGCGTATCTGTATGTGTCAGCATTTCCATGGCGACGGGAGCCGCCTGCTCTGCCCTGTGCGCATACACGCACACACGCAGGCTCACACGTGTGCTCATGCACTCACATGCCTCCACGCATGCATGCACATGCGTATGCACACACAGGCATGCTCACATGCACGTGCACACACACACATGCACATACACACGCTCATATGCACGTCCACACACACTCACATGCACGTGCACTCATGCACGCTCACGCACACATACACACGCACGCTCACACGCACATGCACACACACACTCACATGCACATGCACACACACACACTCACATGCACGTACACACACACATGCTCACATGCATGTGCACACATGCACGCTCACATGCACATGCACACACTCACATGCACATGTACGTGCACACACTCACACGCACATGCACACATGCACGCTCACATGCAAGTGCACACATGCACATGCACACGCACACTCACATGCATGTACACACACATGCTCACACGCATGCTCACATGCACGCACACAAGCGCACACCCGCAGAGCTTTTCTCCCTCTCCTCTTTCTCCCCCTCCCACCCAGGACAGGCTCTGCAGGCCCCGGGCTGGGCCCGCTCCTCATGCCCTGACAGCGGCTGCTGGTGTCCGCGCTGGCGGCTGAACAAAATAAACCCACAGAGGCGAAGGCTGCGGTGACAAGGCGTTTATTTGTTTCTCTGCTGTTGGACCATTCGCACACCCTCTCTGTCACTGCTGTCGCCCCGGGTCACTAGAGAATGGCTCATTACTGGCGCTTCACGCACACAAAAATAAAATCACCCTATTTCTCCCCAGCGCAGGTTCCAGCAAAGGAGCTAATGGTTCGGGGTGGCTCTGGCGAACGTCACGGCTGGGAGCAGCGTCCCACTGGGGCATGTGGCAGGAGATGAATATCTGGCCCTGGGGGTTTGCTGTATGTCTGAGAGAGGAGAGAGAAGCGGGGCCATGATGCTGAGCTGGGGGTGCCCCCGAACAGCCCAGCACGGGGGGGGGACGTTAAAGCCGGGAGATGCTGTATTGTGACCCCGCAGCGCTGCCTCCTGAAACGGGTCCCTCACCAGCCATCGCTCGGGGCTCCGGCCACAGCTCCCCAGCCACCCTCATCCCCTCAGCCTCTCCCTCCCAGCTCCTCCGGGGCCTCTGAGCAAAGGTTCACCCAGGGTGCTGTCTCCCTCCGCGCTGCCTCAGCCCCCCAAGAGTCAGGAGGCGAGCGCGGGGCTTTCTTCCCATCGTATTTTTTTTTAATTGGAATCTCTGCTGAATCTGCTAATTAAGTTCTTTGCCTGCAACTAATATTGTGCTGTTAATTCCTCCCCAGAACGACTCCTCCGGCAGTCACAGAGGTTATGCTCACTGGCATCCTTCCACGGCTCCTTTATAAAAAAAAGACCTTTTTAATCACTGCGAGTGACTCATCTACGAGCATCCCTCATCCTCGTCCTCTGCCTCGGCCCTGGCGTGCGAGGGAGCAGCGTGGGCAGGCGGTGAGCCCTGCCTGCCCTGCAGCACCCCGGGGGCTGAGTCCTCGCAGGATGGGGCCACCCAACACAGCCAGGCGAGCAGACACCCGGCAGCACCCCTGAAAGCCACCACACTGTCCCCAGAGCCAGCGGCCAGCCCCTCTCTCCCCAGCTTGCCCTCCCCTCGTGTGCAGGGACTCGGGTCGAGGTTTAAGTCCTGCTCAAAGCCTGGGCTGCTCCATGCGCAGGATTTGGCCCCCGGGCCCCCGTTAGTGAGGTGCTGATGGGGCTCAGCTCCCTGTGCCAGCACCCTGCAGCCTCCCAGGGGCACTGGGCTGTGATCTGATCCAAAAGGCTGCTTGCTCACACAGAGCACGAAAATGCAAGAACCCTTTGATATTTTTCCTCTCTCTCCCTGTTTCTCCTGCTTTCTATTTTTATAAATAATACCTGGTCTCGAGCTGAACAGAATACCAAGCGTGCAATTAAATCCCTGAGTGCCAGCGCTGCCTTCGAGGCGGGCTTCGAAGCATCTCTTCCCGGAGGCGGCGATGCACTTAGCGGGGCCTGACCCTGCTTCACCTGCCTCCAGAGCCCAGCACAGCCCTGGGTACCCTCGCTGGCCACAGGATTGGACCCGGGCATCTCCTCTGAGCTGCACCCCAGCACCCCCAGGACCGGGGCTCACCCCCCTACTTTCTTTTATCTCAATTCCCATTAATGCCAGCGAACTGGGGTGGGAGCAATCGCTCTCTGTGCCTGTTGTGAGCTGGCTTAAGCGCTGCATTGCTGGAAGGCAAAACCCATCAGAATTAAGAGGACCGAGCAGGGAGAATAATGCACATTCTGCAAGTGCAAAGTGGGGTGAGAAAACCTGCCACTTGTTTTTTTTTTGGTGCACGGAAACATATTCGTGCTGCTTTGACATATCCTGGGGGGCCGATGCCTACGCAGGTCGTGCAGATGAGCCTTTTGCCCCAGCTCTGCTCCCAGCTCCTGGCAGTGGAGGCAGCGGGGCTGGGCACGGGGCAGAGCGTGGGGTGCTGGTGACAGTCACAGCTGCCTTAGAGCCACCCCAGGGCTGCTCTAGTGCCATCAGCCTTGGCCATGGCGGTCCCGGTGCTAGCCAAGAGGGACAAAACCCAACGGCAGCGTGAGCTGGGCACCGAGCCCGGGGCTGATCCAGGGGAAGGGGTGGGATTGCAGCCCTGCAGAGCAGATGGGAGCTGGGGGAGATGCTCCCCGCCGGAGAGGCAGCCAGCTACCGACGCTGGCAGGCAGCTCAGGAGGAGGAGGAGGGCTGCGGGGTTGCCATGACAACCAAGCATCTACAAATTCTCGAATTATTTATCTTCGATTTTGTTTTGGCTGGGTGAAAGCGAGTCTTGCTTCTGGGCTGAGGGCTGTCAGCAGGCTGCGGGCACACGGGGAGCGAGCGTGGGAGCTCAGCAGTGCGGGGATGCGCATCGTAGGAGATATGACGTAAAATTAAAGGCATGTCTTTAAGTCACCTACTCAGGTCTGAAAAGGAGACCTTTATCAAAGAGAAGAGCCCACAAGTATGGACCCTAACAAAAAAGGTTGGCTTTTGGTTAGTTTATTTGCCATTTGCCTTCTTAGATACCCTGTAGCCCCACATCTCCCTCAGACCTGCAATTATCTGGCACCACGAGGCCGCATTGTTAAATCTGACACATGCAATACATGTCTGGGCTTCTCTAATTAGTTAATTTTGATGTCCAGATAGATTTGGATTGGACTCTAGATTTGCCTGTGGGGCCTGAACTGCTGCTGGGTGATGGCTGTCTGCGAGGGACGCTTTCCAAAGCGATCTCCCGTATTCCAGCGAGGTGATGGGATGTCACTCCCATGGTGGCATTTCACGCCAGCTCCCTCGTTCCCTCGCTGGAGCACCAGAGCGTGGGGAGCGCTTTGAGCCGCAGCCAAGTTCCCTCGCAGAGCCTTGCTCGGTGTCCTCTGTCCCCAGCCCACCGCGGTGACGGTGCTGGCAGAAATCGGAGATGCTTGATGCAGAGCCCGAGCTCGTTCCAGATGTCTCTCTGCAAACCTGCTGTCACTCAGGGTATGGAAAACAAGGGGACCGCGGGGAGGTGTGGAGCTGCTGGTAGCGGTGATCTTCTCAGCAAGGTGTAAAACAGAATGAGTGTCACTTCTAGAGCTGGGAGACACCTGAGCGTTTACCAGCTCGTGTCACCCGCTGTCAGCTTCCAGCCTCCTCCCCCTTGATAGGAGCCGTTGCCATAATTGCTCCTAAGTCTACTAACCGATTCTTTTTGATGCCTTCAGTGTCACTGTTATGTAAATCCGAGCGTGAGGATGCTGTATATTTTATGGATCGTGTGTTTGCTGCATCCCCGAGTGTGTGTGCAGCTAAAGGGATACCTTTGATTGTCAGATCAAAGAATCACGAGAAACATTAAGGACAATATGAGCAAAGGAAAACTCAGGGAAATCAGGAGCCTGTGGTTAAATTGATTTGATTTGATTTTGCAAATAGAGGTCAGTATGGAGTATGAAGGCTCCTGAAATTGTACAAAGAAATCCCATTACTCAAGGAACAGATGGGCTGTTTTCAGAGAGGAAATGATGGGAGGGAGCGAGTGAGGGAAAGGCAGCCAGAGCCCAGGAGCTCAAGGTGGTTTGGGAGGAGCTCTTGTACTTATAAATGGGAATGTGCTGGGTACAAACTCCGAGCTGGCAGTGCTGGGAGCCGGAGCAGTGCTTTGCTCAAAGGGGCCCCGTATCTCCTGAGAGGCAGCTCATGGTCAGACCATCACCAGTGTCACCAGACGATGAGAAGTCAAGAAAGGGCCATGGCAATGCCTTCCTTCTGCCCAGCCCCAGAGCTCCCCAGGGACAAGAGGGAGAGGAGAGCTGGGGTTTGGATGCAGCTGGTTACAGTGAAAGAGAGGAGAGGACATCCAGATGCAACCCCCCTTCCTCAGCTCTTGGACACAAGTTCTCCTGCTTTGACCTCATCTCCAAAGGGCTTTGCTGCCCTTCTTCTACTGCTTTGAGCAGCTTTTGTTTTCCTGGGTATTCCCAGCGAGCCGTGCTGCTCCAGATGGTGACCCGCTCAGCTATTTCAGGCCATCAGCTTGACTGGACTCCCCCTGCCCACGGCTGACAGCCCCCCGGCGTCTCTGCTCCCAAGGACAGCAGCTGCGCTCAGAGCCCATCTACAAGGGGCACTGGGCTGGGGGGCAGCTGGCAGATGGGCACCTCGGTTTATTTGCCACTGGTGTGGCTCTGACAGTGAAGCCTCTGTAAAAGTGCAATGCACAGGAATAAATCAAGCTGACAGAGCTTCCCCCCAAGCAGCAACCCCATCCCTTGTCAGCAGATGCCTTGAGATGGCCAAGGAGCATCTGCAGGCGCTGGGCTGCCCAGTGTTGGGGCATGCACAGGAGCAAGGGTCCCAGCTGGAGCTGTCACCCACAGGTGGGAGGAGGGATGAGGACCTTCCCTCCCTAAGGATGGGTGTGAGCTGGTGATGCTGAAGGAGACTTAAATGAGGAAGACCTTCATAGAATGATAGAATGGTTTGGGCTGGAAGGGACCTTTAAAGGTCATCTCATCCAATGCCCCTGCAATGAGCAGGGACATGTGCAACTAGACCTTGTCCAAGAGCTGACACGTCCATGTTTCATAGAAAGATCAGCTCTCCAAGCTGCCACGCAGCAGTGTCAGTGCTCCCACAGCTTAAAAAATACAGAAGTGTGGGCTATGGCTGAATGACTGGAAGATGGAAACAACCTTTAGAAAGCACTTCTTGGGAGGGGAGGAGGGGAGGGAAGGTTTTCCAAGAAACGCCACCCCCGATGTGGAGAGGACAATGACAAACGAGGTGAATTTGGAGGCTGCGGAGAAAAATTGGCAGAGTGTTGAAAATTTGCTGCCAGGTTTGGGGGAGCTTTAAACGGCATTTAATTAGCAGCATTCAGGTGGTCACAATACTGTTGAGGCACAGTGGCAGCAACAAGACAGTACTGCAGTTCCTGGCATTTGTTAATTAAAGCCACTCCTGACAGAGACTAATGACTTTTTAATGAATCTGTTGTCTTAATGTCTTACTAAGTTGTGACTTTCCCTTCCTATCCCCTTTGAGATCCTCCCCCCCACCCCGCTGCCAGCCGTTCTCCTGCGAGCATCAGCATCCAAAGGAAGGGACGGAGGCTTCGTGGGAGGTATGAGGACGGCTCCCCTCCTTTCTGCGAAGGGCCAGATCCAGCTGAGAGGAGCAGAGGGATGGCACAGCTCCTGCTTGCAGGCACAGAGCCCCCTGTCTCCCTAAAAAAAAGGAACATGTGCATTAGGGTGGAGAAACGCTGGCTGAGAGGGGACGGAGCGACCGCAGCCCCACATCTTGGTGAGCTGCTGCTGGTGGCAATGCCAAGCTTGCATCTTTCCCCAGAACGTGGGATCAAGAATGATGTAACCAAGAGGAACCAGACCCAAGTGGATTCATTAATCTGTACCATAAAAAGCAGAAAATATCCCCCTGGAATAGGTAGCTGCCCTATGGAGATGGGCTGCGAGAGCACGCGCTGACACAGCCCCCACTGCAGTTACATGTGGGTGGAACAGCCGCTCTTAGGGGTGGCTTGGAGTGAAGCACAGCCCCTGGACGGAGGAGCAGGGAGGACAAAGGTGGCCCCAGGGTATCAGAGATCTGTGTTGGAGATCAGTGCCAGCCTCAGCTGCTGAAGCTCAGTCAGGATGTCTGCTGGGGAGTCACATTCAGCCATCTGTCCTCACTGTACCAGTCCTGTGGACCAGGAGACAGGCAGGTAATTAAGCCCCTAATTCTCCTTTAATTTGGACCACACACGTACACGAAGACATGGCTCTGCAGAAGGTGAACCACACACACATACAGCATAGCCGTGTGCCCCAGGAACACAGCACCGGCAGTCTGCAGTGCCCAGGAGATGCACCCAACCGCACACGCGTGAACACGTGTGTGCAGACCTGACTGCATGGGCAGCAGGCACACAGGAGCACCCACCGATGCACTCTACCAGGTGTGCATACCTGCACACACAGCAGCCCGGTGGTTTCAGATCTGGGACACAATTAAGCTCAGTGCAGCAGGATTTTTAGGGATGAGATGCTGTACGGGCATTGCTAGAGAGCAGAAAAGCCCCTAAGCCCAGGTACCTGCCAACAGGTTCAATATATCAGGCACGAGCCCTCAGCAGAGCCCCGCAGAGCACTTGGCATTTAATCCTCCTCTCCCGAGCCTCTGCTCAAGGACACACGTGCTTGGACGTGCGCAGACACCCACACACAATTGCACACTCGTGCTCGTCCAGACACTCTGGCTCAGCAGCACGTTTGCACGGGGATGAAGCGTGCACATCCCCTGGTTCCACGGTGTGATCATGGCTCATGTCACCTGCTGTGATGGGCACACGGTGCCGTGCGGACACGCATCGGTCACATGTGGTTTATGACCTGGAGGACCACATGGATTCAAACACCACCGGGGAGGTGGCTGGATGCTTAGGGACTCACGCACCCACCCTGAGCCCCAAGGACCCCGCAGAGGGTCCCAAGCGAGGACAGGCATGTCCCCCAGCTCCTGCCCTGTCCCACTCCCTTACACTGAAACTCAGGCAGCGCTCGCTCCTCCGTCCCAACTCTGTCCCCAAATGCGGCCAAACGCCGGAGCATCTGAGGCTCGGAGCAGGATGGCAGGGGAAGGGTAACGCTGACATCTCTAAGGCGATGAGACGTGGGGAGCCCGGTACCCACCTCCCTGCTAGGCGTGGGAAAAAGCATTAACTGGGGCCTTATCTCTCCGAGCCACCGTCCCCGCTGCCAGCGCTGCCAAGGGATTTATCTCCGGCAGCCTCCACTAATCCAGGCAGCTGGAGGGTGGCACGGGTCTCTGCTCTCCCCCGCCTCGCGCCCGGGCTGGAGCAGACGCATCTTGCTCCATCCTCAGTGCTGCTGCAAAGCCCCTGCAACGGAGGAGTTAACCGCAAAGCATCTGTACGAGTGCTGGAGTGGAGAGATCTCTGGACAGGTAATTGAGGACAGAGCCACTCCATGCATTGCAAACCCTCTCTGCTCCCCGGCCAGCTGCTCTCCATGGCTGCCACCACCCTAATTGAGAAGGAAACGTTTAGTGGAGTGGATTGAACAGGAGGGAGGAGGGAGGGAGAGAGAAAATGCAGAGGGGACACAGAACACAGGTGCAGACAGGAGGAAAGAAGGGCTCTGAGAATGGGAACATGTGATGAGGAGAGCAAGGACTCGTGCTAGCCTAAGGGCCAAGAAACAGATGGAAATGATTCCTTATGTGGAGGAAATCAACTGCCTCATGGTTGAAGCATTGGGCAGGATTCAGCTGATCTTGACTCAGCTTCTGGCTCCGCCACCGATTTCCTGACGTGACTTTGGACAAGGCACTGTTGGAACCAGGTATTTAACAGGTTTTCCCCAAAAGCTGAGTGCAAAATACAGCAGGATCCTAATGGCACTCGTTTGTCAGGCATCGCTCTAGCTAAACAGATTCCCAAATGCTCCGGGTAGGAGCCCACGTCCCACGGAGCGCCAGGCTGACAGTCCCCGGTGTTGACATCCTCAGGGGGAGCAGCAGGCAGAACTTGTTTCAAAGAGAGCATAAAATCACAAAAATAGATCCAGTTCCTACATCTATATTTAACACTCTGTGTTCTCCTTGGAATGGACTCAGGCTACGGCAATTAACTAATGATGAGGATGATTAAGGATTGCTCTTGTGCTTTACACTTATAGCATCTCTCCCACTTCTATTCTGAATAATAATCCCTCTCCTTTGCAATACCAGCAGAGCATTCCCAGGAAACCAAGAGGTAGAAGGCAAGGTAAATTGGAAAGGTGACCCGCTAAATGGATCAGGGAAACGAATAAATCTGATGTTTACCTATCCCCAAACCAGGACGAGAAGATCAGTCCCAGCGAGGATTCCCCAACAGCTCCCAGGTGAGAGTGAATGGCTCCAGCATGGGCTGTGCAAGCACAGAACTGTCTCTACCTGCTAATGGAGCTTGAATAATAAACAAGTGGGACTGCTCGTGGGGATGCATTCAGGCTCCATCCTCAAGAGCGTGGGATGTACTGGCTTTGTGTGATTTCTTTTTTTTTATGGGCAGAAAGCACTGATTTCCTATGGAAAGATCCATTTTATTGCTGTAAGGTGGCATGGAAGAAAGCAGGAGAAAAATAAAAAAAATCACCAGAATAAAAATAGATGTGAAATAAATAGGAGGAAGGAATCAGGCTAGCTATTGAAACCACACTTCTGCGACCCTGCTGGAAGGGCAGAGGAGCAGCCCTTGCTCGTGGTTGCTGGAAAGCACGTGAGTGACCATCATTCCTGCGGTCTGCTCCTCTGCTGGACCACCTGCCCACCCCAGACCATTCAGCGTCACTTCGGCAGGGAGAAATATTGTTCGTCTCCCTGAGAGTGAAAACAAACAGAGCATGAAATAAAAAAAAAAATCAGCTAAAATAATTACAGGTTACAACAAATCAATTGGAACTGTGTAAATAGCCTTCAGGCAGGCGTAAGACACAGTGTTCGTTGCTTGACATGCTCGGTGCTCGCTCGCTTCCCTGGACGCATCGGCAGATGCCATGGCTCGGTGACGGGATGGACTGGAGGGGAGGACTCTGCCCTCCTGTGCTAGGGGGTGAGCGGGAGCTGGGACAAAAGGACCCAGCGGATCAAGCCTGAGTGGGGCATCGTGAGCCCAGGCTGCCGCAGCGGGGAGCGCTCCTCGCGCAGGATCCCACCCGGTTTGCACCGCTCCTGGTAAACCCCCGACGCAAATTCTTCCAGAAAGCAAACGTTGAGAACTGACATCCCTAGAAGCCAAGGCTGCGGCTTCTGGTTTCACCATGAAGAAGCTGGGGGAGGTTGGAGGGAAGGGTCTGATGCTCCTGTATAACCCTGGGAAGCAGATGGGCTTCCCCTGGGCGCAGACTTTGGGCAGCAGCCTGGGAGAGCCCAGGGCGCTCGGAGGGTGCCCTACCCCGTGTTCATAAGCCTCTCGTAGCCCAGACTGCCTTTAGGTATTCAGGCAGCTAATTCTTAGAGACACGCTGCTTGAAATGAGAGGGCAAACCCATCGTAGTAGTGAAAATTTTATGGCTTTCAAGCCTCATTACAAAACATTTTGAGGAAACAAGACAGGAACAATTTTCTAGGGTGTTCCTTTGGATCCAGAAGCCCCGATGAGCCTCAGTGCTGCACATAAGCTGCCAGCAGCATCCACATGCCCCCCTGCCCTGCTGCACTGCAGCAGCCACCGAGGTGGATCTGATGGGGTTTCTGGTTGAATGCGTGGTTCTGTAGATTCATCTGGGGCAGGAGAGTGGACAAAGGCACAGTCTGGTCTTCCCCTTGCAGCAGCTGCTGCCTGGACTAGAACTGAGTAAATGCTTACCAGAAAATAATTTTCTGGACAAATCTTGGCTTGAAACTTGCTTGTGAGCAGCTTAGGAGTTTCCTGGCCAGATCTGCTTTTAAAAATCATTTGTAGAATAACTTCTGCACCAGCTGCTCGAATGGTGGCTAATGCACAAGCAGCAGACAGGAGATTTGCAGTAAGAGCTGCCTGGGTGAGCTCTGGATCAGTTATTCCTCCCGTGACTTTGCTCCCCAGTGGGATGGCTCTTCGAACGCCTGTGGCAGTGAGCTCTGAATGCACTTTCTGGAAATATCTCTAAAAGTTGCTTTGAATTTGGCTGTTTGCTCAAACCTACATGCCAAGAAATTCATTAGTAAACTATTAGTGGAAAAGAACACAAAGTCTGAGTGCTCGTCAAGGAGCTCACAAAGGAGACACTTGGCAGTTGGCTGCTCTCATCAAGATTGATGTCCAACACCTGAAAAGTGTTGGGATTTCAATACCCTGAGCACCTGTGTGAGAGCTGCTCTGCAAATAAAACTGCTGAACAGGAGGGGCTGCTTCCCTGGCTGCTGCTGCTGGGCATGCAGTGCCCTGAGACCACACTGGTGGCATGTCCCTCCTCCTGAGTGTGCCATAGCTGATGGGAAAGCCTTGGGGCCAGCTGAGGTGGCCATGGCTGCAGCCAGAAGCTCTTGGTGTTACTTGCTCACAGCTCCTGCAGAAGACTGAGGATGGGAGGTGTGGTGGTGATCCTGGGCTGCGCTCTGGGTGTGTGTGATCAGGTAAGGAAGGAAACCCTTTGGGTGGGAGGGAGGGGTGCAGTGCTATTGTCTGTGCACAGGCAGGAGCAGCTCCCAAAGGGTTCATCTCACTAGTGAACAGGTTGTGGTGGCTGGCTGGATTTGAGAGGGCACAGCAGCCATCGGGTACTGCTGAAATGATTTAACCTGCTGAACCCTCCCCAAAATGGATGGTGCTGACTGGCAGAGTTTGGTGTCATCAGGTCTGGCTTTGAGAGACCCCTAAGGACAGTGAAGCAATGGGCAGATTATGCTGTTGGTGGTTAAAACCAGTCAGTAAATCACTGCCTGCCTGGCAGTCCCTTAGTGCAGGTGGGTTTTGTTGTGTGTCTCGGGAGCAGGTAGCCTGGGCTTCCTCAGCTCTCTGATCACTTGGTTAGAGCTGGTAGCTGACTGTGTGGGATGTCCTCAGTGGAGAAAGACTGTACAGTCAGTTCTAGCTGAGAAATGTCCCAGGCAAAACCCTCGGTGCCTGGAGATGTATATTCCTCCTTTCCTGGAAGGAATAACGGGGAGGGAGGTGTTCAGTGGGTGACACTCAAGTGTTACTGAAGAAGTTGTAAATAATGCTCCACACTTGAATCCCTTCGCAGTGCGAGGTGTCAGCTCTGTTGTCTGTGTTCATGCTGTATAAATATTTATGGCTCCTAATGCAGAGGTTTGTCACATGTAAGGATGTGAAGCTAATGTGATGTTGTCTATAGGTGACATGCTGCACTGAAGGAAAGCAGCTAATGTCCTCCTTGGCTCCCAGGGAAAGTGCATTAGCAATGATTTACATGGAGGTAGAGCAGGGAACTGGGTGTGGATGAGTGATTTCCTCCCCAACATGATACTTAAAGGTAAGGGAGGGGAAGCTCAGAAAATTAGTTTAGCCTTTCTGATGCTCTAAGATGGGAGTTGATGTGGAATCCCCCCCTGTGAGCATCCCTCCCTGCAGGATCAGGGCAGCAGCAGCAGCAGTAGTGAATGTGCCTGTCCTCAGTGGGGGAAAGCACCCCCAGGGAATGCTCAGAGGCTCTCCAGGCTTGTCCTCCAACAGCAGCTCTGGGCCACTGCTGGCTGGGTGGGAGCAGGAGGGTCTCCTATCCAAGCCCATGGAGGTATGGGGGAGCCAGGGCTGCTGCACCCTGCTCTATGCTGGCATCTCTGAGGTGGAGGGGAAGGTGAGAGGCGCCAGGGTGGCCCTCCTCACTGCTCCTGCGTGTCCCTGGCATTAGCACTTGCAAGCCTGACTCGGGGGGTAGGGTAACCTCTGGACAATAACCTCCACGGGAAGCACTGGGCTGCAGGTGCCCTTCTGCAGTGAGGCTGAACCCCCGGACCACACTGCCATGTGAGCCGTGGAGGGTGTCACCGTGCTGGGCGATGGGGTGCAGCCCCTCTCCCACGCAGCCCCCTTCACACTTGTAACCTGCTAATAATATCCCTGTGCCTACTCCTCAACCACACAATTTTTTTTCCTCTTCTATTGTTCTGCATATTTCAGCTGCTGGAGGCTTTGAAACCGTCTCCCAGCCTCTCTGATAACATCACCATTGTTCTCCTCACCTACCACTGCTCCTCTGAGTCATTCTGCTATCTCGCAGGGCAAGCACAAAGGTCTCGGCGATATCGGATGCGTCTCAGCCAATATCTGTCTGGTTGGTTGGTTTTTTGCATCTGCGATTCATCTTCAGAGAAGTTAAGGGGCTGGGGGAAGGGAGGAAGACTAATAGGATTAATCCTCTGAATTCATTATGCAAAAACTTGGCGCCCTGCCAGTCTTTCTCTTGGACAAATGGTCAATGCTTTTCTTTAATAGCATTAAGCAAAATTACCAATCACAGCGTTGGCTAATCAATCTCAATAGGTTTCTCTGTATGAAGTTTTTTTAAGTGTCTCCTGGAAAAGGCTGTAGCAGCTGATGCTTTTCTCCTCCCAGTTTTTGGCATTAGCTGGAATTGCTAGAGAGATCCTGGTGACTTCTGGCTCTTCGTAAGCCCTGGGCTGGATGGCTCGAGGCCTGAATTCACACAAAAAAATAGAAATAAATAAAAGGGACTCTCTAATGTGCCCATCTTAGCACCACGCCTTGTGCAAGCAGCGAGAGCCAGGGCTTGGCTCAGCCCTGGCGCTGGGAAGGGCTGTGCACCAGCACCCTTGGGCTGAGTGGGGTGGCACCACAGGGACTCGGGGTTGCAGTGAACCAGCAGAGCGGCTGCCCAAGTAAATATAGAATTTTATAAGTAAATACACATTTTTAATGCAGGCAGGCATGTTTTTTTATGCTAGACAACAGTTTGGAGCCAAAGCAAGGCATGCTCTGGTCTTGTTTTTATTCCAGTATTGCTTTCTGATGTGAGCATATGTATATATGTATTAATAGTCAGTGATGGTTTGCATACAGTGTATGGGGATATAACAAAAATGCCAACACATGACTATATATATGCATGTCTTGTATGTATAGCTGTATACTGCACACCCCTGGGTCGATGCAGATCTGTTTGCCATTTGTTGGATCTGTTTGCCCACCTGTGGACTGGCAGTGTGCCTGGCAGGAGAGCTGACTTGCTGTTTATCAGTGAGCCAGGCTGTGGAGCGGGTGCTGCTGGGTGTACCGGTGGTGTATGAGGTCAGAGTGTGCTGGAACTGAACGCAGTCTGGTGCCTGGAGTAGCTGCCCTTCCTTCAGGTGATGTGTAAAAGGTGGTTAAGCTCCAGCTGGGGTAAAATAGCTGGAATGGTGAAAGGAGCAGCCCAAGCTGGCAGGGAAGAGAGATGTGTATGCAACAGGGTCCCAGGGCTGAACGGGTGGCACAGTCTGGGTGAGCGCAGGGAGCCAGAAACACTGCAGCAGCAGGTAGTAAAGAAGGCAGAAAACCCAAAAGAAACCCTGCTAACGTGGCCCCTAAGAGCTTTCCAAGGTGAGCACTGGCTGGAATAAGAAACTTGGGACGCTGGGCTCTGAAGCTGCCTTGCATTGCTCGCTGCCTGCATCCTGGAGGAAGGACTTGAGTAATAAGCAGGTTTGCTTCAAAGAAATGCCCATTTACCACCTACTTCCCATTCTCATGAGAACAACCAAAATATACCTCTTCGGTCCAAAGTACTAATTATGCTTAAGGTCACTTCTAGCTTATTTATGTTTTTTTCTGGCTAAAGTATGAATATTCACATCAATATATATAGATGACTGTACTGAGCTGGGACGTGACTATCCCCAGGCCTGGGTTTTTAAAGACATTTTTGACACTTTTATAATACACCAAGCAGAAATCATCTTAGTGAGATATGCAGTGCTGGAAGGGAGAGGGCAAGCCAGCCCACCTGGGTTAGAGACCTACCCTGGGATGTGAGAAACCACACCATCTGCTTTTCTCCCCTGACTGCATGTGAAACTGAGCACTCTGAAGAGGGCTGGCTGGAGGAGGGGGATCCCACCAGCAGAGTCTAAGCAGGCTTGGAGGGCTTATGGAGGACTAATGAACTTGCATGTGGCTGGTCTGGTGCAGGGATGCCTGAAGCCTGGCATACCCTGGGGAGCAGTGGGGATGTGCAAGCAGCTTGGTGTGTGACTGCAGGGGTACGGCCACCCGCAAGGGACCTGGCAGGCAGAGCCATTTCCATTAGAGAAGCTGAGGAGAGAAATCTAGCACTGAGCTTCCCTTGATGTGCCATCTTCCTCCTCACCTAATCTAAAATTAACTTCACTGTTCAGCTGCATTTAAGCAAAACCAGTTGCCATGGCCACGCCAGGGGCTCCTACATATAGCAAACGAGGTAATCGGTTAAAATGAAGAGCCACAGAGCTGATGCTTGCTGCAGGTTACACGTGAAGTTCATTCACTTGTTAAACCTAATGGCCTGTATTGCCTATGAATTGGAAATGTAAATTCTCTCTTTTGGTGTCTGGAGTTTGAATCAGGTTGGGAAAGCTGGAGGAAAATGTCAAATTAAAAGAGTTAGTGCTGTGGATAATGTGAGCCCATAACAGATCAGAGGGGATTTCTGTGTAGGTTCAAGCCTTAGGTTTGCTGCGAGGCATGAACTGGAAGCTGAGCCCCCCTCGCTGCTTCTGTGAGGGACACTGATATTTATAGTACCTTATTAATGCTTGCTTTGCTGGTGCTTATTAGCTCTGCCATCCTGTTCTGAACAAAACAAGCTCTCTGGTTCCTGTTGGTGGTTCACATGGCTTCAGAAGAGGCAGGAAAAGAGCCCTGTTTCTATGGCATAGCCTGTGAGCCACCAAGAATCTCGAGATGCAAAGTGATGTGATAAATCAGCTGTAACAGGCACCTGTCTGCTCATCAAACCTGGGGTGGGCACAAATGCTCCCCCGGGCTCGAGAATGGTGCTGGGCAGAGCTCACTGCGGGGGTGTCAGGAGTGCTGAGTGCCTGATAAGGCTGCCAGCAGAGGAGGTGGGCTGTTGCTATTTTAATAAGCTCACTCCATAGGAAGATCAGTCCTCAGGAATGGTCCAGATCTCCATTTTGTCTCAGATGAAATTTGGCAAACGTCCTGCCTCCAGAAGCTGAGCCAGGCCGTGCCTCTGTAAGGATGCAGGGAGCAGAGTCCCTGGCATGGCTTTCTGTGGTGTCAGTATAGCCCTCGGGCGTGACAGCCCCTTGCTGAGGCTAGAGCAAGGGACAGGATGACCCTGGAGGTGGTCAGTCCAGGACACTCGCTGACTGGGGAGGGCTGCCTTGTTGGCTAAAGCAAGTAGCCCTTGGGCTTGAGATTAACATTGCTGCAATACAGATCTGTCAGTGATCCAAACCAGTGATGCTCTGCTCCCCTGATGGGTGGGGGATAACCAGGTCTGGGAGTCTTGCAAAGCCCTGGGAGCAGCAGGGGTGGGAGCATCACAGCTGCCTTCTGACGGGATCCCTGAGGAGTTGGAGCCCAGCACAGCTCCTTGCTGACCTGCACAATGCAGACAGAAGTGCCCTGTGCCTATCTTGCTCTCTGTGCTCAGTTTACTGTGAAGCTGTCTTGAACCTACTCTGTATAGTCTGAGCCCTGGGATTTCTGGAGGTTCCCACTTGAATCAGTGTGTGTGCTCATTCCTAGCAGCCTGCGCTCCCCAGGATTCCCTCCGAGGAGGCTGCAATCGCGCAGGTAGGCACAACATCCCCTGCTTGCTCATGCTGGCGTCTGCTGAAGTACATGGAGGAGGCTGAACCATCTCCTGCCACCCTCCCCCTCGCTCGTATGCCCCCTCCCACCTCCTGGAGATGAGTGGGTTTGGAGATGAGTGGCTTGCAGCACTGGTGGAAAGCTGGCCCAGGCACCCGAGTGGCTTTTGGGAGGTCTGGATTCAGGTCTCTTGCTCTGCCACCTGTTTCCCATGCAGTAAAGTCACGCTTTGCAGTGCCTACTCTAAACTTAAACCAAGGTGTCCGTATGTGCCATCAGTATGTGACATTTTGCATGTTGGAGTGTTGTACTTATTAAGTTAATATCTCTCACTAATTCAGCTTCAACCAATCTACAAACCAAAATGGACATTATTTTGCCTACTTAGGGCCTGTAGCAATTGGAAAATTTTACTCTCCTACTGGTCTGGGACTTCTGATGGGCATATAACACATAATTAGGCTTTTTGATTATCTTGAATCATAACTGTAACAGGCACAGTAGTGGTTTTGTGCAGAACGTCCATATCTGTGTCCATATGGGTAATTATAGACCCATATGGACATTATGGACTAGTTCATCATCTGGCATAAATCAGAGCTGCCCCCTTCTCTAACATAGTTATACTGATTTACATCAAGTCAGAATCCACTTCTAAATAAGCTTGTGGCATTGAGTAATAAGCCTCACTGCAAATCTAGGAGAAATTAGCTTTGCTGTGACACATGGCACAACCTTTGGGTCCTAATTGTGCTGGCTCATGCATTCATAATACTACCAATTATTTATATGGTCAGGCAAGATAGTGTGTTTATCAGTAATTTTCCTTCAGCGACAGTTTACGATCGGCTGAGTAGCACCCATTGGAATACTCCAGGCAATTAGCCACTCTGATGTGTGTGGTGTCATCAGATGTGTCGCGTAATAAACAAAGGGAAAGATTTTTATGCGTTCAAAGGGGGCCCTGCTAGAGCTGCCAGGTCAAAAATACATCCTCTGTGTTGTGACCATAATTGCAGGAGGGTGTGTAATTTGTCATTTCTATGCCCTGTCTGAGCCGTTCTCGCACACAGATAGGGAAGCACATTAACTACAGCCACAAAACCCTACAGCCTGAACGCCTCGGATTTGTCTGGCAGACCACAGGTTTAGGATTTGCTGCAGCAGCTGAAGTGGTGGATCAGTCAAGCTCCGTATGCAGCACAAATGAATCAGCACGTGGCACACAGGCACTAAGTCTCGCACCCTCTGGAGAAAAGGCTTCACCCAGCACTGGGTGTTCAGTGCTGTATGCACCAGGTCTACGGGGCATGAAGGGAGGTGCTCCCTTGGTCCCTCAGCTTTATGGGGGTGCCAGCAGGTCCACCCCACCCAGCATGTCAAATCTAGTTGCTCTTCCCTCGTGCAGTAGGTCTGACCTGGGACCTCAGGGCTCCCTGGGGTGCCTCTGAGATGGGTAATCACCTCGGATGTAGCTGGGGGTCTCACCTAGGTGCCTCCTAGGGAGTTTAAAGGGGTGTTATTTAGAGACTTCCCTGTCTCCTGTAATTTGTGGAGGAGAAAGCATTGCTGACTGACATTGCTTCTTCCACTGAATCTTATGTATGGATCTGTCAAGATAAATATGTGTCTTCAGGTTCTGGTGAACGTGCTGATGCTCCCACGCGAGGGTGTCTGTGCTACCTTGGCAGAGCGAGTGTGGTGAAACACAGACCTGTGTTATCTTGGTGTACCCAGGGTCCTTGCTTATCTCTTGTTCCTTGTAATTTCTCTGGTGAGGTGTCAGCTCTCTCCTGTTAGTGCTAATCAGCTGTTTCCGACTGCCCCAGAAAACTTATCAGATAATGGGGGCTGATAGGAGAAGACAAGGAGGGGAATGAGTAAACATGGGATTTGGGAAGGTGTTGTAATCCTGAGGCAAGGAGAGCCCTGGCTGCTGCCACGGGGAGGGATTCCCTGTGCAGCCTCAGGTCCTCTGGTGACAAAGGTGCTTTGGGTGAAGGTGCTGCTGCCTCTGCTGCAACACTCGCCCTCTTAGTCCCTCTCATCTCGAGGGCACGGCTCCGAGACACCCGCTCTAACCCTCCTGCCTCATGCAGCTGCCTTCCCAACTGGGGGACGTGAAGCATTGGCCATCCCCAGCCTGGTGAGATAGTGGAGCCTTTAGTAGGGCAAGCAGATAAATTACCACGGAGGGAGAGGGGAGCCTGTGTCTGCTCAGGCTGCTGATGGCAACCAGGTTTAGCCAGAATAATGCAAGCTGTGCTGGGTTTCACCCCATCTTAAGGAGCTGGTTGTCCTTATAGTGCAATAGCAAGGGGAGAGGTACTGGCTGATGTCCTGTCCAGGTGGTGGGGACCATTTCTTGGCAGCTCGTGCACTTAGAGGGGAGACCAGACCCACCAGAAGTGCCTCTTCAGTCCCAAATTTACCTTGGCAAGTTTCCCCTTGGACCGTTGCATGGTTTTCTTCAGTAAGTGGAAGGGAAGGCAGTAAAATGATGGCTGCACACGGCTGTACCGTGCATCACTGCTTGGACGCCTGCTAGGAGGCACGTGTGCTCGGCGAACAAAGCTCTCCTTACCCGGGTTTAAACATCATAGTGATGCTGCGGGTTGTAAAACACAAATGCTTTGCACAGAGGAGTTTAATGGTCATCTTCTGCTCAGTGGGATACTTGGAGGGCGAGATAGGCTCTTCTTTGTGCTGGAGAATTGGATACTTGAATTTTAAGGGAGAAACAGCAAAAATAAACATTCAGGTCCCTGCTTTTCTGTAAATCATTGGGATCCAGAATTGTTAATACAAGACAGAAGGAACAGTTTTGTTTCTGACTCTGTGGACCTGGGTGAGCCAGTTCACAGGGATTTTCCCCTGCAGCCCCTTGTGGTGCTGGGGTTGTGTCTGGTGGGGGCTGGTGCTGAGAATTAGGTCTGGTCCATTCATCCCACCTCCTTGCTCCCATCATTGCTTCCCAGAGCTGCAGGGAGCTGGTGCTGCCTTTCAAGGAGTCACCCTATCCTCTCTCACACAAGACTGAAAATTAATTAACACCTATGAGGCCCTTTGGAGGCTGGGTGAAGCTTTCAGCATTTGTGTTTATTCTTTTTGAGTAGGGCTGGGTCCCCATGGAGGGTCCTGTCAATGAACTGGGCTCCCTGGCAGGCTCTCCTCCCCAGCAGTCCCCTTCCTGAGAGCTTTGCCTTCCTTGTCCCCAGCTCCTGCTTGCAAAGGACTGACCCACTCCCATGCCAACATCTGCAAGTGAAAATTAAGTATATAATAACCTTGTTCTCCTAAGGAGCTGCTCAGCTGGGCAGGACAGAGCATGCCTGCTGAGATGCTCCAAGGCTGATGCAGCAGCTCCAGCTGAGCAGTGTTTTCAGCTTCCCAAATGTGCAAGACCAGGGAGAGATTAAACCAGCTACCTGGGCAGCAGCCTGCTTGTGATAACAGCCATCTTCCTCTGAAATCTCTGTCCTGCCACCTGATGCTGGAGCTAATTAGACTTTGTCTGGAGGCTCTGGGCTGCTGTGCGAAGCTGGGTCCCCAATTTGAAGTGCTGCTTTCACTCAAGCAGCTCAGGGACCTGTAGCTGTATATTCAGATGAAAGCCCAGCACAGTGATGGACGGAAACATCACACAGACACTCAGTTAAAGCAGCTCACAGAGCCTCGCCTGGAGTAAAGCAGCTGCACTGTGCCATCCTACAACAGGCAAGAATTTAACCAGCATCTATATATAGTCCCAGCTCTATAGTTTGTTTCCAGGCTGTATTATTAAGGAAGACTCTTAAAACATAATTGTTTCTCCTCATTTTTGTTTTGTCTTTTTTTCCTGGCTGTGACACTGAAACTTAACAGATCACTCTGGTCAGCTTTGCTTTCTTTTTGAGTGGCTTTGTGCTCGTGTTTTGTAACCTAGGACAGACTGCTCGAGTTCTTTGTAGCTCAGACCAGCTCTGGGGGGCTTTGTGCCCAGTGCCTTTGGTACTTGTGGGCATCCTTCTGTGGACTGGATCCATTGGGACTCTGATTTCAATTTGGTATCGTTATTCTGCTGTTTTATAGCTCAATCTGTATGTGTAGATGTATATTATATATTTTTCTTCCTGTGAAAACTCATTGCAAAGGTGGCAGGGCCTGGGAATGCAGGCTGAGCTATTGCAGGGAGGTTAAAGCTGTGCAGCCCGGGTACTCAGCAGCAAGCAGTAACAAAAAGCCATGAGATGAGATTTTGTGGGAAGGCAGCACGACAGGAGTGAGGGCTGGCTCTCCCTGGGCTCCTCCGCTGCCATCGCAGCCCCTCAGCTAATCCGTGGGGCTGGGCACCAGAAGGAATTTTAATTAAAGATTTACTGAAAAAGGGGTCTGGGAGGGATGTGTGGAAGCTGTTGTTATTGTTCCAGGAGGTGCCTCTTTTCCTGCACAGGACAGATAACATTTAAAACACATCAGCACCAGGTTTAGTGGAGTGGGACTGACAACAGACAGCTTTAAGCCCTAACTGCATGTGCCAGCGGTGAAATAGTCGAGGGATATCTATCTATAGCTCTGCTTTCCCAAAGCCTCTGTGTGCCTTTGCCAGAGGGCAGGGGAGGGCAGAGCTCCCTCCCACCCAGCCCAAGGGAGATGGCAGGAGAGGGGAGTTCAGCTCCTTGCCTCTGCCCCAGGCTGCTGGTGTGACCTGGGGTCTGTCCCTTCATCTCCTCCCACACAAACTGGGCTGGATTTAGATGCAAGGCATCACATTAATTTAAACTTAGCCTAAAAACCTGAGATACAGGCAGTCAGTCAACTCTGGACTGTGCTAAGGGACAGCAGCAGGAGCATCCTGCCATGCAGCTGCCCGTGCTGTCCCTGGCAGCTCCCCAGCCCCGAGCACCAGGGTCCTTATACCCCTGCATCCCCTGGCTTGTTGAGACATGCAGGGATGAGCTCATTGTCTTAAAATGTCATTATGCTTCAGACTGGGGGGGTTACTTGTAATTAAAGGGGTGTCTGCAAGCTGGCTGCCTGAGGGGCACTGAGAGCAGATCTCCTAAATCCAGCCTCAGCTCACCACTGCCTTTAAACCCCATTAAGTGCTGCCTATCAGGGGATGTTTAAGGAAACCTTTTAGTCAATATTGCCTTGGGAAATTCTCTAGTTGAGAGCCTTAATGCCTTATCCTCCACAGTGTGTGGTATAGGCCAACACAGACCGGGAGGCAGAGAGAAATCCTCAAACTCTTTCATCTTCTGGGTGAGCAGTGGGGAGGATGAAAACCCAAACTGTGCTGCTGGTTGGAAAAGTAAATGACTTCTCCCTGGGGGAGAGAAGTAAGATTTTGTGTGCTGCTGTTCTCCTCAATGTGCTCTGCTTTCCCGGTGAGAAGTGAACTGGCAATGAGGACCAGGGACCCCGAGTGCTTTGTAAGTAAGATTTGGATGATGAGATGCGCTTGAGCGAAGGATGGATGTGCACATTGACATGTTCATACTGTGGGCTTTTGCATGTGAGTCTTAATGCACATCCAGTGTGCACAAGTCCACATTCCTGCTGTGTGGCTGTGACCCAATGCCTGAAACGTTGCCCAAGAATGGCCTCAAAGCCAAGCTGCTGGAAGAGATGACGGTGGGGCTCCTGTGCTGTGTCTAGCACATCAGTCTTCCTTGCAATATTTTCAGCCCCCAGTTGTTTTTCAGATCTCCTCCCTTTCAGCCTTTCCATGAGCAGGTCGCTCCTCCAGCCAGAAACATGGGGGCTGGTGTGCATGGGCCAAAAGCTCACAGCTGGCAGGAGCATTGCCCGGAGGGTGGAGAGATGATCCTGGGGACAAGCATTTCTTTTATGGGGAAGGAGGGTGAGGAAGGATTCACCTGTCACTCCTTCCTGGCAATGGATGTTCTCCTGGAGGGCTGCCTCGGAGCCCTTGGTGGGAATCCTTTCTCTAGCTGTTGATACGCAGAGCCGTGCTGTGCGTAAATAAGGGAGAACAAGCTGGCTTCTATTTTTATAGAGACCCTTTATCTCTCTGTCTTTCTCAGCTGTCTTGGTCTTTTGTATTTCCTTTTTCTTCCCTATCCCTCCCCCTCTGGTCTGTCTTTTCTCCTTTCTGTGTCTCTCTTTCAATTTTCTTCACTTTGCAGCATCACACTAATTAAGTCTACTAATTAGTTCATGTTTGTGCATACAGCAAATGAATATGCCATGCTATGAGTGCTAAATATTAGACATTATGTTGTCACGTAAGTCTTGGGCACAAGAAGCTGCCTGTACAAATAGGTGTGAGTATGTGTGACGTATGTGAAGGTGCGTTAGAAAACACTTGCTACTGTGTGTAGGACCTGCAGTGACTGTGCAATCCTTGTCCGTGTTGGCAGCATCTTGTGGGTCCACTCTGGGCAATATAAGTGAGTTCACTACATGTGGGAGCCTATAAACAATCAAAATACCTGGGTCAGATGTATGTGTTCAGGAACAGGTTTCTAGCAGAGCTTGCTTCCTGATTCAGTGCAAGAACTTGCTCTTAATCCTCATCTGACAACTGCCTCAGAAATCATTTTGTATATGGGACTGAGTATAGAATAAACCGGGTTATTATAAATAATGAGGCAGTTAGTTATGCATGTACGTTCTGTACAACTTGCTCAGCATCTTTGCCATTGACGTGGGAATAAAGTATCCTCGCCTGCATGAATAGTAATTACCACTAGCCTGGTCCGTCTCCCTGAGACCCTGCGTGCTCTGCAGCTCCCCACACCTAAAGTGGGGGGCAGGAATTAATGCCATGTGTAGAGCCAGTGGCTGTGACTGCTGGGCAATTTATTAGCAGCAGGAGCTGGGTTAGTCCCTCCCTGGTGTAAAGCAGCAGCTCTCCATCAGCCTGGGTAGAGCACAGCCTCCTGCCCACCCGAGACGTGCCCGTGGGTGCTGCTGCTTCCCCCAGCCTTTGAAATGACCCACAGTGTTTTGTTCTGCATTAAGCCCTCAAGGACCACAAACTCCTTTCAGATTTTCTCCTACCATTTGCTCACCATGCAAGACTTTTTTTCAGTAAAGATACCTGTGCAGATGGGCCCCAGGTCCTCCAAGCAAGTGGAGAAGCTGCCCCTGTGTAAATCATGTAGCAGCCCCTAAACCAAAGGGCTGATTCCTTTACCCGCTGCCCAAGTGTGAATCCACTCACCGAATGCTGCCACTGACCACGAGTACCAATATGTGGGCACTGCTCTGCACCCAGGGCAAGCTGTCCTCAGCATCCTAGTTGGTCCTAATCCCAATTATTTCTCTAACTGTGGAAAGCCAATTATCTGCCTAGCTGCTGGGGTCAGAAGAAGAGGTAGTTAGGGTGATAAAACTTCCATTACCACATCCCCCAGGCTTCACTACATTATTTTCTTCCATTATGTCACCCTGTCAGAACCCATTGCCTGAGAAGGCTTATGGCCCCATCAGCCCAAATGGTCCCTGCAGGATCTGGGCTGATTCACACTTGGTGAGCTGGAGGGTGTGTATAGGGCATGTTTGGGATCATTGCTTTGGTGGGTCCATCCAGAAACATCAGCCCCAGCACAGGAGCTGTGCTGGTTCCTCCCCGCTGAGTACCACAGCTGTCCCTGCTGAGCATCCCCAGATGGTGAGGGCAAGGGACAGGCTTTGCAGGGGCACCCCCTGCTCCCCCTTCCCCTCCGGACCCATGGCTCAATCTCTGCCACCCACATGGCTCCTGGTGAAGGCAGATGAAGACACATGGACAGTAGGGAGCTGGACACTGGAATTCCTGCTGATCTGCACTTTAAATGCTGAATGAAAGCCTGGAAGTGTCCTCCTAAATCACCCCCCTGCACAAGCCACCTGGGCTGTCCTATACCATCAGTGGCACCAAGCCCCTCAGGGGTCCACTGGAGACAGCAGCACGGTGAGGATCTGGCCTGTCAATCCCATGAACGTGCCTCATCCCAGGCTTATGGGCAGAGAGGAGACAGAGTGAAATTCAGCAAAGTGAGTTAATTTAAAAACTCTGCTGACAGAGGTTATTTACATTCCCCAACCTGCTGTCTAGCTACCCACTGTCCTGATCAAAAATCAGCACGGAGCAGCCTCTCTGGGAGTGTGTACAAGACAAGATCACATCTGTCCTCTGCGTTTCTTCTTCGTCTCTCACCAGGCTTCTCCAGATGGCTTCCCGGAGGGAGGGGGGAGCCCAGCTTTCCAATTGAGAATAAGAACAGATGACTTGGCAGCACCACTGGAAGCTGTTAGGACTTCCTCCGAAGAGCGAGCCCTGGAGCTGTGCTGTACACACGGCGCCTGCCCTGTAGGGCAGGATGCTCTGCAGAGGTCTAACGTGGCCATGCTCATCAATAATGGAGGCAAGGAGAAGGGAAAAGCCATGTGAAATGTTTTCAGCAGAGATTTGGGGTGCAGGAGTACTGTTACTGGTGCCTGGGGCTGCAGGAGAGGATTTTTGCATCATCACATGGAGAGCAGAGCAAAGCGGAGCCCGGAGGAAGACCTGGGCAGGTTGGATGGGCAGGATCCCCAGGGTGATTGCATGCTTTGAGGGCTTGGGTTTTCACTTCATACACACTGCTTTCATCAACAGCCTGAAGAAATGAAAAGCCATAAGCTGATTGGCACCTGAAAAATGAAACATTTCATCTGGAAATCCAAACTTCTATAATTTTGTTTGTTGTTCTATTGAAAACCAGGCTTTTTCTTTTTCCCAAGGAGGGCAAATTCCATGAAAATTTGCACTGAGTTAAAAGCTGAGATGGAAAATTTTAGATGAGCCTTATGGGAGAGTTCCCAGTGAGGTTTCAAAGGAAGCAAAGCAATTTAAAATTGAATCCACCCAGAGCCAGCAGAGAAAACTGAGTTCTAGTGGAAGTGACATGCCCAGATTTTTGTGCCTGCACAGGGAAGCACGTGGAAGGGACGGCTACAGAAAGGGAGGTGCCTTCCCAGCTCTCCATCCTTTTGGTGCAGAGAGCTGAGAGGAGATGGACTGCATCCAGTTCTCCCCTCCAGCTCAGGCTGTGAGCTTCCTTCCAGGAGAAACACTTGTGTTACCAGACATACAAAATGTAAAAGCTGTAGGTGATGTTTGTGAGCACTGAGAGAGTCACTGAGTGGGGAAGAATGTGCCTGGTGGCCAGGAACATCCTTGTGCTGCAGGGAGCTGGACCCCAGGTGGGATAATTTGCTCATTTTCCTTGAAGTCAGTGGGCTGGCAGTGATTTACACAGCTCAGTCCCAGAGCTGAGAGCCAGGAGAAACCTGATCTGATCACCTTCGAGCTTGCGTGGTTGCTGGAAAACAAACACTGCTGCTAACAGCAAATACCCATCCCAGAGGGGCTGGAGGTGTCTTTGGTCCCCTGCAGCCAGTGGCTGAACTCCTCCTCATCTCTGATGAAGCCAACATGTACCCAGATTCAACTTCCCTCACCTGGGATCTCTTGTCAAAAGTCATGGAAATAATCAGAGAGCTGGAGAGTAGCACCAAGAGGGGGGAAAGGAGCAAGGGAGCGGAGCGAGAACATCAGCTCCTGCGGCAGCTGACGTGGGGCTGTCAGGTACTGTCAGTTTAATTATGGAAAATTGCTGCAGGATAAACATCGCTGTACTTGCAAGAGTAATTGTGTGGCAGCCTTGGGTTCCTTTCAGCATGTCAGGTAGGCACCAATTTTAGCTCCTTGCACCTTGACAAGCTCAGATGCTCCGAGGGAGCGTGCTCCATCCTCCCCTCTCTGCCTCCACCTCCAGTGACAGCCAGTGAGTGCATCCCTCCTCCGGCTCGTCCTCTTCTCGTGTGACCATAAAACACCATCCCAGTAAATGTCAGTGACATCCCAACAGGGCCAGAGTTTCCCTTTTCCTCCAGGGAAGGAGCAAATTGGTTTGCATGATACAAGACCAGAGTCTGAGCCAAAAGCAGCCTTGGTTTTGGCAGGAAAATGCAGCCTAGCAATTTTTCATTTCATGATTTGTTTTTTTTCTATACATTCTTGGTAGTAATTGTGATAAAGAGCCTCTTTGTGTAATTGTAAACAACTTGCTGCTGTTTTGAGGAGAAAGTCTGGCTAAGGCATTCAGCAGGGCTGCTGGAGCCCAGATTCGATGTATTGAGATGTTTCTTTTGCAACTAGCTCTAAAGTCCCATCTTCTCCCCTCTGGAATGTCTGTCTGTAAAGAAGAGACAAACAGGAGAGCGAGAAGTGCCACATAAAACGGGGATGTGGTGAGAATAAATCCAAGACTCAAGGTGTGACTGTGGTCAAGTTAAGTGGCCCCTGGGCAAACCAGTATACCTCCAGGGGAGGGGGAGTAGGGAAGACTTGAAAGAGCAATTAGACTAAGAGGATGGGTGTTTGTGTTTATGTGGAGAAAGATAAATAGAAATATGGATGGACAGCCAAGCCATAAAAGGTCACAGGTAGATAATTACATGGTAGATAGATGTGCCACAGCAATATGATTGATAGCTGGATAGAGAGATGAGTAGATGGAGAAACGGGTGTGAAGAGATGGAAGGAGACTTTTCTGTTGAGGGAAGGAATCTCTCGTCTGTGTAACTCACGACAAGAAAGACACTCAAGTCAACACACACCCACGTGTGTATACAGTTGGCAAATCTTGTAAAATCCTGTTAAAACCTCAGAATAGCTTTATAAATAAAAACTTTGCTGTCTTGATGTTTAGCACTGAGGAAGAAAACAGGAGTTGTGGAGCCCACCTCCTTATGCAGCAGTTTACAAGGCGACAGGGATGTGCCCACAGCTTTTGCTTCAAACAGTGTGGTTTGGGGATTGCACCGATGTGAGGTTCAGCCAGGAAGGAGCCAGTCGCCATCACCCTCTCTGTGCAACCTCAGCTTTTGAGCTTGCATCCCTCTGCCTGCAAACTGGTCATCGCAGCAGAGGGACAGGGATGGACGGTGCCTCAGCTGGAAGGAGCCCCTGCAGCATCCATGCCCCTGGCGGGGTGCAGGGTTCGGGGAGAGTGAGGCTGCTGGTATGGAGCTGAGCTGGGGGCTTATTGCTGGGCACAGCTAGAGGAATAACAGGTCTGAATTTATTCTGGCAAAGTTAAGAGAAAATGGAATGAAGAGAAAACTTAGAGTGCCATGTTCAGGGACAAAATGCAATAACGCAACGAGATTGTATGTGATGCTGAGTGCTGCGCTCAGACCTCAGGAGAGGGCTCATCAGGACCCCAGTCTCCTGAACCCTCCCCTGAGCAGCAGCCCCAGGGACTCAGGCAGAAGGAGGGTGTCTTCCTAGGAGCAGCCCACTGGTCCCCAGTCTCCCTGAAATACCCAGCTGGTTTCCAGAGGGGGACCCAGGACTCTGCTGCAATCCTAGTGCACAGTGGAAGGAGACCCCTCCTGGGAAGCTGTCTGTCAGGAGAACCCTATTACGTGTGCTATTGACAGAGATTAATTTATTGTTAGAGAGAGATCTCTGATTCCATTAAGGAAAACACTAAGGCACCTAACAAATTTGCTGACCTGGTTCAGGCTGTTTGCTTGTCAGTCAAACTAATGCACCCTGGCACTTCCCAAGTTAATTTGCTGCCTAGGTCAGCCAGCCTTACAGCCATGACACCTTATAAATCATGTTCCTTAGAAACTAATGTTTGCATACGTGTATCGGTAACACCACTAAAAATCTGCACGCTCTCTGCAGTCCAGAAACTCCCAACTTGCTTTAAAAAAAAAAGCAAGTTTAAGAGAGAAGTGTCAGAGCTGTTCCCTTGTGCATTGGGGGACTCCAGCACGCATCCCAGCAGCAATCTCCAGCTAAATGTTTGCACTGCCTCTGCACAGCTGGGGTCATGTCTATAAATTTCTCTAATCTCTTCGTCTCTCTCTTTGTTTTATAAGATTGACTAAACATCTAGATCCTGAGCTGTAGCAGAAAGAGAGGAGGTGCCCATAGTAAGTCTGTTGGGAGCAATTATTACACATGAGTTTAGTCTTACTTTGTCACGGGGAGAAAGATCAAAAGGAAATTTTCCCTCTGCAGGAAAAACAGATATAATAGCTGCAAACTGGGGGGGAAGAGGTGTTTTGGTAGTCAGATAAATCAGCTTTGTAAAGAGAAGTGATGGACAGAGCTGCAGGTTGATGGTTGCTGTGATGGCAGGGCAGCGGGTTGGAGCGGCGGTTGTCTGGCAGAGGAGTGAGGATGCTGCGTGTGCTTTGTACCACGGAAAAAATGTCTCCTGAGGTTACAGGAGAGACTGTCATCAAAACTCTTTGCTCCCTTGAACCCCAGGGTCTGGGTGCTGTTCCCTACCGGGGGGCTGCGAGCTGAGCCCTTCCTGCGGCAGCCACAAGGCTTTGAGCTGGGGGGTGCCCTGGCAGAGAACTTTGTGGTAAATGTCTGTCTGTGTACATATCTAGCGCAACGGATATTTAAAAGAACAACATCCTACAAAATGCTGATGGTATAAATTAGTCACTATTAAGATGGGCTTTTTACAAGGGCAAGTAGTGACAGGATGAGGGGTAATGGTTTTAAACTGAAAGAGGGGAGATTTAGATTAGATATGAGGAAGAAATTCTTTGCTGTGAGGGTGGTGAGACCCTGGCCCAGGTTGCCCAGAGAAGCTGTGGCTGCCCCCTCCCTGGCAGTGTTCAAGGCCAGGTTGGATGGGGCTTGGAGCAACCTGGTTTGGTGGAAGGTGTCCCTGCCCGTGGCAGGGGGGTGGAACTGGATGGGCTTTAAGGTCCCTTCCAACCCAAACCATTCTGTGATTCTAAGATATGCCATAGGATGAGTATATTTAGGTTTTATATGTTGGAAAAGAAAAGAAAATGATTATTGCAATGGCAGTGCAATAACCATGACCATATAAAGGACCTTATAACTTTCCTCCCATGCCCCTTTCTGTGCTCAGCCTGAGGTGCTGGTCCCTGCGAGTGCCATCCCCACGAGGGCTGCACGGGCACAGGGATGCACGCTGAAAATACAGCTGTGGGAATGCCAGTGGGGATGCCAGTGCTGCTGGGGCTGGTGGGGATGCCAGTGCTGCTGGGGCAGAGGGCTTGCACTGGGCTTGGGGACGCACAGGAGCTCTCGCTTCCCGATGGCAGCGGGGGAACAAGACCACGTAGGTAACGAGAAGGTGGCATTTAACGACCCCAGAGCCATACCCCAACCTTTTTCCCTGGTACCTGAGCTCCTGGGGCTGGCCGAGCTGCCTGCCCTTCCACCCCATCCATTACACCCCACGGCGATGCCATGCAGACACCGGTACCAATTTACTTGATAAATCGTGCTGCTTGTTATTTGAGGGATCGGACAGGCCTCGCGCTTTTGGGAGATTAATTTTTGATTTATTGTCAGCTACAATGATTTATTCTGATCCTTCCCCAGGGAAAAGACAGGGCTGTAAATATTTTAAATGCTGTTAGCTGGTGACAAGAAGCATTGCTGGATGGTAACAGGGAGGAGGGGGTATTGAAATCACAGCAGCCTTTCTACTAAATTACTTAGAGGCAACTCCCAATGTCTGCTGGCCTGTTTGGATGGAGGCAGAGGGAAAGAAACCCCGCCACATGTTAAATTGTTATCTTATTAACTGAGATGACGTTCTTGGCTTTCTCCATTTGCCCTCAGAGCCACTGCTGCTGATTGCAATGAATTGAATTTCAAAGCATGATACAGCCCTGCTAAGAGCACGCTGTGCTCCCTGCTGATGAATAGAGGTCACTAATAGGATCTGCATTTAAACCAGGCCAAATAACCCCATGGAACCCCCCCAGCAAGGGGCTGTTGAGGCCCTTCTGCTTCTATCCAAGATCTTAAGGTGCTTTACAGCAGGGGGTGAGCATCCCACTGTCCCCATCTCAAGGGTGCAGGCCAGAAAGGGCAACCACAAGGTCACTTAATGAACCAGCAGCAGAGCTGGGAGAAGTCCTTGGGTCTCCTGACATGCTGGCCAGTGTCCTGGCCACTGGGTCCCACTAATTCTCGGGAAAGGGCTCAGGAGTCACAAAGGGGCTTGGTGTTGTTAACCACTAAGACAAGTCTCCATTGCCAAGGAAATGCCCCAAAACTTCCTTACTTGACCCCTGCCTGAGCTGGGCTTTGCTCTGACTCTGGCTGTTGTGTCAGAAACCTCCCCGTGAAGGAGCGTGAGGAATCCCAGGGTGGTCTCAAGCAAAGGTAAGAGCCTGTGGTGCTCCCTGCTCCTCTGTGTGGGACGTCTCTGGTCGTGCTTTCCTGACGCTGTGAGGAACCGGATCAAAGGGAAGCGAGATACAGCTCTTGGGGGAGAGCAAAAACACACAGCGTCTCCTGCTAAGTTATGCAAAATATGCAAATAGGTTTCTTTTTTTAAAGACATGTTTCATGCCCTTCTCCAAAAGTTTGAGACGAGTGAAAGTATTTAGAACTTGAGTTTTCTTAAGGATCCCTCTTCTTCTCTCTTTACTCACAAGGGTGGTTCTTGGGCATGTTGGTGCTGGTGGTGGTGGCCAGTTCCTCGCTGTGTCCCCAGGCAAGATGAGGTTTGTGTCATGGCTCTTCCCCAGCATCACAAACCACAACCCTCCCACGACCTGCAGAGATCCATAGTCTGTCCAGGGGGACGGCTGACAACCGGAGAGCATCCCCTTCAGTATTTTGAGAGGTTTCCCACGGACTATCCTTTCTTCTCTGCTGAAGATGCTGTGCTCAGCTCCATCAGCCCTGCTTGTTTGCAGAGCACTAATCAACAGCAGTTACTCGGCTCCCAGCTGTGTCGTGTGCTTCCCCATAAACTTAATGGTGTGTGAAGAGGAAGCACACACAGCGCTCAAGCAGGGCTTGGGGGTAACCTTCTGTTCTCACGCCCTCAGTTCACTCCGCTGCTAATTCCTTTGCTCGTTTGCCATCGGTGCTTTGAGATCCTTGAGAAAGGCAGCAGACTTTACCTGAGCGCCGCCTTTTCCCCAGTGCATTAGTGCTGTGATGCTGCTGATGGTGGATAATCAGCGCCGGGATTTTCCTTCTCCTAGGAGATCCTTCCACCTCTCTTCATTCATGAGCAAAGCCACCCCGAATCTCCTCTGGCTGGGTTGTTCCCCAGCTCCCTTGGCCACCTGCCAGCAAGAGGAGGCTGTCAGCCATCGGCGTGCAACGTTTGCACGTATCAAGGTGACAATTGTACACCAGTGCCACCCACGCAGCGTTTTACCTGCTCACAGGTCTCTCTCTGAGCAGCCAGCACGATGCCAGGGGTGGGCAGGGACCCCAGCCCTGGTAGCCACGTGCCTGCAGGGTGAGTAGGACACGGTGCCCACCAGCACCCCCTCCTCTCTGGCACCTAAGGATGGAGAGGGCTCCGTGCCAGCAGCCGGAGTGGTGGCTCCCCTCCTTCTCTTATTTTATTTGCTGTTCAGGCAAGAAAAAAACAAAACAAAACTTTCCTCCTGCTGCTAAATTGGAAAGAAAGGGAAAAAAAAAAAAAAAAACAAACAAAACAACACTCCCCACCCCAACCTAACAATAAGTATCTTGGAGGAAAAAAAATAACTGGAGCATTGAAGATAAAAGAACGGCTGTTAAATGAAAATGTTGAGGCAGAAAGGCATTAGACAGCACTAGTAATTGTTAATTTGTACTCAGATTTAGTATGAAAGGGCTTTTATTACTTCAAATATGCATTTATTCTGGTTTTCCATTTGGAGCAGTAACACGCAGATGAGCTTTCAAACCCCCAAGGTATTGGGTAAAATAAAAAATAAATCTTTTAATGGATTTTTCAAGTCTCTAGTCCCAGCAACATCTTTTTTTTTTTTTATTCTTTTTTGTTACTGTTTAGAGCAATATAGTGTGCAATTACAGCAGCACGATGGGCGCACCGTTAATTGGCTGAACTCCCCAGGGAAGGGAAGGCATCGCTGTCGGGGGCGAGTCCCCGGAGTGCTGCCGGGGGGGTGCGGGCAGGGTCCCCGCGGGGGCTCCTGGGCTGTTACTTGTTGTACGAGGAAGGTGGAGACTGCACTGTAGAGCCGAGCTGTGCAGTTGCAGGAGCCCACGTTAGGAGACAGCCCCTGCCCCGGCGATCTAGTGCTATACACACCAAAATTAGAAGAAAACCCAATTATTTCTGCTCTGTCGCAGGTGGGGAGCGTGGGAGTGAAGAACTTATTTGTGTCGGAGCGACTGACTTTCTTCTCAGCAAGGGTCATTAGCCATTGGAAGGGGCTGCCCAGGGAGGTGGTGGAGTCACCGTCTCTGGAGGGGTTTAAGAAAAGCCTGGACATGGCACTTAGTGCCCTGGTCTAGTTGCCATGGTGGTGTCAGGGCAATGGTTGGACTCGATGATCCCAGAGGGCTCTTCCAACCTCAGTGATTCTGTAAGACTGGAGCCCCCAGCAATACTGGACCAAACCAGCAACTCCAAACCCCATCCTGCTGTGGCTCCAGGGCTGTTGCTCCCCATCCACCGGTTTATTTTTGGCTCCGCTGCCCTCCCACTGATGGGTCGAATCCTGCCTGCCCCAGCTCACCCCTGCCCACAGCAGCGACGGCGAGCGGGAGCCCTGGGTGCTCCCCACGGCCGCAGCGATGCTGGCTGTGACCGAGGCATCTGCCCGGGCACCAAGGGCTGGAGCACAAGGCGAGGGAGCTTTAGGAGAGTTCTCTGCCGTGCACAGATATTTTTTTTTCCAGTGAGAAATATTCTGGTTTAAATGGGAATCGATTCAGGGAAGTCTGACAGACGAATACTATAAACAAGATCAAATGAATTTATGACTGTTGTCCCTTCTAGCTTGATAATCAATGAACTGTCGGGGGAAAGATGCTGGAGTGGCAAAGCGCTGGGTCTGCATCAGCAAAAGCAAAAGGCAAATCAGGCACCGTCGGATGCTTGCAGTTGATTTTGAGACACGTGTAGGCTGGAAAATTGCTTGATTTACTGACTTCACCTGAATGCTGGCACAGCCTGCACACCCCCTCCTGCTTGCAACCGGTGAGATTTATGTGTGGGCGCTGGAATCCAGGAGTAGCTGTTCTCCTGCGATATTTGCTTACACTTTGCATCTTTTACCTATTACTCGTGTTGCTTTAACACACACGTTGCCCACCTCCGTGTCTGGGTAGTGTCTCCTCCAGGGACACTCGTGCTGCGAAGCCCCGACCCGCCCCGGCAGGGACTGCTGCTCCCGGGTTTGTTGAGTGTTGTCTGTGTGGGCTCAGCCTCGTTAATGATCTGTGTGTGTCCTGCAGCTTTATGATCTGTTATTCTCTCTGAAGAACTCAGTTTTCTCACAAGTTTGTGGCAGAGGCTCCCAGCAGGTGGGTTTTGCTGTCTGAATTGCAGGGCTGGGACAGCCTCATCTCGGGCTGGTCCATTAACAAGTAATCACTTTCTCTCCAGCACAGATTCGGGTTGTGTTTGCTTCTCATCATCTTGTTTCCTTTAGCTCAGAGTGAGCTTTGAACTGTGTCGAGGAGAGACGGGAATCATGAATAAAAACCAGCCCACGCCTCTGCGGTCCCGGTGCTGGTTCGGTTTCTCTGAACTGAAGGGGTTTCATCTCGTTCAGTCTCACGCAGCCCCGGGGTGGGTGAGCAGGAGACTTGGTCTTTGGAGGATGCAAGCAGGGACACCTATTCCAGCGTGGGCAGCAATTTAGCACCACAAAGCCCAAGATGTAACGAGTAAGGCACAATGAAAAGCTTTAACACCTAAATCCTTTTCAGAGGTCCTACTAACTTCTTGATGCGAGAAACCCCCAGTCTCCAGGATCACCCCAAGACCCATCTTGCGCTTGGTTGGACACCTCTGCCTTTTAATTCATGTTCCCATCCTCAGTGCTCGGTGTCTGCAGGCAGGACACCAGAGTTAATGCCTGCTCAGGTGATCAGACAACCAGAACGGTGCTTTCTGGCCTCAAAAGCCCATCAGCTAATCCCAGCCTTCATGGTTGCTCCACACCAGAGCTCGGGGAGCTGGAGGGCTGCAGAAGGCTGGGCCACCCCTCCCGGCCCCGCTGTGAGCATCCTTCCCCGTGCCCAGCCAGCGATAAACATGTCAGATGCACTAAGCTTGTAAGGATCGATTCCCTTCACAGGATCAACAAAGCAATTTGCTGTCTAGGTCTTGTTCGGTTGTGAATAATAAGCAGCCGTGGAAGCTTGGCCTGTGTAACACCTTGTGCACTTGAAATTTGGAAGCCATCAGGGACTGCATTAGTCAGTAAAAGCAGGGAGTGGAAAAAAAGGGAGGGGGAAAGGAGGGAGGGGAGTTTCAGCCACTGATTGTCAGCATCCTCTTCTCAGATACCTAATCCATTAAGGGCTCTTCAGGTTCTGGAGTGCTGCAGGCAAACAGAGGGCACTGATTCAGCGGGGTGTGAAAGTGCCTCTGCAGCGGGCAGTGCCACCCACAACCAGCTCGGAGAGCGCAGGTCATTGCCGGGGCTGTGCGGCGTCTTGGGTTGCTTCAGTGGTTGGTCATCATCTAATTTGTGTGGAGCCTCTCTCCTTAAAAGCTTCCTTTTTTAATTAGCCCTCCTCTTCCCCCTCAGGGCACACACAGGGCAGGGGATGCTGAGCAGCTGGGCTGCATGGGGCAGGACTTCTCTGTCCCTGCAGCTCTGTGGAACAAGAACAAACTCCCAAGGATGGATCTCTTGGGGCCCTCTCCAAAATCATCTTCCTCCATCAGTCCACCCGTGGCTGTAAGGAGCTTAGCTCTGGGCATCTCCCCATGCTTTCTCTCCATGCACAGCCCAGCCTCTGACCACTGAGAAGCGTGTTATTCTCCACTGGACCCACCATCACCCCTGTGCCAGCAAGCCCAGTGATGAAAACACCAGAGCTGTGTCCTCCTTAAGCAACTGCACAAGCTCATCAAGTATCTTCAGCACCAACCCGTGCAGAAGGCAGCTTTTGCCTGGTGCACCCAAAGCCTTGCAGATCCCCCCTCCCCAGGGGATACAACCGAAGCCGTATGCTGGTGCTTCACACGCAATGTCCAGGCGTGAAGATGCATGGCCCATGCCTGTGGTGTGTGCTCTACCTAAGAGCAGATGCCAAACCAGCTGCTGTCTTCACAAGGTCGCATGATTAACCCAAAATTTGGAGGAGTACGAGGAAGAACCCATGCACATGTCAAGCTGCACATTCCCAGGGCCAGCCACGTGAGTCCTGCCCAAAAGCCACGGGAGACACACGCAGCTCTCTTTGACAGCGGTATTTTGTCCCTTTTGCTCCCCGGAGTGTTTTCAGCATACCAGCATCAGTCCATTAACATTGAACCCAGCCCTCCTTCCCCTTAGCAACAGCATCAATATTTATGATGTGTAGCTAATGCAGTCTACTTATATGATTTCTACGATTTCAGGTGGGAATTCTTTGTACAAAAGACCTCTATTACCTTGCAGTGTGGGATGCTGCTGTTCACCTGCAAAACAAGCATTGTGTGACCTTTCTTTCACGAGCTGTTGCTGAAGAGACCCAGCCTGCAGCTGCTGCTCAATCACGGATAATTTAAGTGGGAATTAGGTACCAGAAACCCACCTAATGCTAATTGCTCTGCTCAGGCGGGTTTCTGTAAGAGTCTGAAAAGGATCAAGCCTATTGATTGATTAACCAATAACCTATATCCAGGCTCTGGTGCCAGCTCGGTGCTTGCGGCGTTGTGCTGCTGTCAGTCACACGACATGGTGAGCAAATCGAGCACTCTCCGGGTCGGCTTTATTAGCCTCTTGCCTGAAGAGGCTGTTTGAAAGGCTCTGAAATGCCTGTACCAGGGCATGACGAAGAGCTTGGGCGTAGATCAGTGGTGATGGAAGGAGACTGATGTTGTGGATAAAAAATTTGGTCTTTGACTATTGAATAGCGCTGATGTTATGGGGCTGATGAATGGTAGGTGTTAACAAATTAATCAGGGTTTGAAATGTGGTGGTGAGCAGCCCGTGAAGCGCCTGGGAGGAGAGTGCTGCCTGTGAGACAGCTCTCAAAGGTAAGGTGCAGGAATTCCTGCGTCACAGATGGACTGCACCAGCTCCTGAGGGTCTAAATGTGTGTAAATACCTGCTGTGTCTTCTCTGGGCTCTTCTCCCCACCCCACAAGCTGACGCCGGGACGTGGCAGCTCTGTGCTGCTGCAGCTTCACGCGTCCTGGTGGTGTTCAGTGAGGACTTCAATTTTTGAAAGGAGTGACTGAAAGGGCATTCATCCTCCCTGGCAGCAAAGGCTTTCTGCAGGGGGGTTCCTTTTCAGCTCACTGCCTGGCTAAGGAGGGCTGGGGGAAGTTTGTCTGTTCTTTTTTTCTTTTTCATATAAATAGGATATTCAGCACGAGTGGTGTTTTCAAGCCAAACAAAACCATTGCTGAGTGTTGATCAAGTCCCATGTGCTTTATTTTTGTTCAGACGTGGCCATTTAAAGAAGGAAGCCAAATACTTTGTATGACCCAGCGCCATTACCATGCCTCCCAGACCTCCTTCCTTGTGTTTCCTGGCATTAACTCTCTGTGCAACTCTAACCTGGGCTTTCCCCATTGTCCCTTGCTTCTGCTTTCTTCTCTGGACCCTTTAATTCATCTGTGGTTTATATAGAGCCTGAGTTTCCCACCTGTCCCCAGGACAGAGATTGCTTGAGGACTGACATGTGCCAGACAGTGCAACCAGCTGGATTTCCCCCTCTTGGCACTGAAGCCCCACGGGAGGCTCCTGGCCCCAGGGCTGGATGTTCCTGCCAGGGCACGTCCTTCAGACTTGAAACTTCTTGTTACTCCAGCAAAGCCCCTGCCCTTCTCTGTCTAGGGCATCCAACAGCCAAACCCCAGAATGCTACTTGTTAAAAACAGTCGGCTGATGATTACGTTCCCTCGCTTTTAATTAAAAGCCTGGCATTTACAAATCAAAAATATCCACACCGGGATTTTTCCTGCCCTGGTATTTTAAATAATAATTGTTAATTATTGATGATTAATGAATGCTTTGCGCATCTAAATGTCTTCCTTCCAGATAACCCTGTAAAATCATTTGCTGTAATCGTGAGAAATCTGCTAGCGCTGAAAGTCCTCGGTCCTTCTGGGGCTCCAGTGGAAACGCAGCAGATCTTGACTAATATATGGCCAAACCCCACACCAGGGAGGGTGCCCTTGGGAGCTAAAGGGTTTGCTCAGTTACATCTGCCTCCTCTAGAAACCACGAGCAGCCCATTTTGTCCCTGTGAACAGAGGGGCTGCAGACGTTCCCCCCTGCGAGAGCAGCAGAGCGGCTGCTGGAGGTGGGGTCCAAGGCATGCAGCAGCAGAAGGGAGAACTTCACCTTTGGAGTTTGAGACCAACGTGTCCAAGTCAAGAGCTTGAAGTTCAGCTCTAAAACATTGATCCCAGCTCAAGGATTTGGCGGGCTGAAGTTCAAGAGTGCTTAGTGTGTAACAGTCCTCTTGACGTGGCTCTACAAAGGGAACTACAGAGTGGTGTGGTGACAGCCACCACTGCTCGTCAGTCCCTCCAGCTCCAGGAACACGTTGTCTTTGTCAGCTCACTGGTTGCTTTTAGGTCGCCTTTTCCTTGTAGGATTCACAGCCAAGTTTCAAGTTGTTTGTGCGAACTCAGTACAAAACAAAGGTCCAGTTTCACTGGGGCTGGCTTGTGACATCCACCTCCGTGGCAGTGCGAAACCTCGGGCAAGCTGGCTGAGAGGCAGCGTGATGCTGAGTGCTGCGCCTGTGGGATGTGCTTTCAGCCCAACCGAGTGAGCAAGATGCTCTTGTGGGTTGTGTGCATCCTAAGGGGAGTGGTTCTCTTTGCTGCGGCTCGCTTGCTGCAGGATTTCTCACCTGGATTTTTGCTAGAGAGGTTGCAAGATGTTCCAGTGCTGCACACTCTTCTGTTTGCTCCTTTCTCCTGTCCAGCAAGCGCGCTGGCAGCAGAAATTGGTGTTTTGCTGCAATCTAGTGGTGTAGCACATGGAACAGGCTCATGGTGTTCGCTTCAGGCTGAAGACAGGCTCCCAGGCTCTAACAGGTAGAGCCTGACTTCTGCAGGAGCTGAGAGATACTTGTGTATACATGCTCTGTACTAGCAATTCCTTCATGAAATGAAAGAAAACAAAAGCAATGTGCATTATTCTTCATATTAAGCACTAGAAAAATGGATACTGCACAAGACACATGATGCAGAAAGGTGTTTCAGGAAATATAACCTTTTAAATTTGCTATCTGGAGAGTGCTGGAAATATTTAGATTTTATGATGGGGCGACATTAATGACTTCTTGCATAATGAGCAGCTGGCTCATATTAGAAATTAAGGTGATATAAGCACGGGCAAGATGGCCTTGTCTTTTCCAGCTGAGCAAGTTCCTAATCCTCTGGAAGTAAATAAGTGGAGGCACTCAGTGCCCCTCAAGCCAGTAGAAATGCTTAAAGGGTGTGATGAGCCAGAGATGGAGATGTGCAGCATAAAGGTAAAGGGTTTTCTCCCCGCCCCCTTCACTTCAGCCCCTCCTTGGGACTCTGAGGAGCTGTAAGGGAATGATATAATTCAGTTTTCCCTTGAAAACATCTTCTTTGCCTTCATCTTCTTCCCATCCCCTCATGCAAAACAGGAGGCTTGAGAGGGCAAGTGCTGGTGAGCACAGGGGTGCAATGCAAACCTGCCTGGCCCCGAAAGGTAACGTTCTCGGGGGAAGGATGCCGGGCAAAGCTGCCTGGACTCTTGTATCTGTGATCTTGATATCTGCCTGGAAAGAGCAGTATCAGCGCAAAGCTTCGTTCACATTGAGCTGCTTAATATTTCATGGTAAGCTGGTGTTAGACATAGGAGTCTCCAGGAATGCCTGGAGCTGTGCAACGGAGAGGTCTCGGTGGCCTGGGTGGCTGCCTCCCTGCCACCGTCCGCAGCAGGCTTTGCTCTTGGCTATGCCAGCGCTAGCGTGGTCCCCTCTGGGCAGATAGCACCCCTGGGCCCCCAAAGCAGCCCCCTCACAGCCAGCATCCCACTGAGCGGTTCCTGGAAGCAGGTCTGGAGCTGTGAGCCTGGGGATGCAAACTGTGAGGAGGAATTTGACCCAGAGAGAGAGAGGTGGGGTATTAGAGGCAACTTTTAGGGAAACAACTGCTTTGGGATGCTGTTTTGCAAAAACTTCTTAGGGTGAGTTCAGCTGGTGTCCCTGCTCTTTCAGGGACAGAAATGTCAGTGTGTTGGTGTGACCCCACCTGATGACACCTGGATTTCACCCACCTCTGTTTTGGGGTGGGTGCAGTCTTGATTGTCACAAGCAGGCAAATAAAGGTCTTTTTTCTAGATCTAGAACTCAAAGGAAACCTTTCCTGGAATGAAGGCTGGAGCGTGCCTGGCTGACACCAGGTAAATCTCCCCATGGGGTGCAGAGCCCTTCCCTTGCTGGCATGTGGTCAGGCAGCCCCTCTCCAAAGACACATTAACAGCCCTGGGGAGGGAAAGCAGGCGAAACTGTCCTTCCCCACAGGCAGCTGTAGCTCTTTGCTATCAGTTTGGGTATGAGAAGCACTACAGGAAGCAGAGAAATAAGTCTCACACTTAATGCATGAGGTGTCGGTGACCAGTGCCAGCGAGGCTCTGCCCCTGGGGCCTGCCCAGATGCTGGTTGCTCCTGAAGAGCCCCAGGCATGTTACAGAGAACAAATCCAGCTGGTTTCTGCACTGCTCCAAGGACGGGGATCGACTGAAATGCTCCACGGGATCATAGTAACAACAGAGGTCTGGGGGATTGCTCAGATGTATGGCTGTGGCTGAGGGTTCTTCGTTTCGTGCAGGTCCTTTAATTTAATCACAGACCTGGCTCAGGTTTGCTGTTTTTCTCTCCTTTACTGGAGCCATTAATCTTACCCTGTTGCAATTCTTTTCCTTTGCTTCTGTGCCTGTAACATGCACACGGAGGAACCTTTTACTCCCAGCGCCAAGGAGCTCATCTGCTTTGATGTGCATTTGCAGGGAAATGAAATAGCTGCTCCCCCAGTTTGCTGGATTTACTGGGTAAGATTTACAACAGCTACCTGACAGCAGTACTAAAACTGCGTATTTTGTGGGCTGGGTTTTGTGCACTCTAAAAATAATCGCCCTTAGCAGGAAAACACGGTTTTGCTGTGGCAGCAGATGGCAGCCCCGGATAACGCACGGCGTGTGCCGGGCTGGGCTGAGCACTGCCTGGGCTGAGGGAGGGCTCCAGTGCTTTGGTAGTGGTAGGTGGTTTTTTGCACCCTTCTGCAGTTGGAGAGGTCTGGTATCGCTGGCAAGCGGGATCCAAGGCCTCTGGAGTTGGATGCTCAGGAACTGAAGGATCCCATCCCCTTTTAAATTGTTGGCTCCAAAGGAATAGAAGCCTGTGCTGCGCTGCGTGCTTGCAGTGGCTTAGCAAATACAGGATGAGTGCATTTAAATGCCAGTCTAGCTTTTAAATCCCCTGCACCAATACTGAATAAAACTGCAGGTGCATTAATAAGGTGAGACACCTCTGCCAGCGCTCCTGTAGCTACAGAGGGGAAGGGCTTCATGTCCTGTGCTCTTGGCTAGGGAAGCACAGGCTGGCTGCAGTCACACCATGTCTGTCCTGGGGGCAAGCGAAGCTGCTGCTCCATTAAAACAAAGTGCCTGGGACGTGCATCCATCACCAGCTTTTCCTGAAAGGCTCGAGTGTCAGGGTGCCCATGAATCCATCTTTCCAAGTGCTAATGCTTTAAGGCTAATCAATACTTTTTTTCAAAGAGATTGGTTGGAGGAGAGGAACTCATCTAATTTCTCCTTGTTGCCCATTCCCTGCTTAACCATGTTAATTTGATTGCAGTGGATCTCTAGGGAGAAAGCAAAGGAAGGGACCCTTGAGCGAGTACAAATACCCAGAGTGGATGTGGGGAGGAACCAGAGCCAAGGAGGGAGCACATGCTAATTTTAATTGTGACACAGACTGTCACAAATGTATCTTGCAAGTGCAGGGTGCAATTTCTATTGCACTTATATGCTTCATCTCAAGTTGCCAATGGTTTGCAACAAACTAACTCTTTCATGACCATTTTGATCCTTGCTGCATGAGATTTGGTTATCCCTAGACAGATGCATGCTAGGAGACACGTCTCCGTTTCATTTCACCCATGTACACACATTTGGACCATCTCCAAGCTTTTCATCACAGCTCTGCTCACTATTTCTTCCAGTACACCTCACAGAGGCAGCTACAAAGAGGAGTAAGCAAATTTTTGTTCATAGCACCAACAGCTCAGCACTGTATGTTGCGTATCAGTATTTGTGTGATGCAGGTAGGCAGTGTGCTCCTCCAGATGGGATTCTCTGCAAAGAGACTTCCAAAAGCAAGAGGGAATATTTTGGTTCCTTCCCAGCAGGCTGTTTTGCAGCCAACACCACCAAGGAGAGAAGAGATAGACACTTGCAGGAGCAAGGAGAAGTAAATTTTGCAAGGTACTGAGCAGCTCATGAAGCACAGCATGCCCTCGGATCCCGCTGGAGTTAACAGTAATCAGCATCTCGGAGGAGTGCTCAGCACTGATTAAGAGCAAGCTCTTGAAGAGGGACTTTACATTCTCCTGCCCTAAATATAGCTCTGTACAATGGGATCCCTGCAGAAATGGCAAAGCCTGAGGAAGTCTAATGTTTCCAAGGGTGCTGAGCAGCTCCAGGGTGAGGGAGATAAGCCTGTGTCTCAGTGACATTCATAGCCAAAGGTCCCCAGCTTTGCCCAGGGTGGTTTCCTTGCACTTCGCTACCGATCCCTCCTTGCTCCCATGTATCGTCTGGCTTTTGCCTCTGCTTTCACCAGCACCCTGGCAGCTGGAGCTCTGTTCAGCACTGGCTTCTGCACTGTCTCAGCTATTCTTAATTGATTTATCTTCCTTCATTTATAGCAGCTGGGCTGTTGCTTTCCTGCAGCACCTGCTCTCTAAATTTGGTTTTGTGTTACTGCATCTACTACTCAATAGTAAAATTGCAGCCTCCAGCTTCTTTTCCAGACGCTCTGAGGAAGGTTCTTTTCTCTGGTGGTCCAGCAGACCCTGCAGGACACACATGTAACTTCTGACACGTGAATTCTTCATTGGGACTTTCATGGGATGGTGGCACATGTAAATGCAAATACATCTTTGGGCTAAGCCAGGGACCGCAGCACTTTTTGTGATAAACCCCTAAAGGGCTTGAATATATGATGTGCATCAGCGTGTTCAATATATGTTGTCTAGAAGATATGCTAAATCAATAAGGTGTGATCGCTTCTAGAGCAATTCTAGGTGTGTTGCTTCTAGAGAAAGTGTCTCTATTAGTTTAAGTTTCACAGCCTCAGCAGAATATCTGTAATGTAATAAAATGTATGGGGAGGGAAGCGGCAGATCTTGCTGAGAGTGTTTCCTAGATGGGGGAAGCTTTAATTAAACTGACATTTCTGATAACCAAGATGCCGAAGAGATGTCTGGGCTGTGATGTTAACAGAAGTTGCTGCTGGGTCACTCGGCGGGGGAAGAGTGCCCGATTGCAGACAGGCACCAGCTGATGCCTTACCCAGAGCCAAGCTGGGACACTCCTGCTCCTCTTCACCAACACCCTGCGTGGCAAAGACCCCCCAAGAGCCGTTGGTGTAACCCGGGGCCTCTCTGTGCTCAGAAAACACTTCTCCTTTCCTGCTCGAAAAATCCTGAGATGGGCTTTAGAGTCTGGGACCCGCGTGGTTCGTAACCCCGGTTCGTGCTTTTGGTGCCTGCGGGAACTTTTGGGGAGGGGGCAGAGCCGGGGCGGGGCCGCTAATTAGCTGCAGCTGCTAATTAACGGCACCGCTAATGAACCCCTCCCCCTGCCTTATCCCCCTCCCCGCCAGCCCCTGCCTTCCTCCCGGCCTCCTGCCGGGGCGCGCTCCCCGCCCGCCCTCGCGGGAGCGCGCAGTGCGGCGCGGCCGCGCCCGGGAGCGCGCAGTGCGGCGGGAGCCCCGGCTGCGGCGAGCCCCGGCGCTCCGGGAGCGGGTAAGCGGGGCGGGGGGGGTACCGGGTACCGGGCGGCCCCCGGGGGATGCTCGGGGGGGTCCAGCCGCGGCAGCCCCGGGGCAAGGCGGGGGCTGGGGGGGGGGGATTGGCCCCGCACCCTTAGGGCGGGTTTGGGACCCCCCTGCCTGCGGGGTTCCCACCAACCCCCCCCCATTTTTCCCTCCCCCGGAGCCGCATGCGGGGGGAGCTGGGTACCGGGCTCGGGCATGTGATGGGATTTTTGCTCTTACGTCACGACATCGTGTGTACGCGAGCGATAAAATCCCGGCGGGTCGGTCTGGGGGGACGGGGTGCGGGCAGGGAAATAAAGCCCGAGTAGGGACTTTTGCGTGCCAGGGCACGTTTGGGCCCCCGAAGGCTCCTGGGGAGGAAGGTTTGCGCTGCGGGGCGGCTGCGCCCTGCTTCTTCCCTCTCGCTTTCGGGGGTGGGTTCGTGTCCTCCCTCCGAAACATCCTGCGCTGGCAAAATAAATCCCCCGGCCTCACCGGCGAGGCCCCTGTGACACCCCCTGGGTCGCGATGCCGATGCTGCGCTGGATGGAGCCGGGCCCCGGCGGAGCGCAGCGGTCAGTGGCTGCCGCGGGTTTGATGTGCGTGCCTCGGCTGTGCCCGCAGAGCCGCTCGCTGCTATCGATCGGGCTCCTGGAGGTGGGGAAAGTGCTGAATCATTTGTACTCCCGGCTCTACGGGCGGTTCAGCTGCTCCCCATCTCCGGCAGACGCTCAGCAATGGGCTGCGGAGGGTGAAGGGAGCTCTGCGGCGTGTGCGTGGCCGTGTCCGAGGTGGGAGTCGCGTGGGCCTGGCAGAGGTACTGTTTGGCTTGAGCACAGCGTAGCGCCTTCGTCCGTGGCCTTAGGTGCTCCTTGGAGGACAGGGCACAGGGAAGATGCACGCCTGCATCTTGGCGAGGCCTCTGGGCACGGTACCGTGGGGATGGGGAGGGTTACGGGGGGACCAAGGGAGGTTTTCTCTAGAAAATCCCCTCCCTTCTAAATCTGGGAAAGGCAGATGGAGCTTGCTGCTCGGATAGGTTTTTCTGAGTACTGTCTTTGAGATTCTTTTTCAAGGTCGGGTCCTTGGAATAGCATGTGGGCTACAGAGCACTTCTGAAAGTCAAACGGGGATGTTTCTGTCTGCTTTTTGAGAGAGAGGCAGTGTAAAGGGGCAGGGGGACGTGTATATTGCAAAAAAAACTGGAATACTGAAATGCAGACCAGGTGCCTGCCTGTTTTAAGATGGATCCTGTGGAGCTGTCAGTGTTTCTGGGCTGCTCCTATCAGATGCTGAGGACAAAAGCAAGAATCCAGTGACTTTTATTGAGATGCCGACTGGGTTTCTGTAAAATGTCTACCCTTTGGCAGACAGCTAAATTGATCGTCAGCGTGACTGCTTTGTTTCCAGAAAACTTCTTTTCATGGCCTACCTTGAAAGATAACTGCTCACATTCAGCATCACATTCTTTCTATTTAACGGCTTCAGGCCGGGCCCTTGCTGACTTTCCTTTTTTGTGTAGCTGTAATTCGAGTACAACATAAATAATGCATGGAGGTCTTCTTAGCTGACGGAGGATGGGCTCAAGTTGTTAAATTTGAAAATGGACTTTGTTTACAGGGTTGAGACCTGGGGACTGGCTTTGTCTTGCTTGAGCTAGAGCTGTGTGGTGGTGCTGGCTATCTAACAACAAAGCTCCGACATCATCTTCGGCGTCTGGCTGGGGGTTACTGCGGGCCGCAGTGTTTCCCCAGTTGCCTTGGCTGTGGCTAGGGATCTGATTTAAACTAAGTCAGTCAATCCAATCACCTCTTCTCCCAGTTAATGATTAAATGGAAAATATCCCAAGCTCTCAAATGGTATTAATTCATAATGAATTATTTGCCTAGCTCTGATCTAATTGTCTTCGTCTTCATGGGTCTTGTGTATAAAATCGATGCTGCTGCTGGCAGAGTGCCACCACAAGGGCTTTCTGCAGTGCACAAGCATCAAAGATGGTCAACTATCTTTAATAATAATAGCAAGAAAATGAGGTCTTATTCTTCATACCTCTGTTCCTGCCAGCTGTCTGAGACCCTGCAAAGAGGCTACTCGCATGACATCCCTGTGTGTAGGTCTTGGTGTGGTTGTACCCCTCCTGAGAAGGAGGGTACTGAGTCTCCTGGGTGAGCTGCCAGGTGCAGCCTGTGCGTGGTGAGTGGGGAAGGTGTTGAGATCAGGTGTGAATGGTAACGTGTCCATATGGTGTGTGGGGGACTGAGGGGGAATAGAAATGAAAAGCTGTAAGTGCAGCCCCAGGCAGCTGTTGGCGTTGCCTGCGATCATGAGGAAAGGAAGAGCGGACATGGACAGGAGGCAAAGGGACCTTTGTTGGTGCTTGGTTCAGGCTGATGGGAAATGATAAATAGATGTCTTTTAAAGTAGTTCAACTTGCCACAGAAATGATTTTTACTTTTGATGCTCTATTTCAGGCCTGGATGGGTGACCTAGTGTCCTTGGGAGAATGTTTGCTGGGTGAATTATTCATAGGTACCAAGTACCTTGCCTGACCTGAATCCTCTGTCCGTTCCTGCCATCTGTTTAACCCCACCTAGCAGAAATGTGGTGGTTATGGGGTGTCTCTAACAAAATACTGTCTGGATAAATGTCAGTGTTTCTAGAAATGGAGCCTACCTGGGCAGAGCGAAGGTTTGCATGGGTTACTCAGAGCTTCAGAGCGTGTTGGCTCCATCTTGTTCTTGGTGTGCTCTGGTAAGGAGGAGCCCACAAATAAAAGGTTTACACTTGAGACTGTTAAAGAAATCTGGGAAATTTAAACAGCCAGATTCCCAAGACACTTCTGCGGTTCTGACGTTATCTGTGAGCCTTCGGCAGGAGTTGCTGAATTTCTTCCTTCTCCGTACAGAAGTAGCGTGTGTGTGTTGACTTTTATGGGGTTTTAATTTAGTTTTCTGCGCAGCATCAGGCGCTCAAATCTCATCAGCGCTTAACTTTATATGTAGCTAAACCTGAAAGGCAAGGCAGAGCTCCTTCATTCGTATTGTTACAGGACTTCAGGGAGATGTGAAATCTGGTTTCTGCACAGTTGCGAAGCTCTGCTTGTTTAGGTGAAATAAGAATGCAGCTGAATTGTGGGGATTTAAATCCATTACAGTTGTTTACATTGAATGTCTCTGAGTCATGTACAGAAAACCATTTTTTACCTGAATTTGAATAAAAGCAAAACCTGGGAGGAAAGTTTTAAAAACCCAAGAAAGGAACCTAAACTCTCGTAATTCCCCTTTGAATCTTTATTGTTACTTGGGTTTAGTTTGCCCTTACCAAAATATTCCCTTGTGTCTTAAAACCAAGCAGGCAGCTCAAACCACGGATTGCATTCAGTTACAGTTTTTGACAGGCTCTAGCAAATCTTGTCAGAGAGGTCTAGCTTGTCTCCCTGTCCTGTGGGTAACTCCTTTCAAAAACAATTTTCTTTATTTTAAATGTTATTTAATGACTTCTGCTCTGTCTTTTTTTTTTTTTTTCCTCCTGCTGAAGCACATCATACCTTCATTCGTTTACCTTTGCTGTCTAGGATAATTGTTGCATAATTTTAGAGATCCAGCTCAGAATGAACTTGCTTGTAGTTGTTGTTATGCTAAATAATCCCTCTCCCTTTTTTTTTTTTAAATCCAGATCTGAAAGAAACCGTACTGTGTTATTATGGATTAAAATAAAGGAGGATTTAGACCTCAGCCCTGCTTATAGGGATCACCATTCCTAGTTAATGAGATAGGAGGAGAAGGATTAACAACTGAACAAATAGAGATGATTTTGCGTGGCTAAACCAGGTAGAAGTTCCCAAGGGTGCTATGCAGGGACAAGTCTTTGCCTTGCCTCTTTAGCTCCCCTCAGTTCAGGGTCCTTGGGATCTCATCCCATCCTCTTGCTGCTGGTGATAACCACGTCCTATTATTCTCACTGTAGAAATGCAGTTCAGAGAGAACAGCCCAAGGGCACAGGAGAGCAAGGCGTCGTGCCCTGGCTGCAGGCAGAGCTGGAGAAAAAGACAGGGTACAGGCCTTGGGAACAGGGAATGGACGCTTTGCTTCGAAAAGCAGCACCTGGAAATCCTTTGCTGGCATCGCTCTGCCTCTGCTACTCAATTAAGCCTAAACTGAGGGCTGCTGACTTATGAGGCTGCCAGAGAAGCATCAGCACAGGAAAGAGGGTGCTTTGTACAGTCAAGGTTCAATCTAGCACGGTACTGAGCACCTTCCAGTCCCAGTGACTCCAGTGGAGTCTGAGAGGGTTTGACAGCTTCATACATGAAGGCCTGTGCAGTCTGGGGTGGACCCACCTCCTGCCAGGCACTGCTCTTCCTTGTCACAGGCAACAAATAATCTCATGTTCAAAGGGTGATGTACGTATAGCTGATAAATACCTAGCATGGGCTGCCCTAGGTGCTGCTTTCCCACCTTTGGAAGCAAATGTTGATCCTTACAGATGGCTGGTTAAAGGGAGCGTAACTCAGAGGCTTGGTGCAAGGTGAACCTGGGGGTTCATTTGAATTCCTGGTAGTTTTTCTCCTGCTTTATGCTTCCTTGACAGTAGATTTTGCTAGCTGCCAGCACGGGGAGTGATGGGTTCCTACAGACCTAAGTCACAGCAGGCACGATACTGCCTCACTGTCAGCCTGCATGTTATATTCCTCCTGAAATGCGCTGGCACGGATGGGCAGGGCTGGCAAGTGCAGTGTGAGCTGTGAGTGGATAGGGCTCTCCCTGAATCTGCAGAAAATGCATTTAAATCCCACTTCTGCTATGAAATGCTTGCTTTTGTTAGTTATCCCAGTTACCTCAAGAAGCTCCAAGTTAAAAGAAAATGCAGTGCCCCTGAAACTGAGGAGACCTAAGGCACTGACCTGTTGCTCATGTTTTTCATCTGTGTTAAGTAGTCACTCTTTGAGGAGGAAAAGTGGCTTCTGTGTTCTAGAGGTTACTTGGAGAGCAGTGTTCTTTAACAAGGATTCAGGCTCTCTGTTTAATTTGCTTGGTGTCCTGCATATGTTGGGTGCACATAAAGGTTAAGTTTACAGTTGGACTTAATGGTCTTCGAGGTCTTTTCCAACCTAAATGATTCTATGACTCTATATATTTACACTGAGGGTGCAAACAGAACCATAGATGATGGTATGCGCCTGAGTGAGTACCACATCTCCAAATTTCAACAAGGAAAGATTATTCAAGGATTATTTACTTGGAGTTAGCAAGGAAGAATGAAAATCGCCACGGGGCAGGGAATTAGAAGGAGATGAGTGTCCGTGGGTGGAAGAAAGACCGGACCTGAGCTCCCTGTCCCGGCCCCGCGGGGCGCCCGGCCGCTCTCCAGGGTGCTGAACCGCCGCCCCGCCACGGGGGCTGGAGGGGGCTCCCTGGGTCCTACCCGTTAGTCCCTGCGTTGTTGATCCCCCTGTTGCTCCTCCTTGATAAGGAGAAGGGATAACAGGCATAGGTTGAAACAAGAGGTTGCAAATGGATGCAAGGAGGTGAAAAAAAATCCCCCCCTCCCCCCCCCCCCCCCTACCCCCGGCATGGCTGTCAAGGAGTAGCAGAGGTTACCCAGAGAGGCTGGGTGGTCTCCACCCTTGTTGGACGAGTGTTTTAAAGATCCATCTGGATAAAGCCATGAACAACCCGGTCTGACCTTATAGCTGATCCTGCTTTCAGCTGGCGGTTGGACAAGCTGACCTGCTGTGGTCCCTTCCAAACAGAATTGTTCTGTGATCCTGTTCCCTTAAGGGTTTTCACCAGTAGTAAGCAAAACAATCTACTCCTTTTCCGCATCACTTTGAGAACCTTTTCTCATGTACAAAGATTGACTGCCCATCCTCATATCACTGTGAGGCAGCTTTTATTGGATATTCAATAGCCTGGGGGCTAGGAAGGAGAGAAAGAAATTACAGCATTCCCTTCTCACCCAACAAAGCGAAAAGGTGAAGACCAGCCCTGACTCCTGTCTTGCTCCTGGAAGCTTTACACATAGTCTGCTCAGTTAATGAGGAGCTGCCTGTGCTCTGGTGTGTGAGAGGTGGTAAATGTCACCCTTCCTCAAGCAATTTCGATGATTAGTACTTGGAGCGAGCCTGCATCTTGTTCCACGGGCTCTTAACAGTTCCACAGTAGGGTATGGTACCACCATCCGCCTTCTGTTTAATTACACAGCCGTGTTTGTGATAGCTGGGGGAGTTACTAATATGCCTAACAGCACAGCATGGCTCTGCAGTTGATAAAGACACATCTGTATGCTGAGCTGTACCCTTATTGAGTTAAGGGCATATAAAAAGCTCTCTTTCTTGCTGTCACTTAAATGGTGTCAGGATTCGTGAAATCTTGCTTTCAGATTCCTACCAGACCCAGCAACAAAGACTGCTTGTTGGAAGCTCATTGGTTTCTGTTCGAATCCCTGTGACGTGTTCACAGATGTGTGCAGGCAAGAGGGAGGGAGGGGGGAATGAGAGAACTGAGGCTTTGTAGCCATGCACATGTGACAGCATGCATGGGACCCCTGAAGCTCCTCTCAGGCCAGCCTGCCTTTCATGACACATCTGGCACGCCCAGACCATGTTCTGGCACAGTCATTTTGAGCAGTCTGTCTGTAGTTGGATTGTAAGTATTGCAGCATGTCTGGGGATTAAATCTTGGCTTATTTTTACTTCTCCCATTGTAAATTCTAAAGAGCGTGGCTAGGTAGGATTTGATGCCCTCTGCGGTGAAGCTATGTATATGAATGTGCACTGAGAACAACCTCTTGAAAACCGTATCAAATCAACTTACTTAATAAATTGATAATCCTATTTCCTTCTTCCACTATATCTAGTAAATTTGGATTCTAATGTAAAATGTCTTAAGACTGGACTTTCTGTCAAAACTAAGTGCTCCCTCCCTTATGCCCAGAAAAGCTGAAGACAGGGTTAATTTATACATGTATTAGTGTATACAAAACACGGGCTGCACTTATTAGAAGACAAATATGTGTACAATAGAAGCGTCCTTCAAAATATTATGTTGCATATCACAGCCTGATATCTCTTATTGACAGCTCTGATACCCAGATGCCAAGGCCTGCAGGGTCTTGTTTCCCAGCAGTATCAGCAGCTGGGTCCACGGCTATGTATTTTTGGTTGACCTCGTCTGAATTCTCCTGGCCGTGGTGACAGCTGTGAGGCTAATCTGGCTTGAGCCCAGTATAGCAGGCTTCTCTCTAACGTTGTATTTCATGAACTCCGATTTCCTTGTCTGCCTCGCTACTCTAATCTTCCTCTCCGAATAGATCAACCTTTCTGGAGAGCTTTGGGTTTGAATGGAGGTGGGACTGGTTCCTGTGAGTGCCAGGGCGTGAGCTGGGGAGCCTGTGCTGCTAAATGTTCCTGGCAGGCTTTTTACCCAGGAGATCGCTGTGTTTGCTCAGCTGTAATGCTTCCTTCTTCCCCCTAACTTGCCTTGTAAGACAAACAAATGTGAATTATGTTTATGTCTGTAAAACGGCCCTGGTCCATGACGCATGCTAATATGTTTAAAAGACAACTTCATCACAATTAAGAGAGGAGTTAGAAACTTATATAAGAATAATCAAATCTCTGATTGCAGAGCTTGGATCAAGGGCTGCAGAAACAGGTTAGTTAAATTCGGTGGGGCGACTGGGATTGTCACTTCTGGGGAGGGATGGCACCTCCCTGGAACTGTGTAAGTGGGAAATTAATGCAGTGAGTCTCAGCTCTCTCCTTGGCATCCAGCTGTTCCCAAGCACCTCTTTTCTTGGGAATTCACTTGCTGCTCTAGATGCTTCCCCAAGAGCAAGTTTATCATGGCAGTTATGTAATACACAATAGCATGGTCCTTTTGGGGAAATAAAACTCACCGTAACCCTGTGAGGTAGGGTTGGTTGGGGGGAAGGACAGTAGCTCTTGGTTGAAGGGACTAGTCAAAGCAGGAGAGCCTGAGAATGAATTTTAAATAAGTGTATTGCCTCTTAGACTGAGCAAACATATAATTAACAATAAGATAACAGGGTGGCTCTACAAGGTAGCTAATTGCATTTTCAAATGTCAGCTTGTCAGCTCTTATTTAGTCTTCATTCAATCTGGGCTTTGCCAGAGCAGTGTCTGGTTTTAAATGGCATTTCCTTTTGCTGGCACCATGGAAAGAACTTCTCCTTCCTTGTCCTCAGATTTGCTTCACCTTAGATGTGGTTTCACTTGCTAGAACATGGTATTAGTCCACTGAGTTATATAAAAAACCTCTTTGCAGGGGTAGAAAAAATAACACCAAAACCAACAGGAGATTGTCCTGCAGGTTGTAAGGGCCTGCAGTACCTCAGCTGCCTGAGAAAGTCTTGCAGGCACCTTCCTTTTGCTACAAGTGATAAGATATCATCAGGATGTGGGATGTCTGTGCAGCTGCCCTGGGCTCCACAGCCTAGCTGGCCACTTGGATCTAGGTGTGATCAATGGAGATGGCTCCGTAGGGACTGCCGTTACGTGTGCTTTATGATGTAGGCTTCTGTTTGCTGATGTCAAGGTGGCAGCTGGAAACATGTGGACAACCAGAGATTCCTTGGATAGGAAGAAAATCGTGTCACGCTTGCAACTTGCTGACTGCTGCTTATAGATGACTAAAAAGTTCTGTGCTCTGCTGCTAGTCCTCTGAGTAACAGCATGTGCTTTTAAAACTACATGTATTTAAGGTAAATGATGATGAAGTATTTTGAGCTGCTTTGTCAGAGCATTGACATGTACCAGGATTGAACCAGCTGGGCAGGAACCCTTTGGAGAAAACCTCCAGCAGAATGGCTGGATAAGAAGGAAAGGAGAAGCTCTGAAGTTCCCCATAAGTTTTCGGATATCATTCTAGATGTGAGGGTATGTTGGCAGCCAAAACTCAGCCTCTGCGGAGAAGGCTGATGCGTGACTGCAGGCAGGTGTTGGGAAAGGAGCACGGGGATATCCCAGCTCCAGAGTCCCTCCAGGGAGGGTGAGGAGCTGCCTCGCCAGCCCCTTGACAGCCTCCCCATGCCAGGGAGCCAGCTTCACTCTGCTTCTGGTTTCCATCCGTGGAAGCGCCGCAGGAAGCCGTGCAGCAGGTTGCTGTCGTGGGAGGGTGTTTAACCTGCGCTGACCAGCGCGGCTGTATCATGGCAGAGATCAGCATCACCCTCCTGTCTGAGGCAGACAGCCCGGACACCGTGTCAGCTCCAGGCACGCGTCGGAGCAGCACATAGTGAGCAGCAGCGTGTCACTTCCACTCAGCGCAGCCGGGGCCGGTGGCCTCGCAGCTGACCAGCGAGTAACGCCAACACCAGCCCCCCCTGTGCCTGCCGTAGTCTGTGATGAGTAGGGAAATGGCACTAATGAACTTTTTAGTGTCTAATCCCTGACATGCTTAGGCAGGGGTGGTATGGCTTGACTTAAGGATGGCTTTGGACTGTCTGCGGTGGCAGAGAGAACCCGTGGAGCTAATGCTACCTGCTTCAGGCTTGGAGGCTGGAAAGTGCTTTGTGTTAGTGTGTGTAGTAACGCTGGGGGTGGCTTGTCGGGGACGAGTGTTGCCCTTCCTGCCCCGCAGCTGGCTGTGGGTGTACAAGGATGGGGCTCCAGACACAGCCCGGCCGAGGGATGAGGTGGATCAACCGGCATGTGTTTTCTCCTCATGTCAAGAAACCTTGAGGCCCTGGGTAAGCACAAAATATTTATTCTGTGGGCTGTTGAACGCCTTAAATCACTGCCTTTGCCTGGTTCAAGTCAACGTATGTCAATCAATTTGCAATAAATCCTGGTTCTCAAACAGAAGGAGCTCTTGCAAAATAAAACAGTGCAGGCAAAGAGCAGGGATGTGGTACGTGCGCAGCCATGGAAGTTACATGCGAGAAAGGAAAAAAAAAAATGCCTCCCTGCGATGGAAATGCAGTTTCTGCCTGATGCTGCCTATTGTCCGGTAAAAAGGGGTTTGAGCTGTGCTCGTGACGCTCCTGGTATTGATTGTGAACAGATGCTGAGATGTGGGAAGGCAGATGGAGCCCCGCAGCGCAATTGCCCCCCAGGACGGGGTGGGCAGCGCTGGCCAGATGCCACGTGGGGTTGGTGTGAGGGTTCGGGCTCAGCCCAGGCTGCGGCGAGCCTTTCCCTGGGAGGCAGCGGAGGGGGACGTGCCTGGGACATAAGCACAGTCCTGGTCTCGGGCAAGTGAATCTGGCACCTGACTAAAATCCTAATTGTGCCAGTGCCGAGGGACCCCGCGCCGCTCGGAGCGACGTGTGCCACCATCCTATTTCTGAATCACAATCTGTGACAAATCCATCGTCAGCTTCATCATGGGGCTCTAGAGGGCAAAAGAAAGGCTTTTGGAGTTGGGTTGCCATTGGCATGTGCTCGTGGCTAATTACAGCCCTGTGCTGGCAGCTGTGGCTCTCAGGGAGGGAGGGAGCAGCGGGGACCACCGCTGCTGGATGGAGCGACATGGACCTGAGCCCCTCCCTGGTACGACAGCGTGGGCTTCATCCTGCTGCTCTGAGCACATCCTTGGCACCTCTGTGCACATCTGGGCTGTGGCCAGCGGCTGAAACCCCGTTTCTCAGGTGCCTTTTGGGTGCAAAGGATGCAGAGGGTCCTGCCCTGTAGCTGAGCATGTGGATGGGAGCCAGGGGGTGTATGTGGGATGTGGGCAGAGGCTTTGTGATGAGTTTCTAAGCTAGAAAAGATGGTTGAAACAGAATACAGCTACAGCTGGTATCCTGCTAGCGGAGTAGCAATGTTCCAAGAGCAAGTTAAAGATGCACTAAGCTGTTAATTGGGACTTGTGGAGGGTTTTTGGAATACAGCCTCAAGTGTTAATCGGGCAGAAAAGAAAGATGGATAGTTTATCCTGGGCAGAAACTTTGCAGGATTGTCAGACTGGCTCTGTGTGACTGTGCAGGGCTAATCAGGCAGAAGGCAGCGCTGGGTTCGCTCTTGTGTGCTGCCCTTTCAAGGAACAAGAAGTGCATCTCGTTTAATAAATAGCTTTATGCTAAGTTAGAGTTGTTTCCTAGCTGCTGCCCTGGGCACGTTTGGTGCCTGGTAAAGCACCAAGCTGCAAAAGGAGCTCAGGGTTTTCCCTGCCATCACTGCTGACTTGGGGGCCTCCACCCTGTGAAAAGACTCATCCCCTCCCCAGCAGCTAATTACCCCTGAAATATGGCCAGTTCTAAAAGCCTCTTTGGGCTTCTCTGGGGGGAAAAGAAGAACCAGCTCCAGTGGATTCTTCTTGCCCAGTGTAAGCCTGTAAGCAATCAATGGGATTTCAAGGGTCCTGAAAAGAGAACATGGCTCATCTTCCCTGGGGAGCCTTTATTCAGCCTCATTATTCCCTATCTCCCCGGCCTGCAGCTTGTGCTGTCCGCAACTTAAAGCAATAGAGATATTGGACTGAGTTAATCCCTGGTGACTTCATTCATCTTCAGGCAGGGATGAATTTTTGCTGCCAACCAGCCCTCCTTCTGACCACCTGCCACTGCTTTCTGTGGCATGACTGGGGCCACCACCTCCTGCCAGGCTTTGCATCTCTTCCTCCGCACCTCCGTAACGCGCTGTCTGGGCTGTCCATCACTAAGCAGACAGCATCCACTACGACGGGAAATTTTTCAGACTGCAGTGCTGGCAGTGTCCTGCTGCTGTCTGGAGTCACGCGGAGAGCAGATCCTCTCGGGCTGCTTTTGCACGGCGAGGATGATGGTGCTAATGTGCGCTATGCAGCAGTTTGTCTCCTGGGAGTACGCGGTGTTGTAAAGGTCAGGATAGAGGATTAGCAGCACGGGTTTGGTGGCTCGCTCTCCCGGGGTCAGGGTAATGTCCTGGGGGCATCACTGGGAGATGCCACACAGATGCTGCAGCCTTGCAGGGAGGTGCAGACAGAGCCAAACCCACTCGTGGGGGAAAGAAAGATGCTGTGGCCTCACCAGGCTGGGCACAATGGCAAGACCAGACCCAGCAATTCAGGGCACCTGGCAAGATTTCGTGGCTCTGGGCGCTGTTAAGTCTGATTGTCCCATTGCACTGGACCCCTTACCCTTCTCCCTTCCAGCCCCACTCTCATTTTCTCGTGGTTTCAATCTGTTTGGGCTTGCTGGCTTGCCCGTTGGGCATTGCCCAATCTCAATAATCCGGATCAGCAAGGCTGACTCTGTAATTATCTCGGCAGCTACTCTGGGTTAATGAGAAAGGCAGACAGCAGAGTTGAACTGAAATGAGTTCGTGGTGGTTACCAGGCCCTTTCGTGGGGGAGAAAGGATTTGGGGGGTTTATGGAGACGGAGTTTCATTGAGCTCGTGATTCAATTAGCTGTCACAAATAACCTTCTGATCAGTTGTTTGAGGCTTAAAGTTATTAGAACGGTAATTGCTACTAAAGGGGAAGTTTTGCAGCACTGTGGGGGGGAACTGTGTGCTCTTGTTGCTGGAGATAAGAACATACCCCTTGGCATACAACATCCAGTGAGCATCAGTACCAAACGCTTGGGAGACGGGAGCCAGAAAACAAGGGAGATGTTGCTGTGTTTGCTCCAAAATATCAGGTTCTGGGTACATCTGAGCTGGGAGGAAGGTGTGTCCTCGGAGGGCACCTTGGGAAGCAGGAGAACTGAAGTGCTCGCTCAAAAAGGTGTCATCTGAACTGTCCCCAGGGCTTAGACCTCTCCGCACCGAAGCACCTCCTGCGCTGGAGGTCAGTTGAGACCACAAAGACTTCTCTACTCGCACCCGTTTAATCAGGAAAATGGAAATAGCATTCTAATAAGATGGTAATGAAGTTGTGGATCAGATTGGTCGATTCCTCTTTTGAAGCTACAAAGGGGAGCTTTGTTTTTTCCTTGGCTTTATCACTTCTGTTCTTGCCTGATTAGTCATAATCTTCTGCTGCCCTTCACTGGGGGGAACTCCCTCCTTTATTCTCTGCAAAAGTCTATCCTTAAGTTCGTGTATGATCCCCCAGGGAAATCAGGCCACCTATGTATCATTTAGTGACTTCAAACAATTAACCTAACAAAGATTCCTCTCTCTCTCTCCCCCCTCCTTCCCCATCTGTTTCCTAATTACCAGTGGAACTGGGATACATATACAGGCTGTGCCCATTTTTAAATTAAATCACCTCTCTCCAGTGTGTTGTGGTTGGCTCTTTAAAAGCTGTGTCTCTCTACTGGGAAAATAGTAAAACACAGGATGTACCGTGAGGGTGAGTGAGCCTGGAAAGGGTCTGAGATTCAGATTTTGGGGATTTTTTCACATCAGGGCTGGAATGCAGAATCACTCCAGTCCTTGTGGATCGGGAAGTGTCGAGTCATCTGGAGGGGGGGAAGGCTGAGTGACCTGGGACCCCAAGGAGGTCTCAGCCCAGAGCGGCTCTGGGATAAGCTGTCTTTGGACCAGGGAAATATTTCTGTGAGGAGAGCAATCTCCTGTTTCTCTGTTCAAGATGGAAGAATCCCCATGTCCCTGTGTCCTTGTGCAGGCTGTCCCACCCGCCCCATCCTGCTTCCTTCAGAGAGGTCCAGGGTGCCATGGCCCATGCTGTGCCAGTGAGCTCTCCCTGCAAGCACAATGCTATTAAAGGCCCTGTGTGATGATGAGGGGGCCAGTGCATCCATACTGGTGTTACTGGGAGGAGGAGAAGTGCCCTGCAATGGGGGCTCGAGATCTGTATGGGAACTCATGCCCACTCGGCACAGGGTTTGCTGCAGCCTTTGGCTCTCGTTGCAGACCTGCAAACGACCACGGGCTCTCCAGCGCCAGGACCCTCCCGGCATCTCTGCTCCCTTCTACCCCTGCTCTCTGCCCACCCTCCACCCTTTTCCTCCTGCCTTGCCTTCCCCTGTGCCCTGAGTCACCTTGTCTGCACCATGGGGGACACGATGAGGAAAACCTGTTCACGTCTGACTGCTCAGCCCACGCTGCCGGCGCGTGGGAACGAGCCGAGACGCGCCTGCCTCTCCCCCCCACGCCTCAGCCGTGCCGGGTACCTCTGCACCCCAGCAGCCACCCTCGTGGGGAGAGGGTTTCTTTCCTGGCAGCTCCAGTCTGGTTGGCAGAAAAGCATTTAACTGTTAGAGTTGCAGTTAATTATACACAGGGCAGGACAGTTGGGGCTCTGCTGAAACCTGCTGGGAGGTAATTATCCTCTCCCCGGCTCTGAATGCCTTTGGTGTGCAGCGATGCTCCAGGAGTTAAACCTGCTGCTGAGCACTGCGTCTCGGGCGTGAGCCTCGCCACGCTCGGGAAGGTCCCACCGGCGATGCAGTAAGTGATTCAGCAGAATAGTCGGAGCGAAGCGGGTTTGGGAGGAGGCAGCTGCTCGGCTCTGTTTGCTTGTGCTCCGCCGTGTTTGAGCCCTGCTTGGGTGGTGTCAGACCGTTGCGGTGGGAGAGGACGGACGCATCGCAGTCCGGTGGGTGTTTGGGGGTGGAGGGGGATGCCGTGCACCTCCCAGCGCGCAGCAGCTCGAGGTAGGACACCTTGCTCCGGGCACAGAGTCTCAAGGACGGTTCGGGAGCGGGTAGGGTTTAAGAGATGTTTGGAGCTCGGTTCTGCAGCGCGCTTTGTGCTTCCTGCATTGCCAGACCAGGATCTGGGAGCTCCAAGGGAATTTTTTGGGGTTTTTCCCACCTCAGCTGGTAGAAGGGCAGGAAAGCCCATGCTGTCCGAAGCGTGTCCCCTCAAATGTGGGCCAGCCTCCTCCGCGCCGTCTTTTGCTTAAACTGGTGGGATTCGCGTTCCTCAGGCTTCATCTTGTACCTCGCAATAAGTAACATTCTCGGCAGAGTCTATGAAGTCTGTGTTTGGGGCAGACCAGGACTGTGGCTACAGGGCAAAGGCAGGTGTGTGCTTTAACTAAGTCAAGTTTGGTACCAGCAGAGTTGGTACCTGAGCAGCCTGAGTCGCTCAAATGAGTGTGGTAGAAGATGATGCTCCCTGTGACTCCTCACCCTCATTGCCTCAGTTTCCGTAGCTGTAAAATGGAGATGCTGCTGTTGGAGAGGGGAGAAGTTGTGCTGGAATATTGGTGAAATACTTAGAAATCCCTGGCTTAGGAGTTTCCATCTGCGGGCTGGCTCTGGCAGCGGCGAGATCTCTGCTCTGCCTCCTCGGCAGCTTCGCTGCATGATGTGCGGGGCTGTCTCGCTGCTGCTGCCAGCAGGGCTGGAACAAAAGGAAGCTGCATCTGGGAACAAAACCCCATCGTACCAGCAGCACTGGCCCCCAGGACACGGGGACAGGCCCTGGCTGGCACTCAGGGATGGGCGGGGGACAGAGTGGGTAGTGTCCTGCACCACAGCTCCTGCATTATTCATGAAGGAAAATTCAGCAAGAGCAGGGAGGGAAGGGAGAAGAAAGTCAGAGTTATTAATAATGGCTATTGTGGCTTCTCCCCTTCACCGGCCCGTGGGGATGGGTGGGCTGGAGATAACAGGACCCTGTGTCCAGGAGAGGACAGGGCAGGGGCCTTGGGCAGCAGCCCAGTGATTTTGGGACTCGCCCCCGGGCAGATCGGGGCTGGGGGATGCTGGCGGAGCCGCAGGTCTCGCAGCTCTGCGAGGGGCTCAGCGCATCCTCCCTGGCACATGGAGACACTTTGTGTTTGGGATAGAGGAGATGGAGAACGTTACCCCGAGCTCTGGAGGGGAAATACCGTGTCTTAGATGGGAAAGGCAAAGGTAGGCAGCTCTCTGCCTTTGGAGTCCCCTGTGAGGAGGGGGCGGCGGAGGTGGTTTTCTGTACAGCCTTGGGTGTTGAGACATTTGCAGGAGGATGGACCAGAAAGTCTGCTATTGCATCTTGCCCAAGGGCTGAGCAGCGTGTCCCAAGGGCATGGCGTGAGTCTCCTTGGGGCTGAGACCTGCCGTGGCTCTGTCTGTGTCGGTGGGTGTCTGTCCTGCCGCGGCAGCGGTGCGCTGAGAGCAGCCCCCTGCACCCAGACCCCCCTTTGCTCCTCAGTTGCCTCATTTTGCCAGGGCTGGATGCTGCCCGGGGCAAGTTAATTGGGTTTTGATCTCTATTATCGCAGTGTGTCTTTAGACTTTCTTGCTTTCCATTCTTTTCCAAGTCAGGCAGGGATGACGTGTGCATCTAACCCCTTAATTCCTGCTCTCGGGGCTGCTTGTCCCCGAGAGGGAGCTGAATAATGCTGCTGTGCCTGGATGGAAACAGCCCGTTCCTCTGCAGGGGGAGGCGGTGGTGTAAATACCAGCATTCATCAGAAACATATGTACCTTTTGATTTAATTAGGATGCTTCTCTTTTAATCCAGAGAGCTTTAGGGCAAGACGTAAAAGTGCTATCCTGACTTCTTGGATTACTAATAAGCTTTTTCTTGCAAAAGGAGTTGGTGGCTTTGCAGTAAGCTGGGTGTAAGCTGATTGTAGCCTCCTGCTCCCTTGCACTGCGCTGCGGGTTGTTTTGGAACCAAGCTGGTGTGGGAAGCAGGTTATTCCAGAGCACCCATGGATGCCCCCGCAGGGTGCAGACACCAAGCAGTGGGAGCAGACCACGTACCACGGCGGGGTCTGCCCACGCACCCTTGCACTGCAGGCAGCCCTGGGGTGGTGGCAGGAGGCTTTAAGGCACCCTGCAGCCTCTGGGCAGGAGGAAATGGAGGTGATGGAGGTGAGCTCCTTGGGGAGGTGATTAGTGTCATCTTCTTCCCACAAACTGTGCTGGGCATTTTCATTACTATTTGATGACAGGCTTTGTCTGTTCTGCTTTGCCCAAGCCCTCCTCGCACTGAGAATCTTTGGCTCTTGAGGCCTTAGAAAGCTCCATACAGGGAGGAGAGTGCAGCCCGTTGGGCTGGTTTTGTGCTTTGGAGGAATGCAAAAGGCTTGTACGAGCTGGTGACCTGGAAATCTGCCTCCCTGCTCTCCTCCATCCGTCCAGGCGGACTTGTGAGCTGTGTGGTACCAGAAGGGTATTGCCTTTTTGTTGCCTCCAGCAATGGCCAGCCCTTCCTTGCACACAAATTCAGCCTTTCCCCTCAGCCCTGCCCACGCTGTGGAGGGGGAAAGCTGCTCTCTGAGCTGCTCCGGGTTTTGACACAGGCCGCATGGTCAGATGGTTTGGGTGTAATTGCAGCCACGTTGCTCTGGAGATGCTGTGTCGCGTTATAGACATCAGTGGTACTTGTCTGTTGCTGTCATTTGATCTGATTAAAATGAAAACCTCTCAAAAGACTGACTGGGAAACCTACCCTAAAACCCTGATAGCAGCAGCCGTTTCGGTGTTGCTGGACTGTTTCCAGCATATGCTCCATCAGACGCATGTTGGGGGGGGACCCTCTTGCACGGCCCCCGAATTGCCTGCACGTCAGTCTCCCCTGCATGCAGCTCAAGTCTCAGCCTCTCTCCTGCCTGTGAAGCCTTTGAATTTGGGAAAGCAGAGACTGAAGTTTCTATATAAGCTCAGTTTTGCTGCCTTTTGTGTTCCTCCTCCTGTTGCTCTGGCACCTCTCCTTCCATACCCGTAATTGTGCGGTACGGTCCCGGCGTTGCAAGGCAGGTCAAACTCACAGCCCCTGGGCTCCGTGCTGGGCTGCGGTGGTGGAGATGTGACAAGAGCTGTTAGTCACCGTGTAATATCTAGCAGCCAGTTTGCTGGGAACTGGTGAAAAGGGTGGGATGTGTGGCAAGCTCACCGGCACCCCAGCAACAACCCGGCAGCCCCAACTGGAGCGGGACCAGCGTGCACAGAGGCTGATGTGACTGATTGCGCTGCCGGCACTCGGAGTGTGGCAAATGCATTTCCGTGCATCCCTCTTTGTGGGAAGAATTTGCATAAAACTGTACAGAAAATAATTAGCATAAAATGGCTGAAGTGAGGCTGTTGGATGGGGAGAAGCAGTCCCTGAGCCGCAGGGGTACCCGGCTGCCATTCCCAGGGGGAAATGCTTGTTGAGCTCTGGTGGGGTGGGAATGGTGAGAAGGATTCTGTTTTCTCAACTGTCACGTAATTGTGGCAGAACATGGTCCTTTAATTGAATCAACTTATATATTCTGAGTGGGTATTTTCTTTTCCATGTCAGTTTATTTACTGCAATAAGTAATGGGGTTTCTCTGCCTCTCACCAGCTCAGCTGCATGTGGGTGCAGGAAAGGGTTAAGATGAAAAGAAGCAAGCAAAAGGCTGTGGGGATCCGGGGGGCAGAGGGATGGGGAAAGGGGTGGCTCGGGGCTGCCTGTCTCCCCACAGCACTGCTTCATCCCTGCGAGTCTCTGTCCGCAGCCTCGAGTTACCTTGTGGTGCAAGATCAGGTTTGGCATTTGGAGTGAAAAAAAATAATAAGAATACATCCAAATGGGGTCAGAAATCTCTGATGTGAGGAACTCAGGCAGGCTTAGGCTGCAACGGGAGCTGGACTAGAGGAGTAGGAGAAGGGGTCTGAAAGCAGTGGTGGGGTGACCGGCCTCTCTGCCAGCTGCTCAGAGACTCCCTGCAAGAAGGTCTGTCTTCTAATTAAGAACCACAACAACAAAAAAAGGCACTCAAACTGGTGCTTCACAACTGACATCACAGCTCTTTTCCTTTTTTAATATTAAACTAACAGCCATTTGCCAAGGGGAATGGAGAGGAAGGTCCTCTGCCTGCCTGCTCCCAGGCAGGGCTGGGGGCAAGGACACTTCAGAGGGCTTCTCGTAGCTCTCACTAATTTCTCATGAATTATTTTTGAGCTGGGGAGCCAATTCCCCCCCTTTTCGCTCAGGCGGGCGTCTCTGCGCATGAACGCGGGTTGCTATGGCCACGCTGAGCTCCTGGGGGATGCGAGCGAGCGGCTGGGGAGAGCACTGGGGGCTCGTGACCCCCAAAAAAGGGCTCTGGCATCCTGCGAGGGTGTCCGCTGCTCCGAACCACCCTGCTCTGCTCTTGGGGTGTGATTCAGCGACGCTCTAAAGCCATTGGGCTTTTGTGCCCACCCGTGTGCTCCCTGGGAGGGTTCACTCCTGCAGCTTTTCCAAACAATGCAAAGCCTGCAAAGGGTTACAGACGCCTGCAGGTTTTGACCAGCTTTCGGAGCTCTGAGCGAGGCTGGGAGGCAGATATTATGGGAATTGTATGCATGCCTGAGCGGGAGGGAGGCTGGGCTGCTTGGCATCCGCTTGTCACATGGCGCTTGTTTGGATGCCAGAGGAAGGATCCTGAGGTTGCCACCCAGAATAGATGCTTGTTCTTAAGCTAATTGCACCCTTTCAGTGATTCTCAAATAATAATAGAGTGCCAAACTTTCTCTGCTCTGAAAATTCCTGGAAAATGCCTGACACTTTTTATTACGCATTGGAAAAATAAGCTTTAAAAGAGCTAACTAGCAAAATAAACAGCTGTTTGTAATTGTAAGATCATAAAAAAGAGTGTTTTATGAGCAGTAAAAAAAATTGCTGGCTTTATCGAGCTGCTTCAATGGGCTTGGTTCTGACAGGCCCGTGATTTCCCAAGTTACTTTGGGAAGTGCTTGCCAAGTGAGAGCGGGCTCAGGGGATGAGGGTATGGGCATCCTCCCATGTCTGAAACAGTACAGACCCTTGTAAAAGTAAAGTTTCAGTCAAGTTTTCACAAGTGCATTTCCTTCTCAGATGGTGATGAGCACTCAGGAGCTGCCTGCCCAGCTCTACCTGCTCTCCGGGTAGCACTTGCCTTCGCAGCCGCCCACCTCCTCCTGCAGCCAGGCAGCACTGCTCTCCCTCTGCCAAAAGCACCTGGAAAATGCTGTTGCTGCCTTTATATATATTCAGGCAAGAAAAAACAAGTGGTCCTGCTTGGGACCAAGCCAAAGCTCATTAAGGGAAGCCCCTTGGTACCTTCTGATGGGGATGGTGTTGCTTTAGCATTTTGTAGCGTGGGCTTGCCTGCAAATGAGCTTGAAAATCCCACCCTTAAACTAGAGCATAACTCTTGAGCCAGGAGTCTGGTTGAATGGGGTATAAAGATGCAGCTGAGGGGATACGGGATCATCTCAGAAGTGCTCAGACTTGTGGCTAGCTCTCCCTTTGCTCACGCTGGGTTTGAAATAAAGCTGCTCGTGTGACAAGGGCATTGCTTGAGGTACAGCTTGTTAGGAGAGAAACTGGCAGCAAGACTGGAAGGCAAAACCGAACTCTCTCATCGCTTGTTATAGCTCAAAAACAGTTGAAGCTGGCTCTTCCCCTCTGTTCTTTGAGGGGGTTTAATAAATGAGCTGTGAAAATATCTCAGGGGAGAGATGATTTTTTAATGTAGCTATCTTTTAAGCGTACACTTGCCTTATCAACATTTCTAACAAAGTCTTAAAGTGGGGGAATGTCTAACTGGGTTAGACTCTTCAGTGCTGTTTGCTCTCAATGGGATTTGAGTGCGTAACTCGATGGTACCATGGAAGAAACCAGCCTTAACCCGCAAGCCCAGCAGCAGCAAGCGGTGGTACCAGTGCGTACGTTATGGTACTGGCTCTTTGGAATCAGTCTCTTGCATATTTTTTTCCTTTGACAATGATCCAGCTCCACTGTGTGTATTTTGGTCAAGAAACTCAAATTTACTCTATTTTTAAAATCAAAGTTAGTGTGTATCCAAAGGATTCTGTTCCACTCTTGGTGTCACTACACAAAGCCCAAGCTCGCCCAGCTTCTTCCGTGTAAGACTGACGTTGCTTGGAAAACGTCAGCAGCTTGTGCCAGAAAAAAAAGGGAAAGAAACTCTTTCAAAAAAACACATGAAAAACATTTACTATTTCCCATATCGCTTCAGCCAACGTGGAACATGCTCTGCATTTCTATATTATCTTCTGTCCTGGGGCAAGTCAAGGGAAGGAGCTTGGGAATAGTTTTTTTTTCACAAAGCCCTGGGACAGGTCGTGCCCTGAGCCCCGTGCCCGGCTGAGCGCTGGTTCCTCCGAGCCCTATTCAGGCAGCAGCGCGGGCAGCCTGCCCAGCTCTCCTCTCCCTGAGTACTGTCAGAGGGAAAATCATTTTAAGTATTTTACTAGAAAACCAAAGCCAGATTTCAGCTCAAACTTTGGCGTACAGAACTCAAGAGAATTGCTGTTTCAGCCCTCAGTTCCCAATCTCTTCTCATTACCCCTTGCTTCTGTCAGCGGCAGTGTTTTAGTGGCTTTTGCGAAGATATTTTGCATTTAACATCTGCAGCAGTTCACCTCTGCGATGCAGAGCTCAGCTGGGTGAATTTGAGATGAGGTGAGAGGCAGTGGAGTAGTTGAATATTGATGTTTTTCTTTGCTTTCTGCTTGTCTTTAAACTCCATTATTTATCTAGTGAAGTTTTCCCCTCCTTCCAGTTCTTGTCAAGAGATTTGTATTTGCAAGGGTTTGTTGGACGTGGGTTTCATATCTCCCAGCCTGTGGGACGTTGGAAATGATAACGGTCCTTAGCTCGTGCATCCCCTGGCTCAAACTGACCTCCCAGCTAAACACTGCCGGTAGGCTCAGGATGGATCTCGCACAGCCGGAGGTCACAAAGCAACGGGTAGTCCTGCACCTTGTTTATTTTTTATCTCCTATTATTTATATATCATTTATCGCTGCCACTGACACTGCTCCTGTGCCCAGCGCAGCGTTGCTGCCTTTGCCTTCAGTTTGACTCTTTTAAAAGAAATATTAAGCGCCAGCCTGGTCGTTCAATACGCATGCACATCCCCTTTATTTTTTTTTTAACCACCATGAACAAGTAATCCCCATCCTGTACTCAGTCCTGAAGGTTAAAAGCTGGTTTTGTGCCAGCTTCATTATGTAGAAGCCAAATGCTTCTCCCAGTTAACTTATTACTGGTTTGGAGGGGGCTCAAAAGGCAGATGGAGTGACTGTGCCGGCAATATTAATGACTGCGTTGCAAAGGGTGAGAATTTTACACAGACTAATGTGAAAACTTGTGAACGCATTGCTGAGAAATACCCGAGAATGGTGTTTCCCTTCTCGTTCTGAGCTCAGGGTAATAAATAACGTGTGATTTCACAGCATCTCTGCTATACCAGGGTAAAACACGCTGTCTGTCATTAAAGGCTGTCAATATTTCACGTCTGAGGACAGGCAGTGAGAACGGGGCCACCAAAACGTTACGGGGGGTGGTGGGAGACACGTAGACCATTAACTTTGCATCGCCACCAGCTTCTGTTGGGAAATAAATGACTTTAAAATGTTGGTGGTGGGGTCTGAGGGAAGCTGGGGGAGCGAAGGCGCCTGGGTCGGGGTGGTGGGGGGGTGCAGGGGGACACAGCCAGAGCCGTGGGGCTGGCTTGAGTTTAACTGCATAGCTAATAAAGTCTGTGTGTCCAAGTCTCCCAGCCAAATGTCTGTCCTGTAAGATGAAGGGACCCTGACAAGCCATTTCCATGAAATTTGCAGGAATTGAGTGTCTTGCAGAGGCAGCGGGGTCCCCAGCTGGGTTTGCAATGAGCCAAGAGGCTGAGGAGTTATTGGCAGTGACCAGCTGAAAGCCAGGCAGCGTGGGGAGGGTTTTTCCTTTGGAAAACTGGCTGAAAATGTGGATTTGGGATACTTGGTTTGCCCTTTTTGGAAAATCATTACAAGACATGCTTTATACCTGCAGTATAGTCCAGTAAAAATATAATTTTTTGTGAAGATTTGTGAAGCTATGGCAGGTGAGTAGTCATTGAAAATCAAATTTCCCAGACATGAGCTCAATTATAATGTAGAAATGTGACTTGTTAAGGGAGCGTAGAGGAAATGATCTCCTTCCTGTGCTTCCCCACGTGTAATTAGGTTCTAAGTACGCACAGGGCAAGGAAAACGTGTTACACAGCATTTTTGTAAAAGCAAATCCAGTGCTACTGGGAGAGGCAGACTTCCAGCTAGCCTTGTTGTTTGCATTTTTATATAAGGCTTTGAAGAACTGCCCTGTCTTTCGTGGTCCCCTCCCATTTCTTCATACCGTTCTGTGCTGTGGTCTCGTCTAAATGTTGTACGTCAGATGGCTCAGGGATGAAATGTCAGATTTGCTGCTGCTTTGCTCCGTCACCGCTGTCGAAGTGCCTGGGGTTTGAAATTAAATGTCAAAGGCGTTCTGCAGCACACGGGAACCAGATGTGCTCCAAGACTGTGTCTGGGAAGAGCAGAGCAGATTAATTACCTGCATTGACTCTTTGTGGGAGGTTTGCCTCTGGATTTGGGCTGATACCCAGCGTGAGGATGCGGTCCTGGAGAGCCTGCCTGGTGTAAGGGTGGTGGATGGAGGACGCGGTGTCTGGCAGCTGCCTGCACGCCCCGACCAGCTGTAAGGTGATACAGCAGCTCTGGGGAAGAGCCGGTGTCTGTAAATACAGCTCACTTACGGGATTAATCATCAGCAGGCGTGTTCCTGCCTTGTCGGTGACACCCGTGTGTTTGATCCGGTTACAGACCGGGGCAGATGGTGTCTGGGGACCTACCCTGGAGATGGGGGCGGCTGGGGAGGTGGGGGTTGGTGGGGTTGGGTGAGGAGCATTGCCAAAAGGATTGGGGGAGGCTATAAAGGAGGAGCAGAGCCTCCATACACGGGGAAACACCCGTGGGGCTGCGGCAGGTGGGTCCCCACAGACCTCAGCATCGCTGCCAGGCATGGCCAGCCCGTGCCACACTGTGTTCCCACTGGGAACGTGGCATTTCCAGCTCCTTGGAAGGGGCATTCCTGCACGGGCGGGCGGCCCCACAGTCCTGCTTTGTTCCCTGAGCCCTCCGAGGAGGCACAGAAGAATTTGCCCCGTGATGCTGCCCATGGGCTCCTCGGAGCTGGTCACAGCCCTTGGTGCTGCTTCTGCCTCCTGTTCTTGGGGGCAAAATCCTCCTTGCTCCTCTTGGTAGCTCTTGTCCCAGCTCTTCTGGGCTTACACCACCCTGTGAAAATTAAAGCTTTTGTGCTCAAGTCCTTCTTCACCTTTAAATACTATAATTTCCAGTGGTTGAACGTTCAGCACTTGAATAACTGCACCCATTCAGTGCGTCCTGAGCGGCACCCGTGACTGGAGCAGCTCTGAAAGAGCCGGACCCGGCACTGGGCACATTGACTCTGGGCAGGGGCACACGATGTGTCCTGTGCCCTGAAACTGCCCCTTAAAGCTTCTCATTGAGAAACTTCCCCACTTGTATTTTTGTCCTTTTTAACCCATATTTTTCACACCAGTTCCCCTCCTTGTCCCTCTTAAACAACGCAACATCCTAATTAAGTAAATGACCATGTATTTTTCCAAATAGGTTGCAATATAAGGAGAGTCGTTAAATATTTCTCCTCAAAAATAACAAGTAAAAATTATTTCTTTTCCATCTTAGCTGTAACCCACCCCGTGTTCCTTACATGTCACGTCATGTCTCACATGCTGGCAGCCTGTGCAGAAACAACGCTCTGGAGCCCTTTGGTTTTCTACCAAGGATAACTCCAATAAATTTTTTTTTTTTTTTCTTACTCGCTTCTCACTCTTGTTGATGAAAGGAAAAGATGCAGAAACAAGCAGCTCCCTGGGAGGGTGGGAAGCTGATTGGTGGGGCCGGTGTGACCCGGTGTCCCCGGAGCAGCCCCAGCAGCCTGCGGATCAGCTGCCGCGGGGCCAACTCCCAGCTGCCGCGGGGGCACGGCAGGGCTCGTTGGTGATGCGCCGACTGGCGAAGGCCACGCCATCATCTTCCATGGAAAGTTTCATGCTTTTCCTTATTTTTTTTTCCCCTAACTGTGACCAGTTTGTAAAGGTTAAACGGTATTTTCTGATTAAACTGAGTGCTCCGGCGATCTCAGCTCATTTCCCACTCGTGCCTATCTTTTGTCTGACCTTGGGGTAACACTTAACCTCTCCGGACTAGAGTCCCTCTGTGTAATAGAATGACAGTATTTCCTTCCATTACCAGAAGGACAGGATGATAAATTAATTCACATTTATGTAGTGCCGAGATACGACCGTGATAGATTAAGAGTCTGTCCCTGGAGTTATCTGTGCTCTCCGTAGTGATGTGCAGCTCTACGAGGGAATGAGCTGCCTCCTGAAAGCGTAACCACTGTCTGTGCTCAAACGCTGCACAACGCAGGCCCAGCTCTGAATAGCAGCAAGCGCAATTATCCCCTTCCTCCTTAAAAATTTAAATATTTTAAAATATTTCTGAAACTGGAGCCTGGTTGCAGCTGGTCCCGACTCAAGAGTGCTGCAGGAGGAAGGTCGGGTGAGCTCCGGCTGGCTGATAGCTGTTGAGACAAGCTAAAGTACAAATCTCCTTACTGCCAGCATCAGCTCTAAAGTTCAGGGGACTGATGGATTTATTCCCACTTCCCACGTGTTGCTCTGCGTGGAGTCGGAGGGATGCTGCCACGGCTCTTCCAGGCATGTGCTGGTGGGTGACTTTAGGAAGCCATCCTTGTTCCTGGTGATCTCACGGCGCTTTCTCTCAATGCTTGTTTGTTTGCTGGGTTCTTTTAAAATGCCTACAGCCTGCAGGGCTTGGGATTGAGAGCTCACCCACGGGCGAGGCAGGAGAGTTACAGGCAGTGGAAGGAAAATGCAGCATACAGCAAAAATCCCGTGGAGCGGTGAGACAAGGGGCTGTGAGAAACGGCCTGTGCGTGTGCTCCTTAAAGACATATTTCTTAAAGATGTGCTGAAAATGTAACGGGAGAAGCATATGGGCAGTTTTCCCAAACAAATGGGTCTGCCTGGGGTTTTTTCAGAGGGTTGGCAGTGACGGTGTCGAAAGTGCCTGCCTGCAAACCTCTGCTGCTGCAGGTCGTGCTTTGAGAAATGTCCTTGTGTCCAGAGGACAGGAGCAAAGATGTGTCTGGGGACTCCGTTGAGGTTACAACGGGTACAGAAAACGATTGCTGATAGACACTGGACCACCAATAATCTTAGCCTAGGACCTGTTCCCCATGACAAGCCCTCTTGCCTCTGATTAGAGGGTACGTAGGTCTGAAGCGTTAGTTCCTGAAAGGATGAGTACGGTTATTTTTTAAGGGGGAGACAGATGAGATGCAAATGAATTTTTGCTCTGACAGTTGTTTGGCAGAACAATTGTGAAAGCCGTACCCGACCTCAGGAACAGACACAAAGCGCTTCTCTCTCCTCCAAACAGGCGAGCGGGAAGCGCTGCCCTCCCCACGCGCTGCTGCTGTCCCAGGAAAGGGCACGGGCTGTCCCTTGGGAGGAAAATGCCAAATGAGCGTGTCTTGCCACCTTCGTGATCATTTCTTTCCTTCTTTTCACTGACTTCTGCACCGTAATGCAACATTTGCTTTGAGTGGCTTCTTATGCACGTCGTAGGGATGCGGCTGCATGTGCATCACTTACTAGTGTGTGTATGGGGGGGCCATGGAGAACCCGAACAGAGCAGGAGCAAAATGAAGCCTTTAGTCACTGTGAGGGAATCACATACATATATTCCCTCTAAATCAATGTTTTTCATTATCTGAAACCAAAAGGGTTTTCTCTTTGTGGAAACGCTGCTCTGTGCTATTCAATCAGTATTAATTAAGTGGCTGAAATGCATTAAATGGTGCCGTAGGAATCTTCTTGGGAACACTAGCTGCTCGAGTTTTACTGTTCCTCTTACAGCCATAAATAAGGATAAATGCCTAATTGCTGCAGAAAGCATCCTGCTGGACCTAATGAGCTGATTAAAAACAATCCTTCATTGTGGAATTATTTAATTTTATTTAACTTCCACCAGAGATTCCCCTTGCTTACCGTTTCTGTGTCTGCTCTACAGCCCCCCATCTGCCTTGGAGAGTCCATGCCCATGCTTGTTTTGCAGGAGCAGGGCTCAGGGAAGGGATTTGTTTCCTTCATTATTCCGGAAGGTCTCACTTCATTAAGCTGTTGAGAAGGAAATGAATTTCTGCCCTTCCCTGGTATTATTTGTGCACCTGAGGGAAGTCCTCGGGCTCTGCTCGGTGTGCCCGGTTTCCCCGGGGCAGGGTGAAGGGCAGCGGGGCTGGGGCAGGACATCACGTGTGTTGTGGTTTGCAGGGATGTGGTGTTGGGAATTATGACAAAAAGCCAAGTTTTGGCCAAATCAGCCTGGCGGATCGGGGCGCTGCCTTTTGCTGCCTTGGCCTGAAGTGGGTTCTCGCTGATGGTCGCACCTCTGCAGCAAGACGAGATATTTTCACATACCATTTGCCCTCCAGCGCGGTGGAGCCGTGGAGCTCTGAAGGGGGAGCCTGGGGCTTGGCTGGAGAAGCAGCAAGCGGATTACGTGGCGTGTGGTTCATGTCCCGCTAATGAGCGGAGCGTGCCGGCAGCCTCGTCCGGCCACGGAGGGAGCCTGCGATGGGCAAGCTCCCCCCTCCACCTCTCCTGGCCATGCCAACCGAAGGCAGCGGGCAGCTTGATGGTGCCGAGCAGATGGGAGCTCTGGCTCACCGGCGCGGGGGGATGCAGGGATGCTGCGGGGCCGGGATGGGAGCATTGGCTAGCGCAGCTCACCACCATCTGTGGCAAGGAGAGATTTCCCCCACCTCAAGGCAGGGAGGGAGCAAAGTACGTGTTAAATCGACATGTGCATGGAGAAATAGAGATTTGATGTTTCTTCTATGTGGCTGGGGAGGTTTGCAGCTCTGCCAGGCTGGTGTGCAGCCCGCTGTGCTGGCTTGGCATCCCCGAGGGGCTGGGAGGGGAGGAGGCAGTGCCTGCAGAGAAACCCTGCTCTAGTGGTACCGTCCACAGTGCTCCTGATGCTGGAGCAGGGCTCTTAAGGGATGGAGAACGACCTAAAAGAATTTTAAAAGCGATTTTTTTCCCCTTTCACTGCAGATTTTGAGTGGTTTATGGATAAAGTGCTTGGATATGTTTTCTATTTTAATTACTGTTATGCGAGCGTTGTCTTTACGTAAGGAGAAACTGGAGAGTGTGAAACTTGCAGCAGAGCCGGGCAGTGACCTGTAACAGCATATGGGCCAGGTATCGTTTCAGTGGCATCCCGTTCGCCACGTGGCTGTTGGGATCATCAAGGCACATTCGCCTGGGGGGTGCTGGGACCATCAGCACCTTGGGAGAGGGTGTTGGGGGAATTTGTCCCTGCTGGCGGGGGCACACGGGGCTGCCCTGGGCCAGGCTGGGCTCTGCCAGGCCACATGAGCATCCAGTACCCCTTGACCCTTCGTACCTCCTCTTCACTCTACTGACGCTTGGGCAGCTGCTTACCTGCTGCACGATCATTTGAAAATCCAGGTTTCTTTGGAAAACATTTAACAATGCAGCAGAATCGCCCTCTGCCTTTAAAACAGAACAGAAAACCCACAGCCAGATGTTTCCTTCTGGAAACTTCTTTTTCTTTCAAGCTGATTTGTCCTGACTGATGCACAAGAATAACTGTGGCTGATTTTTCTATGGAAAGTACAAATCTTCTCCAAACCCTCCAGTTCCCATCCTGGTCACTCAGCTGGGGCAGGCACTGCTGCCATTGAGTCCCAGGGTCTGGGTTTTCATCCCCATCACGGGTGTCTCCATCATCCCCAGGTCTCCATCCCTTTTTGGTCTTTCTTGCATTTATTTTTTTCCCTCCAGTGCCTGTTCAGAGAGAGGAGGGAGGCTCCGAACTGAGCAGAGTTAAGGCTGCACATCCACCTCTTGATTTCACAACGCTGTGTGGGTGTTTGGTTGGATTTTGCAAAGAGTCTCTAGTTTTAAAGGTCCTGTCCTGGGGTTACTCAAGCTTTTGTCCAGAGAAAAATGTATTTACAAAAGTATCTGCAGAGAGGTCTGGGATTTATTTCTCGACCCAGACTAACAGTTTCTGAGAACTGATGGTGCTGTAGGTCATGGGGGAAATGGAAAGCACCGACAAGTCTGAAGAACATTTCTGAACTCTGGGTAAGTATTTGGGGAAAAAGGCGTCCGAGTCCATCTCACTGCTGTCTTGCTTGTAGCTGGAGGAAAGTGGAGCAGGGACGTGGCTTTTGTTGGTGCCTGGACGCAGGCTCAGCGCTGGATGAGAAATGCATTTAAGCAGTTAAATTCCTGTTTGATGGCATCACAATCTTGCAGCTGTTTGTGTGAGGTTTTGCTGAGTGTTGTGTTTTTACTGAACATTACAAGCCCAGATTTCAGATTGGGTTTGGGTCCAGCTAGGTCAGAGGCTTCCTGAGCATCCCCAGTCTCAACCCTCCCACCCCCATGGGTCTGGCCATCCCCGGACATGGCTGAAGACATGAGGTTGAAGGGCTTGTTCAGCTCTTTGGGCAGCAATCAAATCTTTTCTGTGTTGCACAACAGGGCCGGGAACAACGATTAAGAAATGCTAAGCCTGGGAAGAAGAGGTCCCATCTGCCCCTTTGCACAGGCCATTTCGGGTTGAGTCAGTCTCAGAAGCAGATGAAGACATCAGACAGCTTCACGACTCTTAGCATCCCCAGACGAGCACGTTCGTGCCCCCAGCGCAGCTCCAGCCCTCTGTGCTGGGGAGATGTCCCTGTCCCCGGGCGAGGAGCAGCCCTGACAATGCGGGCTGTGTTCTGCGCGCCGGGGGCTCGCGGCACTGCCTGTCCCCAGGAGCCACCTACACGCGCAGGCACGGCGGCGGATTGTTCCTGATGCGAGTCGCACCCACATCTACCCCGAGACAAAGGGGCCCTGGAGCAACCCGGCGGCCGCTCCGCTAAAGGCGGGGATGCATTTTCTGTGTGCTCTGTCGTGGGGTTTATTATTTGCTCTCGGTTGGTGCTGCTCCTCATGCCCAGCTTCGTAAATGCCTTGCGCCTTCCCTCCCATAGCACCTCGGTGAATGAAGAGGGGTTTAAAGCATTTTGTGACAGCGATGTGAAGCATCAGCACGCGAGCGTAGTGAGGACACGAGAAATCTTGCCCTTGCTAAATCTCTGGTTGCAGTGTTGGCTGATTCAGTTCATCAGTCAGACTTGTGCTTAGTAACAGAAAGGCATAAAACCAGCTGATCCATTACTCATTTTAGGCTGTAACTGGAGAAATGAACCACTTTGAAGGCTACAGATCAAAATGATATCTTCCCTCAGAAAACTAAAGAAGTAATTTGAAAAGCTTTGTTCAGCACGACCTGATCACAGGACTGCAGAAGTCCTGGACATGACTTTAATTACTGGCCCAGTCCTGTAATTATTCTGTCCTTCAACTATTTTTATTGCAACAGCTGGATCGGAAGATCCTTAGAACGAGCAAAAAAGATCAAAACAACACTCCCCTCCAAGCCCCTTCGCAACCTACAATCCATCATCTGGTGTAACTGGGACATGCTGGGACGGCGAGTTCCTTTGGGCTTCAGCCCAAGAGCGGGGACACAGAGACCCCGATCGCACCCGAGCAGGGCTGGATGGAGAAACCATTAAGCACATCTTGTTCCCCATAAGGGTAACTGGGAAAAGTGTCCTTAAGAGTTGTCTTGCGCTGGGTTTGATCCTGTCTGGGGTTCAGGAGAGTTTCCCGGGCCATGTGTCAGGGCTGTTTATTTTCCATGCCATCTGCTCCTCGCCGGCTCCCAGCAGCGTTCCTGCGGTACCCGGAGCCCCCGGCAGCCCCGCGCTCGCCGGGTTTGGTCTGTTGCGCTGGCTCCCCCCCTCCCTCCCGTGCGTGCCCCGTACCGGGCTCGAGAACAGCTGAAGGGGCAGCAGCATCCAAAGCTTTTTTTTGGTTATTTATATTTCATGAAGCCGGGCTCTCCTTGCTTGCCAAATGGCCTCTCTGTGCTGCTCCCCTGCCTGGCGACATCCCACCTCGGCGGCAGCCTCTGCGAGGGACCGGGAGGAGCGGCGCGGAGCAAGGCTGGGGATTTTCCACTCTTTGCTGCCCTGGCGTTATTTTTGTGCTTAGCCAGAGAGCTGTCTGCGTGTCTGATGCCCTTTTTATAACTCTCTCACAGAGAGCTGTAACTCAGCCGTGATGCAGCCTCTGTGCCGCAGCAGCCTCTCTAGGGGGGCTTTTATTGTACAGACGGGATAATTTATCCTCCTTTTTGCTCTTTTTTTTTAATCTGCATTTAGTCTATGGGGTTTATTAACAGCAAAATCAAAGGTATGTGTATGAAAAATGCAAATGGCAACCTGGTGGTCCCCAGGAGGTTTGGATGGGGGTGCCTATGGGAGCCCGACAGCAGCGTGCTGGCACCAGGAACCCTCTGGGGAGGGAAGCAGCTGGAGCCTGGGTGGGAATGGGCTTGTTTAGAGGCTGGTTGGGAAAGGTCCCGCCATGCCCCGACTCCTGCTAGAGCTGTGCCAGCTCGGTGACAGGCTCTTTGGTACACGAGGGGGTCTCTGGAGCCGGTCCCCCTGCTATTGCCAGGCTGCACGTGGAGGCAGAGCTCACCCCAGTGCCCCGCTGGAGGGAGCAGATGTTTGTTAGGTATTTCTTGTGCATAAAATACAATTATTATTACTTTATTTTTTTAAACAGAAAATCATCCTTTTTATTTTATCCTATGGGGACTGTTTGCTGTTTTTGTATTCAGTTGCTCTGAGTAACTTCACATCTGTCCCAGGGGAGAGCATTGTCCTCCTCCTTCCATCCAAGAGATCTCTCCAGGCTTTGAGCACAAACAACCCCATAAGGCTGATTTTCTGCCAACTGAACAACCCAGGAGTTGGAAGGATAGTGACCACGGGCTTGTACCTGGGTCACCAGAGCCTGGAAACTCTTTCTGACACTATTCACACCCCTGTCCCTCCGCACAAATATTTTTGGGTTGGAAACACTCTCTCTCCGCAGTTGCCAAAAGGAAGATGACAGAAATGGAGGTAAACAGCTCAGTGACCACTGGGTTTGTGTTTGTTTTGCAGCTGAGGATCCATCCACACGTGCCGCTGGTCTGCTCGCCTCGGGGGACACAACTGAGGTCCTAACGCTGCCCAGGCGTCCAAAATGGTCATGCAAAGACACCACCTCACCTGCGCAGGAATAGCATTCGCTCTCTACCTTCATCACCTCGTCAGCACCATCGAAGTCCCTCTGGACTGTAAGTTATGGTTTACCCCTCTAAAAACTCCTGCTGAAATGGTTGAGGAGGTAGAGTGAAGATGTGCACGGCCCAGGTGGCTTTCCTGGCCCAGCCTAAAGTTTTCTGTTGTTTGTTTGGGATTATTTTTCTTTTTAAACCACATGCCCTCCAGAAAGTCACCTTAATCACTTTCTGATTTAGTCTATCTCAAAAGCTGAGCAGAGGACTTGAAACCACGTATCAAAATGGAACAGAGCATCTGAGCCAAGCTGCCGAGTCTTCAGCCTATTGATTTAAGTGGAGCATCCCAGGACTTCTGCTGTTCCTACACAGCATGGGCAGGCTTGGGGACGCTCTTTCGTGAGGACATGAGCTCGTTGCTAGTCTTATCTGGCAGATGCTGCCACGAGCTGACACCAAGGTCCTCAAGGGCAGTGGAGACCCAGGCAGGTCCTGCAGAACAATGTGATTTTTCTCTCTGTCGGGACTTTTTGGTTAATTATGAGACAGGAGTTATGTTTTATTAAGAAATGCAAGAGCTGGGGGATATGGAGCGAGGAGGAAGGGGGACATGGGCTGATGTTTCTGCTGAACGGGCATCTTCAGGCCAGAGCACGGGAAATGCAGGACTTGGTTGAATGCACTTGAGACGGGGGTTTGTATCGAGAGCTACTCAGCCACTGTTCTGGAAACCAGTTTCGTAATTTCTTTGTGTCCCAGCTTCCTCCTGTAGCGACTGTTAATAACAATCAGCCTGTCACTGCCGGGAATCTCTTCCGACAGCACAATGCACAGAAATCCTTCGGTGAGCAGCGCGTTAGGAGAAAAAGCACAGCGTTCTGCTGGGGTCTAAATTCAGGCTGAAGTGCCAGGGTTGCTCTTGACAGGAGAAATTTCTCCCCCGTGGGTTGTTGCTCTGTGGAGCCCTGGGTGTGCTGGCTGCAGCCGTGGTACCTCAGCTGATCCTGGACTCTGTGCAGCAAAACGGGAAGGAAAAATTTAGGGCAGTGGCTTTTGGCTGAAATTGGGAAATGACTGAAGAGAAAGGGTGGGAAAGCCCTGATTTGCGGAGGGGAATAAATATTTGTGTTACTTGAAAGCACAGGGAGGGGGTCCCAGACTCGAGTCCGTGCTCTGCTCCGTTCCAGATGACGGTAGATGAAAATATCTGTTCCCTTGGAGTCAGCACTGTAACACACACAGGGCACTCGTGTTCCCAGCAATGGGAATTGTATCTGGTGCACGCAGCTCGGTGGGTCCTGCAGGCCTGGCTTTGTTGGCAGCTGTAATACTGCAGAAACGCAGGCAGCCGGCATGGAAGTGGGGTCAGTGCAGCTGGGGAAGACTGAACGGGTCTGCAAATAGCCACCGTCTGCTGTTCAGGTGCCATTCACCTTCTCCCAGGCAACCAGCGACAGGACAAGAGGACACAGCCTCAAGCTTCGCCAGGGGAGGGTCAGGTTGGACATTAGGAAGCATTTCTTCTCAGCAAGGGTCATTAGCCATTGGAAGGGGCTGCCCAGGGAGGTGGTGGAGTCACCATCTCTGGAGGGGTTTAAGAAAAGCCTGGACATGGCACTTAGTGCCCTGGTCTAGTTGACATGATGGTGTCAGGGCAATGGTTGGACTCGATGATCCCAGAGGGCTCTTCCAACCTCATTGATTCTGTGATTGCTCGTGCTTTGCATCAGGGAAGGAGTAATTTTGCTGCTTAAATGTAATGTGACCTTAGAAAAATAAGAGAAATGCTGACAGCTGGTGGAGAAAAGCTCCAGGCAGCCTGCAGCAGCTCGCCGTTTCTCCAGCCTCCTCCTCCCTGCTGCACAGCACTGAGCTGAGGGGAGCATCAGCCCTTCCAGTGCTGGTGGGAAACTGGGATCGTAACTAAGAGCATCCTTTTGGCATCCTTTCCTGAACGGGTCCCTCGCAGGACAGATATTTGTAAATAATGTGCACGGAGGCAGTTGTGCACAGCAGTGCCAAGAGCAGGCGGGTGAGGAGCATCTCCCAACCCTGGGCGAGGGTTAGGGATCCTGCTGATGCCTGTCCCCACCAGCTGACCCTTCCCAACCTTCCTTTGCTCTTTTGGACAAGTGGAGCATCAGCTTTGTTCTACTTCCATCCCAACCCTCGGAGCCATCAGGGGGTTGCTTTCAGGATATATATATACATCTCCTTATATTACAGGCACCTCCTCTGAGTTTGGCACCTAAAAAGCCAGCTAAGGGTTTATCAGGCACATATTAGCCTCTGACTCTGGGGGATGAAAGTGGGGGGGCTCAGGGTAAGCGCAGCCATAAGGAAGGGGTGAACATTCCTAACTCCTGTGGGCAACCTGCTGGACCACAGCGCCACGAGTGCCTGTGGGCAAGTGATGCTGAAGCCCATCCAGGCACCCTGTGCTCTCTTTTGGCCTAAAAACCCGTGCTGCAGAGGCAGTTGACAGCTAACAGGACCGCTCAGCAGCAGCTCCTCCCACGTGGACAGTAAGTAGGTAGATCAGAACATCCTTGAATTGTAAGATGGTTTGTGTGTGGTATTTGCAAGCCCTACAATAACTATATATGTTTGTGTACGTGATGTAAATAGGTTTGTTCTTCAATTAACCTTTTTTCTTTTTTTTGTTGTGCTTGCACTTTGGGAATAACAGCAAATATTCAGAGTGAATGTAAGTGTTCCCCTCGCCCTCCGTGTGTGCGTGTCCGTCTCCTCTGCATGGCCAAAGCAGGGCACGAGGGGTCCGTACCGAGCAGGGGGCTGGTGGTGGCTGTTGCTTGGCACATGGTGTCCGTGGGTGTAGGGCTGGCCAGGGGGAGGACAAGCCACTTCTGCACGGCCAGGCATGGCTGGGAGAGGCACGGGAGGTGCTGGAGCGGCTTGGGAGGAGTGCTCAGGCTCTGCTGCTCTCCCTGGAGCCAGGACCAGGCTGTCTTTGCGAGGCAAATGCTGTTTCTGCAGGGGCTTGTCGTTGCCAATGCCACACCTCCGAGGAGAGCAGGCTCCTCTGCCCTGCACGAGCACGTGTGCCAAGCTCGGCTCCACGTACTGACCCGCTTGCAGCATCACTAGCTCTTGGGGGGAAAGCAAACGGCCTCGGACCTGAGCAGCTTTGCTCCAGGACAGCCATGGGACTGAGCCCTTCAACGCAGGGTTCAGGACCAGAGCTGGAGCCTACGCTGGCTGCTGGGCTCGTGTGCCCCTTGTCCCAAGCCTTGCCCTTCTGAACGCCACTGCTGTGCTCCTTCGGGGTAAACCCAGGAGGTTTTGAGCCTCTTCCTTGCACAGGGGGTATCTAAACATCTTGCAGTGGCTTTCTGGCTTCCCTGTCCCAGCTGCAGTCCCTGTCTTGGAGGTGCACAGCCAGGATGCCTTTCAGTCTGATTCGAATGACCTGAGGTAGCAGGAAGATGTAACTGAAATTTCTTAATGAGACCAAGATTCTAAGTGAGAAACAAGAGCTTCCCGGTACCGAAAGGGAGTATGAACAGTGCTGGTGGTCTGAGGGGTGATGAGCAGCACACCCCCACGAACACTCATGGTAATTCCCTCAGGTGTTGAAGGGCTTTAAACCATAAATTGCAAAAAAAAAAAAAATAGTCTGGGAAACAGTCTGAGATCCCAGCAGGATCTGCTGCAGGACAGCAGGGAGAAGCTTCGCCCTCTTTGCATGACCCTCCTCACGGCTTTTCGTTTGCTTTGCAGTGCCTCAGCCCCCCACAATCACCAAGCAGTCCGTGAAGGACTACATCGTCGACCCAAGGGATAACATCTTCATTGAATGTGAAGCCAAAGGGAACCCCGTTCCCATGTAAGTGCCTCTGCAGCCCTCGTTACACTGAAGCCCTGCTGTTCATTAGAGCTGGCTCTGGAGGAGCTCCCCTCTGGTCCAGCTGTGCCGTTTACCCCACCAGCTGATCCAGCTGTTGGCTTGCACAGCACAGGTAAGGATCTCACCAGGTAAATATGGTCCATGGTTACAAACCCAACCTCTTCCCCGCACTTGCAGTTTTTCCTGGACGCGGAACGGGAAGTTCTTCAACGTGGCAAAGGACCCCAAGGTGTCCATGCGGCGGCGGTCAGGGACGCTCGTCATCGACTTCCACAGCGGGGGACGGGCAGAGGACTACGAGGGAGAGTACCAGTGCTTCGCCCGCAATGACTACGGCACTGCTCTCTCCAGCAAAATCCACCTCCAGGTTTCTAGTGAGTAACAGCCGTGGCACAGAGCAAGCAGCTGGCCATGCCCCGAGGAGAGCAGGGACTATTTGCATCGTATGAGATCTTGTAGAAGAGGCATGGAGAATATCCAGTGCTCAAACATCTCAGCCTGCTTCATCTGTTACCTATGTTGGGATGTAACTGGCCACAGGACCGAGATGAAGGCATGAGGGTTATGGCTGTAGCTACCAGGGAAATACTTGGTGTAGATTTAAGGGTCTTGCACACGTAGAAATGGAGTTTGCATTGAGGCCACTCCACTGAAACCAGGCCAGGTCCAGCGGGAAGAGATCTGCAAAGTTATTCCCCTCCCTTCCTCATGCAGTGTCTTTGCTTCTCCTGGCAGAGTCTCCCCTGTGGCCCAAGGAGAAGGTGGATGTCATAGAGGTGGATGAAGGTGCTCCGCTCAGTCTGCAGTGCAACCCACCGCCCGGCCTGCCTTCGCCCGTCATCTTCTGGATGAGCAGCTGTGAGTCGGGGGAACTCCCCTTCCCACCTCGAACTCTGGGGCAGCCTTTGCATCACCTGCAACGTTTATCTAGAACAACTATGGTTAGGGGCGTTACTGCTAGTTCGGAGCTTGGAGGCTGCCTCACAGGGCCTGGGTCAGCCCGCGGGAGGACCTGACTTGCTCTGAGTGCCCCTTCTCCCCTGCAGCCATGGAGCCCATCCACCAGGACAAGCGTGTCTCCCAGGGCCAGAACGGCGACCTGTACTTCTCCAACGTCATGCTGCAGGATGCCCAGACCGACTACAGCTGCAACGCACGCTTCCACTTCACCCACACCATCCAGCAGAAAAACCCCTACACTCTCAAGGTGAAAACCAGTAAGTGTCACTGTGGTTGCTCAGGATGGGTCTTCGCTGGCCTCTCTCAGGCAGGATTTTCCTTCCAGACACCTTGTTTCTGTTCTTGACAGCACTGAGACCTACCAGGGAGAAGAGTGGCTTCCTTCATTTTGTTTAGGATAGTGCAAGAACCAGTTTGGATGAGGAATGATAGTCCTTGGACAGCTAACATGGCAGGGAGGGGGGGCTGGTTTCCCTCCAGCATCTCAAAGCTTTGCAGCCTCATGGGTCGAGGGCTGCAGAGGTAGCTCGGTGTGGGTGTTGCTACATTCGTGTGTCTGGGATAAACTGGAAAGCATTTCAGCACAGATGGTTTGTTCCCTCCATCTTTAGGGAAATGCATAATATCAAGTGATCTTTCCCTAGTTTGAAAAGCTGGAAGTAGCCTTGGTTTGCTCCAGGCTTAGGTTTACGGGGAACCCCCGGCCGTGCTGGTGCTGCACGGGGGGACTGGGTGTGTGTCAGCCTTGCACAGCTCAGGCTTTCCCTACTGACCAGGAGCTGCTGTTTAGCTCCTGGGCTCTGGGACGGGCTGGCAGGAGGGCTTGAGCCTTTGGGGTCTGAGCATGTTAATGGGTGACATGCTCAAGCTGGCCAGAGATCTCAGCTTCACCTTGGTGAAGAGCGTCGTCTCAGGGGGCAGGTGGAGCACATGCCCCAGGCATGTAAGAGCCTCTCCATGGGCAGGTCCAGCCACCAGCAGCCTCTTCTCCAGAAGTGAGACTGCTTGAAGGAAGGCGAGGTCCTGATGCTGATGCGTTTCAGGCGAGCTGGCTGGTGGGGACGTGAGCTGAGCGCTGCAGGGCATGAAGCTCTCGAGTTGATGTAGGTCCTGCAGAGCATGGGCTGCCTTTTGGGGGGGTTGTGTGCAGAGCACTGTCACAATCAGCGATCGACACAGAAACAGCATCTATGGGGCCCAGACAGGAGCCATCTCCCGTTCCCAGTAAGGTCCGACTGGGAGGAAGGGGTAGCGTGTGCTGGCAGATGCAAGGCTGTGTTTTGGGGAGCAGGCTCTTGGGCGAAGCAGGCATGTGGTGCTCCCGAATCCCAGCGTTAGGAGCTGAATTTGATCTCGCAGCAGCTTAAATTAGAATTAACACTATTAAAGCGACCTGAAAGTGACGTGAGAAGCAGACGGAGTCCGGAGTATTTTGCACTTTTCTTGTAACAAGCTTCTCCTCTGTGCAAAGCATGAGTCGAGAATTGGCAACGTAAATAGTATAAACAGGCTCTTTGCTGAAGGTGAGGGATGTGTGCGGGTAATTCATTCTGAATATTACCTGTCTGTTTACAGCGCTGGCCAAACAGCGCCAACGTTTACCTGTCAGGGAAGGACTGAGTCCTAAATTAGTGTGAGCTGGAGAAATTCTGGCAAACAAAGATCTGGGGTCATTTGAGCCTCCAAAGGCTTTAGCCTGACATATTTTTCAAGCTATAGAAAAAATAGGAAAGAAATCCTGGAAGGTTTCTGTGCAGACAGATCCAAGCTCCCCCTCCTGCTACGCTCAGATGCCACCACGGCGTTTTGCTCCCAGGCTATGCAGAATTGACTTCCAATTATACTGGTCCCTTTCTTTAAGTTTTGCTTTTGAAATGTCTGCTGTGTTATCAGATGCAAATGCCACCCCATGAGCTCCCCAGAGGCCCTTATAGGTTAAAGAACTGAGGCTCTAATTTCTCATCTGTTATAATACCAAAAAAATTATTTATAGGTACAGTGGTCAAAGGAGACGAGCTTGGATTTGTCTCATACTGTTCAATCTCAGCCTTAAGCCATGAGCATTGGCTGTCTTTTAAAAAAAAAGTCCACTAGCTGCTGAAAACCAGGGTGTTCCCACGCGCCAAACCAGGGTTTCGGGTACCGGTGTGAGCTGAGGAGGGCAGATCCTCCAGCAGCCACGGGCCAGGACGGTGCGTCCCCACCTCCTCACAATTAGCTTTCTTCGTCAAGTGTAGGTGATGGCTGGGGTGGTTGGCAATAAGTGAGAGCAGCAGGTTATTGAAGAGCTGGTATTTTGCATGTAACACAAGTTACTTTAATCACCTTGTAATTAAGAGGGATTTTACAGCGGATTATGCTTTTAGAACCTAATTATTATTATTATTATTTTTATTTGTTCATCTTCACCACGCCTTTCTGCATCGTTACGCTGCTGCCTGGCTGTGCCCAACCTATGCTTTATGCCGGGAAAAGGCAGCTGGAATATGTTTCCATAGAGAAAAAACATTTTCTTCTCTAAATTGAACTGATTTTTTGTTTTCAAAGATACAAATGTCTTTATACTGAAAAGAAAAACACTTCAAGGAAATGTTTGATACAATTTTCATATATTTATCTGTCTTCCCATCTCGTAGGAGGAGAACAGCCCTCTTTTCCTCTCCTTTACCGCTGTGTTATGTTGTTTGTCCTGGAAGGCAGCTGTGCTCAGAGTGCTTTTGTACCCCTGCTGTTGTCTGTCTGCGCTGCTCTTGTGTTTCGGGAAGTTATTTTGTGTCCCCCGTCCCCCCGCGCTGCCTGTCCCCCCGCCCGCTTCGTGGCCCTCGGTACGCTCACGCTCTTTTGTTTATTGCAGAGAAACCCCATAACGAAACGTCTTTACGAAATCACACTGCCATGTACAGTGGTGAGTCAACGCTGGCTTGGGGAGACCCTTCCCAGTTTAACCCCCCGCCTAACCCCACTGACCTCCCGCGCTAACCGGGCAGCACCGGCCGTGCCCTGCGTGTGCCCGCGGCCCCGGCCCTGGGGTATCACCTCAGCTTGGCAAAAACGGGTGGGACGAAACGAGCCGAAGAGTGACAAAACCCCCCTCAAAGTTTTGGCATCTTAAAATTATTGAGTTTTAAGCTAATTAACTGGAGCTCAGCTTGAGAGGTGTTTGGATTAATAGGATCTGGCCCATGTGGCTCAGCGAGCCCCTCGCCGAAGAGGTGGCTCATGATTTAAAGATAAGACCCACCATCCCTCTTCCCTCTGTCTTCAGAAAGAGCATCTATTGTATTTGCGGCTAAACACAGGCAGCGACTGGGAGAGAAAAAAAAAAAAGGAAAAAAAAAAAAAGGAGTATTTGGTGTTCTCAAAAGCTGGGCGCTTTGTTTCTTTGTGATGAGGTTGTACGTGTGTTGGATGCTTGCGTGAGGCTCTTGCCCTTTGTCTGAGCAGGGAGATTACCTCCGGAGCCTGCGTTTGCTGGGAGAAGCCAGTCCCAAACTCATAAATTATGCTTCAGACACAAAAATGCGCGGCTCCCCGGGGCACGATCGCTGCCCTGGAATGGATTGCAAGTGTCACGGACGTGATGGGATAATGCGGGCAGAGCTGGGCAGCGACGGGGGTTTGTAGGGGAAGGGAAGATGGGGCTGTTTGTGGGCGATGCTGAGAGCGCAGGCACTACCAGGGATGCGAACGCCTCGCCAAAGACCACCCCGGGGTCTGATCGCCCCGAGGCCAGGTGCTGTCGTGGGCAGGATTTACTTTCTGCCCTTATTGCTGCTTATGGGGGACAGGGTTGTGGGGCAGTGGGATGGGGACAGCCCCGGCAATGCCCTGCGCTGGTCCCTGGCCGTGCCCTACAGAGAAACCCCGCTCAGCTTCCCACCCGGAGCCACAGCTTGCACAGCCCAGGGCACATTTTCTTCTTCCATGGGGACTTTTGGGGACAAGGAGTGCTTTTTGCTAAGAGAGTAGGAGTGTGAGAAGAGGAGGATGTGCCAGGTGAAGGCACAGGGTTTGGTGTCCTCAGTGAGAGCCCTCTCGTGCCAGTGGGCAGCCCGGGCATCCCTTCCCCACCGAGGGAACCGGGGTGTTGGCATCTCACGGGCAGCCAGGAGCGGGAGGTTTCTGAGGATGCTGGAGAGCTCAGCAGAAGGCCCAGCCTCGGAGGGAGCGCTGGTGGCAGCAAACGGGCTGGGTGTGGTGTGAAAAGATTTGTAGAAATGGCTGTGAAAGGGGGTTGGCAGCAAGATTAGCTTCAATGGGAACGGCATAAACTGCATCACGCCTCGACTAGGGGCGAGCAGGAGGAGATGCCTCCCTTGCAGGCGCGTGGGGCCAGGGAGCAGAGAGAAAACCAGCAGTGAGCTCTCCTGTAAATGTATCTTGCACCTCAGCAGCATAAACGATGTTTGTGTTTCAAAGGGAATGCCTTCACGCTGCTGGGTTTGCAGGTTCGGGGAAAGGCACTGCGGTGGTCGTGGGCTTCTCAATCTCCCACTGCATGTGTGTGTTCAGGGAAAAGGGATGATTAGTGGTCACTCGGTTAGGAAAATGAGAGCTCACCTGCACAGCCTCATAGATTCCTCCAGGTTCCTGTTCATAGGTGCGTGGGATAAACCGCCCGCTGTTTGCACTTAATGTCCCCTGGAACATTTTATGGGTCCAGTGGATTCAAATCACCCACTCACGCCCCTGTGCAAATCTGGGCTCCAAGCACACAATTTCTTAATAGTTTATGAACTGGTAAAAAAATTCTTACCCTTGGCCCTTTTTCTTTTTGCTGACCCCGTGTCTCTCCCTGGAGTGACCCATCTGGCTGTACCAGCCCCTGGGACCAGCTGCAGCAAGGCAAGGAGTCTTAGGGATGGGGAGTGGGGAAGAGGGACATCAGTGCCCCAAGTCTTTAGGTCTTTGGGAGACTTGGGGCTCTCAGATGGTGCTGGTCCCTGCAGTACGGGCTCAGCTCAGAGCCAGCCAAAGGGCTCTGCAGAGGTTGCAGGGAAGCTCGATGGGACGGGCTGCGAGTCCCCGTCCCTGCTGGTCTGCGACAGATGTGCCCGAGCTCGTCTCGGGGACGTGGGACCTGCTGGCGTGGCCATGGGGCACAAGCGGTTCGTGGGACTCTTGTCCCAAACTGTACCCGAGGGCCAGGCTCTCCCAGGAGACGCAACCAAGCCCTTCTCCCCACGGCTCGTAGCGGCTGCAATGATTTCCTTGCTGCAAAGCTTAATTTCCTAGGCAAACTGTCTGCAATTATGAAGGAAAAATGATCTAAAAGGATTAATTGAATATTTTATTAGCAGAAGTTTCTCACCTTTTTTTTAAAGAGGAAATGAAAGTCTATTTCATCTTTTTTTATTTTTTTTAATTTTTTTTTTTGGCAAATCTGCAGGATGTTTTAAAGCTGGCTAGCTGTGCAGGAGGCGAACAGACGGGATGTGTCTGGATGTGCATATTCCTATTACCACCTCCAAGTAGAAATGCGAGTTGATGTGCAATTTTTAAATGCTGTCAGGTCAGGACTGTGGGGAGGGGGCACTCGGCTGCTCCGGGGTGAGAAGTGGCTGTTTCTGGGATACCCTGTTCAAGGCTGAACCACTCCAGTTTCATAGAGGTGGGGACAAGAGCAGCAATATATTGGAAGCAGAGTCTATTTTTGAGCAGAAATAAACAGCCATGGGATTTATTTTTCCAGTTCTGTTCCATCCAAACAGATGAGTGAGGCGTTGCCATGTATCTGACAGCTTCAAGCTGTAGCTGCCACAAGTTCAGAGCTGGGTGCTCTCTGCCTGAGAGCATTTCTGGCTGCTCTCTATTATAAATAGCAAAATATTTAGTAGTAGTGATATACTAAGGCAAAAAGCTTATTAGCTATGCAGTGGTGTTGTTAGGTTTATTAAACAAGTGGATAGGATACTAATTTATCTCCCTTATTTTTAATTTTCATCATTAATATATGGCTCGTAAAATTTGGCTTGCACTGCTGCTTATCTCTTCTGGTTATGCCTCGGGCTCCTGAGCAAATGGGTTCATTGTGGGAGTGAAGCGAACAGCCTGTTCAAACAGGATTGTTGGCTAATAAAAGCCAATATTGACTTATAAAATATCCCAATCTCCTAATCACATGAGAAGAGAGAAGTTCACGAGTCTGGCTGGAGGTGTGGGAGCTGTCGATAAACGCTGGGTGCTTTAACCAAAAAATCCTCTGCAGAAGCAGGCAAGCAAACGGTGGCCTGTGCCTGCCCAGAGAACTGGCCCTTCGGGATAAGGCCAAGATTTGCCTGCCCTGGTAATCCATTAATCAAATAATTGACTAACCTGCTGACGAGCACCCCGTGGGAGCGCTGGGATGCGGGCGTGCGGCCGCGCTCTGGCACACGCGGGGCCGCTCCAAAGGCACGGTTTGACTCCTGGGGTTGGGTTATTTTCCCCTTGGGAGCCTGGTGCCAGGCTTGCCCTCAGGCAGGCTGATGGGAGCTCCACGAACAGCCCCTGCCCTCCCTCCCCTCCTTCTTCCCAGCCCTTTTCCCCTACCAGAGCTCATGTAGGGGCTTCCCAAGGAGATGTGGGCATCCCCAGAAGCCCCGCGGCGCTGGGCACGCCTGGCTGCCTCCTGCTCACTGAGCCAACGAAGCCTTCGGGGCAGCAGGAGAGGGCTTGGGCTGCGCCCCGAGGTCCCGCTCCCACACCGGGGTGGGCTCTCCCCGTGGATCACTTCGGTGTTTGTAGTGACCCTGTGCCAACCCTGGCCATTTTGTGCCCTTTCCTAATCTCATAACCTCCGTCTCTGCTACTGCTGCTTTCAAGCACATCTCATCCTGTTTTGTCCTCACTGATCTAGACCTAGTTTAATAATTACACTTATTAATGGAATTTATTCCATTAATAATTAATTTTTTGCCCCTACAAAGAGACCTTTGCTCTGTGTGTGTGTCTGTAAAGGGTTGTCTTGTGGCTTCCCCTGGTTTTCTCCTGTTAAACTTCCCTGTCCAGTCCTGAAATCTGTCATTTTGGTCACTAAGTTGTTCCTTTCCAAAGGGCACAGTCCTTCCAGTCCCGCAGCTCCCAGTAAGGGTGGGAAACCTGCTTGGTGCTGCTAGAGCCCCAGACAGTGCCGGAATCCTCTGTATTTCGGAGATCTCTGGGGCAAAGCAGCTCAGTTGTCCTAGTAAACCCTTTCTGTGCCCATTTGTTCCTTTTGTCACTCATCACACGTTCTGTCCATCAGTATTTCCAAGTCTCATCTGATTCCAGCTCATTTCTTTGTGCTAGAGGCAGCGGGGGGCAGGAAAGACGCTGCCTCAGTGGGAGCTGATGGTGTGGGGCTTCTTCCCCACGGCTCCGCTCCCTCTGCCCATCCTCTGCTGCTTCTTTACCTCCTTGCCTCCCAAGCATCCTCTCTCTATGCTTTTTTTTTTTTTTACTTTAAAAATTACCTTGAGCTCTTCTCTGCCTTTCAGGTACATTTTTGTGTGAGTTCAGTATTCCAGGCTTGGCCAGGAACTTGACAGCTTCCCCCACTGTGTATTTCTGTATGTGCCCTCCCCGTTGCTGCAGCGAAGGAGAGTTTAAAAGCACCATGTTTTGTTTGTTTTTTTCTCTCCTGCTGATTTCAGCCCGAGGGATTACGGAAACAACGCCCAGCTTCATGTATCCCTACGGGACCTCAAGCAGTCAGATGGTGCTCCGAGGGGTGGACCTCTTGCTGGAGTGCATTGCTTCAGGAGTGTACGTACCGCTTCCCGGGGTGGGGAGAGGGTGGCTGGTCCCCAGCAGTCTCCGGAGGGATGGCCTGGGTCCAAGATGCTGAATCGCCAGTGGAAATACCTCTGGCTGGGCAAAGGGATCGTTCCCTTCCTTTTAACTGCTGTTAACAATACTCTCATAACCTGCTTAAAGGATAAGAGTGAACAGGAGAGCTGAGTTTTGCAGCACTGGTCAGAGAAGCGGGTGTCTTTGGGTACTTGCTGTCCAAGGATAATTTCCCACCGATTTATCCTTCTACCTATTTGGGAAATCTCCTGGGTGCTCCTTACCGCACTGTATAAACTGCGGGTGAGGACGTTGGGGGTCCATGTGCCTGCAGAAGCGTCCTGGGCTCAGGGTCAGATTTGGCAGCACTCCTGGGGTGTGCTGCCTGCTGCTGCCCACACCCACTGCCAGACCAGCACTCTTCATCCCCAAGCACGAGGCGTGAGATGGACCCCACTCCTGACCAGCTGGTGATGCTCGGGGTCCCAGTTTTAGGGGCTGTGGTAGGAAGGAGGGTGGCTCAGTGGTTGGATCAGTCCTTCTCCCTGGGTGTGAGTGGTTCCAAGTGCAGGATTATCAACTGTTTTCTTAGGAGTAATTTTCTTGTCTTGCAAAAGCATTTATCTCCTCCCCTCTCCTTAGACCAGCACCAGACATCATGTGGTACAAGAAAGGAGGAGAGCTCCCAGCTGGCAAAACCAAGCTGGAAAACTTTAACAAGGCTCTTCGTATCTCCAACGTCTCCGAGGAAGACTCCGGGGAGTATTTCTGCTTGGCGTCGAACAAGATGGGCAGCATCCGCCACACGATCTCGGTGAGAGTGAAGGGTACGTCATCTTTACCTTGCCATCTTTTTTACCTTCGCAACCAGAAGCCGAGGGGACACGCACGGGAGGGGATGCTCTGATTTATTGGAGGGGGGAGTGGGGTCTTTCTGCGGGGGCTGTTTCCGTGCTGTATCCAGCCATACTTGCTTCTTGTCCAAAGTGACTTAAAAGCAGCGTGCGATGTGATCTCAGCTGGTGGAACTCGCCAGAGCTTCACCAGTATAAATGGTTGTGGTTTTGTGCAAAAGGGGAGGATCATGGCCAAAGAGGGGGGAAGAGGACTCTCCGCTCTCACTGCACCCCAGAAAGCCCACTCGAGAGGACGGTGTTTTCATGCCTTAGTTCAGCGGCATGCAGGCAGGGAGGGGGTTTTGGATGAGGTACTACTGCTGTGCCTCTAACTGGTGCGTTGGTGTATTTTAAAGCTGCTCCATACTGGTTGGATGAACCCCAAAACCTCATTCTGGCCCCTGGTGAGGATGGCAGGCTGGTGTGTCGTGCCAACGGGAACCCCAAGCCTGCGATTCAGTGGCTGGTGAACGGCGAGCCCATAGAAGGTGAGCAAGGAAGAATCTGTACCTGCTTTTTGCCTAGCCAAGGATCTCGTGGCTGACCATGAGAGCCAGAGCTGCTGTCGGGGTGCCAGGCACCCCACTGAGCGGTGTGCGTGGGCTCCGGCATGGCAGCACATAAACCACCTGCTTGCCTGAGACAAGGCCACTTGAACCGTGTCTTTGTAGGTACCATTGTCTGGTTTTATCTGGGCTGAGATGAAAAGATGCGTAATGACACTGAGAGTTGTGAATTTTAATTTGAAATTTAATTTAAGGAATGCTCTCTGTTTTGAAGCTTCTCCCCCCAACCCGAGTCGAGAGGTGGCTGGAGACACCGTTGTATTTCGAGACACCCAGATTGGCAGCAGCGCCGTGTACCAATGCAACGCGTCCAACGAGCACGGCTACCTTCTCGCCAATGCCTTTGTCAGTGTCCTGGGTAAGTACTTATGGAAGATGACCACCGTGTACTCAAGTTTTCCCTGCAAGAGTTCTCTCTTTGCTTTCCTCTTTGCTGTTTTGGCGCAGAAGTCCATTGCCATGGACCTGCAAAACCAGTCCCGTTGGCACTCAGATGTAAGCTGGTTCATGCAGCGAGGCTAGAAAGGGAAGGAGAGATGAGAGGGATGGAGAAGCTCTACTGAGCCTTGAAAGTGCCAACAAGGAAGAGTGAACACAAGAGAAGTCAGGATGGATGAACTGACTGATGGAAAGGGAGCAGCAGTCTGGAAACTGGTTTCTTTTCTTTCTCAATGGCTGTGATTTTTGTTGTGTGCAGACGTGCCTCCACGGATACTGGCCCCCCGCAATCAGCTCATCAAGGTGATTCAAAACAACAGGACCCGACTTGACTGCCCCTTCTTTGGCTCGCCGATCCCCACCCTGAGATGGTAAGAGCTGCAGCATGTCCCCTTCCAGCCCGGAGGGGTGGGAAGGGGAGGTTTCCTGCTCTTTCTTCCCTTACAATAGCGCTTTGTGGTGTTGTGAGGTTTAAGAACGGCCAGGGGAACACACTGGATGGAGGAAACTACAAGGCACATGAGAACGGGAGCTTGGAGATGAACATGGCTCGGAAGGAGGACCAGGGCATCTACACTTGCGTCGCTACCAACATCTTGGGTAAAGCGGAGGCCCAGGTTCGCCTGGAGGTCAAAGGTAGGGGCACGAAGGGCTCCAGGTCAAAACAGTCTCTTGGATCTTTTCAAACTTGCAGCAGAAATAATAATTTATGTTAAGGGAAGATTGGTTGTGAGCTCCAGCAGTCTGTCAGCGGGACAGGCACTGCGTAATTTGGAGCTAGAATCCAGAAAAAGGCAGAGATGCCCTTTTAATGTTGAAAAAACCCAAGTCTGTGGATATACTGAAGCTGCAGAAGGGCTTGGTGTGGATATTGAGCCGTGAGATGCTATAAGCATCGCAAGAAGAAATACCGTATATCAGGGTTAACTGATGGCAATAAAACATTTTCTGATCAAGTTTCCACTGGGCTTTTCCCTGTGCAGCAAAACTGATTGCTGACTCAGCAAACCAGGCATTTTTTAAAGGGTCAGCATGATTTAATGGCTTATTAAATTAATTTATTTGCAAGCATTTGCATCAGAGACAGTTCACTATAGCAAACTCGACAAACACTTGACGTGCATGCTCGTCTTTTCCAAGTACCACCGCTCTTCATCAAGTTCCTGAGCTAAGACCCAGCAGGCTGGTGCCTAACGCTTTCTTTCTGACTTCGTGCAGACCCAACAAGGATTGTGAGAGGACCAGAAGACCAGGTGGTGAAGAGGGGCTCCATGCCTCGCCTCCACTGCCGTATAAAGCACGACCCTACGCTGAAACTCACAGTGACCTGGCTGAAAGACGATGCACCCCTGTACATGGGAAACAGGTCTGTCTTCAACAGTTTCATGGGTTTTCTCTCCCAGGATTGTTGGACTTTTTACAGAATGTTTCAAGAGTCACCAGGGATAACATGGACAAACACCGAGTTCCCATCTAGGCAACATTTGCTGTTCTTGATCCTTTTAATGTCACTAGCTCCTCCCAACTGCCTAGCAATTAAAATTGACTTATCAGTAAATCAAGACTTTGACTATAGGTTTTATTTACAGATATTTTTAGGACATCTTGATAAAACAGGTGGGTTAATAACAAGCTACTTCAAAATTAATGTTTACCTGCTGTGAGTGTCACAGTTGTAATTTCCTTTCCATCGCTGACTCCCTTCTTGCAAAGTGAGATCTGACCACGGGACACAAGCCAGTCAGAGGTCAGATTGTTTTGCTAAAAGTGTGATTATTCCAGATACACACCAGAGCACATTCACCGATCCCTTAGGAAATGAAAAACTCAACACATCCTTAGCTGATAAAATCTTCAGACCAGAGATGTACTCCTGTTCTGTTTGGGCTTTTATATATATTTTATCAGAGGACAGTCAGACCTCAATCCTGCTGCCTAATGTGCAGTTGTGTGATTATCATTTTCATCCCTTTAAGGATGAAGAAAGAAGACGATGGCCTGACAATATATGGCGTGGCTGAAAAGGACCAAGGGGATTACACCTGCGTAGCCAGCACGGAGCTGGACAAGGACTCGGCTAAAGCGTACCTCACCGTGCTGGGTAAAGCTGTCCTCCCCATGTCCCGACACAGAGCTGAAAGTGCTTTATTTTGAGTACAACAGACTGACTTCAAGGTCAGACTGACAGGGTGATCTGTGGTCACAGAATTGTCCTCCAAAGCAGAGCTGCTCAGGGAGATGCTGGCAGAGCACTTGTTCTGCTGCTGCAGGACTCAGCAAGGACGTGCTGCCTCATCCCAGGCTCAGACAATGGCATTGAATTTGAGTCGAAGGAAACTTGCATTTGAGAGCAGAAAAAAAAAAAGGAGTAGTTATTACAAAGAGCTAAAAATATCCCAATGTGGATGTTGAAGCTCTGTGAGAACAGTCCTAAATTTGCAAGTGAATTTAATTGACTGTCAGGCTGCTGAGCAACGCTGGAAAGAAAGCCAGGGGTGAGCGAGCCGCTCCCAGCCTGGCAGCTCCCCTTTTCCATATGGGGAGGGACAAACCTAAACCCATTCCCCGTACCCATTTATGTACACCACGAGATCTACTCGCACAACACGGATTTATCAATCCCTGCTCTCGGCCACCTCAGACCTTGCTGACGTGCTGCATTCACGGGAGCGCCCCAACTGCTGGCACCGCTGGCAGAGACCCGCAGTGCCCTACAAAATGCAATATGAATCCCATATCCCTAATAATTTGACTGAGCTTGATTTATTTCCCTTCCTTTTCCCCTAATAGCTAATTAACACTACAGCAGGCTGATGTTTCCCCTTTGCTGTGTACTAGAAATACGAACAAAGGGGTGCAGAGCGTGCCTGGGGGTCTCTGGGGAAGGATGTACTTACGCTGGTCCCCAGGCAGAATGAGATCCTTCTGAAATCTGTAACTGTGTGTGTAACTTTATATTTGCCAGGTGCTCCTTTGGCCACCCAAGCTTAATGACTAAACTAACACCGTTAACAACCAATGTCTTACCTTGCAGCCATCCCTGCTAACCGTTTGAGAGAGTTACCTAAAGGTAATCATCACTAATTCATTGGGTTTATTTTATTTTGTAAATTGATTTTGTTTTGCCTTGCCAATAACGCCAACAGAAAATCTAGGTGTAGCGGTTGAAAAAGCTGGGAGCTGATGCTTCCAAGTCCTGTCCATGTTGTCCTTGAAAACCCATCCAGATGGCCGCGGGTAGAAAGGTCCTGTGCCACATCATTTCGTGTCCCACAGTGCCAATCCTTGAGGGCAAGAATCACTTTACCCATACCTGGAAATGGTGAGCTCTGACGGGGGAAAAAAAAAAATCACATTGAATCCCTTGACTTTTACCTGTAAAGAAGTTACTACTGTTACTGTTATAGCATGAGGTTCTGTGCGACCATGTGGGCTGTGACCAGGTAAAGAAACCAGAATTGTGCCCAGAGCATTTCTATATCTTCATTGAGGCTTTGTGTCCTCTCTGTTCTATTTGTTTGCATTTATTTTTTGGACAGCTGCGTGTAGTTTGTTGTGAGATCACACATCCCCCTGCTAAGCCACTGTATTGTGCTTCCACCACCAGATAACATCAGCAGTACAGGGAGCAGGTGGGGTTTCTAGGCAGGGCACGACTAGTACATGAGCACATTTGTATTTAACAAATTGTACTAGTCCACCAAGAGCTGCAGGGCGTGAATCGTGCCACAGAGCACGTGTCCTCCCACGGGTCTGGACTAAGACGGCCAGAGCTTCCCCTCCCGGGAGAAGCGATGGGAACTGGGACTCCCAGCTCCTGGGACAATCCCAGCCTCATTTGTCTCGTTACTTGGCCAACAGAACGACCCGACCGGCCCCGTGACTTGGAGCTGACAGACCTGGCCGAGCGGAGCGTGCGGCTGACGTGGATTCCCGGCGATGACAATAACAGCCCCATCACAGGTCAGTGCCGGACCCTCTGCCCCGTATCCCTCCCGCTTTCTTCTGCACGGTGGAGAGAAAACTTTCCCTGTGAGCTGAGCCCTTAACCCCACCTCTCCATCCTCTCCCCCAGACTACATCGTCCAGTTTGAGGAGGACCGGTTCCAACCTGGCATGTGGCATAACCACTCCAGGTACCCCGGGAGCGTCAACTCGGCCGTCCTGAGCCTCTCTCCTTACGTCAACTACCAGTTTCGGGTGATAGCGGTGAATGACGTGGGCAGCAGCCTGCCCAGCGTGCCATCCGAACGATACCAGACCAACGGGGCACGTGAGTACTGTCCGCCCGGTCCCTCTCGCCGCGGTGACTTGATGTTGCTCTTAGCATGTGGCCACCGCTCTCCATGTAGACTCTTCCCTCATGGTGTATGATCACAGCTCCTATAACAGAAACAGATTTACACAGGTGAGGGAATGAGTTGGTCCATGCGTGTGCTGGGGTGTAATTTTATATATCACATCCTCAAGCCTCTGACTGATACTCTGCAGCGCAGCAAAACTCAAAGATCTACGCAAAGATCGCTCCAGCAGAATCTGTTGAAGGACAGCCCAGTTTCACCTCACAGAGAAGCTTTCTAACGAAAGTCTTTCATCCTTTCTGACCACAGGAAGCTCAGAGTCTCTTGGAAAATTAGACTCAAGTGTGAACTGTCCACAACCAAAAGGCATTTTGTTCCAAAATTGCTAATTCATTGGCCATGGCTAGAACTGGCCAGGAGCCCAGATCGATGCAAGAGTAAAGTGTGCTCCAGTCCACGACCAAGACTCGGGTCTTCACTTTGTGTGCCCAGTGCTCCGTACGTTGTAGAATACTTGGGAAAATTCATATGAGGAATTCACAGGAAGCTTAGTAGTTTTGCTGCATTTCGTAACTCAACCATTGCAGAGATACTTGTGCAATATCTACTGGCATCTAGTGTCAGCTTTCGACATTGCTCTTCTTGTTTCAGATTTCAAAAGTGTCAGACTCGGCTCCTGGGGTTGCTTCACAATGGCTGTCTTTCAAAGATTTAGGACATTTTGGAAGAAAAAAAATAAAAAAAAGAGGCTCCTAAATAAATGGCCTGGTTTTCAAGAGTGCTGAGAGCCTCATGTTCCATTAACCTGAATGGGAACTTCTGGAAAAATCAGGCCATTAACTTCTGTCTTGGAAGGACTTTTGGCTTGCACAGTAAAGGGTTTTTAACCACTCAAATGGTCATTTTTTGACATTATAAACTGCCTTTTTTTTTTTTTTTCCCCTAATGTGAATTTCAGGTCCTGAAATTAACCCAACGGGAGTTCAAGGTGCAGGGACCCAAAAAAACAACATGGAGATAACCTGGATGGTGAGTTCTTTGACGCTTGACAGCCACCCAGCATCTTACCATTACGGTCACACATACCAAGATAAACTCAGAGCCTCTGGCAACGTGTGATACACCACACAGAATACTATAACCTTAGAGATAATAAAGAAAATAAAAAGCAGAAGATGCATCTACAAGAGAGACCATTGTCAGTGCCTAGAAGGAGGTTTGTGATAAAAAAAATAATTACATTGAAGCCAAAGAAAAGATGCCGGATCACAGATAGAGGTTAGGGAGGATGCCCAGCCTGATTCCTCAAGCAGTACCTAGGGCTTCCAGAGCGGCTCTTTTCTGCATGGACCAGCAGGTGTCATCCATAAATAAGCCAGCAGCTGTAAGGAGGGTAGAAATTGCACTGGGAGTGTGGACTGGAGTAGAAGGATATGGTTCTTGGTCCTACCTTGGGTCTGGAGGACAAAGACTAGGTACGTCTCTCTCTGGGGACAAAAGTATTGACCTCCTTTGAGAGTCGCTGATGGAGCATGAAATAAGAACCAGCTGCTGAACAGAACTTTCTGGAGCTCTGTGGTGGCAGAGAAATACAGTGGCTCTTCCTCCTTCTCACTTTCTTTTTCTGTTTTGGTCCATTTAAGCCTCTGAATGCAACTCAAGCTTATGGGCCCAACCTCAGGTACATCGTGAGATGGAGGCGAAGGGACACCCGAGGCAGCTGGTACAATGAGACAGTGAGGACACCAAGGCATGTTGTCTGGAACACGCCCATCTACGTACCCTACGAGATCAAAGTGCAGGCGGAGAACGACTTTGGTAGAGCACCGGAGCCTGACACGGTCATCGGCTACTCAGGGGAAGATTGTGAGTACTTTCTGAGCCAGAGATCGTAAGTGTTTCAGAAGGGCAAGATCCCACCCAAGGTCAGTGGGCTGGCACCTGTGCCCAGGACATGTTCATAGCACTGCTTGATTTGGCACAAGAATCCAGTACCAGGCACTGGCAGAAATAGGCTTGGCCATCAGGTTCTGTTCTGGGCTCTGCCTGCACAACCCAAGTCACTTAGCATCTCCGTTGCTCTCTGTAAGACCCAGAGATAACACTTAGAGTGTGGAAGACAGCAAGATTTCATTTAAGATGAGCTCTGGCTGCATTCCAATAAACCACATTAAATTTTTTTGCCCCCAACATCTGTGGAGCACCGAGTTCATCTCAGGTGAGGGGTGCTACGAGTGGCCAAAAGGGCCTTGGTTCATCCTGGACTGGGTTCTTGTGCCTCTCTGACAAGGCCTCAGCTAAGCCCCAGCTTGGGCTCCTCTTTGCAACACACCATTGGCTCAGCTTATCCTTCTTTAAAACTCTCCACCTGGTCACGCAGAACTTGTTTAACTCTCTTTTCACGTTCTCTCTGGGCTAGTGGTATCACCTTCTGTGCCTGTAGCATCAAGACTCTGAGACACAATTATCCTTATCCTGTCAGGATAATGTGGTTTGCTGCCATCAACTTTATTTTTAAAGAAATATGTATTAATTCCTCGAACTGCAGCATCAGTGGGGGTCCCTGGCTGCGTGACTTTAGCATTACCAAGAAGTAAGGTAGATCTGGCAGCTCACCATCCAGGACTCTGGGCTTGAAGTCAAGGGGACACAATCAGGGCACAAGGAATTTCAAGAAAATCTGCAGTCTTGGTGCTGAGATAGCACACATGACACATCCTCCGACCGGGCATCCTCTCCCAGAGGAGACAGGGCAATGGGAAGGAAAATGGGCAGAAAGGGTGGGAGTCAGGGTGGAAGCAAAGCTGGACCTAGCTGAGGGAGGCGAGCCAGAGCCCTTCCTCGCTAACGTCATCTCTTCCAGCAGTGTGTAGGAAGCCCTGCTATTAACTGGATCACGAGTACTCTTGTGATAGCTGGTGGAGTGAAACATGGTGGGTTTTTTTCTCCTTTCCTGTGGAAGTAATGCTTGAAAAACAATTGTCAGCTTTTTAAGCATGCACATGTATGGGAGAAAGCGAGGGGGACAGAGGTAAGTGATGCTCTGCTGTGTATTTGCAGGGTTGTAGGGTCTGCTCACCCCAAACAAGGGCAGCCAGGAAGCTGAGAGTTGGCTTGTTGCTCCTGTTTTATGTTACTAGTTTGGAAATCCTCAGAAATTCAGTTTAAGGAGGGAGAAAAGGAGGTGATTATCCCCATGAAAACGCTGCTGGCAGATGGGGCTGGCCGGGGTGGCAGCAGACGGCAGAGCCAGCACGCGGGGCTGCTGCTCCCCGGTTTGCAGCAGCCCCTCAATGCTTATGGCAAGGGGGGGCAGGAGGGGTGTCTGTCCGTCTGTCTGATCTCCAGGGTACCAGTGGGCACCTAACGCACGCTCTGCTTTACCCCTGAACGCTCAGATCCCAAGGCTGCGCCCACGGATGTTAGGATAAGAGTTTTAAACAGCACTGCCATTGCTCTGACCTGGACCCGGGTGCACCTGGACACCATCCAGGGACAGCTCAAGGAGTACAGAGTGAGCAAAACCAAACCTCTTCGGCACTGACTATTAACACAGCTAACCTTCTCACAAGGCGAGGTGGCCCCGGTGATGGAGCTGCCTGCGATGGGGATGACAGAAAACTCTCCTCTGGCCATCAGGACCCTTTTGCCATGGGTGGGTGCAGAGCAGAGGGGCTGAGCTCTCAGCTCTGGAGCAGCACCAGAGACGAAGGGCCTTGGTTTGCTCTTTGTGGTGCCTGGACGGGGCTGGGGACATCTCCCATTACTCCCCCAGGGCTCGGTGCTGGGCTGGCCCTTCCCGGTGCCCGGCTGCAGGATCCGGGGTGCTCAGACAAAGCAAGTGGGGCTGCCCTTGTGCACTCAGAGAGGGACTCGGGGTGGTCCTGTCCATGCAGAGAGGTGTCTCCTGGCTATAGAGCTGCCCAGACCCATGGGCTGGCTGGCTCTGGGGGGAATGACCTCAGATAGGTACAAACAGGCTCGTTTTTGTGTCATCCCCAAAGTACCTACACCGCCTTTTAATGAACACCAACCCCTGCAAAGCCTAAACCCAGCGGTTCGTACTAACTGGCAACTAAAGACAGCGTGGATCCTGTTCGGTTATTTACTGCTAAGGTAAAACACCAGCGTTTCTGTACAGAGGACAGACCCTGTTCAAAACAAGCAGAAGTCTGGAGAGAGCCCCTTCTATCAGAGTTTAAGATGCTACCAAAATCACATGTCCTGCAGTTAGACCATTTCAAATCCAATAACCCACTGGGCACGAAGCAAGCTCCCTGGGCACTGCCTTCGCTTTTTCTGCCTCTCCTCTGTCATTCTGGTCTGTTTTCTGAATGAATCTTATTTCTGCATGAAATAAGATTTACAGTCAGGGCTTCGAATGGGAGACTTTCCAAGTTCAGGCTTCCTTTTGTGCCTGGACACGTCCCACCTTGCCTTGTACACTGCTACGGTACTACTCCAGGTAGGAAGGGAGAGTCAATTGATGCCTAGTGCTCAGGAACCAGAAACAGCTCCTTGTAGTCTGAGCTTTGCTGGTTTTGCTCCGTGACCTTTGGGAAGCACTTAACCCCGTGCTCAGCCTCTTCCTCGGGTAACACCACTGACCCGCCTCGCTGCGGGGACGTGGAGCTTCATTAACTGCTCTAAAAGGCTCCTGCAGCTGAGAGCTGCTCTTTGGAAAGGCAAAGTTTTTGCTATGCTTTGTTAATGAAAAAAAAACCATTTAAATGGGAAAAGCTTCACTTGCCATGCCTGTTTCTTGAAGGCCTATTTCTGGAGAGACAGTAGTTTGCTGAAGAACCTGTGGGTCTCCAAAAAACGGCAGTATGTGAGTTTTCCTGGAGACCGAAACCGGGGCATAGTGTCCCGGCTGTTTCCTTACAGCAACTACAAGCTTGAAATGGTTGTAACCAACGGGCGAGGAGATGGGCCCCGCAGTGAAGTTAAGGAGTTCCCCACACCAGAAGGAGGTACGTTCCCGGGGGGGCTGCGCAGGCACCCGTCCCTCGGGTATGGGCTGGGAGAGGTTGGGGTGGTTCAGCTCCGCGGAGCAGCCCGGGAGCTGCTGGGGAGATGTGCTAGGGACAGGTTTTAGCTGAGCCTGGGCAGCATCTCCTGAGCAGTGTCACTGTCACACGGCACGGCTGGATGCCTGCCTCACCGCCGGGCAGGTGACATCTCTGCAGCTACACCCAGAGCTAACGCCTGGCACCGTCTCATCGATCTAAAAATAAAAAATATCCCCTTCAGGTGCTTTGAACACATCAGCAAGCAGCTCTTAGGCTGAACCAGAGCAATGTTTGCAAAGCGCTCTCCGAGGCGCAGCTCCGTGCCCTTGCTTTGCTGCCTGACCTGCCAATGTCACCGCGCCGCCCCGTGCTGCGCGGCGGTGAAAAGGGAGTGAATATATTCACCCTGCTCAGTAAAAGGCAGTAAAATCTTTGCAAGACCTGAGTCCTTTTGTTCTGAAAGGATGTCACTGATACCCCCGTCAGGCTTTTAAGGCGAGAGCACCTCATTCTTCTGTTTAAAGCGCTTGTGTCAAGGATGAACTTGAGATTTTAATTTTCTTGCTGTCACAGGAGCTATTTATAGATACGCCAGTACCTTTGTGTTGGAGCTGCACTTTCAGGGGCTGGCAATGAATCTTCCTGTAGCACAGATGTTTCTGGCACAGTATGTTACAAAAACACAAGAGGAGAAAATAGTAAAGGCTGGAAACAAATCCTCTCTCGACTAACCCAAAATCCTATGGGGTCTTCCTCTTTCTCTTCCACTTCATCCTGTTCATGTACAAGAACAGCATCTCTCAGCCCCGTCTCTTTCTTCCTTAACATTTCCTTGGATGCTGTCACCATTTTCTAAGGATTTTCAATTGACCAGCCAGAATTAAGCTTGTTTAAAAAGAAAGGACTCTGTTCCAGCAGGGCGGTTTTGCAGGCAGGTGCATTTTGAGTGAGCTGCTTACCTGCGTGCTCGAGGCACGGAGCATCTAGGGTAGCTATATATATATATAAAATATATATATATATATATACACACACACATTTGGGGTAGCTATATATGCATCTGGGGTAGCTATATCCATTTAGGGTAGCTATATATGCATTGGGCATAGCTATATGCATACGTGGGCAGCATTGATTGAATCAATTATAGCAGCTTATACTCTTGTCATAAGTAAACTGCTGATTTGTTTTTCCCTATACCACTAAGCAATTTTATTGACTATATATTGATGTTTAGGAGATTGAATGATATTCTGCAAAACGTCTGTTTAAAAAAAAAAAATCACTAATCTCTCAGATCAGAGAGCCAAGTTCTCTCCCCAGTCAAGACACCGCAATTATGAGTAAACCAGGAGAATAATTTAATTGAAGAATGTGTAACGCTTTCCTTCCTTTACTAGCTTTGACTAAGCAGTCATAAAAGCAGCCATTCCCCAGGGTAAGGACCACTGTATTCGTGCACCAGCTCCCTGTTGCAGGTCTCTAGACATTAATAACCCAAAGATGCTTTGCAATAAGAGAAGCTGCTCTACTATTTCTCGCCATTCCAAGAGAGAAATAGATGAGGTGTAAATGTTGGGGCTGGGTGGGGGCTGTAAACAAGACCAGTAAAGTCTGTGTACGACATGCAGAAGTGGGACTTGAACGGTGTCACAGCTCTGCTTCACAGCTGTAGCATCTTTTGCGGGTGCCTCACCGAGCTACGTGCTGGAGGGCAGCGGTACCCAGCGAGCGCGGTGCCGCCGGGGCTGGGGCTGCATGCAGAGCTGCTCTGGTTTCTTCTCCCTGCACACACGCTGCTGAAAACCCGGGGCTGGCGCATGGTTTCTGGCACAGATTCTTGTTCAATCGGTTTCTGACCTTTAGCGCGTGTGTGTTATATGTGTGTGTGTGTGTGTTTACGAGTGTCTTGAGTGTATCGGTCAGCCTGCGATGTGTACAGTATTGTGAGGTATGTTATCTTGTATGTTTTTTCTTCTTTCCCCCTCTTCCTGCTCCCGTCCTCCTCCCAAGTGCCCAGCTCCCCCAGGTATCTAAGAATCCGACAGCCAAACCTGGAAAGCATCAATCTGGAGTGGGATCATCCAGAGCATCCCAATGGAGTCCTCACAGGATACAACCTTAGATATCAAGCCTGTACGTTCCACATGTTATCTTCTTAGTGATAATTAAGTCATTAAATATTTTTCTTGCTGCTAATTACCTCCTCACCTAGCACAGAAAGCTCTCCGTAAGGAACTGGAGGCTTTCATCACAAGATGAGTTGGAGAGGAGTCCTGGAGTGGTGCTGGGCAGCTGCAGTTAACCAGGGAGGGCTGTGGTTGCTCAGCAGCTCTCCAGACTTGACCATGGAAGGGAAATAAGTTTGATCTTCAATTTAGAAAGCCCTTTAAGCGCAGTCTGAGTAGTTTACCTTCTCACTCAACCACAAGCTCCCAGCTGTATAAGAGATGCTGCCTAGAGTGCAGAGCCCAGCACGATGCCTGGGGCAGTACAGCCTTCTCCGAGCCCCTGGCACTTGTGCTATGCCTTTCCTTGACCAATACAACCCTGAATGTCCCCGCTAGCGTGTCCCCCAGCTAGTAAGTCACCAGCCACCCTAGATGAAGTGTATTTAACAGCAGCTATAGCTCTGAGCCTGCGTGGCCCCACACCGACTGCAGGTTGGGTTCTGGGGTGAGGTGACGAGGTAGATGATAGCACAGCGTATTTCTGAAACAAGGCTGAAGCCACCATGACCTGCCTTTCCCTCCCCAGTTAACGGATCCAAAACGGGCCGAACCCTGGTAGAGAACTTCTCTCCCAATCAGACAAGGTTCACCCTGCAGAGGACAGACCCCATCTCGCGCTATCGCTTCTTCCTGCGCGCACGGACCCAGGTGGGAGAAGGAGAAACCTTAGTGGAGGAGTCTCCAGCCTTGCTGAACGAAGGTATGTGCAGCAGCAACAGCTTCTCGCTTTGCTGAGGGGTTGGGGGTGGGTGATGGTACATGTATCATCAGCCAAAACCTGCAGGTCAGAGAATCGGGTGGTCCACAGAGCAACCAGTACAAGACAGTAACTGGTGCACAGCTGCCACCTGCTGCAGAGGTAGACAGATGACTGACCAGTACCATGGCAGAAATGCTACAGAGGTGACTGGGGGACTGTCCTGTGCTCTTGGGAACCATCTTGCTGACCCCCAAGTGATTAGTGTGCCTCACGTGCCCCGGAGCAGGAGGGCATCTTGCTGTCACCTTGCAAAAGGTGGAGCTCTGTACGAGCTGAATAAAGGGCAGATGTGGGTGATTTTTATGTGGCTCAAAGGGGCTGCAGCAGCTGAATCCTCCAGGCAGTGAACCCCAGCCAGGGGCTACGGTGCCACTTCCCTGTCACCCCATACCCAGCAGCTGACCTGACCCTCCAAAGCGAAGCCCCAACTCCCAGACTCATAACAAGATAAAATGCCCATTGTGGGAACATTCATCAAACTAAGTGAAAGTTCAGGAGCCCTGAGGGAACGCAGGGAGACAAAAGCTGGCTCTTTCCTTCCTTTAGCATTTGCTAAAAGACCTGTGATTTGGTTAGCGCTCTGATTTAATGGGGTTTTTGTCTCCTTTCCTCCATCTCCCCCTCCCCAACTAATGGCTCTGAGTAGGAAAAGTAATTCCTACTGCTGACCCAGTGGAAATGAAATGCTTCCTGACACCTCCGAGGTGGGCTCCAGCACGGCTAATTGACGTGACAGGATGGGAGATGGGGCTGCATATGTTATGGGAAAAAAAATCAGCTAATTTACACCCTGGCAAACAGGAGAGGGGGCATGTCATTGCTTTAAAAAGGGGCTTTGCTGAACAAACAGGGATCAGATTGGAGTTGTTGGTGGTGACAGTCAATAGTTGTAGTTGTTTCACCTACATTTGCTTACTGGGTTTGTTTCGATGTGCTGATAATGGTGACTGTTAGGAGAGCAGAGCTAAATTACAGCCCTAACCAGCTGCTGGGGTATGTTGCTTAACTGATTTGTATCGGGAACTAGCAGGTACAGCGTACAGCAGCGTGACAAGGTAAGGGTCCCTGTCCCCGGGGTCGGGGATGCGGACGGGCGGTGGCACCCAGTGCTCCCCGGCTGCCCCTGCCCAAGGGACGAGCTGCTGCCACTTAGCAAAAGGACAAAGCGTTGGCCCTTAAGCAGCAAGAAAAATTAAAGAGTGAAATCGTGGTCTGAAGTTACAGAAATATGGCAAAGTTTGACCACGAAACACCAGACCCTGAGGTACAACACGACATAGGCGAGTTCTGCCAATGACAGGCACGTGAGTACGATTAGCAGCTCCAAGTGCCCCCTTTGATATGAAGGTACCTGCTGTAAAGCTACGTGAAAGATGAGTTTGGAATTAAAAAAAAAAAGCAGATTAAGAAAATTAACCCCATTAATGCATTCAGAGGTTGTTTTCTGCTTGCCACACTCACTCACCTGAGAAGTTTAACTAAAATACATCTCTGATGTTCTGCACCACGGGCTCCGACCCACGCAAGGCAGGACTAGCACTGATGTCAGAATTACACTAGAAAAAAAACAAGGTAAAATTCAGCTATTAGATACAAGCACCTGCTTAAGCACTTCACTTAATCAACACCACAGGCATCTCTGCTGCGGCGCTGGTGCGTGTTTAACCGGCACATCCCTGCCCTCTCTGCCCTGTGCAAGTGGCTCTGGTGCACAGGAGGGTGACGGGTTGTAGCTAATGCATTTATTCCCTCTCTCTCAACTCTCTGGTGACTGTGTGCAAGTGGTCCCGAGTCTCTTGTTGGTGTGTGCTGGTTGTTTTATATATTCCTCTGTTTTCTCTTCCCTTCTCTTCTATGCTCTCTTCGTATTCCCCTCCCTATCCTTGGCGCTGCCCTCTGAAGCCACGCCAACCCCAGGTACCGTACCAGCCGGAGGAGGTAACAGGAATGGGGCAACACTCACTCCACGCTCGCTCGGTGTGCTGGCAATTAAGCATGCACTCCATTAACCCTTTCAATGGGAAGGTGAAGTGGCAGGAGCCTAAATTGGACATATGAAACAACAACAGGCAAAATGAAGCCCCACAGGGACTAGGGCAGGCTCCGTGGTGGGGTCTGCAAAGATTAAAATACCTCTGAGCGGGGCTTAACAGCCTCCCAGATGCCTAATGACAGCCAAACCCACCAAACACGGCAGCTGCCACAGACTGTACAAGCAAAAATAAGAGTCAAGTTGCCCTATTAAAGAGGTTTTTAATCCCGGGTCTGCACAAAGCTCTCTCCCTTTTGAAGCCTCAACATGCCCCGCACAACACAACAAAACGTTTACCAGCCCTCCCTGACTCGGTGGTGCCCACCCTGCAGTATTTACACTGCATTTTTACACCCAGGAGCCTGCAGTATTGCTGCTGGAGCAGCTTCCCCCCCTTGGCCACGCAGGTCTGTGTTGCAGCACACGGGCACCACAAGCCACACACCTCCCCACGGTTCTTTTAGGGCTGCCAGGGCTTCCGTACAGGAGAATCCTTTTGTTTGAGGTGCCCATTGAAAGGGTTAAGGACGTTTGTGCCACAGCTGTGCATGTCTGCATGCGAGGCTATTGCTGGCTTTGCCCTCGATTGATTGTGAATTTCTACAGCAGCATTGAAGCAGAGAGAAACCTTTTCTTGTAACGGGGGGAAGCCTCTCTACCTGCTTTCAAGGAAACCCAAATCCTCAGTTACCCAGAGCCAACCCTGCAGTGTCCAAAGCATAAGCACAACTTCTGTTGCCCAGAGAAGGACGCCCACCTCTTACGAACGCTGCAGACATGACTTTGCCCCTGCTTTGAGCCAATATTTCAGCCGTGGGGACAACCCTGTGAGCAGGGCTCAGAAGGGGGCTGGCAGCAGTGCTGGGGAGCGCAGCCAGCCAAAACACACCCCAAAACGCTGCAGAAAAGCTTTTGGTCTGGAGCAACAGCACTCATTGCCCCGCGCCAAGGGCTCTGTAAGAGGTCGTGCTTTGCCTTTGCTGGACACGGCCCCAGGCCTCCCAAGGAGGAACAGCTTCTTAGGGAAGGCTCTTCCCAAGGAATACAAGTGCAGGACCTGCTCTCTGCACCTGTAGGTTTTGCTTTCCTACCTCATCGATGTTTCTCCTCCTTTTATTTTGTTGCGGTGATGTATCTCTACCCAATATTCTTTTGTGTTTTTTTTTTTCCTTTCTGAATAGATGCCAATCTTCTTCTTACTATATTTTCTCTTCCTAAAAAAAAAAGGGGGTAACAGATTGGTCTGCTTTGGGTAGTGGGAAACTGACCGTGGACATAACCTTTTGGCTTAGAGGATCTCTATCCTCCAAGTCAGGGAGGGCTGTTTTGCTGCGTAGCTCATACTTTGGCCAGGGTTTAGCTTATCCACGAGAATCTGGATTCTCTTTGTAGCTCAGGATCACCTTCTTCAAGTACTTTTCTACTCGCAGCGGATATTGCTGAACTTTGAAAACACAGTGTGATCTCTTTATCCTTCCAGCATCGTATCATTTCAGGCATAATTTCTTATACCACTAGAAGCCATTTAAAGGATAACTCTACAAGAACAGAGCCCACTGGTCCCCCCACCCCTCTATTTTTTTACCTTCTGCTAGGAGAAATAGCAAAGAGAAAAGAGCTGAAAGAGGTCTTAAGAGTCAGTAACTGGAGTAGTAGGTCGTTAAGTGCTAACTCAGCCACAGCTTCCTCACCATGCTGCACTTGAGCAGGAGAAATCAAGGCATAGCAAGATCCAGCACACATCTTTGTCTTGCTCTTGAGCTGGATGTCATTTCTCGTTAGGACACGGGGCGGGTGCGGGAGCTGTTACACAAGTCGAGCTGCGTTTGTCCCGAGAGGCTGTTTCTGTTCTACCAAGTACAGGGTTCACGTGAAATACTGCTTGACCTTTCTCGGGAGATTCGTCTCCGCTCAGTGACCTAGATTTTGTAGATTTTTATGGATTCGCAGTGAAAACTGTCTTAAAATGCTCTTTGCCATGGGCTGCTGGCACTAAAATATATAAAAAGGTCTTTTTTTTTTTTTTCCAGGGGTAACCTTAGGTACACAGGGCCGTAGCTGTTCTGTATGTGTATGAGAAACGGGACCAGCTTGATGAAATCAGTCAAGTGCAAGGACTTTCCCTTAGGAAAGGCTTTACTTTTCCTAAGCCAGACCTGGACAAAGGGAGAGGTGATCTGGGAAAAGAGGGGACATCTAAAAAGGGCTCTTATTTATGCTATGAATGAGGAAAAAAAAATCAGAACTGGATCCCATACTGCCCATGTGTATGGGAAAACTGCATCAGGGATGATAAAGAGCATCGGTCTTAGACTTTAAGGGAAAAAAACATTGATTTTTCTCTGTTCCCTACTTGTCTCTCCACAATTATGAATCAGAAGAGAAAGATCCTATTGTTCGTTTTAGAAATGGACGGCAGTAGAAACGGAGAGAACTGCTGACCCCTGTCTTTTAGAGGCTGCTCAATCGCTCCTTTCTATTCTTGAGTTTCTTATAGCTATTAGATTTGGAACACTTTATCTTTACCATAAAGACTTTACAATTTCCTTCTGTTGCTAAAAATTGGGAGAGGGAGAGAAGAAAAAAGAAAATGTATTTGGCTAATCGTCAAAAATTCATGAAAAATTAATCAAATTTCTCCAAGCCTAATTATTTTGTAGACACACCCAAGGGAAAGCTGTTGCTACAGCCTAACAACACATTAAAAGCACCTTTAAATAATTAAAGAGCCGTATGAATGTGTATTGTTTCCTGTATTTTGCAAAAAAACCATGCAACTACTCCCTGAACTGCTACACTAGTCGGAGCAGGACTCGAGTCCCTCCCTTAAGAGGTTCCCTCTTTAAATATCCCTCTTTTGCTTTTATGATTCTTCCTCAGGTTTTTTTTTTTCCCTAATCTGAGCCTCACACAGTTTTTGTGTAAGGTTTGGGCTCCTTTTTACTGCTCCATTCGTGGTCCGAGGAGCCAAGCTGCAGCGAAGAGCACGGCCCTCCTGCTGCAAGCATCTCTCATTACTTCGGCTATTAATTGCTCTAGCCAGACTGCTGCATCCCCTGGCCATTAGCACAGCATCTCTCCTCCCCCCCCCCCGTGCCCCTCGGTCTCCATTACCTGAACATTTAATGCATCTTGCAGACAGCAAAAGCAATCTCTGCCTTGCAAAGATGATGGGGGCTGTTAATGAGCTGAATGGTCGTTTAGATGTTTCCAGGAATGGGAGCAAGAGGATGGGAATTGCTATCACTGGCTTTGGGTTTCCTGGGTGCTCTGGGGCAATTTCAAGCCCGTGTCTTTAGACACGCTGGTTTTTCAGGGTGCTGCTCTGCCCTGCATCTGAAAAAGGGGCCGCCCCATCTCTGTGCCATCTCCTGCTTTCAGAGAGTGGGGAATTTATCTCCCCTCATGTGAACGCCAGATGCTCGGTCCTGTACCTAAACTTGAGGGAACTGTTGTCAAAGCCTTTGAGGGAACCTCACGTTGGCAATGGAGAAAAATAAATTCAGCTACTCTGCAAAGCTCAGAAACGTTTTCCCTGATGAAATACTGCAACCACATTTTTAGAATGATGTGGGTGATTGCTAGATTTTTTCAGAACGAGCAGTTCTGGACATGCCAGCCTGGTCCTCACCCCCGTCCCCCCTTTTTGCTGCCAGGAGCAGTGATCTGTCACTCCCTAATTAGCCCCGACGTGGTGGGCAGCGAGCAGGGGACCCCAGGCACCCCGGGGAAGGGCTACGGCTGCTCCCCCATGCCAGGGTGCCCTTTTCTTTGGGGGACACCAGAGCGCTCTGATCTCTGTCCAAGCCTGCCTTTATCCCCCCCAGACTGAAATCAGCTCTCATTAGGGGATGGATTTCAAAGCCTAGAAAATGCCCCTTATCTTCTCTCCCCCAAATCTCCCAGCTGAGCTTTTCTCCCGCATACGTTTCATATTCAAACACAAATGAGGCCGTAGCTTTGAATCCCGGGGCAGCTTAGGACCAGATCCCCCCACGGCCTGGGAGCCCTCCCACCGCCCGGTCCCATCCTGCAGCACGGTGCTGCCCATAGACGCTCTCCCCATCCTCCCCTCTCTGAACTATTGCTTTCCGGACTCACCTGATCCCACATTTTGACCTGTTCCTAGTCCTGCCAGGATCATTTTTATCCCGTGTGCCAACACCTCCCGCCTCGATCTCATGCAGGGACCCGCTCGGGAGCACGCCCGCGTTATCCTGATGCGATGTGATAGCCCTGCTCTCGGGGATCACTTCCACTGGAGCGGTGTGGGGGCAAATCCTGCCTGGCATCACTGAGCCACCCAGCTCCGACCAACACAGGAGGGGTCAACGCGGCATCCAGGAGGGTCTTGGCACCGCAGCTTCACCTGCGTGGGTGTGTATCTGTGTGTAATACATAAAGACGATACCCTACGCGAGGGACAGCAAAGCTTTGACTTATCCCAGATAATCTCTTCCCATCGAGGGTCTAGAGGAGCATTAAAGCTGAATCTCCCCTTCTGTCAGAGCCCTTACAGCAGGGCGAGGTGGTGCAGACAGCCCGCGAAGGTGCTGGGCTGGAGAGGCATGGGGCAGAGATATGGACCAGACCTGGGGGGTTGTGCTAGGTTTTCCACCAGCTCCTGCCTTTCAGGAAGTTTCTTTGTGCCTTGTGGGGTCCTGTTTGCCTTAGAGAGGAGCCAGGGAGTCACAGGGGAGATGCTGAGCCTGCATTAGCTAATAACTCGTGTCTACGGCGCTGAGCGCATGCATCGTAAACCTACCAAGGAGCTGCAGCTTAATCGGGTTAATGGTGACATTAACCTGGTGACACTAATCTCTCAACCTTCCAAAAAACCCGCTATGAATCAGCAAAGATGGATGTTAACACTTCCCAACCCAAGAAAGGCTTTTGTAACTTAGAGCCTCAGGACACAGCAAAGCCCCTGATGAGTAACGGGGTGAAAGCAAGGCAGAACAGCAAGACCCCAGCACCCCGATTGCTGTGGCAATTGCTACCCAACAAACACCCGAGGACAAAGCTGTGCCATTTCCCACCCACGCTGGGTCCCCTCCCTGTCACCACCCCCCTTCTCTCCCCCAGCCCCTCGCCTGGCCGTGGGGCAGCGATCGGCTGGGCAAGGCGGGTGCTCGGCTTTGGTGGCTGCGCTGCTGCATGGGGCTGGCTGTGACACGGTGTTGGCACGGTGCTGCTCTCTGGGCACACCTCGGGGTGGGCTGGTGGTCTGGGGAACGTGCCGGTAACTGCGGTTTTATTGCAGCTGCGGTCAGTAGGGAGATGGACTGAGTGACCTACTGCTCTTCTCTGCTTTGGGCTCTCGGGGAGGGTTGAGGTTTAGGGGTTGGCCCTCCTTGGGGATGGAGGTGGTGAAGAAGAAAGCCCTGGCTTGGTTCTGGGATGCCTTTTAAAGTGATTTCCTAGAGCTATTCTTGTTTGTGGGTGATATTTATTTAAAGGCGCTGGTTTCATTTGCCTAACAGGGATTTGTAATCCCTTAATCTACAGTAAGAGTAAGCAAATATAATTTAATGCGAGCATCGCAGGGTAAAGCTCCGCTCATTCACCTTAGGTAGTTCAAGCAGCATTTCAGCTGCGTTTTCTGCTGGCGGGTTTTCAGGCCCCAGCCAATGCGCTCCCCTCGGGTGGTGCTCAGGACCCTCCCAACCTCCCAAAGGGGCACATTTACCCCTTGGCTCTGGAAATACAGCACAGGTGAGATGTGGCCGGGGATATTTAGAAAACAAATTGCTCAGACTTTCCCCCTGGACAGCTTGGGGTGTGCAACCCCTTTGTCCTAATTTAAATGGAAATTGGGAGGGGTAGTGATGGCAAAGCACCATCCATCACTCATACACGAGCTAAAATCCACGTTAATGCTAAAGCCGCTCCATGACCAGGCTGCAGTGTTAGTACAGAGACGAGCCAGGAAGGGAACAGCTAAGAAGCTGCAGGCTGAATTAGCAGCTCAAAAATGCTGGAGGTGTAGTCCAGGGGCTGCTGCATTAATGTAATTGTGGCTTGCCTGGCCCACGACAAATGGGATTATTATGTTTTCTTAAGAGATAAATCCTGTTCCTTATTTCAGGGAGCCCTGAGTGCTCTCAGCGCAGCTCTGGGTGGGGCGATGATGGAGCTGCCCTGTGCATCCCCAGACCCCCCCCACTTTCCTCCTCCGGTGCACTCCGTGCGATTTAAGCCCTGGGTGGCGAGGGGCACCGGTGGCAGAGCAGAGGCAAAAGAGAAGCAGGTCCTTCAGCCCTGAGAAAGGGATCAAACCTGGGTGTGCAGGAGCAGCTTGCCGGGGGCAGCCCCCCGCTTGCTGCCCCTCTTCACCCCCAGCATCGCTCCCTGCCCCTCGGCCGGCGCATCGCCGTCCCCGCACGCAGGTGGGGAAGGGAAAAGCGGTTCAGCCTCGTGTTTCCCGGTGCTGTTTGCTGCCTGCCTCCCTCCCCGGTCCCCCGCCTCCGTGCTGTGCTGCTCTGCTTCCTCTCGTGTGCCTGCGCGTCCGGCCGTCAGGGATGGCGAGGGCAAGCCCCGAGGAGACATCACCTCATCTGAAAAGCCAGTGTTTCCCTCTCCCAGCTGCAACTGGGCTGCCTCCAACTACAATCGGTCTAACCAGTACTACAACCACCCCAACTACTACCACCACCACCACTGACACAACTACCACAACTACCGACACAACTACCACCGCCGCAACTACTGACACAACTACCACCACCACCACCACAGCTGCCACCCCAGCCGCCACCACCGTCGCAAGCACTACAGCAGCTATAGAGAGGGCTCCGGCAGCCACCACAAAGCAGGAGTTGGGTACTGCGCTTTCCTTTTCCTCTAACCCCTCTAACCCTACCGGGACCTTCCCCACATCTTGCTCAGAGCAAGGATTAATAACGGGCACAGGCAAAATTTAAGACATCCCCCGCTCTGGGAACGGCTTTGCGAGGAGCCAGAGGTGGCACAGGCTCAGGAATCGAGGGGCACAAGTGGCTCCCGGCAACTTGGGGGTCTCCGTGCCACCCTCCTGGTCTCAATCTCAGGGATAACACAGCCCTCCCCGGGGTGTCGCGATGCTGAATTAGCATCAGTCTTCGGGAAGGAGGTGGAAGACCCTACAAAAGCTCTCAAAAGTATTATCGTGTATCTTATTGCCGTTACAAAGGGGCTCTATTATAGAAAACATCACTTCAGATTTAGCACATCAGCTGTTAGCTACGAGACCTGTCATCATTTATACACGTCTTTTGGTTTATGCTACTGCTCTTTGCGATGTAACCTCGCCATAGCCATAGGAGAGCCGGGGGAGTGTTTAGGTTACAACACGCAGGTGTGTGCCAGGTATTTATGGGGTCGAGATAAACCTCTCACGCGATCAGCTAGAACGGGATGGGCAAACTCTGTTTTGGTGGAGGCGTATTCCCTACCATGTGTTTTACTGATAGATAGATGTATCTCTCCGAGCCTTGTTTTTAAAAATGCTGCTATAAAGGTCTCTATAGTTAATAAATAATTATGGATACTTAAATGTAGGTTATTAAAAAAAAGGAAAATAGTAGCAAAAGGGAACGCAACCAAAAGAATTCAGTTACGTAGCTCATAGGATACACTCAAAGCTACAGAACTCCTTGTTAACTCTTCATAAAGAGGGAAAGGAGATAATAGTAATGAATATCAAAGTTGACACCCATTTAATTCAAGGAATTTGATTAAAGCAGCTCAGACCCTTTTCTTTATATTCTCGCATAAGATTAGCTCAGGCTAAACAAAACCCACCAAAATCACACGCCGGGAGGACCAGCCTCCCCCGATACTCCGCAGTTAAACACATCTGCGAATCAGTAGCACGTGTCCTGCTCTGCACTAATTTGCTTAGTAAAGATGCAAACCTGAGCTGAGAAATGGCAATTTGTGTTCCAGCTTGTGGCACCACACACCTCCCCGGCCAGAGAAGCCTTACGCTGTGCAAGGCGAAGGGAAGCGTACAGGGAGCTGCGCTGCCAAAGCAAAATCAGCTTAAAAACTGGTGCGAGAACTACAGCTGCAGCTTCGTCGCTATATTGAGGTCTTAGTAATGAAGCGAGATTGTTACCCCAACACAGTCGCTGTTAAGTGACTACGTGGGGACATGACGCTAATTGAAAATAGGCAATTAAGTGGCAGTGCCACAGAGCAAGGAGAGGAGAGAGGAGGAAAATAGGAGCTGCAAGAGGAACCGCGCGTGTCCCGACCCCCCCCGGGGACACGAGGGAGGAGGCTGAGCTGTAACGCGGGCAGACAGGGCAACTGCGTGGCAGCACAGGTTGTGTTTGTACAAGGGATTCTAGGTCACGTCCCCGACCCCACAGCGTCAGGTCCTTGCAATTTCCCCAAAGTCGCGTAGCTGGCCTCGTCCCAGGGACTGCAGTTATTAATCTCTATTTTTGTCAAACCAAAACCTAAGCTACACCCTGAAGTAAATAATAACAATCATCATCATAGTAAAACCAAGGTGGAATTTACCTGACCTCACTTAAACGCACACTGAACTAGTGGATTAGCTCTACTTCACTAGAAATGAAGTTCATCCGCTCTCCAAAGCAACGTCGACAATCCTTAACTTCAAAAGCAGAAACGAGTGACTTCATTGCCCCACTGGCTGTCTCCAGACCCAGTAACACGACAATATTCTCTCCCAGCCTTCCCTTCTCGGCTGCAGCAGTGAGTCCGTGTGCACACATGTCCGTTTGGGCAGGAGTTTAGCGAGGAGATTTCCCTGCTTACCAGAATCTTCAGGGATGTGCCACAGAAGCCTTCAGACTCCAAAGATAAACTAAGTGCAGTTGGACTCCAATACACAATGAGCTTCTGTGACCAAACTTCTCCCCAAAAGTTTAAAGTTAAAGATCTTGAAAGGACAAATATGTCCTTAGGCATGCTCGTAGGTTAAGATCAAAGCATTAACTTACTTCAGGAATGATTTTGTAAGGCTTTGCCAACACCAGATGCTAGATGAGGTCTCATTCATGTGTAATCCAAAATACTAACTCCTGTTCTAACCTGTCCACCAGCCACCAATGGATCGTCCATATGGGACATAAGAGCTATGGCTAATAGTAACTGGGCAAACATCACCTGGAGCCACAATTACTCTGCAGGAACTGACTTTGTGGTTAAGTATATCACCAGTAAGCATCAGATCGCGTGGGGACTCTATAGGGTGGTGATGCCATTAGAGATCCTGCCAGCTCCCATGGTTGCAACCTATTACCCCCTTCCTGACAGTGTTCAAGGCCAGGTTGGATGAGGCGTTGAGCAACCTGGTCTAGTGGAAGGTGTCCCTGCCCATGGCAGGGGGTTTGGAACTAGATGATCTTTAAGGTCCCTTCCAACCCAAACCAGTCTGTGATTCTATTACTTGGTCTTAATTACAGTGTGTGGAATAATGCTCTATGGGCACGTGGAGGATGGGAGAGGAAAAGGCAGGTCATGGTCATTGCTGTGTAGAGTGCACCAGAGCTAATCCTGGTGATTCACAAGTGATTCCCCCTCTGTTGTGGTCACAATGTAAAAATATATATGAAAGAGGACAAAACTTTAAGGGAAAACAAATGAAATCTACATAAATTGGGGAGCAGTTTTAAACGCCGTTGAAGACAGGCTTCTTGAACCTGGAGTTGGCAGAATCATCTATGATCCTAAACCTCCTGTTGTATCCAGATATCGTTGTCTCTTAAAATTGTAAGGCTATGTACTTAGTCTGGAAACTCAAAGCCAGTATCTCTGGTTCTAGTACTTGTTTAGAAAGATGTTTCCATGTTGTTGGGTTTTTTTTTATAGATAGGCAGTGATGACTACTGCTTATCTCTGACTTTATTTCCCAGCCATTTCAGCCCTCACACCACCCGGTATGCTGGTCTTAAATCGGCATTTAAAATAAACCAACTAGGCATAATCATTAACAGCAAACCACTTATGATCATTTACAACATCATTTAAGAGACGGCCTTGCTTTCTCCTTGAAGCAATTTCTAATGTGCAGCCAGTGCCTGGTCTCACTCCACAGCCTGCACGGCTTCGGAGGGCAGCACGGACTGGGCTAGGCTCAACCTTCCCCTTTAAGCTCATCAGCAAATGATTCCCGGCACAGTGCAAAGAACAGGTCATCCTTGGCCAGAGCCTGGGAACAACCAGCCCCCAAGCACCCCTCCTTGAGCTGAAGGGCTCTAGACCCCTCTCACCCCCAAAAGCAGCAATCTGCCGGCTGGGGCGAGCAGCCCTGCAGCATGTTTAATGCAACATCCAGCTCATTCGAAGCCTCCTTAACCTACCAGCAAAACTGGTGCACATGTAACACTCCCAAAAAGCACAAGAATTGGCTCCTTTACTGAGCCCTGTAGCACCTTCACCCGGCTGAGCGGGACCAGGCAAATTCCAGACCCTTTGTGGTAAATCCCCAAACATCTAGACCTGAGGCTGGGCAGATAAAGGACCTATCGGGTCTTAAAAGCAGGGAGAGATGTGAATAGCTACCGGTATTTTTTGCAGTGGGGCAAGCAGGGATGCAGCAAAACCTACACCGTATTCCTGCATCACCGATTTTCTTCTGTCCTCAGTTAATAGCTCCTTGACCATCAAGCTGTATTATTTCTGCTCAGTGGTTAGGGATAGCGTAACGCATCGCCTGCAGTGTCGACACGGTAATCTCTCCGAGCCTCCCGCAGCTGGGTTTGATGTGCGGTTTCTGTTTCTCAGGTAACAAGACAGAGAAATCTATCCCTGTTAAAGCTCAGACCCCTTCCTCTGTGCAGCTGGCGAATCTGACGCCGGGAATGATGTACAAGCTGTGGGTGTTCCCCATATGGTCTAGCCCCAGCGAACACTCGTACATAACCTTTACCACCAGCTCAGGTGAGCCGGGCTTCAGCCCCGCCGCGGGGTACGTTTCCGAGGCATGTCACATCCATCACCGCCGACGTCATTCGCGTGGTGGCGGGAGGTGGTTTGACCATGACTGCATGGGACAACCCTCATCCACCCCTCCTGATCTCTGCCCTTATTAAAGAGCCACCCCCAGCATCGCCGGGAGGTTGCTCCCCGTTGCACGGAGGAGGAGAGCCCCAGGAGGGGATGGGGATCCCTTCGAAGGAAAGGGTCTTTAAGGAGGGTGGAGAACACGCTCATGTTGTCACGCGGCTCTGCTTGAAGCCCCGCCACTGCGTGTTCGCGCTTCCACACGCGTGTTGCTACTCGTGGCGGTTGCTTTGGCCCCAGGTTATGGTGGAGGGGCAGGTGGGGAGATACTGGTGATGGGATGCAGGTGAGGGGGAACATGGTGCTTGCAGAAGACCTGGGTAAGAGTCACATGTAGCATGTGCTGAGGGCTTTCCATCCTCCAGGTATGTTTCCTCTGGCAACTTCACATTTAATTGCACAAGCCATTTTCTAGGCTGAGCACCCGAGTGATTTTTACAGCTTTCTAATTATGGGCTTCCTACCCTGCCCACCCAACACCAGAGAAATACCCGTATTGACTTCCACAGCCACTGAATCGGGCTTTATGCATTTATAAAACTTCACACTCGAGGAGTTTCAGTAGATCAAAACAACCGTAACTTCCTTTGTATTCACCCGGGGCTTTTGCCGTAGGAATCTGTGCACAACGCCTGTCAAAGCACGGGTCTGAATGCTTAGCCGAAAGCCCAAGGAGCAAGCAGCACGGGAGTAACCCCCACTGACTGATGTAGTAGGTAGAGGCTGTGATTTTCAAAGAACTCAAATTTTGCTCAGATCCAGCCGTGCAATGGAAAGCTCAGGCATTTACCAGGCTCTGTGCTGAGAAGTGCAAAAGGGAAATGCAATTCCCAGCAAGGGAGTGCTGCAGGGGGAGGTGGGGAGCAGCAGCTCTCCCCACACCCCCCCCCCAGCACATCTTGGTGTCCAAAAATTTGTCAAGCCAGAACGCCGCTGAGTAATTCTCCAATGTGCCGAGATGACACAGGGACAGACAGCAACTGCTGGTACTTCTGCATATCTAATGCTGCCCAACACTGAGAAACTACCAGCGAGTACTGACCTTGGCTCTGTCCTGCCTCTGGCCCGTGCCCAAGGTCTGATGTGCCTCCTCAAACGGCTCCGTCACCCTGTGATATGGTTGAACCCACAGCACAGCACCCATGGAACATGTGTGGCTTTGCAGAGAGCCATGTTTTTCAAAAGGGATTTATTTTCACCGGGGTTTTTCCCCATCGCTCCCCTGACTCAGAAATCACCAGCAGCTCGACAGCCCCCACCCATACCACACAACGTGTCTTTCTGGATAAGTATTTCCCAATCTGGACCCGCCTCTGTTCTTTTCTCGCCTGCTTTTCACCCACTTTGGGATCTGGGGGGAGAGGGGGCAGCCCCCTGCATGATGGACAACAGGAGGCAGGGAAGCATTAGGAAGAGAGGGGGGAAAAAAAAGCAATATCCTTGGCTGATTGATGCTGGCAGTCTTGGCATATCCATTTTCTGTAATTGAGGGGTTCCTACTGATATTATCACTGAGACTGAAAGATGGGGCCACCCTTGTCCCTGTGATAGAGGCCGATTGGTGACCTGAGCCCTGTCACCGCGGGACGCACAGAGCTATCGCCATCCCTCCATGCATCAACGCTGCAGACCCATTTCTTCGCTGGCTGGATACTGCTGACACGAGCGTTGAGCCCCCGCTGACAATCATATGCCATCAGGAATGCTTTTGACAAAAAAGCATTGTTTGGGGTTTTTTTGTGGGTTTTGTTTTTTAATGTTTTGCAAATTTCTATTCTAGAAGTTTCTTCAGTTTTGAGTGTAGGTCTGTAAGAAGTCCACCTGCACTGTGGCTGCAAGACACTGCCCCTCCGACTTTGCTTCTGATTAACTGACAGCTCAATAACCCAACAGAGTTCCTTCCAGTAGTAAAGGACACTTTGAAACTACAAACATAGCTTAATACAAAGAGATCTTCTAAATTTAAGAAAAAAAACCTCCCCAGCCAGTACAAACCCTGGGAAGAGGATCATGCAAGGCTGGAGCTAGTGAGACTTTACACACCTAATGCTCTGCTTTATACAGAAAGACAAAAATTTTGCTCATCTTCTGTTGGTGGAACACAGCTTTGCTATTGGCATATGAACTACGACTGTTAGGTAACATCTTTTTTGCCACAAAATCATAATTTAAAAAAAAAAACATTACTGCAGTTGCATTTCAGATCAATACCTGTTCAATTACTGAGCTGCTTTCCACTGTCTCCCCTTAACATTGGCCTTACATTAAAGCAAATCAAAACATCCTCTCTGACAGCCATGTACTTAATCTTCTCTTTCGCAATGCTGCAATGACAGTCACTCGTTTACTATAAATACAAGATTGCTGTGACGATAATTTTGTCGTCATGTGTTGCTTTTTTGGGAAGGATGGCAATTACACCTCTACCTTGGCGATAGGCAGTGCCACGATCCTACTGCAAGATCCCCTGGTGACTTGGTACTCAAAATCCTCCCTCCCTGTAAAACTCAGCCCCAATCTGCACGGTGGTATGAACCCACCGCTCAGGCTGCTCTGGCATTTCATACTTTGAAGACCCCCTTCTTTCTCCCTTAGCGCTGGGTTCAGTACAAACCCCATCCCATCAGGACTGCTAATACAATCTGTTTCCATTTCAAAGCTCTCCAGTGAAGCTTTCTTCCCCTTTCCTCCCCAAGCACTCAGCTAATTGAATCCAGTTCCCAGCTCCACTCGGGTATAATCTCATTCTCTCCATTATAAAAAAGTGCATCTTCAAGGACTACGTAGCTCAGGTTGTACTAAAGGTAAATATTAAATGTGGCAGCATTAAAGGGAAGAGCAGCAGAAGGGAGCCAAGGCACCATTAGGCAGCTGCTTCCACCCGGCTTCCCCGGGAGCTTGGTGCCGCTCACAAACACCGAGCGTTCAGGGTCCCACATCATTTCTTTAGCGAATGGTTCTCTTTGTCATCCTTTTCCTCTTTTATCTGTGGATTTCCTTGTCACAGTTTGCTGCTATTACCTACTGGCAATGTGGCTTAGATTTCATCCCAAGGAAAGTGCCTGTTCTCTTGGGTTCAATTTTGATGGAATAAGTATGCACTTACAGCCCTAAATTGGTGTGGGTTAGGAAAAGTTTGCCAATTCAACCCATTTTTAAAGTTTTTGTCTCTTTTACAAGAGCCTTTCATTCAGAATACATTAACAGAGGGCTGGATTTTATGCTTGCTTTGTAAGCACCGTCAGGGTTTTTTTGTCACTTGGGCACCAAAAAGGATCCTCGCTGCACTGTCCTGCCCATTTCAGGCAAACCCCCGCTAAATCCCAAGTCAATCCCATCCAGCTCACACCCCCTGCATTCCTACCAGGAATACCTATCTGTTTGCACTGCAGTCGGGTTAAATTTAGCCCCCCTGCTGCGCTGAAGGTTATTTTCTCCTCTGCTCTGTCTTGCTGAATACAAAGTGCATGTCAATGAGAGCCCGAAAATGGCAGCTTGTTGCTATTTATAGGACACAGATTTGTCTGTCTGACCGTGTATGGGAGCTGCAAACAAGAAGTTAGAGTACGTGAGGGAGGACATGGCAGTTAGGAGCCAGAGCATTGTTTGGGGAACAAGACACCTCCTTGCTTGGTATTAATCATATTAATATTCAACAGCCTTTTGAGGGTGCTGGAAGCAGCGGTATAAAGAGTTTGTCCCAGGAGAAAAGACTATCCAGTGCTATCAGAGCACCCCTCAACTATGTGGGACCCAGCTGTCATTCCTCAGAATGCTGCTCCCACCGCTGCGTCCCCTCTCATGCACTGGCCAAGTCTCGGTGGGCTTCCACAAGTCTCCTCTCAGCCCTGGAGATGCCCCTCGGCCACCCAAGGGCAGCAGGACCTTGGTGGCGGTGGCAGCAGAGCCACTGCCCATCGCCGCTGCAGCTTGGGCAAGGCTGGCCCACGGGATTTGGGTTTCTCCCAGCTCGAGGGTGCTGATGAGCCCTTCAGGGTCAGTAACCCTCTGGATCCAGCGGTGCTACTGGGACTGGATCTGCTTGGGCACGTTCCTTTCAGACCTTCTCGCTTCCAGGACAGTTTTGAGACACAGTACATGAAAGATCAAATCTGTTACCCAGCTGCTTTTGCCATTATTTGCAATGCACTCACTGGTCTGTGCTAGGTTTTACTTTCCGTTGTGACCCTTCGCTGTTTGTAGCTCCTGCTAAAAGGCTGAGGTGACCTACCACCACAAAAGAAATAAAAAAGCCACAGATCCCTGTGCTACAGTCTCCGATAACCTGGTCAATACACACATAGTCACACAAATGCAGCGCTAAAGATAATTTCTAAACCAGTGGACTGTGTCTTACTATTCATCTGTTTCCCTCTGTGGTTCTGCTCTGTCCCTTAAAGCTTTCTTTTTTTTTCCCCTTTCAATTTTCCTCCCAGCTTATACCAAGAATCAAGTGGACATCGCAACGCAGGGCTGGTTCATCGGGCTGATGTGTGCCATCGCTCTCCTGGTCCTTATTCTGTTGATCGTCTGCTTCATTAAGAGGAGCAGAGGTGGGAAATATCCAGGTAAGAGCGTCGCACGGCGATCGTTTGTGCTCATGGTTTAAACATCTCCGGGCTCCTGGGGGCTTATCAAATCATATTGCTCTCAGATAGATGCTTGTGATTCCAAGGGCTTTTCTTTCTCTGTAGTGGGAACACTATTATTAGTGGGAAGGATTTCAGTTAATTAAAGGTCGGGTGAGGGCTCTGTGCTGTGCAGGCTTTAAGCTGTGGAGCTGGACACTTCTGCTATACACGACCCAACCTCTACTCCGGAAATTTGCTTGTCCATATCTAGAAAAAGATCTTTTCGGGCAAAAATCTCATTAAATTTTTGCAAAGCAAAGATAAGGCTTAAGAAAATTCACCAATTCATACATCTTCTCTCACTCTCTGGAGTGCTTGTGCCCTGGTGCCACCACAGCAGTACCCTTTGCAAGCCCTTTGCAAGCCCTCCCAAGCGCAGGCTTTTCACAGAGTCAATGAAAAGCTGTACTTCACCCCGCAGGGATTTTACAGACAGCCTCAATGCCAGCTGCTGTTACTGCCTTGTAAAGCTTTTATCTTCTGTGCTGCTTTTTAACGTGAACGTTGGGGATGTGCTTATTTACAGTACGAGACAATAAAGATGAACATCTAAATCCCGAAGACAAGAACGTAGAAGATGGGTCCTTCGACTACAGGTATGCTTCCACTGGCATGTGCACCCACGTCTCCCCATCAGCCCCACTCCCAGCCATCACACACCTCACCGCGCTACCCCTCCACATAACCGCAGCACCGCGGTGCCACACAGCCTCTTAAATTGTTTCTCCCACCTTCCTCCTCCTGCCTCCTTCCCTCTGCAAGTCCTCTACCAAAGGGAACATTTCCTGCCTAAAACCCTGGACCAGTGACCAGGCTGTGAGGATGCTGCTAAGGTCTCCTCCTTTCCCTGCCTCAGGCTGGGAGAATCAGTCCAGGCAGAGAGCTGGGACTCTGGCATCAGCTACCCAGGACACAGCTGCCCAATTAGGATAGGAGGATTTTTTCTCCTGACTTCAAAACGGGGGTTAATTAAACCCCATATCATTACCAATGCTCCTAGCATTACAAATGGAGGTAGCAAAGATAGGAAGAATTTATTTACTATTCAGTAAGGGATGTAACAAGACACACGTGTTCTGCCAAAGACTTTAGAGGAAGCAAAATGAATATATCTGTCTGCACACAACACATAAATGGAAGTAGAACAACTGCAGCCCTCAGTACAATCACATTTATATGGTTAGCAGCACGGTAACGCTATTTCAGTAGCGACTTTTTCTCTGAAGGATGCCGTAAGCCCAAAGCTCCCCAGTCTTCTGACAGCACGATACAGAATACAAATACGGCCCAGCAGGAACAGGAGTAAGTGGCACATTGTAGGAAAAGGTCTCAATTCTCATTGCCCTAAACAACACCCAAGGGCAACACCTTCCTCACCTCCCTGCGAGGTTTGGTTATCACTTCTGGTGGTAGCAAGCCACACCGGGGCAATCGCATTAAGTCCACACACAAATGGCAGTTTGGGGCTGTTCTCTTCAGATTCCTGGCCAGGACACAGGGAACAGCAGAGAAGAAGTTAGCCCAGCCTGGTCCTGTTGCAGGCTTTGCCCCGGATCAAACGCATCTCTTCCCAGGCGTGATTTTACAAGTGCAGGCAGTGCTCCTTGTACAGACACAAGCCATAACCAAAACTGCGTACCACACAGCTAGCGTCCATGCTTTGACGACCAAAACAAGTCCCTTTAATGCTCCGAGTCACAGTAGGGATCCTCTTGGTTCCCAGATTTGTGGGATGGTGTAAATACCATGCAGCAAGCCTGAAACATCTCATCACCCAGGAGCTACCCACACACAACTCCACAGGCTCAGCTCCATCACCTGGATCTCAGACAAGGTCTCCACAGCCGAGCTTCTGGCAGTACGCACTGATTTCAGAGATCTGCTTCTCAAGAGTCCGTTGAGGTGGCTGCAGTCAAGGCCTCCTCACCCTCATCACTCCTAAGGCAACTGCCTCGCATAGAAGGAAACCCAAGCTCTTGGCATGGCTGGCGGCATTGTGACAGTCAGCAATGCTGCATTTACTGCCCAAGCACCATCCAAGGGGCATTGCCTTCCAGGCAATGGGAAGGAATGGGGTAAATCCTTCATCCTACTACACAGCAGCTTCTGCTTAGCTTAAACCCAAACTTTTATTGACAGCCCCATTCCCGAAAGTTTGCAAGCTAAAGGCAGAGGTCAGTAGAAGGGCAATAACCAAGCTTCAAGATGCTCCTGCATTTTCGATCACACTGTCCCATGGACTAGATGGGGGAAAAAAAAACAGTCAAACAACAACAACAACAAAACCCCAACAACCCATAAACTTTGCCCCCTCCTTCTCAGGAACAACAGGTTTCCTGGGAGAAGTAATAGGAGGCTTCCCTCAAGGAGGCAGAAAGGAAGGTGAACCTGAAGGATTGACATGAAACGCTGTTGGCTGATTAAGATTCAAAATGATTGCGCTGTTAGGCTCAAGGAGGGTAGCAATTAGTATTTCAAGCAAGGACAGGAATTGAGCTGACGCGAGTTCTTCATTGGTTTCCCTCCCCACCTCCACATAGCATGTCTGATATGCTCTCATCATATCTCACGTCCTTAATGCCCTGTGCATGCAACTTTCAAATCTCTGCAGCCTATAATTAAGAGATACTGTCACATCTTTCTGTTCCACTAACAGAATAATGGTTTTCCTGAGCAGAGGCTAAGCTGAGAAGCTTCTTTTCAAAGCAGGAGACCATTATCCTTGGACAATGTCCTGTGCCAGTGACTGTGCCTCATTATACCAAATGTTTAAGCTGCACATGGGGGAGTCAGCTGGAAACCCCGGCCACTGGGAAGGGAAAGTTGAGTGGTTTTAGCTTCTGGGCTCCGGTTCAGATTCAGGAGAGCATCCTGTGGCACAGGTCACACACTGCAGGCAGTGCCAGCTTGCCCTGAATGGACCATCTCAGCAGACATCAAGACAGGAGGACACCGAGCCATCCTCTGAGCCTAGCGAGGGGAGGAGAGCTCTGGTGAAGCCGCCTGGGGAGGTGTACGCTTGTCAATAGATAACACGACACGGGTGCATGGCTGTATCATGGAAGCCCAGCAGAAGGTGGGGGGGAACCTGAGCGACCCCTTCACTCGGCCCTCGTCCTGCTGCATGTCGGTCCCCACCAGCGACCGCTGTTCCCTCCAGCCGCTCGCTGACAGACTTCAACCACAAGCCCTTGTTGACCAGCCCGATGGCAAACAGCCCCCTTCCCACCTGCACCAGCCCTGCTGCTCTGTATCGGCTTTCTCGGGGAAGCCAACGAGGCTCATCCAGCTCTGAACAATTATATTGGCTCCATTTGGTATAACGAGGCAATTAGCTCCATGAGGAATGCAGAGACGTTTCTTTTTGGTTTTTAGCACTGCCCCTGTAAATGCAGACCTCATCATACCTCTCTCTGATCAGGCTCTTTCTGCTTCTCTCTGTTTTATTCCCATTCTTTCTTCTCCTTTTCACCTGGTCTATCCACATGGACCATGAAGGTCTCTTGAAAGGTAGGACCACGTGCTGCCAGAAGTCCGGCACATTTAGCTTTTTTTACTTTCCTTCCTCCTAGCTATTTATTTCTTTATAGCTGAAACTATACCTTCCCCTCCCTATTCCCATGTACCTGCCTCCACCTAACACATTAAACGAGATCCCTCTAACTCCCACTGCCACCGGGGGTACCCCCACGTCCAGCCAGTTGCATCTTGCGTGGAAATGCTCTGTGGGCTGGGGGCACCCCCAGGCGCCAGCCAGACCCCCCCAGCCCCACGCTCGAGGAGCTGATCCCTCCTGCTGTAGTGGGACTGGCCAAGGGTTGGACCTGGGGACGATGCCCTCAGTGCATTCAGCGCCCTGATGCCGGACACCCAGGGGACGGTGGCAAGGGACATGAGCAAAAAAAAACCCGCTAGATCCTAATCAATCTGCCCACTCTGTCTCAGTCCTGAAAATCCTCCCTCCGGCTCAAGCCTCCCCCTCTTCTCAATGATTTATGCAACTCAGGACGTTTCTCAAATGGTTTTCATCTGGGTGCTCTAATGCACACACCAGCAAACCCCATAGAAATCCATTTTAACGGGGTAATATTGCATCAAGATGCTGATGAATATCTGCTTCGCCCTCCTAATGCACTAACAGGATAAATAGCACCGGAGAGAGGTAAAACCAGGGGGCAGGTTCGGGAGACGCATTGCCGGGGTGTTTGGTGCTGCAAACCCCCATTAGGGAAAATCTGGCTCTAGATTCAGCTTTAACCGAACCCCAAACCTTGGGAAAGGATATTGCAAATAAAGGGATCTGGGTTTTGCCGCTCTCTACCTGGCATTTATTGGGCTTTCTAACTGGCAGTCCCGCTTGCAGACTGAATTCTCTTCCTCTTCCCCCCAGAAAGAAGCTGCTTTCAAAGCTAACAAGTTATTTTTTATTATGATGCCAAGTTAACACAAGGCCTCAAATATTGGTTTTGTATTATCACTTAATTCACAAAGTGCTGATACAAGGAAATACGTTAGAAAGCTGCGTGCTGTACTGTGGGATACCAAATTCCTCTCCCACTGTAGAGAGCTGATGCCATTAATTAAATGGCATGAGAGAGATTTAATGCCTTCCCCAGCTGAAGAGCATTTTGCTCCCTGGCCCAAGCAAAGTGTTTCTCATGCCTTCCTGGGAAGCAAACCCCTTCGTGTGGTCACCAACTATCAAGGGCTGCAGTCAAAGCCCAGTACTTTTACTGATTTTAGGAAAAATAAAGAACAGAGTAGAGTGCCATGCTGGGGAGTGAGTCTGACGAGTCCCAAGCTAAAACAACAACAATAAAAAGACAGGAATGGAGGTGGAAGGACAAATGTTTAAGGTACATATGCGACACCTTTAGGAATAGTACAGAATTTGCATGCTGGACATAAGATCAAACATGAACTAAGGACTAGCTGATATGAAAATTGATTTTTATCTATAGAAATCCACTCTCATCCTCCATGCAGCCATCTGTATTTGTGAGATACCAGCCCTTGCCCTCCAGAGAGAAAACAGCTTTTCCCTGTGGTTTTTTTTTTGTGTTAGAAGGCTTTCTTTAAAGGGTTGTTTTTTTCCTGTGAGTCAGACTATTTATTTTTCAGTGACCTGGCTTAATCTTTCTAGTGAAAAAGAGAAAAGGATAAAGACTTGAACAAACAAGCTTAGACGCTCAGAAATAAGCTTGGAAAGGTAAATTCCCAAGAGTTTTGGAAGCTGCACAGAACTTGGCATCCTATACGTGCCCCCTCGCAGTGCTTTGAGAGTGCTCCCCATTGCATGTAGCTATCTAAACAGCCAAGTGCGGTTTTCTGCAAGGAAATCTGGAAACAAACATCACTAAACCAGGTTACACCAAGGTTGGCTAAAATGCCGAGAGAAAGAAAGAATACAAAGCAATGACAAGGGAAGGATATTTAGAATGTACATCCAGTTGGACTGATCTAAGCATCGTATGTGATACAGGTTAAAAAAAATTGCTTTCTAAAAAAGAAAGAGCCTGAAGGTTGGGCTTGCAGCAACACTAACCACAGCACCAACTGCACAGGCAGTTGGAGGCTATGTGGAGGTTGTCTCCACACCTTCACGTACGTGCCAGACACGTCATGACTTGCTGTCTGCAGTCAGAGCACCCCGCATCCGTGGGCTCTGGTCAGTATATTTGCACACTGGATTTATTTTTGAATATCCAGACCTTGGGTGAAGGTTGTAAGCCCCATTCTCAACCCTTACTGTGTCTGTCTGTCTTCTGCTACCCAGCGACGAAGACAACAAACCCCTGCCAAACAGCCAGACCTCCTTGGACGGCACGATAAAGCAGCAGGAGAGCGACGATAGCTTGGTGGACTATGGAGAGGGGGGCGAAGGGCAGTTTAACGAGGACGGCTCCTTTATCGGCCAGTACACGGTGAAGAAGGACAAAGAGGAGACCGAAGGCAACGAGAGCTCGGAAGCCACCTCCCCAGTCAATGCTATCTACTCCTTGGCATAGCGCGATGCACTGAAACCACAAACAGTCTAAGGTGTTTGTAGTGGATGGGGGTTAAACATCAGCCGCCGCCGCCACTACCTCCAGAAAAGTGTGAATTAAAACAACCAACAAGGACAAAAAAAAAAAAGAAAAAAGAAAAAAAAAAAAGAAAAAAATCCAAGCAAACAGGCAGACCAGGTGGCTGCCGATGCCATCTTATCCTTAGCAAACAAGCGAACGGCAAGGACTCCCAGGGCGCGGATGGGTTGGAGCTGTAGCTGAAGTCTGGGCTGAGCCAGAGGGGCTGGAGGAGGAGCGGGATGCTCGAGCTGCGCCCAGCTTCGGGGCTGGCCCCAGCACCCAGAGCCAGCCCGGCAGGGGCCACGATGGCTCGGCCAGCCGGGCTCCCCGAGGCCCTTTTTGTTCTTTTGGGAGGGAGTTACAAATTCTTTTTAATCTTTACAGGAAGGTTCCAGTTAAGAGGGGGGAAAAAATGTTTAAAAAAAAGTTTTGGGAAGAGAAGAGGGGTGAGCGGGGCCTGGGCAGAGCAGCAAGAGCAACAGAAATGCATGAAAGGAGGAAAGCGGTGGATCTTTGGGTAACGACACCACGGCACTGTATTACTGAGATGTCCATCCTCACAGCAGCATCTTGCCCATCGCCTCTCCCAACCCAGTCAGCACCACAACCTCCTTCCCCAGAGATCAAGCAGCACCTGTGCAGGGAAGAGCGGGTCCCCCACTTCTCTTGGCACTGTAACTTGCATCGGTGCTTAGGGTCCGTGGTCCATCCCCCCTGCAAAGCCCACGGAGAGGTCACCCACCACCTCCGTGGGGCTCCGGAGCATCCTCAGAGGACCAGAGGTTGCAGAAGAGCTTGTGGAAGCATGGAAGGACAGTCAGGTGCTGCTCACCCCCCCGCGCCGAGGATAACAGCATCGCTGGCCTGGGTAACCGGAGGCAAACCGTTTTGGTTTAGTCTTTGCTTTGTAAGAACCTGGGGGGAAACTGCCCCCAGACCACGCCTGCTATCTTCTAAAGGCAACTCCATAAATCTTATGTAGCAAAGAGGGAGTGGAAGAAGGATTAATATAGGATGAGGGGACCAGAAATCACTTATTTTAAAAAAATAAACAAACAAAGGCACCCAGTGAGGATGAGAAGCAGCTGCCGGGATGGGGTGGAGGATCCCCTGCTATCGCCCTGCACCACAGCTCCCGAGCAGCAGCTGGAATGGTTCAGGGACGTGGATCCCTCGGGAGACACAAGGTGGGAGTGCAGGACCCGAGGTCCATGTCTCCCCCAGGCACCCGGGCTGAGCCAGATCCCCCAAACTCCCCTCCTCATTTCTGACAGTGGCCTTTCCCCCCTCCATCAATCAGCCTGAGTGAGACCCTTCCACGAGCGACCGCCTGCACCGCGGGACTCCCCTGCACTGCGGGACTCCCCTCCGCTGTCTCCTTCACATATCAAGCCAACACGTGATTTCAGTTAACCCGTTCACACATCGTAACAAAGCGTCTCGGGTAGGAGAGCTCCTTCACATGCCTTACACAGCTTCGAACTTCCCGTGAAGTTTAACAAACTGATACGATTCCCCCACCGCTTACACGCCCCTAACGCGACGGTCTTTGCTCCGCCAGCGCAGTAGGAGTAGGATGCCCGGGCAGCTCTCCCAGCTGAGCCAGCATGGATCACTGTAGAAGGTAGAGTTAGACAGTACTTAGCGGCCAACGCCATGTGTATTCTCCCACTTCCTGCACTTTTGAAACCAAAGGTACCTTCGCTGAGAGAGATTGGGTTTCTTCGGACCGTTTCACAGACGGCCAATGACGTTAGGCTGGACTTTTCTTTCATTTCATTTTCTAAGGAGGGTGTTTTTGTTCCGCAGAATGGATTAAACGCAATAGGATTAATGCAATTATTCTTTTAGCTTTCAAGCTGGTTTGCTACGAAGACATATTGCTAACAAGAATACTTCTGCTAATGTGGATTGTTGAGATGGACTTTGCCACATTCTTTAAGCTGCTAAAGGCACAACTCCCCTGCAGTTTGGGGCAGAGCCTGGACCTGGTCAGCACCCGCACGGCACCTCCTGCGGGACCACATGGAAAACAGGAGAGAGCTGGATGCAAACCAAACCGCAAAGGAGTTCCACGCGCCACATGAGCCAAGGAGGGTTTAGGCTGGCGTTACCAGGCAGAGGAACCCCTAGAGCTGGGGGTGCTCCGGCCACCCCAGGGCAGGGGTGTCCCCTCTCCACCGCAGAGGAACCCAGCTGCCGGGGTCCTCCATCCGTGTCAACTTGCAGGGTACGAGCCACATGTCTCTCTCTCTCTCTGTTACCGTCAGTGTAAACGCACTCATGCAACAACCCTGTTTCTACCGCTGCCACTCGCCACCGCTCCAGTTCAAGGAGAGCATCTCCCAGCCCCTTCCCAGGACACGCAGGATTGTATTTGGTTTTTAAGCAAACACACCAGGCCAAACGTGACGCAACCCTTGGTCACAGGGATGACCACTTCCCAAGCCTGCAGCTGCCCTTACAGTGTTGAGTTGGCACAACTTCTTGCCCCAGTGCTGGTGGAAATGAGGAGAGAAAGAAACTACAGCCTCCACTGCGGAAAAGCCTCTGGAGCTTCATTCACACCCAGCACACCACATCCTCGCTGCTTTGTGGACCAACTGCTAATGGGGACCACAAGACCCTTGGCTACCACGCAGCACCTCCAGACCTGAAGAAAGTTGGTCAGGTGTCACTGAAAGCAGGGCGGTCTGGGTCGTGTTCTGTATTACGTGCCATTTGTAGTAAAGCCTGTATTTCTGTCCTGCCATGACCCACCATTTTACTGAGCAAACCTCTTAGCATCCATTTGGACATGGAGAAGTGTTTCACCCTGTGCCCCGCAGCATGCCTCAGCAAGCAGGGAGGGAAGGAGCTGGACCCAGCCCAGCTAGTCCTGTCCTAAGCCCAAAAAGTCTCGCAAAAGCAATTAGAGTCCTACCACCACGTTACTGGAAGTAACCAGAAAAGGAAGGAGATGTCTGCAGAGGGCTTGGTGGACAAACGGCTCGGTGTGAGGTCCCAGCGGAGCCACCAGTTCAACCTGCAAGGTAATGTCTGTTGTACCAGGCTTAATTATGTACTAGCAGCAAACGATTTCAGTTAAGCAATAAAAATAAACAAATCTTGTTAAAAGAGAAAAAAAAAAGACTGTGTTCTATTTCTTGCACTAAGACCTGTTTTACTAACGAGGATAACGATGCTTTTCCGGTCCTAACAAAACCCCAGCGCATCAGCAGGTCCCCTTGTCTCTCCACGTCCTTCGCAAGTGGGCATCAGGCTTCGGTTGTCAAACACAGTCTAAACCCCGTGTCAAACCCGCAGAACAGCCTCCTTCCTTCGCCGTACAGAGTTTTAAATGTTCGTTCCTCCTGCTCACATCAGACAGAAAGTATTGGACTGTTTTGTTTTTCTTTAATTTGTAAATATATCGCCATCCATCCATCCTCTCTGTAAAACCTCCTGGTTGTTCTATAGTATTCTATGTATTTATTTGCCTTTTTTTTTTTTAAAGCAAAAAAAACCACCTTTGCGTTAACCCACTTGTTCCAATGAGAAATGTATAGCTGAGGCTGTAAAATTAACAGTTTACAGCGAGATTTATGGACTACAGAAAAAGCGTTAATATAAGGACTTATAAACCGACTGCATGAGAGATGAAAGAAGGCCAAAATACTCAGATATCATTTTTTTGAATCACTGTAAAAAGAAAAGACTGGATTTTTTTGTATAGAGAACACTAAACATATAATAAAACATTGTTCAAAACTCACGCTAAGCCCGCAGTTCATTCCCATCAGCTTTCGGAAGGTGAAAGCCGGCGCCGCTGCTCGCCTGCAGCCCAGCCAAACCAGGCTGGTCCCCAGCGTCCCCAGCACCACCCTCCCTCACCAGCCCTTCCCCAGGAGCACCAGGCTGCTCAAAAGGACAGAGGTTCCCCCAAAACCACCCGCAGGGAAGCGGTGCCCTGCCCGCACACCGCTGCGGAGACGCGGCTGGTCCTTCCAGCAGGTCAGTGCTGCTGCTGAAGGAAATCTGACCACGTGGTTTAAAAACCTCAGCGGCTCCTTTGCTACCCTGCCAGACCCTTTTGTTAGTCCTTGGTTTATCTGGGCAAAGCAGCACAAGCCCTGGGCCAGGACTGGCATTAGGGGAACCACTCAAAGAGCAGCAATACCTGCTCCCAGTGACCTGGGCAGGAGCGCATCGCCCCTCGCAAAGCCCTCACTGATCATCTCGGAGGCCAGTGAGGCCTTGGTGCAGGCAATGGTATCCTTCCCAGGTGGGGAAACTGAGGCACGAAAGAGCAATGGCTGCCTAGTTACCTGGACATACTCATGATACATGTTTGAGCCACGCTGTGCTGGCAAACAGCAGCTCTGCACCCTTGCCAGTGCCAGCTGCAGCACAAAGACCCTCCAGCACGACACAACCTGGAGAAAGCAGCCCCCGTGGCCCAGCAAACACACGGGAGCAGCAGGGTTTAACCCAGCTCCCCCCTCCTGAGCCGGCACATCCCGGCAGACAGGCGATGCCTCCCCCCAGGGCCAATCCTGCACTCCCCAGCCCTTCCTGCCCCCGAGGCTCTGAAGTGCTCTTAAAGTTGCTCCCTGGTGCAAAGCCCTGACGAGAATGGGCTGAAGGAAGGGGGGAAACCAGCAGAGCCTATTTGGCTAATGAAGATGTAATTGCTGCGGCCCTCGCTAATAGGATGAAAGTCTTAGTGCTTCCTGCTCCAGCGCCGCGGCGGGGGCTTGTCCTTTTGCCCAGCGTAGGAGAGCTCCCCAGTGCAGACTGGGGCGATGGAGGCACCAGCCACCCTCGGACCCTGCCCCAGGGAAGGATGAAGGAGGAACTGGACTTGGCCCTTGACTCAGACATTCAAGCTAGCTGGAACCCAGGGACCCCCCCAATGCCTCAAAGTTCCCCACTGCCCACGGGAACCAGCGGGGCCCAAGGCCTCCCCACAGGACACACGACGTTCTTATCACCCAGGAGCGAGCGACAACGGACCCATCCTCATCCTCGCGATCAATACAGGGCAGACACACACTCATTAGCACTCGTCCGTTTTTATGGCACAGTAATGACACCCGTATCTTCCCTGACCTCTGCCCGCCTGGTGGGGCAGCAGGACTGGATCGATGCCGACAGACTGCCTCCAATTACCCTCCTCCTCCTCCTCAGAGAGGCAGCTCCAGCCTATTGCCCATTACCGGAGCTAAGAGCCATCCGCTGTCGGCACTGGGAATATCCAGGGGAGCCCTTACGGAGCTGCCTCCTCCCCCAGCAGCTATCGCTGCGGTCTCAGAACGTGTCTGCACTAGGACGAACACCCCAGAGGTCACCGATGCCCTTGTCGTCTGCGGAGAGACCCTCGGAGAGCTGCTGACAGCAGAGACACGGAGGAGAGGGGGCAGAGGGCAGGTCCCCCTCCCTCCACCAGGGACAGGACTTGTCACCCCTCTTGGGTTTCCCTCCATTAGTCCTGCTGCTGGGGGTCAGGATCCAACCCTGCTCTTCCTTTCTGTCCAGCAAAGCGCCTGCTATCCCAGGTGAGGGCTGTGGGAAGGGCTGCGGCCAGTTTCTCCCAGTCTCACCCCAAAATGGCAGCGGGGAGCAGAGAATGGGACAAGCTGGGCAAGGGGAAGGGAGACGGGACCAGCAACATGCTCCGCTCCATCACAGGCACTCTCCTGCCCACACCCATTTGCTGGAGTTTCGCCAATCGATAGAGATACTAATGCCTTAATTACTCCTCTGTAATTGCAGGCCATTAACCTGTGGACAGCCCCAGTGCCCATTGATCTCCTTACATCATTAACAGGTCTGGGCTGGAGCTGGGAGGGACGGAGAGTGCAGGGTGGTCACTGCCACGCTCCCAAATCCTTCGCTGCGCAGCCTGGCAGCGACCTGCCCACTGGCAAAACCCCACGTCACGGGGGTCCTTTGCACCTCAGCTCGCTCAGCAGCGAGGGGATGGGCGGCATCTCTTTCCCCCAAACCTCAGTGCCTGTAGGGTGTCACGGAGGAGGCCCTGGAGCACCCCTGCCACGTCTCATAGCATCACCCCAGCCTCGCGGGGGGCACAGCTGCTGTTTGCAGAGCCCTGCCGACGTGAGCAAGCCCAGCCCTAAGCGCCCTCGGACCACAGCAACAACCAAAGGCAGCTCCTGCACACCCAAACCCAAAGCTGACCCCCTGTGCCCCCATGCCAGGCAGAGTGCAGAGCCACCAGCTTGGTCACGTTCCGCTCACCCTGCTGCGAGGAAACCCCGTCCTCCCCGGCGCGGCGCAGGTCGGGTACCACCTACGACAGCCGCGCTCGGCTCGATGGAGCTTCCCAAAATTCTGCTATAAAGCAATCTCCCTGGCGTGCATACACACCTCCTTATGTGTGTATATATACAGATATAATACGTATATTTAGGCACAGGGGTGTGCATATATATACAGAAACACGCACACACCGCACAGAGCTGGGAGTCCCTGCCGAGACACCCCCCAGGTGCAGCTAATCCCTTTCCTGCTTCCACCCCACAGACACAGGCTCAGACCCCCCCCAGTTCCCCCAGCACCCCCCCAGTTCTGCACCTGCTCCAGCCCCAGGGATGGGGTGAGGGGTTTCTGCTGGGGACTGGTGGGAGCAGCAGGCAGGGAGGCTGAGGGAGGGCATGAATTATGCATGATGCTGCAAGTCGCTCTGCCTCCCCGACTGGTCCTTGGACTGTGGCAAGTGAGGTAAAGGCAGAGGAAAAAAATACCCTCTCCAGGGACCGGCGTGGTGGTTGGCAGCGAGCGAGGGAGCGCGCACGCAAGGAGGGAGGAGAGGGAGGAGCACATCCTAATGCAGAGATGCTGCAGTGGCTTTGGGCACACACAGCCACACTCGGGCAGGCACCAGCCAAGCGCTGCCTCGCAGCCGAGCCCCGGCACCGCCGCGGCCCCACGGGCCCCGGCGCACGCACACGCATCCACCCCGCACAAGGTAAGCGCCTTCTGCCTCCTTCCTCCACCCGAGGAGGAAGAAGGTGGCTCCGGGATTCAGGGCACCACTCCCCACCAGAGCCAACCCGCAGGCACGCTCGGCTTCGCTCCGGCGAGGGGGAACCTGCCACATCCCGCTCCCAGCCGGAGGGGACGGGGAGGCGAGAGCAGGGGATGGGTTTGGGCACCTCTCGGGGGCGATGGCTCTGCCTGCGCTGGTGGGGAGCGGGGGCGGCGGTGGGCGGCAGCGGGGGCTACGGCTGTGTCACTTGTGGCAGGGGCTGAGCGAGCGAGGGCAACACGGCTGGCAGCAGCGACGTCTCTTATGGATAAGTCCGGGAGTATTTTTTTTATTATTATTATTATTAATTACTGTTATGCTTTTCCCGGTGCATTCTGGCTAGGGGCGCTCCGAGAGCCCGCTGGCGGGGTCAGGCATCTCGAACGCGGTGCCTGGGAGGGGCGGGGGGGGCTCGCACAGCTTTTGCTGCACAAAACTACTTGAGCATCTCCAGCACGGGCTGGCGGAGCCCAGAGCAGCCCGAGAGAGCCGAGTTTCCTCTCAGGGAGGGAGGGTGAGGAAGACCGCGATGTCCCAAGTCCCCTCCTTATACCCACTCCGTGAGGGCAGATCCCAGGTGAGGGGTGGGAGATGGGGCTGCTCTGGGCACAGGGGGGTGTTTCTGTGTCTGAGGCTGGTCGGGGCTTTGCAGCGTGTTGGAGCTCAGGGCAGCGGGGAGCCGGAGGGGCTCAGGGCAAAGTCATGGACAAGAACCTGCCCCCCCCAGGCCTGCGCCGGGGGGCACGGGCGGGCACTGGCTGTGGGGGCACCGCTTTGCTCTTTCCCACTCGCAGCAGGACAGATGCTCAGACGGGGAAGTGGCCAGGGGCAGGGCAGGCTGGGTGTGCTCCACGGGGCTCCAGTCCCATGGCTTAAAACTTCCCGAGCTCCCTCCTCCCTTTGCATCCCACCCACACTGACCCACTGACTCCCCCAGGCTTGCACTGCTCCCACGAGCCTCAGTATTATTTTTCTGGCTGGACTGGGGAGTATTCATAAGAGATTGTCATCTCTCCAAGGAAACACTAGTTGCTTTGAGGATGGGAGGCAGCAGCCTCTACACCCGAGAGCTGGGAGCAATCCCAGCCCTCCCCAGCAGCAGCCCCAGCCCAAGGCTTTAGCCAGACCCCGAGAACAACTCTTGCTCCTCCCAGGCCATCTCCAGGCATGTCCGCAACAAGCTCTGAGGGTACAAAGCTGAAGCACAGGCTCTTGCACGAGACTTGGGAGCAGGTTTGCACCCAGAGATGAACCTCTCAAGGCTGTATATTTGGTACCGAGCACACCCGACAGCAACACCGCCAACCCAAAAGCCGCCTGCTTTGCTAACACAGGAAAGCGGTGGGTCCCAGACCTTCTGGAAATAACTGTACTTTCCAGGGGTAGATTAGAATTACCCAAGACTAAAGAAAACCTAAAACGAGAGGGTCATGTCAAGCCCAGCTGCATGCCCTCCCTGGAGCATGAGTAGGTTGAGACAAAGGGATGCTAACGCTCTTCTCCATCACCTGATCAGTTACTATCAAACAGAGCAACCACGACTTTTATCACTCAAAATATCTGCAGAGAATTTAATGGCCTCTGTTATTATTTTCTCTGCAGATTTACCCCAAGCAAATCGTAAAAAGCAGAAAACCCAACCATGCCATCAGGGAAGTATTTCCCACGCACGCACCAGATGCGCCTGAACGCCGAGTACGGAGGGTCCGGCTGGCGGAGCTGGGAGCCCACGTGGAGACTGAGCTCACGTGTGTTACAGCACGGCCCGGCTGCTCAGCCACCCTGCACGCTTTGGGTATGCCCAAAGTCCAAATTCTCCACAAAAAGCCCTCGACCCTGATGAGATGCAGACGCTCCCCTGTGTTTCCCAGTGCCTCCTCCCTTCAGCCGTGCTTGCAAGCCTCAAGGTCTCCAGCAGCACTTTGGCTGTTTGCAGTGACCGTGCCACCACCCCAGTCCTTGGGAGTTTTCCTTGAAGGTGCTGGGCATGAGCTGCTGAGAGCCAGCGAGCCCTGGGCTCAGTGGCTGCAGGGCTGGCTCCTAGCCCCAGGCTCACCCATGCTGGCCAGCCCGCAGCACTGCCCTTCTATTCAAACCAGGGATGGGTTTTGCTCTGTCTCATGTGGATTAGCTTAACACAGCACTGCCTGGAGTTATCCTACACAGCTGGAGGCACATCTCTCTCCTTCCTAAATCCCTGCTTTCCAGGAACCAGGGATGCCCAGGAGGAGTTTGGGATGGGCTGATGGCAACTCTGTAAGGCCAGGGCTCTGCAGCAGCAGGACCACATCGCTGCACACATCGCCTCAGCTTGCAGGGTTGCCACATAAACAAATACATCACGCAGGAAACCCCAGCATTGAGCAGGGGCTTTCAGAGAAGCTGTTAAAGCACAGACACAGGAAGAGGTAAGAGAGGCTTCCTTAGAGAGTCCTTTAAGAGATAAAACACACAGATGGAAGGGAGGAAACGCTATTAAAACCTGCAGTGATAGGCTGTATCAGGCTCTTCCTAGACACTTTCTGTCTTTTCCTGACACTAAATGTCTTCGGGTGCTTGCGGACCTGTAGCGAAGGAACAGGTCTCAGCAGACACAGAAACAAAGTCCGCTCTCAAGCTACACAAAAGCTCCTTCCTTGAACCTAAAATTTTCTTTGCTATGATAAACACCCCTGGCCCCATTGCCACACGCAGCCATAGGGTCCAGGATCTTACCCAAGAGATGTTCAACATGACCATGAAGGAGATGTCCCAAGACCTCAGGGAGCAGGGGGAGTATTCCCACCCATAGCAGGTTGTGAAAAACTGAACCCAACCCCCTGCAGCAGCCTAGGTCCTAAATTATTACGTGTATTATTTATTGTACAGCCTGTAGAGCTGTCAGTCCTGCACCAGAGAGTCATAAAACAGGGAGCCTACACTGGAGGAAGGAAGAGGGATGTATGTTTTGTGCTGGTTCTTGCTTGTCTTTATAAAGAAGAGAGCAGCTTGGTGCTATTTGGAGACTGAATATAAAAAAAACTCCACTTTAACAAAGACAGCTGACACAGGGATGATGCCTTCCAAGGAGCAAAATAAATATGACACCATTGCAGGGGATACCCTAACCTTCTCCTAGAAGGGAGAGGATTTTAGCCCTGCTTCACCGACGTCCCCTCTCTGCCTGGGGATACTGCACCCCCCCAGTATCCCAGCGCCCACCACCCCCCAGCACAAGTCCCCAGGGGTGCAGAAGGACCAAGGCGAGGGCTGAGGGGCTCTGCAGGGCTGGGGCAGATGCCTGGTGCCATGAACATACCCCCACCACGCCAGGAAGGCTGTTGCTGCTGGCACCACCTCACCCAGCGACACAAACAGGGCAGCTGGTGCAATGGGCTGGGAGATACTGGGGCTTCCCCATATAACACCTCACCTTCCCGGGGCTGCGTTCGCCAGTTCTGCACTTGTTTGTCCTCGCTACAGCATCTCCCCGGGACCAGCTCCTGCCAAGGGATTTACCAGGCAGCAGAGGGGAGGGGACAGAGCCAGGCTCGTCACAGGTAGGGAGCTATTTATACCGGTGTCACATCAAAGAGGTTCTGCTGCTGACGCCACGGTAGCACTAATAGCAGAGAGTGGGTGGGGTTGTGCTGCGATGTCCCAGGGTTTAGGCAGAGCTCCCCGTGGCTGAGCTGGGCGTGCTCTACGTGGAAAGGAAAACCTGTGCCGTGAAGCTCTATTTCGGAGTTTTATTTTGGTGAGACAAAGGCAGCGAGTGCAGCCAGACCTCGACTCCCTTCCCACCCCTTCTGCCTGACACTCAGCCTGGCTCAGCATCCCCTCCTGTGCAACCCCACATTAATAACCTGCATTTCCCAGGCAAAGGGGTGGCAAGGTTGTGCTCAGCTGTGCTCAGCAAGTGGTTTGCAACACAGTGAATTTGCAGGGGAGAGTCTGTAAGAAGGGCCCAATATTTGGAGCTTTAGCAATCGGGGCACTAATGAGGATTTCAGACAGACATCATCTCTCAAACACCCGTGTGCTAAACTGGAGTCGCTCGTGGCCTTGTTTTCAAAGACTTCGAGCATCCTTCCAGCTGCTATCGACTCAGGCTATCGATTGAAACACAAGTCTTCAGGGAGAGCTTAGGAGCTGCGTGCCAACAGCCTCGGTCGAACACCACGCTCGTGCCCAGCCTGCGAGGAAAATCCCCTCCCCAGCAAAGCCTCCTCCATTCCCTCTGCCCCGGGGTCCGGAGCCAGCATGAGAAGGTCTCCTGGCCGTTTCTGTTGGCCTCCTGCTGTGCTGGTCCCCACGACATGTCCTCAGGGCTGAGATGTCACCCTGGCAGTGCCCGTGGCCCCCGAGGTCTCGCCTGGAGGTGGCACAAGCCAGGTCCAGCTGCGGGGAAGCCTCCTGGTCCCACCGAGCACTTCAGCTCCAAAACCCCAAGGATTTACCAAGGGTTTATTGCAGCAGAGCTGAGGATCACGCAGCTCAGGCTGGATCTCCACCACCCCGAGGCACTAGGGTGACTGCAGCCAGAGATGGGATCTGGCCAGTTCAGGAAAAAAAAAAAAAGCAAAAACACTAACTGCAAAGCTCAGATCTAAAATTAAGACTGCCCAACACAACAGAAGAGCAGTTAAAGATTAGGAGCCACTGATCAAATATTGATCCTTATCAAGCCAGGATACCAATAATCTGTCACAATTAAATTAATCAGTGACTGATAAGACACAGCAGTGTAGGCAAGGGGCTGGTGCAGGGCAAGAGCACCCATCCCATCCTGTCCCATCCCCAGCTGGTCTCTCAGCCCTGCACACCAAGGCACTGGGGATGTTAAATAAACCCAACCACGCTGGAGTCCCCCCTGACCATTCACCAGTGCCAGGTCATCCCCCACACAAGTGTCCGTGCACAGCCAAGCCCACGCGGTGAGACGTGGCTGATCCCCCCGATCCCACACTGCTTTAGGCACCATCAGACACACGCGAGGCTCTGCCCCTCCACCCATTTCACACCCCAAATCCCCCAGCCTGCTGCACTCTGAAAAAAAAATTAATCAGGACCCACACACACACCTTGGGCCCTGGCTCTACAAGGCTGCTCCGCACTGGGAGCGGGGATGGCATCGCTCCGGATGTCAAAGCACATTAGTTTCCATGGATATGGTGATTCAGAATTGCTCCAGATGTAAATTGGTTTGCAGGGCTTGGGGAGGAGGTCTGCAGCATTCCTGCCCAGCCTGGCGTGGCAGGACCACAGCACCAAGGGAAAGCAACAGAACCAAATAAGATCCCACCTCTGAGTTTCGGAGGTGCCCCAGCAAATGCACCCAACTTTTCTCCTAACAGCAAGCAGAGCAGCTTTGCACGGCGCACTATCCCTGCGTTGGTATTTTGCTGCTTGACTTCACTTCTGAAAGTACAATAGATTTGAGCCAACAGCTCCCAGAGGCAGGCAGGGTGCTGGAGGCTCTTGCTAGGGAAGGGATGGGGATGCAAAGGCCATGCTGGGGGTTACGACCACAGCACAGGGCACCCCAAACTGCCAGCAGCCACCAGCATGCCACACAGCAGCACAAGCCAGGCAGGGCTGCAGACCCTACAGGGAACCAGGGCACACACACAGTGCCAGCCCCAGCGATGCCAGCCCCGAGGGATCCCAGACCACCCTGCCCGGCCACCCTAAGGGGTAAACCCTGCACCCACACCCTCCAGACAGGGTCCTGCCATGCTGCAGCTCCCCAACCTCCCCATCTGGGTGCTTGAACACCCCCAAATTAAACTTTTGCCTCTCTTCTTTCCCCCTTACTTCCTTCCATCGCACGCTCCAGTCTCTACACTGAACTGGGAGAGCTGAGCCCAGCCCTTTCAGCAATTATACTAACGAGGGCTGGTTGCAATTGCTCACACTTGGGGCACGGGGCCAGGGCAGAGGCACCAGCTCGGGGGCTCTGGGTCAGCCTGGCCTGTGAAAGGCCCTGGCTCCCTGCCTGGGGGCTCTGCTCCCGTCCCAGGGCCCAGACCCTCTGCCACAGACTGTCCCCCTTGTCCCTGAGCCGGGCTGTTGCACATCACAGCTGTGGCACCGCGTGTCCCCTGCCCGCACGGCCCAGGTGCAAACGCAGCAGCAAGGGCAGGCATGCAGGAGGACAGACAGACACACAGACACACAGACTGGAAACACCTGGGCCGGAGCTCCGGTCTGCAGGTGCCCCCTGTGTCCCCCGCCGCAGCAAAGCAGACACGCCGTGCTGGGCACCGCAGCGTGCAGAGCGTGTCCCCGCTTCGTGCCAACGCCGCAGCCCATCGGGCAATAACAAACGCATCCGGACAGCAGAGCCCCGGCTCCAGCCCCGGCTGCGGGTGGCATCGCCATGGCCCGGCAGGGAGCTGGTGGCCGGGCTGTGAGCCCCATCTGTTCCCGCAGCCCCGGGCTGGTGGCTCTGAGCCTCCTGCGCCAGCCTCAGACCCTGCTGGGCAAGCACAGCCAGGGAAGAGCTCTCCTCCTCCAAGTCCCCCTGCTGTCCCCTCCCTCTGTCCCCCTGGCTCCTCAGGGTGATGTCAGGGTGCAGGTAGGGAGCACGGAGCCCAGGGCAGGTGAATGCACCCATTGCACAGTCCCTGCAGCAGTGACAGCAGCCGCCCTGGGAGCTCTGCCCTGGGCGAGGGGGACAGGGTGGGATGGGGACAGCAGGGTGCAGCTGACGGCCAGGAGCCTCCCCAGGCAGAGCAGCTCACGCTGGCAGAGCAGAGCAGAAGACCTGCGCAGAGGCAGAGCCTTTGGGACTTTTCTAACATGCCAAGAGCGATCCAAACCCCCCTGGGCAGGAGAGAGGGCACACAGGACCCCCCAGCTATTGCTCGTAGTGTTTCTGGGACACATCTCTGCTGCAGGTGGGGACAGGTAGCAGAGTGAGCAAGTGGTGCCCACAGGACTCCCCTCCCCTCACCGGGGAGCAGGGCTCCCCCAGTAACTGCAGACAAGGTTTGGTGTTTGTTAGGCGATGCCTGATGAGCCCAGGGACGGCTGAACTCCGCTGCAGGGCTCTGGACCCCTCTAAGGGTGCTTTGGCCAGTCCTCATTTGGACCTCGGAGACTTCACTGCTTAGGATGGTTTTTGGGTGGTCCCTGGGTTTCTGCAACAGATCTGAACCCAAAGCAGCTCAAAGGCTGAACCCAGAGTTTGCATCTAAATCAACCTCTCCTGAGCACAGCCAGCTTTACAAGAGGACAGATACATTACAATAAAACCATTTACAACTCATTGAAACGTGCTGTTCTGGAGACAAAACGTACCTAACTTTGAAAAGGTTTTGCAAGCCAAAATCCGGCAAAGATCAAAAGCGTGCCTTTTCCTGCCTTAGCAATGATCCTTAATACAAGGGACACTCACAGCACAGGACAAATTCCCGCATCCCCCACCCTCAGGAGCTCTCGTTCCCTGGGGAACGCTGCAGCAGCAGGAGCTGCCCCACTTACACCTAAACGCTCATCTCATCACTTAACCACAGGAGATTGAATCACCCTCATTTATCCTGGTAATAGAGGGCACTTTGCCTGTGCTGGCTGGGTCATCTCTTGTTAAAGCCCATCTACCAAAAGCCATTCCTGGCCCTCTCGCCCTACGCCCGGAGTCCTGCCGGAGCTGCCTCCTCCAAACGATGCTGCTCCACAGTCAGTGCTGGGGCGGAGGGTGCTGGACCAGGCAGCACCTCCTCTCCCAGAGGCTCAGGAGGACTCAGAACCTCTCTGTAGCTCTTTACCTCTGCCTCCACGATGACGGATCGCTCCCAGCTCCCAGGGGCTCCAGAGGCAAGGGCTAATGCACGTGTTTTCCAGTGTGCCCTGGAAGTATTAATGACAGCATCCATTAGCAGGGACGACAGATCCCCTTTCAGTACAACAGAAGGCTCTGGAGTGACTGCCAAGTACCCTATGAATAGGGGAAAGAACAGGTCCCCGTGGGCTGTCTTTAATTAAGGATGGAGAGCAGGCCTAAATATCAGACGCAAAGCGCACGCCCACGCTTTGGAGAAGTTCAGAGTCAGATGCAGGATCCACGGCTCCGGGTCACGGCTTTAAGATGCCCCCAGGGTGCCAGCACAGCCCCAGGTGCGATCTCACAGCATCAGGCCCTCAGGCACCATTTGATCACAGCACTTAGGTGATAAGGCCATCAGGAACACGCAAAACCGTATCGGAGAGGATTATTTCATCCGGTCTCTAATTGCGAACAAATAGAGCATCAGCACTTGTAGAAATCACTCCGTTACTCTCGTAGGTGTTAGTTTGCTCTAGACCGTACCTGGAGCTCTCCCTGGAAAGAGGGAAGCTGCAGCGCCGGAGCCGGCAGCAGAACTGGGGATCAAACCTGTAGTTTACATCATAAATAATGAATCGCTAACTAATTAAATAATTCAAATCAGCTTAATTTTTGCAAGATATCAGCTTTGCTCGGCCGCAGGGAAGGGAGCCGAAGGGGAACGCTGGCAGAAGTATTCCCGCAGAAGGGAATTCCTGCAGAAGGGCATCGCAGCTCACCCTCCTCTCCCTCCTGATCTCGGCTCAGCCCTCGGGGCCGCTGCTTGTTTAGGCGAGACTATCCAGGCGAGGCAGGACGCGGTTTGTTCTCGCTCAAACGCAGCATCTCTAGTTCATAGAGTAGGAAGTGTAAAGTGCTGATAAAACCAGCAAGGCAGGAGCGGGGCAGGAGCAGCCCCGAGGAGCCTCCAGCCCCCCAGGAGGGAGGGCGGCCAACACTGCGCTCCCCGACCTCCTCACGCTGCCTGCCCCTTATTAAATATAACAAAATCCACCTTTCCTGCACTCTTTCCTATTTGTTTTAAAGTGAGAGGAAAAATGAATCAAAGAGAGCAAAGCTGCAGCCGGGCAGTGCCTTCGCAGGCAGCTCCCGGGGCGCAGGCAGAGGACTCAGCTCAGAAAACGGGGCTGGCAGTGGTGATTTAATTGATTTATCTTGCTTTAATTTGCTGCCACTGGGCGTAGGAACAGCTTCGATGCTCGCTGCCTTTCACAAACCCTGGGCATTGGAACACGCTGGTGAAGAAACCAAACTGCAGAGACTTGGAAAAGTCAAGTTATTAATTAGCGCAGCGCTGGCATTGCCTGCAAGCCCTCATTGCAGCGCTGCCTGCAAAACAGCCCGAGCTAAAAGCTGGTCCTTGTCCCAGAGTGCTTACGGCGTGAGCGCAGGGCACATGAGAGAGAAGCGGGCAGAGGGTGAAGGAGGGGAACAATGAGGCAGTGTTAGCTGAAAGGCCGTGGGTTCAGGACACCATTTGGGGCATGATTCTCGTTGACATCAAGCGATTTCATGTGACTGACTCACTTCAGGGCTGCAGGAACAAACTGCGTGGGGCAGCTCTCATGGAAATGCGTCTCACACCCCTCTCCATCCCTGAATTGCCTGGCTGTAACGCAGCTCGGCCCTCTCCTGCCGGGCGCTGCCGCTTCTTCACGGCAGGGCTCCCTCCTGCCCCAACACAATTAAGCACCAGCCTTATTTAGGGGCTTGTCATATAAAATACATTTAACCAGGGCATGAGCTAGCTGGGCTCTGCTCTCAGCGCTGGGAACGAGCCCTCCAACACAAGCAAGGTAAAAACTGAGGAGGATTTGGGACGGGGTCTCCTCCCTTTCAAGTGTTGGCAGCAAAATCTCCTCTTTCGGGTGAGGACACAGAGGCCAGGTGCCTCTTCCACCCAGGCTGGCTCCCCAGGGGCAGGACGTGAAGCAAACACGGGATTGTCCCTGTTTGCTCAGGTGCCTTCCGAGGGCTGCTGGTAACGCGCAGGGCACGGGGTTTGTAACGTCGCGATGCGCAGGGGGCTGCATCCCGCGGGATGGAAAGCTAATCCCTGCTCGGAGGAGCTTAGGAGCAGCACTGCCTGCTCGGGCAGACAGATGGGCAGGGAGAGGAGGGGAAGCGGGACCAGCTGGAGCAGGGGGATAAGCAGCACTCGCAGCCCACGAGCAGCCCGGCTCTTGGCAGAGCCTTCAGCAGCAGCTCACCGGGGTGCGCGTTCGGGAGGGCACTGGGGAACACAAGGCTCTGCCGGGCCGTGGGGCTCCTCGGTGCATTATTTCTAAAGCATTTGTTAACAAAAAGGGAAAAAAACCCCAGCTCAATATCCCCACCGGAGTGACAAGGACAGAGGTGCGTGTGCTGAAGGTGGTCCCCCGGTGGGTTTAGCCAGGAGAGCGCAGGGACCAGGGTCTGCACAAACAGCTCGGGGTTTTCTTTGGGTTTTGTTCTTTTTGAGAGGTCTTGGGAGGACAGGAGTCTGCAGAGGGGACTGGCAATCACTGCTCCCCCTACTACTGTGTCTCAGGGCATCAGGAAATGCCTTGGCGCTCCGTTACCTCTTGATTAACTACTCAAATGCATTGAACTTAGAGGAAAAGCAGGAGATGACCCAGCCCTGTGCAGCCACGCCGTGCCGCTGGGTGACGAGCTGGGTCCCCCCAACCTCTCCAGAACAAGAGACATGGGGCTGGCACGGCACCCAAAAGCAGTCACTCCCCCTGCCTGAAGAGTTTCAATTAAAGATGCCTTTTTCACAAAATAACAAGAAGAAATTATTTCTTCCTCCTCCTCCCCCTACCAATATCCTGTGTGCTTCTGGCTTTGCAATTTTAATAAAATATGCTAGGAAGGAAGCATTATTTTTGGAGAATAGCAGATAGTAAGGGAGGAGGAACGACAATTTCCCCACCACATCTGTCATGCCAGAATGAACAAGAGCTCCTTCAAACCCCTGCGTGTTCCTCACCGGGCAGCTGGATGTTTGCTCCCGAGTGACTCTCACCCCGGGCCCGTGGCCAGCGGGGACACGCAGCTGGACGCCGGACCCTCGAGCAGAGCCACAGCACCGCTGCAGATAACGCCTGTCTGTGTCCCGCAGGGCTGCTGCCCCCACTCGCCGCAGAGGCTCCGCCGCGGACGCTGTGACCCGGCCAGAGGCGCAGGATGGGAGGCACTGGACTTGTCCGCACATCCCTGGCTGTCGTCACCTTTCTGGGTAAGAGCAGCCCCTCGCCCAGGGGGTTCTGTGGGAGAGCCCAGAGGGGCTGTCGGAGGTGCCCAGCGGGATGTTGCCCGGGGCTTTTGCAGCTGCAGCGATGCTGCAGCCCGATTCTCCCGTGTGGTTTATGCAACCAGGGGATGTGTCTGTGCTATGGCCAACCTCAACGCTCAAAAAAGAGGACAGGAATGGTTGACACACAAGCCTCCCCCTTTCTAAATCCAAATTGAGGTGAAATGCAGGAGCTGCAGATCCTCAGGCAAAGCCCTGGCAGGAGCAGTGCCCCTCCTCAGCCCGTGATGCTCAGGCTTGTCCTGGCCTCGGCGCAAGGAGGAATTCCCTCCTGCCAGCACCACTCGCCCATGGCGAAGCCGCTTCGCCTCCCAGTTTTTCTAGGGATGCCTTTTCGGCCCTACCCTGACTGCAAAGATTCCCCCATTCATCAGGGACCATTTCTGGATCTCGGGGAGTCTCAGGCTGTGCTCTGAAGGTCCCTTTTCAGCAGGGAGACATTTCATTTCAGACAACTGAGAATTAGATAATGTCTTCAAGCTAATTCATCATCCCAGGCAGAGACTGCTCGCCTGTCCTTATAAATCTCTAATTACCTTTTAATGTTCTCTGGATCCCCGAGGAGGCAGAGAGAGGGGTGGCTGCCCTAGATTGGGAGGCAATTAGCCTGTTTGGAAATTGCTCTAACCCAAATCTGGTAGAGGCAGCAAGATGGAGTTGGACTCTCCCATTAACCAGCTGGGTTTGTGCAACTTGCTTCCCATCCCAGCTGAGCCCACAAAAAATGACTCCCTGTAAAGCCTGGGAGGGTTATTTTCTCTTGACCTTTGGCTGTTGACGCAATGGATCTCAGGAGCCAGCTGGGACAGAGAGAAACCCTCACTGGGAACACGAGTGAGGGACCAGGGATGAAATCATGCCGGGTACAGATGAGGCTCAAGGAAACACCCCGGAGCGGGTGAAGACCCAAAGCCTCCAGGTCTGGGCTGTCAGCTCCAGCCCTGGGCAGCTGGGTTGGTAACACCACCCCTCCCTCTGCCGTACCCAGCCCTACCGAAAGGTTTAAAGCTTACGGAGCGCACAGAGACGACTCTCTAATGAACAAGGCTGTCGGGAAAGTTTAAAAATCTCTCTGGTCTTTCTTCATTCAGTAAAAGCCATAGAAAATCTTGACATCTAAGGCTAGCCAAAGCACTGTCCCTTTGTTCCTCAGAAAGCTTCTCGTTAAAAATAAACCTCTGTTCCTCAGAGAGCTGCTCTTTAAAAATAACCACTTTGATTTTGTGCACATGTGTGCGTTCAGATTGCCTATAAAACCAATTAATTGCCCAGCTCCCTCATGTGTCAAGGCTTCAGGCTGCGGTCAGTGCTCCGGAGCTACGGCTGTGCTGCCCGTGCTCAATAAAAGGATTGCTGCTGATGTCCTCGTAAACCGGAATACATCTTGGAAAATGTTCAACTGAGACATTTGTCATTTCCTGGTTTCCAAAGCTAGTGCAGAGCTCAGCACAAAGGGAAAGCGTTCAGCCTCCCGGACACCTGGGCTTCCCAGGTCTGACTTTCAGCATATTGCAAATACTCAGAATAATATAAAAGCCAGAAATGGGCCAGGGAGGCACTGGCAGTCACCTCCCTGCTCACTGCAGTGGCAAGGGAGATAAGGTTTGAATTTTGTCTATTCCAGCAATATCTGGTATGAAGTTTGGGATTTTTTTATACGCACAGAGACTGCTATGTCCTTTATGATACAGTATTTTTTCTCTCCCAAACAGCAGCACAAGTCACTCTTGGAGCGCTATGGGAAACCTTCAAGCGTTTCTCCATCTGTTTTTCCAAATCTCAATTTTCAGATGTTCCCCTTTCACCTATTCCTATTTATTTTGGTGTTAATATTTATTTTTCCTAATGATGAATGTTGTTCTAGAGAGGCGTAGCAGCATATTTACCCTAACTTCTGCTCTCCTAGCTGGATTTTAACACAGAAAGTAGGGCTGCATAAGGCATGCCCAATTCTGAGCAGGTCACTCTGCTTCTTGCAGAAATCTTGAGAAAACACAAAACCTTTATTTTGTGTTTTCTCCTCCTCGCTATCCAAATGACAGAGCCCAAGGAAGGTACCTGCTTCGGTAACATTAAAAATGAGAGCTCTGGGGTGACAGAAGTAGCCCAGGAGATCAGTCTCAGAGGTACTGAGATCTACCACTCTGCTTTGCTCTCAGTTCTTAGTTCTAACCATATCCTGACCTTGTAACTGTTTAATTATTACTTTAACCATTGTTTTGCTTAATGAGTGAGATCCAGGCATTTCACCCCCAACCAACCAGACACCTTGGAACTGCAGATAAAAACTCATCTGAACTTCTGGCATTGATTACACTTGAGAAAATCATGCCTGACAGTTGTAGTCCATACCCTTGGCAGAGAAAAAGGGACAGCAGCGGACAGCAACGGGGTGCAGACTCTGGGTGGAATCAGAACGGATGATTAGTGTAATTTGGCTTGATTGGGAAAGAACATCCCATGAGAAAAGGCATGCGAGTGTTAATAATATCTACTTCATAGGCTAAATAAATAGAAATTATTTACCATATGCTACCTGCTAATCTCAAAATGTAAAGCTGTTAAACCTTAATCCATTCACTACCATCTATGAGAACACAACTAATACACTACTTTCTTATTAATTCTCCATTAACTCGTGATTATTTTACCTGCTGGTCAGCAGAGTTACTTCCAGCTGAGACTGGCTCAGCACAGCCACCACTGACCCAACTGAGAGAAGATTCCCAGCTCACACAAGCTTTTTCTTTGTGAATATAACTATTCTAGAAGGAAAACGCTGATTTGGAAGGGATACAACCCTCAAAATGCTGCTTTTTTCTTATTCCAACGTATTAGACGCAGGCTACAGTCCCTCTCCCCTGCGTGACACCAGGGACCATCAGGCTCCTGCCTGCACGTGGCTCCCTCGCAGCAGCACATCCCCGCTGCCGGAGCCGAGGGCCGGGGTAATTGGCTGATGCTGGGACACAAGGAGCAGCCGACAGCTGCTCTGAACCCACTGAGCCAATTAGTGGAGCCTCTCTCCTGTCTCACCCTCATCTCCACACGCAAGAGCAGCCGGAACATGAGACGAACCCCAGGAGCTACAGGTAAAGGGCTGCTTCCCCCGCGCCCAGGCGAGCTGAGCTGGCCATTCCCTGCTGGAAGTTACTCTTGCATAAAACATCACACTTACTGCAGTCGCTCAATTTAACTAGCGACCATGCTGTGTACCGTAGGGAAGGAAACAGATTGCTGGTCGGCATGGCAGTTTTAAGACAGTTATTAATTCAATTACAAAGCATGGAAGGATCCTGGGGCCAGCGAAGCATCTCCAAGCCGATCACTGCAGAGGCAGAGAGGGGCTGTGCTGGGAGCACGCTGCCTTGAGGTGGCTCCGTCCCTGCTTAGGGACAGGCACTTCTCAGGGTGCCAGGGAGAGAACAGACTTGCTGGTGATCATTATCTCACTGGCCACTTCTGCAGGTAAGAGATTTCCAGGCAGCTTCTGCTTTGTTCTTACTTGCACTGCCATTTCCACAAAGCCTGTGTGGAAGGGGGGCTGCCAGCATTTGCCATTTATCTGAGACAGAGTCACTCACTGCGGACAGCTGGCACTTTCCAGTGAAACATCATCGCCACTTACATTCCTCTTGTGCCTATGCCTGAGCCATACTCATGAAAGCAAGATCAGAATCAAACCCATGTCTGAACACTACAGAGGAAGCTTCAAGCTCATCCTGTTAATTCACAAGTAGAACTGATACCCACAGCATTGGTTTGCACACCAGAAAACAGCAGGTTTGAGTCGTCAAGAGCTGATGATGTTGCAGACACAGGGATGGAGGGGATCTGCCAGGCGTGTGCGGGGAGGCAGTGGCAGAGCTGAGAACTTACTGCAAAGATCCAGGTTCTCCTCTGTCCAAACTCATCCTGGAGAGGACTTAGGAGGAACCAACCAGCCAAAGTTTGTACAGACAGGAGGTACCACCATGATTTACACGTTGCTCCTTCTCTTATTCTGGATGCTGTTCTGACACTGCCAGGGACACCCTACAAAACTAAAAATGAGAATTTTTAGAAAAAGCTAAATTGAGCTGAGCAGGTTTTCCCTCTCTTACAGTTTGGTGCCAAGCACAGAGTAGCACAAGGAACTACGGGCCAGTGTTTGAAGAGCAGCCTGTCCACACCCTCTTCCCTGAAGGCTCAGCAGAAGAGAAAGTCACGCTGGCTTGCCGAGCAAGAGCCAGTCCTCCTGCGACCTACAGGTGAGCTCACCTGCTCGCTCTCTGAACCAGGACTGGGACACAACCATCAAGAATTTTGCTTTCTGTTGTCCACTTTTATATAAAGAAAATCACTGACATGGGAATCAGCCTCCTCGTCCACACGTGTTGTGCCATCCCTCCCAGGTCACAGACCAGACAGAAATCTAACTCAAACCCCAACACACCACAAAACAAACAAGCACAGCCTCCAACGAGGCACCATGAGTGTTGCAATGAGTATTTACCCCTCTCACACTTTACACTTGCTCTTGGCAGGTGGAAGATGAATGGCACAGAGATAAAGATGGAGCCAGATTCCCGTTACAGGCTGGTCGCAGGCGACCTAGTGATAAGCAACCCGGTGAAAGCCAAGGATGCTGGCTCCTACCAATGCGTGGCATCGAATTCCAGGGGCACGGTGGTCAGCAGGGAAGCCTCCCTCCGCTTTGGCTGTAAGTTTGTCTTCACAAGGTAAATGAAAATCAGCCATAGTTACGCTGGGGGTAAGCTGAGCTCCCCTGCTCGCATTAGTAACGGTTGGAGAGAAGCTCTCCTGTGCACAGCACCCAACATCACCACTTGAGAAATCCCCTGGCACTTTCCATTAACATGGAGGTGCGGTAGAAATGTGATGCACTACAGAGAAAGTCAGTAATATTTTTGGATCTCCCTCTGTACAATCACCAAAAAGACCAGCCTGGGGAGGGGGAGGTAAAATACAGTAATTCCTCCAGCTGTTTTCTTCGTCCACGGACAGGTTTCACTTTGCATGTTTAGTTTTGCAGGAATTCTCTGCAGAAGAGCGAGACCCTGTGAAGATTACAGAAGGCTGGGGAGTGATGTTCGCCTGCAGCCCTCCTCCCCATTACCCAGGTAAGGGTCACTGCTGGCAGGGATTGGCAGCACTGCTGGTGCCAGGCAGAGAGATGCAACAGAGCAAGGGACTCCCAGCATGTGAAGCACTCTTGGCTTTTCGTTGGGAATTTTAAGGAAACAAATTTAATTCAGATTCTGTAAAGCAATAAAACAGAGGTAGGACTTAGCACGTGAAGAAAACAAGTACCATCCAAGGACCAACTTCAGCTTAGACTGGTCTGGAAAGGGGCCTGCGGGGTTTAGTCCCACCTGGGAGGTCACAGGCAACTTGTACAGTTTGTTCCTTTTTCTTTTCCCCACAGGCTTGTCCTACCGATGGCTCCTGAACGAGTTTCCCAATTTCATCCCAGCCGATGGAAGGCGTTTCGTCTCTCAGACCACAGGAAACCTTTACATTGCCAAGACAGAGGCTTCCGACCTGGGGAACTATTCATGCTTTGCCACCAGCCACATCGACTTCATCACCAAGAGCGTTTTCAGCAAGTTCTCCCGGCTCAGCCTCGCTGCAGAGGGTCAGTGCTCTTGGGCTGTCATAAGGAGACTGGGCAAAATGCAAAATTAACAGCCCACCCCAAAGCACTCGGGCTCCACAGGGCTCCATCAGCACACAAATCACCCCCCAGCCTCGCAGGGGAGCTTAAGAGCTTACAAAAATATTAACTGGCCAGAACCTGGGGGAAGCAGCCCTCTCTCCAGGCTTCACTGATTGTGCAGCTACAAACCCCATCCCTGGAGTTTGTTTGTAAAAAAGAAATGGCAGAAGGTGCAGCCTGTGCAGGCTCACACACCCCTGAAACTACTCCCCTCTGCCCTCGGTGACCTTGCGGAGGTGCAGCTAAAGATGCTTCCTGGGCAGGGCAAAGGGAGTTAAGCAGGTAGGAAATTAAGGAGAAATAGTCCTGAGATGTTGTAAAGAGGTTTTTAGCTACTTTAGCAAGAGCTGTTTTAAGAGGAAAATGAAACTTAGCCTTTGCTGCCTGTAAATTATCCAAACGCACGAGGATTTTCCAAAATAGTGTAACCTTGCGGGTACCTCTGCCCTTCAAGACCTCCCGTGTGCCATTTTGAAGTCATCCAGAACTCCTCAACAGTGCTTTCCTTTTAACAGATGCCAGGCAGTATGCACCCAGCATAAAAGCCAGGTTTCCTGCAGACACCTACGCTCTGGCTGGGCAGATGGTGACTTTGGAGTGTTTTGCCTTTGGAAAGTGAGTGCAGCGTCCGTGTCGCTCAGGCTCGGGGTGGGGAGGGCATCGCAGAACCTGCAGCTTTCACAAGCCCTCTCTTCAACGAGTCTCTTGTAGACCAGAGATGGAGGGGGAACAGGAGGAGGGAGGAACTGGCTAAAGCCATCTGTCCTGCTGGCCAAGGCCCAGCTGGGATGGGACCTGGGTGGCTAAGTGGGGACTGAGTTACACTGCCTTGTAACGCAGCATGGGGTACCGAGAGCTGGCCTTCACCACACTTATTTTTCCACAGCCCCGTTCCTCGAATAAAGTGGAGGAAGCTGGATGGCTCTCAGTCCTCCAAGTGGATCGGCAGCGAGCCCCTCCTGCAGATCCAGGATGTTGGCTTTAAGGATGAAGGCACTTACGAGTGCGAGGCTGAAAACATCAAAGGGAGAGACACCTACCAGGGCCGCATCATCATCCAAGGTAACACATTTAAACACGTGCCTTTCCCAAGCACAGCAAGATGCCCCAGGCAATGGACTGAGCCTTTGGGAGCGAAACCACCACTTCTGATCCTACCTTGTATCAGCCCCAATTAGACCTATTGCAAAGCCCTAATAAAGACCTGCAGACATTACTGGTATCTTTCCTCGGTGGATACGTTTAGGCTATGGCAAGTAGAGAGACACCTCCTAACTTGCTTTGAAATAATTCTAGCAAAAATGAGGTAGCCAGGGAAGGGAGCATAGTAGTAAAAACCACACTTGGCTCTCAACCAAGATCCTCTCCAAGCCTGGAATACTTCCACAAGGGTTAACGCTTGGAGCTAGTAACCAGATCTAGTCAAGTTACAAAACTTAACCTGGTTATCTTAGTCTGAATCCAGCCTTTCCTGAAGTTCAGGAATGACTGCATTTACTCTTAAGAAGAGAAACCATAACGTTCTTCCTCAGATGTGGGTTCTGCTGTAATTTTGTGCAGTCCACATGCACAGCTGCAGCCAGACCCATCAAGGACTCAGCCTTGCATCACTGCACAAAAGGCGAAGGCTGTTACTATGGTGAAACACGCTGTGGTAAATAAATCTGCCAGCAGAGATGACACAATGAGCATCCTTCTGCCTGCCTGGCATGACAAACCTCTCATCTGATCTTCTTGGCTCTGCCACCTCTCTTGCTCCTTTGCAGCTCAGCCAGAGTGGCTGGACGTGATCGAAGACACAGAAGCCGACATCGGGTCCGACCTGCGCTGGAGCTGCGTGGCTGCTGGCAAACCCCGGCCCACAGTCCGATGGCTTCGGGACGGGCAGCCGCTGACCTCCCAGGTACCACCGTGCACGTCTGACAGCGAGAGCAGCTCAGCCAGTGCACACCACAACTTGCAGTACTGAACCTGCTACTCCAGACTTAGACCCTCTACTGCCTCGCTGCAAATGCATCTCAACCCCCTTTTATCACCCCGCATCCCTATTCCATGTGCCCCCATGAGGCTGCAGAGCAATGCCACAGTCCTTACCGACAGCAAGTTCCTTCTCCCGTCACTGCCATCCCAGCCACTGCTTCATGCAACTACAGGAGCTCACAGCCAGTTATCAGGGCGGATAAATAGCACCTCGTATCTGTCTTTGTATGACCTGCACGTTGCTGCTCAGGCACTCAGAAGTCTCAGCGAACAGAGCACAGTGATGTGGGGTAGTGACTGGACACACAGAAAAAAACAGCCTGTGTTTTCTCCCATGGAAAACCAGGCTGGCTTCAAACTGACTTAAATCTGTAATGAAACTCAACCCTGAACACACGAGGCTTGAGTTCCATTTCTGTTTTTCTCATCTAATGGGTTCATCCTCTTGTTTGCACAGAACCGCATCGAAGTGAGCGGTGGAGAGCTGAGATTTTCCAAGCTAGTCCTGGAGGACTCTGGCATGTATCAGTGTGTGGCTGAGAACAAGCATGGCACAGTATATGCAAGTGCTGAATTAACAGTGCAAGGTAATTTCTCGTTTCCCAGTGCTCTGGGTTTCAATGGGCCACTGAAGCATTTTAGATCTCTTCCTAATATCCTATGCTTGCAATCTCCGAGTAAGATAAGAGCAGACAAAAACTGCTTCACTCACCATTGAAATATAGTTACTGATTCAACAAGACACTCTACAACCCTTTAAAATTGAAATCTTGTGTAAATTCAGTAATGCTGAAGGAGAACAAGGACATCTGTTTAGCTACAGAAAGTGTACAGGACAGACAGCAGCACAAGCTCTCTGCCACTACACAGCCTTCCTCTTTTTTGGAGGAAAGAGGTCAAAGAAAAGAGTTCAGTATCCATTCAGCCAGCTTCGATGGTGACTGGAACTGGACTGATGCCAAACTTGTTCCTCATTAGTCTAAAAGCTTATCTCCTTGTGGTCAGTAGATGCCAGAGATAAATTAAATGCCCTAAGCATCAATTGTTCAACATTAACACACTGCAATGCATAAGGGCAACAGATAAAACCCAATTCTATCTCTGCAATTCCAGGAGGAGTTTCAGGCAAGCTGGATGTCTGCATTGGTGACTTTGATCAGGATACTGAAAAGAATATCCTCTACATTTTCAAAAGCAGCTGTTCTTGTGTCTCTCAAAGACCTTGCACTTGTTAGGGTCATATCCCATCGCTACGTACGACACGTGTGTCACATAACAGCTGCCTTGGCAGGCATTAGAAACCACGCAGCAGCAGAGGAATCGCTCCATCTTGCTCACCAGATATTGCCATGCTTCTGTTACCAAGTCATCTAACAAAATACCTAGTTAGGTGGCAGGTAAAATGCTCACATAGCAGGTTTTCTAATCACTCCTTAATCCTCTTTTTTTCCCCTGTAGCCTTAGCACCAGATTTTAGACAAAACCCAGTGAAGCGACTGATACCTGCAGCCCGAAGTGGGAAGGTCATCATCCCCTGCCAACCAAGGGCAGCACCAAAAGCCACTGTGCTCTGGACCAAAGGGACTGAACTTCTGATCAACAGCAGCAGGTAGCAGCACAGAGTCAGCTTCTACCTAGAAACCATAGCTAAAATCACTTTTTTTTTTCTTGCCAGAAGACTGGACTTGATGACCCAAGTGTGCTGCTACATCCCTGAACATAAGCACTTTGTTACTCCTCTAGTTTCTTCTTTAGAAAACTCCTACATAGTATTTTGCAGTCGTGTCTTTATCACCAATTTCTCTAAAATCAGCAACTGCTGGAAATTGTCAGGCGTACAGAGTGAACAGACATTTTAACCTTCCTCTTGTATGGTTCTTCTTCCTTTCCAGAGTGACTATTACCACAGATGGCACCTTGATCCTCCAGAATATCAGCAAATCTGATGAGGGAAAGTATACCTGCTTTGCTGAGAATTTCATGGGCAAAGCCAACAGCACTGGAATCCTCTCTGTTCGAGGTAGAGGTGTTTGCGTTGATTTGGGGTCAATCAAGCAAGAAACATCTAAGAATGCCCTGATGTGATATTTCTCCTCTCATACTCCCCAAAAGCAATGCAGAACTCAGGGAATCGGAGACGTTTCAGCCTGTGGAGCAGCAAACCTTCTGCCTGACCCACCATATCATACCTACCAACAACTGGTTCTTGAGAAAAGCATTTCCATTTTCTAATCACTGTAATCCCTCACCTTCCTCCTGTAAAACCACAGCGGTTAAAGAGGGATGACAAGGTTGAAAGCATTAGTTGTCTGGATGCCCTGCAGCATTAATATACGTCTGGTACATGGACATTTGCAGCTAACAGCCCTCCCTGCTCTTTCTCTGCAGATGCCACCAAGATCACATTGGCACCATCAAGTGCTGATATCAACGTAGGTGAAAACCTTACTCTGCAATGTCACGCGTCCCACGATCCAACCATGGACCTAACCTTCACCTGGTCACTAGACGATTTCCCCATTGACTTTGACAAGTCTGAGGGGCACTACCGGCGAGCCAGTGCGGTGAGTAGAAAAGGCAATCTTGTACCATCAAAAAGGATAAAAAACTAATAACAGCCTCTTTGTTTGCATGTTGAATGCTGGATTGTGATCAGGTGCGTTCAAATGTTCTCCCCACTGTCTTTCCTCTTCCCCATGCAGAAGGAAGCTATTGGGGACCTCAGCATCTTCAACACGCAGCTGAAGCACTCGGGGCGGTACACATGTACAGCCCAGACAGTTGTGGACAGTGCTTCCGAGTCAGCCACGCTGACTGTCAGAGGTAATTTCTCTGCCGTAGGGTCCCCTGCTCCTTACAAGCCCAAAGTAACAGCATGGTCCTTGAAAGGGATCGGCTCGCTCTTGCCTTGCGACCACCTCACCCTCCAACATCTGAACTGGATGGAGTAGGCTTTTCTGGAGGCCAAAACTGGAGGTGAGGCTTCCTAGCCTCCAGAAAAGAAAAGGCCTGATTTTAATTTTTGACTTGCACAAGATGAAGAGCAATAAGCCTCCAAATGTTTCATCTTAGTAACATGTCTGTCTGTCTCCCATCACCCCAGGACCTCCAGGCCCCCCCGGGGGTGTGGTGGTGAGAGACATCACCGACACCACCGTCCAGCTGAGCTGGAGCCGCGGCTTTGACAACCACAGCCCTATCGCCAGGTACATCATCGAGGCGCGGACCCTCCTCTCCAGCAAATGGAAGCAAATGCGTACCAGTAAGTGTCTTGATGGCAGCAGTGGTGGCATGGCCTGTGCTGGCTGTGGGGCACCAGCTTGCTGACAGGCTCTTGCTCTGTGTTTGTACACTGGCCACCACTCACTCTATTTGTTCTCCTCTCGTGTTATTGGATTATATAGATCCCATAAATATTGAAGGCAATGCAGAGACAGCCCAGGTGGTGAACCTCATTCCTTGGATGGATTATGAGTTTCGGGTCTTAGCGAGTAACATTCTTGGAGTTGGGGAGCCAAGTTTACCCTCCAGCAAAATCCGTACCAAAGAAGCAGGTACGTGGAGATACGCTCAGAGGTAGAAAGGGGAATCAGAGGTACCTGTCCCTACGTGCTGAAGAGGGAAGGCTGGCTTGCAGCATGCCTTGGTCCCTAACAATTAGTCATCTCCTCGAGCGCTCCTTTTTGCCCATTTACACGTCAAAGACAAAGCAGTACTGGAGCTAGCAGCTAACTTCATCAGCACTAGATGCAATATATTAAACCATTATAAATCCTAGCTTCAAATCCCGTACCTTCCGGGCAGTAATGCTTAGAAAGGGGAAAGAGCCCTATTATATCACAGCGCACAACTCTGCAAAGACAAGGTAAATTTCCCAGCAAATGGCTGTGAACGTTCATTCTGTCTTCTGCTGCTTGAATGTGCAAGCAGAAGGGATGTAAGAACAGCAGGAGAACTGCTCTCAACATACCAAATGCCTATTAACTCCTTTCCAATAAAAGCTCTTCTCCATATCGCTGCTTTTGAGCTTGATTCTTGTCCCCTCGGAGACATGCTGCCTCCAAATAAGCTCGTCAGGCACTAGCCAGTAATCTAGACCTGATTTTCACAAACATCTGAAATATTCACGGCTGAAAATATAAAGACGAGCACTTTCATACGAGTTGTCAAAGCCTGGCTACTCCCAGACCGCGCGGCGTCTGTGCTCATCTTCCTCACTATTGTTTCCTTAACCCAACCTGTGCTGTCTGCTTTTGTTGGGGGACCCGACAGCTCCTACTGTGGCACCATCTGGGCTCAGCGGAGGCGGAGGGGCTCCCAACGAGCTGATCATCAACTGGACGGTAAGTCAGTGGCGCGGCACCAGCCGTGGATGCTGGGAGAGGGCCAGGGGGAGGAGCACATGCCGTTTCTTTTGGGAAACGAGTGCATCAATTACCATTCTGATCTGTAGTTGAGCCAACCGCTGTGCTTAGTTCAAAGTCTTGCTCATTTGAACCGACCAAGGCTCCTCTCTCTTTCTGCCCCCATCACAGCCAACGCTGCGGGACTACCAGAACGGAGATGGCTTTGGCTACATCTTGTCGTTTCGCAAGAAAGGCACCCAGGGGTGGCTGACAGCAAGGGTGCCACACGCAGAATCGCTGCACTACGTCTACCGCAACGAGAGCATTGGTCCCTACACCCCCTTCGAAGTGAAGATCAAGGCATACAACAGGAAAGGAGAGGGGCCGGAGAGCCTCACTGCCATCGTGTACTCTGCAGAAGAAGGTAAAGGGGGACTGTGGTGACCCTGAATTCACCGTGCTTTGTCCAGCCCATGTGTCCTCAACCAGCTCCCTGCAGAGCTGTGTCTGTCTGGGAGCTCAGCGATGGGAGAGGTTTCGTTTACTCAGAGCAGCTGACAGTGATTTCAGCATAACATTTATCTTCTACCTCCAATACACAGGCAGATGTTGCCCTAAGCCCAGCCGTGACCGTACACCCAGAGCTTCAGAGCAGACACAGATCCTCACGGCACACAGCTGTGGCCCTGCTTGTCCTACTAAGTCCCCAAATCCCTTCCCCTTGCTTTGCTCCGCACACATAGTACCAGCTGTCTGGCTGCACAGTACTGGTGCTGCAGGAGAGCCCTTCATTTCAGTACAGTGATTATGCTGCCCAGAGCGAGAAAAAGGATTTTATTCCCTTTTGTTGTCTTTTTCAGAACCGAAAGTGGCTCCTTTCAGAGTTAAGGCCAAGGCAGTTCTGTCCTCAGAAATGGATGTGTCCTGGGAGCCCGTTGAGCAAGGAGACATGACTGGAGTGCTTTTGGGCTACGAGGTACGAGCCTGCAATGGGAATGAGAGACACTGAAACTGAGACTGGAGAGCCCAGAAAGAAAACTCCCCCAGGCTAAGGGAGGTGAAAGGAAACAGCATTTTGTTTCCAAAGGTGGAGGATAATTAATGGTCAGCACAAGGCTCTGAGAAACATCCATTTTTTTTCTGCTTGCCTTTCCAGCAAGGAAACAGGCTGTAACAGGTTTCCAGCAAGGAAACAGGTTTCCACACAGGCTGTAACCTTATTCCTGGGGCACATACTAAGCAAAATGCATAGAAACAAATACGAAAGAGTCTCAGTGCCGGCTGTGGATGGACTGAGTCTGGTGTCTGTAGATGCCTCTATCCTTACTAAACCCCTCATCCCCTTTTCTATTCAGATCCGGTACTGGAAGGATGGTGATAAAGAGGAGGCAGCTGACAGAGTGAGGACAGCGGGGCTGGTCACATCGGCTCATGTAACAGGCCTAAACCCCAACACGAAATACCACGTGTCAGTCCGAGCTTACAACCGGGCTGGAACCGGCCCCCCCAGTGCCTCTACCAACCTCACGACGACCAAGCCACGTGAGTGAGCCCTGACCACCTGCGTTTTGCACATTGTATTCCCTGGGGCTGCTGCTTCCTCCAGAGGATCCCCAATGACCAGCTAACTGATCAGCTGTTTTACCTTGGTGCTCCAAGGCTGTTTTAAGAAGTCCATAAAACAGTTCCCTGCATTTCCTCAGATTGGTCCTGTGGTCTGTGTGTCATTTATCTGAGAAGATCTGTGCTCAGAGTAATGTTTGCTGGGACACTTCCCTTTAAACCAACCATAGTGGTGCCATCAGCCCTGTCAACTAGTCATAACCAGCACAACCTTCTCATCGGTCCCCGACTTACTGAATCTCTGTCTTGTTTTGTATCTCTTAGCACCAAAGAGGCCACCTGGCAACATCTCCTGGACTTTTTCTGGGTCTACAGTCAGCATCAAGTGGGACCCAGTGGTGGCGAAGGCAGAGGAGTCTGCAGTTACGGGGTACAAGGTACAGGCAGCACGCAGTTGGCCTTCTCTTACAAGTGACCCTAAGGAAATCACGGTGAACATAAAACTCAAACTTGCCTCTTCCAACAGATGCTTTACAGGCAGGATTCCCACTCTGCTCCCACACTATACCTGGCCAGCAAGAGCCGGATCGACATCCCTGTCCCTGAAGACTTCACTCACGCCTTCGTACAGATCAGGGTGACGGGTCCCGGGGGAGATGGAATCCCAGCAGAAGTTCACATCCTCCGAAATAGTGGTACGTACGCCCCTCTGACCGCCCTGAATGCCCAAATGCCCATTTACAGGGTGCTTCACAGAGCACTGGAAACGAGCTCAGAGAGAAGAGTTAACGTGCAGGACTACGCGCCTGTCATTTGCTACCACTGTTCTTTGATAAGTAAATGACTCAGTCACACCTCCTCCCCGCCTGGCCACAGCATGGCATAACAGCAATAAATGCTATTGTGTTTCAAAAGCCCACTCTCCCTTCCAGGAACGCTGGGGAACATCCTACCCCCGTGTTTTAGGTTGAGTCTCTGGAATTAGTCTTGTGGCATTCACTCAAGGATCTTCTGACATATTCCTCTCCAGCCCTCCATCAGCTGCCCTCTCCCCAGGCTCTGAGCAACCTTTCAGTCTAGTCTGAACCCAGCTTTATTTGCAGCTAAAGCTCTTGAGGCCCCACGCAAGCCCAACTGACATTCACTGACTGAAATCCTGACTCTGTTTGTGGGGCTCTGACACCAACTCTAGCAGGTTCCCTTGATTCAGGGTGTAAGTACTCAGGGCTCACCTCCAAATTCTTCTTTCAAACCTGGGAGATTCATCAGAGATAAATGCAATACGAGCACATAGAACCCCAGAATTAACATTTTACCAACCCTCCTGACTCTTTCCACAAGACACCAGGCTGTGCCTGTGCAACAAGATGGTTGTTCCTTCCCTGTTCCCTTTCTTTCAGGGACAAGTATGATGGTGGAAGATTCTGTGACGAGGCCAGTGCCACATGCTGTCATTATTACAACTAACTCTCTAGTCATGGTGGCCCTGATCAGCTACCTGGAGCTCTGACGATGGCCAGCGCAGCAGAGGACTCCCGGACACCCTTCCTCCCAAGCCAGTGGGCAACTACGTAATACTCGGCTGCTGCAACTTCAAGTTTGTACCACAGCAGCATTACAGAGAAAGGATTTGACAACATTGTTTTAAGGGAGGAAGAAACAGCTTTTCTTGTTGTTTTGGAAGAATATAAGCTTTCATACGAGACATGGGTCTTTAACCAATTAAAATTTTTTTAAAGAAACAAGTAAACGAAGAAGAACTATACATGAATTCTGACAGCCAACTGCCCCACACACTGTAACCAGTAGGTTTTCTGCCTTATGAAGCCATGTACTAAAATAACCAGACTGCTAAACTTGACTTCTTTTTTGTTTTAAATATGTACAGTGAATTTTGGGGGGGGGTAAGGGGAGGATGGGGACTGAGGATTTCACAGTGATCAGCGTGTTCCATACCAATCCCAGTCACAGCCATCTCTAACAAAGTATTGGACAGGATTTTTTTTTCCCCCCTCATTAATATGAGCCAAATTCTGCAGCAACCAGCCCAAGGAGATAAAGCCACAAGAGAGATTGATCTCTGCCCCATCCTGAAGATGGGTGAACACAGATTTCAGATTGTGAAAAGCTTTTTTACGACACTGGTGTTAACTTGCAACCCCAGCCTATTGTTTGTATCAACTGTCATGCTGTGAGGTGCAATGTTCAATGTTATCCATATCCCACGTGCTTTTGGGGTGTTTTTGTTACACTGTTTGCTTCTTTCCTTTTTGTTTGGGGAGGAGAAGGGGTAAGAAAGTAGGAGATACTTTTCTAGCATCCACTAATTTGGAGAGACAGTTCTGCCTAATAATGGAGATGTCAACATCCAATTTCAATAGAGAGAGGGTCTTAAAGGAGGAAGAAAAAGGAATATTACATCATTTAACCAAGAACTGGAGACTCAAGGAAGCCACCACTGGGGGAACAAGGAAAATCTGGACTCAATCAGATTCATCACCCTACACAAACGGTTCCGTTCAGCCGAAATTCCAGTCTCAACTTGGGACTGCAAGATTGAGATCCAACCAAAAAGTCAGTCTGGCCATCAGGTCCAAGGCTCATACAGCTAATGGAAACGGGAGAGCTGATACCCCAAAGCAGCACAGGGATGCTGAGATGCACCATTAACTGAAATGGTTGGGAGTAGATGTTGCACGTTAAAATCTCTCTCTCTCCTGGTAAAGCAACTGACCAAAGTTAATGAGAAGATGATTTACATTCCGTGCTGGTTAGATCCCACGTGCGCTTTTAGGGACCTTTACCTGCTTGTACCTTCCTCTTCCCAGCGGACAACACCGCTGGCCTGAGCAGTCCCAGCTCCAGAATCACCTGACACTTGCAGGACTGTGCAATGGCAAGGCACTGACATGCAGTTTCTACACTAGATGCCAGTTCCTTGCCCTTGCTAATCACTTTAAAACTACCGTGTCCCAGTCCTTGGTGAGCATTTGAGAGATTACATGCATAAATCCCTGGCCTCCCGCAGTTACGCCTGTTGTGTATATCCCTAGTATCCTACCACATTTTTTTTAGCATCTGGCCTACCCTGGAAGCAAGAAGGTCAATGCAGCAGCAGGTGCACACGTGTGATGCAAACAGCAAGGCTCCGGGCTGAGGAGGAAGGGCTCCTACGTGTTTAGCAAACAAGAGAAGCGTTTTAAGAAACAGAAAAATAAACTTAATGAAAGAGTCTAAACATCTGAGCACAGCTGCAGCAAAAAGAAAGGTACCTCACTGTCTCCATTACGAATAACACCTGGGATAAAGTGGAAAAAAGAAGCCAACAGCTCCCACTGACACACGGCAAACTGAGGCAGGCAGCAAAGGCAGGGAACCGTCACCCCAGAGCCTGTCCTGAGCTTCCTCCGTGTCCCTCTGCAGCTCTCCAGGAATTACCCCCTTGGTCCCTCTAGCAGGTTGAAACACTTCTTTCAGAAGGACAACAGCTAAATATAAATTCTATTTTTGTATGATTTATGTTCTTGAAGATTTAAAAATATTTTTATTGATGTTTGGAAGCTTTGGCAAAATATTTTATGTTGTTAATTCAGCATTTTTGTTATTACCTCCACCTTGCTGGGCCTCCAACCTTCTCCCACAAAAGATGGGATGAAAAGAAAATTAGGAATTCAGTGTTAGCTCACAAGCAAAGCAAATTAGGGCTTGGGCAACAGTTACCCATCGATATGCAGAACTAGCAGTAGCCATAATGATAATATTTAGGAGGCATAAACTAAGTGGACCTACGGAGCTTCAGAGCACTGCTGGGTGATGCCCACCGCAGCCCTGCAGAAGCGCAGGCCCCGTTCAGCAGAGGACCACACAAAAGCAGCGAGGTTAAACGCAGACGGCTCTCCCAAGGGGCTCCTACGCCTGCGTGCCCATGGGCACAGCTAATTCCCTTCACGAGGCACCTCCAGGGCAGAATAATGTGCGTCGAGGGACCACGTGTTGGATGAACTCTCAGAAGGGAGCCCAGCAAAGCAAGGAACGCCTGTGAAATTCAAGGGCTGAGGTTTGGCATCCGTCTAGCTCTGACCATGCAGGCTGTGCAACGTCTCTTACAGAAACTTGGGTCTCAACAGATGCTTCCAACTGGGTCTGGCAAGACTAGTGGCTCTCTCTGTTTTCTTGAACTTTAGAGCGTTGGAAAGCAAGACGCTTGATCGCATGGTTAAAATGGTATTTAAATGCTGCTGTGACACTGGGTTTTAAATAGCAGCCACCTCCAACATTTCCCTGGGAAGGTTAATATATTTTCCATACATTTCTTCATTAAACTAGATCACAGGCACATTTTATATAAGAAGTGAAAAACCACATGAGTTGGATTACACATGTTCCAGTTAGTGCTGCTCTGCATTGCAAACGGGCTGGATATATCCTAATTTGTAAAATGGATAGGAGAGTATTTTCTAAAGCCTTCAAGTGACAAGTAAGTCCCCTTGAAAGTTAAATGTCTTCAATCTGAATTCAAGCTACGCCTCTTTTTTGAAAAGGTAAATCATCACTACAGACAGGTTAATCAGTACGCATTTTAAATCAAAACACTGCTGAGCTCTTGCAATGTTTTAAGGATTAAACATAGAAGCAAAGGGGTATGACCCAGTGATAACCACAATGGCCTTACAACCACTTGCTCTAATCCCAGCTCCGACACTGACTCCATCTACGGCTCCAAGCAATTATTTCACCACTCGCTGCCTCAGTTTCCCTTCCTGAAAAGTGAGGCACAAGCAGGTCATTGTGTATTTGCAAGTTCTTTGCAGTTTGAGCGTACCTGGGCATTCACACTGCTGCCCAAGGCATGACTGCAGCTCACCGAGGGTATCAGAGCTGACCCAAACTACCCAGCTCGGGCACCAAGCGCAGCGGACCCGTGGCAGCACAGGCTTCAGCAAGGCTGAGCAGTCACTGGCCGAGTCCTTGGTGGCAAACCTGTCCTTGTACCCGTGCACTCTCTGCTATCTCGTCCTCACCTAACTGGGTCAGCCACAGCTCAGCTGACATCAACGTTTCCTGAGCATCAGCATAAAGAAACTCTGAAAAACACACAGTGTCTCCCCCACAGATTTTTTTTAAATTTGAGGGAATTTGTTGATACTCCAAAGCTGCAGAGCAGAAAGAGAGTGGCACGTTATGAAACACTACAGGTAAGCACAGGGAACCACCTCAGGTGAAGGACAGGACACGTGGGGGAGGAGGGGGGACAGAAGAGATTTTCCACTTGCAACACTGGTAGATGAGAGAGGCCACGTTCAGGCCCAGACAGTGACAGGCTAAACCCCACTCCAGACAAGACAGCCCAGCTTTTGCACGTAGACACAAGCCACGTTAAGACAAAGACTGCCTTGTCATAGGCAGTCTGTTCTGCCACTTTATTTATCAGGGGGTTAGGTGACCCACAGAAAAGGATTTGCATACGCAAGTGCAGCCAAGGCAGCATTCGTACCTAGTTAAACTTTATCAAAACTATAAAAAACCCACATCTAAAGCCTCGCCAGAGACACAAACGTGAGAAAAAGATATGGCAGAAACCTTCTGTGAAGCCAGTTAGAGCTTCCTAAAATGCAGTACAAGGGTTAAAAGGTGTTCAGAGCTGTGAGAAAACTTAAACATCTTAACAGAGTTTACTGGCTTTCCACTATTGCATTAAGTTGCAAATCAATTTCCTGTCTCATTAAGAATCCCCAACATTTAATTGCTCTGAGCATTTGCTTTAGAGATTAACTCACAGGGATGAGTAAAGTGCCCTGGTTTTTGTTCTCAGCGCTGTAATGGCTTGCTAAGGAAAGTCATCTCATTTCACAGGGTCCACCTTACTCATCAGTAGTAAAACCCAACCTGACAAGGGTGCTGTAAGGAGTATGCAACAAGGATGAAATGTTTTGAGGCTCCCGAATGAGAGGAGCTTTACAGTTCTGATTTATTCATATCTAACATAAAATAATCTTCTACCTGATACTACTGAACTTGCAGACTGAAGATTGCACTCCTGGTTTTAGGTTGTCTGGGCTAAATAAATCCAGCACTCAGCTATATGAGTTTGAATGGGGAACAGCTCACATTTGCAGCAGGACAGATGAAGTGTTGTGCCCTGAGTGGGAGACACTCGTATCTTTGCCCAGGGCATCAGTTGGATAAGGCAGGCATCACATTTGGCTAATGCCTGGGGGGTCTAAATCCCATCTGCTCTCAACCTGCAAAACTATCATCCCCCATCCACACAAACCCTCTGCTGTGAATATTTTAATCCAGCTTCACTACACACAAACAGGGCAGTTTTCTTCTCAGCAACTTTGTTGTATGCTATTTTTTTAAGAAAACCAAATGGGAAACATTATAAGCATACTGTACTTACTGTAATTATGGTTATTTATTGGCTACAGTAGCACGCAGTTCATAAATAAAGATCTTCAGAGACTTTAGACAACTACTGGAGTCTGGAGTTCTGTCCAGCTTTAACTGCAATTAGTACCTTGCTTGCTCAGGAGTTCCCCAGGCCCAGGACTGTATTTTTCCTGATTGCCAATTGCTCATACTAATACAAACAAGGAGCCCCAGTGAGACCCCTCAGCAAAAGTTAAGTCAATTAAGATATAGTAAACTCGAATTCTATCCCATGACAGTGATAACTAACCAAAAGAGGAGAGACTGTCCATGGAGCAAGGAACTGCGGGCGTTGAGGGTCTGGTTAGAGATGCCCCCTCTGGCTGGTGTTCCAATGGGTAGGAAGGAATGCTAGAAAACTGAAAGTCAAAAATTTCATGCACCCTATTAGCAGAAAGGGTAACTGCTTGTTGGAATAGCTTGCCAAAAAGCTTCCTCATCAATCACAGCCTTTAAACCAAGGCTGGAAGTCTTCCAGGAAAGATATCCACTAGATCAGCCACAAGCTAGCAGGCTTGCAAAGGTTCACTTACGATATGGAGAATAATTTCCTTCATTGCAGGAAGCGCTGCATGAAATCACCTCATCTATGTTATGTCACATTAATTCATCACAGTCATTTCTTCTGGCCTTAAAAAATCCACTGGCTTCCTTCTACCTTTGGGAAGGATGTCAAGAGATCAGCTAGAGTAACGGTACGTGGAACAGGCCTGCGGGTCTCCACTGGAGCTAAGCTGAAGCCAGATGCAGTCACGCTGGAGGGTGGAGAGATGAGAAATTGGGCTCAGCAGTGCCAGGTCGTGGGGACTCTCACCCAAACTCTTTCCCTCAGCCCATCCTGGACGCATTCACTTTCACGTAGCCCCTAAATGAAACACAGTGCTTCACCGTGGGGTGCACAGTGGGATTCAGGCACTGGCTGCAGCCAGGTGTGCCCCCAAGACCCTCTCTGAGCCCCTGAGACCAGCGGGAAGGACGGAGGGATGGACGGAGGGAAGCACTGACCGGGGAGCAGCGGGGATGGTGCAGCAGTGAGCAGGCAGAGCAGGGAGCCAGCCTGCACCACAGTCACACACAGAGCAGCGGCTCCTTCCCCTCCCAGAAGCCACAGCCACGCAGAGGTTGAGGGGACAAGTGTCTTTGGTTGCCATATAACACTGCCCAGCTCCTGCCCTCGGGGTGCCGGTCGCAAAGGGCCCCAAGAGGCTGGGCTCAGCTGTGCTCAGAGCCTGGGCAGGCTCCTGCCCCTCTGCCCCATGCTCTGCAGAGCTGCTCGTCAAGGGGGCCCTAATTAGCTCAGGGATTTACGCTGCCATGGGGCTTTGTAAAAGTGAGGGCAGCATCATTAAAGAAACCAGCAGGGAACGGCCAAGACTGAGATGAATCCCTCCCCAGTTCATCCCCGCAAGGGCACTCCTGCTTTCTCAAGAGCCATCATTAAACGCCGCTGCACATGAGATAAATCAAGGAGACAAACGCAGCTTCGCCGACAAACCGGCAGGTCCCACTGGAAACGCAAGCACAGCCCTGTGGAGAGAGGGGGGATGAAGGATGCTGCGAGGCATCGCTTGTGCCCATCGGTCCCGCAGAGCACTGTAACCCCCCCAGAGCTCAGCTGCGTTTAAGAACTAAAAACAGTTTATCCAGGACTGTCAGTGTGTCTCCAGCAAAGGCTCCTACCCAGGTTTCAGGTGTTCAGGGGCAGGTGACACGGAGGGACAGCATCTGAAAAGCTTTGGACAAATCTGTGTTACAGTTGGGTTTATTCACATCCTCCTATTATTTGCTTCTGTCTCATGATTTTGGGGGTTTACTATCTCCCATGAAAGCCAGATTTTCAAAGGAACTCAGCATGTAACGCTTGAAAACTCCTAAAACCTTATTTTACTGCCTAAAAATAATTTGTCCCTTATTGGCACTCACTAAATATTCAATAACATTGATTTATTCACTCACATCGAGGCCAAAGACAAAATTTTTGGTAAGAAGAAGAAATCTCAGAACAGTCAAAGCAAAGGGCGGTGTTATTTTATACGCTGCTAAATAATTCTGGTCTAAAGGTTCTCATTAAATTAAATCATGGCATTAAATTAACTATCATCAGAACTAAGCACAAAAAACTTTGTCTATGTATGGTCTACACCTGACTCAGTATACACTAATGTAGAGTTAACTAAAACACTCCTGCTTAGGATTAGTGCTGCAAAAGTGAATTTGCTTTTCTGTACTCAGCCTAAAATGATGCAGCCTAAAACAAACTAAACCCAGAGCACTCAGCATGCTTTAGCAAAATATGCTGCTTTGTACATGAGTTTCATGAGTCTAAGCTGGCACCACCAGAGACAGGCAACAAATGAATGTATTTATGCAGTATTCTATGGCAGAAATGACTGCCGAAAAGCTGCAGTTTCCTGGGAAAAAAAAAAAAGCCTGAAATACCTGCTCTGAAATACCTGACTGGGAAAGATGGTTTACAAAACCAAAGGTCATTAAAGAAAATTACCGCATTTCTAGTTATTTCCCTTATCCTGTGTGAAGCTTAGGGAATGCCTGCAGTAAACAAGATACAGAATAAATGAGCGAAAGGGAGAGGAGAAGCAGCACGTGAGAAGCAGTGAATGGGAAGGGGGGAACAAGAACACAAGAGCTGCTCTGGTTCATGCACCCCGGCAGATCGCTGCACTGCTGCCGGCACCTGCAGGAACGAGTGAAAGAATTAACACCATCAACGTGCAGAGGATGCAGGAGTCAGACAGCCCCATCTCGGTGCAAAAGAAGCATATGGGGTTTGTTTTCCTCTTCGCTGCCATTCAAGTTCCAGCAGTTAAGGCAATCTAATTATTCAATTTCGATAAGCTTCAGTAGCTAACAGCAATTTAAACAGCTGCCCATGCCTCACCATTCTGTTATTGCCTCCTCCTTTCCAAGTGCTAATGCCATTAGCAAATTGACTTCCTCCCTCACACAATCTGTCTGGCTTTAGTATGTACAATACTAATTGCTTCCTAATACTCAGCACCATCAGCAGGCAGCAGAAGTTTGTACCTCAAAAAACCCCTCCAGCTGGGAACTGGTAGCACACAGGGTTTGCATGCAGTCCCTGCCATCCTCTCCTCCAGGTGAGGCAGACAAACTGGCCACGTGTGGGAAAAAGAAGTTTATGTGATATGGTTATCACCAATTCACAGCAGAGAGAGACACTTTTTTTCCTGCAATTCTGCCAGTGATGTTGGGAAGAACAGGGCCAGTGACTAAGAAAACATGCAGATTACAGGAAGAGACAGGAAGAAACACAGGGATGGGGAGAGCCTGCTGTTTCGAAGGGTCCTTGCTTCAGCTGCTTTCACTGACCTCCCCGTACCCCCAAGCTCTCCTGTTCCCCTTTTGTAACCCTCCTTTCCCCCAGCTCAGCCTGCTCTCCCTTCCTTCCCCTCCTTCCCCCTGCAGACCTGCTAATGTAAACATCATCCAACATACTTGGATTGGTATAAAAGTAAAAGCATACAAGGGAAGTGCCATTTCAAACAGCAGCTACGCCAATAAGAGGCCCAGTCCCATCCTTTCTGATAGCTGGAGTCACACTGTCCATCGCAGCCCTTCATCTTAAAATAAGCATTAAAAAAAAAATATATTAATCTTTCCTGCTCCAGGCATCTGGGCTCCCCTCAGGGGAAAAAAAAAAGGAGGACACAATAAAAAAGATGAAGGACCCTTTTGGCTCCCACTCTGACCTCCTCAGCTAAGCAGTGAGAAAATGGATTGTCCTGGACCTTTCATGTAATCCTTCTGCATTTCTAAAACACAGCTGCCCACAGGACGAAAGCCCTGCATTAACATTACAAAGTGCAGAGCAGCTCTTCCAGTTGGGACAGCTTCTCTTTGTTGATCTTAACCATTAGCTCCCAAAGCAAGCATAGGTCTGCTGGGCTATTCAAAGGGGCTGTGGAAAGAGAACTTCCTGGGGGTGAGAAGAGTTTCACAGGACAGCAGCCCAGGGCTCACTGGATGCAGAGTTCACTCACTGTGATGTCAAATTTGGGCAAAAGCCTGAGTCAACGTGTTTCACCCCGCACAGTTGAACTATAAGGTATCCCATCCCATTTTGCCTTCATACCTTCTGAAAATCCTTTTTGGTTGCCTCAGCCTTACATCACCAGGTCTGCTAATTCAGCTTTAATGTTCCCTGCTCTCATTGTACTTGTCTTTCAGGCATTAGCCCTCGTTCATCAAGAGGAGTTGAGTTTCAGCAGCTGTTACTCCATCCCTGCAGCTCTCTCCAGCGTCTCTGGGAGCTTGGGAAGGCCACGTCTCAGGCTGTTTACAGCAGCAGCAGGGAGAGCTTCAGGCAAGAGAGAAATCCTGCTGTTGCGTACTGTTGGGAGATGCTTAGAGAGATGATTCATGCTCAGCCGGGGAGGACAGCCCCAAAGACTGCAAGCAATGCAAACACGACCAGCAGCTCCCTAAGTGAAATAAAGACAGAAATAAAGCCAGCGAGAACAAGCCATCAGCACAGGCCAGAGATGGGTGCCCACCACCACACATCGCTGCTGGTTCAAAAGAGCTTACGATTCCTCACCACACCCGTCATTACAGGAGCTCCGTGAGCTCGAGGCAGGAAAAGGCTGCTGCAGAGTGTCTAAGAGACCCGGCTGGAGTGTCAGCAAAACCAAGGCGATGCGATGGAAGCCCAGAGGGCAGAGCAGGGGATAACGGGAGCAGATGGAGGCTGGCACGCGAAAGGAGCAAGCGGTCCTTGAAGAAGCAACACAAGAACCGGCTGCTAAAGGACAGGGCCGTGAGAATCACAGAATCACAGAATCATTTTGGCTGGAAAGGACCTTTAAGTTCATCGAGTCCAACCATTAACCTAACACTACCAAGCCCACCACTAACCCATGTCCCTCAGCACCACAGTCCAGGTCACCAGACGGAAGGAGGACATACAGTCCCCTCTGTCTGTCACAGCTGTGTAGCAGCCCTCCTGTCCCTCCCCAGAGGGTCACCCCAGGCATCGGGAAGGGACAGTGCATCTTCCTGAAAGCATCTTCTGTCACTGCAGAATGGCTACCCCCAACATTTCCAAACTTCTGCTGGTTATTGTGCCCATTAAAGTCTTCCCACAGAAACAGGGAACTCGGCAGAACTACAAACTGGGAGTTCAAGCCTGATGACAGGCTTGCTGCTCCACTCAAACACAGCTAGACAAGCCCAGGGTCCTCTCATCACTGTCCTGATACACTTATTACCGACTTCACTGTACATGAAGATTTGGCTCACTACATTTCAGTCTGATTTTTTCATACAGGATTCTCTGCAAATAAGGTATTTACTTCTATATCCATCTCTTTCTACATTAAAGCTTTGTTGTTGTTGTTCTGGTACAAAGAAAAAATAATAGTATGCATCAATCTTTAATATTAGAGTCGTATCATTATTCTCCCCAGAATTGGTGTGCTATGCATTCCTGTACTTTAGTTCACAGGGAGGAAAAAAAAAGGAGGAAATGGACTTAGGAAATATAGTTGTTTACTGTAAAATAAGAGACAGAAAGTAGAAAGAGAAGGCACTTAATAGGTCCCTCTGTGGATTCAGCTACCAAGGGGGAAACAATACTCCCTACCGAGTTGCTGCATGTTTTATACTTATTAATCACCAGAAAAAATGAAAGATCCACAAGCCCACTGAACTCTTCCCTTCCTCCCCCTTTAAAGATTTTCAGAATGAGCTCAGCTCTGAGTCATGATTAAAAACACCCAGTTATGTTCTTAAGCAGCAGTGCTCAAATTGAAGACTTGCTCGTGCTACCCAATGCTCCCTGCTTCGCTGTTCTACACTACAAAGGAAACAGTGCAAGCTCCGAGCTGCCGCTTAAAGATACTTTACAGTTTTCTGGGCTCTAGCAGAGAGAGAGAAATCTCTCTAGAGGAAGCAAGCAGTGGTGGTCCACTCCTCGTCCCCACACTGCCCCACAGCTGCTGAGACTGGACCACTTGGATCTGATGGAAAGGACACCAGCCAGGAAACCTGGTTCGTAAGCCCACCTCAGAAGCATCCTTTGCACTTCTTCCTGGAGGAGCACCATCTGCCAAACAGTGATCTGTGTCAGCTCGCATCACCAGAGTTCTGGACAAAGCAGAAGAAATTCAAGGAAATAAGACAGGCATCGGGATCGCAAGTTATTAGCTAAATAAAAAAAAAACCCAACATGTAGAGGTAAAATAAAGGCCAGCTAGAGGAGCATGGCAAGGTAGTTAGCAGCGAGCAGCGGGCTGTTTCTGTGGCTCAGTGTCCACTCCAGACCATCCTTTCACACAATGTCGAGGCAAACTGCCTTGCCCCATCTGCAGCTACTGTCTGCATTACTCCATTAAGCTCTGGTGCCACGGTCTAACTTACCAGACTCTGAAGCTTAGGCAAATATTTGGTAATAAACTGTGTCAGCCAGAAAAAACAAACATCGCCATGAAATACTGCATCGATACTAATAAAGGGACAGAGACAAGACATTGCACTAAATCTCAGTTCTTTTCTCTGCAGTTCTTTCTCAAAATCTGCCAGAAGTAGAGTGCCACGGTTGCCAAGACCCCCCCTATCACTCCACTTCCAGCTCCTATCAAGCATTCATGAAACAATTGCCCTTGCCAAAAGTGCTGCTGCTCTTGCAGTTCTTCATGGGTGGTGTTTTCTGCGCCTCCTTCCCCGTTTGCTGCTAACTTCTGTTCCCAAGTCAAGGATTTTTGAAAGTTCAGATCCACTAAGTCATTTCGGATCACTCTGACCCCAAAGTAGACCCTCTTGACGACTCTGAATGTCTTCAACATCTGCACATCACATCGGTAAGTCCCTGCATCAGACTCCCTGGTAGGGGAAAATCTGATGACAGAATTGGGGGTTTTGAAAGGTTTGAATAGTAAGTCATTAGTGGTGATAAGGCCTTGGGCAAGCCTCCACATATAGCTAAAGGCTTGCCTACCAAAGCCATCTGCCTCCACGGTCAGGCAGCTCAACTGGAAGGGTTTGCCCACAGGGACAGTGAAGTGGAGTAAGCCACAAAGCCAGTTGGTGAGGCAGGCAGTCCTGTGCAAGGTACAATTCCTCTTCTCTTTGGTGGGAGTGATCACGCACAGCTCCTCCAGTTTGAAGCCCAGCCCACAGGTCGCGCTGCAGGATGTGGTGTTGACCGCAATTTTCGCGACAACTGACTTCAGCTCTTCTGGGATGGTGAGTTTTTCAGAGGAAACTACCAACGGCAGACAGAAAGCACAAGATAATATCCCAAGGATGTGGCTGTTCTCCACGGTCTTCATATCAGGGTTGTCAGACATGCTGCTTTCTAAAGCCACGCAAATTCAGCAGTCAAAAAACCACAAAATCATTCTTTGTAAATCTCCAAACTAAGTATTGCTGAAATCCCACCAGCATCATCTTCAAGGCCTAATCCTTCCATTAGGAAAAATCCTCCAACAAGACAGGCTTGAAGTACAACACTGCTAAAAAAGATGCAACACATTACTGTATTGGTCAGAATGTGAATTGTGAATTCCAGTTCTGTCTTATATACGCATATCCCCAAATCACCAAGATCATGAGAACAACGTTTCAGCCTCTAGCCTGACGGCACTGAAATCAAAGGCAATCCGAACAGCGTTTTAGCGCTATGATACCGATCCCTACGGAGGGCTCTATGAGGTCACTCACATCCCCATGAGCCCACGTTCCCATGGGGACAGTGCCGATGTCACAGTCCGGCTGCCCGGGTCAGGATGCGGCCCCAAACCTTCCGAGGGAGAACAAAGAACTCCCCTAAGTCTGAAGCCAAAGCGAGTCAGAGATGAGGACTCAGCATAAAAACATTGCATTAAGCTCCTGCCATCCACTACGAGACTCAGAAGGGATTCAGGAGCGCTGGCCTCAGGGCACACAGGGACACGTACAGCCACCGACTCCACAGAGCAATCTGAGCGACAATCTCCACATTCAACTGATGCATCTGTAAAACAGAAACCACTCGTAGACCCAGAATAACCCACTTAGTGCTCCAGCATCCCAAAAGAATATTGCACTACTAAAAAAGTTCATGAAAAAATCAAGTTACTTATTTTTGATGGTGTAATTGAACTGTGGTCAAGACAGTTCAATAATCAGCGTCTCCTCACCAGCAACTGATTTATGGATTGCAGAAAGGATTTGGACTGCCATGTTCTTCAACAGCTCTGCTAATGAATATCCGTATTTCCCTTCCTAAGACTCCTTGATTTATTAAAATGAAGACTTCTGAAGATCTACTATATGTATTTTCCACACTCAGTTTCCCTGGAGGTGCACTCTGCACCCAGCACACCTTGCGTTCAGCTCCCCTTTCGCACGTCTCGGAGTGCCCAGGCTGCACTCGGGCATGCAGGGATTTTATCAGACTACAGATTTACTCCTGTAAACCAAATGCCACACTAAAAAAACCCAACCACCACCACACCAGCTGTGGTGAAGGCACAGTACGTTTGTGTTTGCACCGGAGCTGTATTGAGGGATTCCTAAACATTGTCACAATAGAAACAATCACGGATGTATGGAAACGCCAAGACTTACCCATTGACTTTAGGAAATAAAACATTACCTCTTTATTTACAAACAGAAAAACTAACATCACTGCTATATACTACCATCAAGCCAGTATCTGACAAATACTGTACAAAACTACAGATACCAAAAAATAAAATAAAAGATGGAAGAAAATCAACCAAGGACATATACACTGTACAGAGAAGTTTTAACAGAAATGAAGGCTGGAGTCTGTGACAAATTATATGCTTTAAAATAATCTAGAGAACCATTGCCTGCGCATCTTTTAAAGCTTGTGGCTCAGCCACACCACATACGGGTGGATCTGATATAACAGTGTTCCAGGAAAGATGCGAGTCACCCTACAAGCAGAAAGAACAAAGAAAACTAATACTGCACGCACGGGAATGAATTTCATTAAATGAAGCAAGCACTGTGCCAAAGCCGGAAATGAAAATACCAGTTCTAAAAAACCTTCTGATTTAAAAATGTGTCCTCTCTTCCCATGCTTATATCTCATGCAACTACTGCATACTTCCGACTGCAAATTAATAAATCTCTTTATGACTCCTCTTCTTGGTTTTTAATGTCTGCAGGATACTTTGAAAATTTAAATACATAGTCATAATCCCAATAATTACATCTGGGGAAAAACTGAAAGTAATTCATAGGAACTATAGAAGTCTATAAAAGAAGGGGCATTAGGAATGAAAACTTTCTTTTAACAGGCGGTTGGTCTAGTACAGAGAGGTGTCAGGCTGTAGGTATTGGATAGAGAAAGTGTCTCTTCCCTTTCCCACAAGGAAAATATTACAATCGTCTTTAAGGAATAAAAGGATAAAGCATGGCTGGGAACGAGCTGTTAGCATTCATCTTTCCTCCATTCTTGATCCAGAAGGGGGGAAAAAAACCCTGAAAAAATACTGTTTCAGTTCAGAGAAATGTTGGTTCTGTTTTTTCTTTAACTGCCAGTACCCACCAGCTAAGGAGGAAACGGATTGTTGCTGGTAGGGCACCACACAGGAAAGAGACAGAATAAAAACCCTTGCAAGGGCAGAAAGAAACTGCCAACACAGCTTTTCACATCACAGGCTAGAAGAAAGCATACAAACTGAGTATTTTATCTAGAGCTACTTTCATTTGTTCCTTCTCCCATAAGCAGAGTCATCCTTCACGTTCAAAATATTCACAATATGAAGATTTGTTCTTTGCAGACTTCAGAGGGTGTCTTGATTCTTCACACTAGATCTCTGTCCACTTGAGATGAAGTCAAACCTGGCCCATAGTCAGCAGCAGTGTTTCACTAAGCACGTCAGCACAGACGACATCACACTGAGCTAAGAGAAAAGCTGACAAGGTAATGCAGCTGGCAGAGAAGGACTTACAAGTCACTGAAATGAAAATTAACAGCAAAGAAAGGGAAATTTGCAGGATACACAGTCATACGGCATCAGGAATAAAAATACACACTTTGGGTATTCTTCAATCCAGGAACAACAAAAAAAAATATTTAAAAGCAATGGCCGATAAGGTCTGGAGTGGCAGAGTGTTGGGTACCAGCTCACTTTAGAAACAGTTAAATATGTCATCACACAGGCAGTCCAATTAAGTCTCTTTGCAAATGGCATGACCTGAGAGCCAGCATCTTACACTGTTCGATGAAGAGGCAGTTAAGGAGGAATGAAGGCCGCTTCCTCTTCCATATTCATTTCTTACAAAAGTCACTCCCTGAATCCATGAACAATCAGTCTGCTGTATTAGTCAGTCCACTCTGACTGAGCATTTCATTTATTTTCCACATTATGGTGCCAACACAGGAAAGAATACAGGAAGATAAAGAAGAGTCTTCATAGCAATTCTGAGATTGCACCACCTGCTAAAGAGATCAGAGACAGACGAAAAATAAGTAACCAGACTCAAACAGATGTTACCAGAGACCACCAAATACGGCAGCATTTCCAAAAAACAATGGGAGAGAACAAGATTTTCTAGGTAAAGCCACTCTTTTCAGAATGAGATACAATCAACAAGATACTACGACAAAGTACGATCTCCAGTATTTCTGCATTTGTATGTGAGATCACGTGCACAGGCACGGACAAGGTGGCTAAAGAACTCTGCAGGCAAACTTACCTGGTGTAAAATTTTTTGATTCATCAATCCCAAAATCTCAGAGCAAAAGCACAACTGAAAACAACAAGTTCCACCTAAGTTTGGGTTAAATCAGACTGCCATAAGACTTTGCTCTAAAACTATAAAACGGATCAAGCTTCTCAGTTTGTTTATACTGAAACCTGATTTTGACACAGCAGCTTTAAGAATAAAGACATTTACTGCTGGACTGCACCGCACAGTGACACAGACACACCTGCACCAGGCTCCACGTCCCAGCCGTGCAGCCTGCAGAAAGACACTGTATTAGGGCACATCAGCAGTTTCCAGAGGAGAAATGCTCGTTGTGTGACTGGTTTAGTGATTGATTAGTTACTTCAGGAAGCAACAGCACAAGGAATTAGCAGAATTAACAGCTTCATGCACGAGAGACAGAAAAGGCAGCCTGGCCCCAGGATCCCAGGTAGGCAGGCATTTGAATTTGGAGGTGTGTATTTGCATGTGGTGGAACACTGGCAACACTAAGAAAAAAACGTCTGCCCAAATAGGAATTGTAAGTGCAAACCGTAAAGAGAACAACGGAAGACAGACATGAATTTCACGGACTAAAAGACTACTGTGAATTTAGAAAGATCCAAGTGACAGTTTCTTTCTGTGGACAACCTGTTCTTCTCATAGCATGGCTCATACAGACACTTCCAACACTGACTACTGAGATCTACTGCATGGATCTGTTAGATCCTCTTAAGTCAACAGCACTGTAGAAGGAAGCACAGTAACAGGTCCTAGTGAGAGACAGAAGTCCATCAGAGCAATATTAATTATTTGCCTATAGCTCAATCAAGCTAAAGAACACCACCATGGAAAAACACCTTAAAGCACTTACAGGCAACAAAGACTAAATTTTAGAAAGCTCTACCATCTCCAACAGATGGGGTAAAGTAAGTAGGGAACTTGGGTCTAAACCCATGTGTCCATAAGAAAAGAAAATTTCCATTTTACAGTGTCCAAAACCCAAAGCTAACGGCATGGGTATGCACATCCCAAGCTCAGCAGCAGTAAAATCCCACTGTTGTCTTTTATAGCAAGTCAGGCTATATTGTAACAGCTGCATGGGAGCATTACAAGCAAAACCACACAAAAATCCTTCCAAGTACGGCTTTGCAAGGATGTGTTAAAAACCAAGAGTCTGTCTAGAATGTCGCTTCATTTGAAATGTTAGAGGAAATGAGAGTAGTATTTTTCCACCTCTCAGAACAGATTGACGCAACAGTGATCACAAGCTGCAAGAATAAAGTACACTGAGATCTGCCTACAAATGTAGATTAAGTAAATCAGTAAAACAAGTTGATAACAAAGTTACATAAAGATACCTTGAAAAAGCTGAACAAAAATACTTGCTATTAAAACCACTTCTCTGCACACAGACTGCTTACACAGCTACTTAAACATGGAAAAGTCAAAATATCCAGCATTTTTTTGAAGCAAATAATGACTGATATTCATTTTAGAAGCCACACTGTTAACTTTCCAGCGCACGATCCTTTCTCATTTACAACCTTTTGCATATGGTCATGTTAATTAGCAGTGTGATAAAAGAAAGCAATCAACAGGCGTGCTGACGAAACTAACGGTTATACTCATTTGGTCTTCAAACTGGTCTTGGCCAGAAGCTAATCAGTACCTCCCAGGCTACAAGCAAGGGCTAAGGATATTCTTGGCTATCTGTTTAACTTCTGGATATTGCAAGCTGCAGTGTGAAAGGATTAAATGGAAGCCCAGAAAAAAAACACCACGTTTTTCCACGTACAGATTAAGTTTCTTTTATCCCATTCCCTTTTTCTGCACATAGCAATTGTCAGTACTAGTACAAGCAACACAACAGGAGCTGAGCAGGAAGGACAATGAGCAAGGTGGGTAGCATAGGACCAGCAGTGAGGGAAGGAAGGGGGGGAAATAAAATCGCTTCTATACAGTCTAAAATCCACCGCAGCAGCTGCTGAGTTCAAGGAAATGCAAAATTTGATATATCAATTACACTATGACTTTGAAACTATGTATCAACCCTGAGTTCTTCATTACAATCTAAAAAAAAAATGGAGTCTACATCAAACATGGGCTTTCTTTACTATACTTGAATGAACTCCTCCCAAATAAGAAGCCGAAGTAGCAAATGAGACAGATGGGAAACAGTGTCTCTGAAATGAAGTCTGGGCCTCAACAAAGGTGACTGCAACATTCCTGTTTTGGTACACAACCAACAAAATATGACAAAAAAAAAAAAAGGGAGAAAAGTCCAACAAAACCTATCCTCATTTACTGCAACTGGACTTTCTGGGATTTAACTAAGGCTGCTGTATAGCTACGAATAGAAAATTCAGCTCCTGAAATTTATCTCTCACCCCCCCTCATTATCAATGCTCCATTTCCTAGTTCTGCTTACAGAACTTTGCTGTTCTTCCTCACTCTGCCTAGTAGAGATGGTACAAAATGTCAATTTCAGCTTCAGAATCCTTCACTATTTACATATTTCCCCCTCAAAACTAAACATTACTACTGTTTATCTAAACTGACAGACGTTATCAAAAAGATTATCATCATCAAAAGATTTTTTGCTTTTGAAATAGTGCTCAATCTCTATTAAAAACCCTACATGCTCTTTATATGCAATAACAGTGTCATGGATATCAGTTTTATTACAAATATTGAAAGCACTTCCCTTAAAAAAAACATAAAATTTTGCCTATCCTTGACAGCAGCTAAATATTTAGTGAGCAAGTGCCATTTGGGAGGATAAAATGCTATGACTACATTAAGTCAGGGTCCGTACAAAGCAAGGCACCAAGCAAGGCAACGACGCTCACGCTGGGTTCCTTACCTGTCAAAGGCTGTCCCAGCTCCGCCTGCACTTTACCCTTCGCTGCTCCTTCCAGAGGTAAAGCACCTCTGTCCCCTTTGTAGAGTTTCGGTTTAAATGGAGAATCTTTGTCTTTACCTTTTGATCCTTTAGGCCTGCCTGCTTGCTTCTTCTTGGATTTACCATCTCCCTTCACACCCAGCAGCGGATGGACTTCTGTGGAGAGACAATGTGTCACCAAAGCGAATTATCCCTTAAAGTGCTTCTATCAGCACATACAGCCCTTGGTGTTAGACACAAACAGCATTAAAAACTACAGTTTCAGGATGCCTTTACTCATTCTCAGCTTGCAAAATGCCAGCAAATTTGCAGAGTTGGTGACTATTAATAACTGTTGTAAGAAGTGACTTCAAAGGAAGGAGAAAATTAAAGAATGACCTTCTGGTCTTCAGATAAAGCGAAGGCAAAGCTAAAAACCATCTCAGATGTAGAACAGGCACTAAACAATGGCAGCTTCCACACACCATCATTAGGTACTCCTTGTAGTTCAATGTTGGTGGTTTTGGGCTTCTTCTTTGGTGCCTGAGGTCCATCAGAGGAGGACTGCCTCTTCTTCTCAGAACCTATTCCCTCATCAGCTAAAGAACTCTGAACCGCATCTGGTGGAGGTCCATAGGGGTTTTCTTCTGGATCTTCAACTTCAGGAGCAATGGGTAAGTAAAGCAGAGCCTTGGAGTCCTCCAGTTCTTCATCGCTGTGAAGGAAAAAAAATTGCTTTCATTTAAAACTAGGGGTCATTATAACATATTGTACAGGGAATATTAGTGATACATTTTGTATTTAGACTTTAAACAAAACATTCTTTCACCTGCTACAGAAGGCAGCAATGGGATCCACACTAGTTACATCCACTTCTTCATCTTCTGCAGCATCAGCACCTGAGAACCAGAGAAAAAAGACAAATTAAAGACAGTAAGGAAAAGACCAAATCACTTAGAAAGAATGGGACTGACTGAGCTCTGTGGTATGCTGGGAATAATCCCTATCTCTTCCCACAGTTTAACCGCAGCCTTTTGCAGTACACAATTTTTTGGCACCACCAAGTGGTCAGGCTGCCCTGCTACCGACTGAAATGCAGCACTGCTGCTGCTGAGAGCAAGCCTGGACACTGACACACGTCTATTTGCTACCGCTTTCTGCTTAAACATATATTGGAGAGGGCAGACATCACTAAAAAAAATGTTGCATGTCAATGGCAGGAATCATATTGATTGTGTTAGGTCATACATCATTTATCCACTCCTGTTTTGTCATTTAACACCCATGTATATCATGACCACTAGTTTTAATTTTTACCACGATCATGTATTGAGACTACAAACATAGAAACACAGTTTATGCAGTACCTGTCTGTTCTGGTTCACTCTTATCTTCATCTTCGATGTCAAACTCTGACTCTCTCTCTTCATATTCCACATTTTCATCCAGCTCTTTGAAGTCAGGTGCAAAGGCACTCCAGTTTTCCTAAACCACAAATTCAAAACAATTTTTACCTTACGCAAAGGAACAACAGCCCTAGTGAGGACTCGTGCAATCACAATCTCACTCTGTATTAAAATCCCCCAAGCCACATACAAGATCACACAAAAAAAAATCAAGCCTCATTTACGTCCACATTCACATGGCTAATTAGGAGCTGCACAAGTTTGCTCCTACTGAAAACACAACGTTGTAATATTCCTTAAATACTGTGAAATACATCATAAAACAAAGCTTTATGTTCACATTTAGCCACTTCAGTTTTGGCTCGCTCACTCAGATTTCCTGTACTTAAACAACACATTCAGAAGGATGTAAATGTCCCACGTAAAACGTCCCTGTGATGATACTTAAGACTTAATGCAAAGCTTAACTAGCTCAGCACCTAAAGTATGAATACCCTCCTCCCATTAAACAAGGTGGCAAACATATCAAGTCAGGCAGATGAACCTAAAAATCTCGTTGAATATCGATTTAACAAAGGATTTCAACATGCCATCATTCAGTCTACTAGGATGGAGACCACTGGGGAATCCTCTTAAGATCTAAAATGCTTACCACTTGATTCTGAGCCCATATGGACACGACACCACTCGAAATAGAAGCTATGATGGGTCGGACAGGATGCCACTAGATTTGAAAGAAAAAAGAGGAGGAGCTTAATTAGTAAATGGAATTAAGAAAGCTTGGTTTTCAAAATAACAAGAAACATAGTAATAGCAGACAGTTTTCTTACTGCCACATCCAAGAGCAGCTCTCCTCTGGTCCCGTGGAGGATCTTCACTAGGTTTCCAATACTCTTCTCCCAAATGTACAGCGCGTGCTGTCGGGCTGAACCTGCCACTATGTATTCACCGTCACCAGAGAAACAGCACTTCTTCCACGGTGTCCTGTGTGCAAAGACAGCATCACAAGCTAAACGGTTAAACAGCAGCACAACGTGGAGGATGGAGGACTGCAGAGTGGGCTTGTTCTTCAGACCGAGATCTTACGTACTCCCATCCACAAATAATATTTAAACTTTAAATCAAACTGTGACCGACAGGTTTCAAATGAAAGCATCTGCCCGTTACACCGAATAAGATACTGAGCTACCCTTCATCCAGAGACTCCCATTAGCCCTGAGCACCCAAACCTCACCTTTTCAAGTGAGGCTGACCAGCCATTCTGCTGCCTCTTACCTGTTTACTAAATCCTGCAGCTTCTGCATGGGTTCAGGCTCCCCATCTCGTCCACAAGTTAGAATTTCACGGCCATCGTACACCCTGATTATCCGGTCAGCTGTGTTTATTAAAAAGCAGCTGCAGGAAGGAGGGCACAGAAGATGCATTGCATTAAAAGACAGAGAAAACAAAAAGAATCAGATTACGTTCCATGAAAAAATTGGGGGGGTTTTTAAGACTAGCCTATAGCTTTCAATTCATCTTTAAAGATACCGCTTGATAGACGAAGTAACTCACCTTCCTTTCCGAGCAAATTCAATCGATTTAATAGCTGTGGTGTTGCTGGTTCCAGTTGTCACTCTGAAGGAAGCTACAAGATCCTGAGTGTCTGTTTTTAAGACCAAGATCTGAAGATTAAGGAGACAGAAGGCAATCAGTGTCGTTTCGTTACAACTCATTCCCCTTTTGATACCTTTCACATCAGCTACTAACCCTGACAACAGAAGCTCAGCAATCTACACAGGAATAGTTGGGATTCTGCAACTGCAGTTTCTACTACAGTTTCTGCGACAGTTCTGCGACATGAACATTGGTTTATTTACACTGGAAAAGGATCCAACAAATATGGTCAAAGACAACAGCAACACAAAGACCTAACTCAGACAAAGTATTAAAGTCTAGAGATCATCAAAGATATTCAGAAGATCGTATCAGTGCAATATCAATTATTCAAGAGACATTCAGGAAGCCTTATCTGTGCATTAAAACAAAGAACACAACCCAGAAACATTAAGCATCTCGATAAAGACAGGAAGTAATCTAAGCTTTTGCATCAGTGCCGCCTGCTGAAGTCTCACCTTCCCCTTGGCATTGCCCGTATAAATGTATTCCCCTCGCCTGTCAAAGGAGGCCACAACATTGAGATCAGAATCATCATCCACAGGTAGGACAACATGTTTGGAGTCTGACAGCGTTAGCATCACCGGCGCCGACTTCATAGGACAAACCAAAACTCTGTTTCTGCAAAGCAGAAAAAAGAAGAATTAACCGTTTCTTCTCTGAAAAAGAAGTTTCCACATTTAGAAGTAAGAAAAAAAATCTCAACCTATATCAAGAAATACAGAATACCTCTGGATTTTTATTATCTTATTTTACCTTTGTTACTTTAATCACAACATGACATTAAGCTGGTGTCTACTTTCATTTCCTTTCTTTTTCTGGAAGCTTCTCCAAGTTTATGCAGTAAATTGTAAACTCAACAAGACTTTTCTATACACATTTCTAAGAATTATTCTCGTTTACTCTCCTCCCTTCCTGATATTTTCATAATAAAAGAGACGCAACAAACCCATTTGGGGTTCTAATCATAAAAAGAAGATACACTGACAGCATCTACTAGATTTGGAAAAAAACACTTTGTAAACTGCAATAAAAACAGTTTAATAATCATTAGTTCTATCAAAATGAGAGCAGTTCTACCAAAATAAGAGCATTCAACTCTTTTTTCCACAGGACTTACTGGTCTCGAGGATGGTACTGAACTTTCAAGATAGGTGAAGGAAATCGAAACCTCTGGTCGCAGTCTCCAGAGAGCACATCCCACTGCGACACAATGTTATCGGTCGAAGCACTCACCAGTTTGTGACCATCTCGACTCCAGCTACAGTAACGAGAGGCGGTTCAGGTAAAAGTTACTCCTTAAACATGTAAAACACACACCCATCAACAGTCTGTGTAAAATTATCAGACCAAGGTTCAAACATAAATCTAGTAGCCTGAAAAATAACCTCTGAGCTCTAACAGCCAAAAATTTAACAGCCATAACACATTTCCAAATTCTCTTAAAGGAAACTATCCCAAAATGTAACTGAACGTCCCGCAACGGGCTGGAATTTCAGCAATCAACACGCCCAGGGGTGAAGAGCTGTCAGGGTGTCTATTAGAGCACCTGATGCCCAGCAAACAGAGGCATGGACGATTTCTAACAGAAATAAGAACAGTCTTTCCCACTAGCGCAAGGGCTACGACTGAACACTGAGTTCTGTTCTCCTGAGAAACAAGGAGCCCGTTCTCACCATAACGAGCAGACGGGGTGAATGTGAGCGCTGATGATTTTGGCGATGCCCCTGGTCAGGAAGTCCCAGATGACGATGCGCCCGTCGTTGCAGCCCACGGCGAGCAGCGTGCCCCACCGGTTGAAGGTGCAGGTCAGGGCCATGCTGATGCAGTCCAGCGTGCCATCGGCCTCCTGCGGGGAGAGGGCAGCGGGGGGGGGCGGTCAGGCCGGCGCCGCCGCCGCCCCGCCCGGCCGCCGAGCCGCTCGCAGCAGCCGGCGGGACGGGGGCAGCCCCGCGGGGCGGGGAGGACGTTTACCTCGGGGTAGTTCTGGCCGAACGACTCTGCAACGAAACGCAAAGACAGCGCTTGAGTGAGAAGCGCCCGGCGCCCCCGCGGCCCGCCCCGGCTGACCGCGCTGCATCGCTCCCCGCCGGCGGGGCGGCGGCTCGGAGCCCGCCTACAGACAGCCCCGAGCCCGGCCCGGCCCGGCCGCCCCCCCGCCCCCGGCGCGGCCCCCGCGGCCCGCACCCACCGAGCAGCTCCAGGTTCATCGCGGCCGCCGTCCCGCTCCCTCCGTTCCCGTCGCCGAAGGACCCCGCTGGGGGCCTACGCTGCGCCGCCCCGCCGTTCGCCTGACGAATCCCCGCTCCCCTCTTCCCTCAACCCCACGGCCCACCGGCACCTCACGGCCCGGTTCAACCCGACCCGCGGCAGCCGGGCCCAGCGCCGCCCCCTCCCCGCACGGCGGCGGGGCTCGGCAGCGCGGCGGGGCTCGTGCTCAGGCAGCGCGGCGGACAGCCCGGCGCCTGCGCGCGGAGGGTTCCGGGCGGGCCCCGCGGCCGCAGCGCCGAGGTTCCGGGGCGCGGCGGAAGAAGCACCGGCGGGAGCGGCCGTTCACAGCGGCTTTATTGTGCGGGAAGGGGGGGGTTAGTACCGCGCGGGTGGGATACAAAAAATAACAATAACAATAAAATACAACGGTCGTCCCGGTTATTGCACTTTCTCGGACGCGCTCGGTAAACCGGGTACATTTTCCTATAACGCCGTTAACACACACCGGGCGCGGCCCCGGAGGGGCCCTGCTCCCCCCGCCCCGCCCGGCCAAGCACGAGAAACCGCTGTAAGAACATTTAGTGCTGGTTTATTTTTAAGCCCCGAGGGAGTTTGAAGCAGATAAAGGGCCGCTTTCTCCTGAAAAGGGCAGTTCGGGGCGGGGGGGAGGAGAAAAAAAAAATACAAGTTACTTGTGTAACTTATTTAAGCTACAATTAGCGGGTCCAGGCTCCCACGGGAGGGACGGGGGGAGAGCCCAGCCAGCCCCCTTCCCGGTAAACTCCATGTCCACTTTTCAGTCCCAAAACAAGGCATTTAGTGTCAAGGAGGTGTCCTGCAGACTGCTGCTCTGACCCCAAAAGCAGCACCACACTGCTGGGGTGCCAGAGCCCTCCAGCCTCTTCCTCCTCTTATACGGTGTAAGTGCATTTTCCCACACCTCGTCCCACTAAGTGTAGTGTGAAGGAAAGGCTTAAAACCGGGCTGGGGAGCCTGAAATGCAGAGCAAGCTCCTGGCACCTCCCAGGCTGTACTTGAACCTCGCAATGACCAAACGGCTCTTCCAGCAGAGCCAGGGCAGCATGTAAACCTCACACCACTGAGCTCTGTAAACTTTTTTTTTCCCCAAAATGATTTTAGGCCCGATCCTGATCTCCACAGGAAGGCAGAGGGGAAGTTTACTCCTCCCTGTTCACAGAAGTCAGCCTCAGCCTCTGGAATTTATCTTGTTTTAAGTGGCAACGATCACAGCTGGAACAGCACACGCTGGTTTGTGTCCATGTACACCAGAAGCCAGTCCACTGCCTGGTTACAGGGGGTACATTGCACAACACACAAGTTATAAGTACCCTTCTATAACATAAGATTAAAACATACTGTAACGAACATCTTCAGTAGGTTGAGGCAATAAAGGCAGCCTTATCTGGGAGAAGAGTACCTGCTCAGCTTAGACTCACTGCACCAGCCCCAGAGGTGGTTGAGTTTGGTACCACTTTCAATTTATAGTCTGTGGAATCTTGTAATGAAGTAATTATACACCTTGTTTTCCTTACTCTAATGGGGGGGGAACACTAGTTTTAAAGGTAAAGAGGGTGTGTGAAATCTCTCAAAACAAGTTCAGTCAGGCAGACTTTATACCCAAGAGAAAAAAAAACAAAATGCAGAGAAGCAGCTGTACCAAGTTTGGGAAAACCTGCTGATCTACTATGGAAAGAAGACATCAAGGTAGCTACAAATAATGATAAAAAGGCATCAGGTAAGTGTCTGGAGATGGCTACACAGGAAAAGCTATACAAGACATTTCTGGAATTGCATATACAGGGTTTTAAATTTTATTCATACATTTATTATTTACACAAAGCTACCTCTAGTAATTGCCAGAGACTGACCTTGACTCTCCTGGTTTTAAATAAGGTTACTAACCACCACGCACGGTAGAACAGAGTTAATACTGTTAGTGTCATCGGTGGCGTGAGCGTGCACCAAGGCAGTGGAACGCCGAACGATTCTACTTTGGGCAAGTACTCGTTCTGTGCTCGTGGTTCTTGGTTGCTGCACTGTCAGCTGGAGCAGCTGGCAAGGCTGCACCTCTACAGAACTGTATTGTTAATGCCATCACAGACCAGAAAAATGCCCACACGTGCAGGTAAGTAAAAAAAAAAAAAGTCTTTTTTATATAAAAAAAGCATTAATTCTGTTTATTGCACAAAGAAAAGAAGATTTAAACTAAACTAATACTGCAGGGTTATGTATCCCTTTCCTTTGTTCAAGCTGTTGTAACAGGCAGACTAGCGGTTGTAATTTTGCTGTATACTAGCCAATAAATTCCAGCAACAAGGTGCAGTAATTCCACATGCCTACACTACTTTGGATGCAGCATGCTAGCTTTCCTGGGAAACAAAGCCACTGCGTGCCCATCCCCTGCGGCTGGGAGGAACAGTAAACCCAGGGAGAACTTGCCAACTCAGTATTTCCTCATGTAGTAAACAAGGTGCATTTTCTATTTCAGCCTCCACCCCATAGGTATGTTACATTAAGATCAACCGATCTTGCCCCAGAAATGCAGAAGGCAAGGGGCAAGGGTATTATTTTCAAAAGCAGCCCTCTTGGGAAGGGCAGCAGGACCAGCCCAGCCCATACCTCCTTGCACAGGATTCCCCTCCCCCCCATCTTTTATTCTTTTCAGCACAGCCAAATCAGAGATCCCCGAGTGAAACGATCAGATGAACAGACACAGCCACAATACACAGCTACTGAAGAAGAATGAATGACCTGTTTTCCCTCGAGCATGCTCTCACCAAGCATGTGACTTTAAAAAAAAGCTGAAGAAACCTTATTTTTAAAAAACTGTGTGTCATAGTTAGCACAATTTAAAACTGTCATTGCCTTTACAACTAATTCAAACCCCAAATTTAATTAAAATGAATTGGCATTTTCCCCATGGACAGTCATTAGTTGTAATGACTTTATGTTTCGGTATTACAATATGTAATCTCGGAGCAGTCTTCCATTTTACCAGAAGACTGTAAAAGAAAGGTCAGGTTTCTTCAGACATTCAACTATTACGAAGCAAAATTAGCAGAAAAAGAGCTTGTTTACAGAAGTAAGAGGTGAAGGATATATAAGAGATAAATAGCTTATAACTTGGGGCGTTTGCACTGCAGTGGAACAGTAGATAAACCCCCTTAGGTAAAACATGGAAGCTTTGCTCCTGTCAATGTAAACATTTTGAGTGTTGCAAGAAGCTAATACAGACAGATGCTCTTAGCTTCCAAACACTTTCTAGCCTTGAGCCTCTGCTTTCTCTTTCCTCTCCGACCACACTGTAATTAGTGCCAATCGATAAGTGATTGGGATAGTTAACGTGTGGACCGAAGGCCACCTAGGACCATCAGTTAATGGGAAGAGTTTTTACTTTACTGAGTAAAGACTGTCATGATCATCTCCTAGCAACACAGATGCCACCTGGAACACGCAAGTTGCTTTTCTTTGATTGGTCTTTGTGTGGGATTGGCAAAAAATCCCTTTCAGTTCAAGGGTGTGGATTTTCTCTTGTTTGCACAACTCCATCATAAAAGCTGCAGTGGGGTAACTAGCATCAATGGGGTGTACCGGGGGAGATTTCTCTGGCTGCTATTCCAGATGGAACATGCCCGAGGTCCCACCTCTATGAGCCATCTTCTGGTTGCTATTACCTGTCCCACTCATGTTAGCCACAAAGAGCTACATCTGAAGAAGCCATCTGCAGAGTTAGGGGTTCAGAATTCTCCCACAATTAAAAATTCTTCTGTGTTTCCTTTTCAAGTAGAGTCATCCAACCCTTTATTTGGGTGCTCGGAGCTTGACTTGCAGAGCCTGTCCATGATCCCCTGCAGCATAGGCTGAACAATCCCCAAGAGAGGACGCTGGGAGGAGTCTCCATCCCAGCAGGCTTCCATCAGCTGCCAGCATTCCTCATCAAACACCGGCAGACGCTCCGGGCGAACTCCTGGCAAACAGAGAGGGACCTGGTTACCACCAGTACACCTCAAATCAGAGAGAAACTTTGTCTGATATTCATTACTGTGGTGCAGGCTGAAGTGACCAAAGCGGGCTGTCTGGAGTCTAATGCTCTTGATAAAGGCTTACATTTCAGCCGTGCTGCTGAGGAATCTTTGGGAGCGCTGCTGAAGTCGCTCAGGAGATCATGCACACTTCCAGAGGATGGCCAACACATTTAGTTTCACTGGAGCCTCCTCTTTACAACTATTTTGGAACAAAATGAGCACCCTCCTCTATAAGAAAACATGTCCCCACCCCATATCCTCTCATAATGGTGCCTTTGGGAGCAAGTTCAACACGAGACCAAGCAGTGAGTGCAGCCTTCTGACCAAATACAAGACTCACTCATCTGGGTTAATCTTTTTCACATGAGAAGCAGAGAGATTATACGGACAGGAACCGAGGACACAAAAGAGTAAAGCATTCTGACACCATGACACAGCATGAAGGATTAAGCTACCACTAAACATAGTGCTACACTAAACCTACACAGGCATAAGAGTAAGTTTTATTTTAGGGGAAAAACTATCAGGGTGTTTTATGCAACATGCAGCCCATCAGTGACAGCTTCCCCAGCACGCTGCATATTAAGTACTTGAATGTACAGATCTCCATGGCCTCCAGAAATTGCAGGGGATTAAACATTCTTTAGGGGATCATGCCTGGCTGGTTCTGGGATGTGGTTTACGTCGTAAGTGCTGTACTGCTTCGCATGGTTTAAGTGGTATGTAGCACAGCTCCTATGCCACCATGGCAAGGAGGTGGTTAACTGTAAGCCGTTTTCTATCCCTGCTAATTTTAGCTAGATTTTCAGTAGAACATGTTCAAGTTTAACTACATAAATGTTACTCTTTAGACTGTCAATGAAGCAATACAACTTGTATTTCTACCTTTCAGTTGCAAGAGGGTAAGAACAGATTTCCTCATCTCCTCTCAAATTTTACTCAAGCATAAAGTGTCAACCAATAGAGTTCAAATAAGCCATTTATACCTCTTCTCACATTGTTCCAAAGGTGATCTTTGCTTGCACATCTTTCAAAAGCTTCTGGTAACTTCACATGTCCCGAACAAATGTACCAAAACAGAATGCCAAATGCATAAACATCCACTGAGTTATCGTACTTTCCTGTGACAAAACCACATTTGATCAGCAGGGCAAACAACATCTTCATCACTGGAAACTGAGCAGCCTGAGAACTAATTTCGGTGTTCAACTTCCTCAAATTAACACCACCATTTCATTGCCAAAAGGCAAGACTTGTATGAAGCCTACAAACATACCAGGAATCATTGCCAAAGGTGGTGGAATAAAAGGTGAGACCTTCCAATTCTCAGAGGATTTACACACTTAACCTGTACCAGCAGTTCCCAAGCTGCGGCTCACGGACCACTGCAGGTACAGGTGCTCAGGTGTACTTCAGAGACTTAAACACCAACATTTGTTAAGACTATCAGTTCAGTTTGGCTCTGCTGCCCAGGAGCCTGGAGTTCACATCAGCCTCTCGATCCAGAGGTTTGGCAATTACTCATTTATAGCAAGGTCACCCACTGAGTAAGAAAAGATTGAGCACAGTAAGTGCGTAAGGGCTCAGCCAACGCTCACCTCTAAGATCAAGGTCTAGCCTGCTAGTCATGAGTATTTCACTGTTAGTGCTGAGAACCACCCAAATAATTTTTCGAAATTAAACACAAACAGGGTTGCTTCAATTTGATTGCAATCTTGTGAAAGCAGGGATAGCATCTCAGCTAGATCAAAAGGATTCTGATAAGTGTGGTACGGACCTCTAAGTGCTACTGCAAGATGCTTGCTCCAGAAAAAAGCTTAGAGAGATTTGAACACACTCCACATGTTAGTAACAGCTTGGAAATGCCTTACTTGGTATCTATACAAAAACCAGGGGATCTTTTCTGAAATATTTGCCTATGAAAGCCAAATATTTCCAGCTTCCTAATAAAAGATTTAAAGACTGAGACTTAAAATAAAGGAAAAAATACACACTATGCATTGTAAGCAGACAGTCTTCTTATTTATTCTAATTATTTTTCCCTCATAAGCAAGCTGAGATATTAATTCAAAGTAATGGCCTTCAAAATTCAAGCCAGACACAGCAGTGGATTCAATCAACAAGCATACCTGTAAAGAGCTCAGGAGCCATATGAATGGGTGTGCCTACAATACTGCCAGACATCATGGCTTCTGGTTTGCAGAACCCCAAGTCAGTGATTTTGGCTCGATTCTTTTTGTCGAGCTGTAGAAGAATTCATACACAGGCAGCTGATAACCATACTTCTCAGTTTTAGTATTGCATTTTAATATTAAGGTTTTAAACTCTGTTTATGTTTGAAGGGTTGGGCATTTGCTCTTAAGTAAGCTTCTCTGATTATTTGGCTGCTCTTGGACATTTACCTAGTTAAGCTCAGGAACAGGACATGCCTTCACTCGTCTTCTGCATAGAGGGTGTGGTTGGGGTTTAATAGAAGTGGGAACTGGAAGTCCTACTTGTAGCTCAAGCTCTCTACCTTCCAGAGAAGTCACTCTGCTGCTCCCTTTCCCCTAGGCTTTCTGCCTGAAAATGAGTTAGGGAAACCTCACGGCAAGGCTCGTTGTGGCTAACAATACCACGAGTTAAAAGATCCTGTATGAAGAAAGCTATTCACTTACATTGTGCTTGTCCCGCCCACTAAAAGGGCCTCATAAGACTTCAGGATTAGCCAGACACAAAAGTTTTCCTTACCAAGACATTTTTAAGTTTGATATCCCGGTGCACAAGTCCCTGACTGTGAAGATAACGGATTCCTTCAACTACATCCAAGGCAATCTGTAATCGTGTTTCTAATTCTAGCCCAGCCTGAAGAAGAAACAAACACAGATTTAATTCCTACAAGTGGAAGTTACTTTTGCTTACTCTTACTTGCCAAAAACACTGAAAACTAAAAAGTTCTAGCTTTGTTTTACAGACTAATAGATATTTACATGTAAAAAAAAAAAATATATATACACATACACAGATTGTCTTTACCTTTAGTCCTGTATAGAGGTCTCTGTGCAACCGTTCCATTATCAGTAAGACAGCAATGCTGGAGCCTCCTCCATAGCCATAATCTATCACAGAACCATGGAGATGTACGAGCCGCTCGTGTGTCTGCAGAGACCTACAGAAAATTCAGCATAGAGAGTTGGGCATTTTTATATCCTTCCTTCCACCCCTGGCCAAGCCTCACCTCGTAAAGGAAAAATGCCCAATAGCTGCAGCTTTAGCACAATAGTAGGATACACCTATACCATGTGCTGTACAGTAAAAATTCACAGCACGCCACAGTTCCAAGGACCATAACAATACACAGCTGTCTGATCCAATTAAACTCAAGAAAGCCTCTAAAGGTTACAGTACCAAAGAAATACTGCATTATTTCAGCTGTCTGTAATGCAGCACTTGCCTGCAGCTGTTTACTGAAAAGGAACTCTTATTTTCTGTGGTGTAGACCCATCATTTTTCTTTTGTGAATTCAGAGAGGACAAAGACAGAATGGGAAAGGAGGGATGATTCAACACTAAAAACCAAGGGAGAAGAACTGTTTGCTATCATACTCTATTAATTCTAATTTAATCTGCAAAATAGCAAGCATTTGAACAGCATAAACACCAGAGAATCAGATTAAGACAGGATGTCTGCCTACCATGCCATGCCTCACATTTTTGCAGTGGGGCTGGCAAGCTGTCTGGCCTTTGCTAGAAATGGCAGCTTAGCACTTCATGAGGTCAAGTCATGCAGGGTAGATTGCAGAGTAGAACTATAGCAAGCGAGGTTCTGCCCATGCAAATGTAAATAGCATTTGTTTGCAGCAGTGAAGTTAAGGAGATCCATGTGGAATGAGAAAAGCGCTTACGAGACACACCTCATATAGTGAAACTCAAGTGCAAGGTCATTCCAGTGCTTCTCATCTGGAGGAACAACAGATTTCAGTGCACATGGGAAATGCCCTCCCCAGCTGTCACACAGGTAGACCACGCCATACTGTCCTCGGCCCAGCTCACGGCCCAACTTTGGTTTGCCTGTAAGGTACAACATCCATTCAGTCAGACATTAAAACATGTTTATTTCTTCCCCTACGCCATCAGGCTGGCAGCCCAGAGCTTTTCACGGGCCAGCAGCTGCACAATTCAAGGTACTCGGTATGTGTCAGATGGAGGCTCGCTGAGGTAGTCGAGTGAAAAGCAAAACACCCCTCCCACTCCTTTACACCCACTGACTGCTTCAGGAGGGAACAGAAGATAATACAGAGAACATCAAGCACAGTGCTCACCATGTAACAGCACATCCTGGAGAGACCTGCTCTCCAGCGAGAGGCGTGCTAGCCGAGGAGCATGATCCTTCCGCACCTTCAGCCACAGGTCCTCCGTTTTCTCCAGCCTGCCAGAATGGCCATCTTCTAACTACAAGAGAAATCACATATACACTGTAATCCTGCCTGGTTTGAAGCCTTAGTGTAACAAGGTTGAGGGTCCTTGCACCACTGAGCAGAGATCCTACTTAGACATGCCTAGTTTAAAAATGGGACCTTGTATTAGGGCACTCACATCAGCTCTGCCACCTCTACCTACAGAATGGCAGCATTAACTGCACAAGCTGCCCTTTTAGCTACCTCTGCAATTAAAAATCCTCTTTCCATAAGTGGCAACATACAAAACAAGACTTCTACTTCCTTCTTAACAGCTCCACATACTCACTTGTCGCAGAGAAGCTGCAAAAGCCTCATGGGAGCTGTTTAGCCTGGTCCGGAACTGGCTGCAAATGCTCTTGGCTAACTTGGATGCACTGAGGCTCTCAATAGCATCCTGAGCAACTTTCCTCTTCCAGTCACTGGTGATTGCAGGTGGGCTGACCCACGTAATCCGCTGGATTATCTAGTAAAACAGGAAACAGAACTAAGGTACTAGCACAAAAAAAAGCAAAGTGTCAGTCAATTTATTCAGACTGCTTAGATACCTTGTAATAATGCTCAGTCACAGAACTGGGCTAAATAATTATAGTAACTACTAACAATTTTGAGGTATTGATCACAATATTGTACATGCACACTAAAGAGATTTGATTTTTCTTAATATCTGCTCAGTTCATTCCTACAAGCCAACCATCCTTTCACATCTGACCAAGAACATGTATAGCCAGACAGCTACCACTTGGCAAACCACACAGCTGTGGTGCAGCTTGTAAACTGAAAGAAGAGGCAGCATAAGCAGTTACCCACAAACCCAGGAAGAGAGATGCTCCTCAACTGGTGAAAGCTACAGTGAAGCAGCTTTTTGGTGGACAGACACACTGTCAAGGTGCGGAAATGGTCGGTGTAGGTATGCACCACTTCCCTTAAACTGCTGGGTGATTAAGATGCCCTGCCCCACCCTTTGTTAGAAGCCACAGAAATCCAGCTGCTGCACACCCAGTCTGGATCCTTCTCCCTGGCTGAAGGAGGAATCTGAAGGTTTGTTACCACTCAGTCTGCACTGCACCTATTTGGGAATAACTCATATGCCTCTCGCCCATCCATGCATGGAATCAAGGGGGAGAAGGCAGTAAAGGTCACCAACAGCTCAGAGCAGGAACTTCAGAAAGATGAATGCTTTAACAGACAAATTTAAAACAAAGACCTGAGGAAGTCTGGTCTGCTCTGGAGGGAGAAGACTGAATTGACCTGAATCAAGACACATTGCAAAACAAACAAACAAAAAAACCCACAGGAAAACCCCAAACCCAAATAAACAACCAGTTAGCCAAAACAAACAGTAAGAGTTTCAAAATGGTGATCATCATCCCTTTCCTGTTTCAGAACAGAAAGAAAACACTAATTGCTTTAAATTAAATATTAGCATCCCCAGGAATAAACTATACACACAGCCTTAGTGCTGAGTGGGGAAGCAACAACTTTCCAATGCAGTGCCCAGATTCAAAATTTAGAGAACAGCTGTGAGTATTCACATTATTCTTTGCTCCAAAAACATTTCATTATACAGTGATACGTACTAGAAATAAATGATAAAGATGCCCATACCTGTTTGATCTGTTCCCACAGCATCCTGGTTACTGTTGAGCCAGAGTGGAAGGTGACTTCAACATGATAGGCTGCATTTAGTATCTGGAAAGCAGGGGAAAGATGAAAGTATGGGAACTTTGCAAGCTATAGGCACTACAAAATTTGCTAGACTCTAAAAATGAAAGAAAGGACACTCTATGGGATATTGCATGATTTGCTTGGTTCAATTCATTTATTGTATTAAGCTCATAGGTGTTTCTACGCTGTAATTGGGTTACTTTGCACAGATTTAGGAAGGATGAGTACTTGGCCTTTAAGTGACTGTTCCCCAGTTTTAGCACTTCCCTTAATGACACCAGACCTGCATATACTCCAGACCTGTGTTCCTCTAATTTCACTGAGCATCTCAATCTCCTCCCACCCTTGCTGGATCAGGATAAAGACATTTATTAAGAATATTCTAGACAGCCATTTAAGCCACCATACCTGTTTGAGATAATTGCTTGTGATGTGTACAGAAACATCTTTTGACTTCTCCAAACTCCTTGCAGGATGAACTGAAACCTCCCAAGACTCCTCCAGGCTCTTTAGACATCTCTCCAGAGTCCCTACAAAGCTCTCTCGCAGATAGTCCACTGAACTAATTAACTTGTTGGCAACTGCTTGGTTTAATCGAGAAATAATCAGTTCCTGAATTTGCTTAATACAACACTTTATGTCCTTGGAACTAACAGGCTCGCCAGTCTCAGGAATGATGATATCTGCCCAAAAGAAAAGAAAGAGTCATCTTTTGTATGCAGCATATCATTGTTGCAACAACAGCCACCGAGAGCTGCTTTGAGTGTTTTGCAGAGGAGCTCCAGCACAGCCCCAGTCCAGCCAGCTTCTGCTCCAAACACTTTCACTATTTCACTCCTTCAGAGGTTCATTACTTCAGACCTAGATGGTATAAACTGAAGCCAACAGCGTTTCTAAGTCATACAAAAAAAACTCATGAGCAACACAACACCTATACTGACTATTGCAAAGGATCACATTTTTGCTGGTCTGCATGTGTAATGCTACAACGCCAGTTTTACAAAGGCTGCAAACCCAATCCTACAGATCTTGAGTAGTTTGGTATTCTGTGATAAAAGTACTAAGGCATTAGAGTAGCTCCAGGAATGCACACCTGGTAACTCCAGTTTCAGGGAAGCTACAAATCACATCTGACCAAGGTGGAAAATATTCTGATGTTTGCTTCCATGCACTGTTGTTCAAATTCTACTAACACCTGATAGACTCTATCCAAGCATTCTGTAGCTACTACAGGTTTACAGTGCTACAGCGATGAGAAGTCAACTATCATCTCAAAAATTAAAGGGCAGAAGCACAAAGCTGTCCTTCTATCTAAAGAAGCACAGATCAGGAAATTCCTCCAGGTCATGCTGCAATCCATAAGCACTGCTGGATGTTGAAAGTTATGAAGAAAGTGATATAACAGCCACACTGGTTACATGAAATTTTTTTCCTGGTACCTTGAAGAGCTTGATTCCCACCTGGTATTTTTAAACAAACACTGAGCAATCACTGCTCATGCACTGTAACCACTCTGAGCAATACTACATCACTACCAGGAGCTGAAGACCTTGTCTCTGGATTTTGGCCAACAAAGTCTAGCCTACTTAAACAAACCCAGTGATCAGCAGATGGCATTAGCTCCTCAAAATAACACCTTCCTCCTTTTAGGATATTACTTCAAATATTGGTAGCCAACAGGATGCTACACTCTAAGTGGTATTTTTTGTGCAAACATATACATATATTTACTGCAGGTTTTTTATCTTGTGCTGCCCCTAAACATTCCTGAACATACAGAATCCTGACCTCAGACACTACAGCACCCCAGCTCTGTAAAGAGTGGGACAGACAGAATACAGGAATTATTACCTGTCCTGATAATGGAGCAACAGCAGGCCTAAACAGGTAGAATTAACACACTCACTATACCCTCAGCATATGCTAGTTTGTTGGGGTTTTTGCAGCATGCAAATAGGTTAATGTTGCAATTAAAACAAGCTCTTTATGAGGACAACATTTTGCATGGGCACTACAAAGCAAACACTTCAAGAAACAGGAAAGAGCTTATCCATTTCCCACCTACAGAAGCAAAAAGATCCAGATCCTAACCTGCAGGATTAAACATAATCCATCATTTCTCTTCTTTGTCCCAGGAGATAATGCTCCAATTTGAAATTGGGAGGAAGTCAAGACAAACAAAATTACCTAGAGTTTTCACCTCTCTCATGCCTCAGAAGAGCACTCAATTCACAAAAAATAATTTCATTTAAACCTATAGCCTAGAGTTATTTCTGATTTTATTTAAAATAGGAAAAAGCTTTTCCCATCAGCCCAGTGAACTGCATTTCCTTAGAACAGAAATTATTGTTATGGTAAACCTCTGCTTAGCAGCAGAGGAGAAGAGAGCTGTGGAGTATCAACCTACAGATCTTTACTTTGATGTTTATGACAGACCACGGATTCCTGCAGACAAAATTTGGATAGCCTCTCACCCTTCGCCGTTTACACACCATTCTGTATGCTTCCAGCTTGTGTGTTCCTGGAAGTTCTGGTACTAGAAGATGTAGTGAGAATTCTCACTTTTTCCAAAAACACACACTAAATACCAAGCTCAGGAGCACAGTATGTTGTGTTGAGGTTTTTTTTTTAAAGGAAAGCCTTACCTACCCAGAAGGATTTCATTTTAGGAGGTTCTATACCCAAGTGTCTTATGCAAACCTCTCTCAGACAAAGAAACCAAGCAGAAAGTACAACTCAAGCCTTCACCGTTGAAACTCAAACAGCTTTTTTTCTTAGGGCAGATTTATTCCCAAGTCTCAACACAACCACTGAGGCAAAGTTGAGAGAGTTACTTTCTTCTTTGGCAGAATATGGAATTAAAGCAGAGAAGTAAAATACCCTAACCCAGAACTATGCAGCAAGCTCTGGGGGGGTAAAAGGTCTGATTTATAAGAAACCAAGACTTAATATGTTCAGGCCTCTCATTAAGGACAGTGCTTTTTACCCAGGAGATACTATAGAAAAATCCTTTGTGTATTAGTTCTGAATTTTCTTGCAAAGTCACTTGTCTTGACTGCCATTCAACCGTGCCTTAGCAGATGGCAGGTATTACCCTACCACTCTCCTTTAAAGCCCCGAACCTCTTCATTCCCATTACTCTCCTGCAACCAGTTACCTTTGAATTCCATATTAGCAGCATCCTCCAAGAGCTCCTCTTTCATATTGCTAAGAGTCTCTATGATCATGTCCTTCATCTCCTCTTGCTTGCGGTTGGCAATGTTCATCAGAGACTCATAGAGCTCATTCTCCTTCTTGCGGGTATACTCCAGCCTCTTGGGGGTGATCTGCAGGTCTCGCTGCATGTCGAAGGCCTGATTGATGAAGATGTTCAGGCAGCGGCAGTGCACCTCGTTTAAACTGGTAGCTGCTTCCACAAGATGCTTCTGAAGCACCTGCCTGGAAAAAGTGCTTAGGAGACGGAGCTTCTCAAACTGCTCCACCAGCATGCTTTGGGCATCAGCATCAGGACCGGGTGCCCCGCAGCTGCAGTGGTTGGTACTCAGGTACTCCAAGTCCATCAGTTGGCAGTAAAGGGAGGACTTCTCATTATCAGTTTTTTTGGGAGAGATCAGCTCAACTCCCGACTCCGGCACTTTGAAGAAGAAAATGGGCAAAGAGAATTTCTCTTTGATTTCGCGCAGCTCGTTCTCATCTGATGAAGAAAGTTCAGCCTCGCTGATGGCAAAGATGACAACAGGCAAGACTTGGTTCACGTATTCTCGCAAGGTGGCTTCAGCAGACTGGAATCCACGACACGGTGCTACCACAACATCCACTTCCTAGCAAGTGAGGAAATAGAAAAAAAAAATATAGGTTTGTAGAGATCCATTTAAAAACAGATACATAAAAAAATGCACTGTAATTCATTCACAAAGCGCAAAACCAAAAACATTAAAACCCTTTAGAACAGTTATGGAGTCTCACATACAGCATCATACTTTGGTATATAGCCTACCTGCAAGGCTGGTGACAGCCCTCTCGCAGGGATGCAGCCAGACATGGATTAGTGCCCACTGACTCCAAAACCCTTTTTTTTTTAACCAAGTGCTTTTGAGTTTTAATCTAGTTCAGAACAAAACTTACAACAAGTTTCCCAGGTAAGTGCTATCACAGAATAGCTGCTTTAGCTTCTGGCTGGCCCATTTTGCAACCACCTCTCCCACTGATGTTTACCAGATCTGCAGCTCTTCGAGGAGATATTCATGCTGTCAGTTTTCAGCGTAGCTTCCAACAGCAGAACATACTACACTAGCCACTACTGCCAAAACAAAGGCAGCACAACAACAGATTCCAAAGAGTTCACAGCCAAAGGACGGATGAGGAGGACAGATGGTTATGACAAGCTTAGTTATGGCTTTCTTCAAATCCAACTAAAACCTAAGAGATTTATTTTATTCACTTGTTTTCTTACTGCAGAGTTTCACCGCTTTGGTCATAGGCTCCTGCTGACATCACTTCTTACTAACCCTAGTAAAAAGGGCCAGTTCTGAAACCTGCTTCCTTCCCCTCCAAGGAAGGAGACAAGATTCACCTTTGGCTATGAGAGAACAGTGTTAGAATTGCATATATTGCTCTACTAAAATAAGGAAAGAAAATGTCAAAGGCTTTGAAGTGGATACAGAATTTAAGTGCCATCTTCCCAGCTTGTAACAGGGGGCAATAATTAAGAATTCTTCAATCATTTTTCTCCACCGCAAAAATGAGAGACTTGACCACATCTCCTGACTGCTCGTAGAGCTGAGAGGAAGTCATTACTGCCACAGGACTCCCAGGCACTGAACTCAAACCTGTCTGGTGCACGGGAGCTTGAGCAGAATGGGATGTGCAGTGCTGCAATATTCACCAGGACGGATGACTCAGGCCAGCAACTGTAAACAAAGGAGGAAGCCAGTGCTGTCTCTAGGAGACAGGGAGAAAACCAACACAGACAACCAAATACAGCATGAGCAACTGGTCCTTCTGTTTCCATAAAGGCCTCTCAGGCTTTTCCAAAGAGCATTAGCAACATTTCTTGCCCTCTCTGTCTTTTGTCTTTTTAAATGTCCTACAGAAGTGTCCTACACTGTCTATGCAGCTTCATACTATTAGGGATCAAGTCTTCCTATATGGGGAATACCTATGACTCACACTGGATTCCTCAAATTCTTAAGCTGGTTCTCACAAGGTCCCACCACGATAAACACACTTGAACACTTCTGACAGAGCTGTAATGATGAAATTGTTGTCAAGTAACTTCATTCATATTTTCCTTAACTAAAAGGCCCTTTTTAAAACATCAAAGCCCCCCACTTAGCAATCTGAATGTCAGGTATGCAAATATCAGAGTTACAGCTCTTCCACATAAGATGTGATGCAGAGGTGCTGTCAACAGCAATGCAAATAAGACAGTTTAAAGAGCACACCACGCAGACACACTATGTGCTCATCTGTGGGTTCAGACTTGCAATGCCAGGATGACCACTGCATCCCACATCCCAGAACAAAAATTAAAACCAAAGATCAAGTAGGTTTTGACCTACAGCAAGGTAAGTGGAGTCTCACTACAAGCATTCAGGGACCACTGAAGTGTACCATTTTACAAAGTCAACAGATAATTCCTTATTTCCAAATCAGTTAAAAAGACCTTATTTGCTACATCCCAAGAGGACCTTGTCCTATTTTGCTAGGCTTCAGGCAGTTTAATCACTGTTTGCTCAGTTAACTGAGGTGCTGAGAGGCTAACCCAATTTAGTCAGATTTTTATCCAAACTCGTACCAGGCAGATTAAGATTGAAGGCCCAGCTCAGTCTTTTTCTAAGCCCATTTGAATACTCAGCCTTCCAAGAATAGTCTGTGAATCACTGAAGTCTGACAGTTACTGCATTTACTACGTGTGATCTAATTTCATTGCCCCTCTATTAATCTGAGGTACATATGTACTCCTAGATTCTACTTAGAACTTTTTTTACACACACTCCCCCTCAATTTTTCTGAAGTCTTGCCAGTTTATTCTGTTTCCATGAGGACCTGAGTCAGAAGTTCAGTAACTCTAATATAGAGAGAATCCCAGGTAAGAAAACTGAACTGTACCTCTGGTCTCCAGGAAACACTGCTGTCCTTCACAGAACACAATTGCTCTGATTTCGTGCAATGACTCCAAACCCCACTGCAGGGAATTTTGTTTTACCTTTGCTGGAAGGGCCAGCCCCAGAAAGCCTGTGAGGTGTACACACTCACGAAACGGTCTGAGAAGCAATGCTCTTTTTCTGACCATGAACTCTTCCCCTGTAAAAGATATATCACTAAGCGAGCAAAACTAGAAATAGAGAACAGGTTTCACATGGGTGGAAGAATAATTTCACGGTGCTGGCATTTTCAGTACCTCTACTGTCAGTTACGCCAGCACAAAGGGACAGATGAAGATGACTTCACATATTTGATGCTGGTACATGGCAGGAGCACCTCAATATACCCAAAGTAAACTGATGCTATGTGGAAGGAAGAGTGTCTCAGCCAGTGTGAAAGCTTTTCAGTTTTCTGTATTAACACCTCAACCAAACACATTAAAAATACTCTCAAGAGGAGATCAGTGCATGTTCTTCCAAGTTCTAAGCAGGATGTACATTAAAATAACCACCCAACAGCTACTTAACCACATTCTTTGCTACTTGTAACAGCTACTAATTCGTATGTCCTGAATCACTGCTTTAGTACCTGAGGAAATGCAACAATAAACCCAAACTAACTCAATTCTTCTGTTAGAGCTCATAGATCCATCTTGTATTTCTTCATTCATTTTCCAGCTTTGTCAGAGCAGCTGAAAGTTCCTCCTTCCCTACAAGCCCCGGCTAAAACTTTTCAGCGCGAGAGTCAAAGTCGCATGAAGCACAAAGCAAGACAAAGGCATGAAAAAGGAAGGGTTCAGCCCTGTTACCCTCCTCCCACTCAGCTGTACCATCCAGGCAAAAAATCAATACTTCAGAGAAGTCCTTTTCGTCTTCCATGCACAACTGATAATATTTAGGGTAAGGGCCAACTGTTTACTCCCACTATAAATCTAATAACCTGTCTGGCTAGATGGATTATTCCCCAAGACCTAGATGCACTCCTGTGCAGAGTGATCCCCAAGGAACAGAGCAGCTTTGCCAATGTTTTTCCTTCCATGATATTTTACGTTTAAAAATAACAAAGTTCACATACCTATTAGCACAAGGTAGTGTTCTCACAGCAGCCGACCCATGCAAATGAAATTTTTGGCTCCCTCCTCCTCACCCCCTCTTTTGTGAAACAAGTTTTGATTAAGACATCCTTCAGTAACACAGAAAAGCAAGCATGGTCCCACCCTTGATATCAGACTAAAGAGAAAAAACTCAGGGAGCTCCACTGGCAGCTCAATGTTAAGAAGTGGTATATTCTACACTTGTATTGAATTTATCTCCAAATAAAAAAAGTAGTTTAGTTAATATTTGGATACTGTTAACTTATAAATAACTTAGCCTTTCTTTACTGGAGTAATGGCTAATGAGTTTGGATTTAGCAAACAAGTATCTGCACCAAGCAGCATGATGTGCCTGCACAAAACAGCAGCACGTAAGCTAGGTGCTCAAGCCAGCCTGTGCAATTAGACCTCTCAGTAAGAGATGCTTAGGCCTAAAAAGCTGCACAGCATTCCCCAGGTCCTGAAGTCACTGACAGCTCCTTTGAGAGCAGCCTACTAATAGATCAGTGTCCTCACTATGGGGAGTGAAAGGGATTTCAAACAGAAATCCACAAATGAAATTCTCATCTCCACAATAAGGACCCACAAATGTTTCTTCAAAGACTACTGAGGTGTTTGACTATCTAGGATGTCAGGTTATCATGAAACACAATACTACTTATGAGCACTCTGCTGCTGGGAGAAAAACAAACAGATGAAAATACAGGGATTCTAGGTAACAGCTGGGGTGAAATCCAGATTGATTTTCCTTCCCCTCTGCCCAAAAGGTGCTGAGCTCCTCCAAATTATTTGGTTCCCGTGCAAATCTAACCTTGAGATCTGTACTGAATATCACGTTATCATCAAGTATGCAATTGTTATTAGACTCCTAGTTTTATTTCACAAGTTAAAAAAAAGCAGAAGTTCTTCAGAGTAGTTCTGCAGACATGCAACATTGGATAGTATCCAAAAAAATTCATCCATTACTGCTCCAGATAGATATTCCACTGTTACAGAAGTAATGTCCATGACTAGCAGATATTTACTTCAAAAGCTTTGTTGCCTTGCTGTATGCTGAGCAGAGCTGGAAGCCAGTCTCATGTAACGTAATGGGAAGCTATCCCTAGTCCAATTACCTGCTAAAATGCATTATGTTCTCCTACCAGCCTGGAAAAAATTTTGTTCTTCCTTCAGCCCCTTGAATTCATGTAAGGAATCCTTCGACTCCATCTGGAGTCAGCTGTGATTCACCCTCCCTCTCCTTCTATTGGAAGAGCTTTTTATTTCACCAACCCCTTTCAAATTAATCTGAGTAGCTGTTTTCATCTAAGTGTCCTAAATATAACCAAAGCCAGACAGAGAGATCTTTGTCACTCACATGAGAAATCTGAAAGAGGGTTGTAAACTGCAGTGTGACTAAACTGGCCCATATAAAAATGTAACCAAGTAAAATAAATGTAAAGCTAAATAATATTATGCATAGCAAGGCAGGATTTTACAAGCAGAAGATCCAGAACAGGCATTTACTCTGCAGCACCAGCAGCTGCTCTGGTGCTTGTTGGGAAAGTAGTGGCTGCCTCACAGACAGTTTATACAAACGTGGCACTTCTGTTCTCTTTCAGTGGATACTGGAAGCCACAAACGCACTACAACACAGCACTGAGTCAGCTGATCTCATCAGGATAAGCTTAAATTTAGCTACAGACTGGGTTTGTAAAACATATGTCAAACTGATGAAGATAGACTGGCTCTTCATTTTCTGCCTGTTTACAATCATGTCTCACTTCATACGCCCAGAAAAAAAATACTTTGCTATTTTATTGTTCAACTATGAAGTTCAAACTCTTACTCATGTGACAACAGATCATATTCTTTGTACTTAAGCAATTTATATTTAAGAATTAATTATCCAGTCCAGATATTTGAGTGCCAAAACACAATGCTCCGTAAGTATTATACTGCAATAACAAAGGCTTGACACAAGATAGGAAATGCAATGAAAGCTTATGGAAGCTATAAAAAGCTATGAAATACAACCCTCACCTTTTACTAGACACCAAACTGCAACACCCGCAGGACAGGAACACGTTTTATGGAGAAGTAAAACCAAAGTCACAAAGCAAGATACCAACAATGCTAGAAACGGCACCGAGAACAGGCTCCCACCTTCTTGTTCTTAACACCTTCCGTTTCCACTGACACCACAGAAATGTACACAGCCACCCTCTCAAAGTCAAGTCACTTTATCAGATGTTGGCATTAATAAGCTTTTTTTCTGACAACAAGCTTTTCAGGACGGAGATAAGAAACTACGTATCCTTGTACGACAGCTTCTAGCTACTATCAGACAGCAAAACTAACTCCGAATTACCTTGAAACTGGAGTAAAATTTTAGAAGACACCTGGAGTTACATCTGAGTAAGCTTGGCTTCCGAGATGGATGGAAACATTACAGAGGAATGATAACGCTACGAGTCAACATCGAAACAAAAGCACACAAGCACAGACAGTGATGTCCAATTAAAATCCTAACACCAGACTCCCAGCTTCTCTTTAATTAAAAAAAATTCCTATGCTTGAGAGTTTACAACATCAGCTTTACTAGGGACTATAAATGTTACATCTTAAGTTCACTACGAGGATGGTACATGGACACCCAGTTACCTTTAGTAGCGAGTACGGCAGCATGACCTCCAGCTCTGCTATCCGGTGAGCAGGATCTTCGCTGTCTCCATGAATTTCTAAGTCCTCCTCTGGTATCGTGTCCCAGTGCCCTCGGTGGGCTGCCATCATATGGACCAGTTCATACTGCTCAGGCAGCGCTAGGCTAATCCGTGTTTGCGTCCCATGTGTGAAACGGATCCGTCGCCTCTTACAATTCTCCTCATTGCTGATCTTGGTGGTAGGGAGCAGCTTCTCACCCAGCAGTATGTTGAGTAACTGGCATTTGGCATTACAGTTCTGGCCAAGAATCAGAAGGCAAGGGTGCCAGCTCACAGTCCGTTGGAGATGCTCTTCCTCATGGCGAGGGAAGGAAATGAAGTTCTGCCCTAAAATTGAGGACAGTCTGCATTAGCACAGGTTGGCTGAACAATAAGTCTCCCATCTCTAAGCCAGCTGAACACAAAAGTTCAGACATCACTGTCCCACGGCCCATCAAAGAACCCACCCAGCACCAAGAATTTGCTTATGTATCCCAAAACTAGGGTCAGCAATTCAGCATTTCTACTGTACCAACACAGAGTTCCACAGTAGGTTGATTCTCACAAAGCCATTAAGACAATTTGTTACTGTTCTCCCCACCTATCTCACGGGAAAGTGTTGACACAGAGCTCTCTTCGGCAGGTTAGTGGAAGATTAATGGTAGGCCCTAGAAGTCACAAGGAGACAGTTATCAAGGTTGAAACAGCCAAAGGGTTAATTTTGCCTTGGGTTGGAACAGTGTTTTGCCTTGCTCCAGAGTTCAAGGAGGCCCAGTGGGTCACTCGGGCTAACTCTTCCCAAGTTTTGATGGCTTGACTGTACAGAACGTTCCTGTCACATACCAGAAATAAATTCTATCAACTATGAATCGGTGACAGTTCCACCCACACACTTAAAAATGTCAAATACTTCGCATCTACCAAATCCCGAGAGTATTACTGCACAAGCTTGCTGACCGAAGTCTAGGATCATTGACGTTGAAGCAACAAAACCTCCTTTCTAGCCTCAAGGAAAGGCCTTCTCACAAAATCGCTTCTCTACGTGAAGCAGATGACAAGGCCAAGTTTGCTGAGACATGGTAGCAAAACTAAGAGCCTCTGCCAGTGATTCCCTGTGACAGAAATACAATCACAGCATGTAGAAACTGTCACGATTTCACCAGCCTGGGTAGAGCTGAGCCCAAAGGAAGACACTAGCAGCTAGAAGGTTCCTAGTGCACTCTAAAACACAGAAAGAAACAGCTTCACTCCTTTGATCACGCTAACAGTACACATCTTTCCTGACCTATAGAGTTGAACTAAATAAGCACAGTTTGCCAGATACTCTTTTTAAGAACCACATTTAAGCTGCAAAAGGAAATTACTCAACATCTGTATCTTCTTCAGAGTAGCAGGACTCCCTGTAATCACCCTCCTCACCCATCTTCCATCTGAAGCATTGGTTGCACCATCCCACTAACCAGGCCCTTTGAATTCTTAGTGCATGATGCTGCAACTCCTTGCATCTGCCTTACTACATTAATTCAGTCTCAGTACTGAATTTAGCTTCTGTATTCTTTTACAAGTCCTAAACACAGCTTTTCCCACGCTCAGTCATCTAAGCTGAAGTCTAAGCAGCTTTGCGTTACCTTATGCATAGCAACAGAATAATTCTGGTAGAACAAAAAAAATGGATACAAACAAATTCCTTATCTGCTGCCCTTCAGCCCAGTCCCCACGAGTACAAAGCAGCCAGTGTTCCAGCACAGCCAGAGAGCCAGCCCCTGTTCCCACATCTGAAGGCAGATGGCACCCAAGAATGAAATGGCAAATGGAGACACCAGTCCCCAAAAGAACTGCCAAATCTGAAAGCTATAAACCAGTACGATTGCCCTGGTATCAGGCAAACTGACAAGAACAACAGTTTAAAGACTCAAATACAATAAAGCAGAGAAGCACCAGCAGGGATTTTGTAGGGGAAGGTCCTGTTTCATCAGAGCTATTAAAATGCTTTTAATGAGTCATGTTCTGGAATTCAAAATTGTTTCAGCATCTCAAGCCCCAAGAAAACAAGATACTCTCACATACCAAGATATTCCTCAACACTACTAATCAAATTAAATGTAACATACCACAGCTATTCTAGTCCTTATTCTGATAGCATTCCATTCCTCTATTTTAATTAAAATCATTCAAATCCAGAGCCACACCACATGTAGTTGGTTGTGTCTTAGACCCAGTTTAAGGCTGCTTTAACATCTTGCCAAAAATTTACCTTTCCTTTCCTTCAAATCTGCAGTCTGGAAATAGGACTGCTGGAGGAGTTCTCTCCATGAGAGGAGTCCTTCCACCCCACACAACACCAAGGGGAACCCCTCTCCTGTACCTCTGCCCCACACAAACCAACAGCTTGGGAAAGGTTAAGGGAGACATCGCTTCTCGAAGGATAACTCTTCATAACTGTTTCTTAAACAAGCCTTTTAAGATCCACAACCATAGCAGAGTGGCCACATCAAGTGACTGAAGGGCAGAATCTGGCTAGCTACTCACAAAAGATAAAAATCAGCAAAACCCCACAAATAGCACATTTAAGCCTTCATCTACAAGATAAAGAATTTCTTTGATCTGGTTACAGCTATTGAAACTTCAACTGGAATTCAGGCTTGCTCTTCAGCTACCAAGCATGAAAAAAGCAATTCAGAAGGCATTGTACAGGCCATGAAGCCTTCTCTGCACAGGCTTTTGAAAAGAAAAGAAGAGGCAGACTGCACCCTCTCCTCAGTCTGGGCGGCCTCTGTATTTATGGGTGCTTAATGCCAGCACAAAATGATTGAAATACTGTAGCTTAGCTGAAATTATTGAAGTGCAGAATGGGTATATAAATACTCTACCTTTAAAACACCTTTCATCTTTTCATGCACACAACCTCCCCGTGATCAGCATTTATTCAACAAGTTTACTACAAGCGGTATCAGTAACGAAGCCGTAACATTTAACGTTACGTCACGCTGAGATATTCCAAGCATGTGGAGCACAAACCTGGAACCAGCACCAAAAGCACAACTCAGCCCGACTCAGCCCTATCACAACTAACCCAGTGCATCACCAAGGCACCCAAGTCGTAGCAGTGGTGTCAACCCTGCGTGTATCTATCACTGGATATCTTCCAGTGACCTCAAGGTCTCAAACCTGAAGTGAGTTGCACACGATGGAGCTATTGCTTGTTTTCTGCACATCAGAATAAGACACGGAGTAAAAACACTCATAGAGAACTTAATAAGTGATGCCACTGATCTGAACATGAAGAATTCAAGTTGGGAGGAATACAACCTCCTGCGGTACCTAACAAAAAGTAGGCTTACAACTTGCTTACTGAAGAGATGTAGACATATTCCCATATCTATGTGAGCAGCTCCTGTTTGTGACAGGACTTTTGCCAAAGACTTTAGCTGGTGCCACATACTGTATCCATACACAATATCATTTGGAGACATGTGATAAACACTTCAAAAGAAATGGCTGCAGGGGTAGTCGTTAAGCGCGTGCATCCTCTTAAGCTGCTTTTGATGAAAGGAAGCCTGTCCAAGAACAAGGACATCTCTTACCAAGACTCATCTCAAAATTCAGTCAAACACGTGGCGGAAGAATCTTATGTTGAATTTATGGAATCTATAAAAGCCCTAAGCATTTACTCATCTCCTTCTCGAGGAAGGCCAACTACACTGCTGGTCTCACTTGTCTTTCTATTCTATTTTCAATAATACATGTGGACAACAGTGTCAAAGGCCAGACCTTCATACTTATTATTGCAAATACTGACACCTTTCATAGAAATTCTCACATCTCTGTGGTGCTGGCGATGACTTGCGACACACTTTGGCCACTACAAGACTTATGATTAACATGCTCAGTTATACGCACCAAGTTTGAGTTCCACCCCACCACACATCTATCAGCACAGTGGTGTTAATTCCGTGAGAACACACGCGACTAATCAATATACCAACATAAGCAGTTCCCACAGGAGCAGCCGTTACAGCATTAGCAGCCCCCATGGTCTGCAGAACCAAGCTTCGTCTTCTGCTTAACTTGAAGCTTGTTAGCAAGCGCCTCCTCCCATTCTATTTGAGGAGTTATTTCACAAGTACCCTCCCCAACCATCTCTCCACACATTATCTAGTCTTAAAACCCATCTTCTTCTGTTGACATACCTAACAGCACAATAGGAATCCCAACCTTTTGAGGATCACAGCAATAGAGGCAGAGCAGTCACATTTTAACCAGGATATAGACCCTCGGTCAATACAGCACCGGGATGAAAACTCTTCCAAACCCTCTGGTTAACACATTCACCCCCTACAAAATACATTTATGTATGGAGTCATTAGGCTCCCAAGACTAGGGCCTTCCCCCTAGCACACACTCATTAAGATAACACCACAGCTGCTGACCAAAACTCTGAGATGCTGTGGGTATCTGTACAAGAGCTCAGTTTACCGAAATTTCTGAATAAGGCAAAAGAAATATCAAAAAGACCCCGGTTCCTAGCTCAAATTATTTCAAGCACAGAATGAAGAAAACAGCTATGGGGGTTGTACTAGATGACTTTTAAAGGTCCCTTCCAACTCAAACTATTCTATGATTCTACGTACCTTAATTAGTAGAAAGCAGGGTTGCTGGGGTTTTTTTTCCATAGTATCTTTATCTATTTTAGTCAAATCTGCTACTGAGTCCCTAATTATGATTTTATTTTTAAAGAAAGTCAGTACAAAACACACTAGCTAACAGCACCAAGAACAAAAAGCTGTCAGACCTGTGCAGGCTAAAGCTACAGGATTGTCATAGTACTTGACTAAATGATTCTCAAAAACCTATTCATGACAAAGCAGACCTAGAGAACAGACAGTAGTTTGCTGAATGATTCAGAAATGCAGACAGTGCAAACAAGACTTTCTCCCTCCCCTCGTAAACAGTAGCTGGAAGGCAATCATTTTTTTCCCTTGAATTTATTTTACTTCTCTTACTATGAGGAGTAAGTCCTGGTACTAAGGCCACAGAGGGAACATTTGGTCAATGACAATCCTTTACTGACGAATATTGCCCGTCATCCTCCTAAGCAGAGGGTGGGATGTAAAAGCAAGCACATGTTTGCTCCTTCAAACCCAACCCTGACTGCCCCAGCTTACCCAAAAGGTCAGTGGCTACTACTCAGCTTAGCAGATACTTAGGTCTGGTTTTAGACAGAGTAACCCAGGCTGGGCTTTAGGCTGCTTGAGTTGTGTTGATTCAAAGGGCAGTCACCTTTCAGTGTTGTCACACTACCTTCACAGGTGTCTCAAAACCAAACCCCTCCGCATTTGTTTTGTTTCCAAGACATCTAAATTTACTTTCACAGTTTATTTTCCCACTTCAACCACAGGCAGTAAGTGTCCTGTGCATTTCACTTCCCAGCACCTTTGTATTTCACAAAACGTCAGCATTCACGCCTCAGCCCACTGCAGAGCACTGCAAAAAGTCTGCAGAACTGTTTGGTCAAAATTCCTCTCACTTTGACACCATCTGTAGGGCAAATTCTAAGAAAAAGTGATTCTGACATCAGTGAGAACTGTGCTCCTTAAACCCTCTGACACTTAAAATAATCTCCCCATGTTAGACAGGGGAAAAAAGCTTTATTACCAGCCACTAAGTTTCAGAGAGTACTGGAAATGTACAATACAACTCAAATTTTACAGAAACAAGCAGCTCTGTCCAAAGGTGATTGTTCAGGCACAAAGGTAATAAGCAACACCAAGGCTCTGGGTTTTGGGCAAAGCCTCGTGTCTTCCCATATCTTAAAAAAATAATCTGTATCCTATGTCAGGAACATTTAATTAATGATGCATCCACATCTACAAAGCCCTATAAGCAGACTTTCAAAGATGTAATTGCTACTTGACTAGCAATGTTTTACAAGAAGTAACCAAACAGAAGAGCAGCTCCAGCGGAGTGCTACCATTCAAACAGCGTTGAGACCCACAGAAAATGAGTGAAACCAGCTAGTTCCTACTTCTTGGAAGTCACAGAAAGATGTAAACACAGACACCACATTTTTACAAGGCTGTTCACTTCTCTTCTGACAGTTTAGGTGGGACACTACATTTTTACACAGAAGAGCTCAACAACACTTCAATTTTTAAATCAGAATTGTGAGCATAAGACAAGCATGGACAAGTATCTTGGACAAGTAGCCAACAGAGATGACTCATGAATCACTTGGAAACAAATAAAGAAGATCTTTATATATATTTAATGTCACGCTCAACTCATCTCACAAGACAGTCTTATGGAAAGACGAAGTTCTACACGTGGCAGGAGGGCTCTCAGCATCAGTAGTGTTTGTCAACAGTGACAGACGAGGATAAAGTCGATGAATGAAGCCTGGACACCAACCCCACAAGCCAACCACTCTCGAGTATCACATCTTCCTAACCCCCACCCTGCAGCTCCAAGGTGCTGCAGGGTGGGGGTTAGGAAGATGGGCAGAGGGGCCCATCTCCCTGACAGCCCCCACCACCCACTCAGGCCTGCTCACTTCACCCCACAAAGCCTCTCACACCCCCAAAGCACCCCAGCTCTCCATATGCACCCACAGCCCATCCACCCCCCCATTACAGACCCTACAGCCCCCGAAGCTGCACCCTTCGCTCCCCACAACCCACTCACCGCCTCCCACCTGCACCCCAACCCTCACAAGCCCCCACCCACCCCTCGCCGCCCACAGCTCACCCCACAGGCCCCAGAGCCCCATGTTTATCCCGCCTCCATTTCCCCCCACACCCCGAACACAGGCCTCCCCGCCCACCGCAGGCCCTGCCCGACCTCCCCGGTCCCTCTCTCACCGCCAGGCGCGGGGCCGTCCCGGAGGGCCCCGTCCCCAACCCCGGCGGGGAGGCCCTCGCCAGCCGCAGCCGAAGCGAAGAGGTGCCCCTGGGAGTACTTGACGTCGCGGAAGAACTTCTTGGTCTCGCGGAGGTTCTGCTGCAGCCGCGCCAGGTGCCGGTTGTAGTGGCCGAAAGAGCGGCACAGTTCGCGGATCACCCCGCCGGGTCCCCGCCACGAAGGGGCCTCTTCACCCTCCATGTCCTCCGGGTCCGTTCCGCTATCCCCTCCCCACGGCGGGGGACACTCGGCCCCTGCCAGGCTGCCGCTCCCGGCCTCTCCGCCCTCCCCGGAGGGAACGGCGCGCCCGCGGCGGCCGGGCTCTCCTCGTCTCCCCCCCGCCCCCCTCCCGCCTCCCCTACCCCCGCCACCGCCTTCCTCTCCAGGGGCAGCGCCTCAGCTAAGCCGCGCTGCGTGCGCCGCGGAACCTTTATCGGGGCGCCGCGGGGCAAAGGGGGAGGAGGCCGGGCGGACCCCGGGCGCGCGGCATGCCGGGAGCCGTAGTTCTCCCGCGTACGGAGCCTGCGCGCCGCGCGGGGGCCGCCGGGAGCTGTAGTCCCGTGAGGCCCGGCGGGGAGCCCAGAGCGCCGGGCCGCCCTCCCGCGGCTGCCAGCGCCTCCCGGGGCCTCCCCCGGTCAGCGGCCGGCGGGGAGACACGCCCGCACTGAGGCAAAGCGGCGGGGCGGCCCCGCTGCCCGGTCAGCACCGCGGGGCTGCGGCGGGCTCCAGCGCGGGGGCGAGGCAAAAATAAAAAAAAAATTAATTATAATTAAAAATTTATATTTAAAAAGGGGAAACAAGAGGCAGAGCAGCGCGCCGGGGGTTAGGGCCGCCCCGTCTCTGCGCTGCGCGGACCGGCTGGGCCGGGGGCGGCGGGCCCGGCAGCACCGCGCGCCGCGACAGCTCCGCGCCGCCGCCGCCAATCGCCGCCGCCGGCCCCGCCCACCTCCCGCCGCCATTGGCCAGCGCCGCCGCCACTCAGGCCCCGGCGGCGGCGGCGAAGGCGGGGATGCCGGTGCCGATGCCGGCGGGCGCGGAGCCGCCGCGGCGCGGAGCCGCCGCCCGGCCCGGGCACGGCGGGGCAGGCGCGGGCGGGGCGGGGGCGCGCAGCCCGCGGGCTCCGCAGCGGCCGCCTGGGCGCCGCCCGCCGCCGCCGCCGCGGCCGTAGGCGCCCCCGCCTCCCGGGGGCACGGCGCACCGGTATGAAGCGGTGCCGGTCGGACGAGCTGCGGCAGCCCGAGGAGGACCCCGGCGCCGCGGGGGAGCCGCCCGGCCCCGCCGCCATGGAGGCCAAGCCCGGGGAGGCGGCGGCGGCGGCCCCCGAGGCGGGCGCTGTCCCACCGCCACGCACCAAGCCCCCCGACCTGAAGGTGAGCCGCGGTGGCACCGGCCGGCGGGTACCGGCGGGTTGGCAACAGGGCGAGCATCCCGGTGGGGTCACCGGAGGCGTGAGGGAGGACCCCTTAGGGTCAACAGTGGGGTTACCAATCGGGCAAGCACCCTGTGGCATTACCGTTTGGGTTACCGGCGTGGTGAGCACCCAGCGGGGTTGCCTTGGTGGGATGTACACCTTGGTGAGGTACCACCATCCCCACATCCTCATCCCCACTCTGCTACAGGTGTGACCTTGGAGGATGTAAGATGGCCCCAGGATGAGGATGCTCCTGGGATGGGGATGGTACTAGGATGAGGATGGTCCTGGGATGAGGATGCTCCTGGGATGGGGATGGTCTTGGGATTGGGATGGTCCTGGGGTGGAAATGGTCCTGCAATGAGGATGCTCCTGGGATGAAGAGCTCCCAGGTTGGGATGCTCCCACACAGGGGATGGTCCTGCACTGGAGATGCCCCCAGGGGAGGGGTATGCCCCTGGGGTGTGGGTGCCCCCATTGTGGGCCACTTCCCAGGGTCAAGATGCCACGTGTTAGGCTTGCACAAGCATGCACGGAGCTGGGCACCGGCGAGGCCGTGGCCCTGCTGCAGCCTGGCCACCAAGAGCAGCAATAATAATAGGGCAGCGGTGGGAGAGGTGGGAGGACCCTGGTGACACCACCCGCCCTTGGCAAGGGGGCTGCGGGCACCAGGGTCGCACCCCGGGGCAGGTCTGGGGTGGGCTGCCATCACCCAAGCAGGCTTTTTGGGGGTAAAACAGGGCTGTCCCCCTGCAGAGGGGCTGAGCAGACCCCAGTAAATAACTGCCGGAGTCACCCCAGCGCCGAGCGCGAGGGAGATGCTCAGGGGCCTGCCGGTGCCAGCGGTGCTGACGGGATTGGTGCTGCGGCAGCCGGGAAGCGACGGTGGATAAATGGCCCCGAGGCTGCTCCTGCCGTGCCTCCGGGCTGTGTCCGGTGTGTGAGGAAAACAAGTTACGCGGCACTGCAGCGCTGCGGGAGGGAAGGGAGCCGGTCCCCGGCGGCAGGGATGCGGGCAGGGATGCGGGCAGGCAGGGATGCGGGCAGGGATGCGGGCAGGCAGGACAAGCCGGTCCCGGTGAAAACGGGCAGAAATTTCCCATGGGTTTGGAAGCGGCGCGGCTCTGACCCCCGGCTGTTCAACAGGCTCCCGCTGGCGTGGGCACAGTGGGGTTTTATTTTGCAGAGATTCATTCCCTGCTTGTAACTTGGGTGTTTTCGGGCGCTGCAGCATGTTGCGGCCGCGGGCAGAGCGTGCTCGTGGCAGCGCTGTCAGAGGCGATGGGGCAGTACAGAGGTGCTTCTTCCACTCTTTGGTTTTAGAAAGACCTGGACAAAAGTGGAAAATGTCCCTGGTCACCCAGGGGCAGCCTGGCAGCCAGGACGGAGACACTTGTTGTGGGGCACCTCAGCCTGCCGCTTGGCCTAGAAGGTCTTACCGGCACGGTCAAGGTCATGCAGGAGCTGGGAAGCACAGCCAGGACTGCTAGGCTGCTGCCATGCCCGCATGTATCCCTTCCAGAAAATACATAAAAATAAAATAAACCCCCTGTTCCCATAGGAGAACTCAGCTGCTTTAAGCACAAGCCCCGTGGTTGCAGGACGCTGCTTACTGTGACACGTGGTGCCTTTTCCTCGATGTCCGAGCAGCAGCTCCAGCTCCTGAGGCCATTTTGGCTTTGCTGACGTGACGTACAGCTGCTGCTGCCCTAAAAACAGCTGGGGAGGAGAGCCCTGTGCCAGGAGAAGGCACATCCATGGGGATGTGGTAGGGCCATGCAAGGCTTGGTGGGGTGGGACACCCTTACCTCGAGGAGGCTTGACTTGCCTTGGCCAAGGTGGTGCTTCTCATCCGCATCATCCCCTGCCTCTCTCCATCCCACCCAGGACCCTTTTCACCTGCACAGTGAGTCAGGAAGGGGTGGGAGCAGGGGGCAACAGGAGCCGTGGGTTACGATGGGGATGGCCACCAGGCCAAGCGTTCCTCGGTCGGTGCCTCCAGCTATGAGCTGGAGCTCAGCCTGGTCTGCAGCCCCGTCCAGCCCATTGATTTTATCGATGCACATATGATACCCTAATGCAGGTTCGCTTTGCCACGCTCACCTTTAACGCATTTGTAGCTCAGCAATTAATTGCCCGCGCAGAGTGAATCCTCAGACTCGCTCTGCCAGGCAGAACGCATGAAAAATCGCGTCTCGGTGCTGCCCACAGCTTCCGCGGCAGAGCTGGGCGCTCTGCCTGGCCCCGCCACAGACGCCACTGATTCAGCCGCTTTGCCTCCTGTTGCTACAATTAGTGGCATCGTTAATATAATCTTAAAGTTTCCTGCCCCAAACCCCCTCTGGAGTTGCCATGGTGGGGTGGGTTCAAACAAGCTGGTCCTCAGCCCTGCTGCTGTCCCCAGGCTGACATGGTGCCACACACCAAGACCCACAGATTCATCTCCCCGTGGATGGTGAACAAGCACCAGATGTAAACTTTTGTTTGCTGCCAGCCAAAGATGGATCTGAGCTGGCAACCTGGAAACAACAGCCTGCCTTGTGTCACCTCCATCCCCTAAGCCCGGCAGATCCGCGGCAGCTCTCTGTTCCCCAGCCCCGACTCCAGCTCCTTTGCCGCGAGCAAGGGCTCCATTAGGGGAAAAGAGACAAAAAAAATAAGTTCTGGCAAGGAGCAAAGCAGATGCATGACACATAGTTCTGCTCAAAAATACGTTGGGTGGCAGGGATTTCTGCGCTCTGCAGCAGAGTGACTGGATCCATACAAAACACTGCAGGAGGAGACATCCAGCCTCTCGCAGCTGCCGGGGTGTGCAGGGTGTCCCACCACCAAGGCATTCACCGCTCGGTCCCACTCCCGCTTTCCCTGAGCATCTCTGAGTGTTTTCCCTGGGTCTCTCTCTCTATTTTCCCAAAAGGGCTGATCTGGCCAAGGGTTGAAAGTTGAAGCCTGACCGGTTTCAGTCTTGGTCTTCATGGCTCCTGCCTTTCCCTCCTTTGAACCCAGAAGCTAAGATCAACAGGAGTCCAGAGGCACTGGCCAAAGCTCTTCCCTTTTCCCAGGGCCTGATCCAAACCTCACATCCATGGACAGAAAGCTTCCCCTGGGCTTCCTGGAGCTGGGGAACCTCTCCTGGGGAGGAGAGACATGAAGGACAAGGGGACGTCCCACCATGGGACGTGCAGTCCCCAGCACAGGGGTTGGGACAGGGGTGGCTGGAGGGGACAGGGTGAAGCATTGAACTCCCATTTACTCACAGCAGGTCAAACCCCCTCAGCTAGTTTAATTTTTTCAGAGGTCCCTCGCTACGAGGGGATGGGTCTGGGGGTGGAGACCCCCTGATGTGGTTCAGAGGCTCCCCCATGGCGGTGCCTGCGCAGGCTGCTCGCTGCAGGGAGGATGCAGAGGATTCCTCCTCCTCTCTGTAAAGGTCGTCAGCCCCTGTTCTAAACCCTCAGGTACATTTATATTTAATCCCTCGCACGAACAGTTTTCCAGGCATATTTTGGTCTTGAAAGGACACCGCCAAGGTGAGCCGGCTCCCCTGTGGTTTGTAGGATGGAGCTGTTGTCAAGCAGCTCGAGCAGGAGCAGCGCGGTGCCTGGAGCGGCCGCATCCATCATCTCCCCGGGGCATCGCTCATCAAAAGCTCTCGGGCTGCGGGCAGGACCCCGGCGGGTCCCCGCTCTGGCCGCTGCAGAGCTGCACTTGGGGACCCCCCAGTCCCCCAGGGAGGGGAGGGCATCCTCCCAGGCAGGGTGCTGCCAGAAGGACAGCGTGTTTGCCCAGGGCGTGTGCGCAGCGGAGGGGCGAGAGCCGAGGCCGGGGTGCACTGCCCTCCTGGGCGCTGGGTGATGCTCCCCAGCAGACACACACTCATGTCAGTGTGGGTCTCTTGGCTGAGGTCAAGCGCTCCATGCCCAGCTACCTACAGTCCCAGCCCCCCCAGATCTGACCCCCCGGGGTCCCCATCCTCGCTTCCCACCGCATTTCAGCTCTCGGCATCCCCGCAGTCAATCCAGGAGACGCAGAGGTGACAGCCGTGGGCTGCCACTCGCTGCGTTATTCCCGCAGGAGCACACCTGGCTCCTCCTGGCACCAGAGATCTCACCCTGCAAATGCCACCCGAGTTCAGGAGCTCATGGGAGTCCGCAGCTCCCCCCCAGCCAGAACCACACCTGGGTGGTTGGTGCTGGCCCCACAGATGTTATTCCAGAGAGCGTTGAAGGAGCTGCATGTCACTACAGCGATCTGGTAGAGCATTAAACAACATGACTAACGTTTGTCACATGTTTGTTCTCTCATCCTGTCCCCAGGCGGAGAAGCGTGTGTGGGGGAGTGCTTTATTTTCCATTTCAGAACATCTATACTTTTTCCTTGGCGTTTATAGCAGCGGGAGGAGCGGCACAATGGGGGCTCGGGATGCTGTGAGATAGGGCTGCGACGGGCAGCCTGGCTGCCGGGGAGGGGGTGCGGGGTGGTGGTAGGAACCCCATAGGAGGATCAGCTGGAGAAAGCAGCAGCAGGACTAGAAACCCTGTGTGGTGTCAAGCAGGACTTCCCGGGGTCCTGCTGCTGTTTGCGGGACTGCGAGCTGCTCAGTGGCTCCTTCCCTGTCCCTGGGGAATGGCTCCCCCCACAGCTCAACATACGGAGTGCTGTGGGATGGGATGGGACAGTCTTCCCCTGTGTTTGTGCAATGCCTCCAAAAGGCTGCAAAGTCTTGGCTGGAGCTTCTAGGCAGGCCAGGGATATAAATAATTATTAATAATAATAATAATAGAGCAGAACTTCGCAGCATGTGGCTGTGCTATAAGGTCATGGCAACAAGATCCGCTCCTTGTGCATCCGAAAGCTGAGTTTGGATGTTGGGGCAGAACTGGAAAACCATTTAGCAAGAAACTGGGAGGTTTCAGGGTGTGTGGCCGTTGGGCAGTGGCAGGAACACCGGCCGTGGAGAGCCCAGGCAGGAGGGAGGGAGGGATGCACAGCCCCTGCCACGGTGGGCAAGGGCAGCACCTGGCTCTCCAGGGTCGTTGCCAAAGAGCAGCATCCCAAACAAAGCAGTCATCCAAGTCACTGTTTTCCTGCAAGATATGTTGGTTTGGGTTAAAGTGGGTTTTTTTCAGCTCTTGGCCAGGCGTGACTTGTCCCTGCGGGGCCAGGACTCTGCTCTCGGTGCAGGCAGGGCGGTGGGATGGGTACGGGCGGGGGGTTCGTGCAGCCCCCTCCTGGCTCCTCACATTTTAGCAATTAGCTTCCATCAGTGGATAAACACATAAGAAGGAGGCAGAGAGTGCAAGCGCGGTCAGCCCAGAGCTGTGCTCAGCCAAACCGTGTGCCTCGGCCTTGACCCCGCCGCAGCCGGCAAGAACTGATCCACTTACCGGGGTCACGAAGCAGGAGCAGCTCCTTTGGAGTCCACAGAAACAAGCCCCCAGCACCGAGCAGAAGACCCTGGCTGCATTAATGAAAAAGACAAAAGAAATAAAGATATTTTTGTATTAATCTGTCTTCGTTTAGCCCATACCCGGGGCTAGACAGTAACAGTGGCTCTCTCACTCAATGTCCCTTCCCCAACCGAGAAAGGGAATTGGGAAAAGGAGGGAGACTCAGGGGTTTGAAGTTAAATAGATTTAATAAGATAAAGAAACCAATATCAATGACCACACAAAATTATACTTATCTACAGAACACCAGCAATTTGCTCCAGGAATAGGAATTGTTGGGAATTAGAAAGAAGAAGGAAAGGAAAGCAAAAAAAGCCCCACTCCTCCCCAGCAAGCTTTCCCTTTTATAGTGAATGATGTTAATGCTATAGAATACACCTGAGGCCAGCCTGGGGCAGCTGCCCTGGATTTAACTGCTAATGGCCTTGGTCACCATGGCTGGCCACAAACTGAAACAAAATCCCACCGAAACCAGGGCATAATCTTAGTGTTTTACAGCTGTCTATACTGAGAAATTAATCTCCGTATCCATTGCATCAGTTATTAAGCAATGGCTGTTCCAAAATAGCCCGTGCAGACACTCTGTTCTGAGCCACGAGTAGTTTTGTGCCAGAAAAATGCCTCTGCTTTGGAAGTGCGGTAATATCCCGGAGTAGCGTAAGAAAACAGTTTTTACATCAGCAATTTCTCTGCCATAACCGTTGCAGAATGGCTTGTTCGTGGTGACCAGTCCCAAGAGCTCTTTAATGGAGCCTTTAGCTTGACAAGCATCGATGTGGTGGGATCAAACCCAGGAGAGCAGGGCTGGGATTGCTCTCTGCTTCCCTTCCCCTTTTTCCCATGCAGATCCCTCACCGTCCCGCCGGGAGCCCTGCCTGCAGAGCCCAGGAAAGGTTCATTCAGAAGTTGGAAAGGGCCCAAGAAAGTTGTTTTTTTTTTTAAAAAAAGGTGAATTTCTATCAGGTCGAGCTGTTGGGCCAAGAAGCCCCTGAGGGCGGCTGGCTTCCACCTCCACGCTGATGCTGGGAAAACGTCCTCTCCTTTATTGCTGGCTTCACTTTTATTTTGTTTTCTTTACCCTCGAGGAAGGGATTTGGTCATTTCTTTTCACTTGGACCTTCTAAAGGGCTAGCTGTGCATCCGAGGGTATGCCATACCCTTGATGGTAGAAATCTGTGGGTTTATAGTTATGACCTATCTAAATGCTGCCTCTGTTTCCATAGAGATTCTATAAATAGAATAAAATTTAAATCACAATTTCCCGAAGTAGCAATTTGGCACCGTAGATTTATTATATATTTCTCAGGAAAAAACAAAAGGATGATAGAAATTTTCATTATGAATGGATTCCAGAAGGATTAAAGGGTTTGCCTATAGCGTGTAGTGACACAGGATCTAATTGCTGGTTCCTTGTCGATGTTACAGGTGTGATGAGAATTAGGCCCTTATGGATTTGGACCTTGTGGGGGTTTTTAGGAGATGGGCGTCCTTTCTGTGTGGCCATGAAATCCTCCAGCCCTCTGCAGCTCCTGGAGGTCGTGTCTCAAACATCACCGCTGCTCTAAAAGCCGGGGCTTTTGCCAAGTGTCCGCTGGGGCTATAAGTAGCTCCTGGTTCAGAGCCCGCTTCACGCTGGTTTTCAAGCATGAGTAAGTGGCAGCGCCGCATTTACGGGAACCAGCATCCCTGGGGAGAGTCCCAGCCACAGGACATCAGTGGGGAAATGCCCCTGAACGTCAGCAGGGTCAGGACTGGCGTCCTCAAAGGTGCTCGGCTTAACTCCAAAATCGAGACAGAGAGCGACAGGGCAGACTTGTGCCTTGTGAACTGCTGGGCTCCTGGTAGCTGAGGCTGCTGTGGGAGGCGAGAGGATCTTTCGATGTCCCAGGATTGTTTACTTGCTGCCTGGGAGCCACCAAGGACCAGGGATCTGGGATCTGCTGAGCCCTTTGCAGGTGCTGGAAGTTGCTGCCCACGCCGCTGCCCTCCGGTCAACCCCGCGCAGGGGATGGCGGAGGGCACCCAGCCAAAATCTCCCGTGGATGCAAATCTGGGCATTACAGTGACTGCGGGGAAACCGCTCCGGGCTGACCCGGCCGTAATCAAGAGCACGATCTGTTCCACCATCCATATCGCATGACTTCCCTGCGGCCGCGGGCAGCGTCCGCCCCGATTCCCAGGAGCGGGCACGAGAAAAGCCGTGTGCTCTGTGGGAACGTGAGTCCCAGCCCCCTGGGAGAGGAAGACCCAGGCGTACTCAGGGGACTGGTGTGCCCCCATCTCCTGCTGGAAGCCAGCTGCTGCCCGGTGGGGACTGGATTTGGTGGCACAGGGCCACGAGCTGCGGTTTCACCCCCGTAAGCGAGGCCAGCCTGGTCTGGGCTGTGCTTGGAGGTCGTGGAAAATCCCCTGGGTAAAAGCCCTCCCCGATCCTTCCTGGAGCACGTTTCGGAGTGAGCTCCACTTTTGGTGGCTCCTGGCGGCACGTCGGTGGCCAAGGCTCTGTGGCTGGCAGTAGCCATGGCTTTTCTTGCCAAGGAAAGCGCTGCTCCATCCCTGCTGCCGGCAGGGTCAGGGTCTCTGCACAGCATGCGGTGGTGGCTGCAGCAGGCACCCTCCTCCCTCCATTGCTCTGAAGGGTCTTTCTCCTCCTCTTGCTACTTTTAGGAGTAGCCAGCGCTCATCGGAGACCTTCCCCCGGCGTGGGTAGTGCTGTTGGAGCTGCACACCTGAGCCCTGTGTGCTGTCAAATGGCCACTAATGTTTAGTACTTTTCCACGGGTATAAAGTGCAGTGCTGGCAACCAGGCTTGTTCCCTTTTGCAGATCCCTTTGGGCTGGTGTGGGGTCCCCAGAGCCCTCCAGAAGCTCTCCAAGCCCTCCAGCTTCCCGTTTCGGTTCAGTGCTAGCGTGGGCACCGTCCGTCAGAGCTGCGTGCGCCGAAGTGGGGTGATGCCGTCCCTTCCTGACAGTAACAGAGGTTGTTTTCTCTCCTCTCCTGCAGAAAATCCAGCAGCTGTCCGAAGGGTCCATGTTTGGCCACGGCCTGAAGCACCTTTTCCACAGCCGCCGGCGGTCGCGGGAGCGGGAGCACCAGAACTCCCAGGACTCGCTGCCGCCGCACTACGGCGCATCCGACCACGACTCCCCCGACGAGAAGGAGCGGTCCCCCGAGATGCACCGCGTCTCCTACGCCATGTCCCTGCATGACCTCCCGGCGCGTCCCACCGCCTTCAACCGGGTGCTGCAGCAGATCCGCTCCCGGCCCTCCATCAAGCGCGGCACCAGCCTGCACAGCGGCAGCCGGCGAGCCAAGAGCGGCTCGCTGGAGCCCCAGAAAGGGAGCCCCCACCTCGTCCGCAAGGCCCCCCAGGACAGCAGCCTCACCGCCATCCTGCATCAGCACCAGGGCCGCCCCAGGTCCTCCTCCACCACCGACACTGCCATCCTCCTGGCCGAGAGCGGGGCCGTCTACCTGCTTACCGAGGACACCGAGTGCCTGGCCGATAAGGTAGGGCTGCGGCACGGGGACATCCCTGGGTGGTTGGGGGGGCACGAGCCCACGCCGGGGGGCCAGGGCAGGACTGGGTGTGGAGCACCCCAACACGCTGTCGGGAGGAGACCAGCGCTGGTGGCACCGGGTGTGCAGGGTGGTGAAAGGCAGCCCCTTCCCGGGAGCGAGTCGGGTCTGGAGGCTGCTGGGGTTGATGTTCCTCTCGCAGGGACATGCCCCGGTCCGATTCCCAGAGCAGGATTTGAGGGAGAGAGAAAGGGACTCGGCAAGAGCTCTGTGCCAGTGGGGTGGGACCCCCGGCGCGGGGTTGGAGGGGTTCCCAGGCAGCCCAGCGCCGGGCGTCTACAAGGGTTCAGCCGGGCGGCTGCAAATTGATCCCATCTAAAGTGAGTTTTAAATTGCTCCGTGCAGAGCTAACAGAGAGGATGGTATTTCCATCTAGTGTTTAGCGCCGTTAATTATGAAACAGCTGAGATTAGCGCGGCGGCACGGCACACTGGGGGCATGGTGTGAGTGGTGGGAGGTGCGCCGGGTGCTGGTGGGATTCTCTGTGGCGGCTTCTCTCCTTTGGGGCCCAGGGGGTGTCATGCTCTAAAACCATTCTCGGCAGCCCAGAGGGCTAGATGCATTCTCTTTGTTTTTTTTTTTAATTTACCTGAAAATGCCAGCAGTGAATTGGCAAAGCAGTAGGGCTTGGGCTGGGGAGATGGCCAGGCAGGCTCCGGCACCCCGTGGGGGCTCGTGGGTGGGTGGGTGGCTTTTGCAGGAGTAGCTGTGTGACAGGGTGGCAGTGGCTGGACAGAACGTGGGGTGCAATAGGGGCAGGGGTGTCAAGTCCATGCACTCTCCCAGAGCGGTGGGACCTGGCGGGCACAGGGGCTGGGGCGATGCTTCCCACGCTGCCCCCTCCACCCAACCACTCCTCTCTCCTTGGCACCGAGGCTCCGAGAGGGAAATCTGACCTGGAGACTTCTGTTGCCCTCTGAGCTCATGGAAAGAGGATCACCCAGATCCTTTTTCTTTCTGTTTTCGCCTGGCAGTTTCAGCGCCGAGCTGCAGCTGACACTCACAGCTTGCAGCGGGTGCCAGCGCTGCTCCCCTGCCACAGCCGTGCGGGGACAGGGCCACCGCCGGGACGTGGGGATCTGATCCCAGAGGAGAGACACATCGTTGTATTCGCAAGAAACAGCTGCCCAGGTCCTCCTCTCCCCCCTTTACAGTGTGCAAACCAGGGCACCCCGACCCTTCCCTGGCAGTCCCCGCGCCGCTCCCGGACCAAGTGCTCGAGCAGGGCCAGCGGGCCATTCACGTTGTTAGTTTGAGCATCTGCAGCCAAAATCTCTTGCATCTGGCCCGTGGCATTGGCCTCGCAAGGAGCCTGGTCCCACTGAGCCCTCCAGGGTTACGGCCGAAGCCTTGAGCCGAAGTGGTTTGCACCGGGACAGAAGCACCGGGAGGGAGGTGAGAGAAGAGCACAAAGAGCATGAAAAGGGGATGAATAATTAACTGCATATGACACAAAGAGCAATAAGAAGAGAGATGATACTGGGGCCTTTGTGGGGCAGTGGAAAAATAACCTATTTAGAGAAACAAGAGCTATGTGATATTCTCGTGCCGTATTATTTTTCCGTAGCCCTCGGGAAACCCAGCCTCCTGCCCGCAGCACACCGGCTCCTCTGCCGCAGGGTCGGCTGGTGCTGCCGTGCCCTGGGCTCCAGCACACCCGACACGGCTCCGCCGGACCCCGGCACGCGGGTTTGCACCGGGGCCTTGGGCCAGCAACCGCTTCACATCGCCTCTGCCCTGTCCCGTCGGGTCCGTGCCTCTGCCTCCTGCCCAGTTTCACCCTCCCTTTGGAAGCCGCTGCCCCAGGGTTGCAAAGGGCCCCTGTGAAAGAGCCGTTTTTCCCTTAGAAATCTCACGCTGAATTTTCTATCTGTTGCGTAAGGGCCTGAGCGCACGCTGGATTAATCCCTCGTGGGATCGCTCAGCCTCAGCAAGCGCTTTCTGAACAGCTATTGATTTTTTTTTTCCCCTTTTTTTTTTTCTTATTTAGGTTCCTGCAGTTTTCCCTTCCCTACCTTTACCTGCACCGGTTCCTTGCCCTGCTGTCCCCACCGGTGCTGAACCACCCTGAGCCCCGCTGAGGCCGGGCACACACGGTGCCTCCCCCCTGCACCCCTAAGCCCCCCCGGGTGGCAGGTGCTGGGGCACTGCGGCCGCAGGGAGCAGATGGGGCGGCTGGAGGAGGCGAGTGGGACTATGGCACAGTCTGGGGCTCACGGTGTAACCAGAGAGATGCCTCGTGTGCCCCCGCGCTGCCTGCGCCTGCAGCCGCCCCGTGCCCCGGCACCGCTGCCTGTCGTGCTCTGCCCACCTTGTCCACGCAAAGGTGGACTCTCAGTGAGTGCTTTGTTGCCCCTAAAACTCACTTTTAATGGGAATTTTGTGGCGCTGGGGCCAGCGATCCTAAAACCAGGAGCTTGAAGCTGAGCTCCTGAGCAGGTAGCCTGCTTTCTGGAGGTACTGAGCGCCTAAGGGTACTAAAGGAGCTAAAGGGATGAAGGACCTTCGAGTCTCACTGCTTTGGTTGCTGTCCCCACTCGTCTAACCCAGGCAGGGGTTTCCCGTCGCTCCCTGCCTCAGTTTCCCCAGCTGGGAACCAGGGCGAACATTTCCATGCATTGGATAAAGCCTCTTGCATCTCTTTAGGAGGATTTGCTGACTGAGGCAAAGCACATCCCAAACTCTGTGTGAGTTCTGGTGTTAAAATCCCAGAGGAAGGAGCTAAAATAGGCCAGCGAAAGTGAATAGATGGAACGGTGGCATAACGCTGCCCTCCCTGCAGCCCCACAGCCGGCCATCCCCCTGGCATCTGGGCAGGGGCCCGAGGGGGTGAGCTGGGGAGCACCGGTGTGCGGAGACCCTACAAGGGCCAAGGGTTTTGGGGGGGAACTGACCTCCGCTGCAAACCGGGCATCACGACCCTGGAGGTGCGAGAGTGCTCGTGTCCAGGTTGGCTCCGTTTCCTTGCGTGTCACGGGGGAATGAGGGTCTGTGAGCGAAGGGTCGTGGTGGGAACTGGTCCCCTCGCTCCCATCGGGGTGGTGCTTCAAGGAGCACTCCGGGAAAAGCAGGTAATAGCTGTGAAGACAAAGATACCCGAGATTGCTGCTTAATTAATTCAGGAGAAGAAGAATATCAGACTCTCGCACTGATTCACCCCCTAGCAAAAGACATCGTGTTCCTCAGCCTTCGCTGACATATGGCTGTTGTTTCCAGCCCACCAGCAGCCCCCGCTCCCCGACAGGCAGGCGCTGCGAACGCCGTCTTGCCCCCCTCCCCGGGGGATTTGGGGCAAGCGGGCGACTGGTGTGCAGGGTGGATGCCCAGGGCAGGACTGGAGGAGCAAGGGTTCATGCCCATCCCACAGTCTGTCCTGCCCGTCCCCTGCCACTGCGGGCAGGCAGCCGGGGTGCAGCTGAGAGCAGGATTTGGCTCCTGAGTCAGGATGAGCAAAGCAGGGTCCTGCCTTGTGACTCCTCGCCCCGCTGCGGCTCTGCCTCTCCCTGCCTTCACCCTAAAACCCTTCCTGCATAAGCTGCCAAAAATCCCCCTCGGCTGAGATGTCAGAGATGTGGAAACCCAGCTGCAGCATGGGCTGGGGGTGCTGCTCGTGGTTTTAATGCCGTGTCACCCAGCAAGCGAAATAGCAGCACCATTGCTGGAGCTCCCGGGGTTATTCCCTCCAGTAAAAACAACGGCAGGAATTTTTCCAACGATTCTCCGAGCGTAGGAAGGGCCCTGAATAGCTTCACCCGTGAGGGATGGTCATTGAATCATCTCCGCGGAGGTGTCCCTCCCAATGACCTGCAACCCATGGCACAAGGGACAGTCCCCAACCCAGAGGACATGGCATTGAATTAGGAAATGGTACGTGCGGGCAGAGAGGCACAGGGACTCCCCGAGCCCAGGGCAGGCAGCGGGGACAGATCCCCTCCACCCCGGGGATCTGCCCGTCTGTACCCACGCAGCCGCCTTCCCCACAGGGCTCTTCGCCAGGTGCCGTGCAGGAGCACACTGCTGCCACCGAGAGCCCCGTGGGATGGTGGCACCATCCCAGCCCAGACTGGGGACGGGTGGCTCGGAAGGCAGCCGGACCAGGCGGCGCTTGGCAGAGCTGTTTGTTCTCCCAGCACAGTTGGAGGAGCGGGACCGGCCCCTGCGGCACCCAGCCTGTTCTCCTGGGCTCCCTCCCTGCTCGCCAGCCTGTGCCGCTCGTTCTTGGCTGCCTCAGAGCCTTGCGGTGCCTCCTACAATCCTCTGCCCCTTCGACTCCTGAACCGCAGCCATGACGGAGGGAGAGGATCCGGCCGCCTCGCGGAGCACCGGCCCGGTGCTTGGCAGGAGCGACCAGGGCATCCTCATGCCAGACCCCCATCCTCCCGACTCCTGTCCTGGGAAAAGGATATTGCTCTTAAATTCTCTGCTGGGTGTCTTTGTAAGTACCCCCCTCCGCTCTCCCTTCTGCTCCTAGGCAAGGCAAGGACTCGGGATGGCCAGGAATAGGGGTGAGGAGCAAGGCGGTACCTGCAGGCAAAGGTCAGGCTGCTGCTGGGCTCTGTGTGGCCACTGCTTGCCAGGGTTGAGGTCTTAGCCAAGACGCCACTTGCTTTGGACACCAAATGCGCTGGGGGACGTGAGGCTGAGGAGCAGGGGACTTTGCATATCCTCACCTGTATCAGCATCCCGGCTCTCGATAATCCGTAGGAGCTTTCCCAGCCCGATCGAGGACACTCTCGTGCAGCTCGGCTGCTCTTCCTCCTTTTTTTAGGACCGGCTTCTCTGTGCTAAGCTCAGCCCCAGCTGCTGCCTGTGCTGGCCAGCGAAGGCAGAGCCCAGGTCCAAAATTTGCCGTGTGTTTATGTTGCATTGCTGGGTGACCTGTCTCTTGGTTTAGATGCTCGGACCGGGACGTTGTAGGCTTTCAGGGCCAGATTCTGCTCCGTCACACATCGAACATGCTGCGATTTCGTGGCCATCCAGGGACTTTCTTTGCCTGGGAGCTGGGGTTTATATATCTCTACATTTAGTCTGAAAAACAGACTAAATGTCCTAAAGCAGAGCTGGTGCTAAGGATGAAGGGCAGCCCACCACCGACCTCTCGGGTAATTTCCTTGCAAACTCCCCCCTTTTCCCATGCTGGGGGGGGTTTTGCATCGTGTGGAAGGGCGGCTGTGCCCTCGGGAGCTGCACCACTGCCCCACCTCACTTTGCTGGGGCATTAATAGGCACCACTGCTTCTGCAATTATTCACTAACTCTAACCTTCCCCCCACACTGGGGAGCTGAGAGCGGGTGGTTTCCTATGAATCAAGCTGCCTGAGGTCCCCAATAAATAAAAAACATTGCTCTCCGGGTCTCGTTGCAGCAGGCTGCCTGCAAAGTCTCATCCTGAGCATCCTGGTGCTTATCAAGTCCTCACTTCTTGAGCCTCCCCTGGGGAAATCTGTGCTCCTCCGTCCTTCCCTAAGGCTTGGGACAGCCTGGCAGGTCAGGCAGGGTTTGCCGGGGGGCTGTGAGCTTGGCAGGAGGTGTGGGGGGCTCAGAGGGGGCATTAGCCAACGGAAGCAGGGCTGTGGCTGACAGCCCCAAAAAGTGCTTCCCTCCGCTGCCTGGAGTGCGGCTGCGAGGGGCCCGCGGTGAGCAGATGGGCTCCGGGGCCAGCCCCAGAAGGAGGGAGCTGGAAAGCAGAGCTCAGGGCAGGGATGGTGTTTTCCAGAGCGTCTCGTGCAGCTGGGGATTTTTCCTGCCCTGCTGAGGCAGTGGAAGAGTGATGGGAAGTGACCTCTGGGCTAAATCGAGAAGTGATGCTATGAGAGATGTTAAACCAAAGATGAACGTCCCTCGGTAATCTGCCCCGTGTCATGCCCGGAGGCGTCCATGGCAGTGCTGGCTGGGCACTGCGGGGTAGCTCAGAGGTGCACCCAGAGCCTCTCCGACGTGGCAGGTTACACTTCCAGGGCACGGATGGACGTAGGGACAGCCCGAGAGACGATGGGAAGCATGAGGCTGAGCAGTGCTCGGCTTGTCTCGGCTGTGGGAGCAGCATGGTCTTCCCCATTAAACATGCATCTAGGTCACGATCAGCTCATCGGTCCGGCCTGTACAATTCAATGTGTGGCTGAAAATACTTCCTAAACCAGAGGGCTGCAAATGAACCTTTCTCCTTTAGCCTGTTGTCTGCGGCTGCACAGACGCTCTGCTCCACGGCCACAGTTGGTTTGAGGTTTCACACAGCCCCGGCACCAGCAGGGCACACTCAGGGCTTTGGTCTGGCATGGAGTAAGGCTCTGGGCTTCAATTCTGCTTCCCTCAATTGCTCTTAACTGGGCCTGATCCTGCAGCGCTGGCTGCATCAACCCTGCTCTGTGCAACCCCGTGGGTTTGGGCTGAATCAAACGCACAAGCTCCAGGTCTCCTTCCTCACCCAGGACTTTCCCTTTGGCCCCTCACCAGCTCCTCTGGCCCCACCATAAATGCAGCACCCGCCCTTGTCCCCGCTTGCAGCACCCGCCCTTGTCCCCGCTTGCTTTCCGGACGTCCCATTTAATATCTTCTTAATTGCACGTGAAGTCTCAAACGCTTGTATCTGGTCAGTCAGCTGGACGTGTTTCCCGTGCATTGCATGTTCTCCTGTGGCAGAATTGGGTCGGTCCAACCTTCCCCATCACTCTCCATGGCGGCAGCATCCCGCCAGCCGGCTGGACCCGGGTCCATCCCAGTGCACGGCCAAGACGCTACCTGGTCCTGACACGAGTGGCTGGTCCCTGGCTTTTCTCTCCCCCGGGCTGCCCAGCTCCTTCCTCAGCGACTGTATTTTTCCCCGTGTGTCGGTCCCACCCGGGGTTTTGCTTTGTTCATGCCTCCGCCTGCCTCGCCTGGGCTCTGTGACCGACTACGTGACACAGCAGATGACAACAGCCCGTCCGACCCCCCGCGTCAGGGCAGCGTACGGGGCTGGAGGCGTATGAATATCCCGCCACGGGGACGAGGAGGGGTTTGCGTTACAGCCCTGAAAGCTCCAGTCCACGGAGAGCTGTAAACAGCTCCGGCAGATCTCCTGAGCCGGCAATCCGGCTGCACCCACCGCGTTCGGGGAGCGCCTGGGGACGTGGGGCCAGCCCTGACGGGTCTGCGGGAGGGCTCTCCTCCTCCTCCCTCCCTCCCTGCTGCTCCCCCGAAACTTTGCTGCCGTCAGCTGCTGTTTCCCCCGTCCGGGCACCCCGCCATGGCAGCCAGCACTGCTGGCACATCGCTGCCGGGCTCCGCGCCGCGGCAGGGACGCGGCCGAGCAGCCCACGCCGAGTAGCCCTGGGGGACCCCAGCCCTGCCCGCGATGGAGGTAGGTGCCAGCGGCTGTTGGGTTAGAATTATACTGCGGGGAGGATGGCGATGGGCAGAGACCCGCAGGGGCTTTCCGTACCTGTTTCTGGCGCTCGGTGAATGAATCCCGCCGGTGTTATCCACGCAAGCTCCGCTGCGAGCTGAAACCCTGAACGTGCCTCCCTACATTATGTAAGAAAAATCATACTCAGGCTGGTAAATTAGCGGAGACAGCAGCTGCCAGCCCGTTGTGTCCGTGCAGGAGCGGGCAGGGCACGGAGGGGGACACGGGGCTGCCTGCTCCGGTCTCTGCTGCAGGCTTGGAAGGGGGGTGGGAAGCGTGAGCCAGGGCTCCTGCTGCTATTTTCAATGCCTGGGGTGGGTAACGGGGTCCGGTGGGAACAGCGGCTCCGCTCGGGGAGGCACAGGGCTGTGAACGCACGTGGGGATGGGGGACAAACCCAGAGCGTCCCCTGTAACGCTGGGCTGACTGCAATCACCAGCTCACAGGGTGGATGCTGTCCCAAATTATTACACTGATAAAGTGCTCTGAGGAAGAGGGGCCGTGGAAGCACCCACATTTAATGACTGCCCCAAAATCAACCTCCCCACATCCACTGCCCACCTGCACTTCTCTGCCGGCCGTGGCCTCTCCCTCGTGGCTTTCCACGGCCACCAAGGGCCCGGGGCACGGTGACACCCACGCTGCAGAGCTGCCGGATCAGTGCAGCAGGTCCTCGGGTCTGCCCTGCCTGACAGCATCCCTCGACAGCTCGCTGGTACTTATTTTTTCCATGCTTGAAGGTGCACGTGGTCCTTCCCAGAGCCGTTCCGTCCCTGTGTTGTATTTCAGCTGGGAGCCACGGTCACACTTGCTCGGGGTCGATGCGCCAGTAGCTCATCCACTGCACTCCCTAGTAGGCTATAGGGTATGGAAAAGAGAGTATTGAGGGCACAAGTAAGTGCTTGAGAGTTATGTCCTGAACTTTGCAATAACTGGGCAATTTCTTAAGAATGGCTTTAAACCCCTCCCAGTCGAGGGTGTGCCGGGAGACCCACAGCCCCACGCCGGGGACACGGCCACGAGCGAGCTGCTGGGCCCCCGGCTCCTCACCCACCACCTGGGCTTTCTTCCATCAAAGCTTCAGCAGCAAATAAACCAGCATTGCATAATTGTGCCCGGCCGTGGCCCTCTAAGTACTGTTTGCTCAGCTTATTAGCTTGAGCCTTTTGCATATCTCAGCTCTCCTGCGCTGAACTCTGTTGAGAAGAATAATATTTCTCCCTGCGTCCTGCATTCCTCCCACATCAGTCCCTGCTCTCCCCTCCAAGCCCACCTGGAAAACAAGCACTGGAAATCGGTGCTTTCATTTCAATGTGCCTACCAGAAGGTTTTCTGAATGTAGGGAAAGTGTGGCTTTTACTAATCCCCCAGTTAAATCCGCTGCACAGTCATTCAGGCTGGCTGGGATTTAGCAGGCAGCGTCTGTTAATGCTGCAGAGATCGGTATTGTCTTTTTTCGGTTGTTGTTTCCAAAGCAATACCCTGATGTGGCTTTCCTGCCATGTGCCCTGTGTCTGAGCGAGAGCAGAGCTTTCGGTGGGGCTTGGGGAAAGGATTTCACCCCAGCCACGTCAGCAGCATCGGATCCATGCTGCTCACCCCCATCCTGCCCTCCCTTCCCCCTGCGCTCCCAAATACACTCCCATGAATAAACCCAAAAGATTGGCTTTGCAGGGGGAAAGGTTTGGGTGATTCCCAAAGGTCTGGCTGATTCCTAAACCTTCCCCTCTTTGGAAACAAAGTCTGAGCAACTTCTCCCCTTCACTGCCCCAGCTGGGATTTCCCGTTTCGGCATCTCCGGGGCTGCCTTTTCCTTTGCCACGGCCGGTTTGTCCCTTGCTGTACAGAGAATTGCACATCTGGGCAAAAAGTCTGTTTCCTGCTGCTTCTAATTTCTGCCCCCTGATAAGAAACCCAAGTGACACCCTTCGCAGGGCGGCTGGAGGGCCCAGCCTGGCAGAGTAACTAAGAGTAGCCTGGCAGCAGGGTCTGAAAACTCGTCAGCTTTGTTGGGCATTATTTTTTTAATAAAAAAAAAAAAAAGCTGAAGCCAGCTCCCAGCTCTGCCCCGTGTCCACCTGCGGGCTGGGGGCTGCTGGGTGTCCCCTTGGCTCCCATCCTCCAGCCCCTGCCCCATATTACAGCAGCGCTGCTGCGATGGAGAGAGAAGAAAAGCCTTGGAGAGGGGGCTGGAGGATGCTCCCATCGAGCGCGTGGTTGTCTGCTTTTGCCTCCCAAGGAGGCTGAGACCCCTGCAAGGAGCCCCCCCATGAAGCACCAACACCCCCAGGCTGCCGGCAGCGCCGGGGAGGGAGAAGCTGTGAGGAAATAACGGGAGGGCAGCCTTTGCCCCTGCTTTTCCGAGCCCCGCGCAGGACCTGCTGCAGATGGGAGTGTTCGTAAGCAGCATCTTGAGAACATTCCTCCCTCCTGCACAAGGCATTTCCTGGTGATAACACACTCCTAAGTAATGATCTCGCTGCATTATCCCTATTAAAGGGTCATTCGGGGAAAGCGTGATGGAAATTAGAAATTATTCAGGTCTGCCAACAGTATTTAACTTTCAAGCAGTTCTTAATTAGAAGCCAGGAGCCATTTATACAACCGCTGAGATTTGCATGAGAATCTGCATATAAAACCCAGCAACTGGAAAGATTTAGTGATTTTTTTATAAGTGGTGAAGCAGCGTGTTGGAGAGCGAGGCAGGACCCTGCGCTGCAGCCTGGGCTCTGCCAGTGATTTTAAGGGTGGCCTCGGGCAAGTGATTTCCTCTCCCAAAGCTCCGATTTTTCCATCTGTAAAATGGAAATTAGCACGTGCCTGAACTTTCTAGTGGCAGCCTGTGCTTGCAGAGGGGTCTGGCACTGCCAGGTGAGAAACCTCAGCAGAGCAAGCGGAGGGGTCCCCGCACCTGCAGCTCCCTGGGGACCAGGAGCTGCTCCCAAGCCACCCACAAACTGGGGTTACAGCAGAGTTTCTTTTCAGCTCATCTAGGCTAAAAGCCAAAGACTGAAAATGAGACTGAAATACCTCCAGGTTGCTCAATGGATGGGAGATTTGATGAGGGGTTCCAGTTTTAGCTCCTCGCTCCTTTTTCCCTGGCTGGCGCTGGGTGCCCGTCTCTGCGCAGAGCAAAGGTGGGAAGTCAGAGTTGAGGTCCTGGCGGTGGACGCTCCTTGCTGAAAGAGATTGGCCAAAACCAGGCCCAAAACCCTAATTATTTTGTTGCTGCACCTTCTAACTGGCTTATTCCTGGGATGGCAGCAGTAGTGGTATGGCTGGGAAATGCTTAACCAGCCAGAAAACCCCCAACTTCTCACTATTGCTCTGCTTAACTGTTCTCCTGCCCAGCTCTTACCTCCCTCTCCCTCCTTTCCCCCCCAACCCCATTCCCCTCCTGCCCCTCCCTGGGGGCTCCCTGGGCATTCGCTCCCTCCGTTGAGCATCACCCTCCTCTCTCTTTACTCACAGCTGGACAAGGGGGACGTGACCGCGCTCAGCCTGCCCTCCACCGCCGGGCACGGCGATGCCGACGGCACCATCTGCCTGGACGTCCCCGACGGCACCCCTGACCCTCACAGGACAAAAGCCGCCATCGAGCACCTGCACCAGAAGATCCTCAAGATCACCGAGCAGATCAAGATCGAGCAGGAGGCTCGGGATGACAACGTGGCCGAGTATCTGAAGCTGGCCAACAACGCGGACAAGCAGCAAGCCTCCCGCATCAAGCAGGTTTTCGAGAAGAAGAACCAGAAGTCGGCGCAGACCATCGCGCAGCTGCACAAGAAGCTGGAGCACTACCACAAGAAGCTGAAGGAGATCGAGCAGAACGGCCCTTCCCGGCAGCCCAAGGATGTCTTCCGGGACATGCACCAGGGTCTTAAGGACGTGGGTGCCAACGTTCGCTCCAGCATCAGCGGCTTCAGCGGCGGCGTGGTGGAGGGCGTCAAGGGAGGGCTCTCGGGTCTGTCCCAGGCCACCCACACCGCCGTGGTCTCCAAGCCCCGGGAGTTCGCCAGCCTCATCCGGAACAAGTTCGGCAGCGCGGACAACATTGCTCACCTGAAGGACACGCTGGACGACGGGCACCCGGAAGAGGCTTCGCGGGCGCTCAGCGGCAGTGCCACCCTGGTCTCCAGCCCCAAGTACGGCAGCGATGACGAGTGCTCCAGTGCCACCTCCGGCTCAGCTGGTGGCAGCAACTCAGGGGCAGGACCCGGTGGCTTGGGGAGCCCCAAGTCCAACACGCTGGACAGCCACCACAATAACTTTGACACCATCCTGGAGGAGCTCCGGGAGATCAAGGACAGCCAGTCGCACCTGGAGGACTCCATGGAGGACCTCAAGGCCCAGCTGCAGCGGGATTACACCTACATGACACAGTGCTTGCAAGAGGAGCGGTACAGGTAGGGACGGGCGGGTGCCAGAGGGGCACACGTCACCCAGGGTGGCTCTTTGGGGAGCACAAGGCCACCATCCTGGGCTTGTCCGGCTAAGCCCTGCATGCCAGGGACATGGGGAGCTGCAGTCCTCACTGCCAGCCCCCCCAGCAGCACCGCTCCCGTGGAGGATCACACAAGGCTTCCCCTTCGGCAGCCAGGAGCGGGGTGGGTCGGAGGTGCTGGGCGGTGTCCCCAGTGTCAGGGGAAGGAAGGCAGGGGGGTCTTTGGGGGGACCTGCCCATCCCAGCGCCCCTCCACCCCCCCGTGCGCAGGTACGAGCGCCTGGAGGAGCAGCTGAACGACCTCACTGAGCTGCACCAGAACGAAATGACCAACCTGAAGCAGGAGCTGGCCAGCATGGAGGAGAAGGTGGCCTACCAGTCCTACGAGAGGGCACGGGACATCCAGGTAGGGAAGCGTGAGGGCTCAGCCTCCTGCTGCACCCTCCATCCACGGGGCACGGGAGGGACCCTGGGCTGGGAGGGAGGGCGGGCACGGCGATCCCTTTTTCTAGCACCCTCCAGATGAGGTCCTTGCTGTGATGCTGTCACAGAAAGAAGCAGGTAACTAAGCCATGTCCCCACTAAGCCCTGATGTGCTGTCCCTCGCAGGAGGCGGTGGAGTCCTGCCTGACACGGGTGACCAAGCTGGAGCTTCAGCAGCAGCAGCAGCAGGTCGTGCAGCTGGAAGGGGTGGAGAACGCCAACGCCCGGGCGCTGCTGGGCAAGTTCATCAACGTCATCCTGGCCCTGATGGCCGTGCTGCTCGTCTTCGTCTCCACCATCGCCAACTTCATCACCCCGCTCATGAAGACCCGCATGCGCATCCTCAGCACCGCCCTGCTCGTCCTCTTCCTCTTCTTCCTCTGGAAGCACTGGGACTCCATCACCTACTTTCTGGAGCACGTCCTGCTCCCCAGCTGATCTGAGCCCTGGTGGCTTTCCATTTCCCGCAGAGAGGGCGGGGGGGACAGTGGTCCAGAGCCTTTGGGTTGGTTCTTCACGCGCTCGGTCCGGTTGCTTTCCCAGCCCTCCATCCTCGCTGCAGCCGGCGGCGATCGCTCGGAGCGTGGCGTGTCAGAGCCAGGATCTGTTGGTCCTCTGGGATGTTTGGGGAGGGCAGGATGGGGAATGAGGAGGAGTTTTGGAAGAAATTGGTAGTTTATGGGGCACTGGGTTTTTCTAGGGTTTTTGAGGTTGTTTTTTAAATGTAATTCTGTTCTGAAAGTCCGTGGGAAGTAGATCTTCTGCAGAGGTCTGCTGTAGGTGGGAAGGATTGAGCTGGACCAAACCTGGCTCTGGGAGAACTTTCTGTGGAGAGAGCAGAGGGTTTATTTGGGGCTGGGTTTTCCCTTTCATCCTCGAAGACCAAGACAGCAAAAAGCTCAGGGTTGGAGTGAAAGCAAAGCACGTGGTGAAGGAGAAAGCGGGTCCAAGGCAAATACAGCAGGACACGCACATCCCACCAGCCTCCCCAAGCCCCACCACAGCCCAGCCAGGACAGAGCGGTGCTGTGACATTGTCCCCTGGTCCCCACGGGGGCCTGGGCAGACACAGGGGACCCGATGCTGGGACAGCACCAGCACATGCGAGATCCCCTCCGCTGGTTTCCCTTCATTTATTTATTTCCCCCTCCTTCGGCTTTAGTTGATCTGATCTCTTCAGGGACACCTGGACTCGCCAGCATCACGCCTGAGTTTTACAGCCTCTGCTCCGTGTCGTGTGTGTGTGTGCGCGTGTGTGTGTGCGGTTTTTAATTTAATTCAAGACTCTGTTTCCATTTGTGAATCAAAGCTGGTAGAGCGGGGGGAGGCGAGCGGCTGCCTTCCAGCCTCCCCAGCCCTACACAAGAGCACAGCATGCTGTCTCAGATGTTTCTTAAATTATTTCATACATATATATTTATGTAATATATACACACACATATATATAAATATATATATATAAAAGTATATGCACAGCCAGATCCTCCTCTGGTGCAAATGGGTGCTACTCCACTGACTTTGGAGGCCCTGAATCAGTTTGCCTCAGCTGGGAATTTGGCTCTTAATGTTTCTGTGGCAGCATCCCTCTTTCCCAGCCTGACACGCAGGGCTGGCGCAGGCCAGGGGTGCTCAGGGGTCCAGCAGAAGGGGCAGAGGCAGTTCCAGCATGCAGAGGGGATGGTGAGCGTCCTCACCCACCTCCTCCACACTCCTCGGGCCAAGCCAAACCCACCTGCGGCCCCATGCTGAGCTCCCTGCATCCCCTCGGCCCTTGAGCATCACCTCCCATGCTGGCACATCTCCCAGCATGTCCCAGCAGCCAGGGCTTGGTGCAGGAGCTCTGCACGGGGCAGTGGGCGCCTGCAGGAGCCCAGCGCTCTGCCAAAGGCACCGGGAACACAAGGGTGGGGGGCTGCAAGGAGGAGGGCTGGGGGGCACTGGGCTGGAGAGCCCAGCTTGTGCACTGGGGCCACAGCCGAGAGCTCTGAGCAGGACCCCCAATCCCAGGGTGCTGGGTCTGATGCACCAGCAAGGAGAGAATTGGTGAAGAGCCATGGCTTGTGGAGGGTGACCAGAGCAAGAGGTGGTCCCGCTGTCCTTGCAGAGCCCTGGCAGCAGGTACCAGATACATCCCAGCCCGTCGGTTTGCACCAAAGTTAAACAACACGGCGCGGGGAGCGAGCTCAGCTCGGGGAGATAAGCCTGCACCGTTCGTGAAGTGCAGCAGCGTGATGGGTGTCAGCTGGTTTGACCCGGAAAGATGGGAGATGGATCTGAACTGGCTGCGGAGCAGACACTGGTGGGGAGAAGCACGGCAGAGGAGCTTTGAGGGGGGCTCATAGTACCTCTGGCTGGGGATGGATCGGGGGCACGCAGATGGACCCTGCTCCCAGGCATCCCCTGTACTTACTGGAAAGGGCATCTAGGAGGTGACACGGGTTTAATGTCAGAGACACGGCAGCCGGGTGGGACACGCAGGGAGGGACAGTCTGGACCTGTGTGGAGGCTCCCCGAAGGCTGGCTCCTTGCTGCAGGTGACACCCAGGGCACATCCTCTCTGGGGTGAACGGTCGCATCTCCATGAACTTCATCTGAGCAACTCGGGCTTGCCCAGAGCTGCGCTGATTGTCGGGGACGGGGCCGGGGGACCTGCCGCCTCCCGGCACGGGGCTGCACCGGCTCGGCTCTGACACCGTTAAATAGCTGCAAGAACAAAACAGCGAGTAATTAAATGTCACACTCTGAGCTCCCCAGCCCCGCTCCCTGCGCTGCTTGGCTCTGCCCGAGCCCGGACCCGGAGAGCCCGGACCCGGGGGCAGGACCGGGAAAAGCCTCTTTTCTTGCCGGTCTCGGCGTCTCACCGGGCAGGAGGGTCCGGGACCCGGGGTAGGAGGGTGCCGGGGCGCTGCGGACCCGCGGCCGCAGGGGGGCCCCCGGCCTCCGCCACAACGCGACGGGGACGGGCGGCCGCGGAGCTGCCCCGGGGCACCCTCCCTAAATGGCGGGGAGGGGCAGGGTGGGGTCCCCCACCCTAATTAGCGCTTTAACCCCTTCCTGCCTGCGGAGCGGCACTGCCCCATCTCCCCTGCGCTGGGGGGCTGGAGCAGCGAGGAGGGGCTCGGGGGGACGGCCGGGGCGCGGAGCGGGGGGCTGGTGTCCCCGAGCTTGGGGAGAGGGGGGGGGTGCTGCTGGAGACAGCAGGCACCTTGTCTCGGGAGGGCTGCGGGCTCCCGTGACAGCGGGAGGTGGGTGCAATGGGGTGTACAAGCACGGAGGAGACCCCTGCCAGGCTGGGCAGCCCCCGGCAGCGGGCAGGGCTGCAGCTGGCTGAGGGCAGCGGAGCAGCCGGTGACACTTTGGGGCATTCGCATCAAAACGCTCATGTCCTGGCACAGGCCAGCCCCTGCCACCTCCTTGGCGGCCACCGGAGGAGGCCCCGGTGCTGGGGCAGGGAGCTCTGGGCAGCTGCCATCCCCGTGGGAATTTCGGGACCTCTGGTACCCCCTGTTCCCAGACCTGCCTGACCCCCCTGCCCAGCTGCCGGGGGCTGGTCCCCACTTCCATCCTGCCCCGCAGAGCAGCAGAGCCCGTGGGCTGGGTCATGCCAGCCAGGAGTGACATCCCCGCTGCCCCTCAGCACCCAGCATCCTCCCGCTCCCCAGGCCTGGGCACACGGCCGAGCCCCGCTCCCGTGGGCGAGCAGCTGGCAGACGGGGCCTGCCGGCATCTTCCCATGCCAGGGAAGGGGGAGGCAGGAGCCAGAAAACCCCGCGCAGGGAGCCAGGGAGCTGCTGGTGACATTTGTGCTGGTCGCAGGGACAATTCCCGCGTGGCATGTGCAGCCCGGGGCTCCCTGAGGACTCGCATTCTCCCAGCCAGCACCGGCACAACGGGGCCGGGGGGACTCATAAGGGCCCCCTTTGTGTGGGTGACAGGAGGAGAGGTGAAGCTTTGACGTCAGCCTGCGAGGAATTCCTTAATGCCATTCAGGCCTCCATCACCCGCGTCGCTAATTGCATTTTATGTAATAGCTGCAGCTGGGCTCCGGGTCCGCTATTGAGAGCGGGATCAGACAGAGCGACGGGGGCGGCGGGGGCCCGGGCAGCGCCGGTGGCTGCGAGGCACACGCTGAGCCGGTGTCACCGGGCACAGGGACCCTCATGGCCCCGGGGCTCAGCCACCGCTTCCCCGGCTTGGGGAGCAGCAGCTCGTATCCACTGTGAGCCGCATCGCGTGGGGCTGGCGTGGGGGCACGCAGAGGGTGGTGCCCGCTGAGGAGGACAGACATGGGGAGCTGGAGATGGGCTCCTTTTTGGGGTGCTGCTGGCATTGCCTCACCCCCCCTCACCCCGCTGCAAACCCCAGAGTGGGGACCCTCACCCGGGCACCCACCGGGGCGCCCACCCCAGGCGTGCTGCAGCGCAGGGGTGCAACGCAGAGGGGGAGTTTTCCCAAGGAGGAGGAGGAAGAGGAGAAGGAGGAAAGGGGTTTGGGGAGAGGGATGTTGGCAATCATCAATGGGAAAGACGGCGGGACCCCAGACATCCCCTCCCCCCCGCCGGCGTGGCCAAGCTTAGGCTGTAAAAAGAAAGCGCTGGTACCGAGGATAACATGCTTCGCATTCCTGCGCCGGCTCCCGGGGAATTTCGACTGATCTACATGAAAAATACTCACTGCCCCCGAGGTCAAAGTGTCTGGAGGAAAAATTTCCGAGCGGAAAAGCTTGAAGTGGGGCAGAGCCACAGCTGGTGGCCGGATCCGGGGCGCTCGGGTCTCACCTGATGCGAGCAGCGGTGGCCGGTGGCCGGTGCCCGTGCCACCATCACTGGTGCCAATGCCACCGTGGCCAGTGCCTGTGCTACTGTGGGCAGTGCCCATGCCGCCGTGACCAGTGCCAATACCACCGTGACCAGTGCCAATGCCACCTTGACCAGTGTCAATGCCACCATGGCCCTCCCCAGAGCACGGCAGGGCGCAGAAGGCTGCTGCCACCCGTGAGCCCGTCCTGCTTCCCTCATCGCCATCGGGGCTGGCCCCCGTGGATCTGGCTGCTGTTACACTCATGGCCCATCTAATAATTTAATCGTACATTGGAAAATAAATACTCGTCTGGGGTTGGGGGAATGAAAGGCTTATGGAGGAAAATGAAGAGGAATTTAATTAAGGGCAGTGCTGGGAATGTCTTTACCACAATAAAGATAAGGAGGATCAATTGCTTCTTCCTAGGATCAAAGCGAAGGGCTGGAGGGGGGAAGCGGGGCTGTCGGGTGGCTACAAAGTGCAGGAGAGGGAGGGGAAGGAGGGAGAGAAAGGCACACAGGAGAAAGACAGCTAGATAAGATTAGAAAAATAATTGATCGCGTCTGCCCGGACTCGCAGGTCAGTCATAGCGCGGCGGAGGCTGGGGGGGTCCGCGTTCTCTCCCCGCTGCCCCAGCTGCCTCCTGCCCAACAAGAGCCACTGGGGAGGGACAGAGGGTCGGGGCAGCACCGTCCCATCCCTCCCTTTCGAACTGCCTTATCTCAAGGTGCCGACCCAGCCGAGCACCAGCTGGGCACCCCTGAGCTGAGACCATGGATCCCCCGCCACCCTCGCGGGGCTGAGCGATGCGCAGGTCCCGACGTAAATCAAATTAAACATTCGGTGCCCCATGCCAGGCACCAAATGGCCAAAGGGATAGGCCAAAGGCTCGGGGTCCTGCTGCCCTCCCAGGCCTCCTGGGGGGTCCATGATGGCTCTGCCATCCCCATGCCCTGTGCCTGTGGGCTGGTGCCCTCCCCGCTGCCCAGGGCAGGGTGTCATGGGCAGATGCAGGCAGGGCGCAGAGATGCAGGGCTGCACTGTGGGCAGCTCCCCGGCTACAGAGACCCTCATCCCAGCCCTTTATCTGCCTGTGGAGCACCTTGGGTTTGCACAAGCCACTGGAGTCACCTCTGAGGCAGTGTGGGTCCCTGGGGTGGCCCGTCTGGGGCGAGGCTGACAGTGCAGTGACTCAGGTGACCCCGTGGGACACCAAGGTTTGCAACACCTTCTCTCACTGTCACATCACTGCAACGGCATCTCCGTAGTGCCCAGGCCAGCACCTCTCCAGCCGGGCATGGCTCCACTGAGGCCAGTGCACTGGGGAAAAGCCAGACCCCAAGCAAGGCTGCACCCCAACACCGTGACCCTCCCGGCTGGGTCTGCACGGCAGCTGGCGCAGGGCTGCCGTTAGCCAGCACTGGGGAGCAGGAGGCTCCCAAACACCTCTGCCAAGAGCCATTTCTGCATCAGCCGGGAACCTCCATCCCCCAGCCCGGCACTGCGAGGGAGCTTGTCCTGTGGCTCACACGGGAAAGGAGTGTGGGACAGCTGGGAGCTGCAGGGGAGGGTGATTTTCACAACATATCTGGTTGCCTCTGAATGCAAAGAAGCACCCAGACGGGTTTCTTGAAAGGGCTGGACCTGGTGGGTCCCGAATTCAGGAGGTTGGTACCCAGCCAACCAAGGCAGTCCTGACGATCCAGTGAGGCAACGCTTTGCATCTTCAGACACCCAAGTAACTGCGTGACTCCAGCTTCTTCAGGTGTAAAATGGGAATGCCAATACCCATCTACCCACAGGACCTCCCGCGGAGTTGCCAGGAGCCTGCTTCTCGCTCGTGGTGTTTGCATAGGTTGGGACATCATTGCCGTGGCAGGACCGGGTTTGCATCCCGGCTGGGAACTGCCCTGTGTGTGAGCAGCACCGAGCCCCGACCCCCCCCAGCCACTGCCTCCGGAAAAATGGGCTCCTTTCTTGCCTCACCCGCTTTTGCAAGAAGCCGAACCTGCACCCGGAGAAAGCGGTTCAGCCGGCTCCGGCGGGGAGGGCTGAGCTGGCAGCCTGGCAAGGAGACAGCATCTGGGTGTGCCACGGCCCTGCAGAGCCCCGTCGCAGCCCCGCTCCCACCGGGCGATAGCAGCCGGTGACGGTGTGCCCAGCCCAGCCAGCTCTGTGCCTCCCGTGCCCGCTCTGCACATATATAAAGGCCTTGAGAAGCGCACAGGGTTTTATCGCCGTGGGGCAGCTGTCGGTGCAGCCGTGCCTGGCCGCCCCGGGGGCTCGGTGAGGGATGGGCTGTGCTGGGCAGGATGCTCAGGTGAACGGCTACCCAGTGAGGGCATTTGTTAGACCTTGTGTAGACCTTAGTGCAGTCTACAACTACCTGAAGGGAGGTTGTAGCGCAGTGGGAGTCGGCCTCTTCTCCCAGGCAACCAGCGCTAGGACAAGAGGACACAGCCTCAAGCTTCGCTGTGGAGGTTCAGGTTGGACATTAGGAAGCATTTCTTCTCAGCAAGGGTCATTAGACACTGGAAGGGGCTGCCCAGGGAGGTGGTGGAGTCACCATCTCTGGAGGGGTTTAAGAAAAGCCTGGACATGGCACTTAGTGCCCTGGTCTAGTTGCCATGGTGGTGTCAGGGCAATGGTTGGACTCGATGATCCCAGAGGGCTTTTCCCACCTCATTGATTCTGTGATTCTGTGATTTGAGGGTCCCACGATGCGAGTGCGGCTTGCGCATCCCATCAGCTCACGGCAGGCACGATGGGGCTGGTGGCCCTGGAAATGACGGGCAGGACAGGAGGTGGCCGGACTGTCCCTGAGCTGCAAACCGTGCAATAACAGAGCACAGCACCCTCTCCCCGCTCCCCTGCTGCAGGGTGGACCCCAGCCCCAGCGCTGCACACCCCAGGAGTGCGGAGCTGTGGGTCTGGGTAGACGGGCAGAGTCACCCTGCTCGGAGAAATCCCGCGGGCCGCCTCCTCCGGCAGAGACCCGGCAGCCCGAGCGGCACGGCCGCGGCTTCAGGAGGGCACTGGGGCTTCAGGGGGGTCAGCAGCGCTCGGTTATCTGGGTCCCCAGCTGGGTACGGGGTTACATTTTTAAGTCTGGGGCTCAGACGTGACGCAGCCATTCCTCGTGCTCCAGGGAAACAGGATCAAAGTTTCCGGGTGCCGCTTTCTCCCCTTTTCCGGCCGCTCCAGGCTGCAGCAAAGTGCCATTGAAGACGGGAGGACTTTCATGTGGGGATTTCTCGTCTTCAGATCTTCAAAGAAATCCAGCAATCAAACAGGTAGTAGTGGAGGTACCTTAAAAAGAAAAGCTCTACTTTGAAAGCATCACACGCAAAAGAAACATCCCAACTTTGTTGTGTTAATTGTTCTGGCACTCAAAGTTACGACAAAATGCCTTAGAAATATCGTTGGCTCTGGGCCCACGATGCGTCAGACAGACACAAAAACGCTCAAGCAGAAAACCTGAGGGGAAAAAGAAACCCAACAGGAGATTTCTACAGGAAGGAACGGCGGCGTGGCTCGGTCCCGGCCGTCGGGGAGATGGCAGCGGGTGGGCAGCTGGTAGGAAACCCCCAAAGCACCTGGGGCACCTACCCGCGTTTCCCTGAGCCGCTCAGTGCCCTGGGCATCGTTAGGAGCCAGTGGCTAACAAGAGCAGGCTGTGGCCCTGCTGCTGGCTCCTTTCCAACAACATAAGAATGGTCCTTGCAAGCGCCAGCGGAGCTGCCAGCTGCCCCCTGCACCGCTCGGTGGGGTCTCAACACCATGTGCTGGTGGCTTTCCCTGGGGGTCACAACCACCCCCCCAAGGGAAGGCACATGTCTCCCTTCCCACGCCGCATCCCCCCAAGCCTGCTCTGCTCCAAGACCCAAATATGGGCTCGGCTCATCCGGGCTCCCCGGCACAAGCCCGGGCAGGAGCGCGGCGCCGCGGGGTGACTCAGGGCCCCGGCAGCTCCCCGGGGCAGGGGAGCGCTGACGGCTCCCCGCTGCCGGGAAACCCAGACCTGCTGGGAGTGGGGGCAGGAGCTTCTTGCTTCCCCTCCTCCAGCCACCTCGGCCCCAAAACACCCTTTTCTCCCCTTTTTCAGGGCACACGGGCCCTGGGGCTGCTCGTGAACGTCGCACGGGGACGTGGCTCCTGAAACAGCCGCAGATGAGCAGGGTTGGAGGTCCGGGCTGGTGCACAGTGCAGCACACCTGGGGTGCAAGTGAGCCACCAAGCCACAGCCGTGCCATCCACCCCAACCCCCCTCACACCTGAAAATTCCCTGGAAATGCCCAATTTTCATGCCTGAAAATCCCCACACCTGCCCTCTAGCAGCTCGGGTCCCTGGGGTGCAGCCTGCGGGGACACACCGGTGCCCAGATAGGAAGCCGGCAGGAGGGGGTCCAGGCTGTCCCCCAGCAGCCACAGTAACCCCTCGGGACAGTGACAAGGGAAATTTGCACCGGCATAGTGTAAATCCACAGGGCAACATGCTGTTCCCCAAGCACATCAGCAGGGACAACTTATCTTTGTGTGTTTCTCCCCATTTCCCTCTCCCCTCAGCCAGCCTGGCAGGAGCACAGCTCCGCTCCCACGTGTCGAGGCAGCACTGCCTGCACTGGCAACAAACGCAGCAGGTCGGCTGAAGTCACCCCCAAAAAATGGCATTTTCTCAGCAAAATGCTGCTGAGGTCATTCTCACCCGCTTCAAACACCCACTGGGGGGGGGACAGGGGTGGGGGCTGCACTAAGCGGCTCCCAGGAGCTCGGGAGGCTGGAGGGAAGCAGAGGGTTTGTGAATCCACGGGATGAAAGGGCTGGATGAAAGAGAGCCGTTAATAACGGTCGTGGCCTGAAAGGGGGACTGAGCCCCCTGCTGCGGGGGGCATTTGCTGCATAGGGGGCAGAGGCAGCGGGAATCGGGGCTGGGATGAAAGGACCGTTTCCAAGGGCTGGTGGGGGAATCCGGGGAGCACAGGCACAGCGCGGGGAGGGGGCACCAGGAGGGACGGGGGACAGTCACTGCGGCCCCCTCCCACCACCTCCGAGGTGCCTTCGGGCTGAGCCTCCCCTCTTCACCCACTCATCCAGCCCTGCCAGTCTCTGATGGCATCCTTGTACATCACTGCGGCCCAGGACAGGGTGGGCAGGGGCTCTGCTCACCCCAACAGCCCCCGGGGGCTGCGCCAAGCCGGGGCTGGGCTGAGCCAGCCAAGACGCTGCTCCTAAACCAGCCGGCCAGGACAGGCGTGATGGGGTGGTCAGTGGGTGCCTCGCACCCGCCCTGTGCCCGCCCAGAGCTGCTGCAGCTCCGCCCAGCTCTGAAACCACCACAAAGAACATTTTCTTGTAAATCATTAATGAAAGTGGACCGCAGCACCCTGGGATGCTCCAGGAACCAAACCCACAGGCACCTTCCAAAAAGGAGGCTCAGTGGCTGTTACAAACCTCAGCCCGACCCAACCTCCACCTTGGGATGCTCCATGCCCTGGACCCGTGGGTGCTGCAGCCCCTGACTCGCCCCATCCCACCTCAGCAGCCCACAGGGCACCAGGACTTTGCCCTGGCTGAGCTGGATGCCCTCGGAGTGGCTTTAAGCGCTCCAGCCTTTCCTAATGGCACGGGAAGCACGCGGGGAATGCGCAGCGGGGGGCAGAGCGTGCGGGGCCCCCCACGGCTTCAGCGGGACAAGGGGTGGCATTCCTGGAGGGGTGGCATTCCTGGAGGGGTGGCATTCCTGGCTCGCAGCCCTACGGCTCAGCCTTTCCGTGGTGGGGCGGAGGAGACCTGAAACGTCTCCTCTTAACCCAACTGGAAACGGGAAATCGTTACAGTGCTTTATAGAGCAATAAAACTGGTTTCAATGCCGCAGCAGGAGGAGAGGATAAAGGACACTGGGGGAAAGAGGCAGAGAGGAGACAGCCCCGTGGTACGTGCCATGGCCAAGCTCCGTCTGCCCAGGCTCAGCCTCGCTCCATCCTTCCTCCGGCTGAGGCACCTGCGAGAGGAGGCAATCAAGAGAACAACTCAGGGTCACCGTTTGCTTTTAATTTAATGGTTTTCTCAAGACCACGTTGTAGGAAGGAGGAGAAAACACACATACCCTGGAGAAGGGAAAGGGCCAGCAAACACGTGGCAATAGTGCAATGGAGCTTCGACGCGCGGCACATGAGACAAGGGCACAGACACCTCCACCCCCCGCTGAAAAACATCTGGGTGGCCATTGTGGAGCCAGACACAGCCCGGGCTGCTGCAGTCCCACATCAAGTCGGACAAAGGCAATAAATAAAGAAGTGGTGCCTCAAACAAGGCACTTTTTTTTTTTCCTCCTTTCAATATCAAAAAAAAAAAAAAAATAGATGTTGGCATCAGAGCATGTTCTCAGACAGGGGTTTCGGCCAGATCCAGTTGGGTTTCTCAGCACAGGAGAGGGAAGAGCCAGGGCCTGAGCGGTTTGAACCCCGTTGCCAGCACGTCCCAAGAGCCCAGCCCACAGGCAGCAGCCAGGGCAGCACCTTTCAGCCCCTCACCAGCACCCTGCTACATCTCCATCTTGTTTGAGGTATATCACCTGCCCCATGCGTTATCTTGTGCAGCCAAAAAAACAGTGCAAAGGAAAAGAAAAATCCCCCCACCCCCTTGGTTCCCACCCCCCCACCATGAGATGAGCCTGTTTGCAAGGGGAGGACAGCAGCGAGGAGCCTGCAGGACTCCCCAGCCCCTCCACAGGGGCCGTGGCTGGATCACCAGGGGCTTCGGTCCATTTAATGTCCTGGTCCCAGGACGTCCCCCCACCAACACCCCCCAGCACCCGCGCTCCTCCCCAAGGCTGCAAAATAAATACATGGGATGTGGCTCAGCAGCACCGTTAGCCCCAGGGCAGGTAGGGCTCGGCCCCCTCCCCAACACGCACCCCCCGGGGAGCCCTGCCGGGAGGTGCCCTCAGCTCAGCTTCATGCTGATGGCCACGGCACGCCGGTAGAGCTCGGTGACGTTGTCACAGCTGGCCAGGGACAAGCTGCTCTCTCCCAGGGGGCTCCGGCAATGGGTCACAGTCCAGCGGCGCAGCCTGCGCCCTTCCTCCACCTCCTCCTCCTCTTCCAGCCGGAGGAGGCTGTCGGCAGAGACGCAGCCCCGCATGCCCCGGCCGCCGTGGGGGACACGGGTGGGCAGGTCGAGCTGATCGAAGGACTCTGTGGAGAGGATGCTGTCCTCGCTCACAGCGCTGGACGGGCGGGCGCGGGGCACCTGGGGCAGGGGCACCTCGCTGAAGCCCCCGAAGCCCTGCCCGGGGGGGCTGTCTGGCTCTGTGCTGCTGGAGGAGTACTTGCCGTTGTGCTTGAGGATGCCTTTCCGACGGGTGGGGAGACCCTGGGGGCCCTGCTCTGGGGAGGGGGTGTCAGCAAACACGTTCCCATCAATGTCCAAGCTCCCCGCGTCCAGGACATCCCCGGACTCGCAGCACTCCAGGGACGAGTAATACCCCGACTCCCTCGCCGAGGGCTTTTTCAGTATTCCCTTCTTGGGCACGGCCGTGGGCACCGCTCCAACGCCCGCGCTGCAAGCCAGCGTCCCGGAGGACAGGATCCGGGTGAGACCCGCAGCGGCCACCTCACCATCCTCACCCCTCGCCTCTCCCGCTGGCGGGGGGCCGGGGCCCGGCACCTTCTGCTCACAGGAGTTTCTCTTCTTCAGGATGCCCTTGGGCCGCTTGAGGATGGACTTGGAGGGGTTCTCCGGGGCCAGAGCCACCTCCTGCAGCGCATGGGAGACGTCGTTCTCCTTCTTGGACTTCTTGAGGGAGCGCTGCCGCTCCAGGGTCACGCCAGGGATGTGCTGCTTCAAGAAGCATCGCACCTTGGAGCCGTTCTCCAGGAGGGGCCGGGAGGAGCGGCGAAGCCACTCTGCCACCGTGGCCAGGGGGGACTCGCTCTCCCGCAGCAGCTCTTGCTCCCCGATGGGCACTTTGTAGCCCCAGTTCACCCACCAGTGCGTGGCGATGTCCTCGATGGTGGCACGGCGCTCTGGGTTCACCATCAGCATCCAGCGGATTAGCCCACAGGCATCTGGGGAAGAGGCAGGTCAGGCACCGAAGGGAACATGGGGAAGGGGGATGTGCAGGGTGGTGGGGGTCTGCCTACCCGACAGCTTCGTGGGCTCCCGGTAGTCCCCGCTCGTGATCTGCTTGACCAGAGTCTTGTAGTCGTGGCCATCAAATGGCATCGTGCCGTGGACCAGGATGTAGAGGAGAACACCCAGGGACCAGCTGTCCACCTGTGAGAGGGTGAGATGAGCCTGGAGGGGTCTTGGGGGCTGCCCTGACCCCCACCCCACCTGGGCAGGGCCCCCACAGCAGCAGGTCCCGGGATGGCAGTAGCCGCAGTGGGGACAGAGCTTGGGGCAGCTCCAGCCACCTGCATCCCCCCATGTCCACCCCAACCATGCAGCGCTCGGTCCTAGGGGACCTGTTACCCCAAACCACGCAGGCAGGGCTCTGCCCAGGATGCCCCACTGGGAAAACACCCAGTGCTTTCCCATGTCCAAGCGACGAGGCAGCAAGACACCCCACCGCAGGGGGTGAGGCACAACCTACCTCGGGGCCCTTGTAGGGCCTCCCGTTGATGATTTCGGGGGATGCGTAGAGAGGGCTGCCGCAGTAAGTCTGCAGGAGTTTGTCCTGCTGGTAAACGTTGGACAGGCCAAAGTCTGCAATCTGGAGGACATTTATAGCTGTTACCAAGCAGCAAAGTCCCCCTTTGCAGGTGGAGCAACGTTGCCACCCAACGCTCTCAAGCTGCAGGCTTGGTTGAACCCAGGCTTGCCCTTGGCACCCTGGTCCTGGGTGCCCTCAGGCTCCTTGGGGAGCAGCAGCACCCAGCTTTCCACCCCCAAGGCTGCTCTGGCCCCTCTCCCCCTCCCAGAAAGCTCGTCCCAGCCACCACAGCAGCTGCCCCGCAGCTCTGCCCCTCCAGCCCCATCCCCGCGTGCTGGAAGCAGGGGCTGCGGCAAAGGTGTGGTTAGAGGGAGCGCTGCCGGGCTCTCCTCCAGCTCATCCACAGCCACACGCGGCTGCTCCAGTCCCTATCTGCTCCACCTCGTGCACAGCCATTCATTATCCTCATTACACCCATCACCTCTCAGCCAGCAGAAGGTACAGCCCCTGTCCGCCAGCTCCCAATTGCTAAATTACCCCTTGCAGAGATAAAGCCCCGCAGCCTGTTTGTCACCGACCGCACCGATCCCGGCTGCGGCCCCAGCCAAGGCAAAAAGCATCGCTCGGGGCCAGCGGAGCCGGGAGCTGCCCTGCACCTCCCTCCGCCAGCCTGGCCGGCACAACCAGGACTTTCACTGGGAGAGCCCTTTCCCATCCAGCCGGTCGTGCCTTGACCTCAGCGTTCAGACTTCGCCCTCTTATCAGCAGCCAGATACACTTTATGGCTCTCACAGGCAGCGCCGAGGCTCTGCCCCTGCACCCTCTCCCACTCAGCTGCCTGGCACAGAGAGCGGGGGGCAGGTACTGGCAGGGGGGCAGGTACGGGCACCCTCCTGGCTCCCCATCTCCTGGGCAATGCCAGTGGCCCCGGAGCCCACAGACGCTTCCCAGAGCTGCGGAGAACCACGTGCCCTGGGGGGACAGGGGTGTCATGGCCACCCCCAGTGCACCCCCGCGGGGCAGCATCCCCTAGACCCCTTTGCTGGGTGACACCCAAAGCGTGGCCAGGCTCTGCCGGCCGCTCACCTTGATGTTCCCGTTTGCATCGAGAAGGATGTTCTCCAGCTTGAGGTCCCTGTGAACGATCCCGTTCTGCACGAGGGAAGGGAGAGCTGGGGTTAGTTTACAGCGTGTTTGAGGAAGGGAAAGTCAGCGCCGGGAGGTCACTGCCGTTCACGGGCACTGCGGCACGCAAACAGGGCATGGTGACGGCAATCAGAGGAGCAGTAAATAACCCCGGGTGCCTGGATAAGGGCGAGCTGTAAACCACGTCCTGGCATGGGCGCTGCCAGCTCCCCGTGCTGCTTGGGAGCACGAGCAGGGTGGCACCGTGCACCAGGCGCCACGCTGGGCTCCCACACCCATGAGTGGCTGGTGCCAGCTCCCTCCGGGGCATGGTGGGACCAGCTCCGTGCTCTGCCGGGACCTGCTGCTGCCCAGCTAAGTGAGATCCCGATTTGCTTTGGGTTCAGGAGGTGCCCTGTAACCCCCTTCCTGCCAAGGGCACGCGGGTACCATGCCTCGGTCCTCCAGGGAGACCCACGGGCTTGAGGGTCCTTCAAGGGCGGGCATGGCTCATCCCACAGCCCTAGGCAGAGCCCTACAGCTCTACATCCCTTTCAGGTGACAAGACGGGTGACCCAGGGCTTGGCTTTCAGCCCCAGCAGACAGCCCTGGGCACCTCCCACAGCCAGGTGGGACGGGAGTCGATAACTCCCCGGCGGGGTTTGTCACCCCACCCCGCAGCAGCAGAAAGCCAAGGCAAGGCCTTGCCAAAAGCCACTCAGCATGAGCCTGAGGGCTGCCGCACCCTTCAGATAAGGTGCAGGATTAACCCCTCTCCTGGGAAAGGCCCAGAGCCACAAGCCCTGGGCAGGCGGTGGGAAGCGTGGTGCCGACCCACCTTGTGGCAGTAGTAGACGGCCGACACGACCTGCCGGAAGAAGTGGCGTGCCTCCTGCTCCGGCAGCCGCTGCCGCTCGCTGATGTAGTCGTACAGGTCCCCCTTGCTGGCGTACTCCATCACGATGACGATCTTGCTGCTGTTCTCAAACACTGCGCGGGGATGGGAAGCCGCAGGGCGTTAGGAGGGATGCTCAGAGCTAAGGGACTTCTCGTTAGCACGTGCCTTTTAATGAGCAGGTGGAGCGCTGGCTGACCCTAACGCGCTGCCCACCCCGTCGCCTGTTTTACAAAACGAAGGTGTCGGGGTTTCTGCAGGTACCTGCAGGTCGGGGGGGACAGCCAGCACTGCCACCCACATCCCACAGAGCCACCGGGGCTGCTGGCCAGGCAGCCCTGCAGCCACAGAGCACAGGAGGAAGGGCTCTGCTCTGCCAGAAGGTGACCGAGACGTGTGGTTCTTTGTTAGATAGGCCACCCGGCCGTGCCAGCTGGTAGCTCCACCGCTAGCCCTTGGCAAGGCTCTTTCCATGCATTCCCATTGCTCCCAACAAGGCTCCAGCTCATGCCAAGAGACGGAGCGTTTTCTTCCTGTTTGCAGAAAGCTCCCTCACTATTTTTGAATCCCAGCGTGACTCAGTCCTTGCAAACACCGCGCACGAACTGCCAACCCACTCGCTTTTGTTTAGAGGACAAAAGGACTCTGGATACCTCACGTAGGCCAGCGAGGCGGCGATAACCCAGGCACCGGCCACGTGCTGGCACCGCGCAACGAGCCCCGGCAGAGCCAGCCCCGAGGAAGAGCACGGGGCACGCCGGGTTTGCAGCCAAAGGACTCAGCGTTTAAGCAGAGACTGATCCAGCTGGAGATTTGCTCTAAGTCTGGTCGTTAAGAAATTTCCCTTTGGTCCGTGTTGCCCTGACACCCTGGGAGCAAAGCCCAGCCCTGGCTGTAAAGCCAAGCCCAGCAGCACCAGGAGGTCTCCCAGCACCCCGCGGTTTGGTTTTCCCATGCCCTGGGGGAGGGAATAGGAAGGACTCCAGTGCCGAGATTAGCTCCTGCCTCGGGCTGAGAGCAGAGCCACAGAAATTCCCACCACTCCAGCACTTGCCATGGCCAGGGCGAGCGTCCAGCACAACCCAAGCCACGCACAGCACTGGGCTTTGTGGGGGACCACGGCCACCATCTCCCCACCATGGCACAGCCTCTCGCCGGCAGCAGCGCCGAGGCTTCCAGCCTCAAAAAGCCACATAAACTTTCGGACCTGGCTTCCCTCTCCGGGCGGGAGGGGACGGGAAGGGAAGCGGCTATTTCTGGAGCAGGTATTTCCCCTCGCCGCTGCTCCGCACGCAGGGAACCCACAGCCCGGCAGCTGCTGCTCTGCCTGCTGGCACCGAGTCACCAGCACGGCGCAGGTGACGGCAAACGGCTTCTGCAGAGCCTGCCCCGGTACCCTGCCCCGCTTGGGGATGCTGCTGGCAAGGGGAGGGGAGAGGAGGGCTCACCTTCGTGGACAGCGATGATGTGGGGGTGGTTGAGGGAGGACATGATCTCGATCTCTCTCCGGATGTGGACAAGGTCCTGCTCATCCTTGATTTTGTCTTTCCGGATTGACTTGATAGCCACCTGCGGATGGACACGCACAGAGGGTCACCCGCTGTCGGGGCCAGGAGCATCGTGGCTGCCCAAAGCCGTCTGCGGAGCAAGAAACCCACCCCCCCGCTTTGGGAAGGGGCTCACAAGCAACAGATCAATGGCCCAGCTTCTCCACCCACGCAGGCTGTATCCAAGAGCCACGCTGCACGGCTCCACTGAAGCAACTCCAATAAAAGTGAACTTTATCAATGAGGTTTTTATTCTTTCCAAGTCCTGTTGCTGTGCAAAAGGAAGAAGCTGCCCCCCCTCCAGCTCTCCCCAAAGGAAACCTGCTGCCAGCTCCTACCAGAGGAGCTCCCCAAGCCTCCTCCCGCAGGCAGCACAGCCCCACTCCTCATTCATGGGCCGTGGCTTACAGGAATCGTGTCCCAGGCTACAGCCGCCGCTGGACCGCGGCCAGCCAAAGGAATGTGACCTGCACACATGACTTGGAAGATAACAACAACAACAACGTCTTCTTGGGGTCATGAAAATTTAAAAAACAGGTTTTGTTTTCCTCACAAATACTTGTTTCAAGGAGCTGATTATGTAGAGGTAAGAGAAAGTTTGGCATTAAAGAACAGATCCCTCCCAGGCACAGGACTGTGCTCCAGCCAGCGAGGAGACCCAGCGCCGATGACGTGAGCTGCTTTCCAGGCTTTCACTTGGGTTTTCAAGTTATCCTCTACAAGGAAATTGAAAGGGGAGGAGAAAGAAGAGTAAGTGCTGGAGAATAGATGCCTTCTAATCCTCTTTCAAAGGGGCTGGGGAGAGACAATGCGCTCCTAGGGCTGAATTTACAACTGAATCCAGCAGAACCTCTTTTTTTGTATCAGACAAGAATGCGGAACAGCATTAATCCCATAAAGGGTCCCCTGCACCAGTCTCCCAGCAACGGGGAGAGGGGCCACGGACACCCACCAGCCCCAGCTGCCAGCACAGGAGAGATGCTCATGGCTACTCTGCGCAGGGACCCTCCTCCACCTTTGGCGGTGCGGGATGGATGCTCAGCCACGTCTCCCTCTGATTTAGGGGAGTTGGAAACCTCCCTCCTCACGACCCAGCCCACCAAGCAGCAGAAGGCTCAGAGCGAGTTTGCAGCCCTTTGCTAAGCAAGGCCCAGCGCACCCCCAGCGAGTCACCAGACGCTAAAGCGGCGAGAGCTCAGCTGCCGCATCAGTGTCTTCATGGGAGAAGGACGTGCCCATCTGAGCCCTTAAAACTGGCATGTAAGAGGTGCCCGACAGTCCCTTTGGCCCCAGAGCACATCTCTGCTGCCCTGGGCCACCTCAGGCCAGCGCTGGCCAGGGCAGGGGTTGCCCCTGTGCCTGGAGAAGCGTTGTGCCTGCACCAGCCCCACGGGTTGAAGCAATCGAGCAGAATGGACTCTGGCCAAGGAAAGTTCAATAACCCAGGCCCAGGTTCCCGTACAAAGCAATACTGAAGGCGCTTAATAGCTTCTTGAAAGCCAGGTATTCTTTTCCCTGACCTTTGTGCTAGGTTAACAGGTTAAAGTTTAACAATGTTTTGCTCCAGCCCCTGATTACCTGACCCCCGCCAGAACGCAGGCAAAGCGTTTAAGCAGCAAGTCAGCCTGCTCCTGCCCTCCCAAATTCCTGTTGACTCACTCCATCCATCTCCCCCCTAAAGCTCAACATCCAATTTTGGGGTGCATGCAGCACATTCACTTGCTGACCAAGATGCTCAGGCACACACACTGCTGCGCTGGGGCTCAGGGCAAGATCCGCTGTCCATGAAAAGACAAAGCAGCTCCAGGCTGCCAGCACGGGAAAGCCTTAGGAGATGCCACTGGCTGCATTCAGCAGCGTGCTGGAGAACATCCTCACCTCTGAGCCCGGCAGTTAGTGACCTCCAAGGCAGCGGGAGTCAGGGCTGCAGCAGGGAGCAGGTTCAGGGCACTGTTAGAGCCCCGGGGCTCTCACTGCTGAGCGCTGCCGCAGGCAGGCCAGCCGCCTGGGTAACGGTCAGGCACGGCAGGGCACTGTTAGGGTCCGCATCTCACACCACAGAGACTGAACCAGCCACTCAGGGTGGGATGATTTATCTGCCTGCCAAGCCCTGCCAGGGAGGCTAAGCCCTTGGCCACCCCATCCTTCCCCAGGGGTGCTGAGAAGCAGCTTTGTTTCAAAACATCCCCTGCCTAAGAGGGCTGACAGCAGAGGATCTCCCTGTGAGACACATAAGGGCCGTGCCCAGCCACCCTGGAGATGGGGACCAGCAGCTCCAGGGACAGACACTGCCACAGCCTACACACTGCCTCCTCCACCAATGCTATGAGAAGAATCTCCTGCAGCAAACAGCCCCAAGAAGTCCCGCTGCAGGAGCCTAGAGAACTTAAGAGTACTTTCCAAGTCAAAAAGGCTTTTAATTAAAAGTTTTTTGGGGGCAGAACAGGTATTTTCAGCAGCTGCTGAAAGATGCATTAAGCTACAACCCCAGGCAGCACTTCAGAAGGTGTTCCAGATTGCAAGTGCAGCATTTCATGAAATATGGATTACAACTCACTACGGAAGAGACCAGGGTTCGCCCCTTACTGGAGATCAAAAGAGGCTTTGCTGCTTTGGAACATTCCAGGTGCTGCCTTGACACCACACAAGCCCACAAATACATTTCTGACACTGGAAGTGAGTCCCAGAGGAGGTCCCTCCTTCTCTTTGACTTGGCTGCAGGCCAGGGCTTGGGAACCAGGCTGGGAGAAAAAAAAAAGGCCAGATGCTGCCATACAAACAGGTGCAGGAGGCAGTTTGCACCACCATAGTGCACATTACCGAATCTTCAAAGCAAAAGACGCAGGGGAAAAGAAAAGAAAAAGGGGAAATGAAAAAAGAACCAGCAACTCTCTCCCCACCTGCCTGATATTTCAGGGACAAAACAATTTTCCAAGGACTAGGAAGGGCGCTCAGCAGAAGTACTCACCAAAACGTGTGAGCATCATCTCACCTAAAGGATTTCTAACCAGAAAACAAGTTTTGTGGGGTTTTTTGGGTTTTTTGGTTTTTTTTTTTTTAAAAAGAATGTTCATGGAAGTCCCCCATAACCCTTCAGCTGCGGGACTCTGCTCTTCCCTGCAGTCTACCAACTGATGAGACACACCTCGCTCTGAGCTAAGCCCAGGTAGGCTGGTTAAAATTCAGAGGCAAAAAGAAAGCCAGGCAGTAAAACGAGATGTTCAATATTCAGTGCATCTGACAGAGGCAGTTTCTGATTAGCCAGAGGCAAAACCCTCTCCAGCCTTACAGCCTCAGCCGGTAACGTGGGATCTGCGCAGCCCACGAGGGGTAAGCGGCGGAGCAGCAGTACCTGCTCTCACACCTCGGTGTTTAGGAAGTGAAAGCCACTTAGAGAAGGAGCAAATAACAACCCAGCTCAGGATAAGCCTGAAGATTAAACAGGTCCGGAAATGCTGAGTGCTACAAGAAAGAATTTGTGGGAAGAGGAGAGATTTGTGGTTAAGCCTCCTGTTCCTACATGGCCAGCTCGCTGAGGTACTAGTTAGTCAAGGTACTAGTTAGTCGAGCCTTTGACTATCTCCAGCATTTATTGAGGAGTCATTGGCCTGTGTATTTAATTTGCATTATAATAGACCAATGCTGCTAGACAAACGAGTCCCTGTCCTAAGAGGCTTCTGCAGACAGGTAAGTTTTCTGGCAGTTCAGAGATTCTCTGCACAAGCTTTGTTAGGTGCAGACAGGGAAAGCCAAGTCTTCTCACCCATCCCGAGGGGAGGGATCCTTCTAGGTCTGTGGGTGGAAGCTGCATTTCAAGGCCCTGATCATGCAGCAAAACAGAAGCTTGTTCAGAATCAGATAGGCTAATGGAAATAGCAGATCTGACTTAATTAAGAGCTGTCACGTTACACAAGAAAACCTCCCAGATTTACAGTTGTTTTCCTTGACATGCCTCAGTGGCACGTTAGCGATCCGATCTCACACCCTGCTCAGCCCTCAGAGCCTTGCTGGGCCAGTCTCACCGCGCGCAGGTGGACCCTCATTGCTCACCCGTGGTCTCAAGACGGGTCGGTGTGCAAGTGCCTTTCCAGGGTCCCACCACCACAGGGTGCTCAGGACTGAGCAGGGGCAGGGAACTCATGTTCAAGTTTGCCCTTTGAACCCTTGCAGATTCCTAAAGGAGAGGGCTGCCAGGACAGCAGCACCCCGCGCTGCTGGGGTGAGGGTCCCCCCCCCTCTCCCTGCAGGCTGGGTGGCTGTGCTCTGGGTTGAGCCACTTGCTGAGGTGTCGATTGAGTCACGATTTCAACCAGACACTCAGGGCTCAGAGGGGGGAGCTTGGCTTTGCCTACCGCTGCCGAGAGCCGACGGGCAAAACCAGCCACCAACCAGGGCGAGAGGAAGGGAAAACCCTTCAGCCTCAAGTGCAATGTTTGCTCTCCGCTGCCGGATACCTGCAGGGTCCTTCACCCAGGAAGCCCGACGCGGTCAAGTGGGCGAGGGGGGCTGCAACCCCCCGGGGCGGGGGGGCGAGGACCCTCCGGGCTGCCCTCGGCTGCGGCACGGGCCCCGGGAGGGAGAGAGCCGGGGCCGGGCTGCACCTTCCCGGTTACCCGCTGCGGAGAGCCGGGGCCGGCGGGGATGCACCGGGGCGAGGGGGGGATGCCCCAGAGCCGGGGGATGCCCCGGTGCCACGCTGCTCGGAGCGGGGGGATGCTCAGAGCGCCCGCACCGGCGGACGGTGAGGATGCACCGGGGACGGGGGGATCCTTACCAGCTTGCCGGAGCGCTCCCGAGCTTTCTTCACCTTCCCGTAGGTGCCCTTCCCCAGCGTCTCCAGGAACTCGTAGCGGTGCTTGAGGTTGTGCTTGTGGTGGTGCCGCTTCACCGCCTGCTTCTTCATCAGCGGCCGCGGCGACTTGATGAGCCCCTCGGCCAGCGAGGCGGCCAGCGCTGCCCCCGGCTCCATGCCCCGGCCCCGGCTCCGCCACCTCCCAGCACAGCACGGCCCGGCCCGGCCCGGGTGCTAAATGCGGCGGCCCCGCCGGCCGCGCCCCCCCGCGCCCATTGGCCGCCCGGCAGCGGCCGCCCCGCCCGGGACCGGTGCGAGGAACGGGGGGGGCCGGGCTGCGGGGAGACCCCACGGACAGGGGTGCAAGGGGGGGACCCCCGGGTGGGTGCGAAGGGGGAGCCGCGGAGCAGGGGGGCACCCACAGTGTGGGTGCAAAGGGAGGGTCAGGGGCAACCCAGGGACAAGTCGGCCTCTTCTCCCGGGCAACCAGCGATAGGACAAGAGGACACAGCCTCAAGCTTCGCCAGGGGAGGTTCAGGTTGGACATCAGGAAGAATTTCTTTACAGTAAGGGTTATTAGACATTGGAAGGGGCTGCCCAGGGAGGTGGTGGAGTCACCATCTCTGGAGGGGTTTAAGAAAAGACTGGACATGGCACTTAGTGCCCTGGTCTAGTTGACACGGTGGTGTAGGGGCAGCGGTTGGACTCGATGATCCCTGAGGTCTCTTCCAACCTGGTTGATTCTGTGATTCTGTGATTCTGTGACAGAGAGGTAGGGTACAAAGGGGGGGTAAAGGGGTGTCCCACAGGCTGGGGGGACTTAAGGGCTGTCCAAAGGTGATGCAGGGAGAGATTGGCACCCGAAGGCTGAGAAGAGCCGCAGGACCAGAGCGACCGGGAGGATGAGGAGGAAAGCGCCTGGACATCTCACACCAGGAGAGATGCAGGGACAGGGGGAGACAGATGTACAGCTGGGCAAGACACACACACACAGACGTGGTTTGCTGCAAGGAGCCACAATGCACCCAGGACTCTCAGAAAAAGAATACATATTGAGGGCAAAATCAGAGAGAGGAGAGGCCTGGGCAAGCGCAGCCTGTCCACGCTGGCCACGGGGCAATGCTTTGCCCTCCTGGCCACAGCCTGGGAGGGAGCAGCGTGCTCCACGACCAGAGCGACGGGGGAAACGTCTGCAGGCTGCTCAGGCGGTCCCATGGAAAGGCTTTTTACGGACATTTCTGGTTAAATTTGCATCACCTTCCCGTGTGGTCTTTTTGCCCCTGTGGTACATCTTTGTTTTGAGATATTAAAAGAATGCAATTATTTCCCAAAGCAGCCAAAACAAAGGCTCTTGCCCAGCTCTGGCATGTGTGAGGACACACCATATTGATTGAAGAAAGAGATAGCTACGGCATTACTCATCCCCGCACTCAGACCTGGATTTTCCCACCGCTTCCAGCAGCTCAGGGCAGGGTGAGGCAGAGCAGGGGCTCAGGAGCGTCTGCAAGGGTTGATCTAATCCAGCACCGGCCCCTCTCTGCAGGCTTTGTGTCCCTGAGCACAGAGGTGGCATCGGATGGGGCTGTGCATGGCCCAGCACCCGCTGTCAGGGTATCACAGCCATGCCATGTTTCTATGCCAGGATGAGACCCAGGGAGGTGTTGCAGTCCCCTGGCTGGGCTTGCGATCTGCATATGGGAGGGCTGAGACTGTAGAATGACCTGCTGAGGATGTTCACGCTGCAGGCTGGCTGTAACAGCAGGCACCCCAGAGTCCAGGCCATGGAGACAGCCGTGCCCCAAACTTCTGCTCATCCACGGCTGTGACCTGCCTCGGTGCACGAAGGACTGTATCTCAGATACCCTTTTAACACAGTTAGCACACAGGTATCTTGCACTGCCAGTGTCCCTGATTTTTATTGCCAGTGGTCGCTTGGCACCTGTTCCCCACAAGCTATCAGGGATGAACAGCTTCTTGCAGCTTCAGACTGGTCCTGCATCCTTTCCACCCTCAAACCTCCCCCCGAGCTGAACACACGGTAACCCATGGGCAAATCTCTCTCCTCATTTTAAAATTCATCTCCTCCCACCAGCGCGGGGGGGATTGCCCGAAGAAGATACTGCGCTGAAGCAGAGCTGCAATAATGAATTATTTACCGGGCAGTAACAGGAGCTGCGTTTCAATCTGCAAGCGGCCAGCAGGGCCCATCGGGAAGATAAACAAGGCGTAGATGAGATTAACTAAACTGCTGTAATTTCAATGTCAAAGTAAACAGATAGGATCCTGTTCAGGCACAGCCCAGAGATTGCAGAAGAGCTGAAGGGGGAAGGTACAAACCTACCTTATTGCAATAAACAAAGCGATTTCACTTGACTAAGATGAAAGTGTCTGTGTCTCCTGGACACTGCAAGCCCACAGAGTAACGCTATCGACCGCCGTGGGATCGCTCATGGCTTATCCCACCGCTCCAAGAAAGCACTTGAGCACGCATTTAACATTAAGCACATGTTTAATACTCCTGTTGATTTATAAGGATGCTTTCCAGAGGCTTTCCCCGTGATGAAAGGAAGGGGAGCCTTGGGCAGCTTCTCTTTCTGTTTCTACCAGATAAATTCTTTTCTGCAATTTTCTCTGTTGTCGCTGATACGTAGGCTTAGGTATGCTTTTGTTCCAGACTGGCTCAGGAAGCCTATTTTAATGGAAATGTCAAGGGACACAGATCTAAGTCCACTGGAATCCACTGATAAGGATCCTCTATTGCAACAGTATTGCTACTGCTTTCTCCCTGGTGGGGAAATCCACTAAAATTCCCCCTGCCTCCCCCAGCTGCAGCCTTAGAAATCCTAAACAGGGTTTCTCCTGCGGCAGCCCTTTGTACCGCAGGCCCTGGTGCATGTCCGCTAAAACCAACATGAAAGTCAACAAGGAATTTGGCTCCATGTCAGGTAAACCTGCTCAAAGCTATTCTAATCAACTTGCTGCTTTGTCATAACGGAAGCTCTATTTACTTGCAGCCTCCTAACTTTATATTTATTTGTTTCTTATTTTTAAATAAATGCTACAGCATTACCTCAGTGCTAAAAACATCCATGTCCTGGTCAAAACTTACAGCTCTGCCATCAGACTCGGTGCCCAGGGGCTCTGCTCACCTCTGCTTGTGGATTGGTAAAGGAATAAACTTTCCCCAGAAGACATCCTTACAGCAGTGAGCCCTCCGGGAGGGAAAGGAAGAGCTCTGCTAGGCATTAAAAATGCCAAAGACAACACAAAGTTTAATGATCCCCTCTCGTTAGTGGTCTTCCAAGCTGGCAGCATTCCTCACCTGCTGCTGGGTAGCACTCAGGCTGCTGTGAAACCCATTCCTCCCGTAAACACTAAGGGAACTGGTTTTGTTCTGATCCTCCCAATTGGGTGCCCCATCCATCAGCAGAAGAAGGGAAACACATTAGCACCAATAGGAGCCTTCTGAAAAGTAATTTATGGCCTATCACATCTAATGATTACAGCAGAGGCCACCCCTGCACCCCACTTCCACTGCAGCTGTGGATTACACCAGCCTGCAGCCACCATCCATCCGTCCGTCCATCCATCCATCCATCCATCCACTCAGGGGTTCAGGACAGGCTCCCGGGTTGGGATCCTGTTCACTCTGCAGCTGAACCAGCCACAGAAGGTCTCAGGACCTCGTCCCTGGCCGCTGGTACGGAGCGAGCCCCGCCGGGGCAGTGACACACACCTCCTTTAATCGCTTATTAGTCCCAACTGCGATGAACCCAGGAACCAGCCGCTTCAAACTATGAACTTCTCTGGATTTTTAATCATCATGTTATCAGGTGATAATGTGATCTTTGTTATTGTGCAGTATTTACCGTAGAAATCGGTACAGATAGATAAGAGAGATGTGCAGCGGTCTGAATTATACTTTAATCTAAAAGTCTGTTGAATAAAAGCCAAAACGGCAACGCCCATCCAACTTAAACCCTGTACTTCAACCACTGCAATGTACGTTAACCCCTGTGGCTGAAGCCCCCACTTAGCAAACCCCAGACAAGCGGGGGCAAGGGCTGAGCACCCAAACACAATCTTCTCCTATCCTGGTGAATCTGGAGCAATTCTCCAGGCTTTGCTCCCCTCTTGCGTACACGCCCTTGGCTCACTCTAACACACAGTTAATGGGAGTTTGGTGCACACACCAGCAACCACGAGTTACCCACACCAAGGAGAGAAAATATTATCTATATAATAAATAAAATACATTATTTTATCTATATTATTCTTATATCATCTAATCCCGGGTTCCCCTACCACAGATCAAACAGATTGTCCAAATCAAATGGCCCAGGACGCCCTGCGATACGCTCCCAGGCGCTGGAAGGTCACGGCGGGGAAGGCTCCAGCCTGCAGCAGCACGTGGGGCTGCAGAAATGCCGAGGCATTTGTAAAAAAAATAAGCAAACTCTCCAAAAAAAGCCGGAGCTTTTATTTTCAGAGCAGGAAGCGTCTGTATTTCAGGGTAGTGACTCGATATCCGTTAACTGCGCCGGCGGATGCCGATGGCGTGGGTTTGTCTGCTGGCAGTGAGAGGGACTGGGGATGGTTTAGCTGCCACTTGGCAGCTGGTGTCCCTGCAGGGCTGGGGACCTAACGGGGCCAGGGCAGCGGGTACGGCAGTGGCAGAGGGGCTCCGGTGCGTCCCAGTGCCGCTGCAGCTCTGGCAGCACACAGGAGCTCTATTCCCAGCCGTGTAGATGAAGAGAAATTCATCACTGAAGCTGTACAACAGCGAAAACTACGCTGGGTCCCCATTTGGGCTGGCCAACGGGGAGCACTGACCTCAAAGAGCATCTTCCCCCGAGGGCCAGGACCAGCAGAGCAGAGCGGGGCATTGCTGTGTGTGTTACAGGCCCATGGCAAGGTAGAGGAGTCATTTCTGCTCCGCAGCCAGGTCTGTCAGAGGCTGTTCTGAGGAAGTTTTCTGTTTACGCAGACAAAGCCTGCGCGGGGACAGTGGGAAGTGATGCTTTTTGGCAGGAGGCATCTGCAGCAGGACCGCTCGGCGCTGCCTTGTCAGAGCAGCCACCAGTGCTGGTACTGGAAAGCCTGGCTTCCATAAACACAACTTCCAGTACGGGGAGTTCAGGCGAGGACACGGCAGCAGCCAGCTCCAGGATTTGTTGAGCCCCATTAGGTAGCTGGAACACGACAAGAGCTCAGCTGGGATTTCAGATAAAGGCGCACAGAAAACAGACGGCGACTGCCGAGGAGGCTGGTGAGCACAGGGCTCCTGTGAAACCCGGGGCTGGCTGGGTCAGGAGGAGCAGCCCGGAGCTTTTTGCAGCTCCCCAGAGGCAGGAGGAACCAGCTGACAGATCTACTGAAGATCAGTAAGAAAGAACGCCACAATGCAGCGCTCAGAGCACTCGGTGTACTGAAACGTGGTTCCGTTTCAATGCAAGTCTCTGTGAGAGCTAATACATACGTTAAAAAAACCCATAAAAATACTGCAGGCAATTGCCAACCCATTCTCAAGATCACTGACAGCAATTCTCCAAGGCAGGTCAAATTTACTACCTATTTTGGAAAGAAAGCTGGGTTGAAACCCAGTTATTTTATATCTGCTTTATTTCTGTGCAGGATCCCTGCACGACCCACAGTGGCATTTTGGAGCCAGCCTGCCATCCCACCAGTATGGTCCTGGGCAGGGCAGGCCCCTGGCTGCAGCAGGATGCCTGCTGGCGGTGCTGGGCCAGCCTGGGCCCAGCCCAGGGATGCCATCTGCTGTTCAGAGCACCGGGAGGAGAACGGGAGCCCGTCCAGCACCGCTCAGCCCAAACACAGCAGGGACCAGGCTGAACTCCAGCCACCAAAAGCCAAATGAGAGGGGCCGTACCGAGGTGGTGGGCTCCCACTGGGACAGATCAGAGCTACCCTCTAATCCTAGCTTTTGCCACTGGCCGTGTAACTATGGGTACAACTCTTCTCACCTTCCTGCTCCCTGTTTGCTAAAGCCATTTGTGATCTGCTGGAAAAAAGCAAATGACATTATTACTAGGGAAAGTGCTTCAATTCTTCAGGTGCAGAGGTCTCCGAGTAGGTGTTATGTGGGAGCATGGTGCAGCAGAGGCGTGCTGGAAGTGTCTAAAGCCTCGGCAGGTGCCTTTCCCAGCAGATTTTGGGGAGAAGACAGCAGTCAGAGTGGTAGGTGGCTGCAGAGCGTGCTGGGGGTCACGGCAAGAGCTCACAGCTGCTCAGGAAGCCCCCCAGCCCCTGAAATCAGGATAGACATGAAACAACCTCCCAGCCAGGAGTACCCAGCACTGCAGAGCAACCTGCTGGGGACACAGCAGCTCTGGGGACATGCCAGGGCTCCTGTTTTGTGACAAGAGCCTGGGCTTCACTACAAAGGCAGCTGACCCAGACCTGCTTCTCTCTGTGCTGTGCCTTGGAGGGCTCCTCTTTCTCCCCCTCTCTAAATGCTCGGCACATCCCCAGCTTTGATTACTGCTCGTCTGCCCCCAGCCTTGTCCCCAGCCCCTGACATCTCTTCATTAAGTCCCAGAGCGGGTTTATTCCCATGACGCTGCTTTGTCTGTCGCTCTCTTCAGACTTTCTGGAGGGAGAAAGCAAAGGATCAGCCCCCAGCTGTGCTGCAGCCAGACAAAGGGAGCGGATTCCTCCTCCCCTTGCTCCAGCTTAACAAAGCCAGCGCAGCAGCACCGACCCCTGAGCCTCGACCAGCGCGGCCTCACTGCACTGAACAGGGCTCAGGGCTAATGAGAGAGCAAGAGCAGAGGAGCATCAGGCTGTGCTGTGTGTGGGAAAGGTTCCTTAAGGACAAAGGAAAACACTTCATTAATAGCTAGAGACTCTGCTGTGCAGAGGCGGCTGAAATGGAGATCTGCTGTGCCGGGAGACACGGGGTTTGTTCTAGAAGAGGAAAAGGCTCCCTCTCTCCTTCCAAGCCTCCTCCATCCTCCTCCAATTTTTGCAGTTCAAAGGGATGTTTTATGAGCCTGCTGGGGTCAGGAGGGCAGCACACGAAGAGAGGGGTGCTCTTAGCACCTCCCCTCAGCTCTGCTACACCCAGCAGACCTTTAAGCATCCCGGGATGCTGTTAGACAGAAACGCCTGGCCCCAGTGCCCTGCTCACCGTCCCTGCAGCCTCACCCCCAGCAGACCTCACCCTGGAGCAGCGGGGAGCGCGGCTGGGGGCCGGGGCAGCCCGGAGTGAGCCCCGAGCCCTGGCCCCGGCCCCCGCCGCCCCCCCGGGCCGCCCCTGCCGTTGCCGCGGCCGCCGCACGGGGTCCTCGGAGCTCCGCAGCGGGCCCGGCCCCGGGGAGCCCCGCACCCGCCCCCGCACCCTCCTGTGCCGAAGCCCTCCCGCAACCTGCTGGGGAGAACGACACCAAAACTGGGGTCTGCTGGCTTCACTGCCAGCAAAGCCATCGCCAAAGCCACTGCCCGGCCCCGGGCTGAGCACGCTCCAGCACCAGAAGCAGGGCTCAGTTTTGCTCCTTTCTTCCAGATCTCAAATCATTAAAAGGGGCTAAAAACCAGGTTGGAACACTGGAGGTTGAGGCCATCTCTGCCTGAAACCCAGCAAGGGCAGTATCTGTGCTAGTCCTGTGCCAAAAGTAAGGTCTTCGCTCTAGCCAAAACAGTCCCTTGGGCATTCATCCCTCCCAGGAGCATTGGCAGCCCCTCGCTCCAGCTCCTGGCAAAGTGACAGTCAAATGCTACAGGTTTGCAGGAAAAGCCTTGCTCTGAAGGCAAAAGAACGATCCCCTGGATCTGGCTGCAGGTTAGGGGTTTCCCTTGTTGCAAGCCAAGGGGATCTGTGCAGGGAAGTACACATAGATCCCAGGGTGCTCAAAGAGGGCAACATCGCATCAGTTCTCCCCAAACCCCCACTGACCTGTCTGCATACTCCTAACACCTCCAAACCCGTTGCCTTTGGTCAGGACAGCAGCAGGGAGATGCTCGCCCGTGCCCTGATCTCCAGAGTCCTTCCTGCTGGCAGGAGACACGGCACACCAGTGCTGTGAGCAGTTCCTTTATCTGGGGCTCCCTGTAAAGCTCTAAAGGCGACTGGAGGGGACCCCTGGCCAAAGCACTCCTTCTCTCCGTGGGGCTGGAAGGGCAGCACGCAGGAGGGAGAGGAACAGCAGCCCTGCTGCAGGCTCCTACTGGCTGTGGCTCCAGAGCAAGGCTGGGTTTAGGTACTGGCAGGCAGAGCAGAGCTGCCAGGCTCCCAGGGCAGCTCAGGCAGTGCTCACCCAGCCCCAGCACTGCCTGGCACCACCAGCACCACTGCTGGAGGCAGCAAGAGGCAGGAGCCAGCTAGGAATCAGAGAGGCACAGGGCCTCCACGGCACTGCTCAGGCCCTGGCTCACCCCGCCGACAGCCAGCAGGCAGTTCTGGACCACGATGCTGGAGCAGGCGCAGCGCGGGGTGGGCATGGGGGGTAGGCTCTCCCACTTGTTCTTCTCGGGGTGGAAGGCCTCTGCAGACTCCAGGACGGTTGGCTGGTTTCCTGGAAGCACAAATTGAGGCACTGGGTCACCTGGGAAGCACAGTCAAGCATCCCTTGTCTGCTCTGGGACAGTGTCTGTGCTCTGGACCCCATCCCCTTATGGGGTCTGTTTTCCCTGCTCCCTCAGGCCAGACAAGGCCAACATCTCTCCCTTCTGTAATGATAACACGACTCACATACGCTTCTAAAGTGTTACCACTGTCCTCAGTGCCTCACCTAGTCCCCCAGCCACAATGACTCTGCCTTTCAGGTAGCCAGCCACAAAGTCTGCTCGCCTTTTCTTCAGGTAGAAGGAGCGCTCCATCTTCATCCAGCCACCTGGGAGGGACAGGACAGACTGGGTATCGCAGGAGCATCCACTCCTGGGAAACCATCTGCCTCTCTGACCTCCTACTTGCTTGTAGGAGCGTAGTTTTGCTGCTGCACCTTGGGGTGATAAAACCCCATGACACAGGGGTCAGCTTCCTCACCACCATGTCAGGAGGGAGCTGTTGAACCCAGCTGCCTCAGGACCATGGTTTCCCCCCCTGCTGCCTTGACTTGTTGATCTTGACTACAGGCTCTTCTCTAGGCTGGGCTCAAGGCACCAGCAGTCCCAGGACTCAGCTGGTGAGAGCTCTGTGCTCTGCAAGGACAGCAAAGCCCCAAAGCACAGACTTGTGTGTCACCCACCCTGCTCCTCTGGAAAGGACAGAGCTGGGACAGCCCCCACCTTGTTCCATGTCAAACATGTCCACGGTCCTCATGAACTTGGGCTGCCGGTAGAGCCGTCCCTGCCGCAGGCCCCCGAGGCTGAAGAGTTTGTCTTCTGTGGGCACAAAGCTGGAGAAGGCTCTTTTGTTGGGGATGTTGGGAAACTTGGTCCACGACCTGGTCTCTATGTCAAAGACCTCGAAGGCATTGATAGCGTACTTGGACTGCCTTCCACCTGGGGCAGGGGAGATGGAAAGAAAAGGGTCAGCTTGGCTCATAGCACCAAGCCAACAGCAGCAGGAACCAGAGGAGCCTCTTAGGGCAGGCTGAGAGCGAGCTGCCAGCTGATGTGATGTCCCCAGGCCTCAAGTCACCTGCATGAGGGCCTGTGAGCCAGGTAACTTCTCACCCTTGCGCTCCCTCTCCTTTAACTGCACATTCATGACATGGAAACACTTCATTTCTCAGTGCATCGCATCCTCCGCTTCACGCTGCCAGCAGCGGGTCGCTGGCGCAGGAAGGTGTTTAGCATGCACTAGTTTAATCCAGACAAACTCAGAGCAGAGCAGGGATCAGCACTCGGGGAGCCTTTGCCATTCAGAGGAGTTCAGTGGCAGCACAACCCAGCGAGCCCCGGCCTTGCTGCCAGAGCAGCTGCTGCTGCCACCGCCAAAGACGCGTGTTATTCTTCCACCCATCAGATGCAGATGGATACAGCTATTCTCAGCTATTCTCAGCTCAGACACTCAGCGTGCCTCGAGGGCAGAGCCTGCACTCGCTACTGGGCCCACAAACTGTTTGCCAGCAGCGAGCAAACTGCAAAATAGATCAAAGAGGCTTTTCTGGTGACCCCTAAATAGAGCCAGGGCTGTCCGGACTCCCGCGTTTCGGTCCTGATATGCCATTTGGCCACGAGCTAACAGCAACATTTCTCTGCCTTAGTTTCTCTTTCTGTAAGGCAAAACTAATTAAAATCATCCCCTGCAAAAGGCTTGGTCCAGCATTTCCCAGCTACAGCAGGTCTTCCCTCCGCCAAAGGCAGACCCTTTGTGAAGCTGCGTAGGACTCTGCTGATGTAAAATGCACAGAAGTATTTTTACTCACTAGTTGAGTCCAAGGGCTTTTAGCACAGCTGCAGGACTGCAAATTGAGCAGGCAGAGACCAGCCGTACCCTCGGCTGCCAGGAGCCACGGGTGGACCTGGGACAGGGGAGGCCGCTCGCCCAGCACAGAGCTGCTGCGAGACCTGTGAGCTCCTGGGGCTCTTGTGGGTGCTTGCTACGGAGCTGTGAACCCAAACCCAGCACCAGCCCCTCTCAAAACCTACAGCTGCAAGCTGGGAGAAATGTGTGAGACAAAGCAGGCAGGGATGGAGAGGAGCAGTCCCGAAAGCCTCTGCCAGGGAGGCTTCTCAGTGCTCAGAGCAAAGGGGCTGCTGCCCGAGGAGGAGGAGAAGGCAGGACTGCTTCTTACCCAGCACGTAGATCTTGGTGCCTCGCAGGAAGGAGGTGGCAGCGTACCTGGGTGTGGGCATGGCCGCCAGCGACACCCAGATGTCCTTAAGCATGTCATAGTGCTGCAGGTAGTTGTGCGGCCGCAGGTCAGACCCCATCCCACCAGCTGCATAGACTCTGTAGTCTGGACAGGGCCAAGAAGCAAAAAAAAAAATCCCACAAAAATGTTATGGGAAAGCATCAGAAATACCCCCCTGAAAAACCTCCCAGACCAGCCTGCACGCTGCAAGGATCAGGGCAGCTATTTCTGTTCCTGGCCTCTCGCACCAGGTTGACCCTGCCCTATCAGTCAGGCAAGCTTATACCCAGAGAGAAAACCAGCTCTAAGACGGTAAACATTATTTTTAAACATTCCTTGACAGTAGCTTTTAAACCCACTTAAGCAAACAAACCAAGCAGCTTTCAAAGGAGCTGCCTGGAGATTAGATTTGTAATCCCAGGCACGGCGGGCAGCTGGCTGACCCCAGGCACACAGCTCCCAGCCCCAGGCTCTTCAAAGCACGGCAGAGCACGCTAAAGGAAATCAATGCTCCACATCTCTGCTTAGAAACTAAAAAATGAGACGGGCTGATAAGGCAGAGCCTCACGGGCATTTAACAAGCCCCGTTTAAGGCAGCGGTTAAGCTTTTGGAGGGGAGGTATGCAGGAGCCCCCCCCAAGGCCAGCCGCTTCCCCCTCCTTGTACAATGACTTGAGCCCACGACCATGAAGCAGACTCTCTCCTAGCTCCTTCTGGGTTTGGACCAGAGATGTCTCTTCAAACCAAAGCTATTCTGTGGCTCTGAGACCTTCACCTCTGGCTCCGCAGCTCAGCCAGGTCCTCCCAGCCCAGCTACACCACTCCTATTTTTCCAGCGTCTACAGCACACAAGGGCCAGAATTTTCTACAAATCCCTGGAGAAGTTTGATTTGAGACCCTGGAGCTGTCCAAAACACCCCCAGGCACCAGCACTGCCGTGGCCCTTGTGGCTCCAGGGCTGACGATACAGAGCAAGACCCTGGTTTATCTGCTTTTGGCCACCTACAGAACAGTCGTCTTTAGCAGGTGGAATGACAAACACATGGGGCTCAACTCCTAGGAGCACAGAAAAGGTTTTGGAGAACAACATAACCCTGTGCCATTGCCCAGAAACCTTTTGTGCCTGATGCATCAACCGATGCCAACCTTCCCCATCTCACCACCCCGCAGGCATCCCCTCCCTGCCCGGGAAGGACTGAACCCTCCTTGCCTTTTGCCGTCACCGAGATGCCCATGGCCGCCTCTCTCAGCGAGTTCCTCTTCTTCCACTTGCCCTCATCTATGTTGTACATCTCCACTATCTTCAGCGGCATCTGATTCACTCCGACCCCTCCTATCACCATGATCCTCTTGCCCAAGGTGGCCACGGCCACCCCTGCCCGGGCCGTGGGCATGGGGGGCAGTGAGGTCCACTGGTCGGCCTCGGGGGAGTAGACCTCAAAGCAGTCCATGGGGACACCGTCGTCATCGCAGCCCCCGATGGCAAACACCTGCCCGCCTGCTTCCACCAAGGTCGAGTAGACCCTGCGGCTCGGGAGTGGGGCGAGGGTTTTCCACTGGAAGTCTTTGGTGTCAGCCAGCTCCATGGTGGCCGGCGGGGCGAGGCAGCATCGGTCCCTGCCCGCGGGACGGGGCTGGCTACGCTGCAAAACAGAGCAGAGAAGTGCCAGGAAAAATGACCACCACCACAAAGTGCAAACAGCACTGACCCCCCGGCAGGGCTGCGGGCAGGCAGGAGCAGAGCAGGGAGCGGAGCACCGGCACCAAGCAGCCTCCCACCACCCCCCGTGCCCTCTGCCACCCCCCCGGCATGGAGCAGCAGCCACCGGTACCTTTCATTGCGCCTCCATTAATCCCACAGTTCCAGATCTGCCTCAGAATTTCATGCAGAGGCTGGTCCTAAAAATAAAACAAAAGAGGGAGAAAAAAAAATAAAAAGGCAAGAGGTCAGAGTCTGTTATCCTGTTCCCTGAGCATCCCTGCCCCCAAGTGACAGTCACACTGGGGAGGCTGCAAGCCGCCTGCTCACTGCCTACCTGTCTTTCTGCCTGCTGGGAAACTTCCCCTTGCGTCCTCCTTCTCCAAGCTGGTTCCTCCTCCTGCCCCCTGTGTACACCCTCCTGCAGACCCTGGGCAGGACCCGCTCCATCAGCCCTCGGCTGGCGAAGGCGAAAGGCAGCACTCACCCCTCCAGCCCCGACCCGCGGGCTGGGCTATGGAGCTATAAGGGATGCAGAGAGCAGCCCATGGGCGAGAGGCACAAGCTCCCACTAGAAACCCACGGTCTTGTTCGTGGCTTCTCTCTTGGCATGGCCGTTAAGCATGCAGATGAGATTAATTAATGCAGGAGGACAGAGAGGGCAAACAGAAAGGAACAAAGGCAGCGTCTTGCTCGCTCGCCAGCGTGGAATAAGGTGCGTTTCGCACTGAGCATCTCCACCTTCGTTGTGTAACTGGGGTTGTTTAACAATGGCCCTTAAAACAAAGAATGATTTCTCTTTACCCTTGCAGACGCAGCAGCCTCTCCCAGCACGAACATTTGGAACAGGACTGTAGGATAGAGAGAGCAGTTGCCAAAAAAAAACAAGGCGGCACACTCTTGGCTGAGCACTGCTGTGGTCCAGGACAGCGTCATTCCCTCTTCTCCCCATGCACAGACTCCCGAGATTTTTCCCTGTGGATGCCGAGGTCCCACTGAGCCCTGCAAAGAGCTTCCCTGGCAGCAGGAGGGCTGCCTGGCTCTGCTTTTCTGTGGACCTTGGTTTGAAAGTCCCTGGAGCAGAGGTTTGCTCCCGAACCCACTTCCCTGCCTCCTGGCTGACACCCAGCCCAGGGCCAGTCCTCAGCCCATCTGCTGCTCGGGGTTAGTTCTTCTGGTGCAGCAGCCAGGTACAATGCAGCACCCCCACAAACTCCTCACCTCTACCTTGGGGCTCAACCTGCAAGGACTGCAGCCTGCGGGGCCCATCTGGAGGGGGGATTCATTTCCACAGTCACGTTAGTGCATACGTCTCCTCTGAAAGTGTGAATTAGAGGAGGGTGATGGAAAAGCATCAGTGAAACAGGTCTCAGACAACTGGACTGAGATCCATCAAAATCACTTCACATTCAAGTCTGAGCTGGCACGAAAACCAATCAATCCAAGCAGGGCTGTTTATTCTCACTCATTCTCCCAAATAAATTTCAGTAGTCAGCTAAACATCATTTAGTGCATAAAGAGTGTGGTTTATAAACCCATAAACACTCCTCGGGCTGCAGCCCTCCAGCAGCAGGACCCAGCATGGGCACATGCGCACATCCCCGGCACCGTGGGCGCCGCGACACAAAGGAACACAAAGCAACAATAAAAAGCAGCAGCAAGTCAAGCCACGCTTCGCATCTTCCCAGCAGCGGAGGAGAAAGGGGCAAACAACAGCCTCGATCACCAGCTGCTCTTCTGCCCTCCCTTCAATCCCTCGTCATCTGATGTGCATCACCGCCCGCAACTGGATCAGCTCGGGGATTTTTGCCTTGGCTGTTTAAGCAGCTCTGGATTATTGCTTTCATGAATAATTCATTCTCATTCCAGGTGAATTTTCATGCATTCCCATGGACAAATGCAGCATGGTCCAGCAAATTAGAAAAGCAGAGCCAGCTCCTATTTCCAGGGGTGTGATAGATTTGCATCCTGACCTCTGAGAAGTCATTTTCCTGCCCTGTGCCTCAATTTCTTGAGCTATAAAGTGCAGTCCTGGGATGAGACACAATCAGCATCGCTCAGATGTCTGACAGGAGCAGAACCTCACGGCTGGTGCCAGACAGATCCCCTGCTGTCATTAAGGCTATCCAAAGCTCGGGCACAGCTGTCTAAAATTGCCTAAAAATTCTTTTTTTCAACATACCAGCACACAGAGTGTGATTCAAAGCACTTGGAGGTGGCTGAGTATGTCTGTGGAGTGCTGGGCAGGCCCTTCATGAGAGCAGGCAGAGCCAAGAGCTGCAAATTCAGCCCGGCTGTGGTCCCAGGCAGCAGGAGAGCCATCACCCCCAGCAGCAGGAATGCAAAGCTCTGCCCGGATCCAGCTGCCTTGGCACACAAGTAATTTGCTATTCTCTTTCATGCTCTTTAAAGAAAATCAAGGTCAGTCTGAAGCACTGTACCCACACCTTTTGTCTCCATCTCTCCAGCATCACCTGAATCTCCCTACAAAGCAACGCCAGCGCTGCGCCGTGGGAGCCAGGAGCTGCCAAAATGTGCTGACCAACCACCCCCTGCGCTGCTGCCGTGTTCTCCTCCAGGCACAGGGAATTATCACTTAATTATACCAAACAAATTGGAAGCATTACCATTCTTTTCTTAAATAGCTACATTAAAATCAAAATGAATGGTAATTGCTTTGCTATCAGAGGACATGGCAGGCACGGTGCTGAGCCCACTCCAGGGCCCAGCCCTTACCCTTGTAGGACAGAAGCCCCTGCTTTAAGAGCTCAGGGAGCAGCACAGCACCCACACACACTCCCCAGGGTCTTTGCCAAGTGGCTACGGAGCACGGCGGGGCAGGGGACCCCCACAGCACCCACCGAGAGGTGAGAGAGGGGCTGAGATCTCTGTGCTGTGACACCCAGATGCTCCCTCCAAGGAGAGGCCATTCCTCACCCCGCAGGTTACATCAGGCTCATTTTAGAAAGCTCATGGTTTAGTGGCATTTATTACCTGCAGTGATTTGTGATTTATGAAAGAGATGCTGGTGGGTATTAAAGTGACAGACGGGCTGAACAGGGGAGAGAGATCTTGGTGCTGTGGACTGTGGCTGCTTTCGCTTTCCATCATCTCTCGCCTCTCTCCAGGATTCAGTTTTGCTGCTCTGGGTTTGAAATCCCCTGAGCTGCAGAGGGCCAGAACATGGCCCAGCCGAAGCCAAAATTTCCACCCTGCAGCCATCAGGGGGGACTTTCAGCTGATGCACCACCCTAAATATTACATTGCTACGCCACTGCGTGAGCACAGAGCAAAAAGGGGTCCTGCTGACACCTCTCCCAATTGAAGGAAATGAAAAAAGGCCCCAGAAGATGAAAAGCCACAGAGATACTCCCAAATTGCCTATTTTTAATGCTGATGCTGAGGATATCCAGCCCCAAGACATCACTGTATGCACCCCCAGCCACACTTCTGCATAACACACACACTCCCCTCCAAGGAGGAACTCAGGGCTAGAAATGGAGAGAGACCCTTAATCCTCAGCCAGCCTGAGGCAGACACAACTCACAACGAACTGCTCCTGTACCATGTTTGTCCAACTTGCTCTGAAAAGCCTCCAGCACTCCTGCAGCCCCAGCAGCGGATCACTGCTGCGCCTCGCAGAGCATCGCCTGCTCAGACCCTCACTTCAGGAACAGTGCCCATTTCAGGGACACCACAAAGATCCAGGAAACCACCACGCTTCTTCCTGGCATCCCATCACACCTTAACTTGAGCCATATCCAGATGACCCTCAGCTTCGCTGACGACAGCAGTGTGACCCCAGATTTCCATCACTGGATCTGGGGATGGGTCAGACCCAGGACGCCCGTCACAGCCCCAGCAGGAGCTGTGCTCCCAGAGCATCGCTGCTCCCCGTATCATCTGCCAAACGCCCACATGCTCCTTGCTGTCACCAGGAGCAGGTTAAAACAAAGCTGCAGACAGCCACCAGCCTGACAGAGAAGCCTATTAGAGAAGCTACCGCCTTCAGAGAAAAACCTCTTGTACTCACCTAAATGTCACGGCAGATAAGCACGGGGCAGCCCTGCCGTGTGCCAGCCAACACCAGAGAAGGGGCTGCGAAGCTGAGCTGAAAGCAGCCTGACATCCAGCCAGCATCACCAGCCAGAGCAGTGCCGATTCCCACGGCTCTGGGGACGGGCGTCACAGGAGAGGCAGGAACAAGGGCAACAGCATGCTGGAAATAGCACACAAACACCGAGACGAAATCACAGCTCCTGCTCCCCAGCACCAGGCAGGAGCCAGCAGTTTCATTTCAGCTCTGTCTTGGCTGTCTGCACTCTGTTAAATAAAGAGCAGGGAGAGATGACACAGCACAGGCTCGATGCAGATGGCTCAAAGGAGGTGATTCAGTGCAGGGGACCCGTTTCTGTCCCAAGGAATGGTCACGGTACAAGGCCAGGAAGGGGGACACGGAGTGGAGGTCCCCAGGACTTTCACCCGCTGCCAAGGAGGGGTGTGAGGCACAGCCCAGCTCTCCCTCACCTGCTCTGACTCTCTTCCCAGTGCAATTCCAGGTTACAGCAACACTCGGGTGCTGTCCCAGTGCACAGTGTGGAGCAGGGACCAGCCCCTGGGAAGGGTCAGTCCCCTGCGGATCAGTTCTTCTGCTCCCAGTGTTACCCCCAACCACCCACCACCACTCACCTGCTCAGAGGGGCAGAGATGGGGAAGGTGAGAGGTGCCAGGATGCTCAGGATGCTGCACACACAGCCCACGCACGGGCAGGCTTTCCTGGGACCCTTGTACCTGCTCTCCCCAGGGCTGGGTGCTCAGATCACCCACACAGGGAAGCCACTTGCTCCCAGGTCAGCTGGGAACAGGGCAGGGAAGGACCCCACATCTGCCCCTCCTCAGGTAACTACCTGCAGCTGGAGCCACTTGATATCACACAAACATCCCATACTGGCTGGAATCAGGGATTTTGTCAAAACAAAAAACAGCAAGTGATGAGAAAGGAGGGTAAACGTGGTTAGAATTTGCTTTATGCTGTTCTCACCTACACTAGAAGTTAGCAGGGTACAGCGCATGTGAAATAACACATCAAAAAGTTTCAGATGTGGGAGCAGCACCTAAACCTCCCCATTAATCACGGTAATTAAACTGAGCCGCTCTTCCTCCAAGCAGCACATAAATGTCCTGGTGTAACCACCCTTTGCACTGTCAGATAAACATCAGCACCCCCACAGACACAAGTCCCTTCAAACCCTCACCCCTTATTCACGGTTCTTAGTGGGATCAGGGTCTTTGGAAAAGTCTGGCACCTTTTTAACCTGTCCCCAGCACAGGACAAGTCTGAGCTCCTGTCCCAAACGCTCGCTCTCATTTCTTGGTGACACTCAGAACAAGATACAGGCAGCCTTTCTGTGAGCTGTGGCTATTACTCAGTCCTAGCCCCCAAGGTCATGTAATACCAAGCCTAGGTTTTCAAGTAACTCCAACTTTTATGCAGAAAAGGCTTTTAAAAAGCCTTTGAAAACTGGGGATTCTCCCTTGCACAAACCTGGGCAGCTGAGGTGCTAAACAGAACATGCATGAAATTTTCAGCCTGGTATTTCTGACCTCCCTTCCCACTGAATCAAGTTTCCTTGCCATAGTAACAGCTACCCAGAAAAATAACAACCAAAAGACCCGCTGGTTCCCTGCCTTTCTCTGCAAATCACCCAGCTGGCAAAAGAGACTGTTTAGTTTAAAGGGAAGATGAAAAGCATTGCAATTGTAAGGGAATTAGCTGTACCAAAGAAAAATCAGCAGCACTCACACGCAGTTCGTTTCATTCCTTCTGTTCCCGAGCATCTCTCTTTGCAGACCTATGTAGGTGCAGTTTGAACTGAAGACAGCAGGCTGTGACCGACCCAACCTCCTCCCCAGCTTCACCCCTTCCCCCATAACCAGTCCCTTGGGATCATTCCCAGCCTCATCATGCCAAATGCAATTTCCTGCAGTTGCTAACAGGAGGAAGGCAGAGCGGTCGTGGAAGGAAATACTCCACAGCTAACAGCACAGCGGTCGTGCATCAGAAGGATGCCAGGGGCTTTAGCAGGCTACGGGACAGGGAGAAAAGCAGTTTCATTTTTTGGCACTCCTTAGCGCAAGAAAAGAGCTCAGATCATCCTTTTATCCTGGGTGGGCTGAAGAGTCAGCAGAACAAGGTAAGATGTATTCACATCGCAGTTTGTCTCAACAGAGAGTTATCATTTCACCAAGAGAACAGATAACCCACCTGCAAGACTCAAGGGTTCCCCTTCCCCGGACCCACTCCCAGCAGCATCCTGCATCCCCTCCCCTTGCCCCCCGAGGCTGCCTCTGCTCCCTGCACAAACAGCTTCTCTTTTGCACAGGTCAAATACAGAAGGTCTTTTCCAAGCCCTGCAGTCTCACTGGTCCTGTTTATAAAGCTCCTGTTACTCTGGATTTAGGCTGCATCCCTCTGGAGGGAATGTAAAGAGCTTGGGCCAGACTTCAGCTGGGGGTAGCTCATGGCACACACCCATCACTGCCAGGGCCTGCTCTGGGAGAAAGGCTGAAAATGGGGGATTTGGGGAATACTGGGGGGTGTGGGGGGTGGGTGAAGTAAGGGAAAAATCATCCTCCTTAACCTACTTTTTTGGGGGGAAACACAAACTCAAAGCTATGTTTCTGATTGCTCATTAAAAGCCTGGCCTGACACTGGGAGAAAGCCATCCTCCTCTGAAGCATCCCCCCAGCAATAACCCACTGACCTCCAGCGAGAAACTCCCTCCCTCCTGCCAGGAGGGCTTGGGAAGCGCCGAGGTACTCACAGCTCCCGGGAAGCCGCGCCGAGTCCAGGTGGAGCATGGCTGTCTGCTAGAAACGCTCTTCAACTCGAACACCCAAATCCTCAGTTCCCGCAGAGCATCGACCTCCTCCCCGGCTCCCTCCTGCACCCTCCGTCCCTCCCCGCACCCCGCAGTGCTGGCGAGGGGGATGCAAGCAGCGACGGGAGCAGCCGGGGCTGGGAGGGCTGCGTGGGAGGGATGCGAGGAGAGAAAATAATATCAGCATAAATCCAGCGGCCCTAATCTTCACCCTCCCGGAGATGTAGGGCAATTAAGAGGGAGAGTGTTTCCCCATCTGGTCTTTTCCCCGGTGCCGGCAGCGGGGCTGTGCGTGCATGCGTGCGTACGCGCTGCATTACCAGACCCGTGCTTAAGCCTTTTATGGCTCCCCACGCTCACACAGGCTGTTCTGTAACAGCCGCTCCCCCCGCCTGCAAAAACACAACTCCTAGAAAAGGGAGACAGACAGACAAAAATAGGAGCTGAAAAGTAGGAGCCGCCTCCGAGAGAAGGCAGAGACCTAAACGTGCCGCTGTGGCAGGACCCGCTGCGGGAAGGGCTTGGGTGTCTGACCCGAGCTGGGGAGACCAGGCACAGCTCCGGTGTGCAGGTCCGATGGACACGCACCCACGGGCACCCCCCCGGCAGTAAGGAGGGCACAGCGAGGGGGTTCAGGCAGCAGCGCCCCAGAGCTGCTGCTCCCTGCGACCTCGGCTCCCGGCGTCCCAGAAAGAGCTCGCTTTGCTCAGAGGTTGCAGAGGCAGCGTCGGGATGTAGGACCCTTGGAGTGCTGGTCTTCTCCAGAAAAGATGTTTCCCAACCTGCTGCTTGTCCCAGGCTTTCGCTTCCCCAACCTGTGTCTCTACTCTCCTCCTAAAGGTGTTGCAGAATTACTTTGCAGAAAAATCATTTCTAAGCAAAAGCCAAGAGAAAGATCCTGTCAACTCATCTTCCATCGAGCTCCAAAGCTCCTCCCCAGAGATGCATTTGTAGTTTAGCCCAGCAGATGTTTCTAATCCTTCAGGAACCCCTTGAGATCTGAAAGTCCCCGACACCCCCAGGGATTCCTGCTCCTTTCAGCGTTGTGCTCACACAGCTTTCCTCACCGGCACAGAGCTCCGAGCACGCGTGACTCGGCACATGGCTGGTACCCGCGCAGCAGCATCAGGTGCTCGAGCACTCAACAGCCTCTGAACCTGCAGCTTCCAGAGCTGGAAGAGTCTTGTATTTTCATCTCAGAGCTACTTGCTTCTCCGGTGGCCGCTTCCCTGCAGCCTGGACCACTGACCTTCTCCAGAGGTGGCCGGAGGAGTTTTCAAATCCAGCCCTGGCTTGCAAAATCCCCTCGGTGTTGACCCAATTCAGGCCTGTAACAATCCAGACAAGGTTTATTCTTGCCAATAGCAAACTATTTTAAAGCAGCTCTAGCCATAAAGTAAGACAAATGAGGAAATCAACAACAAGTTGAGTCAAATGACTCTACATAAAGCAAATTCTCACCCCTACCAGCTATTTTAATCTGTTAGCTTTCTGGTGAGAGGATTCAATTTGCATTTAAATAAAAACCCCAAGCATGGGGCCAACCTAACATTAAGATGTTCATTACAATGGCATTCACCTCTTACGAAATTTTAAAAGACACCATCAAACTGGATTTGAACAGGGGGACTATTAGCAGTCTGGCATTATTGGACACTTAGTATTTGTAAGTTATTATTTACCAGACTGTTTACAGCTGAGTCCCAGCTGTGATAAAACAGGGAGCAGAGATGGTGTGACACAGACCAGGACCCTGGGAGAGCTCTCCCAGGAAGCCTTAATAATCCTTGTCCTCATAGTCCTACATATCTGACGCTAATAACTGTTATTAAAACAAGTACTCTTTCATCTTCATAAGCATTTAATTCACCCAATTAAAAACAACAAAGTAAACCCAAGAGACCCCTTGATGACCTTTCACTTGCCAGCTTCATATCTTAGCTCAATACAAGCAGCCTTACCTTCCCACGATGAACACTCTGCCCCATGTCAACACCTGCAAAAGACCAGAGAAAGGAGAGATGAAAGCAGGGGAAAAGGGCGAGTTTAAATTGGATAACTTGAAGGACTTGTAAGACAAGGAAAGCCCATGGATACTCTGGATTTGTGGCTTGAGAACAACTTTTCCAGGCTGCTTGAAAATGATAAAGGAGGTGTCACTATTAAAGGGAAAAAAAAAATAACAGTCTGGTAAACCTCTAGCAGTTTCCTGCAATTCAACTTCTGTTTCCATGGGAACAGCAGGAGTTTCAGGAATTCCTGCAAATTACACAAATAAGCCAAACAGTAGCATTTCGTTTTCCTCCTTCTTACCTGCATCGCTTCAGGTCGAGCCAACTCAATCCGACGAGCACTCCTGACCAGGCCACTTCTCCCAAATGTTTGGGAAAGGCGTGTTGAACTGCAGTTAGCAGGCCAGGAGGTAAGAAAATAGGGAAAAAGCAGCAAAAAGCACCCCCAGAAGCCCAGTAAAAGGCTTTTCTCTTAGAAGAGATCAGGATCTTGTAGACAAAGGTGAAAAACATGCAAGAGGACCAAGATCTGCCCATGCACATCTCTGTGCCAGCAGTGGCTGGAGCACACAGCCCCCTGGCACCGCTGACCACGAGAGACTGGAGAGCAGTGCAGGGGGACTAGAGACAGCATTCAGTCCTTCCCTGCCATTTCTTCCAGAGATTTGGCAACCTGACAGTTAATTAACTAGTTAATTAATTAATTCTCCCTCCTGCAGGGCCCTGAGCTGGTTACAGTGCAGATAGTCACCTTAATATGTGGAGACAGGAGCCAAGAGCTTCGGGATCTCTCAATCAGAATATTTAACCCACGGGGAGAAGTCCACCAGCTGTGTCTGCCCATTTGACAAACACAGAGAGACATCGTTTCAGGACAGGCAGGCACTTCGAAAAGACAGTTGCTGAGAAGGGAAGAAAGAAAGAAAAAAGAAAGAACCCCACATGCACAGTAACATTTAAAATTAGCTACAGTTAGCAGAATTTCAGCAGCAGCAATAAAGAGCTTTAAGCTGTCTAACCCTTTAGGCTACGGATGTGTCTGGCTTTGCATGCATTTTATAAAAACAGAACATAAATCCATGTTTATATACAAGTAGAAAAAAAGCTGTTTGTTCCCAGGAAGAGGGTTTATGCAAGACATAGCAGGGCTGGGAAGAGCTGATCTCCACGCAGGGGTACCAGAATACTGAAACACAGCCGTGGTTTGCTGGTATCACCCGCTGCAGCTCCTCTGTGTTCACTAAGAGAGAGTCTCTGAGAATGGAAGATCACATTGTTACTGGAAAATAGTAACCAAGAAAATTCTCTAAACCAAATGACAGTTTAGAAAGCCAACACTGGTTTATTGCAGCACTGGGTGCATGGGAGATCTCTCCTCCTAGCATGCACACCTAGGAACAAAAGCATACTCATTATATACATTACAGAAAAATGAATAGTCATATAATTCCAAGAAAAGCCCACCTATTCCAAGAAACTTATGCATATGCTAATATATTATGTAATTGTCTTTGCACATGCATACTAAATTGGGGAAGGGGCCTTGGGTGGTCCCTGGGGGTCTCTAGTGGTCACAATCCCCCGTAATTGTGCTTCTGTGCAAGTGTAGTTGAGGCCTTCTTGTTGCCAAGTGCAGGTGGCCTCAAGGAGAAGATGTTGTTCTGGTTCTCACTGGACTTCTCTCTCCTCCGGCGCCAGAGTTTGGGAATCAAGTTAATTCAGACATCACAAAGTTGTTTTTCACAGTCTTGTTTGTCTTTGGCCCTTTTTTATAAATAGCAAGGAACTTAACAGAGACCTTGGATTTTCTAAGGCTAAGTGCAAGCAAGAATCATTGACGACTATAACACTTATCAGTCCCAGAAGCAGACTCTAGCTACAACAGTTTGCTTCAGAACATACTGTTATCCTCTGTTATTCCAGCTGAAAGGAAAATTACTGACAGGAAAGTTGATTGTGTGTAAAGGTAACACAAAGTAGGCCTTTTAGAGCCTACTCTTGAGGCCTACTCTTGCTAAACCGTTGCTAAACTGTCTGGTATCAACATCTGCCTTCCTGCCCAGTCCAACAAGAGTCAATATATTCAGTGCAGGGTACAAAGTGCCTGGGGTTTTCTGCCGGCCACGTCTAGCTCTGAGAAAGAGCTGGATGGCCGAGCAAGAAAAGGGACTTTGAACGGCAGCGTTTTGTTCGCTGGTCTTCAAAGGAAGCGACAAGGGTTAATCATTCACAGACCAGGCAGCGACAAGAGACAAGAGCAGACTGTGTAAAGAATAGATCTGGAAGGGGGACGTGGGTAAAAAACGTCAGTGTATAATTCTGATTTTCTATAAAAATATATTGTAATAGATTTTGGTGAATTAACTCTTAATCTGCCCCCAAACTTTTCATTTAAACTGCAGAGAACATGGTTTTTCCTTCCTTTGGGGGTTAAACGTTGAAGCATTTTGTGCTTTAAAAAGAAAAAAAAGACCCATTTGAAAATGAAATGCTTTCAGAAGTCAAGATGCTTTGTTTCAAAGGTTGCCATAAGGAAACATTTCCATTTCTCAGCATTTTTCTGTTTTGCTGATCCCCAAAGTTAAGTTCATGGGCAAACATATTAATCTGTAACAACACTTTTACCCAGTTCTCCCTGGATTAAGAAGTTCTGTTCTCGGCTCTGTCACATGATGCTTTTGTGACAAGCCACCAACACCCTCTGTGTCCATCTGCAGTAATTCATTTCCAGCTTGGTTGGACCGTGACTGCTGGGCACGCACCTCTGACCAGTGTCTCCTGTATAGGTTCCCCTCTGCTCCTCATAGATTGGCTGCAAAATTGCTTCTGCACGTGCGTGATCTTAAGCATGGTTGCAGGTAGCTAAAGGCCAGTAAAGCCAAGGGAAGCCATGAGGGGATCCTGAGCTGCAGGAGAAGAGACAGGTTAAGTGCATGGTACCTGATTCCTCTGGGAGGTGAAGAATCAGAAAAGCATGTTTCACGTTGGTCACCTTTGTCAGTTCCATCACTAGATATTCCACTTATCTGATGAAAAAAGAAAGTATGGTGAGAGATTCAATGAGCTTAATGCATAAGCTTTTCATTTCTAGCAAGCAAAGCTACCAAACAAGCTGCAGGTTACTAGAGCAAGGCCACCTCAATTTCAAGGGGGAGGATGCTTCATCTTTTGAGGTCCTGGTGTTATCAGAACAACACTAATGAGAAAGAGTAAATGCATATCAATGATCACAGGAGTCTAATAGGGATGGTGCCCAGACATGAGAAACACCATGTTACTTCTTGATGGGGAGTGATTCAGTGAACGGAAACTGCCTTGAAATAATCTCATTAAAAGTGGATTGTTCTGCAGATAGCCAAAAAAAAAAAAAAAAAAGTCTTTGGGAAGTACTTAAAATCACCAAGAAATTAGGTTAAAGTAAAGGCTGGTTGCCTGCGGCCTACTGTGTCTAACATGGATGCCTCAGGAATATTAATTTGTGTTCAGTATATCAGTGGACTCTTGTCCACCATTTTCTCATTCTGCTGGAAAAAAGAACTACTACTTTAAAGTGATTTATTGCACAAGTTAGTGAGTAATGCACAATAAACGGTATTTTGCCTCTGGACACATCATCTCATCACAGCAGCTCAACAAACTCATCTGCATGCAAGGAAAATAGTGGTATAATCAACATCCTTGTCACATTAATGCTCCAAGGCCTCACTCAGGACCGGGGTTCTGTTGTGCTGGGTGCCACCAAGAGACAGAAACCTCGTGCCAAGGAGACCGATGGCCATGCCCTGCAAAGATTTAGCCACCATCTTTAACATTATGCAATAGGGCTCATTTCCAGGGCTGAAGCCTGAGGACTGTACTTTTCCCAGATGACTTACATTTAACATTACACATGGGCAAAAAGATACACTCGGAATCTCCTCTTTCAAGATGATGCACGGCTAAATTTTAAATGTTCAGTGGAATTTATCCTACATCAAAATGTTCTCCTAAATATTCTCTTCAAAAGGGAATACCACCTTCAGAGAGCCATCTTCTAGGCCACATGCTATGCCGAGAAGGAAGCGGAATGCCTTGAGGGGAACATCTGGCTACCCTGCCAGAATTCCTCTGGTATGAGCAAGCTCATTTGCTCAGAGTTGACTCAGGATCCTTACACCGCACTGGGAAGTGCATGTTAAGATAAATTCAGATAAGATGGAAGATCTCTAAGGTTAAGACTAAGAGACCAAGGGCTGCGCTTCTGAACTGCTGGGTTAGTAAGGGAAATGAGATTCCGTGACTCATCGTGTCACTTGGATGGGGCACTAGTTTGAGGGCTGTACCTTGGAAGTGTTTTGTGCCCAGAGGAAATGCAGAGAGGTGACTACTGTTAAGTTAACAACGCCATAATATCCTTTTCTTGCAAACAGCCTGGGGACTGCTGCCAGCTGATCTCTCTTGTCCCTGCGTCTGGTCTATAGGTAATTCATCCTCCGGTGGTATTTGTTCTACTTGTTAATATTTCAAGACAGAGTCATTAATGGAGGTTGTGGCCACGTAATTAGAGCCTCTCATCGTGAGCCCTGAATGCCATACAACACAGACCATGCTCTTGCTATTCATACTGATTTAAATTAGAAACTTCTTACAATTTTTCCACCTGTGACAAGTCTACACATACATTTACAATGCAAAGTTGATTTAAATGTACATAACTAAAAGCCTGAAATAATTTACATTCCATAAGTGAGCAAAGCAATCCTCAAGATAGCTTGTATTTTATCACTAATTAGTCATCTGATATGTACTCTATTCTTAATTAGCAATCCTTTATCTAATTCTTTTCTATTTAAGAATCTAATATATGCAAGAGATGGCCGATCATAAAGTGGCACCAATTTTCATTTCCATTAGTCACTAGTTTCACAATTATTCTTATGAACATCTCATACACATCAAAAGCTACTAGATTGTCTGAATAGACGGCGTACAAGTAAGCCCAGTTTAATGTTCTGTTGCCACAAGTGGACCTGGCTTCCTTGAATAATCACTGCGAGAAAGTCAGAATTAGGAGGCAGCAAACCATAATGGAAGTCCAATTTAAGCTTGCTTCTAGATTTAGGGATTGATAGATGCAAAGGCATAACAAAATTAATGTGTAACAAGCACAGATACTTTCCTCTGCTATTATCTCAGCAAGAGTGTAATCTGCATCAGGCAAAAGCAGCTTCATGTGATATTCAGACATTTCCAGGTGTGAAGAGTATAGACAAGAGAAAGCAGCAAGATGGACTGAGGAAACACAAATGACTTTCACTATGGTATTAAAGGTCAATATATTTTCCAATAGCATAACAAGAAAGCACTTCAGTGAAGCAGCTATAGCAGAACTGTGAGTTTAACAAACACTCCTCTTACAAAACCAAGCTCAAGAAAGTGGAAGGCAGGCCACAAAAGGATGCTATAATTAACTGATTGGAGGTAATTACTGCATTTGTCATGAGCCAATACAAAGAACATCAGTTTATATCAACTTGCAATTTCCTTCATTTAGCTGTAGATACATGAAATATTCATGCATTAGCAGATTACTTACTTCAGTATAGCCAGAGGCACAGACTGCTGTCACTTTGAAGTCTTTTGTTCCAAAGGTTACTCTGATACTTCTGTCTGAATGAGGAGAAATGGGGGGGAAAAAAAGGGGCCTTAAATAGAAGTGAATTAGTCTGAAATACCTATACCAGGTTGTATAATTTGATATTTTTAAAAGCTGCAGTTCAGGACATCTTTACAAATCGCATTGCTTAATTATCCTCTTGTGCATTCACTGGAGCATTCTTTGCTTACAGATGTGCTTTGTGTGCGTGTTGAAATGGCTCGCCACCAACCGAGCAGCACCCAGGCAGGCACCTACATAGCACGGTTCCAGAAACACAGAGGGACTGCAAACAAAGCCAGCAGCAAGAAACAGCAAGCTAAAGCAGTGGTTAAGAGCCCATTCATCTGTTGGGGATCACGTACCAAAAACAAGTGAACGGTCACTTATCCAGCCCCACAGCTCAACGCAGTAGAACCAGTAAATAACCTTTTCCTTTAAATCATTTTCAATCACTATACAAAGGAGCTGTGTTTGAACCAGCTCTGCCTTTGTTATGACAGCTGCTACACTGTCAGATTAGTCCAATGCACAGCTGCTGGCTTAGTTTTTTTCCAAAACATGTCTAAACCACTCAGGATTTTGGAACTTTTTTTTTTTTTTTAAAAAAACAGCAACAGAAATCACCCCACCAAACTAATTGCTTAAACAAAGCTGGATATTCATTACAGTCTGTAGAATAAATGGGAAGTTTGGCTTCATCTTTGAAGAGAACTTCAAAGGACATAACAATAAAGAAAAGGTGGGGGCAAAACAGCTTTTAGTACTAAGGAACTCCCCAAAAGGCTTTTTGAGATTAAAACACAGAATGTTCTCCTTGAGTGAAAAGAGTAAAAGTCCCTTTCAGCTCAGATTTTTCAGAATATTATAAGACCTTTGAAATGGTCTCCCTCCTTCATTCTCTTTATTCTGCCTCCTTTATCCATTCATCCAGAATGCTTCTGCAGGAGGATTTGATTTTCTTTCCACACAGCTCCCGGACACAACCTTCACTTAGTTTATGCTTTCAGTGCTGGAGGTATTGCATTCAGATAGGTCAGTCTAAAAGAAGCATATACATACAGATTAAGTATGGTCAAGTAATGCTACCTAACGAAAAGGCAGATTGCCTATGTTTATTTGACATATAAAAGGGAAAAGGTATGTAAAATCCACAAATCACAGATCAGCTGTATTGGGGCTGCATGAATACAATAGGTTATTTTCAGCAATGCTCCTGCAGCACATTTCCATATATATTACACAGACAAAATGAATCATTTCTAGCACAGAAATATTGTGCATGACTGCATGCAACAGCTGCTCCTTCATGCATTGGTCTCTCGTGACCTGATTTTGATTATAACATTTGCCATCCCGATTAGACGGGGGGGAAATAAACTCCAGAGATCAGAGACTGTTTGTTTTAAGGAGCAAAATTGCCTAAAGCCACACCTCATTTGCTTCCCCTTAAAAGGACAGAGGCTTCAGATCTGCTCTTTAATGCCTTTCTAGATTGTTTTCTGGAACAATACTCTTTCCTCACTCTACACTAGTAAGTAAAGCAATTGGGACAAGATAAAATGAAATGACCTCAGTGATGTTCACAGAGTCTTTGTTTCTATTCCTGTGAGCCACAGAGAGGTACCTGTCTCCTAGGACACAAAATCCAAGTTATAGGTATAGACAAACACCACTAGCAAATACTCAGACGAAAGGTGGTTTAGCAAGATGAGGTTTTATATAAACAGAGCCCCTTCAGCATCAGCACTCCCTTCATTAGAGCATCACCAAATATTGGCAATTTTCCCATTTAATTTCTCAGCATCTCCTAATGAAAGTCAGGAGGAAGCCTCAGGAGCAGCCCAGGGAAGGCTGGCAGGTGAGCCCGCATCACAGCAGCAAAGCTGTTCACCTCCTGGCACCAGTGCAGGGACCTCTATTTATCAGCCAACAAAATATGGCAGGAAAGAAGAAAGATGGGCACTGCCCCCCACAGATCACAGTGGGAACAGACCACACAGGTCTCAGGAGATGGTGTTGCAGTCCATATTTACTACATTTGCCTTCACATTTCATTTTTTATCTGGTGAAACTGAAGAAAATCACATAGCACGGTACGTTTGACTTCCACAAGAAGTTCTGTCTCACTGGTGTCATTCTTTCACAAAATATTTAGACCTTACCAAGCTTAATCAGGTAATCACTCTCCAGCAAGACCACTTCAGCTCCAAGTGCTCATGAATGTGCCCTGACCAGCAGAAAAAGTCCATCATCACCACTGCAGCTCTGCTCCAATGGCCCACAGACCCCGGCTGTGCCCACACCAGCTCACAGGTGGGGATGTTTACACAAAATAAAAGGTTCCAGTGTTTCAGAAGAAACCACTTACCTCCTCATAGGATCAGCTGGAGTCCTGAGTGCTAATTAAAGCATTGAGAGAGGGTGCTGGAAGGGTGTCCTTTCCCTTACCTCGATGTTCGGTGTTAGCAACTACTCTGTGATGTCACCACTTAAAACATTTAACAGTAACCTGAAAAGCTTTTTAGCAAAAAAAAAAAGAAAGAGGCTTAAATATTAAATAGTAACAGAACACTGAGAAGAGAGAAGACAAATACTCAAGTTCTATGAGTTATCCTTTTAAGGGGTTCCAGTCACTTGCTAAGCCCATCCACCCCTTTCCACAGCACCGTTAAATCCCAAACTAATTACACACACATTTTAATTACTAGCCACATAGCAAACACCTGCAACATATTTATTCAAACTTCCAGAGTGAGGGTTAAACATATCCAGCTGTCACCTTACAAATGACTTTAATATTGCACATTTCAGGGAGCACATGGCTGTGGATATACACTTCCAGATATGAGCTTATTTTTTGCCCAGCCATTTTTCCTTAATTAAAATTGTATCAGTGAAGGCAGTGCAGGGCAATAAAGACTCAATTTCTATTTCTTTTAGTCTGGTGCTGTTTTTCCACACAAAGGTAATCTTTGTGGCAGCAGAAGCTCAAAGCATCATTCCTATGTGCTATTATAAAGCAATGAAGTTCAAAAGAAAAGCTAGTCAAGACAAAAGCCATTTAATGGAAAGAGATCAAGACTGCAGGAGCTCAGGTGTACACAACCCATCATCTGCTGAACAGGTTAAAGCAGTTAAAGTTAATGACCACTTAGAAGCTTTCTCCATCCTGCAGATTAGACTTTGCCTTTATTGTTCCTTCCAAATGTAAAATAGTTTAAAATAACAAAGTGCATGTCTGCTTCAAAGCTAGAGCTACTGCTACCGTCATAAAGGCAGGAAAAAAAGTTATGCACAGACCACTATGTGTTATGTTTAATTCTAACAAGTATCTAATTCAGCTGCTGCTGGGGTTTCTTAGCAAAAAGAAAGGCACCACTTAACTCACGTAGCATCACAGGAGATGGGCATCATCACCCAGGGTTGTTTAAAAGCTGTGCTCCAGTTACTCGTGGTTGAGTTTTGTTTATCCTCTCAAAGTCTGTTGCCAAAGTTCCCTCCGAGTGTGGACAAGTGCCTGAAGACAAAAACATTCCTAAAACATTACTTACATCGGGGAGAGGGTCCCAGCTGATGCCACCTCTCCGGATCACTACTCACCCACACACGGTCCTCCAGCATCCCTTGGGACCAAACACGCTCACATTTCCCAAGCACTTTGGGGTCATCTCTGTGTAGGACTGGTACCCTGAAAAGATTGGGCATTTCCCAGCGACACAGTTGAACTCTATCACCTTTGAAAAATTACTCCATCTAAAATTGTTTTCCTACCCTGTCCTTGAGAGTAGTGCCTGTGGTTGGGAAAAAAATCATAGTGAAAGAGTTCTGTCATCCAAAGCTTCTTCACTTATGCCCCTAACAGCCCCTCCGAACCTTCCTGCACCCCTCTCCCACCCAGAGCACCCACAGAACTTAAGAAGGGTGAAGCAGAACCGTGCTTCGGTTTCATTAATTCTGGGCGAGGGTCTGCCAGACCCCTCCGCTGGGCTGCAGCACCCCTGGGAGGCCAAGGGCACATCACACCCACCCAGAGCAAAAATTAGAGCTGAGCAGGGTCTGCTGGAGCCCTACTGCCACCGCTCCGGGGCCTGTAGCTCCACCACCCCGGGGCCTGTAGCTCCACCACCCCGACACCCCGCACCTTCCCGGCCCGGTGGCCCCCGCGGTACCCCCCGCGCCCGGCCCCGCTCAGCGTAAAAGTGAACCCCGCAGGGAACCGTGACCCCGACGTGATTCGAACACGCAGCCTTCTGATCTGGAGTCAGACGCGCTACCGTTGCGCCACGAGGTCTCCGCAATTGTTTTCCCGGCCTGCCTGCAAGAGCCTGAGCACCGCCCCGCGCATGCGCGCCCCGACACGCTCCCTCCCGCCCCGCCGAGCCCCTCCGAGCGTGTCCCCGGGGCTCTCCGCTGCCCGGGGCTCTCCGCTGCCCGGGGCTCCCCCCCGGTCCGGTCTCGGTCCCGGCGGAGCAGGCCGCAGGCCCTCACGCCAGGCCGCCTAACGGCTTTCAAGCCGCCCGCCCTCCCCGGTCGGCCGCGCCCCCCGCGGGCTGTACCCCGCCCAGATTTAAAGGGCCCGGCCCCGTTACATGCGCTGAGTTGCGCCGCGGGCCGTGCTCAGCTGGAGCGCTGCCCGTGGCCGGCAGCGATGGAGCGGGGTGTGTGTTGCTGTTACACTGCAGGATGGTTTTGCTGCCTTTCTCCGTGCCCATCCCATAGTTCAATGAGCATCTGTTAAAGTTTATAACGTTTCGACTGCCCTTACGAGTGTCACCTTTATTTATATCCACGGTCACCTCGAGACTTGGGAACCCGTCCCAGCAGCCGCTGTATTAAATATTACTAGAGCTGCCGCCACTGGATTTTACTGCAGCTTCTGCTTTGCAGCTGCTCTGTGCGTGTGTGAATAAGTGACTTTGCAGGGAGACTCCCCAGCTGCACCCAGGGCTTGGTGGGAAGAGAGAGGGGTTAGGGAGGTCCATCTCCCCCCGCCTCTGCCGCTCTCCCACCACAGTCCCACCAAACCCCCCTCCCCTTCTGCTCCCACCCCGGCTCAGGCCCGCGAGCAGCACACGCGAAATGAAACCCGTGTCTCAGAGGGGTATCGTAAAGCCGGTTTATTACAGCAGCTGCCTTAGCTGCTTCCCCGCATGCTCGTACAGACGGGCCAGGAAAGTGCTTGCTCCGAGTGCAGACAGAGACGTACAAACGACCCGCTAGAGCAGGCTGCTGCCGAAAGCAGGGCCGCGGCAGTCCCGAATATTAACCAGCAGGAGACAGATCAATAGGCGAGTCTCTCAGTGCAAACCGCAGTCATGATATGCATCTATAATTTATAGTACGATCTTGTAAACTAGATACGTTACAGCAGAAGCCGTCAGGCTCGGTGTATTTACAGCTCCAGGATACCTGGCAAGCATTAAAAGGAAACAATCTCCCTCGTCTCTGCTCGGCGGAGGTTTGCTGATCCCTTCCCACGGTGCTCCCCGAGGACACGGCGCTGGCTGGGATGCTCCTTCACCCCAGGAGCTGCCGCAGCGTTTGCACCCCTGAGGAGGGCAGGGAGCAGCTGGGGAAATGCCCCCGAGGGGTGCCGGGGTGAGGGACCATCCTGAGAGACGATGGGCATTTTAAGAAAACCCTCCAGGAGAATGATGCTCTGCCCCAGCTCCCTTCCCTGTGCTGAACTCCCCGGCCAGCGCTGCTCATTAGCATGTCGCCCCATAATTATTCAGACAAATGTGTTTCTCCATCTGACTTCAAAAGCCTTTGGCTGCGACTCTTACTGATATCCCAGGGCTGCAAGGCATTGTTGTGGGGCTGATTTATGCTTTAAGTACCGCTGTGCTCTTACCCGCATTGATTGCATTTCCAAACACCGGTAATTTGTATTACGGGATCTTCTGAAGAACCAGCTCAGAAAAGGAGGCAGCTTGTCATGTACCAAAACCCCTGATCTCCAAATGGCTATAAAATCCATACTCTAAAAATTCTTATAAATATTGTCTCTGGTGTAGGAAATACAAGAGGAAGTAATCTGTTCTGTGCGTAGATATGTGCGCTTATTTACAAATGCCACATTTATTTTCTCAAACGTACAGTACAGGAGAGGTCCCTGCCTCGCCGAGGACACTCATTTACCACCCGCCGGCACGCAGGGCTGACCCGGGCTTCTGTCTCTCCAAAGTAGAGAAAAGTCATTTGCTGGTATCATGAAAACAGACTAAAAATAGCCGGTTTCTATGGCTACTGGGGCTGGGAGACTCCTGAGGAACAAGTCTGGGTAGGTCCCTTCGTGATGAAATCCAGACAGTGGGATAAAAGAAAAGGACAATAAAAAGAGGTTTAATGCTTTGATCCTCGTTAGGCAACAGGAGGGAGATGCTGCACGGACGGCTCTGCTCCCTTCCCTCTGCCGGGTCGTTGCACACTTCTGCAGGGATCGATACAGGTTTATTAGGGGGGAATTAGGCAAATTTATTGGATCGAGCAAAATCCCAAAGCAAGCACTTAAATTTAAGCAGGGCTTTGTTGAGTCAGGTCTTCCTCAGCGCGTGCCCGCTGCGAGCCTGTCTTTGCCTGCTCACACTTGTGGTGTACTTGCATAGGGATGGGGCTGAGACACCTTTAGGAGAAATCTGAGTGCTGGGGTCCAGCCCAAGCTCATTTCTGTATAATTAATATTTTTTTTAGACATCTCACTATACAGACTGTCTCTCTGGATTTATACTGGCATAAAACAAAGGTCGAATTTGACCCGTATCTTTACACTGGTAATAAACTCCAGAGCAGTGATTAATCCCTCGTGGTTTAAGTCCATGGGCGCATTATTTGTGTGGTCACCACGTGTTACAGGGGGACTGTGCATTTGTGTTTCACCAACTTTCTTTTTTTTTCGCCCACAGATAAAGCCGAAGGTCCTTGCCAAGGACAGCACTGGGGCTGCACCCCCTCGATCCGGGAGGCTGTGCTGATGTGCAAGAATAGGAACAAACCAAGGTCAGCATTTTCCCAAAACAACGTGAGCTTCCCCGTGCCCACCTGGAGCTGCCTGCGACCGCCTGCGCTTTGTCCTCAGGGCAACCTGCTGAAAAACGCGGCGTTTTGGGGCAGCCTCAAAGATCGGTTGTTTTTTGAACTATGGGCAGACAGAGGGACGGGGAGGTGAGCAGGAGCTGGCCAGGAGGACCGAGCCCGACCGTGAACTGCAGATTTCATCAGGCTGCCGGAGATATTTACTACAGTATCGCTCAGGTCCAGTTGATTCTGGAGTGGAGAAGCGAAAGCCAGGTGGAAGAGGCAAGGCAGGGTGTCTGTCACTTGGGAGGGCACGAGGAAATCCCGAACAACAAGCCAGCTCCTAGTTTATAAAAATGCCAGGGGTTGTGCAAAGGTGGGGGAGAGAAAGACGGGGAGAGAGTGTTTGTACTGTGACAAGAGCTGTCAGCTTCCAGCCCTCGCACTCTCAGAAGCATACGCTGCCCGATTAAAGTGCTGCCACTGGAAAGAGAGGAAAAAAAACCCACACGTTTGCTTTTGCCCCCTGCAGATCTGTCCGTGGCAGCCGGCTGGGCGGCTCGGAGGGGCGGCACAGGGCTCAGCGCTTGGCAGGTTTGCTACAGAAAGCGCCAGGCTGGAGTCTGGTGGGAAACAATGTGCAGATGAAAGGACCTTCAGCCGTAAATCTAGAGGTCAAGTCACTATGATGGGGGAATCAAAAAGCACCACGAGCCATTTATGAACACAATAGAGGTCAATCCAGGAGCAAACCATTTTGCTCGGAGCCATGGTGGAAAACATATTGTTGCTTTGCGAGCTGCATCCGTCGGGGAGGTGGGAAGTTCTCTTTCAAAATCACTGCAGCTCGAGCGCTTTAACTTCATCCTGCTCTTGGCTCATTTATTGTCTTTTCAAATGCACATCTAACCGGTGTGGATGGGTGCCTGCCTGCCCCAATTTTACATGCTACATTCATTAAACACCTGACTTGGGAACCCCTCACTGGAGACGGGAATATTCGAGGCACACGGATGCCCACCACAACCGGGGGCCCCCGAAGCACCATCCCATCACGCACCCGCTGCATCTCCAGGGCTGCAACGCCGAGCCTCCCCCTAGACACGAAATCTCAGGGCAGCCTTTCGCTGCACATCTTTAACTGCCGAACCATGGTGGATCTGTAATCCTAGAGGTTTAGCAGAGGAGGTTACATGGTAATGAACTGGGCCAACCCCTGCAACCCCACAGTAATAATTTACCTTCTGTAAAGCCTGAGTGAAGCTGCCTTGGCAAAGCAGCTCCTCGTGCGCTGCCTGAGGAAAAGGCTGATGCAGCCCCAGAGGTCCCAGAGGAGACGTCACAGCCTGCACTAAGCACAGCATTACCCACCGATCTGTGCACGCCAGGCTGAAATCTGCTGAGCTCGATGGTGACAAATGACAGGGAAGCCGGGCCGCTCTCCTGGCTGGCACCTCACGTGCCACTGTGTGCCCCTTCCCGTGGCAAAACCTGGAGCCCAGCTGGGAAATACCCGGCTGGGAACACTGCCTGGGGGCTGCACCGCTGCATCGCACAGCTCACATCACTTGGGCTTAAAGAGGGGAAAAAGGGAAGTGCACCGAGCCTGCCAGCCCTGGGGTCTGACACACAGAGACCACGCGCAGTCCGTGCCCCTGTGCCCCGTCCCAGCTGGCTGCCCGGCTCTGAGCAGCACATCCCACACCAGTCAGGTGCTTCCACCGCAGCCCGGACAGCAGGCACCCAGCAGAGAGGATTTAAAGCTCCTCAGCTGCACCTCGTGTTACTGGTGCTCCTGGCCAGGCTCAGGTTTTTGTGCTAAATCCTTTGGATAAGAAAATAAAATACTAGCTGTGTTGATTCTGAATGTTGGCTGAGCCAACAGATCTCCTCCGAAGGGGAGCTGTCAGCAGCACAGACAGCTCTGTTTGCCCAGTGCGAGTCTGGGCTGGGAGCACTGGACAAACCCTGGCAAGGGCAAGGCAGTTAATCACGGGGGGGAGGCTTTGTTCTCTGAGCGTGCTCGTCCCCCAGTGGGGCTCCATGGGGGTGTCAGTCTGCTCAAGTCCATACCCCCCCATGCCAACGGGCAGCAGGCACGGCTGTCCCTGAGCACGTACCCTTTCCTAGGGGCTGTCCCTGCTGCTCTCCAGCACGTCTTGAGAACGGGAGCACCGGGGCCATTGCAGCTGCTGGTGCCTGAAATGAGATCTCGAATGCCGGGTGCATCCAGGGAGGGGAAGCCTGGCACTGAGACCCCAGCAGTGATCCCCAAACCCCCGGGACACCCTGGCTCACCGACACTCACCGGCTCTCCAGCATGCAGAGCCTGGGGCTGTTTGGAGGGTGTCTGAGCAGGGATGTCTGTCCGAGACACCTCCGGGAAGGCACAGCATGCAGGGACCTCCCGTATGGCTTCAGCGGTGGGTGGGAAGGACACACAGACAGGGTGGGGGACAGAGGGGCACCGTGGGGACGGCCACGGGGCGCAAGGCAGACGCTTGACCACTGCAGGAGGAGACGGTGGCAGGAGCAGGACTAACCAGCGGGGTCAGTCCCCCGGCTCTGGGGGTCTCCATATGGAGAAGGGAAGCACAGTATGGAAGAATTTAAGGATTTCTGCTCTGGAGGACACATTTGTGCTAGAAATGTCCCTGGCGTGAGCCTCAGGTGCCCCGAGCTCAGGGATTTTGGCCCGTATGTCGAACAAGAGCAACCTCCCGCTGAGCCTCATGGCTCAGGTGCGCAGGGAGTGGTGTCACAGCCCAAGGTGTCCCCTGCCCGCGGCGCAGGATCTCCCGGGCCACACCGGTCACACAGGGAGCAGCGTCCGAGCCCGGTCTGTGGGTCTGGTGCCTCCGAAACGCTCCGGTGTGCTGCACTCGTGGGACCAGGCAGGGCAGAGGCGTGGAGAATGGCTTCTTGCAGTCACAGACATCTGCTTGAGACGGACTTTAAAAATAAAAACCAAACCCCAAACCAGTTTGTTTTTACGTTCAGCCAGTTCTGCAGCAGCAGGACCACTTACCAGCCAGGGGCCAGCCTCTCTGGCACTACGACTCCAGGAGGGACAAGGTCTGGCCCTGGCTTTTGAAAACCCCTCCAGGGTCTGTCTGTTGAGACTCGCAGGTTGGCTCGCTCAGGAGGGATATCTCTGCCCCGCTGGGATGTGGGCACCGGGCTGGGGGTCCGGGCAGAACTGCTGCAGCACCTGGATAATGTCCACAGCATCTGCTTCTGCCTCTCAGCAAGGTCATTCCTGTGCTTCAGCTCTTCCCTGGCCAGGCAAGTATCTGGGAAGAGGGAGGGGAGAGAAAATGAGAGAAGCTGCAGGATAAGTGTGTTAGAACAGATTAACCAGCTCCCTCCACGCTCATCCCAGCACCATCCCAGGCACACCAGCTTGGCCAAGCAGCCCCCAGCCCCCTGAGACACCCCGAGACAGCGCAGGCAGTGGGTGATGCCCTGGGGAAGCTGGTCCTTGGAGAGGCAAGAAAGGAGGCAGCGAGTGTCCCTCGGCAGTCCCAGCATACCGAGGGGAAGGGGCCGGGGTCCCGCGGCACGGCTTGGCGGGGCACACGCACGAGTCTGCTCCTCACACCACCGTCTCCTGCTCCGAGCTGGACTCTTCTTTCTTCCTCTTCATCTTGCAGAAGCCATGGAGCCCGCAGAAGCAAGCGAAGGTGAACTGGGGCATCACCTGGAGCAGGAGAGACGTGGGAGCACCCCTGGGAGACCTGGATGGGGACAGGGAGAGGGGTCAGGGCAGCTCCTGCAGATGCACAGGGGATGCACGGGCAGGACGGAGGGCGAAGGACAGACCCCCAAAGTCCGGTGCATGGCACAAAGAGGCACAGCTGAGAGCAGAGTTCACTCTCTTTGTGTCCGTTTTCAGCCGATAAAATAATGCCCCAAAGCACAGCCCACATTATGGCCCGACAGCTGCAAAATGTAATTATGCAAATGAAAGGCTGGGGTTTTATTTTAAATAAATAACAAATACTCACACAAATACTATCTGAAGTGCAACCTTCATTTTCTCCCTGCTTTAATTTGTAGCTTTTGTACAGTTTGCAGATGACCAGCTCTAACTCTGCCCCGGAACAGGCGGTGCCGGTGCCCCAAGGGAGCCGTGCCCAGCCCACGCTGCCTGCGCTGCCCAGCAGGTCACATCCTGACCACCACGACAGTGCCATCCTCCAGCCGTGCGGAGAGCAGAGGGTCCTCAGCACCCACAGCATGGTCACTGCCTGGGGCTCCCTGCAGAGCCTGAGCTCAGCATTTGCTCCCCATCAGCACCAGCACAGACAGGGGCAGCTCGGGGCCTCGGTTTACCCATCTGTGAAATGGGCATGATGGGCTGTCGGAGGACCAAGTGGCAACCTCTGTGTAGGAGGCACTGTCACCTCCCGAGGCTCACAGCCACCAATAGCAGCAAGCAAAGAGTGACCCCCTCAACTGAGAGCCCCCAGCCCTCAGCCTGCAGCCCTGGCAGGGTTTGGAGCAGCCCTAATTCACAGCGGGGACAGCTCAGAGAAAATGAACCACAGGGAATAAAGCTTTGGCTTTATTCTTATCTCTACACGCTCTTCACCAGCGGTGATGTTGCAGGGGGGTGATGCCCCATCCCTGCCCTCCCGCGGTCCCCCTCTCCGAGGGGCCCAGCTGCAGCACAAAGCAAACGGCAGCAGCGAGAGGCGTCCCGTTTAATTCACTTCTGCTGCTGCCTCCCCTCCCCAGCCATCTGGGTACCTGTCTAGTAGCTCCCAAATTAAATAAGGCCACCTCTGGAGCTCACAAACAACGACAACAGGCTCTTTAATGAGTCTCGGGCTCTGAATGGCTCCTCAGCGTAGCGGCAGGTCTCCGCGGCTCTTTGTGCTGCTGCTTTTTGTTACCAGCCTGAGAATGGGATTCTGGAGGGTCCGGCTGGTGCGGAGGGGCTGCGCGGGGGCCAGCCCCGATTCAGCAAACACCTTCCTCGCCAGCGCAAGGCTCCCCCCGTCCCGCCCGGCGCCAGCCCTGCTGCTGAACACTCTCCATATTAACCAGGAGAACACGTCTGCACCAGACCTCCCAGGCAGCCTCAGCCGAGCAGCTCCCGGCCCCGTGGGTGCCTGTCCCTGCTGCCCTGTGCCACCCCATGTCCCCGCCATGCCAGTTCCCACTGCGCTGTGCCACCCCACATCCCCACCATGCACATCCCCGCTGCCCCATGCCACCCCACATCCCTGCCATGCACATCCCCGCTGCCCCATGCCACCCCACGTCCCTGCCATGCCCATCCCCACTGCCCCGTGCCACTCCACGTCCCTGCTGTGCCCATCCCCGCTGCCCCGTGCCGCCCCACGTCCACACCATGCCTGTCCCTGCTGCCCCGTGCCACCCCACATCCCTGCCATGCCCATCCCCGCTGCCCCGTGCCACCCCAGGTCCCCGTCGTGCCCATCCCGGCCGTCCCCCCCGCAGACACAAAGCCGCCCCGAGAGCCTGGGCGGTCCGGCTGGGACCCCGGCCTCCATTAGGGAGCTATTGATATATTTAGAGGAGCTTGTAACGCGGCGGCTGTTCAGGCTGACCCTCTGCCTCCCATTGAGGCAGCAGACAATGATGAATGAGCCCCGGAGAATGGAGGCAGCCCAGCTGAGGCTGACGCTCCTGTTCTTCTTGAAAAGGTAGAAAAAGGATCCTGAAGGAGCAAGGAATAATTAAAAAATAAATGAACTGGCTTGGGCAGGGATGACAGAAGCCCTGCCTGATTTGCAAGGGCTGGGCATGCTTCACAGCCCCACGCTGCCCTTTCTATTCAGGGGAGAAGATCCTTTGGATAAAACTCCGCTGCAGCAGAGAAAATGCGAGGAGCATTAAAAATGTAAAGCTAGAGAATTCTCTTTAGTCAACTGCATAACCCCGGGCCGTGTTTGTCACTGTCACGGTGATGAATTGGGAGCTGTCTGAAATCAGCACGCTCACTTTAATAATGTCACTTTCCCTGAGCCCTAAAAAATGTCTTTCTGAACCAGCTGGACAGAGTCTGTTCCCAAGCCCAGCAATTACCTGTTTCCCTGGGCTTGGCTGGGCAGGCGGGCAGCTGAAACGGGCAGGGTCGGGAGGGAGGTGCTGGGCAGGGAGAGATGGGGTGCAGGCAGGGGTGCAGGCAGGGGTGCAGGCAGGGTGCAGGCAGAGTGCAGGCAGGGCTCAGCACAGCCTTGTGACAGCGGTGGCCACGGGCCCCAGGAAGGGCTGCTCGGGCACCAGGAGCTCTCGTTTCAGCTGGTTTTCTCACCCTGCCCCAGCTTTTCTCTTTCTCAGAGACGCCATTGAATTAACTTTTAGCCACTTGGTTGGAAAAAAACACCACCAAGTTTTGCATTTTAAACCCTGAATTTCAAAGCCGCCTTCTGCCGCCAGCTTGGTGTTTTTTTCCTGGGAAACGGGATCATTTGCAATGGAAATTGGTCCCATATTTTTTGCAGGAAACCGAACGGAATTAAATCATTTGTAATGAAATGTAGAAAAGTTCCCAGAAATTTCGTTTCATTTGCCTTTCATGGCAGCTAGTCCGTCCACCTCTACAGCCAAGATTTTCAGGAGTGACTGATGGTTTGGGGATCACCAGCCTGGTTTTATAAAATCCCTCGGTAAAGCCCCCGGAGCAGGGCCCGGGGTCACAGCTCACAGGGCTCGCAGGGACTTTCAGCGTGGCAGTTCGGGGCGATGCAGACGCTCCCTGCACAGAGGGATCCTCGCCTGGGACTTTTGGTCCTTTCTTTTTTAAGCATCTTTCTAAGTTCAGGTCCCACATCCCCAGGGCTCGCTGGTGGGGACAAACCCCTTTCCCACACTCCCTGTCCCCCTCTTCACACCCACAGGGTCCATCCAGTGCAGCTATTTTTCAGCCAAGCTTCCAAAACCATTATTATTTCCTAGGGTTGCTCCCCCCCCTCCAAACCTTGGCCACCTCACTGCCTAGAACCAGACCTAAGACAAAACCAACTTCAAAGCACTTTCTATAATGAGCAGCAGTGCGTTAGAAACCCGACAACAGAGGAGACGAGACCGGGATAAAACTAACCTGAAAAGAAGCACCATCCCTTTAAGGAGAGATAATGAACGGAGAAGCTGTTGCTTGGCATGTTTGCAGAGAATCGCTAATTAAAACATCGCTTCTGTAAAGTATGCTGATCCCATTGATTCTTCCCCCCACACAGTTAATTTGCTGCTAGGAAGGCAAAGTCGCAAGGGTCCTCATTATAAAAATTTCACTGGCTGCAGCTAATGGTTGTAATTAATAGGTGCAATAAATTTCAAATGGGCAGCCAGGGTGTTCATTAGCTGCGGGCTGACTCAGCACCGGTGGCCTCACCAGTTACTAAATAACCCATTTCCAAGCAGACGGGAGGAGGAAGGTGCTCCGTGGCACAACCGGCGCATCCGTGATTCCCCGCCAAGAGCAGAGCTGAATAAATAATTCCCGGCAAGTCCTGGATTTGTGGCTTTTTGTCTCGTTGGTGAATTGTCCGTGCAAACCTCCTCCAGCTCATGGCCAGCTAACTGGGGGCAGGTTCTCTCAAAGGTGCTGGCGCAGCCGAGTGACCTGGATTTCGTGCGGGATCAGCACTGGAGGAGCCGAACTCTGCTGCGGAGGGCGGGTCGGGACCCAGCGATGGCATCACGCAGCCAGGCACGGATCAAACCCCGCGGAAGCTGCTCACGCAACGCACAGCCCCACGCGTGCCCACGCAGCCGGCTGCTCTGCCTGTCGGGGACGTGGGCTGCAGCGTGATTTTTAATGCCACGGTTCTGCTCTGGGCATCCTGCGTGAGGGCTGAGCTTTAAAATCTCCCCGGGCTCCCACTGAGCATCGTCCCCTCCTTGGGAGGTCCCAGTGCCGCAGCCCCGTGCATGCACCCACCCTCCCGACGCTGCCGGCGAGGAGCTGGGCGTCCCGCTGAGTCCTGTTAGGGCCGGGTGCCATCACAGCTTTGATTAAAAAAACCAAGCTTTTCAGTTCATTATCATCTGGCTGTAATTAAAATATTAATAATTGGCACTTTCTCACAAAGTTATCTCCTGGGACCGCCATCCACGGGGCCGGGCGACCCAGCAAGAAGCTGGTTCTTCTTCTGCTGCTCTTCCAGTGCACCAGCAACCCTTCACGGAGGCAAGCCCCATCCCGAGCCCAGCGCGGGCGGCAGCGGGCACGTGGGATGACAGCCCTGCTCGCCCCGGCGGCACTTGGGAGCTGATGCCCTGTGCACGGGCCGGGTGGCCCTCGCATGCCTGAAGCCAAAATTACAGCTGCTGCCATGCGGGGTGTCTGGGGGCCGACGCGGCAGCGCGGGGGCTCGGTGTTGGGATTGTTCCCCCCTGTGCAGGGCAGCACAGGACAAGCCTGTGCCTCACCCGCCAGCAGCTTTGGGGTACGGGAGCTCCACGCTCCATGGCAGTTATTATCTGTAATTAGTGGCTCCCAGGAGCTCAGGAAGGACCGGGGACTGCTGGAGGGGTCCGGCTGCTCCAGCATCTTTGCTGGGCACTTCTGGAGATGGAGCTGCCCAGGAGCATCTTTGCAGCGGCTTTCCCTCGAGCTCGCTTCTCTGGACCAGGGATGGGATTTGGATCGCTGCCTTTTTAAAAATAGGTGTGTGCCTAAGTTCTCCAAGATGCTTCGAAAACGCCAACCTGATCTACTGTTTCATTTAACGCTGTGAATATTTTATAAGCAGAACGTTTTTGCTTTGCCCGGCCCTGGATACAGGCAGCAATCGCAGCCACAGAGGCTGCGCTAACTGGAAGGTGGCTGGAGCTGCTGCTGGGAGCTGGATGCCAGACAAGCCGAGGGCTCACCTGGTGCTGGCAGCATCTCCTCTCCGCCGTGGACCTTTTCCAGGGGTCCCTGCCAAGGCCTCCTGCTCAGCGGGGCTTTCATCGAAACCCTTGTCCCGTGCGTGTCTCCCCCCTCGCCTCCGGCAAGCCCCGGGCGGGTGTTCCCCTGCGGCTCAGACCGACTGCAAACCACCACCCGAATCCCGCTGCTTAAGCCCTTGTGTGTCACCCGGGAGTGCTGGAGTGGGGCAAACAAGGGCAAGAGATTTGGCAGAAAGTCACCGGCCCTGGCTCCTGACCACCAGACACCCCAACCAACGTGCCCACACGCTTTCCTCCCGTCCCGGCTGCTCTTCAACAACCGCAGCAACACAGCAGCTCGTGCTCCCTCCGTTTCTTCCCTGCTTAATGCCTGCCTTGCTAAAAGAAAAATCAATAGCAGAAAGGGTAGTGAGAGCAAGTCTCCAGGGTGGAGCATCTCGCTGGCGTAGCGCAGACAGGCTGCTGATAATCCTGCTCCGAGCCGCTTTGCCCAACAGCCACCGAAATATTAACGGGGGCTGCTGCCGCGCCAGCGCGGGCGTCTGCATCCCTCCGTGGTCCCTCGACGAGAGGCGATCGCCACACAGGGAGGGGGTCTGCGCAGAATGGCAGAAATAGGGCTCCTCGTGTAGTTTTGGTTGATTTGCCCGCTCTCCCCTTCTCGGTGGTCCATGGCACCTTCGCCGCGGGGTCCAGAGCAGTCCCGGAGCGGGAGCGGCGGGGCCAAGCCATGCGTGTCCGCCGCAGGGACGGGCCCTGCTCGGCATGAATGGCTCGGGGCGGCCATTGTCATGGGTGAATTTTCTGAATGAGCAAATCCTCATTAAAAAATAATTAAAACAGCCTGGTGAGATTGGCTTAATTCCTTTCATTTTGACTGATGGTGTTTAGTTTTGATGATTTATGTGCCACAGTCTTGCCAGCTCGGATGCTTTCATTGTTGGAACTCATGGGATTTCATGATTTTCTTCCTTCCACACCTCCTTGAGTCATGGGATTACAGCTGAATCTCAGCTTTCATTTTTTTCATTGACTATTATTTTTAAAGATGCATTCCAGGCTGGTGAAATAAACTTGAAAGCCTGACACCTAATGACTCAAAGCTCAGGAAGTGAGGGGGGAAAAAAAAAAAGAATAGAGAAATTGCTCGCTTCCTGCTTGGCGAGGGTAGTTTGTAACCCCTCACCGTTGTTCAGGTGCTGACGGAGGTGGTGGGGTCTGCAGTGATGGGGTCTGCAGTGGTGGGGTCTGTGGTGGTGGGGTCTGTGGTGGTGGGGTCTGTAGTGATGGGGTCTGCATTGGTGGGGTCTGTGGTGGTGGACACTGCAGTGCAGGATCTGCAGCAGTGGGGTCTGCAGCAGCACCGTCCTCTCCCACCCCATCCAGCCCCGCTCTGCCCAGTTGCTGTGCTCTCTGTGCACTTAAAAAGTGCAAGTTTGCCAAGTCCCGCTGTATGATTAAGCCTGTCCTTCTCACACGCTCCCAGCCACTGTCTCCCCTCCAACGTCCTCGTGGCACGGGGCTGGCCATGGCCTCGTGGATGCTCAGGGGACGGATCCTGCCCCGTGCAAACTGGGTGGCTCCAGGCTCTGCGCAACCCGCTGGGCCCGCAGCATCCCTGGGAGGGGCACGGCGTGGTGGGGAGCTGGGGCTGGCGGTGCCCGCTGTGAGCCCCTGCTCGGGGGAGCCGACAACAGCAGAAGGGGCTCCTGCCATCACCTGGCAGCCATTTCGGCGCAGGGTTACGGCAGCGGCCAGAGCCCTTGGAAATGCCCTTGGTCTCCGCCTGACGCCTTTGTTCCGCGGGGCTGCAGGTGGGGATGCTTTGAACCGTGTGAGAAAAGCTCGCTGCCAAAGAAAAGCCGCTCCCACCACCCTCGCAGCCCCCTTGGCCGGCACCCGGCGCCGCCGAGCGCCCTTTCAGCTCTGAATGGGGACGACAGCGCCTGAAAGGCCGTGCCCCCCGCCATCCCTGTCCCTCTTTGTCTCCCCCTCTGCTTGCCACCCCCTGCCCCATCCGTCTTGCTAAACCTCTAAGGCCCTGCAAGGCTTCAATGCCCCCTTTCACTCGTTATTTGTTACCAAATAAATATGGGTGATTAAAAAGGGATCAGGAGTCCGTGCGGTTTGCAGAGGAGCCTGGAAGGTGGAGACCCTCCTCTGTGTAGCCCATGGCTTTTCGCCCTACATGAGTTAGGACAAGCAATCACATAGGAATAAAAAGCCATAGGCCACAGCAGAGGGCTTACCCAGGATAAGCCAGCAGTCTTTGCAGAACGAAAAGGAAACAGGGAAAGGAGGGGAAAAACCCAAAGTAACCCCTCTGTCTAAGCTGTCCTCCCTCCCCGTGCCCAGCTGGGAGCACGACCCGCTCCCTCCCTACATGGGGACCACAGCTCGACCCTGCAGCTCGGCCCTACACAAATAGGGGAAGCTCCCACCCAACACACCCCTCACACCACGGCATCGCGGGGTGGTTTCTCCTGGGTTGCTCCCAGGTCAGGAAGGAGAGAGCCGACCCTGCCATGTGTGTCCCCTCAGCTGTAACCTGCCAGCGCGGTGGCCTGACTCTGGGAGGAGGACCCAGCGCCCTGCCCTTTCTGCTCTGAACGCTGTAACAACCTGTGATTGCAGGGACAACCGCCTCTTGCAGCAGAGGTGATGCTTCAACACAGCATGCCATGGCCGGAATCAATGGCAGCGTGCCCAAGGAGCGGGCAATTAATTTACAGGGTAAATGCCTTTTGCCAGCAAGGGGGGGAAGATGCTCACCTTGGGGTACAGCTGTGCCCTGTCCTGTAGCTGTTTTGAAAATCTGTCCCTTTGGGCCACTGAGGGATTGTCCACAGTCCCAGGGTCGCTCAGCAGCAGAACTGGGAACCAAAAACCTCCCCTCGGCCCTGCTGCCCCCGCAGCTCACCTGGCTGCAGTGGCGACGGATGCTGAGTGGTGAAAGGTGCATCCAACAGACCCGTCTTTGTCGGCCGAGACAAAGGGCTAAAGAAAGGTCTGGCTGCAAGCCCGCCTCCCGCTCGCTCCCCCCTGCTGCTGCCTTCCCCTGCTGCCTTTTCGGGGGAGCCTCCGTCTCCATACCCACAAAAGAGGCATCTCAGGACAAGGTGACGCGTTTCATGGGGAGCAGCTGCTCCAGCAGCTCCTCTGAGAGCCGAACATGGACCTTATTCTTTATCAAAAGCCTCTGCACGTCCCTGCACCTGTGGGAGCTCCTCTGGTGGCACCAAAACTGCCCAGGTTGTCCCTGGGAAAGCGCTGGCCTCTGCCTTTATTCTCCTCCCCTGCCAGGACGCCGGCTCGTTCAGCAACAGCGACTGCTAATTGCTGGGAGCTGATGAGGTCAGCTCTGCTACTGAGTCTAGGAGACTCCCTTTCTTGTGGCCCTAGCAAGAACCCTTGGGAAATTCAATGTTTCTAAACCCTTACAGCAGCCAGGTTTGGAAGCAGGAAGGATTTTGCACCCTGTGGTTCGTAATAGCAGTGAACATGGCTTTGACCTACAAACCAAACTTCTGAAGCACACGGGTAGCTCTGAACTGGCATTTCCCCAAGGTCTTTCCTCTTTTAACTCCCATATATGAAAGGCAAAGAAAAAAGGCCGCCGTGTGCCCCACCTTCTGACGCAGTCCCACTCCCTACCCGGCCCCTTCGCTCTGTGGGTTTAAGGGCTCTTTGGGATATGGCCCTGTGGCTCTGCTGTGGCACCCAAGACCTTCCCAAGGAGGTTGCACCCAACGCAGGGCAGCTCCAGTGCCAGGCTGCTCCCCCCAGCATCAGAACACGAGGGCACATGTCCGTCCGAGAGCCACCAGCCCCACACCACACCGCAGGGACGCCAGGACAGCCCGGAGCCGCCGGCCGAGCGCGGCTGACCTCACCTTTGGCAGCGCGGCATCCTCTCTGCGGGAAGGGCACTGCGCCAGCGGGCACGAGCCTTGGGATGGCAGCCGCCGTGGCATCGCCCTCACCATCCTCTCCGCCCCACGCCGCCCTGATCTCCGCCAGCAAAACCCGGGTGCTGCAGGGATGCTCAGGGCAGCGGGTGCCCAGTGCTGTCCAGGGTGGATGCCCCCATCGCCTCCGAGCCCCAGGTGGCTACGGGGTGGTCTCATTTTTGAAGCCCCGATCCCTCCCTTGGTGGCTGCTCCCACTGCCGTCCCCAGCGCCCCGTCCCCACGTCCCTGCCGAGTCTTGCTGCACGGTCACATACTTGAAATGGTTGTGACCGAGGGGCCGGGAGCGGAGGGGGGAGCGGGGGGTCAGGTATTTCTCCATCGCCGGCTCCGGAGAGCCGGTAACAAAGGCGCTATTGAACTGCAGCCTCTCTGGTCTGTGAAGCAGAAACCTCTTGTATCTACTTCACTGCCTTTGATCTAACTCCCCCAGTGGGATGTATATTACTCATGTCCTGCTGCTCGGGTACTGCTGCCAGAGCGGGACGGGGGGGACAAGCCCCCACTCATCACCCCAGGTTTGGGAAACGTCCCGCTGGCACCGGGCAGGGGCACCCAGCACCTGCCTCCACTTACCCCCTTCCCTATGGCCCCTCTGCCTCCCCCCGCTGTCCCCCAGCCCTGCCACCCTCTCAGACCCCAAACTTTTGGGGGGTACGTGCGGGCGCCCAGCGCTCAGCCAAGCGTAGAGGCGGGAGAAGCAGGGCTCTGCGCCTCGCATTCCTCTTCTGTAATTAAAGCCGGTGCGCTGGGTGGAGGGGGAATTTCCCAAAGGGTTTTACTGGCGTCGGGACAAGGGTCAGACAATGAGAACATTTGACAGGGCGCCCAAATCCGCTGTATCTTGGATACGCTCAAAGCCTCCCCCGTGCTGTTGGTCCCAGGCGCTGCCGTGCCGGAGGTGGGGGCCGTTGGGGCAGGTTGGGCGGTGGGGAAGGCGGGCGGGAGCTCGGGGACTCTCTCACGACGTCCCCAAAGCCTTCTCCCCAGCCAGGCTGCCCCAAAAGCACAAAAGCTTGAGCAGCACCAGCTTACCCACGTCCCCACTGGGATCCCCCAGAAAGTCCTGGGTAAAGGCATCAAATGCACCTTAGAGACTCACAGCACTTAGAGCGGAGCTTTAAAAAGTACTTTGCTGCCTTCATCAAGTTACCTGCTGTGCTCCCCCTGCACTGGGGGCTTCGCCTGGTTTTGCCAGTCCCGGGGGGCACTGGGATGCTGTGACAACCTGGCTGGAAACCATCCCCGTTACCCAAAAGCACTCAAATGCTTTTGGAAATCTTATTCTTCAACCTTTCCAGCTGGTTTGCAGAAAACCCTGCACCCGGCAGCTCCCACCGGCACCCGTGGCCATCGCCTTGGAGCGGGCAGGCCCCTGGGGTGCCCACACGACAGCACCCAAAGTGAGAGTGCCCAAAACCACAGCACCAGAGAAAGCTCCCTGGAGCCAGGGGCTCTCAGCAGGGCTTCCCCTTCTCCCGGGGCTCAGCCCCTCCTTCCCCAGCTCCCTGCCTGTGTCTCAGAGACATGCACAGACCCTCTCCGGGGCCGCCTCCATCCCTGCTGCAAGGTAGAGAGAAATAATACACACCCGACAACTGAAACAGACAGGGTGGATGGACAGATGGACGGATGGATGGATACTCAAGAACAGACTGACCAAGCTGAGTACACCTAAAGGATTTTGTTTTCCACAGAGATCCATACTCGTTGCAGCCCAAGACGGTGCAATCAGCCTTTCTTTTAGGGGATCCACTGCAGTTCCCCCCTCCCCAGCCCTTCTCTCCCCAGCTACAGGCTGGCTCGTGCCCCAGGGCAGGGCGTGCGGGACCCGACTCTTGTTTAGTTTTTAAACATTAACTATTAGAACTTGGGGAGCAGTTGGAGTCAGAGTTGGGCAACGATCCATTTTCAAGCTGTCTTGACAACTGGCTCCAGCGCAGCAAGATTAGATCTACTAATCACATTTATAAGGCGCCCAGGATCATGAATTGGGTATTTGGAGAATATTTGTCATTGTAACAATGTCATTTCCCAGCCTTCAGCGTGCATTACCTTGTCCTCTGAGTTGTTATGGTTGGAGTTTTTGGCTTTATAGAAACATCTGCTTGGGGAAGGGGAGGCTCAGATGCCTTTGTTGTATCGGTGCTCTGCACAGCTAAAGGTGCACGCTGTCTGTCACTTGTATGTCCCATGGATAGGGTAATTCTGGGGTTATTTATGGATTTTAATCAGCTTTCTCATCACCTGATTTTGTATTGATAGCTGCTTTAACAAAACAGATATAACTCAAATCCTTCCAGAAGGCGATATAAATCCCCCAACTCTTACAGGCAGTAAAAAGGGGGGGCAGGAAAGCTGAGCGACACCCCAGAGCAGGCAGCGCATCCTTCATGGTGAGCCCAGGAAAGCAACGCCGATCTGCTTCCCCATCGCTCCCCAGAGCAGGCGTCTGACAGTGAGACCACACTGGCTACAACACCCTTACCAACCTGTGCCAGGGAGATGTGCTCAGCAAACCCATGTTTGCAGCGACAGCAGCGGTCACGGCATCGCAGCCCGCGCACAGCAGCTGCCGCTCGGCTGCCAGCGCCGCAGCATCGCACGAAGGAGAGAGCAGACGGAGCCCAGGCTCCCTTCACGGGATGCTCCGGCAGCCACCGCACATCCACGGGCCCAGGAAGGGCTAAAATAATGCTAATTTTGCAGGTGCACATGCAATCACACGCTCCTTCCAAACCACAGAATACAGCACAAAGCTGCTCTGATTTGTTAAAAAGAATCCTTTCATTCTCTGGCTGCTTTTACACTTCACTTCGTGCCCGTGAGGATGCCCAGACCACCTCTCCCCACAACAGCAGGCATTGCTCGTGCAGCCTCTCCCCAGCACCCCGGCAGCTCATGAGGTGCGTTTTCCCCTTCCAGCAGGTCCCAGTGCCCCAGGGCCTGGCTGTCCCTAACTCAGGGCTGTGTAAGAAAACTGGGGCCGGCGAGGTGCCACGGGGGACGGGGCGTGCGGAGCTGGGCTCCGGCTGCCCCGGCACAGCTCAGCCCGGCACGGGGTTCCTGAAGGACTGGTTTTTCCATGGGTGCCTGAGGTTGCTTTGGAAAGCAGAAATGTTCTCGCTGGAACACGCAAGTTTGAGCCAGGAGGAATATTTTGCAAATCCAGTTAGTTTGTAGCGGGAGGCTTTGGGGACAAAACCAGCTCTGAGTAGCTGGAACCTTTCCTTCCCCCTTTTCCATCTGGAAGAGCGTGCCACTTCCAGTTCTCCTTCGCTCTTACCAAAAATACGTATTTTAGGTGACTGGAAATGTAATGACAGGTTTTTCTCCAGGTGGAAACAAAATGCTCTCCAAGCCTAGATCATTTTGTTTCTCAGCTTGCTGAAAAAACTCAGAATAAATTCATTTTGGTTTGACCTCTCGGTGCTTCTGTGCTCTGCAAACCAACAAATCAGTGCACAGCAGAGGACATGTACCCGAACCACGCGACCCTTGGAGGGGCTCGTCTGGCCCCGGGACCCCAAGACCATTATTCATGTGTGCCGGGTCACAGCCCATATGATGCTGCCGAACCCCAAACCCCCCCGCGCTGCCTCTGCTCAGCCCCACTGCACGCTGCGGATCGTTGCTCTTTCCTCCGGGTTTTTTTTAAGGTGGAGGGATGCGAGAGGCAGAGAGGGAAGGGACGAGATAATGATCCAGATCTGCTCCTGCAAACTAGCCATCAATTTGCCACAGAGCCCATTAAGAGAGGGCAAATGCAACTCAGGAACACAGGTAAGTCACTCGCTAACAAGATCCTCCCAGGCCTTTTAGCACGTTCCTGGTCACAGATATTTCAGCTCCCGCAGCCCCAGCTGTAATTAAGTCTGGGCTGGGAGGCAGGAGACGCTGCGGCAGCCAAGGGGGGATTGGGTAGGTTTGCAGGCAGAGCACGCGGGGCTGGCGAGCAGCGGTGTCCCTAGGGCAGGGGCTGGGGTGGGGGCTGCAGCCCTGGCCCCCCGCGGGGCGCAGGGGCTGGTGCCTCCCTCGGAGGGCGAGCGCTGCTCCCCTGCATCTCCGGCAACTTGGGCTTGTAATGGAGCGAGAGGGAAACCAAGGGGCTGAAGGGACAGTTCAGTGAGCAGGAGTGACTAGAGCAGAGGGAACAAAGAGATGGAGGAATTAGAGGGGGAAAGAGCCCCGTGGGGGTACGGGGGCACTTTGTCCAGAGGTAGAAAGCGAAGGCAGGATAACCATCACCTCTGCACCAACGTGGTCCCTTGGACTCCCCTAAGGAGCCACTTCCCTGGGCTCAAACCTGCTTCAGATGACTCCAGTGACTTCAGGGACATCACCCCGGGCACAAGCTTGGGAAGAAAAGACACCAGTCCCTCTCCCACCATCATAAACTGGGGCTGAATCCAATGACGATGGGCAGTGCTGGAGGAAGCGGACCCACTAAGGCACCCTTCCCCTCCCCTCACAGACCAGACCCCAAACCCCCTTTGCACGTGGCTTCACCATCACGTGCACAAGCTCACACAGCTCCCGCAAAGCCACAGACGCGGCTCCCTCCTGGGACAGGAGCAGAGACAGCCGCCAGTGCTCAGCTGGAATTCACACCACAGCTTCGCACCATGTTTGAAGAGGGTTTCACCACCCATAGCCACCGAGGCTCCTTTTCCTCGCTGGCACAGGGGATTGGCACCGGCACAAACAGGAGAAATTACAACCTCCTTCACAAACCCCGCTGCCCCACGCCCTGATCCCTGGCAGCTATTCCCATCCAGGCTGTCCGGCTGCAACGCAGGACACTGGTGTGCTTCCCCCTGGGGATTCCCCTCTGAATGCACGGGGGAGGCCAGTGGGGCAAGGAGAAGTGGGAGATGAAGGCAGGGATGCTGGCAGAGCCATGGGGCTGGGGTGACCCTCCCTGCGTGGCCCCACTGATGCTCCCCATTGCCGGCTAGAGAGGATTAGCCAGAGCTGGGGTGACTGGGATGGAAACGGGATGGGTTGATGGTCTACCCATGGGGGAGCTGCCATTGTGTGCCTGTGCACGTGCAAGGCAGAAGGGTGGTTAAGCCTCATGCAGCTACTCACACCCTCCTGGGGTTTGATGAACCATCTGTAGGCACCCAGAGGTCAAGCTTGCTCTTGCTTTGGGCTTTGCAGGGTCTCTGCCACGGTCACACTGAGCTGGCAGCCCCAGAGAGAAGATCTGGAAGTCGAGCTCAAGCTGACCCCAGCCCATGGGCTGTCCTCTGCCGTCATCGGCAGCACATCTTGCGAGTAGGAAAGGTGGGACTGGAATAAGAGACAGCACATGGATTAGCCCCTGGAGAGGGAACAGTGGCACCCATGCCTGGAGGCAGGTTTGTATGGCTTGAGTGGTGGGGTTTGGGGAGCATCATGGATGCATCCTCCGTGTCAGGTCCAAGGTGATGCAGACGTGGGATATTTGTGTTTTGTCTGCTGCTGGCCCTGTTGTTCACTGTTACCAGTGATTTGTCATGTTCTGCTGACAAGTCGTCGGGGACTCGTGACATAATGTGACACCTATTAGCATGAGGAGAAATTCTGGTGATGAAAGTGTCTCTTTTCCACTGTGGAGACCTTTCCTCTGTTGCTCACCCTGCTTTACAGGGCACCAGGGTCTCCCCACTCCCTCCCAAGGGACAGCCACACCTGGGGGGAGGATGAACCACATGGGGGTCCCCATAAGCACAGTGTGAAGGTGCCCCAAGTTCGTACCTGAGCCTGTTCTCTGGGCCAGGAGCCGTTCCAGCCCTGCGGCTGACGGTCTGCCCTGCCACCGCTCCCTGGGGACGTGCAGACGTCCAGAAACCAGGAGGAAACACCCTCCGGGCACCCCCAGCCCCCTCCTTGGAGGGGGGCTCAGGGACACACAGAGTCTCTGTACGCCGGTACCCAAATCGCTGCACAAGCCATTGGGAACTGTTTGGTCCCTCCAGACCCTGCCAGCCCTCAGGACACCATCACCAGAGCCCCTTTGGTTTCCACACACCAGCACGTCTGAAATAACAGCAGGAATCCAACGACACCAAAATCGAGGCAATTCCTATCTCAAAGCAATTAACATCCTTTCCCCTCGCTGACATCACCGCTCAGGTTAACACATGCACCACTTCCCCTATCTCTCCTCGGGATTACCTCATCGGCGAGGACCCGGAGAGCCTCCCTCTCCCAATACCTGCACTGGTGTGTGAGCTGCAGGTTTGCAGCCGAGGAAGGATTGCTCAGATGCGGTTCCACCAGCACACCCAGCTCTCCCGACCACGCCGGCACTCCGTGCTGTTTCCTTACAGGATTCAGGGATATTCAGCAAGGCACAAGCACTAACAAATCTGCTCTTCACCCTTCAGCTCACACTTATCAGAACAAAAAACACACTTCTGCGCCAGGCAGAGTGTTCCTTTGCCTGCAATCAGGGGCTGATGCACGGATTTTACACCTTACAAGCAATGCAAAACTGTTTGCACGCACACGGATGTACCCAGTCCTACACAAACACCCCCGCTTCACGTGTGTGGTACCTGAGTAAAACAGAAAACTTATCATACATGTACATGAACTTATATTCACACACAGGAATTCACACTCATATTCATACTCATACAAGTGCAGACTTCAGACTGAAATCCAACAGTTAAAGAGCTTACGTGTAATTTAGCTGTTAAGCACGGTAACGTGTTGCATGTAATTGTGTATCAACATGAGTAATGTGAATACATGTGAACATATATACACACACCTTCCCAAACATTCATATATTGATGAATTTTGACTATTTGGTGATTATTCTCACCTAAAACAAAGAGAATTTAAATTTTTTCAGCTAATTGCATATATATCGACAAGAATACAACCAATACAAGCAAATGCCACACGTTAGCTACACCACAGTGTGAACAGATGTAAATATATATATTCACACACACGTACACAAACACATTTTCAACATACACAATAAACAGATAAAGGACTAGAATTGCTTTGGGATGCCCATATGCAGGCGTTGCCCGCAGAGTGTGGGTCCCGGGGGGAGCCGTACAGGTACCGCATGCCCACGGGAGCGGGTGATGCCGGTGTCGGTGTGTGGTTTGCATGTGCTCATTACAACCGCCCATCGCACCCCGAGCGTGCAGCCTGTGCCCCCACTCCTCCTTGCTGCCTCGCGCTCTCACACACACAACTCCTCCGGGCAGGACTTCAAACAAAGAAAGAAAGAGAAAAATGCTATCTTACTTTTTTTTCCTCCTTTTTTTTCCTCCTCTCTCCTCCCCGCCGCCTCGATCACGGGACTTCAGCGGGACTGCAGTTCTTTGGTGGAGATTATGAAAAGCAACTTCACAAGCCGCCGAGCGCTGCACCCAGCCGTGCGGAGGGGAAGGAGAGCTTTGCCAGCAGAGAAGAGAAGGAACAAAAGCCCGGCGATGCCAGAGCGGTGCTGAATAGGTGTCTTCCTAATTGTACGGGGATTGTGTGGCCGTGTGTGGTTGCGGGGCGGGAGGAGGCGGGTGGAAGGGGCGATGGGAAGAGGCCTCCCTCCCACGCCGGCTGGGGACGGCCGCCCGCAACCCCAATCTGAGGTTAGTGCATAAATTATCTCCCGTCTCTCGCGCTCTCCCCATTGGGTCGCGGAGCCGCACGCACGTCTGCATCCCCGCTGCTCCGCTCCGCCGACAGCTTCCCGTTCCCCGCACAGCCCACCGCGGATGCCCGGTACCCACGGGGGCTTCCCCGCACAGCCCACCGCGGATGCCCGGTACCCCCGCGTGCCCCCTGCCCAGCACAGGGATGCCAGCTCTCCCCATCTCGCCTCTCTCCTGCTTTCTCCCTTTCCGCTTTGTCTTCGGCCCCGTCTCCCAGCCAGGCAGACACAAAAGAGGTTTTGACCTGGGAGGAGAAATACCCGTTTCCAGAAAAAAAAAACCACCCGAGTGCTCCGGTGTGTGCTTTCAGCAGGCAGGGAAATTAAAAATATCTGGTACAGCTCGAAATCGGAGGCAGCATTCCTTCCCTAATGAGTGTAATTAGCAGAGTGAGGATGGAAGCGTGTTTCCCCGGCTGTTCCCTGCATCCTTCCGTGTCTCGGAGCGCCAGCCTGCCTCTGCTCTTCCACAGGCTTTTGGGAAACGGCGTTTTTCCACTCCCAGGAGCTGCGGGGCAGGAGCTGTGCTTGGATGCAGCTATCGACATGCACTTCAGCTGCCTTAAGCTCTCCCTCCACCTCAGTCTCAAAACAGAGGGGTTCAGACAGGATTAAATCCCCAAACACACATCCCGAGTCCTCTGGGGCTTGCAGAAGCAAAGACAAGTCAGATTTGGGACCTTTTTTTTTTCCCCCTGCTCATTGCTATCCAGCCACTTTAGCTCTCATAAATCCCGAGCTGTCAGTGTAACAACGGGTGATTCAGTGGGGATTTAGCCAGGCTTCAGACCCGTGCAGCGAGGCAGATCCTCCTCCCGCGGCAGCGCCCGGCTGAACATGAGCACGGCATTACCTCACCCCGCGCCAGGTCCCCTCGTGCCGGGACGCAGGGCGTTGGGCTGCTCTCCCGTGGGGAGCCAGGAGGTCCCTTGAGGGGGCAAGGACCCTCTCCGCTCTCTGCCTTGGGGGTAGCCCCCTCAGCAACCCCAAATTTTGCCCAGGATTAGTCTAACCATCAGTTTTGGCTGCACCGGTCTAGGTGAGAGCAGCGAGCGCCTGCGATGGGATGAGGATGCAGCAGGGTCCACTCCGTGCATCCTTCTCCCGAACAGGGAAGGGGCAGCAGATGAAGCCCCATGGGAGGGCAGCACTTTGGGAGACATGTTGGGTGGCTCATTAACTGATGGGCCTAATGACCTGCTCAGCCACATTGTCTGCACAAGGCAGAGGAGGAGCAGGAGCATCTGGACAGGGCGACACGTTGGATCTGGGCACGGGGCTGCCCGAGCAGGCGGTCCAGCCATGCCGCCGGGCTGCGGCAGGCCAGGAGTGGCTGGGGAGGGCTGCGCCGTCTCTCAGCATCTGCTCGGCTCTGACATTGTGCTCACTTGGGCTTTTTTTTAATTGTCTTGATGTCCCTCATTTGCATAATCCCCATAATGCAGCGCAGCAGGACTTTTGCTCTGAGCTAATAAATAGATGACAAAAATAAATGTGTCATGTAAGATTTGCTTCCATTTCTTTCCTTTGTGAACGAGCTATCACCAAGAAATGATGCTCGCGGGGCTGATCTCACAGGAGCTGTCAGCCTGGCCTGCCGTAAGCAGCGATGTTCGCTCTGCCCGTGGTAGGCAACTTTGCCAGATGTTAGGCTGAAGGGAGCAGGAGGAAACAGTGGCTGCGAAACGTGAGGGATGTGCTCCTCGCTGCCTGGGGTTTGCCCCACATCGGCCCTCGGGCTGGTGAAGCGGCGATGGAAGGACTGCAGACCACAAAAAGGTTCACCGTTGTATTCGTAGCGTGTTTCCATCCAGTAACAGCCAGGCAGGTACCCGGGGTGCCTTATTTTTAGATGTTTCTTCAAAGTTATGTAGCACTGTGGTTTCCTCTCCTCCCTAACGCCGCAGCCAGCTCTCCATTCATGGTGGAGTTGCACCATTTATGAAATTAGTTCCCTTAGCTGAGAAAAAGAGTAATTGCTCTGCTGTGAATATCCAAGGGGACTCATGAGGCTGGAGAGGTGCCACACATTTGCTACAGGACGATTTCCACCTTGGTTTTACAAGAGTTTATTTATCACCTCAAGGAACTTGGCTGGATGGTGCATGGGGCATCGATGGGAATGCCAGAGATCCCACCCCAAAACAGCCTTAACAGGCTCAAAGTTCTAAAACAGAGGCTGAAGGCAATCACTGGGGCTCTGCATCCCTGGAAATCTTCGCTCCAAGGCTGGAGGTTTTCCTAGGCTGGAGCTCAGCTGGAAGCGAGGGAGCCGCTGGGCATCACCCCTGCATCAGATCAGAGCAGAGGATTCCTTCAGAACATCAGGTCTGTGAAGCGATGGGGTTTGGATCTGATGGAAGACAGCAATGACACTCGTTAGGTTTCTGAAGATGTAGTAGAGATGGTTACTTTGCAGAGGGTGCTGGCAGCTCTGGAGATCACATCTCGTGCATTACAGCAGTTGGTATTTTTTTCCTTCCCGCAGCCCTGTGATTCTGGAGGATTCTCAGCTCTTACATAAAAATGCTTTAGCATTTCCAGCTGTGGTGTTTGTTGAGAAAAGCCTCAAAACATGAATCCTAAAGGGTAGAAGCTACAAGAGAAATAAATACCTGATAATATATGAGCTTTCTTTTTTTTTTCTTTAAAACCCCGACCAATTTTAAATCATTTTTATGACTCTACATAACTGCCTTCTGGCATGTGAATGCTCGAGCCTGGTGTTACCATAAAGATGGATTCACAACTGCTGGTCAGGGGAGGAAAAAGCACTGCCTGCGGTTTCCAAAACGCTCAGATCAGGCTGTGAAAGGAGCTCATCAACCTCATAGAGCTGCACTTAACTGACATGTAACAGGTCCTGGGATGAGGCTTTCGGGGCTGCTGGGCTGCCTCATCCATGGCAGCAGCCCCAAGGAGACACACGTGCAGCTGGGTGCTCATGGGGGAAGCGAAGGCAAAGGATAAAGAACAAGAGACGGGGAACAAAAGCAGGGGAGGAGGGAGAGGTGAGCTGTGGTGTGATGCTGGATCATGACTCTGGCTGTGGTGAGCCCCAGCAGGAGAGCTTCCCACCACAGGCAGCCAAGATCTGCAACAAGTCCTCTCCCAGCTCGTCCCAGCAGTGAGGTCTGCACCCCAAATGGTCTGGACCAGGCTCAGCTGCCTCCCAGCATGAGCACCACGTCCACGTCCCAGTGCCCGCCGAGATGGTGGGGTGCTGGGACAAGGGAAAGCAGAGAGCCATAATGATGGAAGGAATTAAAAAACAGCGAGAGAGGTGGAAATTAGATGAGGTACAGGAGTGAGGTATGGAGCACCGCGGAGCATCCCTCCAGGATGCAGCAAATAATTTTCCCCTTCTCCAAAACACCGCGGCAAGGGGACGGGATCATCCGTCTTCATTACATCACCAGAATAGGCTCTGTCAGGTTACGCTGTAAAACTAATCAATATCTCCTGCGGCCTCGCTGGCCACAGCTCCCACCACGCCGGCAGGCAGCCGCGCAGCTGGGGCGGGCACTGGGTCATGCCAGCACACCAGGTTGTGTGCCGCACATGTGTGCTAGCACACCGGGCACGGCTCCCTGGGCAGCACGGGTCCCACAGTGCTGGGGGGAGGCAGAGACACACAATTATTACCACACACCGTCTACACATGCTTGATGATTTTTTAAATGAGTTCACACTCTTTCTTATCTGGTTGCCCAGGTATTTCATGGGAGACCCTCAGAGCAGACAAGACCCTGACCACCACATGGGTCTTTGGATTTTACTGGGGGATGCTGCAAACAACCTGTATCGGGGTCCCTCATTGGAGGTAACTGCCCAGCACCAGCCAGCCCGCACCAACTCATACTGGCCTTGTACCTGGCACGGCCCAGTCCATGCCCATGCTATGGACTGTTCCCGGAGCGAGAGTAGGGGCCAGGCGAGCTCCCTGCTCTGCACCGGAGAGCTTCACCCTGGCTATTTTCAAGGCAGATTTCAAAGCGGTCGCTCCCGCCCTGCGCCCGGGCTCCTACTGCAAGCAAAAGTCTCGCCCAAGACAAGACCCATCCATCTTACTCTCAGTCTGGCCGCGCGGCTAAAAATAAGCCAATAAAGTAGCAATCACCTTGAAGCAGCAGCCGCTCTATTAAAGCGGAGCAAGCTGCGGCACCTGCGCCCCGGCTCTGCGGCATGAGCGAGCCAGAACCCCGGGAGCCTCCACCTGCCCCGCTGCCGTGGTGGGAGCTGGCACGGCAGCACCCAGTGCTGCCCCACGGCCCCGCGCTCCTGCCAGGCCCCGGCTCCATCTCGCTGGGCTTCCCCTAGAGACGCTCCTCGCTGGCACAGCCACGGCAGCACATGCTGGCATAGGATGTGGGCAGATCTGCAGCTCTGGGAGGAGGAGAGGGGCTTATTGCAGCAGCCGAGTGGCAGCGATTGCTTCGCACCTCTCCCCTGTCCCAGCAGCTCTCGTGGCCCAAGTTGCCCATTGGGGCTCCTCCACCCGTGCATGCCCTGCCTGTGGGAGCCCCCACTCCTTGGGGCTGCTCGTGTGCCTCTCCCCAGGCAGGTGTTGGCCGAGGGGCAGATCCATCCTGAGCTGCTGCGCTGGATGTTTGCATCAGTTTCTGTTGCGAACGCTCGTTTGTCATGTAGATCTCCTGGCATTTTTTTAAAGGGTAGATTAATTTAGGGGAGCTCTCAGATCCAATTTCCTCCGGCAATGGCTCTATTAGGCTGTGCACAGCGGAGATACAGGCTCCCGTCCTCCTGCTGCTACTGATGGAATTTGATTCCGCGCTGCCAAATCTGCAGGGCTGCGAACACATTCTCACTCTTGATTAATGTGAGTAATTTCTGCTTGAAAGAAGGTTGAAATGAGCAGCCAAGGGGAAGCGAACGGTGAGGCTTCCCCCCCAGCACCCCTCCTCCTCCCCCGGCCCTCGCTGCTGTTCGCGTTTTCCCAGCCCTGGCACATAAACACAATCGCTGGCCCCGGTTCAAGCGCAGCAGAAGGTGCGGGAGGCGGGGGGCGCAGCGGGGGGCGGCTGTGCCGGGGCTCGTGGCACGGTCAGGGACAGCGACGGGGCGGGCTGGCGGCCCCGCCCGGCGGGGGCGGATCGCCCCTCACCGCCGGACCCTGCGGGGCGGGACCCCGGGACGGGGGTCGGTGCTGCCCCGGCCGCGCTCACCCGCCCCGCGGGCCCGGGGCGCAGCGGCGGGGGGGGCGCGGGGGCTGCATGCGGGGTGCGCGCGGGGAGGGGGCTGCGCGCGCGGGGCGGCGCGTGAGTCCAGACGTGAGGGAAAAGGCGGGCTCGGCCGTGAGGGGCCGGTGGGCGGGAAGGTGAGGGGAAAGGGGGGGGTCCCAGCTGGAGGCAGGGGGTCCTCCTCCCTGTTCCCCCCGCAAGGCGTTCGCCCCACCTGCTTTTCAGATCATCTGGGGCAGGTGTGGGGACCTGAGGCGCCTGCACCCCTCTCTGCGTGGTTTTAGAGGGGGAGAAACAGTTGCCCCACACTGACATGGTGAGTCCCTCCTGCCTCAGCGTCCCTGCGGCGCCTACCACACAAAAACCCGCCCCGCACTCAGGGTCTTTGTAGGACACCATTGTAGCACTGGTAATAATGGGAGTTTTTCCCCAGTGAAACCCCGTCCCCTACGTACTCTCCCCCTCAGGAGCAGCGGTGGCTTTGCATCTTCTTTTCAATTTATTTTTATAAGGAAGGAGGGAGAGAGTCACATCCTAATCTGGCAAAATGTCAGGGAGTGATTCAGAGAAGAGGCGAGCAGCAGAGAGAGGCAGCCCACACAGGAGAGTTGTTTCTGATTTCCAAATGTCAGCATGTCCTTTAATTAAATGCTGATTAACAGGGGACGTGCTCCCTTGCGCTGGAACCGGGGCTGCTGCTGGTAACATCGCACTCTGCAGAGAGCCCCGGCGATGCCGCCGGCCCGCTCGTACCCACGGGATGAGCTGCCCGGTGTGAGAGCTGGCCCTGCCTGAGCACGGCGGCTTTGCCCCACGGTTTGCACCACACTGAGGGCACCAAAAGGTGCTGGTTCAGCTGCTGCACGGCTCGGTCGTGGCAGGCAAGCCTCTTGCACCCCAGGTCCCCACTGTCTTTAGCCTCTGAGCTGGCATTGCGCCTGTGATTTTTTTGTCTCCAAGTGGAAGTTGCATTGGATCTAGTTTAGTGAAACTGGATGCAAACCCTGATGTGGATGCTCTTACTTCAGTTTGAGCAGCTCTTTTCTTCCTCAGCTTCTGTCTGTTCTCTGTACACTTAAGCTAGGCTGCAAAAATGTTATTGCATTTGGGATCTCTGAAAACAACTTATGTCCCTCATAACGTCCCTAAACATTATCAGTTACACTGCTTCTCTTTGTCCTCTCAAGCATGCCTTGTCTTTGAAGTCAGCGGGAGGGTTATCCTTGAGGCTAGGAAGGCTGGGCTGTGCTCAGGGCTGTGTCTGCCCTGGGGGGGTGGCAAACCCTCACTGACCCTGGCAGTGGAGAGCAGCACCATACGGAGATAGCCAGACTGGAAGGTGGCCAGCTGCTTCAGTCCTGGCTGCCACCCAGCTGCCTCTGCCTGATGTTGTCCCAAGGCATCGGGGCTGATTCGCTCCCGTGGTGCAGGGAGGTGGCACTTGGGATGGAGCAGGGAAGTCCGGGCAGCACTGTGCCTCGCTGCCTGCTCCCACAGCCAGTCCTGGCCTGGGGAGCTTTGTGTAGGACCCTCCTGGTGACCTTCACTATGTGCCCTGGGATGGGTGGTTGCCCAAGCCCAGCTCTGCTCTGTCCTTCGGGATGGTTCAGGCTGTCCCAGCTGCAGCTTTTGTTCTGGGCATTGTAGGCTTGGGACAGCCCCGCCCCAGCAGCAGCAGGTTTATCAAGACAAAAGGGGTATGAATGTTCTGCTCTGCACCCCATGCATCTGGCTGACCAGAAAAGTGTTCCTGAGCGTACAAAAGCTCTCTAGACTGCACAGAAACTTTTACCTTGGGCAGCCTCCTTCAGAGAGCCGTGTCCCACTGCGTGCATAGAGCCACTCGCACAAGCAAAGCCTGCCAAGGAGGTTACAGGGCTGAAGTCACATGCCAGACAAGGCTAAATCTGAAGAAATAGTCTATAATTAAAATCACGCTTTTCAGTGCCAGAGCTGAGAGAAAAAGCGTTTCACACTTATCTTCCAGTCTCCACAGCTGCGACTGCACTGCACATCCCTCCCAGCGCCTGTGGAAAGTCTTTCCTCCCTCACCTCCCAGCAGTCGGCGGGGCCAGAGGCGTGGGCTTGGGTGGCCAGTGGCTCTGGGTGCCACGTTTCCCCCAGCCCCATGCAATGTGCAGCTCGCAGCAACAAGTGTTTGCTCTCTGGACTCCCACAGCGACGCTGCCTATTCCCAAGCGCCACCTGACGGCATCATCTCCAGAAAGGGTTCGTTAGACAATATTTATACTGGCACAGCCACAGGAACCAGCTCCGGCACCGGGGAGGGCGGAAAAGGACAATAGGGCCACTGGCTGAGAGCAGCCCTGGTCTCAGCAGCCTGCCCCATGCCCGTCCCCAGGATGGGGCAGACCAAAGCTGAGTTCAGTGAATGCACGTGCTGGCTGCTCTCTTCTTCTCAAGACCACAAAAGTTTTTCCACACTACCCAGCAGCCAGGCAGATCCTGCTAGCCCTGGCTGGGAGATCCCCACAACTCCCTCCCTTTTTAATTCTCCTTGACATGCCTGAGAAAACAGCTCTGTGTTTATAAACGTGAGACCAAATCACACAGAAATCCCGGGGGCAGCAAGCCCGGAACACCTCCCACACAGCAATGGGAGAGAAGTCACTTGCTATTACCGCCAGACAAGGGGTTTTGCCACCCTGGTGCCATCTCCACCGCCCCCGTCTCCCCAGAGAGGTGCCACCCAGGCATTCGTCTGCAATAGCCAAGCAGCAGGTCGGATACCCTCCCAGCCCAAAGGAGAGGGTCTCCCCCGACACAGCCTGAGGTTAGCAAACAACAGCCCTGGCTTGCACGACCAGCAATAGTGCATCGAAGGGGCATCCTTCAGCCAGGCCTCTCTTCCTCCCCTCTCCCCAAACTGGTGCCAGTTCAGGGCAGGGGCCTGAGGCGAGATGAAGGCAGCGCTGGCTCAGGGTCCTCTTTGAGCATAAAGCCCTGGGAAGGGGGAGCCTAACTCTGCCGATGTCCCTGCTTCACTGCCTCCCCCCTCCCCTTCCCTCCACCCCCCTGGGAGCACCGGGCGCCTGACACTTGTCGGGGGAAAGGCACCCGTTTGGGTGAGCATCCCGAGCGCCCGCGTGCTGAGCAGGGCAGTGCCTGGCTCCCCAAGGACGGTTCTTACCAGCTGGGATCCCTGCTCAGCGTCTGGCACGAGCCAACCTGCCAGTGCCCCAGGTCCAGAGCCCATCAACCCCGCGGGTACCACCCGCTCTCTCCTGCCGCTCTCCCCAGGTCTCGCTTTGCCTCCGCTCCCGACTTCGGCACACGTGGGAACACTAAAGACACCCAACATTAAGGCACCCAGAAGGAGAGACTGCAGCACAGTGTCTTGTGCTGGGAGGGGACGCAGCGGGAGGGGAGGTGGCGGTGGTGGGAAGGGGAGATGAATCATTTCGAGGAAGGCAGATTTCCATATTCCCCCTGCTGGAAAATTAAAGTCTGCTCCGAGTTTGCATCCCAAATGTGATTGCTTTCGGATCCCTGCCTTGGAAGGCACGTACCTCTCTCAGCAGCCGGCCCTGCCGGGATCAGTGTCCATGCTGTCTACCTGTCAGCAGGCTCTTCCTTCTGTTCACGCTGAGCATCATATTTTCTTTGAACAACGAGGTAGTTAAAAGCTGCAACTTAAGGAGTCAAGGGGGGGTGGAGGTGGACGGACTCACTGAGCATGAAAAGCAGCTATTGGCTCTGCCTCTCCGGCTGCTCTGCCACTGGGTTGGGCTGAACATGTGTCATCCTTCCCCTCCGTTCCCCTTATTTCCCCATCACTGTCCTTCCCCGCTCGGTGCCGGGAAGGCGGGGGACGGAGGCGAGTTATCGCTGGGTTATGAGTCCCCCCCGTGGCACCACATAGCACCTGCCCCCCCGGGGCCGCTCGGGCAGATGCAAACGCTGCTCGAGACGCCCCTCTCCCTCCCCGTGCCGCGCGGCATATGGTGCGTGATTTTTAATTTCCTCGGGACGGCGGCTCGTATGGCAACTGGCAGGTTTCTCACCGCGCTTTAGCAGGCCTTTGATTAACCCCCGGGAGATCCTTACGTGCCAACTGTCCGTATGGGCTGAACAAAGCACTTCCCGATTCCACCGCTCCCGACTTCCTCCTCATTAACGGGGAGCTCTTCGTTTGAGCCCCAGCCAGGACAGCCAGATCAGCGTCCTGGCTTTAATCCTGCCTCTCCCCACGTTATGGCAGGTGAGATGTGTTGCTGGGAAGAGGAACCCAGCTATAATCCTCTTTAAAACCCCGCCTGTTACTTGTCAGCCCCGTGCAGGACGGATCTTGCCAAGGGAAATAGCTGAACTTTTAAATCAGTGACAACGCGAGAATCCAGCCTTTCTGCAGGGCTGCTCTCTCAGGCTCTCTGCAAACACAGGCAGAGTCGCTGAGTTTCACTTGGGTCCTGCTGGGAAAGCTTCCTCTGCAGCCCAAGCCACTTTCCTTGCGAAATCTGAGGTCCTTAATAACATGAGAAACTAGTCCACCCCTTTGAAAAATCCCTGCGTGATTCTAAGGAGCCGCAGTGTGTCTCTTGGGTAGCAGACGCCGTTTCCAACAACATATATTGTGCTTGCAGATCAGCCGCGGGTTTGTTCACTCTTCTGCATTAATCACTGATTCCTCCTGGGAAGAGCTTTCACTCTGCAGACTGTTCAAACTGACGCTGGGTTGGAGATTGTGTGTTGGAGCACAAATGGACAACGAGCAGCGTGGTTGTCTCTCCTGCTGAAAGGTTTCTAATACGTGCAGCGTTGGCTGTGACAGCAGGAATGTCACTGCTTTAACTCCATCTCGTATCAGCAAGACCCTACCGCTTCTGCGTGTGGTCCTCGGTGCAGAGGCAGCACAGAGAGCAGGGAGCCCCTCGCCCGGTGGGTTGGGGTCGATGAATGATTGTGGAGAAGCGGCTGCTGCCTCGGCGAGGATGTGAGTGCGCTTCCCACCTCTAATCCAGCTCTGCCGTCTTGCTGCAGCATCGCCAGGGCACTCTGGTCCTCTCGCTGGCATTAGAATGAGCAATCACGTTGTGTTTTGCACATAAGGAGCATGGCAAATGGATTTGCCATCTTCATGGGCTTTGTTTTTTAACAAGAGCAAAAACTACTAAAAATGTAATCACTTTGCGCTGCTGCTGTTACAAAACAAAGCTGAGTGTAGCTCATACCTAGCAAACACTCAGTCATTCACCTTTGTTCAGGCAGAGAGATCATTAGGACAGCAGATGCCATCAGGGAAATCCTTCTGTTTGTTTTGTTCTTCAGTAGACCCCAAGCTTGCAAGAGCACCCCATTAGCTGTGTGGGAACTAAGGACTTTGTTGTTTGTTTGATGCACAGGATGAAGATTATGGCAGCACCTCCGAACCTGGGACACTGCTTCCTGGAGCTAAAAGACCTTGGTGCCCTGGCAAACCTCCACGAACAGGTAAAGCTGCTGACAAACAGGCATTTCTGATGCTGCTTGTGAGGGGCAGATCACATTAGCACAGCACTTGGATGAGCAGTGTGGTGAGTTCCTGCAAAACTGCAGTGTAGTGCAAGAAATCTGGGACTTACACGATCCATAATGTGTTCAGGCTGTTTGCTGCTGGACAGGCACGGACCAGCAACGCATCCCTCGCTGCAGGAGTTTTACAGCCCTGCAAGCTAGAGGAGAGTTGCAGCTCAGCTGCAGTTAATGATGAGAAAACTGTTTGTAAAAGAGTGATTACATCCTCCAAAATACACATATTGAGTTGGGTTTCTATGGCGCTTGCTGAGCCCCACAGAGAGCAGAAATGAGGGATAGTTGTCCATCCTTGGGGATATTTCAGAGAGGTACAGCTGCCCTAAACCACAGTATTCTTACAAAGCCCCACCTGGTACCTGTAGTAGTGTGTGGGGGAAAGCGCTGCCAGGTTTTTAAGTGTTTTTCCATAATCCACCCGCTAGCGGGCAGCAGGATGAGAGGCTGTTGATGTGAGAAATGAGATGTCGCTTGAGAATTGCAAGAGAGGGATCGTTTGTCTTAAAAACATTTAGTGTGAAGTGTAACAGTTGTGGCCCAGAACAAAACTGCAGATGTTTTACCCTGATCCTGTGCAATAACCAGCCAAATCCTCCGTGTCCTAACGGGAAATCTGCATGCAGCCTGATGGTTTTTTCCTGGAGCATTAAAGCCCAGGCACCTCCCGCAGTGGAACAGAAGTGACTCGCCCAGCATTTCAGGCAGTGTTGGTGGCAGAAGAGGGATGGGGACCCACACAGGGTGTGATCCCCCCTCCCCACAGCGTTTCCCATGGGCCAGGGAAGATTGCATGGTGAAGCCCTGAATGTCGCAAGGTGCCTGGTGCTTACCACTGTGTGCTTGAGGCTTTTCCACTCCTTCCCCACCCCACCTGCCTGTACAGGCAGATTTCGAAGGGGAATCAGGAGTGGCGATGCTGTCCCCTGGCAGAACGGGTTGCGCAGCTCCGGCGCCCCAGGTTGAGCTTTTGCAAGCACTCGTGTGCCTGTGTGTGTGCGTACGTGGGCTGGGAGGATGGTGTTTGGAGAGACCGTGGGCTGCTTTACCTCCTCCTCAGCCCTGCAGCAGCAGGGCAGCCCTGGAGAAGTCCATGCCTGTCCCATGGGATGCACCAGTGCTGGTCCCTGCTTGCTGGGAAGCCCGGGCTCTGCTGCCTGCTCCCTGGCTGGTGTGTGCAGCGCTGGCAGGGTGGTCTGCGCTGCCGGCAGCACCCAGGCAGTGCCAGGGCTGAGCAGAGGTGCTGGGTACCCCAGTTCAGCCTGGATGAAGGCAGTGGAACGAGCAGAAAGGGTGGCATGGCCTTCTTTCTGTCTGTCTCAGCTGGGTTGCACGGGCGCAGCCTGGCATTTCCCAGCCAGACAGTTCTCCGGAGGGCCACGAGGTGGGAGCATTTTCCAAAAACTTCTGCGATGCTCTCGGGTGTGGGTCAGCCTGCCTCTGACTTGAGCAGGGGGGACAGGGCGGCCCAGGAGCTGAGGGGTGGCTGTGTCGTGGAGAAAAGAGCTGAGAAGGGATCACACAGGGGCACGGGTCACAAGGGTAAAAGCTCCTTCTCCAGGAAAAGGCTCCTGCCACTATCCGTGATGTTAGCTGCTCGCTACCGTGAGGAAAATGTCTGGTATTCTGCACCTCAGAGGCAGAAATGCAGGAGCACACACTGCAGGGGGGCCACGCACCATGCTCTGGACCCCCCAGGCTTGCTCCACGCAGATGGCCTGCCTGGTGGTCATTTTTGTGTAAGTTCTGGACCCTGAGCCCAGACATCCTGGAGAGATGACCAGGTTCCTCTTTTTCCTCCTCTAAACAGAACTCCTGGACACTTGGATTTGTGGCAGCTCTGTGCAGCCCACTCCCTAACCCCCTTCACAGGAGGGCCAACACATATATCCACATGCCTGTGTGTCTGCCGCCCCTTGCACCACGTCCTGCTGCTCAGAGCCAGCAAGCCCAACCAGTAGCCCCAGGGCTGCGAGCCCGGCAGGACCTGCCTCGGCCTGCCTGGGAGGACCAGTGCTTCCCTGTGGGCTTGGCAGTGGCCGGGTAACACAGCCAGGAGCAGGGCTTGCCGCTTGGCGTGGCGCCACGCTCAGCCCTTGTTCATCATGCTTGACACGGGCTCGGGGTGCTGAGTCACGGCCGATCAGCTGTGCCTTATCCAGCCCCGTGAGCAGCTGCTCCATCCCGCACAGCCCTCCCGGCTGGGCAGGAATCACTGGCACGCTGCTGGACGCCGGGCACCAGCCTGCACAGAGGTTGTCTCAGCACATGGGAGACACTGGCTGGTGCTTTCCCAGCCAGGAGATCTCGGGTGCTGTCAGCCAGGGTCCAGCACAAAGCAGGTCAGGGACAGAGCCCCCGTAAATGTCATCCCTTATGGCCATCAGCATATGCAACACCACTGCACTTCCCTGCAAAACCTCTGTGTGTGTACTGAAAGCACACATTTCCCTGAAATATTTTATAAGTGAGGCACAGAGATGATAAAGAACTTAGCAGCAGTGAACCAGCACTGAGATTGGCCTCTGTTGTGGAGGGCTCCTGTTCAGTGCTATGCTCCACCACATGTTCCCGTTGACCTTGGGCAAGTCCCTTCACCTCTTCTCCACTTGTGACACTGGAGTTAGACATTTCCTTGTTAGCTGCGGGTGTGGAGGGGTTAAATATGGCAAAAACCAGGGAGGAGATCATATATACAGCCAGCTAAAGGAGTACTGCACTCCTTTGACAGATGATCCCACAGTCAGGAGCTGCTTGGCTTCCAGATGTTTGGGGGGGAGATTACAAGCAGCACCAGCTTCTAGGCAGGACCCACATTGCTTGGCTGGCCCTGCTCCACCCCCAGCTCCAGAGCAGAGAAGTAGTTTGGTCCAGCATCCCTGTATGTGACAGAATAAATGTGCAGGGTCCAGCTCGGTATGCAAAAATGCCTTGACATTTAGCCTTCCCTTGTGTTTGTTTAATAAGTAAACAGCTAAAAATAAGTTGGTTTTACCCAAGGGGCTTTTGAGTAGCACTAAACCAAGCGAGTGAAGGCTGTGTGCTGGGTAAGAGAACCGGTATTTTCCTCTCACTCTCAGTTCTGCATCAAAGTAGTTTTATGGACTTTATTTGTTCCTGACTTGAATCAGCACGAGCACAAGGAGAATCAGCCTCAGCATCTGCAAATGCAGACCTCTTCTGTGGTGCTAATTGATTTAATCTGTGAGACAACAACAAGAGAGCAGATTTATCCAGAACAGTCCTGCCTTAAACAGTCCTGGGAGCCCTGTGGTGATGCTGTGGATGGGATGCTGAGGTGAGGAGCCCTGGGTCCTGAGCGTGCTGTGCAGACACCAGGGATTCCGCTGTGCTGTGGAGGCTCAGCGCTCAGAAAACGAGACCAAGCAAGGGCAGGATCAGGTTCAGACCCGTGGAGCGTGCTGGGCTGCAGCCGCCCTGTCCACAGAGCGCTCAGCATCTGTCAGAATGAATCTGGAGCCTCTTCCAGCCAGAAGAAGTCAGCAGGAAAGTTTCTCTGCAGCCTGTCAGGGAAGATGATTTCAGGCTGTGTTCACAGCAGGTGTGCAGCATGTGAGCAGAAGAGGAGGCTCAACATGCCATTAGAGGCACTTACTGGCTGGGGAATTACAGCGCTAATGAATAGGTGCATTCAGCTAGGAAGAGGCTTGTGCTGTAGGTTCTCCCCAGAGACTGCCTTGCAGGGAGCTGCTGCCACCAGCCCACTCGTGGTTTTCTCCTGGGCAGATGCCTCAGCACCAGTTAAAGCAAGTTCTGGGCTGCACCCTGAAAGCCCTTCCCCGTCGCGGGGAGGCAGCCCACCTCCCCTCCCCTGCACGGCCTGGAGCAGGACCTGTGCTGTGCCTGCCCAGTGCTGTGCGCTATCCCTGGGATGCCCAGGGTTTTCCCTGGGGTGCAGGCTGTCCTGCAAAGCTTTGCCACCGAGTCTCACTTCCAGGAATTTCTCTCTGCCCATCATAATCTTTGCTGCCAATGCACGTGTGTTTGCTAGGAGGGGGCAAGGTCCTCGCCTGCCCTGCCTGCACCAGCCAGTTCTGTTTTTGCCAGGGGAGAAGCAGCACAGAGCAGCACGCAAATGTTTATTGTGGAGGCTGCCCTCCCAGCAGCCCCCAGCACCCATCTGGGAGTCTTTGGGGCATGTTGTTGCTGCAGCCCCCTGCCCCAGCAGCTCCCCTCTGGTCACAGGAGCTGTCATCCCCCTGACTCACCTAAGAGGGAAGGACTTGCTCACAGCAAGCAGCAGCTGTGTATGAGATCTTCCTCTTCGCAGCTAACTCTGCTGCCGTCTGCTCCAGTTCCCTAATTATCCCAGCAGGGGTGGGGGATGTCAGACTGGTTAGCAGGCAGTGTGGGGTGACCATCAGCTCCAGCGGCCCCGACAGACCCGTGTGGGCCGGAGCGGCTCCCAGACGCTGTGGGCTCGGCTGGCACAAGCACTGGCATATGCATGAAGGTGTGACTGCGCCCACTCCGCTCCCACCTAAGCCAAGCATCTTTCCTGGGCATATCCCTACCATTCCTGCCCTCGCAGGGATGCTTTGCTCCATGCCCCACCGTGCATGTGTCCCACACTGCAGTTCAAGCCCTTTCTTGGCTCTCTTTTTTGGAAATGTTCTCACATTTAGCATCCCTCTAACGCCCGCTGAAGTTTCTGCCTGCATCAATGTTTTGGGAAACCAAAGCTGGGTTGGATTCTTCATTTGGGCTGAAAATAGCTAACAGACTGTGAGGCAAGCAGCAAATCCTGGCTTAGCATCCTGAGGCTGTCATAGTCAGCAGTGAGGGAGTCCCTTTCTGGTGCCACCCAAGCTGTTCTTGCTGAATAGTGCCAGCCTGCTGCCATGGCTCCTCCCTTTCCATCCCTCCATCCATCCCTGTGGATAGAAGAGCCCTTATCATTCTCCAGCCAGAGCTCCTGCACTGCCTAAGACAAAGGATTGCATCCTGCTAACAGGGGTCTTACTGGTATGGGCCTGAAAACCCCTTCTGATGTTCTGTTCTTCCTCACTGGGTATTTCTTGTACAGCTGGTCTCGGTCCAAGCAGGGACTCCCACTTTCTGTTGGCAGGAAAGCACCAGACACTTTGCTGGTGTTTCTGGTGTACGATGGTGAAGAGAAGCACCTGGTCTGTTAGGTTTGCCCAGGCACATTCCCCTACAGTACTTTAACCCCGGTGCTCCTTGCTCCCAAGAGGAAGCCCTTGGTGCACTTACTCACCTCTTCCCAGCAGAGAGGACTGACTGTTCAGCCTCCAGCTCACCCCATGAGCTGCCCTGGAAAGGGGAAGCTTGTCAGTGACTCAGTGGGAGAGAGACGGATTGTTCTCTGAAAATATAACTTATCTCCTTCCCGCACTTGATTCACACAGGGTGATGAGGGACAAGGTCCGCTCACAGGAGCAAACTCCTTTGGGGACAGCGTTTGGTTACTTTTGAACGGCAGCACTGGCGCCTGGGCTCCTCTCTGCAGTGCTGAGATGCTTTACCCCTGTGAAGCAACTGCTAAACCCCCCTGGAAACCTTCAAGCAGAGCAGTCTTGCTCGGTTTCTCGAGGTCCCACGGCTGGGTGAAGATCAGTGTTGTTAGGGGTGTCAGCCCTGGTTCTGTGTGCCAGCCTTACCTTCTCACTCTGCTGTGTAACAGGGAGGAGAGTGCACGCAGCCCTAAGTGAAATGCCAAAACCAAAGGCCAAACTCACCTTCCAGTGATACCACTGGCAGGGCAAGGGATGCTTTTGTTCCAGAGCTACTTGCTGGGGGAGAAGCTTTGGTATCTGTCATACTCTGTGCATTTTTCTGGCTTTGCCCATTGTGCTGCTGGAGTTTTGCACACTTACAGTAGGATCGTGGAGGAAATACTTTGTGCATAATTTTAACTTTTTTTATAATTTGGCATCTCCTGGTTGCTAAGTGCATGAATCTCTGGTGTGGATTGATGGATCTGTTGTTACTGTGATGTAAAATTAAGGGGAGTTGCTGCTGGATTCACCGGTTTGCAATTGGCCTGATGGTTGCCATGGTCAGCCGTGCTTTGGCCAACTGTACTTTGTGACGGTGACTTTATTTTGTGTTACACAGCACGCAGCATGTTGACTTACACAGTGATTTAGACTGAGTTTAGTTTCAGGGTGACTGGTGTTCACAGGGAGTCAGTTCTTTTGCGGGACAAGAGTAGATTGCAGTTCATCTGGGCTGAGTTAAGAATGTTGTTGGAGATCTGCAGTGGGACCTTGAGGAACTCCCTCAGCTCTGGCAGCAAGCACTAGTGTGTGTTCACGAGGATATCTGAGCTTCTCTCCATTTCTCCTGCTTCTCGGTTCACCTACCTGTAAAATGGGAATAAAATGGATATTCCTTTTGTCTTGCCCATTTACACTTTCAGAGTCAGTGGAGTTGCAGGTGCCCAACAGAGATGCAACTTGTGGGGGGTGCTGTTAAACAGGGGTGACCTACAGGCATCGCACCCCTTGTTAGCCCCGTGCACAGTCACAGGCCCACGCTGAGCTGTGTGACACAGCAGCAGCCACCCTCCCAATGACAGCAGTGGGTGCATTCAGCCCCTCCAGCGCCTTGTATGAGCAGATCCTGACATGCCAGGCTGCGTGGTTAAGCGTGGGGCCCATTTGCCAGTGTTCCTTGACTTAGCAGCCAGCCTTTCAACTAAAGGCCGTTTATTGTTTGTTTTTGTTGAATTTATTTGTTTGGTTTTGTTCGATTGTTGCTGAAATGCAGCGCTGGTCTCCGGGCAATGATTTCCACATGCCTGCATGTGCACAAGGGAGAACTGTCCAAGGGCAGGAGAGGCATTGAACACATTTTCTTTCCATGACTCGGTGTCTGCGTTACTATTGAATGTCAGGGCAGTGGGGAAGGGAACTGCTGCCTGGATGCAGTGACTGTAAAATATTCCCTGCAGACCTACACACAGCCGCTTGCCTTGGAGCAGCACACATGCATGTCCACGTGAGTTTAGTAGCGGAGAAAACATGCCTGGGAGCTGCTGGGGATCCGGAGGGGTCTGCAGCTCCGGCGCTGCTCTGTGTGGCAGGGGAATGAGGCCGGAGGAGCTGCAGGAAGAAAGCAGGTGAAACCCCCCTGGAGCTGACCTGCGTTTCCTCGAGAAGTCACAGACATTCATGTTGCTGCCATTTCACTAATGCTCCGGTCTAGGCTGTCAGGTTTAATATACTTCCTATATGAACTGGGATTGCCAGGACTCTTATGTGAGAGCGCTGGGTTGCAGACTGGAGCTCTGGACCTCTCTCTAGGGAGACAGTGATGCCCACTGGGTAGAGCACTGTTCAGAGGCCATATCTTTCTTAAATGGCTCTTACTGGGTCTGGTGCATCATTCCTTACTGCATTTGACATCTTCGTTCCATTCGGCTCCGTGCTAAGCCTACCCAAATGACTTCCACTTTGGATTCGTCTCCAGCCCCTCCAGCCTGGAGACCTTGTAGGTGAGCTCCTGCCTCTCTGCAGGGTGCTGCACAAGGCGCAGGCAGTGGGAGAGGTGGGCAGGGCTGCCCCCCAGTCTGGGGACGGGTATTAGATGGGGGCTAGCAGCTCACAGCGAAAATTATGTGTTCTTACACTGAAGGACGCTTCGCACGGCTGTACCAGCAGCCAGGCTGCTCCCTTCCACTTCTATGCATTTGGAGACTGCTATCGCTTCTGCTCAGCTTTTTGCCCTCGAGGCTAAACAGCCTGAACGGCCTCGGTCCCCTCCCAAGGCAGGTCTGCCAGCCCTCTGGCTGTCCCCACAGCCACCCCGGGAACTCTCCCTCCTCTCTCCCTCCCCGTGCTGGCGCCGGGGGCTGGATGGAGTGTCCCTGCTGGGGCCTCACCATGTGAGGGAGAAACAGGAGGATTTAATGTGTCTGGCTGGGAGCCACGCAGGGAGCACGCCTGGGGCAGGGCGCAGTTTTAGGAGACAGGCACTGCCTGGGCCCTCGCTCCACGTCAGTCCACACAGTGCTCCCGTAGCCCCATCCTCGGACGGGTTTGCACAGGGACAAGGGGTGCACAGTGGAGTCTCGCACCCTGTGCTCACCCTTGCGTCAGCCATGGGGCTGGGACTGCTCTCCCCACTGCCCCGAGGCTGTGCTGACCCCTCGGTATCCCGCAGTCCCTCTCTCACATCTCTGCAGTGGTGTTTGCTGACAAGGAAGGTTCTGGAGAGGAGCAGCCCTAGCAAACCCCTTGGGTCTGTGATTAAAATGCTGCTCAGGATGCTGCTGCCTTCCCTGCTGCTCCTGAAAATCCCCCCAGCCTGCATACCGCTTGCAGCCTGTGAAGGAGAGGTATCGTTTTCCCCTGGCTTAGCAAAGGAGCCCAGCTCAGCAGCTCTGGCTGGTGTGTTTCTGGGGGTGGCTTTTCAGGAGGGGTGAGGAGGGTGTGTGTTCTCCCGGTGTACAGCACAAACAGGATTGCTTCTACCTGGAGGAAGTCCCAGGACCGTGCCAATGGCATGAACAGCTCAGAGCCATCACAGCCCTGTTCGCTCACAGCACGCAGCCAGCTGTGCCCCTTTGGATAGAGGTAGACACAAGCACGCAAGTCTCTGTCAGCCCTGACTCTGCTCGCTGCAGCCTTCTCTCCTTCACGCCTCCCCCTTCCTTCCCCTCTCCAGCCAAATGCGCAGCTGGGCTGAGGTGCTGTTTGCAGGGAGGTGACAGCAGATGGGCCCGGGGTGAGGAAGCACAGCCTGGGTATCTTCAAAAGATGCAATTTATATCAAAAGGGAGAGCAGCCGTGGGCCACAGCCCAGCGCTCCCCTGGCTGCACCAGGCAAGGGACACCCTAGGAATTGCATAACTGGAGGAGGAAGGCAGTGATTTGCTGAGCAAAGTCTCCCCCAGCATGAGCTGAGGTGACCACAACCATGGACTGACTTACACAAAGTCTTGTAGTTTCCCAGCCAGACCCATTTTTTTATGAAATACGCCTAGCTACAATGAGCCCATTTTCACACCTGATTTCCCCTGGAACTCCAGGAGGCTGTGTGATTTCACTGTGACAATACAAAAGGGAATAAACCAACCCCAGGACCCAAAGTAATTTCAGACAAAAGCTCACAAAAAGCAAGCAGGCCTGCCTTGTGCTCAGCCAGTAAGTTGGCATGTTTGAAAAACGCCCCGCAGGCGCTGCCTGGCAAATGCACTGCTCAGGATCGCAGAGGCATCCGCGGGTGGGTGCCAAGTTCAACACCGGCAACCTCAGCCCATGTTGCCCTTCACAGAGCACACATTAAGGGACAGTTTGCTTTGGGCTGTTACTGGTGGAACAGACCCAGCCCCGTTACACAGTGTAGTCCCGTTAGTACCTCGTCAGTGTGCGAGGGAGCTGTGCTGTGTCCTTGTCCCACGTGCTGGTGAACATCCGTCACACCGTAGCGCAGCTCCTCTCCCACCCAGTGTTTGAACACGCGTGTCCAGGACTCCCTGCTGGCTGCAGCAGCTGGGTGCTCTACCTCTCCACATCCTCCGCCCAAAGCCATCCTTGCCCGGCTTTCAGCAATCCCTTCCTTGGCATGTTAATTATTGTAATTTATGTTTATAAGGAATGTTACGCACCAACAAGCAGCTTGTGTGACACAGCCACTGAGCTCATGTCTCTGTCTACTAATCACGACATTCTTTCCCCTTGCACGTTGCTCTTTCTCTTAGAGCTGGTTTCTCTGTCCATCTCAGTCTGGGGGCTTCCTCGCCCTGAGTAGCCATGGCTTTTTCTGGGGATCTCCTTTGTTTTCGCTTTTAAAATGGACTTCCAGTGCCAGGTGGTCTCATAGCTGTGGTATGGAGCATGTGGCTGCAGTTGTTATGCTGAGGGCTGCACTGTGCTGGGAATGTGCTCGAGACATCTAACCCCTCAGAGAGATCTCCCCTTAAAGTAGAGGAGATGGGTGAGGATGGAAATCAGAGGCATGCCAGAACCTGGCTGGACCACTGGGCTGGGGAAAACTGGCTGCCAGTTTCTGCAGCCAGTGGCATAAAGGGAGCATGACGGCTAACGTCACACGGAGCTGCCGCTGACTGTGCAGCCCGCATGACCAGGTACTCATTGACCAGGGGTTAGGGGAGGGCAGGCGTTCATGCGAGCTGAGAGCACATGGTGCCTCTGGGTCTCATCCTTTGCTGCTCCTCCCCAAGCCCTGCGGAGCAAGGGATGCAAATCCCCATGATGCAGGTGAGAAACGCGCTGCTGGCCCTGTGTCGTGGAGGACTGGGGCTGACCCCTGCTGCGAAGTCATCACGCCCCAGCTGGGGCAATGTCCCTCAAGCCTGAACTCCGTGTCTGCTCCTGGAGGGGCAGTTCCAGTTCAGAGCCCGTTCGCTCAGCCCTGGGTGCTCAGATGAGTCTTAGCTCACGTGCTCACTAGATGAGTTGACTGAAGTGCTGGTGTTGAAGGTTTTACCCCACTCACAGAGCAGACAAGTATTACTGAGGGCTTCAGGTCTTGGCTGGGTGTTGCCATGGGACAGGCTGAAGTGAACAAACAAAATGGATCCTGGTAAAACATCCCTTTCCTCCATGGGGGCTCAGCTTTTGTGCTTCTGCAGTGCCATTTGTGAACCACTTCCCTGTTCCTCAAAGTGTCTCCCAGCAAGCCTGATGGTTCTAATATAAGAAATGCGAGTCAGCAAGTCCTCTGAGACTCCCATGTTCAAAAAGGAAAAGGGAAAAAGGAGTTCTGTCAGCAGCAGAACTAAGGAAACCCAAATCTGTGTCTTCTGGACAGTCTTCCTTGTGGAATCTCAGATGTCTGGGAAGGAGAAGATCCTATATGCTTCCCTGTGACAGGATTTCCCCCCAGAGAGCTTGTTGCCCCTTTGCCCCTCCTGCTCACCAGCTCTTCTGTGTCCTCTGGGTTCCCGTTCCCCATACTCTGTGTAGATGGATTTTGTTCCTTCCCTGCCCAGGTGTCCTGCTGGCATCCCTCTGCTTTCCCCCGCCACGTTAAACCTCCTGCACATCCCCCAGATTTAGGCATAATACCCACTAATTACAAAAACTCTACTGACAGACAGGATGGTCTGTAGAGGGAAGGCGAGGATTAATATAGCTGGGGATATAAGAAATTAATTAGTTTCAGACAGACAATGTTGGCACCTCCAGTCAGCCTGATTTATTTCCATGGCTGGCCTATTTTTGGCAAACTGAGAACGTTTGGCTAAATATAAAACAATAAATAGCTGTAATGGACGGTGAAGCTGCTGCTAAATACATAACCCCACTGTGCCAGCGGCTGAAATGCCCAAGGCTGCCCAGGGGCCGCAGGCAGCCCGGGGTCCCTGTCGGGTCCCCATCTCAGGGGCTGCCCTCGCTCACACGCGTCTGCCAGGAGCCTGAAGGACGAGGAGGAAGAGCTACGGGAGGGAACTCCCCTGACTCGTGTGTGTGTGTGTGCGCGGCTCCCTGGCCCGCAGAGCAGCTCAGCTCCCCGCCCCGCAGCCCGAGCGGGGCCGGCTCCTGCCCGCAGCGCTCCTGGCCGCCCCCGGGCCGGCTGCGAGGGCAGCGGGGCCGAGCGGGCTCCTTATCCCGGGGCTGCGGCGGGGAGGAGCCAGCGCCGCACGGAGCGAAGCGCCGGCACCGCTCCGGCACCGCGCCGGGTCCCGCACCGCCTCCGCACCCGCACCGCCTCCGGCACCGCTCCAACCCCTTCCTCCGCCTGCGGCACCGCTCCGGTACCGCGCCGGGTCCCGCACCGGCTCCGCACCCCCATCAGTACCGGCTCCGGCACCGCTCCAACCCTTTCCTCCACCTCCGGCACCGCTCCGGCACCGCTCCCGACCTCCGGCACCGCTTCTGCTCCAGCGCCGGCAGCGGCCCCGGTGCGGCCCCGCTCCCGCCCGGCCCCGGTGCGGCCCCGCTCCCCGCAGCACCGCCCCTGCTCGTCCCCGGGACCCGGCCTGGCGGCGGCAGGAAGGAGGAAGGAGAGAGACCGACCTGCGGCCGGTGAGTGCTGGGGTGAGCACCGGGGCGGGCTGGGGACCCCCTGCCCGCCCCTGCCGTGGCCCCGCCGGCCGGGCAGCGCTTGTTCGGGGACTGTCGCTGCCTTTGGGACTGTTTGGGGAGAAAGTGCCAGGGAAGGGGACAGCTAAAGTTGGAATACGATAAGGGAGGGTTCAGCTCTATACCAAGCGCAGCGAGAATGTATACCTGTGCGTTCCCTGGTGGGGGAGATCCCTGCACGAGGTTTGGTCCTAAACGTGGTGTAGGGAGCCCTGGTCAACCCCTCACTCACTGTCGACTTCTCCAGCATGCGCCGTTTGGTAGATACCCCTGGCATGGGTCCCTCTGTGAAGGACCTGGGGGGGACCCTTCTGTCTCCAGTGTGAAAGTTTCCAGGGGGGCTTGCAGGGGGGCTGACACTCAGGGTGGGTTCCCCAGCTCAGGCTGCAGTCCTGCTGCTGGCTGGCCAGCAGCGTGGCATTCTCCATGCGCTGCATTTTTTTGTGGCTGTTGGTATCAGCTGCATCTCTCCAACACGCCTGTTGCTCTGACAAGTTCCCAGGGGTGTGGAGAACTTGCCCCCAAAACTCCTGTCCCCCTCCTCGCTGGCAACGAGCTCCCCCAACAAGACCACCCATGGAGAGCTGGTCTCCCTGCCATGCCAGCACTAGCTCCTGTAAAGCCAGGCTTTAATAAACTGGTTCGTTCTTCCATGAAAACAAACTGGAATGAGTATGCTGGCTGGTGGGCGCAATGGTGGCATTAGCTCTGACAAGAAGAAAGCATCGGGGCTGCTGGCATTGGGGGGTTTTGTGCTCTGCATCAGCCGAATGAATGGTGCAACGTGTGCGTGCTGGGGTTTGGAGAAAGCGCCTGAAGGGGAAGCACTTTGAACAAGCGGCAGACAAAGTTAGTGCCTCTGGATGAGATTTGTGAAAGGGCAAGTGCCTTCGGACAGGACCCTCTTCCTGCAAGGAAATAGGATTAATTTCCTCCTCAGTGGAAACAGGGCAGCAGGTAGATCTACAACATGTGCTAACACACAGAGCTGAGATGTGGTAAATGCAAGCAGAGTCTTGTTTCCCAGCCTCACAAGGCATTGACAGGGCACCTGGGTAACCCCATCTGTGGAGAGGTCATGAAAACCAGGATCCCGAAAAGATTCCCTTGATGCAAACACCAGGCCATTAGATAATTGTTAATTTAGTGTCAGCTGGAACACATCAGTGGTGGCACGCTGAGATCTCAAAGTGCATTTCTAGACTAGAGCATCCTTTCCTCCCTGGAGATGATACAAGTACATCGATGGGACGTGACATGTCCATGAGCCTGATGCAAAGAGGAAAAGAGGCAGGAGTAGACAGAGGGCACCTGGTTCACCAGCTGGCACCCCATCCATGAAACTTCATCTCTGTGTGTGTATGTGTGAGCCATCCAGCTCACAGTTCGCTGATTTTTAGGTTCTCTTTGTCATGTCAGAAGACTTCTGTGTGAGTTTTGGTGCCCATTCTCCAGGTGGGACCACTTTTGATGGGAGGTTTTGCAAATTTCACAGATTTGTTTCCAAGAGCCCAGACTTATTCACTAATGCAGGGAAGTATTGGTACCATGTCCAAATGAGGGCAATTAATAAATGAGTAGTGGAACAACCTCCCTAGCAATGGCTGGGAGTGCCTCCTCTCTTATCCTGCTTGGAAAAGAGAGGAAATTTTGTAATGAAAGAACAGGACTCTGGAGATCTGACCCTGTCCCTGGCCTTGACACAGATCTCTGTCCTTGGACACATCACCGTATCCCCGTGTCTGAGTTCCCCCATCTGTTAACACTTGACCTTGCTTTGTTCTCAGAGGTTCGCTCCCTGAGATCTATAGAGCTTTGGGATGCTGGCAGCGATAGGCGTGGAAGCACTGAAACGCTTGTCCCAGGGCTGCGAAGGCCCCTGTCACTGAACAAGCACTCTTTGTGGTCCCTTGAATGGACCCTTCAGACAGGCTTGGCTGGCAAGCGCGTGACAAAGGCTGAAGTGATGGTGTCACATACTCCTACGTTACAGGTGACTGAGATGCAGCTGACGTGCCCGGCTGCTTTTTTACTGGCTTCCAAACTAGCTGCTTTAAGTCCTTCGCTGCTGCCTTTCGTCTGCATTTATTGCCATTGTTGCTGTCTTGTGTATCACGGTTGGGCACAGGCTGGGGTACAGCCCTCCTGTGCCAAGGGCACGGGGGCAGGAGGACACGGTTTTTGCCTTCTGTTGCTGGCACTGTAATGGGACAAGATAGATGAAGGCAGCTTCGTTTTGCATATGGGAAAGTGGAGGGATGCAATGGCTTGCTCAAGGTGCTACAGGGAGCCGGGGGTAGCACAGGGAATTGGATTTCAGTCTCCCGAGTCCATGAGGATCACTCCGTTCTCTCTGTCCTTTGTGCCCTGCCACTGGGTGAGACAGAAACCCGTGTATGTACTTTCCATATGTTGTCTATGCATTAAAATATCCACGTTGCAGTTTCCACTGAGACCATCCCCTTGGTCTGGCCTTCTGGAGAGGAATGAATGTTTGGTCAGTCCTTGTAAACCCTGAGACATTCCTCTGGCTTCCATACAGACCTGAGGTTTGGGCCAGGAGGTCTGAGAATCTCCAGAAAACCTGGGACACGTGTTTGGAGTCATGTCCAAATAATAGTAAGAGTTTCCAGGAGGGTTTATATTCAGTAAGAGCCTCCTAAATTCTCCTTCCATGCTCAGGGAAATTGAGGCAAAGTTAAAGCAGCTTTTACAGGGGCTCCTGACTCTGGGGCCACCTACAGAGTTCAGAAAAGATCCTGACCCAGCCTGGAGTGAGTTTCGCTCTGGGTAATTAGTGTAGTGAAACCCTGAAAGGTCAGCTGTGGTTGATGACATGGTCTCGGTTTGCACCTTTACCAGTGGAAAAACAATAAAAGGTCTCTATTTAAAAAGGCCCTTTGACTGCTTTCGGCAAACTCTGTCCATGCCGAGGTTTGACCTGCTGGGTTTGCTTTTCTCTAAATTAACTTGCTTCTGCTGTTTGTAAAGGGAAAACTGATAGCAGAAAGCAACCTGTTGATTAATGTAGATGTGAAAGCCCAGATTACAATCTGGTGAACAATAACTTTGCAGAGTTGAACTGTAATCAGACGGAGCATCTTTTGCTCTCTCTTTACATTTCTAATCAAGGTTTCTTTTCAGGTAGCATTTTGCCTGCAGCCAGTGTGGCTCATCTGCTGCTTGTTTGCTCAGTTGCTCGCAATCTTAGCTTGTATCTTTGTCTAGGCAGCCTGGCTGGAAAAGAAGCCGGTGTGAAATTATTTTCAAGCCACACAGCAGAGCCAGCAAGGCTTCGGAGATGGCTGGGTTCATCTGTGCTTCTGACACCGCTGCAATCTCTCATCTCTCTTGTTCTTTCTTTGCCTCCCTCCCTTCATGCGGCTTGTTCTTGCTGTATCTCCAATCACAACCTGAGATCTGTATTCTCTTGCCTTCTGGGTTTCCGTGCTGTTTCGGGGATGAGCTCCAAGCCACCACAATTAAGGCTGGATTTTCGCAGGCAGGCTAGGCACGCCGCCTTCCCACTGGGAAATGTCCACATATCTCCAGCACAGCGTGCCTGCCCACTGGGCAGTTCTCTGCTGAAAATCTGACCATTTCTTTTCACACCTGAGCAGCAGCTGGGCTCTTGTTAAAATTCTCACTCATGTGCTGAATGCATAATGCACTAGAGTTCCAGGTGTAGCCAGGACCTGCAGGGATACAGCTCATGAAGCGGAAGGATGCTCCAGGCTTTGGGGCACTTGCTTCGGAGAGTTGGATTCAGATGCCAGCACCAGCTCTTCTGGTTTTGTTTGTGGCTTTGCTGTGCTCCCGTCTTACATCAGGTACCGTCCCTGCCACACCAGGGTGCTGGGAGGATAAATGACTCTAAAAGCGTTCACGCTGTGGAACGGAGGGATGTTTGACCTGCTGTTTTCAAAGATGGATGTTCATTTCTTTTGGGGAACCAGGTCTGGAGCAGCTCAGGTGGAGGCATTTCAGAGCACCTCAGGCTGTGCACAGTCCTCAATCTCTGGGGCCAGCAGGCACCACCATAACAAAAATAATAAATTATTTGAGTAGCAAATAGCTGCTACAGAGCTGACAGTGCCTGGTACCAGTCACCTCTGCCAGCGTTGCGGGAATACATGGTATCATCAGAGCTGTTACTGCTGTGATGCATAGAGGGGGGAGCAAACAGGATGGAGCCGTGTTGGCTTTACTGCCCTTTCAGTAGTGCATGGGGAAGGAAAAGTGCGTGGCTCCTGTGTGCACCTGGAAGGAAGGGCGCTGCTAATGAAGACACTTCATTGCCAATTAATGGTGCATTCAATCCACTTATTTTGTGACTTTGTAATTTTAGTAATTACACCCAAACAATTCACCTTGAGCTAGTACTATCATCTTCATTCATCAGGTGGGAAACTGAGGCAAGGAGCATATTCCTGGTGTTAGCAAGGTCCCATCACTGATGGCCCTGGATCTCAAACCTGAGAGCTAACGCTCTCTCCAACATGTGCTGGTTTGTGCTGGTCTGTAGCTAACAGCCTGTCTCTCCCTGTGGCCTGGGGTGACATGAAATTTATTTGTCTTTTGGGCACCCTTTCAGTTTTTGCTCACAACCTGCCATGCAGTAATGTTTTTATTACTGAAGACTTCTACATGAACCCTCTCCCCTCCTCCTCTTTCTTCCCCAACCTCTGAAATGCTCAGCTGATTCCTTTAAAACAACCCAAATTTCCCCAGATGGGGGCTTTGGAGTGGGGCAGGGGGCTGGACTTGACCAGTTTTGTGGGGTGCTGCTGTTGCTTTGGTGACTTGTAATTGAATTGCTAAATTAAAAAGGAGAGGCTGTTGAAGCTGACCATAAACACTGAAACCTCTGCAGAAATCAAAATGTGCCTTTTTTGGGAAGCAGAAACATTCCAAACGTTCCGTTTATTTCTGCTACTTCTCTGGTTTGATTTAAATAGTTTATTTTTACTTGGTCTATTTAATTATTTGGTAATTGTTAATATGCTGGTCACTCAGGGGTTATGATTCATGGTCACAGTCAGATTTAGCTGCAGACCCCCCCGCCCTGCTGTCGCTTCTCCCTCGCATCCCCTTCTCCCCAGCGCTGCCCGCTCTTGAAGCCATATCTTTTTTTAGTTGCTAAATCTGACAAGGTTTATGAACAGGAGCCTTAACTCTGTGCTTGTGAACATGCACATGCATATAAATTCGGCGGTGTTGGTTTTTTTTCTGTATGCCACCATGGAACATCACCTGGAGCTCAGTTTTATGCCTTCTACTTGGCAGAAAGCCTCTTAGGCTGGCAGCTTATGCGCCGAGCCTGTGCTGGAGCAAATGCTGCTGATGCTGATCTGTAGGTACCCAAAGATGCAGCCAGGGACCTACAAGGATCTTCAATAGCACTTTGAGGTTTTGGGGGTTTTTTGCAGCTGAAGTGATCTCTTTTCACCCAGAAAATGCATCCTCCTATTGCGTCTGCCCATGTTGGTAGGTTAAGTTCCATTTTCTGCCTTACTTCACCCGATGCTCTAGTGGTGTAAGTCAGCATCGCTCTGCTGAAGTCAGCAGACCCACAGCAGCACAAGACACGGCGATTTTGTCACCAGCCAAGGCTGTGAGTGTCACAAACCCTCTCTAGTTTCGTAGTAGGATCTCTTCTGTATTGTATGCTTGTGTCGTCTCTGCTGTCACCCAGATAACACAGAGAACTAGAAGCTACCACTTGTTTCTGCAGTACCAGCATCACCAGTGAGCTGGTAGAGAGTGTGCTTCAGACATTCAGGATCCAGTCCTGAGACAATAGATCTGGGCAGCAGTGATCTGTGAACAACAGACGGAGCAAGGAAACGGTGCTGCCATAGTGGTTTGGATGTAGGCCCCAGGGCCAGATCTCCTGGACTCTCTTACTGGCTGTGCCATTGACTTGCTGTTTGACCTTGGGTGAGTCCCATCCCGTCTCTGCACTTCTGTATTTCCTCTCTCTGTGGGGGGATAACAGCCAAATTCACTGCTAGGCTGAGGTACAGCTGCTATTAGTGAGATGCTTGGCTGTCCTTGAACAAACAGCGATCACAGAAGGGCGAGGAGCCGTCCCCGTGTTGCTGCAGGCACAACAACCTTTCTGGCATCTGTTCTCCGTGCCTCACATTGGAGCAGTGGCTGAAGTGCAAGGGAGAAGCAGTAAGGAAAATCTGCCTTCAGCCTAAAGCATATATTGCTCCTTCTGCTACAGATATTCCTGAGGGTTGGTCAGCTTGTAATTATTAACTAATTACTGCACAGTAATCACTGTGCCACAGGATACAGGAAGCGTAGGCAGTTGGGGACAAACCGTATCTCACAAATCCCAGCCTTTTCTTATCTGTCCTTTGTATTTTGCCCATCGTGGTGGTATCTGACTTACAGCCCTGCCCATCAAGCTCTCAGAAGGGACATAATGGGCCAGCCTGTGGCTGGATACCTCTGTGTGCTGTTTGCTTTTCATGTTTGCAATTCGGGGACTGAAGGCCAGTGTTAGTCCAGAACAGGGAACAGCTACATCCCGGGCCGTGGCTGCGAGGAGGACCTCTTCTGCAGCTCTGCTAATGTTCCCCGTCCTGCTTGAAGAAGACCACATCCAGGGGCGAGCCTTTGCAGGCTCAATAAATATCAATGACTCTACAATAAAGGCATTGATACCGTGTATTTCCTGAGCATGGCACTGGCCAGAGGAGGTGAATTAGCAACCCCGGAGACTGAAAGCCTCTGTTTGGCACAGACGGGGAGCTGCTCTGCCAGCAGGGCTGCACCGGAGCACCGCGGGCCGCAGGGATCTCCTGCACAGGGTGCGATGGAGTCAGTCCCCATGGACCGCTTGGGATGGGTGTGCTGAGCAGAGCTGCCTGTCACTGGGGGTCCACAAGACTTGGGGGACAGCGCAGAGCCCATGTCACCCCTCACAGCGGCCTCAGACGGAGCAGGGGGAGAACCTGCACAGTGCCTTAGTCCATCAGCTGGCATATTTTCTTTTTCGACGAAGAGCTAGAGTCTGAAACGCTGCCCAGTGCAGAGGAAACCTCTGCAGAGCCAAGTCTCACTGTGGGCTTGTGTGGTCGAGGCAGGAAACCTCTAAGGGATGCCTCAGGCTGCCCTGGTCAGAGGAGCCAAGGGGTTTGTTTTTCCGCGGATTTGGTTTTTGATTCAAGGCAGAAAACTTCTCTGACGTGGGTCTGAGGTGAGGGAGGATGGGCTGTCAGGGCCATCGCAAATCTTTGTCGGCATCAAGAGCTGCTGCTGTGCCTGTAGCCGAAGGGAGATGGGGACACAGGGACCTGAAGCTGCAGGAGCAGGAGTTTGAGCCCCGCAGTCCTTGCACTGACCAGGCGCCTACGAGCCATTTCAGCTCTTTGGAAGGGTCCCAGAAAGGCTGGGATGGTCTGGCGGCACCTCGGCAGCCTTCCTAGTGCCTGGGGCTTAGGCAGGAATTTGCAAACACCATTTGCAATGTAAATTGGTGTGTGGGGGACAGAGAAGCAACGTTACCTGCCTGGGAGTCTGAGGAGGAGGCGCGACTAGCGGTTTTAATGCTCTTTTTAGTCATAGCCAGGGGTTGTTTTGCGTCCAATCCAAAAGACAATTAAAAATGCAAAGAGTGCCTCTGTGTTCCCAAACACCGCAGCACACACTTCCCAGTACCACCTTCACCTCCCTCCCTTCCACCACGACCCTGCTTTAGCAATAAATCTCAAAGCCCCTGGAAAGAGCAGTAGCAGCGAGGAGCTTTCCCGGCACTCCTGTTGCTGCCCTGTCCCTAGAGAGCCGTGGCTGGGATGTGCAGAGGTGCCTGTTGAGCTGTTGAATTCCTCCCAGACCCTGGCTGCCGCTGCGCAGAGATGGAAGCAGGTATTTCCTCGGTGTGGGAGGTGCAGAGAAAAGGTCCGATTGAGTCATTTTAATTCCAGGAAAACATGACACAGTATCTGAGGGAAAAGGCATGTTTTTATAAATTACCATTAGCAGCATGCGTTCTATTTAAGTACTTAATCCCTTTCAATCCCTTCTTATTAACGATTAATTGTGCAAGTAATCGCACTATGATAGCAGCATCGCAAGGTGCAGCGTGTACAGCCCCATCAGTACTAAACCAGGGAAGAATTTGCTGCGGTGGTGAGAGGGGGCCACCGCAGCTCGGCTGATGCTCTGCTGTGGGAACACAGGCCAAATCTCTCGTCTCTTTGGGTGTCAGGATTATAATCCTTTCTTATCTCGAGCGTTTCCTATGAAGCATACAGCTTATCAGCTTGTGAGGCAGGAGAGGAGCAGAATTGAATACAACCAAGCAAGCTTTGAACAGCCCTGCTTGATGTAGTCCCGTTTCATCTCTCTTTCTGAGCTTTGAGTCTCCTTGACTCCTGGCCTGTAACTGAAAACCACGTGGAAATGTGTCTGTGTTTTGATTTGCGGGGTGGAGGGCTCTATATCTGAAATTATTTCCAGACGTGCTTCTGATGTCCTACAAAAGGGTGGTAGATTGCAGGCCACAAGTCAACGTGTGTTGCAGCCCAGGACCTATCTCCTCCTAACTGTGTCCAAGGACTGGTCAGTCTAACCATGTGTTTTCCTGCAAGAGATCGCTCTGCCTCGCTCTCCTTCACTCTGTTTATCTCATGCCGGGCTCTGTTATCTCCCCCAGCTTCCAAGGCTCATGCAGAAACCCATCGAGCTTGTCAAGGACACCAGAGCTGCGGGCAGCTGTGTGGGGGACTCAACCAGTGTGCAGTGAGAGCTGCGATAGTTTTTAAAGTGCAGGGAGGAGGTGGGTTGGGAGTGAAGAGAGAAGTGGAAAAATGAACTTTAAAAAAAAAAAGATATAAATTCTATATTTTAAAACCCACCAAATACACTTGCTTTGTCTGCCATTCCCATGACTGACATTGTGACTTTGAGGACACCGAACAGCGAGCTGGGGCTTGGCGAAACAGATGTTATTTACAGTTTAACAAGGAACAAGGTTTATCTAAACAGTGTGCGCTTGCCGAGTTCCCAGATATGCATGAAATGTTGCCCTCCATAGGGAAGTGAGCAGAGGTTTGCAGGCACTGAGGCATGCTTAATCTGTTTATACATGTTTCATCTGGGATATCTCTGTTTGGTATCCAGACGTGTCCATGTTTGGTTTAACATGAAAATGTTGTAGCCGTGGTGGTGCTTAGCTGTGGTGGGGTGAGGGTGTTAGGGAGGTGTGTGTCTCCAGGCAGTGCAGGAGGATGGCTGAGGACACCCTGCAAGCGTGTGCTGGTGTTGTAGGGATAGAGGTTTCCCGGAAGGCAGCATCTCACCAGGTTTGGGATCCTGGACAGCTTGTACCATCACAGGGCCTGGGCTGGCTCTTGGGCAATCCCACAGCCTCCTTGTAGCATCTCTGTGTTTAAGGAAAATGGTGCTGCTGGTGCAAAATCCCTGATAAAGAGCTTCCTGAGCAGAGGAGGTACAGCACGGACTAGCAGGACAGTCTGATCTGCCAGCACATCCCTGTCCTGGGCAGCCCCGGGGGAGGGAGGTACACCTGAGGGCATCAGGATAAGGAGCAAAGGGGAGGGAGCGTCGCTGCATCTCAGACCAGCCTCTTGTCTTCCTGCACTCCCAGCTCTTTCTAAGGAAGCTGGTAGAGGAGGGGAGACAGTTACTGAGAAGGTTTTTGCAGTATGGGCACACGTCCAATGTGGTTGGCAACCCCTGGATCTCAGGAGCTGCTGTACATCTGGGGGAGCCCCTCACTTAATGTCGATTGTGCCAGTCAGATCCTAAGCGGAGCAGGACTATTTGAGGATCCGCTTCACCTGCTTTCACTAGTTGTTCCCTGAGACGTTTGCTACTGTGAAAATCTCTTGTGGCGTTTGTTTCTGCATTATTCCTTCCCTGCATGTGGCCCAGACAATGTCTGGTTTTCACTGCGTTGCCCAACCCCTGGCTCTTTGCAAAGTGGAAATGCTTCATGTGCAGAAATAAGGAGTGCAGTGTAATTGGTGGCGGTATCAGCGCTGGGATCTGAGAAGGCAGAGAAGGAATGGCAGGGACACTTGGCTCCCTTCAGGTTATGGAGAAAAACTCAAAACAGTGCTCTTACCGCCCTGGGATCCCTGGCAGGCACCTCTTGGTTCAGGTGGCTTTTTAAATCTCCTGCCTTCCTCCAGCCTTGACAGCAGCTTGGTAGAGCAGAAGTCCCTGATCACCAGCTGGGGCGAGGACCTGAGCAATCCCTTCTCTCATCGTGAAGATGAGGTGTGGGCTCGGGATTTGGGACGCAAAGCCAAGCCAGAAAGATCACACGGATGCCCACCTGCACGTCTCACCCCCGTCTGGGGCTCTAAGCACCGCTGCCGTAATTGTGATAAGGAAGGGTCCGGATAAAAGATATTGCAGCATTACTCTTCCCATGATGGGGAAGATGGTGATGCCAAAAGTAATTACAGTTTCTGCTGTGCTTTGAAATCTTCTGATTCCTCAAGCGTTGGCTCGTCACGCTCCCTACCTGTGTGGCTGTGTTTCCCTCACATCTGAGGGGGAAATACAGACACACACGTGCGCAAAGCCCTCCGAGGATGGGTGCACAACTGGTTTAAGATTAAATACCAGATTAGTGCAATCCTTGGCAGGGAAGTAGACTCGCAGTGTTTGCTCACTACCTTACTACCATGTGACTGTTCCAGAGCTGTAAATCAAACAGATTTGAAACCTGCTGCAAAGACTTTTATGTTCCTAACGCCAAACAGAGGTACCGCAGCACTGGGGAGAGACCCAGCCCAGAGCTGGTACTGTGAGCTCTGCTGGAGTGGGGAGCAGTAGGTTGGGAACACCGTCCCCTTTCATTCATTTATTTCCCTGTCGCTACAGAAAGATCTGTCCGAGGGTGGTGGGGGGCTGGTTTATTAGCAGTGTTGGCTCCAAGGAGCTGCTGGATCTGAGCTGGGAGCTTACTGGGGGAGGAAGGAGCATTAATCCCGTATGAAGCTGTTTGTAGAGTCCCTCCAGCTCCTTCTACCATTGCCAGGTATTTACAGGTTGTAGGGCATAACTGGCAGAGGTCTCAGCCCTTTTACAAGTGTGGTTTATCAGGGTAGAGCAAGGCAAGCTGGGCTCTGTGCAGTTCTAGTGTCCTAGAAAATGTGTGGCGAAGAGCCGAGCTTGTAATTGCTTTGAGTGCTTGTGGTGGTGCTGCTTCTTATAAATGTTGTACTTCTGTTTATATTAAAACCATTTTCCATTTTTCCGGGAAATTCGGTCCTGTCAAGATCATTTGATACCAAGGTCCCTCTGGTAAGGCTTTCATTTCTTCTCTTCACCTTTCCGCTGTATGCTGGTTGCTGTCTCCCTCCTTTTCTTTGCACCAGAGGTAGCTGCATGTCACAAATTCCATGCGACTATCGGGTGTACAGGATGTAATTTCTGTTTCCTTAAATACCCTCCCCAGGAACGCTTTTAGAAAGGGGACCCATGCAGCAGGCCTGTGTGATCCCTCTGCTCGGCTGTCTCTGCGGGGCTGAGGCAGCGTGATGCCAGCCGAGCTGTGATCACACCCCTGGGCAGCAGGTCAAAGCCGACTGCTGTGTCTGCCTTCCACACTACAGCTGAAGAAATGAATTACCCCCAGTCCTCATTCTGCACTGACACCTTCCGTTCAGCCTTGTTCTCACATGCCAGAAAGAGAGGTCTTAGGTGGAAGATGAAATCATGGGTCACAGGAGAAAAATTCCAGTATTTTCTGTTAAAGAGAGAGGGAGACAACCTCTCCTGGCTCCTCCTGACCGCTGCAGGGAAAGCGAATCCTGGCTTTCCACGAGCTCTTGTCTGCATGGCAATCGCAGACAAGCCTGCAGCTCTGGGAACTCTGCGTGGGCTGGGGAAAGAACGAAAGCTCTAATTAAAAAAAAAAGGAGGAAAGAAAATAGCAATTAAGAAACCTGCAGACCCTACCTAGCCCGTGCTGTGTGAGCGTGTGGATGACAGCATTGCAGAGCTTCATCCAGCGGGATGGAGCTGCAGGTGTGCCAGGGACGTCGTGGCCGGAGAGGCTCAGTGGGACTTGGTCTCTCCTGCACCAGGGATCTCCTCACGTAACGTGGATCCTCCTTCCCATGTAGCAATAAAGGAAGGGCAGGTGCTGACAGCCTGAGCCACAGGTTAAACACTCCTGGGAGAGAAAATAAGAGGCTTTGTGTTACTGCAAATGACCTTCTCTGGCAGCTGGAAGCTGGCATCCTCTTCGCTGTCTCTCCCAGCTACCTGGGAACACTGGCTGCCAGCCGCGGGGATGACAGTGCTTGGTTTGTCTTTCTGGAGTGTCTTTCATTCAGCAGGATCCATGAGCTCTTTCTTGGTTGTGCTTGTATATTCAGGATCCTCTGTCATTTTTGGGGCGTGACGTGACAGCCAGGTAACAGGGAGGTGATGCTGGAGAGGGCAGCACAGGACACTGGGTCTCCAAGGGGCTCGTGAAGAGCAGGCAGGCTTCACAGCGAGGTCCCTGCGGTGCAGGGGGAAGAGCCGAGCTGCCTTGGATTGTGTTAGTTAATTGTCAGTCAATAATCAGTTGAGTGTCATAAAAGGCAAGGGCCAGGCTGTCTTTTGCTGGTAATGTTCCTCTTCAGTAATTACTTGTGTTGATATTGCAGCAGCTACGCATTGTGCTGGGAGCTTGGTATACACACAGCGTGATGCTTGTTGTGAAGGACGTGCCCACTGTGTAGGAAAAGGATGAAAGGAGAAAGCGAGTGGTGGAAAAGGGTAGAGAACGGCTAAGTACCGTGCAGCCGACCAGCAGCACCTCCAGGAGCATCCCTGAGCTGTAAGTGCTGCTGCCCCAGCAATCCCAGCGCCGCTCTTTGCTCACATTGCAGCCCGGGTCTGCTGGGTCGTGGTCTAGCACCATGCTGGGACTCCTTTCCCACCGCCTGCCCTTCTGGTGCAAACCAGGAGGGATGGATGGGTTGAAGCAGGGGATCTGCTGATCTACAGCGGCTGCAAGTCCGGACTGCTCATCCCCTGAGGACGATGAACGTACCATAGAGACACTGACACGACCACCTTCGGGGGGCTCAGCACGGCTCCCAGACAATGTGAGCACTGAGCTCCCACCGTGACTGGGATGTCTGTGGTGGACAGTCTGGCTGTTAGCAGTCTATTGTTGATCCAGGCGAACACTGGACACTTTTCTCAGGTTAGCATCGGCTGAGGAATAAGCGCCCAGTGTTTTGAGGCTGCTGGAATAATGACCGTCATTTTAATGCCTTCCTCAGAGCTGCCCTGATCTCACCAAGAGCCGGGAAGGGAAGAGCCAAGTGAGAACTGCTGACTGCACCGCACAGGGCTGCGGACACAGAGAAAGGGAAAATATACAAAGACAGAACAAACCTCCTTTGTGTGCTCTCGTTACTGGGCTCATTGTCAGGACTGGGACAAACGAGAGTGGAAATGCGTATCTAGCAAAACAGCTTTCCTTCCCACTCTCACCCGTGCATCAAGTACAGGTTATAAAGTCTCCAAAGGCTGGGCTTGCAGGACGTTTCCCATAGCAATCACACTTCCCAGGCTGTCTTCATCTCTGTTTGAGTCTTGGAAATCTGTATGTGCTCCATGTGGCTTGTGCTTCGCCTGCGTCGTTGTCTTTTAACAACAACTTACCACGGAGTAATTGCAATGCTGCAAATGAGGGTCGGCAGCCCTGCTGTGCTGGGTGCTGTGCGCCCACAATCCCCCGTCTGCCTGCAAGGGTCTCGCAACCGAGGAAAGGGCAAACAAACCAGAGGGGAGGAAGGATGCGTCGTCATTCTTGATTTAATACTGGGGAAACTGAGGCATGCCAAGAGGGTCAGAGCCGGAGTGGAAGCCAGTCTTACACATTTGCTACAGGATCATTTTTCCTCCCAAGCCTCCTCTGAACTGCAGACATGAGAAGGGAGGACAGTGATCTCCCGGCTGCCATAATCACATTCCTAGTGCACTACATTTGTTGTAATCATGGAAGCCAATAGTACAGGAGAAAAAAATTGCAACGCAAGGATAGACTGACTCCCTGGAGACCCAGAGTTCCCTTTTCAATCATGCCCAGCGCAGTGGGCTGACCCCTGGGATGATGGTCTTGCTGTTTGCTACAGGGCTCTGTAGATTAAGAGGAATTGATTGCACTCCCTTCCCCGCAGGACCTTGACCTCCTGGCAGGGGCTTTGCGCCCTGAGTAGGAGGGAAATGTCAGGCCCCCTGAACAGCAGAGCTGAGCGGTGGGAGGTGAATGTGGAGGGAGGAGAGCTGGCCTTGCTCTCTTCCCTCATCACTCACCTTTTGGGGAGACTAATTGTTCCAAACAGCTCCACAGAAAATCATCCTCGTGGCAGCTCTGTCTGATGGGCAGGGTCCGCTGCCCGTCCCAGGGGCTGAGCAGTATGTGGCCCCGGCTCTGCACGGCTGTGCCAGCCCTCGCTGCAGCTCAGAGCAGCCTCTGTCCATCTGAACTGATCTACCCGGGCACTGGGACTGTGCTTTGGAGCATCTGTCATGGGGAGGGAGCGTCTGGGAGCTTCTTACCCCAGGGAGCATTTCATGCCGACAGCTGAGCAGCCGGGGAGACGTTCATTTGGTGGTTGGAGGCTGATATCCTTCCCTGCCCCTCCGACCCTGCCCCAGTAGGATTCTCAGCTGCTGCAGAAAATTCAGCATCACCCCTGGTGTCATCCTTAGCGTGCTGTAATTTCCCTCTGACTCCCCAGGACAGCTACAAATCTCTCCCCGTCCCCGCCTTGTACACTTCCCGAGGACCTGGCTCTGGCCCTGAAGAGGAAATTCGGAGCGGAGGAGGAATTTGAGTTGTGTTGAGCTCCTGTTTGCACAGGAATGTGCACCATGGAGGGGCCGAAATCTCTCCCATCGCTTGCGTGCAGCGATCTTGGCAGCTCATGCTACTTTCCTCTGCCCCTCCTCTGTGCTGGAGCTTGGGAGGGAGCACATCAGACCTGCTGCTGACCGGTGGAGAGGGCTGCTGGGCACCTGGGCTGCACTGGTGAGCTCTTGTTGGGTCTGACTTTTGTCTCCGTGCCTTGCGATATGTGAGGAGGGGCACGTATTCAACTGGTGCCTGGATTCGCTGTTTGTTTAGCCCTGTAGCCACATGCAGTGTTGCGTGATAGCTGTGTTTGCAGAGCAAACAAGGCTCTACGAGCAGAATTCACCATTTCTCTGATACTTGCAGGAGTGAATCAATGCTACCTAATAGCTAGAAGCGTGAGCCGTAACTGCTGAATAGGACTGTTCATTTTGCCTTGTAAACACAACTGTTAATCTCTCTGGGGATGAAAAAAAAAAAGCTAAAAAAAGCATACTATTCCCTCCAAGCCTTCTACCTTTTCAGCGGGGAAATGGGGGCAGGAGTTAAAATGGTAAGAAAAAAAATGGAGCCACTTATCATTTGTGAAGAGCAATCAAGTGGATATTGCTTGAAAGCCTTGCTTCTGAGCCCCTGCAACATGCTGACAGAGAAAAGGGAGAGTTTCATACACTGATGATGGCTTGTCTGTGCCTAAAATACCTGTCTCTTGAATTCCACAGCAGAGAGCCAGCGGGTTTTGCTGTACAAATGCAAGCGAGATTCATGTGGATAGGCGCAGCCCGAACGCCTGTGGGGATAGTTCACTGAAAAACAGTGAGCACAGTTATTGCCAGTGCAGCGAATATGGCTTCGAGTGCAGTGTTTAAAGAATCTTTAACGTCTTGTCTCGATCATGTGAGGAGCTTTCCTGACAGGATTCAGCTTTGGGTTCTTTGAAGTGTTTTAGCCAAGTATTTACTATCCGACTGTATTACAGTAAATGCAGATCATTCACGCTGCTGGCTTTAATCCCTGTTCCTTGGCCAAATTCCAACCCGGATGATTTCATTTTTGCCTGTTGATGCCTAAATTCCTTGTTGCCATTTTAGACTGCTTCTTCCCTTCGTGTCCTACCATGCAACGATATGTTTCTGCATGTTGTTAATCGGCCAGCTTCTTCCATCCCAGCGATGACTGAAGTTCAGGGGCTGCTGTAATTCCCTTCGAGATCCTTCAGGCTGTAAAACAAGTGATGTCATTGCTTTGCTTAGCAAGTGTCACTTTCTCTTGAAAGTCAATAAATGCCTCTGCTTCCTTTAGCAGCCTCCTGCGAAATGTGGTGGAAAACAAGAGGCAGTCGCTAGCAATTCTTCCTTTGAAATCCATGCAGGGGGAGAGGGCAGGGCTGCTCCGTTTAGCTGTAAAAGGGGACGCCTTCTCTCGGAAGAAATGCAGGAGGAGGGAGGACGAAGCCCCTCGCACCCTGTGGTGCTGCTCAGGGCAGCGTGCGGGGAAGGGTCCCCGCTGGGGACCCGGCACTACCTGCCCTGTGCGGGATGCAGGATGCTGTGCTTGCAGGAGGGGAGCAAATCCCAGCTTTAGGGCACCTGGATCCCAGTGGCCACTCGGGACAGGGTGAATTCCTCTCTGGGAGGAGTGGAGGGCTGAGAACAAGAACAGTCCCATAAATTCCAGCTGACAAACACTTTAATGCGATCTTCATCACCAGATGCCAAGTAGGTCCAGGTCTAGCTGGAAAAAACAGCCGCAATTGCAGAGCCATAAAGATAATGAGTACAGGGCAGGCTTGTGCCTAGCAGCAGAGGTAGCTGGCGATGTCGGTGCTATTTTTACCCCCACCCCACTTCCTCTGTGAGGAGGTTTATATTTAGCAGCCTGTAGCTGCTGGCACCCGGGTGGTGGCAAGGGGGGAAGGATTTGGACTGCAATTTGCGGAGCACAGATTTTTGTCGGTGAGAAGCTGTTTGTCTTCTAAACCATTCGTATCGTTTTGAGAAGGGCGAGTGGGCAGGGGGGAGGTGGAAGGACCCCTTCCCCTCCTCCACTTCTTTGTTCACCTGGAGATGGAGCATCTTTTATATTCCCTGTATCTTTCCTGGTCCTGGAGTCGAGGGCCCTTCTGGAGGTTATGGATTGGCTTGGTGGGGGATTGTCAGAGCAGGAGCTGCTCAGCAGCTCATGGTCTGGCGGTGTGGCTTGCTCTCCTGACCATCCCTGCCACTCCCTGCCAGAGTGGGACTTTGTCCCCAGCGCGGCAGGGTGACTGCTGTCCTTCGGGCACGGCAGGCGGTGGGGAGGCTGAGCGGCTCTGCAGCAGCCCCCAGCTCTCCAGCCCAGTCCCCCCCCGTCCCAGGCAGGGAGCCCGTAGCAAAAGGGCAGGAAAGGGATGATGCTCAGAGTTGGGATCTGTCCTCCTTGGTCCTGCGAGCGTGGTATCCAGGAGCCGGATACACTTCTTTCATCCACTGTTAGGGGTGCTCATAATTGCTAAATCTCTCTTGAAACACAGAGCCTTCCTCTCCAAGCTGCGATTTAAGCATCTTGGGGCACTGGCAAAGGCCAATCTCCTGCAACTCTTTCTCTCTTCCCTGTTGGTTTCTAGTGAAAGTAGCCTGGTATTTTCAGGTGGATTTGAAGTCAGGTGATTGCAGTGCTTGCTGCTGCGTGCGTCCTTGCACTTGCTGTGTAATGGACATGTGCAAGGGTCGCTCAGGATGCTGCCAGAGTGCAGCTCATTGGTGTAACCTTCACCAGAGATGTGTGGAAACTTGCTTATACCCTCATTTGAAAGAATAATCACTGCAGCTTATCTGAACATTGATATGGAAAGATTGGCTTTTGTTTGAGCCTCTGATGTACCTGCTGGGAGCATCACGGGTTTCCTCTGAGCTCCTGTTTGCTGTTTGGGAGTGTAACAGTGCCTAGCACAGGAACCTCCGTAGCTTTTACTAGTGCCACTTCAGCAGTGTCAGCGTGCACTTGGAGCAGAACACTTCAGGTCTGTTCAGTTCCTCGGGTGCCTGCAACACTGGCGGCATTTCCACACATCAGCAGTGCCTCGGTTAAAACTTGCTTAGCTTGCAAGGTAGGGAGCCGGATCAGAGCCATGGGCTGGGAAAATGGTCTCCAAAGCAAGTGTCAAGCTTTGCCTTCCCTTCAGAAGGAACAACACTGCTTGGAGACTTTATTCTTGGGCATGAGGAAAGCACCAGCATGGGGACTTTGTTAATGTCGCATTCACTAGTGCCAGCATCTTTGTTGTCAAAGCATGTTTCTGTGGTGCCCAGAAAACATTTACATGTCTGGAGCCTGAAGTGGATGTGTCTAGCATCCTCCTGCCTCGCTTTGCAACTCAAAGCAGCCTCCAGCCTCCCTTCCCACCCCCAACCAAGTACCCCAGCCCTGATTCCAGGTACACAACGTTGCAGTCGAGCCTTCAGCTTTAGGATTTTGCAGCGCTAAAGGTGGGGATGGTTGAGGGGTGTGAGTCCCCAGGATTCGGGTGAATCCCAGGGATTTTCAGGGGATTGCACCCACAGCAGGGTGCCATGCCTCACAGCAGAGCATGGCAGACACGCAAAGGGACTGTTTGTATTGCTGACGGATAATCTTTTAAGCTTTCAGCTGCAGGCGTGTCAACCCAAGTGTTCCCGTTGCCCTGGCGATGCGATGCATCAGCTCCCGGATGCTGTGTCTGATCGCATCAGTCTGGAATGCGATCACCGTTCCTGTGTGCTGATAAGCCCGGAGGGGGCTGGGAGGGAGTGGGGAGAGCCGGGGAAGAGGGCTGCTCAGCTGCAGCGGGGACACCCAGGAGCAGGGCTCCGACCTGCTCCAGGGGTGTGGGAGAAGTCGCGGGATATGTGTGTCGGTGCAGGAAAGAACCACTCCATGTAGCTTTCCATGCCTGTTTGGTACCAAGGGATGATTTTCCCCTTAAGATCCCCCCTTGGGCTGGTGGGTGAGAGCAGCATTAAAGGAGCCTGGTGCTGTTAATGGAAAATCCCCCACCAGAGAGGTGAGAGGGTTGAGACGATAAAGGCTCGTGGAGGAGCAGCCGTATGCTCATCGGATTGGGAAGGGGAGAGGGACAGACCCAAAGCTCCTCGGGCCGGGGACTGGAAGGGGCAGAGCTGTGGCTGGCTGGGGGTGAGACGCTGATGTCCGCAGGTCCGGGGAGCAGGGAGCCTTGGCTGTTTGCTAGGTCTGTGCTCTGCAGGGGGAATAACACGCGCGTGCAGCAGGGCTGGTGCTAAAGCCCAAACCGTGCGCCGACAGCTCTTGCAGCCCCGTCCCGTCTGCGCTGCTGAGATACACACAGGCCTGGCACGGGCCAAAGTAGGAAAGGCAAAGCGGCGTGTGGCTCCGAGACGCCCGGAGCGAGCTCCCGCAGCCTGCTCGTGTGGCTGCTCAGACTCAGCACGCTTCGCCGTGTGCCCCTGGAGGGCTTTTCTCGTTTAAGGGTTTTATTGCTTTAGTCAGATCCCTGGCTAAGGCGATTCTAATACCTGTGCAGGATGAGTCACTGAAGAGCTTGTGAGCAAGCTGTGAGCTTGAAGCATCTCCCCTTGCTGTGGCTCTTGGGGATCCCCCCAGCCAGTACTGGCTCCACTCAGCATTTTGCTGCGGGCTCAGAAAGTCTTTCTTGCAAGGGCAAAGCAGAGACCAAGCTGTCGGGGAAGAGGTGCCTCCTTGTACAGGGATGAGTGTGGTATTGAATCTTTTCTGTCGCTGTTTACTCTTTCTTGCTTTCCTTCTATTTCTACCCTGCTTTTCCCTGTTCCAGGCATTCCTGGAGTGTCCAAGGGTGCTGTAAGACGCAGCCTGTGCTGGTACTCGTGATTCAGTGTGCACAGCCCTGCTCTGGGCTCATCTCTCATAACTAGCTCAGAAAAAGCCCCCTGCACCTCTTGACCACAGGCAGCTCTTAAGTTCATGAGGAACCCAATTCCCCTGGTGACCACATGGCTTCTCTTTTGCTCTGACACAGCAGCAGTGCCCCACAGAAGAGGATGTCCCCGGGGACCCCTGCAGATCCCCAGCATGGGAAATTCGGGTCGGGGGGCTGCCAGCCCTGAACAGCAGGAGCTGTGGGGCTGGGGGCCGTCCCACGCTTCACCCAGCCCTCTCAGCCTGCTCTCTCCCCTTCCCCGCAGGGCTCTGCCATCCCTCGCAGCACGAGGTAAAATGAACAAGATGAAAAACTTCAAGCGGAGGTTTTCACTCTCGGTTCCGCGGACAGAGACCATCGAGGAGTCACTGACGGAGTTCACGGAGCAGTTCAACCAGCTCAACAACCGGAGGAATGAAGGTAAGGAGCCCCCGGGTCCTGCCGTGGTGCTGGAGCTGGTCGGGAGCATCTGGGTCAGCGCTGCCAGTGAGCATCTCCACTCCAGCCCCCCGGCCTTTCTCTGGGTGTGTTGATGTGTGGAAAGTTACTGCCCCTTTGTCTGTGTTCCTTTCCCCATCCATCCAGCAGGATTAATAACAGCTTGTCATTAAATCTGACCTGAAGAGAGATTTATATACTTGCATAAGGAAAGCCTTACAGGAGGGAAAGGTATTTGCACAAAACAGAGAGGAATGACACATCTGTGGTTAAGGTAGAGAGTGGGAAAGCGTGGGATCTCCTCCTGCCTGCCCAGAAGTGATGGTGGTGTTTGAGCCCTCTCCTGGGCTGCAGGCTGACACTTCTACCAAGCCAAAGGCTTGGTCAGGGGAGCATCTGGGGCTCGCTGAACCATCCTTTGCTCCTGGACCCACAGCCTTCTCCTGGGGTGTAGTTTTCAAGGTCCCAGGAAGCAAGGAGATTTAGGGTTAACACCTCCATGAGCACAACGGGGCACATCCCTTCTGCAAACAGAGCAGCCGCCTCACTGCAGGCTGGGGCTGGCTCTGCTCTGGGCATATCGAGGGAGAGGCAATGCTCGAGGCATAAATCGGGAGCAGATCACGCCAAGGCAGCCGTGCATGGGCAAGCAGGCAGAGCCACTGACAGGCAGGCGTTTGGAAACATGATAAAGTTGGACTTGATTCATCCAGGGGTGAATTCGCTGCTGCGGGTGCAAGGCTGAACCACTCCTGGCGATCACGTCATGCATGTGCTGCTGCCTCCTACCAAACCCACTCGCTTCGCCACAGGCCAGCCCGTTCATGTGTCGGTGCCCTCAGCTCCACTCAGGTCACGTTCAAGCTCTTTTTCCCCTCACCCTGCAGCCACAATTGCTAGAAACTTTTGCTGCAAGCAGGGGCTGAGGCCGTGATGTAATTGCCTGGCACTTGCGTCTGCCCCAGCAGGGAGGGGTTGTGTCTCTGCCAGCTAACCTGCTTGAAAGAAGAGGTGCGGTAACCTAATTTAGAGCTGCCTTTCCTCACTCCTTCAGCTCCTGACGCTCTTCTTTGTCCCTCCAGACACCCAGGCTGCCCTGAACAGCATCCCTTCACGGCCTCCTTCCCTGCTCCCTCCCGCACACACCTCCCCTCACACCCTAGGAAGCAGCGAGGGCTATAATTAGACTTGAGCCCTTAATTAGATGTGCAGAAGCCGTGGGGATAAAATGGTGCAAGGCTAAGGCAGTCCTGGGCACTGACAGCTGCTGCTGCTGTTGCCTTCCTTGGGGGACCTCTGCTCTGGGACATCTGAGCCTGGGCTTGTTATCTCTGCCGTGCAAACCAAGCATTTGTCGGAAAGGCGATTTCCCCGTTCTTCTGCTTTAATGAAGCTTCAGTCACGGTTCTTCCTTTGCCCTTGAATGGCAAACCAGTGCGTGCAGCATCTGCCTGTCCCCCCCGCCCCGGCTGTTGGTCTCACTCCTAAGGTAGCCAGGAAAGCATAAGAGCAAAGTCAGAGCAGGCTGAGCCTGGGGCCAGGACCGAGGGTGTTCCCGACCCTGTGGGTGGAGGCTGGACCAGTACTAGTCTGTGACGTGGAGATTAGGAGATCCTTCTGCCTGGACCCGGGAATGCATCAGGGGCTCAGGGTCTGCCAGCAGCACACCGTGGGGTACGGCTCCTCCTGTGCTGCTACGGGATGCCCCCTCCGTGCCTGGATGTGGCATGTCCTGGCTCCCTGGTGCCCCCCGCTCCCTGGTACACGGTTCCCAGTTTGCACCCGAGCCCTCTCCCACACAGCACAGGCCAAACATGCTGCCCACGCCATACCCTCCTCCCCGAGCCTGCTCCCTCCTGCCCGAGATCTCTTGATTAAGTTTCCCTTGGGGACTGTAAACAACCCCGAGAAGTCACCTCCACAGTGCCCTTAATCTCCATCTCCTGCAGGCTGCGGCTCTTGTTTATGGAGAGCCCTGACAGCCACATTTCTCTGAGGCATCTCTTAGGCCAGTTAATAAACTCTTGTGCCAAGAGGACTTGGTGGGGGCTCGGCACAGGGAAGCTGGAGGCACTGGTGCCAGGGGAGGCAGAGCTGGGGGAGCATGAGCCCCAGCGCCCCGGGGTGAGGAGGCATTCGGGCATGGCGTGGGGGTGTGATGCATCAGACGTGTCAGGGGATGGGATTGTTTTGGTGGTGCTGGAGGGGATGAGAAGGGGGTTTACATACAAGTGGCTCTTTTGCAGGGTTTGGTGATGAGGTTTGGACCTTGCAGGAGCTGCCTGGTCTGGAGAGGGCTCTGACGTTAGGGAAGCAGCAGTTCTCTCTGAGGTGTTGGTCTCCTCCCTTTACAGATGGAGAAATCAAGGTGCAAAGAGGCACAATGACCTTGCTACAGTCATGCAGAAAACTGGTAGCAGAGCTGAGACCAGAGCCGTGGCACTCATTCTTGTGCTGCTTCCGCATGAAACAGGGAAAAGCTTCGCTTCAGGTTTCTCCTTCCTCCCCCAGGATCTCTGAACGTGCCCCTGGGGCCGTCCTGCCCTCTGCGTGGCAGGCTGCCTGGCCTGCCGTGATCTCTTCCTCCGTGTGAGCGGATGACCCATGACAGTTCAGGCACTGTGATCACTCGCTCCAGAAAAGAGTGCTAATCACAGCAGAGATCAGCACATCATTTTTCCTTTCATCACCTCACGCAGCTCCTCAGGGAATTGCTTGCAGTTTTTATTTTCCCTCCAGCGTCAGAAATCACAGGTTATCAGCATTCACAGGTCACGGCGGTCTGCAAATCCTACACGTCGGTGGCTGTGAGTGCCTCCACCTGTCCTTGGGGTGGGGGGTGATGCAGGGGCCAGGAGACCTGCTCATGAGATACGCCAAGGGCATGTGCAGAGCTGCTCTGAGTCTGGCAACAGGACGAGGCACGGCTTTCTCGTGGGTAGACACCTGCCTCGTCTGTTGGTGGTGCGGTGGGAAATCCCCAGCTCTGTCCCCTCCATCCCGTAGTTCTCATGACCTCACCCACAGAGGCTGATAAAACGAGGCCTGAGAGAAGCAGAGCTGGCAAATGGAAAAGCAAACAGCTTTCCAGGCTGGACACATCCTGTCCCAGGCAATGTCACCTTGATGGAGTCTGACATGCGGAGAGGCAACGGGGTGCCGTTGCTCAGAGCCTGACCTGCTCACAGCCTACCTGGGGGCATCCCATGCCCTTCCACCCTGCCCTGCATCCCTCCCATGGGCAGCACAGCCTTTCCTCAGCCACGGTGGCTGCTCAGCTGCAGAGGCAGAGGTGGAAGAAAGCCCCTGGATTAAGGAGAACCCAGGCTGGGCTCTGTGCAATATCTGATACCCTTGACAAAGGCCAGCACCTTCTCCACATCCTCGGAGATGAAGAGCCTTCTCCATGGCTGCTCCAGCCTCACATTAAGGGACTCTTTCCTTCTTTCCTGGGCTTCCTCACACATTCCTCTCCATACTCCATCTTTTCAGAGGTTTCAGGTCTTGGTAGCTCCCATTTGCCTTGATAAGAGCTGGTGGCATCCAGCAATAGCTCATATCTATGCCAAGGCTTTGCCCCAAAACAGCTCCTGCCTGGTCTGTCCTCTGAGGCCAAATAAGGTCTCAGTGCTCAGGCTGCGGAGCCTGCGTAACTCCCGGTCTGCAGTGGCATAAATCAGAGCCAAATCTGGCCTTTGGAGTGCAAGGCCACAAAGGAGTGATGATGAGGGGGAGGAAGGAGAATGAATAATCCAAGAGCTGAGTGCAGCCCTGCCTCGTGAGTGTAACGGAGCTTTGAGAGGAGAGTTCACGCTTAGCAAAGTAATTAAAAGTTATAAGTCGGGCAAGGAGTGAAGGGTTCTGGCCCCTTTCCTTGGGAGATCAAAGCTTGTTTTGGCAGAGACAGTGTTTAAATATATTTATAAAAAAAGGCGGGAGGCGCGTCAAAGGCAACCGCCGTGTCTGCAGTCTCATTTTAATTTGCTTTGATATCCCATGCAGCCTCATTATTTGCAGAGTGTCAGGGCTTACGGTAATCCACATGAAATGCCGAGCAGAATCAAACAGGCCCTCACGTTTGCATGCCTACAGCTTCACATCTCCTCCTGCAAGCACCCAGCAAGGCCCTCCAAGCCCGGGGGCAACCCCAGCCCTTGACGGGGTATCCCCAGGGGCTGTGGGCACCTCATGGTGACGCAGGATGGATGGGGCTGGCACATCCCACCTGTCCTCACCTGCACAAATTCACCCAAACTATCATTTCAAGTGGGTTAGTTGAACTCCGTTCAGTCAGATTTTAAATGGCCTTTGTTTTTTTTCAGATAATTTGCTTAGGAAGTGAACAAGTTAAAAAGATTTGATTCAATTTAATTGATCCATGTTAATTTTATACCTGTGGTTAATTCTGGATAAGTTTCCTAACTGTTCCTCCACAGACAGATGGCCAGAAAGGGACAGGGACCAGAGTCCCACAGCGGTCCTGGGAGAAGGGGTGACTCTGTGCCTCCTTCTTGCCTGTCCGCCCAACAACTCCTGGCAGTGTTTCAGGTGCTCCCAAGCCCAGTGGCATGGGCTGAACCCATCCCTTGGGTGCAGGCTCTTTGTGGAGGACACCCTGCATCCCTTAGCTCGCAGGTCCCCTGGTTCCCCAGTGACCATGGCACGAAACCACATCTTTTCCCAGGTCACTTGCCTGCCACCTCTCATCCATCAGATGAGCAAACTGCAGCCAGGTCCCAGCCCTGCTCACTGCCCCGTGAAAGCCAGCCCTCCCTCTCCAGTCTTCAGCAATGAGATCATCGCTGGCTGCCTGAGCACACTGGGATCGGCGTGCTGAAATCTGCGTTAGGCATAGTGGGGGATTGTCTGTGCAGCTCTGGGAAGGGGCTTGGCAAGGGGCAGGACTTGGTGGCTCAGCCTGGGACATCACAGGTCCTCCCTGGGGAGTTTTCCTACTGCAATGTTCCTCCCTGCTCAGGGAAAATCACTGCAGGGTGCCTGGATGCATGGAGGGTGGCGGCTCTCACTCTCTTTTCTCCAAAGCAAGTGCCTTGGGTGTTGGCACTTCTGCTGCCACTCCAGCAGCTCGCTCTCCTTTCTCTTTGTCCTCAGACCTGGCTCAAGGGCACCTGCAGCTGGGACACCTGGGCAGGGACTTCCGAGCAGACACCAGCCCCATCTCCCCCTCCGAGGCGGAAGACCAGTCCCCAATGGCCGTGCGCTACCGCAACAACAACCAGCGCCGCTTCTCCATGGAGGCAAGTACTGCGGCGGGCTGGAGAGGGCAGAAGGGACGGGGCAAGTTCCGGTTGTCACCTGCCTGGTGGCTGGAAGAGACAGTGTTTGATTTGTGGGGACCTGGCAGTCTCAGACACGAGCCTTGATGTCCTCTTGGGTGCACTCAGCATGACTCCGAGGGTACCTGGCAAAGCCCAGCGCACGTCCCCATGCGCATACATGCACACACACCTTCCCTTTTCCTTTGACTAAGGGTCCCACAGATGCTGCCCCCATTGCTTCGCCATTAATACCAGCCCTGGTTAGAGAGCACTTCCCCTTCAATGTCTGTTCAGTCCTCCTTTCACCAGATGCATTCATCACCCGCTCTTCTGGCCCTCTCCACAGGACGTCAGCAAGCGTCTCTCCCTGCCCATGGACATCCGCCTGCCCCCCGAGTTCTTGCAGAAGCTGCAGACGGAGAGCCCGGAGTTCCCCAAGCACCTCAGCAGGATGTCCCGACGGGCTTCCCTCGTAAGTCTCACCATGCAGAGAGAGCAGTGCCAGGCACAGCATCTCACTTCATGCACACAAGCCCCAGCCAGCAGATGCATGTGCTGATTGCCACCCACCCCTGCTGTCATGCCCTGCGGTGCAAGCTCCCTATTCCCCATGTGTCACTGAGATACACACACACCCCCCTGCCCATGTAAATCCCTTTCTGCCCGCTCCCAGCAGCACACCTTCCCTTCACCACGCACACATACATCTCTTCCCGTGTCACTCCTACACAGGCACATCTGCAAACTGCCGTGCAGATCCCCAGGCCTGCACATTCCTTCCCTCACCTCTGCACACACCTCACTTTCCCCTTGGCCTGGCTCCTTCCAGGTGGGAGGAGGTGGAAAGCCTCCTGCGGTTTAGCAAGTGCTGGAGCCTCTGCTAGTTGAAATGCAAATGCCGATAAATAATGAATTAGCCTTTGCATTAGTGTTGGTGTTTCAGTTTCTTTACTGCAGAGCATCAGCATATGTAGGAGCAGAAACCCGGTGCCCTGCTTACAAACGTGCAAGCACGGGTCCTGCTGCCCAGGAGTGCTCAGATACAACAGCGAGGTCTCAGCAGGCGCCTTCAGATCTGGCGTGCCTGTTCAGGGCGAGGGAGGAGAAAAGGGGAGCTTGCATTTACCTGCCTGTTCTGTCTGATCAATAAAATAGACACAGCCAGAGCGATGTGCCATTAATATTCATGGTCCCCTCCATGAATAAGGCATGCTCCTGCAAAACTCGCAGTAGGGCTCTGGGGAGCGTACAGCACCTCAGACTGCAGCCACCTCATTTCCCTGCTCAGGACACGCCTGTTCCCAGGGTATGCAGAGGGTTTGGGGAAGCCAAAACAGAGTAAAAACCACTATGTTCCCCTGGGATTTGCCAGCGGGGCAGATCTGGTGAGCAGGGGAGGCTGCAGGAGCACCCCAGACCTGAGGCTGCTGATTCTCCGGGCAGAGCCCTGGGCACAGTGCAGGGGGCTCCTGCAGTGCCTCCCCCAGGGGACCCTTTCCCTGCGCAGCCCATGTCTCTGCCGGCTGATTGACAGCTGTCCATCCAGCTCCATCTGCTGATGGCGAGCAGCATGGCATGAGCCCTCGGCTCAGGAGAGGGGGCAGCGCTGCTGGGTTGGGGGTCCTCTAGCTGGGCTGGAGTCAGAGCTGGCTGCTGGCCTGGGACCACACCGATGCAAACATATTTTGTGGGAGAATGACACTGGTTTATTAAGCTTAAGGAGCAATGATTTGCCCTTGGGCCCTGTTATGCTGGGAACCGTCCCCTTCGGAGGTGTCTCTGTCCCCATAGAAAACTGCAGTTTCAGGGGTCTGCTAGGAGGGACACCCAAATCTGTGGCCTTGCAGTGGTTGCCCTTCTTTCACTGGGTACACGAGAGCAGGTCTCAGCAATACGTTAAAGAGTTACTGTTCCAAATGGGAAAATGTCCCTTTCACGCTTGATTTGAACAGCACACAGAAATGGAGTCACCACAAAGACCAGGACGTAGGAAAGCACCGAAGAAAAGGGCTGGGCATCGGCAGCAGGATCCCCCGAGGCTTCTCCAATAGAAAGGGCATCGTCTCTTTGCAAACCACAGCTCCTGTTGGCCTTGGCCGCTGCTGGTGTTGTGTCGGGGCAGTGGGTGAGAGGAGACGGGAGTCACAGGGGTGGCAGCGGGCACGGGGTGCAGGTGCCATCCATTTAGCTTCAGCAGCCAGTGGGTTGTGAAGGTTTTGTGATTGATGGCCGGGTCACCTGCACAGCTTCTCCAGGAAAGGAATGGACTTCATGTACTTAGATCAGCTGGGCTGCTGCCTGCAAACACCTGCCTTGACTGATCTGCCCCCAGAGCTGTTCCTGTCCAGCAACCTTGACCTTCCCTCATGGGGGTGAAGCTATCCTGGATGAGATCTCCCCCAGTGATGTTTTTCTTTCTCTCTTACAGTCAGATATCGGGTTCGGGAAGCTGGAAACTTATGTTAAACTGGATAAACTCGGAGAGGTGAGTAGACTGTGAAACCCCTGTAAGGATTTAATTTAAGTTAGAAGGGCAGTTTGAAGTGCAAAGGGCAGACTGTAGCCACGTTCCTTCAATATCTAGCAATTTTTAGACCAGGTCCTTCTGTGGACTTCAGACTTGGCCCTTTAGCTTCACATTATCCTTCCTGCAAATATTATGGAGTATATCAGCGTTGTGCCACCCTGGTAAATGGTCTGCATGGCTTCTATGTCCTCTCTCCCCACCCAGGGCACTTACGCCACTGTCTTCAAGGGGCGCAGCAAGCTGACGGAAAATCTCGTTGCCCTGAAGGAAATCCGCCTGGAGCATGAGGAAGGGGCACCTTGCACAGCCATACGGGAAGGTGAGGGCAGGAGGGGCTTTTCCCCAGCGCAGCCCTCATGAGCAATGCCGGGTCACAGGTGGATTTGGGGTGGGTGGTGCAGGTGGATGTTTATACCTGCAGTCCCACTGTCGTGATGCCGCGCGGTGTCCAGGTCCTGCTGCCCCAACCCGACTCTCCTCTCCTTGCAGTGTCGCTGCTGAAGAACCTGAAACATGCCAACATCGTGACCCTGCATGACATCATTCACACGGAGCGTTCCCTCACCCTCGTCTTCGAGTACCTGGTGGGTCTGGGGGGGCTTTCTGTGGGAACGGGGGCACGGCGGCCTTTCTGCAGGTGGGTGATGGGGGCTGAGGGAAGGAGGGGCTGACACAGGCTTCCCGTTGTAGGACAACGACCTCAAACAGTACCTCGATAACTGTGGGAACCTGATGAGTGTTCACAACGTGAAGGTAAGACAGCAGAAGGTAAGGGCAGTCCAGGGTGTTGCAGGGCTGGGTGAGGCTGGATACCCCTTCTCTCTTCAGTTCAGCCTTCTTACTCTTCTCTGACCTTTTTCAGCCTGCACTGATGCTCCACCAGCTTTTCTCAAGTCACTGCCACCCTGAATAAAATTACTGTGCACCCAGACTTTGTTCAGCCCCTTTTCTAGATTGCTGGCGATGAGCCTGAACACTTCTCTACAGTGCATCTCACTCCAGGCCAGCTTCAAGGGGTCTTTCCTGGCCATGAGTTTGAGAGCCCTTGAGACAGACTCATTTTTGGTGCCCGTGACCCCAAGCTAAATGCAAACCCCTTCTCCTCCCCACAGATCTTCATGTTCCAGCTGTTGCGTGGTCTGGCTTACTGTCACGGGAGAAAGATCCTGCACCGAGACCTCAAACCCCAGAACCTGCTCATCAACGAGAGAGGAGAGCTCAAGCTGGCCGACTTCGGTAGGTGGACTCTGGGGAAGATGCAGCATTGCAAGAATGTGCAGCTCCTTGATGCCCATCCCCTTCGTCCTCAGGACTAGCCAGAGCCAAGTCAGTCCCTACGAAAACATATTCCAATGAAGTGGTCACGCTGTGGTACCGGCCCCCCGACGTCCTGCTGGGATCTACCGAATATTCCACTCCCATCGACATGTGGTGAGCTGCGCCAGAGGGTGGTGGGCTCTCCCCCAGGCCATGCTCTTTTCCCTGTCCCCTGGGGCTCAGGATCTTTGGAGCCCACTGTCCACATCAGGGGTGAATGGTTACCCATAGCAGAGAAGGGACACAGCTCCTGGAGCTCGTTTCCCTCTCCAGGAACCTCAGCCCTGGCCAAGGGGTGGTGGGGCATCCACAGGGCTTCTCCCTCACTAATCCCAGAGCTTCTGCTGCTGCTCTAGGGGTGTTGGGTGCATCCACTACGAGATGGTCACCGGGCGGCCCATGTTCCCTGGCTCCACGGTGAAAGAAGAGCTGCATTTGATCTTCAGGCTGCTGGGTGAGTCTTCTGCTGTCTCCCAGATGCCCACGCGAGGGCAGTGGCTGACTGCAGGAGCGGTGACGAGGCGCAGCCCCGGGAGCCTGGAGGGAACCCGCTGGCAAAGCCTGGCAGTGGCGTGGGCAGGCGTGGGCAGGGGCTGCCCGCAGCCCCCCTCCAGGCTTGCAGGCAGCAGAGGTGTGAGGGCGAGGGGGTCTGTGGGACACACAGGCGAGCCCCAGCGTGCTGGGGAGATTCGTGCCCTCTCCCCTGGGCAGGACACTGGCACTCGCACGCATGAGGCTCTTCTCTCTGCACCAAATGAGCATGACGGGTTTCCCTCTCTCCCTCTCCCAGGAACCCCAACAGAAGACACCTGGCCTGGGATAACATCCAACGAGGAGTTCAAGGCTTACAATTTCACGCAGTACCGAGCCCAGCCGTTAATAAATCACGCCCCAAGGTACTTCCTTGAGCAGGGACACATGAGGCATGGTGGGCTCGCACTGGTCATAAACGGGAGCCGGGGGAGACCAGTTTCATTTCGTCCTTGTGGTGCTGGCAGTTTCTGAATGCAGCTGTGCACTGGAGGTCCCAGCTGCCACTTGTCCCTTGCAGTGATGATTGCAGTGTCTCCTGGGTGCAATAATGCTCCATTTTTTATTTCCTCCCTCTCTCAGGCTGGACTCAGAAGGCATTGACTTGCTGATGAACCTCCTTCTGGTGAGTGGTAGAGCAGTCCAGGTGGATGGCAAAGGGATTTGCTGAAGTGAAGGTACTCTGCCTGCCCCCACCCTGATTTTGGAGCCAGGCAGGGGAGGAGCTGTGCCTGCAGAATTAGCCATGACCCTACAGCTATGGCGTTGTAGATGTTATCCCAAACCACCTCCCGTTAAGGACGGTGAACCATCCTTCCCCCTGTGTCCTCTCACACACAAGTGAGAGGACACAAACCTGATGATCCATAAGGTACGACATGGATGGTGCACCCCTCTGGTCACATAGTGTGTGCTGTCCCCCGTGCACATGCAAATGGCACTGGTAGTTGCCTGCACACCCCCATGGTGTGCAGCGTTTGGACACAGTCACCCACGCAGCATTTGGAATTGCTTGGGCACCTCCATGTGCGTAGGTGCACAAATGAGCACACACCTGGATGGGGCCTCTGTGCCCCCCGAATGCCGTCTCGCACGTGCAGACTGCGTGTAATTGCCTTTCTCTGGGGCTTTGTGCAGTACGAAGCCAAAGGCCGGATCTCAGCGGAGGCAGCCCTGCGGCACCCGTACTTCAAGAGCCTGGGCGAGCGGGTGCATCTCCTGCCTGACAGTAAGTGCACGCTGTCCCCTTGCCTGGGGGGTGTGGAGCAGGGAGCTGCTGTGCCACCCAAGGGCCGTGGTTTGCAGCCTTCGGGATGCCTCTTGTCTTTGCTCACTCAGAGGAAATGGGTGCTTCTGCACAGGGTGGAGTGGGAGCTTGGGGGCTGCCAGAGCAAGAAACAGTTTTGGGCAGGACAGTGTAGAGTAGGAGTGAGCATGAGAGAAAAGCTCTGATGCGGTGCAGTGCTGCCCTTGGGCACTGCCATCCCTCCAGGCTCCGGGTTTGCAGACCGCTGCCAGCTCAGCCAGCTGGACTGACCCCTCTCTCTCTGCCCGCTCTGCCTAGATGTCTCCATCTTCTCCCTGAAAGAAATCCAGCTTCAAAAGGACCCTGGCTACCGAGGCTCAGCCTTTCAGCAGTCAGGTACGACTGGGGAAAATCACACTGCCCTCTCCCAGGTGGTGCCATGGACGGCGCTGGCACTGAGGTTACTCCCAGTGGGTCCAGCGTAGGAAAAAGCCAAACCTGGTTCCTGCTCCCTGCTTTAGTCCACAGGTTACCCCTGGGGCATCCTCGCTTGTCACCTGCCGTGGTACCAAAGTCACATCTAGGTGCCCTGAGGCACAGCTCCCTCCTCCTTAACCTCCTAATGCAGGGCACCACAGGGCTGGGCATCTCTGCAAAGTGCCGCTCGCCGTCTGACCCCTCTGACCCATCTCTCTCTCTCTTCCTCAGCCCGAGGGAAGAACAGGAGGCAGAGTATATTTTAAACCTGGATCTCGTGTTCCCCTCGTCACCATGGAGATCAAAGCACTGAGAAAGGAGATGGCAACACGCTCCCACCTGACCCACCGCAGAATTACTGACTCAAGCAGGACGATGCTGAAGCGCCCTTGGCCGCAGGCTCTCCCCTGCCCATCCCCACAACCACAGTCCCTAGCAGCTGCTGTTGATGGACCTGCGGCCTTTTTTCCCCCTCTTGTTTTCATGTTGCCCCCATCAGACGTGAGCTGCCACCCTCTGCGCAGGTGCTGTAGTGAGGAGCTACCCTGGGCACTGCCCGGAGCACGAGATCGTGTGCTGCCCGCAGGGGCTGAGCCGGGCACGGGGAGGTTTTGTGAGCAGAGCGCGGCATCCCCAAAGCTGGGCTGTGGATCGTGGCGTTCGGCCCAGGCAGGTATTTCTGAAAATGTACCTTTGCTCTGCACCCCCTGTTTCTTGGGGAGACACTTTGCAGCCATGTTACGAGTCGGGGGCATGACCCAGCCTGGCACTGGAGAGTCTGCACCTGAAGCACAAAAACCAGAGCAGCCCTCCCCCGTTTGCCCTCGCCTCTGCCTACAGAACCCCTTTTACTCTCCCCATCTTTGGTACCTGAATCTTGACAAGGATGGAGCAGCTGGGAGGAAGGGGCTTCCCATTGCTTCCCCCAGCATCTCCCCCTCCTTGCCACCATTGTGTTCCCAGCTGCAGTCAGCTGGCTGCTCTGCAGGGATGTCCTGAGCTGAGAGCGAGGGCTGGCTTGGCCCGCCCAGGGCACAGGTACCCGCTGGTAGGGCTGCGCAGAAGCGGGGCCAGATGAGCACTGGCTCTGTGCTGCCTCCTGGCCAGATGAGCACTGGCTCTGTGCTGCCTCCTGGCCAGATGAGCACTGGCTTCGTGCTGCCTCCTGTTGCCGCGCCGAGCCCTTTCCCAGGCACCCATGGAGCGGCCCCTTTCTCATCGCCGAGCCTCCTGCCCCCCCAGCCTGTCACCCTCTCTGCCATCGTCACAAGGGGCAGGACACGGCTCCCAGCTGGCATCTCAGGAGCGCGTCTCCCCCCACGTCCCGTTGCCGAGCCCTACGCGACGTGGCAGAGCCCGAGCGCGCAGCCTCTCCGTACCGAAGTGTTGCGCACACCCACCTCAGTGCATTTCTACCCAGAGGAAGGGGGAGAGGTGCCAAACCTCCCACAGCTCAGCTGTGGGGACCAGAAATAGACTCAGAGAGAAACAAATCATCCCTCAAACCTCTTCGCCTGGCTTCTACCTTTGCAGCCGACGCCGGATCGTACCAGCCCTGACTCAGACCGGTGCTGTGGGACTGAGGTGGGTGCTTCGATCTGAGCGTGCTTTGCTGGCCGAGGACAGCCCCTGGTGCGTTTGCCCCTCCGTACGCTTCAGGAACGTGCCAAACCCATCCTGAGCAAAGAGGCCCTGCTGCACCTCTCCCCCACAGCCTGCAAACAGCCTGAAACGTCTGCAAGTGTGTGAGCGTTGCAAGAAGTGTCTCTACTGTATAATATTCGCATCCTTTTCTTGGCTGTCCCAGATGACTGGTCCTCTCGCCCACCGGTCCTCCAGCCCATGGATGTGGCTAGGAGACTCTGGACTTGAAGGTGCTGTGACTGTCACCTGGCACTGGGGCTGGCAGGACATGCTGGTACCTTAACCCAGCCTGGGAGGCATTGCTCAGGGGACGGTAACTCCCCATGCTGCTGTTTCCCCGTTGAGCAGGGAGCGAGGGCTCTGTTTGCTGCCCTGCTGTGCGGCATTTCTTCTGTGATCCTCGGAAAATGCAAAGCGTGAGGATAAATGCCGAGACCCCGGAGCTCCCCAGAGCTTCTGGGGCGACTCCTCCCTGTGCCAGTGCTTGATGCGATGCGCCCTCTGAGCTTCCCCCATCAGACCAAAGCTGTTAATTCGGGTTTGTCCTAGACAAGCATCCAGACGTCTGCATTGTTTGAGGTTTGCCCATCCCTGCTCCGTTCCCTTCTCAGTATGTCCAGCATACAGCAGGCTGAATAGTTCCATTAATTGTTTCCATTTGATAGGGAAGAGCATGAATCGCCATCAGGCTCCAGTGACGCATTTCACCCTGGTGTCAGGGTGGTGGTTTGCCTGGTTTCCTACACCCGGCTCCTGCTGCGTGGGGCTGTTCAGTAGGGAGGCTCACAAAGGGAGGTGCTGGCTGGAGTCAGGCTGAACTCTCCCACTGTCATCTTTTCTTTCACAAAGGCATTTCATACAGGAATTTCCTTGGCGTGGCAGGGATCTGTGGTGCAGACTTGAGCTTCCCAGGGCAGCCAGCTCCCGTCAGGGTTTAGGAGCTCAGCAGGCAGGCCAGCTCATGGACGCAGCGTCTCCCATGCCCCTGTGGCAGCACCTTCAGGTACATGGGGCAAAGAGTTCTGGCGTGCCTGGCGGGGGCAGAGTCCTCCCGGGGTCCCTGAGCGCAGGTCGGACTGGGACGAGCAGGAACCCCCTCCACCCGCTCTTGGGAAGCCCATTCAGGACATGTTTGACCTGTCTTTGTGCAGTTGTCTCGCTTGGCTGTACCATCCCCACGCGCTGAGGTTGCCTTGGGCACAAAGCGCTGGGGCAGAAGGTGCCCAGCTGAGCTGTCCCGCCTTCCCAGCGGGAGGACGGAGGCAGACCACACCGGACCGCCAGCCCCAGTGTGGACTCAGCTGTCCCCCCATCAGACAGGTATTCCTGCTGAAGGGCAAGGTCACCTACGGGAACCGCTGGGGCGAAAAGTTGAGGAAAAGACCTAGCAGTGCCCGTGTAGACGGGGCTGCTTTACCCGGGCTCAGATAGCAAAGACAAAGGGCCTGTTAGCGGCTGTTTACTCTTTTGTAGCCTTTGCCTTTCCTCCTACAAATCCTCCCTGAAGGAGACACTATTATTTATTAGCCCTGTGCGCTACTAACAGCCCGAATTTAAGATAACCCCTTTTTGTTCCACTGCATTTAGTGGATATTTGATTCCTATTCAGGAGGGCGATAGTGTGTGTAAATATTTGGTGCCCCGCGGAGCGAGATAGGATTTACAAGCTCCAGTCGCTGCTGCGCTTGCACGTGTCGGCTGGCAGAGCCCCGAGCGTCTGATCTCCCACGAAAGGAGCTGCAGGCTGGCAGCGATTAGAGCCCGGAGCCCAATCCCCCTTCTCCATCTCCTGGATAGTGTCCCAGTCCCCCCGAGGACCGCGGGGTCTGGCTGGGTTTATGAGGACCAAGATCCCTTGGATGCCCCAGTTCACGACAGCCCCGAGCAGAGCGGGGCCCCGCTCCTCCCTGCGTGCGAGGGGAGGAAATCTGGGGCGAGCGTCCCGCTGCCGACGGCATCGCTCCCTCCTGCTCCCGCAGCTCGGCCCCGCGCAGGCTCTCCCCAGCTTTTGGAGCGCCAGCCAGCTCCCAAGTTGGATTTTTAAAGTAGCACTAATGGAAATGCTGGGAATGTCTGTGGCTCTCCAGCATTTTTTTTCTTTTCCATTTTGTGGGTTCTCCCATCCGCTGCTTTGCGGAGTGGCTGGTGCTCCTCGCAGATGGGGACTTGTGACAAAAGGAAACTGTTGCTTTGTCTTCCAGACATTTTTCTTGCAATTTTTTTTTTTTTTTTACCAGTTCTGGTGGAAAATGGAGTTTTGGCTGCGCCCTCAGGAAAGGCTGTGTGCTTTCATCTCTCCAGCTGATAGCTAGTTAAAGAAATGTAAGTAACTAATGTGTAAAGCAAGGTCCATGTGATGGGACAACAATAAAACTTCCAGGCGAAGCTATTTCATTTCACCCTCTCCATACACACGTGCACACGCCTTTCCTGGCCCAGCCCGTTGCCAGATCTGTGTTAAGATTTTAAATAACAAAACTACATTGTGTCTCGGAGACTAAGGGCAAAATAAATGGATTTTTTTCCTCTCCCTTACACATGATTAAAAAAAAAAAGTAGAAGGCCATTTTCACAAGCTTCTCAGATGTTTTGTTTGTTTTTTTTCCCATGACTTACCTTCAGTCAGACATTAGGCTAGCGTGAAGTGGGAGCCTGGAGCTCCCAGTTGCAGGCTAGGAACAGGCAGGTGGGAAGAGAAAGAGTCTGACCCGCTGGACTGAGAAATGTAAAAGGTTTAGAGTGTGTGTGCCCGGGCACGGGGAAGGGAGCGGAGCTGGGGGTGGGAACCTGCCCGGCCTTACGTGGCCAAACTCTGCTTTCACCAGCGTAAATCTGGTGTCTCGCAGCCACGTCAGCCCAGGTTTGCTCAGAGCACGGAGCCAGCGATGGCTGAGCGGGTCCTGCAAGGGCCATTGGATCTCGATCCCAAAATACCTGGTGTTAAACGTGACATGCTTGCCCGTCTCTGAGCTCGAGTCTTGTCAGAAACGCGTTTGGGTACGTCCCCTTGGCACAACCCGCCAGCGATGTCTGGGCACAAACACTATGAAACCCGCTGTCTGGTTTCTTCGTTGCCTTCCTTCATCCTCAGCGTCATGCTTGTCCTACAGCGGGAAAAACAGATCCAAGCGGCCAGGATACACGTACTGTGAATGTGCTCTGGTGTGATTCGTTTGCAGAATACCAATAATATATTTAACTAGTGTTGTACAAACGGAAGATGCATTTTAAAAGAAATGATTTTAAAGATTTATTCCAAAAGAAGCTAATGATTTTTTTATAGAAAGTTTTTCTGGAATAAATGGAAAGGTACACACATGAAAAAAAAAAATAAAGGATTGTATCCATCTATCAATCTTGTGTCTGAATGTTTTATAAGAATATTTCAAATTTTGTATTTCAGATGTGACATGGGCTGTTTTGTGGTCGTGCTCATTTTATTGCTAAGGCTTATATTACAGTTGTATTGTGAACGCTCCAAAGCCAAGATTGGACAATAAACTTTATTGAAGACGGGATAGTTTTGTACAGGGGATAATTTTTCTCTTTTCTTTTTTTTTTTTGGTAGGAGAAGGATCCGCTTTGGTTTTGAGTTTCAGCTAGGTAGCACTGACGTGTCAGGCGCGCAGGTCCCTTGGCAGGCTCCCGAGCGGTGAGTTGCTCCGTGGTGGGTGTGCAGGGGAGGCAGGCTGCTGGACCACGGCAGGGAGCGTGCCGTGCCGTGCCGTGCCATGCCATGGCTGTCCCGTGGCACGCCATGCCGTGCCATGGCCATCCCGTGCCGTGCCATGCCGTGCCATGCCATCTTTGTGCCTTCCCACAGCCACTTTCTGTGCAGCTCCAGGACACGTTTCGTTTTCCCTCCTGCTAGCAGGGTGTTTTGGGGCTGGCTGTAGTAAACTCCCAGACACAGACTTAGTGCAAGTTTCCCACTACCTGACCTTTGCAGGGGGTTGTAAAAACAAGACCTCAGAAACTTGTGCGCAATAGGAAAATGTTTCTTTGTGTGGATCCTAAGGCCCTAAACAAATATTGCCATAAGCCTATCAGGCAAATAAAGCACAGAGCTGACATGCCCAGCCCATGGCTGCAAGGCAACTGAAGGGCAGAGCTGGGGAAGGGGCAGGGGAGCCCTGTTTCCCACAGCTCCACGAATTAAGATCTCCCTGAGACCAGAGCTATTCAGCACGGCAATGCCCTTTACACATCCCTGCTGTCTGGCCCAGCAGTGCTGAACAGAAGCTACAACCACCTTGGTCCGGGGACCCTGGGAAGCACCAGAGGTGGAGGAAGGGGGGACCTGTGGGATCTTTGGGGCCAGACCCTTGGTGTGAGCCCACGGACGATGGGTGGCTGGTTTAGGGAAGGGGGCAATGCCCTTCATCCCCCTCCCCGGCTGCACCTCCAGCCAGCGCCCAGCCTGCCTGCGTCACGTTCAGGCAGTGGCGTGGGCAGATCCCCAGTAACAAGCTGTTTGCCAAACCAGTTCCTCCATCCACCGCTCTCATTCCTCCAGTCTCGCGGCGGCAGCAGCTGCCGGCGCTGGGTCCAGGGGAATGCCACCGACCAGCCCCAGCCCGCATCTTCCACCCGCCGACCCAGCTGGCGTCTGGATGTTCCTGGCTCCCAAATAGCCGTGACCTCCCCGCTCCGTGTCCCTTAGGGGGGTCCTCCTGCCTCACAAGGGTGCTCAAGCCGGGTCACCCATTGCTCCCCGGGTCTCTCAGCAGGTCTGCAAAGCGGCGACAATACTTGCTGCCTTCCATGAGATTATTTGTGTGTCATTAAATCACAGGTGCGTTTCGGGAGGCTCAGCCTGGTCTGTTCATTGCAGCCCACCCTCCTCTGCTGCAGTTTTAGTGCAGTAAAGGAGGAAGCACGTTAATTCCAGCTAAACCGGAGTGGGTGTGTGAATTATTTAAGTTGGACAGTAGGAAAAGGTGTAGGTGAGCGCTTCCTCCTTTTAGACAAGTGTTACAGGATCTGTAATAACTGGGCTAAGATCTCAGGCTCGTGTTTGACCTATAAGTGGAGCCAAGCTTTCCAAATCACACGGGTTGTTTTGAAACTCTTGACCCTGAAATACATGAGGTGAACACCTCTCTCGGGTGCTGCCAGTCCAGCTGCCCAGCCCATTCGTGCTGGCTTGCTGAGCATCTTCCATGCAGCCTAGAATAATTCAACCCATCACATGGAGAGTTTACCCTGCGTTGTAAGAAGCATCATGTCTTTCCTCAGTAAGGTTCAGTGATTCAGGGTGGTTATTTTCTTAGCTGCTCAGACTTGCTTGGTGGTTGGTTTTTTGGGCTGAATTACAGCTGTTGAAAGACATCAGTGCTTCCGTCTCCAAATGCACATGCAGCTCTTCAGCCCATCGCACGGCACGCGTAGTGGCTGGGATAACGTGGTGGGGTTTCTGAGGGTGTCAGCCCAGATTCGCCCTTTGTGGTCTCTTGGCAAAAGGGGGACAGGGGGGAAATTATTGGGCAGTATCTCAGCCCCAGGCCCTTGGCCACAGCCCCCAACCCAGACACTGGTGAAGGCCTTGGAGGAGCCTGTCCCCGGGCGCCTGCTGTCCCAAGTCCACCCGTGGGGCCTCAGCTGGTTCTGCCCCAAGGAAACCTTTAAAAAAACTATTACTAGAATCGAATTTCCCCACCGTGTTGAGACTGGGCTAAGAGAAGTGACGCCAGCATCGCAGCAGCAAATCTGAACAAAATCTGGCTGCTGGGTTGAAGCTCTACAGAGTAGTCACTGCAAAGCAGGACCCGTCACGTTAAAGAAGTAATTGCTCCACTGGCTAAAAAGATTAACTGATAAAACGTGAGAAAAACCTGCTGTGCCTCTTGCTGCCCCAGGAAAGCGTGTGAGGGCAGAGAAAGCAAAAGGAAGGTGTTTCTCAAATGCTTGTCAGGTCTTTTTGAGCAGCAGTGGCACGCAATGACGCTGCTGCCTTTCACTGTGCTGCTCTGCTCTTCCTTCATTCATGATTTCACTTTGCAGCTTGCAGCAAGCGCAAAAATGTGGGTGTTTAATTCATTGCAAGTACAACACTGATTTCGGTTTGGAAAACAGCCCAAAAGTGCCTCCTCGTGAAGTTAATTCTGGTATTGCATATACTCATAGTCCTGTGGCTTGCATTTTTATGAGCTACCTCCGAGGATCAGGGTTTCAGTATGTGGAGCCAGAAAGGATCGGTGTGTTCTTGTGCTGACTAACCCACCTACGCTTTGTATCTTATTTGCAAGCATATCTTGGATGATTTGTGTTATCCCTGATGAAAAGCAGGTGTACTGGTATTTAGGCCATTGCTTAGCAAAGTGGGCTCAGCTGTGGTACCTGGGGTAGGGGTTGTACAAACATTTGTAACCTCTGGTGCCTGGACGCTGCCTTTTTGTCTGGGAGTGGATGCAGTGAACCTGCACAGGTGGGGAAAGCATTGCTCAGCCATTTGATAGCTGGGGAAGGCCAGTCCCAGGGAGCTGATGCTGTCAAGTGATGGTGATGCAGTGATGGAAGCCAGGAGTAGAGTGTAGGTCTCCTGACTCCCTGTCTGGTAAAGGGAGAAACAAGATAAAGATTGAGATCAAGAATGTGGTCCAGGGGAACCATGGATAAAGCCCCATCAGCCCTTTTCTTGGGGCATGACACCCAGTATGTGGAAGAGAAGGATCTGCTCTTTCATCAGGTAACTCCACAAGGAGATGTATGGGCAAAGCAGGGCAGGAGATGACCTTCCCAGCAGTGTTTTGATGCAAAGGCCTTTATTGTCACAATCCTTCCTCCCCTGTGCTGTTTTGTCCCTACTCATGGATGGGGAAAGAGAAGCTGAGGCAGTCTGCAGCGCTATGGCCTTTCAAAGCCAGTTATTGCCTGGCAGGGAGAGCCTGAGGTTGTGGCTCACTGGCCTGTGCATCAGCCTCCTCCTCCTCCTCCTCTCCATCCTGGCTATTAAGGAAGATGGTTTATCATGTAATGATAAAACCTGATTTCCGGACATGCTGTTGACTCACATAAGCAAATCACCTCATTCCTTTATGGCCCTCAGTTTCCCCATCAGCAAAACAGGATAACAACATTGCTCCATCCCTCCAGGCAGCTGAGCTGTTTCTTTGATTGCTCAATGGTTTCAGGTGCAGGTGCAGGGCGGGCACAGGAGTTCTCCAGTCAGGGCAATCAGGGGGCTATTGCCCACCTGCTCCTTGCTATTGCCCACAATCATTTTGTTCCCTTCGGAGGTGGAAGAGGGTATGATCCTGCTCTCCTCACTCTGGAAAGGCTCCAGCAGGGAAGAACAAGGACTCGGATACAACTTGGATTAGCTAAACATTAAGCTATGTCCAGGTGGAAATGAGCACCTGCGAGCCCCGGAGCAGCATTCCTGAGACACGGGTCACGGGATGTGTGAGTACATGTGTGGGGTCCGCTGGCATGGGAAGGGACCTGGTGTGCAGGCCTGGAGCCAGCCCTGCCATGGCTGAGCTCCATCCATTCTGGGTTGCCTGGAAAGCGTGTTCTAAAAACGGCTGGTCTTTCCTAGCTAAAGTAGGTGAAATATTTATAAATCCATCCTCTAGAGGAGACCTTTTGCGTAAGCATCAACCATTCTGACTTTAAAACATGCACCCCCCCAAGCTTCTCATCCAGAGAAGGGGCAACTTTAATTGCATTTGTCTGGAACGGTCGCACCTATTTGCGGGTACGGGAGCCCGCGGGGACGGTCAGCAGCAGGGACAGGGGGTTTGGGGGCTTCCTTGCTTGGCAGCGCTCTCGGTGGCATCAGGTTTGCCGCTGTGGCCGTAGTTCAGTGTCATTCGTGCCGTGCGGTGGGGACGCGCAGCGGGGTCCCGGCCGGGCGAGGGGATGCTGCGGGGTGCGCTCGGGCTCCTTTCGGCGCCCGGAGGGATGCGGGGTCCGGCGGGGGGCTCCGCCCCGGCCCCGCTCCGCACCGCCCCGCGCAGCCCCGGCCCCGGGAGGCGGTGGCGGCCCCGGAGGCGGAGCCAGCGCCCGGCGCCGCGGGCTCCGGAGCCACGTCCTGCAAGGGAGGAGCGGGGCGGCGGGACCGGGAGCGGGACCCGGAGCGGGGCCGCGCAGCGAGCGGGGCCGGGCGGTGCGGGAGCCGCATCGCCGGGGCCGCCCCGCGCCGCCGCCCACGATGTGGTGGGACGAGCGGGTGTCGGCGCGGTTCCGGAGGAACCTGCAGCCCACCCTCACCTACTGGAGCGTCTTCTTCAGCTTCGGCCTCTGCATCGCCTTCCTGGGGCCCACGCTGCTGGACCTGCGCTGCCAGACCCAGAGCTCCCTCTCCCAGATCACCTGGGTCTTCTTCTCCCAGCAGTTCTGCCTCCTGCTCGGCAGCTGCCTCGGAGGGGTCTTCAAGAGGACGTAAGGCGCCTGGCAAACTCATCGCACCTCCCGCGGGTGGGCTTAGCTCTCCGCAGCACCCCCCTTTCCTCCCGGGCCGCGGGTGGGCAGCTCCAGCCATCCTCCCGCGTTCCCCCGCCGGGATTGCGTGGCTGGGCTGGGATGCTGAGCTGGGATGCTGGGATGCTGAGCTGGGATGCTGCGGTCCGCGTGGGATAACCCAGCCCGAGCTGGGTGCTCCGTGTGCGTCCCGGAGGGTCCGCAGCCCTCTCACCCGAGCGGTGCAGAGGGAGGGGGCTTGCCGGGAGGTGCGGGGCAGCTCTGCGGGCTGTGGCTCTCCTCTTCTGCACGGTTTCGTACCCCCGGAGAGAAGCTGCCAGTTCGCCTGGAGCTCAGGACAGAGACGGCCTTAGCGTGAAGTTACAGCCAGAACTTCCTGGAGGGTGTTTTCCTTAACCTGATTGTTTATCACAAAAATATTATTGGAAGCTTATTTTAATAACCTTGGTGTCAAATATTGAGGCATTGTCGTGCTCCCCAGGAGTTTGGGCAAACACAAGGCAAGATGCGAGCGGTCCTCGTGGTCTTGCGGGGCACGAGGGCAGAGGCAGTGCCGTGGCTGGGGACAGCAGTGGTACTTCATGGGCCACGAGGAAACCTGGGCACCGGCAAACAGGGATTTACACTGAGCCTCTGTCCAGGATGTGTTTAAAATAAATAATACACGATGGCTCAACCCTAAAGATTGCCAAACAGGCATTTGCTTTGAGGCTTGGTGACAGCTCTGCTCTTCCGAGCATCAGCTGTTTATTTACATTGTCACTAATTCTTCAGGCAGTGATGTAACGTGTCAGCTCCGTGTGCGTCTTTGATATACGTGTCGTGTATATGTTTAACGTGTATATGAGAGAATTTTGCATGAATCCTTCGCTGCTTTAAAATGCCCATTTTAAAATGTTTTCTTAAACTTTTGTCTTGTGAATTGTGGAGGGTGTTGGCTGATGAAGGTGGCATTAGAGCACCTGTTAAATGAGAGACCACTGTACCTGTCCTGGTACATTGAACTGTCCTGGTCCCCCTGTCCGGACAGAGCCCAAAGGCTTCATGGAGCAGCACGAGCTGCTCTCTGTCAAGCTGTGCCAGGAGAGGAGGTGCGAGGTGGGGTGCACAGGAATGGGGACAGCACATGGGAACCTTGTCCTGGGTGTGACACGGATCTGAAACTGCTGGGTCAGCAGGCAGTGCCTTTGCCAGCCCCTAGTCCGCTTCACGGATGTTTGAAGGAGCAGTGAAGGAAAATGCAGAATTGTTTCCTGCTGTCAGCTCCCTACCCCACGCTCCTGCCCTCGGCCAGTGGGTTACGCAGACCCGCTTGGGGTGTCGTGCTCAGGGACTCCCAAACTTCTAACTCTGCAGCAGCACGTCGGGGAAAAGAGCGTGTTTGTTGCTCGCCGTGGTTACGAACCAGGGTGTGTTTGTGATCGCAGCCTCTTGGAGCAATGGGCTTTTGCAGAGTGTCTGTGAGCCCCACGACTCGGATAGTTGTAGCTGGCGAGTGTGGGGGGGTTACTCGGAGTGGTGCGGTGTACAAACGAGTGGGTTTGGCTGAGCATATTAACTGTTCAGAGTCTGAGAGCTCCTGGGCTGTCGCCCTTCAGGGATGGACAGACCAGCTGTCCTGCTTAAGGATTTCAACTTATGGGCCATGCTGCGAGTTTATAAATCCAACTGTTCTGGCCCTGGTGCTGGGCAGGGAGGAGCGCTGGACAGGTCATCTTTTCTGGTTAGGAGGTGGATAGCTGCTGGTGGAGGGTCCCAAAGTGTCACCTGCCTGCAAGCCAGCTGAGCCAAGGTCTGCCTGCAAGCTGTGTTTAATTTCTAATGCCTGAGGAACATAGACTTTGTTGCTTGCTTTTGATTAAAGTATGTATTGGTCTGAGCTGTCTGCTCTGGATGATGGACTCACAAGGGAGAGCAGTGTTGTTACTGGATTCTGCGGCAGAAGTGAGTGGTGGGACCTAAATAATGGTTTGGTTCCTCTCACCAGAGGAGTTGTTGAGTGCTGGGTCGTAGTCTCTGCTCTGTCGGCCCAGTTGGAGTCCTGGAGCACTGGGAGGACAGAGCATAATGATGGCATCGTCCCTTCTTGGACTGCCAGAACCAGTTCCAGAATTCCCTCGCGTGAGGTTTCAAGGAAGGAGAAAGTTTGCCACGGCGAGTTTCCCCGAGTGATGTGGAAGCGCAGTTGTTGCCTGCGGTGCTGTGCACTGGAGACCCGGGTTTGCTGCGTGGTTTTTGCTTTTGCTCCCAGCATTTTGGTCAGCCCTGAGCTAGTCCCACTGGTGTTAGAGAGGAGAGGAGGGGGCTGGTAGGTCTGTGGCTGTGCTGGAGCCCTGCGCAGGCTCTGCTCGAAGGAGGGATCCACAGCAGGACCTGGAGGGCTGACGAGATGGGACCCTTCTTTCATCTTTACCCTTGGGCACCTGTGCACGTTGCACCACGTCAGCTGGGAGGGGGTGACCCTGTTCTCTCCCTGCCCTTCAGACTCCCGTCTTTGGAAGGTTTCTGTTCAAGCACGTGGCTGGTGCAGAGGACATTTCTCACCGCAAAGGAAAGTGAAGCCTTTTGTTGCTGAGAGCAGAGCACGGTGACTTGAGCGTGAGCTCCTGGGGGGAGGCAATGCCCCCCAAGCCTGGCCAGTGCTTCCTGCTGGAGACAAGGGTACCAAAGGCAGATGTGGGCTAATCCATGCTGCTGTCTTCCTCCATGTCCTCACCTCGTCCCCTTAGGGCTTTGGGGTTTTAATTATCAGTTTTGCAAGTCTGAATTCAGCCTGATTGCAATTTTTCTTCTTGATGTGAAGGACTTAGAAAATGCTCCCTGGGGTGGGGAAAAACATCCTTGAAGTTGAAGAGTGCCTGCTGCAACAGGAACACCGAGGTGGGGGTGTATAGATGCTGTGTGGGAAGGAGAGGGGAAGCTTTGCTGGCTGTGACCGCAGGATAGCGTTAACCATCCTCATCCTATAGGGATCAGCCTAAACCTTCTGGCGGGGGCTGCAGACCTTCCCTCAAGCTTTGTGATGGAGCCAGGACATGCTCTGGGTGGCCCTGGAACAGAGTCCATGACATTCCAAGACTCGTTTCATACGCTGCTGGAGCGGAGCCTGCCCTTGGGACAGCCCTGGGTGCAGAGCTGTGCTGTGCATCCGCTCAGCGTCTGCTCAGGAACCTGCCCTGGGGACCAGTTAGTGATGGGGAGGGCAGCGCTGTCAGAAACTGCACCAGGGCATAACATCAGGGTTGCTTTTTAAGCCCTGCGGAGGTGTGCATTGGTTCAGACCCCCTCTGAAAGTCACGGGGTACCTCATTTAAGGATGCTTTCAAAGAGGTTTGTTTCTAAATAAATCCCCCAGCTGGCTGTCCGGTGCTGAGCAGCATCCTTTGACTACGTCTTGGGGATCTGGCGTGGGAAGCCAGCAATTTCTTGGTCCTCCCTAATGCCAGAGCCAGGGAAGGGGGCAGCAGGGCTGTGTGCCACCCTGGGCTGCGGGCTGCTGGTGTTTGCAGGGGGGGTGCAATTGTGTTATTAACATCTAATGGCTGGAGGCAGGAATTTTTGCTCATTGGCGAAAAGTGAGGTGATTTTTTAATGCTTTTTAAGGATACAACATCACCTGCAATTAATGTTTAACACTGGTACTGAAGGTGCTCCCCAGCCAAGCGCGAGCGGTGCCGTGGTGGTTCTGCTGGGGCTGCAGGAGCGAAGAGGCGTTTCTGGGATGTCTCGCTGTGCGTTTCCCCGTCGCTCCCAGCCTCGGGTTTGCCAGCTGCTGGTGCCTCTGCCTCTCTCCTTCCTGCTGGGCTCCAGCTCTACCCTGGAGAGTGCTGCCTCGTCTCTCCAGGCTCGAAGCTGCTTCTCTCTCATTTGCTAGTTGTTTTTCCTGCCGTGACTGTGCACATCTCGCTTGGCTCCCTCCCTCCCCCAGAAATCCCACGCTGGCTCCCTGTGTTGCTGTCAGAGGAAGATCAGTAGTTACGGCTTTGCAAAACATTGGCTCCTCCAACGTGGTCTGGCCGATGGGTGAGCGAGGCTGGGCTGGGAGATGTGAGCGCACCGAGGTGCTGGTACAGCCAGGTCTGTGCCACCGAGCAGGAGAATGAAGGAGACGTGTCCTTGGCTGGTTTTTCTGCCCGGGGCTCTTGGAGTGCCGTGTAAGCAACAAGCAGGATGTGGAAGGCCAAATCGCGTTGGGTTTGCAGATGAATGAGGGCCATGCAGAAACGCAGTGACATGCCCAAGGCTGGGCCGTTCCGGACGAGCAGTCGGGGCAGGAGGGCTCGTAGCGTGGTGCCCGGTGCCGCGGAGGCTCTGCCGCAGCCGGTGCCTCCTCGTAGCCTTCTCCTCCCTCTTTGGGCAGAGCGTGAAGCGGACACGGGGTGCAGAAGCCTGCAGGAGCGAGCCGTAGGTGTTCTGCTTGCTGGTTGCACGTCCATACTGGGGACATACCTGTGCGTTGCCAGCCCTTTGCTGTGGACAGACGGCTGTGCCCCACATCCCAGAGCAGCAGACCCCAATTACTAATTAGCAACTCATTGCAGCAAGCTGCTGGCTGTTGCAATGGGCTTCTACCAGGGTTCGGGAGCCCAGGGTGGGGAGGGGACGTGCCTGTGCTACTTACTCTCTGCTGTGACTTTATAGTCCCATCTTTCTGCTAGTTTCAGTGCTTTGCTGTCTGGTCCCCGTTTCCTTCCTTCCTTCCTGCCTTTCGACTTGGCAGCCCTGGAGCAGCGCGGTGCCAGCCTGGGCGCCGTTCTCCAGCGAGCTGGCTAGCGCCTGGCTCACACCGCGAGCAGCCTCCCCGCTCAGCCAGGCCTGCCTGTGCTGCTGCCAGGCTCGAGACGTAATGCACCAGCTTTGCCTCTGCCACGTGCATCCCTCGGGCTCCTCCGATGGACCGTGTGGGCTGGAAAGTGGCTGCCTGCACCGGGAACGGCAGCAGTGCTGCATCCCACCCGGGGTGCTGGGGGAAGGGACGATGCTGCCAGAACAGAGCGTGGCAAGGGAACTGCAGCGGCTCCTCAGTGCTCCCTGGGAGGCAGGACAGCACATGCAGGCAGGTCTGGCATCACACGGTGATGTGGATGCCAGCAGCTCTCTCCCTGCTGGGAGCTGGGATGGCCCAGCAGCTCTCATACCTGCTTGTGCAATACACCCTGCATGAGGAGTGCCCTGGAGCCGCTCAAAAGCCATGACCTGGCCTCACCTGCATGTACCCATGTCCCTTTCCATTCCCAGATGTGCCCAGTTAACAAGGGAAGTTTCTCAGGCCTTAATCTGCCTTGAAATGTGCAGAACGTGGGTTTGAAGGGATGGTTACTCTTCTCCGTGAAAGCTGGGTGGAAGATCTGCCTGTTCGAGGCATCACCCTCCACGCGGGAGATAGCAGTGCCCCAGGCTGGCTGCGGCTGTGACGTGGAGGCAGGGGGATGCAGGGTGTGTAGCAGCACCCTTGTCTTGTTAGAAGAGCATGTGCTCGAGCTGCAGCCTGTGGGTGCATCTGCTAATGCCTGTGCCACCGACTGACCTGGAGCTGTGGTGTGGATGCTGCTCTTGTGGTAGTAATTCTGTCCTGTCTTTCCTTGTCTCAGGTTGTCTCAGTCCTTGTTTGCACTCTTCGCCTCGTCACTGGCAATCTCCTTGGTCTTTGCCATCATCCCTCTGTGCCACAATGTGGTGGTCCTGGCTGTGGTCATGGCTGTGGCAGGACTGGCCATGGGTTGCATCGACACCATCTCCAACATGCAGCTGGTGAAGATCTACCAGAAGGACTCAGCCATCTTCCTGCAGGTGAGCATGGAGCCCACGTCTCCCCTCTGGCTGTGCTTCCTCCTCTGAGGCAGAGGAGCGAGGGGCTCAGCCAGCCTCCCTGGAGAGGAAAGCAGTAAACCCCCCTGCTCTACTTGTGTGTCCCATCTCTTGCAGGCTCTTCACTTCTTTGTGGGCTTTGGAGCGCTGCTGAGCCCACTGATAGCTGACCCCTTCCTCTCGGACACCAACTGCATCCTCTCAAACTCCACGGCCAACGCCTCCAGCAACCTCCCTCACATCCGCAAGTCCCTGGTCCCACACCATCCAGGCAACCTGTCTCATTACGACCTGCCGATGAAAGGCATGGTAGTCACGCGCGTCTCCTACGCCTTCTGGATCATGGCCCTCATCAATGTAAGTGCTGCAGCCAGAGTGGCTCTAGGTGTTGCTGGGGACATCCCTGCTTCTTGGCTTTGCAGATGGTTGTGATGTTTGGGGGGTGTTGGTGCCTGTTAGGTGGTCCCAGCAATGGGAGGAGGCATGAAGATGGTTTTGCTGGTCCACAGCAAAGGTTCTTTTTTTGCCAAGTGCCCAGTTTCCAGCAGATGCTTCTTCTCCCTGTCCCAGGCCAACGAGCGGCCCTTGATCTTCCACCTCTCTGTCTGCACTAGGCAAAGGCAGCGGGTTTCTTTGTGCTCTTGGTCTTCCCTTTTGCTGAATAACTAAAAGATACACCCAGTCCAGGGGCTTTCTCGCTGTCGTGAGGAGAACAGGCAACCGAAATAGCGGGGCAGGTGCTGTAATGAGTTTCTTTGCAGAAGTACCAAAAGAATGCTCTCTGCCTCGGAGGAGAAGCCGGCTTTAATTACCTCTGACTCTGCGTATGCCGTGGGAAATGTGCTTTTAATTACACCGGGGCGTTATCTATTTTACCAGTCAATTCTGAGCAAACTAATTTAGTTTTGAAGGCAGCGTTTAATATCCGCTTTGAACGCGACGGTGTGTCTGATATCTGGAGTGCTGATCCCCCTCTGTTCCTAGCAGTGTCCCGTGGACATTTTGGGAGCAGGATGAGACCCCAGGCTGGGTCCCGCTGTGCCCAGCACCTGATGCACAGCAGGTTGTGAGCTGGGCTTGTGCATCGCCGCACGCTCGAGTGCCGTTTGCACGTGTGGGTGGTGCACACACCGTGTAGGATCACCGGGAGTACAGCAGGGAGTCCCGGGGTGCTGGGGGACCGATGGTTTCTGGGGCGAGGGCTCGGTAACAAACACAAGAGCAGCGGGCAGTTGGACGTACGCCGCACACGCAGCTCGTGAGCGCGTCCCCGTGCCAAAGCCGAGCTGTTTCTGTCTCTCCCAACGCCTCGCTGAGGGAACCGACTTGATTCCTTGTTTAAACTAAATAACCCAACCCCCTGGCTGGAGATAGCGAGAGCAGCTCGGCTCCAAAACTGCTGACCCTTCTTTAAGGTGTAAACGTCAGAGAAAGATGCTGATGATTGGGATTTAAAACCCCAGGGAAGTGGATGAAATGAGTAAGCTATAGAAATGGAAACCAGGACGAGCAACTTCATTATAAAACGGTCAAAAACACATTTCCATCCCGGTTTTCTCAGGGCTCTGTGTATTCTGACAAGACACAAGCTGAAATGATTCATTTCAGTCTCTTGCTTTGTTTAAAGTGGAAATGTCTCAATTTGACTTTGGCATAAACGCGATGTGTAAAGCTGACAGCACAGTTGTTTTGATGTTATTGAAGCAAAACGTTTTTGTTTTAGGGAAATTAAGTGGTTCAACATTATCAAAATGAAGTGCTTGGATGAATCCTGGCCAAAATTTTTCATTCTAAGAGAAAACTTTGGCTTTTCATCCAGATTTGGAACAAAAACATATTTTAAAATTCGGTTTCCCACAGAACGGAAATTTCATCATCCAGCCTGTTCCAAGGGGCTGGAAATCAGGAAAACGTTCCTCGGAGAGGGATGTGTTTGTCCGGAAGGTGGTTTCCCAGGGGAAGTGCGGGACGCTCCATTGTGCTTAGGTTGCTTAAAAGCCGCCGGGGTACAATAGCAGGGAGCCAGCCCCGTGCTCCGGGGGGAGAGACCGAAATAGCAACGGGAGGGAAGGAGCCGGGGTTATGCCCACGCTTAACGGCGTGATGCAGCAGCTGGTTGAGTTTATAATAACCAGAAAGCCTTCTGCCCAACAAGGTGACGCAGAGTTGCCCGGGGAAGAAAGCCCACGAGGAAATGGTTTTTGGACCAAAAGCTCTGCCTGCTCAAGAGGGAGGGCTGGTCAGAGATGGGGACTGGAGGTGTCCAGCTCGGTGTGGTTGGGGACGGTGCGGGGCAGGGCGGTGCTTTGAGCAGTGTCCTTATTTTAGAGGCTGTGGCTCATCTCTGGTTCTCACCGTTTGGGCTCCCTGTGGGGTGGGAAGGCTCTGACAGCTCTTTGCCTCGTGCCAAGCAGCACAGGCAGCCGATGTGTCAGCCCAAGAAAACCGAAGCTGCTGTAGGAGCCGAGTAGTAAGCCTCTCCTGTGGGCCAGGTGGCCACAGGTGACCGTCCCCAAGGCAGTTTGCCAGCCGGTGTGCAGGAGACAGGGCTGGCTCTGGATGGAGCCCTGGGAACTGGCTTTCTCTTGAGCTTCATCCTTTGCTTTTCCCCACTTTCCCGAGCTTGCCTTGGCGTGGTGGCAGCCCGTGGGCGAGGGCTGCGCTTGGCCACAGGTGAGTCTCCAGCTTTTGGGCATTTCCTACCACAAAAGGCCAGCAGCTCGTGGCTGATGGGATCAGAGCACTCGTGCACCCAGGCACTGCCAGCCTCGGGGTGGTGCAGCCTGGATAACGCGAAAGGGACCTGCCTGCTTTGGAGATGAGGCTCTGGGGAGCCGGGACGTGCCTACAGTTTGACTGGGAATCGGGGGAGTCCGGAGCTGGGGCCCTTCTCTGAGTGCTGCTTAAGGCTGGAAGTGCCCGGAGATGTTATCTGTATGGCCAGTCCCTCTGCATGTTTTGGGTTTTTTTTTTGCAAAATCTGCAATTTAGAAGAATAAAATCTGGTCCTGACCTCCGGAAGGATTAGAACTATCAAGCAAATGCGTTTTTCTTCCATGGGACCGAACTAACTGTTCCTATTCCCATTGTTCCCAGAACAATGAAGTCCTCATAAATGAATTCAGGCAAGAGAGGTGGTGGGGGGGGTGGAATTCTCCATACATTTAAATCATGCCATGAGCCAACAAAAGGCAGGAAATTTGGAGCTAGAGCTCACACTTGCTCACAGACATGTAGAAAACAAGCGCTCGGCGGCTGGAGAGTGAGCTGTCACTTAGGATTTCCTGGCTTTCTCCCCCAGTTTGTTGCAGAATAAACACCACTTGCAGGAGGAGAAGGGAGGGCTGGCAAGGGGCAGACACAGCTTCATTTGCTTCCCTCTCTTTCTCTCCAAAAAAAGAGCAAGTCCCTCCGGGCTTGGAGGCACCACGGAGTCGTGGGTGTGCGCGGGGTGTGCTGGTGGGACTGTCGTGCTGGGAGAGCAGCCAGTGCAGCAGCGTCCCTGGGCGTGCGGGGGGCTCTAAGGCTGAGGGGGCAGGGGCTGGAGGCTCCTCACTCTTCAGTCCCGGGTCCCTCAGCAGAGGCTGTACCATGGGGCTGTTCGAAGCTGCTCAGCTGTAGCGGTGCTGGGATCGTTGGCCTGGGAACCACGAGCTCATCTCTTACGAGATGCTGAGCAACCTCTGCTAATGGCTGCACGTGGGCAAAGCAGGTCTTGGAGCAGCTTGATCTTCCCTCACAAAGAACTCCAGCCCCAGAAGGTCTCCCGTTAAAACTGTTCTGCTCTCCATAGGCAAAAGCTACTTTATTATTATTGGTCTTTGGGCAGAAGTGGCCAAATGCTTGGAAACCAGAACACCTCCAGTTTTGAAGGGCAGGTGTGGTGCTTCATGAGGTTTGTATTTAGGCGCCTTCTGTTCCAGTGTCCCTGTCCCCCATCCCAGGTGAATGGTCCCCAGCCCACCTGGCATCCCACAGGGACTGGCAGGAGATGCCCCAGCTGTGCTCTGGATCAGGACTCTTGGCTCACAACTTGCTTCCCCCACTCCCAGCTCTCTGAACAAGCCTCCATCCCTCCTGCAGTGGCTCCTTACCCCGCTGCCAGCCTCTGTCCTTGCCCTTGGAGGTTAATTCAGGCACATCTATTGCAGATGCCGAGCGCGGCTTCCTAAAAGGCTGCTCCGACAGGGGAACCTGGCTGTGTTTTGTGTGAGGCGTGTCATGCTGACCTGCCCCTCTCTGTTCCTCCCCAGCTGCCCGTCCCCATCGCGGTGTTTTTCTTGCTCTACAAGGAGCGGATGGTGCCGTGCTTCCACAGCAGCAGCCGCCCGCTGCTGCCGGCCGACGAGCTGGCGATGGAGCCACGGCCCACAGAGAAGGAGGATCTCTCCACCGCTGTGCAGGGACCCCACGCAGCAGGAGGTGAGCTGGAGGCACCTCTGAGGGGTGTGGAGGAGCCAGGGGGGTGAGCAGGGGGAGAAAAAGCCATATTTCTGAGTGTCTCTGTTGAGTTTAACAAGGGAAATCCATCACTGTTGTCTAAGGAGGAAACTTTCCAAAACGTGAGTGTAACCCAGAAGTACTCAGACAACCCAAACAGACAATTTGGTGCCCAGTTGCCCTCGAATTCGATGGGATTGTAACCCCTGAACAGAAATTAGCATCCTGCCGTTGGGACTCCAGGCTGCTTTTCTCCAAGCTGCCTTAAAACTAAACCCAGGCTCCCAAGTCGTTTAAGCACACGTGAAAGTTGTGCCCATTCGTTTCCTTCTGGTTTTGGGTCAGGTTTTGAGCTGGCTCCGCTGCCTGTTCAGTTTAAAAGTGATCGTCGTGCTGCAGAACACTGATTTGTATAAATCTGACAGGAATAAGGACAGCGGCCTTGTTTGAGGGGAAAAGTTAAACTCCAGCAATAGTTTGCTCTTGAACTTGTGACTACACCCTGTTTTGGGGACAATAGTGCCGTTGTTCTTTGCTACCAGAGAGAAACGTATCAAAGTAAATTCTTCAGCTAAATAGTGAATCTCGGAATTAATCATATTTTAAGGTTATCAGAGGAGTGTTTAGTGTTATTACAGAAGAGGTGGCTTTACCTGGACAATAAAAGGAAATTTTAGGGAATACTTGGAAGGCAGCTAGAGATGTGGTGAGGATCACAGGTGTCCCTAACGGTGTGGGCTCTCTGGTGTCTCATAAGGTTGTGCTCATCCGATAGCATTTCCCTTAGCTGAGACACTGACTGTTTCTTCCCTCAACCCAGCTGCCCCTTTTCATACAGCACATTGGAGCTTCGTGTTCTTCAGATCTCCATCTTCCTCTTAAACACAGTTGAGATTAGTCCTTAGAGAAGCAGGAGGACTCTATGCTGACTGCTCTGATCTTTGACAGACACATCTGGGCTGGCAAAATCCCTCCTTCCCCATAGAAGTAGTGAGAATCTCATCTTTGCTGGGCAGGAGCAACTCTGCCAGCTGCACAGGACTCCCCGGAGTGGTGTGATGAGGGACAGTCGGGAATTCCTGGGGTCCTGACCCCCAGCTTTGCCAGGCTGTGGCTCCCAGTGCTCTATTCAGAGGAAGCAACACTAGCCGTGTGTTTATCACCATCTTTTTCCCAAAGTTGGCTTGTTTGGTTAAATATCATTTGTCTGAGGCAGGTGAGCTGTCCTGGGCAGGACTCCCCTGTGTGGTGGTACCAAGGATGAGGGGCTCTGAGCACGAGTGCTACGGTCAAATGGGCTTGTTTCTATTGAGTGTAAGAGCGGAGCCAACAATGTGTTGCTCCTACATGGGGAGAGGAGCACAAGCAGCTACAGTCAGCGAAGCAGCAAGTACCCTGGCGAGCTAGGATCCCAGTCTGGCCAGCAGCCCATAAGCATATCTGTCTTCCTTCTCAAAGTTTGTGGGCAGGTACAGAAAGCGGCCATGCCAGCAGAGGTTAGCAGTGCTCCACGTTGGTCACCGTCCCCTATGAATCTCTGTCGTGCAGCTGAGCGCAAAACAAATCCCCGCTGCGGGCTGGCAACCACCCAGCCCCGGGGGGACGTTCCCGCTAAGTTTGCTTTGCATTGTTTTTCACCAGGTCATGATGACTTATTTAGCTGCTGCCAAAGCAAAAACTTCAGAGGGGCTTCTTACACCTACTTCGCAGTCCACATCACTGGGGCTCTTGTTCTCTTCATGACTGATGGGATTGTGGTGAGTTCAGCTGATAGAAGGATCTTGTCTGAGCAAAGCTCTACGGCTTTCTTCCTTCCAAATCACTTGTAACAGCCCAAACCCAGCACACGTCCTCCGCGTGCAGCAGTCTGGGTCCCAAGGTAGCTCACTCAAAGCTAATCGTAGTCAGGCTGATATGTGCCCTGCTTCTTGGGAGGGTTTTGTGGCTTCTCCTAGGCTCTGTGGTGTTGCAGCTAGATTGCTACTGCTACTAACCGGGACAGTTTAGAGCTGGAGTTGTGATGTTGTCTGCTTGTACGCAGTGGAGGTCTCTTCTCACTTCAGCCAAGAGGCAAGAACAGCTTCACACAGAAATGGTGGCTCTTTGTTTGATGGGTCTCCTGAGCCCCCAAAATGCAAGACGAGAGCGTGTGGGGATGGTGCAGTCCCTGTAGTGGCCTGGCAGCGTGTCCCTGGCTGGCGCAGGCACACAGGGCTCGCCGTGGGTAGCACATCTGTCTGGGTGAGGAAGGCTCGCTCTTGGCTGGCACATGCTGTTCTTTTTCTTTCAGCAGTTTTGTCTCAGTCCCCTCGTGGTAAAATACTGCTGGGTGTTACCAGGGCATTAACCAGGGTCCTGAATGATCGGGGTTATGGAAAGCAGCTGTGAGATACGGGAACTTCCCAGGGGCTCCATCTTCAAGGATGATCAACTCTGGGTTCTTAAGTGATATGTTTTAAGAGTATGTAATTCCAAAAGGACAAGACAGTCCCTAGGGAAGAGAGGATCTCTACAGATAAGAGCCTGGCATGCATTTTACCTAGTAATGCTGTTAAGTCTTGCCCTTTTAGGAGAGCTTAAGTCCTGTGTTCTATGTCTGCTGGAAGTCTTTCTCCAGCTCCAAACCCTTGGGAACACGGTCCATTGAGATTTGGTAGCAAATCCATAGGTGGGCTCTCCAGCACTATCACGATATTGTGAATAATTGAGGGACAGGTTAAAGTTCAAAGCCTGTCAGTCATCGCATCGATGTGACGTGCTGTTTTGTGTTCCCTGCAGGGAGAGTACTCGGGCTTCGTGTACAGCTACGCGGTGGAAGAGCCTCTCTCCGTAGGACACAAGGTGGCCGGTTACCTGCCCAGCCTCTTCTGGGGATTCATCACCCTGGGCAGGCTCATCTCCATCCCCGTGTCCTACCGAATGAAGCCGGCGACTATGGTCTTCATCAACGTGGTGAGGCTGCCTTGACTATGGTTTGCTTCTGCTTGCCTCCGAGATGCTCTGGTGTTGGTTTTGATGTGCTGCTGCTCTCAGGCCATCCCTGGGGTAGATCTGCAGCAGGCAGAGGGGGGGTGAGCTGCGTGAGCCTTCCTCCGCAGCGCTGGCTCTGCGTGTTTGCAGCTGGCTCCGATGCACGAGGGAGCTGAGACTCACAACGTGATGGCACTGCTTTTCTGAGCTGGCTCCTCGGTTAATCTAACGTCAGATTCGTGAAAGCCCCTAGTAAAGTGTCTGCCAACTTTATTTACTTTGCACACTGTCTTCTCTGGCACCTACAGGGACGTTAATGCCCGTGTTAGCCATGGGAAAGGGAAGGCAGGTCGGTCAGTGAATGCTCTACTTAGACTGTAGCAGCTGGCAAAGAAACGAATGTGCTGTGAGGTGGCTTAAATTAATAAAACACCTTCACTTGCAGAAAGGGGAAGGAATCCTTTAAGGATCTATAACAAAGATGCATGTAAGGGTGTGGCAGACAACAGGGAGGGAGTTGTTCCCATTCACGCTTCTTACAAAATAAAAAGAAACAAGCGAGAAGGCAGTTGATTTACAATTTATTTAAACCAGAAGTTATTTTGGTAGCAAGTTTCACAGTTCATATTGCGAGGCCAAGAATATATGACAGGGTGGTGAGAGAAGAGGAGCGACAGCTCACACTGTCGGGGCCTGAACAATGCAGAAATAACTGGCGCTGGGATCGCAGAGCTCCCTCTGCTGCTTCTGGGCCATGGCCAACGTGGTGCCTCTTGGATTTTTTTGTGCTAACTTGTACGCTACAGCGAGCCAGGGGCCAGGATAAGGTTATTGAAATTATTTGGCTCTTTAACTTTACTGCTGTGACTGGTTTCTGAGCAGTTATTGAGAGTTAATTCTTCAACCTGCTGAATAAGACTTATTAGTGATTGAGACATGTAAATATTATGGAAGTAGCAGCACTATTGTATTTAAAGCTGCAGAGAAAAAGTATTTTTTTCAGATACGATCTTAAGTCTTGACCTAATGAAGTTAAGACTTAAGTACCAAGTTATGTTATAAAGTCCTGTTATAAAAAGTACTAAATTCTTTACTGTAAAGGTAGGTGGATTTTATTTGACTAGTTACTTCAGTTTCTCAGAGACTGTGATCTTCTTTTCAGTATAGTTCATTTTCTTTTCCAGACTATTTTCTAGAAAAAAAAAAAAAGAAAATAAAACCTAGAGCCTATTGCACTCAGCATTTACCTTCCTATTGACTCTGTGTGTGTTGTTCACAGGTTGGAGTCCTGATAACCTTCCTCCTGCTCCTGATTTTCTCCTACAGCGTTGTCTTCTTGTTTGTGGGGACGGCATCGCTGGGGCTGTTTCTCAGCAGCACCTTCCCCAGCATGCTCGCCTACACCGAGGACATCCTGCAGTACAAAGGTGAGCGGGGATTCGGGCACGCCTGGCAGGCTTTGAAAGCAGGTGGGTGTTCAAGCCTAGAGCTCAGATACCATCTCACCATCCTTCCCTCTTCAGGGATGCCTGGGAGGCCTGGAGGAAAGATCTGCTTTTGAATACAATGTTTATTCAAGCTTGTAGTCAGAAAAACAGACTGCACAAATCCTGGCTTCATTGTACTAGTGATTTCTACAGACAGGGATCCAGACTGGTTCTTAGTCTCCTGCAGCTTTAGGGCTCTGGGGGACTGACAAGAATGTCTCCTTTAGAGGCTTACAGGGAGCTCGTTTTGAAAACATCATCCAGATTATCAGGGAGCTGAAAATCCCAGAGTCTGGCCAGCTCTTACAGGAGCTCTCTGCCAGTCTCCATCTCTGGGGCAGTGACAAAGAAGAACGAAAATCTTTCCAGGAAGAAGCAACATCACCTCCACCAACAGAGACAAGGGACAGAACAGGAGATGGTTTTTTTTTTTGGCTTAAACTTTTACCCTTCCACACTACCACAGGTTAGAAAAGGCATTTGCGAGACAAGGTGGGAACATAAATTAAGTATTTATAATTCTTGTATGGAGAGATCCGTGAAAGAGCAGTTGAAGGAAGCTGCAGGCTGATCCTGCTGGCTGCTTCATCTGCTCCCTGCCAACATCACCTGCTCTGTATCTTTGCAGGCTGTGCCACAACCGTGCTAGTGACTGGAGCTGGAATTGGAGAGATGGTACTACAGTTACTGGTGGGGTCGGTAAGTGTAGACAAGGCATGCCAAAAACTGACTGGAACTTTTAAGTAGAAACCTTCATCCTGGTTTTGGGCAGCAGCTGGGAGAAAGCACTGCATTACCCTTGAGCTGTCAAATAGTAAAGCTCTTACTGAATGCTGGTTAGGTGTGAGTGCTATGATGACATGTCTGCTCCATTTTTTTTTTTTTCCCCTCTAATTGCAGATTATACATGATCGGGGCAGCTACAGTTTCCTGGTCTGTGGGATGATCTTTGGAGGCTTGGCCTTTACCTTCTACTCTTTCCTCTTGTTTTTCCACAGGATGTACCCCAAGCCCTCATCAGGTAAGAAAGTGCCAGCACTCAGCCCTGCTTTATAATGAGAGGAAGAGTGGCATATGCATCAATACATAACCAGGGTGCAGCACTTCAGCAAAATGCAAGGAAATGTTTATTTTGCTGCTGCTTCCCGTCCCCTCTTCCTGCTTTGACTTGCCCACAAAGCCTTGGCAGCCACAACTCAGGGTTTGCTTTCTTTTCTGTTGGAGAAGCAGGGGAAAAAGTAGGGATGGTCTGTGGCTCACAGAGGAACTGTAAAGCATGGAGGATGCTAGCTGTGAAAGCACTGCCATGCTGCTGCAGAGCTAGCAGGAGTAAGTCCTCCTAGTACAGCCTGCACAAGCTTCCCTATGCTCCTCCCAGGCTAAAATCCAGAGAACAAGTGGGTCTGCCAGCCAAAGGCAGCTGTCAGGCTCTTGAGAAAAGCCTCCCTGATAAAGGATTTCTTTTATGGATTGCCTCAGTCTGCATCCACTGCTTTTATAAGCACCTTTTGTAAAAGGAGTGTGACAGGTCAAAAACTCATCCAGGTTATGGAAATGGAGGCCTTTCTTCCATGACCAGCAAACAAGCTAGTGTGGTGGGTGATAGAATAGCAATATCCATGTTTGGGAGAGCTCAGGCGCATACCCTTAAAGCTCAGTAGAATCGGCACCTTCAGCTGAAGTATCTATAGTCAATTTTGCAGATATGGATGATGCCTCACCTGACAAACCAGCAGTGATGGATGACACTGGACAGTATCAGCGCTAAAGAAGTGGCCAAGCCGTCGACAAGCAATAAAACAACACACAATGAAGCATTGCTATTAAGGATGATTTCACATTTAATGACTGAATCATGCAAGTTTTCTGCAATCAAAAGCACATTAGATTGGGTAAGTCAGAATCAAGAAAACATCCTAAAACACTGCGTCAAGCTAAGCACAAGTTGCCCGTGTCACATGTACCCAAAAGAAGACTGTAAGCATCAGCCTGACCCTGTGTCTGGAAGGCTACAGTATATGGCAGGGATGATGGGAGACAGTTACGCCTGCACATGAACTTTCTTACCAGTTCAGGACAGAGGGTGGGAAGGAAGAGGTTCTCTGTTCCAGAGGTAAGACTGAATCAATCTCCTGGCTTAGTCATTGAACTTAACAGATTTTTTTCTTTTGGTCTGTAATGTACAGAAGCCCCTACAATTTACAGCACAATACTGGATTTGAATTCATTTTTGTGCAACACTGACTCGAGTATATGTCACCTCTACGTATTCTTCCAAAGGGGAAAAATTACACCATTGGTAGAACCCACCAAGCGCACAGTGGTAGCAGGACCTATCTGCATTTGCACAGTTGATTCTTGTATATTACACAGCATCAGCCATGGTCACTACGACAGTGTCTTATTCAGCATGCTAGGGCCTCTTGATTATTAAAATCATTAAGCTTTTTATTTTTTTTTTAGAGTCAAGAATGAGTTATGATGATTTGTTTTGCTGTAAGTCACTAGTTTAGCTGCTACCGTTGCAGTGTCTTTTAGGGTGGTTTTATTTCTAGCTTCCAGTTGAAGCTTAAACAGAGGCATTTGGGAGCCAGCCTCCAGCTGCTTAATCTGTGCAATATATTATAACAGGTGCCTTCTGTAAGGTACTCTCATAACCCACGCATGCCCTGTTACAAGCTATGAAGAAAGGACTGGCTTTAGAAGAGCGTAAAGCTACGTACATCTGTTTCTTCAGTGAGTGATTGGACATGTACTTTTTGCTTTAACTGCTGTATGTGAATGTACATATGTACGTGTGTATATAAAGCAGTGTTTGATTAAAGGTGATTGATTGCTAGATTCTCAGCGTGACTGGACTCAGGTAACTTAAGCTGTTTCTGGCCAAGACTGTCAGCTACTCCCTTCACCAGTTCCAGCTTTCAAACCCAGTCCAAAGCTGACAGCTGTTTTAACTGGTTTTAGCATTTCTGTTTTTCCAAGCAGTAGATCTTACCTTCCATAGAGTATCTTCACAAGCTGGTTCTGTAGAAGTCTCGAGAGTAGCCTTGTTGACTTGACTTTGTACACCTAAAGCTGAGTGCACGTTAGGCCAACGCAGGAAGGAGGTAAGTGCGAGTTGAATTCTGGGTTTAATGCATCATGGACTTCAGCAGCCCCTCCTGTCCATTGCAGTATGTGCTGTAATTCTGCTCTAGCACCACGGGATGCCACTGTTACTCTCCTTGACATACCCAGAATGAAAAAAGCGTGTACTGCAAAACCCCCTTGCAGCACAAAACCCAATCTGTCACTAACAGAGCCCCTCCCACCATGACAGCATTCTCTCCATCCCTGCACACAGGAAATGACCATGAAACAATGCACTGAGGGAGTTCATTCTGAAAGAAGCCTACTCAGACTGCATATATATCCCCCCAGGGACTATCAGCTATTTAAAAAAAAAAATAAAAAAAAAAATATATCTTATTCTGTCCTTCCAGATTGATAATACGTAGCTGAAGGCTATTGCCAGAGTAGCATTTGTTAAAGTGTAGTTGACAATGCAAACGTCCACTGGGCTGTCAGCACTATACACAGAATGGAGCTGCTCACCAAGGGCAATTTTCCCCAGAAGAGGATAGTACCGGCTTTGGCACACACTCTGCAGCACTGCACAGCCAGCACCAGCACCTCCACCGCTGGCTCCATCCCAGCAAGGTGTGAGGGAGCCTGCGCTGCTGGGAAGGGACAGGTTAGTTCAAGCTCTGCTGAACTCCCTTGTTATCACAGAGCACCTGCCCCGCAGCTGTAACTTTCAATTTCTCTACTGAAAACAACAGTTAAAAGATCAGAAACTTTGTTAAAAATATTTATTTAAAAAAATACAATTGTTTTGCATGTCTGGTTGCACATAACTATTAACATATGATTGACTTGAATAATTTGCTACAATGCTTTTTTAAAGCCAGCTTGCATTATACAAAGCAAATCCCTCTGTCAGTTCTTACATAAAATAGTTTTCTTTAACTATTCCCACCCCATTTTTAAAAAAGATTGCAATACATTGATTTATTTTTTTTTTTTGCACAAAAATTGAAGCAATAGAAAAGTCACCTGATTCCTCAGGAAAGACCTTCATTATGTTTGAATAACAACTGCTAACACGCCACTCTGTAAAGCAGCATTTGTTACTTTGAAGTGTCATTACAGTGCACTTCCTCCAAAGTAAGTTTTGCATCTTAGAACTTTGCCTCCAAATTGTATTCAAACCTGAAATGTGTTCAAATAACTGCATATCTGCTATAATCAAGTTGATCAGACTTTTTTTTCAATATGATATCAACATGCTGAAGGTCTTCCTAATATGTTATCTTGGAAGGTTAAATAAAAGCAAATTTAGTAACACTGAACAATTACTGAAAACTTTGGCTATTTATGTACTTGCATTACATACCAGCATTTTTTTTTTAAACACAATGGCAGTAAGATACTCTTATTATAAGGTATTATTTTCAAAAAAAGTTAGACTGAGAAGCTATTCTCTCCCAGGCAAGTTCACCCAACTGTAACGAGAGCACCAAAGCGGTGTGAGGTTACAGTTGGCTCTAAAAGACCGTGTCGAGAAAAAGTCTCCAGTGTAGGAAGTTAAGACACTCACTACAACATGACTTGCTTTGTCTGGTGACTTGGTACTCCATATATATATATATATATATAAAAATAAAATGCAATTCTGTTCTGGAAAGAGAACTGACACCGTTATCTTTGCTGCTTTCAATGTAATTTTTACCACTGATGGTTCTACTAGAATTACAGGAAAGTAAAATGGAATCCAGTCCAGAGTTAAAGAGTCAGTTACCTGACACGAATGTCTGCTCACTCTGCCCCCAGCAGAGACGTTGGAGCTGCTGTAGTATAAAACCACCGCAGACATCATCTGCCAAGAACCCAGGTTAACCTAAAACTTCAATTGAGGAGTAAACACTGAATGCATCAGAAAGTTGCTTCCCAAAACAGATGTGCACTTTAAAAATAAACAGAACAACCGTCCCACGTTACTGCAGCTGATTAGGTTGCTTAAGTTCTCTAAAATTTAACTCCCCTCCCCGACTCTCTCTGAGCCACAGACAAAAAGCTACAAGGACCAGACTCTCCGCCGGTGTAAGTCAGCCCCGTTGCAGCGAAGCCAACAGCTCGATTCTGATTTACAAGCTCTGGCGTACGGGTCCCATCTGCCATCAGCTCGCTCAGAGATTCTCAGAATTCCCAAGACAAAGTCTCACCCTGGGTAACGATCCCTGATCCCTATTCAGAGTCGTTTCAGTCCCAGATTAATTCCAGCTGTCCTAACAGACAGTAGAGACAACCCCTATCCTTACCATACGTGTTGCTAGAATTTTCCTGTTTATTCATCTCTATTATTAAGAATATACTTCTCAGCTATAAAAACAGAGGGGGGGAGGGAGGGAGATAAGCAATAAATGTGCTACTGTACTTATCACAAAACACTGTGACGTACATAAGGCCATCTGGTAACACTGCAACAGAATACAAACAAGATTTTAAAAGGGAGTTTTTAGAATACAGCTTTTTTTTTAACTACAATGAATAATCTCAACCCTGTTCACAGAGAATTACGTTAAAACTAGTACATCATATATATAAAACTCTGTGCAACTGAACAACAGCAGAACAAAAAAGTCAACACAACTCTATAAAGCAGTTTCAAAGCCTGAAGATTTAAGACATGCTAGCCAAAAAAAACACAACACATCCCAAGGAGCCTAGAGCAAACCCAGGTACTGTAACCCCCCCAGCACACAGCACGCACTAGGAACCATGCAGAGGCCGTCCTCAAAGCCTTCCTGTGATCAAAAAAAAAAAAAAAAAAAGGAAAAAATAACCCCAAACAAAAGAAAAATAAAAACAACTTCCAGTTATTAGTACAGCACCACTGCCTGTACTGCTCAAGGACTGAAATGGGCTCCAAACACGCCTTCCAACCTCTCCTCCCCTCTCCCTGCTGCGCTGCTCACAGGTCACTCAGTGTCTCCATTAAGAGACCCCTGTTTTCCAAAGGTTCAAAATTATCTTGTTACACCCCCCTGCCAAAAAACCCACTTTGAGATGAAAACCTTCTGCAACGCATGGTCTCAGAGAAGCGTTTTCAGTAAAAAAGAAGTCCAAACTTTTGTTCCATGAACATAAAACTATGCAAAGACACATTTAAGACCTTTTTTTTTTAGAAGATGTAGCATACAACAATGTCAAAGATGCATTTAAAAATAACCTTTGGCAACTACTTAGTCCACACTGTGGTATAATTGATTTGAGTACTTAAAAAAAAAGAAAAAGCCACAAAAAAAAAAACCCAAACCAACACCCTCACCAGCATGTGCAAAACATTTAAAAGTGGCAACTGCTTAGTGCAGTATTTGCTTTGAGTGTACACAGTAAGTGTAACTTACACAGCTCTGGAAGCCAGGCTACGTGAGGAACCCACTCCTGGGCAGCGAGTGTGTGTTCACACGTGTGTTCACATGGAGAGAGCTGCTCCAGTCTCAAATGATGCATCTAAAAACAACTTTTGAGCTCTCAAAGTAGCTTTTTATCAGCTGGAATAGCTCCACAGTCAAAGTCTTCTACTACATTCTTTGGGAGGGGGTAAACAAAAATCATTTCTAGTCAGTTTTACTTTTTTTTATAGAATAATTTATACACCGCAGACATCTCGCTCTCCTGAAAGGGAACTACATCAGCCTACACATTCAAGAACCACCCTTGGGCCCTGCCCAGCTTTCTTACCTTGCAGGTCACATTATTTTTGCACAGCATGGTTATGGTCAGCAAAGCTGCATCCTCCAAAAACAATCAATGAATGATCTGCACTGAACATATTCTCCCTGATTTTCATTTGCTCTTTGTACAAAGGCAAGAATGATATTTTTTTCATTCAAGCTCCACTAGACACCCCAAAACCAAAGCTTAACCCTTCTGCTTCAGATGGCACCAAGAGAGTCAGGAAATGTCACTAGTTGGTCTGTTGATGATGCACACAGCCAGCACAGACCTGGCAGCACTGCCCTCACTGTGCCTTCGTAGCTCCTATATTACATCCTCATGACTAAAGCAGGCTACGGAGAAAAGATTTGGTTCTATTTTCAAAAATTCTTCTCTGTCCAGAATCAGCTTTTACGAAGGGCTCCTACCCAGTCAATCCTACTGGTGCAAAGTGGGATGCCGTGTCCACAGGTGTCGATCCAAGGCAAAGCCTTGTGCAGTGGCAGCCCCAAAGGACTGGGTCAAACCCCCGTCACTGCATTTTAGCTTTTAATCTTCACCCGACAGCCTGTGATTTCGGCAGATCAACTTTAGCACGTCACATATTAACCACCACTCGGCTCGATGGCAATAGCCAAAGGCTTCCACATTAAGCAGATTTGCTAATACTGTTCAGACTAAACAGCAGCCATTGCCAATTACTGTTTAATTAAATTCAAATCAAACCATAAAAATTCCTGTTTCGGCAAGACAGACTATACCTCATTAAAACAGCTTTTAAGCAACATGATTGCAACTCTAATGGATTTTCAACTTATCTGCTGAGTGTAGGATCCTGTGGGGCTTGCACTGTTTGCTATACCACGCTCCATGATTACTAAGACAAAATAAAACTATCCACACCCCCGACCTCCGAGGCCAGAAGGTAACGTCTACCTGTGACACGGGAGAACTAAGGAATGAAACAGAACAAACTTGTTATGGACACCCAAAACTCAAACATCAAGTTTTAAAATACTTGTCAACTTTGACAACGTTCCTTAACTACTGATGTAGTTTATTTTCATAGCTGGCAATACCAAGATAGCCTCTTGATACAACACTGAGATGTGTCTTGTAAACAAATACGCATTAAAAATGGAAGAGGTTAAACTGTGTAGTAAAACATGAGTACATACAAAAATGCTATAAAACAGTAGCGGAAGGTAACTAAAAGATATATGAATACACCATGGGTAGCCAACAGACTGCCAGGACTGTAGATCCTGACCTCAGCACTAGAAAATGCTACAGAAGTGGGTCAGAACTCTGCGCCGTGCTCACCTGAGAAGCGGCAGCGATGCGCGAGGCTGTCGCTCACCCCATCACAACCTGCAGAGGTTCTCGCGTGGAAGTTGAAGTCATGAGGGAATCTGGCATTAACGCACCTCACTGCACTTGGGAAAGCTGCGCAAAGGAAGATACGCACTATAAAAACCAAGAAGAATCTATTTGCTGGATATCTGAGGTTTGAAAATGTATCAGAGGGAGAAACTATCCCAAACTGCAGCCAAAGCCTTTCATATTAATAATGCACGCTCCACTATACCAAAGACTGCACGGATACTGAAGGTTTAGGATGCTCTAAGGTAAAACAATGAATTCCCAAATTCAAGGAATTTTATCACTTCCTGACCTATTGCAAAATGCGACTTACATGTGCCAAAGACAGTGCATAGGAATTACATTCAGCCGTCACTGCTGAAGACCAGTTTCTGAAAGGATCCAGACTTAAGCTGCTGCTAAGACAAACAATAAACACTTTCTCCTTCCCCCTCATTACAAGGATCACATTCTCTGAAAACAGGTAAGACAGAACACGTACAGCTCTATAACCGTAGGGTATTATTAACATGTTTCTGCTTTCCCTGGGTTGTCTCTGCTAGCAGCACGTGTTGCTCGTGGCATCCTGACAGTTCAGGATCTCAAAAAAAGCCAGACATAGCACACGCAGCAACAGCAGGGCAAGCTTTCAGCTCCGCAGTACTCCTATACAGCAGCAGTGACATGTCAGAGAGATCTCCAGAAGCAAGACAGATGTTCAGCTTCCATGCTCATCCAGTCTATTCTACCACCATCTACAAATTAACCAATGCAAATATTATCCAGCATTCAACAATACCATGGCTACTTTAAGGACATGGATTGTAACGTAATAAAATGTTTCTGTAATGCTGCATTATTTTTTTAAAACAACACGGTACTATACCCATAGTACAGACTGCTAACATGATAATTAAAAGAGAGCCTATATTAACCCCCACCTTCCCTACACTAAATTAAAAACAAGTTGCAAACTGCTCCTGAAGTGAGCTCGTAGAAGTACCAGCAATTCAGATAACCAAGCTCCAAGAAGTCACAGCAACACTGTGCTGTCAGGAATGTGATCCAAAAAAGCTGGCAGTTACGTATTTGTCAGTAAATATGTGTGTAATGAGGCAGCATATATACAAGATAACATTACCTTAAGTGACCTGAAAGTTGTAATGGAGAAAAGGTGAGCAAGCCTCTCCTCTCCCACCTCCCCTCCCCTTTCAACTTGCTTCCCCAACTGCCTCCTGAGACTATAATCCTCTATCGGACTTTTATTTTCCCAGGCAGGCGCTCAGGAAGCGAAAGCAATCACCATCTCCGCGCTGTCTGTCAGGAAGCTGGGTATTACCGGATGGAAACCAACACACACAGGCTGCATTTCCACGTTAACTTGCTCTGGAGAAGGTTTTCCCGAAGGTGAATGTGTGTCTCACCAACCAGCTACGGCAGCGCAATCTTAAAAGCTACTTGGAGGAGAGCACGGAACGAGGCCGAGCACAGCTGAGGAGCTACGTTAGCATTTGGTTCTCTGCACACCTATGCTGAAAGTGATACAGTTTACAAAAAATTAAGTGCATGTGTGCACATACACAACTTTTAAACAAATAAATTTGGCTTTTTTTTCCATAGGGGAACAAGGAAAGGGAAGCAATTAAATTGCAAGTCTTTAGTGCTCATTAATTATTTTTAAATTCTAATCCTAGTCTGCAATGTTGCTCTCAAGTCCACACACTTGGTGGGCAGAACATTGGCCAACCTAAAAGAACCATTAAAAGTGCTGCTATTTATATATAGCTATATATATATTTTCTAGAGCAGACTCACAAGCCATCATGCAAACCAGAAAATTCCAGGTGCCTGCTCTTAATTACGATCTGCAGCTTGCTTTCTGCATTTAAAAAAAAAAAAAAAGGTCAATATTGCACATTGTCATTTTAAGAGCCGCTGGCACAGGAACTTCATCCTGCATCTGCTGATGTCTGAAACACGAAGCACTGTTATGCCTCTGACGTAAGCAACAGGAAGACAGTTCACCCCATGAGCTCTCTCCCTGCTATCTCCACCTAAAGAAGGCATCTCTGTTCTCCCACCGGGCAGGGGACCTTCTGGATGAACAATGCCCAGAAAGCAACTCCCTTACACCCACCGTCTCAGGTGTCATGTCAGGAACATACTAAGTGGCTTACACATTTCAATGCTAGAATATAGAAAGAGAACATCACTGCAGTAAATTAAGTCTCGGGTATTGTCAGACGCTTTAAAGTGAATTCAGAGTCTGCAAAAGTGGCAAAAAGAAAACCCTGGAAATCCCAAGTTCACCACTTCTCCGCCAGATGGGTGCAGTATTTACAGCGTACACTGGCAGCTCCTCGTGCTGTCAGGGTACAATCGTCCTCTGCTCATTGAAACTTTGAAGAGAGCCAGAGAGGATGCCAAAGGAAACAGATTGGCCCCATCTGCTTTCCAGTGGGTATTTTATGGAGAAGATTATCTTACGTCACCAACTCAATGTACAGAGGGCAAACAGAAGTCGCTGCCTGGCATCAGATGCCCGAAGGGCACACGGCCCAGTGCCAACAGACCAAGACATCCAGTCTTTGAGGGACTGTGAGGAGAGTCTCTCTTCTTTCATTCCTCACTTCTCTTAAAAGGCCTCCTGAGGTTTAAAAATCTAACTACAAATTTCATTTCATCAGTGTTTCAAATGGCTCTGGAAACGAATCTTGTGTTAATCCATGCCCACACGGCCACCAAGAAAAGCAATGCAAGCACAAATTTACAATAAGGTTGATACGCCGTGGTACCCCTCCCAGCCAGCTATACACACTGAGCCTGACTTATTTTGGGTCTGAGTGCTTCCTCAAATAAAAACCAGCAACAGATCTAAAGCAAAACTGGAGGTAAGAGCTGGGAGAAGAGGAACTTCTCCACTTCAACTGTGGGAAAAGAGCAGTAACGTTAATGCTCAGACGTTAGTGTTCTCACCCAACTCTAGCATCAGGCAGCAACCTCACCAAGAGCAGACACACCCTCAAAACCTCGTGTGGAATCCACCATCCCGCTGATCTTCTAGCAGTGAGATTACAGGCTTTGTAACAGGTCTCTGGCACAAGAAATGTTTGGACTTCAGCATTTAAACCTTCCGAGAACTGAAAGAAACTAATCCCACCATTCATTTGTCTCCAAGACCTTGCCTCCTCGCCGAAGGGAGGGCAGGGAAGCATCCAGAAGCTAGCCAGACCGCCTCTCCGAGGGGCTGGACTGTCGGTATACAACGCCATTCAAAAATTGTCCTCAGTAACGCAATCATTGAGTATTCCTTGAAAATTTCTCCCTGCAAAAATACAAGATGTTTTTACAGCAGAAAAGACGCGGGCGGTTTTGTTGCTGCAGAAGTTATCAGGCCCCAAGGCAAAGCTGATGCACACACCCCTTTCCCAAGCATTTCCTGGAATGCCAGCTTCGATCCTGATTAGATTTCTTCTTGCCAAGCACAGGAAGCAGAACAACAGAGGGTTTTTCCAAGAGTCACAGAGAAAAGACTTCTCTGATACCGTTTACTGCAATCAGTGCAGACTCAGTTACTGCAACACCAACCAAAACTCCCTTCAATCATAGCAAAGTCTTCCAAGCCAAGGAGGGAGGAGAAGAGACTGGAGCTTCAGCTCCTGTTAAGGCGTTTGCATATACATTCCCAACCTGGGTCTTCAAAAAAGCAAATTTTGCAAAAAAGGCATTTTATTTGGGAATGGCAAAAACTATGATTGTTGATAATCTCTGTGGAATTATAAATTGCTCATTTAAAAAACATGGTTAAATATAAGTGTCACATCTTTCCCTTGCTTGCCAATATGTCCTTCCCATGAGTTCATGTGCTATGTCTTCTGTAGGTCAGGGGAAAACGGGCCGGGGGTAGAGGGTCCATCCAGTCCAGACAGAGTAAATGGGCCATGACTGTTCAGCACTGATGGAAACTAAGAGATAAAACAAAAGTGATTAGGGGAGAGGCCATTTTAATTTGCTGTTCCTCTCGTATCTGCATGTTGAAGCTCCCCCAGGGAAAATAAACAAACAAAACCAAAACACAACAACAACAAAAAAAAAACCACCCCAAACGTTCAAAGAATATTCTTGGCTTCCCCCCAGGTAATTCCCTTTTAAATGCCACTGCATCACAGACTGCACCGAGCCAGCTACTGTGACCAGTGTCACCAGGAGGACCCACTCTGTAACCTCTGCACCGAGCACTGCCTGTGTCCTCAACTACTAAGTGACTTTAAAACAGGTTGTTGGGAAACCACGGTCTAAATTGTTCCTCGGTTAATTATCAGCTATTTATAGAGAAAAATGCCCAATGCATTTTCAGACCTACTTGTTTATTCCCTACCCTCACAGTACATATAAGCTACTTCCTTCATCTCCATGGAGATGACAGATATAAACCCAAAAGACAACCAGTTAAATTTTACCCTTTGCCTAAGCAGACTCAGGCAACAGATGTGGTTGTTCCAATTCCAAAGTGGAAAGTGAAGGAAGAGCATGAGTAATTAAAACTAAAGGATTTTTTTTTAAATCCAGGGGAGTTTTTACTTATATATTCGTTAAACAAAAATATTTATTAAGAACAGTGAAGCTGAGAATTTCCAAACAACAGAAGACAGCAGAATATAGAGATCATAAGGAACTGTGCTACACATCGCCACAGAGATCACACAATCTCCCTTCTTAATAGTGGTGAGATTTAATTAATGTCTTTCAACAGAAGAGACTGTTAACAAACGATTAAAACCACCAACAGAGTAGAAAAATTCAATTTCCAGGAAAACCTCAACCACTGAAGTTACAGGGAGGCAAGTTTTACAGGAAGGACAAACCTAAAAAAATATATCTCTAACTACAGCACAGACTGCTATTAACTTAAAACATTCCTGAAATACCAACGTTTACAACATACTTAAATAAAACTGGGTAAACACTAAAATTAAACGCGCTCAAAAGCTAACATAGAGGACAGAAAACAGAAAGATCACTTGTTTCTACATCAGATATTTGGGCTAACTGATCCCTGTGGGTCGTCTGAGGAAGGAACTGACAAGCCTGGCTCACAGGCAGAGGTTGGCTGAACTTGCTGGAACTTACCTGAAAGAGCGTATTAGCACCTTGCAACCTTGCGGGGCTGAGAGGAGCAACGGGGCTCAGCGTACTCCAGAAGTGAATGCTGGAGAGCAAGGGACTTGGGGTCAGCAAGATGGGAGTCTGCAAAACACGAGAGGACAAGTCAGCTGTGCAAAACCTGCACCGGGAATAACACAGAGCACATGGAAATCCAGTCACAATCATCCCGGTTCCTGCAGCTGCAGAGGGCTGGGTCCAAATTTCAGGAACTCCCACTCCCTCCTCCCACCTCCTCCTCCTCCCTTGGAACCCCACACCAGCAGCAGCCATCCGCTCTCGAGCACTTGGCCCCTCTTTTCCCAACAGCTGCCAAATCCTGCCGTAAGCTACAGCGAACCGGCTCCTCCTGCAACTGGGGACACAGCACCTGCAAGTGACCTGGGAAAACTCAGCCCAGGATTTAAGAGGAGCAGACAGTGGGCACACACATGGTCTGGGCAACACTGACGACGTAAGCCACAACAAAAGACATTTACATCCAGCTTCTGAATGTTCTGGATGTTCCAGCTTCACCGGCCAAGCACTTTGAAGGGTGCCAAAAGAGCAACCACGCGAGTTTTTTCCCGTCTTCAGCCATTTCAGTTTTTGATCAGCAGTTTCCCTACGGTTTCACTCTAATTCCAATTTATTACAGGAAAGAGATTAAATATATACAGAACAATTTTACAGCCTAGTTGGGTTCAGTTCTTTGCCAAATCTTCTATGAGGCATAAAAGCTTCCCGTTCCCACACAAAGACAACCACCAAATTAAGCAGCCGTTCTTGCTGCTGTTAAGTCACAGGACTCTGGTCTTAAGTAAATGGCTAGTAAACCAAGCAAAAGGAAGCCGCTAGACAGACACCTCTGTGGTTCTCTATTTCTAAAGCATTTTCAGAATCAGCCTGAAGGATAAGGGCAGGGTTTAGAGTTTTTGAAACAATTCAGTATCACCCTGGCAAGATGTACAAAGGATCCTGCTGGTGCTGGTTTGGGTTTTGCCTCCACATGCTAACGCTGCACAGACATGTGAGGCTGACATACCACTTGGGCACACTTTGGGGTGGAAGATAATACTGATTATGAATAAAGTTTCTGTTTTATAAGAAAAATGGGAGTGACATCCTGAGTTTCAGAACTCCAAATACAATCTCCTGACTATTCATTTTCCACTTGCCTTCCCTTACTGTTTTGAAATACAACATAACCACTATTGTTACTCCAAAAAAAAAAAAAAAACCCCAAACAGGAAGGGAATTAGGTTACCTGAGAGAAAAGTGCTGGAGTAAGAGAAGCAGTTGGGAGAGAAGGACTCAGAATCCCCAGCGGACTTGGATCGCTGCCTGTAATGACGAGAGTAGGAGCCAACTCCAGCCCTTTGGGTTTTTTAGATCTGGAGAGGTGATTGGCAAATTCCTTCTCCAGCACAGATGAATCCAGCTCTTTGGGCTCTGGGGATTGATGCTGAAGGCTCTGAACCTGCTCCAGCTGCTGAGAAGCCACGGACTCTATGTCCGTGTCAATGTCCAGGTCAGGATTAGAGCTCAGGGGCGGCGACGGGGGCGTGGAAGGAACTTGCAGAGTGGGAGAAACTGAGGACACGGGTGGAGTCGGGGTGAAGCTGGTGGTTAAGTTTGGCAAAGGTGCTGGAGCTTCAGGGACAGTTAACTTGGGCAGAACAAGTGTCTCCAAGGTCTGGAGAGCTTCTTCCGATCCCAGGGGAAGAGAGGATGCGGTGGAAGTGGCAGAAGCAGTGGAAGTGACAGAGACCGTTGACGTGGCAGAGACCAGGGGGACAGAGGAAGGCTTTTTGGAGGGCATGGTTACAAACTTGATGACAGAGGGCGTTGGATCCTGAGCAGGTTTCTTCTCTGCCAGTTTCTCAGCTGGATTCTCAATCTTGATGGACCTGAAGAGTTTTATGCTGGAAGAGTTCAGGGAGTTCAGAGTAAAAGAGGAGTACAAGCCTGAGTGGATATAGTCATTGCGGCTGGAGGATTTAGCACATGACTGAGACTTCTCCTTCCCACAGCTTTCCACATCCTTTGGAGCACTGCTAACTTCCGCAAAACCCGTCATTTCAGGGTCTCCTTCTATACGGCCCACGACAAGGGGATCCATATTTAAAATCTCCGGATAAGAAACAAACTTGTACACAAACTTCTTACCATTCACTTTTTTAATGATATTCTGTGGGTAAGAAGATATATATATATTTAGAACTTCTTCAGATTAATGTTCTTCCTACAAACACTGCCTGAAATAGACTGAGGAATTAGATAGTCTGTAATCTTTCATCAAAAATTGTTTCTTTTTTATAAACACGCTGCATTCTTGCAATTTACTTATGCTCCCAAAGTATCATTTTCAGAGCTCGCAGACAAAACACTAACACAGGGGAGCTTAACCTGACATTAATTATACTAACAACAGCCTTAAAATTGCCAAGCAATTCTGTTTAATGTATTTTAAAAGATCAGCTAAGAAACAGAAGTATACCCATTATCCCCATCAAAGACCACTGAACTGGGTAGAGCAAGAGCAGTCTAACAGGAGAACCTGCAGAGTTAAGGCTTACAGGTTCGCAGAATTGAGACCTAATACTTCAAATCAAACCACCTTTATTCTTAATAAGATGATAATGAAACAAAATAAGCAGCTGAACTAGTCAGCAGCATGTAGGCTAATCAGCTATTTCAATACCACAAAATAGCATCTGTCGAACTTGTTTTGCTCCCAAGTGAAACGCCACACAGATTTGGACCTAAGAAGTTCTTATTTGTTGTACAATTATTATTACCGAGATCTCTCAGTACTAGGTCAGATTTGTGCCACCCAATAATAAACTCCAAGCGACAGACCACCTGCTACAGACTGACAGGTTCCTCGGAAACTGTGTTTTATTTTTTATCTCATACACCCACACAATAACAGTTGTGGGATAAATGGCTTATTGAAACGAAGGTGAGACTCCCACACTGGGGTTCTAGCTCAGCTTTTTGACACCACCCGTGCACTAATAAAAAGCTCTCACAAGTTATTAGAAGACATCAGCTGAACAAGAGAAGCATCTTCCTCTGCTGGACTAACTCAGTGACCACATCAGAGGTGTAATTCTGTATACAGGGAGAAAAAGAAAAATACTTTGGGCTGCTTCACTGAAAATCCTTATTTTGGTAGCCCCTTTGTAGAGACAATTGCAGAAAAGGTCTCAAGGTGCTGGAATATTCACCATCTCAACCACCACTATCATTCTGTTGCTTAAACTGGGGCATTGAGGGTTTTAACCCTTGCAAGGGCGCATATTTTTGGAAAGGGGATCAGTGTTCAAAGACAGATTCGTATTAGCAAAGACGTAAATCAAAGAAGATAACGTTTTGTACAAAGGTATCTAGAACCTTATAAGATAATCACTGGGGAGGAAATGCAGCACAATGATAAACAAAAGAAAAAACCCTCTGAACATAAACTAGTAGACCTTACTACGTCTGGGAGACAGAAGTGACACCAATCCCCTTGAAGAGAATGAAAAAGGAAACAAAGCTCATTAGGCAGACGCTGGTAAGACGGATAAGGCTTGAGGTGGATTTACAGACTTTGTTACCTTCACATAATAGTATCTGAGAGCACGGCTGAGTTTATCATAGTTCATACTGGGCTTGTTCTTGCGGATTCCCCAGAGTCTGGCCACCTCCTCTGCCTGCAGCAGTTTGAACTCCCCGTCGTTGGAGGTCCAACAGATGATATTCTTGTTCTGAGGCTCTTGGAGGAGCTGGAGGAGGAACTGCCACAGGGTGATAGCACTGTCCATAGCAGTAAGCTGAAATTCAGAAAGGGAGATAAGAGGCAGCAGATTAGGAACAGAGCATTTTCTTTGTCTCCCTAGAAGGGGGTAATGGAGCAGAGACATTATTTCCAAAGCCAGCAAGAGTAAAAATTATTAGTCACCAGTCGTGAAAGATGTTCCCTGCAGAACAGAGAGGCTGAGAGCCAACTGCTGTCGTCTCCTCCCACATGTCAGTACTTTTCACATGGGTTATATTTAGCCTCATTTAACTAAATCAGGTCACTTTGGGTAAGTTGCAATGAGTCACTATCCAAAAAAATTTTTTCTAAGTTGTTCCGTGTTCACCCACTCTGACTTGTGCTGCTTCATGAGACGCAGCGCAGGTGCACCCAGGTAAAAATCAAACCACCCACTCACCCCCTTCCCTTCCTTACCTGCACCCACCTCCAACCTCAGCACCTTTAAGAAAACAGAGCAGATCAGGTAACTGCCTACGCTACGGGAAGATGCCAGCGCAGAACTACTCAATTTCCCTTCAGTTCCCATTCCTGCCTCTTTGTCAGCAGCCCTCTCCATCAGCCCCCAATCTCCTCTCTTGCAAATCTCCTTTCTTTTCCAGACATCATCCCTGCCTTTTCTAAGAGAGTAAACATGAAAGTAAATAAAATGATTTCAAATGCTGCCTTTGCTTTTCTTTTGATTCCTGCCATGTCTTACCTACATCAGTCATTTAGGCTGAGACTTTCTAGTTCTAATATCTGTCAGTCGATTCATGCACTTCCAGCGTGGTTTTCTTGCCCTGAAGCTGTCGATGTATAAATTCATCAAGGACAGACAAGGCAACAGAGATGATGTTTTCCCTTGACCGTATCTGACTACACAAAACAGTACTTCCACAGATATTTTTAAGCAGAAAGCTAATAATCCTGTCTGCACAATGGAAGTATAAGATACACTGTGAATTAAACCAGATAAAATTATATTAATTGAGTACCCCATATGGATTCTCTTATTCCAGAACAGAACGGCTTCTATTAATGCAGCTTAAACTTCTTCCAATGAAATAAAACCAAACCCAGCCACTCTGGAATAAGAACCATCCCCATGAACTACACTAAAAATGTTTTGATATGCGTAACTGCCAGATTTCCCCCCCACACACACAGTCAAACCTCAATAAAGGCAAACCTAAAGAGCACAGGGGTTTCCATCTGGGTGAATCTGCAGCCCGAGCGACCAAATGCTATTCACAAGCAGAAGCTCCAAAACAAAGGCATCAAGTCCAACTCCAGCAAGCAGGACCCACGCCCCTGTTGTCTGAAGTCCATGTGTACGCAGGGATAAGTTTAAGATTCAGTCGGGACTGCCAGTTCATCTTTGTTACCAAAGCCTTTTATTCCAATCTCATTACTGCCCAGCACTTATCCAGCCCTATATAAGGAAGAGAACGGTCTACATGTCAGAGCTTCAGCATTTAGTCAGCCCTGTAAAAGGATTACTGCTGACAGTTTACACAGGACTACACATTCTTATTTAAATAAGGTGCCCTAGGGCAGGTACTTTTTTGGGCACAGCCCATTGCATTTAACCTATTTTTAAGAATACCTGCCTAATGGCAGCTTACGTGACTGCACAGGGATGCTACATTGATCAAGTCAGTTAAATTGCTGCAATTAAAAGGAACAATCTCAAAATGAAGGACACCCACACCACCTTGTTATGCTGGCCTAAGGTGCTTTCCTCCTTAATTACCGTACGCATACAACTCCATGCTTGCCCAAATTAATTGCTCGGTACTCTAAGAAAATATCAGCTGCTGAACGCGGTGCTTTGAGACTTCCCACACTGCCCCGTGGCATGTCAGCTGAACCCAACGGGAACTCGGGGCCACGCAACCACATTAAAATTCTTCCAGGACTTCTCCTCCGACTTGCATTTGTATTTGCCAGGAACATTTCATATCTGCCTCCTGGCAACGCAGAGGACGGGCACGCTGCGGAGCATCGCACGCGGAGCCTCGTTATCCTGTCAGGATGATGCACATGCACGGGATGTTGTGTAGACATAAGGGCTTGATTCTCCCGTTCTGCAGAGCTGTCAATACCAGTGATATGTGTTAACAGAGCAGGAAAATGAAGTGGAGCGATTATTCCCACGCTACATTTATCTACAGCACTTTCAAACCCCATAAGCAGCCCTGCACCAGATAGCGCTGACGGATGCAATGGGAGGCAATCACGTAGAAATAAGAGTAGCAGCAGGATTTCAGAGTGGCAAAGGCTTTTTTTTCTCCTCCTAAAAATCCATGCAGGTTTCATGCCAGAATTTAAATGCTATTATTTCATCAGGCTGCTTCCCTTGAGTAAGAAGTACTTTATCTCAAAGCTCACCACCCTCTCCCACAGTCAAGCATTATTGCCTAGGTCACAGCTGGCTTTGAATCGAGTTGGAGATGGACAAAGCCGACAGATCGGCACCCTGACAGCACGAAGTATGCATGGAGTGACTGAAATGATGGAAGATACAAGTTTTTTTTTAAAAAAGTCACCTTTCCCAGGGATGAGCTATGTTGTTCTGAGAAGCATTTACCAAAATAAAAGAGGTCACGCTGCCTAAATCCCAAATACTGCAGCTTTCGGCTGAAGGATCCTGCTCCCAGGGGCAGAGTTACAGACTGTACCAGAGCATCAGATGGATCAAGTTCCTACTGATGTTTCTGGCACTTGAGGCTTTAGGGTTGTCATGATTCCATCCATACACTGCACATCCTCAGCACCCTCTACTTTAAAAAGTCTTATTTAGACACATTAACAACAGGGTGGAGAAGTTTTACTTATTCGTATGCTGCTCATATTGCATATGAGAGAATGAATGTCCCTTTTTATTAAATATTTATTGTGCACATCTATGGGAAACAATAGAGAGACACCTCAACACAACCGGGGGTACAGAGTTTTTCTGAAGATTATATACACACCACGGGAAGGACAGAAAATAACCCTCCAAATTGGTCAAAGCAATGGGATCACAGGTGGATCTTGCCCCTTCAGAGCCCAGGAGTAAGCTGTAACTGGGAAAGTATAACATGTATGTGGGAGACAATGTTCTATTATGAATCAAGACATCTAATTTAACTTTTTTATTAAAGTTGCTTTGATATGGCATAAGAATACATCAAAGAACTGTTGCTTCTTCAGGAAAAAGCAGGATAAAAAACATCACACAAGATGCAAAATTAAAACCAGTACAGGCGAGATGAGCACTTCTCTGTTTTAAGACGAACCAAGTAACATGTTAAAAAGGTTCTTCCTTCTTCAGCACCTGGGGCAGAAGGCGGCTGAGGCCTTTCATGAGCCTTTACCTTGCAACGACAGGGACTGAGCAGCGGTTCAAGCTCCTCGTGCTATCTGCGTTTTGCAGAACATCGTCAGCTGCCCTGGCACGGGGGGACCAGCTGTTACCGAGGCTCCACAGCCATTTTCAGCGCCACATACTCAAAAGCCTCCCCCTGCTGCATCGACACTGGAAGGAATTCAGAAGATCCTCTTGTCCTTTTTACTCATACAGCAAAACCCACACTCTGAAGAGATGTTACAGGCCCATTCGCCAGAGAAACTAAAGAAATCAGGATGAGGAACCCACTGTCCCACTCCTACTCCACACTAACAATGGTGAGATGTTACTTCTCTCACGGTTTGTAAACAGCATTTCAACTTCTTTCAAAACCACGTCTCCTTTCATGAAAAGGCATCAGTCTCCTAGCACAGCTCCCCGTCAGCATAAAACGCCTAGTAGTTTAATTGCTTTTTCTTCAAGATGAATACACCAATAATTACCAGCACACCACTGCAAACCATTTGTTTGCTGAAGGTTATTTTACTTGTAAGAGTCCTTGGAGAAAGAAAAAGGTCTCACTTGAAAAGACAATGAGGGAATTAGGCAGAGAGGCAATACTGCTGCTTATGACGACGGCCTTTCCACTTCTGCACCATTTGAGTACGAGGAAAAAATAGTTGCTAGAGGCAGAGGGCAGTTATACTTTGTAATGAGTATGCTAAAATAGAGCACTATTATTGTCTTCTCTGACGCCTACGGATGACCCTTGAAGTACACGGAGTAGACAACAGAGTTTGGCTGCAGTACTCTAAATACAAGTGCTGCAAACTTGAGCTTTCTCATGTTGCTGCAGCTTCGTTTGAAGTTGCTGCAGCTTTGTTTGAGGCCTTGACTTCACAAAGCCTTGAGTTTACAAAAAGCCAGGACACGAGATAGGCATCTCTTCCGGTGACTTCTCCTCATGCATCTGTGCCACACCGCGCTCCACGCAACCCATTTGATTACAGAGCCTCGAGGCTCTGCCTCTCCTGGGGAAGGAGAGTGCGCAATCACTGGGTGGCACAGCAGACAGGAGGAACAGTTTAGGAAGCGGCACATGGTAATCTCGCCCGTGGCCAGCAGCTACACTTACTATTGCAAAACAAACCCAAGCGCTCATCCCCTCGTGCTCCAGAAGGAGCGGGACACCTCGCTATGCCCCAGCAAGGCAGCAGCCAGCCAGGCCCAGAGAAGGCAGCAGAGGCAGGACTGTGGGCTGCCCTAACCCCCGTCTTCAAGGTCTTCTGGCAGATTTCCTGTGCTTTGACTCAACACCAAGAACAGCTCAAGTAATCTTTCACCTCAATGTGTTCCAACAGCCTCTCATAAGCATCTGCAGCCTGATGACTTCTGCAGATGGACCGAGCAAAGCAGTCAGGTCTACAGCCTCGTCAGAACCCACACAGAAACAAAGGGCGGTGCAAAGGAAAGGAAGGATGGCACACAGAGGTCACACAGCGAGGACAAAACCATCGCCACTGTGTATTTAAGTGGCACAGTTACAGCTGTCTGGGTATTAACACAGAAGTGACATCTCACAAGATGCCTTTGGAAGCAGCACAGAGCAGAGGTCAACATGCAGGGTGACACAGAAACCTCTGCCCAGATCACAAACACTTCTGTTTAAAAAAAAAAAATACAACCCATGAGCATCCCACACGCGTGCAGCGAAGCTGAACTGTGACGGCTTTACTGGGCACAACTATGCCCATGGTTTCTTAATAGCTTAAGATGGCCATGGTGTGTGAGCAGAAGGAATTTGTAGACAATAACTCCTGCGACATTGTGCAATATTCCTGTGGACACAAGGCCTTGATAGTTGTTCCAGGAAAATAAACAACAGAATAACTTTGGCTGAAGGAGATTTTTGGAGGTCACAGGCCCAACAACTTGTTCAAAGCAGGGTTAACTTAAGTTAAATCAGGTTTTTCAGTGTCTTCGCCCAGTCAGCTAAATAAATAAATGGCTGCCCTATTCCTTTTATTTTCATAACAGGACAAAGAGGTGTAACATTGCTGATGAAGTATCCAATTAAGTGGTTATCAACACACAACGAAGCAACAATTTCATTAACACAGCACTCAGAATATCCCATTACTAATAAACCTTTCATAAAACATTTTCAAGCTCCTGGGACTGCGGCTCACCTGAACTAGCACTGTTAGGATTTTATCAATTTTGATTAATTTTAGAAAGAGCCTGTTGACCAACACGTACGAAAGCTACTGCCCAAAAGCCAGCCTCTTCAGGGGTCTCCCATCTAGCTACTGACATCCCTGATGTGCTGGGAAGTGTGTAAAGGTATTTAGCCCTTTTCCAGAACACACAGAGCATTAGAAAAGTACTTTAACGACTCCTGTCACTATCACTTGCTTTGCTAGCTAACTTCCTAAAGACAGGTGAATCACCAGTTAAAAGCCTGTTACATGTGTAAAAGAAAGTTGCTATTTACAAGGAATTAAACCAGAGATCCAGACTTCTACATCTGCAATACCACGGTTAAAAAAATGCCAAACCCTGGCAGCTTTCCAAGTAGTAATCAAATTATACCTTCTCTAAAAAGTACTAAAATCAGGCAAGAAGAATCAAAAAACACCCTAGGCTCCAATAAATGCATTCACTGCACTGTTGTTTCCAAACGAGTCTGGAAAATCAGCTTGTTCTGAAGGAGAAGCCGTGGTTACCAAGGCAGGAAACTCCTTGGAAGGAAATGCTGGAGGATGTCCTCATGATAAGAGCTGCTCCAGAGTTTTCATTGCTCAATCCCACTCCGAGTTTGACAGTTGTATTTACTTAAAACAAACCTCGCAATAACTTTTGGGTTCTTGGCTCAAAAATCAAGTTACTTTACATGAAACTAAGGTGTTAGCAAATATTTGGGGCTTTAGGAGCAATTTCTTTCAGCTTTTTAACTCTTATCTGAGAAACAAGTATTTCCTTTTCTAAGTATTTCCTAGTCTTCTCCATCTTTCAGGTGCCTGAGAAAACCTTTCTGTATCAGCAAAAAAACAATAGAAAACATGAAGGAGAACAGTGACACCACGAATCCCATCACACTTATGGCTGAAGACTCCAGCTGGGAGATGTAGATGAGTCAAACAGCTTTTTGTTTTTTTTAAGATCTTGATACAGAGAGAACTGTGCTCGCTTTCTTATCCAATACAGTTGTGGACACGGGGCTGTGCAGCGGTATCCAACACCACACTCCAACACTTAAAAATGTTCTAACCTGTTTGAACAGGGCCAATAAGGGGGACTTCAAAGCACAGTCCATGTACTTCCTCCAGTTGCTACACTCACTCTGCTCCTCCGTCCCTGGCTAGGGATAACTGACATCCCAGCGGAGGCAGTTTTATGGACAGCAGACCTCACTTCCCCACTTTTCTGTACTTTGATGAAGAGTCTCCCTTTCCTACCTCTCCTTTTATAGGATAAGAGGCCAAAGAGAAAAATGAAATGCCTTTGATCAGTTACTTCGTTGGTTTCTGACACTGATGTGATTGTTTCTGAGTAAGCCATAAAAATACTTATTTCCGTGGAAGCTCCTCTCTAGATTGCACTTGCTTCCTCCTCATCTGCCACCACAATGGGCTGAGGGAAATGTTTACCAACAGCAGATTAAATTAGCTCTAATCGGCACCATGCGTCTGCTGGAAGCAAAAGCATCCTTAAGGGTACGGGGTCAGGTCTCCACATCATGCTATGGAGTAAATCCTGAACAAAAGGTTAAATTTTTCATGTTGATCCTAACTCTATTATGAAAAGGAAGTCTCATTTAAGATGGAAAAGGTTTCCTTTAATAATGTTTATAATACACTCAGCCTGGTTGCTATGACGATGGAACAACTATCCTCTACAAACAGGCGCTAAGACCCTAAAAATAAACAGGCCGACAAAAATCACGAACACGCAGCTTTGTCAGGCAGGCTGTGCCTGGTGCAGGGATCGTGTTTGTTCTGAATACGGCGAAGATAAAGAAATGCTAATGACTAGATCCTGCACCCACCGAACACAGTGCTCGCCCACAAAGCGATTCCTGTATTGCTCAGGAGCTGCGACTTAAAAACGACACCACCGAGGCCAGAGCTCTGGGTTCCCCCCACACGCACCGGGGCAGGCGGCAGAACAATGGGGACTGTTAGAAGTCAGGCTGGGAAAATAAAGGAAGCTTTGTGAAAGTAATACACACGCACACGTATATGTGTGTGTATGTATATGTGCATACAAAATAACCCAAGTGTAACAGCATGTATTTGCATACTTTCTCCATGGACTCACTTATTGATGTGGGCAGGCATCCACCCATTTCACAGGGAGACGGGTACACAAGTATTTAAAAAAAATAACAGCAGAGTCGGGAAGAAAAAAAAAAACAACCCAAACCAAAGCCAGCCCCTGGATCCCGGTCTCTCGCTCTCATCTCCCAGCGCAGGCAGCACCGGGCGGCAGCAGCTCGCAGGAAACGCCTCCGACCCGCACTCCGCTCGCCCGCTCCGAGCCGCAGCCAAGCCGCGAAGGCGGACACACGGCGAGCGGCGCCGGGGAAGGCTTCTCCCCGCTCCGTCCAGCTGGAGCGGGGACCCCGGCAGCGGGGGGCGGCCCCGGGGCGCCCCGCAGATCCCCCCGTCCCGGGGCGGCTGCCTCCCCGCACGCAGCCCGACCCCCGCGCACACCAGCAGCCCACCACGGTGGGGTCCCGCGGCCCCTCCGCCCCATCCCGGCCCCCGAGGCGGCGGCTCTCCCGGCGATGTCCCCCCCGCCTCCTCCTCTCCGATCCCCTCAGAGACCGCCGGCCCCGGGCCGCGTCCCCCCCGCCCCGGGCCTCCACAGCCCCCGCAGGGTCCCCTCCGCTCCCTCCCCCGCAAAGGACGGAGCCCGTTCGCTCCCGGCCCGGAAGCCGCCCCGCTGTGCCCGGCCGCCGCGGGCCGGGCCGGGCCGCCCCCACTCACCAAGGAGGAGCCCCGCCGGTCCCCGGGCGTCGCGGTCCCCTCGCGGCGGGCAGGTGCTGGGAGCGGCTCCCCCGCCGCCCTTCATGGCCGGGCGCCCCCGCGGCGGGCCGGGCGCCGGGCCCCCATCCCGGGCGGGAGGAGCCAGGCGAGCAGCGAAGGGCAGCGGCGCGGAAGCGGCGGCGGCGCGTTACATGGCGGGACGCGCCAGCCCCTCCGCCGCGGAGCCTCCGCGGCCGCCGTACCCCACACTTCCGCCCACGGCCCCGCTGGGGCGCGGGGCGCCCGCGCACGGCGGCCAATCCCCGCGCGGACCGGGGGCGCCGCCGACCAATGGGGTGGCGGTACCCGCCCACCGCTCGCAAAGCCCGCTGGGGGATGTAGTCCGCGGGGGCCTAGCGCCCGCCCGCAGCCATGTGCCCGCGGCCCGGCCCGGCCCCGCCGCGCTGCCCCCCCGGCTCGACTGGGCGCGGTGCGGGTGGCCCCGGCCTGCCGGGAGCCCCGGGCCCGGGCAGCGCCCTGGGGGGTGTTTGCGTCGCGTGTCACGAATAACAGGGAAGCCCCAGCCCGCGGTCCCCGGGGCCCCTGCACGGGAGAGGAGGGGGCTGGGGCTGGAGCGAGCTGCAGAACGTTAAAGTGTTCAAGAAATCAAAAAAATTTAAAAATAAATAAATACATAGAGAAATCCTGCGAAACCAGGGATGTTACCGGGCAAAGCGAGGTAGGAGAGGGCCGGGGCTCACAACCCAACGCCCACTCTTCCCATGCCAGTGCCAACATGCTCTCACAAGCAGAGCTCCCTGCTTTTCCCCATACTGAGAAACTTGCACCTAAAAATATTTCTACCCAGGAGAAAGGCACTACCACACACTTGCGTTCTCCCCAGGGAACATGGTGGCACCAGGACACTTGGTTCAAGAAACCCACCTGGATGTATTCCCCGCAGAAGGCTGCCAGGTTTGGCCAAGGCTTTGTAGACACTCTGTATTCCTGGAACTTCTCCATGGCTCACCCGATCCCAACACGCTGGTGGCAAAGGCACAACGCCTTTGTGCTCCCCAGAGCGAGCGGAAGGGAGAGGGGATCCCTGGCCAGCTGCAGGAGGGCAGGCAGGAGACTGCACACGCAGCAGGAGCCTTAATCACCCTGAAGCTCATTAAAGCTGCCCATGCACGCACTTGAGTCCCCAGGAAACTGCTCTCCCATGGTCACGTTTATCCCTGAGTTGTGCTGCCTTGGCCTACAGATGAGCAGCCTCAGACCTGAGCTATCCACTAACAAAGCACTCTTCATACTTTGAGAGCTGAGTTATTTTCCATCGGATCAGGCATGGGGAGCAGAGGGTGAAGCGCCGAGAAGGCAGCGCTCTCCCTCTTGCCTGTGATGAGCAAACAGCCCTCGCTGCCCCGCCATCAGGTTCCCACCCATTGGCAGAGAAGAAAAAAATTTAGGCAGCGCTTCGCTGTCAAACAGTGCACATGCCAAAACACGCAGCTTTCGGTTTCCTAGACACATGCCGGTAAAAGGTGAGCTGTGCTCGTACAAAGCCTCCTCTGCACATCTCATCCCGTTGCCTTCTCACAAACTTGAGTCCTGCTTGATACGTGGGTGCGAGCACAGCCAGGTATGTTTTTGTTTGGGAAGGACCATCATTCCCAAATACACAAGTTGTAGCTCAGATCCCAGTTAAGCCTGAGCTGCTCCAGCTGTAATTAATGTTCTTTCTATGAAGGCAAATTCCATATCATTACCAGGTCATCTCCTGCAGCTGGTCCCATTTCATGGAGCCAAATGACAACCTAATGAAGTGAAAGGAGGTTTGTGAACTAGTGAGCAAGGCAGGGAACACAATGTTGCATTTCACAATACCTTTAAATAACCCTTTATCAGCGCTTACTGCTCAGTCACAGGGGATCAGAAGGGAGATGAAAGCAGTGAAAGTAAGGGAGTTTAGGGAATTTAAATGTCTTTTGGCTACAGGGAAGAACTACAGGGCTTTCCCCCAAAGCATGCTTTCTCTCATGGGGAGAGGGAAAGTTTTCAACGAAACTGATCACTATTTATTTATTTACAGAAGTTCACCACCACATTTTAAAACAAAATTAAGAGAATGGTTTCCATTTTTCCCACCTCCACTTTCATTTAAAAAAAAAAAAAAGAGACTAGGGAGGGAAGAGAAGAAAAGAAAAAGGTAAGGAAAAAGGACAAGAAAATCCCCCACAAAAGTCCAGAGTCAGTTTCTTCAGCTTTCAAAATAATTAAAGCCCCTTTGAAATGAAAGCATGTGCTATTTTTCTTCTCTTTTTCCTGTGGAAAGCATTGGTCATTATTTCCCCAGAGCACTTCAGGTTATCAGTACCGCTTTTCCCTTGGGAATGCCCAAGCCAGGCAGCACTGACCCAGGAATAAAGGTCTGGAGCTCAGGAGGCTCTTTCCCATGGCACTGAGCCATAGCATCCTCCCCTCTACCTGGTCTTCTACCCTGCAGATGACTCAAACACAAGTCCACGGGTGAGCCAGACTGGCTAACAAACACCACAAGCCTTTGGTCAAGCATTTCCCTGTGCCCATCCCTCTTATCTTCTTCTGCTGTGCTCCATCCTAACCTCTTGCTCTCTTTAGAGCTTGGACTGCTTCTCCCACACGGAATCAAAAAACAAAGAAGAAAACAAAGAGAAGCCCTGTGCTCCCAGACTCTTCCTGTAGAGGTTTGCCAACACCTGCATGTGTGTACCTCAAACAGAGCTAAATCCTTTCCTCTGAGAAAGGACCAGCACCTGGGATTGCACATCTTGCTCAGGGAGCACTCCTGAAACCAGCTGGTTTCTCCAGGAGCTCCTGTAGCCTTTGCTGTGATGAACAACCCACAGGACTGGTGCATGCCGTGCCCTTCCTTGAGTATCTTTTCCTCACTTGGCACCGGGCATCACTTACTTGCAAAGTGGGACAATGATACAGCTCCGAGCAGGAACATTTCACAAGATACGTGATCACACAAACCTGGTGTCTGAGCACACGTGCCAGACTCAAGGGGGGTCCAAACATGTTTTGCAAAGCAAACAGCAGAGCTCCATCTCTGAGCACACCACCACAACTCCAGATTCTTCCCTGGCTTTGTTTCCACTTGCCACGAGCAAAATCTATCAGCACACTCAGAAATTTCATATTTCTTTAGCACTCAGTTAGGAAACAATGTACCCAAAGACAGTGCAGGCTGCCATGGAAGAGGGACAGCACACAAAAAATCGACTCTGCCCTAGCATCCAAGGGACCTAAAGGTTTCAGCTACAGCTGTCAGCCAGGGTGACTCCACTGACAATCAATCAAAGCATCTTTTTTAGAGGGATAATAAATTTCCTACTTTGTGCAACTCTTACTTCATTCTTGCTTCCCCTGCCGTGGGTTTGCAATCCAACGTGAGCTTGTTCCTGTCTTAGACAGCATCACAAGGGAAAAAATATAGGGCAGACAAAGGGATGGAATAAAATAAAGCAGACAATGAGGCAGGGTTTGGAAAAAGCTCATATGCAAAGACCTGTTAAAAAGCAGCTCACGTGCACAAAAGTATTTTAAAGAGGCAGCAGAAAAAGGAAGTCAAACGAATACATTTCAGTTGGGATTTCTGGTGAAGGTTAATCAGACGGCAGCACCTAGAAATAGATTTTGCAACTTCTGAGGCAAGGACAAAGTCATGAAGTGATACGTAACTTCAAGTTCTAGGAAAACACAGGACAACCCCGTCAAAAAGCACAGAGATTTCTAAAAGCAATGACTTATCTTACTGCAAGGTTCTGAATTTGCCATCATGTGGTGAGAATGACAGGAGGGAGCGGAGAAGCACAAGCACTGGGAAAGCCAGAAAACCACCCAACAGCTCATCAGACCCTAACAAGGCCTTGTTCCAGAATCCAGAGGTGCTATTTTAATACAGCTCCCAACTCCGAGACCGAGCTTTGCAAGAGTACTGGGAATCCAAAAGTCAGGAAATAAGCAGAACATCTGTGAGAGGTTTCGTGCCTCGTTAGTGAGAGGATACGCTCAGAAGGGAAAAGCCTTCAGATCAATGAAGGTTGGTGGGTTTTTAAAGTTTCACAATGGAAATCCACTCGTTGCTCTCTCACGAAGTTTAATGTTCAACACCTTCTCGGATCACTAAGGCTTCAGTTACCAATATTGGCGCATTACACCACAGCTCCCAAGGCATCCTTGGGGGTGAAAGGCGGGGAAGGCGAGCCCCCCGCTTGCTTTCAGAAGAGCCCTGTGAGAAAGTTGGGTTGTGGGACCCAAGTGGCTGGAGCAGCCCAGGTCACGCAGCAGCATGGATGTGCAGCAGGAAGGTCAGGCTCCGGGGCTGCCAACCCACCCCCTTACCCTACAGAAGCTCTACCAAAAAGTGGGCACGAGTGCTAGTTTGCCTACGAGGCCTAGATGGTGCTAGTCATCAACTGACAAGTTTTAGAGCAGGAAATCTGCTGTCACTTGGTTCAGAGCAGCTTCACACCACACTCCCAACCCACAGCAAAGCCCCGGCTTTGCCACCGAGGTAAACGCCACGCTCCTCGCAGGGATGCCACCCCCAACGTCCCAGGATGTGGTGGTACTTGCTCATGTAGGAAGTCATCACTTCACAGAGCTCCTAAAGATGCTGGCAGAGTAGTACAGGGCACAGAGGGGTCCACAAATACCAGCTGCCTTTGCTGAAGCTAAAAGGAGCACCTTGAAGAGGATGGAGAAGTAACTCAGTTCCCATCCCCGTGTTCTCCTTCACACCCAAGCTGCCAATGACCTCGTGTTTCTCAGACCCGATAAAGCCTTTCTGCACTCAGTTCTCTGGGTTTCCTTTGCAGAGAGCAGCTCTGCCTCTGCTTTGGTGTTTGCTGATGCTCCACGAGCCTCCACCTCCACTGCCCCAGGAGACATTTGACTGGGGCAAGTGCAAGGCTTGTGGGCAGCCAGCCATGCAGGGCAGTTCACTGCTGGAGTAAGTGACCCAGAGTTAAACACTCTGCTGAGCCAGGACGTGCAATGCCCAAATTATACAACAGCTGTTGATAGTCAAAGTTACACTCAGTAGTTCATGTCAGGAAAAAGCAGAATTACCCAGTTACATGAGAACTTCACTAGACAGCAAGGAACTAGATCCAGTGGGAGAAAGGCTGGGTTTTCTTCAGAAGGGCTAGTCTCCACTGACTCAGAGAGGCTTGGAGGTGGTTTCAAGGTGCTTATGAAAGTTAAGCCCTAAAGCTGTGCACCAGAGCATCTCTGATTATTACACAACGCTGCCAAACTAGTTTCCACCGTGTTATCTCCACAGCCCTTCTCCTACTAAAAGCACAATTGTGAAGTTCCCACATCCTGAATAAAATTCCTGGATACAACTCTTAAAAACCACACTGGTTCCTCTCTCTGCATGACCCAACAGCACTACCACAGCTGGTAACAACAGGGCAAAGTCAGGACCCGTCGTGACCATTTAAATAACATCTAGAATTTCACTTCAGAGCCTGTTATTTGTGCAAACAACCCAAGGTCTGAAATGGAAGCGAGAAGCAGACTGCAGTGCGCTCAGCTCTCTTAGCAAGGAGCTGTGAAACTGCAGTTGGGGAGAAATTGGGGTAATTCACAGAGAAAAGCCAATGTTTCCAAAAGCGAACGCAGATCCATGGATGTCAAATTGCTTATCTGGTTTCCCCCCCTCCCACCATGTACTTTCTAAACCAAAAAAGGCTTTATCTGGGTGGATTTTCCAGGAAGGGATAAGCCCTTTCTGTACCACTGCCCAGTTCCTGGATCAAACACCAGGAGATGGCGTGGCTGACCACAGACTGTCACCCCCATCCTCTCCTGGGGGGCTCCAGCCAGGGAATTTATCCCACCAGCCCGGAACCTTCCCCCAGCAAGGCAGCTCGGACAGAGCACCAGAAAGCAAAGTGTTTTACCTGCACAGGCAGCGGAGAGCAGCTCCTAGGAAAGGTGCATCCCTGCAAACAATCTGTCCAAAGTCCATGCTAAAAACAAGCGCCCAGCCTGGGGCTGGGATCACCATGCCCCCCAGGGCAAGCGAGGAACAGAACTCAATGGCTCATTAGCCTTATTCCTACACAGAGACGCTCTTCCCTGCTCCAGCCTCCCTGCGAGTGGACTCGTGCCTGCTTGGAAAGCTGATTATGAAGCAGTAAGTCACCCAGCATGGCCACGCCAAGTCAATCCAGCTGTTTTAATTTAGCTCTTTTCTTCATTAAGCTTCACTGTGCCCTTAACCCCTTGGTTCCCAGGGCAGGGGCCCCCCCAGAGCCTGCTCACCAGCTGACTGCAGGGAGAGGTGAGCAGAGCATCAGCTGTGAGCTGTCGCATCAGCTGCAGCACCAGGCCACGACATACCCCACTTCTTGGCAAAGAAACGTTGTGTTTTGTCGTTAGCCACGGCTCTGGAAGAGTTTGAACCACGTCCTGGGATGCATGCAGACCAACAAGGGGCTCCTGTCCCTTTTGCTTCCAGCTTCGGGCCCAAGAAGTGCTGCTGAGCCACCCGAGGGTTAACACCTCCCTGAGAGGGCTGCAAACCTTCTCCACCTGCTTCCCATTACCAGCTGGGACCTTCTGGTACTCAGGGCCAGGATCTGGCCCAGCTGGTGGCTGGCTGGTGAGGCAGTGGAGGAAAACTCAACCAACCCTCTTTGCTCCTGCAAACGTCTGCCTGTTTTCCAGCTTGTGTGGTCCCATGCCCACAAAAGCCCTTTCCTGTTCTTCTGGGAAGACTCCAGGTTCCAATCCGCTTGCTGCCCCAACCCAGCTTCTGCTGCTTAGCCACCAGGAGAAACAGAAACTACACCAAGGATTGCTTTTGCCCTAAATAAAACTGGACTCTGGAAAGGAGAATCGTTAATAAAAATCCAGGTTTTACTTCATTGGGGCAAAAAAAAGAAACACCTAATGCTATGATCCATCATAGAGATGTATTTCCGAAGGGGCCTTAAACCAAACTGTGGATTTGCACTGGCCCTTCTCTCATCTCGAAGGATGAGCAGCCAGCACGAGCTCCACGTGGGCAGCAGCTTGGGGACGTCAGCGCTGTCACTTTGCTGCTGAAGCTGGAGGGCTCTGCGCTGCGTACTGCTACATCCAGAGCCACAGCTGCGAATTTAGAAACATTGCCTGAATTTCTCTTTGTGCTCTCCCACGTCCTGCCCCACTACAACTCCGGGCTGCTTGCATTTCATGTCTTTAAAAGCACTGCTTAGCAACCTGACAGCCTTTTCACTTCGAGCACAAGGCAACCAGTTCCTCCCAGTCCCATTCCTCCAGCAGGCTCGTGGCCCCGTTCGCTTCACAGCACCGTCTGAGACGGAGCCAGGGCTATAACCCAGCAGCCTCGGTGACACAAGGGCCGTTTGTGTCACCTCTTGTCTGTGGGAAGACAGAAGGGCCCTCGTCCCTCCTGATGCCACAGATCTCATCTGTACTTCCACAACAAATCTGCTGCGGAGTAATATCCTCACTGGAGCAAAGGACAGGTAATTACAGAGCCTTTAGTAAACCTTTTAAGCCATTCATCCAAAGTCCCCAGAGGGAAGCAGGTGAGACTATAATATGCATTGCACAAGAGATGCGTATCTGGGGTATTTTATTTTATAAAAATCTCTCCCCTCCCTCTGCGGTTTGTTTAAAAGGAATGGCAAAACAAACCAGGTAAGCTGCACGTCAGCGCTGCCAGCGCTCCCAGCCTGGTTTTCCACGGCAGATCCACCGTGGCATGGACTCTGTGGGAGCTGCTCAGCAGATAAGCTGCTGGAGAAAAGAGAAGGGCTTTGGACTAACAATGAGGCACGGCTCTTCTTGCTCCACAGTTTGGAAACGTGCAACCTCCTCAGTTGCCTTCAGCTGAGAGCGGAGAGAGGCAGGATGGGGCAGGTCCAAAACGAACAGGGAGCGCTGTGAAAGAGTCTGGAGCGAGGGAGAAGAGCAAAGGGGGACAGATAAAAGCACGAGACGGGCATGAGTCATGTTGGCGTGCAGCCTCCGGAGAGAGCCCTCGAGCAAAGAGGGTATGAAGTAAACTCATAGTCAGGCAAAAACCCACTGAAACAAAAGGCAACCCAAAATAGGCTCCTGCATACCTGTCTCCTCTGGCTCATCATTAAAGGTTCGGCATCACACGAACGCGGGCTGTGTTTCTTGCTGGCATCTGGTCATGTTTGGCCAGGCCAGGGCAGAGGTGGGAGCACTCACGGCACGTTCGGAGAGCGCTCGCTCCCCGAGGCAGACCCAGGTCCCAGCTAACTGTTGCAAAAGCTGCCTTCCTTCCCCAGAGGGGAGAGCTCTCTCCAAAGAGTCAGCGTGAGGGTTGCAGGTCTTACACACTTCCACTTGCACACACAGAAAAGAAACCCTGCCGCAGGCAGCTACTTTCTGTTCAGCCTCTCCACACCTACCCACTCATCAGCCAAGGATGAAGGAGTTTAAACCAGGCTCCAGAAATCAGCCCTCCCAGACCTTTGGGGAAAGCTTGGATCTGAAGTCAAGCAGCGTGGCTCCAGCTATTTCTGGTGTAAACTCTGCTCTCCCGCCTGGGGATTAGCAAAGCAAGCAACGCAGGTGTTCTCCGAGAAACACACAACCCGCGCACGCCAGCTCTTTGGAAACCCAACGGCAGCTCCATGAGCCGCGGCTCACGCTGCAGCCGTGCAGCTGGGCGAGCCGCACGGCGGTTCCCCGCGGGGCTGCGGCTGGAGGCTGGCCAGCGAGCCCTCCCTCAGCTCTGGGCCTGCTTGTTTTTACAATAAAGAATCCAAACCCCAAGGCAGGTTTAGTAACATTTCTCCTCTGCAGAAACATCGTTCCTGCACACTGAAGTTTCCACTTTAGAGAAACTTTCGCCATTTATAGAGGCCAAAGGCATGGGGGGAGCAGACCCTTCTCTTTGGTGCTGGTATAGCGACCCGCAGCACCAGGTCCTGGGCTGGATCCCAGCCCTGCAGCACTGGAACAACAAACAGCGGGAGAAACAAGTTCATCAGAGGGGCCCTCAGTGCACCAGAGAACCTCAGTGGTGGAAGTGCCCTTCCCCATCCACCTCCAATCTCCGCAGCAGCAGCGTCTCCCTCAGGGGCAGCATAAGCATCCTCAAATATTCGAGGCTAGGAACAGATCAAGGGCTTTCAGCCCTCTTGCTCCTTCTTTCCCTGACATCACACTGAGGTAGCTTCTCGACAAAGCTGGAAGAGCTCTGGCCACTGTGCTGAGGAAGGAGCAGCCCCCAAGAGCAAACACCTCCAGCCACACAACGCTGTCACTAGGATCAATTTTCAAACTGCTTTACAAGCTCGTGTTTCTCACACAGAACTTTGGTGTCTCATCCAGAGATGCTTGTAGCAACCCTCAGAGCAGGACACCATATCCATCCCCAGAGTCATCACTCGAAAAGGGCTGCAGGGACCAGAGAACAACCTCTTTGCTGTACAAACCTGCCCTCCACAGGGCAAGGAAAAGAGTTTAGCTCATTTCCCTGTCCTTATTTTGGGTACAACCCAACACTCCTCCCTCAAGGGCAGCTTGAGACAAGTGCGTGAAGTCCTACTCTGGAGGAGCACTGGGGACACAGCAGAACGGCACGAGCACACCTGAAAAGAGCCTGCAGGCGCTGAATATCAGCTCGAGACACGCTGGCAAAGCCACGTAGAAAGGGCACGCTGCCCAGCTCAAACTCCTGACGCTTATTTTTTGTTTGTACAAGCACCTAATTCCCTCCCAGATGTTTGCAAAAGCTCGGGAAGTTGGCACAGGAGCAAGGAGTTGGCCTTTAATTAACCAGAAGTCAAACAAGAAGAGGACGTCAGCACCCCGTGAGCTGCACTGCTCCCCCTGACCGGAGCGCGCAGCTCTTCTGGGGGTCCATACACATCCGTGGCTCTCTGGATCACTGTTCGTTCACTCCAGCATGCAAAAAAGGACTTTGGTGGTGCTGCTTCCACTTCTCCTGATCCTCTTTCATCACACACCATCGAGTGAACCAAACAGATGCATTTCCCACCCCCCCAACCCACAGCCGCCACGTCACGCTCCCCAAGGACGCCAGCGCGCCCTGTGCCAGGCAGGTGAAAAACCACCGACACAGAAAAGCAGAGTTAGGGACAACACAACCACCGCCTCAACTGCACTGGAAAAGCCGTCCACAATGTCTGTCTTCTGACCCGCAGCTGCTGCACAACACACAAACACCCCCCGTCCACCCCCGGTTCCACCTGGATGCCACCCGGCCAGATGGGCTCACGCACGTGGGTTCCTGAGCGGGTCCGGCCAGAACAGATCCTCTCTGGCTGTCTCCGAAATGCTGCTGACCCAGAGCCTCGGGATGCCAGTGGGACTCGCAGCTGCAGTGCCCAGGGGATGCCCCATGGCGGGGATGGAGAGCTGTAAGCCAGGTCTTGCCCGTCACACTGCAGCAGACAGGTGACACCAATAAGAAATTCCTTTTTGGGACATCAGCCCAGGCTGGCAGTGACTAAAGGACCCGTTCAGGAGCCTGGGTGGGAAGGCTTTACTGTAACTCCCACATCCCACAAAGGGATCTTGTAACACTGGCCTCTACCCCAGCCCCACTGCCCTACACACACACGCTCACCCTGGATTAACTTAGGTTTCCATCACATGTATTTAAGAGGTGGACAGTAGTACCAGAAACAGGCTGGGAATATGGGTCATCCTTGAACAGAGGTGTGACACTGGATCTCCTATAAATTGTTAGAGTCATTTCCCCCTCTTCATTAGTGTGCTGCTTTTTGCATTGTTTGCTGGCTTCAGGGCCTCCCAGCCTCAGCCTTGCGAGGACGAGCAGCACAACTTAACTTCTGCTGCCCCCCTGCAGTGTCCGCTGGCTGTACGGCTGGCCCCGGTGGATCTTCACGTGCTTGGCTAAATGGTCACTGCGGGCAAACTTCTTCTCGCAGGCGCCACACTGGTACGGCTTGACACCAGAGTGGGAGCGCTTGTGACGGGAGAGCTCATCCGACCGGGAAAACCTGCAGGAGAAGGGAAGCGTGGTGGGTCCAGCCTTCACTGCTAGACAGGACAGGGAACAGGAGGACCCCGGCACGAGGGAGGCTGAGGTCTGTCTCTGCCACAGCCTCTTGAGGTGACCCTAGACAGGTCGCTTGCTCTGCTCCATCCGATCTGCCAAGAGGCACAGGAACCCCAGGCTCCTGCTGGAGGAATGGAGAAATAAACCCCTCCAAGGGGTGATTTAGAGATAGGAAAGAGGAAAAGAATTCACCCCCTGAGATCTTCATTTCTTTCCACTGCTCTAAAGGACACCGTCCACCTTCATTTGTTTTAGACTTGCTGAAACCTTTTGGGAGCTGACAGCCCCAAGGCCAGATGCTGAGAGAAATTCCTTTTTTGGGGCATCAGCCCAGGCTGGCAGTGACTGAAGGACCCTGCTCAGGAGCCTGGGTGGAGAGGGCTTACTGCAACTCCCACATCCAGCCAAGAAGAGCATCGCTGTTGAGAGTAGGCTTGTTTTGCCTGAGCGAGCACGGGTTCTCCCTGCAAACTCTGGGCACCCCCTTTGTTTCTCAGAACAGCAGCGAGTTTTTACTGTCAGCCCGGGCTGGACTGGGAGCTGGGGAGAGAGAAGCTGCCTGGGAGCTGGTTTAAATACCGAGCACAAGGGAGGAAAAGCAAACACACCCGGCCTGGAGCACAGAAGCGGAGGTTTCCATGCCGAAGCGAGCTGACTGCTGCTCTGAGGATGCACCCGGCGTTCAGACTGCTTGTCTGTGTAATTCCCACACCTGGAGCAGATCAGCTGAACAGCCTGGAAAGTCCCTTTAACCACATGCATGTCCCCACTTAATTCTCCTGCGCCCTTTCTTCCACCTGGCACACACAGACCCAGACCTGGGGGCACCTGCAGCAAGTTGGTCCGCAGCCGTTTTACGAGTGCCACCTCAAAGGTGTGACCTCAGCATCTGCGTTGCATGTCCGAGCACCAGGGGAGTTCTGGAGAGGAGGAACGGACAGGATTTACTCCTGTTCTGCCTCTAAGGAGCCAACACAGATGGCAGAAGTATTAGGCTGGAAGGGTTTTTCCATCTGGCTGAAACATGCCCACGCAAAGAAGCACAAAGCAAAGAGCTTCAGATGTAACCCCAGACTCCCAGCGAGAGGATTTCAAGCTCACACCTGGCACGGTAAATACTGCGGCTGCTCACAAAAGGCTCTGCGAAAACAAAACGCATCCCAAGGCCATCCCCAGGTCTGCCGTGCAAACCGCTGGCTTCTTTTCCAGCTTTATCGTGAGAAGCAAGTTCCAAAGTCTCAGCTCCTCATAGGAGCAGGCCCGGGAGAAATGACACACGTATTTACAGTTAGGGCCACATGGAGAAAAGGGAGCCCGGAGAACCCCAGCCGCAGCCAAGTGCATCACTCGATAGCACCAGTTTTCTTTGTGGTATGCTTTGAGATCTGCTGACGAAAGGTGCTACACAAGACCTGAGGACTCGTAGCCCTTCTTGCCAAAGGCTGCACTGAGCGTCCTGCCCCCCGGGTCAGGTACACGGTGCTAGGAAGAGAACACCACAGCAGAAAAATAATGAGAGAAGCGTAGCAAGACCGAGCAGCAGGGTTAATTCAGGGAACACAGACGAAAGAAAATTACAACCACCATCATGTGCAGAGCAAACAAAAGTAAATGCAACATGGAGATACGCTACAGGCCCACAGGTTTCTGAGGGATACAAGCAGCCAGGGCAGGCAAACAGCAGGAGAAAGCAAAGGGTTGCTAAATAAACGCCGAACTATGCCCTGGCTCCTGAGGAAGCAGTGGGACTCCTGCTTCCTGGGACAAATATTAATGGGAAAAGCCATTTTTGTAGCCCAGCTTCAGAAATTGTCCTGAAGTAGACAGAGAAAGCTTGCAAAATTACAACATCACTTGGAAAAGGTGCACTGCCAGAGGGTGTTTACGCACCCAGTTGAAGGGGGATTTGGGGTGTTTGGGAGAGTGTCATCTACGCTTCCTCAGCTGGAGGTTTGCAGCACTTCTGGACTGAGGGAAAACGACCCAAAGCGCTCCACAAACTTTACTCCTCCAGGCTTCCTTCCAGCTCTCACCTATAATTCCCTCAGGAAAGACAACTTGTGATTTTATCCTAGATTTTCACTAGCCAAGAGCTCTCCTGCACGCTGGCAAGCAATGGCAGGGACAGCCACTCCCGGAGTCCCACGGCTCCCACTTACCGCCAGCCGCAGTTGGGCCAAGCACAAGTGTAGGGCTTCTCGCCCGTGTGCCGACGGAAGTGAGCCTTGAGGTGGGAACTCTTGGTGTACATCTTGCCGCAGCCCGGGTGAGAGCACTTGTGGACGCGGACGAGGGAAGGGAGGGCTTTCTGATGCTTGGGGGTTGCCTCCACCTCTTGCGCATCCCCCGGCGCCCCTGGCCTCATGGCAACAGGCAGGGGGGCAATTTTGACATACTTTTGGTCCGTGATGGTCACAGGGGGTTGGACCTGAGGGAGGAGGGACAGGTTTTGGCCCTGCAAGCTGATAACCAGCTGGGCCACGCTGACACCACACGTAGCACCCTGTGCTAGCGGGCTGCCACTGTCCATCTGGAGAGGCTGGATTTGGAGGACAACAGGAATGCTCCCAGTGGCTACTGCCTGGTCACTACCATCAGCTGTCCCTCCAGGCTGGGCAGCTTTTGAGACCTCTTCTTCTTGAACCACACTGGAGACAGGCTGTCCCCCAGAGCTACCTAAGCTGATCTCAGATTTGATCTCGACCTTCCCTCCAGCTGGGTGAAGCTCGCTTGCTTCATCTTTGAGGAACTCGGCCTTCTCTCGCAGGAACTCCTCAATCTCCTCCAGGGTGGGAATGAAGTCCTGGGAGAGGCTGCCACAGAAGTCAGGCAGCTTGAGGTGAGCCTCGCAGACAGTGACTTGGGGTTTTGTGTCTTCCCCCTTTGCATTGGACGGGGGGAGCAAGGTGTCTTCAGAGGGGCTGGTGCTGCCTGCAAGGAGACGGCCAGAGCCTTCTGGGTGGCTGGACGCCCTCTCGCTGCCGTGCCCCGGCAGAAGGGATGGCGGCATGCTGCGTTGCAGAGCACTGGCAAAGCTCTCTAGCAGGGAAGAGCTGGTCAAGGAGGGTAGCAGCTCCTGGCACCTCACAGAGACCATTTGTTGATTCACGTCCTCTACCCACACAAAGCTCTTGGCTTGGCTGGATCAGAAGCCTCTGCAAGAGCTCAGCTGGGGCTCCTGAGGCTGGGGAAGTCTTCGTTCATCTGCAAGGGAACACCACCAAGGTTATTTCCAAATTAAGAAACAAACAAGAAAACTTCAACGTTTGAATAAAGTAGACTGTGCATTAGAAAGAAAACATCAAAACTAGTCAGTGGCCTTTGTTCTTAAAGAGTCTCTTGCTCAAAACACACATGCTAACCATTTTCCTACGCAAGATGCCAACAGGCTGCAAAGAGCTTCTCTGGGGAGTTTATTAAGGCTAAAATACACAATGAAACACTTCATCCCTCTTCCCCCTAGGCCAGAGGGCAGGTACGTGCTGCTAGATGGCAGAGGATGACTTGTGGCTTAACTAGGAGTTAATTGAGATCCAAGAGAGGGTGCTGGTTTCTTCACACCGCAAATGTTGCTACAACCACAACCCGAAGCAGACCTATCACGGCTGGATTAAAACTAACTAGTTTGGGAACAGATAACAAGACAGCTACGAGCGTGCCTGCTGCCAGACTGCCTGGGGCTCTGTGCAAGCACCACAGCTGGTGAGCATTCACCAGCAACCACGCTGCTGTGGTTACGCTGGCTATCGGTGCCTGAACAAGCGAGTTTAAAGCCAGTTCAGGCAGGTCTGCCCAAGCTCAGTCACACCTCCAGAAAGCATCACAGACACACTGTCTGGGGTCAGGTCACAGGGCCCTTGAGGACACGAACACCATGTTTCAAAACAGCTGAGAAAGATCCCAGTATCTTCAGGTTAGCCCTTGTGTGGTCTCAGGAGGTGACTGGTCTCCCACGACTGAACACATCAAACCCCGCAGGCCCTGCTGTGGCTCGCAGGTTGTGAGCACAGGGCCTGAGCACCCACTGCGCAGCCACGCACCGTAGCTGCTGGGGTGCTCTGGTCCTCAGTTTCCCATCTAAGTGGGGGCAATCGTAACGTCCTACCTTGCAGAACGGTGCTAAGGGGAAATGTGTAACCTCGTGGGGTGCTCCATTACTAACAGACTGTGTAGATACCTGTTCCAGATGCCGCTGCCTTCTCAATCCAAGGCATTTTTGCAAACGCACATCAACGCTGCTCTCATCCCAGATAAGCTACTGCAAGAAAACGGAGACGTGACTTTGGCCTTCAGTGAAACACACTGCAAGACAAGGTCAGCGTCGTTTTCAAGGTTCACTTTGCATTTCCATTCCTATAGATTTGCAAATCACCGAGAACACTCAGTTACTGTATGAAATCAGCAGATGTGCAGTTGGAGCACACAGAGAAAAAGTAATTTGCCCAAGGTCAGCCAACAAGCAGGAGCTGGGAACTCAGCCGAGGGTTGTGACTCTCCTCTCGTGACTAAACACCACGAACAAACACCTGTAACCTCTCCAGAGCCGTGAATGACATTCACAGTGTCTGTACAAAACCCCGGGCTCACGAAGCCTTTCGGGACAACCCCAACACGCTCAGCAGGTCAGACCCTTGCAGCCAGCGCCACGTGTAGCAGATCCCGCAGCCATACAGGGATGTCCCACGCTTCGACCCGGCCAAGGACAAGCCAGCCTGAGCAAAGCCTGGCACGACGGCTGCCCCCGAGCCCCACCGCGGGGCGCAGGGCCAGGAGCAGGCTGGAACCCCCCGGGGCCGAGGAGACCGAGCCTGGACCGGCGGCTCCCTTCAGCCCTGGGGGGAGACAAACCCCCCCACCCCGTGCCCCGGCCGAGCCGCCCCTCCGCGGCTGCGGGCAGGCTCCGGGCAGCGCTGCCCCCCCCCGCGCCCCCTTACCCGGCTCCGCTCCATGCTGGCACCGCGGCTCCGCTCCGCGGGGGCGGCTCCCGGCCCGCCCCGCCCCGCCGGGGGCTCGGCTCCGGCCGACGGCCCCATTGGCGGCCAGCGCCCGGCACGGCACGGCACGGCGGCCCTGAAAGCCCTCCCGGCCCGGGAAGTGCTTGTCCCGGGTCTGCTGCCTTGTCCGACTGCTGGAGCTGGGCCTTGGGGAGGTGCCTCGGGCCCTGCCGCACGTTGCCATCGTTTCCTCTCCCTGTTAATTGACACTGGAAACAGTCCAGATTTCTCCAGCATTTCAGGAAAAAAAAGCCGAGTCCCAGCAGGCAGCAGCAGTGACGGTTGCCGCTGGCACCCATTTGGAAACAGGTTTTCATTTCAGGAGGAAGAGTTTTGGCAGGGCCCCGGCGTTCGGCTGCTGCTGCTGTGATGAGGAGGTTCACGCGGTCTCCTGTCCTCCTCGCGGCTTCGCAGGCAGCTTGTGGCTTCCTGAGGGAGCCCCTGCGAGGCTGAGCTTGAGGACGGCCTTGGGGCTGCCTTGGACAGCGTAGGCTGAGCCCCAGGAACCACGCGGAGGAGCGGACTCGCAGCCTGCCTGGGCGCAGCCCTCTGCCAGCAGCAGTGGCTTTCCAGGCTCACAGGATCGCTCTAAAACCCCCAGTGTTCCCTACAGCACCACAGGAGCCACACACCCTGTGGAAAAAAGCATGAGTAACAAACATGACAGTGTGCTGCCCCACGCACAGGGCCAACACACTGATCAGAGAGGAATCGTGTTTACCTCTGCTCTCTCAAACCACTTGTAGGGTTTGATGGTGGTAGTGGTTTGGGGTTAAGTATTTCCAAGCAGAAGGACAATTCTGAGGCAGCAGCACCTCTGTAGGAAAAGGGAGTTGCTCTTATCTCCCACAGCGAGCCCCAGAAACCCAAGGAAGTGAGTGCAGAGCTCCTCTGCTTTGTAAGAAACATGAGATTTTGAGCCTGAACAAAAACTCCCGGACCAGAGTAAGGCTTCACATTTGAAAAACAAAACCAAAACCCCCCCAACAACAGAGGTGTGTGATCACTTGGAAAGGGCAGCCCATAGCTATGCCCCTGACTCGTTGCGGTGCCTCTGGGTGTCACCCACCGTGTCTCAGCTTCACAGGCTTTATAGGTAAGTGCTGATAATACTCGAATTCCTCGCAGGGACTGGGAAAGTCTCAGCTCTTCCGAATCCTCGGGTGCTACCTACCGTCATACTGCAGGGTTCAAACACAAATGGCTTTGATTTACACCAGTTACTGGGGAGAACAACCGGGAGCAATCCTTCCTCGGGGTTTGCACAGCACCCAGCAGGGTAAGCGGGAGCTTCGCACCGGAGATCCCCGCGTTAAAGCGAGTCACCGGGAACGGTGCCCACGCGTGCAGGGGGGGAAGCGGTGCGGAGCAGAGCCCGCCCCTTCCCCGGGCGACGCCGAGAGCCCCCCCCAGCACATCGCAGCGCGGTGCCCGGTGCCCCCCCAGCACATCGCAGCGCGGTGCCCGGTGCCCCCGGACCGCGGCGGGGCGGAGCTGTACGACAGGCCCCCGGCCCCGCCCCTCACCGCCGCGGTGGTGGCGCCACCTGGCGGCCGCCGGCGCACCCCGCGGCAGGGCGCGCTCCGTTCCTTCAGCCACACACACCGTTGTCCCCATTTAAACACCTTTTATTTCCTCCTTTTCATAAAAATTTATAACAGCCTTCCTCTTACATCGTATACAAAATATTTACTCTACTGAATAAATAAAACACGGACATCTCGCAGACAGCAGATGATCTCAACAGAAAAACCAGCATCCATCCATCCTTCCCTAACCCAGAGATTCACAAGAGTCTCACACTAAAAAGACATTCTCCCTTTTCCCCACCTCAAATCTCAAAACCCGGTCTCACAAAAGGAAAGGAGGGGCACAGCGTGATTCACCCGCGAGAAGAAAGCAGAAGTGCACCTACTCCCTGCAACAGAAAAGCTCACGGTAGCTGCCGCCGAAGCACTTGTACCGATGGCTGCACGGTGTGATCACACCCTAGAGAGGTTTCTGTGTTCACACAGGTTGTATCAGTAACAGCGTGTAAGGGATGTGCTTACCTTCACCAGAACATGCCCGTGCCCCTTGTTGGTCTATCTGTGATCCCAACACAGAGAAGCTGCTCTTAGCAGAAGCACGGGTTAGGCAGAAAGGACACTCTTACAAAGAAAGGAGTTTCTCAACAGATGCTCTGGAAAAGGCCTCTCCTGTCAGTCCCAGCGACAGCCTGGACTAGGAAGAAAGGCTTTGGGTAATAACAGAGCACATGCACAGGGCCATTGCAGTGACAGCAAAAGCAACATCCCACATGGGTTTGGGGAAGGGGGGTTGGAATCTTTAAGGTCCCTTCCAACCCCAACCATTCTACGATTCATTCTAAGGCAGCTGGGGACAGCCCAGCTCAAGCCCCGAGCTCAGACTCCACAGCCAGCTCTGGTGAGGCGGCTGGGATCATGCTGGCAAGGGGTTGCAAGGATGAAGGGTTATGAAGTGCTTTATGGACAGGGCAAGGCCACAACGAGGGCCACGCTCCCACCCGCTGCCAGGGCAGAGCCAGCCCAGCTCCAGCCAGTATCTTGTACCAGCCCCTCCCATTGCTACAAACCTCAGTTTCCCCTGAGCCCCCTCTTCTTCCTGCTCCCTCGCCTTTATCATCAAACTCATACACCCGAAGTTTGGTGTGGAGGTACTCTTTAGGCACTTAAACAAATGGCACAGTTATCAAAAGCACTTAGCATCGTAGCAGCCTCCATGTGTGAAGGTTCCCCACATTTTACATAAGAAAAAATAAAAATAAAGGAAATCTTGGGTCAGAGGTGACTGATCACTTTGAGCATTCATCGAAGAAACACCCCACCTTTGGCAATAACATTTTGCCTCAAAGACTTCCTCCTGAAGCCTGAAGTGGACAGAGACCAGGGTAGGAAGTATAGACAAAAAAACTGTTCCTGTAGGTGGTTAAGCAGCTGCCAAATCCATCCCCAAACAGCTGCATTTCAGCATACAAACCTTGTTGTGGGAAAGGGAGGCTGGTAGGCATATAATTTGAGACGAAATGAAACAAAAACAGTCACTCTTTACGGGAAAGAAATGTTTAAAAAGCTGAGGAGAAGCCCCCTCAGGACCCATCTGCAGACAGCAGGGGAGTAACCTTGCCTCCACGCCAAGGAATAGTCTGACAAGACCTTGCAAAAATAGCAACACTTTGCCCTTCAGCAGAACCTCAGCAGTGGATCTCACTGCCCACACACCTCCGCAGAAAATTAGTCACGAACACTTTGTTTAGACCAGCCGAAGTTAAGGACTGTTGAACCTCCCCTGCATCCTCACAGCCTCCAAACGCCCCGTTCTTGCTTTCCTCTACACATTGCAGGCAGAGTTTGTACCATTTCAAAGTCTAAGTGCTGACTGTGGGCCAGACCTTGCCTCCTACTTGGTGTACGTGAGGTCTTCGAGTGGTAGAAATCTGCCACCAGCAGAATTATTCCAGCTGGTCCCCAGTATGGGGAACAGGACTGGCCAGGACACACAGCTGCAGCCACTCTTCTGCCAGAGGAAGACAACTCACACCTGGGAGCTAAACAACCTGAACAACCCCAGAGCATTTGGTCCCAGGGCTACGGCAGCAAGAGGCATTTTGCCTTAGTGTAACAGGTACCTGTGTTTATGCTGTGCCTCAGAAAGAATTTTGACTCCTGTCTGGAAATAAAATAAATTTTACAAAGCCTTGCAGGAGAGCTCTCCCTGTTCTATTTCATTGTCACAGGACTCAAAACCCTCTGAGAACAGACTTCCCTTGCGATATTGCAGCATCTTTTAGGGGCCAGGTGTGGAAAAGGCACAAGAGTCTGGATCTGCTGGGAGAGAGCAGGCAGCAGTCCTGAGCGCTGAGGAGCAAGAGGTCGGAGTTACAGAGAACCGTGTGAGGAAAGCTAAAACCAATCATTTAAAAAAAAAAAAGTTAAGAAGTCCTTTCCATCTGATGCAACTTGGTACATAGGTATAAGATAAGTCACCTTTTGGAATTGGTCCTAATGAAACGTTACTTGTTTTTCCAAAACCAGACATAGTAAATTTTCTCCTAGACAGTTTCTCCCAGTCAGAACTGAGGTGGGGAAGGACGGAAGTGTGCGTGCACACATATGCACCCCCTTTACTCCATGGCCAAACCTTAGCCACCTGTCTTTTTTTTTTTCCCCAGGGAAATCTCCTCCCAGTGTCCCATTTGCAGAAGTATTGCTCAAGAAGTTGAGTAAAACTACAACAAGCAGGGAAAGATAAAACTGTAACAGGAAAACAGGAGAGCCAACGGTTTCTTCCTCCCCCCCCATACCACTGCCCCTCCTGCTCAGTTTAGGTAGAATTACACAGAAACGTGACCCGTTATTAAAGGAACAGTCCATCTCCTTTCTCTCCCCTGGATAACCCCCTTTGGTGCTGGCTGTGCAGTGCTTTCTTTTGATAAAGGCACCTTTGGAAAGCACTGATGGCCCGAAGCACAATGCCCCGACGCCTCATATTTACACCTGAGATAAGCCCTGCTGCACCTCTCCTGCCCCCAGCCCCAGAACCACCCCGCAGGGCTGCAGCAACAGCATGGGGAGAGCAGGTGCCACACGAGGCTTCCCACAAGTGGCCGTGTGAACACACACACCTCTTGTTCTGCCACCCGTGGGCTGCCCTTGGGCCTTCCACATCACACCGAATACTTCGCCATGTCACTCTTATCAAAGACAACTTTGGTTGCAAAGTAAATGGCTACCAGGCCAAAGCCGGCGGCTGACACCATGTAGGCAGTCACTGACTGCGTAAACTGGACGATGGACCCCATGAAGAGCGAGGGGACAACCTGAGAGAGGAGGAAAGCACTGTCCAAAATAGCCAGGTCCAGGCAGATCCCGCGGCCAGGAGCCACCGAGTCCGGTTCTCCCACCATCATCATGAGCGAGACGTCGCAGGAGGAGCTGACGCAGAGAGCCGAGCTGGCTGCTGGAGGAGAGGAGGAAGGAGAGGAGGAAGAGAAGAGGCTCCCAGCATGTCCATTCTGGTAAGGCAGCTTCTGGCTGGAAAGGAGGCCTTTAGAGAAGGCTGATTTCTTGTCCAATCGAGCTGCGTCTTCCTCCGCTTTGCTCTTATATTTATGCAAAAATACCTGGGGGAAGGAAGGAGGGCACATGAGGGATGAACGGGTAGGGTGGAGCCCAGCAAAGAAGGTGGGGGGCAGAGGGGGTTTGTGCAAGAGAGCAAAACCACTCTGTGCTTTGTGTGCGTGGGGTCAGGCTGTTAGAGGTGGGGAGTGCCTGCAGTGAGCCTGGTCCACGTGAGATGGCCTCCAGGAGCCAGCCTGGCTTTTCCCAACTGGCATGGGATTCAAAGCAGCCCTGACTCACCAGGGGAATCTGGCCAAGTGGTGCCTTTGTTCTGTTGAAGCTCTGGGGCTCAGCAGACTGCTGCAGCCCAAAGCCAGCCCAGGCTCTGCCCGGGGACATTCTGCGCTGAGCCGTGGGTTGTCCCCTCCTCACTGGGTGCCAAGGGAATGTAGGCACCAACTACAGCTCGCTCCATCCTGAAATCAGCTGATGCACACTTGCAGGACAGGAGTGAATGACCAGAGCCCACTTTGGGCATATCCCAAAGCCCGACAGTCCACCCCAGTGCAAACAGACGTGTTTATAAAGTGCCTGACTGGGAACCCAAAACCTTCCTGCAGAGGAGCCCAAAGGGCAGACAGAGCCCTGGGTGTATGGGCCACTTCTTAGTATCTGGGATGCTTAGAAGTGACACCAGCTGAGATGGCACAGTGCTGGGAACTCAGGAAAGAGCTCTTTTCTCAGCTCTGCAACAGACCGTGCATGCATGACCTCAACTGAGTTTCTTCATCTGCCTGACCTGAGTCTCCTCACTCAGGCTAGAAAAGGGGGGCAGAAGGGTGAGAAACCTTTTTCTTCTCACCCTTTTTGCCTCACTCTGCTCACGCTGTGAGATCTCTGGGGCATGGCTCACTCGAGCAGGATACTCACAGAGTATTTGGATCAAAAAGCTCTCCACGTAACACCAACAAATAATGGGCAGTCATGTGCAGATGGTGAAAATGCTGCAGAGCTCCAGCTTTAAAACTCCAGGGCATTTGCAATTATGCACAACCACTGGTGTGCATGGGGCAGAGCAGATAACGAAGGACACGTTAATCCACTATCCACATGGTGAGATTGAGCAAACAAAGAAAATAAGAAGGAAAAACCAGCACCTGTTTGAAAGCAGAGAGCACTGTATCCAGCTGCAGGGCGCAGAGGGGCTTGCCTGAACTATCCTTCCTTTTGCAGGAGGGACGGGGACACACACCAACAGGAGGGAACGCTGGTGCAGAACTGTGGGCACTCCAGCTCTGGTGCTGGCCATCCCAAAGCTTTCAGCAGCCTTGGCATCCACCCAGCTACACCCAGCCCTGCCCTAGCGTATGTCAGCACCAGCCAGTCTCTGTTCGTGCTGCCCCAGGCCATGGCTGCAGATCTGTAGCACAAACAGTTTCAGATTCAATCAGAGAAGAGAAACCAGATGAGAACTTCACTAAACAGCAATCATCTTCCAAAAGCTTTACCTGGGCTCTGCTCAGCTGCTCACTGTACCCTCCAACTCCTCGATTCTGCCTAGGCTCATGAATTTACGCTTAAATGCATCAATCCAGGACCGTCACTTATCTTATGTGGAGCTTAAAAATCCTCCCACGTGCCTCCTACTGCCATCAGACTTCAAAGCAACTAAAAACCCAGCAGAGAAAGGGCATTGTGTGAACCAAACCGGGATGTCCCCCACAGTTCCAGCCCTTCATATTAGATGCTGATGTTCTCAGAAGCCTGCTCAGCTCCCCTGAAGGCCCATGCCATATTTTCTTGGTTTCTATACTGATCCAGGCTAGGACTTCAGATACACGAGTTCTGGCAGGGGTGTTTGAATACCTAGTGTGGAGAACTAATTTAAATCCACAGAAAATTACTTAAATGCCTACTCACAGGAACAAGCTTAGTGAGAACTTATGCTTTAAAATCACCCCTTGTAACACAAGATACAACCAGAGGAGCCACTGGTGCCTCGATCAACAGCGTCATCTCCCTCTATAGCTGATGGGGAGTGGTGGGAATGAGGAGCCTCGCTCTCCCTAATCTCCTGCACAAGATGTGAATGCCCACCATGCGTCTCACCTCTACCAAGCTTTCAGGCACTGTTAGAACATGCAGATCTTTTCCTCCTGTTCTAGGCAAGGTTTAGTAGCCATGCGAAGATGAGAGGGCATGCAGGAGAAGAGAGCGACTTACAGAGGCTGCGCAAAGCAAGGAGCTCCAGCTGAGGTGGCCTTGCAGGCTTTCGCCAACGATCCTGCACAGGGTGGAAGCAACAGCCACTCTGGATGCCCCTTCTGCTGATTCGCTTCAGGAGGAGTGTTTAAAAAAAAGTTAAAAAGGAGAGGGAAGAGAGGAAGCAGGAACAAGGGAGGGCAAACAAAAATGATGACAGATTTCAACAGTAGGAAAAAAGAAGAGAACAGAAATGGGGAAGATGGAGAACTTTCTGCAAAAGGCATTTTAGGGACTGCTTCTTGTGGGGTCTCCCTGCAGCCTGCTGCGAAGTAGTTGGTAAAGGAAGGAGGAACTTTCAAGTCAGGGCAACAGAGAGACCAAACCCAGCTATACCCCAAACCTCATTGTACTAAGAGTGTTTCCCCATCAAGCCTTTGGCAAACAGTTGGGCATGTGGCCTTCACATTCCCAGCCTGCAGAGTTTGGTTTTCATTCTGCTGATACTATGTCCATGGGAGATCCCAGCCAAACTGAAGTTCTTGCAAAGCAGAACGCTCCCTCGTACCCCTGTTTTCACAGGGTGCCTGGTGCAAATTGGGATGGGTTGGTTAGGAATATTTGTTCAATGTGAACATCTGGATGCCTGTGGTGAAAACTCCTACTTATTTCACTGCACAGTGAACCGCCTGCCTCTGGGATGAAAGAGCTGCTCTCAAACCACAAATTAATTTTGCATTTGCAGCACAAGAGAAACTCCTATTAATCCAGTGTGCAACTCGGGAACCTCCTAGGACTTCTCCACAAGGATAACATCTGTGGGACAGGATTACTAGCTTTTGTGTTGGGTGTCAAGAGTTTCACAACGTTTATTTTTCTTGGAGCTAGGGGAATAGGAAGAATCTCAGTTTTCGTTTTAGTGATCTTCATGCTATGGACAAAAATTGGAAAGCAGGACCTCTAAGGGCTGACAATTCTTGAGTTTTTAGGTTTTAGTACCTCAGGCTGGCAGTGCTGCAGACGTGACCGGGCTGCAGAATGCACACAGGCATAACTAACCTGCACCAGCTTCCCTAAATTTATACAGAACCCAGAGGAACACAGGACATCCCTTTTGACACACCAATCCTAGCTGATTTCTCCCATCTTACCCACTTGCCACTTTTTAAAATTACATCATGCTTGCTGTGAGCAGGGTATGCCTAAGGAAGGAGATGCCAAGCTCTCGTCTCCTCCATTTCAGATAAATCTTCAGAGAATTCACGGCCTGGGGACAAGAGGCACACGTGGAAAACCTTTGCACACACGCATGTGGTTTTTTGACATGGGCTGAACTGACTGTACCAGCTACAAGTGGCAAATGAGGCTGGCCAAGCTGTCCTCACAGCTGCCTGGCACCCCACCCTCTGGGGCAGATCCCTACCTGTTTGTCGTGGTGGTACAGTGATGCCAGTGTGTATGGCAGGATCTGGAGTGCAGAGAAGGTGAAGCCCGTCAGAGCAGCTGAGATGGTAACAACGATGACGCTTTGGGAAAGGCACATGACGAAGGCAGCCACGGGGAAGAACACCACGCTGGCCAGGTAGATGGCTCGCGTCCCAAACTGCTTCACCATCCGGTCCATGATTGTCGAAAAGAAGATGGACGTGACGCATTGCAGGAAGAGGCCCAAACTGCCCATCCGCACACCTGCAGGTAAGCAGAGGTGGTGACAGACACTGCCCTGACTGCACCCAGGCTTTACACAGCCAAACACCTTTGGGCCTCCTTCCCTCTCCTTCGGTGCCCAACTCAGTACAGTCCATGCAGAGCGTGGCACAGCCACCAACAGCCCTGACTACCACATGGCTGAAGCAGAGCAGCATCACCTCACATACCCCAGGGTTGCACCAGCCAGACTGCAGCTCCCACCCTCCAGCAGCAGCGAGTATTTCCTACACGTGCTCCTGGGCACCCGAGTCTAACCACAGGGGGAATGGGAGATAGGAATCCAAACGCCATTCTTGTCTTTGGAAGTCGTTGTTCGCACCTTCCTACGCCCGATCCAGGATCTGTCACCTGCTCATGAACCAGGATCTGCTGGTATCTGATGCCAAAACCAGCAGCAGAACAAAGGGAACAAGGAATTGTGCTTAAGCCAAGGTAAAGTACACAACAGCCGCTGATCGGCTGCAGTATCCGGTAGCAATCCGGACCTTACCCTTTGCAAAGATCTATCAGATTTCAGGGAATTAAAACCATTAACTCTTTGGCACAAGGATCATTAGTCAACACATGTTTCTATGACAGCTAGCACAATGGAGTCCTGAGCTGCTGCAAGATATACAGTGTAAGTGTTAAATAATAATTAAGCTCCCTCTAAGTTAAACAGCCACAGCACAAAGAGGCAGTGTGTTGCAGAGCTCACGGAGGCAGCGAGCGGAAAACTCAGAGGGCAAGATATACAGCTGGAGGTGCCTCCAAGAATAAAAGACATAGATCAGGGGTAGGAAATGGAGGGCTGGGCAGCGAGTCAAGGCTCTGGCACAACACAGCAGGCAACAACAGTAAGCAGGTAACAGGCAGTAGCCCATGATGTGGACGTGGCAGCTACTGATTGCAGTGGTGAGCACTATCAGGAAGCACTGAAGAGAGGGGCGAGAACTGAGAAAGCTGCTCGAGGGCTCCCCAGATACAGATGTGAGGTGGGAATCTCACAGTAGCACGAAAGGAGGATGCAGCAAAGCCCACCTCACTGTTGCTGAGCATGTCCTGGGTTTCCAACCGCTGCTCTCCAAGAGATGGGAGCACCATCACTCCTCGTTTAAGGAGGAGGGAAGAGCAGTGAAAGGACCTGGGAGCAGCAACCACAGCTTGCAGACAGAGCTGGATACGTCCTGTTCAGCATGCAACCTGCCAGACCGTTCCGCCACATAACAATTCAGCCCCAGGCCAGGGCTGCGCTGACAGATCTAGTTCTGTGCTTGGTAGCTCTGAGGAGAAAGAGGCGTTTCCCTATTTGGTCCACTGTGCAGTGCTCTGGGGGTCACGGAGGAACGTTTTTTCCTGACCCACCTGCAGAAAGTCTAGTTGCCTGTAACGTTTTTTCACATTACTAGCAGAGCTGAGCCCATTCCTAGCTCCCACTAAATGCTCCTGTCCCAGGGAACAGGTGCTGCAGCCTCAGAGCAGCTGGTTCACTTCTCACCTTCATCGTAGTGACGTCTGGCATCCGTGCCTGGCTTGGCTCTGGGGACACCGTGGTACAGTCCTTCCCCAACAAAGTCTGTGTAGAACAGCATGAAAGTCATGAGTGCCATCCAGCTGCAGAGCTCGGCCACGAACAGGCGCCGGATGACCTTGGGGATGCGGCAGTAGAGGCTGTGAAGCCGTGGCACCAGTGTGCAGAGGTTCCTCAGGGCCTGCATCATGTGCCTGGCCTGCAGGAGACATGAGCTCCTGGAAAGCTGGCAAAAGCAGCAGGCAGGAGGTGAAGGCTTAGGGGGAGCGTCCTTCAGCTCTGGGCCATCCAGAACATCTGCCTGAGCGGCTGCCTCCTCTGTGACAAAGAGCGTGGCCAGCACACAGCCAAGGAAAATGACGGCAAGGAGGCTGAAGAGGCACGTCTCCTGCCCTCCCAGGTATGGGGCCAGAAAGCTGCCGCCCCAGTCAATGGCTGGAAGCAGGTAGCCAATGCAGCCCCCCAAGCTGATCATGAAGGCATACATGGAGAAGGCCTGGCGGCAGTTGTCTGGCTCCTGGAAGAGGTCCGAGAGCAGAGCCTCCAGCGGAGTGAAGCAGACCTGGCCGCAGAAGTCCAGTAAGCCGATGCCCAGGATGAGGAAGGCAATCTCCAGCGGACGAGTGTTGAGGGCAAACAGGCTGGCCAGGCTGCTGGCATGCGGGATGACGAAGAGGCTCAGCAGGACTCCCAGGCACAGCATCCAGATGAAAGGTCGCCTTCGGCCATAGCTGCTGTGCCAGTGGTCGCTGGCGGATCCGATCAGCGGGACAAAAACCAAGCCGAGGACAGGTCCTATCCCTGGAAAAGAGAAACAGGTGGTGTTAGGGGGACAGGTCTGGAGGACACTGGTCTGTGTGCACTGTAACAAAAGCATGGGATGTTTCAGGAACTCAGTAAGCTTCACTGGGTCACAGCCCTCTCCTCCAAACACAAGGCTGATATAACACTAGCCCTGCAACCACCCTTCAGAGACGAGCCTCAACGCCCTTACTTGCCCCTGCCCTCCAGACTGCAAGAGGAAACAAGCACCTTAAATATGAGAGAAAAACTGCCTACCCAAAACCATGGTCATGAACTTCTCCTCCACACCCACTTCCAGCAGCAGTGGAGGCACGTAGGTTATCCCTGCAGCCAGGCAGACCTCCAGGCCGAACGTCAGGGAGTTGACCAGCAGGAGCTGGGTCTTGCGGTTGTGGAAGAGCATGCTGCCCCAGGCTCTCTGAGCCATGCTGCCCCACACCCCTTACGGACAGAGCGCTGGGTCACTCCGGCTGCGGCGCTCCCAGGGATGCCCCCCAGGCAAGGTCTGGAGTTTCCCTTCCTGGTCTGCTGGACAGATGCTCTCTCCCATTTTTAGCAGTGGGGAATGGACCCTCTTTTCCTCTTCCTCTTAATGCAAGATGTGGTCCCAGCGATGTCGAGTCCAGGCGTGGGTAGGCAGGGATCCCACTCCAGGCTTCCCCTTCTGCTCACATGCTGTGCTCTGAGAGAAGAGAGAGCTTGTTAGACACAGCGGGCTCCAGGGCAGGGGAAAGGGCTAAAACCAGGTACCACACAGACATGTCATCACTGAAGGAGACAGTCCCCATCCCAATGGGCTTGCAGGCATGGGAGGATGAAGAGAGGACACAAACTACCGTTGGTGCCAGGTTTCTCTCCAAGGGCTTGTGACAGGTGAGACAGGCACCTGTCAGACATCGTTTGGGAAAATCCAATCCTGCCTTCGGGCTAAGGGAGGTCTAATGACCTCAGAGTGTCCTGTCCAGCCCCATCTTATAGACGGGCAGTTGTAGCAGAGAGACAAAGGCTTTAGGGTCCCCTCTCCCAGTGAAATCAATTAAGAATCCACTTCGAGGATCAGGGCTGCAGGCACTTGCCTGCAGTCACACAGGGTCATCCCTAGAGACCCGTGCCACTGCCTAATGACCGGGGCATCCTCTGTGCTGCCCTGCAGGCTCCCAGGGAAGCAGTTTCACCCAAATCCTCTCTCCAACCCCTGAGAGGGAGCACAGAGAACAGATGGTGCCTCCATGGAGTTTCACAAACAAACCTGACCCACTTTAGCCTCATCTAACAGTGAACAGCAATTACCTTACTCATTAGTCTGAGTCATTTATTTGCCCTGTAACATGCTCCCTCTCTCCAGCCTTCTTCAGAGGGGAGAGGCCACCAGATCAGGACAGGGACTAAGCAGCTAAGGCAAGAGTAAGCAGATGCCTCTTAGTAACCTGTTATGAGCCTGTCACTATGTCAGTCCACAAACAAAAGAAATCCTGCAAGGTTACCAGCACCTAGGCTAGGCCACCAAACTGCTGTTTTACTAAAAGCATCTTGGGAAGATGGTCTGCAGTTAGGCTGGGAAAGGTAGAATGGGTTAGCAAGAAGGGTGACATTAAGCTCCTGCACAGACATCGATATAGGAGTAAAACAAACTGCACCGGAGTTCTCAGGATTCACACAGTCTAAATTCTCACCCTAAATGCGCCACCACCAAGTTTCTCTGTGGGGACAAGGCATAACAGGTCCCGCTCGCCTGAATGTGCTTCAACTTATGATCCATTTCTGGACTGTGCAGTGCACTCCTAATTTGTACAGAAGCTTCTGCCTCCTGTCCCACCACAGCGCAGCCCCCAAGTCCTTTGGGCCCTTTGGATGAAGGAGGCTGAACAGAATGTGAGACACGCAGGTGGAGGAGTTCATCTCCGCTTGCTCCCTCCCTGGCTGCGGGGAAGCTGTAGCTGCGTACCTGCCTGCCTGTACACCCCCTCCATGCCAGAGCAGCTACCTGGTACAGTTTCCCTTACTTAGCTGCAGAGAGTGAACCCATCAGAAGAAATGAGGTGAAAATCCAGTTTTGCAGCCCAGTCGCCCTCTAAATTCTTTGCCTCAAACACAGGGGAGAAAAAAAGACTCCTACAGGGAACATCTCCAGGTCAACACTCGCCTCCCTCCTCAGCACGCTGAGGCAACCAGTGCTGGAGGCCACGCTTGGCGGAGCGGGTCAGACCTCGCAGAGCTGGCACGGCTGCTTGGCAGAGCGGGATGCAACGTGTGTGCACGCAGGAGCCGCTGAACCAGCGGCGTGCTGGACCACAGCCTTGCCACAGCTACACTGGGCAGAGATAAAACTCCACGTTATCACCAAACGTGGTGCAAATCCGTGCTCCCTAACGTCACAGAGCACATCCATTTGACCGCCATCACTACACACAGTTGGGACAGTTTCTGCATTCTCCCTCTTCTTTTTCTTCCCCTCGTGCCATCAGCCAAGTAACCCACACGGAGGTGACTGGGTGAAGCTGGGAGGGTGGCGACAAGGATTTTACAAAGATGCGAGCATCGCTCTCTGCCTCTCGCTGCTGCAGAGCAGAGGCACCACTCCCGAGCTGAGGAGCTGACAGGCTGCCAATTACACACAATAAGTACTGATTATTTTCCTTCCAGGATCCCTCACCTTCCCCCTCCGCACTCACTTAGACCTGGACTGTCACAAAAGATATCTCCTTTTAACAACTGTGAACATTTAAATGACTTGCCCAAGGTCAAATAGCAAGCTAAGGGCAGAGGGGGAACAGCAACGGTTTTCCTTTAATCACTAGACACGGCTTCAAAGGAATACTCGGAGGCCCAGATACGCTCAGCGTTCCTTCAGATGCACTCTATCTGCAAGGAAGCGATTGGGGGCAGCAACCACCTTTCTTAGATGTGGGCTAGACACAGGATGTCTCAGCCTTGTTCGTTTATGATGGGTGCCCAGCTGGCTGACAGCCTTGGGATCGGAATTTAAGCTGCAGCCCTCCAGCTCCAGCAGCACAAGCCTCGGTGCTGTTAGCTAGAGGAAGCAGAGTCAAGCCAAAATTAACTGAGCCGCCATCACTCTGAGCTAGACCTGGAAGGGAGATGTAATGTCCGCTGTCTGCTGGAGTCCAGGGTCTGGAGGACTTACAGAGGGTGACTTATCCCAAGGTATACCCCAAACATTAAGTAAAAGATGTCTCTCTCACACACACACAGAGAAAAAAAATTGTTTCCTTCCCTTTTATCGCAGTGACATCTCTAGCACTGGGGAGGATGCAGGAATCAGTCCATCTCCCTGACTGCCTGAGAACTTCAGGTTGAGGCAGAGAGGCTGAATTTCTTATCAGCAGGTAAGAGAAGATCTGTCTCTTCCCCCTTCCACAGTCTCAGAGGGCTTTAATGGAAAAATAAATCCCAGTGCACCCAAAGGCAATACTCATGCACAGCCAGAGATGAGAAGTCAACAGCAAACAAGTTGTAGACACAGTTGCAACAGATTATGAACCCTTTTCTGTTTAAATCACATTTTGTCCCAATACCCATCAATTATTTTTTTTATTTTGTTCACAGAATACAGAGAGGCGGACTGGCTTAGCTGGAAAGAAATGCCAGTGCAGACTAGGAAGATCACCTGAACCGTTGATCCGTAAGGACAGGGGCAGAGGGATGGAGAAGGAAGATTTGGGAGGCTCCCAGGAGCCAGGACTCACCTCCTCCAGGCAGAGCAGTGGCAGGTGATCCCTGGGGCTCGGCCGAGCTCCCTGCAGCCAGCCCAGCCCGGGCACCCAGCGCTCAGGAAAAGCTCCTGCAGCAGCGTGCAGGCAGAGGTGGAACCAGCCGCAGGTACACAGGCGGGTTTGGTTTCAGGGCCCTCCCTGCCTCCTGATAACACCGAGCACCGCTGTGTTATTAGCACCACAACCACACCTGCGCCCGGGCCCCTCGCACGAGGTGCTGAGCAAACACGGGCCGCGGGTGCCAGCCCTGCAAACCCCCCGTCCGCAGGGTGCTTCGCCACTGCTGCCCCAAACCAGCTCAGAAGCAGCTCCAGGTCTGGGCTCACACCTGAGCTTTGCCCAAAGCCCTGCCCTGGTGTTACCATTTGTCACCTCCCCTGGCTGACCTGCTGGCACTTCACAACCAGCCAGCAGAGATAGATTTAGTACATGGGATTATTATTTCCTTTTTAAAGACAATGAGGTGTTCCCTGCAGTTTTGCAGGTAACAGTCTTGCTCTAAATAACAGTCCCAGCAGCAAGACCAAACGCTCCACTTAAACTGTTAATCTCTTGCGGCACAATGTACCTGGCAGACTATGCAGGAGGACTGGTTTGGGTCTGGTGCTCCGTAACTCTCCCCTGACGTGGAAGGAGTCAGTTAGGCAAACCATCTCCCAGCTGGGAGATCCTGCTCTAACAGCAGCGTTTACACATCACACCCACGGGAGCTGGCAACAGCCTGTCCAGCCCAGTCCGATTTGGCACCTTGCAATGGGGAGACCTTTCACAGGCAGATTGCAGGGGGGTGGCTGGTCCAAAAAGCTCCATGACAGCAGGCACTTCTTGCCCTCTGGCCTCAGTTTTCCCAAACTTCTACAACAGTGACAGCATTTGTCCTTCCCCAGGGAGCACAATGCCAAGCACCTTGACAAGGATAACAGCCAGCCTCCCCCAAAAGGGGCACACCAGCCCTCCTGTGGAAGGTTTCCTGCACACAGAAGCAGAAGGGACCCACATGTGGGGCTTTTTCACAGCTGCACACCGAGCTGTCGTGCCATGGGGACATCATCTGCTGCTGAGCGTTAAGGCTCTTTCTCTGCTCTTCCTCTCCCTCCGCAAGGAGAAGTAAAGCATCTTTAAACCCAGGGTTTCTGTTTTACTTTTAAGCTTGCAAACCAAACTTTTCCTTTCTCTGCAGAGAAACAACAGATCAACGCCGAGAGGCTGGTTCACCTGGCAGCCAGGTGGGGCGGGTCCTGGGGCAGGAGCAAAGCAGCTCACTGCCGGACAAAGGCAGCCCCGAGAGGAGAGGAGCCTTGCCAGCAATGGCACCCAAAGCAGGAAGGATTGCACCTCCTGCAGCCCTGGTGTCTCCTCTCCCGCTGAAGCACCCAGAAGGACAGGGAGGAAGCCAGGCAGCCTGCGTCTGCTGAGTGCAACCCACCTAGCAGCACTAACAGGGAGCAGGGATGAAGCCACGGAAAGCAGCTTTCAAGAGTCCGTTTCTCTTAAGGCATGGGCCAGCAGATTGGATTCACGCATTTCCCCTACTCAGAGTTTGCTCTCTGTTCACATGCCTCAGAAAAAGTTTTGACAAATGTCTTCCCGTGCTCGATGTGGTACAGAGACACAGCAAGGCCCTGCTTGAGGAAACCCGCGATCTGAATTTGAGAAAAGCACCAGCGAGTGCACGGACACACAGGCAGAAACAGGGCTGAATTTCCTGGTGATGTCAGACGTACGGACTCATACACGAAGCAACACCATCGCCAGCAGAAGCTCACTTCCCGCTTCCTCTCTCTCAGCTGGCGCAGACGTTGCTCTGAGAGCTCTCGCTAACGGACTTTGAACCACACCTTTTGCTTTTAGAGGAAACAAACCCCAAGACACCTGAAGAAAGTGGACTACGTGCAGGGCGCTGATGGACACACACAAGAAAAGGCTGAAAGAAGCCTCTCCTCCTCCCAATCCCCTCAAATCTTTCCAATGCAGAATCTGACAAGTAATCGCATCTAAACAGTGCTTAGACAGAATGAAGACTGAGGGACAGACATTTTAAAAGATAAAATTTGGGTGTAGTTACATGGCAGAGAAAAACTCATTTATTCCTTAGAAGAATCCATATCCCGCCACTCTATAATCCTTCCAGTCTCTCACACGGGTGCAGAAGGGACAAGACATGTTATTAAATGTGGTAGCAGCCTCTCTGATTTACAACGGTCATGCACCTACCCTGCAGTTCAACAAGCAGCCACAGTAATGATCAGACAACAGAGAATTAGATTCATCAACTATTTGTGACCTGTCAGGGCTCTGTAATAACCTGAGCCCTGTCTTATACGGGAAAAAATTACCCCACAAAAGCCTTAGCAAAGGAAAAGCCTCAGCTTTTTGGAGAAGCACCTGAGGCAGCTGGTACTGGCCAGTGCTGGAGGCAGGAGGTGGTGCTGTGCAGGGAGCTGCTCCGGTCCCACAGTTCCCAGGTGACACGGACGGCAGCACGGCAGGTTTGATGCAGAAACCGGTTCCCAATGGGCAGCAGAGAGAGGAGGGCGAAGGGTATTGCTGGCCGTTGGGTTTCCATTCATAACCACACCGCTACATCGCCAACCTTCCAAGGGGCTCTTTATGAACGTTATTAATTCCCCGCTCCCTGGAAGCCCTTTGGAAGAAAGGCTGGGGGAGAGCACAAGAGCGAGTGCTTAGGGAAGGGCTGTTCATACAGTGCCACAGCCTTTCACAGCTATCAGTGTCCATTCACTGCAGCTGAATGTGAAATACACCATGGAGAATAGCTCTGGCAGGCCTGCGCGGGATGAAATGGAAAACTCACCTGACCTCTCCTGACCCTCTCCCCTTCTCCCTCCCCTCCCAAATCTCCTTGACCCCTCTCACAGTGTGGGGAGAGGGGAGCGGTCATTAAGCAGGGATGGGAGAACGGTGATTTAGTCTCTCTGAATTAACTCTGCGTTTCCTTTGAGCGCAGGGGCTCCATTATATCGGCCTCGGCAGCTCGGCTTAGGGAAAGAGCAGCAGCGGGTGGAAATCCCCTCAGACGAGAACAAGGAAGACCTGGGCGCCCCAGCCCATTTGAAATTCCCTCCCTCATCCCACAGCGCAGCATCCAGCAGCCCAGACACCAGGATATATTAATCCTGGACAAATGCTAGATGCCACGGATGCATCCAGAGTTATGGGAAGGGGCAGGTCCCCACGGCAGCTCAGAAGCCCTTCCACGAAGTTTGGTTCAAAGGGAGACATTTGAATTTGTCAGGACTGGAGGCTGGTTCTTCCCTGCCACGCTGCAGTTGCTTCCTTGAATGGGATCACATCCTGCTTTCAGGGTTATCTAAAAGCCAGAGCTTAGTTCAGGCCCTTTGGTGCTTGCTGCTCTCCTGATGTACAGACTGATCCCTGGCCCAACAGATGCATGTGCTAAGACTGAAGGCAGGGACGCTTCATCCTCACCCTGCAACACAAACATCAAACTGCCCAAGCTCCCCTGCCCGCCTGTTGGAACAGCGGAAAAGATGTAGCAGCAAAGAGTGGCCAGTTCCAGCCCGTCCTCCTCCTCCTCCCCTCGCCGTTACAAACAGGAACCGCTGGTCTGACTAACGAGGTCACTGACTCAGCCGAGGCCACGCTGACACTCACGGAGCTTGCCACACTTCTCACAGGGACAGACATCAGCCTGGCACACACGGCGATGCCAGCGGGTGTCATTAACTCGCCCGCAGTTGGCAGGCGTCATTGCCACGTGAACCCAGCGACAGGCTTCAGGCTGCCAGGGAGACCCTGCTGCAGCCCACGCCAGGAGGAGCACGGCCAGGATAAGCCAGGGTGCAGGGGGGAGGTGGGCACTGTGCTTCTTGCAGACAAGCAGAGGCTGAAGGGCCTTGCCAGCCTGTAGCTCAGCCCCGTTTCCATCACGGACACTGCAAAAAACAACAAGTTCAGCTGTGATGTGACGAAGGACTGAGTGCCCCAATAAATATCCCATAGCTGAGCTCAGCTGCAGAGGGATCGTCAGCCTGCGCTGAAGGAACCGCAGTGGGACTGCTTCTGCCTGCCACACAGCAGGATGGTCTCGCAGCGTTTTACCCACTGAGGACTGGCATCTAATCACCAAACTTAAGCACACAGAAACCCCACACAGTCCTAAACACATGCAATGCAACCAAAGCAGCAGCATTTTCAGCCTCTGCTCTCAAGAGCCTTGCTCCTTCTGGTCACCCTCTCCCGAGTCGGCGTCACGTCTGCTATAAACAACTCAAGACCTCCAGACAAGGTTGGCTGGCTCTACAGCAGAGCTACAGCTTTGTTTTGCTACTGCATAACCCAAGCTCTTGCTTTTATTCATGAGAGGAGCCCCTGTTTTGGAGCGGGAGGGGAAATGAGAGATGATCTGGTTCTGCTTTTCACTTGAGCTCATTTTTGGTGTTTTAAATACTGTGCCCATCACCCTGGCATTTGGTCTGTGTCAGCCTCTCCCCCACCCCCCTCTTCGTTTTTATTATTTTTAGCAGAAGAATAAAAATGTAAATTGAACTGGAAAGGGAAAAAATAAGCCCCCTCCAGGTGCCCCCCTTCTCTGCAGCGTGGTAACGGGCACAGATTATATCCGGCACCACATGACCAGGGCCCGTATTTATATGTCAGTGTGTAAAACCCACCCTGCTGAGCCGCCTTTTCTCTGCCTGGGGCTGGGGGCTTCTGCTACGCGTCTACTCAAACAGGCCCACAAAGGGGATTAAGGAGAGCCCCTCAGCCCCGCAGAGTAATCCATCAAATTATCCCTTGTTGGCGTTGCTGTCCTCTTCAGGGGAAAAAAAAAAATATATAAAAAAAAGCCCTCCAAAGGCTTTTAAAGGCCCTGAAATTACACTTGAGCCTGAAACACTCCACCCAGCTGCTGCAGCCCCCAGCACAATGGGCTGGTTGTAAAGGGAATACCGGGAAGCGCGGAAAAAGAGACGGACGCTGTTAAAAAGGGCAGCAGCCTCCCCGTGTCCGACACTCCAACAGGTGGCTCAGACCCCCCCCAGCTCCCGGGACCCCGCAGCAGAGCCGGGCTGCACCGTCCACCCACCTGCGCTCCGCTGCACAGGGAGGCTCTGGGGCTCGGGGTGCGTTTGCTGTGCCCACACAGACACGGGGACACGTCCCCATCAGGGGCGAGGCGTGCAAAGGCAGAGTCTGCACCCAGCCGCGGAGCAGCACCCAACCCTCTCCTGCTGGGACCAGGGCTGGGGTCTGGCGGTGCCCCTGACCACAGGCTGTAGCACTGTCGCCCCGTGCTACCTACACAGTCCCCAGAGCCCCGCAGCCAGACTGTCCCTTGAAGGCCCTGCAGAACACCTAACACAGGCTTGCCTAAGGCTCACAGCACCTTCACCAGTGCCTCCACAGGCAGAGCAAAGCCAAGGGAAGACCACACTCACCAAAACTCTCTGAATGTCTGCTTGGACATTGAACCTCTGTTTTCTTCCACTGCAGCTACCTAAATGAGACAACTGCACGTGAACTTTTGTGCTGGTCATCACCACCCTGTTCTGCGGTACAAAGTCCTCTGTCCACCAGCCCTGCCGAGCCAGCCCAACCAGCACATGGATCTCGTAGGTTTGCATTACTGTAATCCTGCTTAGGGAGCAATGATCGCCGTGACTGAAATAGGGAAAGTCGATAGCAAAGCACTTACCCCGACAAAGTGGAACTGGCAAAGAGAAGAGCACACCAGTTCTGTCAGAAGACAAACGCGCGGCTGTCCCACTGCATGCTACATGGGTCACCTTAGCCCAGAAAACAGTGACACAACTTCTGAGTTTCAATCACTAGTGCTGAGTAGAAGGAGAATAAATTCCCCTTTTGTTACAGAGAAGAGATAGGAAGGCAGAAACCCTAGCTGCTTTATTGTGTCCGCTTTGCAATGCCTGTTCACCGGGCTGGGAAAATGGGAAGTGAAATTGGAACTTCTTGTTTCCAACCAAAGCACAAATGCTGTGTAACGGGACGCCTGACTCCTCAGCCAGCCAACGCCACGCTTCCCTGCCTCCTGTCTCCTGCCACTGTGGCTCCAAGGCAGCTCTAGGACTTCTACCCCATGACAGAGCTTCGACATTTCGGGCTTTATTTGGAAAGCTGTGACAGTCATGGGGCCAGCTGAGTCTCAGGACCAGTCCTGGGCTGGAGAGGACAGTTCTGATGGCCTTTGCTCTGGCCCCTGGTACATGTCTGACCCTGACACATGAGACTGCAAATCCAGACCATCAGCCATGGATCCAGCGCCAGCAGCGGCCAGGAGCTCTGCAGAAACAAACTGCTGAGCCCCAGCAGGAGGCTGAAGGGGAGTTCATTAGCCCAAACCGTACCCCAACATGCTGATTATAAAGTAGCAATGAGGGGTCTGACAAATTTAACCACAGCAGGAGCTGCTGCCACCTAACACTGAGGTCCAACCTCCCCTCAATTTGCAAGAAGTCATGTTTGCTGAGGTCTGTGCCTAGGAAAGAAGGAGGAGAGCAACCAGCTAAAACTCCACACATGGCAGTCCTCGGAGAGCAACAGGCAACAGGCACAGAATTATACAGTCCCTTTTGCTTAAAAGTTTTGGGAGCACGACCTCATGCTCTTCCTCAAAGGATATACTTTGAATCCTGGACACACACAGAACTAATGGGCTCTTTTGTAATCACATGGTAGTTAGTCCATTTTTTCATGGTAATTTTCTGGTCTGCAATTCCAGTTATTTGTGTCCCTGCCAGAGAAGTTTGATGCTAACATATCTCTCAGTAAGCCCTTTGACCTCCGCTGGCAGGTTGGTGGGTTTCTCCCTCTCTGTTTTGTCTCTAAAATGAGGTCATGGCTTTGAACGAGACAAAGAGCCTTTGCAGCGTGAGGAATAGCCCCAAGACAGCTGTGAGCACAGAACCCCCATCAGTCACATCAGACCCTGCGTGCACGAGAGGCAAGCGAGCTGGGCAGCAGCCCACCACTCTCCTGGGAACAGCTGGGTTTTAGCCCCAGCTCTGAGAAGAGATCACGCAACCGCTCATATCAGAGCCGGTGCAAGAGTGGGTGTGGAACAGGCAGCCACCCGTGGTGGACAAATTCAAAGTCGGAGGGAAAAGCAAAACTCTCCAAATACTTTGGACTGGGAGTTGCTGTAAGGTATCGCTGCCCCCACCGCCTGCCCCTCTGGCACAGTGACCATTTCCCCCCTGCTTGCTGATTCTCCAGCCACCCGTGTTCCCAGTCCACCCTCTTGGCTCCAGTGGCCAAGAGGTGGGTTTATGCCAATATGCCAGACTGCCAGTCTTCTGTGCCTTCTGTCACACCAGCCACGGGCCAGCACCCTCTGCCAAAGGGACAGGTGAAGAGCACACGTGCAGGGAATAACAGGATTTCTCTAGGGTGCATTAAGGTCAAAGACCATGTATCAGAGTCCTGAGATCTTTCTTATAAGAGCAGCAGTTTTATGTGTCTGGGGTAGCGAAAACTGTGCCCAAGCCCTGACTTCTGCCTGCAGCACACCAACTTCTCCGTGTCAGCGAGGGCCTTCAGATCACTGCTGGAGCGGAGAGAGTCTTTTCCTTATCATGACAGACCAGACATGAGGCCTGAGTGTGAAAACATGAGATTCTATGATTTTTCTTCTGCCTGAATTATCTGGATAATTGCAAAGATAAGAAGCAATCAGATTTTCTTTTTTAAGACAGATAAGTTTCACTGGAAGATCTTTATGGGAAACTTCAGAAGCCTTTTCCTTTCCCCATTCTCACTATCAGTGTTATGGACTCCGAACACTCAGAGTTAACATCAAGCTGTAGCCATTTACAGAGAACACCCAGCAGCGCGGAGTACCTGGACAGGGAGTTTCCTACTTTTGAAAAGACAAGGCTCAAAGCTGCCATTTCTACAGAAGATGAACGGAGCAAGGCATTTCACCACCCCCCTCGCTCCCCATCCCTTCTCTTCTTACCAGCAGGAACCGAACTTCTATTTTGAGCCCTGGAAAGAATATCAGTCCTAAATTATTAGCTTTTTAGTAATTAAGCACGGAGTTCAAGTTCAAAGCTCCCTGGATTTTGCAAAGCCCCCTGCTTGGGCTTGTTGTTGCGCATGGTTAGTTTCTTGCTCTGATACAGAGTACAATCTGTCAGCGAGGACAGGCAGGAAAGTGGTCTGAGAGCTGAAGTTACTCAGTGCTGGCTGACAACGTCTGCTGTCGTGGCAGAGGATAAATTTGTGCATTTCAGACTCTGAGTAGAGGCAGGATTTTCTCTCCACGCTGGGTTCTCTCTTGCCCATATTTACTGGAGTAAAGTTCAGTGAGCTACAAATGAAGCAGAAAGACCTCTGATATTCCCACAACATGCTCCGGGCTGCCTTGGGCAAACAGCCAGGGCACCTCGGGCAGGCACAGTGCTGGCTTTGCCCAGTAAGAGCCAGGAAAGGGCTTATCACCAGCACCGTCCCGGGCCATTCTGGCTGTGCAGCAGCATGTGCTAACTAGCCTCAGTCACAGCCTGCTGTTAGCAGAGGGGATAGCTAGCATTCCCTGCTCCTGCCCAAAAGGCTTATAGGCTGCTATCAACATTGGCCACAGACAGTGATGAATGGGAGTATCTGGGGGCAGCACAAATGTAGACTGTGTTCACAGAAATCAAAGATGAAAGAGGCCCTGTTGAATCATCTTCCCCGGGGCTGCTGCAGGACTGCTCCCAACAGCACATTCTCCAGTGATTTGTCCAGTCTGGATGGATGGATCTCAAGCACTGAGGTTGCAAGTATTTCCCCTGAAAACAATATCCATGGGCTAAGACATTTAATAGCTGAGAAGCATCCTTCCTTCCCTCCCTCCCTCCCTCCAGTTATCCCGTGTAATTCCTGTGCTCTCCTTTTTATATGCATGGTCAGACCCCTCTCCAGACTGCATTTAGCTGCTCTCCTAAACCTAGCTTTAGTCAATTCTCATGAAAAGCCACCCTTCTAGGCCCATTAATTGCTCAGTCGGCCTTGGCTGTAGCACAGCAGCCTTTTGTTCCAGCCTTGCTCCAGCTGCTCCCACCGCCCCTCGCACACAGCAGTCGTTTGTCACACGCATTCCCAAACGCACCTCTGGAGTCCAACAGCAACAGCGCCCGCACAAAGCCCTCCCCTGTCACACCAACAGCCAGTACCTGGTACGCACAGACCGCTGCCTTGGAAAGCCACTGTCATCTCATTGTTCCTTTGTGCTCCATCTCTTTGTATTTATGAACTGTCTCTCATGCCAGACCTACAAGGAAGCTCTCTGTGACCAGAACAATCCTTTATTCTGTTTGCACAGCTCCAAGCAGAGGGAGAATTCTTCCAAAATCCAGACCAAGGATAACCAGTACACCACACGGGCTGGGAGGGCACTAACAGAGGACACTCAGCAACAGCAGTGATCAGCTTAGGTCTTGTAGATCACCGAAATGCTTTGGGTACCTCCTCTCCAAACAGGAGATCACAACAGAAGTGGCATTACAGCCTTGGGCAGAGGGGAAACAGAACAGCACAACATCCCGGATCACTGGCAGATGCTTCTCCAGAGACAAAGTACAGCCCAATATTTCCAGACAGAGCATTGCTGATGGAAAAAGCCTAAAATCACCAGCACGGAACTCACACCCAGGCTCCACAGTCATGTAGAGGCTTTGGAGCAATTAGGAGGAGAAGGCAGAACAGCGTTGGATTTGAGGTTTGACCACTACCTCAGTTTCTTTGATGTAGCAGGTCAGATCCCAGCAGGAATCACTCCTAATGTTTGGTAAAGAAAGTGTGACCCACAGATTTTATTGCATGCACCATTTCACCGAAAGTCTTAACCCATAAATCTAAAGCAAGATTTAGATGTTATCCACAACTATGTACACATCATTCCTGAAGTTGGCTCTAGCCTGCTCTGCAAGAACATTAATGTCTTTTGAGTGCTGACAACTTGCATGGATTTGAGTCACTGCACTCATTATATTTGCATTTTTCTTGAAGTCCTAGCTCCTGGAGACAAACCACCCCGGAGTACTTCAGCTTCCAACAAAATTAAGGTGGAAAAAAATCTGCTCCCTTGACTGAAGGAAAAAACCTTAGACCTCACAAACCAAACCCAGTGCCCGTCATTTTTTTAAGTTTCTTTTTTCAAATAAACCTCACTACTTTGCCAGAGGCCATCCTTAACACCTTCTGAGTATTCAAAACCTGGCAATTATGAGAACTCATCTGCAAGTCACCAGAAGTTGGTTCTTTCTGAAATCCACACAGCTGATTTCAGGTGTTACTCAAACAAGGTTTCCCTGGATGTAAGACAGGGCCAGGCTTGAGATCCGGACCAGCAGCAGTTTCTTTTAGTGCATGTACAGTAAAACAGAGACAGAAAAACTGTTCAGAGCTGCAAATCAAGCACCTGCTTATTGCTGTGTGTGTTCCAGCCACCCTCCAGCACGGAGACAAAGAAGCCATTGGGACCACATTCCTACATCACATTTCTTATTTTGCCAGACAATATTCACGGGGGTCTGTTTCTCCTCTTGTGCAGGCTGGCAAAATGTTAAACAAATATTTTTGAACTGCAAGAGGAACTGACATTTTAGGATATGAAAACAAGGAAGAAGGGCACTAATTTGAGGACCTCCAAGGAACAGCATGCATACAAATAATAATAATTAAAAAATGGTGACTTTATAGTTCCACTTAGTTATGTTTTTTGAATAAGCAACTCGATAGCTTAGTTAGTGGACACGTTAGCAACTTCCGAAGCTCTGTGATACAAGATCAGACTCAGATTCTTACAGCAGTCAAGAGCAACAGCAGCACAAGAAATAGAACAGGTTTCAAGGGATATACGGATTGAACATATTGTCAGTCTTAGAGATAAACGTGGTTTGACTGAACAATAGAAGCATCAGGACACAGAAGTGCAAATATAATTATCTGGTTTACTTTTGTAACACTTTTGTTTGTGGTGAGTGCAAGATTTCCTTTACGTTATGCAGACCCATGCTGACAGGCACTCTTCTCTGAGCACGTATATTACTTCACTACCTTGCAGACACTGCTTTAAAGTTTCCCCTGTGTTTTAAGAGCAAGGATTCCTCCGTGACGGTCTCCATCCCCTTTCTTAACTCTTTCTAGTTTCTGTGTATCCCGCTCCATACCATCTGCCGAGGTACAAGGCTTTACAACTATAATTGCCTGGTCATCCCTACCACTACCTGCAGATCCTCTCCTCCCATCCCTCTGGTCCTTCTGCTCCCTCGTAGCCTTGAATCCATCACAAACCTCCACAACTTTCACCCAATGGGTCAAGTGTTTTGCTTTGATGTTGCCTTAGCCAAGACAAGGAGATAGCAACACACACATTAAAGAAAACCCCAAATAGCCAACCACCAAAACAAGACACTCCTTGGATGAACTGCTCCAACATAGAGCAAGGTGGAGGATAAACACAAACAGATGTTACTCACAGCGCTTATAACTTGTCTGAAAAGCTCTATGATCCCACTGTGACAAAAGTGATATAAACTCTGAAGTCTGAAAACTCTGAAGGGACTAAAGTCAGACGAGTGCATTAGTACTACATCCATTGCTGTGTATGAAATACGCTTAAACTGCCTGAAAATGTACAGCCATTGACAAAAAGAGAAACCATCAGCAAACTACTTCGCAGTGTCTGCTCTGTGTTTCTTCTTGTCATTTATGCATTTACTGGTCTAGCCTGGTACCAGACCTGACACACTAATAGGCAGCTTGAACCAAACCAACCGCTAGTCAAGTCCAGGGAAGAATACACAAACCCAGCAGCATTCTGAAGCTCCCTGCCACATCACCGTCCGCAGTGTTCCTTAGAAAGGGAGCAGTCAGGAAACTGTCACAGGCACAACTTTTCACGCTGTTTTTTGGCAGTGTAAAACTATGGAAGCCAGAGATTGAGACTAATACAATCTAGTAGATCAGAAATATCACGTACGAAGCCTGCTTTTACAGAGCATCGACATTTGTCTTCCTTTGCTTTTGTACATTCCTCAGAAGTAATTTGCAAACCCTCAAAGCTTCTCGTGGGTCCGACACAAAAGGCTCTGGGTTAAGATTGTCAGTGATGCAGGCACCCTGCATGCAGGCTGATATTTCCAAAGAGGCTTTGCAAAAAGACACGCAAGGAGACCCATGCAGTTATGTTCAAAGAGCAGGTTTTGCCCTGTCACTTCATCATACAATGGATTTGATGCTTTTAGGACCAGCTTTTTTGGGCCATACTCCAAGCTTCTACTAGCAAATTCATTAGAAAACTGGGCAGCTAAGGTTATTTTTTGATTATTTTTAAGAGCGTGCACTCACAATGGACTCACAAGAGTCCAGCCATCACCCTCAACTCCATACCCAGGCTTTAGTCAAAGAGCAGAGATGTGTAACTCGGGGAAAAAACAAAAACACCCCCTGTCCCCCCAAACAATGGCACTTGAGTGCTCCAGCGAAATAAACAGTTTGGGGAAAAGGTTAGCAAGAGTTTACGCTAGACTTCCCTATTTCCTAGGGACTCTGGCACAGCTAAAGCAGAGCAAAGGCTGTATTTTCCAACTCAGCGATCAGTCCAGTGATTTCAGCGTCTCACAGGCTGGATACAGCATTTCTCACTGCTGACAAAAGTTAACTGTGCACCTTCAAAAAGATGCTGCCAGTGGAGTTTGTCCAGAGTACACTGGAGTATCTACTATTACTCTACTATATTACAGTGATGATAATCTTGGAGTCAGTAAGACGGCTGCTTTGGTCACAGATAGTGTTACCGTTATCTCTAGGCAGCTTCTTCCAGCAACAGCTTGATGTTGGGAAACACCTTGAGGTTCGGGTACTTTAATCAGAACCTCTTCAAGAAGACAAGACGCTCTCACAGAAGACACTGCATGGGCTACTCACGGAACTAGCTGTAGGGGAACATACCCACAAGCAGACGGTGCAAGAAAAACCTCCCTACAAGGAGAAGTTTTCAACTAAATCCTAAAATCGGTTTATGCCCTGAAATACAGGGATTTATATAGCTTGTAAAGCTTTCATTTCATTTGCTATTAATTCTGGAGATTCTTGGTATCCATATCAAATTTCTAATCCTTTTCTCAAATCCCATAAGCCAAGCACTCTTGGCTTCCACGATGTTTTGTGGTAATAAGTTCCAGAGTTTAAGGCACTGCCTGGAATCCAAGCACAGGGCTGGGAATCTGGCATTCCTGGCTCTGCCACCACAGCCACTCCCCACCGAGTGGAAGGGCAGTAGCTACGGATGATGCAAGAAAGTCCAGGTAGCATCACACATTTAAAGAAAAAAAAAAAAAGAATAAAGAAAATTGCAGGTAGGGTGAATAATAGAAACCGTTTAAAGGCTGGTACACGTTTTTCAGGAGTGCCTGCATGACTTCAATGCCCAAGTCATTTGGGTACTTTTGAAGTTCTTACTCATGTTCTATTTCTATAAATTTCCAGTTACTCTCATGTTATGCACACAAACCCTTCTCTCTTGAACCCACATCTAGAACCAGAACAGTGCCAGAATGGGATATGATTTGAGCCTGGCCACTTTGTCTGTACTGCTCATGAGTCTCAGAGACCTACGTGAGGACGAGGAAAGCTGTTCCTGATATGTTTCCCTTTCAATTTTCTTATTTTTTTTTTAAACATAAGCATGAAAATCAAACATCTTGCCAAGTCGGGCCATCACCAGCGTAAAAGTATTAGTTTATTCTAGTGCTTTTCTCTTCCTCCTAAAGCTGTCACCGGCAGGAAGACAAATTAGTCCTTTAGTTTATGCTTACCATAAACAACCAAGGCAGTTTACTACCAAAGCCTCTAGTCACGCCGAAGTCAGTAATCTATGGAATATACACATCATGACGTTTGGGTACCACTTGTAAGACGACAGCCTCCTCAAGCTCCCGCTACAGCTGAAGGGGAGAGCCAGGTTAACCTGGCAGCAAAGCTAAGCAGAGCCTACAATTCGGTGCAATGAAAACTTCCTTTTGTCAAGTATTGGTTCCTTCGATTCTAAGGATTCACTGACCTGTTCCCACAAGTCTTCAGGATTTCTGGAAATCCACGGTCACATCACGCTTCCCAAACTCTTTCCCCGTTCAATAAACGAACTTGGTCACAGGAGATGTCTCTGTAACAATGAAAAGCACGGAAAAAACCTCATGCATCCACGTATTAACCCGGCTCTGGGAGGCCCGCGAAGGCGCAGTGCGCTGCTCGCAGCCCTACCTGCGGCCACTCTTGCTCTGCTTCCTGATGCGCGAGGGGTTTTTTGTTTTCCCACAGCAAAGCGAGCGCCGGATCGCGAGGAGCATCAGCGGGACCCAAGATGAGTCTGCAACTGCCTCGTCGGAGCAGAGCGATGTCCCCGGGCGGGACCCGGCGGAGCAGCGCGCTCTTCTCGGCTGCAAGTACAAGTGCGGCTCTGACCCCCCGAGCTCCCCGCCGGCTCCCCGGCGAAGGGGGGAGCCGCTCCCGCTACCCGGCACCGCCAGCCCCGCAGCCGCATCCCCGCCCGCTGCGGCGCGACCCTCCGCGGGGCGCGGAGCCCCCTCAGCCCCAGCCCCTACCTCGGCGGCTGCCGGGGCTCAGCCCCAGCCCGGCCCCGCTGCGGCGCCCGCGCCTCCGCCGCCGTTTAAATGGGCAGGTTGGGGCCCGGCAGGGAGCATGCGCTGCCGCGGGCGGAGCGGGGCCGCCGGGGGGGCTCGGCCGCCCCGGGCCGCCCCCCGCCGGGGAGCGCAGCTCCTCTCCCGCGGAGCGCCGGGGCCGAGCCCCCCCGAGCCCCCGCTCCGCCGGGGCGCTCACCATGCCCGGAGCCGGTCCCGCTGCCATCAGCCTCGGGGGCTGGTCAGCAGCGGGACCGAGTCACTCAACGCAAATAACTTGCAATTTAAAAAAGCCCTGTGCTCTTCTCCCCCCGCCCCCCCCCCCCCCCCCCCCCCCCCCCCCCACCTTCTTTCTGCTCGAGAATTACCCACAATATGAATAGTTTCTTGTTTTGTTTGGTTTTACTAATCTATTCATTACTTGTAATTGCTTGGATTGTATGCAAATGGATTCCATGCTATGGGAAGCTTGTGACCTGGCCCCTGGACATTATTCATGGTTGATGACTGCTTAAAATCACATGGCGTGTGCGTGCGTGTGAGGGAGGGAGAGAAACAGAATATATATGCTTATACAGAGAGATCTAGACATTGTATCGGTGCCTAACAATAGCTGAACAGAAGAGAGCTGAGGAAAAATTAATGCTCTTATTCATACCTACAGCCCTCGAGATGAGAACCCTTAGAACAGCCTTTCTTAAACATCTGCATCAACAAATACCGTTTTTTTGTGTGAACACTCATGAGCAGAGGATAGGAAAAATGAGACAAGAATGCAGTTGACAAAAACAGCTGTTCTTAAATTAATGTTTGCAAATGCTTGGGCCAGTTCTTCAGCTGATAGGTCATTGAAAGACTTATGCTAGTTTATACTATTTAAACATTTGCCCTTCTGTTTTGCAATGTATTCATCTAGCTCTACTAGTTGCAGAAGCATTATAAAGATGCAGTTATTTTTAATCTTCACAGCGTCCCTCCTTTGAACAACTTTGTACCTCTCAAGGTCAAAAATCCCATTTCCATGTCACATTTCAGCTTGGATCAGCAGGATAGTCTTGTTTTCACTGTGAGCAGCTGTTCCCTCCCAAAGTTTGCTGAAAGGACTCACCCTACACGGAAAAAGCAGAAAAGCACCTGCATTTGTTGTCACTTGAACTGATGAGAACTCACTCACTGGGGTGGCTGACAAGGAGAAATGACACTGCTGTTTCCTGCAAAAAGTTTTTTGGCACTCCAGATGCAGCTAGGAACTCACAAAAAAACCCCACCAAAAACCAACAAAAAACACTGAAGAGCTAGGCTATGACTTCAGCTGGCGAAGTGCCAGAGTCCAATTTTGGGTGGGGAGAACAGCCCCTGTTTTCTAGTCAGGGAAGTTCACAAGCAATTAAATAACTATTAGTGCTGCTTTTTTTCCTCTCCCGCACTGGAGCTATGACTCTCCCCAGGTGGATTCCCGAGTGCTGTGCCTGCACTGAGCTCGAGGAGCTCGGCATTGCCCGGCTCAGTGGTTGGATTAGCAGCAGGAACTCGAGCTTCCCATCTTCTATTCCCAGCTCTAGCTCTGACTCACTGTGTGATCTTGGTTCAGGCACAAGCAGACAGTTTAAAAAAAAAGAAATTGCAGGCTGTGGTGGTGGGTACTCCTGGATGTCACTAAGAGGAGGCTCTGCTCGTTTCGCTGAACACCACAGCGCGCTGGCACTGCTTCAACAGGGGAGTTCTGCGAAGCTTTGCGAGTCAGAGCAAACCAGCAGCTCCACATATTATCTATTCTATACTAACAACAACAGGAGACAGGGCAGGTCATAAGAGTCTTGCTTATTACTCTAAAAAATCATGAGATAGATGAACACTTACAGTTCCATGCCAATAACTCCTGGAGACGGACAGGGTTTGAGCCTCTCAGAAGTGGTGGTCCAGACCAGAGGCCAGGGAACTTCTGTTGCTAACAGGCAGGTCACATTTTCTAGATTTACCAGACAGACAGTGGGTTTAACTATGGCTTAGTGGGAGATGAAATTCTGAGTCACAACAAAGCAAATTAGGACAACCGAGACTGCTACATCAAATACTAGTTCATTCATGCTTCACTTAAATGCCTAGCACATATGACCAATGCCCTTCAATTGAGGCACTATAAAAGTTAGGTGCTACTCAAATATTTCAGCCTTCCCATCTCTCATCTCATTTTCCCTTCAATAAAGCAGTGATAACGATATTTACGCACTCTGACAACCACTTGGCAACTTGCTGATCAAGGCTCCAGTTGGTGCAATGTATCTTTATTGCAATAATCTCCTCAAACTCCAGCCACCCTGCCCCTCCAGGAAAAGCATTCATGGGTCCAGCTGCAGGTAAACCCAGCTCTAGTTCATCCCTCTTCAGCAAGGTATTTTCACACTTAGCTTAAAGCACACCTTCATCTCACCTGGCTTCTGCTGTACAGGACTAGATCCGTGCTGAACTGCTACGTCTCGTACTAATTCCTGGTACAAGGAACACACAGGGAAGCCTGAGCTCTTCTACATAGTTTTTCTTTGCACAGCTTTCGCCCCTTCCTCTCCACAACACCACTGCTTTCATTTACTGCCTCCTGCTCATGACGGTTAAATTCTTTGGAACAAGGCCATGCTTTTTTCTAAGCTGACAGCAAGGTACTAGTCCTGCATAGATAAAGAACAAAACAAAAAAACAACAAAAATGACTCCCCTCTGGAGGAATAAGCACTGGAAGTTACAGCCAGAGACTTACATAAAAGAGACTAAGGTGGCAGCGTATCAGGGACAGCACTTGCATAGCTGTGAGCAACCACAAATTTGAGTTTCATGGTCCCCAACGCAGCAGGGACAGCTGCAAGGGCTGCTTTCCCCCTGCACTCACTCCCTCTCACCAGCTCACGCACCTACACAGTGTCTGAGTGCTCATTTCCAGAACACCGATGCTTGCCTCGAGGGCTTCAGCTGAGGCCTTCCAGGGTCATTTCATAAACGTTACCAGGGGGAAAGAAGGCACATGTCACCATGAGAAGTAAAACACAGCCACACAGTGGTAGAACTTCCACTCCTCCCTGCTCAGGGCCTCCTTCCTTCCACTACAGCTTTACAGAACTCGCATTTACCAGACGACAACTCCCCACAACTGAGCAAGACCAAAAGAACAGGCATTTCCCAAGCCTTCTTACACGCTCCTGTAACTCATCCACCAGCCAACCAAGGATTTCAGAGCACGTTCTACGTTTTCCTGTTGCAGGGCTCCACGCTGACAGCTGCTGAGGATCCCAGACCTGGTTCCCACAAGCACTTTGGCAAGGGCCCAGTGGGATCTTTTGTGGGATCAGCAACTGAAAATTTAGACCATATACTTGAGTACCTAACCATGGCAATAAGAGCCTGACATTGTTTATACTACTGGTGTCAGTAGATCCAGTCCTGGGCTTATAAATGGACCTAGTCATTTTGCTGAAGTAGGACTAGAAGGTTCAGAACATTGCCGGATTGAGCCATCATGGGACTCTGCAAATTAGATTAATTTATCAAAAGGGGGAAATACAGAGTCAACTGCCATCTCAGCTGTTCATGCCTGATTAGATCATAGCATAGATTTGCCCTGGTCTTATCTAAATCTCATGTACCCAGCCACGTGGAGCTCGTGGTATCTGCTAGAATATTGACAGGGGTTAGGCACCATCACAGGTGGCAAATAAAACAAGGAGGCACAGAGCAGGAGACCATCTCAGCCTCACCCTAGGCGCAGGGCACGCTGTGACAGCTCAGACTCTTCTGCTGCAGCTACAGAGAATGCACAATCCTGATCTCCTCTACAGACCTTAATCTTGCTGCACAGAGGGATTTCACGGACACTCTGAGTTGCTCTGGAAGCCACAACAGCCCCAAGTTGGCCAAAGGTAGCTTTAAGCCCATTTTGTGCTTAATTACAGAAAACGCGAGTCCTGAACTCGGGCTGTCGGTGTCTGCTGACTCACAATGCAAACCTTTCACTCTCTGTAAGCCGAGAAAATAAACCCGTCCTCAGCACCCCACCCAGGGAGGTTAGGAGCGACTATTTACAGAGTACTCAGATACCAAGGTGGAAAAGGGTTAGAGAAATGCAAAGTAGAAACGTACTTTGGGGGTGCCTAGTGCTGTTGCCTCGAGAACAAAGGTAGGAATTCATGCTGGATGCTCGGGGCTTTTAGAAGGATCTTTCCTGCCATGCTGACAGCCCCAGACCTCTCGTGCCAGTTGGGAGTGATGCTGCCAGAAGATGGACTTTGTATAATTGCGTCTAATGCACCTTTAAAGAGAAAAAGCCACTAGAACAAACAAAAGCAGCGCCCGGCTGCGCAGGCTGTTTATACTTGAGGTAGCCAGAGCTGGCGGCTGCACTTTAGGGCTTATCTTCTCTCTCTTTCTAAACAGGAAATGTATTTTTGTCTCAAGCATTTCAGGAGAAGCCACTATGCTAAAACTTGCAGAATGTGAGGTGCCAAAAAAGAGCATTTCAACTCCCTCACGAGACCTGAGACGGGGTGGGTGGGTACCCAGAACAGCAGAGCTACCGCCTCTAACCACAACGCAAGGAGCGTCGCAGGGCCGGGAGGGCCAGCTCTGCTGAGCACCAGTGGTCTCACATCCCTTGATTTTCCTACAGCTGATGGGTTGGAAGTGGGGCTGCCAGATCAGCTCTTGCGTGTGCAAAAACTGCCACAGTCGGCAGAACCAACAAGGGAGAATCTGGGGTAGGGGAACTACAGAAATTGCACTTTCCCTGGCAGGAGGGGTTCCTTGGTAGAGGCATTACCTCTGGCTGGAGTAGTGCCAGGATGGAAGGTGCCCGTTCCTGAAGGCTGAAGAGAACAGCACACGTTCTTGCTTCCTCTCCAGCAGCAAACCAAAGCTGCAACATCCCCCTGGTTTACTATCTCCTTGCTTAGCGCCGTCATCCCCAACTAATGGTGCAAGCAGCTGGTCTAAGACTGGAGGGGGGACACAGCATCAGCACTATACTGGCTTTGCACAATTTTTAGCTCTCACAGTTTTGCCAGAAGTTTCACAATATTTAGTCTAAAAGCACTTGGAGTCATGAATCCAGCGAGGTGAGGGTTTTTTTGGGTTTGGTGGGGTTTTTTTTAGAGAGAGATCTATTTCCACATCTTTTGGTTGGGGAGAAAAGCTTAGAAACATGATTGGCCATAAACTGTCAACATCAGAAGGCAATTAATTTTTTTTTTTAATTGGGAGTCTCAAGACTTAAACAATCTCATGATTTTTGAGACTCTGCAAAGCCTTTCTCATACTGGAAGGGCTGGATTTGGTTAGAGAGAATTCCGTGTTTGGTAGGGAGATGGGGTCACTGTGTACCACTTACTGGATTCCAAGGCCTTTGCAACCAAGCAAACAAACTTGCTCCCTCGTCAAAATCCTTATTGATACTGGAACAGCTCCCACTGTTTGCCGCTTAGCGTCAACGTTACTGTCCCTGCAGGCACCGCAGAAAGAAAGAAGCTGTCCGTGAAACTGAGTATACGTGTGTTACTAATCCGGGTTTGAAATCCGGGCATATCTGCTATATTTACAGAGTGCAGGACAAACATTTTAGCATTCCCCCTGCTGTTCCCTGGGCCGCATTCTTAACCTCTGCCTCTTCGAGCCAACCTCCTTTCCCCGTACGCAGCATCACGTGCTCAGTTGCCTTCCCGGCCTTCCAGGATGTAGCCAGAGTTTTGAACTGTGCCACCCGCCAAGCAAGCTGGGGCTGCCCCTTGCCCTGCCAGGAGGACACTGCAGAACCTGGCAGGGAGGAACATCCTTGCTACGAACGTACAAGGAGAAATGGCCAACTACAACAGCAGCACAAAATCCAAACAGCTTCGCTAAGGGGAGGTTCAAGAGGAGCTGAACAATGGTTCTGATGAATCCTCTTCCCCTGCCTTGCTTTGCATTTTTTTTTTTGCTGTCACCTCCAGTGTGCAGGTAAGCCCAAGCTTCCCCTGTGTAAAAAGGAAGCACAGCTCTGTTTCAGTCCCCTGCCTGACAGCAGCCACAGACTCCAGGAGTGCAGGCTCCAGCTCTCTGAACCTCTGGCTAGCGTGAACTTTAATCCTTAGGATTGCACAGCCGTGCTCCCCACACCTGGCCTCTGCCCACAGCGAGCTCTTTAACCCTCTGCACCCCAAGGACAGCCAGGCGCCACTGAGGAAGACCACTGTAAAGATAAGGATCACTTTGCACCACCTTGTTCTACAACCTACAGTGCACCTCTGATACCACCCCACCTCTCCTCCCCTAATACATCACTCCTCACCCACCTCAGTCCTAAAATGAGGCAGGGAAGAATTTCCCAGTCAGTGCCTTCAGCGACAGCCCAGTAGGTGCCAGGTTAGGAAGGGTCCCACTGATCTCAAGCTTTCCTCACCAGAGTATTAGGTAATTGCTCGTATCCTGCCCACTTCCTTCCCACACTTACCCCAAGGGGGTAAATTTTATCTCACTGCAGCTCCGAGTCACATTGCCATGGGGCAAAGCAGACAGCTCTGGAGTCAGTCATATTTCCAGCTCACAGGGTAAGATTTGAGGGTCTTCCTTGTGAAACAGCCTATTTTGATTCAAATCTGGTTACAGAAAGCTGCCTATGGATTTAGCTCCTTCCCACCCTGCATGTTTGGTACCTGCAACTTAAAGCTCCTCTCTGCCGTGCTGCCCTTTAGTTCTGCTAAGCTAGAGACAAAGCAACGGATTTCTTTCTGGTTCGGGTGCCAAGGAGACTGTCAGCTCCCATTCAGTCTCCAAGCCATTCCCTGCAACGCATTTGCTCAGCCACTTGCAAATGATGCTCCCCATGAGCCATCCAGTCGATTTCCCAGGACAGCTTCAGCCACAGCACTGGCCATGGGACCCTGGGACATTAGGTAGGTAACAGATGAAACCAGGGGCCCTGGTATGCAAGAGGCTGATGACCTTGACTGAACAATAACTTACTGATACAAGTCCCTCTTGAACAAGGGCAGCTAGATGAAAAAGCAGGTCTTGCTGTTTGTTCCAGTTGGGGGCCATCTCATTTCTTTAATGAAATTCTACTTATTTGCAAAGGGACATTAAAAGTTCCAGTTCCTTAAATAAAGCAGGGCCTAAACAATGAGAAATGTGTTCTTTGATTATGAATCCAAACCCTTTCTCCAGGCAGTACCTAATGCCATAGCACTCAGATCCACACTGGAGGTGTCCCAAGACTTGTTCTGACAGTGCCCTTGGCTTTTCTGCCCCACTCAAATTTTTTTCTTCCCATCCCTGCTTCTCTCACATAGCCACAACTCCTCCAGTCGATGTCCTTAGCTTCTGCCATCAGCAAGCCCTGCTGCTTGCACAACAGTTCTCAGCTTTGCCAGGGAGTTTTGTGCACAACTTGGAGTCAATTCTTTCAGAGTAATTCTTTGGCTCCACCACAGGCTTTCAGCCTGCCATACTGAACAAGGCCTGAGCTCCCAGCCTGAAGGAGCTGTAAGGAAGTTATATATGTCTAAATATACATTTTACAGTCTGAGATCAGACTCCATCCATGAGGTGAAGAAGTATGCATTGTTGTGGATATTGCTAGAAGGAAGAGATTTCCAGGGTTATTTGCTCCAGCAGCTCAGCTGTTAAGAGCAGTAATAAAGGCAGAGAACTGCCACAATTCATCATTATTGGATGAAGCAGGAAACCTGAAACACAATAACTATAAAATATTTACAGAAACCACCCCAGCCATATTTGCTGAAAAAGAAATTTCTTGTCAAACCAGTTGATCATGAATAATTATCTACGAAACTTCACAAGATCAAAATTTCCCTTTTCTTAACTATTTTATTATACAATTGATGGGCAGATATTTGCTTCAGGTAAACAACATGCACCCTGTTTATAGCACACAGTGCAAATATTTCCCAGCATGTTTATTCTGAAATACTTGTACTGTACAGGCAGGAAGTGATTGCAGAAGACAGACACCCAAGCTATGCTCCTTTCCAAAGCACTGGTTGGAAGCAGCTGTTAGATAAGCTGCATCTTTGCTGGATGATGAGTCCTGCCTTAGAGGAACTGAGATAGTAGAGATGGAGAAGAATGAGGCCATACACCTGTCTGTAAAGAAACATGAAAGTGATCCTGTAGGATTGGGAGAACCTTGATTCTATTTCATTAATTAAAAAAAAAAGGGATCATCAAAAGAATAAGAAGAGTGTTTTCCATTCAAATCTCACAATGATGGAACAGGGCAAACATTGCTGTCTCATTTGCTTACCGTCATCCCAGGTTTCTGTGTCTTCACAGGTCGTGCCCTTCTCTCCCTTTAATCTCTCTAAAGCTATTTTTCTTTGTGTCCCGCCTCTCTAGAATTTTTATTGCGATTCGCAGCACCAGGAGTCAGGAAGGAGGTATTCTAGAACCAGCCAATGCATCAGCTCCTTTGCTTCTGCTATTCCCCAACAAAATGAAAAATAGTGAGTGATAACTTTGCAATTAATTCACTTCCTAATCAGCCTCGCTATCTTAAATCCTAGGGATGACTTTGACCTGAACGTTAAAAATTGTTCCATGATGAACCCTACCAGACATTATTAGTGACAATTCTGTGTCACTCCCAGCCCCAGCAGCTCAGGAGACTTACTAAGGGGTCACTGGCATTTAACAAATCACTTGTTTAACAAAGGAAGAATGGGAGAATTGCCTGGGGTCAAGACACACAACCATCACTGGAGACTTTCCCCAGCAGTGGTCCTAGACAGAGTTCCCCCTTTTTCCATATGGTAGAGTGAGTGCTCAGATTTGATGTAATGAGCACTGTCAGAATGGGATCAACTACAGGGGATGATCTATTACCACACACACTCCCCCCTGCCTTATTCCGTTTTTTGAAGGAGCTGAGAAACCTCTTCTGGAGTGGATTCAGCTGTCAGTTGCTTGATTTTTATAGGGGAATTTTTCTCTTGCAGAAGCCTAAACATGAGAGCTGGAAAAGATCGGGCAGCCTTGCACCAGAATTAACACAGGACTGCTCATTACCATGCGCTCTCTACAGCAAGGCAGCTCAGAAGTCACCAGCTGATAGGCCATGGCCACTTCTCAGTAAAATTCAGAAGGAACATCTTAAAGTGCTCCAGCTGTGTACAGAGACAAGACACATGCTGAGAGGGGCACATGATTCAGCACCCAAGTCAGCCTCATGAGGACAAGTCTCCTTGAGGGTTTCTCCTTTTCCTGACTTCTATACAGCATTTCTCAACTTTTCTACCACATGAGCCCCAGTTACAAAGAAAGACAGCAGCTTCTCTCTCATTTAGCTGTAGCAAAAGGGTAGGGCTGCAGGGGTCTGACATCAACTCTGCTCCTCAGTTAGATGGAGATGATTCCCAAGAACACAAGTAATCTATTTCAACTGGCTCCCCCCCCCCTTTTTTTTTTGTCAGGGTAACTTCAGATCTATTCCAAGGAGGAATGTGCTGTAACTAGTAGCAGGTTGAATCCAAGTTTATTATCAAGGCTCACTACACCCCAGGACAAACTTTGTCTACACTAAGAAGTTTTTAACCTGCTATGCAAGCATAGCCCCCTACAGCAGATGGAACACGTGCCTAGAGATGGCATTTCCCACCTCTTCCTTGTTGTAGGTCCACATACTTCAGAGAAGCCTGGAGATCAAAGGAAGTTTTGAGAAATGTTGCAGTATCAGTGAGGAAAAGGAGGTGCCAGCTTTTTCTATTTTATTTTTTTTAAAGTATGTTATGCCAACAGCTATTCTGCCCATGCTGCCAGATAGACCAGGTTTATGTTTAAAGCTTGGTTATTTGTTTTGGTGTCAGCAACACCTTCAAGCATTTAAAGTCTTGGGAATTCTTGTTTATTTTAATTAGTACAGTGTTCTACCATCAGATCAGAGAACTGGTCTCTTCCTTGTTGGGTTTGAACTAAAACGACTGAATGTGCAAAGAGAATAATTCCCTACAGCCTGCTTCCCACGCCGCACTCGTCAGGCACACTGGTCTCAGTCGCTCTCTTTCCAGCCACATGGAGCACTGCTGCTGGGCATCTACGTGAAGTTGCACCTGGGGAAGCAATACTAAGAAGCAGAGAGCTGTCCTTCAGCCAGGCAGCCTTGCCAGGGGTCAAGAGAGCTGGCTTCTCCTCCCAGATTGTCTCAGGGTCTAAGCTGTAACATGGCTTGGGCCCCTCTTAAAGGAGGCTTCATAGTTTCTGTGCTCACCTACGCTCAGCACAGCCGTCTGGCAGAAATCTCACCAGTGGAAGGCAGTCCATGAGTTTAAAGCAGACTGAAGACGTATTTCTGGAAAGAAACAAATATCCAACAAGCTCACCTTAGATCTGAGCCAAGATAGCAGTATTTAGCACTCATATAACAACTCTCTTTTTCAAAGTGATCTACTCACATTAGAATATTTATGTTTGCAATTAACTGACTTGGGAAAATGAAATATAAGAGGTAACACAAGTTGTTAAACTCTGCAACTTGATCTTTTACACTTAAAAGCCCTTGGTGGTGTGGGAAAAAGGAGTTTCAGGAGTGAGAAGAAGGACTTGCACCCAAGGACATTTTCTTTTTTCTTTTTCCTTCCTTTTTCTTTTTCCTTCCAAAAGAAGGAAAGGGAAAAATATTTAAAAACTCATTTAAGTGGTATTATGCATTTAAAGGTGCAAAACCAGTTTAATGTGAATGAGACTGAAAGAACCTGAGTCATTTCCAAATGAGACCTAGTTTGCCTTTGAGAAATGTGTCACCTCTTAGTTTAAAACTAATGTACTGAGCTGTTTCTGGGAATAGAAAGAACTGTTTCAAATGTGGTATCATAATCAGCAGTGAAGTAAAATTAAAAAAATACCAGCCAGTTTAGGGAAAAAGAAATGATGGCTCCATATAATAAATAGGATTATACTCAGACTATTCCTTCCATCCATTCATTTCTCAGGAAGTGAAGCAGAAACAGGGCATGCTTTAGGAGAGGCTACAATAATATCTTCTTTATAAAACATTCAGAAGACCATTTAGAAAAAAAAAAAAAAAGAAAATTCAAGCAGAAAGAGACAATTTGTTTAAATATCAGTACTAACTTCATCTCACGAGAAGGACCGAAGTTCTCAGACATAAAACACTCCAATTAATCAAAAGTGTTTGAAAATGTTTGTAATGAACAAAGCTAACAGACCCCACTGTTAAGGAAAGCCACTGACTGATAATGCTAACCAAAACCTTCTAACAAGGCCAACTGCTTAGTTAGAAATGCTTAAGGAAAAAAGATAGTGTGACAACAGGACATTTATTGCTGCTGGAACCGTTATCTTATCTACTCAAAACACAAATGTTATTCAACCTGAAAGACAAGAGATTATTCAAATAAAATACCAGTCTCTCTTCAAGCTACAGAATTTGCAAGCGAATAAAAAGCAAACCCTTGACTATAACCCAAAACGTATCATTTTGAAGGGTAAATGAAATATTATTGAAGAGACAGAACAGGAAATGGCTTTGACTTTGTGCAAGATTCTTTTCATTTGTTGTCCATCAGAAAACATGCACACGCAGGTGACCAAACTGCAACCGTTAAGGCCAAGGGCTGAATTTGACCTAGAGACTTTTATTCAGCATTGACTTTAAGAAGGAGCTATCCCTCACTGGTCTGTTTCATTCATGGAGGGAGAGTGCATTCCAATGCTTCCCCACAGTGGGATAACAGCACTTGAACTTGACCTATATCTATGGAAAGAGGAAAAAACCCCAAAACACACAAAACCATTTCCTGGTCTACATAAAACTCTGAAGCTGGAGAAGTGTGTTAGCCCAGGATGTGGTTATGAACTAACAAGCAGCACTCCCAGATCAAATTCAAGTTTAATATATCACGTTGCTGATGTTTAGTGCTTTTCAATCAATGTGCAATGAAGAGACACCTCTCAGAGCTCTACCTTCTCCTGACCCTGCACCCCCAGGACAGCCTTTGTACCAGCTCCACAGGAGTTTAGGTTATTAGTGATATCTTTCTATACTTGATTTATCATATTGCACAGTACATAGACCCCAAATACCAGCAAAAGAAGTAAAAATAACCTGGTCACTTTGTAGTTTGCTGCATCAAAACTATACCTAAAAATATGCTTTTAAAGTACAGGGAATTTGCTGGGAAATCTCTCAATTTCCACAATTTTTCCAGGTTTCCTTCAGCATGTGAGATGGGCAAGAACAGAACAGCAGCTCTTTACATCACCTTCATCCCACTTACTTACTCTTTCAAGGCGACCTATAGGGCCCAAACAAGCTGTACTGCAGAAAACAGATCTGATCTTGAATTCCACCTTTTCACTTTATTTTCACCCTATAACCAAATACTACCAAAAGAAACACAAACAGGATATTCCTGAGGCAAAATTCTTTTAGATTAAAACTTGACAGCTAGTATTCTTTGCCAAGGGAATCTTATCCCTCACGGTTTGGCAGCGTTTGCTGTAGTTACAACACCCTATGCATGTCCACTTCTCAGATGCACATCCACTAAATGTGAAAACAAATCACTTGTTTCTGGTATTAATTCCCTCCAAATACTACTACAAAGCCAATAGGAACTTTTAACTTATGCTGGCAGAGCATCTGCCTACAGGACTGAGCAGTCAGTAACTACACTGGGTTCAAAAGAGCAATACTAAGGAGAAAAGCAGTCAAAGACTAGTGACTGTAGGGAAGAAGAGTAGCTCTTGGAAAAGAGTTCACAGATCCTCATAGTGTACCATTTCTTAGAGCAAGTAGTGTTTACTTCTGGGGACAAAAGAAGTGCCACACCTGCTAACTGCTAATTAATCCTAAAACTGAAGGAGTGTAGCAATACCTGAAGGTAGCTCTACAGCTGCTCCAGATAAAGAATCCGTGTCAAGACTGCGGTATATAACTGCAGATGCCACAGCAGTGAGGTAGAAATACCTGTTGAGGTTAATTGGCTGGTGTGTTTAAAAAGAAAAGAGAGGAATGCCATAAGCTGCATCATTAAACCACTCTATTCCAGAAGCCTGGAGCATCATCAACAGCCGTATCCAACACCAAACACACCTACGTTACATAAGCTCATTTTACCACACTATGGAATAAAATAAACAGAACAGGTAGAGAAGCAGAATCTGCAGCCAGGCACCAGCTTACAGCTGTCAATAAGCGTACAGGATTTTGTGTTGGGCAAGAGAGATGGCATTTCACACAGCATCCCAAACAACCTCTGAAAACAAGGACATTAACCATCCCATGCTGCAGCTGGGGGCAACAGCAACCCGGTCTCCTGTCCTGAATCGAGCACCCAGTGTCTCAGAGACCAGGGTGAGTGTGCTGCTGAACTGGGGCGAGTATAAGACACACCAAAATCACTTGCTCAATAAGGCCACAAGCATAAGTGTTTTTCCCTACCGAACCCTTAGGAAAACTAGGTCTCTTCGCACCCCAGGAGCAGCTTTGTCCTAAACCCTATTAGAAACAAATGCTTTCAGGCGTTCATCCCGCAGAACCACGGCTTTGCTTTTTAACACAGACACACACACGTGCAAAACACAGACGTAACTGCAAGATCTGAGGTTTATCGTGCCAATAACGCCCAGCCACCGCCGGCCGACCCCCCCACCAGGCCGAGGGCTCCCCGGCCGCGCCGCACCGCCGCGAGGGGGCGGGCTGGCGGGAGCGGAGCGCCCCCTGCTGGCGCAGCGCGGAGCCAGCCGGGGGCGACAGGGAGGAGACGGCGAGGAGCCAAAACCGCGAGCAAACGCTCATCAAACTGCTGCCGAGGTTGCTGTTGGGCCACAGTAAAACTGAGATTCTGCAGGAAATCTGATGAAATCTGCTTGAATTGATTTCTTAAAAGCACAAACTCCCCAACGCACCGCAACCCCCAACGCGTGGGACCACGCCTCGAGGAGGCCACCGGCACCTGATGAACGCTTCGTCCTCTTCCACGTGATACCCACAACCAGGCTGTGAATTTACTGTCGTTGCCGGGGCATAAATGGCAAAATAAAAAGGCTATCGACTGCTGAGGGAGGGCTCACAGAGGCGAGCGTGACAGGCCAAAGGCTTCGTCTCTCCTCATCATGGATTTTTGTAATTGGTTTTGAACTTGACAACCTCCAACTCACCACTCTCTCGTGGAACAGCCTGTGAAACCAAGGACTGTGCTCTTTACAGCCAATACGACTTAATTCTTTAAATCTTCCCCTTAACTCATAGGTAGGAATGGGAAGGTCACGCTTGCCGAACTCTTCTGGCCAAAACCTGACTTTCCCTCTTCAGAGAAAGCACAGGCTCTGCAAAGAAATTAATCCCAAAGCTATCAGACATTGTGAAAGATAACACACATTTTTACATCTCGCTTACACTCACAAAACAAAAAGCAACCGCCAAAGAACGATACCTTTGAATAGCAGAAAAATTACACAAGTCATGTTTATGGGTTATAAAAGCCCTTTTATAAAGCCATTTTTAAACAAAACCAAAAAGTTTACAAAAGAAAATAAAAGATACAGAAGAATGAGTTGCTTAATATATTCCAAAAAGGAGAAAAATAAAAGAGGGGACACAATTCCAACATGCTGAACAATAAAGGGTTCTTTTTCGTTGTGTTTTTTTTAATACAAAATACAAGCGAAGGATACACATATTTAAAACAGTGCTCAGGAGCAGGTATGCAGTCCTGGGAACCCTTCAATAAAAGCAAAGCAGGGTTTTGTTATTTTTTTTTTTCTTTCTTTGCAGGTACATACAGAGACTGGAATATGTAAAATTAAGTAGCACAAAAGACCATCACACAATTCTACCAATGAATGTTGCATCTATAAATTCACGAACATGGTCAACAGTCATGTTCACTTCAACCCCTTAAAAAAAAAAAAGTGTTGTTTTTATTTTAAATAAAGCATTAATGTTACATTCAGACTTAACTCCTAGTACCATGCGGTAGATCTCAGTATTGTCAAGGTATTGCAAGAGCCACCAACCCCATCGGGCCCAGTGATGGCAGCCACGTCCGCACGCACGTGCCGACCACGGGCCAGCAGCACTGGAACACTGCAGCTGCCCCTTCGTCTGCTCTTGAGATTCAAAGGGATGGGGAGGGGAACTGCAAAGAGCCAGGTTTTTAGAAAAGCTCAACAGGGGATTGCAAATACTCACGACAAATATTCATTGCATACCATATAATGATGCCTTGCTGATAGCCAAAGGCCCAAGGCCCTACCTGGAGTCTCCTCCTCTACCTTCAAAGTGATTACTCAGGGTTTGCTGTGACATGATGTTCATGGTTAAACAAAAATTACGTAGCTCTTATTTACAATTTTTTTTTGTAACAATTGCTTCTGCAGGGGAAAAAAAAAAAAAAAGTAAAATCACAAATCTTCAGAACACAAAGGGAATAAGATGTCAGACACTCCCATGCGCGCACTCACACCCGCGCACTCACACGCAAAGTACTTCAGGGGCTTTTACACACATTATTCTGGCTTAAGCTGATTGAATATTTCTCCATCCCACCCACTACCCCTCCCAAAATATATATATAAAAAACCCTTGCCCCAATATACAAAGCATATGCACAATGGTGGTTTGCAGTCACACCGAGCATGCTCAGGCCGATGGACCCACTCGATTCACCGCGGCTGAAGGGGGCAGGCAGTCTAGAGAGCCATCTCCAATAGTGGTTGATACACAGAGTCAGCACATGGTGAGAACTTGACTAGACTTCAAAATATTTGTGTTTTGTGTTTAATATAAAGAGTTCAATGAAAAGACATTCAAATGCCAGTCATCTACTGAAGTGGGAAGTCTAAAACGAGGATAGACTCGATTTGGGGAGGTCTCGACAGGACACTGTCATCTTTCAGAGCTCTGATATTCCTCATGCTACTTTAAAAAAGTCGTCTTGAACAGTAAGAACAGAAAAGTTAGTTTTGCTTCCTAGTTTCATTAGCAGAACTTGTATTTAAACCTCCCAAAACTGCAGGAAAATAGTCAAAGTTCAGGGAAAATTTCCTATTTGATCATATACATATAGAATATGCAATTTCTACATGTAGATGTGAGTCCCCCAAACTGACATATCCTATATGCCAGCAGCTATTCTGTGACAGTGTCCCTTTAAATATCCATCTGCTTACACTTTCATGTACTGCCTCCCCCAACAGATGAACATCCACTTCTCAAATATTAACTCATGGATCAGTTTGTAGTTTTTAAGAACCATGTGTTCAACAATATGATCTGTTATAAAAATAAACACTTCACAAACAAATTACATAAAGCAAAGCACCAGTTTCTACAGCTCAAAAGCTTCCAGCATGTTACAGTTTACTTCCCTCCCTCCTTAACCTGGGTGCCTCAGTGTCTATTGTACCTTTGCGACCATCACCAGTGGAGGGGAAGAATTAAAAAAAAAAAAAAAAAAAAAAGAAAAAAAGGAATTCAAGCACATCTTGTGCCACTGCCCTGGTAGTCCATCACCTGCAGATGCAGCCGTGTGGTGGCACATGCTCAGAACCATTACCTGGCATCGGTGAGGTTCCCTAGCAGAAGCCACCCAAGGTGTGCTGCTTCTCTCCCCACACACTCTTCTGCTTTGATGAAGTTAAAACAACAAAATTAAAAGCTTCTTGGCTGCCCCATTTCTAAGTCTTGCTCTCACCCACAATCCATTCTGAAACCTATTTAGCTTGGCATGTTTGGCATTCTCATGCTGATCAAACAGAAACTGAAGCAAACATCTCCAGTATGAAATTCCAACTGAATTGCAAATTTTTACTGATCAAGTGGCCAGTTAAAGGCAGTACTATTGGCATATAAATGTGAAACTGAATGTGGTGGTGTGGATTCAGAAACAGAATGCAAGAAAGGATATATAATGGAAGTTAGTTATGAACTACCATTTTAGGAGTAAGACCAGGGCAGGGCACTAGACTAACTGAACTTTGGAATAAGTCTGTTTACCTCTCTGCAAAGGCTCCAAAACTACAGCTGTGTAACAGAAGACAATCTTTTCAAAGCCTTCTTCTCTGAATGAAACTTTCTGCTCCGTGAAGAACAATTCATGCTCCTAAAGAAAGGCATTTTTACAGCTTTCCTTCAAGAAATCAGAATGCTTAATACAAATTAATTAAAAAGGACATTTAAAAATGTTGTCTGCTACTACTGAAAAATGTTGTGTACTAAAAAAAAAAAATAAATTTATTAACCTTCAAAATTTTCTTCTGTCTGTAAAAATGTAAACTGCTGCATTTCTAACAGAGTAACCAAGAGAGACTGTTAGGGCTTAGTGTTTGCACAAAACAGCAAAACTGTAAGATATAGAAAAAGTTACAAAATCCAGAAGTAGTATAGGATTTACATAACGTTTGGGTTGTGACAAACTCAAAGATAAGCATCATGCAGCCTGTAAGAGCCATGACAGATGAACATATGAGAAAGCAGAACAGTTTTGTAAGATAAAGGGCCAAAATTGCCAGGCATAAAATAATCCAGTCCAAAACCTGAACTGAGAACAACAAAAACATTTTTCACAGCCTTAACTTTAGCTAAGTGCATTAAAAAAAAAAAACAAAACCAAAAAACAACAACAACAAAAAAAAAAAACACAAAAATATATTTTAAGTGGAACTTACAAAATACACTCTTCAGAAAAAATCTGGTCTAGTGGATAAAGAAACAGCTGCTTGATCAGATGAGCTAGAGGTATTCTACATTTAAGTAATCCTTGTACATTTTGATACCAAACAACCCCTAAGAACCCAATAGACAAGAATAGCTTGAAACATAGTCTGGACTGAAGGGGAACGACTGTGTGGACCAGACACTCGCAAAAGCATATGCTACCCCCAAATTTAATCCAAATGTTTTTAAGACTTGGCCATTTATTTTCCCATATTACCCAAGAAACACTGGACTAGGAGTGGAGGGAATGCAAGAGACTCTGCTCTCCCAGAAATCTGGAAGGTGGGAAGAGGTGTGGAAGAGGAGAGAGGGGATTACATTAGCTTCTTTTTCAAGACTGATACTTCACTCCAGCCTTAAGCTGTTCTGCAACATTAAACCACTTTAAAAAAAAAGATTTACAATGGAAACACCGATCATCTTTATTGTAACGGCAACAGTAGTTTCATTATAGTAAAGAATGTTAAGAGAACTTAAATTTTTATAAGCCAAGGTAAAGTAATTTACCAGCCTCAATAAAATCCATGGCTATGAATCACACAAGAAAATCACTTGGCTGTTATATTAATATTCCGTTCCACATTTTAGGTTCCACACTGTGCTCAGCATCTTCAGGCTCCCTGTGCCATACAACCAAGTGTCCTTCCTGGTCATATTAGTGTATCACATCTAAAAGCTCTCTAAAATCCAAACAGGATTAAAAATCCGGTAGCACGTGCACCAGAAATCCAACTAATTAGCTGCCTTATGTTACCTTCAAGAGGCTGGTTACAAAATGTGTGTAGTTTTGTGACAAAAAAAAAAAAGATGCAAAGCTTGTCAGCTATAAGGTAACTGTGAGCAACGTACAGAAAGCACAAAGGGTTTAAGAAAAAAAAGAGAAAGAAAAATGGCAGGTCCAGTTTTCAGTATTTCCACCAAACATGGCAGCAACCTCTGTATTAGGGTTTGAAAACCAAGGCTTGTGTACTTTATAATTAAAGTTTAAAAAAAAGGATATGGCTGCTTTGATAAAAACACATTAAAATGCCACCACACACATCTCAAGTGTCTTGCATTCAGAGGGACATCCTGCTTTTATTATAGACCTACAGCCCTGCTACACTGCTTCCAAATTCCACTTCCTCACAGCTTCATCCTTTAATACTGTTCCCTGTTCAGCACTTCTTAGGCTTAGGGAGCAGAACAATGACCAACAGTTAGAAGCAGACATGTCACCTGGGAGCAAAGCCTCCCACACTGTAGGATGGAAGGATGAAGAAATGGAAGTGGTATGGGGGTGATGTTCAGTATCGATGGCAGTCTGCTGTCCAACACTGCAGCTGGAGAGGCTGAGAGGTATGACTACAGAGCCTGTCTGAGGACAGATGGAGGGAGAGAAGAGAAACACTTAAGCGTGACTCATGGGATCCGAGACTGACCAGAGCATTACAGGAATCCTTTGCTTCACATTTATAAAAGGACATCCTCGCCCCAAAAGCTGAAGAATTTAGTTTTACACTACTTATTTTTTTCCTTGGAAAAACTTTAAAGACATTTTCCACAAATACCAAATGGAAACCAGAGTTTTAAAAATGGTTTTCAATTTCTCTTCCCTATTCTGCCCATCTATAGCCAACCTTGAAAGAAATAAAACAGAGTTAATGGCTTTGAGAAGCCTGTAGGTTGTAGATCTGAATTTGTACAGAATGAACTGCAATTTGCCTAAAGCACAATAATATTCTATCCAGCAAAGACAAAAGATCTCGCATCCTAATTGGAGGGTCTTTTCTAAATAAAAGACAGTGATCATCTACAAGTCTCTTGATTGCTTTCCATTAAAAACGTGCCTGAATCCAAGAAACACAGGTTTCTTTCCCATGTTTCCTCTTCCTCGATTGGAATTTGTATCAACTACATTTTTTCTGAGAGTGAACTTGTATCAACAAGTCTGTTAAAGCATAGGTTCATTTTTCCACATATTCAAATACAGAATAATAGTTTTAAAGAACTCTTACCAGCACTGGGAAATCTATTCTACTTAACGGTTTGTAAGAATGGTTTCCACATATCGGTCTCAAACCTTATTGCTTCACAACTGCAGTATCCCTTGAAAAAAATATATATTTAAATGGTCTGTTAATTTGTCTCAAATGGCTTTCAGATTTGGTGGGGGAGGGAGAACGGAATGGCCAACAGAGAACATTGACTTCAAAATATTACTGTATAAGGGTTTCCTCTTATTAAAAAAAGGATACACTGTATTGAACAGCTGAAAGTAAAGACAGCATTCAAAGCCCATGAGTCAAGCCACAGCCAAAACCGTGTTCTACCCCTAAGTATGTTTTCTTTTCCTTTTTCTTTTTTTTTCTTTTTTTTTTTTAAACAAAGATTTCCCCAACTGCCATTTAATCTTCACCAGAGGGTGCTTCATCTTCAGATCCCTCATCCCCTGACTTCTCTGGTGGAGGGCTGGCTGATTTTTTCTTTTCTGGGGGACTTTCAGGCTCTTCATCCTCTTCTTTAGGGGATGGGGTCTTTTCTTTTGTTGCCTTGGAAGCTGTGGGGCGGCCTGCCTTCCCTTTGCCTTTCACTGGACTGGGGGTCACTGAAAAAAGAAAAAGCTTATAAAAGTTATGATCAGCAACAAAGACAAAAATGTCATATGGCTTTACACAAACAGGATTTGCAAGACACTCCAGTAGCAGGTTTCATTTTGCTTTGACCATACCATACACATGGTGGTTTTTTCACTCAGTATTAGTAAAGCTGAACAGAAAAGTCATCTAACAAGATTTTTAAACTATTTAATTGCAAGTCCTGACTAATTACTGGATATGACATCATAAACTAACACAGCAAGCCTCTTGTCAAACCAGTACATACTATTATGATTTTATGCTTCCTGCAGAAATGCATCAATTTTTCCTTTGGTTCAGATTTCTCTACCTTCCTCCACCCTGAAAACATCACAAAGTCCACGAGTCCCAAACAAAGTCACAAATTATATTATTTGGCTATGACAGAAAGTCAGACTGCAGCATTTCAATAGGGAAAGTTTTGCAATATATGCAGTTTTTGCTAACGAGACAATGAAGAGATTGAGTTAGTATCTATAAGTAAGAATTAAAGCCACCTTCCTATTTCACAGTGCTGCTTTAAATCATGACAAGTTATAGGAATTAGCCCTTCAACATTATATGTGAATGCCTACTGACCCCAAGATTTCTAGCAAGTCTTCTATAGCATAAAAGGAAAACATTAGCTTCTAAAGCAAACTGCATAACTTTCTTTGCGTAGACTCACCTGTAGCCTTTAGCCTGGGCTTCGGCATTTTCTTTTCTTTCCTCTCTGGCTTGGATTTCTTAGAGACCTTTTTGTTTTTCTTTTTTGAACTGCCATAGTCACTATCATCATCATCTTCCATGAGGAAGTCTTCATCGCTTCCTGAATCTGCTGAAAGCACAAAGAAAATTCAGTTTTTGGAAAAAAGGAAAGGGAGCAGAAGATACAGTTGAGATATCTGCCAGTTACACTGCAGAGACAGGAAACTAGGACTCTGCGACCTTATGAGCTTCTACCTATGGGCTGTGCTAAAGAAATCTGACATAGCAGAAGATTTTACACTGGTAGGGATAAAGCACTAGTATGATGAAACAGGCAAGTGTTTAGAGGTGCTCAAAATATGCTCCATGTCCTTAATAAGTAACCCATCTGAAAATAAAGAGAACCTCTTGACACAGAGAGGTTAACTGATCTTTTCAATGGTACTCTTACTCCATTCTGAAATCACGTTTGCACCCAGTATTTCAGGAACTTACTGTGTTTCACTACCAGCTGAACCCATCTCTTCTTATGAAACAAACTGTCCTACTTTGATCAATCAAGGACAAAGTACTTTTACATCATCTGAAAGTAGCCTCGATGCCTCAAAACCAATGGGATAGCAAGAAGCAGCAAAAAGCATTGAGAACTTTATAATAATCCTTCAGAGCTGCTTACAAAGACACACATACATCTTTGCTCCAAGCTTCGAACAAAAATTCTAGAAGTGAAAAATGTAAGCTTGGTCTGTTGGACAGATAAGCAGTATCACACATGTTACTGAGAAGGACAACTTCTGCCTTCGCTGTCACAGTCAAAAACCATGCTCTGTTCCTTTTGCTGTCTGGCCAGACCCATACACTCATGTCTGGTCCTATACCCACGTCACATTGATTTTAACTTTTTACAATCCCATTTACTCACTCTCCTGGAACTGTGCCTCATCATCCTCTTGTTCTTCCTCCTCACTACCCACATCATCCATAAGCATCTCTCGTTGTTTAGAAGCTGCTTTGGATGCCGCCTGTCGTTGCTGACGCACATTTTTGTGGTCTTCTTTCTCGTCCTCACTGTCCTCTGCAGCAAAAGGCACCAAGTTATAATGAAGATACTGAATACAGACCACCTAACTGCCTTGAGGCAGCATGTGGGAAAGACAAAGGTCAAGTCATTCGTGACAAAGTTAATTAAGACACTCACTAACTGAGCTGTGAGGAGAACACGGTCACATTCAACCTAACAAGCACATTTCTGTAGTCACCCAACAATGATCCTGTGCAGTATCTTTCATTGCAAAGATTAGCAACCCCTTTTTTTTTTTTTTTTACCTGCTGGCCTTTTCCTGGATTTGGAGGCTGCTCTCTTATTCTTTTCTGGTTTAGCCTTTTTGCCTTTTTTGCTTTTTTGAGAGCTCTCATAGTCACTGTCAGCTTTGCCATCATCTGCTCCTATGTCATCATCTTCACTGCCAAAATCTTCATCTGGAAGGAAAAGGTACAAATATGAAGTTTCTTGTATCATTCTGAAATACAGACGAGAACTATAGGGAAGAGCTTAACATACATCTATCTACCTGTGAAGACAAACTTTACAGGAGCACCATATTACACCAAAAAAATATCTCTTATCCTAACCCAGGGCCTGAAGTAACAGCAGTAGAGGCAGCTTCCAGCTTAAGATTAAGTGTATTAGAACAGTGCACGCTTCTCTAGTCAGAACAATTCCTTTCCTATGTCAAATCCTACTCCTGTAACTCTTACAAACTGGTCTTTATATATCATATATTATATACTATCAGTACAACGTAGTTACCTGCCGAGTGTGAATCATCTTTCTTAGTCTTCACATCTTTTTCTTCTGAATCCTCACTGAAAAGGAGAGAAAGACAGGGTCTGACTGCTGTTTTGACTCCGATTTCAGTCACTGCTGTATGGAATATACCAATTTTCAGAGAGCAAACTGATCTCTAGGCTGGGAAGATGCACTTTTCCTGGACATTACCACATTATACTTCAGGATTACTCAGCTGTATAAGTAGCTATCATGGTTGGAAAGATAATGTTTGAACTCTGAATCAAATGCAAACTCACACGGAATCAAGTGAACCAACCCAGAAAAAATAAGGTTGAGATGAACCATGCACTTCACTCTGAGACCTACCAATAGTACAAGTGTCTTCCATTTTACAGTTAGAATTTTGAAGTGTTACATGCTAATGCATGGCTGAGTCTATAAATGGAATAGAGTTTTATTCTGAATAGATTTATAGTCATCACTTGTCTTTATGTCATTGTTTTCTTTGGACTCCTTCATTCTGTGTAGTGCTGTATAGCAGTTAACTAGCACATATTTGGTCTATGCTCTCTCACATGATCTGATTTCTGATGGGAGTTTCACTGCTTCCTTCCAGTGGTTTCAATCCTCATCAGAGGGTATCCCTACCAAGCTGGTATTAATGTTCTGTTCTTATCCAAACCCCCATCATTAGTCATTACCACAGTCCGGAGAGGGTTTTCCTTCCAAGCATGTGAGAACATGCACTCCAATCAGAAAATAAACAAGTGTTTTAAACAGGAATGGTGAATACTCTGTTGAGGGCCACTGATGTACAACATATGCTTCAGGAATGGCTGAACTGCAGACTTTGCCAAGGTCAAGAAATACAATAGATCAAACTTTTGCTACTTTCAAATTTGGCAGTTGGAACTGACACACAACATTTCTCAAGAACTCTTAACAGTTTACATAACTCGTCACATTACAGCCCCTCAGGCCCGTATGTTTTCAGTCTTATACAGACAACTGTGTATTTCAATCACTTAAATACATGACTTTGTTTTATATGCAAGCCCTCTGCAATATTTGTGATAAACAGACCTGTTCTTACATACTTAAAAATCCCCAAAGCTAACGGGACATCAAGGTCAATTATTTACTTGCTTTGGGAACTGCCTAGCCCAATTTCTTTATATGTCATACCCATTATATCTTTGATTTCAGGTATTACAGGCATTTGCCAGGGTGAATATAGTCTCTCCTCAGCTCACAATAGCAGGTGGACCATGCAAGTATTCCCACGCCTTCACATTCACTTTCACCTTATAGAACAGGAGCGTGATGGGGAAGCCTCTCAAGCACAACTGCTGGTAAGTTACCTATATTTCAGCAAACAGTGCAACAGAACAAAGAGACACCTTGGGTTTATAGAATAAGAACCAGCTGGCAGAACCTCCACGCCTGAAGCTGATGCCTGTCAGGAAAGCAGTCAATTGACTCAATAGGTCTCACAGCAATCATTTGCTGACTGTAGTTATTGTCAAAAGGAAGATACCTTCACTCTGCAGGACAGACTTTCACTATTCCGTAGGGCATCACATAGCACTGAGCCCTTCACACTGCTGGAGCAACTCAGTTATCTAAACAAGTCACTTTGTTTCCCATTTCCTGTTTTGTCTAATTCAGAAACAAAGAACCATAAAAATAACAAATGGCCCCTGCTCCTAACTGCCACCGTACAGTCCCGTTTAATCTTTAACCACAGGAATGCTCTGTGCGTACCGAAAACCCCACGGAAAACGAAATGCATCTTGCCACTAACTTACCTGGATAAATGTACTAGTTGCCAGTTTTTGTAACTCATACCATATTCCTTCCCATTCCAACTGTCTAGCTCTGGAAACCTATTCTAATGACGAAGTACTAGTGACAAGTACTTTACACATGATTTCTCTGTCTACTCGAATAAGAAAGAACCACCTCAATGTCCAAGCTGGTTACGCAAGGTTTGTGATTGAGAGCTCTGGATCTTACACTGCAGACCTTGAATTCCACTTACAGTCGTTCCTCTTAGAATATACTGCTCCCCACATACAGGACAAGGTTTGGAGACACGTTTATAAGAGATGAAGTGCTTCTTTTACCTGTCCTCCTGAGAATTCTTCCCAGATCGCCTCTTATTTTTAGCCTCCCGGGGAGACGAACGGATTTTCTTGGATGGGGGACCTGAATCTCTTCCATAATCTTCATCTGGACGGGACAGTACAAAATGGTTTTGAATCAAACTCCTAGTTACCAGCAAACTGACTTCCTCAGCTATAACTTAAACTGACCATTTCATGCACATCAAAAAGAAGCCCTTCAAAAAAAAAAAAAACAAACCACAAAGCTTCAAACAGAATTTTATAGAAGCAAAGTCTTGTCTTAAACTAGTGAGTTTACCTTTTCTTCTGCCAACAGAACAATAAAAATGCCACACACAATCAAGTCTGACACAGGAGTATTAGGAAACATACAAAAAGCCTCACAAGAGGAAACTATCTTAATTTTACAGCTAGTCAGAAACAGAGTTATTATGTAAACCTATTAAAAGTTAACATCCATACATATTGCTACATGCTTTTAACAGCGAACACTTTATTTACTGTCCTACGATAGGAAAAAGTATGTCATTAAATAGTAGTTTACAGCATAACTTTTTACAACTATTACTCATATTGTACAAGGTGTTGCGTAATAGGACTGCAATTAAGAATTATGCATATTAGTTTCCATTAATTATCAGTGCAACCTCACCTAGCAAACAGTAGTAGTATGTCTATTCTCTAAGAGCACAAAACATATTCCATATGGCTTCCGGAAATATTTTGTTAATTCACACAGAACACACAAAGATTTTTTTTTAGATACACTTCACAAAAATGTCTGACATTATGGGATTAACTAGATTCCAATAAAATAAATTGAAAACATATTTTACTGTAGAAAAAAGTGGCATCAGGGAGATTCTGCCACAGAACATAACATAGACCAAGGAACAAGACAGTTGCTGCCAACAGCCTCAAGGCACTACAACAATACAAGCATTAAATAATAAGATTTCTATCACCATTGTTTGTTTAATACAAAACATACGAGAATCATTATATTTTCAAATACTTATTAACAGTTCAGAGACTGTGAAGAGCAGAAAGTCCTTAGAATTTAAGTTACAGATGTGACTAGAAGCAAAACAATTAATACGCAAAGTAATAAATGAACTGCTCTAGCCCAAGAATATTATATTGTTAAGAAAAAAAGTCATTTACCAGCATCATCTGATTCCTGAAACTGGGAGTAATCGACCACCTTCCTGTTCCTGTTAAAAAGCAGGAGGAAAAAAAATTAGTAATTCATAATCTGAGTACACAAATATTATCATGAATTAGATAAACACTTCCTAACTACGTGAACCCTGTTTCTAGAGCACTTGAGAGTGTTCACCAGGGGCTTCTAGGAGCTTTCTCAGTTACTTTGATGCTCTAGAAGATGCAAGAGAGCTGTTACAACGCTTAACTGTATCACTAGGCGCAACAATGAAAGAAGATGTGCATTTCACCCAACCTACGTTTTTGGACAGCAAATAGCATGGACCCATACTTTATTTACCTCATTAGCACTTTCTCTGCTCTCTAACCAAACGGAAAGGAGCACAGGTAACGAGATGTCATTAACAGTGCTAATGCAATGGCCAATTCTAAACAAAATTAGTTAACTACACAAGCAGCTATTATTGAAATCAATGCCTCACTTGCCAACAAAATCAGATCTGTTTAACTTACTGAAACCTAAAAAACAAAATATAAGCAATTGTTGGCTACTTTCTCAGCACCTGTTCCAACTACTTTATTGACAAGACATAACTGCCTTGTAATACAGCTACTCAAGGGAACCAAGACAGCTACATAACTGAATTCTATTTGAGTTCTAGCTGATTAGGCCTCAGTCAAACACAGACTCCAAACATGCACCTCTTTCGGTTGACAAGCAATGGGAAGAGGAGGCACCTCTGAAAAAGGCACCAGAGATTCAGACACTCTTCCACACACACTTTTTACAATCCCTTTGACCCAAAGCCAATGGTGAAATCGATTTTGTAGTAATCATCATGTGAACTCACTTTTACAGCTAGAAAAGCCAGGCAAGCAATAGATTAAATGACCTACCCAGCATCACAGACTTGGGGACCGCTGCAAAGAGAAGCCAACACAAGCTTCATCCAGCACACGAACCACAACGCCCTTCCCCTCTCCTGCACTGCAGAGCACAACTGCTGAATTTTGCATTCAGCTCCCATAACTGAACTGCACTTTGTGATTAACACCATGCATTGCTGATAAGACTGTTCAGTGAAAGGTACCCCAAAAGTCATTGTTGTGTTCTGGCTGTTGATCCATTCGATATCAATTGTAAGTCACCCCTCCTGTACAAGTACCTCTATTCGTAGCTTACAGCGGCCGCCTTTAAAAGAAGCATAATTATTTTATTTCAACCCTACACCAAGCCTCTTAAAACACTCCAAAAAAAAAAAAGCCCCCAACCCCTCAACAAAAAAACAAGCAAACAAAAGGAAGGCAAGACCAGTCATTAGATTTCTACAGGCTGAATGCCATCCAAGCGTCAGAGTACGCGTGAGTGGAACAAAGTACAACAGCAATGTGCTCCAGAGCACTGCTCGCTCGCTCCCAGTCCGAATACGGTAAAATACCAGTTTAGGAATATAACTATTGGCCAGGCTTGTTATGGTCTAGCATCCAGGGACTCAGATTCCTGCTCCAACAGGTAGTCTTCCTGAAGATTGCCTCCTGACCCAGCCCATTTCACATGTGAAAACACTATTTTTTTTCTGGTAAGCATCTCAAGAACAATACAGTTACTAAATGAGATCTTTGATTTAGTGTAAGTATCAGGTATTAGTTTTTTTCCTCTAAAAGCATAAACAAAAGAAAAAAAGTAGAATTGCCACATATTCTGTTCTAGCAGCTTTGTACAACAATGGTTTCTGACATCACTTATCTAACAATCAAGATTGAAATTGAAATATTGCCACCTTGTAGTAAGTTGGTCATACACAGTTTCATCTTGCTTATTTCAGTCAGAGACCCATATTAAATCAGGTACCGAAAATGTAACATGGTCAGATAAAACATTAATGAAAAATATTGTCCCTATGGAAAACAACCTTCCTCTTTCTAAGCACTGTACCCTATGTTTTCAGCTAGAAAGTAAATCCTGCTAGGCTCTCACTACCTGGTGAACAGGAGTAGTGATACTTGTATAGAAAAAAAAATCACTATGGCAGAAGAAAACAAGAGGAGGCTGTTTGGATTGCTTTATCGTATTTTGCAGGGCAAGGAGAAGGAATATCCTCACTGGTATTACTGAAGATAGAAACTTGCAAGTCTTCCCAGCAGAACCAGAGAAGCTCACAAGGGCAGGAACATCAAACAAACTGCTCCTGCATCTGCCATTCTCCTCACTCTATACTCATCATTCACCCCATTTAGATAACTCATGTTCTTCTTTAGAACTGTCAACAGCACTGATGTGCAATGCTTAATAATTACGAGTTTGCAGAGACTGCGTCTTTTATTACATCAAGGTGATAAAAACACAGTAAAACTCCAGTTCACTGGAATGAAGAGCCAGAAAAAACATTGCTGGCTTTATCAATGAAGACTATCTCTTCATCACTAGCAAAAAAATAGATGTTAAGGCAACCAACCAGACATAAACTATTTGTTAAATTCAGTTAGACTGAGCATAACAAGACAGTCTAGTAGACATCTGGGATGGATATTGTTCAATCTGGTTTAAAATATGCACTGAAATTTTAAGATAACTTACTTGCTAATTCAGCTTAACATTTAAAGTGTGCACGTGAGAAGGAACTGGGGGAGGAAAGGTATAGAGAGAGGTCCTGATACCGTAAGTTTTTAGTAACAGCTGTCAGTCCAATATTTCTGGAATGAAGAGTAACTCATCTAGTAAGTCATCAACATGTTACGTCGGAAGCACTTAGGAAATACTCAAGTCATTTAATAAGAACTCAGAAAGGCACAGTAATTCTTACAGCTCATACTTGATGCCTACCAAACTGAACTTTTGAAATTATGAAAAGCAATATTAACATTTAAAAGGATCACTAAATGCCTATACAACTGAATAAGGATTGTACAGTAATACCCCATCTTCAGCTAGTGAGGTCCCTAAACCCTCAGTCTTTGTAAGTCAACATGTTGGAATACAAACTAACAACCAGTTAGAAAGCTTTTGTTTTGTTAAAAGGGAATGCTTAGATCCCCAGATATTTCCACAGGCATTAAATTCCACAGATAAAGTCAAAGTTTTAAAAAAATACATATACTACTGAAAAGCAACGCTAGCAGGAGTCTTCAAAAAGCTAGTAACTGATCTCATCATGCACTGAAGAGGAATGTTTAGGTCAAATAATTACCAGCAGAATGAACAACCTATCCTCTTATACAACATGACAAGTAAAATGAATGCCAGATTAAATGGTTACTGCGTTGCTTTTTCTTTAACTACAGCATTTATCCAACATAACCATCAAACTAAGCATTTGTGAAAAACACAATGGACCTTTCTTCACTGTCAAGGCTCAGTGCAGGTCTGGCACAGACGCAGTGGTCACTTTCACTTTCTGGTTCTCATTCCAGTTGGTAAAGGTGTCCTACTTTGAGGTCAACATATTATCAATAAAACTTGTCATTAAAAACACTCCTTTGGTGTGTTTTTTTGTACATAGATAGGAAAAAAAGATCGATAGGAAATGTTCTTTACAGGTATTTTCAAAGTTGTGCAAAACAAATATGCAGTGCTGGATGCAGGCCTTAAATGAACAGACATTCAGTTACAATTATGCATCAGAAGTCAAAACATCAAAGCCTAGTGACAGTTACGTACCTAAAACACGTCACTACGGTGTCAGTCTATTTAAAAATTGGCACAACTGTACTCAGACAAGACTCACCGACTAGAGGTTCCCAATTACAGAGGTCATTGTTTGGGTCTGGACTTGGTGTAACTCCGAACGTCTGTAAGACTAGGCACTGCTCATGGTATCTGCAGAATTTTTAGGGATACACATGACTTGAAACTCCATAAAACAATTAATTGATTTATGCAGCAACAGTTTAAGCAGTCTTGTGCCCATCCTCCATTTGAACCTAACTACAATTGAGAAGATTTTAAAATACAATATAGCAATGTTCTGATGCAGAGCAGGGGGAGGGGGGGAAACAAACCCCAAAACACACACAAAAAATCAACTCTGCAACCTGTGTTGTTCCTGGTATTTTGATTTTTATTGTACCTCTACCTTGCTCTCTGTTTCTCTTCAGACTTAAAGTTTTCAGAGCAAGGATCGTATCTTTTTACTTATCCGAAAAGTGTCTATAGCTTATCTTTGGACACTACCACACATCATTACTCAAGTTAAATGCCAGTCCCCAAAGAAGTGCTGCTTTCCTGTTACCCCAGGGAAGTTTTCCAGAATCACAATATTTATAGTTTACATTGTCCAGGTACAACACTGGCAACAAGACAAGTTATATTTAATAGATAAATGTATTTTTTCCTGCAAGTAAAATTTCAAAGGACCACCCTTCCACTGGAGTGCCAATGCAAGACTGGGATTCAAGAGTTACTAATAAAGAAAAATTAAGTACGTAAAGCCTTGAAGCACTGAGACAGATCAATACATAACTGGCTTTAATCTTAAAATGAACAAACAAAAACCCCCTGTGATTTCCATACTTGCCCACGCGGTTTCATTTTGCAATGCCCGCAGGAGAGGAGCACCAGCAAGTGAAAGTGACCAGCGAGGAAAAGCAGAAGCGAGCTCCGTCAAATGTAAAGTCAAAATTCTTCCTTAAAACCCACTAATTGATGCTGTATATAAACACAGTGGCTCAAGATGTTTTATTTCACTTGCATTCAAGAATAGACAGGGACATAATATGTAACCACCAGCCCCAAATGCTCTTTGTAGCACTTCAGAAGAGGGAGCCACAAGACGCAGAGGTTCAGTAACTGCAGGTTCCTTCACTTTTTACTTCTTGCCATTTTCTAACAGTACTGCAGATACCATCATGACCCACCCAGGAGAAGTTCAATTGTGTAGAAAGTACTTGGCTCTGAGTGCCAGGCACACAAAGCCTGTAAATACCAGGACTTTATTACTATTTCAGAACAATCGTAAGAAACTGACTTCAACAACCAGACTCAGTCTTATGGAAGTTTTCTACCAACTGGGGACATATGTTGGATTTTATTAAGTTCATTGTTTTAGGTGTGTATCTATTCAGTAGAAACTAGCAGATAAAATAAATTAATTCAAAGACCACTGAACAGAGGAAAACTTTTCCAACACTACATCTTCTGATGAGGAACCTTTCACCAGACTTCCGTATTACCAACAATAAGCTAAGATATCCAGAAAAAAAATTATACAATTTTAAAAGTTTTGGATTTAAACCTATTAGGAGAGTTCTCCAGTCACTACCTAGTAGAGCAATATAACGTACTGAATATTTACACTTTTTCCCCAAAAAGGGCTATTAAATACAGCCAGATAGCAGATTGCTAGATCTATTCCTGACACGTGCCAAAAGGTTTTCTGCTATTAACAGCCCGCTGGACTTTGGCACTTCATTTTCCTGTAGACCAGTGCCTGTCAGTGAAGGGTAAGACAAGTCAGATCTTTCACAGCACTGAAGGATTTTACAGGTATTTTTTCTTTAAATTATTTTTCAGAAATGTTTGCTTACAAAGTTACTTCATAGCAGAAACCTTAGAAGATATACTTTTAAAGATACAATACTTTCCTTACCTGTAGCAAGGCTCCAGTGCCAGCAAGTAAATCACCAGCAGAACATACACTGCTGATACTGATACAAGTGTCACCCTGAGCAGCAAAGTCACACCACCACTGTGTTTCAGAACCCAGACACTGTCATTCAAGATCAGACCACTAGTCCTTCTAGTCCAACATCCTGCCTTGCAAAAGGCCAAAGCCTGATGCTTCAGAGCAGGGTATACCCAGTCCTGTTAATCCACCTTTTCGACTCGAGACAATTCCCTAAGACTGGAACTTTCAGTTTTATCTGCCCTTAGCTTTGCGTGCAGGAACACACTATTGGTTCAAAAAAAAGCTATGAAAAACCAATTGTTTCACTAAGCACTGTGCTAAACTTCCCTACTTAGCAAAGTAGTCCTAGTTTCCATTTATTTTTTAAACTCTTGCATGTTATAGACATCACTTAAATACAAACGCTATCATCTACAAATGTATAAATGTAAGTTTTGTAGCCGCAATTAATTTCATATTTATTATTCCAAAAGATCCGAAATACCTAGGTCCACACCCTAGATCAGGCTTACTGGGAACAAAAGTACAACCAGTAAAAGTATCTTGAGAACGAAAAAATTTCAGAACACTGGAAGAACACCTTATGAAACCTCTTACCTTTTCTATAAAGACAATTTACATCACAAGGTCACTCTCTGAGCACTTTCCAGAGAAAAGTAAAAGTTTACTGAGGGGGGGGAGGAGGGTATTTTTAAGTTACACGGCAAGTTCTCTATGCCATAGATCTTCAAAGTCATCACGATTCAACAACGTTGTTAAGATTCCCCTGCAACTCCCCGCTCCATGCCCAACGCTGTTAACTAAAGACACAAACACCACGACCCACCTCCTTTACTGCTGGGGCGAATACAGCCCGTTTAGCCAAACGGCCAACGGTTTCCTCCTCCCCACGACCTAAGACCAGCCCTCTCGGGGGAACAGGGGGAAACACCAGTAGAAAACCGACCGGGGAGAGCAGTTAGCTACCAGGCGAGAGGAAAAGGGCGTGTGTTCAACGCTGTTCCCACCCGAGGGGGCGGCTCCTCCGAACTCCTCCCCTAAACGTGGTTTAACTTCTCCGCACAGCCCCTCTCCTCCAGACCCTCGCTGGTCACGGCGGATTGCATGCGCGTCCCCTCCCCCAGCCAGCGCGGTCTGCTCTGCGCCCCCCCTTCCTTCTCCCCCCATCCTGGAAGGGGGTGCGGGGGGCTGCGACACAGGCCTGCTGGCGAACACCGCCCCTCGCCCGCCCGCTCCGCACGAAGTGGGTCACGGCGGATGGCAAAGATTCACTTTTCCCGTTATAAAATGTGGGACGCCGTACGCAGCCTCTCCCCAGGCCTCCTCCTTTGCACCCCCGCAACGGCGCAGCGAAACGCGCTGCCGCCCCCCTGCTCCCCCAGGAAGCCCAGGACGATGCACATCACCCTACGCCAGGCCAGCATGGAGGCGCGTTGCAAATAAAAAAATTAAATATAAAAAGTTGCAAGAAAAAAAAAAGGGGGGAGGGGAGAATACAGGAGCGAACGGCCCATGCTGCATCCGCGCGGCCTGCCTGCCCCCGCCGCCGCGCACACTCTCCTCCCCACGGCCCCGCCGCCGCCCTGAGCCCCGCCGCACGCCTGCCCTCCAGCGAGCCTGCACCGTCCTCCCCGCCCCTCCGCCCCGCGGCGGCTCGGCCGGGCCCGGCCCGCCTCGTTTCAGGCTGCCCCTGCCCCGGGCAGGGCCTGCGGCGAGGCCTGCTGCAGGGAGCGCGGGAGGGCCTACACCGCCAGCCCGCCGCCGGGGGCCGGGCCCGCGAGGAGGGAGGGAGGGAGGGAGGCAGCGCTGGCGCCGCGGGTGGGAGGAGAGGCGGGAGCGGGGCCTTCCGCGCTCCGCCAAGGACTCACCTGACAGGCCTGGACATTTTCCCCGGCGGTTCGGGCCCGGCCCGGGGGACGTCGCCCAGCGCTGAGGGGAAGGAGGAAAAAAAAAACGGTCGCCTGGTGCGGGCTCGGCGTCGCCCGTCCCCTCCCCGGAGCGAGCGGGAGCCCTGGGCCCAGCGCCTCAGGCCGCGCCTCCGGAGCCGCCTCTTCCCCCTCAGGCGCCTCCGCCGCCGGCCCGCGCCCCGCCGCGGGAGACGCCCGCTGCTCTGCGTGGGCCGCGCGGCCCCCCCCGCCCCCGGTCACCGCTCCGCCGCCGCCGCGGTCGCCGCTGCTTGCCGATCCCCCCCGCAAAATGGTCGCGTTCGCACCGCCGAGAGGATGCGAGCAGGGGGCGGTGCAGCCTACCCCGCTGGCACCACCTCCTCCCCCGCTCATTGGCTACTGCGGGCGGATCGCCGCGCCCCATTGGCTAGTTCGAACCATCACGGAGGGCAGACCCTGCCCACTCTCCCCGCGGGGAGGGGAGGGGGGCGAGGACGCCCCACACGCTCAAGCTGCTGTGAGCGACAGAGCGGGCCGCGGCGCTGCCGGCAGATTCGCCACCGGCTCCCGGCGCCCCCCCGCCGCCACCCCGCGCCGGCCCGCCCCGGCCCGCCCCACCGGCCCCACGCCGCCACCGCCGGTACCCGGCCCGGATTTTCCCCGCGGCGCACGGGGGCCGGCGGGGCGGCGGGGCCCAACCGGCAGATTCGCCGCGCGGGGCCTGGCGTGGTTTTGGAGGGAAAGCGCGGGGAAGCGGCGGCGCCGCCTCGCAGCGGCCCCGGGGGCGTCGAGGGTCCCGCGGCGCCGCCTCCGGGCCCGCCCGCCCGCGCCGCTCCCTTTGCGGTGCCCTCCCGCCGCTGCCCGGCCCCACCGGGCGACCCACGCGGGGCCCGCGAAGCCCCGTGGCCTCAGGGCCCGGCCCACGCAGCCCCACGGGTAGGGCCTACGGGGCCCTGCAGCCCCCCGGCTCCCCTCAGAGCCCCCCGGCGCCCCTCAGAGCGCCCCGATTCCCGTAAGAGCCCCCCGGTGCCCTGTGAGGTCTGTGCAGGGGCGGGAGCGGGGCCCGGCCGTGCCCTCGGGGCGCGCCGTGCTTATCACGGCTTAGGAAGGGAGGTTAGGGCCCGCGAGGGTGATCCCAGCGCCCTTCCTCTTGTGGCAGCCCCTTTGTCATGTAATCGTGCCGCCATTCAGGGCCAGACTTCAGAGGGGTCAGCCGGGGAGGAATACACAAAGGGGTAAAGCGTCAGGGCCAGCACAGCGGCTGTCACAGACCTGCCAGGAACGGGGACACCCGGAGTGGCTGACACCGAGTCCCTGACACACGGACGTCACGGAACTCCATGGCATTTGCTGCATCATCCACTCATACTCCCATACCTTGACCCAAACAGCAGCGCTGTGCCCTGAAGTGAGCCCCCATACCAGGCCAGATTATGCTGTGTGATGGGATTTATAATTAATCTACATACTTTCATATTTTTACAGCACATCGCTTTTTTTTTTTGTTACAGTGATCAGCCCTAGATTTGGTGTGAAACACTTTTCTTGTGAAGAAATGCAGACAATTAATTTCAGCAGGTATAGATTTAATTACCAGTACTGATTTCATTACCACCACCACTTTTCCCTATACTAGTCAGCAGATATAAAAAATATGCACAACTTATGCAAAGTCCAGGGAAGGTTTTGGGTTCTTCAGACTTCAAATTCCCTAGAAACCCAAAATTACTCATTTTGTTTAGAAAAGAAGCTGCTTTTGCCATGGAAAAGCAAAATGTATTCCACAGTCCATTAAAATGGCAGCTTCTGCAATAGCAAGTCACTTTTGCTTTGCACTTGAATCTTGAGGCTCATTCCTCAGTTTTATCAAAAACAGTACTTAAAATTATATGTTGTGTTATCCGAGAAGACTGGCTTGACATACACATATATGGTCAGCTTTTACCTAATTATAGGGGTACTTTGAGTTCATTTAATGCCTTGCTTGAACTTCATCTGTCTCCTTTGGAATTACCACCATTTTTCTGATCAGGTCAGATGTGCCCTGTCCTTCTTGCAAGTCAATACTCATGAAAATCAAGCTGATGAGGAAAGAAAGAGGGGCATTCAGAGCAACTGCCTGCCTGCACGGTCTGCCCCAAAACACACTGTGTGAATTAATGAGCCATAAGGAGGAAGGCGTATTAACAACCAACCACATCAAGGAATTCTTTTCTTTCTCCTCTTAGCTGGATATATTGGATTAAAAGCCACTATGACTGACTCACAGATGCGAAAGTTTTGCATGCTTACATCCTGCTTGGAGGTCAGTAAGACTGCAGTAATTGAGACAGCAAGATGTTTCCGTGCAAAGGATCTAACTTGTTTTGCTGGCAGCACAGGGCAGCTCACGCTGTACGCTCTACACATACCCTGTTATTGACAGCAAGACTCTTTCTAGTTTGAACTTGTGAACCCATTTGTTAGGGCTGTTAAGACAGGAAAACAACAACAACTACTACACAAGCAATGTCAGACTTTTATTTCAACCTTTTGCAATACTGCAATTGCAATTCGCAATTAGTTACTGATTGATATGGAGAAAACCTCCCAGCAGTTTCTTCTCTTTATACAAACATGATAATACTGCAACTTTACAGTAATCAGAACCCTCACTCTAAAATACTTCTGCATAACTGCAAGTGGTTTAAAAAAAAAGGCTAAGTTTTGATATTGTTGACTTATTTCTGGACTATAGCCTGTCCTTGTGATTTCAAATTCTATTGCAGTAAAAATTTTGAGCGATGTGGACCCATAGTGCGTTGTCATCAACACATAAAATGCACCGTTAAACTTCATGTGGTTTTGAGTCCCACGACCACAAATTAAAGTTATAGGAGGGAGAACATGTGGAAGAGTGAAACAGGTACAGTTGGCCCAGAGGCACACAGAGTACCCTGTCAAAGGAGGCACCGCAGAAGGGAAAATCAAGTGCCTTCATTTTTAAAACAGGTCATTCCTGACGAAGACACCAGTGACGCACTGTTCATCATAATAAAGATGAGGCTTTTCTGATTCATATTTGAAAGATTAAAGTTTTTATTGGTCTGCATGAATGAGACTTGACTTTGATTAAAATATTTCTTAGAAACTGCTTCACTCAAGTTGGCTTTTCCCTTTCAGTTGTTTTAAAAACGAGAATTATTTCAGCTAGCACAAGCTGGCCACAATCAATTCCACAGGCAACTGTCCTTTCCACACTGCCTATCCCAGCAAAGAGCATGGTTAGATGTGGCTTTTGAATTAGTTCATTTTACAGGACTGAATCAAGGAAGAGTTGGGGTTTTTCTTTTTGTTTTGCTTTTTTAAGCACCTTGTGTGCCACAGAGTGAGCTCTGAAAAAACACAGAGCTCACTCTGCACAGTAAAACCGTTTTCCTGTCTGGTTGAGTTTTTATACCGATCTCAAGCAACGACTGTTTCTGTTGTGCAGGCTTGTTTTGTGACACTTGTGTGCTGTGTCTATTAAGACGTTAACAAGCAGTAAGCAGCGTGGAAAAAAAAAAACCCCAAGGCATACACCGGTACCCGGAAACCACGGGGCAGAACAGAAATTATGTATAATAGAAGAAAACCTTCAAAGATCTTCCTTTGGCTTTTTGCTTGTTTCTGAGAGGCACTTATGAAAAAGAGGTCCAGGTTATGGGGTCCAGACACCAAAGAGGCACTGGTACATATCAAATTGACATGGAAAAGGTATAGAGGTGCTTTCCTGCAAGAGGTACGGCCCAGCAGCCAGGCCATCGAAACAGGGATTAGAAAATTTCTGTTCAGTGCCAAGCTCTTTCTGACTTGAGTAGTCTGTTGGTCCTGGGCAGAGATTTCCCCTGCGTGCCTCAGTTTCTCCATCTGTAAGGACAGCGCTAACACTTGACCTCTTTGCTGAAACGCTTTGAGGTGCATACACAGAAATCAATAAATAACACATGAATCTTAACGGTTTTGTGACAGATCCTTTAAAAAATGAGACCCTTCTCCCCATGTTCCATGAAGAACTTGAAATATTTATAGGATTAAAAAAAATTTTTTTTCTTTTTTTTTTTTAACACAGTATTTAGGAAGTAAAATTCAACAAGACAGTTCAATTTTGTGGCTAACCAGTTCCACAGTGAATCCAACGGCACAGAAAAGGCTATATTTAAGTGCCTGTAAAACCTAATTTGGCAATATTTGCACAACAGAATCCTAGCCCAGACGTTTTAGCTTTTAATTAAAACAGTGGAACACAGCACTAGTTCTAAATTTCTTAGCCCTTACTGTTTACTTATCAATCCTTTTCAACTCCAGAGAATGAAAACTCAGAATTTTTTGCACTTAGTGAAGGCAATCAGTTCCTGTTCTTACCACCTTCTCCCTCCATGGATTATATAAAGCAAGAACAGACAGAAGAAATACTTTGCCAAAGAAAAGCAGTCCTAATTCAGCAGGAATCAGGACAAACCAATTTATAGTCCTCTCAAATTAAACTACTGGAGAAGGGAAATAAGTTATTGAAGACCACTTGTTCAAACCCTAACCTAAAACACGGGCAAGACAGTTCTGTAACATCACGTGCTTATCTAAAACGCACACAACGCTTTGTAACTCCAGCCCTACAGACTGTGTTTCCTATTAACTCTCCCAAGACAACTATCTAGTGTGCTTTTACCAATTTTTGTTGTTGTTGTTGGCAAGAACCGTTCTCACCAAGGAGTACCTGGGGATACGCTGGGGAAAGCAGGCATCAAAAGGCGCGGGGTAGCGGTTCACTTCATTGCCTTTTGTCCTCCCAAGTCTTCTCCTTTGCTTCCCCCTTGCACCACTAAAACCAGCGGGTGGGCTTTCAGGGGGCTGCCTTGCCTGCACCATCCCTGCTACCAACTTCACTCATCGCTGCAGAATAATTGTGGGAAGGCAATTCATCAGCAATTGCAAAGCTATTTGAGATGGTAGGATACAGGGTGTTCTAAAAGTGAAAAGGACTCTTGTTCTGTCGTACAAAGGAGTTTACAACCTATTCCTCATTCAGCTCTCAGTGCCCTAATAAAGTGGCAGCAGAACAGAATACACAGGATTGTGCTGGACAGAGGGTGAGTGAGAGGGAACAAACAGAAGGCAACTGGGCAATTATTGACAAAAATCTGAGGTCTCTGCTGTTACGCACCGCAGTCGGTGCACACGTAGGGAAGGGCTCTGCTACACCATTTACCAAAATCACCCTGATAATTTTACAGGTCTGGTTACGTGGGACACCGTGCCAATCCGCATCTGGCTTCACATCTTAAGGACAGTTAGTGGCAACGATGAGATGTGTTGGTCTCTCCAGGACGCGTCAGCAGGGGTATATAGCTCCAGAGCATGAAGTAAAGAGTTTGCTGTAATCCCACACTGGGAATCCACAGGCACAGAGAGACCGCTTGAACTCTGCGTGCGTCCGATGAAGGTCACTGTAACGCTTTGGGCTGTTGCTTCTGTGTATGGTGGGTGCACGTGGTGGGGAATAAAAGGTGCAACAATATTTAAAATATACCTTCGACATCCTTCGCCCTGCCTGAGACAGGCCACCACACGTCAGAAGATGAAGTGCTCAAAATTAAAAAAAAAATTAATCCAAGCCATGTGCTTGAACACGGACCACGCTACATTACTGGCAGCAGAGCTTCCAGTTGCTACTACACCAGAAGGAAGAGGAATCCTTTTCTCATTCCTCTCTTCCTTCCACTCCCCACTCCAAGTCATTGCAGCAACGCTCTACTGAGTACGAATATGCACTAAACCGAAGACAGTTCACGATCATGTAAAAAAAAAAACCAAAAACCAGTGACAGCCAGTTTAGGAAAAAAATGAGATAATAATAAGAGGCCGTTGCTGCTAGACCCAAGGCTGATGCAGTCAGTGCATCTAACAGCAAGCCCAGCCTGGCGGGGTTGTCTCTTTTATGTTAATATAATCCCCACTCCCAGTAGCAGAGGAACTTCCATCACCAGTGGATGAGGACATCATCTTTTCAATCAGGACTCTAGAAGACAAACATATACGAGGTTGTTTTGTTGTTTTTTTTTTTAAACAAGCAGCATTGGGCCACACAGCTTTTCAGCAGTACAAAAAAAGAAATAGCAATTCATTCTAGAAGGACACAAAACTCCAGCACTGTAATGACTAAACAATCAGAGCTGCCTTTCCGGCACCATCCCTGCTACCAAACTCAGGTTAAGGAACCTCACAGCACTGACAACAGCATCACTGCTATTACTTGGCAGCATCAGAAGACTCTGCAGGGACCGGATAACTAACAACACCCACTGCAACCACCTCACCTTGAGTCCAGTTTAGGACTGGGACACAGCAACAGGCTTCCTAGATACCAACTGCCCAACCTCAAGATCAGGTGTGAATACCCAGTCTAATACCTTTCAGAAAAAGCCATATTCTCCATCAAAGGACTGGTGCATCACAAAAGAATTTCTAAGATCTTTGCACAACAAGTCCCATCCTCCTGGTAGACGCCAGCATATGAAAAAACATCCCTGCTATTGTTCAAAGAATTTGTTTCCAAAAGCATGTCAGAGCTTAACCAAGGAGAGAAAAACTTCTGACCTTTCAGGATTCAGTTTCCCTTGGGGAGATTTACTTGCATGTTATTGCTGCTATTTGTTACTTACTGACAGCATCTCCCCTCACCTCAAAGATGGCTACGTCTGACAGAGGGAATTAACTCTTAGTTAATTAATTAACAACCAGTCGTCGTGCCTACCTCATGGACTCGTTAATATTCTTGTTTTCCTTGACAGATGTCTCCACCCAACCAGAAAAGCCATTTTCTTTGCTGAACCGATCCACTTCTTCTCTTGTCACTGCCCATGGGGAAAGGTCGCACTACAAAGCAAGAATCAGTCATTTTAAGTTTCGCCTTTTAATTTTTAAGCTGGGAGGGGAATTCTCCCCCTCAGCCGTTCACTGCCTGTGCGCAGGCAGGCAGCAGGTAGGCTCAGCCCTTCACATCTCCCAGATCGCAGCTGATAGAGAGTTCTTAGGGCAAGGTTCTTAATGGGATGTTGCAAGCAGCATTATATTTATCTCATCTGAGATACTGACACACCTCAGCTGAGCACGCATGGAATGGAGGTTCATCCAGCACAGGACAAGGAAGCATTGTCACTCATCCAAAATTTGCCTGGCCTCAGCAGCGAGGAACCGTTGGCGGTGTGGTGCCACTGAGGCAGCCACGCTGCTGCCAACGGGACGTACGAAGAGGCAGTGAGAAAACCTGTCCCCTAACAGCTCGTTAGCTGCAGTGTGTACAGTCACACAGATTCCCCTAATGCAGGCAAAAATGTTACCTGAAAACAGCTATCAGGGGAAAGCATTGTTTGGGAAGAAGAGGAGAAGAAAAGCCACTCTCCTGCCCACCCATCACGTTTTTGAGTCATCTCCAGTTTTAGGCTCTCTCAAACGAGGCAAGTCTCGAACTGAACCTGGAAAGGGCTGCCGAGCCAACGCTGGCACATGAAGAACATAAAGGTAGTTTTTAAATGAAAGAAAAATAAATCGTTACAAGACAGCAACCAATCTACACGGTGAAACTTGACACTACATCCAAACGAAAACTAGACATCCCTCTGGCAGCTCTGAACAGAAACTTTACCTGCAGCATCATACACGACCTTCCCAGGCTACCGCCAGTTAAAGACCAAAAAAGGGAAAAAAAAAAAGCCTTATAACCCAGGAGCTTCAGAGCTCGAGCTCCAACAGCACAGCACCAGGCACTGCATCCTCGGACAGAGCAGCTGGTAACACCTTAGTGCCATCCAGGTATTAAGTCCTAGTTAAGGAGGAGAATCCTTGCTAGAGAAAGAGAATTCAAGAAGAGTTAAGGAAAGGACTAAAAAGACCCCAGGCTATGGGACAGCCCTGGGCGAGGCGTGGTGCCAAAGGGGTCTCCTTCCATTTTCACACACACAAGCACACAGAGCATCTCGAGCCGCTCACTTTGTTCGCCAGCAGCAGGCAAGGCACGGGGCTCCCATCCGGCAGCAGGAGCTTGCTGTCCAGATCCTGCTTCCACTTCTGGCTGTTGCTGAACGTGCTGACGTTGGTGACATCAAACATGATGATGCAGGCTGATGCCTCCCTGTAGTACAGCCGGGTCATGGATGTGAAGCGTTCCTGCCCTTCAGGAGCAAAAGGAAAAAAAAAAATCCCCCCCTCAGAGTTACCATTTTTAGATTTGTTCATGCAAATAACAGGTTTATCATGGTACATTATTTTCTCAGCTGACACTAACAATCTCCACTTAAATACAGGCACGGAGATGCGTCCTGCCTGGGGCATCTCAGCAATGCAGCGACAGAACTGGAACAAACTGGGCAGCTCTTAACCCTGACCCAGACACTCAGATGTCCCAGAAATACTTGCATTGCTCCTGGTGTAGCAACTTAAATTTAGTGTCCCTGGCCACTGTGGGCTCCTGTGCAGCCCCGTAGCTGGTCAGCAGGCTCTTTGCTCTGAAGCCATCAAGAACTGAGCACTTTGAGTTACCCCAAACCATCTGACCATCTCTGCACCCCTCTGAGGAGGACGGCAACGCAGCAGGGACTATGGGTGCGCGCATCCCCTTCTGCCCGGGGCACGAGGAGAGCACCATGACCAGCGTGGCCCCTCTGCTTTCCAAATCTTAAATGCCTTTTCGGGGCTGAAACTGAAATCAGTTTCTTGCTGCAATCCTCTTGCTGCAAACTTCTCCTTCCTGTTTTCTCTTTAAGGATTCCAGACGCACGAGTCTGAGCACTGGAACCAGAAGAAACCACAACCCTGTTTTCCTCACCCCTCTAGATCCAGAGGTGCCATTTTAGAGACGCTACCGCACCGGCCTGTCCTCGGTCTTCTGCTGCTGTGGAGAGTCAGGAACCGTGTTTGTCTGTGCCTCTGGGGAGCGGGAGCTCCTCGCTCCGCTTCATCCCATGTAACGCTGTCCTCCGGAGCGTGCCCCGCTCCCGACCCAGCCCCACCACCTCCGGGGCACCCAACGGTCCCCTCTTGCCACGACTCCTCCCCAGGGATCGCCAGCTCTGCTCGCACAGGTCACCGAGCAGCCACATCGCCCTCCTGATCCCAGCAGCCAAAGCAGCGCGAGGTCAGTGGAGCTGCTCCACGCTTGGACACAAGGATCATGCCAGAAATCAGGATTTTAGCAAAAGACTCGGAGCTGAGAAATTACATATCCAGCTACAAATGAGCCTGTTTCCCCATTCACTCTGCTCTGGCTTTGAAACTGAAAAGAAAGGCTCGACAGGATTTATCATCTGTGCTGCTGTGTTCTTTGCAGATGGGCTTTTGATTAAATATTTAAATTACTACTGCAAACTAGGGAAAGCACTGGAAACCAGAGCAGTCCTGCCCCTTGAATTGACAGGCTTGGAGGATTTATTTTTGTAGCAGACTGCTATTGAAAGGAAAAAAAAAAAAAGGGCAAAGCCACTGAGAGCTTTCCATTCTGCTCCTGAGCAGCTTTGGGTGAACATACCTGCAATGTCCCAGAGCTGAAGTCGTACTGTCTCTGACTCCGACCACTGGACCACCTTCAGAGCAAAATCCACTAGAGAATCCCCAAAAAAGAAAGGAAACCTCATTAGGGGCAGTCTGTACCATGCAGCTTGATCCTTCACAGTCTCCCACCGTTTCCCAGCACAGGCCAACCCAGCAACCGCTTTCACAGCCACGGCAGTTCGTACTGGGCCATCACCCACACCAGCACAGGCCAGACAGGGAGCAGGAGGAGCTGTGAGTGCCATCCCCTCTCCTCCATCGCAGAAAGCTGCAAAATAAGTGTTAAATCCAGAGGGCTCCACGCACCACCCACTGCACACCCTGCAGAGAGGGTGGCCCCACCACACTAATGCCTTCAGATAAGCAGGAGCCAAGCGTGTTGTCAGCATCCCCGGGATGCTACGCTGGGCTTGTCCCTTCCTGAACTTCAGATTAAATAACACAACGAACAGAGCAGCGTTCCTCCCCATCCTGCAAAGCCCAGCCTGGCAGGCCTGCTCTCCAAGCCCTCGTACGTGGCAGCAGCTCTGCTGGGAAGGAGGAGAGCAAGGAGGAATTTTTCCAGCAAACGCAGCACTGGGCGGACCCAGGGGCTGCAAAACACAGCAAGTACCGAGGGGCGGTTGTTCCTTGTACAAATTCTTGCTTCCCTGTCTGCAGGGAGGGAGAGGAGCGAGTCTCCCATCACAGCCTACGAGCAAGGGCAGCTTAATCGTGATAAACACAATATTTACACAGGCACTGTTCTGGTTTTGTGGGGATAAAATGTGTAGAATCACTTTTCTGTTACATTTTGTTTCAGTTTGTGGCCAGCCACGGTGATGAAGGCCATCACAAGTAGAGTGTTCTGTAATAACGTCAGGGTCACTATAAACGGGAAAGCTGCTGGGGATGGGGAGGGTTTGCTCTGCTCTCTTCTCCTCAACGCTTGCGATCCCTGGAGGGACTTGCCACCACTCTATGAGCTAGGTATAATTTTGCATCTTTTCTATTGCCATTGATATCGGTTTCCTTATTAAATCTGTTTCAATTTCAACCCACGAGTCTCCCTCCTTTTCCCAGTTCCCTCTCTCAGCTGGGGAGGGGTCCTGGGTGACAGAACTGGTTATTGTTTAGCCCCGGGTGCGGCTGAACGCAGACACCGAGGCCCCACCGTGCTGTGCCACAACCCGCAGCCCCGGCGCCGCGCCCGGTGCTCGGCTCCCCCCGGTAGCGAGGGCCGGCGCCCGCACCCCGCGGCCCCGCTCACCTCCCACCGTGGACTTGTAGTGCCGGTTGAAGCTGTCGTTGGCGTAGCGCTGCACCAGCGACGTCTTCCCCACCGTGGCGTCCCCCACCACCAGCACCTTAAACATGCGATCGCGCTGCCCCATCCCGGCCCCGGCCCCGGCCCCGCCGCGGTCATGTGAGGGTCAGGTGGAGGCAGCGGCGGAACCGCTGCCCGCAGCGGGGCTGCCGGGACCTGTAGTCCGCACCGCCGGGACCTGCCCCCGCCTGCCCGTGCCCTGCCCTCCGCACCCCCGGGCTCTGCCCCCGCACCCCGGGCACCCCTGGGCCCTGCCCTCTGCACCCCCAGCCCCGTGCACCCCTGCACCCCCAGCCCCTTTGCAACCAGCAGACAAATAAAAAGAATCCACAACACACACACACGCATATATCCCTTTCACAGAGATGCTACAGCACTGTTGGGATTCCTTCAAGGTCTTAAATTAATGCCAAAATGTTCCTCTCTGTCACCCATGTTCAGTAGCTTCCCCCCTCGCTCTTTCCCCCAACCAGAAAAGGAAAACACAACCCTTGCACACCCCCAGACCAAGCTGCCAAATGACCTACCCTGTGCCTAAGCACCCTGACACTTACCGGGTGTGGGAAATGACCTGCAACGTGGGGTAGCACAGCCAGGGGCCAGAGGAGAAGTTGGAGCCAGCGAGGCCGTGGTGGCTGCTCCCCAGCCCCTGGAGCTGCTGGGGCTTTGTTTTAGGACTCTCCAAGAAGATCCTCCTTTGGGCGAGCAGCCAGGAGGAACAGACCTACAGTAAAACCGTCCACAATAGCAAACCCCACAGCTGGGGAGGACGGGAGTCCAAGGACCACTAATTCCTGCAAATTCAGGGGCCTCGTGTACCCCCAAAAATGGGCAGAACCCCCTTGTCCCACATACCTTAATCAACAGGCGCTCGCAGAGCCAGGGCACGGCTTCTGCACACAGCGAGGGCCGAGAACAAACCCGCCAGGGTCCTGCTGGGAGCCCCCAGGGATCCAACCAAGGGCCTGGCCGAAGGCAGCCTGGTGATCTGTCATCGATACTCATCACAGTTTGCTTCGTGCACAGCAATTTATTTTCTTAATTCTCATTCCCTGGTATCTCGAAAGGGTTTCAGTGTAAGCTAAAATAAGCTGCAAAATGCGAGAGACCTTTAACCAAGCAGAGAGGCGTATGAAGGAGAGACACCACAGTCCACATAAATAAATGTCATCTTTATTTAACCAAATATAATTTATCAGTTAAGTTGACATCTGTCAATTCAGTTATAGGAGCTATAAATAATTAAGACAGTCTTTTTCCTTTAATAAAAAGAGTAAACCAGTTTTTTTTCATTTGCAGTCAGCTGTAGAGTAGGCATGCATTTGAGTGCAACTGGTGGGAAAAGTTTTTGACCATCACTATTCTTCAGTTTTAAATTAGACTCTTCCCTGACCTGTTCCCCGCACACACCTTAGACCTTACAGACCTCATATAAACGTACAGACACCACCAGCCCAGCAGCGTGACAGCTCCCGGTCACCTCCGGGTCTCTTCATTTTACAGGAGACCACGAATGGGAGATTCTTCCCCTGGAGGATCTTTTCTTAGGGAACTAAATAGTGATGTGACACCTAAAAGACCAGGAGAGTTTCTCATATACATATATATATATATATAAAAAAAAGCTTAAGTGTTAATGGAAGGAAGTCTCATATCTATTTCTCAACATCAGGCAGAGAAATGAGGTGAGCAGCAGAGAATACTCCAGAAGTCCCTGGGCTGAGGCATCGGTACAGCAGGGTGTGAGGGCTGGTTTGCTGTGGGGTTTTTTTCTGAACAGAGCTTTGGCCAAACAAGATCTGTGAGAAGTCACATCACTAGGGTGGAGAGGACAAGGTTCAGAGCTCCTGCCACAAAGGACACGTTGCAAGGATGGGGAAGGGGAAAGCAAGCCTGACGGTACACTAGCAAGGTAGAAAGGGGAAAGTCATCTCCAAAATCTATCCCCTGCTCTTCTGAGGGTCTGGTTGGCTTCTTCCCAGCTGCAAAGGGCCCATGAGCAGCACTCAGCAACTGAAGGAAAGTCTTAACACACAAAATAGGATCTGTTTTTCCATCCACCCCTCCAGAAAAGTCAACTGAACTGAGCAGGCTGCCATGAAAACAGCGCTGTGCCCACCCCAGGATGAAGGAGAGGCCTGCACCCAGCGCCCAGGGCTCCAGCAGACGGGAGGAGGGCGGATGGGGAGAGCCCACGACCTCCTCAGACACAGCACAGAGCGTATCCCTTTGCACGCAGCAGCAGCTGAACTCAGCTCACAGCGAGAGGCAGAACAAGGAGCCTGCAGTTTGAGATGCTGCTGGATGGTTGGCAAAAGGGAGCCTAAATCTGTCAGCAGAGACCAGCCTGCTCACAGCTCTGCAGTCCTCAAACACTCACTTTCCTTGTGGGCACACAGGAATGGGTGTTCCAGACCCTTCCTCGTCATCTTCGCTAATCCCTCTACCAGAGGCTCGCGTGCTTTGGGTGCTAGGAGGGGATCCGGAGAGCGAACACGAGGGAGGAGGGCGACAGAGGCAGAGAAGACAGGAGATACCCCATGCCCTGATCCATGAGGTTGCACTTTGCTAGAAGGTGCCTGTTCAGTAAAATAAATCTGAACCTCACCTCCAGTATTTAAAACGCTTATGAAGCGAAAAAAGCAGCCCTTCACCTCTAGTGAGTGGGACAGGGTGGGCTCCCTGCGTGATCTGACTGATCAGTATCTTCACTGTAACCTTAGTTCAGACATAATTACTATGAAATTGCACTTGGTGATTGTCTCGTTACACATTTTTTGTCCTTCCTAAAACTAGATCTATTTTCTGTACAAACTTGGCTTGAAATATAAACCACATAAAATTCCCATTGAAAATAATGAGAATCCAGTATCAAAGATGAAGTCTCAAGAGAGACAGGGTGGGGGGGAGGAGGCAAAGGAGAGCAAGGGTGAAGGAAGGGAAACAAACAACAAAATGAAAGGAGGAGGAGAGCTAGTCTCCCACATCGGAGTCCCGGTCACCAATGAGCCAGAGGACATGAAAGCTGAGAGCGAGGAGACCTGTTCCAATCAGGTCCCCCAGGGCTGTCAAGTATGGGATGGAGAAGTTGTCAGGATCGAGGTCCCTGCCCCACATCCAGTGCACCATCCAGTCAGCAATGTACAGAAGAATGAGAACCTGGGAGGCAGGAAGAAAAGAGCCACATCAGCCACAAGTCCTGACCTCTGTGACCAACGCACACGAGGTAAACACTTCTGCTATCAGAAGGACTTAAAAGAGACAAAAGACAAATTCAAAACTTGCCAAGAATGGCAGGAAGGAAAAATTGTGTGTACAGGTTTCAACAAAGAAGGATTTAATCCGTTTGATACCAGCTCATTTGACAAATACAGTGTATTTGGCACACTCCTCCCCAGCACATAAATCTTTTACCTGGGGATAGGGAATATCGCTGTGCCTTCAGCAGTGTACCTACGACTTGACTGACTGAACAGGTCCCCGTGCAGATGACGTGGCAGCGTCCCCTCATTCCAGCCGGAGGGGTTACAGCCCTCGGGAGGGCTCCAGCTTACCTGGAGAAGCGCAGCTGTCATGTAGAAGACTATGAAAATCAGGGTGAGCGTAGTGTGTCCACCTTGCATGGAGCTGATGGTGTACAGGAACACCAAGTGTCCAGGCACCACCAGCAGAAAGAGCACACGAGCAGAGCGGGAATTCACATCTGTGAGGAAATAAAGATGGAATTCAGGCTTAAGATAGGCTTGAACACAGAGGAGCTCTGCAGCCTCCCTGGGCTCCAGCGGACAAGGCAGCACAAGCATGGCCAAATCAGAAGCAGGGACCAGCACACTGGACCCTCGTCCCTGCACTGCAGGTTTAGGCTGGAAGGCAGCGCCCTGAACGATGACCCAACTGTCAGGATGCCCAAAGACTCTCTACACCACACTTGGTAGGAGAGTTTAATTCTGTCCTCGGAGCAAAAGCTGTTCTCATACCTCAGCTGCCCAAAGGCCTCATGTCCCACCTCCGACAGTGCTCAGTACAGAGCTGTCAAGAATTTACCATAAACACTGAATTTCCTCGGAGCTCTGCCTGTACCTTGTCTGGTGACATTTCCCAACAGATCACCACCACACTGGAGACCTCTCGCCCCTCCTTGCTCTTCAGGGACAGCCTTGGCCCAGAAGGCCAGGACCCAGGCTGCAGGCTATCAAGCCTCTCTAGGAAGTTTGGAGAGTAATAATCTGTGCAGCACCAAAACAGAGTCTGGGCTGTGCTCTGCCACTCCACAGAGCTGTTAGGAAGCCTTTGTAAGTGAAAACTTTCTGTAACTGCAGCTCTATAAACCCAGCAGAGATGCAACGCTCGAGCAGCCTTGAGGCAGGTTTCAGTATCCTGGACACATGTGGAAAAGATTTAGAGGGTGGAGGATTTACAGTATGAGACAGTCGGGGCATGGGACTTCTGCACCGTGTTTTCCTCACCCAGCAGAGCTACGTTCTCTTGCACAGCAGTTTTGCTAAAGGTCTGACCATCTCTAGAGGGCAGGGCAGGGCAGGAGAGCAGCCACATCCCTGAGCTGACAGCTGCTCCGAGCAGACCTCAGCCAGCATTTCATGTGACAACGCTCCAGTGACTGTCACAGACAAGTTCAGCCAGCACCGCAGCGACTGCTGCTGGCAGGACTCAATATATTTCAACACCCGACGTGGATACCTGAGCTGAAGAACGTGCTGCAAGGGCTGGGGCACTTGCGAGGGGCTGTTTCGGAGCTCTCTCCAGGCATCCCACTCATGTGCAGGTAAGTGGAGATGCGGCTAGCCTGCACTGCCACCAGGTTGCCACCCACACCTGCAGATAAGGAGAGAGCATGAAGATGATGTCTCAAACACTTTTAAAGAGCTATTTTCAACAGCCAGCAGACCTGGAATTGCCAGGTGCTGGAATCATGTAGGACAGTCTAGTTTTGACCCGAATTCCACTTTTGCAGGGTGTAAAGAGCTGAGACAAAGCACACTGTCCTGTGGCTTCTCCTTAGTAAAATCGACGGGATTCTATTACTGCAGCTTTGATTAGAAGAAATACACGAAACAAAATAAGGACGAGTCAGCCACCAAAAGAGACCCAGGAAGTTTACAACTATTATTTTGTGCACGAGGCATAATGAAACTGTGAAACCCACCAGCACAAGATGCACTGGCTGAGAATTAACTCTGTTTATTGCAAAAAGTGATAACCAAAGGAGTTTGCCTGGTTCATCAGGTGGAAAGGTGGCCAAAGCTTTATACCAGAATCAATTAGATTTCCTGATTCTGAGCTGCAAATCCAAATCTTTATGTCACCAGGTGCCACAAGGCACCTATCTTGGAAGATGGGGATCTTCCACCAGCCAGGAGGAATCAGGAAATGAAGACAGATTTTCTTGGGCCCCTGGAAGTTGTGTCTTTTAGGCAAAAGCCTCCCAGGGCAGTGACCCTCTGGTGATAGGCTGGCACCAGAGGGAGCCACGCTGCAGTAAAGCCTGGGTCTAACCACCATGTCTCACCCACAATCAAAAGGGAATTAATCTCCTTAATCTGCCTGAAATAAGGCACACGGGACAATTGCACTGTCTGCCAAGAGCCTCCAGGGGCTGCAACACCAGAGTGGGAAGGAACTCACCATTAATAACCGGTGTGAAGACAGCCATGCCAGCAAAGTTTGGATCTGAGACCGTTCTGTCCAAAATTAAACCCCCAACACTGCAGAGGGAAGATTGAAGAGGTCAGTGCTGGAAGCTCATTAGGAAATACTCACTCAAAGCACTGAGGCTTCTCTCTGCTGCAGTGTGTGCACCCAAGGGTGATATATACACCTATTAACATGCACCTATGGCTGCAGTTGTTGCATGTGATTTTAAGCTTCAATATTTGATAAGAGAAGACAGTTTTAGCAGGATCTTTTCTCATTGCTTCCAACAAACATCAGACCAAATCCCCTAACCTACAGTTTACTGCAATGCAACAATCAAAAGCAGTCCTGCCCTTCAGAGGGCAGAGAGGGCTCTTGTGGGGAGGGCTGCTAAACGGGATCTGTGTTTACTCCGTGGCCATGCCAGGGTCTCCCTGTGCAGCAGCTGGGACGTTGCTAAGGCCCTGGATCCCAGCAGTCAGGTGCTTAATTGCTCCTGTGTCTTGGGACCTAGAACCCCACGTCTTTGTCTTGAAAACAAAAAATAATCTCCTGACAGGCCGGACTGTGGAAGCAGAAGAGGTTTGGTTCCCTCTTGTTCCAGAATCTACCAAGGGCAAGAGGCTGGAAGGGCCGGGGGAAAGGGTGCATTGTCTGTGTTTGGGGGAGAGGAACTGCTCTGTGCCCTCCTACCTGCTAATGGCCATTGCGATAATGACTGGCTCCCAGCCCGAGTACAGCACCTCCCGCGTCGCTGCGTTCTTCTTGGCAATGATGATCCAGATGGGCAGCAGAGCGATGAAGAAGGCGCATACCAAAGGGTTCACGTAGGCTTTGCTCTCTGAGGGGGAAATAAGCAGAGACAACAGATCAAGGACACATCCCAGTGAGGTGGGGTGCTGCTTCAGCTGAGCTCAAGCTTGCACACAGACCGCTGTCACCCCTGGAGTCAGAAACTCCAGGAGGAGAAACTCTTACTCCCTGGAGTCAGTAAGGGCAGACAAACTAAGGCTGAGCAAGCCTCAACTCTGCAGGACACCGTATTTCCTTCTCCTGGTGTACTCTCCGAGGCTTTATCAACAGATCCAAGTGAGATATCTTCAATTTCAACTGCTCAATCCCACTTCCCACTCCTCGATAAGACCTCGCAGTGCAGCTTCACCTCTGGCTGAACCTGGCTGAGTCACATCCCCTGCACCCCAGCCGCCGGGAAGGAAGGTGGAGGCGAGGGAGGAGGAAGTCTAGAGTCTACAGCTGCAGCTCTGCCCTGAGGACCCCCAGCTGGTGCTGACAGTACAAAAGATGAAATCCAAAGCTGCCTTCTCCCACTGCTTGAGCCACAATCAAGGCCCTGGCACTTGGAAGGAGACGATCTCTCCCTTACCACTTTACCTGGTAAGAAGGAAGCATGCAGATCACTGCCAAGATTGTGTGCAGCTATAAGGCAGTAAGAAGGTCCATTTCCTCCCCTTATCAGTCCTGACTAAGTCTCACTAACTGAGGTGGCTTCCAGGCCAGGCATCCTATACAGCCCGAGAACAGGAAGGGTAAAAGAAGAGGGTGAAATGAGAGGGAGACACGGCAGCACATGGAAGGACCAGGGAGAGACAAAGGCCTTTTGTTGCTCCTCACCCAGCTCTTTGTACAAGCCCCAGCTGATTCCTGAAAGCAGAGCCAGGGTGATGAGATCCCCCAGGCTGGCAGCAATTGGGGTGGCGACGTTATCAGGATTGATCCCCATCTTCCTGGATCCAATGATGACCCCGATCATAATCATGCCTACAGCCGAAAAGAGGAGGAAAACAGGATGAGGCCAAGGAGAGCTCATCGTTTTCGGAAGAGCTGCACAGAGGGTGTGCAGGGTCTGTCTCTCACCCAGAACAAGGGAAGCAATGAAGGCAGTAGCCACACTGCTGGCACAAAGCAGGACAGCATGGTCAATGCTGAAGTGCCCATCTGGGATCCATCCGAATATCACTGCTGCGATCGAGGCCAGGAAGCCAACCACAGTAGCCTGAACCTGAAAATAAAAACTAGTCAGTCACCAAGAGGACTGGAGAGCAAAATGATCCCAGGGTGAGAGAAGAGGGGAACACCACCCAGGGTACCACCATTTCAGGTGCATTAGGATCTAGCAGGGAAACATCAAGTCTCAAACTGTTAAGGCAAGCTGGCTGTGGGACAAGAAGCTGCCACTACCAAAACCCAGGCATTTAAACCTGACGCTTGTCACAGTTGGCTCACACCAACTACCAATATTCCCACTTCCTTCTCCTTTCTCATTTTCTTACCTGTATCAGAGCCATGTTCCCTGTTATCATCCTCCAGAGCTCTTTGGGTGTATCCATTTGGCCAATATTAGCCTGCAAGAGGACATCGCAACAGCATTAAAGACCTCAGTAAAGACTGACAGCATTTTGCATTTGCTACCAGACAAATTCCTGCCTTCCAGCTATGCAAGTTTGTGCCGGGAGCAGGAGAGAATAATGACCTCAAAACCTCAGCTCTTAAGGGAGAACAATTCAGTAGAAAAGGTGTGCAGTAACACCCCAGCCTGGGACATGCTGCTCTGGGACAGTCACTTGGGCTGTACACCCTGGGTAACTACTGCGCCTCTCCCAACAGTTACTCTGGCTTTGTACTCCACAACACCAAAGCTGCTCCCGTTTGCAGCTGCAGCACCTTCTCCTCCCCAGCTGCAGGAATGGGCTGACACTCTCCCACGGGGCAGGAGTGGAGCCAGCCCCACTACAGAGGGGGTTTTGAAGGGAGTGTAAAGGGGAATCGACGTCAATAGAACGTCTGATGAAAACCTTGCAATAGCAACAAGATATACTTTGTCCCCATGCAGTCACGCACTGCTGCTTATTTACTCATTGAATTCACTCCACTGGTGATCAAGCCAAGCCTGGCTCAGGCCCAGCTGGGTCACGCTGCCCCTCAGGTCAGCCAGCCAGGGGGAAACAGGGGTGCACGGACTCTCAGGTCAGCTCTCCGTGTGCCCCAGCTCCGATACAGTCCAAGGCCAGGGTAGGGTCACGTGGGCAGAGGAAGCTGGCAGAAAGAACTCCTGTTTCAGTTAAAGCTGAGTAAACAAGGCTAATGCCACGTGGAGACCTACTGAGGAGCGGGAAGCAGCCATGGCACACGGGTCATCTGGCACCGCTACAGCCGCAGGAGATGCTAATCAGACTAACCAGAAGAGACGGAAAGTTGCTTTAATTCCCTGACGTACGATCCAAAATAACCCAGCAGAACCACTGCAGGTTGCTGGTTACAGCAGAGCAGGAGGGTTCTGCCTTTCCCTACTCCTTCTAGGAAAGAAAGGACAGGCAGAGGGTACAAGCTTATAGGCAATCTTGTACCATCAGAAGCTGACGAACACGGAGAGGAAACAAGTTTGTGTCAAGGTTTAAAGCTGGGCTGGCTATTAAATGCATGACAGATGCCCTCTATTAACCTTTTCCTTACCCAGAAGGGGGAATGAAAAGAGAAAAGGGAGAGAGGCTTATGGGTTGGAAAATTAAAACAGCTTTAATAAAACAGTATCAATGAAAAAAGTATACTAATATTAATGGAAATAATTAGATGTATGAGCGCATCCAGCACAGGAATTTGAGCTCCATATGAAGCTTGACCTTCAAATTCCAGCCACATGGCAATTAGGTTGGGATTAATGTGACCTAGCTGTACTCACTGGCAACAGGATTTTAATCTTTTAACTAATGGGAGAGTTTTGCTTCTTAATTCTGGAAGGGATTTCTGAGGTGCCTTAATGCAGCACTAATTAGAAACCCAGAGCCTGAGAAACCACTCCAGGCTGCTTTCCTGCGGAGAGAGCACGAGACCCGCTCCGTGAAGCCCTGCTCGGAAGGGAGCTCCCTCCGCACGCCTGCACGTGGGTCCCCCAAGCTGAGGGGAGAACAGGGCAAGGGAAAAAAGGAAAGCCCGAGCGATTCTCCTATCCCACCACGCAGAGATACAAGGAGGCAGAGTGCAAGGCTAAGGGGTTCATGTAGAGGCAGCACAGCCTTCCTTCCTGCCAGGGCAAAGGAAAGCAGAGGACAAAGGCTGGGTCTGGGCCCGTGAGGCTAACACCACCCCACAGCTGTCAGCCCAGGGCAGGAGGCACCAGGAGACCAAGGCGGTGGCAAGGGCAGCAGCCGCTCGGGTGCTCTCTGTGCCAGTTTCCTCGTGACCCTGCTGCAGCCACCAGAGCAGAGAGGGGGAAGTTTTGCATTCCTGGGGCTTTCTGCACAGTCTCGTTTCTCTGCCAAGCCCCAGCGTTGCTCCATGCCAGCCCCATAAGGGAAGAGGACGGAGAAAACGGAGGCCGCAGAAGTCCTGCCTGTGTCCCAGGAGAGCCAAGCGCTCACCCCAATAAGCCCATGCTCAGAACATGCAGGAGGGAGAACAGCCTGTGTCCAGGACAGCAAGGATCCTGTCATGATCCAAACAATAGGGAGTGAATAAAACAAAGGGGTTTGTTTCCCAGAACGAAGGGGCAAACAAAGCTCAGCCTGCGACACGAGCTGCAGCGCTCGGCCTCTGCCCCCACGAGCCCTGGCACCAGGGCACAGCTGGGCCAGGGGCAGTGCAAAGCCTCCCAGCCTCCCCAGAGAGGGGACCAGCCCCGAGGCGAAGCAGCCACAGCCCAGCTTGGGCCAGTCACTTGCTGTCATGCTCAAACAGAAGATGCTTTGCAGAAGGAAGGAGTATTATTGACCCTGTCAGGAGAGAAGTCAGTCTCTCTCCAGCGCTGCTCAGCTACAGAGACAGACTGCTGTGTTGTAGAAATGTTTAAACACAAAGCAATTCATTTACAGCTGGACTAACGCAATATTCTGAGGAGTTAACAGAGCCTGCCCCCATCTCTCACAGGGAGCTCACTGTTTCAGAGGAATCGGACCGAATTCAAGCACGAGAAATGCCCAGCCATGCCTCTCCATCACTTCTCAATCCACCTGCTAGCTCCCACTGCAGGGTCCCCTCCGCTTTAGCCTTTGCTGTACAGTTCTCTCCAGGTTCTCTCATCTCCCAGCCCTTCTGCACCTGGCTGGGTTTAGCCTGCTCTGATGACGTGCCTGCCCCCAGCTTCCTCACGAAGAAAACTGGCTCCAAGCACTCCAGGCATTACACTGCCGACGCCAGCTCACGCACTGTGCCTCCATGACGAGCAAGTGAACTGTCAGCAAAGCTTAAGGACAATTAAGCCTTCAAATCTGATTAGTCCAGTGGGACGAAGACACCTTTTCAGCACGCTGAACTCCAGGCTCTGGTTTCTGTGGTCACTGACTGAGAGATTTTTGTCCGCCCAGCCACCATGCACGCAAGTGCCTTCCCCCCCCTTCCCCCCCCAGGTATCCCGCTCCTTCTCTTGACTCCCTGGATACTCACAGCTGTTGACAGGCGAGATGCCAGAGTCATCTCCAGGTTCCCCTTCAGGCCCAGCAATGCAGGTACTAAGATAAACACCTCAGTCACGTATTTGAAGACGTCCCAATGCTGCAAAATTAAAACAAAAAAAGACCATTAAAAATAATCACGGCTGTTAGAAACCTTTGCTTTGGACTGAGTGTCACTTACTCATCCGCCTTCGCACCCCGGCACTGCCTGCGCGTGGCCCTGAGCAGACAACCCCGTTCCCCTCCTGGTGCCACCCTTGGAATTTTGCAGCGATTTGACTGTTTTTGACCTCCGTGTAGTAGTGACCACATGTTCCTGCTGCGCTTAAAAACCGGATCTCAGCCTGCAACTTTCAGTTAAAAATCCCCCAAAGATTAACCACTGGCAAAATGTTTACGCATACAGAGGCCAAAAGAGGGAAAGATGAAGAGACTTTGCCCAATACTTGCAGTTTTTGGCAGAATCGAGCACTGAAGTTTGGTCAGTCTCTGCTGAGGCCATTCCCTACATGTGTACCTTACAGATACGTTTTAGAGCAAGGCACTGCTGCTCCCTGATCCTGCCAGCTCCAAAAGCAGCCCACCGCGGTCTCCGTTCCCTCCTCCTCACCAACGAGATATATGTCCTCACCTGGCACCTCCATTACTCAAGTATTTACTAACCACTCTGGCTCTACAGTCAAGTCAGCTCCCTTGGGCACGAGGCAGAAGAGGCAGCCGTGGTTATTTAGGAAAAAACGAAGAGTAATTGCAGGGTAAGCAGTCTTAAAGGAGAGCAGCTGGCTTCCTTGGAAACACAAAACCACCCCCAAAAAAACCTCACAACCGCATTTAAAAAAACCCTGCAAGCTACACAAACCTCATTGCCTGATTCTTCATTTTCATGAATGTTTTGCAAGAAGGCCCTACGTCCAAAATAGCTCCCACTCCCCACCCTGCCTGACCGCCACACTCCTCAAAGGACACCGAGCACAGCTGAACCGCGCTCTCAGCAGCTGGCTGCTGTGCTGAACACGGTACCAGCCACGGCCCTCGCAGCTTTCTCCCTGCCAACGGTCCCTGCACGGGGCTCCTGCCCTCGCAGCGCTCCCCTTGGCAGCGCCAGCCCATCAGGTTAACGAGCCAACAGCACAAGGAACGCTATCGGCCAGCTCCTTACAGCAAATACAAGTCACTACCTGCATGACTAACACCTTCCTGTGGGGAAGGACTTCAGGTATTTTTGTGTGTTTTTCCATCCTTCGTGCTGCTGCCTTCACCGCTGAGCCAACAAATCCCAGTGTCCTGCCAGGTCCTTTGCAACACCACATTCAAGCTGCACTCAAAAAACCATTTGAGAGAAAACTGTGATCGCAGGAGGCAGGTAAGTGCTTGAGATGGATGAACTGGGACCATTTTTCCTCAAAGGGAAAAACTGTTTTCCAGTCAATAAAAATCCCCTTAACGTTTCTGACAGCTTGGTAAGACAAGCTAACCACGCTCTGCAGCTCGCAGGTGCACGGACAAAGGCTGCTCAGCTATTCCAGGCACAGCCCTCTGTGCTCGAGGACAAGGCTCTGGGGGATACCCGCTCTCCAGACTCTCCTCCTGCAATGAACAGTCCTCTCCCAGCCGCAGCGATGGGCAGTGCCTAACGAAACCACCGTGGTCCCTGCAGCCCCCGTTCCAACCACCCCCCCCACAGCTAACCTGAGCTCCTCACTTGGGAGACCCTTCCACCGCAGCCCGAGGCACCCTGAAAGGGTACGGCCCTGCACGACTCCCCGAGCAGGGGGACACTGTTCAGTGCTCGCTGCTGAGCGGGGCAGGAGGGAGAATCAGTCTGAAATACTTCACTGGACACAGCGGCACATCAGGCTGTGCTTCCTTTAAGGTCACATCTAGGACCAGGCGAGCTCGGCTATCCACAGTCTATTTTTAGGCAGGCATTATGATTATTGTGCTGCGTGTTGTACCAGTGAATCCCTTGCTACGACTTCCCTTGGCAGTATCTAGAAGTCCATCAGCAAACAACACGCTCCCACTTCCCAGCAGGACGAGCTGGGTGTCACCAGAGTCACTTCACGAAAGGAACAGCGTCACCAGTCAGACCGCAGGCTGGAAGTGCCCTGCAAACGTTTCCTGGCTCTTTCTGCCTCCAGAGATCACAGAGGCAGGATCAGGCAATAACAAGCACAAGTCTGCAGCCCGCCCTCACCTTGTCCCAGCCCTGGCTTTGTACATTAACCTTTAAAGGAGGCTGCACTGGAAGCCGGTGCCAGAAGCTGCTGTAACTGGAGCCTGCTAAAGCAGCTCCCTGGGCAAGACAGGGGTGTTCCTGGAGAAAGGAATAAAAGCCATCTTTGGGGAAGGAAAACAGGGAGATTTCTGCAGACATCAGCAGCTTGCTCACTGCAAAGAGCAGGACCCATGGGCTCCTGCCAACTTTAATATAAGATGTTATACAACACTGGTCTACGGGCATTTAGTACGTCCCGAAGGCCTCCCTGGCTCCTGCGGAGAAGAAAGCTCCCTGCAGAGCCGTGTGCCCACGATGTGGCTCCAAGGGGAGAACCAGAGCCAGGCTGTTCGGGGAAGACAAAAAAAGGAAAGAGAAGAGGAAATAAGAATTTAAGTTCAAGACATCGAGCTGTTAAACTCCCGTTCCCCCCTTTAAACAGCCCCTCTGAGAAGCACAGGAATAAGCTGTTTCCAGGGGCGAGGAGGGAGGCTGGCACAGCACACGAGATCCTCCAGGACCATCCAGTCTGCTCCATGCCAAGGAGAACCCGCTGCCCCGGGGAGCGAGGGGGCTCCCGGCCGGCTTTCGGCAGAGCTGCGGAGAGAATTACAGGGAGAGGCACCTCACCTCCAGCGCCTCTGCGGAGGGGGAGCACAGAGACTACAAGCAAATCTAGGTTTAACTTATTTTCTACTAAGCCTGTGGTCGCTTTGAACACAAATCCACCCACGTACCAGAGCCACCAGACCTCGGTCTGTCCCGTGCAGCACTGGAGGGGCGAGATTGGTCCCTGGCCTGCCAGAGGTTCTGGAAGGAACACCAAAGCCCGGGGGGTGGTTTGCAGTTCCCTGCAGGCTCGCTGCCTTTCAGAGCTCTGCACCTGCAGGTATTTCCAGGGTAACAGCTGCTTCTCACTCTCTGTCATTTTTAGTCACCGCGTGCGAAGTTGAGGCTTACGAGAGTCATGAGTAACAGCGTGGTTTCGCTCCGATGACAGCAGGATGGTGATTCACGCCAGCTCAGAGGGGAGGGATGCGCTGCGGGTTGGAGCTCTGAGTGCCTTGGTGCTCCTCCCAGCGCTCTCCCTCCAAAGGGCCACGGAACACGAGAGCTACGGCTCCGGGGCTGGCACTGGCCGCTGGCCCCGGCCAAGACCCGCCCCAGAGGGATCTAACACCAGAGGTGGTCAAAAGGGGAAAGGAGCAGACTCCCTCCTCCCTACGGAATACTGTCCATCCCATCCAAGGAATCTCCAGGGAGCAGACAAGCCTGGGAAACAACAATCGGGGCTCTGCTGGGAGAGGGGACTGTGCCAAGTCCTGTACTGCACACAGAAAAGCACCTGGTGTGCTCACATGTCACCTGGCCCACAGGTCTCTCCAGTCCCAAAGGGAGCAGAGGCCAATTTTTCTCCTGAGAGGCAAATTCATAGGGACATATTAATGGGACAGCATGGCCAAAGGCCAGGGCTGCTTGTTTTCACAGTGGGGAGACCAATTACAGCCGGCTAATTAGTCCGTTTATCCAAAACAGAGGAAACAGAGTGTATGGAGCCCTCCATCCATCACAAACCACGGCTGCATCCAAAGCAATGGGGCACCAGTCCGCCCCAGTGCCCCAGCTACCCACTCCACATGCTGCCCCCCTTTCATCCAAGGCTCTGAGTCTCTGGAAGCCAGTTACCAAGATCAGCTCCCCAGACTGCAGGCAAGCGAGCCGAGCCCGCACGCTTCCCATCCCCCTTCCCACCCTATGGCATTTAGATGCCTCATTTAATCCCAAGGCTAAAGGGAGTTAGAGGAGTTGGCAGGACAAGCTGCACAGCCACATGCTGAGCTGCTGGGGGACAGAGGAATTATGAAGCTTTATTTCTAATGGCCACAAAAAAAAAAAAAGGCAGAACACAGCAGTGTGCCGCAGTATCCCAGCCCTGCCCTGCTCCTCCCCGGCCGGGAGGGCTGCTCCTTCTCCAGGAAGGACTTTAGGTTGGGTTCAAATCACCGGCTCTGGGCAATTGCAAGAGCCACGCACGAGTTTACAGGGACCTCGCAGAGGGAAACATGCTTGAAATGTCTGTCTTTTTAAGAAAATTATTCCGGTAAATCTCTCCCAGATTAATTTAGCCCAGCCGGCCTTTCCTGTTTGAGTCACTTCACAGCTCTCCCAACAGGCTGCATCCAGAGAAACCGTAAGGATGACCAGCGTGCAAAGGCATGCAGGGAAATAGCCACGAGGGGCAAGAAAGCGAGAGCAGTGTCTGCTTCACCACCCACAAATACAACAAAAAGCCTGACTTGCTCTCCTGGCACAGGTCGGGCGGCGAGGACTGTAACTGCCAGTAACCCAGACGAGTGACTGACACTCGAGCCTTCCTACGCCAGCTCTGCGAGGGCTTGTTTACCCCCAGCAAACACAGGAGCCTGAAGCAGAGCGTTTTTGGTTGACCACTGCTCCAAAATGGCTGCCTCCCCCTTCCAAAGAGCTTCACAAACCTACACTGCACGGATGATCGAGTTTCGTGCCAGGCATCAAGACAGCTCTGCGCGGCGTGTGTTTCAGAGCAAAGAAGAGGTTACGCAGCTGATCTGCTGCTGGAGACACACACGCCTGGAAAACCTGCACGAGGGACCGGCGCAGGAGCCACGGTCCATGAAGTCACATTTCCCACATAAAACCTAAGCAAGCCGCACGGCTGTTGGGCTCTACAGTGTCACCTGGCACAAGAGACCTAAGGAGATGTCATGTCTGAGATATCATGTCTGGTAACACATCAGTTTTCACCCAGAGGTAACAGCCAGCGCTCTGGCTGGCCTTTCCCAAGGATCACCTCCACACATCGCTCAGGAGGAACCACCCTGTGAGCCCAGTCGCCCCTGGCCACTTCAAGAGCATGACAAGGCGGCATAAGGGCCACTCAGCCAGCCTTTGGAGCGAGCCACCACGCAGTGTCCTGCACACGCTGCGACAGGCAAAACATTAACCTGGCTGGCACGAGCCCAGCGTGCTGGAACAACGCAGCAAACATCCAAAACGGAAAAGGGACACAGGACCCGCGGAACTAGGGAGTGGAGCTGGGATGCCTCCAGCCACCATCAGGGGAGCACTTTATTTCACACCATAATGCACAGAGAGGTCTCAGTTCCCAGGCAGGTCCTTTGGCTGTACGTGTGCCAGCTGCAATCTCCTCCTCTGAGCTGGTGCAGGGCAGCTGCGGAGCAGAGGTGCCTGCAGCCTCTCCTTCCCTCACTCCAGACATCACCAAGGTCTCCCCTTGTCTCCCCCTACCCCAACTGGCACGCCAGGGAACATGTCTCCTCCCTTCACACTTGCTATCTGCTGAACGAGCCTCGGCATCCGAGTCCCTCCTGGCTTGGGATCAAGCCATGGTCTACCGAGACAGGATTCAGAGCCCAGTGCCATGCCAGGGAAGTATCAGTCCTACCTGCACAATGTCCAGCACCATTCCAGCAGCAACTGTCCCAAAGCCTGCCAGGAGGAATGGAAACAGCACTTGCAGCCCGATGGAAAAGGAGGTCTCCTTGAGGGGTGAGGCTGGCTCAGGACCTCGGTCTGTGCCAGTGTCATCACTTTCATTGCTCTGGCTGCCATTTTCCAGCAGGGCATCTTCTTCTCGCACTCCTTTAGCATTGGCACGGGACTCCAACACCACCACTTCCACCCTGTTACCATCATGTCCCAGGAAATTTGAGGGCTCCACCACCTGCCCCCGGTCTGGACTGGTGAGACAGTCTACGGGCACAATGGGCAGCACAGCCCCATTGGCCTGGTGGGTCTCCTTCTTCTCTGGCTTGGAAGACATGCTGCAGAGAGGCTATCTGGACCCTTGCTTGGGGGGCCTACAGCCAGCAGCTATTCCAGAAGAGATCTTCTACCAGGAGCTTATACAAATGGCCTTCCCGGCATCTAGAGGCAACCTCTCCTATCCCTGCTCGTCCGCCTGTGAGTGCAGAGACTGCTCCTGCAGCAGAGATCCCCATCAAGCAAAGTCCAGGAACGGGTGACACCAACCACTGAGCCAGCAGGGAACACTGCAGGAACCAGGAACTACTGCAAACTCCCTCTAGTCCTCCTCCCCAGCGCTGTGCGGTACAGCAGTCACCAGGACAGGATCCAAGTTTGTCTTCTTTGATGTATGACACTTCAGCGCATCTTTCTCCAGGTCTTCTTCCAGCAGCACGACTGCTGTGATGGGGCACACAAGGCAGAGAGAAAAATGGATGAAGTAAAGACCACTGAATAACACAGAAGCTTGGAGGGATGAGGAAGCAGAGAGTAGATACAAGAGGCACCGGCTTTTCGAGATGACACAATCCAGAAAAGCTCTTCTGACTACCAGGGCTTTGTCACCTTCTCCAGTGGCACTGTCCCTCGGCAGAATTTGAGTCTGAAGGCTCCTGCGGGCTTTTGCTCTGTTTCAGCCCGTTTTGTGCTCTCTGCCAAAACAGCCAGCAACACCAGCAAGCTCCAAGTGTCACCGTCGTGCTCCTCTTCCAGAAGAATTTCTGACCTTACAGCACGAGGCAACAAGGCTTCTTATTTAAAGCAACAGCAAGTTCCCAGTTAAGGTTACTTACTGAGCTGAGCAGGCTGGAGGGTGGGAGCTGGCATTTGGACAGCCTTAGATTTAACATCACTCGCCAAAAACTCGTCTTTCACCTGAAATATAAGGAAGGAAAACAGACATTCTGTTGGGTCTCGTGGCAGTCGGCATAACAGCTCATTCATTCAGTGTTTTCCTCCAATGTATGCTGAGGGCTGTACCATTAGCTGGACCATCCCCTGGACCCTGCAGCTTCTCTCCCAGCCCCTCACGCCGTTCAGGGGGGCTGTGCCAGGGGATCTGCGGGGAACAGCAGCTGCCCGTGCCCCAGAAGCGAGCACCCAGGAGGGACCCCCAAGCCGCCGGCCGGGGGCACCCTGCCCGGAGGCCAAAGCCCCTCACGGAGCCACCGGGCACAACCGCGGGAGCCGGCGCTGCCTCCCGTGAGGCCGGCGCCGAGCCGGGGGAGGCCTGCGGACGGAGCGAGGCCCGGGCCCTGCCCGCTCCCCGGTGCCGCAGCGCTGGGGCTGCCGCAGCGCCCGCAGAGCCCCGTGCGCGGCGGAAGCGCTGCCGGGCGAGCGCGGGGGGAGCGGGCGGCCCGCGCTCCCGTAGCCCCGCAAGCCACCACCTCCCGAGCGCACCCGGCCGCGGCCCAGCCCCGCCGGCGGGGACAGCGGCCGCGGGGAAGCGCTGCCCCGAGCGGAGCGGGGCTGCCCCGAGCGGAGCGGAGCTTCCCCGGCCGCCGGACCGACCGCCCCCTCGCTGCGGCACGGGGCTGCCGCGGCCCCGGCCCCCCCCGGTGCCACCGCCCGCCCCCGGGCACCCCACGCTGCGCACCCGCTGCCCGCTCCGCTCTGCCCCGCCGCGCCGGACCCGCTGCGGGCTGCCCCGCGCTGCCCCGCGCCGCCCTGACATCACCGCCCGCCAATGGTGGCCCTGCCCAGCGCGCCGCGCCGCGCTCCCATTGGCCGAGAGCCAGTGGCGTCACGCCTGGCCCCGCCTCCCACTAGACCCCGCCCCTTCGCAGCGCGGGGGCGTGGCTGGGGGGTCACGTGCCGCACTCTATCATTTTAACTCTGTAACTCATTAATTACGCGCAGCTTCGGTGCGTTGTGTATCATTTTGGGAGCAAGGCCCAGGCGCACCAGCTCGGTACGAGCCGTACGCGCTGGCCTTCAGGCCTCCGTGCCAGGCTCAAGGGCTTCTCTGATGTGGTTCAGCAAAGCAAACCAGGAACATCGCCACGTTCTCGCTTTGCGTTTGCCAAACCGTCCCCCAACAAACACACACACCAAGCACTAACTCCTGCCACAGAGGTGGTGCCTCATTGCTCTGTAGAACCCTCTATTCCTGAATGAAACCAGCTCTTCTGATTCATGTTTTCCTTTCATTTCCTTTTTTTTTTCCTTTTTTGCATGAGTGGAACTTTTGACCAGTTGTTGTTTTTTCCTTCCTGCCTTTCCTTTCCTCCCAGGAAACAGTCAACAGCACGTTCGTACCCAGAGCGATTACGTGATCCCCAGCTCCATGCCTTGGAGACAGGTCTTGAGCCAATAACGGTCGCTGTGACACAAGCATGCGTGCGAGGGGAAGAGGGAGGGCGGCACAGGAACTGCATCCCCCCCAGACACACTGAGTCAAGTGTGACTGGGGCTGGTGACTTCATTTCTTAAAATAAGGAAACGAAGGTAGTGGTGGTCAATGGCAGCAAGAGATCCATTGTGATCGAGACCCCCTAAAGCTGTAGCCTGTGTTGCTTCATTTCTCTCTGCTCATGTTAAAAATCGAGCATGGGAAGCTTGCTTTCCTGAAATTCTTCTTGCTTTGGAAGAAAAGGGTGATCAGCACACTTGAAGCAGAGCAGGATATACAATATATAAGTAGCTCACATAAACCCACTTAGGTCTTCAAACTTTCTCAGGGCCAAAAACCTTCGCAAATGTGTCTCTTCTAAGCAAGCTGAATTTCTGGAGCAGGTGAGCAAAGGGCCGATCCCCCTGTGTTAAAGTAACTGGCATAGTGCACTGGGTTTAGTACCCATCTGCTGCTACAGAGTCTGCTTGAACTCAGCATTTGAAAGGGTGATGAGCATTTGCAGTCATTAAACTAATTGACAGGACTTCCTGCTGTGACACTGACAAAGAGACACCAGGGAAAACTTGAGACATACACGGACAATGTCTTAACTAAGGCGGTAGCACAGTTCCACGCTCAAGCTGGGAGTGGAGTTCCAAACCCTGCCTCCAACCCTAGCCTCCATCTTCCTTTGTCCAAATAAACCTGGTCTGCAAAGGCTCTCTTTCCATCTTCATCTTTCCTTCCTGGCTTGGAAAATCCATATCTCCCCCCAGAGCAACCACTCTTCCCTCACCCCCCTAAAAACAACGTGCACCAAAACGTGACCTTGTTGATGAAGAGTCCGGCCAGCTGCATGCTCAGGAAGTGGAAGCGCAGAGACAAAAGCCACCCGAGACAAGAAAACAGAAATAGATAAAATCCCCACCAGCGACGCTGACGCGCAGAGATCAGAAAGGCAGAGGATGAAAGGGCAGGAAATGGGTTGCCAATCGCCAAGTGGTTCAGCCAAAGTCACTCCAGACACCCACCTAACAGAGATTTGTCAGTGTCCTGTCAAACCCGTTGCTCCCTGTTCTATCTCCACTGCTGTCTGCCACATCTAAACACTGATCTGAATGGAGACCCAGCTGCCTTTGAGGGATTCGGAGGGAACCTAGTTCTTAATTTCTTGTAACCAGGAATGTCAACAGAAAAACTCAAAGACTGACCAGGTCATGGATAATGACTTAACCCCTACAGACGTCAGTCCAGAGTAAAAGCAGTTCATGAGGGCAGGCCACAATGTCAGCACCTGACCCTAATCTGGTCCTGATCTGGGAGGAGAAATGCAGACCACGGAAGTTCTGTTTTACCAGCCTGGAAGCAAACAAAACCATCACCACCACCATCCTTTTTCCAAAGGTCCAAATGACTACCGTTCCCAAATGTGTTCAGGTGTCACCCACGTGCCACGCCTGCTGCGACAAACAGAGGTCATCCTCAGTCAAGCACATCCCCAGGGCTTTTTGCCACGTGAGAGCATCTGGCAGAGAGGAGCTGAAAGGTCCTCGCTTCCTGCGCCCCACAGGCCAGCGGTTCCGGTGGCAGCAGCTGCTGACCCAGCGATAGCAGGGACACCTGTCACGGAGGGGCTGAGGACATGCCTCACATTTCTGCTTTGTTCTGGATATAAGCTGTGAATTCATTTATACTCAGAAATTAGGCTGAAGAAAGCACTTACAAGGCTGATCAGAGCAGAGACTGATACTAGAAGAAGTAACAATGAAAATAATCTCTTAACTCCCCCCATTTCCTACTCCATGACGACCCTCTGACTTCCCAAAGTCCCAAAGAAGACATTGGATTAACCTTTTCTGATGTCTGTGTACAACTAGGCAGTAGTGTAGTAACAACAGTTAAAAATCCAAGTGGACTTGGAAGGATAGAAGTGCTCCAGGGCAAATAATAATTACTCTTCCTGAGTACTTACACAGCTTGTCAGGTAGGCTGAACTCAGACCTATACTGAAGCTGGACTAAGATCAGTAGGTGAGCTAGTAAGTTTAAAAGTAGTTTAGATAAACACATGCCAGATGTAGTGGCTGCAGTACAGCCAAAATGGTCAGAATCTGGAAAAAAACATCCATGTTTTCTCCTATGGGCTGTCTGGAGGAGTTCATACCCCTTACTCTGGGCACTGGATCAATCTGTGAGGGTAATCCACTGCTGCCTTCCTCTAATCATCGTCACCATACAGAGAACATGAAAATAACCTGTTGTAGCTGTGGTAACTGGACTGAGAGCGTGTAGGGAGCCTCAGCACTGACACACAGTCAGCACAGTCGCTGAGCACAGGATTACTGCCATCAACTAGGAGCTTTTTTAGTTACTCGGTAGCTGAACTGCAGGCAGGCTCCTCCCTGCGGTTGCCTTTCTAGTGCAAGATCAGGCAGTGTTCAAGTGATCCGAGTATTTACAGGGGTACAATAAACCATACAATTGTGTTGGATTAAAAATATAAATTAAAAGATGTGTGAAAGGCCCGCTGGGATATGGTACATGACTTGCATGTTGCTTCTCATACCCCACTGCCCAGGCCGTGACCAACTCCTAGGTAAATCCATCCGTGACAAAGAGCATTTGCCCTTTGTCCCTTACCCCCTGCATCAACCACCCTTCCATGTGGTCATTTTCCTTCCTGCTGAGCACTGACTGCAGCTTCCTCTGGGGCCCACCATCACGGCTCTTAAATCAGCCAGTGATCTCTACTGAGTGAAGCGGGTCACTCCCTTCCCCACCACGCTGAGCTCTTTATCTCTGCCGCCCCTGCTGCCCTGGGAAGCCGGGGAACCAGAAAGCGGAGCCAAGCCCCCTGCACGGCAGCTCAGATGACATACAGCCTTCACTGTGCTGGTCAATTAAGGAAAATAATTCCCTGGGCAGCACTTCTGCGCCTCTAGGCCTTGCTACGGGCGCTGAGAGATGTTGGCATGCCACTACCAGTGCTGTACTAGAGACCTCACAGGTTGTGGCAGCACAGTTTCTTGAAAGGGTTATTGCAAGAGCCTGAATTTGGGGACTAAAATGACAAACTGCACGTGAAAGTTGCAGAGTGCTAGCAAGCTCTGCAGGGGAGCTGTGGATGAGGACTGAATGCATTGGCAAGAATCCGTGCAGGGTTCAACCTGGTAGCAGCAGGCAGTACTGAAGACCAGTAAAGGCCAGGATTAAGGGTCACAGGCTGAGCTACAGGTGAGGACTGCTTCTCTGTAATGGCAGAAGATGCTGCAGGCTATGACCAAGCAGCCTCCACGTTCCTCAGTGGATGTCTTGCTCTAGGGCACTGATAAGACTAGGGCTTGGTGGCATGGGCTGAGCTGTGGGGAAGCTTCCACAGCACCTGCTTGAGAAAATGGATCTTACCAGCTCCATGAAATACCAAACTGCAAAAGAGGAGCCAAGAATGCAAGTGTCAAACGCAAGGCTGGAGGAAACAACTTTGTAAACACCTTGTTCCTGTGTTCTCCTCCAGCTCTGTGCCTGAACTCTCCATGGTCACTCTGGGCTGAAAATAAACCAAGCCCTTTTAGAGGCCAGCAACAGAGCTTTCTTTAGAAAATGCAGGTGTGGAATGTGACCTCTTCTGCATCGTGTAGCAGGCCTGCATGACCCTAAATCAGCTGCTCTGCTAGCTAGCAGGCTGCTATGGCTGGACAACTACAGATGTGTTACTTTGAGCAACTGTTGTCAGAAGAATGGCAGCTTTGTAGACTTGGCTACAAAGAAGAGGAAAAAAAGGAAGTTGCTAATGGATATAACACAGGAACAGGTTAACATACTGGAATTGGACTAATGCAAACAGCACTCAAAAGCCTATTAGGTATGACACCAAGTTATGCGCCTTCAGAGCAGAAAATGAGGCTTTTCCTTCTCTGATGAATCAGAGGTAATTGCTCTGCACGCTCAAAGTACAGTGACTCATTACAAAAAAAAAAAAAAAAGAGTAGCTCAGAGCTATCACTCTGTTTTCATGATATACTTGGCATTGTCAAGTAACTACTCATACAATGCAAAGTTGTACACGATCTTAGCAGAAAAGGCCAGAGCATCATCCTTACACTATTATTTACATGATGACACCAAGATTTCAAATACCATTCTCTGAAAACATACCATGGGAGCAGTGAAATGGGGTGGAAAGAAAGCTGTTCTGCCAGGAGAGGTGTGCAGATATCAAATCATTGAGCAACCCTTCAGAATTGTGCCAGATAAGCATGGCAGCTAATGATAAAATAAGGAGACGTGAGAATACGAAGAAAAAAGCACAGATGATTACCAGAAGTGACTGGAAAAAATGGGCAGAGGTGGGGAACGTGCTTTTCCACAATTGGATCCTGCAAGATAGTCTGTTTCAAGCACTTCAGTTTACAGTAAAGCTCTGTTGAACATCGACTCAGTGCAGAGGCACTGCATGATTTCAGCACGAGCTGATGAGCAGCACTTAATGAGGCTCTGCAACAAGCTGCATTAGCGAAACCTCATGGCACACATTTGCATAATACCTGCGAAAACCAACCCTGCCTTCCCAGCGCTGTTTGCCCTTCACTCTTCCTTCAGCAGCAAAATGAATCTTCAGGTGAACATCCCCTAAAGAAACAATGCTCACCAACCACAGAGATGAGTGATTTTGGGCTAGGGACAAAACAATATTGGCCCCGTACTGCCATAGTCAAAGTGAAGGCTCTAGACTTAGTTGTCTTTATAGAGACTTGTCAGAGGAAAAAAAAAAAAACAAAACTTTCCTCCACCTCCCACTTGCAGGGATGTATTTTGCTCTGTGCTGTACCCTGACACATCACTTTTGCCGTGTCTGCAATGTGAGTTTGCAAGAGGGATGACACCTTCACAAATGAGCCATAGACATGTGGCTAAACAAATTAATGACATTAGAGCACACAGACAAAATGCAATAAATCATAAAAGCTGCAAGCTATTTACTACCTAATAATGCATAAACGGAGTTAGCTAATTTTGTATAGGAAGGGGAGCACCAGGGAGGGTGCAAAGATTAAAACAGGCTGGAAAATATGTGGATTTGTTTTGATGGAAACTTTGTCACTTGCTCTAGTGTAGAATCAAGTGTGGAAATGACTTCACTGCAATTATACAGTTACATAAAAAGACTAAATAATAAGCAGAAACAGAATCTGCATTCCTTGTTTTATTAGATGAAAATGCCAATCTGGTTTCAATTATTTAGTAGATTGATACAGTTTTAACCCATTGGCCATACTGATAAGATCAGAATGCAAATGGAGAATGGTGAACGGAAAGAACAGGCATCACAGCTCCATCACTGTTTTCCAGGGTATTTCCTGTACATTCCAGTGCATTTTACAACATGATTTTAGAGCAGAACAACCACCCATTCCAGCGTGTAATTCAAACTCTGAAAAAGACCCACACATCTCTGCAACACTGCGACGGGAGGAGCTGCACTAGTACCCGCAGCACAGAGTCAGCACGTCAGTACAACAAAGCAGCTTTCACCCAGTCTTTACTTGGGCTAACACTGGGTTCTTAATTCTTTCTTTGTTTAATTAACAATAGTAACTCCAACTAAAGAGACTACCAAGGCCAAGAGAATGCTTAACCCTTTAGTGCTAGCAAAGGTAGGCATGCTAGTGCAAGAACACCAATATGAAAGAGTCACCATCAATGGCCTGTCTAGGTTTCTCGTAGAGCAGAGTTAGCAGAAGTGCTGCAGTAAAGTGAAATCTGCTTGCTTAGGCTGCAAAGGAACAGGGGCTTTCTGCTCCCACTGAAGTGGAAGAAACTGAAGGCCTTCACCATCTTTCCCAATCAAGTTCTCAGAGGACCAAAAGAGAAACATACACTACAGAACCTGACTCAGTGCAAAGAGAATAGATGTGAGCAGACAACACTGATGTATTTGCTTATTTAAAGCAGCAATTCCTTATTCTGACACCCAGCTACACACCGTACCCTGGGCCACACCAAAGAGTGAGAGAGGAAAAAAAAAACTCACCGAAAAGACAGGAAGGAAAGTTTTCAGCACCTCTGAGATCAGGGCAGCATCAGTTAAAGCAATACAGCTAGAACTTCTGGAGCTCAGTATTTTAAATAGAGTCAGAGATCAGTGCATACACGGGAGAACTCAGCAGTATGAAGTTAACCCTGACACTGGTTGAGAGCCCCTTTGATGCTGGTTGAGAGCATCACCTGGGGCAGAAGCCCCTACCAAGCAGCAGTGCACAAACTCTTAGTATAACTCTACCAGTCACACGAATCCTACACCACGCCACAAACCTTTCACGTGAGCTTTTGACAGATACATCATTTGTGAAAAATCAATTAACTATAAAATGAGCTTGTCAAAAGCACACATGGGAAGATTCACCTCTTTTACTGACAGATGAGTGACTGCTGATTATAGCTTAGATTTTTAAGTGACTACCAATTTCAGAGGCTTAAAGAAAGTGCTGAAAAAATTAATACCATCAGATTAACTGCTGCATGTCAGAGCAGGGAAGAACAGAAATCAGGGTTATTTGTTGTGTTTTGTCCAGGTTCTTATCACTTTCTGGCAAACTCTACATTTGCCTAAAGCAGCAACCAGCAGTTTTTCTATCTGTATGTAAACCACAATATGCAAAAAACAAATTCCAGACGTAGCTCAATACGCCACACAACTGCATCTTATGGCCCAGCCCGCTGCCATCCCAGAGTCCACCTTAGTAGCTGCTGCTCTTCTCAGGTGTGTCTCTCACAGCTCGTGGGAGTTCGAGTGAGGCTCCGGAAGCTTCTCAGTATCACAGTTCTTTATCAGCTGAAAGAGGAACTCGACCTGTTTCTCATAATTCTCAACTGAGATTCTCTCATTCAACCCATGGATCCTAGAAGAAAGAAGAATGCTTTTCATTCCAGTGTGCATTTGTGGCCCACCTGCATATACCCAGCACCCTGCTTGCCTGTTCACTTCATAAAGCAATGCACAACATACAAATACAGCAATACACACCAAATACTGCACTGTAACTGCAGTGTCTGTTTCTGAGGCCAACCAAAATTTACTGATTCTAAGGCTCAGCACACAACAACTAAGTCCATAGTGTACGTGGAAAAGAAAAAAACGGTATTCTAGCTCTTTGCCCATTTCTTGGCCATTTATGTCACTGTCCTGTACAGCTACAAGGACACTCTACGCCTGTATCGTCTGCACCTCAATAAAACAACAAATCTAGTACATGCTAAATAAACAAACAATCCCTTGCCCGATGATGTTCTTTGTTATCACTTTACTCCAGGAAACCTAACTTCCAGCTCTAAGGAGCAAATAAATTCAGTGGTATGTGTCCAAACATAGGGATAAATCTCTTAAACAAGGCCAACGACCAGAGCAACACCCTTCACACTGCTGCACTGTATAAAGGATCCAGTCAGCTTCACAGCACTGCTTACTACCGAATGGGACACCTAAGTGACGTTGTATCTGCATTTGAAGTAAAGAAGAGCAAGGGCTAGCACTCTCCCAGTGTAATTACCATCCCCTATTTGTGCAGCACCCAAATCTGCAGGAAATAGATGGCCTAACAGAACATGAGGCAACACCACCACCATGCCAAGGTATACAAGGCTGGGTTTCCTTCTCCTAACGCACATCGATTTTCTCTCTCACTAGTCCCCACCCCAAACAGCTGCCCACGTGCAGGCAGAACACAGTACCTGGGAAGATCGTCTGATGTCAAGAGCAGTGGGTTAAATCGATAAATGGCATTGGTGATGTTAGTGAAATGCCTGCTGTCTGTGTTTCCAACACACGTGCCTGGAAAACAAACCTCAGATTTACTTTGCATGAGAGCAGCAATTTATGACCCACACTTTTCCCAGGAGAAAGGAAAGGCATCTGATACCAGTTCTGTATAAGCCCTAGCTACACCAAAAGCAAAATCACTGGAAACAATTTATTAGTACATCCTGGAAGAACATTCTCTCCTTCATGAACAGGAGGAGCTGAACATACAATTCAATCATTGTAAGAACAGCCATGATACTCAGCCTCCACAACAGTTTAAGCTTCAAACTGCAGAGCAACAAACAGTACAGAACTAGGAAGGAGCTGCGAGAAAGGGAAGGGGCTGGGATCATAAGGAACAATGCAGAAAAGCAGGAATGGCTTTGCCAGCTATGAAAACAATAAAAGAAGAGCTAAAGCAAGAAGACCTCCTACTCTCCCTCACAATTCCTTTCTTCCCTGAAGAGATTCCTTTGTATGTGCAGAGAGTCAAATTCAAGGCTCATTGTTTCTGTCAGTTTCCTGTTTGCTTTTTTACTTCCACTACTAAAAAACAACAGTAAAACTTCTAAAACATGAAGAGGGAACAGAATAGAAAGAGGAAAAAACAGCTGTTTCCAGTAGTTAACAGCTGGGGTGGAGAAATACACAGAAAATGGAAACAAGTCAATACTGGAGGATGGGGGAGAGAAAAGCAGGGTGGAAACTGGAGAGGAAACAATAACCATCATGGGCTTGCTGTTACCTGGGACTACACTGTCAACATCTGGGAAAGTATCCAGAATGGTTCTTTGAAAAATATGGACTCCAAATGTCTGGTCATCCCAAGGACTGACGGGGAGTGGGTCAAAGGCCTCTACTACATCAATCCTTACTCTGTCATCAGCAATGGTGTTTCTAACTATCTCTAGCACCTATGGGCAAAACACAGAGATTAAATAAGCAAAAGAAATGAGAGCACATCCCTTCTAGATGTCAGCAAATGTTCCACCTTCCAGAAAATGTTTGTCCATGAGCTGCCAACTGTTGCTGCAAATACAGATGCACAGTTAGGCCTGAAGCTGCGTGGCAGTCTCTCTTTCTCAGCGGATGGCTGATACTTTAGCTAACTTGTTTAACCCCAGTGCAATCAGATGCACACTACTTTCTCGAGGTATTCCCGAACTGCTTCAGTCCTGAAAGGCAGGTGGTCACCCTGCTGCTACTTGGTAGTTAAGTCATCCAAGTAAATAATCCAGAAAAAGCTCCCAGAGATGTAAACTTTCAGCAAAGGCTTGGGAAGGGAAGATATTATTTACTGACAATGTTTCACAGCTGTCCTTGGCTGACAGGCATGCCACACCTACTGAAGTGTGCAAGACTCACACGAGAGACAAAAAGAGTGTTCTTATAGAACAGATCTGCTGCCACAAATGGCCAAGTGCCACCCTGCTCAGAAAGGGAGGGAGAATAGCCCCACACCTGAGGGTACAGTAAGTACCTCAGCGGCCTTCTCTGCAGAGTGGATCCGGAAATTCACGGTTGCTTTTGCAGAAGATGGGATGACATTTATCTAGAAAAAAGGAAGGACCAAAACTTAAAAGGAAGTTAAAAACAGATTAAAATGCCAACTGCAAACTCAGAATCCAGGCGTCAGACTAATGCTTCACTCTGTTTCCATGAACATTAAGTGTGACATCTCTTTCTGCACTGTGTTAAAATACTCTAATCTATAATGCAGATAATTACACAAAGAAATATTCATCAATTCAACAAAAATGAAGTTATCTGTTATATAGAATTTTTCTTCTTGAGATAATATAAAGTTTCTGAAGGGAGAGTGTTTAAGAAATTCTTAAAGTTTATGGTGTTTTTTTAAGAAATATTTTTACCTAATTGTCATATTACTTTTCCCCAATTATGAGACACGGAGGTCGCTTAACAAATGATGTTACTGAAGACACATAACTCTTCTCTTCTACAGAGTGAATATTTATAAGTTTGTCACACACAAAAGGTGCAATCTTTAGAAAAAAACCAAGAAACCAGGGTGCCACTTCCCTCCTGACCACTCAGTGTCACTGTTCAGCCACTGTACCTTGCTTTCTTGCCCAGTGATGCTCTTCAGTAACAGATTTTTTCAGGGACACACCAAACAGCCTGTTTATTTTCCAGGGCTACAGTATTTTTGGACAGCTACACCTCCTTATCAGGGTAAGACCTGGCTGTATCAGCTAGAACCTGTTATCTCTCAGTCCAAGGTGCACACTAACCCTGCTCGAATGAAGGTAAACGCCAGACCCGTGCTCACAAACACAAGACCCCATCTGGGCTAGGGAAGTGTTTACGACCATGACACAGTTTCAAATACTGTTATTGATACTTTGTATGATTACATAGGAAACGCTCTTTCTCGTCCATCTTAAAATGTAAACAATCTTAATGCTGGTTTACAGAGATCTTTTTGTGACAGAGGTCAGGTACTCCTGAAAGGCAGTAATTGTCAACTGTAGCTAAACCGAAGCCACATCTAGAGTGAAAATGAGACTGGTGGTGCCACCACACAGGGTCTAAGACCAGGGCCCACACTGATCTTATAACTGCATATAAATATGTGGAAACAGTATATCCAAATGATCTCATTTTACTACACGGAGAAAAATCAAAATGAAACTACCTTGATTCCTGCGTTAAACATTGTGACTGCTGTAGTAGTTCGAATCAAAGCATTGGTGGAAGGTTTCCAGGCAAGAACTCTTACAAAAAAAAGAAAAAAATCTTTTTTTCAAAGTTTAATATCATTAAAACATAAGCACCACAATTACATAGGCAGTAAGTTGAACGATGGCTAAGTCAATTAACAAAGTAGTTATTAACAGTAAAGCACTGACATTGTCTAAACTATGAAACGGTGTAACTGATTTCCTGGGAAGACTAGAAATGGCCAGTGGTCTTCACCTTTTAAGAGGGAGAGGCTAGGAATGTTCATCAAGGACATAATTTCTTACCTCCTGACAATAGGGGAAAACAGCCATAGATTGCTCATGATGAGATTGAGAGGAAACGTGAACTAAGTGAAAGAAACAAAACCACAAATCAGAAAGTTTCTAGTTTTAAAGGAGACAGTGAAGTCACTTGGCTACAGCTGAAACAATTCCAGCAGAAACAGTTATCTGGGAGAAAGGCCAGCCTAAGTCTTCTCCTTTCCAGGAACTCCGTAACTGTGCTCTAAATTCATATGCTGGGTTACTCTTCACTTATTAATATGAAAATCTGAGAATGAAATGCTAGTTCTTTCCTCACCTCTGATGCAAGGTGCTCCATAGTCATGAGTTCTGGCCCATAGCCAAACAGATTGCGCAGGGGATTCTGCTCCAGTCTAGGGCAAAGCAAATCAACATTTAAAATTCAAAAAAACTCTCTGGCTATTATTGCTCCAGAAGGTTGACAGGAATTTGATCTGTGAAATGTATCCACGTATTTGAGATGCGACCACTCTTTCCTCTCCTGGTATGTAAATCTGTGAGCACAGCTCCATGACTGATTTCTGAGCATTCCACTCAACATGCAAAGATTTTCTTTCAAGAACAGCTGAAAAAATCCAAAAGCCTGACTCTTAAAAAGAATAAATGGAAAACTACAAAAATATCACACCAAATTCCATCATATATGTACATATTAAGTTTTTCTAAAATATATATTTATTAGACAATTTGATAGCTACACAGACATGTAATGAGATGATTCACTCAGCCACATTCTGACTTTACACCATGTTTATTGGCTTGGATAATTACCAGCTAGAGGTAGGAGGTATGTGCAAGAATAAATTCCAGAGACATTCTGCAACCCAAACAAAGCATTCTCTATCACTGCAGAGTAAATTATGATAGACATCACGATGCACCAATTGTCTTGGTTTTAAGGAATCAACTGACACTAGGAACAGTTGAAGTGAAAAGACACTCCAGACATTTGGCAATTGTCCCTTTGCTGGGGATTGCATTTCTACCCTTCAAAGTGAGCTACAAGCTTAAATTTCAAACATATAAGGGGAATTTGCAAAATACTCTAAATATAAATATGAAAAAAGAAAAGTCACATATCAGTGACTTAGGAGTCTGCCTGATTGCCTTCGAAGTTCGATGGCAGGGAAGGTCTCACCTGGACATCGCTGCTGCAAGAATGCCAATACTTGTCTCCTTAGGAGGAAAGGATGAATGTCCTGGCTCTTTTTCCACCGTGAAGTTCAGTGTCATTGAACCCTTTTCTGTGATAGCAATTCTGGTCAATGATAAATAAATAAGTGATTAATGCAACTCCAAACACACATGCACAGACAATAGGTAAAAAGAACAACTCTGCATATTTTTAGTATCATAAAAACCACCAAAGAAGCAGCAACAACAAATCCTTAAGAACAAATCCTTAACACAATCTTTAAATATTTGGACGACTGATGTCTTGGCTGCTTCCCCAGCGAGCAGATTCTACAGCACACAATTAACACGCTTGCACTGGCGAAGTGGAATATTCTGCTTTTGTCAGCACAGCTGCAAGGAACAGCAAGCAAATGCTGAAGGTCCTTTGCTTGCACTTTGTGCCACTGCTGTAGCTTTAGCAACGCCAACGCTGCCACATGCCTTGTAAACATATTTTAGTGACACTACCAAGGTCATTTCTCACACTTATTGAAAATTAATCACTTTCAACACAGTCAATTGTGTTCTCTCTTACTTACACAGCTACCGGCTTGTTCACTCCCGCAATGATGCCATCTAGTATTGCACTTCCCTCATCCAGTAAGAAGGACAGTTTCACTCCTCTAGCTTCCAACAGAGCTGCAATCTTCATTGCTCCCTTCCGACCAGACACCTGTGAGAATCCAGAGGAACTGGTCAGATTAAGCCATGCCGTTGGGAAGAATACTGGAAAACATCTTGCTATTGACAGTGACCAGTGCTACAATGCAAAGAATGCAAGAAATCCCCGAGTGAACAGCTCTAGAGCAACCTGCCAACAAAAGGTTCTCCCTAGTAAAATTCGTTGGAGATTGTTAAGGGCCTAGTAGCAGATGAATTTATGTCCACATTGCGGAATGCTCTCATTCATGAGTCACTGAACGTTGCTTTGAATCCTACTAGTTCTTGGACACAATGATATCTCAGAGCTATAAGCCTCACAGATTAATTAGTAATTTTAAAGAGGTATTCATTTTAACTATTAACAATTTTTTCTCTTTACATTTTGAAAATGAATAAGCAAAACCACCTCATCTGTCTCTTTGTACCATTTCCTAGTGGGCATACCCACAAAAGCAGAACATTTTTGTTAGCTCCTCCTGACCATTTGGAACAGCCATGCGTATCTCAAGCCAGCTTTTCACGTACTATATATACTCCAAAATGTGACTGCTGCTGCACCTTCCATGCAGAAAAGAATTTGAACTAACACTCTACTGTGTTCTTTTCTTTGCTCATCACACCAAACCCTTTGTCAATGTCACTTGAAGCCAAACAATCAATATGTAACTATGACCACGTGCCTGACACAGTATCTACACACATAACTAGGAAAACCAGGAAAGACTTTCTAGCTAAACAATGTTTAAAAATTAAGCCTTGTTACATGCATGAACAATGCAAACAACTAGTTGTTTTGATGAAATGAAAGAAAATACCTCTTCATCATGTCCAATGCCAACATAGAAAGATCTGCAGGGTCTGTAATTTCTTCTCAGCAAAAACTCTAGAGCTTGCAGAATACCCTGCAGAAAAAAAAAAGCAGAATGTATTGTACTATTCTTGTGTTAGTAAGGAGAATAAATGTAAAAGAATGCAATGTAATGTAAAAAATATGATGCATTCAAACCCATTGAGGAGACTTTGTCCTGTTCACAGCTGAGCTTTTATTTCTACAGCTCCTACTGATGATATTCGTATTCTCTGGAAAATACACTGCAATACTCTTGAGCAATAATGCTTCAGACTTCATGTGCTATACTGTGTCAGCGTACAGACACAAAACACAGTGTGGGCTTGTTCTTGCTACTGATGCAGTCAGTGACAAACTGCACAGGAAACACGACAGAGTTGCAATTATCTAAGCAATTCCCTGTTCCTTTAAACTGTTTCTTTTGAAACTCAAGCCTTTTCAAAGGGTCAGGTTTGGCTTTGAATGTCCATATGACATCTGGGAAAAAGTAAAAGGTCTATCCCTGATTTTAAACACAGCATTTGACATAAAATTTAAATATGACATTTAACCAAATACATCTGCATCTGTGAATATGTTTTTCTGTATCTTTTAAGAGCTTTAACTCTGTTTTCTTCAGTAATAAAAGACCATGCCTCTTCATCTCTAGGAAAAGTTGGGAGAAAACTGCCAGGCTTAGGAATTTATCACTAACATCCTGCATTTAAAGCGGGGCAATACAGTAAATTTCAAGAGAACAGATGCCTCCAATCTGCCTTTTTCAGGCTTTGTATCTCTCTGAAATATTACCAAGATGACGTACTATGGCAGAGTTTTTGTTATCCAGCGTTCCTCGTCCATAGATGAAACCTTCATGCTCTGCAGCTGAGAAAGGAGGGAAATCCCAGCCCTCTGGGGGAGCAGGCACAACATCCATGTGTGCAAGCAGCATATAGGGCACCATTTCAGGGTTAGAACCCTGGACAGTAAAGAGATGGCTGTATTTCCCAACAATTTCATGTTGAATGAGCTTTGAAGAAAATACAGCCGGAAAGACTGTCAAGAAAAAAATTAAAAACACATGAAAAAGAAAAATTAACAATAATGTCCAATTTTATCATTATATTCTCCATAGAGGAGCCATCTATTTAGCCTCAAGGGGAGCACTGTAAATAAGACTGACCACAACAAATTTGCTTCAGGAAGCAGATGTGCAGCTGTGTTCTCACACTTCTACCAGTCCATCCCGCTTTGTATTTAAGACTTCCCTAAGCAAAACCAGGAACTGTTGTTCACCGGTGCAGGCAGCAGTGATGGGACTGCCAAAAAAGCAGGCTGAAGCAGGGGTAGTATTCCTCTTTTTTTTTTTTAATGGCAAGGTCATTTAACCATCTCAAGGACCAAAAATCACCATTGCAAAAGGACATTTGAACCTTCTCTGTTCTAGCTTTGGCCATTGCTACACCAAAGTACGCTGTTGCAGAGGTGACTTATGTATGCCATTTTTGCCAGTCCTTTCTTGAGGAAAAACAAAATAAAAATCTGTTCCATTATATTCAAGAACCATATATACTCTCTCCAATTTGTTTACAAAAATAAAATTGAGCAGAGATTGCCAAGAATGAAAGTCCAGTACCTTCCTGAATGTAATTCCCAAATTCTGCCATGGCGGTTGTATTCAGGTCCTCTGGAGATATGGAAACAGTTGGGATTTTAATAGCACCTTCAATGAAATACGAAACAAATCATTTGACACTGAAATCAGTCAAATACTTGAATTGCATTTCAAAAGGGAAAGTAATATTTACGTTCCTGAATATTTTCGAGGCTTTAAAGATTATTTCACAGGATAGCAAGAGCTGCCACTATCAAAAGACTGATGTACTTCAGCTGAGCTGTGCGCACGCAGCACACCGCTATTCCTTCCAGCTTCAGCCAAGCTATTTCTCTAGATACTACAACCCCGTTTTTCACGCTGAAGTATTGAATGATGTTATTAGAAATGCTACTGTCCAGGAGCAGCTGCATTTTGCTAGGGTCAGCCGATTCCTCATAAACTATTCTGGCAGCTAAGCAGGCAGCTTAGTTGGCAGCTCAAGGTTCTTTTTCAGTAGTAAGTCAGGTTGTGATGGCAAGACTGTTACAGCACCTTCCTTCACACTGCTCCAACCCTTATATAAACAGACAGGTCTTTTGTTGATCCTTCTAGTCTGCTCTGTCATTTAAACAGGGTCAGACTAGACTGCTCTCCCATACTGAGTCACTGTCATGTAAAATATGGATATAACTTAGCCCCAGCTGCCTATCCTACGAGCATCTGCCAGGTGAGGTTAGAGATTGTTTTAAAGGTCGTGTTGTTCAAGAAGAAACACAAAAATAAGTTCTCTCTTGTACCCCTGCATTTTTGCATTTAAAAAGTGTGTAAATAGAATTTGCTAAGCAACAAATCTTACAAACCAGCAAAGATTTACAGAACCCAACCCCTACTTGAACAGCCACGGACTATCACGTCATGCCAGATTGTGGTTTCCTGCAAACTGCCAGTGCTCAGGAGGTCTAAATATCTTCCAAGTCTCCTGCAGAAGACTGTGTCAAGAGAACACAAACACACCCCGACCTGTTACGGACAGGCTGCCTACGATGAAGTGGTGTGCAAGGTTTCAGCCAGCAAGAAAGAAAAAAAAAAACCCGACAATGATTTATCCAGTGGACAAAGAGATGCCTCGCTAATGCAGTCACAGGGTGCCTGGAGCATTCTTTGTGTACGAGAGGGAAACGGTGAAGAAAATCAACACGGGAAGCAAGCTGGCTTCAGGAGAATAAACACCGGTTTTCTCCAAGGGGAAAGCACCTGAGGGACCGTCCCGCTTCACCGCTGCCCACATCCCACCCGCGCCCCGCGGCCGGCCCTTGACGCCAGCCCCTCCCCGCGGAGAGGGCTGCCACGGCCCCAGGGCGGCTCGGGACGCCCCAGCCGCGACGCCGCGGAACCAGGGGGACCGGCAACAGCCCCGGAGCCGGGGCTGGAGGGGGGCACACAGGCTGCGGGCCCCCGAGGTGGGCCGGGAGGGTGGGCCGAGCAGGGCGGCCCGCCGGGCCCCCTCACCTCGCAGCGCCTCCTTGAGCTCCAGCCTTTCGCCGGCGCTGAAGGCGGCGGTGCCGCCGCGCCGCGCCCAGAGCCGCGGGATGGCCGGGGCGCGCAGGAGGTAGGCGCGGAGCAGCACGGCGGCCGGCAGCGCCAGCAGCGCCGCGCACAGCGCCAGCCCCGCGGCCCACGCCGCCGCCCGCCGCCTGCCCGCCATGCCCGGCGGACTCTGGCTGGGGAGCGGACGGGCGTGGCCGAGCGCCAATCGTCACGCACCCGCCCGAGAGGGTGGCCAATGGGCGGCTTGGACCCGCCCCCTCCGCGAGCGCTCCTGGGAGCCGTAGTTCTGCGCGCGGCACATTCGAGATGGCGGCGGGCGGGAAGGGAGCAATGGTTGCCTCTCCCCTCAGTGAAATCGCCCTCTGTGTTTTTTGTCTCGAGGGGACGTTTAGGAGCCGTGGCGAGCGGTGTCTGGTACCCGCAGTAGCAAGCAATAATGGGAATGTCCCCTCACCCTGGCTTGGGCTGTGCCTGGAGCCCGCTGGTAGGCCCAGAGTGCTGGGCCTCAGGATGCTGCTCCCAAAATGACGGGGCGCTTGAGGGGGAAAAGGGCTGCCCGTGGGGAACAGCCACCCCCAGGCTCAGTGGGGCCGCGGGTGAGGCAGGAGGACGCTGGTCAGTCAGGAGCAGGCCAAGGGACAGCCCTGAGGCAGGCACAGTGTGTGCCCTGGGATGAGCCAGCCCCGCTCCTGACAGGGTTCACATCCGCCTGATTTTCAAAACACGTTACTTCTTGCCTGGTTTTGCCAGGGAGCACAACGGAAAAATTGTTCTTCCCTTCTTTGTGGCTGTCTTGTACTGAGTTTGAAGATTTATCCTATCTTCCCATGGCATAAACTGTCCAGAGATGCTTAACACCGGGTGGGAGCTGCCGTGGGAAGCCTGCTCTCGAATCAGCAGAAGAAGCAGATGATTGTTCACACATTCTTTATTATCAAAAAAGAATGAAACCAATATTAAATTAAATAAATTACAGACATTTCTGAGCTGGTTATAAATCATACATTTATCAAGTAAGGCTTCAGAGCCATTACACATAAACATCACTGTTACTTTAAGAGCAATAAAGGGACACTGGAAATTAAAATTTTTCTGCCTCAGCGTGAAGTTGAGGTTCCCTAATTCTCTTCCCTGGGCACTTGGAAATTAAGGCTTTGAATTGGCCGCACTGTGCCTCCAGCAATGCCATTTGCCCACTGATGTTAAGTTTATTGCCAGAATTGGCCCATGGCTACAGAAATGAGGTATCCTTCTTCCTGCGTCATCAGAATCGCAGAGCGTACAGTCACTGCTGCTCCTTTCAAGCCGTCTCCTTGGACATCCCATCCATTATGCTTGTAGGAATTTCAAGAAATACAATCTATTTTTTATACATGGTCTGTTGCTCTGCCTGCCAGGCCCTGAGACTGTGAAATCAGCCTCCTGTAATTAACCTTGAATGAAGAACTGGAAATTGGAATTTTCCTCATTTAACATGATGCCACCTCAGAGATACAGAAATATCAATTAGCCTCTGTAGGATTGTTTCTTGTTCCCTTGCACCAATTTCTTTGTTGCTTTTTTCAAACAAGCAAATAAAAGGAGCACTCAGGCAGTAACAAAAGACCATGAGTAATCACCCTCAAAGATAATTTAAGAGAATTAATCTCTTGATTTTACCTTATAGAACAAGCTATACACAATTCTGGGAAAATCACTGCTGTCTGAGATTAAAATAAGTAATAACCATTAGTTAGTGGGTTTTTCCTTTTGGAAACTAACCTCCTTTGGTTTTATTACTCTCTCCTGCACCACATAATCAGAAACTGAGGTAGAGAAATGGTGACTTAGTTAATGGGGTGCTACATAAAACCAAACTGGCAGGGTCCTGGTGTTGTTGCCTCAGTCTAGCTATGATGGTTCATGAAGCTCTGTTTTCCTTAAAAATGAGACATCTGGGAGCTGTAGGAAAGCCCCACTTTGTCTCCCTGGAAAGCCTTCTAGCAACCTGCTAGTGAATCAGCTCAATAATGTATATGTACTTCAAAACTGTACATTAAAGCTTGGTAATATTTTTAATATCTTAGAGTAATAAAATAGAAATAACTTTTAAAAATATAAGTTACTTTCATTATTAAGGCCACCCTTTATTTTCTTCATTTACGGAAAGATAACAGACTGTCCGGTTTTACTTCCATTATTGTTCACTTTTTCTTGTTGACTCTTCCATTTTATCCCAGTGCTGGAAATACTTTGTAGGAGGATTTGAAATTCAAACAAAAGAAATTGTTTTCATTGCAATTGAAGACATACCAGTATATGTCTTTATCTTAAATTTTTTAAAACCTTGTTTTCATAAAAGCCATATATGAGGTTGAAATGCACTGAAGAAAGAAGGGTCCCTTTAACCCTTCACTTACGCTTAGATTTTTCAGGCTTTACATTGTCATCTTGTCATTACAGTCACAACATCAGCACTAGGTAAGAAGGGAAGGCATCAGAAAAGGAAACTAAAATAGCAGTTGTTACTAGCATCACTCAAACATAAAAGAATGTCAGATTTTTAGAAATGATTAAGATCTCAACTGTCTGTCTCTGGGTTAGTAAGGCAGGCTTGTTTGCCTGAGAGGTAGATGGTCCTGGTAGCATCAGTCTGTGGTGAATTTTAGGGAAAATCATCAAACATGTAGTAGATAATCGTTCTGGAAATATCACATACTATACAAGAGTTGTCTCTTTCTGCACAAGTGACCATTTGAGAGCTTGTCACCAGAAGCCCTGCATAACACAGGGTGTCACTTGGGCTGTTCCTTAGTTGCAGACATAAAATACACTCAAATTTCAGTTTTACTGCTCTGGATCAATGGCGGCATGAAAAGTGTGCAGAAAGGGCTTCCTTCCCTGTCCCTGAACTTGCTACTTGTGCTCAAAATGATTTGGGAAAAAAGTATCTCCCCAAAGCACTCATCCATGTTCTGGATTAAATCTTTCAGTTGCTCCAGTCAACAAGAAGATGGGAAGAGTCAGAACACCCTGGGGATGAACGCTTTCATGCCATTCAGTCTAAGAGCCTTATCTGAAGTACTGTTCAGTCAGTAGAAATATCCTTAACAAATTTCAGAGGGGATTTGAACTGGACCCTGGGTCTTTTGAACATGTGCTCAACCCACTGGGCAGGCAGGACAGTTCGTGCATATAACACACAGTAACAAGGAATTCTTATTTCTGATTACAAACTATTCCTATTAGTAAGATAAAAAAATGTAATCCAGAAAGTAGCCCTACCGAGATAGAGTACCAAGGTCTTTGGGGTGTCACTGGTTTGAGGCAGTGGTTTCTGGGACGCTGGGTCACAGAGAGCAGTGCAGGGGGTGTAGAAGAGGGGCCACAGGAAAGGCAGAGGTGGTGCTACACAGACACGGGGAGGTTCAGGGGTTTGCACTTACTGTGCAGACACCCCCAAGGTCAGTGCACATTGTAGGACAACGTTACCTTACAAAGCTGCCTCGCCGCACCTTGCAAGGGTTGCTTTTGCTCGTGAATCAAAGCCGTGAAAGGCTCTTAATATTTGCTTATAATTCACTTCATCAGGAAAAGAGGGAGGAGGGAAAAGAAAGCAGGGGGATGCCCAAATTACGTAATGCCTATGCGGGCAGAAGGGTGCGATTGTGTGAGACAAAGGAGAGCGCTTGGCAATAATGACTAATCGTCCCTTGTGTTAAGGCACCTGCCTTCGAATGAACTCGCTTCTCTTCTGTAATTAATGAGATGGCATTTCCTGAGTTCCTGCTTCCGTAGACTTCTGTTGCCTGCTCCAGAGTCCGTTGCTCTGAATACCAGAAGCAGAGCAGGAAGGAGGGAGGAATTTATCAGTTCAAGAGGTGTGATGGCCTCTTGCTTTGCAAACTTATTGTATCCCCAGGAAGAAATGCAGCTCTTCACGAAGGGATGGGAGAGAGGAGTCTGTTCGGGAGGGTTTGCCCGTGCGCCGGCGCTCCCTGTGCGCTCACAGAGCTGTCAGGGTCTCTGAGCGGAACATGCTTCCAAACATCTCCTAAAGGGCACACAAGGCACGCTGGGTTAGGGCTGATGCCGTGGCACAAACCCAGCAACGCAGCTCGGCAGTCATTCAGTCACACAAAGGCCACCAGAGACTCCAGCCCTTCCCAGCCCTCCTCCACAAGGGAAAGCTGGTGGTGGGGAGGTTGCTCTGCTCCCTGCTGTGTGTGGATAGCATGGGGAAGGTCACCTTGGCATGCATCTCCTCCCAGGGACCTGGGTTCAGTGGGTGCATATCATTTCAGCATTAACTAAATCTGTGCTGAAAAACTTGACAAGTGACCCTTCTTTTGGGCTTGAGCTAAACCTGGTTCTCCAAGTTCACCCCAGTGCCTGAAGAGCACAGATCTGACTGTGAACCTGAGCTATGTGGCCCAGAATGGATTAAAGGATTCCCCTGAGGGGTAACCCAGCTGCTCCTTCATCCAGGTGCCTGCCAGAGCTCCTTGTGACAGGGGTTTAAAATTATTTTTACACCTAACTTTTCAAAGCGTTAACTGTTGCTGGCAGTTTGCCTGGCAGTGATACAGGGGACTTCCTATCTAATCAATCCCAACCACGACTTCTGATTTCCACCTTATGTCCACAGCTGAAGAAGTGACCCCTGACACTAGGACTAACCTCCTCCAAGTTCTTGAACTCCGCAGTGCTTTCATCCACAGACTCGTCATAGATGGAGAGCTCCGTCTGATTCGGCCTCTGTGCAGGAAAGAATCAAATCCCCAAATCAGCAGAGTGCAGGGTTGAAAGGAATGAAAAAAAATGACTAACTCAGGCTTAAAACATCACTCGTGCTCAGAGGGAAATGCCCAGGAAGAAGGGGCACAGAAACTGTGCACCACCAAACTGGGGGCATAGGGCTGGAAGAAGCTCTTTTGGCTTCTCCAGACTGGGACAACATTCATTTCCCAGTCAGGGGTTTACAGAAGACAGTTACACTTCTGAATTCTAATTGAAACCAATTCAATCAGTAGGTGCTTGACCCATATGTGAGAGTTAAGAGATGAAATGTTTTGTTGGATTTAGACCTTTACCACTTGAGATAAATAAGAACCTTTATTAGGTGCAGTATTGAGTTGTTATTCTTCCTTTGTGCTGATGCAGCATGTAAACCTAATAGTGCAGCAGCGTGAGCTGGAGAAAGGCTGGGGTGCAAATTTACCTCTTCTAAGATGGGCGGGTGGACAACTTCTTTGATATTTGCCAGTGCAAACAAAACAGCATCATGGATCGTCAAGAAGATGTGACTTCGGTCCAGGCCTCCTTCCTCAAAGACTCCACCTGTGCTAATGTCATTGTACACCTGGGCTGAAGAAAGGAAAAGCACATGAACAAGAAGGAACCCAAAGAAGGAAGCCTTTGAAAGTGCACATGGCTGACTGGTCCTCTGAGCTAAAGCAAGGGTGGGATGCATAGGGAAGGCACAGGTTTGCTGCAGAAATGAGAGTGTAGGGGTCTATTTTTCTGCATGTTAAATGTGGAGATGTTCCAGTCATATCACTTCCCAAATGAAAGGACCTATTTCACACACAGAGAACAGTATTTCTCCTTCCTTTCTTCTGTTCTCCTCTTTCATCTGTTCTGGTTTGGGCCAACAAAAGGCTGACAGCTCATACAGTTTGCATTAAAGAACACAAAAAGACCTGTCAGGAGCACATAAAGGGGGGAAGATCACATGGAAAAGTCTTCTTCATGGATTCTTACCGTGCACGTTTGCCAAGAACACTTTAATGCCAATCTTCTGATAACTGGAACACAGCTAGAAGGGATGAGAGGGGAGAGAGAGGATTAATAGCACTGCTGCTCCAGTTTTGTGTTTAGATGTAAAGTCCGTTATCCAGGGCTTTACACGTGTCCTGGTGAAGCTGAAGGATAAAGCCACACAAACCTTCTATTGAGGAGGGTAAACATCTTTATCTGAGCTGCCCAAGAGAGTAGAAGGTACCTGGGTGATATGTTGCTTGGCTGTGTTTGTAGTACAGAACTAACCTTGCCCAGTGCTTTTGTGCCCATGAGGTCAACAAAACACACTCCACTCATGTCCAGGATGATGGTGTGAAAGCTGATATAGGGCGGTGCTGTCATCATAGGGTCAACATCTGCTGGAGGCATGACACTGAAAGTGCTTCCTTGCAGAGTAGTGGTGCTGCCCAGCTCACTGGGGGCGTGCACCTGCCCAGCACCATTGGCGGGTGGTCGGAACGTGACGTAGGAGATGCTGGCACCATTAGCAGTCGTCTGGTTGTTATTGGTATCTGTCGGAGAGGTGCTTTCAAAGTCTTTCTGGAGCTCTTGCAAAGACAAGGTCTACAGCAAAGCAGAAATGCACAGTCAGGGCAGGATGTGCTGCAAGAAGTAGTATCTTCCTTCTTACACCCAAATACATAGAATCATAGCCTCATCTTGGTTGGAAAGGACCTTTAAGATCATGCAGGATCTTTCCAGACACTGAGCGCAGCTATCAGCAATAGCTGAGATCCTGATGTGTGAATGCACCTGAAGTATTCAGTGGCATGAAGTGTTTTATTCTGGACTAACTCCAGCCTGGTACTAGACTGAATGTCCCTTGGGGTTGGAGTACGTTAGGTTAATTTGGTTTCCATTCTAGCCACCCCTATGGCTTTCTCGCTCCCAGCCATTTCCATTTCTCCACATCTTAAGGTTTTGGCCATTGAGAGGAATGGAGCTGTGGGTGGGAAGGAAAGGAGGCAAGAGGTGGCAAATGTGGCTAGGAAGAGAGTGCAGAAAATCCTATGTCAAGAGGAGCTTTTGATGGGGACTTGGGTTCTTATTCATCAACACAGGAATCCAAACTGAGTTACCTTGTTGTGCCTCGATAAGAATTTCGGTAGCTTTGTTGGTGGTTGTGCTGTCCCCTTCTCCTGCCGTTTCACATACTTCTTCCTGGCTAAGAACACTTTACCAGGATCCACCCCAGTCTGTGGAAGAGAGAGAGAGTTTTCTTTGAAGAAGTCTGTTCAGTCCCGCGGTCAGGGGCTGCTGTTTCTTTCCTGCTCTTTCCCAGCCTGTGGCACGTGGCACAGGAGGACAGCAGCAGCTGTGCATCAGAGTGAGGTGATCCTGATGGCAACCAAACAGCAACATCTCCAGTAACTCGGGGTACCTGCACGTGCAGGGAGCAGAGACGTGCAGCAGCAGGGTGACTCTGCTTTGGAAGAGCTTGGAGGACGATACCTGCCAGCATTCAGGCATAACCTCGAAAATGGGGTCTACAAACAGTCCTGAAGATCAGGGAGAAAAGGATGAAAGAGTAGAGGATGGATGAGACTATCTTTCATGATCATCCTAGGCCTAATTATCTCCATGTAGCAATACAGGAGAGAGCAAGGGCCATTTGGGACTGGCTGCAAGCAGAAATTTGTTAGAGCATTGCTCACCTTGGCTATAATCTTCTCACGGAATATCTCTGAGTTGGCAAAATACAGCGGCGAGCAGTAGGTTACGATTTTAATCCCATTAAGTTCATGTACCTGCAACAGAGACAAGGGCTCGAACCGGGCCTGGTGGGGGGTGTGTGGGGTGCAGGGTGGCTGAGAGTTTGGGCAGCAGCTAACTGGGAAGGTCAAACAGAACAGCAGCTCTTGCTACCCCTGAAATGAGCAGCAAACAAACAGCCTGGCTGAGACAGAAACAGGGACTTGAGTTTCCTGATCACGTTGGGTACCAGTGACAGAGAACATAATTTTCTCTGAGGATGCTGTAGCTTCTGCTTACCTTGTTGTAGGCTTTTGGGTTCTTGTAGATGTCGGTGGAAGTTACCTGGCCCAGGGCAGAGCCGTTACGGCTAGGAGAAAAGAGGCAACCAGAATTAGAGAAAGTGTTGCAGGGGAAGAAAACTGCTTTGCTTCACATTCCGTACCAAGATTTGGAAACTTGCTTTGTGAGAACACTTAGATTTCATCCCTGCAGAGTCTACAGGGCAAAAAAGAGTCAGCAGTTTGAGATCCCAGACTGGGAAATATTAATAAAGGGCTTTGATGGATTAAAAATGGTGTGTAAACTTCACGCCAGTCTCTGCACATATACGGGGCTCTTTCTTTTTGTGAGCAGGATTTTCTGCTGCGAACTATGCAGGTAGCTGAAGTAAATACCTTCAGACTTCCCCCTGCCTTGGGATGTGCACATCGCTGACCGTGCGCAGGAGTGGGAACACAGGCAGTAAATTAGCGCCTGCCATTCCTGTTTGCACATTCCAGGGGCTGGGGAGGACACCTGCACTCCCCCAGGCTCCTGCCGCACGTTCCTTCCACACTTGGGCCAGAGGTCAGTTATAAAAATAATCTGTCGTTTATTCTGCAGCTGGGAGGTTTTTCTTCCCTTCTGGTTTTTGTAGTTACACCGATACTTACAACTGGGTATGAAAAACCACGACCAGCACGGAAAATCCCACGCCCACAGCGACTCCGTAGGGCAGGCTCAGGAAGAAAGCGGAGAGGAAGCTCACCAGCCAGACCAGCTGCAGAGAGAGAAGAGCATGGCAGGTCGTTTTACTCTACCACAGGCTGGAGCACAGTGATGGATGGAGAATGTCTCTGTGCTGATATTCTGGACCCAAAGAACTACACAGCTGAGGATCAAGGCCTGAATTCTGCAGCTATTCTAATTACACAGTTTATCGCATGCTTTCGTGTGAAGCATCCTTGCTGGGAAGCTTGCCAGAAGACCCAGTTTTCCAGCCGTAAAAGCAGCCAGTGCATTTCTTCACAGCTGCATGATCACCCACACCACTCGTTCAGTTCAAAAAGTATCAGCCTATAGAGTCAGGAAAAGGCTCCTGCAGATCGGACCATCTGCTGCTCAGTGACTGCTCCCAGCCCCAAGAAAGCTCCTGCTGTCCTGCTCAGTCCTAAGCATGGACCAGTTTTTGGTAGCTGATGCCCCATGCTAAAGTGTGCCTTCACATCATGGTCACACCCCTGTGAACTCTCTGCCTGGACTGCTAACCCATCGCTTCTCCAGCACCAATTTGAACAGTATTTTAGGAAAGCTCTTGATGACTCAGGTCAGCCCCTTTGGACTCCTGATTTCTCTGATAAGGCGGTTCACGGGGACCTGACAGGATATTGGCTCAGTGTCCGCACACACCACTCAGCCGTGGGAGCCCTGTTCAAACACTGTCTTTTTATGTCAGACATTTCCAAATTCCGTTCTCACTCCCCCGCACCCCCTGCCTGGGTTTATACATCAACTAGCGCCTGGAGTCCTTATCGCTGTGAAGGGCTCTCCTCACCCTGGAGGGCTATTGTCTAAGTTTTTAAGTCATGACTCCTAGATATTGAGCAGGGCCGGTTTGGCTAGTTCTGGGCAAACAGGCTCCCGCGCTTGATTGGCATTTAAACAGAGCAGGTAATAGTTCAGGCCTCTCTGATATGTGCGCTAAGCATGAGAGTGCTCAGCTGGGCAGGACAGGCTCCTCTGCTCCTCGGGACCTCCTTGGCGAGGGCTTGGAAGCACGACCACAGCAAGAGGGCGAAACCCACCTTCTGCAGGGGACTCAGACTTCCCTCCTGCCCCCAAAAGCCTGCTGGGGGGCTGGCCCTGCCTCCTGCCTCATGCAGCCATGGGCTGAGCTGCCAGCAGATGCCTCCCACCCATCCCCAGGCACTCACGCAGTCCAGTTTGCTCTTCTTCCACAGGTAGAAGGGATCAGCCAACTGCTTGAGGGAGTTTTTGAGGTTCACCGCGATGAGGGCTCCCAGGACAGACTGTGGAGGAGAGGGGATTGTGTCAGCTAGGATGGCCAGCAGTGTGGATGGGCCACGTTTTGCAGCAGATGCTTTCTGTGGTGTTTGCCTGCCTTGGTCCAGTTACCACAAGGGAATGGGAAAAAGTGACATTTGCAAAGACCTAACTTGGATCTGAGCACGATAATTTAGACTCTTCCTACTTCCAGGGACTCCATGCAGACAGGACCCCAGCACAGGACCAAACTGTGCTGGGCAGTGGTTTGCATCAGGGGTTTTTGGAACAAGGCTGTGCCTTCGCTTGGATGTGTAGAGTATGTGACGCAATGGCCGCGCTCTTTGCACAGAGGTTTGTGTTACCTTTGGAAGAGGTTCAAGGTAGATCCCCAGAGCCAGCATGGTCACCATAACCACCAAGGCCACACAGAAACTTGCCACCTGCAAAAAAGGAAGAAATCACTTCAGCAAACATCAGGGTCTCCCTAAACCCCCTCTGAGTCTTTCTTCTGCTGCTTCAGCCAACAGCACAACTGGTCACTGCTGTATTTTATATGAGCAGACAATTGCCTCTGAGAAGTGGGCTAGGATTTTGCAGATCTCACAGATAACCCCAAACTTCCCTCACATGGGAACTCTGCTTAATTGGGAGAGCCATACTGGTAACACAGATTTACAGCCCTACATCTGTGACCAATCCAAAGAACCATCCAGGGAACAAAATGGGGTTGGGGAGGGAGGAAATCCTGCTTTTAACAAGAGCAACCTGAAGCACCCATGTATGGAGCTTCTCCAGACCTACAGCAGCGATGTCAGGCTGGCAGCATGCAGCAGCTATGGAGGTTTGTGGTCAAGTAGGGTCATGCAGGGAAGACAAGGAGGAGGAGGTACTAACTTGTGATTTCCCTCCTGCCCCATCCACGGCGAGAGTGACGGAGAGAGCACAGCAGATCACGTGGATTTTGAAGAAGGATCCAAAGAAGTTGCTGCAGCCCAGGGCCAGCATTTCCTGTGGAGATGGGAGAACGTGGTCATCAGCAAGGACAACTGCCCGTCCAACACGTGTGAGCTGCTGGGCAGGAGAGCAGGGGCCTGAGGCTGGGGTTTGTGTGGCCAGAGAAGGGACTTGGGTTCCCTGCAGTGTGTCCCTGACCCTTTCCTTCAAGTAAGAGCTGGGATGGGCTTTGGTATGGCAGGGAAACCTGGAAACACAATTCCACATAAACACGTTGTCATCTGTTGACACACTAAGGGCAGGGCTTCATGTGGTATGTGTGGCTGCTATTGAAAGCTGCCACTGTGCCAGTGATGACAAAGAGTATTATTTAATGTCCTGCCTCTCACAGTATCTAGGTGACACACCAGGAATCCAGGTCTTTCTCTGCTCAGTGAGAAATACATGTGCCTCCTTGTGCTCCAACAACCTGTAAAAATGCCATCTGTGCCAGCACTCAGGGCTGAACCCTCAGGTCTGGAGGGAGAGCAAAGCAGAGAGCTCAACCTAAGGCTCTCTTCCCTACTGCAGGCTCTCTCCAGTCCATGGGAGGTGGATCTGCCATGTCCTTTCAACCCCCACATGGCAAGCTGCCACACGAGCCTGCATGCGTGGGAGCAGCACGTCTGTTTTAAGCAGAGCACGTTTGAAAGCTTCCCATTCATGCAGCGAAGTTTTCTTTTCACGCCTGAGAGCAAGGGGAACGGTCCTTGACTGCGTCCTTCCAGACCAAGCGTTACCTGGTTGGGGTCCACGTCGTAGCCATGCTTGGCTGCCAGCGTTCTCCCCATGGCTAGGTTGATCACGTAGCTCACGATGGCGAGCGAGAAAGCTGTGCCGATCATGTCTTTCCACTTGTTCACCAGGGGCAGGGTTGGAGCTGGGAACCTGCACTCAGAGCGGAGGCGAGAAGCAGTTGTGACACTAGTGTGTGGATGCTGGTGAAGTGGGTGAGGAGCTTGTGTGTTCAGGAATGACATAATCCGTGTCTACACTGTCACTGTGGACAGCTTGAGTGGATGGTGGCAGTGGTGTAACAGGGCACAGCAGTGCTGCCTGACAGTCCTGGAAGGGGACTGTCGTACAGCAGGGAAGAGCGAGGTGTTTTCCAGGCTGCAGGAGGAGGAAGGAAAATTATCTGGAAGTTGAGTCAGACCTGCACATGCGCTTACCCCATGCTGATCTTCCCGACCACTGGCATGCCGTACTTCTCGGGCATGCCAAAGCTGCCGGAGATTGCAGTCGCAACTATTACCTGAAAGGACAGAGAATAAAAGAGCAGTAAGCAGAAGGAGCAGGAGCTCACTCAGAAGCACTAACCTTGCTGGGCTCCTGGGGATGTCAGTGGAAAATTAGCACCAAATTTGGGGTAGGAAAGGAGAGAACCTCCCCAGAATGAGTTATAGTCCTCATCCTCAGCATCACCAGGATGCAGGTACAGTCTAACAGGGACAAGCTGGGCGTCAGAGGTATCCTCCATGAGGATGGCCCAATTTCTGACCCCAAGCCATGTGGGGGTCACGTCATATTCACTGTATAGATGCTCTACATGATGGACCCTCTGTGAGAAGAAGTGCGTGTCCCAGGACTGTAAAGTGAGGGGGGGAACTGTCTCCTGGAGGGTCCAAGGGACAGCTCGTGCATCACTTACGATGATGATCTCCATGGGGATGGGCATCCGGATCTTTTTCATGTACTTTAGGTTGAGTTCCTTGACAATGACCAGGAGCACAGCACTGACCAAGGCATAGACCAGGGAGGCCACGTTGGTCTTGGGCAGACCTTTACAAATATCAATGAACGTCTAAAGAGGAGAGAAGAGGAGAAGGTGTCATGGGGAATCAGAGACTCTGGATAACGTGGACAGCACAATGGAGAGCACTTGTTACCATAATCAGCTGTGAACACCCTGAGATGTGATGAGGGCTCTATAGGGTGAGGGAAGCGCTAGAAACCCGGCTGCTGAGAGATCAGCAACCAGCCCTGGGTCTGTGCTGTCCGGTTAAACACAGTTCTAGCTGCATTAATGGAGGATGCATCCATGGAAGATGCAGGAAAGCTCAGGAATGGGTAAACCTGCTCATAGGAAAAGTTTCTGTGGCTAACAATTGTGCAAGACTCCTGCTGTAAAGCAGCACAGTTGATATTCTCCCCAAATCCCAGACCCATTTCATTATTTCTAATTAGAAACTACCAGACAAGGGCTGAGATAGTACTGTAAATACAATGGTAGGTGTGCTGGGCTGGGAGTGGTGCAGACAGCCACGTTCCCCCTCCCTCCACCCTTTCCTTCTCTCCGAGCCCCCCTTTCCCTTGCACGGGTGGCAGCGATGCCTGCGGTGTGGTGGTCACTGGGGGAGGAGGTGCGGGGAAGGCCCCTGTCCAGAGCACCCACTTACATAGACGATAGCTAAGGGCCCGGTGTAAGACGGGACTGTCAAGCCGAAGACGTACTTGAGCACGGAGATGAGGATCTGCAACCCTGCTGCTGTCATGAAGCCCCTGATGAAAGACTCGGAGAGGTAGATAGCAACAAAGCCAAACTGCACGAATCCCAGGCAGAGCTAGGGGAGGACAGACAAGGCGTTGTTAGACGCGTGCCAGCCTGAAAGGGCGAGGTGCAGAGCCCGAGCGTGCCCGCGCCGGGCAGGCTGCTCTGCCGGGAGAGAGGACGCGTCCCTCCCACGCAGCCGCGGCACGGGCTGGGCTGAGCGGGCTGGCCCGGAGCAGGGGTGGCAAGAGGAGAGCTGCAGGGTGCTGGGCTGTCATCGCTGGCTGCCGTCCTGCCCCAGGGGCTGGCCTCACCCTGGGCCAGTCTGTTTGGGGAATTTCACACCAAGACTGCAGCTGGGGCAGGATTCCCCCAAAAACTCTACTCTGAGGCATCGTCCACTTAGAAGCGGGGCCTCTTCTAGCATCTGCTACCACCATTTCTGCTCCGGGGAGAGAGCTCGGCTGACTCTGTGTGGGTCAGCTCCAGCCAGAGGACACAGCACAGGCAGGGCAGTGAGTCCTTACTTGTATGACAGCGGTCAGGCAGGCTAACGTGGCAGAGATCTCCAGCCTGGCCGCTTCCAGGGCTGTGGTGTTCACGCTGGTCTCATTGGTAGTATGGTTGAAGTACTGGAAGTCCGACTCCGGAGCCAGCTCATTGCAGACGTTGCCAACAATAATGCTGATGACTGCAAAAGTACCTAGAGCACAACACGGTGATGTCAGTAGTTTTCTCTAGAAAGCATCCAGTCCTGGACAGGTTGGGCTGCCCAGACCGAGTCACCCAGCCCATCACTGCAACCAGCCCCACGGCGGGATGCAGCAGCGGATCATTGGGGTGAATCCTGCTGTGCAGACAGACCAAACATGCCCAAACATCTCTATTCTGGGACACACCGAGTATTCCCAACCGGTATTTAACTGATTTGTGCGGAGAATTGCTCTGCAGACTCTTACCTGGGACCATCTGATGGATACCACCAAGGAAGAGGTATGTTACCAAGGGGAAGAAGGAGGAGTAGAGCCCGTTGACGGGAGGCAGGTTGGCCAGCAGCGCGAAGGCCATCCCTGGAAAACACAAGGGAAACAGGCAGGTCACCCACGTCTGTGCAGCGGGAGTCAGCCCCTTGCCCTGCTCACACTCAACACCAGCTCCAAGAAGGTGCTGTGGCCAGCACAGACTGCTGCTTCCTGGGCAGGAGAGGCCAAAGAGGGCAGGGAAGGGCACCGCAGAGAAATATAGGGGCAATTAGGTTGGAAGTAGAGCTTGGGTTCACACATGTCAGCAGTAAAGGTAGCTAACCCCCCTGAGACTGGACGTCAGCTGTCATCTGCAGACCTTGAACTGGCAAAGTGCTATCCCCTCTTGGTGAGCCAGAAAGTCATTGTGTCTCACCTTGTGGCACTTGAATGGTCCCCGCACTGAGCCCACCGAGAACATCAGGCAAAATGTAGTCCTTAATTTTATACTTGGGAAGCCACACAAGTATTGGGAACAGGCTAAAGAGGATGAGTTTGAATCTGGAAGCTGAACATCTAGAGGGGATTAAAAAAAAATGCAAATAAGTAAAGAAGGAAGGAAGCAAGTGAGCTGGGAACTGAGCAAGGGAGCAGGGAAAGATCATCCTAGGAATGTCTCAGACTTTCTCCCACACCAAATCCTGAGCCCAGTGTTAGGTGCACAGCCCTTCCCTGCACGTGCAAGGCTCTTGCAGTTCACTAGCTGTACGTGCCGGGGGGGTTATTGTGGGGACCTTCCTGCCTTGGTGGGAGGTCCCCAACGCTGCCACAGCTGGAAGGAGACCCTGCACAGAGTGAAGGATTTAGCTCCCCAATAGCTTGATACCCTTCAGATAAGGGAAAGGTGAGCAGTAGGGTGGAAACACAGCTCAGAGATTCATGGGGCAGTTGCACAGAGCCAAAGATGAACTTTTTCAGGTGCTTGGTCAAAAAAACCCCACGTATATCTGAAAGAAGAAGATTGCTTCTGGGCTGACCCATGCAATATCTCCACCTGCTAACACGTACGTTCTCACTTTCCTGTATTACTACCTTCCTTTTTCCAAGGAACAGAGCTAGATTTCCAAGACAGTGATCAGCAGGATTATTAATCTCTGTTTGCAGGATTATTAATCTCTGTTTGCAGGATTATTAATCTTTGTTTGCACAATTATTAATCTTTCTTTAAGGAAAGCCAGTGCTATTTTTAATCGGAAAGCTGATAAAAGGCAATCCCATCTGGAAAGCTTAAAGAAATAATCCACACACCCATACCTACGTCACTAATTGTACTTTTTTCACTATTAAAAACAATCTTGGAAAACAGAACCCCAAATCCCAAAAGCACTCAGTGCAAACTGTTCCACTTATTTGCCTTACAGCCTAGCAGCTGAGGCAGTGAAAAGAGGAACCCGTTTCACTTGCTTCAGTACAATTTGCATTTCTCCTGTGCCTTTCATCCATCAAAGCCCTGAAGATCATGGAGAAGGTTTCCCACGATAAACAAGGGAGTTATATACCCAGGTCCAAATTATATCCCAATTCCAGACCAAATCTGGTTTACATTTGCCCCAGCTATAGCATTCTATGTTACCTGAAGAGGTTTTTCAATTTTTCCCCAACGGGATAACTTCTACTTTTCTTCTCAAACTCTTCATCGAAGAGGCTGACCGAATACGCAGGACGTTCGATGACATAGCGAGGCCTCGTGTGGTTCATCTCTGGATCATTTAAATTTTTCCCAGAAAAAAAAGAAAAAGCAAAGCCAAGAACGTGACTGGAGCTGGCCCCACCTGCAGTATAACAGACCGGACACCTCCAGCGTCTGGGAGCCCTCCCCGAACTTCTCCACCCTAAATAGTTTCCCCGTGGCGCAGAGGCAGGTCCTGGGAGTGGCTTCTCCCAGCACTGGGGGCTGCTGCTCCCCTGCACAGGGAGTTTTTACCACCTATTTTGAGGTGATGCGAACGAGCGCTGCCGTGTGAAGGGGACCGGAGCGTGTCCTGGATTGTCTGGCAGATGAGCATGGGTGTTAATCTTAGCTCTGCCAGTGACTGCCTTTTTGCCTCGGGCAAGTCACTTGACCTTTCTCATGCCTCAGTTTCACCATCTGCCAGTGGGGTTGGCAAGACTTTGCAGCGCTGGGCAGCCCTGACACAGTTTGTGATGGTAGATCCTGGCACCGAGGTGTTCCTGTTGCACTGCCGAGTGGTCCCGTTTGCGTTCAGCAGCCTTCCTATCTCCCCCTTGCCATGAGAGGCTGTGGATGAGCCCTTAGTTTGTTCTAGGAAGTGATGTGCAGAAAGATAACTGTTGCCAATCCATTTCAGTGATGAAGATGCCAAAACATCTGGATGGACTAGTCCTGCCTGGTATCTGGGTCTCACCAAATAAAGATGATGAACTTCAGAGAGCCCTTATTTTACTAGGAGCAGAGATGCCTGGGAAGGGGGGAGAATCATCACAAACTGGAGAGGCTAGGGCTGGAGGGAGGAAGTGGTCAGATATAAACCAAGGATCTTGGTAATTATTTGTGGTATGGCGTGTATCTAAGTGGGTCATTGCCCAACACAGGAGTAGAAGAGGGGGTGGAAAAAGCTGGTGATTCAGGCAGGAGAACATATCAAGAAACAACATCCAGATTGCTGAGAACTTATGGAGTGATTTGAATGTGCCACATTCTCCTCTCTCCTGTTTTGGCACTGTGAGTACTGCTGGTCAGTGCACTCCTTGACACCGAGTTCAGTGGAACCAGGATGAGCAAAATGTCCATCCGTAGGACTAATGTCAGTCCTCACTGATAAGCAGTTACCTCGGAGTGGGGGCTGGAAGACATGAGTAATATGAAGCAGAGTGGCCCAGAAGTCCTGGGCAGGAAGGAAAGTATGATGCAGGCAGCCGAAACTTTGGGGAGAATTTAGGTCAACAGAATCATTATGCAAATAGGAGCTAATGGGTTTAGAAAGAGAGGTCATCAACCCCAGTCCTGCAGTGGATGCTTTAGTTTAGGGCAATCAAGTGCAGTTTGCTGTAGAACAGCTCCAGCAACGGTGTGTTTGTGATTCCAGGCTCTGCCCTGCACCCGCGCTGGCTCGGGAGGGACCCCAGCCCGTGCCTCTGGAGGGGCAGCCGGGTGAAGGAGAAGACATGCCCCATCCAGTGCCCTCTGCAGCCATGCACACACTGGCAGCCCTGCTGCTCCTTTTCAGCCAGAGATACCCTTCCAAGAGCAATTACAAGCTTTACCATTTGGAGGATTGGTGCAGGCCAAGACTGAGCAGTGTCTAGGCTCTTTCGCAGCCCCTACGCTCATGCCAGAAGCTCATCTGATAAACGGTCATTCCCTGGTTTTCCCACGTCAGTCTGCGCAAGGCTTGTCCCTGCCTCCAGATCCCATTGCTCAGCAAGTTCCCAGCATACCCAACCCCACCACTCTGCTCTGGATTTCCAGTTCTCCAGACTCAGCAACAGGCTTTTAAGGGGTGATAAACCCGCCCAAGTTTCTGGCACGAGAAGTCTCTCTTAGCTTTATTTCTCGGCTCCATCACTTGCCGAGCAGCGTGCCTGAATCAGCCAATTATATCACAGCTCTTTAATGAATTTCTCCTGCTGAGCGAAAGTGCTGTAATCAGGAAAAATAATAAACAAGGCGCGTATAGAGGTAAAAATATCCCCATGATTAAATTCCATCTTAAACAAACAGGCTAATGATGTCAGCATCTCAGACAGAGTCAAGTTCTTGACTTGGCTTATCGCTGGCCTTGCCCTAGATCAAACAGCAGGTTAAACCTTTGAGATTTCGGAATTAAAGAGAACGAGCTGTGTGACTGCTCCTTGAACAAAAGGCAAAACCAGCTGTCCTGGTGTTGATGGGATAAGACCAAAGCAGGCTGCAGGGCTGGTTTAAATCCTGCAGCTGGGGCAGGACGCGGGGCGATGCAATGCGTGTGGAGAGAAAAGCAGAGTGCCAGTAAGCTGCTGCGTTGCAGGGACCAGGTTTTTCAAGAGCTCTGTTACCGTATGGGCATGGAAATAAAGGACGAGGTCTGAGGGAAGAGGTCTAAGTGCGGAGCTTTTCAGGAAGCCCATCCCTCCGATGTGTTGGCTAGAGTGGATGATGCTGAGAAACGTGACGTTTGGCCTCACTGATAAGTCTACTGAGCCTGGAGTCTTGGAGAAACTGTGACACACTGCATACGTAACTGTGATGTGATTCTTGGAGCAAGCAACAAATGAAGGCAGGACTGCTTCACTTCAAGAATATGATGTGGGTGAAAGCTACTGTCCCAGCAGGTCATCAGCTGAGTCCCATCAGTTCATACCTGGCTGGTCCCTGCGCGGCCAGTCTCAAACCAGCCTGTGCATGCCAGGCACGGACCTTTTTCCCAGTGTTCATCTTGCAAATACACGTACTAAGCTCTTATCTTCTGTCCCTGTGCTGGTGATAGCTGTGTTTGGGAAGAGGAAAGTCACATTGAGGTTTCTGGCTAGTGTTGACAGGAGCCTTTGGCATAAAGCCACTCTCCTGTGCTGATGTAGGCACAGAAAAGGGACTCCAGGACAAGGAGTGTGAGTCAAAATTTAGTGGGAAAGCAATTTGATCGCTGCCTTATGGGTGATACAAGGGCCCAAACTGATCCCAGTGCAAGAGCTGGACATTCAGGAAATGCCTCTGCTACATTTTAGGGAGGAAAATTCAGTGCTCTGGAAATATTGTTTCCTCCTTTGTCTCCCCCTCTCCATCCCCTCTTCTCCTTGCACAAGGCAACGCACACGCAGATCTCCTTGCTGATTGCTTCTCAGCTGATGGAGTTCAGAGGTCTGGTCCCTTCCAAACCCTGGGTGAATCTTCATTAAAAACATCTCTCTCCCAGCTCTGTTGCCCAAGAAAGAGTTATAAAAAGCGACTCTCCCCTACCCCAGGAGACAAGGTCTGCCTGGAGAAGGCAAGCACAGGTGCAAGGGTTTGGTTGCAACACCAGGACAAGGTCTTGACTCCTGTTCCCCTGAATCGATGCCTTCAGCATCGTGTCCGCTGCGACTCCCAGCCTCCTGCTCATAGCTCCGGCCACAGGTGCCATGGGAGCCCTGGGGCAACGCGGTGAAAGGGCCCAAGTCTCGCAAGGTCAGGTGAGGAAGCTGTCACCTCCTCACCTGCAACCTCCTCCCCTGAAACCGTGCTGTGCTTCCTCGCTGAGGCGTGGCGTGGGGAAGGACAGGGCGGCTGCAGTGCTGGGCTCTGCAGTGCCAGACGCTGCAGTGCCAGGGGCTGTGGTGCTGGGTGCCGGGCTCTGCCGTGCCTTGCAGTGCCGGGTGCTGCGGTGCCGGGCTCTGTGGTGCTGGGTGCTCCCCCAGACTGAACTCTGCTTCACCCTCCCACCGCACACCCGCCTCCCTCTCCCTTTCACGCCTCTGGTGTGGAGCTGGGCTCGCAAAGCACACAGGCAGGAGGAAGAGGAGGTTTCTGCTGTCAGTCAGTTCAGGTATTTCAAAAGGATGTTGTATAATTCACCTCCGCTATCGGGCACTGATCAGCGCAGCGGATCCGCCCCCGCGCTCCCTGGTTGTTCACTCTCTCCGACCCCCTGGCACCAGGGACGGGCCAGGACCGAGTCCGGCTGAGAGGCCACACCAGGAGCTCCCCACCAAGGGACCCCCGGTGCGTTCACTCAGGATAGTGTCTTCACCTTCGGGGACACCTTTGTGCTCACAGTTAAAAGCGCTTTGATCCGATTTAGTTTTATTTTACCTTTAACTCTGAGTTGCCACAGAGTTCGTCTACAAATGAACTGATTCACGAAGAAAGCACCTTGCAGTGGTAAAGCCAGACCTATAGTCCCACGTTTCTGGCACAAGTATATTGGTAAAAACATCTTTCCTAGTGAACTGGGGAAGGGGAAGAGGCAGAGGTTGTGTTTCAGGGGCTGAGCAGCCGGCTGCAGGGCTTTAACTTTTGCTTAACCTCTGCCCTTTGGAAAGAGAAGAGGCTGATGCTAGGAGAGCATATAGATCAGTTATGAAAAATATCCCATCCCAAAAATGACTTTTAGCCTCAGAAAAGGCAAAATGCCAGAGTCCATAAAGCTCAGTAAAACCTTAGCTGTTTCCATCAATTTTCCACAAGCATCACGCAGGAACAGTCGTGATGGCTGGTGGAATAAAAGCCAGGGAGGGAGGGAGAGGGCGAAGGAGGGAGAGAGGTGCCGGGAGGTGCTACCTGGCCCTGCCTGCTGGTGCTGAGGCCCGAGGGAGCCAGGTCTGCCTGGGTGCAGGGGCAGGGAGGAGACATCGCTGCTCCCCTCCAGCTCCCACCGTCCCACCTCGCTGCGCCGTGCCGCAGCCTTGGCTCTAACGGCCCCTCGGGAGCAGCCGGCCCCTTCCTCACTCCTGCGCTCTTGCCACAGAGCAGCCAGGCATTAAATCAATGTTTTCATTTCGTTTAGATTAAATATTTGGAGTGCTAAATAGGTGATTTCCATAAGGCAGATGGCCCTTTTCCTCTTTTAAGCCACCCAGCCCAGCACAGGCACCGGGCAGGAGCTCTGCACTCTTGCTCTGCCGTCGCTGGGCCGGTGCCAATGTTTGATGTACCACTTCACACGAGTTTCTAACCAAACTAGCTCTGCACTAGGTAACCAGAATAATAAGATCTGTAGACATCTGCCAGCTACTGAAGGTGAAGCCAAAGTGTCTGGCTCAAAGGGTGTTTATTAAGTAAAATGCTTATATTCAGCAGCCCGGCTTCTGTGCTTTTTAATGCTATTGTAAATGCAGCAAATGCCGAGGGCACGGGGGATCTGCTCTGTGCTGGCACCGGGGTAAACGAGCCCAGATTTTGCCCACTCTTTCTGTGATTTGTTTGATTAACCCCCTTTTTCGCAACCCCACCCTAACTCTCCAGTACTTTTGTGGTTGCATCCAGAGGGCTGGGCTGGGGTGAGGCAGCAGGCGCATGGCCTGGGGTGCTGCGGCCCGGGGGGCACATATGGCCCCATCATAGTCCTCCCAAAGCCACCAGCTTCCCTGCCCTGCACTCCCCGGAGGCGTCACCTCGCTGAGTGTGGCACAGCGGTGCTGGGACCAGGCTGCCAGCTCCTTGGCAGGCGGAGAGCAGGGCCTGACCTTAATGGCAGCTGAGTCTGTCCCCTGGGAAGTGGCGTGTCCATCCTCCCCGTCCCCTCGCCGCTCCCTCGGTATACAGAGCCGTTGGGATGGGGCGAAGGGAAGGTTGGAGAGTGCACTTAAAAGAAGAAGTGAAACTTCAGCGTCCCTCTCTGCCTTGAGTCTCTGCTCTCCACATGCCTCTGACACAGGCCTTGCCCTCCGCCTTTGAAGAGCAGGTGGGCAACGCAAATCCCAAGGAATTAAAAAGTTTGCAGACTGCAGCATTCTTGCCCTGCCTGCGAACACTTAGCCAGGATGCCTGCTGAGAGCTTCCTCGTGCACATGCTCCCCACCCCTGTGCATTTGTTCTTGGAGAGGGAAAAACACCTCTGGGGTCACCCAGTCCATCCTCCCCCAGAGGCAGAGGATGGGACAGCATTTCTCGACTGGAAATCTCTGACCTGGGGCAGAAATACTGTGTGGCCAGCAACAAATGTCACTCCAAGGACTTATCGTCAAGGGAGAGAAGGACAGGTCCCCTGCTTAAGCTTTCAGCTTGCTTACAAATAAGGTGTGGACAAATTTTATCAGGGCAGAGCAGAAAGCATCCTAGCTGCACGAACTGCAGTTTCCGCAGTGGAGCAGGCTGATGGGGATATTGTCTCTTGTCTATAAATGAGGGAGCCTGCCCAAACTGCACCTAAACATCCCACGAAATGGCACTGGGAGGAGCTGGAGACCCTGCACCCAGTCTGACAGGTCTCAGTCTGGGACCACATCTCATTCCCAGCTTTAAAATTCCCTCCTAGTCTGATTGTGTGCCCACAGCCACGTGTCCATGCACCGGGATCCCCTGTGCAGCAAAGACCCCTTGGTTAGATGCCTGTGCACAACCAGGGCTCCTCAACCACTGCCTACGGGCACTGGGCTCCACGGCCTCTATCACTATGCCTGTACGTGCAAAGTCTAATTTGGGCTGCAACGTCCTCGGGGCAGGGACCACTTTATATAGTTCCATGCACAGAAAGTTCTGGTCATAACAAGGATCCAGAAACAGAGGATCTCTCATCAGTATTGCCTCACCTATACCAGGCAAATCCCCCCACAGATCTCAGCAGGAGCCAGCCAGGATAAGATGGCAGGATTTATTCTAGCAATAATTAATTCTCATATTTGGCTCTTCCAGCCTCTCTTCATAAATCAAGCTCTTGGATCGTTGGTGTTGCTAATTCCTGAGTAAATCTGCTGCTGTAAATCCCCTTTGCAAAAGGAGGGGGAAAAGGAGAAGGGGGGGGAAAAAAAGAAGTACCAGTTCTCCAAATACTGAAACTCACACCCAGTGGCTGTGCAACCGGAGTGTAAATCCCCCACGCCCACCCAGACAAAGAGCACGATTGTTGGAGCCGGGTTACCTGCGCCTGGCTGGGCGGAGAAAGGGCCGATTCTGCGAGGGGAGCTGCAGATGTGGCAAGAAAGCCCGGGCAGAGAGGTGCTCCCGAGGAGGTGTGCAGAGGTCTGTGCTCAAATAAGCCAGTGAGTCATTTATAAATCACCTCAGTCAAGGGGACCGAGGGCTGTGCTTGGCGCCTGATTGGCTTGTAGGACGTAATTGCAAGCAAGTACACCCAGGCTAAGCCCAGGAGATAGCCAGGGGAGATAAGGAGAGATCTGAAGAGGGACAAGGGCTTTTTTGGATGTCCCCCCTCACCCCACCCCTTCCCGCCCAGGCCTGGGCTGTTTGATCACCTTTGCAGGTCCCTCTGTGCTCTGGGCTCTCGGTGACAATAGCTCATATTCACTGTCACCCCGGGCCCCCTCCCTCACCCGCTGTGGACTCGGGGCGGGAGGAGATGCTTTTGTTGGCCTGGGCGAGCTTCCCGGCGCGGTGGGTAGCCTGTCCCCGGCCTTTGTGCTCCGGCCGACTCTGCGCCTCCGGAAGGGACAATGGTGCTTTGTGCCAGCGCCGGACCCCACCGCTCGGGCTTTGGGATGGGGTTGGCAGGGGAAAGCAGTTCCTTTCTTATTTCCAGGTTCAAAGGGATGAGAGGAGTGAGAAAGAGAGGCGAAGGCCCCGCTACCTGCCCAGGAGAGAGGGCGCGGGCTCCATTCCCCTGCGTGGGGAAGGGGACGAAGCCCTCAGCGGCGTGGGGATGAGCTGGTGAGGATCAGGCTGGGCCATCTGCCATCAGCCTGGCAGGCACGGACCCCAGGCAGGAGCCACCCCTGCACCACGTGCTCGTCCGGAGGAGAGTTTGACAAGTTCTTCAGGTGCCCCTGTCAGTGGACGGGGATGGAGCAGGGAGGCGCTGGCATGGGCTGTGCGGGAGCTGCAGGCTTGGGGGCCACCTCCCAAAGGTATCAGTCAACCTCCTGGCCTGGGAATATGCCGATGTTTTGGGAAATGCAGTGTTTTGAGCTGAAAAAGGCACTGGTGTGACCTGTGTGATGGCAGGGAGCAGCCAGCTCAGACTAGGGGAGAGGGCTCGTCCCCTCCTGCCACCATGTCCCCAACCCACGCTGGCACCACTGTGCTGAGCTGTGCCTGGGCTCGTGGTCTCCTCTCCTCCCAGAGAGATTTGAGAGTGCAGGAGCCAGGTACTGGTCAGGGTGTCGCAGGTGATGAGATGGACAGGGACATCAGCAGGGGACATCACCGAAGGAACAGGCCACTAGAAGGCAGCTGTGGGGGGTTATTTGCTGTGGAAGGATTTGAGCTTTCATGTTCCTGTTGTCCCCAAGCACAGGTCAGCACAAGCTGTTTATAGGGAACAGCTTTGCTGCCTCCCCTTCACCGGGTGTGAGCCCAAAGAGCAGATGCAGGGTGGGTGGGATGTGCGGCCACCTCTGAGTGTCTGTTGGCCAGTGTGAGGGGAAAACGATGGGAAAAGGAGAGGAGAGAGAGGAGGCAGGGCAGCGAGGGAGGGGGGAGAAGGAGGGAGACGTGACTGGGGTGGGAGGAAGGGAGAAGGCAACGATGTGGCCTTTGCTTGCACCCAGAGGCTGTCAGAGCGAAAATCTCTGGTACCTTGTGTACGCACAAGGCATCAGTGTTTACTGCCAAGAGACCTCATCTTATGGGAATCAATCGTTGTGTCCGGAGCATGCCAAAGGAACACCCTGCCGGAGGGTGCCAGAGGAGAGGGGGCTGATTCATTGCCATCTGACAAACATAGGTAATAATTGCCAAGCAGTTATCCTGTAAATATCATTAATAACCCCTATCAAGTGTTTTTCTTAAAGGGCAGCCTGATATGCGTGGAGCCCTTTGAAACGGAAACGCGTGACATGGCAGGAGGACCAGCCCAGGAGTGTGTGCAGTGGTCCTGCCGCAGGGCAAGCCCGGGGAGCCCGGAGCACCAGCACCCAAAGGTCCCACCCCAGGGTCCTGCTCGCCAGGCACTGCGGAAAGAGGGGAAGCACCATCTCTGCTGCAGAGGCCATGCTGGCATTGCTAAACTGCCCGGACAATCAACTAATGCTAAACGGGACTTCTTTTGCCATCCTTGAACTGGCACTTTCCCCAGCAGAACTCCACCAATGAAAGATTTTTCTTCCCCTTGCTTTCCTAAACTGACATCCCAGAGCTGTGGAGCTGGGGAAGTGGCTGGGGGCACGGCGGGTAAATGACTTGTTTGAGATCAATATCTGAGCTTGGAACAGGACCACAGAGCCCTGAATTTAAGCTTCCACCTTAATGACAACCATCTGCCTTTGAAAAAGAGAAGCTGCCAAGCAGAGAGGCTTGTGCAGCCAGTCTGTGCACCCAGAGCTCCAGCATGGCTGGCACATGTGTGCCCCGAGCCAGGCGTGTGGCAGAGGGGACAGGTGTCCCCTCGGGGACCAGCCCAGCTCTGAGCTTTGGGAGCAACGTCAGCTTCATTTCAATCCAGCTGGTATGAAAAGTGAAATCCCAAACTGCCACACTGCGATGAGTGAAATGGGAGCAGCTCCAGGCGAGGAGGCTGCTGGTGGTCCTCGTCCTCCGAGCCATCTGCCCTTTGCACCAGGCCCTGGACAGGCGTGTTGTGTAGGACCCAGCAAGGCCAGCGGTGGGGGTGCCAGGTCCAAGGGAATGTGTCCCTGGCAGACAGACAGTAAAATGCTGTTACACTGGGATGAAAACCAGACTGGCCAAAGGGACCCGTGGTGCAGTTCCCTGGGGCGTGGGCTGGGACACTGGCAGGGCTGAAGTCCCACTGGTTGGGTTTCTTGCCCACCCAGCGTTGGCAAAACCTGAGGAAGTTCTCAGTCCTGCGCAAGGTAATTTGCCCACAGGGGATGGCTTACACGACACCTTCAGGCTTGCTCTGTCCCCTTCAAACCCCCCCACACAGACTCTCCACCGGTTCCCGCTGCGTGGGGACAGGCGAGCTCGCGGGGAGGGCTGGCAGCTCCCCGGTGCAGGAGCTGCTATTCCAAAGTCCCGGTGGGTGTGATCAGGGAACTGCAAGGTCTTGCCCTATGGAGAAATCAGCCCCGTACAGCCACCGATGGTGCTTTGGCATTTCTTGCAACGGAAGGTGCAGTCCTGGTCAAATTCCAGTTTCAGTAACTATAACCATAACTCCCGTTCTGCCTCTTTCTGCTTTGGCCAAGCTCGCCGTGTGTGGCCCAAGCCACTCTGCTGGGATGTGTCCGCCAAGGGACCAGCCAGGACGATGTGCAGGGCACGGATGAGTGTCTGGGGAGCACCGGGGCTGCCCAGAAATCCCAGAGGCACTGGGAGATGGAAAGACACCCCGGGGACTTCCGAGCCAACCATGGAGCCCTGGGAGCACGGGCTGCTGAGCTGTTTATCTTCTGGTCCGATAACAGCATACCAAGTGCTGGAATGTGTGGATTTATTTGCAAATGATTAATATTAGCTGATATGTTGCACTTAATGAGGGTAATAATTCAGTGCTAATTTACTGCTGGAAATTATAAGAAAGCTTCCTTGGAGCCCCGAGGTTAGAGTCAGTGGGGAAAGGCAGCGCGTGCCCCCGGGGCGGAGGGAGCTGGTTCCTGGGAGCTGGTGGTGGGACCTGCAGGCAGCTCCCTCCCTCCCTGGGACCCGCGCCCGGAGCTGCTGCTCTTTCAGACAGTTTTGTCAAGGAAAAGGGGCTTGTGCAGCCCCAGGCGTGGGTAGGAGCTGGGGTCTGAGATGGAGATGCTGCAGGTGGAGAGAAACTGGTGCTTCCAGGTGGGTCCAGGAGGTCCTGAAGGGCTGTGGCTCCACACGGCTGCTGTGTCGCTCGGGCTGTGACACCCACACAGGGGACATCTGAAGTTAGGGTGTCTGTCTGTCTGTCCCTTCAGGAGCTTTTGCAATCAGTGGCATACCTCAGCCAGTCGGGAAAGCAGAGGTTTGGGGAATGAGGAATGCGGTGGCCGTGCCTGGAGCAGGGCGCTGGACGTGCCCAGTGCTGTAGGATGCTCTGGTCTGCCGGCTGCGAGCAGAGGGCTCGGTCCCCACCGGGTACCCGCAGCGTGGCGAGCAGTGTCACCCACGGGGCCCGCGTGTCACTGCACAGAGCCTGCCTGGAGCGGTGAGGTTCCCAGGGCTCGTTATCATCGTTTCCTTCTCGCCCAGGAACGCAGCTCCCAGGCCTGTGCTGCCGCCACGCTCTCGCTGGCAGACGTGGCTGAGCCTCGGCTCCACGGTGCCGGGCGATGCAGACACAGGCCTCGCTTGAAAGGGAACCGCCAACTTTTAACACTTCCCAGGCTCCCCCTTCGCTGCAGGGACGTGTGGTTGGTCTCACCGGCTAGCACAGGGGTCAACGGCTTTATCCGGGGAGGGATGAGGAGCACAATGTCCCGGAGGGAAACAACAGCGTTATTTACAGCCCCAAAATAAAGGGTGGAGTGGGGAAAGGTGTTGGGGGGTTCAAAGCTGCCCCTATGGCTCAGCACCACGGGGACGTTTCATGCAGTTTATTTCATGGTGTGAACTTAGAGCTGGGGAGAGGCACTACAGCTTTGTGGTTATGTGCCGGAGGGAATTGCCGTGTCTGATCTGCTCATGGCCTTTACAGCCCTGCAGGAACATCTCCAGAGGCAAGGGAAGGGGGACCCTCCTGATGAGACCGTGTCCCCTGCACGTGTCTATCGAATAAGCCCTATCACAGCGGTGCTGGCCCTTGTCTTCAGAGGGAAACCACAAAAGCAGGGCTGGCACGAGCACACCGTGCAAGCGCATCCCCAAATCGAAGGCTTTGCAGTGTAAGACGTCCTGGCTCAGGGAGCAAAGCACGTTCTGTTGGTTAGAGACAACCCCACCAGCTCCGAACTCCCTCTGGAGCACAGCAAGGTGCTTGCATCACCCTGAGAAGACCCTGCCCGGCACAGGGGCAGCCCCTGGATAGCATCGTGGAGCAGGCGTGGGCCGTGGGCTGTTGGTGCTGCGGCTGAATGGCTGCTCTCCTGACAGCCCTCTTCCCCGCTCTGCCTCCGGTGACCTTGAGCAAGGGCTGTTATCTTATTTGTAAAATAGGTGCACGATAGCTGCCTTCTCCCGGAGAGCACACGAGCAAGGTCTGCCCAAGGCCCCGAAACGCGAGCAGCGCCCGGCAGCGGGGCGAGCTGCTGGCAGGGGCTGGGTGGGAGCAGCCCCAGCCCACGCCTTGGGTCAGAAATGCTCGGGCTGCGGTGTGGAGGATCCCGCTCGCCTGGAATCCGGGCTCGGGGCTGACTCTGGGCTCTGCCTCCCCCCACCACTCATTGCTTCCCCCCTCGAGGCTTTCTGCCCACTCTGTGAATGAGGAGTCAGCCGCAGTGAGGCTTTTTCGCACGAACAATTGAATTCCAGTGAAGGGAGGTTTTCCAATTTAGGAAAAAAAAAGAACAGAGGAATTTTTCCCCCCAAAAAATGTGGGAAGGTGCATGGAGGAGTTTGGGAGAAGCTCAGCAGCACACAGCTGCTCCCTCCTTTACGCCAGCGTTTGTGCAAAGCCGGGGAGGCCGTGGGAGCAGGGGGGTGGGTGAGAAGGGAACGTGAACGTGGTCCCAGGGCAGGAGCCATCGCGTTGGTACGTCGCTGCTATGTGGCCTTGGGCAACTCATTAAGGCCAAAATGCTCAAACCTCAGTGATGGGAGATAAGGCGCGAAATAAAACGTCTCATTGTTCAGGGCTCTGAGGTCACTATCTTCAGAAGTACCCGGGTGTGTAAAGTGAGGGTGGCGGCGATGGAGGTCCTGTCGCCCCCGGTTAGGGAGATCAGGATCCAGCTGTGAGATGAAAGCGCCGCAGCTTTGCCTTTTCCAAAGGTTGGTGCACGGCGCTGCCGTGCTGCGCGGATGGCCGGGTGCCGGTGGCACGAGGCCAGGAGCCGGCTCGGGCTGCGTCTGCCTTGAAAGAGTCGGCGGGCAGCGGGCATTTACAGCTAAATAAATCATTTCGGGCCAGAGGGATGCAATGCCTGGGTGAAATCTGTCGGGAGCACAGCGTTTCTGGAGGGCTTTGCAAAATGCACATCGACTGCAACGAGGGGTGGAAAACCCTCCAAGCAGAGCCCTGCCCTAGCCAGTGCCCCATGGACCATAGTGCCACCCCGCACTGGTCTGGCCATTGCGAGCCTGCCCATCCCAGCAGCCGCTGGCAGCAGATTGCACTTTGCTGCTGGCCCGCAGGCGGTGGGAAGGGTGCCTGAGGCTCAGGCTCGCTGCTGACTTCAGCATGTACCTTAGCTGACTGCGGACTGGCCGCAGCCCCTAATCCTCTCTACGTGCCGGCTCGCAGACCTGCCGCGTCCCCCGGCCCCACCGCTCACAGCCCCTGGGGCCGGGCAGAGCCCTGTGGCCTCGCACGACCCCACACGTGGGCGCTGGCTGCAGCTGGGACGTGGTAACAAAAGCTCCCGTGTGGTGGGTCTGAAGGAGAAGCATCAATATTTGCTGTGAATGGGCGGACAATGAAGCAGAGGGCGAGGGGACGGTGTCCGCTCTGCCTGATTGTGCTTCGCCCAGGGCCTAATTGCATGTCCCTGGCAGTCGTGGTGGGGACAGTGACATAAATCCCATTAGTGTCTCCCACAACAGGCTCACTGCTGCTCGGTTGGGGTGCAATAATGGGGCAGTGATGGAGGAAACAAAGAAGAGTCACTCAAGTAATTAATAACATCATCAGCGCTCGTGTATGGCAGAAGAGGTGCCGTACAGCAAAAAAACGAAGTTTAAAAAATCTTGCTTTTTTTAAAATCTGCTTTGCAGCTTTTTAAGCTACTTTCAAGCACCTTTATTGTAATTATCACAAGTTCAGTAAGAGAATTTCATCCCACCCAGCGCCAGGTGCCGCAGGCTGGGGCGGGCGGACGCTGCTGCGTGTCCCCGGGCGCGGGGACGTGTCTGCGGGCAGGAGCTGCGTGGTCAGCCCGGCGAAGGGGCGCTTTGCGATGTAAATCCACAGGCTCTGACCAGAGCCCCGCACCTGGAACCAGTCTGAGCTCAACCAGTCTGGTCACACGAGATAACACGGAGCGCACGCTGCATTTTTAGAGCACGTGGGGTGGCGGAGGGTGGAAGAGCTGTTAGGAGTAGTTAAACCTGAGAAGCACTTAAGCAAACTGCAGCTGGGAGTCGAGGATTTAGGGTGAGTGTCAGGGGCTAATTCTGCAAATACCGAGGGCAGCTCTTCTGTACGTGCCAGCGGGGCAGGGCTGGTTTCCCTGCGGTGATCAGCATCCTCAGGCTGGGGCTGATTTCTGTGCGTACCTTCCATCAGCGAACGAAAACCTGCCCAGGCAGAGGTGCAGCCCGGCTGGGCTGGCCAAGCCGAGCGCGGTGCAGAGCCCAGCAGCACGGCTGGAGGGTGTCTTTGCCTTATTAAATCCGGCAGTGTGGGGCAGGACAGCGGGAGGGTGAGAGCTCAGGCTGGTTTGGTTTCTTGGCTGTCGCCATGGCCAGGCGCTCTGCCGGGATGAGCTGGTGCCGCTGCCCGCGCAGGAACTCACTGAGTCACACAAGGCAAATATTTTTCGCTTTGATTTTCACCCTGAGAAAAATCTCGAGCTGACCTTGTTAATCCCACGCGTTGCAAACCTCCCCCCGTCCTTTATCGCGTTTCGGCCGCGGGATAGTGTTACCGGCTCAGCACCTCTGGCCGCTCCTGCCAGCATCCTGCCTGGCGCAGGGCCGGCCCGTCGGGCTCCTGGTGCTCCTGGAGGGAGGATTCCTGCAGGACCCCGACCACCCCGGGGCTGCCGCGCTGGCAGGACCATGCCGGTGCTCCTGCCCGGGAGGGATGGAGGGAGAAGCAAAGCTGGATGGCTGCGGGCGGCTCCAGCACAGCGCTGCACATCTGTGAGGTGCGTTAGCCAGGGTCTCTGTAGGGCAGGGATGCCACTAGAGATCCTGCCAGCTCCCAGGGTTACAATCTCTTATGCAGTCTTAATTCCTGTGTCTGGAATGACGCTCCACGGCCACACAAGTGCTCCGGCCCCGCTGTTCTCCATTGAGCGCCGTGTCTCGGAGCCTGAACAAGGGCTCTGGAGCGAGCTGCGCCTGCAGTCGAAGGTCTGTCCCCAGCTCAGCTGGGTGCTGTGACACGCTCCTGGCTGTGCTTTGCCAGGCAGACCCCAAGCCAAGCCTGCAGCTCCCACCTGGCTCCAGCTCCTGCCTCTCATGGGCTTTGGCACCTGCGGCAGCCCTGGACACGCACCAGCGGCCACTCAGCCCCGGCCGAGGGAGCACCCACTCCACTGAGTGCGTTCGTTTGACCTGCTCAGCGCTGGGTGTCCAAATTGCTGCTTGCTGGAATAAAATGGATCAAGTTTGCATCCACCTCCAGCACTGAGAGCTGCTGGGGAAAGGGTGTGATTAGAAACAATATCCCTGTTGACACGGGTGGTGCTTAACACCCACCGTCCAAACAGACCTGGCCAAGAGGGCTGTGCTGGGATGGGGGCTGCATCCCGGGGGTGATGCCGGGCACGAGGGGGGCTCTGGGCATGAGGAGGGCTCTGGGCAGGCTGCGGAGCCTGGCCAGGGACTGGGACTGTGCCAGGTGGCACTGGGAAGGTGCTGTTGTCCAGCTGCCTCCAGGACAGAGGGGGAAAGGGTATGCAGAGCTCAGGGAGGAAATAGTTAATGCCCCTCTCCTCCCAATATTAAGGGACAAATCCTCTCCCCGGCTTGGTGCCCAAATAAACAGGCTGAGCATTGCGTAAGGAGGAGGGTGGGAACATCTCTACATGCCTCTCTGGAGACTGGCAGGTGAATTATGGCACCGTGGCCCCCCGCGCCCCCCACACCGAGCTCTCGCTCAGGTTTCGCCCTGCCCACACGCACCCGCTGGCCCTTGCCCTGCTGCCAGCGCAGATGGGTGCCGTCCCCACCTTGTGTCATGGCTCGGTGGTCCTGGGTGAGGATCAGCCACGGTGGGGCTGCTGCTCATGGAAAGGTTCCGGTGATGCCAGGGCAGAGCCCTCATGGCCCCTGGGAAGCTCTGCAGGACCACCGGGGTTGGCGTGGATGGGTCTGGAGAAGGGTGGTGAGAGGGCAGGACATCCCGTGGACACCTGCCCGGACAGACACGGGGGAGGGTGCCCGGCTGGGGGGCGCCCTGGGTCCTACGGCTGGGTGCTGCAGCCCCAGGGATGCAGTTCCCGAGGCTGCAGGGAAGGTGGCACAGGGTGGCCACGGCCACCTCTCTGGCCAGCCCCAGCCTGTGCCTGGGTGCAGCTTCTTGAAGGTGCCAGAGCGGGATGGATGCAAGAAGGGAAGCGGTGGCTCAGCTCCCAGCGGGCTCCCTCTGCTGACAGCCATCCGGGCCAGGGCCCCATGCCACCACCGCACACCCACTTTGCACAATGCCTCAGGTGCCTCCTCTCTCCCCTGATCCAAAATTTGCACTGGAAAAAAAATCCAGCCCCAAAATGCATCCTCGTGCCCGAGAAGCTGGCTGGGGCTCAGAGCTGCTGGCCTCGTCTGGAGCATGGCCCACGGGACAGCGCAAGAGCCCGGAGCCCCCACCCCATCCTCCTGCTGCCGGCCCACAGGAGCGTTTTACGACACATATATAAAAATAAAAATGAAATATTTAATTTCCTTTTTTAAAAAAAGAATCCCTGACAAAGTGCTTTACTGAGGATCCTCACCAGTGGGCAGGAGGTGTTTGACAGGGGGTGTGCGTGAGAGCAGGGGAAACTGAGGCACGGAGTGGTTACATCCACAGTGGCTGAACGTGGGAGGGGACCTGGCTGCTCTCAGACCTGTGCCATGGCCACCAGCCCCACTCCTCTCCCAGGACAGCCCGTACGCACCGTGAACACTGCGGGGCCACCAGTGCATGTGCCGGGAAGGGTCACCGGCAGGGCCAAGGTCATGGTCTCTGGAAAGGCATCAGGAGCACTGCCCAGCTCCCTGGCACCGTCACCGCAGGGGGATCACCCGCTCGGGCGCCACATGGCAGCGAATCGAGGAGGACAGGGCCACCTCTGCCCTGGCCTGGCCAACCTCTGCGGCTGGGCTGGGGCGGGCGGGGGGCATGGACCCCCCGGGCAGGGCTCCAGCCTGGGGCATCGTGGGGTCCAGCACGCCCGGGCCGTACTCACGCAGGTCAGCCCAGAGCGAGGCAGCGTGCCTGGGGTCAGCAGCAGCTCTTCTTGGGCTTGTCGTTGGGAGTGAGTTTGATGGAGTCGGTTAAATAACTCTCAAAAATCCCTTTGTACTGGGAAAAAGAGGAGAGAAAGGGAGAGAGCTGTTAGCTCAGAGCCAGCCTACGTGGCCCGAGGGGAGCACAGGTTTAGTTCTGATTAGTGATTAAAGACAAAATCCAGGGGAAAACCACCCAGCTCAGCCAGGAGCGGGGCCACCCGCGTGCTGGGCGTGGGGACACGGAGGTCCCCGTGGGGTGGCCACTAGAGGACAGTGCTGGCGCACGGTTCCTGCCACCGCGGGCAGGGAGAAGCAGCATTCCTTATTCTTTTCTGGCTTGTTTTCAATCTATTTTAAGAAATTGAACACTGATGCATTTCTCTTCCCTGGCGCTCCCCTACGCGCTATGAACAGGAGATATTGTGCACCAGCGGGTGGGCTGGGAGGGTCTGTGGGACCAGCCCTGGCGAGTGGCCAAGTCCAGCTCCCACCTGAGCCCCGGTGCGGGCACATGCTCGGTGCGGGAGCGATGCTCACCGTTGTCAGCGCCTGCTTCGCGAGGGTCTCGAAAGCCTCGGCGACGTTGATGTTGTTCTTGGCGCTGACCTCGAAATAAGGGATGTCTTTCTCCTTGCACCAGGCTGAGGCGATCTCCTTGGGTACCTGCGGGAAGCGGGGATGGAGCCACGGCACAGCCCTGCGCAGGGCTGCCCGGAGCAGCTGGGGGGCTGGCGGAGGGGACCCTCCTCGCCCAGCCGGGCACTGCTGGGTGCAGGCAGGGTGCTGGCAGCGCGGGCAGCTGTCTGCCATGCTTAAATCCTGCTGCCTTCAGTGGGGACGCTCTCTGCTGTGTAGGGCAGTGGGGGGGATGCTTCTTGTGCCCTGCAAGAAGCATGGGGGAGGCGGCAGCACTGGGAGACCAGCAGCTCCTCACCCAGGAGCCCAGCAGCTCCTCAACTGGGAACCCTGGTTTTCACGTGAGCATCAGGAGGTGGCTGGCTCTGCAGAAGGATCAGCACTCGTAAGCCCTTGGGGCACCACGGCACCCCAATCCATGCACTCTCCTCCACCCTTACCTGGCGATCGCAGATGTCTATTTTGTTCCCCAGCACGACCATGGGGAAATCTTGCTCCCTTGGAATGACCTTCTGCAGAAAGTCATCTCTCCAGTTGTCCAGGGACTCAAAGGACTCCCTGTCTGTCACGTCGAAAGCCAGCATGCAGCCGTCCGAGCCTTTGTAAAAGGTCGACACCATGGATCGGAATCGCTCCTGTCCCCCTGTGTCCCAGATCTAGGGCAGAGAAGGGCACAGGTCCAGACACATGATGTGAGCGGCATGGGGGTCTGCAGCCCTGTGCTCTGTTAAGCTCAGGGGACAAGCTTCAGGGAGTGCTGAGCCCCCAAAACTGCTCAGGGGACCAGCTTCAGGGAGTGCTGAGCCCCCAAAACTCACGTGGGACTTCTGCATAATTCATGGATGCTCAGGGCTGCTGAAAATCAGGCCCTGCAAATCCAGCCCCGCACCTCGTGACACCAGTGGGCATTTGGGGACAGCAGGACATGGTGGCACCCACGTGCCCATGCACAACCAGGTCCCAGCCCCACTCACCTGCAGTTTCAGGGGGGTGTCGTCCACTGCGAGGACTTTGGTCAGGATGCTGGCGCCCAGCGTGGTGCGATAGTCCTCGTAAAACGTCTTGTGCACGTACTGGTGCAGGAGGGAGGTTTTGCCCACGCTGGCGGGAGGGAAGGGACGCGGGTGAGGATTTGCACGTCAAAGCTGGGCTCACGGGGTCGGTCGCAGCAAGGATGGGGGCTGCGCACCCACGTGGGGCTTCCCTCCCATCGCCAGCGCCGCTCCTTACCCCAGAGCTCCGATGATAATTATCTTCAGATCCACCTTCTTGTTGGCATCCATGGACAGGCCCTGTGGGATGAGAGAGGGTCACGCAGCTGTGGGGATGGGACTGGCTCCCGGTGAGCCCTGCGGCACTGGAGGAGGTGTGGGAGCAGCCGCTGCACCCCACGGCCTCTCCCCGCTCCCACCCCGGCTCTCCCAGGGCCCCAGACACCACCATGTCTGCACCGTGCCAGAACCGTGTCCGTGCTGTGCCAGCACCCTGCCGTGCTCGCGGCCCGGCGGTGGTGGGGGCAGAAACCCCCGTGCTGAGCCCGGCCCACGTCACCGCCCGGGACCGGCTCCCGAGGTGCCGGTGCACGTCCAGACACGCACCGCGCCGCACCGAATCATCACCACAAAAAGCTGCTGTGAGCAACTTCCCTGCCTCTCCCTCTCAAGTGCAATCCCTCCCCCTGAACTTGGCACACACCGGGGGCCTGCGGAAAATTACATTCATTAAAGAAGACCATGGCTGGACTTCCCTGGGTGCCCCAAGCACAGCCCAGGGATGCCACCCAGCCCGTGAACACTCCGAAGGGCTCCCCACAGGCTGTGTCCCCAACATGTCCTGATGTCCCCACCTGCTCTGTGCCCGGCTGTCCCAAGGCAGGAGCCCCAGGCGCCTCCAGCAAACCCCCTCCCCAGGCTGGACGAGCATCCTCCGTCGTGGCAGCATCAGGCATGGTGCCGGCCAAGGCTCAGATGGAAACGCTTCCAGCAGCCTCATCGCTGCGTTCCTCCCCGCTGCGCTGGCCAGCCCTGCGCCGCCCCCCCTTGGCACATCGCCCCTGCCAGGGCGGCTCTCAGCCGGGGGGTCCAGGCTCTCCCGCACCCCCTCTGCCACCCCAGCCCGCGGGCAGCATCCTTGGCACAGGCAGAGCCTCGTGTCTCAGCATGCACAAACTTTCCACTCCTTTTGCCAGCACCGGACAGTTTTCTCCGAGCCCAGGCGGTTTGAAACTCAAAATGGAGTTTCCCAACCTTTTTTCCTGCCGGTTGTTGCTCCGGGGGTCCCCTGCTCAGCCGTGGCCTCGGCTGCGGCCCCAGGGGCAGGAGGGGCAGAGGGTCAGCGCACTCACCTGCCAGGGCATCCGTGTGCCGGGCGGCCGAGGCTCTCGGCTCGGTTCCAGCCGGCGTCCTGGGGAGGGAAGAGGCGAGAGAGGAGGATCCAGGGAAGGGCGGCCAGCCCCAGCGCTGATTCCCGTCTGCTCCCCGCCCGGGGAAGGCGGCTGCGGGGCCCCGCGCCGTGACATCAGCAGAAAGGGGCTGAGATCCTGCCCGCGCTGGCGGAGGAGCTGCGGGCGGGCGCTGGGATGTCACGGCGTTTCCCTCGGCTCTGGGGCTATGCTGGGTGCTCCCTAGCTCGGGGTCTGATAAAGAGAACAAGGCTCTCTTCGTCCCCTGGGGGTTGGGATTGACTTTTGGCCTCTCCCCTTGCTCAGGATCCCCCAGTGCCTTTTACCCACCTCCCAGGGACCCCTTATCTGTGTTCCTGCCAGGGGATTATTTAGGGCTGAGAACAAACCCCCAGCGGGGCTATCGGCAGCATCCCCGGAGCCCGCAGGAGCCACCCTGGACTTTGCTCAGACAGCTCCGATAGCGCGGGATGGGATCAGCAGCTCCAGAACCGGGGACAGCGGGGGGACGGTGGCAGGTGAGGTGGGGCTGGGGGCAAGAGACGGGGGAGCAGGTGGGCAGGAGTCCCTTTGAGGGGGCTGTGGGCTCTGTGGGACTTCATCACCTTTTGCAGGCAGGAGGAGAGGGGCTGGGTGGGAAGCAGGAGCATCTGCAGCCCCTCGGTGCCGCATCGCTGCAACCCCCAGTCCTTACCATCCATGGCCAAGGCCAGCATCCCATGGGCACCCCAAAAGGAGGGGACCATGCCAGGATGGGACCCCCAGTAACCAGAGCCGGTGGCATCTCCTGGAGGAGGGGATGTGTTCAACCAACAAGTGGGATTTTGGGGATCTCAGCTGCCACCATGGAGCAACTGAGGAAGCCTCTGACCATCTCTCCGAGCATCTGGCTGGTGGCCACGGCTCTTTGGCACGGGAAAACCCGCTCAGCCGTGGCTGCAGAGGCAGAGCCCTGCTCGCCAGCGTGTAAGGGCAGGCCCTGAGCCTTTTGCCAAGCATTCGATAGGATTTGGGCTTTGCACCAGGAGCGGGGTGTCCTCCCCATTTGTGAACCCTCCTGGCTCTCTCACCCTGAATAACATCTGCTGGTAGCCTCAGAGGGATCCCTCCGAGGCCACCGGCTGTTGCTTTTCCACTGGCTGCCCTCATTTTTGCAGATTTTTTTTCCTGTAGACATCCCGTATGGGATCTCAGGGAAGATCGCTGCACTCAGCAGGACAAACCCTCCTCCTCCTCCTCTTTCCCAGGTATAATTTTGGGACCTGTCTGGCCAGAAAAATCTGTTTATTCCCCCCACGGGGCAAGCGCAGGGAGGAGCTGGGATGAGGCAGGAGAAGCACCTGAGCCAGTTCTCACCGGCGGTGGGTAGAAGGCTGGTGTTTCCCCAGAGCAGATCTCTCCTAATACCTATTTTCAGCCTGTTTTCTTTGTGCTGCTTCACCTTTGCCCTTACAGGGAGACTTTGTTGTCCAGCTTCCCCCCTGAATACTTCTGCCCTCGTTCCTCTCCACGTGTCCCTCCAAGCCTGGTGGGTTGGCCATTGCTCACGCAGTCAGATGATCGATGCCTCTCCATGCTGGTGGAGATGGGGTTTGCAGTTGCGTTGCTGCAGGCGATGCCCGCAGCCACTTCTGCTTTCAGGCAGGAGGGACCGTACCCATCAGGGCTGAGCCCAGCCTGGGCTCAGCACCGGCTCCAGCTTTTGTTTGATTTCACGAGAAAAGGGATTTTCCCAAAGCTCCTGCTCTCCTCACCGCTCCTGGTGTGAACTTCGCCCCGGCTGAAGGCAGTGGGAGCGGTGGTGTAGAGGAGGTGATGGCCAAGACGTTGCTCAGCAGCTCCTGCAACCACAGCCGCAACCCCGTCCCCGCTGCTTCACCGAGTCAGCAATTCTGAGGAAAAAAGCGTGTTTTTTGTGCCCTGTGACTATGAGGAAGATCTCGCAGCTAGGAGATGATGAAACACAGGCTGAGGGCTGCCACGTTCAGAGGAAAGGCTCGTGTGGGCAAGGAGAGGACGGGCTGTTCCCTGCGGCAAGGCTCGCAGGGCAGCGAGAGTGAGGGAAGGGGAAGCAAGAAAAATGTGTCCAAGTGAGTACGCTGTTCCCTGCGGCTGTTTGGCCACCTCTGCTCTCGGGGACAGAGGGAGCCCCGTTCCTCCCTACTGGGATGCTCAGCATTTGCTGGAGCAACATCCCCTGAGCATCCCCGGTGTGTGGGGAGGAGGGCTGGAGAGGACCCCCCGGCACCCCCCGAGAGGATGTGGGATGGTCTGGGATCCCAAGAGCACACAGCACCAGAGTGGCCCTGGTCGAGTCCAGGCTGAGCCACCTCTGGCTGCTGGCCAGTGTTTGGGGATGCCAGGTGGTCCCTCGTCGCGCTGGGGAAGCTGGGTGCTCCCGCAGTGCCTACGGCTGCGGTGATGGGCTGGTGCCCAGCAGCACCTTGGCATGCTACGAGTTAAGCTGGAAGAGGAAAAGGAGACCTTTGTCCAACTGCCCCTGCACCTTATCTGCCCGGTGCCTGGGCAAAGCGCGGCTGAGGTGAAGTCGATACAGGAACCGGTTACAGAAACCGTACGTTGGCGAGTGGCACAATCAATGCTTCTGAGAAAGGCAGATATTTCCTTTTATTGCAAACGACAAGGCTGAGCCGCAAAGTTTATAACCAGATCTGAATTTTTCAGCGCTCTCAGACCCACCCCTGAAATCTGCTCCGCTCTGGGCAAGATGCAGCAGGCGCAAAGCCCGGCTCCGCCACAGGGACCCCGGCACCTCGGCCCCGACGCCAGCCCACTGCAGGGCCACGCTTCAGTGGATAAAAATAACCCTCCTCTGCGCTTCCCTTTCTCGCTGCCTTCCGTGCCTGCCTCAGATGCATCATCCATGAGCCACCATTGCTCGTGCATTCTCCCACATCCCTCGCGCTGTCAGCAAGTCCCGTGTGCTGCCGTGACTCACGGGGAGGCCTGCGGCCAGCAGCCCATCGCAGCCCCCTGCATCCCCTCGCAGCCCCCCACAGCCCCCCACAGCCCCCCGCAGCCCCCCGCAGCCCCCCGCAGCCCCCTGCATCCCCCCACAGCCCCCCAGAGCCCCCCACAGCCCACCGCAGCCCCCCGCAGCCCCCCAGCCTCTGCCGCCCTCCGAGCCAGCCCAGCCCGCAGCTTCGCGCACCCACCAACCACGTTGTCTTTGCAAGTGCCTGGAGCATCAAAGCAAAATTCCCTGGAAATCACCGGTTGTTCCGGGAATTTTGTGGCACAGAAAGAGCCCCGGGGTCTCTCCAGTCTCTTTGTTACCTTCTTGTTAACCAGCATCAGCTCAGCCTGATGAAGAGACACATTCTCCCGGGGATTTCTCTGCTCCGCCAGCCCCTGCCCGCAGCCGTCACCTCAGGCTCGGCGCGGAGCTGGGGATGCCCACAGCCACGTCCTGGGACTTTCTGCTCTACTTGGGCAAAGTGTCCTCTTCTGCCCGGGTGGAAATCCCAGCTGAGGACCTCGGAAGCTGACCTTTCAGACCCAACGCTGCCCAGGGGCATCTCCTGCACCAACAGCACCAGGCACACAGCCGTGGCAGCGCCGTGGGTGCACCAAGGCTTTGAGCTCGCTGGGGAGGAGGGCAGGGTGCGGGGCAGGAGGGTTTAACACTCCAGTGCCATCCAGCTGAGATCTGCAGGGTTACTGCTGTGCTAATCATGAGCATGGCAAGTTTTGTTTTATTAAAGCTTTTATTGACCCGTGTTTAAAAAAAAGTGAATCTGCAAAGCAGATCACAGAGTGGCTCAAGACGTTTTCATATTCATGATGAAGTGGTTTCCTGGTGTGGACTGAACTTCTGCTGGGCTCTTCAGCCGCAGCCCCGGGTGTCTTTGTCACCTCTGGGGACACCGATGCAGTGGTGACTCCTCCTGCCCTGCCCAGGGGCAGCAGCCTGGTGGCTCCGCTCCCCTCCCGCCCCGCAGGGTGCCGCAGCCCTAAGGGACGGCGGGGGCCAACCCCACCCTGTTATTGCCACGGTCAAAGACGGAGTAAAACTGACGGATAAAAACGTCGCCCAAAATCCAGAGGGGTCCGGCGGGCGGGGGGATGTCCATGCCCTGGAAGCCGCTGGTGCAGAAGGGCATGCCGTCGCTGGACTCCTGGGGAGGGAGAAATGCAAAGCTGGGGATGAACATGACAGCCTCGTGCACATGGAAACATGCAGGAACGGGGAGTGTGTGTCCCATGCACAAAGCAGTGGGGCTTGTCACTGTGGCTCAGCTCCCGGGGTGGCTCTGGGCCACTTTTGTCTCCAGAGCCATTGGGAACTGGCTGCGGCCGTACCGTGAGGGTGTAGGCCTGGGCGCTGAGCGTGTAGGGGAGCCCGTTGATGGTGAAGGTCACGTCAGGCATCATGCCGAGGGTGCTGCAGTCCACGGTGCACTGCAAAACAGCCGGGCTCGGTGGGATGTCCCTCCTTCCAGGGTGGGGGTGCCGGGGTTTTGCCCCCCTCCTCTCCCCACCCTCGCTCTCACCTCTCCATCCATAGTCGTGGCACCAATAAAGCTTTGCAATTCTTTTATATCCTTGGTGGGGCCTGTGATGAGCGACGTCCCGGTGTCGACGATGGCCTGGCAGCTGTTCGCACAGAAAGCCACTATCCCACCCAGCTGGATGCTGGAGGAGGAGGAAAGAGAGAAGGACCAGGAGGGCCTTGTCCTGCCCCTCTGCCCCAGCCCTCCCCTCCCTGCCCAGCACCACTCACTTGTCCAGCTGGATCTGCCAGTACCCTTGACGGGTGACGGGCACCCAGTTCAGGGTCCCTGTGAAGTGGGAGGGGTCGAAGCCACCAAAAAGCAGCTCTCCTCCCAGGGAGGATTCAGGGTTCCTGGAAGGAGGAGGAGGAGATGTGAGGGATTTTCTCCCTTTCACTTTGCACATCATATTTTAAATGGGTGGATTTATACCCACTCGCTTTCCACAAATGCTTAGGGTCATTCACTGTATTCCTGTAAGGCCTGAGATCTGTGATGCTCGGCACGGTACCAAAAAACCCCTCTCCTATCTTTATTTTAGCAGCCCCTCCTGTTCCCTAAGAGCAATGCCTGAGTCTAAGCACTGTCCCGGAGCAAAGCCGTGTCCATACGTGCTCATGTAGACGGAGAACATGGGCAGCTCCACCAGATCTTGTGCCATCATGTTGTCAAAGACGGGGGTGACCCCATCCACGGCCAGCGAGGGGTAAGCCAGCCCCAGGATGCCATCGAACCCGGCGTCCAGGAAGGCTTTGCCCGGCTCGCTGACGCTCTCTGCAAACTGCTGGTTGCTCACGGTGAGGCCCTCGACCTGCGGGGAAGAGGAGGCTCAATGGTGATGCTGAGTCCTCAGGCAAGTCCCAGGCAAGTTGTCCAGAGCAGGAGAAGCCAAAGCTGACTCACGACTACTTGGTCAGATCCAATGACCCCCGTCAGACTGCCGGTCCCGTACTGGATGGAGAAGGGGGTCCCTATCGCCTGGTACGTGCTGGACTGCGACGGCTGGAACTTGGCGTGCTCAGCTGGGGAAAGAGACGGAGCTGTCAGCACAAATGGTGTTTCTCTGCACGGCCGTGGGACGCGGGCACCTGGGCTCTGTTGGAAGGACCCGAGGAGCCCTGGGGCTGCTCAGAGATGCTCCGTGGCCGGGGGCAGCAGGGCTGGGCTCCCCGGGGCCGGCTCATCCCTGACAGCCCGAACAAGCGAGGTGCTTGTCCCACGCTGAGCCCCCGGGCAGCCAGCCCAGACCATGCCATGGTCTCTGTGCCTGCCCTGTTCCTGCCACCCAGCCCCTTGCTGACAAGCCACGTTATGTGCTATCACTTTGCTTGTTTGTTTAAAGGCTCTCCCATAAGAATGGCCTAAAGAGCACGTCCGATATCTCCCGTGGGCTGGTGGTGCTGGGTGCTGGTGGTGCTGGGTGCTGGTGGTGTGATCGCCGCCTGCGCCTGAGCAAACAAACCCTCTGAGGCTCCCCCCGCTCACCCCCCACCGGGTTCTGTTATCTGTTTGTGCCTCGGGGGGCTCAGCTGGTCAGGGAGGTCCCCTCAGGCCCCTGGGGTGTGTGTGCTGGCGCCCCCACAGCCTCTCTGGGGCCACCCCAGGGGTGTCACCCAGCGTCCCACTGAAGGGGGACGGCTCGCCGGGGAGCCCCTACTCACCGCAGGCTTTGCTGACGCAGTAGGCGGACGGCACCCAGAGGTTGGAGGAGCCCGTGTCGAACACCACGGTGAAGTTCTGGGGGGGCGTCCCGATGGAGATCTGCCCAAAATACTCCACCTGGCAAAGAGCGGAGCCGTCAGCCATCGGCACGCCGAGAAATCCTGGCAAAGGGGGGCCTGTGCCGGGGCGTCTGCGGGGAACTGGTGGGGTTTGGTGCAGGGGGTGGCTGGCACCGGGGCGGTGTTTGATCTGTCACGGCCGCAACGTGCCAGGTGATATAAAGGAGACAAATATTTAAGGAACAACAAGGCAAGGTGAGAACAAAAGGCAGGACGACGGGTGCAGGCGCCATCCTCTTCCTGCTGGATTCAGGGGGAAGGCTGGGCCCCGAGGGGACCCTCATCAGCGGGGTGCAGACAGGGGCAGGGGCATTGGGGACAGGACCCTCATGCTGCTGGGGTACGGGAGGAGCCTGGGGAGCACCCTCCACCTCTGGCCCTGGGTCCTTCGTGGTGGGGTCTCCTCTGATGCATGTGCCACGTGTTAGTTTTGGAGGAAATCTGTCTCCGCGCCATGTGCCCGAGAGCACTGCGGGCAAGGGAGAGGGCTGGCAGCACCGGCCATGAACACGCTCCCGTGTCCCCTCTCATTGTCACATTCCTGGGAACAAAGGACGTGGCAGGAGCGGGCAGGCAGCGAGCCCCGGCACGCTGGGGCCCTGCCTGCAGGCGAGCGTGGGCTTTGTGGGGAGCACGTCGGCACTGGGGACTGCTCGGGCAAAGCGATGTGCTTTTGGGATGTGTGGGCACGCTGCCGGGATGCGGCACCCCGCAGCCCTCAGTGCCACCACGCTTACGTCCAGGTAGTTGATGAGGGGCTCGTTGGCCTCTGTGAAGGCGGCGCAGTCGTCGCTGTACTGGACCGTGTCGAGCTTGTGGGCTTTCCAGAAGTGGGAGAGCTGCCCGCGGTCCCGCAGGGACTTCCGCAGGGAGCGGTGCCGCTTCAGGGTCACCCTGGGGAGGCAAAAGTCCTGGTCACTCACCCGGCACCGCGGATGCTGCTGATGTCATACAGTCCCCACGTCTTCCCTGAAGGTCCCAGTGCCACCAAGATGCACGTCCAGACCTGCATCCCCACTGTAATGCTTTCTAGCCGAGGCACAGCAAAATGGGGGACTTGGTCTGGTTTAGGAGGCAGAAAATCAAGGGTGGTCCCTGTGTGATCCCTGTGTGATCCCTGTGTGGTCCCTGTGTGATCCCTGTGTGGTCCCTGCATGGTCCCGGTGTGGTCCCTGCGTGGTCCCTGCGTGGTCCCTGCGTGGTCCCTGTGTGGTCCCCGCGTGGTCCCCCCGCTCCCGTGCAGCCGCAGGGTGTCTGTGCCAGGGGAGCTCAGCTCAGCCCGTTCATCACCACCACGCTCGGCGCCGGCAGGACCCTGCGAGCAAAGCCCCCTCGAGAGCCCAGGGAGCTGGGGTTCACCCCGGGGACCTCCTTACCTTTTCAAGCCACTGGCCAGGCAGAGGCAGAGCATGGCGAGGAGGAGGAGGCGCTTCATGCCGGCAGCAGCATTGGCCTCGGCCGGGCTCTGCGGGTGCAGCCGCGCCGCGGGGTTGTTCTTATACCCGCAGGTACACCCTCACCCCGGCGTGCCAGCGCCCGCGATAACGCCCCTTTCAATGTCAACACAGGGCTTTGGCCGTGGAAATGAATCACTGGCCACGTCCCAGGCGAGGCAGAGCGAGTGCGCTGGGGTCAAGTTTGTTTTTGTGGGCGAGGGGCTGGCAGTGCCGGAGCAGGGGGGGTGTGGGGACCTGCCGGGCGCTGGGCAGGGGGCTGTGTCGGGCACTTTTGGGGGCAGCAAAGGTCCCGCAGCAGGAGCAGAATGGGGTCTCCAACCGGCACCAGCTCCTCATCCACGGGAAACCCCATGGCCCAGCTGAGCTGGTGGAACCCCCCCAAATGCTCCAGGGGAGCGTTTCCCCTTTCCTTTGCCCCACAGCCACCCCCGGGGACCTGCCCATGGCCATGGGGTGCCCCACACCCCAACGGCTGCCAGGGGGTGCAGGGAAGGGATGTGTTTGTAGCATCAGGCAGCTGCTGAGCAAACTTGGAAAGGCAAAGGCTGATTAGCGGTGATGAGCTGCTCAGGAATCTGCAGCTTTCCCTTTTAAAGCCTCGTGTCATCCCGTGTCATCCCGTGCCATCAAAGCACTTCGGGAGGAAGCTTTGCACGGGAGACAGTTCCGTGTTCTAATGGGCTTTTCCCCAGGGGCTGGTTTTTGTTTAACAGGGGATGGCCGTCTCATTAAGCCTCTGTGAATGCAAATAAAAAATGCTAATGAGCAAATAAAGCCTTCAGATACAGAGGGGAGGGGAGGGGGGGAAGGCGAGGCTCCTCTTGCTGCCTCCATCTCTCAGACATCGATGCTGTGTCCTCCGTGTTGTTGTTTTCCATGTTTACAGCACTATAAAACCTGGTGAGGGGCCGCACAACTGGGGGTGTTTTACCCCGTAAGTAGTGTTCAGGTAATTAACGGGGTTTCTACCCTTAGCACTGCTCTAATCGAATTTCCCTTTATCTCGGTTAGTCCGTTTTATCTAATTAAAGTCCTCGCCCCAGGAAATCTAAGCCCTCGCCTGTGAGGCAAAAAAAAAGTCCTAAAACAAAACCAATTGCAGCAAGTGCCAGATCAGCTGGAAGCAGCAAGTGGAACGTTACAGACATGGTTTATAACCCGAAAATCCTGTAAGAAAATCCGGCCTGAAGGGTCGTTGGGCTTCTGAGATAAACGTGAGTGGGAGCTGCTGCACAGAGAAGCCGAATACTTAAAGCAGAATAGTTTATTTAGTGGAAAAGATCCCCAATTGGATCATAATAATCTGCAAACTCGTGACAGTAGATTCAGCGTTAAAATACAAAGATTAAAGAAATAAAGAGGCCAGACCTTGCAGTTAGAAATCTTTGAAGTCGAGCAAATCTATTTCTACTTTTATTTAGTTATTTTAAAAGTAATTTTAAAACACAAACCCTTAAAGGCAAATTGACAGTTTATTTCAAGTCTGACAAAATGGGTTTTTTTCCTCTTTCTTTTAGGAGCCAGTGCAAGGCTCGGCCCTATTTGTCCAGAAAATTGGGGAAAAAGGCTTTGCCTCATGTGCACTTTCAGCTGGTTCTCAACGTTTGAAACACGCCGCGTACACACACGGGGGAGATGCACCATTTTCAACGCACGGTGCCCCTCACCGTGGCAGGGGGTCAGCCGTGGTGCTGCTCATCCCTGCCCGTCCCTGCCCGCGCCTGGGCTGCCGCTGCTGCCTTTGCGGCACCTCCTGAGCCCAGAGTGACGGAGCCAACCAGGCAGAATTATTTCCAAGCCTGGGGGCCTTGGAATCCGTCTTGTTAATAAAACAGTAGAAAAAGCGCTTACGTTCAGCAGGAAGGTAATGAACCGTGACTGCCAGCTACGGGAACATCCCGGGGCTGCTCGGTAACGTATGGCCTGTGTACAGTCCTGTGTTACTCCCAGGCAGGAGCTGTCACAAAGCGTGTCTCACCCCATCCAGCTTTGCGTTCGTGGCCTCAGATATGTCAGAAATAGGTTATGCACCTTCTGCGGAAAACCCATCTCTCGCCGGCTCAGCGTGCAGCACTTTACTCATTTTAAGAAACCTGCTTTCAGGCTAAAAATATTTTCTTGGTGTTCTTTTTTTATATTTCCTTTAGTTTAGCCACTTCCACGATTAGCTCTGATTCAAATCGCACCCAAGTAGCATTTGCTGAAAAGCCTTTTTTCTGTTTATCAAATACTTCTGCCACCTGTTAATCTGTTTATACATCACTGAGCACTTAAAAGAGTGAAACCTGCGACAGCAAACACTCACTTTTTAAAAAAAATAAACACAAGCAAGCTTCAGTTAAATATTTACACGTGGTGCAGAGGCTGTGGGTAAAGCAGGACTAAGACCCCCCTGGGATGGAGCTGGGAGTCCCCGCGGCCCCAGGGGATGGAGGAAACGTGGACCCACGGCGGGGACCTGGCAGGGGACCCCAACTCATGATGCAGCTCCTGGGGGGGACCCCCAACGGCGCCTGGCAGCTGAGGGTACGTGGAGCTTCTCAGGAGCTGCTCTTCTCTTTGCCTTTGGAAAGTCAGGGGGATGCACTGAGAAGCGGGGATGTTATTGCTGTGGGAGCCTGGGGGGGATGGAGGTGTTTAAAGGCCAGCGGGCACCGTCCCCAGGAGTGAGGGACCCTGCGAGAAGGGGGGTCCCTCGCTCCCTGCCCAACTCCTGCCAGGGAAGGAGCACAAGGGAGCCCATCGCCTCCGCTGCTCCCCCAGCAGACACCGAGCCATGCCAGGCTCCAGGACCGTGTCCCTTAGGATTGAAAATGTTTTACCCGCATGGAAGACTTTTACTTGGAAGCACCCAGAGCACTTTTTGGGTGGCAGCTGAGTTGCTCGGGGCTGAGCCAGCTCCACTGCTGGGCAGAGCTCTCTGCCCTCGGGGACTGCTCTTCTCCACCAAAGCTCAGCTGCATTTTAGCACGAAGCTGCTGGAAGATGGAGCAAGATGGGGGATGCTGCTGAGGAGAACCGCCCGGGGGGATACAGCATCCCCAGCCCTGGATCAGAATCAGCCGCAGAAGAGCAAAGAAACACCCAAATATATTTAAATGAGCCAGAGGGGAAGCGTCATGGAACCTCATGTGGGCTCGTTCCTGCCATCGCCATCGGGGTTAGAGCGAGACCGCATCCGGCACCACGCCGGCGAGTGCCTCTGCGCCGCTGGACCCGCGGCTGCGCGGGCACCCAAAATGCTGCTGAAACGTCCCTAAATCCTGCTCGCCCCACGGCCCCAGCTGCTGTCCTGCGGGGAAGGGAAGGTGCAGAAAGCTCTGGTCGTCCAGGTAAGGCACGGGTGGGTATTGCATTGCTGCGCGTCAGGACAAGAGCTGGGTTTGGTGGCCGTGTCCGAGGGTTGCCCGCAGGCGTGCGTCGCCGCCACCCTGGGCTTTAGCCTTAACCTGGGGCAGCAAGGCCTGACTTAAATGGGATTTAAATAATTTGAGGCATTCCCATGACTTTGCTTACCTTTATGTTGAGTGTAGACATCTTGAACTCTCTGTAACCAGCCGAGCAGGAGCTCTTTGTGTGCCTTGGCTTCAACAGGGCACCTTGCTGGAGAACGGGTTAATACCCTGGGGGCTGGCGGGTGGGAGGCTCGCAGCGAGTTACCTGATACACCAAAAAAGTACACGTGCTGCCAGCATCTGGCTAGCTGTTATCTTCAAAATAGATGTTTCATACGCGTATGCGTATCACCTCCTCGATCTCGCCGTACCCCCATCTCAGCAAAGCTGCCTGCTGCTGCTATTTGGATTTGGGTCTTATTTGGCAATTTCCTTTTGAACAGCTCGTTTTTCAGATTGTTATCTGCCACAGCAGCGTCTGCCCCACGATAGGAAATGAGCCATTTGACAGCCATTTGAGAAGGATATTTGGGGACAGATCGGTTCAATAAGGGAGGGGGAAAATTCCAGCAAGAAATGGACTTTTAGCTTGGCAGCTGCCAAACCCTTTGGGTAAGTGGAATTTCACAGGAGATTGGTGAGGTGATTGGAAAAGCTTTTGATGAATTACTCTTAGAAATGTGTCATAGAGGAAATTATAGGATCTGACCCATAGGATGGATAATGCCTTTGCTCTAACTATCAATCTATCTATCAGTCTATCAATCATCTTATTATGGCTCCTTTAATCATTGTATCAAAGCTTTAGTTTAAGACACCTCCCTTAAGGCCATTTATAAATAGTAAGTATATAGGCATTGAGGGACAATTTAATGTGCTTTTTTTGCATGTGAAAGCTCACAAAATGAATGCCCCCAATTGCCGTCCTTTATTATAAATCTCTTCAATATTATGGCCAAAAGTCCCAAGCCAAGGGGCCCAGTTCAAGCGTGTGTGTTTTCTGATGATGTGTTTTAAGTGCCCTTAACTTCAACAGGATTTAAGCGCTCACCTAGAATTAAATCCGAGGTGTTTCACAGAGGTTTTGAAGGGTCCCTGACCTTTCTGGCTGGATCTTGACTGATGCAAGAGCCCAACACCAAACCCGTGGCCTTCTTTTGATTACTTTCTTCTGTGGGTTTTTTCCCCCAGATTATAGTTATCAAATATTTTTTGTGGATAAAAAAAAAAAAAGGAAATCCTAGAGAGGATTAAAGCAAGAAGAATAAATTTCAGTTCTTGTTACTATCAGCGCCGCGGCGCAGCCCAGAAGCTCCAGTCAAGTATCAGATATGACCGAGGCGGCAGCGTATAAAACCATTAAGCTCGATGATAACGGCAGGGAGAGTCTGTGGCGGTGTCGGGTGCGTACGGGACGGACTCGCACCTGCAGGGGGAAGGCTGGGTACCTTTGTTTTGTGTCTGGGATGTCAGACGGTTGCTTTCAAGTGGGGAGCCTGATCTTTGGTTGGTGTGGAGCAGTGTGAAGGTCAATGGGGCCATTTTGGTTGGTTGCCACCAGGGCTAGCTGCCTCTCGCTGTCCCCCCGAGACCTCCTGGGCATCGCATCGGCCGCCGAGACACCTCGCAGGGAGGATGAGCACTTGTGAGTGGTGAGTAAAACACCCCAGAGCTACACCACCATGGGCAGCCCTTCGCAGCCCTCCTGCAGCGAGGGAGATGCTCTAAGGTGGAAGGAAAACCGCTGCTATGGGGCATGTTTCTGCTCCGTTCCTGAGTCCTTGCTCATTAATTTGGTAATTTCTTCCACTTAAATAAAATATTTTTCTCCTGTTCAGGTGGGTGCTGGTTGCCATCTCAGCTGTCACCCTGATCCTATACGCTCTCCTCTTGCTGACACTTTACATCATGCTCAGCAGGAAAATAGGTAATTAACCATCTGGTTTGATTTACCTGCTGCGTTCCTCACTCTCGCTCGCAATAGTTGAAAGTTTTGCTCTTCAGACAGCAAAAGCCCTTTGCCCAAAACTTCCACACCCCCGTTTGTAAAGCACAACCAAGTCCTTGTTCTGGGGCTGGTTCTCGCCCCCCCACAGGGTCCCGCCGAGCAGCTGTACGTGGTGTGGGCAGGATCAGAGGGGCTTACACAGCCTTGTGTTATTTCAAAACCATTTTCTTTTCTTGCTCTTGTTAGTAAAGGGGTAGAAAAATACCAAAATCGATTTGCAAAATATTAATTCAGATGAAGCTACTATTTCCATCAGGAAAACCTTTCACCCCAAACTGCTGCCCACATCTGTACATAAACAAGTTCTGCTCGGCCCCTGGGTCACACTAATTGCGAACCCGCACGGGAAGAGGCCCTGATGGCGTGATTTAACCCTGGAATCTCGCATCGCTCAGTCCCCTCAGTAATTGCATCGATATTTGCCCGCTCCAGTACATAATCATAATTATTGCCGTGCCAGCGGCTTGCCCCGAGCTGGCTCTGCGGTGGGTGGGGGTCCCTGTGGCACGGGGTGTGGGGTGCACCGAACGCGGGTGCTAACTGGGCTCTCGGTTGCAGCCGGCCATCCCTGCGGCGGGCGGGCGAGCGGCGGCCCCGCAGCGCAGCCCCGACAGCCTCCGGCCCCCACAGCGGGAGGGGAAGGGGCGCCCAGACCCACCTACACGGGTAAGGGCATCCCGCAGCAGCAGGGCTTCCTCCTGGCACGTTATTTTTCCCCTCTAAGCGGCGATGGAGGTGGTAATGTTTCCTGTTTTTAAGGGAGCAGCGACACGTCTTCAGAGACCTCGGAGGACTCGGACAGCAGCCCCTCCTGCCCGCAGGTACGGCGCGGGCTGGGACCCTGTGCCAAAAGCAACCACGAGGTGCCGGTGCCGTGTCCGTGCGGCTCCTGCCCACCTCGGGACCCCCAGAGCAGCAACGGGGCAGGGGGGGCAAATGTGTTGACCCCCATTGAAATCCCGGCGGTGAGGCTGGGGTGATGGATGTCACCTGCCATATGCAGCGTTCCCTGTTTAGAGGGAAGCATCCCGAGGGGTCAGGGGATGCCCTGGGCACAACCCGGGCACCTTGAAGGGACAGACACCTGTGTGGGTTCAAGGGCAAAGCCGCCACAGGGGGAGGCCAGTGCCTGACCTGGAGTTCGTGTCTGCTTCTGCAGGGCCCTCGCTCAGAAGACAACCTCAATTACACGTCCCTGGTGTTCCCGGGGAAAGGCCGCGGGCCAGGCTCCTCCGGGGACTACGAGAACATGAAGACTGGGGTGGACTATGTCAACGTGGACCCCAAAAAGAGGAAAGTAGATTTCTGGCCCTGCTCCAGCCCCGTGGCGTCCAAGTCCATGGAGTACACCGAGGTGAAGCTGTGACTCCCGGGGTGCTGCTGGTGGGTTTTGGGGTCAGACCGCTGCTGCGATGGGGAGATGCCCGAGGTCCCCGGCAGCTGCGGGACCAGGGCTCCCCCTTACCCTTGCCTCGGTCAGCGCCTGGCACGGGCTGACGCCTGCCAGCTTTTATTCCTTGTAACTCTCTAACCCGCCAATACAATTCGCTTGGTATTTCACTTAAATGCATCACTGTTCCTGCCTGCTGCTGAGCGTGGCATGGCATGGGGACACGTTCCTCCTGCCCTGGCTGAGATGTGCTCTCCAGTTGTGTGTGATGGCCCTTTTTCTCATTTCATGAAAGCAAATGAAACATCCCCCCCTGCCCCTCAAAATGGGAGGTAGTTCGGGGAGGGAAGTGCAGTGGTCTTCAAAATACCCGTCAGACCTGGCTGGCGTCTCCTGAACCGTGCTTGCTTTGCTGATGGCTGTCATAAAATCCTTTTACATACAGTTCCTCGCTGCCTGACAAGCCCTGATTCATTGCCCTCCTCTGCACCCCTTTCCCTCTGATGCTCAAAATCTTTCCAAGCCCTGGTCACCCCCAGAGCTGTCGCTGGGGTGGCCACGTGGGTGGCTTGACCCCCGGCTGTGTATCAGGGCATGTCAGGGCTGGGGAAGGAGGGTGGCCGCCCCCCCCACCCCAGAGATTTTCCTCCCACAGCTGAAAGCCATGGCCATCAGCCCAGCTGGCAAACGGCCGAGGGCTTCCAGGGGATTTATATGCCCCTCCTTGGGTGGAGGACCTGGGCTGGCTGCTGGTCCTTTGGGGTGTGAGGGGCACAGGACTGGATGACAGGTCTCCATGTGAGCGTAGGCAAGTCAAATCCCTCTGGGTCTTGTGGGGAGGGGTGATGTTCCGTGTCTCCCACCATTTGTTTTTCCTGCTTTGTCCCTGCACCAAACGCCCTGGGTGCAGGAGCTGGCCTCTCCCCACCTGAGCGATGCCCACACGCTGCAGAGCGGGGTCGGCACCCTGGGCTGGGCACATGCCACTGCCCCTGCTGTGATCTGACACCACATTTCACATTTTCCTTAAGTATTATTTTAATTCCTAGGGGACTCGGAGCACAGCACTGCAATTTTCTCAAACAAAACTGAGTTGGGGGCTCTCCAGCTTGCAGAGATAAGCTTGGGATTGTGAACTGAATGCACTGGGAAGGCTGTTATCTCCTCGGAGGTGCTGCTTTCCCTGCTTGTCGGTGATTATATGTGTCAGGTCACCTTCATGCTCCCAGGTCCAGGAGAGCCGGTGCCCGGCCAGCCCTGCCCGCGGCTGGGGCTCGCTGCACTCGCTCTGCTGCAGCAAATCACTGCTGAAATGGAGCCGGTTCCTTCCCATCACTCTGCATTTCATTACTTAAGTTTATTTTTTGAAAAATCCTTCAAAGTGCTGGGGAAGGGGAACTGTGCAACAGCGGGGAGCTCTGTTAGGGGATGGAGCCGCTGCCTCCCAGCACAGCCCCCTCCATCTGGAAGGGAGCTTTAATGAAAGGTTGTGAGACGATCGATTTGGTATCGATCCCGGGGTGCGGGGGTCAGGCACTCCTGGTTTTATGACCTTGTTTTGCAGATCTGGCCCAACTTGAAGGGCACATGAAGGAAAATGTTCAAAAACCCAAAGAATCTCTGGGCGACGTTGCTAAAGACCAGGAGAGGTGGGTTCATGGAGCTGGAGAGGCTAGTGGGAGTTTCTGGAAAAACTGATTCAAATGCTTGGTGATTAAAAAATGAAAATAACTTAAGATTTCAAAATACTTTACTCTTAATGTCTTATTTTTACAGATTTAGCCTGTGATAATAGAGGAGTAATGCACCTTACTGGCAGGGAATTCAGTACCTTCGGAGCTCCGTGGGGCACTTGTACATCCCCCATCAGCAGTTTTGAGCTCGACTCCCAGTGCACGGGTGCTCTTGCCCACCTCACTCGTGCTTTCATCTTAAATAAACCAGCTTCTGGGAGACCCACAGCACGTGGGGAGAGGGGCAGGGGCCAGGCTGGGACTGCAAGGCTGCAAGGCTGGGACTGCTCCTTCCCAGCTGCCGGCTGCCCCTCCTCTGCTCCCAAGCTCCCTGAAGCCTTCTCCAAGCCCTGGGTGGTTTTGGCACTCTGGTCTCTGCTAAATAAGACAAAAGCAGCAGCAGTTTGAGAGTAGCTCTTTACTGGGGTGCAGCAGCTGTTGAACAGCGCGGAGCAGCCCAGCACGGCTGGGGGCAAAGCTGCGCAGCGCAGGGGGGAGCGTGTGCTGTGCCCCAGGGCTGGGGAAAGCTGCGTCTGTGTTTGCTGCTCTGCCAGCAAAGCCCTGAGGATGGGAGAGGAGTAATTCGCTTGCAGGGAGCTCTCGAGCAGATGTAGCCATGTTGCCTCCTGCCGTGCTCAGGCTGCTTTGCTGGCGTCTGTGAAATGCCCCAACCTCGGGTCCCTGCAGGAAGACCCCCCCAATGCAGCATCCCCGGCGGATACCTGGGCTGTGGGGCATTCCTGGAGGACAGCAGCTGGGCAGCGAGAGGCTTCTGAACGTACCAGGGAGGTGGGTGCTGTGGTCAGGCAGTGGCTGATGGGCTCTGTCCGTCCCCCTGATGCTCACAACAATGCAGCGTGCATGGCAGCAAGCACCCAAGGGCAAGAGGGACAGGGGTGCTTTCTGGGTGAAGCACCCAGCTTCCTGCAAAGTCAGATGCTACCAGGTGGGGAGAGACACACCTCTGCGGTGACAGTGTTTATGGTGTCACATCTGGTGGCAGCTGTCCTCAGTGAAGGGATGTGCCCAGGGACCGGCCACCGCCGCAGCCTAGAGCGTGCCCGACTCGGTCAGCACCTCCTCGCAGGGTGGGCAGCAGTCCTTGGCGCTGCTGCCGTGCAGGGGGAGGCCGGCAGGGCTGGCGTGGTGGCTGGGGCTCAGGATGGTGGTTTTCCTGCTGCAGAGGCTGCCGGTGGAGGCCGGTCTCCGCAGCCGAGGGCCACCCCAGCAGGACAGGCAGCGTGCCGCGTCCTGGAGCAGGTGCCCGCTGAAGAACATGTAGATCCAGGGGTTGCAGCAGCTGCTGAGGCTGGCCAGCAGCATGGTGATGGTGAAAGCCACGTTGGTGGACTCTGGGAAGGGAAAGGAGAGAGCTGAAACATCCACAGGCTGGGCAGGGTCCCAGTGTGCAGTGGGCAGGACCTTGGGGGCTCTTTCTGCCTCGGGCACTTGTCCTTTGTCCCATTCCCATCCCATCTGACCGGCATTTCTTTGGGGAGGAGGTTTGCAGCATGGCAGGCAGAGCTGGGCTCTGCCCTTGGCTGAGGGTTGCAAGTGGGTGACGTGCTGTAACAGGGATGTGCTGAACCACATCCGCAGGGAGAGTGCTGGGAGGTGGGACCCAGCAGCTCTCGGACCTTCCCTCAGCCTGTTTGCTGGCCAAAGCATCTCCAGAAGCCTTTCAATCTTGGATAACATTCCTTCTACCCATGAACAGGCTAGGAGAGCTACTGAAAATTCCCAGAAAATGTCAGCCTATGAAATCAGAAACCCACTTCTGAAACCTCTGCAGCCGGGTCTGCAAAAGCCTCAGGGGCACTCGATGCTACACGCGAAGGACCCGCTCCAGAGCCACGGCTGCTCCATGAGACATTCCAATGGGAGCAGCAGGCACGGTAAGACCCTCCCTGCAGTCACTCACTGAACACAGCAGCTCCTGAAGCAAATTCCCACATGAGGGAAGAGACACACGTGGGAAAGATGCTCCCATAACATCTGTACACATCCCTACAGGTGACGGTCAGAAGCTGTTGCTTTTCAGTGGTTTTTCAGGTGAAAGCAATGATTTGACTCTGCAAACAGTTTGCTATAAATACTACTGGGAGCAAATCTGTAGCTTTCCCCACGATTTTTAAAATGACAAAATAACAGCAGCTCTTGTTTGTTAAAAATGCAGTGGGCATGCTGTGTGCCTCAGGTGCCCGGGGCTCTGCGCCTGTGCTGGGCTGCAGCTCAGCATCCCCACTGCTACTCACCATCATCGGGAGCATCCTCGTCCCACACCGACCACATCTGCATGCTGAAGAACGGCGCCCAGCAGGCGACATAGGCCACCACGATGACAAAGGTCATCTTCACCGTGCGGATCTTGGCACGGGAGATGGTGCGCACGCTGCTCACCCGCGAGGGCTGCCCGCCGGGGCATTGCCCCCTCTTCTCGGAGGAGCTGGGAGCTGGAGGGGCAGCCACCACGGGCCCCCCTGTACCTGGGGCACCACTCTGGGTCTTGCCCTTGAGGTTCTTGCAGATCTCGTAGCAGATGAGGCTGTAGCAGATGGTGAGGATGCCGACGGGCAGGATGAAGATGCACAGTGTGGTCCAGGTGATGTAGGCTCGGGCTCCCCACGGGTACCTGAAGTCTGCCCAGCAGTCCAGCACCCCCGAGCCCTGGCGCACCTCCCGCAGGGAGAAGATGAAGATCTGGGGCAGGCTGAGCAGGCAGCTGAGCAGCCACGTGGCCCCGATCATGACGTAGGCGTGGCGGCTGGGCTGCTGCAGGGTGTGCAGCGGGTGGCACACGGCCATGTAGCGGTCCAGCGTCATCACGATGAGCATGTAGGTGGAGGCGAACATGCTCAGCACCTGCAGGTACTTGATGGCCCTGCAGAGTAGGTCTGGCCCCAGGAAGCGGTACGTCACCTCCCAGATCAACTGCGGCAGCACCTGGAAGAGCGCAACGCCCAGGTCGGTCAGCCCCAGGTGCAAGATGAAGAGGTGCATGCGGCTCATCTTCTTCCTCAGGCGGTACATTGCCAGCAGCACCCCTACGTTGCCTACAGTCGCTATGGCCAGGATGGTGGCTAGCACCCCGACCTCTGCCTTGGCCAGCTCCTCATCCCGGGTGTGCAGGAGGGTGAGGTTGGGGTCACCTGCCAGGGTCTGGGGGCTCAGCAGCCCCCGGCCGTGCCCAGGCTGGCTGTGCTGGGTGCTGTTCCAGCCCCAGCCTGGCTCCATCCCTTTGGGAAGCTCTGCAGGACACGGGCAGCTGTACTGCTCGTCTCTGATGGCCTGTTACACCCTTCCCTGCCTCCCCCGGGCTGAGCTCATGGGGTCAGTGCTGCCCCTGAGCGCCGCTGCACCAGCTCCTCTGCCCTCTGCCGGGGGGCTGGACATGCCTCCTCCTGCGGTCCCCACCGCCGGGGCAGGCTGTCACCTCCTCTCCCTTGTGCAGCCCAGCATCACGCTGATCCTGTGCTGTGCGGCTGCACCTCCCCTCTCTGGCTCGGCTGCTCTGTGCAAATATTCCTGATAAGCAAAGAGGTGCAAGAGCCCCCGGTTCAGTCCTTGGTCTTTCTCTCTGCACTAAACACTCCCAAAGCCCCGTTTCTCCCTGGACTGCTCATCTTGATCGTCCTCTCTCCTCCCTGCACTGGTAAATTGAAGGGGGAAGAGGATTCCTCTTTGTTGCTTCTTTCTAGTGCAGCAAAAGTAACCGAAAACCCTACAGAGGCTGCGTCTCTCTGGCCTTTTCATTCCAAGAAGAGCACAAGGCAGGTGAGCGGTGTCCGAGCGTCCGTGTCTCTGCGGGCAGCGGGCGGCCGCCTGCCGCGATGGCTCTCGGTCGCCGTGTGTGTGTGAACGCTGCCCGGCTCTGGGTTTTATAGCCCCGCAGCTCCCCGCCCTGCCTGGCCCCAGCCTCCCGGCTCCTCCGCACCAGCTCTGCTGCTGCACCGTGCCCAGTGCTGCGGACGCTGCCTCGGGCAGGTGAGAGCCCGTTCCCCTCCTGCTGCTCTCTCAGGAGCTGCCACCCCTGGGCTTTTACCCACCGCGATTGCTGGGCGAGAGCTGAAGGCTGGGATTCCTCCGTCCTTGTCCCCCGTGTCCCCTCTGCTGCAGCGTGTCAGGGCTGGGGATCCTCTGCCCCCCATTTGCACTGTCCCTCCTGGTGAGACCTGGAGACCTGGCAAAAGCCCAAGTCTGCCTGCTTAGTCCTCAGCTAAATGCTGTCATTTCACTCCATCCGACAGAAAAGCCCCCGGAGGTGGGGAGCAGGATCCTGCTCGCCTGCAGAGCAGCCTCTGCCTCGGGTCCTCAGCGTTTGCCCCATCTCCCATCCGCACAGAGCCTGGAAAAAACTCATGGGAAAGGAAAAGCTGATGGGGAGAAGTGAGCTGAAGAGGCCCCAGAAGCTGCAGACTTTATGGAAAGGTGTGATGTGAGCCAGAGGGAAGGCGATGGCCAACAGGAACCCCCTCGGTCAAAGGACAAACGCACTATAAATTACGTGGCTGAAAATACAGATGTGGCACCAGCTGAAATGCCCCCACGTCCCACCCGCCTGGGCAGAGCCGTGGCTGAGCACGGGGCTGGGACCTCGGACGCCTGCTCACCTGCCTCTTCTCCTGCTCTTCCCACTCTTCTTTGAGCCTTCAAGGTGTCTTCCCACCTGGTGTGTGATTGCAAAATATTTTCATTGCACACGTACACAAACACACCGGACACACACACAGTTTCACTTTTGTTTTGCAACGTTAAGGCTTTGTATTTCCCCTGCTGCTGTTGAATGATGTCAATAAGAAATAAAGCCACTCATCTATCGCCAACGCTTTTTCCTTTCTCTGCTGGGGAAGGACGACAGCAGCAAACAAAAGAAACGCACCAGCACGGGCTTCTTCCCAGCACTTCTCTGCTCGACCTGGGCTTCGCTGCCTGCAGAGCCTGCTCCGGCTCTCTGGCTGTGGTGTTACAGTGAAGTTGCCTGTGAGAAAGCTGAACAAAGATCTGCAGATCACCTCTAATAACCATAAATGAGCGCAGTTTATATCTAATTAAAATACATTCATCCTTACAAGAGACCCTATGGGTATAAAGCACCCATCAGAGGAAAGTGCCCAGCTGAGGTGCTGGAGTCAGAGATAGGAAGGTATTTCAGTGAATAATGATATTTTCTATATTTGTGATCAGACAGATGAATTTCTGAAAGATTAATAGAGGGCAGCGCCAAAAAATCCTACAAAGCAATGGAAAGATGAAGGCAGAGGTGGAGGGGCAGATTCTGCAGAAGGAAAGAAAAGGTAAAGCGTTTTGAGGACAGACTCAGCTTTCACTGGTGCCAGTTTGATTTGGGAGCAATTCCTTCAGAGTTAGAGCTTTTACTCCAGATTTACCTAAGTTTAGTTGAAGGGAGAATACTTCTGCAGAGGAGCTCGGGGGAAGGTGAAGCTAATTCACAAAGAAAAATGATCCTTGGAAAATAGAAATTCATTTTCTTTAGAGAGAGATTATCACAGCAAGGAAATTTTTCAAGCAGAAGGATTAAAAAATAAACTCATTTTCTTTCCTCGGTTTCCTGACCGCTTTGACACATCGCCAGTATTGCCAGGCTGTGCGTGTTTCAGCAAAACCACAGCTGGGTTCTCCAGCTCAGCAGCTCGGGAATTACTCGCTGAGCAGGGTTATGGTTGGTTCAGCGCTCTGGGAGCCCCGGGAGGGGATGGCCCAGCTGTGCCCAGTTTAGCCCAGCTGTGCCCAGTTTAGCCCAGCTCAGCTGCAGCCATTTAGGCTGTTTCCCATAAGCCAAGCCCTGGGGGAGCAGGGCTGGAGGTGCTGCGGGATGGGGAAATGTTGCTGTTTTCTGGTGGTGCATCTTTGTGCTGTGCAGTCTGTGTGCCCAGCGGGGGGAGGCTGCAGCCCCCAAGGGTAACCCCGACTGCCAGGGCTCTGCGCTGCTGGTTATTGTTGCTGCAGGGTGACCTGAGCCCTGAAAACTGTTGTTGCAAGGTTTGTGTTTCCTCCTTTCCCTCTGGGTGTGATGCTGAAGTATGGGACCGTGTAACTGGATTTTTAAGCTCTTAACGTTTGGTTTGTCAAGGTAACACTGTGGTATAGCTGATTTTTGGCAGCTGGTAGCATCAATACGCCGTGAAGTGTGACACACAAAATGCTGTTGCTGTTACCAGCTGGCATCCTGCGCCCTGTTGCTGCAGAGCGCAGGGGTAGAGGGTTTGTGATTGCTGAATCATTTGGCACAGTAGTAGGTTATGTTGCTTTGTGGGTAGCTTGCTGGTGAAAGAAATAAATAAAATTTGTTGGCTTGGGTTTGTATGCTGATCTGGCTCCCTTTTCAACACAAATATTTTATTTGTGGTATGTGATGGTGTTAAACTTATCTTGCTGACAGCACAAAGCACACTTGGTCTGTCTTTAGCATTTAATCACTAAAGTGCTTTCTGTGGGTCAGGTCAGGAAAAAGCAAGATTTGGCTCAGGTGCTATAAAATTAATGGTGTTGCAACTGCTTTATAGCAGCTTGGGATCAGCTCCTGGGAAAGACTGAGGGCAGGAATGAGGGCTGGGAGTTGCTGGTATCTGATGCTACTTTTAATGCCAACTCTCTGTCAAAATTAAGCTGTGAATGACTCTACCTCCTGAAAATAGAAACTGCTGAGGCTTTCCAGTTCTTAAAGACTTCAGGATGTTTAAAAGCCTAGCTTGCTCTTGCCATCAACCTAACTCCATGTAGGCTTGTGCTTTGTTTTGTTCAGACTTTGGCAGTTTGGAAGCTGAAAACTTGATATAATTTGATTTTTCTTGCTTGCAATGTTTGTGAAGGGTTCTCAGAAAAGTGACCTTGTGGTGTCTGGAAGTGCTGAAGGATTTAGCACAGCCCTGGTGCATCCTGATACTATGAGAAATGCCCCCAAATATTAAACTGTCTCTAAAAGGACACCTGGTTCAGCACTTGTACTGTGACTGCCATTACCCTCCGGAGGCAGAAACTGCTGTATAATTGGGCAGCGTTATCTGCCATACAGCTCTGGGAACTGAAGGCAGGAGCTTCTATAATTTTAAGGTAATTATAAGCCAGATGTGTCAGTCTGTCTCCCCTTTTCCTCTCCCCTTTCCCTCATTCAGATTTGTTTTTTCCATTTAATTAAAACCTCTGATCCTGTTTAATATTAGAGAGCATGTCTGGGCGCATAAATAAACACGCTGAACACATGGTAAATGCCCCAAAGCGGTGCCTGTTAGGGCCGCTGCTGGGCGGAACAAGCAGTTTTGATTTTAATGGAAAATCCATGTGAAGCTGTAAAAATTGGCAAAGCAGAATAACAAAAGCTGGCAGTGCTGCATTAAAGAGCTAAACTTTAAAGTATCGGTGCTTAAAAACGTTGCCTTGAACATAAACTTGGGGGGCTGAGTGGCCGTCCCTGCAGGTGCTGTGTCCGAGCTGTGGGTTTGGCTCAGCCCAGCTCACCTCGGAGCATCACTCCCGTCGTCCTCCGTGCTGCTCCTGGCATCTCTGCTCTCTGGGGACAGCCCTGCCCACCCAAACACCCCAGGGCTCCCAAAAGCATGCCCAGAAGCACATATGCCCCCCCCAAACCCCACAGAGGCAAGCCCAACCCTGGTGGGGTTTGGACCAGTCTTCTCTCCCTGGCACAGTCTGCAAGGTGAGCCAGAAACGCCTGGCAGGCTGGTGAGTAGCACAGGGGATTTCTGTTGGATAAAATTAATCCAGTCCTGGGGTGTTATTGCAGCTGATTGATAACTCTATTACAGTTTACTTTTTTCCTTGTTGTTTTCCTGCATCTTTTCGTTTGACCCATATGCATGGCAACAGTCTGCTTAAGTAGAGGCAACTGCCAGAGGAAAAATTGAAGCTACAGGCATCTTCAAGATAGCAAATTACTTGTTTATTACACTTACGTTCTCCCTGTTGGTTTCCTCGTATAGCCAGGGATGTTTAAAGGCTTTGGTAGCTGTGAAATGCTTCAATCTCCTTCCCCACTCCCTTATCTCCTTTTGCTGTTATCATCATTAGCATTTAAAAACCAGACACGGCCAGAGCACTTACAGCCTTAAAATCAATAATAAAAAAACCAAAATTACATTTCAAGGCTGGAAACAAACGGCTTTTTCTTGTCAGGCTGCTGTGGGGAAAACATATGTCTGTTAGCTCTGGTGTGGACAGACAGACAAGGCAGTTTAGAGCTGCCTGGCAGGCAGCGGGGATGGGAGAAGTCACACCGTGGCCAGGCTGGGAAAGGTACTTTCTTTAGGTCCTGTATTTTTGGGAAGTGAACAAGAACCTTTCATGACCTCAGATCTGCTTTGTCTACTGCTCCCCTCCTTGCCTGATGGAAATGCTGCAGTTACTCAGAACTCGTTGCCTTCCAGGTAAGAGGCATCAATCAGGATTATGAAAGGAGAGGAGCAGCTGTTTCGGGACAATATATTAGAAAATGATGAATCATAGGGAAAAAGTCTGCAGTGATCTGCACTCTCCCTGCTAAAGCAAAGTTCAAGGCTTCATGATTAAAGGTTGTTCTTACCTATTTGATAGTCAGGCCCAGGTTATGCCCAAATACAGGGAGGCTTGTCTGGGATTGTGCAGCCTCTGCAGTGGGACCGCTTCCCACTGAGGTCAGCTTGTATCGTTCAATGAAAACACGGGGTGTTTCTTACCTGCCCTGACATTATTACCCCAAAAGCTCTGGGACTGTCAAGCGAAGGGACTTTAAGATGCTGAGAGACAAGTTCACAGAATCAAGACTTGGCCACTAGAAGCACTGCTACCAGACCTGCTGCTTCTCTTAAGCTGTTTGAGCACTTCTTTCCTTTTCTTGCTACCTTTTTGTGTGTGTGGAGAATAGGACAAAATAAGCCCAATTAAAGCACATTATTGTTGTTTCACTGGCAGTTTAGCTCGACATGCTTAACGGATAAGAAGTGCCAGGGGAATTACTACCTTCAGCTTGCACGAAATGTGGGTCTTCTTTTTTTATTTCTCCCATCATAGTGTGTGAAAATCTCCTAGGAAACATAGCCCTAATGGTCTGCCTCCTCCCTGTGCTGCTGTTCCTGCAAACGAAGCAGAAAGCTGCGCTCTAAACATGCTGCCTGCTTCTCCTAATTAAATGGCTGTGGGCAGAAGATCCTTGTAGCGTTGATGGAGCTGTAACACCAGGATGCTGCCTTTGTTTGGCAGTTTCTTGCTGTAGCTCTGGATTCTTGGGCATCCATGGATGGTTACCATGCTCTGATGATCCTCGCTGTCACAGGAATTGTTGGGGTGGAGGTCCCAGACATGGAGGCTGGAGAGCACCGCAGCTCTGCATGCTGAAGGAGATGCTCCCCCAGCTCTGTTCTGAGTGTGACCCAGGGGAGCGGACCTTCCTGGAGTGAAATGGGAGATGCAGCTTCAGCCCTTTGGACAACAGTGGTTGGTTTGGTGCGAGGTGACACCTCATCGGGGAAGCCTTCCCATACCCCCCGACCTGCTCTGCCCAGGCTGTGGCACTGCCATCACCACTGCCAGGTCTTGTTTGGAAATGGGCACCAGCTTTGAGGGCTTGCACAACTGCTGATCCCTTCCCCTGCAGCTTCATTAACACCCACCCACCACCTCTTTGTCCTTTGGTTAGGACAAGAGTAGTTAATCCTCACACTGCTCTCGTCTCAGCTCTCTGGCAGGCGGGGCAGCGGGATGGGAGCCTTTGGGAAGGCAGTTAATGCTGTTTAATCCTCTCCCAATGTGGGGTGTCTGAGGAGAAGGTGATAAAGTACAGCGGCTGCACATGGTGTACTGCCTGCCTGGGAGGTGGGTGCCTGGGGTCAGCTCGGGCAGCCCAGACCCGTTACCGGCAGCAGCGTCAGCGCAGAGGCAAAAGGGCTGGTGCAGGAGCGTGTGCTCTGGCCAGGCAGGCTCTGAGGGATGTGTTTTGCTCCTTGCAGACCAGGACTTCTCCAGGGAGACAGCAGTTGTGATTAAGAACAGTTGGTTGCTTTGATGGTAAAGCCAACAATCTAGAGCTCTTATAAAAGCAACTTGTTTCCCTTCATACCAACTGTCCAATAAGGTATTCAAGCAGCATGGAATAGAAATGATTCTGCCCCCTCCTCAGAAATTGATTTTAAGAAGTATCTGACTTGGTGCCTCTAAGTGCCCGATAATGGCGAACTAAGATAAAAGCCGTGGCAGGTGTATAACTCTTATTTTTCAGGCAGATCATAGACTGAAGGGATTATTTTAGCCAAAGGTTGGATAGTCTGGCAGCCTGGTTTGTGTGCCCGCAAAGAACATCATTTAACTTTACCAGACGATGGCTTTGTCTCTGACTCTTCCCTGCATGTACGGTGCTAATTGCCAGGGCGTCTCTTAAAAGCTATTTTCATATGCACTCGCACAACAGATTCGAAAGGCCGTGAGGGTGTACTTAGCACTGCTGCAAATGGGAAATGTCGCCCCGTGTTTCAGAACAATGACATTTTGGAACCTGCCAAACGCAGAGCTTTATCACTTACACTTCAGATGATCTGTGGACCAGTATTTCTGGCTGTAATGGATTATCACTTCATCGTGCGAGCAAATCACAGTCTGTAGCGAGAGCCTGCTGGTGGGGAAACCACGGGGTGAAATCGATGCATTTCTTCAGTGGCCTTTACATTATCTCCCTGTCTCACCGAGCTGCTGTCGTCTAGAAAATGAACCAAATTAACATGCAGGTCGAGCATCAACGGGTGATTTTTCTTTAGGGTTTCTGTATGGGCATGAGAATATGGGTATTGCTGTAGCAGCAAGAAAATAATTACATCTGTTCTGTGTCCCGTCTTCAGGAGAGCTCACGGGCTGGGCTGGCTGCAGGGTGGGTGAGCGTGGGGAAGGGCAGAGCCTGTGTAAGGTGGGGTGGGAGGGACAGATGCTCGTTTTTTGTGTGTTGGTTGTTTGAGGTTTTACAGGGTTTTGTTTGGCAAAACAAAAAAATGAGGGAGAGCACGCTCTGATCATGGTGCTGCTGTTTCCAGATTAGATGGGGCTTGGTGTACGCGGTTCAAAGCCCTGTTACTTGTGGTTAGTAGGTGGTCTGCGCCTGGTTACATCTAAGGAGCTTTTGTCTCACTATCGAGCACCAAAGGGAGGTCTCCATCGAGTCTGGCAGGAGTTTGGGGCTGGTGTGTTCTGGGACTGTAACCCAGAGGGCTGTGACTCTCCTTGCAGATCACTCGTATCAATTCAGGGCAGCAAATCCCACCCGGAGGCTTAACGAAGCATCGTGCCTGTCGCACCGAGGTGAGAGCGAGCACAGCCTCGATGAGGGGGTGGATTTACAGCTAACTGTTGGATTAAGATGAAATGTGAAAGTCACTGCTAAACCCCTTGTGTTTAGCCAAGCGAGGCGGGGAGGCTTGAACCTGCCCCCGATCCTCACGGGTCCAGAGTCTCTTTGATTATCAGCTTCGATGGTGAGACTTAAAAATAATTAAATTAATGACTAAGTCCTCAAAAGCTAATTGGGAAAGGATTATCCTAGAAGGAAACCGGAGACGCCGAGGAAAAGGGACAGCTCCCTGATGTGACCTGTGCTTGCTGCTTCAGCGGGTGAGGAGCCAGATGCTGTTTTCCCTCCTGGTGATCTGTGTGTAATCACCACAGCCAGGCTGGGGTCTCAACGAACTCTAGGCTTGACTAACAACCTCTTGGGAAGCCTGGCCTTGAGGCTTCTCACCAGACGCCTCAGCCACCCCGATGCAGAGTAGAGCAGCTCTGACAGCGCAGCAGTTTTGATGGGAATTATAACACTGGGTGATTCCTGCAGCAGCAATTGCTGTCTGCTTAACGTCTTGCAAACGTGCATTTATGCGAAGAGCAGGAGCAGCCCCTCTGCTTGTAATGGGAGTGAGCGCAGCCTTTTGCTCCGGTCAGGGATAATTCTCCTCCTCCTGAACACTCCACTGCAGGGAGCCACCAGTGCTGCTCTCATCTGCCCCACTTGAAAGACCACATTCAGGATAGAGGAGCACAAGGTATTGCTTGGGAAGTTACAAAGGTCCCCAGAGCCCTGGGCAACCCCATTCAACTAATATCCCAACTTCTGACAACCAATATCCACTGTCCTGCCCCAAAACTAATTAATTTTATACATGAGTGAATTTAACACCATCATTTAGCTCTGTCTACTGGCAGGGACTTTGAAGTACAAAGTGATTATGCAGGGAACAAGCTGGGAGCTGGTTAATAAGTTCCAACAAAGTGTGCACTGCTGGGAGGCCGTGTTAGATTAAATGTAGAATTTTATTGTTGTTTTGTCTTGGACCTCAGAGACAAGTGAAGCAGCAGCAGAGTCTGTCACTAGAGAGAGAGGGAGAAACGCAATGACAGTGTTGGGAAATGTTTAAAAAAGGTGTTAATGATCGGGACTTGACCTCATTCTTCACCTCATTTGCTTGGTTTTGCTTCACTTCAGGTAGGCTGGTGGTTAATGGAGGAAATCAAAGTGAATCAGCTCAACAATTCTGCTTTTGTGGGGCTGACTGGAGTGAAGGGTGAGGCGGCTTAGCCCTGAGCTGGTCAGCAGAAGGTGGGTGAAGAGCTCTGGGCTGGTCCTGCTCCAGCACTGCCAGGGCAGAGGCTGGGGTGTCTCCTGACTTCATCCTTCTTCCCAGTTGGAATATCTGGGGTCTCTGGAGACTGTGTTCATGGTGAGGGGCTGGGGCACTAATGGGATCTTCTGCAGAGCAAGGGGAAAGCAAGTCCTGAACAGTCAGTGAGTGTTTGCCAGGACACAGCCACGCTGGGAACTGTTCACAACCTTTCTGCCAAGCAGCAGCGATGACCAGTGCAATTGGGGAAGTGTCAGATAAGCTCAAGCATCCGCCCTGACACGCAGTAGAACAGCACAGCCTTTCTGACATCCGAGGTAATTGCCTTTTTCTCCTTTCAAATTCACAGTACGATTGAGGGAGAGAAGGGAGTAAATTGTGATGGGGAAAGACTGTTTGAAGTAGTTGTTCCCACACAGTCCCTGAGGATTGCTTGTTCCCTGAAAAGCTCAGTGCTGCAGAGTGGATGCAAGCTCAAATCAAAGCTTGTTAAATTGTGAACACTTTTTTTTTTTAAATGTTCTTAAATCGTGATGCCCATGATTTACCTGTGCTAAAGGCCTTGTCTCTGGATGATCCCTCAATAGCTATTTTCTTTTTTTTATAGTCTGGAATAGGTAAAGAGTTACTTAATTGTATTTAACTGGCTCGCCACTACCTATTATTCACATCATGGCACTTCTGAGAGGGAATAGACTGGTGACTGTGCACTGAACTTCAGCACAGATTCCAAGAGAAGAGGTTTGCCAAGGGGAAGCCAACTCCCAGCCATCGTGTTCTCCAGGGATGATCTTGGTTTGGCCTGTGAAGGAGAGGTAACGGCAGTTACGGTATTTTGAAGCTGTTTGTGGCTATGGAAAATCTGCACTTCACCAAAAGTCAAAACACAGCTGCAAAAAAGGTTTGTAAAGTCAAATTAAAAGACTAACCAGGAGAGAACTTCAGCAAAGACTTTAAATTAATAATCTCTGAGACTCTCCCCTCCCCTTGTGCTGCCAGGTACCGGGGCTATGCTTCATGCAGAAGTGCTGCTGAACGACGCTGGCCCAACCAGGCCATATTTCCACCCCACGGTCATGTTTTTTTTTAAAAAAAATAATTTAAAAAAGATCATTATAACAATTTTCTACCCAGGGCCCGGGGAGGGCGCGCTGCCGCCGCGCTCCGGCAGGGGGCGCCGTGGGGCCGGCGGATGAGGGGGGCTGGGGGGGTCAGGCAGTGCCTTGGGGGGGGTCTGGGCAGTGCTGGGGGTCAGGCAGTGCCTTGGGGGGGAAACTGGGCAGTGCTGGGGGGTCTCCATCTAATTTGGAAGCAACACGACTATGGTCAGAGCATGCTCTCCCTCATTTTTTTTTGTTTTGCCACGCAAACCCCTGTAAGACCTCTCCGCGTGACCCCATCTGTGGTGGCTGCGGTTGCACCCAGGTGCTCCAAACTGAGTTGCCCATGGGGCCCTGTCAGCCAGGGAGCTGGTACCACCACGTCTGCGCTTGGACAGCGGCCGGTGGTTGTCACTCTTGACAAAGACGGTCACCAGCGTGTGGCCTGACCCTGTGTAAGCTGTTTGACTCATTATATTTTAAAAGACATGTGTTGCTTGAGCCACTTCACACCCTTCAAGGGAAAGGGTGACTTCTTTTTCCTCTTCTGGGCCACATGTAACACTCTGCCATGAGCAGACGTTTCCACCCAGCTCCCCTGATACCGTTGCTGAAGACATTTGCTCCTAGTCCATGGGTCAGTTACCACATGGCCACCAAAGTATGTCTGATGCCACCGGGGTCAGGATTTCTGGGTAAATAAGACTCGCCAAGCGATGTTGCTGCCATTGCTTCCCCACTAGTTAATTCCTGGCCAAATCCCTTGTAAGTGAGACAGAGGTCCTTGCCCCGAGAGTGCCTGCCATGACATTCTTTTGGTTACACATAAGCAGCGAAACATTTTGGAACTGGTTGGGAAATTTTCACCAGTTTAAAAGAGATTTGGTTGAGATTGTTGTGTTTGTTTTTGCACATGTGAAATGTCTGGATTTTCCTTATGTCTGGCAGGAGAGTTGCAGTCAGAGAATATTCATACACTGATCTTGCTGACTTTCCTCAAGCTGTTTTTATTCCTTTCACTATTCTATCCATATATTGCTGCTTTTTTTTTTTTTTTTTTTTCCCCTGTTCAGGCTAAGACAAGCATAATCCCTTACATGCCTCAAACTGTGGGGAGAATGGGCAGGGTTATTTTTGTGGCTGACTGGGCAATAAGACGCAGACGTTGTCCTGATGTGTGCATTAACCATGCCTACACGATGCCAGGCTGATTCTTCTCTTTTCGCCTTCCTCTGAAGCTTCTGACACAGCCTGTGGCTCCAGGAGGACACGGCAATGAGGAACAGGAATATGAGCAACATTTCTTTTGAGTTTAATAGCGGCATTTCTTACCCCTGCTGCATACCTCAAGAGTGACTCCAGGCTTGGCCCTGCATCTTGCAAAACCGATCTGGCATTCTTAGGAGAGCTGATGTTTTTGGCTAGTTGGGGCTTCTGATAAATGTTGGCACATCTGATTTATTGTCTGACTCGGTTCCCAAGGAGATCACGTATGTAGCAGTCTGAGATAAGCGGCTTATAACCTAAAGGTGAATGCCTTAGAATACCAGTGTCCCTTTCCCTGCTTCCATTGATAGCGAGCTCTTGCTTTCTCCCTGCTATCTTTATTTCACTCTGTTATCAGAGAATTAAATACCTCGTGTTGTGTTGAGGAACCTGGCTGTCTTTACAATTGGCTGAATTTATAAATTCAGTTGGATTTTCTGTTATCGCTCTTAATGCAAATTTGTTGAGCATAATGCCAGTGCCTTTTATGCAGTGGCCTGATGACAGCTCTCGTGCTGAGACCCAGAGCTGGAAGACCCCCAGATCACCACGGAACGTGCACACGCATTCATTTGCTGTACTACCCCCACCCCCAGCCCTGCTTATTTGTGTGCTTCAACCTCCTTCTGCCTTGGTGAGAAGGAATCGCAGTTGTCCTGCTCTGGCTGTGGGGCTCCACTGGCTGGAGAGGGCATTTGATGTGTGGGGCACGATTTGTGATGGTGGTGATCTTACGATGATGCTTTTCCAGCCATAGCTTCAGCAGGATGCCAAGATGTGTGACCTCAGCAACAGGGAGACCGTCACCTCCAGTGTGCACCAACACCATGGGAATGCTAAAGGGGGATCTGAGGATACAGCTGTGGGTCTGCGGGGGCTGAGAAAGGGTCTTGTGGGGGCAACAGACAGCAGCAATTGACACCAGCAAAAAAAAAAGCCAGTTTGTCAAGCATGAAACAATTACTGGTTTGGGTTTAAAAGTGGGAAGATGAAGGAATTGGATTGTCTGTTTTACAAAGAAATTTGGAAGGTAGTGGGGGAGGCAGAAGTGCTTCTGCTTGGCTTAGAAAATATTCAAAACCTGTTACTAGAGCTCTGGAAGCACAGGATAGCTACCTGGTGAGATACCGGGGTGTTTGTGCACTGCAGGAATACAGACAGTCACCTCTCGAAGCCTGAGCCAAGGCAGAGGGATGTATATGAGTCAGAGGGACCAGCAGTCTGCTCGAGCATAGCAACAGACCTGCCTTTTGAGTGGCACAAACGTGCTCCCTCACTCAGGTTGGCATGCCCAGACATCGCTTCTACACAGCCAGCCTCCCCACCTCTCCAGCGAGAGAAAGGGTGAGTCTTGTCAACTTTTTATACACCTTTTTCCCCTGAGCACATTCCAACTGGTTCAGCACCTGGGGTCAATTTGTGAAGGTGTGCACAGACCTTGCAGGCTTGATGGATTCGCCTGACTAAACCTGTACTTTATACTTTCCCTCCCACTGCTTTGTTACACCCCCTCAGAGGCCACGTCTTGCGAACTGGGGCCTCCCTTGCCGGAGCAAAAGAAGCAAGATCATTCTTGACGTTGGTCTGTGTCCTGACCAACAACCCGAGCGCGTGGTGTGGCAGCCTATGAAGGAGATGCCACGCTGGCGCGGTGTCTGTGCTATGAAATGTGGCATCACAGGGAATGTCCTGGGTTGGCTTTGTCTGTCGGTGGCCACCATGGCCCCATCGACTCTCCTCTGAGGCGTAAAGCACTGGGCCAGGCTGTGATCCCTCCAGGAGGGTCTTCTCCTTTCTCTTCCTAGCAGTGGCCAGAAGGTGATGTCAAAACTCTGTGCAGTTTTTGGATGAGGGGATGCTTCTCCCGAGCTCTCATTAGGCAGAGTTTTGACTTATAATCCAAGCTGAAAGTCCCGTGGCATCATTTGTGACTTCCCAGCACTGTTCCCTTTTTGTAACCCAGTCAGCAAAGGGAAGATCACACTTTCCTGATTTTTTTCTCCAATCACACCATCAGCAGTGCCTATGAAATCAGCAACCAGTGAAGGAGCCATTTAGCCACAAACATCTCCCCTTCCACGAGGAGGATGGACCACTTGCTGAGCAGGGAAGGTAAAGCTTAAGAAACAAGTCGCTGGGTCTGTGCTATGGCGTCAAAGCCTGCGTTGGTGTTGAGTTTCTGCTCTTCAAAGTGCACGTTTTTCAGCCAAGATACATTCGGTTGATGCCTCTTCTCCCAAGGTCATTTGCAACCCCAGCTTGTTTTCAAGGAGTAAATTGGGCCAGCATGAGTTTTTGTGGGGGAGAGGTAAGTGACAAAGAGGGAACCAGTTCTTTTTCTAGCAGAGAAATTTTCAGACCATAATTGATGTGTCTTCTCCATGCATGTATGTGCATGCACACACCCAAACGTAGCTGTCTTTGATCTCTGCAGGGAGGCTAGGGAGAATACAGAGACTATAAAATCAGAGTTATTATTAGGGATGGAGCATGGGGATAACTGCACTGCTTTCCCTTGGGCTTTGGAAAACGGCAGGCTTGGATCCTCCTGGCACGTCTTGCCAGCCATTGCAGTGTAGGAAGAGATGTGACTGCTTCAAATACACCAGCAAGGCATTGGGAGGGGAAGGTGATGCTGCTTTGTTGTCAGGTCTGGCAACATACACTACAATTAATGCCAAAGCCATCAGTGCCCACGTTTTGAACCCCCTGGCAGGAGCAAGAAGGGGCCCAAGCGATGCAGGAAGAGTGGCAGGTTGTTATCAAAGTGCCTGCCACTGTTATTAAGTCCTATGATTTTTGTGGTTGACTTACAGCAAGTGCTGCTCGGTTTGCTGAGTCTTCCATCGGAGTGGCACAAAGGTAAGGAGCAATTCAGGTTCATGTGTTATCACTGGTCTGTTTGCATTAAAGCAGAGTCAGGATCCAGCTAATAAGGTAAAAGGTTTCTTATAGCAGCCAGTGCCAGGTGCTTTAAGCAGTCTTTGAATTTTGATTTCCCGTAAGGGCTGGAATACAAAAAATTGACATATTCTGCTGAATATATACTTCTTGACACTTCTGAATGCTGCCTTCTGGTAGCAGGTGAGGTGAAAAAAAAATGTATTTATCTGAATTTTCACTTTCAAGCCACAAATTTGGATTTTGGGTAAAATTTGAAGCAGAGTAAAACTCACTTTAGAGTAAAACTCACTTCCAACATGGGGTCCAATAAAAAGCAGACTGACACTGTGGAAAGTCTTATGATGGGCCTTTGCACAAGAGCAGATTGCTTAATTTTTTCCAAATATTTTAGGCGCTCATTACCATCTGAGTGGATGCTAGGGTGAGGCTGCAGTAGCTTTCACAATCTCTTCCCTCAAATGTGACCCTGTGTTATTTCATCTGTATTTTTAACCAAATAATTCTCTGATTGTGTTGGCTTCATTGACCACTCCATGAGGAAAGTATTGCAGCTTTGGTATTCTGGTGGTCTAAAACCATCGACTTCTCTGTCTTACACTGATGAATCAAGAGAATAAGTGAATTGGTCAAAGCAAGTAGCCCTAAAGTGGTTTAAAAATTCTGTGATTGAAAGGGTCTAGATTTTGTCTAGTGTAGTAGCCTAACACATAGTTTTGCTTGAATACAAGGGTTTTGGGGGTGCATTCTTAGCCCTGTTTTGGGCATAGATCCTATCTATGCTGTCTTCAAATGCGTTTGAGTCTCTAGCTTCACACACTACGGTTTTAATTTAGGCTGAAGCCTGCTTGCAGCACTCAAAGTGAAGACTGGCACTCCTCACATCCAAAGCAGCTTGCTTCATGCTATCTTGTAGCTCTTCCATTGCCAATGTGTCTTGAAAAAGCTTTCTGGGTATGTTCTGCGAGCATAGCAGAAATAATAGACCAGATTCATTCTTGTTGAAGCTTTGCTAGTATCAGAACTAAATATATACTTATACTTTTTAAAATGACAAATAAATTGGTAATAAAAGAACAGCTCCTGGCAAAACCTCCAGAAGCTGTAGACAAAGGGTGTGTGAGCTTTGTACTCCCAGTTTTCAGTGTCCTTTGGTCCTGAAACCCCTTTGCTTATCTGAGCAGTCCATTGCTGGAGTGTGGCGTTGGCTCTGAGAGGCAGACAGACGATAGGAAGAGGCAAAATCAGATGTATTTTTTTTCTGCTGTCCCAGCAGACACAGAACCAGTTTCTCTTTGGTTTTATGTTCCCATGTAAGATAGGATGAGAGTCCCAGCACACCTGTATTTCCAGCATTGTCTCCTCTGTTAGTGGAAATTTCCTATTCCAAACCAGGCCATATGCTCGAGTGGGATGAACTAATCAGCTTCCACCACGGCACAGCAGGGAAGGATCCTAGTGTGGCTGCAGTTACGCTGGAGCGATACTGGGTTATTTTTAATTAGCACTTTCCTCCAGGAAATAAGTGTAGTCAGAGAAACGCAAAAGATCAAGTCTTTTTTATCAGTCTTGCTTTCTAACTGCCTGCACAAATTTCTACATACGTTGACATGCAGATGGCAGTGCCCGAGAGTGCTATGGTGCTAATTTCCCTTGTGTGGCATTACCCAGGGACATCAAGCTGTCAGCATTCAGATGACATAAGAAGTGAAGCACCAGAGATTTTGTTTGGCTTCTATTTGAGCAGCTTTGTTCCCTGTTGGTTTTTTTTTCCTCTCACTGCTGTCCAAAATGTGAGGCGTGCTTTCTAATGAGAAATCAATAGAGTGCAGACTCACTTTGTTAAGCTTGTGTCATGCATGCAAGATGACAAGAGACACTGCAGACAGCAAAGCAGCTAAAATGTCCCCCTGGCTAATAGCTGCTTGGAAACGCTGATGCTTTTCCAGAGAACAGCACAGTTGATATTTCCTGATGAGAAGAGGGAATTTTGGGTAGTGCATCAACTCGGAGTTAATTTCACTGGAGGTGTTCAAGGCAGGCATCCTGCTTTTCTCTGTCGTTCTTGTATTCTGCAGAAATTGAAGAGCGCATCTCTCAGTTCTGTGACTGCTGTATCTATACAGGTTTGGAATAACCTGTTTACTTTGTAGGCTTTTTATTGGTATTTGACTAGAGGCTATAACCACTCTGTGTGCTAGAGCAAGAGGAAACACCTCATAATGCAGCAGAAATCCAGAAACACTGGCATAGAGAAGGATCCTTGCTTTAAATACGAGACGATCGAGTGTGTGTGCTGGAAGAGCTGAATCTATTCATAGACTTGCAAATGCCTCTTGGAATGGGAAGAAGCGATCCCTAGCTGCAGGAACAGGCACAGCTTGGTTCTCTGTTGTAGTGTTGGAACTAAGGAGTCTCCTCTTCAGGCTGACCCAGTTGGGGCTTTACCTCTGATCTCTGGCAGAGCCAGTGGCGCTGTTCCCTTACCATCCCCTGGCTGCTTTGTTTACAGTGCAGGTTCTCCGAGTCTACAAGTCGCTGTGCTCGTACAGTTTCTTGCACAACAGGCACCCGTAGTTGTTCTACTATACTAGCCAGTAGACACTCCCTTAATCCAAATAATAGCACACAAAGGCTGTTTACTTGGGATATGCGCTCTTCCTTGGGGTATGCTTTCAGAAACCGCACAGACTGCAAATGTAATAAAATATGTAACAATGACCTCTCACGACAAAGTAATTGGGTGATTTATAATACATGACCATTTTACCTGACTTTAAAAAGCATGCCAGCTCTCGCATGACAGAGAGAAGAGCAGAAAATAAAAGATAGCTTAGTGATTTCTGTCTCTTATCACAGGACTCCTTCTCAGATTCAAACCCTGGGACTCCAGGTTCTGTCCTAGGAGAGGTGACCCATCTGTTATCTGGCTCGAAGTGGACGAGCTGCATTCCAGGCTGTGCAAGAAGAGAGTGTCTTTCAAGTTGAACCTCCCTCAATAATCACCATATCGGTTTGTGCTGATAGAGATCACATACTGAATTTCATTACAGAATGATGCCTACCGTGGTCCTTGCAGCATGCTGTCTACTTGGCAGCTGCTTTGCATCCTGGCGTTGGCTGCAGTTCAACGGTAAAAGAATTCTTAAATGTTTGTCATTGTAAAGCACTTTGGGATGGATGGTGTTACATAAATGTAAGATTATGATTAGGCATTAATCTGTACCAGAATAATGAAGAATATTTAAATGTGCTTTTTCTAGTAAGTCTTATTTAATATGAAGGGGAGTCAATTTATCACTGTCTTGCTGTGACTTTCTCTTGCCCCTCCAGCTAGTATTGTGCATTGCAGGAAAAAAAATGGTTGACCATCGATGGCAATGTCCCCGTGATTTAAAAATCAAATCAGTTATTTATCCTCGGTGGCTTTTGGAATTCTACTTTCAAATGTTTTCACCCAAACAAGTCTGTGACCCTGAACCTAGAAGTCTGTCTGTCACAATAATAGCTGCAGAGCTGCTGGGAAGGGGCCTGGTACGTTGTGTGACCGATGGGTGCCCTGTAGCAGCTGCAACACCGTGGGCACTAAGGCTGGCTGCACCCAGCGCAGCTGTGCTGCTCCTGCCAGGAGACTCTGGAAGTCTTGTGCAAGCACTGACTTTGAGTCTAAAATTTAAGACCCTTTGCCTGGTGTTCACTCCCTTCTGAATAAAACCAGATTAGAGACACTGAAGTTCTTTAATTACTTGCCTTGTGCACCTTAAAGAGCAGAAGAGAAAGGCCTTAGGACTTGGTTCTTGTTTTTCAGCTTTGTGCTCTGTTTTTGGCTTCATTGGCTGCACAGCAAAGATCACGTAAAATTTCACTGTAAAATCCTTACCAAAGATGACAACAGCTGCCCAGCTTTTCTGTGTCAGACTGACCATGGATCTATCGGGAAGTTGAATCCTGCTGATATGTTAATTCTGTAAGTTATCTGACTTAACATGCAGCATTATTATACCAAATGCCTTGCAACCATCATGTTCCAAATAATTCACAGCAGATTCCAGGGTTGTGCTACACTATACATATCTTGTATGTGGAAGAGTACAGAGAAAACAAAAAAAACCCCATAAAGCAGAGACCCGAGTCGTTTTACTTCAACTGAAGCTTTGTGTGGGGTGAAGTACTTGGGAGCTTTTCTAGAAATATTGATCTGATTTTGTGCCAGCTGTTTAGTGTTAGATGTATCTATCAACCTGGAAAGTACTTCCCTACACAAGGGTGATCCTTGGAAACTTCAACCCAAAACATTAGGGCCCTATGAATAAGAAGCAGTGGCTTTACCACAAGCTGCTTAATCAGTTCTCTTTTTAATTTCAGATAGAAAGAACAGAAGGAGCCCTAGACATGATTAGTTTGGTAACATTCAGGACAGCTGGAGCTATAGATGATGTTTACTTTGATTATAATACCTACAAGTTTTTTATCCTCAAAAAAAAGTAGTGAACTTACTTAAAAGTTGGCTCATTTTTTCTTTCAAGCTGATGCCTCGCTGAGATGAACCAGCTCTAACAGGCCTGGGTAATTACAGTAGTTCATAGTAGAACTTCCAGTTCTATGTGTATGAACAGATAGGGAGCAAAACCAGAATGATTGACTTGAAGAAAGTGTAGTCCTCTAGTTCTCTGCAGGAGAACAGCTCTACAGTCATCTCTGCCACTGACACGGAGGTGACTCGGAATTGTGAAGGTTAGAAATGGCAAGTGTTGAACTTGCAACAAAGCAGAATTATATTATGGGAATTTTATTTGAACTATTATACATGCTACTTATACAAAAACAATCAGATGTATTTTTAGCTCATTAATTCTGTTGGAAAAATCTTTGCGTGAGATGTCACCTTGCCAGCTTACTCCTGTAGTCATAATATGATCAAATTCATGCAGCACAGAAAACAGGCAAAAAATGGGATGTTGTGTTATAGAAGAGTTAACTGACTAAACACCTTTAAGACTGAGCAACTGTCAGGTTTGTCAACCTAAAAAGGAGGTGATTTTTTTGAGGGTCTCTAAAACAAAATCAAAGTAGTAACCACCTAATTATTCAACTAGTTTAATAAAAGATGCTATTTCATTTTGATTATCTAATATCATTACACATCCGTATTTATTACAGCCCAGAAGACTATGCAGTCCAGAACTTGTATTTAATGAGCAGACATAACACAGGAAGTCAAAACAAGATACACATATACACACACATACATATATATATACCAATATACATTTAATCAATGCAGAAGAGGTAGTACTGTTAATTAAGAAATATATAACATGCAGTAAAAATACTAAGACAATTCAGATCTGCCTTCATTGTACCTCTTCCAAGTATCACAAGAGGCTACAGATGATTTATTCAGCACCAATCGGAATTTAAAAATGTACTCTATTTTCTTATATGATTGTACCTTGAATTTTCTAAAGGTGATCCTTCAGGTGATTAGCTGAAGGGGACAGTATTTAGTTCATAAGTTAAATACTATGGCTGTAACAACTCTGATAACGAGCTTTGAATCCATTACTCCTTACAGGAACCAGATTGCCTGTATGCTTTGGGATGTAAGGTTAGGCATGAACACCAAATATTTAACTTGATCTCTTTTTTTTCCTCTAAAGACACCCAATCGGATGACTGAGTTCTGTTTTGGAGGGATGCCTACCCTATAAGGGGAAAAAAATAACACATAAAACTGGATGGAGTTTATTGTTGACCTTAAGAAAAACTCCAGTGTGGTCTTGAAGTTCTAATTAGACATTAAGTAACTGCAATATTTAGGTTTTATCAGGGGAAAAAACTGAACTTGATTGCTACAGAAACATGATCCTAAATGTACTGAAAGCTGAAGATGGGAAGACTCTGTGAGATAGCTCCCCAGTCCACACTCGGGAGCATCCCAGCATGCCTGAGATACCCAGAGAACAAGCTGCTAAAAGCAGGAGAGCCAGATCATAGAGCCAAAGCTCCAACGCTTTAAGCCACTTAGTCAGCAGCTCTGTACACTCAGCATAGAAGCTCTGAGCAACAATCTGTGCGACCACAAAAGCAGAGTCTTTCAGAACGTTGTCAACCAGACTGAGGATTTCTTAAGATTTTTAAGCTGTACTTACAGCAACTGAAAGATTTTGCTCTGTGAATACTGTTTTAGGAAAGAAGAAAAATAAGAGTTAAGAAGGATTATCAACTGTTGAGACTTAAATGTAAAAACAAAACAGACCTAGACCTTGGTAAATGCACCTGCCATCTGCATTTCCAGATCAAACCAAGGCATGTCTCTAGTCAGAAGATAGACACTAGGCAGATTCAAGAGTCTAAGGAAGGCTACAGTAAAAGAGGAAGATAATACCTTCCTTTTTTAGGATTGCTTTCCAGATTTCCTGGTTTCTTGTATTGTTTAAGCTCTGACAAGCCAGCAGGGAAAAAAAAAATCCAAACCAAACAGCAATGCAACAAATGTAGGGAAGATACTGTAGTATGTTGTAGATAACATTTATCTGATATGCTCCTCCTCAGAGATGCAGGACGTATCTTCATCTGTGCTTTCCTCCAAATCTGGCAAGTTGCCCCAGAGCAATACATTCACACCTGGTGGGAAGGAGGTAAGAAGACAAAGGAGGTGGGGGGGGAAAAAAAAAAAAAGTATTTTTGGATTGTGACCTGATTTTTAAGTTGTACAATTGTCTGTCTTCAGAGAAAATAAGTACTCTAATCATTGCAAACTTGGTAAATCATGTTCATAAATATATCTAGACTATTTCCTATTTTTCTTCCAAAGTGATCTTGTAAGTGGTGGTGTTTACAGCATAGTTCAAAGTATAAGTCCCTGCCCACAGATTTATATAGCTAATTCATGTAGCTATTGATAATCCCCTCATGGATAACTTATTTTAAATGCATGGATCTGAAACGCAGGTGACACCGAAAGGTTTAGGCAGTAAGTTACTCCAATCTGCAAGGAGGGGAAATGATTTGTCAGAATGCTATGCGCTCCTGAGGACTCAAGGCAAATTACGCTAGACACGTGGCATCCAAGCAACACCTACCTGAAGGAACTAGCCAGCATGAGCTGTAACTTCAGCTGGAGCTAATGAGGACTCAGTTATTCAGGGTCAAAGTGACAACGTGACTCACCCAAAAAAAGTGCCCGTTGGACAGCTGCCTAATAGCGCAGTAAAGCTATACATACTGCTATAAATAGTAGCTGGTGGCTGTGTTTATACTGGTTATAATGTTGCTTCAGAAAATCCTGACTTCTGTCCACAAAAGGGGTAGGTTAAGTTTTCTGATGACGATAAATTTCCACTTAGAAATTTTCATTTACAAAGTAGCTACAACTGCCTCCCCCAAAGTGGTTCGCTAGATTAGCAATACAGTAACGCCTGCCTTGCGCCTCCATATGTTACACTCCCTCCGTATGCTTTAACTATAGTGAGATGCCTCATTAGAAGGAGGACTTGGAATTCAAGATTTTAAGGAAGAGAAGGAAACATATGTGTTCCTTACCAGAAGGGTCTAGTCTGTTGATGCCAAAGACTGCTTGGCTATGAAACATCCAGAAGTGGCCGTTATTACAGGACAGCAGGCAAGGTTTGCAGGGAGAAATCACATGATAACCGACAATGTTACCACTAGAAAGACATGTGAAATAATGAGAAATGCAAATGCCTCATGAAAAGATAGATATTGTTGGCTTTTCCAGCTCACACTAATGTTAAATAGCCACGGTATCAGACCATTATATAATGCTCCTGTTTTGATAAAGTTAAGGGGACATAGTTAAACAAGCATCTTAAATATTTAGGGAACATCTGTGAGGAGTTACAGAATATCTACATTTTAGATCTTTGGCATAGAGAACCATTTAGTAACCTAAATTGTGTAACCCAGAGTAGTTTACATGCCAACAAATTGTGGTGTATTTTTTTTTTTGGAAGGCCAGTGATTCCATTGGAATTGATGTAGAAGTTCATCATGCACATAAAATCTGTCTGTACAGAAGCACTGTGCATGGAAGAGTAGCAGTAGTAGGAGTAATGAGACTGAGAATATTGAAGCCTTATCTACTCTTAGGTTGAAACCTAGAGCAACCATTTTTCTGCTTTCTCAGTCATGCGCTCTGGTGAGCTATTTCTGTTTCTCTACTTCTGTCTAAAAAAATAAAATACTCTGTTCCGGTCAACCCCCCACCATTTAAATCAGAACAAGGTAAAAGTCTTGATTCTGAAGCTGAAAGGATTGTCTCAAATAACTGTGAGCTATTTGAGAGTTGTTGTTTCTACTTTTAAATATCAGGCATTAATAAAGAGGATAAAAGAACTCCAAGAACTTCAGTGACAGCATGTTCCATCTGCTAGCAACAACTAGATCTGCCAAGAGGATGTTCTATTAATTAGAATATGAGTAACTACTTCTTAGTGCGGCCTTATTCACACAATTATCTCAGTGTTGAAGCAGACATTTAATCAGGCAGGTGGCATGCAAGCTTTCCCATATACTCAGACTACTGACAAGGTTGTCACATTTCCACTTGGGACTTGCACAGAAATAGACTGGCAGCCATGCCCAGAAGTAGTGGGCTGAGTTTCTATCAAGCAGCATTAAATTTGAAATAGAGCACGCAATCTGTTCATTCATCCCTTCACTCTTGCACCGCAGTAGTCTGCGGTGAGAAGGGCATTCTTACCACTTTAAACACGCGATGTTCTTCAATTTGCATTTGCAGATCTCAGTAAAATAGCAGCTTCCGATGAAATCAACAGTACTAGATGGAAAGAAAGTAAAAATACAGAAGTTTAGATGTGGCTATGATTACAACTGTAATGTTTGGATAATACAGGTCTGAAGTCACAACAAAGTGATGTTACCATTACAGTCTTGTGTGGGTGTTTTAAAACTTTCTCAAGACCACACAATTCCATTTTCCTATCAGCTACCAGCCATACTCATATGGAAACAGAAAGAGACACGAGACATTACATTAATGTAATCATAAGTGCTCTCAAAGTAGACCAGGAAGCACTGCTGCTCCTGGTACTCGCCAACGCTTGCCTGCTCGGGCCCTGCTGCTGCCTGCGTGGCACTGGCAAATCTCAGCTAAGACTAGGGAACAACAGCTTAAAGGTTGGGTCGTTTAAAACCAAACCTTTGATTTCTTATCTCCTTTTTAACCCCTGCTTTCTTATTAACATGTTATTTTGCAATCTTATTTCCTTAGTATTCAAATATTGTTATGGGAAAGCAACACGCAACCCACTTGGAGGAGAGTCGTTCTGTGCAAGATCAGGTTTGTTCTGTTTACAGATATTTATTTCAAATTCTAATCTTTGCTTAAGGAGCTGGAGGAACTCCCCGTGGCTTCCCGAGCCCACGTCTTCCCCACGAACAGATGAAATTAGACCTTTGATTTGCTAGCCAAGGGGCAGCCTTGCTCTGGCCGTGGCTTCCCCGGGGCTGAGGAAGAGCCGCGTGGAACTGGAAAGGGAGGAACGGGTTTAATCGTGCGCTTTGGGGCCGTTTTCCTGGTGACAGCGCGTTCGGAGAGGGGTCTCCAGGGGGCCGGCCGGTGAGGGCTGCGCGGCCCCGCCAGCCCCGCTCGGCAGATCCCCGCGGGGGAGGCTGCGGCCCCGAGGCGGACAGGCTGCAGCGCCCGGGCCGGCCCTGCGGGGCCTCGGGGTTGTCACCGTGTCCCGCCGGAGGGACGCCGCGGCCCGTGGGGACCAGCCGCCCGCGCGGAGGCCCGGCGCTTACCCCGAGGGCGGGATGTCGGTGGAGTAGAGGTCGATGTCGGTGTCCGCCAGCAGCACGGCCTTCATCCCCCGCGAGCTCAGCACCTGCCGGCAGAAGCGGCAGCACAGCACGGCCACGCACCGGTCCTCGAAGGTGCAGCTGCTGGCCGACATGGCGGGCGGCCGCCGCCGGGCCGGGCCCCGCCGCCGCTCCCCGCGCCGGGCCGTGCCGCCCGCTCCCGTCCGCCGCCAACGGCCACGCTCCCACCTGTCAGTTTGAATTCCCGACCTCAGTCTGCCATTGGGCGCGGGAGGCCCCGCCCCCCCGAGCTGATTGGTGGAGATGGGCGGCGGGGCCCACCCTCTCCTTGCAGGCCATTGGAGGAGACGGGTGGCACCACCCCTGCCGCCTGGATATTGGCGGAGGGGCACGCCCTGCCTTGCTCCCATTGGCCCTGCCGGCAGCCGCTTTTCATGACTCGCCCCGCCCCTGCGCAGTCCTTGGGGCGGAGGCTACTGCGCTCCGCCAGGCTCCGCCCACCCCGGCCCGGCGGGGCCGTGCTACGGGTGCCAGGCGGCGGGAAAGGGGGGTGGGCCCAGCTGAGAGATGGAGCCATCTGGTTGGCCGGGGCGCCCGTCGCTCTTACCCAGCGCTCTCCTCCGATTGGGCAGTCCGCTCGGCGGGGCGGGGCGGCAGCGGGCCGGTGAGGGGGACCGGGTGGCGGGCGCCAGCGGCCGGAGGACGCCCGGCTGCGGGAGGCGGCTCCGCAGCGCCCAGGTAATCGCCCCGCCCGGCCGCCGGGCCCCCTCCCCTCCTCTGCCAGCACTCTGGGGGGCCGCGGGCTGCCCCCGCCGCCCGGCCCCGCCGCCTCCCCTCAGCGTGGCCCTGAGGCGGGGCGCGGGGCCGCGTCCCTCAGCCCCGGCCCCCCCGGGACCCCCCCACGCTTCCTCTCCCCGCCGCCCTCATTGTTCTTCCCGGGCGGGATGCGGATCCGGCGGGTGCCCTGTTTATTTATTTCTTCCTCCCATACGCGCACCTTCCGCGGGGGCTGCAGCCGCGCCCCCTCCCTCGCCCGAAAAAAAGGGGAAAAATTATAATAATAATAATAAAAACAAAAAAAAAAGACGGGAGAAAAGTTGTGTCCCGCCGTCCCACTGCGGGCAGGTTCCCGGCTGCCTCGCCCTGCCGGGCTGCGGCGCCGCGGCTGCGGGCGGCTCTGACCCGTGCCCCGGGTGAGGGGCCGAGGGGCCGCCGGAAAAACCCAAAATAACCAAAAAAAAAAAAAACCTCCGGAGCTGCCGAAGGAAAAGCTGCGGCTGGAGCCGCTCCGGCGGGGAGGGGTGTGGGGTGCCCGGGAGCGCCGGGGCTCGTCCTCCGACTCCCGCCGCCGCGGTGGCTGCGGGCTGGGGTGCGGGAGATGCTGCGGCGGGGCCGCGCTCCGGCCGTGCCCCCCGCGCTGCCGCTCGGCTGGAGCAGCCCCTTCCCTCCCTCCCCCGGGGACCCCGCTCTCCACAGGAGCCCCCGCTCCCCCCGGGGGCTGGCTCCCACCGAGGCGTTTGCCCTCGCTTACCTGGGCTGCGTTTCTAACCTCATCCTGCTGCTTAAAGGACAATTCGCAATGTCAGGGCAGCTTTGCTTTCAGTCACAAATTTTGGCTTCATATCTTGTGACTGCTGGCTGCAAGCTGTAATTTTCTAAATATATATATTTATATATTTTTTTTTTTTGCATTTGCAGGCAAGCAAACCAAAGAAAACGGCTTCTTGTCCTCCGTTTCTGCTCTCGTTTGGGATTTGATTTGCATCATCTCTGAGCCCATTTTAAAAAAAAAAAAGAAAAGGCAAACCAAACCCACACAAAACATGTTGTGCGGAAGGACTTCCACTCCCTGGCTGTGCTATTAACGTTAGCAATCAGGAAGAGCCTTTGGGGGCTGCAGGATCTCGCTAGTCTGATGCTGCTGCTAAAGGTTTTGGTGCAGGGAGGCAAAACTGCTGCCTCTTCCATCCGCTGATCTCTCAACATCTGCATTTTGCTGCTGCTGGGCTCCGTCTCACACCCTCTCTCCATGGACTGATTTTTTTTTTTTTCCCTTTGGTGGGGGGGAGGACAAGCGGAAAATCAAGGCATCGCATTGAGAGGAGCGAAATTGCATTTGTATCGTGTGCTCTGGTGGATCCTTTTTGAGGTTAATCTTTTTTGGAAAGGAAACATGACGTCGCCAGCAAAATTCAAAAAGGATAAGGAGATCATAGCTGAATATGACACTCAAGTTAAAGGTAGGAATGGTTTTATTTTCAGCTCTTTGGCTATTGCAGTCCTGACTTGCAATTGTAGGAGTTCGCAGGAGATGTTTGGGTGGGGAAGGGGGAAATCATTTGCAGATTGACTGCAGTTTGCAGGGCTTTTTCATAATACAATGCTGGATCGGGTTTGCAAGGCTTTTTCTCGTCCCCATGGGGTAGGTTCCTACTATGGTGGTGCCGTTTTAAGGTATCATGGTGAGGACTTTTTTATGGAATGTAATGAATCTTTGAGTTCCGAGACATCCATATTTTTCTGTCTGCTGTTCTAAAATATGGCTTTGCATTTGAAATATGAGAGCCACTTAATTGCTTTTTAATCCTCCTCCTATCATGGGAATCTTTTAAAAGTCTGTGTAGTGTCAGAAGAGCATATTTCCACTGGTAGTGACAGGGGCCGTGCTGAGGGTCCCTGCAAGCTGGTTGTGCTAGAAAGTTCCATTATTCAGGATTTTACTCTTGGTGAGTCTGTGCTATTACTGCCTGGTTTTTCTTACTGCGCTCTTGAGCGTGACACCTTAAGGCTGCAGTGGGTGGGTGTGTGTGTACGTACATATATATGCAGACGTATGTAAATGAATAAAACTAATGCAGCAGTGTTATTCCCATCATCATCAGGAAGGCGATAAAGAGTCAGAGGCATATTTGCAAAGATTGTGCAAGTCTTCTGCAGAATTCAGTTGGCTGGGTTTCAGGCTATCATGTGCCCTAGGTAAAAAAAAAAGAAAGGATGGAGAAATGTCTACTTAGCTTCTTATTTTTGCAAAGTTTTCAAGATGATGCTTATTTAAAAAAATAATTATGGCTTGTGCATGGCTTGATGTATGGCTGTTAGGAAGTTATGAGATTTAGTGATTTATCTAATCGGTTAAAACTTGCTTGGTATGCTCATAGCGTGCAGGAAAGATGGCCTTCGGGCAGGGCTGATTGAGTTAAATCAATGCGATTTAAAAAATGTGATTTAAATCTGAGTAGGAAACCTAGATTAGAACTGACAATTAAAATATTGTTTTGCAATTATGTACTTAGTTATTTTTCCTGCTGGGGGGGGAGGGCTGCTCACTGGTTGCAAGTCACGAAAACGTGTTGTCCTACAAGGTGCACGTCCTACACTGACCCTGGTACTCTGTACCTAGAAGTAGTTTTGACATTTATGTTAAAAGTGCTTACCTCAGCAAGTACAAAGCTGGGTAGGAGTTTATTTTATTATTTTTTTAATTTTCAGGTTCTTCAAGTTAGAAATGGAGAAGAGCATGTTTCTTTTTTACTAGTTTAGTTTCTATTCCTGTTTTCTAGCTGTCTTTGGAAATGGGAATTGAAGTCTGTAAAATTAGAGGCTTGTATGTTCTTTCATTATTTACCCCATCAAAATGTGTGTGGTAAATAGAAGCTTGTGGTCCCAATATTTGTGAATTGGATGCAATAATAAGCAACAAAGCTTTCGAATTAGTAAAGCGCATCTTCTCACCTCTCCATTTTTTCATGCATTAGAAAAGAAAATAAATCTTTCCCTTTTCAAAAAAGAGACCAGCAAGAGAGGTAACATGGGAATGAGCCTTCCCTGTGTGCAGACCATTACTGCCAAAACTCAGTTCATTGCTGAGGTGCTTATGCAGAGACCTGTCACTTCAGCCTGTGAGTGTGGTCCCAAAAGTGAATTGTTGTAGTGGCATATAGATGTTTTTGCTTTTTACCTTATAAAAATGTTCCTGTCTTAAATACGTGAGGTTAAGGAGAGCGGAACTGTGTGAATGGATCACAAGGAGCTGGGAGAAGGGGGTTTCCTTCCTGAATTAGCGGTGAGGGCAGCTATGAGTGTGTCTGGGGATGTTCATCCCTCTCACAGCTGGGCTTTCCCCACGCAGGGGACTCTCGAGGTGCACGCAGGGAGGTTAATGTTGTGTGACACCAGGGAAACCTTGTGTTGGACACCTCGGCACAGTCCCAGAGGTGGCTCATGGAAGGTGCTCATCCATCTCCTGCCCTTCCCTTGAGAAGGGCGGTATAGATGGGCTAAACAGCTCAAAAATACACATGATGATAAGTAACAATCCTCTCCTCCATCACCTCATTTGTTTCAAAGCACAGCAGGGAGCTTCCCTTCTCCACCTGGCTTCAGCTTTGTGAGCTGCTTTGAAGATGGAGATCATCATTCTTCTGCTTTTAGGTATGAAGTTTTTGGGGAGACTTTGAAGTTATACGCTCCTCTTAAAATTCTGTGAAACTTGCTTTGCACCTCATAGATACCTTGGTTCTGAGTTGGATCTGGCTCTACAGGGATGCTCTCAGGAGCGGTAAGACCCCTTGCCTCTCTGATTCCAGAGATGTGCTGGTCTCTCTGCCACAGTGGGAAGATGAGGTGGTACTAAAGACACACTTAAATCCGAAAGTGTGGTGCTGCCTAATCATTAAACATACCGTGGTCCTTACATAAAAATTCTGGTGTCCTGTTCAAATTCCGACTTGAGCTGCAGGAACGGTGTAGAAATGGTGTTAACCCTGATTATGGGTTGTTTGGTATCTTTTCTCTTGTGTTGTGAAATGATGCCATGAAGCAGTCGCTGTGGGGGTGAGATGAATCAGGTGTTGGCGTGCCGCATACATCGTAAGGTGTCACCTGTTTCTCAGATGAGAACACGCTGATATTTTTTACTGGCCTTTAGAAACTTACTGTATTTTTTTTGCTACGCTCCATTCTGCCGTGCATTGGAAACAATGTTTAGAGGCTTCGTTTAAAGCCATTAATCCACAGACAGGTTCTTAAGCGCTTTAAATTATTACTAATAGAATGATTGAGCTTTGTTTAAAAATTTAATAGTCTTAAGTTGTTAATCAAAAACTATTTAAAGAATAGTTTGGTTGTGGTTAATAGATCATTGTTATGCAAAATTTTTGGTTTCTGTTGCTGAATGAACTGAGTTATTTTTCTTGTAGAAGGTGTGTAGGGGTGACAGGTGTTGATGAGTGAAACTTTTTGCTCTCTCGTGGCCGTGAGCTATATATAGCTATTTGTTGTCTTCTTCCAACAGCCGGTTCTTTGCTTCTTTTGGGCTGGAGTAAGCTCTTCCCGTGGTTTGTGCATGCAGCTGATGGCAGGGGAGGTGAACGTTAGGATGAAATGAATTTCTGAAGATGAAGACTGTTTACCTCTTACACATCGAACTTAGGGTGCAGTGGTCAGTGGTCAGGGAGGGAGGGATGTGTTTCTTCCTAGTTACTTGTGTGGTGTGGCTGAGGACAGGCTTTGCAGTCTGCAGGTGCTGGTGCAGTGCACCCATCCTTGGAGGCTGCTGGAACCAGACTGGATACAGCCTTGAGTTCCTTGTCTGACCTTACCGCTGACCACCGGAGACTGGGCTGGATGACCTGAGCTCCCAACCTGAGCTGTCCAATGAGCCCATGGTCTGTAGTATCTGGAGGTTCAATTACAAACTCGCTGTCTTGTGCAGAAGTAAATTACCCTGCGGAGGTGTCCAGACAGGGCGACTTTCCTCAACAGCTGCACTGACCTTGATCCTTTTGCCTTTAGATGATGCCAGCAAAGTCTGGCATGGCTGTGCCATCTGCACTTGAATGCCTCACAGTGCTGGTGAGGAGAGGAGAAGTTGCCAGTATTAGCGGGCTCTTCTTGCAGGACTTGTTGAGAGTGCTTCTCTCTCTGAGGAAACTCTGAAATGGCTGCGTGTCATGCGGGATTCTCCTGACAAGATGATACGGGGTCAGCAGGGGAGGGAAGTGCAGCTTTGATACGTTTCTGTACCATGTGCTCGCAAAGATTATGAGTTCTGTGAAGCTGGAAAGTGAGATTCTGTGGGCTCCATATGGAGCCTTTGATATCTCAAGCTCATCCCCTTGTCTGGATTGTCTCTCCCAATTCCTTTGTGCAAGTTGTGGTAAAGCAGAGATAATTAATTTATGCTGTGCAGTGTGTTCCATGTGAGATTTGGATGCTGCCTATCTATGCCCAACCAAGGACTGTCAGACTGTTTTTTGGTTTAATGTATTAAATTGGAGTGTACATTTGCTGAGGAAAGAAAAGCTGGTGATTTATCTCTTAATTCTTCTTTTCTTTCTGCTCGTGTCCCGTGAGAGCCTTATATTTAATTAGTTTGCATAAAGCGTCAGTAAATAGCTTCATGGTTTGGGCTACAGAAATTTAATACTGAAATTTTTTACACAGCGAGGGTTCATGAGACACTTTTGTCCTTGAGTATCTCTAGCAAAAGTTAAAATGCATCTCTTGCAGATCTTGCAGCACAGTCCAAAAAGCGCCAGGAATATGAAAAATAGATGAGGTGGTTTATAGCAGGAGCGAGCACAGCACAGAGGTGGCTGTGTGATTATTTAGCTGAGTGTGTCTTGAACTAAGAGAAGGTGCCTGAGAAGAGCTTCAGGCAAGCCTCCCCCCTGCGATCAGATCCAGGCTGCTATAATGTCTAAAACTTTCTTTTCAATCTCCCCAAAATTGCTGATAAATTTCAGCCAAGTCCCTTTTCCTTCTCAGGGTTGAACAGCTGATAGTTTATTTGATCTGATTGTGATCTTTTGCCATAAATGCTGTTTAAAAATGCCTTCAATGCTGCATACAAATCTCGTTTGGGTGATTGTCGGCAGCTTGGGTGATGGTCAGCAGTTTTTAATCCTGGTAAACTGTTTGAGTGGTGCAGACCTTCTGTGTGAGCCGTTACAGAAGTAGCTGTGACTGGGTGAGCAGCCGCAGTTTTGGGACTTGGAAGTGTGATGCTTTTGGTGGTAATTTGAAACAAAATTGGGATTTCTCTCAACTGTTGAAAGTTTTTCTGTTAACTACGCGCAGTGCTTGTCTAGAAAGCGGCTATTTATAGAACTATCTTTTGATTTTTAGATCAATAAATTGAAATCACTGTAGTTTATTTTGTTGCTAAACCTGTGCGCCTGGGGATTTTCAGTGCTGTTGGCGTTACGTGTGTACGATGACTTCTCTTTTGTGTATGTCTTCTGTTTTGGTCGCCAAGGTGGTCGCTGCACACTGGTGCTCTGGTTGTGGATACTACCACCATGTATGGCTGCTTTGGAGAGTCACAGATGAGCTCCTGGCCACTTTGGCAATGCCTATTTAATACATCATGTAAATAGAGTTTTCAGCCGCGCACCCTGATGCGGTGGAGTGCAATAGTTCTTCATTTTGAGATTTGAGTTTGTATCTCTTGGATTACCATTTACATTGAAAATGTAAAACTACCTTTTAAGGGGTTTTTACAGTTAATCATTACTCTGTGCGCGTAAGTGATTCCATTTGTTTGCAACAATGACTTGCTCCAAACTCCGGCTGTGGAATTGCTGTAGGATCATCTGGTTTTCTGCAGTTCTTGATAGTGCTAATCCCTGGAGTTTTGGAGCTGGATGGGGCCAACGAAGCAGCCTGCTGCCAGAAAGGGGGAAGGGGCTGTTGGGTGACTGGTGTGATGTTACAGCAATAGTTTGTATTTCCTTTTGTCCTATGTACAGTTCCTACTAATGGATTATTAACGAGGAGGGGAAGAGGTGAAAGAATGCGGAGTCTTTCCATCTCCAAAGTCCCTCCGTTGCAGATTCATCACTATTGCAAGGCTAGAGACCAAAGCTGACCAAAGGACCCCAGTCTGCTTAAGTGTTGCAGTTTCTTCCAAAAGCGGAAGGAATGGCCAGTGTAACTCCAGTAGGGTTTCTACAAAAGGTTTACTAGAGATAGCCACTTCTCCCTAACTCCCAGCTAAGGGAGCCCCACGACATTTTTCCTTAGCTCTGGATGATTTCCTTTCGTGGTAAGGGTGCATATTAGTATCTTTTCCTTTTTCTGTTAGTTAAAAGGCTTGACTTTTTTTTTTATTTTTACTGCTTACTAATTTTTGCCCATTTTGGGAATTTACTTGGAAGAACCTATTTGCCTGGTCAACTTTTTCAGCTGTCTTTATGAAGAGTGAAAAATCTAGACCTCTGTTGAGATGGAAAGTATGTTTAAACACATGTTCTTTTGAATAGCTTTCGCTATGCCTTGCACAGTTGATATTCATTACTTATGACTTTATTTAGTTCATTTTTGTATGACTTTTGCAGATTTCATGCTTGCTTTTTGAAGATTTCTACAACATCATGGGAGTCCTGCTCTCTGAATATTGGAAACGTTTTGTAGGTGATGGAAGCAAATACAGTTATGGTTTGATTTGTTGAGGGATAAAAAAGTATGGGAGAAAATGGCAGAAAGGGTCTTGACTTCACTCTTTATTCCATAATTAGAGACCATTCTTCATTTCTGCTTCCTCTTTCTCCTTGTCTTCCAAAATAGCAATATTATAAAAGACAAAACAGGACCTTCTTTTTGTGAAATCTCTAGGTAGTGGCCAGCGAAACTTTTGATGCGAGTGTTTGAAGTCAGAAAACACATGTGACTATAGAGTAACTGTGTCAAGGAAGCTCAGCTGGTATTTTTTCCAAGTAGATGCTGCAAATGGATTTGAACCATTTAAAATATTATTTTTTTTGCCATCAGAGTAACTATTTGCTATTGTTAAACTCTAAAGCTTCTGACCCAGTCATTTAGCTTTCAGTTGATATGGTGAGTTAATAGTTGCTTGGAAAAAAAAGTAAGGGACGGAGAATTGAAAAAAAAAGAAAATAATCACTTCCTCTGCAATTCTGAAGGTAAAAGGATCATGTGTTTACAGGAGGTAGAGTTATGGGCATGATGTTAGGAGGGCAGCACGCAGCCTGCGCTGAGCCCGGGCAGGAGCGAGGATGTGCACGCCAGGAGAAACGAGCCCAGCGTTTGCAGTTCTTTAACCGAGCAAGGCCGCCGAAATGGAAGCAAATATAAATGCAAATGCGAGCTGTGCCTGGGTGTAAATCTCAGCTGATACGCCTGGCACGGCCGGGCAGTTTAATCTGGCGTGCATCCTTTTGTATGCCGCAGCGTGCCGCACGGAATAGTGCAGTAAATCTTTGGCATAAACCACAAGCAGCAAAATCTCAACGTGTTCATAGGGTTCCCCCCTTTAACGACCGCTTTTTCTCCAGCATTTTCTCTCAAGGTGTTGCTAAATGTGGTATAAAAATTCTTACATCTTAAGTATGTTCAGTGTGCCACAGAAACAACTTTTGCTCCACATTTATTTCTGTGAAATCAGCTGAATTAGGCTGGGCTGAATTATCCCGTGGCACATAAGCAGCTCCTGGCTTTTTGACTCTTGAGAAGGAGCCAAATAAACAGATTAACTCTAAACCAAGAGTGGATTTTAATCCACAGTTGTGAAGTGCTGCAGCAGGGTGATTTGGTCAGTCCTACTAATTTTGAAGTTGTGGGTTTTTTTGTTTTATTTTTTTTTGTTGTTGTAGGACTTTCCAGGAAGAGCCTTTTGGCTTCCCTTCTTTTGAGCAGGGAAGGGTTTTTTGGTTTGTTTTTGAGCTGCTGTCGTTGGACAATGGTTTTCATGCAGAGAGTGAGCCATGGAGCCGTGCAATTTATAGATGGGGAGTGCTTGCAAATTGAATCTACTTAAAATAACGACAGTTGTTGCCTGGGAATTAGTCGCTGACTCTTTCTTTGGGCAGCTATCCAGTCCCACTGCAGGGGCATGCTCTGATGGTCCCGTGGGGAAGGGGGGGTTTGTTCCTGACAGACCTGAAGCTGCCAGAATTGCTAAACTGCTTGCTCTGAACAAGTGGATCGATTGTTTTCTAACCAAAGATCCTAAGCCTCAGTTAGTCAAAACAGTTCTGTGTCATTGGTGGGTTTGTGCAAGGCAAAGCGTGCAGGGCAGTGAATGTGTTTTTCTTGCTGTAGCTTTTATTTGCTACCTGAAAAGGGAGAGGATAATTAAGCACAAACTAGGGCTTATTCTAGAAACAAAGATATTTTTCTGTTTTCTTTGGTGTTTAGCCTCTGCGTGGCATGCCCACGGGAGGGCTGAAAAGCTGCGCTTGTTCGGCTGCCGGTCACCTCATCGTTGATCCCTACGTTACAGGAGGGTCCGGGGCTTTAAGCTGCTGTTATCACACGTGAAGCTTTTTACCCCCTTTGCATTTGCAGCTTGAATAATGATGGATGAGGTGCTGTTCTGTTTCTCCTTTCTCACCCTCCTAATTTCCCATCCATCCTATCCCACCACTTATAGAAACAGTGAGGATGGTGCTGCAGATAATGTGGCAAATGCCGATGTTTTAGCCACCAGCCCATTCAGTTTTGTTCAGAGAGTGTCTGGATAAGGCGGTAATAAAATATGATACTGTCTGCTGCTGGTGGAGGCTCGGCGGTGAGAAACCCAGGGGAAACCCGGTTTGTGGTGGTAAGTCCTTCCCAGCGATTGCTCTTTGTTGGTTTAGTGATCTGAATGAGATGAGGTAGGGATTGTCATTGCCCTGTGTCAGCCATTATATTTAAGCACTAATTGATCCCCTTGGCACGAGGAAACCAAATTGATGGACAATTTCCAGGCATTTTCTGGGCCTTGTTACGTATGATTATGCCTTTATTTGGGGGATATTTAAGATGCCTGTTGGATGAGGTTTAAATATAGTGGGATAAATTACTCTTGTGTCTTTGAGGATGCTCCTACTTGTTAGCACTTAATGTGTGAAATTAGGTGTTAGGGAAATTCCACAAAATCCTTTTCTTTGTGCAGGTTAACACTGGGGCAGTGCTCTTGCTGTTCTGCTAAGAGTACCTGGTATCCAAAATACACTTTATGAGATGTTCTTGCTTTTAGGGGGAAAAAAAAAAAAAGAGGAGTTATTTACATGTTTCATTAGCACTGCTTGTTATTAAAATATAAAGAAATTTTACAAAGCAGGTATATTACAGGTGTGTTTTGAAGAGTCCTGTCTGATGAACATGAAGTGCTTTGTGAGCTCAGGACAGAAAACATGTAAATAAGAAGCAGCCATTATTACTGTGAAAAAAAAAAGTCTCAATTTTTGTTAATATGTGCAGTGGATATATTAATGGTAATGACAAACCATGAAGTGTTCTGTGGATGGTGGAGGCACAGAGCTCTGAGCAGGCCCGTGGAGGTTTTTCCCCAGCGTTCGATAACCAGTTACTGAGAAATTTAATAAATGAATCTCTCTGTGAAGTGGTTTTGGAAAGGAGCCTGGTTTTGCTTTGGTCTCTTTAATGAAAGTAACTCTTCCGAACTTTTCTGTGCTCTCTCCAGCTGGTGAAGAAGGAAGCTTGCTTCATCCCATTTACCCTTTATAAAAAAATGGGTAAACCACCAGTGTTTCTGCTGCATAGTGGGCTGCTTGTACCCGTCTGTGTCCCAGCTCAACGGGGCGGACTCCAGTGCTGCAGAAAGATGCTGAAATATGAACAAAAGGCTTTGCCAGTAAACGGCTTAAAAGTGTGCAGCTGGAAAAGGGAGGGGGAGAGGGTTTCTGTGCTGTATGGAGGGAGGAACAAATGCAACACTACAAAGGTCACAGGATACAGTAATGATGTTTGCATGGAAACTTAACTTGCTATGAATGAAACTGCGCTCTTGTGTTTTCCCCCTGGAGCTGAATGTCTAAAAACTCTGGATACTTCTTGTTCTGTTTCTTTTTTTTCCCCCTTTTCTTTTTTTGGCTCTCGTGAGCTTCCATGAGTTGTGCTATAGAAATTAAAAAAATGGAAAACTGGAGGACAGACAGCACCCGCACACATGCTAGGAGAGGCTTAAATACATTAATCTCTTGGGTTAATCAGAGCGGTGACGTTATTAATTTCTGGTTAATCTAGTACAACTGTTTGCAAGTCAAAGTTTTGTCTATGCTAAACAAATGTGTAAGGTTTCTTAGCAGGGAACTTATTACGTTACCAAAGATGTCAGCACTGCTGACCAGGGTTGTTGGATAAACTAAGGACTTGAGCTAAGCACCCCTTGGAGCCGGCTCTTGGACCCCTTGAGCCGTGATTTTTCTTTCTTGTGTGGGGTGAAGTCTTGTTACTGGTTGCTAAATTCTTTTCTCTCTCCGTGTGCTCTTATCCCGTCCAGATTGTCTGTATTTTCTCTGAGGTTAGTTTGATCTTTTCTCAATCCTTATGTTGTTGTTACCTTCCATTATCAGATTAATTTCTGCCTGTAATGATACATTACCCAAAAGTGTATGAGAAATCCTTTTGTTTAGCCCAGTTGTCCAATAGCAAGTACATTCATATGCATTGCCTTCATGCTTAAGGGATTAATCTTTATTTAGCCTTTAAATCAAATTATTTCCCCCATCCCCATCAGAATGAACTTGACAGAAGATAGCTATGAAGGGCTCCTTTCATCCACCAATTTCTACCTTTCACTCTTTCTCCCCAGGAATCTTGGCTAAAAATGCCCTCCCCAGATGTGCCCCCCGAGGTTCAGGCAGTAGGTTCGTTTCAGTTTTAAAACAAGGGAACAAGTTCTGGCACTGGCCTCTCTGGAAAATCCCTATAGGTAGAGTCGTCTTTTATGTTTTGAAAGCAGTGACAGCTGTTGCCAGCAAATGAGAAAATTTTTTGGTTTGGTTTGGTTTTGTTTGGCTTTTTTGTTGTTTTATTTTGTTCTGAAACTTCAAGTTATTTTCTGGTTGACGTAACAGTTGGTCATTCTCACTGTGATTTATAAATATGCTTGACTGTTGCTGATTAATTGCTAGTTTGAGCTTAAGGAGCACCCAAGGCAGGAGTATTACAGGGCTACAGGAGAAGGCTCCATCAGTATTTTGGGAAGGAGCTTGAAGTTGCTGGACCAACACAGACAGAGCGGACGAATATGTTGTTTTTCTGCTGCTGGAGGTTTCTCATCTGTAGCTTGGGACGTTCCATAATAAATACTTGCTGTAAGCTGAAAGATCAGCTATAATTTTCTCTGTACTCTCATGCCTTTTCCAGCTCACTCGCATCGTTACAGTGGTTTTATGATGAGGCTTCATGCAAATAGTTCTCGTTCATGCCCCACCCTCTACCAAACCCAGAGCACCGTGGCCAGCTGCGATGGTTGGGATGAAAGTGCCGCTAATTTGCTGTTACCTGTAGTTTAAGGATTCTGGATCTTGTGCAACATTAAGATGTTATTTATGTTGACTATTTAAACACATTTATCAGTTCTAAAAGATCGTTGCCTCTCCTTTCAAGAAGGAGGTTGCTTTGAGACCGTCCATGGGAAGGTGCATGCAGAGGATGACGGCTGCATGTATCTATAGGGAAGAGTAAGTTGATTTTTTTTTTCTTCTTTTTTTTTGAAAGTGATCAGTATTCAGCCGGCCTTGCTTGGGCTGTCTGTTGTGGAAAGGTTACGCTGTGCTTACAGAACTACTTTGAGTCTTTGACAGCGACAGTAAGAATAAATTCAACGCTCGGCACTAAGGGCTCTCTGATGTACAAGGAAAACAGGTTCCTTTTCTTCCCCTGCCTCCTTTTCTTTTTTTTCTTTTTTGCTTCTAGTTGTGTGCCTCCCCCAAAGCTTGTTTTGTTAACGAAACAAAGATCCCCCCAAAGCCACCCTACGCACGCTTTTAGCTTATGGCAATAATAAAATCTGTTGACCATTAACTTCTTGGAGCGCAGGTGTTCTCATTTCTTTTGCATAGAGTGGTTTTTATCAGAAATGTGTAAAGCTCTTTTATTTTTTTCTTTCAATGCATGAAGTATTTATTTACTGAGGAGAAGTTTGTTTTTAAGTAGCCCAAACAAAATGCCTGTTCCGTTCAAGGTGCTAAAGAGCTATTCAACTGTATCGTAAGGCTCCTACGGTTCGTGCTTTATTACTACATCACTTTCTAAATCCTGTTTCACTTAACATCTTAAATCTGCTTTCAGTCTTTGCGATGACCCCTAACCTGTCAGTTAAAGTGAGGATGTCAATACATCATACGTAATATTTATAATTGAGAAAGCTCTTGTATCTCGCATATTTAAAAAAAAAAGCTGCCCAAAAGCCAGAGTTGTCTTTTGCAGAATTCTTTGATTCTGAAACTTCCTGTAGCATATTTGAAGCATTATAGATGTTATTCCTTGTCTACTTTGAAGCTAATTAAAGCAAATTATTTCTGGGTATAACTGTGGGCGTAACTGTGTGTGTATTTATAACATCCATATAATGACAATTTACTTTCTTCCCTCTTCAAAATTTCATCCATTTCCTTTCAAATAGCCTTACGTGTTTGTGATCATTGGAAGAACATCCAGGCTAAATTAGCATTTTTAGTGGTTTGACGGGGTCAGGGCTCTGTGGGTGCTGTGAGGAGGGGCATCCTCCTGCGTTCGGTGCTGTTAATTCAGATCTATTTTGAGGAGTCTGAGCTCTTTGCGTTGCTGAATTAGGTCTTTCAGCAGATCTTGCACGGTTGAATGGCATTGTGTTCCAGGCAGACTGAAAGTAGGTAAAAAGATTAAAGGGTAGTGAATTACTCGAAATGGCCTAAATCAAGGTCTCCAGTGAGATTTATGGGATTCAGTTACAGATCTTAAAAGTTTTTTTTTTTTTTGGCCTGGCACGCAGCCTGCGTGGCTGGAAAGGATGTGCCTCTTCTTTTTAAGAAAAGTTACTCAGAGGAGATAATTGCGTAGTTGTGTATGTGGGATTTTTCCTTTTTTATTTTGTGTTCTTGTTTGGTTTTTTTTGAGGTGATGGAATGACAAATCCCAGCATTGTTTTGAACCAGACGGCTGTCGAGTCAAGAGGTGCTCGCTGGTCCGAGTGGAAACAGGGAGCTGGGGAAGTGCTCAGATAAACCTCAGTGGAGTTTACCGCGAAGAACAGTCAGAAACAATTCCATGAATGAGTCAAAGTTTGTGCAGCCTTGAGCTGGATTGTCAGTAGCTGAAACGTGTCTATAGGTATCCCCTCTTTTGACTCCTTTCTCCCTTCTCTTTTCTTCCTCCCTGACTTCTGCCATTGGGTAATAAGAGGGAAATAAACACTTCCCTGAAATTTCCTAACACAAATAAACAGGTTTTCTATTTTTAAGTGCTAGTTTTTTATGATTCTTCCAAAGTTCTTTTTGCTCCACTGGGATTGAGTCTTGAATGAATGTTTTCTTTAAGATTTATTTTTAGGAGTTAAAAGGCTTATGTGAACTTCAGTGCTGGCAGAGATACTAGGTTGCCAGTCCTAGACGTCAAATTTATGTTTTAAAATTTTTCAATCTTTAAGCTGCCAAGAAGAGAGGCCAGTTGAGAATACTGCAAGAGATGCTCATTTCGCTGCCTCTTGTACTGCGGTTTTGTTGACGCTTGCCTACGTCTGTGAGAAATACTTTGTGTTGAAGCAAACCTCCGCTGTTCCCGTTGAAGCCGAACTTCAGAGCTTTGTGAAGAGTTTCAGTTTAAATAGGAGAAAGTTTCTTCTTTTTTTTTGTCAGTTTGCTTTCTTTTTTTCTTGTCAGTTGGGACTAGAATAGACAAGGAAAAAGATACAAAGCGATCGGATGTGTTTGAGAAAGGGGAAGAGTGTCAAGAGTGAAGAAAAATCTGCTCTGCCTTGTTGGTAATTAAGGTGGACTTAAAATTTTAGCAAGTGCCTGGCTCCTTGGTGATTTCATTTTCCACGTGCCTTAGCTTGGTTTGAGGTTAGACTGCTCATACTAACGTGTTTTACAAAATGGATGTTCTCTGCGTAGTGGTGACAGTGGGTATGTCTATTATTACTGATGGCAAATTGGTTAATAATGTGGTCAGTCTAAATAAACTAATAGTGCAGACTGTGTTTCTTTCGTTGCCTAAGTTAATATTTTTATAAGTCTACTGTTAAGTTTCTGATGTGGGTTTTTTTTTTTTGGGTTTAATTTTAGTTCTTTTGCTCAGCTAGATGCAGCTTTTTTGTACGTCAGTTCCACAACCATCCACTCAGGCCTTGGGAGAGTTTTAACAGCACGTGGTGATTCCTCCCTAGGAAGGCTTAAAAATGCCATCGAATACTACGAGCTCAGGGCTTGAACTCATTTTTATCAAGCTGAGCAACTTATTTATGGCTTAATTGTTGTCATTTTTTTTTGGATAGAGATTAGTTTCAATTTTCTCCTGTTGGCGCAGTTGGTTTGGATGAAGTGAGAAGTCCAGTGAACACAGTGGAAGAGAGCTGGGTGTCAATAAATTCACTTTTGGGGGCTGGCTTTTTTCTTTGCTTGCTAAAGAAATATTTTCTTTAATATAGTGTTCATATGTAGCAATCTGCAAATTGGGAGTAAGTAAAATCTATTTTAATGAGTGAGAAGTCAGTGTGGGTGACTCAACCTTCATCTTTCTTGGGTCCCGATTCAAATTTATTCCCTGTTTGTAGCAATTGAAATGTCACCAAATGTTCACACTGTCGGAGGGGTTGGGAGTGGCTCCTGTCTCCGTGATGGATCGCACCACGTTGCCAAAGGTGGTGGGCTCCGAATCCTCCTGGCAGCTTTTGCGGAGAAGCAGGAGCCTGGATGGAGAGTGGGAGGATGAATCACTTCTCTGCTCCTCTGGACCCAGATTGGAGCTGGGAGGAGCTTTTGGCTTCACATGGCTGCATATAGAAGACAAAATTTTGCCTTGGGTGTTTGCAGATGACTTATGAACACTGAGGCTGTGATGGGGCTTCTGGGGCTTAAGTAACATGGTTTTTTTTAGAGGCTGATATTTCTGTGTCAATTACGAATCAAAAAAATTAATGTTTATAGAAGTAACTCAAGTACATTGCTTTATTTTGTGAATGGAGGATCACTTAATAAATAATTATGAAGTCGCGCTGAGAGGCGTGCAGTATCCCTAGGCAATGGCATTCATTCCCAGTACGTGCCTACTGGTTTTGATATATTTTGATTTTCCTACAGATGATGGAGATGAGCTAGTGTTGGATTGTCAAAGAGAAACTTGCCTGTTTTACACTTTGAATAGCTCTCCGATGGGGAGGTGGACAGCGAGAGCACACAATACGGCCAGCGCTGGGTCGTGGGGGCTCCGCAGGGCTATTATTAGATGACAATAGCCGGAATGGAAAGCCGTAGACGCTGCATCGCGTTTGGGCCATTGTGTGCGAGAGATGTTTTTAATTTGGAGAGCCAGAGGTCTTTCAGGATCTCCTTCTCTTACACTCCTCGTTGGAGACCTCTTGCTATTTTTCTTTGCTGGAGACGGTGGGGGTGATGAAGGAAAATGGCTGCGAAGTGGCTGCTTTTAAAGCAGACTTATAAATTCTGCTTGCGTGGGATAAGGTTTAAGACTAACAGGCTGTATGCGTTCCCCATTGAGTGCTTGGAAGGTGACTGTTTTTGCAAGGTTGAGTCAACTGTAAGTTCAAATTATGGCTGTCTTGATACCTTTTTGTTAATGTTTCTGTTTTCCAAAGGAGGTTCACGCACGCACAAGCAAGGTGATGATCTGTGTATGTATTACTCAAAAGCTGAGAGCTCCCAGGGCTCCGGGGGAAGCTGATGTAGCTGAGTGGAGTTCATCGTGACCTCGACCGATGTCAGAAATGAAGAGGATCTCTTGGCATTTTGCTGACTCAGTCCGTCACTCTGCTTAGGAGTAACAAAGCCTTAATTTTTGAGGAGCAGGGTTTTTTGACTGAGCAGGTGTGACTTCTTTGCAAGAAAGGAGGCTGTTCATTCGTAATCTCTCTGGCACAGGTCACTCGAGTTACACATCTCCGCAGATGTGTCCGTGTAAGACAGCGCCTCAACTTCAAGGGCACGCAATTCCTGACAACCGTATGGGCCAGGGAAAGAGACAGTGCTTAAATATTTACATTGCAGAATAAAATCGTATTTGAAGCCATAGATAGACAACTGCATCGTATTTTTCACAATACGCTGTATGAAGTGCCTTTTGCAAGTCTACTTTCCTCCACGTGCCTTTTCCCTTTGCCTTCCCAAGCTTCAGAGGGAAAAAGCAGCAGCTATGCAGATTGAGCATCTCTCGGGCATTAGGAGGAGGTCTTGGAAGACAAATTTGCCAGTTTCACAGTTGATAAAGCCATTTTTCATGTATGATGCTATAGAGTGGAACCATCTCCTAGTGCGAGTCCTCCGGTCATTTTAGGTCTCCTGAAATGACATATCTGGCACCTGAGAAACAATCCCAACTGTCCCACAGCACTGAATGTAGTTTTATTATTTGAATATAATTTTAATAGCTCTTTACCTGACTTCTTTACAGAGTGAAATCATGGTCTGTTTTTCCATCAGCATTGTATCCTGTTTTCTTCTGCTTCGATCTGCAGTTTTGTATGGTTAATGATAATTGATCTTTGACTTTCAAAAGTATTGAGTCCCAAAGAACAATTGGCAAGTGGCCACTTCTGGAGATCTGAACGTGTCGGACAAGGAACAGTCTTGTCATAAGTCGTTGACGCAGTTTTTGAAAAGTGGGAACTGAAACCTCTTGAGGAAAGAATTTTCTGTTCATTCTATTTTGAGTTTATTGTGAAATCAAGGAAAGTACAAACTGGTATTAAACTTAAATTTCTATAGCTGTGTATGCTGCAGCAAGAATCAACACTTAGGGTGAAGTGGGTGGTGATCAGGAGAGTGTATCCATGAGCAGCCCTTCGGTTGTGCTGACACACAGGTTTTGAGCTGAGCTGCAGTAAGATACTGAGCAGAGAAGTGATGGAGGTTAAACCATTACATCGTTCAGAGTGATCTGCAGTGGTGAGGATTCGCCTTGAAACTTTGCTCTTGGAGGACTGTCATCTAAAATCCTCCCTACAAAGTTCAGGGCGAAGAAGTAGTTTCTCTTACAACTTCATTTTTAACTGTGGGGCTTTTTGCAAGAAAGCTGCTGCCTGCTTCTGCTTCCAGTGGCTGCTGTCGGTCTCGGCCGTAGGGGAAGCAGCCGCTGTCACCAGGCACGTTGACTTCTCCCTTGGCAAGTCTTGAATTTGAGGAAGGTAATTTGCATTGCTGAGTATGTTGCTGATGCAAGCTCCAAACGTGGAGCTGTTTGTTTCAGTCCAGTCCTTGTGTCCATCATCTCCGAGGATGCACAGGAGTGCTGTGGAGTGTCACAGTGGCTAAAAATGAAGTTTTTCAGGTGGGGTGAGGTGGAAAGCCGGAACGTATCAGGCTGTCTCCAGATTGATTGGCTTGACTTCCTTCCCATGCAGTGGTTTCTTAGCTGTACTTTAGAGGGAGATTAAAAGCTGGACATCCTGTTCTTGAAGAGGTTTTGCACTCCTGGCTTGCAGTGTAGGTTACTCGTAAGTAAGAATGCTGCAACGATTGATGCCTTATGCTTATCTCATTAGTGGGATGGCATTCCCAGCCCAACACAGAGTAACCTTCCAGCCGTGCTGTGGGACGGCCAAGTGGGCCGTCAGCAGTTGTGCTAACACAGTGCTGTTAAATCCAGGGGATTTTCTTACAGTTCTTTTTGCCTCCCTGTCTGCGGACACGGGAGGAAGACCAAGGGAGAAGGCAAGGTTAGGGATGGGAGTCTTAGTTGCTGTACTCAGTAAATACAGGACAGGGCAAGGGGTAGGTGTTTGTCCTGCAGTGAAACGGGCTGTTGCTGTGCTGGTCCACCCAGCGCTTTACACTTGTGTTCTCGCTGCCTTTGCCATGGTACTGCAGCATCACCACTTTCCCTTCACTGCTTTTCTTAGTGTCTTTTTTCCTTTTGAAATTATGCTGGACATTTAGTAGCAAAAATACACTTTAATTTATCCTTTTTCTCTTGTTTTTCTTCTACACGATGTCCTTTTGCTTTCCCCTAAGCTCAACCCCGACTTCCCCCTAAAAGTAACTTACCAACAAACTGCTGGAATTTATCAAAGGAAAAAGCCCGGGGTTCTTAAAACAGTGAAATACTTAAGAAGACAGAGCATCTACTTTGCTTTTCACAAGCTTTATTTTCTTTTTATTTTACTTGCTCTTGTCGAAGAGCATCCGTACCTGCTCTCTTGCTGTGTAATCCGTTTTCTTCAGGCAAATAAGCTGATTGCGTCCAGGTTTTTTTTTTTTAAACATAATTTTATTCCTTTTTAATTACAGCATCCTCTGCAGACGTCGGAGTGTCATAAAAATGAAGTGTGGAAACAAATGCGAAGTTGTCATGGCTTGCTCCAGATTTGAGACAGCAATTAAGCTGTCGGGGGAGTAGTGGAAAGTTCGGCTGGCTTTATCTGTCTGTCCTTTGGCAAATGACGTATGGACTCATTAATGGGAAAGGCAAATGTGAAGTGAACTGTGTTCAGTGGTTTTTCTGTATCAGTGCATCTGCTTTGGCAGATCAAGGATAAAAATAACCGTGGGCAATAAAGTCTAAGGTTTGGGGTTTTACTTAGTAGCTGGAGCCATTGCTGATTGCTGTCAGGGGAAATCGAGGTGGAAACGAGCAAGAATACCCAGGGTCTGAGTGTTTCTTTTCTGGTTGGTAAGAAGAAACACTGGCACAGCATTCGTGTTGGGGGCTTGCTGGTTTAGCTGAGGAAAGCAGCAGATGAAGATGGGCTACCAGGTCCAGAACTGCTCCTATATGGCAATAACTTAAGGGGGTGGGTGGGGATCAATCGGTGACTTCATCCTTTAATGGCTTTTAACCCACCGTAGGACCATGGGCTTCCTTTAAGCCCCGGTGTGTTACCTGCTCTCAGGTTTTATATCTGAAAAGGTTGAAATGTAAAGAGATAAGTCATATATGGATCCCAAAAGGATACGCGTTTCCTACCCTCTGTCTACTTTCAAGATTTTCTGGCTGCCTCTAATGCGTTCGACAGATCATCTTGTGTAATCCTGTCTGGCAATTTGTTTCAAGACGTTGGGTTTTTTAAAAGCTCTTGTCTGAATGTTTTGTCCAGACGGTCTCGGTGAATCAGGCTGTAAGGTACAGTGTCTTGCTTTGATAAGGTTGCTCGCTCTGTTCAGATAGCGGATGGCTTTATAGGAGTAAAAGAACAGATCTCTCGTGTTAGTGGGAAATTACCATTCATCCTCTTGAAAATAGGGCCAGAGCGTCTGAAGCTTTCACTGCTCACTTCCCACTGTAAGTTATTCTCCTGTTCCTGCGAAAGTGTTGGATTTTAAATGGTGATAACAAACCCATCTGTCCTGGCTCCTCGCAGGAATGTCTCTTGATAGTAATGGTCCACCACTATGAGAGTTTACAAATGTCAGTCACAGCTTCGTGGCATTAATGATTTATATATGTAATAGGCAATAAAAGAAAATGAAATGTCTTATATTGATAATTCATAATTTGAAGATGTCAATAACTGGATTTCATAAGTTATCTGAGGTATTGTCAGCATATAATCAAATTTAAATAAGTTTTATTGGAAGTTACACATACAACTTTATCAATGGAGATTTTACTACACTATTTATTTTCTTGCTCCATATTGTTAAACAGTATTATTCATAGCTCTTCCTGACATAAGCTTTTGTTAAGTACATATATTTGCAAAAAAAAAACCCAAACCAAACAAAATGCTCCACCACCTTGGCATTTTAATGAGACTCAGAAACATGGATATTCCTGGGCTGCTTCAGTCTCTGGATAAACTGGCATGCCGCTGAATGACTTTTATAGAGCGACGTTTCCTTTCCCTAATTCAAAGTGCTTTTTTCAAGGGGAGGATGGAGAGAGGTCTGAAGTAACCTGAACCTGAATTCACACTGAAACTGAGAATGAGCGGCCCATAAAATAGTTGGCACTCGGAAGCCTCCTGGCTGTTTTTAGTATTTCTGCGCCGGGCTGTTTGTTGGGTTGGTTTATTTGGGCGTGTTGTTTTAAGTCACTGGTAAATGAACCAACATAAACATTCCTTGTAGCGAGGCTGGCGGAGGAGCCGAAGCCCAACGCTTCGCTCCCGGCTCCCGTGTTGACTTTGGCTGGTGCTGAGCGGTGCTCGTTCAGGGGCTCCTCTTGGCAGATGGTTGGAGCTTCAAACAGCGAGGGTAAATAAGTCACACCCAGTATCCCAATCGCAACAGCGAACGGGTTACGTGTGCTTTCGTTTCCTCCTGTCCAAATGGCTTTAATAAATCTTCATTTAAATTATATTTTTTTGGAGGTGTTTTCTAGGGACTGAATTGTTTTTGTGGAGTTGCATTAGGCAAATGAAGTGAGTTGCTAATCAGGGCTGGGGTAGAGCTCGAGCTGTATGGAGGAGATGCGATATGGCACTTTTCCTGCTGGGATCTGTCTGCGTGGAAATATAAAAAATTTCTACGCTCAGTATTGTCTTTTGAGGGCCCAATCCAAAAAGGAAGAAAAAGAAAAAAAAAACAGTTGTAGTGCAGATCTTCAGGGGTTTCAAACCACTGAAGATTAATCAGTGAGGTCAAATATCGGGAGACTGGAAGCAGAAGCACTTGGCCAGGCGTGGAAACCACTTTGGTGCAGCGCAGCGGTCAGGGAAGGTTCCTGTGCTTGCGAATGTGAGGGGAAGCCAGGACGGGAACCAAGAGATGGTCTTGTCTGTCCAAGTGATTTTTTTCCACCCTTTCTGTGACATGCACCAGCCCTGCTGTGCCTCGTGGTCGTGCCCGTCTGCCTGCGGAGGCTCAGAGGCAGATCTCCGGGCAGAGGCTCCAGTTCATCAGACCTTCTTATGCTCTTCCATTCCTCTGGGTATCGGCAGCAGAAGCTAAAATCCACCTGACATGAAGAGGAAAGCTCCCGGTTGCAGACTCGAGGATGCTGAAGCAGAGCCTCCCTGCCTGTGCTCCCCCTCCGTGTCCTTTGGGGCGTACGGAAGACACATGTTTGTCACCCACTTCTGCACAAAAGGTTGTTTGGGTCCTGCCTTTGGGATGTGTGTGCGGTTGGCAGCGTGGCTGTGGTCTCTGCTTAGAGGGAAGAGCTTTCTGATGTTCACAGGTGCTGAAGGACTTCTGTTTTCTAAGGTGTTTTTTTTAATAGTGATAATTTTTGGTATCTAGGGGCTGAATTTTTCTAGAAACATCAAATCCTGCAAAGCTTTAACTTTTGCACAGCTTTATTCAGGTATTTCTAACAAGTGCGTTTTCTCTAATTTTGCCCAGTCTCTATAAGAGCACATAAATGATTTCTAAATGATAAAGTGTGCGTGTGTAAAAAGGAGGACCTGAGTCTTCATGGCAGTTTTCTGACAAAGGCACCTGAAAAATAAGCATCTCCTTGTTCCTGGTCTGGTCTAAGCTGCGCTGATTAATGGGCGTTGCTGTAGCTGACAAAGAACTGATAGAAAAATGATGATTCACATCACTGGAGCTTTGCAGGCTCTGTCAAACACTCATTTCCCCTCTTTATGAGAGGTGCTGTAGAGTAAAAATATAAGTTCCTTTAAAGACAGCAGTCCTGTGCTTACACAGCTGAATATTTATAACTGAAGGAATGACTTCTGTGTTTGCTGTGATTGTATAGGAATAACCTGCTTGGGACACCTTTGCTTTCATGGAGTATTCCTGGTGTAAACTCCTTAGGAACATGAACACAGATGGAGCCAGAAAGCAACAGGGAGGCTGGATCAAGACTTTTTTTTTTTTACATAAACTATTTTTGTGGTAAATTAGGCTTATATCTTCTGGTTTTAGGTGCTATATATGAATTATAAACAATGCTCCAATTTGATTTCTTATGTAAACAGCTAAGACTGATTTATGGTAAGCTCTCATGCCAGTTTAAAGAGGAATTTCTTTGATTTTGTGTAATGGTTTTGGTTTAATGGCAGTTGTTAGTTATTACAGCAGGGAAAATAAGAGGCTGCTCGGGTGGAAACTAGCTCTGTCATCAGCATCCACTGGTACCGCGGGCAAATAACTTGGACCTTTTTGATCTTGTTGAAGTCATCTGTGAAATGTCTGTAATGATGCTTATTATTCACCTCTCCTGGAATGTTCATAGTTAATTAACAGTTCTCAAAACCTCCCCGAAACACGCACGGCAGTGTCTCTGCCGGGACTGCCGGGGAGGCAGTGACGACTAGACGGGGTTGCGGAAATATATTTGACTCACGTTGTTGACTTCTGTGGACAGTCGTCTTCCTCCTCGATGGACTGAGCGCCTTGCCCGGTGTTCCAGCGGGGAGGGAAACAGGAGCTTAAGGAGGAGGGCCGTGGAGATCCTCCATGGTGCATGTGTACAAGTCTCCGGGCTGCTGGCCTACAGCCGGCTCGGGCGCTCGCTGCGTCATTCGCGACCGACCAGGTGGGTCCGTCCGTGCCGCGGTGTGAGGGTCAGCCCGGAGCACGTCCAGCCCCGCATCTCCCGGGGACCCTCAGCCGTGGGAGCGAGGAGGTGTGGGGGCTGCAGGTCTGGTGTCTGATTTTGGGCTGCGGCACCTCCGGGGTGTGGGTTATCTACAAGAGACCGAGGACCAGGAGGGGAAGGTGTTCGTTCCCGTGGCAGCTTCAGGATGCCTCTGGAATAGTGGTGCTAACCCCAGGTTATCTTTTGCTGTTATATAGTTACTGGATTTTAAAGTGAAGCCTCATCCTCTTTGCTTTTTTTGTATCTTTAAGAAATGCTCCAGGTAAATTGGTGTTGGTTCTTCAAAATGTCAACTTAAAGCAAAGATGAAAATCGTTGATGCAATCAAAAAACCAACGCCGCGTTTATCTGTCTTTCCCCTAGCTGCCTCAGACAACTGTGGCAGCTGGCAGTCTACTGGAAGTGATTTTGAAATGTAGTTTACTGTGCTGTGCTTGAGAAGTGTTCACGCATCCCTTTTTGTTCCTCTTCATTTATTTCTCGATCATTTATGCGTGTTAACATGTTAGGAACCAAAGAGGAGAGGGAGGAGAAGAAATCCTGAGGTGAAATTAAATTGGACACCAGCATTAATCATTCTGTTTGTATCTCTAAATATATGACATAATTCACCAAAGGATTTTCCTTTCATTGAAGATATTAAAACATATAACTCATTAATTGCTACTTTTATTCTAGCAATTTTATTGATTTGACAAATACACTTAATGTTACTTTGTGTGAAATACTTGTGTGTAAGAGTGTAAATATCAAGTCTTATGAATTGGGAAGATGTAATAGTATCCCAGTATCTTCCAGCACTTCCAAACTTTACTTAACCTTTGGAGCACCCTTGACAGATAGAGAAATGGAAAATTATAATGTCAAATTAACTAAGTTTTTGCAGTAGGAGCAAAGACGGCTGGGGATTGGGTCTGGGCAGTTTGGTCCATCCCTGGACTGTTCTCCTGAGGAAACAGTTATCACTGTGGAGGATTTCATGGGTCCGTATGTGTATGGATGCCACTTTCTCACCTATAGATGTTTCTGTGTGTGCGTGCATATGAACAAGGTAGTCTGGTGATGTATAACATATAGTGAGTTTAATTTGGGATTCCTGAAGTGAATTGAAGCAGTGAGAACATATGGCAAATGCCAGAAATAATGATCGCATTACATGTTTCTGATGAATAATTCAATTCTGTTTAGTACTGTTCCACCATTAAAACAAACCCCTCACGATATTTGACATAGTGCAGATGAAACACTTCAAGAAAAAATTTGGGAAGGCGAAAGCAGCAGTTGTTTCACTTCTGTTTGAATCACCACCAGTAGAGGAAATCTTAATGCTCGGTTAGAACGAAGACATATAAAGTCTTGGGCTGGAGCTGTGGCTATTAAACAGCTCCTCTACGTTGTGTAGCAGGGGAGCAGACTTCAGGAGAAAGAACAGTGGTTGTGAAGGGCTGCTGTGGAGCTGCAAAGAGAAACTTGGTAAAATAGGCCGGGAAAGCACAGCAGAAACTACAGGAAACAATCCATGGGAGAAATTAATTTTATAATTGGTAAAAAAAAAAAAAAGTCTCCTTTTTCCTAACAGTAAATTCCACCTTTCTGAATTTGGGTACTGATACATCATGGGCAAAAAAAGTAGAGTGAAAGAGAATATTTCAGTGACACCCAAGGATTTTTTAGCTCTTCTGAAAAAAGTTCTGCCACCCATCATTGAGGGATGTGTTTTGGGGAGCGGGAAGTGAATGTTTCTGCAGCTGCTGGATGCTCTTTCTGCTGCTGGACCTGTTCTGCTGTCTCTTGCTGATGGATTTCCATTCTAGAGTAAAGAGACGTTTCTGTTGAAAGCAAGTGCCAGCCTCTCCCTTCACAGAGGAGTTACCTTCCTTTGTGCAGCGCGAAACACGGCAGCACAACATTCTTCATTCAAATCTCCTCCTGTTTTGAAGAGCCGTGAGTACCGGGCTCCCCTCCCTCCCTCTCCCCACGCCCAGGCGGCTCATTGCTTGCAAATGAATTAACGTGGTTTCTGAAGGGTGTTCCTGTACATTTCCCACACTTTTTGGTCAGTCTGATTAATTCTTGCACTCTGATGCTCGGTAGGGAAGCCCAGGATTGATCGCTGCTCATGAGCCTTCCCCGGACTTGATATTTCATTCCTTCATAACTTTTTCATGGTGTTTAAGATGTTAAATAGTGGTGTCAATAGTGTGCTGGGAACGGAGGGTTGTCCCAGGGCTGGTGGGGTTGCAGGAGTTAAACTTGTCTTGGTCGGAGCGTGAGCGCCTTGTTCGGTACCCAGGGGAAATCCCCACTCCTGTTCTCTCTCCCAGAAAGGACACAGAAACTTACATTTTAGTGGTTTTATGAGAAATTGAGAGTGGTTTGACTGAGAACGTGTCCAGCACGTGCTTAGTTTTATTCCTTACTGCATTTATTCCCTGTTGTTGACTTCCTATAACTGGGAGCACACGTCCAGGCTCCCTGCACTGCTAACCACCTCTTTCTGTAATTAACACAGCAGGGTTTGAGGAAGGAATCTCCTCTTTCTTGGAGGAAGGTTTGAGCGGTCAGAAGGAGAGTGTGACGAAAAATACCTGAGAGTCTGGTGCTTCAGGGAGACTTGGTTTGCCCTGGACCAGAAGCAGAAAGGGCATTTAAAGCAGGAAAAAAACCCCTTAGGTTAAAAATGTTCACCAAATTTTTGGCCATCTCTGCAGCGTCAGCTTCGTCACCCTGCATGAGAGGACGCTGTTCAAATAACTCTTAAAAAGTTGTTTGGAGACTGTATTATTTCATGTTGCTTAATGTGCCCAAAGCGATTTCTGCCTCCCGGAGCACGCAGGCTCTTGGGATGCTCGTTACTGGAGGCTGCAAAGAGTTCGTCAGCTCCAACTATTTTCTGAGTACTGAAAATATGAACTGGGGGGTATGTGTGTGTTGCTTTTGATTACGCTGATAGTCCATGTGTCAAAATGACTTTTAAATTGCTTATTATATAAATCCATGCTGCAAACCAGTGATAAAATGTAGTTTTGCTACTCGCCCATAGTATTTTGTCCGGCATTCAGAAGGTGGGAAGGCATAGGCAAAGGTTTGGCTGAGGTTTTTCTTGGCTTAATGTCCTGGGGGAAACCTTTAACTGAGCACAGACAATCCTAAAATAGCTGTGAAACTTCCTGGAGGCAGAAGCAGTGGTAACGCTCCTGCTGCTTGCGTGCACGTTTTGGGTTTTCACTTAGTTGAAATGTAGTGATAAACTTTTACTCACTTTGAATAAAGTTGTAGTACCTAAAAATATAATATTGCCTGATGTACTTAGACACGTTACCTTTATCAGGGTTTTTATGTGCTCTATGGATTAGATATAAAGCTGAGGACTTTGTTCTTGCGCACAGGAGGAGTTACCCACGCTCTGCTCTTGGAATTAGGGCAGTGAATCCCTGCGCAGGGTAATTTAATCTGGATTCTGTTTTTAAACATCCTCCCTGAAAAGTCAACAGCGTGGACTGTGTTTTGATAATGGCAAAGGAGACTTTCATGACTATTTCATTAGACAAAAAAAAATAAATCTAAATATTTAATTTGAATTCTGCGTGGATTAAATGCCTTGGCAACTTTGTCAACATGGTTAATTGCATAATTTTGAGCATTTGCTTAAAAGCTGTGCAGATCTGAAGCGTTGCATCAGTTTGCAGGCTGTGAACTGCAGATGAGTGTTTTTTCCTATGGGTATGGAAAACCAATGTATGGGTTTGCTGCGTTCAATGGGGTTCTAGTTGGTGCTTAAAGTTATAAAATTTCCAAGCTGCCAGTTGTGACAGAGGCGTTACACGCCTGGAATAAAGGCAGAAAGCATCGACTGCCTCGCGCCTTTGAGAAACACTTCTGTTGTGCCTAGAAAAGCTGGTAGACCCAATTAGTGATGCAAATCTATTATGATGTTGGTATGAAAATGAAAGATGAGTGTCCTCAGTACTTCACTGAGACTGAGACTAGCCTTAATTTTTGCTTTTAAGCATGTCTCGTGTCCTCTTCTTTTACTTCATTAACGCAAAACTTCATGCGCTCAGCTTAGACATCAAAACGATTTTATCATTCCGTATTAGAAAGAAGTTCGGCAGCTAACGCCTACAATTCTGTTTATATATTTATAACTATAAAGGGGTTGTTGTCAGTGTGTGTTACCCAGTGCTAGTGTTTCTCAAATGGCTGAGGAATATCCTGTTTCTTAAAGGAAAATTCACCTTTTCCAGGGCATGCAGTTTCTGACAGGATTATGAACCTGAGCCTGAATCTCCCTCCTGGCTCTGGTCTTAAACTGTATTTCCTCCTCTTATATCATTTTCACTTCAAAGCCTAGTTTTTAGATTACCAGCGAGATTTTTAGGGCTGTGATGATCAACAGCTTTCAGCTAGCAACGCAGTTTGTCCTGTGAAATTCTTGCTGTTACTGTGTAAAGGTTTTTCGAAGTCATTAAACCTCCCAGCCGTAGTCGGGGTTGTTGGGCTGTTGTCTGTCATTTGTCGCAGCCCTATTTGCAATCATGTACCAAAAATCAAAAAAATATTGTGACCACTTCCATAAAATTAAGCAGTCGTTCACTTTTGGAGCACAGCCTTTCTTATGTATGTTGGTAGGGGAAATGTGAACAGTTCTTAGCAATTAGGAGTGTGCTGGGAATATGTCAAAATATGTAACCCAAAGGATTTCCTAAAACTTATTTAAATGGTTTTAACTTTTACTTGAAGCTATACTGTTGGTGGGTTTTAGTTTTTTGAAACTGAAAGGAGTGTTAACTCCAAACTAAGCTGTAATCTTAACCTAAACCTCAGCGGGGTTGGCAAAGGGAGGCAGGTGGGTGCTGTGCCGCTGCCGTCTTACTCCGACGTTCAGCACCCGAGTGCGTGGCAGCTTTCAGGAGATGGGGATTCAAGAAACTTGTTCCAGCCAAGGCGCAAGATCTAAGATTAGTGCTCCAGCCTTCTGTACGAAGTGGAGATTTTGTTCATTTTGGCCTGCTTTGTCTTTCCCATGCTGCTGAGTAGCCTGAGAGATAAGATTGTGTTCGAGCTGTGTGTGCAAATTCATGCTTGGTGACTGCCAATACTTCTGCGTAGTTGCGTCTTACGTGCTGGGTGGGGGTCCTGAAAAGTCGGGGTAACTGCGCTACACATGAAGGTTTTGAAGCTGCTACCTTCCACCTTCCCATTCGTGGTTTGATTCTGTTCTGCTTCGATGTTGATGTGCCTCCTGCTTGTGTTTTGTTACACGGCATTAACACGGGAGGAGGACCGCTCCTCGCAAAGCAGCCGTGGGGGACCGCGGAGTCAAGGCGAGAGCGCGGAAGGTTTTGGAGTTCAGCTCTGCCAGTTGGAGCGGATTTGTGTGGGTGAGAGGATTGCTGTTTAATCAGGGCGGGAGCTGGGGGCTGGTGGTTCTGTTTTGTTGTCATCCCACTCCTTTCCCAAGCTTGTCATCTCTTCGTACAGCCGTGGCATTTGGGATAGGGTGGGAACATCTTGAGAAGGCTACAGAGCAGATACATGGAGATGGAGCTAGATACTGAGAAGCAGCTCAGGCTGCTCGTGCCGTCTCCTGGTGCAGGCTGTGATTCACTGTGTTGCTATCCAGTTAGAGCAGCTAAAGCTTATCGCTGGGAAGAGCTGAAACCCTGCCTAGGGAGATGATCCTGCTTGGAGCAGGAGCATCGCTCAGACTGCGTGAGATGACTGGGCAAAGAGGTCTCCTGGGTCTGAGTTCACGCTTCTATGTAGTATGTCTCTTAACTTGCCTGTGATGGAAACTACTGGTGATGACCAGTAGTATTAGTATTAGAAGTGTTAGAGGCACCGTCGCTTAAATGCCAGCATTTTATTCAGGGACAATTACCTTCATGATAGTGCAGCATCAGTTGCACCAACACTTTATATGCTTCAAAGTTTAAAAAGAAAAAAAAAATTGTATAGATTATCAATGTTGAGAAAGACAAATGTGACTAAAATACAGAAGATCCTTCCTTACCCTTTGAATTCATTAATCACTAGACATGCCTGCTGAGTGCCACAGGGAACGTTGAAAAGGTAGTTGCAGAGAGGATAAAAGTAAAATTATGCAACTGTCTAGCATTATACAATACTCTGTCCCTCTGTGACCGAGGTGACTTCATGATCTGGTGATGGAAGTGAATGAACAGTTTGTTTTAAATGGATGGAAGCTTTTCTATTGCTACTAGGGACGTTTTAATTATGTAGTTGTCAGCCACGTGAGCTTGAAATACAATAGAAAGGATTCTGCAGTATGGGGCAAGGCTTGGTGTGAGCATAAGAATACCTGGTGTTTAATCCTAATTCTACTACAGGCATCTTGACCTTGAATTAAATGTGCTACTTCACCTGTAGGCACTTGAAGCACTGGCAGCAGGAGCACGGCCTTTAGGATGCTGTTCCTTGTCTTGACTGATCACAGGGGGTGGGATTGCTAAGGTCTACAAGGTTTAGAAGCAGGTGGAAGGCTTTTCGGTACTTAAAGTGGCTGTTAACCTAATAACCTGTGTAAAGTAAAGATGCAAAAGCAGTGAATTCAAAATTAAAGGGGTGGTTGTGGCTGCAGACGTGAAAAGGTCCCGTGTAACATGGTGACCCGCGGGTTAGAGCACGCACGGCCTCTGGCTCTGCCGTGGTATGTTCTCAGAGTGAGTCTGAAAAAAATGTCTGTTGCTTGTGTAAGCAATGGGAAAACAAGCGGACACTTTATACTCTAGAAAGCCCAGTAAGCCTCAGGAAATTCCTGCATTCTTGATTTTATTTCGTGGCAAAGTACTGTGTGGTGTGTTTTTGAAAGATGAGCAAGGTTGCCCTTCTCCAGCCCAGCGCCACAGCCTCGATAAGCTGGAGCTGAATAGCTTATTGTTCCCCTGCGGGCAGCCCGGTCAGCTGTCACTGTTCCCCTCAAAAAACACTGAGTTTATTTATAAAGAAAAAGTGCTGATATTGCATTTCTTACTAAAGGAGAGGTTACTAGTTCTTGCTGCTGTTTCGCAGGAGAGCTGTGTGTGAAGTATCCCACCTTGAGAACCAAGAGCTTGAGCTTCTTGTAATTTTATAATTAAAATACATGTGCTCTGCTGATCTTCTAGTCTTTGAGAACTCCTACTTTTTTGGAAGTGGTCCTTTACATTTCTGCTTTTTCTCCTGGAGCTAGTTTCTCAGTCGAGAACATGACTGATGGAGAATGTCAGTTACCTGTCTCAGGAATTGGCAATGAAGTAGTTGATTAAAAAAAATTGCATTTGGAAATTGAAGCTTACCCATCTTCAGTTGTGGTGACAAAGTTGTGGGTGCCTGCAGTTGCAATGCATAGACATAAGCAAAGCTGAAGACCTCAATGTTACTTATTTTATTGCTGAGTCTGAATTCAGCCTGGAACAACACATCTCTGAAAACCTTTGGAAGGGGCAGCAATAACAGTCAAGCAATAGCAGGCGTCTCTGAAGTCTGAGTGCTCAAAGTTCTTGAGATGAAAGTGCGTATTTTATTGTTTTCATGTTGAGATTATTGCCTGGATAAAAGCCAAATAACCTCTACTAGCTGCATCGCTGAATATTTCCGCATTTTTAGACTAAGGAACTGATGCATTTCTGCTATGTTTTCTTGCCCTGTTTGTCATTTCACTATTCTGTCCCTCAAATTCAGAATCTGTAAGATAAGGAGAACACCACCCTGGTTTAAAGGGCTCATGTGAGAAGTTTTCACATTTGTAAAATGTTTGGAAACTGTAAAATATTATGTAAATACAAATAGATACCTTCAGTAACAATTATGCATAATAATAACATTTAACAGCTATATCTGTGTGCTTTATGGTTCCTTTAGACATAGGTATGTTACTTGCAGACATTTTAAAAAGAAAAATAGTCTTCCTGGAGATAATTCCCTAATGGGAAGTGCTGTCACTTCGGCTCACTGAAGGGGTGTCTTTATCTTTATTTTTCGATGGCTTGGTTTATAATGAGAGCTGCACAGCTGGGGACTCGGTAACTAACTGAATAATCCAGAATTGGTGCCTTTGGGGAGTGCCCCAGTACGCGCAACGTCTTGTTTCTGCATCAGGAGCAGCCTGCGAAGGAATTTGATCGAAATTCCCTGAAGTGATTTTCTGAGCTGACGTGGGGTATTGCAGCATTCAGTCCTTTTTCCAGACCGAGATTCAGTACATTTTTAGGCAGTGACCGCTTCTTTTTGATGCCAAAAATGCACTTGACGCTTGTAACTGATGCACTGTTCAGCAGTAAAGCTTCGCTTGTAGATCTGTGCGCCGGCTTGCAGGTTGTTGGATGACTTTCCTGCGACCGGTGTGTCCGAGGTGCAATCGCAATCACTTTCTGTCTGCAGATATAGTTAATCATAACGGAGCTTTGCTGACATATTACTAATGAGGGAACATATTTTTCACTATATTTTACTGGAGAATTTTTATGGTGTTTTCTCTGATGGGATTTTGTTTAATCTGTAGTGCTTTTATTTGTTACAGAGATCCGTGCCCAATTGGTAGAGCAGCTGAAATGCCTTGACCAACAGTGTGAGCTTCGGGTCCAGTTACTGCAGGACTTGCAGGATTTCTTCCGCAAGAAGGCAGAGATTGAGATGGATTACTCAAGGAATTTGGAGAAGTTGGCTGAAAGATTCCTGGCTAAAACTAGGAGCACCAAAGACCAGCAATTCAAGTAGAGTATTTGCCTTTTGTTCTTGCTCTTTTTTCCCCTGTAGATGTGGTCACAAGGGTAGGAATGCAAAAAGCGAGCCGATACAGTGAATGTAGGTACCAGCACTGTTGTGAATCTCAGAATAAAATGTTTCCCAAATTTGTGCTAAACACAGATCCCATTTTATTTTACTACGTAGCCTGGTTGCTAGCTTCATTTCAATAATTCCTGGTAGGTCATGTGTTGTCCATAGCGAATAGAATGGTAAAAATTGGCATGTTGAAAGGAGTAATTTTCTTGGGAAGGTGGGTAAAGCTGTACACTTGATTTGATGGACAAAGCCAGGATTTCCTTCAGTGTCAGTGGCTTTGGTCTGTCTTTTTAAGAGTAGCTGTTTCTAATCTGGTATATGCTGTGATTTGCCATTGCAGCTCTCTGTTTTCAATATCCTGCACATACTCAGTGTAGGATTTAAGTGTGTTGTATCTCTGCTACCATCACTTCAAAACAGTTAGAGCAATGAAGCCAATAGTACTTCCAAATACAGCTGTGCTATTTGGAGTGGGGGAATCCCTAGAAACTGAGTTGATGGGACTCAATTAAAATTTAAAGATGTCCTTATTGACAGTTGTCTCACCTGCTTGAAACATTATTTACAGGTAGGTCTGACCATACTGCTTTGGTTGTCCCCCGCTTACCTGTTTGAGTTGGGACGACTAACGTGTATCGAACGTGGTTTCGTGGATTCAGAGCCTTCTGGTTTACTACTGACTCGTGGCAGGAGGAAGGGACGCAGGTGCTTTTCCCAGGAAGGGGGATGCAGGAGAGGACCTGCGGGTGAAGAAGGGGCTGGTGCAGGCAGCGTGGCTCAGAGACATCAGCCCAGTGAGTAGGTGGCCGGCACAAAGCCACAGCCACGGGGCTCCTGTAGCTGACCTCTGGGCAGTGCACGAGCTTGTTGGGTTTTGTTGTCAGGGTAGCAGCTGGGGGAAAACACCGAGCAAAAGCAGCCTTGTGATGTGAATCATTTCTGCTTTGGACAGATCGGTCCAAGAGGATCCATCTGGGTCTGCCTCCGCCCAAGGTGACACGTCACTTTTAGCATTGTTTGGGTCGGGCTGGGCTGTTATCTGTGTTTGTGTTTTTTTGTTGTTGCTGTGTTTGGAGGGATATGGGGATTTATCAGCTTTCCCTTTCCACCAGAAGCTCTTTTTGTGAAAGCCATTAAGTAGGCACCGTTTTAGTTTCCTTTCTGTACAGCTTTGATTTACTTTAGTTCTCATTTAAAACACACATTGTGCTACATTGTGAGGAGAGCATGATTCCCAGGCATAGCTATGTGACAGGTTGGAGAAGAGCTATTCTGCATATCTATAGAGCTGTAATTGTCTTAAGTATTTTTTTTTCTTTTCCTTTACAGTGAAATTGTTCTTGTAACTATAAGCTGCACATATTCTGCACGTGCCTTTAAGATGGCACTAAAGAAATGATGTCTTGAACTGTAATTTTCTGCTACATTATGGTTGGTCTTTTTCAGCTTATTTTGTTGTTATTCCTGGTGAAAATTGACATGATTTCCTTTATATTACATGATGTGAAACATCCCATCAGAAACACTTTTGTATTCAGCTTTCAGTGGTGGGAAGGTTGTATATAACTAACATCCTATTTTGAGATTCAGAGAGAATTTTTAATGTGGAAGTTTTTACCATAGTTGAACAGAATCCTGCATGGTGTCGTGCTTCACGTGAATTAAATATGCTGGCTGTGATACTGCAGGTTTTTAAATTTTTTTTTGTTTGTTCTAATGCATTTTCCTCACTGACCTCTGCCTCTGGTTTTTGAGCTATTTGTATTTTAGATAGGCTTTATGGAGTTGTACCTGGACAAAGCTGACCTCAAATATCCTAGCTATCGAGTGTAGCCTGAATTAGATGGGTGATTTTATCAGCACATAAAACTTCCATTTGAATTTCTGAATTAAATGTCCGTGCTTTTCTGATCAAGTCCAGCTGTCTGTCCTGTAAAGCTGGCTGTCCTGGGTAGCTCCATCTATGACTTGTTTGGTCATTTCTGTCTGGCTGTAACATTCAGAAATATGTCAAAATACCACAGGGATCAGTAAGGAAGCAATTCCAGTTATAATTCCTATCCCCAACACTGCTCTGTCTGAATAGCGCGGGGTGACTTGGCTGGTGTCTCTTCTGTAGGCGCTGAAGCTGTAATCTCATTTGGAAGCCCCCAGAAGACCGTTTGATCAAAGCCAACCATCAGAGCTCTCCTCCTGAGGAGCCTGGTATTACACAGCCTCGAGTCGTGCACAGGCGGGTGGCTACTCTGTAATTGCCTGGCTGTGACCCTATAAATATACAGTAATAGCATGTTCTTTGGATAACGTGATAATTATGTCGGGAGGTACCGTATCATTCAGTGACTGCTTACCGTGTCACTCGCTGTTTTTAGATCTCATAACACACTGTCGAGGAGGAAATCTGTCAGGCAGTAACCCTGTAATTTGCATGTGCTTTCGTACTCCGTAGCCATTATGTAATTGCCAAGTGGCTCCGAACGTGTTCATTTACGGGAATGCTGTCAAGGGCAGGAGGCTTCAGTCTGACCCTTGGAACTGGATGGTGTGGCTCCCTCCACCATCCATCTCCGACCTGGTAAAAGCACACACTTAAAGGAAAGGGCAATGTGAGGTGCAGGCTCGCGTTGGGTTTGTCACAAATGCATTGCATGGGGTTTATTTTTCTCAGATGTGGCCGCATCAGAGGGTGAGCTGGTCAGGTGGCTGCGTTTTCCATACGGGTTTTGAAATGGAGGTGGTTGGGTCTTGACAGCAGACAGTGTATAGCCAGGGATGGACTTAAAGGGTGCTCGCACACTGCACAGTTCGAAGCTAGCTTCACTGGAGCATCTTAAAATGATTTACAGAGGTAGGTGTATGTTATTCGCATTTTATATCTTCGAAGAAAGGGAACAGATTGGTTTAGCCAAGGTGACATACGACTTGATGACAGTTGGATATATCCCAGGTTTTACTTGCTTTTAACTATTCTGGCATGGCTGTTAGACCTCGCTTTGTCTGTTTGCTTTTAAAAATGGTTTTTCAATTAGAACAGTTAAAGAGAATAATCCTACAAAACCTATATATTTGGTAAGGCTTGTTCAATACCCATTGGTAAATATCCTTGCACAAGATGTAAGAACTGGAGGAAAAAAATGCACACAGCCCAATTCTTGTAGCTCCTGTTGTTACAAGAGCTTGTTGGTCACAAGTTTGGTACAGCCATCGCTCCTTAAATATCTGCTGAGCTAAAGGTCTCAAATAATGCCTGTTCAAATAATCAGTTACCAACATAAAAACCGTGGCCAACCTTAAGTGATTCCTTTCAAGGGAGAAATTGGAAAAAAAATAGAAAAAAAAAAAAGTAAAAAAGGAAAAATGAAAAGACAATGCTATTTTAAGGCCATGTTTTAAATCAGAATATTCTTTGGAAGCAGGATACTGAGTAGCAGTTGTCAGCTGGAGAGCTGAATGTCCAGGATATCCCAGCATGAAATTCAGATGGCTTTCTGGCAGCCTTTGCCTTCAAGTAGAAGATGCAGAATAAGTCTGGCAACCTTCAGGCTGAGCACTTGTAAACAACAGATGTTCATAACTGGAATCTTTTGGAAGAGAAGGGCAGGGAGCAGCGTGTATGTCCATGCTTGTAATTCTCAAAATTTGCAGTTAACACTGAGCTGTGTCAGGAGGACTTTAAGGGGAAATTAAACGTTGGTTTGAATGAGCAGCTTGCAGAGAAGTTCAGCTTTCGTTTTCTTGAAAGTGAAATGATTTCTTTAAAGGAGAGATGATACAGGCAGTGAGGGAGGTATCGACAAAAGCATTTGGGTTATGTGGACTTCAGTTACGTTTTTATTATTATTATTTTAATTGATAAATATTGTCATAGGCTATTTTGACCTGTGATTCTTTTTGATGGAGCTGAGTCCTGAACATTTTTTTTTTCCCCTGAGTCTTTCAAGTAACATTTGGAAGCTTTTTCTAAGCATGAAGCATTCATTTACTCAGTGACCTCATTGAACCCGGAGATCTAGGGATACATCACCAGCAAAACCTGATGTAAAACCCCAAAGTGGATCTTTGTGATGTTTTTCATCATATCAGCGATCCCAGTATCGCACTGCGTTGGTTGGTGTGATTGTAGCTGCTCTTACAGAGCACACTGCAGAGGACAAAATTCAGACAAGTTTGAAAAAGTAGGTACAGAAACAATTACGTCTCTGTCTAACACTTGGTCGAGCTCTAGCTCTGATGGTTTGCAGGGCGGGCTTGACATTTGCACAGATCTGAAAATAACTGTCTTTTCGTCTCTCCCTTCACCTCATGTCTAATTTTAGCAGGTAGTTCAGGTGAGCTGGGCACGAGGTCGGTACAGCGGGGTGTGCACCCTGCAGAGCTCAGAGCCTGAGCCCGCGGGTCGCTGCTGCCATGGGAAGGGCAGTGCCTGCAGGTTACTCTGCAGGGTGGGATATAAATCAACTTCTCAGTTCCCAGGATCCTGATCACTATTTCAGGAGGTACCAGGTCTGGAAATGGCTGTCGCACACCTCTAGGAAACAGATCCTGAATATTTTAGGGGACGGGGAGGCAGAACAGGAAACTTCAGTTTTTCTATGTACCACCTGGCTTAAAACCCCTCAGTTCGAAGGAGGCGTGGTGGGAGAAGTTTTTGTTTCACACGGATGATGTGACATGCCTGTGTCAACTTAAATGTTTCTCTTCCTAGTTAATAATATTTTCATTCTCATCTGACTCATTCCTTCATCTCATGCTCCTTATGGAAACCCAATATTCCTATTCCTGGTTTGTGGGTGTGGGTTTTTTGTTTTGTTTTTAATTTAGGAAGGGGGGGAGGAGGTTGTCTTTTAAGATAATTTTTCTGCTGTTGCTCTGAATGGGGTTACCTTGCAATGCCCAACTAAGTGTTGCCGTTCTCTCTCCTACTTCCCTTAAAGCAGATAAATCTTGGATTGTCTTGCGAGTTCCTTGTATGAATGACTAATTTAATTAAGAAGTTTCAGATACTCGGAACTCAATCTTCCCTTCTGATCTTTTGAGACCGACTGAAGCCTTTGAAGTGGAAGTTGCACAGGACTCGATCAAGATAACACCCGAGAAACCACAGAGCTTCGTACTTTGTGGTTCCTTAAAAATCTGTGCACAACTTCCTCTTCCTGCTCCCAAACACCCCCGATTACTGTGATCTGGTGTAATTTAGGCTAACCTAAATAAACTCGCCAGATTCACTATCATCACACGATCTTTAAATGGGTATAAATAGTGCTTGAAATAAATCTGGATCTTGGCATCTGCTTCCTCCTCCTCCTCTCCTTGCAGGGCAAGTTTGAGTCAAACAGTGGTGGTGAGTGTGAAATTGCCAGCACTTTGGGAAAGTTCATATCCAGGTCCTAAAGTTTTGGGTCGATCTCATTGATTTTACTTCTTATGGGTGAATAGTGACTCTGGTCATTCTGCAGGATCTGTGGAAATGGAGCTCACTCTCGATTCAACCCAGAGATCCCTGTTGCATATTTTGCTTCCCTTTTTCATCCCTCCTCTGTGGTGACACTGGAAGCAGAGTATATTTGCCAGTTCCGCTGAGAATTGAAACGGTTAATGAAAATCGCAATTTGCTTCTCTGCCATCTGCTTGTGGTTGTGATAGAAAAGGGTCTGTTGTAAACAGTTGTATAACTTCTGCTCCGTGTTGTGAAAACTGTTGCCATGTTCCACCCCAGAAAACGCTGCGTTTTTAGAGGTACTTTAAGAGTTAATGCGTGTGTAGTTTTAAAGGCTCCTTGGAAGGTTGGAAGCAAGTAACTGCCTCTTTCCTCTTCTGTTTCATTTCTGTCTTAAGGCCTGCCTTAATCTGCTTTTTGCCAGGCCTAGGAAAGTTGTCACTAGCAAACAGTGAAGGAGAGTTTTTGTCTCGCTTCCTGTAAAAATCTTGCTGTGAAAACATTGAACCTGTACAAAAGCAAGACAGACCATTTTAACAACGTACTGAAGGGGTTAGTGAAACCGACAGGCACCAAGATATTAAAGGAATTTAAACGAGGAATCCCGAAGCGTGCAGAGCTGTGGCTGCGGGAGGCTGAGCCCAGGGTGCGGTGCTCGCTGCGCAGACCCGAAGGTGACAATCCCGGTCGCGGACTGGAAGCATGTGGGGTTGTGATTATTTTTTCCTGCAGGATGGCCTTTCATGTCTAACCACACGGAGTGTGTCAACAACCCATCTGGCGCCATTAGACACCAGCAATTTTGCTCACCATGCTTTTCATGGGCTCCTGGTATTCGTGCTATGCGCTGCCTTAGAATAGCTCCGGGTGTTGCGGTGGAGCAGCCTGGACAGCTGGGAATTGCATCTCTTCTGCTTCCCATTTGGTGTTTCAGTTTTCTTTGGAGAGCAAGGCGCTCGTACCATGCTGCTCTCCAGTCCCTTGCACCTATTCTTGTCTATAGGCATAACCCTTGTTGCTCACAGCTCTTCCAAGCTGCTCAAGGTGGGGTTGGACTGAGTAGGGGCATCCATGAACAGCCAGATGCTCTTAGTGGGTAGACAGCAAAAATTCATAACGAGGTGGAGAATGCAATGGGAGGTACTAAGGATCAAAACATCTGAGTGGTTTTTGGGTTGGTGTTTTGTACCGATGAGAATGGTACAAAGGCTGAGAAGGCAAGTTAGGCTGCACACAGCTGGGCTTAGGGCTGCACTGGCCTTAGGAAAAGAGTGAGGCAGCAAAGTGATGAAGCACTAACAGGCTGTTAAGGGTTTTGAGACAGGATTTCAAACAGCTAGGACACGATCAGCTGGTGAAGAGTCTGAGCTTTTTCTTCCCAAGTTTCATTCCCAAACATTTAATGGCAGTTGGTTCATTTTCACTCGTAGCTCCTCCAGCTTCAGAGGGCAAATACTAAATCAGTGTGTAAAGTACTTTTATACCACTGGTATAAAGCAGCAAAACAACCAACTTATAACATCTCGGAACACTGCCCTTTTTAAACTTCTCTTTACAGCCATCCACAGTACTATCTATCTTAGTTTGCTTTCTGTGTTCTACGTGAACCGCAGTTTGTCTGTCGGCAGAGATGGTGCGTGCACCTCCGACCTGGCGCTGCTCCTCCGAGGAGCTCTCTCTACTGATCCCTTTTCCCCTCCTGCCCTCTTTTTATTGAAGAAACTTGGGCATTGTTTCTTGTCTCACCTAAGTAAAAAAAAAACCCAAACAAACCCAACCTTTAATGTGTATATTTTGCGTTTCAGCCTGAGTCGGAGCATACGGCTCCTTATCCACACGTGTGCCCTCCGAGGGCTGGCTGCAGCCCGGTCAGTACGTGGAGATTCACAGTTTTATTAGCCAAGTCTCGCAGTTACTAATTAGCTCTCAGCCATATTAACAAAACAAACAGTACGCTGCAAACACTGATTGCAGATTGAGGGGCAACTATTTGATTTATAGAGCTTAACATCTGGCAGTTTCAACCTTGTACAGTTCTGCATTTTGATCATTCCATCTGGTTTTGCGCAGCAGCAGTATCTGCAATACAGGACACTACGAAGGCAAATATTGTCTCTAAATAAGATCTATGCCTTCTCACATTTTATGTTCTATTTTTTTACCCAAAACACCAGGGGAACCAAAAGCCCAGAATCCTTTTTATACCCCCTCCCTCTATACACACACACGCTTCAAACCTTGAAGCAGTCCAGACCACGAGCTGCGGTCATTTCATGAGCTTTTCATTTTTTAAGGAAAAGAAACCAAAGCATCAAGATCAGCCGTTCTGAAACTATTCTTTTTTAATCTAATATTATCCATATTGCACTACAGATCCAACCATTGATGTCATATGAGAAGGGTGATGAAAGTCTGCCATGGCTTAATTTTCACCTTTTCCCAGTGTCCGACATCTCTTGCAGCAGAGATTGCTGTCCTTTTAAGTGCAGAATATTCCCTTTTTCAATGGGAGTTAAACCGCATTTCTTTTAAGAGGAAACAAATCTGATACAGTCACGTACAATAATCAAGAACTTTGGCTTTCCACCAGAGATCTGACTCACTCTTTTCTAAATAAATATTGTTGTACTGTAAACAAATGATAAACAGATTTAGAGAGAAGTAAATGATGTAGTTAGGACTGCACCTAGATCTGCCAGTTCCAAACCCTGCTGCGGGGCTGCTGGGGGACCATGCAAAATCACTGCTAACGTCCTTGCTTTCATCTGGTATGAAATGGTGCCTTAAGAAATGACTTATTTTCCTTTCAGTAGATGAAATGTTAATCCAACTAAACTGAGGTTCCTCTCAGCTCTCCTTTTGCCCTTTGTGTTGCTTATTTGCAGGGTGCAGAGGGAATCAGCCATAATAAGGTTGAGAAAGTTCAAAGATGAGAAAATAAAGCTTGTTATGTGAGTGTTGCTTTCTCTTCTGCTCAGGACAGATATAGATTCTTGCACATAATTGTTTTTGTACATGAGACATAACATTTTGTTTCCTATGCAGATGCTATTTAGCTAACTGGATGCTTGAAGTCTTTTTGTTGTGGTTAAGTCGCAGATGCCTAAGACAGCTCTGTGAAACCTCTTGTCAGAGACTGGAGCCATCGCTCTCCCTCAGGCACTGCAATTTATGCACAAATTCGTGGATTCAAAAGAAAAAATTAGAGCGTACATTTGGCATCCTGTAGCTTGCACTTGCCTGATCTGTTTGTTAAAGCCCATGGCCCTGTGAATGTAGTCATGTAATTGAGGGCATGTTTTCTGTATGTGCAATAGCCATTTCAGAGCCTTTCTCTGCTCTCCTCTCCCTCAGCAGATCCATACATACTTGTAGCCGGGTTTCTAGCGTTTATAGATATAGAACATCATGGACAGAATCATTTTGTCCACTTCAGGTAAAGTCCTATCCAATTCTTGTTTCTATTTTGTGTCCTTTATAGGAAGGATCAGAACGTGCTATCCCCCGTCAATTGCTGGAATCTCCTGCTAAATCAAGTGAAGCGGGAGAGCAGGGATCACACCACCCTAAGTGACATCTATCTCAACAACATCATCCCGCGCTTTGTCCAGGTCAGCGAAGATTCGGGGCGCCTGTTCAAGAAGGTAACTGAGTGCTACAATCACGTGTTCTTTTGGGGCCCTTCTGAAATGCAAAGTTTTAGCTGTTGTTTCTGGTGGATCAATTTATTGTTGATTGTGCCTAACACATGCTGGGGTTTTTTTCCTCTTTGTGAATAACTGTGCTTGACTTGACCTCTGATTTCTTTAGTTATTTTCATGTTCCTAGTATTTTAGGATTTTCCTGAAGGTGATCAGTTGAGATTTGTTGGCCTAAATTCAGGCCATGTTTTTTCCTTTTAACCTGCTCAAAGTTCCGTATGCATTTTGAAACTTCTATTAAATAAGCAGAAACTCTCCAGGTTTTTAACTCTTAATATAATCAAGAACAACTCTCCAAAGACAAATCTATGTCTGCTGCAGAGGAGAAACTACTGTTGAAAGAAAAATTAGGAAGAATTCCTACTATGCAAGATAATAAAAGAATGTATTGTCCTTCTCTGGAGGAAGGAGAAAATGCAGCTGAGGTCTCTTTTGTTAGCCTTGTCCCCTTTTTCTCCCCTTGATTTCCACCTGGAAAAAAAGGTGGGATAGTGTGAGAGGGTATTTTTGTGTTAAGAATCTGTTCTTCCAGTTGAAGAAAGACGGTATGGAAGCTTTGAAACTCCTACTAAACAGTAACGCCAAGTCTCTTCAGAGATTTGTCAGTGGCTGTAATGTCTGCTAGTTAACATGTTAAAAGCATTGCAACTCTAACTTTGAAAGCAATTTCTCTTCCCCCACTCCGCACCCCCTTGCAACCTGTCATGATCTTGGAGAGTTATTTCTACTGTTGCAAGGCCTAGAGATGGGGGGTGCAAAAGGACTCGAGCTTTCTAAAGAATCCTTTTGTGGAGACTCATCCTAAATCACCCTGCTGCTGAGAGAGAAGTGGGAGAGCAAGACTTTTGATAAAAAACTCCTAGCATAATTTCCTGTCTGTCTTCTTGCCTCCAGTGGTGTCAGTTGTTATATTAAGAGAGTCGTGTGAGTGATGTGTGACTTTAAAATTAAAATCTGTTTAGGTGCAGTCTTGGCAGTAATTGGAGGCCGCGTTGGCTTTTCACTCTGGTCTTTGCTGTATTTTGAAATGTCTTGAGGAAAGAGAGTTCAGATATTTTGTAACATCTATATTGCTTTAACTGATAAAGAGAGTCTATATCGTGCAGTCCATCTAGACTGCTAGAAAATGAACAATGAACAACGCTCAATATTGTGGTGATGGTTCATGCCAAGACGCACTTCAAGGAGCAGCGTCTTGTGTGTTACCTGGAGAGCAGGATGCTTTTGCTCTTTTACGGCAGGTGTTTGTATGTGTTGGCAACTGATTTCTGTAGGAGAATGGAAATAAGTGCAAGTGCACCGTTGTGTTCCTTGTCCTCAGTGTATTTCTCAAGTTTTCAATGGACAGTGACAGAGCATGAACAATATATTCGTGTTACCTTCTCTCTCTTCTACTTCTTTTTTTGAGACATCACCCAAGCAGATGAGGAACCTTCTCTTTTTCAAGTAATGTCACACTAAGACCTTTTTGACCTTTTAAAACTTTCTGGTAATTACATTATGGTTGATTAGATACTTACACAGGATTATTGAATGGCAGTTACTCTTCAATTCCTCTAATCCTTCCAAAGGATAAGTAATCTCCCCACTGAATTTCAACAAAGGCTGTGCTTGAGCAAGGTGGCTGAGAAAATGCCTCGGTGAGGAGTTACATGGAAATTGATATCATCCCAGTTTGGCTGGAAAGTGGCATCTTAGTTTTCATCCCCTTGTACAAGCGTGGTCTCAGTCTCTTCTGTTTTATTTTGGGCAGTAAGACTTAAATGAAAACAAACAAATAACCAGCTAAGAACAAAAAACCCCTCTGGTTTCTTCTCACAGACAAAATGCAAACTCCATATTAATTTGTGCAAACAAAAGGCACTTGTTACTAAATTCCAACTGCTTGTTGTCTGACTGTTTGCCAGTCATACCAAATTGGCTGGAGGCCAAAACAGGTATTAGGTTGCTATTCCACTTGTGCTGGGTGGTTAAAAACAAAAATTGCATCCTGTCTTATCTAGAGAGTCCCATAGTTGAATCAGATAGCAGCTGATAAATGGAGAAATTTGGCTGAGCTTGGATCTGTTCCTCCTTGTGCTCTTTCACTAGAATCTCTCACCTTCCAGCATGAATTGGTACAAAAGCTACTGGAGGCTAGAAAACAGATGTGGTGTGTGGTTAGAATATTGGAAATCAGCTTTATATTTCAAGGATTAAAAAAAAAAATGCTGTCTGTTTGTAAAACTCCCACATAGCACGCGTGTAGTACTCGGTGTATCCCAAGAGCAGTGCAAATAATCTTTAGAGTGTCTCTGGACCATGAGCAGACAAGTGATACCTTTGCCTGGATGAAAAAACAGGGACAAGTGGATGAAGTCACTTACCCAGAGTTGCTCAGCAAGTCGCTGGCAGAGCCAGGATGCCTTTCTGATCAGTATCTGTAGGTATTGAGGAGGAATAATTAAGTGACTTAGCAAGATATTTAGGAGTGGCATGTGTTTTTGTGCCTCTAACCGGAAGTTAAAATGATGCTAGCCCAAAGGGAAATTAGTCCCGTGATGAGAAAATCTAAAAGAACATTCTCCTCCCTCTCCCCTTAGCTTCTCCCATCCTCTCATAAGCTTGAGACATCCTTTCCCATTTTTGAATGGAGAAGAGCTGCCGTGCTATGCGACAGCTCCTAAAACTGTGCACTTTTTAGCAGTCTTGAAACAGATATCGTTTATACAGGAGCTGTATGGAAAATAATGCTGCTGTGCCACGCTGCAAACCTTTCCATGACGCTGTGGAAGCAAATTTGGAGGCTCACTGGGTTGTAAATAATGCTATGAAATATGGAGAGGATAGTGATACAGAGATCCTCATTTGCTGAGGGCAGGTGAAATAAAATCCTTAGGCATGAGATCCTGTTCTTGGATAATCTATAATTTAGGCTTTCTCGAATCAGTGCTTTGTATCATGCTGGGATTGAGCAGGTGAGCTGGGAAGGACAGACAGGGTAAAAAGGATGTGCTTAAGATCCCTTTTGTTGCTGAACTCTTGAGTTGCTCTATCTTGTACTGTCTGAAGTGGTGAGCTTTTTCAAACGAGAGAGATCTAAGTGCAGCATGCAGCTGTAATCCAGCCTTAAGGCTGCAAAGGGCCTGGGCGGGTGCGATAAGGTCCGTGCTGGGAAGGAAACGCATCCTCAAGGGCAGCGGGGATGCGGAGGGAGGCGGGGTGGGAGCTGGCTGGGTCACAGCTGGAGCAGCGCGGAGCCCGAGGTGGGCAAAGCGGAGGTGTCTGTCTGGGGGGGCGTCAGCAGTGGTGGCGATGGGGGGTTTGTCTCTTCCAGCGGCTGCGGTGGAGAATCCTCAGGCTGGGACAGATTCTCCTGCGTTCGCTCTTGGACGAAGAGTTTTACGAAGGGCACAGCAGTGCTGACGGTCAAGCTTGGATGGGCCTGTCTTGAAATCAGTGAACCTTGGCAATGCCAGCGGTGGTGCCCGCGTTGCACCCAGGTTTTCAGAGGGTCTGTGTTCGCAGTGTTTGGATTCCCAGCGTCGCGGGGAGCCTGCGTGGCCTGGCTTTGTCTCATGCAGTTTTTCTGTATGGTGAAGAGATCCCTCTCCAGGGCTGTGTTACGACGTGGAGGGTCTTGTTTGTTTGAGTGTTAGATGGAAGCTTGCCAGCCACTTCAAAGGTATCTTTGTTGATAAGAGAAGCTGTGTTTGCTGCCAAAGCCAGCACTGAAGTGGTGCTGGATGTACAGTGTGTGTCAGCCCCGTTTCTTCCTGCCTCTCGGGTTTGTTTACTTCCTCGGTTAGCTCTCCCTGCAAAACCTTTACGTGTCTGAGCGTGGGGCTGTTTGCACCAAACATGGTTTTATATCTTGTTGGAAACTTGCAACCTAAGGTGTAGATATTCTTTGAACACTACTCTTTCTCCGCCCTTCATTTTGGTTTCTCCTGAGGAAACACTTTTACATTTCAGTAAAAGATGGTGTCAATAAGGGGCTTGCTGCTGTAGCAGTCTTGAAGATGAATCCTGTTGGCATCGGTGAGGATCTGGTGCTTGGCTTCAGCAGCATCGCTGGCCCCAGGAGCAGGGTCCAGGCAATTCTGTGCTACTGCGAAAGAAAAGGAAGATAAATGGTGAAATAAATGACCGCTCTTGAGCAAATAAAACTGGGGGGAACTGGTGGAACTGTCTTAATAACAAATTGTTGCACCTTGCGAAGGAGGTAATATTTTCTTATTTGTCCAACAGTTAATGATTTAGCCCTGGGTTTCGTACAAGGTTGAAGTTTAAAGCCTGTGTGCCACCCGGTGTTGCTATTCTGGTCACCTCTCCTGGAAAACCATCCTGCTTTGGTGTCAGCGCCTGTTCTCACGCACGTTCCTTTTCATTCCTCCATCTACTTATGTAGAGAGCACTCCTTTGATTTCCTGCTTACCCTCCTTCAGCGTGGCCCTTTTATTTGATATTTATACACACGTATTCAAAATATTCTTCCATTTGAGCTGACTCCCCTTTTGATTTCCCCTTTTCTCACTTTTCACTCTACCCCCATCATTTTAATGTGGCCCTTGATTTCTCTGCATGGTGCAACCTTTCTGTTTCTGGTACAGGTATCGGGTTTTCTTGCCTACGGACGTATCTTTTTGGTGGGATCCCTTGGTGATATCTATATACATGTGTAGCCTTTTGAGAAGCAACTTCTTTAATTTGGTATCTTTAATCACTCTTTCTCTGTTGTCTCTCTGAGATTTTCCTGGAAGCAGACCAATAGCTCTTGTTCAAATGTAATAGAAAGAAAATTACATCTTTTTAAAGGAAGGACTGTGGAAGCCTCAGTCACTTTGAGTAGTTTCTGAACAAACTGGGTTTTTTTTTTTGTTTTCAACTTGACAGATTTTTACATAACAAAATTGTGAAGTAATTGGAAAGTTAATAGGCAGCAAGGCAGATTTATTCTGCATATGCGTAAATTCCTGTCTTGAGGGGCCTCGGGACTGGCAGTGGCTGTTGTCGGCTGCTTTCTGGAGCTGTGTCTCTAAACAGAGGCAGGTGCCTTCTCAGCCTCTGCCTGCCTTGCTGGTACGTGTTACCTTTCCTGCAGTGTTGGTCCTACCGTGTTTAAAATGTACATCATCTGCTCTGGTTCTACCTTGGGGCTCCTTGCAGCGGTGTAACTGGGAGGCTCCCTGGAGATGCTCGGAGCAGTAACCCTCTCCTGCCTTGCTTTCTGCCTCGTTCAGGTGGTCCTGTCCTCTCGGCGTGGAGCAGCGTGGGCAGGGAGGGGTGGTTGCCCTACAAGTCTCGCTTTGAGAGCGTGGCATTCCTTTACACTGTTGTATCAAGCTCAGTTATGATATTTGTGAGGCGAAAACCCTGTAAGAAGGAATGAAGAAAACGAAACTGAGGATTTGAAATTCGCTTCCTGTTTAATACCTTTGATTGTGGAAAAAAAAACCAGTTTATCTACTCGTACTCTGCACAGTGTTTGATGTGAAATGAAAAATCCACAATGCGTTGGTTAAAAGCCTTGCAGTAATCAAGGAAGAAGAATTATTAATTCTCTTAGGGAGTCTGCGCTTAAGATGACCTACTTTACAGCTGCAGTACGTCTCACTGCTGCATTGGTACCAGAACATGAAAAATCTTAAAATACACCACACATGGAAAAGCCACGCACGTGAAGGAAATGCACTGGCCAAAATGCTGGGCATTTGTAAAAATATTTCTGCATAACAGTGTAAACATGTAATTATACAAATGCCATAAGTAAGACGGTGACTGAGGTACAGTCGCTGAGTACGTGCTATATCCCTGCTCTCAGGCTTGCATCCTTACCCACTGCGTCTTCCTCTGCCTTAGGTGCCTGAGGAAATAGTGATGTTGGGTTCTTATTGTTTTCCCAAAAGTCAGAACACACAGAGGCCTGTTGTGAAACGGCACTTTCTGATTTCTCATTGGGGAAATCACATCTCCCGGTTTTCCTACCTGCTTATTTTCGAACAAGTGGAATGGGGGAAGGGAGAGGGAGTGAAATAACTCGTATGCTGTTCTTATCTGAGTTAGTACATAAATCTGCTCCTGGGTCAGAGGCTCGATTCCCCCCACCTGTAATTGGAGTGGAAGGTTTCTGTTACACTGCTAACACTTTGCACCCGGTCAGGTACCATGATGGGATCAGAGCCCATTGCCTGGGGTGAGGTACTGAATACCAAAGGCTACAGCTGGAGTAATTTTACTACGTACGTTACAGGCTAAAAACCTCACTTCTACCTATAGATTGGGCAAAGAATATGGTGCATTTGGCCTTTTTTAATGTGTTAAAGTAGTCCGTTGTTGTTGTGGTTTGTTTCTGATTTCCTCTGTGCTGTTGTTGTCTTTCACTACACCACTACACTTGTCTTTATCTTCGCTGCAGCGTGAATTCAGATCAGCCAGGAACAAGGTGACAGCACTTTTACACTCCAGGTCATTCATCCGACTCTGATGCCTCCAGTCAATTTTTCCTAGAGATAAATCACAAGAGTTTGAAAAAGGATATAGGGAGAAGTCAGTGGCACAAAGCTGTCATGCAGAGCATTAAAACTGTAAGCAGAATTACAGAACGTTACTTCCAATATTTTACAGGACTTCACCACTTGCCGGTAGATCTTGCCACCTTCTGAAGCCCGTTTCACGTGCGACTTACTCAGTGAGGGCAAATGTAGCTGGCTTCACAACAAGAATGAATGCTCTCAGCCATAAAATTGCTTGGTTTGTTGGGATTGAGTGCGTGAAGCCCAAGATTCAATGGCATCACCACAGAATTCTGGAAAAAAAAAGGAGAAAAGGGGGGTGGGGGTTGTTGGGAAGCAACTCTTTCACCCCGGAGTATGGGAGGCAGCAGTGTGACGTGGTTTCTTGTAGGAATGGCTGTTTCAGAGCACAGTGTTCTGCTGTAGTAAGGAAAATTCCTTATTACTGACATAGTGGTGAAACAAATCACTAGTGAAATGGTGGAGAAAGCTAGATAATACAACTGTAATTTAAATATGACTGACCAGGGCATAATGGATCATTAAACTGGAAAATGATGACCTATCACCCAAAATATGCATGTATACTGTATGACATAGATTTTGTTTTCCTAGCTTTTCTTTAGATTCTGGAGAGTTTGAAGCTTTAGAAGAAGTCTTTACAGAATTCCTGTTCTGTAGGGCCATGTGATAATGGCCGAACACTTTCTTCATAAAAGTTGTTGGAGAAACTTGCATAAAACTTGCACAAAACTTGCGCAGGCTTCAGGTTGGTTACAGGCCTCATTGAGACGACATCCTTGTAAAATAAGGGGTACGCTCATAACAAATGGGTTGGACTGATGGCGATGATGGAGTACTGTACAGTGGAGCTAGTTGGTGGTGTTTAGATGAGAACATGAAGGTCATGAATTGTATTTGCTACTGCATGCAAATGAGCTAAAGGCAGGCCTGTTCAAAACAAAACAAACCCTCAAACAAACAAAAAGAAAACATTATCAAGAATCTACCTGTAAAGAATTCTAAACTTTAATTAGCAAATTTTATTTAAGTACTACATGTATGATCTTGGAGAATTTTACCTGGCAAGCTTTCTCTTTGAAAAACTTTGTAAGCAGATGTTAAGTAACGTATAATAAATACCTTGTACTGTAACCTTGATTTAGACAGGAATAAAAAGGATCTTGCACTTCTGCAAATTTCATCCCTGGTCTCAGCGAGGACTCAATCCACTTGCCTTCCAACTCCCACTGTTGATGTAAAAACATTAGAACATGTAATGTTTGTTTTTTACCCACCTATATTTAATTATTCCTTTTTAAGAGATGTAGAGAAATGATCTTATTAGAGAGTGGTTTTCAGAATCAGCAGATTTGGGTTCCAGTTCCAGCCCTGTCACAGGCTGACATAATTTCAGGCAGCGTAGTAGATAAAATCTCTTATCTCAGTGTGTTACGCATTCACCCGCCAGTGGTTTCTGAGCGCTTCCTTGCTGTTGTTGAGTTTATACAGAAAGCATCTCGTGAACTTCACGGTATGTTTGTTTTGAAGCCGTACCATCTTTCTATCAGATTTGGAACTACATTGCTGAGGCTTGAGATCCGGGGCATAAAATGTTGACAGCATTCCTTAGCTCTCATATTTATTATCCCCCCTAAATATTTTGAAGCTGAAGTCGTTAATGTTCGGTGGAATGCGGAACAGCCAAGCGAGTGCTGCAGTAGATCCCAAAAACATCTTGATTAAATTAGAGGGGAGGAGGGCTGGAACAAAGAGGCCGTTGAGAAGCTGGCACAGCGTGCTGGGAATTTATGTTCCAGCGAGGGGTGGCAGCAACCTACAGCTCTGCACGTGCTGCATATACACCCTGTTGTAACAAAGGAGTATGTGTGCATGTGTGAGCGTGTATGTGGATGCATGTGCATGCACGCACGCTTAGGGCAGCTTCTTTTGCTTTCCTCTTTTGGGCTGAAGAAAAGGCAGCTCACGAGAAAACTTTTGAGGTCATAAGTTAGTGCTCCTGGGCAACAGTTACTGTTGTCACTGTGCTGAAATGACTTCCTTGTTCTCCTGGGTGCTGTTGGTAATTTTCTTGATGTGCAGAGAAAAGGAAGGCTGTGTTTGTCGCTGATCAGCGTGTACCTTTGCAGCAGCACAGGTGAGGTGGTGCTGGCACCCGGCTCTCCCCCTTCCCCAGCCTCGGGCGTGTGGTGGGCTCCCGTGCTGTGCCATCTTCCAGGAGCGTTAATGACACGTATCAAACTAGATAATCTCCCAGATCAAGAGAACAAGTGTTTAGCCCTGGTGGGATGGAGTCACCATCTCTGGAGGGGTTTAAGAAAAGACTGGACATGGCACTTAGTGCCCTGGTCTAGTTGCCATGGTGGTGTCAGGGCAATGGTTGGACTCGATGAGCCCAGAGGGCTCTTCCAACCTCATTGATTCTGTGAAATTCTGTGGATAAGAAGGACACAAGGTTTGTGGGGACACCCCTTCCCCATGTGCACACACAGTTTATTATTGGAGCCAATCAGATAAGATTTTGTTGCACAAGCCCTTCCTCAGGCTTTTTAAGGGATGTGCAGATAGACTGTAGTTGCAGGTGCAGGCAGGAACAGATAATAATAAAATTTATCAGGTTTTCTTTTGCTTTTATTAATTGCTTTTTCCTGGAAGATTGTTTACAAAGTGAATCATTCTAAACTCTATCTACCTTTGAAAAACATCATATAGAATTCGATGTTGAAATAGAAATTGATCCCTGGAGACGTTTGCAAGTGAAGAGATGTTGTTGTTTTGTCTTGGCATGCATTTTATTTGTAATTCTGTGCCACATTCTAGCATGATCTTGAAATCTCTTTTGCCTGCGTGGCAATGGTGAAGATCAGCACCCTTTAATCTGGATGCACTTTGAACTCCATGGGACCTCAGAAAAGTTCTCCGTGTGCATCAGGTCCACCACCCTCTACAGCACTTCAGCAATATTTTTTTTGCTAATATCTAAGGCATTTTCTTTTGACTTTCCCAGGCTAACCGTTCTGCTTCCTCCAATGTATTTTTTTTTTTTTTTTTTAATTGGTGTAATCAGTACTGGGAGCAACATTAAATTAACAGTGTTCATTTCATAGCTCTAGTTTTCATGTCACCTCTGATCTGTCTTACCTTCATCTTCATGTAAGGTTTTTTCCAGTCCAGCAATCTGGTGGTTTCTTTCTTGAGAGCTCATTTGGAAGCACAAAGAGTTTTGTGTTTTGACAATTTGGCACTTAGACCACTTCTTCTTCAACCTGAATATGCATTAAAATATTCATTTTAATCTGTTTCGTGTAATTGATGCTTCAGCAGTTTGTACAGTGAATGAGCAATTTTATGCAAGAAATAAGCAAATGGGCTGAAAAGACGAGTGAAAGGCAGATGATTGGTCCAGTCCAGGCAGTTTAACCAGCACAGTGAAGCGTGCGGCTGAAAAGCTCCTTCTGTGTGAAAAGTTCAGTGCTCAGGGCATTTAAAACAGACCCAGCCAGTCACTTTCATTAATCATCTCCAACGCTGAGAAAAAGGCAGTCATGAAATCCTTGCCACCCATGTCACTGCAGTGATGAGCAGCAGCTTCAGCTTTTTTTCTGCTTTCAGAGATGGAAAAAAATGTAGATGTTGTTTCTGCAAACTCTCTTGGAGATTGGGAATCACCAACTTTTTTATTTTCTTCAAATTAAAGACTGCTCAGAAAAAGCAGGATGCTCGCCTCTGTCGGTGTTTGTGTCAGACACTTGTTTTTCCAGTAGCACGTCTGGCTGCCTGGGGAGCAGGTTTAGGCGCATGGGACTGGAGCGTACGAAAATGCAAAGGACCTGACCTTGGGTGCTGCTGCGTGTATGTCCCCATCTGAGCAACCTCGTTTCTTCCAGAATCGTTATGATGGGGTGGCACTGGCAACTCGTGATGTGCGTGTGGTCGAGGGGCAAGGAGTGAGGATAGGAGGGGCAGGCAGGCAGTATGCAGGGCTGCAAGATGCAAGGTCAAGGGAAAGGGCAGCAGGACTGCCTGGAGAGATGGGGGTGTGAAGGAGGTGGTGGCCGGTGGTCATCACAGCCTCGGGGTCTGGCTTTGTCGAGGAGGTACCTCACATCAGGAAAATTGCCGTGTTGCCTGTTTTGTGATACGATGTTCAATAAAGGAAGATCATCCCTGTTGGATTTCTTATCCTGCGTTTCTTCAGCTTCCCTATTCTAGTGTATACCCAGCTGTCCTGTATCAACAGTCTTGCTTGATCCTGCAGATCTGGTGTTTCCAGGCTTGTAATGTTGAAAATCCCACTGGAAATTTCCTTGCCTCCATACTGTAAGGCTTTCCTGACTGTGCATATATAACATTTCAGTTTATTAATACTGTTTGTGCAATTTGACCATAAGTGGCTCTGGGCTGAGCCGTTATTGGATTTGCTAGTATAAATAGTGCTCCTTAATTGAGCCTAAATTATTTGTAGCTGTGGAGCATGCTCTCTTCCTCTGCCTTTTGACCATGTTCCCCAATTAACTTTCATTTCTCTGTTTTGTTGCAGAGCAAGGAAGTGGGATTGCAGCTCCAGGAGGACTTGATGAAGGTCTTGAATGAACTCTACACGGTAAATCAAACTGACTTCTTGGCGTCTTTTCAGGCGGAAGGAAGGAGTGTTTGACTTCTCCCAGCCTGCTGTTACAGCAGAGACTAAGCACCAAGACAGATAAATGTCTGCAGCCTTTGCAGTTTGAGACAGCTTGTGTTCACCAGTCGACAGAGCACCATAAATCTCATTTTTTTCGCTCTATCCTTATATTGTTTCAGCTCTGTAAGTGGTGGCTCCACTTCTCAAAGATCTCACCTTAATGCACGTGTTGGTTTTAGAAAGAGCTATTAGAGTTATTTCCAAATACGCTAAAAATCTTCAGTCCATGGTTTTGTGTGGTCTGAGCACACAAAAGGCAGCATACAGCTTAGCAGGGGGACCCACTGTGCTTATTTGTTCCTCGACTCTTTCAGCAAAACAGCTCCCTTTAGAGTAATAGTCTTTCCATCCGTGCTTTTTGCTTCTCAGTATGTCCATTGCGGACACCAAGAAAGAGGCAGTGCTTCAGGAGGGAGAAGGAATGCGTTCATAAAAGTTCATGTGCTGCTTGGGGATTTTTCTGCTCACATAGATGAATGGAAGAGCCTGTTATTTGATTAAATTCTGGCTTTCTGCAGCTGTTAGCGAGCTAGTTCTCTTTTAAAAGCAGAACCTACACACGGTTTTGTGGCTCAAGATGTCTTTTCTTTTGTCCTTCCCTAATGATACATTGGGTCATTACGCTGAGGTGCACGTTCTTTCCTTCGTTCTTTCCAAACATGACCCAAGGATGGTTCTCAAGCCATGGCATATCAACCTTGGGATGAAATTTGGCATTAATATGGGAGGGGTTCCCTGAAATTTCCTGTATCAACATAATGTATACATGGGAATTGTTCCATTAGAGCATCAAAGCCTCCTCTAGAAATGGTCTTTTGTTTGAGGGCACAGTCTGATTGAACTTTTGAATGGGATCCTAAGGAAGAATGTAGGTCTGTCTCTAAACACAGACCTTTAGGAACTGAGTTTTATTTCTAATCCAAGTTCACATGGCACTAAAGTTGATAAGGTGGCTGGTTAGTGGAGTTTACACAGACGTACGTAATCGTTTCTGCATACCAGGCTCTGATGGATCATTGAGCCAAATAACGAGTCCTGATAATTTCTCTATCACTGGAAGATCTTCCAGAATTCAGCCTTTGATAAACAAAGTGATGTAGAGTATTACCTTTTTTAATGTCAATGCTAGAAACGTGAAATCAACACAGGGCAGGCAGAGCTTGTGGTTGCCAACGTGGCACCGTCAGCAGGATAAAATCATTAAAATGGTGATTTCTTTTTCTGCTTCTCTTGCTTTCTGCCAGTTCCACTTTCAGTGACAGAGGAAAAGAAACTACTTTGCATCTATTATTAGAAATGCCTGCTTTATAGTCTAAGCATATGCAGGAGCTGAAAGTGTGTGTGTGTGTGTGTGTGTAAATTATTCAGAAAGTCTCTCTTTAATACTGGCTGCGTTCACATTCTCTTTCATGTTTAAATATGACGTCTCTTTGTATCTGAGAACCTTTGCTGATCGCTGCATGAAGAGAGAGCATGCATCTTCTGTAAAATTCTGTTATGGTTCAAACTAAGGTGAAGTAGGTATAAGTGGGTTTTCACCTAAAATAAATCGAATTGTTTGCAGGTGGGGTCTTTATTAATGCTGGAACGATGCTATTGGCGTGTCTTTATGCAACTGTGCATTTTTTTGGCTCCTATCAAAATTTTATCATAATAATGTTGGCTTTGGAGTCTGTATGTGAATTGAATTGCTTTGTCATTGTGGAGAAAAAAAGCCAGTTTATATATCATGCCCTTTGGGTTTAGTTCTGTTTTCTTAGCACGAAGCTCGACATGAATATCCTGTGAAACAAATAGGGGTTGGCTTTTCATTTTTTGGTGGCTTTGGGGGATATTTTTCTATACTTACTTATAAAAAATGTGCTATAATAAAAGCTGTCCATGTAGTACAGGGTCCAGGTCTCCCTGAGCAAAGGGACCACACTCTTTTATTAGTATTTTTATTAAATAAGGTAAACAGAAGAGCTTTTTCATACCAAATTTGATTTAAAGAAATCAAACCTGAGTTGCTTTTGCAGCCATTGTGTTCAGACTATTGATTTGCATACGGTTCCTCAAGACTTGTGATGTTTAAAGGACTGATTCATCCAGATGAAAGGCTGATAGGCATCCCTTGTGAAACCTTACCTGCTGATGAAAAGCTATCATTTTCCAACGTTGGCATATAATTTTCTTTGAATAGTAAGGAGGCTGGATTTAGTCTGTATCTTTTTTCGGTTTTTATGACTCCTTTATTGGGTTGTACAAGGAGGCACACGCCAAAGTTAAACAAAGAAGCAGCTGCAAAATAATCCACTTTGATTTCAGATTTTAGGTTCGTTTTGAGAGCCACTTTCATTCATGCATCTTCTGTCATGCTTTTTTGAGATGTGAAATTTTTGAAATTTCCCTGAGTATTTTGCTGGTTTAGATATTTCTAACTCCCAACTAGCCACCAGATCTGACTTGCTGGTCACTGTCCATATGCCATTCCTTAGTTAGTATGATATTTTGCAATTAATAACTTACAGTTTTGAGGAGTGCATTGGCCAAATTAAAAAAATTAAAAAAAACCAAACAAACAAAACCAACCCAAAATGTTTTGCAGCATGTGACTTCTTTTTTAGGATTTCTCCCTCCCTCCTAGCCTATGAGCTTTCCAGATACAGGTATAACTGTTCTCCCTGAGGCTTGGTCATGCAGCTAAAGTAAGGCAAAACATCTGTATGCCTAGTTTGTTAGTTAGGTAAACCCATTCCTTCCTCAGCAGATTGAACTGTGGTGCTCTCTGACTCTTGTGGATCATTTTCTGCAGGTTATGAAAACCTACCACATGTACAACGCTGACAGCATTAGTGCTCAGAGCAAACTGAAGGAGGCAGAGAAGCAGGAAGAAAAGCAGATTGGGAAGTCGGTGAAACAAGAGGACAAGCAGACGCCACGCTCCCCTGACTCAACTTCCAATGTCAAGTTTGAAGAAAAACATGTTCGACGAAGCTCTGTCAAAAAAATAGAGAAAATGAAGGAGAAGGTACTTGCATAGCATTGCTGCTTGTGTAGGGTGCTCAAGGAGGGCGCCTGTGCAGTAGTTCAGCACAGGAGTTCCCTCCTCTGTGACATTCAAATGCAAGTCTCAGTTTTTGTACAAGTTTTAAACATTCAGATTTAGGAAAGGCAAAAGCTAGCACCAGTTTCTTGTAGGACAATCAGATGTGCATTTTGTGTTCTCCCAGGTTATACAGGCATGGCACAGAAAGCTAAAACGAGGTGAGGGTATGAAAGTAACAGCTGCCACCTTGGAAGTAATGGTTAATGCATTTTTTTCTTGTACAGAATACAAGATTTTTGTTTAGCATTTCATGCCACCTTAAGATCTGACCGGTGCTACAGGGAGATGTTCAGTCCCGAACCGACTTCATAGGCAGGACCAGTTGCCTTAGCAATAGGTCGGTCAGTTAAGTAGTTCAGCGATAAGATTCAAGCCGATAGAAGACAAAGAGTTATTTTTGGATTGATTGAGGCTCTGAAAGGACCAAGTTTAGGCCTAATGTCTGCTGGAAGAGCTGGAGTGCCTGTGGCAGCACTCAGACTACCTATGGGCTTCTACCAGCCGCTCTGGTAGTGCTGGGGCTGGGCCATAACCTCATAAACCCACCTTGTTCCTTCATTCTTTCCATAATCTTCCCCAACCCGCAGTCTGTTTTCAGAGAAGACTTTCAAGCAAAGCTGTCTGGTATAGTAGTTCTTAAAAACATATAAATAATTAATCTAAATTCTGAGTTTTGATAAAACTGGAATCCAAATGAACAAAAACTGTGTGAGCAGGGTAAGGTTTGTTCCGTGTACTGTGGTGTTACTAAGAATGCTGCTACTCCTGCTGCACCTCTTTTTAAAATATATTCTGTTTTTTTTGTTTATCTTTTAGCGCCAAGCGAAGTACACAGAAAATAGACTGAAGGCTATAAAGGCAAGAAACGAGTATCTGCTAGCTCTGGAAGCCACCAATGCGTCTGTATTCAAGTATTACATTCATGACCTGTCTGATCTCATTGATGTAAGTGCTGCTGCTTGGGTGCCCGCAGTGAATATCACTGCCATTACCCCTCCCACGTGCCTCTCCTTCAACATCTTATATACCTGGTGACCTCTGTACAGCTGTGGAGTGATGCTCTTGGGTGGGCAGCTCAGGGAGTTACAACAGGCGTGATAATCAGTCATTAAGCTGTTAGTTAACTACCCTCCTCCACCTGCAGAGCTGGAGTACCAAAGGCACTGAACACGGGGTGTCTGGGTCACTGAGTGTTGCTTGATCTTACTCTGCTTGCCAAGCACAGCCCGCTGCTGTATTAGAAACACTCAACTGCAAAGCCTGAAGGGGACTTTCTTTGTAGGAGGGGAGAGTAATGAACAGAAGTGTCTCTAGACACAGGCAATGAAGAGCACTCAGATCGCTATTAATTAGTCAGCTATTATAATACCTAACAGTATATCTAATGCATTTATTCAGCTGATCATAAAATCACGTGAAGTGCACTTCTGCTAGGGATTTGTTTAAACCTGTCCTTTGGAGGTCAGGATTGTCAGTGCTAGATGGTTTTGAAAAAATACTGTTATTCCAAAATGTCATGTTTTACAAAGCTGCTGTCCCTAAGAGGCATGTTTCGTTTATATGTGCTGCCTATTCAGGAGACCTTTTTTGGTTAGTATTTGCTCAACTTGAATCGTGCCACCTTGTTTTTTTTAACAAATGATAACTTTGTGTGTATTTTTATATTGAAACGTACAAGATAAGGATTCATTTCACTGGCATCAGCGTAATTCAATTGTCTTAACTTTTTCTTTTAAAATCCTATAAGTTCTCCCCAAATACTGCAAATGTGCTTGGTTCAGTTGTCTGCTGAGAGACTGTTCTTTGGACATTTTCATGAGTCACCTGTAGTAAAGAATCCATTTGGATTTCATAAACCCATAACAATTTTTAAGCACAGACCTGAGATCTTTTAAGTAGTGCATTGACAAGTGCAGGTTGCCCAGCTTTGAAGGAAGTGCTCCTCTCACTAGATACTCTCAGCGTCTCTGGGGCATGGTAGGCAGTGGTGCAAGACAAGAAGCCAAGCTTCTGCCCCACATGGGTTTGTCACTGTTCCTAGAGAGGAGCCATCATCATGGCTCTGGGTGAGTCCATGCCCATCTTAACCCCCTTGTGTTCCTTGAAGCTTTCAATTTAACACTACACTGCAAATTGTCATAATCTTTAAAAGAAAAGTATTAGCTGCTTTGCTTTCAGAAGGCATGGAAAAAATGTGGGGCTTGCATGGGAGCACAGGACATGGAATTCAGTTATCTCATTGTTAAGATGCAGGGAATATAGATTTACTAGTGCCTTTGATCTGAAGGATCAAAAATTAACAATTACAACCAGTGATGGTTGTCTGAAGCATCTGACTTAAATAAAAATGCAATTTTTAAGCCAGGTCCTAATTCTTTTCTTTGATCTAATAATTTGATGATATTGAATTTTGAAATATAATATAAAAGCAGTCTTCAAAGTTACTTAAAAGTAGATTGTGTTAGGCTGAATGGTATTAAACTTGTCATATTTATACAACACATTGTGTTCCCCCTCCAGTGTACATGGAGGGGTAACAACGAGTTAATTCTTCATTGTGAGTTAAGAGCAATAAATTGTTCCTGACATAGCCCAGTAGTTTTGAATTTCCTGACTTTGGGGACTGAGGCAGCTCTTTGATGCTAATGAAATATTACAGTAATGGGGAAGTTTGTATTAAGTCATATTTATGAAAGGGTCACTAGGACAGAATTTAAAAAAAGTAAAACTGCGTGTTTGAGTCCTAAAGCTTACTCTGCTCTTCTAGGAATAGGTGTACTATTGCTGTTTACTCCAGAATCTCATACTTTCCCTTCCAAATGTGAATTGCATTTTAAAACAGAGGGCTCCTTCTCCTTAAATATTCTATTTGGGGCATGTTTGAAAACTGCTAACTGGCAAAGGGTTAATCAGCTGTCATGTTGGGAAGTGAGTTTGAATGAGTTATCATTAAATTCTTATAAAAATTTGATTTCCTTGGAGAATGATTCCATCAAACATTTATATAACCCAGAAGAGGGATGGCAAGACTGATACATTTATAATGGTACACCGGACTTTTAGAAATGTTAGAGTGGGGGAGTGGGCTGAAAAATGTTTTCTGTCGCTGGCTTCAATAACATAAAGCTAAAAAATGTTCCTGTCTTAACGTAGTCCTGCTGCGCAGCGAGGCGGGGTGTAAAATACTAAGTCCCATGTGACTTCCCAGTCCCACCAGTGAACTCCCTGTGTGCAGCAGATCAGCTTTGCTTGGGGACGTGGATGTGCTGGAGGAGGGCGAGCGCGGGGGGGACAGCCCATCGCCCTGGGTGGGTGTGCAGCCGTCTGGCCCGCAGTAGGAGGGGAAAAGGAGCGACTGCTCCTCTTATATCTGAGCTGATCCTAATCCTGCCTGGACTGTTGGCCCAGCTGGGACTGGCTTTGCCCAAATTCCCGCAGAGGCTGGCACTGTGTGCCTGCAGAAGAGCAGTAGCTGTGAGCGGCTGTCGATCCAAGACTGCCTCCACACGTGCACATTCTCAATCAGCATCTTTTGTTTTGGGGTTTTTTGAGGTTTTTTTTGGCTGGTTTTTGTTCTTTCTGATTGAATGTAATGTCCTTTAATTCTCTGCCTCCAGCCTAACCAGCAAGTGCAGCTCTTTTTACAGGGCTCCACACCTGCCACAGCTTGTTGGCACAGGAGCCAGGCAGCCACCAGCACTCGGTGACAGAAATTCTGTGAAAGCAGGGAACGGTCCAGTAGTCGCTCGCTCTTCTCTCTCCCTCCACCCCTCTTCCCTCCTCCCCTTTTATTTTTTCCTTTTGCGTTTGCACACAATGACAGTGATGAGACCCAAATGATGGGTGAAGAGGAGATTTCATGTGAATTTTGCTTACAGAGCAGCACAGCAATCAAGCAGATGGTCTCTTTCTCTTTGGATATTCTCCTAGTGTATGTAATCTTCCTTGTAATTCCAAGAAGGTGGGCTCCTTTCTCGCTCACTTTATTAGATGTCTGAAAAATTCAGGCTGTTTCTGATCAGCTAATGAAAAGCGCCTTTCTCCCTTCTGAAACATTTAAGACTTGGCTGAGCAGCCGTGCTGGAGATGAAGCTGCTTGATTGTCTTCCAGTGACATCATCCTAGTGTCAGTAATAGCCAGGAAATTCTTGACCACAACCACTTTCTGCTTGAAAGTTTTTGCTCTTCTGTTTCACCCCAGCAATGAAGTCATCCCAACCGATCGCCGCTTGCTTTTTGGATGACTCTGTTCCTTGTGCCTGTGATGTACAGGTCGTGTTCTTGTTTCCTGAATTAAGCAGTTTTCTGTGTCTTGGGTGGAATTATAGATGCAGAGTAACTGTTGCAGATGATCCGAATCCTGTGTCTTGTTTCTCCACATAGTACTTTAGTGCCTTGTTTTCCTCTTACTTTGAATAATTTTATTTAATGATTTTGGAGTGTGGGAATCAGTGCCCCTAAAATAAGGTTAGAATTTAAAGAAATACACTGCCATATTATTGAACTTACCCTCTTCTAGGGTACTTTTTTTTAACAGCATGGAATAAAGTCTCCATGAGAACTCCACAAACTGTTATAACAGTTTAAGCTGTACTTGTCTTAATGACTAATTGTAACACGGTGTTGAAATTTGTATTGGAGTGTAGGTTGAGAGTTCTGGTTAGGGCCAACTCTGAGGTTCCCCAGTCAAGATGCCTCTGCAATCAAGGAGAGATGCAGGACCGCTCTGGTACTCAGAAGATGATAAAATGTCCATGATTTGTTATCCATTTATATAACTTCTGGCTTCAGAAACATTCTAATTTCCATTCCAGAATTTCTTCACTTATTCATATAGAATTGTGTGTGTTTTTCCAGCAGTGTTGTGACCTGGGATACCATGCTAGCCTCAACAGAGCTCTCAGGACATTCTTGTCTGCTGAGCTAAACCTGGAGCAGTCAAAGCATGAGGGTCTGGATGCCATTGAAAACGCTGTTGAGAACCTGGATGCCAACAGTGATAAGCAGCGCCTGATGGAGATGTACAACAATGTCTTCTGTCCGCCCATGAAGTTCGAGTTTCAGCCGCACATGGGTGATATGGTCAGTTTATGTTCCTCCTCCGTAAACACTTGTGGCTCCCCCTGTTTACTTCCCTCCTCTTTGATAGATAGACCCGCTGAAAGGCCACCTGTTTGGCTCTATTTTTGGGAGGTGGAGGAGAGCCTTGGAAAAGGGAGCTGATAGAAAGATTAAGCAGACGTTTATGGCATGGATGGCTGAATACGACTGACTCTTAATTTTTGACTATCAAAGCTCCTGAAGATGAAAATGCTTAATTAGGTATAATCCTAAATGTAGATAGGAAACGCTGTTTTGACCTCTCGTTCAACCCACGAGTTAACCCCTGCACCCTGAGACAGTCTCTGAAGTTAGAAATTTGAAGGGGCAACAAGATAAGAAACTTAAATGCTGGTTTTTGAGGCATTGGAGTGTGTAATCTTAGAGCACAAATGGTTTATAGTGGTGCTTTATGCATCTTCATTGTGAGATGAGGCAGTCAGAGGACTTTCATTTTTGGCAATGAAAATCTCTCTCTTTATAGGTTTATCAAGATGTGGTTACTCATCTGGGAACTGTTTAAAGTCGCACAAGCTGAAACCAGTTCACAAATCTAAACGGGAACACATGTGCAATGTAATAATTTAGGTCAATTGGTTGGATTTCTAGATTATCCTCCTGAACACTGAGGAAAAACTGTAAGGATGGTCTCTTGCAGCCAGCCTCTTCTTACAGTCGCTGGTTAAGGCTCCTCTTTTTCTCTTCCCTCTTAAGTGAAGCCCTCAGACTGCGGATGACCTGTCTCGGTGTTGCTGTGCTTTGGCAGTGTCCTGTAAGATCGTGGGAAGAAAAAGAATTACCTGCAGACTGTCATTCAGTTAGCAGCTCACATTCGCTGAATCATTTATCTTGGTTCTTTTCAAGGCTGAATAAATGCAGGCTGATGGTCTTGTTGCAAAGGTCCTGCACGTACCGGCTTGGATATATGGTGGTGTATGTGCATGTGTGTGATAAAACTCCAGTTCCAATTTCTGTCTTGAAAAAACAGCCTTATGCAATGAGGTCAGCGTTCTCCTTTTTGGAAACAAAGCAACAATAAAATAAAAGTAAAAGGAAAAGCTGCCTCACGCTGTGAAACAGGACTTCAAAACACCTGATGAGGTTACATTGCTGAAAGTAGCTGAGTTTTTCTTGTTCTTTTCTGATGTTCATGTTCTCTCTCTTGCTCATTTTTCCATACAGTCAGGAAGGGAACTGCAATGTGGTAGGACACAGACCTTTCCCACTGGTTGAAATCCAGGGTTAGAGTTTTAAAATGAAGCATTTTGGAGGATGTTTGCTTATAATAATTGAATGAAGTAATTGCCATGTTCTTGATTATGTATTTTTTTCCCCCTAGCCCTCTAAAAGCGGTGCTGTTTCTCTTCCAGGAGTCGCAGCTATGTGCCCAACAACCAGTCCAGAGCGAGTTAGTGCAGAGGTGCCAGCAGTTACAGTCTAGACTATCGACGCTTAAGATTGAAAATGAAGAGGTGAGCTAATCAACCAAAAATCAACAACCCTCTTACCACTTCCAGTGGGGAGTGGGGGGGCTAATTAAGGAATAATCTAGTTGCTGTGGTCCTCTTTTATGAAGACTTGTGGTAAAATTCAAGAATAAGGCAGCTGAGGCCAAGTGCATGATCTTGCATGGAAGCTGGGTGCGTGGAAAGGATCCTTTAAAATACCTGCACGTATCTCTCTTCCCATCCTTAAGTCGATAGGGCTGGCTGTGTTGCAAAAGTTGTATTTGGATAGCTAAGAGAAAAAGAGGAATTTAATGTTTTGAAGTGAGGACAGTGAATTTGCATAACTTAAGGTAAGAGCTAATTTTTGTTTGTTTGGTCATCTAAGATGAGAAGACCAGATCAAGGGCATTTGTTTGGGAACAGGTCAAAATACCTAATCTGCACCTCTGTGTTCAAGAGTTTTTAATCCTCCTTGGGCAAAATTTGCAACTCCTTTATGTCCAGTTGATTCTAGCCGTCAGTAAAAAGTCCTTTTTTTAATACCTAACATTTGATGCCCAGTAGATGTAGTTACAGAAGACGGTTGTAAGATCTTTGTTGCAGCACTCTTTGCTTTGAGGTTAAATTTCCTTACATCTCCTCATCCCAGCCTGTGAGATTACAACTGCTTTCCTACTCCTGGCAGGTTCCGTGTGCTGCCAGCCCTTTGTTTATGTGGACTGTGCTGCTAATGAGCAAAACTTGCACCTTAGCTGTGGCACAGTGAAACCAGTAATATCTGTTTATTAGTAAAATGCTCCAGGGTACTTACTACCTCTGTTTTTTACTTGCAACATACTGTCTTCATTTTTTAAGTACTCTCATTCTTGCTGGACAGGTTAAGAAGACCATGGAAGCTACACTCCAGACAATCCAGGATATAGTCACGATAGAGGACTTTGATGTCTCTGACTGCTTTCAGTACAGCAACTCCATGGAGTCTGTGAAATCCACCGTCTCGGAAACGTTCATGAGCAAACCGAGCATCGCCAAGAGGAGGGCCAACCAGCAGGAGACAGAGCAGTTCTACTTCACAGTAAGGAGTTAATTTTCAGTATGAGCACGGATAACATATTTAGAATTACACTCACAAGAGAGTGCAAAATGAGGCTATCATCTTACAGAGACGCTTCTGTAATTGATTTTGGACAAGCAGAGTAAGCATATTGAGTTTTAAAAACGGGTGCTTTGAATTCTTTACAAATATATTGGGATACTTTTGTTGATGCAAACTTAGTCTGTGGATAAATGGTGTAAAATTTGATTTCTGCTGCATCTAAAAAGGAATTGTCTGAGAAAGAGCTTAATAGCTTGTAAATATCAATTTTCAAAAATAATACAAACTAGAAGAATGTCTGGCTCTTTCACTTTTTGTTATTATCATCTTACAATTTCAGCTCACATAAGCTTTTAATTGAGTCAGTGCATTTTTACAAGATGCTAAGAGCTTTTTATATTGAATTTCATACCAGACTGTATGTTTTTTCCTAAATTAGATTTATGTTAAGCTGTTGGATTTGTTTCCATTTTAAAAATATTTTAAAATAGCAGCTGAAAATCATACCTCTTATCCTGGTTACTTTGTCATTCCTTTGGGCATCTTTTGCTGTCCCTAATGCCCTTCACATTGCTCTCCCAAGAATGGTGTTGCTTATTAAAAGTCTGAAGTTTCTGTGCAGATTATACTAGCTGACAGGATGGTTTCTGTCAGGCCTTACAAAAACTGGAAAGCCTTTGTGGAAGGTGGAACTGGCTACTGAGAAAAGTGGGTGGAGAAGGGGATTCAATTAAGAAGGGATTGACCACCCTGCCCAGGGGTATGAAACTAGAAAAATGATTTTTTAAATCGAACTCTAAGCGTTCCCTCTCTAGAGAGGGACTATTGTAAGTTCAAACAGGAGACCGAACCCAGGACTTTATTTGGATGTCGTATTTTTCCGTTTCATCGTGTCAGTATCCCGCTGCAGAGCGGCGAGGTCCCAGCAGGACCGCGGAGCCGGCTCAGTGAGCAGAGGTGCAGCCTGTCCTGCCCTGCAACGTGGGTAAAACAACTATCAGCAGAATGAAGCTGTTCTCTGAGGCCCTCTTTAACCAGCCTAATTGGATGTGTGATTGATCTGCTATTGACCAGGCTTATAAATATCCTTTAGAAGGATATCAAGCTTTGACTCTGTAAGGAGCAGTTTTTCAGTGTATGAGAGGATGCTCAGATGGGTGTTAAGGAGCTGGAGGGCAGAGCTGTGTAGCGATGTGGGCGAGGCATTCTTTGTGTAGGGGAAAAAACAAAGTGTGGTGTGGAATAGAGATTTAAATCCCCTCGTCCCTTACGATGTGCTAAATGCTGGGGGATATGAACGGAAAGCAAAATACTAATTTGAAAGAATAATCTGTATTACTATGTAAGTCAAGTTGGAAATTCCACGTTGTGCATTGCTAGCTAGGCAGAGCTCTGAGGTAAATATAGTGATGCCACCATGGGAATTTAATGGAAGGAGTAGTGACTGTAGTATCTCTGCGCTGGTATAAGCTGTATTTCCACTAGAGGCGTATCATTGCACACTGGTGCCGAGACGGCTCTGTTGTTAGGGCTTTGAAGGGAGATTTGTATTCAGAACAGAAGCTTAAAGTTCCCTGTGTCAGTGAAAAGCGTCGGGGTGATGATTGGCTTAGCACTGGGCTAATGCAGGTGGCTGAAGCAAGGAGCAGCAGCGGCTTCAGGGAGCCAAAATCCAGGGATGTGTCCTGGGTCCTGAGCCAGCAAACGCGAGCGAGCGTGAGGGTGAAATCCTATTGCTGGTGGTAATAGAGCTGGCACCCTGCCCTGCCCGGGAAGTGACAAGGGGAATGGGGGATTTGGTTCTTTTTACTTCTAAAACAGGATAATTTTAGTTCTTACTCGAAATGTCATTTTTTCCTCTAGAAAGATTAAAACCCAGCACGATGCTCATTCTGTGAAGCGCTTTAAAAATTGATGTAAATTTGTTATTCCCAAACCCTTAAGACATGGCTGAGTGTTATGTAAAGTTCCCCTGCTAATCACTCCTGCCGAAATGTCGTGCTGGCTGTGACAATGTGCCGCTGTTCCCACGTTCAGTCGCGAGCGGGGATCTGATTCACCCGCTCCCTCAATCGAGGGCCTTGTTTGAAGTCGTTCTTGGGGGACAGAGGGAGGGAGGAAAACTGCTGAGCTTTCCAGATCGGAGACAGTTAAGGATGTGGGACAGTGACAGAAACTGCTTATCTTTATCGCCTCAAAGGCATAAAATCCCCTTTCCCACAAGGCAGGAAGATTCGATCTAGTTTGCATTTCACTTCATTACGTGTGTGGTTCGCACTGGAAAAATACTGCAATGAGTTTGGGCTTGGAGAGGGTGTCAAAGTTGCATGGTTTTGAGGAGATGGTAGGTGCAAAATGCTCACCGTCTCTGGCTAGCAACAGATCCTCATCTCTTATTTTTTACAATGCAGAAATAACATGTCTTGAGGATGTTTCTACTGCTTTGTGTCTGATTGTACTTACTCTGACTCCAGCTGTGCTCTGCCAGGAATGAAATCCTAAGGAGTTCTCTTTTTCTTGACTGCTTTTATTAAGCCAGAAATCGAATGCTTACAGGGTCTTTGTAATTCATTGAAAAAAGCCTGAAGCCTGATTTTGAAATTACTTATTTTTTCATAAGTGTCCCGGTAACAGGCAGGGTACAGAATGTTAGGCATGAGGAAATAGAAAGAACGCATGAAATACTGCACTGGGTAGGAACGTGGTCTTTTTCTCCTCTAACACCACCCCTGGTACCCGTCGGCGGGCAGGCGATGTGCTTAATGGGACCGCTGCAAACACCTCAAAGCCAGAGCAGCTGCAGGTGCCAGCAGCGTGCCCCTGCCCTGCGCGGGGAGCCCATCTGCAGCCGCCCGTAGGCTGAGCTTAAGTTTTTATATCTGCTTCAAAGAGAAGCTTAAATCTCTTCCAAATCAAGTTGATTTGCTGAGCTTTAAGCTTCTGTTTGAGCTATTTGGGGCTGAGCCTTCCTAGCCCTTCTGTCTCTTCGCCTGATTGTGACTTTGAGATGGGGAGATCAGCACGTCCCAGATCCAGGTTTATCCTCGAACCCCCACTTCAAATTCTCTGGTTATTTTTCTTCTGTCAAAATCTGATGCAAAATTTTAGCTGATTGAGCAAAATACATAGTTGAGGCTTGGCAAACAGATTCTACAGGGAGATTCCAAAAAATATGGTTAATTTTTTTTTTTGCCACAGTGATCACGCGTCCTATTTTCTTCTAAAACAGCAAAAAAAAAAAGTTGAAGTATTAGTTTAGGAGGCAGGAAGTGCTGAGAGTCTCCAAAGGGACTTAATTCTTGTGAAATTTTTCTTCCAGTGTTGTCAACCAAAGGGACATAAAAGACAGATTCCTGGCAGTTAATTAAAGCCCCAGCTCAGCCATTTCTGTCGTGTCAGTACATGCTGCTGCTGGGGAGCCCGTAATGGAAACTTCGTTAGCTCCTGGGCAGTTCCCCCCACCCTCAGTAGTGTCACAGCATATGTATATATTGCTCAGGGTCCAGGCACTCTCTTAGCTGAAGTACCATTTTTTTTACCTTAAGGATTTGCAGTCTAATTTGGCAGAAAGTGGATAGGAAGTAGATAGAATTGGGGAAAGCTGAAGACAAGAGCTGGAACATTTCATTATTAAATGACAATCCTTTCTTTGTGTTCATTTTGCCAGCTGAATTTGTAAAATATATTTCTAAAGAATGGCCTGTGATATTTGAAGAGTTACATGCTATTTATATATTTTTAGGTGTAAACATGTCCTGATTATAACGTGGACAGCTATCGTACAGCCGAGTATTTTACGCGCTGCAGCACGGCGAAGATAAATAATGCCAAAATTAGAGATGAAAGAGCTGGAACAAACCAGCACTTGCAGAGCTGTGAAAAATCAGAAAGAAGTGGGGAAAATGACTGCAGGATTGTATAATATTTCAAATCTGAACTTAAATAATACCTTTATTTGTTTTGTCCCGTGCCCCCCCTGCAACCCTGTGTATCATGCGGCGTGGAGGCAGACACACTATTTGACAAGTAAAGTGGGGTGAGAGAGGTTAAGTGAGAGAATAAGCACAGTAGCAGCCTTTTAGTTTGTTACAACAGATTGCTCATTCAGTTGCCTGTGACGCGCGAGGGAAGCGCATTTCCATTTCACCCCGTCTGGAGAGGAGCTGCATGACAGCTTGTCAGATGTCTTAAAAGATGCCAAACATTCAGCTGATTCCACAGTGAAACAATAGAAATTGCGCCGCAGATACGTGTGGACTGAGCTTCAGATTTGCCTGGATGTGTAAACCAGGAGGACTTAGTTCATCCTTTGCACCATAAATTTCAGTGTAGTTCTGTACTTCGGCATTATGTTCAGAATCCAGTCACCTAAAGATGCAGTTGAAGAAATTAATTGTCCACTCATGATCTTGTTTTTTTCCACCCTCACAGAAAATGAAGGAGTATCTGGAAGGCAGGAACCTGATAACAAAGCTCCAAGCCAAACACGACCTGCTTCAGAAGACCCTGGGAGAAAGTGAGTGTGGGACCCGCTCGTTAGCCAGGCTGTGGCACTTACTGAATTAGTCAGCTGAGTGCAACGGTCGTGGGTTACTGATGCAAAGTGGACATACTCATGTTTTATGAATTTATTTTTCTGATCTGCATGATGGAGAAGCCAAATGACCTACGTGGCTGCTTGATCAATGGTGCACGGAAAATGCTTAATGAATCACTAATGTGCACCGCTTATTTATTAAAATGAAGCACACGCCCACTCATTCGTCCTGTCCTCGCCCTGTACACACACGTTCTGCTTCTCACTTGACAGTCTATATTGGGGTAAACCTTATGATTTGCAGTTTACTGATTAGTTGAGAAGCGTTGCCTTGTTAGGCTGGGCAGAAGTTTATTCGCGTGGTGGTGTAGCTGCTTCTCACCTCTGTGAGTTCAATCCAGACCACGTTGATGTATGTGAGCACAGGCTTTTATTAGGAGAATAACAAATTTTAGAGCGTGTAAAATATGTCGCCTATCCAGAGGGCATGAGGGAAGGGGCAGCAGCCAGAGCTGAATATGCATTTGCTATTAGTGTCTGAACAAAGGAAGATTTCTTTCCCTTTTCATGGTATGGGCAAACCCTGTTGGCCAAACACATTTAAACTATGCATCCAAGTTTCCATAGAAACCTGTCTGCCTCGTGTTTGCAGAGGAGAAGGTTTTAACAGACTAAATGTCAGGTCAAGAAATGGCTCAACTCGTTGCTGGGTTTATATGCAGGAGCAGGGCTCGTGTTTTGATATGTAACTTAACTGGACTCCCCCCAGTTTGTGGTGTGCAAATCTTCTGAATGAAAACTTGAACAGCATGTGGTCTTTGAAGTGCTTTGCTTTCGGTTTAAAAAACACACTATAAAAATAAAATACTTATTGCTACAGTAATTAAGAGTTTCATGTTTATCAGACCCAAACCACTAGAAGGTAAGGAAAGGACGTTGCCATCGTTTTGAGCTTTATTGTTGAAAGTTGCTCCTCTCTTCAGCTGTCCTGTAGGAAGGGTGGGTGAAGCCAAAGATCTGTGTCCGTCGGGTATTTTTCTTCTGTCTCTAAATATCTCCAAATGACACCCGTGCTGCCCCTGTGACTAATCACATTCCTGGATCATAGCTGACCTCTGCATACCGAGACCTATTTCCTCTTAACCTGCCTGCCCCTTGAACCCATCCCAAGCTGTGGTGGGGGGAAAGAAGAGGAAATGAGATGCGATTTCTGTATTGCTGTGTAGATTTGAAGGCTGCTTCTGTTTTCTTGTGGTTGCTTTGCAAACCAGAGCTTTCTTAGTCGCTCTGTGAAGGGACCCAGTGTGTGTCAGGGTGAGCTCCAGCAGCTTCTGAAAAAAATCCCTTCTGTCATCTGTGAGATCAAAAAGGAGCTGGGAAAGGGAGGTACATCTCATCTCCAAAACCACATTAGCAGGTTAATGGTTCAAACTGGGGACTGTGCCTAGACTTATCCATAAAATGTCACTTAATTGGGAAATGGGCAAATAAAATTCCTTTCACAAGCCCCTGGAGCACGGTTAGAAGCTTTACTGAAAAATGTGCATGCAACTGTGTGTCTTCAATCCCTGGGAAATTCATGTTATTGTTATGATTTTTATTCTTCTCTGCCCCATCCGCAGGTGGCATTTACTAGTCCTCTTGCAAATTACCTTAATCTAAAGATGACAAGTTCCAGTAATAAGAATAGCAGCAAGTCTTCCTATCTACAAGTAATTATGTCCCTACCTACTGTACACATTTGTCACCCTAATGTAGGAGCCCCTTGGTGTTGCCACAGCCATGTGATTTATATATATGAATATTCTATGATGGAAATGGGACAGATGGCTGGAAATTCTGCTGCAGAATAACATTTTCATGTAAATTATGCACTGTTTTGGCTTTACGTGGGGAGAGGAAAGTGGCTATCGAGATGTGTTCAGCTAATTGTCAGCCATCAGCAATTAGACGTTTCCCTTGTTCGTTCTTCCATCTCCCCAGGAGCAGGAAGACAACTGTAGGGAAGGTGGGTTTTCAGCCACTGTAGATCAGTATGGTTTCACAGATGATAATCTATACCACCAAAATATCTGGCCTGTACGATTCCCAAAGGCACGTACTAGTTTTCTGTCTCTCTTCCTCCTTGTTGTGCTATTTTAAAACGAATCCTGCATTAGCAGTAGCCATCAGCTTGGCTGCTTCCTTGCAAACTCAGTGCAAGTTAATGGAACGTTTTTATAAGTGTGTTTGTGGAAAATATCATTAAACGTCTGTCGCCCAAAATAGCTCAATGCCAGCACGTTCAGTCTGTGGGCTAACAAATCCGTGGATGTTTTCAGTCTTACTAAATGGCTTTATAAAGAATAATCTCTCGCCCCACCAGTTCCCCTGGGAAGGGGGAGGGAGGGAGGGGTTGACAAGCCCAGTTTTTTTGGCAGCAGAAATCAACAATTAGAATGCACAGGGAGCTAATCTTCAGAAACAATACTTGCCAAAGAAAGCGTCCTCGGGCAGCCCGAGCTGCTGGCAGCGGAGCCGTGCTGGCGGGGCTGGGCTGCGGTGGTCTCCCCAGCAGCGCTCCCAGTCTGGCTCCTCAGGGCTGCCCCTTCCCTCTCTCAGGGTTTTTCTCCTCCACCACCTTCCAAAACTGGCTTTACAAAGCAGCTGGAAGTATTTCCCCGTTGCTTTCTCCTAATGCTGTGTTTCTTTGTCTTCTTAACAGGTCAAAGGACTGACTGCTCCCTTGCCAGGTAGGTGTGGCTCAGGGAATCTTTTTTTTTAAGGAAAATCTGATGCAAATTGGTCACTGCCATTCCAGATCAGTTACCAGCCCAGGATATGTATCTGTTCGAAAAAGATATTAATTTAGCTAATATATAAGCAAATCCCTGCTAGTTAATATGGCTTTAAATACCACCGCTATTACCTACATGGCTGCAAGGTGGTGGTGCAGCTTCTACATATGTTTGGTAACCTCTGGTCAGCTGAGTAAAGAATATTTCTTTTGATGCAGTGCCTGCTTAAACGCCTCTCCTTGCTTGCTGCCGCTGCACTTGTGGCAGTGCACCTGCTGGCAGGGCTGCCTGTTGCAACAGGTTGGGAAACTGAGTTAAAAATAACCAAAGGATTAAAAAAAAAAGATACGTGGAGGTCTTGCACTTTTTCTTGTCCTGGTGCATTTAATCCAGATCAGGAAGGGGATGGGCAGGTATGAGAAACTGCTGAATTTGGCACTTGTCCAGAGGAGTATTCTTCAAACTAAGGGTTTCATAAACACATTCCTATTTCTGTAAGGGAGATGGGCCCATGACTCCGCAGGGTTTATCCACGTGGTTGGTGGATGGGGCTGAGTAACGTAAATGGGAAAACTCTTTATCCTGTTGACACTCTCTGCTCTGCCGTGGAACCGGAGTGCAGCCGTGTAGAGGTCACGGAGAATAAACTTTTCATTTATAATTAGGACCAATCACAAAACCATAACTAAGCTTCTCCTGATGGGATTTTTTTATAAAACATAACAAATCTCCATCGCCAAATTGATGGATTCAAGGGGCTCCGCTGGGCGCCAGGAGCTGGAGTAGGGGCTGTGCATCATCCTGCCTCGTTAACAAAAGGAAGGTGATTGCTGCTGATCTGGAGTCATTACTACTTTTCCCATTCCTTGCAGCAAAGCAAAGCTGACAGGTCCTAATTAGAGCCTGACATCTGTAATAATTAAATATTATTCATCATGAAACAATTTTAAATATCAAAGAACCATTACTGCTAATAGTTTAAAATAGACCATATTGTCTGTGGCAGCCCATGGAATCTGATTTATTTTTTTTTTCATTCAGTGTTTTTGATTTTTATAAAAGGAATTTCCTCTGAATTAACACATTGTACTGTCTTTTTAAAAATCACAGTTCTAATCACCTTATTTATAATTCAGCAGCCATCTGCCCTAGCAGGGAATTGGCTTGAATGATACATTAGGGCCTCTCTACTATTATCTCTCATGCTTCATTTTTACAAGAAACTATAGGAATTTTAAACCTCAGTAATAAATTTTGAGGGGGAAATGCTGGCAGAGGAAGGCTTTTTCCTATTTTTCTACAGTTAATATCTACCAACATCGATAAATGAGGCCATCCTGGTTTATACTGAGAAGGTTTAGCCTGGCTGGTGTGTGCTGGTGTGTGAGGGGATTTGTTTTATTTATTTATTTGAAGTCTTACCAGAAACTGTCATAAAGCCTCCACGATGGCAGCTGTTAACAGCACAGTAGGAACCAGCACGCTCCCACCTGCTTCTCCCCTCTGTAGAGTGGCTCTTCCAGAGAAGTGCTATGTGCAATTTATAACAAACTTCATCTTCAACAAGGGGCCCTATAGAACAGATTTCCATATGGTTGGAATTAAAATGTCAAGGGTAATCTTTTGTCAAAGCAGCGGACTCCCTTGTGTCTGTTTCAGGTTTTTAGTGATTTAAAGTCACTTAAAATCTTTCTGAAGCTCCGTAAATTGAATAAGACTAAGTCATTATGATTGACTTGTATTATCTGGCTCCTTCCCTCCCCCAAAATACACGTGGTTTGGAATGCTGAACGAGCGGAGCGATGATAGTAAAGGATTATCTTGACTTTTCTGTTCTGTTTTTCCCTCCTGCACCAATGGGTGGTTCTGATCTCAGCGGCAGGCGCAGCTCCACGGTGAGGAAGCAGGTAATAAACCTTTCCTTGAGTAACCACCCAGAGGTGGGTGTGTGTATAGGGGAGGACAGATGGAAAACAGGGAAGTGTTTTTATCCTTCTCTCCCTCTCTTACATGGACCTTTTCAGGCTTGTTCAAGTGGAACCGGTGTCTGCTTGTTCGGTACCTGAAATCAATAAAACATGGATCCATGGCCTTGATTCATTTTCTTTGACATAAATTTAAAATCATTTTACTCTGTGTTTTGACAGACCTGGAACCAAAAATGGCAAACAGCCTTGAGCTGTCCGCACAGTCACTGTTTATGGGTTTCATGCAGTTGTTTCTTTGTCCCCTTTCCCTTTATTTTCCCTGGTACCCCACTGCAAAGCTGTTAAAGCAGGAACTGCTCACGCGTTGTGTCGCCTTGTAATAACGACTTACAACAGCGATGCTTTGTTTTCCTGGCTGTGGTGGATAATCTGTTCCATTTTAGTACCTGATGAGCTAAAATATGTTTCTTTGAGATAGGGAAAAACACAAAATACTTCTTGTTGATACTGTAAAGACAAAATTTGGCTTGGAATTTCATTTCATACAGTCTGTCTTGGGGTGTTGCTTTGTAGTTTTTAGGATCCCTGTATATTGGAAATGAAATAAAAGAGCAGGTTGTGTTTTCGGTGTGCAGAGTCGAACCTTTTTCAATTACTGAGCTTAATTGTTCTTTTATTTATGCTTTAAAAATGACCCTTTCCTATGCTGAAAATGAAGTATGTGTGTGTCTGGATTGCCATTTTCACATGTAGTTTTTGAGGCGTCTCAGAAACATATTCTGAGACAGTGTTTTCCATGAGCAGGTACCTGTATGGTGCCCCTTACTTGGTGGGTTGTGACCATAAGGGACTGATGAGCTATTTTAAATGTTTGTGACAAAATAGGAGATTGATGCAATCCTGAAATATTTTGAGATGAGGGGTAATCAGTCCAGAAACTAAACACATCTGGAACTGCATGGAAGCAGAACATGGCAGATGAAAGGATAAATTTGCTTTCCATTCTTTTTTTTCCTGTTCTCCCTGCCCTCCCTCCACTTTCACCATCCCTCTGTGTTCTGACTGCTCTTCTTGTCTACATTTCTCTTTGTGCAGGATTCCTCACAGGCCATTCCCCTGGTTGTGGAGAGCTGCATACGATTCATTAGCAGACACGGTGAGTTTATGGACAAAAGGGATCCTGTGGCAGTTCTATAAAATGCACAGTGATATAGAAGCCTTCTGAAAGATGTTCAGAGCAGCTCAGGACACGGTGCTTGTGCAGCAGAATCCTGGAGACTTCAATATAAAACTATCACTGACTTTTGGGTTATGTTGTTGGTATTGTGTGTGTGATCACTTTTCCAAATGGTTATTGCAAATAACTGACCTTCCAAATGTTGTTCTTCCAACAATATCCCTTTATTTCTTGTAAAATAAGGTTCCCATCCTTAGATACCACTTGTGTACCTTAGATACACTCTTCCTAGAGGAGGAAGAATACTCTAGGAGGTCAAGTAGCGAATCAATTGCTTACTTACTGCCACAATTAGATGATTTATACCTGTTCCGAAGGTTAACTTCACAGCCTTGAATGCTATAAAAGGTTTTATATGTTTATTGTAATTTGTTTTCATTTTTAATCAATATGATCTGTTAGTAGCATGTGAAACAGCTGTTAATTAACATATGTAGAAAGAAGTTGAATTTATCTTCATTAACCAAGACACGCAGCCAGATAGTAGGTCCCGTTTCATTTTCTTTGTTTAATTACCATTTTAGAAACTGTAATCTGGAGCCCCATTGTCATCATCCCTTGGAAGAACCAAGTGCTATAATCCTTCATTAAGGCCATACTTGGACATTTGTTGGAAAAACCGTTGAAACCACATTGCAGAGCGAACCAAGTTGGGGCCATCAGGAGATTTTATTTTTTAGATTCATATTCCTAAGTTAGCTTAGATCCCCAACAGAAAGGTTTTCTAACAGACTCAGCTGATTTTTGCTCTGAATGTCAGATTGTGGCCTTACAGGTACAGTTTGTAATTAGGAGGAGTGTGCTTTTATACAATAAATCCACTTTAGGAAGGAGAAATGATAGAACTGCCTGCCTGATGCTCTTGCATTGCGGGAATGGATTTTGTTGGAGGTAGCCTGACATTTCTAAATGTTTTGCTGTGTAGGTGTGGGATGAATGTCATTTTCATCCCTGCTTCTCTGCGCTTGGGATTGTTTCTTTCCCTGTTCATAGCTGTGTGTCACAGCTACCAGATAGAGCCACGTACTGCAGAGGTTCCATTGCGTTGTGATGAAAAAACAGTCGCAGAAATTGAGAGGAGGAGGCCACAGATGCTCTCAAGAGGGCTTGTTAGTTTATAGCCATTATTATAAATAAAACAAAGACAGAATCACAGAATCAATGAGGTTGGAAGAGCCCTCTGGGATCATCGAGTCCAACCATTGCCCTGACACCACCATGTCAACTAGACCATGGCACTAAGTGCCATGTCCAGTCTTTTCTTAAACCCCTCCAGAGATGGTGACTCCACCGCCTCCCTGGGCAGCCCCTTCCAGTGTCTCATGACCCTTTCTGAGAAGAAATGCTTCCTAATGTCCAACCTGAACCTCCCCTGGCGAAGCTTGAGGCTGTGTCCTCTTGTCCTGTCGCTGGTTGCCTGGGAGAAGAGGCCGACTCCCACTGTGCTACAACCTCCCTTCACGTTGTTGCAGCATGCCCTGTTTCAGAAGGTCTACACTTAAAAGGCTTGAGTGAATGGGAGTTGACTTCCCTACGTGAAGCATATACTTCGTTCGTTAGTTGATTTGTAATGGCTGTTGCTCATCTTACGTGTACCAACAAAATTGTTACGATGGTGGTATCTTGGAGCATCTCAGCCACTTGATAATTGGTTTTAATGGCGTTGCTAATGCTTACTTTTTAGCCAGAATGTCTTAAAGACTATCCTAAAACCCTGGATAGCAGGTCACGCTGGGGTAATTAAACACTTCCGTTTCAATTGGCTGATTTGCTCTGGGCCTTTGCGGTATCACTCTTGCAAAATAAACTGCTTTGCTCTGTAGTTAGCCATATTTTACTTGTGGCTGATATACCGTTAGTTTATGACTTTCTCTGGGTTGTAAAATCCTTTGGGGATCCTTCAGGGCAAAAGATAACATGCCCGGCTGTTATAACCTGGTTATTCTTCAGTTTATGGAGAAGGGTTGATTTTTTTTTCTCCTGGTGCTGAGTTCTGGTTTTACATATTCTGTATGTGCCTGGACACATAAGGGAAAGACGGCTTGTAAACCAGCATACTTGTGCCTGTGTTGCTTGTGTTTCCTTTATCATACATGCTGTAGCTGATGAAGGTGCCAGCTTATCTTATCTTACTGTTATCAACATCTCTTACTGTCTTACAGGTTTGCAGCATGAAGGGATATTCAGAGTGTCTGGGTCACAAGTTGAAGTAAATGACATAAAAAATGCATTTGAGAGAGGTAAGGAGGATCTCGGAAATTGTTACCAAATGTATCAATTTGTTTAAATATTCTGAAGTGGCATGTTTTGAATGCAACTTGCAATATTTTGTTCCTTTGGTTTTTGTGTTTCCTAAGTGAGTCTAGCCCAAACACTCTTCTACTGCTCATTAACCTTGGATACTCAGTTGTTTGGCATTACACTTTATATCTTGTAGAGTGTCTGTATAATAAATATTCTGAACTCAATCTTCTCTCATGTCTGATAGTTTATTGGTTATTTGTAACACTAAAGGATATAGAGAATTTCATTATTGGGTGTAACTGCATTTTCCTACCCTCTCCCCGCAGCTCTTTGCGAATAGGCTGGCTGCTAGAGGATGAAATTCTGTGTTTCCCGTGTTCTTGAGGCACAGCTTGGCTACATTTGTTCTAAATATCAGCAAGTGAGAGAGTAAATTTCAAGACACTGTTCACTTGGCATAGCTTTTAGTAGATTTGATTTTCTATGTGAAGAACTATTCCACAGAAAGGCAAAGAACGGCTGGGAGCCTCCTGACTCATCAGCTCCTAGCTGGGCTGGTCTCCCTGGCAGAGCAGGTTCAGAGGAGCTTGCTCTTCAGGCAGCCCCTGCAGCCCGTCTCCCCAGTCTTGCCTGGGTCACTGCAAACAACAGGGCTCGTGTTGATTCCCTGCATACATCACTCTCAAAGAATATAGTCAGTGTGTTTCTGTGCTTGCTGTTGGAAGAGACGAGCAGTAATGACTTAGGCATAGCAAGTTTATTTTGCTTTTGGGAAGAGAGGAGTTTCATGGGCAACGTGTATGAAATGTGGCATCTAATTTCACCTGTCTTCATCTCCATCTGCCTGAGAATTAAAATCCTCAAGAATAGAGGAAGCAGAAATGTGTTTCATAGGCTGCAGGTAAAGGTTTGATATCAGAACGAAAGAGCTCTTTCTTAAATAAAGGAAATACCAGTCATTTGGGGAAAATAACCAGTTGTTCCAGCACTAACATGCAGAAATAAAAAGGTGGTTTGTTTTTTTTTTTGCTTCATCTCACTTGTCTCTGCGAAGCATGTGATATACAGAACAGACAAAGTTCACAATAATGTCTCTGCAGTTTATTACTTCATCCAGAGCCCTTGGTGGCAGTTAATATCAAGGATAACGCTCCGGTTTGTAGTGGCCCATTTATTATCCTGTGTGTTATTAAGATAATAGGCAAGCTTTGGTAATTTCAGTCACATAATGGATATATATAGCTTCAGTTTGAGGATTGCCCCGTCATTAAACCTAATTATATCCGATGGGGAGTTTTCCCTAGGGAACAACTCCTTAAGTGGGCATCATTTCTTTTGTAATACAGACAAACTGTGGCATATCTGCAGTGACAAATTACCTGTCCCAGAAGCATTTCCCCCCTCCTCACCAATTCAACGTAAGGTGTCTGCATCCTGCTGAGCCAAGTGCATGATGCTCGGGGGCCTCTTGCACGTGTGCTGCATCCACCTGAGCTTCAGTTGTGAGTTTGTGTAAAGACCCTCTCCTGGACTCACGTAACGTTCACCTCCGTGGTGGATCTGTGAAGTTCACACCCTACCAAAATATCTGGAGCACAGAGCCTGGGAGTGTTACTACTGCTCTAGGAGCAACACCACCCTCCGTGGGCACGAGGCAGGCGCTCCGGTGTCAGACTGTAGTCTGCCTGGTGGAAAGCTGTCCCAGGCCTCCTGGGATTGCTGCAGTGGCTTCCCTTCTCGCCTGCGATGCGCAGGAGACATCTCTCTCTACCTCACGCTGGTTGTAGTGCAGTTGGGGTATGTGGGATTAACTTTGTGCTGCATAAATCCTCTTCTCCAGCTGAGGTGCATCCTTCCAGTCTGATACTTTTCTCCAGTATTGTGATTTTTCTTGCCTGTTTTTCTTTGCTTGTCATGAAGGGGAAGATCCATTGGCTGGGGACCAGAATGACCATGACATGGATTCAATAGCAGGAGTTCTGAAGCTCTATTTTCGAGGGCTGGAGCACCCCCTCTTCCCCAAGGACATCTTTCATGATCTGATTGCCTGTGTCAGTAAGTATATGAAGGTCTGCAAAGAAATAGGATTAACTTTTCCAGTCTCATCTTCCACTTTCCTTTCTTCCCCTCCCTCTTTTTCCTGGCTCCAAAATAATCTATTTATGGTTACTTTGGTTGGGTTTGTGTTGCATTGGTCTCCTAGTCTCTATTACCCAGGCATGTACCTGGTTACAGCCATCTTTATTGTGATTGCAATTCTTTTATGAATGAGCAAGGAGACAGAATTGGATAGATTTTAAGGGCTGTGTCATGGATTTTTCTGAGACAGTGCTTCGTGACAGGGTTCTTTTAAAACAGAATAAAACAAAACCCTCCACTTCTGAAAAATAATCTTTAAGATGTCTCGTCAGAAGGTGTCAGAAATGCCCTCGGAAACCCGGGTTTCCAGCAGGGCTTCTTGCCCTGCGTGCTTTCCCTGGCATGGACAGATAACACGCTGTCTGTATGTCTGCTGCCATGCTTCTGCATGCTCTTAGCTGGCAAGGTGACAGTCATATACCTTCTAGCTTCATAACCATGAGGGACCCTCTATTGACTCCTTTTAAAGAACATCAATCATGAGAGCAGTCCCAGTCCAGCTGATGGTTTCTAAAGGTGGTTCTGGTAGGCAGAGGGGTTGTTTGTGGTTTTTTTGTACATGAACAACCTCATTTTGTGGCCTGACTATTGCCACGTCCTTCAGAATCGAAGAATGATTGTATTGTCCAAGTAGTGAAATAGCCTTTGCAGTGGCAGCCTTTGAAGTAAAGCAGAAGATAACTGCTTCTAAAATGGCTCGTGGTTTTCTTCTCCTGATAAATGCATTTACAGAGTTGAATTCACATTATATGAAAAGAAAAATCTGCTTCCAAATAAGTTCTCCCTTCTGAGATGATTTATGCTGCCCACTTATTTCTCAGTAGGCTGCTGCACACAGAGCTTTTTGCCTCACCCTTTAACTATGTTAATTCTCCTTTGAGTGTTATACAATTTCTTTTTTAAACACCCACCTTTCTAGGCTAACTTGAATGAGCTATTGTGCCAGAACTATTGAAACAGATGACATCCAGTGCTCCCACGCTAGGAAGGAACTTGCAGTGAAGTTTCACGTGTTCAGGGACCTTCCTTGTCCAAGGCTTCGCCAGCAGGTTCTGCAGCCGTTGCGTTCCCATGCCGGGCAGCGCTGGAGGATCCGGGAATGGGCAGAGCCTTCCTTCCTCCTGCTGCTGCTCTGCTGGCTGCCCTCCTTGATAGTTTGCCCAGGAGCCATCATAGTCTGCTGGTGGCATTTGGACACGGTGGCAAGTGGTGTGGGTATGGTGATGTGATGACTGTGGTGCTCTTTCTTCCCTCCAGCAATGGATAATCTACAAGAGAGAGCGCTCCACATCCGCAAGGTGCTTCTGAACCTGCCGAAGACCACCCTGATTGTAATGAGATACCTCTTTGCGTTCCTCAATCAGTGAGTATCCTTGAGAGCACCACGGCTCTGCTGCAGTACTAGGTGTAAACGTACACTTTACTGCTCTGCTGCAGTACTTGGTGTAAGAACCAGCCTTAACGTTGCTGTGTGTGATCTGAGCAATGGTTCGAGGTACAAATGCCACAGCCGCTTGCTATTGCATCTGCCTTCCTGGGCTCTTCAGCCTTGCTGAAATTCATCCTGATGATATGAGTGCAATCTCAAAGGAGTTCCAGAAATGAAAGTGAATAATGTGCTGGTAATCCAAGCAAAAAGTGATACGAAAGAGTCAGAAACTGGGTCCCGCACCAGGCAGGAGCAGTATGTACGAAGTAGTGTGAGTGGTGGAGAGTGCTTTGTTAAAACAGTCCACTGCATCTGCCTGGTTCACTGGAGAGCTTGGCAGCAAGGAGACAATAGTTTCCTCCAGTGATGTGGTCTTGATACCTGAGGTAGCATAAAGGAAAAATGTCCTAACCATGAAGTTATATATACATTGTCAAAGCCCTTTGAATACCATTAAGGTGAAAGAGAAATACAACTGTAAGACAATATTTTGGCTTAACAGAGACCTGAGGCTTACTGTCTGCTTTTGTAAAGCTCCAGTTCAGCAGCTACTTTTGAGGAACATCTTACTCCTTACATTAAAATGAGAAAATGTTAGGGTTTGGGATTTTTCTTAAAGATTTGTATTAAAATGGAGCAGGACATTTAAAGAAGAATGTCCTCCCCTTGTAAAGTCAGCACCCAGTACTTTTCACATAGTCTCGAGCTTTCAAACTCCCTTTGGGGTTTCCATTTCATTTCTCTGTAAATGCCATCAGTATCTCATTTTTTGCACAGACCCAGAACACTCCTGTCCCAGCCGATCAGCTTTAAACAGCAGAAAGCCCAAAGCAAACCTTCCCAGCTCAGCCGTGTGTCCTCCAGCAGATGATGATGATGATAATGCTGTTTCCTGCTCTTAACCCTCCTCCCCACTTCTGTCTTTTGCAGTTTATCTCAGTTCAGTGAAGAGAACATGATGGATCCCTACAATTTAGCCATCTGCTTTGGGCCAACGCTGATGTCTGTGCCTGAAGGTCATGATCAAGTCTCTTGCCAAGCTCATGTCAATGAATTGATCAAAACCATCATCATCCAACATGAGAACATCTTCCCAGGACCAAGGGAGCTGGAGGGTCCAGTCTATAGCAGAGGTGGAAACGCTGAGGATTACTGGTATGACAGATACCACTGAGGAGAAAAGGAATGGGTGGATCTGTATTTACGGATTAGCATGCTACAGTCGTGCGGTCTGTGGTGTCTAATTCTGGATTCGAGCATCTGGCCCAGCCTTTCAAAAATCTGTTTTATGGAAGAGAAGACAGCTCTGGTATCTCTGGAGAGTCATCAACTTAAAAGAAATAAGCTGGTAGAAAGTAGCTATTCAGTTGTCAAACCTAGCTCGCTTATCTTGAAGGGCAAGGTTGTGTGGGGATTTTCTTGAACGTTCTGGTATGGTGGCTGCCAAAATCAATCTTTTTTTTTCTTTCTTTCTTTCTTTTTTCTCCTGCTTTGGCATTTTTTTTTTCCTGCTTGTCTTGAGTGCCTTTGCTTCAGACACAGGGGTCACTTGCAGCTGAACCTAGAAAGCTGTGGCAGGGTTTAATTTTCAGGGCAGCGCTGATGGTGGGGGAGGGAAGAGGGAGGAATGCAAAATCACCGTTTCCATCCAGCATAAAGCTCCAGAGGCCCGGCCGCGTGTTCAGTCTGAAAGCCACATCTGGAAACAATTCAGCCAGAGCGGCTCCTGTCATCTGGGGTGGAAGGTTGGGGAGTGGGGGAAGGAACGGAGGTGTTTTCTTTCCTACTGGCCAAGCTGATCTCTCCCTCTGAAAATGAGGAATGTTAAATTGTGTCCTGCTTCTCCCCCCTCTCCTTCCCTCCTCCAGTGTCCCAGGAATGCAAATGATTATTTTCATATACTAAAATAAATACATTTTAAAAATGAGGTCACTTTGGTGACAGAGCTAGCCTTGTTTCCCTGACTTGTTTCAGAGTAGCTGTAACTATCAGCTCCCTCCATGTCCATGCGGTGAGGAGAGGCTCCTCTGTACTCACTGCTGTGTGCACAAGACTTGCCAGAGCCTCTTTTGGAAATTCTGTTAGTTTTACCCTTCGCTCTGATGTTTTTAGCTGATGTTATATGTGGAAGAATTGTAGAGAAAAAAATTTAAGAATCTTTGTGACCTTCAAGAAACACATCGACTTTGACAAGAGGTTTTGTCCCATAGGGTGAAGGGAATAAAAACGTGAAGTGTTCGGTGTGCTCAGTGTGGGTGACACTTCGCATGAGTGTGTAGGAGGCAAAATGTCCTGCAAGGTAACATCAGTTTTCTGAAGGCTTTTCTTCATTGCCCTTCCTAACCACCCTGACCTGAGACCCTGTTAGGCAGAGAAGGGTAGAAGCAAGCAAAGGAGACTGCTTAATAAAGCCAGGAGGAAGCATCTGGTTCCCATTCAAGCCTTCTCATAGCCCTGGTATTCAGGTAGTTGGTAGTTGTTGCCCATAGGTCTCCCTGCCGCAACTCTGAACCCTCGAAGTTCAGCTGATTCATCAGGGCACGGAGCCTGCTGTGTCTGCAGTCGCCTGGTGCCACTTCGCTGGGCTGAGCTGTCCCTGTGCCAGGGCACTCGCAGACGGGGCTTTGGCGTGGAGCTGCCCGGGCTCGGCGCCACGGCTCGCGTGCCCTGCGCTCGTGGCACTCGCTTCCAGGCAGCAGCTGCTGGGGAGCCGTGAGACGGCTCGCCTCGGGCAGGGGAGGGTAGGGCAAGGTTCAGAGTTGATGACAAATTCAGGGCTGTGCTGCTGGCATCTTGGAAATAACTGCCTTTGAGTCGAGCCTAGGGCTGCGCTGCATCTGTCTGTCCATCTGAGACTGCAGGAGGACAGCGTGGGGAGAGGCCAGGAGCCCTGCATACCCCCAAGTGAGACCATGGGGACAGCAGGCAAGAAGACAGCTTATAGCAGATGGGCTTGTACTGTGTTCCTCTGGCAGCGTGTATCGCTTGCACCTTCGGAGCCCTCGGGGTGAAGCCCGGCAGCCTGGTGCTTCCCGGGGCTCGCAGGACAGAGGCTGAGGCTGCAGCAAGGACAGTTTTTTGATGGGAGTGCTGTTGGAGGCATGGCTGGGAGGAGGCGCATGGTCTTTGTGCGGTGTTTGGATCTGTAGCGTTGGCTGTACGCGACATGACTTCACAGTCTGTGTGAAACTTTAGCCCTCAGTGCTGTGCTCCTCTCGGGACCTCCCTTTGGCTTCAAATTCTTCTGTAAACTTTATTAAGTAGCATAAAGGATGGGAAAGGTTGATTCCTGAGGTACTGACTCAGAAGATGGTGGGGGCAGCTTCGTATCATGTGGATTAAGCATAATGAGATGCCAGAACTGCTCAAACATTTTACCACTTCTCCTCTTTCATTTTTTCTCCTCTTTAAGAGAGTACAGGAGGTAGATTACCAAGGGGAGAGCACTTTACATCCATGAGCGCTCACTTTAACCATTGCAAGACCAAAACGAGGGATGAAGAGAATTAAAAATCACCTTTAACGAGTTACAGTGTAAGAGCGCAGCAAACGCATTGTGTCTTTAGCGACAGCGTCTGGTAAGAGGAGGAGCGAGCGCCTTTGTTGCTCTGGCAGGAGCAGGCAGGGCAGGCAGCGCTGCCAGCTGGCAGCAGGTCTGTGGAGCTGCTCGGGAGAGGCAATGGATCCTCTTCCAGTTTCCTTTCTGCTCCCGTCCTGGGGGAGCTGCTCGTGTAGCTTCTTACAAAAACATAACCTTTGGTTGCCACTCGTTGTCTATTGATCCTTTCAAGGCTTTTCTTCACACACAACGTAGATGAGTGCTCTGGGTGGTGTAGGTGCTCGGTAAATAAAGGTTCCAGGCAATTGATCTGGCTGTGGGAGTCGTTCAGTGAGATGAATGGGACAATTTAAGGTTGTGATAAAACGGAAGGAGGGAGATGACAAACTCAGACCTGGAAATATCGTCATGAATTGAGAAATAATTTCCCCCAGGAAGTGGCAGCTATCTCATCAGTCATCTAATGAGCTAATTAGGGCAATGGCGAATCCAGCTGAGGGAATAATTCTGGCATGGCAGAGAGGAGCTAGATCCAACATGCCACTGCTGTCTGACTTCTGAACATCTCCAGAGGTCCGGGTTATAAGATCTGAAGTTGGACTTCCCTGATAGCATACAAGAAGGTCAATGAAGGTGTTCGGTTTGCTTGATCAAATAAGAACTTAGCTTGATTTTTAGACACACCGACTTCAGTATGTGCAAATGCATCTGCAAAGTGTCTGTCACAGTGGAACCTAGATGTGGACTTCTGATACGGGTGTTCCTAGTTAAGTTATCTTTGATTTTTGTAAATGAGGAGGCTCAGTTTCTACCAGTGTAAAGCGTCTTCTCTGTTTCCTTCTGTTGTAGTGAAAGTCCTCATGGAGAGAGAGCCTCAACAGAAGACTCGGCTCAGGACGTTACGGCTGAACACCACACCAGTGATGATGGTATGCAAAGTCTATTAAACTCCTGGGTTAACTGGTGCAACCTGCTGGGGCAGAGGCAGAGAAGGTAGCGCCTTGCAATTTAAGTTCAAAGTTAGATCCAAAGTGGAGTTTAAATCAGAATAGTCACTTGAAACATCACATACAGCATTTGATGCCAAAAAGTAAAAAGGTGTGGGATCAACAGGAATCTTTAGAAGTTACCTGTTTTTAAAAAGTATCTCTTTTTCAGGGGTATCTTATCTTAGCAGCAGGCCTGGGCACACTCCACACTCGCATGACTTTGAGCTCATCTGTTCCCTAGAAGGATCTTAGAGTTGGAAGTCATGGGGGAAGCGTAGAGCCAAAGGCTGGATATGTTCCAGCGTGTGCTCCTGCTCCTCTCTGCGTGTGCCAGGCATCTCCCCTCTCGGTAGCTTTGGCAAGGGAATTGTGAGTGCCCGAAGCCCCAGAGCTTCTGCTTTAAGGAAGCAAGCAAAATAGAATCAAAATCTGTTTGTCTCCCACTGGAAGCCAGGTTTTAGGCTAGAGGGTCCTGGTGGCCTCTAATTTTTTGGGTTGTCTTTTGGCAAACTTTGTTACCCTTCTTGTCTGATCAGTGAAGAAAGAGGTGCAGACACTGAGAATTTAATGATATTTCCGAAGGAAAAGGTGATGCTGTAGTCTTGGAGTGTCTGTTGTTGGTGCTGCTTTTGGCTCTCTTTCCTCCAGCACTTGCCTAACAAACCTCTCTCATGGCACTGCCGTGCTCCTGCTGCCTTCATGGTGTTCCCACACCAATAACAAAGGAAATGATATTGAGCACTGCTAGAAATGCTGGAAAATCAGTTCTCCCTCGGCAAGGTCAAGCGCTGTCACAGCGACTCCTCGCCAGGGTTGTTGGGAGGAAACACAAAGCCTACGGGAATGCACCATGAGTTCGCTGTCTGTCTTGAATAGAGTGTTCTTTCTGGAAAGTGTTAGCTGCTTAAAAATGCATGAAAACGTCCTTTTTGAGTTTGTACCTAAAGAAGGAACAATTTAATTGCTGTAACGAAGGAAAGGCTGACTCTTCCCACATCTGTAAAGTCTGGGGCTAAAGCCTGCAGGCTGAAACACCATGGGTGTACTTGCATTGATTCTGTATGGGGTTTTTAGATTGCTCATGTAGCTGTGAGAGCGCAATGATGGGAAAACGAGCAGTTAGAGATTAGAGAAGGACACTGTTTTACTGCCTCTGGAACTAGATTGCGTGGGGCCCCTGAGCAAGGTAAAATTTGGAGGCGTTTTGGATGGAGTTCTGCAACCTACACAGAATATTCCATAGGAAGCGTTTGGGAGGGAGCGTTTGGCACCGAAGCAGAGGGGGGAGCTGGGCCTCTATCTCTTTGAGGGAGCAGCAAGGTCTGGTTAACTAAGGAGTCTCACGTCCTGATGGAGCTGTGCAGTGTCACACCTCGGGCACGCTTGTCAGAAGCGCAGCGTACAACTCCGTGACTCAGTGGGACGGGTGTTTTGAGGTTTTTCTCACTCTAGTCTTTAGATGTGACCAAGCACTTACTCCTTTAGCTCTCTCGTGAGGCTGGCACTAGTCCTCTCAAAGTAAAGCTGTCGTCCCAGCCGCCTTCACTGAAGGAAGGGATCAGTTTTGGGGTGGGAGGAGAGGTGGTGTTTTGCAGAGCATCTGTGCTGTTGACCATCACTGTACGAGTGAGTGGACACTCCGGTTTGAGACAGGCGTAAGAGGTCAGAAATGCAGGCAGGTCGTATGTTCATTAAATTACATGTATGAGTGGAAAGATTTTAAACTGCTGCTTTCCTGCGCAGGCTGTCAGACCGGCAGGGTAATTGTTTGGCTTAGCCTTATTGCTCTTTATTCGCACAGCTTTCTTCTCTGAGCATAAGTGTAGTAGGAAAAAGCTACTGGAAATTAGAGTCTAAAATCACTTCTCGGGATGAAAGCCAGAGTCCTAAAAAGCAAATTGGAAACATAAGAAACCTGAGTGCCGCACTCATCTGGAACAATAAACACTTCTTAATGAAGCAGACGGAATTTACAAAACCACACTCCCATCCCCTTCGTAAATGCAGGGGGACACCTAAAAACAGCATTATCCTTTTTTTTAGTGTTATGAAGAAGTTGGCTCCAGAGGCAAAACAAGCAAGAGGAAAGAAGGAGCCAAAACCAGATAACCACGTGCTTTGGGGAGGCTGGAGCAAGGCGGCTATCGCAAGCTGCAGACCTGGGCCGGGCTTGTCTCACCCTCACAAATATCCCACTGGTTGCTGGGGGCTGATAATGGGATTCGTGTGAGGCTGACCAGAGGCTTACCTGAACTGCGTGGTGTGACACCATTCTGAGCTGGCTGGTTTAGTAATGGAGAAGTTCATTGTTGGGGAGTCGACCTGGCAGCTCCTGCTGCTGATTGCCCTCAGTGCCTGGTCACTTGGTGCTTTGTGACTGCAGATGCTGATGGGGCTTGGGGGGGGATGCTTGTGCTCTGCTCTCTCAGACCAGCTGATGAGATGGTGGTACTGCAGCATCCACTCGCTCCAATGGAGTTACACTGTATATTTACTCAAGCCCAGCTACTACCTTGCCTGCCTGCGGGCAGCTTTAGAGAACTAATTCTTGAGTGTGTGCTCTTGCAAGGGACAACTGTAAAACCTGTGGCTCCTTTGGCCTTCTAGTCCTTTTTGGCTGGCACTTGCACTGTAGAAGTTTCCTGTTATGCAGAGGAGATCTCAGGGCACCTTTTCTTGTCCTGAAAGAGGAACTGCAAATCTCTTTCCCCAGGAAAAAACTCAATTTCCATGAACCGCTTGGCTGTGTTAAAGCTCCTTTAAAGTAATTAGAGGCTGAAGTCCACTGGGGCCATGTGGCTGAGCTCATCTCCATTCCCCTGATGTCTGCCTAGAACTGGGAGCTGGCTTAATATATATTTAGACTCAACCAATGGCAGGATTTTTCTAAGTCTTAAAAATAATCCAAGTGAATTTCATATTGATTTTTCCGAGTGTCTAAATGCCCATATTGTCCCTCTGCATGATATCAGAGTCCTCCAGGGCCCCGGGCTGGTGGCTGGCTGCAGACACAGCGTGGCTGGCGTTCTTCTGGGAGCTTTTCAAGGAGGAGCAGTCGGGTTTGGAGCACGTTGTGCAGCTCCAAGCGCAGAGCACGGTGCAGCCCAGCTGTACGGGGCCCGGGGGAGCCGCTGGCTCTCCTCATCGCTGCGCAAACCGCAGCCGTGCAGGCACTGAATGTTTTCGTTAGCTTCCGTGACAGTTCGATGAATAGCACGGCCTCCCGCGGTGCCAGAATCCGGTCCCCCGGGTCAGGTGAACCTCACAGGCAGCAGAAATTGCCTTCTGAATAGATGCTTTATTTCTGAAGCGGCTTGGGATCAGAGGATGTTGCCCTCCCTCAATGCTAATAGCAGCTCCTGCTTGCCTGCCCAGGAGGTTTAGTTTAGCTGCCTTTAAGAAAGCGTGCCATAGGCAGATTTTTGTCTGGAACATACCTGATTGCTACCCAGCTTTGAAATGTTTTATGTATTTTAATGAGATACTAATTTTGCCATCGCCACTTCCATCTTTGTGCACTTGAATTGCTGTAAGTGGGTTTGCGACGTGGAAAATGTGAATGTGTCAGGTAAATGCTGAAATTGCAACGTCCTCCTGTTATAGGGGTTTGCCTCTGAATCTTACTGCTTCAACCCTCTGCTGCCTCAGGAAGCAACACTTTGTCCTCTTCCATGCTCTCCTCATAAGCTGTTTTATGGTGGGTTTAAACTGTTGAATACTTACCTGAGCCCAAGCGTTTAGTGAATGGTTGTTTATCCCCTTCTGTCTCCTAGAGTGTGAGCCCATAGAAGCAATAGCGAAGTTTGACTACGTTGGCAGGACTGCACGAGAGCTGTCCTTCAAAAAAGGAGCTTCTCTCTTACTCTACCAGCGGGCCTCCGATGACTGGTGGGAGGGACGCCACAACGGCATCGACGGCCTCATTCCTCATCAGTATATCGTCGTTCAAGACACGTATGTTACACTTTCAGCCCATCCACAAGACGGGCTTGCCTAAAACTCAGGTGTGGAACGGAGCGGTTGTGTCAAGGTGTTGACACCAGGTGGGGAAAGTTCATCCTGATCTCCAGGTTGCTCCCAGAAATCAGGCGCTCTCATTTGAAAGATACGTAATGATTCTTAAGAGAAAGCTGCTAGCACAGTGCTGTTGTCCTGGATGTGTGTTTACATACGCAGTGCTGTATTTGAAATTCAGTGCTGTTGGCCCTGTTCTGGTTGTGATTTCCTTCCCTCCTCCTTCCTAGTGAGGATGGTATCCCGGAAAGATCCAGTCCGAAGTCTGAAATAGAAATAAATTCTGAGCCACCGGAAGAAAAAGTGACTGCTAGAGCTGGTGCCGGCTGCCCGAGTGGGGGTCACGTCGCAGATATTTACCTTGCAAACATCAACAAGTAAGAACAGCCTTGCATTATTTTACTTAAATGTAAAGATCTTGGTGATGAGTCCAGTAAAATATTTCCTTCCCTGAAAAAGATTAACTAACGAGCGCTGCCACCATTATTCTCTGCTCCCCCCCTCTTCTACCTTGCTCACATTTTGCTGTCCTCTCTCTCTTTGTCACCAGTGTGGCCAGTGCTCATTTAAAATCCCACTGGCTTCTCTTCCCTGTCCCTAAGGTGCCATCTGTTCCCATTTTCCCAAATATGTCCTATTTTATAAGCTAAGCACCCAGAGGAAGGGAGGGGAATAGCAGAGTGAGTTCTTGCAGTGGCATGTTCCCATTCCTTGTTATGTTGTGTGATGTGTTATGTCTCGTTTACATTTCACATGTTTTGTTTTATGGGGTGTGGGACAATCTCTTCAGAAAGGAGTGTCACGTTTTGGGCTAAATAACATACCTCAAGTCCCACCATCTGGCATTGCCTGTAACATTCTTCCGTTCCTCCAGCTCTTCTCACCTTAGGTTACTAACCATATGCTTGCAGTGAAACAACACACTTCCCTGTTGCTCTGACTTTACCTCCTCAAGCAGAAATTGTTACTTTAGCCAACACTCAGCATAATAAAAAATACTGGGAAATTAAGCTGGTAACAGACTAAATTTCTAGAGGAGACTTATCCCCCATATCTGTCTGATTATTTCCATAGTATTAAAAAAACCCACATCTCTCTGTTGTGCAGTGAAGGTATTAATATCATAATTACATTTTTATGGGAGTGGAAATTTTTTAACCTTCAGTTAATTTAACAGAGTGTGGTCTATAAAGGCATTAACAGAAATGCATCATTTTTAAAGGTCTGGACCTGCTCATGTCCTACACAGAGCCTGGTCCTTAGTTTATGGGAGTTGGCAGAGCTCCGTGGGTAGCAGTGAAGCTATGTTAATCTGCATCAGCTTGGGATCTGGGCTTTGGTTTATGATATTTATTGTCTGAGCCAATGAAGTGTGCCATTCTGCCAGTTAGGGAGAGATTTGTGTAACACAAAGAGCTGTCGGAGCTTCACCGTCTGATGGCTTTGGGAGCGCGTTGTGTGTAGTGGCTTTTAGAAACCTGGGTAATGTCCACTCCAGTTTTTTTCCCTTTTAGCAGGGAAACTGATATTTAGCAATAGTAGCATAAGACTCATTTTGTTGTTTTTTCTTTAGGAATGAATCTTCTGACCTATGTGTGAACAGACTTGAGCAAAATTAAATCAGATGGTTTCGCAATGACAGTTGTGCCACCCACTGAATTATTATTTGGATGCCAAAATCCTACTGGAGTTAACACTTTCTTGCAGTTATTCATGGGGCTGGTGCTATATATAAATGGATCCTTCCCTGTATAATGGATGCCAAGCTTCAGACCTATGGCATAAAGCATTCTGCTGCATTGGCCTTCATATGATTTGAATGGAATCGTGCTGTCAGACCGCATGGTGCTGGGGTAGAAACTAAATTGTTTGGACCAGCTCATCCATTTGACATCATCTTTTGGTAGATCTGTAGCCCTACATACATAATGCCTCATGGTCCTGCTAAAGCAATGAAAAAGAAACATCTATTACCACCAGCAAATATTGGAAATGATCATTAACCCCAAACTAGGGGGTTCTTTGCTTGCCAGTCTCTGAAAATAACAACTTGATGCCTTGGGCCAGGAGCTTAGTAGACTTATACTGTGTCCTCCAGTCAAAAATTGTAGCTCTGCTCTTCTAATGTAATAAAAACACATCATCAAAACCTGTTGATGGCACAGAGGGTTTTTTTTGTTCAAATATGAATTCTTTTCTTCATGACCAAGTTAATTACGTTCCATCCAAGTTTTCTGGGTTTGCTATGGATGTGCGCAGCTGCCAGAAACTCAGTCTCGTTAGAAGTGTTAAACTGGAATGATTTATAATTTTACTGTTTCACAATGACTCCTAAAATCCTGGGTGTATTTGTGATCTGGGTATCTCTATGTCTCTTCCCATTGTCCTCTGTGTTGTTTTGGGGGGATATCTTCAAATTACAGCCCGTTATGTGTACCTGCTTGTATTGACTTGTTTTGCTTTTGTGACTGAAGGCAAAGAAAGAAACCAGAGTCAGGCAGCATCAGAAGAGCCTTCCGTCAAAGTGACAGCCATGGACTAGGTAGTTCAATGGCAGAACCAGCCTCCCCAGGAGCCATAGCCGGTTCCAGACCCTCATCTCAGCCCATTATGAGCCAAAGTCTTCCCAAAGAGGTGCCAGATAAATGCTCCATCAGTGGCCACGGCAGCCTCAATTCTATCAGCCGACACTCGTCTCTGAAGAACAGGATAGACAGCCCACAGATCCGGAAAACTGTGACAGCAGGGAGGTCCAAGAGCTTCAACAACCATCGGCCCATGGACCCTGAAGTTATTGCACAGGTAAATAGGAGTGCTTGCCTTAAAGATTTGGTTTGGAAACGTAAAGAGTGTTGGATACAATGAGATGTTTTAATGTCTGATTTAATCTCGTATCCCTTCCCTTCTCGCAATGCAATATTAACTGACACCACAGCTTGAGTCTAGTCTTTCAACCTCACTCTGTGTAACTCACTGAGGCGGCTTTCATGAGTGAAGATAAACAGTCAGGTCCTTCCTCCATGAAAACTTGGCCCTGTTCATCTTTCAGAATTTAGTTTCAACAATAAAAACATCCATTTCAGAAAGTTACACAGATTCCAAAGCTGTCAGCAGAAAATTAAACAATCATAACTTCAAGACATGAGAAAAGTAAAGTCTTTAATGTCAATTTAACATTCTCCTGTCAGTTGTGCAAACTTGCCTGTGGTTAGACATCGGAAGCATATGGAGTAGTACAGTCAAAATAAAAGCAGGCTGCTGAGCTGTACAGCGCTCACAGTGGCATCTTTATATGCTTACAGGGTTCGGTGTGTGATCAGAAACCAACTTTGAACATAACACTGCTAGTTTTTCTTAGTTATTTGTTTAGACAAGTGCCTTGAAATGAGGGCAGGCTGCCGATGTGTGTGCAGCTGTGCTGTAACTCTGCACAGAGCTTGGCTTTTGGGAGCGACTCCACACACTGACCAGGCAACAAGGAAACCATCTTCTCCGATTCCTTCTGTGCAGCTTCAAGGGAAAGGTGTTCTTGGTACTTTTCTTAAGCCAGTCTGTGTCAAAACTAACAAAGACTGTTACAGATCTTTGTCTCTGTGCGTATTCTCTGCATCTCTACAGGCAGAGATCTGTCCCATCCCTCTGTGAGCTGTCACAGCACTGACTGTTACCAGAAATGCAAGTGGTACCTTGTGTCCATGGTTTCACAAGTAGAACAGAAAACAATTGAAAGTCAGACTTGGATTTGAACAAGTGACAGCTATGAACGGGGTGAATGATGTAAATGTTACACATCTCCCTCTTCCATGAGGGATCTTCCCTTTCTCCCACTCCAAGCCGTCAGATGTGCCTGCACACACGTGTTGCCTGTACCAACTGTTCTCAGTATGTGATGGGTCTATTAAAGCCAAGGAATGCTTGGGGCTCCGATTACAAACCAGCCCTGGGAGACCTGACTTCTCTGCCTGCTTCAGGACTTTGTAGGTTTCTAAAGAGCTGGGGGAAGACACGTGAAAAGAAACATTTTTATTGACAGAACAGCAACATCAAGTAATAAGTAAGGTCCAAATAAAAAGCTGATGCATACTCTGATGGGAAGCTGTATTTTGCTGTTATGAATATCTTTAGCCCATTTATTCCCGTGGAATTATAATCTATGGTTCTTGTTCTCTTCATATTTCATTGTCCTTCCAAGGCTTTGGTTGACATAAATCAGTTTCTTTGTTTTTTCAATTAAGAGTTGTTCTGTCTCCTCTTCCTGCCAGAACGTTAACTCCATTGTTTTCACTGGAGAAGAGTCTGGGGAGAAACAGAAAAGAGGAGAAAGAGGGGAAAAAAAAAGAAAAGAGGAGGGCAGGCAGGGAAGCTATGTTAAATTAGTGTTTCTCTTTGCCCTGTAGTATCTGTTCAAACACCACCTAATAATCGTCGAGCATTTTACATATTTTCCCTAACTTCGTAAGTAAAATCTGCCCGGCCTCAAGATAGACTCGGGGGTGTCAGATTTCTGTCTCTGGTTTCTTCCACCGTTCCTTGACTGATTTACCTTCCCCACCCCCTGAAAAACCTCTAAGGAAGCTGAAAAGCTGTAGCCAAACTGTGAGTCACAGAAAGGCCGAGCTCTTCTGCTCCCCGGTGAGCTCTGTGCACCAGTGGGCTCTGCAATGCAAACACGTGGGTCCTGCTGAGAACAAAAAAGCCACGTTTTTATCTCAAAGTTCTCATTATATTAATTTTTTAATAACTGTACTATTTTATAAGAGGAAGGAGAAGTGCCAGCTTGAATTTCTATATGTTTCTGATATCTTCTGTGTTTTCTAAAACACTAAAATCTTGAGCCCCATGTAATACCTTTCTGGGAAGGGAAGACAACTCACACAGCAGGAAAACCAACAAGGCAGGAAGAGCACACAAGGATTTCAGCATTTGGTGTGTGGCCCATCAGCCAGTGTCAAAATCATCAGTCCTTTCTTTCAGAATTTACTCTCCTGAACCTCACGTGCCAAATAAAGTACAAGAATGGATCTTAATACTTTGAATCCCCTGCTTTTGTCTTCATTGCTGCATTTTGGGATTGTACTCGCCTTTGAAGTCCAAGCAGCATCAGGACCAGTAAAGGACCAGATTAGCATCAAGAAAGTGCTAGCAATTATTTTGCTCCCTGTTGATGGAAAATATTACTGCTTACTGGCTTCAGTACGTAACGCTGTGGCGTTGGCGTGGGTTTCACTTTGACACCTAAAGGTCCTTGACCCGCCAGTTGATTTGAGCGTTGGTGTTTACAGGCTGAAAACAAATACGTCGCTCTCAAAGACTGACTTTTATCTCTGTATTTCTGTGTCTGGGTTCTGTTATTCACTCAGCTTCTCTTTTGTGTTTGCAGGATATTGAAGCTACTATGAACTCTGCTCTGAACGAGCTGCGGGAGCTGGAAAGGCAAAGCAGCGTAAAGCACACGCCAGATGTTGTCCTCGACACCCTGGAGCCTTTGAAAACGTCTCCGGTGGTGGCCCCCACCTCGGAACCTTCCAGCCCTCTGCACACCCAGATCCTCAAGGACGCTGAACCAGCTTTCCAGCGCAGCGCCAGCACAGCCGGCGACATACCCTGCACCTTCAGGCCAGTGAAGTCGGTCAAAATGGCCACCCAGGTGAAACCTCCAGCGACTCGGCCGAAGCCGACAGTTTTCCCCAAAACAAACGCCACGAGCCCCGGCGTTGCCTCCTCTGCATCTCAGCAGCCTACTGACAAGTCCTGTACTGTCTGATAAACTTGGTGCTGCTCTGTGGATGTAACTGTGTTGTTTCAGATGAAGAGACTCTGTTAAAGACACTAAAATTCCTATTTAACTAATTTTTTTGAACTTCTGCTGAAGGTTCGTTGTGAACTGCTGCTTACTGCTGGGAGCACTTCCTGGGAGTAAACTAAGTGGTAACAACCTCGTCCCATGTACCCGCATCAGCGACGTTCGTAAGGCAAAACAGTTCATGCCCCGCTTGGGAAATCCGGTATCGGGTCACTGTGAAGCTGAGGAGGAAAACACACAAAAAGCGCTGAGTTGGATCTTGGTTTCTAGTTGATGCCTTGTTCCAGTGTTTGGCCACTGAAAGAAATATTTAGTGGCATCATGTTTTGAGTACTGGTGTAGTGACTTATATATTCTGTGTTTCATTTATCACAGGGAAACAATAGGATAGGTTTTAGTCTATTGCATGTTTTGGTGCCACTGGTTACGTGGAGCTTGGACATGCCTGTTTCTTGTGTATTATTATTATTATTACGTTGCCCGCTGGTGCCGCGGTGGTTAAGGGTCTGTCTCGACTTCCATCACGTCCTCTGGTTTTGTTTGTTGGCTCCTCCGTTCCTCCCCCCAGGGCCAAAGCTCTTGGCCATCCAGCCTCATCCTTTAGTCGACACTTGTCACGAACAATAGTTTACTCTGGAACGCTCTTAGGTTTTGTGGAGTTACACGTAATATGTGTCTGTGCAACTACAAACAAACATGTTCCTGAGGTTTAGGAGCATAAGAAAGAGCCCAGTTGTTGCTTATGGACAATCTAGCTGTTTTCCCCCTTTGCTCTCCCATATTTAAGAACAGCTTTATTGTTTTTCAGTGTAATTTTCAGCCCGTGGGCTGTGATGTGGTGTGTGGTCTCAGGAGACTGAATGTAAAGACAAGTTGACTTTTGGAAACTAAGCGTACTCTGATGGGAGTTCATTTACTAACGCACACATTCTTGTTTTGATCATACATCAGGATGGATCCTTACCAAAATCCCCGTTACAAGCACTGTAAAAGCTTCAATCAGAAGTTCTCAAGCTTTGTGTCTTCTCCCTCTTTCTGCAAACACTTCGGCCGGTGGCTGTGGCCGCTGTGAACTGCTTTAGGGCTCTCCGCTCTCATAGAGCGGGGTAGGAACCGCTGCTGGGGACGGTGATGTGACAGCATGCAGCTTCTGGAGTGGCTTCCCTGCGTGTTCGTTGGTAGACTGGCATGGCTCCGTAGGACTCCGCACACGTGAATGAATTCTTAGTCTTTGTATTTATATGGTAGGCAGCAAATGCTTCAGCCGCTAGCAGGCTGCATGAACTTTTTTGTACTCTACTGGGAATTCTCCACAACACTAACATTTATTTAATTTAAAAAAAAAAAAAGGCATGTGCCGCTTACAGCGGTAAAGAAGATCTCGCAGTCCTGCAAGAGAGGAGACTCTGGCTGACCCTCAGTTCACCTTGCTCCCAAACTTTTCTGGGTTTTAAAAAAAAAAGCTGCACGTGTTATGTTTTCATCAAATAAATTCAGGCAAGGACAAAATGAGAGAAGTAATTTTCCTCTCCCATTTAGCTGAGCCTCTTTTAAATTTGTGGGTTTCTCACGCGTAGGTTCCTTGTGACTGCGGTGTCGTTTTAATTGGCACTTAGTAATTAAAAAAGAAGAAACAAAACTTACATTTCTAAGAACAGTTTCTTCAATGTACTTCATTTAGGATGTTACTCAGAGAAACGAACAGGGGTTTACTGTGTCCCTGTCCATCCCCACGCACACGCCCCATCTCTACAGGTGTAATATGTCCGTGTTAGTGACGGTTTTTGAAAAGACCAACTTTCTCTGTGCCCTAAATTAGGAACATGTGAAAGTCGGGGAACACAGGAAGGATTTCCATGAGAACGCTCTTTATCATCCCTTTCTCCTGGGCCGACCCATAGCAGCGGTTCCCCGTGGGAAGCCCCACGGTACGTGTGTGACTGTCACCGGACCTCACCCTGTGCCTCTCGCAGGGGAGGATCCCCAACAGTGCGACCAGCGACCTTTGCTCTCAGGTTCTGATGGACTTCTACCACCAAGGAATCACTTGTTCTTTCGGGGGAAAAAGAGAATTAAACTTGTAATTTTTTTGCTCAGGCAGAACTTTCTGGCATTTACTTTTACGTAGGGAGTTTTTGGTTTTGTTTTCTTTTTACTCATGAACGACCGAAGTTAATCTGTGTCAAGAGCAGGATCTCTGTAAATTTACTTCAGCTCATTTGTAATGCCTTATTTTCTTTATATTTTTATGCCTAGCATTCGTGTTTCTAAGTAAGTGTCCAGCCACACACAGCACATTTGGAGGAGATGCTCTTTTCTGTCTTCGAGGTCTGATGTATGAGTGGAAATTGAGATTAAAAAAAAAAAGACTTCAGGTTACTGTAACAGCAACTGTCTGTGTATGAATTACTGTGCTTCTCTCTAGCATCCACAGCTCTGGGACAATCCTACCGTCGAGGGGACTATGCTTAGCAGGGTAACCTGTATATTGAGCAACTCAACTGGAATTCTGGTGTGCACTGTGATTGACACTTACACTTAGAGCAAGCAATACGGCAGGCTGAAGATCGTCCTTCCTCTTCCACGTGCTCTGGGTCTGGCCAGCCAGCAGAAAACTCACACACGCACACACACATGGGAAAATTAAAAAAAAAACCAAACAAACCAAGAAAAAAGGAAACTTCTAGCTTGTCTGCTTCACTCTGTGAACGTACAACGCTGAGAGAACATTTGCCACAAGTGTTTTACGACCAGTCGTTGCAGGAGAGGTGGGAAGGAGAAACTGGAAACGTCGGCACCACTCCGTGCAAAACCAGTGGGCGTCTGGGAGGAGAGACCAAGGTAGAGTGGACAAGTACAAGACAGTGGTTTGCTTGGGGAGGTATCAACGTTACTTCATATCTTCATATTCAGAAGAAATACTAGCTCTTCCATGGAAATTCTCTTTCATGACTTTTATGTAATGTTTGTGTCAAATATAAAGACAAGAAGTGTTTGATAACTGGAATAACGTATGTCTGTTTGATAGTGCTTTGTATGAACAAAGGGTTCTTGTTCATCAGATGTTGGATTGAAATAATCCAAAGCAAAACTTTTAAAATAAAATACCATTTTAGGTGATCAATCTTAATAGTTTCTGAAGCTCTAACCTTTTATGTTTTATTTCCCTAGCTGGGAATTGAGCAGTGTGCTTTAACGATGGCTAAATTTCTGCCTCTCTAAGGCAATCCAAAGGCTCACAGTTTATAACTTGTAAATTGGGTCTTCGCGTCAAAGCCGTGGGACATGATCAATCTCTCACTTTATCTATACTGGATATTTTGTTGCAATGAAAGTGATTAAATAATTAGAGTGCACTGTGACAGCAGAAAAAACTTGTTGTATATGTATGTATTTTGATACCTGTTCAGAAAGAGTCTTTGGGTTTCCTGTGATGAATACCTCATATGTTGGGTTTGGGGAGTTTCTGTTGATTTTTCTTTTTTTTTTTTTAAATTTTTTTTTTTTTGAAGGCAAGATTGTTCTTGCACAAAAGTAGGTTAAGATAACCGAGTTCTCATAAATTTATTTACTGAATCAAAACACTTCAGAGTTTGGCAAGAAATTCCATCTGTTGTAGTTCCCCACCTTGCACTTGGTACAGGGTGAGCAGTCGCTTCGCTGTTGGCGTGCCTGGAAGAGCTCTAGCAATATTCAGACAAAAGAGGTCATTGCAGATGGAGTTTGCTGCCTTATTTCTCTTCTTCTGTGTGTCAAAACCTCAAATTCAGTTGAACATTGTATGTGTTTGGGGATTTGTTAAGCATTTGAGAGATGTTCTTCAATAGAAATAAATGTCTCTAGTTAGCACTTCAGGTCCTTGGCATACCTGGTAGACGGATGTTCTGTCGCCTGGTGAAATACGTCTGGATTTGTATTTCACCAGGCATGAAAATACAAATTTCCTTAAAGGAGGTTGTGCTCTCAGCGGGGTGTAGTTTGCTAGTAAGGCAGCGGCAACGATGGAGAAATACCCATCGAGGCAGTTTGATGGACTCGGTAAGACGTTGAGCTGTCTGGCCCCTCTGAGTTCAGGTGTGTGGTGTTGGTTTAGTGGGCCGGGTCGGGGGTACCCACGCTTGGCAGGGTCAAGCCCTGACTGCAAAGTGTAAATACATTTACTCACTGGCCTATGAACCACAAGCTAGGAAAACTGCTTCTAAAAAAAAAACAAAACCACCAAACTGAAAGGAAAGCAGGAGCGTTTGGGCGTTCCCGTCACTAATGAGCCTGTCCAGAACAGAAAATGAGTTTAACAAGCTGAGGATTTATTTATTTTGAGATTTTAAATTTTCACAAAAGTAATGAGCCTTTTTGTGGGCTTACCGGGCCTTGGCTAACACCCCACAACTGCAGTTATAGACATAAAGCTGTTTCTTTAGCAGGCTGGTAGCACTAGAGGCCTTTGTGGAAGGGAGCGATGTTCTCCCGGGGCTGAACGTCCTTCCCTGCGGGATGCTGCCAGCCCCCGGGGGTGGGAAAGCCGAGCACCTCCTGGTGCCCTGCACTGAACTTTGGGGTTTGAGCTCACATATCACTTCCCAAGATAATCCTCTCTCCGGACCAGCTTTCTGCTTGTCTCTGTGTGTGTGTGACAACCTGGTACTTGAAAAAATAAAAAATACTTGACCCGCTGCCTTGTGCCCACCCGGGCTCCAGAGGGGCCGGATGGTCCAGCGGCTGCCGGGGTGGGTTTAATCCCTCTGCCTCCGCTGACCGCCCCGCCAGAAGGCAGGGGAATTATTTTCCAGGCGTGGTTCTAGGAGTTTTATTTTGGTGGATCTAGAGATGTCAAAACAGCAATTCAAGACCTGGAAAATACAAGGTTTGGGGTTGGTTTTTTTTTCCTGTTTATATTTTGTGCTTCCTATAACGTAGTTTGAGACAAGAGCGCGTTGTTTTTCAGTGATGGGCCAAAAAGAGGTGAAGGCAGAGAAGGGGGGGCAGCTCCCAACTGTACTAATACTTGATCTACCAAGCTTCATACAGGGTAAATACTGAGCAGTTTGCAACAGAAATAATAGACGGACCCTTCCCTTTAAAGGCACTGCAGTGACCTTACTGCTGAAGCGGACTTCACCAGCCTTTCTCTCCAGGCAGAGCCCTGTGATCTGAATAACCAGAGTCCAGGGGTTGGACTCGTGAGTGTGCCAAACTGCTGGAGCAATACTTGTGAGCAGCAGGTTCTTCAAAAGACCAGCTCGATGTAGCCAAAATAGGGCAATTATTGAAAACCATCTCTGACGCGGCTTAAAGGATCGCGGTGATGTCGCGGTTCTGCTGTTACGTAGGAAAGTTTGGTCGCAAAGTCTTTGTTTTCTCTGTTGGTCTGAAACCTCAGTCCTGCAATAGCGGTGCGTTGGGTTTGGGTTTTTTTATTAACAGCAGTTGTTTGATGGTGGGATGGAATGTTCTTGCTAAAACAGTTTCCATTGTTTCATGTCTTCTACACCAATATATATATGGTGTATATACTAAACTGTGTAAAATTGTACTTTGTATATATAACTCTGTACAATATGGAGGTACATCCTTTTTTTTTTTTTCCCCTTTTGGTACAGTATTGTACAGTATTAGGAGTCTGTGTTGGAAATGTTCAATCCATACTGGGGCAACAAAATGTATCCATTGTCATTAGCAATAGTTTTGGAGAAATAAATGTTTTGGGTATGGTGGAAATACCGACCTGTGGGCAGCAGTACGTGATGTGCGGAGCGAGCGCGTGTGTCCTCGGCGGCGGCACCAGCGTTGGGGATTTTGGGGGAATCCTTGGGAGTTGCCTTTGTATTGGCACCGGTAAGTAGGTGGGGAGGAATCTGCAAGATGCAGAAATACAGAACATCCTTCAGAGGCACTGGGGGTCCTGGTGGCAGCGGGGAAGGAGCGTTGGCCGTAGCGCGGCGATACGGGGGGATCTGAAGAGTAAGTGACGTGGTGGTGGAGCTTGGGGTCGGTGGGAGCCCCGCAATTCCCCTCCCAGGGCTTGCACACACCTACCAGCGATAACAGGATTTGGTAGAGCATAAACTTCCCTTGCAATGACCTGATTTAAAAATGTTTCTGTCCCGAGCTCCCCAAGGACATGATGCCTGCTGCAGGCAGCTCGCTGCTTGGCCCTTATTTTTTAGGCTTTGCTGCCACCAGCTGGAACAATTATTATTTTATCACTAACTCTGTCCCCAGGCCGTGGTTTTGCCTGTGCGAGCCGGGCGCTCGCATCCCACGCGGGTTTATCCCACGTGGGCACGTCACGGCCCTGGGTCTCGCTGCGTGTTTGGTGCTCGGTGGGATCTTCCCCAATTCTGACCACGGATGCGAATGGTCTGAGCAGGTCAGGTGGGGTTTGGGTGTCACCCTGAGACGGGGAGGGCAAAACCGGCTGTTGGGGCAACCAGGGAAAGGAAATAACCGATCAAATGTAAAAGGAGAGCAACAGGAGGGCTAGGGGGGTCTGAAAGGAGCTGGGCTCTGTTACAGGACAAAACCCGGCGTGTGAGTGCCTGGGGTTGGACTGGGAGCTCCCACCGAGGCTGGACCTGACGGTGCAACCAGCCTGGAGAGCTGCTGGGGTAACTGGGATGACCCGGAGTCCCTGGGCTCCGAGGGCTGGCACCATCCTGGCATCAGGGTGTGTTGGTTTCCCTCTCGGGCTTTTTTAAATGTTATAAAATATTTGAATTATTTCCTTCTTGTCTGTGTTTGCCCAACTCTGCTCACCCGCCGGTGAAAGCTGAAGCAACGAGTACAGGGCTGAAGTCTCAGAAAACGCCCCAGTCGGGGTTTTCTGCCTTTAAAAATCTTTGTTTCAGTTTCTTTTCGCAGTAGGGAGCTGAGCCGCAGGACGGGCCCCTTTCCTCTCCCACTGCCCCTGGATGGGCTCCTTGTGCTCCGGTGCAGGAGCTGAATTTGTGGAGCTGCTCCGCACCCACTGCTCGAGGAGGAACTCGCTGGAATTCCCCTCCGGAGGTTTTACTTGCCTCAGTTTAACACTTCCTTGTGTTCACTGCTCTTATCAGCACTTGCAGGGGTGGCCTGAGATGAGAAATGAGCTGCGTTGTTTTTCTGCGTGGGGAAAGGCTTCTCAAGCATCTCCAGCTCACATCGATGGTGTGATTGTCCGGTGAGTGAGGGACACGGCACAGCCACCCCACCAGCACAGCCCCACACTGCACCGGCAGCCGGGCCCCCAGCGCGGAGCTTGGCTGTGTGGGGAGATCGATGGCCCCGTGTGGAGGGGGACAAGCACGGGCTGAAGGACACAGTTACCCCACGCATAGAAAATAGGGCTGGGAATGACTTCAAGAAGTCACCCCGTCCCTTTCTCTTCCTGTTAGCTGAGCTGCAGCAAAACGACTTTAATCAAAACGAGGTGAAGTTTCGCTTGGTTAGACCCGCGTCACTCCGCTTCCGCAGCCTGCGTGAACTCTGCTGCCCGGCGCCAGCCAGAGACGCCCCTTCGATAAGCCCAGGGCAAGGGCCAGCCTTTCCAGCGGGTTTCTCAAGCAGACTCGCACGTGGCTGGGAAATGGAGCTCAGCAGTAATTAGCAAATTAGTTAGGCAGAGGGCTGGTGTGCAGCCTGGTGGAGTGTCATATCGGGTTTTGGATGCGCCGCACGCTGATGTACTCGCGTACCTTTGCAGCTTCATTTTGTGGGGACAGGGCCTTCAGACACGCGTCCACACCAGCCTGAAATAATTCCTGCCAGTGAGACCCTGGCTGCTGGGGCGGAGGCCGGGCACGGCGAGGCGTGGGTGCTGCGGGGCCAGGAAGGGAGCAGGAAGCGTGAGCAGCCCCGGTCTGCCCTGGGCAGGCAGCGGGGTTGTGCCCTGAGCACCCTGCATCCCGCTCTGCCCTGCATCCCACCCTGCATCCCACATCCCACACCCTGCATCCCACACCCTGCATCCCCTGCCGTGAGCATCGTGGGGTGCTGCCCACGGACAGCGTGGGACAGACAGCACCCGCGTTCCCGTGGGGAACAGCGATGCTCAGCCCCGACACAGCCACCTTCGCTTTGTCTCGCTGAGATGAGAAGTCCTTGATCTACCTGATCGACCTGAATCTCCGTGTGAGTCCCGGTGAGAGCGATGCTGGCGCTGCAGCTTGGGAGCAGCCGGGGAATGCCCCGACATCTCCCCTCTGCCCTTTGCTCGTCTCTGAAACCCTCTGGAAGCGTTTGCAAGCGCTGGGGCCGGGCCGGATCCATTGCTTCACCCCTGTGGGGGATGGGTTTGTGGTCAGGGGAAGGATCAGGGCTGTTTGCTCTGTTTGCACCTGCTTCCTCCCTCCTTTTCTGTGCTTTATGAGCAGTTTTACCTGCTCAAGGGCTGTCCCCGGGGACGGGGAGCTGCCGTCCTGCAGGAGCCATCCCTGAGCTGGCTGCGGGAAGCCTCTGGGACCTGTAACTCCTGCACAGCGGCTCTTGGATCAAACGGCTTGAGCTAAACCACCCCGGCCCTGGCACGGCTCGTGAGCAGCCCATAAAGCAGGACAGCGGCAGCAGCTCATCGCAGACACATCCCGACGTGCGATGCTGTGTCCCGTGCCAGGGGCAGCCGGGGCCGAGCCCTGACCCCACACACCCAGCATGGCTCACGGGGGCTGAACGCAGACCCTGGCTGCAGGTCCTGCTCCGACTCTGCTGCGTGGTGACGGTGCTCAGCACCATTTGCTGTTACCAGAGCCCAGCCCATCCCCGCCTGGGGACCGCTGCAACTCTGGGAATTTTTTTTCTCGAGCAGGAAGCTGAAGCATTTCCTCCTCCGAAGCGTGCAGAGCGGGTTTTGCAATCCCATAGGTTTCTGTTCTCGGGCGGGGAGGTGCCTCTCACCACCTTGCAGCTCGCCGTTTGTTTGCTCGTATTTTTTTGCCTCTGTCAGTGTTTCTCTGCCAGCCCGGCCAGGTCCCAGCCGCAGGGTGGTTTTTTGGCACCGCTACCAAGCTCCGTCCATGCGCAGCCCTTCGTGGGGTGCTGCCCGCTCGGCGCCGGCGAGGTCGGAGGCTGGCGGCTGCCTGCCAGGGGTACGTCCTGCGGCCGGCTGCTTCCCCCTGCGCTGCCAGGCGAGGACGGGTGACCACCGGGGGCTGGCGCTGGGGTGACCCGTGTGCTTCCCCCTCCCTACAGCGGCACCGCCGGAGATGCAGAGCACCCCGAACTACCTCTGGAGCACCGAGGACCTCCTGGGCCAGGGCGCCACGGCCTGCGTCTACAAAGCTCGCAACAAGGTGAGCGGGGGCAGCCCACGCTGTCCCCGTGCCCCCCAGCCCTCCTGCCCCACGGCGCGGGGGTGCCCCTGCTCCCCCCTGCTCGCCCTCCTGGCAGCGCTGAGGGCTGCTCCGGGGTTTATTTTCATTTTTCATTTGGCTCCGTCCCCCCGGCACCCGCATAGGGCTGCAGGTCGAGGGCAGCGGGTCAAGGTCTGTGGGTCGAGGGCAGCAGGTCAAGGGCAGCGGGTCAAGGTCTGTGGGTCGAGGGCAGCTTTTGGGGCGCTCGCAGCCGGACCCTGCTCGCCGGCTGCCGGCATTCCCGTACATCACGGGAGGGAAGAAGCTGTTTTCAGGGGAATGCCCAGAGGTTTTGAAAACCCCGTCCTTGGAGATTTGCATATTTCATGCAAACACTTGCCAGGGTTGGAACAGAGACTCTCCGCCTGCCGGCCTTTGAAGTTTACGCAGGGCAGGAGAGGCGGCTTCGGGGATGGTTTGAAACCCGCCCCGTCCCGCAGAGAGCCGGCGGGGAGCTGCCGGCCTCAGCTCCGGCTATAAACTTTTTATGAAGCTGAATAAACACGCTGCCATGGAGCACGTGAGCTTCAGGGACAGGAAGCGAAGGGAGGCGAATAACAGCGCTTTGCTTTTGCAGTGGGGAAAGCGAAGGCTGTGGGGTGCCTGCTCGGAAAACACGTCATGGTGTCAGCGCAGTTTGCATCCCGAGAGGGATGTGGGAGCAGTAATGGGGCTGCTTGGGCCGTGGATGGTGTCACCTCCCATTTCCTTTTTCTCTTTGTCCTCTTTTCCCAGAAATCAGGGGAGCTGGTTGCTGTGAAGGTCTTTAATAACGCCAGCTACCTCCGGCCCCAGGAGGTCCAGATGAGAGAGTTCGAGATGCTGAGGAAGCTGAACCATAAAAACATTGTCAAATTATTTGCTGTGGAGGAGACGGTAAGCAGGACCTCAGCTTGGAAACCCACCGTGCTGACCGGGCCAGTAACGTGGGGGAGCTGGTCTGAGCCATGGGAGGGGTGCGGAGGTCCTGGGCTGCCCTCTCCTCCCGTGTCCCTCCAGCTCCACACCAAGCCTCAGCCCAGCCCTTCAGCACTGGTGGCACTGGGTCACTGGGCTGGAGCACGGATGTGACCTGCTCTTGTCCCCTGGCCAGGCGTGTGTCACAGCAGGGACATTCTCCAACACTGGTTTGTCCGAGCAGGACGAACCCAGGGACCCACAAACCAAGGGAGGGGACCTGGTCCTGCTGGGGGGGGACAGGCCACCGGCTGGGACCTGGGGCCGGGCCGCGATGCTGAGCACGTTGTGCACAGCCAGACCCTCACGGCTGCTCCCCGCCGCAGGGCAGCAGCAAGCAGAAGGTGCTGGTGATGGAGTTCTGCTCGAGCGGCAGCTTGCTGAACGTGCTGGAAGACCCGGTGAACGCCTTCGGCTTGGCCGAGTCCGAGTTCCTCATCGTGCTGCAGTGCGTGGGTGAGCGCGGGGGTCCCTGCGCCCCGGGGTGGGCCGGGCAGCTCCCTGCCATCGCGAGCACAGCCCGGGGCCGACGGCTGCAGGATGGGGACCTCGTGGTGCTGGCGGGACCCTGTGGGCACCAGCCCTGGGCTGTGGACGTGAGGGTCAGGCTGAGCAGTCAGAAATTGCACCTCCAGGCGAGGTGGGTTCGTGAGTTCTGCTTTCAGGGGGAGCCTGAGGGTTTCTCCTTGCAGACCTGCTCTGGAAACGGGCTGTGCCCCACGGTTGGGGAGCACGAGGGCAGTGCCCTGCCGTGTGCTCACTCGTCCTCTCCATTCCCCCGGTCACTTTGGTCCCTGTTTACGTGCAACCAGCCCTGGGGCTTGTCCCCTCTCATGCTCCTACATTTAAACAAAACCAAAGTGCTCCAGCCCCTCGCGCCAACGCCGCCGTCCCCCCTTGTGCCCAGTGGCAGGGATGAACCACCTCCGCGAGAACGGCATCGTCCACCGAGACATCAAACCCGGGAACATCATGCGGCTGATGGGGGAAGATGGGCAGAGCATCTATAAGCTGACAGATTTTGGGGCTGCCCGAGAGCTGGATGATGATGAAAAGTTTGTGTCTGTCTACGGGACGGAGGAATATCTCGTGAGTACGGCGTGTCACTGGGCTGGTGGCCCCTGGGAGCCCTGGGGGAAGCTGGTCCCCATCCCTCCATCCCACAGCTGGGCAACCTACAGAGAGCAGCAGTGACTTGGAGAGCCCCGTGTCACAGGGGCCATGGGTTTTGAAGCGGGGAGGGCTCAGCATTTTTGTTGTAGAGTTACAGGCGATGTTTTATTTGGAGGACCCAGCAGCAGAAGAGGCCAAAGTGAGCAGTCAGCTCTCGATCCCAAGGCTGGGCGCCCGCTGCGAACCCGCTGGCCGCGTTGGCAGTGCTGCTCTCTGCTTCGTCCCCGCAGCACCCGGACATGTACGAGCGCGCGGTCCTGCGCAAGCCGCAGCAGAAGGCGTACGGCGTCACCGTCGACCTCTGGAGCATCGGTGTCACCTTCTACCACGCCGCCACCGGCAGCCTCCCCTTCGTCCCCTTTGGGGGACCTCGCAGGAACAAGGAGATCATGTAGGTACTGCTGGGTGCTGCTGCATGGGACCGTGGGTGGTGGCCCCGGGGGCTGCAGGACAGCCTGGCTGTGGCTTGGTGCCTGCCTGCAGCACCGTGTGCCTGTGAGCTGTAGTTTACTGCTCACTCAATCCCACCCAGCCTGGAAAGCCCTGAGCCGTAGCCCGTGGAGAGCGTGTGCGTGCAGCGTGGTGACGGCTCTGTGCCCCGTTTACCACGTGTGCCCTCAAAATGCATCCCTGTGACTTTGTGGCTAAACAGCTGGGAGGGGAGGCAGGGTTAGCGTTTGCTTCAAAGTTTTTGCTTGTTTCTTGAAGCATTTTCCTTCTGTGCGTTTATTTTTTGTCTTTCTGTGAATCGCTCCTTTCCCAGCCCATCCATGCTCTGCCCTTTCCCTCTCAGCTGGGCCTGAGGGATGCAGTGCCCAAACAGACGTCACCTGACTCGTTTCACCTGCGAGCAATTTCCTTTCAACAGGTATAAAATTACCACCGAGAAGCCTCCTGGAGCCATTGCGGGGGTCCAGAGGCAGGAGAAGGGGAACATCGAGTGGAGCTACGAGCTGCCCATCACCTGCCAGCTCTCCGCGTGAGTGTCCCTTGCCGGGCTCGGCTCCTGCAGCGGGTGTCACGTCCTGGCACCGTGGCAGGAGAGCACATTTAGTGAGGCAGATGAGCTTTTCATCTGCAGGTGTCACAGCTCTCGGACCAGGTCTTTGCGTTACAGCCGGGAAAAGGGGGTGAGGGCAGGGCAGCGGCTCGGTCCCTACGGGAGCTCAGCCGCAGGAGAGGGGCTGCACCTCTCCCCGGCCCCACAGGGCACCGTGTTTATGGCTCAGGGTCTGTGCAAACATCTCTCCTGCTGCAGGGGGCTGAAGGACCAGCTGATACCCATTTTGGCTAACATCCTGGAGGCGGATCAGGAGAAATGCTGGGGATTCGACCAGTTTTTTGCAGAAACCAGTGACATTTTGCACAGGATCGTGGTTGACGTCTTCTCCCTGCAGCAGGCTTCCTTGCATCGTGTCTACATCCACTCCTACAACACGTAAGGACGCCAAGGCTGTGTTAAAGGCAAATTTGGGAATTGAGCTCAGGAGCCTCAGCCCCTCATTCAGTAGGTGAACCTGGGCAGGGGGGAAGCACCTGTTCCCTCTGCACTGCAGTTAACCCAGGTTAAAACAGACCAGGTTCCAACCAGCCTTTGCTGGGGAGGGCACTAACAGCTCCCGGCGTGGCACATGGAGAACACCAGGGAGGTTGTTCAAGGGGCCTCGCTGACCCCCGGGGTGTTTTGCTACAAGAAGAGGGTGTCAGGCTGTCAAAGCGGTGGAAATCTGAGCGCTCACCTCCTTGCTTATTCCCCATCTTTTCATTTCTTTTTCTTTTCAGTACCACCAAGTTTTTAGATGCTGTCTTCAAACAAACAAATATAGCCCCTCACCATCAAGAATATTTTTTTGAAGGCCATCTGTATGAGCTGGATCCTAATCTACAAGCTCATAGTTTCTGCAAAACCACAGAGCGCAACCCCCTGACCTTCCTGAGCACCGCTGAGCAACCAGAAGACGTGGTAGGAGTGAGATACAGAGACCGTGAGTACCGTTGGCTTGGAGACGCATCGTGGCATGCAGGGTGGGTGCCGTAAGAGAGACTTGCTGAAGTTATTGTCCTAATAGACTCCAGTGCACAGCAGGAGGTGGAGGGGTTATGATGCTGGAGCAGGATTAGGAGGTGTCAGGGTCAGTTTTTCCCTTGCTGAGTGCTGCTGCTCCACGGCCGCCCGCCACACCGGGCTTTGCAGGCGGTTCATGCCTTCATCCATGACTCCAAAATACCTCCGAGGGCTGCACTAAGCCTCCAGCATCACAGCTGCTCCCATGCCTGAAATCCTGAGCGGCTTCAGGTTGTCCTTAGGTGGGCGTGAGACATCCCCGTGGGTCCACAGCTGCGGCTCGGGGGCTCCAGGCTCACTCCCCGAGGCACCATGACCGCTGTCTGTCTTTCCAGCGGCACTTGACTTCCCAAAGTTTGTCCCCAAGGTGGACGTGGTGGCCGACTGCAGCGCAGCCAAGGTAGGTGGGGGTGCCCGGGGCAGCCCGGGGAGCCCCGGCCCTGCAGGCGCAGCCCCTGGCAGTGCCCTTTGCTTTGCAGAGCGCGGTGGGCGCCGTGCACCAGACCCTGCGCATCGCCCGGGCCCTGCGGCGCTGCCGGGAGCTGCTGGCCAGAGGTGTCCACTGGGTGATGTGAGTGCCAGAGCCACCGCGGTCACGGGCAGTGGGGGGGTGACCTGTCCCTTCCCAGCACCGAGATGTGTGTGCTAAGGGTTAAACCACTCAGGGTTTTCCAGCCTCTTCCAGACAGCACAGGACCACTGGGTCTGGTGGGATGTGGTCATGGGGTACTGGGAGGGAGCACAGCACGATGGCCAGTGTGTTCCCTGTGGAAGGGACACACAGTGCCAGGCTGTGAGGGGGCTGGAGCTATAGGGAAACACCACTCGGTGAGGTGAGGCTGCTCCTGTCCCCATTTTTTACTTTTGAGTCACTTTTTTCAGTTTAGGAGATGCTGAGGAAAAGAGCATCATTATTATTATTATTATTATTTATATTATTAATATTATCATTGTGCATTTTCACTGTCCTACCCACCTCCTTTGGGGCAAGAGCTTGTTGTGCAGTGGTAGGTCAGCGCCCAGCGGGCAAGAGCCCCCTGACCTGGGACCTGCACCCAGTTTTACTGGGTTTACTGCATCCAGCCCCCCATTTTCCCACGAGCAGCCAGAGCGGAGCCACCAGCTCCATCCTCACCCCCCGCCACGCGTGGCCGGCCCCGGGGATGGAGGTCGGGCTGCCGGGGAGCACGCGTTGGATGGGCTGTTTTCTCTCCTGGCAGTGGGAACCTGAAAACGGAGTGCTCACGGATCGTGGAGCAGAGGAGAGGGGCTCTGTCCGTGCTCGCCTGCCTGCAGCTCACTGAGGTGAAGACCCACGTGCTGTAAGTGTGGCTGCGCCCGGGCAGCTCTGCAGCCGCGGGGATGCAGGCGCTGGGCTGGGCAGGCACCGGCACTGCCCTGAGGCTGCTGCAAATAAGATATAGGACTCTCAAAGTTGCCTCAATAATCATAAATAAATAAAATTCCAGGAATAAGCTGGTAGCTGGAAGGTAAGAGGCTTTTTCACTGTATGTGGAGGCTGCGGGAAGTGACTGCTTCTCCCTCTTTGCCTCAGTTTTTAATGATCAGTCCCTAGTTTCATGGGAGCCCACAATTAGTCCTCACTCCCTGGCTCCTGCTCTGGGATTTTCAGCTCAGTTCAGTGAGAGAAGGAGACAGGGCTGCTGCTGCTGGCTCGTGGGAAAGGGAAAAAGAGCCACCGCTGCCAGCAGCCTTGGAACAGCAGGCAGGGTGGCATCAGCCGCCAGGTCCCCGCTGGGGTCTGGCCAGCAGCGCTGACCCCAGTCCCTGCAAACAGCCTCGGAGAGTTGGGCACGGGGAGCCCTGGGGAGGGCGGCAGCAGCCCATTGTGCCGCGCTCCCACTGAGCCCATGGCACGAGATGGCTTTTATTGCCATTCAAGAGGCCCCACTAATGGACCATTCACCGGAGGCTGAATTACAGAGAAACCCTATAACCGATGCACCCATTCCCACCCACGCTGCCCCAGGGAAAGCTGATCCCCTCTTCTCTAAAGCAACCCACGGTCATTTTGCTTTTCTGTTTTGTTGTTGTTGTTGTAGTGGAAAATTCTTCGCTGCTGGGTTGCTGTGCTTTTATTCTTTTCAATTTAGCAAGTCTCTTTAATTTCCATTTCATCTCCAAAGACAGGGACACATGGTTCCCGTTGAGTTCAGCCGCGTTACGCGGGGCTGTAGTGCCAAGAGCACTAATGCTGCAGCTGGATGCTGCTGGCTCCTCCAGCCCCTCCAACACGCTCGGGACCGGGCGTATTTCTGCTGGCTCAGCCAGCGCGGGCGCACGGCATCTGATCTGGCGTGAAGCTGGCGGGTGTGAAGCTACCAATTTGGGAACAAATTGGACACAACAGGGCGAGTTTTTACCAGATCAGCACTTTGCATCTTATGGCTTGGATCTGGTACCCTGAACACGGAGCTACTGCCCGAGTAAAGCACAGCTCGGCTTCCCCAGGGAACCCGACGCCGCCTCTACCCCAGGATGTATTTTCTTTGCCCAGGTGACGGCTGCCTCTGGCTTACATTCTGCTTCAGCAATATTCATTTTCTGACTTCCTTCAGGTCCGAGGCCGCTCCTGCAGACAGCGGGGTGCCGGCTCTGAAGGACATGGCCCTGGTGAAGACAAGGCTGCAGAGGGTGAGTGCCCGCGGGCGGCTCCGAGCGGGGCAGGGACCATCCGCAGCTGCGGGCAGCGTTCGGAGGGGCCGGCCCCAACCTCTCCTCCCCATCCGCAGGTCGCAGAGGAGCTCTCCCAGTGCTCCCACAACATCTTTGACTTCCAAGGGGCGCTGGACGGCATGTTGGCCGAGCTGGTGAAGCACAGGCAACAAGTGCACGAGGACAAAAGGTCTGTAGCGCCAGCTTGACCGAAATCCCTGCCAACGCGTCGCTGCTCCCAGCTGCACCGAGCAGACATCGCTGCGTGAGCTGTGCACAGCCCCTGGGGGCAAACGGCTCTGAGCAGCCCTGTGCACGCACGTGTAATGTTGCGTGATGTCCCTACACACAGACACGGGTGGCAGCAGTGTCCCCTGTTACAGCGCATTCGGATTTCACCCCAAAGTGCCAATTTCACCCCAACCTCATGCCCTTCCTCTTCCCCGTCCTGATTTCAGCATCCGGCAGGTCGAGTGCTGCCTGGAGAAGATGCAGCTGATCTACAGGCAGTTCAAGAAGGCCAGGACGTGTCTGCGTAAGTGACGGGGACGGCGGCCCCAGGGGCACGAGGTGCGGGGCTGCAGCAGGAACATCCCTGTGCTGGCCCCGTGGAAAAATGAATTATTTCAGTTTATTTGGTTCAGCAGTTCTTTCTGTGCCATGGCAGTTAGCCCAGGGGCTGCAGCCCTGAAAAGCCCCTTGACTGATCTCTGCAGGTTGTGAAATTGCCCATTTATTGGGTTATGAGCAGGGAAGCATGTGGTGACCAGTGTCTTTCCTCCCCAGGGCTGGGCTACAATGAGGAACAAATACACAAGCTGGATAAGTAAGTCCCAACCCTCTCCCCTTCCCAGGACCTGCCCCGTGCTGCGGCCAGGCAGGAGTTTGGTGTTTCTGGTTGAATCCCAAGGGGATGTAAGATGTTCCTGGGTCACTAACGTTGAGAGAGGGCACCTGTAAGCGGCCTCTGTGATGGTCCATCGATGCAGGACCGTTCACAGCAAGGTTTTCAAGCTACAAGCTCTTTCAGATGAAGATGTGAGAAAATCTCTGCAGACCTGGGGACAGGGAGCTGCTGTTGGGCCAAACCCGTGTGGGACTGTGGGGATAAGCACGTTTCAGGCTATTCCTCCCACAGTACTTAGTTTGTGGCCATTTATTCACCGAGATGCTGATTTAGGAAGTGTCTGTGCTTTCATATCTGTTTAACTTTCAGTGGCAGTAAAGTGTCTGATGGCTTTTGTACCTTTAACAATTCTCCTTTCAGTTTCCACTGCAACCAGGGGAATTTAACAAGCGCAAGAAATGAAACGCACACTTCAGTACATACCAGGGACGGGGAAATTTGACAGGCAGCTCCTTTACCTTAATTAATCTTCACTCTAACCTTGGACATTTGCCTTAAACTCCAGGGCAAAGACTTCTCAGAAGTGCCCCGGGGTGGGGATGACAGCCCGGCTGGGTCCCCCTGCCCCCTGAAACCTCCATCTCCTCTTCATCACAATTCGGTTTTGTTTTCTTTATAACACAGACACAGAATTAATTAATTCCCATCCAGTCTCTCTTTCTCCATTCAGGAACAGCTTTAGGTCTCCTGCCTTGCGGACTGTGATGTTCATTCTCATACATTTAAGGATATGACAGCATTCTCTCTTTTTTCCTGGTTTTAGGGTGAATTTAGGGCATCTGGCCAGGAAGGTTCTGTTGATTTTCCAGGACGACTGTGTCCAGCGGTACCAGGAGGCCCTGACCCTCCACGGCAGCAGGATGAGGTACCAGCCCCTGCCCAGCCCTCTCCAGGGGTTTTGGGGTTCTGGTTTTTGGATGGGGAGGGGAGAGGGGACCTCCCAGTAACCCACCAACCACCCGGGCTTGGGGATGCTCCCTGCTATCGATCGAGCGTTGGGATGCGGATGGAGACGATGCTGTCGGTAACTGCTGCAGAGGGTTTCATAAAGGGGCAATAAGACCTTAAAGCAGCAGCTCTGTGTGACTGCTACAAATCCTGCTGTGTGCGCCCGTTCTTACCCCCACCGTGTATTTCTGCCCTGTTGGTTTAAGGTTTTTAAAAAAGCCCCTAAACTTGCAGCTTGAGCTCAAGCAGCTGGTTCCCTCGCTCTGACAGAGGTGATTTTATCAGGACACAGTCGCTATTGAGACAAAGAGATCTACTTACGAGGAATGATTTTCCGTTAAATGGTGTTTGGGGAATAATGCAAAGAGCAAATTGCCTTGCAGTGATTGAGCACAATCCACTGCCCATGGCAGCAGCAGAGAGCAGGGCTGAGGGGAGGCAGGCAGGGCAGGGGGGGGGTGCAGAAATTGGATTTTTATTGCCAGGTTGCTTTTAGAGAGGAGCATCCATTCCCCTGGGCTGCCAGTGTGGGCGGAGGAGAACGATTTTCTGTAATGCCTTAGAGTTAAACCTGGCTTTTGACCTGGTCCTTATTTCTGATGTGGAGTAGCCCTGCTGCTAGGGCTTTACTAGGGGGGGATTTTTAGGCTAGAGGTTTGTCTGCAGTGCTCAGGAATGTCCTGGGAGCAGCAGGCAGTGCCTTGTCCCTGCCGTGTCCCCTTTCCAGCCTCACCTTGTGCAGCTGGGGGGTTTCCACGCTGTAGACCCTCGCCCATGGGCAGGTTTTGCTTTGGGGGCAGAAGCTCTTGCCCACAGCCACCTCCCACCACGTCCCATTGCGGGGCAGCGAAATCTCCCCTTGGCTTCCACGGGAATTTTGTCTCAGGGTGAAATACAGGTCGAGCCCCACAGACTCTGTGCAGCACAGGAGCCCCGTCTGCACTAAAGCGGGGCTTTTACCTACACTTACATGGAGGAAAAAACTTCTTCATGTTTTTCTAGAGTATTTTTGTGTGTCTTTTTCTGTCCTTAGGGAGAGGGCACTGTGAGTCACAACTGGATATTTTTAATTTATTGTTACTTCAGGTTTTGTTGTCCTGTTTTGAGTTTCTTCCTGCCAGCAGCCAGGGGTTGTGGTGTGGTGGCTGTTTTTCTGGGGACTGGAGGTGGACCAGTCACCTTAAATATTCTTTTTTTATTTCTTTAAAGCCAAACCAAACCTTTTTTTTAGACAACTCACAACACGCCTGCCTGGCTTGAGGGGGAACTTTTCTGGCCTTCATGTGCTTCAAGTGTGAAAGGAGAGCAGGCAAAAAGAAATACAAACCCCAGCAGCCTTTTGGGGTAGATGCTCAGTCCCCACGGGGCACAGAGGACCGGCCAGCGCAGCACTCAGGGCAGGAGTGATGGGCTTGGGCTGTCTCTCATCTAAGCAACACTTTCCCTAATTAATTTGCTATTAGTGTTGTTTGGATAACCTCCCCTACGGCGGCTATTAGCAGAGCTGCAGCCGTAATTACAACATAGTTGTGACTCATTTGCTTTCCTTCAGGATTTTAACTTAGATCCAGGAAGGTTTGCAGAAATTAAAACACAAGGAAAATGCAACGATCCACACTGCTGCTGAGCATTGGCTGGAAATACCGTTGTCGTCTTTCTTTCTAGGAAAGTTTGTGAGATAAAGAAGCATCTGAAGAGGCTCAGCAACCGCATCAGCGCCTGCAGCGTGGAGATGCTGGAGTGCCAGGACTGCCTGCAGAGCGTAGGTGCCCACGGACGTGGTTCTGTTTGTCCTGGAGGGGTGGATGTGCCGGGTGTGACCACGTCGGTGCCATTTCTCCGAGCGCTTTGTCCCGGGGTAGGCACGCTGTGCTCGCAGGGCTGAAGGGAGACCCGGGCACCGCAGCACCCAGGGGGTCACACCACCACACCTGCTGGGGCTGCCACGGCTCTCCCTCTCCACAGGCTCTGGACAGGTTTCTCCAGAGGGAGAAACGGAGTTTGGCCCCGGTTCCTCCTGCGCCTTCCCCTGTCCATCTGAGCCAGGCACGCCAGGAGATGGCTTTTCAGTGAGTCTTTTGGGAGAGGGCTCTGCGGACAGCCCAGCTCCCCGGGGAGAAGCGGGACCTCCCGCTGCCCATCCTCCACACGAGCAACAGGGCGAGCGCTGGGGCAAGGGCTCTGCGTGTGCAGGGCTGGACAGTCCGCGTTAAGCCCCTCACCGCTGCGCACGCCGTGGCCCTGCCAGGTGCCATCCCCGTTCGGTGACACGTGGGGTGTCCCTGCCAGCTCGGCCAGCCCTTCCGCAGGAGGTGCTCCCACAGGGAGCAGGGGCTGAGCAGCACGGGGGTAAGGGGCTGGTTGTGTCCCTGGCAGGATGCAGGAGCTCCTGGAGCAGATGAGGTCAGCGAGTTGCAATCTCCAGTTCAACAACAGCGTCATCGAGCGGTAAGTAAGAGGACCCAGAGATGGTGATCCCTGCCCCTGACACCAGGACACGGCCGCGCTGCCCTGGGAAGGGGCGGTGGGTCTGGGTGGGCTCCCTGGGAGCCGTGCCTGGTGCCCAGCACAACCACAGCTACTCATGGGGTGGTTCACATGGGCGCTTGAACGGCACCAAGTTTACATCATGATCTGGCAGCAGCAGAGTTTCTCTTTCTTGGAAGTTTAAGCATGATCTTCTGCAAATGCTATGTCATGTCTACACCCTCTTTCCAGCCTTCCTCCTCTGCTGCTCAGCACTGTCAGCTGCTGGCTGCCACGGAGAAGATGTTTTCCGTGTCTGGATGAAACTGTGCAAATCCCAGCATCCTACTGCTGACAGCTCCCTCCTGGGTTTCTTCCTCTGCAACCTTTTTTTCTGAGGATCTTAATGCAAATCAACAATATGAATATGCATATCAAAATGTCAGAGAGTTTCAGATCAGATTTTAAAAGGAAAAAAAAGAAATGGGTGATTCAGCCCAGCCCTGTTTGTGTAGCACCAGCTGTGTTGGTGCAGCGGGTCCACTGTGAATAAGGGCTTAAGGAAAGATCTGGTGGGCTTTTGGTTTGAGGAGCTCATCCCAAGAGACACCGGGACGAGCCCAGAGATTGGTGCCCAGCCCAAGTTGTAGTCTGGGACTGCGTGAGCCCAGGTGACCCCTCTCCAGCCTAAAGCCTTTGGTTTTGTTCCTGCAGGTTAAGTGGGGCTGCCCCCACGCCCGGTATTTGAGAGACGTGGTGGATTCACGGCTGCTGGAGCGAACCCTGTCCCACAGCAGGGAACACTGACAGCACTTCGGGTCCGGAGCGATGGAGGCATCTGCCGGTCGTGTTTGAGGAGCTCTCTGTGTCCTACCTCTCCGTGCCAGCACTTTTGCACAGTTCACCAGCATTAGCTCTGAGCGGCTTGTGAGCCTTGAGCCTTGGAAAGTTCAACCAGAAAACCGTTTTGGTTTTTTTTTCATTTTAAAAAGTGCTTGAAGGACTTCATGTTTTTCTAGCTTCTCTGTATCACCATGTCAGATGATGAAGAGGAAGAAGATAGACAGATAAATTATCTTTTGCCCTTTTACTTATTTAGGGATTACTCCCACTTGTAATGTACTTCTGCTCCCTGAGGCTTTGTGGAGCAGGGCAGGAGCCCAGGGCAGAGGGAAGCTGCACCTGATGGATGGGAGACGGGATCCAGCCCAGGACGGCTCCAGTGGTCTGCCCGGGAGGCCCCAGCATGGGGAAGGCTGGAGCCACAGCAGCCTCTCCTCCTGCTCCAGGGCTTTGCCTCCAGCCCAGCCCCATGTGTGGGCTGCTGGAGGTCTGGGAATGGGAAGCTGCGGGAGGCTTCTCTTTTTTGGTACATTTCTATAAATATAACTGAGTTCTGTGTTTGTGCCTTCTCCAAACAACCCTGTACTGAACGTACAACTCCATCCACTGAACCTGGCTGTGAGCGTTTGGAGCTGCCCTGGGAAGGACACGCACAACACTTCACTCCTGTTACACTCCAGAGAAATAGGATGGAGGGGAAACACGTTACCCCCCCACCTCATTGCCCCCCAGGAATTTCACAGAGAGCTGCGGAAGGACCCCGATGCTCCGCGTCAGGGCTGTACCCAGCCCTTTGTTAGCGGTGGTTATTGTGCTTCGAATTTCCTACTGTTTTTTGACCTTGGGTTTTACAAGGAGCCGTAATCCTCCCGTTATCGGCTGCGTCAGCTGCTCGCCAGCAGCAGCGTGCGGAGCAGCGATAGGGGCAGCCTGGGGTCTCGGGAGCGTGAGCATCAGATGGTATCGAGGAGCTCTTTGTGGGAAGAGTCAGACACGCTGCCCTCCCTCCGCCTCTTCCTGCCGGTCCCCAGGGTGATTTATGGGTTGTCACCCAGATTCCCACATCCCGTAGTGCAGCAGAGGGGAGCAATGTCCCCCCAGCCAGGCAGGGCAACAACCCCCATCCAGCCGGGCTCAGACATGGGTATTTACACCTGTGAGGCTCCTGCTAGACTGATGGGCAGAACCACCTTGGCTCTTCCCACCCCTCCCTGGCACACACGAGTGCAAACACACACAAATCACCGCCCTGGGCTCCCTGGAGAGCCCCAGCCTCCTGAATCACGCTGGGAAGGGGACTGTGCTGCTGAGTGGCAGCCACTGGCCAGGGGGAAGCACAGGTCCCGGTGCCCCTGCGTATGCGGGGTGGGGGGGCTGCACTGCCGGGAGGAAGGAACGTCTGGATTCATTCCTGTCCCCTGCCTAAACCCTTCCCTCTGTGTTTGCCTGGTTTCTGCCTGTGTGCAAACCATGACAGGCTGCTGGGGTTACAGGAGGTTGGAGCAGGGCCTGGGGAGCCGGGGCAGCATTGGCACCAGCAAGGTCCAAGGGCGAGGGACTCGCTGCACGTCCCAGGGACTGGCTGCGTGTCTGGAAGGGGAGGCTGAGCCATCATTTGGCAAGCAAAGGAGTCTGACTCAGCAGCGGGGATGCTCAGGGCGCCTGCCTGGACCTGTCCCTCGGTAGAAAACGAAACGCTCGACTCTGCCCTTCACCTTCGCTCCAGCTCCCTTCCCAGCCCCTTTGCTGGAGGGGACACACATCAGCTCAACCGAAAGCCTTGGGCCAAGTCAGGGCCTGCCGTGGCTGCTCTGGTTCCCCGGACATCGTCCCCAGGATTCACGTTACCTGGCAGTGCCCAGAGGCAGAGCTGCAGCAAGGACAGGGAAGGGGGTGCCTGCCATGGGTGCTCCTTGGATGGACCCCGCAGCAAGTATTTCTAACCTCTGCTGGGAGACATTTGGGGACGTCAGGTGAAACATCCATGGAGCTGAACATCTTGCTGCCGCGCTGCCCCAAGGCTCAGCAAGGAGCAGCCACTCCAAGGCTGCGCCCAGCTCCACTTTCTTGTAAGAACAGGCCAAGCGCCCAGGAGCTGCCCCCGCCCAGGAAACCAGAGCAGAATTTGGCACCAAACGTTCCCATTCATTTTAATCATAAAAACCAACATCCTGACTGTCAAACCCAGCTACTTACTTGTAGGAGAGGTGGAAATAAGCCATCGCTTAAAAGCTTTTCTCCTGCAAATGATTTTCTAGGATTCGCCTGGTTTTATAACAAATGTTATTTTTAATTCAGCTCGAATTCACTGGCATCCCCTGTAGGAACAGGGCAGGGAGCCCGGGCAGGGTCTCCTCGGAGTCAGTGGAGCTGCGCTGATTCGTACCAGCTGAGTGTTTGACCTAGAACATGTTTGGCTTCAACAAAAAGGGATTTATTTCTTGGCAAAAAGAAAAAAAGAGTTTTTGCTAACAGCCCTTGTCATGCTTAAATTGCCATAACACAGCAGCTGTGAAGGGGACTCCCAGAATCCAAATGAAACAGGAATTTTCCTGCCAATGTTAATTAGGGTTTTTTTTTTTCCCCCAAATATTTTAACCCTTGGCCTGAAAGAGCTTCCTATGCTGTCAGACCTGAATACCTGCACAGACAGCTGAGAAGGATGATGACTCCGCCACATCTCTTATGCAGGTGTGACCCAAAGCTTCTTATGTTGACAAAACATACTATATATGATATTTATTTGCACTAGAAGTTGAGCTCTGCGGCTTCCCCGGCCAGCCCTGGTCCAGCCATGTCAGCCTCCAGCAAGAAGGGGCCAACACGTGTGACCCGTGGGCAGAAGGTCCCCCAGCATCGGGGAGGACTTTCCCTGCGGACAACAGCCTCCGCTGGAGCAGCTCCCGGGGGAAGTTGTCTGCAAGCTGCTGTCAGGCTGTGCGTGCCCCCCCATGGCAGCCACTTGGCTCCCAGGCACTGGGGATTTCCTCAGGGCGAGGGGAACCAAAGCCCTCCGTGGGCGAGCAGCGGGAGATCCCCCCCTGCCTCCTCCAGGATGCTGCAAAACTGAGCTGAAACTGTGCCCCAGGATGGACCTGGAAAAGCAAACGTCCAGGATGGTTTTAACAGGTTCCCAGCCAGGTGCCAGGTATGTCTTTGCCCTCAGGAAGGTCGTTTGCTTTCTCGCAGGTGATTCCTTATACGATTCAATGGTTTGGGGAGAATGTGGGCTAAAATGCCAAGTTTTTGGGAAACAATTTACCCAGGAATAAATCTGCTGCTGTTCTCAGGCAGAAGCAGAGGACACATGAAAGTGAACCAGGATCCTGAATGCGGAAGAAAAAGACCTTCTGAAAATTAATCTGGCTACTTAGCACAGAACAAAACTAGAATTTTTCAAGCTGCATTATTGCTTCTTTGGTTTGAAGCTCTTATTAGTGACTGCTTATGGCACTAGTCTTTTGTAACTCAGAGCCAGTGTTTTAATCCATCCTTCAAATTAAAATCCTTGAAAAGGATTTAGATATCCTTGGCTTATCCTGTCCTCGGGAATTCGTGAGAGACATCAAACTCAGCTTCCCGTGAGCCCAGAAGCCAGGATTCACACAGCCCAGCACTGCACTCACTGCAGCAGCTCTTCACCCGCCTGCTCTCACGCAAACCAAAGAAATTCAGGAGCAATTCTGTCTGAGTTATGTATTTCAAACCAGTACAGTGGAGAGCGGCAGAGAAGGGACGGTCTGGGTTAGGCAGCCAGCCTGCAGCCAGTCGTGTCCTGCATGACTTGGGGTGACCGTGTCACCCTCTCTGTGCGCTGGGCTCCATCCAGACACGGGAAAAAGGGCAGTAGCTCATTTTGTGCCTCTTCAAGCCAGTGGGGAAGGGGTTATGGTGACACAGGACCTTCACATCGCGATATCCAGCCCTTGCTACTTCAAAACTGGGCCGTAATATTTTCGCTTTCGCACTTCCCACAACCACAAGTGCCTCATCTGGGAGAGATAATTGCTCCAGCTCACCGCCCTCCGTGTCGCTCCCCAGCCCTGCTGTCACTGCAGTGGGGAAAGGTGATGAGCTCCAGCTGCCCTTGCAGCCGAGCCAGGAGAGGGTTCGCACCAGCCTGGGTTAGTGTCGAGCCCACACAAGATCCTGCAGCTCCCGTGGGGGCAAAAGGGCCGCGGGGCGGGATGCCGCTGCGCTCAAGCAGCAGACGCTGGAGAAAGCCCCCGGCACCGCTTCGTGCCGCGGGACCCGGCCCGGGGGCGATGGACGCGCTCCCCCGGGCAGCCCCGGTCCCACGGGGAGGCGGGGGAGTTCCCACGGGGGAGGGTGTTACGGGGAGATCCCGCGGGGAGGGGGGTTGCCACCAGGAAGGATCGCAACGGTGATGGGTCCTGCGGGGAGGGGACCCTCGGGTCCTCCTGGGGGGTCTCCACGGGCAGGGTCCCCCGCAGCGCCGGTCCCGCTCCGCCCCCCCCCGCCCTGTCTCCTCCCCCCGGGCCGGTTCAAGGCGCCTGCGCTGCCCCACGCCCGCCCGGCGCTGCGAGCCCATGGCGTGCCCGGCCGTGGGGCAGTGCCCCCGCCTGCTGCCGCCCTCCGCGCCCGGCTCCATGCGCCGGCGGCCACCCGGCCCCGCCGTCCCCCCCGAGCCGATGGGCGGCCGCTCCCCGGGGAGCCCCGGCGGGGCCAGGGCGGTGCGGAGGCTGCGGCGGCGCGGCGGAGCCCCGCGGCTGCTGCCCGACGTGCGGAGCATCTTCGGGGAACCGGGGGAGCGCGGCCGCGGACACCGCTTCGCCCTCCGCCCCCCGCGCCGCGGCTGGTGCGACCTGTGCGGGGAGGCGGTGCGGGAGCGCGCCCTGCGCTGCGACTGTGAGTCCTGCCCGCGCCCTGCCCGCACCCTGCCTGCGCCTCGCTCTCCCGCACCCCTGCCCTGCCTGCACCTCTGCCCGGCCGCTCCATCCCGCACCGCAGCTCTGCCTGCCGCTCTGGTCCCGCACCCTGCCCGCACTCCTCCTCCCGTAGCGGCAGCACCGGACCCTCTCCCTCCCCTTCGCCCCGGCTCTGGGCCCCCAGACCCCGCTGCGGCTGCCGCGGGGACCTGCCGGGTTTGCGGGGAGGGCTCCGCACCGCGCCGGGCTTCCCTGGGGGGGGTCCCCGGCGCCCCGCGGTGCTGCGCTCCGGGAGCTCTGCGGAGGACGGGACCTGGCCGGGGTCTCCCCGCAAAGGGGCCGCTGTCCCCGGGTGCGGGGCAGGGCTGGGCGTTGGGCACGGGTGCGGTGAGGTGCTGCCGGGCGGATTTGGGAAATGAAGTTTTTCCAGGAGAGAGGAGATGATCAGCTCATCGGCGGGGCTGGGAAAGGGCTGGCACTAGCGCTGGGCAGCAGGAAGGATTTGTGTTTGTGAAGCTTTACAGTGAGGTGTAAATTCCTGTAGAAATAGTAACTTTGTCAGACACCTGCTTTGCCCAAAGTCCCCGGGTAAGAGTGCTCATGCCGGTGAGATGCACTAAGATGCGTATTCCTCGCGTTAGACACGCTGTATTCGTGCTTGTGTTTTGCCGGAGAGATTAATCTTTCCATCGTGTGGGAGGGGACACAGAGGGGCCAAACGAGGTGACCCAGCCGGGGCTGTGCAGTGCCACACGCTCTGTCCCATGTCCCTGGGGTGCTGCTCTCAGGCCACGGGGTGTTTGCATGGCCCATGGAAAGGTGGGACCTGTGTTAGTTGTTGCAGCTGCGGGTGGGGAAACGAGGGGGCCGTGGCGTGCCAGGGCAGAGGAGGTTTGAGCAAACCCGTGTCACGGATAACTTGGTAGCATGTGCTGCGCTGGCTGCTGACAGTGAACCTGCTCCTTTCCAGCTGGGCCCATCAGCACGTCCTGCTGCAGGCTGGGTGGGAACTGATCTCCGATGCAGCTGTAGAGCTGTGCTTGGGCTTGAGTGACTCGAAGATTTGCTGCTCCGGGTCAGCTGAGCCTCTTGATTTGTGGCAGAAGCTGTAACACCAGTGCCATTCGCCCCAGGCTTGTGCCCACAAGACCATCCATACCCAGGCGGGGGCATGTGGGGCGAGGGTACCCTCAGCATCGGTGTGGAGGGCGGGTAGTTGGTGCTGGTGGTTATTTGGGGCGAGGGAATGAGCTGTCTCCGACCACAGGCCCTGGGCTGGCTGCCCAGCTGGCAGCTCTGGAGGAGGCTTCATTGCTTGTTTGCTGGTTTGTTTGGGGGGTTATGCCAGGCACGTGCCGTAACGCCAGCCTCACCGGGGCAATTAGTCTCTCGCTCAGCCCGTTCTGGTTCTCATGCTTGGCTTTCCTTAGATTATGAATCAATTAAATGTTTCTAGCGGTGATTTGCATAGCGTGGTGTGAGCAGGGCTCTTACACGTGCCTCCTGGTGCTGTCTGGAAGTGAAGGGCAATTGGGAGAGACAGTCGCACCATATGGCCCTGCTGCATCGCATTAAGGATTTAGCATTGACTGCTGTTAATTAAATGTAACGCAGCCATCACCGTGCGGCCAGCACAACATGACACAGGAATACGCTGGGGCCAGTGAACAAACTTTGTTGGGGCTCTTGTCTTTCACCGGCCATGCTGCAAAGCTGCCACAGGGCTCATGTGCCAGGTGGGGTCCTGGGCTGTGTCTTTTGAAATCGTGATCTGAAGTAATAATTCATAGAACTTTGTGGTGTTGCAAATACTATAAATAGTTGTTTTGAGGGACTTCTCCTCCGGCAGGAGTTTTCCCATAGTTATATTGAAACAAATCTTAAATAACTCTATTTCCCTTTTCATTTTGGAGGCGAATTATTCAGACTGTGGGAGTAGTTCTGCCCCTAAAATTCCCCAAACAACCAGGCTGGGGGAGGAGGGAAGCTTCAGTGGAGGTCCTCGTAACATCGTCTGCATTCCCTGTCATCCCAGTAGTGTATCCTTTTAAAAATGCCCCAGAGCTGCAGACGGGGTGTGCTGTCCTCCCTTGGTAAATGTTTCTTTTTCTTCTGATGCAGAGTTGCTGCTTGTTTGCTTTTGATTTACAGCCTGAGGATACTCAGGTTTTAGTTTGTACAGTTCTGGCCTATTTTTATTTGTATCAGATGTGATGGTGATGTGAAAGTGGTAACCCTAAACGGTCCATGTCCCTTCCTGTCCATGCGGTGGGCACGGTGTCCCACGTGTGATGGTGCCTGGCCCCAGCACAAGGGGAAACGCTGCCTGCAGCCCTGGGAAAAGGGAAGGGGCAGCAGGAGCCGGCCCCGGTGCTGAGTGAGGAGGGGGTTTCGTCCGCGTGCTTTTCACACCAACCAGCGATGCGCTGAAATCCCCTCAGCCCCGTTTCCCCTTTCTGGAGTGGCGTGGAGCCGCCTTTCCAAGGCTAATGTGGGATACGTGCGCTGCGGTTCCTCTTCCAGCCGGGGGTCTGGGTGGAAGGGGTGGGGGCAGAGACCTGGCAAGTCCCCGAATCAGGACGGTGATCCCCTTGGGTGGTTTCCTTGGGCACCTGGTGGGTTTAGGCTGTTCTGAATCAGTCTCATGGCTCTGGAGGCGGCGAACAGGCTCTGACTGAAGTTTTAGGTCAAGCCCTACCCACGGGTGATGCATCTGGGGCTGATGCAGATGTTGTCTGAGACATTGGGAGCCTTTTCATTGCCTTTATTGGGAGCCTCTGGGTCTGTCCCCTGGGTGACAGACATCAGGCATGCTGCTCCCATTGGCATCAACGCGAAGGGATGGGGAGGTGGGAGCGCGGCAGCGACTGACCCCGGGCCATCCTGCTGGCGGTCGTTACAAATGCTTGTTTGCAGTCTCAAAGTGAATGCAATTGGGCATGAGGAGTAGCTGTGCCATTAGATGCTGTGTCTTGAGTATCTTCTGTCTAACGTATGTGGCTTTGTGCTGCTGGAGCCTTTCAAAGCCTGAGTGAATATTAAAAAACCCCTCTCGCTGCAGGAGTGTAAAGGTGTCCTGCTGCCAGCAGCTTTTCCTGACACGAGAGGCTGCTGTGGCTGGGGAGGAGGGGCCGGACGGGCAGGTTGCAGAGGTGCATCTTTGCTCTGGGTTTTCTTTGGTGTTTGTTCTGGTGGGGCGGAATGCAGTCGCTTGAACGCAGCGGTGACTAATGCAGCTTCAAAGCCTTCAGCGTGGTTTGTTTTGCTTTGGAGCAGAGACAGCAGAGAGACCAGGCTGAGCTCTGCGCTGGGGGCAGCTTCCCCGTGGGGAGGTTTGGGTGGGCAGTGATGGAGCAGCACACAGGCAGGGCAGCGATGGGTTGGGCTTTGGTGTGTGGCTCAGGTGCTTCCCTGGCTCTCAGTATCTCCGTTGGTGCAGTCTCAAGCGTTGTAGTTGCATTTTTTTTTCCCCTGGCAGCATCGTGCTGGTGACTCAGGGTCCCTCTGTGCTGCGTGGGGTGGTCACTGGTGAGCAGGGATCTCGTGGCTTATGTGAGAGCCTGACCTGTGCGAAAGGACTTTCTCATCCTTGCTGTACCCATGATGCAGGTGCTGTAGGAAATTCCTGTTTCTGGTGCTGCAGCTGTTGGCGAAGCCCACGGTAAGATCTGTAGATCCTGCGACGTGGACCTGGTTCAGTGAAGCACTTCAGCGTGTGTCTGGGTTTATGCCTCTGGTCTGAAGCCACCCTTATCTCTCAGAGCAGTTAATTCTGTGTTCAAGTACTGTGCTGAATCAGGACCGATTTCCTTAAGGAGGAAATTGGTTAAACACACACCATTTCTCTTTCTAGTTTGTAGAGCAAATGACAGTTCTAATATTACTGGTCCTCAAGTAGATGTTTGCTTAAGATAGTGAATTCTTTCGCAGGTGTGGACGCTCTTAAAAAGCACAGCCCAGCCTGGCTGGGATGAGGCTCTGCTCACGCCACTGGCACTCTCTGGGACATCGTGGTTTTTCGTGTTCTCTTCTTCCAACACGTCCTCCCACGCTCTGTCGTACCTCCAGTCTCGCCACTGTAAATAATAATTACTAACAGTCCACAGGACCCACGGTACTTTGCATTTCTGTCCTATTGAGCTGGTCCAGACAGATTCCTGAGGCTTCTCCTCCTCCCAGGTGACTCGGGCAGGTTGGGGTGGCACTTGCCGGGCGGGTGCTGCTGAGGTCAGGCGAGGACGGGGTGGGGTGCTGGGGTGCATCCCGCCCGCTGAGGCTCCCCGGGGCAGGGCGTTCGCTCACCCTGGGGAGATGGAGGTGTGGGGAGGGACGGTGACCTGCCCAGAGCTGTGTGGCTGGCTGCCAGGGCTCCTGGAGCAGCTCAGGTCTTTCAGGGACGTGTTTCTTGCTGCAATCCAGTCTGGTGCCTTGGGAAGGATTTATGGAGGGAAATACCAGCCAAGGCTCCAGGTCTTACTTTGCAGGTCAGTTTTTGGGCTGTCCCCTTTTCTTTCCCCTCTCTGTCCCTGGTCCAGTAGGTTTAGTTGAGTTTGCTGGTCACAGTGTGGGAAGCAGGGGTGTGTGTAGCTGAAGAGATGCTGTCTAGGTGTTGGGACAGCGAGGGGTGAATAAGGAAGTCCCCGTGGTGTTTAACTTATTGCTTATGCTGCTTTGGTGTGATTTTTAGGATTAGTTAAATTCCATCTTTGTTACTCCCTGTGTAAAAGCAAGAATGTGTTGTGCAGGGTGCTGGAAACCTGGTCTGTTTGTAAGAGGATGGCTGAGCAGAGAGGGGACAGTCGTGGTGTAGGGGGAACAAAGTGGCAGATTTCAAGGACTGGTGTTTCTGTCCTACCCCATCACTGACACCCGGTGTAGTTGTGACTGATAGATGCTCTGAAGGGACTGTAGTGTGGATCTAAAAGCCCAGCTGACTATGTGCAGAGTTCAAATCGGTATTATAAATATAGTTCATCTTAGTGTATTCCTTTACTTTAACCTTTGATTAAACACTGGGGACTTTTTTTCCTTAAACTTTAGAAGGCTGCAGGGGGAAAGCAGCAAAGTGAAGGGGGGGTATTGGAAAGAGCCCTCCCAGCGTACGGCTGGGTCCTGCGCTTTCTCTCTCTAATCTCTTCCGTTGGGTTGTTTTATCTTATCAAGCAAAAAGCCCCAGAAATAGAAAGTTTTCCATGGCTAACAGGACAAGCCCAGAGATGCACAAGCTCTGAGCTGCGTGTTGCCTCATTGCTTAAAAAAAAAGAAATAAATAAAGCTGTCAAATGGCAGCGGATTGTAAATGGACAATGTCAATGTTTTATCTCCGTGGGAGGAAAGACCTCCCGTGGAAGCAGACGTAACTTGCACCGATGCAGGTTGCATCTCGGCAGCGTTCGGTGTTGGAGAGCTGCCCGCCGGGCTCCGCGTGCCCGGGAAGCCATCGATCTCCTCCCGCAAGGATGACGGACGGGAAAGAGGGGGCAGCCGCTTGCTTTGGGCTCCTAACAAAGAGAATTCGCAAAATATTCAGGCATTTTCCCAAGTCAAAGTCTTGGTCTGAGGGACTCCGGCTGCTGAGGAGGCCGAGCAGGGAGGTCTTGCTGGTTGGAGGTAGGTGGTGGTGTAAATCGGCGTGTTTGGGTGTATTTGCTGGCTGCTGCTGTGCGGGTTTGCTGCTGCTCGTAGGTGTAAGGGGATTCCTGCGGTGCTGCCCTGTCCGTGCTGGTGATGCCCGGCTGGCGCGGGGTCCTGCCCAGCTGGCACGGCGCTGGCACGGTCTCCTGCCTCCGTGCCGGGTGGCTTCGACTTCTGCTCCGGCTCCTTCTGCAGCCCCAGGCATCGGTGGTGCCCCGCTTGCCACTCGAAAGGAAAATTTACCTTTTAGCAAACAATGGCTGAAGAGCATCTGCCTGGCAGCTGGGATCGCCCTCCAGACCCTGCGGTGGTGCAGGGACCTCTCCGAGGGGTGGTTGTCACCAGGGGGGTCTTGTCTGCTCTGGACAAGCAGAAACCCACCCTTGGCTTTCGCTGTGTTTGCAAACAAACTAAACCCAAACCACCTGATTTAGACCTAAAACTGCTGAGACCTCGAGTGACGGAGCTGCAGAGATGGGGCTGGGTCGTTGCCGTCGGGGATGTCAAAGTGCTTCGCGGAAAAACCAAGACCCTTCGCTCTGCGCGTGCGGGAGCTGGTGGCGATGCCGCGGGCCCTGCCCTGGCCCCGTGGCAGGAGGAGACGCCAGCTCTCGTGGTGCCGCAGGGCCACATCCTGCAGCCGTCCCTGAGGTTACCCCCAGTGACGTGAGGCGTCTCCTCCGAGCCAGGGCAGAGGCACTGAGCCCTCCGTCCTAAGCAGCACAGCTTGCAAAATCCACCCTCGCGAGTAGCCCACGTTTAAGGGTGTGTGAGCTGGCTGGAGGATTGCGGGGTCCAAAGGCGGATGGAGGAGACCTCCGTCCTTCAGCACTGGCCACTTCCAGCCCTCAAACACCTGCGGGCTCTCGCGTTGCTTTCAAAACTCGTGACGTTTTACTTTTCTGTCTTGGCTGGCTCTGAGCCTTCCCGTGGCAGCTGGGTCACGCTTCAGAGGTTTTCCTGAACTTTGCTGATGTTGGGAGTATTTCTGATTAGCTTTTTTTCTTTTTTCCTTTAATGAATGGCAGGATCCTTAACAAACCAGGAACTGGAGCTTTAAGATAACTCCTGCAATTTCATGATTCATTTTAACATCACACGAGGGGTTTTTTGTAGCTTGTTTGAAGCGTGCCCTCTCGAGAGCACTCCTCTGTGGTCCCATGTGGGGAGGCAGCCAGCACCGGGGCAGAAAACACAGACTTTGGTCAGAAATCAGAGTTTAAGAGCATCACAGGGGAGGTGCTGGGATACTTTTGACCCTTCCCATCCTAATTTTGGGGGCAATTGTATCTGGTCTCCCATGCGGGGTTGCAGGAGGTTTTTCTTTGGGTGAAAGCCACGTGTCATCGCTGGGGTCAGGCTCTTGGACCCTCTGTCATCGCTGGGGTCAGGATCTGGCTGCTCTGCCACAGACCTGCGCCTTCTCCTTTTGTTGCCCCAGCCTATAGATCTGGGGCTTGCACCCGGGGTGGGTGGAAAGATGCCCCGTAGCATCTGCAGTATTTGGGAGGTGGGAGTGGGCGGATGGGGGTGGGCAGGATGACTGCAGTCCTATATTTAGGCATCTAGATGGGCATCTGTCTTGGACTGGTTTACACTATCCAACGTCATCCCTCTGGGAAACGTTATCTGTGGAGAAAGGGAAATTCCTTTCAGCCACCAAAGTTTTTCACAGCATTGTGATCTGACTAATTTTTTTTTTTTTAAAGAAACTACGTTTCCAAGTGTTGCTGTGTGTGACTTGGATGGAAATTATCTCAAAGCGTTAAGTGGAGGCATCCTGCTCCTCTTGGCAAACCTGTCACGTGGCTGCTTCCCAAAGCTGCGCTGGGTTTCTAAAATTAGTGTTCCCTGCCGGATACGGAGTGATTAGGTCTGTTAATAGGTGACGGTGACTAAGGAGGTGTCATACTTTAATCCCGTAAAGAAATGCCTGGCCATAATGGGCCCGATGCGGAGGTGTGCTTGGAAACTGTAATTTCTGTGGTCCGTGTTACGTGTTTCAGACCTCTGAGGTGAACCTGCAGCTGGAGCATCCTCAGATTGGCATCTCCAGCAAAGACTTGGCGCATGTCCCCTGTTAAAAGGCTGTTCCAGTTGCTCAAAAGGTCATGCATTAAATTACCGTGTAACTGTGCAGCTTATCTCTAATTAAAAAAAAAAAAGCCCAAACCAAGTCTCCCTGCTTTCCCCCAGGCTTACTTGAGACAACTGACTTGGAATAGGAAAATGATAGACAGCTCATGCCAGACGGATGTGAAATGATAAATGATTTTTCTGTTTCCCCTGGAGATTGATGTTTTCCCCCCTCAGGCACCAGCTCCCAGCAGCGGTTCAGCTCTTCTCATTCATTCTCGGGCATTCCTGCACGTGAGCACTTAGCAGCGCTGAGCAGAAATCACTGTTTCCAGAGCAAACGTGGGATATTCCTTTGCTTTCCTGCAAGCCCCAGATATTCAAAACCAAGGACCCAAGAAAAAGAAAAAAAAGAAAAGAAAAAAGAAGAGTATTTAAAATATGAGCTGGGTGGCAGGGCTGGCGCGGGGATGGGCACTCAGTCTCGTGTCCTTCTGTTGAGTGAACTCTCTTGCCTTGGTTTTAGGGTATAATTTTTTTCAGGTCGGTGACCGCTCTGGAATTTTGGGTAGTGTAAAAAGTAAATTTAATGCTGTTTGTACGACAGTTAAAAATTAAAAGGATCAGAAGGGCCATTAAAGGGGAAGGAGGTGGTTAGCTGTGGTCAGGAGGGTACGGAGCAGTCAGGGCTCTGAGGGAAGGGGCTGGGGGAGCGATAGCCACGAGTGTGTGACAACCGTGGTGGCTGGAGCTGGAGCTGGCTGGGCTGAATGCTGCCCCTCAGCAGCCGTGGGCAAGCAGGACCCTGTGCTAAAGAGGTTAAACCTGGGCTCTGCAGAGTCGTCTGCAATTCCTACCGGGAACTAGTTAATGTCTTACAGCAGGATGGGTCAGCATCCAAAGAAAACACACCACGTAAGTGCCTCACTGCACCCGGGCAGCGTGTGTGCTGGGGATGGATGGTCACAGCCTTCCCCGGCGCCCGGGACGTGTCCACACCCTCTCCAGGAGTGGCTTTTTGGCAGTCTGATGTAGATCTGTACCTCAGCCACTGTAACGGGCCCTTGAAGTGTTCATCTTTAGTGACCTTAAATAGTTTGACTTCTGTCTTACACAAAGATGTGCATTCCCTCCTGGTGTCGGAAGATGAGGCATTCCTTTCCTCGTGAAGTGGCCAGGCTTTTGCTGCAGGTGACATCTCCAAGGAGCATAGCTGGGGGGTGGCATACCCTGTGGCTTGGTGGGACCATACCCTGTGGCTTGGTGGGACCATACCCTGTGGCTTGGTGGGACTTGACTTGAGCATATTCTTTACTTTGTATATTAAGGTGATGGCAGATCAGGGGAAAGGCAGCAGGTCACAAGGCAGGAACGCTGCCAGTGATGGGGCATTGCAGCAAGAAGCACAGGTTTCTCCAGGGAGAGGGTGTGGGAGTAATTTTTGCTCTGGATGAGGTATTGTGGAACCTCTCCCTGTCTGCAGGAGCGTGCCCGCCTGGGGACGTGTGCCTGGCTGGCAGCTCCAGCCATGCCGGTGCCCACGAGCATCGCTCTGCCCTCCGGCAGGAGCCTGGTCCCTTCCCGGGGTTCCCCGCCGCTCCCGGCAGCAGGCTGCGGGTCTCGGGTGCCTCACTGTCTCGTTTCTCCCCCGTGCAGACTGCAGATACACGTGCCACCAGGAGTGCCGCAGCCTCGTCCAGCTGGACTGTCGCCGGCCAGGCCCGTGCCAGAGCCAGCTCTCGCCCGAGAGCACCCTCCTGCCGCCCTGCAGCCAGGTACGCCGGGAGGGGTCTGTGGGGGGGTCAGCAGCCTCACGGTCACCGCTTGCATCCCCTTCAGAGACCTGATTTCGTGGTCCCCAAGGGTTTTACAAGGAGGAGGTGTTGTCAGAGAGGTCAGCCCGTCGGTCCCGCGGACCCAGGCATATACTGTGTACGTGTTGCCTGTGTGCCATGCATGGGGGGCGTGGGGGAGGCTGCGTGCATGGGCATCCCCCTCGCCATAAACACATGTGTGGAGCTACATCATGTCTAAAATGCTGCTGTTGGCCAGGTGGGCTGGAGCAGAGCGGGAGAGGAGCGATGCCCTCCTGGGACGGGGACGTCGGCCCCCGCGCTGCAGCCTGGCCACGTCCTGGTGCCTGTGACAGAGGGTCGGTACCAGCATTAAATTGCATCCCAGCACTGGGTGCAACGTGCTCGAAAAGGAGCAGCAAAGGTGCATTTCTGCCGCATCTTGGCAGAGCAGGAGCATGGGTTTTGCGAGGAGCTCTGGCTTAATAGCCTTGTTTCAAGAGTTTCAGTAGTCCCGGGGCATCAAGACCCTTCAGTCTGTATTAGGCATGTGCTGTAATCCCCAGGGCTGCTCCGGAAGGCTGAGCTGTGTGCTCAGTCCCCCCGAGGGTCCCGTGGTGGCTGTGATGCCACCGGCGTGGGTGTCTGCTGGGCCAGGCTGCAGCGCGTGGGACCGGGCGATGCCACGCAACCTGAGGTGTAAGATACTGAGTGCTGGAGGCTTAAAACCGTGCTTAGAAACCTGCCCGAAGGGGATTTGACTTGCACAGAGCCTTTTCAATCTCTGTATGCTTTTTTTAAGACTTGGCTTCTCTCCTTCGTTATAACCGTGTGTTTGTGTTCCTCTTTGTGGAGGACCTTGATGCACTTGTGCAAAATTGGAAGTGGGAACGTGTTCTCTACCGAAGAAGACGTGGGGTTTCTGTTGGGCGCGTGAGGAGCTGGCGGTGGGGTTTGGTTGTCGTCTGCTCTTTGCTGTGCAAGGTCTTCCGAGCCAGGAGCTCCTGTTTTGGGCTCTGTGGTCGTGATCCTTGGGAAGAAAACACTGGGTGATTGCTGCTCCGAAGGAAACAGTCAGGAGGGAACCTGAGTTAGACGAGGTTTATCTTACAAGTGATGCGTTACAAAGGGGCTCTGAATGGATTCTCTACTGAGCCTTGAGGTATTTGAGTAAGCGTGTGAAGGCAGATATGTGTGTGTTTACATCTCCTTCAGACAGTGCTGGGCTTCCCCCAGCAGCGTGAGAAAAGCTTGATTTGTAGAAAAATTGGAAAGGCTTGTTTCTTCTTCAGGGTTGATAACAGCAGCCAGGGGTTATTGATGGTCCTAATAATAAACACGGAGCCTGCGCTTCGTGGCAATTCATCACTCTGACGGGTCTCTGGTGTGATCCCGGGGAGGGGCAGGCGTTTTGTGCCAAGGAAACAAAAGTCTCTCCGATTACAGCAGCAAACAGAAATCCATAAACCCATCCCGAGGTCCTGGTCGGGGATCGCAGCTCTGAACCCTCGGCGCAGCAAAGCGCTGTCTGGAGTCTCTTTACCTGTGCTGGGAAGGGCTGCGAGGCTGGGGGGGCTCAGGAGCTGCGTGGGCTGGTTTGAGGGTGAAAGAGGGTAAATCGCTGCAATAAAGCTCTGTTCTTGCTTGTGGATAATCAGGGAAAAATCATCTTCATGTTTACTCGATCTGAGCCTATGAAGCTGAGCACACAGCCACCTTCCTGGAGGGTTTCTGTTGGCCAAGCAGCTCAAAAGAAGAAGGATGGGGAGGAAACAGTGTCAGTATTCCAGAAAGAGACTCAGAGAGTGCCTGAATACACTGGGGGGGAAAGGGGGATTGCACACTGAAAACACAAGGAACTTAAATTAATAGCTGGCGTAGTTGGAAGTCATTAAATAGTATTATCAAATGTAAGCAAACTAGAAGCATCAGAGAAACAGCTACTTTAATATCGCGTAGTTAAGTACTGTTGCCATGTAATACCAGGCATTAATAATTTGGGCTTTGATCCAGCAAAGTACTTAAGAGTGCGTTACATTTGGGTCCCAGATTAACCTCCCTGGGTGGAATCCAGACTCTGCTGAAGCTGACGAAAGCCTCGGCTGGTCTCAGCAGCACCAGGAGTTTGGCCCCTGGCTCCAGCAGAGCTGGTTGTGCACTTCCCACCTGCAAACTGGTGCAGGACACTGGTGGGTGGGTTCTCTGGGGGCTGTTGTGCAGGTAACCATGAACTGGAGCTGCTGCTGAACCAATGGGTCAAAATTACTTAGGTTTTTATTTTTGGTTGGTTGTTTTTTTTACGGAGCTGATCTCCTAAGGAGGTGGACCCCAATGGAAAAGTGGGGGCTCCTTGGGGAAGCCCATGGAGCAATGCAATGGCTGTGCCCAGTTTCCACATGAAACACTCAGGGCTGAGGCTTCAGTGGTGGCTTGACGCCTGTGCCACTCGTTGGCCCAACTGCTCGTGTTGTACATGCTCAGTTTAAGCCTCTTTCTCTTCTAAATATAGCCTTGTGGAGCTGAGGAGGTTTGTGCCGCTGCAGAAGTACACGTGCTGCTAAGAGGATAGCTTATTTATTTGCAACATTACGAGCTGCTTTGTAAATATGCCACTTGGATCCTTGCCTTCCTCTCTGAGATGCAGATGTTGCGTCCTCCCCCCGTCTTTACATTGCTGTCCTGGTTGGTATTCATGGGATGCTGCTGGCTGTGGGGTACAGAGCTATCAAAGGCTTGTAGCAATTTAAGTCCTTCAGCTAACAGATGCAGATGGAAGGGTATGAAACACCATCTGCAACCTATCAAGAGGGGAAGAGGTTTTCATGCGCAGATGGTAGCTTGTGTGGAGATCTTGGAGCCCTTTTGGACCGGCCAAAGGAGCCCTGTGACCTGCAGAAGCCAGATACCTCGTGCAATTCTTTATTCTTTCTTGGATGTGCTGGGGGGGTATTGCACAAAAGAGTGGGCATAGGATGGATTTATTCAGTGGCGTGATACTCTCAGGCCTTGTTCCCACTTTCTTTCCTGAAATATGGTGGAGAATTGTTAGCGTGCACATTAATACTGCGTTGCCTAAGCAGAGTCCTTTCAACATGGTGTGTCAGGCTTTTCTTTAGCCCCCTCACCCTGCTCATGCCCAGGTGGGTGAGGAGAGCCCGTGCCGGGATGTGCTGCATCCCCATGGGTGCCCAGGGCTCTGTGCCCTGCCCAGCTCCCCAGAAATACCCGTGATCTTCACCAAGGAGGAAGGTCACAGCTGCTTTAGAAGCTGCTGGGTAAAATGCAGGGTCTTGGTGGGATGGTGGCACCTCTGGAGGGGCCAGGGCAGAGGGGGATGGAGGAGGCAGCTCTGGGGATGGGTCTGTGCCAGGCTGGGGTTCCGCAGGGCTGAGGGGAGCGGGGATGATGCTGTTGCTCTGAGGCTCCTTCCGAGGCCAGCACAGCATTTTAATGGTTCTGGAGCGAGTGCATCTTGCACACAGGACAGAGAAGCTCAGCGGTGTTTTCCTGGGCTGCAGTTGAAGCTGCCCCAGGCGGGTGCCAGCGCTGCTGAAATCGCTCCCGCTGCTCTAGAATCAGCTGCGGAGCGGGGAGGCACCCACTGCCTCCCGGAGCGTGATGGCCACGGGCTCCTGGCACCCCCGAGGAGGGTCTCTGAGGCCGCCAGCCTCCCCCCTTCCCCACCACCTTTTGGTCGGGCTCCATCCAGCCTGGGCTCGCTTTCCTGAGAGAGCAGACGCAACGCAGCCCTCGAGGATGCGCTACCAGGGAAGGAGCAAGGAGCCAGCCTGCCGTGGCCATGTCTGTTGGGTAGCAAAGGAGGTGCCGGGGGTCCGCGGGGGCCGGGCAGTGCCCAGGGCCAAGCCCAGCGCCTCGGCCCCGGCGGGCAGCGGGGTGAGAAGTTTTGCAAGAGGAAGCGTCAGGGCTGCGCGGGGAGGCGAGCGCAGGAAGGGGAGGCGATGCTGTGCGGGCGCCCTGGGGACCAGACCGCGGGCGGTGAGCGGACCTGGGCACCGAGAGCGGGAGCAAAACTGGCAGCTCTGCCCCTTCCATGCTGGCCCAGCGCCGCTGCGCAGGGAGGCGGGTGGAGGAGGAGAGGGAAGGGTTACCCGGCACGGCTGCCTGTTAAAGAGAAATAGCTCGGCTGGCTCTGGAGGATGAGCAGAAGGAGCTGTCGCAGATAAGCGCCGGCAAGCTGGGGATGTGAGAGCGGGCTCGCTGCTGGCGCGGGAGCCAGAGCGGGGACGGCCGATGGTCGCCGGCCCCCCGAGCCCCTCGGTGACCCCTGCACGCGCTTGGCCTCTCGCCTCTCCTGGGCGTCGATGACCATCAGCAGCAGCATGAGCAGCGGGTACTGCAGCTTGGATGAAGACCTCGAGGATTGCTTTTTCACAGCAAAAACCTCTTTCTTCCGGAGCACGCCGAGCAAGGTCCCTGCCAAGGTAACGGCTTAAAAAACTAGTGAGAAGGGCTGTGCTGGGGGGGGTTTGCTGGCAAGGGGAGATGTCGGTGTTCCTGCACGTTTGGCTGCAGGTGCTGCCAAAATGAGCTCGAGATGGAGCGAGGGCAGAGCTGCTGGCGGGGAGGAGGCTCTCCTGCCTCTCGCAGGCTCCCGTGCAGGGGTCTGTGCTGCTGCGGATTTTTTCTCAGCCACGTCTCAACCTTTTGCATGTTGGCCCCTTCCCGGGGGATCCACAGTGGAGGAGCAGACTCCAAATGTGGGGTTTTTTGGCTACAGGGGGTCAGGCTCCCACCCTGCCAGCTGCCATCCCCGGGTCAGGCTCCTGGCCGGAGAGCGGTGGTTTGTCCTCACAAAATATGCACCGTTGGTGAAAATTGCACCTGCCAGGTGGATAGGGAGATGGGAAAATTACAGGACTAAATTAACCTGCAAACTTATTAACGCAGTGATGAATCTGGTCCTTTTCTGGGCACTTGGGTGCATGTGTCTGTCTTGGAGAAGGGAGAGCGCTTGGCTGGGCAGTGTTTCACCCCAGGACGAGATTTTGGTGTCAGTAACATTGACAAGGCTGCTTCATGTTTTTTAAGTGTTTATTTTTAAAAAAAACCCTAAAACATCCCTATCATAAACTTTGGGGCCCCAACCAGAACTGAGCATAAAAGGAGAAGGCGAGCAGGCGCTGCTGCGGAAGTGGGGGTTTCGCTCAGAACCGAGAGCCCTGCGGCACCGAGAGAGGAGATCTGGCCTCGGGAACAGCTTTTTCACTTAGAAATTCCCCTGTAAACCGTCAGCACCGACGCGCTTCTGTTCAGGCTCTGTTTGTGCTGCCGAGCTGCAACCCTGCTTTGGGGTTCAGCTGCTGCAGCACGGGGTGCCGGGGGTTCCCTGCTGACCTGCTCTGTTCCCCGTGGTGGGAGACTTTAAATCAACTGGCAATTTGATTTTAATTTCTTTAAAGTGCTCCCTTGGGTTTAACACGGGGTATTCCCTGCTAGCCAGCAGCTCCCTCTCGCTATGATTAACCGACACGTACTGCTGGTTTTTAAATGTCGTTTGATGATTCATTTGTGTAGGAGATGGAAAAGGGCACGGGGTTAGTGCAACGCTGCTGCGCCCCGCGCCGGTGTAACGCTGTGCTTTTGGAGCCAGGGCACTGCAGACCCTCGGCTGCCTTTCGAAATCAGCCCCATCGCGTTCGCGCTCGGGAGCTGCTCCCTCGCAGAGGGGTCGGGGGCTGCTGCGGCCCCTTCTCGCCCGGCTCTGCGCCATGGAGCAGAGCTCACGGCTGCTGGAGAAGATGGAGCCTGTCAGGGGTTTGGTGTTATGGGGAGGAAATGGTTCCTGTGCATGGAAAAAAAAAAAACCCCACACAAATTTGCTGCTCAAGCAAATGTTGTGTAATGGGTCTGTGCAGAGGTGGGTCCTCACGTTTCTGCAGCTGGGGGTGGAAACCACCCTCAGGCCTTGGTGGGAGAAGGTTTTGGGGGGCTCGTGGCATGCTGGAGGGGTGGTGGTGGTGCAGGTCCTGTGGGAGCCTGAGGCTAGACCTCAGCTCTGGATGGAGCTGGCCCTGGAGCACAGCAAGGAGGAGGTGGTGGGCTGGTGAGGCAGGGCTGGAGGGCGGTTGGAGGAGAGCCTGTGCCTGGGAGCAGCCAGCAAAGCAGAGGGACAGGGGACAGGCACAGCCCCGAGGTGGACATCTCCCTTGGGTTGTGCTTCACTCCTTGTCCCTCCTTTTTTACCTGGTGTCTTAATTCTGGAGTGATGTTATTGAATGTGGAACGTTTCCACCACCGCAGTTGGTGCAAGAGCTGCGTGTGGCAGCAGCGTTGCATTTCACCACCAAGTACAGTACCTGCTTGTGGCCATGTGCAAAAAAACCACCCTCTTGGACCCAAAAGTGAGTTACCCTTTTGGATGTGTTTGGGAACGGCAATGTTTGTCCATCCTTAGATGCCCAGGAATGATTCCCGAGCCTGGGGTGCACAGTGTGGGCAGCAATAAGCTAAATATGGGTAGCTTAGGGAGGCATGTCTTAAAAGGCCGAGGAAGCAACCTCTGTAGAGGAAACATGTTGAATGTGGGGTAGGAGGGGACAGAGAGGCCTCCCACCATTTAAAAAAATAGTGGACTTTGATCACTGTGATTAGAGGCTGTGATCCATTCCCCAGTGTCTGCTCCTGAGGATTGGTGGATCCCTCTGATCCACCCAGGCTCTGGGCCGGGGTCTCGCCAGGCTGGTCTCTGTGCACACACAGTGCTGTGGTCAGGCACCCGCGGGGTCTCATCCAGCCCAGACCCCCCTGTGATGGAGCTCCCTGGGAGCACCCGCTCAGCTCTCGCTGCTGAGCAGGGATGTGGCAGGAAAAACGGTTTCTAAGTGAAATCTCCATGGCAATCAAACCACGGAGCCCACCTTCCCTTGCCTCTCACCTCTCTGAAATGCAGCAACGCTCCTTCCCCCCTGCTCTAGGGATGCACCGCTCCCATCTTTTGCCTCTTCCTCTGAACCCCAAAGTAAACCACAACATCTCATTTGAACTTTTCAAAGGGAGTGAAATATGTGGGTTATTTTATTTTTTTTTTTTCCAGTCTGTTGTGTGATCCTTCCCCCCACCCATCCGTGCTCGAGCAGTCGATCCTTTCCCCATATAGTGCTGTGAACCGTGGGAGTGTGCGGCGCAGGGGGAGGCGTTGGGTTCTTGCAGCGATGAGAGCTGTGCGAGCGCAGAGGTGTCCCAGCTCTCCGGGGACTGTGATCGGGCTGCCCTGGCCCCAGTGCCCCCCAGCCGTCACCACTCCCTGCTGCAGCTGGATTTATGGTGTGATGGTGGTTGCAGGGTGTGAGCTGGTGATGCTCCTCTGAGCCACGGCTGCCCAGCCAGCAGCGCTTGGACACGCTTCTCTGGGCTTTGTTTTCTGATGTTTTAAGACAAATCTTTCCTTAATAAGGGGAAGAATTGAGGATTGATGCCCCGAGACGTAAAATCCCTTCAGAAGAGGTCTTCAAAATACTCTTGCAATCTGAACATGGAGCCAAAGGGAGAGCTTGGGCTGCGCTTCTGGGAATGCAAATTATCACAGCGTTGCTGATGTAAGTGGCGATGGACCTGTGCCCGGGCACACCAGGGAGGGCTTGGCCACTCCTGCCTCTGGATAGGGCCAGTCATTGCCAGGAGTGTGGTGAAGTTGGGCCAAATCCGTCTCCACCATTCTGCTGTTCAAATTCATTAACTAAGTAGCTCGTGAGGAAAATTGGCTGGGAGCAAGGGGCAGGGATGGTGTCTCTGAGGCTGGTTTGGGGCTGCGAGGAAGCAGCCCTCACTCCAAGGAGTGTCCCGTGGAAAGGCACGCTCAGCCTTTCTACCTACGGTGCCTTTCCATGTCTGGTTTTATGGCTGGCAAAGCCACGGGTTGTGAGCTGCTGGTCTTCCACCTCCTGAGCTGTGCATCCAAGCCATAACCACGTGCCGGCTCCTTGGGGCTGGCTGGGGCTGCGGTGGGATGGGGAGCTGAGGGGAGAGGGCACCATCCCCTCTGTCCCGGTCCCACCTTGAGCTGTTCCCAGCAGAGAGGTCCGGCGCGGTGCAGAGCTGCTGCCTTTGCTGGCTGTAAAACAGTTTTTTAAGTTAGGGGTTGACTTCTACAAGGTGAGAGGCTGGAGGAAGGATGCTCTTCAGCCAGACGTGGAGTGTGTCTCTCCTGGCATCCTTGCAAACCGATAAATAGAAAAATCTCTCACGGAGGTTTCATCGTTGCCTTTCTTGGCTTAGAATCGCTCTTTTGAGAGTATGGCACCATAATCGTGATGGCCCCTGGGGTTTTTACCTCACCTGTAATAGCCTGTCACGAGCTCATGGCTCATTAGATGAGTGGTACGTTGCAAAGAGGAGGCTGGTGTGGCTACTGACCCGCCGCCCCGGCCCCGGGCGATGGGCTTTGTGCTTCACAGCCAAGTGCCTCTTCCCGGGGCACTTGTTCTGGGTGGCTTTTGTCCTGCCGAGCATTAGCCCAAGTGCCAGATGAGGCTCGAGTCCTTTCTTACAGCTGATGTTTCTTACAACTGAGAATTAATGCAGGTTGTGGCAGGGGAGCCCGTTTGCAGCGGGCTGTGATGGGCAGGGGGAGGCACGGGCAGGTTCACCTCCCCGTGCTGCTGTGGGTGCCCCAGGGCACCGTGGCCAGGCTTGGTCCCGTGCAGCCCGCGGGTGCCTGCGTCTCGCTGCAGGCCACGGCTGGCTGTGAGTTATTTTAGGGTAGTTTCATAGGGGATGGTAAACCCTTTGCCTGCTGAATTTAAACGATGCCAGCAAGCTGGCAGTGGTGGTTAAACTGGCATCCATGGCCATGGGATGTTCTGCATCAGGTTTTTAACAGCGGGGAGTGGAAGTGTCCTGGCAGCTCCGGTCTCGTCATCACTTTTCTTCCAGTTGCATGTGAGGGTGGTGCGATGGAGACAACGGGGACGTGCTGGTTGTGCAGGCTGGCACACAGACGTCACGGCGTGCTGCCAGGCTGTCCCCGAGGGTGGCCCACGTCGCTCTTTCCCAGTTTCCAGCCAGGAGAGCCACAGGTCCAGCAGCGACTGGTGGGGCTCAGGCCCAGGCAGAGTTACCGGGCTGTTGTTTTGCTCACAGCTTGTTTCATCCTGTCCCGGTACAACAGGAAATGTGGCAACGGTTTATGGTTAATAGCTTCTGTTTTTCTTCCTTCAGTCAGAATTGCATATTCTGCACCAGAAACTTCGCAAAACCAGAGATCCGGGTAGATTCGTGAAGAGCAAGAGGCAGCTGATCTAATCGCCCGTGACGGAAGGAGCAGCACTTCTCCTCCTGGGCCGCGGCCGCCCTGCCCCGGGCTCCCCCCGCCGCGGTGCTGGGGCTGCTGGGCTGGTGCTGGCCCTGCTCGCAGGCTGGTTTTGGTCTGTAAAACAGAAAAGCAGAGTGTCCAGCCGTGGGGTGTTCAGGGGCTGGGGGCTTGTGGTCGCTGGGGCCGGGGGCTTGTGGCATAGCTCTGCCTGAGCATCACTGCTGTGAACAGCACGAGGAGGTGGCGGGGTGAGCCCTTGGAGCCCCGGTGCCCTTTACAGCTGGGTTTTGCGAGGATCGGGGTGTGCTGGGGGGGTTGGGGGGTCTGTGCAAGCAGAGAACCCTGCAGGCAGGGCTGATCCGTGCAGGGGAAGGCAGGGAACTGGGGGCTGGGCAGCGGTTTGTCGATGAAGGTGTGCGGGGACACGGCGCGAGACCTGTGACGTTAGTGCCACCAGCACTGTGTTCCTGAGCCAGGCTTCCCACTCCCCCTCCTGCGAGTGATTCAGGTTCCCTGGAGCATGAAGCAATTAGCGTCTGTTCTGTGCCTGCTGCAAAGCCCCCGGGGGACCAGCGTCACTCCAGGCTCTGCAGTCCTGGGTGCACCGTGCGTCCTCCATGGAAACCGGGTGCCATCAGCGCGCGAGCTGCTCCAAAAGCCCTTAATTGCTGGCACGCGCGGTTTTCCTCAGCTGGGAGCATCACAAGAAGGGAGGGACTTGCTGGGGAGAAGCAAACTGCAGTGACAGGGATGGACTGAGCGCTCTGGTGCTTTTGCCGTGCGTGTCGGGATGGGTGCTGCTCTGCACCGCGTTGGCTTTGTGCCACGGGTGGAGTGCCAAGCCCCTTTGCGTGCAGGAGGGGACAGTCCCGTGGGTCTCCTGGCTCTCGCTGTGCCATTGGGGTGGGTGGCAGCACGGCTGTGCCCGTCTCCAGTGCTGTGAAATGGGTGACGTGAGGAAGTGGAGGGTTTCTAAGTGCACATCTTCCGTTAACTTAAAGGGAGGGGTTTTTTCTGCTTTGTTTTTTTTTTCCCTTCCCCAGCGCTACTTTTGAAAATCTCTACCCTTGACATTACTTTCAAAAACTCCCCCCCCACCAGCCCAGCACCTGTGTGCAGCCATGTGAGACCTATTGCAGGCAATGGATTGCTGTGCAGCGTGTGCCTAAGGGCTGTGACAAACTGGGGAGCTGAAATTGCCGTTATGATAAGTGGATATGTGCAATTCTTAAATACCCCAGAAAAGCTTTGCTTTTATTGTCTTAAAGCACTGCACAAGAAGGAGACCGTAATACAATGTCAGTGTTCCTTCGTGGGGTTACTAGTATCTCCAGATCTCGCACTCTTTTGTGAAAAAAAACCTTACTTGGGGCTCTTGAGTCCCAGCACTGGAGCTGTCTTGCCAGGTTGCAACCAGGATTTCAGTCTGTCCTGTGTTTCATTCTCCTCCTAAAAGAAATATCATGGGTAGCCTGGGGCGATAGTGGCTTATTTACAGCTTGCTGCATCCTGATCTCATGTGCTGCGGGGCTGCTTGGGAAGAGATGGGCTTTGCTCCCAAAAGTGCTTTTTTTTTTTCCTTCTTGGAGGTTACAGGTTTTATTCTGTACCGGCCTCGATAGCACATCCCTTCACGCTTTCTGCTCTCTGCTAGCACTAACTCTGAGCCAGCCCACGTAAAACACGGGAGCGCTGGCAAAATGCACTGACAGCCTGTCTGCGGGGAAGGCGGTGGGTTATGGAGCGCTGGGCTGTGAAATCCGGCCCACGGAGCATCGTCCAGAGCACACGCAGGCTTGTTTGCAGCAGGTCTGGACTTTGGGATGCTGCAGGAGACCCGCTCTCCTGGCTGGCTGGAAAGCCCCTCCGCTGAAGGGCTTTGAGTAACCCAGGCTATCTGAGGCACAAGATGTAGGGAGTTTCCAATGGTCTTGTGGCAATAAAGTCATCGAGGCTTCTTGCATGCTGCTGTCGGACAGCGGCTGGAGAAGCTGGTGAAGAGCTCCAGCAAAGGCAGGCACGACGCAGGGGGTGTCCCCAGCGGTGCTTGCTGCCTGTCTGGCCGTGGCTCGGTAGCTTTAGCTTTGTGCCTTGGGTTTCTGTCCCATCCTTACCCCATGAGCCTTGCTGCAGACCCAGCGTGTCTCCTGCTCTGAGCTATAATTTCCAAAGCTAAGGAGCAGAGGTTTAACTTTGGGCTCTGCCTGGGTGGACCTGCTGAAGCTGGTTGAGGAGCACCCCAGGTTTCTAAGGGGGTGCCTGGCCCTGGTAGGCAGTGCCATGAATATTAGAAATAGGATGTGATTTTTCAACGGCGTTGCAAGAAGCAAAGAAACGCTCGGCGGGTGTGGGTGGCTTGTTCTGAAAGTGGGTTTTAGAGGCTGGATTCTTTGCCCTGGTTTGTACTGGGATGTCTTTACTGCTCTGTGCCTCAGTGTCCCACTAACTGGTGGGTTTTGGGTCACCTTCCACTGTCTGTTACTGGTGTATAGGGGTGGTTTGGAGCAGGGACGTGGCATCCTGCACGTTTAGCCTCTTGGCTGTAGGGACCATCTCTGGCTGCGCCATCGCTGCCAGCGTGAGCCCAGGATCTGCGCAGCCTCTTGGGTCCTGCCTTTCCCAAGCAGAAGCAGAGCTGAACAGACGCGGTGTCACCCCGTATATAAACCAGCTCAAGCCTGTCTCTTCTGATTTCAGAATGTAACACAAACAGTAGAAGAAGAAAAACGTGAGCCTCTGACGGTCCAGGAGATCAAACAGAAAATTGAAAAATACAACACAAAAGTTACCAACTGCCTGTTGATGAAGCTGGTAGGTGCTGGGCTCGGTGTGGGTCATACAGGGAAAGACCGATGCGGGTTTCTGTGGGCTGGGAGCTGAGCCGGGCTGTAGGAAGGCATCTCTGAGGCAAGAGGGCTTGTGGCTGTTGGGATGTTCTTGTCTTCCTTACCTCGTCGGCTTTTTCTCCTGCTTGGGTTGTTCTAGTGGGGATGAGTCCTGGTAAAACTTGGGCTGCGACGCCGCAGTTCAGCAGCTGTCGCAAAGTGGGTTTAGAAACACAAAGTGGATTCAGGAAGACCGAGTGTATTTAGGAACACACAGGCTTTCTAGAGAGAGAGGCTTTTTGCCTCTGCCACTGCCAGGCTTGTTTAAGCAGAGGTCTAAGACCCCCAGTAGATGCCTTATATTTTGAAGCTTTGATTGCAAACCTGCTTATCACTACCTGTAAATAAAGCCTTGATGACATGTGGTGAGATGACAAGGAAATCACCTCTTCTACAAACCTGAGTGCTGCAAAGGTACAAACTTCACTGGATCTTACAGAGAGGGGGAGGGAAAGCTTCTTAAAGAGTGAAATAAATTGTAGAACTCCCGGCACCCGAGGTGGATCCCTCGGCTTGTTCCTGCCTGGCACCCGCGAAGGGGCTGCACGGAGCCAGGCTCTTCCCTTCATTCGTGCATGTTTGCAGAGCTGAGGGTAGGGTAAGGGACCTCTTGTGAGACAGGCTGACCTTGAATGATGATTTATTACGTGGAGATGTGAGAATCCCATAAGTGGGGAATAAAATGTGAGGAATACAGTCAGGAGATCCCACTGAACACAAGGGGTAGAGACCTTCCCAGAGGTTCCAAATCCTCACTTAATTTGCAACTACAACTTACGTGTAATGGTTTCCATAACTGACTTGTAGCAGTGTTGGTTTTAAATAGGACGAGACCGCACAGACGTGAGGGAGGGATGAGTCAGTACCGAGGGGAAGGAACAGGAGAAAATCAGTAGTGACTAACCCAAAATTACTGGTTACTTTTTACATGATTAATAAGAAACCCTCAAGACTCTAGCAGTACCGAGGGGGGGAAAGTCCTGCAGTCACCCCGCAGGCTGCAGCGCTATAGACCAGGAAGCCCCTTGTAGTGGGGAGAAGGACTAGAAGGGCTCCCTGGAGCCTGACCCCCCCCTCTCCTTTGCTTTAGAACGACGATGGGACTTACACGGGTTTCATTAAAGTGCATTTGAAACTGCGCCGCCCCGTGACGGTCCCGGCAGGGATCCGGCCGCAGTCCATCTACGATGCCCTCAAGGAGGTGAACCTGGCCGACATGACGGACAAGAGGACCTCCTTCTACCTGCCGCTGGACGCCGTCAAGCAGCTCCACATCAGCAGCACGACGACGGTGAGCGAGGTGATCCAGGGGCTCCTGAAGAAGTTCATGGTAGTGGATAACCCTCAGAAGTTTGCACTTTTCAAGGAGATGCGGAAGGATGGGCAAGGTGAGTTCGTGCCCTCGGAGCCGCCCGCTGTCCTGCAGCTCATCGGTTTAATTACTATGTTGTGTCACAGAAACGTCATCACAGCACTTCGGTGGTGTGGCAGGCGGGCAGTGCCTAAATGTCAGATGAACAAGGGCCTGAGCACCACAAGCGGTGATGCTGCTTAAGCTAATGGGGAATTACTGGTTTTCAGAAGGGGGCTGAAGTCCCCTGAGACCTAACAGAGATCACTGTGGATCTCTGATACACTCGGCTGTTTCCACTGTGATCCTGAGCAGCACGAGCCGCTTTTACATGCTCCAATTGACCTCCTGAGCTCTCCTCTGCCCTGGCAGCCACGGGCTGACGGTGGCTGTCTGCTGTCCCCTTGCAGTGCTCTTCCAGAAGCTCCCTCTCACCGAGTACCCCCTGTACCTCCGGCTGCTGGCGGGCCCCAACACAGATGTGCTCAGTTTCGTGCTGAAGGAAAACGAAACGGGGGAAGTTGAGGTATGTCGGTGACTCTTCCCCTTGGCTTTCACATGCACGTGGCAGCGTTGCAGAGCTGGGAGGTGTAAGGCAGAGGCAGCACGGGTTGAAGCAAGGCTGCTTCCCTCTGCTTCCCTCTGATGGGGCTGGGTTTACCATACGGAGTGTGATACCAGCTTGTCTCCAAACTTAAATTATCAGCTCAATAGACTGCTTGTACCTTACTTTTATACATTTATTGCTCCTCAAGTATGTTGATTTTTTAAAAAAATTCCAACTTGAGCTGTGAAAATGCTGAGGCCAGTTTTGATGGCCAAACCGTAATCTGTTTACAGAACCAAGCAACGCCGTCCCAGAGTTAATCCTCAATAATTAGCTCAGCTAAACACTGCTATAAGTAATCCACTAATTTAAGTAGAAGCCAGGGACACTCAGGTAATAAATTCGCAGTCAGTTGTTGGTTGCAGTCGTGCAATACGTGTTTAAATTGTTCCTCTTCACAGATTCGGGGGAAAAAAAAAAAAACAAAAGCAATAAGGTGAACGGTGTGTGCTTACTTTCCCTCTGTTTCTGCTGTTTCTGCAGTGGGACGCATTCTCCATCCCAGAGCTACAGAATTTCTTGATGATACTGGACAAAGAAGAAAAGGAAAAAATCCAGCAAGTGCAAAGGAAGTATGAGAAGTTTAAACAGAGACTGCAGCAGACCTTGAAAGAAGCCAGAGGCAAGCCTGGATAACTCTGGAGGAGGCCCTGGGCATCAGACTAAGCTAGATATTATTTTTAAAATGAAAAGACACTTCTCAGGACACCTTATAGTGGTCACTCTCCCTCTTCATCCTTCCATTACGGACTGGCGCACAGCACCCATAAAATGAACATAAAGCATTTTCTTCTTCTGAAACCTCTTACCCCAGGACCAGAGCCAGTCAAGGAACGGGAAGCCTGTTCTAGAACTGTGGCTGCCAACGCCCCGAGCACAGCTGCTGGTTGGCTTTCCAGCTGTGCCATCAGATAGAGAAGCTTCGTGGAAAACACACAGTGTTAAACCCACCAGGAACATCTTAAACCCGCCAGGAACATCTACGGGCTAAGGCTTTGAGCAGGGCAACGCTCGCTGCTCGTACTCCTCCCAGGAACTTGCTCGTTCTTGTTGGGAGGTGCTGCGGCTCGTTGCGTGTGCCCACGTGAGTTCTCATTTCGTAAGTAGAGCACAGGAAGCAGCAGATAAAGCGGAGGAGGTGGTTGCACCAAACCACGTGGGTGTTGCAGCTGCAACCAATGACAGAGGGCCTTGTTCAGGGCTAAGATAGCCAGGGAAATGTGAAGTTATGGCACCAAGGCAGCTGCAACACCCAAACAGTCTGTTAGTAAGTGTTATTGAAACTTGGTAAGATTAATTCTGGGAAAAGGCATCTGTTTTGATTCTAATTAACTTCCAATTTTGAAAACAGATGTGAGCTAAAGCAAATACCCCTGATGCTTAGCTAAGCTAGCCAGTGTTTTACCAGTTTTCTACTGTAGGAATTGGGATCTGTGTTTTAACAAATTGTTTGAAAAGTGTAAAGATGATGGTTGAGGCATGGGCTGATGGTTTGGTACTGAACATTTAGCAATACACGTCCGACAGACTAACCCAGGAAAGCTCAAAACCCCCTTTCACAAATCAAACTGATTTGGAGCTATGAGCAGGTCTGGCACCGAGGGAGAGGAGCTCCGAGCAGGGCCAGGCTGTGGATGTGGCACCAAGAGCACAGGCTGCCGGTGTGGGAGAGCCTCAGCATGAGGAGGAGCAAGGGAACCTTTAGGCTCAGATGCTTTCCTCCCACCACTCTCTCATACTACGCTTCCTCTTGCTAGCCCTCCCTGCACTGCGCTCCCACCACTCCTGTCCGTGACACGCCATCCTCTCCCTGCCCGTGCCACTCCATACCTGTCGTGTTCTCCCCTTCCTCCCCACTCGCAATCGGTGCTCTGCCTGCGTGTCCAGGAAGGTTACCAGGTTTTACTCTCTCATGGAGCTAGGAGAGGAGAGCCAGTCTCTCTCCCCCTCTCTCAGGGCTCCCACTCTCTCATGCATGCACTGTGCATCCTTCAAAAATAAAAAATCCTTGAGCTGGAGTGTCGGTTACTGCCACAGCTCTGACCAGCGACGCTGCTCTCGCTCCTGCCATGCAGCGATCCCTGAGGGGCGAGGAAGGTGCCAGGGATGCCAGTCTGAGAGAGGGTGGTCCCCGTGTTTACACTGCACACAGCCAGGTCAGTCTTCCCTCTGTTTACACAGGACACCGCAACAAAGCGTAAAGAGAAAACGGATCGTTAACACGAGCCGGATTCGGATGGAGCATGAGAAAGGGGTTCGTATTGACCTGATGAACAAGTGTCCCTTTGAGCTCAGTGCAGACTGCTGTGACCCCACCTGCATGAAGTGGGAAGAGAGGCAACAGGTTGTTGGGTAACAGCTACCCCAGAGACAGCAGGGGAGAGTCTCAAATTTACCTCAGTGCCTTTTTTTCCTTAAGTGTGAAAACTTTGCATTTGGGCTAAGGAGGAAGTTGGAAGGGGCTTTTGTCAAGAGGCCTTCTCAGTCCTGTCCCCCTCTTTACCTAAAGTACTGTTGTGATGAGGCTGCTTTTGTCCGCAGAGGGACGAGGAACTGTTTTTGTTTCTTTCTTGAAGGTGACTGCTTGGGATTGTTTTTTTTTTCCCCCTAGATTTATACTTGAGTATGTTTGTTTATAAACTGTTAAGAGAGTAACTTCATCACTTAAAGCCCCTCAGTTTGAATAAACGCCACTTTCTGCAAGCTTAGTTCCAGCTCCTGGTTTAGTCAGTAGTGTGAAAGGGTTTGCTAACAGGGCTATGGCCTCTGGCACACGGTGCGGGACGGGCCTCCCAGCTGTACTGTACTCTACACCCAGATGACCTTTAACAACGCGGCAGCAGCCCAATTAGAGCAGCAATTTTCATGCTCTGGGGCTGTTTGTCCATTTACAAGAATACTCATTACTTCACTATGCACTTGTGAAGTAATTTAAATAACATTTATCTCGTGCTTTGAGTCTTGAAAGCACTCTATAAATACTTCTGTTCAGCCAAGAGAAAGAACACTGTCAAAACTGCCATTGGTTCTGAGGAGTAAGATCCAGACGCTTGTTTTTAATCCCTTCTCTTTCTGGCTAAAAGCTGTAAAGATTTCTTTTTTGTTGTTGTTTCCTACTAGAGTTTTGGTGACTGTCTCCCTCTCCCCCCCTGGAACCCAGCATGTCTTTGACATTCTGTAGAAGGCATGGCTTCTTATGCAATTACCGTGAATGCTGCTGAAAGCCTCCTGCAAAGGGGAGGGCTGTTTCTTTTGGTTTTTTGTTTCAAAATATGGGGCATTTGAGGAATTGGTAGATCTTGAAACTCAAATTCTCAACAGTCAGTTGAGCTGTGACTAGGATAGAAGTATTGGCCCCTTCCTTAAGCGCAAAATCCTGTTGGCAGTGCCTTTGGTTACTATATTGTCTTGCCTAGTTCGTGCGAATTTATTTTCCTGTCTACTGTAAAACATGTAAAATAATGTGTATAGAATGGAATAGTAAAGCTTCTATGGCAAAATGAAATGCATTTTTGCAATGCTGTAATTTATTTTTACTACTCCCTAGTAATTCTATGGCATTTTTAAAAAATGTCTCACTTCCAGCTTTTTTGAAGGTTCTGAAACTACTCGTTCGTATGCAGACAGTGTAAAAGACAACGATAATAAAACTGTCAGTAATGAAAGAAATCTCCTTAACTTCTTTTTCTGGCGCTCTCCTGTGGAACTTCCATGTATTACGCCTAAAGGAAAAAAAACAAGAGTCCTTCCCAGAAGTGAATTTAAAATTCTTAATTCTTCTGTAAAGTGTTTAAGCTTCAGCTAAAGCAGTACAGAACATCTATGCTGTGAAACCTGACCGAAGAGTTCCATTAATCTTCTCTTAGTATGTTAGCAGAGTTTGACAGAGCTACCCCTGACTACCTGTAATAAATCACAGTTAATGATGTCATACATAAAAATGTATTTATATATAAAAATAATACAAACCATAAAAATCCAGCTAATAGAGTTCATTCTCAGTGCTGAAATGTCTGATATTAATACCAGGAAATGTTTAAAAGGATAAAATCTAAAAGCAAATGGGTTTTACTTCTGACATACACAATCTATGGCACAACATGTTGGACTGGTCCAACACGTGTTGGAATGTACTTTGCTTACGTGTCGGTGGAGGGTCTATTACTGTGCCTTTGCTAAAAGATGCAGAGCAAGAATGCTGAACTAGCCAAAAGCCACAGTAGCCAGAAAAAACAATGCACCATGAGGAACTTCTAGAAAATATAAGGCAAAGAATAATGCTAGGGGTTTTATTCAGCTTTTTATTTTTATGAAAAATGAGCAGCTGGAGCAATATTATTATTTGGGTGAATCCTAGACCTTATAAACATCCAGGACTCATCTCTGAATGAATAGGGTCTGTACATGATCCTTGATTTGCTGGCAGAACACTTTTATAAATAATGAGATCCGAGTAATTCTTACAGTAGATTTTTCTCTTACTTCTTCCGGCCAAGCTTTGGAGCCTTCTCAAGGCCTTGGATGTATTTCCGAGGTAGCTGGTATTCTTCTGCAACATAACCAAGAGTTTGCTTCAGGTAAATATTCAGAGCTCAAGAATTAAAAACTGTATCTTGCTGTAACCAGTCCCGGCCCAGCTCCAGACTGGACTTACCTAGCAGCATCTTGGCCAGATGATGGATTTGGTTGCCTTGGATCTGGACCTGAACTCTGTCTTTTGTTCCTGGTACTGGGGTGATGGTGGCACTGGCTTGGACTTTTTGTTGCAGAATGTTGGCCACACACTGTGGGTCTAGGCCATACAGCTCAAGGTTCTTGATAATTGTCACCTGCAGGTTTTAATAATTATTGCAAACATCACTGCTGTAGGTATTAGCAAGGCATGTCCCGTTCATCCCAGAAAAATGAGCTGCCCAAGCCACTCTCAGGATCTGGGCTTCTGCTCAAACCCCGTTATTTTAGTCTGGTTTTACCTTCTTATTTGATGACCTCTGTGCTATGGTTATGTCGATGGGCTCAATGTTTCCTTTCCTCACAATAGGTTCTTGTCCAAAAAACGTCACCTGGTGTAAGGGCTGCAGTCGTTCAAGGCACCTGAACAAAATTTATGCATCCAATTAGTCTAGCCAGGACAGCAAGGCTGATGTTAACTGTCCTTTCCCACTGCAGCCTCTCACAGGTTTTTGAGACTACACAAAAGCCGAGATTCTGCGTGAGAAGAATTGGTATCTTAAGAAGATAATGCATGATGATCTCATGCAAAGATTTGCGTCCTAGCTATTATTTAAGGAAAGGGACTGATTAAAAAGAAAGCTAGTCTACTGATTTGCAAAAATTATAGCTTAGATTGTTACTGGTAAAATCTTATAATTTGGTTCTTGTAGAGGAAAACCTTCTTTAATTTTGTCTTTAAATATTGTTCAGTTGTATTGTTCACAGATTGGTGAAGCGACTTCAGTTTAAAATTCAGCATAAACTGTGTTACTGTGCCACGAGCAAACCTGGCTTCAGAAATAAAGGAAACTGCTGGAGATGCCTCAGAAGCTTTGCATGATGAAGCAGCTCAAGGCAAGTAAGACATTGGGGACATTTAGGCAAAGTTTTTCAGTATATGGAAACAAAGGTCTTGTGTCACTCAGGCCTCTTGGGTCTAACAGGTGGGTTTAGGTTATAAATGCAGAAGTGGGCATGTTCAGTTATCTGTTGCAAAGGATGGCTTTATAAATATGTACATAAAGATTATACACAGAACCAGGCACTGTTTGTTCAGGACACTTTCCCTGATAAGTGCTGAGCAGGTAAACAAAAAAATTCCAACAACAACAGTTAATGCTAGATGCTTTTTAAACTGTAAAGAATGAGAGACTCTTTAAGTGAAGGGCTCTGGATACTTTTTGTTGTATTACCAGTAGGAAGTTACAACTTCAGTAGCTCAAATAACACATGGCTTTGAGTTGCATGCAATAAATCTGTGTAATACCGAAACACTACATTGGGAAAAGTGTCACCTGCTCAAGAGATCATCCCATTTGAGGTTTGAGATTTCATCTTGTTCCGATTTATCTAACAGGCAGTCGCACAGAATGGTGTTCACCTTCACAAAGCTACAAAACAAAAACACGCATTAGAAGCAAACAAGTTCACTTTTTTCCTCTAACTTCAGCATCTCCTGGGGAAGCAGAGCAGGACAACTTCCATGTCTACTTACTTTTTGTTTGTTTCATCAACCAGCTCATTAGTCTTCACATAGTTAATGATGATGTTTCTCACCTCACTGCTTGAGAGGATGCTACCTTTTCTAAAGAGAAAGAAAACTTTTTAAGTCATTAGGTGTTGGGTTCTGTCACCAAGACACAAGATGGCAACTACCCTGACTACATTTGGTAGCAACAGCTCAGTTCTGAAATACACCTGCTAGGGAGTGATTTCTGTTACACCTCAGCTGCCATATACCAGACAAAAGGCTTACAGCAGTAATTACAGAGACTCTAAACCCCGTGGTCCAGGGAGCCTAGTTTGGGAGGATGACTCTAATGGCACCCCTAACTTCAGGGGACTGTGGATAACTTGTACAAAAGGGTTCAGCTGAAGAAAGGCTGCCACTGAGTGCTGTCTATCTAAACTACATCAAAACAGAGAAGCTTAGGGCACAAGGAGGCAAATGAGTTCTTTAAGTTATCTGGGCATCCTCTTTTCAGTAAACCATACTGTGGGTGGGCAGAATATGCCTTATCCAATGGCAAATTAAGACAATCCACGTAAAATGTATCAATTTTGACACTTGAGCTATCACCTCCTTAGCTGTGGGAGAAGCGAAGTGAGTACTTGCTGAACGCAGTTGTCACAGCCTCTTATCTTTCCTCCCTTTGTGAAGCAATGAATATATTCTTGATTCCCATCACCTTTCCTGACAATATCACAGGGCCCTCCCCATGAGAGCTACCAAAATGGCAGCAGCATTAGGTCTGTTAGTCTCTCTTCACATAACAATGGTTTTGTTGTACTTTTCTAGTGCTTACCTGTGCCCAGATTCCTGAAAGAGTGGAATCATTTTTGTTGAAACCCCATAAAGCGGAATGATTTCAGGAGCATGGTACACTTGTTCTCTGTCTTCACTCTTGCTGTCTTGAGCAGCAGAGGCTGAAGAAAATCCTTCAGGTACTGCAAACGCTCTAACTCTGAAACGAGAATTTGATGTGAGTGAAAGGGATTGAAACTTATCACTTCCATTTCACTGAGAAACTAAAACCTAGGAGAGTCGTGCAAAAAGCTGCCTGGTCTGTTGGATAGTGTGTCAGTGCCTCCAAATGCATTCCATTGCAGCGGGGCCCTGTGTCTGTGGATTAAAGGACACGAGGAAAGGTCAGTATTTTGAAGCATTAGCTGTAATTACTAAATATGTCCTTGTACACGTTTCAAAGATACACATAAATAAGCACCTTAACACAGGTTATATTAAACACCTTTCACTCTGAGTAAAGCCCTGTATGTTGGGGTCACAGTAAATCTCTCCAGCTGTTCTGAGTATTTTTGGCTCTCATAGTTAGAGAGAACTGCTGTAATTCAAATGATGCAGCCCCATTCCGTAGAATCCCTAGAATTAAATTTAAAAAAAACCAACTGCACTGTCTGCAAATATACAAACATTTAAAAGCTGAAATGATTCTTTAGTGGTCACTGATAAAAGACAGTTCTGGAAGAGAGGGGTAAGAACTGTATCAGTGCAGGAGCAGGAGTCTCATTTCGGTGACCAGAGCTGCACATTCTGTGCTTGCAGGTAAGAGATCTGACAACCCGAGTTTGAGTACGCCTGTCTCCTAGTGATAAGGCCAAGTACAATGAGAGAAAAGTTAATGCAAAAAGTCAAAGTAATTCTGCTTCTTTCCAAACGCAGACAAGAAGATACGCTGACATCTACAGAAATATTCTCCGCTCCATTTGTTGCCAAGGAGCGGTTCTGTGACAGGAAGCCTCAGGCCCGCTGGGAAATTCCAAGAGAGAGCGAACGTGCTGATACGCAGAAGGAACAAGTAGGATGTTCTTGATGTCAGGTAACTACTAATCCTAAGATAACAGAAACACCAATATAGGGGAATTGGGTACTAAGTAACTGAAAGAGTAAGAGTATTTGTGCAAATCAATATGTGTAATGGAGAAAACAGTGATTTTTATTAGACTTTAAGCATGCTCAGTGCCACTAAGTAAAGAAGGAAGAACACAGTTTACCTGGAAGAACTTACAAGAGCAGGAAACATAAGCAATGTTGTACAGAAGCAGGGTATAAAACGCCTCCATAGCACATTAAGATTAGGAAATGAGGGTTGCTACAGCTATTCAGAACAGGAATTCAAGCAGAGTATAAGTAATAAGGCTGGAAGTAGCAGATTCTGCTCCCTTCTTTCAGAGACTACCAGCTCTTTTAAAAAGACTACAATATTCTACATACTCTGGATGTTTCCAGTCCACTTCCACGATGCTCTCCACACCTTTGTTCAGCTCCTTCACTTGTAAGATCTTCTGGTGCTGCATACATTGCAGGAATTTAGAGAACTGAAGGAAGCAACAATCAGAAATGTGGAGTCAAGCATTTTAAATTCCTGTTCATGTGTTTCTGACTGCCTCAAAGTTACTTGCTAAATGAGAAAAACTTCTTTTAAAAAACCCAACACACACCCGACACCTTTGCTTCTCTAAACACTGCAACTGCTAAGGAGGAGTGAGTGCCTGTGGCTCTACAACAGAGTAAGCAAGCGTTCCTTTTGTAGCTCTGCCACCTCTTTGCTCTGTGACATTCTTAGCCAAATCACAGTACATCTTACATCACTACTGTGAGATCTTTGACAATGCACTTTGTCTTTGCCTGTCATCTACACAACAGACATAATATCGCCTTCATTTTTGTTGTTAACAGCTTCAGAAAAGGAATGGCCTCTTCTTGCAAGTAATTGCGTTGTCCAACGAGATCAAAACCCTTTAACAGCTGTCTTGGGATATAGTGGCAGATAGCATCAGCTGCATTCAAAGCAGATCAATGCTCATGCTTTCAGGACAATTACTTTTCTCTGTGGATCCCACAGGAGCAGACAGTTGAGAAAAAGAACTTGGCTTTTAAGAACAGCTTCTAGGTTTTTTTGTCTGTCTATTTTACTAACACTTGAACAATTTTGACTTAAGACTTTTTCTCTCCTTCCGTTTCTTATTTAATTTAATCCAAAAACTGACAGAAAAATCTCACCTTCTTATAGCTTGATTTCTTTATGTCCAGTTGTTGTCCAGCAGGGCTATAAATGGATTTTTTTAGAAGTTCTTTAGTTACAAGTAACCCTTCATTTCTTCTTAAATCTTGCAACTTATGCTAGAAGTTTCTTAACAGCGGAAATACGAATCACACAGAGAAAGAATTACTTCAACGCAGCTAATAAATAGAACATGATGAGTGAAACTAGTGCTGATGCTCCTGTGGGAGGCAAACAGCCATTTAAGTGACTAAGCAATCTTGAAACAAATGTCAGCCAACTCCAGTTAGCTACCAAGTGCATATCCTGGTCTGGACAACCCTTACATCACAGCATTTGATGTAAGAAGTGAGCATAATCTCGGATAACCTTAGATACCGACTGAATTTTGAGTCAAGAACTTCATCCTAAATATCACACTTGATCTCCACAGTTTTAAAGCCAAAAACCCAGCATGCAAAGCCAAAGATAATCATCTTACCACATACCAGCATGAGAACATATGGCTGCGTAGAAATGTGCTGGTGAGCAGAGGGAGATCTGACTTCTTTACTTTGCATTTTAAGGCATGAAAAAAGCACTGATTAAATAATGCATCCATTTGCTCTGCAGGGAAGAAAAGGACAAGTAAGCTGTGAGTAGTCTGTCTTTCAGAACACAGCACTCCGTTTCTTCAGACTGTCTTTCCCATCACACAGAACTGTCCCTACCCCATTCTCGCAGTGAGCTCTCCAGAGCACACAGTACTCTAGATCATTGCTATGGGCTTCAGCAAACCAGACACAGGGGCATAGTTTGGTTTCATCTGTATGCAAAAATACCTTGTGGAGTCCTACTGTCTTCAGCTTCCTGCTGAACCTCTGTGTTGGTATCTTCAGCTGTTTCTGCAGCTCTGGTCTCATTGAGTTCCTGCTTTCCCATCAGGATTGCACAACTGTCTCGCTCCTTCAGGCTCAAATCACCAACGTCCACATGCTGCAGTGGGTCAGTGGAGGAGCTGATGACAGGCTCTTTCCCTTCCAGCTCTTCCTCATCTTCAGCACTCTCCTTTTCAGCAGAATCTGTTACCAAGGGAGCTAAGGTAGGAGGAGAAGATTTGTCACCATATTCCCTATAAAAGGAAGAAAAAGCATAACATAGCTTTCTGTTTACTGCTTTGAAATCCGTAGGACAATGAACAAATGTTACCCTGATAAAAGGCACTGGCAGTTGCTTGGATCTTTTTCCACATTCTCAAAACTATAAAATTTATTTTTAACTCATCTTCCTCCATAAACTCTTATGTTCCCGTCATGAATCTTAATTAAAACTGAGCAGACTAGTTGAATCCAAATGCAGAGCAACTCATTTATTTGCTTGAGACTGGCACAGTTGAATGTTTTTTAAGCAAAAATGATTCAAAGTTAACTTCTTATAGAGTAAGATTCTCTAAAATCAGAGCAGCAGGGATGTTCTAGCTTCATTTCTATAATAATTACACTCAGGTTGGAGGAACTGAATCAAGTGAATAATTTTATATATCTATTTCCAATATGATGGATAGATGTCAGGATGGACACCTGCTTCTGTCAGAAAAGCGTGGTCATCAAAAACATGTAGCTGAAACCTTAATAATGCTCATATCTAAACTGTACCCAAGTAACCCAATATGTTGAACTGACACACTAAGTTTCCTGGGGCACAGATTTTGATTTTAGTGAACACAGGAGACTTGTTACACATTTTACCAAATGCCTGGCAATATACGCACCAGAGGTGATCCGTGTAAGTATGCAACACAGCAAAGCCCTTCCCTTTCATTCCAGCAGCCAGCATCTCCGCAGTGGACATAGTGGCAACTGCAACTGCTACTGGAGCTCTGGGAAAAGAAGGGAGTATTACAGCAGGACAGCACAAATACACTGTGCTACCTGGACAAAGACAGACTGTGCCATTGTGATATACTAAATTTCTTTTATGATGTCCTTGTTCTTTACAACCTTCTTTTTTTTAAAGCATCTAGGTATTTTCTGGTTCTGTCCCACCCTTCTGGTATGTAAAGTCTTCCAAAGAATCCCAAGGATCTGTGCAGCTGTGATAGTGGAGGTTGTGCAGTGACACATTCCTCACTTTAATAAAGTACAAGAAGCATCTCCACTGCCAGAAGAGACTAGCAGTGGGGGGGAAAAACAACAGCTTTAGCACTGCTCCCTCACTCTGAATTTCCTCATAGACAAAAAGACAACTGTGTAGAATACAGTATTTTTTTAAAAAAAAATTACTCTGTTTCAAAACAGATCTACCAGTTGTGCCCCCACAGGTCCAAAAGAACCAATTTGCAAAGCTGTCCACCCGAACCCAAACATAGCCTAACGCAGAAACTTAAGTGGATTTTTTTTTCTACTGTATTTTCCATTGTTCAGGTCCACAGTGCATCAAATGCACAAGAACAATTCTGCAAAAGCCCCGGAGTCTTCCTGTAAAAAATTAATTTCATTTTCAGTTTCTAAGAAAATACATGAATAAAGAATCCTCCCTACCTGTTTCCCAAGAGGGTGACAGCACAGAGCGTGCCCCGCTCTACTTGAGGAAAGCCAGAAGATGGCACTACAACTCCTGGCAGCATCAGATCTGAAAATAAAGCACATCCACTTCTCAATTAAAGACTCAGACACCACTTCCTCCACCCCCATCCCTCCTGTTACTCAGCAAAAATACAAGCCTGTTAATAGATGAGCACATGCCAGATAAACATGACTCTCTGTTTCTCCTAGTAAGGCAGCACTTCTTGCTACCACCCTGTGGAGTAAGAGATCCAATTCACAAGGGTGCTGGGCACATCCCAAAAAATTGCAGAAGAGCTAAGCATGCTCAGCCCCTTGCCATGTCAGGCCTGAAGGGATTAATGTTGTTAACAGAAAGGGACAAGCTCCCAACCTAGAGAGCATTACTCTTCATTAATGACAAGAGAAAGAAACAAGGAGATGTGCCATTTCCTCTTCCCTGTCCCAAGGGCAGGTTATCCCAGCAGCTCTCTCCCTGGAGAAAGAATTGCCTAAAATGTGCCACTGCTGACCCAGCCCTCCTGATCTGACACAATAGCTGCACTCAGCTGTGAACTCTCCTCAGCATGAGGAAGCAGCCTTAACCATCTCCTTGTTAATCTGGACAGAAACAATGCCTTGTTGGGTGCTTCCTTCTGCTTTCCATACCTGGGATGAACAGACTGGCATGTGAGTGAAGAACACTTTTCCATGCCACACATACAGCATTGCATCATCACAAAACCACGTGAAGAGCATCTGCTCTCCCTCATGGCTGTCTAGAGCTTGCAGTCTCGTGGACTGATCTGTGTTCCATGGTTTGGTTTTGAAGGCATCTCACTTTTTTTCTCAGCATCATAGATTTACTGTGTATGCTGAAGAAGCCAACAATATTTTTCCTCCCATTCACTGTCACAACTACTTTCAGCAAATCTAGAATGAACTCTGCAATTGCAACAAAGGCTCCACATCTCTGAGGACAGAAATCACATAAAGACCTTAACGTGACAAGGTAAGTACCGTGTGTATATTGTGTAAATAACCAGGGCAGACAGTAAATATTTGAATTCATGAAACAGATATCACCAATAGCACTACCTTGCTCTTCTTTGTAACTTAATCCTCCCCAAATCTGCTCCCTCCCTCCATGTCTGCAGCACTGGATAGTCTCACGCCTTTCCCCTTTTTTCTGAGATGTGGCTCTACCTCTCCCTCCGCCTTTGTTCACCATTGTCTTGGTGGCCAGCTTCTTATCTTTGGATCCTACCCAGAGGTAGCCTGGTTGCCATGGGAGATGAATGACCTGCAGCCCTCTTTCATCAATGGCCTTCCTCCATTAGCAAGACTTTTTTTTTTTTTTCCCAGAAACTAGGTCACTACAAGTCAGCAGGGAGGCTTGCTCAGATGTCTATCACAGCTACACATTCAAGCACTTTATTTCCCCAAAAGCAAACAAAGTAAATACAGGGACTTGAGTTCTACTTCAGATACTGTGTAATGGAAAAAAGACGTCTCTTCCTACACGTACACTTCCATTTACAGACTAAGGCCACAGTGGCTGCAATTTAATCTTTTTCTGGTTGAGCAGTTCTGCAATTTAAAGTTTATAAAAACCTGATTCTCACGAGTCTGAACTGCATCCAAAGCAGGTTCAAGAAAATAGACTCCTTTCTTGTTAGTCTTGATCCATAACTAGGTGGTAGAGCCAGTAATCCAGGAATTCAAATCCAGCCTCACCTGCTCAATCCACAATTTACTTGGCACCGATTACAGTTGTAGGTTCCAACATAAACTCACTCGTCAGCCACAGCATAAGCTGGTTCACCTCTGAACTGGCGGGAAGCAGAGTGGCAGAAAAGGAACTCAGCTGCTCAAGGAAAGTTATAAAAAGGACAGACCAATGACACAGGCACTTCTCTGTCCCAATTCAGAGCTGCTGATCACCCTGAGAAGATATTTCTAAATCTGAGACTCCCACATGGAACAGGTTACTGCATTTAAACAGCTTAACCTACTTTGTTTCATTCACAAACTTTTTTTACAGCTGATTTATTTTCCTTTTCAGGACATCACCATGAATTACTTTGTGAGTATTTATTCTTTACACTTTTTTGTTTCAGGGACATTTTTGCCACTGGGAAAGATAACGTCAAAAAAAGCCCGGAAGGCAACTCCTTTTTGCAATGCAACATGACAAAGTTCTCTTCCTCTTACCTGCTCCTCCTGCTAGTTTCTGTAGCACAGGGGGCCATGTTGAAAAAGCAGGGAGAAGATCTGGGTAGACCCACAGCGTGTACACTGTCCCAAAACAGAACCAAATTTAAAGATGCATCATTAAAAACTTCTCTAGCTGTTGCTTCTTCCCATCTTTAAGACTCAAAGCAGTACAACACTAACCACAACTAAACACTCTACTGTTACTTGGGTAATGAAGAAATCTGAACTCAGAACAATACTACAATAATTAGTAGATGTGATGGAGAAAAATAAACTACTAGTTAATTCCAGCTCCTGTGAATTGTTATAAAGGATACAGATAAATGTTTGCATTATTTTCCTTAAATCAAAGACACTCTGAGCTAAAATGCTGTTCCAACAGGGAAGAATTGCTGGGTATGGGAAAAATAAAAGCATAGAATATCAGAGCAATTCATTGCCTAATTCCAGGGCTGCCTGGAAGTGGACATCATGCTGCTTGGAATTATACCTTGCAGTGGACGAAAGAGAGAAAAGGGGCTAAGATACCAAACTGTGACTTAAAAGATTTGTTTCCTGGTTTCCAGCCTCTCAGCACCTCAGTTTCCTTCTTGCAGAAAGGATCCAGAAATGCCACTGATTTCGCAAAGACATTGGTAGAATAAATGCACTAAAGATTATGACGGGTACTGAAACTATAGTGATAGGAGATGTACTTCAGACAGACACAAGGAAATCTTCTGGGGAAAGGTTGGTGCCTAGTAAGACGGAGGATTATTCTAGTACCTGTTGGATACAGAGCTTTCTCAATTTCAAACAGTATTGGGTTCCTGCTATTCATGTAAACAGTGACGGCCTCCCCTTTGTGAGAGTGTATTTTGATGACATTAAGCTCTTCCTTGTTTGGAATAAACTCAGTCAATTGTTCAGCACTAAGGTTAGGAAAAGCTGCTGCAACATCAGTTCGTAGTTTTCTCCTGTAATGATAAAATCACAAACGTGTTACAAAGCTGTCTAGACTATCTGTCAAAATAATTCCTAGAGCAGTAGTTACTATTTTGTTGGCTGTTCATGAGATTCCTGCTTTTTCACAGAAGATAATTTGAAGCATTTGTGTCCAGGTTTACAAATGAGATAGTTGCATGCTGGAAGAATACTGGGAGGCGGCCAAATATGCTTGTCCTGCTCATATTCCTCCTTATACATCTGCTTACAGCTCCTGTTGCTGTCTTTGCCTCTGTTTTGCAGTGATTTCATTACTGCTCTGAGCTCCTGAGCACAAATCTGGGAGTGTCAGACTTGCTCAGCCCAGCCTGTCACCTACAGACCCCCACAGCTCCGGCACGGAGGAGGAGGGGTGCAGACACATTTCCCTCTCCCCTCAGTTTTAACTGATGTTTAAGACACGGTGACCAGCACAAGGTGGGTTTGTGGGGTCATTCACAGAAGCACCAACTGAAATCTACAAGATCCACAAGCCAGCCTAGCGGCACTACACGAGAACATAGAAGTAAAGAAGGATCAGCCAGGCCTCGACATAACAATTCACTTAAATCTGGTTTAATTATGGCAGCGCGTTCACGCGGAAGGTGCATTTCGCGTTCCGACCGGCAGTTCGCGTTTATCACAAACGAGGTGGCAGCAGCCGCCGCTCCCGCCTGCCCCACGCCCGCATCTCTGCGGGGCCGAGCCGCCGCAGCCGGCCAGGCCCCGCTCGCCCCGCCGCTGCCCTCGCCGCCTCCCGCGCACCACGGAGACCGACGCCGAAGCGTGGCGATTTCAGGCCGCCGGGCAGCGGGACAGACCCGGCGCGGGAGGCGGGACTGGGCCGCTCCCCTCAGCGCAGCGCGGCCTCCGGCCTCCGGGCCTGCCCCCGCGGCGCAGCGGGGGGCTCCGGCCCCGGCCCAGCCCGGCACTCACCGGTCGGACCCCTTGATGGCGGTGTTGGATCTCACCCGGAACGCCCTGGAGAACATGGCGGGCCCGCGCCCCGGCCGGCGCCGCGCTCCCCTCAGGCCGCGGCAGCCGCCATGGCGCCGTCCCGCGGTACAAAAGCGTCCGGGTGGAAACCGCCTCCCCGCTCCGACCGCCCGCTTCGGTCCCCCCGCGCCCACCGCCTCCGGGCCCGGCGCGGTGCGAGGGCCGGGGGTCACCCTGCGGTGCTCCTCGGCCGCCTCCACACGAGGGAGACGATCGCCGTGAGACCCCTGGAGCCGCGGAGCGCCCGCGGGTGCTGCGGGAACGGAGCCTTTTCCTCCGCCCAAACGCTCGTGCTTTGTTCTGTGACGGGCCTGCTGGGGCGGGGGCACCGGGAGACACGCTGCGGGGGGGGGGCGAGGGACGAGAAACGGGCAATGAAACGCGAAGGTTTCGGGTACGGATTTAAAAATGTCACGGCTCTTCGTGAGGAGGGCGCTCCCCCGGTTACCGGCCGCCCCCCGGCCCGGGGAGGCCTGCGGGCGGCCCGGCCCGGCCCTTGCCGCTACTGCGCAGGCGCCGCGCGGCGGGCGGGGGCCCGTTGCCGTGGTAACGGGCGGGCCAGTGGCGGGCGGGCGGCCGCAGCCTGAGCGGAGCCTCCCGGCCCGCCTCGGCAGCGCCGGACGGCGGAGCACGGGCGGGCGGCGGCGCGGGGCCCGGCGGGGGATGGGGGCCGCCCCCCCGCCGCCACCATGCTGCTGGGCAGGAAGCCGGAGGCGCCCCTCGGCGCAGGTGAGGCGGCGGGGCCGGGCGGGAGCGGGCTGAGGCGGCCGCCGGGCCCTGCCCGGTGCGCCCCGGCGGTAGCTACGGGGGTCCCGCGGGGAGCGGTGCCGCGGCCGCGGGGCGGAGGGCCGGGGCTGAACGGGGAGCCCCCCTCGCCCCGCTCCCCCTTCGCAAAGCTGCCGGTGCGGAGTCGGTTGCGTTAAACATTGTAATTTTAAGTTCTCTTTAACAGTGTTTGCCAGCAGTTACGGTGCAAACCGACACGACTTTTTTTCCCCCCCTCCTTGGAGCAAATGTGCTAACTGTGATTCCCACATAGCATTTTTAAAGGATAACCTACTTGAAAGGATAGTCCTCTCAAGTATTTAAGTGCATGCTCGTTTTCTGTTGTCGTTCTCAATGAGGCTAGCTCGGGATTATCCTACTTAAGGGAAAATGGGGAGTATATTGGTTAATACTTGCACTGCAAAAGTTGATTAAAAAAAAAAAAGAAGCTCTAAATTAACAGTGTCAGAAATTAAGATTTGCTGAGAGCTTTGCGGTATTAAAATATAGTTAAATTCTAAAGATCATTTAATAAATGAACGAGAACTGATGATCTCACAGACTAAAATGTGCTAATTGAGATATGTTTCAGCGTTTGTCTGTATCAACGTGAATTGTTGTGACTAACTGGTTTGTATATGGGATGCTTCCAGGCAGGTTTGGAGATGGATTATATGACTCCTATATGAGGATAGATCAGATCAGGTACCAAGAGTCTACAAATGAACACAGCCCCTCAGCACTTCCTTCCCTTGCAAGATCTAATGTGAGTATTTTAAAGTTCTATGGGCTTCATGGTGTGTTGTGTGGCAGAGAAAACAGTCAAGGAGTTACATATCTCGCTATAGAGAATAAATTAAAACAGTGGGATGTTGCAGCTTTGCAGTAGCTTATTAACTGTACTGCTTTTACTAAGCTTAAAAATGATGTGGTATTGTGTTCAACGTGGAACTTGCTGGGCATCCTCAGCAACCCCATTTTACAATCCTCAACTCCTATTTTAATCAAGAAAGTTATTTTACAACTGGCTGCAATTTCTGCTGTGTCACCTTGTGTGTTGATAAGTATGTAAATCCACACGTGCTTCGCTTTAACTCTTGCACGTTTCCATTTTAGTTTCCCTCATGAAAATTCCAAGAGATAAGTGCTTGCGAACAGCAGAAGGAGCAGTGTGGGTTTGCATGGCTGCCAAACATCTTATGAAAGTATCTTTCTCCTCTGAAAACTTTGGCATTATCTGCCACTTGGTTTGATAGCAAAACAGATCTTTGTGGACTGACGGTGTTAACGTGCTGCTTCCTAAGTGCTGTGTTTCCTCAGCAGATGTGGAGTTATGAGATCTTTCCTTAAATTGATTCAGCTGAGCCGTAGTGGTCATGTTTAGCTGTGCAGTGATCTGACCTTTATATGGCTTGTAAATGTGTTTTGGCTCTTGTTGAATTCTGGCAGAAGTGAAGGTGCTTGAGCTTAAAAAGCCCCACTCTCTAAAAAGTGAAAATAGACATTTCAGTGAGCAAGGTGCATTTGAAAATCATCACCTTGTGGGAAGTTATTGTAACAGATATTAGTAATTGATTTGGTTTGTGCCGTTCACTGAGCAAACTCAGTAGCATGGGTCTGTGTTTTCCCTTTTTGGCAATATTGAGGGAGAGCAGAAGAAATTTAGAGATTTGTTGAGTAGTAGAGTTGGAAGAATACTGGGTTGTTTTTGCAGGGACGTGGGAGCTTTTAAATGGCAGTGTTTAAGTTGTAGTGTAACTTCAGTTCATAACTGAACAGAAATCAGTAGAATGGAACTATCCTGTTAAATACAAATATAACTCTATGAATATTTTGTTTCACTGGTGTATCTTATTCTTCTGTATTTTGTTCAAGCCTGTTGACTTAAGGCAAGATTAAGGATTATAAAATGCTTAGTTTTGCCATGATGACACATTTAAAAATTACAACTTTATGGTAGCTTGTGAGCAGGAACTGAGATGAAGCGTGCAAGGATGAAAATCATGATGCCAAATTTTAATGGGAAAGTATCTGGAATTAAGTGATAATTTGATTTCCTTGCAAGATTTTTTTATTACGCTGTAATGTTAGATGAGAATTGAAGAGTTCTGATGTCTGCAGCTGTCCATTCTTTCCATCTTAGCTATAAGAGAGCATAAGTAATCTCTGCTTTGAGAAAACTCAGTTCGTTTAATTCAGTGTTCAGAAAATAACTGATGCACTTTTGCAAAACCAGTTGTGTAGGAACTGAGTTAACTGTTCCCTTCTCAATTAAAATGAAGTCTTGTAAGTACGTGAAAATCTTCAACAGGGTGCCACTTGTGTTGTCAGTCGAATTTCTTGGCTGCTAACAGCACTTTATCAACTGAACAAAACCTGTGCAGCCTGTGATGTGTAAAAGCAAGCTGTTGAAAGCAAGCTGATGTTGCCCAGAAGTCATCTGACTTCAAGTGGAGCTCTTCTGAGTTCGGGTTAACATTGATCTATATTTGTGTCTCATCGTCACGTGGGGGATGATTTTGGTAGTCCTCTCAGAATGAAAATTTAGTCCTTACTACTGAATGCCTGTTGAGTCGGGTTTGAGATCCAAAGCCATTATTTCTTCTTAAGAAATAGTTCCGGGATAAATGGAATAATGAATTCCTTGTTTATTTAGGGATTCAAAGGTACAAAATGTTTGCTGCCACAAACTGCCACGGCGCTGTTCTGCGCCAGGGAGGCTGCCTGCAGAGGTGCAGCTGGGTCTGTTCTGAGCCACAGTGATAAAAAGCTGCTCTGTTGTGCCCACAGTTGAAACCCACGTAGGAAGAATATCGAGTTTTGATTGCAAAGGTGAAAGTAAGACTTGTACTGTAGGACAGGCTTGTTTTGGTTTGGTTTTCCCCCTCTCTCGTGCCCCCCTGGAAAACTTCAGAAAACAAACAAATGTGACCCTTGTTCTGTGCTTCTGTTCTCTGTTTATTTGTAAACTTACTGTTTGAGCCTGCTGGACTGCGTAGTCTTTTAGCCAGTTCTGAAAATATGTCATCCTTATCTCAGAGGTTCAGGCAGACTCTGAGAAAAAGGCATTTATTCTGAGTTACCAGGGCTGGGCTTTGTTTTGTTATTTCAGACTTTCTGGAAAGGCGTGTCTCGTACAGTACACTGCATTTTGGGGTTGATAGGACCCAGAGTAGTGGAACTTAGTAGGATACATCCAGTGGCCCCTAGTCACCATTGATAAGGACTGACTTCTGTAGGAAATGCCCGTTTTTGGGGTCTTCTGAGCAAAAGCTGACATTTCAAGGCAGCACCAACAGAGTGGAGTTGTTTTTGGCAAGAACATTCACTTCCCTTATTTACTGACTAAGCCAAGACGTTGGATTGTATGTAACTAAAAAGGAATTTGGTTTTATTGCTGTGTATCTGCAGGTTTATTTATATTTTTTGTTTGATTCCTGTGTAGTTATTTTGGTTTTCAGGAATTCGGTTTGGCATGTGTCTCAAATCTTTATTTTTAGATTAAAGGGCAAAATGGAAAACAGATGTTGCTACTCTAGTCACGGCTTCTTCAGTGTTGCACAGGATAAGACACCACCTCTCTGCTGTCTGTCAGCACGGAGCGTCAGTGAGTAGAAGAGGGGCGTAACTGCAGTTCTAGTAAGGACCTGAACTCCAGGGAGTTCAGCATTTACTAAATTGTAAAAATGACAAGCTTGAAAAATTTCACAGGGCTTTTCTCACCTTCTGTGTGTTCATTTGAGATGTAAATATTTTAACATATGGCAGTAAGAGGCAGTGGTTACAGACTGCTGTCAACAAAGTTGGAGTAAGAGATACTCTTGATTATGCAAAGCTTCTAAGTGTGTCTTAAGATAGTTGTGCAGCTATCGTGATTTCAAAGGGAGTTGTGGATATGGTGGTATTTCCCCTTCAAAGAATAAGCATCGATTAAAAAAAATATGGTTTATCTCGTCTTGCTCTGTCATCCTTTTGCTCCTCGTTCAGCTTGGTTACACCAGCCTTACATCACTTGCTGTCGTTTCTTTGTCTTCCTTTGGCAGCTTGTCCTTGCAGTATTCCTGATTCTCCTCTGCACGTTCACATTGTGTTGCATGTTTCAGACAGGTGCAAGTTGCATCTGTCGTTGGTTGTGTTTGCTGCACCCACGTTTAGAGCTAAACATAGCTGTTCCCCCGGCTGTTTGCTGACTACGTGCCTACTAGTAGAGATGGGGATTGTGTCCTTGTTTGAGCGTTTGACTGTCTAGGGTTTGCCCTGTATCGACTTAAAAGTACACTGTTTGTGCAAGTGCTTGTTTCAGTAAGGTGCATTCTCTTTGTGTACCGTTCTATGACTATGCTTGTAACTTGAGTTAGTTTAGGTCCAGCATTTTATATTTGTTCCTAATAGAAATGCAAAACCTGTTGATGTTACTGGTTTTGTTTTATGTGGTATTGAGTTTATTCTTAGTCTGTGCTTTAAAAGATAAAGTAAAGCTTTTTTTTTTTTCCCCCCTTCTGTAGGTTTCTAGCAACAAACTCACAATGAAGGATCACCCTCTAACTGGAAGTCAGGTCAAAGTGGAGCAATTATTTGAGGACTCTGGCAACAGAAGGGGTAGCACTCTTCAGTCTACAGGAACTACTCGTTCAGAAAGATCTCTTCCTTCCTTGACAAAAGAGAAAAGTATAGAGAACATAAGCACTTCTAAAGGTAGTGGTAGTTCTTCAAACGCACACAAAGCCATTTCCCAAGCTCCAGACCAAGCTGTCAAACAGTACAAACATCAGCTATCTGCTTATGAGCAGCAAGAGATATTTAATTTTCCTGAAATTTACTTTGTGGGTCCAGCTGCAAAAAAGAGGCAAGGAGTAATTGGTGGTCCCAACAATGGAGGTTATGATGATGACCAAGGCAGCTACATTCACGTGCCCCACGACCATCTTGCTTACCGGTATGAAGTACTCAAAATCATTGGCAAGGGCAGTTTTGGACAAGTTGCTAAAGTCTACGATCACAAACTCCAGCAACACTTGGCCTTAAAGATGGTTCGCAATGAAAAGAGATTCCATCGCCAGGCAGCAGAAGAAATCCGGATTCTGGAGCATCTGAAGAAGCAGGATAAAACGGGCAGTATGAATGTTATTCACATGCTGGAAAGCTTCACCTTTCGGAACCACATCTGTATGACCTTTGAACTCTTGAGTATGAACCTGTATGAGCTGATAAAAAGAAATAAGTTTCAGGGCTTCAGTATCCAACTGGTACGCAAGTTTGCTCAGTCTATACTGCAGTGTTTGGATGCTCTTTATAGAAACAAAATCATACACTGTGACTTGAAGCCAGAAAATATCCTTCTAAAACAGCAAGGGAGGAGTGGAATCAAGGTGATAGATTTTGGGTCCAGCTGTTTTGAGCACCAAAGAGTCTACACATACATTCAGTCTCGATTTTATCGGGCGCCGGAGGTAATTCTGGGAAGTCGCTATGGGATGCCCATAGACATGTGGAGTTTTGGCTGTATTCTGGTGGAGCTCTTGACTGGATACCCTCTTTTTCCTGGAGAGGATGAGGGAGACCAACTGGCTTGTATGATGGAACTTCTCGGAATGCCACCTCAGAAGCTTTTGGATCAATCCAAGCGAGCCAAGAACTTCATCAACTCTAAGGGTCATCCTCGCTACTGCACCGTAACTACACATGCAGATGGAAGAGTGACCCTTAATGGGAGTCGCTCGCGCCGGGGTAAAATACGAGGCGCTCCAGGGAACAAAGACTGGGTGACGGCCCTGAAAGGCTGCGACGATCCCTTGTTTATAGAGTTCTTGAAAGAATGTCTCAGCTGGGATCCTTCCACACGCATGATTCCGAGTCAAGCTCTAAGGCACCCTTGGATTTGTAAACAGGCACCCAAACCACCCAGCACTGATAAAACCTCCAATAAACGGATCTCTAGCTATACAAGTTCTCTCGCAGGAATAGGTTCCAAGTTGCCTCCCGTAGTTGGAGTAGCGAACAAGCTGAGGGCTAATTTGACATCTGACTCCAACGGCAGTATACCTCGATGTACTGTGCTACCCAGACTGGTCAGCTAATAGAGATTTATGTATTTCCAGAATACATACCTTGTGTTTTAATTGTTTATTAATGTGTAAGGAGGTTAAATGCAGAGGTTTTTAATGGATTTACTTTTTATTAGAGGCTAAATCTTGAAGAAGTTCAGTCAAAATGTACACATTTAAAGGGCTAACTTTTATCCAACTGTTTCACTCACAACGTGGTGTGTACTACATTACTGGGTAGGTCAGCTCAGCTGTTGAGTAAAATGACAGTTTGGCAAACGTGCTATTTAATAATGCTGGTTTAGAAATCAAACTGTTTCTTATCAGGACGGTTTAACTGGTTCTTTTGCTTAAGATAGCAAGGGAAATTGATTTAAAATACACATTTTGAGTTAATCCTCAACTGAACTCGTTTTATTCCGGGGAGAGTTTTTGTATCTGTTGTCAAAAGCACAAATGTGTTAATGTAACGCAGTAGGAACTTACTTGCAAATTGCTAACTTATGTTTGAAGAATTTGATTTCTCTGCCCTGCTTTTATCTATCCTGGATGAGATTTTAAAAAATACCATGGGATGTAGACACCAAAGGAATTTGGTGGGGAAAAAAAAGATTTCAAATGATTAAAATTTCAACAAAGGAGCGTAGAAATGCCATGGAAAAAACCTACTAACTTCTGTTCACTTGCACTTGCCATTAAAAGCCTGTGGAAAGCTGATAGGGGAATACAAGTGTGAGCCAGTTTGTTCACAGCGAATGAGTCAGTTAATGTTTCTCTGGAGCTCAGACTTAAATCATCAGTTCTGCCAGGTGTGTGTGTGTTTGTTTATTTTCCTGTGCTGTTCCCAAAACAAAAATGTTGACTTTGAAGAGCTGTTTTATATACATTTTTGAGATTCTAGTCATTTTAAAAATGTCTTTTTTTTTGTGTAGAGTGAATTCCATTAAATTACATGGATTTCTTTTAATAAAAAGCAAACATGCCACCCTTATTAGACAAGTAAAAGTTTTTAAGGCCCAGGACTGTAACTAGAAAATGGGGGGGGAACGACACCTAATAATTAGAAGCATGTTCTGAAATCTAAGCATCATCTGTGAAATATAAGGGAAGACTGATGAGGTGCAAAAACTGGTAGATCCAAATCAAAATACGTTATGAGAAGAATTGCTTTATTTCTAATCGTATTCCTTCAGGTCTTTGAGAGAGACATGCCTATGTTTTCTTATTCTTGAAATATATGAGCTTGTATTTCCTCCTCCTTTATCTTCCAAGAACATGAAAAGGTGGGGTGATCTGTAATGACAACAGCACAACTTGTTTGGGTTGTTACTTCTTGCAGCCACATGGCCCGAGTCCATTTACAAACACATCTGATCTCTTGCCAGGTGCCTGAACACAACTTTAAATACAATTTAGAGCTTTTATGAACAGAAGGTTTTAAATTTAATGAGTTTCTCTGTAGCAGGTTTTTAATGTTAAGGAGACTCTCGGTATAGAAACAAAGGAATTATCAGGGTGATTTTTAGGATAAGGTGGCCACATGTTCAGTACGAGACCCTCCCTCTGAGAAGATGGGGATGCATTTTTTCCTCTCTTTAATTACAGCACTGGTGAAGGGCTGGGTGGAGGCTTGTGTAAAAAGTCAAAGAGACAGAGCCAAAGCTCCAAACTGTTGTTTAAACTGAGGTTCTCATGTACTTGGCTTTTCCGAGTTCTTTTGTTTTACAAGTGTCAATTCAATAAGCTTAGTAATAATATTAAAATAACTTTATCTGTGCAGCTACAAGCAATACCAGCATGTATGGTGTGTTCATGGTTCACTTCATAATAATGCATGACTGGTGTTTTTTATTTGGCTCAGCTGAGTGAAGTTTTGTTTGAATGGAAGTGGATTTTGGGGGGAAGTGGTAGAAGAAGCCGTCGACTGTAGTAGAATCTCTAATAGACGTGGCACGTTTTCAGAAGCTGGAAGCATTCTTCTTCCTCCTCTGCCCTTTACTCTATGCATTTTTTTACAAAATATACCTGGTGAGCGAGGAGAAAGGAGCCTTCCAGGAGCAACAGCTCGTTAGGAAAGATGCATAGAAAAGCACTTTAACGGTAGTGTCTGGAGCCTGGCAGAAGACAACAGTGTTGGTGTGCTGGGAGCTGTACAAACAGGTCTTCTCTTAGGAGCACAGAGCAGTGTCTTGGTTCTAAACCATTTTCATCTATAAAATGCCAAATGCACAATAATCATTCTCCTGTGACTTCTGGGAACTGGTTACTATGAGGTAACTTCTAATGTAACAGTCTCTGGGGTACACTCAGTAATCTCACTTAAGGCTGGTGCTGTAAAACTGCAGAAAAAGTAATTAGCTGGCAAGAATATTGCTTTGTATCTAGAAAATGTTCAGTGTGACCTGACTGCGCAAGGTGCCCGTTATGAGTTGTGTATGTTTAAGACTGGTTCTTACTTACTTGGGACTACTATATTTTAAAATCAAGTGCATAGTTAACTCTCTTGCTAATTTGGGGCTCTTGTCTATGTAGCCGTAGTCGGTGAGAAGGAAGAGGAAGCAGCCTCAGCAGATTTTTACTACATTGCAAAGGACTTCTTTGTACCCAGGGAATACAGCTGAGAATATTTCGGTCATGTTTCCAATTACTAAGCCCCATTTTCTTTATAACTTGTTTGTTTTCAGTGAATAGTGTGACCCAGTATTCCCAAACTGGGAAGGCCCTTTGGAGGAGCTAATAAATCTCCCTGCACACACTTGACTTGTTGAGATCCCTGTGAGTTAGTGTAGGAGGTGTAGTGAGGTTCTACTGGAGCTTCACTCACGTTCTTCTAGGAAGTTAGCACAAAACAAATGCAAATTACTTGAGTTTACAGCAAAACAGACATCACATTTATAAAAGTCACCCAAACTTGTTGTAACATGTCCCTTACAATGTTCTCTTTGTTTTACTACGCTGTCAGTTTCTGTGTGTAAATACCACGCTCTGTTTATTGTCTGCATTTTTAGCTGTTTGGTTTAGCAATGGTTTTACATAAACAAATGACAAGGCGTGAGCATCCCATCTGACAGATGCACATTGCCTTTACACTCGGGTCCAAATGTTATCTGCCTGTCCACGTTGCAAGGAGAAACTTGTTTTTACTTGAACTCAGTGGACAGTGAAGTACTTTTCTTCCCTGCAGAACGTGGTATCACAGACACTGACCCAGGCTGCGTTTAGTTCGTTACAGCTTTGATCTTACTGGCACAAGCTGTTGAACGTGAAGCTGTTTCACAACAGTGACCTGATTCTGGTGGGGTATCTGTGTACGCAGATCTCTGGAGTTTTTTATCCTTCCCATCCAGCTTGAATAGGAGCTCTAGTTGTCTGGTGACCTAAAATTCAGAACTGACTTAACTGGAAAGCTTTAAGGTGACTTTTGTGGAAGAGTGAGTGCGTCGCTCAATCTGAAATTGTTTACAATCGTTGTGACCTGTTAGGACTTCCATGCAGTTGAAAACTTTTTAAGCAGCAGTTTATCAGTAGAGGTTCTTTGCAATGGTCATAGTCTTTAAAACTACCTCTGAAATAAACCTAGGGTCCTTTTTAACGGGATACTCACTGCAGGCTACAGCTCTTCTTTTTTTTCTTGTTTAATACTAATAGCTGTTTTGGCTGTGAAACGTACACATGATGATCTCAGCAATGTCTTACTAATCCCAGCCATACAAGCAAAAGGCTGATGCTGCACCCAGAGATCTCGGCTCAAACGATGGATACAAATCCCCTGCCTGCCAAAGTTTAATACTGCTGTGGAAGGGGAGAGCCAAAATAATATGGAAAGCTCTGCGGTACCTCTCTGCAACACCCAGCTGAGGTTCCAAACAAATGGAATGAAAAAACCTGCAGCTTGTGCATGTGTTGAGCACCCGGAGCTGTGGGTACCTGGCAGGTTTGAAAACTGGACATCATGTTTTTATACTTGGTGCTTATCACAGATACCACTTGATTTTTTTTTTTTTAATTAATTTGATAAGGGTTTGAGGAGATGGATCCACTTCATACTTAGCATAAAAGAGCCCTTATGTGTTTGAAAACTCCGCTGATACCTTACAGTGCTTTAACTCCCACTGTCACATGTAAAATCCGTGGGTCATCAGAGCAGCCCAGGGTAGGTGACCGTTGTCCCTGCGCTCGGAGGGTGCAGTGGCTTTAACCCAAATACCGTTCTTGCAGACGGGCTAACGGGGTCAGTAAGTCTGTGTTGCTAAAAGAGTAACCCCTGTTCCCTATACATAGTACTGTGCCTTATTATTTTACCAGCCTACGTCTGTCTCGGTGCAATCCAATTACTATTCAGGGGTTCTGATACGTTGCAGATGTTCATACTAAATGTCAATGTCTCAAGAATTTACAGGTTAGCCTTTTTATTATAAATATTGTGATGAGGTGTAATATGGTGGAGAATGTAGAAAACATGTAAGGTGCATGTGAATATAAGTCTGTGAAGGAACGCTCTGGAAATAAGTCAGTCTCAAACTATGTATCTAAATGTAATGAACAGGTATTTCCTAAAGTTGTATTTCGGTTCATTTTTAAAAGAGAATAAATACATAATTTTCTTTAGCAACAGGAAAAAAATGTGAATTATTTCCAGATGGTGCAGCTTACCTTGTGTTGCCAGACACTGCCTTCTGTGGCATCTAACTAGAGATGAGTAGAAAATTTTCAGACTCTACGTGAATAGATGATTTCAGCGTGTCTGTGCTAAACGTGATGAATGCTCTGATCTGAGGAATGTTCTTCTCGTTAACGGTGCCGTAATTAGAACATATGGAAGTTTTGCCATGACATTCTTCAGTTGTCACTTTCTTGTTCAGCTCACTAGAGATCTTTTTAAAGCCCAGAATCCTGCTTATCCCTGGGCTGAAAGGAGAAATCCAGTAATAGCCGCTTAAGGAAGATTTGCTTTTATTAGAAACCTATAAAAGGGTAACCTACCGTACACAAGTGGATATTGGAATAGTTTGAAGATGAAATCATGCTGCAATAAAAAGGTCTCTAGCTATGACCTGTGTGATTAAAGCATGTGTGTTACATGCAGAAAATTCGCAGGCAACACCGAGTGAATTTTTTCCTTACTTGTTTTAATGTGGGTGAATGGCAAATGTTTGATTAAAAAGAGGTTACAATCTGCAAACAGTAACAAAATATGTACATGCAGACATGTAAGTGTTCTCTGAATGTCTTTGTTTATATATAGTGTATGTACATACGTGCGTGTAGCTACGTAGCCTGCAGGCACAGTGCCTGCTCGGTCTGCCACGGTTACTGATGCTCATGGGACAGTCTGTATGAGGGTTTTGTATGACTGAGTGGCATTTTCTCAGGCACAGCACCTGATTTTTAAAAAAATAAGCTTATCTTGTCATGCCGTAATGCTTGTTGATGTAATATGATAAGGTATTGTATCACAAATTCTCTCCAAAGCTGCACAGTGTCTGTAACAAGAAGCAATGTTTAATGCCAACTAAGGAACTGGGGAATCAATATGCAAACATCTGTATTCACATAACTCTGCCTGTCTGAATTATGCTGAGGGATGTCAGTGTAAAACCTGCATCTCGGCACAAAGAGTCGGATCGTGGGGCAGAAGCCTGGAGTCTGGCTCGTCATTGCTCATGTGGTATATTCCATCCATTATTAATTATTGCCGTTCATTAATTAATGTGGTTTCTTGAAGGAAAAATTAATCAGGAGATTCTTGAATCATTTTGACAGGCAGAAGAAGAGGAAGAGATTTATGTGCATTCAGGAATACTCCTTTTGTTTCACCGGGTTTAACTTCTCAACCTCGGCGCAGCAGGAGGGCGATGCCGTTCCACACAGCAGGTTCATTTAGCGCAAAGTGCTTTAAAAAGCAGCTGCATCGCTCTTGCAAGTGAGTTGCTGCTTAGCACAAATTTGTCCAGTTTTAATTTCTGCCTACTGACATTTTAAAGACACAGGCTGAGGGTTTGTTTAAAGCTGCTGTCTAATTTATACTTGTAAGCCAAGACTTTTCAATGGTGGCTGGTGGTTTGGAGCTCCAGATCTGTGTCTGGGCTGCACCCCCTGCTCGTGCTGCCGACGGTGAGCTGCCTGGCAGGCTCCCTACGTAGCCCTCGAGTCAATTGCCTGCTGGAAGGGTTATCAATGAGAAATTATCAATGAGACGTCAGGCTGTACGGGCAGTCTGTCTGCGCTCTGCGATTCTTACACGCACACACTGTTCTTATGGGTGTGGGTCAGCGTGTGGCTCAAGGCTGTGTGGACCAAAGAGGTGATTTTTGCCTATAATTAGGTTTTCTTTAAGCATCAGCTACCAAGCTGGTGCTAATCTTCATATGAGTCATCTAATCCTTTTTATAAACTAAGCTATTTGCTGCACGGACGATGAATGAACGGTAGGCAGCGTTGGGTTTGTTTTCTTTCCTCTTGTCAAATGAGCCGAACGGGCTTTATCAGGACAGCCACGTGCACAGATGCTCAGAAATGTTTTTTCCTCTGCAGGTTGTTTTCTTCTCTTCACGTGAACGCGTGTCCTTTGAACAAAGCACATATGCCATACACTAAATGTTTTTCTCTGGTACCTTCTCTGTCTCTCCCCGGTGTTTATACAGACACAATAAATGCGCGGGGATGGGCGCGATGCGGTTGCAGCCAGCAGCAGCAGACATCTGTGCCCCAAGGCATCTGTGAAGCCTGAACTTATAAGGAGTCGAAGGAGGGTTTGGGATCTGGCGCAGAATTGCAGGGAGATGGGGTCATCGGCACGAGCGCTCGCAGCTTTTCCCTCGCCTCTTGCGACGGGGGTTTAAATGCGCGGCCCCTTACGTGCGCTCCAGCTCGTTTGCTGTGTCTGCGGGGATGAAATAGTTGCCTGAATTAAGTCTGCCCATTCTTAACTGCTGAGAGGAGCTTTCTAAAGATGACCGAGGCAGCCGCGGCCTCTTGCTGAGGAGCGGAGCCGTGTAAGGATTCGCATTCCTCCCGCTGGCTCGGAAACTCTGAGATCTGGCTTCACAAGCGGAGCAGAGGCGTATCGGAGAGAATTGTTTTCCTGGGCAAGTGGGTTGTAGGTAGGAAGGCAGAGACCATTATTGTAATAATTAAGTGCAATTAAGCATAGCTGGGAAGGGATTGAAAGAAATAAAGCAAATGCCTGATTAGCCCACAGAATTTACTGTTGGAGGCTATTGTAAAGACCAGTGACGTTGTTTTTAAAACAGGTTGAATTTAATATGAAGTTCTTCACCACTTTAATTGAATTGTGAGGATACCTCGGATCAGGGTGCTGTTGAGCAAGGGATCTCCAGACAAGAAATACTGCAGCCCGTTCTTGCCCTGGGTGGTTTTCTGGCTGCGGGGAGGCCGCTGTGGACACGCGTCCCTGGAAATGCAAGAATTCATAACAAAGGAGCTGGGAGAGCAGAGCCTTGCGCTCGGCTGGTGGCCTTCGAGGGCTGTGCAGTGGCTGGCCACGTGGAGGAAGATCTTGTAGGGTGGGAAAAAATTGAAAAAACAGGATTTCCACCCTGCCACGCTCAGCAGGAGCCTCGGCAGCTCGTGCTGCTCATCCTGGTGTGGTCAAAGGATGAGAGGAGAGGGCGAATGAAGTGTTTTACTCAATACTCCCACAGGACTGAGCGATAATGCCCAAGGTCCTCGTTCGTGTCCTGTGCCCATCTCCGTCCAGCCGCTGCCCCAGTGCTGGGTGACAGCAGCACCAGTAATGGTAGTGACAGCAGCTGCCAGTCTCTCCAGCAGGTGTTGATGATGGACGGCATAAATGGAATTACATTTGAGGTGTGGGCAGCCAGCTGTAAAGTCATCAAGCAGGAAAGGTCACGCGAGTAATTTACACCAGGAGTTCTCTGCTCTCAAAGCCATAAGCACAGAATAAATATGTGCAAGCAAGTGGAGAGGGATATTTTTTTTTTCTGAGGCTGAATCTCTGAGACATGAGCCGTACATCCCCTCTGTATCCCCTTCACAATCCCTTCGTTGCTGTTGCCCTGTGCGGAGCTCAGGGAGTAACAAGCCTTTGGCGTAGTTTGGTCTTGATGCTGCCAGCTCCTGTCTGACCTGGGATAGAAGGGGGCTGGAGACTGGCAGCTCCAGGGCTTGTGCAGGAGGAAATGTGCTGCCCACCCTTTGCTCCATGCCGATAGGATTTAGGTGCTTAATTTCTTCTTTAGTTGTAGATAGATGTGGAAACAACGGGGGTGGTTTAGGCCATTTCTGCCTCTTTGCTGGAGGTGCCTCACAGCACTGCACAGCCTCCGCGCGGGACCCCGGCACTGGGAGGGGGTAACTGTGTTTCCCAACGCTTTCGAGATAATTACACCCCAGTGATGTTCAAAAATGCCTCTTTAATCCAGTCTCATCTAGGGGCACAGGGAGGAGCGGGCCAGGCTGCGGCTCCCGCTGGGCACTGAGTTGCTGGGGAAGGTGGGAGGATGTGTGTTTGGAGGGGGTGAGTACTGGGGAGCTGCTGGTTATTCTGGGAGGTGCAAGAGGGGAGCAAACAGCCCGGCTTTCTTTTCCAGCCAGCTGGTGCTGATTCAGGATGTTTTTGCAGCGACAATTATTGCGTGGAGCTGAGCCACCGAGGGCTCGGTTACGCGTTCAGCTGCAGTCACGTGTGCGGCAGCGTTTTACCTCCCTCATCGTCCTGTTTCTCACTGTGTGGGACACCGGCGGTGCTCGTAGGAGGAGCAATAAGATGGCAGGAGGGTAAGAGAAAGCCAAGACCTCCAAGCTGGATTTCCTTCTTCTTTTCCCCAGCCTACTGGGATCACATGCTTTGCTATAACTATTTCCAGACCCCTCTTCAGCTCTTGCAGGACTAAGCGTGATCCTTTGACACATCCCCATGTGATGGGAAATGCACAAGAATGACACAGACCTTTATAAATATTCTTTGATGGTTTTTTTTCTATTAAACTAAAACCAGAGCTTCATGCATCGTTTGCACTGTTAGGTCTAATTACACACAGCAGATAAGACGGCCGTTATGAAATGCTTTCTCAGGTCCTGGTCTTGCCCCGTGGCCCTTTCTATGAACTGGCAACGTTACAGAAAGATGCTTTACTTTCCCACAGGGCCCCAACAAATGCAGCTTTCGGTGGACCCAATTTCAGGTGTGCTCCCCCCGCCTTTCCCTGTCTCTAACCTCCTCGATGCCATTTGCGGCACTGCAGAGGGATTAAGCCCGGCCAGCTCGGAGGATGGCAGGGTGGGAGGTGGGAGGTTTGTCCCTGCTCTGCCTGCAGCCGCGGGGTGACCTTGTGCTTCGCTCGCAGCTCACACAGGAAAGCGCAGCCCTGGCAGAGCCGCCCGGAGCGGCAGAGCAAGGGGGCCCTGTGCTCGCAGGACGGTTATTTTCTTATTTTGTATATAACCAATTTGGACTCGTTTATCAGAGCATCTGCCTTATTTTCTGTCTGCCGGCCGCAGAGTTTGCTCCTTCCACCCAGACCCTGCCACTGCAGGGGCTGCGTTGGCACAGTGCGTGGTCCCGAGCTTAAAGTCCATCTGAAGAAGCCCAAGTCCCTTCGCTGACTCCCTTTCCCTCTCCATAAAGTGGGGATAACAGCTGGGAAGGGACTAGCACTCAGCAACGTAGGTGACACCTTCCAAACATCGGGTGCAGCCCGGTTCACGCCTGTATCTGCACCCTGCCAGCTCTGTGTGTGCTGTACCCAGCATCTCTCCGTACACCAGCAGCCGAGAGCCTGTGGTATGTGAGAGGGCAAAAAAAACCCTTTAAAATGTAAAGAAATATATTATGCCCAAATAAATAAATATTTCTGGCCTAAAAGGCTAGACACCTAGCCCCTGTTGCTGTTTTTCTCAGTTGCTACACACACAGTTTTATTTCTGGCTCGCGCCGCGTGCCAGCTCCCAGCCCGCTGCGATGTCATCTCGTGTTATTGGTTTAAGCACGCTGGGGCGGATGCGGCGGTTTCAGAGCAAAGCCCTTCCAGCGCGGCCCCCGGCAGCTGCTCCGCCTGACCCGGCCACTTTGAGCCTGTTGCTCGGTGGCCCAAGTGTTTTTCCACCATGTGCAGAAACCCAGATAAAGCCCCGTCATCGCCCCGCTGCCGCCGGCACCCGCGCGGGAAGGCGAGGGCTGAGCCCGCGGGGTGGGAGGCTCGAGGGGAGCCACCCCCAGCCCCTGGTGTTGCCCCCAGCCCCTGACCCCGCCATGCCCAGAGCGGGGGCCGCAGGGGTCCCTGCGCCCCGGCTGCGGCTCTGTGCACCAGTGCTGACCTGCTGCCTGACCAGCTCTTGGGCCGCTCTGTGCCTTACGCTGAGGCATTGCTCACAGCCTGCTCAGCCACGTTTTCAAGGGGTTCAGGAGATCACACGCTTGTTGTCTCCTCATGGGTTGCACTCCCCCCTCCCCTCTTCCCTCTCCCCTCTTCCCTCTCCCTTCTCCCCCTCCCCGCAGGCAGGGCAGGCAGCGCTCCTTGCTCGCACACCTGGGTGCCTGGGGTGCAATGAGGCCCAGCTGCTGATTATTGGCAATTAATGCTCTTAATTGCCATGGGAGAAGCTTCCCTCTGGGAGTGCTGGTTCTGGGAGTAGCTGTGCTGCTGTGGAGGGGTGAGGATGGAGTCTCTGCTTGCTCTGCCCCCTGATCCCCGTGAGCCCTTCAGTGCTTTGCTTTGAGCTCTGCTCGCAGGTAAGTTGGGCTCCCAACGAACCTTCTGCAGGCAGCACGTGGGCTGTGTGTGTCCTTCTGGATTAGGGCCAGCCCAGGAGCTGCTTATGCTAATGGTGCTAATGTCCATAATCTTGTCACACAAATGCCTCCTCTCTGCTGGCAGACCTGCGGGGATTTGGGTTATACGTGGATGCCAGCAGATGTAAGTGCACGGGGAGGTGACACAGAGAGGAGGCACACCTGGGGCTCGTGGGGACCCACGCATGGTTCGTTCTCACCTTAGAAGTCTGACCTGCTCCAACACCACCTCTTGCTGATGAGGAGCCGAGTCTGTTCAAGCTCATCTGAGTTATTTCACACTCAAAGAGAAGCCTCTGGGCTCCCTCTCTCTGCTCCAGAGCTGCTTGTTATATAGCACGTAGTGATGAGTGACGTGGAGGCATAAGGCAGGATCTGCCTTCTGTCTGTCCTCGAAGCAGACAGCTCTGCCCTGCAGAACATGACATGTTTGGGTGGAGACCCCCAGGGACCACAGCGGCTGTGTAGGGACCCAGGAGCCGCAGAGAACTGGGTGCCTCCCCGATGGGATCCATGGCGCACGAGGGACCACTTTTCATTCAAAATATCGAGACTCTCAGTCTGATGGCTGAGCTGAAATCCCGTCCCCTCTCCGTAGTGACACTGCTGTGGATTTTCTTAGAAAATAAGTGAAATAAATCTGCATTTAGAGAAAGTGATGTGAGGGCTAGACATGAGATGCTGATGGCTCCTTGCTCCAAGGCCACGGGGCTGCTCTGCCGCTCCGCTGTGCCTTAGGCAAGAACTGATATTTGCTTTCAAGCACAGCCTGTGGTTTTGCTGGTCAGTTGGACTACATCCCTTTCAAAGCAAATTATTTTGGAAGACATATATTTCTGTATTTCTGAGCAGTGGTTTTTGTGACTGTGAGTTAAGGAAGTGCATTTGGCATCGTCTCGTGGGCAATGAATCAGGATACAGTTTCCAGGCGGAAAAATCACCCTGTGTTGAGAAAAGCAGCACAACGGGTCAGTGCTGGGGGCTTTTGTGTGTTTTTAATGTGCCCTTTCCTTGGGCTGAACGCTCCCCGAGGTGGACACGTGTAAGATGCACCCACAGCACGATGCTCTGCCCCGTGGGTCTTGCTCTGTGCTGGCCCAGAGTCCAGTGACCGTGGGGTGCATGTCCTCGCCCGCGCTGGGTGTCGGGGCAGCCGGCTGTCCAGAGAAGGGAGAAGAAAATCCTCGTACCCATCAATCAGACAGATATAATCCTGACCAACATTTCCTGACGTGTCTTGCAATTATGGGTTCTGTGTGTCAGCTAGAGTATGTCCAGCGGGAAGCGCCTGGGGAGCCGTCCCGCTCAGGTATGCGAGCCACGCCGGAGCCTGCCGGGTGCTAATCTGCCCAGGGGAAGCCCAGCCCTGGAGCTGCCACCTCTGCCCACCCTGTGCCAAGGGGCATTTCTCCTGCCGCAGAAGGGTGGTGCCAGGGGGGAATAACCCTGGCAAGGCACTGATATTTCCAGCCAGAAGCATCCCCTGCTCTGGCAGGGTTAGGAGAGAGGGTGTCCATCTAAATGCTCTTGCTCAAACTCGTCTCAAGACAAGCAAATGAAGGGTGAAGTGGAGAAAATTCGTGGTTACTTTTTGGGTAATAAATCCAGTTTATAATAGCTCCTTTCATCCTAAAGGATCCCACGGTGCTTTATAAATAGATCCACAAACCATGCCCGAGGATCACTTCCAAGCGCTGAGACGCAGCCGCTTCCTGGGAGAGCGGAGCAGCTGGTCGGGCAGAGCTGGAGCTCCCGGAGTGATGCAGCTCGGTGCAAAGTAACCCGGAGAGCTGGGCTGGCTGCTCGGGGAGCAGCGGGGTGGTGGCTGCATGGAGCTCATCTCCCTTGCTCACACAGAGCTGCACTGCACTTCCTTTGCATGGAAAAAATCTTGCAGTGTTACACTTCCAGTGCTACCTCCCATCCTTGTTTCAGTCCTCCCATCGCTTTACGAATGAGATTAATAGCTGTAATGGGGATTAACAATATCTTTTCAATTCCATTACCCCCATCCTAAAAGCATGTGGGATTATTTAAAGGTATTATCATTTTTTAAGTGGGGTAGGTTTTCACCAGCCTCATGCTCATACAAATCTACCTGGGGAGAAGAACAGGATGCACACAGCCTTAATGATCATTACCTAATCTACATGGTCTAGTTTTCCTGGTAATTCTGCTGTAATCAAATAACAATCTGGTTTATTACTTGCCAGAGAAAGTGTGTTAGCAGCTCAGCCACCTGTGTCATGTAGATGTAGAGGCTGAGCCTGCTGCTGGCCGTTGCTTTTTTCCCTAGTGGAGATGGGAGTGGAAGGAGGGAAAAAATCCCTTCCCGTTCACATCCAGATGAATTTTCTTGTGGCCAAGGAGTGGAGTTCACTGCTGCTGGGTTTGGTGTTCATGGGGGGGAGCTTGGGGCATTTCTTTTGTTTGGTGGGTTGTTGGTTTTTGTGTTTGGTGGGGTTTTTTTCTTTTTTTTTTTTTTTTCTTTTTTTTAATAGCAAAGGTTGAAGCAGCCGGATCTGGTGGACTGTACAGAAGGGGTTGCTCCTGTGGTGGGCCCTGTATGGTGGTTCTTCCTCTGCTGTGTAAAGCTGCATGACGTGTGGGGAGGGCAGTGGGTGGATGGTGAGGATCTGGCTGTGCTCCACGCTCGCATCCCTCTGCCTCTGGAAGATCACAAGGGAGATGGATATCTCGGTGCTTCTGGGATGGATTTTAATCCGTTAATGGAGTACCTGGAAATAGGTCCCCAAGTCTAAGGACTAGCCTGTTTCCAGCCTGTCTGCAGGATTAGGAGAGAGGGTTTTGCTGTGAGTGTGTGTGCCAGCGGCCGGGTGCTGCTCACCTCCGTGCTTCCACGTCCAGCCCAGACGGTCCTTGGCAATAAATCCCGGTGCTGGCCTCCTTCCTAGGAGCTGCCGTGGGAAGGGCTGAACAGGGCTGGCTACAGCAAAATGGACCTTCTCTTGTACTGCGATGTGGGGAGAGACCCCGGGGGACAGCAACCAGCCCACAGCCCCCCCCCCCATTTGGGGGGGACGAGTCAGGGGAACATCTGGGTCCCATCTGGGATGGGGACCCCAAACCTGCCAGCTGGCTCCCGAGGGAATGCGGGGCTCCATCCCACAACCCACTCACTTTGCAAAACGCTCCCCCAACCCCGTGCAGGGTCCTGGGGGTGGGGGCCCGGGGGCAGCCGGACCCCCCCGGCGGGGCGGGCAGCGGCTGCGCGGGGGCCGGGGGCCACCTCGTGGCGGTTCGGCGGCGGCGGCACCGGGACACTTCGGAGCGGGGAGTTTTGCAACGTGCTGGGGGCTCTCGCCGGTACCCCCGGCCCCGGAGTGTGTCCCCCCCCCCCCCCCCCCCCCCAGGCTGGGAAGCAGAGGGAAGGGGGTCTTCTGGTGCCCCCCCCCGAGGGCAGGGGCTGTCCGTGCCGGCGCGGAGCCCCCCCACCGCGGGGGAGCGGAGGATGGAGGAGGTTTCCGTGGGAAATGCTGCCCGTGGGGCTCCTCTGGGGCCGTGTTTATCTTCCAAATAGCCGAAGGATCGAGTTACAGACAAATATGAATGAAACGAAAGGGAAGGGAGTAGCGAAGCGGGTCAGTCGTTTTCCTTTGACCAGATTCCTCCGGAAAGAAAAACTTGGGCTTAAAGGCTCATTTCCCCAGACGCGCCCGAGTGAGGGGAGGGAGATGCTGGGAAAACCCCACTGGCAGCTTTAAAGCATCTGTGATCTGTTGTTACGGGGTACATCGGATCTAACTCTGACCCCCCTCCAAAGCCCCTTGTTCGTTGGGGTGGAGGACGCAGGGCCACAATTAATGCCCTTTCCCACTTGGAGATTTTCTTGCTGCAAACACATGGTGATGTGCCGGGAGCAGGCGAAGGCCTCCCGCCGCTCTGCGAGTTCGTGGGGAAACTCGGGACCTGCAGCGAGAGGCACCGGCAACTCGACAGGAGTTTTATTTATAAAGCTGCCAGCGCCGGGTGTAGCTTTACTCACTCTCCCATCTGGTGACTATCGCTGCCGCCTCCTGACAGACGCTCCGTCTCTTGCTGCTAACGACGTACTTTGATGAGCTGGATCCGCTGCAGCACCCAGCTATCGATCAGTCCCTGCTTAAAAACTGGCTTTTAAAACCGTGAGCTGGCTTTTTTAACAGGTGGGGTGATTTTATTGATCACAGAAGGTGCTGGGATGGCAGACGTGGACCAGATGCCTCCTACTCCTGTGCAAGCGTCTCCGCCTGTGTGTAGGGACTGGCAGAGGTTACAGCTTGCTCTTCTCTGTCCTGCTCTTCTGTCCTGCTCCTTTCAGGCTCTGGATTCTGCTTTTTTTCCGGCAGCAGCTGCTTGTCAAGGACTTGGTGTGGCTCTTGTGTACAGTGGGCCTGGTGTTCTCTCTCCTGAATGCTGCAGTTGTTTTCTTTTGCTATCGCTTTCCTTTAATTGCAAATAGAAGAGGGAAGTCCCACTTCCACAGCTTGCTTTGTCCTTGTGACACCAGTGAAACTGCTGACACCAGTGTGGGAGAATGGGGACAGCGGTTTTTGCCCAGGGTGTGCACCAGGACCCTTGGTTGGTGTGTTTCAGAGGGGCTTCCAGAGCTCGTTTTGGTTCATGGTGAGAACAGAGGCCGTGCATAGCTTGGGGCTGGGGCTGCCTGTCGTGTCGCAGCCCCATGGATGCGGCTGCTGGATCTGCAGGGCCTGGGAGCGTGTCCTGCGCCTCGCTGCCCTGGTGGCACGTCAGCCCCTCGGCTGTGCCGCGCAGGGTGGGCTTGTGTGCACGGCTGGACGTGTACCAGGCTGCCAAAAAGCAGTGGCTGGGCCTCAGGAGATGGCTCTAGGCTCTACCGTTTGCTCCTGGTACGGCTTTGGGCATGCTGCTTCATCTCTCTTCCCCAGGGCACGCTCACTTCTTTTTGTGGGCAGCTGGATAAGAGAGGGATGAATGTCAAAAAATGTGTGTTCTTTACTTAGAAAACAGGGGTTATCAGTGATAAGCAAGCTGTGTTCTTTATGTCCATAAGTGAAAAAAAATCTCCATTTCCCATTGTGCTCCAGCTGAAGAAATGCTCGTTGGATTTTGCTGGAGGCCGAGCAGCCTAACAGCACGTTGCACCTCGGTATGGATCCCTTCTCTCTTAGCCTCATCGGTGTCTTTATTGGATTCTGGACTGCACATGGAAATAGGGGTTAATTTGTTACCATCAGGATGGCCTTTATTCTTTTTGGACTGCACTCTCACCCCCTGCGTGCTTGTGGTGGTGTTTACAGCGCTCGTCTGCCTGGGAATGGGTTATAGGTGGAGCGAGGGGTGAACAGGGTGTCGGGGCACCATCAGGCACTGACTCGGCAGAGCTCCTGTGGCGTTAGTGATGCTTTTGGGGTAGTGGGAAGACACCAGAGGCGGGTAGGCAGCTGTTAGCTGGGTGTCACTGGGAGGGACGGGGAATGCCACGACCTGTTGCCATCCTACCGCGGGGATGTCATTCCCTGGGTGTCACTGGGGGGGACTGGGAGCACCACAACCTGTTGCCATCCTACCGCGGGGATGTCACCGGAACAGGCGGTTCTGGGGCAGGCGACTGAGACCCGCACCCCACCGGGCCCGGGGCTCGCCTCTCCCACTCCCCCCCGGTGTTCCCCAGCCGCTTTCCGGCACCGAGACCCTCCCCTAGAAGCGCACGAATCCCCCAACCGCCCCGGGAGCTCCCGGGAAGCGGCGGGGCCGGCCGCAGCCGCCCCCCCCCCCCCCCCCCCGCCCCGGCAGGGTGCCCGCCCCGCCCCGTCCCTCCCCCGGCGGCCGGGGCCGGCCGCGGCGAGGCGCTGACATCAGAGCCGGGCCGCGCCGCGCCGGGAGGAGAAGGAGGAGGAGCCGGCGCCGCACCGGAGCGATCGCTCTTCTCGGGGCCGGGGCGCACCGGCGGGGGGAGGCGGCGGCGGCGGCGCTGCTTCACCCCCCCCCTCCCCCCATCCCGCCCCGTCCCGCTCCCGCGGGGCGCCGCCGGTGCCGGAGCCCGCCCGCCCGGCGCGGCCCGCCCGCCGCCCGCCATGCTCTCCGGGGCGCCGCCGCCGCCGCCCGCCGGCTTCCCCAGCCCGCCGCCGCCCCAGCCGCCGCCGCCTCCGCCGCCCGCCGCTCCCCCCACGGGCCGCCGCCGTTCCCGGTGAAGGGCGGCCTGCAGATCCGGAAGAACGCGATCACGGACGACTACAAGGTCACCACGCAAGTGCTGGGGCTGGGCATCAACGGGAAAGTTTTGGAGATCTTCAGTAAGAAGAGCGGGGAGAAGTTCGCTCTCAAGGTGCGAAGGGGGCTCCTCCCCGCCCCACCGGGGCCTCCCGGGGCGGCGGGGGGGGGGACACGGGGACCGGCTGGGCGGCCCCGGGCTGCGGAAGGGGCCGGAGGAGCGGGCAGCGCCGGCGCTGCCTGACAGTGATGGAAGGTGTCTGCTGCGGGGCGGGGGGGGGGGGGGTCCCGGGGGGGGCCGGGCACGGGGAAACGGGCAGCGACAGCGGTAACCGGGAGCGGGGCGTGCGGCGGAGCCGGCCGGGACAATGGAGCCGGCTGCGCCCGTCCGGCCCGCCATGCTTTAGTGTGTTTTTTCCCCATTAAGAGCAGCGAAACGTGGCTCTCCGGCTTTCTAATGTGAGATGAAATGACGTCTCGGTAGCCCGGCTGGGGGGTCCGGAGCGGAGAGGAGCCCTGCGCCTGGCCGCCGTCACCCCGCGGGGTTTGCACCTCCAAACGCGGGGTTCCCTGCGCGGAGCCTCTCGTAGCACCGTGCGTAAACGTGGGTGGCTCCGGGTGTCCCCGTGTGATGGCAGCTCTGCCCTGGCTCCGGCCGTCCGAAATGGTGTGTGATACCGAGCCGCTGTCATCCCCCGTGTCGGACCGGGAATATTTCGGCGTTACTATGTTTACTCCTTGTCCCTAACTCGCTTCTGTTTGAAACACGTGTAGATACATAGTGGCTGCGAAGGTGTATTTTAGCACACACCAGGTGATACGAGGGTTCCCTCGTTTTCAGAGGAGGTTTTTGAGCGAAGGGGGAAGCGTGTCTCCGTGCCGGAGGGACTTTGGGAAGTTTGAATGGATTCACGGCACGCCGGGCGCGGCGCTGGGTGACGCGGGTGCGGGCAGGCTGCTCGGCGGGAGCGCCGTGTTCTCTAGCATCGATGCAATTTGCGCCCACACATGAGCTGTTCAAACCCTCGGCGTTACCCTGAGAACCGTGAAGGCTAAAAAAACCCCCACCTCAATCGATAACCCTCACCTCTTTTGTTTTCAGAGCTGCCCATCTGTTGGTATCTGCGATTCCTAACCTGAGTGAATGAATGAATGAATGAATGAACAAGTGGCTTTGAAGGCACGAGTCACGCCACGGGGGTGGTGGGCTCGGCAAGGGATGGTGCTGAACCCCTGCGGCTAAGGAGGGAGGGTTCAGTTGAACAATAAAAGTTTGACTTTTCCTTCGGGAGCACAGGCATTTCTCGTGAGCAGCACCGCGTTGTACTCGGAGACGACACGTATCGTCATCTCGTTTGGCTGGAAATGAGTGAAATCCTCTTCTGTTTTGACAGACGGGCTCCTCTTCGCTTCTGCAGTTGACTCAAGTGTTTAAAGCGCAGATCCCAGCACTTCCCTTTTGCAGCCCTGAAAGGGGAAGGATGGCAGAGGAGCCCGAGCGCTGGCGGTTCCTCCCTGCCGCAGCGCGGGTAGGACGGTTGGGGCCTGGGGTCGGTGCCGTTCCCCTGCCCGTGCCAGAGCGCGGGGCAGCAGGTAGGTCAGGATTTACTGCCACGAGTCGTGTTGGTTCCTTGGCCGTGTTGAAAAGCATCGTGGAGCGCAGGGCTTCATGTTGTAGTGTAGGAGGGTGGTGCAGAGCGTCTGCGCGGCTCTTGGAGGGTGAGGTATATTCAACGCTGAATCTCTGTTTTGGAAAAGCGTTGGTCGTCTTCCCTGTCCCCTGCCCCGGCCTCTTCACGCGTCCGTGCCGGCGAGAGCAGAGTTCAGTTGGACGCGTCTCTGACTTTTCCAAGAGCAGCACAGCTGCTACTGTAAGTGATTCCTTCCAGCGCCTTAAAAACTGCTACGCTGGGAGTTTGGGCTCTTGGATGAGCCGGTGCGTTCCTGGCTTGCCCCGGTGAGTGCGAGCCCCACTTGGGTTATTCGGTTATTCGGGCTCTACTGCCAAGCCCAAACTCGGTGGGGATGACTGCCCTAGATGCGGTGTGTGCTGACTTCATCCCTTCCTCTGCTACGCAGCCGGGATAACGTCTCTGGTGTTTGGACCTGAATTACTCATGGGCTGCATCAGTGTGGAAAGATGACCTAAAGCAGGATCCACAGAAGTGATTGCATCGAGTTGTCATGTTTCAGACGATGCTTAAAAGAATCCTGATGGCCCATCGCCAGAAGCCACAGCTGAAATCTCTCTGTGCTGCCTGCTTTGGTTGTGCAGCAAACCTTTCCATTCGGAACATTGCTCTTTACATTTACTATTCCAAAATCTTGTATAATAATGCAAAGCTTCACTGTGTCCCTCCCTGATGTTAATGGTGTTTTCTGGTTATGCCGTGCTTCCTCTTGGATCGTGAGCAGCTATTATGTTGTTAAACCTCTTTCTCCCAAACTGAGAGATGCATTTAGGTTGGGGTTTTGCTGAGAGTCACTTTGCTTAAGAGAACTTTTCAGTGCTCTGGGAGAGTGTGAGCTTGGAGACACCGTTCCAGCAGCAGTGAAAATGTTACAGCCAATTTTCTCCCCCTTCCAACGCAATAGTCCATGGCAGAGACGCGTCATTAAATAAAATGTGTGTGAGCTGATGGATGGTAGTTTTATTTGCGGTGTAGTACCTAGGTGAAAAGAGGAGATATTCCTTTGCTTTTGTTACAGGTCATTATTGTTTATTTTGCTAGTTTCCCACCCCCAATTTTATTTTATTTTTTGGTGTTGAGCAATACCTGAAGTGTGGCATCTCTGAATTATCTGGTGGGAAGCAGGCCGCCGCCGGTCCCAGTCACCCATGACTTGACCCTTTTTGATGCGCGGTGATTTACTGCAGGGTGGGAACGTAAAGTCCGTGGAGAGGTGATGAATGGAACTGAAATGCGAGGTCTTGGTGGTTTCTTACCCCTTTCTTCCTTGTACCTTGGTGTGATTTATTGCTAGGCAAAATTAGGCTTGTAATTTCTGTAAAGCCTGCTTATGTAGGTCAGCGCTGGCCTGACTTGGCGTTGCTCGTTGTGGTCAGGCTGTTGGCATTAGTGACGCAGACTGCGACGGTGGGGCTGGGACCGAGGTCTGTCTCGCCTACTGCAAATTCCACTTTTAAGACTAATCTTTAGGCAAGATACTGTGTTGATGGCTGACTCTTAATTTGGTGAGGAAATGGCAGATAAGCCAGACCAGAGAGTGGGGGCCAGTAATAGCGGGTGGCGAGTTGTTCTCTGCTGTATGCGTCACTTGATGGAGCTCTTCGTGGAGCAGGATTCCTTTAAAACAAATTACCGAACCTCACTCCTAACCCCAGCTTCAAAGCAGGAAATCCTCACCTGGGTTGGTGAGCTTGGAAGAGCTTCTCAGGACCGTGGAGATGGTTTGCAAATGTGCCCCCTCTCTGGCAGCCCTGTTTCTGGAGCATCCTCGGTGCTTCAGGGCACGTTTGCGAAACACTCTCGGTCTCGTCAGATAATCTGTGAGCAATGGCTCCTCTGATGGAGCAGGAAGGAGCCCAGTACTTCTGCGGTTTATTATTCTTTTAAGATGCCTGTTGTGGAAATAGGGCAGGCGTCTCGCAGCTGATAACTGAGCGGCTCAGTGGATGAGCGCGTTCATATGGCTGGTGGCCTCGTGCTCTCTCTGCCGTCACGGCTGGGGTTCCTTACAGAGATGTTTAGAGGGGCAAAGCACCCTGTTTCCTGTGGCTTTATTGGAGATCAAATGCTTTGTCCCCCAGAAAATCCGGCTGGAAAAATAACCCCTAAATGATGGAGCAGATGAAGGTCCTGGGAAACAACGCGCTATGTGTCTGCTGTACTGCTCCTCTCTCAGTGAGGGGATTTTTTTTTTTTTAAACTCTAACATGTATTTTATATAACCAGAAATGTCTTTGCTGTGGTGTTCTGTGAGAGCCATGGTTGAAAAGCTGTGGGAAGCGTAGTGACATCACTGGGACTTTTCCAAGGCAGCGGTTTATTATCTCATTGACCAAAGGAGTCTACTGACTTGGGGTTTGAGTTTGTTTAAACAATTTAGGATTTGCCTTAATCTCTTCTAAATTACATTACATGACATGTTCTGCGCAGTCAGACCTACGACGGAGATGGACTGATAAGGGCCTGGGAGCAGGAGCTTGGTTTTGGCTTTGGCACGTGCTCAGGAAGTGGCAGGGTTCTTCCTCTTAATAATAATCTAATGCCATCAGTCATAGGTCTTGCAAAAGAAGATTGTTTCCCACGTTTTCAGAGGTGGGGAACTGAGATGCAGTGATTTACTGAGGGCTTTGCAGCCCATCAGAAGTGGTACCGGGCTTAGGAGCTGAGCTGCTTGCTCTGGGATGAATCCTGCACAGGTAGCCATCCCACAGGACAAAGATACGGCCCCTGTGTGTGTGATTTAATAGCCAAACACAGCCAGGTAAAATGCTTAATTTATCATTCTTGCTGGTCTTCAGCAAGGTTTGTGCCAGCACATGCATCGGGAAAGCCCGGTGTATGGGACGGTGCTTGTCTGCCCGCTGCGGAGGCGCTGGCTCTGCCTCCGGGTAGCGAGCGGGAGGGCCGGCGCTGAGCTTTGCAGACACGTGCTGCCTATTGTAAAGCATTTAAAGCAGCGTGTAAATAATAACTGGAAGCTGTGCAGACTGAGAGCCAGGTCTCCCAGCGCGTTTGCTGGCTGATGGGTAGGCGCAGGTGATGAAAACTCCCGGAAAGTTCCTGCCTAGGAAGCCTGAAAGAGCAAGTTGGTGACTTCTCTCTTTCCAGTAACCTCCAGGATGTGCTCTGGGATCTGATGGGATGGATGAACGCCCAACGGGTGATGTGGGGTTTGCAGGGCAGTGCGGGTACGTGGGAGACATCCAGAGGAGCGGCTGGGTCGGAAGGGGCCATTCTGTGGTCCCTGCGGTGCGGGGAGCAGCGTAGCTCCGGGTTTGGCATCTCCAGAGCTTTCCTGGTGGGCTCACGTGCCCCGCACCGGGGTGGTCTGAGGGCTTTGCAGCAGAGGCAGTAGTTGATGCTGTTTTAAAACCCATCCCTTTGCTGGAGTTTGCACCGTCTGATGAGAAACTGGGAGGAAAAAGCCCTCTTTCCTGAAGAAACCCTTTCCCCCTGCTAGCTCCGAACGTCACCAGCTTCCTGACCCACGGACAGCCCTCGCTCGGCCGCCGCTGCAGAAGTTGGGCTCCTCTCGGAGCGCAGCCGGCCCCGCGTGCCTGGCCTCAAGTTGCAGCATTCAGGCAGCATGACCTCACCTCCTGGTTTCCAAGAATAACGCGCTGCCTCCCCTCCGCCGTGCCGGGACTGTCTGCGGCAGGCGAGGGCGGCTGCCGCAGCCCGGCATGGGCCGGCTCGTGGGGCCCTGCATTCTCCAGGTGCCCCCGGGCAGCCCCGTGTCTTCTCCACGCCGCTCAGCTCCTCGCCCCTTTGCGGGCAGGGGTGCGGGCAGGAATGGGGAGAGGGTCTGTGGGACCTGGTGGAGCTTTCAGGCTGGTGTTGGAGGAGGGAGGGTTTGGGGGGACGGATCCACGAGGACTAGGGTGGTCCCTCCGCCTGCTGCAGAGGCCGGTGTGGGATCACAGCTTTACCTGACTGCTCCCCAAGGAACCTATTTCGAGCCCAGACAGTCATGTTGGGCCAGTGTTTCAGCGTGGTCCAGAGCCGTTGAGCATCGTGGTCATCTCTGGTGGTGATGATGTTGGAGTTTAAAAGCCCCCGAGACCAGTGAAAGTGGCCCCATCCCCTCTGTGGATGCCCCTCATCTTTCGTGGCTGCAGGATGCTAAAATACATTCTCCTTTCAGCTCTGGCTGGCACGAGGACGGTGTGCGTGACCGGTGCCTGGAGGCTGGTTTTGGAGAGGGCTCTCGTCTCCACGGCCGGTTCCCCTGTGGAGGCCAGGGAGCAGCCACGGGGTTAGAGCAGGGCACGCGAGAGCGAGTCTGAGTGCAGAGAGCTTTACCAGCCTTTTAAGCTGTTTTTTCTTTATACCTCGTGGCTGAGTCGTTTCAAAGATTTCAGCCTTTTAAGATCTTACCAATTCGAGGTAGGGATTATAGCGATGGGCAGGTTTAATGGTTGCATTAACTCATGGCCTCGGGAAGGGACTAACGGCTGTGAGTGCTGGTAGGTCCCCCTGACCCGAGAGGACCTGAAACGCGAGCTTTGGAGATGCTGTGAGCCACAAAAATGTCATTTGGAGGGTGGTGGGACAGTACCTGCCGTTGTGAGGGGGATACAGGAGGGGGTACGAGCGCGGCTCCTCTCTGAGCACTGCTGGGCGCACGCGGAGCTTGGCTGGGGCTCCGTCTTTGGTCTGATGCTGCTGGGGAGGGTGACAGCATCTTCCCGTGAATTAGGGAGTTAGTGGGGCCGCTGCTTTGCTGTGACAAAGTACCGCTGTCCCAGCAGAGAGGGCAGGTGAGCACGTTGGCTCGAGCGGTCTGTGGCTGGCACGGCGTTTGCCGTCATATGTAATGAGATTATTTGAGCCGTTGGCGTCAGGGCTGCATGTGATTATGTGCCTGGCTGTCCAGCGAGCTGTAGCCTAAACTAGAGATAAAGTTCAAAACGTAAGCCCAGATCTGAATGTTCCTGGGGCGCCCAGCCAAGCTGGGACTTTGCAGCTTTGCTCTTGCTAGATATCCGTACCGGTCTGGGCTGCAGATTTGGGATCAGGGGGGTAAGTTGGGGTTGGAGTTGTCATTGCTGTACGCCTCTGCACTAGAACAGGATAAATCCATGTGACAGCGGGTCAGGGCTCTGCGCTGTCCCTGTCCCAAGGGGTACGGCACCTCCTGGGTTTCCACAGGGCAGACACGAGTGGGAGCATCTTCTGCCGAGGGTTCAGGAATGGAGCAGCCGCTCTCCCTGTCTGCTGTCCTCCCGCTGTCCTCTGGCCCTGGGACGCAGCACTGAGCTGGGGCAGCCTCTCCAAAGGCTCCTTGGACCTCGTGCCAAATGTGTGTTTTCAGGGAAATGCGGCTGGAACACGAGCCGGGGCTGCTGTGGAAATTTGGCAGCGTGTCCCCTCAGGCCGCAATTCCAGTAGCTGCGGCTCGTCGCTTCTCGCGCCCGTGGGTGCGGGTGGGAGCCGGGTCCGAGTGACGCTGCTTGGAAATGGGGATGGCATCCCAGGCATCTCGGCTGGGCTGGGGGGAAAGCAGATGCAATCAGATCCAAACAAACCAGAAAGTATGCGTGTTATCCTCAGCCTACTTTAACAAAAATAATAAATAAAATAAAAGCGGGAGGGAGCTCGTCTGGTAACAGGGATGTGTTTTTATTTTCAGCGGTAATGACAGCCTTGTTGCATCTACCAGCTCAGCGTTTAAGAACAATTTTAACTTATTATATTTCCACTTGTTTTAGCAGAAAGGCAGGGGCTGTGCTCGCTCGTAGGCAGCACCGCTGAGGTGTCAGCACCCCGTCACCCGCAGTGCTGGCTCCTGCAGCTCCCGTAACCACTGCTCCGGATCCAGCCGGGCTGCGGGAGCCGTCGTCGCCTGTACCAGCCTCCTCCCGCCAGCCCGGGCCCCTCCGAGCTCTGCTCTTGACTTTCTCTTCCTCTTCAGCCATTTCACAACCCCGCTGCCCATCGCTGCGAAAGCCCACGCTGCTCTTGCGTAAGTGGCTCTGCCGCGGTGCAGGGAAGGGCTTGCCAGGAAGTTTAAACCCGGGTTATCTCCTGGAAGCCATCGGAGCCGCGGATCCGGCGTTCTTGGGTGGGTACCTCCCGCGCCGCAGGCAGGGCAGCACCGGCACGGGGGCACGGCTGGGTCGGGGAGCCTGGGGGGGTTGCAGCCCTTGGCCAGGCACCTGCCTGGGCTCCCCCTTGCTGGCCCAGGAGCTCAGCAGAGGCTTGCCGTGGCCTTTGCTTTTGTCCTCAGTGCTTTTCCCTGCAAGGAACTGACCCCGTTCCCAGCATGAGAGTCCACACGTTTATGTCGGAGTGGGATTGCTGCTGTCTCCCTCCCCATCTCCCCTCCCACCCTGCTTATTCCACTTTAGGGAAGAATCTCCTAGTATTTTCGGTTGTGAGGAAGAGCCGCTGATGAAGAGCAGGTCCCTGCCAGGCCAGAAGATGCTCTGTGGGTGGTGGGAGTCAGCAGGGAAGCGCTTGAGGTCCTGGGGGTTTGGGAGCATCCTGGTGCTCCTGTTCCCCAGCTCCTCGCTGCTGGAGGAGACGGCCAGCCGGGCCTCGGGTGCGTGTTGTTAGAGATGCAAATACCGGGCTGATGAAGCCTGCATGAGTAAGATGCTGAGGAGTTTATGAACGGATTAAAATGTGGACTTTGCATGCTGCTCAGCAGCAGCTTCGGCACCTCCTGGGTGGCTGCGGGGTGGGAGGGCTGGGGGCTGGGGCTGCTCCCCGGGAGCTTCGGAGCAGGTCTAGGGCTTGTGCCCTGCGCCGTGGTCTGGAGGAGTTGACAGAAGATGGTGATGTCCTCCGCGTGCCTTGGCATGCAGTGCTTTTGGGTGATATTCCTATTTCTGGGCTTCACCTCGAGGATCTGCAGGGCAGGGAGGGCTCTAGCCCTGCAGGTCCAGCGAATGAGAGCAAGGAAAGTTTTCTGGCTGCTCTTGGTGTAGCCGGTTAACTCAGTTTTGCCAGGCTCTGGCAGGAAGGGCAGCCTGTGCTCGGCAGGTCAGGCACCTCTGGTTTTTGCCAAAACATCCCTTTCCCGTTTCTTTCTCCCCAAAGACTGTAGTGAAACAACCAGGCGAACGTCACTGGGAAAGAAGGTTCGGCTGGGACATGGTGGCGATGCCTTGAGGGTTTTAGTGACTTAACCCCTAACCAGCGATGAACATCTGGAGCTGGTACCCACCTCGAACCCAAACCCTCCAAGCAGCCTTGGAAAGAGCCTTAAACTTCATCGCAGGAGAGATGGGGGTAATGCCATGGGGGTGATGTTCATACGGGCCGTTGAAGAGTTGCTTTTTCTCTCTTGCTTAGGAAATGGAGGCTCTGCTGCTGCGAGGCGTTGCTCCGGGCTTCGTGGGGCAGCTGGAGGGGAGCAGGGCCGCAGGGTCAGTGGCAACGCCAGCGCCGCTGCTGCCAGCGTGCTCCAGCCCGCTGCAGGGGCTGCGGGGGGAGCTGGGGGGTGGCCGGGCTGCACAAAGGCTGGCCTGTCTCTCTTTGGCTCCCCCCGGCCCTGAGCCCTTTTCGTGAATAAGAGGGATTGAAAAAGCTTAAATTCATACAAAGCAGGACCCGGGAGCCTCTGGCCAGCCTGGAGGGAGCAGCTTCCCCCTGCCCACCCTATGGCCTGGGGTTGCCTCCGCTGCCCCGGGGGTCCTGGTTAACGCTGCCCTGGGCTGGGCTGGCGTCCGTAAGGCTGGCTGGTGTCTGTGGGGTGAGCTTTCTTTATAAAAAAGACCGGGTGTGGGAATGGCCGTGATGAACAGCCCAGCCTGCCCGGGGAGCAGCAGTAGCTGCAGGAGCAGGGATTTTTGTTAGCTTGTTTAAATGTCCCTGCTGTTACCCTTTTACGCCCTCCCCGTTCTAATCTAACAGGCAAAATGCGTCCGAAGCGCTTGCTGCCTGTTGTACTTGGTAAGAAATCAAGGAGCTGCTGGTAAGCACCGTCTAGCAGCGGGGTGCTGGGCATCCATGAGCCCAGCGGGTCAGTCCCAGAGCGCGTGTGTGTTTGCTGTATATTGAAAAACGCAAGAGCATAAAGCCCCTGCGATCGACCCCTTGCTCTGTGCTGTTTCCCACTGGGCAGCCCCTCTTTGTGGGAGCAGCCTCTGCAGACCAGCGTTTCCCTCTCGGTGATGCCCGGGGGGGAAGGTTTCTCTTCCGAGGGTGTTTTCGGAGGTGTGTGCACCCAGGCTCTCCGTGCTGAGTTTGGCATGCTCGTTGGCTGAGGTATTTCGAGGTTACGGTGCTGACCGGGACGCTGGTCTGGGCTTCACCAAACCTCGCGGGCTCTGCGGCTGCTGCCAACAGGTGCCACGGAGGCTCCCGGGGCTGCCGAAAGCCTGGAAGGAGCTAATAATAGCCACCGTGTCCTGAGAGCTTTAATGAGGTGCCAGCAGGATGCAAAGAAGGGCTTTTTTAAAAATAGAAATGCAACTGTGTTTTCCTCCCGGCTGAAGGAGTCTCAGGATGGCTGGTGCAGAGGGAGGAGGTGGAGGAAGAGCACCCCAAGGCCGAGGGGCCGAGCTCCCCGGGCTCGTGGGGCCGCAGGAGGCTCTCGGCCTTTCATTGCGTTGCTTCAAGGCCCAGGATTTCCCCTGTAACGCTTCCTGCCGTGGTAGTAAAGCGGGAGCGTGTGACCATGGGTAGTGTCGGGTCCCTCTGCCCCTTCTTTTGCATCCCTTCTCGTTACACGCCTTGCTGTGGGTCAGCCCCTCTGCCTGCCCCGCGCGTGCCGGAGCACTGTCCACCCCGTGCATTGCTCGTGCACCTGGCTGCATCGGAGCTGATGGGGCTGGAGGGTTTATATCTGTTTCGCTGTGTGAGAGGTGGAGAGAGGAGGGTGGTTGGTGGCCGCCAGGCCCCGGCCTTGCTGAGCGCCCGCGCAGACAAAGGCGTGTTACGAAATCCCCGTGCAGCTCCCGTCCCGGCCCTCCCCTGCACAAAACAAACCCCGCTGTCAACAAAAGCAGAGGCCACCCTGCGCGGGAGTTTGTCCCGCACAGGGAAGAGCTGCAGTCCCAGCCCCGAGGCCTTGGCAGCCTCCAAACCACTTTGGCCATCGTGTTCGGCGCGGGGTCAGTGATGCTCCCCTTGGGCTGGCACCGCAGGAGCCTCCCAGGTTTGCTGTCCTGGGTCCTGGCTGCCGGGGGGATGCTCCTCCCTGCAGGGATCGCCTGGCAAGGCCAGAGCTGCCGCCTCCATGTCTTGCCTGGTGACGTGGCGTGGGACTTGTCACCTCCGCGGTGACGTGGGGTGCGTGGGGCACTGCGGCTGGGGGGTGCGTCCCTGGCCTCGTCTCAGGGAGGTGTTTGCTGTGCCTGGTGGTGACAAAGCCTGTGACGAGGGTGAAACTCTACTAAACAAACAGCAAAGGAAAGGGCAGGACGGTGCAGACTGTGCTGTCGTCACCGAGCTTGGAGGGTGTGTGAGTGCAACCCTCCTCAGGCTTGGCACCGGTGGGGAAAACGTGTCCCGAGGCCGTGCCACCTCCAGCGCCGGGGGCAAACGGTGCTTCAGGAAGGGCTGACCTCAACGCGGTGTTGTGTTTTGGTTTTTTTTTTCTCCTTTAAATATATATATATATAAAAAATATATTTATTTACACTGCTCTGAGATGTGTGTTGTAAGGCAGCAGGCAGGATCACTGTGCAGGGAGGGGGTGGCAGCCGCCCGTCTGTCCCACGGGGGGTCCTGCCCGTGGGCCGAGCCCCAAGAAACTTCATTTTTGGGCAGAGTGTGAGCCCAGGGGTGTGAGCCGGGCTGCCGGGAAGCGGTGGGTGTTTGTGGGGCTTCTGGCAGGGCTCCATGGCTCCTCCGCTTGCAGGCGTGGGTCAGGGCGGTCCAAGCCTCTCCCCTAAATCACTTCCAGTTTAAAAGCAAGACGTTCTGGGGTGTAGGTGTGGGCGATCTCCCCAGAGCTGTCCCTGGGGTTGGAGGCAGTGGCGAGGTCGGGCAGGGTTGTCCCTGGGGTTGCTGTGAGGCTGATGGAGCAAGGGACCCCAAAAGATGCTTCGAGCGCCTGGTGCTGTCGGGGGGCTGAGCGGGTCCGTCGGTGTGACATGAAGGGGAAGCCCCCGGCCGCGGCGCAGAGGGCTGGCGGGGGTGTCACCGCGCCGTGCCGGGACAGCGAGGGTGCTGGTGGGGTGAAAAGGGTTTTTTTCGAGCTGTGCCTGCGGGAGGGAAGCGCAGAGGACATAGGTCAGCGCTGAGTTAATGGTTTACATTAGTGTTTACTTCGGTATTAATTGCGCCTGCAAATATCAACCACTTCCTATTGTAAAAGCACATATGTGCACTTTTCCGTTCACGAGCGCGGCAGCTCCGGTGGGAAATCTGGCGAGGGGTGGGAGGAGGAGCTGACCCCGGCCGCGAAGCTCTGCAAGGAGGCGGCAGTGGTGGGGTTGTGTGTGGAGCAGATCCGCTGGCCGCAGCCACATCTCGCGTGAACGTTATCTGCCCTTCCCGTGGCTTCTTGTTTTCCTTTTGCCTTGTCCGGCGCTGGGCTGCGGCTTCTGCCTGTCCTGAGTCATCCTGAGATGGATGGACTTCTTCCCCACTCAGACCCAGCCTTGAGGTGGCTCCTGGTGGGAGGTGACATCTCGGATGCCTGCAGGAGGGTATGGGCTGGGCTGGGGCATTTTGGCCATCACGACCCCCTTCGTCCCTGCTGGATTCACAGGGAGGTGCTGGCCAGAGTGGTGGTCCATCACTTTCCATCACTAAAGTGTACAGGACATGGGAGCCGTGCTAACCACGGCTAACGCCTGGGCTGATCTTGGCTCCCAACACCAGCCCCGGTGCCTCCTGGAGAGATGAGCATCGGGTGGGTCACCAAGACCCAGCGCTGCTTCTGATGTACGGGAAGAGGATGATCCCGAAACAAAAACCTGGGACTGAATGGGCCCCTAATTTTGTTTTTCTCAGATATGTGAAGCTGAAACTATTTATTTCTCTTCGTTAAACACCAGCTCCAGCCTGCTGCTGGTGCCGTGAGTCAGCGGGGATGCTTCATGCTGCTCCTTGGTGCCATTTACCTGCTTTGACTTTTCCCATGAGTTTTGCAGCCCCCTCCCACCCACCGCCTCCCCATCTCGTCCCTGATGTCCCTGCCATGCTGGTGGCCCTTCCCTCAGCATCCAGGGCGCTGCTCCTGGGTACCCGCTTCGGAGCTTCATCTCCTTGAAATCAATATGCCAGGAATATTTTTGCTGCTGGGAACGGGGCTCAGCAGAGCGGAGCCGGCCGCGGGGCAGCACCCCGGTTGCACGGGGGGCACCCGGGCCCCTGACAGGTGGCTCTTGTTTAAGCCGGGGCCCCTCTTCTGCTCTTTGCCTTTGTGTGCCTGGAGAGGCTTTTGTTGCAGCCTGAAAAGGCTGAATAGCTGCTGCATCTGTCGTGGGGAAGAGCGGGGCGAGGAAATGCTCAGCAGATGCCCTGGGGAGGGGGATGCTGCGGGGCTGGGGTTCCTGAGCATCCCCCGGTTGGCACGGACGCCATGGGGGCTGCGGGCAGGGGAGCTGGCAGCACGCAGGGCATGGAGGGTTGTGCAACCGTTGCGGCGGGTCTCCTTGTGCAAGCGCGGTGCAACAGCCGCCTCTTCTCTCGCCCCGTTGCAAAATCGCCCGCAGGAGCAGGGACGAGGCCGCCCGCTCCGACGTGGCAGCGTGCGGGCTGCCTCTGGCAGGGCTCTTAGCTCGCCCCTCGCAGCCTCCTCGTGCCTGGCTGATGGCTGGTCTCGGGCTGCGCGGTGGGGAAGCTTTCCCTGCGCTGGCCGCGATGGCTCCGGGTCTTTCTCTGATAATTCGGACTCGGAGGATGCGGCCGAGCAGCTCGAGCGTGTGCGTCAGTTCCCGTTTGCTCGGCCTGAATTGCGTCTCCACGCTCGCTCCCTCTCTAATCTGAATAATTCTGTCTTGCTGGGATGCTTTTTCCAACCTCTCCATCTTCCCCGAGGCAGGTGAATGTGGAGGATGACCTTTTGTTCACGGCGATGCATGGAGCCGCGTGTGCTCATGCCCTGCCCAAAGGGTCAGAGCCTCAGCGTCCACCCGGGTGCTGATGGCACCAGCCATGGTCCCTCCACAGGGCTGGTGGCTGGCACTGTCCTCCTGCCCTGCAAACCACAAGGCTCTGATGAAGCCGTCTCCATCAGGGAGCAGCAGCCACCCTCTGACAGTCACCCCCCATGGCAGGCTGGGGCAGGGATGCTGTGGGACCCACGCGCGGCTCCTCCTCCGGACACGTCACCTCTCCTTGCCGGCTTTCCCTGGGGAAAGCAACCATGAGGATGAGGCTCTTGCTTGGTCTGTTGGGGCTTAAAGCTCTTCAGGCAGGGACTGTCTGTGGCTCCTGTGCCTGGGAGAAGAAACGATCCCCAGGTTAGGAAAGTCCCATCACCTCTGTCTGAGCGCTGGTGGTCATGGTGGGTGTGAGCATTGGGATGGGGTCGATGTAAAGGTTTATATAAGAGCCACGGTGATGGGGGGGAGGTTTCCTGAGCTGCATGTTTACTTGTTACTGCATTGTGATTGAACCCTGAATTTCCCTGTGTTTGGTAACATAATTCCTCTCACGGGCTTTGGGACTCGTGATTTTATTTCTCTTCTGTAGTTCATAAACAATAAAAGTGGAACAAAGCTTTGCTGCTTCCGAGCCCTTCTGCTGCTTGCTTCCTCCGAACCATCTCCAGCAGAGGCTGGAGCGGCTTCGGGGTGATCACCTGTGGGCTACCCAAATGTCCTGGTATGAAAGGCAGAAAAAAGACCCACAGGAGATGATCAGCGTAATCCAAGAATTCAAATTCTTTGAAGAGAAACCCTTTCACTTTATCAGGAAAAAATGCTCCTTGCCCTGTGCCAGCCCGGTCAGGGGAACCCATAGTCCACGTGTGCAGCCCAGGCAGGGGAACCTCTGCTCTGCTCCCCTCCTCATGACTCAGGAGGATGACAGCCTGCCTTTCTTCACTGCAGGTTTATTTTTATTGCAACTTAAGAAGAGCTTATTTTAACCCCTGTGGTGCAGACAGGTCCCAAGGGGAGCTCCTCGGCGTGGCGTGGGGCACGGTCCTGTTGCAGGAGGCTCTCGGAGAGGCGGTTGCCGCGCAGCCACGATGTGCAGCATGTGCTGCTCTGCTGGGAACCGAGGTGAATCGGCTGTGATCAAAATACGCACGGAAATAGAAATACCCTGCATGCAAGAGCAGCTGGAGCGCCGGGGGTGAGCGTGGAGCCGGAGCAAAGAGGGGCAGCCCTGGAAAATGAACGGCTCGGCGTGCCGGTGCGTGCCTGATCCTCCGTTTTCACAGAAATTGCCCATGGGAGGTGAGTTTTCCCTTGCAAGCTCTTGGACGGGGATATCTCGCCAGTCTGAGCGAGCGCAGGGGCAGCGCCGTTTGGGGCTGCGGTGGCACCCAGGGCGAGTAGGAGCGGGACGGTGTCGTTTGGGACCTCGTGCCAGCGGAGGAGGGAGCTTCCTTTGGAACCCGCCGTGATTCACAGCGCATCATCCCAGGAGGAGGCGGCGGGGCTGAATCAGGGGTGCCCGAGGACACGCGCGGGCGAGGGAACGTGAGCGGCACCAGCCCCCTTGTTTTCTCCGGCATCTTCCTTCCTTCCTCGCACCCACCCACCTTCGCTGCGCTTGGCGTGAGACGATGGGAGGGAATTCAGCTCGAGGTGGTGCCGAGCAAACAGGATGGGTCCCCAGCCCTTTGAGCTGAAGCTCGTTTGCGATGCCCGCGGGGTTTGCAGGCACGGAATCAGCGGGATGGGGTGTGGGTGCGCTGGGTGGGTGCCGTCCCCCTGCAGACGCCCCAATGAGCTGGTTGGTTTTCAGGAGCTGCTTCCAGGGTTTGTCTTTCAAAGGTGGGGAAAAGCCCAGAGCTGCTCCCTGGAGGAGCCTTTGCTGCTGGGGGGCCCTGAGCACGCAGGGGCAGGGGCTGCGCTGGCAGGCCCGGGTTCGGAGCCCTCAGCTTGAGGGTTTTAAGGAAGCTAATGAGTGTGTTTAGCTTTGCATGTAACTAATTTCTCTCCCAGCGTGTAACGTCTCCTGGGGGAGCTGGGCTGAGCCAAGGCACAGGATGGCAGCAGACGCCGTCTGCCGAAATCTCGGCGGCCTCAAGCTGCTGTAAGGAGAGCTGAAATGTGGCTGAAAGCTGAATTTCCTCCCTAATTGTGACAGGGGTGGAGCAGCCCTTTCCCTGCTCTCCCTCCTTTCCTGGGGGAAGCAGAGACAGGACGGTGCAGGGCTCTGGGGCGGCACAGCTCTCCTGGTTGTCCCCTGTCCCGTGTAGTGTTGAAGGGGACACCCGGACGCGGAGATGCTCTCTGATGACGAGAGGGGGTTTGGGGACCTGCGCCCACTGCCAAGCTGACGCCTAAAGCCCCTGAGCGCCGTGAAGGGGACACATGTGGCTGGTTCTGCTCAAAGGCGGTGGCTGAGCCCCCTCCGCCGCGCTGCCCTTGTGCCCTGTCGGGGGACACTTGTGTAACGGGGGGATCTGGTTACTGCCCGCTGCGCTGCCCGGGCTGCTGGGCCCTCTGCTCCCCGTCTGAGATGATGGAGGGTTTGATCTGCAAGGAGCCCTCCCTTGGAAGGGGAACAGGGGACAGCAGAGATGGGAAAGCTGAACTGAGAGCAGCTGTGGGCTGTCGGGGGTTTCCAGCGGGTTGTCCATCTGCTGCCATCTCCCCTCCACGAAGGGTTAACTCTGCTTGTGCTCCCGATTGCTGCAGTTGCAGGTGATGCTGGGCCTGGGGGCTGCTTCTCCTGTGGTTTGGGCATCGCCACGTCCCCCCTGCATCCCGCTGCGGCGGTCGTGGCCTTGTTGCATCTGGCCTTCAGCTCCCCAGCATGCCGCTGATCACCTGCCACCGGGAACATTCCCTAAATGGACCCAATCATTCTCTTAATGAGGCTTAATCAGCCCCTCTTGGCCGGGCGAGCAGGCTCTCGGTGGCCGCTGTGTCCCGCGGCTGGCAGGGGATGGCAGCCCTGATGGCAGCCGGTGCAGCTCTTCGCTTGCCTGTGGGAGCCTGAGGACAAAAGCAACCATGGTACAGGTAATGGAGGCTCCTGCCTCCTAGTTCGTTAGAAAAGACAATTAAGCTCCTTTAAAAGCGCTCTGAGCGACCTCTAAAAATTGGATATATATTTCTGTACGTCTCCTGTTTGTCTTGTGCAGAATGATGTTAACCGCCTGCTTCCTGCTGTTCAATTTTCCCAGCGTGTAATTACAAATTGTTTTTTTCTCTTCGGCTTCCTGGCTCCCCACGCCAGGCTCGGCGGAGCTGCAAACAACCGAGCTGTTCTCCAGGCCCCTTCCCTGCCTGCGCGGCTGCTGGGGGGGGCTGGCGCGGCGCTTGCTTATGGCTTCGGCAGGATCCAGGTTTTTTAGGGTGATTAAGCAACAGAGGAGCAAGGAGGGGCTGGCCAGCCTCCTGCCCTGCCTTCCTTTTGCCCCGAGGCTGTCGGTGCAAATGATGTCCAACTGGGCACGATTTTGGGCCCTTCGAAGCATCCCAGGGGCTGATGCTCCTCAGTTCGCTGGCTCGTGCTCCCCTTCGCCGAGCAGCCCCGGGAGCTCACCCAGGAGAGGGGCGAGAAGCACGTTTCTGTCTCTGTCGTGGTAAAATGTGCAAACCCGCTGATTCCTGCTGATGTACACGGGGGTGGGACGCGTTTCCACGTGCCCCCGGCCATGGCTGCTCTGAGGTGCAGACCCGGGCAGGGCAGTGGGCGTTTCGCCCAGCCCGGCCCTGAGAGCAGCCGGAGACAGGAAGGAAAATGAGCTGCGCTCGAGATAGACACGTTTGTTGCTCTATATTTAGGAGTATAATAATTAAGGCTAGTTGTTTATCCTGAGAAACATGGTAATTAATAGTTTGTGGCAGCCGAGCAAATCCTTCCTGCACCTGGGAGCTGTGAGGTGTCTCTGGGAAGGGCGAGGGTCTCATTAGAGAGCTGCTGCTTGTGAGAACAGCTGCTGTTTGGGGAACATCTGGCTGTTTGCTTTGTCCCTTCCCGGGCACTTGTGGCCTCTGAAGCCACGGGGAGGGTGCTTTTGTGCCTGGCCCCTGGGTAAGGGCACAGAGCAGGAGGGGTCTGCCAGTCCCGCGGAGCAGGAGGCTGATGTCTGGGAGGTGACGGGGGCTGCGAAGGGGAGAGCGAAGATGCTCAGTGGCACCCGCGGGTGCAGTGTTGTGGGTGCCAGTGTGCAGAAGCTTGCTCCGAAGTGCAGTAGGGAGTCTTGTTCGTTGGTGGCACAGGCTGGCTGGGCACTGGGGAGGCGTCTTGGAGGGCAGGGGGGTGGCAGGCAGCCGGGATAAGGTTTTACCAGCCTAGGAAGGGAGGGCAAGAAGGTTACGAGAGCGGGCGGCTTCGCGCTCTTCCCACTAGATGGGGATGGAGGCATTGCACACGCGCGCCGGAGCTGCCTCCACGCCGCCCGCAGAGCCCTCGCCCTTGGCCTTGGCCCCTGGTCCTTGCCGTGCCAGCAGGGTGTCCCGGCGCGGCTCTGCCGGGGGGACTCGGAACTGATGGGGTCTCGCTCCTCTCGCAGATGCTGCAGGACTGCCCGAAGGCCCGCAGGGAGGTGGAGCTGCACTGGAGAGCGTCGCAGTGCGCGCACATCGTCCGCATCATGGACGTCTACGAGAACCTCTACCAGGGGAGGAAGTGTCTGCTCATCGTCATGGAGTGGTGAGTCCCTGGGGGTGGGCTCTCCCCGCGGGAGCACCCGCAGCCCTGCGGGGCGGTGGGCTGATGCCAAAAGGGGAGTGAGCACCTTCCTGCGCCGCTGTCGGGGTGCTGGGGACCCCGGGGGGAGCAGCCTGCGAGCCGTAGGGACGCGGGCCCTGGCAGAGGTGCTGCACCGCTGGCGTTGGAGGGACGGTGGGAGCTGCGCGGGCTCTGAGTCATCCTGAAAATGCGCTCGGCTGTCAGGAGGCCTCGGGCCTGTGGTTCTCGCTGCAGATGGGTCATAACCAAACTGGCTTTGGCCATTGAAAGTCGGGGTAGTCGGCGGGTTCCTGGCAGCCCAGCAGCCTGCGGTGCAGTGTGCGGGGCAGCCGAGCCGAGCTGAGGCACCTGGTGACGCCGCTGCATCTCTTGCAGCAGCCGTCGAGCGGCTCTGGTTCGGGTAGATGTTTGATATAACCTGGGGAGGAGGAGGAATGAAGGGGAAAGTATTGAAACCACATCCCAACCGCAGCTGTGATTTGATGCAGCTTCCTTGCCAAAACCTCTCCTCTGGCAAGGCGGTAGGTTTGCCTGGGGGGGCAGCGGGCGCGAGGAGCACTGCGAGCAGGGCAAGCTCCTGTGTGGGAAGAGGCTTCTGAGAGTCGCCCCAGGACGCTGGGCAGCCGGGGATAGGAGAGGTTTGTGCGACACGTCTGCTCGTGGGGGAAGAGAGCTGTAGCTGAACGGTAGGAAACGAGTCCCCGGGGCGACGGCAGCTCCCCGCAGCGTGTCTCTGCGGTGGGATGCTCGGGGGGTAGCGCCCGTCACACGGCAGCGTTTGACTTCCAGCTGAGCACGGTGTGTCTCCTCGCGTGCTCTGTGCAGCGGCTGGTCCCGGCAGCTCCGCGCTATCTGTATCGCAGATGTCCAGCGAATGTCAAGGGCGCTGGCAGGAGATGCTATCAGCGCTGGGAAAGCCAGGAACCCTTTCTGCTCGAGGCAGATAAGGCAGGGCCAGGAAGCCGTGTTATCCCTGTTCTCATGGAGAATTATCCCTGATCTCACTCCTGATCTCTCTGGGAGCCGAGTTGTTCCTTAGGGTACCTGGGGAGGGAACCACGCCAAGGTTTCCATGGCCCTTCTCCAACTCCTCACATGAGAGCTGTGCTCTGCTGCAGTGGGGTTTGGTCTGTGCCTCCCCCATCCCATCCCCGAGCCCGTGTCGGTGCTGCTGACACCTTGCCCGTGCCGCGATCTGAACGAGGCCAGGCGTGCTGGCAGCTCCCTCGCCGCGGTCGAGCCACGGTTGCCGTCTTTACTGTAACTGTGTTTCCGTGGGCTGGTGGGGCGACCACGTCCGCTTGCACCCGCGCCTCTGCCGCCAGCGCGAAGCCTCTGCCCTGCCCATTGCTGGAAGGAGGAGGCTCTGAGACGCCCCGTGCCCAGAAGCGCCGACCCAAGGGCTCGGATGGAGAAGGGGGTTGTTTCTTGCTGAGCTGGTGCAGCTCCTGGCTGAGCGTCAGAGGTTTCGGGGTGTGATGTGGGTGCTGCAGCGTCTAACGCCTCCTGTTCCCTTCCAGCCTGGACGGCGGGGAGCTCTTCAGCCGGATTCAAGACAGGGGAGACCAGGCCTTCACAGAGCGGGGTACGGGGCCCACCGGGAGCAGGGGTTTCATCCTTAGACCATTTATCGCTGTTTATAGGAGTGTCTGCGGTCCGGCCCTTTCCCCCAATCGCTCTTCTGAATCCCCAGCAGGGTTTTGCGCTTGGGGGATGAGGAATGTGGGTGCAAGTGGCTCTGTTTTTCCTGCTTAGTCGAGAGCAGGTATAGGGGATGTTTTCTCAGCTGCCCCTGTGCTTTGTCCATCCCACTGCAGCACAGGCAGCAGCTTCAGTGACCTTCAGAAACACCCACCCCACCTCCAAAAAATGAAGACCAGGTCCTGTGGTTCTCATAGATCCCACGGATCTCATCCCCTCTGCTCCTGTGCCCGGGAAAAGTGTCCACACAGCCCAAACCCCTGGCCTGTTGCCCCCACGTCCCATGGGGAGCAGCTTTCCCAGCTGGTTTCCCTGCAGATTTGGGGTCCCTGGTGGTGCTGGGGGCCAGGTCAGCCACCCACCCTAGAGCAACCCCCTCGGGGCTTGTGTGGTTGGTACTGGGGTCAGGGGCTGGAGCCTGCCCCATCCCTCCTCCTGGGAGTTTCTGTCCTGTTTGCTGCAGGCCCCTGACCCAGGGGTGGGTGCTGGGGGGGCCCTGCTAGGAAAGGGAGACTTAGGGTAGAGGAAACCCTCAGCCAGGCTCTTTGGCTCCTGGTCTGTAGAGTAACCCAGGGAGTGGTGCTCGTTTTAACTTGCTTATAAAGGTTTCTGATGGGTTTTTTTGCTGCTTCAGAGGCTTCAGAGATAATGAAGAGCATTGGGGAAGCCATCCAGTACCTACACTCGATCAACATCGCGCACCGGGACGTGAAGGTACCGTGCTGCACGCTCGCCCGGCGGCGCCGAGCCCCGCTTGGCCCGTGGCAATGCCAAGGCTGCTCCGGCTCTTCTCCTCACTCCTCCTTCCCCGTGTTTTCACAGCCGGAAAACCTCTTGTACACCTCCAAAAGGCCCAATGCTGTGCTAAAACTCACAGACTTTGGCTTTGCTAAAGAAACCACCACGCACAACTCCTTGGCCACCCCGTGCTACACGCCGTACTACGTGGGTAAGTGGCTGGAGAGCAGAGCCGGGGAGGTTTGGATGGTGGCCACGTGCAGCCCATCGCCTCTGCATCCAGCCCACAGCGGGGTGTTGGGGGCAGCTCCTGTCTGGGGTGCTTGGGACCGGGGGCTGCTTTGGGTGCAGGTGGGTGCTGTGTTCGCCGCTCGCTGGTGCGTGCAGGACAGGCCGCTCTGAGCCGCGGCTCTGCTCTGACCAGCCCCTTTTGTGTCTCTCTTTGCCAGCCCCGGAGGTGCTGGGCCCCGAGAAGTACGACAAGTCCTGCGACATGTGGTCCCTCGGCGTCATCATGTACATTCTGTGAGTCCGACGGGTCCCTCCCAATCCCGCCGGGGTCAGAAGCGGGGACGCAGCTGCCCTGTGCCCCGCGGGCGCTGCCAGGAGGCTTTCAGGGTGCCGTGCTGACTCTGCTCCCTCTCCCGGCGCAGGCTCTGCGGGTACCCCCCCCTTCTACTCCAACCACGGCCTGGCCATCTCGCCCGGCATGAAGAAGCGAATCCGAATGGGCCAGTACGAGTTTCCCAACCCCGAATGGTCCGAAGTGTCGGAGGAAGGTAAATGTGGTCCCCGCGGTGGCTTGTCCCTGGGCCGAGGTCTCCCTTTGGGGTCAGCCCCGTGCCCGGCAGCGCTGCCAAGGCTGGGGGAAGCCTGGGCACGTCGTGGGTCACCTCTCAGCGATGCAGCAGCTTCGCCTCTTTGCTCGAGAGGCTTTTGCTGAAGGGTTTGGCCAGGGTGAGGTGTGTGGCACGGAGGGGACGGGAGGCGCGTGCAGGCGTTCGGGGGCCGCTGGCTCAGGCTGGAGCGTGGGGCAGAGCCCCCCCTGGGACCTGCTAACGCCCGGCCCCGCGCAAACCCTTCCAGTTAAGCAGCTGATCCGCAACCTGCTGAAGACGGACCCGACCCAGCGCATGACGATAACGGAGTTCATGAACCACCCCTGGATCATGGTGAGCGCGGGGCTGGGGAGGCAGCAGGACGGGGTGGGATGAGGAGGGGGCAGGGACGAGCCGGAGCGCCCGCGGCTCCCCGCTCACGCTGCCCCGCTCTCTCGGCAGCAATCGATGCAGGTGCCGCAGACCCCGCTGCACACCAGCCGCGTGCTGAAAGAGGAGAAGGATCTGTGGGAGGACGTGAAGGTAAAACCTCCATCCGTTGCTGTCTGAAACGCTCCACGCCCTGGGTGCCACCTGGGGACTGTCCGCTTCTGCCTCCTTGGTTCAAACCTGGGGCTAATCCGGCTCCAGGGTGGGGCTGGAAAAATGGGTGGTGGGACCCTCAGCCCCGGCTGCAGTTTGTCCCCATGGGGGCTCGGAGGGGGACAGCTGCCCTGGGGGTCCCCGAGGCTGCGCGGGGCTTTGCTGACGGCGCTGCCTGTGCCCGCAGGAGGAGATGACGAGCGCGCTGGCCACCATGCGAGTGGACTACGAACAAATCAAGATCAAGAAGATCGAGGATTCCTCGAACCCTTTGCTGATGAAGAGGCGGAAGAAAGCAAACCCCACCGAGCCCGCCACGCTCCCCCACTGAGGGTGCCCCGCGCCCGCTGGCCCTTGAGAAAGCAATAACTATATATATATATTTTTTAAGAAAAAAAGAGACAGACTGTTATATCGAGCGCATGGAATTGAGACATTTATACCAGACTAGTTATTTTTAGCTACTCACCTGTGTTTCTGACCTTCCCGGAGCAGGCGGTAAGATCCCCCCGTCAGATCCACACGCCGCGGCCGGGGGTTTTTGTCCTGTAGGTGAACGCGGCCGATAATTGGATTTTTTTTTTTTCTTCTTTTGTGAAACAGTTTTTGATTTTTATTTTTTTGTTTCCTTCCTTCCAAAGACATGGAAATTCCTGTGGTGACCTTTTTAGGGTATATAACATATAAATATTTTTTAAAAACTACTGTAGAGCTGAAACCCAGGCAGCGTGCTCCCTGCGTGGGTGCTGGCTAGAGATGGGCTTCGGGCTGGGGAGCGGGTCGGGGGGACGGGGAGCGAGAGCTGCCTTCTCCCCCGTCCTGCTGCGCATGGCAGGGCTGGCTGGGGGGTCCCTGTGGACACCGTGCTCTTCGCTGGCCTGGAAAACTGCTGCTTTTAAGGCACGGTAGCCAAACCCCCCTCCCCGACCCCTCCCTGCCCTGGAAGCCTTGGCTGTGCCCGGCGGGCGCAGGGCCCCGTCCGTGTCACTGTCTGTCTGTGCGTGGGGTGTGTGTCGTGTCCGTGGGCGCCAAGCTGCTCGTGGTCCCCCCGCCACGGTCTGTGCCTGTGCCTGGAACCCAGCCCTGACCCCAGCGGTGGGCAGGGGGGCTGGGGAGCGAGCCAGTGCCCCCCGCAGCCCCCGGCCCCGGGGAGATGCTGTCCGGGGGGTCCCCGGGGACACGCGGGTGGCACGGGGAGGGGGTGGGCAAGGCACAGGGCTGTAGCTTGAGCCCCTGGCTGGGGGTCGTGCTGGCCCCCCGGCGTGGCTCCTGTGCGGGGCTGGGAGTGATCCTCCTCTCCCGGGAGCAGGATGGCTGCTCTGAAGTCTTTAGTCCTTTATGAATTATTATTATTATTATTATTTGTCACAATGTTTCACTGCGTTTAATGTGTTCGAATGGGGAAAAAAAATTTTTAAGGCAACGTTTAGCTATTAGGTGATCTTTTAGACACTGTATGGAATTTTAATTTGTTTTAAAACAGTTTTTATCCTTTTTTTTTTTTTATTTTTGTCTGTTGGCTTATACTAATCTTCCCGATCTGCTCTTCAGTCCTTTGGATTAAAGACACTTAAGGCGTCACCCAGTCTCTCCTCCTTGCTTGTCGGTGCAGAATCCCTTTGCTTGGGGACAGTCACTCGAGATCTCGTGGCTGGGTCTGTCCTGGCTGATGCAAAGAGGATTTCTTCCCCGGCGTGCGTGCCCGGTGGGGCTTTGGGGCCGTGGGACGTGTGGCCGTGGCCGTGGGCGCTGCGCCCGGGTGCCAGCGGGGGTACTGCACAGCCGGCATGGCGGGCACTGGGGCATGCGTGGGTCTGCCACCAACCCTGCCCCGTCCCCGCTGTCACCTCCGCTATGGCAGCCCTGGGGTGTGGGGCTGTGGGGACCTGCTGCTGCTTGTCCCCGCGTCAGGTGGCAGCATCTGCGGGAGAGGAGGAAGTGGTGAGATCCCCAGGGGCCTTCCTCACCCTCCTCCTCCTCCTCCTGGGGGTGGAGGGGCTGCTGGGGTGGGCAGGTACCCCGCAGCACCCGGGTACCCTGGAACTACATGAGATCCCTCGGGCGAAGGGGCTGCCCCAGCACGTCCTGGGATGGGGCAGTAAGTGCTGGGGCTGGGGGCGTGGGGGGGGGGGGGGGGCATCTACCCCTACAAAGGGTCCTGGTGCCTGCGGGCCTTTTGGGGATGCAGAGCTGTGGGGTGGGACGTGTGCCCTGTAACGCAGGTCGGCTGTGGTGCAGTCGATGGAGGGTCTGGACCGGCTGCAGTGAGCTGGAGGCGGGGTCCTGATGCCCCCCTGGTTATGGGGGGCTCCTTTGCTCAAACTGCACCTTCAGCGCCAGCTCTCACCCAACGCTGCTTCTTGCTGGGTGTCCTGGTTTCCTGGGGATAAAATCTATAGAATCACTTTTCTGTCACATTTTGTTTCAGTGTGTGCCCAGCTGTGGCTGGTGATCGAGGCCATCAGCAGTTAAACCCAGGGCAGCTGCCCCAGGCTGGCCCAGGTGTGTGCTGGGACATTAACCTCAGGGGCACTATAAAAGGGAAAGCTGTTGGGGATGGAAGGCTTTTGCTCTCCTCTCTCCTCCATCCTTTGCATTCCAGATTGCTATTCCTGGAGCAACTTGCCAGCACTCTGTAGCTAAGTATAATTCTGTGTGTTTTGTATTATCATGGTTTCTTTATTTTATTAAATCTGTTCACATTTTAACCCACAAGCCTCCCTCCTTTTCCCAATTCCCTTCCTCAGTTGGGTGAGAGAAAAACTGTTATTGTTTAGCCCCGGGTGTGGGCTGAAGGGAGGCACTGGATGGATGGGATGCAATGGGCTTTCCTCTCCCCACCTGCAGGAGCACCCAGAGGTATTTTCAATCTACATTTGAGTGAAATTCAGCCTGAACCTGCCCCAAAACTCACTCCCGTGCCAAGGGGTTTGGAGAGCTGCCCCAGAGCCCGGGGCTGGGTCTGGCTGCTTGTGTGGGACCCCCGCTGCCAACCACAGAGCGGGGCTGGTCCCGGGGGCGTCCCCAGCACCGCCCCGGGTCTGAGCAGCTCATGGAAGCTGTCACTTCGAGCACTTCTTGGCCTGGGAGGATCCTGTACTGGCCCAGGTAAGACCTGAAGGGAGGTTGTAGTGGGGTGGGAGTCAGCCTCTTCTCCCAGGCAACCAGCGACAGGACAAGAGGACACAGCCTCAAGCTTCGCCAGGGGAGGTTCAGGTTGGACATCAGGAAGCATTTCTTCTCAGCAAGGGTCATTAGCCATTGGAAGGGGCTGCCCAGGGAGGTGGTGGAGTCACCATCTCTGGAGGGGTTTAAGACAAGACTGGACATGGCACTTAGTGCCCTGGTCTAGTTGACATGGTGGTGTCAGGGCAATGGTTGGACTCGATGAGCCCAGAGGGCTCTTCCAACCTGATTGATGCTGTGATTCTGTGGGATGCTGCTGTGCGAGTGGGCAGGGAGGAACAAAGCCACATCCCACAAAGGTGCTGCAAGATGGGAGCTGGAGACGGGCGAGAAGAGGAGCTCCGGCGACCTCCTCCAGAAGCCAAGCAGGGAGGAGTCATTTCTTTCGCTGCCAAGTTCCAAAACAGTGAGCTAATACCTAAAACCCTAACTGTAAATCACGCCCGTTTGCACCGTGAGTTCACTGTACCGAAGCGGAAACACGGACTGTACAGACGCGCAGCTCAGAGGTGTGAAGCGCAGGCAGATGTTTCCAGGGCTCAGCCCGCAGCCGCTGTCAGCTCTGACGGGCTCGTGCAGGTCCCACGTTTTGGAAAAAAAAAAAAAAAGATATTGTAAACAAACGTAATCCTAGTAATAAACCCCGACTTTGTCACTGAGGTTTCCTTTATTACCGAGATGCTGTTCTGGAAATCGCGGTGCTTGCTGACACAGATCTCCACTCCGGTGGGAAGATTTGTGGCTTGAGATATTTTCTGTCTGTGTCTGGGGAGGGAAGAGCAGAGCGGAGCTGGGATCGCTCCCAGGGCTGCGGGACATGAGGGCTTCCAGAAGAGACTGGATGTGGCACTTAGTGCCATGGTCTAGTTGCCATGGTGGTGTCAGGGCAATGGTTGGACTCGATGAGCCCAGAGGGCTCTTCCAACCTGATTGATTCTATGTGAGGCTGCACACCCCCAGTTTGGCATTGGCGTTGAAGCTGGCAGCGAGAGCAGGTCTCCGGGGGTGGCCCTGCTGCAGCTCCCTGGGCTTTCCCAGTGTCCCTACTCCCAGCTCTGGGAGAGGAAGGGGGGGCATGGTGTCACCCCCCTGTACCCACCGCTTCTCCCTCCCGCCCCAGCAGGAATCCCTCTTCGGGGGGGCCCTGAGCTTGCCACCACACCAGACTCCTCCTTTCTGTCACCGCTTTCGCAGTGTCTGCCTAGGTGGATAAAAACAGAGCTCTGTTTTCTGTAAAGCTGTCGATACTAAAAGGAATAGCTGGGTCAGTGTGGGCGTTGGGTGAGAACAGAGACTTACTCATACGGGGGGATGTTTTGTTACTTCAGATTTGAAAGCAAAATTTTGAGACAGATTTGTTCGCAAAGCGCCGTAAATAAATGGGCTGAGGAGGAGAGGAGAGGGCAGCGTGAGCGGGGGGAAGGCTTGGTGCCGTTTGCTCACCAGGGTCAGGTGAGGATGAAAAAAAGCAGCGTGAAGGAATCCAGCTCTGTCTGGGGGAGGCGAGCCCCACGCTGTGCATCGTGCCTGGGAAAAACACTCGGAGGGGAGCCAGGTTATAAAGTCTTTGGCTGAGGCACTGACCTGGACGTGGGAGAGGTGGTGGCCACGGCTCTTCGCAAGCACTGCCTGCTGCGGTGGGACCGGAGTACCCAAACCTGGGGCTGCGGGGCAGGGGCAGCACGGGGATGCTCTGGGCAGGGCTGGGACCAGTGAAGCAGGTTTGGATTGATGAGCACCCGATGCTCACCCCACACGGGTGTGCGTGCCCCCCGCAGCTCCCCATCCCAGCGTGACGGGTGCTGGGCTGGCAAAGAGGGTGCATCCCCACGGGGAGAAGCAGGTGAGCTGCTCGCCTTCCCCTGGGCTTTGTCGCATCAGGGCTTCGTCCCCTGGGGAAGCTGCGGTTTGTCTCTGCAGCCAAGAGAGCTCCCCTGGGGAGCGATGGAGGGACGGTGCTGCAGCCCCATCGCATCGCTGCCCCCAGCTCTGCCAGCTTCTGTGCTGGAGCTTTGAATAAGGCTTTTTTCTTTTCCCGCTTTTCACAGTGGAGATGCTCTGAAACGACAAGTGTTTTGGAAAGAGGAGGAAGTTGTCTGGAGCTCAGTTTATGAAGGTCTTAGTTTCCTCCTCCTCGGTAACTCCAACTGGTAAATAACAACACGGCCACCTCTGTGTGCCTGTCCTGATGTCGCCCGGTTCATCCTGACCTTTGCTTGACTTAAAAGAAGACATAGATGGCTGATTTCAACTAGAAGCTGAAGATGAGCCACCAAGATAAAGAGCAATGAGATAAGCATGTGAGAGTCTCTCTTGCTAGCTCGTTTTGAAAACGCTTCGAGCCTACCTGGAAACCAGGAGTGGTGGCACAGACAGCTCAATCCCACCCCCACCGTCTGGAGCCCGGTGGTGACTGTCAGTGCTTTTGGGTGACAATGACGAACAGAGGCTGCTCTGGCGTGCCAGTGCCTTGGCAGCGTGGGCACACGTGCTTCCCCACTGCATCCCGTCCTGCTGGAATTCTGAAGGGAAGTGGTTTGTGCCAATGGTTGGGTGTTGCTTTGGAGCTGAAGCTGCAGAATTCAACTGGAATTTAGATTTAATGTAACCTTTTAGCATCCTCGTCCAGCGCGTGATCCGTGTACGTATGTGCTATGACGTTAGCCACCCAGCTCTTCCCGCACAATCAAGGGACTGTACGTGTGACCTGCTGACTCTGAAGGAATATGTGAAAGATTCACCGCAACATTTTTAATTTTTAGTAGCTAGTAGGAAAATAAACCCTCTCTCCTCACCCCACCGTCTTATTTTTAGCAGCAAACTTCCTGCTAAGGAAAAAAAAATATAGATTTCTCACTATCGAGGGGATTGGTGTTGATCAAAAGTCTGGCTCTGCTCCAGGTAGATCATCAGCGTTTGCTGCTACCTGAGAGATGAATCACGAAGGTCTCTCTTTCCTAGTCTGTCAACGCCAGAAGCAGCTGCTGCTCTTGCGAGGGCAGAGGCGATGCCCGGCGAGCTGGTGGCACTTCACTGCCTTCCCACAGCGTTGATCAACCCCGGACAGCCCCAGGAGGACACAGTGTCCCCGGGGCGCTGGGGATGTGCGGGACAGGAAGGCACATTGTGCAATTGAGACTAGAGGAGCACGGAGCTGTTGTGCATCGTTGCTGGTTTGCCAGTGCCCTTAGTTTTCTGATGACAAGGGTTATGATGGAGGCTGGATGTTTCTCCATGCAGGGGCTATCAGTACTTGCAAGCCTTCTCTAGATCTAACCGAAGCTAACTGCAATCTTCTGTTGGCCAAGCAGGCTTTGACTTAGGTTGCGTTTCTGTCCTAGTTTGGTTTGTAATGCTAATGGTAAGGTGTACAATTTAGAAAAGCAAAATTTTCTGTGAAAAAAATCAGGTGATGGTTGTATTTTTCTAAGAATCGGGATCAGGCACATCAGAGGCTTGTCAGGATTTCCTGCTGTGGAGCTTGGGATGAGCCGCGCTGGCACGGCTAAATTGCTTAACGCTTAAAGACACCAGATTTGTAAAGGACCCGTTAGCACCAGGCTTGTCTGAACCCCTGGGGTCAGAGGGGTTCTGCTGAGGGCTTGCTGGAGCTGGCTGAACTGGCAGGCAGCGATGGCTGATGGTTTATCCCAGCTGTAAAAGGTGCCCAGGAACAAAACCTGCTTTTCGCTAACAGTAAGATGCTCTCCAGAAATTGTCCTGTTGGGTTATAACGGGTACACGGGAATCCTGCTCGAGGCTTTTGCAGCGCCTTTTCCAACCAGGAAAGGCAAAGCTGTTCCTCGCCGCTCTGAAAATCAGAGCGCCTCTGGCTGACCCAGCAGTGGGAAGCTGCGAGCAGGTTGTGGAGAGGGTGTGTGAGATGTGCCGATCGCAGCGGCTGGGCTCAGCGTTGCAAAAGGTTCAGGAAATGAAGTTTCAGCTCAGGGAAAAACAAACTTGGCATTACTGCCAGGAAAGGAACCTTGTAGTCCAGCTCCGCTGTCTGGAGCAGAGACGACTGTTTTGTTACTTCAGGGTGTGATGAAATGGTGGAGATACCCTGCCAAGAGGCAAAAGGCAACGGGTCACAGAAGGGAGAGGTGGAAGATGAGAACTGACTGGGTTAAATTGCTGAATTGCCATCCCTATCCAGCTGAGGTTTTCTCCCTGCAGTGTGGGCTGGAATCACCATCTCCTCTTCCATCAGAAAGCCCAGGGCAGTGCTCTGATTTAAGCATCTGAGGAGCTGGCATGGATGGGAACCAATTCAGCAAATTCCCTTCCTTCCTCTGCATCATCATCTAATAGCCCCAAGAGTGGGTCAGTGCATCTGTACCATATGCTTTCACAAATTAATAGATTGCCAGCTGGGATAGGACCCAAAAATGTCGTGGGGTTCGTGCATCTCCGCAGCATCACGTTGTCAGTCTGCTACTTCGTGCTCTGCAGGCGTCTGGTGGGGCCGAGTTTCGGTATCAGGAGCTGAATCCTCCCCAGAGCCTCAGGACAAAGCGATTTAGTGCAAAGGGGGAAGCAAGCGGCTGTTCCTGTTAGGTGGCTGCTCCTCCAGCCTGCCACGCGTCCCTGCGTGGCTGAGGGCAACCAGTCCTCAGTCATTGCGAAACCGCGCGCGCGGAGGAGCCGCGGGCAGGAGGTGCTGGGTCCTGGGCAGGCGCCGGGGGCTCGGCTGGCGGCACAGCCCAGCGCGGCGCATGGGAACGGAGCTTCGCCGAAACCAGGCGCCTTTCTGAGAACCAGCCCCGAGCATCTCCGCAGCCCCACACAACCCCCATCCACCAGCCGCAGGTGCGACCGGGGGAATCGCTCTGCTTTGCTTGTCCTGTAGCCCCGCTGATCGGTTCTGTTTGTAATTCACTTTCTGGTCTAAATAGTGTCTGCGGCAGCAGCAGAAGTGGTGTGATGCTTCCCTCCAGGTTCGTGTGCTGGGCTGAATGCCTTCCACCCGCCTCGGGATGCCCATCGCCACCGGCTGCGTGTGTAACCCGGTGGGTTTGGTGACAGGGAGCGCGGGGTGGAGCCGTGGGGCTGCTCGGCTCCAGCTGCCCATCGCTGTCCCGGTGCTGCGCCTGGAGAGGGAGGTGGGTGGCTCCTGAAGGCTGCACAGGGATGCAGGACCCTTACTGGTGAAGCAGGGTGGGAACGGCCAGGTACAGGGCCTGACCAGTGATCGGTGTGCTTGTTTGTTGTTAAGGGCTTTTTGGGGGGTTTAACCTGCACTTCTCGTTTCTCTTTGCCTTGCACCTTCCCGTGCTGTGGGAGAGGAGATGAGTTTGCGCTAGGAACCCGCAGAGCTCAGAAAAGGGCTAGGGCAAACTCTGCTGTGCAGTGTTAGAGGAGAGATGAAATGCTGATGTGGGGGTAGCTGGTGAGATCCTTCCTCCGGGCTTTTGCAGGGGACAAAGTGACAGTTGAACTGTGAACTCCTTGAAAGCAAGCGCACCCGCTCCGCAGCCTCCTGTGCGATCCCTGCGGGAGCCCCGCTTGCCTCCCCCACTGATGCCCAGACCCAAAAGGCTCCTGGCAGCGCTGAGAGCGGGGCAGGGCAGCCCCCGGCCACCCCACAGCGTGGGGCGAGATGCGTGTGGCCCTGCACGCCTCTCGCTATGAGACAGAGCCGCCGCTCCCCCCCTTACGGGTAAAGCCAGGGCACAGATGAATCGGCGTTGGGCTTGGATTTCACTTGCTGAAATACCGAAAGTGGAGCCCCACGGGGAGGGGTGGGATGTGCCGGGTCCCTGGGCTCGAAGGGATGCTCAGGGCCAGTGTCCTGCCCTCTGGCCGTGCCCTGGCAGGTCCACAGGACACTAGCCCCAGGAGATGGAGACGAGCCCTTCCCAGAAACAGGGCCCCCGAGCACTGAAAGCGCAGCTGCGGCGAGCGGGGTGTTGGCAGCATCGTGCTCCCGGCTTTAGTAAGCCCGTGCCCTCCTGCGCCCAGTATTAGTCAGGCTCTCGCCACCCAGGCGTAGCTGAGATAAGAAAGTGGCAGCCTGCGAAGCCGGGGCCGTGCCCGCTCCCCCCGGGGCCCGCTGCCCTGCTTTCGCTGCTCCACCTGACCTCTTTCACGACAAAAGCCCCGACCTCAGTCACGCGCTGCTGAAATCTGGGGCGCGGAGAGGCACGAGCTGCGTGGGGCTGAGTGGTACAGCCGGTTGAAATTAAATAACAAGCATTAACTGTAACCACAACCGAAATCAGGAGAGTTCTGAAAGCTTTTGTCATTTAAAAGTAGTTAAAACAGAGTTTACTTGTTTTGGTTTTGCCCATTTAGTGCTTAAGGTCCCTCGCAGCACTAAAAGCCTGGTCCCTGGTCTTCATGGCACCCCGGGAGGCTGAAGGGTCCCAGAGTAAGTGCTTGTCTTCCTCGTGCCAAGACACATATTTTTGTCCTGTTACAGCAACGAGGCCAGTAGGGTTTTGCTCCTCACACCCAGCCCACAAGAGGAGACGTGTGTCTGCCCCGCTGTGTTCAGGGACACTGCCACTGGTTCAGCTGGGATCAGCTCATCTGCCCTCCTGTGTTGGCCAACCGGACATAATGAGGAAATGTAATTGCTTTCTTGACAGCAAGTACATACTGTGCAGTACCAGGGTGCTCGTGGCTTTCAGGGAAGTTTCTAAAGAGAAAAAAGAAAAAGCAGAAGAAACAGCTCCTGCAGGCAACAGATGCTCTTGTGTGTTGCCACTCTTGGCATGTTCCTTGTTTGAAGTGCCACTGGTGCCTCGAAGGCAGTGGCACTGAGCGGCGGGGCGTGCTGGGAGGCAGAAATGGGATTTTTGTGCTGTGTTGGCTGCATTATAACGGGCTGGATTGGCCACGCTGTTCCCGGCAGGTTTGTTTCTGGCCTCATGGTGATGCTCTGCTCTTCAGGAGCAGTGCAGCCATACCGCGGGAACTGAAGGGCTGATAATCCTCCTCCTCTGTATTTAGACCAAATCTTCAATGCTTTTCCTCTTGGGTTTAATATTTAAACATTTTGGGTTTTCTTTTTTTTCTTTAACCCAAAAAGTGGTTTCACCACACGCAGCCTGCACCAGATGGAAATCCGTGCAGCACTGGCATCGCCCGGTCGAGACGCAGCGTTTGGCCCGGTGTGGAGCTGAGCCTTGCTGGGTGAGTGACTCAGGCTCCCAGGTACCGCGGCTGCTGATCAGGCAGTGGGCTGAGTTCTCAGGAAGAAAATACCCAGCAAGGAAACCATTTGCTTATGTGGGATAAAAACCCAGCAAACCACCGCGTCTGATCGCTGCGACAGTCTGTGCTGTTACTGTAACACCCAGAGCGACACCGAGATCGGCAGGAACTACATCAGCACTAAGTGATGGGGACACCGTGCCGGGGCACGCATCCTCCCGGGGTGGCAGCTTTGGGGGTTGCAGGAGAAGCAGAGGGCTGCACACAGAAGAGATGTGCAGGGGAGCACTGTCCCATGCTGCTTCGACCAGCTTTGACGGTGTGCACAGAGCTCCCACGGTGATGGCATCATGGTACTCTATTAAAAGACAGTTTGTCGTCTTTTTTCGCCCAAACGCTGATGTTTTTGGCACCTATTAGCTGATGTTGGGACCCGAGGGGGTCTGCAGAGCTGCTGCCCACACCCAACGCGTGCAGTGGGCATCGGGTCAGGGCACAGGCTGGCGAGACGCTGCGAGCAGGGCAATGCTGGTGCTGTGATTCTAGTTTGAATCCCATGGATGACCTGTAATGGTGCCTTGGGCATCTCAGCTCTGCATGCTGCCCTTTGGGGTTTTGTTTTTGGTTTTTTTTCCCCCTTTTTTTGCCTTTTTTTAAGCAGTTCATCCTGGCAGAGAGGGATTGTTGTGGCCAGGGCTGGCCTGGCAATGGGAAAAAGGCTGCCTGAGGACACAGCCAGAAATGAATCATGGCGATTACTCCTCTGCTGGAAAGGTCATTTCTCCACGGCAGATGCTGCCTTTGGTTGCCCAGATGGCTTCTGCTGGGATTTCCAGAGCACCCTTCCTAAAACTCCTTGGAGATGATGCACATGTTTAGTCAGAGGTGCGTTTGCGTGCTTTTGCCCCCTCCGAGCTGCGTCACCACGCAAACATCCCCGTGCTTTGTTGACAAGCGGCGCAGACTGTGCATGTGCTTTGCGTGGCCATGTAGCACTAAATGTTCCCTGGCTCTCGTTCCTCTCTCCCTCCAGCGAACCCATGCCCTGGCTGGGAGCCCTGCAGTCCCTCCAGCTTCCCAGCCCGGTTTTGGGGGAGTGGAGCTGCATCTCCCCGCCGTGCCCAGCTCCTCTCCCGCGCTGGTGCCCCCACAAGCAGGCAGCCGTCCCATCCAGGTTGCTGACTTGCTCTGCTTCCATTCGCTTCTGAATCAAATGACTCCTGTAGCATCAGGTAACTGGAAACCTTCGTCCTCCATGCAGCGAGGCATCCCATCTGCTTCCTTCCTGTGGTTACCCTAACCAGCGTGACTGAGCTTTACTGAAAAACTCCCCACAGCTGAGCTGACGCTGCCCTTTTCTCCACGCAGGGCAGAGCCCAGGCACTGGTTTCACTCACAAGGGTCCTTGGGCTCTTGCCTCGGGCTGGTGACATGGGCTGCCAATAAACCCCTGGAGTCTGCTGGACGGGCAGGTAAAAGGCTCAGAGCAGTGAAAACGAAAGAGGCTCGAAAGTGAAACAGAAACGTGGCCAGGTGGGTCCCCGCCAGCAGCCGCCCCGGGCTGTCGGTGTGAGCTGGAGTTTGGCAATGGTCGCGCTGGTGAATTCTGGGTTTATTAGTAACAGAGCTTTAAATTCCCACGTGCAGCCTGCTCGGTTTTGTTGGGGGTTCAGCTGCTGTGCGTATGGATCCATGTGCATGGATACCTAATCCCCAGCCCAAGGAAAAGCAAGCAGTCCTGTTGGGAATTTATACTGGTCTAATTTTTAACTCGGATCTGTTATCTGATCTAGGATCAAGGCCTCATCCTGGCTGAGAACAAATGTGAAGTTAAAAACAACTCGGTAGATAAACGGAGGCAGCGGTGCTGTGTCCTGTAAGTCAGGGGAAGGGGGGAGCAGGGATGTTAAAGCCCTGGTGATTATTGATGACATTGAGGCACATAACCAGTTATTTACCTGTAAATGCTGCTCTGAAAAGGGCAATGGCTGGAACACTTGCCGGAGTTAGAGGCTGCAGAGGCTGGAGTGACCCATGGAGTACCCTGGGTCCAGTGTTTCTCTACTGGAAGGAATCACTGGCAGGTATTTTGTTCCAGAAAATTTTGTCAGAAATTTGCATTTATATGTGAGGACCTTGGGTCTTCTCACTTCCCTGGCCATTAATGCATGCAACACATCCTTGGTCGTCCTCCTCACCTCAATCCGTGCCCGCTGGGCTCTTCCCCAGCACAGTGATTCTGGACACAGCATCTATGCACTGGTGCTGGTTTACAGCATTGTTAACAGCTTGGAAGAACAGAACAGAGGCTTTATTCATTAGGAGGTCTTTATTAGCAAAAATAAAAGATTTCTTTTCATACAGATAAACATGCGAAAGTTCACGTGGTGACGGAAGCCGCGGCCAAGGCACGGTGCCCCTGCCAGCACAGACACCGATGCTCTTGGCTCTGGGGCCGTCCTCGCTTCTCCTACAACACTGAAGTCGAGGCTTTTGGTGGAAAAACAAGTACAGAATTGGCTCAACAGGAGCTTTATGTGTCCTGGTAAGAAGCTTAAATTAAATTTTACAGTGTTTGGCTCCCACGCTGCCCTTGAGCTGATGCCACCTGGTTGCTTCCAGGGGAAGGAGCGACCCACAGAGCAGCATTCCTGCTTTGGGGCTGCCCTTGCTCCGGGATAACCAGTTCACGTGTGGGCAGGCTGCCAGCAGGAATGCCCTTCTGTCACCATAAAGGTAAAAATAGAATAAACCCGGTATAAATAGCTTCTCTTCAGTGGTAACTTACAAAGCAAGCAACAAAATGACAGTGTGTCATCACACTGGTGCCCTAATACTTCTAAATATTAGAAGCAAATGCCTCTGGGTTATGGCATTTTCCTCTGACTCGGTGTCCTGTAGCACTCATAGGGGCAAGGAGGAAGGGGAGCCCAGAAAGCAGCAGCTCTTGGGGGCACCGGAGCTGCGCTGGCTGCAGCCTTCCCCCACGGCACGCGTCCGCGGCGGCTCCTCGTGCGCGGGGTTAGAGAGAACAACCCGAGTGCTGCGTGCAGCTTTAGGAATTTGAATGCAAATTACTCAAGCCACCTTAAAATGGTGGTTAATTAAATATCCTCTAACTTCTAAAAGAAAAAAAATAGAAAACAACAACAGAACAGTGAGTAAAACCCAATCAAAGACTGGAAAATAGTAAGATGATCTTTCGAAAGTGCAGAGTGGCTGAGCCAGCAGCTCTGGGAGTCTGTCGCTGACAACATTTAAGTCAAGTTCTATTAGAACCAAACATTTCATTCCTACTACTATTTTTTTTTTCTTTAACCTGAACTAATATATAGGCTGAAGTCTAGAGGTGGGGTTAGCTGATCTGTTGCTGTGGCATGATCGCACGTTGTTCACAGGGGTGCAGGTCCTCCTCCTTCCCCTCCACATTGCTTTCCAAGCACAGGAGAAAAAAAAAAAGCCCTTTGTTCCATTTATAGTTATTTTGCTCAGTGCAAGGCCATGGAATAATTTCGAATATCTCAATGCCTAATTCCAGCTGCAGAACCAGAGGCAGTGACGTGGTTATGCATAAAAACATTTGATTGCATAAATAAATAGAGGGATAGAACATGAGGAGAGAGCTCGTTTGCTTAGAATTAAACTTTGCTGAACTCAGAGCTGGAATTGCTCCTGATCAGGCGACTGTGCTCAGTGAAATTGCACTCAGGGTAAGCTCTGCTCATTACCTGCTCCCCAGAAGAACGCTGCTTTGGGTGTTTTGAAGCTATGAATAGAATAGCACTGTCATAAACAGTATCAAAATATTGAACAATAAATAGTATTTTACAAACTCATCGCGCTTTTCTTCAAAACATTTTGTAAACACAAACACTGAGGTATTAGAAGTAATAAATATTAAATCCAGTTGTTAAAAAAATAACTTTTAAATACTAAACTGGAAGTTATTGACCTGCAATTCTTGACTTGAACCCTAAGATAACTTAATCTCTCGTGTGCTCTTGCAGCCTGAAGTGATTTCTGAAAAAAACATCAGGATTTTGGGCGGAAGACGCAGACCCGTGGCCATTTTCACTTCCTTCTCTTCATCAGCAAGTACTCTTCGATGTAGTTGATGAAAATGTCGAACTCGCCCATGGCCTTGTAGATCCCGTTCTCGTTCATCTGCGGGTGAAAGCCAAGTCTGGTTAAGTCTGAATGTGATGGTCTGTGTGATGTACAACCACCAGACACATTCTCCTTCCACCGACACCTCCAGCTTCTCTGCCCAACCCCTCTGGGGAACCCGCCGGCTGCTCCTTCGAGCATCGCTCTCTGGGTATCTCTGCCTTAGGTATTTATGTAATTAAAGGCTTTTTTGGGTTCTGTTCTCTGTCCGAAGGTGAAGCCGGCAGTGATTTCCACGGGGGGTTCCTCCCAGTCCCACCGCAGCCGCGTGAGCGGGGCCCTTACCTTATCGAACGTCTCCTTAATGTGCTTTATGGCTTTGCTGCTCTTCTCGCACGTGAAGAATCTGTGCTGCAAAGAGACGAGAGCAACAGCTTCAACCACACGGGTTTCCTTCCCGGGGCGCGTGGCGGCGGCTCTCCCCTCCCTCTGCCCCTCGTCACTGCTGCCAGTCTCCACCTTCCCCTTCCCCACGCGTGGCCGTGGGCTCTCCGGGGCAGCGACTGCGGCTGCTTCGCACCGGGCACTGACGAAATGAGCACGGCACGACCCGGGCACGGCGTGACCCGAGCACGGACCCCGAGCCCTGTCCCAGCCCCAGGCACCCCGCGGAGCTCTCTGCCCAGGGCAGGGCTCTCCCCATCTGACTCAGCCATGGGGTCATGGCCGCACCAGGCACGGTTTCAGGAGGCATCGTCGCAGAGCCACGCTGCTCCGGCGCCCGGGTAAGGGATGGACCTTCCGCCCTCCCTCCCCTTATCTCTTTGGCCAGGCTCCGTTGGGCAGAGCTGGCTGTAAATAAGTGCTGCTCCTGAGCAGAATCATCGTTATTTAACTGATGAAAGCCTGGGGAGCCGGGGCTAGGAGAAACCCCGTCCTTACGGGGTCTGCCTGCCTGGAGCCCTGCTCCTCCGCACCATCCTGCCACCCATGCTCCTGCCCCCGGCTCCTGGGGAGACCCAGCACCCGCTCCCCACCCTACTGCTGCTTTGGGACTAGCCCTGCCTCACCGGAGCACTGATTTCATCCCCCCGTGACACTGAGCCCCACTCACACAGCGCTTCATCGTTGCCTTCAGGCTCAGCAGCAGGTTGCCCAGGTCGCCCATGCTCTGCTGGTGGTGTGAGCTGGTCCTCATGGCGCTGGGCAGGACCTCCTCTGTGTAGAACCGCATCATCTCCGACACCGACTGGCAGCCGAAGGTCCCCTGGGGCGAGAGGAGGTAACTGCGTTGGGGCTGGCCACCGGCACCGCGTGCGTGGGTGTTTTTATAAACCAGCATCGCGGGGGTGGTCGGGGCGTTCGCGGCGTGTCGGCACCGCTCGCTGCGGCTGCGACGGGGGGAGCTCTGTGTCAGCCCTGCGCAGACACACGTGGTGCTGCTCGGCTGGGGAACTGTCCTTGTCTGACATCGAAAATGCCCCAATTACAACCTGCTTCCTTGCTTACAACACGCCGGCCGAGGGATAAGGGACTTAGATAAGAATTATAATTCTTACCTTAAATTCATCCAGCAGTTCGGAGCTGAGCAACTGGATGCTAAGTTCATCATCTTTTGATTGCTGCAGAAGGATGCAAGGGAAAGAGGAGCTTTACTGAGGCAGCCAACACTATCTTTCCCTTTGCCCTGCCAAATGATCATTTTCCTTGTTTGCGTTTATGGTCTCAGTGAAGTGAAGGCCAGGAGCGCCCAGCACGCTGGTGTGCATGGCACGGTGACACCAGGTACAGGGGTCACCCGTTCTTTAGTCCATAACCTTGCAGTGCAACTGCCGTTAGGTCGAGACAGCAGGATAATGAAATCACCAACTTCACTACCACCGATTTCGTTAATCGATGTGTCAGAGGGCTGATGCAACCAGCTCTGCAGAGAGGTGTCAAGGGCACGGCAGCTCCTGGGAGCTGCGTGTCCACCCCAGCCCATCCGCCCCGGGCTCTCCAGGGCCAGGAGGGTTTAATCCCGCAGGTTTTGTTATCTCTGTGGGTCTCCAGCCAACGGGGAAAAAGGGATCTGCAGAGGGGTCTGTTCTGGTGGGACCTCTCTTGCACTGTCAGCTCTGGAAGACCAGAGAGCTGCGGTGGGGTGGGCTGGCATCACCCAAAGCGTCACCCCATGTCACCAAGGTACCAAAGCTTTCCTGCGAGGTTAAAAATATCCCTTCCCAACATTAACTGGGAGATTGACAGCAAGCTGTAAGTCTAAAGTCTTGACTGTGTTCATTTGATAATAAATACAAGCCATGACGTTAGCCTGAGATTTAATCTGGAGAATTATCTTGCTTTATTACTAAAACACACTGACATTAACTAAAATAGTAACACAGATGCGACCAGTCACCTCTGCTGGTACTGCTGCCGTGACAAATCATAGAATCATAGAATGGTTTGGGTTGGAAGGGACCTTAAAGATCATCTAGTTCCAACCCCCCAAGTGCTCTGAGTATTTCTTGTGCTGCTTTCTCAGCGACCCAGAGGCAAAGCAATGACTTTTTACAGGCACCACAGCAAGTGCTAGTTACTGTGGCGTTTCTCCAGTCATAAAATACCATGTTCAGGCTTTTGTGGTTCTTTCAAAGAAAAAGTCTGTAGCACAAGTTTTCCCTTTTCATCTAGCATTGACTTTGGCGAGGCTGGACCTCGTTGCCCTGAAGAAGGGACTATTTCCTTCCTGTTAATTCAGTGAATAATTTGGTCTGCAACATTTTGTGGGAGGCCTGGCTAGTAAGGTTCACAAATATTCACTGTGAAATCTCCTGAGTTCGTTATAACTAAAACTAGGAACAAAACCCTTGCGTGCTGTCTCTCAGCAAGCAACGAAACTGAACTTCTCAGCCCGTAACGCAACACACGACCAAATCATTTCTGCCGGGAGGAAGCTCTCTTCCCCCTCATCCAAATCACTGAACTTTGCAAAAAAAACCAAAGCAAACTGAGAAGGAGGAGAGAGCAGTAGAGTTATACTTACAAAATAATCCTTGATTTCCTCAAACTTGACCCTCAGCTCTTTGAGCTTGGCGGGCAGGAGCTGCGGGAAGTGGAGGCAGGTGGGCTCGGGGGCCGAGCCGTGGGCCGGCGGGGTGCTGGTGGCCAGGAGCAGCAGGAGCAGTGCTGGCCAGGTGGGCATGCTGCACAGAGGGACCGCTTGCCTCTCGGGCCGGCTCTCGGCTGAATTTCACAGGAGGGCAAAAAGCAGATCTGCAGCCTTCACCTTGATGGAGCCCCTAATTTATACTCTCAAAACATCGCTCAATTTCCTCTCCCCATTTCCTGGCGAGCAATATTGGGGTTTTAAGTCATTCATTAAAACCAAATGTCACTTGAGTTTCCCGTCAACTTGGGTTTCCTGTTCTCTTGACCCCCCTCCCCTCCTCACACCCCATCAAATCTTTTGTGCTTAGACTCTGCATTTTTTTTTTACATTGCTTGCTTCTTGTAAATTTAAATGTGGCTAAAGAGGAAAGCTGCAGATACAAAGCGAAGAAGAAAAGGTGCTGTGTGAGGTTACTTCTGCATTCTCACAGTTACCTTTTATTGTCGATGAATGCCCTATTGTTAGGGAGGGAAAAACCATTTCTATTTTTAAACCTCTGTGTCAAACCTACACTTAGGATCCCCAGCACCACGCAGCACTGCTTTGAATGAACCTACACAAATACAGTGTCTCCTCCTTTAGCGTTCTAATGCTATCCTGCAAATACACATAATAATCTTAAATTTCAAATTTTTTTTTCAGTTAATGCATGTCTGCTGAAGTCGGTGTGAATTTTCACTGCCTCCAGCAAGCTCAAAGACTACAGTCCCAAACCGCAGCCGGTGGTGTGTGTGTGAACGCCAGCAGGATTCACTCCGGGATGTGCCGGGATGCGGCGGAGGAGCCCGGTCCAGCTGGGGTGCGTGGTTCTCGTGTCCCTTGGGGCTGTTTTAACACTGGTGTGTGGTGTTCAAGTGCATGAGCAGGTCATGAATACTCATGTTTCTGGCTCTTTGATACTATTTCGTTTCCTAGAAATGGACGCTAACCCCATCCCAGTGCTGGCTGGACGAACTGGGTGTATTGTGTTAACTGAGACTTATTGTCCCAGCTCTGATAAAATGACCATTTCAGAGCTGAGATAACTCCTCTGACGTCTCTCTCGTTTTCCGCTTTCCTCTCTTTCATGTTCTCTTTCTATATATATATATTTGTACTCATCCCCCACCCTTGCTTCCTTGTGATAAAGGTTTCACTGACCAGTTTCGGAATCTGTTATCCAAGAAAGAGAAAGTGGAGAAGAATTTGGCCTTTCTGAAATCAGAATGTTTTCTTTGAAAGCTCCCGTGTTATTTTGAAATAGAGTGTTGTTCCCAGCCTGCCTCCAATACGTTGCTTTGGGCAAATCATTTTGATTCTAATTTCCTTCACTGTGCTGAACTCCTGTTAATTTGGATTCGCAAACCTCTGTGGAGGAACTTGTTGCAAAAAAAAAAATGCTGAAATAATGCAAAGTATTTTTTGTTACTGCATGTTTAGATTTTTTTTAAATTTTATTTTTAGGAGCAAAAGGGGGGAATGTTTTGTGTACGTATGTATGAGTAAGAGTAAAGGGGATGAAACATTAGTAATGGAAGGGTTTGAGGAGGAGACAATGTGGGATTTTGTGTTCTGATTTGTTTTCCTTTTGTTGTTGTTGTTGCCTCTTCCAGAGGCGATGAGGAAGCCTGCTCCCGCTGAATCACTGCAGGCACACTAGTTTATCTGAATCACAGCGTGTGTCATGTCTTTGGTGACCCATTTTTCTTCCCCTGCTCTAACGCAGCCCTGCGGTTTCTCCACTTGACCGCCAGCAGAAGCGATGAGAAAGGAGAAGAGCGAGCAGCAGTGGATGGCTCAGACAAGACAGAGTCGTTTCAAACTCAGCCCATTGCCAGGGGTAGGATCCCACCTTTCTCTGCTTTCCCCCTTGGTCCCACCCTGGGAGATATTATTTTGCTTATTTTGGATTAACTCGAATCTGCCATGGGTTGATAAAGTTTCACTGCCAAGACCTGGGCGGCTGCTTAAATTTAAACTTTAAATTAAACTGGTGTGGTAAGGTCACTGGGTGCGATGCTGTCGGGAGGCAGCACCCAGGAGTGGGTCTGTGGGCAGCCTGGCCCAAAGTCTGGAGCTAAACCCACTCCCCTTGGTGAAGGAGGCAGCCCCAGGCAGCTCTCTGCAGATCAGGTCCCCTGCAGCAGAGCGGTCACTCGGCCTCAGTTGTTGGTTCAGGTGCTGGTATTTTGTGGGATGCAAAGCGAGAGGTCTTTGGGCACACAGGACCCCTCTCTGGCACAGCACTGGGAGCCCTTCTTCCTTCCTTCCTCGTTTCCATACTTCTCTTATTTTGAGCAATCTGTGGGTCTCCATGAAGTCATTTCAGTTTGACACCCAGAGCGTGCAGAGCGGTTCTCAGTCTTGTGCAATTCCCTCCTCCCTGTTTTGGAACCTGGTTTGTATTTTTATTTTTTTTTGGTACGAGCGTAAACCAGATGTGTCCATTCCACAAAGGAAACTCTGGCCTGCTGCTGTGTTTACCTGTATTTCCTTTGCCGTGTCAGAGATCTTGACGGTGCAGTTTCGCTCTGACTCACTCTTGCTTACCGCTGTGGAAATGCATTGACTCTGCAGTACTACGAAGCGGTTGCATGAATGAATAAAGCACCTTTTCCTAAAGAGTGTCCGGGGGACGTGGGTGTATTTCTAAACCTTTAGGAAACAGCTTTCATGTTTGCCAAGAAGATCGTTTCAGGAAGGGAAGTGTGTTACTCAAAAACCACTCATACACTTTTACCCCACCTCCCACAAACTTCTAAGAGCTGCACGTTCACAAGAAATACTCAGCAGGGACAGCAGGATGGTGTTTCCACAGTAAAAAGGGTCATTAGCCATTGGAAGGGGCTGCCCAGGGAGGTGGTGGAGTCACCATCTCTGGAGGGGTTTAAGAAAAGACTGGACATGGCACTTAGTGCCCTGGTCTAGTTGACATGGTGGTGTCAGGGCAATAGTTGGACTCGATGATCCCAGAGGGCTCTTCCAACCTCATTGATTCTGGGATTCTGTAAAACAGAGGCATTTAGGCAAATGCTTTTCCCCTGCAGTGTGGTGTGTGGAAAGGTTTGTCCTAGACGTGACCCTGGGCGGGCAGGACTTGGGCTCGGTGGGCTTCAGAGGTCCCCTCCTCTGGAGCAGGGTGGCATCTCGCACTTCCTATTAAAGGGGCTGCCTACGTGTGTAGTTTTTCTTATGTTGGCAAGCTTTTATGTGGGTGGTTTTTACATTTTTTTACCTTCTTGGTCTTTGTCATTGCTTTCAGACAAGGGAACATTGTGTATTTTATGCACTATCTATTCTAGATATAGCTTGGAGTGTCCCCTAGATTTCCACGGTATCATAATGGTGTGTTTCTTTCTTTCCTTTTCAAAAACTCCCCTTTTCTCATCCCTTCAGATTCAGGAGATCTGCTGTCAGTGACGCTCTAGGGGAAGCAGGGACTTGGTGGCCTTTTATTCCCCTTGTGTGAAGAGCAGTTTTGAAGAGATGGCATTTGCGCTCTCAGCAGCCCCATTGCTGATGACTAACAGTTCCTGATGGGTGCAGCATAACGTGGACTACTTTTTTTTGGGTTGTTTTTTTTTTTAATAATTTTTTTTGCTGGCAAGGCATGACGTCGGATTTTTCACTTCTGGAAACCTGTCTTCTAGCACCCTTGTCGGAATTTGCAATGTGACTCATATCGACCTCAACAGGTAAATCCCAAATTACTCTTTGGAAATTTAACCAATGTCATTGGTTTTGTCTTGTAACATCGAAGTGTCCAGAAATAGGTTACTAATCATGAATAGAAGACATTATTGTGACCTCTAATGTGACTTCTAATATGACATAGAGAGTGCCTTACATAAGAAGTTCTCAGCAGGTCCAGAACTTCCATTTGATCCCAATCAAGCTGGAATCATCACCTAAAAGCATCAAGCAAAGGAGACTTCCTCCTATCTGTAGATTCAGTGTTTTGGTGATTAACTTAACTGAGAAATATTTGCACTTTTTTAGTTGCACACATAAAGCTCCTATTTTTTGGAAGTCTGCTGCAGCCCATAAGGCAGATAGAGAATAACATCCCAATTTAATATCCTGCCCTGGGGTCTCAGGGTGCCCTCTGCCAGCCCAGCAGAGCGAGCTGTGCTTTATTCCGCAGCTTGCAGGCACTTTGCCATTTTAAGGCACTCTGTGAGGGCTGTGCAGAGTCATGGGTGAGGTCGGTGCTGCTGCAATGCCCTCTTGGCACTGGGTCTTCTAAGGAGCCCATCGACGCAGCGTCAGGCCATCTGCGAGGCAAACGATGCTGCCCTGTCCCTGTGAGGCTATTTCCTGCTCCACAAGAGAGCAGCTACAAACAGAGGTGTTACTACCTTTCTTCTCTTTTCTTTTCTCCTCAGATAAGTTCTTGGTGGGGATTTTCCAGTGCTCACAGCCCTGTCCTGTTTCTGTCCTAGAGAAACCGATGAGATCTTGGCACTGGCATTTCAGGGAGTGGGGAGTGTGTGCTCTGAGCGAGCAGGGAGGATGAGCGAGGCTTTCTCAGGTGAGCTTGTTTGCAGGTAAGTTAAGAAGGTAAAAGTATGCAAAAAACCCCTGAATATATGGTCCATTTTGGCTTACCCCAATATCTCTTGTGCTGCCTTTTTTTTTTTTTTTGAGCATCCTACAGAGGCAATTTTGAGCAACCCCTGTCTTGAACAGGTCATTTCACAAGTGCTGTTTGGATGAGTTTCTTTTTTCTAGTTTTGGTATTACTGGGGCGTGTGGGTCTTCTGGAGAATATTGTCTTTGTCACGACTGAGTGCCAACACTCTGACCAATAATACAAACACAAACTATTTATAGTTATGAATGGTCATAAGACAGAAACTAATTATCACGGTTTGAGAAATCAGATACTGCAAACCAGCTGCTCCGAAGCGTAACGTGACCGTCGGGGTGAATTGCAGAGGCAGCTTCACTCACTTTCCACGGCCCTCGGCCTGAAGCCAAACATCAGGCTGGGTCACTCACGTGGTGGAGTTTTGGGGTGTTTTTCTTGCACGGTGCCAAGCAGCTCATGCTGCAGGTTGGGAAATCCTGGGCTTTCTTTTCCACCCCCCAACATGCAGATAAGCACGTGCCGCAGCCAGCGGTGCCGCGCGTGACGGCGGGTCATCCCCGGTGCTGCGAGGGATGCTGCCGGGGCATTCCCCGTGTGCCCCTGCCACGGCTTTCTGCTCCGAGATCGTTAGTGTGATAACACGGTGGCCCCCGGGACTCCGCAGAGAGCTGTTCCGTGCGGGCTGTAGCCCGGGCTCTAGGCAGTGCATCACTCAGAAGAGAAATAGCGATGGCCATGCAAGGCTGTGCTCAAATCTGACATCTCGGAGGCCCCTCGGAGAAGCCAGGGCAAAGGCGATGAGTTTTGTCGTGCGGATTCCCAGAGTAATCACAGAATCACAGAATCAACCAGGTTGGAAGAGCCCTCTGGGATCATCGAGTCCAACCGTTGCCCTGACACCACCATGTCAACTAGACCATGGCACTAAGTGCCATGTCCAGGCTTTTCTTAAACCCCTCCAGAGATGGTGACTCCACCACCTCCCTGGGCAGCCCATCTGCTGACCCTGGCTGTCCTCACCCTCCTGGCTCTCTCTGCCCTTGCGCTGGGGCTAGGGCAGGCAGAGTGCTCTGCCCTGCCCGCTCTCGGGCTGCCTCTGTGCGGGCTCACATGCATCCAGCACCAGCGAAACCAGCTTTGGCCCCTCACGCTTGTGAAATTGAGACTGATTCAAGTCCCGAGTTAATATGCACTCAGGGCAATATTAACCCAGCCAAAACCGAAACCTGTGCTGAAGAGCTGGGTTATGTACAGAATCCACAGCTAATTTACTGAAACATAAGTTTCAGTTTTGGTGAAAGCTAAATCTATGACAGCTCTGACTGGCTAGTGGAGTGATTCATTTGCTCCCCAGATAATTCAAAAATCAAGCTGATAGCAGCGAGCACTCAGTTTCTCCTCTATTTTGCATCATTTAGTGCCTGCGCCATCAGCACATTTTACCCTCCCAGGCAAACCCCGGCTCCATCGCGTGCTCCAATCCCAGGCCAAGCCCCGCTTTCTAAAAAATGCCCTGCGTGACTTTTGCCATCACATCAGTTTTTGGTTCTTCCAAAAATAAGGACGGGAGGGACACGAGAGCTGGCTGATAGGTACATGCATTTCAGCAGACCATGAACTGGCATCTGCCGTGCCGCTGCCTGGAGCCCGGTGCCAGCCCCGGTGGTGGCATCGCTCTCGGTGGCAGCGACAGCAGCAGGGTGTGTGACGGACGTTTCTCCTCTCTCCTGGGCATCGCAGTGATTAGTTGAAAAGCGACGCCATCCAAAGCTCTGTCTGAAGCTCTGGAGGAGGAAGTGGGGACAGTTTGGTATTTCAACAAGAATGAGCCCCTCTTGCCTAGTGAGCAGTGACCTCACTAGCTGTGCCTGGGCTGTCTTAGGGTCCTTGCCCTGTTATTGCTTACCACATAATTAGCCCTGATAACTCTGCGCACGTGCTATTGTTCTGTTTTGTTTGATTATTTTCCTTTTTAAATCTCTATGTGCTGCAGACAGTGCCTGATAACTGATGCCATCTTCTGTGACTGTTTATTTGAATTTTCATTGTAAAGAACTTTGGTTTTCTAAATATTAAATAAATATTTAGAATAACAAATAAATAACAAGCCTTTTCTGAAGAAGAACCCATTGGTGGGGAACAGCCCCCCAGAACTGCCTGCACAAGCTCTTCTGTGAGTCATGGGAGCATCCATGGGCATCAGCGGGGGATCCCCAGGCTCACTATGGAAAATCCCTGTCCTTGGAATGAGCTATTTTCTTCAATTTTGGCTAATTCTTATTTTTGTCTCCTCTTTGTTTCTCTGTCTCATGTCTCTTTTAGAATCCCCACTTTCCAAGGTGCAAACTTGCCTTGTCAACAGCATGACCCAGTGCCCACAGGAGCCCCCCAGGACTGCGGGAACAAGGGAAGCATCACGATGGCTGGTAATGCAAGTTATGATTGTAGCACTAAGTGCAAGAGGGAAAGAAGTTTAAACTCAGAAGCAAGCACAGTAAACAAATCTAAATTCTGCAGAGAAGATGTGCGTGGGGGCTTCTTGTGGGTTTTGAAAGTGGAAGTTTCATTTGCTTAAGTAATTTCTAATATTCACTGATCACAGCACTCTCCCTCGGAAAGACCTTTCAAGAAAGTTTCGTTTCTCTGCGAAATATTGGTCCTCTGAGCAGCACACAGCCTCGCAGGCCAGCTCTCGGGCAGCTCGGAAGCTTTGCCTGTACTTCAGCGTGTTCTTCTTCTATCCATTGGCATCGCCATGTGCTTGGAGAAGCCCAACTGCTAATACGCCAGGTGCCCACGTGAAAAAGCTCCTGAAACCTCCTGGAAACTGAAAAAGCCTCATTCATTAAGCCTGTCTTTCATCTCTTTGGCAGATAACGAGTCTTTGAAATATAAGCACGTTTGGAGACTGGTGCAAACCTCAGCATGGGCATTGGACTTTGCATCGCTCTCTCGGGGACGCTTCTGTTCATCGCCAACAGCAGGGCAGTGCTCTTCAGGCAACTATACCTCAATTTTTGCTGAAGCAACCAGGAGCTGCTCTTTAGCTGTATTATTAAACTGTAAAGACCTGAAATATGCATTTCCCTTTGGGGAAGATGCCATTTGTGATAACCAAAATATGAGTTCGCATTTTATCAAAAGAGGGGGAAGCAAGTACCTGACCTTCAACACCCCCTACCCCGGTGACTAAATTGATGGTTTTCTGCAGAACAGATATGTCACTGTACGAGATCCTCCACGACGCTTTTCCCCTTCCACAAAGGTGAATCTTAGAGGGAGGGGGGAAAAAAAAGTGCTCTTTTTTGCATTTTATTTTTTTTACTCTCTTTGTGTGCAATCCCGGCTTGGTGGCATCAGTGCCATGGGTGAGTCACGCAGATGAGTGTCACGTCTGCTCCGTGAAGGCGGTGGCTGAGGCAGTGTCATTTTCTGTGACGTGCAGCCCTGCGCAGCCGGGAGCTGACCGTGACCCAGCCGTGGACACCCAGTGTGGACGGGGTGAGCCCAGGGCCACCCACAGCAATGGGGTGATGCTCCCCAGGGGAGGTGGCTCTGTCCCCTTTCTGATGGGACACGCACCTGGGGACACCCTGGCTGGGCTGTAGGTAACAAGAAACGGCAGAAACAGCCCCAGAGAGACAGTTGTGGGTGATGCCCTAAACCAGGATGATTCAGGCATCATCTGGGGGCTGGGGACACTCTCCCAGGCTCTCCTGAAGCCCCGTGCACCATGAGCCGCTCGGGAAGAAAGCCTGGGAAACAGCCTGAAGTTTTATTCCCTTGGCTTTGGACATCTCCTGTGCTTGGCTGAATAAAAGCTGAATTTCATTGACCTGAGCCGTGCTTAGCCTGCCGCTCCCGAAAAGACAGTACTCAGGGTTTGATTTTCAGAATTATTCAAGTGGTTATGGTTAGAAACGTGACCGAGACGAGGGCACACGCTGTACCACGCCTATCAGCAGATAACTCCTTGCAGAGTTTTTTTCTGAGTCATTTGCTGAGTTTACTGAGAAAAACAATTTTTTACTTTTGTCAGCAGCACCGCAGAGCTGGGGCCAAGCGAGCGGCAGGGCTGGCGAGCCCGCGAGGTCACCGGCCCCTGGTTTTTGTCGCTAATGAACTACGCTAATTAAGAGGGTGAAGAGCAGCCAGGTTTCTGGAAGCTGGGAGAGGGTGCTGGTAGCCGCGGAGCACGTTTCCATCGTGGAGAGCAACGCGTGTTGGCACAGAAGTGAATGGAAAGAGTGACGACGGGGCGAGTGGCACCCGTCTGGGTGCTGCGGTGGGTCCTGGGCTTCACGAGGACTGTGCCAGATTAGCTCTTGTTCAAACGAGATTTGAAATGGGCTCTGGATTGGAGGGCCAGGTGGTTGCTTGACAATTAAACCTCTGATTTTTAAGGTGCCAAGAGCTACCCAGAGCTGCAGCATAGCACTGATCTTCCCGTTAGCTCCCAGCTGGGATGAGGCTAGGGTGGTCTGACCATTTACACCACTGCAAATATGTAAGAAATTAGTGCATAAAAAACAATTGTAAACATTTTCCTGTGGAAACAGAATTATGTTCCTTTGTCAAGGATTTTGTTGCACTACAGTATTACCAGGAGAGATGTAAAATCCTACAAGCATTTTTGTTCCAGGTGGCCGAGTTGGTTTTTGTGGATCTTTTCCTGAAGGATGTCAGGATCAGTTCCTGAGCTCTGATATTGTTGCCAGGCTTTGTTATTAAGCCCTGTCTTTTCTTTTGTTAAAATTACTGGAGGCATTTCTGTCGTCCGCATTGTCTAGTTTTGGGGATCTGTGTACAAACCATTATCAGCCTCATATCTGAAATGCTGGTGTACCTAAAGCTGCTGTGAACTATGAGTAATGACAAAGAATGGCAAACCAAGAATGGTCTGTAAAGTATTATCAGATCTCCTTACAGCATGAAACTGCACTATTGAAACTGGTACCTTATCATCCTGAAACACTTTACTGGAAATCGAGTGTTAACATGTGCCTGTGGTCAGTTCTTGAGAGCGTGGCTCCTGCAGATCAGAACAGTTTGATTATTTTTTTTAAGGATTTTTTTTTTTTAGGATAAAACTAAAGCTTTTGGATATTTGAAGTGAATAAATGTGGAGTTGGGTCAGCGGTGGATCACGTGGAGCAGGACTGCGGTGACCCTCGGTAAGCGGCGTGCGCAGGGCACGGCTCTCCGGCAGCAATGCTGGAGCAGGGCCGGGAACTGCTGCTGAGTTTCCCCGACGTAACCAGCCGCCGGTGAGTAGGTGTCTGGTCTCCTGTCACGCTCCTGGGCTCTCCAGGAACGTCTGCTTCGTTAGTTATTTCAACAAGCCGTTTGTCTGCAGCAGGCTGGTGCTTTCTGCTGTTATGGAGAAGTTTCCGTTACCATAGCAGTGATGCCAGCTCTGCGGTGACGCGGCGGGGTGAGGCCGAGCGTCGGCCCTGGCAGCGGCCGGGGTTTATATAAACGACACGCTAACGACACACAGGGCTTAGCTTTTAATTCCCTAGCAGGGTGGCAGCTGGCTCACAGCCCTCTGTGCTGCCTTTGCTTGTTGTTTGGGTAATAACCACTTTTAGTGTGCCCTGTCACAATGTGCCTACCACAAAATCCCGAGGGAGGAGCCCCCCCGTTAGCTGGGAGCTGCCCGGGAGGGTTCCCGGGGACAGGACCCCTTCCCCACGCCCAGCGCTGCGGGATGAGAAAGGCTCAATTATCCTGAGGGCGTCAGTTCCCATTTTACTGTCTGAGCTCGTCTGTACCGTCACACTGCTGTTTCAGAAATCCCTGTTTCTCCTTTTCCTCTTCCCTCCCAGAGCATGAGCAAAGTGGCACTGGTTTATTGAGGATATTTTCCCATCGCTGCAGCTGGCAGGTAGATGAGAGTCCCCTTAGGCAGGGGAAAGCCAAGGAAGGATGCTCGGGGAAAGCCAAGCCTGGTGATCTGCTTCCATCAGGACTCTGTCCAACGCACGCCGAGAGAGATCCCTGCTGATGCCATCTCACTGCTCCGAAAAGCAGGGGTTTGGGACCTCCCCCGCGTCCAGCACTTGGCCTGATAAGTTGCCATCATTGCACGTAGTTTCTCATTTTTAATTTTTAACTGTCTGGACTGTCTCCTCCTCCCTCTGACAGGGGGATTCTCCTCCTCACCTTGTGGCGAGGGTCACGCTATCGCCGCTGCTTTGCAAAGGGTCAGTGCCAGGATGGCGAGGCCAAGGGATGCCCGCTCAGGACCGTGCTGAGGTCTGTGATGGAGCAAGGCCCTGGACCCCAATAACGTGACATTTCACTCCCGTGTCCCCTGTCACCTCAGCATCTTTCCTCCGCTGGCAATTTTTAACCCATGACCGTTCCTTGCCTGCTGGCATTTGCCTCACCTGTCTTGAGCGTCAGTTCAGTTACCAAACGGAAAAAAAAAAATCCCTTCTTCTTATCTGCAATTTCCATAATTAAGTAAGAACTCGTCGCCTCTCCCCCATTTCCTCACCCAGGCTGGGTGTGCACTGGGCTGCCTGGGAACGCTGCCGGTGCTGCTTCCTCTGCTCCGAGCGAAATTTTTGCTGCAATTCCAGGCAGCAGCCGGGAATTGGTGGGAGGAAGGCAGAGCTTAACAGCCCGGTGCTGCTGGGGGTCCCTCCAACACCTCAGCAAGGGCAAACGCAACCTGCTGCAGGTCGGGACCTGCCGCTTGGCTGTTTTACAGGGCGAAGGGACAGGGATGAGGGATGAGTGTTTGGTGCATCCAGGGTCGTTTCAGCAATGCTGTATGCAATCCTGTGACTAGCCTGGGCATAAAATCTATTTGCCTAGTCTTCCCCTGATGACGGATATACGTTCGACTCAGCCTGGTTATCAATAAATTACTCACTCAGCAAAACTTTGTAGAGCAGCCCTGGCCCACAGGCAGTGGCACACAAGAGGTACCTGCATTGCAACAGGCACACGCTCAGGCTCCTGCTCTCACCCAGGGCATCGTGGCTGCTCCAGAGGTTGGCTGTGGGATTAGAGGGGTGTCTTTACCACCTCCATGCCCTCTAAGCCCCTATGATCTTCCCTACTGGATCAGGTAGTCCAAGAATTTTGTTTAACTGCTCATTTGTGTTGGTAGACTGGATGTAGCTATCTCCAGAGGGGTTACAGGAACAACCAAACTAGCCTCGGAGCCAAAAGCATGGTGAACCAGCCTGGGTTTTGCACTGGTACTGCTGCCTTCATGTGACAGCAAGCCCCAGCTGGCAAACCCTGGTTCCCTGGGGACAGTCTGGATCCAAAATGTTGGTATGAGAATGTGCCTGGTCTGCTCGAGGACCTTGGCTGCATCAATTTTGCTCAGCAGCTAATGCTTTGCAGTCAAAGTTTTTGCTGGTGGGTAAAACATCTCTGCTGCCATTGGGCTGGTGGACTTTTAAAGGTTTGAGTGAAATTTCTGTCCTTCTGCAGGGTAACAGCTTCAGACTGTGCATAATGATCACCTAAGTCCCCGTGCTCCTGAAAACCGAGTGACTTCTCGCACTGAGGTGGGCACTGCGTCATCCCAAAGCCCTGCCCTCTCGTACCTGGGCATCTCCGGTCTCCAAATACCAAGGACGTGGAGATAAGTGTCCACCCACCTGAGAAGCAAGCCTGAGAGCAGGGTCCCCCGTACCCGGCGGGTGAAGGCCCCGTGTGCCGGGACAGCGATGGAGAAAGGTCTTGCCAACTTTCTGAGTCACGCTACTTTTACTAGCGCGCCATGTCCTGTTGCCAGAAACTCTTCCACCTTGGGGGGTTTGGACCACTGGCATCCTGGAGGGGTGATGCTGCTTGGTTTCCCACACCCTCCATGGGAGCTGGGAACGGCCCCTCTCAGGAGGGGCTTGGCAGCGCAGCCCCGAGCTTGGCATTTTGGGGCTGTCACCCCCACGACGGTCCCTCCTCTTGGTCATATCCTTCTTCCCAACTGAAAAACAATAGGGTAATGCCAAGATTTCCCGCCTGCGTAGGTTAGGGAAACACCTATGGATGAGAGAGCTGGTCCCTTTCACTAGCTCATTAATTCAGTAAATTACAAAGGGAAATACATGCTGGGAAAAGCAAAAAAAATCCCAAAAGTTAATCCAAGAGTCATTTCCTCCCGATACCTGGATAAAAACGTGTTCTTCAGAGCTCTTCAGGTCAGACGTCAGCGAGACAGGTGAACCCACATCAAAGAACAAGGTAAAATACCAATTTTTATCCTTCTGCTCTATGTGCTTGTGCATATTTCCTCGTATTCCTATAACGTGTCTCTGAAAGGTTTTTGTCTCATTAATAACCTTGATTTGCAGTGCTAACAGAACTTGCATTTGAAGTGTGCTATTTCTGAGGAAAAGCATTTTATTTTGTGATCAGACTTTCAGATCTGCTTTCAGCCGCAGTTACCTCCTGCTGCTTCTGAATCAGTAGACTTTTAAAAATTTAATTTATCTGTATTTCTTTTTCTGATGAAATTTTTTCAGAAGAACTTTGTCTATTTACATGCATTCTTTTACTGCCTTTTCCCTCCCTCTTTTGGTATCTTCTGTGAAGTATTTGGTTTTATTTTATTTTTTCTCTTGCACATGGGGAGTAAAAAAGAAACGGATGAGAGATACTAGTCAGTGATTTTTTAAATACATATGTGCACGTACAAGTGCTATATATAATATGTATATTTTCATGAGCATCACAATTGTGTTATTTAGGAAAGACACCGCGGCAATATTGTCCTCCTTGGACAGGTCTCTCAGGCTGTGCTCGCACCCTGCAGCATGAAGGGATCCCACGTGTTCCTCTGCCTCCTCTCCCTGTCGTGCTGGTTGAATTTGATACCGACAGCTGGGAACAAAATCTTCCACTTGGGACCCTGCAGGGTCTCCATGAGCACGGCTGAGATCAGGTCTGGTTTCACCGCCATTAAAGCCAACATCGTAAGTATTGCTTGGGGCTCTCATGGAGCCGGGGAGCTCTTTGTCGGCGGCTCCCGCGGCCCCTCTGGAGCCAGCGGGCACATCCCCACCTCTGCCTTCTCCCGTGCAGCAAGCCAGAGACCTCATCAGGACCCTGAGCATCTTGTCTCACCCGCACTCTCTGCACAAGGTTAAGGTGCGTGTCCTTACCACGGCTCCACCCTTTGAGTAATTTTCACCAGCCAGCATCCCGACCCCAGTCCTGAGGTGTGCCAGCCCAGGGCGTTGGGGGAAGCTGTTCAATACCATGACTTAACTAAGTTCCTGCGAAACGCAGGTCAGGGAGGATAACGTGATGCGGATCACGTATGCGAAAAGAGGTGGGTGTCCCGTTCCTGCCCCTGCGGCAGACGGCACCGTGCGGGGCTTTCACCCTGACTGTCTTTCCAGAAATGGTGGGCAGAGATTTTTTTTGTCGTTGTTGCATGTGATGCTCCAGTTAGAGGAGCTTTAGCTGCGCTCCCCACCGCCTCGGTCACTGGAGGGGTAGCGAGGTGAATCAGGATTTGGGTGGGAAGCTATTAAAGAATCTAAAAGCAGGTGAATGTGATCGTGTGAGGTGAAATATATTATAAGTAAGTATTTTGCAGCTCTCTTACACTCTAAAGCACTAGACATGGGCCACTGCTTCAGGTCTCAACCTCTAATACCCAGCTAAAATCAGTTATTTATTTTGTTGACTCAGTGAGACTTGCTGAGGATGGATCTCCTGGAAAATCAGTCTAAAATACTTTCCTATATATATTATCAGTTTACATCAAGCATCACTGAAAAACTTTATATGAGTCAAAACACCCCCCCTGTGCTCAGCTACTGTGCTCGGTGTTAGGGATGGTTTATTCTAGAGGGGGGCAGAGAGGTTGATTGCTACAGGTTTATAGCACTTTGGAAGACCTTTTAAAAATGAAATGTATTCCTTAAGTCTTCAGATAGGTGCTGCATCACCCACCACCTCTTCAACTTTTACGTGGACAAAGTTTTCAAACACTGCAAGACCGAGGATTCATATGTCAACCGAAAAATCAGCAGCATAGCCAACTCCTTCCTCAGCATGAGGAGGAAGCTTGGGCAGTGTGTAAGTCTTGGGCATTGCTACAGTTCAGTTTTGTCTGTTAGTATTCTGTATATAAACAAACTGAAGTGTTTTATAAAGTTACAAAATCTTTGTTTATAAAAACGGTTTTAACGAGAATACAAAGCGCGTACGTCTGCTTGAGAAGTTTTTATACTTGCCCACTCATCAGCCAGCTCCCACTTTAGCTCTCTAGAACAATATTTATCCTGTCCCTCTGTCTATTGAAGTAAACTCTGCGCTCAGCTGAAGTCTGATTTAAGGACCTGCAGCCTTTTCCACGGCTTAACAAGGTCTTATACAGTAATTTCCAGCATAATTAGAAATTGATCTCTTAGTTTTAAAAATTAACCCCCCCAAACTAATGAATTGTATCTTATTTTTCTAGCATGAGCAAAATAAGTGCATGTGTGGACAGGAATCTGCTGAGAAATTTAAGCAAATACTTGCAAACTACGAAGGGGTAAGTTGATGACTAAGTCTAGTAATTACTGCAGATATTCAGATTCTCTTTACGTGGGGTTGTACTCACTGTCTTTGCTTACAACTTGTTCCTTTATATCATTTCAGCTGAATGTCACATCTGCAGCAATGAAATCCCTGGGCGAGCTGGACATCCTACTAGACTGGATGGAGAAAGCTCATTAGAGAGCAGAAGGCGTTAACGACCCACCAATGGCCGGGGCTAACGAAGCTGCTGGGACATTGCACACACCAGTGGTGAGCAGGAAAGTGCTGTACTGTATCAGGGCAGTTTCTCACCGATCGCAGCTGCGTTCAGTCACACACGGAGTGGTTTGCTAGCTGGGTACTCGGGCGAGTGCATCAGCAGGGTCTGGCATTAAGGTGGAAATACAGAGTTTGACCAACCAGCACAGCACTCGCTTAGCTGCCTTCTATCAAAGGATGTTCTCCAAGGGAAGATCTAAAAGGGTTTCTCTTGCTAGCAGACGTAAGCTGTGATAATTTAATAAAAGTATTGTTTAAATTATAACATTTTTATGTAGGGAGTGTATATTCCTGAGTGCCTGCTGGAACTACTCTGGGGTAGTTAATGCTGCAGAGCAGCGCTTATAAATCTGGGCTCAGACTTATGTGACTGCTGCCACCGATTGCTCTGGCTGAAACTAGGTGCACAGTGTGATAAATGCTTCCAAGAATAGGTCCCAGCAGGTATGTCAGGCCTTAGAAATCTGTGTTTCCTTTTGAGATGATATTTTCTGCCTTATCAGTAAAAGACAGCTTTCTATGCAAGATATGTGGTTGCTGAATAGAAAAAAGTTCTTGTATGTATTGTGTAATTTACTGTCACTCAGTAGTAAGTTTTGTGGAAATCTGTTGCAATTACTGTAAATAAACCCCACTAGAAACTGTGCTGAGTCTGTTTGTCAAAATTCTGAGGAATTATGTTTCTTGTTGGTGAAACTTTCTGAATTTGCTGTGGTGCCCTTTCATAGCAGAAGTTGCCACTCCTGGTAATGCCACCTTCACAGAGGTGATACATCGTTCCTGGCATATCAGAGAGACCAAAGTTTAGACCTGAAAGATACTAAATCACCCCGGCTTGTCCACGGGACCACTTTTATTGTGCACAACGTATACCTCTGGTCTGTTTTCACCTGTTTCGGGCTCTCTAGCTGCCAGTGACTGCACACACATTGCTGGTACCCACTGGTTCTGCATGCTCTAAATCCCTTTTCCACTGTGCTTTCCCACAAGATGTTAATACACATACTACTGTAGTATCTGACAATGGCTCTGAGCAGCCCTTATTGCTGAGGGTTAAGTTGTTGCTTCTGGGTCTGAACCCTTCAGGCTTGCACAAAGCTCTTCTCAGCACCTCTGTTCCCATGGGACAGTCCAACACTCTCCAGCTCTGCCTTTCCTACCCGCGGGCACGGCCAAGCTTCAGCAGCTGGGATGGACGGAGGGCTGGCTGTTCCCAGCTTGGGCAAGTCCTAATGATGCTACAGAGGTGACACGGGTAAGGCTTTAGCTGCAGAAGAGGCTCTTTAACAGGATTTTGCTATTATGGAATAACATCCTCATGTCCTCAAGAAGGAGCTAGTTACTGCTTTGGTTTCATCCCCACCTCAAGACCTCCAGCAACATGCCAGCATCGCTGGAGCCTCGCGTCAGCCCGGTGGGCACTGTGCCTTTCACCCCATGCCAGCAGAAGGAAGAGCTGCAGAGGAGGAGGCGGCTCCTTGTCCCTTCCCAGAACGGCCCGGTTGGTGACCTGGCTGGGTGAGCTCACCAGGATTTGCCTATAGCACATATGCATGTGCTCCACGCTGAGCGGGATTTGGTGATTCACTTTCAAAGGAAAGATCTCCTTGATTGCGCACTGCCCTTCCTCAAATATTTGCTTATGCCAAAGCAAAGCCTCTCTGGGCTTTGATGCTCTTAATTTGCTTTCTCATGGGTTTTTGCAGTGTGACTTTCCTTTGTCCTGGTGCCAGGGCATGAACGGGTGAATACATCCCTCCACGCTGTCAGTGTTCACAAAAGCTGATCTTTCAACACCATCACCCTTGAAATCAACCATTTAAGAATGACAGCTATCTTGCACCTACCATGATTGTCTGTTAAAGAAAACCCATTAGGAATGAAGTGGTGATGCAATGAGATGAGGAAATCAGCCGGCATGTGTGGTGAACGCTCTGGGGAAGGAGATGGGGCTGCTTGGTGAGGTCCCTGGGGACCTTTCCATCGATCGTGGTGGGTTCGGGATCACAGCTTGAGTGAGGAGTGTGGGTTTTATTCCACATCCTCAGCTTATGCTGTCACAATTATTATTATTTATCAGATGTCACTGATCTTGTATCCTCTGCGGAGGGTTGCATGCCTCAATCCATGCATGTTTTACTGTTTTCATGTCAAACTAAGTTTACACTCTCCCACCTGCTGCGAAGCCCGGCAGCAGCCCAGGGCTGTGCCCCTCTGGAAACAAGGTGCCAGCGGTGGGAAGGAGCTGGAGCCATGGGCAGGCAGCTGCCGGGGCCGAGGACTGTTGGCAGGATGCTCAGCCCACCCACGTTTCTCAGTCCCTGCACCTCTCCTGGGAGTTCAGCTCACCCTCGCTGCTCCCAGCGCGGCGCGGGAGGAGCGGAGCTGAGGGAAGGATGCCGGCGGGCAGGCTGAAGAGGAAGCAGATTTGCAAACGGGGAGCGAAAGGGGTTTTCTCTTCTCAGAAATTTCCAAACCTTAGCGTTCTCCTGCAGTTTTATGACTGCTCACCCCCGGGGACGCTTCCCAAGCGCACGCCTTGCCTATTGCACCAGAATAATCTGTTCACTTCCAGTAGCTCCGGGCAGGCGCAGACCTGTCCTGGCCCCTCTGCACCTTTTCTGATGTCCAAGCCCCTTCCCCCCACGCTGCCGTATTGTGGGGAGAGGTTTGTGATTCAGGAATAATTTGGCTTTTATCCTTGATGAAAACTCTGTGTCCGTAGGCTAAGGCAACCAGCCTGACACCTTGATGAGCGGCAATACTGGTTTCATTTTAAAGCATAATTAATATTTTACTAAAAGAGAGATATACTTGTGGTGTTACTGCAACAGCACCAGCTCAGACCCCAGCCAGGGTAGTGCTCCTATTGTTTATATTTTATGGCTCACATAGCCAACGTAGGGTCAGGGACTTGAATTTCTCTGTGTGGTCTCTGCCCCTTCTTCTCTCCTGAGCAGCCCTGGCCCTGCCGGACACCTCTGTAGCCCTGCTCTTAGCCAGGCAGGCACCAGCCCAGCCCATTCCTGGTGCTCAGGGAAAATCGCTTCTCTACTTTGTCACAACTTCTTCACCATTGCTGCTTCCTACATCTGCGGGGTACTCAGCTTTCTGCACCCACATCTAACTGACAGCAGCATCGTGCTGCTGTTTGCAAATCCACGCATCAATAAATGGCTTTTCTCTGTTTAGTCACCCGCTCTCGAAAACAAGACCAAGAGACAACATTTAATTACAGTTATCCTCGCTTCTGCCTGGATAAACACGAAGTCAGCCAGGGAAAATGTGTGAGTGATGTGTGGCTCGGGTTTATTAAGCAAAGGGGGGGTTTCCAAGGCCACCTTGCTCCGTGGCAGAGGAGCGCGATTTGGGCTCAATTGTTCTGGCTCCAAGTCAGAAATGGGAGGTTGTTGGTTCAGCTGCTCTGGGGAATTTGGTCTGTACTATGGAAATGCAGCGCCAGTGAACACCGGTGCCTACTGCCTAATCGGCTATATAGGCTGCTAATAGGTTGTCACACTAATTAATGTCACACTGTGATCAATTCCTGCTGTTGATGAAAACGAATATGAGAAACAACACTCAAAACATCTCCTGTTTATCTCCATTAATTCTAGGTTTCTTCTCCCGTCCTGTGCCACTTGCAACACCAAATGTGCTGCTGTCACGCTGCAGTAAGAGCAGAACCCCCCCCCCCCCAAATGCACCCTTGCTGTGCCTCTCTGGCTGTGCTCCCCCCGTGCCCTCCCACGGACGGCGAGTGCCCCTGCGCTGCTGAAGCCAGTGGTTTTCTTTATTGCTTGTGCACAAGAACACGTCAGACCATGGCTGGTCTGCAGGTACTGCCCTCCGGATGAGAAAGCTTAGAGGAATCAAAAGCGCGAGTCGTTCTAGAGGGTTCTCCAGCTGCCTTTAAAATGAGATTTTTTTTTTTAAATGCACCTTGTGGCCTTTGAGAGCCCACCGTGGCACTGGCGGGGCTGGGGCTGTCGGGGGGCTGAGCCACTCGAGCCCCTGCCATTTCCCAGTCTGACCTGCTCGCTCAGACCTGTGCCTCCAGCCCAGCCGCCCCGTTTGGCATCAAAAAATTCCTCCTAAATCACCGCTCGAAGCTGAATTGAAGCTAAAAAAAGGTGAAGCTATAGCAAATTGTGGTAGCAATAAACAGCGCTGCTTGCTGATGTCTTGTTCTGATCCTCAGGGTAGAGCCGGTCCCAGTCGCTGCCACCTCTCGGTCCCTCGCCTTCAGATCTGGCCCTCCCAGGCCGGGGGGGACGTGTCCGGGGCAGCGCTGGCCCCCCCAGTGCCACCCTGCGCGATGGTGCCGGAGGCGAGGAGGAAGGCAGAGTAGGCGAGGTCCACGTCCTCCTTGGAGCTCTGGGGAAGGACAGGAGGACGCTGTTAGGGGGCTGGGGACAGGCAGCAGCACGCAGCAGGGGAGAGAGCAGCGTTACACGGGCTGGGAGCTTCTCGGGATGACACGAGCAGGCTGGACGAGGGCGACAATCCGTTGGGTCACGCCAGTGCCAACGCGAGAGCATCACGCTTTGGCTTGGCCCCGGACAGACCCTAAATGTTTGCAGGTTTGGGACTCCGCGACATGCCTGTCCCTGCATGTTGGCACCCAGCTCACCTGTCCTAAAGCTGCTGGGTTTTACTGGTGCCTGATAGTTTCCTTTATTGTTCCAGTTCAGCTCTTGGCACTTAGCACACCTACACGCTGCCTTTGGTTAGGGACCTTCAAAAACAAGGGCTTGCACCTGGCACCTTTGAGAACTGTTGAGTGATGCCACTCGACCGTGATCTTACCCACGGGGAGAGGAGGGGGGGGAGGCAGGGGCTTGACAGGATCACAGCCCTTGCAATGGCAGAGACCTCCCTGCCTGCCTCTGCCCCCTGACCCGCTGCCCACAGCAGGGCAAGGCCGGGAGGTGGGATGTGCTCTGGCTTCTGCCCATCTGCTTATCCCGGTGTTTCATATTTGTGGTAACAGCCCAGCCCCAACCTTCCTGAAGCTACCTGGGGCTGACGCGCTGTACGCTTTGAAGCAAGGCGACTGCTGTTATTGTCTCTGCTAAAACAGGGGGGTTGGGGAAGGGTTAAGGTCCCCTCATGGAGCCTGATGTGCACCAGGTGATCCAGGTAAGATGGGGAGCACCTGGGTATAAATGAGGGCCCTGGGAGAAGGCAGCTCCCTTGGCAGAGGCTGGAGGGCTGCGGGGGTGTCTCCAGGTCAGTGCTCTCTCCTGCCTTCTCTTACCCTTTTTGCCTTCTTCGTCTCGGCAGCACTTTCCGGGGTGGCCGTGGTGGTGATGAGCTCTGCAGGGAGAGAAGGGGAGGCGTTAGGGTGCGGTGGGCAGGCTGGGGCTTTTGTAGGGTCCTTCTGCGAGCCTCGCCCCAGGGCTGGGGATGGAGAGCAACCAGCAACCTACCGTCCCCTCCCAGCTGCGTCTCCTGGCTCTCCTTCACGCAGGCGTTATTGCTTGCGCTGTACTCCTTCACGCTCTCGAAGTCTGACATGCTGATGTTCGTCCTGTAGCTCCCCACGGACACCAGGTCTGTGAAGAGGGAGGAGATAAACAGGGAATATGCTCAGAGTCGGTGCAAGCACGTTGGCATCTGAACCACCTCTGTGCAATGTGACGGGCAAAGCCCAGAGGGGTGGTCCCTGGCTCAGCCTGGGCACCCTGGGTGCTGGAGCCGTACGGATGGGGTCAGCAGGGTCCCTTGTCTGCCCATGCACAAGGTATCACTGCCTTAATATTCTGACATTCCTTGAGAGCCTAGGGAAGGCAGGGACTCACCAGATCTCCTCAGCTGCCTGTATTTAAAAACGGCGAAAGCTGTCACGAGGATCAGGAGCACGGCAGCAACGGGGCCCAGGACCATAGCAAGTGTGTTGGGGCCATCGCTTTGATCAGAGCTGGAATGGAGGGAAAGATATATCACTAAGCTGAGTGTTACATTTTTTTTTAATTATTCGAGACTTAATAACGTATATGAATGTCCAGCAGTCTAAAATCTGCATGGGATGGTAAATCTGAGTGAGCGTGATGCATTTCAATTAACAAACTGGATCCTAGTACATCTAACAAAATAAAAACAAATAAAAATGTAGGACAGAGGTTATGCCAAAACAGCTACATCAGCGGTTTGGTTATAGATGTATGAAGGGAAGCTCTCTAATCTCAAGAGAAGTATTTTCAATTAGTTTTTCTGTACCCAGCATCTCTAATCGCTCCCTTCTGGGATTGTATTTTCTTGAGCTAGAGATTAATTTCAAGTCATCTTGCCTTTTGCTGTAACTTTTTCCTTCTTTTCCTCTGATGTTTTTCACTAAGTTTTTTTGGGACAAGGTTTTTTTTTTGTTGCTAAACTACAAGTACAATGTGCAAACACAGTACTAACAGTGGGGCAGTATACACCTCCCCAAAATGACAAAAGACAGAGGCTTGGAGAGAACTAACCTTCCCGAGGCACCCGCGCTTTGTACTCCAGCATCGAGGTTGGCTCTTCCTCGGGGATTAAAGCCACTGTCGGCGTGGCTGGGGGGCTCGGCGGGGCTCAGGGCATCAACGTCCAGGAGCTCTGGGCTGTGGTCGGCACTGCTTCCTACGTGTCCCAGGGAAGAGGGTGGTTAGTTGTGTGAGCAGCAGCGTGGAGGTGGTGACCCAAAACCCAGCTGGGTGTATTTGGTGCACGTGGAACCGCAGTGGGTTCTGGCTGTATGTGGGAGCCTCTTTCAAATGGGCTTTAGAGATCTGAAATAATCTTATTCCAAATAATTTATTGCAAAAATTCTCAAGTAGGGTCTCTCTGCCTGTGCTTGAATACTTGATTTGCTTTTATTTCCAGCTCTTTGCCCACCATCAGTGAAATGAGGCTGTTTCTCTCTGTTTTTACTTTGACCATCACCCACTTAGGATGGCTGCATGTGAGATACCTAGGGCTATACTTTTTCCTCTGCTTCTAACAATATTTCTTCCTGAGAAAAACATCTTAACTCCAAAATCTTGCACCAAAGCTGAGACTAAGCCCCTTGCTGTTGGTGATAGCCCTTCCTTTCCTGCTGCTTACTGGTTTCTTTTTTATGAAGATAATAAGCTCCCTGGAGCAAGCTGTGTCTCTGAACCACACACAGTCCTTCACCTTACAGGTGTCAGATTTGCTTAAACTAAATGATGCTACAAATTGTAATAGCAATAGTTAGTAAGGACAGGGTTAAAAAGTAAAAATGGTGTGGAAGTGATTTTTTGACTGGTGGGTTTTTTTTTTATGACTGCAAAGTAAACACCGACGAGTGGATGAAAACACCTATGATGAGTTGTGCAAAATCAGGGTGATCTTGGCACCTCGCCTGGGAGGCTGCCTGGATGAGAGCCCTTCTGTTTTGAGGTGCTGCAACCTAGTGGCTAAGGAGAGGGCTTTTCTCTCAGCAGAAGGCAGCATGATTCAGAGCCCTGAGGTGTGGGAAAGCCCCCGCCTGCCTTTGCCTTGGAGCTCACCTCCTGTCACCTGCAGGTACACTGCCATGGTTTCCCCGAAGAGGCCGTTGCGCTTCACTCCACACCAGTACCACCCTTGGTCTGTCTTTGCCACCGAGTCAAAGCTTAGGATAACTGTCTTGTTGTCAGTGTCGCAGGTAACGTCCGGCCCCGGCTGCCGTTGGTCAGAAGCAGGCACGGGGGTGCAGGTGGTGCCACTCCACTTGCACCAGTACTTCTGGTAGGAGTAGTACTTGCAGGGATAAGCGCAAGTTAAATCGACCTGTGAACCCACTTGCGCCTCCACTTCCTTCTTTCCCTTCAGTCCAGGCTCTCCTGAAAAGGCAAACAGAACAGCAAGGCTGATGTTAGTGGTTCCAGTGGTGGGAATGGTAGTCAGCAGGTAGTGGTGCTGCTAGAGATGCTGAACCAGGAGATGTATCTTTGAGGGAAAGTGCTTCTTACATTGCTAAATTAATGCGAAGGATGCTGTATATGCATCTTTGAGTGAAAGCTGGGGTGTGGTTTTTTTTGCAAGGCTTAAGAAATACTTGAGTGAGAAACTTTTGTGAACACTTTCCCGTAAAACTGAAACCTTGTGTTTCCATTTTAAAGCTAATGGGGTGTGGGGGGATTGGCACAATGTTTCTCATTGGCACAATGAGATAAAAGCTCAGAGCTGAACCTTGCATCTCTTCCCAAAAAGCCAGATCTGCTCCTTTGTGGTGCTTAGGAGGTTGTTTTCTGCCTATTGAGCGGGCAGAGAACTGCCAATGCACAAGCTCATACCGTCTATGATCTTCAGCTCAGTTGACGATTGCTGCTCCTTCTCCTCGTTCGTCATGCACCAGTAATAGCCTTTGTCACTGTCCTTCAGCTGGTTCAGGATGATGGTGATTGTCTTATTACCCGGGTTGTCATACATGGCCACTCTTCCTTCATACGAGGGTGACACGTACCCAGAGTTTGCTATGATCCGGTAACACCCGTTCTGTCTCCACTTGCACCAGTACCTCTCTGAGGACTTCTTTACAGGCTCATAGAGGCATTCAAAAGTTGCTGAACTTCCTTTTACTCCAATTATTGTGGGCTTTCTTTGAGGAACTTTCGTCTCTGGAGATAAAAATGAAATGAGCAGCTGTACAGGTCTAACTTTTGCCCATATGGCACTCCCCCAAGAGAACATATATTATGAGATCAAAGCAAGCTGTTTTGGCTAAAGCAAGGTTAGGCGAAGCTCAGGGGTGCAGATGCAAGACTGGTGGTGATGCTTCTAAAGAGAAGGAGAGATGGAGGGGAAAAAAACACTGGGAGTAGCTTACTCACCCTCATAGACGTGCACATCCAGTTCCTTCGTTTCTCCATCCTCCCCATAGGAGCCGACCCCGCACAGGTACAAGCCAGAGTCTTCCCAGCCCATCTGAGTTATCACGACGCTGAAGGAGCCTGGAAGCTCCTCGTTGCTCAGCAGAGCTCGCCCTTCGTAATCCTCACCAACTTTCCCATAGCTATCAACGACGTTATAGCAGCCGTTTTTCTCCACCTTGCACAAGAATTTCCTCACGCTCGCATACTCCTTCCCAAAGCCGCAGGACATGGTCAAAGTGCTGTGCAGCTTCACGTAGAAGAGCTCAGCTCCCTCGGGTACGTGTGGACCTGTGCACACATACACCAGTCAGTGCCTCCTGCCTGCTCTATCAGCAACTGTGCGACTCCCCGACACTTCTGAAGGCTTTTTTTAGCATAGGATTTCTCTGTGCTTTGCTATATTATATGATTATGTGTCACTCTGATTTTTATGCCAGATTTTTGGTTAAAAAATTCATTCTGTAAGAGCACAGGAGAAAATGAAAACTGGTGTTTCCTGAAAGCATGGAGCATCTTGAGCACTTAGACACTGGGCAGACTGTCTGTGGAGCCTTATTAAAGAGAAGGGGAAAAGAGTAAAAGAAAATAATACTTGAAGGAGCCCCAAGACTGTAATTACCTTCAGAAACATCCAGACTGACTCTGTGGGAGAGGCCTCTGCCATTGATACCGACACCGCACTGGTAGGTGCCTGCGTCTGCCATTGTAAGCGCGGAGATGTTAATCTGGAAGTTTTCTGCCTCTGGGTAGTCGGTGATGGAGATTCTGCCTCGGTAGCCCGAAGCAGTGTAGCCGCTGGTGGAGACAACGGTCATGCAGCGCGTGGCCGATTCCCTGCACCAATACTTTCTGTCGTGTCTGTTCACACGGGTGGGAGGGTAGAAGCATTTCACAGTAACGGACCCGTTGAGCAGACCGTAAACCTGCCGTGGTCCGAATACAGGGCTTGAGACTGCAAAAGGAGAACATGTTGGCTGTAAACATCAGCTGTGCTACACAACCCAACGGGACTGCAGAGCAGGATGGGTGTACTGGGGCAAGCACGGACCCAGGGCTGTGCAGCAGCCTGTGGTCTGAAAGGTCCCAGGGCAGTGATGGGCTGGAGACACCTCCTGAACCCTTCTCCCCCCTTACTAATGCCACCTCTGGTCTCAGGCCACCCACAAGACCTGTGCCCCAGACAGGTTACACTTACTTGCTGCCTTGGGGAGGTATCTGCTGCTTGCAGATTCAGCTGGGAGGAAGGCAAGCAGGAAGATGAAGGCTAGTAAGGTCATTTTTCTTGCATTCCCTGGAAAAAGCACAGAATTTGGTGAATAATCACACTTGCAAAATGATTAAGTTAACTGATCAAGTCATCTAATAATCCTCATGCCTGGAGGATATGAGGGTTGTAGCTACTGGAGCTAGAGAGAAATACAGCATTTAATAGCTTCTGTCAATCAATTGAATGGGAAAGCAGCGATGGTGTGCACACCATAAAAGTGATTTTGGCCAAACCAGAAGAGACCCAATTCAAAATCAGAAATGGTATCTGGTTTTCCACTTGGAAATCAGAACAGCCCATTGCAAAGCTGAAGTCCAGACATGGTCCAAAGGCTGCTGAGCCCTGGCAGGCATGACAGTCAGGTGGCAACCCGGAGCTCAACGGCTCACTTGACCCTTGCCAGGAGATAATGCTGGTTTTAATAGTTTGATAGCTGGGGTCATAATTTCTTTCAGTGTTGTTCATGCAGTGAAAGGAAGGCTTGTTTGCCTGTGAGCCCGAGTGCCAGAACCCCTCCTTAGGAAAACCTGCTCTCACAGGTTCACAGAGTAGTTTGGTTTGGAAAGGACCTTTGAAGATCATCTTGTCCAATCCCTTGCAGTGGGCAGGGACATCTTTCACCTGGTCGTGTTGCTCAAAGCCACATCCCACCTGACCTTGAACACTTTCACTGATGTATAACTTCTCTGGGCAACCTGCTGCAGTGTCTTACCACCCTCATTGTAAAAATTTCTTCCTTATGTACAAATTCCTTCCTCATGTCATAGAGCAGAGTTCCTGTCTGAAGCCTGTATTTAATTACTGCTCTTTGTTTCCCTGGTCTCTTCAAGGACATGCAAAAGAGGGAAAGGGTAATATTTTCACTTTTTTTCTTTTCTTAGCTGCTGGTAAAGTTAGTGAAGTGCAGGGATTTACCCCACACTGCTCCAAGAATCAGACTTAAACCAAATAAAGCACTGTCCCACCTGTATATCCACCCAAAGCTACTGCACCAAAATAAACCTTCAGCCAAGACTTAACGATGGCTCTTGGGGAATGCCAAACCAAACTGCGTGTCTCTTGAAATGTGCCCATAGCCTTCAGGATGGATATTTCTGACCTTCCTCTTGTGTTGGACTGAGTGATGGCTCAAAGGAAGCCAAGGCTCTTAATTCACTGAAGTGTTTTCTTTGGCCTGAACAGAGTGGGCTGTTGGATGCTGCATGGTGCAGTGGTGGGCACGTGCATTTCCTGAGCATGGCTGTTGATCCACCTGCCTATTCCAAGTTCTAGAGAAGATGATAGGTGCCAAGGAAAGCCCGTATAACCATTCAGAGGAATTTCATTTCAGGGCATTAAGTGACACGATTTTATTAAGGGTAATTCCCGGTAGAAGAAAAAAGGCTCTTATTTCCGTGTTGAGATAAAAGGTGTTCTGTTGTGCCTTCTTCCTCGTATTGTTATTTCTAGTTGCTCAGTGGCCACTTGTCTATGGCTAATAATTAACTCACTGAGCATGAAAAATGCTCTTTTATACATATCCCAGAAGCAGCCAGCAAGACAAACGTAACATATTCTGCAGAAAGCAAACAATATGGCACAAAAAGGGCCTTGATATTTGCCCCTTGCTAACAGCAGTTCCTCTGGCTGATGGTCACCTCGCTGCCCTCCGCCCCTCGCTCTGCAGTGCAAGCTGGGTCCCGGTTCAGCTTTCCTCTTCTTGGCAAAATTTGAACGATCTGTTAGTGTAATTCCTTCCCAAAGCAGTCAGCTACTTCAGGGTTACTGACAACATCGTTCTGTCAGCTAGGGAAGGATTACCAAGATCTTTTTTTTTTGAAACAAAGATATAGCTGTGTCTAGAAAGATGTGTGCAAGAGTGGTGGCATCAGGGTCTTCATATGCATGTTAAATCAGGAAAGATTTTTTGCACCTCTGAGGACACGTGTGCACTTGTGCCTACACAAGAACAACGGTTCCTGTGTGCTTGCATGACCAACCTCTGCAGATCTGAGTTGCCTCTAGTCCTGTTTTCTCAGGTGCTGTTAAAACATTCCCCCACTCACTGAATGAACGGAGAAAGCTCCCTTGTACAGCAAGTCTGAGCAGGTACAACCACTGCTTACGTAAAAATCTGTGATGTATTTCCATGCTGTTCCACTGAGCTGGATGGCTGGAAACCCCCTCTCTGCTGCCGGTGCTGTGTTGCACTCAGACAGTGACACTTCCTAGCCCAGAGAAATGGTGCAAACAAGCTTTGCTGGTCACTCTGCAACGAGCAAGCGCTGTTCGAGATGCTGGAGGAGAATTTCATCAAGCTGTTGGTAAAAGAGCTCTAGTTTCTTCTTGCTTTCAAAGAACATTTGCTGCTGGATTTGCTGTGTCTAGTCAGAGCACAAGGTTTAAACCTCAGAGCTCCAGGGAAGAGAAAAGGCTGCTGAGCTCATGGGAAAGTGAGTGTAAGTAAGTGGCTGTGCAAGTGATCTGTATTCATGTTTCTGCAGATGGGGGGGGGGGGGCTGGAAGGAGAGAGGAGATGGGGCAGAAGAGGTTTGCAGGGGGCTACAGAAGAGTCAAGAGGCTTGAAACCAGAGGGAAATGCCATGTATGCTGCCTCCAGAGCAGCTGGGAAGCAAGCTTATGGCAAGCGTGCTGGTGGGTCTGCAGTGCTCTCATCTGCTGTGTGCCCAGGGACGGTGCCTGCTGAAGAACCAGTGCTGGAAAGGGTGAAGTGCCCGTGCCCAGCCTGTACCCCTCCTGCCACTCGGCTGCAGCTTCTCACTGGTCTATCCTAACTTTTCAGGAGTAGAGAAAGGGGGAAAAATAGTGCTCCTTTGTTATGTGTTGGTGAAATCTTTCCTGGAGCTGGCAGTGCAGGCAAGGCTTCATTTGGGCTTCATATAGAGATGCACAACCCTACCAGTACGTGCTCTCTGTATCTGGCAGCCCCGGCTGCACTTTGCGTGGCCATTTTTATAGGTGAAGGGGGAAGCAGGGATTAAATCCTTGTACTACTTCTCCCTCTCCCCTCGCTGCGCAGGACTCGCAGAGAAGCAGCAACGGGGAAAGCTTTCAGCTGCACGAACGCGTGTCTGGCGTTTGCAAAGACCCTGTCTCAACAGTGGTGCTCTTTGGGTTAGTACCAGCTGTGGGCTGGGGCTGTACTCCTTTTGCTTTGTTTTGGTTTGGTTTTTAGCTATAACTCAAATCATGGTTTTGTGTATTTACTCTGATTTTGCGTCATCAAAACTGCCAGCTTCCTTCCTTCACCTCCACTGAGTGACAAAGAAATTGTAACGCTGTGTATAAACCTCTGGGGAGGTTAGACCCACTCAAACCCCACAGTCAGTCTCCTTTGCTTATATGGATGTGTTTTTAGTGCCTCTATCCATAAAGAGTGGTTCATGGTGCTTTTGCAGGGCAGTGGGAGGTTGGTCTGGAGTGGCTAGGGTGAGAGATCTCCCTGCGCTGGGTTTCCCAGTCTACTGTGTGCGGACACTTCCCTGGATGCCCCAGTGCCAAAAGCACTGTGGGACTGGCCTGGTTGGGAACATCACCTTCCTCCCCAGCACTGTCGTGTGCCTAAAATTTGAAGTAGTGCTTTCCAGCAGAAAGTGCTCTCAGACCACGTGAGCTCTTCTCGATATCATTCGTTACAAGACCTCCTCTGGGTTTCTGTGGTGCTTTTGTGACTCTATCAGTCCTTGGAAGGAATATCTTCAGATTTATAACGATTTGAAAGAGATCAGGACCTGACCCCTGAGTTATGCAAACCCGAGCAAGCAGCTGTCCTTTCTGGGTATGAAACACCAGAGTTCAGCTCCCAAATTCTGCTGACTCAGCTGCGGGGTTGAGCTCTGCGAAAGCGGTGCCCTCCTAACGCAGCTTGCCAGGGATCAGCACAGTTCAGTCCATTAGCTATTAACTATTGCTCTTAACGATGACCAGTGTCAAGGACGTGCTATGGGATCAACAAAATGTGAAGATTTAGTCACCACATTTGTAATTCTAGCCTAGGAGTCCTCCTGTTTTGTAGAATGTTTACTGTTATTCAAATATATGAGAAATAATAACATCTAGAATAGAGTAAATCTTTTTTCCCTCAAATTCTTTTAAAGCAAGACCCACTAACGCCGTGAGTAAGCTCTACAGACACAAACTGCTGTAAGGAGGAGCGTTGGCACATGTGCTAGGGGTGATTTATGGAGCTGCTGAAGACTTGTGTGCCTAGAAGAAGGGCACAGCCTCCTTGCTGCACAGGACTGGGGCTATCTACAGCTTCACTCTGCCCATCAAGGTCATGGCACTGATGGCCTTACCGTGAGTTTTCTTTACCGTAGTGGGATGGGGAAAAGCCACCGATCTGCTCTATTTTCATGGAGTTGTGAATAAGCAACCAACTTTAAGATAAAAGATCAAGCTGACCTAAACACATACAGAAAAGAAATATTTCGTGTTCCAAACCGTCGCCTCCTTTACAATATGGAAAGAATAAACAGGAGGTGCTAATTTTGTGATGCAGCGAGCAGAAACAGCTGGGCAGATCTTACTGAAGATTATCAGGATCACTAAGAAATCAGCAGTTTTTAGGAATTTCTGCAGTGCTTGTGACCCTCCTAGCTAAGAATGTTTGTAAGTACCAGTTAAACACTGTCCTATCTGAGGAATATATTCTGGAAAACAAATGAAAATGAATAACCAGACAACCCTCATGGTAGTGACTGAAATTCCTGCTGAGATTGTGCTGCTGGCCTGATTTTATGTTCCTTTAAGCTGTTAGATACACCATACACTAACTTGTGACCTAATTTTATGTTCCTTTAAGGTGTTAGCTACCCCATGCACCAGCCTGTTGCTTTTTCAGATAAGAGTGTCACGGTTCATTTGCTTCTTACTCTTTTTTTCTTGTCTTTTGAGCTGGAAAGTGAAACCAACTTCAACGCTATTAACCTCTTATTCTAGTTTAATTCTACCTGTATTGCCAGGAGCTGGAACTTGTTCTGATCCAAAAGCACTCACTGTACAGCCACTGTCTGTACCATGACCGTGGATGGATGGATGGACAGTGCCAGTGCTGTTAGGAGGTGGTATCTCTCTGTACTTCAGATGAAATGTGTTAAAGGTCCATAAGCATGTTTGCTTTGCAGAGTAAGAGTTCAGGTGTGCAGAAACCCACCCCTTTGCTGTTGGTTTAAACGTGAAAGGAGCCTGTCAGCTTTCTTTTATTCAGTTTTAGGACACCACGTACATCCCACTCACTTATGCTTCAGCATCTATTTATCTACCTTCTGACCGTACACCCTCGGTAGCTTTTCAGAGCTCCTTTAGGACATAATCATACCAATTCTCTTCTTAAATTTCAAAATCTGTGTCCTGATGATTATCTCCATGTTGTGATTCAAAAGACTGCAATGACCATAGACTGAGTTGCAACAGTGTAGATTACTGCAGTAATATTTACTAACATTTGTTATTTTCTATGTTAAAACTTAACGCAAATATTGTAACTTTTTTTCCCAGAAAGGAAAGATTAAAAATCTACCACAGAGAAGAAAACAAATGTCATAAGCCTGATCCTGTGCTTCTGACCTTCTTTTAGAGAAATCAGTCTCCCCACCAGTGACACCTGCACACCTATTCACTGCTGTTTCAGAACTGCTGCTTCCCTTGGCACGTGTGTGAGGAAGAGCCCTTAAAAGGGTCTCAAGCCTCGTATTCTCCTTCCCCATCTCAAAGCGGTAGCACAAAAGATTCCACATTTCAGAAAGACAACCAAGCAGCATTACTTACACTCCAAGTTACTTCTGCAGACTATTCTGTACTTCTTGCTTTGTCTCTTTGACCGCTCCTGGGTTTGCTGGTGTCCCAGTGGCCGCCCCCCAGGACCTCCTGCGGGTGTCCTGCCTCGCAGCCGGACACTGGGCTCTGGCAGTGCCAGGCTGTTTTAAATACTCCTCGTACCTCTACCCTGCATTTCCACCTGTTGTGCCTTAAAGGAATAGCATCCAGAAGCGCTGGCAGGTGAGCTGCACCCCACGTGAGCGCGGGGCAGCCACTGCCCGTCCCGGCTCTGCTGTCACTTTGACTGTGCACGCCGTTATTTACCTCCCGAGGCAGCGTTCCTGTTGTGCAACAGCCACCCCAAGGGTGGACACCTGCCTCCTTTAGAAGGAGCCTGGTGGCTGCTGGGGTCAGGTCCATGGAAGGTCTTCTGCTCTGCTGGGAGCAGGGTACCTGTGAGGCAGCCTCCTGCTTGGGCAGGACGCAGGCAGCTGATTCCTTGGTTTGGAGATGGGTTCCTACCCCTGGCACAAAGACACTGGGGAGCCTTATGGGGTCTGAGGCTGAGCACACGAGGGTCCTTTCCCCACTCCAGCCAGCCCCCTCCTCTTTATTAGTGTTCCAACATCACCCTTGAGTCGTGACCACGTTTCCCACCAGCCCAGGCAGCAGAACCCCTCGCTGCAAGGACTGACCTGGCTTCTGATCTTATGACACCTCCAACCAGTGGTGGAATAACTTTGTAGGGCAAAGCTGGAGAAAACCAAGGTTTTTTTTAGCTATTGCACATTTCTTGAAAACCAGTGTCCCAAAGCAGCCCCAGGCTGGTTGGCCATCCTGATAGAGCAGGTCTGTCTCCCTTCCCTGAACTCTCCAGCCCCTCTGCCTCCCCTCAGCCTCGTGGGAAGAGCAGGAGTCCAGGTGGGCAAGGGTTGGCCTTGTCTGTGCAGACCAAGAACACTGCAAGCTCTTTGAAATGAAAAACAATTAACAGGAGCTTTGCTGCCATCTTCAGCCTCGTTTCTTTGCTCTCCTGCTGTAGGCATGTCAGGGGCCCAAATTAAAATTCCCTGGGAAGTGTGGGGTTGTCAGAAACGGAACCATGCGAGAAAGTAAAATTAATGAAGATGAAAGTATTTGTATTATGTGGGATGAATCATTAACTTGCTTTACCTTGTACTAATGATGAAAAAGCAGCAATTTCTTCTAACTAGGGGGTCACATGAAGCTCTTCTCCCCTGCTCTCAGTGGAAGCCGAGGAGCTCAAACAGGATAGCAGCTCCAGGCGCTCCTGCCATGCCTGAGAGCAGGGAGATCCTGACCCAGAGTCGAGATATTTTACAAGTGTGTCAGATCTCAAAGCCTTTCCTCCAGCTAAGAGTGTCAAGCTCCTTCCTTTCCACGTGCAGCTTTTGTGATGAGGAAGGAGCTGTTGAGGTGAGGAAGGCTGCCACTGTGCTCGCACAGGGTGACTGCTGGGGACCTTGTGCTGGGAGAGCAGCCACGATCTCTCCTAGGTAGGAACAAACGCTGACCCCCTTGCTAGCCCTGTCCTTCCCACCAGTGCTGCTTCTCTGCCTGCTGTTGACATTACTTTTTATTCTTGGACTTTTTTTTGTGCTTGCTTGGCCACGGTAGGCTCAGGTGTGTTTGCTTTCCTGTGCCTCCTGCTCGCACAGGCACCTCTCCTTTGGGTGCCAGCGTGTTGGCTTCCCCACTACCTTGTCTCGACCCTGGGGTTTGCACGGGGATGTGTTTTAGGGAGCCTGGGCTGGCAGAGGATGCGTGGGAGGCTGCAGGCTGGCAGAAACCAGCCACGGGGACCCGCAACCGCTTTGGCATCTCAGGGAAGAAAAGTTAGTCCAGGGTGGATGAACGGCGTCTTTAACCAAGCCACTGCCTTCGTCCTTAAGGTTTCTGGTAAAACTGATCCGTTGTCTCATGCAAAAATATTTACTTGTCTTAACAGAGGAGGAAGCGTCCTCCTGCCAAGTCACAGGTTCCAAAGCATTTTGGCATCTCTGGAAAACAAACAACCCCGAGCTTGCTTTTTTTTTTGGGGTGGGCCAAAGCACAGTTTGCAGCACGGCATGCGATCTGAGCACACAAACCAAAGCTACTGTTTGGGGCTGAAATGGTTTGATTTTGAAGCTGTGCATAGTTCTGCAGAAGAGATGGAGGAAAAGTAGCGCTTGAGAATTTGGGTGTCTTTGATAGACTGAAGTTGGATATGGTTTACGTGTTGCAAATGACCTAATGGATGAAGATTTTTAAAAAATCAGAAAATCCTCATTTCTTTGCCTAGCAGCCAGCAAACCTGCAGCCACGAGGGTCCTCCCTTCCCACACCCCCTCCCCAGCTTTACCTTTCCCTCAGGGTGCTCTGCCCCTGCAAGAGACAGCCAGGGCTGCACACAAATAGCTTGCTTACAGACACGTCATTTTATTCTGTTCTACAAACCACGTAGCAAGTGGCATTTGGGCAGCCTGCGGGGATTCGGCTCTCGACGCAGGACGCTCAGCTTCTGAGCAGGGCAGCGAGCAACAAGTGGTTGTGGGTGCTTTGCAGTTCATAGCTGTGCCTCGACTTTCCATAGGGAAACTTCCAAGCTCAGGTACATGGAGGCTCTGAGGGAAGTGGGTTCTGCCTTAAGTCTTCATCAGTCACCTTGAAAAGTACTTTTTTCCCCCGTACAGTTGCTGTAAAAAAGAAAACCAAACCAGGAGAAAAGGCGTGAGCTGGCATTGCCTCTCTACAACATTTTTACAAGTGATTTTGTGGGTGTTTCTGTTTATATGACAAACTTGGTATTTTAAATGGGTCTGATATTTCAGGGAGTCCCGAGAACAGACAGCTAGGAAACCTGGGTCAGAGAGGACTTCAGGAGTCACCCTCCTGCTCAGCTTAAGAGGAGAGTTATCCTGGGCTTCACCCCAAAACAGACATCTAGAAACAAAAGCACAATTAACAACTTCTGGTTTACGTTCTCATTTGCAGAAGTTTTTTAGAGAATGTTAATTGTTTATTTTCAAGGTTTTAGAGGAGGGGGTGTACTTTTTTCTTTCCATTCTTTATATTTAGGACTTCAAGAACCCTTCATACAGCTTCTTTTTTGTGTAAAGTAAAATCTCAGCAATAAAACTTGGATAGTTTTAGCAAGGTGTATCACTCTCCACAAAACATTCTAGATTTCGACATAAATGGTCTTGGTTTTAAAGCCACACTGAAGGCTTCTTTTGACGTCTACAGTTTTCTACAAGAGCTTCTCTCTAAAGAGTATTAGTACTCCAAGACAGCCTCGCTGTTGTTATATTTTGCCAGAAGACATAGACTCTTACACATAAGCTGGTCATCCTGAATCTTCCAAGGATAGCATAGATTATCCTGCACAAGTAGGACAAAAAAGAATATGATTGCAACACTGAACAAGAATTGCTTCTGTAATATTGCAAGAGGTCATAAGCCATCAGACTTTATTGAAACAAGCAAGCAGGAAGAGCGATAAACGTGTTTACTATGCGTAAGCAAAAATTATAATCAACCCTATAATAAATTTATAAACCTCATATAAGATTTAATCCAAGTCTTTTGAAATCTATGGCTCAACGTCTCTTGGTAAGGAATAAAGGCAATAGTTTGGCATCAGATCATAAGTCCTGGACTGTGGGATCGTAATTCCTGGACTGCAAACCTATCGGTTCTCCGGTGGAGGTATCTTACATGCTAAGCTGCCAACCCTCTGCTTAACATTTGTTTTTATTCTCTTCTACCAAGGGAGACAGCACTTGCAGTGCCAGTTCCAGAAAACACCCACCTACATTTGCCAGAGCCTGTCCTGCATTCCTGCCCTTTTTCTGGACTCGGGGTTTCCTCCATCATTTGCTCTTTTACCGGGCTCGGACCAGCCCCAACCAGCGCTGCTTCCAGGTTTCCTATGGTGCTCCTTTCTTCTCCTTAACAACAAAAAATGTGTGTGCAATGGAGGGATCAGCTCCTCTAACGCCTGTTTAGATATACAAGCATGTCTCAATGGACACCAGATTGGGCCCATTGTTTCCCAGTTTCACTCTTGTTAAAAAAATATATTTCCACTCATCGCTGTTGTAGTTGAAGGTTTTTGTCCCTAAATTTATCTCTAGGGACACAATATGTTACGGAATAAGATATGTGCATGTATTTTTGAAAATCAGTCGTTAGCAAGGATTTTTTGGGCAAGTCTTTGTCAGCTTTGCACTGAGCAGGCTGGATTTGGCCCCAAGAAGCCACCCGGCACGTAGCCACTCGTGCCACGCAGGTCCCTGCCCTTTATACTTCAGGATTTCCGAGTACTCACGGAGCCGTAAATCTTCTATACACAAAACCTCAACCTGGCTTTCAGCAGGACTTCAGAATTTCCGTTTCCTTAATTTGCTTTTTGTTTAAGCATATTAAAAAAAAAAAAAGGCAAAGCAACTTCTCTAGGACATTGCTTGCTTGCAAGTACAGTTGCACTTTCAGGCTGCAAAATGGACGCGTGTCTCCAGAGATAGAAATCTTCAGTGGGTCAGACAGACTCCAGCCCTTGGAAATGACAAGCAAAGCCATTGCAAAACAACAACCACAACCAGAAAGTCGTTGCCTGGCCAACTTACCCGTCTCCTTTTGAAGCTTTATTTTGGTCAGGGCGAGAATAGTGATAGTGATGAAAATCAGTAAAATGAGAGCTGGTAACACAACTGGGAGCAGGCGTGATTCACCTGATGAGCTGGAAGGAAGAACCATCAGAATTTTAATTTTAATTTGGATTTTGATGCAGCTATGGGGTGGCTGAAATACCTTAGTACAGGCTGTTGTTTCTACACCAAAGAGTATAAAGGAGTTATAAACTCTGATTGAATCAAAGGGGAACATTCAACAAAGTCAAGTAGAGGTGAAATAATTTGATGTGGAGTTTGGCTTATGCTGAAGTAATTTCTACAGCTGCCTCTGCTCTACTGTGTGGGGTTTATGCTGCCAGCTGAATGAGGCCCTCTGAAAGGGAAAGGAGCTATTTTCATGATACAAATACACAAGCAAGGTTCATGCTCTTTCTTTGCGAGCTGTTGTAGACCCTCTTGCTGTTGGAGGGTGTCTGTGAGCTGTCTCCTTGCAAAAATGGCGTAGATGTTATCAGAGCTCCACAGGCAGACAGAGCTTTGCCAGGAAAGGTGCAAAATCTGACCCTTGACACAAGAGCACAATTTGTGATTGGTAATGTGCTCTCCCCTCCTCTTTCCGGCTGGACGGCAGGGAGATAGGGCTTGAGGGAGGCTGGGGAGGCAGAGGATGGTGCTTCTCGTGCTGGGGGTCACTGGGGCAGATGCAGTCTCTGTGGTGCATGGAGGGACAGCTCAGGATATCGAACTGGATTTGTGGACTTTGTGGTTTGGCCTCAGTTATGACTGATACCGCAGTATCTGATGCATCTGCACCGGCTATGCAAATCACTTCACCCGGCACTGGATGGTGGCCATAGCTGGGGTGAAAGGTGGAAGAGCTGCTCGCAGCCATCCTGTGCAACAGGAAGCACAGGAGGTAAATTCACCGGGGAAACCGCTGGCACTGGGGTGAGCCGCAGGGCTTGCTGTAGAGGATAATTACTGGCCAAAATAGCTGACAGACTTTTGATTAACCTTGTCCAAAGATAGCTCCTTATGCAACACAGAGCACCCAAACACTACCCTGGTTGCTGGCTGCCTCTAAGGACTTGGATAAAGTGTGCAGTGAAGTATGTAGCAGCTACTGATTCACCAGCGTTATTGCTCAAGCCTGATGTTTCCTAACGTCCTCTCTCCACAGCGAGCAAAGGAAAACAGACAGGAGCATGTCTATCGACTCTGGCATCTGATCTACAGGAGCGACCAGCACCAGAAGGTTTAGAGACAAGTTCAAAGACAGATGCCCCAGATGGACGTGAGATAACCTCGCCTTCTGCTTTTCTAATTACTAATGTCTCCTATCGGTGCGTTCGACTTGCAACTTGTGCAGAGCCCTGGGAAACGGGGCAGAGAGGTTGTAAACCACCAAGGTAGTGCCAACGAGAAACATGGCCATGAACTTACCTCTTGTGATAGATTCCTCTGGGGGAGGTTACAAAGGCGCTGGGGGGGGCAGTGGGCAGCAGGGTGCTGGTGCTCTCGGTGACGGTGCCCGTCGCGTACGTCAGGCCCGTGATGCTCCTCTGCGTGGGTGTGCTGTAGGCAGCCAGGCTTGGTGATAAAGTGGGTTTCACAGGAGTGGATGTTTCTGGGTCTTGTGAAGAGCAGGTTTCTACAGAGAAAATGATTTTGAGGCTTGAATCTCCATCTTTTTGCAGAAACATGTTACATTTACCAAAGATTTATGCATTTCACCTTGCATCTCTGCATGAAAAAATATGTAGGACGATATGACCAAAACCCAGCATTTCTATTTGCCTTTGAGTCTTACAGAAAGCAGCTTGGCAGTACTAATGAAAACCCATTAATACTTGGCAAACATTCATCCTTTTACCCCACTATTTCTGTCTTTGCCAGCTGAACAGTTACCTGGATCTGTGTATTTACATGCCGCAGTTTCTAAAACTGCAAGATAACCTTCAGCTTATCTTCAGAGCAAAGCACACATCTCTGCGCTGCACTTGCTAGGATCAGGATGTCATATGCTAGGGGTCTGCATCATAAATAATCAATAATATAATTCGAACTAACTAAACTTCCTCTGAAAGCTCAGCTTACATCCCTGCCTCTGAAAACCTTTACCATCACCTCAGTTACTTGACAATACCTGTAAGGCAAAACGTGTAGCTGATGTTTCTCATAATGCTGTTGTATTTATGCATAATACAAAGGAGAGTCTATTCCCCTCGTGCCCATGAAGGGGTAAAGACTGATTTAGAAAAAGAAAAAGGATTTATTGTGTTCCAAGCCACCCACCACCTACCCTTCTGGATGCGCAGCTTCACGGAGGACGTGTGCTCCGTGTGCCCGTTTTTAGCCCCACACCAGTACCACCCTGCGTCCTCCTCTCTCAGATGGCTCATCACCACCGTGTAAGTCCCATTTTCCTGCTCGCTGCTGGCTATTTGTATTCGCCCTTCATAGGACTCGTGCACAAACCCATCCACATCCACGAGCAGTGAGCAGCTGCCTGCCTTCCACCTGCACAAATACTTCTTCTCGTAGCTCCCCTTGGGATCATAGTGGCACTTGAAGGACAGCGAGCCTCCAACTGCGCCGCTGAGAAATTTCGGTCTCCTGGGCAGAGTGGAGGCTGCAGGTTGGAAAGGACTGCGTTAGCACCTCATGCTCCTCACCTGGGGCTGCGAGGAACCCGCGCAGCACGTGCAGCCCCAGCACCCCGTCCTACCTGTGGTCACCTGCAGAGCCACCACCCGCGGGCTGTCCTGGCCGCTAAGCCTTCCCGTCCCGCACCTGTACAGCCCCGAGTCTTCCTGTTTTAAGTCATTTATCAGGATTTTGAAAGCTCCAGAACTCTCCTGAGGGGTGATAAATATTCGTCCTTCATAACTCTTTCCCACGTAGCCATCGGTGTCGGCTATGAGAGTGCAGCCAGTTCTCCCCAGTTTGCACCAGAACCTCTTTTCGCTGCCTTGGATGTCCCCGGGTGGGCACAGGACTGTGACAGAGCCACGCAGCTCCCCCCGGACGAGCTCGGTCGGCCCCAACACACCAGCATCTGTAAGGAGAGAGCACTGCAGGCACCGTCTGGCACGAAGCCCCCGGCCAGGCAAGTGAAAGTTTCCTTTTACATTTATGAACAGCTGATATGGCCAAATCTGGGTCCTTTTATACCCCATGGTTGTAATTATCTGGTTAATAGCAGGGGATAGAAAAAGCTGATGTGCCCGCTGTGCGCATCCTACCTGCCAGAACGGTCAGGTTCAGGCTGACGTACAGGTCTCTGTTGGTGGTGCCGATGCCACATCGGTAGGTCCCTGTGTCGCTCTGCCTCAGCTCTGTCATGGTCACCATGAAGGTGCCGTTCTGGGGGATGTCCTCGAGAGACACTCGCCCCGCGTGGTCTTTCGAGGTGTAACCGGTTGTAGAAATGATGGTGTGGCAAACTCCGCTGCCTGCTATTTTGCACCAATATTTTCGGTCGTGTTTGTTGGCTGGCGTGATGGAGTAGAAGCACTGGTGGGTGACTGATCCTCCAACCTCACCTGTCAGAAAGCTGGATCCGTACAAGGTGCTTGAAACTGGCTCTTTTGGGGAAAGAAAGAAAGAAAGAAAGAAAGTTGTTGGTTACTCAGAGACAGCCAGATCCTCGCCTGGTAAAACCCAGCATAGCTTCTTCGAGTCAGGGCTGTGATTATGAGTGACACCAGTGGGATACCCTCCTCAGAAAGTTCAGTGTTTATTTTGGATGTGGTGTGGTACTTTCCTTGAGTGCCACATTATCCACCTGAGGATACCTGGTGGCACAGAGCCACTGCCCCGTGCCATGGCACAAATGGGGAAACGCTCGATGCCCCTTATAGGATGCCCCAAACCCCCATCAGCCCTGACAGTCCCACCTGGAGTTAAATATCAAGGGCAGCAGTTAACAGCAAACATCTAAGAATAACTTTTGGCACTTGCAAACTCTGCCTGATCTGGCAACGTTCTTCTCCCCACGGTGGCATTGCCCAGGAACAAGAGGCCATCAGCAGTGTGAGCAATGGAGAGCTGGGACTCCCCTTCCCAGCTCTTGCCATGCCTTTGCCAGCTCTCCACAGACTTGTAGTGTGCAGGGAGGTTTGACCCGTTCCTGTTTTGCAGGTGGAGGTGTCTAGGAGTTAGCCAGGGTGTCCCTGTGTCCCCAGCTCCAGCTTTGCCCATTCTTGTCAGTGTCAGAGCCTGGAGAGCTGGTTTCTTGGCGACTCACCTTGCAGCAAAGCTGCCAGGAGAAGGAGAACCACCATGTCCAGCCTTCACGAGTGTTCACTCAGCAAACTTCAAAAATCTTGCTTTGGATACAGGATTTTGCTGATGTCTGTTATCAAATAGAAGAGAGAGACTGTGGCTGGCATCTGCCGAGGTGAACCACTCAGATTGCTCTGATGGCAGCTCAGAGCAGAGCACCTGCATCCCTCGTGGCTCCCAGCCCGTGACACAGCCTAGCCCAAAGATAAGGGAATTTTAAAAAGAAAAAAAAGTGCTAATAATGCTCAGCAGCTCTCCCACTCCTGCACTAAATCCTCTGTTGTGTGGGTGGGATGGTTGCTAAAGGCATCACTGGTACTTACAGGGCACTGGTAGGGGTCAGGGGGGCTGGCGAGGGATGTGTCACGGTGCTGCAGTGACGGAGCAGCAGCCCCGGCAGCACCACTGCAGTGGTGGCCAAGGTGGCACTGAGGTGGTCAAGGAGTGCTTCGGTGGTGGCCAAACCCGGCACCGGGCAGCCAGCAGCAGCCATGAGACGTGGCGCTTGGTCCTGCCCCACCACCCGGCCAGCCCTCTGCAGGATCAAGCCATTTCTTCTCTTTTCTTTTGTTCTCAGCTCATAAAACAATAGGAAATGCTGCAGGTCTCAGGAATGCCGACATCCCGAAACACCTCCTGCCATGCCCCAATTATCTTTCTTCCTTTTTTTATTTTTATTCCCTGAAATTTATCTTTGTACAGATTGTTGTTGGTCATTCTCGGATCTGCACAGAAACAGCGTTTGGGTGTCTCTGTTTCAGACAGGAATTACTTCCTTGTTTGAGTTAAAGATTGATTGTTGATTAATGCAGTGTTTTATCCTGAAGAGTCTCTACTAAAACCCTTTGTTTGAGATTTGCCTAACCCCCCCTGCAGTTACAGCCTCGGTACACGGAAATCACGTGGTTTATTTCATACTTGTTAGTGCATCGGAATCACTTCAAAGCCTTTGGGAAATCTGAACAAGGAAACGACAGAAGCTCAGTGCCACAGTCGCCCTTATTCCCACCCGCCACGGTGCTGAGCCGGGTCCTGCCGGCTACTGCTGGGCTAGTTGCCCACGGGAGCCCACTGCTGCCTGTTTTCCACCCCTCCACCACCACTTGCTGTGCTTTGCTCACCCTGCACGCCCTGGGTTGGGGACAGCGTGCATCTCCCCCCACTGCAAACACCCAGCTTGCAAACCCCGCTCCCCCCAGCTCTCCCCTTCGCTGATAGGAAGCGTGGGACGGGGCTGCAGAAACGCTCTCTTCCCTTCCCAGCGCAGGCTGAAGCACTGCGGTGGTGCAGCTGGTGCAGCATCCTCTTCGGGCAGGTTCCCCTCTGTTTTTTCCCTGTGTACGAGGCAGCAGAGGCAGCTCTGGTCTAGTTGACACAGTGGTGTTAGGTCAAAGGTTGGACTCTGTGATCCCAGAGGTCTCTTCTAACCCGATTGATTCTGTGATTCTGAGCTAGCTGCTGCTACATAACTAGGCAGAGTCTCTCTGCGTGGGTCTGCACAAGAACTTACCTTGTCCACATCATTTTTGGGTGTGTTCTTAGCAAAAAAAAGCCAGTAATCTAATTTATAGCTTTAAAAAGAAAAAAAAAAAGGCACACTACCTTTTTTTTTTTTAAAAAAATCACTATAAATCAGTTATACTACATTTATTGCTATAGAAATAATTATTTTAAATTTCAGATCTGTTACAGATCGTAGGTGAAATCCATCAAAGTAGCTCATAAGTGCTGTGCAATAGCATTGTACTCCAAACAATAGTATTTTAAGGGCAAATTGAGGATCACCTACCTTAGATTGTGATGCTTCTGTTGCAGGAAATTTCCTCCTCCTTTGCCTCCTGTTTGGATTTAGTCTAATAAAGTGGGTTTTTGAAGCTTGAAATTCAGTTGGTTTTGGTTCAACTCTTGATGCTTAATTTTCTTTTTAATATATTGATGTCCAGAGTTTAAAAATAGATGCACTAAAAAGTCCAGATGTGCATTGCTGACCAAATTGGAGATGGCCAAAATACTGACAGGAATAGCAGAGACGCCGCAAACATACTGAGTATGGAACCCCAAAATGGTCATTTTTAGCCACCTAATGATGCGGGTGACATCACGGAAGGGGAAAAAGAAAAAGTGAAGAGGCCAGGAGCAGAAATTGCAAGAGCTTCAGAGGAATTTCCCTGCTCTACAGACAACCTGCAAAGTTTTAACACAAAGCAACTGTTTCTGAAGGCCAATAGTAAAATGCTATTTGGTGCGAAGCACTTCCAGGCAGAACTTCACATCAAGTGAGATCTTTGTGCATATTTCCTCAAACTTCTGCGGTCTGAATGGACCTGAATGCTTTATGTAGCTCACGCCTGTCTTTTGAGCCCATACTCTTTATGAATATAGGACAAAGAGATGGTCCCTCACGGCTTGTACGTTATCCGAGAAGCACAAACCAGCCCAGCTCTACAGTGATAAATATTTGCACACATTCCCGCTGTAATTCCCAGGAAGGCAGCTTCAGTTATAATTTTCTCCCATTATCATGATAGTATCAGATTGTTGCAACAGGGTTGATTGAGCCAAATTGCCAATCAGCTCAATAGATCAAAGTTGAGAAATCAAGTCGGTGTATCCCCGTGGCACAGGGTCTTTACTTGACAGTATCTTTAAGCTCACTCAATAAATTGTCATTTTGTGGTCGCTAATTTCTCTCTAAATTTAGCCTTGCTGCATTTTAACCATTGCATACTTAAAATTTGTTGCATTGCCAGAGGAAAGGCACCATTATCCCCCCCCCCCCCAAACCCAGAGCTCTGCACAGGTACAACCAAAACCAGGCGTGTTCATCACGAGCAATTCCAGTTTGTTCTGTGATAATCCTGCTCGTTGCCTCACAGGACCCGACGGTGTAACTAAGGGCAGTTTGTCCATGCACACACAATTCCTCTTTTGCGCTAACCAAGTAATCTTAATTGAGAGAAGTGTAGATGTGGCGATAGTTATTTCAAAACTATGTAAGCAAAGTAACAGTTGTGTTGTTACAAGGGACTTTGGTCTGGTTTTTCTTCAAATAACAATGATTGATTGAAGAAAAATCTGCCTGTGGCACTTCTGAGCATGCCCTGGGCTGGTCCCAGGCCCTGGATCTCCAGGGTTTGCAGGGTGACACTCACCGTGTGAGAAACAGCGTGTGGTTCAGAGTGCTCACGGGAGAGTTGATAGAAATGACTTTGTTCTGAGCCGGTGGTGCGCTGGCAGGGTCCGAAGTCCTGCTCTTCCCCTCCTTGGGCACGGGCACACTTTGAAGACAGGTTGTATTTTGTGTAAGCCAATCATTGAAGCACTTTGGAATGTCCCTGGATGAAGATAAATCTGTTAAGCAGTTTTGCTTTCTTTATCATGATATGATTACTTATATTGCAGTAATTGTTGATTTGTATCAAACCCGTGCAATAAACTTCCCTACATTGATTAGGCCACTTCTGCGGAGCAGAGCGGGGTTTGCAAGGGTGAGCTGAGGACCAGAGCTGAGCTGCTGGTCCTTGTCCTTGCCTTGCAGCAAACCTCACCCTGGGGCAAGAAGGGAGAGGGGTCTCCAACAGCCTGGTCACCCCAGTTGTCCTCACCTGGGTGACAACTGGTGAAGCCCAGCCCAGGAGCGGTGTCACCGCAGGACCCCACGTGCTGCCATCGGGGTGAAGCTGTCAGGACAGTGAGGACAGGCAGACCAAGCACTGCAGGGACATGCAGCCACCCTGGGGAGACCTTGGCTCTGGAGATGCACCAAAGGGTCTGGGGGCAAATTTGTGCCCCGGGTTTGGGAAGTGTTCTATGTGCTCAAAGGTTGTTCTCGTAATTGTTTTATTGCTTCCAGTAAGGCAAAGCCTCTCTACCTCCGCAGCAATGTTAATAATTCATTTTAACGGTGGTACGAGGTTATTTATCACATGTCCTGCTCTCTCTTCTCTTTCCACAGAATCACTGACTGGTTGGGGTTGGAAGGGACCTCTGGAGATCATCTAGTCCAACCCCCTGCCAAAGCAGGGTCACCCAGAGCACGTTGCACAAAACCTGCTGCTCCCAGGCAGTGCGCTGCCCACGTCTGGCATCCCCCAGGCTCCTTACGAAAGGTGATGAACGTGGCTTGGAGTTGCTCCATCCCCCAGCGAGGGCCATAGCCCATGTGCAGATAGAGAGGAGCAGAATCGCTGCGGAACTGGGAGAAACAGGCAACTCACACCACGCAGCGACATATTTTAGGAGGGGACCTCCTGCCTCAGCAGGGAGAGATCAAAGGCAGCGCCAGGGATTGCTGTCAAACGAGCTCTCCTGAGAGGAGCCAGTCGGGCCAGGTACTACGTCCCGAGTTGCTCTGAAGAGCAATGAGGTGGCAAGATATTCTGGGTGTAGGCAGATCGCCTTTGACAGCGATGATTTGAAGGGTTAGTAACGAGCAGCCTTACCCACGGCAGCACCGTGCGCTGCTTCCTCGGGAACACTCGTCTCTGCAGAAGGTCCCTGGGTGTCCCAAGCCAACCCCTCCGTTTGGAGCAGGGACATCTGGGGACCCCACCTCCTTTAAACCCAAAAAGCAAATAAATTCAGCAGGGGCAGCAGCACTGGCAGCAACAAGGGCCATTTTCTCAGCATCGTTTACAAAGAGCTGGGAGCAGCAGGCAGCTGGCAGCGAGGAGGATGGTTCCGGCAGGGACATGGCGATGGCAGCACACGGAACGGAGGAGTACCACTGCCTCACACCTTCTCTGGCTGCTAAAGGGGAGTTAATTTTCAAACAAGGTACAGAATTTGTTCTTGTGGGCTGTGCTTGTTAAGGAAATTTCTCTTCCTTCCCGCAACGAGCACGTGCTGGCCAGCGAATCTCTGCCCTGTGACCAGCAGGCACCGTGCAGCACCGGGCATCGTGCCAGGGCTCTGAGCCCACAAGTTTTACCGATGCACAGTTGTCGAGGTTGCTGTGAGCATCTCAGCACACCTGTCTGCAGTCAGAGTTGTGAAGAATAAATCGTAACACCTCCTGCTCGCTCCGCAGTGCCCGTGGGAGTTAATGATTAACCTCTAGCTAGGGCAGTGTGCTTGGAACAAGTCAGATACGATATCGTGCAAGGAACAACAGTGACCCTTTCTGTCTCTTATTGGACTTCAAAGTTAAAAGGTATTTGGAAACAAGGAACAGCGGAGATCTCTGGGAAGCAGGAGCGTACTCACAGCCCTGCCCTGCCAAGGGCTGAGCCAGAGCACGGGTTTTAAGAGCAGGAATGAGGAACACTGGAGCTAGTTTGGTTTTAAGACACCAGGTAAATTTGCATCACTGGCAAGTACAGCAAAACAAACCCAAACCAGGAAGACCCTGGTCATTTGAACACAGCAGGAGTCGGCAGTAAAAGGCTTGAATGCCTTTGGGGGAGCTCGCCTTTGCTGTCTGGCTGTCCTGTACCTGCAGGTCGTTAGTTCTGCAGTGCAAAGCAGCGCACACGTGGGAGCGGCAGCGGCAAGGTCTGGGGTACGGCTGCCTTTTCTCTTAAAACTCCATTAGAAATGAAGAATGGGAAAAAAGGTAATGGAGAGAAACGCAGAGTATGTGTGTCAAATCCTGCACTAGGTTGTCCTGGGCATGGCCAGGCGTCACCCAGGCTGCGCTGGGTGCTGACCTTAGCAGCACTCAGATTCACCTGAGGACACGTACTGCACATTTGAACGTGATGGGACAGTTCGGCACAGCAGCTAACCCTTGGCTGGGGGGAGTCACGAGGACACCAATTTTCAGGGAATGTTGCTTCTACGCTTGAGAGTCTACCACACTCTTTTTTCATTATTAATAACTGTAAATGCCCAGGGCTTGCCTTGGTGGTTGGTGTCTTTGGAGAGTTGCCCCTCATGATGCTCGGGGCTGGTGATCAGGCTGGGCTCAGCTCTGTGCCTGGCCTTGGGGTGTGGGGACCTGGGACAGCAGTAACCAACCCACCTCCTCGAGCTCCTGCAGGACACCAGCCCCACGGCTCCCTGCTGACACCCACCCCGAAGCTGCTGCACAGTGACACAGTCTATTATTAAGCTGACCAATTTCTCCTGGAGACTGTGGCCCAGTACAGCCGACGTTCTTTGATACCACCAGAATTTAACAAACCACTTCTCCTGAATTTGATCTTCATAATGAAAGATGTGCACAAGAATGCTTATAGTTGGGCTAGTAGGTCTTGACAGGCTCATGTAGACATGGAAATGATATGTCTGAGCCAGTATGGGACTGATAGTTAAGAAGTAGATGAATACTCCACGGAAAATGCAAAGCTGACTGTTTTCTTTGGGTCTTTTCTAACATCTTTGCACCGTGTAAACACAGTCTGTATAATCTGCATTAAAGCACTGAAGGTACATTTACCAACTCTTCAGGTAACTTCTGGAATACTATGATCTCTCTTCTTGGCAGTTTTTTTGGCTGGGGTCTGCTGTGATTTTGCCTTCGAGGCACAAATCACACAAATTATACCCAGAATTAAGTAGTACCAAGTCTGCTTTCAGAGGTACCCAGACAAGAGCCCAGGAGCTTGTCTCTGGGTCCTTGGGTCTCCAGCCTCAAGTACCCAGACAACTCAGCTGGAGTTTGGTGGAACCTGGAGGTAGATTTTGTGTCTGTTCTTGCTTTTCTCCTGCCCATCTCCCAGACACCCCTAAATGCCATCAATAGGCAGGAGCAGCCTTTCCCTGGCCTCCCTGTGAGCAGAGCAGCATCGCTGCAGCCCCTCGCATCAGCTGTGTCAGCGCTGGTGGGCTGGGGGGGCACAGCTGCGGCAGCCAGTAGCCCATCTGACTGCCCACCAGCTGCTTCCCCTTGTAAAAGAGAGGCTCATCACCCCCCTCAGGCTCCTGCCAGTCTGCAAACTGGGGCTGTTGTGGCTGTTCCACATCAGGTGATGGTGGGGATCCCACAGGCACTTGGCTGAGGAGCGGCTCGTTGCTGGAGACTCTGCTGATGAGAGCTGCGGGCTGGGGAGAGAGAAGGTAAGTCTCTTCCTTTGAGATTATGGGTTACATCAGAGCAGGGGAGCTTTGCTCCCTGTGGTCCTTGCTGCCTGGTGTGGAGGGAGCGGGCCAGCGTTGGGGAGCAATTATCTGGGTGAGTGTGAGTGCAGGGCTGCTGTGAGGGATGCTGCTGCCCGGCTCTCCCTGAAAACACCCTGGGAATACCCGGAGGTGCCTGTGTGAGCTGGCAGCCTTCCCCCAGCCCCATGCCCAGGCAGCAGGAGAGGTTCCCACCCAGCCCTGCGCTCCTGGGCTGGAGACTTTTAAGTGCAAATGATTGACTTTAAAGGCAGCGAGAGCACAGTATAAATGAAAGAGGAGAGGAAGGTGCAAGATTAAGCTCTGAGTGGCGGGGTCAGCCCTCTGTAGACAGCTCTTACATGGTTTAATGGTGCCTTTTCATCCCCATGCTCCTCTCCTCTGACCACCCCTTAACCCACTGCTGATTCCAGCATTACGCTGGTTAATGCTCTGTCACTGCACAGCACTTGTGTAACGTAGCTCTGTGACTATTGCAGTTGTGAAGGTAATCTCACCTTGTTTATCTAATGAGAAAGGAGGAGAGCATTAAGGTCTCTCTCCAAACATTTTTGGCCTGAAACAGAGCCTTAATTTTTCTTAAAAACAGATTGTTTTGGAAACAAAGGGCTCTTTCCCAATCCTTGACTTAGTCAAAACTAGGGAGTACTACAGCGTAACACACGTCAAGCATGAAAGCGAAGTTTTGATTAGACTTCCTAGCAGAAATCTCCCTCCCAAAGGCTGTTTATTAAGCTCTGATGGGGTGGAGCAATGCTCATTAACAGGAGTTGTGCACATGGCTCAGCTGGTATGAAAGGGAAATGAAAGAGCCTAAATTCAAACTGCTGCCACAGCGAGGAGCTCAGGGTCATTCCTCTGGGAAGGAACCCCAGATCTCTGCCTTCCCACGGGGTGAAGTGCTGCTGCCGCTGGGTCCTTGGGGCTGAATCACTCAGGCTGGGCAAGCCCCGTCCCAAACGCAGGCGTTGCTGTTTAATCCTGTGCAAGCAAAATATGACATTCTACAGGCTAAATACATTCGCAGCCACTAGAAATGAAGGTGTTTCCCTGCAGGCTGTGTGGCTCCTGGGCTGGGACCTTACGCAAGAGCAGCCCCATGACTCTGCTCGGTGCCACCCTGAGCCAAGCCCTGCTGCTGAGGATGGAGTGTAGCTCATCAGACACCATTTTCTCATGTTCCTTAGATAATACTCCCTCCACTTGTGCACACATTTATCATGTGGGGGGTTGTGAAATGATGCAGCTTTTGCAGGGGGATGCCCTCCCCCTTCTTTCCAGGCAAACCCAAAGCTCTGCTGATGCCCCTTTGGAGAGGAACTAGAAGCCTGGCTCTGGGTTTTGTCAGTATGAGCCTGTTTAGTATTCACAACGCTGCCTTTAAAAGCTGATTGTACTGCAAGGTCAGCGATGTAAAACGAGTGAGTGCAGCTTTATCTTAATGCTGCAAGCAGTTAATTAACATCAGTAAATTGTTTAGTGCAATTGCCTCCACGGGTCAGCCCCTCTCTCTGAAGGAAGCCTACATTAGATTTGAAAATAAATTGCCTGTTAGCAACAAAGTCTCTCTCTGTATGTCCAACACTGAAAGCCAGGATTGCATGAAAGATTTGTTTTTTGGTGAAGAAAACAAAATGATCCCTTCAAGCTAAGCTGCCAGGGCGGCTTTTCAACTAACACGGCTGCTGTGGGAGATGTCCCCAGAGGCCCAGGACATGGTGCAGGTTGTAAGGGACCGACTGGAGCAGCGGCAGGTCCCGTGTCACCCGTCCCAGTCTGGCAGTGCTGTGGCAGGGTTTGCATCTGCTTGTTGCACTGGAAGCACTGACAAAAAGTCCTGGGTTGCAGGAGGTCCAAGTCTCTGGGTCAGACCTCATCATTGCCATGCCTGGCTGCTGTCTGGGTCACTCACATTCCTCAAGTCAAGACATATTGAAGGTTAAAACTCATAATTTAGCTTTACCAGAGCTTTGAGTGCAACACAAGAGTAAATCTGTATTACACGGTCATTTTCTGATCACGTACAAGTTTATTACGGACATAAACCCCCTTTGTTACAAAAGGTGTGTGGCATAAACGTCGGCAGCACCGGCTGGGTCTGGCAGATGCGAGGAGAGTTGGGAAGGGGCTGAAATGGTTGTTGTCTGATTTGCATCTCGCTCGCTTTGGGCAGCGTTTCTGGTTCTGCCACCGACAGTCTGTCACGTCTTAACTGTCACCTCACGATGAACGCGGGGGTGTGTATGTCTGGCTTTTAAGTGCTGTATGCAGGTTGTCAGGGCTGGCTGCGGGAGCAGGCAGAGGGACGGCCGTGCAGCCATCCCGCCTCGCACTCGGGCACGGGGGGAGCGTCGCTGAGCCCCCTCCGGTGACCCTCGGTCGGGCAGTTTCGTATGTGGCAGTTGTGGCTTTCAGGAGGCACTTGCACGGGGCAGGTGAGTGCTCAGGCCTCGCAGGCTTTCGATAAAATTAACTAAAACCCATAAAATCCTAAAGGGGAGCAGCAGAGTCCTGCAGTTCTTCCCAGAGAGGCTTTATCCACAGGCAACCCCTTTTAAAATAAGCCAAACCCCCAATTCCACGGCTTCCCCGCTGCAATGAATCCACAAATGCATTAAAGACCTTGTAGGAGAATATGCCCCATCCACGTGCTGAGTGATGCTCTATATAAATAGCTCGTATACACTCGCTATATACAAAATATTATGTACACGGGGTGTTACTTTATTTGGTGTGAAGCTCTGAATACCTCTCGTGGTACCGCTCCCAAGATGCTGCAGCAGGAGATCACAGCAGAAGATGCTCATGGTTGTGCCGCCCAAGGACAGACAGTGAAGAAAGACACGTGGATGTGGGGTGAAAACCCCTTTTCCAGCAGTCCCACCGCCCACAGAGCTATTCCTTCAGCAGACCGAGCTTCTTCAGTGCCTCTCGCCGGTTCTCATCGGTCGCACCCTTGGGGGAGATCTTCACGCTGACACAGGAGCGGGGGGGCCTGGGGAAGCTCTGCAGCGGGTGGGATCGCCGCTTGCTGCTCTTCTCTGGCTCCACCTGCCCAGGCTCCTTCAGATCAGCAAAGTCCTTCCCTGCCCCGAGGGATGCCGGCCGGGGGCGGCTGCTCCTGAGGAAGCTTGGCGCGAGCCGCTCGATGAAGGACATCTTGCCCAGGGAGCTGCTGGTCTTGATGCTCTGCTCCTTGGTGCTGGCCATGTAGCTGCTCAGCCCCACGCCGGAACGCTCCAGGGTGTTGGATTTGAAGTTCATCTGCCGGATACCTGGCGCCAACCTCTCCGCTGCCCCACAGCATGCCTTGGGCTCCCCGGGGACGGGGAATGGCACCTCCCGTGGTTGGGGATGTGTTGTAGGTTGAAGGTGGGTTCTGGGTTCCCTCCTGTCCTGCGACAGTCCGAGCTTCTCCAATGCCTCCTGATGGGCTTTCTCCCTCTCCTTGGGGTTGAGGTGCCCTGAATTCACCTTTTCAGCAGCAGCATCGCTGGCAGAGCCAGGCTGAGAGCTGGCCAAGGGTGGAGGCGGTGCTTTTGCCTTTTGGCCAGGCTCCGTGGCAAGTGGCACTGGGCTGGTTTTGCTGGTTTTCAGGATAATATTTGGTGGCAATTTCCGTGGCTTGGGGGCAGTTGGAGGCCCGCGCTTGGCATCTGGGTCCTGAGGGGCCTCTTCCAACATGGATTTCTCTGGCTGGCCCCAAGAAGCCCTAGTCTTGGCCTCCTTGACTGTTTCTCTCTTGGCATCTGAGCGATTGCTACGTGACCACTCGTGGCTCACCAGGTCATCCTGGAAGGGATCTGGAGGCTGGATAATCAAAGATTCCAGGGACTTCATCTGGCTTCTTGAGTTGGCTTGGTCAAACTTGTCCTGCTTGGCCATCTCCTGTGAAGATTTACTTACTGGCCCTGGGGCCTCCACTGTGCGGACAGTCGCTTTGCCGTCAGAAGCTCTGTTTGCTCTTTGTGTGTTGGCTGCAGTGATGCTCCTTGGAAGACTATAATAGCTTGGGCTTGGAGCTGCTGCTGGAGCTGAGCTGAAGAAGACGGAGGTGCTCTTACCACTCTTCTGTTCAGCTGCGTGCTGCTGGCCTACACTCGGAGGAGGAGCCCCATTTTCCAAATCTAGGCAAAGAGAGATGTGAAGTCACGCACCGTTCTGCACACGGACACAGGACACCCTCCTGTTTGCCAGACACACCATGCTGCCAAGCCAGTGCAGCCGTGGCAGAGCACCTGCACCCAGAGAGTTTACCCCGACACCAGCTAATATGCTGTCCCTGCTAAGAAAGTCAGATGCTTTGGATGTGACAAAGCACATGGTGAATGAGGAGCCTTAATCTGTGAAAGATGTGAGAAATGTCCCTTTGCAGACAAGGGCTGGAGCACGGGTTTCAGCTTACCCCGGGGAATGGAGTCTCTCTTATGCCACGTCCCGGGCAGGTTGGAGGGCTCCACGTAGTCGGTCTCATCAGTAGAGACCCCGCTGTCTGCTTCTGCATCCAGTGAGCCAATGGTTTCTTCTAAAAACATCAAACACTCTTTCTCTTCCACAGATAAGTAGTCATAGCTGTTATCGCTCTGAAAAAGAAAAAAAAACAGTAAAGGTAGGAGACAGAGGTGTATTATTATTCACAGCCCTGGCAGTTAAGAGGAGACCTGTGAGAGCTCCTGGCCAGGACACTTGGCCAGTGACTATTCAAAAATTGGTACTTCCAGCTACAGAAAACTAGACAACTTCCTATTAAAAATATATATAGTTAAGGCCATTTTTATATTACCCTACTATGAGCACCAGACGATGGTTATTCTTAACTTGGAAACTTGGCCTCTACCTTTTAGTTCTTTGGTTTACTTGGAAATATGACTAGCTGGGTAATATGGATGGTCTACAGGTACAGACACCCGTACTGATCAGCGATGCTGAATCTTAGAAGCTTGTCTAAACACCAGAAATACTGGAAGCTTATCTGCAGGTGGTGGTCCCTCTCCTTGTTCTCCTGTTCATACCCCAGCTTTGAAAGGAGTACAGCAAGATCCTATTTAGTTTTTGTTGTATCTCCAGTACCATGAGATAGGATTGCTGTGGAAGTGCCAAGTTACAAGGTGTTATGTGCAATATCATGAAAATACTGAAGTGCAGGGAAGAATGGAGTGTGCAGGAGATCAACAAGCATGGAGGAGAAATTGTCCCAGGTGGAGTTGTTTTGTAGAACCACCTATCCAAATCTTATGCCATGCACTATTGCAACCAGTTTTTCCATCCCTAATAAATATCAGAGGGTTTGGTTCTGGTTTGCAATACATCAAATGGAAAACCTGTTCCGGACTGAGCGTTGCGCTTACACGTATCAATTATGCTCCAAGTCAGACAGGATGTAATTAGTCCATCAATCTTGGAATCAGTGTTTGGAGACAAACAAGCTTTAACGGACAGATTGTGAAAAATTACACATCTACACCCGTGGTCCAAACTCATCTCTGCCTTAACTAGGAAATTAATCTCTTGTCAGCTGGGAGGAGCAGGGCTTGCTATCTTTTCCAGGTGAAGTCACCCTTGTTGGAGCCAGTCTGACCCAGTTATCCAACTGGTCTCATCCCTCACTGGGGAACTCGCCAGCCTCCACCTGCCTCTGCATCTTTGGGCGACGCAGGAGCTGCTGGGCTCTCGGTATCATTTCCCCAAGGAGACCTTGCAGGAGCGAAGGCTTCTGGTCGCTGCCACGCATGTGGCAGGACTGATAGTCTGGGAGTGCTTTGGGGCAGGAATTAATTTGGTCCTTGCGCTGCCCTTGGCTTAGTGCTGTGTCAGGGCCCCCAGGTGCCTCCAAAGCACCGATGGAGAGAGGTTTTGAGCAGAGATCTGGCCAAAATCCTTCCTCAGCTGCTGAGAGGGGTGAGTCGAGCCCCTGCCGTGCCTGGGCTGGGCACAACGGGGTTACTTACACGCTGCGAGTGGTTGGAGGCCGTGCTGACCATGCTGTCGCAGCTGCCAGAGTTGCAGCCAGCCATCCCCAGCCCCAGCTCCTCCTTAGGCATATCACAGGCTGCAGCGGCGTCGGGTGCGGGGGGCAAGATCCCGGCTGAAGCGGAAGAAAGGAGAGGCGTTAAGCTGCGAGACCCCCTGGGCGATGCAAGCACGCTGGCTCAGCCGGAGGGAGGGCAGGTGGGCTGGGAAGCTGCTGGAGGGATGCAAACAGGCTCCATCTTGGGCTGCTCTCCAGAAGCAGCAGCTGGGCTTTTTAAAGCATCCTTGGAACTGAAGTTTTCCCCAAAAGAATTGGAAATAGGGTGAGCTCGGGATCACCTGTCCATGGCTGTCTCATGTTGGTGGTTATCTCATCTCAGGGTGTGGATAAGGTGGCTCCTGAGTGAAGGAAGAAGCTGCTTCTCCCAGGCAACTAGCGATAGGACAAGAGGACATAGCCTCAAGCTTTGCCAGGAGAGGTTCAGGTTGGACATTAGGAAGAATTTCTTCTCAGAAAGGGTCATTAGCCATTGGAAGGGGCTGCCCAGGGAGGTGGTGGAGTCACCATCTCTGGAGGTGTTTAAGTGAAGACTGGACATGGCACTTAGTGCCCTGGTCTAGTTGACATGGTGGTGTCAGGGCCATGGTTGGACTCAATGATCCCAGAGGGCTCTTCCAACCTGAGTGATTCTGTGATTCTGTAAGCCCACCGCAGCCCTGGAGCTGGGTGGCAGTGATCCCATCCCAATGCGAGCCCCAGCCCAGCTCTGCCCTGGGACCTCTCCCCTCCACCACACCCACCGCTGCAGCCGAAGCGCTCTTGAACTTCTGAACACGCTGACCCGAAATGCTGCCGCTTAGTCACAGCCTCGCTCTGCCGTGAGCTTCCTCCTGGCAATGAGCTTCCCCCGCCACCCTTGCTCGGGGGCCACGGAGGTGTGGTGGCCATGGGGAGGTGCCCCTGTACCTTTGGGTGTGTTTGGGCACACGCCTGGCACCGCTGCACGGTGCAGGGCAGCGCCGGGGGCCGTGCCCAGGCTGCAGCGATGGGCTGTGTCCCCAGCTGCCCCAGGGGCACTGCAGGCAGCACCCCAACATCCCCCTCTGACAAACAACCTGCTGTCGGGGTTCCCAACAGCGGGACTGTCCCGGGCAGTGGAGGGGCCAGTTATGCTCGCAGGGTGCGTGGCCAGGAGAGCTCTGCTGCCTGCGGGGAGAGGCTGGGCAGCCTCCAAAAGGCATAATTACTTACGGATGTAAAGCATTAACCATCCAAAATTTACTGACACCGCCAATTACGTGTTTTCTTTGTGCCCATTCGTTGGGAGAGGAGACCTGGGCTGCGGAGGCGAAGGAGAGCAGCAAAACAAACACCCCCTCCAAGACACACGGACCCACGCAAGAGGATTTGCTCGTCGGCAGACAGAGGAGCTCTTTGTGCTGCAGCCCGGCCGCGGCACACAGGAACACACGGCTGCTTTTTTCTTGTAGCAGGATCAGGGAATTAGATCTAGCGATAAGTGAACAGAACCGGCTGCTTGTTCAGAGTGTTAGACCTTGAAAGAATTCCTTTGTAATTGGAATATGCCACAAAAATCAGATTTCAACACCCACGCGCTGACAGATCCAATCCTTCCATGCAGGAGGAGTTTAACATTTCAGTCTCAGCTTTGCCTTATTTACTGTTTAAATTACGTTTCGGTGAGCAGCGGTTTTGGAACAGCAATACCCTCGATTCTTTGTATTTGGAAAACTTTATAGCCAGAGCTTCTAGCTGTCAGGAGGCAGCCCCTGGGGTGGGAGAGCAGCGGCCTGGCCCGGCTCTCATTAGGGCTCTCGACAGAGCTAATTTCTCCGTGAGGATGCCCACCCCAGTCAGCCCATTGGGAGAAATAATTTGCTCTTGTTCAAACAGCGTTTGCAGACACACAGAGCAGCTGCCAGGGCTCTGCACCCGCCGAGCCCCAGCTAAGGGGGAGGCAAAGTTCAGCCCAGAACTCGGGGGACACTGGAGGGGTTCTACACAGAAAGAAGAAGTTCGTTTTCCTGCCCACTAGTTCTCTGATGTGATTATGGCTCTAACACATTCATCTGACTCGTGGAAGGGGAAATATCAGTGTTGGAAAATGCCAGTTTTAATGATTCAGAAGGATTTTACAGTTCCTTCCTTTCGCTGAATAACATGGCAGTTCAGCCACGAACTAAAAATAGGGCTGAGCATTTAAATTAAAAGACATGGTACTTGAAAAGCTGTTTTTCAAGGGGGTATGTATCTTCCCCACCAAAAATGCTTTTAGAAGAAGCTATTTTTTATCTAAAGCAAAAGGCCAGCTCACGCAGCTTTTGTGACAGCTGCCATAACTGTCCTTCACAAAGCTCACTGAGCCATCAAACACCCAAGAGGTGCTGGGTAGCAATTAATGCTAATTGCTTTACATGAAGAGGCTACTTTCTTTCAAGCCCAGAACTACTACAACACTCTCTCACGGCTCTCCAGCAGCATTAAAGAACCTCGGTATTTTTTGCAGAGCAGCCGTACCCCCTCTGCCTCACAGCTGCTGGCAAAGGGCTGCGTCCTGGCCAGCTCCAAACACAAACCAAAGCCAAAGAAGGTTTGCAGGTACCGTCCCAGCTGCTCCTGCTCTGCAGCAGCACAGCGAGACGGATCCCACCTCAGGCTGAAAGGAGACGATGGTGGCACATCTCTAGTTCCTCCTATTTAAACAAGTAAATCAAATGCCTGCAGCAGTTGCCTGAGCTGTTTGCTGTCCTGAGCACAGGTTTCTCCAGCCTCTCCGCCGGTAGCTGCTGGTCTCCCCAGCTTTCCTCCCGCCACCACCTTCCAACCACCTCGTCCATCTTCGCTGGTGCCACCTCCTGTGACACCTCCACCGCACTTTCCCCTTCCAAGGCAAAGCATGTCCGTAGCCCCGCGGGTGCCCAGACCCCACATCCCGCCCGGGCAGAGGTGCTCAGCCCCTCGCCCACAGCCCAGTCAGCAGGAAAAGGAGAGAAAGCAAAGGACAAGAAGGAATAGAGATTATTATATTATTTTTTTCTTTTTTTTACCAGGACGTCCGTAGTTCCACGCTGCCCAAATCCTTGTCCCAGCTGTGCCTATCCCAGGACTTCTTTGCTTTTCTGGGCTAACCAAACAGAGCCGGGTTACACATTAACTCACCTCCCCGGTAGAGATAAGGCTGCGCGGGTGCTCGGCAGGTGGGTGCTCGGCAGGTACGTGCTCGGGGGCGAGCCCCCGGCCCCTCTCCTGCAGCCTGCTGCGCCGGGGCGAGAGAAGCTCACCTCGCACCCATGCAAGGCAGGTTCGGTACCGCTCCGGGCTGGGGTCACAGCACAGCCAAGCCCCTAAACCAACTTCATGTCCTGACCTGAAGCAGCCGGGTCCCTGCGCACCGTGCTCCCGAGCAGCTTTGCTCCGAGCCAGCGCGGTGCAGGCAGCGCAGGCAGAGGCAGCACCAGCACCCCGTGCCCGCAGGGCTGCGGGCAGCTCCGCTCGGTACCACCCAGCTCACTCACTTCCCAGCTTGGCGGGTGCTCTCTGATGTCCTCGGCGCGGGTTTCGCCGGAGACTCGTTAATCCGGCAGCCTGTTCTGCTGCATAGCTGCTCGCTGACATGCGGAGCAGCCCAACACGCAGCCCTGACCAAAGCGCCTTTGTACATAGTAATTAAGTCCTGGGTGTTTGCGCTGGGCGCTGCTCAAGGCTTTACCCCACAACAGGTTTACTCTCTTAGGTGGTTTTGTGCATGAGGTCCCTCTGCTCAGGGTAGAACCTGGTTCTTCTCAGCTCTTAACAACACAGATGGTTACTGGAACAGGTATATACTTGTGTATCACCTGAGCTTTCCCAGAGACCAAAAGTTTGCTGCCTGCTGCTGTACACTGTAAGGAGGTTCTTGTAAAGATGGGTAAAAAGCCGTTTTAGCAGGGAAGCTTCACCACTGAGCTTTATTTGCGTGTTAGAGGAGGGGGTGCCCAGGCTGTGCGTGCTCTGGGGGTTGTTCTGCAGCTCCCCCTTCGCCCCTCCTGCGTCGTTCCCTGCAGGCCTCCAGCCCAGACTTTGGGCTCTCCTATTAAAATTACAGCTTTTCTCTCTGATAAACTTGCTCAGGCCATTGCTCCCCTACACACACAGAGCACAGACTTGTGTCTGCTCTGCAAGGTGCTCCTCACTGAACAACTAGAAATATCCAAGCAGAAACCCTGCAGCAAACTTCCAGAACTGCTACAGCCATCAGATTCATTCAAGTTTTCATGCTTCAGTGGTTTTCTTTTTTATGTTTTTTTTTTAGAAAAAGCTTGTGTTGCAATGTGTGTTCCCTGCTACAGAGAACAGGGAAGTGGAAACATCAGCCCTGGTAGGATGGAGAGAAAGCAGATGAGCAGGAAGCACAGAGGCTCCCACCAGCTATGCCGAGCCCCAGCTGTGCAGTTACGAAAGGGGACGTGTGCTTTGCTGAGCAAATCAACAGCCCAGAAGCTCCTGGGAGCCCCAGCCAGCCCTGCCCTCCCACGCTGGCCTGCAGCAGAGGTAAGAGATGCGAACACAGCACATTTGGGGCAGCAGCACCAGCCCCAGCTGCTGCCTGAGCGCTGCAGCAGCCGGTGGTAACAGAGCTGAGCGTGGGGTGTAGCGCAGGCGCTTCGGGAAGCGTTAACTGGTGTTGTGCTGGATGGTGCAGGGATTTAAGCAGACTCATGCTGGTTTTGTCATGTTGTGCTTAGTTCTGAGCCTGCTTTAAGGGAGGGAGCAAATCAAACCCAGAGCTATTTTTGTATTGTACATGCAAGCGCTGTGTGAATGAGCAGCCACTCCGGGACAGGGCAGCGCAGTCCCGAGAGCACCGTGCTGACAGCACGAGGGCTCAGACCTGGGCACTGGAAGGCAGAGCTTGCTGCCTGCCGGGGTCTGCGTAGGTCAGGAAAACATGGCCCATTGAGAGAAGTCTTGAGCATCTCTGAATCAGATGTCCAGAAAGAACCTGTTCTTTTTCCACGTTCCTCTTCCCCCAATGAATATAAATAGCTACAGCCCCAAAATAAAGCGTGATTTTATACATGTGGAATGAAGTATATGTAAGGAGTCAAACGCTGCAGAGGAAACTACACAGAGCCGTGAAAGGACTTTGGCATGTTAACAGACCCGTTGTGCCTCACCCTGTTCATAAACAAAGGAACAGAAATGATTCAGGCCTGGCCCTGAAGGACACGCAGCCACACGGCATCACCGATAAGATACCTGTTAACGTAACGACGTTTATTTGACTCTGTAGGGCTGTTGGACACTTTCCTTAGACCAAATTGTACGTACAGTATGTATGCTGACAAGTCAATTATGAAAAATACCAGGTAGCTAATACCTAGTATTACAGAGCAGTTTAGAGAAATAATTAAATTTTAATGTGGCTCTGAACTGAGCAAGGAACCCTATTTATTATCCCTGTTTTACAGAAAAGAGGTAGAGAACTGAGGTGATCTGTTTCCATCACTTGGTTAGCATTAACTCTACATCAGAAAGGAGGAGTCAGCTCTCAAGGTGTAATACAGTTCCCCGTTTTCCCCAAGGCTTTAATTAAAAATAATAGACAAGGACACTGCAATCTTGGACAACCTCATTTTGTTAACTCCCCTATTGCATTCTTTCATCACAGAAAACATTCTAGTGCTCAGGCCCAGAGGAGAGAAAAAGCAATATTAATTTCAGCCAATTTGGAGTCATTTTATTCTACCCAGTCCAGAGCAGAGCAAAACCTGATGGCAGCTCTACAGCTGGATGCATAGTTCGATTTAAAATGCAGGCAGACATTTAATTTGTATGGTAAAGAGTCATAATTTTCAAAATAACAAGCTGAAAATTTTTTGTTCCTCTTATTAAAGAGTTTCCCTGCCAGGGAAGGGTTTGCAGGGGTTACCCACGGGTGGGTTCATGCGGGGCAGGAGACCCTGTTCCCCAGCTGTCACAAGTGGCCTCTGCTGTGACTGAGCCCATGAAAAGGTGCAGATTTAAGATACTGATTCTGTACCGTGTGACAAGGTGTTCCCTTTCTGGGTCCTCTCCCCAGCAACTGTTCTTTTCACACAAGTTTATCCAGAACTAAGGAATTAAGCTTGTCCTTCAGAATATTACAGGTTTTCTCCCAAGACCGGTCTTTCAGGCAGTGGCATCCATGAAACAGATACATGTGCTGCTGAACCCAAATCTTCCTCATGTCTGTCTACTTAATGACTTATATATTTACATGCCTAAAAGATTCTGGAGGTATGTAAAACTTTTACAGTTGTTCCATGACACAGAGACTGTACAATCAGTACCAGTTCAATGCAAATGTATTAGTGATGTTCAGAAGTTCATCCTGCTTGTACCAGGATGCCATTTTTGTGATACTTCTGTAATTGTGTCATTAAGGGCAGGGAAATGCTGGTAAAAAGATATTTTAAAAACCCTAATATTTACAACACTTAGAAAAAAGAGAGTTGTACTTTAGATGTATCCATATCTTACATTGTAAATAACGTCGATACTTTGTGTCTGGGAGAGTTTTAGAGAAGCACATAAGGTTTCCTGACTCGTGGTCAACACCACAGGTTACGTGCTCTTTGAAAGAGTTTGTCAGCATGGAACAGTGTCATCAACTTTTACAAAGATGAATTACAGCACTTCAGTTGACATTTTTTAACCAAAGAGATTTTATTGTCTAGGCAATGAAGGAAAACATCCAAGCAGTGGTATTGACACTTTTCCCTCAAGTGGAACTGATTCTCTGTTAGCAGATTTCCAATGCAAACATGGTATGGCAAAGCTAAACACTCTGGATTAAATAAAGCTAATTTTAAAAATACTGCAACTGAGAAATACCAAAAAAATATTTTTTACACACTTTCAGAAACCCATCCAGGATACAAAGCTAAAACCTAAGTGTTGCTCCCCAAAGTCGACGCATTTGCAAACACGGCAGACAATAAATATGAATCTTCCACTTCAGTTTCAAAGACAGTCACCTCGTACACCTCTCTGAGGTAGGTCTTACGTCCGTTTAACAGATGGCAAATGGTGAGGATCAGCTCCTTGTCCAAGGCATCCCACTGCTTCAGTGTGAAAGTTGCGAATACAATTTAGGATTGACAGTCTCTTGGTCTCATTCCTAGACAGTATTTCATCTCAAGTAGTTAGAACACAGTGTAATCTTCGAGTTCCTTTGAACTGTCAGGTATTTCTTTAGCTTTATAAGCACCAGCTTCTAGAGGGCTGGTTTAATGTTGGGTTTAGGGGTTTTTGTTTTCCTAATGATAGGCTAAAAGCAAAGCGGGGTTTAACACTGGAAGCTAAGTGGCTTTCTATAGGAAACTCACAACAGTGCTAATGTGTATTTTAATACTGAATTAAAAAGAAACCTGGTCCATAGTGCTCTTGGTGATTCTATTCTTAATTATTCATGCCTCAATTCAGCAAAGCACTTGGGTAATTCTGTTCCTTCTTCAGTAAGATCCCCCTGTATTTCAAGGTCCAGTTGGGAGCCTCTGCTGAGAACTTCAGTGAAACGTGCTTTTTATAAAAGAGAAGTTTTTGCTGCACCAGGAGTTTAGCCAGATGCCTTAACAAACTGAAGCCTTTAAAACTAGATCTTAGGTCCCACTTGGAAAGTGGGTTTATTTCTGCCTCAGCCCGAAGATGCACGTTCTTGCTCCCCATTTGTAAAAGTGCAAGGAAGGTAACTCAGAACAGAGTAACAGAAGAATAGCAGGCCAAGAATATTTTAAAATTCAATAAAACAAGTATGTGTCGCAGGCATTTCAAAGGAAAAAAAAAAATCCCTTTCAGTAATATGCACTTTTACAGCACCTTTTAGAAGACCTCAAAAGCACTTACTGCGAAGCCTCAGAACCCCGCTCTAAGATACATGAAACCAACTTCAACTTCCCTGATTCCGAACAGCACGAGAAGTAGGGCAGTTTACGCAGCTTATTTTGTCCTGAAAATTAAACTGCACCCTTCATTATCAGAATTAAAGTCTTGCTACTGAACAGTCATCGGTGACAAATCAAACACGTTAAGGCAGAATGCAGATGAAGAAACTTCAAGCCTCCCTTCTGGGTTAGCACTCTGTCCTAAAAAGGGCAAAACTTTTTACCAGCAAAGAGTGAGAACTATACCTTAAAGTGCTGATTTACAGTATTCAGAATCTGGTACAGCTTAGTAACACTGTGGCCGTGAGATCGGCTATACCCAAGTAAAGTCTGCTTAAATGTATTTAACAGATGCAAATTAAGTAATTTCCCTAACTACTATATTTCCCCTCTTGCCAGAATTTCAGATACTATTATGAAGAAGAATCCAAAGTATTTCAAGAAACATGCCTATGTTCTGATGCACTGTAAACACCAGGGGGTTGATCGTTATTTTTCAAGCAACTAAAAACTACCTACGGAGGATTAATAAGTTTATTCAGTACTTAACCATCTACTCATTAATGTAAAGAAGGCTACCTTAAAGCTTAGAGGCCATTTCTTTCTCTAAAGCAATGACTTCACACAAACAATACAGTCTACTTCTGATGGTAACATAGTGTAGGGCAGCTTTGGAGATACTCTTTCCATTAGAAGTTGTGCACCAAATGAGCAGTTTCCCCTGCAAGAACTGCTTGTACGTGCAGAGTCTAATTCTTAGTGTAAGTAATGCTGATACGTGCATTTCCCAAACCCTTAGATTATTACCCTGAAAACATAACACAGAGAAATTAATTCAGCAACTTAGAGGCTAGGTTTTTAAGCTAGTGTTGAACAAGCCTGGTTTTGTATGTCCGCTCAGACCATACACACACAGAGAGATTATTTCAGAAATCAAGTTTTAGCTGCCAGTGTATTATACCACCTGCCCAAGTACTATAAGTGAGCATGCGAGAGGATACCTATTTCCAATCCGTGGGAAGAGTCCCTGACCATACCAGACCTGTGCCTCTTGGCAATCAGTAAGTTAATACGCTTTTCAAGCTTTGTGAACGGAATTTTAGGATTACCTACAGCTTATCTGGAAATCCAGAATTTCATTCTGGACTGGTGAGGTAGTTGATGTAACCATCCTCATGCAGATGTCACACTTCTCCGAAGCTGGTGTGTCCAGTCTCCTTGGCGTGTTCTCTGGCTTCCACTTGTCCAGTCAGTCCCTTCTGGCACACCATGCACCTCAGCATAAAGCGATTCACGTCGGTGAACTGCCTCTTCCGTCTGGCTTCATCTGCCAACTCCAACGCTTGTGCAAGCACAATATCATCAGTCGTGGAGAAAATGGTCTGGGGAGGAATGTCCGAGTCGGGGATTTTACGCTCAAGTGGATCGTAATGAATCCCATCATAAATTAAAAGGACCCGCTTAGTGTAACCGGCGTCTTCCCCAAAACGGTCGATTCTGACTGTCTGTGTGTCCACCACACAGATTTCGCACTGGTAAAATTTGGATAAAATGGACACTTCGATGGCTCCTCCCCAGGTCTCTTCTCTTCTGATCCAGTCACAATACTCCCTGTTAGTTTTCCCTAGAACTGCCTCACAGTACGATTCAGGATCACTTGCTACTATCTGGGCTATAAGGCTGCGCATCTCTGGCGCGCAACCTGGGTTGTAAACACCTCCCTCCACCACGTAGTACACGCTGGTGAAGAGACAGGAGTTATCTGCTGGAACCACCCTCCTCGCCAGCACAGGCACGGCTTCCCTAAACGCGTTAGACATCGTTCTTTTTGCGACTACAGGCGAGTCAGTCTTGGGTTTGGATGTATCCTCTTCAACTATCAGCGTGTCACCTGTCAAACACAGAAGGAGGAAGAATTGAGAGAAGTACGCAGAGGGGATTTAAAGATGCTGCTGCTCCTGAAACAGAACAACACGGCTGCGTTGTGGTTGTTGTTAAGGATCGCACTCGTTTTCCCCAGCCGCTCGGTATCCTGATGGAAAACAGCCTCAGCCCAAACAGCCCGTGGGCTCCGGCGGACTCACCTGGCGCGTCCCGCGTCCCCCGCCAGCCCCGCGCTTCTGCCTCCGGACCCCCGGGACGCGGCCAAAACCCCCACCGGCGCTACGGGCGAGCAGGACTCGCTCCCGAGCCGGGCGTTGACAGCTACCCCCGGGGAGGAGGAACCGGCCCGACAGCCGCCTGGGGAGGGGCGTGCAGGGCCGCAGCCTCTTTTAATTAAGGTAATTGCAGCCGGTGGGGCAGCAGAGGTCATAAAGCGCCGGCGCCGGTACCCGCCCCCCCCGCGCGCAGGCCCAGGCCGCCCGCCCGGCCCTCACCTGAGTGGATGCCGAGCTCGCCGAGCCGCCGCTCGCCGTCGCTGAGGTCCAGGCTCCGCGGCGGGAAGCCAAGGAGGAGGCGCTGGGCCGTGGCGGGGACGCCGGTGAGCGCGGCCAGGGCGTCCTGCATGTCGCGGAGGCGGGAGTGGGCCGTGAGGCCGGGCAGCGGGTGGGAGCCGCTCCGGGCCTTGCAGCGCAGCCGCAGCATCCTCGGCGGGGCCGCCCCGCGCCGCCGCCCCGCCGGCCGCCGCTTCCGCCTCCGCTCCGCCGCTCTCGCGAGACCTTCCGCCGCGCCCCGCCATTGGCCGGGCTGCAGCCAATCAGAGCGCGGCGGTGGGGACGCGACGGGAGCGCGCCGCGGCGGGCGCCGAGCTCATTTGCATAGAGCAGTGTGACGTCGCGCCGTTCGCCGGCGTGCGATTTGCATACGATTTGCATGCGGCGCGGCGGCGAGGGGTCATGTCGGCGGCGCCCCGGCACGGCGGCCCCCCGCGGGGCAGGGCCGGGGCCATGCGCGGCGGCGAGAAGAATTGCTGTGAGTAACCGGGGCACGGGGGCGGGAGAAAACACGGGGTTAATACATTTAATAGCAAAAAAAAAAATAATTATCTATAATAAGGGGGATAACGGTGCTCGTGCCGCCTAGAAAAGCGCGCGTCTTTCTTAAAACGCGGTTCCATCTCCGTGCCGGTCCTGCAGCCGCGGTGCCCTGCGGTCCCCTTCCGCGGGTGTCCGGCGCTGCTCCCCGCAGCCGCTCGTTGTTCTGACTCCTGGGTGCTGTAATCATCCTCCGCACCCTGCCTCGTCCCCCCCCGCACCCTGCCTCTGCCTCGTCCCCCCCCGCACCCTGCCTCTGCCTCGTCCCCCCCCGCACCCTGCCTCTGCCTCGTCCCCCCCCCGCACCCTGCCTCTGCCTCGTCCCCCCCCGCACCCTGCCTCTGCCTCGTCCCCCCCGCACCCTGCCTCTCCTCTCCCCCAGACCCGCACCTCCCCGGGCGTTTTCTTCACCTGCCTCGCCTGTTCTCTGAGCGAACGTGACCGTTTTGTTGAAAACACCTTTCATGTGCCCTTGACAGCTCCTGCCCAATGGGTGAATATTTTTAGCGCTAAAAGGTGTGTGTAGTCCCGTTAGGCACTCAGCTGCACCGTTGCTAATCTGCCTCATTAGCTGACACCCGGGAGACCGCAGAGTGGTCCAGTGGTTAATTAGGCGCAAGGATGTGATAGCGAGCCCGTTACGAGCCGCACGGCAGCGGTGTGTCCGTGGGGGAGATGGGGCAGCTCTGCACGGGGGTGGCTGCGGGTTGGGGCTCGCTCTTCGCTCCCAGCCGCTCTGCGATGCTGCTGATGCACCTGGGTGGGTTTTATTTTTGCAGCATGGGCTTCCTACATGACCAACTCCCCGACACTGATCGTGATGATCGGCCTGCCCGCGCGTGGCAAGACCTACATGTCCAAGAAGCTCACCCGCTACCTCAACTGGATCGGGGTGCCCACCAAAGGTGCGTGCGGGGGCCGCCGGCTCGCCCCGGCACGGGGACGGCTCTGCCCTTTGCCCAAAGCGCTGTGAGATCTGTCTGCGAAACGCCGTCAGTCTCACGCGCTCGTCTTTTCTGTGTGAAGTGTTTAATTTAGGAGTGTACCGCCGGGAAGCCGTGAAGTCTTACAAGTCCTATGACTTCTTCAGGCACGATAACAAAGAAGCCATGGAAATCCGCAAGTAAGTCGGCGTCAGGGGGGCCGAGCTGATCCGCAGTGGTCTGGTTAGTCTCAGCTCTTGGCAGGCTCTGTGTTTGAGGAGCACAAAATAACCCTTAATGCCCGTGAAACCAGGGGGGGAGGTAGCGCAGCCCCTGCAGGGATCCTGCCAGAGGAGTTGTGCGTGGGAGTTTTGTCGTTGGCTTCAGGCTGGCACAAAGAGCAGGGGCTGCGAACGCCCGGCGCTGAAGTAGGTTATGGGTACAGATGCCTTGTGATCTCTGCAGAGGCTCCGAGGCTCTTGGAAGGGTGCAGGGTGGGTTCATCATGGGCAGAGAGAAAAGGTATTTAAATCTCTCAGAAGCCTTGCAGTCTGAACGCTTTACGTCTGCTCTGACAATACCCATTTCTCTCCTGCAGACAATGTGCCTTAGTGGCTCTAGAAGATGTGAAGGCTTATCTCCTGGAGGAGTGCGGGCAAATAGCTGTAAGGTTTTTCTGGACTAACAGTGGGTTTACATCTGGGTAGTTCAAAGCTGCCCAGGATTTTTGGGGGCCTGACTGTAATCCCAAATGATTTGGGGCTGGTTTAAAAGCTTTAGATAAACTTGCTCATTGCTACTTCTTAATTTTCTGGTAGGTGTTTGATGCGACCAACACAACTCGAGAAAGACGGGACCTGATCTTAAATTTTGCTGAAGAAAATGCTTTCAAGGTAGTGCTTCTGTGTTTATTGTGTGCTAGGGACTGCTGCACCGAGGGCATTGCTGCTTCCTGGGGCAGGAACTCTCGACTTTTGATTCAGGGCAGACCTCTCGACTCTCTAAAACATGCTGCCTTGCCTTCTTTGTAGGTGTTTTTTGTGGAGTCTGTCTGTGACGATCCAGAAGTCATTGCTGCCAACATCCTGGTGCGTGCTGCATTTTCCAGGCTCAGCTGCCGGTGCTTGCCGTGGGAGCTCGGGTGCTCGGTGCAAGGTCACCAGCGGCGGTAGCTTACGGCAACGTCTGCAAATGCTTTTGCTTTTATGTTTCACCTTGGTAACAGGCAGCTAAGTCTGCAGGTTTAGAAAAGCTAGAGATGCAGTTAGTTATGTGAGAATGTGGAAATCAAATGAAGCTGAGAAACGTTTGACCTTGAAGCGTGTTTTCTTGCCGAGGGAAGGCAGGCGGCGAGTGGCTTGTGGGGACAGCTAACAGCGAGCCAGCTGTGGCTGTCGCGGGGCCAAGCACTACAGCGCCTTCAGAGTCGCCCTTTGTTTCCTCTCCAGGAGCAGGTTTTTCCACAGGGCAGCATTAAACAATGCTCATTTGTTTCAAAAGGGCAGAATAATGTTATTCAGTGTTGCTTTTGCTCCACACCGAGTTTGCTTAACTCTCACAAAGCGTCACTGTCTGTTGATCAGGAGGTGAAAGTTTCCAGCCCCGACTACCCGGAGAGAAACAGGGAGAACGTGATGGATGATTTCCTGAAGAGGATTGAGTGCTACAAGGTCACTTACCAGCCTCTTGATCCCGACGCGAATGACACGTAAGCAAAGCCCCGGGGGTGCATTTTGTCCTCGCACACATGAGCTGCGTTGCTTTGTCGCTGTTGTTCTCGGGCTCAGGATGCTGCAACGCATCTGCTGCAGCCTCTGCTCCCCCAAAGCACAATTGCTCGTGTGAAGGTGGTATCCTCGGGTCCCGAGTGATTTAAAAGGATTTTTCTCTAGTGTAATGCAGCTCCTTGTTTAAGCGTGGCAGTTCAGGGTCTCTTCTGTCTGCTGGAGCGACCCAGTGGTAGTGCTGATGCCTTTACTAGAGGATAAATAGCTAGATTACACCCGCAGATGCACGTGCTTCATTTTTAAAACGAGTCGTGTGGGTGTTCTTATTTTATGTTGACTCCAGAGATCTTTCCTTCATTAAAGTGATCAATGTGGGACAGCGGTTCCTAGTAAACAGAGTCCAAGATTACATCCAGAGTAAAATCGTCTATTACCTAATGAACATTCATGTCCAGCCGCGTACCATCTACCTTTGCCGACACGGTGAGAGTGAATATAATCTTGTTGGCAAGATTGGTGGGGATTCTGGTCTGTCACCTCGCGGGAAGCAGGTACGTGTTCGGCAGCACCCGGGCTGCTGTATTTGTAGAGTGTTGGGTGACCAGGGTCAGAGCCGGGCTCTGCGTCCGACTCCTGCGAGGGGCAGCCCCGCAGCTGGATCTTGCCACGACAGCCACAGCCCTTGAAATGATGCTTTTAGCGGTGGCAGCAGCTCCTGCTCCCTCCTAACCTCCCCTGACTTTTTTCCCAGTTTGCTCAGGAGCTGAAGAAGTTCATCGAAGAGCAGGAAATTGTTGACCTGAAGGTGTGGACGAGCCAGCTGAAAAGGACGATCCAGACGGCTGAGTCCCTCGGGGTCACGTACGAGCAGTGGAAGATTCTCAACGAGATCGATGCTGTGAGTGAGATGCTGATTGAAGCCTTTGGCTTTTCTAGATGGAAAATAATGTTTGAAAACAAATTCATCATGATAAACGTGACTATTTCCTGTTTGTTTATAACCATGTCCATGTATAATGTCCTCCAGCCATCACCAGGAGGTTTAGGATGGTTGGGTGCAGGGCTGACAATGCCTGGAGCTCCTAGACCTTGCTGTGAACGTATCCAGCTGGTGTGGAGAAAGAAAATATCATTGAACATCCCATGCGTGTGTCACACCGTCCTGGGTGGGCAAAGGTTGCTGCTCCCGCTCTGATTCTTTCAGAAAAGAAATGGCAGGGTTGTTGTGGAAATGAAAACGCTCCTTTTCATCCCTGGCAAACAAGGGTTTTGAGATACAACCAAAAACCCATCCTTCTCAAACCACCCTGGGCGTGTGGTGCGCAAATGCTGAGCGTGTGGCTGTGTCAGTTATGGTCCCTAAAATTTTTGTCACAGAAAGGGATTACTGATCTCAGCCACTTGCTTTGTTTGCATTGTTGTACCTGTGTTGGAACGAAGTGTGGGGTAACAAGTTGTTCTTCCCTCAGGGGGTGTGTGAAGAAATGACCTATGCAGAGATTGAAGCCAAGTATCCAGAGGAGTTTGCCTTGAGAGATCAAGAGAAATATCTTTATCGCTATCCTGGAGGAGAGGTGAAGACCCTTAGGAAATAACGATAAGAGTATAAGTGTACAGTATAAGTATAAGCAAAACAAATGGGTATGTGTGGAGTTGAAGGACTTGACTTTAACTTTTTCTTCCAATATGTGTATGAGAAACTGGAAACATGAGGATCCCCAGCTCTCTCTTAGAGAGGTTTATTGATTTCCTTTATTGTGGTGTGCAAATGATGCCTTTCAATCATATTAATCAGGCCACGTGCCGAGTCCCTTGATGCTCCCCTCTGATCCGGGGGGGTTTCTGCATTGGGCTCGTTTGGCCGGGGCCCAAATTGTCACTATGAGAAAACATCTTGGGAAGAAAACGCTTGTGGGTGTGGTATGAAGTCATTGCTGGTTTTACTTCAAACCTTGTTGAAATGTATAATTTTACTATTTTATTTGTTTTTCTTACTGCGCTCGTTAAGAGTTACCAGTAATCTGAATCCTCCTGTAATCTGGGGGCTGCTGACATTAAATTTCACCTTCTCTCGTTTGCTTTTTTCTGCGTTTACCGGATCATCCGTAACTTCTGCATTTTGATATTTTAACGGCTGTTTTCCTGAACGTGAAGCTGTGCTAATTGCTACTTCTGCTTTAAGCCTCTGTTTACAAAACCCCTTGAAAAATTCCTGTTTTGTTTTTCAGTCCTACCAGGACTTGGTCCAGCGCCTGGAACCAGTAATTATGGAGCTAGAACGGCAAGGCAACGTCCTCGTTATCTCCCACCAGGCGGTTATGAGGTGCCTGTTGGCTTATTTTCTTGACAAGAGCGCAGGTACAAAAATAGATGTGTGATGTTACGGGCTGGCTTCGCTCGCTGCTTCCTTCACAGAGCTTTTGGGAGGGTGGCTTGTAATTACTGTTTTGATTTTTCACAACGGAAGAGCTGCTTAAAAAAGAAAAAATAGGAAACATTTCTGGAACCCTTTAACCATTGCATTTCAGCAGCGCACGGAGCTTGGCCAGAAGCTCTCTTTGAGAGATTGTGGGTGCGGGCGCTGCTGGTTTTCTGCTCAGCCGTTGTTTCTGGAGCTGTTGCCACCAGTAGCATTTACAGGATCTCTAGGGGATTATTTTTTAATGTCAAGAGAAAGTTTTCTGGTGCATCAGTAGCCTGTGAAGGATTGGCAATAGCGCTATGTGGCAATGCTGACGCCTTGCATGGCGTGCTGGGCTGGAACCCACTTCCAGTCTGCTGCAAGCTACTTCGTTAAGCTCCAGTGAGTGGTACTGGAGTTTAATAAAACTTTTAATAAAGTTAATAAACTTTAAAGTTTGAAATAAAACTCCCATGGGTCTGTGGCAGCTGTTGCTGCGGTGCTTTCCCACCCGGGTGCTGCTGGAGGGCTTTCCTCTGGCTGGCCCCGTGCGTTGGAAATGGTGGGGACGGTCCCTTCCCGCTGCTGTGGGGCTGGGGAGGACGGCCGAGGGGTCTGGGGGGCTGTGGCAGCGCGGGCACGAGGTGCTGGGCGTCCTGTATTTGTGATGTGAAGGGGAGAGGGGGGGTGGCTGGCGCAGGCAGCCCCAGGATGCCTCCGTAACGCCCCTGCCTCCCTCCTAGACGAGCTGCCCTACCTGCGCTGCCCCCTCCACATCATCTTCAAGCTCACGCCCGTCGCCTACGGTAAATATTGTCTTTTTTTCTTTTTTTTCCCCCCTGGTTTGTGTGAGTGTGTGTGAATCTGCTGCAAGTTTGTGTCCATGTGCGGCAGCAACCGGACTCGCTGTGAATCTTTTTGCTGTATATTAAAATACAGCACTGGAGAGTGGGGAGGTTTTGGGGGGACAGTGGGAGAGGAGATGTGGGGGTGCAGGCGTGTTCTCCTGTGGCCTCTCTTAAACGAGTGACCACTGTGGATTTCACCTGATGATGACAAAGCCCATTTGTGCCTCCAAACTTGGATTTGGCTCTGGGGTGCTTTTCTGTACAGACTGTAGTCCGCTAACACTGCACTTCTGCAGTGAAGGTCAAAGCCAGAAAGTATTTAAAGTGTAAAATTCTGTTAATAGGGTGAACTGTTTATTTATGAGCTGTTTTTTTTTAAAAAAAAATTAAAAAATAACAAATTTATTCCTGCTCACTTTCCGTGTTGTTTTCAATAGTTTTTTAAAAAATTGGTCATTTAATAAATTTCTCTTCCTCATATAAACTTCTCTTTCTCTTTGTCGAAGGCTGTAAAGTGGAGACGCTCACCCTGAACGTGGAAGCAGTGAACACCCACCGTGACAAGCCCTCTCTGAACGCAGTAAGTCTCGCTGCACAGCTCTGCCTGCGTGCCTTGTCCTAAAGAAGTTCCTAAACTGAAACACTCTTAAATACCTGCTGGAAGTGGCCGTTTGCTTTCAGTGACCACACAGAAGTAGTCCCCAAAAGCAGGATTCATTGTAGGCTGAGTTAATGTATGTGCCAGGTCAGGGGGAGATATTTTTCAGAGCTGTTCTAGGAGGCGGAATGGGCAAATTTAGGATGTACATTGTAAATTCCAGGTCTCATTCTTGGTTTTCAGTGAAGTATTTGTTGATGCTTCTTTGCATTAATTGTGATAATTTCAAAAAGACTTGCCCAAACGTTTAAAGTGACTTTTCCTCATTGTCCTAATGAGCTTTCTCTAAAGCTGCAGCTGGGGTGAGGCTGGGCTCTGGGGCGGGTGGCTCCTGGCAGCGTTTGCAGCCCTCGGGGTCCGGGCTGGGAGCAGTGGAGGGTTTGCCCTTGTCTCTGCAGATTTCACGTGCCTTTTCAAGTGTTTGGCGCAGGGCAGGGCCGTGGTGTTCCTAAACTTTTGTACATATCAGAGCGGAAGGAGATGGGCCCGACTGACCTCCCTTGCTCTGGGCATCCTCTTGCCGCAGCAGTGGGGACGCCTCAGACTTTGGCTTTATTTGTTAAATCCTGTCTCTCCCGTGACTTAGTGCCACGTTCCTCGCTCAGCAAAGTGCGTCACCACGTGCTGAATCTGTGGAAGTTGCTGCTATTTCAGGTGCTGCCTCTTGCAAATGCCGTTTTGCAGAGGGACGGGAGATGCTGCGTAGTGATTGTCTGCAATTAACTCCCCCAATTAAAGAGCACAAGCCAGCTCTCCACTTTCCTAGCTCATGGCAAACCTAAGTGCATCGCATTTTAAGTTCTTTTCGTACATTTAAGCTTTTAGCTGCCTCTCGTGGTTATATTTTATAAAGAGCTATTGGCAGATTGCCTGGGATATGGTTATTTTCGTGTCCCAGCATCAAGGAGTCACTTTGCTGAGGAACCATAAACAAGGGGTGGAGAAACCAGGAGCCTGCGTCTGTGGCTGGAGGGTTTGCGGAGCTAAATCCCGCTGACTGCAAAGTGCTGAACTGAGGCTATTGGGCAAGAGTTTTGTGGCTGGTCCCGTTCGGGTGGTTCCAGTCGGGCATTTATCGCTTTGTGACTTCTGTGCGATGCCGGTGTTGAAATTGTTGCTGCCACTCAGAGGAGCTGGAGGCTGTTTCTGCTGTTCTTTGCTTTATGTGGGCAACACGGCTGCTTTGGGGGAGGAGAAACACAAAGAAGGGCAAGTTTTCTATTTGATTATTTTTTTTTTTACTCCCTAAATTGATTGTGGGGAGAAAAAAAAAATTTAAAAAAAAAAAGACAACACAAACAAAGCAAAAAAAATCCCAAAGGGAAGTAAAACTGCTAAAAAAGCAGACTTTTCAGTGGACTCTGAGCCAGATTAACCGACAGAGCGGGTCCTTTCCCAGCACCGGGGAAGGCACAGGGCGGTTGTGCCGGCGCAGAGCGATGCGGGGGTCACCGAGCCGCGGCCCCGGCTGCCGGGAGCCTGGGGATGCCTGCGGTGGGGGGGGTGCCGGAGGTGTGTGCTGGTGTGTGGTGGGGTTTTAAACTCTGGTTCCCCTTCTCGTTCCCTGCGATACCCTCCGGGATCAGAACCACCTTCCCGCCAGCCAGACCCCAGTAAGGATGAGAAGAAACAGCTTTACGCCGCGGGCCAGCGCGGACACGGTAAAGCGCCCGCGACAGCACAGCGTTGGGAGCAAACCTCTCGACCTGCTGGGGCCTCTCCCGTCCCTGGAAGCTCGAGGTGGGGCCGACCGGCCGCAGCTGCAAGCCGGCGTGCAGGTGGTACCTTCCCTGTGCTCCCCCTCCCCACCATCACCCGCGGTTGACCGTTGTCCTGTCTGAAATACAGACCCTTCCAAGGGTCTTAATCACCGTCTCTGTTCCTGCATGAAAATCATTGTGGATTAGACTCCCTTGGAAAAAAAATAAACCTCCCCAAAACCCCAGATTTGCCCCATTAATAGAACTGTGGTGCCAGAGGCTTTCAAAAATCAGGCTCCATGCAGGTGAGTTTCCGTCAGCGCAATAGGGTTTTGGTAGGGTGGTTAATTCTGGGTGATACCTTGCTTTCCAGCAAAAACCTGATTGGAAAGAGTTACAGATACCCTCTTTGTCCTAATTTGATACTGCAGCCACGTGTTGCTCTGCCCAAGAGCGACTGGGTGGAAAATCTTTGCGTCCGTGATTCTGTCGGTGCCCGTTTCCCTGCAGATCCTGACGCCAGCAGCTTGGGCAACAAAGTTTGGGCTCTTTGGGTGCCCACATTAAAGCTCCTTGGGTTTTGGTGCTTGGTGTTTCTTTTAGCTTAGAAGCACGTAGGTCCTCATCAGTGCTGGATGCAAAGCCCCATTTGTTTCTTTGCTCATTTAAAATTGTTTCTCTGCTAAATGAGGAGTATTTCTGTGCCTGGGAGAGTGCAGACAAGGCGGAGAGGAGGTTTGGGGAGGGCTTCGAGGAGGTCTTGGCTGGGCTCCTCGTGCAGAGAGAGCCGTTGTTACCAAAGCTGTTTAAAAATAAAATAATCTTGGATACTTTAGAGGTTAATGTTTTCCAAGCTCTTCAGTGAGCGCAGCTGCTGCTTCTCCTCCCCGTAAGTGGCCAGAGAGTAAAAGAAGGGGCGACGCAGCCCAGGTGAATGCTGCTGGTGGTTTCATACTTGGTGAAGAGCGTGAGGCTTAGGCATCCCCAAAACCCCGGGGCTCCGGTGGGAACTGAACCAGGCAGAGCTTTGCACTGGGGGGGTTTGACCCAGAGCTGGAGGGGACCCTGACTGCCTGAGGCCATCGTTTGTGGGTGCCTGCAGCCAGGCAGCCCCAGGACGGGGATCCCCCCTGACCACAGCACGTGGTGTCCATGCCTTGTATCGGCTCCTGCTGCGATACCAGCCTGCCCTGAGCTCCCGAACGTGAAATCTTTGGGGTTGCTTCACTTCTTTCCTCATTTACTTTGCTGCTTTCACTATCGTCTTTAAATCTCCTTTAAAATGCACTATGAGCTCCTCTGTGCTGTTTCTTTTTCCTTTGCAGCCTCAAGGGGGAAACACTTGCCTGTGAGTACCGCTGCCAGCAGCTTGTGTGTGCTCTCTTTTGGGTTAGTAAGTAGGACCTCTCTTGATTGATGTTGCATGGAAACTGCTTTGGGGAAAGACAAACGCATGGAGCAGAAGGAAGACTTGTGCTGTTAATAACCTGTCATTACGGGGGACCTCAGTGGGGGAGGAATGTGTTCCCAGGCTGAGTCCACTGATCCAGGGGCTCCTGCTGGGCTTACTGGTGCATCGTGCTTGTGCTGGCTGCCCACAGAAGTGCGTTTCACCCTGAGCTTGCTCCATCCCTGGTCCAGGACATGGGAGTGCTGCGTGCTGGCACTGCTGGGCTGAGCCACGTAGCTGAGCCAGTCCCATGTGTCTCCTCTCCACCTGGGACGGGGTGCGGTGATGATACCTGTCACAGGGATTTTGCAGGAGTTATTGGATCGCAGCCTGGGTGGGAGTGGAGCTGCTCAGCCCCAGCTCCCCGTGACTCGAGGGAGTTGGGTGGGTTTAGTGTGTGCTTGGAAAGCAGCTGGGCAGATAAACCTTTCCGTGTTGGTGGCACTTGTCACCGAGTCCTCACTGTCACATCCCCTTGGAGGCATCTTTGAATGAGGGCAAAGAGAGCAGGACTGTCTTTCTCTCACCCTAAGGGGAGAACTTGTCCTTGTCTGTCCCCCCTCTCCAGGGAGCCAGCAGCCAGCGTCACCCGCAAGACCTTGGCTTCCCTCTCGGCCTCTGAGTAAGGGGCTCGGATGAGACCTGGGCTGCTGCCCCGCGCAGACAGGACAGAGATGCCCTCGCTTCGCCCTGCTCCCACCAGCCCCGGGCCTGTCCCCGCGGCCCTGCTCTGCCAGCGGCTGTGGCAGACCCCGCTGCAACCCCCCGCTTGGCTTATCGGGGGCTTCGCCTCCTGCAGTACATACAATGCTGATGTTATTTTTGTCTTGTAACAGTTTTGTGCAATTTAGGTGCTCTGTCTGGGGACTCAGCTGTATGGCACAGCGGGTCCCTGCAGGGGGCTGTGGGATGGCTCCTGCAGTGCCCGTGCCCATCCCCATGTGCCGGGGTGACCCCAGCACCCGGCTGCTCCCACCCCCCTGGGTCTTCCCCTGTGGGAGCAGCAAGCTGTGCTGGGGAGCACCCAAGGGTGGTGGTGCCTGAGGGTGGGCTCAGAGGTGGCACGAGCTGTGTCCTGGGAGGCTGACCCAGCAAAGCTCTGCTCCCTCCTTGCCTCGCCCTGGGGCTCTGGGCAAATCTCACCCCTGGTGCTGTGGCATCAAAGGGAGAGCTGGGTTTAGCGCAGAGGAAGCCAGGCGGTCGCTGGTTCAGGTTCCAGATGTCGGGTGTGAAGGGAGGGTTGAGGAGTGGGGGGGAGCTCGCTGCTGCGGCAGGGTGGTCCCCGCGGGGATGGGGCGCAGGTCTCGCTGCCGTACGCTGCGGCTCATCTCTTCCAGGCGAGGAGGGCGCAGCTCCTGCCTCTGCCCCGGCTCTCCAGCCCTGGGAAACTCCTGCACGAATGTATTTGGCCATTTGGATGTGCAGTTTTTTACTTCAATTGCACTTTATCCCTGAAGTGAAGCTTTTCCAACAATTTTCTCAATGCGACTGCTCTTTCTCCGTCCAGGGTGCTTACACCCATGTCACAGGACACACAGGTATGGGACTGATCCTGAAGTTACACGCCTCCGTCTCCTATTCTCTAGTTTGTGGTAGCATTTTTAATAATGCTGCAGTTTTCTTACCGACAAAGCTGCGTGACTGTCCTGCCCAAGCCGCGGAAGCGCACAAAGCCTCGAGCCGGGGTGTTGCTGTAGTGCCTCTCCCGAGCTGGCCACGGTCCAGCTGGTACCAGTGCAGAAGGGGCACGTTTCTCCTCGAGCTCTCCGTCTCCCTGGCTTTCAGAGGCCTTAATGTTGAACATGAGGGGAAAAGGAGAACGAACCCGAGCTGGGGGAGCTTGTGATAAATCTGATAAATCGTTGTTCCTATACTGAGTAATATTAACTTAAATCAGAGGAAAATTATCCATAGGGTAAAAATCAGAGCCTTGCCCCTTTGGATTTGCCTTTGCTATGAGCAGGAAGGAGCTGTGTGTTTAGAAAATGAATGTATGTGCCAGCTTTGCAAAATTGCTTTTCTAATGCTGCGCTTCAAGTGTTTTCCCCCTGTTGTAACAAATAGCACAGACTTTCTGGGAGGGTTTGCAGATAAATGAAGGTAACTTGGTCCAACTTCCTTGATTCCAGTACAAACCTTCCTCCTTCTTAGTGCTGGTGTTTTCCTTGAGAAGGTGGCATGTGAGCAGCTATTACGCTTTACCTCTGGCTGATGATGGTTACTTTTTAAGCGTCACTGTCGGGAAAGCTGTTTAGATAATTATTATTATAGAAAATATGTAGGGTCTAGATTTCCCGACTGTTGGTTTTAAGTGTTGATGCCTACTGTTAATTGTCAGCAAACTGGCTCCATAGCTGTGCTGGTTTTCTATTGCAAAACAGTGCTGGTTGGGTAACGACAAATTGCACGTATTGATTTACACATGGGTTTGCAGTGTCAAAGTGCCGCAGCCGAGCAGAGCACTGAACGCTGCGTGACCCGGAGCCCTTCTGAGCATTTTCTGTGCTCTGAGACACAGCAGCTGGAGGAAACCTTGGCTGTCAGATTTTTAACTCGTGTGATTGTGCGTTTGTAAACATATAATTCACTTGTACTGACCTGAGCGTGTTCCTGTTGTCTGTCGGACCCTCGGTGAGGCAATAAGCTTATCAAAGCTATAAGTATTTATTGTGGCTAATATGCAAAATGACTGCTGTAATGTTTTTTTATGTTTGTCCTGGAAATGTACTTTCCTATGGAGAAGATAAATAAAAGCGAGTAACCCTGAGTAACCAGCCTGCTTTGTTATTGCCTGCCTTCCCGCGGGATGCTCCCGTAAAGCTGAGCCTGCCTGGTCTCAGGCTGAGACTGGGAACCCCTTTGTGTGGAGCTCTGCAAGGGGTTAAAGGGTGATGGGAAGTGTGAAGCAGCTCGTTGTTTGCTGGGTTAGAAGTCGATAAGTGAATCCTCAGATGGTTACTGTCACACAGGACGATTATGTGGAGCCGGTCGCATCCTTCTGCCCCTGGCTCCTGCAAAGCGTCTGTCCGTCCGTCCCCAGCCCTGAGCTGAGCCCTGCTGCCCCTGCTGACCCCCTCCCGACGTACCCTCGGTGTAACCTGTACCATTTCTCTCTCGTTGGCAGAGGATGGCCGGTCTGACAGTGTAGAGCTTTGCACTCCCACCTCGGATTCAGCTGGGATCGCCGTGGCTGGGACGAGCCCTGCGGACGGGAGCGGAGCATCCTGAGCACAGTGAGCCAGTGCTGCCCTCTGAAGTGTGTTCCTAGAGGCTGTCTGTGTCTTTTCTTTCTGAATGCTGAAATCTCTGTCAATGCATTTGGAGAAAATTTATTGCGGAGACTTTTCAAACTGCTTTTAATACGTGTGAGCTCACGTATCCCTGGGCTTTCTGAGGCGTTGAAGTAGTGTCCTGCATCTTTCCTCCTGGTGAGATGGCAAAATGAATGGCAGTGTATGTTTGCTGAAGCAGCTTTTCTTTGGAAGACGTTGTCAGACCAAATCCCCAAGATTTTATTTAACTTTCCAAGTTCAAACGCAGTTATTGTGTTTAACCAGCGAAAGAGCTGCAGGTATCATTTGGCTTCGCTTTCGTGGCTGTTGGTTTGAATCCCCCGATCTGAGCCTGTTCCTTTGCTCTGGGAAGGCTCTTTGCACGTGGCAGAAGGGAATAAAAGCCCCTGTGCTGGGAACAGCGTAGCTACCAGCGCATAGAATCTGAAGTCAAGTCCTGCTTTAGCTTTGCACCCTGACCTAAGCCTCCACCTCACTCGTTTTTCCTGGGTTTTGTGGACGCTTTTATCTATTACAACAGAAAATCAGCGCATCGCTTTGCTCGGTGTCGGGGAACAGCGCGTGTGCAGGGCTTGCAAGAAGCATGTGGCTTTTACCAGTTGTCTTTTTTAATGTACCAAATTTTAGGCCCACAACAGGTTTTTAAACTTGCCTGTGAATAAGCTGTGAACGTTACCAGTGTATAATGCTGCCTTTCACAGAGTTTAAGCTGCATCAGTATTTAGTGCCCAGACGGTGACACTCCCGTGCGATGGCTGCGCACCCAATTTACCCAAATCCCCCCAAATTTACTGTTTTCTGCCCTGAGTCTTGACTTGTGTTTTGCCAAACTCCATTTTTCCGCACTCCTGTTTTTGCGCTAAGGGCAAAATCCTCAGGCTGGGTGAAGGAAGGAGCATTTAGGTATGAAGCAGGAGGCTGGTCTGGACCTGCTGTTTGCAGTGACTGCAGGATTTATACGAGCAGCTTCTGGGACCCAGGCTGCTTATTTTAAATGTGTAAATAAATGTTGGCCGTACCCACAGGAGGGATCTGGGCTGGAGAAACATCATCGCCCTGGCCCTGGCTGCGGAGGAGCTCAGCAGCCCCAAAGCCTGAGGTTTTCCTGGGGATTTTAGGCTCAAACCCAGTTGTCTGAAACACTCCCAGAGCTTTAATTTGATAAAGCTGAGATGGGGAAGGTCCACGGCAAAGGCTCGGGTTCTAATCCTAAACCTTTGGGGTTTATGCAGAGCAGAAATGTGTGTTGGGCTAAAGCAATTGCGCCACAGAGGGAGGAAATTCAGTGGGTGAGAAGCTGAGTTTTATTAGTTTTGTTCTTTAGGCTGTTCCCACCGGGGAGCAGGTTTGCCGCAGCCTTCTGCAAGAGCAGCACCGTCTGTTCTTTGGTTTTACATGTTACAGTGCTTAGAAATAAGCCAGAAAAAAAACAGGGGAGAAAAAAAAAATGTTGAAGGAAGAGATTTCTAAGCTGTTGCATGGTAGTAGTGGCTGTCACTCTCCAGCAGTGCTGTAAACGCACAAACCCGCGCTGCACCGGGCTGGCTGCTCCTGCCGAGGAACCTCTGGTCTGCGGGGAAAAAGGAGTGGAAATGCCCCGTGGGATGTTTACACACAATATGCTGTAATAGCTCGCTAAGGAGTTAGTTATATTTGTATCATTGAGTAGTCAATGGCTGTAAGGAGACAAAATATGTGTTTTTACCTGCCAGGATTCATGAATGTACCTGCTAACGTGTTGGCGGTGGTAACTTTTTTTAATCACTGCTCAAAATCAGGTCTGCAGTTTGGGATCCCGGACTGGGGGTCCCTTACTCCTGTTGAGTGGGTCCTTGCTCTGGCCATGGTCTGCTGGGCTGTGGGAGGGAGCCTCGCCGCTGTCCCTGCAGCAGGCAGCACTTGTGCCTTGGGGCTTTAATTAAAGCCTAACTATAGCCTTTTCCTCCTGCATTTTAACTTTCAGAATGTGTAAATACGTGTGTCTAGAGCAGAACAGCAGCAGATTTGTGGCCATCATCATTGCCCCATGGGTGAATCACACCTGACACGCCAGGTCCCAGGGTCTGGCCGAGCCCCGAGCTCTTGGGGCGGCTGGGCTGGGGCGATGCCAGTGACCCCACACGGGCTGGTGGGTCCCTGTGCCAGGTATTTCCTTGAAATCACCTGATTTCCTTGGCACCGTGCGTGCAAATACCTCAGAATAAACAACAATTGCACAATGTACGTGAAGGGAGGATTAGCATCGGCATGTGCTCGGTCGTGCTGGGGCCGCTGTCGGGCTGGGCAGGCGGAGGTGGGCTTGGTGCCCTCGGGAGCCTTGCACCACGAGTGGGGGTTTTTCTGTGTTCCCCTGGCTTTCTGTCCGTCCGTTTCTGGCAGCAGAGGTGGCAATGTGTGCGCTGTCCCCTTCAGCGAGCAGCGGCAGGGCCCCCCGTGACGCCTCCATCGCTGTCCCTGAGCCGTGGTCCAGGGGCTGCTGCCCCGTCAGCGTTATGGGTTGTTCTAGAGAAAAACAATCACTCAGGCCCAACCTGTTCCACCTCTGCTGCCAGCGACAGGGAAAATGAGGGAAAAGGCTTCAAACCAGGCCGGGTGGCTTGAGTTTGTGTATGCTGGCTGTGACGTTAGAGCTGCCACCTCTCTGCGGGGCGTCCCCTTGTCCCCTTCCCGGCAGCTGGGTGGTGGGAAGCCCAGCCCAGCCTTGGGAGGAGAGGCATCGCTTCCAGGAACTGTCTGCCCCGGGGTATGTCCCCAGCTGTCACCCGTGCTCCTTTCTTCGCTGGGCGAGCGCTGCTGTGCCACCTCCCCCTCTCCTGCTGCTCCTCTGTCTCTCTGAACACTCCAACTGCATCTCTGTGTTTAGTGTTTGCTGAGATGGATGTTACACGTCTGCTTGCAATTTTGCTGTTATTGCTTTCTAATATTTTTTTAGGTTTAAAAAAAAAACCGCAGTGTATGTAAACTTGTGCTGTCTGTTGTGTACTCCGTGCACTTGAGCATAAATATCCCATAAGCATTTATTTACAATAAAGGGATTTTAAAAAAATATAGATCTAGTTTCCTCTGTTATTTTCCATTATTGTTTGCTATAACTATCTATTGTGGGCTGGTTTTGGGAGATGATGGTGAATTCAGGGAGATGATGGTGAATTCAGGGAGATGATGGTGAATTCAGGGAGATGATGGTGAATTCAGGGAGTCTGTGGAAAGTGTGTGGAGGAGGAGGGTCTGCAGGGGAGTGGGGGGTGCAGGCGTCGCTGGCTTGTGGGAGGTGGCCTGGCAATGGTGAATCCTGCACCCTGGAGCTATGCCTGAGTGTTCAGCTCTGAGCGATGCTCCCTGGGACCTCGCGTGCTGCTGAGCTCCAGCTGGTGATGCTTTAATGGGATTAGGTGGAGCTGGCTGGAGAAACCATATGTTGAATGCTGGCCATAGGGTTTTGAGGTCAAGAGAGACGAGCTTGTGGTTGACGTGCCCCAGGGTGAAGCAGTCCTCTCAAGGAGGCCCCCATAGCGTGCCTGAGCTCCCTGGGCATCACCTGGGGACCAGCACTGGCCGGGTGCCGTGGCTGTGGGGTGGAACGGGCAGCGTCCCCCTCAGCAAGGATCATTTCAACAAAGAGCTGGCAGCTCCGCACAGAAAACAAACAATTTCAACATCTGCTTGGGTTGCATTCAGTTTTCTGGTGTTTCGCTTTGTGGGTTGAATAAACTACTTCCTTCTTGCTCAGGGGAGGAGTTAATGATTTATGGGTCAATTGGCACAACTCTGGTCTCTGCAGAATTCAAACTTTTCTGCATGGAGCCATATTGGAGCGTGTAGGCGTATCGTGACTCCTCCTGCAGCACCGCGGGGCCGGGGGCTGGACGGGGACAGTCATTGCAGGAGCCGAGCACGCCGGGTCTCTCCATCTCCTGCTGCCAGGCCTCCAGGTAAGACAACATCGAGCTGTAGAGCTTTAGACAACTGTTGCTCTTGGGAACTGGATTGGAGCTTTCTTGCAGCTCTATCAGGCACAAAGATTAGTAAATGAACTCAAATTAAACCAAAAGCTGTAACAAGGATCGAAGGAAAGCCAGAGGAATGAAACAGCCACGAGAAGTGTCCATCAAGAAGGACCTTCTCGTTTCCAGGAGGAAGGCAGGCACTTGGGGCGTACGTAACGTTGGGAGGGTTTAGGCTCATAAATGATGATGCTGGGTAACAAAGCCAGAGAGGGCTCTTGCTGATCTCTGGGGTGCCAGGTTAGTCCAAACTGCACTTACATGCCATTTTGTAAAGCAATTCGGTCTCCTGAATGACTCCTGGGCTTTAAGCTTTACTCTAGTTAATGTTATTTGCACAAAACTGGTGTATCTTTTTGATTAGATGCTTCTCTCTCTGCACGTAGTTTATTGTTAGGGGATTGTACTGACTCCGGCAGGATTTCATCTGACTATGGATTTCCTTCCAAGAGATTTATTACTAAAACAAAATGTTTTACTGATAAGTTTCAGGGAACTTTTTCAATAGCTCCAGCACCTCCTGGTCCCCAGTAGCTCCTGCACCTCCTGGTCCTCAGCCACAACTGTAGGAACTGCGTAGGGGTGGAGAAATGAGACCTGCCTGTGCGAGCTACAGTTATCCTGAGTGTAAATACCCCCTCTGGTTATTTTTGCAGGTATTTGGCCTAGAAAAAGAATGTGGTAACTTCTGTGGGATCTCCGGCCAGGAGTAAAGGAAGATGCCAGCTTTGGAGCCGGGGAGGCAGAGGGATGGCACCGCTGTCCTTGGGTTACTCCTTGCCGCTGCTCTTGTTGTGGCTGTCCAGAGTAAGTGAACGAGTCCGTTGGGATAAACTAAGATCCGTCGAAGGAAAACCTTCTCCTGGGGTTCACAAGACGTGGATCCTTCTCTTTTCCTCATTGCCTTTGCATTTGGAGAACACTGTAAGCCTTTGTGATCAGGCTCCATCTTCCTTTGCCTTTTTTCCTTTCTGTGTAAAACAGACATAAAATTATTCCAGCTGAAAAAAGTGCAACGATTGATCCTCATTGGGGAGAGGGAATGGTTAATCTGGACTTTGTGATCAGCTTTTGAAACTGCTGGAGGAGGTGTGAGGGGCACAGGACCGCTCCTCCTCTGTCCCTGCCAGCCTCAGCTGGTCACAGGCTGCGCTTCTCCTCTTTTTTTTGGGCTTTAAGGGGTTTTAAGGCCACCGAAGTGTCCTCGCCTGGACCTTCAGCCAGGCCTGAACTCCTGCTGCTTTTTCTGACGGCGCTTCTGTCGGTAGGTGCCTGCGATGTCCCACCACGTCTCCCGTCTGCAGAACTAAAAGCAGAATTCCAGGGCGTCACCACGTTTCCCTACAATTCCATGGTGCAATACGTCTGTCGGCCAGGTTACGCGAGAAATGCTGCTGCCAGAAACGTCCTTGTTTGTGGAAGGAACGGCAAGTGGCACGGATCGACGGAGATGTGTACACGTGAGTATATTCTGGGTTGGCTTTTGGTTTTGTTTTTATTCCCTGATGCTGTCAGCTCATTTTGTTGGGGCAGTGTCCTCATGGGATGGTGGGAGATGAGTGACCTGACCTGAAGCACCGGTTGTATCCCGTTGCGTGCTGGCAATGATGGCGAAAGCTGAAATCTGCTTTGGTGCTGGCTGTGTTTGATTGCTGATTCAAAGGATGTTTTTCTGCTCAGGCACTTTGTAACTCTTGGTTCAAAAGATGTATTTTAAACTTGCAGTAGGAGAATCCTTTAGCTGTGAAGAAACGCTGTCGCTCTTGCCAGGGTTACTGCGAAACCCCGCTTAGGCTGCAGGTCACGATGCGCCATGGATCATGGAATAACTTAGGGTTGGAGGGGAAATCTGGAGGTCTCTGGTCCATCCCCTTGCTCAGTATTGGAGGAGTCTTCTGCTTTCCTGCTGCGTTTTTCCTGATTCTTCAAGAAACTGAAGCAAGAACTAACTCCAGCCCTGTTGTCCCCCAGCAAAGGCGTGCAGCTACCCCGGAGAGCCAGCCAACGGCAGACTCGTCCTGGCAGAAAAGTTCAGTTTTGGTTCATCAGCGAACTTCACCTGCAACACCGGGTAAGCCGGGAGGACTTGGGGCACGGGTCCTCTTCTTCCCCAGAGGTTTTTCTGCAGTCTTTTCCCTCTAGACTACAGCCTGCGCTGTCAGAGCCTTACCACTGTAGGTAACTGCCGACTGAAATATCTTTTAAGCTTTCCCTTGAGAGCTTTAAGACTGAGTTTTCTTAATCTTATACTTTGAGGCAGTTCTTCTCAAACTCAAGTTCACTCCCCTGGCCCTTTCTAAACCATTTCCAATGTTTCAGTGTCTTTTTGAAGACCAGACATCAATACTGAACTCAGAGCTGCAGTGATAGCTACAGCTGGCTGATAAAGTAGATGTTTTTCCTTAGAAACCATGTAATTTTTTTTAATATAAAAAATGATTTTGTCAAAAGCCAGCGTGTCATTGAAAAACTGACATTGATGGCAAATTTCTGATCAGCTGTAATTATGATAAGGAAGCCAGAACCATCCTGATGGTGATGTTATGGGTAACACACCAAAACAGTTTGTCAAGTAATTCCCTCTCCCCTGTTTCACACAGGTACAGACTGGTTGGAAATTCTCAAATTGAATGTGTGATTAAAAATGGGGTTGTTACATGGGACAGAGATATTCCCATCTGTGAGCGTAAGTAGAGTTCCTTAATTATCTACTGCTTAAATGTCACTGCGGATGGATAAAGAAGCCGTCGCGTTGCCCTGCTGAGGATTTCAGCAGTTCGATGCGTGGGGGGGTCTGCAAAGGCATTTTTTCTGTCTGTTTTTCTTCCTGCATCATCCTGCAGAAAAAAATTATTCACCATCTGGGAGTAAGGCACGTGCATGTGAGACTGGTGTATCCCAAAAGTGCTCGGGTCAGAGCTCTGCTGCCTGCATGCAGCTTTCCTGAGACCTGCTCTTAACTTCTGACCCTTCTGGCACCTCGTGTTTCAACTTTTTTCTTACCAGGCTTTTGGTTCAAAATGAATTAAGTTCTTTCTGTCTCGTTCTTTCTCCTCCCTCTACCATTCCTCCCCTCTCCCTCCCCAGCAATACCCTGCCCACCCCCTCCAGAAATAGCTAACGGGGAGCACAGCGGAGCTGACAAAGAGCTCTTTGAATACGGAGCCTCCATCACTTACTGGTGCCACACGGTCGGAAGGGGTGAGAGACCTTTCTCGCTGGTGGGAGATGCCTCTATTTTCTGCACGACCACAGATAACATAAATGGTGTCTGGAGCAAGCCAGCCCCGGAGTGCAAAGGTGAGCTGCTCCCCGGGGCGCTGCGGCAGCCCCAGCCCCTCCGCTGACTTTCCTATGTTCTTTTTACGCTTTGCCTTAATACAAAAATGCTGTAATATGGAGTAAGGAGTTCAAAAACATCACGTCAGCCTGCTACCTTGTCCTGTCTGCGATAGGACAAGACGACACAGCCTCAAGCTTCTCCAGGGGAGGTTCAGGTTGGACATTAGGAAGCATTTCTTCTCAGCAAGGGTCATTAGCCATTGGAAGGGGCTGCCCAGGGAGGTGGTGGAGTCACCATCTCTGGAGGGGTTTAAGAAAAGACTGGACATGGCACTTAGTGCCGTGGTCTAGTTGCCATGGTGGTGTCAGGGCAATGGTTGGACTCAATGATCCCAGAGGGCTCTTCCAACCTGGTTGATTCTGTGAGTCTGTGATCTTATGCTACGAGAATATTTTTAATACCCTCGTCTCCCCTCTTGAGCACAACCGCTAATTCCCTAAGCGGTGGCATTTCCCTGACACAGTGGTGAACTGTGAGCATCCGAGCGTGGAGAACGGGAAGCTGCTGAGCAGGTACCGGGCTGAGTACGGCTACAGGGACACCGTCATGTTCGACTGCAACTTCCGCTACACCATGAACGGCAGCGATGCCTCCACGTGCACGGAGAACGGCCGCTGGGACCCTCCGCTGCCGCTCTGCCAGCTCAGTAAGTGTTGGTGGCCCCAGCGCTGCTCCGCTGCGGTGACGTTCCCACCCATCTACAACAGCATTAGGTCGTGAAGGGGATGGCTCCGAGGTTTAACTTTCTGGATATTTTTTTTTTTCTTGTCACTAAGGTGACTTTAGGAATTTGTGACTTGGGGCCATAGAGACTAAAGCCTTGTCCCATTCAAACTGGTGAGGATTTCTCAGTGGCATTCAAAGGGGCTAAATTAACCTTTCTATACTTAATCATAGAATCATAGAACAGTTTGGGTTGGGAGGGACCTTAAAGATCGTCTAGGTCCAACCCCCTGCCATGGGCATGGACACCTTCCACCAGACCAGGTTGCTCCCAGCCCCATCCAACCTGGCCTTGAACCCTGCCAGGGAGGGGGCAGCCACAGCTGCTCTGGGCAACCTGGGCCAGGGTCTCACCACCCTCACAGCAAAGAATTTCTTCCTAATATCTCATCTAAATCTCCCCTCTCAGTTTAAAACCATTCCCCCTTGTCCTGTCACTACTTGCCCTTGTAAAAAGCCCCTCTCCCACATTAACTTTAATATTTTTAAAGTTTGTTGCTAGAGCCTCAGATAGTATAAACTTTATTAGAAATTACATCTTGTTATAACAGTGAAAATCACCATGCAGTCCAAAATTATTAATCTGGTTTTGTCTCCTTTGCATTCACTCTTTAGCATTACTGAAAGATGATTAAGTGCATCTCGGAAAGAACAGTTTGAGCCCACAGTTTTTCCCCGAATCCTCTCTGATATGTTACACACCATTACGGGCCTCGCTGATTTATCACTGGCAGTGTCCTTAAATTGTGATTTCATCCCTAGGCAGCTGTGACAACCCTCCAGATGTGCATAACGCCGTTAAAGCAAAACTCGCTGGCAATTTGTTTCCTGTGGGGACTATCATTACCTACGAGTGCAGGGAGGGCCACCAGTTCAGCCCGGGACAAAACACACGGCACATCAGGTGTCTGCCAGATTTTACGTGGACTGAAACTCCACATCCCTGCGAAAGTAAGTGTGTGTTCCTTTGGCTTGTTTACTCTGGTGATCTGGCAAAATTATTAACGAAGAAACTGCGTGTGCAAATCACAGGGTAGGGGAGAGAGGGGGACGCTCGAGGTGCCCAGCTTGGCACGTCTCTAGTCTTTGCTGCGACTCCTGAACTCCTTTGATTGTTCCCCAGCCACAGGGTTTTCTCTGCTGTATTCACCAGCTGTGCCAGTCCTTTGGACCTGTGGAAAAAGTCATTGAGGGCCCCTTGCTCCATCCAAGGGGAGGCTGCAGTCGCGGAGTCCCTTGCAAACACCCCGACCCCAGGAGCGCCCAGGGATGGCGTTGGGGCCATCAGTGTTGTGATGTGTCTTACAAAGCATTCGTCCTTCTGTTCACAATGAACCTGCTGTCACCCAGATGGCTTCGCCGTGGTTTTGTGCTTGCTAATTGTGGCATTTCTCAGGAATTCGTTGCCCAAAGCCGGATGTCAGGAATGGAAGGCCCTTACGTGTCTGGGAAGAGAAATATGATTATGTGTATGGAGACAGCCTTGAAGTTACGTGTAATGACGGCTATGCTTTCAAAGGTCGTAGCAATAACGTTGTGCTTCAGTGTACCAGTGATGGTATGTGGGACCCAGCAGTACCAGAGTGTGCTCCAGGTAGGCGAGACTTGGTGAAGCGTGTTCACTTGGCGACTACTTATTTATTGCTGCAAAGGTTTGGGCCGCTCTGTACAGCGTAGTTGTCTGCTGACATTCGCAGAAAAATCTACATGTGGCCCTAGATGGTGGCAGTAGTAGCCAAGGGGAATTTTGCTCCACTGCCTTGTGTCCCCAGATCTAGTCCTCCTGTGTTTAGAAGAAATAGGCAGCAAAAGGTCCAGGTGGATCATTATATTGCCTGGGGATTGCTGTGGAAAGAGGACGGGGTTTTGGCAGGGGGCTGAGCTCATGTCTGGGGAGGTGGGATGGGAAGGGTGGGTGTTGGTAGCTCTTAGAGGCTTAGGAGGTTCCTGAGAAGTCTGGGAGACATTTACCCAGCTGGAAGGGGATGTGGTTTGTGCTCTGGATGGCAGCTGGGCTGGTTTGCTGACGTGAGGCTTGGAGCAGAGGATGTTCTCAATGCATTTCCTCCCTCAGAAGAAAATGCAACAGCATAAATAACTGACACTGCTGAATCTAATCACCTAGGAACGGGGCAGCGTAGCGATATCAGCGAGCTGCTGGAAGCAGCCTGAGCCCCCAAGCTCAGGAAAACCTTGCCAGGAGGAAAGAGCCTGCTCCGCCTCGCCTCACAGCCAGGATTAGACCGTAGATGGTTCCTTGTCCCTGGCCCTAACGCTGCCTGGGAGGTGCCCAGCTCAGTGGGAGAGCAGGGCCTGCAGCCCCGGGGTGACACCAGCGCGTGGTGCCGAGGGCCCCGAGGAGAGGCTCGGTCAGGCACGGACCCAGCTCTGCAGCACGTGCCTTTCCCAGGAGCCTCACAAAAATCTGACTGTAGAAGCAGAAACTCCTCTGGAGTTACAAAGGAAGCGTTGAGACCTGCATCTGGATGATGGTCACCTTTTTTTTTTGATCCTGCTAACTGTCTTCTCCATAAAAAGCATCTTCCCTGGAGCTCTTTCTGAACATACATTACACCCTTTATTTTCTGTTGGTTTTAGAACTTCGTTGCCCGAGGCCAGATACTACTCATGGAAGAGAGATTTATAAAAGCAAAAATGACTACACAGCTGGGACTCGACTGAGGCTGGCGTGTGATTCGGGCTACGTCCTCAGGGGCCAGGACTTGACTGAGTGTCAGGCTGATGCGAGCTGGGCTCCCCCGTTACCCTTTTGTGATAAAGGTATGTGTAAGGCAGGGCTGAGAAGGCATCTCATGCATCAGTGTTCAGGAGCGGCCGTCAGTGGGTGACCTGTCTTCAGCATCTGCTTCTGGGGAACAGGACGATGGTCACTGGCTCATGGGCTGGCAGCGTTGAGGTGTCTTCTACCTCCAGATGTGATCTGGGTGGGAGCCTTGAGCTGGTGTAGGAGGTGCAAGAAGCCAGGCAGCAACTTCATGTGAATTTGCTGCACTACAAACATGAAGTTAACTCTTGCACTGATCTCCTAGAAGTGATTTTGATTATCACCCAAATATGATAACTGTGCCCTTCTTTCCTTGCCAATTCGCTTTATTCCGCAGTCTGTGGCCCCCCTCCAAAGATCCCCTACGGGCAGCACTCTGGCTCGGGACGGGAGCAGTTCCCCTACGGCGCAGAGGTGACGTACAGCTGTGCCGAGGGTCTGTCCCTCATCGGGGACAGCTCCATCTACTGCACCTCCGACGACGGGGTGAACCTGGCGTGGAGCGGACCTGCCCCGGAGTGCAGGGGTGAGTCGCTTCTCCTGTCTGCCCCGCTACCTACCCTGGGCCAGGAGCTCCAAGCCCAGAGCGGTTTAAGGACCGTGCAGCTCCTCTGGCTCCTGTGCAAAGGTCTCAGCGCCACGAGCTGCCCGGTAACGCCAGGGACTGGCAGGGCATCCTTGGGGCTGCTGCAGGCAGACGAGGGTCGGTTCTTGCCCTTGAGTGTAAAACTGATGCAGAGCACCAGGCAGGGCAGCTGTGCCCCCCCGGGCTGCTTCCCCATGGTCCCCGGGGAAGGGCGGCAGCCAACCCCACCGCTCCCCCTCTGCTCTCTCCCCGCAGTGGTCCGGTGCCCCAGGCCCGCAGTCGAGAGGGGACGGATGACTCCGCAGAGCTTTGTCTTCCCCTACGGGGCGGCCGTGCGGTTCTCCTGCGATGAAGGCTTCGTGCTGCGTGGCGATGCCGAGAGCCGGTGCCTGGCTGACGGCGCCTGGCACCCTCCCCTGCCCACCTGCCAGCCAGGTGGGTGCCAGGCCAGGGCTGCTGCTCCTTTGAACCACCAGCCACAGGTGGAATGTGCAGGGTGTTTTCTCCTCCGTCTCCTCCCATTACATTATTTTTTTGGCGTGCGTTTTCCTTTCAGTTCAGTGTCCCCAGCCCCCAGGAGAGGAGGACCTGGTGATTTACTCACTTAAAAAACAGTACGAGGTGAACGATACTCTGGTCTTCTACTGCAGACGTGACAGCCCTCGCTCAGTACGTTCAGAAGCTACCTGCTCAGCAAACGGCACTTGGAAACCACCACCCACGTGTGTGAGTATTGCCCAGTTCCAGCTTTTGTCTGTATTTTGCCCCATTTATAGCCTGGAATAGCACTGGTCCGACTTCATTAATGTGGTTGCCTTGTTACGGTCGGGCTGGCCTGATTGAGGGGATGCTCAGCACATAGGTCCCTGCAGCAGGGTCTCACGCCCTGTGTCTTTGTTTTGGTTCCTTTAAAGAAAAAGCGTGATATGTGCGAGAAGATTCTTCGAAACAGGGAAGCTTTCCAGTGTGGAGTTCCTCTGGCAGAACTGAAAACTCTGCTGGAAGTCCGGAAACTGTACCTGGAGATCCAGAAACTTGAAAGGGAGCTAAAAGCCACAGCAGACAGCTGACTGTCACCACTGGTACCATGAGAACCGTCCTCTTTGCGTGTTGAGTAATCATGCTGACTGAGGGGTTTGATGACTCTAATTTGTGTTAATACCTAAGTAGCCAGAACAAAATTTACCAGTCAGTCAAGGAACACATTTGGTGATTTGGTCATATGGGGAGTCAGAAAGTGGCTGCTTCTGGCTCGTTCTGCTCGAGCTCACTGCGTTAGCTTTGTCCATCACTTTATACGTTTAAAGCTTTGCATTTAGATGTTTGTTGTACTGCCAAGTGCGCAGTTAGAGGGGAACTGAGCGGAAAGTAAATTTGTCAGAGCTGAACAGATGCTGTACGGACACGGTCAGAGCCAGCAACCCACCCTCGCCCCACAGCTGCTGCGCCTCTTCAGCTGCAACCCAGTACAGCCCATTGCTGCTCTGCTCCTGTATGTTGTGTTCGTTATTGTGCACAAGTGCTTAACTGCCTAATTAGCCGTGACCTTCAGAGCAGGCACACTGAAGAAAAATTCAAAGCCTGTTTTCTAGCAAAATAAAAATGCCAAGTTTTCTTCTCAAGCAGGACAGAAGTAGCTGAGGCCACTCGCTGCATCTTTGTGTGTGCACCAAGAGGAGTTGGTGGAAATAAAAGTGTAAAAAAAGATGCAGCTGAACTGTCTGCAATGTCCAGTAAAGGGAAGCGCTCTGTTAGCACATCTTGTGATGAGACCAGTGCTCCTTCACCACGAGATCACAATAAAGCTGCAATTGTAGTGACAGCTGTGTCTGGCTTTTAATGATTTTGTCTGATACAGTAAAGGGAAGAGGTGCTTCAGGGATCAGTGCTTGGTTGGGCTGCTGCTCCCTGAGCACAGGCAGGACAGCAGCCACGGGGTCAGGAGGCAAAGTGAGCGCTCAGCACTGCCCACACACCCATCAGCAGCTCCCCGCGCTTCAGAAATGAGGCCAGGATGCTGCAGAGTGGTTCTACCTGTAAAAGAGCCTTATCCCTGCTGTCCCCACCGGGAGAAAAGGCAGAGCAGCCTTCCCTCCCACAACACATCCTTGCTGGGGAGCTCAGGGAGGGCAGCGGGTGTAACCGTGGATGCCCTGTAATGTGTCACACCCGCTGTAAACCAGGCAGACTCCCAGCGTGGTCCAGTGGTTGTTCTGGCTGAGAGCTGAGCCCTGGCAGCTGGGTCGGTCCTTGGGGCACTCGGGAGCTGTGGTGGGCACAGCACAGCTCGGCACGGCAAGGAGATCCGTGGTGAGAGGCATCCTCAGACCCCCTCCTCTTCCTCCTGTGCCGCAGGGAGAGCAGGGCTGCACCCTCCCGGTGTGACACCTCGCTCCCCCCACGCTGAGCTCTCCGGGGACAGAAAGAGCCTTGACTCCCTGTGCAAGGCTCGAAACCCATAAGCATGAGTAAGAACGGGGTGTTACATCCCATGCGTGTCTAGGAGTGTGTTTGAGTAGCCTTGACTGATGTCAGCCAGGATCTTTCAGTGTTAGTCAGTAGGCAGATGTCACACCCGTTCCTAATTACAAATGAGTCAGGCAAATTAGCAAACAAAAAGGAAAATGCTTTTATGTTTTGTTTTTTTTTTCACTAACTTTGCTTATGGAAGATCTGTGTTGCGTTACCTGCCAGCAACTAACTAAGCAGGCAATTTCCTACCCTGGATACAGCTTGGGGCTGGGTGGGGGTATTTTCTGCTCTGGTAGCATTTGGTTTTGGTAAAACTGTGCTAACTGCCGGTCTCAGGACAAATAAAAGGGTGGAGTTATTCCCCCATCCCTTACGGTGGGGCAGGAGGACCAGGAGGCTTTACCCCTGCCTGTAGATGACAGTTGTCCCCCACCCCAGCTGCTCTCCATGTCCCTGCCCGAGGGTTTAGCTCCATGGGTGTTCTGGAAAGGTTTCCACTGCTCCAGAAGCTTGGCTGAGTCTGCTGTGCTGCATCTCCTCCCAGCTTCAGAAACAGCCCCTCGGAGCCAACGGTGCTTGACAGAGGAGCACAGAAATTGCTGCAATGAAGTCTGGAGAACCAGGACAGGGGAAGCACCCAGGCACCCTGAGCTGTGGGGCACCAACTGGGGCACGGGGGTCTGGCCACCCCGCACTGCTCCTGGCCTTGCTGGGGCTCCTAGCCATGCCTGCGGCTCACGGTAAGTACAGGGGCACAGGATGCATGGGGAGGACCAGCAAGATGATGGGTATGGATGCATGGGGAGGACCAGCAAGACCTGCCCGGATCCCACCTTGCTGCTTGGGGGCTGGGGTGGGTGATGCCACCACGGCCCAAGCCTGGAGACCCACTTCTTGATGCTCTCTCGGATGCAGCCCTGCTCGGTGCCTCCTGGGATGCTCGCTGGGGCTGGGGAAGGGGCCAGGGCATGAGGTCCTCACCCAACGATGACTTCTCCTGCTGCAGGTGACTGTGGGCCCCCACCTCGCATGAACCACTCCAGACCATCCAGCGACGAGCACGCCAGCAGCTTCCCCGTGGGATCCAGGGTGACGTACACGTGCATCGAAGGCGCCATCAACATCCCCGGGAGGTCGGACACGGTGCAGTGCCTGCCCGGCGCGCGCTGGTCAAAGCTGCCCGAGCCCTGCGGCCGTAAATACCTCCTTTCTCTGAGACACAGCCCCCTCCCCTGCCTCTCACCTGGCTTTAATCTCTCCTCCTTTCGGTGGCTGCTCTGCGATGGCACCATCCTCCTGGCACGGCACAAACCCGCTTCCCTCCACTGCCGTTCGTCCGAGCCGCTGATGGGTGCAGGGTCCGTCCTGTCACCGTGGGGGTCAGCGGGAGGGTGGCTGGAGCCCAGGGTGCTCCTGTGCCTCCCGAGCCCCGGCGGGCAGAGGCTGGGGGAGGCTGCAGCGCCCGCTGCCCCACGGCACGTGCCCCCAACTCCTCATTTCCCACTAACGGCTTTGCCTGCCCAGCTGACACCCCTTTGCCTGTGCTTTACCAAAGATGCTCGGCAGAGCAGCAGCCTGGGGTGACCACAGAGGGGACCTGCGAGGAGCTTTCCCACGGCGCCGTGATGCCCGGGTTTATTTCGCGTGTCTCCCAGCGAACAGCTCCTCCAGACCCACTTTCCTTGACTGCTAGGGAGCTGCGCTGCCCCAACAAGGTTGCGGTTTGCTGCCCTGTCCAAGGCGGACGAGAGGATTAATTTCTTTCCTGTTGGGTCCAACGTGAGCTACGTCTGCCGCCCCGGCTACGAGAACACCTCGGAAAGTTCCCCCACCAGCACTTGCCTTGAAAACCTGGCGTGGTCGGAAGCTGCCGAGCTGTGCAGGAGTGAGTATCTCCGAAAAGCAGGTCAGGGAGCTGCTCCCAGCCCGCGTGCTGGAATGCAGCCGGGTCATTGTCATCCCAACAGCTACACGCTTAATATCAAATTAGGTGGATATTCCTTGACATTAATATTTAACAGCAGGAGTATCAATAGTGTTGTGTTTGGGTTTTTTTGCTGCTGGCATGAACAGATCTGTTTAGATTTTCACATTAGTAAATACGTTCACATCTGGACACGGCATCCGCACAGGACAAATGCCGATTTGCAATTCTAGCGTTGCATTTCGATATAATATTGAGTGATGATGTGGCAGCAATACATTTTTCACAGCTGAGTAACTCACTGCCGTTCTGTTGAGTTGGAAATATCTCTGCAAATATTCTCCTGCGCTCAGCGCTGTGAGGTGGAGCCTTACGGGGATCCACACCTTCACCTACAGCTGATCCTGGCTCTGCCAGCCCGGGAGAAGTAAAACGCTTTGGTACCTTTGGGTAGAACCCTCTAAGTCCGTCCCTTCTTCAGCCTTTTTGTCTCTCCATCACCGCGTGTTACCGTAACGCTGGCCTCGCTCCCCGGCAGGGAGGTCCTGCGGCGAGCCCGGCGCGCTGCCCGGGGGCAGGACGGTGGCTCTCACAGACCTGCAGTTCGGTGCCCGGGCGAAGGTGCTCTGCGAGGACGGGTGAGTGGCGGGGCGATGCCGTTCGATGCTGCAACACAAACTCCGGGCCAGTGCAATGAACTTGTGGTTAGGGGCTGGGCTGCTATTGCACAATATGTCGCTCCTACAGTGTTGCTCGGAGCGTGGCGCTGCTTTTCCCACTTGAATCACAGCTTTGGGCTGGGAAGGAACGAGGCACAGCTGGAGGGAAGGGCCTGGGGTCTGAAGTGATGGCTGCTTTTTCCTTCAAGTGTCATCCAGAGGGAACTTAACTGCCCCAGGGTTTCTATCCCAACAGAGCTGGTTGTACCATCAGTTTATAACTATAAACTTCAGACCAGGCTACTTAAAATATGTCAGTTTAACCTATTTGAGATCTATTGAATAAAAAGGGGCTATTTTTGAATTTTAAAAATCCAGTGATGTTCAGCTAGAGAACTGCAGTGAAGCACACTTTCCATCGGTCAGTGAGCTGACTCAGGCTTTCCGCCTGCTTTCAATCAGGGCACAGTCGCAGCAGACTGACTTGCAAAATTAAGCTCTTAAGGCTGCAGCCAGTACTGCTCCCTCCCTGGCAGGGGCTAGCTGGCATCAGCTGCCTTGTTCTGTCAGGCTTTGCAGCTGCTTCAAACTGACAGAGCTTTTTTTCCTCCAGCTATTCCCTTAGGATGGACTTTAGGAAGTGACAGCATGTCCCACCCTTCTGGGGTTCAGTTAATCTTCAGCAGTACACACCAGGGTGGAGGGATGATGTTATCCATCTAGGCAAGATCAGATACCATCAGTCGTGTCCAAATGATGAATTTTTTTTGGACAGGAGGATGTAATTCAGAGATTGGGGAAGGTGTTGGTGCTGTCAGAACAAGGTGTGTTAGCTTCCAGCGAGCCAATCCAAAAGCCACTTTAATGAAATGTAGGTGCCTATTGCTCCTCCCTGGTCCCAGAGACCAGCAGGGACCAGAGCAGGTCTGCCAGCAGCCTGCTGTCGTTTGCTTTTCTGGCAAAACTTTAGCAAAACAGGTATTATATTCTTACAATCCAAAAGCAACGTGCTAGGGAGGAGGTGGCACTGCAGGACACGGGCACGCATCTGCTTGCGTTATAACTGCCTTTTCTACACTCCTGATCATACTGGTACTGGGGAAAAAAAAATCGTTCTCTGTTTCTGCATAGTTACACAAATTTTTCTTTCCTTGTGTATTTTCACTTAGGTACAAATTAAATGGGAGTAATTTCATCTACTGTCAGCTTAAAGGAAATGACGTTCAGTGGAGTAAACTTCCAACTTGTGAACGTAAGATTAATCCAACCTTACTTTTGACTCCATTCCAGTAGATCCTGCATCCTAACGTCTAGTCCAAACCCGTCCCCACACAGTGTTTTCGTTGATATTATGGGGCAGATCGGTCACCACCACTGCAGCTGAGAAATACCCCTTTTGCTGCTGACGCTGTATCTCAGCAGCGTGGCTCCCACAAGATCAGTGTATTTTCTCATGACTTAAGGTAGCGGTGAAGGTGGTGGGATGAGATTTTGAGGAATCACAAGCCAGAGCATGACAAGTTGCCTGTTTATTTTTGTGGCCCTTGGAGTGAGAGGGAGAAAGATGTGACAACAGGAACACTTCAGAAACAAAAGAGAGAGAATCGAGACAGAAGGCAGGGTTAGTTACCTATGGTTGGTTGTCCAGAAAGTTCATTGTCTTCAAGAATCTTAGGTGGAGTCAAGAAACATTTTGCATTTTCATTATTACTGAAGCTTTTAGCAATACTCACCTTGACCTTCTTTCCTGCAGTAATTACCTGCTCTTCACCTCCTCAAATTAGCAATGGAAAGCACGATGGCGAAGGTGTCGAAAAATTTGCGTATAACTCAACGGTGACTTACAGCTGTGACTCTGGCTTCCAGCTCGTTGGAAACGTGAGCGTCCGCTGTACGAGTACGGACAAAGCAAACGGAGTCTGGAGCGGAGCTGCGCCTGAGTGCAAAGGTGCTTTCATCTGCGTTTAGTATTCATTAGGAGTTCGGTATTTAGTGTGCACCTGCTTAAAAGGTTGTGATTGCTTAGCACAGGACAAGTCATATTGCAATTTTAAAGAGAAAAAAGGCAGTGCTGCTAAAGCGAGTAAGGAACGAGGGGTCTGTGCACGAAAGGCGTAGTGCTCCTAGTGATGCTCACTCTTTATACCCTAGAGAAAAGCACATCCATCAAACTTGGAGCAAAAGAAATGGAAAAGCGTCCTCCTCCCCAAAGTGAGTTGAAACAATTGTACGTTGAATCGAGTCCCACGTTTCCCAACTTAATTTGCTCCTTTATCACATTTCTACAAAAAAGCCATTCGATGCCTTTTGCACTGTGATTTTCACTCTTTCAGGTTCCCGTGGAAATGGCATCCAGCTGTCAAAGAAGGCCCTCACATGGGAAATGAAGCTCAACCTTTATAAAAAGTCACTCCAAAATACCATCTCCTTCTCCCGTTCTTACTCCAGGACACCAGGTCAGTCCTGGAGGCTCATTTGAAGTTCAGGGGAACTCATCAATGGGGCTCCCGGTTGCTCCCAGTCCTATCCCCGGAGTTTTCATTTTTTGCCCTGTTTCTCTTCAGTGCCACGGAGCTGTGCTACCTCAGCGCTCAGGTTTGTTGTACCTTTGTACAAAACCCACACCTACTATTCCCCTGGGACCAGCCAAGGATCCGTGTGTCCTCCAAAGTACATGGGGATCTCTGGCATCCTCCCCCAAGCAGGCTGCTTTGAAACTTTAAAACGGTCTAAAGTTGCATCATTTTGTGGAAGTGAGTGATTTTTTTTGTCATGTTCTTTTCCTCTGTAAGTTTCCTCTGTATAATTTGTATTTTTCACTGGTTGGGCACCTGGTTCAAAGCTCGGGTTTGACTGCACTGACCTCCTCTGCTTAAAAAAGCTTTGCTTCGTATGAAATATATTTTCACTTGTCAATGGTTTCCTTGCCCTCGAGTTATTACAGATTTTGTTTAACCCATTGAAAAGCAGGAGATAACTTTATACCACGGAGCCTTTAAGAGTGCTGGGGCTCCTGCCCTTCTTCTGGCAGCCAGAGGCAATGCACTAACGCCAACCTTGTTCCACGCCAGCGAGGTCGTGGGCAGCCCGGAGAAGCCGAACGTGGCAGAAGTGCTGCTACAACAGATTCCCCATCCGTTGCAAAGGATTATTCTACCCGTGACAAGGGTGAGTGTCAGCTGCGTTGGAAACGGTGTCTGGGTGGGAACCAGAAGCGTGTCACTGTAAGTAATAATGACAAAACACTCACTGGAGGGTCTTGCTACCCAACTGGAGAGTGGATGAAAAGCACTTCTCTGGTGTCAGCTCAAGCTGAGCTTGCCCATCCCTGAGCCACGTCTCTCGGGTCAAAACCAGAAAATCCGTCACCCCTGTTGAGGTGGATTTTGTGTGTGAAGCTGCACAGCCCAGGGGTGTTACACAAACGTGACGAGGCTGGTGCTTAAGCCCAGGTCCTGCAGTGTGGAATCAAAGAAACCCACTGGCGGGGTTGAAGGCGGAGTAACGGAGCTGCACGGTGGGGCACTTGTGGAAGTGTCTGGAGGACTCTTACACTTTGCTTTAAAACAAAGAATAAGCTAGATCAGGGCTGTCCCACACACAGGTACAAAATGCATTTTTTTAATTGTGGTATGTTTTAGTGTGCCAAGAAATTGATTGAAAATCACTTACGCCAGACTTGGCTCATTCCCACAGTTCCTTCTCCCACCTGAGTTTTTCTCTTTCAGCAGTTTCCTCCCAACATCCCCAGCCTGGTGATCACTCCCCGCTGACCTGAGCAGCCTCTCTCAGGCTGGCGATGGGAGGCCGCAGTTTCTCGGAAACGCCTCAGGCTTTCTGCAGAATTTCTGACGGAGCTCGGTTATGTCACAACCCCTTTGACTCGGTGTTTCCACAACCGCACGTTTCCTGGCTCGCTGGCAACGCCGACCTGCTGCCATAGCAGTCGCCGTAAATACACGGGCTCACAGGACGGGCTGTAACACACTGCAACAGCGGAGCTGGGAAAGTCAGGTTTATGTTGTTGGCTGCTCATCGTCTTTGTCCTGTATAGAACAGTAATTGCCTTATATTTAGGTGCCTTTCTTGGGTTTTATTTACATTTAGTAATAAATGGTAGTTGTTTATAAACGATAGCTTGTGCCTGCTGTTCTCTTTTCATATTTTATGCTCTTTTCAGGAAGGCATCAGCTTTTAGAGATATCTTTTCAATGGTCAGATGTGCTGTTAATCAGTTCTTTATCAGCACTCATTTATTTTCTAAATGGCCTCCTGTGCAAGTTTGACTTGGTTTTTAAAAAAAAGGAAAGAAAGCAAATCCATGAAGTAATGTTTGGGAATGTGAGTGTTTCTAGTGTGTGGGAGCGGGCAGGGAGCCGAGGGAGGGTTCTGTGGAAAGCCAAGAGCAGCTCCGGCAGCTCAACCCCTGTTTTTGCTGGCTGGTCTTGCAGGAAACCTCCTGTTGTTCCAGCCCGAGCCTGGCAGCGTAGATGCGTGGAGCAGCACGGGTCAGGTTCCTCCCTATGCGCTTTCCCTTCTGCTGTTGCTGTCTGCTTGGCCTGATTTCTGCAGCACAGGGAAGGGATGTCAGAGCAAGATAAAGCGAGTTGCCCGTGGCAGCTCCAGCTGAGCAGGCGCAGACCCGCTATCGCAGGGCGCAGCTGCTGGGGCAGCTCCGGCCCGGGAGGTTTCGGTGCTCAGTCGGTTATTGGGGCACTACAGGGCGAAACGGGAGAGCAAAGAGGGTGGCAGAGAGGCAGTGGGATGGGGCTGGTGTGAGCCTGATGGTCTCGGCAGGTACAGGTGTCTCCTGCGTGGGCTGAGGTGGGAGAGCAGCATGGTTCGAGGGGTTAATCTGAGCTCTGATAGCAGAGGGACTGCACTGAGGTGGAACTGCAGCAGTTGCTTCTCCTGGTGTACGCACGAACCGAGCCACTCCCTGAGGAGACTCGACATTACAAGAAGCCTTTGCCAAATACTCCTCAATATCTCGCTATCCCATGCTGAGATCACTGCTGGAAGCTATTGCAAGAGAATTCCCCACCATTTAAAGCATTATTTTTCCTGTTAGCAACTTCCTTTTCCATTATCAGGCACCATCCCAACTCAGATCTCAGGTGGCCAGTGACCTGTAAGAACCTGTCGCTGAGACAGCTGTGGAAGCGCTGGTATCCCCCTGCGTTGGGTTGTGCAGAGGTGCTGACAGCAGCAGCTCAATTAGCAGCTTCAAGGTGGGCTGGAGGAAAGCCTTCTCCTCTCTTCTTGCAGAAAACCCTCTCTTGGTGGAGGTCTCTTCCTAGGGAGGGGTAGGGGACATTTGAAGATGGGCTGGGGGGCTGGTGCCCCTGAGCTGCACTGTGCTGGGCTCCCCGGGCCGGACACTGTTGGAGAGGGCAGGAGGCACCGATGGAGATGCAGCTCGTGCCCCCACATGCAGCAGATCCAGGGCTGGGGGACGAACGGGACCTCCTCTACCCCTCCTGGCTTGGGGGCACGCTGCCCTGCTCAGAGCTGGAGCTGGCCAGACCCACGGGCCCCCCTTTTTGGTGGTTTTTGTTTCTTCTTTTTTCTTTTCCTTCGGGACTCAGCAGCTCTGGAGGGAGGCGTGGCTCTGTTGGAAGATGCAGCAGCCCCCACGCGTGCTCTTGGGCAGCACCACCCCCTGCCCTCCCCGCGGCTCCGCGGCCAGCCCCGCTCCCCCCGCGCTCCCCGCCCTGCGCACCCCGGGCGGTGCCCGGTCCCGCTCCCGGCCCCGCTCCGGGCGCCCCGCGGCAGCGATGGGCTCCGGGCGCCGCCGCCCGCTCCTGCCCGCGCTGCTGCTGCCGCTGCTGCTGCCGCTGCCGCCCGCGGCGAGGGGTGAGTGATGGGGGGCGTGCGGGGAGGGCTGGCACCGCATGTGTGTGCTCCGTGGGCGTGTGTGTGTGTGCACCACATGTGTGTGCTCTGTATGTGTGTGCACCACGTGTGTGTGCTCTGTGTGTGTGTGTGCACCACATGTGTGTGCTCTGTGTCTGTGTGTGCGTACCACGTGTGCTCTGTGTGTGTGCACCACGTGTGTGTGCTCTATGTGTGCATGCATGCTCCGTGTGCACATGTGTGCCACGTGTGTGCATGCTTTGTGTACGTGTGTGTGCTCCATGTGTGTTTGTGCACCTGTGTGTTTGCTGTGGGTGCTCCGCGTGTGTGTGCTCCGTGTGAGCTCTGTGTGTGTTGTGTGTGTGTGTGCTCCGTATGGGTGTGCACTCCATGTACTCCACACATACTCTGCTCTGTGTGTGTGTGTGTGGTGGGTGCGTGTGCCGTGCTGTCCTGCACACCCGTACGTGCACGTGCATTTGTGCTGTGCCCCGCTCGGGGAGCTTTGGTAGGAACCCACAAAACCCACGTTTATTTTGCTGCAGGTGACTGCGGGCCGCTGCCACATATAAGCCACGCGGAGCCCCCAGAGGACACTAAACACAAGGGAAGCTTCAGCGTGGGCTCCAAAGTGACGTACGAATGCCTCACGGGTTACGTTAAACGCCCCTCGCTGTCGGATACGATACAGTGCCTCGCCAACTCCCAGTGGTCCAACCTCCCGGAGTTCTGTGGCCGTGAGTATTTCACTTTCTCTTAGAGATGCGCTGCTTGTGACACCACTTACTGCTTTAGCAATCGCTGTGTCGAGGGTTTCCTCATCCAAAGTGACACACGATCAAGTTGCTGGTCAGAGAATTTCTTACTGTCCCTTTGTCCTCACTCTGCTTAGTCTGTTGGAGCCGTGTGCTGGCACTTGGGTGTTAATAAAAATAGATGACGAGCTTGGGGAAGCACGGGAGAGAGGGGCAGAGCTGTGGGGGCACAGCTGCCTGGTGACACGAGGGGGAAGGGTTGGCACTGGGGATTTGCAAACCTCAAATGCTTCATCGGTGGAATTGGCAGGGGAGGTGAGTACTGTGCTTGGGAACGATTTTAACAGTTAAAAATCTTCTTCCATTAAATAGTCATCTAGGAATATTTTTGAATGACACAAATTACCGATCACTTTCTTAAAAATATTTGTAGTACCTGTATTCTTAGGGAGGCTTGTGCTTTATCACTGGGATTTATGTTTATAGATAGTTGAATGCAACACACTGTTACTTTTGCTTTGTAACCCTACGCTTTGGTTGTCCTCCTTGTCACCAGGCAGCTGTCCCAGCCCGCCGCGTGTGCGTTTCGCCAGACTATCCCAAGAGGATGAAATTCGGAATTTTTATGCTGTTGGTATCACAGTGAAGTATATCTGTCGCCCAGGCTACGAGAATACCACAGACCAGCTCCCCACCAGCACTTGTCTTGATGATTTAACGTGGTCAGCCCTTCCCGAGCTGTGTCGCAGTGAGTGTCTCCGCGTCATTTCATTCTCTCCCAACGCCCTCCCCCAGCTGTGTTGGCAGCGCTGTGTTTTGAGTGCCACGACCGATTTATATTTAAGGATTGCTTTTTTTTAATGATGTTTAGCACGAAATACCACCAGATGCCTGGTTTGATGTTGCCATGCTGTCATGAAAAGTATGTCTGGGTTTTTTTTTTCCCATCCTTGTAGTGTCCTAAGGATAATCTTATTCTTTTTTAGGGAAATCTTGTGGAATTCCAGCAAATCCAGAACACGGCAAAGTTATTACAAATGATCATCTGTTCCGTGCAAGAGCAGAGGTCGTTTGTGACCACGGGTGAGTGTGAAGCCAGCTGCCCACTGCATCCCAGTTGCCTGGCCAGAGTCACTGGTGTGTGAGCCGGGACAAGGGGCTCTGCCTGTCGAGTTCTCGGTACCTCTCTGGGGTGACACATTCTTGGTTGGTGACAACAAACTGATTTGGGGTTGTGCCTTTTACCCCTGCAGGTACACGTTAAAGGGAGCATCGCCTTTCATCTGGTGTTCCCTAAGCGGAGATGAAGTTGCCTGGGGTCAGCCTCCAGCTTGTCAGGGTAAGTGAGGTTATCCAGCACTTGACTGGAAATCCCAAATATTCCAACTCAGAAATACTGAACTGGGCGTTGATTTTCCTAAAGGAAGTCAAGTAAGTAGCTCTGGAAAGGAGCCAGCTGGCACGGTGAAAGCGGGGACTAGCCAGTAGCATCACCGGTGCCTTCTGCGTGTGAAAGACACACATAAATGAGCACCCTGGGGCCTTGGTGTCGCTGGAGACTGCGTGACGAGGGGGCCCAGTGCTCCCCTTTCAGCCCCTGCTCCTGGTGCAACGCGAGCCTGTGTGCAAGTGGCCCTTGGGTTTTCCTCTCTTCACATCGTGGAGAAGAGCATCCCAGGTGCCACCTCCTGAACTTTTCCTTTTCTCTCCCAGCTGTTTCTTGCCCTCCGCCTCCCGCTATTCCCGACGGGAAGCACAACGGCAACGGTACGGAGGAGTTCACGTACAACTCGATCGTGCTGTACACGTGTGACCCTGGGCTCCAGCTTGTGGGGAATGAAACTCTTCGTTGTACAACAGAGAACAGCATCGATGGCACCTGGAGCGGGTCTCCTCCCAAATGCAGGAGGCTCCGGGGTGAGCATTGCTGGATAATCCTGTTCTCACTTTATCACTTTATCACTTGGAGAATTATTTCTTTATTTTTTCTCCCTATAGTTAGCGCTACAGCAGCGACAAACCAAACCGAGCCCTCGGAAGAGAAGATAGCAAAGAATCCTTACTGGCTAGGTAAGAGCTCAGGAGAGACTCTCTGCTCCAGGGTCCTTTTAATTGCTGTAATTGCACCCGCGTTGGGTGCCTGTGACTCCACGCGCTGTTGGTTTTCTGCTCTCGCTGTGCCGCCTTCATTTCTTTTGGTGGGTCCATGTTCCAGTCTCTAAGGTGTTTGCAGAGGCTTATTCCCTGCTCTCATCCCCTTTTCTCTCTGCTCCCGGCTCAGTGACTCCTTGGCTGACATGGTACAGGGCAGGACTTTTGATGCTTGAATCTCCCTTCGTCAGCCGAGCATCTCAGTAGAAACCACTGACGTTATCTTGGCTGTATTTGGACGTTGCTGAGAGCAGAGGTAGCCTGGAGCTACGGACCTCAGCTCCGTCAGTGAGGAGAGGTGGGGTGAGGGACGCAAAAAGAACATCGTGATGTGTGTGGTAGTTAATGACAGGTTGTTCTGTAATGTTTTGTCTTCTCAGCAGTGTTATGGTTATCTGGGTTTGAATAATATTGTTCTGTGGACACAGATTAAGGAACTTTCCTGTTTATTTATCAGCACTGTTGGCTTCATGCTTTTAACATCAATTTCGTTATTTTCTTCTCTAGCAATTATCCTCATCCCTAGTTGCATTGGTAAGTAACTTACAATTGAAAAGACACTGTCCTAACCCAAAGCTGTTATTTGCTGTTAAATACTTGGAGTCAGTGGTTCTGGTTTAATCATTTTACTGCCCCTGGTGCCAAGTGTCTCTGGTTGGGATTCAGGGGTTCCTCTGCTGTTAAGTGGTGCAGCAGCATTGCAACTGGGTGGATTGTCTGTGTCTTAGTATAAAATGTTACCTCAGGGGAGGAGATGAAAGAAGCCAGTGTAAGAAGCCAACCAAAAACTGTATGTCGTGTCACGCTTTAATTGATAAAGTTGCTTTAAAAGAGATTAGCGAAACTTAGGACATCCTTGTTGCAAAGGAGATCAAGTACTAAAAATGGTGTGTTGAAAATACAAAAGAAACAGGCGCTGACTATAAAAGCACTGAGTGAAGGAGGATCCCACCCTTAGGAAGGTCAGCATGGCACCAGACACAGCAGTGGTTTCTGTGCTGTGTTTGGAGGCACAGGAGAGGGTTTGCGTTACTCTGGCTGAGAGGGACCCTCTGCGTGGTGACAGGCAGCCCCTGAGCAGAGAATTTTGCTGCCAGTCGTTTACTACACTGCAGGATTTCACTTCAATTTATGTACCAAATTTGTTTTTTAAATTTTTTTGTTTCTTTGTTAGTTCCCCTGGTCGCCCTTGGCATTCTAGCTGGGATCATCCTGAGATGCAGAGACAAGAAAATACAGTAAGTGAGCCTAAGCTGCCCCTCATCAGCCATAACTTTCCCTAGGGATAACTGGGTATTTCCTTAAGCTCTGTGTGATAGTCATTCCCTTCAGTGTGTATATGGTTAGTGCTATCTTTCCATGTAGCCAAGTCACTTTTTATTCTATGAATTTTCTCCTTTCTGTCTCTTCAGCTCTTACAATATGCATTTACAAAAGCACGAGATGAAGGGAAGGGATCCACCGACGCACCCAAAGATAACGGATGATGAGAAGCAGCCCGTGCCCTGGCACTCCTATTTCTGGTAGGTTTGTTTGTTCGTCTGCCCAAAAGCTTGTGCCACTCTTCGGGCTATACCCACGGATCTCCCCGGTGTTATTTCTAGCTACAGCTCTCGCTGTGCCTGACCACACTGGTACGGCACATCATTGTGCAGTGCTTGACTCTAAAATGCCAAGACCTCTGCCATGAACGTGCAGGGTGCTTCACGGGAGGGTCTGGCGTTTGCCGGCTGCTCTCGGGGCTCGGCACGAGGGATTCCCCCCATCTCTCTCGTCCGCAGCCACACGACGAGTTGCCACGTGTGTCCCACCTGCGAGGAGCGGCTGCACGCCGCCCTGGCCCCCTGCGCCGAGCCGGGCTGTGCCGCCTGCGAGGACTGGCTGCGCGCCCAGCCCGGCACACCGCGCACCTACTCGGTCCCCAGCATCGGTGACGGGGAGAGCCGGAGCCCTGCAGGCACGAGGTACTGCGGCCAACCAGGCACTTGCTCCTGCTCCCCTTGCACGGGTCCGTGTAAAACAGAACAGGGGAAAAGGGGCGCTTCTTGTGGGGGAAAAACTGCCTGTACATGGATAGAGCAGGTTTTGCAGTTTGAATTCCTTTGGTTCCTTTAAGTCTGGTTTTAGCGGTGGAAAGTATTTGCTATTTACAAAAAAGTGGTTCCGTAGGGCAGCAGTCGTTCTCGGGAAGCCACGCACCCAGGTGGGTTCAGGCTGTTCTCTCTCTCTCTGCGTTCAGCTCTCCTGCCAAAGCTGCGGATGTGCCGAGCGGGGACGGCGCTGGAGAAGCTGTTCCGGAGCGGAGCGAGGCAGAGCAGCCCTCGGACCACGGAAGGTCTGTCTGCCACTTGAAAATACACAGATGCTGTAGTGGGCTTGAATAAAAATCAGTTCAGTGTGGAGCAGGTTTCCATCCTGCTGGGGACAGTTCCTCAGTACCGGGGAAGCTGGAGGTGCCCAATTCACGGGGGTTTTTGAGTCTCCCTGGAGAGACTCAACGCACATCCTCAGTGGTGCTTCTCCACAGTGACCACCACATCTGCCCCGTGTGTGAGACCTGGCTTCGTGCCCACCTCGGCCAGCGCAGCAGCCGTCCCGCGGCGCCCGGGGAGCGGCAGGACGAGGGGTGAGTGCCGTGCGGGCGGGGTGGGCAGCCCCTGGCAGCAGCGGTGTGCGAGGTGATGTTGTGTGCTCAGGTTATTTTTTGACACCTGCCCGTGCGAGTCTTGTGCTCTCTCAGGACCACAAAGCTTCCTTAACAGTGTCAGCATTGACAGAGGCAAATCCACATAAATATTTGGTTAAAATAAACATGGTCTGAGCTGTACATCCGCATGCCTTAGCTTTTGTGTAAGTATGAACTTCTTTTTACCAGTCATTTGTTTCATGCTGTTCCTTGCTATTAGCCCTAACCCTGGAGGAGCTGTTTCAGTGAATTGCTATTTGTTTGAGTTAAAAAAGTTAATACCTTTGAAATCATTAATGAAACCAGCTTTTGTGGGTGCCGGAGCCCACGCGGTGTGGCTTGGCGGGGAGCAGCTCCCCACAGGAACCTGTCGGGGCTCACCCTTGGCTCTCTCCCCACAGCCCACGGGGTCCCGTCTGCCCCCCCTGCGCCGACCGCCTGCACCTCTCCCTTGTCCACAGCGACACGGCGCGCTGCCCCGTGTGTCCCCTGGCCGAGGAGGGGACCCCGGCTCACCTCGTCCCCCTCCGCACCCCCGGCTGCCACGTCTGCCCCGGCTGCGCGGCGCCCACCCACGCTCACCTCTGCCAGCCCCGGCGCCAGGCACCCGACGGTAGGGACCCTCAAAATGCCCCTCGGGTCACCGTGCCTGGGGACCAACGTGCTGCAGAGGTCGTTCCCCCCAAAGCCCAGGGTCTGCAGCATGCAGCACCCAACCCTAATTAGCTGCTCGTTTCTCTGTTGCAGGATAAATGCCGGCACCTGTAGCACCCTCCGCGGCACGGAGCTGGGCAGAGAGAGGGGAGAGTTGCTACACTAACTCCTGACCTGGCCAGGGATGAAGTTCTAAGTGCAATAAGGCAACCTGATGTCAAGTGTCTGACTTCACAACCGAGAATGTCTTTGTAAAGAAGCAGGAAAATCAAACATCCTTCAAATTCAGCTCCACGTTGGTTTCATGCCTACCTTTTTGTTTGTTTTGGTATGAAAAGGTATTTTTGTAGCTCTTAGTGAGGCTTTTAAAATTCAATAAACATTTCTTTCCACTAGGAAAATAATTTCATGGTAAACACCCTCTTTGCACCTCCTTGCAGGATGTACTTGTATTTTTTAAACTACTTTTTTACTGAGGTTCATTTACTAGTGTGCAGATACGAGTGCGAGAATGACGGTATTTATAGTAAAACTGTTTTATAAATGAAAGGAATATAAAAAGAGCAATACTCGTATGGTTTGGGGTTTGGGTTTTTTTATTCACTAATCAAACCTTCTCACAGAGCGCTTCAAATGGTTTTGCTGTCTCATTCTATGCCGGCTGTAATCAGCTGCTCAGGTAATTGCTGCTGCTCAGGTAATCGCTGCCGTCGTGTCGCGCCGTCGCCCGTAGCAGCACGCCCGCCCTTTCCTGGGAACTGCGGTGACGGAGGCGAGGTGACGCTGCTGGAGCAGAGCCCACGTCCACCCCAGGCAGTGTCAGGACGGTATCAGCGAAGGTGTGTGCTCCTCACCAGGTACAACCTTCCCTCGGCCAACGCCGTGTGCTCCTGCACCGGTCAGGTTCTCTACCCAAAAAAACCCAGGCTGCAGCTCCAGCAAGGTGTCCAGAGGATTAACGTAACCGCTCCCCGCTCGGTGTTTGCTGGCTTGTACTCCTTGTTCTGTTTTGACATGGGGACAAAATTGACAGTGATAATACAGGAGCTGTAAAAATTGCCTTTCTGCTTTATTGGTGTTTGCCCAGAGCTTGAGTCCGTTGGTGCTCTGGCAAGAGTCAGGCAGTGCCAGAGGGAGGACAGGAAGGTGCTGCACAGTTAATCTGATTCTGCTGCTGTATTTGTTACTCAGCTGGGACGCAGGACACTTCCATGGGCTTGTGCTGGTGGGTGCGATCCTGATACTGCTCTGAGGAGGGAGAGGCAATGGCCATGTGAACTCCTGAGCTGCCCCGTGCCCTGGCAGCTGTCCGTCACTCTCCCCTTTTGATCACCCCTTTGACCACAGGGCTGGAGGCATCAGGGGCACCCCCAGGACACCGGTACAGCCAGTCCTTTGGCAACACTCTGATAAAGCCCTAAGCCTGCCCTTGCTGACGCACAGGGAGCGGTGGATGAAGAGCAGACGCAGGCACGGTGCAGCATGGGTGCGGCAGGTGGACAATCGCTCTCCAAGCTCTGAGAAATCCTGGAAAGCCCCGGGTGGGCTCAGGCGGCCCTTGACCTGAGGACCAAGGGCAGGGTGATGGGGTGGGCTGGCCAAGAAGCTCGGGACAAGCCATGCAGGTTGCGTGCGGGGTCACTGCTGTGTCAGCGGGGAGGCCCTTGGGGGGACACGGGAGACACCCAAGCCCCGCGCCGGCCGCCTGCGGGCTGGTTTAGTGGTTGTTACAGAACCAGAGTGGTGGGGATGGAGGGGACCTCGAGGTCATCCAGCCCAGCCCCTGCCATAGCAGGGTCACCCCCAGCAGGTTCCCCAGCGCCGCGTCCAGCCGGGTTTTGAACATCTCTTGTTAAGGGGCATCATTTCGTACCCGAGCGGGGGCACCGCGGGGGGCCCCGCCCGCAGCCAAAGCCCCCGTGTCCCGCAACAGCCCAAACCCCACCCCCGCCGTGCTGCAGCTGTGACGAGAGCCCGGTACCGGCCCCTCCCCGCCCCGGAAAGGGCCGGGCCGCCGCGCTCTGCCCTGCGCATCGCTGCGCGCCCGCCCGCGGAGCCGCGGTACCGGGAGCGGTCATGGATGAGGGGCTGCGCTGGCTCTGCGCGGTGCTGGGCTGGCTCTGCGCGGTGCTGCTGGCGCTGCCCGGCGCCCGGGGTGAGCGGGGCACGGGGGGAGCGGGGCTGCGTGGGAAAGGGGCTGCGCGGGGCTGGGGCGGCGTGGGAAAGGGGGCGTGGGAAAGGAGCGGGGCGGCGTGGGAAAGGGGCTGCGCGGGGATCGTCCGCAGGGGAAAGGGGGTCTGGGCGGCGTGGGGATGGAGCTGCGTGGGAAGGGAGCGGGGCGGGATGGGGATGGGGCTGTGCCTGCGTGGGGAAGGGCTAAGGCGAGTCCTCGCCATCATCCCGCGCTGCCCGCAGGTGACTGCCCGCAGCCGCCGAGGTTCGCCTTTGCGGAGCCCCCCGCGCCCCTGAACGAGTCCTACGCCGTGGGGACCGTGCTGAGATACAGGTGCCGCCCGGGGTACACGATGGCCGGGGGCAAGTCCCCCCGGGTCACCTGCCTCCCCACCTCCCAGTGGTCCTCAGACCCTGACTTCTGCATCGGTGGGTTCCCCCCTCGCGGGCTCCTGGGATTTGGGAGTGGGGGGGGCACATCCCCTGCTGCACCCCAGACCCCACTGTGGTTCAACACAGCTGGGGATGCTCCCCGGGTTACTGTTTTTAGGACGGTTGAGAACAAGCCCTCACCCTGTGTGCCTGCCTGGGGTTGCCCTTTGTGCTTAGAAACGTTATCTCTGGGAGATGATCTTTGCCCTTATTAATTACTTTACCATCTGGTGATAATCACGTAAATAGAATAGAATTGGTTTGGTTGTAAAGGACCTTTAGGATCATCAAGTCCAACCATTAACCTAGTGCTGCCAAATGCTATCATGTATTTGCACAGAAGCAAGGTATGGTGAGGAGCGGCCGTGGGAGTCTGTTGTCCCCCTGGTAATGCACCTGTACCGGCCCTGGGGCGGTCACAGCTCCATCCCCCGCCTCCATCCCCTTCTCCTTTGTGCTCTTTCCCTACGGACCAAGACCTCTGCCCTGAGCCCACTGGGCTCTTTATCAGTTTCCTTTCTCAGTAAGCATATAAACCTTGCCTTCTTCTATTTGTCCTTTTTTTTGTGCTTTTATTTGCTTTTTATTTGTATTTTAACTTTCAGTTCCTCAGAAGTTAATGCAGATCTTGTATCTTTTCTGAAACTGCTGGTACTTGCTCCTGAGGGCAGTTAGTCTGTAACGACACTGAACAGCCCTGTCACCTGTGTTTCACGATCGTGCTATAAAATAAAGCTAATGCTGGTCACTTGCCCTTCCAGGAAAGTCGTGTGGTCCACCAGACATTGAGAATGGCAACTTTGACTACACGACTGACCTCCTGTTCGGGGCGACAATAACCTACACCTGTAACATCGGGTAAGCGTTGGCCCAGGCTCCTGGTGAGTCGACGGGGCCGAGGCTGGGAGACAGCACCCATGGGAGACTTGGGGGCTTTTAGTGTCTGGGGGCTGGTTCCTTGGCAAGCCCAGGATGGTGGGAGGTGTTCGGCGTGGGGAGCCGTGGGGGTCAGGCTCTCTCCTGCTCTCGCTATCAAAACAGATGATCTGGGTGTGAGCATGAGGTCTTTGCAGATTGCTTTTCAGCTGCTTTGCAAAGGATTTTGTTCCTTTTTTGTTGGTGCTCGTTAGTAACTCAGCGTTCGCTGTCGTGCAATGAGTCTGGCTGTCCACGGCTCAGCTGAGGGGTCTTGGGAAAAGAGAGCTGCGGTGTCCCGGGGATGCCGGGAGCAGGGCGAGAGGGGAGGAGAGCGGTTGGTGTGTCAGTGACACCCAGCTCTGCCCAGGAAAGTTGCTATTTGGAACTACCCCTGCGCAGCACGGGGCTGAGCAGGCTCGGGGCGGGGATGTGTCTCGCTCACGCTCCTGTGAGCTTGTACCCACCCACGGCAAGTATTGTTTCCTCTGACTGCATCATATATTGCATTTCTGTAGGTATTGAGAAACTTGTGTTTGGTAGGAGGGCTGGCTGCTTCTCCCCTAGGGTTCAGCTCCTCCAGAGCAGACCAGCAGAAACTGTGCAACTTTCTGAATTTCCCAAGGATTTTTTTTCCACTTTTTTCAGAGAGATTCAACCTTTTCTTTTCTTAGGTACCGATTAGTCGGGGAGTCGTCTGCGCAATGTGTACTTAGAGGCGGTGAAGTTTCTTGGGATAACATTCCACACTGTGCCAGTAAGCAGATCTTACATGTTTTGCTTACATCTCTTCCTTGAAGCCATTGCAATGCATCTGGGAGTTGGGGGAACGGCAGGTGGATAGTCTCTTCTTGGCACCTAGTGCAAATTACATTGCCTTTAATGAGACTGACTCGTTACCTCTCCCCCAAACAAGCGCTCTGGCTGGAGCTGGGAATGAAAATTAAATCCTGAGGAGGATCTGTGGATGTTGGCAGCAGCTCTGTAGGTAGATCTGCGAGAAAAGCAGCTCCCGAGGCTGTTGGTTGGTGTTGCCCAGGCACGCAGCGAGCTTTCTGCCAGGCTGGTGCAGACGGTGCATTGCACGTGATGTTTTTTTTCTTTGGCTGTTATGATTTTTTTTTTTGTTTGGGTTGGTTTTGTGTTTGTGTGTTTGCTTTTTTTTTAGTAGCTAGATCTCAGTTTCACATTCGATGGAAATGTTCTTGCGTTTTCTTGCTGTTGCTTTCCCATGCAGTTATTCCCTGTTTACCACCTCCTGGGATTGAGAATGGGCAGCTCCTCAACGGGGACAGAGACTTCACCTTTGGCATGGCTGTAACCTACAGCTGTAACAAAGATTTTTCTCTCATTGGAGATGCCACAATTCACTGTACGGTGGATGGAAACCTCGAGGGAACATGGAGCGGTCCAGCTCCTGAATGTAAAAGTAAGTGTTTGCTTTCTCTCCTTACTCTTTTGACTTTGTTCCTCATCCCTCTCCTGATCTGTACTGACCCTCTGGGCTGCCAAACACGAGAAGGTTGATTTGAGTTTAAAAGGGTTCCCAGAAAGCTTCATGCAGTGATCTCCCACGTCATGGTCAGAGGTAGGGCTTGGTTTAATGGATTCTTCAGCCCACAGAAAACATCCCTCTCCCTGCCCATGCCCAGGGCTTCCCACAAATGATGCTTTCACGTGTGCAGGTTCTTAATGACGTCTCTGTTCAGGGAGTACCTGCACCCCGCTGGGGACCTGCATCTCTCAGAGTGAAAGGGCAGCAGCTCTCTCAGCAAGCTGCTCGCGTACTGCCTCTGGTGTCACTGCAGGGCTTCTCCTTCTTGTAATTAATGCTCTTATTGTCTTATCTTCACTTCCAGCGGTCAGATGTAAAAATCCAGAAGTGAAAAATGGGAAAAGATTATCTGGCTTTGGCACTGAGCATACGTATAAACATACAGTGACCTTTGAGTGTAATCCTGGTCACTTACTGCGTGGCAGTAGTGTGGTTACTTGTGAAGCAGACAGTACCTGGAAGCCACCTCTGCCAACATGTGACCCGAGTGAGTACAAACTGATTTCCTTGAGCAATGCACTGAAGTAGGTCTAAGCTGTTGAGCAGATCAGCCTCTGAACCTTGTGTGCTTGTAGGCATGTGCTCGCAGAGCGTGCTGGCTTGGGTCTTTGGCACGGCAGCCCAGGCCAGTCATGTGTTTAGACCTGAGCCTATTTCTTTGTGAACTGCAAATGACCCAAAAGCACACTGAAAGGAGAGAGAAGACTGCCTTCCCCACCTTGCTTCACCAGCTGCCAGACCTGTTGGGGCTGTTTGGCTCCTGAGCTCGGCTGGCCCTGCGGGTTGGGGTGGTGGGCAGTGGAGGAGCATCTTGAGGCAGAGATGCTGCCCTGTCTCCTCCTTTTCTTCATTTAAGCAACCGGTGATAAATGCTGCTGTTTGCTAAATGGGTTGGGTGCAAAGTGTCTCCCAGACAGCGACATTCAAACAGGTTAAAATCTCGTGTGCTCCAGTTCATTGTTCATTGCAGACCCTTCGGGTACTCTTCTGTAGCTAACCTTGCTCTTCTCTCCACTGTTAGTCTACTGCGGTCCTGCCCCACGCTTCCCTTTTGCTGAGGGTGAAGGGGCTGTGGGTGACAGCTCCCTCGCTGGAACTGTGCTGAGGTATCGGTGTAAACCGGGTTATACTGCAGCGAGTGGCAAGTCCTCCGATGTCACTTGTCTGATTGATGCAACTTGGTCTGCAGACCCAGACTTCTGTATACGTGAGTATCTCTGTTCCTCTCCTGTCTTGAGCGACTGCACGAGTGATCTTGAGATGTTACTCTGCAATTTGGGTCCTGCCCATCGCTGGGTTTGAAGTAATTCCTGTGCTGCTTTCTTTTCCTCTAGGACAGCAGTGTACTCCTCTGACGATAGCGAACGGGGATGTGATTGCAGAGAATTTCCTGTTTGAGACAGTGGTGACGTTCACCTGTCATCCTGGGTGAGCGGATCCGTGCTTAAAAGGGACCGGCTCAGCGGGCAGAGGGCAGGGATCACAGGCAGTAACATCCACCACCCCCCTCCCTCCCTCCCTGGTTTCCCAGTGCAAGTCTCCAGTGAAACTGTGTGTTATGTGTTCAGTGAGATGAGTACGTGGCAACATGCGTGTGCTTGGTGACGCACTGAACTGCTTCAGTTCGGCTCCTCTGAGCACCCTTATTTAGTGGCTTTGGTGTGGCCAGATCCCATTTCGTAGCCGGGGCAACTTCTGGTTAATAACTTGCCTGCAGGCAGTGGTGGGGAGGCAAGGGAAGAACCCTTTCTGGGTTGTCTTCTGGAAAGTACTAAACTTCTCTTTATTTAGGTATGAATTAAAGAAGTCATCTTCTGCCAAATGTGTGGTATCAGGAAATGGAGTTGATTGGGATACACCATCTCCATACTGTGAAAGTAAGAGGGGAAAAACTCTGCACAGAGCTATTAAGATAATAGTTGGGACTGTGCTGGTGTAGCTGCCTTGCTGGTGGGCTTGGGCTGCTCTTACTTGTGCTGCTTAATTCAATCAACTGTCAAATTCATGATTTCAATACTAGCTCCTGCTGTGAGGCCTTAGGTGCAATATTCTCACACAATTCAGAAATTATGCTGACAAAGTGGAGGGAGCAAGGGAAGAGCAGAAATTATAGGAAAAAAACAGTCACAGGAGGAAAGTTTTCTTTCTCTAATTACCAGGGAAAGATGAAGATAATTGGATGTTAGAACTTTGTCCACTCAATCTGGTATAATGGTGAAATCAGGTGTTACGAAGTCAGTGTATAGTGTTATGTGAAGCTAGAAATGGCTGAAACATTTCTTCTAGCTTGATCAGGAACTTCTATGGCTTCTTTCATGGGGTGAGATCCTGGCGTGGTGGCTAACGGGCAGTAACTGCGGTCCAGTACCAAGCAAGAAAGCTCAAAGCGTTTTCAGTTGCTGCTAGATGCATGGCTGTACCTCCTTCTCCCCCTACACCTCTTCGCCTTTGCAGTTAGGAGAGGTACTCAGAGGCTCTTGCTGATGTTCCCCCCGTAGGACAGCTCCCCGCCGTCCTCTGTGAAGAGCCCCCCACGATTGACAATGGGATGCACAATGGCACGAAGGGCACAGACTTTGTCCAAGGCTCCGTTGTAGTTTATAAATGCAAGGATGGCTTCACCCTTGCTGGAGCAGCCTCAGTTCACTGTGAAGCAGATCATCAGCACCGTGGAGTCTGGAGCAAGCCTACTCCTGAATGCAAAGGTGATGTTCCTCCTGTGGGACAGTTCCCTGACGTTCTCTGTGAAGAGCCCCCCACGATTGACAATGGGATGCACAACGGCACGAAGGGCACAGGCTTTGTCCATGGTTCCACTGTAGCTTATCAATGCAAGGACGGCTTCACCCTTGCTGGAGCGGCCTTTCTGCAGTGTATTGCAGGAGATCAATACCGGGGAGTCTGGAGTGAGCCCGCTCCTGAGTGCAGAGGTGACCCTCGTCTCCTGTGTCTGTCTCGCTGGTGAATACATCTGTGTTTTAACAGATAAACCTGTGTGGAGTTGGGCTGTGCAGGGGTCCTGTTGTGTGTGTTGCTTCAGTTGTCTCCCATGGGCATTGGCTCTGATTGGAGATGCTGCATGTTGCGTAGTTCGATGAGTTACCGTGCTGAGTTTCATGTTTTCGCTCTCTTCCTTTCCAGGTGGAGCAAACATGATCATTGTTGGTGAGTAACACATATTCCTGAACCCCTGTACTGTGCTCTGGCCTGGCTTTATGTTATTGTCTGTGTGTTCTGCTTGAAATAAGCTCAGAAGCCTTCCACTACCATCTGTTGTCAGATTTATATTGTTGTTGCTTTAAGATCATGCTGTGAAAAGGGGAGGGAAGGTAAAGTGGACCAGGGAGGGAAAAAGCAGTTGAATATATGAAGAATGAAGCTTCTTATCTGTCTCTTGTAGGAATCTTCCCCCTCCTCCTGGCAATGCTGGTTATGAACATCTAGCTCAGGGAACGGGCACAGCGGGGAGGCACCTGTAGACCTGTTGGACTTGATCATGCTGATCCCAGTGCTCTGCTTCTCCTTCCTGTGAAATTGGCCTTGAATCCGCAACCAGCCGACCTTGAATGATGAAGCCCAGACGCTCCCTGATGCTGCCGGGGCAGGGCTCGTGCTTCTGGCTGCAGCAGCCGAGCGTGGCGTTGGGCACGGCAGCTCGTGCGTGGGGATGGGATGGGATGGAGACTCTCTGCCACCCAGGTGGGAATGCTGTTCAGATACCAAGTGCAGTTATCCCCACGTTACGTCGCAGTGGTGCCAAAGACCTTCGCGCTGCAATAGACTCAAGGAAATTGGGCACTCTGGGTACCTCCACGTGTTTGGTTTTTCAGCCCCACTAAGGCCACGTTGTGCCTGGCCCTGATCAGGATTCACGGGTTTCTTAAGTGTCCTGAGGTGAAAAGTGCTGCCGCTGCCGAGAGGATTAATGGTGAATGTCTTCATGTGAGTGATACATACTTGAAAAAATGAAGTTTGATTCGAATAGGATGCGTAAGTCGTGTGTTAGCTGTGGGTACTGGAAGCATTGGCAGTGTTCATGTAGAAGCGCAGTTGTAGCCGTTACTTCAAGGCAAGTCTGAGCTGTTGTGCAAACTGTGAACCTCACAGATCGGTGATTTTACCGGAGAGAAAAAAATTTAAATGCCTTAATACAAAGAGCTGCTATTCTGACTCTTCCTGTGTTTACTAAAATCAGTTTTAAACTTTAGCTGAATGTCTCTGCCCTGGCACTATCTTTGTATCACGTCGAGGCTGTTCTGCGGAAACACCCTTCCTGTCCCTGCACTGACTCGACGCTTCTCTGGAAGGGCTGAAGCCAGCTGGGCTCATCCACAGGCCCAGTGCAGGACGTGCAGGTGTCCTGGTAGATGCCACCAAACATCAGAAAGTTGCTGCGTGTGAACCTTTTCACTTTCTGCTCGAATGCTGCCTGCCTGGCGTGACGCCGATGGCAGGGAATCGCTGTCGGGATTTGCACTTCCAAGGCTTTCTCGGGTGGTGCTGGGCACCCCGGGCACGCTGGGTCCCACCGCAGGTTGGCCGGGTGCCAGCTCAGCCCCGGGATGCCTCAGGGCTGCTCTGATGCTGGGGAGGAAAAGCAGGTTTTTGGCTTCTTGCTCCGCTTGCAGCAGGGCTGGGGGGTGGCTGCCCAGGGCGATGCTCTGACGCTGCACCCAAAGGAGATACACATCAAGCCAAAGCCTTAATTTATTCCTTCGTGGGGAGCGGGACACGAACCCCACATCTTTTGTGCACTTTTTTTTTATCCTAACTTGACCTAGTTCTTTGTTGTGTTGAGGACGGTTTGCGAGGGTGGATGGAGGTGAGCGAGGCAGCGTGCTGTCCCCAGCGTGAGTCAGGCGTCGGCGGTGCCACGAGGACAGCTCGGGTGATGGCACCTCACTGTGCCTAAACCAAAGACAGGCAGAAGTCCCCCTGATTTGTTTGGCTGATGGAAAGCCCATGTTGTGGTGTTGGTGCCCTTTCCTGGTTTAACTCGGCCTCGCTAAATGATCCTTTAGTAACCTAAAGAGGTTTGTAGCATCTCGTAAAATGAAGTAAAGGTTTGAAGGCTTCCTGGGAGTCCTGTTTATAAGGGGAACAAAACTGTGACAGGATTTAATCTTGCATTCAGCTATTGCCTGAATCATCTTGTGACACTAGGACTTTTAGCTGCTGGTAAATGAAGACTTTGAGGTTCGGGGTTTTGTCTGATGCGGAGGTAAACGACCCATCTGTGAGCTTGTGATGCGCAGTTGGGAACGGGAAGTATTCGAAATGTGTCTACTACCTACTTTTTGTTTCTGCATTTTCGCCAGTGCTTTCCTGTGAACAGGAACATGCATCTAATTAGAGGGAAAAACACAAACAGCCATTTCCATCAGCACGTTAATCTTGTTCCAAATAGAGCCCCGAAGTTCTCCCTTCCCAGCAGAGCACCGTCCTGCTCAGCTGTCGCTGGGGCACCGCGAGATGCCGTTTTCGGAAGCCACTCTTGCAGAACAAGCACTTGCAGATTGTTGGTTATTTTTATATCTCTCTTACCGTAAGCCATGTGAGTGACTAGATGAACAAAACACAAATGTAAAGCCTCGTAGCTTAGTGTTGTGTTCTGTTATTTCAATCCCAGCACAACTGTCCCTGCTGTGTAGTCAGGAGTGGTTTTTCCAAATGATTTAACACCTGATTTGGGGATCAGCTTGAAATTATCTCCCCGCAACCAAATGGAAGGAACTGTGACTGCTTATGGGTGCGATCACCACAATTTACTGTTGAAGAGGGTTTATCTACTGTGTTTATAATCGAGTTGTACATAGTTTTACTTTGAGTGTAACCAGTCACGCGCAGTTCTGAAGTATAAATGTTGGGTATGTAAATATTGGAAGCTCTCTGTCAATAAAAGGGATAAAAAGACTTGAGTAACGCCTGTCTTGCTGCTTGTTTTAGGCTCAGAAACATCCTCCGCTATGTGACGGGGGGAGCTGGAGGCTGCCGTGGCTGCTCCTACAGCAAAAAGTCCTGCCTGTGGATTTTTGGTCTCCCAGCCAGTGGGCAGGGATGACGCCAGGTTGGATGAGTGCTAGAGCAGCCAGGGTTGGCTCGGGAGGGTTTGGGTCCACAGCTGTGCGGGAGGAGGGGATGACCTGCTCTGCCCTTCCCGTGCCCCGGAGCCGGGTCCCGGGAAGGGCTGCCCTCACCGCCCAGGGACGTGGGGCAGAGCCTGGGCCACCTCCCCTAAGCAAGGATGCTCTCTGAGGGCACAGTTCGGCTAAGAGCACCCGTACCTCTACCCGCCCCTCTTCCACAGGTGCCCGTGGACCACGCAGTGAGTCCCCGGGGCCCATCCTCCCCTGCCAGAGATAGCAGCAGAGGCAGCGCATGGGACCTGCAGCCTCCCCGGGGTGGTGGCTGTGCCCGCCCCGTGCCGGGCAGCCCACGGGTTCCTGTCCCGCAGCCCCGGGAAGCCCCGCAGCTGCGGCTCCTTCCACACGGGGGGGGCGGCGGGGGGAACTGGGGTGCCCATATCTTCCCGCAGCCCCCCGGGAGCCGCAGTCTGCGCCAGGGACCAGAGCATGGTGCTCGCCTTCGCCCTCCGCCTCCTGGGCAGCTCCGCTCTGCTCCTGGCCACCGCGGCTGGGGCTCGAGGTAAGGGAGACCGTCAGGTCTGCACCCCTCATGGCCCTCCTCTTCCTCATCGCTGCTCCTCTCCTCGCTGACCCTTTTGCTTTTCCCTGTAGAGGCAGATAGAAGCCCTGTGCTGGTCCCACGTGGACCTCGGCACGCCAGACCCCGAGCATCACAGAGCCTCTGAGCTGCTCCACTAATGAAAAAGACCCTCGGGGGTATCACCGGGGCCACGCTGTGCCCTCCAGTGGCTGGGGGCAATGGAGTTAGTTAGAACCTCGCTATGGAGAGGCTTTCACAACCTGCCCAGCTGCCCGTAACAAGGAGCTTGGCCTGTGTGTTTGAACTGCCAAAGTAAAGCTGGTTATGGACAGGGCATCTCATGACAGCGAGACGAGGAGCCTGCTCCAATAACAGATTGTGTTTGAGCTCCGTCAAGTTGAAACTTGCTGTGATGTAGAGAAATGCATTGGGACCGGGCTGTTTGGCATGTTTGGTCTGAAAGCCCGCAGGGCACGAAAGCCTGGCAGGCAGCCCGAGGTGCCCTCTTGTTTGGGAGAGGACAGCCAAAACCTACAGAAACTTGGCTCATCACTGCAGCGTGGTTTTGTTTACCCCTTCCCATCTCGTAAGTGTAGGTGCTGCAGCCTGGCTGCCCTGGAGAAGACTTCTGCCTATATCCTCACTCATGTTAATTATTCACTGGCATCTTGAGAGAGCAAAGGCTGAGCCTCCTGCCTTAGCTGGCAGGGGTTGTGCTTCCCAGCCCGTGGGTTGGAAGGATGCAGAAAGGCCGTGAAAGGCTCTAAGCTCACCAGGCGATGGACACCCAGTTCTTGCTCGCTGAGGAAGCAGTGGGGTCCCCCAGCAGCGCAGGGAGGAGCCCCCCAGCCCCGGGGGCACCCGCCTTGGCTGCACCCTCCACTGCATCCCATCGCTCAGGGGTCAACAGGCTGCGTGGGCACCACGAACACAGCAACCCTCACAGGCGGGAACAGCCTGAGAGCTCTGGAGGTAACAACGTTTTCTTGCTCTCCCTTTTCCAGCTACCCGATGCCCGTTCCCACACATCCAGCACGGGAGGCGAGTGTCCGCTGCTCGCTATTCCTACAGGACTGGGGACACCGTGAGCTTCGCCTGCAACACAGGCTACACCTTGCAGGGCTCCCGCACAAGCACGTGCCGAGCTGACTTCAGATGGAGCCCACCTCTGCCAGTGTGCAAAAAGGGCAAGTGTCGTGGTGCGGGCGGTGACGGCCGTGGGGGAAAGCTCCCTCTCATGTCCCCACAAATTTGGTGGGAAAGCAAAGCCGGGACGCATCCGTCCTCGCTTCTCTTCTCAAACCAAAGTGCTGCCAGCTTGGCTCTGAGAGACAGAACCAGCTCAGAAGAAAGGAGCTGGGGTGGGACACGGGGGTGGCTGCAGCCTGCCCTGTCCTGGGCTCCAAGAGGGACGGGGAGAAGTTAACCCTGGGGCTGAGCTGCTGTGGAGCAGGAGGCTGCAGCCTCCCCGGCACGCTCAGGAGCCCCTGGCCAGTGGCGGGGATGGCAGTACTGCTGCCCGGGGGATTCCTGGCACTCGGCTTCTGGGCAGATTTGGGGCGTTTTCGTCTTCCTCCTGCAACGGGAAGGAATCACAGCTTCTCGCTGCTCTTGCTACTTCCGTGTCCACGTGCATCTTCTGCCAAATCCCGTGGTGTGCCTGTGAGTTCTGTCGGGACTGTCCTTATTATTAGTAATTTCCTCTGGCCACAGTGCAGTTGTGCTCTTGTTAACCAACACTTGGGTCCAGCAAATGGAACAAAGACTGAGCAGAATCCAGGATATTACCCTGATATTACCCCAACAGCCCTAGTAGCACGCAAAGTGGCAACCAGCTGACCCATGGGGCAATTTCTTTTCCCTCTCCAGAGCTGATGTGTTCTCGGCCACCAAACATCGCCAACGGGCTGCACAGTGGACAGTCCTTGGACAAGTTTTCCCGGGGAGTGACCATGTACTACAGCTGCAAGGATGGCTACAAACTGGTTGGGAACGTGTCCATCACCTGCATGGAGGCCGGGGTGTGGAGCAGGCCCCTGCCCCGCTGTGAAGGTGGGTGGATGCTTCACTGCGAGGTGTGGGGCTGGCAGAAAGGATGTTGGATGTCCTGCTTGTAGGAACAGTTCAGGCTTACGGCAGTGATGAGAAGGGAGGGGGCTGAGTGTGCAGGATCTGGCCCATGCATTGAAGTGTAAAGGATGCTGTCCACGTTCCCTGCAGCAATCGGCTGTGAGATACCCGAGGTGCAGAACGGGAACGTCTACAAGCCGCAGAGCACCTACAAAGCTGGAGAGACTCTTCACTTTGACTGTGACGCCGGTTACGCCGCAGAGGACACCTACGAGAGCCGGTGCCAGCCGGGGGGGACCTGGGATCCGCCGGTGCTGAGCTGCGAGAGGGGTGAGTGCGGGCGCCCGCTGCTCCCCGAGGGAGCCCTGCCCAGCGGGTGGTGGGTGCTCCTTGCAGGCACCAACAGTGTGTGCAGGCGGAGCCGTTCTGCCATGGGCTTTAACCCATCGACAAAGCACCAGGACCCCCTTCCCCTCGCACGCTGTTCTCTTGCTAAGTTAGACTTTGTCTCCCTCTTGCAGTCCGACCGTGCCCCATGCCCCCGAGGGTCCGCAATGGAAATCACAACGGCCAGGGCAAAACACCTTTTACCATGGGGATGTCTGTAACATACACCTGTGATCCCGGCTACTACCTGGTTGGAAACGCCGCTGTGTTTTGCAGAGCATCAGGGAACTGGAGCCGGCCCGGCCCTCGCTGTGAAGGTGCGTCCGAGCTCTGTCCCTCGGGGGAGAAGCTCGTGGGGTGGCTCTGAGCACAGGGGAGACCCTGGCTGTTGTCACTGAGCCCTTCAGCGAGGGATTAAATTCTGCTTTAATGAAGTACACCAGTTTATAATATGCAAAGCATGAGCTTGCACCCGTGAATCTGGGGGTATTTCTGTAACTGTGGCTGCATGTGCCGTACCTCTCGCGCTGGGGCTGGGGCTGGTGCTGGTGACCCTGCAGTGTATGTCCAGGAACTGGCACATCACTTAATGTGAGACCCAGTGCAAAGGGGGGTCCAGAGCCAGCACCCTCCTCCTGGTGCTCCGGCTGCAGCACGGCCACAGAGAGCTGGCTGGTGACGGTGCTGGGGACCAGGCACGGGCATGGGGTGCGACACAGCCTTCGGGGCAAGACCAACTGGATTTTTATGAATCAATTCAACCTTTTTTGTCCAGAAAAGTTGGAGGAGAGACAGAGCCTGCAAACGCTGGCTGTGAGGACAGACCCAGCAGTACCTGGGGTGCAAGCCCTCTGCCCACCCCCTGCACCTTTCCCCATGTCTGCTGTGCAGGAGGTTTGAGTTGAGCTGTCTCTCAGGCATCACCTCTCCTAGATGCTCTCATGGGCTTTTCCCCTCCTTCTCCAGAGGTGATGTGTTCTCGGCCACCAAACATCGCCAACGGGCTGCACAGTGGACAGTCCTTGGACAAGTTTTCCCGGGGAGTGACCGTGTACTACAGCTGCAAGGATGGCTACGAGCTGGTCGGGAACGTGTCCATCACCTGCACGGAGGCCGGGGTGTGGAGCAGGTCCCTGCCCCGCTGTGAAGGTGGGTGGATGCTTCACTGCGAGGTGTGGGGCTGGCAGAAAGGATGTTGGATGTCCTGGTTGTAGGAACAGTTCAGGCTTATGGCAGTGATGAGAAGGGAGGGGGCTGAGTGTGCAGGATCTGGCCCGTGCCTTGAAGTGTAAAGGATGCTGTCCATGTTCCCTGCAGCAATCGGCTGTGAGATACCCGAGGTGCAGAACGGGAAGGTCCGTGGGCTGCAGAGCACCTACAAAGCTGGAGAGACTCTTCACTTTGACTGTGACACCGGTTACGCCGCAGAGGACACCTACGAGAGCCGGTGCCAGCCGGGGGGGACCTGGGATCCGCCGGTGCTGAGCTGCGAGAGGGGTGAGTGCGGGCGCCCGCGGCTCCCCGAGGGAGCCCTGCCCAGCGGGTGGTGGGTGCTCCTTGCAGACACCAACGGCATGTTCCTGCCCTGGGCTTTAACCCATCGACGCAGCATCAGGACCCCCTTCCCCTCGTGACCCTTCCCTTGCTGAGTTAGACTTTCTGTCTCCCTCTTGCAGTCCGACCGTGCCCCATGCCCCCGAGGGTCCGCGACGGAAATCACAACGGCCAGGGCAAAGCATTTTTTACCATGGGGATGTCTGTAACATACACCTGTGATCCCGGCTACTACCTGGTTGGAAACGCCGCTGTGTTTTGCAGAGCATCAGGGAACTGGAGCCGGCCCGGCCCTCGCTGTGAAGGTGCGTCCGTGCTCTGTCCCCTCGGGGGAGAAGCTCGTGGGGTGGCTCTGAGCACAGGGGAGACCCTGGCCATTGCAACCAGGTCCTCAGAGAAGGTTAATCCCATGTAAAGTGTTGCATGGTATAAATTAATTTCAAGCCCTTCTGTTGTGAAGGTGGGGCTGGGGAGGTTTATGCAGATGTTATGCAGATTTTGTTGTTTCAATATTAACAGCCTGTGGGCTTTTTGTTTCGTTTTGTTCCGACTCCTTCTGCGCATCACTTTGGCACATCATCGTTTCCAGTGACTGTCTGCATAAATCCAGATGTAGAGAATGGAAGGCAAGTTGATGGTCAAGGACTTATCTCTGCACCCGGGCAAACGGTGACGTTTCGGTGTCGCGATGGTTACAGCCTGCAAGGCAGCGCTACCATCTTCTGCCAGGAGGACGGCAGCTGGCACCCTCCTGTTCCCGTCTGCGACAGGCTGCACCATTACCAGGAGCTCTCAAACAGCCCTGAACTTCCAGGTAAATCGTGACATAGCTGCCTTGGGGTACACAACTATTGTGTGTCCCCTAACCCCATTAAAAAAATGCGATTAAACCCTGTGAGTGGAAGATTTAATTATATCCTGGGAATAAGAACCTGATCCTCTGGAGTCCTTTGGGAAAATATGTTGTGTTTGTTTAATAATGGCTACATTAGTCAAAATAAACAACTTTGCAAGGCAAAGCAAACAGCTTTCTGTGCTTGCACCCAGCGTGCCTGTCCTGCCAGCTTCTCATGTCTGTTTTCTTTCTCAATAGGTGGTTGTGGTGTTCCTACAAGGTTACGCTTTGCTGAGCTAAATGAGGAACATAAAAATGAGATTGATTTTTCTGTTGGGAAGACTGTGCGATACACTTGCCGACCTGGATATGCTAAACAGCCAGGACTGTCACCTACTATTACCTGCCTTGAGAGCGGAGTGTGGTCAGAAGCACTAGAGTTCTGTAAAAGTGAATAGCTCCTTGATTTGGTGTCCGTTGCTCAAGAAGGAATAGGTGCTAGGCTCTGTCCATGCTGCAAAAACCTCAGCCTTATTCTGGTGTTCAAATAGTATGTGACTAGTAAAGCCATGTAACTTCATGCTATTCGAAACCCATTTTGGGGGTAACTGGAAATGGGGGCAGACTACTGGAGTAATAGTTGCATCTGTTGTACCATGGTAGAGGTAGACAAAGCCTAAAATGAAGGGTTTTTTCTCCCCCAGGGAAACAATGTGGTCATCCTGGTGAACCTGTGAATGGGAAAATTATTTTCCTAACAGATCTCCTGTTTGGGTCAACAGTGCTCTACAGCTGCGAGGAAGGGTAAGTCCTGGGTTTGGCTACTGCTTAAAACAGCAAGGAGAGATGGATTTGGTAAGTCTCCCTTTTTTCCTCCATTTCATTCACTCCCAATAAATCGATTCTATACAGAAGCCACTGTATAGAAATCTGTACCTATATAACACATAAGGTGTTCCCTATCTTATGTATATATGGTGAAATTGGTCAGGCAGAGCGAGGAAGGGAACCTCTCCCCCAGGGCCACAGCTTTGCTGTCGGCAGGGCTGATCACACCGCCCGAGGTGGTTAGAAGGAGGTAGAAACTCCCACCGAAACAGCTTGGAATGAATGTTCAATCCTTTTAACGCCAGGCACAGGTTAATTGGACAATCCAGCAGACGATGTGTGATTTCTGGTGGACGTGTTGCATGGAGCGGCGACATTCCCACTTGTCAGCGTAAGTAGCTTACGGCTTTGGGGGGTTTGCATGGATCTGGTACGTATTTTCCAGCAGAGACTGCCAAATCTTTCCAATCAAAGCCAGGGAGATGGGCTCCAGTTGCCTACAAGGCCTCACCTAGAAGGTCACTTCATTGCAGCTACTCCACCTCTAGGACAAGCGTTTATGCCCACACACACTGAGGGGTTTCAAGCACTTTGGTGCTGCTGTTGAATTTCGAAGCCTTGTCCTCACCTCTGCAGGTATCCCGTGTGAGCCACCCCCGGACATCCCCAACGGGAAGCACACGGGCAGGCTGCTGGATGAATTCCACTTCGGCACCTCCGTGACGTACAGCTGCAGCCCTGGGTACCCGCTCCACGGGGAGCCCTCCATCTTCTGCACCACCCGGGACGGGAAAAACGGCGTGTGGAGCGGGCCCCCCCCCCAGCTGCGGAGGTAGGGTTGGCTGCGCACATGCAAATACTCGGGTGCAATCCTGGCCCTACTGCTTCGTGTTCGGGAAGACTGGGAAACCTCCAGAAAATTGCACATCTTGCCCGAGTGCCTACACGGCAGGATTTGCCCGGGCTGTGTTTACAGCGGGGAGGAGGCTGGAGGACCACCCCACTGCCTCCAGCATCCCCAGCCTCACCTTTAGGCTTGGCTCTCTCCCTCGGTGTCTGACTTCACTGGATGCAGGCAGAACATCATCTATGGGAAAACTATTTTCAGACTTGTGTCTTAAAAGGGGTTGCAGCTCTTCGGTGGCTTTGCAGCTGCACAGCTCTGCACCCTGCGTAAGTGCCTGTTTTGAGGACCTGCGCTTCTTTTCCAGAGGCAAGATGTCCTGTGCCACAGGTCCAGAATGGGAGAATAGTGTCTCCTAGGACTGCCTACACACACAAGGACACCATTGCCTTTGAGTGTGAGCCGGGCTATGTTCTACGTGGCCACAGAGAGGTGCAATGCCAACTAAATAACACCTGGGAGCCACCCGTGCCAGCCTGCGAGCAGGGCAAGTGCTCAAGCAGTGCTCTGAATGTTACCCTTCCCCCTGCTCCCCCAAATCTGCTTTTTCTTGACTCCTTTAACAACTGGGCTGGCTTTTCTTTCATGGCAGCTGGCTGCAATGCACCTACCAGGCTGGCGTTTGCTGAGCTGAAGGAGCCGTACAGCAACCAGACCCTCTTTCCCGTGGGGAGGACGGTGGAATACGTGTGCCGGCCTGGGTACGCCCAGCGCCCAGGGATGCCGCCGGCCGTCACATGCCTCAGGAATCAGACATGGTCTGTGGCGCTGGACTTCTGTAAAAGTACGTCCTGCAAGTGTTGAAAACCCTCTAGTGTCAGGCTTGGCTGGATTGTCACATTTTTCTGGCTTTAGGGGTTTCTTTACTTGGCCTGCTCTCTGCGTTAGCAGCCCCGGCTGGGACGTGAGGGCTAACGGTGGCTGGTGTTCCCTTCTAGGGAAACAATGTGCTAACCCCGGCGATCCGGAGAACGGCAGAGCTCTTGTCCTGACGGACCTCCTCTTCGAGTCCAAAGTTAATTACACTTGTCACCAAGGGTGAGTCTTGCAACTAGCTGAATTCAGCTGCCAAGTGAGAATGAAGTGGATTATCAGCTCTACACGAAGGAAACTAGTTCCCAAGTCATAAGTCTTGGTTGCCACTTACATGGGTTGTAAAGAAATCTCAAGTCCCTTAATGTAAATTAATAAATCCTTCTGTGTGACTCCAGGTACAAATTGGTTGGAGGCTCTCAGAGAACATGCGAGGTCTCTGGCACACGTGTCTCGTGGAGTGGAGATGCTCCTGTCTGCCAGCGTAAGTAGGCCACAACAAAAGGTCCTTGGAAATGGCTTGCAAGAGAAAGTGGCACATCTTTTAAGACAAAGATTTAATTGCAAAAGATTTCTCAAGTCACTGTATGTGTAAAATCTTTTGTGTTTCTTTTCGTTTTGTTTTGGTTCCTTCTGAAAATGTTTCCAAAGATCTTTTATTTATCCTGGTCCGAACTCAGAAAACCATTAATATTTTAAACTCCCTGTTACTGGGGTAAGTATTTCTCACTGGTCTTGTGTAGGGATGGAGTGGCCAGCCTCTCTCTGCATGTGTCACCAATGGTTATGGGAAGGGAGGTAAGAATTGCCCCACTGCCCGCAGACATGGGCAGCAAGGAAGTGACGCACAGGTTTTCCTTCCCACATGTGATTTTTTCCATACAAGGTTTGTCTGTGGATAATTTGGGTCATTGTATCCTGAGAGCACCACCGCTGAGACAAGTTCATCCCCATCGATTCCCTTCCTGGGAAGCCAGTGTGTCCTGCAGACCCCGGGTGCTGCTGCAGCACCGACACTAAAAGCCGCCTCATACACGCCCGCAGGTATCGTCTGCGATCCGCCTCCGGACATCCCCCACGGCAGACACAGCGGGCACCTGATGGACACCTTCTCCTACGCGGACGTGGTCACCTACACCTGCGAGCCCGGGCACCCGCTGGCCGGAGAGCCCTCCATCTCCTGCACCGCGGCGGACGGGGAGCACGGCGTGTGGAGCGGGCCGCCGCCGCGGTGCGGAGGTAGGGCTCTGCGCGCGCCGCGGCCGTCCCTGCCGGCGGGGTTTGGTTGTGAGTGGCAGAAGGGATGACCATGGCTGTTGTGGGGGCTGCACCCACTGACAGGAAGACAGCTAATGTGACAGATATTTATTCAAAAGTGTTAATGGAATTAATTGTTTTCCTCCTTTGGTTTTTGAAGGTTGGATTTTTTAAAAATTTCTTTCTTGCCCTGACCATATTTCTTATCTGCCTTTCCTTCTCCTTCGCAGAGGTGAAGTGTCCCGCCCCTCCAAGCATCGCCAACGGGCAGCACAGCGGCCAGCCCTCGGACACGCACCTCCCGGGCTCGGCTGTGCAGTACACCTGCAGCCACGGCTACTCCCTCATCGGGAACGCCTCCATCACCTGTACCGCCGGCGGGACGTGGAGCCGGCCCCGGCCCCGATGTGAAGGTGTGTTTGTCTTGGCTTCTTTTGTCTTTCCCCGGGCCCTTTCCTCCTTGGTTCTCGGTCTGATCGCTGCAGACCAAATCTCCAGTGAGAGGCAGAGACCAAAGGTCCCACAGGCAGGAGGAGCTCGGTCTGCCTCTGTGGATTTTCCTTTCTGTCCCCCAGTAAGGACAGACTCTCAGGAGCAGTTGAATAATGGTACTTTGTGTAAGAATAAGAGTCAATAACATTGATACGCCTGTGACAGTGATGGCAAGGTTCAGCAGCAGGTGATGCCCCTGGTCAGTGTCCCTCCACACCCAGGATGGGCTTCACGTCCCCAGCAGTGCCTCGTGCTCTTCACTTCCAGCCACCGGCTGCGAAAGACCAGAGATCGAGAACGGAAGAACGACTGGGCTGGAGACCATGTACAGACTTGCGGACACCGTTGTCTTCGAGTGCGATTTTGGTTATGCCTTGAAGGGCTCTCAAGAGTCTCAGTGCCAGTTTGGGGGCACGTGGGACCCTCCTGTCCCCATCTGTGAAAAGAGTAAGTGTAAATGAGGCGGCGGGTGGTACCTGATTTTGGTTAAAAGGCTGCCCTACCCTACAGCGGGTGTTTGTGGTACCAGCTCTTCACCAGTTATGACTTCTTCCCCTCCCTGTAGTGCTACAGTGTCCTTCCCCTCCAAACATCAAAAATGGCCAGCATGAGAGCAAGGATGTGAAAGTGTTCATCCCTGGAGTAACGGTGAAGTACTACTGTGACCCGGGGTATGTCCTCACTGGGAAAACAACAGTTTCTTGTTTGACATCTGGAGCATGGAGCATCCCTTACCCCCGGTGTGACGGTGAGCTGGAGATGCTGTTACCCCTAGTGAAAAGGGAGACCGTGGTGGTCGCACGGCCTTCCCTGAATTCTGACCTCGCAAAAACACAAGGGGGAACACCCAGCTCTGGCAGCCGCTTCCCCAGCCCACGCTCTCCTGCTTTTCACTTCCAGCCATCGCCTGCACAAGCCCCAACATCCAGGACGGAGAAGTGGCTGGAGGACAGAGAGCTGTGTACCACCCCGGGGCCAACGTCACCTTCCAGTGCCACCCAGGCTACGTGCTGTGGGGCAGCCGTGAGGCTGAGTGCCAGCCCGATGGCCGCTGGGCTCCTGCCGTCCCCACCTGCGAGCCAGGTGAGTGCAGGCACACGGGGGTTTACAGAGGGGATGCTTATGGCCACCCTTGTGCTGGAGGGGCCCCGGAGGTCATGCTCTCTGCCTCACCCACGTCGCTTCAGGTGTGAACATGTCTTTTGCCGTGTTACGTGTGCTCCTCCATTGGGCAAAATCACTAAACCGCCGTTCTCTGCTCCTGCCCTGTTAGTGCTGCCTTGTCCTCCGCCTCCCGTCATCGCCCACGCCACGCACAGCGCGGAGCTCGGGGCAAACTTCACCAGCGGCATGTCCGTGAGCTACAGCTGCCAGCCCGGCTTCTCCCTCCTCGGAGACCCCTCTGTCTCGTGCACGGCCTCGGGGAACTGGAGCCTCCCGTACCCACGCTGCGCAGGTGGGGCCGGCTGCTGCCGCGGCTCCCCGTGCACCCGTGCCTGGCTGAGAATCTGTCCCGCATGTTACCCTGCCCACGTCCTTTTTTCATTTTGTTTTGTCCTCTCTTCAGTGCGCCAATGTCCTCCACCTCCAAATATTGACAAAGGAAATCACAACAGCCAGGACTTGGAAGTTTTCGCTATTGGGATGGTCGTAAATTACAGCTGTGACCCTGGCTACAGCCTCCTGGGAAACGCATCCATTTACTGCACCAACTCGGGAAACTGGAGCCTCCCTCTTCCTCTGTGTGCAGGTACATTGGGGTTCCGAGATGGGACTTATGGATGGTCTGGGAATTTCTGCCATTAAAAATCTGTAGGACTTGTCCTTTCCCTTACTCTTTCAAAAATTTTGAATCCTTTATTCCTTCCCCTTTGTTTTCAGTTTTGCTTGTAAACTTTTATCTATGCACACTCAACATACATTTTAAAACAACTTTGTGTTGTTGATATCCTTATTTCTTCCTGTGTTTTCTTTCCTGACAGGTGGCTGTGGTGTACCTCCAAACTTAACCTTTGCCGAGCTAACTGAGGAATACAAAAATCTGACGGCGTTTCCCGTTGGGGACACGGTGCGATACAGCTGCCAGCCAGGCTACAGGAGACACCCTGGACTACCCCCAACTCTGACATGCCTCAAAAACCACACGTGGTCTGAAGCGCTAGCGTTCTGTCAAAGTGAATAGCTCCATCAGTTTGGTGTTGGTTCTTGAAAACTGTCTAAGCTACATTCGTGGGTTTCTTATAGCAATTCTTTAAAAAAATGATTCATACATGGCTTTACTAGTCACATAGTTTGGGCAGCTATTGGCCTTTTCAAAATCACATCTTTATTGATGTCTGAATGTGGACAGATCCTTGAAATACCTTCTCATAGCACATTACAAAACTGCGAGAGAGGAGTTTAAACTCAGCCTTGTTCTTTCCCAGGGAAGCAGTGTAAATACCCAGAAGCACCAAAGAACGGCAGAGTTGTTGTTCTAACAGATCTCCTTTTGGGGTCAACCGTGAGCCACTCGTGTGAAGAAGGGTGAGTCCCACGCTGCTGACTGTTTTCTGAGCTCAGTCTTGGGCAACTTAGAGCGAAGACTCCGAGCCCCCTCCTCTGCGCAGGCTGTTCTCCCACAGGGAGCCAGAACTGGTATTTTGGTTCCAGTTATGCCACGCTTGCCTGCTCAGGAAAGGGAGAAGTGTCTCTCATTTTTCCCTGCCTGTGCTCACAATATTACTTCACAAACTTCAGTTTCAGTCTGTCTTCTCCGATGGCCGCCAAGCGAGAGCTGAGAGGGCAACCAAGAACGTGCTGCAAGGAGGCTCCAGCGGTTTGGAAACCACTTGGGGCTGAGTCCTGATTTAGCACCTGACTAGTCTAACCCAGAGTCATTTGGGATCGTTGCTGTTCCTCTTGGATCTGGGAAGAAGGAGCTTGATATCCTTCATTCCCATGTGCCAAACCAAGAGAAACACCTCGGTGACCAGCCAGAATCAGGAGGCTGCAGAAGGAAACCTCGGGGATAGTGTCAGAGTGGGAGGCAAAATCCAAGCTGAATGACTTGGTATCAACCAATATTTCTTTGTGTGTAACTCCAGGCACCGACTGGTTGGACAGTCTCATAGGCGATGTGAGATTTTTGGAGCACATGTCGCATGGAGTGGCGTTCTTCCCGTTTGCCAGAGTAAGTAGGTCATGACTAGATCTGGCCCAGGATTGCCAAATTAAGTCCTTAAAATTAAAAAGTGTCATTTCCTTAAAATAAGTAGAACTGTGAGGAATAAGACTTTTTAAGCATAATACTCCTCTAGGATTGCTTTGTTTTGCTTGCTTGGTTGGTTTCTTCTACAAATCTTCCAGATGCTAGCTTTAGATCTTTCAGAGTTATGTAGAATGAGGAGGTGTGAGATGCCTGCAGGGATTTGTCCCTACTGTGTCTTGCAGTAGAACAGTGGGATATTGAGTAAAATTGAACTGGGATCTTCCAAATACTGTGCTGTTATCCAGACCACAAGGCTCTTTTGCAGGGGTTGATCATTGCAATCAGTCTTCCCTTCAGATGGAATTGCTTTGGAAGGCACAAGTATGTAAAGCAGTCATGAGAACGACGAACCGTGCTTATGAATTTCTACCCCATTTAATATATTTACTTGGAATGTATTTGCTTTATTCTGTTTATAGGCAAAAATCTATGTTTATATATCCAACAATATGGTAAACCTAGGGTACCTGACGTAACCAACAAGCCCTCAATTCTTGAAATTATTCTTCTGTGAGTCTCCAAGTGCTACCTGTGAAACTCCTCTGAGCAGTGGCACGTTAAGGATGGACTTTATACATGCCTCAATTACAGCATACACATGGCTCCCTCTTTGAGATAATGAATTTATTTTTCAGAGGTGGTATGTCCAGCCCCACAGATCCGGAATGGGAGAATAACTGCACTTAAATATCACTACACATACAAAGATACTGTTCGCTTTAAGTGCCATAAAGGTTTCACCTTGCGAGGCCACCACACAGCCCAGTGCCAAGCTGATAACACATGGGATCCCCCCGTACCAGTCTGTGAGCAGGGTAAGTGTCAGTACAATCATTGCAGATTCCTCCCTGACTGCTCTACCCACTCACTGAAGCCAAAGTTGGCTTTATTTTTCCTGTTTGCTCCAACGACTTTAAGGAGAAACCAGAAATTGTTCCTTTTATTTATGCCTCTCTTCTCACACAGATGAGCCAGGTTTTGGGTAATGCTGTAAGTATAAGCACGATTTGCACTTTTCTCACCCTGCTTGTTGCAATCCATAATCCACATTCTCTTCACTTCCTGAAAGTGAGAAATTTGGTAGCTTCATGGCAGGACACTGACTATCAGAGAGGAGTGAAATGTAGAGGCAAGATGATGGAAAATGAAGGTAAATTTGTGCATTGTATTTGCTCAACCAAATGTGTATTTTAAACTCTTAATGCTGCATCTAGATGGAGTGGCAGAACACTATCATCGCCCTGATACCACAGTGAAGCCAGGTAGGTCTATTACAAGAAGAGGCAAGATTTACTAAACACTAATTCCTCCTCCAACCTGTCCTGCTTTTTGCAGGGAAGAGGGGTAATTGCACTTTTTTACTCTCTTCTTATCACCTTTTTTACAATTGAACATCACCACCTCAGCCTCTCCCTCTCCTCTTTCAGTAGTGAAGTGTCTGCCTCCTCCCAGCATTGCTCACGGGGAACACCGCAGTCGTTTCTCAGACACTTTTGATGTAGGCGCACTCGTGCACTACCGCTGCAAACACGGCTTCTCCCTCGTTGGCAATAAATCTGTTCGTTGTACAACATATGGAGCCTGGAGCCGTCCCCTTCCTCGGTGTGAAGGTGTGTTCATGCTCTTTTTCACTGAATCGTCTCAACTTTCTAAACGCAATAATCATGTAGTGATATTTGCCTAAGGACTTGCTGAAACAAGCTGCTGCTTCAACAAACTCCACCACTAAAGAAAGAATGAGGTCTCTGTGGCCAAGAGTGAGGTCTCTGTGGTCTCTATCCCACATAAGTTTCACAGTCTAAAGGGTTCTTTACACCCTCGCTGTCCACAGCTGGCTGTGTGAGCCCAAGAGTTCAGAATGGGAAAGCAATGGGATTGGAGTCCCGCTAAGGGCCTGGAGACACCACTACAATGAATGCAACACTGTTAATGTCCCACAAGACCCCCCACAAGTCCCAGTGCGAGCCTGGGGGGCACATGAGATCCTCCACTCCCTGTCTGAAAGAAGAAAGCATGTGTTATGTGTCCTTGGATGGCTATCCTTTTTGACCTCACCACTCTTGGTAGTGTGGTGTAACATGTTTAGGAGGCGACAGGAATCCAGAGTTTAGTGTTCAGAACTGAAGATCCATCTATCCTAATTTTTCCCATTCTTATTGCTGCAGTATCTGGTGCCTCAGTTTCTCAGTATGAACACCTTAAAAATGAGCTTAGGCCATCTTTGCCAGCTGCCAGAAACCTGTATGGATGTTGTGATAAGATGGTCTTAGAAGTGTGGAATTCCCATTACAGATACGAACTAATCACTCATCTGATATGCCAGGAAAGGTGATGCTGGACAATGTTCCTTTGTGTCCAAAGAATTGTGTGTGATGCCATGTGCTTTATATCAGGATCCTCATGTCAACACTGTTTGTCTCTCCCTGACTTTCCAGTTGTGAACTGTCTCCATCCTCCAAACATCACCAATGGGAAGCTCAAAGGCAACATCTCTGACACTTTTTCCTATGGATCATCTGTATCCTACAGCTGCAATCCTGGTTATTCACTTGTTGGGAATGCTTTCATCAACTGCACGCTGTCAGGAACCTGGAGCCAGCCTCCTCCTCGGTGCAAAGGTGTGTTAGTGCTTGGTTTGCTCCTGTTGTTTGGAATTCGTGGCGGCAGAACCATGAATTCTGGAAGGCAATTTAAATTCCTGCATGTTTTCTACCCCTGCTCTTGTTGCTATGAATTAGTTGTATAGTAACTTTCCTCCATTAAAACCTTTTTTACTTTTATTAGAAGTGTAGAAATATTTTCCCTTCTCTTTCCTTCCCTTTTTGTGTCTCTCACTCCCCAGTTATCACTAACAGGAAAAAAAAGAAATTATTATATCAGAGAATTTGTCTCTGATAGACAGTCTGTAGATTACATGTGAGCCTGACTATTCCCTTCTCGGAAAATGCCTGTGTATCTGTGACTTGGCACTTCTGTGTAGCTCACTGTGAAGGTCAAACTTGACTAAAGGCAATTTCATGAATGTCACAAGATTCCTAGTGTGGGTGTTCCTGCATGGAAAACTGGACATTCATGGGAATAAATTCATTACCCACACAGGATACTTCCTTGGTGGAGTTGCACCCACCTCAGTGACTCAAGAGTTGAAACGCGCTTGGATAACAATGAGAGGAAATAACGTACCAAATGCTTACGTAAATAAGGCAGAGGATCTTTAAAGGAAGCAGTCTCTCAGAAAAATTCTCCCTGCCACTCCACATTCTGGTGGTTTTGAAGTGCCCTCATTATCTATTATGTGTGAAAGTAAAAATAAATATAAAAAAAAGACGTGAAACAAAGGTTAAAAGTTACATGTTGTGTCACCCCTTTGGTCTCCCCTGGGAACCTTCTCCAGAATTCTTGGGCTTGGACTGCCAAAGGTGATTAGACACTTAAATTGAAGCAACTAACTCACTTCATTGAACTCAGTGGTTATAAATAGCTTAGATGGCTGGACTAATTAATTAATTATTGATAAATAATATGGCTGGTGACATCTTTTAAGGGCAAGGGACTTCTACAGACTGGAAGTGGGTTATAGGCAGTTGGCTCTAAAGCTCCCACAGAATTCCTCCCTGCTACTACACCTTTCTTCTCCGAATGTTTCAGTAGCCCAGTATCAGAAAAATCTCTTTCTCTGGCAGGCTTCTCCCAAGGTACCCCTACTACATGTGACTTTCCACGTGCAGTATCAGTGTGGAGTAGCTGATCTGTACAAACATTCACCCTCTTCTGCAGCCACAACAAAAGGAATTGCCCTGTGGAATAAGAATTAATTCCTGGTTACATTCAGAAAGAATTCAAGAATAACATCTTAAATAACCCACAGTTGTATTTCTTGTATTTTATGTTCCTTCTCTTTTTTTGTTACTTCTAATTTCAGAGATCAGATGTGTATTCCCAGAAGTTCAAGGTGTTAAGAAAGCCATAAAAGAAAATACTTATCGCTCTGGGACTAACATAACTCTTGAATGTGATGATGGTTACACGTTGGAAGGCATCAGTCAGATTCAGTGCCAAGAGGACTTCAGCTGGGACCCTCCTGTACCAGCCTGTAAACTCAGTGAGTGAAATGTAAATGAAGCAAAGATCAAACAGAAACACACAAATGCATTTTAAACATGCAAATGTCTTTCTGTGTTTAAAAAACAAGTATATAATGGTGTATTTTTTAAGAAATCCTGTATGTAGGCCTTAGCAGTAAAAGCTTTATTGATAAAGTGATTAATTACAGTTGAGAAACACTGTATTTTGTTAGAACAGTTTGCTGATTTTTCTTTTTCTCTTCCCTTCAGCATCACGCAAGCTTGGTTCAGTAGGCCTAGGTAAGCAGCTTAGAAACATTTTTGTGGCCAGATCTTGAGCTTTATGCAGTGGCCTCAGTGGCACCATTTCCCTCTGCTTACTTTGAAGATATGCCTCGTTATGTCTTTTGTGCTGATATGCTTTAAAACATACAGTGAGAATAATACGTGCTCTTCTCTCTCAGGAGTCGCAGCTGCAGGAGTCCTGCTTCTCCTGGGGGCAGGCATTGTCTGGAAAATTATTTCTAAGCAGAAGGAAGGGTAAGGCGGTCTTCTGGATGTTTGTGTCCTTTGTTCATGCCTTGTGTTGCCAAGTCCCAAGTTTTATACACTTTATACACTTAGAGGGAACCAACCTGAGTATTCTTTTACAAACCAATACAGTTCACTGTTCTCTTCTTTTTCACTTAGCTATTATAATACATATGAAAACTACAGTTACCAAACCACTCTCAACCAGATCACTGAACAGAAATGTTCATGTCTTCCATAGAAGGTATGGATTTATGTTCCTCAACATAAAATACCAGTTATACCTGCAAACTTGAGTTGTTCCAATATAGTAATTTGAAAACTCTTTCCCTTCAATCTTCTGGTAAGATGCTTTCTTTGCTGAATAAGAGACTGTTTTAAACGTACTGGGTTTTTTTAAACATCCTATTTTTCTTTCTGATTCCACCCTCGATGTGTGTGTTTCCTTTCCCATGATCTGAATAGATGGTGTTCACGGGTCAGACTTCCAGACTATGCCTTGCTTCGGACATAAAGTTGCTTTTGTTTTGTAAGGATTATGGGAGAGCTTGCTCTCTAAAAAACTACCTTAACAGCAGTAGCATCAGAAAAGGACACTTAACTTCAATGCCATTTTTACTTACAGGTGAATCTACTTTCTATGATGAATCTACTGCAGATAACAATGAATTTTCACTGTTAGCAGCACTCTGAACAAAAACAGCTTTGACTACAAGAAGGCACCTGTAAACATTAGCTCTTTTATTTTTTTTTTTTGTAAAGGCTGGTTTTAGATAATTCCCCCTTTGAAAAAATGCATTTCCCAGAAATTCTCTCCTCCCTCCCGAGTTATGATGTAACATAGTTTCACACTAGACATCAAATATGATGTAACGTAGTTTCACACAATGTTTCACACTAGACATCAGTGTGAAAACAGGAAAAGTCTAACTTCAACACCAGGATGTCATCTCTTTCCTAGGCTGGGCATCTGCGCTGCCACTAACCAGGCATCGGACTCGTCCTCCATACGGAGAGGAGCTGCAGGTTGCATGGCAGCATTGCTCACGTTGAGACTGAAATTCTGTGACAGAAAAAGACACTTTATCATAGAATCAACGTTAATGCTCCTTCTGCTCCCAGTAATTAAATTACTGGGAGGATCTAACAAAGTTCAAGCTGCACACAGTACAGACGCTGCCTCAGAGGGACTTCTGTATGCTGCTGCTGTCTGACCTTCGAAGAACGTTTCCTTCCTCTATTTGCAAACCCTGGGATAAGCAAGACCCACAGAAGCATTCCTGCACGTGTGGAAGTCACAATTTGTTAAACCAAAGATTGTCTAAATAGCACTTGTATTCACGTCTCCAGTGTCTGACACTGCTCTGTATTTTCTTCAGGAGAGTGTATTTGCCTTGTTCCTCTACAAATGCTTCACCTAATAAAAGCTGAATGTGGGACAATAATTGCTTTAGGTTTTGTCTCTCCTTTTGTGTCCAGCTAGAGTTGTAAGTCTATTTTTTTTTTAATACTGCTGAGCTCAGCAACACACGCGGTTTGCCTTCCGAAGGAGAAGCAGCCCTGCACAGGGGTGTCCATCCTGGGCTGGCACACACCGGCCTTTATTTTTAATGAGCCTTTGTCTGCGTTCAAACCGCAGCAGCTGCGCAGCTGAACGCGCTTTGAAGCCTTTCCTCTTCCCCGGAGGCGTGCGCGGCTCCTGGGGACCCTGCCCAGGAAAGGGCCCGCTCTCCCCAGGCCGCGGCCTCTCCCCAGGCCGGGGCGCCTCCCCACACCCGGTCTCCGCAGGCCGGGGAGAGGCAAACCCCAGCTCCGAGCCGTTGCGGGGAGAGGCGGTGGCCGCGCCGCCGGCACGTAACGGGCCGCGCCGGCCGCTGCCCTGCGCTCCCCGGGGGCGGGGCGGCCCCGTCGTGCGGGAAGAGGCGGGCGGCGCAGCGCGCATGCGCCCCAGCCCGGCGCTGCGTCTCCGCCGGAGCGAGGGGCGCGGAGGGGCCGCTCCCGCCGGGGCTGCCGCCGCCATGGGGCCGCCGCGCCGCCCGCCTGCCCGCGGCCCGGGCCTGCTGCGGCTGGTGCTGGTGCTGTCGTGGCTCGGTGGAACGCGGGCTCAGGGTGAGGAACGGGCGCTCGCTCCCCCCGGCCCGCCATGGCGGGGGAACGGCCGCAGGGCGGGCTGAGAGGCTGGGGGGGGGCACGCCGAGCCCCCCGCGGCCTCCCGGGGCGAGGGAGAGAGCTCGTCCTCCCGTTCGCTGGCCCCGGGGGTGCTGCGGGGCTGAGGGGGGGCCTCCCGGGGCCTGCTCGGCCGCTCGGGGTGGGGGGGAAGGAAATGGCTTTAGGCGGTGGCGGAAACGGCGAGTTTCGGTGGGGTTTGGGGCGAAAAGGGGAGAGCGAGCTTGTGCTGTAAACCAGGCGTGCTGGCTTTGGTGCTGATGGATGCTGGTCCTGACCCTGAGATTGGGTTTAAATTTATTTTATGGTTTGGTAAATCTCTAATCAATAAATAGATTGGAAAGGAAATAATCTCTAATAGATACCGTCAGAGAGGTGAATGCCTCCGTGGTGTGTAAGGCTTGCGGAGGCTGGGCGGATCTGACACTTGTATCCTGGTTGTAAGGACTTGGGTGCATTTTTCGGGCTCCTCCAGCACAGAGGAGTTTTACATCTTCAGCATTAACCGCACCGCCGAACGTCCCTGGGTCTGCAGGTCTCTGTTGGGTTGTGTAGCTGGTTTTAAACTCCCCTTTATGGTCTGCCTGGCCTTTTGTCTTAGGAAAGGAGATTATGTGAGTGCGGTTGGTTGGTTTTTCCTGCAGCGAGCTAAATAGGCATCTTACTGCACATGGGTGTTCAGTGAATTAAGTCATGTGTTTAACTACAAGAACAAGGCAAACAGGCAAAAAATACGAACTAGAAGGAAATGCATTGTCTGGGTAGAATGCTAAAGAAGAACTTGTGAAAGCAAATGAATAAGTAACCTGTACTACTGTAGATAGGACATTAGATGCAATTAAAATATAAATTAAAAATTGAAACATAATGTATAAAGATAGCTCTGGCTCTTAAGAATGTCACCTCTTTGATTTACCAATGAGTGCTTAAAACCTGCTGAATTAGCCTGGCTTATAAGCCATTATGCCTTAACTTGTATCTCTTCTTGCTGACAAGGTTATGTATATTTCATAACCTGACAGACATGTGTATGCCTCCGGAGAGGCTGCAATATGCAGAGCTCAAGGAGAGTTTCATCGCAATGAAGAGTTTTCCTGTTGGAACCACAGTGTCATACATCTGCCGGCCGGGGTATATAGGAGTCCCTGGAAAATCATCAGCTCGTACATGTGGTGAAGATTTACAGTGGTCACCCATAGAGCAGTTCTGTACAGGTAATGTGTGCATGAGCTCTTTTGCTTTTTCCCTTTGACATTTAACAATTTTAGTTGTTTTGCAAGTGAGAATTGGTATTCTGTAATATTTTAAACAAAGCTTGAAAAATGCAAATGACTATAAGAGCAATATATGCCAAAGACCCAGTCTTTGCATGTAACTACAAAGATGTAGATATTTTTTTTCTTTCTTTCCCCTTCACCCTAGAGAGAAAATGTAGCCATCCAGGAGATTTAGAACATGGTTTTATTAATGTGACAGATCTTACATTTGGTTCAAAAGCTACTTTTTCTTGTGAAGCAGGGTAAGTATTTTGGTGAAGTGAATGAATCCTTTTTCACTTTTTTCTGTTTAGACCAGATTTGAGCCAAACCCAGATTTTGTTATGCAAGTTCCATTCCAGTTCTGACTTGAAATGTCTCCTGAATTCTACCTGGAGCAAATGAAATTACAACTAAATTTGATTTAATTCTCTGGTTTTACTTGCTGTTTGCATGAACCAAGGCTTAAGCTTTTTAGTGAGATTCTGCAGAGTGAAAGCTAGAGTGTTACCTCTAATGATTTCTTTTAATGCTCCTGTGGCAGGGGGAATAAATATATACATTCACTACCCTTCATTATTATATTGAATAATGGCTCACCTGCCTGTGTATAGCAAATTAAGTCAAAAGCAGTAACCTCCTGCAAGTTTTTTCCTCGCTTTCCTTTTTACTAATACTAAAGAAATAAGCTGTTAATTTAGGGCATTAGTATTAGAGGGTGCACATCTTAAAATGGTGAGACTTCCATCAGTTCCTTTATTGATGTTTCATCTGCTTCTCTGTTGTTTTCGAAGTTGAGACTGTTAGCAAAATAAAAAAAATTAAGATACCGTTCTCATTACAACAAAAACTTGGTATGTCATGTCCCCATAATCACAGAACAGAATTATATAAACAAAGTTTCTAGCTGCTTGTTGGAGAAATGAGAAGTTTCTTAAATTTCACCTCTTTAAAAATTATTGCCTGTCTAGATTCAGATTACGTGGAACTGATGAAATTTCCTGTGTAATTAAGGATAAAGGTGTTGACTGGAATAGAGATCTTCCTTTCTGTGAAAGTAAGTAAATTGCTGCTGTGTTTAAGTTTCTATTGACACGATGGTAGTTCATTTAAAAACAGCTGTACCATAGACTTTCCAGTATAAGAAAAGATGATAAAATGGACTTATTTTTAGTGTTTTGGAACTACTGGGAATGTGCCTGGGGAATGAGCACTGACAAATATCAGTTATTGTGGTAATGAGCTCATATTAGTTAAAGTCAACCTCCTTTTGAAATTGAGACTCCCTGTAATAAATGACCACTGGTAACTCTCGGTTATAACTGTAGCTTCTCTTAGAACTAGCTATATGTCAGATTTTAAACGAAATTACTTGAAAATCAAGACTTGCTATTTCTGAGATGAACAAGGTAACGGCAAAATTCTCTTGACTAATTTGTGTGATTTATTTCTAGGAATTCCTTGTGAACCTCCTCCGAGCATAGCCAATGGGCGCTACACTGAAGCAGCTACCTATGTGTATCAGACACCAGTGACCTACACGTGTGATGATGTGCCAAGAGGTGCAGACCCCTTCTCGCTCATTGGCCCGGCCACTATTTTCTGCACGTATGATGAACACTCAAATGGAGTTTGGAGTGAACCACCTCCACAATGTAGAGGTTGTTGGAATTTTTAATATACTTCTTTATTATAGCCTATGTGACTCCAAAATTTTAATAGCTGTCCCTTTTTTGGAAGTGGGGGGGGCGGGAATGGACTTAAAAGAAAGAACAGATCCTCTGGTACTAAATTTGATATAGTTCCAGTGGAGATCAGATCAACTGCGTTATGGATATTGATTGCTTATGACACAGAATATGCCTAAAATATAAGTTAAAACTTTACAAATGTATGTATGAGCATGCTGTTGGGAGAAGTGACAAGGACAAAGTGAAGGAACTGAGAGACCCTAAAGCCTGGGTAGCTGAAGAAAAATTGTGTAAAGAGCAAGAATGTGGAAACTAGATTATGAATAGTAAAAAGGTAAGGAAGAACTCTTTTACTAAACACAGCTACTGTGCAAGTGCAGAAATAAATGCAAGGCCCGGCAAGCACAAAGTCTTGCTTTGCAGTTGTGGGGAGAAGTACCAGATGCTTGCGTGTTGTCATTTGAACCCTGATCAGTATCACCTTGTTTTCTGAAATTCTGCCACTGTACAGGCGTATGTCTTTTGGAAGTGGAATGTGATTATTGTATCAGTTATTACAACTTCTTACTTGACTGTGTACCTTTACAACTCAATAGCTTAAAACAAGGACCTTCTCCACCTTCAAGAGAATAACATTTTTACAAAACCCCTCCAAAACAGCTTGAGGAATTAGATAAGGAAACTTAAAAGTAGTAAAAGGATGTTGTGTCTGTTGCGAAGATACTGTTAACAAATGTTTTAGAGCTGTTTTTCTTTCACCTGTTTCAGTGATCAAATGCGATAACCCGAAAGTTGAAAATGGAAAAAAAAAAACTGGGTTTGGACCTTCCTATAGGTATAGGGACTCAGTCATGTTTGAGTGTGATCCAGGCTATTTCATGGTCGGACCGGATGTAATTACCTGTGGAGAAAATAGCATGTGGTCTCCTCCAAAACCAACTTGTGAAAAAAGTAAGCTTTTAAATAAGAATCCAGCTTTTTTTGTATGTTGAGAGTGTTGTAAGTCTGTCTTAGCTAAAATTTAAAATCATAACACTATAGTTGGAAATCAGAAGCTAAGGAAGTTGGCATGGAGCCTCATCTATGGGCAACCATTTTAGGTGTTTGAGTGACTCTTAACTCCAAAGAGAATGTGGAGTGAGTTAATGAATTATGAAATATTTAAAGTTTATTATCACTAAACTTACTTTTAAATTCATATATTAGTTACTAAAGGTGTATGTGGTGCCCCAAAGATCACACATGGAGTAGTGATTCCAGCAAAATCTGTATATGAAGGAGGAGAGTCTGTTCAGATAAAGTGCAACGCTTACTGTACTTTTCCTGATGGCACTGGAGAGATGGCAATAACTTGTCAAGGACAGAATATGTGGAGTTCTTTACCAACCTGTACATGTGAGTAAAACTCATCATTGGTGGAATCAAGGGCACAGTGACAAGTTCCAAACGTCTGATGTAGTAATGTGCAGACCCTGAAAGTCAGAGAGTTCTGTCAGGAGGGCACCAACAAGTTACGTTAGTGGGGTTGTGGGTGTCATGGGGTGGAGTTTCAGCAACTGAGGAACATTTTGGGCAGAGTTGGAGTCCTTGTTCAGACCTAGTTTTATTTGTAGAAATTGGTAAAGTTCAAAAGCCAGTGGAAAGGGTCTGTTCTGGGAGTGTTTCTTGAAGATTCTTCCTTTGATGATGGCAGACTTTATTCTCGCCTCACTTTGCGCCATGTGATCACTTGTTATAATGTAAACAGAGATTGTCACTACTTTGATGCAACTGTTTGTCCTAATGAAGCCAAGACGTGCATTTCTGTTAATGTGTTTGAAGCATGTCCATCATCAGCCTCTAGGAAGCCTCTGCATATCAAATACATTAAGGATTGACTGAGCTGCTGATATTTACACAAATGTAGGGACTTTTTGATGGCACCTTGTTGAATCTACTTCATGTGCCAGCTCTCTTCTTGGACTTTCATTTCCTTTTCTTCCCCCGCTCCTTTCTTTCCAGGTGGACCTATAAGTTCTGGTTTCACTCCAAAAATAAATTATGGTAGAGTAATCGATGGACAAAAACCTTCATATTCTGTCGGGGATTTTATTACGATTGAATGCTATGCAGGCTACACGCTACATGGGGAAGCTCGTATTCAGTATATTGGAGAAAATCAATGGAATCCTGGAGTGCCAACTTGCCAGTTAAGTAAGTATGAACTGTGAGAATTTACACTAGAATGAAAATATATGGAACAGAAACTTTATATCTTAGGGACATTCTTTTGTATTCAGGAGAAATGATTGAATGCAAACTTCCTTCTTTATTTTGACATAATAAAATAGGTTTTGGTAAAATCCATTTAAAAATATTTTAAGTATAAATATAAAAGTATTTTAAGTTAAATAACTTATGATATAAATTGGCCTATTGCAAGGATTGTGTTGACAGATGTGCTTGATCTATTTAAAATAACTGTGAATATTTTTATAATAATAATAAGCACATGTTCCTCTTGTGATACTGATTCACTCTGTTTTTAGGTGCATATATTACAGCCATCATCTGTGGTAAGTATCTTAGAGAACCTGCACAAGATACGATGTGGATTGCATTTCTTATGTGGAATTGATATTCTGGTTATCACCCGTGACTGCAGTAATATAACATGAATTTGGAGTTTGGTTATTTTAAAAATGCTTGTCTACTCCTAAAGCTCCATAGTTCAGGAAAAGTTAAGATTACTTAGCAATTATAGATTAATTTCATGTAAAATGCGTGGTTCTTTCATGTGTGTGAGGCATCAGATATTTGTGAAATAAGCTATGCAAATTTTAAGGGTTTTTTTTTGAGGGGGAGGGGTTGTATGGGACTGTGGATGAAGACAGTGCTATTTCTGCTAAAAATTTTTGAGACTTTTTTGTGAGATAGGGATGATCTTCATCACTCTAAGGCTTTTTTTAATTCTTCCTGAAGTGATTGTGGCAGTTGTGGTGTTCCTGGCAGCCTTCTGGGTCTATAAGAAATTCTTTTCACAAAATGGGTGAGTAAGCCTACTTTATTATTATTATTATTATTATTAATATTATTATTAATATTGCAAATTTCTAAATGCCTGAGCAAAAGCAGTGCTAACGTGTATGTAAGTTTCTTGAGCTTTATCTGCCCTTTCTTTTTTCAAATGCCTGATGATTATATGTGAGCTTATCACAGTAGCTGATGGGAAGCTAAAGTGCCTAACAATGTATTTGACTTTGTTGTTGTGTCTGCTATTCAGAAAAGCTGCTAATTAACACTTGCGCTAATTTCAGGGAAGGAAAAACCTTGTTCTTAAGCTTATATTTGGCACAGGTACATTTGCTGAGGAAAGTACTGTTCGCATCTGCTCTAGAACATGTTGGTTTACCTCTTAAAACCAGTGGTAGTATTGGCTTGTGTGGGCATGTGTTGTTTTATTGCTTGGATACCCTCTGGCATCACTAGGTCTCACCGGCTTTGAGAGCCATAGTGGTTTACGTGACCTGGAAGCCTTGGAGGTGAACTTAAGGAGCTTCCTCTCTTCTACATAAGATGTACCAATGGTAGTGCAAGGTAACTGGAGAACCACTGTAACCAGAAGCACCTTGAATAAAATAATATGGCCTTAGTTACAAGGAAAACGTGAAAAAAGTTTGACCTAAACCAGTGCTCCGGTGCTATTTGAAAAAGCAAATAGTCAGCTTTGCTACTAGAATGTTTAATGTGTGGATTCCCTTCAGTATTTTTCTCCTGCAGCAGCAGTGATTGGTGTCCCTATGTTAAAGGCTTGCAAAATCAACTGTACGGTATTAGATGCATCAGTAGTAGTGTTGTTCTGGTTTTAATGAGACATACAGGGCCTCTTGAACTTCATCTTCAGAACAACTGATTGTTGTGTATGCCTCTTCACGGAGGGGTGGCAGGAGATTTAAATGCCTCTTTGTGCATTGCTTCTTGCAGTGATGTCTTACCTTCTTGAAAAAAGCCTGTTTTGTTGGAGAAATAGTTTGTAACATGCAAAATACTGAAAATTCAGAGCAAGTTAGGTGGCACACATAGAAGTTGTGATACGCATGTCAGCAAAACTGACTTAACCTTTTAACAAAATCTGCTGGAATTTATCTGGGGTATGTGAGGTAAAGGAAGGGATGCTATAAATAAAGCAAACCAGAGGAAATACTCCTATGGCTCCTATTTGTAATGGAGTACACACAGTACGACTTGGGAGAACCCTGGAGCTAGCTTCTATCAAGTGGGGTTTTAGCCTTAGTATCTTCTACATAGGCAGTGCAGCATCATGTGGCCCTGTGAGCAGAGTGGCTGTGTACCTGTGTGCTGCTGAGTAATTCAGTGCTTTTAAGTGATTGCTTTTCATCCATGACTTGGATAATCTGCAGTCTGGATGGTCCACATAAGAGTACGTGGGAGTTAATAGTGTTAGGGCAGCAGTTCCTGCCTTCATCTCTGGAGAGGCTTCTCAGGGTGTAGAAAGGAGGAGGGATCTAAAGCAACGTCATCAAAAATTAAAGAATGTTGTATTCCTGAAAATTTTACAACATGAAAAGTCTTATGGCGCCCAATGCTTTCCTTAAGCTTCCTCGCTGTGAGCATCTATTAAACCTCTTTCTTGTCTGAAAACCCAGATCTGATCTCCTTTTTATTAAGGCCTGCATCTCCCTATTTAGTTTTCTGGGTTCCTGATGCAGCTGAGCCTTTGTGAACTGTTGTGCTTCCAGTACCTCATACTCGCTGGGCTGTAGTCTTCATGTTACAGCAAAAATCCTTTCTTGCCCTCTTTTTTGTGTGTTTAATCTGCCAGTTTTATAGGACATTCAATTAGACCTTTTTCCCCTTCTGCTGTTCAGCTCGTATACAGTTGATGAGAGTTGCAAGGAAACATGTATTTTAAAAACTAATGTACCAGCTGAGATGGAAGAAACCGCACAAATGAATTAATTGAATCTTAAAAAGGTATACGCTTTCCACTTAATTTGGACTTTTGCAATGAAGCTAAAGTGTCTTTTTTTTTTCTTTTATGGTTTAGTTGGAATTTCAGGAGAAGTGTGGAATGTAGCTAGCTGTGAACCTCAGTTTCCTGTAGGAAAGACCATTCATTCATTTTGGGAGAATAGGATGTATTAAATAAAGAATTATCGTTCAGTGTTGCAATTGATAGCTTCCAGTGATTTCGTATCACAAATCTGAGTTTTGAGTTGTCTTTAAAGAATAAGTAACACATTTTTCTGTAATATAGAAACTACAAACATACTTAGTAGAGTGTTTGCACCTGTTTCAGTAATGTGAAATGGATTCCAGTGGTGTGGTACTTTTGTTAGCTGATAGTATAATTCCCGATAGTTAGGGGACTGTTGGAGCTGGAAACCACCTTTGCTGCATTACACAGACACTAATTTTGACTGTTCCTTGTCAGCATTTTCATTAGTACCTTACCAGTTAGACTGCACCACAAATGCTTTTGAAACCTAGTATCTTCATTTGTGTTATGTCTCTTATTCTAACCTAATGCAAAGGTCTTTTCAAATGCATAGTCAAATGCATAATAGATTTTTTTTTTTAAAGAACGAGTGACTTTTCAGTATTTTTGATAAGTTTGAGGTGACATATGTGAAAATTAAGCTTGGAGTTTCTTCCAAAATAATGTATGGATTAAGAAATATCATCTTTACCTCTGAAATAAGATGTTTCTAATTGAGATAGGATTAATTTTCTGGGTTAGTTGGGCGTGTTTTTGGAGAGACGAAAAAAGGAATCGAGTTCTAATGTCCAATCTTACTTTTTGCACGTGACAATGATAAGAGAAGTTAATGGTCAGTATGAGGACACAGTCCTGACCCCCGAGTTTTTCTTACTCTATCTAGAACTCCGTAGAGACCTAGAGTAATAGTGCAGAGGGTTGGTATGGGTTTTTCTCTGTAAAGCAAAACAGGAATTATTCAAGAACTTGAAAACACATATACGTGGATGTAATTATGAATTTTAATCCTCATATGTTTAAGTGTTGTAAATTTGCTGTTAGCGGACCACAAAATCAAAATTCTCACAGACTGATATTCAGCTTCTGGTTATAAAATACGTACTGAACAACATACTGTATTTAAAATAAATTATAAAGGATGCTCCTCATGTAGTCTCCAAATTAGTTAGGAATCCTGTAACTGCTCCGTTTTCAGTGTCTGATAATACTCATGCATGGTCCATTCATCACTTGAGCATTTGATCCAAATGGATCATTTCTTCTACTCTGTGGGTTGTTCTTAGCAGTGTAGTGGATGAAAAGAAGCAAAAATCTCCTCAGTCTAGCAGTTGCTTAGTAAGAAGGGGGCAAATAATGATTTAGTTTCATGACTTTACCTGTTGATTTAATGATAAAACTAAGGATGTGCTTTCAGAATAAATGTAAAAACTATTTAAATGTAAAATCTCTGATTTGACTTGTTTTTTTATTTGTAGGAAACGTGACAGCACTCCATATACTGCCGAATATAAGATCTGTAAAGCATGAATGACCTTTTTTGGGGGTGGGAGGGAATTTGCAGTTGGATATATCTGTCAGAAATGGAAAACAGTTGCACTTGCATTGAGTTTCTGTAGATGAATATCATGTACTATGTCTTATACTACTGATTAACTGTAGTAGGAGATCATTAATAGGGTAAAAATAATATATATATATATATATATGCTTTTTCTTACGGGCTACTTATGTCTTTTCTGTGTATGTGAAGTGGTCTTAAAGGCCCATACGTGTAGCATGCAACAGTGTCTGTGTCGGCGGGAGCACTGGACGTATCACTGTCGTAGTACCAGCTGCTGCTGCCTGCTGCCTTCAGTGCTACCTCTTTTCTTACAGAAGACTATCCAGTATTAGTTCTGCTCGCTAAAATCTGAATGTGCTTCTTGTTCATTTTTGTGGTTGAGGCAGTATAAATTATTATGTTGTCTCTTGTATTCTGAAATGTTTCATTATTAATTTCCTTAAGAGATTGGTGCCGTTTAAGGCTATGTCTTTTTGCAGCTATCACAGTTTAGATCTTATATACACTACCTCTTTGTTTGCCAAAGTTGGTTTCTGTATATCTAATGAATTAAATTGTGCCTTTAAATCAGAGTTTTGTAGCTTTTCCATTGCCTTTTAGAAGGAAAAAAGCCATATATATTTCTGGCTCTTTGATATAGTCCCAGAAAGACTCCAGTGGATTTGTTGGAATGGAAAACTGGAGGTTTCTATAGCAAAGGTATCCCCTCTTTGAATTCGTTGGCCTCTTGACAGAAGGTACCTAATCAGTGGAACTGCTGAGAAAACAGTGGTGGCCATCTATGAGGAGCACAGTATAAGCTCCTTAGGACGCTTGATTGTTATTGAGCCTTGCTGTCCATTTTGGAGATACATTTGTCGCTTTTGAGGATAGAAAGGGCTCTGTATGGATCTAGCTTCCTTGCTTTTTTTACTTGAAATCATCTATTCCACATCTAGCATTTCAAATCTCTCTATACAGACTACGATGCTAAATCTAGCTCTGTAATGCCAGATTTAGTGTCAGATATCTGTTGGGAAACAGAAGCCTTTTCCTGTCTGACTCCTCTTTTCATGTTAAAGGCAGACCAAACCAGCTTAGTTGTGGGAGGGAAGAAATGGGTATGCTGGCAGTGGCGGTAGGTGTGGTCTCTCTTTAGGGAGCTGCTTGCTTCATGAAGTGTTTTAGTCAAGCTGATAAGAACCAATTTTCCCAGAAAAACCAAATTGCCTCACTTCAAATGGCTGAGGCAGCGTTTAAACTATTCTTGCTTGTCTGTGGTGGATTGGCGCTGCTCCCCACTGTCATGAGCAGATTGTTTGAATAACATAGAACCGTTTAGGGCTTTATAGGGCTTTTTGGGACAATCCTAGCAGTTGTATTGTATTGTCAGAGTCCATAATAGTCTCTGGTTATTAAAAAGGGGTTTTGGCTACACAGAGTGACCTGCTGTTCATTGCCTGGCTGATACCTAGTTTGTTCATTGTAAACACTGTGATAATATGCTGGGAATTGAGTGTGTTGATCACTAGGTAGCTTGATTATGTATTGCATCTTCAATGTTTTAAAATATACTGAAATGCACTTAATACCGAAGTGAAGTAACTGTAAAAAAAATGGCCTTATTTTTACACTTTTTTTTGGGATGTAAAGACTAGCGACGACTTGTAATATTACAAATAAAAATGTTAAATTATTTAGCAGTAAGTGTTTGTCTTTCATTCGTCATGTGGTAAGCAGCTATTTCCCCGTTATTCTTAAGATGATTTTTCACGTACCAAACTTGCATTAGGTGGTACCTGTTGAGATCGAAGTTTGCAGTTTGTGCACAGAATTACTTAATGGTAGCGTAGAGAATGTGTTTTAATTTGCCGAGCAGTCTCACAGCCTTTTGGTTTTCTTTTGGAAGTGCAGAGAGTTTCCCAGAACCTCCAAAACCTTACAGTGTTCCCTTCTGAAAAACTTCGTAAAAACTTGATGGGGAAGAGGCAGATTATCATGTGGCTGTTCTGACGTAACACTTAAGTCAAGAGCAAAGCCCAGAGAATGTTCTGGCACTTCTGTCCAGTGTGTGACAGATGTAATGCTTAGGGAATAGAGCTTAGGGATTTTTAAGTGACATGTTAAGTAGAGTGTGATTATTTTTAATTGTATGAGGTTCACACTCAAAATGTGCTTGATTTTCTTTGGAAATAAATGTGAGGAGTCAGCTGCCTTATAGAATGGAGCCTTTCAGAGGGTGAAATAGAAAAATAACTATTATGCCATTTTTTTTTTTTAATTTGTGGTTGTGATACTCAAAATCAGTTGGTGTGGACCACAAATGATGACAGTATGTAGACGACACAGTCTACATAGTTACAGTCTATGAAGTCTTGGGATTGCAGTGAGCGTTGATGGCATAGGCAGCTACTAGGCAATCTGACTTAAACGCTACAAATTAATTTGTCCTAATTGTCATGAGTTCTGCACCATTTTGCTAAAACTCAGTCCCACATGAATTATTTCATTTTAGGATCTGGAACTCATAATTAAGAGTCATGAATGCATGAACTTGGTGCTAAGAAAAAGGCTGGATGTAATGAAAATGTGTTGTTGCCATCTACTGGTAACACCAGCGATGTTCTCGCAGTGGGAGTAACACAACATAGGTACAGCATTACCGAGTAGTGTGGAGTGTCAATGGTTGGTGGGTTTCTCAGTGTTAAAGTCAGTGCAAACGCTCACTTTTGAGCCTGGTTTATAGGGGGTGGTGAAAATGGAGCTGGGGACTGAAATGAAGAGACTTGCAGCAATTAGATACTGTCCAGCAGGGCAACATGTAATCTGTCTACCTGAGACAGAGCCCAGTACCAAGTAGCACAAAATTTTATTTAAAAGAAAAAAAAAATCTGAGTCAATAACAGGTTAAGGCAAACAAATAGCACATGGAATAGAGCTGGTCAGGAGGGTAGGTGGCTGTGCTGTCACACCTGGGCCCTGGCTTGCTTGAGTTGAAGAATCTTAGTAACATGTTTGAACAGATGCTTTGCTTTCTCTTTAAGCATCCCTCCTAGTTGAACGTGATGCTGACTGTCCTCCTGTTGTGCAGGATGCTCGGCCTGTGGGTGTAACTTCAGGTCAGAGAACAGAAGAGCATACCATACGTGTTTGTGAAACAAGAGCGTGCTTTTGATGGTGTTTATTTATCAGGCCTTTGGGGGGCGGGGGAATGATGTTTTCCATTACTGTTGCTTTTCCCCCTACATCATAACCGATTTCAAATGGTGCTAGACAAAAACTAAGACTCTGAACACCAAGAGAAATCGGTCAGCCTGTGTAAGAGATGTTTTCCTGGCTCAGAGAAGAATCCTCTTGTAGATGACAGCTACGCATTCTTTAAAGACGACTATTCAGTGGTCTGATCAAATGCTTCCTCCACACAGCGATCGTCTTTTCTGTGTATAATAACATGTTTGACAATGGTGAGGTCAAGCAAAAATAGTTCAGCTTCATTTTAGTGGTTTGGATGCAAGGGCATAGAAGTTGTCTGAAACATTACTAGACGTTACCAGCAACAAACTTAGAAAATAATTCTAGAAAAAGGAGAGGATTTTGTGTGCACCAGTGTGACATCATCATGATTGCTGAAGGCACTTGTGTGTTCAACTGCTGAGACCAAATTGTTGGAGGGAATTTCTGTGTTTGCAGAGCAAGTCTCTGGGAGCTGTGGCATGGTAATTCTGTGGCGATAGAGTCCCCAAGCACAGAGTGAAGTATCTTTGCTCTAAGTTAGCAAATTAAATGTTAGGGTCCCAGTGACTGTATAATAAAGGGAACGTACTCTGCCTGTCAAGATGCAAGAAGCACTACGTTGGTTTTCATGCAACTTTCGGATCACTTTACTCTGGACAACTTTAACTCAGTATCCATTGTTTATTAAGTAGACATACAGTTGAAGGAAGCTGTTCCTGGTGTGGCCCTAGCGTGAGAGGGTGTATACAGTGGTTGTATAAGTGTCTAGAAATCAGATGATGTTACAGAGTGGATGGCTGGCAAAAAAAAAAACAACAAAACAACATCAGAAAAAGTGCTGGTTTAAGGAGTAGAGGCTGTCGCTGAAGTTAGCAGCTGCTTGATCTCCTCCCACGCTGTAATTCTTGCTCCTAGAACACTGATTTCAAATGGTGCTAGATACAAAGTGGGAAAATCTAAGCCACCATGTGAAACCAGCTTCCAGAGGAAGACACATCTCGTGCATGGCTGCAGACTGAGAGAGAAAATCCTTCATCTCCACCGTACCTAGAGAAAAATTCATTTATTTAATTTTATTAGAAAGTAAGACCGTTAACTTCAGGTTAGTTACTTTATTGGCACACCTTTTTTTTTTTGGCATCTTGTGAATAGTTGAGGCTGATGTAGGAGAAATGAAATATGTGATGACGAAACCCACCGCTCTGGCAATGACTGTAATTTCCTTTCACAGCCAGGTGGAATATACTGAATATCTTACCACAAGCAGTGAAAAGGGTCTGGCTTCTTTGTAGTGCAGAGTATGATACTGATGGGGTGGGGGGAAGTTCGTGTTGTACAGGAACACTTTTTTTCATACCATTGCAGATGGAACCAGGCTATAAACCTCATTCTGTCTAAGGCAGAGAGTGTTCTGGCTCTCCATCACTTACTGATCTCAGCAGCGTCAGGGAGGACAGGACAGGTCAGGTGCTTTTTGTGACAGGGAAAGGAAATGTGACTATGATGGAACTGCCTTTGTCAGCTGTACCACACGGCCTGTAAATAGCACGCTTTTCATCAGCAAGGAGTTGCAGATTTTTGTGAGACCAGTTTTAAACTCTGTAGGGACAATGAAAATAAATTGCATGGCAACTACTTTGAGTTTGGGTCAGAACGAAACCTAAAAAGGGGGCATTTGCAAATCTAACTGGTTCAACGATGATGTAAAATGGAATAAAGTGCGGCAGAAGTGGAGTTGGGAGTTTCACTTATTGATGCCCTGCGTTTTTGGCAACTCTTTGCATTAGTTCTGTAACCAGATCCCGGAACCTGCTTCAGTGCCTACGTCCTAATGCACAGCCACGGGCAGCAGAGGAAAAGCTCGGAGAAAAGAGCATGTCCTTTCAAGAAAGGGGGGTGGAGGAAGGGGAAAGAACTGTACTAGATAACTGTGTCTGGATATTTACTGTAGTTTCTAAATCCATTATCTGGGGCAGCAGGGTGAAAGACAAGTGGAAAGCAGGTTCCCTCCCCAGCGTCTGTCTTGCTGGCACAGTTATTTATGAGGCACCCTGTATTATCAGCATAAGAATTACTACTGAAAACCTGGCTAGAGTTACTGCTGACAAGGGGTCACTTGCAGCACAGAGAAAGTACCACAGCAGCATCTGTCAGAAACAGGCTCAAAGTGAGGGTTGCTTTGTTTTTTTCTTGTCTCAGTAGTAAGCCTGTGCCTTAACACTAAAAAGAAATCATTATTAGGGTTTTCAAAAACAGTTGGTGGCAACTTACGGTTGTGCTGCTGCAAATGAGAGCTTCTCTAGAGCTATGGGACCTGAAGATTGTCCTGTGCCTTAACAAGCTCCCCTTCCCTCTGAGCAGCCGGAAAGCTCAGCCCTTTCTGCCAAACCGCAGGTACAACTTCTACGAAGGATACATCGGTGACAGTGTATGCTGTTCTTCCCAAACCTCAGAGCATGCTTGGGCAGGCAGCGTGCAGAGGGGAGGAGAAAAAAAGAGAGCAGTTCGAGATGCAGCGATACACAGCGTTCAACTATTAATACGCACACAGACAGAAAAATAAACCAGTGCTTCTCTCAAGCGTTTGCTGGGTGTGTGCTGAATGTGTGTGTGGAGACAAGCAAATACTATCAGCTCTAGCTGGCTTTGTCAAAGTGTTCCAGAGTTTTCAATAAATAATAGCAGAAAAAGTACAATAGTATCGTTCTGGTTTTTTCCTCCTTTTTCAGACACATTTTAGTAGCAGTACTGTCATGTAGCTTCTTTCAGAGGAACATCTCAAAGCCTTTCACAGACTTCACGCTGCTTTATACCCTCTATATGAGGCAAAGGCAAAAAGGGAAGAAATCCCTGCCTCCCCCATGGAAGGGAACTTCCTCCCGAGCCTGAGACCTTTAATCTAGTCTGCAGGAACAAGGCAAGCCTGGATGTCACAGCCCTGATTTTTCACAACCTACATCTTATAAATTAAGGCACTTCTGGGGCTTCCACAATAAGCAAAACACAGTGTGCATCATAAGTTTCTTCCCCCGCTTTCACATCACAGAGTGAAACTCGTAGTTTGTCAGACTCTGGTCTCCCCTGGAGAAAATATTCCCATTTTACACGCAGAAGATCTGAGCTTGATGCATCATCCCCACAGTCAAGGAATGCGTCAGACCAAGGCCGGGTGCGGGACAGAGGGGTGTGACAGCACAAGTGGTGACCTGTAAGGGGAATTGAAATGAGTGAACTTCTAAGGTTTCAAAAAAGCTTCCTCAGCCCGGGGGAGCGTGTAACTGCATCTGTTTGTTGTGCAGTGCTGTTGCTGTGTGGTGTTGCGTAGGTCAGGTATGGACAAATGTGCCCTAACTTGCAGCCTGAGCCGTTCGTCAGTGTGCAACGCTTTCTGTGTCAGCAGTAGCGCTGACCTCGGCTGAGTAAAGGTAGAGTAGATGCTGCATTGCCTAGTGAGGGTGATGCTTGTGACTAGCAGATGGCTCTAGAGATGCTACGCAAAAACATGTACGTCCCTCATGAGTTTAAAGCATAATGGAGATTTTTTTCCTTGATTAGGACCGGAATAAACCCCCCAGATCGCATTCCTGAACTGAATGTAGCCTTTTCCTTTAGTCCTACTATTGTAGCCTTACAATTGCAGTATAAATAGTAAAATTGAAAGCCAGGCACTCTGGGTCTGTGACCCTTGTGCTATCTGTCCCCCCACCCCCAAAAACCAAAGGCGGGCTGAACGCCGGCCCGGGGCGTGCTGCGGGGGAGAGGCTGGGGAGCCCTTGGTGCCATTTAGCCCTGTTTGAGCAACAGGACAGTGACATTTAAGTCACTAATTTCAATTCCCATTAAGGGTAACACATCAGAGCACTCACTGGCATTTGTCTGTCTGTGCTGAACTGACACCAAGCTGCCTCTCGTCCTAACCCATTTTTTAAATGGTCCAATGGTTCAAGGGTTTGGGGTGAGGGGAAGGCCCGGTTTTTGTTTGCTCGGTTGTTTAACGTAGCGAGAAGCAGCTCTTTTCCAGCTAATTCAGGCAGGCCAGGTGATAGGGAGTGTCTGCGATGGCCAAAATTTGGCTTGTGATGGGTCTGAGGTGCATCTTGGCCTTTGCTCTTTGCACGGTGGCCTCCCTGAAGGCACACTAGTGCGTGGGTAACTCTTGCTGCTTTGAGGGAGTTCTGATAGAGCTCGTTCCCAGCACGCGTTTGGTGCCAGCCAGGACTGTGCTAACCAGTGCTGAGCCACGCGCCGGCAGTCAGCACCGACAAACGGGGATGGTGGGTTGGATGCAGCAAACCTCATCTTGAGAGCAAGGTCGTTCAACACTAGCATCGACCAGACACACCGGGTGATGTGATCAGATCCACGTTTTCTGTGGTGCTTGGGTCTAACAAAGGAGGCTAAAAAAAAAGGTGCAAGAGACCTTTAATTTGCAGGTTACAGATCTTTTGGAGAAACTAGGAGATAGTTCATAACAGCACAACATCACTAAAATAATTAGGATTTATTCACAAGACCTGGGGTTTTTTTTAATCCAGAACTTTGTTTCAGGCTGTTAAGTAAAATACAACACTTATTTGCTCTTTCCTATTGCTTGCCCCAAAGCTATTCTGAACTGAAGGGAGCTGTTTTAGCATGGTGCCCATTCTAGGAGTGCTAGATATTAGGGCTACAGTTTCTAATCTTCTGCTTCCCATCTGCTCGTCTGAAATTGCTTTGACTTGCCTGGAGTCATACAGTTTTCTTCCACCTTTGCTTTCATGAGAGTTCCTGGGAAAACCACAGCCTGTGTGGAGGGCACAGGAACCACTGAACCACTGAATCCTACGGAGGATTTCAGATTTCACAAGGAACGATGAGGTGAAACTGGGCAAACTTACACAGGGGAAGAAAAGCATCGCACTTACATGCTCCAGGTCATGGGAGAGCGGTAGGAAGGTGCAGCACTGAAAACTCATCAAATGTAGCCGTACACAGCTTGACCGAACAGCACATTACAAAACTACGCTGAAAAAAATTATCCACCAAAGTAGCTGAAACCAGAAAAGTGATTTTCTATTCCTAACTTCTGTACCTAAGCATCACCTTAGAATATGAAGTATTGATTGCGGGTCTTGAAGGCAGTCACAGGGAGATTACTGTTGTGAGTTGTAGAGTCACTTCAGGAACATGGGGTTCCCCCAACACTACCATCCCAGCTACTTTAGGTAGTGTCAAGGGAAGTCAGATTTTTCTTTGTGTTGTTCAAGAGACAAAAGAATGTCCTGTGACAGCAAAGAGCATAAGGAAACAAATACTGCCAGATGTTCACTGAAGTATAACCTACCCTTGAACCGGACATTTGAAAACATGCCTTTAGTACCCTGCCGTATCTTAACGCTATCTGACAGTAAACCTGTCAAAAAAGCTGGAGAAAACCATTGACCAAACTCCTGTCTGACTCCCCTGAGCACGTGAGCTGTTTGGTTTGTACCTGTTCCCAGGGTTTTCATCATTCTGTCTATCACTGGAACTTCACTGTATGTTTGAGAGCTGTCGTCAATGCTTAAGAAGCATTTGAGCTGTATATCCAAATACAAAAGCAGTGGCTGCTGATGGACACCTACTATGCACCATTTGCGCTGGATAAAGAGTGTTTGTGTGGGGAGCTGAGGGGATGTGCTTAACTCAGAAATAGCTCCCTTCCTTGGAAAGCTGAAGGTCTGAATCACACTGTGTTGGCTCAGTTTTAGGCAGACAAGCTATCGCATATGCCTCCCTGTAGGCGAAGAGTCGTCACTGGCATCGGGATTAGCAGCCAGGCTCTTTCCCTTTGAAAACTAGAGACTAATGATACTGGAGGCTAAGGCTGACTTTAAGCACGGTCAGGGCAGGAGGCTGCCCAGGGCTAGAAGCCTGGGGAGGTGGGCTACCAACACTGTGAGCAGGAAGGGTCCGCTCACGTCCGTGCTTGGGCTGCACTGACCCCCGTGTTCCTCTGTGTTCAAAAGGAGCCAGATAACGCACCCCCAGATGGAACTTTGGTATTGCAAAGATGGGGACAAAACAAGTTATTTTGCTCAACATCCTTGAGGCGTTAACCACTCCACTGCTGCCTAGGAAGCTGAGGAGACTAGAGCCAGCCCTGACGTATCCATGGTTGATGTTGCCCTGAGTCAACTGAAAATACTAGTGACATGGACAAATAGGAACACTGGAGAAAAATGGGGAAACCTGGGAAGGGAGAAGGCAGCTGTTGAGCTGAGGTACCTGAAACTGAAAGCTCATGAGAGACAACACTAGCTTCAGAGACACTGGTGAACTTAGAGCAGCTTGCGGAGTCCACCTGATAACGACCACAGGAACAGAAATGCAAATATATGCAGACACTTTTTTCTTTTTTTTTTTTTTTTTGGTGGAATACAGTGTAGGTTGATGCCCAGCCCTTAAATACCTGCCACTCCTGCTTCCCAGCAGTCCAGAGGAAGTCTTGGGGGAAAAGGGGATGAGGGAACTAGTGCAAAGTTTTTGTAGTTAGCTCAAGAAGCAAATTATAGGTGGGGATTTTAAAACGCTTCAGAGAGGCAAGATTTTTTTGAATCTACAGTTTTGGACTTGGGAGCCTGCTACTGCAGTAGCATTAATTGTCAAGCCTCGCCTCCAGGTTCAGGACTCGAGCACTGCCACAGCTGCAAGAAATGTGGATTGGGAGTTCCTGAACCAACTGGTCGCTGACAGTAAGTCAGGGGAATGACCTTGCAGCAGGCAGCTCACGGTACCTCTCTCGGAGCCGTGCCAGTATAAATGGCACTGGCATCTCGGAGTGCTGTTGAAACCATTTTGTGAGATTCCCGCGTTGGCCGCTTCTACTGCGGCCTTTGCACCAAAACTTTTGGGTGGGTGAGAACAGAATAGAGTACTCCTTGTTCTGGAACAAGGGCATCTTCACAACCTGGGCTTGGGACTATCTGTATCTATATACAGATATAGAGAGGATATGGGCAACTCATGTCTCTCGCCTACATCTCTGTCCATTAGCATCAGCAATACAGATACTTAACCGACTTAAGTCTTACCCTTCCCCCCAGCCACACCCATATTAAACTGCAAGAAAACACCGTGAACAAGTTCTAGAAAAAATACATGGCAGCAGTGAATTTTCTGGATAGGTCTGGAAGTGATTTGTAAGAGGAGTGAGAGTAGGATACTTGGCATTTGGACATTTTAATGAATTTTCCCAAATAAGAAAAGAAAAACAGTTGCTCGTAGACTTTAAGCTGCTCACAGCATCAGTAAAGCTCCTGACACAGAGCCCAACGCTGTGTTTGTATGCCATGGAAATTAACAGCAGCAGCAGCAGCAGCGCTGCAGGCTTAGAGTCTACTCTGCGAGCAACAAAATGGCTAGGGGTGCTGTCGTGTTCATTCCCATTCCTTCAGCGTTCGTGGGTGGTGAAATGGGCGGATGCCGGTACCCCTGCCGCTTCAGGTATGGTGGCAAACTCTAACATCAATATTAAATTAATGTTTCTAACCGTATTCGAGCTTCTGCCCTCATCAGCCCGACCCCGTAAAGCACAGACAGGAACGAAGAGCAAAATTGGGCTGCGTCACAGATGTAACATGACCATCGGCAAAACAAGTGCAGAAAGGGATCATGGCTGGCTCGTCAGTCAGAGCGCCTTCCTTCGACAGCAGAGAAGAATCAGATGGTAATGCTTTTAAATTTATGTTCTGAGTGTTTGTGATTCTTAACTTCCCTTACCAAATTTTGTGGTCCTTGAACAGTCAAAACCCCCAAGAAAACTGCGCGTATTTTGCCGACAGACCCAACGCGTTAACGAACGCTGCGTCATAATGGCGCACTAAGGCTGAGAGAGACCATAAACCCCACTTTGCAAAGGAAGGAAACCAAAATACAGGGAAAAATGAAACAGCTTACACAATGCCACACACACAAGTGCCAGAGGGAGGAAGAAATCACAGCTTTCCCAAGTCCTTTTGCAGCAATACGCAGAAAACCATTATGGAACAATTAGCCACGTACAGCTCACACACAGTACCAATACCACCCCTATGCGCAAAACCGCTGCCGTCCTACAGAAATATGCCACGTCCCCTTCTTAGCCTTGTTTCTTGCCAGTCCCACAGATTTACCTCCTGACAGTAACCTCAATTCCTGAGTAATGAGATTTACAGCTGAAGTTTAACATTGAAACAACTCCTCTTTTATGTCTCCTTACCCTCCCTGCGTTTAGTCGCAATTAAACTATCACTGTGGCAAAAACATCGTAGCAAAAGGAGTAAAAACAAATGCGTCCCTACGCTGCACACACAGACTCAGAAAGCACGCATATGCCTGAGCAGGTATTCTGGCTGCTGGTCGTGCCTTCTTCCAAAGGGCTGAGAAATGCCATTAAGAAGCAGTAGCTTTGCAAATTAACGAGGTCCTCCGCCCCACAACTGTGATGGGGAAAAGCGCAAAGGGTTGTCCGTTCAGACAGCACTCAGTAAAACAGACTCAACCCACCCATCTTCCATGCAACCGAGCATCGTTCCTTAGTCCAGCTCCTGGCTGTCCAGAATTACCTCCGCGGCTGCCTCGTGCTGTCCCTATCTCTGTGTGTGTATTTATGCCTGTCTGTCTTGCTGCAGGGACCACCGTTGTTGCTGCTATTCCTGTTGTTCCCCTGCTCTGCGGAACTGGCGCTGCAGGAGGCAAGGATGCTCCAAGGGAGCCAGCTACAGCCAGCAAAGGCTCAGTGAGTCAGGAGGGGTTGTGACGACTGCAGTAAGAGTCTGAAATTCCCTATGGAATGTGGCAGAAAAGGAGGGGAGGCAAGAAAGGTGGGGATGGGAAAGAGGGAAAACAAGTGGGGAGTGGCACCGACTGTCTGTTTTCGCCTTCCCTCCCTGTCCCTACCACCGCCCCGCCGTTGGAAATGGCGTCCTCCCCTCTACGGTACTGCGCAAAGCAACGGAGCCGGGGATAAACCCGCAGTGCGGACGGCCTTTGTAACCGACCGAGCAAAATTCGGTCGGGGTGGGGGTGTGTGTGAATACAGCCCTTCTCTCTCCCTCTCTCTCAGACTGCCGTTCCGAGGACAGGCTGCTGCTGAAGCAACGGAGACGGCGGGCGCAGTATGTTTGAGCCGGTTCTGAACCCAGAGGTTGTTGCTAAACAACCGGACCTGACGCTGGAGATGTCAGCGAGTGAGTAATACAGATTAAATGCTTATGCTGCCATATCCTTAAACTTGCTTAAGCCTCGATAGGGTGAAAGGCTATGGAATAATGTTCCCTGCTGTATGAGAAAGCAAAGTTACCGCTCCACTGCATAATGGGGAGACTTCCTCGGCCAGAAGGACCAAGCTCAAAGCTGGTTGTGTCCTCAGCACTTCCAGGCAGAGTGGCCATCTTCATTGCTGGTCGCTTTAAGAAGAGAGGTGAAAAAATAGTATAGTGAATGGTTAAGAGAGAAAAATGTTCTCCCCTTCCTTTCCTCACCCTCTCTCTGGAGCTGCTCTCTGCCCTCAGTCTCCCGTTCATCCTTACCCAGTCCTTCCCAATCCTTCAGTCCCTGCTTTCTAACGCTGTTAGTTCTTCTGCAAACCTTTACAGACCCGTCACTTAGGGCTGTCTTCAGCTCTCCCTGATGTCACCGAGCCTCTGGCAAACTCACACTTATGCAAACAAAAGCTGAGTTTGGGCAAGTGTCTTTTTCACTTCTTTAATTATTCCCACGATGTAATTCCCAGGTGCTGTCCCTGCCCCAAGCAGTTCCCAGTCCTGCTAACGCTTAACCACCTTATAAGGGAGGAGGAGGAAAGCCAGCAAGCGAGGAGAAAATCCCCAAACCCCCGTACTTTCCCCTTCCCTGTGGTTTGCAGCTCTGACACGTCACCGTCACAACTGCACGGCGAAACGAAACCTGCCCGGCACCCACGCGGGGGGCACCCAGGGGTGCGAGGGGTTAACTGCTGCTCTCCTGCCTGCTGCCCCTGCCCCAGGGGTGCCCAGCGGAGCCGAGGGCAGGGAGCGGGCAGGGAGCGGGCAGGGAGCTGCCGGCACTTTGAAGCGAGCGAAATCAACGTTGAGATTTGACACCCAGCCCTCGACCAATCCGGGAGGGCTTTTCACCTGCCATCACCTCCTCGGCCAATCGGACGGCGCCGTTGGGCTGAGAGCCCTCCCCGGCCAATGGGGAGCCGGCTCTGCCACTTAGTTAATGATGCAGCAGTACAGGGAAGACTATCACATGTGAGCTGGACGGCTGCCAGCATGGAGACACGGAGAGAGCAAGGTAAACAACTTTCCAACGCCAAAATGATGACATTTAATCCCTAAATGCTAGCTTCCCGTCTCGACTCATCCTTAACCCCTTTCAGCTGGTGTGGAAGCCTCTGGAAGGCACCCCGTACCTGTCCCCAGTGCTTTTAAAAACTGGACGACGTGCCCTGCAATGATCACTGCGTCACCGTTCACCACTTTCCGAACTACGCAGTGACAAACCTCCAAGCCCTGAAACGCAGGGCGCCTGTTAACCCCTCCACCAAAGCCCCGCCAACATGCCAGCCTTTAGAGAGACGGGAGGAGGGAGGGGGGGGGGATAAAAAGCCCAAACACAACATGCAAACAGCAGTCTTTGCAAAGTTGTCATCTCTCCCCCACGACTACTACCCTCCTCTGCAGTACAGCAATGCCGGCAAGAGCGACATTAGTACAACCTGTGCCATCGTTCCATTGAGAAAACAGCTCTGACGCAGAACAGAGCAATCACACCCTGCCAAAATAATAATAAAGGCACTTTGGGATCCGAACTTAGGGACGCCGGGGGAAAGGGATGCCCTGCAAATAATTAAAATACGTAGATGCAGCTCAAGCCCCATCCTGATCAAAGGGTACGTACGTGGGAAAGACGAACCGGACCGAAGAGCTCTGCCCGTGCACCATCTGCGCAGTCCTCAGCCCTCTGCTCGCTGTGTAGCGCCGCAGAATAGAAGGTTCCAGAAATTTCCTTTCCGTTAACCCTTTCGGTGTCTGCCCACTCTCCCTCCCCGCGGGATTAAGCGCGCCGGGTCTCCAGCATCGTCAATGGGCGAAGCCTCCTACGCCAACCGAGCCCGAATACGATCATTAAATGACACTGGATGGTGGCAGGAGCCCAGTCCCGGGTGTTGGTGTTACTTCTCTCTCTGGAGCCCTCTCTGCCTCTCTTGCTGCCTCTCTCCCCTCTTGCTGCAGCAGGGCTGTTGCTGGTAGACCTATCGACGGAGCTTGCTCTCTCACTCTCTCGCTGAGCTCTGTGACGCAGCTCTAAATTCTCCAGCCTGCTCCCTGTGTTATAAGAGCGGAACTGCAGCTTTCCAGGGAGCCCGTGCCAGCAGTGCCAGGGCCCGGCAGACCGAGGGGAACGTCGCTCCTGGACTCTGCACCTTTTTTTGGTAATTATTATGTTCCTCACCTCTGTTTCTGCGCTTCCTCCGAGGCTCTCAGCCTCGCATCTCCTTCTCTGCTTCTGAGTCATACTCACTAGGTTAACTCTTTTAGGATTGGTAGTCAGCAGTACAAATCTCGAACAAGCGCAGCTGAAACCACAGCCAACTTTGTGGTGGTTTCTGCTTTAAAAAAAACCAAAGCAAATCTTCTTGGCTCTAAAAAACAAACACACACACACACGTTCCAGTAGAGAGTTAGTGCTTTTTTGATTAACCGTTTCGGTGACAGGAACCAGGACTTGACTTCCTAAAATAAAATATTTTAGGCCTGCGTCTTGCATGTGCTCAGCAGTTACCCTGAAGCACAAGGCAACTGAAAAGGAACTGCTCCTGTGAACGAACACAGGTTTTCTGGGCATAAAAGCATGAGGCTACTGCTGGGCCCACAAGCCCCTGCCATGCTGGCCGCAAGACATCATTGATCTGAATGTGGTTCAGCCACCGGTCAGACGTGTGGTGAAAGATAAGGTACTGAAAGTGCTAGAAAGCCATAGGCTCTGCTTAATCTGAACAGTATTAATAAGTGTTATCACACACACAGATTAGAAATGCTCGGAGTAGGCAGGGGAACTAATAACTGCGTTCCTGGAGTCACCAGAATCCAATAATCTCTGTGAAAGAGAGTCCACAACCAGCATTTCAGCACAGCAGCATCACCAGGCAAGAAAAAAATTCACCGACAGCCCCTCTCTCCTCTGTCCCCCCTGCATTGACTCCGGTGCCTTCAGTCAACTTCAGCACCAGGCAGGGGAAGCACTGCTCGCCCGTCTTGTAGCCTCAAACCTGGAAAATGTGGAGGAGGATCAGTGGTAGAAGCAGCATCTGGGAATCAAAGAGAAGCTAATGGAAAGCCAGCACTGTACGAGGGAGTTCATGCGTCGGTCTGCGTGTACAAAAGAGCGCGAGAGAGCCAGCAGGCCGTCTGACAACACAGGCTCAAGAGGGAGATCACTACTACACAGCTACATCTACCATTTTAATTCCGCACTTCAGAGCTGGCTGCGAGCTTTGGGTTTTTCACTACAACCAAAGCTGAAGTAACCACGATTTTTTCGCTTTGCAGCGTCTGAAGAGCCTGAGCTATTTTGGGATTTGTCTGTACTACACTGAAAATGACACCTGTTACGCACAGACACAAATGAGGAGAATTGCAAGCTCCCAGTTTCTCAGATATGATTCTGCAAAAAAAAAAACCAAACCCCAGATCCTACGAGATCACCTAAATGCCACAAGACAGGGTTTCTTATGCAATCAAACCCATGGGGCTTCAAGCCTTACATACGCTTTGTGGCCAAAGCCGCCAGCTTTAACTGCTTCAGTTAATGAAGGTAAAATTGTGAGCGCGCTACGGCTACTTAAATGAGTCACCCAGCAGCGATACTCGCTAAAGTAGGCCAGTGTTCTATGCGATGTTAAGCTGCCTGTGCTGGTTTCAGTTACCCCTGAGTTATCTCAAGCTCCGCCACCGCGCAGGGTCACAGCGGATTTTCCGCATTCCCCGTTTCTCCCCAGCAGCGTGCGGCTGGTTTCCCACACCCCAGTAACGTGCGGGCGAGCCAGAGGCCGTCGGACCCAGCGAAGCTCTGAACGTGATTGCAGACAGCACTGTAGCGAGATAAAAGGCTCGGAGGCTCAGAAATGGGACAGGTGACTGGTGCTTTTAGCTCACGGTAATTTTGTCAGTCTTGTGGTATATTAAGTAAATAAAATGGAGCTTTGATTTATTTCAAATTATATCTTTTTGGTTGCTTTCAGGGGAAAGGCAGCATTTACTTTATGGTTTACTTTCATTTGAAAAATCCCCAGCCATGGAACATTTCTACCTTTACCTGACTGTAAGTATTTACATTATGGTGGCCCTCGGGCTCCCAAGACAACTCCAAGCTGCTCTGCACTGGGAAGCACTCCAGTGCGTAACCAAGAAAACGTGGCACGATGGAAAGCTGCAGCACTCAGAACTGAATAATGAGGCCCCAAAAAATAAAGTCATCTTCTCCCACGGTTGAGTCAGTTAAAACGTTGGACAGGCTTTGGCATTTTCTGGGAGCTGAAATAAGGAGATAGAGGCCGTGATTCCATGGTAGAAGTCTCTGCTGCTGTTCTGGTTTCAGTCGAGCCCATGTACCTGTTTTGTTACTGCCTTTATTTTTTTTTTTTTCCCCCTCCAAGCTCTGTCTAAAAGCCAGAGACAGAACTTTGGCTTTGTAAAAACTAACTACAAGGAAGCAAAGTCTCGGGCTAGAAAGTGAGCTTGGTAAATGGAAATAATCCACGGCCGTGGTGGGGAGCAGGGGAGATCAGTCTTACCATGCAGACGCGGTGTTAAGTCTCCGTTCCAAAGCGAGGGGTGACCCAGTGGCTGGCTACAGCTGTGCCGTGGGTGCTTGATAAAAAAACAAAAAAGTTTCGATAGCGCTAGACAATGTAAGATGTCACGACTTATACCTTGAACGGTTCAGGCTGGATGTTAGGGGAAAAATAAATTTCTTCAGCAGGGTGGGAGGGATTGAACCCCCAGGCGTCATTACCAAGTCTACTGTCAATTGCTGGTTCCCCTCAGCATCACGAAAGGATCAGGGAGCAATTTGTCAGCGAGCAGAGGAAGCGTGGGCTTGCCCCTGCTGATACGTAAAGGTGCATCCTCACTTCTCTGGCGTCTCCCCTGCTATTTTCTGCTGTCATGCTACAATGACCTTAATAGCAATAACACATGAAGTCTGATGTTACAAAAATCTAACCCTCGTGCACATCATTAATGGTATTGTGGGTGACAGGATACCCTCAGCCATCCACTGAGGAAGGTCCTTGGGCTTTTTAATGACGAACAAACCTCTCGTGGTATTACCAGCACTTCCAGCTTCCTGCTGGTGAAGCCTTGGCTCCGGTTTCGGCTTAAATGCCATCGGCCACACCTTCCTCCGACTGCGGGAAGCTGCGATTGTTAAAATCAGGGCATGTTCCTGTTTAACTAAAAGGCTGAGATCAAATAATCCAAAGGCCTCGATTATGCCAAACAAATGCCTGCCCAAGACGTAGCACGTCTGTGCAGCTGTAAACCTGTAACCCCTCGACCTCGATATCCACGTAAATGACGTCTCGCACATCACCTCGGGGAGGGGTCGGGAGTAAATGGAAGGGCAAAGGTGGGCAGGGGATGTAAAGTTAACAACAATAATGCATAGCAGAGTGTTTGTCAGTTTACCACCCAGGAGTCCTGCGAGCTGCTTTCAAATGCAAACTGCCTCTTCCTCCCCAGACGCTCCCAGCCTCACGAAACAGTGTTTGCCAACAACAATCTATTTCAGCACAGAATTCCCAGCCAGCTCCGTTCAAGGAATACCAGCAGAAACAGGAATATGATAAGCCAGGACTGTTCCCCCTAACCCTCACCCATCAGAGGGTGGTTAACTTTTAAAATAGTCTTTTAATCTGAATGTTGTAATAGAAAATTGTCCTTAAAAAAAAAAAAAACAAACCCAAAACAAACCAAAACTTACTTAACTCTTTGCTATAGTAAAACAATTGTCTACATTGACCACAAATAAAGCAATAATGTTAGTTGTTACAGAAACTGGCAAGTTTTTAATGCTTGCTTATTTACATTTAATATAATTTTGCATATGGGAAGGCTGAATTAAATAAAGGTTAAATAGTTTGACCCACATTGTATGCGGAATCAGGATCAAAGCTGAAATTTGGGAGTTCCTTGCTCCCAGATTTTACTCAAGTTGTGCCTCTTGCTTAATTACAGCCCTTGTTGCACAGGCGGCCCCCAGTCAATTAGTGAGACATAACCGTCACCTGAAGCAGAAGCTGCCGGAACAGTGTGGCTTTGAGAGGAAACTGATAGGAAATTATTATTTTGAGGAGGTACTTTCTTTCATTTTTCAAAGAAAAGCAGAAATAAGACTTTGAAGTCTTTCTGTTTCACATGTACGGTCTTATGCCGCTGTCCTAACGTGCAGATTTCCAGGAAACCGGAGACTTGCAACTCCAAAAATAGGAATATTTGCTACCACAGCTACCAAAGTCCATGAAGGGATGTTCTACGTGGTACCACGCATCAGCTTCTGTTCCACTGTGACAACAGAAAAGTTACAGAGTCACAAGAAACACTGAGGTTTAGTTATTTTTCTGAAAGGTTTATTGTTTTCCAGACAACTTTCATTAGTGAATGCCAGAGAAATGGCTTCTGCAATACTTCCAGCACTGCCTGTCCTTTGCCAGCCCGGTGCACACACACACTGCTATTCTCACTGGGTCCCAACCAGCAGGAGGAGCAGGCAGAAACATAAATCATAATAAAAAAACCTTCTGAAATAGTTTTAAAGTTGATTGGGTGTGCAGAAAGACCAGGGTGGGGGGTTTTCATAGTCCTCTCTCAGGGTGGTTCAAGGGAATCGGATGGGGTGGCTGGTGTTGAGGTCAGACAACTGCAAGGCCAGAGGTGTGGGTCCGTGCCCAAGGGCTGTCGGGGATGCGTTGGCACCGGGCAGTCACATTGGTGTAAGCCACAGGATAAAGCAGGCACCAAAAGGGAAACCTGCAGGGGAAAACCTGGCCCTGCCTTTGAAAACCCGGAGCCCTGGCATTGACCCTGTGAATCTAAGAAAAATCCCAGCTGGAGGAGCCGCGATCCTTTCCAAAGAGGTGGCACCACATTGACGTACCAGCTGCTCCAAAGCAGAGCTCGTGCCCTGTGTTGAAGCCGGGTTCGAGGTATTGAGCATCCCCACCTGACAGCTCTGCTCTCGCCGCTCGCTGATGCGGTCCCGGTCACCGCGGTCACCGATGCGCGGTGGCTCCCCGGCCGCTCTGCCCGCGGTGTGGGGGGGAACGGGGGCAGCCCGGCTCCCCCAGCTGCAGGTTTTGCTCCGTTCCAAATCTAAGGAGCCAACAGCGCTGAGACAAAAGTAATTATTTCAGCTATTAGCTGCTAAGAATAGAGCCGGCGGGGGAGCTGTGCGGGCTGAGGTGCGCTGACGGCACAGTCGGAGGTAGCGGGGATTGCAGTGGAGGCACAGAAATAGCCCTTCTCCGCACTCTGAAGATTCATGAGTCACCAAAATACATGGGGTGGGGAGGGATGCCGGGGGGGTGTAGAGGAAAATACACCCTGTGTAAAGCACAACATGCCCCGGGGCCGAGCGCTGTATTTTCTGGGAGGGAGCAGCGTCGCGGAGGAGCCTGCGTTTCCCTGAGAGCATCTTCCCAGCCATGGGCCACCCTCAGCCTTCCCACCCATCGGCGAGCACGGTGCTGGGAGGAGACCTTCAAACAGACCCGGTGCCCGTACGCAGCTGAGAGGTACCGACCCCCTCCCCGGGAGGGACCCGGCCGCTCGCGGGGGCACGAATATCTGCAAAGCTGAACATCCCCGGGGCCGGGGGCAGCGGGACGGAGGAATCTTGATCTCGCTCCAGCTGTGTTCCACTCTGCTCTCCTAACTCCTCATCTTACTTAAAGGTCCTTTTACAAATACATCAGAAAAGGTTAAAGGTATGAACAGCAGGTATTTAAATAGGGGATCTGTAAATGAGGAGGGGCTCAGCTGGCTGTTCAGAGATGTCTTTAGCATCTTGTCCTGATGCTGTTCAGCAAAAATCATATTGATATCGCTACATGTTTTTACTCAATAGAGCTTGGAAGAGGCGATTTTTTTTTCCTTCCGTGCTGTTTGTGCACAACACATTCCTGATCTATGACTAGGTTTCCAAACTACATAGTAAAATGAATAATAATGATAGTAAAAGTTGTACTACTTTTTTTTTTTATACAGCAGCCCTGGTATTACTTTAGTGCTGGATTTTCCAGGGGGAAAAAAAGGGGTTTTTGCAAAAACCACCAGACCCAACCAAAACAAAACCAAACCCCCAACAAATTCAAGGTTTAAAAGAAAATTTTTGTATCAGTCCTGGGTGCAACTGCAGAAAGAGTTGCGCTAGGTAGAATTAAACATCTCAGCTGGAGCATGGACAGGGCACCAGACAGCTTGCTAAAAATAGATTAATCCTAATTACAGCCACACTTCTGCTTTTTCAAGGTTTCCTGTTTCACGCGGGGACGCAGGGGCAGCGAATGGAGAGGGGGGGATCGGTGCCCGCTGCAGCAGCACCGGGACCGGGGGGCACACGCTGCTCGTCACTGCGTCACTCCGGGAACACGCTGGCCTCGACGGGAGCGACGGGAGCTGATGGGCACAGGCTTAACTCAGCGCCCGGCCCTGGAAATCTGCTCTCCCCAGTTAGCAAAACCAGACTAAACTGCTGGAAAACAGGGTTTCAGGTGGCATGTGCTTTGCTGGTTAAAGATTCAGCCATCACCACCTCCCTCCCGGCTCCCTGCAGCGCTGGCAGCCCCCGGGGAGCTCGGTCCTGTGCCAGAGCTGCCCGCCGTGGTTAAACCCCCCGGAGCGGTGAGGTACGTCCCACAGGAACTGCCATAAATCCCCGTTGGTTTTATTTCCTCCTGGACAACCTTCACACACAGAGCTGACTTAGTATCTCATAAGCCGAATTACAAAACGTTTGGTATGAAATAAACATATTTAAGCCTTTGCTTTCCAAACTACAGTAGTTTATTTCTCCCGTAAAGCCTATGAAATGATGGAAAAACATCTATTTTCCTACACTAAAGGATGTATATTAATTACCAATGTAAATATTTAACAAGAAAATATATTGCTTCAGCTATAATGACTTTTTGTTTTGTCAGAAACCTGGAGGTAATGCTATGTTTTTTGTTTCTGTAGCAGTAATTCGTAGGGCTCCTCCGCTCAAAAGGAGAGTTAGGAAGAGTCTGGAAAATACCGTGGTAGTTTTGAGCAGGACTGTCGCTTTAGTAAATAGTGTTTTTACTTACAGCTCATCAGAAAAGATTGCATTTTCCATGTTGGAGATTCATTTCCCCTCTGTGGTGAAACGCAGGTCCAGGATTTGGGGCTTGCTTTTTGTATTTTTCATTAAACGAGAAAGAAGAGCTGGTACCGTTGGGCTGACGGACCCTCACCTGGGCTGACAGGAATCCACCCGCACACCCCTGCTTTGAGCTCCACAGCAGCTCCAGTCTCCCACATCCCGGCTGAGTTTGTGGCTGTCTTGGTTGTCGGTCCTGCTGTCGCCTCCCAAATCCACAGAGTTACACCTGGGTACAGGAAAATCTCCCATTAAAAGTTTTACCAACATTAATATGACAAAGCAATTGGGAAATGAATAAACAGGAAAACAAAAATATTGAGGCGACATCCCTAAGCATCTTGGCATCACTGTGCCACCAGCAGACCACGTCCGAGAGCACCCTCCTCCCTTCACCCACCGACAGATGCACCTGCGGGAAGGCAACGCTGCCGTGTGGGTGCAGAGAGGCTTGGATAAACCAAAACTAAGTCATTATAGCTGAAGCTATATATTTTTTTGTTAAATATTTACGTTGGTAATTAATATACATCCTTTAGTGCCGCCAAGACACTCCCAGAGCGCTTAAAACTTGACACCACAAATTGTTTGTTCTTATCTGAAAAATTCCTGAAAAGTTTTTTTATTTTTATTACTGAAAAATTATCACATTCAGAGTGGTTTCAGCAGCTCAGCTCAATAAACGGGCGCTGAGTGTGGCGGTTTGGTGCTCGTGCTGGGTTTGGTGCTGGCTGAGGTTCAGCTCTGCCTCCTGTCTCAGCCTTGAAACCGGGACTGTAAATTATTTTGGCCAGGGATAAATTGTCTTTGCTTGTGCAGCACTGAGCCACACAGAATCAATCAGAATGGAAGAGACCTCTAGGATCATCAAGTCCAGCCATACTAGCCTCTGGGTCTCAGCTGAAGCTTCTAAAAATAACTAATTATAAGCTATTATCTTTTAAAAATATTTGTAAAAAAAGGGAGCAAGAAGAGGCTCCTTTCCCACCTGTTCTCTCCTCAAATTGCCAATATTATTTTTTTTTAAACTGTCTTTTGGTCAGTTCTCTTCTGCAGCCTTTCATCAAACAGGGGTACACAACAGTCTAAACGTTAGGACAGGTATTTTGCACTTGCATAGCAATAATCCTTTGAAAACCACTAGTAAGTTCTAGAATCCAAGCAATTAACAAAATAAAAATTAATCTCAAAACATATTTTTATGCATGAGTTGATTACTCTTCCCAGCATGGTATTGTTTTGCAAACAAATCTCAATTAGAGGTTGAGCTTTTCTATTTCATTTTTTCCTAAGAAAAAAATAGATATTGCCATTTTTCAAGATATTTCAGGTTTTTTTCTTACTCGCCCAATTCTAATTAGTCACATTAGTCCCACTGTAGACTTTTTTTCCCCTTTCCAGAATGGGAGAGCTTTGTTTTGAGTGATTCCTTTGTATAATTCGTAAAGTAGAAAACAAAACATTAAACATTACAAAACAAAACAGATGAAAATACTTTCAGCTTTGCTCATGTTCCTGCCAACTATTTTCCTTTTTAAAAAAAAAAATCCCCACACAAACCAGCTCCTTCTCAGCCCGTTCATGACTGCATCGTTTTACTGCTTTAGAGGGGAAAGGAGAGCTGGGGATCAGCGCCCAGCCTGCCTCAAGGGCCAGCGCCTAAGAAATGGCAAGGACTGGTTTTAAGCCCTAAACCAGCTTCTAATACTATTCCTCCCCCTAAAAAACACAGCAATAAGAATATATTGTGATGAAGGTACAAACTTTTAAAGACTTCTTTAAATACCTGTGTTGAACAGCTCACCACAAATCAGCCATATTATTAAGACATTAAAGGGATTCCATGGAACTTCCAAAGCCACCGCTGAGGAACAGCTCGGCTCCGGGCAGAAACTTTCTTTTTCTTTTTTTTTTTTTCTTTTTTCTTTTTTTTTTTTTCACTCCAGGTTTCATTTGTCCCTTGGTTTGCCTGGGAGGTTTTTCACCGAGTCCTGAAGATGATCATGTTCTGGGGACACTCAGAACTGCCAGAAATGTTCTGGTCAGCTCCAGCCCTCCAGTCCAGCTGCAGCCACAATCTAGAGGCGAGGTGTGTGCCTGACTCTGAGAATTCCTCTTAAATATTCAGAGCGTGAAAGCTCAGGAAAATCAGAGCTTACATAGGCCTTAAAATTTGGGGTGCACCACTAATAACAGGTCCCAGGGCTGAGATGGGCTCCTTCTGCCGGAGTCTTGCAGGAGGCTGATTCACCCCGACCCCAATCCCATCCCTGAGGCTGGGGGGGACCAGCCTCACACAACGATTTCATTTTGGGAAGTTTTGCGAAGTTTAACCCCCAAACTCAGGGCTGGATGGGGACCCGGGGATTTGTGGTGGCCGCTGCCTCAGGTGTGTGCAAAATGCCGTGGGATGTTGTGCTTCATGCGACACCGGCCCGAGTTAACCCATAGCCCTGTTTTCCATCTGTAACCATGGCAACCCCAGTTATCTTGCAGAGGTGCCTTTCACCCCGCTGTAGTAACACCCTGCTTGTCACAGCCCAACCTATGGCCCCACCGCTGGGATTGCCCATGTGCACAGCCCAGGTGCCTGAAACTGCAAAAAAAATAACAACCGTGTTCTGCAGGATCACCATTATTTGCAGGAGCACCAGTTCTAATACAATTCTGGTGGAGGCTGAGCAGGAGGTGGGGAGAAGGTGGGGAGAAGGTGGGGAGAAGGCAGAGGATGAGCAGGAATCAGCTCCTTGGCAACGGGAGGAAGATGGCCAGGGTGGATGGGGCACAAACGGCACCAGCTCCCGGGGAGAGGAGCATCACTGCTAACACGGCTCATCTAATTGTGCCATGGAGCACTTAAAAAAAGAAAATAAAGTAACAGCTGGAGACAGCCTCCCGCTAAGTGTGTTACACAACAGCACGAGGTCTTTTGTGGTCCATTTTTGTAAAATCTTTTTCATACAACAGCATTTAGTTTAATTGTGTTCAAGGAAAAAGTATGTTGCCTATACTGATGCTCTGCCTCTGTGGGAATTTTCTCATATGGAAAGAGAAGATGGCTGGTACCACAGAAGGAGAGAACAAATCTGGGGGTTAGACTAGATGATCTCTAAAAGGTCCCTTCCAACCCAAACCGTTCTGTGATTTTTTGATCAACAAAGCAAGTGATGAGTTGACCTTCTGTCCCCTCCAAGGAGATACCTGTGTTACCAGTGTTACCATCACTAAATATGTGTGGAATGATGACTGAGTGCAGAAAAAAGCCAAAGGCAGAAGACAGCAGGATGGGATCAGCACTGCTCCAGCCTCTCTCCTTGCAGGAGCTGGTACACGAATCATACAAGTCACTTCTAGTAGAGGTCCCATCTCAGGATGGATCCCTAAGTCTGTATTCCAAAGGGCCTTGGTTGGTAATGGTAATATTATTATTAATATCAGAAGGGCCACCCAGGGCGATGCCATCATATAAAACCCTGCTTCAGTCTGACACAGTGATACTACGAAAGGGAATTATCCTGCATACAAATACTCCAATGGACCATGACCACAGCCGCAGGACAGTGCCAGCAACCGAAAATGTAGGTAAGAAGTATTTTGTCAGATGGGCAGTGTATGAGAACATGTCTGAGCGAAAGAAACTTTAGCCTCTTAAATATTAAAGTTCCAAAATTAAACCCTTGTTTATACAACGACTGGGTCAGAGCTGCAGAACACGGGAGTTTGCAGCGTTGTACCAAAAAAGGCCCTACGGGACGCAGCCCTGTGCCCAGGGCACCGAGGCTCCCGCAGCAGCAGACCCTGTGCTCCCCTTGCCGGGGGGGCTTTCTGCTCCTCTCTGCCTCTCCCAGACCCCCCATTCCTGCCCCCACCTCACCCACCCGCTCAGCCTCGTGCAGCGATGGGGTGAGCTCCCACCCGTGGCTCTGCACTGGGGGGATGGCACCGGGGAGCCCACACAGCCAAGATTTTGTGGATTTAAACAATGATGCAAACTGTATTTTTTTTCTTTTCAGAATAAGAAATGCAACTGGTAATGGTGACAAGAAGTCTGCAGTCACTCCAGAAAACAGTCGAATATCCCTGCTGCTTTAGGTTGCCTGAGTACAAATATCACCACAGCAAACTGCAAGTAAGAAAATTTACACACAAAATATAAAAAATAACTTTATGGGGCTTCCCTAGTGCAAAGTACCTTTAAAAAGCCACCTAGAAAGCCTTTTACCTCATTACTAAACGCACCTTTCTTTATTATTTTTTAAGAAAATAGCATAGAAGAACTTAATCCAAACTAAATATTTAACCAAACAGCAATTAACGAACAACGATGAATGGTAAACAGTCCTAGTCCCACGCTAAACCGGGACTTTAAAGCCCGTTTATCTAAGCTAAAGCTGCTCAAGGGGAAAGGCAAGTTTATTGAGTAAACTTTGCCTCAGCCACCTCGCTATTAAAACAGTCTACAAACAGAAACTACGTCATATATTCTGTGAGAGAAAAAAAAAAAGGGGCAAGAACATAACAATCCATTGCATGGAAGTTAGAAAGACACATGGAGCGATTACCCCTAAATATAAAAGCCATTATCCCTGAATATAAAACCCGTCAAGCAGCCACTTTCAATCCCTTGTGTTAAAATAGAAGTGAGGGACCCCCCCGCTGCTCCCCTTTGGCCCAGGACAGTCATTCCCGCTTAGGCACCAGGAAGGAGCGAGCCTGGGCAGAGGTGACCAAGGTTTGACCTGTGTGGACCCCTTTGGTGAAGTGCAAGAGAATTACCTGCTGCTGCTTCTCATCGCTATATTATTATTATTATCATTAATTATTTATTATTATTTATTATTATTATTTATTATTATTTTCAATCATCCCCACCCTCTGGGGAAGCAGACCCGCCCTGGGAGAGGGGTGCCATGCCGAAGCCCTCAGCCACCTCCCCGCAGCGTGTGCCCACCCCAGGGTGCCCTCGGCAGTGGCCCCCGCAGGACCTTGCTTGCCTCTGCCCATCGCTGCGTGCCCGAGCCGGTACCCGCACCCGGGCTGCGGGGGATCGGTCCGTGGGGAGGGCAGGGCGGGGGTGGTGCGGGGGGTGCGTGGGAAGCGCGTGGGATGCGCCCGGGCCGTGCCCGGCCCCGCTGTCCCCGCAGCCCCGGGCGGCCCCGCTCCCCCCGCTCCGGTACCTGCCTGGCGCGCAGCATCCCCGCGGCTCCCGGCCCGGCTCCGGGGGGGCCGCAGCGGCTGCCGGGGCCGCCATTGGCTGGGGCGGAGCGGGGGAGGCGGCGGGCCCCCCCCCGGGCTCCCGGGCTGCGGAGGCGGCCGCCCCCCCCGGCGCAGCGCCGCGGAGGCAAGGTCACCCCGCGCTGCCTACAGCTCCCAGGAGGCAGCGAGTGTCCCCGAGGTGGGGCCGGGGGGGGCCGCGGGGATCGCTGCGGGCTCCCCCGAGGTGCCTCTCCCAGCTCATCGCGGCATTTTCCTCCTCTTCTTTCCCATCGGACCCAGGGAATGGCAGAGAGATCTTCCGCAATCCTGCAGGGGAGAGACAAATCTATTTCAGGATCTTCTTCAATAAATTAATTGCTAAAGGTTGGTTTTAAAACACTACATGTTCCTTCCAGGTCTGCAGCCTCGGCGTGCGTCACTGCGCATCTCCATGGCCGCCTTCCAGGACCTCCACCATCAGCAGCGGGTATTATTCCCACTCCCTCTTAGGAAGCAGGGGGATAATCATTCCCCATTTAACGGATGGGAAACTTGGCACAGCACAGATTAAGTGATCTGCTGACAGGCACATAAGAAAATTGCGCTCGTCAAGCATTCCCTCAATTATGCCATCCTTGTAACCACATAATTTCCCTGCGTGATTCCAAACACGGCACATCCCCTGTATAGTGGGATATATCATCTCTGCAAAGTGATCTCTGCCTAGCATCAACGGGCACCCACGCATCCACAGCAGGACAGGTTACACAGGTCTGTGTCCTCAGCGTGGGGGTCCCCGGGGCACAGAACAGCAGCTCTGCTCCCACAGACACGTACCACCCCGGGGTGGCAAAGGCTGCTGGATGCAGGCGGGCAGGAGCCCAGGACATGCAGGTATGAGCTGGGGGGGACAGGAGCAGGCTCGGGAGCCTGAGGGATGCTCAGCTGCACGGCGGTGCTGCACAGCCACCCGCTCCAGCACGCCTCGCTGCAGCCAAGCTCTGCTTCGCTCTGCGCAGAGGCCAGCAGCTCCTTCCGCAGCCCAGTGGAAATTCCCCAGCGGCGCCAGCGCCGGGGCCTCCAGAGAGCAGCGAACCTCCCTGGGCCCAGCCAGGAGCTGGGGCGCTGCCATGTCAGTGCAGAGTCCCCACCGCAGCGAGCCTGCCCAGGCTGCATCCTCTGGAGCAGAGAGGCTGGTGGGAGCGGGGCTGCACCTGCCCCTGCCACCGCCTGCCCTCGCCTCGCTGCCTGCGTCATCCCCGCGTGGTTTGCCAGGCTCCCCTGCCCTCATTTGAATGGGCCCTGCCTGCCCGGCCGCGTAATCTGCCACTAAGTGGGCCTGCCGATGAACGCTGTGATAAATTTAGAAAGAAATCTTTGTGTGGGTCAGAGGAAAAACACGGCGGCCTGGGGAATCCGAGCTGCAGCGGAGCAGCGCAGCCTGGTTTGATTTCCCTCTGCTCTCTGCCTGCGGAGCAGGGTTTAACACCGAGTTTCTTACTGCTAAAAGCAAGAGGGATCCCGAGGGTTTATAGGTGGTCCTTACTCTGCTGGAGTTTATAAGCCAAGGATGCCTCTATATAAAAATAATCAGTTTTAACAAATATTAGCGAACAAGGAGCGGGGAGGATCGCAGCCTGCGAGCGGGTGAGCTGCCCCAGCTCGGAGCACGACCTGACATTTCAGCCAGAGCCTCTTAAAGAGCAAGTTTACCTTCCCCAGCACTTGTTTATACGCAGAAGCAGCGAAGGCAGTTTCACTTAACTCCTCTTTCAGGCTCGTCAGGCTCCTGCCTGCCACACCACAGTGACATTGTTCCTTCGCAATGGCTTTTGTTAATCTGTTAAATTGTTTTTAAACAACAACAACAAAATAATAGTATTAGTGGTGCAAAATCCCCCGTGAAATCACGAATCCAGCACCACTTTCCTTACTAAAAGTCTGAACGTCGTTCAAAACTGGTTTATCATTTGCTGGTAAATTATATTGTACCAACGCGAGAAAAGGAAAAGAATTTTCTGAATGTATTTCCTTTAATAAGCTATTAAGACCTTGTACTGCTAATTAAACTATTAATTAGACGTCTTATCGTTCCTAAACACGTTAGCCTGTTGCCAAAGCAGCAACAAGCCTCTGGGGCAGGCAGAAGATAAGAAAAGAAGGAAGATGCAAACACAAAGATTAAAAAAATTAAGAAAAAAAATCACAAGAACCAGAAATAGCAAATAAATAACCAAGGGTTAGTAGAGTAATGTATTGTTTCATTTATAGGAATAAAATATGTAACCTGAAAATAAGCCTCCTAGGTAGAGGCTCTTGGAACATCTTCTATGTCTTACGCAAGACAAAAGAGACATAACTGCTTTCAGCCCTTTTTTTTCCTATGGTTGGAGTAGGAACCTAGAACTAGTCTCCTTTCCCTCAACAAAATAACTTTCCATTAGAAAACTAATAAAAAAACTGTTCAAAATTGTTTTTTTTCCCTCCAGAAGAAAACCACGAAAATTTTTCAATAGGAAAAATCTTAACCCAATGCAATTCCCGCATCTCACTCCACAGCCGTCCCCTCCAAACCAACCCTCTTCCCCAGAAACAACATCCCAGCCTTACACAGTCTTGTCTCACCTGTTTTTTTTAAGGTTAAAAAAGAAAAGTCCTGGCTCACACTAATCTACGTTCATCTCTGGCTCCATCTCAGGGTTTGCAACACGAGCATATTAAAATGTTTTTAGAGCCCAGTTCTTCAGCGTTTGCCTTTGACAGTTTATCTCGAGGGATAGATAATCTCATTTACGTCTGTTACTGCAAATCAAAACACCAGCAAATTAAATGGATCTGAAGGCTAAGATTAAAGACTTAGAACTAAAACACCTGTGAAGTGCCTGTAATGCAAATAGTTGTAAATATAATTTTTTCTGGGGGATGGAAAAGCCCTGCACAGATGCTTGTTCCCTTTACCTTGAAAGCAAAGGCAGAAATACCACATCGCTGCAGACACATTATATACACGGGCATTACGTGACGCCAGATTCTTCTCTGTGGTTAGAAAAGAAGAGAAAAGTACATGAGCTTGGACATCACCAGCGCTGGGAGATGTCTTTATGGCCGTCTGATGATGACTGAGCTTTTGACTGACTCAAAACTGGTTCAACACCTGAATTCAGTGGGACCTGGTCCTGGAGTGGACCAGGCTCTGGTCGCAGGGCTGTGCCCTGGCTCCAACGTGGCTTCGCCAGCTTCTCCTCCAGCAGCCACCTGCAGCAATCCCATGGGTGGTACCAAAGCCTGCCCGTGCTCTGCGCACCCTCTGCTCGGACAGGAACCCGCGTGGCCTGGGAGCAGATGGGGCAGCGAATGTTGTACAACTCCCACACGAGCGTCGCAGGATCAGGCGTCGAACAAGCAGATGGGAAGTGGATTGATGGGAAAGAGTCATTTTAGAAATTTCAGTTTAGATGCTGCCCGTTCCTAGGATATGAGCTTCAAAGCCCTCTGTGCGTGTTACTCCTCTCATGATTTCAGACCGTTAACACGTCACCCTCTTGGCTGCATTGCCGGTGCCCCGGGGTGCAGCAGGGATGGGATGGAGCAGGACCCTTCTTCGGGTGCTGCCTCTGAGTGCACACCGTTACCCAAGTACCAGCCTCCCTCCAGAGCAAAGCATTAACTGTTTTAGCAAAGCACAGCCAGCAGATAGCAGCATTGTTATATATAATAAACCCCAGACTATTTCTGCTGCGGCTTCAAAGTCATGCAGAAACCTTGATGAATTCAACGCTGAGTATTCTCAGCTGCGAGGGTTGTGCTGTTTTTATTATACAAGACATGGAAGATCCACTGAGGGACATAGTTAATAAGACTTAATTAAAAACTTGTTTGCTCTGATAAATTTGATTGGTTTCAGCAATACACAGAGTAAGCCACCTTCAACTCACAGTAGCATTTATGGCAGCTCAGATATGAAGGTATTTCTTCTTTTCTGAAAATATCTTTGATTTCAAACTGTAGAAGGATTCGGGGGCTGCCCTGATGGGAAGCTCCTGCTTCTGTTTCAGGCTAGGACATGGACATGTTATTTAGCAGCTGTGTCACATTTATATTTATATTTAACACCTTGTATTTACCACCATTCTTCCCCAAAGGATGCTTTCATGCTGATTATTTTCATCAGGGCGTTTCACACCGATACAGGGATCCCCACCAGCTGAACAGACTATATATGCACTGTATATGAGCAGGACATGAGAGCCTGAACCAGGCAAGGACCCTTGCATCAACCTTGATCCATGTTTATGGGACAGCAGGTCGCTGGTGGGAGCTGAGATGGATTCAGCCCCACAAAAGTGGCCAAAAAGCAGCTGCGAGCCCGCAGGCAGCGTGGGATGGCGAGAGGAGGCGGCTGCCTGGCAGACGGTGGGACCAGCGAGGAAGGAATGCAAGGCGTTTGATAAGGAAGGAATTATAATAATAAACTTCAGTAGGGCCAGAGCTGAGCCTGCCTGTGTCTACACACAGGCAAAAAACTTCCTGAGCTGGAAGCGCAGCCTTTTCCGCTGGCTCGGCCCCGGCCCGGCCACTGCCGCGCTCGGCACTTCCAGCAATCTGGATGTTTTAGAGAAAGCTTTTGTTTTGCCAAAGCAATTGACTGTAACTTTATTGTCTCTGCTTGGCTCTAGGACATACCCTGAGCTGTGAAAAATGCACCTGATGCTTGATTAGATCTCCTACTTTTGATACAGCAAGTGCTGATTAGATAAACAACTGCCAAAAAAAAAAGCCAGCCCCAGCTCCCCGTCCTGCCCCACAGAGCAAATCAAACCCCTGGAGAGCTTCCCCTGTGCTCTGCAGCAGCTGGGGCTCTCAGGAAAGTAACTTCATCTTCCTGTGTTCCCTTGCAGCCAGGCTGCGGAGGTCAGAGCACCCCAAACTACAACAAACCTGGCAGCGAGGGTTTCTAGCTGTATTCAGACCCCAAAAAGAGCCCAGCGTGCCTCTGCCCGTGAGCCCATGCCAGGAAACATGCACCCAGGGCTAAACAATAACCAGTTCTATCACCCAGTATCCCCTCCCTGACCAAGAAATGGAACTGGGAAAAGGAAAACAGATTTAATAAAATAAAAAACCCAATATCAATACTAATACTACATACACAAAGTTATACTTAGCCCACGTAGTGGTGGTGGTGGTGAAACTCTTCAAGGACAGCAACCACTAAGTGGAGGCAGAGAAGACCAAAGGAAAAAGCCCCACCCAACTGCCCCATTTATAGTGAGTGTGATGTTGATGTTATAGGCTACACCTGTGGGCCAGCCCGGCTCAGCTGCCCCAGCTTTCCTTTCTCAGATCTTTAGCACCTGGCTAACTCCCAACTGCTGATGGCCTTGATCACCATACCATGGCTGGCCACAAACTAAACCAAAATGGAGCAGAAAATTGATTTTATAATTTTATCCCTGCGAAACCAGGACAGTGGGGCATCCCAGAGAGGAGAGGGCTGGGTCAGTAAAGATACCCAGCCCCGAACCTCCTGCTTGCAGTGGAGCTCGAGCATCCTCGCAATAACAGGCACTAAAGGGCTGCTGGGCATCGCCCTGCAAAGCCTTTGGCTGGGTATTGCACAGTGCAGAGTGAGGAAGCCTTCATCTTCATCTTCATCTTCATACACACACACACCCCCTGATGTCAGGTCAGACCCCAGCCCTGCACATCACTCCATGAGACTGGAGTCTCATTTATTTATCCAGGAATTAGCTGGGCACCTTAAACATCAGAAAATCAAACAAACAGGGTTTAATAAAGTGATGTTCATCACTTGTCCTGCAAACGTGTTTGTTGAAAGACAGGGGAAACGTGCAGAGAACAAGCCACAGCCTTTAGTCATGGTATTTCTGCTGGGAAACAACCTCTCTGCGAGGCGTTGTCCTCTCATCGCGCTGGCACACGGCGCAGCCAGAGCCACGCGTCCCGGTGGGATAAACACGCTGGTGTGCCAAGGACACAACAGAGAAGCTGATTTTTAATACTCTTTTTTTTTTTTTTTGAAACTGGGATTATTTACAATGAGATTTGGGAGAAGCAATTCACACCGAAACAAACAAAACCTGAAATATTTTAAACCGTGTTTAAATGACTCTTGCGCCCATGCAGGCAGCACCAGATAATGACGGACGTTGCTCTCATTCCTTTAAGCACTGTACCAAAAAAAAAAAAAAGCTTTCCTCTCAGGTGTTCAACACTGAGAAAATGTTGTGATAAATTCACTGTTGAGAGGGTAGATCAGCTTCAAGGGCCGTTTTTGTCCTTATTACACGGCGTGCAGCACTGCTTGCTTCGGGAGCAGGACCAGCGCAGAGCTTGGTAGGACCCGCTCCCGCTGGTGGGATTGGGGTGCCGGCCTTCACTTCCCAAAGCAAATATACTGATTTTTCTTCTGATGCAGAGGGAGAAACACCCGTCACGGAGCCAGGTCTCGTCCCACGGGGAGCCCTTTGTCATGTTGTATTCCCCAAGCCCTACCCCAGGCAGTACCCTCGTGTCGAGAGGGAGGGCGATGGGCTGCCAGCCCCCTGCCCACGGCCATATCACAGATTCTCCATCTCACGGGGCTCTGCCTCGTCAAACGCCATCTCCAGTCCCTGACATGAAGAGACTGGGGAAGGTTTTCACTCTAAAACAACTACCTGCGTACTGGTAGGATGGAAAAAGAAACAAGTTTGAGATCTATTCACATTTCAACCTTCAATTCCACGTGGAAAGTTTTACACGGAGCTTCAGCAAATTCTGCTGGAGTAGGAAATACTAAAGACACAAAGCAGAAGAAGGGGGGTTAAATGCCTGATGTTCTTAAAAGAGGAAGAAATCCTGCACACAAACATAAAGAGGGGATAAAAAAACAACTCTGTTACCCAAAATTATCTGAAACCTGAGAGGCTTTTGTCACTGAAATCCCAATTTAACTATTTTAATCAGCCTAACACACTGCCACCAAAAATTTTGGCTGTTTGGAGTCCGCCTCTGCTGCAAAGCTGTTCAGGGCTAAGGGCACTTGCATTTCTCATTATGTTCCTCTAACAACAAAAGCAGAGAACAGCTGCGGAAAAGTGTCTTGTGTGGTCAGCAGGGAGAAGTGGGAGGCAGCAGAGAAGCAGGTCTTTGGCAGCTCTGGAGCTGAATGTGCTTTAGGCTGATCATAAAGTTCTTCACAGAAATAGTAATAATAAAAAAAAAAAAGGTCTGCAGTTCCCTAACTGTCCATAGAAATCTCTTGCCCTCCCTTGTCTCTCTGCTCCCCTCCTAGATCGCGGTACAGACACCCTTCGCCTGGTCACATCTCGGTGTCGGCGGGGCTGTGCTGCCGGGCTGAGTGGCCGTTTTTGGAGGATGCTTGGCCGGTCCCGTTCTCCTGAGTCCCACCGTTGAGGTTTGGCTTCTCCTGCAGCTCGGGTTCCTCTTGGTGGGGCATCATCAACATCGTGTTTCCCTGGCTACCGTTTTCTGCGTAGTAGGGGTCTTCAGCCTAAACAGGTACATAAATAACAAAGGCAGAGTTAGGGAAGGGAAAGGGCTGACAGCAAGCGGCTTTGATTGCAGGCAGCGGCTTGGCTGGCTGCCGGCGCTTCCTGGACAGGAGGTACAAACAACCTCAGGCATGGGAACCTAACGAGAAGGGGAACAGAGGGCCTGAACCATGCCATGGCAAGACAAGGAGAGAAAACCAGCCAGGAACTGCATTTTTTTCTCCTGGACCTGAAAAGAGAAGCTGTCAGGTTGTGTTGTTTTTGCATAACTAGGTTTTGGAGCTGACCCTGCCTTGGGTTTGCAAAGCTATGCCGTGACAGCCCACCTCTGCTCCCACTTTGGCCAAGTAACAATCACCACTGAATGAAAGCGATGGAAATTGCCTCTTTTTCCTTTCCCATCCTTCTTTCAGCCTGTAAATAGATGTACAGCTCGCAGCAAGGTCCCAGCAGAAGTGCAGGACTGCCCTCCAGCAGCACCAGCCTCGAGAGCTGGGGGACTGTGAACACACGGATGTTGCTGTGAGGAGCAGATGCCTCTGGAGGACCCAGAGCAACAGCAGAGCTGCCTCCATCCCCCACCACGACAACACCCCGTGTGTTGGACCATGGCAGGTCTGACAGCAATGCGATGGGTGCTGGTGGTCCCGGGCTGCGGTGGACATCGCCAGCTGGCAGCAGAGGTGGGAGCAGGGATGCTGGCACCAGCCCCGCTCCTCACTTGCACAGCAGCATCCTGCACACAGGGCAGGCTCTGAGCTTCCCCTCAGCCCCTTTGCTGACTCCTTCTCCGTGGCAGCGAGGTGGGTGTGCTGGACACATCTCACCCAGAAACTGGATTGACACTGCCCTGAATTTACACAGGCAGCTCCCAGCCACACGGTTACGTTGCCTTTCACTTGCTGCCAGTATCCAGGAGATGGTACCCAGAGGCAGCGGGCTCGAGAGCCCAGGCTGCGATATCCCTGCCTCTGACACATGCACTTGACTTCCCATCTGCATGTTTTGAGAACATCCTTCCTGGCCTTGCAATAACCTGTCATCCTTCCCCAGGACACAACCGTGCACGTGCCCACGAGCAGCGATGGGGGAAAAACATGGCCCGGCCTCACGTTACAGAGGGCTCACGTCCCCGAAAGTCACTGGTAGGGCAGAGTCCTCAGCGGTCAGCATGCCTGGAAAGGGGAAAATGGAAATAGAAAATTTCTTTCTCTTTCTGTCTTGGTATATTTTATTACCATAGCTTGTAAAGTCAGGGGAGAAATAGCCTTTATTACAGCATCGGTACAAGACAGACACATAACTCAAATGCAGCGAATGGAAAGTTAAAGTGTGTCACTTTTAATGACAAATTCATAAGGTTCAGTGTCTCTGGAGAGGTCTTGCTGGATGAGTTCTTACTGCTGAGCAAAAATAAGCGTTAGACCTAGAAGTACGAGCGAGAAAGGGGCGGTCTTCCCACAGCAGCAACCAGCTAAGGGTTAATTTTAGAAGGCAAGAGGTTTCCCTTCACCCCATTCGATCTGGCTTCCCTGCTCCTGCCCTTCACCTCGACCAGGCTGCCCAGGGTCACAACGCATGGTCCGAGCTGTCCCGTCACCCTGGGGACACACACGGAGCCGCAGGGTGCGGAGCAGCCCCCTCCTCTCCCACCCAGGCCCCCCAGACTGCTCGGGGCTCCTCTCTACCTGCCCTCCTGCCAGCTATAAGCACTGACCAGCCGCTCTCCTGCGGGGCTCCAGCTCCGCCGCTTCATCAGGAAATACCCAGCCAAGCCCAGGAACGCCAGCATGAGTCCAGACGTGACCAAGGCGATCAGGGTCTTCTGAGAAAAGTCCTGGTGGTTCCTCACGTTCCCCCGTTTAAGGGATTTTATTCCAAACTGGAAAAAAACACCAAAGAGAGCCGGGAGTCTGACAAGCAGGAAACATGCATCTGCTGAACAGGCACAGGGCTTAAAACAATGCTGCTCTTCACCTCCTTGTTAAACTTCACGGAAACAAAGCTGGGCTTTGCTAGCCCAGCTCCTGAGCTTTGTGCTTGCCCTGTGAGCTCTCACATCCTCGTGGTCTCATTTCCATCCCAGCGTCTTCCGTGGCACAGGGAAATGTTTTCCCTTGGACAAGAGCGCTCAGGCCCTGGGATTTGGAGCATGCATCTGCACGGCTGGGATCTCTGTGCGCTGCTGTTGCAGCTCCGTTGGCTGCCGTTTACACAGGCACCTGCAGCTTGGCTTTCCAAGCCGATGGCAGCCTCGCTGGCGTGATGAGAGGAGGAATTAATTAATGTCAGTGTGGTACTTTGAGGAAGCAGAGTGCCAATTACATCCTAAGAGTTATTGCTGGGATCTAGTCCTTTTTTTACAAAAATGCTACCAAATTTTACAGTAACTATTTCAAGCATTTCTGCCTTCAGTGGCTGTGTCAGTGCTCTGACGGGGCACCGCTGCCTCGCTGCACGGCTCATGGTTGGCTCCAACCATCTCACGTGCCAACTCTCAACAAATGCCTTTGAGGCGGAGGCAGGTTCAGGTCTCAGCCGTCTGCCCCAGCCTCAACTGACTGTCTAAACATCTTTCTGCAGCTGCTCAGGCCACCCGTTTTTCCCAGCTCAAGGAACTGAATTTGCTCAAGGAATTTACCTTTTCCCAGTGAGACTCCTGGAGCACATCTGTAGCAGGATCTGCAAGGTTGAAAACAGGAGAGGCACATTACATAGAGGGTCACGCTGCAGCTCATGGCAGCACTGAAGAGCCTGGCCATCGCTGACCATGGAGGAGCCGTGAGCCCCTTTGCTGCTCCAGAGGCAACGCCATGGCTCCCTGGATCTAGCAAGACCCCAGAAGGAAGAGCAGTAGCTGCGGAGAGGAGCATCCTCCAGGCTGTAACAGGGGATTTGTGTTCCAGAGCCTCTCCCCACAAACGCCCCTCTCTCATTGCCCACATAGAGGTCATCATCCAGCGGTACCAATGACAGCCACAGGAATTTACTCCACTGACCTCTCTCCCCGACGAGGATGAGGAGCATACAGTCGTGGTCCACCTCGGATTTAGCGAGTTTGATCTGGCAGGGGGAGGGAATGCGGTGGGTGCTCTCTTCACATATTGCACTCCATAAGTCCGAGCCCTTCATCTCTAAAAAGTGTTTCTGCAAAATTTTCAAACAAACAGCCATTGAACCAACCAAACTGATTAATTCTTCACCTCAGCTATGCTGAGGATACTACAGGTAGTGCTGTGCCTTCACCCTTTGTGTTTCAGTGGCTGATCTGTGCTGTGCAAAGCTGAGCAGAAGCAACAAGGGACAAACAGCGCTGGGCTGGGCGTCAGCCCTTCACCTCCCACTTCACCACTGCTTCGGGCTCCAATACCAACACCTAGAAAATGGAGATGCTTATTTCTTGTTTCTTAACTTTATGAGATGAAATTAAATGAAGATATTTCTGGCAACTCTTGCAAATGGCATTTAAACAAAGCTAAATTTGGGATCTGAATTGCATGGCAAGTCCCTCCGAAACAGCCGCCTGAAGAGCCCCATTGTTTCAGAGTCCCAGGCAGGGGCTGGGAAAGGAGGGAAATAACAAAGAAGCATTGAGCCTTCCTGTTTAGGAAATGTCTTCAATGTTTTTGCTAGGTTGCTGATCAAAGGCTCGGCAAAAAAATACAAATTTCTCACATTTTAGAGCTGAAGCAACTCTTGGATGGAAGAGGAAGAGGAGTGAGGAGCTGCAGCCTTTCCCTTCTGTGGGCCAATTCCTCTATCAGACAGGACAGGCTTTCTCCTCGGGTCTATTTTCAGCCACAGTCAGGCTCGCAGACAGAGCCCACCGTTGCTAAAAGACATTATCATCTTCCCCAACATCCTCCCAGCTGGGGACATCATCTGAGCTGTGGCTGTGCCCACCCCTCGAGACAGACACTGGCTCCAGCTGAATCCTGTGTCCTGCCCCTACCCTCCCCTCACTCCCCGGGAGGTTCCCACCAACGTGGGGCTGCGAAAGAGGAGCAAACCCTCTTGTCTTGCAGAGCCGGGCAGCTCAGTGCCGTCCTCTCTTTGCCTTAGAATCGCCTCAGCGTTGTGCTCAGATTGCCACATCTCCTTAGCACACAAAAACGAGGAAACTTATCCATGGGAGAATAACAAACAAATCATTTTCAGCTGTTTCTATAGAGCTTGGCTTGGGGTGAGAAAGGCCAAGATGGAACAAGAGACCCAAGTGTGTATTTTCCTTTCTCTGCTGTGGAAAGAACTCATCGGAGTGTCAGAATTTCCCTTTGCAATTAGCAGCGCTGGGTGCCAGCGTATTGCTCATTTGCTTTGGGAAGGGCCAGCAGGAAAGCAAGGCACGGCACGGTCCCTCCTATCTGCTCTCCTCGCAGACGCTCTTATCTGCTTCCCAGGTCCATCGGCTGCTGAGCCTGAGCTGGTTTTTCCCACTCGGGGATTGCTGAGGCACGGGAGAGGTCTGCTGCGGGGTGAGGGCTCCCAGAAAAACATGGCTGGAAGTGGGGCATCTTGACTCATTTCACGTGGAGGGAGGGTGAAGAGTGTGTGAAATTAGATATGACTCTATAGGATATTCTGTGTGTGATGTATGCATCCGTGTAGGTGTGTGCAGGTATGTAAGGCACACACCCCGTGCCCAGGAGGGGCCGTTGCCCTGTAGATGGCATCTGTGATCAGAATCACTCGCTCCCGGAGGAGTTTCCATGCGAATTCTGGCTAAAGTGCAATCCCTGTAAGCAGGAGCAAGTCTAAATGCCATTTAATCACCAACTTGCAGAGAGAAGCCAGGTAAGAATTCACTCCACCTAAGTGGTGGCAGTATGGCTGAGCAGCAGAAGTAAAATTAATCGTCATTTTATACCCAGGGCATTGCCAAGTCTGCTGTCCCACAAGCTCCAGCACCCTCTGCCCTCTGTTGCGGGCTGTACCTCCAGCGTGAAGGGTTTCCTGCCTCCCAGCCACAACAGTGTCTCAGACGGACCCTCTTCTGCTTTTATAAATGCTTCATTTTTGGTGCACAAGGCCAAGGGCAATTACAGAGAGCCTGGGATTCCCTTAGGACTCCATGCAGACACTGATCAGCTGCCCGTGCTCCTTCAGATGCCCTGAGTTCTTTCTGAGGGCAGTTGGCAAGACAAAAAAAAAAGGCGCTCGCATTCCCAACAGGGAAGAGGAAGAAGAAGAACAAAGGCAATTTCCTGTTACACATGGTGGGAGATACTTCAGAAGTGAAACTGACCCCAGAGCTTAACCATGAAAAAGGAGGTTTCATGCAACCAGGAGATTGCATTTCCCTGGGGACTGCTGGGAGCATCCCTTTGGGAACCTCCTGGCACTGCTGGAAGCATCCCCACAGGATCCCCCTGGCACTGCTGGGAGCATCCCCACCTATGTCAGTTTGGCACAGCTCAGATGCTGTGTCCCAGGGATAACAGCGTGAGCTCCACACCCCAAACCGCCCCCCATGTATGGTTGGTGACCCCATCGCTGCAAGCCTGAGAGCACTGCAGGAACCTGCCCTTGGCTGTTTGCTTGCAGCCCCCCTCCTTCTGCGTGTCCGCCCCCGGGCTGCAACTCACACAAGTGTTGGACTCGTTGAGCTGCAAGCAGATGGCTCCAGTGTCACTCACTTCTTTGACATTGTGGCATGTGATGGGCTGGAAGGGAAAACACACAGTGGTGGTATCAGAGAACAAGTCCAGCCTCCTCGTGGTCCTGCAGCCTGCGGTCCCCAGCCACATCCTCACCTTCGGGATGTCCTTGCCCGTGTGCAGCGGCGTGGTGGCAGCTGAGATGGGAGGATGCTCCGAGGTGGCAGGAGAGCTCATCAGAGCCGGTGTGGACCCTGGGGTTTCTGCAGTCACGCTGGGTTGTGTCGCCGGGCTCTCGGTGGTGGGGACCCCTCGGCTCGTGTGGTCTGGCTCTGAGGGGGTGCCCAGCGACTGCGTGGGGGCTAGGCTGGGCTGGGGGCTCGTCCGCTCGCTGCTGAGCACCAGCGTGGTGGGGCTGGATGCCAGGGACCCGGCTGCAGCTTCAGTTGGGAAGAAATGCGATGAAAAGGGTACACGAGAAAGCTTAAGTCCTCTAAAATCAATGCGTGGCATTGCGATGACTGAAGTACAATATTGATTTGTCATAGCCAGCGGTACCAGAACGCGTTACTGGCTGTGTAAGAAACGCGCATTAGACTTGCTTCAGTTGCCTAATTGTTACATGGGCTTCCTAATCTGTTTACAATGGGCTAATTTCCTGGGCATACGCAGTACCACAGCAAGGATGCCATGGCCCGACCTCGGCATCGCCCTCGTCTCCCCCTTGACCCAGAGCCCTCAAAATGCTGTGCTGCTCTCAAACAGCGTAAGAGTAGGGCACCGCACATCTGCGCAAGGTTCCCTGCTTCAGAGCTCTTCAGAGCCTTGGCCTCTTCTCGGAAAGGCTGGCAGACCCCTTATGGGTGCTATTTGCTGAGCAAATAGGTATGTTGAGATAAAAGATTAATGAGCATTTTGTCCCATCATCTCCTGGCTGTTTTGAAAAGGATGGGTCTAAGCTGCCCGTCCTGAAGACAGCAGTGTTAGGTTGCCCCAGGGGGGATGTTTTTGGACAGGATTAAAGCTTTTGACCATACTGTCAGGCTCTTTTTTGAGAGCACAACCCATGCACCGACTGTGCACTTTCATAGGGCAAGCCTGTGCACTCAATAAATCTGATTATTAATGCAAATGCTACGAGGAAACATGGTGGGAGTGAGGGGAGTGATTACCAGACGTCTCTGGCGTTGGCTCGGCACTGCTGGAGGCTCTGGGATCTCCGGTGGCTGCCATGCTGCTGGTGTCTTTCGTTGCCGTTGGTGTGGGGGTGTCTGTTGGGCTCCCAAAAGCATTGCCTGGGGATAGAGGAAGGTGTTAGGGGCTGCCAACCCCCCATCCCAGCCCCAAGCCCCTGCCTGTCCCCAAGGGTCCCTGAGGGCAGGGAGGCATTAGCTGCTTTCACAAATTCACTTTCTTCTTGCCCCAAAATGGCAGCAGGCTTAGACTTATACTCAGAGACTGAACACTTCAGCTGGGTGAGCACCAAACCTTGGTGCAGCCCTTGCAGAGGCTCCAGGGCTCCTGGGCGGCACTGGAGAAGATCAGGCTCCTTTCTGCCCTCATCCTGCCCCATCCTCGGGCTTACCGAGGGATGCACAAAGCTCTGCACAAAGCTGGATTTCATAGTAGTTTGGGTTTATAATCCTTGGAGGAAAGACTCAGGCCTTGGAAGAGATCACTTGTGTGCCTCAGGAAAAATAAGTTGGATTTGCAGTTGCAGGCACGATCTCAAAGTAAACAGAAACATTCCCATTGGCTTGGGATCAGCTCTGACTCATGAGCAAAAACATCTTTGGAGGTAAAACAGACTGTTTGGAGAACGGTTTGCTGTTCTAACTTAAAGTTTATATATTGCTTCCTGGTATGTTACAGAGATGACACTTCCAGCTTTTCCTGCTGAAATGAACTATATGAGTCAGTGCAAATGCATTTCTTCCCATTTCTTAACCTTTTCTATTCTTAAGAGCTATTTCCACTCTTAACAAACAGCTTCAGCCTCTGCTCCAGGGCTGTTGCTGTTTAAGATTCTTATCCAGACACTAAAGAGCAAATCATACAAAATGTGTTGTTTCATTTGCATTTCTGCCCAGGGGAGCCCGAGCTCCAAGAAGAGTTACTTCATCCTTTGGGATGGTGCAGCACTGACAGGTCCTGACCAGCCCCCCGGCCCCGGTGTCAGGGCAGCGGCCGGGCTGAAGGCACGTGTTTCCCGTTAAATACACAGCTACGTGTTGTGCAACACCACAACACCCATCCCATCCCGTCCTGTCCCATCCATTCCTTCCCATCTCGTCCCATCCCGCCCCATCCATCCCTTCCCATCCATCCCATCCCCTCTGCAGCTGCTCCGGGTGCGGGAGCACCGGGGGAGGCGGGGGCCCTGCCGAGGGCTCGGCGCAGGTGTCTGGAGCTGGGATTTAGGTTCTGGCACTGCTTTTATTTAAGGGAGAAGTTTCTTCTCTCCAAGACAATTCAGTTCCAACTGGTTAAATCACCAAGGTTTTCTGATGGATTTTAACAAATCAAAAGCAGGAGGCATGACTGCATGCCCAGAATCATGAGCAGCACAAAGTTAAATCCATGTTCCAACACAGCTTTGTGTTCGCATGGACGTTAGCAGGAAACTTTACATCACCAGAACAATGTAGCGCCTGGACTTGACCTCCCCAAGTGCCACAGCCACCCAAGCACCTTTGAACTATTCCAGATGTTTGCAAAGCACCAGAGGTATTTCTAATCAAAGTCCTTTCACCACTGGATATCATAAATTGAAGCCTGGATTATTGCTCAGTGTAATTTCTGAGAAGACCTGTCACATAGTATTTCTTTTTCTTTCCTTCATCGTACCGTATGCAGGCACTTTTATAGAAAACATGGCTAAGTTTTTTTGAAACCTTGGGACTCATGAAGATAAATAACGATCCAGATGTGGGCTGGATAATCCACTCAGCTAAAGTGAGTCATTTATTGCAGCACACATTTTTACTAGCTTTGCTAAACTTTGTCAATTTGGTAGTATGGAGGGTTTGAGAGTTTAAGTCAAGCCAGTTATCAACCTTGGAGAAATCTTCACCTGGTAGTGCTAGAACATGCAGGAGCAAAACAGGCAGATGTGTGAAATAAAACCATACGTCACAGTGCCTATTGTGTTTACCTGAAAGAGTAAATGCCTCTGATTTTTAAAGATATTTTAATAAGGGGGCTTAGGAATTATCGCAGCTCAAATCAAATAAAAAAAAAAGCAATAATATAAATGTTAAAGTAGTTGACTTGGTCCAACTGGGCACTAAACAAGGACCATACAAGGCAAAACGCCGCAGCGGCAAAGACTCATGAAACAGGAGAAAAGTTTCCGTAATTCCTGCCCTACTCTTCACCCACAGCAATTTAAACACGGGGTTTTCTTCCCGGCACGGCGGAAGGTGCAACCCACAGGGCATCCCCTGACAGCACCTCCCGTGCTGCTACAAGCTGAGACCCCAACCTCTCGGTACAGCTTTCTGGGTGCCCACCTCAGCGCTCTGACACGGCAGCCCTGTGCGAGGGCAGTTTTTAAACTCTGTGCGTTTAACAAAGTCTTTTTCCAAGCTCAGCCAGTGCACCTGAAGCTGCAAGGGCTGCGGCTGAGCTACGGCACCGCGGCCCCGCTGGTACCAGCGGGTGAGTGACCGCAGGACACAGAGCTCCGACCCTGCAGCCGACCCCCTTCCCACAGCAGCTCCTCGAGCGCCCCAGCCCGCGTTACTCACGCCTTCCCAGTTTTCCTGCTCTCAGACATGTGGCAGGAATTCAAGCGGGTGGAGCCCTCTTCCCTCTGGAAATATCTGATAAAAATCCCTTCCCTCCCCCTTTTTCCTTCTCCCACGCAGGATATGGGTGTGGGGCCGCGGTCACGCAGGGCAGGGGGCTGCAGGGAGCCCCCCGAGCCGCCCCGCTGAACCCCAGCTGCTGCACCGAGGGGGTTCTTGGGCTCAGGGCCTCTCTGGGAGCCCAGCACCTTCCCAGGGACCGAGGTTGCTCCTGGCTTGAGCAGTTACATGCAGCCCTCTAAGGGGTGTTAAACTCCAGTGGCTGTGAGCTTTAAAGCCCCTTTTGCTTCCCTGATATCTAGAGCTTTTCTAGATCTTGTAAAAGGAATGAAGGAAAGAAAGAATGTTTTAAGATGAGAAGAAAATAGATTTTTTTAAAAAAATCAAGTTTGGCAGAGATGAATAAAATAGAGAAAAATTAAAAATGTGTTTGTATTAGGAACAAATAGAATATGTACTTTCTTTTCCATTAAGTTTTGAGACAAGCACAGGACAGCTCTGCACATGGTTTATCAATACCCCATTTTGCCACTGCAAGCTGCTCGCAGCATCGGAGCACTGCGTGGGCAGAGGGTTCCCGAGCAGCCCCGGAGCATCAGCCCACTCTGCGGGGCAGGGACCAGTGTAAGCTTCTCCCACACTCAAAGCAACCCAGCGGTTTCCCCAATGGATCAGGCAAACCCTAGAACTGAGCATTTCACACGCGATTCGCTCCGTGCGAGGCTGCTCCTTGCTCTGGAGGTCAGCAGCGACTTGGTACCCAGCCTCCCCACGCCGCATCCACGCGTGGCACCGGTAGAAGACCTGCACCCAGCCCAGCGTGGCACGTGGTTGGCTTTTTTCCCCCCCTGTAAAATGTGTGCTTTTAGCTGGAGCTGTCCTGGGGGAGCCAGTAGCAAACCTGAGCAGAAACCCCCAGAACTGGGATATGTCCATGGGGAGCTGCACAACTGAAACCTCCTCTTGATGCATTCGGGCTCCCCAAAGAGGTGGGGAGCGTGCAGAGCCCCAAGGGGCAGCTCCCCAGGTTTTCTCCCCTCTGCACAGCGGCTCCACTGAACAGAAATAACCCCCCTCTGCTTTCCAGCCAGTGCTAATAAAGCCCTGGAATATCCTGCAGAAACACGAGTGTTGGCTGTGCCGGCAAAAGGAGCGACATTCTGCAGCATTAAACCCCCTGTCACCTGGTACCTTTGTCTTTACGAAGGCAAAGCTTTTTATCACTTTTTCTATCACTTTTTCTTTGCACTACAAGGTACGTTTCAGGTAAACACTTTTGTCTCACACCCTCGCTCGCTGCTTGCTTCAGCCCAACCAGACAGTCCTGAATTTTATTTCTCTCAAATAAGATTTTCTTTTTTTTTTTTTCCTTCCTGTAAAATTAACATAGACTGGAGGGTCAGGCACAGCAGCTCAGGTGAGCAATATACCTTGGCAGCAAAGGGAACATGAAAAGAGCACCGTGAAACAGAAGAACAAAATACAGCAAATTCTTTCAACAGATCTAGTTGCTCACACTCATGTGAACAAGGAAAAATTACATTTGAGGAGACACCCGCAGGGTCCTGGCTCCTGTCCCAGCACAGAGTGCTGCTTCACTTTTTTTAGTCCCTTTTTATTACTTTATGGTTGTTGGGTTTGGGACAAAAACGATAATATTTCCTTAAAATATAACCCTTTAAATGTACTATCTAGAGAAAATCTCTGTAGTATTATTCACTTTTTCATACGATGAATATTTGAAGAGCTGGAATAGGAGATTTTAATATTTATGGAGATTCATTTGATTTTCAGAAAATGTTTAGTTCCCCCCACAAAGCAGAAGTAAGGCTAATTCACACCAACGCAGACTGGGAAACAACTTGAGCTGTGGCTGCACTCTACAGCTTTGCATCCCCTCGTGTTACCTGTGGTATTACAGGGAGCTCTTACACCCCCATTGCTCTCCTTTTCAAACCAGCAGCGTTTTCCGTTTGCAGCACATCGCCGTGGATGCCTGATGCAGAGCAGGTCTGTGAAACATCCCTGCAGCGTTCTTCACGTGAAATTGCAATCCCCACTGAACGCTCAGTAAAATGCATCCCCCCAAGCCGCTGCTGCAGAAGTTACAAAGAAGTTACCCCATGCACTAGTCTCATGCTGCTCTACTACTCCGTGCTTGTAACCCTGGTATTTGCTTCAGCCAATACTCACCAGACAACTCCACAACACAGAACACGATCCAGAGAAGCTGCCTCCACTTCATTATTTTTAAACTTCCCAAGAACAGCATTCCTGCTCGCAGCTCCCACTACAACTGGCTCTGGCTGTGACAGCTCTTGGGTTTTCAGTCCTGCAGCAGCTCTGAGCCGCTTGGTTTTAGTTCAAGGCTTTGAGATCACTCGGTTGTGGGGTGGGTTTCTCTTCAGGGGTTGTGCTTATAGTTCAAGACTGCGAGGTGGAGTTTCTCCGATTTGATTTCACAGTTTTATATAGTTCATGGCAACCTCACTATCACTTAGGTAATTTTCTCCTCCCTACTTTCCTGCCAGCGCTTCAAAACAAACAAAAGAGCAACCCTCTCCCCAGCAAAGGATCCCAAAGCCTCCCTGGGCTTAACTCTTTCCTGAGAGCTGCTTGCTTTCCCGTTGAAGGGAAGGCAGGGATACAACGTGCTCCAGCTGGAAGGAAGGATTACAGTGGAGCCTGCTGCTAAACTTCCCTCAAAGCAAAGTAAACACACTCTGATGAGCGCAGAGAAGTGGAGAAAGCCCAGGTCCAGCCACTGCCAGCGAGCCCCACGCACGGTCCCAGGGCTGTGCTGTGGCCAGCGCCGTGGAAAGGGGGGAACTCTGGAAACTGACTTCAGAATCTGGCATTTTCTCAGCAAATTAAGCAAGGAACTCAAGGATGCAAAAATCATCACTGACCTGAAGAGAAGTAACTCCATTAGCTTCACTAAATTGGCTTCGGCCAGAGAGCACAAATGAAATGGTTTAGAGAGGGTCTGGGGGAGAGAAAAACCCACAGGCAAAAACTTCTGCATAAAACCTGGAGCAGAAGAGGGACTCGAGACTAATAAACAACTTCCTGCAGCTCATTTCCATTAATGACACATTATAGAAAAATTAAAAACAGTATAGAAATCCTGACTTCAGTTTTATTACCAGGCTGAACTTCACCAGGTGGCAGTGGCTGGCCCTGGCTCTCCGGATCTCCAGTGGCTGCACCGCAGACGCGTGGGGGACCAGCTCTGGAGCCGGCAGGACAAGGGATGCTCTGCAGCAGGCAGCAAACAGGGCTGAGTCAATGCATCCTAACATGGCCTTAAAGAAACACAAATATCTCCAAAAGGATAGATTTAAAAAAATATATATTTTTTTTTTTTTTTAATTTAAAAATACTTTGGTGTTGATTTTTATGTCTGGGGACACCAAAGAGAACAGAAATATCTTAGTAGCAATTTTGGCCTCTGGGGAGAAGAAAAAGAAAAAAGATACGATCACTTGGGAAACTAAACTCCGGTTAAGTCTGAATTCTTCCTTTTCTTTGACAGCTAAATGGTGCGATCACTAAAGGAGTTGTTGCTAAGAGGAAATCAAAAATGAGGTGGCCAGGAAAAGAGCTATGGAAGGAAGGACAACGAAGCACTTGCTCATGTATTATCTTTTTGTGGATGCCCCCATTACACTTCTACAGTCATATGGCTACGGTCAGCAACAGGATTAAGAGAGAGAAAAAAACCTGGGGTAGTATTGTGTACACAGAGACCCGCAAAGAGCATTTCCAGTACACACATTCACTGGGATGACAAAATTCCAGTAGCTTTTGCTTTTAGCATAGGACAGGGGGTTGGACGAGATGATGTTTAAAGGTCCCTTCCAACCCAAACCATTCTGTGGTTCTATGACAGGAAAATGTCTCTTGGAAGGAAACATCTGCAGCTAAGAAACGTGCTCCAACATCTGTGTAAAGATTTCTGTTATGTTCAGTAATCTATTACTGTATGACAGAGGGATACAGCTCTATCAAAGACCAAAATATCCTGGTCTACAACAGTGTAAAACCCGAGTGTGGACACACCCCAGCTGTCTCCAACAGCTCCCACCACACATTTTCTCTTATTTCCTCCCTCAAATACACATGCCCACATTGGGAAGCGCACGACTCGGTACATAACACAGGCTTGCATGCGTATCAGTTTAGAAAATATATTCAGAAGATGAAATGAGAAAAGCAGAGTGAGACAAAGGTCCTATTTAAATAACAGATTTTTTTTTTGTTTACTGTTGAAGTGAGAATTTGAATACCACAACTAAAAATAAAAAGTTGAAATTTCAAAGTATCAGCCCCTAGGAAGACAGGAGACCATCTGGAGAGGACCAACATCCCATCACACTGAAAAGCATCACAAAGAGCTGCCAAGCTACCTCTGGCACCACAGGGCTCGGGGCCGCTCTGCTCCAGTGACGGCAAAAATCTCAGAAATGCTTCGAAATTTTATTTTGGTACTAAAAATAAGTGAATTGTAGGAAAAGACTAAAACAAAGCAGCTCGTGCTGAGCCCCTTGTTTGCATGGGAGTTGCAGCAGAGGTCTAGACCACGAGCTGGCGCAGCCCCATGGCAGGTCCCCCTGTGCCCCCAGCCCCTCCTGCCCACCCCGGGGGTCCCCCCCACCCCACTGGGTTTCCTGCCATTCTCCTCCAACGCTGCTCCAGGCTCCTGAATGAAAGAAACCAACAGAATCATCCGGGCTTGGCTGCCGGTTTTATTTCACCTTTCAAAAGCAGACTAAAAATAGAGAGCTGGACTAAAAATAGAGGATGACCGGGTCTGCCAGACAGCGAGCACGGGAAGCTCACGGGTTTGGTTTCCAGTGGAAGTTGGGCTGCGTTTAAACGACATTCCCCGTGCCGAAGATGTAGGGTTTCATTAATACTTGTGCCCACTGTGTGCAGGACCTGAGTATGTCAGACCATGCCTCAGAACTCACTGCAGAGTAGTTTATTCAATGAGAAGAGAACACCTTTTCTCATTGATACAACTCTCCATTTAAACCTCTTTAAAGTGACTAAGCCCATTGCAAACAAACACTGTAGAATTATTTCCTCCTTTCAGACCCCTAACAAATTTTTATAGTTAAAAATTTAACCACCAAAATAAGAACCATGCACTTGAATTATCCTGTAGCAGTCCCTATCAACTGTATAGGTTTAACAACGGCTGAGCCAATTTCAGCTAAATATTTACAGGATCAAGTGTCCTAATTTCAAACACCAAGGTGATGAAGGCTTGTTCACATAGACTGGGAATTTGCCCAAGTATTTAAGGGGGATTTAATTTAATTGTGAATGATGCAATATACATATGGCTAGGAAGTTATATGCCAGGAAACGTGTTTTCTATAAGTATTTTAGCAGGCAGATGGCATACAATAGTTTTGGTGTAGTCATTTCCTCACCTCTTAAAAGCTGCTATTTTGGACAGATGAAATAATTAGCTTCCCACCATCCTCCCAAGACACCAGCACTGCTGACCCAGAGGATGTGTAACATTAGAGGACTATTTCTATACAAAATCCTATCAAATAAATCACACCTTACACACACCTATCCATTGCCATTCAAGAGTTCCAAAGCATTTTAATAACCTTCTGTCTCCATTTAGCCCACATTCAGGGCTAAAAAACAACCAGTTGTTCTATCACCCAAGCCCCCTCCCCAGCTGAAAAGGGAATTGGGAAAAGGAGGGAGACTCGTGGGTTGAAATTTAAACAGATTTAATAAAATAAGAAAACCAATATCAATGCTAATACAATAGATACAAAATTATACTTAGCTCATAGAGCAGTGGCAAGGTCCTCTAGGGATCATAACTGCAGAGAAGAAGGAAAAAGATGGAGAGAAAGGAGAGCAAATAGCCCCCCATCCCCACAAGCTTTCCCTTTTATAGTGACCCCGACATTAATGTCCCAGCACACACCTGGGCCAGCCTGGGGCAGCTGCCCGGGGTTTAACTGCTGATGGCCTCGATCACCACCCCACAGCTGGGCACACACTGAAACAAAATGTGACAGAAAAGTGATTCTATAGATTTTATCCCCACAAAACGTGGATTTTATCCCCACAAAACCAGCCCCTGACCGGGGCTGAGCAAGGGGGACTCCTGTCCACTGCTAACGCAGGACACAAGCTCTCTGCTCCCAGCAGACAGCTCCTGAGGAACAAACTGGTTGTGATTCATCTAAGAAAGGGCAAAGAGCTCAAAAACTTCCCTAATATTATCATCCTTATTGCGATTTCCTTAAGAACTTGTCATCTATTTGTTTTATTGTGTTTGGTTTTGCACGTTATTATATTTGTACTGTAACTCTCGGGGCAGGAAATGCTTCCTTCAGTCGTGGTTCAGAAACGGCATCCTGAGGCTGCTACCAAGGCAGCCTTTGTGCGAAGGCTGTTCTGGAGAGGTTACTGCCTCGATCTCTACATCAGAGCTTCTCTGAAGCCTTTCTACACTACTATTTATCTAGGCGCTTGTATTCTTTTTCTAAGTCTTATTTAAATATAGTTCTCAGAATTAAAGACCAAATATATATTTTTTTTGAACTTGGGCAAAGTCTTGCCTCTTCATAATCCTTACAACTGCATTTAACGGGTGCCTTGCTGATTATTACCCCCTTGCACAGCTACTGCTTATTCATTTACACTCAGCAGAGCCATTCCTCAGGGAGACACAGCTGAAAAAAACTCCAAGAATATCAGATTTTTGATCTGTAGATCATATATATTATTTTAAAAAGCTTTTGGAAATCTTAAAAAAAAAGATGCATGGTTGTTGCGACTGTGACTTACTGTTAATAAAAGTGGTATATTAAAACAAATTGCTTAGTATGATTATTCCACTAAAATCAATATCTTCAAATAATAAAGCAAACACGAAGCATACACATGACCACATTCAAGCAAACCATATGGTGGGGAGATTGCTGAACAGTTTAATGCCTTAAACTTTTACTTCAAGATTGTTGGTTCAAATCTAATCAAGGCTGTGCTCATTTGCTACCTTCTGTCTGCTCAGCGCTTTGTAGGGTATTACTAGGTCTTTAATCTAGTTTTAAGGGGCAGGCTACAATGTAAATCAAGTCATTTAAGCATTTTTCCATGAAACTGTTCCCCAGATGCATATTTCCCGCAGCAATACCGGAGGGTGAACGAGTCGGAAGGAATTGCCTTGAAAAACAAAGCAAGAATCTGCAAAATCTGATGCCTACAAAAAGCTGGAGCTTTTCTAAGTTGCAAGAACGGGGGCTTAAATGTGAAGAAAGTAACTCAGCACAGGATGGGCAGGGAGCCAGGAGATGCTCGGCCGGAGCTGCTGGTGTGACCTGGAAACAGTTTGCAGCATATTGAGCACCGCAGGCAGGAAACCACTCCACAGCCCCAGCACAAGCGCTAAATAAAAACCTTTGTTGTCTCTGAAAGTAATTCCTCCTGTGATTTCCTGCGATGGAAAGAACGAGATCCACGGAGATGATATCTCACCAGGGACCGGACAGAAAGAGCAGGGTCAGAGCTCTGCAGCACCAGCGCATCGCACCGTCCTTCATGGGAAACCAACACGCTAATTACACACCTCTGTAGGACGTGGCCCTGTCACTCGTGTCTGCAGCAGGTACGGTCCAGCACACCGAAGTGTGATTTTAGACAGCTACCGTTGGTGCCCTGAAGCGATGAGATGTCCTCAAATCTGGCTTTGGTTTTCTGGAAATATGCCCATTTGAGTACGTAAAGAGTGACAAATAGCTGCAGAACACAAGAGAAGGAGCAGGAGAGGACAGAGATGGACTAGCCATATTCCTGTTCCTATCCATCACTGCTTTCGGACTCCATCGCAGTCTCATTAACCCGGCTGATTTCATTGACTGCTTTTCATTGCTGCACCATCCAAAGTGCTTAACTATAATAAACAGCAGCGCCACAAAACACCAATAAAAATCATTAAAGCATAAGTCTCGTAATTTAGTACAAAGATTAGCTTCTCCGTCCAGATCTGCAGACTGCTGATTGCAATTTATCCCTCCCATTTATGGATGTCATACGACCATGCGAGCTGGATTCATTGCTCACGCCTTCCATCCATCACCAGGACTGCAGCAGGTCCGGCTCGTTGGGGCACCAAGCAAACAGTGCCCGAGATATACTAGATGCTCAATTTAAACTTTAATTCCAAATAAATGCTATTTGCAGTACTGTTCATCTGAAATGTGATGAAATTACGGAATCGTAGAATTATTTAGGTTGGAAAAGACTTTTAAGATCATCGAGTCCAACTGTAAACCCAGCACTGCCAACTCCACCAATAAACCATGTCCCTAAGAAAAAGCATCCCTAAAGCTGAGCAGCTGCGGGTGGTAGTAGCTGCTCTCAGTAGGTGCAAGAGGTCGTTGGTGAAGCAACGCTGACCAAGCTTAGGGGGAACAAAACCGAGCCTGCGTTGCCTTTATTTCCAGGGAGAACACCCCCTCTAGCTGTAATTTATGTAAAGTCAGGACAGCCTAAATACTATGGTGGTATTTCTAGGAGAGAAACCAAAATGGTAATTAGGAAATAAAGGAAGGGCTTTTACTCTGAGTAAATATGGGGTTAGTGCCAGGTGGTACTGAAGCATCAGATGAGATGTAAAACTCATCGGTGGCAGCAGCAAAAGGCATCTTGAAAAGCACCAGGGGGAAAAAGACCTGGAAGGGCTCTCATCTCCACCCCGGCAATTGCTGATAGTAAAGTGCTGCTGTTTCCTACCTGGGAAATGAGGTCCCAGAGGTACGAGTCTCTCCGTTTTTCAAAGGAGGGTTTGTTCAAATACACAGACAGGAGCATCCTCAGTCATTACCAGCTCCTGCTGCTGCTGACCCACCGCACTGGAAACTGTAACCGTCCGCATTCAAAATATCCCTTTGTTTTGCTTTTAAAGTTGTGTCCTTGGTCTTGGAGGGATAAATAAAATGAAAGAGAAATCTAAGAGCCACTTCTTTGGTTGCCTCCCAAAGAGAAGGATGCAACAGCAAAACTGTTTCAACTTCAGAGCTAGATGACCTGAAAAAATGAGAGGGCTCTGCTATCAGTTAGGAGCGCACAGCTAAATTCAGACACCACTTATTTATTGATGTGTTTGTACAATAGGAGTGGCTGGGAAGGCTGCAGACTCCCAGGTACCTTCTGATGGCACATAATAAGCACAGACAACACAGACCTAGAGTGAATAATAGAACAAAAAGCTTCCCGTATCACTGAAAATCAAAGCGCATATGCAATCAGATGCTATCCAGTTAAACCTCCTGGGAGGGCAGCGAGGGGCATCTTATGAGCCTAGCTCTTGCCACGAAGGAGGGTGTTACAGGACAGTTGCATTAAAATATAAACATCCAACAGCATTAGCGTTTAAAATTATGGTGCTATTTCCCCATACAAATTATAGTGTATTGCATATAATGCTATTGATACGGTCCGACTAAAGAAGCAGCATAAAAAAGACATCCAAATTGTGGACACAATCCCAAACCTATATTCTCAGTACTATGATGATCTGGACGGGGGGAATAATCTATTTATGAGATAATAAAAGATGCATTAGAAATGACCAAGATGAATAAACTCCCCGCAGTAACAGCGAGTTAACGACTGGTTTTTTTTTTTTCCCAGAGCTGCAGGAAGGATTTCAGGCCCGAGCAGAGCTCTCCAGGCACAGCACCATTCTCAGATGGCACCTCCTCAGCCACAGCAGGGCCACGGGCAGCCCACGTGCCTGGGTGCAGAGGGGATGGTCCCCAAGGGCCTCTCTGCCCTGTCCCCTCCGAGGGTGCAGCCAGACCAGCCATGGGGCTGTGGGTAAATCCTCCCACTGCTGACTTGGCCATACAGGCGAGTACACGCACAGGGAATCCAAAGCTGGCAAGAAAAATGGCTTGCTACTGCCAGTCCCTCTGTGGGTCCCAGACACCCACCCATCCACGTCACTCTTCCCATTTCCACGCACGCCCCGTGTTACAGCAGGTCCCAGCACCGGCATCCCCAGCCCCGAGACACCTCCATCCTTCCACAGCTCCCCTTCGCCCACTGTGGGAACATAAACACTGTGTCACATAAACACTGTGGCTTCAATTACTTTTTTCTTTCAGATATTTTTCTTCTCAGCTCCATCAAATGCATTTTCCCCGCAGGAATTGCTGCTGCTGAAGGTCCTGACACGGCGCAGAACAGCCTCCATCAGCTGCTTTGTGAGGAACACAACACGGCTTTGGTTGGGACAGGCGGAGGACTGAGGGAACTGGCACTGTAGGTTTGGCATGAGGAACACTACAACTCGACTGGCTTTTCAACTCCAAGAACTTTTCCTCTGACCCTCTGGGACGCGGCCCCTCTTAGCAGCATTGTGATCTTAGGGGGAGCATCGGTGATGAGAAGTGACGCCGCATCATTTAGCTAAAGCGCTCGGGTGACACGGGGCACACGGTCGATACGTGGAGGCTGAGGCTCCATTACTTATAAGAAGTGCTTCAGCGAGCGCTTTGGAAACGCAAGCCCTCCTCTGGGACCTCTCCGAGATGGTTTCAGATTAATTGTTACAGGTTTGGGGGTTTGTTTTTATGGAAGAAAGAAGATTTGTTTGCTTTTTTCCCCCTGGAGTTTTACCATCATCTTTTCTCATTCGGATGGTGGCAGGAGGTCAACAGAGTCCCCGGTCTGAGCAAGATTCCTCCATAACTCGGACATGAAACTTTCTGAGCTGCAGCACTGGGGGTCTGTCCCCCCGTCTGTGTTTCAGAGCAAACTATTGAACACACAACCACCTCCCCACTGCCAGCTTCTTCGTTAAACACAAAAGCTTTATAATTACTACCAAGGCATCAGAGACAAATTGTGGCTCTGCTGTTCTCCAGGCTCAGACTTGCTGGCTAAATGGTCTCCCAGCCATGTTTCTGGTTTTATTACCAAGCACAGAAAGAAAGCGGAGCAGAAAACCTCCGCAGCCCGGGCTGCTTTGCCAAGGTTAGTCAGTCCTTCCTACCCAGAGGACAGGTCGAGAGCTGCCTCCCCTCCCTCTGCCCATCCTCCTTGTCACCATTCTCTCTGGTTTTTTGGTTTCCTTAATTATTTTGGAATCTAGAGAATAATCTGTCGTCAAATCCTGCAGAACAAATTGAACGTCAGGTTTGCAAACCATTCTAATAAAGCAGATGGTATCGCAAGGCTGTAAATCGCCTCCCAGCTTCAATGCCTCTAAACGCTGACAGATTATCCATTAATGGGCAGATTAATCCTGAACAGCAAAAACAGTGGGAAGGAAAATACATGCTTTTGTCTCCGTAACAGGGAGAATGAACACGCTAATATGTACAAGTCACAGGAGAGGTGCAGTTACACCCACTACGAGCACACGGAGCATCTGGCAGAGCCCAGAGGTGCTGGAAGGCGCGCGCAGCCGCGGAGCACACGGCGATGGCTGCCTCTGGCTGCCCAGGGCCTCGCTGGGGCCAGGGAGGGAGAACAACGTCATGATGGAAGGGGCAGGGTGACTGTCCTGGTGTTCTGCTGCCCAAAGGGGCCGAGTTATTGTCAGCATTTCTGATTATTTCCCTTCCCTGCCAGGCTGGGATGGGACAGAGCCTTCCTGCAGACCCTCTCCCGAACAAGAGCCATTTTGCCGATGTCCCTTTTGGCCAACTCCTCTTTGTCGGTCCCAGCAGCAGCAAGTGCTGCTTCACTGGCCGTTGCACAGCCAAGTAAAGGATTTTCGGTCTGTGCTGCAAGCCCCGGCCAGCACAGCATCCCCTCCTCAACGCCATCCCCTCCTCTCCCCGCTGCTGATTTGCTTGGCAGGTGTGAAATATTAATTGCCTCACATGGGAGCTTGGCTCACTGTCTGTCGCATTTGACTGAAATATCATTCTCTGCTGCAAATATAATTACTGGGGGTCTGGATTTTAAAAATAGCCTCTTGCCTGTCTGTTAATTAGGAGCCATGCTTTGCTACACAACGAGATATTTTGGTTAATTATAAAAGAGAAAAGGACAAATTTGTCACGTCTTTTGTTTTCGTTCCGCCGTGTCTCCCGGTGACAGCGGTGCCGGGCCGTGATGGACTGCTCAGCCGACAGCACCAGATGCTCCCTCCCGAACCGGGGAGGGGGTCAGCGCTGGCTGGGATCTCAGCACTGGGGGGGGGGGGTGTGCTCCCACCTCCCCTCACTGCAGAGAAATTTAAACAAAGGAAAGAAAATTTCAGTCAAGACCTAGAGCTTCACTCATGTTCCACAATCAAATGTTTAAGCACTCCCTGCTTGGAAGCACTGATATATTCTTATGAAATCTGCCCAAAGTGCTGCTGGAGGCGTCCTGGGCTGCAGCTCCAGCATCCAACAGCCCCCCTCATGGTCATCCTCTGCTGGCAACACGGTGGCATATCCTTTCCCCACCGTTCCCAAATGAACACCCACCTTCTCAGGCTGGCTGGACGCTCACACCAATATTCATACACATTTCTGTTTTTTTTCTTAAAAAGAAGCAAAAAGCCACTTCACAGGGGCCAGTGCAAATAGAGGAGAGTGCTGACAAGTTGGGAAATGGCAGATGAAAGCGCTAACAAACCTCCCCTTGGCCTCACGTGCTAATTAATAATGTGTTAATAAACCTCCAGAAGAATAAAGATCAATAGAGCTGTTGCATTCCCAGGCCCTGTTTGAAACCCAATTTGAAAGCTTATTTCTTGACCCGATGCTTGGATCGCCCGGTGTTCAGGTGTGTGCATGAGGAAACCTGCTCAGCGTGGTGCCATGGGTTCCCTCTTCCTCTCACAAATGCCACTTCTAGTTCTGTGTTTATAAAAGCTCAGCAGCAATCCTTTGCACTAAGATGCATTGATAGAATGTTTCATAATTGTTTATGTAATTATCCAGCATTTCAAAGAACCCATGACAACAGCTTAAATTGGTGTATTAAACAGGCATAATAATTATTCCCACAATATTGAGTGCTGTTCTGTCAAATAATCATTTCATATATATATATATATATATATGAAGAAAGCTTTCAGAAATAGCACGATAATTCAAGATGCAACTAGATTAATGACACAAAAATTCCATATCCTTTTCCTGAAGACAGACAGAACTTTGTATATGGAAAATTAACTATGTATGTACGGAACATATACGGAAAACCAGTAAAAAAAATAGAAGAGGGAGAAAGAAAAAAATAGCACTTCTTCAGCCTAGAAGACTTGTGCAAGGATTACACTGCTTCAGAACCCTCTCCAGGCAATAAAGTCATCAGGAACAGAAAATGTTGTCTCTAAACCAACAGCTGGGATAGTGGCCCAAATTCCATCCCAAGCCACATCCATGTTGTCCTCCCAGTGTTTGTCTTCCCCCAGTAGTAGCTACTGGGGAAAATAATAATAATAGTAATAATGATGTTACAATATAGCATAGGAAAATCCCATTAAATGAATCGCAGCAAATCTGTGCTTGCCTCCTCCTCCTGATGATACTTCAGTAACACTTAGAAAAGTGGCATAAATTTTATAACCTGGTGATGAAGATTAAAAAATAAAGCCCAGTTAAAAATCCTTGCAAATTATTAAAACTGTAGCTCATTATAATGGAAGAAGTGAGCCTTTATTTTCAGTAAGTGACGTGGGAGCAGAAAAATGGCAGGATAATGATGCTCAGGCAGAACAATCATTTCATTGGAATAGAGAAGCATAAAGTCTATCACTTTGATTATTACCCTGATTTTTTGTGCACCCAGTTTAGAGACCAATAAATCAGGAAGGTTTCTGATGCTCCATCTCTGCTGCTGGAACCTGCTCCCTGCTCAGACACACCAAGCTGCTCTGCTGGGGCAGGTGCCTGGTGCTCCATCACGTCGCTGCATCCTCAGCCCTGCATCCCATGCTGTTTTCTGCCTAAAGCACAGATTTTGCAGCAGCCCCCGTTCCTCATTTAGCAATACTGAGCTTTGACACAAAAATTTTGAGCTTGGACAAAAGGCAAGCTCAGGATGTACAAGCGTCCCACCCTTGGATATGTCCAAGCTGAGGGTGTGATGCAGCTGATAACGATCAAAACCAGCTGCTAACTGCCTAAGGCAGAGCAGAAAGGGGAATTTGGGTTGTTTTCTTGATTGTAGGAAAATGGACAACAAAAAACTTGCAGCGGGCACAATCCTTCTGCTCAGCCCTCTGGCAAGCTCATCTGTCAGGAGGAGCTACCCAAGGAGGGCAGGCTCCCACTGGAGAGCAGGGAGCTGGTTGCCCCCCCCCAGCACTGCTGTTTACACCGGCATTTCTGCTCTCCTTGGGGTATGTTTGCATGATGCTTTGCCCATAAAAATGTGTCAGTGCGACGCACAGCGTAAGAGTGACATAACTTTTATCAAGGGGAAATTTAAGGCTTAAGTGCCTTTAAAATGCTGGCATCACTCACCATATGCGCTAGCTCTTTTTGAATATTACACCCATTACATGTAATTCTTTTTCCTCTTGGAGAAATATTAGCATGTAATTTTCTCCTCGTCACTTTTTTTTTTTTGACGTCTGCATCATCAGCCATCCTTAAGAGGGTCACACTTATTCTGATGTCTATGCGTTCCAGAGCCTCTGCTAACACCACTGTGAAGCCAGACTGGAAATAGGATTCTTGTAGGTTTATACAGCATGTTCCCTTCAGGGAATTCAAGCCGTTTCAAGCTCAATACTGAGGCTCCCGTCACTCCCTAGAGAAAAACAGCCCTTGGCAGGGCGAGATGAGCTGAACCATCCCCGTGCCCATGCATGCACTATTGCAGGGTGCTGGGGTGCCGAGCATCTGGGCGACTCGAAGGACTGAGCCAAAGTCTCTAGAGCATTTTGGGGTAAGGACCACACCACAGGCCCTCTAAACTGGGCATTGAGTTTGTAAGTTCTCCCTTATTTTTCAAACAAGTCAATAACCCTAAAGCTCAGAGGCAGAAAAACACAGAGCTCTGTCCCAGCCTGGTGTTACAAACAGGACAAGCTTTTCAGATACTTTCCAAGCCATCTGTCTGCAATCCACTGCCTCTACATACAGATTGGGATTATTTTTGTTGTTGTTTCCCATTTGCCCTGCTGCGTAGCTACAAATCAGCACACTAGATCACAACTGCCTTGCTAAAACAGGACATCTCAGATAATTAGTCAGCCTACACCCCTTGTTCTCGAGTTCATCACTAACAACATCTTCTTAACCAAGGCGAAAGGGCTGCGTTTCCCTGTCCGTGTGCACGGGGTCAGCACCGCATCCAAGGCACGAACAGCGAAAAGCTGAACCAGACGAGAGAGGGAAAAGGGCTTTACAAACAAATGTCCGATTTCACTCCCCACCTAGTGCTAATCCCGGGCGATCCGCTGTTGTCTTTTGTCCCTGCGATGCCCCCAAAGCCTGGCCAGTACTTCACTTCACTTCATTTCACTTCACTTCTACCCCGCCTCGGCCGTGGGAACTGCCCGGGAGCTGCGCAGCCAGGGAGGAGCCGAGCCGGAGCAGGCGCTGAGGGATCACCCCCCGCACCCCTCCCTGCTCCCGCATCTCCCCGGCCCTTCCCCTCGCATCGCCACTCTCCGGGGGCCGGTGCCACGGCGGGTCCCCCCCCTCCTTCCTCCGGCCCCGGTTCTGCTCCTCCCGGGGCAGTGGGAACCCGGCACCAGCGGCGAGCAAGCTCCGCCATCATCAGCTGCGGGCACAAATTAGCCCCGTAATTACACCATATTAATCACTACAGAATGCTGATTACCCTGCCCGCTGCCCCGGCCGGGGGGAGCCCCCCCGCGAGGGTTCGCTGCTGAATCCGCGGAGCTGCTGCATCCCCGCGGGTGCGGAGCGATGCGCGGGGTCTGACCCCGCTGCGGGACGGTGCCGGCTGGGCAATCCCCCTCGTTGCCCTGACTGGGAGACACTGGGGAGAGCCCTTGGGGTTAATAAGGCTCTTTTGTGCGTGGGTGTGCGCGGTCGGCGGCTGTTTGCTCTGGTTTTGCGGTTGTAATTGCGGTAACAGCCGCTGGAGGAGAGAAGTTTCAGCCCTGAACCTCTTGTCCTGCTCGTTACTGTGAGCTGCCACTCGCACCCCGAAGCTGCTGTTTAATGAGCCCCACTCAGCAGCAAGAATCAATACCCAGGCACCTTGGCTCAGTCTCGGAGTTAAAGCAAAAACAAGTGGGGAGCAAACCCGGGTGTAATCCCCCACTGCAGGACAGCCCCAGCAAACCTGGGCTCTGCCATCAGGTGAAATGTGTGTTATCCGTGTGGCGAGCTCGGCTCCGTTCCCCCTCCCCGCAGCATCCCACACCCCGCTCCCCATCCCAGCCCTCTGCAATATTTCAGATGGCTTATTGGTGAAATACGCGGTGAGAAGGAAACGAAAAGCCCTCCTCTATGTAAATGGCAACCTGCGCAAATGCGCTCAGGAGCTCTGGGGAAGGAGCAGCTGTGATTTGCCAAGCCAACCAGAAAATTAAAAAAGATTGTTTTACAAACACGCAGAGGGGTGTGCGTGTGTGCACACGCGTGCGCAGGGGTGGCCCCAGCTTCGGGCAGAGCCGTGGGTCCCCTCCACGCCTCGCAGGGTGGGAGCGGTGCTTGCTGATGCTGGAGTGAGGGCAGGGAAGGATTTGCAGTCCCTTGCTTTTCAAATCCCTTCTGCCAGAGACGGCTTTCATCCTGAGCTCGGTGAAAGGCAATTGAGGGGGACGTGATCTGTAGCTTTGAGCTGCAGGGTCGGTAATAAGGCAGTTGAATGTCTCCTTGACTTCTATGTCAGTGCTTTGCAGACAGGTCAGGGTAAATCTGTACATTTAACCCCCTTTTGAAGTGAGGAGGACACCCTCCTTTTCAGGGCTCGGCAGGGATGGGAAAACTCAATCCACTTCAGAAGATCTCAGGCACCCCACGCCTGAGATGCACAGTAGATGCTGTTGCTCAAGACTTGTCCTGCAGCTGAGCTGAGTTCACCAAAGGTAAGAGAGCTGCAGAGAAGTGACTCGTGTCTGTGTGACCATGGCCAGGAGCCACGGTGGAGGGCAGCAGCTCCAAAGACGGGGTGAAGGAGCCAGCAGTGAAATGCCTGCAAGCAGTGCCTGGGCGCAGGGCTACGTGCCAGGCTGGGCTGGCCCACAGCAGCTTAAGGCTCTCCAGGGACCTTCTTGCATTCTCCACCCACTAGGCCTGAATATATTTCTTGCTGCGGGTTATAAGAATTCACTCTTACACTCTAATTTAATGAGGTGTCTTAAATGTGGATTTAATAACAGCATTAAGGTAACGGTCACTGCATTCAAACGGGTGACTGCGAACAGCTTTCCTGAGCAGACAGCTCTGCTGCGTCCTTATTAATCCAAAAATCATATCCATATTAATCACCCCTCAGTTTATTACTCAACCCATATCCATTACTCCAGCCCATGCACTGGGGTATCAGCTTCCCCACTGGCCAGCTCCTCGCTGCTCCTCAGCACATGGAGAAAGAGATTCTGCCTTGTTTCAGAGGTGCATCCTTGGAGCGAGCTCCTTGCAGAGCCCTCCCCTCTTAACAGCTCCATATCAACAGCAGATTTATTTGTGTGTGTAAATGAGGTATTTGTTTGAGCCCTGCAGTTATGGCTTTCCCACAGCCTCGCCATGGCAGCACACGCCGAGCTCCTGCTCCGACAGGAGGGATGCTGCTCCTGTGCCAGGCAGGGAACTCGGCATCTCCAGAAGGTGATTTAGCTCAGCTGGGGTGACTTATCTTCTAGAAGCACGGATCTCTTTTATATATCTCTAGCAGGAGAGGTGAATCCCACCCATTAGCACGACAGGAGCTGCTGGGCAGGGCTGTTCTTTTGCTGCCAGCCTCCCAAGGCAGCCTCGCAGCCAGCGGAGCTTATAATGCTGCTGGAAGCATCGGGCCACCCTCCTGCTCCTACCTCTGCAGGCAAAAAAGGCCAGACCACGCACAGAGCGATCCTTTGAGTTCAATCCAAAGTGGATTTGAGCATTTCTAGTGCTTGATCTATTCGTCTGGTGTTTTTGTTCTGTGTGACTAGCCTTGAGCCACTTCCCCTCGTGGGCAGGGGGCTGGCACTCTGACCTGTGCTTGTCAAAGGCTAAAATGCTATTTGAGCACATATCAAATATGCATGAGGTCTGTGACCTAGTCTATAAACTCCTGTACAGCCTGAGGCAATGCCTTTGTGGCGAGCTCAGAGAGATTGCAGGTTCCCGCTGCAAAAATCAAATGAACGTCAAAAGAATGCTTAAAAACTCGTGCAAGAGCAACTCTCCCCCTGAGATCATCCCAACACTTCCCTTTGTGAAAGCTGAACACGGCAAAAAAAAGAACTTTTAAGCATTTGTATCTTCTCCTCAAAGCTCAGCCTAATGGAGTGCTCACAAAAGAGAAAAAGCTTTCTCCTCCCCGGGCAGGCGGCAGCGGCTGGAGCAGAATGACAATGGTGGCCACGCAGAGCCAGCCCTGGCCCGCGGCCCCGCGGCTCCCAGGCGCTGGCACGAAGGGTGTGTGGTTCAGAGCCAGCCCTGGCACCCAGTGGGGGCTCGGCTAACGAAGGTCTTAGTCCCCGGGCTTCTGCAGTGCCTTTCATCTGAGGCTCTCAACACAGAATTAAATCTCCCACCACCTGGTGGTCCCGGTACTGGGCTCTTCACTTTAGTCAGTCGCTGGCTGTCAGTGGCCCCTCGAAGGTGGGGAGCTGGAAGGGGTCTGCAGCCCCGGAGCAGACCCCCCTTCCCCTCCCCGAGGGGCTGCTGCCGCTGGGACCCGGCTCTGCGCACCCCGGGACGGAGCGGGATGCCTGGGCATTGCCAGGAGCACGGCACATCCCCACAGCTCTTGGTGAGCACAGCAAAGCACCCATGGAAAAGGAGAATTTTTTAATTATAATGATCATTGCTGATTTTGTTTTCAATGGGCTACAAAGCAGAACCCCCCATTTTGTGTTTCATACTGCCAGGAGAGCCTCCTGCTCCCCTCCCAGCCTGCTCCCGCACAGAGATGCTGTGAGATACACTCGAGGCGCTGAGGAAGGACCCATAAACAGCCTCATGTGGACCCGGTTATGGAGCTCTGAGATTTGCCTTGGAGTAAGTCTGGACGAGAGAAAAACAAAGAGAGGTTTACTAGGGAAAGAACGGGATCTATTTATAAACCCCCAAACGTTATTGCTGGTGTTATTACGCCGTAGCCAAGCCTATTTCCAGGAGCAATAAGGGCGAAATGGCAGTCATAAACCTCCAGTAATCAAATGTGAAAAGAACAGCCCAATTCATTAACACCCAGACAAGTTGATAGAGACATTCTTAGTTATCAAATATTACCACGGAGTTACTTTTTACCTGAGCTGTTGAAGCCTGGCCATCCTCCTTCCCTTTTCTTAAGACATTTTGCCATAGGGCAGCATTGAACATTTGTAATTAGATCCTTCACTGGAGTTAATTACGAAGCGACAATAAAGCCTGAGTGGTTTCCATTTTCATAAGTATTATTTTGAACGAAAAACAAATCCTTTGCTTTCGCATCGATGTTTGTAATTTCAAGTTTAACATGAACCCTGGGGTATACTCTTGATATAAATAGATATAGACACATTCATGTATTACGCTGTGCATCTATTTTATATTGTGTTATAATACTTTCACATTATTTTATATCCACTTGTCTGCACAAACATATCTATAGACTGGAGCAGATGCAAGATGTCTCTTCTGGAAGATCTCTAAATTAATTAGCTACTTTGCCTCCCGTTGATGTCACATCAGTAGCCCCCACTAGCAACATCAATACTTTGCAGGGTCCAGCTTGACCCGGCACCTGGGGAAACGTGCCACGATGGTGGAGGTCCTGAGCGTCCCTCCAAAGCAATTCTGGATTAGGGAGGAGGGGTTTTAACATGGGTACTAGGGATGGGCTCCATTTTAAGCAATGAAGTGTCCAATGAACACTTGAGCTAAATTTCCATTACAGATGAGTTAGCCACTTAAATATACCAAGACCACGCACGCTTACTGGAACAAAACCCAAGAGATTTTTGTGGTTATCATTGACAATTTAAAACGACTGTCTGATTACATACAATTATATGTCACCCTCTAGCTAAGCATTCACAGAGGAGAAAAGATGCTGGAATTTAAACAGGTCAAAATTAATGCCACGATTGTACTTGATAATTGAAAGTGTCACCTCCATTAGCTCGCCCTGATAACCAGGCTTGAAAAGTCCAAAATCCTTTCCACTATTTACAGAGAGATGGTGATTAGTAAGCAAGAGGGCAACCCCATAGACTGAGAAGGGGAAATAAAACTGGCCTAGGGGCTGCAGAGGGGGAGCACAAGCAAAGCTGAAATGGGGGATGGAGGATAAACTCAGAGCTGGTTTGCTGCTGTTTCAGAGAGAAAAACTGAGCTGAAAACCCCAGCTCCGTGCTGTAACCGCAGCCTTTCTGAGCTGGGACCCACAACTGCACCCAAGGAAGGTCCAAACCTGCTGTTTCAGTGATGCTTCCAAAGCGTCTCCTTGTGGCTCTTCACTCTTCTGCACTGGACGTGGAAAATGACAGAGGGATTTAAGCCATCTGCATTTTATATAACCTTTATTAAGCATCACTTGACCTTGTCAGTGCCTATAAAGCCCTGTGAAGTGCATGCCAGATAAAATGTAATTTTTAATTGACTATACTTATTATATTAAATACACTAACAAGGGGCAGATGAATACAAATGACCCCGTGGTCAATGCTGTCGATTCACGTTGAAATTTCTTTTGCCTTTGCTGAGCTGAAGGAGTCAATAACCACTCAAAGGTCACTCATGGAGTGGAATCGCCTCCTGCCAGCAGCCGTCCTGCCTCCAGCGTTCGGCCACGAGCCCTTCAGCACAGAGATCACCATCTCCCGAGGTGCCCTGTAAAATACCACACCCGCCTCCTCCAGCCTTTGGGAAAGCTCTGGGAACCTCAGTTCAGTTCATATTTTATTTTTGGTATGAATTCAGACTAACCCAAGGCACAAGTAAAAAACAATCATCTCCTCTTTCATTCCCTAACTCCACAAATCATGTAAAAATTCCCTCAATATTGGGTTGTCACACCCCGGTTCAGCCCTGGAATGGTTACAGGACCACCAGCATCAGAGCCAAGAGAGCTCATGGGACTGATCTGCTGAGGTTAAAATCCACTGGTTTAAAGTGGGAGACAGCAGGATGAGGCCCAGCAGCCTCCCTAAGGTTCGTGTCAAGCTTTGCTCTCAATTTGAGGAAAATAAGATAAAATGACCTGCCTGAGGAGCAGACTGCGCACTGACATGATGTATTTGCATTAGCTTCAAACAGGAGCAGCTCCCCAGCACCCTATTAGCACTGCACTAAAACAAGCAGACTCAGTGTCAAACGTCTGTATAAAAACTACATCTTGGGGCAGCACTGAACTCCCTGCTGTGATCCCCAGTGTGCCAAGCCTTCCCCTTCTGGGTTAGATTTATCCTTTTTAGTACCTAATTTAGAAAGAAAAAAAGCGAAGATCCTTCAGAAAAATGCAGTAAGACCTCTTGTTCCAGATCCCCGTGTTTCCTTTTTAATGCTTCCTTAAGGGTCTCCATTTTTCTGTCACTTATCATCATCCAGAGTAATTTTGGGCTGTTAGAGAAAGTTCATTGCTGTAATTGCAACCATATTGGTCATTAAAGTTGACAGACAGCTGCTGAAGAAGTCACTTGCTGATTCCTACTCCTCGGCAGATGCCTCTCAGCGTTCGCTAAATGTGAGCTTGAATTTATGAAACGGAAGCAAACGCATTTTACCTTAAGAACTGATAATTTCAAGGAAGGGAAAACACAAAAAAGCTCATCCAGGCCTTTTGTTTGCAAACAGCGTTTGCCTGCTCCTTCCCTAACGAGAGTGGAAGTGGTGGCTACTCCCCGCAGTCCCTGTGTCTGCCTGCAAGGAGAGATGCTCCTCGGCGAGACAGCTCAGCCCTTCGGCCCCTTTTCCGAGATGATGACCCAGCACATCTCACGGGACAGTTCTGAGCTCGAGGCCGTTTAGCAACGATGCCAAACCGCTCCACAGAAGGCTCCAGAAGAGCAGAGATGGCAAAGCCTCGCCTGCCCCGCTCCGTGGGAACGGCAGCCGTGGAGCAGCATCGCTCAGTCCCACGGAGCCTCCCTGCATCTACCGCACTTTGCTTTTCATTTACTGCTGGAAAAAAATTTCCTTGCTGCAAAAAAAGTTGGTTTCCAAAGGCTGGAGGCCAGGGGCAACCCCAGACCCCCGTTATCTGGTTATTTCCAGATTTCCAGTTACTCATTTATTGCTGGTGTGATTCAGTAAGTAAATATTTCTCACCAGTATACTCAGCTTATACAACAAATGCCACACACCACATGTTAGAAAATAAGGACCCACTCAGGAGAGCTTTTTTTTAACCAGTAAACTTTATTTATATATAACAACAGTACAAAGTGAGTCCTTGGCTTGCAAAATAGGAGTGTTTCATATTTACAATAGGTACACAATAATATATTAGAATAATAACAAAACCCCCTTTTTTTCCTTGGAACATTTTTAAATACTTAAACTTTCTTACATTTTTTTTTTCCACGACACTTGTAAAAACAACAAAAAACAGACAATCATCTTAAAAAAAAATATAATACAGAACTCCAGTGTGTCAAGTATAATGGGGAGGGGAGGAGCCAGAGAAGGATACGGTGGAATGGGTACGGGTAAAAATCAATTCATTATTCCTGCCAATACATAAATCCCCTAAAACTGGCTGTGTTCATTTTAAGGAGGGGGGCAGAAGAAATCAGAACCTGTTCCGCGGCCGATACCTCTACATTCTGCGACACGTCTGGGGACTCCAGCAGCTTTAGTACCTGCACATTCCCTCCCCCTCGCTGCTTCCCACCGCGTCCCGTAACGGCCCCCACGGTGCCACCAACACAGCGACGCTCGGCAATGAGAGAAGGACATTTTATCTTCTGAAGCCATGAACTAACGCGGCACAACCAGCCCCTTTCTGCTGCCCCGTCCGTGAGACAGGAACATCAGATGGAGAAGCTGTTGCACAAACGTTCAGGGCTGCTCAGCTCAGCGGATCCCGAACGGCCCCTCCTGCGCAGCGCACGCTGGCATCTTCTACTCCGATTATTTCCCCACCAAATGTCTAATTAAAAAAAAAAAAAAGCATCCTGTCCACGTGGGTGCTGGGTGGCCTCGTAGCTGTCACCCGTGCTTTGCCTTCAGCCTCTGCCCCGCTGCTCTCGGTGGCCTGGGAGGAGGCTGGGGCGATGCAGGAGGTTTCACCGAAGACACACGCACTCAACAGACGGGGCTGCTCACCCACCTCCACCGAGTACGCAACTATGTACAGCGTTGCAGCTCCCTGCGTTACTGGCTTGCGGGTTATGGTACGAATGCAATTCTGGAATCAGGTGGCTGAAGCTTTGTGGCATTTTAATGCATCTTTGATGTCAGTTATTTATCCTTCTCTGAACATTTTTTCTTCTCTCCAGGGTACAGTCACTCGTGAGCTTCCCCTGATGTCCCAGCTTATTCAAGTCAGTCTATTTTAATTTCATTTAGTTCGGCGAGCCGAGTCCCCGTGACAGGTGAGCTCTGACAGCACTGGGGAAACTGCATGGAGAAGAGCCAGCGACAGGCGGGCGCGTGGCTGGGCCGCTGCCAGGGAACCGGCTCGAGGCACAGGCTTGGACAGGAGCATCGCGGGGACCGCGCCGGAGCCGCTCTGCCCTTTGCCAACCTGCTGCCCCGGGGACAGGGCGAGGGCAGCGGGCAGGTCGGTGCTGCTCATCCCCGCTGGCTGCTTGGGACTTCTGGAAGTAAGACCTTGTTTGTAGGTTGTGCCCACCTACAGACAAGGAGGGAAGCGCTCCGGCCCTTTCCACGCAGACTTAAACGACTTGCACCGAGGCGCTCAGAGCCAGCAGCGTGCAGGAAAGCAACCCCAGAGCTTCAAGCCCTCTTGCTTTTGTCCTCCACACACCCACCCGAATTGTTTCCTACATTATGACATTTTTGGTGAAGTCCAGTTGAAGGTAGGACAGAGAACTCGTGTGGGGACGGGCCGTTAGGATTTTAAGACAGTGTGTTGAAGGCACTGCTGTGATGAAGGTCTCTGTTGCCACCACATTGAGCAGCTGCACTCGCCATCCCCACTGTGTCACAGCACTGAGACCCTGTGGGAAGGCACCGCCGTCCAGCACGGCCACGTTCAACCTCCTTCGGGGATAAACCTTCCAACAGACCTCCCCCACGCGCGCTGCCGGGGATGCTGCTCACCAGCAGCGAGCCCGTGGCAGCGGTTTTGTTTCTCAGCGCTGGTTCCCACGGTGGGTTTTCACACAGCTGCGGACTGGCCCATGCTGGGTCCCTCCGGGGCTCCAGCGCTTTGGCCGTGCTGATCTCTCCTGCCTCCCTTCAAACATAAATTCATCCTTTATGGCGAAGCGTGGACCACTTGGCGTCCACCTTCTCTGTACTTTGGTGGGCTGCAGCGTTGTGGTACTCCACAGCGGGGCTCACGCGGAGACAAGCCTGCCTGTAAGTGAGGCTCCTGTATATGGGTTTTTAATAAAGGCTTTCAAGGTGGAGAAGCGTTTGATTAGCACCTTGCTCCCCCTCGGAGTGGGTGCTTTGATAGCTCATGAGCAGAAGATTAAATGGAATTATTCAAGCGGTGACACCAGGCAGAGAGATTCCGGAGAATGACGTCTCCCACTTTGATGTCGAAATACCTGAAACGGAGTGAACTGGGGAATCAAAACACCAACCGGCCTGGCAGGAGGAAGGGGGCAGCGAGAGGGATGTGAAATCGTTTCATCTAAGGCAAAGTCACTGCCCCCTCCTGACCAAACCCCGAGTCCAGTTTGCTGCGAGTGCGAAGAAAATGCCATTTTGAGATCTGAGGCTTCCTCCTCCCAAAGGAGCAACGGAAAAGTCGGGCACAAACAGGGCAAGAGATTACAAGCGCTTTGCCCTAAGGGGATATGCTGCTTCATTCCATATAATTGCCTGTAAAGCTCCATAATTCATGCCAACCACCACCAGCAGACACTTGGCAGATCACTCACAGGCCACCCCTTCCAGGCAGCGCCGTGCTGCTCCCTACGCCGGCCTCCTAACGCCTTCTCAGATGATGGAAGAGGAGATGTTTCTGCTGCTTCCCTCAGAAGTCGGTCAGAAGTGTAATAGCTTACTGGGTTGCAGAGTGCTCCTGCTGCTTTCCCTTTCCTCCTCTCCTCAGCTTCCTTCCACAGCACAGAAAATAAACTCAGTTGTCCCCTTCTCTCCTCAGGGCTCTGGTGTATTCACAGAATACAGACCCTGTATTTAGCCACCTTGGACACATTGGATTCTTTTAATCCTTGGCTCACAAACGAATCCCTCTGGGCTCTGCAATCACTTCTCTTTTCCCCCCTCATCTTCACCTTCCAGGATAATCCCAGTTTATGGTTCCCCAGGCTCCTGCTGAGGAGGGGGGAGAGGCTGCCAAGGGGCAAACCAGCCGAGCAGGGCTGGCAGCCCATCGTACCACACACGGAGCACCTCGAGCCAGGAGACCTCCCGCGTCCCACCGCTCCTGCCGCCTGCCCGGGGGGAAACGGGCACCCAAAACACACCTGGAAAAGAGCCCGGTCACTGGCACAGCTGGAATCACTGTGGGGTCACTGCGGCACCCACCCCAGCACTGCCCGGCAAAGCCCTGCCAGAGAACCCAGGGGATGGTTGGGGACTGAGAAAACACTGGGGAAGGACAGAATGTTTGCTTATGGGGTGCTCCTGGCCAGAGGGTGGACAGCAGAGGACACTGGCTGCAAACCGAGGTCCCAGTCGGGCACGGCACTGCCCGGGCAGGGCTGAGCAGATGCCAGGAGCTGTTGTGCTGCCACTGCCGAGCTCGTGCAGCCAATCCTTGTATTTCCATTAGACCTCACCATCCTGTCCTCCCCGCTGCAGCCTGCACACTTATCAATATTCATTACAGAGAGAAATATTTACAGCGTTCCTTCCCCTCCTGGCACTCTACAAAGGGACACACATAAGCTTTGGTGTCTTTGAAAGAAATAACACTCACAAACACTTGCCTGTCACTGGCCACAAGAACACAAGCTGTCGGGGCCAGCGAGGGACCGAGCATCACAACGAGACGCCAACACAGAGACAAGACAGCAGCGCTCGCTGGCCCGGGGAGATCTGGTTGAGGTTTCCCCTTGCCTAGAGCAAAGATTTCTTTCCCCTCCCCAGCGGAGATACAAGTCCTGTGCCTGGCCCCGGGCGACACCGCGAATGCTGGCAGAGAAACTCGGAGGGAGCCTGTGCTGACCGCCTCTGCAAGTCAAACAGAAAAGCAATAAATATCTCATCTCACTGCGTCGAGCCTTTTCAAGTATCGCTCACTGTAAACATCGAGGGGCTGTTGGGTTTTACTGCAAGAAATGAGAGGCGGCTGCCAGAAACCACCACCAAAACCCAGCCAAGGAGGCTCCGTCCCAGCCCTGCCCGACGGGGAGAGGGCAGCAACCGCTTCTGCTCAAATTGTACCTGCAGAAACCAGCAACGCGCCAACCACGGCTGGGCACAACCACGGCGACACCACAGCCCAGGGTACCACCAGATCACCCACCACGGCCACACCACAGCCCAGGGTACCACCAGATCACCCACCACAGCCACACCACCGCCCAGGGTACCACCGGATCACCCACCACGGCCACACCACAGCCCAGGATGCTGCCAGATCACCTGGGCAGCACCAGTGCCCAGCAAGGTGGAATGGGGGTGGAAAAGGGGAAAGCATTTAAAATCAAATTTTTCCTTGTTCAACAGCAAATGGGATTTAAAAAAAATATATATATATTGACACTATATAAATACATCGATAAAGCTGGATTTCAAGACAGGTTGGATTATCTGATGGTTTTGCAATTCAGGTAAAGTTCCTTCTAGTGCCTATAACTTACTGAGCCACTGAACTATTTTCTGGCTAAACTGCTATTTTACTTGTGTAAAACGGTGTGGTGCAAACTTGTGCTCATATCAATTTTTTATATGATCCCAAAAAGATGATTTCGGTTTTCCAGACTTTCCAATCGGTGTAAGAGTCCGTTCGCAGAACGCTGAGCCGCATCCTCGGGAGTCTCTCGAGGACAGGATTCAGAGCTGGACCTTGTTGCCAGGATTCTCTCTGTGGCCTCTGTGGTTTTTGCTCTATTTATTTTTTTTTTTTTCTTCTTTCTTTTTTTTTTTTAAAAAAAACCCTTTAAATAAAGTTTTATTTTCTAATATACATCAAACAATTTTCATGCAAAGCAGCAGTCATGGAGACATCCAGACTTTCCAGGTTCCTTCTTTCCGTGTATGCTTGAAAAAAATGATCCATCTTGATTTGAGTTGGATTGAGATGCTTTTGCTTTTCCTCTTCCTGCCTTTTCAAACCAGATCCTATATGGTTTTGAACACAGGCAGTCCCTGGGCCAGTCTCTGCTCCCTCCAGAAGAGCCTCGGTATTGACGTGTCCAGCACCTTTCTTGCTTGTTCTCCCTCTTCCTCCCCGAGCGTCCGTGCAATCCTCCGCCCTCTGCCGTCCCTCAGCACCGCAGCCGTTCTTCAGCTCTCAATAGACATGGCACCAATAAGTTGCTCTACTTTGTACGCCAGCCGCTGCCTACGCGCCTGTTCATCCTGCTCCAGAGCCCCGATGAGCTGGTGCAGAAAAAATAAAAAAGGGAGAAAAAAAAAGAGAGAGAAATCAGTGTGCGAGAGGGGGTGGCAGAGGTGGGCGGGCAGCGAGACGTGAGCAACTTGAAACGTGGGTGAAACTTAAATACCGAGTGGTATTAAAGTGCTGCCACGCCGCAGCCCCGCTCCTTGGTTTGTCACACCGCTCAGTGCACGTTACCCCACGACACAACCATTCCCACTCTTGTACCTTGGACTCCACATTTCTTGTCTCATTTAGCATGGAATTTAGCATGACATTTTTAAACCCTAATCAGACAATAGCTGTGGTGGTGTATCACAAACAATTAAATGACAAAACCTGGCCTTTTAGTGGACATAATTGCAAAATAGGTTCTTCTTACACTGAAACGAAGGGGTGAAACAGATGGCGAGAACTTGGTTTCAAGTGATGCATCCACGAGAGGAGCTCACGCTGCCAGTGACTCTTTGCAGACAGGAGCCCGCGTCACTGCAACGTGGGATTTGTACCACGCTGCTCCCAGAAGACAGGGATGTTTCTGGGGAGCTTCACTGGGTCAGGATGACTTCCCACTGCATTTAGGAGTGGGCTGCACTGGGCGCAGGCCAAGGCTGAGGAACGCAGTTGCTCCCACAATATTTTACCTCTTGGTCCTCCCGGGAAGCGTGCCACGGGCATGGCCAGCACCTGAACTGACTTGTGCATGAATAGAACAGAGCTGGGCAGCATCGCCCCCGCGCCCACCCCGGGGACACCCACCTCCTCGCTGTACTTGCTGACGTAGGAGTAGATCTCGTTGAGCGCGCTCAGCACGTTGAACTCGGCGGAGTGCAGGCGCGACTGCTCCGCGAGGTAGGCGTTCATGTCCTGGTCGCTGATGGCCGGGAGCTTGGCGATGTCTGCGTAATACCTGCGGGGAGGAAGGGCTGAGGGGGGCCGTGAGGAACACAGAGGCTCAGAATGCCTCTCTCCTCCTTGGGATTTAAACTAAGCTCTGCAGGGAAAAGGACATCATCGCGCTTTATGTTTACACCTCGCAAAATGGGATCCTCGTCTGTAACAAGCTGAGTAAGAGCAGCGATGCTCGGCAGGGCTGAGCTGTGCCACCAGCTTGCTGCATGAGCCACCCTGCTGTGCCACCGGCCCCCGACAGCAAAGCTGCTCGGCGCAGGAGGTTGGGCAGGACCGGAGCACCCAGCCCTGCGCCCACGCGCTGCCGCTCACCTCTCCACCCAGCTCTTGTAGCTGGGGATGTCCTTGGCGTACAGCAGCTTGTTGGAGGGGGAATCCTTGCCCAGGCGGTGCTCCGAGGTGGAGCAGGAATCCATGAAGGTCTGAGCCACAACGGAGAGGCAGGCGTCCGTGATGCTGCCTTTGTGGATATCAAACACGAACTGGGGGTTTTTGATTACGTTCACCCAGAATCGGAGAGGGAGGCTGGAGGGAAATGAAGAAACGAAATTAAACGTTAAGACAAAGGTTAGGAAAAGTCACTTGCTGCGGTCAGTGTCCCCAGGCAGAGTACAAATGGTGGGAAGCAGCGATAATCTGAACAGGAGCTGGGCCAGGTCCCTCAAACCCCAGTTAGCCCAGTCCTGCCTGGATTGTTTGTCACAGGTCCTTCTGTGCTGGGCTGGACACCGCTGTCCTGTGCGCCCCGGAGCTGCGCCAGGGTCTGATCCCGCACAGGACGGGGAGGAGGCGAGAGGCAGGCGGGCAGCAGGCGCCGAGGGCTGTGCCGGGGCAGAGCTGGGCAGCGTGCGGTGGTCCCGGCTGAGCGGCTCCGTGAGGAGCCCATTAACCTGGTTCACTGGCGCGGGGGGTCTGTGTCACGGGGCCGAGCCCGGGGCAGCGGTGCTGCCGCCCCCGCGCTCACCAGCCGCTGCCCGGCCGCTCCGCAGCCCATCACCGCCGAGCGGGGCAGCAGGCATCAGAGGCTTTGTCCCCGAATCCTGAGGCCTTTGCAATCAAAGGGGAATTATTATTCCTTTTTTCTCTGGCTGTATAGCAGGATCAAAAAACCAGCTGCTGCTTTCTATTACCTTTCAAGTCTCAGCTCCCTCCTCTACCCAGCACAGCAGGCTTCAGCCTTAACTCTTGCTGTGCTGGGGGCAGGCGGCTCAGCTCCCCTCGCCCCCGTTACCCCAGCTCTCTCTCCCAAGCCTCCCTTCGCTCTGACCCGCTCCAGTGGCAAACGCCTTCGTCCATCTCCCCACCAAAACTCTCTTTCTGGGAATCTGCAGCTGACCAAGGTGCTCAGCAGAGCTGTTAGATCAGAGACGAAATCTTCGCCCTTCTCAAGCCCCGTGTGCCCGGGGCAGAAGGAAGGACTGGGGCTCCGCGTGGTCCCATGGCTCTGGCAGACTAACCTGTGCCGCTCAGTGCTTTCTTTTTCATCAGTTTAAGAAGTCTCATCTTTGTTTTGTGATTCACAAGTTTTTATCGTAACCACCCCTTCTTCTAAGGCTTTCAATAAATTGTTTTTAGCTTCCCACAGCCTTAGCGGGGAACCAGCTTTTGCAGCCATGATGATTAGAGCCCTTTTAAACCACGAGGGACTTGGAGGAAAATACAAAGTCTTCGGGGAGCAACCATTTGTGGTGTGGTTTTTTTTTTTTTCTTCTTTGCAGAGGTAAATTTCTAACCCACAAATCCTTTAATCCTAAAATAACAGCAGAGGCAGAAACATGAGAGCTGCCATTGTTTGGAGAAGGCTGAACCCGGCTACGGTCCGTGCCAGCGGCACGCGGGGCTGCCTGCACATGTGTGCACGAGGGGCAGCACGGACCAGGACCAAACCCCCCCGCCACATCTCCACAGGGCACCGGGGCAGCAGTGGTGCTGGCTGGAAAGCATTATCACGGCTTCGTGGTACCCTCATGCTGTGGGGCTGTGGGACTTGGCTGTTCCCAGCCCTCCCAAAGCTCTTCCCCACCTCTGTCTTTCCCCAGGACACTGATAATTGCTCAACACTCAGGTCTGGCCCCCGCTCCCACGCCCCCTCCTCCGTTCTTACCAATTGCTCTTCCACGTGTGCCTCACATCTGTGTCGTGGATGCCGTGCTTATCCGCCTGCTCATCCAGGAAATCGAACATATACTTGATGGCGAGGGGGAGCGCGCTGCCGCGGTGCACGGTGCTGAACAGCGTCTCAAACAAGTCGTCCACAAATTTCTGCAGCGTACCCTGATGGGAGCAGCGAGCGAGAAGGTGACGGGAGGGCCGGGCGCACGCTCGGCTGAGCAGCGGTGGCGGGGGGGATGCCAGATGGTGCTGCCAGCTCGGCACGGCCCCGCAAAGCGCTGCCACGGACCCACAGGAATAAGGGAGGTCGGGGGCTCTGCGAACGCTGCCTGCCGGGGGACCCCGGGGGAACGCCCCAGCCTGCAGCTACTCACAGCTCCACTTTTTATTTCTAACCTGAAACAATTTCTTTTGCTTTCAAAAGCAAATCTGCGTTACCTACAGTGATGAACACACGGCAAAAGGCAGGAAAACTCCATCTGGCCAAGGAAACTGGTTGAATATTTACAGGCACTGCTGCGTCTCTCCAACTCTTTGTGTTTTAATATTGTGCAGAAGAATGAAGCATTGCAGCAATCACCTTGCAGCGTGAGGAAATCTGGGCTGTGTTTTTGCTGCTGTTCCAGGAGCCACCCAGCCCCTGGGGCCCAGGACAGCCTGGGGGGACAGTCCTCTGCAGGAGCTGAGCATCATTATGGACTGCGCAGGACCCCCGGCAACTGCGTCTAGAGCGACCTCCCTGTGCGCTTCCCAAGCGAGTTTAGTGCACGGCAGTTACCTTTGTGGCTAACAGCCTGGTCAGGTAGATCTCAGACACCATCTTACTGCCCCGGTCTCCTTCCTTCTGGTCTCCGTGGTCGTGGTTTTTGACCAAGTGCCAGACCTTGACGCCGCTCTCCAGGTCGGGGGTGATCATGGGGGCCCGGGAGCGCAGGCTGTCGGGGCTGCCGGTGTAGCGGAAGGTGGAGTCTGAATGAGAGGAAGAGAAGTTGGTCACGTTCAAAGCAAACCCCTTCTTTGTTTCCCTGAAACTGCTGGTCTTGTTCTTGAGGCTTTCATTAGAGCAACAAGGGCTCAAGCTGAGCACCAACTGCCGAGCCCGAGGCCAGTCCTGCATCCCGCCCGCGGTGCTGAGCGGGGCCGGCCTCCACGCTGTCCTTGCCTCCTCCCCGGCAGGGAAAGGGGAGCTCAAAGTGGAGCACACGAAGGTTTTGCCCTTAATTGCTCGGAAACCACAGAGGGATGCGAGATATATTGAACTTCCCAAAGCATGTGCCTCCCTGGATCCCATCCCCGGTGTCTCCAAGCCGAGATACGGCGCTGAATAGCACAACCGTGCGTTGTTGGGCTTTTCTTCCTCTCATTAAACGTCTTTGTTCTCTGGGAACCTCGTGCGTTTTCTCAAGTTTAGCCTCCAGTTCGCTCACCCTCCTCAAGGAGAGTGAGGGGATCAATCATAAATCAGCCAAGGGAAATACGCAAGTCATTACCAAAAGAGCTGGATTTTCATCCCTGATTGAGGCTTAGATAAATGAGTCCTCCAACTGATACAATTAAGCAGACAGACAGAGGGACAGCTAGGGAAGCATCCAGTGATTCTATTTTTAAACACAGCTCTGTATGGATATATAACGGGGGAAGTAAATAAGTATCTCATTTAAATTCTGCCTGCACAATTAGAAGTATTAATCTTAACATGAGCAATGATAGTTCACACTGGTAGTTTGCACGAGCTTTTCCACCTGACACAGAGCTATGAGCACTGCAGACTCAGGGTGTGTGACCCGGCCTCGGGTTCTCCATCACCTGAAGCGTGGGAAATGCCTTTTCTCCTGGCTTTTGCCTAAAGACTCTCCTGTGGATGGCTCCTCTGAACCCTTGCTCGAGAAAAAAACCCTTTATTTTGGAAGCTATGAACAAGAGAAGGAGACGGGTTTGTCAGGAGATCTCTCGTTTGTAAAACAAAAAGATAATGAAAGATCAGCGCACTAGAGATTTTGCCACTGCTGCCTTTTATGGAAGTACATTATTACTATTATTGTGGATTTAGTGCTCTAAACGCACACCTGGCACCTCGCAGACTCATTTGCTCAGGCTGCAGTGCCCTCAGGGACCCTCCGCAAAGCGCCGAGCCCTGCTATTATGCAAATAAAGAATTCCCAGGTGTGTGCATCCGAGTTCAGATTGCTGTTACCCATTTTTGACCCATTAGCTAAGAATTCAGGATCCTCCACTTAGAGAAGAAACAGATGAAGGAATCAGGCTTCTCTTTCGTGCAGCCCCGCTCATGTGCAGGGCCACCGAGCTGCCTTCCTGCAGAGCCCCACGGCCGCTCTGCCGCGTCCATCCCCTCCGAGCCAAAACCTCTCCCTGGGCTTTTCCAAGACCCGCTTTTCCAAAGGCTGCTCACGTTGTGCGTGGTGTTTCCTTTTCCCTCCTCTCAGCTTTTTGCTGTTCTGCTCACAGATGGAAAAGCCTTTGCAAAAAACCAAGGACACTTTTCTGTTGGGCGCATGAACGTACTTTCATTTTGGTGGACGTGGTGTGGTTCTTTGGGGGAAGCTGCTGCTTTTTCCCCATCTAACTCCCCTAAGGTGTTGTGCTCCTTCAACAAAGGCAGCTTCAGGACCAGCCCCACCTAGATAAATTCTCACGTAAAGTCACAAGCTGCATGTGCAGCAGGAGCAACGCCCAGTCACCACCTGTGAGCCATCGTGTCACCTCACTTAACTCTGCTTCTTACCGTATCTGCTGATAGACGTCCGGGATATGCTGGCCGAGGCAGGGATGTTGTAGGAGGAGGTCTGCTTGGGGACGAGAGCCACGACCGAGCGGTCTGACACCTGCGGGGGCAAAGGAAGGGAAGCAAAGATCAGCGAGATCCACTATCCGCACCGCCATCGCCGGCGGCTCAGCCAGCACGTGCCGGGAGCGGACGTCGGGCAGGGAGCTGTGGGCACAGCACCGCGCTCCCGAGGGCACGGGGACCCATCCTGCCACCCAGCCCTCGCAGGGACGCACCCCGGGCCCGGCTGAGCTCCGTGCTGGGTCGGCAGCAGCTCTACAGCAAGGGACTGGAGGAAAGGGGTGATAAATCAAAAGACGTACTGAAGATGTTTTTGGTCGTTCTGATTTAAGATTACATTTTATCCAGTAAAAATGAGAATCTCAAGAATTGTTGTGATCCAATTAAAGTAACAATGCAGAAGGAATAAAAGGGCTATAATAACGTTATGGACCATAAAACATTCCTATTAAACCATTTTTTATTTTAGCAGTTTTTACGAACTTTAAAAGTTTGATTTACAGCTGAGCAAGTCATAAAGCCATCTTTCAGGGTATTAAATTGTCAGTCTCTCTGCTGCACCAGAGAAGGAATTAAATGCTGGGAAGTCAAACTATAAATGAACATTAGCGCTAACAAGACTTTGTTATAGCAGATTTTAGTAGCCATGCTTAATTTTATCCTCCCTATAAATCTAGCAGTCACTAGAAGTTTTTAAACTTATTTCCCTTAATTAAGAATCTGCAGGTTTCCAGGGAACAGGCCTGAGTGTCTTTTAAGTTTGAACTCGTGGCCCGTGGTGCAGCACGGCAAGGGAGCAGAGAGCAGAGTCACTGCATCTCGCAGGCTGTCGGACCCGCCGGGACCCAGCCCACGTGTTTTTAGAGGAGCTGCACAACAGAAATGCCTCTTCATGCCAGAGAAATCGGTTTTGGGGCCAAGTCCTCCATTATTTGCCAGGAGTCCTGCGAAGGACTCGGCCCTGTCCCTACGCACAGGGATGCTCCAGGGCAGCAGCTGGATTTCGCTCTCCCAGCACCTCCAGAAGGAGTGTTGGTGCAGCAGCTGTGCAAGGTGACCTGCAGCTTCACTGCCTGCAAGGCTCTGGGTTCCAGTCAGATGAAAGGGTTCATGTAAATGCGAGTTATTATTATTGCTAGTGATAGTGGAAATAATAGTCACTTGTGTTTCACAGCACAAAAGTGAGATCTAAGCAAAACACTTCAAACACCTCTGTTATTTCCTCTTCTGCTCTTGCCTCACTCCATCCAATTTATTAAGTCAATGGAAGAAACGATCAGTGGTGATATTATTTTCCTAGGCTGTTATTAGCTGCCACTTCAGTTCAATTTCACAAGGGAGAAACCTGAGCGTGGAGGCAGGAGCTCTCTGGCTGCCGTGCCGGGATCCATTTCTACCAGGGCTCTGGTTAACTGGGAGAGAGGCATTAAAAATTCCACATGCACAGAGCACTCTCACTCTCTAAATTTTGGGTCGAATGGCTCTTGTCAGCTAAAAAATACCAGTGTGCAAATTAGCATCAGATGGAACACACATTCGTTTCCCATCTCGCTCTGCTCTTGCCACACTCCCATAAAACGCCAGAGACGCCTGCGAAGCTGCCTGGCTGTTTTACAACTTTATAAATATTCTGATTCTTCTACGAGCTGGAAACATACTGCACAAAACACCTTAAAGAAAAGAAAAACAAAACCTGGAGTGGGGAGAGCAGCAGAGCAGAAGGCCAGACAATAATACTGCGTTTGCGTGGGCTGGTGAGGATGCAGGGGGGATGCAGCGGGGATGCTGGCTCCATGTCCATGCCACCCTCAGCTCCTGGGTCTCGTTTTCCACACAAATCTTCCCTCTCTGCTTCTAATTTTTAATTTAAAATAGTTTTCTAGTCTCTCAGCCCTTCCAGACTCACAGTGGCTGACAGGTATTCATGCTCTGCTGCCTTGGAGTTAACCCCGCATGAGCCACTGTAAATCATTTGATATTAAATTCAGTGTTTCATTTTTCTTGAGTAAAGCCATGCAGGGTGAGACTCTCCCATGGAGTTTAATAGGCACGAAACCAAAAGGATACTACACAAATGTAATACAATTCCTTCAGCTCAGTTTAAAAGCTCCAGAGAATTTAACAAAGAATTACACCTATTTAACCTATCCATCTATTTTTATAAATGAGGAAATAAGCAGCAGGCATACAGTTCTTTATAGAATTCTATAAAGTGCTTCAAAAATATTACAGAAAGATGAATATTCCTTTTTAAATCCAATCTGGCTTTTGCATGTCAAGGCTTCCCACGAAAAATACAGAGCTAGCTTTCATTTTTTCTAGAAATTCAGAAATCATCTTCACTAGTCCTCCAGAAGCTGGAGAAATCTAGGTTTCATGTTTATGGCTGGCTTGAACCACCCCTGTTTTATATGTAACACTCCTGTTGAAATGGTGAGACAGCATCACTTGAAACTGAAATGATTTTATACCCTCTTTAAGCTGTGCCTTTGCCCACGTATTTGTTTTACTGTGTAGTCCTGGAGCATCTGTATTTTTGATACCTAATAAAAACATGTATTGCTCAAACAGAGAAAAACCTGGTAGGAATACAAAAAAAAAATAAATTGCTGTTTGTTTTTGGCAAAAGCCCTGCCTTGACAAGATTTCTGTTGCACTGCAGAGAACTTGGCTTCTTTTTAGGGCTGGAGCAGCTCTGTTGGGCTGCGCAGAGCTCGGGCCAGAGCGGGGAGAGACGTGTGATCTCTACCTGTTCAGATGTCTGGCAGCAAATGTCTGCTTTGTTCCAGAGCAAAACTGACATTCAAATGGCAGAATAGCTGCAGCATCTTGAGTGCTGCAAGGATTTTGTTTATTTTAAGGGTAAACTTGTGGCTCAGGCACTAAAATCAAAGTACTCCCTCCCCTAGCACCCAACACCCAGCAGACAAACACGGCTTTCACTCCTGCCTTCCTTAAGATGACTTTTAAATATCAAGGCATAATAACTCTACTGCTTCCCTGCATGGTGGTTAATCCCTTGCAACTGTCAGGTAAAACACATTTTAGAAACAATGAAATTCATCTGTGCAACTCCTGTGACATTTTACGCTAATCTGTGTTTAAATCCTTTGGGCTGCTTGGAAAAGTTGACCCTCGAGGTGCTTTTTTACATGCACTTTGCATATTTATGCCATTCTCTCTGCCTCGCTCCTTGATTATCCGGCTCCTGTCAATACTGGCTCACGTTCAACTTACACAGCATGAGTCACGCTGATGGACTCGAGATGGTGTAGAAACAGGGAGAGATGCCAGATTAAATACTAAACACTTCTGTGTAGGTAGTGATGGACAGTAGTAGGTTACGGGTCCCAATTAATGCAGTTATCCTCCGCTGCAGACAGGCTTTGAGTAAAACCCTTCGATTCTCTTTAACCAAACCCTCCTCAGCTCCATCTTTACCCTCTTTCCACCTTCCGTGTGCTGTAAGAAGCCCTTTCCAATGGATGCACGCCTACCCAGGGCAGCCTGGGCTGCGGCACGCAAGCTGTCAAAGCTAAAGGTGGCAACAATTTCTGAGGTCACCTTGCCCACCCTGGCCGATGCACAACAGAGCATCTTCACTGCCCAGCTTCATTTTATATGACTTCAGTGGCAAAACTCCTGTTACTCGCCTGGGAAGGCTAGGTCTGGGACTGAGGAGGTTTGATGTCACTCTGTCAAGAAGCAGCCCCTGATATTCACCCTTTCTTGACCTGGCCTCATCCCGTACCTCCCCGCAGCAGTCCCTTCACCCTCCCACATGACAGCATTGGAAGTATTTGCTCCATTTCCCCTCTTCACTCCTTGCACGATGCTCAAGAGTCAACATGCAGGAACATCAGAAGTATGAGAGACGAGCTGCCGCTGCAACCTGGTGCTTTGTATCAGATCATCTGGTCATGTGGTGTTTGCAGAGCTGTGAAGGAGGGCAGAGACTCCTCTCTTCCTTCCCTGCTGCCCTCCTGGTTGTCTCAGACCCCCAAGCAAAGACCCATCCCTCCCCTGGCCCTGTGTCTCCAGCAGCGACAGCTCAGCCCTCCCCGCTGCTCCCTCTATCTCCCTCCACGGCTGGCGGTTTTAATTCAGCCAATTTTCACCTCGGCTGGTTTCTTTAAGATCCATGTCAAGGTTGCTTTCCCGTCTAATGCATAAGCACATTGAACCCTTCTGGTTTATCATACAAATGTGACCTCCCTGTCTGTCTTCGTAGATGAGATACTTGGGAATTAAATTTCTGCTTTGCTCTTCTTCCCTCCTGGCAGCTCCCTGGGAGCTCTCCGCTGGGGCTGCTTTCTTACCTGATAATGCATCAAGGTGTTCAAGCGCTTCCAATCTCCTTCAATCTTGGTGGTGATGTCTTCATCCTGCAGGACCACACGAGCTATCCGGCCCTGCCGCCACTCTGCAGGAGAGGCAAAAACCAGGCAGACATGATGGTCAGAGAGGGAAAAGGCACCAACAAGCTCTAGCTTTCAAGCTTGAAAAACCCACGGAGTATCACTGATAGTAACCCCCTCTCTGCTCTCCCCCTTCCTACGAGGCAGGGAGGCTCCTACCCAAGTCCATGTCAACAGCTCTTGGTCTTTGAGAATATGGGACGTTTTTGTACACTGCATCGAGGATCTTCTCTTTGACTTGAGTGATGGTATCACAGTTCAGCACCTTCACAGGGATCTCTGGACTGTTCTCATTATCCGGGTTCACACAGTTTAGGATCTGGAAGGGAAGGAGAACCACACCATGCTCTAAAGGGCTTCAGACAAGCATCCAGGAGAACTGTAACCACATCTGTCCCAACAACCCTTTCTCATAAAAATCTGCTACATCCCTACAGGCGTCATTGCTGTTGCATCTAGTGTATCTTTACAACGATTATTAAGATAGGAGCCCTGGATGTCCATTTTAATTTGCTAGAGGGAGGGCAATGCTCAATGCACCGCGAGATAAAATGCTCCCCTCAAACCCTGCCTTTCAAAACCTCAGCTCAGGCTATTGTACCTGCAAATTAGGGACACACCTGACCTGGGCATGGCTCAGCATGAGACTTTATGGCACTGGCAACACTTGTGCTTCATGGTAGTGTCCTGATCACTGGCCTGAAGGTCAGAACAGCTCATGTCCAAGCGGGGAGGACAGAAGTGATTCAATGGCAGCTTCTACACTGATGACTCACCAGGGTCTTGTACTCAATTTGCTGCCGGATCAGCTTGTCCTCACTGAGGGAATAACGGGCTTCTCCTGTGATGGCATCAATCGGACCTTTCTCCATCTGTTGCTTGATGGCACAGTAGAGCATGAAGAGCGGCTCTCCAGCACATTCCTACACAACGAGACAGACAGCAGAACTAACACAGAGGTGAAGGTACATCTCTCTGGGGCCACTGGCCTGCAGACAGGTTTGCACAGGATTCATTTCAGCAGAGGCACAGTCCCATTGCCTCAATCTTCAGCACATGTGCAACCCTGGCTCGGCCCCCAGCAGCTCCCAGAGAGGAGATCCAAAACCATGAGCTCCATTGCTCGATGGGTATGTTGTCTTTGGCTTGGTAAATCTCTACTGAATCTATATGGCTGTAAAAAAGGAATCTGAGATCTTGATCTCATTGTTCACTCCCATGAAGCAAATTCTGTGGGGCTTCCAAAACCACAAGCAAAATTAAAAAATATGGAAGCCCAGGCAGGGAGATGTGAGAATTTCTCCTAAGTACTACAGGTGCAACAGAAACTCCATTTCATGAGAATTACACCAGGTGACCTGAGGGTTGAAGGAGGCTGAGCACGGAGGCTGTGACAGCTTGGCTCAGCCCATGTAACACCAGCCACGGGTGTAGGCATCTCCAAGCAAATTTCTACCTCCCCTGCCTTGCTATTACATCTTTTGACCTGGAGTCTGATGGAAGAGTTTCAAGCCCAGATTCACCCCGGGGATGGCTGGTGGGTGAGGCAGGAAAGTGGCAGCAGGGTCTCAGCTCCATCCCTCCTTACCTTGAGGAACTTGTGGAGCAGGAAGGCAAACCAGTTAGTCAGCATCTTCTCAGCCACCGACTCGGTCCTAGGGAAGCCAGGAGGACATGCACGTTACACACAAAACCAAACCACGCCCCAGAGGCCCCACATCTCCCCGGGTGGCACCACCCTGGCACAGCCCCCGTGGTGCTGAGCCGGGGCCGTGGCTCTGGAGCGGGCAGGCAGCAGGATGCGGCCAGCACCGTCCCCTCCACGCTGACAGCAGCTCGCCCAGCTGACAGCCTGTCACAGCCCTGACAGGAGCCTGGTGACACTGGGCTCCTTGCACGTGGTGCAAATTACAGCCTGGCTCAGTAAATCACTGGGATTTGCGGCGGTTGCTGGCAATCAGGGACAGCAGAGTGACAATGGCAGCGAAATTGCAGCTTTCTCCCCAGTCCCACCCCGCGTCCTCTCCCCACATTGTGCCCAAGATTATCTCTAATTTAAATACAATGGCTCCTAATGATAGTTTTAATGCTGGCTCTACAGGACCCAGAGACTTTGCACGGCCACAGATTTCAGCAAAAAACTTGACGCCAGTCGGCAAACGGACCTGGGGTCACGTTATCCATCATCTCTTAGGATCGCAACAGCTGCCAGGAATTTGCGTAAATGTCTGCAGATCCCCAAAGAATTTAAGCCCGAATTGATTAACTGCCTAAAAATTCATCCTACAAATTGACACACACGTTGTTCTCCCGTTTAAAATATTTCAGTCCCCCAATTAAGGAGGAGAAGCACTGGCACCAGCGAGCCACGGGAAACAAAGTCAGTGACACAACCTAAAGAATAGGTGAAAAACTCAGAAAATGATACATTCAGGGCTTCAGCTGTTACAGCTCTGGCTCTAAAAATAAAAAATAAGCTCCTGAAGATGAACACAGCAGGGGAGAATCCCTAGTCTGGGAGAAAACCCTTCTCATATTGACCACATAACCAGGGCAAAGCACGATCCAGAGGAGTCTGACGCCAGCAACCAGCGCCTTGGCTGCTCCGCTGGCTTTCTGAGGCACCGGGAATAAAACAAAACTAAACAAAAAGAGCCCAGAGAACCCAAAAAATAAATATGTATTCTATTAATTTTCCCTGCTATATCTAGGTCTCCGAACTGCTGTGTGCTGCTCTCTGTGCCAGGAACCAGAGCAGCTATTTGATTAAATGTCAACTTTTTTGCTGTCTCCTGCAAGGGGTAGTTGCAGAAGAAAGAGAGAGGGGAAAATAAGGAAGAAAGAGAGAAAGAACTGAGTGCCAATTATCAACTGCTGCCTCCAGAGAGCTCAAAAAATAATAATAAAAAACGTCTCTCACTTTGTGGTTGATCACTCCTTATTAAGTCAGAGCGAGATGTTCCAGCCTGGGCTGTTTTGTGCACCGACACCCCGGGGCACAGGGCTGGGACACGACTCCAGCCGCAGGTTTCCCGTGAAATGGGTAAATCCTGGCGCAGGGCAGCCAGCCCCGAGGCTGCTGGCCTTGCCCACGGCCCCGGCTCTGATCACCAGCCGTGTATTTTTGGAGCACCGTGAAAAGTCATTATTGATGGCTGAGGCAGAAGACGCCTTCCCAGCGACTTGTCAAACCACGGGGGAAATTAAGACAGCTTCCTTTTCTGAGATGAGTTATTGGCTCCGCAAACACAGCCAGCTTTAAAGCAATTTCCTGTCAAGTATATTCATTGTGGCTGGAGGAATCCCTGAAATATTCCTGGAGCTGTGAAACCCTTCCCTCGCCCTCCTGTGCTTGCTCCAGCGAGATGCCAGCGGGGCCACAGGCACAGCCAGGACCCAAAGGGACACGGGAGGGAGGTGGCTCACGACACGGAGAACAGGGGGAGCCCTTTACTTGTGGCTGCTGATCGGCCCTACATTCATACACACTTTTTCCCCTTTTTCTTTCTGCCATTTCCCAGCACAATCTTGGGCGAGCTGCTTAATCCATTCTTGGATGTGAAACACAAACGCTGCTGCTCCATCCAGGCCGACACAGATGCTGCAAGGATGAAGCCCATAAATACCTGCGAGGTAGCTCAGACCCATGAGGGGGAAGGTCACAGGAGCACCCTGGCTGCCATCAGGAGGGGGACCAAGCCTTGCAGGGCAGCCTGCCTTTCCCTGACAGCTCCAGGGGCATCATCACCTGCTCTCAGCCACACCAGGGGAAGGGGGATGCTGGGGCTGGGGCAAGGGAGGAGGTTATGAGAGAGAGGTAATAGCTCTCTTAGATCCACTTTAAGACCCTGTTCAGCCATCGGTGGAATCGTACAGTAGAGTTACCCCCCGTCCTAGAGACAGGCGAGGAAATGGATGGGTCACCCAAAGCCACCCACAGCCCCGTCCCCTCCCCGTCCCCCTGTGTTACCTGCGCAGGAGCAGTTTGGGGTGGTTCTTGTTTTCCAGGTTCTTCTCGATGAGGTCGGAGAGCAGCTGCTTCAGCACGTCGGTGGCGTACTCCAGCTTGCCTTGCAGGCCCGTCATGATGAGCGAGGCCACGTTGCCGCGGTCGCGCATGGAGAAGCTGCGCTGCAGCTCCAGCGTCCGGATGAAGGTCAGCAGGAAGACTTTGTTGTTGATCAGCTGAGCAAAGAGCTTCAAGGCCTTCTCCACGCTCTGCTGCCCGTTCCCTTGGACCTGCGGCGGGGGAGAGCATGTCCAAGGCACGGGGGGACAAGGGCACGGGGTCACTCTGCCATCACTATGGGTGGGGTGAATGGTTTAAACTGGGCGCACAAGAAAGCAGCCCCTCTCTCAGGGTCTCAGCATCCCCCCAGACGTGATCTCTGGTTAGTCCTGAAGAAGCATCACCCTTTCTGTCCTCCCCCAGCCCTTCAGCACGGCTCGCTTTAATCATTGCTCCGAGCTGTACTCTGCGTGCCATAAAGCTGCTGTTTTGAGGCTAACGGCCCTATAAATGACATACAATTTTGCTTGTTCTGCACAAAAAGTGACACTCTTGTAAGTAAATTAAATACTAATTTAGACTATTGCTTTATTATGAGACAAGTGTAAAAAATTAATTGAGGCTTTCAGCCAGTTGCAGATTCAAGTAATTCATTACAAGTGAAAATGATGAACTACATTAAGCAACTCTTTACCAAACATCTTGGAGACTTATGTATTGGTTTTACTAACGTTACATAATTAAGCAACTGTGTAATTGGCAACACATTTATCACTTCTGCAATTCTGTTTTTCATGAGTAAAACAAATAAAAGGCATTCATATTTCTCTGCTAGAGCATCAACTTATTTGGCAATTAAACAGTGAACATAATGCGTGGGACTGGAAAACTGAGGGCACGGGGATGGGCTGGGAGAGGCTGGTTCAGAGCCTGATGAGCTTTACCAACACCACAGCAGCTGCTCAGTGGTGGTGGCCCACTGGGCAGGAATCTAAGCTGATGTATTAATGCTAAGCAGTGCTCGCCTGGAAAAGCAACACAGCCGTATGGAGCACAAGCCATCAAGGCTTCTCCCTCTTACATCTCTGGCTGAAGATTTGGGCCACTCCTGGTCTGTGTGAAGGCACCAGGACTTTCAGGAACCACTGGAGCAGTGCCAGTGTTGGAGCCTGGTACCTCCAGGCAGCCTGGGTGGAGGACGGCAGCCCCACGCACAAGGCAGATGCCGTTTCTGGAAGCACCACCATTTTTTTGGCCCTCTCACAGGCGAGCAGGGCCCATCTCCAAGGTGATCTGATGGACCTTTGTACCTTAACAATTTTTCTAAACCCTTAGTGAAAACCTTACATATATATTTAGACATACTGATGGAAAATCAGGATGATGGCAGGGCTTGGTGCTGTGGCCACGCCGCTTGCCCTCCTGCGGACACGCCACGGAGCAGCAGCAGCAGTGGGATGCTCCAGGCAGGACGTGCCCAGGTGCCCTAAGGCCATTAAGGACTTTAAAAGGACACCGATAGCTGATCTGGCATGCTTTGCTGCTGGCCTGTAGCAATATTAAACCCCATAAAATAAAACTAAAGCAACACTGGGGAGAAGAAACCCAGAGGAGCCAAGCGGTGTGCGATGGAGATAAAACACTGGTTTCTTAGTAAAAATGGACTCGGGTCTCATCCTGCTGACCCCAGTGTCTCTAATAAGATTGGGTGTGGAAGGCATAAAGGTGCTTCAGGGTTTCACGCTGGCTTCCCCGAGGGAAGCACAGCCTGCTCCTTACCTCCAGCTCCCGCAGGACAGGGTGGTCCTCGATGCCGGGGAAAAGGACCCTCATGGCGTATGTCCGATAGTCGAGGTACGGGATCCCGGAGCGATCCAGGTCGCTGGTTAGTTCGTTGATGTCTGTCTGGAGCTCTGCGAAAGCTGTGTGGGGAGAACAGAACAAGACAGAGAAACCCAGGTGAGCTCCGGGCGCCGAGGCTGCGGGGCAGAGGCTCTGGGGAGGGCTGGCTGCCTGCTCTCCTCGGGGCACGGCAGCAACCGGCAACAGGCCAGCTCGGGAAACCCACTCGGAGGAGACCTTGCCGTGTAGCTCAGACAGACCCTCACCCTTGGAGACTGTGAGGCCAGTAGAGCAGTCTACTGGCCTTTTTCAAAGCCCTTTACTAAGAGGCCAGTAGACAAGGGGGCACGCCGTGCCGGGTACGCCAGGGCTCGCGCCGTCCTCACAAGCTATCCAGGCATGTCGCCTAAGCAGGCTCAAGCTCTAATCCTCTGCCCATTAGGCAGCAGAGCCGTGTCTGTTGCTGACACACGTGTCACTGCCCACCCTCCCACGGCGGGACAGGCGTGCAGACCCCGCAGGGACACGCGCCCCGCTCCTCGTGGCAAAATCGGGTGGAGAAAGCTGGGGACCAGAGCATGGGGCCGCAGCACACAGCAAGTGCCCGCTCTCGGGCAGTACTGACCCTCCTTGCACTCCAGGGCCACCCGGGACTCCAGATTGTCCATCTGCATCTGCAGCCTCTTGAGGGTCAGGTCGTTCTCTCGGGACTTGCGCTTGTAGGCGATGAGGACGATGATGACGATGATGAGGAGCAGGCTGCCTCCGGCTGCGATGCTGACGATGGCTGGCAGGGTCAGGAGGCTGTCTGAGATGATGCTCACCGAGCCGGGGGAGAAGATGATACCACCAACACGCACCTACAAAGCACAACGGAGGTCACCAGCAGCTGCTGGGAAGGGGGTCAGCCTGTCCCAAAGCCCCGTCCTTCCTGGCCAGGGCATGCACCAGACAGACCCTAAGGAAGATGCACCAAACCACCTCCGTTTCAGGCAAGACTATAGCAACTCCGATCGCCTCCAAACGCAGAGGGTGCAGCTTATCTGAACAAGAGAGGCTTCAAGTCATGATAAATGTGCCAGCCCGTCACTATCTGGGCTTTGTTCGAATTATCTGATGGCTCCATTTGACTTTCATTTTATAAGCTTTCAACTCCCTTTTGTAAACCGTGGACATTAGCAACCCCGTGATAATTTCACTGACAAGAAACCAGAGCAAGTGGAAAGGGAGAACAGAGAAGGGAAGAGAAAGCCCCATGTGAAAGCTACAGAGCAAACGCACTGGAGGTTAACGCTGGGACTGGCTGTTCCTGGCTGTGCCCTGGCCACAGATGCAAGCAGCTCTCAGCCAGGCTGGGCTTCTGTGAAACACCCTGTGATAATCTGAATACGTGCTGGATGCTGAACTTAAAGGGAAATAAATCACAATTACAATCTCGTTTGGGCTCCACTCAAGCACTTGGGCAGCTGCGTGCTCGGTCAGAGGAAGCAGCAACACCCAAAAACAAAGCAGAGGCAGACATCGACTGTTCCCCTGGACGAGGCCGTTGATCCAGCCAGCCCCACGTTCAGATGTCCCGGCTGCTTCTGCTTCAGGAAAAGACAAAACTTTTCCATCCCCGTAGCAGATCAGGTCTGGCTACAAGGACTGATAAAACCCCTTCCCACCGTACAGGAGGAGAACACAGCCCACCGAAAACGGTCTCGCCTACTGAAGGAAGAGCGAGCAGCACCAGAGAAAGGATGGTACCTGGTACTGAAGGCACTGCCAGAAAGATGTGTTCCTTCTAGAAGGCTCTGATAGCAGGTGGTGTCTCAGGGAGGGAATAAGAAGTTTCCTCATGCCAATCCACATCAACATTTTAAGCATCTAATCAGACAGCTATAAAAACCTAAAATCCTACTGATCTTTGGACAAGAAATTGCATTCAGTATCGGAGTGAGTGAGGGAGATGGAGGAGGAGAAGGAAGGATGGGAAGGAGGGAGGGAAGGGATGCTGACAGGCGCGGTTGGTCCCTCACCAGCACTTTGTGCTGTCCGGTGAGATTCGGTGGCTCGCACAGCAGCTGGGTCTCGGAGACGGTGACGGCGCAGGGCGTCTCTCCGATCAGCACCGTGTAGTTGAGCTTTGCCCCTCCGGGAGCCGGGGGGCACAGGTTCCTGCCCTAGGGACAAGGGAGAGAAGACTGTACAGAGATGCAGCGCGTTTCTCCAGTTTCCATCTCATTCCCAGCTTGTGCAAACGACGGCACTCTGTCTAGCGCACCCCGTTCCCCAAAGCGGGTATAAAACTCCTCTCGCTGGGTTTTTTTTTTGCCTCTTCCCATGGGGTGAGTAAGGGTCTCCTTACCTTCAGGATGATGGGTGACCCCGGCTTCTGCTCCAGCACCCCAGTCGGGCTCAGGAGTTCAAACGTCGGGTTGGGGTAGTAAATGAACTTGGTGTCGTTGTAGACCAGGAGGGACTGCACGTTGTTAAAGATGAACCCAAACTCGTCTGGCCGCTCGACGGCGTCCAGGCCCGGGCGGTACTCGGGGGTGAGGGGGGGTGCGAGGCAGGCCAGCGCCGTGGCGTTCACCGCCTTGCAGACCTACGAGGAAGGCGATGCTTTGAAGGACAGCAGGGAAAAACTTATCCCGACCTGGACAATGATGCTCAGAGGCTGGCACAGCGCATCGCTGAGCCTGCTTTCTCTTTCCTTTCCTTTTCACCCTCTTTGGCAACGCCAGCTTTGAAGCAGACCCATAGCAAATACCTGGTCCTTGCTACAGATTGGTGATTAGAGGCAATTCCAAATGCCAGCGAGGGAGAGAAACCATCATCTGGCACTTGTGGGCTGGAGGTGACGCGAAGGTCACCTCTGGGCTGAGGACACCCGCAGCTCCTCCAGCCCTGGAAGCAGGGAGCTGGCTGATTTATGAGACTCTTGCCTTATAAAGCAGCGAGAGCCCAACCGTTTGGCCTCCCTCCATAAGTGGAAGGTTTAATTTCACTCAATTTTGTGTCTTCGGAATTATTTTTGTAGCACTATAACTGCAACTGCTAACAACAAAATTAGATGCCTTTTTAAAAAGAGCTCAGACGAAAAAGGTCTTCAGAGGGGCAGGGAGAAGGGAATAGGAAAAGACTGCTAAGTGATCTGCCCTTTCCAAGATAATACAGAGCCAGTCAGAAATACCACTGCATAGAAACAATATTTTTCAGTTTTACTTGGTATCCCTCTTTCCAGGGTCTCCAATTTGGGTAAGTCTGGGGAAATACTCCCAGAGCGGCTTTTGCCACAGCAACTCTCACCACGCAGAGAGCACCGGCACCAGCGACCGCGCGTCTGCGTCCGGGCGGGGGGACCCACCGTGGGGGGCACGGGGACGCTCCCCAGCACAGCCCGGCCGCACTGCGCCGACAGCAGCTACTTACGTTGACAAACTCCTTGCCGTTGTACTTGACACGGATCCTCGGCTCCTGGATCACGTCCAGGTTGGAGCCAGTGATGGTCAGAGGCGTGTGGCCGCTGCGGAGAACCGGGAGAGACCTGATTAACGCAGGAGGGGCTGGGGCTAAGCAGAGAGACTGTGCTCGGCAATAAGGGGGCTTGCTGGTCTCAGAAGGATGTTTTCTGCAGACACTTCAGTCACCAGCGCAGATTAACACCCACTCCCTGCGTTGCTGGGGAGAGGTGCCTCACAAGTTAGTGATTCTCTTCTCCCAGCTGCACCCTCTCCCACCTACCAGCATGGCAAGGCAGCAGGATGAGAAATGGGACCAAAGAAATCAACTGAGCTGAGACTAAATAGGTAAGACAATAAATTAGTCACAGTGTTTAATGATTTACATAGTGGTGTTTTTAAGGAACACAATAAATGGTCCGTGGGGTGAAGGAGCTGATGTGCGCTCGCAGCTGGACTGCAGAGGCAGCGAGTTGTCACACAGAGCTGGGGAGGGACGAGGAGCACCCGGTGCCATCAGGGCCAGGGGGGGACACAACCCCCCAGGCTACAGTACCCCCATTCTCCTACAGCCAGAGCCCCTGAGCAAAGACTTTCACTCTTGGTTGCTTCTTTCATGTGTTAATTGGAGCAGCACAGCCCAGACTCACCCCAGCACCTCTGCAGCAGAGCCCGGCCGCTCCCTCCAGCCCACCTCTGGTAGCAGTCCTGACCAGCCCACGCTTACTTCTTTCATGGGCAATTTTAAAAAATAATTGGGATTTGAAATGAATAGCTGTGTTAGAGCCCCTGTGAGCACAACCATTACAGTAACACCAGGGGACAAGGATGGCCCAGGGTTTTTAGCAGTGGCTACGTCACGGGGATGTGACAGTGCCGGCTGCCCTGTTCCGAGCAGCGAGTCGGGGACAAACAGCACATGTTGATTAGCATCAGCTTTTTCCTTTCTTGGTGGTTGTTGGTTTTGTTTTATTCCAGGACTACAAAAAGGAGCCTGTAATGAGCAATTGTGCACCTCTTCAGCAGATGGAAGTGATCTTGGGGCTTTATTTGTGCTCCCAGAATCTCGGTGCAGACCGCTGCTGCTGTAATTGCCTCAGTAATTACAACTATAGTAACTCTGGACCTGATTCTTGGTAAACGCAAACGCCGCAGACACCCAGCACTGACAAATCCAGGGTGCTGGGTGGGATGTGCCTTTCCAAACAGACCCTCTTCTGCTCTCAGTGAGCATGTGCTGAAAGAGAAGCCCCAGACCAGGCAAGCTGGCTGCTCTCCCGCTGCCAGAGCCTCGTGTTACCTGGCGATGCTCCACTCGGGTTCGATGTGCTGCACCTTGGGGTCGTCGATGTACTCGAACAGCAAGGTCCGCTCCAGCTGAGCCCGGTCCACGCTGACGGAGACGTGGACAGCCCCCAGGCCGTGGGCCGACGGGGCCGACACGCAGACGATCTCGTTCATGGATCGCCTGGGCAAGAGAGAAGCCAGGGAAGCGTTAACGGGCGGTCGTGGTGCAGGGGCAGAAAATGACCCTTTGTCCCTGCTCACAGAAAGGCTGAGCCATTGGTCAGCCCCTGGCTCTGACACCTGCCAAGGGGACGGGCTCCAGAGACGGGCAGGAGGGCTTCCCTGGCATGGGAGGGAGGGAACGGAGCTCAGTGCAGGAGAGGACGCTGCCTGCCCACCCAGAGAGGAGCGCAGGCTCCCTGAAATCACTCTTTGTGCCAAGGTGCGGCCTCCCGCACCCCTCGGTGAACCCGCTGCCTTCTGTTGGGCGTGTGAAAACAGATGGCTGCTTTTTAAACGGGATGCATAAGCTCACCCAAAAGCTAAACTCTTCCCCTCCCCACCCCAGTGCACACACGGGCCCTCGTGAGCAGCACAACGGAGCTGGCGAAGCCCCGGCCCGGGAAGGGCGATGCCACCGTCACCGCTGCCTCTGGCTTTGTCTGCCCGTCAGAGCAGGGTGACCTCGGCCTCGGCGCTGGCTGCCCGACACAACAGACCATCTGCTTCCACCGGCGCCCCAGAGAGGGTCAGGCGGCGGGGCAGCACAAAGGCACCGGAGGGTGGGTGGGTGGATGGAGCAGGGGGATGAGATCCGAGCACTGAGCAGAGCCCCTGCTCTGCTCCCAGCAAAGCTCCCTGTCCCCACCTGGGCAGGGGGATGCTGCGTGGTCCCCTTCTCAGGGCTTACACCCTCCCTATGGAGCGTGGGCACAGCACCCAGCACTGGGCATTGCAGGGGGTGTCGAACAACATTCCCAGCTCACACCTCGGCATGTCTGTCCACCACAGCCAAGGGAACAGAAACAACCACCTAGAACATCTGAAACAAACCGGACTTGACTGTTTCTATAGATGCAATTACACGTCTCGCCCTTCCCACTCTCCTCCTCCTTCCTCCCTCAGCTTATTCTCACTCTCCACCGAGGTTTAATTTAACCACGAAGGCATCCTTGTGCATGGAGCACGTTTCTCCACCTTCCTTGCTGATTCCCGGGGTGTTCCCGTGCACACCCGTGCAGCCCAAGAGCTGCTGCCTGCCCTGCCGGGCTCCTCCGCGCCTGCTTAGCTCTGCCCCGAGATCCGGAGTGACGCAGCGCTGCTGGCAGAGCTGCTGCCATCAGTTAATTAGCTTTCTGTGCTATTATTATGTCGTCATGGTGAATCTACCCACTTCCCCGATCAGAGAGGGGAGAATGGGGGAAGCTGTAATTAGAGTGAATCTCATTAGAAACTGCTTCATCTAATCAGGCTCCCCCACACCCTCGAGTACAATTCAAGTTCGTTGCCTCAAAACAGTCCAAGCAAAACAAAGTGCCCAGCGTGCCCCCACGTGAAGGATGGGGCCATTCACATACTGCCGCTTGCTTTGTTTACAGTTCTGCTTGCCTGCTGCAATCAGAACAGAGAGAGGATTCAAAACTCTGCCAGGGTTTGCAGGTCGGTATCTGCAGGTTGCCTGTATATAATCGTATATTTAAGGGATTACATCTCAGGGCTGACTCTGCGCTCAGGCCAGCTCACTGGTGGTAACGCCGTTACCCGCGTGCATCTGAGGATGCAATCTGGCTTCAGATAGGGGCAGAAATGTTGATGGATTGGTTACGGTGCTTAGTGCTCAGAGAGTTCATCTGCGCTTGAAGACCTCGGCACGTCCAGACCTCCTGAAGCACCATTCTAGGATGGACCTAGAATAAGCACTGCTAATACCCCACCACGCTCCCACGTCTGAACGCCCACAGCTCCCCTATCGGAGAACCTCTCAGTCTTCCAGATAAGAAATTCACCTCCAGGCACCTTTACATTCCCAGAACCTTACTCGGTTCCTCCTGGGAATCCTGAGTGAGGATCTGAGAGGCAGAGCCCCTCTGCACATCACACCACTTTGCTTAGGTTCCCACACATGAAATACATACCTCCAGCTGCTCCGGGCACCTGTGTATGCCTGGTACAGGGCACGGGTGTGTATGTGGTGCACACAGATGTACAGTGCATGTATCTTTTTTTAACTAAGCCCCACGAAAACCCATTAAACCCTGCAAATGTCAACTCTGTGTTTACACTGCTAGGCAGAAAGCAAATTTGCCATAGCAATCCCAGAGGAGATTTATGGCTGTGCAAGCTTCTCAGCAGAAGGCACACGCAGATCCCCGCTTTGCTCTGCCACGCAGAAGCCCACCCCTTGCTCAGACCATTTGTAGGAGGCTGAGGTACCTGCAGCAGTGGCTGCAATAAAAGTAATGGGGGCTGCTGATCTGTGAGAAGAGAAACTAGAAATTCTCATGAACGTTACATTCTCTTCAGATCAGCCAGGCTGGGGGCAAGTGCTGAGGACTACTACAGACATTTCACAACTGCAGGGATGTTTGCAGTCGATGTGGTGCAGACGCAGGAGCCCGGCTCGGCCCTTACCCATAGAATTCGCAGGTCTGGTTCCCCAGGAGCACCGACACGTGGCTGCCGGCTCCCAGGTAGTGCCCGGAGATGGTCACCATCGTCCCTCCCGACTCCGGACCGCGGCTGGGATGCAGAAAACTCACTGCTGGAGTCTGGAGAAAGAAAAAGGACAAACTCACCACCAGGGTCCGGTAATGGACAACGGACAAAAAGGCAACACCATCAGCTCCAGCTTAACGTGAACCACCAGTGACAGTATTGTGGGGGCAGAGCTTGTTTCCCATTGCTGGTGGAAAGACAATCTTTGGTGGGAGAACTTAGATCCCACTTGACACTATATGGGTGATATTATTGCAGCAATGCCGCTTCTTTATCCTGCCTTGCACCATGATAGCTATTTATCCCTCTTAAAAGAATTTGCAGAAAGCAGGTACCTTTTTATTTGTTTTCAGTCAGTGGATACTACCAAATTGTTTCACCAATGCTATCACATTACCCTCTTTATGACTCTCATCTGCAAAAGCTGGCAGCCTCCCAGCTCCACTCCCCTGGTACCACCTGCTTGGCAGCTCCATGAGTTTGTCCTGTTTTCTCCACTGTTTTCACAACGCAACATGTGTTTTCTGGGTGCCACAGCATTTGCCAAAGCAGCTTAGACTAAAAGCCTGTTTGACCCTGAACAGACCAGAAGAAAACACACAATCCACCCTGTTGTGGGTAATTATGGAATAATGTTGCAGGCGGGAAAGGTTTGTCCTTCAGCTGCTCATGGTCAGCTCACAGCTCTTGTCTTCACTGGGGTCAGGAGTTGGACTCAACGATCCTCGTGGGTCCCTTCCAGCTCAGGATATTCTGTGATTACCCCAGCTAATGGCAACACTAGACAACATGAATGGTAATAGCGATGTTTACATGAGGCAGGCTTGGGAGCATTTCATACAACCAAGAGGAATGATTCCAAAACGCAAAGCACCTCCAAAGGATGTTCAGTGTACGATTGCCCATCAAAAACCTCCCTCAGCCTCCAGCCCAACCCTGGCGACTCTTCCCAAGGTGAATTAGGAACAAGCTGCAATGCTGTGAACACTCCAGCCAGCGAGAGCCCACTGCCAGTCACCCTCCTCCTCCTCCAGCCCCATCCCTGGGGCCAGTCCGCTCGTGGGAGCCCGGGGCCAGAAAGGAGCAGGCCTTTCACACGTCCATGGGGTCCAGCAGTTCCCATACACACACCAGTGACAGAGCTGCACGCATACTGGAAAGCACAGCCCTCCTCTGCACCCAAAATGAATCACAGGCACCTCCTGGCTACAAGCATCTGACGTTTGTGGTGTGAGCATCATCTTGTCTAAGCATTGCAGCCCTTGGAAACCCAAAGCATTGCCAAAAATAGAAACGCAGGCTGTAACCCTGAGCAGTCACTGTTGTAAATAAGGAAAAGCCAGGAGAGCTGAGGGCCCATCCTAGAGACCTGCAAGAAGTCCCAAGGCTGGAGTGAGGGCCTGAAAGCTGAATAAGAATCTTCCATCTTCAACTCACAATTTGGTGATAATTACGACAGATTTACAGACCCAAAGTAGCTCCAAGGTTCCACCTCCCCAGATAAATGGGTGTAATGAAGGTGACAGCATCGCTCCTGCGCAGTGTCAGGCACCAGATGAGCTCACTAAGGCATGAACCCTCTCAGGGTCAGAACCGAGCTCTGCTTTAAGGTACCGATCAATTTTGCTACTGACTTTAACGGCATAAACCAGCTGTAATGGAATTTGTGGTGGCGCTAAAGAGAAAAATAGAGGCCAACGAACAAAGGGAAATGATGTGCTAGAAGTTTTAGATGGCTGAGAAAAAGAAACGATATAATGAGGGTAAGTGCTGGAAATCAGAAGCAACAATGCAAAGGATGATGATGCTCGGCACACACACACCAGGTCGCTGCAAGGTGCTACTCCAAGATTCATCTCCGCAATTACCTTCCACCGGCTCCTGGTTATTATTTAACACAAAGCAACTGAACATCCTCCTCGTGTCGCATGGGAACCTGCCTTTCAGTAATGGCAAGTCTGGGGACTACACTGGCAGTGCCCCGTGATGATCATATTTGAGTTTCTGGCACACTCGAGCAAAACGTGGTGATGTTTTGCACCCCTGGTACGTTGTTGAATACATAAAATCCCAGGGGAGGGTGTGGCTTACAATGCCCATAAGGAGGCAGGGGGCAGTCTGATTTATCTCCCAATTAGTTTACAAATTGTGGACAATTGGTAAGCACTGGCATCTCCCTGCATACAGATTCCACTGAGCACAAAATCAATGTGGCTGGATGAAGTGCCCTGTTCAGGCAAAACTGGAGATAGGAGAAACCCCAGCAGTGGCTTTGAAGTTTATGAATCAAAGGGCTGCTAATTAAACACCAGACAGAAAGGCCCCACTCGGCCAGTGGGAGCCCACCAGCCCAAAGGGCAGCTCTCCACTAAGCACACAGAAAGCCTACACTGAAGCAGCATCATTGGAGGGGAAAAAAAACCCCAATCCCTGAATATTTGGATGCAGAATTACCCTTCCATCCCAAAGGGCATCTTGGGGAAAAGATTAAATCTACAGACACAGAAACTAACTCGGGTGTGTTCAGGTTTCACAGGCAGTCATTAAGTTTCCAGCAGGACCCCAGTAGCTGAGCTGCAGCAGGATGGACTCCGGCGCTTGCTCTCCTGCTGCGTGTTTCTGTGTTCATGCAAAAAGGCCCATCAGTGCCTGTGTGCGCACGCATGTCGTTACAGAAACACCTTCAAAACCAGCAAGAAGCAGTGCCCTGGATCCCCCTGTTAACTAAGCACTGAAGTAACAATTCCTCCATTACAGAGGAAAACTGTGAGTGCCGGCTCCAGCTCCTTGACAAGTCCTCATGCACAGACCAAAGTCACGCGCTGTGTATCGCTCCTGCTGGGATTACACCAGTGCACTCTGCGAGGAGTAAGCCAGCCTCGCAGTTTAGAGGTGGTTATCACGACTTTGGAGGTGCAAAGCTGAAACCAAACGCGGTGGGAACCTAAACCCTGTTTATTCTGTGTGAGCTCCAGATCCTGCAAACTGGGCTCGTTGACTGGGCCACCAACAAAGAGTGCATGGCCATGGGGAAAGCATCAGGAAAAGATGGCAAATTTGGGATCATCTTCTGGCATTGAACCCCCCCGTGTGACACGTGCGTTCGCAGAGCACGGCTGCTCCGAGGGCACCGGCGCTGCCCCCGCTCCCCGCCTCGGCAGGACACTCACCACAAACATGTACTGCTGCGCGGACCTGGCCGTGAACTCGGGCTTGCACTCTCCGATGCACAGGAGCACTGGGCCGGAGCTGATGCCTGGGAGCGCCTGCCCCATTTCACAGACGATCCTGGAAGCAGAAATGCCGCAGTGAGGCTTTGGCAGGAGGTGCCAGCAGTGCCCTGTGCAGCTCCACGCAGGGCTGCCTTGCTTTTTTCTTCCTTTCTTTTTTCCCCACCCTCTTTAACTTTGATATCTGCCTCTTTGGAAGAAGTTAATTACTGAGTCTATTTTTACCCCATGTAGTAATTTAAAGAAAAAAAATCAAAATTAGACATAATTATTACAAGCTGTAAACTCCAGAGCAAAGCAGAGCACTAATGGCAATATATTAGCCAGTAGCAAAGTGAGTGCGAAGTCCTTAGAGTAACAGATGAGTTCATTAAGGGAACAGCTCACACTGCAGTCTCCCAGTTAATCAAAAATGGAGAAACCTGCTCGGGGATGATAGGGACAGCGTGGAGAGCAGCCTTCGCAGGGCAGGCAGGGCTGGCTGACGCAGAACATACTGATGCTGGTGAAAGGAGTTAGTGGCACCAAAAGACATGGACCTTGTGCTCCTCCGCGGCCCAGCTCAGCCCCACAGGCACAACCCGAGGCAGGGAAAGGAGAGCTGCTGGGGGGAGCCAGGCTGGAAGATGAGGAGCCCTCCTTACGCACCCTGCGGTGTGTAACCCAAACCCCAGGGCACTGGAAATGCCTCCTGGAGATGAGACCGGGCAAACGCCTGCCATGCCAGCGGGTCTACGAGGGGCTGCCCATCGTGTGCAAATGCATGGAAAGCTCCAACTCACGACGGCAGCATTTCAGCTGCCTTCAGCAGCATTAAATTCACTACAAATAAAATAAAATACAAAGACTAAAGGAAAAAAGAACCCGCAGAGAGCGTGCACAGGTGATGCCAGGAGGCCTAATGAAACACACGCTAGTAAAGAGCTCTAATGTGCAAGTCCTTATTAGTGCACATCAAAACGGGTTGCCTAGAGAGACGCTGCCTTTGGAGAAGGGGAATGAAGCAGCTCAGCTGTGTGCCCTCATCTGCCGCGTGCTCCTTGCTCTGCCTTCCCACCGGGCATCGCCCGGGCACCTCTCCCCTGCCCGCTGCTCCGCTACTCCTGCAGACGGGCAGCGGGGCGAGGAGGAGGGTTTCTGCGCTGCCAGGCTGTGGCATTTGGAGCAGTCATCTCTCAAGGTGAAGTGATTCCTGACAGGAAAACTGAGGGGAGGTTTTCTCCCACAAGAAGCAAGGATACACCCAATACTCAACTCAATACTCAACCATTTACCAGTAAAGCAGCAGCTCCTGTCCAGTACCGGGCACGATGGAGCACAGGACCGGGCAGAAGCGACCTGGTCCACCTGAGCCCGATGCCTGAGAAAAGCCAAAATCCCAGCAAGCACCTTGTTACCAACCAGCAGAGCTGCAGGGTGCTGATTGCCGGGCTAAGTGGCCCTTTCACCAACATTAACCTAATTGCTGGCTGATAGATTGCGTGGCTGCAGCATATGGTGAGTCATTACAGCCCTGGAATTCAGTCTGCCCACAGAACCCTTAAGAGGGTCCTTTTATCTGTATTCATCTTTAAAAGGCAGCTCTCATGCTAATGCTTGCTGTTATCTGCCCAGGGTAAATGTTTTAATGATGTTAACAAACTTCGAAAGCTCAAGAGCCGTAATTAGAGTCGTGATTATAAAATCAGGGTTTCATACCATCAAAGGAGGACAATTTTGTAATCTTCCGTCCTTTATTTGAAAAATAAAATAAAACAAAATGCTGCTCAGCAGAACAGCCCAAACCGCTGGCGGTGGCAGCAGGATCGGCGCAGTGCTGGAGTCGTTCCTGCAGCGACACCGATGATGTTGCCCTTCACCCAGCGATGGGATGATGCACTGACAGACCAGAGACAAGGAGTGAGCAAAAACCAAACCAACGCCAACATGTGCTAGTGACAGGTCCTTCCACTGCGCCGGGGATCAGGCTGGGACCCGGCAGATGCGTTTCCCCACCACAGCACGGCCACGTTCAGCTGCTGCTGAGCTGGGGCAGATCCGTGCTGCTGGGACCACTCGTGTGCCCTGGGCTCCCCTACACTCGCAGTGAGCAGCCACGGCCCCACCACACACGATGCCATCCTGGTCCCCAGCAGGTGAGATTAGATGGCCCAAGGGGATGGCACGTTGCTCCTCTCCTGCCCTGCACGAAGGACCCCCACCACACGCCCCCCAGCACCTGGGCTACACCAGAATAACTCCCCCCAGACAGCACCAGCAGCGCGTGTCACTTTGGGAGGTTTATTCACCCATCCTCTGTTACATGCCTATTTTCTAATTTTCGGTTGACATTTTTCTTAGTGAAATAAATGAATTGACTCCAGTGGAGGCCCATTCGGATTAAGCGGCTGTCACCGCCTCCCCCGCCTAACAAATGGCTGCGCGCAGCCAGCGGCGCCGCCTGAATTTCAAGTGCGATGGGGAGCGGAGGGGGCAGAGAGGCTCAGCGTCAACAGCAAGGTGCTCATCAGAAAAGCTGCTTAGCAAAGCAGGAACTGCGGCGTGGAAGGAAACAAAACACTTAATGAAAGCTTAAAGGGCTGCTTAACCCCCGCAGAGAGCACCCAAGCACCTTTCTGGTGTAGGAACAGCGTGCCCTGGTCCAGGCACCACCTCCAGACCCCTTCCTGCAGGGCTGGAAAGGGTGGAGAGATGGTGCCTGGGGTCTGGCAGAGTTATTGGCCTCCTGTGCATGTGCTGGAGGTCAGGGAAGAGCTGGCCAGCCCCGGGGACCCGCGGTGGGGACAGATGAGGTCCCAGAGGCCACTCACTGTTCTGCGACGACGTACTGCTCGGGCAGGGGTGTGCACTGCACCCCAGCAACCTGCACCCCGTGGGCGATCTCGGAGAAATCCAGGCCCAGGTTCACGCCACGGATGGTCACCCTCGTCCCTCCTTCTGGGGGGCCCGACACCGTCAGGATCTAGAAGGAATGAAAACACAGGGAAGTTGAGCTGGTGTCCCCATGTCACCCACGCTTCTTCAATCCCACGTCTGGCTTGGAAACAAACTTCTGCTTTGCAGGCTGCCCAGGCAGGCTGAGTGCTGCAACCTCCAAACCCTGGCCAGCACCATCTTCTTGCGACCCCTCCCCGGGTGTCCTGGAGAAGCCCAAACCCAGACCAATCCAACATAGATGGATTTCAGCCCAAGGATGCTGTGCTGAGCTCCAAGAGAGGACATCAGGGTCCCTGAGCTGGCCAAGAGGTGTGGTAATGCCTCCCCCAGAAACCCCTGCAGAAGGATAAGACTGGCTCCTTTTTTATATACACAGGAGATGGCCAGTCACCTTCCAGGAGCTGCCTGCTGCCTCGGAGAACTTTGTGAACTTCTGCCTTGGCTGTTCTCTGAACGTTAATGTCACATTTTATTAGTAAGTTGGCACCTCAGATGACTTACAAATGTTAAAAGGGTGAGGTGTGTGCTTTAAAGCTGCCTGTTTATAGCCTGCCTCAGCCATAATCATCTCTGCTTCTACAGGCTTTCATTAAGGACAATATCCTCTTCAATTAGGAGTATAAATTACAATAATGCATAGTCACAAAATTTGGACCTAGGAGTCTCCAACTGCTGTCCTGAATCTGCCACCGGCCTGTTGTTGCTCTTGGGTGAGTTACTAATCTTCTCCATGCTACAGCTGTTATTAATAAATAAACGTAATCCATAATAATGCAATTTAATTAATTTAATGGATAAATCTTGTTTACGCTTGTTTGTTCCACCCTTGTCTTTGGCAACAGATTTGAGCTCTTCAAAACCTTTTCCTCAGCATTTCTGGATGGACGGCTGCTTTTCTTTCACCTTCTATAAGAGCTCGCTGTTCCCTGGACGTGAGCGGGTTCGGAAGGCAGCAAAACACCAGCCCCATCACGAGAGCACGTCCCGGCACCCTGCTGCACCGCGGCCTGAGCGTGCCCTTGGGGGACCCCTGCACTTCCTAGTGCCACGGGGCACGCCTGCCCCGATCTCCACGGGATCCTCCTTCCCACCCAACGCAAACTGCCAACGCCATCAGGACACCCCCGCTCCCCATCGCTTCTGTGCCCCCCAGCATCCTCCTGCCTTCCCAGTCCCCGCCGAAGCCATCCTCCTCCTCCCTTGCTCACACCTCTCCACCTCTCGCTCTCCTCCTCCGCTCCCGTTCAAGGTGCTCTTCGCACTTGGGCACGCGTGCCGGGGTCCAGCCTGCTCCACGCACCCAGCAGAGCCACGAGCTGCCCCGCACATCAAACCTCCGCCTCCTTCCCCTGCGTATGCTCTAGTTTCTGCCTCCCTCTCCCCTTGACCGCACCGCTGAGGTTTCTAATTTATTCACCACACACTGCCTGTTGTGCTGCTGTTTTCCGTAGCTCATACCGTGTAGCACGTCTTGTCTCATTTAGCTCCGTGCCCACAACAGACACTACAAAATCAGGCAGTATTGCATTACACCGAGTCCTGAAGGCCTGCGCCGGGAACGTTTACATCGCTAGCTGGGAATCACCTGAACTCCGTTCACGTACGTGACAGCTACAACTGTCCTTTGCAGCTCCAGATCGTGTTAAAACGCGTTTGCTGGAGCACTTACGCTGCCGGGCTCCTTGTCTCAGCACTGTTCACAAGAAGTCACAGTTTGCCATTTCCCGACCTCACCGCGAGCAGCAGAGCCAGCCGGCCTCGCCGAACAAAGCAGAGCTGACTCTCTATTCTGAAAACGTCCTGACCTGGAAAATCCCCAATATGGAGCTCCACTCGACCTAGATTTTAGTGGCCGTTAATTGAACAGTTTTGAAGTAACTGTGCCATAAAGCAGCCCCAGGGTTAGAACAGATGCATTCAATTAATTACAGCTGGAGAGATTCAGTCAAAATCACAGAAAGGAGATAAGTCTTAAAGGTCCCTCCCGTTGCACGGAGCGCTGGTGACCCCTCTGAGCAGCACCCGGCCGGGCAGCGTCCCCATCACAGCGTGGTCCCATTAACGCAGGGCTGTGGCCGTGCTGGGGAGCTGCAACGACAGTCCAGGCTTCTGGTCTGAGACAGACAGGATTAAGAAGAAATATTCCCCAATTTCACAAAATATTCTTTAGTACAGCGGCTTTTCACTCAGAGGAGTGGAGGAGCAAAAGAACCTGCAAAGGGAAAACAAGGCCATGACCAGGGATTGCACATTTACTGTTCAGGGGTCTGCACCTCTGCTGGAAGGGTTTCGGGTTGTTTGAGAAACTGAAGCAGTTTGAAAGTCTCGAGTGGGCTCTGGGAGGCACGGCCTTTGGTTTTGCCAATCCCCTGCACTATTCTGAGCAGGTCACCCCCCCTCTCTGCATCAGCCTCACCTTGCATGAAACCAATAAGCAACCCACCGCCTCTAATAGAGCATGTTCCTGCTGCTCGGGGAAAGGGTTTACCAAGTGCAAAGCAGCGTATTAGTTACAGAAAGGATCCAAGTACAGAGATGAAGTGGGTGGTGGTGGGAGCTTGGTTACCCTTACACTCTGCCCTCACATCACGTACGGAATGCAGATGCACCACTGCATTTCTGGGGCTGCTGCGTCTGACCTGAACCCAAGGTGGGGACCCCAGGGATCCCCCAGGCTGGGATCCGGCAGCCCCCACACAGTGCCAGCACTATAACAACGCAGGATAAATGTTCTCCGCCTCACATCTTGCCGGCTGCATGGTTCAGCATTCCTGACATAAAGCAATATTTAGCCTCCAGAAGAATTGCGTGCACGAGACAGGGAGACCCAGGGCTGGCCGTGAGCCGGACGGGGCTTTCCTCCTGGAGCTGGAGGCAAGCTGCGAGCCTGGGACCACTCGGCATCTGTTAGGGTGCAGAGCGAGCGCCCTGCCTGCAGAATGAATGGCACAACCCCTGCCCCCTCCCCAAAATGTCATCCACCTTCTTTCTCTCTGTCTTTTTTCATCCTGCACTAAGCTAGCTGGGTCCCAGCTGATGAGCCCAGCGGGGAGCCAGCACATAAGCATTGTCATCCCGGCATGATCCCTCCTTGTCTCTGCCTTAGCTGATAGCGCATTCAGAACCTAATTGTTATCTCAGCAGAGCAACTCCATTATTCAGCCTGACACTGCCCCCCCTTCAGCTGTTTGTTGCACTGATGTTATATTAATGAGGCCTGCAAATAAATGAATAGGAGATCAGAGTGCCGCTTGTTCGCAAGAAACTGATTTTTATTTATTTATTGCTCAGACCACAGACCGTGTGGAAGTTTTATGCTGATAAAGGGACACGGTCGGTGACAGCTGGGCCTCTCAGAAGAAGAAAAGGGCTGTGTACATCCTACTGCTCATTTACTTTTATGACTATTAAAACATGATCTCTTCTTACTAGTTGTGCATCCCCGAAGGCACGGGCACCTGGAAGCAAGGCCCTTGACCTCTGGCTTGACAGAAAGAGTGAACCTGGCCAAATGACACAAAAAGGAGGGGAAAACAGCCCATAGTAAAGGCTCTTTTAGCCTGAGTGATCCAGGCTGCTCCCCAGTTGGGTCTGCCAATGCTGGTACCTGCAGGATGGGGAGTGCGTGACCAGCGCCTGCCTTAACCCTGCCAGGAGCAGGTCGGTCCCTGCAGGGCAGGGCGGGCTCTTCTCAGCTTTCAGGGCACACCTCGGAAGCACTGGACACTGCAAACGGTGCCTGAAATACTCAAAAAACTCGTGTGCCAGCAAAAAGGACCCAGCAGCAATGAAGGCTGTACAGGTCTCGTGGTCACCAAGACAATCTCATGCACTTTTCTGTCGGGGAAGGGCGATGACAGAAGTTAACCTGTGCTGTTGAGAGGTTTGGGTTCAGGAGTATCGACCCTGCAGGGTTTCTGCTGGGGCTTTGCCTTTTCCTGTGGACCTGACTGCTCAAGAATTAGCAAAATTCTGTGAGAGTTTTTAGCCCTATCCAGTGCCCTTCCCACCGGTGGATCTCAAAGCACACAAAAAAGGCCACTTGCCCCCTCTGCCTTCCCCCTTCTTTTTCTACAACAGTGAAAACTGCAAACTTGACTTTCACAAAAAAAAAACACCCAAAAGCTGTGAATTCATAAGGAGAGGGGTGGGAGGCGGAGTTCAAGGAAAACCACCAAACACTGCAAGACCTGTGATAAAATCCCAACAGCTCACAGCGCTGCCAGGGTCAGCCAAGGCCACGGGACAATACACCCCCCTGAAACCTGTATTTTTTTATCGCTGACCCTCACTGTGGAATAAGCCAGTCTGTCAGTAAAAGCACAGCCATTTCCTACTCGATTCTCTCCTCTCCAAATCCACTCAGGGCAATCTCCCGAGACCCAAAACATCCCCTGGTGAGGCACCCCGCGCTTCCCGCTTTGAAGGCTGAGACACAGACCTGGTTATGGAGACAAAAAATCTGTAACAGCAAAGCTCTGCTCTCTTCTCCTTGGACAGAGACCAAAAGCATTGCTTTCAGGTTGGACAGTGATAAAAGGCTCGGCGGCAGCGCCCGCAGCCAGCCTGGCAGCGCGTAGACACGAGTCACTTGGTGGCCGGAGCACAGTGTTTTTCCGCATCTCTGCTTAGCTCAAGGAGGGGTAAATAAATAAATCTAAGACTTCTTCAATGTTACAGCTGTCTGAATGGTTTATGGTGAAGAAAATCTCAGGCAGAGGCTGTTTTGTTTCTTGCATCTTGTAGCATAATGTTGTACAAGCAGAACAGCACTTGGATGAGAAAACTTTGGTTTGTGACTGCTGGCAGGACAAGGTGAATATCCCGGCAAATCTTTAAGGCTCATTTTATCTCTGTCCTGCTCCTGCCCTGCCAGGCATTTCTGTAGCCACGAGCACCAGTGCAACAGCCTACTGTGATCCAACACTGTTTTACACCCGCGCCCTCCACCTTCTGCAGTACGGCACAGCTCAGGGCAAGGGAGGCGTTTTGGGGGAGTTAATTGAGAAACCAAAATCTTTCATTCCCACCTGATAGGAGTGTCACTCCTAATAGTAACGTTAACAGACCAAGTGCAGTTTTACTGATAAAAATGCTCCTGGGAGACATTTTGCATCCCTCAGTGGTCTGAACAGAAACATCAGAAGCATCAACTATAGACTAATTAGCTCCCTAGTTTAATTAGCATTCCTGCAACAGCCCATAGCGGTCACCCCAACGCCGGTTGCGAACCCGGCCCCGTGCTGGTGGATCCGCACGTTAATTTCACACGAAGTAGCGGAGTGTTTCATTCCCTGGACAGACGACGGTGGGTTTACAGACAAGAGGGAGACAGACCCAAATCCGCTCTGGAAGGAGGAGAAGGGGCCGGCGAGGCGGGCTCTTACCTCGGTGATGCGAGGGTTGGAGCACTTGACGTTCCTGCCGGCCCAGTGGAGCCAGGGCTGGGCGGCGGGCGGGCTGCAGTGCGGGCGCAGCGTGCACTTGGCCTCCCCGCTGCACCAGCCGCACTCGAACTTGGGGTCGGCTTTCAGGCAGAGCCCGCAGCTCTCGCGCTGGGCCGCGCACTTGTAGAGGTGCACTGCGGGGAAGAGGGGACGGGCGCTCAGGACGAGGTCAAGAATCGAGACATTCACACGGACTACAGCTGCTCGTGGAGTTACAAGCAAAGGCACACGTTGAGTTCTGACTTAACGAGCCGCAGAGTGGACTCGCACACGCGGCTTCCAAAGCCAAGGCTGTATCAGCGGTGCTTAGTGAGCACCACTATCAGTGGAGCAGAGCAAGCCGCTCTCACCCAAACCGGGACCCACTGGGACCACAATGTCTCTGCCTGTGGCTAACGCTGCTCTGCCCCAACAGCCCCTTCCCGGCCCCCATCACCGCCCCCCTTCCCGTGACCCCAAAGCCACCTCAGGCAGACGTTACCTTTCAGATCCTCTGGGTTGTCAATAACAAAGTTCCCGTTCCAAACCACAGCAAAGTCCACTGCTAGGTTGCTTATGTCCATCCCCTCATAGAGATACTGAAGGAGAAGATGGAGAGTGAAATGCTTGGGAGGATGTCTCAGAGACACTAACAGGAAAAGATTTTTCTTTTTAAAGAAAACATAATTATTGTCTGCTTAAAAACACATGCTGATGTCTGAACCACCACCACTTCTACACTTCATCTCCAATGTCCTGCTCTGACTGCCTCCTCCTCACCAGGAAGAGATAATTAAATCAGATCTAGTCCTTGGGAGAGGTAATAGATTAATTATTCCACTCACAGTGGTTGCTCTTGTCACTCAGTCTCTAGCTTATCAATACAGCTCCTCCAGTTAATCAGAGTGGAAGGACTGCTGCCTGCAGGCTATCTCCTTATACAGTCACCATGCACCCTAGTGTGACTGGGAGCTTAAAAATCACGGTGCACAGCTTTGGCTGATGAAATAGGCAACAGCTGAGAAAAAACAGATGGTGCAGAGAAGTCCTTCCCCAGGCTCTGCTTCAGCCTAGTCGAGGACAGCACTGGCTTGAATTATTCACCTTCTCATGGACATCCTGGGGGCCGTGGCAGAGGGAATCTGGATGCTTTAGGTGAATTGTATTCTGAAATTCCCATTATCACTATCAGCACCAATGAGGCCTCACTCTCTCTTTCAGTCAATCCAGAGCTGCTAAAAAAGATTTTAAAAGGTGAGCGAACGCTGCCATCCTGTTTGGGGTGAGGGAATGATGATTAAACCAAAGCAGACTGCTTTGTCCCCGTGCAAGAGCTGCACAGTTTTAACTTACTTTTGGTTGTACTGAATCACCTTGCCTGGGTTTTATCAAGTTGGTGTGAAACTAGATCTTCTGAGCAAGTGATAGAGCTGTGAGTGCAGAATTGCACTTACATTCTTTACCTACCACTTCCTATTAGCCTAACAGGAATAAAAGTGCTTCTCTAATGTTTATAAATCGCTTTGGATAGGAAAAGTACTATATAGTATTAATACATTTATTACCCACCAAGCTGCAAGGCCCAAAGATGGCCAGTGACATATAAATATCCAGTGAAATTTTTAAAAATTCAAAACTTCATTAACAATTTAAGACCATCTCCGCTGAATATTAAAGCAGACCCTGTTCTGCTGCCTAAAACAAACTGAATGCGCCCTGTTTGCCCACGGGCCTCTGACCGCACGGCGAGGAGGGCAAGGACCACGCTGCTCCCTGCCTGTGCTCCGGCCGCAGCGTGCCACGCCAGACCCAAACGCGGGCTGGGGCTCGGCGGGTGGCCCTGGGGAAGCCGGCATTTGCCATACGTGTGTCAGTGTCCCCGAGCACCTGCCACGGTGACTTTGGGCGTTCTGTCTCCTTCTCTGGAGACATTCAAAACCCGCCTGGACGCGTTCCTGTGTGATATGGTCTAGGTAATCCTGCCCCGGCAGGGGGATTGGACTAGATGATCTTTCGAGGTCCCTTCCAATCCCTGACATTCTGTGATTCTGTGATTCTGTGAAAATCCTGCCAGGTCCATTGGCTAAGCCCCATCCCACAGAGGAAAGCCATGCTCCCCTGCCTGCTTCTCCAGCAGCATCATTCAGATAATTTCCCTCTGCTGCGCTGTGCTCTTTCCCCCAGCAGTTTTCCTTTCCCCTTTTCAGCATCAGCGTATTCACCCAGCTACCGTGACCTGGAATCCGACAGCTCCCCGATAAGGGGTCTGTGATTCGCCTTATCTCCCCTGTGTGAATTAGCCTGCCTTAACACCTGCATTCCCTCCTCCTCCTCCTCCACTTCCCCTCGCTGCCCCCCACAATCACACGGGGAACCGCCAGATAAAGGATCTTCTCCTATAATGAAACACCTCGCGTGCCCACGGCTGGGTCCCACCTGGAATTCAGGACTAGTTTAACTCTGGGATTTTTCATTCTCCCCGTGGCTGAGCCCACCCTCTTCAGAGCTGACACCCACTGTGGGCACCTCCTCGCCCTGTTCCCCTCCCGGTCGCTCACCGAGCTGTTCTGGCACTGGACGCTGGAGCTGTTGAAGCGCAGGGCGGGCACGCGGTGGATCACGCCCTGGATGCTGAGGACGCACTCGTAGCCGCGCTGGCCCGACTGCGGCTGGGGCAGGTTTCTCGCCTTCAGCGTGATGGGTTTCACCTCTCCCACGGGGATCAGGATCTCCTCTGTGGGGAAGAGCTGAGGACAGTCCTGGTGGGCAATAGAAGAGAGGGAGAGGTTACAGGGGTGACGGTGCGCCCGCAGGTCTGGCCAGGTCTCAGCCCAGCACATCCCCAGCGCACAGCACTGGCCGCTGCTCAGCCCACCCACGCAGCTGGGGGTTGAGTGCAGAAATAAAGAAACCCCCATTACAGCCCCCCTGCTCTGGGACTAGCGCTGTCTTTCTCACCACAGTCGCAGAAGAAGGAACACCGCTATTTGGGGAACAAACCGAAGGCATCTCTGAGCTCTCTGCTCTGAGTTTTATCTGCGGAGCCAGGAGCTCTCGCCCTGCCTTCCCGCAGCAGCGCATTATCAGCTGCCCCAGGAGGGCGATGGGCTGCTCCCAGCACTCCCCAGGCCTCCTCCCAATCCCATTTCACCCCTTACACCCCTCGGCTGTGCGCGGCTTCGGAGCGAGACTGATCAGCACGGGATGTGCTTCCCTCTCGCTACCAGGTGCTGTTCCACTGTGCTTTATCTGACTAGAATTACGCCAGCGTGCCATTAATTTCTGAGGCGACATTAATCTGTGCTTTATCTGCTCTCACCCCTTACCACGCTCCAGCACCTCTGGCTGTTCACAAACACCCAGCCAGCTCGCTGCGATGCTGCTTGTGCAGCTTTTTCCTTCGCTGGGGGCTGCCTGGTGGGACACATGCCTCTGCCAGGCAGGCGAGCAAGGCATGGGGCCAAACTGCCCTTTCTGCCCCTAAAGCAATGCTCTCCCCTGCTCTGTGCTCCTGGGACACGGAGGACGTCCAAGGACGGGAGGATTCGGTTGCAGTAAGTATCCAGAACAGTAGGGACGGGCTTTTCACAGATGGGATTAAGCACCCTAATCCTGACCCCCCTGGGCCTTCTGAAATTCTGCCTAGTCTGCAAAACTGGCCTCTTCTCTTAGGAAAGTGAAAAATGGGTAAGGGTGGTTCCTTAGTCCCTGAAAACAGCCTGATTTTAGAGAGCACAAAATACCATGAAAGCGGAAGCAGTGTCTTAAATTTTCCATTGAAAAAAACGTGAAAATATTTCAGACTCCTGCGTGATTGCAATAAAGGAGCAAAGAAAAGACCAAAATGCTGCTGCCTCCAAAACTATATATTCTGAAAACTAAGCACAGCAATTAAAACATTAAGTACAGACAAGTACGATTCGTTTCTCCTTCTGCCACTATCTGGCCAAAATAACGCAATCATAAATTAATAGCAAGCTTTAATTTTGCAGTAGCTCAAGACTTCGCTGTGCAAGGTGCTGTATGCAAAAGGAAACTCTGCCTGCAAACCCCGTTCCACAGATGAGCAGATCTCCAGTTGCCATGAGCACAAACGACATGTCTAAATAATACTCTGAGATGAAGTGCAAAAAAAGGCCTATCAGTGCCTGGCAATTGTATGACATTCCTCCCATAACATCTCAACATCCTGAACATTATCTCTTCATAGCACACAGGGAGATACAGTTTTTCCTCAATTTATGTACCGGGAACTGCATCACGCAGAGACAAAGGCTCTGACCGTCAGAAGCATTTACATTTGGTTTCGCTCTAATTTGCTTTGATCTAATGAAACTAGGTACCTAAGCACCTGTAAGTAACTGACACTAAATGATTAATCCCAAGCTTAAGTAGAAGTTTTAGAAAAAAATGGACTGACATCTCCCTTCCCTCTGCCAATTCCCAGCCTGGCATCCCCAGCCCTTCACCACCCTGCCTAGCAATTACAGTAAATAATCCTCCCCGGGCCCCTGCGAGGCCCGTGGCCCTCGCCAGCTCACAGCCTGACTGATGGGATGGTGTTTCACTACTGGCTCAGGCAAGCTGTAAATGAGAAACAGATGCTACCCCGCTTTGGAGAAGCCAGTAGCTTAAACCGCTGCCTCATAAACCTTTTTAGTGGCACTTTTTCCTTATATATTTTTTATTTTATTTCTAACAGGGACTTTCACGGATTAACAGCCAAGAGCGATTTTAAACTCCAACAGCCAGAAAGGGGGCTATGCTGGGCAGGAAAGAAAAGCCCTTTTCTGCAGCGGAGCAGCTTTGCAGGCTGGAGGGGAATGCCACCGTGAAGCTTGGCTCTGAGGTTCCTGCAGACCCTGGTATCGCGGATCCCACCCCAGCTCAGCCTTCTCAATACCCCCAGCAAACTCCTAAGATTCATGGCATTTTCCACCCAACTGCTGACTTTGTATGCACTTTCCTTCCTCCTCCTCATGCACCTGCACCTCCTTCTGCTTGAGATCCGGCTGCATTTAAGGTTTTGCATTTAACCTCAAAGTCACATCAAGGACCAACGGGAGACAAATGGCTCCACTCCAGAGAGGTCCCAGCTCTTTGGAAACCCCTGTTTGGAAGGAAAGGCGTCCTGGAACCATAGAATCTTTTATCACATTGTGATTAAAAACAAAAAGTCTCCAGCGACATCACTGGTGCGAGAACCTCAATGCACAGTCCTGAAAATAATGAATATGTTACGGACCATTATCCTTCCTGGCCACTGCCACTCGTGAGACGACTGTTAAAGAAATGCTTCTTCCTTTAGAGACACAGGAGAGGACTTACAGCTTCAAATCTGCTCTGTAGTGCTGAAAATGCTGGTAGGAAAAATTGTTCTGCCGTCATTAGAGATGAGTAGGACATAATACATTTTTTTCCGTTGGTTTCAGTGGGAGAAAAATGTCACATTGGGATTCTGGTGAAAAAAAAAAGGCATGGAGCCTGTGAGTGCATGCTGCTTGGGGAAACACCGAGGAAGGCAGCCCCTCTGCGCTGGCTGACAGCGACAGTGATCACACTAATGAGGGGCCACACACTTTGGGGTGGGGGGTATGGAGGAAGACGCCACGCTAGCGAAGCCCAGGGCGCTCCTGGGGAGCCACGTTGCTGCTGGCGGTTGCTGCTGAATTTACCAGATGAGCGAGTGAAGCCACAAAAGCCGCCGGGGCTTGCGGGGGGTCCGGGGCTCGCTCGGATGAGGCTGGAGGCCCTCTCCTCCCTCTCTGTGCCATTTCCCATCCAGGCTCGTTGTTCAGCTTCCAGGTCTTCTTTTTGTTTGTTTTTTCAGTTGCTGCCGCAGTGACGTCCACCCGCGTCCCCGCACACAGACAGCATGTGCGTGGGTGGGGGTCTCACGTGGGTTGGGGGTCTCCCGTTGGTGCTGCTACAGGAGCACCGCAGTCCCACGCTGCACACACAGCACTGAAGGGGTGTGATGCCACATGAAAGCACGCCTGGTAGGTTGGTTTGTCCATTCACCACCTCTTCTACGTGCTACTTGATCTCAAAGCCAGCGCTAACATCAATTCTTTTGTTGGGGGTGTACTGTCATTTTTAGCAATGCTTATTCCCTTTACAGGACTTCCATGGTGACCTGGGAAGCGGCTGGCAGCACCAGTGCTCCTGCTGGGATGGGAGCTGCGTGGCTGTGCCAAAGGTCCCCTCGTGGTGGTAAATAACGAGACCCCCCCTGGTTTGTAGGGCTCAGGTCTGGGTGCTCGATGCTGCCAGGCAGAGCTGAGCATCCAGAAAACACACAATAAAAGGGAGGCTGCAGCCAGTGGAATATACAATTTGTTCCGTAATCAGTTTACTTTGTTTTTTAATTCATGAGAAGCAAATCCTGCAGTGAGTTAGAAAGGCCATTATTGCCTCCGCTCGCTAAACAAACACGCTGAATCCTCTCATTATCCTCCTTGACTTCTGCACACCAGAATAAACACAAACCAGATCTGCTGGAGGAAGACAAGACTCCGACGCGTGAGTGGCACAGACTCCCAGGGAATATTCTGCGTATGAAGTATCACTGCACACAATTACAAAGAGATTTTATGCTTCTCCAACACTTTTTAGCCTCAAAGATTCCAGGGTCTATAAATACCTTAAAGACCCGCGATACGCGTCTGTCTCTGGAGTAGAACAGAGCACCCATGGTTATTATTTGTGTTTAACAGAGCAGTTTTAGTAGGTCAAATCTTCTTGCTCTTATTTGGAAAAAGTTGCCTAGAAATGGCAGGCATTTCTTTTGACTGTGGGATTTAGCCCAAATGGAAGAAAATATAATATTTTTGTACTTTTCATCTTAAAAAACCCCAAACCTCCACAAATGTTAACTTGCTACACAGTTTTTAAAGTTATAAACAAACGAATCTGGCACACGAATGCAAACCCCTGGCTCACAGTTGTGTTCCCAATGATATAAATTACGGTCCCCATCACTCATGGAAACACATTACTCTTCATTTATGCGACTGGAAAGGAGAGCAGACCTTGCTCCTTGGAAACCAAACAAGAAAGGAAAGGTAACTGAAGCGAGATGTTTCTCACTGGTAAATTCCTACCCGAGGCCCTTTTGTCTTGAGCTCTGTGCTGTCCGCGCGTGCTGTAACCCGGGTCCTCGCCATTAATTTACGGAGCACTGTGATATTTATGGCCACGCAAAACATGGGAGGCTGGAGAGCCTGTTTCTCGCCTGCCCTCCCCTCTGCTACACAGAGGTAAATTAATGGCGAGGCTGAGAAAAGAGAGTTGCTTATCCAATTATTAACTCCTAGAGAAGTGGCCACCTGGAAATAGAGGACTCAAAATGGGCTTACCCCCCGTCAGAAACTTCCCACCAGATGAGGATAGCAAGAACAGCCACCTCTGTCCTGGAAGACATCTCTGCTTTAAGGGCTGTGAAGGGTTCTGGATTTATCAACCAACAACTCCAAACTCGGTCAATATAGCCAGGAGAGTGCAAGGAGCTCATGAATAAAGGCTTTCTTTCCCCCATAGCCTCGTAACGTGGCTGAGGCTTTGAGCTCTTTTCCCTTCTCAAGACAGACGACGACTCAGAGCATCAAAGGGAGCTTGTTACACATCGGATCCCACCGGGACACAAATTCTGATGGGCCAGGAGTAAAAGGGAATATTCAAGATATTTTTCTCTTAAATTAAATATAAAAGCACGAGGAAATTTCCAACCCTGTGTGAACACGTGTGCAAATGGTACGTGAGAAGAGGCACATGGGACTGAAAGTAGGGCAGCAGGCGCCGGCGCGGGTCCCTCCACGGCGGAGGCACTGCCATGGTTATCACCGCGCCGGCTCCAACCACCACCGACCCCGCGAGGAAGGGAGCGATGCTGGTGAGCACAAACATTTTGCTAACACATCAGGCCTTGACACATTGAGAACATTGTGATCTGAATTGTTTTAAGAGAGGCAACGATGAGGCATTTATTTCATGCCTTGTGTTAGCCGGAGTGAAACGCCCGTAATAAAGGCGTTAGCACCACACTGCGCACGCAACTGGCAATTCATTTGCCTTAAATAAGCAAACAAATGAGGTTTTGGTGATTGGCTTTGCCTGTGTGTTCAGAAGTCACCATGAACAGTGGAGCATCTGGATCGTTATCATCAGCCCTTATCAAAAGCAATCCCCAGGAAGGTTTTAGATACCACATAACATCCCCTGGTAAGAAACAACCTCTCCAGGATGAAGACAACAGAGGAAGTTCTTTGGAGATGCGACAGTCCTGTGATCCCAGCAGGAACCGGCAGAGACACCAACTCCTCCACTCGCTCCCTCTGAGTGACCTCAGGCAAGTCCTGTGCATTCCCAGGAGAAAAATGGAGATAATGGGATTGTCCTACTTTACCAGAGACTTGTCAAACACTTCTGAGATCATGGGGTTGAAGACCTATAAAACTGAGAACGACAATTGTAAAGCCTGGGAAGACAGTGATGCTTTGAGCGCGAAGCAGAAAAACTTCCACAGCCCTCAAAAGAAGGAAAAGCAAAGGTTTTCGCTTTCTCTTATCTTGAAAAGAAGTTTCTTGGCTTTCAACTGGACTGAGAAAGCTTTTGCGTTGTCCCCAGGGTTCTCCTTGAGCATCTGTACTCTCTGCCGAACGGGGCAGCTCTGGGCGGTGCTGGGTGAGCCCCTCTGCTTGCCTGCTCCCAGTCACACTGTCCAGCCCTTGGCTCTTCCAGATTCCCACGGCAGTGGGTACACATGCAGCTCATTAACGTTTCTTCCCTCGTATCTATGTGCCTCCTGGCAGCATTTTAACCAGGAAGACCCACGGGTTGTTTAAATTTCCAGTTTACTATTGGTTTAGCAGCAGCCTGGCAGCTTCAGCCATTTCTTTTTCATGGCTCCGTGTTCTGCTCTACTGACCTGCTTTTCTCTATTACTTGCTGGTAAGTGTTTGTCTTGATGCTGGCTAATCTCACCCTCCTTTCTTTTTCTAATATTTGTGTATGTCCTCACTGCTGTCTTTCCTACTTTCCAAGACACTCAGGATTTTTTTTTTTTTAAAACCTCCTTTTTCCTTGCAGCTTTAGGACCCGCACCCATTTCAGGTGCTGCAAAGCGACGTGTAGGGGCAGTAAGGGCGAAGACCAGGACCCTGCCAGCGTCAGAGGCTGTATCTGCTCTGTACCTGGTGAACCCGGAGCAGGCAGCAGCGTGGGTACCAGACAAGACAACGGGTGCAGAAACCCCAGACCAAGGGGTTAGTGGTACCTCTGATCAGGGATTTGTGCTTACAAACTCCTTTCCTCATGGATCCCTCCACGGATCCCTCCACCTCAGGACACACAGAAGATCTGGCAGAGCCGTTAACGGGCTACGCCTCCTTCCAATTGTTAAAAGCATTTTTGGACTTGAGCCTCACACCTTTTATTAACTGCTAGGAGAGATGGCTCTGGGTCCACAGTGCTAGAACCTGAATCAATCCTCTTCTCCAAAGTCTGGGGCTGTTCATGTCTGTAATTCCCTTAATCAGTTTACAGTCAAGCTCCTGACACAAATTTCAGACCCACCAACACAACCCACTGAAGGAGTCCCACCAAGAGCTCTGCATCTGCCTTGTTGCTGGCCATCGGGCAAAGCCCTGCACGCCTTGTATGTAAAGTGGAGCTGCTGAAATGCGCTGGTGTTTGAGGAGTCTTTGAGACCCCTGAAGGAAAGCACCGCAGCAATTACAGTTATTACTGAACCTGAGCATACCCACGTGTCAGAGGTGGGATCAGCTTTGGTCTTCGGGCTGAGACAGCGTTTTTGCTAAACTGACACTTTCTTGCTACGCTCGTTTAAAGCTGTATCTGCACTTTTCGATGCCAGCCAAGAAAGGAGCCCTGACCCATGCAAAGCTGAAAAACCTCACGTAAGCATTGGTTATGCTGATTGTGCCACAGAAAAGCAAAGAAGAAAGAGCTGAAACCCCAGCCCAGTACCTCAGAGACGTTGATCCGTCCCTCCTGGAAGGAGCACGTGGTGGGATCGTGGGTGCAGAGGTTCCGGTACTTGCACCAGTGGCAGCGGAAAGCGCTGTTCACGCAAGACAGGCACCTGGGGGGAGAAGGGACGAGTTATGGAGGAGGTCGTCACCCTGGGAGGTCTATACCGTAACAGGCCTAGCCAGAAGTCCAGGCTCAGGGTCCTTCATAGGAAAATAATTTATTTGGAGACATGTTTTGATACAACAGAAGTTACAAACAGGTTTTGGAAGACATGCACTCAAAAGACAGTCTTTAAACAGCCTCCCAATTCATCCAGTAATAAAATACAAGCTGGGATTTATCGCACATCATTGCATTGATGTAAAATAAAGCACAATATTGCACAGACACCAGACTTGATTTTTTAGTTTCTAGAAAGCGGAAAACAAGGCAAGTCTGGCAAAAATTGGATCAGTTATTTTACGAGTCAGGAATGCTTCAAGTCAACGGTAACACTTCTGCTTGGCCTTGGAATGCAAAGAGTCCAGCAAGTGCTTTTGATTCATGTTGGAAGAAATTAACTGTTTATGAAATGTTTTTGAAAGAGCACAGACCCTGCTCAGGCACGGGGCGGCCCAGCTGCCTGCGAGCTGCCTGGCTGGTTTGTACCCCACACTCACTGCCTGCCAGTGGGATGCACAAATATATTGCTGATATTTGCAATACCCACCTCCTCCGCCTCGGAGCCAACCCTCCGCGCCACGGGGCAGCGTTTGGGCCACTGTCTGCTGGCGTAAGTACACACTGTGCCCATGGGATTCTGCTCCACATTGTAACCTGTGGCTCCAGAGACTGGGGTGCTGCCTGGAGCGGGCACTGCCCGGGGCAGGGATGCGTGGGAGTGAGCTGCCCGGTTCAGGGATGTGCTGGAGCTCCCTATTGCCTGCAGCCCACCACCCCGGACCCCCTGCCCTGCCTTCACCAGCTGCCTGTGAAGCTGCACCCGAGGTCACAGTTGCGGGATCGTGCAGCTTGGGGGCACCAGCAGGTTGAGGTTTTTCCAGGCTCAGCATCTCACAAGGCAGCGAAAGCCACACACACCCGCAGAGAAGGTCAGAGGAGGCAGGACCGGGTGGGCTCCCCTTCCACCACCCGTGTCCGCTGGCTGAACCAAGCGGTGGGACAGCCCCCGGCTGGTCCCGGCGCCCAGCACCCATTTCCCAGCCCTCTCCCATTTTAGCCGGCGGTCGGCTCCACGTGGGGCCGGGAAGGGAACACTCACAGCTGGTGGGCACTGCAGTTGTAGAACTTGAACTCCGTGCTGACAAACGTCCTCCCCGTCTCCCGTGACTTCAGCTGCAGCACCACGCCAAACCAGTCTGGGGACGCAAAGCAGAGCCCATCAGTCCCGCCAGCACAACGAAGGAAGCCAAGTGCCGGCTGGGTGTCTCCAGCAATGCCTCCAAACCAAGGCAGGCTGGATGGCAAAGTGCACTGGAGACGTGGGATCTAAACGCTGCCTTCGGTGACAGGTGAAACGAGTTTGGGATCTCACCCTGTTCTCTAAAGGATTCTGTCTCCTGTATAAAAACACTAATTCAGTCTGCTCTGAGAAGCAGCCCGAAGACTAGAGCAGGAGACAATGTGGAAACAAGGACGTTAGCGAAGCTCTTCAGGAGCCTCAGCACTGGGTTAATTAAGAGCAGATCACTCTTCTGGAGCTGCTGCGGGTAAGCCCACACTAGCCCTGCGACCACAGAGGCTCTCGGCCCCCGGCGTTCACCAAGTCTCAGGCTCCATATAATGCCTCAGAAATACAAAGATATCAGCAGGGAAGCACAGTTGACACCTGGAAGGACGCCAAGGAGAAAATGAGTTTTAAGCAAGTAGCATTTTGGTTATGGGAAGAGAAAATCTGACAGCAGTGACATTAATGAAGAAACAACCCAAAGATCAGGACTGAAAAATAGAAACTGCATCCACCTGCTCGTGGGTGCTGAGGCAGGCCGAGGGGAGGGCTCCTGTTTTCCAGATCCACTGGCAGGGCAAGGCTGCCAGCCCCTGCCCCACTCATGGGCCACCCTGGGGGGGACGGGCGGCTCCTGTCCTGTCTTGTGGCGCAGTGAGGGTGTAGGGACAGGGCAAGCACGTGGTGCTGCCTGCTCCCAGTGTATCTTACCCTGGGTGAGATGCATTTCTTAAGGACAAAGAATATTTAGCTCCCTGGGTTCGATGGTCTTTGACAGGAGCATGAATTTCTCCAGCAGCAGCCCCAAAGGGTCTGTTCCACCCAGCAGGTACTTCCAAACCTACACTGCACCTTCTGCTGGCCGTTGTATTGCTGTCCAGGAGGCAGTTGCTTACCTTGATCCACAGGTATGGCAGGAACATCTCTCGCTGCTGGCGAAACACACACGACCCGGCTGCCCGAGACCTGCCCTTGCACCTCCGTCAGGTTCCCAAAGAGGCAGGTGACGCCAGCGGCCAGGTCCGGGGCATCGCTCACCAGGAGGCTGAGCTGCAGCGGGAGAGGAGAGGAGAGGAGAGGAGAGGGAGAGGAGAGGGAGAGGAGAGGGAGAGGAGAGGGAGAGGAGAGGGAGAGGAGAGGGAGAGGAGAGGGAGAGGAGAGGGCGAGGAGAGGGCGAGGAGAGGAGAGGAGGAAACAACACACGGGCAGCAGGCTGTCAGCAGGCAGAGCTGCCCGAGGTTCCGCTGTATTTTCATTACCTGCTGTTTTCCCATTCAGTACCGACCCCCTTAAATTACCCGTCCACCCCCAGGAGGTGGCCAGCTGCCCTTTCATGGGAAGCGGAGGAGGAAAAAGCAAGCCAAGGATGCAGGTTCTTTACCAACACAAAACCGCCTCACTGAGCCTTTGGGTACTGCCATTCAGGAGAGGTGGCAATGGCAGCTTTTTGTCCCCCTGGTTGCTCTACAGAAGCCACTGCCCACGTCAGGAGCCTGTGGCAGCAGCAGCAGCGCGTTGCCTCTCACGCGTGGGAGCAGCAGTGACCGCCCCAACACCCCTCTGCACGCACGGCAGCTCAAACCACCCCCGGAGCTGCAACCACCCCACCGCACACTCGGGAGAGCCAGCCCTGCCTGGCACACGTGGCAGGTCCCCACTGACCCCGGCGTGAAGGGGACCGTCCCCACGGCAAACCGGCACCTGGGGGGTGAGCGGCTGCCCAACAGCCCCACGGACGCAGAGCGGGCAGGGGCTGCAGCGAGGCCAGCTGCCGCGGGGTGCCAGGGGGCTTGGGGAGCAACAGCTGGGATGCTTCACAGAGCCAGGCCTGAGCACAGCTCGCAGATGAGATTTTTGGGAAACAAAGCCTTTCCTTTCAGCAGCTAATGAAACCGGACCAGGAGAAATGTGAGCTGAGGCCCAAGGGGAAGGGGAATTTCTTTCTGCCATCCCCCCGCCCTTCCTCCCCGGCTCGGATCCCTCTGCGAGCGTGACTTCATGGGAAAACATTTGTGCCGATGGGCAGGGAGGAAGGCTGGAGAACGGACTGTTTGCTGTGAAGCTGAAATATGCTGGAAATGCCTCTCACCAACTTGCTGGCAGCACCTACCGGGAGGCTGTGCTCGGACACGGAGATGCTGCTGGGCTGCACGGTGACGCTCATGCACTGGCTGATGCTGCCTGCAAACCGGTGCGGCTCGTCCGCTCGCTCGCAGCTGTCCCTCGGGGAGCACCTGCCACACACGAGCACACGTCAGCGCACACCGAGCACCCGGGGACGATGGCAAACAGCACGAGGTGCTACAGCTGACCGGGAGCGAGCTACCCCGGAGGGCAGAGCCGTGGCCGGGAAAAGGGGGAGCTTGCAGCAGGACCAGGGGTGATGCTCTGCACCAGGACTAGGTATCAGAACAGATTCCAGGTTAGGACCAAAGGGCACTGAAAAATATTCTGTGATCAGAGGAAAGACAAACCACAAGTATCTCAGGAGCAATTCCCGGTCCCACCTGCACTGGGACATAACCTGGAGCTGCAAAGTCCCAGGTGCCAACGGGAACGGTGGGTGTGGGGTGAGCCGGGCACTCTGCTGGTGCTCGGCCGAGGCCCCTGCGAGCCATAAATTCACAATCTGCACAGGAACTAAACCGTAAAGCAGTAACAGGCAGTAACAAGATGATGCCTCCATTCTAATTAGAACAAAAACACATAGTTCATTAATAGTCTTCTCCTGGAGCTGAAGAGTGTGGCGGGGCCAGGAGCGGGACCTCCCAGCTGGGCTTTGGCTGGTTTTCACGCCTTGGGCTCCCAGCTCGCTCCCGTTCCCACCACCAGGATCCCATGCAGGCCTTCCACGTGCCGAAGTGACTCGCGCTGCTCCGAGCACGCCGTGTGCTCCAGGATGGCTCCTTATCCCTATGTTTCTCTTGCGGGTGTCCTCGGAGTGGGGTGAAATTAAGTTGTTTCCAGCAGGTAGAGAAGCGCCCACCAAGAAACCAAGGAAGAATTATCAGTGTTTCGAAGCAGGTATCAGAGACCACAGCACAGCACTGGCATCCCTCAGTGACTTTCTATTTTATGTCATTTGGGGAAAATCCTTTTCTTCCAACCCCCCTCCCTGGGCGCAGACGACACGTTGGCCTTTTGGTGTTAATGGTCCTAATAAGATATCAGCAAACTTTACCACTTCACTCACTGCTGATCTTGGACCCTATTTCAAACGGTGGCGCAAAGGTCAGAGGACCGAGACACCGTCACCAGCCCCACATGCCACCGGCCAGTTCCCTTCTGGCAGTTACCTGAGTGTGTATGTTACTCGAATTAACAAGGTGCTGCTGTCAAAGCACTTGTTTTCCCGGTGCCCTGCGGAGCTCGGGCGGTCTCAGACACACAGAGGCAGCAGCAGAAACACGTCCTGCCCACGCAGAGGCTGAGTTTTGCCAAGCTCACCCAGCTCTGACCAGCTGACGAGCACCCGGCAAAACCAGGGCTTCCTGCACTGAAACCGTGGGCTCCATCCTCCCCATGAGGCTGTCTGCTTCTGATTAAGAAAAGCGGAGTTCCCACTTTCCAAACCACCCGTGCGATCCCCAGCAAACACTCTTGCTGCTCTCCTCACCCTCTTGGGTTTTTTTCTTTTTTTTTGGGAGTATAATGGAGCTAAATATGAATGCTGCCAAAAGAAGAATTATTGAGGTTTAAGTGAATCTCTAAGATAGCTTTAAAGTGAGCTCTTGACTGGAGCCTTTATCTCATTGACTTGCCGGAATGGCTCTTTTTTATCATACCATTTATAGCAACAGCCCTAACAGAGATAAATAGGTCTGTGGACAATAACACACTTGTAGAGAGCAGCATATGGAAGTCTTGCAGGTTTCAAATCCCTCTGGGCTGAAAAGACTCTTTACCAACCTCCTGGAGGCCTCTGCCCGCTCCCCCAGAGTGCTGCTGGTAGCGGAGGAGGAGCCGAGGATCCGTCTCTCACATGGAGAGGAGGAACTCGCACGACGAGCAAATCCCCGGCCGGGAGGACACCGTGGAGGCGCCGGGCAGGGACTGCCCAGCCATGGCACCGCTGCTCCGAGGACCCCCGGCTGAGCAGAGGAGTTTTGCAGAAGCACTTCTCCCTTCCTGCTGGTTCCCAGCATCTTCTCAAACATCCTGTGTCCAGGATTCCTCAAGCCTGGTACAAGGCATGTGCTGCCCACAGCCACCACCTCACCAGGCACCTCTCAGGGCAGGAGTTACAGGTCTGCTTCGGTGCCTGTGCCCAGCCCACGGTCGGCTGCCTCTGGGGTTCAGGTTCACTGCTGGAGCTCCCCCGGCCAGCCTACGCTGCCAGCGTGCTCCACTCCTGCTTCCAGAGCTCATGTTCAGTCCTCACACACAGCTCATCCGTGAGCATCACTCCTATCACCACCCTTCAGTGCTGCGGGACGCTCGGGGCTGCGGCTGCCCCGGTTCTCCTGCACCTCCCCACGCCTGGCAATGACACCTTGCCAACCCAGCGAGCCGTGGGGAGCCCACGGCCCCGAATCCAGGCCGGATTTGTGGAGGAGCTGCCGTCCCCTGCTCCCTCTCCAGCACCTGCTGCTCCGGCACGTGGCCAAGCTTTGCCATGCGGGTCCCTGAACTCTGCCTCTGCCCCCACTGTTGCTCTGCGAGCTGGCACGCGGCCGGAGGGATTGCTATTCCTCTCCTCCAGCCTCCTCGAGGCCTCCCCCTCCTCCCCGATCTGCCTTTGCCTCGTGGTCCCCCTTCCGCCCTAGGAAGCGATGGTTGCCGTGGCAGGGGAGAGAAAGGAAGGACACAAACACCTCCTGAATGCAGAGAGCGTTTCCTGGAGCTCCCTCAGCCCTTTGTGCCTGTCGGTGTGTGCGAGGGGCTGCCAGCCCCCAGCCCCGCGCTGCCTGCTCTGCCCCAGCAGGGGTGGCTGCAGCACAGACGCCCGACCTTGTCACGCAGAATTTAAATCTCTCTTCCTGATATATTTAATAGGGCTTGGTGCTCTGCTCCGTTCCAGTGCTGTAACCTCTGTGAGAGCAAAGTCCCACTCATATAATCAAGGCTACTATTGCCGTTAAAAATCCCCCGTTAGTCGGGAGGGGCTCGCAGCTTGGGCAAGCACGAGGCCTCTGTTCCCACCGGTTTAAATTCTGCTTTCCTGTCATGCCCACAGCACCCTCTCCACGCTGTGTGCGACCCACCGCTCCTAAAGAAGGGATTTGTTTTCCTTTACCTCTTTACAGGAGCTCAGGGATTTTCAATGGCGTTCGTGCTGCAACGCAGGGGACGTCCAGAGAAGGCAAGAATGGATTTAAGGAACTTCAACCTAATTCGCTTTTGCAAAGATTGTGTGGGAGGCGCTTGGTGGTTTTAAAAGCTGCTTTTCTCATCGCCACCAGCAGCTCAAACACAACAGCCAAGGCTGGACTTACATGTGGTGGAGCGTGCACCAGCCGCAGTGGGGGTCTCCCGAGCTCAGGCACTCCCCGCAGGTCGTGTACTGCTCGCAGGACTCCACGGGCACCCGGGACACCTGCAAGGGAAGCAAAGGCACGGGCTCAGCACTCCTCCAGCTCCTGCTTCACCAGTTTGAGTCAAGTAACACAACAGCAATCCAGAAAATTAAATGAATTTGTTCCAGTATCCATACAGAAGTCAGCCAAGAATAGGAAATGTCAGGGACCGAGTCACAAAGCCGCTCCGTCCCTTGGGCACAGCCAACGCCACGAGCCACGGGTGCAGCGGAGCCACAGCCCGGCCGCCGCCCGGTGCCAGCTCGCCAGAAACCTCCCAACCTCCCCGAGGCGAAAGCTGTGTCCTCTCCTCCCCGATGCACCATTTGCCATCTTGCACTTGCCGTGGGGGGAACTCTTCAGGGAGGAAAGCTGGCAGGGAATAAAATTCATTGGGACTTTGGAGGTTGGCAGCTTATTTAGCCTACGTAGGTATTTCACTACTTGCTCCTCGTTGGCCACCCTGAGCCCTTCCAGCACCAGTGCGGACTTGGCCACCCAAGGCACAACCCCCGGGGCTGCCCACCTCTGCCAGGCAGGAGATGCCAGAGCAGAAGAGAGAGGGACGCGCAGGAGGGAACACCGACCCCGCTTGCACCTATCGCACACGCGGAAGGGCCCTGCGGGACGCTGGGGGGTCCTGACCCGTTTATCAGCACTGAAAACCCCAAAGGCTCCAAAACGACACCAAGCTTTAACCATGGGTCGTTGCTTGACTCCGAGGAAGAAATCCCACTTTAGCCTTTCTGACCCATCCCCTGCCACCTCCGGGCACGGCACGTTTGCATCTCCCGTCCCGACACCGCGGCGCGGTGCTCCCGCACTAGTCCTGCTGGTGCTGCTCCCTCGTCAACGTATTTACATTCCTTCTATCAAATACTGTAAATAATTATTGCTGTCCCCAGCACAGCCGCTCCCCTCGGGCCCTGCGAGCAATGCCGGCAACTGGCTGAAAACTAACACAACTCTCGGCATCGCACTCGCTCCGTCCGTCACAACAGCACCCGGCGCCCAGCAGCTGGGGCGCGCGGGGTGAAAGGAGCAGTGTCTCGCCAAACAACGGCCACTTTCACGCCAAGTGCTGTTGACACAGTGAGAACCCAGTTCCTCTCCAAACACGACACCAATAGGGCTGCTGTTCTGGTTTCCTCGGCCCTACTTAACAGCTTTTCCTACAACACAAATCGCGCGGGGATGCGCGGGGCTGTGGTATTTTTTTTTCGCCGAGATGAAGCCCGTGGGATGGGCACAGGGCTCAGCCCGGGGTATGCCAAGAGCAAAGCAGCCCTGGAGCTGGAATAGCGGGGCAGGGACCGAGGGGGTGTGAGAGGCAGAGCCAGGTATGCCGGGCATGCATTTGGCTTGTGATGGCTGCAGAGAGCTTCAGAAACAGGGAAGGGAAATGCTGGGGGATGGAACAGCACGGAGGTGTGTAAAGAAAGGGCTTGGGTTTGATTCTTGGCTGCAAAAGGCAGCTGGGGTGCCCTCTCGGGGTCCTGCGCCTCGGGTGGCTGCACGTGACACGGTTTTACCCGCTTTGCTTCATACCTCTGAGGACCTCAAAGCACTTCACAGACATCACGGTGGCGTGGGAGCAAGTCCACCAGCCCGGCAGCAGGCACAGCCCCCCCGGGGCTGCCGACACCACGTGCCCTGCTCCCCTGCCCTGCCCATCCCACCCCATCACCAGCAACGATCCAAAATTTCCCATCGCTGACCAGAGATGCAGACATCGCACTGCTCCTGGGTGGGAGCCTAGGAGCAAACGTGTGGTTCTCAAACCCACCAAGCAGCCTGTGCAGCCCCCAAGGTTTCCCCTAAAATCTGCCCAGCACGTTGAGCCGTGTTGGTGGGATGGCTCTCACCCACCCCGGAGGTCAGGACACCCCGAAATCACCAGGCATTGCTGATGCCCCACCTCTTACCCACAACGTGAGCCTTGACAGGATCCATCCCCATGATTTATATGCAGCTCAGGGCTTGTTTCGTGTTTGTGAGGAGCTGGAAGCTCTCACGGTGCTCTATAAATAACGGAGGATTTGAATTATATGAGTAACAGTTCGTTACAGATGATATTATGTTAGGCATCCAGGTTCCTTCTCTGCTCAGAAGCTGTGGCTTCTGCACATGATAATTCTTTAAAAATGACACAGAAATTTTGAGCAATTTCTGGGTCAGCCCTTCTGTAGCCCCAACTGCTCGGATACGGCCCGTGGCCCCTGGCTGGGGGAAGGTCTAAGACCTTGGGGGAGAACAGACCATCTGCTTTTCTCCAATACTTATGCCCACGACTTTGAAATTCACCCTTCATAAAAATTAATGCCAGAAAACCCGCATTGCTCCAATACCCAAGTAAATGTTTAAATGAAGAAGTTCAGAAAGATTATGAACAGAAGGTATTTAAATATTTGCATGCATGAGAAAGGTTGGGGGGCTCTGCAGTATTTGCCCAGCTCTCCCAGTACTAACGCAAAATCGACCATCCTTACCGTCCACCATCCAAATATCAAAAATATTCCAATCCTCTAAACAGCATGTTCCATTTTAATGGAAAACCGAGAGAAATAGCATGAAGAATAGGATATATCCATATGTTATCCCATACCTATCATGAACACAGAAGACTGAAAGCTGTATTTGCGCTCTCATCCTCACCAGCCCCTGGGACAGCTCTGTGCACACCAGAACGGTTTATTTGGAAAGGGCTTTGGTCTTCAGTATTTAGTTTTTAAATGCAAATACTTTGCCGGAGCAGGATTACCTCAATCATGTCACATTTCCTTCCTCCTGACGGCAGAGCCCTCCTCCCCACAGCCCAATTGCTACCTCTCTTCCCTCTACCCATGACGAAACAAACCTGCTTCTCAATAATTAAATGATAAAGTCTCATTACTGCCTTCCTTGACTGCGTGACCCATAACATCAGCAAAAAACAACAAAAAAAACCAATACAGACTCTCCAAAACATAAATTCAAACTCTGCCAGCCCCCAAAGAAAATAAGTGCAAGGATTCAGTTCCAAATAGATAAATACATAAAATAAATAAGCAAAGCAAAATTTCCACCACTTATGCCTGCTGCCAGCACAGGCCTCTGACCTCCCCGGCTGGAGAGAGCCCCTGGGGCGTCCCAGCGCCTGCAGAGCCCCCGGGGTGCTGGGGTTCAAACAGAAAATCTATTTTTAATGACTTTGGGGACTGTAGTAGAGATGCCAACTAGTTCAATGTAATTAAAGCTATCTATCACTCAGTGAGCAGGGGCCCAAAGTTGATGAACTTTCCAATGAGATTTTATTCTTCATTCATGAAAAAACTCCACTTTGTGCTGCTGCAGGAGACATGAAGAAGTGTGGGAAGGAGCAAGCAGGACTCACCAGTTCCAGCCGTTACCGTGTCAGGGTGACAGAGCTGGGGAAAATAAAGTCAGACTTTCTCAGAGGCTTGTACAGAGTTTGGCAAACTCTTCTTCCCGCTGCTTCTCCTCCCTGCATCTTTCAGGACGAGGGGGTGACGTGCCCGGAGTGGCCGCGTGGCACCTCCAAGCGTCCCTGCCAGGGGACATCACTGCTGCCATCAGAAGTGGCTTCTTGAAGCGTTGGCACCGTTGTCTGACGCGCGGCACACGCTGCTCGGCGAGATCACCCTGCCACAGCCACCCAGGCAACGGCACTGTCCTTCGCAGCACTGATTAGTCCAGGCCTCAGGGGAACTAATTAATAAGGATAAAAGGGGAGCAGCTTTCCAAACTCTCCGGGCTCAGGTGGGGATCAATCCAACGCAGTAAACTTTCATCTCGCATCAGTGCACGGCCTCTGCGTGCAGTGCTTTGCCTTGCTGCCAGGTAACTCAGAGCACACTCCCTGCAGCCATTTAAAAGTTTTAACAGCAGCTCAGAAAATTAATTAAGGTGAATAATTACAAAGCGTGCGCTTCTTTCCCTCTCTGTTTTGCAAGGAAGTGGCAAAAATAGAATTCTGAATAATTTTGGAGTTATAACCAATGTAATTAGGTGTTCAACGAACACTTACAATTGGGCTGCGCTTATTAAAATTACTGTTTTAGTCAGAACGTTGCCAGAGCCATTAACAGCACAATGGTTCGATTCCCTGGGCCTCTAATTACACTTAGATGCCTCGCCACGCAGGGGATGCCCGGCTCCGCTGCCCGCTCCGCACCGCAGGTGATGCCCGGCAGCACCATGGGGACCCCGCCAAGGTTTCCTGGGCACTTCCCAGCCCCAGGGCGCGGGGACCCAGCTGGGAGGAGAGCTGGGACAGGGGACAGCCCCAGCATCAGGCGCTGGGAAGGGGCTGCTCTGCGACATGAGACACCCCGGTCACAGCTCGGACTCGGCGCTTCCTTCCCGATCGCGCTGGACAGCGCAGGCGGGGGCATTCAGGCTCTGCTGTTTCCTCCTCTGAGAGAGGATCCCAATTTACTTTATAGAAATCACTTCATTTCATCTGAGGAGATGCCCAGCTGGGAACATTCACAAGGACAAACCTCCCCTCCTGCTGCCTGCTGCCAACAGCCACCCCTCTGGCCCCGTCTCCCGCAGGGTGTTTGTTCCCCGGGCACCAGCACTGGGACAAGCCCCGTGCTGGCGGGTACCAGCCGCCCCGACACAGCTTTTGCTCCACCTTGAAATCAAAGAGGGTGCTGCTCAGAGCTTGCACGGGTGCTCTGGGGGTTGACACTTCCCTGTGCACCCCTGCAGCCCTCATCAGCACCTTGGTGTTTGGGAGCACCTGCGATGTGATACCGACTGGCAGTGGGGATACCTGGGAGGGAACGACAGCGTCTGTCTGGAAACACCCTGCGCGTTTATAAACCACGGCCCCGCTCCGAGCAGCTTCTTACACTAGTTTGGAAATGATGGAGGCTTCAAAGGAGGTGTCAACGCGCTCCTTGTGTCAGAGAAGGGAGCTCCGCGCTCCGAAACGCAGACATCCAGATCTGTTATGAAAGATGGAAATCTCAGTGGTGTGTATCCCGGGAAAGCTCAGTGCCTGCTGCTTGCAATTGCCTTCAGCCGTCTGTTTTTCCTCTCTCCCCATAAAAACCACACGCGAGACAGCGGAGACCCCTTCCCCCAAGCTGCTAGCCTAGAACTCATGAATTCAGTTAAGTTGTTAAAAAGGATTGTGGCAGGCTAAGATAAAACAGAGGAGTTTAAAATGACAAACAGACTCCTAAATGGGATTAGAGTCTTAATGAAAACAGTAATGAATGAATGAGGCAACCAAATATTACCCATTAATATTAGACAGATAGATTAGATCCCTAGGCGCTGCGCTTAAAAACGACATGAAATTACTTCAGTTACTCTGCATTGATAAATAACAAGACCATATTTACTGTTAAAACACGTTTCCTCCACCCTCCCCCATGCTTGCTTTGGCTTCTCCTTCCCAAGAGGGAGAGCAGACCACGGAGAGGCTGAAAAAACGCCCCAGGCTGGGAGCCTGCACCGCTCCCCTCCTTTCCGCAGGGCACTCGGGCCAGCCAGCGCCCACCGTACACGTACTCAGGGCACCTGCTGCAGGGGACCAGCCCCATCAGGCTCAATTCCCACCGCCAACGCCACTACTTCAGCCCTTGCTGAAATACAGCTGGGCTGTGCCCCCTTGGGGAAAGGCTACGCAGGGCCTGAACGGGGCTCCTGGTTACTCCAGCTGAAACACTGCTGAGCGTGGAGGATTCTTTAAGTGTGGGAACGGGGGGCAGGAGGGCTGGGGGGGTCGTGTGTACCATGCAGATATAAATTAACTTTCCAGGAAGGCAATAAAACCCAGTCTTTGTGCTTTCCTACCCCGAAACACGGGGTAAAGCAGGGAAGCGGGGAGGGAGGAATGTGCAGAGCTCTTCCCACAGCTTGGGAGATGGATGACCTTTCCAACACTATACCTGTATAAATCTTATTTAATGAAATAATAATAAAAAAAAAAAGAATAAATGGAGGTTAAATCATTCCCTGCAGCTGATTTACATTGAAAACAGAGTCTGTTCAGACAGCGGTTGGTTTACACAACAGGCCTTTAACATTCCTTTCCTAACTACTCGGGTGACTCCTGACCAGCTAACCACGAGATGAGTGATAGCCCTCGAAGCCAAAGGCAACTTGCCAAGACGGCGGCACAAGAAACAGTGCTCGTCTGAGGTTTACTTTAAACACACAATTAGGGGTTTCGGTGGGTCACAAGTCACAACATGGTGGTTTTCACCCATCAAACCTTCCCCACAACATTCCCATCCTTTGGGACACGACTTCATTTTCACTGCCACCACCAAGTCAGCACTTTAAACACCCACTTCCCCTCCCTCTGCACACCGTGGAGCAAACACCACTGCCTGCGGCTTGGAAGCACCCCTGGGAAACTGGGAAAACTAACCAAGGGCCTCCCATTATTTGAAATAAAAGCTGGAACAGTTTTTGTAGCCAGAGAAGGTTGGGCAAAGGGCTTAGCTGTCATCTTTACCTGCTTTTCCTTGGGCTGCTGTTTTGCTGCATGGGAGAAGCGGGATCGAAGAGCAGCTCTGGGGCTACGGCATCGCTTTGTCGAAAGGCAGAGGTGATATAGGTTCAGAGCTTACACATGAGCTTCAGAATTGCTGCATTAATGCTCCCAGTGCTGCAATGCTAAGGCACTTGTCCCTAGAAGCCATATCAGCTCCTGCTGTAAACAGTTACTTTGACATCAGCTTCTCACTGTCCGGATCCAGCATCCAAAACAGTGGCATTTTGGGCAAATAATGCCATGAAACTGTTTCTGCTCCATCAGAGCCTGAGGAACTTCTGCATATATTTCCATAAATCTCACTGGCGTCAGTACAGCAACAGACCCGACAAACTGCGAGGGGGATCCTGCAGACTGCTGCTGAGTCTGCCTGCAGATCGACTCCAGGAAAAGCTGTGGGGTTGAACGGACTGTGAAACCACAAAACAAACCAGTTACATGAAAATTGGTAGCGCTCAGTTTCTAGCGAGGCTGGAAACGAGAGGGAAGGTCCTCCCAGCTACGGAAACATGCAACTCGTTGCCCCAGGAGGCTGAAAGTAGATGGCATTGAAGAGACCTGCAGAAGATCAGTTCATTAAAGCTGACTTGGGAATGCCAAAAACCTGTGAGGATGCACCAGGAGAAGGACTGGTGGGTACCGACCTGCTTTCTGCCCGCTGCCTCTGCAGGGCACAGGGCACAGGGAGCCGCCACGCTGGTTCCTACTGCCACACGAGAGAGATGAGCCTACCAACACTTCTAGACAAAATTTAGTCCCTAGAATTATGTTTTTCAGCTGCAAACCTCCCACAGGAGGCGAAGCCCCACCTGTGTGGGGGGCAGCGGAGGTGGAAGGGGGGATCTTCCCTCCCCTCAGTTGCCTTCCTGCTGGAAGCCTGCACCGGAGCAGCTGCTCCAAGGGCATTTCTCTGCAGGGTAGCTGGCAAGGGACAGGGTTAATAGGCCCACTCCATGCATGACCTCTCTTCCCTCTCTCTGAGAGCTTCTAATTACCAAGCTAAAGAAAGAGGGGCAGCAGCCAGGCCCCGCTGCCAGCGCCTGCCCTTGCTGATCTGATCGATCGCAGCCCGACGGCGAAGGGAAGGGCTTCACCGCTGGGTAGAGGCTGAGGTCTCTCAGAGAGGCAGCTTCTCCCATCCCACCCGCACATGGAGCGAGCTAATCAAGGCCAAAGCCACCCTGGAAAAAACAGGAGCATCAGCAGGTCCAAAAAGGAGAGCAGCTTGGGGGGGCCATGAATAAATGATGCTAATGCAAAGGTGCCTGCGCAGCCCCGGCTCAGGCAGACCGATGGCTCTATTTCTGCTGCACCCGCAGCCTGACAATTGGCAAATGAACCTCTGCAGTTATGTGTTTCCCCTCTTTATTCTTTTCTCATAAAACTGGCAGGAACAGGGGTAGGAAAGAGACGCTGGCGGCAGCTGTGTTCAGGATGAAAAATGAGCAGCGTCTGTATGGGCGGCAGCTGGAGCCCCGATGGAGGGACCCCTCGGCCCCCTCCCGCTCCCCTGCCACGCTGGGTATTGCCCTCTCTGCACTGGGGCCCCGTGCTTAACCCTTGCCTTGCTCCGTTGTTGCACGTACTGCGATGGAGCACAACAGCCAAACCCATGGAGACCTGAGGCCACACCTGATGGTCACCAACACCCAGTGCCCCCGAATGGCAGCGCGTTCCCTGCGTTCCTGGCGTGCCCAGGAGCTTTAAGAGAAGTTGCAGCTCTGCTGGAATGGGCAACACGTGTACACACAAAATAACAGAGCACAGCTGCTCCCCGGAGCAGATGAAACATTATCCTCAGTCTACAGACGAGGGACTAGCGCTGGTGGGAGCAGAGCGATGGGGCACAGCGCGAGGGCTGCAGCCCGGCCTCAGCAGCGCCGTGTGTCCGTGCCCAGGCTGCCCCTCCTCTGCAGCCTGCGGAGCTGAAGGTCTCTGCACGGCACCTTCCAGGGGCACACGGACAAGGTCTGCAGCAACTTGCCCCAAAATGCCTGGGGCACCGTGTGTCGGGGCCAGTGTCCTGATGCCACCCCTCTGCTGCCCGCAGAGCTGGAGTTCCCTCTGCCATAGAGCTTCTCCCCACGCCTGCCCTTGCAGCATCCCCCTCAAGTGCCTGGCCACCTGCCACCCCTGGCACGCACCAGGACACGGAGGCCACATTTTGTTTACCCTCCTCGCTCAGGAGGAAGCCCAGGGCTGCACGGGAGGACGCGTCTCGCCACCCACCTCGAAAGGGACCCCACGTGGCCAGCTGGCCGTGGCACAGCAGGGTGGGCAGCCCCGCATCTGCCCGCTCCGAACAGACCCGCAGGCTGTGCTCCGCCACAACGCGGGCTTTGTTCCCGGCTCTGGCACGGCCGAGGGTGTCAGTGACACTGAAAAGCTTTGACTGGCCCTTTCTGTTTGTTTTCTTGGCACACGCAAGCATCATTTAAATAGCCCAACCTCGGCTCTGCCCTGCACCTCGCGTGTGACTGACATGATTATTCAACAGCAGCTTTGCCCAGGGAACGGGCTGAGCAGAAGACGACAGCTTCCAGCCCCTCCGGCTCCTACGATGCCCGCTTACCTCCCCTCATCCCATGGGATGCTGCCTTTCCCAGGGGATGGGGGGCTTTGGGGCAGTGCTGGGGGAGACACGGTACGGCCAGCCCAGACCCTGCTCGGCTCTTCTCCAGCCCCTCACGAAGGTCTGCTGCACGCTGCGAGGCAGGCACACGAGCAACCCTCGCTTCCCCGTTTTCTGAACCATTTCAGGGTTCTTCAAATTGTTTAAATACTGCAGAAACCTTCGAGGGAAGTCACAGGCATGACCGGTTTGTGTAATTTTATAGAGCCTTGAAAATCCAAAGCATTTCAATGCCCTAAGTAGCTTTAAAGGTCACAGAGTCGTATCATTACTGTTTTCACAGCCTAACTGTTGTCCTACTACTCGTTTGCTCCAGGAACACTGCTGTAGTCTCCAAGCTTTTTAGTAAGTATTGCTCTCTAACTACATTACGCTGCCCTTGCCAGTCAATTTTCTGCTACTCCATCAGTGTCCCATTTGTGTATCATTACACACGGCTGTCAAAAATACAATTTAGGAACCTGACCACCAGGTGTGAGAAATGAACCCTCCTAAGTATATCCCAAACTCTCTAATTCTGAAAGAAAATGAGCTTTAAGCCCTTTCCCCCAAAGAAGAAAACCACTGTCCCATGGCCGCTGCGGCACGCTGGCCCCGTTATCGCACACAGGCACACGGGCGACAGGGTGGTTACCAAAAAAGAACATCTCCGAGACAACACGGCAAAGCTTCAGGAGCCACATCAAAGCAGAGGAAAACAAAGAGCAGTTTGCTCATCCCCACAGAAGGTGTCTGCTCCCACCACCAGCCAGGCATGGCCAGCACCGCCAGGACCTGCGCAGCCGCCGCGCACCCTCCGCCCAGCCCCCGCGGGACCAGGACGCGCTGGAGTTTAAGATATTGTTCGCACTGAAGCCCCACAACAATCCACATGGATTATCCCAGCGTACTCCTCCGAGAAGGCAGTTTACTCCTCCAGGAGGGATGCACATCAGCAAAGCACCACTCGCCCTCCAGGGCCGACCCTGCCCACGTTCAGCTGCTGGTGACCTTGGGTGTCTCGCCCTGCGATAAGGAGCTCGACTTGCTCCCTCAAGGCCAGAGAGGAGCCCTGAGGTAACAGTTTAGACTCAAAGAGCAAATTTAGACAAATTCAGACGCGTCACACGAAAACCCAGAGCTGTTCACATCAGTAGCTGCAGCAAGGAGACATCCGTGGTGGTGTTCACTGACAGCTACGGTCGCTCTAATTTCTTCCAGCATCCTTGGAAGCCATGGGACGAATTTGCTGCTGGTGTAATACTTTAATTCCTTTCAACAGATTTATGCTGAGACTTAATTTGGCCCTGCACATTTTACTCCCAAGCCTAGTACGCAGTAGCGGAAATAATTTGCTGTTGGCTGCTCTGATGTTGCCATCTTTTGTGCATATCGAAATGACAAAGACATCAGGCCCTCAAAGTCCGATTGAAGAATAATTGGAAATCCAAAGTGGCACTAAATGTTATTTTCTAAATAAAATGCATTCAATTACAGAACATGAGGCTGTAAAGCATTAAAAAAGATTAGCTAGAGTAGAAAAAATAAGTATTCAAACCTTCAGAGAGTTCATTATATGCAGAGGATACCCTCTATTCCTTGGGACAGGCAGGAGATAAAGCGAATGCAAAACAATGCAGATGTCCCTGTCTGCCCGCGCTGCCCCGCGGGGCCGGGACGCTGCCGCACGCCGGGATTGTCACCTCAGCTCCTGCACAGTGCTGGATGTTTTCCCACTTCCACGCCAGGCAGGCACAGCTCCTTTTGTTTCCCCCAGCACCTTTTGTTACACAAGCAGATTTCCCAGGTTGTTTTCAAACACAGAAAGTTTGCTTCATTAAAGCGAGCATGTATTTACCAAACCCTGATAGCCTGAACCACTCGCCCAAGGCAGCTGGTGGCCCCTGGGCCGAGGGAGCCCTACAGCAACGCCCGTCGGGCTGCCCCAGCGCCCGAGGTGCCACGGGCTGGGCGGTACGTCCCCATCCCTGGGCACCGTCCCCCTGCACGGGGATGTCCCCATCCCTGGCCTCCGTCCCCCAACTCCTCAGGCTCCGCCGGAGCTTTGCTCTCACCAGCAAAAGCCAAGAGGCACTTGGGGACGTGCAGCAAACCCTGAGCAAGGTGTAGAGCAGTTAGACACGGAGGGGAAAAAAGCTCCCCTGGGTCTGTAGCATGAGGCAAGGCGGGTGAGAGAAAATGGGTGAAACAAGAAAAAGCAGAGAACAGAGCGATAAATATTCCTGCTTCAGTGGCTGCAGCGAGGGAAGAGAAGGCACAGTGCGATGGTGGGCTGGAACACGAGGGATTCGAGGTCTCTGTGGGTATGTGGGTGGCAGCAGGGCCCTGGGTGTGGGGGTCCCCAATCCCCCCCCTAAGCTGCAGGGCAGGAAAACCTCCGCGCACCTCCCGGAGCCGAGCGCCAGCGGCTGCGGCACGAGGTGTCGGCCACGTCTGTGTATCGATGAGACCAACGCAGCAGATGTGCTCACAACTCCAGCGAACAGGAGGACAAAGGCAATCGTATTTCACACAGCGGGAGCCGGCAAACCCGCGCGTAGAGCAGCAAAGTCGCAGCCAAACAAACATGACCCCGAGTGGGATCTATGGCTGTGGCAGGCGCGTTCTCAGCCTACACAAACAGGGGAAGATGAGATGCATTTATCTCGGATACTCCGTTTCAACAGCTTTCCTTAACAGCTCTGGCCCCTTCAATTAATACGTATCACCGAGCGGGCTCGCAGCGGGGGAGGTAGAATTATTTACATGTCTGATCGTTGTTTCCATAGAAGGATTAAAGACCAGGTGAAATTTCTTTGCACATTAGTTGTTTTGTTTTTTTTTTTTTCTTTAAGAGAAGATAATTGTCACTTGAAATCGTTCAGTGCAGATACAACGAATTGCTGACCTGCAGCTGATCTCAAGCAACGACGACGATATCTCGACTCCACCAATAAACACACACTCGCAATGGGGGAGTGAGGAGAACAGCCCACACATCACCCAAGATGGATTTATTCCAGCCTTCGCTATAAGGCTGAAGGCTGGGAAGCCAAATCCCTCTCTCCCAGGGTTTCATTAGCTGGGAATGGTTTTCTAATGAGATTTACACAATCTAGCCTGGAGCCTACACATTTTGCTCTGCACCCAGAGACAATAACAACAGGGAGCTAAGGAGATGCCTTCTTTTGCTCCAGTCACCCATAACTCAAGACTGTTACACTGCTGCCATCAATGTGATTACACAGAGCACAAAAATAAAATAAAAACCTGCCCTTCTATAGTATTAAGTCTCCAATTTCAACTGACCCAAGCCAGGAAAATTTATAGTTATGGGGACCACATTCAGTCCATTAGGAAAGGATAGGAAATTGCCAGCTGGGATCTAAATGACATTCTCACCTCTCTCTCCACAGTCCCGGAGCCCAGCTGGGGCGAGCAGCACTGCTCCAGTCCCCGGCCTTGCGGACATCACGGGAGGCAACCAGAGGGCTATCATGGGGCTCTCTGCATGCAGGGTGGCGGCAGGTGGAACCGTGCTCCCAAGCCCCACTGCACACCTGTAAGGCCACGGAGAGCCCTAAGCTGCCCCTTCCCTCAAGCACTCTGATGGATCAAGGTCCTTCGTTGGACGGGATGTGGTTTGTCTGGAACGGCGGCATCCTCTGCTGCAGCAAACCCACACCCTAAGCCCAAACCCAGCCCCCCGATACCACGCTGCTGCCTTACGGGGATGCTTCTCCCACAGGTTCCTCCAGCATCCTGCTTGGGCGAGGTGACAGGGACCGAGCTGTGCCCCAGGCCACCAGCCGGGCCACGCACACTGAAAGCAAAGACCTAAAATGGAAAAATCCAGCGTGTCTTTGACTAGCGGCTGGAGTTTGCACGCTCCTCTCCACAGTCACAGGAATGCAGTTTCTGGCACAGTTTCTCCAATAACACTATTCCAGCGTGGTCAGCTCTTTTTGGATGGAAGATTTTAAGCAAATTCTTTTTGTGGGCAGGACTGTCGGCTCACTCACACAAAGGCCCAGCCACACGAGGAGGAGTTATTTTTTAGCATCCATCCTCCCTTCTGATTCCTCCCCAACTCAAAAAAAAAAATACTTATCACCATGTTCTTACAGAGATATTAATAGCGCCCAAGACACTGACAGTTGCCTGCCTGTGAGTCACTTCTTAAAGGGATGGGAAAAAGCCTGCAACAACCGTGGCTTGTGAGGAGTCAACGCAAATATCGTTCATGAACTGCAGTGCTAAATATCATCCTTATTACGGCAGATGAGGTGGGAGATGCTCACGTGTGTAGTGCATGTCCAGTGCAGCTGGGTCTACCAGGGGCTGACTCCGTTACGCAGCCTTTGCCTGGACAACGAGCAATAGCAGCAGCTGGCAGCCGGGCAGGCAGCAAACCTTCACCAAATCCCACCTTAAACATCACTTGACTTTGGCCATTTTGGTTTTGACTCCTATCCCAGTAGTGCTCTGGAGTCCACAGCGCTGACCAGGATCGTTAAGTGTGTCACTAACAGAGCAAAGGGCACGTCCCTGCCTCCGTCAGTCCTCTGGGTCATCGTGACCCCAGGCTGAGGCAGCACAGAGCCCACCAACACCTGCACCCACCTCAGCTGCTATGAGACCCTCAGGGCTTGGGTCTTCCTTCTGCACTACTCAAATCATCTCCTTTCTCCTCTGCTAGTATGGGACTCCAAAGTGGTCTTTTAATTCAATTATTTGAAAGCATCTCTTATGTCTTGACAACCTAATTTGGTCTCCTCCAGGTCTTTCAGTACCACGTGCGGGAGAGCAGCAGGCACCATCCCGCCCACGTGATGCGCTCGCAGTGCAAGTCGCTCCAGCTCTCTGAGCACTCAACTCAATTTCTATTTGAAAGGAAACATGAATGCTAATTAAACAGCCATAAGGGCACAGAGCAGATAAATATGTGTTGCAAGAGAAACTGGAGAGACACGCTCTGAAGTGGCGCCAGGGAGGGGAGGAGGCAATGTGTCATTGTTTTTGGTGGCACAACTTCAGAATAGTGCTCATCGCTTAAAATATTCCTATAACCAACCAAACCCGGTGTTGCTGGACCTCCTTTACTGCCTTAAAACCTCTCTCCTCCACTGCGACATCCATGGCTGCCCTGACTTCAGTAATACACATGCAAAACAACATTTTGCTCCATCTGAAGGCTGGGTAAAGCAGTATTTACATGCCAGCTTCCAGCATGCTCCAAAACGCCTGTGCCAACTCCTCTGCAACTGAGCAGCCCTCTGGGCTGCAATCAGCAGGCTGGAAGGATAATGATCATCCAAAGCATAATCTTTCCCTGCCACCTTTTAGATTAAAAAAACCCCAACACCTCCCTTTTTTGTCTAACAGAGAAAGGTGAGCGGTCATGGCAGGAAGGCTGGAATATACAGAGCAGCCCTGGATCGCTCGCTGCTCAGCCCTTTGCAAACAGCAGAAACCGACTGCTTGAGCCCCTGCTAGTGTTACACACAAAATACTCTGCCCTGCTTTGTCTGCACAGACAAGGAGCAGCTGAAATCGGTGACACTGTTCTGCACGTATTTCAGAAGGACAGGGCTACGGAGATGCTCTGTGTAACACAGGCACATCAAGGCACAAACAGCAACATCCCACCTGAGCTTTGGGTTTTGCATCCAAAACAGTACTTTATCCCTGCCAGAGTTCAAGGAGACTTGGAAGAAAAAGTTCCCAGTCTGAGAAGAAAAAAATACCCCAGAATCCATTAATATTCACAGGTGTAGTGTGGCAGCAACAACGCACACGAGATCTCATTTGAAACTCGAGGGCTGCTGTGACAGACCAACCCATTGCTCAGTCAAGCCTGAAAACACGCCGCTGGCTACGGCCACTTCCAGCTGCTGCACCGGGCCAGCATCGCCTTTGAGGAGCATCCCCCTTCGTGACGGGCACTTGGCAGTTTGCTGATGAAGGTTAAATGCTTTCAAAGTGATTTTGTGCACCGAAATCGCCTGTTTATGAAGATTTATTTTTTTTAAAGGTGTATATCTAAGAGTCCGAATGACTGACTGCAGCTGGGAAGGTGATGCTCACATTGATGAAGACTTTGCAAACTATCTGTCACTGCAAACCATGACCAGTGCCTTCCCTTCCTATATTCACCTCACTGTGACGATGGAGCACTGAAGTGAACAGTGATGAAATGAGGAATGGTCCTTTGTTACGGGACTAAGGATTCGGGCGGTTTCAGTTCAATCTCTTCCTCTGCCATAGATTTCCTGTGTGACTTAGGATAGGTCAACATGGCATCTCTATGCTTCAATTCCTCATCTAAAAAGTGATATTGCTGCTCCAGCTCATAGGGCTTTGGGGAGGATAAATCTGTTAGCGGACAGCAAAATGTTTGCAGGCTGGTGGTGTTTGCTGCGAAGAAGCCAGCGAGAATTAGGCAGCTGTGATAACCGAGCAGGCAGGTAAGCGCAGAGGAGAAAGAAAGAGGGAAAACATCAATCTCGGCGTGCAAGGGGCACTTTCTAAGCTTGATTACAACAAAAATCATTTCTTCTACACCCACACAGAATCCTTCAGGACCCCACTGTGATCTCCCCTCGTGCAGCCCCCCCAGCTCTGATGAACGCCGTGCTCCTCCCGGCCTGGCCCCAGCAAACGTGGCAGGGGCAAGTCCCGAGCGCAGCCCTGGGCACGGCTGGGGCTGGCACGCAGCCCCCCGGCCCCCCAGCGCAGAGGGGAAGCCAGTGTTTAGTCTGCCGGGCACATTCCTGTGCACTGCTAAAATAAATAGAAGATTATTAATGGAGCCCCTTTTGCTCGCTAGGATCGGCCAGAAATGCCAGAGTTATCAAGCGGCTCCTGAGGACGGCGCAGGGACGGGGCTGGAGGGGCTGGAAGGGTTTCTTGCTTAGACAGCTCCGGCCAGGAGCTGCGCTGGGTTTGGTGTTCTGGGTTTCCATGTGGGGTGCGGGACTCGCCTGCTCTCCAGAAATGGCCCAGGCTTCCCAGGGAAACCCCTGGGCCTCCCTCCACACCCACTGTCGGGCACACTCTAGGACATCTCAGCACTTTCATTGCTGCAAAGTTTTAACAGGGGAATCATTTTGCCAGGGAAGGAGGAGGGAAAGCGAGAACAAAACCCACAAACAATTGTTCTTCTGCTTTACAACCAGCCTTAACTTTTATATTTAGTCCCAGCTTGCAACACCACTACAGCCAGGTCCCCTGGGGCACATCCATCATTCTCAACCTATCTAGAATCTGCAGGAACTTTTTCCTGAACATTTCTGAACTTCTCAAATAGTTCAGTAGGAATTTGGTTGTAAAGCTGAATACTTGTTTGCATTAAAGCCGTGCCAGTGGGACCGGCCTAAGGGTCCTAATTGGCTGGGTGCATTCAGAGGTCTGGGCTGGGACTCACACTGCATTTTTTAGCCCTGCTCATTTCAAAATTATCACAGGAATCTGTGTTCGTAGCTGTATTTCCCTCAACTGACATGAAACAAACAAAAAATACACTGAAAGCCAAACCCGAATCCATCTGATTTCGCATAACTTTTCAGAACCTTGAGGGGAAAAATAGAAAACGGCAAAGGATGCTCAGAGGTTAAGACTCAGGGTGGATCTGAACTCTCTTAAATCCTTCTGCCCCTTTGAGCCACAGAATTCAGCCTGACGCTGATACGGAGGTTGAAGGAAGAGCCGGGAGCCGAGCCTGGAGCACAGGCTGCTGCGGGGGGCTCTCAGCCGCTCTCCATCCCGCTCACGGCCACCAGCAAAGGTGCCACATCGTCCCGAGCCCTCCCGGCTCCGAAGTGCATGAGACAACCTGCCACCCCTCCTTGCAGAGTCCTCGGGGCTGAGCTCACAGGGAAAGCATTCAGCGGGGCAAGTGCCTGCACATCACCCGCGCTTACTTCCCGCGAACCTCATCATAATGAAGCGATACTCCACACCGTATCCCTTTTTCCATTTCACCCTTCACTGGATCATTTTATGCATCTATTCCCATTGCTAATTCAAACTAATTAAAGTATAAAATAGAATAATTTGTGCAATTTCAGAGCTCCCCTCACCATATTGTGAGTTATGTTCCTTTTTTGCCTGCGCCCGGTGTGAACAATTCCCCTCCTCACCGGCTCAACGGCCGCCAAACTCATTTGCTGAGAAGACAAACTATTACAGCAGCGTAGGAACGGGGGGAAGAGAAAAAGTTTAAAAAGCTCTAGTGGAGAGAAAGAGGAATCTGAGGTTTGCTTTTAAACTTCATAGCTGCGCGCTGAGTGCGGAATTTCAGATCTCTCCTTCAAGTAATTCGCTCTCGGGAATACAGTTCTCTCCCTCTCTCATTACTCCTATTAAGCACAGGAGATCCGTGTCTGTCTGTCCGTCCAAACATGCAAATCCTGCAGCAAACCCACAGCTCTGCAGCGCTCGTTGCATTGCTCAAACTCGGCCATGAACATCAGCATCATCCCCAGAGAGGCACGAGGAACCCCAGCTCGCTGTCATCTGTCCCTCCCAAACCCCCGACGCGCCGGTGTGCGGAGCAGGAGGGTGGGGTGTGGGTGTGTGTACGTGCACGTAAGGGAAATTCTGGAAATATTTCAGGACTGTGGTTGCTTGCTTGAAAATTAAACAATAGGTCTGTGGAAGAGGAGGAATTGGAAAGGGAAGCAAATGCTGAATCAAACACATGGGAACCCTGTGGCTGTGACTGGCAGGGAAAAAACAGACTAATACAAAGAAAAAACAAAGCAAAACAAACCAACCCTGAAAGCACCTGAAACAAACCACCACATGAGCAATGCCTAAACCAGATCTCCTTTAGAAAAAAACAAACACACCGACCCTCACGTTGAACTATTGCATTGGGGCATTTTGTACCACTTCTTCCAGGAAAGTTAACACCTTTCAAGTATTTGTTACCTCAAAGACTTCTGCACTTAACTCCGCACCCCTGAACGTTTTGTGTCTGTACACAAACCTCTGGAGGCTGCAGGGCTGGAGGAACGACTGGCACCAGCCCAGACCCCGACACATCAGCCCCAGAGCTCCGCACGCCTGACACGTGGGCTGCCAGCGGGGCAGGGACGTGAGACAGCGTGCTGTCCCACCTGGCCGGGCTGGGCTTTCTGGGGTCACCTGAGGTTAATTAACACATCCTTCTTGTCAGGTAGAGATTGTTAATTATCTCAGACAAATTCTTAGCTGAATTTCTTAATTATTCCTAAATGACTACAGGGAGGAAAGTAGAAAAAACCTGCATCAGCTCATGTATTTTAGGAGAGTGTAGCACGAGCAGGTGGAGGTGGTGGAAGAGGCGGCGCAGAGCTGGTACAAACCTCGCCGAGGAGCACAGCCCGTCCCGGAGGGCACCAGCTCCGCCGCAGCGAGGGCCGTGCCAGGGGGGTTCCCTCCCCACCCTGCGCTCCCTCTTTCATCCCCCTACTCTTTGCCCCAGATTATGGCTATTTCGTGCCTTTCTGGCAGTGGTCGTGGAGGAACACAAGCTGAGCAAGTGTCTCTACGCACACAAAGGTGCTGGAGCAGCAGGAGGTCCCAGCCAGGCTGGTGACACCAAGGGTCGTGGCAAGCCTCTGCCAGACAAGCCGTGCCCTGTGGCACCCGCAGTGACCTGCACGGGCACAGCACAGCCCGGCGCAGCAGCTCACGGGAGGCAGGACTTCAGACACCCCTGGAGGGACTCAGCTGAGCCACCTGCCCTGTCCCGGTGGTTCAAACTTCGCTCAGATTATGTCCAGCTAACTGGCTGTTCAACTAGCAGATAATGTAGTTAAAAATTTAATCAGTCCATTTTTTCCCTCCTGATGACTCCAGACCCTTTTATCCACATCTCTTGCATTTTTTATCGTGTTTTCTCAGTTCTTTTCAGGACACCATCGGTATTTACAGCCTCGCTACTCCGGAATTGATGGACTTCCTTGTTTTTCTCAGCCCTCGCTCCAGTTCCAACCTCTTCTAAATCAGCCAGGCAGCCCCCGCCTGCCTCCCTCTCAACCAGCATCCAGAAAGTTCAGTCCAAAGCAAAGCAGTTTCCAGAGGACTTAAACATCTCGGGGTTACAGGACAGGGAGCCGCGCAACAAATCATCCTCAGAGACTCCTGCAGATCTGCGGCTCCTGACGCGGGGCCATCTGCCAAGCAAATATTTCTCAGCTAACAGCAGACCAAAGGACAAGTGTCTTTACCTAAAGGCACAATGACGTGTATGTAAGAGGGAGAGGGGAACTTCACTCGGTGGAAAAGCAACAGGTCTGAGTGAGCTCCGGCAGCGCTGCCTGCTCCCTCCATGGAGCGAGGGGCCAGCAGCACGCGTCCGCGAGATGCTCGTAGCCAGGTCTATACTGGTCATACTGGTCAATGCCCCCCCGTGCTGATGCACGCCCGGTAACGATGTCTAGAGCACTGCTCCTCGCTGGTTAAGAGACCAGGCTGGGACAAAGCGGCTGCAGGCACATAAAACAGCCCCTTCCACCTCCTCCATCCCAATAACCTCCAGCCTCCCAGCATGTCCCCGGCAGCCATCGCTTGCCCAGCTCTGCCCTCCCCGCTGCCATGCCCTTCTCGCTGGGGCTAGAGGGGAATCTGTAGGGGCCGGCGTTCATCCTCGCTGCCTCCCACCAACCTCTGCTCACACCCCTCTGCACAAGGGTCTCCCAGCTGCCAAAAATCTCACATCAGCCATGAGAAATGGCTCCTGTGCACTAGTGAGTGCTCGCTCAAAACCAACACAAAGTCAGCCTGCACCCTCTGAACCCTCCTCGCCTCCCCCTAAGGCAAGGTCACCCTGCAGTGGGCACGGAGGGGCTCAGCACCACGCACGCTCAGCAACACGCACGCAGGCAGACCAACCGCGGAGCCTTTGGTACCCGACAGAGAGGCAAAGGATTCCTCAGTACATCTCGAGCTACGGAGGTCTGTGGCCCTCTGAGCTCTGCCGTGCTAATTGATGTTATCTGCATTTCACCGAGTGATTATGGGTTATTATTTGTACCACGGGAACGGTGAGGTTCCCAGTCACGGAGCAGGATGCCGCTCTGTTACACACCGTACAAAACCAGAATGAAATCATCCCCCTGTGGCAGAATTAACCACCGAAGTAACTACGGATGAGCTGAGCAGCAGTGTTTCTGAGGCGATGAAATGTGCAGGGTGTTTGGAGGATGTTTACGGAAGATGAATTTTGCATTTGCAGTGTCCTGGCCAGGTACCTCATTAGGAAGGGGCTGCGTCACCCATCAGGGAGCAGACCCGCATCGCGTGACCTCAGCACTTCATCAAAGTATTTTACGTGATTAGCACAAACAAGTGATAGATCATTAGCTGAAAAAAAGTGCTGGAAAATAAAGAAGGAAAAACATGCCTTAAGTGTGGTGTGGGGAAGAGGCAAGAAGAGGAGGGGGAGCGCCTGCCCCGCGGTCTGGCTCCTCCGCACGCGGCAGCATCCTGCACCCACCTCTGCAGTCAGGGCTCACAGCTCTGCGTTCGGGGAGGGAACAGACCTGTTGGGCCACGTTTCTCTTCACTAGCACAGGGATATTCCAACAAGCCCTGCAATATTTTGATCATGCTGCTTTAAATTTCGTGTTTATAGCCCTTGATTAGGCGGTGAGATCTCCTGGAGATGGCAGCCCCTGCCCTGGCGCCTGCCACGCGTTTGATTGAGCCTCCGCTCGCTCCCAGATTAAAAATAACAAAATTTGTTCTTCTATCAAGAGCTGCAAAAAGCTTTGGCTCCAATTCCGCTGATGCTTATATAAGCTCCGTGCTGAAGCATGCCCACCATTTCTCACAGGGTTGGCTCTCGGCTGCTGAAGGTGTACGTGGGAGCAAAGTCAAACCTGCCGCATGTGAAACCGGCGCTGCAACAGCTTGAACTTGCACAGGGAGCAGGTACAGAGGGTACAAAGGGGTTGCAGCCTCGGAGTCATAAAATTGCTCATCCTACAGGGCTTAATTAATTGAAATGCACTGAGCTTTCATACATTTAAAACCCCTATCATCTCCCTGATGCACAGACAATTAATGCTTCAGGACTGGATTGTACAGCCGCTTTTTCTCAATATAACCAGCACTTTTCCTGTAAGCGTCAGTCTCTCCCTCTGAATGCAAGAAATCAGAGAAGCTTTTCTGCACATGCAGGGGTTGTTGGTGGGGGCTCCATGACAGACTCACCATTAAAATTGGAAGAAAATCTGGGGGCTCTTGGTGGCCCCACGACATTTGTCACTAGAGCAATGCTGAGACATGAATTTCTGCTTTAAACAGCCCGGGTCAGAATCGCTTCCCTTCTGCCATAAGAGCTATTTGACACCAGGTGCAGGGGGAAGAGAGCCTGTGCAAGCTCCTAATAAGCACTTAAATCATGTGGTTAAAGGACTCAGAATAAGTGGCTGGAAGCAAAGTTTTTTTATCCTGCTCTCCCCCGGACTGGGCTGTGCAACTGTTGCTTCTGTGCCTTGTGGGAGTGAAATCAAATGTCAAATATTCTGCTTTGGAAGAAGTTGGCAATGAAACACGAAAGGCTCATGGAGAGCTCAAAAGGACTGCGGGTAAATTGGAGCGAGGCAGAGACAGGGCTGGGACAGGAGCCAGCGGGAGCGGGGAAGGACTGTGCCTACAACCACAGCTCCAGATTTTAGGATGAAGCAACTCCCTTCCCTAATGCATTTCAGCATAAAGCTGATCCTGGCTGCTGCTGGCACAGGAGGAAGATGGGTTTCATACCGAAATGTTACATCTACGCTTTGTTGGGAAGCATCCACACGTCTCAGTTTGTTCAGCATAATCAGCCCAACACAGAGCATCGCATCTCACTGCTGGTCCTTACCTAACCCCACAGCCACACCACCGATCAGGATTGGGGAGCACACATTTCTTAGCTGAATTCCACAAAAAAAAACACCACCACATTTGTTGAAAGCTGTGTTTTGACACAGGCATGTATCCTGTTTCTTTCTCAGCAGATATTTAAAATCACAGGCTCTGGACAATCCTCCCCCAGTACGTTAACATGCAGCAGATCAATGTTAAGAACAGCTGCTCTCTCTGTCATTTTACCGTGGCAGAATTTCATTTTGTTCCAGATTTCAAGACTTCAGAAGACATTTTTACTGTATGTTCGCAGTAATTCTGAGGGCACTTCCCACCATTTACAGCCTCAGCCCTCTGAAGCTGGTGGACCTTCCTCCCTCTCTTGGTGCTGACCCCTTTTCAATCATCAGGCTCCTTTATATAGCACACAGGAAAAAAATATATTCTCCCTTCCGCTTTGCTGAACTATCACATTGCCAGGATTAGGGCAGTGGGGTCACAGGAGCTGATGAAATCCATATGTAATGGCGTGCCGGGACTTCTGGACCCAAAGCACGCAGCTCTACAGGGGCAAAAGGCAAATCCTACAGCGAGTCCTGCAAGGAACGAGGGACCGTGTCCCCCCGCTCCCGGAGAGCTTTGCCAGAGCCATGGCTGGAAACGGAATTAGCGTTCCAGGAATATTCTATTATTTGCTAATTCTCTTCACATCTTTTTGTTTCACAATTAAGCAAATTAGCACTTTGATGAATATTAAGATGCTCTCGCCTCATAAAAGATGAGTCGGAGGCATTCCCGCTGGAGTTTCCTCCTAAGGAAAACAGTTCCTCAGCTGTTTGAGATACACGCTGGATCGTCTCCTCCCTGGTGAGAGCATGAGGAGCACACGGCTCCTGGAGAAAATGACCACAGTATTAACATCTTAATAACATAATTCAATTTCAAAGTTTGCATAGATCCTCAATTTGTGGCTGTTCATGGCAGTTTCTATCACTGAGCTGCTCTAACACACATATAATGCCTTCTTTAACCACAGGGACTCATTCAGTGAAGCCTTTTAGCAGGGAGACGACTTCACACTCTTCTAATGTATTTATTCCCTGGCCTTAAATAACTTTATAACCAAGCTAAGTATTTGCCAACTTTTTTGTTTTGCTACAGGTTAGCAACACAGCTTTGCTGGCTTTGGGAGGAGCTGGGCAAGCTGTTACGATAGCTGCTCGCTCTCTACCTCCATCAGGAGATCTTTGAGCACTTCGATACCTCTCTGTAGTGCACCTCTCCTAGCAGGTGGGAGGGAGGACAGGTCTTTGTTTGTCAGCAGATGTGGAAAGGTGTTAGCGATCAGAGGGTTAACTCCACACAGAACAATTTAATAGCATCCAGACACCTTCAGACACAACCCTCCTCCTGTCTCCCCCACCCACAAGGCACCAGCTCCATTAATCTGAATTGCACAGTCGTGAGTAATAGCCAATAAAATGCTCAACACAGTCAGTGAACCCAGAAGTCTGGCTTAATGGTGGGGACTTTGTGTGTTTTAATTGTCTCAGAGAGGAACAGAAGGTCCCAGATTATTTACATTGTGCTGGCTCCCCTAAGCAACAGACTCCTGTGGACCGTCGGCCATAAATTCCCATCACAATCATTTTGGTTTTGCTGTCTACAGTCTGGTCCCTCTCTGCAGAGCAGGAGTTTATCCTGCTCAGACACAGGCTCAGAGGAAGGGCCGCCTGGACAGCAAACAGTGGTGAGTCCCAGAGACACCGGCACAAGCTGGGACGTGGTGACCCAGTCCCGGCCTCTCCCTCTGGGATGTTGCGTGATGGCTCATGTGCTACCGAGCAAGATGATGCTCTAGCTCCTGAGACCTGCCTCGCGGGTCTGCCAGTCTCCAGGGAAGAGTTTGTGCGATGAAACCGACTCCAATGAAATCAACTCCTGGGAACGAGAAGTCGTCCCTGGTCTGCAGACTTCAGCTGCTCAGGGCTGACGTCTGTAACCGCTCTGCCCTCGCCAAAGCGCTGCGAACAAGTGGATGTGTTCACACCACCCCTGAAGCTATACAGGCACTAATGAATTTTCCCTGTAAGATCACGGTGTAATATAGGAAAAAACTACTCCCAGTTTACAACGAGAAATTGTGGTAAAGATTACAGGATTTCCTGATTATGCAGAGCCAAGAAGGGACATGGACCCGCTCGGCGTTAACGCTGCTTCCACAGCACCCCCCCGCACCACGCTCAGTCCCCCCTCTGTGCACCAGCATCGCTCACTCAACCACTTAAAATATACCCATAAATAAATAAATAAAGCCATCATAAAGGATGCTCAGACAAAGCTAAGCAAAACCACAGCCTGCCAACCTCGCTTGCAGGGAGTGAATCTGTAATGTTGGCGGCTCAGGATCTCGTTATCCAGGCAGGGATGGTTCAGAGCCCCGAACCACATTTGAGCAGCTCAGCTCAGTTTCCAACACCTGCAGGCAAGAATAAGTGGGCACAACTCCCTCCCCTGTGCACTGATTTCAGTCCCTGGTCAGAGGCAGATAAAACTGAGCTGCTGCTGGTGCTCCTTCCACCCGTACCGATCTCCGCACCGCGGGGCTCAGCACACAACCTCAGCTCCGTGTGCTCCAACAACACACTCCTTACTGGAGGAAGCTGCAGCCACGGAGGTACAGAAGCAGCCGCCTTACCTGTCGCTCTGACATGACGTACAGGTACTTCTGGTCGATGGAGAAGGCCATGTCTCGAAGGACTGGGCTCCCGTCCTTGAAAACCGTCACCATTTCATACTGAATGCCACCGTGGGGAGGACCATCTGCTCGGATCTGGAAGAAGCACAGAGAGATTCAGGTGATTTCATAGCAGCCATATCCCAGTTTTCATTTGGGGGTCGGGGGGTGAGGGGAGGAGGACGAGGTAAGAAAAGGAATCTAATTCAAAACCTCAGCTCGCAAGCTGGAGACAGAGCAAAGAGCTGGCGAGCAACATGCACACACAGGAGGTAACTCCCCCTCCACTGAAGCTGATGTGATTTCCCCAGTCCACGAGAAATAATGAGAAAGTTCTGCGGTCAGACTGTCGGTGTGCTATGACTGCCCACAGGCATCCAAGGGTAACAAAGACTGTAAACTTTTTAGACTCTCCAAAATAAGCCTGAAGGAAGACCACAAGAATCCACGGGCAGCACAAGGCCAAGTTACAGCAGAGAGGTTTGCTTTGCTCCAGATGCATAAAGAATGAGACTCAGACAATCTCCATCACCTCTTGCTGCCACAGAAGCCTACTATAACACTGTTTCTCCTTAAAATTTTGGAGATGCTGCTGCCATCCCTTTACTTTCCGATTTGCAGGATTCAGCAAGGCGAACTCAGCTCGCACTGCTGAGCGAGCAGGGGACCAACACGGCAGCCATATGGCCTGCTCAGCCTGACGGGCTCCCAGCGTCCATCCACCCCACCACAAGACAGCTCCCTGCTCCTGCAGGAAAACCTGCCCAAGCTGTGACAAACCCCATCCCTGCCAGGAGCGGCTGCTGCTGAGGATATGCCATCTCTTCCAAAAGTCAATAATTTATGGCCTCGGGGGCTGCGCAAGGGGAAGGGAGGAGGATAAACAAACAATTTACATTGTCTTTCCTACCAGGATTTGCATATTTGAATAGCCGTTTGATTGCAACACGGTGTCTACATAGCTGAGGACACTGGCAACCGCCAGGCAGGGAGACGAGAGCAGGGAGACGAGCCAAGGGGCTCCCAGCAGCAGCGACGCTGCTCAACGGGGGCCAGGCACACGGGGTGTCCTGCAGCACGTGTGCACTCCCCCGCGAGGAGAGGGACGCACGAGGGACTGCCCGGCCCTGGAAAACCTTTTATCACAAAGATGCCATCTGCTGCAGCCCCGCGCCGAGCTGCCTTCCCGCATCCCGTTCTGCTGCTCCATTGCTCCCTGCCTGGCTGCGGTACGGAGGAAGAGGCACGAAGAACCCGCTTTGGACAAGCCTAAGCCTGTGGAAGAGGCAGGACAGAGCAGCACAGGGACATCTATTTTTATTAGTTCATGTTCCCAGGAGGTAAGAGAGCAGGTTGTTAAGCATCTTAAGATTTATCTGAGAAACGTGCCACCCCAGCTGGAGATACAAGGCTATCTTCACACTCACAGAGGAGAGACGCTCCCCTGCACCCTCCTCCAAGTAAATCCTCTTGGAAAGAGCCCTCATGCCTCCTGCCATGTAAAGCCATACTGGGGTACGCAAACACATTTATTTTCTGAATTTCTCTCTTTTCTCCTTACCTTTTGAGTTTTTAGTGATATAAAAGAACACCGGCTGTGAATCCAAGTGGTTTAACACCCGCAGCCAGATGCAGGGAGCCTCTGGCAGGATTACACAGTCAGCCCAAGGCTGGCTCAAAAGCCCTGAACTTCAGAAAGGAAAACCCAGAAAAAGGCAGAAGGTCAAATCCTGCTTTAGCTGCACCCGTGCGAAGCAGAATATTTCACTGCCTTCACGAAACACTGAGAACTAGAGGCAGGTTGAGACCAGTAAGAGCCCAGTGCCTTGCTGGGTGCTGCAAACCCGAGACACCCGTGCTGCCTCCGGAGCCGCCGCCTGGCACGCACCGCTGCCATCGCCCGCGCCACGGACCGGGGGACACGGCTGCAAAACCACCTGAGGAACAACCACAGGGACACTGTGCTGCCAGGGACACACAGCCGCCTCCATGCAAACACCTGATTAACGGCCGGACGGGAAGGGAACGCCGGACATGAGGGATCAGCAGCCTTTGTGAAAAACAACTGTTTTTCAGAGTTCCCTCGGGGCACCGGCAGCTCGTTAAATTGAGCGTCTTTCTAGTAATGAGGTCAGACAGGGCTAATAAAGAGAGATACCACTGGACAAGCTTTGTGCAGGCCAATTCCAACTGGGAATTGCAGCTCCGGGCTGGAGACAGCACCATGTGCGTGATGGCTCCTCCAGCATGGACAAGTGCTTGGAGCTGTCCTGGCATGGGTGTCCTGGGACACAGCCAGAGCCCTGCACGGGGTGCTGGGTGCTGCCTGTACCCTCCTGCCTCCCCCATGGGCAGGAGGAGCAGCCCAGGGTCTCTCACCAAGCCTGTCAAGGTGAGATAGCTCCACGTTACTCAGAGAACAGCACAAGAGGAGAGCTGACCCAGCTGCTCTCCCATCCCGCACGCTGCGGTGTGTGTTACACCCACCCGGGTGTCCCACAGCCCCGTGTCCGGAGCACAGAGCCCGAGATGCACCCAGGGACACCAGGATGCTCCACTGCATCTCTTCCTGAGGGCTTGGTTTCCATGACAACAAATGATGATGTCAGACGAGAAAAATGATGATTCCTGTGAATGCGGAAGAAGAAAGGGATCATCTCCACAGCAGGAAGCTTCTTGTTGACGTTTGGAGACAGAAATAATTACTCTGCCTAACTTACAGGTGCCCTTCCAGTGCCAAACAACTACCGACCCATCACTACAATAGCGGCGCAGTGCCAACCCTGCCAGTCTGGGTTCATCCCGAAGCGTGGGCTCCTGGCACAGCCGTGCAGGAGAGGGGACGAGCGGGACGGGGCTCGGCTGCTGGTGGCCGTGTTTCTTTATGCCCCCGTAACTCTACCAGCTTTTCCTCTCTCACAACATGATGATGGGGCAGGGGAAGGCTTCAGGAGAAAGACACAGGGGGAAGTGGTGCAGGTCAGGACGGGTGGGAGCGCAGTGGGACAGGGAGCAGGTGGGTACGGGGAGCAGCACATCGGTGCAATGGAAACCAGCGGTGTGCAGGGTCAGAGCTGTGCTCAGCCACCCGAGACAGCGGAGACTGGGAGGACAGACCACAGGCTTGCACGCTCGGACGTGAACCAGAGAAGTCATCTGGCACAGATACAGCGCTTTCCTCAACCCCTCTTGATGTACATTTACAAATATGGCTTAAAAAGTGCCTAACGACATAATCTGCAAATCCAAACATCATCCCTGGCTCAGCGGCCGCCGGGCCAGAGAAACGCCCCGTGTGACGGAGCAGAACGCTGCTCGAAGCAGGGGACTGCAGCCCTTCAAAGGCGCTGCGCAGATCTGTGTATCTAATACCCCACAACAAGGGCTGCAGGCGTAAGCTCTGCGTTATCTCAACAGATTAGCAAAATGCCACATTGTGCCATGTGTATGTTGCAATGTAGCGCCCGTGGCGATGAGCGTACGAGCCGCTCAAGGATCTAATACAATGTGAAGCTCCAACATACCTATTGTACTAAAGTTTCTGTCAGGTATTTTGCCCAGCCTGTACCAGAGCTAAGATACATCTGGATTCCCTTCCAGTTCCCCCAGCAGGCTCCCATTAGAAGACATTGAATCTCTTTGTAGGAACTTTCCATGATTAAATTACCTGTCTGTTTTCATTACGAGTGTTTCAACGAGGCTGACGCCTGATGAAATGCCTGGTGCCAGGAAAAACAGCTGAGTAAGTCCATGCATGAAGGGACTGATTCCCCATCCCGGATCCTAGATGCAAGGCCACCCGTTAACTCCTCAAGAACTGCAGCTTCTCCCCATGTACGCAAGCACCTGATGGGAGATGGGTCCCAAAGCACCTTGCTGCTGGCTGCACCCCTCCAGGTGAAATGGCCCATGGAGGCACAGGAGGCATCGTGAAATGATGCTCTCGGTCAGGAGGTGCAAGGCACTGGCTGAATTTGCTTGTTTTTCTACATAACGCTGACAAAGTGCAAAGCCCAGTCAGCCCTGGAGCCTTCAGACTGCTCCTTTCATGCTGGGAGTTCTGGCCCTTCGGGGTGAATGCTATCAAATGACATTGCTTTTGTGTAACACGGACGTTTCAAGTAGAACTGTATCAGCTCTGGGAATGTGCACTGGAGCGTTACTGCATCTCCTGCCTGAAATAGAAACCAAAGACAACAAGGAGCCTTCACCGCCAAGGTGCATCTCTGCAGAACTGCCACTTTTTTGCCATTTATGTCTGCACATCTCAGCTCTTGGGCATTTGCCATTAAAGCTTCCCATAACGCTCCAGGATGGATTTCTTGCTTCAGTGCTGGGAATTTAGCAGAAAGACTGTTGCTGGCAGCAGGTTTCTGAATCAGGCTGGAGCGCAGTATAGTTTAAACAGCCTTTCCCTCCCTCTTTCTGACCATGGTTCTGTGGGGTCTGTCCTACCTAGACCTGCGACTAAAGGAAGTTTCCACAAGCAAGAGACTTGGCAATGCAAAAGCCCCCCCAAAGACAGGACAAGATAAATACAAGAGCATCCCACCCCACACAAACCTTCTGCAGGCAGGAACACCAGGAGTGTGATTTAGCTCACTGCTCTCCATGTGGGAAGTCTCCCCCTTGAAATTAAAGTGAAACAGTAATCCCATTAAGTATCTTTCCTTTAAATCATAGATATGTACGTGAGGAAGTTAATGACAACCCTTACATGCACATTCAATTCAAATCAGCATATCCAATTAACTTCATTACCTGGAGGCTCCCTCATATCCCAGTCTCTTTCTCTCCTGTCACATTTTCTTTATGCATTTCTCCCAAATTAGGATAGAATATGTCTGTCACGGTGGGCATCACCTTAATTTTTACCCCAAAGCCAGCACTAGGAAGCCTCAATAGATGGGTTCGCTCCAGAAGGTCACAATGGTGTCAGGCTGAGTGCCCGGGAGCAAAACAGCTCCTCAAGACCAAATGATCTGGTCTCCGAGGGAGGAGAAAATCCCTCCTTTCCAGAATTATGCTGTCTGACTAAACATTAAACACACTCACTAACCCCCACTGGGGCTGCCCTTACAAAACTCTCCAGGATCAGCTGGGGGGAAGAACCAGTTTGGTAAAGAGCCCTTTGCAGGGAGCCCTGCCAGCACATGGGCACCAGAGCTGTGCTGCGAGCGAGAGGGCTCTTCTCCAGCACTGCCCACCGCGACCAGCCCCTAAACTCCCGCAGACACAGACCTTTCTTTTCTCAAGAGGGGCCTGGAGCGGGGCGGCTGCAGCCACCAGCGCGATGGGCAGCGGATCTGGCTGGGAGGGGAATGAACCAGTGAGTCTTCTGAGCTCTAATCCCCCTTTTTTGGAGATATTTTCCTCCTCCGTCCCCTCCCTGTACTTAAGGGAAGCTCCAGGTGCGAGGAGACAGACTCCTCTGCCCTGTCTCGCTCAGACCTCTCCTCTCCCAACCATTAAATTGGTGCCCCCTCCGCTCAGACGATCCCTCGTTTCCAGGATCTGCAAACACTGCCCGCTTCTGCGGCCGCACGCCCCAGTTTATACCCTCAAAAGGGGGATGGGGAGAGGGAGCAAACGCTGTGCCCCAGGTCTGGGGAGCGGGAGGCGACGCGGGGCCGGCAGCCGGGCGTGCACTGCGCAGGGGGAGGCAGGGCGGGTTCGAGCCCGAGTTTATTCTGATCAGGCTTCATGACCTGGATTATTTATAGATCTGAGGTTTCTGCAAAGTCAATACTCCTGTCAAAAATGTCTCTATGTATGTGTCTCTCACACCCACATGTGTTTCTCATCTCTTCTGCTTGGCAGATGTTAGCAAGGTGTTCAAAGTCACAGCCTGGGAATCTGCAGCTCCCAGAGGGACAGCGAGGCAGAGGAACAGTGGGGCTAATTGGGGAAGAGCACGGAGAAACCCTTGGGCTCCCAGGCGGCTCCGCAGGGAGGGGAGGTTGTCATCTGCACCCAGGAACGCTGCTCAGCACGAAAATGCCAACCCAGCAAACAAACCACCCAACCCAAATTAACCCTCACTTCCCGCACCTCCAGCACGAAGGGTGGAGAATCGTTCCTACAAGCAAGGCTTTCTTCTCACCCCTGTGGGATAAGAACACTTTCCATCTTGCCATTTCAAAGAGTCTGAACCCATCTACAGGGAAGAGAAGATAGGTTTGAAAAAACAAAACAAAGTAAAGAAAAAACCCCCCTTCCTTCTGCACTAAAGCTCAAGGCACAGCCAACACTCTATCGTACCAAAGATCTCAGCCACTCCAGCAGCCCCACGTGTCCTAGGTTAACGGCAACCAGCTGCGACTGCAGCCGTCAGGGTGCTGCTTCGGGAGCACCCGAGGCAGAGCACGTGGACCTGCCACGGGGAGAAGCACTGCCACGTTCACGGGTGGGAAGGAGAGCTTGGGAGAGGGATCCCTTGCTGCTCTGCGCTGGCTATGGAGGGGAAAGCAGCCAATTGCTGTGTGGAAGCTGCAGCTCAGGCATCCTAACAGGCACCAGGACAAAACCTTAAGAGAAGATTGCCACTGAAGCTGTTCTCTCTCTCTACTAAGCCTTTATTTCCTTCTTCCATCCTTCTGCTCCCTCCACCCTTCCAGAGAGCTGATCTTCCAAGATAAAACAGGGAGGATGGTACAGAGGCACCATGCAGAGACTAATCAGCAGCCCCCGTGTCTTTAATTTATTACTGCGTGAGAGGCTCGTTCAGAACAAAGCTGCCAGTTCAGAAGATCATTCCTTTAAAAGACTTTTTATTTGAAAAGCTGTCAGCTCACACCTTGTCACAGCCCTACTTGCAGCAGCAGAACTTTAATAACGTGCCACCTCATGCAAATGAGCTGCTAATTAATTAAGTAGTATTCTTCCGGGGATGGATTCATTAGAATCACATTCGGGAAGCCTGCCTGGCTAGGTCATACTGTTCTGGACGGTGTTTTAAATCAGCAGCGTTGCCTTTTCCTTGGGACCCAGCGCCTGGGTGACCCCCGCCAGGAGGGAAGCTCTTTCCCATCCCTGCGCCCTTGGGAAGGCTCAGCACACCCCGGTGAACCGCTGCAAGGCCCGACCACTTGCCTGGCACAGACCAGACCCAGCTTAGCTAAGAACAGCAGTGAGATGAAAAAAGTGATTGAATGAAGTTCCCCAAAGATTGCCTTCTCCCCTGTTCAGGAAAGGCAGCGTGGAAGAGGACCCACATCAAAAGCAGGAGGTAAGAGACCATGACCTTGGAGGGCTCCAGGGACCAGGCTGCCAGGCAGGGAACACCGCAAAGGAGCAGTGCTCTTTTTTGGGGGCACTTGTTGCACAGAGACCATTGCTGGGGGTTCCGGGCTATCAGCCTTGCACCTGCCACCAGCATCAAAGTACAACCATTAAAGGCGGAGACACTCGAGAGCGTCCTGTGGATTTACTCTGCAGAAGGAAGACAGCTCGGGGCATAGCTGCAGTGTGGTACAGAACCCATTCGCTTCTCATTTGTCCCCTAATAAAGAGCCACAACGTGCAATGCCTTCCCTTTTCTTCTCTTCAGCAGCAAGCACCCTTCTCCCTTTACATTCCCATATTATTTTTAAAGAGATGGCTCAGTGCTTCTCTGGGAAATGGGAATCATTAAGTTAGCAGCACTTTGCTGCTTGCAGGCTTTACATTTTGGCACTGAGCAAGGAAATCATCAAAGAGACAAAGTGTTGCCCTCCAAGAGAAAGGAACGAGGTAGGTGTTGCTGCATCACAAGGCACCGCACGCTAAGCTTTCTCCAACGTGCTCCTTCAGCCTCTGCCATTCTTCCCTTGCCTCACCCCTGCTTCTCCTGCTTTGTGCAGCTTTAATCCAGCTCCTTCCCTTAGAGCTGGGAAGTAAATGAAAGCGCAGGCAAGCAAAGAGGAGGACAGCTCCAGGAACAGGCAGGGATTTTTTTCCCTAAAGCATCCTCTTCCCCATGGCACCAGCAGTGTTTAGCAGGGATGCACAGCCAGGTTAGCCGGGTGCAGAGGAGCCCTGGGTGGGCAGAGGAGAGGCTGATCCCTCTTGGTGTGTTACGGACGCCTGGGTCAGAGCCTGGCTTCTCCTCTTTGCCCTGAGCCCATCGCTGGGCTCAGTGTCAGCAGTGTTAGAGCGAGGGCAGAGGAGAGGCACGCCTCGTCACTCGCTGCCTGCGGGACACAATCAGTGATGGAGGGAGCTGGAGCAGCATTTTGGGGAGTGAGGAATCTCTAAGTCTTCCATGATCGACAGCAAACACGAGAGGAAGCACAGAGCTGGTATTATTTAGGGTGACAGAGGTATGGGGTATCTGCTCAGAATTGCTTGTCACACACCATTTGCAGCTCTTCAAAGCCCCCAAAACAGCGCCGTACCCGCGTTATCTACCCACAGCCCACCCGTGTCCTTCCAGCTGAATAATCCTCCACTGCTCTGTGTCAAGCTCCCTCCCTACCACCACCCTCCTACAGCAGGACATTTCACAGCTGAAGGGGTTGGTCTTGCTTAGTTCGGCTTGTTGACCTTGAGTGGCCACGTAAAATGGAATAAAAAGCCACTTAGACAAGATTGTCTAAGGTGGAGCTTGCTCTAAACAAGTGGCAGCGAGCTGTGATTCTCCCCAGGGAGGAAAAAACTAAACGACTGTCAAAAACTGTCACATGAAAACCCCGCTTCTCCCAAGCCTGGGTTTCCAGCTGATCAGGTGGGAAACCAGCAAGTTCCTCAGGAAATATTATTCTCTTTCCTTTTCAAAAACATCATGTAAGTAATATGTTTCAAATGACTTAAACTTCCTGGCCGACACCTCCCGGGAACGCTGCAACACAAGCCAAACTGGAGCCACTACAGGCCAAAACCCAGAAGGAAATAAAAGAATTTAAATTTTGTTATCATTTGGTTTTACAGACTCGTGGAGAAATCCTGCCTGGTGGTTTTGCAATGCTTTAGGTCGGACAGGAGCGATGAGGTGAACAAGGAGGCCGTGCATACTCTTGGTTTCACTTGTGCGTGCAGAATGAGCCACGTGTTACTGATCAGATCTAACCTTGCTCGGGCAGAGGATGTGAGAACATCACAGAGCCCCCGGCTTAGCTTAAACCCCAGGAAATGAGGCTCTCCCACATCGCCGGCGGCTCTGTGCCAGGCACCGGCCAGCTGCGGGGAGCATCGTACACCCCCGGGCTACAACCGCTGCGGGTGCCCTGCAGCAGGGAGAGGTGCAGAGAGCAAACGGGTATCTTCTAGCTAAGAAACGGGCAGAACACAAAGGAGTCGCAAGCTCTCGCCAGCCGGTGGCCGACCGTGCTGTTTGTACACAGGCTGAATGCCACTAAAGCGACAGCCTTGCAAGAGAGGTCACTTCAGGACGGGCAGAGCCGCAGCCAAACTGGCGCTGCCGACGGCTCCCTGTGGGCAGCTCCGCACCGACACAGCTCCTGTCTCTCTCCTGTCCCCGTGCACCGCAGCAGCTCGGCTCGTCGGTGTTTAACTGCCTACCAGAGATACACGCTCTGCGTTTGGGTCCTGTTCATCACCAAACGGGAGCTGGACCAAGTGTGGTTTCACCGGGCAAGGCAAGACGCAGAACCACGACAAACTGCCCTGCTCAAGGATATTTGCTTATACAGGGCCCTGTGCTGGAAGCACTAAAGCCTCCTGATAGGATTCAGACAAGTATAAATCCACGGGAGCTGAATCTCTCCTTATGCTTTCCTATCTGCTCATTCGCGCGCGGATCTCCTGGTCACCAGCAGACGGAGGCTTGAGGTAGCCCATGTTCCTGGTACGCATGGCACATGCCAAGGAATATCGCTTTTGCCCCTGTCAGCTGCTTCCCAAATGCTATTCTGGAGCAGATCAAGGATTAAAAAACCCCAAACCTCTTCCATCTCTGCACTGTAACTCACTAAGCCTTCAGCATATGCCCTTTCCAGCATCTAGGAATTAATGAGCAGATAAGCAGACGAACTGGCTCTGAATAATCTGTATATGCAACACGTGTAACGCTGCTGAGCACTGCCTTGAACACAGCAGAGATTGTGGGGCTCAATGCACACGACTGTCCCCGTCCATCCCCATCTCAGGAGAGCGGGTGCAGCTACCGGGCACACACAGCATCGAACACCCCGCTGTGCCTCAGCCTAGAGGGGAAAGAAGGAAGAAACTGATGGACAGATCAACTCTGGAACTGAAGAGCGGCGTGTTGGGGCAGCACATCGCTCCGCAGAGCGACCCCGAGCACCTTCGCAGGACCCAACCACCCCGCGCCTGGTTTCATGCTGAAAGGTTTTGCTTGTACTTTCCTCTGCACCGTGAGGTGGAGCAGATCTGCCCTGGAGCTGTGAAACACCACACCAGAAGGACGGAGGCAGCTCTTCCCCCAGGCCCCTGCTTTTGTTCACGCACCAGCCAGCACAGCTAATCCCTTACCGTGCCCATGGCCCAAAATCAACATCATGAGATAGGTTCAGGCTGGGGTCCACGGATGGGAGAGACAAAGCCACACCACGTTGCTGCTTTCGCTTCCATAATTGACCTGTAGATAAACACATGGCTTCCGCCTTAATCCCCTGCAGCCTCATGAACATCAGCCGTGCTAAATTTTTCATGTAATTAAGAGAAAAACCCTAATCCAGTGTAATTAGCTCCCTGATTGCCAGCGTCAGGCAGAAAAACACTGTTTGAACAGCAATTCAGGTCTAGCTGGTTAGGCAAATACTGTGTGTGTGGTTCAGTAATTCAACACTGGAACAACTCCCCCTCTGCTGTCCTTATAGGCTTCCTTCCCTAAACAGTACTAAGTGGTTTCATGACTGCAATAGGTCTGATATCCCTGAAACCACTGTTCCACCAAGCTCCAGTTACGTCCCTGAAGGGCTGGTCACAAAACAAGACAAAGCAGTTCCCTGAGAAGCACACTAGTTGCTGGATTTGGAGCGGTCCCTCCACCCCATCTGCATCCTTAAGTGATTGCCACCAAGTTATTAAGACTATCCCACCCCTAACTGCCTGAGCTCAGGATCTGATAGTTACAATAAAGACCCTGATGGAGAAACAGTCTCCTTGTGAGCGATGCTCAGCAACGCATCCACAACCCGTCGGAGCTGGAGTCGATAGCAAAGCTTACAAGGAGTTTTATGGTGTAGGTCAAAATTCATCCCAGCTACTCAGCCTTTACAGTTTACAGAGGTATTTTTCTTTTCCATTCATATACATGAAGGCAAAATTTTAAGAGTAAAATGTTAGAAATTTGGGAAGTGGAAGCAAATGGAAGAGGAATAAAGAACATGGATGGACGTGCCAACAGGGAGGCAGTGAAACCAAGAAAGCATGGCTAGAAGATACCTTTGCTTAACCATTTAATCCATCCCCCAGCAAAAAGGAAAGGATCTGAACTACTCAGGCCCTGTCAAATATTTATATTGTCCTTCTAAAACTTGCCTGTGATAGAAATTACAGAACTCCAGTTCTCACCTAGTTCCATCTTTCATCTTCAGACTTAATATCAGACAGTCTCCTGAAATACAGCATTTGAAAGCAATATTATTCTCAGAGTTATTTGTTGGCATCTCTCTAAGGAGGATTTTAACCCTCATCCTAGGCCATGTTACAAAGGTTTTGTGGTTTTGATTGGTTGTTTTTGGAAAAAGGCAGCAGTCTCTGTTTTGCTAGTTTTGGTTAATGTTGCTGTAGAGGCCCAATTTCTGCGCCTGGGAGACTGCAGAACAACCAGCCTGCTTTCGTAAGGAGAAAGCTGAAAACCATTTCACAGCCTCAGCTTTGCAGACTGAATTCTTGCAGAATAGTTGTTTATATGCTGTGGCAGGCGAGAGCCAACCATGTATGTTTTTGCAGCTATAACTCTTAATTCTGACAGAGGCCACAGGCTGAAGGAAGGTGGGGGTCTGCCTGGCTTTGCCCATGTTTGGGCTCCAGGCTCTGGTCTCCCCAGCACTGCCCCTCTCTCCCCTCCTCATCACACTGATGCTCTGTAAACAAACCAGGAGCGAGCAGAGCAAGCTGCTCCTTTGTATCAAAGCCAGGAAGATTTCTTTACACAAAAACGAGTGAAAATTTATCAACTCATAGCTCCTTTTAAAGAGAAGCCCCTAAGGAGAGCAAGCCCAGATGCTTGCTTGCATCGCCTTGGTAAGCCAATTCCTCCTCCTCCCTCCCTGCAAACACACACTATTTCCCACGGAAGGCACTGCAGATGAGCTATCGACTGCGAACAGAGCCCCTGCTTGGATGGCAACACACCAGTATGGATTCAAGCGAGCAGCAGTGATATGGCACAGTTTGGTGCTTTGCCATCGTTCCCTTTACACGGGAACAGCACTTCAAGCCAAGCAACCATCCTTCTGCTTAAACGCCTCCCAGAGGACCTCTGGCCAGCGAGCCCGTGTCTCGCAGGCGCCTGGTGACCGTGTTTCAAAGGGCAATGCTAGAAATTGCACATCTCCGTCCTCCTCGCTCTGGGTCAGGAGGTGGGAACCTGCGGGCACGTCCCGAGCCACGTCTGCAACCACCCAAACTGGCAACGTGCTCACCCCTTCCCTCTCTGACCACGTCACGCACACAGATGGGGACGCTTCTGCCAACGCATTCCAGATGGCACATCACGTTTGCACACTGTGCTCGTCACTGGTCGCAGTGATCTGGGTATATATAATTTTTCTGTCTCATAGCAATTATTCCAGCTTTTAGTCAGCTTTGGGGAAATTCTTCCTGCCAAAACCCCCAGTATTGAATGCCAGCATCACACGAGTCTGTGTGTTGACTGGTCTGTGGTCTCTTTGCCTTAGATCCAACAGATTCTCCTCTCCATCAGCCGTGCCTTCCCAAAGCAAGGCAGCGTAAAGGTCTGTGGAGAGCTGCTAGCTGATGAGAAGAGCTGTACGCAGCTCGTCTCGGGGCTGGCTGCTTTTTTTGCTCGCTTTCCCCATTGCACATCCAGCAACGTACAACTGGGAACGCAGTCCCAGGTCAGCCTGGCAGGAAGCTGGGACTGAGGCACCAACTGGGTATGTGCAACAGCCACCCCAGCATCTTGATACCGGCTTGTAAGGATAAAGCTACATCAAAGCTACATCCCAGTGAGCTGGATATTTTCTCAGCCACCATTTAGCCAGAGGGTGGTGGAAGTGTCTCCAGACAGACCCAGGAGTCTCGGGAGTCTTTGCATTCGTGTTAATGAGCACTGGCAGGAGGTTTGCAGCTAGTCGGTAAGAAGTGTCAGGGGGTGGTGAAGGGGGCAGAAAGAGGTGTTGGAAGGAAAGGGAGCTGCTCAACTTCACCCGTAGCCAGCTTTTAAGTGACCCAAAGGACAACACTGGGTCGTGAGGCTGACAGCTTCCACCTTCCTACCCCCAGAAGCTGAAGTTTCTAACAAGGTAAGTTATTTGAATTGCTCTCACTAAAAACAGGGCAGGCATCAAACGTTTCTAAAGCTTTTAGAGCAAGAGCTATAAACTGAGCCAAAAAACCCAAGAGACAGAACTGCTATGGAAAGCGAAGATTTTCCCAGAGACTGAGTGCTGGTAACTGCAGCAGCCTCTTTGCAGCTACAGCCTGATGCCACTGTTTATTACCAGAGGAGCTGAGCTACTTCTTGCCTTTCTCTTCCTATTGCACTGGAACTAACCCAGTCCCCTCTCCACATCCGTACATCTGCATAACGTAATCTGCTAATGATTTCAGGCCTCATATTTTGTCAGTGCCATGATTTATTAGTTATGTCATCGTTTGCACTCAGCTGCAGAGAAATCTTTCAGTGACCTAAAGCCATGAGACTTGAATTTTGCTGGTGGTGGAGTCCTACGGCCTGGCAATGTCAACACACACCAGGTATTTCCCTGTCTGCTCCTGCAGTCTGTGTTTCCACGGGAGCGGAGTGGGAAGCCTGGCTGGGAGCCGGGCCCCGTCCTCTGCATCTGGAGTCCTGCGATTTGTGACTTATCCAAACTGCTGAGCCAACCTCCAAAGAGTCTGCTCCTGAGAGGTTTTACACCTTGAAAATTTATTCTAAAGCAGCTTCAAAAACTCCTGTTTCCATTATTAATATGACTTCTTTCATCAGAGTCCACTTATCTTTTCGCTTTCTATTTTTGTCTCTACCCTTTTATTGTCTCCCCGAGCGCTTCTACGGGAACGCTACCGAAACCCAGACCAGGCGACCGCAGCATCTACCCGCTCTCTCCTTACCAGCATGAGTTTATTTCCATCAAAGCTTCCTTCTTGAATCAAGTTTTTTTCCCTTTTAATTCCATCTGTATTTAATCTCAGACAAACACAAACAACAATCTCAGCTCCCTAAGGCCATCACTTTCTAAATCAGTTACAGCCAACTCCAATTAGCAGGCAGGCAACATGAGCAGCTTCGTACGCTCCTGTATCTCTGGGAACGAGCCAGCCCAGAAGGTCCTTTTCCCCAGACTGTCCCCTTTTTCCTTCTGAAGAACTTGCACCGTCATTAGAGTCGCAGGCTCTGCAAGATGAAACACACTTGCCTTTGCTTTTCCACCACAGGAGAGCCCAGAAGGATGCTCGCGGCCTCATTAACGCTGTTTTGTGGTTCTGGGCTCCCGCACCTGGAGGCTACCTGCATGCTTTGATTTATAAGAGGATCCCAAAGCCTCTACAAGTGCTAAAGGGATATTTTCTTGGTCACTTTAGCTTCCCTCTTAACCTGCACTTGAAACAGCTTCTTCAGAGCCTCTCTAAGCCGGGCTGCTGGAGAAGCAGTGGTGCCAGCTCCTGCCAGGGCTGCGCAGGCAGAAGCCTCCCCCTTCGCGGGCTGTGAGAGCATCTCTCGGACGTACCCTGGAGAAGAAACCACCAGCCCTCAGTGGAGCTCACCACTTCCAACAGAGGAAGCGAAGCAGCTCATGGGGTTCTTGGGCTTAATCTGATCATGAATTCACTGCCTTCCAATTGCTTTTAAGTTATTTTGGTGAGAAATGCCTGATCTTACAGGCTGGTGGGATTTTGCCAGCTTGAGCCAGGCTCCGGCGGTGGGTGGGCACTGGCTCTCTAGAGCCCTGTGGCCCTGCTGGGCTGCTCCCCCCTTGCCGGGTGCCCGGAGGGTGCTGGGGGCAGCGGCAGAGCTCGGCCCTTGAACCCTTGTCTGAAGGGACACCTGCACCAAGCGTGGCACCAGGCAGGGGCAGACTCGGCACTACCTCAGCAGACAGCTCGCCCTCCATTACTGAGCTATTTCAGGCAATGATTTCAAATGAAAATCTGTATTTTATTAATTATGCGTCTGCTTTGCTGCTGAATTCTTTAATGTATTTCCCAGCTGTATCAATCCACAGCCATCAAGGAAGCCATTAAATCTAAATGCCTTCAGCGTGTAGCATTTCTGTTGGGACACATCCGTCACCGGGGTTAGCCCAGAGGTGCGAGGCCCCAGCCAAAGCTGCCACCTCCCCTCACCTGCGAGAACATCTCCCATCTCACCTACCAGGAGCAAAGCAAGGGACATTGGGGGACTGGAGCGGAGGATGTGCCCTGACAAACCCACCAGGATTGTAAACGACTGCAAAGCAAAGTCCATCTGGTGACGCTGCCAGGAGCCAGCTCTGGCGTGGCCAGGCTTCAGCCCCGCGTGCTGCCAGCAGATGAGGATGGGCACGGGAATCATTTGCATCGCTGCAAACTCCTCCTCCAGCCTCATTTGCCAACTTCAGTGTCCGGGCTAGCTCGGCACTGACCGGTCCTTTGTATTTCTCTGCTCATCTCCCGTTGCACGTACACACCTCTCCAGCAGCTGGGAGAAGGACTTCCCCGATTCATGCCTTGTCCCACCACGGAGGGATATCAGAGCGCAGCGTCTGCAGGCAGGCAGATTTATTCACCTGTTCTAACTGGCAAAACTGATTGGGTTTGACGGACATGCAGGGATGTGCAGATGCATTAATGGGCAGCTTAGCATGGAAACCGGCAAAGCAACGCACCTCACAGATGTTATCAGGAGAGCTTTATTTAAAGCAAATTTTATGGCGGTGGAGAATGTATTAGATCAGCAACCTCAAGAAAAATCACCTCAGGCTCCTTCCCTAACAAAGAAATAAAAAAAATGTAAAATAAAATATAACAAAACACCCCCCAAAATAGTGTAACACAGATAATTTCACAAACCAAATTATTTGCCACGGAGATGACTTCATCTCTCAGGTGAAAACTAAGGAGGTCACCAGCACTCAGAAGCAGAAGGAGCTGAAATACATCAGCTGTGCCCAGTCCAGCCCTGCATGCCCGATCCTCTGCTGGCAGATCAGCCATTCACGCGACCTGCCTTCCCCCACCGAGCCAGCCGCTGAAGTCACATTATTTTAGAGCATCCTTGAGGCAGAGCAGCATTAATGGGCTCTACTGTCTGCAAACTGCTCCTGCTTAGATACCCGCAAAGCTGAGCAAGGGAGGCACAAGGCTAAAAAATGTTCCCTCTCAAGCAAAACAGGCTTGCACTTGGATTGCACAGAAATTAAAGCAACAAAAGGTCTCTGAAGCCAATTGCAATATAACCGAGAAACAGGCTCGTCACTTTGTACATCCATCTGGCAAGGACATACTTTCCATTTCAGCAAGTGCGAGGATGGGTGGACAGCAAAGGGAAATGTGAAAACAGCAAAGAAACAAGAAGAATGAAAACCTGCGGGACAACACTGCTACCCTGTTATGAATACTGTACGTCTATTCATATGAAAATCCACACGGCTGCTACTGTTGCGTGCACTCTTCTTACACAGTATGAAATTAAAATTCCTCTTCAGTATCATATTGCCAGCGCTACAGAGCAACTTTAGAGTAAGCTAGCAGACAATTTATCCTCTGGCTTCCTCAGACGGGCTTGTGCTGGGATTGAAAGCCAGTGGGGTGAGGGAGGCGAGTCTATTGCCCATGGTAAAAAATTCTGCTTCCAAAACAAATCCCAGAGAAATATTGCTGGCCTAGAGTCTGACTGTTGGTGCTAATTTCACAGTGCAGTTTCACATGCATAATTCCCCCCGGGCCCCCCTGCCACTTTCCTTCTTATCTTCCCAGAACAAACTCAACGTGCAGGCTAATTTCAAGGAGTGTTTCACCCAGAGTCCAGCCAAATGTCAGTGGATCTGCTGCAAATGCAAATTGAGACAATCACGCAAAAGAGGAGAGCTTAGAGATTGTGCACAAGGGCAACAGAAGGCAAATAAAAGCTGGCAGAAAGAGGCAGCAAGGTACAGATCTCCCGTCTCAAGTTGTTGATCATTTGCACGTGTGCTCAGTGAGCAAAGAGAGATTTCCAAAACCACACCAGTCCCATTGATTTTCAGCGCTAAATTGTCTACGAGCCTCTCAAACCCACGTATCTCAAAGCTCCTACACCAGCACCCTGCTTTCACTCGCACCACTCACAGCCACTTCGCAGGGCTGTAAATGACAACGGGTGTCACGAAGCAGCCGAGATCTGGTGTTGAACTGGTGCAAGCAGAACTGGGGAGACTGGGAGTTTCCCAATTGCAAAGAGCCATGGAGTTGTCAAAAGCAATTGCAGCTTTCACAGAAAGCGTTGTATTTTGTGCTTTTGAGAAAGCTGGGACAACTGCAGCTCCCCGAGATCGTGTGGGGACAAACCGAGGGAAAGGTGCTGGAGACAGGAACTTGATTAGCTCAAAGCCAGCCGCAAAATTTTCCAGATCAAGCCAATTCATAAGAAGGTTTGCTCATTATGTGTGCAAAGAAACAGCAAGAGAAGACAATCTATACTATGTGTCATAACATGATATAGAATTAATTGCCCTAGGTTACAAAATTCCTCATAAATCGCAAACGGGACGGTATCTACTGCATTATACTTTATCACACTTTCTGTCAAAATACCCCCTGCAGGAGCCTTTTTGACGATGTTATCACGAGCAAAGCCTTGTTTGGGGATGAAGATTTGAACTAAACAGCAGCAAACTATCAATATGTTCCTTGTGAGGCTGCTAGATACAAACCCCCCCCCCCAGCAGCGTTAGGAGTGTCTAACGGTGCAGCTCGCTCTTAAGCAACGCCGGCTTCTGGTTCTGCTCAGGCCCATATGGAGCATATATGTCATTTAGTTTTATTAACAGCAATGCTGATACAAGCTGGCTGCTGGGCTTCAACATGCCCCTGAGCCCCTGAGGGACTGCAAAACACTTCACAAAAGCATCCGACGAGGAAAACTTTGCCACCTCCCAGGCGAAACGGGGCAAGGCGCACTGAACTGGAAGGAAAAGGCTCTGATTATCTCCTCCACCACCTCAGCAGTGACCCAGACCAGTGACCTCTCTCCTGTCACTCCACATTTACTGTGGCTGTTTTACACGGGGAAGAGGCAAAGCCTTCACCGTTGATCCAGGCTGCATCCACAGGCTCCTCCTGCTGCACGTGGCACGGAAGGCCCATGCTTTGTTCATCGTGTGGTTTCAGCTCCATCTCTTGCCCAGGGGCTCGTGGTCTGTGTGCCTGTGTTAAGAGGAGCGATGTGGGGGGCAATGCCGAGGCAGCAGCACCGGGGCTGGGAGAGCAGGACCTGCTGACAGCCCGGATCCAGGGCAGACTTGGCCGTTCTCATCCAGAAAAAAGCTGCTTCACTTCCACTGCCTGCTTAAAAGCCAGCCAGATAACACAGCCTCCATTTGCTTTCACTACCCAAAACACTGCCATCCTCAAACATCTTTAAGTGCATCCTGAGTTTTTAAGCTACACAGCAACAGTGAAAACCAGCCAGCTGGGACAGGAGACATCCCACAGCTGGGTGGGGAGAGGAGAGGAGCAGAGCAGCGAGACCACCTCCTCCTTCCACAGCAAGCACCCGAAATCTTTAACGCCTACACAGGACTATCTCCAGCTTCATTGTAGACAACAACACGCAGCCTTTGTCTACAGACTTGTCTTGACCCACTGACAGCAGCTTTGTCACTGAAACATGAGCGTCCCTGAGTTAGGGACATCGATCAAGGCAACTGCCTATCAATCAGCTGGCACTAACCTACTCCGACAAGAGACTCGGGAGGATGCTCCCCGCACACCACAACAAGCCTTAATTATTTACGTCTCTGTGGCTTTTTCAATTACTTTTTCAGCGGGGAGGCAGCGCGCCCCATTCTGCACAGGGACACTGGTTACGTGGGGGAGAAGCAGGGACGAGGGGGAGGCGGGAGGTGTCGTTAGCCCAAAGCACAGTGCACTCCTCTAACGGAGGAATGAAAGCGGCCGGAGTGTTTGGAGGGGCGGACACCAGAGAGCCCTGTCCTGTCCCGCGCGTTGTGCTGCTCCCTGGGCAGCACCAGGAGGACCCACAGCGCAAGACTGGTTTTATCTGACACTAACCCTGCCTCACGCCTTACCCTGCAGCTTTAGGGTAAAGCTCTCAGTAACATCCATAAGGCACCCGCGTCCTGCAGAGCTCCTCGGTCCTGCCTGATGCGAGCAGAGGTTTGCCAGCCCTTCCAGGCAGAGATGTGCTCACCTCTAGCTGAGCCTGGCGCGACCAGATTGTGTGAAAAATGAAAAATAGCCATCTGGGTTGCTGCGGTGAAGACAGCCAGGAAGGTTTCTGGAGGAGGCACCATTCTGTGGGAATCTGCAGACACGTCCCTGCAGCAGCAGCCGCCGGTGCCAGAGGAAGGCGGGGGGTTGCGCAGCGCGGCGGATCGCCATGCAAAGCCTTTGCCCGTGAAACCACTGGCTCCAGTCCAGCCCCGAGTGGGAGATGCTGCTGCTCCGACAGCGGTTTGGCATTCTGTGTGATTTTGGGATGGGTTCACATTTAAGCCCTTCCTGATGTTTCAGGCATGGGTCAAGGACAGAGGCAGATCTTGTCAGGGATGGGGAAGGGGACCTCTGGGCCACGACAGTCTTCCCCTGCCACAGGAGAGAAGTCGGGGGCTACGGACCTTCTAACCCCACCAGCAATCTTCTTTGCATGCCCTTGGGCACATCACTGCGTCCTCCTTTTCCAGTTGTAAAATGGACAAAGTTTCTCCTTGTTGCCTTCCTCGTATAGGCTTGTTGGGGCTGCGTACAGGGAAGAGCCGGCACAGCAGTGGTGGAGGGATTTGCTCTGTATTACTGCAGTATAAATAAATAATGCACAGGTCCCTGCTGATATCTGAGCAAAAAGCTTGAGTAGAAGAAGGCAAAAGGAGGCATGAAAGAGGAGCTTGCACAGGTTCTCTTTAAGCTCTAGTAAAACTGCAGTTCCTCGCACTGAATGCATTTTGAAACTAAAGCAGCGGTGGTTGGGCCCTGATCTCTCTTCCAAGAAGTTGCAGAGCAGTTGGGGGATGCAGGGAGAAACCTGCACCGTCAAGTTTGGGAACGCCAATAAAAGCAAACTGAACGGGAAGCAAAAAGGAGTCGGAAAGCAGGGCAGCTCCCAGATCACCGCCCGGTTTCAGCAGGTCATCCGAGCTCGGCTTGCCTTTCCCAGCCTGAACAGTTGCAGTGTTATCATCTCTCCATCCTGTTGTCGATGCTACTTGGAAACCATTCAGGGGCTCAGGACACCTGAGCCTGGCAGCAGAGCCACGCGAGGCACGCAGAGGGGCCAGGGTGGTCACAGCTAACGCCTGTCCCCGCTGCGGGTGCCACCACGAAGGGACGCCGGGTGTCCCCGCAGCACGCAGGGCTCAGCCTCCACGCTTGGCTCCAGCCCATCTCCCAGCTGCTGCTCACCCAGCACCCGCCTCTGCTGCGAGCCCACGCCGCGCTGGGGGCCGGGAACAGCAATGCCAAGTGCCAACCAGGCCAGCTCGGGCATCAGCACTGCCAGCAGAGCTGCCAGCAGAGAGCTGAGCCCAGGGAGGGGACAGGGCAGACCCCAGCGAGCTCCGGGCAGGGGGGACGAGGATGGGCAGGGGGCTGGCCAGGACGCTGCTGCGTAGGCGATGGCACAGGCTCCCCACGGGCGCAGGGACCAGGACCCACCTGCTGTCTCACATGCTGCTGACAAAGAGAGGATCCAACACCTCTTTAATAAATTCATCAAAGTATTTTTAAATGAACTGCAGCACACTTCGTATCGCCCGTGCTCCCGCTCCCGAGAGCGGCTGTAACAGACCGGGGTCTGGGTATATAATTAAATATCAACACGTGTATCCTGTGCTCAGCACAGATTCTGTATTTGCTTGTGTTAATTGGGATGTGAGGTAAAGCGTCTCACAGCAGAATCCTACGTGCTTCCAGACTTATTTTCCTTAAAGATTTAGACAGTCAAATCCCATCTGTCCATGCTCCGCCTTCCTCTCCAATTCCTTTCCCCAAAAAAAGATGCTGCCTGGCATTTCACTTCACCACCTCCTGCTCAAATGAACCCCCTTTGATGGAGCACCAGCATCTCCAACGTCCCCGTATCACACATGCCCTTCGCTTGGGTGCATCCTTTCTGCAGGAACCCACCCCCGTGTCTCTCCCTTGCACCCTCGCCTGCTCCAAGCCATCTCCCCTGCCCGTGGGGAGCACAGGGAACCGCACACGCCTGTAGACGTGCACGTACACGCGTACTTGGTATGATAGGTGCAATTTTGAGCAATTTCCCTGCCAGTCTCTCTGCAATCTCATGTAATCTCCCCCCAAAGGGGATCAGAGATCCCATGGTGCCTTTGCTTGGCCATAAAGAATGCAAATCACATCCCCTGATGGTTCTGAATAACGCAGATGAGAGCAGCCAGCAAAACCCAGGAAGGTGGGGTGTCTGCTCGCTGCTTGTTAGCTCACGTTTGTGGTTACTCGGCTCTGCGTTACATCAGAGATGCACAAAGAGCTTCAGCAGCGGCTGGGCAAGGGAAATAATTTGTTTAGACCATCTGCACTGCCAGCTTCCTGCAGGTCCCATATTTAAAGCTGCTGGGGACCTGTCAAAAGGTGCCCCGTGGGGTTTTGCATTCAAACGGTCTCACCAGCGTCACGGATGACGGCTCCTTGTCCTACCTGCGCCAGCACAGGGGAACAACCCTCAGCAGGGCAGGTTCGGGGTTCGTGCCCTGCGGGGGCTGGCCACCGAGGCTCCAGGGGGATGCGCTAAGGGTGACAACACGGAGTAAGGGCTCCCCGGGCTGTATCTCAGCCGGAGGACGCTCCCTGCTCCCACCAGCAGCAGGCCAGCTTGCCTCTTCCACATCCCATTCATCTGCGTACGCCGGAGCCAGCAGCTGAATGTGCAGTTCCCGGGGGTGGAGGCACAGACAGGTAAAACACGGGCTGCTTTTCCCCTGGCACTACCAAACACCAGCTAGAATTCAGCACAGCAAGTCCATGCATTAAAAATATCTCGTCGTCGTAACACAAACAGCAGCTATTTAACAGTCCAGTTGGCAATTTCACCGGAGCATTAGAGCTCCAACGCTCTCAGCCCTCGACCGAAGGTGGAGCTGAAATTCACGGCTATCGCGGACGCACCCGAATGCTCCTGACGCTCCAGTTCTCAGCCCGGACCCCCGGACCTGCCCGCTGGGACGTGGAGCTGAGCCAACCACTGAACTTCTTGTTTCAAACCTTGTCTCTAGCGAGCAGCACTAAGTCTACAGCACTGAGCAACACTGCTGGGAAAAGCAAGCAACGGAAAAGGCAAATACTTTTTCAGCACCTCTTTTCTTTCCCCTAAAGGAACAAAACACAGCCTCGAGAAAACCCGAAACTAACTTTAAACACAGGCTGACACGTCTTGAAACAATTATTGCCCATCTAGGGGGAGAGGGAGGGCTGGCAAGAGATTAATTTTAGAGATTAGGGCTAGAGTGACTGACAAACTGATACGCAACAGCGTTTGTTTTTAATCTGAAACAGGTTTGGGATAGAATTAAAAAAAACAATAAACCCCAAACAAAAACCCGCAGCCACCCACCGACAGGAGATCCTCGGAGGCAGGAAAGCTGCAGCCAGCAATACTAATGTGTTTCTCGGTTACCAGCCACCCTCTCCTTCAAAGGAGACACACGTCGCCGCTTCCAGTGTCAGCGTGGGAACGTGCCCTGCGTCCCCTGGGCAGGGACAGACCCACGCACACGCCGTGGCAGCCCTGCTCGCGGGGCATCAGCCATGGGCCCCCCCAGCCCCCAGCTCATGGGCTCTGGGATACCAGAGACCAGCCTTGTGCAAAGTCCACACTGCTGGAAGAACAGAAATAAAAATATATGTTGCCAGGCAGTGCTGGGGAGAGGAAGACAACTTCTGAACTGCTCCACTCCGTCAAAGTCAAGATGTTTTCAACTATTATTAGGATCTGCAAATATTTTTTATTCCTTCCCATCCTGGCTGTGGCAGCGGGAGGTGCCAGGGGAGCCCAGCATGGCTGCACCCCACGGCAGCCAGTCTGCTGGGAGAACCATAACCCAAGGATTTCACGAGCTCCAACACTAGCCAGAGACTGAACGATGCCAATAAAAACACTAACAGATGAACAGGCACACACCAGCTGCATGGGAAGCTTGGGGTGAAGGCGGGGGGAATTAAATTAATCCCTTCATTATCAACCTGACCCCTGGAAAAATCTGAAGGAATGGCTGTGAAGGTTCACAGCGGAGCACTAAAGCCAGCAGATCAGCTCACACAGCATCTGCCAGCCCAGACGGGCTCTGCTCTCATCGCCGCGGCTCCAGCTGGGACCACGGGCGCTCGAGGCTGCCGGGAGCCAGGCAGGAGCCCGTGCCGTGCCAGGCTGGCGGCCGCTCGGAGGGCAGGACCGGAGGAGAACAGGGCTGCCGGGGAAAAGCACAGGGAACGGCAGAGCCAGCCACATGCCCCTGCAGCAGCGTCTGCTCCAGGAGGGCTTTGGAAATGACTTTCGTTATCTCCTGGGTACAAAACTGCCCAAAGCCCCCCCGCAGCAGGGCACGCTGCGGGACCTGTGCCTTTCCCGTTGCCCTGTGGTGGCTTTTGTTGCCCATTTCCTACCCCTTTAGGAGGAAATTCAGTGGTGTTCCTCTTGCTGCCCCTGGTACCTGCATTGCTAGCAAAGACCTGGATTGGTACACAGCAATGCCTCACGTACTAAGTCAATGCCGTAAGCTAATGGACAGATTTAAATATTAGGGGAGCTTTGGATGAGCGGGGACAGGAGGCAGATGTGGCCCATGGGGAAGGAGAAAGGAGGTGAGGATTTTAGGGAGGAAAGATCAGCCATCAAGTGGAACCCCAGTGGAAACCCTAAAACCTTCTTGAGTTATCGTATCTCTGGTCTCACAGCCACGCTTGCTGCTGTCTCTGCAGCCAACTCCCACAGACAGCTCTGCAAACACCCCCAAATGCTGATACCCCCCCAGTACAGCGCTGCGGACCGAGGGAGGGGAAACTCCGACCTGCGCCCACGCTCTGAACCTGCCCAAACCTCCACCCCGAACCTGCCAAGCCCTAGGTCTGACGCACCGCTGTGCCTGCCCCATCCCGGGGCTCTTCTAAGCTATAAAGACGGCTCAGTACCAAGAGTAGCTGCCTTACTTCATCCTTCAACAGATTTTTAATAAAGATCTCGAGAGGTTTCAAAAAAAACCCCAAAACCACCCCAAAGAAACCTGAACAGCCACAGCACACACGCACAGGGTCGCCGGTGCTTTCCTGCACCAAGAGGAGCGCAGAGCAGAGGAGGCCACAGGCAGCGACGGGCATCGGCGCTGGTGGGGGGCATGGAGCGGGCAGGACTCCAAGGGCAGATGCCACATGGCAGAAGAAAGCCAAGAGCACAGTGTGGAGGGATTTCTGCTCCCGCAATCCAACCCCCTCCACCGAGCTGCCTGCCAAGTGCCCTCCCGGCCCCGCTGCTGCCAACAGATACTTAGGTAAAGTTTGGGGGGGAAGAGAAAAGAAAAACCCCTCTCCTTCCTGGGATTAATATCTCAAATTATTTTTATTATGAAGACTAACAGCTGGGGAGCTAAAGGCAGAGAGCACCAGCCCCCAGCATGGCTGCAGCGGTGCCGGACGGCACGGACCTGTGCGGGGATTAACGCCGCGGGCTGCTGCAGGCTGTTCCCGTTCCCAGCACAGAAAGGCAGCTGGAAGCAGATTTATCTGCTGGATAATAAAGGCAAAAGATTCTCAAAAGGGACAAGTTTCAAGCCAAATTGCTAGGCTTCTCCTCTGCTCTCTTAATCCCTCTCAAAACTGTCGGTATTATACGTGGGGGGGAAGCAGGAGGGTGGAGAGATCTTCACCCAAAAGGCAAAAGAGCAGAAGCCACTGAAACGTGGTCCCCAGCCAAGCGCTGCAGAGGTGCCTCGGAGGCACAAAGAGGAGATTAAGGCTGAAAGGCTACAGCGCTGAGCAGGGCCAGGATGGGGAAGAGCACGTGGGAAGTATTTTGGATGCCTGACAAGGAGATGCAGGGACCATCTGGGCGAGGGGAGGAAGGGCAGGGTGCCAAGAGAGCCATGGGAAGGATCAGCCCAGCCAGGGAAGGCAGGTCTTCCCAGCTGCGTGTGCAGGACCCGCTCTCACCCTCCTCTTCCTCTCCTAAAGAGAGTGAAGCAACAGGTTGGAGCTCAGAGACACAGACAGGCACGTTGGTTTGGGTTGGAGGCCCCGGCTGGTTGCACAGCCATTCTTCCAAGGTCTCTGAAAGTCCCACCCAGGGGCCAACACGGCTTGTGAGCAGCCACGTACCTTGCCCTGCTCTGCCTGCCAAGCCAGGCTGGGACCAGGGCTGGGTCCTACTGCTAGAGAGGAGATCTTGGCTCCTTGCGACAGTCCATAAAACTGCCACCTGATTTGCCTTCCAGCTTGCTCTGAAGGCACCTTTCAGGATGTAGCCGCTATTAAAGGAGGATAACGCGAGAAAAGTGGCATTATTCTAAAATGGTTTTACTCTTCCTTTCTTTCATCCTGGCAGCACAGTACAGAGAGCATCTGTTCTGCGCTGATACACCCCGACCTCCAGCAACTCACCCCAGCTCTGCAAGCCCAGCCGCCGCATCCCTTGTAGGGGGACAGCAAGGCTTTACCTCCTCTGGAACGGTTTGGGATGTGCTCACAGGAAAAGCTGCACAAGCCTGGAGTATGGTTAATGGGCACTGCCTGATGACAGGGCCCAGCTGGCCCTTCCCTCACCTACTCAAGGCCATCAGAGATAGTGGCGACAGCAGGTTTTTGGGATATGGATGCCTGCCCACGTTGGGAACAGGACCAGGACCCAGTGACTCATTTTTCACAGGGCACTGAGCAGCCATTAGACGTTAACGACTTTTGGCAAGTACTGACCTGGGTCAGATTCAAACCACTGACCCAAAAGGGAGAGGTTTTGCTCTCCCCATCAGCAGCCCCTGGGAGCCATCCTCCACCGCGCTGCCTCTGAAAAAAGGAGCTTAGAAAGGAAAGGCAGAGAAGTCCTCGGCTCTGGCACGGGGTAACCCTATCAACATGCACTGCAGATAGAGGCGGCTTTTTCCCCAGGAGGAATCAAAGCCTCATTGATACGTGAATTATGAATGAAACCTTAAGCTTTTAAACTTTTAACCTGTGCATTTCTAAGAAAGTCTTAATTTAGCCAGAGACACGGCAGGAAAGAACAATGGTTCAGTGGAAGGTACTGGATTTCCTGGGCTTTTAAAATACACCCTTGTTTAAGATGAATATTTCATTTACTGAGCCATTCCCAGGGGAAAAAGGAAATCCTGATCCACACTGACCAAAGACGTGGACTGAAATCTGTGTTACAATGACACTCGTGGATGAGGCTGACTTACACCGACATCTTCCCCCCACCCAGCTCCAGCTCCGATTGCTCCTGGGGCTTCTTCTTCTCTGTGAAAGGCTTTAGTGACGAACAAACCACCTTCCGCTGCCCAATGCCCGGGTGGACACGGTGCCCGAGCCTGGCTGCCACCCACCCACCGCTCCACACTCTGCAACGCACCTTCAATGTGTTTTAGGCTGAGCCTTGCACTGTCCCGCTCAGTGCAACAGCCCAGACAAGCTCAGGGACAGGCTTTATCCAGCTCCTGTTTGTGAATTTATCCCCAGCCAAAGGCATTGAAAGCCGGGAGCAGAAGCAAGCTCTGGGGAAGGCAGCAAAGCAAGAACAGTGATTCAGCACGACAGAGGTCAGGTCACCTCACACCAAAGAAAATCAGGGTGGGTCAGTTTGGTGGAAGTAACACTCATTAGAGGAATAAACTATTGGGGGGGTGCTTTGCTTGGGTCTGTTGAGGCACTGTTAGACCTTATACTATCGATTCAAATCCTTTCCAGCTTCCACTCCACTGGAATTCACCCAAAAAATCGCCTTGCTGACCAGTGCTGAATGAGATTTTGGTTATTTTCTAGACAACTGCGGGCACATTGCTTCCATCAGCAGCAGAGCTGGCACAGATCTGGGATGTGAGCGAAGCCAGGAACAAAGTGAGCCAGAGACTCAAGTCTTCTGCTGCCCTACAACTGAGCCATCTCCACGACAAGGGTGCAGGGGATTGCCTGGGTAGAAAGGCTGTGCAGAACCCAACCCCAGCCCAGAAAGGACAGGGAGGATACAGGGGTCACAGGAAGCACGTGGCAGGAGATCATCTCCACAGAAAACAGCTGTATGCAGGCCTTTCTACCACCGCGTCTCCTTCTTGGTGGTAGAAAATGTTGCTGCTCAGGGGTAGGAACTGGGCAGAATTGGGGTAGGAGAGGCAGAGGGGAGGCAACCATCACCCTCGTGTCTGCAGGGGTTCGACTCTGACACATCCCAAGCCAGCAAAACCTCATTTTCAGAGGAAGAAAAAAAAAAAATCAACCAGCCACAAATTATAAATAAAAGAGATGAAAGTTAAGAGTGAACCTAAACAAAGCCCCAGGTGGCCCTTTGCCTGGGGCACTTCTGCTAATTTTAGTTTCTCTGTTCTTCCCTGAGCCGTTTGGTTCCATGACTGTACAGTTTTAGAGCGTTTACTTTGCTGCAACTACCTAAAACGTTACACACTGGGATGGTCTGACCTGGGCATCAGCGTGAAAGGAGAAGGCAAGGAAGAGCCACTTGGGACCCATCTCCGCCGTCCCACCGCCGCCACGGCAATGCCAGTGGGTTGGGGTCCCTGGGGTGGTCGCTGGCCGTGCCGTTGCGTGCACAGATTAACACACCCACAGACCACAGTCCCTTCCAGCACCGAGAGCCCACCGGGGCGTGCAGCCGCCCACACACGTGCCTCCTGCTCGCCCCTCTCCTGGGCTGCCCTCGCCAGAGCCCGAGCGCCGCTCCCGCAGCCCACTGGCCCCTCTCCCACCGCAGAACGCCGCGGCTCTGCTCGGCGCCGGGGAGAGCCATTTCGCAGCCACCACATTTATTCCACGGAGAGAAAAGGCAGCAGCCTCACAGAAGCATCCTATACAGCAGAATGTATTTAAATACCTAATGAAGGAATAAATCTGCAAGAGGAAGACATTTACTGCATACTTATTCACACAGAGCCTTTGTGCGGGCGGGGGGGGTGGCGGGGCTGCTCACTGCACCTGCGCTCCTGGCCCGCAGCCGCCTCGCCAGGGTAATGAATATGGCAGGATCCTATTAAATGAGACTCTACCTGTCAGGGAGGATATCGAGCGCTCCCAGCCTCCACATCCATTCCGGAGGACTCGTCTCTGCTACGACAAGATGCAGCACCTTATCGACAGGGACCTTCCCAGGGGTCTCGGAGAGCAAACAACGCGCTGCGGGGGGACAGAGACTGATTGGGCCACTTTACAGCACCAGTTTGCCTCTGCACAAGACAGCAGGGCTTTTTTTTTTTTCTTTTTTAATCCCCCCCAAGCGATAAGTCAGAGGGCAGAAGTCATGAACTGGCAGCTCGTCCCATAGCACAGGCAGGGCTGAAGGCCAAGGGCGGCGCTGAGCCCTGGACCAAAGGGTGTGGGTGAAGGACCCAGGAGGACAATTAATTCCTACTTGTGCCCTCGGGCCCCAGAAATGTGCCTCCTCCAGCCAGGGCAGAGCCTGGGTCCTCTGCCATTTTACTGCAAGGGAAAAAGCATATTTTGCTGGTGTTGTTCAGCCCAAGGCCACGCAGAAGCAAGCTGAGACAAGATGCCTGTGCCAGCGCACCCCGTTTGTCTGGGTTTGGGAGCAGACACGCCATAGCCCATGGAGGCTGAGCCATCCCCCACGTCCCCAGCCCTTGCTGCTTGAGAAGACACGGAGAAAGAGCTGCCACGAACCTATGTGTTAAAAGCCGAACGCCACGAGCATCACACACAGCTCTCCCTGCCTGCTGCCATCAGAGCCATCGCCCAACACCAGCCCACGGTGGGTTTGCCACGTCCCGGCAGGGCGGTGAGAGCCAGCGCAGAGGGTGGTGGTGACACACACGAGCTCAGCCGTTCGCTTGCATTTTACATTCCAGGAAACAAAATGCACCAGCAAGTGTTCAAGATGGAGCAGGAGCACCCGCTCCTGTCCCAGCAGCCCCGCGCTCGCACCCAGCCCCACAGCTTCCTCACGCCTCCAACACTCAGCTTTCAGCTTTACCTCCCCCACCTCCCAAATACAGCCAAACTCGGCTTGCCCTTTGCTTGCCCTGCTGCCTGCCCTCCCTCCCACATGACACAGAAGGTCAGTTTTGAAATTCAGGGGTCAGAAGGAAGAAATGTAGCAGGGTCAGGGGTGAGAGAAGCAGAGAGGGGAGGAATTTCACCTCTCCAACCATTTGCTTCCATGAATCAGCAGCCGCAGAGCTCCTGCCAGGCACGGGGGTGCTGGGCTCGACCAGAGCAGTGCGGCGGGGGCAGAGGGGGGTGCTCCCCATCCCGCAGCCCCAGGCAGGGTGGCACAGCAGCCCCTGCTCTCCTGAAGGCTTCTCCCCTTTTTTTGGGTTATCCCAAGCTTATCAAGACGGCAGCAAAAACACACCTAAATGCCAAACCCCCAAAGCAAACCTACAGCAGAAACAGAGCTAGAGGAAATTAAAGATGTGCTTAACACATCTGGAGTTCACATCTCCCACGTGCAGAGCTGAGCGAGACACCCAAGAAAGCAAAGGTCCCCCAGGTCCCTGCTAAGGGGAGGGAGTTCAGCTCACGCTGCCTCTTTGAAGCAGGGTCTGGGGTGAAATATATCACCCCACATGGTTTATGTCATCACTTTCGCCCTAAACACCAGCTTTTGGATTTTTGCTTTAATCCACATTACCACACGCACTCACTATCTGCCAGACATCTCCATTGGCTCTTTTCAAAACTGCTTCTCCTGCTGCCTAAAGCTCTACAGCCAGAGCCAGTCACTGGAGGAAACCCTGAGAGGACTCCTCCCCGCTCAGGGATTTTACACTGGCCTCTTTCTGCTGGAAAGGTACAAACAATTCCTACGCACGGGAGAAAACGAACCACTGAGCAGCCCAGCCAACTTACACGATGGCTTAAAGAGAGCAGAGAGCAAGGGACAAACACAGAGCTGTCACATCCCTCTCTGGAGCACGGGAACACAGCGGCTGCCTCGCCTGGGGATGAGCCGTCCCATGTGCGTGTCCCCAAACCAGCGCCGATGCAATCGCACCCAGGAGAGAGGGCAGCCCCGTTCCAAGGGAAGGTGGAGATCTCTGGCTGAGGAAGCGCAGCTGCAATTGGGGAATATGCTGCGAGAGCAAAAAATGCTGTTTTCATGTAAATGTCCCTAATAATAAAAGAGTGAATGAAGAAGGCACACATACAAACAAGAAATAGGACATTTGTGCAAGAGAAGCAGAAATGATTCTAAAAAGAGAGCTTTATCAACATTTTCCAGAAGGCATCGGCTGCTCTTTAGTGCTCCTCGAGGAATAACACATTGATCCTGCTGAACCTGGGCTGCCTGGTGCCTCTGATCACAGGTTTCTTAACAATCACAGTCTCGATGCAGCATGTTTGAAAAACATTAAGCGTGTTTGTTTTCTCAAGCAAATATTGAGCCACTGTTCTCGCACCCCATAACTGGCATTTTGTGCTGTTCACCCTGTATCTGCACACAGTTTCTGTGGCCGTTGCTGCTGCATTTCCATGGCAATCTGGACTCTGAAGCTGCTGGTACCAGCCAAACCCCACCAGTGGCAGCAGGGTTTCCCTGTACACAGAGGATTTGATTGCTCTCTCAGATACCAATATCAAATGCTTTGCTTTCATTCGTTACGTGGATATCTTCCTCTCTGACCATGCTGTAATCGTTTAAGTCCCACAGCTTTTCTAAAGGTCAGTGCTTCCCCCTTGCAAGGACGGGTAAATCCAGTCCAAACTGCTGAAAGTAAGTCCAAAGTTAAGCCTTTGGAGTTTATAGATGGTAAGTCCCCAGTCATGCTCCTGGAGAGAGAAAAGGAGCTCAGGACCCTCAGTCCCTTCCCCACACAGCAGCATCCCTCGTGCCGAGTTTAACAAGCAGTAGGGAAACAGGAGACAGCGTCTGTTGTCCCTTGATTAAATGTCCTACCAGTTAAACGGGAAAAGTGCTGGAAACATGGGGTCAGCTCTCGAGGCAGCTGGGCTGAAGCACACCAAGGGAATTTCCACTTTAGCTTTTAATTAATATGCGCAAGCTGCAGGACACATCTCCAGCAGAAAACAAAAACACTGCAAGAAACCCTCCGACAGCTCCTCAGAGGAACAGCATCACGAGGGGAACACAGGTGTGGTGTTCAATATACTCAAGAGGTGCAATTGGTCTGACAGTCAAAAGAAAGGAGGAGGTGGGAGGAAGGGACTCTGGTTTTATTCCAACTCCACCACGTACTAATTTAAGCACATAAGACCAGGATAGCCCCTTCGCTTCTGCAGGCCCACTTGGGTTTGTGGCACAAAGTCTCTCGGAGCGGGAAGCTTTAAGCGTGTCAGGCAAAAAGCATCAAAGAAACTCAGAACTGAAAGCAGGCAAAGGGATGCTCTGGTTTCCCACTAATAAGCCACTGGCTGCAGGATGACGAGCAAAAGCAAACATCGCATTAGTCAGCCAAATGTTAACTCAGAGCTGCGAACGCTCCCAGCCGCTCGGGAAGGTGAGAGCTCCCAGCTGGAGGCACAGCGATGTTTACTTGAAAGACCCTGGTTTACCCCAGCGTCTCTTCCTCACCCTTTTTTCTTTACTTTGAGCAGCTCAAGGGACCAACTCTCGTTCTTTCCGACTAATGGGATCTCAGGATTGGCATCCTCTCCAAGCTGCAAACGCAAATCACTCTCTGAGTTAGTGGCAATGACCAACCTCAGCAGCCCCTCTGCTTTTAATGAGGGGATGGGAGGAGGGAAAGGCCGCGGCAAGACAAACAATTGCCACCTACAGTCACGGCAGGCTTTGTGCTGCCCACCTCACGCGCCTCGCAGGATGCTCGGGCTGGTTTGTGTAAGGCCTGCAGGCAGGTTGATGAGATTAAAGCCCAGCACACAATAAATAATTTAGCAGCTTACCACAAAAAGAATCCCGCACTGTGTAATAGCTAGGCTGTATGATGTGTACATTCATTTTAAATGCACGCCGCTTTCATCTACGTGTATCTATTTGATGCAAAGACGTGTAGCCAAGCGAGAGGGAACAACTGGGAAAGGTGACAGGGTCCCGGCCGAGGAGCAGGCGGGGGGTGATGGGACAAACGCTGCCAAAGCCACTCGCTAATTATTCCAGGCCTGCCCGTGCTGCTGCCTGCGTGTCGGAGGAACCTTAAACCCTGGCTCAGCCAATTATTCCTCCACCATCCTCCCCTGGTCCCAGCAGGCTTCCCAGCACGGCCTGGCAGTGGCTGGTGGCCCCAGCGCTGGCCGGGAGCACGATGCAAAGCTCCGTGCAGACCCCGCGGGGCGACAGCTCACGGTCAGGCAGCAGCAGCTCTGGCCCCGCCAGCCGTCGGCCCCAGTTTCGGTGGGATTGCACGGGTTCGCGGTGCGGCAGCAGGCCCTGGAGCATGGGGCTGGGAAAAGGTTTATGATTTTATCCCCCTGCCGGAGCATCATCTGAGATTTTTTTGAGACACACCTGATGGATGACCATAACCTTCCAGCCTACAGTTAAGGTGACAGTGGGGAAAAAAAAAAACACAATCAAAGCCTAAACGCATGGGAAGACTGAATACATCAGAGCCTAGACAGCGTGCATGCAGGGGATGGCTGGGAGAAGAGCCAGGAGTTGCTACCACTGCTGGTAATAAGCAGCAGTCAGGTTTAGACTGAGTATTTTGTTGCTCTTTTTGTCCAAGTCACAGCCAGGAAAGCCTACGGCCTCACCACAGGCCCAGGGGAACTTCTCCGGCGCAAAATTCCCCCGGGCTCTGCACTCCCCAGCCCCTGGGAGCTCCCTGCTGTGGCCGGGGGTTCATCTCCCTCCTTCACTGCGCAGGCTGGGCGGGCTGCAGAGAGCTCCCTGAAGGCCTGGGAGATGTAGGCATCTGCCTGTCCATGCATCTCGGCAGAAATGAAAAGAGGGTAATAAAAGGCAGGGGGAGGTGGGGAGACCATGCATCATAACAGGCGTAATGGACTCACGCTAATAGAGAGACCGGCCGCATCCAATCCGCGCCCGTCTGGCACAGCCATAAATATCGGGCAGACGGTCAAGTGATGGATTTGCCTTCGCCAACCCAGCAGTATTTTACAGCCCCGCTAACGCTGTTGTTGCCCTGGCCGGCAGCAAAAAAGCAACTGTAACAACAATGGGCAGTAAACTTGATTGGGGGATTGAGGAAATACTAAAGGCAGCATCAGTCAGACGCACAAGGGAAAGCCTAGCAGCAAGTCCCACCACAAGCCCAGCGGCACTGCCTTCGCGTGGCATTTCGCTCCCCAATTTTCCCCAATCCCAATCTTTTTGCAGCAGCAGTGCGGGGGCCATGCTGGCAGGCAGGACTCCTCCTGCAGATTCCCCCGTCTCTCCCAGCGCATTCGTGTTTTCCACGTTCGTTTTTTTGCCTCAAGAAGGCATTTAGAGAAGCAACATAGCATGGTCTTCTCACAGTATTTCTTGCCACCCGGGGATTTAAGATCTTACAAATGGACCAAAACCCGTGTTATTTTGACCTCTGAGGATTTTAAAAGCCTGCAGAAAAATATATATATAGTAAAGAAAGCATGAACTTCTTGACTCATAAATAGAAAGGCAGGAGGCTAACACTGCCCTTCCCCCCCCAAAACCAACCACATCCAGAACACAGCAACTTCTGCAGATTTACACCCCGAGGAAAGCAGGGGACAGTCAGAAAAACTAACATGAATTCACAAAACAGTTTGGTATTTCCTGATATTTTTCACCAAGATTACTTCAAGAAGAAATCCATTACTGAACTAGATGAAAATGTAGCTCTGCTTCTAGCATGAATCGGAGGAGGAATAACTTCTGCCTCACTTCATCCTCATAAAAGACAGATAATATCTCTTCTTAAAAAAGGTGTGGGGATTAATTATCTTCTAAATACATGAAAGAAAAAAACCACATACGCACAAGGGGGAAAAACAGCCTTTTTGGTATCTATTTCCCAACAGTTACTTTGGTAACTAGTCCCAAAGTACACGGACTGATGCACCTCAAAACTCCCTTTACCCTCATGTGTGCTGCTCCCAGCTTTATTCCTGCCTGCAGAAATCCCAGGAGCGCTGGGAAGGCTGAGAAAGGGGACGTTTTTGTGGTTTAAGGCTGTGTGCACCTAAGGGAGGCACCGAGAGAGACTCCACGTCAAAACTCCCAGGCGTTGCCAGTGCTCCTTCCCCAGGAACCCTCCTGTGGGCACCACCAGCAGAACTTGTCCTACACTCGTGATGTTCAAGACAATCAATAAGAGCGTGTGACAGGGAGTGCCAGGACCAAATCCCAGAAATGAATCTACCGAAAGAGCTCTTCAAGAGAAACCCCTTTCGGCCCGCGGAGCCCCTTGCCTTGGGGTGCTGGTGGAGCTGGTGAGATCTCCGAGGCAGGCTGTCACACATAACACTGCCCAGCCACTTGCAGCCTTTACTAGCTCCACTTCATTTGGAAACGAACAAGATGTACTTGTTGCACTCAAAAGTTTCAAGCTGATTTTTCAAGGTGCCCGAACCTGAACAAGAACCGGAGTCATCGCCATCTCAGGAGCCAAGAAACAGATTAAAGCAGACTCCGAGCCCACCTGGCTCCATTTCACATAGCATTTCCTGAACACTTGCCCCTTAAGCTCTCCAGCAGCTATAAAAATACATCCCAACTTCTCTTTTTTTTCTTATTTTTCTTGCTCTGCCAGGCAACAGATAACAGAACTAGAGAAGTAACGTCGGCAGAAGAGGAGGCCAATTTCACGCCTGTAAGAGCTGGTAGGGACGTTCCTGAACTGCTCAAAACCAGAGTCCAGAGGGACTTGGCAGCTCTGCCCCTTCTCCAGCCCTGAAACAGGCACGTTAATGCTCTCCTTTGGCTTCGATCTATCTTCACAAATGCACAAATTCCAATTAATCAGTAAGACTCCAACTTCTGGCTACTAACAATAACAAATGTAAAGGACCATCGGGCAGTTTGGGAACACATTTCTGCAGTCACGGTTTGACAGCACCCTCTTTACACAGATGGAAGCAAAGGGGAATTACTGTCTGAGGCTGGAAAACCCTTGTTTAGGGAGAAAAAGAATTCCAGCTTCTCCAACCACACCAGAACAAATCACAGTACCAAATAAATACCCCCTTATTTGACATCGTAGGGCAAGAAACAGGGACTTGTTTCTCAGACCTTTCAATTAAACAACTTCTTCAGTCTCAATTAAACAACTTCTTCAGTCAAGCAAGAGTCATCTGCCATCTTACACCTCTGCTGGGACAGAGGTCTGTGCTCCGAGGGTGATGGATTGATCACAAAGCCAGCAAAGCATCCGACCTCACAACCTATAGCTAAAACCAGGCGTCTCCTTTGGAAGGTGTCTGCAGACGGATGGTTTTCATCTGCTCAATAACAGCCTGATGTCCTCTTGGCTTCGCTACACACTGATGCAACTGACTTTTTCCTGAAGTGCTATGGAATGTGTGCGGGGGTGATAATTAAGGATAAATTAAAAGGATGAGATAACTATCCATAGAATGAAGTCAGATAAGGACAGGTTCAGACGTATATTTCATTGTGAAAGATCTATTTTATTCCCACTAATGGAACAAATTAAATCAGCCAAGATGAATAAAAATATCGCATATCAAGACGCAACAACACACTTACAGTTCGCCTTTCCCCTGACTGCGATGAGTTATCAGTGTCCCTTGCAAAGCAGAGGTTCGCCTTCGTTGAAAGCGAGGACAGACATTACGCACCACGCGCTCAGGCATTCAACAGGTACACAGGAACGTGTTTCCAATCATGAAAAATAGTTACAGCACTACGTATTTTTCTGTAGCACTTCTCCTCCAGACAGACCCCAGGCAGCTCTTCACGGGTGACCTTGCATGCCAGAATTGATCCAAGCCATGTACAGCGCAGCTGCCATTGGGACAGAGTGTTACAGGAGTTCAGAACGACGTCTGACACCCATTTATCCAGGAGGGTGGGGTGTGAATGGAGACACACACGCTACCCTTCGCCTCAGGGCATCTGAAATAACCTAACCTGGGTTCTTGCCTGTAGCACCAAAGTTTACACCGAGTACAGACGATGCAACAGCCTTGTCGCCACTGGAGCAACTCAGAGCTGGGTGAAAACCAGGTATAACGTCACCGTCACTGCTGTGCCCTGGGAGCCATCCTACGTGCACGTCCAGGAGCACACCCAACCCACGTGAAGGGAGGCAAGGGACGGCGAGGCTGCAGGCTCCCGCTGCAGGAATGGGGTTTGCCTACAGCAGGCATAAATAGTATGATGGTAAAGTAAAACATAGACTGTGCACTGTCAGACATAGAAGAGACATTTATTTATTCTTGATCGCAAACAATGTCCTCCATTGACAAGCCGAATGAAGGGCACTTCACTGATTTATTAGATCTAATAAGAAACACAACTCTCAGGATGAAATACAAGATTGATTTTTAGTGATGAGCCATGCTGCTATCCCAGCCACTGTGCTCAGCCTGACGAGATGAAACTGGGCATGCACAGGGACAGAGAGAGTTGAAACAGCACTGGGTGGGAGAAATACATGGCAAGATTTGCACGAGGAAGGGGAGCTCAAATGGAAACAAGGCTTGCGATAGCAGCCCTTCAAACTGAGGGTTACTCTTTTCTTCCTCCAATCCTTCTCTCTCCCACTAAGTTTATATATCTTAAGAGAAGAGCAGCAAACTACTAGGAAGTTTAAGGGCAAGTCCAGTATGGTTCTTGGGAAACCTCCGAGTCAGACCCTTCCAGGCACCCACCTTTCAGAGGAGCCCCTCTAAATACAGCAAGTGTAACTCACGGCAGTCTCAGCACCCACCAGGCACCACGTTAGCCAAGTTCCACGGATGCCATTTTCCATCAGGAAAAAGACAACTAGCACAGCAGTGCTTAGCTTGAGGCCCTATTAATAGCAGTCCTAATTATACGGCTGCAAATTTAATTCATAGCAATGATTAGTGTCAAAATCAAAGGCATCATACATCAATATTGATGGAATTGTATGAAGCCCATAAACAGAACAAGCAAGTCGACACATCTCACCCCAGCAGTTAGTTGCTGTTAACTGTTGTATTAATGTCTCTCCTAATTTTGCTTGATGAAAACTGGTTTATTGCAGGAATCCACAATTCTGAATGATTAAGTCTTTAACATAATCCCCTTCACCCCTGCACCCCCAACTATGAAGCTGAGACACTTTCGAAGGAGAGCTGGACCACCAAGCTGCAGGGAGAACTGCATCCCATGTGCCTGTGCTTTACCCAAGAGGTCACAGCATCATCAGCACATTTGCTTTTCACCCACTTAGAGCAAACTGCTGAGGGACAGTCGTCCTCAACAGCAGCGGCTGCCAATCCGTACAGCACACGCCCCGAATGCCCCGCGAGCCCCCTGCCCAAGGCACGCCCCGCGTAGGGGCAGGCTGCGGCGAGAGGCAGCGGGCTGGCCGAGCCAGAGCTATGGGAGAAGATTCCTCCTCCAGCACCGGGTTTTGATGGAGAATAGATCCATCGATTCATCCTCCTCCCCTTCAGCAGTAACCGAGGACACAGGATTCATGCGCGTGTGTCACCAGCTCTGCGAGGAGCAGCTGACAGTCCTGGGCAGCCACAGCAGGTACAAGCACCCCCTCAGCCCTGAACTCAAACCCTGACCCCAGCAAACGCTCTGGTTCCCCACAGGAAAGATGCCAAGTTCATCGTCGACTGACTTAATCTGATATCATTGACTTATCTGCCAGCAGCTCTGGTACCAACACCCCTCTGCCGATCTCACGGCACAGCCGGGCTGTGCGGACTCTGCGGGTGAGCTGCCCGGGCTGCCCGGACCCCGCGGGGCTCCCAAACCTGCCGAGCAAGCGGCCAGCTCAGCCTGGGAGAGCTGCCAGCCTCGCCGCGGGGTCCGTGCTGCTCCGAGCGGACAGAAAACTCCTCTCCTTCCTTTGCAGCCAGTGCTGGCTGCTGAAAAGAGCAAAGAGAGACTTCAAATGCACCCAGGAAACAGAGGACGGGGCAGAGCCAGACAGCACGGGGCTGTACCGGGGGAGTGCAGGCAGGGGTGTCTGGGCGGGCAGGGCCTTGGGGACCTTCATCATTCAGCTCCTTCAGAGGAGAGAGGCTGGAGCAGCAGCAGCCACTCTTCTAGGGAACGTTGCACGAGGCAGTGAAGGGAATAGCTAATAGGCAGAAGGACATCAGTGAGATAACGCAGCATTTCCAGTAATGAATTCTCACCGGGGAAGCACAGACAAATTTGAAGGATTTCAGAGCTGGCTCCCTCACTTCTTTCCTCCAGCTACACAAGTGTTGTCTTTGAAACCCCAGACTGAGCCACCAGCTTGTTTCCAAAGTAAATCAGTGGCTGTGGGAGAGGGAATAGGTGTGACGTAGCCTTCAGACATTAATTGTGTAGGTAGATATGCAAGGTGGTGAGCTGGAGGAGGCGAGGCATCTATATAAATCTCTGGCACTTACCGAGGTGCGTACATTTTTACCACCCTCATTTCACATATGGGGAAGAAGAGAGATGGAAATGTTTACAGTCCTGAGCATCCTGAGCACTCGCTGACTTCGAGACATGGAGACATGTCTGGTCTTGGAACACACACAAGAACTGGAGACAACCTGTTAACCTCCCACCGGGTCTGCAACGCCTGCTCTGCAGTGAACGCCCCGAGAGCCCCACAGTTCAACGCAAAGCCGCTTCCTATGCTTCACATGTCCTCTCTTAGGCCATGTAAGAGATAATCCCACATGTCAAAAGCTTTACTAAAGGTGTGGACAGGACCACAAGACAGAGAACAACATTCCCAGCCCCCTGTAGCAGAGGATGGGACAGCGATCACTCCAGCTGATGGTAAGAGGAGGCACGGGTCTCCTCAGCTGCAGACAACTCATACACGCTACACAGGAGTGCTTGGCAGATGCCATGAAAGGCTGACTGGAGTCAACGCCTGGAATGAACTCGCTGGAGAGACGAGATGATTTTCTCAGTGCCTGCTTACCACTGGCTCAAACACGGGTAAAACGTGAAGGATTCCTGCAGCCCTCCTTCCCCATCTCCCCCAGTCCTGCCCAGCCGCCTGCCTCTGGACAACGAAGTGGATGGGCATGAGTAGATTAATTTTGCATCCAAAAGGTAGGTGCTCGATGTAGACTAGCACAAGGAATTAAACGGTGCTGGAGAGCCTGCTGCTTCTGTAATCCTACATAATTCATGGGACGCGACAGTAAATGCCTCGTGTGCAGGCACAAGATGTTTGCTTTAACTGCCTCTAAGTGAGGCACCTCCCCTACCCCCCCAACACTGTGAGCAGCACGCACCAGGCTGCACGGCTGGCTCCAGGCTCCAGCATATGCATTTGCAATATGCTGAGGGCACCTCTTCATCCATCTCGATAGGAAAATCCCGGTGCTCCTCGTGCCACGGCGGGGGGGCTGGCAGGGGGGAGAGGGGCTCTGCTTACCAGCCCACTCTCCCCATGTTCCAAATTGCCCCGCTGCAACTCGAGAGGCACCAGGGAGGCACCTAATTTTCTACTACTCAGCACTTGTAAAGTGCTGGATGAATATTAATGAACTGGTGTAATTAAAATGATGCAGACATTCAAGTGTTGTATCTGCCTGTCCTTGTATCTTCCTGGATAGATGAGGAAGAAATTCCCTGCTGCTTAAGGACACAAAAAATTAACAGTCTGCTGTTGATTACATTTGTTAACTCTTTCCCTGGTACGAAGAAGCAGGGTCTGCATTTAGCAGGTTCACCTAACGCTGTCATTTGTATTTTAGGTTAATTTGAAGGATCTCAGCTTTCCAGAGCAGCATCTCTTTGCCCTGGGCAACTAGCCCCAGCATTTGTGTTGCAGAGGGTGAGGCATGTTATCTTCCAGGACTGATCAATCACCCAACTGTCAGGGAAAGGCAGGAGGTAAGAGGCAGAGAGAAGCAGCAGGACTTGGCCCTGAGGCTTGGTTTCCAAAAGCAGCCAAGTTAACCCATTCCCATCGCTCCATGACCAAACATCCTGCCACCATCAGCAATTTTGCCATCACCAAAAGCTGTCTAACTCACAGTCTTCTACACAAGTTGCAGAAGGATTGCTGGGAAACAACTCAAAACTGTTACAGAATTTCCATCAGTGTGTCAAAAAGCAGGAAAGATCCGAGACCTTGGATACAGCTTGCTGAGGTTCACTCCTACTCGGAAATTCAAGCCAGCTTGTCTCTTTTCTCTAATCAGACTGGCCCACTATTACCCTGATAATTTCTGCATCAGCCCCACAAACACCCACACACCACAGTTCATTGAATGATAAAATGCAAAAAACCCAGACAAACACCAGGGTAACGCTGTAACACACGGGCAGGCAGCGCAGGCAAGAGCCGGCGCAGTGCTGGGACCTGCCCTACCCTGCTGCTGAAGGAACTCGCTGGCTGGAAGCGGGGCAGGTGCCCTCAGCCCAGGCGAGGGGATGCTCCGGAGCTGTGACGCCGCAGGGCAATGGGAACTGTGGGGCCTCACATGGTCCCTTTCCCAGGACAATGCTGCAGCAGTTTCCACTGCACCTTCCCCGAGGCTTGGCACTTCTCCGCTTCGAAAGAAACCACAGCAACACCCCTCTGTCCTGACAGTGCTGATGGATGAACTCTGCCTCGCAGATGCAAGGCTCTCTGTGACCCAGACCCTCAGATTTTTGCTCCTGACTGTCTCCGAGTTTCACGCTGGGAAACATCCGTAAGACACAGCAGCACCAATGCGCATCACAGTCTCCCGAGAGAGATGGAAAATGGATCCTGGCTCTCCGAAGCCATGGAAATAAGCTTACCTTCTTCAGCTTGCCCGTCTTTGTCCCCACAAACACCACGCTGTAGCCGTTGTACACGTAGGAAGCAACGGAAGTCATGCGGTCCCGGCTGGAGGTGAAGAGCGTCACTCCGTCCACCGGTGTCGAGCCTCCCAGGGGCTGGTTGATGTCGAGCCCACAGAAATTGTCATCAATGGGGACTGGCTGGAAAGACAAGGTTTGGGGCAGCCGTGAGTGAAACACGGAGTACAGGGCAGCCCCACACAGTTGGGCTCACGCAGAGGGGAGCTGGCAGTGTTGACAGCAGGCTGGGAGCCACCAACATGCCACCCCCTGCCCAGGGACCCTGCCAGCTTCAGCCACCTTCCTCAATGGCTTGTTCTCTTCACTGCCCGAGGCCAAGACACTCTGCAGCTGCTCCAAAATGTGTTTGGACAGGGCTGAGGAGGAACCCTAAGTCCACCAGACACTTCTGCTCATCTTCTAAACCTGCCAGGTTTCTCACGGGTTTAGCCCCGCTGCGTGGCCATGCAGGAACCCTCTCCTCCACTGATTTCACCTCCTCTCAACCCAATTTCCAGAGGTGCAGAGTAGCACAAGCAGAAAGGTGCTCAGCATCCCCACGTCAGCAAAGGGTGCTGACAGCTCGCAGCGGTGCCAGCGCTGCCGCGCACAGCGTGGGACAGGCTCGGGCCAGTCACCAGCCAGAGGACGGCTGGACACGGCTGATCCCACGCCACGAGAGAGGAGAGGACGCTGCTTTTCGCTCCTGTCGGGAGCGGCCACCTCCCTCTGGCACAAACAGCTCCATGGCAGAGAGAAACCTTCCCCACGTGAAAGCACCAGCCTGGCTGCCCTGGGGAGGTGGGTGATCACACAGGGAACGGGCTCTGGCAACACAAACCACCCGAGGGCTCAGTGGGAAGATGCACTCCTGCTCCTTCCACCGCCCAGCTGTGCCCTCTCCTACAACCCACGTCTCTGTGCCTCAGTTTCCTTTCTAGGACACAAGGAACATGAACTCTAGCTTCTCCCTGGACACGACCTGCCACGAGGGAGGGAAAATCCTTGTGCTGACAGCTCGGTACAATTAAGCCATATCAGCTGAGATTGCTCCAGTGAGCTCCGACACGGCACTGGCGGTGGGGTGGTGACATGGGTGGCTGTTCAGCATCACACTGACTGCAATCCACTCATTTCCCACAAGCGACATTAACTACCAAAGGCTCAGGCACATCTAGTTGTAACTGCGACGGGGTGACTCTCCCCTGTGCAAACCACCACTCAAGCTTCTCTTTGCCTTCCTTTTTTCATTTCATTTCACCCACATTTATCTCTTCCCAGCAGCCAAACTTAATATGCTTGGCAAAAGAAGGCCCCAGGGATTCCCAAGTCAGCCCAGAAACAACCTGCATGTGAATCAAGATTAAAGAAATCAGCTGAATAAAAATACAAAAGGTGCAACTGTCATTTGTATTTATCTTGTTAGTTTGCTGGTACCACCCTGCTGCTCGGGGAAGGGCGAGAGCCTTCCTCCAGCTTCCAGAGCTCCGGGGTGGGAACAGCAAACACTTCCAGCAAGCTGCACACCTTTATTCATCTGCCTTAATGCTCCCCTTTCCTTTCACTGTCAGCACCAACTGTCTGAATAGAACATGGATTAAAGGGGAAAAGGACTACTGTGTCTGCTCTGTGTTCAGGGAAACTGAGGCACAGAAAGACTGATCCTACTCTGCAAGCTTGTGTTCCATAGGGCCAGGCATTGACACCAGTTCTCGAGAGCTACCACGGCCAACAGAGTGTCCTTACCGCTTTAGTGCACTGGACGTCTTTCCCCAGCAGCCAGTTGAGCTCCAGGTTGCCTTCCCCCTGGTAGCAGGACTGCAGGCGGTCCTTGATCTGAGCGTTGACTGTGCGAATGGGGAAGACACAGAGCGCAGAATCATCAGGTGGCTGATGGTACTGCTTCTGTCCCTTGGAGAAGATGGCAAAGAGGACATCCTCCTGGGCCGTGATGTTGAGGGACTTGGCCAGCACATCTCCTGGCTTGGAGAGGTACGCCGCTTGCAGGAGGCGGTACTCCGTGTCCCCCTTGATGCAGCCAAAGGGCAGAGAGACATAGGAGTGGAACTTGGGGTCGTCTTTGCAGAGACGGACGATGCGAGACGTGTAAAAGAGATCGCTGGCGGAGTTGATGGAGACGCCCTCCGGGGTCTCCGGCTGGACAGTCAAAAAATAGACGAAGTTACCACTGGCAAAACCATAGATGTAGAAGATGTCAAAGTGCGAAACAAGGGCCAAGGTATCTGAGGGGATTTTGATGAGGGATGAGACAAAGTCACTGTGGAGCTCATAATCCAACATTGCTGACGACTCTGGGTCCCGGGGAAGTTTGCGGCTGGAGAGGGTGGGGAAATAATCCTGCTTCCCATCCACTGCCGTCCCGATGAAGAGCTTCCCATCTTCACCTTCCGAGCGCACGATCACACCATACATCGTGCCCGTCTTGTTGACGCTGGAGAGGTAGTGCTCCTTTTTGTGCGATGGCTCTACCAAGATGAAGAGGTCATCCAGGCGCAGCAGCTTGCAGACCCCCTGGTACAGGCTGCCACAAGCCAGCAGCCGGTTCTCAGAGTAGTCAATGATCAGCAGCTTGTTGACATTGTTGGTGAGGGTGAGGATCTCGCTGCATGGTTGGACGATGAGGGGGGGGTAGCAGGATTTATTGTCCTCCTCGGGACCAGTTTTATGAGCCACCAAAATGGTCAGGTTACCCGAAAGCTTGTAAACCCTGTTGATAGCACCAACGTAGACTGCTCCAGTGCCTTGGTGGACAGTTAGGTGGTTGAACGTCCAGTCCCGGTTCTCAGAGTGGAAAGTGCTGAACAAGGCATTGCTGGACACATTTCGGGAGAGCGATGCCAGGAAGAGACAGAGCAAAGCCACCGACCAGCCATCGGAGTCCAGTACCCGAGGCCAGTTCTTCCTCTGATCCATCCTGGGAAAGGCAAACTTCGTCTTCCCCGCGCGTGTCCTGGGCCCCAGCAATGTCCCTCACATGGTTCTGGGGAAAGACAAGAAACACACAGAGCAAAGGATTAGATCCAGTGTGCCCTGCAGATAAAATTCAAAGGAGGTTTTCTAATTACACAGTCCTTGAGATAAAGTGAGGACATCTCTAAGCCCAACAAGAATTAAGCAGGTCTCCTAACTTATTGGTAAACAGTTCAGGCTTGACGTTTTGCCACTTGGTTCAGCCTCTATGTGTTAGTTTGTTATGTGGTTTAGCTGTTTATAACGTACTCTGCTCAGCCATGGGAGGGGATAATCAGCTTCAGCCCAAGACAAAGCCTGCAGCTCACACACCCAACCATCAATCTACATCTTGACTAAAATGATGTCTCCTGCAGGGTATGTTGTTGGAAGCAACGGAGGAAATAAGAGGTGTTGTCTGCCTTTAAATCCTCTATGATTTAATTCGGAAACCTGAGGAAGAATTCTCATGCAGACAAGTTCACTGATCACAGACACACCACAGCTGCCGGCATCTCCCCTCCACCCCTCCCAGAGCCAGCCCCTCTGCAGGTGCTTTTCAGGCAGAAACATCCCACTGCCTTCACAAGGTGCTTCACTACTGAAAAGCAGTTGCCACCAGGGTGGGGGCACGCGTGGTTAGATCAGCAGCCAAGCACTGCCAGCAGCACCACATGCAGGGGAGAGGCCACCAATCTGTGAGTCTTGGGCAAATCTCCTGCTCTAACAAAATTTGCAGGTGATGATTAAAACCTACACGAAGCAACAGCTTGGACACTGGCTCCAGAAGACCGATGCCAACCACATTGCTCACGTGCCCTTCCCAACAGCTCTATGGACAGCTCGTTTGACTGTTACAGTCAGAAGTAGAGTCTCCTTCGACTGACATGTTTTCACCCACATGGACAAGGCAAGGTAAGACTCAAGCTGGAGACCACTTCATGGCACCGCAGGGTCACACCAGCCCTGGGAAGAGGCTGAGGACGAGCCACCATTCCACCTGCCCTCTCTGCACCGAAGTCCCATCACCTCCCACCGCAGCCATGCGAGCCCCAAGCACACACACTGGGGAGAAATTTGCACTCTCTGCAGATCTGAGTCTCCTCCCCTGCCCCGTGTGCCATGCAGGAGGCTGCTCCCCAGCACAGCCCGCGCTCAGCTGTCCTCACCTGCGGGCAGCCACCGATTTGATTGATGCTGATCCCTATTTTGGTATTTAAAATAATTCACGCTGCTGAAAGCCTACACTGAGCTCATAAGCGAGTGTCACCGAACGGCTCCTCTTTAGGCTTGTTAACGTCGGGAGCCGGAGATGGGTGTTTCTGAAAGGTGACAAAGGAGCTCTGTCCCTAGGCTGCACATCTCGGTGTCACTGACAAGACAGGAGAAAGAGCCGTAATGGGTTTCTCATTCTGCTCAGGGATACATTTCCCCAGCTGCTTGCTTCTTATTTCCAGTCTCTTAATTCCCACCGCTGGCTGAAGCGGTTTCTCTCTCTCCCAGCTAGGACAGACCCTGCTGCACCCCCATTATCCTTTGGCTGACTGGGGCAGAAAGCGGCCACGACAGCACCAGGGTGACCTCCCCAGCTCTTAGCATTAAATTTCTCAGTGAACAGCCCAAAACTGTTCTCTGAATCCAGAATCTTTCAAAAAGGCACAAATCAAACTGCTCCCGAGGGTCTGCTCGGAGGAGGGCTCTCCACGCTGCCCACCCACGCAAGGGCTGCTGGCATTACCAGGCACCAGGATCTCAGAGCAGCTTTGCATCCCTCGCTAACAGGAACCCAAAACTAAAGCCTGCCTCAGTTCCTCATTCCCTGAGGAGAGGAGATGCTTCTGGAGCAGAGGGTCTGGCCCAAGGGAGTCCAGAAAGTGCGAGAGATTCTGCAGAGAACGGGGGGCTCCGCTGTGACGCTCGGCACACAGCAGCGGTCCTGCTCAGCAGCTTTCCGGTTTTTAAAGAGTTGTTCCATTGCAAAGTGAGAAAAGAACAGCGCAAGCTAGAAATTAATACATTTTAAAAATTAAATTTCATATACATATGGGCCAGCAGAAGCTCCTCACTTAGACCACAGCAGTTTCACATCTTTTCCAGCAGCGTTTTCACTCAGAGGCTGCACAAAGGCCAGGGCCCGTCTGGAGCTGCCGCGCAGCAGAGCTGTCAGCTGAAGCCCAAGCCCTTCGCAGTGCCTCTGCGAAGGCTTCGCAGAGTGTTTGTGAACAGTCACTGCCAACGGCAAGAGAGACCATCCAGGAAGACGACTCTGCCCTTTCAAACACTATTTGAAGATGACAGAGCACGGCCACGAACTGACACCCTACCCGAAGGAGCCAGGGGATGATGATCCATCCCCGGCTCCGTGTCACGCCGGGGAGCAGCTCCTGCCAGCTCCCCGCTGCCCCGGGCCGGGGTGGGCAGGCAGGGGGGCAACACGTGGGTGCAGGACATGGATCAGGCAGCACCCAGCGATACAGACATCAAACACCAACAGAAACCCACTGCACACCCTACGGAGGGGGTCGGGGATGGCTCAGTACAGCCGGGGAGTTAAACACCAGGGAAACAGGAGAGCGAGCGATTTTAACTCTGATCCTTAATACTACTTGACCATTAATTTTTCCTCTTTTTTTTTGGAAGCGAGTTTAAAATACGGCCTTAAAAGCAATCTGAGGCTATTAGTAACGCAAGGTGAAAGAGAGAGTAAATTCAGGCACACAATGTAAACCCAAGCAGCTGAAAGGCCTCAATAAGGCTGAAAGGAGTTATCTGGTATTTAAATAATTATTAGATTGAAGGAATAATCACAGGTCTGAGCCGATTTTTTTCCCCCTACTGTCATCCTAATGGAGACTATAATATTATTATTCAAATGCCCATGATTCTCATTGAGGGGGGAAGAAAAAAGGGCTCATTTAATCTCCATGCGACAGGGCTTCGGGAGGCCCGATTAGTCATTTCTCTTATTCCAGCTGTCACTCACTCACGGGCACCACAGTTTGTCATTAGGGGTATTTTATGCACATGAAAAAAAAAAAAAAGAAGAGCAAAAGAGGAAAATTAAAGCAAAACCAGAAAGAGAATCTCCTATGCAAAATGATGGCTCAAAGGAACAATTTTGATGTCACCGGCACGGCAGCTGCGTTTGCTTTGTGGTGCTGGTATCCTTTTGGGGTGGGGGGGTCTTGTGAGCAGTGATTTATACGCACCCCCCCGCCAGCACCGTGTGCCCTCACCCATCGCCTCTGCTCCGGCGGGTCCTGCATCCCTGGGACCCTCCGTCCCTCCGGAGGCAGCTCCGACAGCCCAGCACCTCTGAGACACAGCAAAGGCGCCTGCGCCCACCCCAGCTCCCTCACCTCCACCCTCCCGGCCCCAGCTCTCAGCCCAGTGCCACGGGCTTTTCCCCATGCTGTCCCCACATCGCTCCCGGCCCGGAGGCCACCAGGGTCCCCAACCACCCCGCAAAGGGGGAGCAGAGCGGGTGATAAAACCACTACAGTTTTTCTCCTAAGGCCATGTGGGTTTGGGGAGCTGCCTCACAGAATGAAGCCTCCTGAGAAATAACTGAGCTTGCAGGGAGGGGGGCGACGGGCCCACGATTGCTTTCGAAGCTGGAGGTGGATTCTGCCCTTTTTATAGTCCAACAAGATTCATTGCTGCGAGGCCGGGAGCAGGGAGAGCGGCTGGCTCGCACTGCTGACCTCCCCAGCAGGTCACCAGGCTGTCAGAAACCCCCCAGAACTATCAAAAGGGTCACCAAAGGGGTAGGCTACACTATATAAACCGAAATACAAGAACAAACCATTCAGAACAACCTCACCCCTGCACCAGCCCGACCCTTTCCCTTTGCATTGGCTCCATATCGTATCTGCCAACTGGAACGAGGGAAAAAAGCCGAGAGTTTGGCCATTTCTTTGTAATGCAAAGCAACGAGGAGGGCTCCTAGCGCCTTTTCTTTGGTTTTTTAGAATATTTTGATGCTAACAACAATAAGAGCAAGTTGTAAATCACCAGCGAGGTGCCTGGCATCAGGTCCAAGGTTCCTGCAGAGGTTCCCGAACCACAGGGATGACGAATACCAAGTCCTTCCTAAAGCATCACCTGCAACACCGAACCCGTTGGGTTTCGGGCTGAAAACCACCCTTACGCCCCACGCCTCGGCAGTGCCTGGCCCCACTCCGCAGGGCTGTGCTGGCAGCCGCAGGCAGGAACTGCGCCGGGAGCCGTGTCCCCACTTCCCCGGAGCTGCTTATTCACAGGGATGGTATTTCACAGGCTTGTCAGCTTTCTGAGAAAGAGTTAAGAGGGCAAAATACAGTATTGTGATTATTGCTTCCTCCAGCCCTGGGACAAGGAAGAGGAGGGGAACAACGAAACCCAGCCATGAAAAGGCATTTCCCTGATAACAAACACGATTGCACGAATTATGCACAAAATTTGTTCATATTGTCCAGACTTCAGACATTGTTTATACAACGCATACCAGATAAGCCACCTCTCTCCCCTCCATCCCCCTCTCAAGCACACACATCCCAACAGGTCTGGGGTAAAAAGAAACAGCAAGTCCCAGGGAGAGCCCTGCTGTACGCCCCATCTTTGCAGCTGCATTTTGGAGAGCGTGGCGCAGCCCCCTGACCCGACCTGCCGTTACTCCTGGCTCTGTCCCAGACTCACTGAATAGACCCGGCCAAGTCCTGTTATTCAGCCTCAGCCGTTCCACCTGTGAAATGGGGATAATGCTTTCATACGTGAGGCACTCGGGTGTTCAATCGATGGAAAACTCAACAGGGAGTCACCAGGCACAAACTGCGGTAGGAGAGCATGTGTAAGGGGCTGGTCCAGCGCTTCTTGGTGCACCTCTGTTCATAACCCTTTGATCAGAGATTGTTCAGCAGAGCAGAGCTACTCTCCCCTGTCAGTGGTGACAAGTAAACACAGGCACGGCTACCTCTGACCTGCTTGGATGCTGAAACATCCCCGCGACACAGCAAGGAGCCGTTCCTTTAACACTGACAAAATCCTCACCGCCTCCAAGGGAGCACTGGCTCCTCTGGCAAACCTAAAGCAGGACCGCAGCTGTGGCTCCAGTGTGGCTCACACCCAGCCGTGCATCGCAGCTGGAGACGTTTAACCCACCAACCCCAAAAGACGTCCAGAAAAATTCATAATCAGCCTAGGACACCTAGGTGGCAGAAATTAGACACCTTTTTCTTCCCCTGTGCTGCTACTTGACACCTGCTATCTGAGAAACCACAGCTGGCAGCTATTGAGCTTCAAGTACACTGCTGCGAAAGAGCTTATAAATTACCTTGCATCAGGAGAGGTGCTGGGAAAAGAGGACTTTATTCACCACGCGGTCCCTGAGGACAGACCCCAGGCTGGCGACAGCACCAGGCACTGCAGCACGGAGCACAACAGACCCTTATTTTCCTGGTTGCCTTGAAGTATGACACAAAGGGAAAATTTAATGCTTCTTCAGTTTCATAGCTGGTTTATTGAAGTTTTGGGAGGTCTCAGTTTCATCCAAACCTGTGTAAACAGGTCAATGGCTTTGGAGTACATTAAATCATACAAATTTGTGGCCAGAAAGCTGTGATTCTCTAATCCAGTCTCCTGCTGCAAGGACCAGCTATAATCATGTTTCAAGAGATCTCTCTCAACCGTCCTTAAGGACCTCCAGAAACAGAGTCCCCAGCCCCTCCAGGCAATCTAGGTCAGCATGGCCCTTCAAAAGTGCTTTTTCTAGTTTCTTACCCGAGTCCTGCTGGACTGAGGTTTATCCACCTCTCTTCTCTGGTGCACCTGAACATCCTTTGATTATTCATGGACTTTACTCCCAACAAAACAGAATTTAATGGATGGTGACCTTAGGCACAAGCAGATTAAACGACTAAATGATTTGCCTAAGGCTAGTCAAAAGGTCCCAGTGGCAAAGGCAGGAGTTTTATCTCCGGAGCCTCAGCCCAGCTCTCTCTCCCCAGGTGACATCCAGCTGCAGTTTATTACAAGAGAATATTACAGTGGAGCACGAGGGAAGATCACAGAGCGGCCACCGAACTGGAGGAGAAAAATAAGCAGCAGCTTCTCCTGGCCTCGCTCCAAGTGCACCACAGGCAAGTGAAGAACCCCAGCTTCAAATTAAATGGGTCCCCAGCCACTCCATTAAACAGAAATCCTGAAACAGAAATCCTTTGGCTGTGCCAGCCCTGTACAGCGAGCGGTGTTCGTTATCCCCAACACTCCCTACGGCAGCCAGATGTATTTACACAGTAGCCACAGCGCTGTTACCTAAGTAAACCAGGAAATTGTACATTTGTTAAAATTAGGTTCCGAGATGCTGAATCCCCAACTGTGCAGCTATAGATTTCACTCAGCCAGCAGCGCTGAAATTAAGAGCACGCCGCTGCCTGGGCGCACATTCAGGCCCCTTTCCCCACTTGAGAGGTGTTTGCTGGTTATGATGCTCCACGCCACTCCAGAACAGGATTATCTTCTCAGAGGACGAGCAATAACCACCACGTCAAGCTCACACAACCACAGGCCATCGCCCCGGGAGGGGAGGGCTGGTACGGCACCAAAGCGGGGCAGGAGCCGTCGGGATGAGAAGTGGGGGAACACGCCAAGGGAGAGGCTCATCCCTGCGGCGTGACCAGCACCATCGGCTCCCTGCTTTGCTGGGGATTGCAGCTGCCCAGCGCGATGCTGGCATTCCCGCTGCAGAAGTGGGAGAAATTACCACGCAGGTACCACTGCAGGATCACAAGGATTCGGAAAGGCAGAACACAACTGCAAAAGCCCTTAAATTAACAACAAAACTGAAGCAGACAGGTTGATGCAGGAGAGAGCTGCACAGCACTGAAGAACCCTTCAGGGACCATTAACCAGCCCTCCTCAGGCCTGTCTTGGTGGAAGTATGTGCTATGAACTGCAGTCAACAGCGGTTTTATCAGCGCCTCGAAGGAAGTGACTTCACTTCTCAAAGCCTCTTTACACAGGGTTCCCTGCCCTTTTAAGAGCATCACTGGGGTGCTTGATGCAGCTTTTGAAAGTGTTTCAAGGTGCCTGAACCCGGGGAAATGTAAAGCATCTTCGTTCCCTGCCCAGTCTGCTTCACCGAGCACAAGCAGCGACCGTTGCAGAACCACGGCCACGGGGACGGCAGCTGGCTGCTGGCAGGACCCCAGCGGGTCTCGTGCATCAGTGCCCAGGGGGGTCCCAGTGCTGGCAGCCAGGTGCCCCCAGCCTTGTGCTCTGAGCTCCCACCAAGGACCCCAATGCCTGGAGCCACCTCAGCTCCATCCCACCATCCACTGAACACCATCTCCTCTCCTACAGGATTTGGACATCAACGTCTACCCAGGAAAGTGGCTGCTTCCCACTCATCTGCTCCATGCTCCTCTGCCCTGCTTTTCAATTTCAGAGCTCTGGCAGATCACTGATTAATTCAAGCCTGTTTAATAACCTTTCTGTTTAGATGAAACAAGCTGTCTTGTTTTCTTTACTTCTAACACTAACTCTTGATTCTTTGTTAAGGATCTTTCCATCATTTAACAACTCTCTGCAACCGAGCTGACAACAGGATGGAGAAAGCATCTGCTTACATCCATGTCTGACATCAGCTAGAAGTCACCGCATGAGGCTAAAGAAAGACTGGACACCCCGATGGGCCAGAGGTTCTAAAATCCTGAGCCTGTCTTGCGAAATCATTAGCCTCTCTCCACTGGTTGTGGTAAACCCCTGGAGAGCTCAGGCCACAGCGCAAACACGGGGACCGCGGGGCCAGCTCTGGACAACACGGACATGAGGAAAGGAGACAGGGCAGCCGGAGTGCCCAAACTCCTCGCACAGCTCATCCCCAGGGAGAGTCACTGCACTTCTCCACCCTGTTGTGGGTGGGAAACATGCCTTGGAAATCCTGACAGCCGTTACGCTGCTGCGAGCTCAGCCCCGCGCTGTGCCCCCGGCGCAGCAATCGATTGGCAATGGCCAGGCGGGCGCGGGGCCCGGCAGCTGCTCCCACCACCGCAGACGGGCCCTGCGGCAGCACCGGCAGCCCTCTGCCCCCCCTGACCCCCACCTTCACGTGCCGTCCCCTGCTCTCCCGTGGGGTCCCCAAGCCGGAGGGCTCCGACACATCGGCTGGTTTGCAGCGGGGCCTCCTCCCTCCCCACCCGCAACCCCAAGTGCTGTGCACAAAGAGCAACAGGCGCGCGGGGACCCCGCTCCCGATGGGAGTGAGTTGGAGCCTCTCAGCTGTCTCCTGCCTCTTTGAATTTCAAAGCTGCACTTGTCTGTAGAGCAACTGAGTCATTTCCTTCCTATATCCAGCCTATCGGACTGGATCCAGCAGCGCCCGGAAAACAATAAATCCTTCAAGGACTTGTAAGGCCATATTTCACAGGAACGCAGCAAGCCTGCCTGCTTGGAGAGCTCCTCGCTCACTCTTCAATTCAACCCTCCTCCGTGGAAGCTGTCTCGCCCTTGCCCCAGTCCCATCCCTGCCGCTCCCACCTCCCCGGGCAGCACCGGGGCACTGCAGACACCCAACCATGGACCAGCACCCACAGTCCATGCGGGGTGACACCTCCTCACCACCCCGACCAGATGCATCACCAAGAGGCTGATGGATTAAGAACTGATAACGAAATTTCCTTGATTCCATAACACATACAGAGGATCTAGGAGGGAGAGAAGCTACAGATGAGTTTGTTGCAGGACTTCACCGATACCTTGGCAGACCGAAGCAAGGCTGCAGCGGCAAAGGAGTTTGCTCTACAAAATACAGTGGAGCAAAGCAACACGTGCAGGCTGCAGGTTCAATCTTATAAGCATCTCCTTTACAACCACAAATTGGTTTTCCAAATCCGCAATACACTTATATCAAATTCATCAGGATTGCTGGGGACAAAACCAAGGCAGAACTCAATGATTTGAGCTATATACAGCCTGAGAGCTGCAGAACTTCCACCGAAACAACAGGTCGAGATGCTCGATCAAAAAGAAACTCCTTCTACACCCAAATTTGAGTTTCCACGCAGCTCCGAGGACAACTGTGCATCTTCCAGGATCACATCAGTGCTGCTTCCACTGTTTTTTTAGAGGTCTGAAGCAAAGCCCAACTGATTTACATTAAGATTCATAACACTGTTAACCAAATGACCCCACATACATCAGAAAAACTAAACGACAAGGAAATTAATATTATATCCTCTTCAGTAACAAGATGGCTAAAGCAGATAATCTGGCAAAGTGTCATGTTTATAATGGAGATTTGCAGAGGATGCAGGAATTGTGAGAGATGAACAAATGAGTCAATATTTTGCTTTTTCTCAAGTTAAAATTTGCACTTTGTAGGAAAAACACTGACGGGGTTTGCTTTTTTTTTTTTTTTTTAAATCTTGAAAGGAGAAGGAAAATAAGTCAAAATTGTTTGTTTTTTAACAGGTCTTTGCCACTCCCTTAAGGGACAGCGTGAGGGCAGGTGCTGGCAGGGAAGGTGAGCTCCCACAGCCCTGTGCCAGCAGGACTCGTGCCCAGGGAGGCCCTCCCCGCTCCACTGCAGCGATGCCAGGCTTTTCTCCCACCAGCCACTATCTTCAACCTGCTCCTCACCTTAAAGCTTTGAAACTTTGAGAGCATTGCCCCATTTTCTACATCACCATTGCTATTGACTCGTCAGTTTTGGGCTGCCTGGCCCAGAAAATTTCCAAAGCAGCTAGCCCTTTAATTGGACTACCAAAAACCACTTGTCCTCTTAAAAGTAAACTAGATCTTGTATCAAGAACAGGACTGACATACAGCTCATTTTATACAAATCTGCCAGGAAGTGAAGGGTTAAAAAACCATATTGCTGAATTCACGCTCAGAAGTGAAGAACTCCACCTGCAAAGTCAGTCCCATCCCACCCAACTTGTCACTACTCCTGAGTTTAAGCCTCCAGTGACCCAGCACCCTGGGCAGGGTTTGTTTTTTTTTTTAAAAAACAGTTATACAACATCCTTGGAAGTCCTTAAAAGAGCCTCTTCTTTGTTGTTTTTTTTTTTTCCTCAGAATTTGCTCTAGAACTTCTCAGCTCAGACAAGTTGTGACCACCTCAGAGTCAGAAAATTTATTTGGTGGAACCGATGGAACAGATTTGCCCCTGTCACACAATTTATGCCTTGAAAAGCCAAGTTACGCAAGCACTTGTACCAGCACCTTATTATATCCCAGTGGACAAGCAAAGGGGCTCCTGCCTCTTTCTTCCAGCGAACTCAGGAGCGCTTGCCCACACTCCTTGGTTGCTATGAGATCCTAAAGACAGTCTAAACGCGTTACCACCAAATGGGCCTTTAACACAATTCCTGCTCTGGCCAAGCCAAAGGCACCACAGCCCGCTGACCAGAGCGGGGCTCATCACTGCACTGCAATTAACTCCTTGCAAACCGCAGAGAAAACTTGATAAAAACTAGGAGAGAAATAGCCTGCAGCAAACCTCTTGCTGCTGCATCGTATCTCAGCCAAACAGACTACTTACTGGGGATGTTTTTCATCTGGCCCTTCCAGCTTCTGTAGCACAATGGACAATGCCTCCGTAATGTTAAATTGACTTGGAAATACAGAGGGGCACAAGTCAGAATTTTTAGAAGGTTTTGGGCAGACACGGAAGCATTTCTCATTCCAAGGTGGACTTTGAGAAGCTCTTAGCCCCAATTTGCTTACTCCAGATTTTGAGAAGAGCTTATCCCCCACGTAAGTACGTAAGCACCATCTTTGGGAAGCACTCGATACATACCAAACTGACTCAGGGGAAAAAAACACAACCAAAGAAAAAACAGCTCTCCCACAGCAGCCTGGCCACGGCAAGCGGTCTTGCCCTTCTGGCTGTCCTGCATCTCACTGGCTGAACCCAGGAAGGGATTCAGGCATCTTCGTTCTTCCTTGTGCCCTACCCTCAGCATCAACTCTAAGTAAAAAGAAAACAGCAGAGGAAACGTTTGGGGGCCTGCAGGAGTACACTCAGGGACACGCTCGGCCCCTCTCGACACCCAGGAGCTCCCGTGGTTCAGCGTCAGCGAGACGGCAAATCTTCAGCATTAGAATAATTTAGCCAGCGAGGAAACCTCCAGCCACGCTGCCTTTTCCTCCCCACCCCACCTCTTCGCACTTCCACTAAAAATGAAAAGGAAATTCACAGGCTTTTTTTGTTGTTGTTGTTGTTTAAATAACATCACAGGCTGCGACATGAACCAGCAAAGGCAGGAAATATGATCATGAGGGCAGCGCTCCATCCTCTGCTCCTGTCACCGCGACTTTTGGGGGACTTGGCAAAGGAATGAGTAAAGGAGACAGCCTGTGTGTTTTATGGAGTTGAACTGTAACATCCCTGTTAAGCAGCCAACTTACCATTTCTCTGCTCTGACATCAATAAATCTGCCCAGCCACAGGGAACAAAGCTCTTCACAGGAACTGGCTACGCACGAATCCCTCCTATTTGGCTACCTGGGCAAGCCACCAGCCCGCCGGGGCCTGCGGCACTCGCTGCTGCTGGTGTAATGTTCCTGAAGTGGGAAATCACCTGGTTCGTGACTTGGGAAGTTCTAATGGGGCTACTGACACACTCCTGCTCATTACAGCACCTGCTTTTCCAACAGCCAATTCCCAGAACCTCAACTTCCCACTCCTGGGAGGGAAAACGGCCACTTTAGGCTATCAAAACAATCTTGACACGGCAAACTCTGAAAGCCCAGCAGTTGGGAAGCAAATAAAAATAATTCAAAGCCTTTGCTTTAAGTATTATAATTAATCTCAAAACCACAGAGCTCAAACTCACTTTTTGGAAGCTCACTCCCAGGTTAACAGACCAAAGCGGTGTTATGAATGAACACCGAGGAGAACCCCTGCGCACCTCCAGCCTCCTGCCCTCCCCTCGCTGGACGCCCGGTGCACTGCCCCACGCCACACACTCGGATGGCTCCGAGCTCTTACCACTGACACGGAACCGCTACGGAGGAAAAACTACACATAAATCTCTCCAGGAGGAATTTGTTCCCAGGCTCCCCAAGCCTGGAAATAACACGAGGAACTTGTTCCACGCTGAGTCAGGGTCTGACGGCGGCTCCCGGCCCAGCCGCGGTGGATCCGCTTCCTCCCCGGCGCGCGTCACGGGCGGCAGAGCCAGCACCAGCCCGGCGCTGCCCCAGAGGTTTCCTGTTTTCCCCAGTGCCGCGCGGCTTCCCGAGACACGGTACAGGGAAACGGGGCTCCGGAGCCTGACACCGAGCTGCTGTGGGAATTAAAACCGCTGTTTTTCGAATGCTGTTAAGAGCCAGCCAGGAGCTGAAAGCAAAATAAGCCATTTCCTTTAACCTTCCCCGATACACCGAGGGAAGAGCCTCTCCACAGACTATCACTGCCCCATCCAACCATCCGTTCACTGGGAAAATGGAGTAAGATTTGCCTGCGCACCCCAAGGGCTTCCCCCACACCCTGGCACTGCCATTGCTGAGCCCCAAGCCCGAGACGAGGCCACGGCAGGCACGAGCCACTGGCCCAGCCCTCGAGGAGCCCTCCTGGCCCCACCAAGTCACTGCTCAGAGGCAGAGGCCAGGACCACGCTCAGCTCCTCCTGCTTGCACCCACTCTGAACAGCCTCCTGCTCACGTGGACTTTTGCTGGTGCAACTGTTCCCCCAGAGGCTTCTGCTAGAGCAGGAAGACCCCAAACCAGCACCTCCCCTTGCTCCCACCAGCATTAGTGGCCGTGGCTGAGCTGTCAGCACAGCTCCGGTGTTATGTGGCACCGGCACCCACCGTGAGAGCCCACGCCACTCCCCACCGAGGCCGAGCAAAGGCTGATCTAACCTCCACTTACCGCGCTCGGGAGGAGGCTCAGCCTCGGCGGCGGCCAGGAAGGAGACAGCCCTTCCCGTGCAGCTCCCAGCCGTGAGGCACCCGGCTCATGCTCCAGCACCGAGCCCCCGCCACGCCGGCACAGCCCCAGGTCAGGCAGCGGCTCCGTTAATGAGCCCCGAGAAAGGAGCAGCGGTGGCGGGAGGCAGCGAGGTGAGAGGTCAGTGTAATATTTACTCAGACGTCACCTTTCACTTTTATGAAGCAGGGAAATGGTGCCGGAGCAGGAAAAGGGCTGCGAGGGACGTTCCTGCCTGGGAAGCCGCTGTCACACCAAGCACAACACACAGCCGGCTCCAGAGAGCCAGGAGCCCTCCATCAGACCCCCCAAAACTGCGCACAGGTAGGGATGGGCTCTGGGCTGTCCCCACCATCGCTGCCAACTATTCCCCACTGCACAGAGGGAACGGCTGGGGCAGGCAGGACCTCTGAAGAGCAGAGAGCCTCTCTGGGTCCCCTGAGCCTCAGGAGATCCCCAGCCAGGAGCCCCTCACACAGCCAGGCCATCCCTCCGCACTGGCCCCGCTGCCGGGTGCGGGCAGGGAGGAGCAGCACTGGCTGCTGTCCTGGCACAGCGAGGCCCTGGCGCACAGGGCTCTCCCAGGCTCCCTACTGCTCTGCTTTTGGAGTTGATCTGGGCTTTTTTTATAACATGACTCTGATGCCTTTTATCTCCTGCTCTGAATGCAATTTTAGTCCAGCCAAAGCAGGATTAAATTTTCATAATACGATACATTTATCTCGCTTTTCACTCCCCTCCCGTCACCACCTCCCAGTTTGATTTCACCCAAACAGAAACAGCGATTACAGTGAGAAACACGAGATGGGCTCTATCCGATACCGGAGGGGAGGGCACCTCTTTCCCAGCACCCTGTCCCTGGCAGCCCCCCACCCCGCAGCAGCCAACGCCAGGCTGACAGCATCGCTCGGGCCCTCCGGGACGCACTGATGGAGCACAGCTCAGACTCAAAACCAGCAGAGAACAGCAGATTAGGTACATCACTGACATACATTGCACTCGTGTGTTTGATAAACTTGTGCTTTCCTGGTGAAGTCCTGCTAGAGCAGCCTCCCCCCTACTCGAACAGCTCTCAGCGCTCGGACCACAGTGGGCAGAGGAGCCACGACGGGGAGCGATGCTTTCCTGGACAAGGGCAGGGAGAGGCAGCCACAGCCAGCCTGCCTCAGCCAGGAATTTCTGAAAAGCCCCAAAATCCTCCTGCCCCGCGACCCCCAAGTGCTGCGCTCAGCCAAGCGCCGGGCCAGCCTTGCAGTCCCCATAACCCGTGTCCCCTCCGAGGGACCAGGGCTCCCGCACCAGCCACAGGCTGCATCCCAGCACAGCTCTGCCAGCCGCTGGTTTATGTTCGTTTTTCAGCTGGGCTCCGCCAGCCTGATCCGGAGGAGCCCCTCTAGTGGGATGAGGAGGAATTTCAAGCCCACATCCCACTCCCACCTCCTCCCGAGCTCTGCCTGCACCAGCCGCCCCCGGCCCCGCTGCCCAGGGTGGGCGGTGGGCTGCAGGAGGGAGCAGCTCACCAGTTACCCACCCCACTTGGCCAGAGCCATTTGGGGCAAAGTCAAAACCAGGCTGGAAAGGCAGATCCTGGGGAGGCGGCGCAGACGGGAAGGACCGGAGGAGGGAAGGAGAAGACAACACACACTGAGGATAAATCCCCTTCACAGCAGCAAAGGGGGGGGATGACTTCCATCAGCAAAACATCCACCTTGGACAAAACGTGCCACCGGGACCACACGCTTCACCAGCAAGCCTGGGCCTCGCTGCAGAACGCGGGCTGGAGGCGTCGCAACCCCAGCCGGGTTGGCGCAGCGGCACGTGGGGGCCAGCCCGAGGCACCCGGCTCACAGCCCATCTCCCTCGCTGGCACTAAACCACACAGTAAATACATAGCTTTTCCCTGCAGAGGAAGAATCTGAACACAAGCCCTGGGCAGCCGCCTCTGCCGCCCAAGGACAGCACGCTGCCCTCAATTCTGCTTTTGTTCCTGCTTTGCTTTTCATCCCGGAGGCTCCTTCTGCACCACTTTTGCAGACAAAGAGCTCGTGGACCCCTCAGACCAAAACGCCTTCAAGCTTCGCGCAGCCGAGCCGTGCCCTCGCCCTGCGCCGTGCCCCCAGAGGAAGGTGGGCACCCAATTAGCCGAGCTAAGGCGGTCGTGCACAGGATGCTCTTGGTGATAAAGACACATCAGATCCGGCCACGGGTGTTTGTGGCTCAGCCCAGGGAAGAGCTTGGTAGCACCTTTTCCCCCTTGGTTCCCCCTTGCCCTCCCCTTTGCTGTTGTGGCGGTGGCCTCCTAGCCAAGCTGGTTAAGAGATTAACACTCTAAAAACCACATTTACTCTAATTAGCCATGAAATCTTTGTAACTAAGTGAAAAAATGTTTCCCTTGAGGGATTTTTGTCCATTCATCGCTGTTTGAATTGCCAGGGAGAGAGAGGGGAGGGGAAAAGAGAAAAGAGGGGGGGGAAGAGAGAAAACCCCCTCAGATCTAATGAATTAAGAGCAGAATGCCCTGGGGGAGCAGCGGGCTCCTGCACAACACGGGCACCTCAAAGGGGGCTTTTCACGGGCTCCAAGGGGATGCTTCGGAATTATTTCGAGTTAACAGAGTGTAACACAATGCTCCGCTCCCCGTCGGAGCCGGGCAGCTTGGCCAGCGCGCTGGGATCCTCCCGTCCCTTCCCAGGGATGGACGGACGGACGCCGTGCCCGGCCGGGTGCCCCTGCCCTGCAGACAGAGGAGGGGTCAGGGCTCTGCTGGCAGCACAGCCAGAGCTCCCCAGTTACTGTTTTACTGGGAAAAACATTTCAGAAAGAGTTAGGTGGGAGGGGGGCAGAGAATCATGCCACAACTTAGGCCCATAAATATTTCATATCGCTGGAATAAGAACAATTATATTCCTGCCAGCACTTTTCTTGTGTGTTTTAAATGTGTCACCGCCTTCTACTTTCTCCCCCGTTTGTGTTTCTTGTAACAGGCCCATGAAATAAAGATTAGCTGAATAATCAAGAGTGTTTAGAAATGTGAAGGGGCCTGTCTCAGGAGCACTGCTGCTCAGGTTCATCTTTTTTTTTCTTTTTAAGGATGCCAAACGCAGATGGGGGAGTGCAATTTTCACCCCCTGTAAGGGCCGGGCTGGAGCTGGAGCGAGCGCGGCGCCCGAGCGCGCAGGGATGAGGCGAGCGGAGAGCACACGCTTCCCCGTCACAAATGACAGCCTGAACGCCGCGCGGAAGAGGGGGCACGGTCCCCCGTTACATATTTATTGTTCAAACTGCAGAGGGGCCAATTAAAACAGCTTGATCAGTGCCACGTTCAAACAGACGCATCGGCGCTCGGGGAAGCGGGATGCGCGGAGCAGGTGTGTGCCTCCCTGTTGCCATACAGCGCAGCCCGCTCCTCCGAGAGCCACCGCAACAACCCCGGCTGAACAAAGGTACTGCTGAGACACAGCCTGGCTCCCACGGGAAAGCATCGCAGTGACACCAAACCGCCAGCACAGCTTCCCACCTTAAGCCTGCTCACCACACGCCCTGTGCAATTTCTGCACGTTAGCTTTTGCTTTCTTCCCTAGCTCAATTCTCCATATACGCTGCCTGCAGCATGAGACAGTGCCCCTGCACCTGCCCCAGCTTTTGGCCAGTCCAAGACCTGCTCTAGCCTCCCACATTTAGCTGCAACAGGAGTTCCTGAAGTAAGTTCTGGAAAGCCTTGTAGTGGTAGTTAAATCGGAGACCTCAGGAAGATGCCGCAAATCACATGTTTCCCCGCGACACCACAGGCTCTGCCCAGCAAACTGCTCCAAATGTCATTCCCATTTAGCTGCTTTGCAAGCCAATTTGTCACATACTAATGCAATTTGCCGAAGAGAGTTAAAGAGCACAGGGCAGTAGCAGTCACCTCTTCTCCAGGCTCCCACAGCCAGCCTGGATCTGCATCTTCCCTTCTGCACCCAGCTGAGGTTCCCCTCTGCTGAGAGGCAGGGGAAGCCCAGGGTTAACACGCAGAACGAGACCGAGCGTGGTAAGAGCACCAGGAAAAGCTGCTCCCATCATATCGGTGGATGGCGTGCAGATCTTATGCAGCATCTGTTACCTGTTTCCACCGCACAGACTTGTTATAAGCCGGGGGGAAACTCCACAATTGATTACATCGAACAACACTATAAAGACAATGAAAAGTAAATTGGGTTACTTTATCTTCTTGCAACAAGCGCTGTGGAGATGGTTAGAAGAGTTGAGAAAGATGACTGGTTTGCTAGATAAGCCATTTCACGACAGCAGTTGTGCATTCACGGTACTCACTGCTTGCACCAAGTTTCTTAAATCAAAGCTATTTTATCTGGTTCCTTGCACCACCCCAAAATATCACATTTAAGCCTTGAGGGTCCTCAAAGTGACAACAAACGGCAAAAGGACGGCAATAAAGACCAAAAAATATTGCATTTTAAAGGATCTAACACCTTGGTGTTAAAGGAAAAAAAAAATAAACATCTGTTCTGAAGATGGCACAGATTTCTTTGCAGGCATCTGTCTTTCAGCTGTAAAGTAGGTCATTTGATTTAACTTTTAGACACCGTATCAATGAAGCCATCCAGAGAAGAAGAGACAAGACCATCTCTGTGAGTCAGCTAAGATCTATTAAACACATTGAAGCCACCAGTGAAGCATCAACTGCTCAGCAAATAACAGGGAAACCCTGTCAGCAGCAGGTTTTTACATCATGGTACTCTGCTAACTTCACATTCTCTCACCTCCAAGCCAGTATCTTGAACTGCAGGTCACAGATGTACAGGTTTTTTTCCCCTCAACCACTTACTATTCACCTCACTTAATATTAACCTATTGACTTTCTGATAGCCCTTAGAACACAGATTAATTGAACATCATTCCTCCAGGAATGTGAAAGCATTGGCCAGAGCTTGAGTGGAGACAAAGCCCGTAACGCCTGACTGTGCCAGGTTACACGCGGGTCACAGCAGGGGACAGCCTGGCACCACGGAGGGCTGCACAGAGCTGCGACCAACACAGCTACGGGGCTGGAGCAGCCGGGGACCATCGCACAGAAGTTAGGATTCCCCTGAAGGGAGCACAAGTGCATTTGTCTTCCCTCCCCTTTCAAAAAGGGTCTTGCGAGGATTTGGGAAAGTTTTAATGGGGATTTTTTCCAAGATTTAAGGGTGTTTTCAAAAAAGTCCCTCCCTGCCAACAGTAACTTTTTATGGAAACGAGTTTATTCTGGTGCATTGGCTGCTCCAGACCGTGACTGAGCGGTAACAAATGACAACGGAATTAACGAGAAAATACACGAACGTGTAACACGTACGGGCACGGAAAACGGAGCGGGGAGGGAGGGGGGGAGGCAGATGACCAGGAAGTGGGGAGTTCGGGGGGTTTCCTCACGGCCCCCCGCGAGCAGCGCTGGGCAGCACCCCCGGGTGCCGCTCCCGGCAGAGCCGGTTCCCCGGGCACGGGCGGGCACTCGGGTACCGGCGCCGCGGCGGGGCCGGTGCCGCGGCGGGGCCGGTGCCGCCGAGCGCGGCCCCGCGGTCCGCAGCCCTCGGTGCCACCCGCGGGAGGCGGCCACGGGGACGAGCCCAAACCTCCTCCCGGCACCTCCCCGGCCGCCCACCCGCACGACCGCGGCGGCGGGGATGCCCGGGGGAGCCCCAACCCCAGGACGCCCCGCACCCCCGGGGATGCCCGGCGGCAGGAGCCTCTCGCCAGCCTCGGCCACTCACCAGACCTCGCAGCGCCGGTGCCGCCCGGCTCACGGCGGGGTAATCCACACGGCCGCCGACACCATGGAAATCCAGGGCCGGGCGCCCGCTCCTCCTCCGCCGCCTTCCCGCAGCCCCTCAGCCTCCCCCGGCGCGGCGCGGCTCAGCCCCGCCGGCCTCTCATGCCTCCGCAGCCCCGGCTCCCTCCGCCGAGCCCCGCCGCGCTCCCCGCCCGCCGCCCGCCCCCGCGCCGCCCCCGCTCCCCGCGTTAACCCTTCCGCAGCCTCGGCGCCGGGGCTCAGCCCGCCCCCCCCGCAGCAATCGCGGTGCGGGGGAGCGCGGCTCCCCCTCCTCACCGAGACAAAGCCCGAGAGCGCGGAGCGGGGCCGCCTCACCTCGGCGCGCTGCGCAGCCCCGGGCCCGCACACCTGGGCCGGGGCCGAGCCGTGATGGCGTTAAGGGATCCCCCACCTGTGCCCTCAGCTGTCCCGCATTTATCGGGCTACAGCCTCCCCTCAGCTCGGGGAGGGAGGGGAATGGAGGCTGCTGGTTTCTGTCCCCAGCTCTGACCCCCTGCACATGGTTCTGTGTGGGGGGAGCAACGCTTGAGCTCTGTTCCTCAGTTTCCCCATCCATAAAATGGGGTTGACAACTCAGTTTTCTGCCGATGCCACGTCACCTCCAGCAGAGCAAAAGCTACACGTGTGCCACAGAGCCCCTGAAGCCACCGACCTGCACACCTCCTGGCCTGCCAAAACCACGGGGGCCACGGCCAGCTGGGACAGGGAGGCCTGCGAGCACCCGCTGCAGGTTTTTAGGGGAGAATAGACACAACTGCCATTAGTTTTGCCCCATGTACAGGGTTCAGGAGCCTCTTGGGCAGGGGTCCGGCAGGGAATGCCTTTGCACTCCCCTGTGCAGCTCCAGACCCTGCGCTTTTCCCCCTCCTGAGAGGGCTGTGAAGCACAGCCTGCGTGGCCCCTCTCCAGGGAGAACCGGACAGGTTAGCTTGCCCGTGTCTCTCCCCATCCTCACCACATTTACCATCCTTCAGAAAAGGATTTCCCTTCCAATAGCGCCTGTATAACCATCAGTGTGACACGGACATACCTCCCCACACGTCACAGGCAGGAGCCCAGCCCCACTCCCATGAAAAGGGTCTCCTCGACTTCACTGCAAGCTCTAGAGCAGGAGATTTTGGCATCCTGGCAAGATACACAGGTTGCAGCTGTTTAGCTCAGGAGAGGAAACAGAAGACACTCAGTGGATGGCAGCATTGGTTCCTTAGCAAGCTTTTCCCTGTCGCTGTTCTGTCCCTAATACAGTTACTGTGCCGTGCATTCACAGCGAACGGTACCAAATTCTATTACAAATACCATCCTTGGTTAAGAGCGCATCCCCGTAATGCAATTTCTCCTTTTGCAGAAAGCCATACGAGGCAGGTATGTGTCTCAACAACCATTTCTCTCCTCTTTGCAGGACTGTCTGCATCCTGTCTTCTGTTTATTATTTATTGATGGTCAATTATGTTCCTGTATGGAGAGTCTGGCTCAAGCTAATTACAGGATTGCTCAGCTGGGGACCAGCCCCAGACTCACAGAGCAGCTCATGCACAGGGCGTGTGAGCAAAGGGCTGTTCCAGCATGTGGGGAGCAAAACAAAACAGGTGGAGATTCACCTGGGTTTGCTCAGGTGATGGATGTGCTGCTGGGCTAATGAGTTGTCTGTGGGCTTTAAATATTAGCAAGCTCTTTGCTGAAGCAACTGCTGGAGAAATCCTTCTGTGGCTATTTGCATTCACCCTTTCCTGGAAAGGGTGATAGGTGTAAGTCTGGAGCCGTAACAGAAGAAAGGACCTGCCCCTAATTCAATCAAATACATCTGGTGACAAATGTATAGAGATGCACATACACGTAAGCGTACAATCCTACATCCACAAAACTCCACACAGCCTCTGCCCACACGCATATTTACGCACACACACACAGTGTCACCACAGAGACACAAACTAAACAGCCAGGAGTGTAAATATTAGTCCCTGCCTGACACTCCCCATCGCCGTATGCATCTGGGCACCTGACGCTGGCGCTGGGGACAGAAAGGGCCCGTCCTGGGACCGCCCTGGGGTAGAGCAGCGTGGGATCCACCTGGGTACCAGCAGCCGCACCCCTGGCAGGACAGTCACCGACACACACACCCGCGGCTTCGCCGAAGAACCCATGGGCAGCGCCAGCGTGGGCACAGAGCCCCTCAGCCCGCTGCCCAGGGAGCTCTGAGCTGTGCCGAGAAGCAAACCAGGAGCTCACCAACCACCGGCCAAGCAGGGAAGATCGGCTATAAAGCCATCTTCAAAGTGTTGGCACACAACTTCTCATCCCCCCGACACAGGGAGCCGAGCGCTCCTTTTCTGCCGGGCAGGATCCGGACCGCGGATGACAAAGCAGCCTTTAAGCAGCTGCTGAAGAGAGGCATCAGTGAAAGATCGGTCTCTGTTTCTAGCCTGTGTGTTCACAATTTCTCTCTGTCCTCATCTTTGATAAACTCCCTTGCTTCAGAGCGCAGGGGTCATGAATCTGTCTGAGCCGGGTGAGGCGACGGGCCTTTCAATCCTTCCAGCACCGCCTCTGCGTATTCGCTGAGAGTCCTGGATAACGCGGGTTTATCCATCGCCTCTGGTGCTGCTCTCAGTGCCCGCAGACGCAGCAGGACCCAGCGTCAGTATCTGCTCTGCATTTGCCATTCCCAGGGTAATAAAAAAAATTCTGCTCTTCCCTCAGTTCTAAAGCAGGAAAATATCCTTTTTTTTTTTTTCCCCTTCCCTGTGTCCGTTTAGGAGAAGCTGCTGAGTTCAGAAAAGCAGAGTCCAGGCCTCTGGTCCCCAGCTAGGACTGGCTGAGAGCAGCTGCAGAAGCTGTGCGAGGGGAAGAGCACCATCTATAGGCACCGTCTATAGGCACCGTCTATAGGCACCGTCTATAGGCACCGGACAGCCGGCTGCTCGCAGATGCCAGTGCCTGACAGCTTCTAGTTACTCGCATCATATCTATCCACGTAATATTCAGCAGAGCTAATAATTATTCAGCTCTAATCACTACAATAGAAGGCTCATAGGCAGTTATTTAGAAATGATTGTTTCCACTCAGTTATTACTGATGACAGCGAAAGGAAATATCACATAGTCAAACCTACATGTATATGGGAAGCTGAGTGAAAGATCAATGGGAATTTAACTAGCACTTTATGCTATTCTTGCTCTTTAGAAGAATCTTGTCAAGCAATTTTTTTCTCTCTACTGTTCATAATACCTTCTTCGAAAATGAAAAGGATTTTTCTTTTCCTAATGCACCTCATCCTTTCCCCTCCTCAGATTTTTCTCATAAATGTGAGCTTCAGTTCCTGCCTCTCTATCCCCTGGTTTGAACTGAGCTGAAATTAACTCAGAAAGGTTTTTTCTTTCTAAAACAAACTCTGGTTTCATTAAGTGCAAGGGCAGGAGAACAGAAAGTCTCCGGATCCTGAGTTACAGAGTGTCTTGTTACTGTCAAAACCACAATTGCCGACAACGTCCGTGCTGAGGTTGTGTGTCAGAAATTCAAGGTGCACACAATATGCCATTTTTAATAGTCTTCCTACAGCTAAGAATTGCCTCAGTCGAGAAAAAGGGGATCATACAGGGAAGAGCAGAAAAGTAACCCTGCAAAGATACTAGTAATGTTTAGTGATGTTAAAAACCCACGACATTCCTAGCACCCCCAGACAGGAGAATTGCAGAAATCCTCAAAAATTGCAGCAGGGCCCATTGCAACACAAGTGTGCAGTGTTTAAGACATGGGTATCCAAGGAGGGGGGCTTTCAACGGGGAGCTGTGACAGTGCTTTTCCAAAATATCTGCTCTAAATACCTGCATCTGAGTTTCCTCAGGACCTGCTGAAGTTTGTTTGCAGGGTTCCCACCTCCCCAGTACACTGAAGGGGTGTCTTGGGGGAGAAACATCTACACGACTCAGTTACTAGCGCTGTGAAGCCTGAAAGGTGGGCGCTGTGATTAACAAGCTGTTTTAGCAATAAATCACCCCAGCATGCTCACTGCAGCATGTTCATTGGAAATCTTTAGTTCCTTCATCATAACGAAATGAGTATTTCAGGCTCCCTGTCCTAATGAACATAAAATACGGAGCATATTGTCAAACACGCTGTGGCTCTGCCTTTTATTCTACAATAATCTTTTTAAGTTTTCTGTAGGCAGTGTGTATTACTGACAATGCAAAACCAAATTAAACGCAAAACTAAATTATTTTAAACCTTAATTTCATCTCTTTTGCCCTCCTGTCTGAGGAGATTGAGATTTTTTTCCCTGCATAACGGGTGGGAGGTGGGTGGAGCTGGAAATCCTTTGATTTGTGGGTCTGTGAGTGTTAATCTGCTGCTGTGAATTCTGCAAAGCATTTTGTAAGCGACTGAGGAACACGGAGCGTGAAGTCTGCTTATCGTTTCATACTCTTTTCAGTATTTCTTAGGACTTTTTTCAGGAAAGGAAGGGGAGGGAGATGTTCATAGTCAAATGCAAACTCAGAAGTTTATAGCAACGCCTTTCAGAGTTCAGCTGAAGTCAGAGAAAGGCAGGGCAGGTACAGGCTGATTTTAAATACTCTTATCACCAACCTTGACACAACCACTAAGAATACAGACTGCCACAGGAAAAGATATAAAAGAAAGAAAATTAAGACTTCAAGAGCACTAACCTTTTAATGTACCTCCTAATTTAGCAGGTCACCTTTCCATCTCATCTGCTTCTCCAGAATCTCCTTCCAGCTTTCTCAGTGCACACGTGCACTGGGCAGGGCTGTGTCACGGACACACGGTTTCGTACCTCCAGGGAGATGTTCTGCTGGAGACCAGGCTGGCCAGGCGCCGAGCGTGAACCGGGGCTCCCCTCTCCTGCCTTCCTCCGTCACGTCTCCTCTGCAGAGATGTCTGCCCTGAGTCAGAAAAGATGTATCATAGAGGGTGATTTATTTCATGTGTGTAAGTGATTATTGCAGAAAGGTCTTCAGCTTAATTGATGTATTGGATCATGTATGATAAGTGTATCCAGGGAGTTTTCACATCACAGGCAGATGTACAGAGAGGGACCTCCTCTGGTTCCTTTCTTTGCCTCAATACCCAGCAAGGGGCCCAGGAATATTGGGGGGATTAATGTCACAACAGAGGGAAAAAGTCTGCCATTCAATCTATTTAAACATTTCATTTCACCAGAGCACCAATTAAACATTCCCTGTCTGAAGAGACCACGGATTAAAGCAAAAGCAATGCTGAAAAAAATAATAATCTCTTTGGAGATCTGCCTATGGATGGATCTTTTCTCTCAAATGATCAAGGAAAATATATGAAATTTAAAAAAAAAAAGACCTCTTAGAAGTAAACTTTAGGGCTATGTGAATAATTTCTCCCTTCCTTGTCTGTGCTCCCTTTCATGAGCTTTTACTTTCACTGGCACCTTCTCCCTTGCAGCCATTTGCATTGCCTTAATTAAAGGGAGCTGGCAGCCACAGCAGCTCTGCAGACAGCCGCCTCCTGCCCTCCGTGGGTCTGGATGGGGCGTTTCAGATGCTGAGCCCAAGCGCTCGGGTCTGGGAGAAGCGGATGAAACCACGCCGACAGTCCTGGCTCACGCTGGGATCAAACCTTGACCACAAACCGAGGAAGTCCACTCCAGCTTACAGCCAGGCCAGGGGAAAACATCGGGTTTCCTCCAGCGTGAGCCCCAGAGCTCTCCCAGGCGGTCCCTGCTGAGCTGGTGGTGTCTTAGCAAGCTGCTCTGGTTTCAAGCAGTTTCCTTCTCACTAGAGAAGGACCAAAAGCACAGTTTTTTTCTCCCAAAAGGCCACTCAAGGTGGTGGCGATGGCACCTCCCCAGTGCCAGCCTGGCGGGCAGTGTACCCTTGCTCATTGGGACCTGTGATGAAGTATTGGGGAGTAAACCAGAAGAAAACGCCTGTCCAAACCCGTGTTACTCTTACTCCATGACTGACACCAGAAGCACTGCCATGTGGTTTGCAAGCTGTGCACCTGCTGGCCTCTATTTAAGCAAAGCAACTCACGCTTTCAAAATGATAGGAATGGACTAGATAAAAAAAAAAGAGATCAAGTGTATTATTTTTCCCAACTCAAACCCCTCCGTGGCTGTGCCAAGACCTACTTCCAGCTCCTCTCTCTTTATTTGGATAAGTGGAAGGTTTAAATGAGAAAGTTTTCCTTGGCAAATATGTATTGGCAGCGGAATCGCACCAGTTAAATATACCCAGCCCAGACAAAAGGAGAAGGCTGTTTCTCATTATGAATGCTCGTATTTTTCTGTTCCATGATTTCTGGTGTTGCCTGGGCCAGAGGTTTAACTCAGCGAGAGGAGAAAAGGGGCAGAGGGAAACCAAACACGCAGACTTTGCCAATGTCTGATCAACATCTCTGAATTCCTCAGCACCGCTGGCACCGCACCATCCTCAAGCTCCACCTCCCATGGCATTTTCAGGGCTTGAATCATTTCAAGTTACTCGTGGTCACTCCAAAAACAAGTCTGAGAGCCCCCTTCTCTGAGGGGGTAATTCCCACACGAGCAGAGCCCTCAGAGCCTTGTGTTTGGCCATCCAGGCGCCGGTCCCACAGCCCGCACCAGCAGGTTTCCCACGAGGGTATGACCCTTCCCTCTCTCGCCTCTCAGGATGCAGAGAACAGAGCTCCTCTGCAGAAGTCCTTAGCCTAGAAGTAATTCAAACTAAATTTAAATAAGACAACACTTCAGCAGACTATCTGTAGATCTGAATAACTTATTTTAAGATTATTTTATCATTTATTTCTTCTGGGGCATTGGACACCAAGTGTGGGTACCCATCTAGCAGTTGTGGCACTTGCCATGAACAAGTAAGCATTTATTTCTGGTTAAAGAGGCTTTAGAAGAACTACCCCAACATGCTGCAGTGAATGTGACATGGAAGAATCCCAGCTGGGTCTATATTCCACATTGATAAGCTCTGGGCTTATCATTACAAGTATTATTTCATTACAAGATATTTCTTAGCGAAAAGCAGAAGAGACTACAAGGCCGTCCCTTGCAAGCAATAGAGAAACATAAGTCATTAACAAATCTAAACAAAAATAATAAAGCAGAGCCAGAAAAACTGAATGTGCTTCACACTGAAGAACAAAAGAAACGGGAACCATTTGTTACCTAATAAAGGAACTGGAAAAGAAAGTCTTTGACGGTAAGGGAGGACGATTTGCTCTCATGGGCCAGTGAACATCCAAATATGTACAAGCTGTTCGCAGCAGACTGATTGCAGCTAGGCCATAATGCTATTGTACATGCTCTAAAAAAAAAAAAACCCCAAGGAAAAAACACTACCACAGAGAGGTACTTCAGAAATAGATCATGGTCTATTCATTAAAACAGATTATTTTAGTGAAATCTATTTTTCCCCTCTCTTTATTGCCATGTTTTCTTTTATGTTAATTTTGCGTCTGTTTAAAGTTGAATTCCTTGATCTGCAACATCCTTAGCTTTAATTTTTTTCTTTTCTCTTACCAGTGAAATGAATTCAAATCATTTGCATTTATTGCAGAGAACATACAGCCTCATCTGTAGCCTTTAGTCTGTCTGAATTGCTTTTCTGCTTCACAAGGCACATAGTGTAAGTTGGAGCATGCCCCCTCGCCACTCTGCTACAGCCAGAAATAATGTAGTTGGCACTTCCACGTTTCTGTAATATTTATCGTATTGATCACATATAAAATAAATAAGCAAAATTACATTATCGGAAGCAATGATCTGATGAACCTATGGACCAAATCAATCACTTGGCAGAGACTTAAAAAAAAGCAGCAGCTTGCTCTCAACCATTTCTAAAGTCAATTTTCCTTACAAATAGGTTTCTCATCAACCTAAGCACCCTAGAGAGAGAACGTGTCCTTCCACTAGACCTCCTCTGAAACTAGGTGTATTATACATGGATGCTATGCCAAATCTAACTTCTTTAGAAGTATATACTTCCATTTCTTTAATTAACTTTAAAATCTTCTTTTAAAAACACTGTATTCATTTCATGGATTTAGCTTAAAGAGACCTGAAATACTCCGAGAGAATCATGACACACGAAAACAAGAGCTGGCTTCAGACTAGGCCTATCTGTTTAAATAAATCTGTAAAAACTATGGATATAAATACAGAGAATTCACACAGCTGGTATTACATTATCACCTCTTGTGCTTACAGGAACAATACTCTTCCTGCAATCCTATATGGCAAAGGAATAACTGCTGGAGCCAGGGGAAAACTGACCTCAGCAAATACATCATTAGAACACTAAGCTTGCTCCAAGCAGTTCCCTGCAGCTCTAGAGACCCAAGTGCTCCACTTCTCCACCAACTTCCAGCTCCACAGTCTCTTCTTTGGAGAAACTGGCTCTGGAGCAGAGAAGATGAAAATCACTAGGAGAGATTTAAATGGATGGCAGGGAATCCCCAAAGAGAAAACCAAGATATTCACCATTGTGAATGCTGGTTCTAAACATGCCAGCTTGGAAGTTGTAGGAAATATGAATCCCACAAAGCGTGTGTTTATGCTTAAGCACAGGTACTCTGTTATCTCCAGCAGATGCTACACCGCCTTGGTAAACAGAGATGGACCTGAGCACATGCCTGGGTGCGCTGCAATGAGGGTCAAAACGGAGAGGCGGAGGCATGCCGAGGTGGGTGACAACTGCTCCAGAGCTTTGCCACCAGCTGGGACCCAGCGGACGGCCGACGCCGTCGAGGGGCAGCGCACGGGCTGAGGCTGATCCTTCCCCAGTTCTTCCAGCAGCTTTATCAGCAGCAGCAGATGCTGCTGCAGTCAGATGGAAACGACACAAGGAACTTCCCACATGGCGTCTAGTCAAAGAGAACAAGGAGGATCTGCTAGAGGCTGGCTGGGGATACAGGGGAATCTCACTGCGGGGGGCAGACACAGCTATTTCCAGGTCAAGCTTTCCCTGCTGCGGTGCCATGTACGCCACGGTCCCAACGCGCTCTGGGTGCAGTACGGGGTCCTGGTTGTAGCTCTCCAGCTGAGAGCTGTTGTACTGCTTCATTGACAGAGAAGCAAAAGACTGAGGGGGGAAGTGACAGCAGGAGGGGATGGAGACAGGAGAAAAATCTGAACATCTTGGCAATAATCTCGTCGCATGTTCTGTGCTTGTAATCTCATGCCACGGGATTCGTATTTCCTACAACTTCCAAGCTGACATATTTAGAAGTAGCATTCACACCACCTCAAGTGGCAATATCTCGGTCTTAATCCTTCTTCCCTATCTGTCCCTGCAAACCTGGAGTATCAGCCAGTGAACCGTGCCAGATCCTTCACAGTGTCACCGAGACCCAAACCTTCTCCCCTGGTCTGCGTGCAGTCAGACTCCCACCAACGACCTCGGTTCTCTTCTCACATAGTCCACAGCGAAGGGGGAGAATTCCACGAGAAATCAGCATGGCTGGGGACAGACCTGAAGCTATCGATCCCCGTATCAGATGTACGCAATAGCGGTAATTAAACACCAGGTAGGCTGTGTACTGGTTGTCTGCCCTTGGGTTTATGCCATGAATAAAGTGCAGACAGACAGACTGCTCTCCCAGTTGCGACTGCAGTCCTGTGGAGTACGAATAAATTAATCAAGCTTACCTCTCTTCTCAAGAAAGCCAATCAAGCTGGCTTTTCAAAGTACAACTGCTATAAACCCTGCGTAAAAAGGGAAAAAAATACAGCTGGGACGTACACACAGGCTTTTTAACAGCTGTTTGTAAATATGTCTAATAATTCATCCTGTCAACATGCTCACTTTTCCATTACAAGGAAATATTCATAAATGGTATTCCCAGTGCTGATGGATCCATTTCCTTAATGAAATACACACAGTTTACTTTACAAAGTTTAATTGCTCGAAGAACGGGTGTCAGGTTTCTTTATTCGACCTGCGGCACTGAAATCCTTCCAGCTCACATGTACAACAAGTAAAGAACTTAATGGAGCTTTTGCAGCAGTGGCTTAGTAGCTAAGCCACCTTTAAGCAATAATCCCAGCAAATACAGATGGAGATGCTGGAATCTCCTGCCTTCGAGGAGTATAGATGTTAAGTAATATGAAATTCAGTCCTACTAATTGACTGAGCAGGTGATTTCTACGGGGAGCGCCTATAGCACTGAAATCAAGTCACTGGTTGTATTTCTTAGATATGAATGTCTGCAGCAGCACAGCGAGAAATGCTGAGCTGGAAAAGGAACAAGCTGGATGAGAAGTCACCAGGGCCACGCTGGGATGGGGTAACAGCATCGTACGTGGGCTAAATCGTCGTATCAGTAATGCACACACCAAATTTCTGATATTTGTCAGCTTCCACCTTTTATCCATTAAATCTGTGATAAACGGAAGGCTGGAATTACTGAAATCACTGGAGTGTCTCTGCAGCCTTGGCTCTGAGTAAGCAGAGGAGAACCCTGCATTTTCCCACCAGCATGATGCCTGAATCTCCTCAGGGATCTCAGATCACGAACAACCATCCCCAAAGGGGGCAAAGCACAGAACCGAAGGGGTGTTTTAGCAAACGAATCGCCACGCACAGGACGTGCACGCTGCAAAGCTCATTTCTGTTGGCATTTCTGGCTAACGTGGCTCTTGGTGTCTGCGTCTTCCCTAAGATGGAAATGGTAAGCTCTGTGCACACACTACTGATGATCTAACCTGACCCCACACAAATGGAGAGACATTTAAATCAAAGCCTGAAACACATTGCTGAGCCAACCGTGGTGGTGTGATTTTTAGAGACGTTAAAAAATGTTACTAAAAGCTAAACAAACTCGTTTAAGCATAATCTCTCCCCTTCTGTACGCTAATACGGAAAATGGAAAGTAGCCTAGAAAATGCTGTATGCTTTGGAGAGCAGGCAGGAAGGTCAGCTGGGTGCCAATACTCAACCACGATCAATCACTTCTAACAGTAGTCAGCGTGTAAGCAATGCATGCCACAGCGGCTTGACGTTACTGAAGTTTCTCCAGTTATATAAAATTAAGCAAAAGACTTACTAGCGCCTCAGTCTGTGAAGTACATGACGGGAGCATCGGTACAACAGGTTTCCCATTAAAATGAAATATTATGCATTAAATCAAATCCTGACCACAGCATTTCCTGGTGCTGTTCACAACCTGTTAGCTGGACTCCTGGTAAGCTTTTAGATCACGTACAATTTTGCTCCACAAAGTTCCAACTACTGTCAGAAGAAAATGTTTTGGTTTTTTTTTTTTTCTGAATTTTTGTAAAGTACTGTTGTTTCACAATATTTCACACTGGAGATGACTGTGTTGTCAGAACAGGTCCAAAAATTTGTCAGGATCTCACAGGACAAAGAACAATCTAGACAGGTAAGTTGGTTATTTCCTGCAAACCACATGTTCTCCATTTCCACCTTGGGGCAGGCTCGGGAAGCAGTAGCTCCCCCCGAGCCCCGTGCAGCCCCTGCCGAGGGGTGACTGTGCCCCATTGGGGTCCGGCCACATCATCCCCCTGCTCAGCACCATCTGCCTTACGTGGGTCCAGCCCTCGTGCAAGAGGAGGGAGGTGATCGATGAGTATCCCCGTGGGGCAGACCCCCGGCACAGCCTGGGGACTCGCTGCTAAAGGGGTCGAAAGCAGGATAAAAGGCCAGAGGACTGAGCATTAACCAGCACGGCGGTTGTATCAGGGAGTAGAGGTCTGTTTGTTTTTACTTCTGTCTGACTCCAGCAAAGCAGAAGCTGATCATATGTGAAAGAGCCAGGATTTGAACGAGGTCTCAGACAATAAAAAGGGCAAGGCAGAGGACCCTGCAGGAGGAAGACTGATGTGGTTTTATTCCCAGATGCTTCAAGGGAGACATTCTCTGCTGCTTCAGATGTTAAGGTCAGAGGAGGACAGATAACTGAATCCCCTTTTAAACCTCATAAGCTGAGTGACCCTCGCGTACCCCCTCTCTGAAGGGGACAGACTATTTTTCTACAAGCCCTCACAGAAGCACATAGCAGAAGCAAGGCTTCATCCTCTTGACAAACCAAGCTGCAAAGGCTGCCTCTGCTCAGGTTTCCAGCAGAGGGGTGTGGGATCTCCCCAGGAGCTGGCTGCCAGCCCACCACGGCAAAGCCGGCTGCGAAGCAAGGTGCCGCTCGCAGCACTCCTGTCCCGCAGCCCAGACACTGCGGCTACAGCCTGAAAGAAGGGATCCAGCTCACTTATTTTTGAAAAAGAAGTGCTGTTTAGTACAACCAGCACAGCTCCCTACGAGAGGCACCCGCAGCGTGGGGCTGGCTGGGCTGCTCTGCTGGGAGCTGCCCAGTGTGGCTCCACTCGCCCCTCGGCACGAGAGGGCTTTGCACGGCTCCCCCGCTGCGTCACAAGCGCTCAGGGCTGAAGGGTTGGTTGGCTTGGTAAGAAAAACAACCTATTTCCCTCTCGCCCTGCTCTTACCCTTTCGTCCCATTCCTCTACGCTAAAGTGACACCAACCTGCAGAACTAAAGCGCATCTGGTGATTTACAGAGCCGCAGGGAAACTGATGGGCTCCCAGACCATCACACACTGCACCCACCAAGATAAACACATGCTAATACTTGACTGGGTGAGAGCACCTGACAAGACAGATTTTTAAGCCAAAAAGTGTATCTGTTAACATAAATCACAGAATCAACCAGGTTGGAAGAGCCCTCTGGGCTCATCGAGTCCAACCATTGCCCTGACACCACCATGGCAACTAGACCAGGGCACTAAGTGCCATGTCCAGGCTTTTCTTAAACCCCTCCAGAGATGGTGACTCCACCACCTCCCTGGGCAGCCCCTTCCAATGGCTAATGACCCTTGCTGAGAAGAAATGCTTCCTGATGTCCAACCTGAACCTCCCCTGGCGAAGCTTGAGGCTGTGTCCTCTTGTCCTGTCGCTGGTTGCCCGGGAGAAGAGGCCGACTCCCACTGCGCTACAACCTCCCTTCAGGTAGTTGTAGACTGCAATAAGGTCACCTCTGAGCCTCCTCTTCTCCAGGCTAAACAACCCCAGCTAGTTCCTCGTAGGTCAGACTCTCTAGACCCTTCACCAGCTTGGTCGCTAGTTTACAGCCTGCTTCTGTGCGAGTCCTGCAGCTCTGTTACACGTTTTCCACTTTCCATCTTGGAAAGCTGGGTGTCTCCATCAAGACACTGTTTAATCGAAACAAAACCTCACCAGTAAGAGTTCAGTCCCAAGAGGACACAGAAGCTAATTACAGTTTTGGTCAATCTGCAATTTTTTTCCCCCAAATATAATTTTATTAATCTCATGCAGACTTGCAGTTGGGGGTAGTGTGTCAGTCGGGGAGGATACCTTCTAGCAGATAAACTATTTAATCATTTAAAAAAATGACTTTGTTTCTGGCTTGTGTAACGGTTCAGGTTAATGTCCTATCCTTTCCGTTCAGGAACCTCAATTTAAACCCTTTCCTGTTGAACTTCATCAAGAAAGAATCCAGTCTGATCCCGACACAGAAATTAGTCTGTACAGTCTACATCATTAACAATTAATTTTACCTGATGGCTCCTCAAAGCAGTGAGAGGCAGCCAGGGGTTGAGCAGAGCCCTCCTGCCTATCTCTGCCTTCCTCTGCTCTCACTTTTCCTTTCTCCTCCTCTTCACCACTTCTCATTTCTGTTCATTTCTTTTAAAGTGTTTTGGTTTTAATTAAACACATAAACAGATAAAAATAAATGTGAAGAAAGGAAAGATTAGAGTCTGTTATCTACTAAGTATAGTCTGGATGAGATATTTTGGACACATGAACAGAGCCCAGCCTATCTCCAGAGCTCATCACGCTGTAATCAATTCAGCAACAGGGTTACACCGCGTGTGGGTTTTCACATCAGGCTTTTCTTTGTGGCACAAATTTGTTACCTCCTTCCTGCCTCACAAAGAGCCTCATTGACTTCAGCTCTGAGCAAAATAAATCTTACTTGACCCAAGCGTTGTTTTCACCTTTGTGATGAATTTATTTCTCCTGCCTTTCTGATCAGCATCACCACAGCCTTCGAGCATGCGGCTGGGAATCCGCCTTTGTGGGTTTTATTGCTGCCTCCATCCCCGACATCTGACTTATGATGGGCCAAGAGCGACTTCTCCATTCTCACCCTCAGCTTGTTCTCTTGTAAAATGAATTCTAATTAATAAATGTCAGTATGTCAGCTTGAGTTCCTCAGATGGAAGGCAGTAAAGATGTACAAGGCGTCATTAATTTAGAATTAGTTTCAGAGACATCATTTCTTTAACTTTATAACTGTCTATCCCTTCACCAATCCATCTCTACGTAATTTTACATCACGATCATTTACCAAAATATCCCAGAGGCTGTTATATTTTAAGCCTTTTCCATTTTTCTTTGTGGTTGCTCTGAGGACGTGGACTCTTGGGAAAGACAGATTTGCCAGGCAGTGAACGGACTCGCTGTCAGGCAAGAGCTTGTCTTCCCTAACCCTGCGAGAGGCACAGCAAGATGCAGTTCTGTGCACCCAGCCAGCACACGGCGATTGTTGTTTTCAAAATCCTGATCTATAATTAATCTTAAAATGCTTTCCCTCCTTGTCGCTCCCCTTACGCATCCCTCCAAGAACACTACAGTATGTATATTTAATTGGGGAACTAGAGAAGTGCTCATGTTCAAGGTGAATAACTTTAAAGAACAGAGGACAAGAAAATTGAAGCACGTGTAGTTCTCATGCTTATTTCCCAGACTTGCCTAACCCAAAGCAATAGGACAGGACATCATCACAGCACTGCAAAGGAACCAAACCATGTCGCGAGCTGCTAAGGGTCAATAGGTAAAACAGTGCCAGTAAGAGCCTGTTGGAGCTATTCCCTTCTACAGGAGGTTACAGCAGCCACCCCAGAGCCTCTGGTGCTACTATTTTCCCTGCTTTTGAATATGACTTCCCATTTTGGTTTTATTTGGTTTTAATAAAAGGGGTTTAGGAAAATAAATAAAAACATTTCACAGAAAGTTTAGTATCTGGAGAAGCTACTCATGTATGCATTCATGTCTTTAAAAAGAGGATGATCTATTCATTGCGAATTGGCAGATCCTTCTGCAAAACCCCACCCAACTCTCTCCAACGTTCCCCCTCTGCCCCCAGCGAATCTGAAGTCCCTTTTATTGAGCAGGACCTGGGGCACGTTGGCTTTGCCAGGAGCTGATCTCACAGGAGAGCTCGGCAAAACCCAGCAGTCTCAGGATGTTTTGTTTTGTTTTTTTTCTTTTTGCATGTTTATTTCTCTTTGGCAAAGCAGTTCTGCAGACAGCTGCAGGACAGGGAACGTCTCACACGTGGCCACGCTCCATCCTGCCATGGGGAACTGCACGGCACAAGCCTCCGTGCAGTTCTGTTTCATGAGAGGAAAAATTGATGCTCTCATGTCTCTTCAGTTGAGAGCTCTCCTCAGGGGGTTTCATCTCCGCTTCTCCAGGAAGAAAATCAGAAGAGTGGGAGGGATGGCAGGGATACACACGCTCCTGTCAATATTCAGAGGTTACAAAAATCTTACAAGAGGAAATGCTCAAAGCACTTGTGCTCACTCCACGTAGCGGGGACAGCAACACCTCCTTCACCCTACCACTCCTGCTTTTTTCCTATTCTTTTTCTACCTCCCATTCCCCTCTACCCTTTCTCCCTACCACCATTCCCTTCTTCCTACAGTCCAAGCGCTCAGAATTTTGTTTTCCTTGCCAATTTTGGGGATTAAGTTTCCCAGCCAAGTCTCAGGGAGAGAAGGAAATGGGAAACGCACCCAACAGGGATGTGACAATGTTAATAGGAAGACAAGTCACTCACGCGGTCTGCCGCCGGCACTCTGCCCTGCTGCCCTTTCGTGCTTGACCCTATCTCATTGTCAGAATTTAAAACAACTTAAGACCATGTACGCCTAATCTCGTTACACTAATAATTCATAGGTCTTGATCTGCAAGAGTTTTGCAGATAAATGGGGACAGTTTTATAAAAGCGCCCATCATCTTTAAGAAGTCGCATTTGGAACGCGTCTGCCAGCTCATCCCTCCAGCAATGCTGGCTCTCAACCCGTGCCACGGGGCTTCATCCTTTTAAATGTCACACTTTAAAAACCCCTTGAACTAAAGCAGCCATCAGCCAGCACCTGGGCTGGCGTGTTGGCAGAAGCCCCACGCAGCTGTGCAGGGGGAGACCCAGAGCTTCCTCGGGATGCTCCGAGGAATTCTGCTCACACTTTGATTTTATTCCCTAGTTCTCTATTCTCTAACTTCTTTTTCAGGAAACAGATTATACCATAACAAAAATTACCTACACAGGGAAAACAGTGATCTTTATTGTGTGTTTCTCATGATTTCTGTGCTGAAAACCTTGCAAAAACTCTCCAGCGTGCAGTGAAACCCTGGCTTTGGGATGAGGCACTTGGGAGTCCTCGTTTGGTACCTGGCTAATTGCTGCTGGTCAGAGGGTTTTCAGTTACTGCAATTATACAAAAACACCTTAAGCCATTCAGGAAATGTGAGCCTATAAATTTAAAAGGTTGAAACAAAACTGAAGGACACGCAGCGTGTAGCATAAATACCTGGAGAGACTTTTTTTGAAATCTAATGTGCCCACTGGGGCTTCTCCTCTATTGCAGCCACCAGCTCAGACCCACTTATACACACGTGGGGGAACGATTGCGTTGGTTGCACACCAACCCCCTCCACGAAGGGGCTCTGTTTAGCTGAGCAATTTGAAGCTTTCCTCGCTGCCCACGCGTGTTCACGCTGCAATCACCCCCCAGGCAGGGAGGACAGTCACGGGGGCCGCTCCCTGCGTGCCTGTAACATGCTCCGGGTTTGCTTCTGCCCCCAGCCCGGCCCCGGAGGGCTGCTGCACTGTTTGCTCGTCATGTTAGTCAGTTATTTGTTGGTTTTACAAAAGCAGGAGCTAAATCCTATCCTAACATTAGGACACACATGTAGTACAACTGGTGTCACATAACTGCTGCCCAGATAAGGCGAAATCTTGGCGATTATCCTGGCCTCAGCTGAGACCAGTCACCAACTGCAGAGATACAGGATCCATGGTAATTTGTGTTGCCTGGAGATCTGGGAGTTTTGTCTGACTCAGAACCAGATAAATATTGAACAAACAGCTCAGGAATTGTCCCAGAAGATGGGAATTATATGACAAACAAGCTCATAAAAATGTAGATATTAGTAATGGGAAAGCTGCTAGATTCCTTCCATTTCAGCCTCCCAGTCCCAGCCCTGGACGGTTTTCAAACGCCTTTGGCTACGTCTGTACACGTATGGCCACTTCCCACACAAGCCATACAAATCCCAACCTGTGGAGACACACAAATACAAAAGCAGTCAATCTACCCAAAGAAACAATTAAAAACTAATGTTATTAGCCTGCATTAAAACCGGGTAAGGCTCAGAAACGAAGGAGAAATTGCTTTGCATTAGTTTCTCTGCAGGTCATCCTGTTCCTAGCAGGGTTTTAATAATAAGCATACTTATTTGAATAGTTTGCTGATCACACTCATCAATCCTAAAATGCAGACTCCTGCCAGAAGAATTTATAACCCTTTTAATCCCATCTGACACGGGAATGCATTCAGAGTCGTGTGTGGAGGAGCAGGCAGCGGTGCCCTGGCTGCCACCACCACCTCTGGGACACGCGGTCCCCTTCCAACAGCAGCCAGAGATGCTCAGGAGGAACAGTGATGGTTACACCAAGTTACCTTCCAGGGGGCACCAGCAGAGAAACTGAGTAAATTGTCTGTAAAAAAGCCAAATCAAAACCAAACCACATTTTTTTGGTTGTTTTTGAGAGTTTGCCTGTTTTCTTGGTGAAGCCTTCAGAGGCAGCAGAACATTTTCAGGCTCTTTATTACACACAAAATACTTCTGGGAAATAGATTAAAAAAATATCTTTGCTCTTAAACTTTAGTTCCTTCTTAAATGATGCCAGTATAGCACAAAAATATAGGAGAACGGCTCCAGATTTAAAAAGAAAAAAAAAAGTAGTTGTATATAGACCTGGAAGGAGCCCCTGGCTCCAGTGATAGCATAAGCATTATATCACCCCATCACATATAGCCGGAATTACTTGTCCCTGTTGGCTTTTTTCCCCTCTTAATCCTTTTCTGCAGCTTTACTATGTTCTTTACTTTCTTTTTACTATTTTATGATAGGGGCTTAAGTCAAGTTTGCAGTCAAGCTTTAAAGGGCCTTATACTTTTTGTGCCTGTAATTCCTGGAAACCAACAAATGCTGGAATAAAGTTACTGGGACTCTGGAGGAGCCATTTGCGGGGGTCAATAGACACTCACAGCTGCAACTGATCCCAATCATGTTTCCAAATAGTTGCAAGGAAAAATATTAATCCCCAGATGATTTGTCTGTGCTGAGGTTCTACATCAAATTGGGATATTCACACCTCAAGATATTGCTGTTGGAGAAGGATCTCACCTCGAACAAAGCCAGGAAGATCATCTTAATGAGCATTCAGTCGCACAGTCTGCACCCTGGGAGCACCTGCTCATGGCTCAAAGATGCCTGGTTGCGTGGTTAGGCCAGATGCTATTAAATAACCCTGGTTTTAAATTATTTAGGAAGGTGCAGTAGGGTCTTCCTTAATCCAGCACTGCAGCAAATGCTTATTTTTAAGCCCACGAGGTCCAGGGGCTCATGCAGGAGTGGGAACACCCGGCAGCCCCTTTCTCAGCTGCTGGCTGAGGTTAAACAGTGACAATGCCAACAAGCAGTGACACAGAGCACGGCACTCGTGTCAATAAACACACTTAGTTATTCCTCAGGTGTTGCTTATTTTTTAATTATTAATGAAGATGCTCCATCCAATGCCAGCAGGCACCCGACAGCCTACTTTGCAGCATGGCTGGTGGCCAGGTCTCTCAAGGACAGTGCTGTCTCCTCTTGCATTTCTGCTCAGGAGTGGGAAGAGACTATTGTTCTCCCTGATAACTTATGAGCTCAGTGAAATTTGTTTTTCATGTGTAATAAAGTTGCCGGTGGTGTGCAATTTGCATTTAAGCTGGCTGTGTGCACGCTGACTGGGACTTTTAAGTGTTGTTCACAGAGCTAAAATAACACAACAGTTATCTGTCATTTCAGCCCCTTCTACGGAAAAGAATCCATGAGAAAATAATTTTAAATATAATATCACCAACAGATCTCTGTCTCCTATTAGGTCCCCTTGGTAGGGTTTAGAGCAACTCAGAAATTGTGGAGCCCCGCAACAACGAGAAGAAAAGGGACCGACAGGTCCGAGAGCACCATTTTGCTCAGAATCATTTTGTACGTATATCACTGAAAGACCCCATGGTGCAGGTCTGGAGAACAAGGTCAAGATACCAACGACTGTTTGTGTTCCTGGGAGAAGTCATAACCCTCGCTGCTGCTGGATAATGTCACCTTGTCCTTCAGCCCAAACCACGGCCAGCTGTCCCCACCCGAAAGCAAAGGGAACGGGGGAGAGGTGCCCCCATCACCCCACGCCAACAACCGAGAGGCTTCCTTCAACAGGGACCAGACCCTGCCCCACGCACGGTGCCACTTGCTGGAGCTCTCTGCCCACCCCTGCCCTCTGAAACCATCTCCATTTCATTTGCAAGACGATTCCATGATGGAGCAGAAACGCCAATCAACCGCACCGCCACCAGCACGAGAGCATCCCCAATCTGCATTAACCAGCCGGGCAGCTTTCCAGCGCATCATCCACAACACATGAATTATTACCCAAACATTACTGCTGTCAGCACATTCCTCTCCATACAACTTCCTATTATTATTTTTTTGGCGGACAACCCTGAAATTTTAAACAGCTCAATCTTGCTAAAGTAATGCAACCGCCTCCTGCCTCCAGGAGGAACTTTTCATAAAAATCAACAACGATCCTTCTACTGAGAACAGCAACAAAACCCCCCAAACAATCCTTTTATTTCTCCTTTGTTTTGGTTTCTTTAGCAGCTCTGACTTTCATTCTAATTTGCAATAACAGCCTTTTATTTGTCTTGCAGAGGAAAAAGAGACTTAAGGGATCCTTAAGCTTCAGTGACAGAGCATGAAGCAGCCTATAACTCAGGGCGCGGCCGGCGGGGTCAGCAGCATCTCGGCTCATTAAGAAAAACGCGCGCTGAGCACCGTTTGCTTTGAGATTGTGCTGCTGTGATTTACTCTGAGAACACAAGAGTCCAAGAAGCACTAGAAATAGTCTTAAAAACCCTGAAAATAGGGTTGGTAAATTAGTTACTTAGTCATTACTACTCCTTTCCATGACAACTGCAAAGAACTAATGGAGTGAAAAGCGCAGCTCCGTGCGATGCTGCGCGGGAGCTCGGCCAGCCCGTCCCCGTGCCGTGCTCAGGCGGGTGGAAACACCCCCAGCGCCCCGGCCCCCTTGGAAGTGAAGTTCAGCATTTCAGCCGGTAGAACATATAAATAAAATAGAGCTTTTCAATACTACACACATCCCCCAGGCATTCCCAGTCCCCTGTGAAGGATCACTCCTTACTTCCCATGTCTTATTTGTTTGAAAGGAAGAATTATGAAAGACTCCTGAAAGTTGTATTTACATAGAGATGAAGGTAGAGATCTTGCTGCAATTACATGAATCAAAGCTTTCATTTACTTTCAATAAGCAAATTACCTCGATAACTCCTCTGGTTACAGAAAATAGGTATATGTATTTCTTCCGGGTCCTGAGTAGCATATGTGCTATTACATAATTAATAGACTGCATATTTCTTTTTTTAATCAATCATGGTTGAATTGACAATGCATACTTTTAGCATAACAAAAAAATGCAACTGCTTATCCAAAAATATTTATTCAAGATTAAAAAACATGTAGCATATGAATATTTTAATAAATATTAAATATTCATGTCTCCTTTCCAAAGCTTCCATAACTGGGCTTTTAATTAATTTGTCATAAAAAATTTATAGAGCCAGGTAGACTTTTAAATATAATTATTAAATTATATCTTTAAGCTTCAGGTATTCAGGTATTCACTTCTTTCTTATGCCAGCACGGAGCAGGATGCGCTCCAGCAACACCAGGGAGGCTGCACCAGCACAAGCAGATCCTGCTGCAGGCCAGGAACGGACGAAAACGTGTTCCCAGCCTCTTGCACGGCAGTTCATGAATCGCAGGGATGCACCGGATTAATTAATATTTGCATTTCCCTACAGCACGGGAACCCCAGCTGAAGGCAGGAGGCCCTGTTTCACTGGGCGATGCCCACGCTCGGGAAGAGGTGGGGGCCGCAGCGGGCACGGGTGGGAGCAGCAGCCCGAGGCAGGGACACAATTTTCCCCCCACCTTTTCCAGGAGGGGGTTAGAGCCTCCTTCCCTCCTGCGTAACCTCCTCCCACCTCACGGCCAAGGGGAGCTCAAGGGACAGCTGTGGGATCTGGGATGCATTCCCACATTAATTTTTAAGGAGCAAGACACTCGCGCTGGCCGTGCTCTCTGCATCTCCAGGCTACACCACTGCTGCCAGCAGCGGCCCTGGCACTGCCCGGGCTCCCAGCCTGCCACGCCGTGAGCAACCGGAGCACCCAGTGCTGGAACCGGAGGAGAAACGCTGCGAGGACCCGTCCGCTCCCAGGACAGCTCGGAGCAACCCACTCCCTGCACGTCCACAACATCTCGCATCGCAGAGACGCGTCTCCACTGCTACAGTCACAGATTGCGTTTGCTGGGACAGCGATGCCCCGATTTGGGCAGGTGACAAGAAGCCCAAGCTGTCCACGTCTGCTCGACTGCACCGCGAGCTGGCACGGACGAGCCCTCCCTGCTGCCCAGCTCCCCACCATGCTGGCCACCCCGGTGAGGCGGGGCACGTCCACCCTGCCAGGGTGGCACACCAGTCCCTGCGCCAGCACGCAGGGCACCTGCGCCCACCCGCTCCCCACACCTCCCCGGGCTCTGCCTGGATGCTTTTTCCTTTTTGTAGCTGCCACAAGAGCTCCTGGCAGAGGCAGCTCGGCACCAAGGGAAGGTCGGCCAGAGCCCACTCCGTGCCCAGGGATCCGAGGAGACAACACCAAGCTCGGCTTGGCAGCGTCATGTGTTGATAGAGCCCTTTGCTGCTTGCCACAAACCTGCCTGAATTTCTGCAGCAAGCTGCTGCAAGGAAAACAGAAGTCACCTTTCCTCAAATCACAGCGCAGGAGCACGCTCTGCTCGCTCTGTACTTATTTGACCCGCTGGCAGCCACGGAGTTGAAGGAGAAAGAGATGGAGTCAAGAACTGAAATGCTGAAGCCCATTATTTTCAGGAAACTGTGCTACTGGAAGCCCTCGTAGCTTTTGTAATCACCTCCCTGTGCCACCGAGCGAACTCAATTCTGCAGCCAAAGGTGGTCGGAGCCATGCGAGCAGACCCTGTGCTTTCTCAGGGGGATGCTGAGAAATAGAGAGCAGCAGTCGGCCGTCCTAAGAGAGGGAGGGACTGGGTTTTTCAGTAAATTATTAGGAGAGAACCTGCATCTTCCATCAGCTTCAGCTGGTGTTCATGTGACATTTTGCACAAAGCAGCATTCCCCATTTCCCTGCATTTTACAATTCCTGTCATCTGTTACAGAAATAATGTCATGTAGCATCCGAGTGCCAGTGATGGACCCTCAGGAAATCCCAGAGACTCTAAATGAATATGTTGGCCCCAGTAAGAGACTTTGGGTCAATGCAGAGGGCTAAGTACCACATAACTGAAATCTTTTTGCCAAATGAGCATTGAGATAAATCCCTGATTGCACTGCCCGACACACAGCTCGGCCACCTGGCCATAACCCTGCCCTCGGAGGAGAGAAACAGATGCACAAAGCCCAGACCCAGCTATGTGACCTCCCAGTGGCTCCACTGGTGTCCTCCCACGGGACTGCAGCTAAACATTACATCAGCCTTCCACAAGCTGGAGAAAACAGGGCTTGGGATTTTGGGCTAATTGCAGAGCCACCGGGAAGTTTCTGCACAAGCAATCCAAGTCCATGCCCGTCTCTGCTGATTTGCCTGCCTGGAAGCATTCCTCTTCTCACGCCAGTACTCCTTGCCCTATAGAGGGGTTAGGATATTCAATTCTGTATGTATGGACAATATATATATGGCCCAGATGCAGCACTGTGGGGCAACGACCCCCACGCCCTGCGTGGTCCAGCCTTGGCAGCCGGAGGGCTGCCCTCGCCCCCAGCCCTGCCCCACGCTCACCCGCGTCCCCTCGCCCCTGCCGACGGCCGCAGCCCCCCGGCTGCTGTCAGCACGCTCGGCACAGGCAGCCCCAACAGTCTGAATGTGTCTGCTTGAACGTGGCCAACACTGATTTTATGATATACTTAACACCCTGTCCAACAGCTATTAGTTTTACTGTCAGGCACACAATGTATGCGATCCATCTTTCTTCTCAGGCGCACCATGTGTCCCCTCTCAAATGACACTACACCACAGCAGTCTTTATTTGTCACGTGGGGGTTTTAAGCACCAACATTACAGCTCTTATCTTTTTGGTTTGTTTGTTATTAACAGCACATTTCATTTAATCAGGATCAGCCAGTCTTAAGATACATGAAATCTTACCCTTGCAAAAATAACAGCTAACGCCTGAGCTATCAGTCTCTCAGTCCTGCCTTCGCTTAGTGTAAGTCAACCAGCAACCAACAATGTGAACAGCTAAGACAATTTACAGGAAGGGTTTATTACAGCCATTTATTTTGTTGTCCCACCCGAGTTTGTCTCCACTGAAGAGCCGCTCTCCCACTGCCTGCGTCAGAACACCCCGAGTAGCGACTGACGGGGTATGCCATAAAGGCAGCCATGCCTGTACACGCTATTGCATGGTCTCTCATACGTGGGTACACGCTTCTGTGCCACAAACTGTGCTGCTTCCCACAGAGGACGGCAGAGCAAGCTTTGTGTGGACAAAGTACTCAGAATATTAAACTAAATAACAGCAATTAATTAGGCTTGTGTAAAGCTATTAACCTTCAAATCCCTATAGAAATAATAAGTAATGCTCAAATCCTCTGGGACGCACATGATATTACCTCGTTCCACAGGAGGGGAAGCGGAGATCCAGAGCAGTGAAATGATTTTTGCCCTGGGCAATGCTGTAGCAGGGCGGGGGGAGGCTGCAATCATCCCCAGGCTGCTGCTTTTAGACCACTCACGGGTGGGTGGATGTAAGCGATACCTACAAACACACATGGATTGGGCACCCCATTTTTCACTGTTTATTACAACCTGGCACACTCTGCTTGCAGACTAGTATTTGAATCACACTAAAGTGAGATTTTTCTGGAGCAGGTGATCCTCACAATATTTTTCCTTCTCTAATCTCTCCTGCAATCCTGTGCAGCTGATCACAACAGTGTTTCTCCCCACCTCCTCCTCAGTGTTAGCATTGCATCCATATGGAAAAAGAGAGATCTTAATCTTTGCCTAAGCACTCTTCCCAAATGCCTTCCTCATCTTCTACAGGGAACACATAATAAAAAAAGCTGAGCATCAGCCTAACCTCAGAAGTCTCTCCAGGGCGTTACATCCACAACACCACTAAATCTGGTAGGATTTTTGCATAGTACCTCGACAACTCAGCCTTCCCTGGGGCACACAGCTAACCTTCTCCAGGTTTTCACCATCTTGTGGCTCAATTAGTGCAACAGTCGCATCATTCTCACCTTTGTTCGGAACACCAGCAGGTTTTGCTTGTATCACCCCTTTCCCTGCACCTCTCCACTGGCTCACCCCTCCTAACTGCATCAAACCCAGGTTGCCTCAGTTCTCAGAGCCCTTCACAGCTTCTCCTCCCTCTCCCACCCTTTGTTCAGCTTGGCCCAGGGCGCCAGGCTCTATCGCACACTGATTATGGTAAAAGCTGCCTATAAACACCCACAAAGCCACTTCAGTGCGCTGCTTCAAATCTTGTCTCAAACCTCACTCGCTGCAATGTGTGAAAAAGGCTTGAAAACAGTTAGATTGCCCGTGTCCTGAAACCATTAATTTTAATGTTGGCTCCTAGCGCCGTTATTTTCTAGACGAGTTCTGTACTTATCATCTCACGGATTATAAGCACACTTACAATTAAATTATGCCATTGCCCTTCCTCTAGTTTGGATTTTGCGCAGCACTTGCTAACACAACGGTACTCCAGCCTGTGACTGGGATCCCCACATGCTATTACATTAAATGGGAAATTAATAACAACACTCCCAAAAGCTTACAGTTTCCTGGGGTGGGCTCGTCCCTCCAACAACACTAATGAGTCCTGCGGTGGGCCCTCGGGCTGCTGTTTACATGGAAATCACGGCTCCCGGCTGCCTCCCTCCCACCACGGGGCAGGAGGAGCTCTTTGCTGGGGTACCTTATTTGCCTTTTGTGGTGGTTCAATTCCCACCAGAAACAACGCTTATTTCGTCAAAAAGTCTGTTGAAACCTACCACAAAACCCTATAATTAGTTGGCATGATGGCTTCCAGAAGAAAGGAGAGACACAAAACGCAGCTCAGGGCGTCTTAACAAGGGCAAGACTCGGCTCTGAAAATCCTTCCTCTTCAAGGGTGCAAGATATCCTGCTCTACTGTAATGAAAGTCCTCTTGTCCAACGTCCTCCAACAATCTGCCTTTAATGGGGTTACCATTGCAGAGGTAAAGCATTTTATATGGAACCAGGTTTACATTATCCTGCTATTCGGAGATCTAGCTTGCAATGCTGTTCAAATCCTTTAATCCATAAATAGGATTCCAGCCAGAGCTGGGCTGCCTTCCAAAACTGTAATCTCCAGTATATGAATTATTACAAAAAGATTAGGGTGTTTCGAGTAATAACATTTCAAATAAATCAGCTTTCATGGAGGAACAACAAACTAATATCAGAAATAACAATATAAAGACATTTATATAGCCACTTGCTGGAATAACTTCACTAACTGGAGGGATTCTTTTCTCATTTGCATCGTTTTCTTCAAGAAACATACTTTGCCTTTGCCCCTGCCCTACTGGGCTCCGCTGAGGAGCAAACAAGGTGCTCCTGCTTCATGCACCAGCCCCTTGGAATCGCCAGCTCTGTCATTCAGAGACAGAGGCACGTTGGTGTTACTGCGGATGCTGCTGCTCTCTCCAAGCCTTCAGCTTTACATAATGCCGCAATGAGGATGGGCAGATAATCCTGAGGGCCAGAAACATTCCCCTAACTCCATTTTAATAATGGTGAGCTGTGAGTTTAATTATAATTCCTAGAGCATTTGCAAAAGCCCTCCCCTTCCACACACACAACACGTACACGCACGCAGGGAGAGGGAAATAACTATCCCTCCTCGGTTATTCCCTGCTTCTTTCCGCAATACTGTTATATGATAAATTTATTGTGCCCTTCTTCCCTGCAAACTGTACTGGCACAGTAAGGAACCGTGTCTACAGAGTTCAAAACAGTAAGATGGAGAGAAATTAAGAGGCACAGGGTCTGGGCAGGTGAGATGGCAGAGAACAAGAGGTGGAAATGAGCAGAGCTAACAGCCCACTGTCCCTTGAGCTACCTGGGGACCAGGCAGGGACACGGGCTCGGGGGGGGACAGCAAAGTGCAAGTCTCCTTTGGTCTGAAGGCAGAGGTTCGGGCTGGGAAGCGAGGGGATGCGTGCTCAGTACCAGCACCAGCCGCGATGCTCCAGGTTGCTTAGTGACGGATCTGAAGTCCGAGGTGCCCCTGGATTTACGGCGTTCCTCCCGCCTCCCGAGCGCTATGAATAAATGACACATCTCAGTTCCTTATTTATCCATTTGTGAAGCTTAATGGGCAGTTGTAGAGAAGAGCACCGAGCCTTTTACAGGGCAGGCAGGCTAGTTTCCTGATTTACGCTTGCATCAATAGAGTGGAACATGGACTCTGCAAGCCTTATTTAGCTTTTTAAAGAAAACAAAGAAATCCAAAGAAACACAGCAAAACTGCATCCTAAAAAATAAACTAAACCTGGTACCAACTAGGAGCCCCTGGTTTGAATTCAGACCTGATAATACTATCAAAAAGGTAAGAATGCTCCTGCCAGATGCAGTCCCAGGCCAATGAATGGGCTTGTGTCCTGCACCGAGCCCACTGCAGGGCTGGGGGGATCGCTGCCCGCTGCGGACTGCCCTGGGACAGCCCAGCGTACAGACTAGCAGCTGCTGAACATTATTTTGGGAGCCCATTTTCATCAATTGTTCTTATTCTCATAAACTAACCCCCTGAGACCTTCAAAATCCAATCACACCTAAAGCTCCTGAAATTAAATCTTTAATAAAAGATACCCAGCGTACTATCAGAAACAGCTCTCAGACATTTTATCATTAAAAAAAAAAAAGTTTGATGGTCCCCATCATTTTTGGCAAACTTCTTCCAATATTCAGCTATGATTTACACAGGACATTTTGCTCTCAAATGATAAATTACACCAGGGCATGAAGGAGAGTGAACAGCGAGTGAATCAGCACACCTGATTTTCAAAGGTCCTATGACAAGGAAAATTAGAGCCAGAATTAATTATTTTTTACAAAATGCTGTGGATTTAGGGAAAACATTAAATCATGCATGTGATTTTCAAAGCAGCACTACTAGAAAGTTACAGTGGTAAATTCTTCTAGTGCAGACCTTTTTTTCCCCCCTAAGTGGTCACACCATCATCAAAACTATTATTTTTGCAAGTATCTCCATTATTCCAGATCGAAACGCTTTCAGTGCAAGCGTAAAAAACTAACAAAAACCCACAATGCCTTTTCTCATTTTTACTTCCTAATGGACAGCAACGCAAACAATCCATAATCACACAAAATACAGCTCTTTTTGCCAGCCTATAATTTTTTCTGCGGTGCATTATGGTGGAGAGCAACACCTTGGTTAGAGACTGTCCGCACGTCCACTACACAATCACGTTATTTTTCCCCTGGAATTCATCTTTCAACCATTTCAAATTAGGCTGAAACTTTGACATGTAGGCTGTCAGTTCAGGGAAGAATTATTATTATTCCCAGAAAATTAAATAAATCAGGTCAAACTTTATGACCAGCTTTCCCCCCCGCCGCGCACAGAGCTCCCAGCTCTTCCCTCCCCGCGTTCAGCCGCTGCCGAACACCTCCCGTGTGGACCAAAGCCCAAAGGCTGCTCAGCACCGATGGAGGCCGGGGTCTCGTTTGCAGGGCACGGGCCGTACAGGTCCCTGCCCAGGGCAGGCTTTAGCCAGAGTCTGTACAGTCACTTTTCTGAACATAAACTGTGACAGGAGTATTTCACAGAGCGCAAGGTAATTCAAGCTAAGAAACTCAATGGAAAAAGAACCCAAACCCCACCAAAACCCAGAAATAAGGAAGCACAAGCATTTGTTGTTGCAATAGCTACAGCAGACCAGCACAAGAGGTATAACTATCACCATGGACTCCTTACCAGCAACCCAGCTACCTCAATCCTGTCTCCTCCCAGCCCTCCAGCAACAGCCAGAGCAATTAACTCACATAAGTCACCTCACAACTTTCAAAATTAAACAAAAGACCAAAGGTTTGATTTAATCAACTCTACGCTACACATAGTAACGACTTCTTGCACTTCTGTATCTCACACAATGAACTCCCGTGCCCCTGCAGTGATTCACAGCATAATTTTTTCCATACTATTATTTCTCATACCTTTTTTGGCTGAAGGAGGCATGCTGCTATAACCTGCTCTTGAACGAACCTCAAGTGAATCTTCATTTCTTCTTTCAAAAACATAACCTCATCAAAAATTTCAGCCAGACCCTCCAAACAGAGCTGCAGGACCTCGCCTGGCCCTTAAAGCAAAGCCCACTGCCAGCGCCGGGGCACCTGCTGGACCGCCCCAAGGGCTCCCTGATTCCTTCCAGCTGGGCTCAGCCCCATGAGGACACACACCTGGGGAGCTCTCCTTCACTCCAGGTTCTTAACTCCTTCCTTGCAAAGCAGGGGATGCTCAGCCTGTCAACGCCACGGCCATGGTAGTTATTATTTCATGGACAACGCGCAGTGCGGCGTTCAGAGCCCCTGCCCTGTCCAGAGCATCCTGCCATCATGCTGGAGCCCAGCCCCGGCTCCCCACGCTGGAGAGAAAATGGCCAGAGTTGTCCTTGGTGAATGCAAATAATGTTGTTTTACTGGATTCGCCAGCATTTTTAATGCCTATCATTATGTACTGATTGAACTAGATTAAATAAAAGCCACCTTGCTCAGTCCCTCCTCACTACTGCAGCCTGGTTCCACCTGACTTAGACTGCTCAAGGAGTCAATGAGGCCTTTATGCATATATTACACTCAAATATGGCATTCAGCAAAAATAATAACAACATCTGACAAAGTTTATTGTATTAAATAGAAGGTTGAGAATTCTTTTAACCTGCAGCACATACAGGAGGCAGCTGCACAGAAACAATAGAAAATAGCACAGAATGCTGTGAAATAATTTGCTATTCATTTAGCTGTCAGGTGTACTTTTGAACAGAAGTTCTAGCGCAATTCAGCTTTAATAAATAGATGCTTAAAACACACTTTGTACTATGTAACCGTCTCCTTGCATTAAACTTAAAAACTCAATCAATAATCCAGAAAAACTCAACCCAACAGCAGGCTGTTTTCCTATTATTGAACCTTTTTGTCCAATAACCTCGACAACCAGATTAACTGTAAAGTACGTGCAATGTAATAATTCTCAACTATGAATATTGCATTGCTGGGACCCATTAGCATTTTAGACAGGCTGTAATTAGACAAGATGGAACCATGTGGATTTTGGAGTTCAGGCTCATATCCAAAAATCCCAGGGTGAAGTTTTTACCTACTTCCAGAATGTTGGTGTTAAATGACAAAAGGACCCGCACAAAGCCCGTTTCCCAGGGCTGAGCCCTGCCCTGTGCCAAGCACCGCGCACACCGGGTCATCCCGGCTGGGAGAAGCACCTCAGAACCTCAGCAGATGGTGTGTCCTGGGGAGGAGAGCTGGAGGTGAAAGACATGTCTGTAGGTGAACCCGCGAGATCATTACGGGACAGGCGACAGCCTAAAGATCGCCTGTGGAATTTCTGCCAGATAATTATTAAATCCCTGCCAGGGATCGGTGCCCAGCCTGGTTCTCAGTCCAAGATGGGTGAGGAAAAGCATTTTTTTCTTTATTAAACTTTTCGACACACTTCCAAAAGGGTCTGTTGAAACATTTTCTTTCCAAACACTAAGACTTTGGTTTGAGCTGAGTGCCGTGAGCTGGGACGGTTCGGCGGAGCAGAGCCCTCACTCCATCACTAACGCCCGGGCTGCGGCAGTCGCCGCTGGCTTCAGCGCGTCAGCTCGGCCGATCCAAGTACAATCAGACACGTGCCCACTATCCCTCATGATTTGTAGCTATGTGGTTGTTTTGAAACCTCGTCCAGCTTTTCACTGCTGGGATTAAGATCTTGATTGCTTTTGAATCCTTTTCCTCCTCTCCCTCTGATCTAATCTCTCACTAGGAGCTGGTGCTGCAGCCGAGCACTAACCACGGGCGCTCAGATTTACGTAGCCGTACCCGCAGAACACACCAAGGTGAGATCAGCTGCTCTGTGAATTTTTCATGGCAAACTTTAGCTTTGCTCGATCTGGCAGGGCTTTGTTCTCCTCCTAACAACTGGGGACACAGCACAGAGTCTGCAGAGAGATAAATGTACTTCACAATGATTTGGTTTTCCACTTCTTTGAGGAGGACAATAGTCCAAGGATACAGCTTTCAAAATATTGTCCTGCTTGCCACCGAGCTTTCTGACTGATGTGTCGTATATTATCTAGTGCTGCAAAACCTAAGTGAAGTGGATGAGTCAAAGTTATGATTATAGAATTTCTTGTGACCCTAAGTTGGTATTGAAAATATCTTCCTTTGTATTATCTAAACTCTCTTTTTACATCCTTTCACTTTTGCTGTGCAGATCAATCAATAACACACATCATAACTCTGCTGTCCCCCTCTTGGGTAGATTCTTCCCATTTTCAGTTAACACTCGTGCAAGGCAAAGAGCCAGCGAGAGCGTGATCTATGGCTCTGCTCTCAGTTCCAGCCCCAGGAGCTATTTGACACGGCGTGGCTCGGCTCTGAGGACTGAAAGCACAAGCCCAAACTTCATAATTTAATATCACACGATAACCTCTCAGAAGGATACGGTGTCCTTAAGAGATGCACTTGAGGAAATCAATGTCCAGTCCCCAAAATGAGCTCAGAAGGTCCAAACAGATGACAAAGCACACGAACTATTTTCTGTAACAATGAACAGCCCAGGGAGCTCTTGCTCAACGTCCCTTCTGGCTGGAGCGGTGGGAAAAAAAAAATCACCCGCTAACTTTGGTGTCAAGTTTGAAAAAAGCTGCGTCCGTGTTTATCCTTTCACTGACACAGTGACACGTTGTTAACACAGATTTTCTGTGCGTACGGATGGGGCCGGGAGTGTTTGTAGTGGGAAGATGTATTGTATAAACAGCACGGGGAGGGAACGTACCCAACAGACCCCAGCTCACGCAGCTCTGCAGGACTGGCAGCAGAGGCTGATGGATGACGAGTCGGGCAGTGATGCACTCAGGGGGTAGGTTTTGCTCTGCCTCACCCTGGGATCCCTTTTATTGCAGTAGAGGAGGCTGAGCTTTCCCGATGTGCTTGCAACCTTAGAACTGACTGTAGCAACCTGCTGTCATCCTCCAACCTGCTAATTGAACACTCGCCAGTTTTCTTCAGATGGTATCTTATGAACATCTGAAGTTCTTTTTGCCACTTTCATGCATTTTTTTCAGTAACTTTTTTCATTACTTAGTCTTTTTTAATAGATTTCATTTTCTTTGATCCTCACAAATTTTTCTCCCAGCTCCTCTGATAATTTTTTAAAAGAAATCACGGTAACTTTGAAACGCCTTTCCCCACATCCACGCCACACAGCATGGCTAAGCGAGATCCCTTCCAACCCTTTAAGAATTGTAAATGTGACCCTGCTAAGAAAATGCAGAAAGTGTCATCTCTTATAACACAGAAGACAGTAAAAGACTGTAATTTATAAGGCTAAGTACAAAGGGCTGTTTTTCTTTGAGCTAATTAACTGGGAGAAGAGCATAACTAATTAACTGGAGAGACACAGAAGGAAATACGAGGTTGTAGCAAAGCCCTGTGACTTTGGACACTCCTTTTCATCTTGCAGATGGATGGCTGGGACCAGGCTCTGCTGGGGCCGTGCGTGGTCTTTCCCTCTCCCCTGCTCCCAGCGCACTGCCAGGCCTCTAACCACCGCCTTTCCTAGGAAAAATCCCAAATCTCCTCAAACCCTCGTTAGTTCTGGGCTCCTGTTTGTTTCCAGCACCAGCTCGGCCGGGCAGCCCCTCAGTTAAATCCCCTCTCCCTCAGAATCGCTGTCGGGGCGACGCGCCGGTGTGGCACCGCGGTACAGCCCAGAGGATGACTCTTCCCAATTTCCAGTTGAGCTCAGCTCTAATCGGCATTTCTCTCACACAGTCTATAACGAATGACTCCTTCAATAATGTTGTGCTGTCCAGCACACGCACTGGATGTCAGGTGCCATAAAAGTAAGAGAAAACAATGTGCAGCACAAACATACCTCATTATTTTATGCTAGCTGTGGCAATTATTTTTTCTGTAACACAGGCAAAGAGTTCCATAAATTACACAGTTATCACCCATCTGATCTGTTTCTGAGTCTGCTCTGGACCTGCTTCCAGTACCAAACTGTCAGACAGCAGAGTGCTGAGATTTAATGTTTGCAGACACATCCTGAGATGCCTGGGAGCAAAGCTGAGGCAGAAAGGTTGCTTGTTTACAGGCTGCTCTGTAGTTCCTCCAAGGATGCAGCTACATTTATATCTTTACCATGACTAGGAGTGAGCTTAATTTCATTAAATTCATTAAATTACATAATTGCATTTGCTACTGAAGTAATCTTTCAAGGCAGTCAGAGCCCAAGCCATCTCTGGGGCAGCAAGGACCCACATCATACCCCAGGACAGGCATTTTTTGTGATGTCTTTGTGAGATGTCTGAGGGAAATCTCTGGGCAGGGATACGATACACAAACCTGGACTGAGAGATGGTTGGAGATTTAATTTTCCTGTTCTTGTCAAGAAGAAAAAACAACCCGGGATCTCCCTGGGGAGAAGGAGAGGGAGATTTTCTGTGCTGAGTGTATCTCAGTTTGCCGCTCCTGGCCTCTCCCATCGGTCGGGGTCTTCTCTGGCTGCTGCTGAGAGGCCGGGCAGAGCCGACAGCCGTGCTCTGATCCCACCAGCTGCCCTCCTTCGGCAACAAACTCCTCATTTTCATCTATTCTGACATCTTTCTTTCCATTAGCATCCAGGGCCAGATACTATTTGTCCAGGTGTTTTGCCTTTTCCTTTTTATTCCCACAGCAGAGCGAACTGAATCAAAAATCACTTAAATTAGAGCAGGGAAAAGACCTTTTAGGCCATTCCAGTCTTCCCTCGGGGGTAAAGGCAGACAGGATCCCACAGTACGTTTTCTAGGGCTTTAATCAGTTCAGTTTTCATAGTGTGGGTCACAGAGGATTAGACAAGAGGAAAGTCTAGGGAATCAGCTCATCCTTTGTTTTTATCAGCAATATTCTGTTCCGGGCTAAAGCAGCAGGAAGCTTAGACTATTTTGCTGAATGCTTGATAATTCAGAGTTCATATGCCAGGGAGACAGCAAAGAGGTGTCCTGAATCTGAAGCAATTGCTTTAGTCTGATATTATGGCTTCTAGCAACAAGGACTCATCGTTACCCATGTTTCCTGCAAGGTACAATGTGACTGTCATCGCGTGGTCCCCCTGCTACGCTGGCAGCTGTCCCTGTCCCAGAAAAGTCATTAAAATCACTACAAGATGGACTACGGGTAACTTTGCAAAAGATAACTGAAGGATTTAGAACCTAATCCCCTCTGTCAAAAACATGTAGTATCTGTCACTCATGAGCACGGGACCCATCCCCTGGATGTGCCCTGTGTTGACATTCTTTAACCCAGAATTGGGTTAAAAATCCCACTGACTGCAGTGGGAGCAGATGTGGGTCCAGGCTGCGCCACACCCCCAGCAGCTCCTGTAGCTCCTGGGGTTTTCAAAGCCACCCGGGATGATCAGCCCTGGAGTCACGAGAGTTGTATCAGAGCAGGTTATCACAACACTCTTTCCAAAGCCCAGCCTAAACTGTGCGTTAGAGAAAATGTATTATTGGAAATGCCTAAATAAGAAAAAGGAAAGAAACATGGAGACACCGGTGACAAAAGAGCATCAAAGGGCTGGATGCAAAGTTCACTGGAGATCACACAACTTGGTGTCCTGATTTGACTGAGCAACGCGAGCCGGAGCAGCACGGCATAAAGCAAGGCTGAGTCTGGATTTGACAAGTATCCACACACACTAACAAGGGCTTATGAGTCCAGATGATACACAATAATGAGAACAGCTGCATCCCAATGAATCCTTCTTCTGAGAGAGAATATAGGAGATTCCAGCTTATTCAAGTAACATTAGCTTGGGGCAGGGCTAGATTGTTCTGCATTTTGACCTGATTTTGTAATTATCACTCCTTCATAGAAAGATGTGTTGTTTAAATATCCTCTAATTTGCTTTCAGAGATCATAAACCCCTCTTTATTATCTGCTGTGATGTATTACAGACAGATAATGACTGACTTTTGCCTTCTTTACTTGGAAAAGCGCATTTAATTTTGTGAAATAATGGAGCCGTTTGTTCATCTTTAATACTATTTTCTGTGCTTCATTCCCTTTTACCTAACAAAACAGCCTCCTTCGGAGGTCCGCTCTGTGTGATTACTCCTAATGCAGACACTGTGTACAGCTGAGGGCACTGATGTGTTAGATATTCATCAAAAACGTGGTACAAAACTGCTGCCAGAGTATCACACCGAAATGCCTGGTCTCAGGTTTAATCTGTCCCATTTACTGCACGCATAGCTATCAAGACTTTTTCCAAATTACTTGTAATTAAGGCATTTGTCACCACAGAATGAGGGTGTCTTAGGCCAGCAGCAAGTCCATATTTAGCAGCATGGGTGATGGCCAGGAGGGCTCTCGAGCACCTCTGTGATTGAAGGGAAAACCTTTACCCAGCCCAGTAAAAAGCTCAAGAACTGAAACCCAGGGATCGCTCCAGGTTCTGCACAGCCTCAACAGACACCCCCAGCTGCTGGTTCGTTACATGCAGTCAGTTATTCCCATTAAAGCAGACTTCACCGCATCACTCTGAGCAGATTTGAGCTTTAGTATTATGCATGCACAGCACTTTTTCCTGGATATTTGCAAAGCTTTTAAAAATATGAAATAGTTATTGCTTGTGCTTTCTCAAATGTATCAATTATTTTTAATTTCTCAAAACTGCTACAGTAGCATACAAATAGAGTAGAAATTGGAAGGTTTTTTTCCCTCAAGAGTAGGGTTTAAGCATCCCCAGACATATTCAGATGGAGGGGAGAACTGTAACAATAGCTTGTTCCCTACATATTTTCATCCGTTTTTAATGCAGTTTCTGTTTATGTATTCTATTATATGGCTAATTATTCATTCTCTCTCTGGCACTTTGAGACGCATTGTATATTTTATTATTATTTGTATTGTAGCGTGGTTGTTTAATCATTCTGCAGACACAGAGCCAGAGCCAGCTCTGCAGCCTTAGCACGCACTGGGCAGCAGCGACTTTGGACCTAGAGCTGCTCCAAAGTACCTGCTGGCACATCGCGCCTTGCCCTGCTCGCGTGGCCGCACGCAGAGGTTATACCCCAGGGCCCACAACGTGCCCAAGGACCCCGGCTGGGGCAGGAGCCCGGAGGGACACCCCTGCCCCGTGGCTGGTGGGGCAGGAGGGGGTGGGAAACCCGCAGCCAGCCTTCCTGCAGCACGCTGCCGACGGGATCCCACCACCCACTTCGTCTGCCTCCGTTCCTAATCTTTTATTTATTTTGATGGCATCGCACAACAGGGCAGGAGACTATCAGCCAAAAGACCACCACGTTACTGCCCCTTATCTCCATTTCACCCGCTGGCTGCCCCTCCCAGTAATTCATCCACTGGTAACAACACACAGCACGGCTGCGTGAGCAGCCAACGAGACAGAACCTCTGCGTACGGGACCTCAACCTCTGCACAGGGGAGACAGGTCTCTCCCTGTCCGCAACCTCCGTTATCGCTAACAGACACCTACAAGCAGCACACGTGGGCAGAGGGAGGAGGAAGCCCTCTGGGTGCTTTTAAGAAAGATAACTCCTTACATGCCTATAACAGAAACAATTCCCAGCACTTCTGGCTAAGTGACCTAGAGATACATCTGAGAAGAGAGATAATATGTGGTGTTCAAACACAAGGATGGCATTTCCCATAACTGCACAGAAATATGGGACACTTTCCCTCATTTTACTGTATGTAATTGATATGAGGCCAGGAGCTGCTGGCAGATTAAATTTTACAACCCATGACACACCGAGGCCTTGACTCAAAAATTACTTGCACTCGACTCTAATTATTCACGTTCTACCAGTTCACGTGTTAGGGATATACGCCATTTATTCCGAAGGAAAATGATTTGCAAGCCCACAGCAGAAAGAAACAGAAAAGCTGGGCTTAAGCACCACGGAGCAGCGAGAAAAGAGCAAATGAGCAAGTACTGGACGTGGGGAAAATAATCAGGGAAATAGAGTCTGCTAAAGCGTGTACCGACGGGTCTGCATCACACGGGGGTCTGCTTTGCCCTGGAGGGGAAGCACGGGAGAAGTTTTAGCACACAAAAGCAGTTCCTGATGGTCAGAGAATAAAACATGTTAATAATGAAGAGGCTTCTTGCTGCCTGCAGAGTCTCACTCAGGAGGGAACAGAGAGGTCTGAGCGAAGATCCATCACGCCAGAACACCCATATGCTCAGAGATTTCCCAGACAAGCACCCACTGAACCTCTGACTCAGCAGAACACAACTTTCTGTACAAAATCATTCGGAAAGCGACCGAGCTCCTGCCCGAACGGTGCTGCCATGTTCTCCCTGGGCACGGCACAGGTTGCCTCCCCCAGAGCCCCGTCAGACCCGTGTTTCAAACCACGCTACCGGCCATGCTGGAGATAACTCCCAGCACGGCTCAGCTGGCTGGGTCCCTTGTTGGGCAAAAACACCGGATGGATGAGGCCGGCTTTTTTCTAACTGAAATTCAAAAAAAGAAACTATAATTATGCTAGGAGAACATTCATTTGCTTGTTAAGTGAAATATGAAGGGGAAACTTTAATGATGTTAGGAAGAAAATCAGATTCTCTTGTTAAACTAAATTCCAAGAGAACTCTGTGCACACGCTGGACAGCACATTAAGCATCATAGACTCATCAGTGATTCATAGAAGACTTTTTTCTCAGTTACATGAATTATTTTCATGGGAAAAGATATGAAGGTATCTTAGATGAAGACGAGGAGTGAATATTTTTTTATTTCTGCCCTTGCGAAACAGTGTATAAATAAACCTTAAGTTTAAAGGCCATTTGAAAAAAACCTGCAACTTTATATTTATTTTTAACTACGTTAACACAGAAAAATAGTTTCTAATCCCTCAAATTCCACTTGGAATTGCAAATAGATTATCTGTTTTCAACTAAGCTAAGGGAAAATGCATACATAGTGCAAGTTTGTTTAGATATTTTCTCACTAACTCCTTTGCCCATTCGCCTACAGCCCGAGCACGTGGCTCCTGGGCTGGGGGAGATGCTGCTCAGGCTGCCCTCGGGCACTGCCCATCGCTTCTTGACTTTCAGGTACTAATCACCTATTCATAGGAGTTCAGCTAAAATCAACACCTGTGGAATAATAATAATATTAGAGTTACTAATAATCCTCTTTCTGAGGAAGGATCTTGAAATGTTAATTAGGCATGACATTAATAAATTAAGCCTGACTTCACACCAGCATTAAAGTATTTACTTAACATTATATCACAAATAGGTACACTGAGGCAAGGAGAGCTAATCTGCTTTCATTTACACACTCCTAATTCCTGAGTAATTCCTTTGCAGTTACTAACACGCTGTGGAAGAGCACACAGCAAGCACACATCAGATTTTGAAACCGTTAACCTGATTTTGAAGGTAAGTGAACACAAGCAAAATGCATTTTCATGGGATTTGGCACACACGGAAGGCACAGAGCAGCGTGTGGACGCAGGGATTCAAGTCTGGCCTTTCCCTTTCACCCACCAGCTACTCCCAGGCGAGTCTCCCTGCCTCCAGCACCTTGTTTCCACCTCCCACCCTCGTCTCTCAGTTGCAGATGCTCAGGAGCTGCTCTGCTCTCTGCTCATTCCTCAGCAAAGCAGAGCTTTGATGTCAGAATTGGATACTAACAATTACTATAATACAAATAATAACTCCAGGATGCTAATGAAGGATAAACTTAAAGGCGGTCAAGCATTTACTCCTGGAAACACGCTCATAAATCCCATCACCAGCTCAGACGAGCAGAGGACCATCCGGGCGGCATCCCGAGCCCACTCCGCAGCAGCAGATGCTCAGGAACGGCTGGGAGGGTTCCTCCTGCCCGGCCACGGCCAGGCTCAGCAAACTAACACCAAATATCCCCATTTAATTCATTAACTGACATTTAGAGGACAGTATAGCAGAAACATGACAAGCGAGCGCCAAATACAAAGGTATTTAGCGTTATCATATATCAGAGGTGCCTCGTACCATTAATTGTGGCTACTGCTGTTGTGCTGCCATTGATCAATCACCAACTGTCCCCCTCTCCCTTCCTCTCCCATCCATCACCGGAGGTTTCCAACTATATATCCATCACCGCCCGTTCCTCAGGAAGGTCCATCACGCTGCTATCTGAGGACTGAACCACACGGGAGGAGGCACAGCGTGAACTCCTGAGTGGGCAGATAAACCTCGAGCATCCCGGTACCCCTCCTCTTTTTAGGGTAATCTTTAGCGGGTGATTTCTCTCTAACAGCCTTATTCTTCCCCTCCCCAGCCACCATCCCTCCTCCCACCCATGAGTTATTAGATGACATAACATTCACTTTGGCAAAATACATTATTCAAACTGAGTGGCTTAAAATTGAAATGCTTACATGGTCATGAACCCGGGCTGCAGCTAAAAATAAATCCCTTTATCTGTGCTGCATTCTCAGGCCTGCATTTTCCATGAAAAGTCCTTTAAAATACTCCGGACTCTGAGCCTGAACAAGATCAAATGTGACTTTTTAAAAACAGGATGCCTGGTCCTCTCCACTTTCCTCCTTGGGTCGACAATGGGAGATAAATTTGCTCCGCAGGAACCTTTTGTGGGCCGTGCTGCTGAGGCAATTTGCAGTTTGCTGTGGAAGAGGCATCTCACGCTGCATTTATCACCCCCTGCCGCTGGCTACAATTCAGCCCACTTGGAGCCCCTGAGCAGAGGTGCCGAGCAGAGCTCCTGCTTTATTATTCTACATAATAATGGGTGTTCAGGGAAGCAGGAGACAAATATAGAGTATATTCCAGAAAGGCTCAGCTGGGGAAGGGAGGTAAAAGGGCCAGGGGCTGGGCTGCGGGGAGGGAAGGCAGAAGGGAGGAAGGTTAGCAAAAAAACCTGAATAAACTTGTTCATCAAAGGAGGCCTTTCTCTTGCAGCGTTAGAGAAATGCTCCTGCCTCACTGTGCGACGCGGGATGTCACCAGCCGACAGCGGGCACCGGAGCTGCCCGCGTGGACACGAGCATCCCCAGGCGCGACATCGGGGTCTATCAGCAGAGGTATCCCGTGTTCTTCCCAGGGGACTCGAGATGCCCCCTTGGCCAATTCCAGCCCCCTTGGCCAATTCACCAGGAGAGGTGATAGAGCTCAGCCAGATGCCACGGTGAGGGGCTTAAAATAAGGACTTGAACAGGAGATAACAGAAGGACTGGGCACAGGGGAGGTCAAGGAACTTAGAAGTTAATTAAGCAGCCTACAGGCAAACTGTAAGGAATCCAAAGTTTGTGTTTTAACCCTTGAAATTCAGCCGTCTTCTACCATATACATATGGATCTATGTCCTCCACCACAAAACTAAAAGCCATCTCACATATGCTATAAAGACAGTAGAAAAAGCTACATAACACGTTACAAGCAGATATAGATGATTAGAGGACTGTTCTGTACTTTTATATAGTTATTTTTTAAGGTTCAAAATCAAAAGAGGTGTAACTTTTTGCTAAATAGAGCTTACAGGCAGGCACGCCTTTATCTTGCCACCCTATACACTTGCAACCCGTAGCTTTGTTGAAAATCATTGGTGAGTGTTTTGGGTAGCAAATATCCGGTGAGATGTTCTGAGCACGTCAATTGTAGGATTTTTTCCCATATGCCTAAAAAAAATGACATTCCCCTCATGTTTCAGAATTTCACATCTGTGAGGATTTTACTTTTTGAATACAAGAATGAAGCACAACCTCCTGCCTGAAGATGGAGGGTTTGATCCTTCGATTGCTTCATCTTCGGTCCTTGTCAGTGTCCGTGACACTTGTCCTTACCCTTCCTCTGCACAGGTACCCCCTCGCCTCACTGTTGGCTTTTACAGTTATGCTGATACTAATTTTTCTTTTCCAGAGTAAGTTGGTTAATCAGACCTTTGAAAGAAAACTTTCAGCTGGATATTTGTATGCAGCCCCTAGACAGAAACGCAGATTTAAGGAGACAGCCATATGCAGGCATGAAGGGAGCAGATGTTGTACAATCAAGGGTAATTTAAAAGAGAGGGGAAGGTGACAGAAGGACAAAATGAATCCAAAGTCAAGACATTTTTTGTTGCTGCTACAAACACAAAAATGATGTTCTACTTTGCACCTTCAAGTCCCATGTTGAAAACACTGGTTGTCTTCTGTGTCACTGCCACCAAACGCCACTTCTCTCTTTACAGATGTTGTAATTTCAGAGCTGTGCTATTGGATCTCACCCTGAACAGAGAATTAATCCTCCACATCTTTCATCCTCCAGTCTCTTAGGAAGACGGAGAATTCCCTGCTTTTGAGCCATGAAGACTCCTGGCAAACCCAAGGCAAAGGGATCACATCACCACATCTAGCAGTGGAAGCAAACAGGAGTCAAGCACGCTGTAATCTATCATCCAGTCAATTTAACCCCCACATTCATTTACTCCTCCCTCTAAAAAGTATGAGCACAATCAGTCATGTCCTACGGAAGACAGTCTTACAGAGGAGCCTGCAGGGATGCTGGTGTGCTCCACCGCTCGCTGCAGACCAGCCCCGTTAACGCTGCTCTCCTGCAGATGCAACGTTGGATGGGGTTAAGTCACGAACATCCCTGCAGCCATGCCAGGGCACAGGAAAAGGCAGAGCTCACCGAGGATTGCCGTGCCCTGCTTGCCTTGGCCAGAAAAAAAGCAGAAATAGGACTAGTTCCTGTGAAATCCAGAAAGGATGAACTCAGCAGATCAGGATGAGGTGAGGGCAGAGATTTGGGTTGGCTCCAGACCCAAAAAGTCAAGGCAGCAGCCAGGACTTTGTCTCTTCACTCTACTTTTAGTGCTGTCAGCCTTTTGCATCTGTGGAGACCAAATTTTGCCTTCCTTCCATGAGAAGAGATTGAAAAAGGAAAATAAAAGTAATTTTTCTGCAATTCAATGCAATACTAATCAATTGTGACAGGATCTAGAGAATATTTTCACGGTGCCAATTACTTAAAGGGCAAAGATGCCATAGTCCCATTAAAGTAATAGTGCAGACAGCTCTCTAGGACATTGTGGAACAATGTACTAAATGTTGTTCAACTCGTTCAATGAAATAAAGTATTGGATCATTAACCTTACCAATGTCAATGTGTTGTCGCTATCAAATTCAACTAAATGAGTGTCCAAGGTAATAGTTAGGAGCACCCTTCCCACCGAGGAATGCATTAATACATTACCGGCTGCTAATAAAGAGAAACTGAAACGCAGTGTGAGGAACCTGGAGAAGAGCTATAAATGTGCATTAAAGAGAGAGGGACAGCCTGGGTGGGACAGGCAGAGACCTACAGGCACGGGCGGGCGCACACAGATTTATGCCTCACACCTGCACAGTTACTATCCATGAAGTCACTGAATAGAAAATTGATGAAAGCAAACTCCAAGGCTGTAAACACGCATTATGGGAGCAAATGTTTGCAAACTTCCTTTGGAACAGGACTTCATATCTGGATATAAATATCTCTGACAAGGTGCTTGTGAAACTTCTCAGTAAGAGTCACTTTTTTTTAATCTCCCCAGAGAAGGAGAAGGGCTCAGTCGTTCCCGCGTGCCCCGCTGAGGTGTACACTCTGGGAGCTGGTACATCCCAACGCAAAGAAATCGATTTGGGTATCGCTGCAGCTCAATAACCTCTTGCAGTGACACGTGTGAAGAGGAAAGAACACTACTGACTAAAATGAATATTGTTCCAAAGGAGCACTAAAAAAAAAATGATCAAAATACTTGGTCACTGTAACATTTCAGTATCAACTGAATTTTCAGGTAAAGGGAGCGGAAAAGGAAATTTTCCTTCCTGATCGTTCATGGGAGCAGGGATAACAGTGCGAGTAGCCAATGGTTACCAGAGCAGATGTCCTTTGATGCTTGCAATCCTATTTCAATTTTAGAATGACACGGAAGACAGAAAATACATAGATTTAAGATATGCAGAGGTGGAAAAACCACCAGGATACCAGGCACCACTGCCATTATTTCTGGGCCCAGTTGTATTTCATAATTAACAACTTAAATGGGGTAATTTAAAATTGTTAATTCTTTTCACAGAGTCTGCACGAGCTCAGGTGATGTCAGACACGCTGTCACCGGGAAGGTTAAATACTCTTGGTAGTTGCTAATTACCTAATCACCATTACTATCTCATATTAATTCTACCCTAAGAACAGATTTCATTACGACTAACCCGAGTTATTAAAGAATGAGCTGTAAAGAAAACCCCTGTTGTTTGCATTCATTTAAAGGAGAGAAGAAAGCCCCTAATGAGCATGTTTCTCCGCAGCACCCGGCAATCCCGAGGAGCACGAGCAGAGCCCTGTCCCGGCACCGACGCTCTGCCCCGACGCCTGCTCTGCGTCCCCGCGGCGCAGGAGCGGGCCCGTCGCAGGTGTCGATGCCCCGTACGCTCGAGCAACGTTATTCACGTTGTGAATAACCTTGAAGATAAACCCTTGAATCCCTGGCCAACGAGGAAGTGGGACTGAGTGGATCTTGCTTGCCACGTCAGCCTCTTGCCCTCCTCCGCACATGGAGAATTCCCATCGTTTGAGTTGCCTCTTAAGTGTCCCCTTGACAATGTCAGAGACGGGTGATAAAATCCGTGGCACTGACTTAGCTCTGTTTTCAACGTGGCCAAAACAGCCATCGTCCCTGGCTTCGGTGGGCTCAGAGCTGCAGTGATGATGGGTTTTGCTGAAAACCCTGTTGCTCAGCTCCCTCTGCTCCCCAGCAGAGCACGTGCCTGCGACACGGGCACGGGAGGGAGGCAGAGCTGCTGTTCTACCAGCTACGCCTAGAAGTGCCCAAAGTCGTCTTGCGATGGGAAACTTCCTGATGCTTTTCTCGAGCAAGTCTCTGTCTTGCAGCACTCACCCGGGGTGGAAAGCAGCTCCGGGCAGTGAGGTCTGGTCTGTGCAGGGGGGTGAAAGCCCCCATCCTCTCACCCCACGCTGAGGATGGCTGATGTGTCACAGATACGTGACTCGAGATTTTCATCTATCAGAGTTAGGATGCTTCCAAGGCAGGTAGATTTTATGGCTGGTGTTAGTGCTGTGCTATTAATCCTCACATTTGATTCAAACTGTGCATTAGGCGATGGCAGCTACGTAGTTGCAACCTTTTGAAATGCTAATTGTCAAACCAAAGTTTAGAAAGACTATTTCAAAGCAAAGTTGCCATTATTTGTAGGCTGTGCTCTAAATGCAAGAGCTCAATTATCTGGAGTGTCAAACTTCTGACACCTTTGCTGATCCATAAAAACAAGAGGGATTAAAGAGTTTTCTGGAGTAGAATCTCATTTTTATGCTCAAGGTTATTTACTGAATTATACATTGTGGCCAGTCCCAAAGCCAGCTCAGTGCTCAGGTCAGGATGTTTATGGTTACCTGTAGCACCCCAACGGGGAGGCAGAGTTCCGTTTGTAGAAACACTTTCATCATTTTCATGGATTTTTCTGAGCAAGAAGTCTATGTTTTTAAGACCTGGAGAAGAGCAGCACTGGTGACTCTTTCAGGCTTTCGACTGTCTTTTTAGAGACAACAAAGGATTTCCTTTATTGTTACCCTGACTTTCTCTGCTATTAGTGTGTGGTGGAGAGCACTAGTTTCTTAGAGGGACAGACTGAGAGCTATGCAAAAGATGAAAGATACAGCATAAAAACGCAGTTTTGGTAGGAATTTGCATTTGCAATTCAGCGTTCCTCTGGGGAGCCATGTCTGCCACATCTCCTAAGAGCAGAGGAAGATATCCTCATTCCAGCACACAAGGAGTTTTCTTGGTCCTGCGCTAGAAACTGATGCTCCCCACTCGCTGACACTGTGCACGAACAGGGACACAGCTCTGCCCTCCAGTCACTCTCTTACCTTCCAGTACTTCGTCTGGGAAAGTCACGGCATGACAGCTTAAAAAAAATACTTATCAGAGAATGTGAAGTGGAAAAGGTATATCTAAAAAAAATATTGCACAGGGCCTAAGTGCTGCTTAAATCCCACTTGTATCAAGGGTATGACATCAAATACTACGTGACCGCATCTGCCTCTGTTAAGTAAAAACATACTCGTGAGTAACCTCAGTGCTTTTGGTGCTCTGAGATACTAATGGGAAACTCAGCCCAGTGCCACGTGGGACTTCAGTGCCGTGCAGACTCTTTGCAGGGTGCTTCCAGCCTCCTGCGCATTTCTACACTTCAGTCAAAACTACAATATTCTTATTCTGCTTTTGACTCTCACCCTAAAATTTCAGCTTAGTAGCCAGCTGAATTATAAGCTTTGGCTCAACTTAATTTTACTTATTTCAAAGAAGAACATAGTACGATGTCCTAATTGAAAAGAACATGTCAGGCTATACTCTGGATCATTTGCACGACGAAACACTACATTTTTGTCACATTCAGGGTACCACGTTACACTCTAACATCTAAAAATTCAAAAGCAATTAAAAGTCATGAGCCACATCAGTGACCACATCGCTCACGCTTCAGTTCACCTGGAATTTGTACATTGTATTTTTGCTGGACGGTGCATAGGACATAATTTTTCAGAATGGGCTGTTTCATTTCTCGGTGTCTCTCTAGTGACGAGAGGGTTCCACTTGTCACGGTGACCCCTCCTGAACATATGGCCTTCTGCTGCTCCCCTTGCAGAGATCTTATGCGGATGGCAGAGCATCTTCTCATTTCACCCTCAGAGAGTCACAGACCACTGATAAAACAGAGATTCCTTCAGCGTGCCATGCCACCGATCTGGAGACTGAGGCAGGCTTTGCTGCTGCCTGCAAGTGCATGGAGAAGCCAGCGTAGGTGTAACCACTGTTTGACAGTTTGTATCTGTGGGAGTCAGGTACCAGACCCCGAAGATGAACCGCAGAGTAAATGTGACTTTCAGGGAAATTGCTAAAGGAGGTGGACACCCCAGACAGCACATCTGCCATGTACCAGCGCTACCCAGGCACCATTCACCGGTTCCACTGAACATACCACATCCAACGTGTCCTGGTACTCCATCAATGTCAGCAGAAGCTTAATGGGTAACAGCAGAGTAGTTAAGTGTCAGGATTATTAATTAAGGGGTTAATATGCCTGGCTGAACTTTTGTCTCCATTGTTAAGAGGGTTGTAGATGCCAGGATTTGAACATCTGATTAACTGTGTCCCAGCATGTCCATTTAGGGTACTCTCTCATCAGCTGGGTTACTCCATGTTACAACAAATGTTATCCCCTTCCCAAAGCACTAACGTGGGACCCAGCTCTCCGCCAAACCCAACACAAATCCAGCCCTTTCAGATGAAACAGAAACGTTCAAACACAACCCCAACTTTGTTGGTTCTCTTGGCTCAGTAGTTCTCCAGCTGAATAAAGTTTCAGCTACATCTTTACTGGCCTTTACCATCAATAGCTCTTTTCTCAATAGTGTTTTTAAGATGGTTTTATCCTACTTGAAAAAAGACTGAAGGTGTCTTTCTCCATCTCCTTTCAGAATCCCTCCTCTGAAGCTCCTAAACAAGGCCAAATGTCAACATCAGCTTTCAGCTCTAACTAACTCTGAGTTGCAGCCCGTTTCCTTTGCTTCCCCCGTTCCTGACATCCTCGCTGGAGAGCCCTGCGTAGGAGCTGGCTGCTCCAGAGAGCAAGTGGTGATTTCATCCCGCTGCGAGGAAAAGCTGCGTGTCTACATCCCAGCAAGCCTCGCTCAAAGTCACCTCTGCTGCAGCCGCGTGCCGGAGCGAGGGGGAAGGAAAGCCAGGCGTAAGGTATGCTCGGAATTTAAAGCTTTTCAGGACTGAAATGAAATCATAATAATTTCAGGGGAAGCTTGGGAGCTCCAAGTGTAACAGAAAGCTGCTATTTCCAAAGAAAGCTTAAAGTTTTCACCAAGCTGCACACCGGATTAGCAAATTGCCTCCCCTTCTGTTTTAAAATGCATAAACAGAGCTGATAGGTAACACTGAACAGCTTCAAGACTGCCAAGTAATGCTATAAATCAGCTCCATACAAGTTAAGGACTCGAGCCTTTGGCATATATAATTTTATAAAAAAAATATGCTAATGCTCTTCTGGAGCCAAGGCAGCAGAAGGACGTCAAATGGGGATGTACAATAGGGTTTGGAGTGCCAAGTTTAACGCATCTAAAATTAATAACCTGCTTCAAAGATCCAATCAAGGCTCTGAACGCCCCTTTGAAGCCCCATGGAGATGCTCCTTGTTCAGAGCAAGGTGGTCCAAACCAAGCGGGACTTGGCAGTGTCAGAGCACGGGAAGGCTGAGACCGCTGTGTGGTTTGGAGTCGTTCCACGTTGGATACCTCTAGCAAGGAGCATTAATTTCAAATTAAAGTGTAGCCCTTTGCCTGGATTAAACCATCCCCACCCTCTGGGCACAACCCCCAGAAAGGAGCTGGAGCCTCTGGGTTTAGCACCTACTGCCGTAAGGAGTTCAGGCTGGGGTACAGCTGCAGCCTCTACTTATTGCTGTGTTCCAGTACATTTAACACCTCCTAAACATGGATAAATGGAAAACCGCATATATTACTGCGTTTTGCAAGTGAAATATTTTATGATTTTTTTTTAAACTACGGTAGATGAACTGTGCAGTCCAAAGGAAAACTGATCGGTGCAAAACCACTCTCAACACTCAGGCATTCATTTGCCCCATTTATTACACCCCCGGCATCTAACCTGCCTAGGAGCTGGGATGAATTGCAGCTGCACCTCTTGGATGTGATTATTATTGGGGATGCCATGTTAACATGACCTTTGGCTGGTGAAAGAATATCTAAAAAATACAATTTTTGGGGGAAAATAAACCATGTGATCACAGTCTGAGATTTTTGTTCCAAACCATTGCCTCTCTGCATGTGAAATACAACCAGGCAGCTGAGCAACTGCTTCTGTATGTAGATAGAAAACTCGGTGTTACTAAGCTCTAAGGAGCTGTTCTGATGCTTTAAGATCTAACCCATCACCTTTTTTTTCTTGATGGCCTTTTAATTTTTTTTTTAATAAGGCAATTTCATAAAAATAGATTTGGTGCCTTGATGTTACAGTAAGTGCCCTGGGGAAAAGCAGATAAAAAGCAATAATACAGCTAATGGAAAGAAACTTTATGGCATTAACTGGTCTGGAGCACGGAAGAAACCACCGACTGGTGGGTAAGAGATGTAATCTTTTTATTTTTACTTAATTTTTTTTTTCTGGCATACTGCATCAGTGCATAAAGCTCGTAGGTAAGGACATAGGTTTCCAGAGTACAGATAAGAAAGCCAAAATGACTCATTTCAGAACAGTGATACGATAGCAAAGATGTATGCTGCAACCCCACTGATTTACTTCTCACGCTAAATAAAGTGCCAGCTGTCGTTCCAGCTTAGATCCGTGTCTGTTACTTTTGCTAGATCATGGCTCCTTACAACATGGAAGAGCAAAGACACTCAGACCTGAAGAACAAAAGCAACTTGTTCAATAAGGGGAAAAAAAAAAAATCTCACTTTGGATTTATTGGGTCACGTTTACAGACTCATATGGGGCACCTTTATGGACTTCAGTGCATTTTCACCTACTACCTCAAGCGAGGATTTGCTCCCTTTGCTTTCCAGCAGCAGCAATAACCTATTCAGCAGAAGTAGAGCCGAGAGGTTAATCTGAGGAAGCCCAACAGGAAGAGAAAAGAGAAAGCCTGGGGGGGTCCGGACACCTGAGGTCACTTCATGAGCCAGGAATGTGTGTGCCCTGTCCCTTTTCCCACGAGGCAGCCGTCCTTTTCCTGCCCGTGTTGTCAAACACACACTGGGAAATAAAATATGCATTAATTTTCAATGGTCCCAACACAGCTCCCATTAATTAGCAGGTCTGTAGTGCCTTGGCTATCAAAGTTCTGCACTAATATTAAATGATTAATCTTTGCAGTGCTTTCCTGGTGACGAATTAGTAGGTCGTTACCCTACAGAGGGTGAGAGGCAGATGAAATGGGACATGGAGGAGCGTGATTTCCAAGACTGCCACGCTTGTGACTTTCATTAGGAAACAGAAAACTGTGAGTCTGTGATGTAACAGAGAGCTGGGGTCCGTGATGAGCGTGTCAGCCTGTCAGTCATCTGTGTGTCTGTCCATCTGCCCATCCTCCCTTCTGTCCTCCCCCCAAGTCATGGTTACAACATTCAACCGGGAAAGGAATTCAGAGGGTGGGAGAAAAGGAAAAACATCCGTTTTGTCAAACTGATAGATTTGATATAAAACTCTATGACTTAAACACTCAATTGCTCTGGTTTAACAGGGCTGTCAGCAGGGGACAGTCAGCTGAACTTATGAAAATCAAGAGAACACCTTCCTGTTGCTTCGTGTATCATGATGAACAATACCCTGACAGGAGAAACAAGCCCTGATTAAGAAAGGATTGCTTTTTGGGGCACGTCAGTAATGAAGTATGAAGGAAATCCAAGACTTGCCACTCACAGATATTAGCACAAATCCAGATGTCTTGGAATTATTTTTTCAACCACAATAGATAATTTTTGATTGATGTGCCTAACAGGAACGAATCCTGCAACCAAAGGAAGCCATCTATTAAATTAACAAGTATATTTTCAAAACAGAACACAGTTTAATCAGATCTTCAAAGCCAGAAGAGAAACGTTAAATGTCTTTCAGAAGCAATTTCTGCGGAGGTGATCCCAGCAAAGGTGATCTGATAAAAGCATGTGCTGTAGCTCTGAACCTCTGCTACAAACTGAAGAGCAGATTCTGACATTCACGTTCACTTTTATTCTCACCTACTCAAGCAAGCTGTGAAGATTCAATTCACCCCTGTGCGGAGGTACAAGCAGGAGGCTGATGCAGCACACACAACCCAGAGAACTTAAAAAACTTCAGCCCGGAGCGCTTGCTTCCCGTGGGGGCTCAGATTTAGGAGAGTTGCCTACGCCTGCAGTTTTCCTGCAAGCTCTATCCTGAGGTTCCTGACCTGTATTTTCTTAGTCAGGCAGAACTGCCTTTGAGTTTGTGTCACACTCCAACAATACCATAAGCCTTTTTTATTGTATTAAATCGTGGACAGCAGGCTGGGGTAAGGGGGGTGACATGGATACCGCAGGCGAGGTGTGGGCAGGGCACCCGTGTCTCTGTGCGGTGCCCCCGCAGCCACAGGCGATGCCCAGCCCGTGCCTCTGCCCGCTCAGCCCCGCCGGCTGCACGAGGATGAACCTGTACAGGGGGGTGTTTCTCTGGCCCATTGAACCCAAAACTTCATTCTCCCTAGAAGAAATTTGTGCCTATTTGACCTCTTGCAGAGCTCATCTCCCTCTCAGGCAAACGATGCTGCTGGAGTGGAAACTGGCTTAATCAGCACCAAGTCCTTTACAGAAGAGTGATGAAAATTGTTGGGTTTCTTTTCCTTGTGTACAATAATTTGCAGCAAAGGGGCCTGGGGCTGTCTGAGGGACCATCTGACTCCGCCTCAGGCCTTGGGTTGGGCTGCTGGTGTGAAGAGCAGCCTGTCTGCTAGAGGATGCACACGTGTAAAACACACACACGTGGCGAGAAGAGACACGACACGGCGCAGGGAGATGCTCACACAGGCAGTCACGGAGCAGGGGGCTCGGGGGTTTGTCCTGGGGAAGTCCTCAGGAGTGGGACACAGCTCAGGCCCTCACCGGCATCACAGAACTCGGAGAGCCGCCGCGTGCCTTGTGTAGCATCACCCAGACCCGAACGGAGCACGTCACAGCCAGTCATCAAAAGTAATTACTCAAGGACGCCCGAGGCTATAACAATGGCTTTAAATACAGAACAGCAAGCCAGGTTAGAGTCTGTGTAACTTAGTTTGTCATTTCCTTCAGCTCTTCTCTTTAAAAATGGATTTTTGTGCTCACGAGAGCTCCCAGGCTGCCTGCTCAGGAACCTGACACTTGGCTACACTCAGATTAAGGGTAGTGGAGGCTCCAGCACAGCCTTCCCTTCCCCAGACCCTTCGGAAATCCACACACGGGCAATCCCACCGTGCCGGGATGGATGGGAAATCCCTCTCCTCTGTGGTGGATACCTACCCTCTGCTCAGACTATCCTCACGTAGGGGAAGGGTAGGCTGGAGAGATCTGTGCTGGAGGAGTGCATGAAACTAGTTGGAACTGCAAAAAATTTCATAAGAAATCACTTCCTGATTAACAGGATGATCATGTCATTCTGCAGATAATTCCTTGGCTTTGCAAGAGGACAGTCTGGAATCCCTTTCCAGGAAAACAGCAACACCACCACAAAATCCTCCCCAGTCACGAAGCTTGTCCCTCCTCCCTCTCTCCTCTGTAGTCCCCTGACTACAACTTCAGTCATTAGCTAGCGCATTAGTCGGGGATGCAATCTGCAGCTACGCTGATCTAGGCCTGCAGGCAATCCCCTCACCTTTTAAATGTTACTGGAGAGTGCTTAGAATTATTTTTTTTTTTAAAAAGTAATTTCAGTTAATTTAATTATAGCTGGGATTTGATGTTTAAAAGCCATCAGCTTAATAAGTACCAGGGATCTGTATTGTTGTTATCAGCATCTTTGAAAACTGCTGAACAATGCCTGTGCCATGCACACGATAAAGAGATGGAGTTGAGAGATAGCTCCCCACGGCTCCCTTCCCTCCCAGCCCCAGAGGCACTCCCGCACTCTCCAGTCCAGTTCCTCCATCTCTCAGGCTGGTTCCTACACCTCTGGAGGTGGCCCTGCCCTGTCCTACACCTACACCTACACGTGCACCCATCTGCTCCTGTGTGCCTGTTCAATGCTCGGAATAACATCACGTCTCTGAAGGTCAGCAAACCCAGTGACATTTTAATTTATTTTGAGTCAAAAGTGTCTCAAACTGCCATGTCTGACTGTGGCTGAACTCAAACTCGCAGTCGGGAGCAAAGGCAGCGTGTGCCCAGCGAGTACGCTGTGCGTGCCCACAGCAGCTGGCACCACGCTGCACACAAATCCCTCCAAACCCATTATCTGACTTTAAGACCGTCGCTGGCGTGGGATGTACTGTCCTTCACATTCGTGTGGACCCGCATTACCTCTCCCACCAGCTGTCATGGGGCAGTTGGTTCTCACATCTCCACTGGCCTTGCTGAGCCATTTTTCCAAGGGAAAAGCGGGTCTGATCCTCATTTGCACCGAAGTCACGAACGCACCACTCCGTACTGGCCAACACAGTTTGGAAACGACCTTCAAGCCCTGTCAGGGATAAGTTTAAGCTCTGCCAGAACTAGATTGCCTCCCCCCAAAACACACACACAGGTTCACACACAAATGCTCTTACTTGCTGGCTGGAGGGTTTTCCTCCTGCCTTGCCAAGGTGTAAATCACTGCACGAGGTGCAAGGTAGGACTGAGCTTAGCTTTCGAGTCTAGAAAGAGCCCTGGTGCAGAAATGGCTCTGCTGAGAATAACAAATTATCACCCTATCTGCACTGATGCTGCATTTTATTGCTTCTTAATATTTTTCCTGGGCTGTCCATGGCCTTTTATCATCTCTCCTGCACTTGATCACAGCTTTATGTCCTGCTGTTCCCTCCCCATTTTTTTTCCCCCATCTTACTGGTCTCTATTTCTCTCTTCCAAACAATGGCTTTTTGCAGCCACCTCATCTAGCCTAGCTGCTGATATTCCTCAAGGTTCAGTTGCTTTCTGCATTGTTATTTGCAATTTATCTGATTCCAAAACCTGACATTATTCTTTGCTGTGATATACGGCTGCCTGGCTATTGCTAACCATGTGCAAGCATATTATTCTGCATTGACAAATTTTATTTATTTATTTAGCCGCCCTCCCAAGTTTAGAGCAGCATTCACTGAATTACGGATTTTGATGTCTGCAAATCATAACCCCACCACGCAGATAAGACAGAATTCATTACTGCAAGCCCCGCCATTACACGGAAGAATCTAGGTCAAACTGCTTTGTCCTTGGGCAGCATCCCTGGATGTCAAATTCAGCGTGCCTTCCTTTTACACAAGTTCTCTCTGGACCCCAAGGAACCAGGGACATCACCAACTTTATACTCCATCAGGGAGTGGCTGTTGCTTGCTCGGTGCCTGCACTAGGTGCTGGACACAGCCTCGTCCAGAGCTCCTGAGCACCGATGCCCTAATCACACCGTGACTTGGGGGACAGCAGGAGCGGACTCGGGGGCTTTCTCTTTATGCAGATCTCCTAGAGACCAATCAGCAACAATAGGTTTTATATAGACCAAAGAAACAGAGAGGAATATCTGTAAGGGCAATGCCTCCTGATGAGTGGCAAAGCAATATCCCCCCCCTTGGCACTCTTCAGACTCACAGCTAAGGCAAGTTTGGACAAAACCAGCTCCCGTTGATCGACCGTGCGATAGGTTTGCTGGATTATTGACAAAGTGCTCTGTAATCATCCTGCTGTAACAAGAAAGGCAACAAGACAGGCCTGAGGAATGGGGAACAGATCAGATGTTTGTCACATATTAAAGACCCAATCACCAGAGTTGCACGCCCGATTAAAAGCAATAAGGGAAGCAGGCAGGCTCCGTGCTCGCCTGCTGTCAGCTTGCGTTTGCTCGAGGGCCGTGGCCGTCCCCACCACAAAGATGTGATGGTGGTTTTGCTCTGCTGCCGGCTCCAGGAGCTGATAGGGAAGAGAGGTTTGGTCTCCTCAGGAGCCTTCCCTTGGTGGGCCTGGTTTGAGTGAGCACTGGCATTCTGTTAGAGGGAATTTTATTCCCACTATGATGGGACTACCAGTTAGGCAGGCAAAAGCCATCTGCATTTCAAGATGACCAGAAGCTGTGTATCAGCACATCACTGAGCCCTAAGCCTCAGTAGAGTTATTAGTTTAGGTTAACTGTGACAATACAGCCTCCAGCTCAGAAGGCTTGGAGAGAAGGCAGAGTGAGCTTGCATTTCCCTATAAAATAGTCCCTATAAAATAGTGTTACTATATCCACGATAACCTGCTCGTGTGCAGAAGCTACGTAAGCTATGGAGAAGGCAGCAGAACAGAGATCACTTATGCCTCTGAAAACAGCAAACAATTGGCATGAGTTCTGCAACACCAACAAAGAGCGCGGTGTTTGCTCACCGGTGAAGGACCACCATTCTGCATGTCTGGTAGTTCCTCTCAGCATACAACATCAAGACATGTCCTGGAGAAAGTCCATTAATGTGTAAGATGTGCAATCTTAATTCTACACAGTCTAACAAAAAGCCATCAAATAGTAATAACTCCAGCTTCCAGCTTGTGTTATATTTGAACTGGTGACCTTGAGGAGAAAGACATTATCGAACCCTTGGGCTACTTAAGTCATATATTGATAAGAGATTTGTCGCTTCATGTCCAGAGCTGTTGTGTGTAGGTACTGTTAAACAGCCAGGGACTTCTGTCCCGGAGAACCTGCATTGCAGTGATGAAGCAACTCCCTTAATGTAGACGTAAAAGGCATCTTTAGTTAGAATTCAAAGAACAACAAATTATCATCAGGTACTATTGAGCATGAGGCAAGGAAAATAAAGTGTGATGAGCTGCTTCGTAAAGAAAGTGGCAAGAAAATTTGGTGGTAGTGCTGTAGTTTCCTTGGGCTATACCACAGCTTTTACTCGTTATGACCTTCCAAAGGGAAATTTGAAGACTAAAGGCTCTATTTGGAAGAGCAGCGAGGTCATGCCCTTTCTGTACACTTATCAAGGGGAAGCTGAAGCAAAAAATCCCATTTTGGTTCTGCTTATGCGAGAAGAGCCGTTAGCAGGTGACAGCACGGCAGGAAACGCAAGAGAAGTGAGCAGGGAAAGAACATCACTAATTCATACCTGCTAAAGACTGGCTTAAAAATAAAGCAGTACTGTTAGCAATTCAAAATCCTCTCTGTCTTTCTACAGTCTTTATAAGATGACGTGTTTTCCATTTTTTACAGAGGTAAGTTCAGCTAGCTCTGAAACAGCTAGGTAAGGCCATTCTGCAACCCACATACAACCCACAGACGCATTTTCTGGCGAGAGATGCAAAACAACATAAGAGCAAGCAGTTACACGAACTTGAGCAACCCCTTCTATAACTGCTTACAAGACATGCTATATTTTTTCTTTTATTTTTAATGCCCAGAACCTGGAAAAGAACTGGAATATCTTTCCTAAAGGACAGTATGTATTTTTTATATCGTGTCCTGCACCCAAGCCTTCAGAGACAAGCCATTGAGTGACCTTCACTGTTGGAGACAGGCAAGCTGAGACAGAGATGGTCAGGGAGCCCTGACAGCTCAGGCTGGGCACGTATGCTCAGACCGGGACGGGAACAGGGCATGTAAAGCTGCACGAGGGAAAGGGAATCAGCCTGCGAACAGGACAGAGTGACACGGGGACAGCCGGGAGGGCTGCAAAACACTGATGACTCCCAAGAACTGCGCAACCATTTTATGTACTCGGGTTTACAGAAGCAAGTGCCACGTCGCTAATTTGCATTTCTTATGACAGCCGCCTCACAGAAAATGTACTTAAAGCAAAGCCAAGCCAACAGACACAGTTACTTCCCTTGGTTATGAACAATTTCACTTTACTGCTTCATGTGTATAAACTCAGAGCAGAGCGAGACCTGCATGGGAAGGCAAAGAACAGTCTCTAATTGGTCTCTAACCTAAATCATAAAAAGACCTGTAATTACACTGCTCGGAATTAACACAGAGGGCTCCTAAAAAAGTCCATTTTTTAAGTGAATTTATACTATTATAAGACCTGTCGCTTCTGAGTAATAAAACCAGAGATGTTACGTTAGGCTTCGTGCTATCCTGTTTGCTCAGATGGTGCTTATGCCAGCTGTATCCAGCAAAAAAGCAGTTTTCAATTTATTTTTATTGCTCCTCTCTAAAAGCATTCCCTTACAGGAATATTACACTGTATGAAGTTTCAAACCACCATCGGCAGTTTATTTGCTTGTTTTGCTGGAATGGAACAAACAGTTATTCGCAGTAACTGTTATTACAGCTTCATGCGTGCAACGCTGCATTTAAGGGTCAACGCCTGTTTGCTCAGTGCACCCCACTTTTTCTCCCCCAAGGGGTTCGGCCTCTGCTTCAAGAAATGAAGTGGGTTGAAACTTTACTTTTGGTCTTACCAGGTTGTATACATGGGCACTTTTGGTAATCTGTTTGATGAGATTCCTCAGTCAGCTAGGGAAATTGAGGGAAGGTCTAGCACGGAGCTGTATTAGTTGACCAGCAAAATATTCTAACCAAAATGAATTTTTGTTATGCTTTTTAAAAAACTATTTTCATAAAAGCATTGAAAAAAGTTTCACTTGAACTGGCACTCTGAATTTGCCAAAATCAGGTCAGAATTGGTGCGGGTTCCTCGTGCAAGAAGCTGGTGTCAGTGGTTGGATCTTTTAATTCTTCAGCTTGTGGAGTGCTGAACAAAGTAGTAATTAGATAATTGTCTTTGTGTTGCTGTTCAACAAAGCATCATCTTTCTGACCTAATGGTGTCTCACGGTCTTACTTCCAAGGTAAGGGAGGTGTGGTGCAGCTTGCAGATAAAACCATGTATTTTAACTGATTATTTTATAACATCTGAGCCTCAAATAAACCCACTTGGATAGAAGGTATAACAAAACTGTGCTTTTAACCCAATTTACAAGATGACATTGGAATACCTAACCTGGTCGAGTACAGCGTATCCAACTATTAAACTTGGATCCAGAGAAAATATATAAAAGAATGCTTTTTTTAATGCCCACACTGGGATTATTTTTCCAAGTTATTATGTGAAGTGCAGAATCAGAGCTAGCATTCTGTCCTGACCAAACTGGAAAGTTATACTAAGAGTAATTGCTGCCCAATAAAAGAAGTAGAAAAATATACATCTAGGTCCTCTTTTCTAAGCCTTTAAATTCTTCCATGAACTAATCTTTTCCCTGTGGTGTTGGACTCAACAATTTGATATTTTATTGCTTTTAGGGTCAGAAATTCACTCGCTATATTATCAACTCAAGGTAAAAAATTGGAAGAAAAGATTTGTGTCTTCTTTGGACAGTAAAGCCAACAAATCTCTTCCACTGCTTGGTTAGAAAATACAATTAAGTGGACTGTAGTGGACTCTTGAAAGAAGATTGTCTGGATTGAGATGTGAACAGCCTAAAAGCCAACCATGTAAAAATCAATCCTTCCCAGTCCTTTGGGATATGACTTTGGGAAAAAGTTTGCTCGGATTTTCCTATACTCTGTGTGTGTGTGTGTAATTCTTAAAGCAATCAATATAAGTCCCTGAAATGAAAAATTGAACCTATCAAAGCCTGGAACATCTCACAGGTGAGGAGGGTTTGCACAGGTTTTCTAGGCTGGCTGTCAGATCTAATCCTCAGAGTCCTTAGCCTGACAAAGAGTGGCTGCGATACAGATTACTTAAGGTGGGCTTAGCTTGCCTCTCTGCCCTGAGCCACCCTGCCCTGCGAGCTGTGTGCCCTCCGAGGGTGGGAGACCTCCACGGCAAAGCCAAGGGACTGGTACCCACACACCACCACCGCTCACAGCAGCGCCCTGGGAGCAGGGCTCTGTGGGGGGCAGGGGGGCTTGGGTGCCCCTCGATTGGAGCCACAGCCATCCCCAAGGGTGGTCTGGGTGGGGGGAGCCTGGGAGCACCCCCAGGTTTGGCTGCTGGCAGGTTAGACACCAGGAAGCCAGAGTCATCGAAATTATCTAAAGATGGTGGGGTTGGCAAGCCTCTTTATATATGAAGAATATAAAGTGAGGAAAAAAATGATCTAATGGATTCTGGACAGCACGTCCCAGCACACAGTGAGGACGAGGCTCCACGGGTGAAATCCCAAGCCCAACAGGCATCCTGATGTCAACGACGCCAAGCTGCACTCTTGCATTTCATTTACCTGTTCTACTCGCGAGCACCTAGCAGAGTCAGCACCAGGATCCAGCCTCCAGACGTTGCTCTAACGCAAATTATAAATAAGGATAATGATGATGAATGTCAAGAACCCTGTCCTCAGGCTCTCACCTTCAGAAGTGGCAGACCCAGTAATCTCTCTATTATGAGCTTGGACCTTTCATATTCAGACTGCACTTCAGGCTGCGCTGCTTCAGCCATACCACATTTTATGAATCATCAGTTAAATATATGTAAAAATCAATTACATTATATCAGTGTGCCCTGCCTCTTAACTGATGTCATCTGTCATCTTTCTAATGATCCAGAAGATCTGGAAATAATTAAAAATAGCTCTTGAGGGTCCAACCTTGTCTTTCTTTTTTCTTTTATGAAAGAGGAATCTCATCTTCCACTAAGATATGACATTCTGAAGCAGGGCAGCAGTGGTTTAATGATGAGATTATTGCCAGGGGAAACAGAGTCAGCACTGCAGCAGGACAGTCTGCCTTGATTCATCCACTCACTTCATTGAATTTTGAGGACCAGGGGCTTCACTGGGAGCAGGGCATTTCAGAAAATGCAAACCAACGTGCATTAACAGGAATTGTTGGACTGGTTTGAAGGAAGTTATATCATGTAGACGGTGTCACGTATAACCAACGTGGGGGACAATACCAAATGATACCAAATGAGGCCAAGGAAGGTGAGCTCTTCACATTAGTGCTGTGGAAGAGTCAACCTTTGTTTTGCACAATACAGATCAAATCTGGCTGGCATCTGGCCCCTGATACACGAGTACAGCAACACATTGAAGTTCACTAGCCCACAGGTAACAGGGTCTGCAAATCTAGTGCCAAATTTCCTTTTATGCCTGATACACTTCCCTCTTCTCCCGTGGTTTCGGTGAGATTGCACTAATCCAAGAGCACAATGTACGTTATATTCAGGCCTGTGCAAGCATTTCTTGAGTTTCTGGGTTACATCACAGTGCTGTTACCAGCTAGACAGAAACAAAGACCAAAAGACTGAACAGAATGGCTTCCCCAAGCCTATTTTCCTATTGCTTGGATAATAAATATAGTCATGAAGAAGAAAGGACACATACAAATGGCTGGTATCAAAGAGCTGCTCTTTAATGCCAGCCAATAATGTCATGGTCCTCAGTCTTCCTAAATTTAAATGATTAGCAATGACCAAGCTCTGCTCTCTCTTGATGCATCACTTAACCCCGTAATCAGAAAATCTATCCCATTCTTGGTCTTAGATTGATGATGTCACATTAAACTTGGCTTTTTCCACCAGACAGAGCAATCATGTTGGAGCAAGCCAGTCCTGAGCATAGCTGCCACGTGCCCATCACGAGCATGATTAATATTATCAATTCTATTGGTAAGCGAGCAGCACATCTCAGAGTCTACTATATTTAGGACACACTAAGATGCCACAAATAGATTTTTTGCAAAGAATAATTTCATTAACCTCTTTAATGTTATAACTTATCACTTTTTTTTAATTTAAATAAAAGCAATAAAAAAAATCATTGATTTTCTCTCCTGGAAGAAACTTTTTCTTATGGCAGCTGTAGCTCTGCATGCACAGAGTCCTCCTCCTCCCTCCCACGCAGTCAGATGTCACTTGGCCCATGGCTGTGCCACCCCAGTATGTCCTGGACTGTACTCTGTGCAGCCTCTTTGCTGTTTATTCCTTTGGTTTAGTACCTGGACCTATCAGCTGTACCTGATATTTTCAACAAGACTATTTTGATTTTTCACATTTCAGTTGGTAAATGCAGCTGCTGCTGCACCAGTTTCCCTTCCTTACCACATACTAAGAGTGTATTTACCATACGCCTTTCTTTCCTTTAGTGATTTACACTTTCCTGCCAAAAGATGTACATTGACTCAATTCTTTTACTTCTTTGTCTTTCTAAAGTGATGTTTGAATTGGGAGCTGCTGGAGTCCTCATTAAATTTGCTTTTCATTTCATAGCAGGTTATTAAGGGACTGTTTGTGGAGCCTATGAAATATCCCGCCTCAGAGGTCTAAGTGTTGCTTAGACAAAGATTTGTCAGAAACATTTACTGGGATTTGGTCCAGCTTGGGACGAGCAGGCAGGTCCCTCTGGGCTCCCTCCAGCCCTGTTTCTGCAATGGGATGAGCCTCCCACCAGAGCCCAGCCAGCGGTTTTCACTGAGTGATTGACTGTCACTTAGAAGGGACTGATGACCAGCCAACCAAGGTCTTCTGCTGTACTTCCACCAAAGGATGCGTTGCCCTTAAAAATCCCAAGGCAGTACTCTGGCGAGGATGGCTGCAGGAGCCAGCAAAGCAGAACCCAACAGCTGAACGAGAAGAACCACAGCAGAGCAACCCCCTCCTCAAAACAGAGCCCGAACCCTTCCTGTTCAGATGAAAGGAAAAATGCACCATGTCAGGAAGACATCCTCCTGGAAGGTCTTCCCATTTGTTTGACCATCAAACATTATTATTTTGGAAACACAACGTAGCTTTGCTTTGGAAGATAAATATTTGAAATTGTACCAGGTACGAAAGCCTGGGAACTGCTCAGAGTGACAACAGCAGAAACAGTAATTTGCACAAATTACTCCCTCCAGCGTAACCGCTTCCAGAGAGGTTTCCAGCTCGCAGCGCAACGTCTCTGCTCGGAGCCAGGATCAATCGCTCACCCTGGAGTCGCCTGGGAGGTTTTGTTCACAAATGTGAAACTCCGTTTGGGGCAATTCTAAGAGCAGACATTTGTTACGCAGTACAATTAGCTTAACTGCGCTGAGTTTTGCTTCCTCCTTCAGCGTAAGCCTGACTCTCTTTAATTTTGGCTTAACTCCGGAGAGCACTCCTAACAGATTGCTTCTGACAGAACACATTTCCAAGGAGCAGCTCACAACAGAAATCCACTGCTACAATGTGAACTAAGAGGTGAATATTAGAAGGGAGAAAGGTTATTGTTCTTACAATATTTGTCCATAAATCTCCACGATTTACAGACCGGTGCCACTCTGCCTTACTGGGAAGGTTGTGCTGCCAAACCCGATACATGTTCACCAGTGCGGCTGTACCCCGAGTCTGTCAACAGCTTGACTTGTTCTACAGAGCTGTTGCAATGACGTAGCATAGTGATATGTACATTTATATATGTTTGTTTCTTTTATCTTTTTATTCATCCTGTGATAAAAGAAAAGCCAAAGAAACAGCTTTTTTTTTTTGAAAGCCATCTGGGTTATAAAGCCTGACTTCAAATCAGGAGTGACCTTTTGTTCAACAGCCAGCAATGTAAGAACACATAAAAATGTCTATTTAGATATTGGTGGGGAAAAAGAAGTTCATTGATTTTCTTAGTTTGCTAAGCTCCAAGGGTTTTTAAGAGGCATTTGTTTCTGCAGAAGGAGACAGCACTGAGGGTGCGGAAGGGCATTCTTTATTTACAGAAAAAACTTAAAATTCAGTTTCAAAATGGATGAGATGCCTGCTTGATACAGCACGTGGGTTCCTCCTAGAATTTCACTGGCTCGGTCATCATTAGGATACAGAAGATTTGTTAAATTAAATGTTCCTTGTCCCATCTACCCAGAAAAACACTTCTTTTTGGTGGATGTTTGTGTTCTTAACCCTTTGTTGTAGGAGACAAAGTGTCCTAGGAACAGATTTGTTGATGATTCGCATGAATATTGCTGCCAGGAAGAGACAGATTCTTAAACATTTGCCAGAGACTGCACAAAAGAGGACGAGAAAATTACTACTTATTTCCAGACAACTTTTGGTTGAGTTTGGACACTATTGCTCCATTGCTACCCAGTTCTCACACTTGTTGTTCTACAGGTGACTCTTAATATTCGTGTCACAGCAGCTCTTGGGCAGGACCTGGGAGAGCAGGGTGTCTGTGTACGTAAGAGAAAGGGAGGTAAGAGGTAAAATGCATTAAAGTCAAGATCACAAGACGGACTGAGTCAGAGAACAGAAGAAATTCCCTCCTCTCACGTGGGGAACCAAAGCACAAAGAGGTACGGTGATGCGCAGCTTTGCTGTCTGTTTGTACTTGGCTTTCACGTCTCCATCCCAGACAAAGAAACTTCCCATTCACCCTGGCAACACCTACAAGGTACAAACCTGCTTCAGGGGCTCTGCTGCCCCAGCGTCAGCACAAGGCACGCCTAACAGAAGCTCACAATTAACCACCACATTTAGACAGACATAAATCATCCAGGGATTCGACAGTTTATGTAGAGGCATAAATTTCTCATTGCCTATTTGTTTATTTCCCCGAGTGTTCTCAGTTCAGCTGGTTCGCCAACACCAGGATAATTTATTGAAAGCTCAGCAAATAAATCTAGATTTGAATCTGTCAGAGGCAACCTCTGAAACAGAAGAGCTCTTCAGAGAAAGCTGCGGGGTGCCAAGTGCTGCTCCGCTCCCACCAGTGCTGGCACTGCCAGGCTGGACCGAGCGCGGCACCCGCAGAGGGGGAGCCTGCAAAACCACCCCTGCTGCCTTCCAGAACTCCTGGGGCTTCGGAGAATGGAGATAAACAAAGATAAATCCTAAAGGCTTGTACACATTGGCTAAGGGGCCCCTTACTGGAGAAGGGCAGGGCTATCTCCAGCTGCTTGGAAGAGCCAAGCTGTACACTGAGCTAGAAACACCACCTCAGGCTCAGGAGGAATCAGCCCAGTGTTTCTTCGTTTGAAAGTGGCGTTTGATGGCTACTGAACGGCTCTGCTGCCTGGAACTAGCAAAGTACTGGATTTATACCTCCTTTCAACGACTGGAAAACTCAGAACAGACAGTAAGAGACTTGGTTTCAGCCCACAACCCGAGTATCACGGAGCGTATCTGTAGTGCTGCAAGTTCTCATTGCTATACAGGTGAAAGCAGCCACTGCAGCAGAATTTTTTCTTGTTGAATGCATTAACTAAAAACCCAGATAAGAACAGCCTCAGTTTAGCATGGAGACAGAATCTGAATCAAATCCAAACTTCGCATTTGATCCCCATCACTCTGATGCACTTCAGATTTAGGCTAGGCAGAGGGTATTAGGATGCGGGTATTTAATGGATGATGGCTCGGAAAGGGACACACCACTGGAGTGAGGACACTCTCCCCTGGAAACATCTGTCTGTACTGCATGTGTGACACCTCCAGGGGTAAGATGAGGGAGACTTAAAGGAATGAAAACACAGAGTACAGAAAAAATAGGAAAAGAAATAAAAAAGACCAAGAAAATATTTTATCATTTGTTCTGCTGCTGTACATCGGATTGCACTGGGAAGAAATAGATCATATCCAGGACTTCCAAATGCCCTGCAGGGGAGCAGGGAGCCTTAGCAAGGTTAGCACAAGGAACAGATGCCTTTTTTTAGGATGAGTGGACTGGGGCTCCTGCGTGGCTTTGAATCAGGAGGTAGTATCTATATTCAGCAAAAGACCTCCCGCATTTCCAAACTGCATAACCCCAGCTCACCTCCAGTTTGAACTCCTCCATCTTCACATCTGAACCGAGGCATTGAATTGGCATTAATGCCAGACATGGGGAAAATCCCAGTGGAGTGAGTGACCTGAACTGCATTACAAAGGTGGGAGGATAAGAACCTCTTTGAGGAAGAAGATTAATTAAATATGATAGCTACACCATTTCCCATCCAAGGAAATTTTACATTCCATGGGAACATGCTGCAGAATATTCTCAAAGGTTTGATCTTTCTATGCAGAAATCCAATTTATTAGAAGCATTCTTCTTTATGAAAATATCTCTGGGCAGGATTTCTGTGTGGGTTTGGTAAGCAGTAAGATAGCTAACGCTCTGGATCAGATCTCATCTGGTGTGAGTCACCACATCTCTGTGCATTTTAATATACTGCAGGGATTTCTATGAAGCTTAGGCCAGTTCTTTGTCCTTTCTCTAGGTGGGCTGGAGCTCAGCTTTGTGCCTACCTGCAGAATGCAGCATTCCCTGCTTTTTACATGTTTTCAGAGCTAACATCATTTTGCTCTGTCTTTTTTGGCGCTATTAGATCTGGCTGTTGTGTAGGCTGGCTATGACAACTGCAAATATTTTATCTCAAGCATAAGACAAAAAAAATCACATAACCCTTGTTGGAAGTGTTTCCTGATGGCAGGAATTCTTTCCCTGGGATTTGACTCCTGTTAAGCCTGTGCCCACACAGGATCTCCCTTACTGGGGCTCAGGGCTGTAGAAAGGTGATATATTGCAAACCTCGGTACTTAACTCATCAAAAACACTTGAGGTAAATGGGACCTCTCCCAGCTTCACTCATGAAGGGTGAATTTTTCACAGCTGTAGCTTAGGAGGCCAAGTTTCACTCTGATTTTCAATAAGTAGCTTCCAAAAAACTTTACCCATGGACTTGAACACCCCCAGCTACTGTTCAGCATCAGTGCTAATACAACGCAATTTGTCCCTTCTTGGAAGGGTAAAATAACTAATTTCTTTTCAGGTAAACTAACAAATCTTGGTGATTTCAGTTACCCACAAACATTTTCTTCAGCAAGATAAGAAAAGAGAAGCAGCTCTGAGAAAGCAGTTGCTCAAAATGATACAGTGTTACTTCCAACTCGGATTTAAAACACTCTTTTTTTCTCTAAACTTATAGAAAGAATATGGCACTGAAATCACAGCAGATCTATCACTCATGTTTTCTAACAAACAAACGAAAAAGTGAATTTTGTCCCAGACATTTCTTGAAAACTTACATTTCCTAGACAAGCTCAGTTTAAAAAAATAAAAATGAATACATATTAGATCAGCTGTATTTCATTTTCGACTCGGTATTTCAGACTTGGCCAGTTTTAGGCAGATTAAACTCACAGTATTGGATCCCTCCCGAGTTTAAGGGTCACGCAGTTGACCCACTGAAAGGCCATGGATTATGAAATCAAAATGCAGTTTCAAGGAGGAACTGCAATTGCAATGCCAGTTCATAGCACAGCCTGCTCATTTTCTGCTTCTGAAAGCCTCCATTTATTTTTCCCAGTGCAGAAGGAAGGCATGCCTTTAAGCTGTGAGTACTTTGGTGAATCTGAGCACCTTCCAGGCTTAGAAAGACAGCTAGAATGAGCTATCTGAAGTGATTTTAGAAACAATAGGAATTTGAAGTGTTTCACATTATAGCAAGCAAAATGAATTTTCAGGTTAGTAGGTAAAGCTTAAAATTCTCACAAAGGCCAAGCGCTGCGTTCAAGATGTTTCAAGGTACTTAAGTTTCTATCACCAGGTAAAACCAGTGGGAGCTGGAACCTGTCCTGATGGCATTCAAGGCACAAGAAAAGAGCTTATTTCCTCCCGCTCATAAGAGCCACAGACAAAACGCTGTTGTCCACGAACAGCCACTGTCTTTTCCACCTTTGGAAAAGTGGAGCAAACACGAGGCTTTATAGAAAGTGGCAGGTTCTTAATTATTGTTATAATTTATTTAGTGTTTACTGACAAGAGCTCAAACCTCTTTTGCAGAAGGTGCTGCACACAAGCTATTTTAAAAGACAGCCACTGCCTCTGAGTGCTCCTCTGAAGAAAATGGACACTAGTGACCTCAGCAAATTATTTGCTAAAAGTAACTGATCAAATTGCCTTTCCTTACAAGTTTCTTTCTTCTCTCAGACTCTCCAAGATCAAGTCTTGATTTTCTCAGATGCCTCTACTCTCACATGCTCTGGTAGTATTTTTTAAACCAGTGGTTCAGTCACTCAGGGTTCTCCACAAATATAAACTGTTTTGATTGTATTACTAATTCACGATGTTATTCTTGCCCTATGGTTGAGTGTAACTACTGCTCATATGAATAATTTCTCTGACAACATTTAAAATTAATTTTCCTTGAAAGTCTCTAAACACAACTTTGGAAACGAAATGCCAGTCTCTCAAGTTTGATTACATGATGGGCTGATCAAGAAGCTCTGAACTTCATCTCAGCCCGGAGGATATTTCATTAATTTGTAGATTTTTGAGGCCAAAATAGCCTGAAATTATTGCATCTAACCTCCTATGAAACATTGGCTGTAGATTTTCATCCTCTCTCACCATTTCTTTGAAGTTATCTACAACCAGAAAATTAGATGAACATGAGAAGCAAAACTCTAGCAGGTACCCTGGGGATCATGGAGAGTGGTTCACTTCTCGTATGACCTTCACTGAGTCATTTCTGTTCTCCATGTCTCAATTTTCCAATCTGTAAAATGGGCCTCTCTCTCCTCTGTAAGGCGCAGTGAAAGCTTCAAACGAAAACTAACAAATACTGCTCCTCCAAACCTCGTTAGTCCTGTTACAGCCTCATCTTTACACTCTCTGCTCCCAGCTACCAAGCAAGCTCTCATCCCATGACACTCAAAACAAAATTAAGCCAAGGTTTTGTTCTCCAGCAGACATGCTGTAATTAATAAATTACTCAGTGGAAGAGAATCTGGGGAGGAAAGTGGCATTATGGCATTTCTTTCTGCCAGGCTGACCCAGGGAAGGGGCTCTGACCAGGCTCACTGGCTGTCACTGCCAGCAGGGCAATTCCCACTGCAATGATAGGCATGAACACGGCTTGAAATGAACGAAAACCAAACAAAAAATCCCCTCCACAACACTCAAATGCTTTACTTAAATTACTTTCCTTTAAAAAAAAAGAAAACCACAAGAAATAGAGAGGCAGAAATATTCTAACTGCATTTCACAGCACACACCATTATACAAAAGGGTATTTAACCTGGATGCTGAGGGGTCACTCCCTTCTGTAAGTATTTGCATCGAGAGGAGTTTGTTTCACCCCAAGTCAAAGGCTAACTTGGCCTCACCATGCAAATGTATTTAAATGAAATGTATCCAAAGCTGCTAAATTATATTCACAGGAAATAAAGTCCATAGTCTGCGAGTGTGTGCTTTGTACTCTTGATTGAAAATTGTTTTTGTGTGACAGAGAAGGTGCTTAAGAGAGTAAAAAAAAAGATCATTCAGTGAGTTAGAAAATGACTCCAACCTCTAGACCCTGTCAAACTAAATATAAACCAAACAAACTACGGCAAACAAATGAATTATTTAAAGAGGCAGCTTATACATCACATCAGAAAACACGGCTGTGGAGCCTGGCTGCTCTGCACTCACCAGCTCTCTCCACACGCAGACGTGGGCTCCCGTGCCAGGGCCACCCTCCTCTCGCCCGGCGCCCGCTGCAGCACCGCAGACCTGCTCTCTCCGGGGTTCCAGCAGCGGTGGAAGGCGCAGCCCCAGGCTGCAGCTCTGCCAGGAGCCGTGCCTGGCTACGCGCTCGACTCTGTTACTGACTACAGACCCAACCACCTCGCCTGCCTTTTGCCCTTTCCTCACACCTCATGGTCTATTTTTATCCTTCTTACTGCAAGAGCGCAGTCAGTCTCCAGAGCCATTACAGAGCCTGGTGCTCCCCAACAACCAGCCAGCCCTGCCGGACTGCATCTCTGCTGGGCCTCCCACAGCCCCCCGAGAGCCCCAGCCCGGGGAGGCTGCTCCTGCCCAACACCTCTGTGCTGGGAGCCTGTAACCCTGAGCTGACCTGCTAGGAGAGGAGCTGTGCCTGCGGCGTGGGGGTATTTCAGGGCAGAGCCAGCTGATGGTCATCTGAGCTCGCAGGGAGCGAGGTGCTGGGTTCCAGCTGGGAGCAATGATGTCCTGCTGGGAGGACCCCATCCTTCCCCCATCCTTGCACACCCTCTGCGTAGGGACACCCCCACTTCCAAGGGGGCGACGCAAGCACTAATTGCATGATAATATTGGCTCTGTCTCCTGAGCAAAAAAGCACATGGTGATGAATGAGACAACTGCTGTACTCCCGGCCCTTTGGGTCGCACGGGGTGACTGAGGGTCCGTGATCCGTTAAGCATTCAGTCACCCTGACTGCCACCGTGCTCTGCGGAGTGTGACTGTGCTCCGGTTACTCCTACCGCAGCTGTCGAGGGTGCCAAAAAATACCAGCCTGCTGCTCCCTGCGCTTCACAAGATCTGCTGGGGCTCGGCGAGGTGAACTGTGGGGAGATGCAGGAGCCCAGGGCAGAGAGGAGGAGGAGAGGACTCTGCATTCGGGGGCAGCGACATTAGCAGAGCTCGAATCCCACCGCACTCCTCTCTGCTCGGTGGCAACGTGGAGTCCAGAGCCCTGGTCCACGGCAACCTGAAAGCTCAGATTTTTGTAACTTTTACTCACTACTGCACTAGGATAACTGAACTGCTGACCTAGCTGTGAAATGCTCCACATCTCGTAAATTACCAGCCCTCACAAGCCATCTCATAGTATCAGAAATGCTGAGGATAAGGAATACCCAAGATAAACAGCTAGAAATAAATAATCAGTAAATGCAACATATAGAATAGATGGAGTAAAGATATAGAGTAAACAGAGAGAGGAGGTTAATTTTTGTTCCCTTACGCAAAGGAACACCAAAAATAAACAGAAAGAGGACATATCTAAGGAAAGAAAAGCATAATCCAAAGCTTGCTGAATTCAACAGAAAGATCCCTCTCTGCTTCAGCAGCTTTGAGCCAGAAGATAAAGGGAAGACACCAGAACCTGGGCTGGGATAAAACATGCACCAGATGCCAGATTTCTTCTGGTGGCTGTCGGGGTGACGGGTCACTGACGATGGATTGCAGAGGAGGAGCCAAGAGCGATGACAGAGGTCTTCTGGCTCAGGGCCAGGGGCTCTCAAGAATTTGGCTGAGTTTAAAGGCAAACATTCGTGCAGTGACTGGGGTAACTTGTCTATGCCAGCCTGTTTATCAGGACAAAAATCCCTGAATGAAAAAACACAATCTCTATTACATGCTTGTGTGTAGCATTAATAATCTGCCAGAGAAGATGACAACATTCCTGATTAGAAAAAAGGAAAGAAGAAAGGTCTTTGGGTAGATTTATTCAGCGCTGTTAATCCAGACTTCCCGTAGTTTGCTCAACATTTACCTAATATTAAGCAAACCTTCCTGAACAGGCGGTGCCTGTGAATTAAAATGCCACCCAAAAGGGAGAGTGTAGGGGAACTGGCTGAAGATTCATGTCCTTGTTGCTTAGATGCTGGAAACAATATTAATGCACATAAACATTGATCAGAGCAGACACAGAAATCAATCTGTAGGTTCCTCGCTAACTGGAACAGGGACAAGGGGCGGCAGTACCAGGGAGCGAGCACCCGCGTACGCAGCCGAGCGAGCGGGGAACACGGTCCCCCAGGAACAAGCAGACCTGGGAGGAAGACAGCAGTTAACGCTGAACAAAACGTGGAAGAAAGAGTAGCAGGAATTGCCCAAACCTGGCACCTAGAGCTGTGTTGCCGTAAATGGTGTGTGCAGTGGAGATAAACACAAAACCCCCCAAAAGCCAGCCAGCTAAAACGCAACGTGCACCTCTAATACACTCTTCATTAGCACAAAGCCATAACACCATCAGTTTCTGTCAACAAAACATTAAGACAAACTGATCTCTGAAGGAAAAGAAAGCTGTCTGAAAAGCTTTTAACTTCTTAAATAAAACATCTACAAATTTCTGACCAGCTAATATAAATAATTCTAGGTCTGAATTTCCCCACAGAAAAACCCTCATATTTTAAGCATTTCATTTTGCAAATACATTGTTTACTTCAATAAAATCTAGAGAGGAAGTAAAGAGTAAAGATTAGAATGGACATTTAAATTAAGCCATAACTATTTGGCATCCAATCTGTCCATGATAATAAGATGAGAATCTGCAGCTTCAGGAACTGTAGCATATACAGTTGCTGAGATTACGAGTCCTCATGCTTCAGGTTATGAAATGATGGAGGTCAGGAAGCAATTTTCTTGCATATATTGCTGACAGGCTAGAGACATTGCAGGAATTTTTGCATATTTTTTGAAACATCAGTTATAAGTCACTGTCAAGAAGAAGATCCCAGACAAGGTAGATATTACTTTTTATATAAATGAATTTCAAAAGAAGAGCTGCTTCTCCGGCTCTCACTGTGACAAAAGTCCTACCACAGGACAAAAACCTACGAACTACAAAAAAACAGATCACTGACCTAACTAGATGCTTACAGAGCAGTAGCAGCAGCTGACCTGTTTTCCATTGAGCAGAGCTCAGAAATGGGAGGTACACGAACAACTTCAGCTTTATGAGTTCAAGGCTACACACGCTCCCATCTCTTCCAGGCAATTACATCACTCAGATGGCTTCGCGACACGAAGCTTTAAAAACCAGCCGAGCCCACGGCTCTCCATGGGCTGCGATAAAGCCAAACCGTAAAAGCAACCGAACGTGGTGTAAGTGAGGAGCAGGCTCCTGCAGCCCGGCGTGCCCGGCAGCAAACACGGCCCCGCGGAGGCCCGGCACAGCCTCACCGGCGCCTCCAGCCAGCTCCAGCCTCAGGAAACGCAGCCCTGCATCCCCATCCTCGTCCAGCTCCGCAGCAGCCGTGGCACTCACCCCTCTGAAGAGCAGCTCTCCTTGCCATGGTACGAGGTTCTCCACACACGGCTGTGACCCTTCAGCGGCTCTGCCATAAGCATCTGCTGGGCTTCGGTGGTCCCCGCCGCGGGCGGCCCCCGGGGAAGGCTGAAGGCAACCTATGACCAGCTGGGAAGGAAAACGCTGGGGTTTACACCTGTGAGCATGGCTGTTTCTTTTTGAACAAAATAAACTGTACCACGAGAGTGGAAAACACATTACACTCTTACTTTATACCACTATTGCCTACTCATTTGGGAATAACTTACACCAGCACTTCCAGCGATGCACTGGGACAGCGGAGAAGCCCCCATCCAGCCAGCCGGGACGGCGGGGAGGAGGGACAGGCACCCCAGGGTCGCACCCGTCGCACTCCTCACCAAAACATGTATTTCAATTACACCACCAAGATGTGTGTGGGGGGGAATATGCTTTTGCAAGTAAAGGAATAATGGTTTATAAAAATAAATCTGTCTTCCAAGCGAAGTGAGTCATTCAGAGCAGCCTCTTCAACATGACAAACAGCTCGTAGAGCAAAACAAAGAGTACATCAGTCAGTCTCATTACCAAGACTGAATGTACTCTCCGAGCACTAAGAGGCACTTATGATTTATGCCTGTAAAAATCGATTGAATTTTATTGATTACAAAGATTAAGAAAAGAAAAAAAAAGGTTTGGTTAAACTTGGGGAACGGTTATATCTTCAGGTCTGAAATTAAACCTATCTGGAATACTGACAGCTTCCAGGCTGCCAGGCAAATTGATCAGGAGAAGTGTGGGCAAGTGTTTTATATGCAGAGCTGAGCGCTTCATATGGCAACATCAAAGGAGTTAACTTTGGTTTTGCACCGACTAAATTTATGTCAAATAAATCACAAAGTTAAAACCAAGGTCATTTATGACAACAAGATGGCAGAAATTCACCCAGCTGCGGAGAGGAAAAAAAAAGATTTGGCCGTTTTGGTTTGCATTTATAGTATTTAAGCACTTAGAAGCCTGATTCGTAATTGGTGCCAGATGCTCTCAATACACATAGGAAAAGACAGTCTTTGTTCCTATAAATTCATATTCTAAAAAAAGCGAGACAGTCAAAGGCTGCGGAAGTGAGCAGGATGGTTTCCCTCTTTGATAGAGGTGACGGCACAAGATTAAGCGACTCGCTGGGAATGGCAGGAAGGCTGTGCAGTGGTGGGACGCACCCCCGGGCCCTGCCCGCGCCAGCAGCAGCCTCCTCACCCCACGGCAGAGGGTCAGGGACCGCGGGAGCCGGGGACCATCCCCTGGGGCTGAGGAACACGCGTGGTGCCGGGGGGAAGAGCGAGCCAGGTGCCACCGCGTCTGCCGGAGCAGCTTTCTGTTGTGCCGTGCATTCATTTCGCTCCCAGGCTGCTGCTTGCTTGTTAGTTGTTAACGTGGGAAGTTTAGTACCGTACAAAAGACGACTCAATGATCAGCCCCTGCTATCTAAATTAAATCTCGCTGCTATAAAATTCTGGGTTTCTCACACAATTTCTGCTCCTGAAAAAGGCTTCTAATGTGGAGCAGAGTCCCACGAACGGTATGAGCTACAAGGTCACAGCATTCAGCGAGTGAAAAAAATCAGCAAAACAGGAGATTAAGTATTAATATTAATTTCAGGGCAAAGTTCCATTTATCTGAGATTACTCTATGCTATATGTATGTATGTAATACCATGTTTCATTAATTAAAGGCAGAATGATTTATACAGCTGCAAGATGTAGAGGAGCTGTTGTTACTGGGCTGGGTACAGTTGGCTACCGCAGACCAAACTAAATTGGGACCATTTGTCCCAAGGAGATGCTTTTTTGGCTCATCCCAGTGTCCTGGCCAAACTCCAGCGCAGACAGTCTCCCTGCCCATCTAACTGCCAGCTGACACATCCACGGGGCTGGGGACAGCTCACGCTCCATCCTGACCAAGGGCTGCATCGCCGTGTGCTGCCAAAGATCGCTGCGGCCCGTTCGTGGGGGCAGCTACAGTTTGAGGTGGCTGCGACCCCAGCAGCAGAGGGGCTGGTCGGTGGGTCAGAGAACAGCAAACTTCACACTAAATACACACGGGCTTCTGCGAGGCCAGCGGAGGAAATCAGAACTGACGGCCTTGGGCCACCTCTGTGATATTCCCCCCTTTTTATCACTACGCTCTTGTCTTTGGGGGCTCCTCGGGGATGAAGGGCTGTGGGCGCAGTCCAGCAACCACCACGTCTTTCTGACTTGCAATATGCCACGAGCAGTTGGGATCAGGAGTCGGGGCATCCAAGGCACAGCTGGAGAAAGAGGAGTTTTATGTTTGGGGAGCGAAGGGAACATCACAACACGGATCTCTGCTTGATCAGTCCCTATTGATCTTCACATCCGTGACTGTGCGTAATGTTTTCTTTCACTTTTTCTCTACGGGGCTGTGCATCGTGTCACGATGAAGAATATTGTTTGTGAAAGGCCGTGTGGCAGTAACAGCGGCTGGGGGCTGGGTGAGGGACCCTTGCAGGACCAGCTGCCAAATCCCACGCCGGCGCAGGCGGCAGGATCCGTGCGTGTACGAACAGCTGCTGCCTCACACCCTGTTGCATTTCACTGATGGGCAAAGCAACTCCCTGGTGTACATGTGCGAGGTACGGAGGGTACTTCATGACAAGGCATTTTATAGGAATTACTAAATACTGCATGTATACAAGGACTGTTTAAATTGAAATAAATCACAAATAATGTTTTCATGTTTGTGCGTTTTGCAAGTTCAGAAACAGTCAGTTCTATTTGCATAACATATTGGACATTTTGCACATTACGTTTTGCATATAAAGTGCTTCTCAGTGCAGAATTTGATAACACCACGGACATATTAGCCATTGAGTAGGTACAGTTAGTGCTGATACTTACGTAAGGCTCACTGAAAAACTAATGGACACACTGCCTGATGGACTGAGCACAGGCTACTCAGCAGTGGGTAAATTATCCAATTCAAAAATGAATCATTCATTTAGAACCAAAATGATAACACACCACTTATCTAATCAAATGTGCCACCTACTGAACCAGGTACATCAACTAATGAACCCAGTGGATCACCCAGTGAGAGAAGAATCACCTGCTGGAAACGTTCGCTGTACTAGACCAAGGTGTTCAGCTCTTCGTCTTGAGTACAGGAATCACAACCTCTTTTATTATCAAAGCTAAAAGTTTAGCCAGACTTTAAATGCTGATGGCTGGGAGGAATACACAAAGGTACGATACCAGAACTAAGGAAAATTGCCAGGACATAAGGCAACCTCAAAATACTAAACCATATTTCCCGTGAGTGCATGCTATTCCAAGGCTGGGGGGTAACCTGCCTTTTATTTTTAAGCACTTTTGATGGTGACTGTAAAGTTAAGACACTGGCTGCTGATCATCAGCCTGATTCTGCTTTTCCCAGTAGCTGCTGAACTCAGAAATACTAAATTTTTGGTACATGAGGCTTACATATGAGTTTACACACAGCCTTATGAAGACACAAGCCTGCACTGAATTCCCTGTAGTTTGGACACTTCCTTTGAAACATCACTATTTTAAATAGCACTATTTTTCAATGTTTCTCATAACTTGATAAAGCTACTGTACATTCTGAACATCTCTTTTAACTTAAATGAAGTAATCTGATATCAAATGTCCCACGTACAGTTTCGGTTCAAAAAACTAGCTTCTAAATGTGTCTGGCTTGGGAGTAGGAGCTATACACAAGGGTAGATAATGCACGGAGATATTTTTTCATCTCCCTTTCATTTACTTAGCTGCTCCACATCTCAGCATTCGAGTTCATTAACATCACCTGCTGAAGTTAATTAAAGTATATAGGATGTAACAAGACTAATATGTTTGAGTTCTATCCGTCACAGAATCTGGTGAGTCAATATTTGAAATGAATATATCATAGAGGGGAAAATCCTCAACATGGATCTGAAATTAAAGGAGGAGAGAGGGATTGCATAGTACAGGGTATTTTGATAGGCATATTTTGGTGATAACATGAGTGCATCGCTGCATATGTCCCGTTCCAACACACTGACAAACGCGGCCTGTGCTTAAGACTCATTTGAAAGCCTCGTGGTGTATTTTTAGGATATCAAGGACTAGTCACAAAGCTGCAGCTGAGCCTGTAACTCTGGGAAGCCAAGGAAATCTGGGGGATTTCAGCCTTTGAAATTTCTTGCCAGGTGATATTTCCCAAGAAATATCCACTTACTTCGCCTCTCTCAGCAGCTGGCATCTCCCCGCACGCCAAACCTCACACCAAGAGCTGTCTGGTGGTTCCCAACTCAGCAAACGGTGGCCTCCACTGCCCATGGTGGCACTCGGTTACGCTGAATTAAACCCGGGGTTTCTCCTCCTCTGCTCAGGTTCATTGCAAATCGATTGACCGTGAAAACCTGTAAGAAAGAAGAACAGCGAGACTGTAGAGAAAGGACCGATCCTGGCACCTGGCACCGGTCTGATTTGTACTCCACACACATCTTCTGTGTTAGCGTCTTCTCAAACAGCGTGAGAAGGCGGCAGCTGAGAGGAGCAGGGAAAGGGAGCCCTGGAGAAAGCTGTGGCCATCTCGGCTTCTGGCTCCATGGCAGATTTCTTTGCCCACAGGGCAGACGGGTTTTGCTCTGTAAAGGCACAGTGACCCTGCTGCGGGAACAGCACTCTGAGGCTGGCACGAGCAGCATTAACTGACCAGAGGGGAAGGAGGGAGGAAGGGCAGGTGCTCAGGAGAGGACTTTGCAAGTGCAGTGCCCACGTGCGGCTGGCTGGAGCACACCTGCACCCGCTGCCTTGGGTACGTGCTGTCTGAGTTACAGATCTCCTTCTGCATCAAATATTTAAATACAATTTTATCAGCCATTCAAATCATTAGCTATAAAGATCCACACTTAATGTACAGCGAGGACACTGTGCATTAATATTTATTAAGCTTGATTTGTTTAAGGAAATACACTGAGCTTTTGGCACAGGCAATTTCTATGGAATCAAACTGTGACAGACATTAATCACTGTCAACTACGACAGCGGGGTACACGCAGCCTATGGAAATGAAAGGATAAATAAACGCACATTGTACGATGCTTTAAAGACCGAAGAGCGCTGTTGGGTAGGAACTGGCAATAAGTGGTTGTGGTTGGAAACGTGCTGTGCCAGACAACGCTGCCGGCGATGCCCATCGGCTTCGCCCTGTGGTGCTGCCAACGGATGCGGGCACCCAAGGGTGCCTCTCACCCCAGGCAGACTGTGAGGCACGCAGGGATGGTTCGTTGGTGACACTGACACGGAGGCCGTTGTCACCCGCTGGCAGACAGCGATGGAGCCCGGGTCTCCCCGGCAAAGGGGGCTGAATCCGGGCAGGAGAACAGCTGTACTCACCCCGCAGAGCACGGGGCAGACGCACGGGGGAGGACAAATGAGGTTACAATGTCCATCTGCAAACAGAGGTGAAATGAACATCACACGATCAGGTTTGCTTCTGCTGCAGCACCCCGAACAGAGGGCGATTTGGGTGGCTTGGTGCTCTGATAACTATAAACCACCCGGGTGTCTGCCCAGCCTGCAAAGCAGAAAATGTCACCACGATCCAAACGACCCACCAGCAGCAGGTAAACACCTTCAGGCATTTCCAGTGACTTGCCAGGAAGAAAAGAAGGGGAGTCCTTTGCACTGGTTAAAGGCTTGGGGCTTAAATCGGCCCCGGGGCAATGAGCTCCTCTGCCCCTATGGATGAACTTGTGTCCGTTACTTTTCTTTCACAGAAATTATCAAAAGATGCCAGGACAGCCCGCCACGGCCCCTGCTGCGGGGGGTTTGCAGAACAGCCACGGGGCTGCTCGGGGTGTGAACCGGACTCAGCACCAGGCACCCCAGAGGGGCCCAAGCTGGTGCCTTTGCAAAGAAGTTTTTCTTAAGCCGACCATCTGCAGCGCAGTAATTCTGGTGCATTTGCAATTGCAAATAAAGCTCTGTCCATACGAATGCAGAATGACCGCTGAAATACTCTGTTGTTGTTTCCATAGCAATTTGGTAAGGGGTTAAGGGGGAATTAGAGACACTTTCATCCTTCCCTCCACATTTATCTTCTTATTGTGGTTTAAATGAGAGTGCTATTAAGAAATAGAAAGGTTTCAGGATGTGTTTGTTCACAGGGGAACTAAGGTTTAAAAAGAAAAACTGTTAATAAAGCAATTTTAAAATTTAATCTGAGAGTTTATCTTCTCCTTTGCTGCCTTTTCTCCCCTGGGGATAGATTTCTTTCTTGCCCTGCAAAGGATTTAGTACAAAACCTTTTATTTTTCTGGAGCCAGCAAGAGACAGTCAGAAGTGAGAAGAGTTCAGCAATTCAGAGGTCGAAGAAATGATGGCTGCTGACCTCCTTTGTTCTGAGCCAGTGGCTTAGGAGAGAATACAAACAGACAAGGGACCTCCATCCTCTGAACTCAGCATTGCTGTAAGGCTCAGATTAATTTGGATAAAAATAATTTTCACTCTCTGTTCAGCTTCTAACACTTCCCAAGCTCACGGAATGAAAGGGAAATGAAAACCCCAAGTAAGGTGAGAAAGGCACTTTCTGCACACGTTGGGGCTGACCCCAGAAGGAAGTTGGGGAAATCTTATCAAAACCCCGGTGAAGGTGAGATTTCCAGCCTGATGGTCAGGCTGAGATGAGGTCCTGATAACAGCTGAGTGTTTCGTGCAGTGTCTGAGCCGTTTGACACCCAGCCTGCAAGCTCGGAGCCCATTGCAATCTCACCATCGCTAAACATTGGCAAGTTTCTCCCGTTCTTCAGATTTAAAATGCTGATTTTTCCTCACACTCACCCAGCTGAGGTCAGGCATGCAAGTCACAATAATAAACACGCAGCGAGATAATTCCAGTGACTAAGCCAAGGCGATCTGTCAGTGCAGGGAGAGAAAGCTCTCCCCTCCGAGCCGTCGTGTCACGCTGCTCCTTCGACACGTGCCCCCGAGACAGCCTCTGCCTCCTCTGCACTACAGGGATGCTGTGGCGGTTTGGACCAGCTTTTTGGTGGCTGCAGCTCCCTGTGACACCAATTTTTGTGTTTTAAGAAACTGTGAACTGCTGTCAGACTGCAGCATGGTCCTGCTGGTGAGCAACCTTATTTTACAGCTTTAGGGCACTTGCTCCTGCTACCCCGCACCCTGTCTGTAAATCATATTCTGAGAAAAATTGCTACTGGTTTTATGCCATGACTCATAAATTACTGGATCCCGTATTTTAGATATATTCCTCCATTTCTCTTCAAACTTTTATAGTGATGGATTAATTAATTAAATTAAACAAAGCTCGCACTGACTTTTGTGATAGCTGTGAGTACTCTGCAACTTTGGAAGTGAGACTTGGTGTGAAAGCAAATGAAAAACTACTGCAACACTTCATTTTTTTTCTACTGACATGTTTACGCAGTTTTTGGATAATGTTGACATAAAGGAAGGAACTGGACAAGCCAGGGGAGCAGCCGCTTCGGCAGCCCTTAGCCCAGCTGCTCCTCGCCTGCAGCAAAGCACGGAACCGGGCACAACATCTGGAAGCCTGCGGCGAAATGGGAGAGGGTTATGAAACATGAAACAGGCTCCATGTGGAATCAACACTATTGGTACGGGGGGTCAGAGTTTTTAAGAAAACAGAGCAGACTTGGCCTTTGTAGGAAAAAAACCCCAAACGCCAGCAGATAGACACAAGGTTATGCAAAATTCAACTAAGTTGTTGTATATCGACCCTGACGTTAAGGTGACCAGATCCAGCTAACAACCATTAACGTGGCCGAAGGCAGTCGGGGGTGACCTTCTCAAGGACCACGTGAACTTTGAAATACGCGTATTTCGCAGAGAGGCAAAGTAAAACGCAGGAATGCCAGGATATGGAGTGCGGTCATTTAGCAAAAGGGCACGGTAAACTGCTGCCTAAAACTGTTACAGAGCAAAGCTGTTCGGGAGACCTTGGAAATATGTTTCTGAATAGCAGGTAAACCATGAGTATGTTTCAAGAGTTTTAAATTACTCTCATTAACTCCTTAAATGGGGAAGAGTGTCTGGAGTTTCAATAGTGTGCCCAGAGGAGCAGTAAGAAGTAAGATTTAAGAAAACTTGAATCAAATCTGACTTTCATTTCAACTTGCATATGATCAGGGAGGAAGGAATGCTTTGTGGTTAAGGTATGAGAAGGGCGGAAAAAAATCTAAAGTGCCCTAGAAATCCCATTTTAAAAGTGATGCTGTCTTAGGGAGGGTAAAATCCATTTAGCTCCCACTAAGATTTGGACTTTGTAAGGACCTGATGCTCTTTTGAAAGGTGGGATGAAGGACAAGGTTTGGGCTGCTGAACGCTCAACCCACCATGACCAGGGCTGGATGAGCCTGGATCTTAGAGTCTTTACATCAAGCCAGGACTGGATTGCCTCCTCTTAAATATCTGCTTTAGTTGACCCTGTGAAATATAAGCTTGATTCAAAAGCAGCCAGCTGAAACCCTACAGCCCATGCCAGACAGGGGAAGGCTAATTGATCGTAATGATCCCTTCAGAGGTGGAAGAGTGGGGAACTATCAATCTGTTTCCTAATAGAAAGGTGGGCATGCCATTAAACACCCCTTGTGCCAGCCACTTTTCTCTCTGAGTGGTTACGCTGTACTAATCACTGCAGTAAATAAAAACCCTGGGTGATAATTTCCAGAACCATGTAAAGGTGTTTAGGGAAAATGAGCGCTCTCCTACCCACACCAGACTTTTTCTTTTTTGTCTTGTTGAAAACTGGAAGTTTTTACAGAACTAGCTTCACTTCCTAAAATTCAAAGAAAAAGCCATAGCCCTCCAGCTGTTGAGTTAAACAGAGTGTTATTCAAATTATGTAGGGGGAAAAAATGTCATAACATAATGAGAATCAAATGCTGGCTTCAGGCGCCCTCATATTTGAGGACTTTAAAAAACAACAATAGCAACAAAACAGTTCAATCTTCTATCTGCCAGTAGAAAATGGCCATTTAAATAAACATTAAGTAATCTGGGGAACATCGATGTTGTGGTAGCAATTTGTTTCTGACAGACAAGATTGTTAAAGTCTTATTCTTTTTAATAGGTGGCATTTTAAGAGAGAAAGTAGGTATATTAAAGCCCATAACTGCGCCTTTCCCTTCGCTGCTTCCCTCCGGAGCTGGGACCCCCAGAGCCGTCGGCTTGTCAGGGATCGAGGCAGCCAGTCAAAGCATTTCATTATCTCATTTGGCCCGTGTTTGTATACAGGGAGTCAACCTTCCAAATCTGTTTTCATTTGCTTTTGCAAAGTGCAATGGTGCGTTGTCTGTTTTCTGTTACGCATTTCCCAGCCCTCTCCCGTGCACGTGCACGGCCGAGTACGTTTTCTGTCTCTGAAATCAAGAACAGCAAGCGAAGGTGGACACCGAAAGCAAGGGAAAGAGAGCTGAGAGTGGGACTGAAAGGAATCGAATTATCGAAAACAAAGAACAGTCGAGATCTGTAAGCAGCCACACGAGGAAGAAAAGAAATTATTACTATCATTAATTTGTTTGCAGCAGCTACTTGAAGTCTAACCACAGGCAGGGAAGCCACTGAGTCAGCTCTGCACAGCGTAGAATCAAAAGGGAACCTCAACGCAAACATCTTACTCAAACATCACAGGGAAAGGCTTTCCACGGCACTCTGTGTATTTAAGCGAACTGCTCGGGGGCTACCGAGGGTTGAGTCTTACTAACAAGCTCCAGTGGAGAACCTCCAGCCACGACACACGCAGCTATCTCCGCAATCTAGTCCTGAATTTGAAGGAATATGCAATAGGGGAAGAACAAAAGGATCCTTTGATGTGTTCAACCACATGATGTTTAGCAAAAAAATGCAAATGTTCTCTCACGCTAGAGAACACTTATCAATATTAAGGCATACACGGAGGAGAAGAAAGAAGGAAGAACAAAATACTACACTTAACAAGAGGGTAATTTAGCCTGTTGGCAAGTGCTTTAAGTCTGGTTCATGAAAAATTACTCGCACAATTGTTTTGCAGAGTTTCTGGGCTTTTATGCATAAATCATAGTATTGATTCAATGTGAATATCAGACTTACTCAGGTGTACAACTGCATGTGGGCACAGTTAAAGCAAGAAAGGATTTAAGTGTGGAAATCGGAGAGGAAAAAACCATCCCCCCTGTTGCTCCTACAAGCTCAGCTACAATTGTCAAACAGCTGGAACGCGTGCAGATTGGTAATTAAAACATGGTGGTGACCACCTTCTGCAGCAGGCTCAGGAGAACATCCAGGCAGCACAGAACTGCCAAGCAGAACTTTTTTATCCACCCATTTTTTTCCCCTTTGAGATTGCACTTTCTTTTCTGATAGAAGAAAAAAATAGAGGGCACTGGAAGCTCAAGGATGGCCAAGTGAAAGAGAAATAAAATCAATTGCGTGTTACAAACTACAGCAAATATTGCAGTCAGGGCAAGGAAAGGGAGGGAAGTGTCAGGAATAACCTACGAGGGCTTGTTTCATGGTATGTGTATTTGCTCGCCACATTTCTGTTTCTTAAAATAGAGGGAAGGGCTCCTGCGGCACTACCATATGCACGAGAGGCAGCCCCAGAGGAGGGGCAGCGAGGGTGCTGGGCCAGCAGGAAAACTGGAAAAAGGCAAAGCCCTGGAAATTAAAACAGACCCACAGAATCCATATCGCTTCCACAGACATGCGGTAATTTCATCGCTTTCTCTCCTGATTCATCCTCAACATTTTCTGCATCAGCACATTATATTTGGCATTCAAAGACGTTCAGCTGGTCAGAGCCCCCAGCCTGGCAAACTCTCTTCCTTGCCCCTTTCTCCAATAACACGGAGATGTAAAACAAAGGCCTAAAGTAGTTCAGGGTAAACAACCTACACGCAGTTAAAACTTAAGTGTTTCACAGAGGCTTTGCTTGTACCATGGAGAAATGTGGATAACACAGCACTAATTGTCCTCTCTAATGAAGACTTTTATTTCTAATTTGCATTCTACTCATCTTCCTGTTATTACTATTATTATTTACTCATTATAACAATAATATTGAAGATGATAACGTGGTCCCACCAAGGAGCCATTTGTGACCACAACACATCTCTCCCCAGCACAGTAACAGGTCTGCACCCTCTCTGAGCAGCCATCACGTTATCAGTAACAATCTCACACAACTTTCCTGTTATTCCCATGTCCAGTTACTCCTCTTCCAGCCTATTTTTTTCCATCCTCTTCCCCTTCACCAACTGTAAAACCTGAGGAATTTTCTACAAGTCAACTAAAGCTGCAGCAGCAAATGTGTTCCAGTCGCTGTGTTAAACCCCAGCCTGGATTCCTGCTCCCCAAGCCCAGCTTCTGCTGCTCGCAGCTGTAGATCACTATCAGCTGCTCAGAGGCTGCTGGAGAGCAGCCCGATGGGAAAAGGTCAGGTTTTATGCAAGAAGGTTTAAGCCCATAATCAAGCTTTTGTTCTAAGTATGTCTCTTGCACTAAAATCTTAATAAATATTAATTAAATGTTCAGGCTGTCCTAATTTAATTTAATCAATTGGCTTCTTTCTAATCTAAATAAAAAAGTGGGGTAGAGTAAGGGAATTATTTGTAGTATTATTATAATAAAAAATAGCTATCTGTGCCAGTGTCTTAAATGAAACTAGTGCTTTTCTTCTTGAGTATTATTGCCCTTGTTTGACCAAGGGTCCCGGTCAGGCCCAGATGATGCACAAAGCCGTTAGCAGAGGTGGGTGCACAGCTCGTGGTGCAGCCCCGTCCCTCGCTCTTGGCCGTTGTCCCTCAGTCCCTTGGCCACAGTGCCCGGCCCAGGGTGCCCCAGCCGTGCCCGGGGCCAGGCGAGCCATCCAGAGGACAGCCAGCCTGGTGGTGAGGGTCACCGTGAGCGTGCCCTTGGAGCCGCAGTGTCTGACCAAAGCTTCAACACATACTTGAACGTCAAACTTAGCTCATGGCCCTTTCCCAAACCTGAGTACTTAGATCTCCAACCCGCAAAACACAAACCATGTGTCCTGCGGTAGGCATGTGCTAGCTGCCTTCCTACGATTAAAACCATGCGTATGCTTTAAGTAAGGTATGTGTTTAGTCTTGCTGTTTCAAGGACTGTGCAGAGAAATGTATGTTCCTATATGCTGACTCTAAATCAAAGAGATGGGAAACACCTACAGGTCACCAGCTCCTCCCCAGCACACACAGTATTGCTCACGCTGTTCAGTATCTGCTGCTTTGGTCAGTCCCATATTAAATTACTCAAGATTGACAGAAATTTCACTGTTTCCCCTGGGAGGCTCTTTCACAAGCTATTAGGCTTTAGTGTGAGAATTTTTGCCTTTATATCCCCCTTTTTTCCCACTCCTATTGTATTATCCGATTACATGTGGTTCTATCTCCCGGCAAAGTGCTCCTTCCCTCCTGATCTTTGCACTGGTTGGGTGCCTGAAGATGGATGGCGCAGAGCAGGACTTCTTCACCTGCTGGCATCTCAGGATCAGCCTTAATCTGAACTAATCAAATGATGACAGCCCCTCTGAAAAGAGAAGTAATTACACAGTACAGATTGTAGGTATCTCTTAGGAGATGAGGACTTGGATTTGATTATCTAAATTCTCCTTAATGCTTTATGATGAAGTTAAGGATGAATATTGCTTTGAAAGCAATTCAGCCAGAACTTCCCCTTAGAAAGAAAGGCCTTAAACATGATATAAACAACCAAAGTCAGAAAGAAGAAATTGTCAGACCAAGGTTTCTGTTCAGTCATCCAAGATATAATCGGAGAAACTGATTTAAGGCAGCTGGGAGTGAAGTATTATACCACCGAGGTAAAAACAGGTTGAACTGGCCAAAATCTGTCCTCTCAGGTGGCAAAAAAATAAATAAATAAAAATAAATCCCACATTTTCTGAAAGTATTTAGTTTTGTTTTCATTCCTGACCTTAGCCAACAAAAGGGAGAAATCAAAATTTTAGCAAGTGACATCTTGGGTGGCCATCTCGGCTGGCACCCCCCGGGAGAACAGAACAACCCCAGCAGGGGCTGACGGCCGCTGGTCAGACAGCCCCTTGGCTCTGGCCAAGCACAAACACACTTCTCGGGGCTTCTGGGGAAACTGAAGTTTTTGCTGAGCATTTTCTGGCCTCGGGGTGGGCTGCAGGCCGCTGTCGGAGACCTTTCCCACTGGCCTTTCCTTTGAAGCAGATCCTGGCCAGCAGCTGAGCCCAGCCCCAGACAGTGCCCGCCGCCCCGGGCAGCACCGAGATTCCTGTGCTCCTGCCACAGAGGGATTTTTCATGCATTTATTTGATCCTGGTTTCAGCCTCCTGCAGAAGAGGCTTGCGGTGCCAAGGTCCTGCTGCTGAGCAGCCCCTGGCATGGAAAGGCTCCTTCACACCAGAGGTCACCACTAACAACACCCGGAGGAGCGCTGCCCTCCCCTCCTCCGCGGCACATCTTTGGCAGCAGCTGGAAGGAAGGAGGTGTATTTGGCTCCTGTTTAAATATTGATCACAGCATATTTTTGCTAAAACCAAAGTCTATCGATTCGCCTGCGAGTCTGCAGCCTCAGTGCTTTGCTGAGTGTTTTCCTGGAGATGGGAGAAGGCTCCTTGAGTTATGATGTTAATAAGAGCGGCACAGGAGGAGTCCCTGATGTTCAAACCACAACTTCAGAGAGAACATTTTTCACTGGCAGGGGCCTCCGGACACTCTGTGCTTCTTCATGTTTCTCTATCAGCTGTGTGGATGAGCCTTTAATGTAACGGCTTCGGGAATGAGAACCGGCAGCTCCCGCAGCTCTCTCCAGAGCCTGTTCCTGTCGTCATTTCAGGCCCAGCCACCTCAGAGCTGCTGCTGGCACCAGGGCTCTCCCAGTCCCTGGGTCTCGCACGCAGTCCCCGCTCCAGCGCTCTGCCTAAGCCTGTCATTAACTCAAGGTGTGTGAATTTTGTCTTTAGCATCATTAGGGAGATGTTCGCTGCCCTGAAGCTGAGCACGTGCTGAAGGGTCGGGGCTGTGCACGGGCACGCTGCGGCGGGGCTGAGGTGCCCCGAGCCCCGTGGAGAGCCCATCTGCGCGTGGGTGGGAGAGCAGCCTCGGCACCCATGGCCACGCCGTCCAGATCACTGAGGAAATCACGAGAGGGAGGGCAGAAGATAAAAGCAAACCCCACAGGGTTTATATATACTTATCTACATACACATTTGCATTAACTGCCAGCAATAAATGAAGAAAAAATCAGTGATCCTGAATCACTACCTGGCCTGACCTGAAAACACACCAAGGCTTTTCTGCTAGCCAGGCTAAGGCAGGCAGCAGCCCAATGGGACTGGCCACCTCCCTCGCAGATGGAGTGAGCTATCTTGCTATCAACAGTGTCAAATACACCGTGTTTCAGAGAAAAACAAGCCCCCCTCCATACGACCCTCTATTGTATTTGACAACTTGTGCCGCACTCTGCAAAGGGGAGAATAAATCCTCCCTGTCCCACGCAGCGTTTGGGCAACCATGAAGCCCAAGACTTGTTTAATCTGATTATTTAAGGGACAAATCTCTCCCGCACATCTGTGGCTGCAGAGGGTTCTCAAGGGAACAGCCAAATTAAATTACGCCCTCAGCAGTACGGCACGTGGGAGCACAACCTGCAGCTACAGCACGAGAGCACGAGTCTGAGGCTTCAGTTGTATCTGACACTGCTTCACTGTTCTTACAGCAAAGCATCTAAACTCTCCATTTCTCAGTTCCCAACCTGCAAAACAGGAATAAAAGCACCTACTTCTCTGGGAAATCCTGGGGATGTACCCTGTGAAGGGCCGCACGCCCTCGGGGGAATGACACTGTTACAGACGAAAGGATTTTTCTGGGTATTTTAAGAGTTCACTCTCAGAAATGTCAGTGATTTGTGAGCTTCTGTATTTGTGATGTAGCATTTCTTGCCCCATTTGCAGGAGAGACTAAATAGCAAGGACAATCACATCCACTTCTGTTACCCATCCTAGGACAGGATATTAGTTTTTGAAGAGAGAAATAGAGCCAAGGCGTCTCCTTTTTCATCAAATCCTATTTGTTTTGTTTTTCTTCCTAAAATAACTTAGTGAAATCTCTGATAAGTTTTTAGCAATTGTTGCCAGCTACCGCTCTATGAGGACAGGAAAAGTTTTTCCTTTATTTTTTATTTCTAAGAGTTCACTAAAGTTGACGAATCCGAATCATTGCCAATATAGTCATTCCCTTTAAAAAAAAAAAGGATGACATCACTGGCCATAATCACATCCATCTTTCATCCTTTTTTCATTTGTCTCAAACAAGCAAATTTGCCAGCAAGAACTTTTCTTGGCAACAGGCTGTCTTAAATGAATTTTGAAGACTATTCTCAAAAGCAGAGTTAAAATTAATTGCAACACATCATTTTAAGGCATGTTCAGCAATCAGCTTGTTGCTCTTCCAGAGATACAGGCTGCTGCTGTTGTAAGGAGTGGTACCGAGGACATGTTTACTGCTCTGCCTTACGAAGTTTGCTAGGTTTCATGCTTTTATGAAATATATTCAGCCACACTTGTGATTATACTCCAATATGCTTCTAACATATCGCGAAACTGTAGATGGTGTCAGAACAGGCTGATTTTTAACATGTCTTAAACACTTTTTTCCCTTCATTAAAGTAGAATAATTGTCACAGCATAATGTAACTTAATGCCAAAACGCAACACCCCAGCCTACCTCCTCTATCAAGGTAATCACATTTTAAATCTATGGTCTGTGTTAAGTTTCTTTTTTCCACACACACGAGGCAGCCTCAGGAGCTATTTAAAACGGGTGTTTCTTCAGGAGCAGGTACTGGGCCAGAGGAGCCGAGCAGGGGGTGGCAGGATGGAGGGACACAGCCTCTCCCTGCTCCCCTCCGGCCGGACCTCGGGAGCTGCAGAGGTCCTGGCACCAGGAGCTACCTGCGATCAAACACCACCGAAGGGAATATCGCTTGAAGGGCGATTTTAGCTTTCTGTAAATGACGCCTCGCAAGAAGCCTCATTTGAGAGCTGAGAACAGGGAAGCAGCGTAAAAGCAGCCAACAGCCCACTCAGAAATTAATTTTTCCATAATTAGGCCACAAAGTGGAAAGTCCCCGTAACACTACATCACTGAGCACCTGAAAGGAGAGGATAAAACGTTTCTCAAGGGTCCACCAAACCTGGAAAAGCAAATCACTGAGGCCAAAGAAAATGAGATTAAATTGAACTTCTAAGATGCAGTGTGTTGACCTCCCTCACACCAAATGCTTTCTTCACGTTCCTGTTCTTAAAAAAGGGAGAAAAAAAATGTCCAGGAGAATGCATGCTGTTCAGAAGATAGCTAGAGGCTGAGTTGGATTTGAATTTTGATCAAAGTTTTTCTCATTTGACATGCTTTTCTGTGTCTGCATTCCCAGTCTGCCTTTTTTGCTTAAAATAATGCTTCCCATGTAAGAACTCTTAGCCGCCAAACATAGTAAGAAACCCCGGGCTCACGAAAGCGTGGTTTCTGCTGTCTGGTGGTACTTCTCCAGAATCCAGTTTACTAGAAAAGGAGCATCAAGAGGCCTCCTCCTCCCCCCCGTACACCAGCGCCGTTCAGAGCGTGCAGCCTGGCACAGGCACCCTGCACACCAAACTGCTCCACGAGTAAGAAAAAAGCCACGTTACAGCCAACTGCACAATTTCCTCATTTGTTTCCCTCCCCAGAGTCAGAATAACACGGCGCCCAGTCCTCCTCCTCCTCCTCGTCGTGACACGAAGCGAAGCTGTACGAACACCAGCACACGAGTACGGGGGCAGAGAAGCCATCTGGGAAGGGCCCTCTCCAATTCCCGTCTGCAGGGATTAGCATTCGGGCCGTGTCAAATCTGCAAATTGTTTGTTTGCTTTGAGTAAATGCACAATATGGTCCAGATTGTTGATGAAATTGTTTTATAAAGCGCCTCCCTTGCGGCCTGTGCCTTCGTACATCCTTCTCGCCACACCAAAGGCAGCAGCACAGACACTGAACAGTCGCGTCAGCCAAGGCCGGGGGCACCACTAAACAACGAAAAACATCCCGCGGTAGAGAATGAGATGGACGAGGAGGCGCCCATGGTTCCCACCACCGGGAGCTGCCACACGCGGGGTGAGGACCCCGCTGTCCCCACTGCCCAGCGCTGCGGGTGCTGCAGTTCTCACCGTCCAGCTCTGCTGCAGAGGACCAGGGTGAAGCTGCCCCAGTGCCAACCACTGTGCGTTTCGTCCCCTTCCCTGGCCATCACCCGCAGCACAGCGATGGGCGAGGGGTGCCGGAGAGTCTCGGTATTGACCTGCACCAGGATTAGTCCATCTGCAGCTGCTTAGTTTAATCTAAGAGAAGACCTGTACGCTCGGGTACATCTAGTGCGTGAGATCTTGGCTTTCCCACTCAGGTTGTTCACGTCTCATTGCAGAGGAGAGCTACAAGGTCCAAACCCTTCTGCATAAAACACACGTAATATTGCTCCTCCCAAACCCTGCAAAGCCACTGCAATATTTTAAAACATGGATTATCTCCAGCTCCTGCTCCTCTTGATGGTTCCACCTCATTTGTCTTGCTACTCTAATTTCCTTAAATGTGTGTTCTCTTTACAGGCTACTAACTACAGAAAACTTGAAGCAATCAAATGAAGTTTATGCATTGACATATCACTTCTTTAGCTGTGAATTCATTTCCAAGGGGCGGTGAACTTTAATGAAGTTGGAAATTGAATCGTGCTGTTGCGTTTAGGGACACGCAGGAACCTAAGAGAGGGCTATCCCTCGGAAAGGCTCCTCACCAATATAAAAATTAAACCCCAGTTTGACCAAACATCCTTATTTCTTTATGGGATCCTTCCTCTTTCTGAAGTCTTTGCTCTCTGTGGATCTATTCAAAAAGAAATTCTTCCACACTTTCTGAATTTCAACCAGTTTTTGATTCCTTGCAATGACCATCTCAGTGCCATCAGAGGTATGGGAGATCTGCAGCGAGAGAGCAGCAGCAGCAAGCTCTGCAGGCATTCCCCCCAGCTGCAGTCTCTCCCAACCCCTCTCCCGTGTTACATTTTCCTGTGGCCATTTCTTGGCCACGTTCTCCTTTTCAAAAGCAGCACCAGACCAACCCCACTGTGCCACCAAACTGGACACCTCCCCAGAGCACGTTGGGTTTTTGAGATGTGAGTGACATTGCAAATGCAACTTTCATCTTGGAAACTCAGAGTGTTGCCACAGAAATTGCAGCAGGGGAGTCACGGGGTTGTTAACTCGTGCCCTCCGGGATCACGAGCGCTCAGCAGGCGCTGGTCCCTGCTCCCATCCCTGACGCACCCCAGGATGGGCTCAGCCAGGCTGAGCTCCTGCACCCAGACAAAGAAGAAACCACCTTGGTTCACAGGATTCATTTATGAGCAAAGGTGCACGCGTGTGCCCACATTCACTAACAGAAATTACAGTAGCTGTTGGAACAAGAAAGCCACGTGCCTGCTCAGGAAAAGCAAATCTAAATAGCTAAATGAGTGTTTATTATTATAATTATTATCATTACTGCAGCCTCTCCTTGGGCCACCACGCAGCTGCGCACTTACTGGTAACTGGCAGCTCAGTGGGGCAGGTAAGCGTGTGACTCCCACCCCACAGCCGAGCAGCGACGGGCACGAGGGCACCCAGCAGCACCTCGGGGACGCAGGGAGTAGAGCTGGGACTGTGGCACCCTGGGGCCCTGCTCTGTCCCGAGCTCCTCCCCAAACCCGAGGACAGATCTCAACAGTCTCGCTGTTTTTTTCCTATCAAATATGCTGGAAATGATGTCATCTCAGAATGCACTGCTAAAAATGCAAAATAAATGCCCAAGGTCCCCAGTCAGTGACTCCTGGGGTGCTGGCCCTCCACCACACCCCTCAGACCAAGGAGTCAGGTAAGAGGCACCAGAGAAATAGCATTTGTTGAAGGAATTTGGCTCGCAAGCAGCACCCTCCTCTCCCTTTGACTCCTCTGATAGATTTTTCTTTTGAACAACTTTGTTTCTTCGTGGATTTGTTTATTCGGAAAGGTCAGGGTACTACATTGTACTCCGCATTATCTCTTCCCCGCGCCCCCCGTCCCCGCAGTAATCATGCCTTCAGCACCTTTCCTGCAAGGCTTTGACACTCCCAAATCCAGCTGAGACTCCTCGGGACTTTAATTAATGAGATAACAAAAGGGAAAACACCCAAAGAGTGAACCCCCCAGCTGAAGACTTTATCTGCTCTTTGCAGCTGCATCTTTTTTTCTCTTTTTTTTTTTTTTTTTAGCTGCATTCCAGGCCCATCAATACTGTTTCCCATTAAATTAAATAGCTTATTGACTGGTGTGAGACATAGCCACAAGGCCGATAGGACCCGAGCACAGTACTTTCTCAGTGCAAACAATCACAGGTCACTGCACAGTAAATCAGTTGGTAATGGAGTTTGAACTCTGAGAATCAGTTCTGTGTACCCTTTTTATTTGTTTTTAATTTGTATCAATGGTAATTCTGTCGGTTTCAATTTATGTGACGGTAGCAGGTTACGGAGCAGCGGAAACACCATTTTTCTTCTCGTTAACCATTGAGTTCACGGCGCCGTGGCAGCCAAGCCCTTCTGAGCTCACAAGTGTTAAGGTATCATGGCACCACCAGAATCCTACGCTGTTTTGTTTTCCTCTGGCTTTCCTTTCCATCAAAACCGGTTCCTCCCTTTTCTTGGCTTTCCCCCGAGATGCCCCATTACAGAGCTGGCTCTGGCTGCAGATGCTCCTTCCCTGGCACATTCCCACAGCTTCCAACTGTTTAGGGGCTTCCACCTGGATCTGAGAACCAAGTATTCATTAACGACACTATGAATTTATCTCATCCCTTTTTAAACCCTTTTATACTGTTAGCATCTGTGATACCTGGTGGCACAGAGTACCACAACTTAATTATGAATTATATAAAAAAATTACTTCCTTCTGTTGCTTTAAACTTACTGACGGATAACTTTGGCAGGTGTCTCCTAGTATTTGCTGTGTGAGAATTAATGATTAAACATTCCTGACATACTTTTTTAAAACCCTCATCCATCACCTCTGCTCCAAGGTCTGGGTTCCTGTCTAGCAGTTTCTCCGAAGCAGCCTGGCCGGTCCATACAACATCCCTCTTGCCGTCTATATCTTTTCCAGGTCTGTGGTGCCGTTTTGCTGCTGGAAGACCCAAACGGCAGCCAGTACCGTCACTGGGAGCATGCCAAGGATTTATAAAGTTGTGTAAGGTTTCTTCTGTTTGTTTCCTTTTCGATTTCCTCCTCAATAATTCATGCAGCCCTGCTCGCCTTTTGGCCTTTGCTGAGGCTTCAGCTTATGATTTCAGAGAACTATCCACAAACACTTCACAGGCAATTTTTTGAGCAATAATGCTTAAACCAGTGTCCATGCTGCTCCTTGCTTGCACACAATTAGGGCTCTGTTTCCCATGTGTATTATTTTGCACTTAAAAATCACTGAATTTGACTTGCTATTTTTGTCTCAGACACTCAATATGCCACAGTGCTCCAGGAACCGCTCCGGTCGTGCTTCTCAGTTTAACCAGTGCTGCTCCGCTTCACCCGTATAAGCACCAGATCCAACTTTACCAGCCCCAAGTCCTGGCGCAGAGGAGCTGCCACGGCACCCAAGCCCCCTCCTCTCCCCCGTCGCTGCAGGACGCTTCCCCTCGCCAGCGGGCAGGAGGGAGCCGGTGCCGATGGTGATGTTCCTCCCCAACACCCGCCTGTTCCTGCTGCCTTTCTAGGTGCTTCAGTCCCTACGTTCACATCCAATACTATTTTTTTTTCAGGCGCAGAGTTGTTTGTACCTATGGAATATCCACACTGGTTTGCTTCTTGCTTGGTGTTCAGACTGAAGGTTTTAAACAAAACCAAATACAATCCCTCCTGGGTCAGCAGCGATGTAGGTTTGTCCCCTCATTGCTGATGCATCCGGCTCTCAAAAACCTTTAGTGCTTAATGGATTCATTGAAGTGATAATATGAGGTGACTCGCGTGTCAGGTTGTTAAAACAGTGATAAGACATTGCACTAAGACAACGTTATTGCCACTAACTGCGTTATAATGGTCAGGGAACATCTTGTGATACTCCCGTACACACCACAGGAGCTCGCAGCCCCTGGGACGTTCGTTAAAGCCGCTGCCAGGACGAGAGGCACCACTTTGCCTGGGCCTGTGTTTGCCTGGCTTTACAAAGGGGATGTGCAGAACACGTCTGCTTGCAAAGTCACATACACACACGTTCCTCCTCTACAATATTTTGTGAATCCACACAGACGTGTTAGGAAAACTGTCACTTGCACAAACTTCTTTGCAACCAGAGTGTGATTTTTTTTCAGAGCTATTAATCAAAGGCTAGAGTGGAACCAGATTGACAAGAAGAAAAAAACCACCCATGGACTTATAAAATGTAATGAGGAAATACTTGACTAAGGCAGAGAGGTGCACGGAGGCATTTATTCACATTCCCAAAATCAGCTGCAGGCTTCAGGAGCTGTCCTAGAGGCTCCCGAGCAGCTGCCAACGCTCCCAGCCCGTCCTGCTCCCCAGACCCCGCTCAGCCGCTGTGGTTTTTCTCCAATATTTGATTTTTCCCCTCCTCTTTCTTTCCTCAAGCGACCCCCCCAGTGCCAGCCTTCCCTCCACTGCTGGACAACAAGAAGAAACTCCCTTTAATTACACGTGAGCTATAGGCCACGTAGGATTTATTCAACTTAATCTAAATGAGAGATTTTCTGTGGTGTACGAGCCTCTCCAAGCAGACCAAGGAAGCCAACAGATTTTGTGATCACTTCCATCACACAGCAAACAATCATGGGTCACAAAACTATAAATCAGAGGCTAATGGATTCTCAACGATGCGCTTTGGCCCTTTGTACATTTTTTAATTTGCTTTTAATTTGTATTGATCTTCCCCCCTTTTGCTCCGACCCCTCCCATGTCAGCAGGTCAGAAAGCGTGCCGAGAGGAGAATAACCTCGCAGAAATGCAGAGAGAGGTGAGAGACACGCAAATATATATGCATGTGTTTTTCAAAAATGTCTGAGCCGGGGCAGGGGGGGCTCGGGGCAGTGCCAGCTGCAGGGCAGCACTAGCCAGGGACCGGCTATTTTTCCGGGCCCAGAGCCACATGGCCCTCGGCGCAGGTGGGGGCTTCACCTGCCAGGGGAGGACCTGGAAGAAGCAGGAGAAGAAAACGCTATTTAAATCCTCAAACCACCCTCAACCTGGAACTCCCCCAGAAGCGGTAAACTTTTGCTTATTTACCGTTTTTTCTCTGGCTTGTCTGCACCAATTTATGGCTTCATTGCGATCGCATCAGTATTTTTAATTTCTTAATGCTAATCAGCAGCAAGTTTCCAGCTTTCTATTAATTGCAGAAAGAAAAGATGTTTGATGGAGAGACAGAGGCTGCCTCGTGCAGCCCGAGTAGAAAGGCTGCGGGGAGAGGACTCGGCTCTATCTCACAGCTCAGTGCTACCCAGGGGCTGCTCTTCCTTCTCTCCTCACCTTCGCTCCCACAGAACAATCCCTAGATAGGAAATGACTGATTGAATACCCATGATAAACCATTTACAGCTCAGTCCTAGCCATGCAAAGTGCTGTCAAACAGTCCTGAAGAAGTGTATTAATAAAAATCATGATCCACACACAAACAGAAAAGGGCTAAATTCTTCAAATAAATGACTCGCAACAAATAATTTGACCAGCTCTCATGATCAGCTTATGCCCTGAAGCATGACGATTATCAGCCCCATGTAATTTTCTCCTAGCTGATATAGCGGCAAACACTATTCATATTCATATAAATGTCTAATGTCTAATCCTCTAATCTAATCCTTTTTTTTTTCTGCTTATGCTAACGCTCCACAGCCTACCCTCAAAAGCCCTCTGAGCAATGGCATTATTGATAAATTACTGCAGAGAGGAGGAGCACCGCACATACACCAAACCCACCAAGCTCTGCCGCTTCTTGAAGAGTTTTTATTTTCCTGTTAAGGAGTTGGGGTGTGAATTTGCAGGACAAGTGCAGGTATTTTTCCTCCCTGACATTTTTCACAGTGTCGGAGTGAGCTGATTGTCCTACGGTCTTCAGAGAGCTTCAGCAGTGGTATCAGTTCATCACCATGTCAATTATGCTTCATCACTGCAAATGATATAGGAGTCTGTTGGCCATATTATTTATTCTTCCTTAGAAAGTTAAAATCTCTGAACCCTTAACCCAGCTCAAACATGATGAGTATCAGAAATGAAGTCTGTCCCTTGTCACCGTGTTGCTCACAGAAGTGCTCTGGGCCAGCCACAGTGACACCTTTTGAGCCAACCACAGCGTGGGCACACAGTAAGGCACTTTGTGTCTTGCATGTGTCACAAGCTAAAAGGAGAAGAGAGATGTTCAGCATTTAGATCATATGTGTTTGCCAAACCTCAACAACGTAGCAGAAGCACGGCTGAGCACCCCAGAGCAAGCCCTGGTGCTGCCTGCAGGCTGGGGCTTTGGGAGGAAGAGTCTTGGGTCAGAAGCAATGAAACACCCCCTGTAATTCCCACTTTACGTAGCAACTGGTAAGATGTACACCTATTTCATACCAGCACAGAGTAGAGGGCAGCTTATAAGAACTCTTGATATCATTTTCTTCTTTCTGTCATAGTTTACATGTGACAATTTGTACTTTTTATTTCCAGCGTTATCGATTACTGGGACAACATCTGCCTGCTTCATTGCTATTGTTTTTACTATATCCCTGATGATCTAAAATTATCGTACTCTACACTGCCTGGAAACTCCTCCTCGCACAGCACGGTCTGCCTTTGGGAGATAGAGCACACAAATAATTCTTGCAGATACATTCACGCGGGAGCCCGTGCGGACTGCGCCTTCGGTCCAGGCAGGGCTTGGAAATGAGCCCATCTGACACTGCGAAGTGTCAGCCGAAAGGGATGAAGACAGCAGGGCGAGGGACCAGGGGATCACCCCGTAAGCAGTAAAAGCCCAGCTCCTGTGCCCGGGCTTGTTTATGCCGCAGCCCCTCTGCTGCGCGTGTGTGTGCAGCACCGTGTTTATTTATGGGTGTTTAGTCTGTGCGCACTCTGGAGTAGAGACATGTACCATGTACAGGGATTATAAATCCAGACACAGTTTGTGGCCTCTGAGCATTTCTATAATAAAAATTATAATTCTGGAACTGCTTTTCACTCAGAACCAGGCTGAATCTCATCAATCCATTATCTCACTTAGACCAACAAATAAGCATCAAACGGGAGCTTCTTTCAAATCACTGTGGACTTGGACCAATTCTGAAACACTGCCCTAAAGCAGAAAGACTTAGTATCCTATTTATTAGTCCCCTGAGGCCAGCCAGCTTCTCCATTAACTTTTAGCTCAAGCTAATAGCACATTCATAAGCAATTTTGTGGGTGACTGTATCTGAGACTTTAAGCTGCTATATTTTTTTTCCCTTAGAAATTATCTTTTTGCTTCATGATACGGAATTATTTAGATGACAACTCACATTAAAAGAACCTGTGCTCTTATAGGCAAATACCGTTTTTTTCCCCCCCAGACAACACTGCTATAAAATTGTTCTAAATCTACTGACTTCAAGGGACAGAGTTTTGCCATGATTTAAAAGGAAGACTTTTTCATTTGGATATTGCCCTTTTTAATAGCTAAAAACCTATTGACGTGGAAATGCCTGTTTAAGCTCCGTCGCCAGGTGAAGCTGTTCTGTATTATAATTCTTCCACAAGCTTTTCACAGATACTGAATGTTTTGCAAACACAAATTATTTTTAAAATGTTTCTTTCTGTCCCTGTTGGATGGACATTTACTGCTGTTTAAGCTTGGCTATGGACACAAAGACAACAGCTCCGCTTGCTCCTAGAGCTCTTTGCTCAGTTACATCTGTTGCCCTCAGTAATGCAAAGGAGTGAGCGCTCGTCCTTATGGAGGTGATGGAGAAAGAGCCCATCTATGACCAACAGAAACCCAACGCAACGCGTCCCAGGAGAAAGGGACAATTCAAGCAGTGGAGAGGAAACATCTAAGAATAACTGCTGGCAAACGGGTAACGCTGGGCAGCGACACTTTGTTGGATCAACTGCTGAAGAGGAGTTAGGAAGAAAAGCGTCTCGCCCTGCAGCCTGACACTGGGAGAAACGCCTCGTGCACCGTCTAGCATGAACGGACAGAGGGAAATCGTACCCTTCGCTCGGAGCTACAACGGCAGCGCTGACAAGGAGGGACAGAAAGGCAGCACCAGCAAAGGGCTTCCACCGAGCTTCAGGCGGGGTCTAGAGGTCAAAGGAGAGAACCACTAGAGAAGACAAAGCTGCCAGACCCAGGTCCTCTACTGGGGCCTCCAAAACAGGTCCTTTGTGCAGACACTGAGGGTTCATCATCCTGCGAAGCCTGCAGGTACTCGGCACTTACTGTGCCAACTCCTTAACCTCCCTGCCCGGGTCTGCAGGCAGGACAAGAGCATCTTCACAGACTGGAGATCTCAAAAGCACTTCAAACAGCTTAGAAGGCCAAAGCTCACTGGTGGTTTCTTGGGCACTTTTACACATCCTTCTGCCTGTTTTTCAAACACTGACCTTTGACTGTTTAAGGAAATAAGCACACACGTATATAACAACGGCCTATATAAAAAATAAAGTTGTTGACATTAATAAATCATTAAAGGATTTTTATGCCCAACAGCAAGCACAGACCTTTTATCTCTAATTTCTAAGCATTGCATCTGGCAACTAATCCTGTGAAAACAAGAACAAATTATTTATATTCTTTTAGCATCCCATAAATTAAATATTGCTGTAAGGACTGAACTAATATTTTGAGAATTGAATATGGGATTTAGTCTGGCTTGGTACATGCACTGAATCTCAGTCTGCTGTGATATGAAAAGGCCAAGAGATACGAAATTCAGAAAACTAAGGAGTTTGAAATGTAGGCAGGAGAAGGAAATAATTTACCGTAGCATTGCCCAGTTTGGCTTTGTATAGTGAGTTATGAAACGTAGCTGTTGTGCTTTCTGTGTGGCACTTCGCTTTTAAATGCAGATAGTGGGAATCTATCAAAATGTTATTTGTTTGCTTGTTTCATTCTCGCTGCATATGAGAAGACATCGATATAATTTAACTGCAAGAATACATCCATCCACCCTCTGCACCTCTTTTATTAAGCTACAGTCTAGTAAGAAAAAAAAAAGCCACATACAGCCACTTGTGTTTTAAAGAAACAGCAAAACCAAAAGCTACAAAACTTAAACACCCCAACTGGATTTACACCCCAAACAACGGCAGATGGGCACCCCGAGCAGCCACGCTACTGTCACCTGACATTTCTGTGCATTTATATTATTTCTTCTCAGCAAGGACCTCAGAAACACAAATGTGTTTGCAGCTTCCATGGGGGCTGCAGGGGAGGTCATTTGCTGGGGGCTTTTGGAGGAAACAACCCTGGTCATTCACGATGTTGCTGTGAAGGTTTTAACCATCCCGGCTCGCAGTGGGTCACGTTGAAGGGCTGGGATGTGCTGGTCCTCGTTGTAAAATGGAATGAGACAGAATTTTTCAAGCAATTACAAAATCCCATCTCTAGAACAACACTATAGGTTAGTAATAACCTTGGTAACATAAGTATTAGCGCTAGTAATACCGGAGTGCGTGGTGAGAGCAAGGCTTCGCGCACCAGGGGCCATACACGCATCTAACGCTGAGGGAAAACGACAAATTGCCTTTTTGCAGCTACAAATTCAACTTCACAAAGACTAATCACTGTCCCGTGGTCAGCATCAGGCATAAAAGCTTCATCCCATGTAACAGGACCACACAAACACAACCAATCCAATCCGTCACGTAAATCTACTCTTTGGCCAGACCACCTTTGCGCGGTGGTGTTGTAACAGTCCCCAGTAAAGCCACCTGCACCCAGCAAAGACACGATCTGCTCGTCCCATTGCACCATGTGAAACCCCCGTGCCACAGCCTGGAGCAGTGGCACAGTCTGCAGTCAAGCCAGGAGCACATGAGATGGCAAGCACGAAGGTTTGTTTAATGATTTTTAATTAATTTTAATTACTTACAATTTTTTTGAACAGTAGCTTAACCTCACTGAATCTCAGCCCCTCTGATCACTCTGGGACTTCTGCCAGCTTCCTCATTACAGATCAGTTCCCCTAACGCCATTTGATAATGAAATGGGTTTTAAACGAAAGGGACAGAGAAAAAAAATCAAATACCTTCAGCAGAACCCCAGGGAGCTGGAAGAGGATTATGGTTTGGCATGGAGATAAAACGATAGTTTGGGGGCTTGCTTTATGAATAACGTGTAGCTATGTTGAAAGTGTCCTACTTTTAAAAGACAAAAGTTATGGGCCCATTAGGAGCACATTTTCATTAGAGATGGTCAGATGTCCACAGTCAGAGCTGGAAATTCCTTCAAAAATACAAGTCCTGTTGTGGCCGTGCACCTCGGTTTGTGGGCAACAAGGAAGCGGAAAGGAAGAGGAGGAGGCTTTTTTAAGAGCACATAAATTGTAGAAAATGAGCAAAATGTTGCATATATTTATTACAATCACTGCCTGCATCAGGCTTCACCAGCAGAGATATTGCCGTTACCACAGTCACCACCAGTGTAAAGGGCTCATGTTTTCAACAGCTCCTGTTGGTACCCATCAAACCCATGTTCACAAACACAGACCAAGCACGGAGGGGAGGCTGGGAAGCCTCCAGCACCGATGTGACCCTCTCTGGCTGAGGATCTGCCCCGAACCGAAGCAGAGATCCCTGCAAACAGCCCAGCCTGCCCGAGGGCAGCGTTCCCTGCCCGGGAAGGTGAGGGCAGAGGCATCACAGCCATCACCAGCAGGAACAAACATCAGAGAGGAACAGGGGCTGTGAGCAAAGGTGAATGGGACAGCGGGACTGGGACCATTTCCTACCTCCCAGCCACTGGAGGGATGTGCATAATTCATAGGCCATAGATTGTATATATCTTATTCATGAAAGTTTGAACAGACTGGTTATTACTATTGACAATCAGAAGGCAATTTTTCCCCCATGTGTGACAAGGACTATTGACATTCCCATATCCTTGAAAAAAGGTAGTTGATGTCCTGACATCTTCAGAGTCTCACACCACTTGTGCACACACGCGTTGAGGCATCCGGGTCTCTGAGCCAGCAGTGAGTTAACAAGCAAGACCCATTAAAAAAATTGTCTACTTCTATAACTATGAACAAACAGTGGTGGTGTTTACCATGGGCTAAATTACTTTCCTCTTGTAGCTCCACTGAAATACCGCTGTCAGCATCCCCCCGACCTGCTGCGTGCGCATGTTTCTCCTGCTGAAGCTCTTCCCGGGGCTCCTGGTGCGGGGAGGCCGCAGGGCTGACGTGCAGCGTGGTGAGCAAGGGTGCAAGGCAGCCCTGGGCAGAGACTGCAGGTGCCGGTGTGCTCAGGACTGCAAATCTTGGTGCCATTTGGAGCCTCGAGCCCCAGAAAGGTGATGCTTTGAGCTGTCACGGGGAGAAGCAGTCAATGCCAAGGCAGGGAGGCTGATTTTTCCTCTCTCTGCAGCCAGTAAGAAAATTAAATTCATGCCCAATGGGCCTAAACACTCTTGGTAGCACTGAAGTGCAAAATTGAGCTAATACCTTTCTGATGTTTAAACAAGTACTTGTGATATTTTTATGCCCATCTAGAAGCAGCTTTAAAGCTTTTGGAACTGCCGTCACAAACTGAAAGTGATGTAAGAAATAAAAGGAAGGGAAAAATATATTTATCGGTCATAGGGAGTTCTCTGGATAACACAAAGACACAATGTTATGCCAGAATGATTCTTAAAGCTTCTACCCCAGCTGCAGAATTCACTTCTGGGATGCATACAGGTAGGACAGGATCCGTGTGGTGGCCACATGTGACCTGGGCTGGTTGGGGGTTCTCTTTTCCCTACTGAAGCAAATGAACAACCTCTTTCTGCAAACACAAGTGTCTGTTGCAGCTCTGACCTAATCCTCATCTAGATTAGAACAACTGAGAGCGTAATTTGTATTTGCAGCATGAAAAAAAAAAAATCAGAACTAATAATAAGCAAACAGTGGCCATCAAAAAGGTGGACACCATGCAGAGAGAAAGGAAAGAGCTTTGAAAGGTTATTGGCTTCATTGTACCTCTTGTCTGCTCAAGCACATATGGGAAAAATGATCGTTTCCCTCTCTGACATGTACAGTGAGTGGATCAGGAACAGATGTAAGCTGGGCACTGCCGCCTCCACCAGATAAAAGACAATTACAAGTAGAAAATAGAGCTGCTGGTAGCATGCAGCTTTCACTTGGGGTGTTCAGTTTAGCTACTGGGAAAAGAAAAAACAGGGTTGAAAACTCAGCTCCTGACAGCAGCCGCCTCCTGCTGCAGACCTGCTGACCGAAGCATCACACAGCTCCTTGCAGACCTATGTACAAATGTTTAAAGGCTCAATTTGAGCCATTTGTTTCTCATTTTTGAGCTCTCATTAAAATAATCTGTTCTGATTGTCTGCGGGAGCTATTTTTTGCTCCTCTAAACAGTTGCAAAAGACAGCACAGATTAGAAGAGGAGAATCAACCCTGTTAAGCCTGTGACTCATCAAATCCAGGCTCCTGCTCTGTGCTGGCTCCCAAAGCAGGCAGAAGCCCCCCATCATGGGGCAGAGAGAGGGGCAAAAGCCCTGTCTCACCCTTTGTGAACAAGAGGTTTGAAAAATTTTACCTTCATCGATCCATACACAGGGGATATGGGCAACGCTAACACCTGCTAGCAAGCTCCAGGCAGAGGACACTTACTGCAAGAAATGCAGGACACCCAACCACCTCTCCCATTAATTAATATACAGGGGTCAGCACCTCTTCACTTCGTCAGCACAAAGGATTGAGAAATCTTACTCTGTTTCTTCTCATCCTTTCCCTATAAACTTGCAGAAAATGCCTTTTGTTTTAGTGCCATGCTACAGCCAATCTGTTTGTTCTTTGGGCATTTAAATGTTCCTATCATTGACATTTTTAAAGCTATGAAAAAGGATTTTAATTGGCTGAAATGCTGATTGCCATAACAACTGGCTAATGAACCATCTGTTAGCATATGTAATATTTATTTATACATTTAAAAAACACAGCTAAAGATCAGGACAGGCTCTTCTTCAAGGACGGGGCAGCTCACTCCCCGTGCAGATGGGCAGGGGAGCACAGGGGTGAGTTTTATGGACTGCAAGGCCCGCAGGGACCACCGCGAGCCTCTGGTCCCCCCTCGCACAGACATCAGCGAGCTGCGGACTCGTCCCCCAGCCAACCCTGCTGCAAGTTTAGCAGCTCGTGACGGGCAACCAGGAGGGGAAGAGCCTGCTCAGCAGCTCAGGGCTGCCTTGCTCCGGGACACCCTTTCCTCCGCCAACGCGCAGGGCAGCATCGGACAAACCAGGAGTTCACAAACGAGGAGTTCGCATCTTTAGCCAAAGCCTCTCCCGGGCAGCTCTCAGCCCCCATCTGCCAGCGAACGCCCAGCCCGGGTGAAACACCCCCCGTCCCGGGGTCTGGGCTGAGCCCACCGACGGCCGCCCGTGCTCCCCTCGACCGGTAACGGCTGTTGGAGCCAACAAACTCATCATTTCGCAAGAGAGCCCAGGCCCGCGATCCCCCTCACCGACTCGGCAGGGTGATGCAGGGGGTTTAATGGGGCAGATGTATTTTTAGGCTGTTGATAAAGAGAGACAAGGGAGCAGAGAAAGCCCCGTTCCACAGAAGTCACATGCATATGCAAAAGCAGCCTAATTGCCCCTCTTTAGAAACTAATCATTCGGGATTTTACAAGCCACATTATAGAACCTGACATGCGTATTTTTCCTTTTATTATGTTTGTAAGCACTGGTCCTATTGAAAAGAAAATCAAACCCTATTTTTGCCAGTCACAACCATCTCCCTTTTTCTTTCTGCTTGCTTTATTTTATTTTATTTTCCTTTCTCTCCATCAGTTGAATAGAGCAGCATTTTCATGTGTATTAATTGCCCTGTAAAATGCCCTCAAAGTCATTAGAATTCCCCATTCAAAACTATTATCTGTGCCATTATGTCTTTGCATTATATTTATTTAAATGTGCCGCTTCTGAATTAGCTTATTTTTAACAGCTAGCCATGCCTGAAATATTGTTCCAGGCCAAGCTGTTCTCAAATCTTTTTTTTTTTTAAACGATAACTTCATAGAAGCTCTTGATGTTTTATTCTAAGTGGAATCATAGTTTTAGGCTTTTAACCCTCTTTCCTTTTTCTATTTCAGAAAGATAGGCAATAGCCTTGTAGAAATTTTTTTGTGAACCTACAAGACTTTCTCACACCAGAACTGCAGAATATACAGCTTCGGTTCATGGCTGTCACACCGATTCAAGTCTGTTGATTGCCAAGACGATTAAAAGAAAAACACACTGTAATTTTCTAAAAGTAATGCAAATTTGCTCTGCCCCCTCAAAATATCCACGCATGATTTTCCACCCATTCTGACAGGTCATTTTGTCCATACTTAGAGCCACCACGGCTTGAGTGGCTGGAATTCTGGAAGCACTTGAAGGTGAAGACTTTGAGGCAGCGCCTGCTACCCCCAAGAGCTGCTTTGAGTAAATATTTCTTGCTGGGAAGGGAAGATCTCAGAGTGGGAAGCCTCTTTCCTGACCGACCTCCCTCGCTCTTTGGCCAGTGTCACCCCAACACGGTCTGTGCTTTTCCACACTGAGAACCTCCTGTGAGGCTTGGGCACCTCCGGGCTGAGGGCTGGACCCAAGCACAGGAAAGAGCCCCCATAAAAATTAGAGCCCAGAGACTGAAATCAGCACTTTCCCCCACAACTCCCCTTTCCTGCCATCTGCCCATCAGGGTTATCCCTGAAGGAAGGAGCCAGACCAGCCCTGCACCAGCATCCTCCCCCACCCCCCAGCAGAGCCCTCCTCCTGCTTCCCACCATTTTCATATTTTAATTAGACCAGCCGTTCTGCGTCTGCCTTCATTAACCAACACCCGCAATTATCGAACATGCGGATGTCGAAGTAGCACATCCCCTGTCCCTACCCCCCCAGGACCCGGCTGCGGCACTCGGTCCCCATTTGTGCTCCTTGTTTAAACGTTCACGACTGATCCTCTCCTATGGCAGATCATTCACACCTCTGACTGCACAACCCCCTGTCCCTTTGGTCACCAAACCGTGCCACCACCTCTCGTTATTTCACCCCCCCCAGACTGTTCCTTGTTTCCTCGTGTTCAAAAGGAACCCGTCAGTTTTCCACCCAGCCCATTCTCCTGCTCGGTGTAGATGGGCTGTACGTGCAGGCAGCGGGGCCAGGGAGCTCGTGGGGCACAGACCCATCGCCCGAGCAGCACCGCGCGCTCCCCTGCGGCCGCACCTCTGACCGCCACCGCAGGAGAGCGCGGCGCATTGTTATTTTTTTATTAACATCTTTTCCACAGAGCATCAGTAAAATCTCTCAATTTTAATCCCATCCCTCATAAAATTTCCTTTGAATATTTAAGAGCGAAACCAGCGCTCAGATCCTATCTGGTGTTATATCCTCCTTCATTTCCTTTTACAGCCTTCAGATAACGTGGTGACCCACACGGGCCAATGTAAGTCTATGAGAAGATGGACAGATACTTCTGACACCGACAGAAAGCTTCTGCTCTACTATCTGGCCTGTATTCCCCCAAAGGCAGCTAAAGCACAATTGCTTTATTACACCACCGCCTTTGTTATCTGGCCAAGCAGTGGCCATCGGGTTTAACCCTTCCGAGCAGGGCTGCTTTCTGCCTTGCCGTCTGCACGCGCTCGGGAGCGAGTCAGGTCAAGTTCCCAGTTGACATTAGAGCGGTTTAGCCCTCCTCTGGGGGAGATCAGCTGGGACCCAGACCCACCAGCTTTCTCACCATCATAAAACAAGTTTTTTGCCACTAGATGGAGTTTAAAAAGCCTAAATCCACCTTGTCCTTTCCCAGCCCTTGCCCATGCCTCTGTGGGTTTCAGCAGGACCCACGGCACGAGCCACTGGTGTTTGGGGTCCAGGTTGTGGGACACGAGGCAGGGAAGGGTGGCAGCGAACTGGAAACTCAAGGTTTGGCCTCTACTTGCACATACATGAAAAGCAGCAAAATAAAACACAACACAGGTGAGTGCTCGGCCCCGTCTGCCTTTCTCCAAGGGTGCAACGTGGCGTGCTCAGCTCCGGAGCAGGGACACAGCCACCCTGCAGACACCGACTGCCCACTGCCGCGGTGGTCAGCAGCCACGCAGGAGAACAGATTTGCCACCGACGTGGCAAACGTGTCTGGTCCAGGGAGCAGGGATGGGGGCCAAAACGTGTCCCCCAGCCTGACCCGAGAGCTGGTCCTGCCCCACACTGCTCTGCTGGGCTGCCTCAAACTGGCAGCTGCCACAAGATTTATATAAAATAATAAATATCATCCACATTGTGAAGGATATTGATCTGCAGATTTCACTGACATTTACAAATAAATGATGTATTGCAGTTTTCATTTTGCTTGCTGGGCTGACCCTAATGGCCTTTACATAATTTACTTTTGATTAAAGAAATGCTTTGACGCAGAGAACTAAAAAAAATAAAAATAAAAAAATCAATACAATTATGAGATCAGCTTTAAAACAAAGTGTTATGGCAGGAAAAAAGTCAAAGCCTTTGAAGATGCTTGTATTAGAGCATGGTGTCTAAAGACATTTTGGAGATGAACAGATTCTCCACTTGCTGAGAGCTGGGAATCAGCTAAGTACATATTACAAGTTCCAGACTGACTAAATTTAAGACCAGACGCTGGCAGCAGGTTCAGAAACAGTCGCCCCTTCAGCCAGGTCCGTGGCAGCATTTTATATTCATAGATATGTAGACATAACTCACTTGCATAAGAATGCAAAGGAGAACCAGGCTCCACCGTGCACTTCCATACATTTAAATATTTAGCAGCGTGGTATGCAATGAAAGTAATATCTACTGTAGCTAGTGGAAAATCAACTTATCTAGTTTAAGAAAATAGGGTTTTGCATTAGTTAATGTAGTGCCATATGTTCATTAGAGCACCACAATGTGCAAAATAATGGTGACAGTAAGTTAAAGTAATATTCTGGTTAACAATATCCGAAAATATTTCTTTTGGCAACCAAACTGTGCACATCATACATAATTAATGAGTGTTCTTGCAATTAGTATGCCCTTGCATAAAGGAAATAACCACAACCTGTTTGCATTTGTGAAGCATAAAAAGAAACCAACCCTTTTTTTACTCCTTCTGAGCAGCTATGCCACACGACTCCAACATATTTCATCTTCTAAGGAAACTGGGGAGCAAACTGTGTTCTTTGGAAACACAGCTCACCAGATAGCGCCAGACTAACCAGCGCTATTCCAGAACAATGGTGTGTGCACTCCCTGCCCTATTCTCCTTCTCATGTACTCTGAGAGCTAATAACACTGAAAGGGGGAAAAAAAAGGCACAAAAAGCTGTAACTCCGAGCGACACCACGGCTGTACCACGCTCATTCGGAGAGGCAGGCTGACTGCGAGCTGCAGGCACGTTGGTTTGCTCTTTTTGCATTGTTTAGCAAATCCAAGGCCTGGCAGAGGAAAAAAACCATCTGAGCCTGGATCCATGGATGGGGAACCAAGGATCTCGCAGTGCTAAAGGTAACAGAAAACTTGCTTTTGCCATCAGTGGGCACAAGATGGAGTCTCAGAAAGTTCTGAACTGTACAGAGACGGTAACGGTGCGAATGCTCAGACCTTCCCTGCACTCCCCACGGCTGCCCCGAGCAGCCCGTCCCCGTGCCCAGAGAGGTGCCCAGCCTCTGGTGCAGGGATTTAACTCGGCATTCAGAGAGCAAGAGTAAGGCTCAGCGTTATTTACAATGACTGACTCTGCATTCCCTGAGCAATAACGTTCATTCATCCTGTTGTTTTTGTTATCCCAAGAATCAGTATTCTGTAAACTCTGCATTGACGTTTAGGAAAGGTAGAGCTGTGTGTAATCCCATCTCCCTCCCCAGAATTCATGATTGCAAAAACTCCCAGACAAAAGAACAGCCCCAGAAGTACACACATAAAAATCAAATAAAAGCACAATGGCACTGACTGATCTGAAGAAAAACAATCAACAGTGAGCCAGTTTATTCAATCTGACTAATGTAAGAAGGTTGCAAACATCCCACTGTTTATTCTACATCTTTTTTTCCCTTTTGGCAGCAGTAAAAACAAATAATGCAGAACCACTCGCTATTCAATTTGAGTCCTGAATACAACAGAAGAAATGAAAGCCAGCAGCGGAGGGGCGAAAGGCATTCGGCCCAAACCCTTTTCACAAGGACTCCTGCAAAACTTACTCTTTGTAAACCGTGTTTAGGAGGAGTTATTCTAACTGTGATGCCCCAAGATTCACACAAAGCTGCTGCTTTTTTTCTTGATTAACGATTTGAATAATTTTTTTAACGTTCCAGACATTGGCTCCTGTCATACTTTTCTTCGCTAGATTGAAAAATACTTTGTACCTAGTACTTTCTCCCTGTGAACATATTTAAACAGCACGATCAGGTTGCTTTCTAATCTTCCCTTTGATAAGCTAATCAGATTGATCTCCACAAGCCTGTCACCGCGAGGCACGTTTCTCAAACCGTGGAATACGCCTCGCACCTCCTGACAAAGCGAGCGCCCGTCCCAGGGGACGAGGCATCCTCCAAGTTTCAGAGACAGGGTGGAGACCCTCAAGGCACTGCACGAGTATCTTTGTACAGTGCCGTGGCTCAGACTAATGCGTGTCCTGGCCTCATCACCTGAGAGCATCTTGTTTTGAAGCCAGACAGATGACACTGAACCCGAGCAGTTATCCTGAGAAATTGCATCTGTTCTTTGAACCGGCACAAAACCCTGAGAAAGACTGCACAAAGCTAAGCCCCTGCACAAGTCCCAGTTCGGCATTATTTGGTAATGTCTCTTTTAAGGTCCTTCTGTACAGTAACATTTTAAACCAAACTTGGTGAATAGTAAAAAAATCTCCAAGAAATGACTAATTTTCACATTCATTATTCAGTGGATCTTAGTCTGAAAAACACATAAGCTCTGGGATAACTCTGTACCCCTCAGCCGTCCCACTGAAATTAATTTTGAGGTACAACTTATAAATTCTGTGCTGCTCGAGGCCGTACTCTGCGGACAACCCAGGAAAGCAGCGGCATTTGTGGGACGCTGTGCTGGTCTGCCACAGCTCACACAACGGGACAGCACGTGGATTTTCCAGGATGCATTTGTGGTTCTAAACACCTCCCTGGCATCATTAAGCCACAAATTTGCTCAGAAATCCTTGCACTGTATCCCAGAGGAGATGAAATACAGTCACTTGCAAGGGAAAGAACAACAATAAAAGGAGAATGAATGCTCCCTAAGTGCTTCCTAAAACAAAAAAAAAATTGATATGCAGCCTGTGTACCCATGCAATTATGAAGCTTCTAGCTCTGAGCTGTAACAGATGGAATTTTTTTCCCCCCTGTCTCTCTTTGGTGATAAGGTGAATGGTTTCCTCAAGGGAAGACTAGACCGAGTTGCTGAGTTGGCAAGGCTTGTGCCAAGCAGCTGGTTGCTGATAAAATTATGGGCCTGGCTAGGCATGGTCTGGGAGGGAGGCACCGGGCCCTTCTGTCACCAACCTTTCCAAGGAAGAATTGAAACAGGTCATGGATACATGCATTAAAGCACGTGAAATGGGAAAGCAATGGAGTCATGCTACAAAGTTTTTAAATAATACACAGAAAATCCTCATCATTTTCTAAGTGGTTTATTTCCTTTGGACCCTTTTGTTCTGCAGCTTATAAGTTCAACTTGAGCGCTTGATTCCTGGGACAACTTACAGCCCCACCAGAGAGGCTGGTGCCAGGACACAGGGGAAGGAAAAAAAATGATGGTACAGTTTTGCTCCTAAACAGTTTTTTTCTAGAAGGTCTCAGTACTTACACAACCTTTACTTGAAATAAGCACATATTATTAACCCTATTTTACAAGGATGAAAACAGAAACACTGAGGTAGTTAATTATCAGTCTCTAGGAGATAATTTTAGGTATTCACATCTTTCTTGCATATGCATGTCAGCTTCTGCCTGTGAGCTCACCGTTATCACAATTCAATGTGCAATACATGCGTTTGCACTTGCAAAATGGGCTTCTGGACAAGCACACGCCTGATTAGCTGCTCAGTTAACACAGGTAGATCTTTGAACACCTACTACCCCCTAAAGTGGAGTATTGCAAAACACATTTATAAGCATTCACCAATGTAACTTCATATTATCACAGTTAAGGTGCCTCAACCCCTCAAACAGGGAAAGCAGAAGAGAAAAAGGCAGAGGACCTCGTGCAAGCTCCAACTAAAATCAGTTACATCTGACTTCCAGTTCTTTCCCAGCTATGATCATTAAGCCACACTGCTTGCATTAAAGATCAGAAAGCAGAATATGGACCCCAGGTAACTCCTTCCAGGTACGTACGGAGGCACGTGTGGCAAAGCAGCAGGCAGGGCTCGGTCTGTCGGAGAAACGGGATCTGCCTGCGCAGAGAAAGTGTTTGCGGGCTGTAATGTCAGGGGCTCTGCCCTCCATTCTTTTCCCAATCATAACACAACAAAGCCATCCAGGTTTCTGAAATGTCACTGTATCTACTCAAGAGAGCTTACTCAGAAAGGTAATTATCCCTTCCTGCCACCCTTTCTTCCTCAGACTTGTTTAAAAATAAGTGTTTTTACTAAAAGAACAGTAAGGGAGGAAGGTGCCCGGTTCTCATGGATTTCAGTGGGAGAAGGGAACTGAATTTGCCTGAAAAACACCTCGCCTATAATGATCACTCAAGTTCATACTGACCATAGTGATTTCCACTGATTTATTTACTGCGGGGCGTTCCTTGGTTCTCCAGCAACAACCAAACTCAAACCCACAACTCGTTTCCTATCGTGCAAGAGGAACTTGGCTGCAGTCTGCTGCGACCCACAGGACGGAGCACGTGCTTGGTTTAACCATCACAGCAACAGGGCTTTTAATCCCAAAGGAACCAGAACAGCAATGCAGGAACACACGAAGACCAGATTTCGACTTCGGACATGACTGGCACAGGGAAAATAGAGGCATCATCACAGAAAGCAAGCAGTTTATGATCGTGAATGTGCTAGAGGTATTCCAGTTCTGGAAGCACATTTAGGTAGCTATCAACACATACAAATTAGGTTAATTACTAAAATAAGATTACCTCTTGCTTTCCTGCCTTGCACACACAGTAGCGAATTAAACAGGGGAAGAGGGGAGGTGGTCAGTTAAATTCTCATCAGGCCTCGGGAGCAGCCTCTGCAGGCCATTCATGCTGAGCACTGGGACTCAATATTAACCACAAGCATGTGGCTGCTTTTCTGCTGAAAAAAGGCAGATTTTAAAGGGGAGAGATCTTATCTTTCATTTTATATAGATCAGTTCTGCAGCATCTTGATATATTTATAGTTTTAATACATAACCATAAATGCCCCCTAAACAAGGGATATTGCACCTTTAGATTACGATTATTGCTTTATTGCTCATTGTAACCATAAATTAACAGCTTCTCCCAGCAATGCTGAAAGAGTACAGAATTAGATTACAATGTACATACACAAGAGCCTATTAAGGCATTGCTATTCCATAAAAGTCTTTATAGTTTTTAAGTGTACACCTATAAGTGTTTCAATTAAAGAACTACATGCTTGCCTAGTAATTGCCCTCCCATTTCAGATAGGGCTTTGCAGCAGAAAAGAAAGAAGCAAGACTAAAAGGTGGAAAATTGGAATATAAAACACCAAATATGAAACTGCCATAAAAAGAAAACCATGGGTTTAAATTATGCTTATTAGAGCCATTTGCATGGTTTAACTCTTGCACTCCAGTTGCTGTAAGGCATCTGTTGTGTGTTACTCTGGACAGAAAACCCTCTCTACTCCTGTGCTGTGAGTTCTCAAGCTTTGTAAGAAATCAGTCACTGGGATAAAATGGCTTTTTCTGGAGAACAGCTGCCACCATAAATCACTCTGGAATGACTGTAGAGGTCCTTCAAGGCTGGACAGCATGACAAAGAGATGAAGTCCAGACTTGGGATCCCCAGAGCAGAAGACAGCCACAGTGACCAGAGCCACATCCCTGCCCCAGGATGACACCTGCAGGTGGGAAGGGTCAGAGGAGCAAGAACTAATTAAACACAGGAAATTAAGCTGAATTCCACATATTGCAAGGAGGACAGGGCTTCCTGCAGACATTACAGGTGGAAAGGAGAACTTCAATCAACTGCACTTTGATTTTCACGACTTTAAACTGCAGGGAAGAAATTTATCATTTGTGCTTTGGTAATCGCCTCCGAGCCCACCAGGCAGGGAGATTCTCCTGTTCATCGCAGAGCCTCATGTGAGCTCTTCTCTTCCCCTACAGCACTCCTGCATGGGTACACTCATCTGAAAACAGCCTGGGAAACCGTTTGAGCTGGCCTGTGGGTTTCATTTCAGCCAGAACAGTGGTTTTCACAGCTTTTCAGCCGCACGCTATAACCCAGCGGCTCAGAGGGGGGCACAAAGATGAAGTTGAACTTGGAAGGTTATGGAATTAATAAGGAAACTCTCTGTATCATCTGCACAGAGTCACTCTCCTGCTTGTGACTGCTCTTGAAAATGGCCTCGGCTCCTGTAGCAAACATCGCTAACCTCGGAAGAAACAGCTATTTGTACAAGAGAAGACTGCGGGGGGAAAAAGCAACTGGCATCAGAAATGTGATTTGACTTCTTACATCCTATGAAGATTGCCTGGCACCGGTGACAGTCTTTGCAGCACTTCTATGTGCAATTCTTCAAGAATTAAAGAGTGGGATGGAAGGTAGAAATGGGTAACTCTCGATAAGCAGCAGACATTAATTAATGCTACATTACAATGGAATTCAGCTGAAATAATGTATGGAGGCCACATGAACAGTAAAAGGAAATTCATCATGGTTAATGTTATTACACTGAATGTCAAAGGAAGCAGTGATGATTTGCCACTTACTGTATAATGTAATGTAATCTAAATGCAATTTTGCTTGGACAGCCTTGAACATCCATATAAAGCAGAACTGGCAGAAAAAACAGGATTCACTCCTACTCCATGGGTAGTCTACAGTACCCTCAACTTACAAGTAAGTCCAGCTTCTGAGCAATGCAGCTGCTTGCCAAGACTTGACCAGGACAGATTTTAAAGACAGGTATACTGTATTTGTCCTCCCTTTCTAAGGCTGAGTTTGGCATGCTTGGATTTAGCAGGCTAGGGTCAGATTCTGGCATTATTTTGGGGTGACCTTGAAAAGGCAGATCAGTTTTTGGCAGCTGTTTTCTCCTCTCTATCAGACATTTGTATGTTATCATCCTTACTGGCAAACTTTTTTTATCTACAGATTTTTTAAGTTTTTTCCAGTGGAGATTCAGGTGCTCATCTAGTAAAATTTAAATCTACTTACAGACATCTGGTTGATTTTAGTTAACATTCATGGGACCCTAGGAAGCAGTCCACAGCCCACGAGAGTCAGAGCAGGGTGACTGCTCCAAAGGAATCTATTAATCTCATTTATCCTCTAGAATAAAAGCTTTTTCCATATAACATCTATTCCAGATTTTTCTTGATATTTCTTCAACACAGAAATGCTTCTTTCACAGTTTAATATTTGATTGTTTAAAGCATTCCAGAGCAAAACCCACCTACCTATGTTATGTCTATCAGGCATACCAATCAGCCAGTCCACTTACACATAAAAAGCCTTTTGCATGGAATTGTGAATGATTTATATTGTTCTTTCCCCAACCAGTTACGTGTTGGGTTTCAGTAAAGACTCTTCGGTAACAGAAGTCTGTTCAACATGTTTTTGTAAAATCTTATTAATTTTCCCTGCTACATGATACTACAACTTTTAGCATGAGAAATACAATTCTGTAGAGGCTGCCTGATGTAATAGTATTCTACAGCAATGGAAGCTGTCATTACACATTCCTTTTTGAAATAAGGAAAATATACAGGGATTTTATTTTTTTTAAAGATACCTATAAATCAGCATTCATTCCAGCACTATAGATTCTAATTCTTTAAAAGAAATCGTGTATAACACTTGCAATTTATTCCACTGAGTCCCACACAGCTGTTCTACTGCTGTTTTGTCATTGAAATAAAAACATTGAGTCTTCCATTAACTTTAGCTTACATTTATGAAAAGAAATACTTATGTATCTTTTTAAAGATTCTAAATAGTTATTATTTATTTATACAGCCCTGGAAGCATGCTAGGCATTTCACAGGCACCAAAGAGAGCTTGCAGACTAAACAGTAAACAAACCCAGCAGAGAAGGAGAAACAAACTTTCACTTCTCAGCATTGTTTGCCTTCACCGCTGCCCTGCCTCTGCCACTTCAGCTGAATTGTCACCTTACTTGCAACTGCTTCGCACCTTTTCTGGCATCCTCTACACCCAGCAGGGCCACCCCAGCACGGCAGGTGGGAAGGAACTTTTGCACGAGGGCTCAGAGACTTTTCCAGAAGGACCGAGTCCTTCCATACGGAGACAGAGCAGCCGCAGGAACCAGTGCCCCCCACCCTGCTGCCGAGTCCTGGGGCTCAGAGGTCTTTGTGGCTCACCCTGCAACATCTTAACGTGCCAGACCATCAAACCTGGCTCTCTTTAGTGTTTAAGACTATTTATTAGCACCCATGCTCAAGACAAGCTGCCTGTGCCATAATGCAAATGAAGAATCATTATTTTTCACCCCCTTCCCCATTTAATTGTTTTGGGTCTCTTCCCACCCTGCTGTCTGCAGCCTACAAATGCAAAGGGGAACTCTGTAGAAAATGAGCTTTTTTTTTCCTCCCCTTTCCTTTGAAGGGGCTAACAAGAGCCAGGGTGACATTTATGGAATAATTAAAGGCAACATTGATGAGTCCAGTAGCTGCATTTTTTCTTTTCAATTGAAGAACCCTTTTTAATCCGTGTCATCTTTGGTCACCAGCTTTACAGCTGTGACAAGTAATTTTTACAGAAACACTATTAGAGGTTGTAAACTTTAATGACCTTTTTCTTTCTGGGTCCTTGTTTTTCCATACCTGTAATTAAGCAGTGCTCTCTATATATATATATTTAAAGGATTAAAAAAATTCATATTACTATAAAAATCATCACTGCACTCACCACTACAAACTTTAACAGCCCTGCAACCACAGATTTGGCTGTGGCCAACAACACAAGAGGAGTCATTACTGTAACTAAATTAGACCGTTTGTTTTCTCTCCCTCAAATCGAATTGTGTAGGAGCTGCTTTATTGCAAAACAGACATTAAAATTCCAGCTAGACCTCAGAGAGAAAGTAATTTCTATTTTATCAGCACTGTAAAGCTGTCTTTATGTTCTGAAGTAGGAAATATTGCAGGGATATTTATAGCTTCAGCACCAAAGCCAGTTTGAATAGAAATGTTACTGCGGTCGGCAGAGCTGTCACATCGCTCAGTGGAGCAGGGAATTTTAGTGAATTTGTGAATTACCGTTTCAGTCTTGACAAGTCTTTCAGCCAGGCTGGTGTGTGTCTGGAGCTGCTTTGGGGTTTCAGGATAACGATTAAAGACTTGGATCACTTCAAGAGGATATTTAAATAGTATCCAAGATAATCAGTTTCCATCAATGAGACCCTCTAACAAAGACCAAGGTTCCCAAACTTTGCCGTGCTCCAGCAGCAGCAGCTCAGCTCTGGGCTCCCTTTTGCTCCTCCTTGTCTGTCTGCTTCTTTGACAAGTTGGGTGCACGACTATATCGCACTGGATTTGCCTTACAGCACTAGGACTGCATATTCGACACTGCTGCCCAACATTTCCACAAAGGATTAGCAACTTCTTCCTTCCACCACCTTTGCGGTGCAGGCAGGAATTCTGCCCTATTAATCTTTGTCATCGTCCTCTATAGTGGATTTAATACTGCCATTATACAGATGAATAAACTGATGCATGGAGAGAATGGGATCATTTGTCTTGAAAACTTTCTGACTTTGTGGCAGAGCCAGGAGAGTACATTGGATTTTTCACATATCTGTGACCACCCTGGCCTTTGTAATTAAAGAGGACTACTAACAGGCTACACTAGGAAAAAATGTAAAATAAATACTTTCACTCCCTGATTAAACCCATCCATTATCATATATGCGGTAATGGATCATTTCAGCGACCCACAGCCAGCAGTATTGCAAATGCGCTGCAGAATTTAGCCTAACAAATGTTCCTATCGTGCTGTAAACAAAACAATTTGTATTGTGGTGGTAAAACACATCCATAGCCCAGTAACTGCTCAGAAGGTCAAACTGAGCCTTCGTTGCTGTGTCAGTTGTGGATTTACAGTATTTCTTACAGACAGTGGCTCTTGCCAGACGCACAAACCCAGCTGGAAGGTTTGAGGAGCTGCTGCTCCTGCTTGTCCTGCCTTGAAAACAAGCTGACAGACGTCAGCCGCCTCCAGTTTCACATCTCCAAACCTCACACCGCATGCAGCAGACTGAGACCCTCCAGACTGGCTCCTTCGCACCCTCTGGCCATCCTCACTACAGCCCCATCGCTTCACTCCTCGGGTACAGAAAGCAGCAACTCACTCTGACCGTAGCAGGTTAATTCACATTAGCCAGTTCCTGTCCCAGCACGTGTTCACACACAGCCCTGTTTGACTTTGCCAGCCAGGGCTGCCTGGGCAGGACCGAACTACAGGGTGGTGAGCACCAAATTGTACACAAACAATTTGGGAATCAGGAGCACAGGTTCTAAGTCTGCAACTTGCCTGTCTTAACAAGCTTGTACACCTTAGTTTTTTTTCAGGTCATTGTTTTATTGAGCAGATTTTGATCATAGTCTTATTTCATGGAATTGTGAGAACCAGTTAAGTGGAGAAAGCTGGTGGAAAAGATCCCGTCTGTCCCAGACTGCAGAGCAGAAGCAGCATGCTGCGTTCCTAACATGATTCTTTCAGCCCTTAAAATCTTAATCCAAGTCAGCTCAGGCCTCAGGCAGACCTTGCCTCATTGAAATTAACTGATTTAATTAAAGTAGAGCCTTCATAACACCCTGCATCACATGTCTGCACCAGGAGACAAGCAGGTGTCCATCCACCTGGTTCAGAACCACCTTTTCCATGGTACATGGAAGACTTCTCTGGTTTTGTACGAGAGCCAGCAGCAGTGAACAGAATGATCTTCTGAAACGTGAAATATCAAAAACACCCAAAAGCAAAGCCAGCGGGGGCTGGACTCTGCTTGCATCGCCTCTGCCTGCAGATACCCGAGGACTTTGTTTCTGTCTAACAATAGAGAAGTGCACCATGAAGATGGGATCTGCATACAACATCAGTGCGTTATTTTCTAATAATCTTAGGCGCCTCACCAAGACTATGAACGTTATGGAGTTTCTGCCACTGAAAATGAAAGACAGTAGCTCTCTCCGCAAGCTGGATAGTTTATCCATAATTGAAATTTGTAGTAGTGCATTTCTCTCCCCCACATCTATCAATAAAGCTGGTGGTTTGGCAATTACTGATGTCTGCTGTCATTTTGCAAGGCTGGGGTTTTGATGAAGCATGTGGTGTTATAGGCTAATATTTCTCATTTCTATCGTTCTCTAATTCTATTTTTTATGGAAATTGAGCTGCAGTTTTATGCACAATGATTCTTTCTATTTTTTTTTTATCCCTCCTGAGAAATGGGAGGAGCACGAGTGATGGAGGGAGCCATTTGGCTGAGCGCGCATCTTGGGGAAGTGAGGAAGAAAATAAGGCTCCACAGAGCTGCTTTCTGGAGGGATCTCCACATGAAGGAGGGAGTCCCCCAGCACCCTCGGAGGGTGGCAGTGGAAAGGCAACAGCAGAGAAGAGGAAAATCCCTTCAAGAAGGTAGAGAAGGGTGTTGTGAGTCTCAAAGTAGAACAGATCCCTGACTCCAGATGGGACAACAGCTACATTTGTAAACATTATTTCTGATGGGTTTCCACTTCTCTGAGCTTAATTTGTTGCCTGATCTGATTTTTGTTTCAACTTACCACTTCCCTCTCCTTTACCTTTTATTCTTTGCTTCTTTTTCATCATCCCTCTTTTTCTTCCATAAATCTGTGCACTTTTTCCCCCCCTCTCTTCCCTGTGAGCTTCACTTCAACCCTAAAATTCACCTGTACCTAAAATTCAACTGTACTTTCCAAATCCTATTCCCACTAAATCTCATTCCCATCAAAATTACCTGTAACCATTCTCCCTGTCCTCTTCTCTGAAATGTTTTTTTTTTTCCCCTCTCCCATGCTCCTTTTTCGGTGTATCTCTTTACACTACATTTAATTGCTTATTATCACCACAGACCTGATCCAGTTCTTACTGAAGTCCCCCATTGCTATTAATAGATGCTGAACAAGAAACAGAAGCTTTGTACCTAGAGGTGATAAATGTCATTTAGAGCTGAGGGTACTCCAGACATAACAGGATCAGGCCTGATGTCTCTGCATAGCTAATGCAATCAGTCCTGCTGAAAATAAATGCAGCAGCATTGCCTTCTGCTCTGTCGGGCCTTCAATGGACATATGTCTCAGGGATGCTGATAATAATCAGTTGTTTGAAAGGAATTAGCTGGCTTTTCATTCTCTCTCTCTATCTCTGCTTCATGAATTTCCTCTTGTGTTTAGGAGACCCATTTATAAAATATAGATTCCTATTGATTCCCAAGGAGAATGAACATTAATATACTCTAGTGTCCATCTGTTTTCTCCCCCACATGGCAGAGAAAAAGATTTATATGACTTTTCTGGGTATGCTGCTGACCTGCAATTGAGTCAACAATCAAGTCACACTAAATTAAACAAAGATATATTTCTTTCCTGGTCTACAAAAGAATGCCAGTCTGTCTCTAGGGGAAGGCACACGTCTCCTCCCTTAGGTCAAGAAAAGCCAAATTCATTTGGACCAGAATTAAATTGGTACATGAAGATCACCTGAGCAGCTGGGTACCATTTACCAATGGAGGTTTTGTGCTGTTTGAGATACATACATGCATGGGTGTGTATAAACACATAAATGTGAATTTATATGCTTGTTCCACCCACTTCTGTAGATGCCCTTCATAATTAGGTGAACTATTAGTCCTCAATAATGACCAGTAAGCTGCTTTGCTTTCAGCAGGTTCAATAAGACACGACGCCACAGAAAAGAGCTTTGAACAATGAAAAATGAAAGATGCCACAAAACATCAAGATCAATTGCTGTAATTATTCTTTGAATCATTTTTCAGCCATTATTCAGGCCCTGAATATTCACATGAAAGGCTATTTTCAGGCCAACCAGCAGCTCTCTAGCTTTAGGATTTACAGCTTATTGTGTACAAAAGATTTAGCATTGCACCCTTAGGAAATTCATTCGTAGATTGTTGTGAAGATAAAGAAAAATATAAGTTCCTTTAATCTTAATGTCCTTTATCTGCTGCTCATTACTGTTCAATACATTTTCTAGGAAGCCTGTGACAGTGACAGACTCGATGGCTTACAACTACACAACTTCTTTTCCCCGTTTCCAACAGTGACATTTACAAACTGCCAAGTACCCAGGACGTACGTACTAGAAAGTAGATCCTCATTCTTTTTGCATTAATTCAAGGTTCAGAGTCTCACTGCACTGCCAAGGGAAGGGATAACAAAAGGGACAGCAAAAGGTTCACAAGCTCATAAATATGTGACAAGCCGTCTTGTCTTATTGCTCCTTTTAGCACACTGTGGCACTGAAATTGATAGCGTAATAGACCTTCTCCCAAATACACAGAAAACTATCATGAGGTTTTTCATTTTTATCAGGTGTAATTTTTATGCTGACAAAAAAATTAACAGTGAAAGGCAAAGTGTGAGCTGTTTGCTACAGCATTAATTTTAAACATCTGGAATAGGATATAATGTATGCAGATGTTTTGTAACAAAGACAGGTTACAAGGAAAATAAAATATATTGTGTGTTGTTGCTGCTTGTTAATATAAATTGACATCTGCTGAGTCTGGACGTAAACTCTATCTTCTCCTGCCATCCAGGCTGGAATAATACTCCATCTGCTATGTTAATGCAGCTAAACATCATTTGTCCCTTAAGTCATCCTTGATGGGTATAGACCTGGAAAGACTATTTGAGATTATATGGAGGTTATATATTGGACCTATCTAAGTACCTTCTTACACTGCAAGAAAAACTACTGAAAAATATCAGCTTACGCTGTTTAAGCCATACTGAAAAATATCTCACCCACACACAGCTTTCATATTCAGACACTCTGAACATAGTTCTGAATTCATTTCCAAGGGAGCTATTTAGTAGCAAACAGTTGGAAGCTACATCCACAAGTGCAAGAATAAAATTCTGCTCAAACCTATTACACTCGCTGGTACATAATGGGCACAATGAACCCAAATGCTGATTTTTCACACATGGAGGCATTTCCCACTAATTTCAGAAAAATTTTTCCTTCGCAACAGAGTAAGTTTGTGGTCTTTGGCTGCAACATGTGCCAGCCACAACAAAGATCAGGAAATTTAGAAAAAAGAAAAAAAAAAAAAAAAACCTGCTTTGTCTAAATTCACCAAACACGAGCATAGACACATTTAAAATAGAAAAGCTAAAAGGAGTAAATTTTTGGTGTTTGGGACAGACCCTGAACAGGGCCCTTCTGACGTAAGACAGCTCATCTCAAAGGTCAGGAAGCTGTGGCACCTCCAGCTCAGAACTGGTCCAGAACCCCCCAAACCCTGGGGCGCTCCTATGGAAGAGGCTTCCACCCCCTGATTACCCCTTCAAACCTCTGCTTCATATCAGTGTTCCCCTAATGAAAACACTGTAAATTATAAAAGTTTTTGAACATGTTTTCAAAAATCTGCTTGGAAACGTAAAGGAAAATTCATGTCAGATGATCTGAAATCTGACCATGAAGAATGTTCTCTGGAAAGCATTATCCTGAGCAGTACAGCAGCAAAGAGACTGTGTACTGTGAGTCTACAAGATACATCATGGTGGCATAAATACAGCCACAACAGGAAAAGCAGAGGAGGAATGGGGAAGCACAGGCTCCCTCACTGCTTCCTGATATCCCTTTTTTTGGGAAACGTCTCCAAAGCTACACAAACCATGTCCACAATCTCAAATATCACCGTGGGTTTTTCTCCTCATTTGCTTTTAAAAATTGTTCTCTGATTGAATCCACAGGGATCCTGAAGGCAAGAAAATGTGCTCTGCATGATGAAATACTTAAATAAGATTGTGGTGAGAACAGCACCAGCGCCTGCACCGCTCACGCGTTGGAAGAATTCGATCACATGTCAAACATTTCAAAACACAAGGAAAAAAAAAAACAAGCTCAAGGCAACTCCTGGAATAAACCTTTGGGGACCCAATGAGAAATTGCCACCAAATGAAAGCATTACAAGAAGACAGATGGAGAATAAGAGAGGAACATCAGAAAATCAAATCACATGTTTAAAAGGGCAAAACATCAATACTACCCAGAGAATTGATAAAATGTGTCATTTTAAAGGATGCTGTAAAGCAAAGAAATCACTGAATGCATTATGACTATGAAAGAGGAGAGGAAAAAAACCAGCACATGCATCTACCTTTAGAGATAGTTCTAGTATTGAAGAAATTAGATTTTATTTTCAAGAATGAGAGTATATATATTTACATATATAAAGGAAGACGCATTACTGGTCACAAAAGGTTTGAAGCCATTAGAGAATGACAGAATGTGACACGAACACTGGCAAGATTCGTTCATTTACCTTGGTAAAAGCTCCAGGATCCACTGTTTGTGCTTAGAAACTCCTCCTAACGACATTCCTTCCTGAACCGTGCCTGTTGTGACACTTGGGTGTTTATGCACCCTCTGCTCTCTCCTGAGCCACACGAGTGCAGGAGGGGGACACTCTAGCGTGTATCTACCAGCAAACTGAATATGAAAAACAAATTAACTAAAGCACTTTGATCATTATATTAGATACTGGTTGTTGACCTACGGGATCCTCATCTGAAGAGGCTCTGACCACATTATCTAGAATAACTAGTTTAAGAAATGAGACATGAGGTGTTTCAAATATACAGCAATTTTCTTTTTTTCATGCTAGAGGGATTAATTCTTCCTTCATTTCTTCTACGTGTAACACTCTTAGTCAAACTGTATCCCCAACAGGAACAAATGAGGGCAGCTTAAGAATTAAGAATGACCTGTGGAGCTCATTGGACTGCTGCTATATGCTCATCATCTTAATTTATATCATCAGGACCACTAGCTATTTCATTAATCAGCTGCAACAGGTACTGCAGTGCTAAGCACTAGGGGAAAAAAAAGGGTAAATCTATTTTTTAAAGCGAATATTCAGCCACTCCAGATGGGCAGTGATGTTCAAACAATACAAGCAGTATTTGTTTCAACGAGCAGGCCCCTCACACTCCAGCTAGAGATGTCAACAGCCTGGAGAGAAGGTGTCACAGAACTTGCAGAAAAAAAGTATAGCAGTAAAGTTTTAAGATGAAGAAAAATCTGAAGTTCTCAGGAAGGGTTAGCATGGAGACAAAAGGATATTTCAGAAAAAAAAGCTGAATTAGATTCAAAAGCCTTAATGTTCAGTGCTGATAATGGCACTCATAACAGCAAGCAATCATCAGAAGTAACTCAGTAACCATCTCCTCTAGCCTGAAACCAGAGAACACCACCTTGGTCTGCATTTCTAGAAACCTGGAGGTCTTTTCAGAAGGCAGCTGAAGCATTTATTTTCTCCAAACTGGGGTAGAAGTGGAACAAAACCAGTCTTCTCCTGTCAGTGCATTTCAGTGTTTGGGATCAAGACAGAAGTATTCAAATATTTTGAAACTCTGAAGAAAATGCTGCTTGGAGTTTGTCTGCACAGATGAGGGAGGATAAAAGTGGAGTGACCTCTGTTTTGGGGGTTTTTTTTGGTCCTTAATCACATAAGATTCATAGTTTGCATGAAAATCTGCCCACGCCCTCCTCATTTGCAATCCCTGCACGGAGACAAGAATCAAAGCCATGTGCTGATCACTAAACTGGCTCATCCCTCCAGGACAGTCCTGCTGGCTGGCTTTAGAGAGACTTTGCATAAACACCGCTCAGCTCATGCTTGGATTAAGAGTATAGGGTGTTTGGCAAACAGAAAGGTTTAGGTGGATTGCAAACAAATCATACAAAAGTATTGAGTCTTCATGAAAAACGAGCTGGTTTTGCTGATAATGCACCAGAGTAGCAAACAGAGAGGGAAACTGCAAGATCAAATGAAGGACTCCGAGTTTTTCCATGCCTTTGATACAATGGTAATGCACAAGGACTTGAATCTACATCCTCTTGGGAAAAAAAAAAATAATAATAATCAGCAGCCACACTGCTGTGAATTCCGAGGCCAAACAGCTCTGTTCTCATTTGAGAGCAGCACGTCCCGTGTCTCCCAGGAAGGGTCCCCAGCGATGGACAGCAGATGTGAGTCCCCTTCCCAGCTCTGCTGCTGAAGACCCAAGACATCGGGCAAGTCCCCGAGCCTCTGGTTCCTTCCCAGGCTTCGTCCACCTTTTCTATGGGTAAATCATTTAGGGCAGCGATAGCTTTTGTCCAGCGTTTGACAAAACAGTCTCGGGGTGGTCCCTTACGTGCTACTCTAAATACAAGCTCAGGTTTCTTTTCTAATTTGCCTTGGAGAGAAAGCTGTCTTTCCCAAAGTAACAGAAGACATTGGGGAGCTCAAAGTTAAGACTTCCAAGGTCTAATAGGTCAAGATTTTATGCCCATGTACTGTACGTTTGTATCCCTTTGAATGACCCAAGAAGGTGAAATACAATCACTGAGTTCTCCTGGTGTTTTCTTTTTTACTTTTATTACCAGTTCTAAATATTTCTCTCAGTAATACACTAATTATTCTCTGAAGTCGTTGTGCTGGTGTGACGCAGCAATATAACAGAGAACGCCCAGCAGCCTAATTTGCCCATCATGGCAGCATTCATTGCTAGCACCAGATACAAAGAGTAATGAGGTTTTTCCTCACTGAACTTTCAGCTCTTAAAGAGTATTTTCATGTTTGCACCAAAACTTTCTCACCTCAGAACCATTCAATGGGTTGCCTCTTTTTTTTTTTTTGAGTTCCATTTGTTTTCAAAGAAAGCAGATTAAAAAGTAGATATAATTTTGGAATAATTGCATGTAATCCATTGGTCACAGAAGAATAAATCACACCATTTTCTCTTTGAAACTTCATAACTGGTTTTCCCAGCTCACGGGGCTGTGAGCTGATCAGAGCAATGCTGTGCTGCACAGTGGGGACCAGCTCCCACGGGCTCCTCCCCTGCCTGATCAAAGGGACCATCTCACACAAAGAGAACTAGAGAGCATCCGAGAACAATCCAGAGCCAGCAATGGACGGACTCCTGGAGAGGGATGGGGCAATGAGAAGGTTTAGAGCAGGTCGTTTTGCCAGTGTGACTCTGCTTTATGCTAATTCAGCGCATCCATCCTCTACAAGCCAAAACAATTGTGGAAAAAGTCTTGCCAATATAACTACACCAAGGACTTTTTGTACGGCTTTGCTGGTCAGACATCAGACCTTTTTACAACACTAGCCACTGCCGTGAGGAGACAGGCATTTGTAGTGTACTCTACCACAAATTGTGGGGAGAACCGCACCAAAGGTGGCGTGGGAAGAGCTTCCAAAGCTACCTGGTGTTTGCTGCTTGCAGGTGCTACTGTGACAGCAGGCATCTGAGAAAGAAAGGATGTAAAAATCTCCAGAGGACATCCCATCCATTACACTGCCTAAGGAAGGGCAATCTACCTTCTAGTTGTCCATTACCTGAACAAATAAATGAGCAAAATAATCAGCAGAATCTCTCAGGCACAAATAAACTCATGCTCTTACTACAGTACAATTCCACTAAACTCCTAATGTTTTAATTGTGTCTCCATCTTCATTCAAGCATCACAATCAGGTGCTGTTTATAGGAGAAGGACTCTTGCTACAAAGACCCAGTTATTCTGCATTTTCCTCGCCTTGCTGGGACTCCTACCAGTAGAGCACCTGTAAATATTTGATGCAGTTTTAGCATAGTAAGCAGAGGGAAAAGTCTCCCCAGACAACTCGGGCCTGCCTTTGTGAAGCGCTGCGTTGACGTGCCGGGCGGCTGCTCCGTCAGGGAGCTGGCACACTGGCAGTCTTGAAAGCGGAAAATAAGAAACTCACACACTCTGATTGAAAATTATGGAAAGCAGGTCTTTGTTGTTGCTCACGCCTGCCTGCCTGGAGCTCATAGGTAGCTAGGAGTGCACCTTCACGTTTCATAATAGATGAGATGTAAAACTAATTTTAAAACAAACTATTACTATGAAAGTGTTTCACTTTATCTCTGTATAAAGACTGCTTTTCACACCCCTCCTCGGCTGCTGCACAGCAGAGCCGAAAGTCCCAGCAAATCATTTATAAAGAATGCATTAGAGGAGATAGGTGCTTACAGCGCTCGTAAACACCCGTTTCAGGGCCTAACGTTAACTTGCAGTTATCTATCATTTATTGAATCACAGATGAGCAATCACTGGCCAACTGCTGGTGTTCTTGCAGCTGAGACTGTGTCACACTGAAACCCCCTTTGTCTCCAAATTATTAAAATATGGGAAGTTCTAAATTGTCTTGGCTTAAGCCAGCAGCACCCTCACACTGGAAAGATTCATTTCCAGTTCCCAATCACTGCAGTCCCTCAATTCATGTGTGTCTGACTACACTGGATTACACTGTTAAAAATTAATTCCAGAAGCACAATTCCAGCATATAAACTGTGCTGCTTGTTTTCAGATGCCATCATTTAGAGAATGTTCAAGGGAATTGTAAAACAGGATTCACTTTATGATGCGGATGAAGTCGGCACTGAATTCTAAATGAGCTGGATATCACACGCTAAATTGTGTCAGCAACACCTCAGTGAGCAGAAATATGAGCTTTTCTCTGTCTCTTTGAGACACCTCTCCTTGAGTGATCCATAGAGCGGCATCCTTATCAACCCAGACAGAACAGACTAGATTTTATGACAAATCCGGCACTTGTGCAGGGTTTGAGACACACTTCCAGCTGGGTGTAGTCAGCAGGTGTAACAAGGATGTGGTCTCTCAGATCAGTACTTTTCAGAGTTGTAGTTTAGATAATGTATTAAAACTATCTGAAACATTATTTCCCATTCCCTGCAGAGGTCAAGATCCAGCAGAGCGCTCAGACCCGAAACAGTTTCACAGCCCAGTTTCCTCCTTGCTTCATTGCAATGAAGAGGTTTAATGCTCTTCCTCACACCCTGCCCACCTCCTCTGTCAACGCTTCCTTGCATTGCAAGTGACTTGTAGCATCCACACAAACACCACGAACTAGGAGGCAAGATTGCAGTTCTGACCCGAAGAGTTTGTAAACTAAGTGATCTGCAAGCAGTGGTCACAAGAGTGAAGAAATGGAGCTCTGATAAATAACCTTTAATGGCTCAGCTATGCCTTTCCCCCAGGGCTATACAGCTCCCAAGTACAAACACGCTCATGTGACCCTGGGAATCAGGTGTATAGAAAAGCACATTAATTACAGTATTTGCCATATCACACTATTTACAATATTCCATATACTCAGAAAAAGAAAGATTATAATGGCTAAAAATAGGATCAGCTCCAAGCACCAAGACTATGTTTACTCAAACCACTCTCCCTTCAGTACCTCAGGATTTGTGCCCTGCTCAGCTGTGCAGAAGTAATCAAAATGGTACCTTGCATCCGTCAAAAGATCCGAGTACAGCAAGTTTTGACTTTGGAAGTTTGTGCATCCAGCCATGGAAAGAAATAGGTGATCGCATCTGGCGTGAAAGTGATAGATTTTCTTAGGAAGACTTCGACCCGAAGTACCAGGACACAAGCAATTGATAAAAGCAGTGCGCTCTCACTTTGTTCCATCGCTTCCTCTCCTCACTGCGGCTTGATGGACCAGACCCATGACTAAGATGTGAGGTGCTTAAATTTCACTGCCATTGACACGTGCTCCATATGTCATTTGAGCTTTACCCACTGCAGAGTAGGATCTTAAAAGAGCATACTTTATTACATCTCAATAAAAGGCAGCGTGGTCAAAATAGCAACTGCCAATTTGCAGGACAGTGTGGGTTCCAATCTGTCTGTTATTTATGTTATAATGGAAATGGGATGGAAGAAATGACAAATACGCTTAGCAGATATGATGAGCATCCAGACGGAAAGGCATTATTAGCAAACATTCGTTTAGCAGAGGCAACTACTGCTGCTACAGCCTGGGTAGTGTATTGGACAGAACACGAGCTTGGAACAGGAATACCTCAAATGAACATGCAGAGAAGGAAAATGATGAAGGAAAATATCACTGGCGCGGCTGCATATGGCAGCGAGTGCCGTGCCAGGACTGGGATTCCTTCATCCACCAACATGAGCTGAATTCTACATCCAAACATCATGATTAACTCTTTGAATGTCCCTCTGGGACCTCGGGAGAATTAGGAAAACGGGACTTCAGACCTTGCCTGAGGTAGTGCATCGCTGAAAGCCAACTGTACCTGGCCAGATGCACTAATCCTGCCCAGTCTGGCCTAGATGAGAAGAGAGGAAGGAACAGGCTCTGACCCCAAGGCTGGGTTTCTCTGCTGGAACAGCCTGTAGTGACACCAACAGGTTCATTTCTGATGCCTCTCCCATCTTGTGCTTTCCTATTCCCATAACACACACGCTGCTCTTTAGTCTAAAATAAAAACATACCAAGAAAAAAAAAAAAAAAACAAGCAAGCCACCAACACAGCCAGCACCTTCGTGACTTCCCTGTAGAGGGAATTTATCACTGCCCTGCACATGGTGTCACCTCTCACTCCTCGACGCTGATTCCTACAGATTCTGCACTAAAACAAAAGCCCTTTACTGACCGACCAGGCAGCAGCAGAGCTGGGCTCTGCGGGGCGGTGTGCGGCTGCCTCGCACAGTGCTGCAGTGGCTCTTTTTGACTTTGCTTTCGCCTCTTTGGAGTGTCTACAGCCCTCCACACTCTGCTCGAGCCACGTGCATCCTCACAGCAGGTTTGCCGTTATCCACAAGAGCAGCAATATTTCTAACAGGACTCTGAAAATCCCAGCCAGAGAGCTGTTGAATATTTTAAACTTGTCATGTTCAAAAGTTTCATTTACGTCAAAAAAAAATCTAACTCAGTACAGGGTTTCCAGGCTCTGGTGACAAGGCCCACTCTTTTCTAGGGAAAACACTGATGAAGAAAAGCATCTCCTGAACTTTCCGTGAGCTCATTGACTGCTGGCTCTTCCTGGAGGGAATGCCAGTCCCTAGGTGTTCGCAGAGCCGTTACCATGGCAGGGGGTTGATCTCCACAGAAATCTTTGAGTCTGCCTTTAACACAAGTGACAAAACAAAACTTCACCTTTTCATTAGGAAAAGCCAAGTGGGTGCTTCTCAGAGCACAAGCAGCTCTTGGCAGGCATTGGCCCTACCCTTCTTCTCTAAAATGGAAAGTGAAGTTGGAACAAGGGGGACACAACCCTTAACTGTTTCATCACCCTTTCACGACTCAAATCAGATGCAGTGTTCTGATGAAGCAGCACTAGAAGAGACCACCATCACCTCGGCATCCCTCTGTTTCGCCCCTGCTGCCCTCCATCAGCCCCATCCCGCTGCCTCCTGCCCTCGGGCTGTCGGCTACCCCCAAGCACACAAAGCTTGCACCCACAAGTCCGATTCTGAACTCTGGTAAGACCGTCTGCCCTTCATTTACATTCCTTCTCCTGTCAAAGTGATGGTGACATTAACAAGCATACTCAGAGGGGGGCTTTGTGCCAATTAACAATTTCTCATTAGCTTAATTAGGGGACACATGTTTTTAATCACAGCTAAGAATGTGGAGTGATTGAAGAATTGATTCGGAGCTTTTGAAAGCATCCCTGTCAGTGCATGGAATTTAATTCGGCAGATGTGGCTAAAGAAAGAGAGCAAGAGCCTTAAATGACTTTGGCTAAATGAGCTTAATAGCAGGCTGAAGCACCAGGAGCTGCAGTTACACACACAATATTTCCCTACCATCGCCAATGGCAGTCTACTCTGACTTTTCAAGACATGGAGAAATGTGTATAAAAACACCATCAACAACACTGATTTAATTCTCGGATTGGCATCTGTCCTTTTACAGTACAAAAATGTCCTGTAAGCTAAGTGCTACGCCTTCTCCGAGCAGGACATACTCCCTCCCAATCTTCTGCTCCACAATTACCTTCCCCAAAGATGAAGGAATTACAGCAACCTGGTTGTTTTACCTCAGACATTTCAGTTCCATTCAAAAATCTTCTTCTAGACTCTTAAACACAAGTGACAAATGGCTCTGGGACATCACTCAGTCAGGGGTAGGTTCCTACATGTAATGAGAAGGTCTCAACATCACCCAGAGCGTGTGAGATACTCCTCCAGTGAGGCTCTGACCAGGCACTGCTGACACAGAGCCAGCTGCAACCAGAGACCTTTGCAAACCAGATGAGATGATACAGCTTTAGTCAAAGTCAGTCCACGTCTCCTTGGCCAGAATTCAGCCTTTCTATTACTAAAGAGCTAACTGAGGTGCCTAACTTGAGTTCCTAGATATCATAACTTCCTTCTGTTCAATGGCTTCACCCCCTAAGATATAATCTTTTTTTGGTTATCAGGGAAGACACATATCACTTCAGAAATCATCATCTAAACCCTGACCAGGCCAGTGCTGTCTCCCTGGCACAAAGCTCAGACTACCTCAGACTTCCTTTAGTGTCAATATTATGCACTCTCTCCTCCTAAGTTAACCCCAGGAGTTTTCAAAGGGGAGAAGAGCAAGTAAAAGATGTTTTGAAGTCATCTGTGTTAAAGTGTCACTAGACACTTGAGCCAGAGCTGGTGTCAATGCAGATCAAAGCGGTGACACCCAAACTGGATGTTTTGAAAAAGTAACTGCGGCTTCACTTGCTTTTTCATAGGGTAACACACTGTGTCACACCGGGAGATGGAGAAACATAGACCTATCAAAAGGGCTTCACTGCAAAAAAATGAAGAGATACTATTCCTGCTGCAGGAAGCAAATGCAAATACTGGCACCTCGCTGCCTCTCCATCTTCCTGACCAGTGGTTGTCGTTCTCCTGTTCACTGTAACTCTAGCTTTCATTTAACAGTGTTACTTAACATATCTCTTTTGTCATCTTATTCTGACCTTGCCTTTGAAATATTGGAACATAACATATTGTAGCATTTGCACAATGCAAGAAATGATGACATTTACCGGCGATAGTATACACAGGAATAAAAGCCCCGAGGTCTTTGATAGCAGTAACAGTACTTATGCAAGTGCTAAAATGAGAGGTTTCAAGCAACAAAAACATATGACTGGAACAATTGCCAGTGTGGGCTTCACAAGAAGAGGTTACCTCTAATGCAGCTGGGTCAGCAGATCTGAACCTGTTTCTACACTACCTCTACAGTAGATGAGTCTAATCAGAAGCCACTTTTTTTTAGCCAGCCTTCTGCTTCACAGACCACATCACTGCCTTCTCTATAGAGAAAAAGAGGAGATCAAATGGCTACCCAACTTAAAATACACCTGAAAACGAACCACACTACAGACTTCCACTGCCTTGACCTTGTGTTGGCATTTACTCTCACCATTATAACTTGGAACCATTTTACATGCACACTTTAAATGACTGGACAGAGTTTTGGGTGACAGAGGTTCCAGAGTACAGCTTTGATGAGTACCTGTATTGCTCCACGTCTCAGCCGCTGTGAGTCAGGTCTGCTGTTGTAACGCATCCTCACTCAGCATCCACAAGCCCACTCCTCTGAGGAAACTAAGCTGAGCAGCTCTGCTCTAGAGGACATCTTGTCTACTGGTTTCATCCCTCAAACTTCGGAGGGTCACAAGTTTTGATTTCTTTCACATTAGCCACCTCCAAGGAATTTCCTTATCAGGTTGCAGGCACAGTGTGGGTATTGCAACAACAGATTCTGGCTGATTCCAAATCATCTCAGAGCTGTTTGTCACAGGCTGACACTGACCTCGTTAAAGCTTTGTTGTCTTAACAAATTTGGAATATATCACTAAAATGAGAACAAGTTCACTGTTTACTAAACGTGCATGTAGATATCTTGTTTCTCCCCTTGATTTGTTTAATGTATTCTCCTTTTCCTCACCCAAATGTAATAAATATTGTAGAAAGGTTAAGGTCAGAAATAGATGGATTCTCTAAGCTAGCAGACTGGAAACTTTCAACAAATGAAGTCAGCAGAACTGAAGCCAGCTCTAATAGCTTTCATCTGTTATGTTTGCCTTCTCTCACTAATCTAATGCCTGTGTTTTTGTAGGAGAGAAGTTAAACATAACTTTTTTTACTCCCCAGATTTATGAGTAATATATAGCAAATCAGGAAGATCACTCATGCAAACAGTAGCTTTCCAATTCTCAAACATTCATCTTGAATAAAAATTGTATGTGGGATTTTTTAGAAATGTCGCAGCCCTTGTGTAAGCGAAGCTATTGATTTCACCTTTAGAGTAGCAATTATAAGATATATATGCTATGTCATTGCTGTTGTTAATGAAACTTATCTTTCCCTACTCAGTATTCTACTTATTTTCTTAGATATAGAACTTGAGGGAAGTTAAAAATCATGCTGCAGTACGAGTTGGTGATGTATTACAAATGATAATCATATTTTACAGAGCATCATTCATCCTGAGAGATCCCAAACTGCTTGTGAAATATTTGCATAGGCACATATTTTCTAAAACAGCATCAGGAAAGAGACATTATGAGGATCCCTCTGCCCTTTCAACTTCTACACAAAATTCAGGAGGCAGCAGGTTTTGTGGGAGTCAAGTCGGCTTGTGGAGCTGGACCAGTAGAGAGCAGGTTGCTCCTCACTCCTGCACCAGAGCTTAGAGCAGGAGCCCTTCTCCAGGGAGGGACAGGCGGCTGCACTCCCTGCGCCACGTAACATTGCGAAGGATAGACTCGGATTAAATACATGAGGAGCAATCCGTAATTTTAATGGCAAATGTAACATTGGATGGACCTTATGCATTTTCTTACCTCCAAAGATGAAGGGTTAGGCTGTCCTACTGAGACCTAAGCTGTATTTCCAGCAGAATTACATTTATCACACCTCTTGATTCACCCAGCTGGTTTTGGATGCCATGCTCTTTTCTCCTTCCCATTTCTATTTATCTCTCTATAGCTAACTTTTCAAAGTCAAATCGATGATGTATTATGGAAGACAACTGCACCTTATACAGCATCATGATTTCTGAACATCTTTGTCACCCACACAACAATTCCAGTGCTCTAGCAATATTAATGGCTGCTTCCCTGAGGCAACACTAAAACAGCCCAGAGAACCTTCTGATGAGGGCAAAGCAGTTTATGGGGTGATCCATCAGAGCAGCGGCCCGAGACCCCCGGGTTTGACAGGCTACGGCAGGCAGCTGTGCACAGCTGGACGGGAACACACTCACATTCTCTGCTTTTCCTTTTTGCCATGAGCCTACAGCATCAGGGAGCCCTTGGAAAGGGTACACGTGGCATTCAGCCATTTTGTGCCACCTGGAGACACAACCCCCTCCAATTTGTTTCAGATTCTACATTATTATGTCTCATAGAGACATTCGACTTCAGCCTAGAGCAAAAGCTGTATCACTTCTCAACTACTTTCCCCAAGACCAACAAAAACACCAGGAAACGTTAGAGAAGGAGAATCACATACCTTCTGTAGCAGTCTAGGGGAAGTAAATGGAAGACCTTCGTTCACAAGCACAGAGCACGTGGTCAGCCCTTGGAGGCTCCATCCCAGAAGGCTCATCGCAGGCTGGCACACACTCAGAACACGTGAGGCTTCGAGCCAGCTTGCTCACACACCCAACTCTTCCTCATCACTGCTCAGAGCTATCCATTACTTTAGGATCTGTCCTGTGAGGAGACCTCTCCCTGAGTGTGATTACTCAGCAGAAAGACAAACGTTCACACACACAGCAAGCAACATCCCAAACCCCCACCTCCCTGACTTTATAGTCAACTGCAGCAGTTTTGGACACACCTGCAGGCGTGACTCAACAGCAATTACCATGCAGGCTCCATAAACTACCATGGTTAATTGATAACAGCAACTTTAAGCACCTGCAGTGTTGAAAAACAAACAAACAGTCAATTAGAGAAGCTTCCAACTCACACCTGAGTCACTGCTCCCCTGCTTTTCTTTCCTTTGGTACTAAACCTGTGATGTTAACCAGAACTGATATTCAGGCACTGCTTGGAATGATGTTGTCATTACCAGTGTTCAATTCAGAGAATGAGGCCAAGAAGTCAATGGCCAAACTAGTCTATAAAAGCAGGTCAAGGAGAAACGATGCACTGGGGAAAATCAGAGAAAATTATCTATTATCTTGGGGCTTGAATGTCAGCTGAGACTTCTGGGCAATACAAGGAACAGCAACGATCAGCAGGCTGCCCGGCTTAGGTGCTTGGAAAGTAGCCGAAAGCCACTGGAGAAAGGAGAGCTTTTAAAAACACTAAAACACAATAATTTTGAAAAAGAATAAAATTAGTTTAAATATTTATAAAGTATGAAATAATTACTGCAAAGGTTAAGAAAAAGAGGGACATGGTTAAACAAATAAAATTACTATAAACAAACACATTTCTCAAAGAAATAAAAGGATTATGGCAAAGCCTGCCTGTGAAAATTGATAAAAAGCCTTATTGTTAATTTTCTCTTCATCCATTAAGAGCTAGCCATGTGGAGAAATTATTAGTAGCTGTAATATTTCAACCTGTATTTTTAATCAGTCATTCAAATTAATGCAAAGCAGATGGAATGGACCATATTTTCCTAAATCACACACATTAAAATATGTAATGGAAGTTTCTGAGCTTGGAAACTAGAATGTACTACGGCCACAGTCCCGATTCCCACATTATCTACCCTGACCCACCGACTCAAGGGCAGGTATCGCAGATTCACGACAGTCTGGAGCATCTCCTGCGCCCGCTGTGGACGAGCCCTGTTTGGGGAGTCCTCGTTTGCAACCACTTTGTAGAGAACAGGGCTATTAAAAGTGTCATCCGCATTTTTTCCCCCCAAACAAGGACTGGTGTGTCTAACCTACTTTTGGCAGGTATTTCTCTAACTGGTTATTAAAAATCATCAGTGGTAGTTGAGATGCAGGCTCGAGGCTGGTTTGACACAGGGCAAATCTGCTGCTCTCACGCCACCGCGTCGGAGCGGAGCCCTCGAGCCCTCCCGGTGCGTGACGGCCCCGTCTCGGGCCATAGCTCCCGCGATGCCGCGTGCTCCCGTTACACCCGGCGGGTGCGCACCCTGCCCCGTGCTCCGCACACGCCGGCGGGTCCCCGCAGCCCAGCGGGTCCCGGGTCCACGCGAGCCGGCGGCAGCACCCGGGGAGAAAGCGAGAGCATCTGCACTACCAGGACAAACACGTCTCCCTCTCGCAGAGAGAGTCTGGCAAGAGCTCGCGTGAAGGCGTGAAGAAAGTCGCTGCCAGGATGTAAGAAAAGGGGCGAAGACAGCTGGCCCCTGAGCACAAAGCGCGATCTTTCACACGCGCAGCAAGGCCCACGAAGCCTCTCCTCCCCCCGACGCCCCTTCTGCTCCTTCCCCGCTCGGGGGAACCGGCAGCCTCGCCGAAAGCCTAACGGAGGTTTATGCAAACTGCTACTGACATTTGGAGACCAATTAAGCATATGTGCATCCACCTATGCGAAACAGGAGCGTAGTGAGCTGTGCAACAAGGCACCTCTTTGGAAGGGGCGGTTCTAGGACACCCTCCAGTGAGGTGCACCTCAACGAGGACGTGGCTGGTCGTGCAAAACCCTCCGCTGCCCCAGCAGTGTCACGCCAACATCAGCGACTCTCACCGAGCTGTGCCTCCTTTCCTCCACACAAAGTGGTTAGAAAAAGATGTTGCGTATTAGCCTGGTACGTAGGATCAATGTGTAAAATAGAAAAACTTAATGATCGTTATTGTTATCACATCTGGGAGAGGCACGCAAACATGCCCCCACTCATCTGTAGCAGTTGATCAGAGCATTTTATCTGGCAGCTTTGGTTGGGACTAAGGGAGAAGAAAGTTATTTTTTCCTACATTTCCAAACTCTTTAATGATCAGAAACTCAAAATTTCCGTTCCACTTCAAATGTTAATGGGTTTGCTTTCTGATTTGCAGAAATTGCCATGTTTATACACTAAAATGGTAAGCACTGAGTGATGACAGATGAAGATGTGCACTGTGAAAAAAACGAACTGAGATGGGAAGGCTGGGTTAAAAAAAAACAAGTCTGAAGGGAAAAATGATGAAGTCTCCAGCGAAAAACAGAATTAAACATGCCATGATATTTCACGCTGTTTCTACCAGAAACCCCAGATAGACTCTCTCTGTGTAAAGGGGTCCAAAATTCACTGGAGATCACTTTGAAAGGAAAACCTCAGTGAAGACAGGTATGTTTTTCACCACAGTGTTGCTCTTTACATTATAACTTAGTAGTTAATTAATGTTTTCTAAACCGATGTAAATATGTCCATGTTAATCTAACGCTACCTTTCAGTATTCTTTTCAGAGGAGGAACTGCTCCTCTCCTGTTCCAAATTAAATACAGAATTTCTTCCCTGTTGGAGTGCGTTTGATTTTATTGTTTCTAGACCTGTATTACCTTCTGCAAAGGAACACAAGCTTCCCCTCTGCAGCTCAGTTTGCTCCTTGTCACAGCTGGCAAATCCCCCACAACAGCAGCGCTGCTGTCCCCGGGCCGGGCTCCTCCAGGAGCTGCCTTCCCTGGGTGTTGCTTGATTTCCAAGTATTTTCCTCCTGGCAAAACAAAATATTCTTTCCAGGTGAGGCTGGGGAGCGGGCAGGCAATGACAGCGCGGCTCTCCTGACCTGCCAACCGCCGCGCCGGAGGCTGTGACGTGAAGGGTTTGGTCAGTCGGGCTGTGTTTGGAACAGACCCCGCAACAAACCCCCCAGTTAATCCTTCAGCCGCAGACTCCAGCCAGCAACGAGCAAGTCCCCTCTGCCGGGATAAATCCGCGGGCAGGAAGCCAGCGGAGCTGTGATAGCGTACACTGACTGCGAATCTGCTCTGCTGTTTCCAAATAAATAAAAAAACCCACCGACAGAAGGTTGGCTACGCGCGTACACGGCGAGGGAGGCTTCAAACAGATAAATCTGGAGGAAAGCGCAAGGTCTGCAGGGGTTTTTGATGGATTACGTTGCATGTTTGAACATAATACACATTAAGGCTGGAGACACTGATGCTTTGAATGGTGTGAAATTCCATCTAATGTGGGTTGTTTGCCTGACACAAACATGTTTAGCACGAGATGGAACAAAGGCGAGAAAATCACAGCAGAGTTTTTGAGTGATGCTTGAAAAATTGTTTGCTCTTCCTCCCCCCACCACTTTAAGAATGCTACTTTTTCCTCCAGCCCCATACCTCTCCCTCCTTTTCTGGTAATGGCTTAGTAAATAATTCAGAGAAAAAACAAGAACCAGAGCCGAGCGTAATAAAAATGATGTCTCTATCTGCTGTTGAGGCGCATCGTGCCACTTAAGTAAGACAGATGGGAGGATATGCTGTACTTTGCTTAGTAAACTGCATTGAGAGAAACTGAATAAGCCTGAAATTAGAGCAGAGGGTGAGATGGGGGTGGATGTACTGGTACAGTGTTGCCTGACAAAGATGCAGGGAAAACTAATTTACTCTGAAATGACAGTTTGAAGGGGGAAGAAAAATAAACACACAGGAGGGAGCTTAGACTCATTAGCAGCCCAGCCTCAGTATTTCATCATTAATAACAATAAAGAACCCAGCTGAACCAGTGACTCACAACACCACTCAAGTCTCTGGGTCTCCATTTTTAGTTAACACATCACAACTGGCAGTGCAGCGGGGACGCGGGATGAGGAATGGGGCAGAGAGGAGGTGGGCTGCCGCCTCCGAAGCCACGGGAGGCCCGGGCGGCCCCTTCGGGGAGCAGCGCGGATCTCTGCTGGGCCGAGGCAAAGGCAACCAGGGCTGCAGCACTCCTCCACCTTCAGCGTGTCCCCAGCACGCAGAGCCCCAGCCCGGCTACGGCAGCAGGGCTGCCTGGAGCTCCGCCGCTCCGACGACTTCCACTTGGTTTTATGAATATTCCTCTTAAGGTGAAATATATTCTCTGCAGACGGGAAACAAGGAGGAGCAGAGACAAAGGGACACAGCGGCAGAGCCTTGTGCACCATGCCCGGAGGCCACAACGGGGGATGGCAACATGGCTGGAGCTTGAACTGAGACGTGAGAAGAGAGAGCTCTTCGATCTAATCCAAGTTTAAGGACTAGAGTTGTGCAAAATGTTTTTACCATTCAATATGCAAAGTACTCATCTCACTTAGAAACCTTCCTGCTGAAATGCATTTTCCATGTTGTCTTCTCCACATCACGCCCGGCTGTGGTCTTCTCAGCGCTGCAAACCAAACAAGCTCCAGCCTGGACCAGTATTGCGGCAGGAAACCAGCCAGGGAAGAGGAAGATGCAAACCGTGTTCATGCCTCAGTAAATGGCCTTTTTTCCACAGCCAGTAATGAGCCAGGATCCCAGAAGGACACCATGCTATGTTTACCGTGTAGGCCTCGTGCCCTTTTTCTTTAGATTATTGCTCTAATTCTGCAGTGCTAAAGTATCTCTGCGTGTCCCAGTTGTAGGAAGAGCTGGCAGTCCCAACGGCCAAAGATCACCTAGAACTGAAAGCACATTTTCAGTTAAGCCTCGGACCCAATGTGCTAAGTAATTCTGACAATCTAAACACTTATTTTGGTGCCAAAATGGAAGCTGAGCTATTTAGAAGAGCTTGTCTTTGAATTTTGAGTGCTGAAAATTTGGCTTTCAATATATCTCAGATTCAGGCTGTCAGTATTTTGCTTCCACTGGAAACCAAACAAAGCACAACACCTTCAGAAAGTCCCACGCTGTTTTAAGGTTGAAGCATAATTTATAAATATTGATTGTGTGCTGGAGGCTCCATCTTGCAAGGTGCTGAGTACACACACATCTTACTGATGCCCTTTGGACAGCCTCAGGGGAAAGACACTTGATAAATGCACAATACAGTTATTCTAGCAACAAGAAGTGCCAAGTACTGTTATTGTTATGTCCCTTCAAACTCAAGTGCAGATTTGTTTTGAAAGCACACGTATTGTGGAAGTTGCAAGGTAGAGGTTTAATACATTAATTATGCCTCAGCATGAGAGCTCTGACAGATTATGGGCAGACTAATTAAAAGTCTAATTAAAATACACGGTCCTTGCAAAACTCAGACCGGACCTGGAAGAGCTGGCTCTGAGAAGGATGGAAATGACCTTAATGAAGGCACCCAGCACCAAAGGAAACCCAGTGTCTTCTCTCCGTTCTGCACCAGCAGATCACCAGGATCGTCCGTGTCGGCGGGGTGTGAGCTGACTGGCAGATCTCGCACGTGTTAGGAGCAGACTGAGTGCCCAGCCGTGGTCTCAGTGAACGAGATGGTGCCTGTCCCCAGAAAGGAGTTGTCCTGTCATCTGGTTTGCTTCCATCTCGAAATCTGGACGGGTTGAGCCCAGCCTGGCTGGCTCAGGGAAGGCTCACGTCCCCTTCCTGCCATGCCAAGCCCTGGCACTGCACCGAAGGGGAAATGTGACAAGTCCCTACAGCTTATTTAACAAGCATGTAAGGAGAGCAAGAGTGTGGACCTTAGTGGGGTACTGCAGTGTTTCTTCTACAGAGATGTAATTTGAAAGGGTCTGTTCGTAATCCTGGAAAAGTGCCCCGCTGAAGATCCTAAACTCAAAACTGGGAAATGCTTCACTTTTTTAAAGGGAAGTTTCTGGTTTTCCCTCCTTTGTTCTGTACCAGAAAGCACAACATTTGGGTTGTAAAGACTAAGTATCAGTTTATGTTTTATCATGAAAACCTTGGCTTTCAGGCTCTTTCTATAGGTTCAACTGATTCTTTTCAACTGAGTTATGGTTTATATTTACATAAATTACCATATGAAACTTGTTAATATTTCCTGAATATCCCTTTTCATAGCTCTGTTAGACAAGGTTCTGCGCTTTTGTTTGGGGCTCAATGTCAGCAAATCAGAATTCATGACTGTGATCAGCTAGGAACACAGCACAATAATTTATTCCCTAACATACAGTCTGGATGTCAAATAATCTGTCCTAAAAAACGCTATCTGAAATCAGCAGAATTTTATCATGCAAATTACAGGAAGTGTTATCGTTGGGAACAGCGGGAAGTTCCTGATTCACTGTCATTTACACATTAAATGAGCTCAGACTTGCTTCATGGAAGGCACTGTGCTGGGAACATGCTCTGGTCTCGGGGTTTTTTTAGACTCACCAATAGCAGGAAAGGGCAAGAAGAATTTCACCCATTGAGAACAGTTCATTGCTGGATTTCTTCACCTACAGCGTAATTCCCTGCTAGTATAGTTATTTATCAATGAGATAGGCAGCAAGATCTATATCTCTCCATTGCAAGAAGAGGTCTTGGAGTCTGCCTGCACTGTGGGTGAGAAGATGCTCGGTTGGCTCTGTACGTGTTAGCCCTGGAGCTGGGAGCTTGGGGGAGGACAGAACACCACCTTGCCTGGCTCCAGGTGAGGTGCTGGGGACATGCTGTGCTTGAGACACCGAGTCCTGCAGGGCCTGGCCCGCAGCCTGGCACACAAGGCAGGACTCAGCCATGATCTCTGAGCACTAAGCACTGTGGCCTTGTCTTTGTTGCCAAGAGGTTTACCTTTGAATGTAAACTATCCCTAGGTAAAAAAAGCCCAGTGAAGACAGTTGTATTTGTTTTACCATGAGAGTAGAGCTATATTCTTAGCAGTGTTAATCTTGGCAAGTTTGCCAGGAAATGACAGATTCACTTCAGATTATATCGGCGCAAGCTGGTACTAGCTGATAGTTGTTATCACCTCCTGACTGATGCTGACACATGTGCAGTCGAGCACTGTCGAGCAGACGTCGCTGCCCAGGCAGGTATGTACACGAGAAGTGTAACACCCAAACCTCCCGACCCAGCGGAGACCCCCGGGCTGGGGGGAGCTCTGGCCAAGCTCTCCAGAGCACAGCACACCCTAAAGGGAATATTCTCCCTGCAGCACGCAGAGGTACTAATGCACGCAAGCTGAGCCCTAATTTCCTGCTTTTCATGGAAAACAGAGAGGGAATTCCCCAGAATGATCAACTGTTCAGCAGCATCATTCTCCCATCCACAACAACAGGCTGGGTAGAACATCAAATCTGGACTGCAGATGTTTAATGACAAGGGATGAAATTAGATCCCATCCACAACTGAGTCTAATTTCTCTGAGGACCATGAATCTGTCACTGGAAAGGGTGCTCACAGGAGTGGATGACAGAGCTTACTCAGGGCAATGATGTATTCGTGTGATCCACGTTAATTCAGCCTCGGTCTTTCTCTTCTTCTGTAGATGAGAAACACGCAGGGGTTTCTGAGCCTACTCAGTGTTTCAAAGTTAAGGGACCTAATCCTCTGGTTTTAGCAATAAGGACTCCTCTCCTTCCAGTTCTTATGTGAAATTAGTTTTTCACGCATTAGATGTTCCCCGGGCAGAACTCCCGAGACAAGGAATTCCTGGCAAACACCACAAAGCAAAGCTGGAGCTCAAGCAGAGGGTCAGTCTGCCTCTGCAGCCTGGGCGTTACTGCTCTGAGGAGCACCCCCAGCTCAGGACAGGCTGTGCTTGTGTTTACCCCTGCACCCAACCACCCTCCCCGTGCAGAGGGGCTGTGCAGAACAGCAGAAGACATTTCAGGGACAACACAAATGCACAGAGCTGTGCAAGAGCTCCAACGGAGCCAGGGACCCGACACGGACCCTGAGTGTGCTCCCTCCCTGCAGCTGCGCCAGGTTTTAATCCTGTGCCTGTGAAGCATCCACGCGCAGAGCAGCTCCAGCAGAGCTGGTGCAGCGGAGGGACGCGTGTCCGTCACCAGTAACCCCGCAGCGGGAGGGATTACCCACTGCCCAGGGAGGGCAGCACAGCGGAGCGGGACACAACACGAGGCAGATTAAAGCTTTTTCAATGCTTCAAAACGGACAGAAAGCATAAATATCATTATGTTATTTTTCCATCCTTTTCCACGTCATTTCCACTGCCAAAGACTCGGACCCAAAGCTGCTATCTAACACTTTACTCTTCCCCCGTTCTGGACTAGCAGCAGCGCAGAGTTGTTCTCACTCCTTCATTCACACCAGGCAGGAAATTCGGAAAGTTTTAGCCCAACTTTAAGCATTTAAGTTTCGGAGGGATAACAACAAAAGGTATTATTTGCCTCGTCAATGACAACTAGCTAGACGGGCTTGATAAAAGTGCCTTCTTCCCAATCCAGGCCCTTTGGGAGAGAGGAGAACCTGTTTCTACCGCTAGATGTGTTTTCACTTCTTGTTAACCCCTTCCTCCCAATTTGCTGTTTCACCCCGCTTGCATTGGAACAAGGGAGAGCTAAGGATAAGCAGAATAGGCCAAACGCCCCATAACGGAGAGGTGATGAGATCACCTACCATCTGGAGCCTGTGGTCTTCCAAAGAGAAAACTCGAAAACTAATTAAAAATACTCTGTATCATAAAGGCTAAACTGCCAGTGGGACTGAGAATAAACTGGAGATCATTAGACCTTCATTGCTCTGCAGTACCTTCCAGTAATTTTAGTTTTGTGAACCAAACAGTTTGTGGCAGGGAGGAAAGCCAATATAATAGGAAGAGGTTGCAGCAAGTCATGTAGCTGCAAGAGCTCGGAGTAGGAGCTCTCGTCTCTCAGGACTGTTTTATTGACTTCCATCTGCCATCTGCGGACAGGTCACACATTCTCCTCTCCTGGCAACAGGGAAATATGGTCCAAATGGCAGCGCTGGGAAGGAGATGTCCAGATCAGGAAAACCATCCGAAATCCCTCCTCTGTTTTAGGCTCCTCCACAGCTCTTACCCCCTTCCTACCCCTGCTCACACATACCAGAAGCCCTTCTCTGCCTCTGATCTTCTAAGCTCACCCCACCTACACACAAGCAATCAAAAGTGGAAAATACCAGCCTGGCTGCAACGCTCAGTCTTGTTACAGACGGAACAGAATCATGTTTCAAGTTTCATTTCAGTGACAAAATCTCTCTAATACATCACACACAGACAGCAAAAACTAGTGACCTTCAAGGCTACTAAATGGACTGACTTTTTTTACTCTCACTCAGACCAAAAGGTATCACGGCAATAATTACTCTCTACGCTCGCCCCCAGCAGCAAGCTGCCTCGCCGCCTGGTAAGGTCAGAAGGCTCATTGTCAACAAACCTGCTAATGGCAACCCCACAAAAGGCAATTTCTCTTCCAGGGCCCATCACTCCATTAATGAACCCGTAAGCTAAAGAACAGCAGTTTCCAAGATTTATAGACATTTCTTTGCCTGTTTGGGCACTATCAGCTCTGAAGAGTAATTTCATTTTGCCAGACTGGATGGGATCAGGACAGGCATCTACCTTGCAGAAGGTGTTTTCTTTCCCTAAATGGACTTTCCATGGTAGTACAATAACAAATAGAAATTAGACTGTGTTTTTACTGGTAAATGCAGCAAGTGGACACTAGTGATGTGGTCTAAATCTCTCTCTGCCATTTGATTTACCAAGGCTTGTCTTGAAGGAGCTGCAGAGTTATTTTTGCACCAGAGGTCTCTGGGTTGCAATCAACAACTTCATTTTTTCAGTCACTTAGCATCTGCTGTGTTGATTTTCCATTGATTTTTATCTGCACGTGGCCTTTAAAAGCTGTTATAGTGCAGCCCAAATAGCAGGCTTTCCAACTCATAAATACGGGTTAAGGCTAAGAGCAACTTTTGGCCAAGCGCGAGAATTGTGGAGAAGTGGGGCAAAGCTGCCCACTCTCACCCTACAACGTCTCTTCCAAAGAAAAGGACGACAGAAAATGGAGCTGGTGCTTTCTGAGGTTATCGCCTGGTCTGCAGGCAGCCTCCACAGCTCGGGAAGGCTGTCTGCTGGATTTCTTCATTTATGTCTTCCTTATAGATCTTAATATAGTATAAAACATCAGGGTGACTGGCTTCCTGATACTGAGCAGCTCATTACAGAAAAGGTCCTGATTTTGCTGGGATTTCTTTCATTTTCCTGGTCCTTAAACAGCAATTCTTAATGCTCCGTGTGAGAAGCAATCAGATTATCAGAGGGAGGAACACTGAATCATCACGTGTGACGGAAACTCGCTTGTCCTCTTGGTGAAAATGGCCATAACCTCATCAAAGCTTTTCAGGAGAGATGATGAAAAGTGCTAATAGGAATTAGGTATTTAAATTGATGACTCAGTCAGGATTATTCAAAGTGATGCGCTGAAATTTGTTTTTCTCAGATGTTGGAGCCCCTCCGAGGGCCGTTGAGGACCAGAACAAACACTAGAGATGAGAGAAGTGGAAATCCTGCGTGACATTGCTTTTTCACCTTTGGAAAGATTGGTTTTATCTACGCACAAATGAATAGGACTTTCACTCCAGGGACTCTGCTGTGTTTTAAGAGCTTTTCTTGCCTTGATTGTAGCCATTTGAAAATGGATCCATGCAGTTTTATTTTCTTTCCTTCCATTAGTCCCACTCTTGCCACTGACTGAGCAGCTCCTGTCTGAGGAGCACTCCGGTCAGTCCGGGAGTGGATCTGGAGCAAGGCAGAAGACTGGGAGGTTCTTCTAAATACAGATCCCATTTCTTTATGAATTCATGTCATTTGGGGACCATATTAATCTGGCTACCATTCCCCTGTGATTTATGTTCAGGCATAATCTTGAATATCTAAAAGAAGTGTTTTATTTTCAAAGGAAAGCGAGCGATTCACGGCCAGCTCTGGGCACAAACACCTCTCGTTGGAGGAAACTCACCCCAGGATTATTTTTCACACGACTCCTAAGGAAGGTCCCAAAGCAGAGCCCATGGCTGCAATGACGCATGGACTTACGCTGCCGTCTGCACAGCGGGGAACCTCCCCCGAGAACGCTCAGGGAAATAAATATCAAGTAAAAGAGTGTTTGGATGTTCCGTCACCCACACCAGGGCCCCTGCTCTGTCAGCGGACCTGTTGCTATCCAAGTTTATTGCTCTGTAATGTTGAGACATTTAATTTGGCCTGGAATTACTGGCGACATCCTGAGCTAACAGAAATGGAGGCGACCTCACAGCAGATGCTGACGTGGGGATCACATCTTGTTGTTCAAGCTCCTGTGCAGCAACTCCACAGTATGTAAATCGAAGTCAATTAAAAATATATATCTTACACAATAGAAGCTTTCAGCCTTTCACAAGTGAAAACATGACAGAATAAAATGTGCCTGTTCCTACACTGTCCACTTTCATTTCAACCCCAAACTGTGACTGAGGGACAAATAAATAAGTGAAAAGGAGCAGCACTACTGTTTGTCACGTAACATCAAACATTTTCCCTTGTTTCATTCTCCATTTTCCCTTCTGTTGTCCTAATAAATAAAATAATACTTTGGGGATTTAGATTTACAAACAAACCATCTCTGTATTTGGCTATATCTTCTATAGCAAGGCAGGAGGAAGGTTCTGCTACTCAATAACTAACTGTACACAGAAAACGCATACAAATGATTGCAGCTGTCGCTATCACAACTTAGGAGCAAATGCAGATGGCATGAAATAATATTCACAAACAGCTAATAGAATTTTAATGGCTTTAGAAAGAAAATAAAATGAAAGACACTGTATTTACTTGTGATATGAAGGGAATTTATAGTGTGCCAGTGCAAGTAACGAGTCACTTTGGACCTTGCGTTTTCACACATTCAGAAGTGGGCAAGTCCCCGTGGGTTTTATTTAGGGGAAGTTTAAATAGCAATCATAATTTGTGAAATATTCAAGGATGCATCTGCATAAAGTATCATGCTCGCGTTATGCAAATGTCATGTATGATGAATGAAATGCATCGAACGTCTTGAGGACACCCAGATGTTAAGCCTACCAGGATGCCAGGACATGGAAGGAGGTGAAGAACATGATTTCTTCTTGAGTTAATTGATTCCCATGTTCCAGCATCACCTTCTAAATGCTTCCAATCAAGAAGCAAGCTACAGTCACAGTTCACTTGTTGTGGTTGTCTTTTTCAATCATCATTCTCACTTTCCTTTCCCCAGCACAGTCCAAGAACCAACACAGCCTTTTAAATGGTTAAATGATGGTTCCATATACACGACATTCAGGTGTGAATGCTCGCTAGCTAAGCGCTGTGTTTGGAGCTGTGCTTTCTTCAGATTTTTTGTTCCATGGCCACCAAAACGGGCAGAAAGGCCGAGCTACAACTCCCTGCAATGGGCAGTCACGTACGAGCACTGAGTGACTTGGCTTTCTTAGTTTAGGTGCTGGAGCAGACTATGACTCTTAGCAGCATCACTGGGGTGCTGTTGGGGAGATGCACTATCCAAAGGTATTTACTTTTTAACTGAGGCTTCGAATAAAATCGAGTAAGCTCCTAATTAAGTTAGAAACTTAAATCTCAGTTGACTTCAATGATGCTGATGTTATTGATACGGCAAATCAGTAACTGTCTTGAAATGACAGATTAAAACTGATAATTTTACTATTGAGCACATCATTTGATGTTGTAAAAATGGAATTTGTGAAAGCCAGTTAAAATGATGACTATTGAATCTGTTCACAGTGACAGATAGCTTTTGAATGCATGTAACTTGCCCACAATCTGACATTCATCACAATTTTTGAAAATGTCCCTAGTAAAGGAGCACCCACACATAAATACACATTTTTTTCTGACAGGGAAAGGATTCTACTTTAAATATCAATATATATCCTCATACCTTCTACTCAGTTTAATTTTAGGAGATTGCTGTGTGTGTGCCTGTACTCAACAGCAGACAGCAGGTTAGATGTAAGCTGGTTCCCACTCGGCAGTTGTTTAGCCTGAGAGTCTTTCGAAAAGCCCGTCAGGACTCTGCAATCCATATGGAAGAGTAAAGCCAAGAATATAATTTTTCTTGCACCAGACGCTATCAGACAAAGTGATTAAAACTACATCAGTCATTTGATGTAATAGGAGTGCTGCCTATGGAGCGGATTGTGGCTGCAGGATCAATAGCTTCTGTTTTATAACAAAACCCAAATGCCTTGGCTTTGCTGGCAGTTTTTCTAGCGGTGAGGGACTATTATCCAATGGCTGCGCTCAATCCCATTGACATCCACTCTAAACGTTATGGATTCCCAAAGAGTCCATGAAAATTAAAGTTACATCTGTCATTAAAACACTCTCTCAAGTCTCTTGGGGAGTCAGAGCAGTCGTGGTTGTGTATGTGGAAAGTGAGCACAGAGTCTCACATCCAATTTTGGCTTCTAACAGCTTATGTCCCAATCTTTACTCTGCATAAATACCAACAGAGCAGCCAGGCGCGGGAGGGAGCGGATCAGAGGGACCTGCAAACAGATGGCCTGGGTGGGTCTGGACAGGCTGGGTGCGACCGCTGCAGCTTTCCCAGCCAGCCCATCCGACCTGACTCAGTTTCCCCAGCAGCAGGGTGGGGATAACGGCACTTCTCCATGGTGTCCCTCCGGAAATCGTGGGGATTAGCCAGTTAATGTGTGTTAAGTGCCCTGGAGATGGAACATGCTAAGCAAGTGGAAAGCACAGTTATGAGCTGATCCCTCACCGCCCCGAGCAGGACTGCTCCCCACAGTCCCTTTCTCAGCGCTTTGCTCCATCTGCTCCTGCACGCTCTGATGGAGCCCGACTTCTCCTCATGGGAGAGCGCGATGCAGCCTACTAGACATCACTGCTCAGAAGCCATCTCTGATATTAAACCTCAATATTCTTGACTTAATTTCAGCCTGTATTTCCTTGCTCTACCCTCACGTTTAGCACTTGCATTTTATTTGTCATTAATAACGCATACCAGAATATATAGTGGTAATAACGTAATAGTACATGATATTGTTCTTCCTTTGACTTGGGACTTCCTCGCTCTTTGCTGATTTGTATTGCAGCTCTCCTCAATGTATTTCATGTGTGTGAGAGTGAATTTATACTGCAGTGAACCAAGGCACTGGCTTTAATGCATCTCTCTCCCTCGCCTCCACAGAGTGCATGAATCTTCCACCTCCCCGATGCTGTGCAGATATTAAACACATTATTCTGGTTTGATTGAATACTAGTGAAATTAAATTTCTTCAGTGACTTACTCCTTTCTGCTGAAGCTGAGCAGGGAATATGCACTCAGGAAAGTAGAAAGGAAAGAGGAAAAAAAAGGAGAGGATCAAGCACTGAACTAAAGAGTGGCCACTTTCATCTCTATTAGCTGCTTTATCCTAGATATGATAAATTTTAGCTTCAGTGGTGCAAATTCCAACATCTGCTCCATCTCCGCCTCACAGACGCGCTGACAGGTGTAGTCTCCTTCTCAGTATTGCTTGGGAGCTGACAGATGGACTGTCAGCAGTAAATAAAGGGTAAATCCCACTGGCAGTGGCAAGGGGCTCCTGAACTTTTCCTTTGTTTTCACTCATTTGATTTCACATCTCTAGACTCTGTACTGTCTTAACAGCATTTAGCAGGGAATTTCCTTCTCTTTAATCCCTTCTCTTATCTCCCTTGAGAAGATGAAAGCTAAATGATGTCAATCTGCCAAATATTTCTGATCATTAAGAGTGCAGTAGAAATTATCGTCCTGACTGGAAATTAATTACAAAATAAAATGAGGTTGGAGGGGAATGTCAACACCTGAACGTCGTTTGTTCTCACACACTGAAGGACAGCAGTCTGCAGGTCTAGAATTCAGTGTACAACTAGAACTGGTGAAACAGGGCACGGACCAGCCCTCTCCGGAGCCAGGCCACCCACGGCGCTCACCTCCAGATGCTCACTCCAGATTACCTGGCAACAAGGACGAGCACCAACGCCCTAGCACTGCCCCTTAGCTCTGCTCTGTTTCAGCGTACAGCACGTGCTGCATGGCTGGGTTGTGTTGTCACTGCACTGACATCGGGTTTTGCCAGTATTTCAGCAAGGCGGAGATGTCACCACCGGTTCCCTTCCCAGCTTTGTCCCCACAGCCGGTTCACTGCGTAGCTTTGGCCCAATCAGTTCAATTACTGGTGTTTGCTGTATCCCCTGGGAAGAGGAACACGTTTTAGGTCCTTCACAGTGACTGAAGAAAAGCATTTAGGCATGAGATGAACACAATGCTTGTATGAAAAGAAATGACAGGTATTTTCCCGAGTCAGACCTTTACATGATAAATAAAACAATAATCAAAAAATAATATTCAAATAATTATTCAAAGCTTTCTATCTGCCTGCATCTCCCCAGACTGTCCCCTCTCAGGGACAGAAGAAAGATCTCTAGGATTTGGTCATAACAATGCAGGAAAGTTTGTTGCTTCCTAATAGAGCAACTTTTTCTTGGATTTCACAATTCCTCTTTAGCTGCTGTTGATATTTATAATACCTGAGCATTACAAGTAGAAAGAAAGAGATTCCTGGACATTCTTCGATAAGAATTAGGTTACCCACTGGGAAATAAAAACACGCAAAAGCCGCTTTGCTGTTCTTATTTTTCTGATGAAAGAAGCTAAGCTAAGCTATCGAGGAATTTGCTGGCTTTCCTGTTGAATACATCAACAGTGTTCCTGTATTATAAATCACATTTTGTTGCTTTTTTTCTCCCCGTTAGCTGTGCAACTCCCCTTAGCTTAAAATATTCCATGCTTATGAAGGTTATGATAACCTATCTCCCATTAGCAAGAAAGTATAAAGGTATTTTCTGCTCTGCACCAAGCAGTAACAACCATCCAGGCGCTGTGCAGAGCAGCAGAGGTACCCGATAAGCACGGATCCACGGCGTGGGCACAGCCCATTCATATGCACTCACATGTCAAAACCAAACTGATCAGGAATAAAATACTCTGATGTAACTTAGACAAACATTCGGAACTGCTTATAACACATACGGAAATGACAGACCCAAGGGAAAACTGTACCACATTTGAACTTCAAAGCTTTTTCTCTCCCTTAGTTCCTAGCTGCTTGCCAAGACCTGGTGAGCCTGTAGATCTGGGTTTTCTCTGCAAGAGCTGGCGATAGTTACTAGTGCTTAAAACTATTTAGGGAGACGGTGTCTCTGCAGTCATCAGACTCATTAGGCTGCTCTTCAGGCTGAGAAGCAGCTCTCCAGAGCAAAACTATTTGAACACAAAACTTAGACCAAAAATTCTATAATACTTGGCTTAAAAATATTAATTTGGGGAGAGGGGAGGGGAGTTAATGAATTTCACACTCGTGAAGTGCTATCAGAATTTGGTGCCATCTGCTTATGCTTAAGACAGCTTCCAAGGCAGCTTTGCTGTTCTGCGTCAAGCCTCTCCTGGTGAGAGACCATGTACGCGGGACGGGGTAACCCCTTCTCCGTGCTTGGCCTCCCAGGGGAGCCTGTATGAAGCACTACAGTCTGACACTGAATATATGTGCAGTCAATTTACAAATAACAACAGCTTTTAACTACTTTGTTGAAGGAAAGGGTGAAATGAAATAGAATCATAAAAAATGGTACATCACGCGGCGGAACAGATTCACACTCTTCTAAAGACAATTCTGTGTTTGTTCTGTACTGTATTCATTTACTCTCTATTAATCCTAAAGCATAACAAATTCATAGAGGAATTACTTCACCCACCAGAGAGAAAGCAACAGAACAAGCAAAATCCTAGCACCAACATAAGGCAGAAAGGAGCAAGCACATAAGGCAAGTTACCGCACATTTTGGAAGGAAGTAAAATGTAATTGCTCTTATTAGAGACTGCTCAGGCCAACGGAACCGGCTTCCGAAACGGCCACAAGCCACTGCTTGGATAAAGTCATGGGACTCATGTCCCAGCTATCTGTCTGCATCAAAAGACAGATATCTCCTTGAACAGAATAAAGCACCAGCTCAGAGGGGAGTCACTTTCTGAATGGTAAGAATTACGACAGTGTACCTCAGAGATCTTCAGTGCAGTCACCTCCCCTGGCACCGCTCAGCTCGTGAGATCTAACGAGATCGCACGGCACAACACAGGCTGAACGGGGGTTAAAGTGCTTTGAAGAGACGCAGCTGAAAACACAGTCGGATGTCAACAGAAAACCCAGTAACAGCATTTGTAAACTCGCATTCACTGTGATGACGCTGGAATGCAGAAGCCTTCTGTTGTGGGAGATTTTTTGCATATTTTCCTACAGTTACAACTGATACCCAGATCACGCTACACTCCATAGTTTGTCTCTATCTGCTTTTACTTGGGCACATTTCTTTTGCTCTGGTCACTTCATATACACACGTTTTGATGCTCTGCAAGAGTCTGTCTCAGCGCTATATTCTGGGTCTTGCACATACACTACTAAAGGAAAGTTTCTTATATTCACAGAAGTAATGGCAACAAAAGACACAAACATATCCCACTTCACTATTTGTTACATCAAATGTCCCTCAACAGTCAAAGAATCCTGTCTGACCATTCACCCTTCCTTATGTCCCAAGAAATCTGACCCTTGAGAGTATCATCAAGGCTGTGTAGCTGTTCCAAGTTTAACATCCAAGTGGCAGTGGGGTCCAGTACTGTCCAGTTCAAGAGGTAAAACAGCAATCCTTGCCCTAGAGAGCTTAGAGCACAAGGGATTTTGTTAAAAACACAGCCCTGGCTCATGCAAAAAAGACAACACAAAGAACTTGTCATGTCCTGCACCGGTGCAGCATGGGCGTTACATGTTATGTCGTGTCCTTCATGTATTTTTGGAAGGTGGGAGTGAGAATGTCTGTTTCTGGAAGAGATGGAAAAGCAGCAACAGCTCTTCAGAGATTTGCTCAAAATGTTGTGCACGATGATTTCACAGAGAGCTTTCTGCTGTTGACCCCAGGTGGTACATACATAACTCCTCCAGCACAGAATACACTCAGACCTTATCTAGAGACATTAAAGAAAGCTGCTTGACATTGAAAATCAAATTGATTTCTTGCCAAGATTTCACAAGGGCATGTGTGACAGCAAATGACATGCTTAAGCCTTGCAAGAAGAAAATAAACATGTCCAATGCAAAACCCATCCGTTTCTGTGCCAGCTTGAATTATGCACATCTGTACTGATTTGACACCCAGCTTGGTTGTCAGCAGAGGCAAAGTGTGCGTTGCCACAAGCTGAAATAGATAAATAGGGTAGAACAGTGCTCGCTGTCTTATGTAAGGCTGCAGAGAAAGCAGCTGCAGTTTAAGGAAATAGTGTCCAGTCTCTTTGTTTCCAACTGTTCCTGTTCAGTAACAGTTGCTTGGAAAGCCACTGCTGCTGCCCTTGGACTTTCTTTTTCGCCTTCCTTTTCCTTTTGTGCTATGTACTGAACAATTAGCCACAAGAAAACTGTAGACTTTCTGCTTTCTTATAACCAGGACAGAATTTCAAGTCAGGCAGAACCAGCCTTTTTCCAAAAAGCCAGCAATAAGGCGCTCTGATGGGCAAGAACACCTGAAGCTCCCACCCTTGCTCCAAAGCTGGCTGAGCAGGCACCCGAACACAAAGCTACCCTACCCAAAGTGATTTCCTACCATTAAACTCCAGGCAATTTGGGGGTCCCTCTCGCCGAGTGCCTTTTCATGTCCTGGAAATTTGTGCTCCTGTGTGAAACGAGGTCAGCTGTCTGAGCTCCGATGTTTAAACCAAAGCAATGGGAACAGAATTGCTCGCTATTGCCCTGCTGTGTGACACAAGGTCTCTTCTCCCTCTGATGTCATTTCTCTTGAATTATTTGTCAAATCAGAGTGAAGACTCCTCAGGCCAAGCACCATCCTTTAACATGAGTGCGTGTCATGCCCAGCGCACTGGGACCACTGGCTGCTGGGGTGCTATAAGTAACGCCTCCTACTTCACTACCTGGTGTACAGAAACGAGTGTTTCTTTAAGTCCCTGCACACCTCCATCCGCCAGAGATGAATGGAGCTGCCACCTCCCGCCATGCATTTTGCTATATTAACATAAAGTTTCTATGGCACAGCAGTTTGATCCATTTGTGTTTATTTAACTCCTGTGTTCTGACAGAAGAAGATGGAAAATCTGCATAATTAATAATGACCCAAGCAATCTCACTTAATGCCTCTTCTGAAAGCCCTGACTCTCCTTGTTAACTAACGACATCTATAATAGTGTCGGACAGGTAAAAGACTCCTTTAGTCCACTGAGATATTATTCACCTGGGATTATCAATGGGTGTTTTTCAGCTCTAGCCATTAGCTGGAATTGCTCAGGTCATTCATAAAACTTCTTTTACTTTTCACGAAGGGAGCACAAAAGCAGGGCTGGAGCAAAAAGCCATGCATCAGGATGGATCTACTGGTTTTATATATATATCGCCATAGTCCTCCTTCGCTACCACCATGGCAGAAGAAGGGATAATAAGAGCTCTCCCGATAACAAGCTGTTCTCCTGATAGCTTTAGAAACATTAATGGCTTGTTAAATGATCACAGCAAGCCATGCCTGCTGCAGAGGGTTACCTTCAGCCTCAGAACCTCCCTTTGCCCCTTCGAAAGAAGACAAACCGTTCTGGCTGCCGGCTGGGTCCGGGTGCCTGTCCCTGCGAGGCGTTGGAGGAGCACGCGCGGCGTCTCCAGACTCCCTGGGTCCGCCGAGACAAGCCCCAAGTTCAAAGACCAGTCTGTGTGATCTTAGCCCAGACTGCCCATCAAACCTCCCGCTTTGGCTCAGCTTCCCTTTGAATTAAAAATACTCTGCTGCAGGGCAAACTAATGACACTGCCAGCGAGTCTCCAAGCCGTAGCCGGCACGTCAAGAACAACGCTGCTTTCACTGTTGTCCCAACTTATTCTGCAGTGAGCCTTAGCTGCCCTTAAGTGTTTGGTCTGTACCAACACTATTGCTTATTTTCATTTACTAGCAGTTTTGAAGGGATTTAAAGACCATGCTCCTTGTGGGTCTACCATAGAGCATCAAGAAACAGGGAAACCGTGAATTTTAAAGTCAGAAAGCTGAAGGAGACCAGGTTCAGCTTTCCGTTTGTGCAAAGAACAGATTCAGTCCAGTCCACGGGAGCAAAAGCTTCCCACGTTTTTCCTCACCAAGATGCTCCTGGCCTGAGCAGATCTTTGGGCTCATAGATGGTGGGTTTGGGCTTCTGAGCCCGAGTCACCAAACCTTCATTATCCCAACCCCGGCTGCAGCCGCAGTGATGAGCACCACTGCTTGTCACCTCTCCCACCGCTGCCCCAAGCTGAGCGGCTGCCGAGAGCGAAGCCCCGCGGGGTGGGCAGGCAGGGGCGCAGGCAGGGGCGCAGGCAGGGGCGCAGGCAGGAGCACCATCCCCAATTTTAGACAGGCAACAGCCCCCTGGCCACAAGGTGCTTTTTCAAGAGGCTGTGGAAGACGCGGGGCTCTGAGTGGGCAAAGGCTTTATTTCCTCCGACGAAGTAAACTTGTAATTCCTACTATCAGAACAATGCTGTTTGCCAAATCAGATGAAACGCTTGTAACAGGGACTAATCAGATTCTACATTAATGAGAGAAAATATGGAGCTAATCAACACCCAGGAAGGTCTCTAGGCTGCAGGCCTATTAAACTTCATAAAAAATTAATGACTGAAAGAGCAGAATCGTTTGTAAGGGGTCTCCAGTGGCAGTGGAAGCGTCTTGAGTACCGTTCACCTCTCATTACACTGAATTAGCCTCACTTTCCAACCCCAAACACCATCCAGTGAGCAGCGGTTGCTGCTCAGGCCTGGATAGCTCTGTTTTGAGAGAGTCCTGACATGTTTATCCATCCTCCCTCCCTCCCTCACACCTTCTGCTCCACTTCTGTGATGGCTTTTTCCATTTTAATTAAGGAAATTTGTACTCCAGCAGCTCCCGGGAAATACCTGCGTTCCTCGAGGTCAGAGGGTGCCCGCGGCAAGCAGGGAGTGGGGCAGCAACCCACAACTTAGGGACAAGCTGGTGTAAGAACAGAGAGCCCAAGGAAACCGGCCGCCGCTCCGCCAGTATTTTTGGATTCAAGTTATTTTCCTGTTTGGAAATGGATTTTCGTTTGGAAACACGAATGGGGGAAAGCTTCTTTGTGACGTCTGCAAGATGGCTCCGCAGACGCTGGACCCCGTCAGAGCTAACGGCATTTAGTCAGTGCTGCCAGTTTCCCTGCGCCACCTCCAGCAGGTTATGAGTTACTAATAGGATGCAAAAATGTAGATCCTAATACAACGAACTGTACAAGAGCAGAAACAAGGCAGGTTCTTCTGGCTTGCATCTGCTGAACAAAATGGATACTCCACTGATTTCAGCTGTTCTAGTCAAATATAAATAAGACAAGCTAAACCTGCCTGGTCCAGCCCTTTGTCTCACATTCATTGTTCGAATTCTCACATAATTGCAAGGTTGTGCACAACAGATCACTTAAAGTGATCTTCTGTATTCAGAGTTGTGGAGGTAAAACAATCATTTCTCAGATTTTTGGCTGAGAAAACAAAAGACCATTAGAGCAAATCTTAAATATTTAATGCACTATGAAATTAGATGTTTAAGTATATATCTAGTTCAGCGAAAGAAAAGTAGAGGCACATTAAAAAGTACAAGACAGACATCTGGAGGATTCAATAACCATTGTTTCAGTACATGTGTCTCAGAAGACCCAGCGATTTTCATCTGAAATATCTTCATGCCTGAATGGTTGTCAGGGGCGTAGTCCCGGTCCTATTTATAACCCGGTGCAGCTGAATTAAGCACTTCTTGTTTCTTAATCAGGTTACAGAAGACTGTCATTTATGTCTTCAGTATTGAGACGTTTCATCTTCCCTCCTTATGTGGTGTTGCAGTACATTAGTGGGAACTCATTGCCAGTAATGAACCTGCTTTGAGAATCGAAGTCCCACAGCTTATCAAGGCTTAATCTTTGCACATTGCACTAGAGACAAGGCCACATTCTCTGCTGCCTTGGACTTTGCAAAATCATTTACCTCTGCGCAAATAAGTGTACGTTTCTGCCATCTTGGTGTAGCAGCAGCTGAGATTCGCTCTGCTCTCAGCTCGTAACGATGCATGAAGCTGCATGAGATGCAGAGCAAGGCAAAGCTTGCATCTCCAACCCGGCCATACTGAAATCACATGAATTTGCTTCAGGAGCAGCACTGTAGAGCAGTGAGTAACTACAGAGTATTATGGTAGTTTGAGCTGTAGGATCCATATTGTGTTCCTATATATTTACATAGGCAAATAGGCTGTGGTTGCAGTTTGAGCAATGCCTGGGCGAGATACAAACCAAACTGGAATCATGGATACACCCTTCCTCGTGTAGCTAGACTGACTCTGAGGTTGGGAAGGTGCATGTGCTGGTTACAAAAAGGATGGAAGAAAGCAGGTGGGAAGAGGTGGTGGGAGCTTTTGATGCCCACACAGAGAATATAACATCATTAAGAAGACAGATGCAGCTCTTCCTCTAATTTATTATCTACGTTGTCTCTTCCAGGATCACATTGTCTGCAGGGCAGAGGAAGGGGTTATGTGATCTCGCACGAAGTAAGAAGGCAGGACTGGTGAAAAGAGCTCTGAAAAAAGGAAATTAATCAATTGCTTTGGTACCTTGGATTCTTAACGTTTTCAGGCAGAGCATATTTATTGCTGAATCTCATCTCGTTACTAATATTCAGTTAGAATGCAGTAAGTGAAATCAGCTCGTTAGAAATCCAGGCAATGTATTCATGTTGTTCTTTCTTCTCTTTTGGGAATCCTCTCCCGTGTAAATAAGATACATAATAACCCTACTCTACATTTTACACGTGCGCTGCTTTTCAGCCATAAATGTCACAGTGCTAGCATAATTATCCCCATTTTCCAGAAGAAAAAAAGAAGCACAGAAGGGTCTGATCCACAAATATTAGATGTGACAGCTAAATTTGGATGCCCATGTAGAGTGCAATTTCCAGTCCTCCCACCATCTCCTCCAAAACAAGGAGGAATTGCCCAGGCAGCAGCACCGGAGCACCCAGTGCCGACAGGCTCAGATTTCCACACTAACCCAGATTGTTTACAGCTGGATGCTCCTCTCTTTGAAAAAACTAAAACTTATTTTTGCATCTGAAGGGGGATCTGGGTTCTTCAGAGGGTCTGATCATCTTCATCTTGGGGACATCCTGGCACACGTACTCTCAGAAATAAAACACTGAAAGGAGACCCAGTTCTTGGAACACTGAACCGTATTTTCTATGGTTGGAGTACAGCAGGCTTGGGACAAGGGCTCCCAACTTGCAGAAGCCTTACAAGGATGTTTTAAACCGTAACTGTTTGAGCGAGCTGTTATGTGTGCACATGAAAGGGAGCTTTATCTTGTATTTAGGCACTGACTTGTTAGGTCCATCAGCTCCTACTGGGCACACACAAGCACTCACACTGCACAGTGTGAACGCAAAGTGTATTCTCAGGCTACACCAGCCACCGCAGCAAATTAAAGTCGAATTAAACACTGCTCTAACCTGAGCTAGTCCCTTACACGCTGCTAAATGCCACGACCAAGGCTGGGCCGGGGTCAGCAGCCCCGGCGCTCCCAGCTCCCCCCGCTGAACCTGCCGGTGCTGCCATCTCCCCTTCGCAACCGGGACAGACCGAGCCAGCGGCTGTGCAGAAAGGCCTGGGCACGGATGAAAATCAGGCTTCAGAGAAGACACAGTGACCAAAACACTAATCCTGCACAGGGAAACCTGACGATGTGTTTTTTAAAAATCTACCCCGAGCACAGATGACCAGGAACATAAAGACCCAACTGAGCCCCTAAACTAACTACTCAGCAAGACACAATCCCTCTGTGCTCCATCTATCCCCCAAGGACCTACCAATTTTCAGCTGACAGTGCCACAGATTTAGTCCCATTTAATTTCTGAATTTACACAAAGACACTGTAAGTGATTGTGATTTTCCAGTGGAAAAATAGGGTCTCGCTGTATCTAACCCTCTGAGCATTTTAATCTTCAAATCAATAAAATCCATTAAACAAATTGCTCTCCCCCCTTCTCCATGCATCCTATCCAAACCGAACGGGTTTGCCATTATTTATTTATTTTGAAGCACGTTTCACAGCTCTGATGATGGATTGAGCACTTCTGCTGGTGCAGTTCAGCTGTCGAAGGGTTGCAACAAAATCACAGTTTCAAACTTTGAATGGAAACAAATGGCCTGTAAATGCAGTGCTGGAGAGGAAAAGACACTCCACAAAAAGCCTGAAATGTTTATAGATTGTAGGCTTCATGCTCTGTATGTGCAAATCAGAAGTAATGATTAAAAACAGCTCCTCTCTTTGGAAAGGTTAAGTGTTTCATCTCATACAAAGGAACTCTGTGTACCAGCACTCTTAAATCCTGGAGTGAGATCAAGTGCGTGTAGTCTTGATAGCAGAATATTTAGTGATAAAGAATGAATACGAGGGAGGATTGAAAATATGGAGAGCGGGCAGATGTGCTGCAGCACTTGGAACTGTATTGACAAGACTGAGTTGGAAACTCACCCAATAGAGAACACAAAAAAACAGAAAAATAGTTGGAGATTCACGTGTTTAGGTGAGGGCGTATCTTTACCACGCTGAGGAGATAAAGGGACGAAAAGATTTCCCACCCCCTCTCGCAAGGAATTCCTGCTCAGTCGGGGTACGGACTAACAAATGGGCAAAATCTCTTGGAAAACTACACGTTAATACAACGGTGGTCACAGACTTCGTTCTTCTTGGGTTTTGGAAAGCAGCAAGAGCCCCTTCATTTTTCAAGGCTAGAGCGAAGATCAGGGATGGCTGGTCAGATACAGCCTTCAGAGCCAGGCTTACTGATGAACTTTGCCCGATCTTAAGAGGTTAGCAAATTATGAACTGAATATTTCATAATGCTCTTTAAAAGGATTGTGGGTCTAGGACATACCGTCTGATCTCACTGAAACTGCAGAGAGACACTACGCACGAGTTTAGGTCTGGAAGCAGTAAGGGATTTTTCTCTCTGTGTACCAGCCCATTTCACGCTCAGCAAACAACGAACTGGGTAGAGCCCTGTTGTCTAGTGAGAAGTATTTTTCTTACTGGTCTGTTGGAGCTAATGAGATAGTTTTCTAAATTAAGTCTCTAAACACGACATTAAGCAGAATGGGGAGGAGAGTAAAGGGGCTGGCAAGAGTCCATAATTAATTTTCTGACATTTGGAGAACTGTGACATTGGGTCTTATCTGTCTGTGATGAAATACTCCACAGCCCTAAGGCAACTGATAGTATTTAACCAGTCCTCTGATATCCAGGCAACTAACAACTTATTATGTCTCAGACTCAACAGAAGGACAAAAAAAAAAAAGTCAAGGGCTTAAAATTAAGCATTGAAGTATTGCTATGACTGGGCTTCTCAAGCAATGAAAATCCATTTTTGGTGTGTTGGCATTATAAAAGGCAGGGTTAAAACGTTAAGTTCTGGCTTGTTTACAGGCCAGCGCTCGGTGTCTCCTGCTTCGGCCAGTGTGGATATGTAAGAGATGCTCGGTGGGCACGAGAAGGGGGACGTGATGGGAAGGCAGCACGAGCTGCTGAGGAACATGAAGAATCAGCAACAGAGTCCAGAGCCTGGGGCTGTGGGTCACTGATGTTTGCTGCTGGGAGAGGAACTTGTTTCTGTTGGCTGCATTTCGGGTCATCTGAACCCAAAGAAGGGCACTGGCCAAGCAGATCTCTCCACAGGGGCTTGTCCAGCATTCGCTGCAGAGATTTCACACACGTGGTGTAACTTGTCTGTGGAATTGGCCATGCCACTTGATTTTTCTGTTTCCCAGTAAGAAGAGGGGAGCAGGAGGATAATGCTTTCTTTGTCAGTCTTGTCTGTAGAGATTACAAACTCTTTGAGAGCGGATCTTCTCTTAATGAGTTTAACACAAAGGCATCTTGCACCAACAGTAATGCTAAACCACACAGGAATTGTTTGGGTTCCTATTTAATGGAAAAAAAATAAAGAAAACTGTAAGTGCCAAGAGTTCGTATTTGGCAGCTACGTGCAGTCAGAACTTGACGATGAGTCCCAGCCATCGAAGCAACCTACGGGAAAGGTCCCTCCTCTGCCTGCAGGACAGCTGCCGACACACCAGACACAAGAAGAGGTTTTGTGAAGGATCCTTCATTTTGACTTCCTGAACGTGCAAAAAGCAGAAAACCTAGTATAGTGAACCCATTTAAACAGTGTTTAGCAAGATAATTGCAGCAGCTAATTGCCAAATAATAATAATGAAACATCTTGAAGTTTGCTAATGGATGGGTTGAAATACTGTAATTCTTAACAGATAGCAATTAATAAGGCTTGAGTATCCAATAAATTAAGAGACCTCATCTATTCTGTACTGGAACCACATGATGACATATTATATGATGACAGCTCTGGCTTAGAAATCAGATATGTCTGGAATCCTTTTATTTTTATGGGGACAGACAGACATTCTCTAGTGGAAGCCAAATGAAGTTAAAGCCCTTTTGTAAACAGTTTGCAATCCCTGTATTCATTAAAGTCAAAAGAAATTGTGCTGTTAATCAAGTCTTCATTTTAAAAGGATCAGAACTGGACCTGTCCTATAGCCCTCTCTCTCTCCCCACTTTTCCAATAATCACAGATCAAGCTTGTGTAAATTAAAGCCTAAATTTGGCTTTCTGTTTAATTTAGTTCTGTTCAGCTCTGCCCTTTTAGCCACAGTATCATTGCAAAGTGTGACCAAGAGATCTGAGAGTAAATTTTTTGCTGGTTTTCCTTCGGTGCATGATACAGGGTACAAAGATTTCTTCTCACAAAGTTCTATTTGCATAAAATATATATATTTGCTTGTACCATCTGAAGCTGACAGCATATGAGCACACTCCACACTCTGAAACAACTTTATTCCAAACTGAAAATCATGAATATCTCAGGGGGTGGGGGGTGTTTGGTTTTCAAGGCCACCGTTTCAGGCAGTGTCACGTAGCTACTTCGCTGTGAAGCAAAATCAAGCAGCAGGCTATTGTAAGTTACATATTCCTGAAATTTCTCAGTCTCAGGGTCCTCAACATCACGATGTGTTACAGCTGACATGATCTCACATGGCACACCACTTAAAAATATCTGAACAAGGGTCCTTATCATTCTAAAGATAGCGCAAAAATATTTCTTTTTTCAAAGACAAGAATGCAGCTACAGAAATCGTGCGTGGACAAAGCACTGAAGGAAAGCGCCAGTCCTTGAATTACGAAGACAGCGCCGTGCCACCCGGCCTGGGTTCTGTCCCACTCTCTGCAGCACACACACATATGCCTTCCCCCCAAGACGCAGAATGAACCGTCAAAACCATCTGAAACTGAGGAAAGTCTATGAATGAGTTTGGAACTGTCACTACTATCATTTCTCTACTGTCACTGCTCTAAAAATGACTATTTTCGTAATGAAGCCAAAGTATGGTTGTAATTTGGTAATAGCTGGGAGCAGAAGTTTGGGCCTTGCTCTGTGCTGGTGCTAAAACGTGGCCTCTGTAACCTCAGCCCTACGCTGCTGCCTGCCAGCACCCTCAAGGTCAAGAAATGGTACATTACGGGTTCTGGAAGGCGGTATTCCCAACTGCTCTTGCTTGGGCCTCCTTAGCTCACGTGGTCCATTTATTTTTTGAAAATGTTTCCATTTTAATACGACGGCACCAGCAAAGAATGCACACTGGAGGGATGCAGCTGGTCCTCAGGCTGCGGTGACAGCCAGACCTTCGCTCTTGAAATGTCTTCTGCATACTTTCATCCTCTTGGTCATCCACATTTTAAATGTCTCGTTTGAGCTGCTCCAAGTTATAACCTCAAACATGCCTGTGTTTGACAAGAATCTAAATCTGATCTCCAGAACACCTAAGTACTGGGCAGTATTATGTGTTGGCGTTTTTTAATTTTAAAAAAAAGTGCAGCATGGGGAGAGATTTTCAAAGAGAGAGTCTTTCTCTGAAAGGTTAGAGCAAGCTCAGTTGGGCTCCGTTGCTGCCACTCTCTGAAATTAAAGGTTAAATTTAGCCAAAAAATGGAAGCGGTGTCTTCCATCACTGAGCATTCAATCGCGGTGACATAACAATGCCACAAGAGCAATTTAATTCTTGGCATATTTAGAGGTGGCATTAGGGAGTCTACCAAGGTAGCAATTTTCTAGATAATCAACTTAATGTCTTCATTCTAAGTGCATTTATATGTGTAAGTTAATTAGGGAAGTTAATTTTCACAAATGGCAGAAAATCCGCATTTTCCAGTAAGCTTTGTTTCATGCCAGTTCATGATTCAAGGTAGCCGAGAAAGACAACCTGACATTCCCATCTATTATGGTAACCAGCCTGCATCACGCGCAGGCTTCGGCTGTCAGCCTGACAGATGCACGGACAGGTTTCTGGTGCTCACACTGCCGCATCCAAGTACTCACTGGGGGCAAAAGAACAACTTTCCCTACACCAGATTGCATAGTTGTAGAGTACTAATCTCAGCTCCTAAAAGACTGCAGCATCCATCCGCGTTACTTAGCACGGTCAAAGGGCAAAGAGAAACTTTTGCTGGTGAAAATAAGCAAATGGAAATAGAAGCTAAGTGACCTCCTTTCTTTTCATGTCATTTCCAAGCAGTTAACTGTGCCACATTTTTGCAAGACCAGTGCAAATCACTAGAGAACCAGGATGAATATGGATCAAAATTACCAGCAGTAAATACGGAATCGCAAAAACGCATCTCAAGGGGTGGCAAAATGTCCCCATCGCTTAAACAGGAGCTCCCCGCCACAGCCCCGTTACAGGACGCCGTGCTGTAGGGAAAAATGACAGAAAGCAACTCGGAGGATGACTTCACAATTGTCTCAAACCTTTACGCCAAAATTCTGTAAAAAGGACAAAAGCAGACAGTGATATCTGGCCTCAGTGAAGCAAAAGGGAGTTTTACCACATGCTTTAAAAAGCCCAGCATTTCCAACAGAGTCTGTAAAAAATTGCTCTGAATAGCCATGCCGTGTCTCCAAATTTAGCAGGGCTATCTGAGTCCACAGCAAGTGCATATGTGTTCAAATAATGACTACTTTCCACTTTTTAAAAGCATTAATGCCTTGGGTTGAAAAAAGAAAGCATTTTTTGTTTATTGCTTTTCCACATGTCCCTCTGAGGAGCTCTCAGCACCGCTCTCTCCTATCCTCCTTTCTGCTGGGCTTCCGCATACTCTCCTCCGTGTGCCCCCTTCGGCCCCATTTTCATATTCATTTCTATCTTAGTGAGTACGGCCAACTCGGAGCAAAGACAGAGCGCGTACGACAACAGGGCTGTGGGCACTTCAGCTATTGCCAGGAGAGCAAATACGGCTTTAGAAGCACAACTTAAACATGAGCCATTTCCTACCATGGCCGTGGGGCCACAAATCCACTTCTCTGCTCCCCAAATCCATCCACCCAGATCCATGCACCCAAACCCGGAGCGGGGACGAAGGAGTTTGCTCTTCGTGCGCCAGATGAAAGATGCAAACGTGCAAACCCCCACAAAGGCAGGAGGGAGCAGGAAGTGGCTGCTTTGTGTGAATGGAAACTGCTGGTCTCTACACGGCGGTGCAGACACGCGGGATTTTGCGTTGTGACACGCTGATCTGCCATTATGTTTTGTGGAGGCGATAGTGGAAGAAAGGAACATACGGAAACTTCGATTTCCACATTTACACTACTCCTGCTATCACCGTTTTACATCCAACTATTCTTTTCAACATGAAATTTAATTATCTTCTAAGCATTTATAATCCACCCATCACTGCAGTACCCAAGTGCCAAACACAACAATTCAAAAGAATGATTGCTTCCCACGAAAGGCCCAATTTCCTGGGTCTCCTCATGAGAACGGTTCTTGCCGCGTGCACAGGAGGGTACGGATTTGCAGGAAGGGAGCTCTGCTGGCATGCAAAGGCAGGCGGCACAGGAACACCATCAGCTCAGTGCAATGCATGTAATGGAGAGAGATGATGGAAAAGGGTCTGCACCCAGAAAGCAAACATTTCATTGGTAACAGAATGTGTCTCGAATGTACCTACTTCAAACTGCTAGTAAAGTGTTCTTACCTTACTTGCACACACGCGCTGAGCTGCTCCGCTACCACCATATGACAGAAGCCAACACCTGTAACAGAAAGAAAGACAATAGCTTTAGGTTTTGCTGAATCTTACAGAGAACAATTTCATGTGCTTTGGCAACTTAAAAAACCCACACATATTTGCCTTGTAATTAGTCAGCTACTGCCTGTGCGCAGTAACAGCCCTACGGGTTTGGGGAGGAAGAGTGTGGGCAGAAAGCAAGCGGCAGAGCAGCCAGCACCTGATTTTAAAGAAGTTATTACACCTTAAGGTGATCAATTGGCAGTTGCCTCAGACATACTGGAGGAGAGAAATGGGAGCTGGCACAGCAGCCAGCAGCCAGATGTACCGCAGTTAGCACAGCTTTCCAAACCCTCCTACCCCTTCGGGTTTTCTGACATGGTTTCCTGTCAAGCAAAATGGAAACCACGACAATAAAAGCAAGAGCCTGACACATTCAGCAAGAGACTGAGAGCTACTGCTTTCTTACAGTGATGTAAAGCAGGAGGGATCGAAGTACAGTGCTAGTCTATTTCATATATATGAAATAAACATTTTAAGCTCTCTATTAACCTATGTTAGCCTTCAATTAGATCAGTAATGCTTTGAGGGAAGAACTGTTTCTGATGTATGCTTATACTGAATAATGAAAGATTGGCCCCCAGGTACTACAGTGCTATCAATAATAAACATTATTACTAAATAATAGCAATGAAGACTTGGAGTTAATATTTAAAACGGGCATAAGATCAAGAGCATGCCCAAGCACATTTCACGCTTATTTTAATTGCCACAAGACAAACAGAATGAGGATGGATGTTCATGCAAAAGGGTGTGATTCTGTTTTGCTGAAGCACTCAGATTTTAGTGTGCTATTGTCAAGCCCATTTGGAGTAAATTGTGGGTAGAATTGCAATGAGAGCTGTAGTTGCCTAGCAAAGGTCTAAGATTTCCATTTAAAATTAATGTGAACTGTTTCTCTGAATCTGACATATGGGCTTTGAGAACCCCTGCCAAGATGTCAAGAGCTAGAATGCTCCCCCTCTAACTCTGAAAAAATGCTGGAGGCAACTTTCTCCTGGTATTTTGGCATTTGTCTCAAACACAAAACAAAGAGACACAGAAACCCTCCTGCAGCGGAGCTGCACAACGCGGCCAGTTGACAGAGTCGCAGATAATGCGATTGCTCAGATGAAACACCAGCTCTGCTCCCTCCCGGACCCGCGACTGAACAGGGCGGCACCTCCGGGAGGTGGCTTTGGCAGGCGGCTCATCCTCCGCCCTCCAGCCATCTCCCCCACCAGTGTAACATCCCCGTGTCATCTCCAGCGCAATAATACAGAATCCCAGAATCAATCAGGTTGGAAGAGCCCTCTGGGATCATCGAGTCCCACCATTGCCCTGACACCACCATGGCAACTAGACCAGGGCACTAAGTGCCATGTCCAGTCTTTTCTTAAACCCCTCCAGAGATGGTGACTCCACCACCTCCCTGGGCAGCCCCTTCCAATGGCTAATGACCCCTGCTGAGAAGAAAGCCAGTTGAATCCATTGTACAAGCGGGAGCAGAGGGAAAACTTAAATAAACAGAAAGATGACTCATGAGAAGAAAATACCAGTAACGCTTCTGCTGCATGTGCTGGCTGCAGCACACCTCTTCTTCCCCCCCACCACCGTCCCTCCCTGCCACGGGAGCAGCACGGCATCGCCCAGCCTTGGCAAAGAGCAACGCAAGGGCACGGGTCCTGCAGAAGGAAACTATGAGGAGCTTCATACTCCTGTCCAGACAGGATAGCATCTAACATGGGATTTCTTTCGCTCCAGCTTGGCTCCTGCAGGAAGAGATGGGCTGAGCCATCAGCTCTCACGTCAGTCTCAGCCACGGGCTTCCCAAACCCTCCACATTTGCTCAAAGCCACACTCTATGGCAGTAACGCTGCCGTTGATAGGTGCAGTATAAATGGGCTTCTATGCAAGGCTTGTTGGCACTTCACGTGTATCTTAATTACACCGTGTAGTTCTGGGAGCAAATTCCCTGGCTTTCGGATAGATAAGTGCAGCCGAGTGACACAAGGCACGGCACCGGAGACAACGTTCCCCACAGAGACACAGCCTGCTCTGGCCACACCAGGAAAATATTTTCCGGTAATGGAAATAGCCTGGAAGAAGAAACAAAACATGCACACACACAAAGATGTTGGCTTTTTTTGTCTAATCTGACTTGGAGTATGTTGAATTGGTTCATTGTTTGCAGAGGAATCTGAGCAGAATTAATGATCGCGCAGGCAGGAAGAGGCACTGTTTTGCAAATGCAGTGGCCAGACATTCTCCAAGATCTGTAATCTAATTTAGCTTGGAGAGTTAATGATTTTAATGATTTGTTGTGATCTCAAAACAACTGTTAGGAGATAAATCTACATCATTAAACCTATTATGGTGTTTTGCTTCATTTAGCAAATGGTGGTTTTTTGTTCAGAAGACGCCCACATTTTAAACAAGCAGAGAGGTCAGCTGCTGGTGGCAAGGAACAATTTATTCCCAGCTCCCGCGGAGACTGAAATGAAAGGTGTCCTTGGGAAAAAAAATAATTCCTCACAAATGTTATTGACTATTTCATAAACAGAAAGCTTTGCTTGCGCTGCGATGTGTGTCATTGTGTCAGTGCCTGTTTCAAACCAGACAAGTTTTCTGGAAACAGCCACCGAGCTGACGGTTCAGGATCACTTGGTTTAAGATCCAGTTACTTCTCGAGGAATCACACAGGCTGCCGAGCCGCGGGAGCAGAGCTCACTGATGCTCGCTTTAAGTTGAAGGCAGCCAGAGAGCAATAACAAGAGAAAGATGTCAACATCGAGAAGCTTTTTAGCAGCTGCTTAGCTCTGGCTGGGGTGTTTCACTTCTGATTTTGGAAAGACGGGTCCACGTCCCAAACCCGGCGGGCGATGAACCGTCCTCTTGCAGGACATCTCTGTGGAGAAAGCCAAGTGCCACTAGCAAAGCGCACGTCCTCCAGCTGTCACTCCAGCACTTCCCTGCCGCCCTGCACCTCGAAATGCACATTTAACTCTCCTGAGATTGACTAATCACGCTGCCATTTCTCACAAATACGGTGCACAATCCTTCTGTGCGCGCAATCAAACAATAACGAATGCCTGATACCACGGACGTGAATGAATCGACTTGCATCATCTGTTACATTCTTCACAGAATCAGGGACAAAGTTTATGATGAAGCTCTGAGAAGTCATTTCAGCCACCCAAGGAAGATGGAGAGAGCGTGTTCACAAAGTCAGCAGCGGGCGTCCAGCCACGGCGACGTCCCAGCGCATTAAGATGCTGATGCAGCCCCACTAAAGGGCTGGATTGCAAACACGGCTCCATTGCGTTCTCCCACCACAAGCCCCCTCCGATCTATTCTAGTAAAAAGCCTTTTACGCTGACTGGTAAGAGGATGTAAGGAAGAGCAGAGGAGGATATTTGTTTTCTTACTTTTTATGTCAGTTATTTACACAGGAGAGAGTAAACGATCAACCTCTTTTCCCTGCAAGTTTGAGAAGTCTATTATGATTTGACTGCATTTGCCTAAGCTAAATATTTTATAAATTTAAAATATGACATAAAAAAACCCAATCCTGTAAGCAGCAATGACTGACTATTTTCTTGTCCAGCTCCTTTTTAATCCCTGGGCAGGGAGGAACGTTTCAGTTCCTCAGACGTCATTCAGAAATCGCTACCATGACCCCACGCTTTCCACACGTCCGCCTGCCGCAAAGCAAACACAGAGCGCGGAGGGAGAGAAACGTATCTGTTGTGTTGTGGAAGTTAAGCACCCAGAGGGGCCTGAGCTCCCTCCTTGGAGCCTTATAATCCCTGGCCCTGCATGGAGAGCACCGACGTGTCACTTTAATAACCCAAAGTAAATAAAAACCAAAGAAAATTCCTTTCAGTTGTGTTTGGTTTGGGGAAGCTTCTTTCTTCAGCTCTGAATATAGGGAATATATTTTATTACCCACTGTGACATCTCAAAATGCAGCAACTGAACTTAACTGGAAAAGAAAGTCATGTTCTGCCCTTCCACATCTCCTCCCTCCCCAGAGATTCCTGTTTCTTATCAAAGAGAAACGACAGGAGGGTCTGCAGCTGCGCAGGCTGCCGTGCACCCCGCCTGCAGCCACACGCACGCTGTACTTAAACACACTTGGAAAAAGCTACGAAGTGTTGGAGACAGCGACCACCAGGACGGCGGCCTGCTGTCTGACACTGTCTCAGAGAAGCCAAGCTCTACACTGGGTCTGAATTAGTTCCTAATTTATACTTGTTAGTCAATCGTGTAATTCAAATCAATACATTCACATTTTTCATTACTGAATCATGACGTGGAATTTTATACTAAGTCATTCGTAGAAGTAGTAATAATAATGACCCAAAGGACGCACACCACTCCCACCCGACACACACCTCCTGCCATCGCAAAAACTGTCAGAGCATCATCCCCTGGAGAGGGCAACCCAGCTGGTCCTTGGCCTCTGTGCTGGGCACAAAGTGGAAAAGCAGCACCACAGCACTGTGCCCAGAGCACAAACTGCCCTGCAACTCCAGGCAGCTCTGCATTTGGTATCTCAAGAGGAAAACCTGAAAGTCCATCACAACTAAGGATCTGGGCATTTGTATTCTGTATTGGAGACGGGGAGTAAATCAATAACCCTTCCAAAGAAACACAACTTTTCAAAATTAGGTGGGAAAAATATAGTTACATGAAGTTTGTTTTCCTAATTTGAAGCTTAGATGAAAGTTCAAGGTCATTTTGTTGTATTCAAACCTGTTCAGTCTTTACTCAGCACCGAGTCATTAGAGCTCGCTCTTTGTGAGCATTTTGGTACAGAAAACATCTGGCATTATACTCTAAGTCAACACATGTAAATGATACAAATACAGTTGAAAATGCAATGGCTTCACGATGGTTGTGTCTGCCCAGGAGAATCACAGCTGAAGACGCAGTGCTTTATTTTGTGGGGTTACTCACACGATTTTCCTTTTTCCTATCTGAAGTGAGACACCCCGTTCATCATTTTGACCACTATTCTCGTGCCAACTGTTGCAGCCCTGCCTGGCTGTGCTGTGATATTTGGAAACTACCCTCCAGGTAGAACAAATGTTGTTTTATTTGCTGGGTGGAAATTTGTTAAATAAATCATAGATTCATAGTGGCATAGGAAATTAGCAATAAGCTGTGCCTGGAAGGTTAGACATATTGTACTTCAAAATAAGCAGGAGGCCACTTTGCAATTCAGAAGAGAGATATTGGGAAATGGGAAGACACATCTGTTAATCATTTTTCCCAATACCCGAAAGGTTGTTAGCCCGAGTCCCAGCAGAGCCCTGTACCGACACCGAGTGCCTCTGTTAAATTACCTTCAATGACTTGTCTGCCTGGATCTGGCTGCCAGAAGAAAAGCTTGGGAGGTTTTTCTCTGGAAGCTCTGATGTCCTCGGCGGTCGCACGCGCAGGCTGCCCGGCCGTGCTCCGGGAGCGGGGCGGTGGGTTTCCACACCCGTGGGAGCCCCATATCATTATTGCATTACACTGCTCTATTTTGACACACCGCAGGGCGTTACTAGTCTGGAAGGGTTGACATTTAGCAGGGGCTACGGCCCGGGGTGCTCTTTATTTGACAATTACTTGTGAGTTTCCCTCAGAAAAGAATACATATAAAGACTGTTTCTGAAAGCTTCCTTCAAAGTGACATCTGATGAATATAAATAATGGGGTTTAGCACCGTTAATGCTTCCAAACATTTTTACATTTATTACAACCTTTACAAACCCTTTGTTCCTCTTTCTGATCACTTTATAACCCCTGTCTCCCTGGAAATATTTCAAGCAAGCATTTGGAAAAGATGCTGAAAGCCGATACATCTGTTTGCTGTGTCCTGAATCGCTGTCAGTATCAAATGCTCTTTCTCAACAAGAGATACAAGATATGAACTGTTTCCTGGACAGGTTGTGGGTCAGGCAACGGACTTGCTTTTTCTCACCTGCAAGAACCAATGAAATCAGCATAACTTCAGCTTCTCAGCTCTCATTACCCTGCAGGTACCACTTCCATCCACGCCCGGCAGGCAGAGCCAAGCGGGGCACGGCTGTTCTCCCTGGATGAACTGGAGGATGAGGTCACGCAGCCAGCCATCTAACAGCTATTTTGAGTCATTTTTTTTAACTCTACCATTGCCTGTATCTCTACGGTGCTTCTGAAATGTTTCTTATGGGGGGCTTCCAGAGTCCACGACAGACCTGGGCATAAAATCCTACCTACTCAGCCTTAGTGCAGGGCTTACGCGTGGGCTTGTCACTCCTCCCGCAGTCAGAGGCTCAAATAACAGCTAGCAGCTACTGTTATTTTTTTCACCCTTAAACTACCCAGAGAAGAAAAAAAAATGGTGAAAGAAAGGCCAGCGAAAGTTCAGATAAAGCAGAAGTGATGCTCATTGCTGCAGGGCAGTTTAAACTGACCTACAATATAGCTTAGATAAACAAGGATTAATTATCTTTCTGTTAGTCTGTGAGGCAACTGATATCACATATAATTACATTATTTTGCAATTATTTCATTCTGAGTGCTTAACCAAGGAGGAGAATAAAGGTAGGATTTTTTCTTCATATCTTGCAAACTAGTTTCATGTTCAGAATATTTTGTTTTACTGTATTAGCTTGTGTAAATGGTGGCAGTGCATGTTTCCCTTTTATTTGCCCATTGGGTTGTTTACTTATTGGAATTGAAGTCAGAAGTGGCTTGCTCTCACAAGCAGTACTGAATTTCTAATAAATATGTAAATAATATATCTCTGAGCTGTTGCCTTTGGCATTTGTTCATACATTATCCTCTGCAGTAGTCAGCCTGCTGTGAACACACACTTGTTTTAGTTGGAAGAAATACCCATGATCTAACCAGAGCCCCAGAACGGCGCTGCCCTCCTCGGAGTTGCGGGTGCTTTTCCTCACTTTGCTGTCGACTGCACGCAGAAGGTACCACTTAAAACATAACAGGAGAGAAAAGAGAAACTGGAGAAGAGCAGAGGTCAAACCTTGCCAGACGCTCCGCTGGCAGCACGTGCAATTTACCCGTGCAGAGAGGGTCAGCACAGGGCCTCGCATCACTCATGTCCTTGAGAAATCCTTATTACTCCAGCAAGCAGGGAAACCTGATGATCTTGAAATGAAGCGATGTTGCCACAGGGTGAAGGGGAATTTAAGCGAGCCCTGCACTCAATTTTATCTGGTGACTGCACGCTGTGCCCCTCGCAATACCTTCAGCCTCCAAAGTGCACGTCCCGTTAGGGGCTCCCGAGCTTTGCTGCCTGCAGGCCTGGGAGCGTTGGTGGGTGCGGGCAATGGGGAGAGGCTGGGGCTCAGCCTGGGGAGGGAGCAGAGCCGAGCTGAGAGAGGGACAGGGGGTGTGACAGAGCAGGGATTAGGAAAATCAGCAGCAAGGTCTTGGGGGAAGAAGCTGATCTGTGCAGAAACTGTACCCATAGAAGAGGAGGGAGAGTATCCCTCATAACGCAGAAGTGCAAGTACTCAACCAAACTCTTCATGGCACCTTTGGTCCAGGCATTTACTTCAGATGCTGATGTTAAAAAGCAAAGACTCCAAGCACGGAGTGTCCTGCCCAGGGGACTCCATCAGCTCCTGCCTCAGAGGCCCCTTTCTATTTCCATACAGCTCTGAGAAGGAAAAAAGCCTCCTCTGGCTTCCAGCACTGGGACAAGACCTCTGCGAGGGGGGACAGGACACAGGGGAGGGCTCTGGGGACTGTCACTGCTGTGCACGTCCTTGTGAGAGACAGGACCTTGAGGGAGCTGCTGCATTTGAGCTCAGCGGCTCTAACTGTAGCCCGAGTGCAAACCACCAGCAGCTAAAATTTCCCTGTCCTGAACTGCAGCAGTTTTGCCGAATTCTCCATTTTTCTGTTTTTTTTCTTTTCTGTTTGCTGCCTTCATGTCTCAAAGTGAGAAGTCAAGAAGGGCAGGCTCTGGCCTGCCTAAGGTTTGGAAATCTCTGTGTCCTCAGAAAGCTCCTACCCAGGCTGTGCCTGTGGCTGGTTTCGATTCACCTTTGCTCACCAGATCAGAGGGGCCGTAAGTTTGTCCCTTTACACCTTCGTGTTCCCATATGGAGAAACCCCTTTGTGCTAACGGGGGAAGCTGAGCAACGTGCACAGATCTGCAGGCGTAAAGAGATTCTTAATTGCTTTCCTGGGCTGAGGCTTAAACAGATAAGACAAAGAGGATGGAGAAAAGAAAGTGTTATTTATTTGGGGGAGACAAGGAGGTTATGAAATTTCCTTGCATTTAACCAATGAGATAATGAATCTTTTAGCTCACACAGCGCAGTAGATCCATAGGTACTTAGGACATAATGTAATTCCACCCATATAAGCACTTCCACATCTAATGGTAGAAGAATGCTTTGTGCTTCTGGTGCTTTATCAACAAAATGCCCTACTGTAGCTACTTGGCCTTTGGAGATTATTTTCTCAGGGAAGCTGTCATCACGCAGCTGATTAATTACTCTAATAATCATAATTTTTTTTATAATAAAAAACTCTCTTCCCATTCATTAACTACATTGCAGGTAGATGACAGTGGCAATTATTCTCTGGAAGTACTTCTGAATTATCTTTTCTAATCCAGCCTGTGCTGACATTTTTGAGAGAAAAAAACATTTTGTCTTTCTTTCATGAGTGGGGTGACATTTGAATATGCAAACAGTGTCAAAGCATGCCCTCCGGATGTTTTCCTGAACTATGATTTATGAGGTTTGGCTATTGTATTTGCTATCATAGACCTAGAAAGGTCATTAGACAAAGAGGCTCTCCCTGCAGGGGTCTCTTGCCATCTTTATCTTCTGATATTTTAATTTTTTTCTTGAACATCAAGCAGGAGATGTGCTGTGAGTTCTCCCATACGCCTCTGCTATTTATTATTTATTTATTCATGAGTGTAAAAATCCTGTGCAATGCTCTAGGCACAGGAATCCACATCTACATCCAGTTCAGAGCCTAACGGGTCAAACGGCCCCCGTCCGGGCTCCCCGGTGTGCAACACACACTCGGTCTCACGGGGTTGCAGCTTTCGCCTTTGAGGATGGGCATTTCCCCCTCCGGGCCAGCCTTCCAACCCCTCCCTGCATGGTCAGTGAGGGTGTAGGGGGGAGCAAACCCAGCTCACCCATGCCCTCTCAGACTCCCAGACAAGACCAGATCACTGCGCCCAGCTGTTCACATTTGATAATTATGGACAGATTTTCAAAACGCCCCGAGTGCTGAAGCTTTCAGAACTTTGTACTGCCCTCTCCGAGTCGCTGCTTAAGGAAATTACCACAAACACACCAAGGACTGCACCCTCCAGAGCGAGGTGAGCAGGAGTGATGCTGTGCTGGTCGGCGACAACAGCTCAGAGAAACTTCACTCCCAGCCCACGGAAACCCACGGCAGCCCGTGAGCTCCCTCCGGGGGGTCGGAGCGGGACCCTGCGGGCAGCCGGCGCTGCACCTCCCGACCCCCCAGCATCCACCCGCGCCCGTCGGACCGATGCAGATGCACAGAGCGATTCACTGTCAGCGATGGGGGCAGCTTCTGGCCCCTAATTAGCAAAGCTGGGTAAATACTGAACAGCTGTTCTGTAAATATTAGTCTGCATGTTTAAATTAACTTTTCATTGCCCCTGCCCTTTCCCCTTTTGTTCTTCGTTCCCTGTAAGTGGTTATTGGGATTGGATTTACTTGTGCAAACATTTCCAGAAAGCCACTTTAAGTCTCAGGTAGAAAGAAACACCTATCCATGAGCATGTTCAGGCGCACTTGAGAAGTCAGTCACAAACAACATCATGTGTTTCATGGAACCATAAAAAAATTAGATTGGAAGGGACCTCTGGGGATTATCTAGTCCAACCACCTGCTCAAAGAGGGGCTAACTTCAAAGCTAAATCAGGTTTGTCCAATTGCAGTTTATTAAAACTTAGTGAAATAGAAGCCGCCAGCTTCCAGTGAAGAGGAACAGCTGCCAAAATGATCAAAATAGAGAACTTTGGCCACTGAAATAACTTTCTGTATTCTGTTCTTACGGCTGTTTTCTGCAGCTGCCTCTCCCGCACAGACTCCTCGCACGCCTGCCCATCTTCTGAGTCTGTGCCCGATGCCTCTTACCCACTGCAATCTTGTGTTATTATCCAACATGCTTGACAAAATATAACACCATAACGTTGTCTTCAGTCTAACCAGGGTTAACACACTGAAGGATGCGGTGAATACTGGTCACCATAAACAAAACGCTGGTTTGCAGTTTATGTCCTGGCTGGTACAGCCTTCGAGGCACTCCTGCTGGAACAGAGCTACTCGAAGCTGATGTTAAGTGCCTACAGACACAACAGCACTGCTCCTGTGTTCATTAAAGTTACAAGTTTTGAGCTAGCCTAGGAAAAATGAGGATAAATCGATATCTTTATGTTAAAGCTGGAAGCCAGCCTAGGACCTTATAACTCCTCTGGTGTGCTTTGAACACCACTCCCAACCTTCCCGCTGCACAGCCTGGCTGGATCCCACCAGCACAGGCTTCCCCTAAGGCTGGATTCTGCACAGTGTGCTCGAGGAATAGCACCTACTCGATAGTTTCAGTGGAGTAAAGGACAAGGAAAAATCATAAGGAAAAAAATATGCAGCTCTGCCAAAAAAGTGGGGTAGCTTTTCTGTAGCTGTACTAATAGACAACAAATACATCCCCGTGAATAACTGCTCAAGTGACACGTAACGCGAGATTCAACTGTTAAGAGGAAGAACGGCCCCAAAATGAAAAAGAAAGGCATAGAAAGGCTTGATTTGAATGCATACTGTGAACTGTTCATCAAAGCTACCAATATCCACACTCAATACAAATCTATGACTTCTGTGGGGGTAATTACAACAATTTGGTTGACTTCACTCTGCAACACAGCTGAACAAGGTGGTGGCTTTCCTTCCTGCTTCTCAGCAGCGCAGAGTTGTTCTACTCCCTTAATAAATGCCTTCCTAGGACAGAGTGCACTTGATGATGGTTGAAATGATCCTCACGAACTTCCACCGTGGTACAGCATGAGTTACCAAATATTTGTAAAACATTTATGGATTCGCATGTGAAAAGAGTTATTACATTAAATTAATATTAAAGAACATTCTGAGTACCATTAAATTAGCCCAGCGTATACCAGTGCTTTGAACCCCACGTTCTCAACTCTCCAACCCCTGTGCTAAATATTACCAGTGCCCCAAGTACCACCTCACCGCTGCGCTGCTGGCAGCGGCAGGAAGATGCCACCAGCCTCGGCTGAGTTTGGATCAGTGAAGGTGGATCTGGTGGGATGGAGGGAAGGAAAAGAGAACACTATTTTGTAGGAAGAGCTACAAAAGAACAGGATCATTTACGGTTACCCTGGCTCTACTGCTGCCCTTCGAGGGATGCTTTCCACACCAGGGGAACATTCCAATTCCCCACGCAATTTTCAAACACTTATTAGTTACATCTGTTGAAACTGAGATTCGAATGCCTAAAATACCTTCTCTTTGTTTGTTTTTGCTCTGCTACATCCTACAGTCTCCCTGTGCACACAGTGCCTCTGAAGCCTACAGATAACAGATTTAGTTTGAACTGTTTGCACAGCGAAAAGCCCGAGTGCTTCCGGAGACGCTGCTCTGTTCAGGGCTGTATTTCTTAATAGAACAAGAGCACGTCAGGATTGCAAACCCAAGGCATGTGCAGCCCTGTCGTGCCATCACCACAATTTCAGCTTTCACTCAGTGCAGGCCTAAGGGCAAATTCAAAAGTTGAGAACTCATTTGAACTTGGGAAGTATTTCTGCATCTGGAGAATTGAGCCGAGACACACGATAACAGACAACTGCTAGAGAGCAGCGTGACCTCCCCAGCAGCTCATTTTGCACTCCTGGGGTAATGTAGGATGGCTGGTGTCCTCCTGACAGCTTGAGCATGAATTTTCATTATTAGTTTTGTAATTTGTACATATTTTGTCAGCATTTGACTTCGTCACTCTGACTTTCTGCCTGCAATCTCATTTTGCCAGTTCTACCTGGTTCCCCCGCTTAATTGAGATCATTACGGCATTTCCTTACTGAGGCTGGTGTACAGCCCTCGCCTCGGGAGTCTGAGTATCATCAATTACCAGCTATGTTCCTTTGCCATCAGTGCCAAATAAGGACTATTTGGCCACAATAAGTGGGACAGTTGACATGTCTTCAAGCAGACTTTGATTATTCACATACACATACACAGATTCCCCTGTACTGAAAGATGTGCTGAGAAGTGTTTATCAGATTTCAGAATTAAGGACAGAGCTATTTTATATAGTAGCTACATGTCTATATAGGTACAGAATGGACACAGCCTTTCTTAGCAGGGGGATAATATGGCTTGAATCAATCTTGTCTCACCTATTAGGAAGAAAGAATTAGCTTTGTGTATATATCAGTATACCTAGAAACGTTTACACAACATGTGTATGTGCAGGAAATAGCGTCTACACATACCCTCAGCATCCACAGCTTGTGACAGTCAGCACGCACACACACAAGGTCAGAGAACGAGCATGGGAATTAATGCACAGCTGTTTCCAGGCATGATTGTACGCGATTATTTACTCAAAAATGCATGGTTCAGACCCATGAGAGCCAACTGGAAACACCTGAATCTTAAATTAAAAAAATTAACTGAAAAGAACAGTGGATATGAGCAGGGTTGAGGGCAGTGCTCATATACTCAACTTTTCAAGGCACTTTTTTCCCAACTAATCTTCCTTTTCCAGTGGATCAGTAACCTCTAACAAAAGATCTGTCCTTTTTAATCATGCTCTTCCTTCCTCATCCCATCCTCTCTACATACACAACCACGTTTCGCTTGTTGATCCCATCGCAGAAGCCTCAGGGCTTTAGAAAAGTCTTTTTCAGCATGATTATATACATCTCTTCAACCTTTCTTGCCCCTTTCCTTTTTACTGCCATTCACCATTACAGAGCTCCAGTGCACTGCAAATTGAATGTGACAACAAAGTTCTATATGTGTTCATATACACACATAAAAAAATAAAATCAGTAGAATGCATGTATCTATATACCTGTATTTTTTTAAATGGTAATGAAAAATTCCCTTGTTTGCACACTGCTTCCTGTAACTGATTGCTTTGCTTGTTTTGTTGTGGATGATCAGCACAGGTGACTAACACAGATCACAGAAGGCTACAAATATTCGGTATGGCACATTATTTTCTGCAAAAGCCAGGAATCAGCTAACCTGCAAAGCTTTCTGCCTGCAAATTGTTTGATGCTTAACTCTGTTTTGCGCCTGTTCAGTCTGAATGTCTGGGCAGGTAAAGCTTCACATTGCAAAATCTACTGGCTGTAAAAAGTCTTTCTTTTTCTTTCTTCTACCCTTTTATATACACTTTTTTTTTCCTCTTGAGTTCAGGACACACTTTACCCACTTTGCTCTTTTTTGCTACAAGCTCTGGCTCCGCTAAAGTCAAGGAGAACTTTCCCACTGAGGACAAAGAAGCCATATTCTTACAATAAATTTAGACCAAAACCAAATAAACCCCTTTTGATGAACATAAAATATACATCAGGTACACCATAGGTGTGAACTCCAGTTTTGACAGAAAAGTGGTACCCTCTGTGAGATCATATATACTGAAACTGTTCCATAAGTCCTGTTCCTGTATTCTGAAAATGACTGGGATGTTATTTATGCTCACACCTCTGGAAATGGAGCAGATCAATAATAGAATAATTAAATATAACAGCATATATGATAGATGATCTAATAATCATATAATAGTCAGTTATATAATAAGTAGTAAAATACTACAAGCTATATAAAATGTCAGATGTAAAATGAGAACTGCTCGTGAAGGCAATAAAAATCCAGATGTTGTTCCGGTTCTGGATCTCTGTCATTTCATCACAGAATCACAGAATGTCAGGGATTGGAAGGGACCTCGAAAGATCATCTAGTCCAATCCCCCTGCTGGAGCAGGATTGCCTAGACCATATCACACAGGAACGTGTCCAGGCACAATCCTGGTCTCCCACCAGTCACCTCCCTACGTAACGCATATCCGTTTATATCTTACATTTATGTCAGTGATGAGATAGCTGGTGTTTGCTTGTTGACTTAGTGAAACACACTAATAAAATCTGACATTTTGATCTCCTTGTTTGCTGTACCCAAGGACTCAGAAGACCCAAAGAATGAATTTTCTGAAGCCTCACGGATGCCTTGCGCATCAGGAGGAGCGTGTCCTGGCGAGGCAGATGGACTCTCAGTATCAGGCAGAGCAAAACTCCCTTCTGGTACAAAAATATGTTGTCCCTGTCCGGTTTACACCAATAACTTGCTCTCTGGTGCCCAGACCTCTCCATCTGCCACGTTTTACCACCTCACTGAAGAGGGTGTACATAGCGTAAAACACAGTCCCCAAGCACTCTCTACCACCAACCAGCCCAATTCAGTTGGTGCCTGAAAATACCTAACGACCACACGCTTATTAGGTACTAACTCTCAGAGAAACGACCAGTGTGGGAGGGGAGAAAGCAAAAATGCAAATTATCTCCTGTCAGGTTTCCCAGTTAGGCTTGGTGCTCCAAAATCCCCTCTGCAGTGAGAACACCTTGTTATCCTCCTGGCCCGCTCCTCGCTGCGAGCGAGCGCTCTTCCACACTGACAGATGGAGAACACTGGCACAGGAGACAACCATGTCTGTGCATTAATTATGTCGAGGGCAGGATTCCCAGATGAGAGTGTTACAGCATCTATCTAGATGAAGTTTACTAGCCCACGGCTAGAAAGACTTGCCATCAGTAACCCTGTTCTGGACTAGATTAACTCTTCCTCCTCTTCTTTTTCACTGTGAGCTCTATAACCACGTCCCATGAAGTTTCTGACACAGCGACAATTAGCACAGCATCTTTATGTTCTCCTTTGGTCCATTATTTCTATGTTTCCGCCCTTGAATTATTGATTTCTGCATCTCTGTTACATTTTTTAAGCCATTTGTTAAACTTCTTGGGGAAGCATCAGAGTGTGGACAAGCACTCAGCACCACAGCAGGCACCTTACACCCAGGCGTAGCGGGAGAGCTCCAACACACAAGGGGAATTTGCAATCTTAAAAAGTAAGGAGAAAGAAACAGGGCTGGAGGTGAAGCCAGGCAAGGCGAGCACAAAGTCCGAAAGCAAAGGTGGAGTCAGCCAAGCAGCAGCCAAACCCTCAGCTGGCTGATCCCCCGACAGCCCCCGGGGCTCAGGCTGCCACGAAGGATTAACACAGCCCTACGGGGCACAGAGAGAGGAATCCTGCACAGCCCACTGAAAACATGGTTTCCTTTTGTGCACAAAACCAACAGGAAAATACTTCCATTTCCATCACAACAGCAGCCACCAGAAGCTACAATTCCTCATCGCTTCGGCTGGGCTGCACTGAAGGAGGCTGTGCCAGACACAGGCTCCACGTGCTGGATCCGTTTTAGGGCCCTGCTGGGTTTGGTCCCCGCCTAAAATCAGTGGTTTTGAACACTACTTAAACCCCACAAGGAGCCCAAGCAGCACTTAAGACTTCACTTTAAGCACTGGCACTGCTCTCACTGCACGCTGGTCCTTGTCACACTGGAGTCCCTGTTTGGGCTGGAGCATCCCTCTCTCATCACGAGTGGTGAGCCTGGATGGGTGCATGAGAGCAGAAACACAAAGCAGGGCTGCCACAGCAGCACCAGGAACCCCTTTCCTCCTAGTTCAGTATCAGCAAGATCTCAGGTGCCACAGGGCACCTCCCAAAGCACAGGCTGGGCACTTGCTACAAGGTATTTTGCACATACAGGGATTTCTTGCACAATTTCCCCGCAGGGCTGGGGCAGTCCTGCTCTGCCTGGTGATGGGGAGGACAACGCCAGGCCACCACCTACGCACAGGGCAGCAAAGATCAGTAGGTCATTTGCTGAAATTTGGGGTAGGAGAGACTCACGACCTCCCTGACAAATGTGCATTTCTCTCTCTCAAAAAAGGTTATTGTAAGAAGTCAAATAAAAATGTATTGGTGTTTGACAATTAAATGTAATTGGCAAGTGCTAATGGCTATGTGATCGCAAAACTGGGGGAAAAAGCAAAGAGGAAGAAACTAGTTTGAAGGGATTTTATCTAATTTCATTTTAATTAGATCCTTTTTCTAACTGAGTTTCTAATTTTTCAATTAGCAATTAGCAGCTGCAACTCATTCTGAGCGTCACGAGGTGCCAGAGACACTAATTACACCACAGGAGTAGGAGGCTGAAAATGAGAAATAAAATTATCCATGAATGTTATTAGAAGAAAGGAATGATTACATTCTGTAATAATATACTGATGTGAGCCTAATTAGATTGAAGGATTGGGGGAAAAATAGGAGATTTTAAAATGGATTATATTTGGAAGCCTATAGGTCACCTTTTTGACATTAATAATGATTAGGTATATTGCTTTGAAAAAAGCTAGTTTGGGAGTGACAGTATGTCTGTATCAGCCACCCAGCAAAGGTCCCAGTAACGCGGAGAGGTGGACTGGTGCCATCAGAGGGGACGGGACCTCGCTGGAGATCTCCAGATCTACATGAACATAACGCAATCTCCTAACATCCTTCTGCACCTTTACTCCGCCACCCGTAAACTAGCAAGGAAAACTTCTACACCTTATTTTGACGTTTCGAGATCCGCAACTGAAAGGAAACCCAAAGGTTCACTTATTTTTATATGTTACAAGCTACGTCGGGTCCCCACTTGCCCTATAGCAAACCTCTACCCAGGCCCTGAACTTCGCCCAGGGAAAAGTAGAAAGTACGGTCTCTGAGGGAGAAAGCTATTTAATCACACCATCATTTATTTCCACTTTTAAAACACACCAATTTCTCTTTGTGAATCAATAATCTCTTACACTTGATTTACTAATGGGAGTGACCTCTCTCCCGCTCCAGTGTGCACAACCTGCGTTTTGGAACCACTTCAAGGGACCCCCAGTAATAAATGATTACATCCAAACCTGGTTCTTAACAAAATTTACGAGCTCCCATTCATCCCACTCCCCTATTTGTCTTTATATATCTCACAGCATTTGCCACTAATTATATTCCTCTTTATAATCTGTGCTCCCCAGTTAAGGGATGTAATTGATAGGTTCTGAAAATCATTAACTCCAAAATGGACCAGAAGTGTTTTGTCACGCTGTTTCACCCCCCCTATTACTGCTTTTCCTCCCAGCATCCCCAGTCCTGGCGCTAAGACTCTTCACAGCTCATAGAAGATCCAATAATGGTGCTATAATAAGAGAGGAAAAAGAATAGCGAATTAAACCCAAGTTCTTTCCCATTAGCTGATAGTAAACCATCGCTAAAGGACACGCACTTAGAAGAGGTGAGCGCTACGGGGAAGCAGCCCAAGGTGCTGCAGGGCAGCCCTCTGCCTTCCCTTTCAGACTCACCACTGACTCTTTGTGATGACTCCCTGCCAGGGTGAAGGATTAGTGCAGAATGACAACGGAGGTTGGGGGAAAAAGGAAAAAAAAAATCCCTTCATTTAAAATTCAGCTGTTGTAGCATATGGTCCTCTTGAGCTGGAAATTGTCTTTGGAAGCAGCTCTGCTTTGTTGTGCGACACGAGAGTTTGGTGATTTAGGGGCAGTGGGGTGCAGCTCTGAATAAATAAAACAGACATTTACTGCAGGGGAAAGGAGGGAGCGAGGCAACAAAGGTAAACAAGGAAGTCTGAAATAATCAGGGTTTTCTGGTCTGCTAACCCGTCGGAGCTAGCCCGTGAGGAGAGCGAATGGAGAACGAGGAGCGATGCCCACCCGCCTGCACCACCAGCACTGGCTGCACCGCGCTCCTCCTCGCCCCGACCCGCTCCCCGCCGAGCGGGCTCCGGGCTGTGCCGTCCTGCTGCCAAACCGGCAACGCTCAAGTTGTTTTGCTTCTTCCCCAACCAATCTTGTCATTCCCTCTCCCCATCTCCCTCGTGTTGCTACCGGGCTGTTTTACCGCAAAGCTACCAAGGGCCAGGACGAGGGAGGACAGCGCTGCAACACGGACGATGACCACCGTGTCCATGGATCAGCCGGGGCTCTGCAACCACAGCCGAAGTTTGGCTCAAACCCTGAGGCCCAGCAAGCCTGCTCCACAGCTTCTTGCGCAGTGCCGTGTACAAAACCAACCTATAATTAATCTCCCATTTAGAAGCTGGTTAGCAGTTGTGGCCCATCATCTCCTGCCAGAAAACTGCTGCATTTGCAGAGCTTAAGGGAGTAAAAAAGAAATAAAAAGGAGCAATGTAGTACTCGGAAGCACTCTGCTCCTGCTCATAGCTGCAAAGGCAATATTTCCAAGAGCACCACAATCATTTTGAAAGCCTAACTCCTGAAAAAAAGCCCGTCAATCACTTTAGGCACTTTAACATTTTACTTCACAGCCATTCAAGACTTTTTAAAAAGACAAAAATTCCAGATGTTAACTACACAAAGCAGGGCTATTTCTTTCCCTGTTTAGATTTTATTCCTCTCCCAGGAGAAGGCTGACCATTCAACCAAGGTCCTTCTTCCTTGTGGCCACTGGAACCTCTTGCCTAGTTGTCTTTCCATTTTACTGCTTGAAAACCTTGTGGGCTTTGGCATGTGTGCCAATAAAAGCTTGGGAGTTAATATTTATTCATGGAAGCATCACAAGGCTTAGCGCCTACAGGGTCAGTCCAGAAGAATTTTTTAAGAAAAACCGTCACTTCAGATACAATTCAAACAGCCTCCAGATCTCCAGGAGGCTGCACTTGTCACAAAATAAAACATGTAAATAAGCAGCTGCTTGCCTGGTGTGCGCTTGGCAAAATAAACAAACGCTTTTTTAGAAATGCTCTTTGGAAGTCAATATTGTCATGAATCCAGATCGAGTCCAGCCCATGGAAGCCACCACGATGCTCCCACCGAGCAGACGATCCCCTCGCCCCACGCTCACGGCAGGGGGGTGGCAGCTCTCCGCTTGCCTCCCAAGACAGCTCCCACCCACCAGCCCTGGACCTGCATCTCTCTGTCTTACTGCAAAGCTTTCAAAGAACCACACGTTTTTGACAAATATTTCTACCATCTCATTTGATACCGAACAAGCAGGAAAAATGTGGCCCATCACAGGAAATAACAGTGTAATGTTCCAATTTTCCACCATTTGACAGCAATCAAGTAGAGACTAATGGCTTTCCTCTGTGACTAAATCATTTAGCGACCAAGGTATTCTGTCTCATTCTCATTAGGGAAAAAAAAATATTCCAATAATCTCATTATCCCAATGTGAATAACAGTAAAAATACACCAAGACTAATGGCTCCTTCAGCACTCTCACTCAGCGAGATCGCTCGGGCAGGGTTTTATGGCTTGTGCCGGGGTCTGCGTGGTGGCACGGCGCGGTCCTGCTGCTGATGCTCTGTTTCAAGCAAGACTTACGCTCTCTCTGCACACTGAGGACTTTTATGTACTATTTTTAACTAACTTCAATAGAAAAAGAATGTGTCATGGAGTGTTAAACTTTATGGAAATTCTCCTGGAGAATAACATAATTTCATGGTGCATTACTCTACAATGACCTGGTACTTGAACAATTAATTTTTAAGGTATAGCCTTTCTCTTCCTGTGCTGTATTTAGCTTTCTCCTAAACCATCAACAATACCAGGATTCCTTTTCTTTCCCTTTATGATCTGAGGAGACAGTAAAACCTCACAGCATGTGCTGCATTTTCACAATTCATCATGCAGAATATTCTGTTTGAAAACAGAGTGAGGAAGGGGAACTGAAATGCTCCAGTATTTACCTTAATTATTTCTAGCTCATGAATCTATTGCCATTTCTCAGCCTACCTTATTTTCTGCTGAAAGTCCTCCAGAGTTTCCCAGAATGTGCTGAAGCCAATCTTTTTATCTCAGACTGGCAATACTCTGGGAGTACTCCCTTCTGGGTCTGGCAAATACTACTTGAAACAGTCCCCCTGAAGCTGGTACATCACCGGGTAAGTGCTGTGTCAGCCCCAAACACAGAACACACGGCAATCACCTACGAAATATGAACTGGGAAAATGGCCGTGGTTTCTGGAGGTATTACTGGCTCATACCTGCCAGACACAGCAACTGAAGCAGGATTTGCTCCGTACTCTCTGTTAGGAAACACACCCTTCCGCAGGCATCTCCTGTCACATACTCCTGGGATTTATATTTCACCTTGCAGTGGTGCCCTCACACAGACTACTTAGTTTTGAGTTCTATTCTCTTGCTGCCCACCTAATTTTAGTGGACAACTGCCATCAAAGCCACTGTATTTGCAAGGATGCCAGCTGTGACGTGGCATGTATAAACCTACCTTCCACCTAAGGAAATTGCCGTTTCTGGCTTTTTTTTTTTGTTACCCAGTAATATGTTGACCCTATAATTTGTCCATGACTGCAATTTCTATGGAATCGTGCAAAACGAGGATCAGCAAATCATTAGAGCACATCTCTTCCAACCCATATGCTTTCACGGTCATATTAATCAGGCTAAGAAATAACTCCCTTAGCGTTAGACATTATTCTCTTCTGCTACACTAATCTAGTGGCTTAACTCTGCCATCTGCATATTCAAGTTAGATATTTTGGTCTTTATTCCCTTCAGTTCACCACTTGCCATCCTTCCTTTGCAACAAATTAGTTCTGGGATTGCATTAAAAAGTTTTGGTCACCGCTAATACATGTTCACAGAGCGCAGGGCAGGAGGTTTGCAGGGCCAGACCCCAGACAGCATAAAACTGGTTTTGCTGTTACCTCCCCTCCAGCCACGCCAAAGAGTTGCTCCAGATTTGCCCTGTGCCAGCTGGAGAGAATCAGGAATAACCCTGGTCCGTGAGGGCTGTGCAGAGCCAGGGCTATCCCCCATCCCTAAGGGCTCTGCTCCTAGGAGAGATGAGAAGATTTTTTTCTCAGGGCTGGGGAAGAGCAGGGTGGGTTTTAGCCTTTCGGAAGCTGCAATGAAAAGGAACCTGGCAGAGGCTGGGAGCATCTGAGAGCGTCACTGTCACTGTAAGCACACTGCTGTTAGCGGCAGTGACAGCCACGCAGAGGAAATTAGAGTATCTGACACCGCTGTTGAGCTCCGTCGGGCTGAGGCCCCAGCAGCTCCCTCCTTCCCCCGGCTGGTCACTCTGAGCTGCAGAGCGATGTGGGTTCTCTCAGGTGTTCACAGCAGGCGTCGTGCTGTGAGATTTAAGGAGCCTGGGTGATGCGTTAACCAGGGCTCTGAAGTCACGTACACACAAGGCTGGAGCTGGGGTTGGAGTCTGAGGCCACTTCCTACCGTTCTTGTGCTGGCAAAGTTGCTGTGTCCAGCCCTAAAGCAAACCCCGAGGAGCGCAGAGAAAGGAGAGGTGGTAAACATCTCATCATGGAAAGAAAGAGACAAGAGTCAGGAGAAAAAGTATTCTTAAAGCAACTTTGCCTATGAAAGGAAGATGATGTCTGTCACCCAGCAAACGTGTTCGTCTCTGTAATTATTCTTCGACTATTCTCTAGCTCTACCGGCCAAAACATTCACATCAAGCTGGAACACAAAGCCTGTCAGTCACAAGTAATCTTTCAGTCTCAGCGAGTTTTGATGGAAAATGCAATTTACAAAAAGGAATCAACATGTTCCTTGCAAGACATCAATAAATGACACTTTTCTGAGGTGCTCCCGTACCTTGTAAATGCTGTAGCTTAGATCCCTTCACCTTAAGCATTTTCCTCATGCACTGGGATTTTGGCTAGAACACAATTTCTGATACATGCCTTCTCCTCTCCCAGGAGCAGAGTCACAGGACATTCATGTACAAGGGAATTGTTCCTATCCAAGAGACCTCCTGGCAGAGGGATTTTTAACTTGAATTAAATTATGACTCTCTTTCAGTTCTAGAGCTGCTGAACTCCTCTTCCCCTCTACATCGGTTGCTTCAAAAAACCGGATGCTTGTACCCAAAAGACAGCAACAAATCCCCGCCGATCGATTCCCCTTGGACGGATTGGCTTGATTCGTTTTGTTTAATTGGACAGCAGTTTGGAATCAATACAGTCCTTCCAAAGCAATCACGCTGTCCCCGAAGAGCCCTTACGATCTCCACGGAAATAAAGGTGATAGAAAACAGCATTACTCAGAGATCATGGACACAACAGACCTAACTACCTCTGTTTGAGACCTTATGGTTGACTGTGTCGATACACCATTAGGGACCTGGATCTGCTGACGATTGCCACTTCACTTTTCTTCAAGGCCACTATGGGCTTCTGTGACAATTAGTGCTTGGCAAAGCCTGAGCAAAGCGGGTGCTCGGAGCATCGCTGGGTAAAGCCCTGCACTGAGAGTCACAGCAGCACGTCTGATTTCCATTGCAGCGGGGTTTATGTCCTTGTGTCCTGGCTGAATTCCAGCACGGGCAATCACATTATATCTACCCAGACGTCCTCTGGATTTTCAGATGAATACCTACTCCATAGCCTTTTCTTGCTCAAAGCTGTTTAATAGTGCTGTTGTGTCCTGTTAAGCAGATGGTATATTCTGTTTCAAAGATGGTTGGTTTTCTTTTTCATAGACAGTGATGATGTGCAGGTTGCAAAGTGCTTTAGGATCTACTGGCGTAAAAGTGATTATATTTCAATTGATAATTTCAAGAATGTAATTTACTGTTGCATCTTGGGAGCTTAAATTTAGACTTTGAAAGTGTTTGAAGTCCTACGTGCAAGCAAACTAATATAGGACACGCAACTAATGCTGTCCTGAATAGGAGTCCTACGTAGACACATAATCAAAATATCTGAACAATCGTTCTCCTCTAATGGAGCTGATCTTGGAGCAGTTGTACCTTGTACCACATATTCCTTCTGGGAAAATTACCCTTTTAACAACAACCAAAAAAATAGTAATAATAATGTTTACTTCCATGGCCAGTCTGCATTGTTCCATTAATTGCCACAGAGAGAGACTAATTTCTCTCTGCTCTAGACTGGGCCATTGTCCTTTACACGAGGGTATCATTTCCCTCTGTGAAAACCACAGGCTAAGGAAGCTGGTCAACAGTGCAGCAAACATGAAGCAAAGATTTCAAAGTTTTAAGTAGAAAAAGCAGCTGCTCCAGGAACGGATAAACCCCATTTGTCCTCTTCAAGTCATTTCAGCTATTGAATCCCATTGGCAGCTGTGTCATTTTTCACTATCTGCTGCCGTATGTTCCTCCTATATATAGAAATCCCATAGTGCTGCATCTTGACTTGGTGTGATGCATAATGATTAGGTGGCAGCCAGGTTTATTTTGAAGTAAGCGTTAGGTCACACTATTACTTTATGTCTGAGATAAGTTTTCTCTGCCTTTGAAAAAGAGATGAGAATTACACTGCAGTTTACCATCTCAAAGAAACAGCGGACAAATTACCCAGCTATGCTGCACTGGTTGGGATCGTTAGTTAAAAGTGACAACCAGGACTATAATTTACATGCAGACTCTGGATTTAAACAAAGTGCCCAGCACTAAATCTTACACTGTAAGCTTTCCTTTGTATTTCTGATTCGTTTTGTGCTGGGAATCATTTAACCATAGACTTTAACTGCTAATACAGTTTCATGAAATGCAAAGTATAAATCAAAATTACTGGATCATTCAAACTCCGAGTAGCTGTTCATATGGCATTTTTCTTCTACTGCTTTTGTATGGCTACAGAGACACCATAAAATTATGATATACTGTACACATCTCACTATCATCTTGGCAAACTCACTTGCAAATAAAAAGCAGCACACAATTTTTTTCTTAGTTATACAAAGCACAAACACTAATGATAATAAAAGACACTAAGAAAGGGCTGGTACAGTTATTCATCAGATCACGTCGAATGATGAATAAATGAAATATAATTAAAAGAAAAAAAAACCTCAGAAATCCCTTTGTCTCCATCCAAGATGATCACAGTCTCCCCTGTTGCCTGGGATGAAGGACACCAAGAGAAAACATTTGCTCCCTGCCAGCAGCTTGGAGTGGAAGCTGGAAGTGAAGCTGTTATTCCGGGGTCAGTACGCTAACAGGTTGGAAAGGGGAGACTCTGCCATCCTTATCATCACTTACTAGAAAATGTTTTTCTTCACTTTCTGTTGAAGACCTCAACACTTCAATGATAGAGTTAAGGTTCTTTTTTTGGTCAAAAAACTTTAAAACAGGCTTTTTAAAAAATTATATTTTTAGGTAATCAGTAATGAGAATTTCTGGTCTAAAACTGCTAGGACCAAAAACCACATTAAAAAAAGAAACACAATCAAAACTGCAAAGAGAGCTTTCCATACAAAGGACAAAAGATTTCCCGCTGGGAAGCAATCCCAATTCAGCTTGTCACCAGGCCTGACCCACACATAAACGGCACGTCCTCCCTAATGCCTCCAACGGGACGGACAAAGGGAACAGAGATGTTCCCAGAGAGAAGTAACTAACAGTTAGAAGTAACTAATACTGCTCAGTCTGGAACTGTAATCTGGCTGGAGTTCTGTGGCAAAAGAAAAGGGAAGGGAAGGTACAATGGAAGTTACAAATCAAAGACCTCTCTGTAAATCAAGCCCTTATGTTCATTAATCCCAAATTAGCACATTAAAATAAAGCAGCAGTTGATTAATATCCCTAAGTAACACTTACAGTTGAGTGAGAACTTGACGCTAATATACTTGATATTACAGTGCATTAATAAAGAGACAGTCTCCCCTCACCAGAGACACTCCTGGAATCCAGCTCGAAAACACAAACCACAGCGAGCAGAAACACACAGCAGAGAATAAACCTGTGTTCCTCTTTGCACTGAGGGCAGCAAGGAAAGCAGGAAGGAATGTTTCTCTGGGAGGAAAACATAAGCACTAGAAGAAGGGCGGCTGGGAGTTTTTCAGGGAAACGGTTCCCCATTCGGAGCACACCAGTTGCTGCAGAAGTTGTACTGGGAACAGTTCCAGTTCCAGGAAAATCTGCTACACATGAGGGTAATGCAGCAAAGACACTGGAGGGGTGAACGCCTTGGAAATGGAACTGGAGAGTCCAGTATCACCAGATCAACTTCTGTAAGACACACCATTAAATTTTTTTATAGTTATCCCTCTACTGAGCTCAATAGAGCACAATTCCTGGACAGCACCGAGGACTGAGCAAACACGATGTTGTAGCAATGTATATATTGGGAAACAAAGATGTAAAAATAATTGAGCAACACATATGGTTATTAACGATACTGGACCTGATTAGTAGTAAGAGAACTAACAAGAGTAAATTACGTGAACGGCCGCGTTACACTACACTGGCTGCATGGAGTGGCCTGAGCAAAACTGAAAATCCAGACCAATACGTCATCATTAGTTTGGAATTTCTGCCTTTTACTTCTTATATAGATTTCGCAGTGCCAATATTCTTCCTGCTGGCATGTTAGGCAAATTAAAGTGACAAAACTCAATATGGAAATTAAGATCATTAACATATTAATCAAACTGTCGATATTATAAAAATTAGCATCAGCCTGCCAAATAATCATCTTATTAACGACTTAAGGCCATGCCTTTTGTCAATTAGCACTGCAGCCTGCTCCACTGCCCCTCGCCCGCTTCCAGACGTCAGGAGTGAACAGACTGGTTCACTGGGCAGAGACTGGCTTGTTATCCTGTGTCTGATGGTTACTCGCGTATTTAATTGCTTTGTTTTCTTACGAAAGCTGTTCCTTCGTTATACTGAGTTGACAGTGCAACAGAGAAATCTTGAATTTCAGTTTTCCAAGTCCAGATTCTTAATCATGCCCAGGTTTTTCCAATTTCCCAAGTGTTATATGTCCCAAGTATACACGTCACTGCAGTTCTCACATACGCAGACTTTTCTCTGAAAAGGGCTTCTCCACACATTGGTGTGTGTCAAAGTTCAATATAATCGGCATTTTCAAGTTAATTTTATTATTTCTCTGAATGCTATAATTTAAAAATTTCTGATTGAGCTATGGTTATCAAAACAAAACTTCCAGTAAGAAAATGCGATTGTGTGGAAAAATTTGACAGTGATTCTAACGAAAGATGATCATTAAGTATTTCCAGTAACAATACAGTAAAACATTTTCTTGTAAAAGGGGTACTAGCAAATTTGAAGCAACTTCTGCTTTATAAAGAAAAACTGAAGGATTGCCATGTGCTTCTCTATCAATTGACACTTACTTGTTTATTTGTGAGCTGGTTTTACAAGTGGGGCAATAAGTTATTCACTACAACTGCACAAACACCGACTTAGCATCTGCACGCCCAGCTCCTGACCTGGGGATGTTTGTCTTTACTTTTATGGCTGAGCTTTAAAGCTTTGAAACCAGGGGTTCCGACTGAAGACTGACAGACCCGGTAAGCGAGGACGGCACAGGACTAAGCACATATTCTTTACTCTATCACTGACATTTCCTCCAATGACACAAGGTCAGGCAATTAATGAACGGCAAAGGCAAGCCATGAAAAATGGATATTAATGAAGTGTAACTGAGTAATAATGCCATAAGCAACCTCTGATAACAAACACATTCTCCTAATAACATCTTCAATTATCATCATTAATGTCTGTCCACGGCAAGATGTGCAATCCAGCCCTCCAGGGCCACAGACCCAGCACATTTGGAACACGCTTTAAGTGCTTTCTCCAGCTTATTCAGGAAAGTGCTTACTGATGGATAGCTTAAATGATGATAATATGCATTTATCATAATTTTTTGGTAGCATATGCCTTCTTCATGTCATCAAGAACTTGAAATTTGAATAAGATTGCTTACATTACTCAGGAGATGTATGGGCTGCAAGGAGATATGAAACACTGCCTGTCAGATACGTGCAGTCCTGCTCCTTTCATTAAGGATATTGCCGGGTTTGCTAACAATGGCCCATCACAAACGCTCTTCTCCCTGCCATGCGCTGGAGTTCAGTTCAGGTCCAGTTGTTTCTGGCAAATATGCACATCACATCACATTTCTGTTCTTTTTTAGAACGAGCTCTGAGCTTCTGAAAGATGCCAGACGGCAGTTCGAGGAAATTAAATCCTTTATTCAGAATTTAGCTCAGCATGGCACTGACATCTTCCTCAAATTGGCTCTCAAGTATTTGAGGCCTATTTTGGAAAGGAAAGTTTCCAAGGAGAGGAGAGGTTATCAGTCAGCAAACCCTGGCGAGGCTTGCGACAAAGAAGGAATAATTAGTGCTTTCTGTAGAAGCATCTTTTAGGCTATGGCCATTAGCTCTATGTGAAGAATGAAAGCGAGACTAGAATTCCTGATAATACTTCGAGCCATTTACTGTGAGTGAAAGATACTGAAGTACCAACAATCTACTCTCCTCTCCAGAACAGCTCTAGGCCATTTATGGCTCACCCAGGATGATACAAATGACAGAACAAAACTAATTATTTTGTGTATTTGCTTACATTTGTTTCAGTTCTAGATTTTTGTTGACTTGAACTTATGGGTTAGGACATTTTGAGTGCAGGGAGCAAAGCTTCCTAGGAAGTCCTTCACTGGCTATTTTCAAAGCTGTTTTTCATTGCTGCACTGCAAAAATCAAAAATTTTCATGTTTACAAATGCAATGAAAGATTGTGCAAACCCCAGTCCAAGTATGAAGGGAAGGAAACTATACAATCACTTCTCATGGAAAACTTGATTGAAATCCTGTGTAATGGGAAGGAAAAACTGAAAGAGATTTTCGTGTCATCGCTGAAGCCTTGCCTAGATATTTTTATAGTAATTTAAATTTAATAAAGTCATCATCTGTAAATTTGCTCTCCTCTCCTTTGAATTGGAAAACATTTAGTCTCAACCCCTGCAGCCCTACTGTGATCATACAGAAATGCTAATGAGGTTATGTCTCAATCTAGTCCTCCCTGGTGCAAACTGAGTAAGTGAGTCTTTTCAACTCAGGAACCTCATTTATCTTCTGCGAGTTGCTCTGTTGTTATTATTACTACTGCTATTTGCCAGAGCAGTGACAGCTGAGAAGGAAGGTGGGGAGGAGAAATGAATAGTGCTTTCATGGCAAGGGAGTTATTGGTAGAGTTTCGTTAAAGTTTACCCACGTAGTGAGCCTATAGTAACAATAATTAAAGACACTAAGTATAGTAAAGGTGGAAAATAACAGTCAGGGCACCAATGAATTAGAAGGCTTTGTCAGTGGTGGGGGTGAACCCTACATTTAGGCCAGATCAGAGAACGATGTGAGGAATTAACACAAGTAATCATAGATTTAAGGGATCAAGATTTAAGGACCTAGCTGTAGTAGGGGAGATATGAGGAAAACTAAGTACTTTCTAATAGTAGAACATAACACAAACGGATAGATGCTCGGTCATTTGTTACAGCTCCTTCCTTTGAACCATATTTTTGTGAATAATAATAATTTACACCTTTGTTGTTACAACGCAGAGCACCTACTGATCTAATTACGCCGCTCAGCACGCCTCCAACAGTCAGGGGGTGCTGCACAGAGCCTGAGCAGGACGCAGCGTGCCCGAGGCTGCCCAGACCCACAGGCATTCCCACGCCTCTCAGGTCCAGTCAGAAACTCTCAGTAAAGTTTTTCAGCCTGCACTGTGAGGAACAAAACCGACAATTTTGTGGAAAACCCCAACCAAGTAACACAAAAGTGAAGAAAGGACAGATGCCTGCACACACGGGGTCTTGGGTTTTGTTTGGGGGTTTTTTTTTAGAAAAACAAGGAAAACATTCTTAGCATGTCTATGTGGTTAACTACCCTTCCTTTTCATTAACTATCTTACATAAGTTTTGGGTGCATGGAAACATTTTTCTTCTGAAATTTTACTCCTGCAGACTGTAATACACACAAACCACAATTAAAACAATGTGCAGCAGTCAGCTCACTGTAAAATGACAGCCTCGAAACTGACACCTTGTTAGCACAGCCACGCTAAAAATCCACCCAGAGTACGGCTCCAGAATAAGGTCTCATCCTTGCCAGAGAGGCACTGCAAGATGAAAAACAGCAGAAGATAAAGTAGTAGATTTGTGGGTCGTTCACTGCTGAAAGGGTTATTTACTGAGATAAAACAGGAGGGTACGAGGTGTGAGGGGCTGGATGTCAGGTCCCTAAGCCAGACGGCTTCACAGGCTTTGCCAAGGCATTTCTCCAGAATAAGAACAAAAGGATTAGGAAAAGGTGTGAATAATGCACTTCTACCCCTGTCTATCCCCACTTGCTGTAACAGATTGGTAAAATAACTTCATCCCCCAGTTTATTAACAGCTTGCCCTCTCTTGTATCTCACCTCCATAATGAGATAGAGCAGATATGATGGATTACATTTTGCCTCCTGCTTCCATCCCGAATGAATTATCATTTCACTCTTCTCACAGGCTCGTGGTTCGGCTGCCTGCAGCCCATTAAGTGTTGGGAAGCAGGAGGGGGAGGATGAAGCTATGTGGTGTAAAAGGTAAAGGTCCCACCGAGAAAGCAGTTTTAATTTTCAGACTGGAAGACGTGAAATTAAAAGAGAATGAGGAGATTCTCTCTCTCGTATTTCATCTGGCAGTACTATGAAACCAAAGAGTAAAACCCTACTGCAGGGAGTATCCGAGCACGCAGCTCTTGCTAGCAAAACGTGCGCTCCCAGCCGTGGAGGGCTCAGAGCCCAGACACACTCAATCACCATGAGCCAGGCTAGTTTTTTTCCCCCTGACCAAACCGCCTTATTCTGCAGCTCTGCCCCAGCAAAAGCCCTCAGAGAGCCAAGTATTCCCAGAGCCGTAACTCTTGCCTGCTCTGACAAGAAGTACTTCATACCATCTCTCTTCATAAGAGCACAGCAGTTTTACTCGCACATCAGAGCACATCTAAAATGTAACATACACTTTTGTGCATCTTCCTTAAGCAAACCTCTGAATTACAGAAATCAGAGTTTTTTCAAGCACACTGAAGGCTTCAGCTGTTGTAGCTGTATTAGAAAAATCAAGATGCTTCAAGATTACTGATGTATCACAATGCCACTAAATACCTGGTTTCCTTTCTGTAGAAATACGCTACTGCCTGACCCAAACAATTATCTCATCAGTCCTGATACTTCGAGGAAATAACACTCACAGTTCTTGCCCTGGCCACTGCTTAAAATAATAATTTTAAAATTGCCTAAGGATGATAATACAGAGCCATGCTGGAACCCAAGTAATTCTGTGTGTCCCATTTTATACAGCACCTGCTGGTTTGAAACCCCCCAGGAGCATAACCAAGTACTTGCCAACAGAAGTAAGAGTTGTACAATCCAGCTCCAAGCATTTTCTCTCTGTTGTATCTTTCAGCAGTAAGTTTACGTAATTATACATTGGGTAAAGATGTGACAATTGCCTTTTCACTTTAAAGTCAATTTAGCACTATGAAAATTCATGAAGCAAAAATTAACAGGCTTCACGCAGCTTCAGCACTGACCTCTGTTGTTCCTTTCTCTTTGCCAAGAATTTGTTACAGGTTCTACTACCGAGAGCTGATTCTTCTCCACAACCAGGAAAGAGCATCAGAGAACTCATCGCACCTTGTAGCAGCAAAAATCTTTCACCCATCAGCACTGCAGTTTTAACAGCTCACTAATATTTTTCCTTGCACCATGTTTCCATTTGGGTTTTGTTTTAAAGTATATTTTAGTCTACGGTGAATGACGGGTCGGGCCACCATCGGCAAAATGCTGTAAGTCAATCTCTGACAGATAATGGATGCTTGATGGCAACTGTATCTAAATGGGCAAATTAAATCATAAAACAATTTTAGCTTTTGATAAACTTGAGTTGCTCACTACAAACTAAGTTAAAAAAAGAGAGGAGAATCTCGGCTGACTTAGCAGCTTATCAGACACCTTTAATTTCCATCTTCAGAACCTCATGCTGTGGTGAGAATATGAAAGATACTGATTTTGCTTGTACCTACGACGCAGGACAAGATCTCAATTTGATTTCAGTCACCCTGTGCTCTATGCAGTAAGGCAAATTAAAAACAACAGAAGAGCCTGCCCCTGTGGAGGTTGATCTTTATCACAGACATGGCAGTAACACCTGAAGGCGCCCGCTGCTGTACGTGTACGGTGCCCGCCGGGCACGTGTGCACGCAGTGCCTATAGAAACAGGCTTGGCGTTCGCTCCGAAAGGTCCCACAAGCCAGATAAACACACCGCAGAAGCAGGCTGGCCTCCTTTTGGGGGTATGGTTTTTTCCAGACTACAACCCCAGCTCTGGCCTGCTCCTATTCAGGCCAGTTATCAACAACTCCCATGCTGGCACGACGCTGCCTTTCTGCCGAGCCCACCTTGCCCTTGGCCGTGCTGCCCTCTCCATCACACAGCGAACACCCCGCGCTCGCCCATCACACCTCCTGCACCGCTGCCCTCCCCAGTGCTGACCCAGGTGCTGCTCCTCACTGGTGCTGAACTCCCCCCGCTGCTGGATATCAAATGACTCTGAAGGTCATGAACCCAGCTTTGTAGCCGGGGCTTTGGCTTACGAGGATTAAAGCTTTAACACTCAGATCCTACGTTCTGTGTCTAATAATCCCCTAATAATACTCCCTAAGACTCAGAAGATGAAAGAAAATAAAGGGGTGAAAACAAAAAAAAAGAAAAAAATAGATATTTGCTGTAAGTTCCTTAAAAACATGGGTGGGCTGGAAAAGTCTGCTCCAAACTCACCCCCATGAACAGAGCATGGGATGAAACAAGAGCAGAGGAGCTCTGAAAAGACAAGGAACCGACTTTGACAGATGGATGTAAATGTGCCTTTCAGTGCAGGAGAACAGTTGATTCTAAGGCATGAAATCAAATTAGTGCATCTGCAGCTGCCTATGTGTCATCCAGCTTCATATTTTACACACTAAAGACATTTTTTAACCTCATGTTAGCTACACTTTTTTTTTTTAATTATTACACTCCAGGATTTGCAAAATGGTATTGGCAGGTATTAAAATGAAAGCTGAAGCAACGGTGCAATCTGTCTCATTTTCTATTGTAACGTGACAGAAATCTTTTTTGGACTCATTTACTATGAGGTAGGAGAACACTTGGAAAAACAGAATCGCAGCCTCAACTTCATTGAGAAATGCAACACTCTTCAAAAACTGTAAGCAAATAGTTCTGCATCTCTCGATGAAGTTGAGGCTAGTTGGTCCTCCAGCTATCCGACCTCCCCCCAGCTTCTCACCTCCCTGCCGCACACGCCGAAGAGCCTCCACCACCAAGGCTTAGCAAAGCTGGCACTTGGACACGTTCCCTGGGCAAGGCTAGCACAGCGGGCACAGCACTGCAGGATCTCTTGCAGAAAATCAAAGCCTACAACCAGTTTTGGAAGATCTCTGGTGCTTTTCTCTAAGCTGGCTGTGATTTTTATTCTAATGTGGCTGGAGGACCAGTGCAGGATCATATATCTATACACATAGAAAAAAACCATTTTCCTTGTTAAGGACCAACCATCTCTGGATGTGTTTAAGAAAAGACTGGACATGGCCCTTAGTGCCATGGTCTAGTTGCCATGGTGGTGTCAGGGCAATGGTTGGACTCGATGATCCCAGAGGGCTCTTCCAACCTGATTGATTCTGTGAAATTCTGTGAATTAGGTGCCCATGTATAATTTAACAGCATTGCTCGTTTGCAGTTTGAAAACTTTCATACTCAGTGCTTTTAACTTACAAGTTACTTGGCATTTCAAAAACTGGGAACAATGCAGACAGCACAGATGACTAAAAATTTCTTGTCTGATTTTCAACATACACATTATCGTACTACACTTCAGCTTTCCATGAGCAACGATTACATTACAGAATACCCGCCTACAGCCCTCAGAATTGATCAAAATTAAAAGCTGAACTTGTACAGTTTTATAACCAATTCCTGAGGGTTTGGTCAAAATCAGTACAGGATAAAATTAAACAGAGATTGATTTATGTAGAAGGAACTGAAGTTATAAGCACATACTGCAAGTGGGACTGGCTATTGCCTGAACACAAATCAGATTAATTGTAACAGAAATAGGAAGACAAAAGGTACAACTCTTTTCCACATTTTCTTTCCAGCGCAAGTAACAGACTAATCTGTGAGCCAAGGAAAAAAAAAGAGCAAATAGATGAAGGGTGATTGTTTTCTTGTAACGCAATGAGAGAGCAAAACAAAAGGAGGGTTTCAGAAGTCCTCATCATTTGATTCCCATCTCTGATGCTTCATTTGTCATCCCCTGTATGGCAGAAAGTCAAGACTTAATATGTTACCAAGTGAAGAATTTTATCAAATAAAAGGGCCTGAGTGCTGGATCCTGCACTGGAATGATTTCCTCGTGCCTCCCTTAAAAACGAGAACTCATCTCTGCTGAGTGACTCAGGAAAAAAAAGAAGATAGCTTTTGCTACCTGCCAAGGAGGATTAATCTGGTAGTTTGGCATTTTTCTATCATTTCCTCTGCTAGAGGAGTGGGATAACAACAAAAGGTGCCTCAGAACCCAGCAATATAATTGTGGGTGAATGAGATGGTGCAAGGGAAAAGCCTGGGCTGTGTGGGCAGCTAAGCACCGAGCCCTGCCTGGGGCCCGCTGCTCTCGGGTACAGACCACGCTACGGGAGCGCAGCACGGTACAAAGCATACGTGTGGATGAGAACTTGAGCACCAGTGAAAAAAAAACTGGTAGGAAATTCCTGCATTAAGACGTGATCCAAAAGCAGCTCTTTTTATTTAATCTTTCTCCTCTGACTCAGCACTACCACTGATGAATAACACTGCTTGCAAAGCACCTCTGACTTTATCAAGCCTTTAGCCTACCGCAGTACTGGATTATTTTCCCCGATCCCATTTCCCTTCTCCTTGAAAACCCAGCGATGTCTCTGTCATGTTACCATTTAACATCCCCTGTTCTTACACGCATGTTACATTTGTGATGCCTGCCGTGGTTGCACACTGCAAGCAAAGTGCCAAACAATGCAAGGAGAAGGAGGGGAAATCAAAGCATTTTAGAAGCCTTAAGCTTGGCAAAAGCTGTGTATAATTTTCCTTAGGCTGCAAGTTGGCTTGAGGAAACAGTATCAAAGCACCATCTTTTCCAATTGCTTGAGCTTCACTTTTAAAGTTTATTTTTACTGCTTATTGTAGATCCCAGACTGACAGCTCTGAAAACTATGTTTTCCATTTATGAAAGAACAAGCAGCAACAACTCAGCGACAGCACAGGCATCTGATACATCTTTCCCTAATAATGAACCTAAACTGTTGACCTGGAAGCACAACCTAGAAGGACTGTGAACCCATAGTCCAGTCCTGCCCTTGATTCACTTCACACTCACTACTTGCAGAAGTGTTCATGAAAGACACAGCCAGAACCGTAACTGACAGTCCAGTAATGAACAACTGATGAAAATTTCACAACCAATCTGCTCAAAGTCCATGAGGCTGCATACAAATGAAAATAGAATACAATAAACACTTAAGTCTCTTGGAAGACCAAGTCCTCCAAAAAGCCACTGCTCCAGCTGTAAAAGCTCCTTTAATGGAGATCCCCAACACACGGGTTGTTGCACTCCAGTGCCAACGCAAAATTCCCACCTGGGTTGATTGCACAGCGCTCCGACTTCGTTCACTAGTAGCAACAAGACCTTTATTATATTCCTGGAGATGATGAAGGTAAGGCTGGAAAACTCCTCACTGCTCTGTGATCCCGTGTCTGCAGTTGAACCATCCCCCTGTTTACCAGCAAGTCCAACAGAAGTGTTTGAAACTCCCAGTGTTCTCAATTCATAGGCTAAAGCAGAAAATTGCTATTTCTATAGCAATCTTCTAAAATAAAAACACTTTTATCTGTAAATCTGTTGGTATAAGTGATTTCTGTGGGTTCATCCCTGGCAGTAGATGAGATGTTCTCGTAACACATCACTTCGTGATATCTGGATGCAAATTACAGGAGCTGTGCTTCCTGAAATCAGCATTAAAAAGTTGAAAATGCATTAGGTTTGGGAGAAAGCTTGGCTGTCAGTATAATATTTCTATTACAGCAGCTATCCAACTGGAAAAAACAGCTCATCCTCGCATATGATAAAAACAAGCAGATAAGTTTGCTGATATGATTTGGAAACTTTTAGCCCTTGCAATATTTTCATGCCATACACAATTTATTATAAGCTAGTAATTAAAACTCTTTCTTTTCCTACATCAAAGAAAGTCCCTTTCGGTACCCATGACATGGAGGACCGTGAGCACTGCCCGGCCAAACGACAGAGGCGCAGCCTCTGGCTCCCAAATCGCCCGAGCCTCTCCCCTCTGCTCTCGTTTGCCATTTGGCCCATAGTGACCCCGTAGGCTTTGCCAGAAATCTTCAGCCCTGAAAAGGAGGCAGAGGCACCTTGTGCAAGGACAGAAGGGCAATGGCTCAGTACTGTCAGCTCTTGAATTCGTGGAGTAGTGACAAACCACCCTCCACTTCTGCTCTTCACATTTAGGATCCTTTTTTGTGGCCCACAGTAGCAAGGGATATAACAGCTGGCACTCCTGCAACTACTGAAAGATGCCTTAAGAGGGCTGTCTAACCAAAAAACTCGTCTGTGCATTTCTAGTAGAGCTAATAAAAAATGTTATCTCTCCCTGAAAACCTTTCCTTCCTCAGGACTTTCTCAGAGACTCTTCAGCTGAGAAGAGCTGGTCCCAAGAGTGTTCTCCATCACTGCCCTCATCACAGCACATGCAAAAACCTCACCGTGAACTCAGTCAAACTGTCCTTTTGATTTGTGAGGCTCACAAAAGGATCAAGGCTTCAAGCTGCTGAGAAGGGGAGGATCAGGTTATGAGTTCTCCTCTTATTCTGCTGCTGGAAGGAAATATTTTGTACTCCTCCGAGTCTCACATCCAATCTTTTTTCTTTTTTTTTACAATTATGACAATGATAACTATTAATTTCTTAGACACCTGAGACCTGTAGAGGTCATTGGGACAAGTGACCTGTGTGACCACGGCTCTCATCTTTTCCCCTCTATCTTTTCTCCTTATCTTTATGGCACTTTATTTACTTGCTACCTGTTGTCTACACACTAAAACGTAACCTCTCAGGAGCAGAAGCTTAGTGCCCTGCTTTAACAGCCTACAACACGGCCCTGACCTGAGCCCTGAGACACAACTGCACTAAACTCACGCCATCACCAGGGATGAAGCAGATATTTCTGCACCTGAAACGGGTGTTGAGTGCTGTGCCTTCCACCACACCCACACCCCATCGCATTGGCCTTGCAGGGAAAGGAACAGAGCTTAGGAGCAAAGACGCAGACAGAGCACGTTCTTGGTCGCTGACCTCCCAAAGTCCAGTCGGGGCTCGTCATCTCTTCTGATGGTCCCTACGAGTGCACACACTTAGAAGCTGTCACTCAGCAGCCTTAGATCTAATGTGCAGGGCATCTCCATGACACTGAACAATATTAACGTTGGTATCTTCATGTCACAGCACATCATCAGGTCTAAAGATAAGCTGCACTGGAACCAGTCATGTAAGTAGCTTATCATCAAAGGAGGGCCTAAATATCACAGTGCCAAAGATCCCCTCCCAGGGCCTGGAGAAGCATGAGCAGTTGCCTGAGGCTAACCACAAGGACAGACGCCAAATCCGCAATTTAGAGTTGTCCCTCAGCCAGGCTCTCAGGTCCCTGCTGTGTTTTTCTTTTCCCAGTGGGGCTTTATGTGAATAATAAAGACCCAGATCTGCTTTCTGTACTTGGAAGCATTTGTCCTCTGTAAGATCCATTGGTTTCAGCTGCTACAAAGGTCACCTCAGCTATTTGTACAACTCTCATCAGCTATACAGGCCAGCAAGGAAGATGACTATGTACCTTCTTGAACAAGGTAGTTTGTAATGCTGGGATTTGTTTGACACTTCACCACAGGGAGATGAAGAGGACTTCTCCCTTCTGCTCCTATTTGTTCCAGCCACTTTCCATTCACATCTCATGTGGAAAGTTACAGACTTCAGAGTCTATGTCCATATATTGAAGTCAAAAAAGGAGACAGGAGTAGGTGACAGAATACAAAGTAGGAGACACTGCAAAGACGGTTAAATAAAAAGTTTTTTTTAAAACAGTTCTGTAGAGTGCAAATGTGAAAAAACCACCCACAGCAATATGGGTTACAGAACATTTGTCAATAAGAAAGAGAATAAAAGCAGGCACTAAAACAACAGAAATAATGACTCTGCTTTCCAGATTTTGATTCTAAAATGCCTGGTGCCTCAGGCAGTTATCTGAAAAACTCTTCTTCAGCACAGAACCTCACTGTTTTGCCTCAAATAGCTGTAGTTAACAAATATTTCGTGTGTGTGGCTCTGAGAGCCACTGACAGACAGCCTATAGCTATATGGAGAGATGCAATTGCCAAGAGGGAATAGAAGCAAAAGCAAAAAGAAATATTAGAGCAATATATCTTAGGCTTGGAAAAAATATTTCCTCTTTCTTTGTCTTTCCCCCCACGTCTAAGGGAGCTGCAACCTTGAACTGCGCCTAAACCACTGCTGTGTGCAGGGAACACCGTGGAAATCACCTCCTCCACTGAAATTGTCTCCTCACACTCAGAAGTCACCGTCCAACCTGCCCACCTTTATCTTCTGGAGCAGGCAGTGAGATTTTTCTCAGTGGTCTTCACTGAACTGCTGTGCCAGTCACTACATATCTTCCAAGAGAGAACATCACCAAGAGAAATGGGAGGATGTTATCACACTTCTGAGAAAAGGCACATCCAACAGGGATTCCTGCCGTCTTTTTCTTTCCTCTTGTTGCTTATGATTTTGCCACATTGCCTAGGCCAATCAGTCCAGCTAGAGCTCCCGACTCCATCTGTGTGTTTTAACTGTGATGGTTACAAAACCAGATCATCAATATTTAAAGAATAACTGTTTCACAGCATGCTTCCAGATGTTCTTGCTTTCATTATTGCCTTATTGCTTAAAGTCAACAGTATGTGATATATTAAATATATAATCTACTCTGACACTCATCTACATGCAGTTGTCTGGTGGGTGTATCCTATGAGAATCAAGTACATTATTTTTTGCACAATTATGAAACGAAATTTGGGTTTAAGAGCTGCCAGAATGCAACAAGTAAACATCCTCAGGCTGAACTGAATCCCTCTTGCCCACAGATAAGGTACACAAGAGGCAGTGGTAGGGCCAGCCCACTGCTCCGAGCGATACGTCTCCTTGTAACAGCCAGTCCATGGGGGATACAAGCCAGCCACCATCACCTGGAGGAATCACTGTGTTGATGCCGACACTTTTTATTTACTGCTATAAATATTGCTTTTCTCTCCAGTGTCAAGTCACAGAGAAAGCAACTATCAACAGAGAAGATGCCTAAAGCAGAGCTCAACTCCTTCAGTGCTCAGAGATGCTCCCGCCTGCTTGTCCAGGGGGATCTCTGCTGCTGGCGAACATCAGAGGCCTCTAGAAGTCATGAGCGATGCCTCATGAGCAGTTCATTTCATTCTAGAACCCAAGAACTCCTGTGCCCCTCAAATACTTCCTGAGCAAGAACACACTGTACAGTTCAGCCAGCTGAACAAGGGCTCATACTCTCCTTACACCTCTGGCAGGAGAACAGCCTCGCATTTTTCCCCAGCAGAGAGACGTGACTCCAGAGAGCAGAAGTCTCTGCCCCGGTGGAAACACTCTCAGATTCCCCACTTTGTCCCTCTCACTCAACTATGGCACTTGCACAGAAAAGAGGAAAAAAAACCCAAGGCGAGTAGAGCGCTTGCCTATAGCCACCTGCATTACTTGGCTAAATAGATTTCTACCCCGTAGCCCTCAGCCCAGCCATTCACCCCAGCATAAAAAAAGTGTATTAAAAACATTCATTTCCCTCCGTTTGTATTTCCCTTGTCTGAACCACACAAATGTGCACGTAAGCCTGCATCTGATTACAAAACTGCTTTGTATTCCATTTAAGACTGTTTCATCTGTTATCCAGGGGTGTAGGAGGAACGAGTTGTGTCATCTTCTAGTCTCTACCAATAATATCATAATTTGATATGGAAACTATGCATACTATTATAGTCTAATTTGATATTTAAAACATGCTTTGGCAGGCAGCTGACTCCTATTGATGCATTTATCTGATTTCTCTCTGCCTTTTTATTCTGAAAAATACTCAGAGGGAATATGTCATATCACATTTTCGTTACGCACACCGAATCTATATCACTTCCATTTTCTTTTTTTTTCTAGAGCTTGGTAAATATATGAGCATATTAAAAAAAAAAAAGAAAGGAAAATGCCAAGACTGCAAATTGGGTAAAATTCAACCACATGCTACAGAGAGAGAACTCCTAGAGCCCTACTCTTAGATACTTGATCTTTGTAGTCTTCAGTCCTGCCCCTTCTTTCTGCTCTTCCTATTCCAGCCCCTTCTCTCCAGATTCCCCATCCCTTCCACCTCAGTCTGCACAGGCCTCACCAAACATCCTTGTCTCTTCTTCCACCCGTCTGTACTGCAGATTTCTGCTGCATCTAAGGAGCTAACAGGGAGATACATCGTCCTGGTGAAAGGCCTTTTGCGGGAATACGGGAGTATTTTAAAAGGATGAAAACAGTCTTCTACAGAACACTAATGCTAAAGATGAGGACTCATCTTGACTCATGATGTTCCTGCTCCGCACAAACAGTGCTCGCCACGGCTGGTGTACGTTGGAATTAATTTCACTGAAAAGACTGCGAATACTCAATATTAAGGATTAGGCTATGGAACCGTTGGACAGAAAATTGGGAGACTGCTGCTCACGATGGATCAATATTTATAAGGAAGTGATACAAACTGATGAGGAAAGGCGAGCGGCGCTGCTGCAGCGAGCCTGTCCACCCAGCAGAAGTGACACGAACTGACAGGGGAGGTGAAACCAGCCACTGACATAATGAAAATTACAGCATAAAAGCAATACCAATTCAGTTGATGAAGCAGTTTGCCAGAGGAAAAAGAAAAACAAGCATCAAGTTCAAAAACAGGAGGCCAACTGAATGCAAAGGGGGAAAGGAACAGAGGAGAATCAACAGAAAAATCAGAGCAACAAACCAGCAGGGCAGCAGGAACGCCCGTGGGGAGCAACCGGGCAGGGAAAGCTCCCTCCTTCCTGGAGGATAAGCAAAACTGTCTTCTCTGAAAGAATATTTCTGCCACTTCTAATTGCCCCCGCGTGGGTAACTGCCCTAATTCAATTAAGTTTTTATTTCTAATGAACTCTGGTGAAGAGAGCTCAGTTATGGAACCAGCAGTATCATGGAATAATTGAGCCCCTCTGAAGCAAACACATTCCCCTGGACAGGGAGTGCTGTGAGCGAGACTGAAAATTGTGTCTTCAATATATCAATAAAAAAAAGTTACTCAGAATTAAGAAAGTCTTTCATCTACTTTTCGAGTATCTTCATAGAAAGTGTAAATGATCTGGTAGTGGCCACACAGCTCTTTGGACAGCTTTAGCATTCTGAAGAATAGGTTCACTTTTATATCCCCTAGTGTTATTATTGTCATCTCTCCCCCATCGCTGGATATGAATTTTTTCCTAAGAATACTGAATTTTTGTATATTTTATGAATTCAGTGTGCATTAGAACCCACCATATGAACTCAAGGAAGATAAAGAGAGTCATTTAAGATCAGAGAGAACGAAGGTTACCAACAGTTTCAATTACATCTACACAAACCCCTGGATTCCCTGGATTATGTTTTCCACATGTCAGTATTTGTCCTCTGAAGAATCCTGCCCTCAGTAATTTTCCCTTTTCTTAATCCTGATGTACAAAGCCTGGTCTCCTGGGATATTAAGAGGATCTCATAAGGACAATCCAACTTCATATTGATTCTATTTCCCAGATCCATAAAATTTGTTGCCTTCAGAAACACAAGAGTGAAGAAAAACAACAATGCATGGTTTAATTTAAATACCACTTCTAGCAAAAGGAAAACACAAATGGGAAAAAAGCCGAGGATGATGCTTGTTTGCTAAGACTGTGCAATGTGAAACACGCAATATAAAGTGACAAGGGAAGGAGACGATCATTGTTTGAATAACATCAATATCAATACAGACACACATGAATCTGGCAAGGGACACGGAAGACCCAAACTCTGCGTAACACTGATGTACCAGTAAATATTATTCAGACAGTGAGGGGGAAGGGAGGAAGAGCAGAGGCCAGCTGAGACTGGAGACACGCTGGGAGACACTGGGAATAATATCTGCTCCAAGTTACTGCTGGGCAGTAAATGTGCAAATCTAATTAAGGGCTTCCCAGCTTCTCTTTTATTTTTTCCTTTTTTTTGCTCCCTTTTTCCATCTAGATCATCACATTTATAGATCAGTTAATTGGGGTTTCGGGTATTTTCTGCTAATTGTGTACATGTAATTAATCCTGCCTCAGAGGAGGGAGGTCAAGGCTGCTCAGCCACAGAGCTGAGCTGGTGCTTTGGAAGATGTGACAAGGAGACCCACCATGCCTTACAACCACAGCGTAACCCTGCTCCACACAGACCTACGGACACAAGCTGGTATGAAAACAAAATCGGGGAGAAGGAGAAATTACATACAGCAACGAGCATGCAGGGACCCCGCAGCAGAGGGGAGCCCGAGCGCGGCGATGGGGAGCACCACAACCAAAAGTTGGGCCCAGAACTTTTAATTCAAAATACTTCGGGTTGACATTTGAAGAGGTAACGCGACAATTCATTGTGCTAAATCAATTACTGATTATCAATATAGCACTTAGTGATGTATAATTAGTATGTAAGAGATATATTTAGCTGTAGATTATACTAGTAATAAGGGCTACACGAGCAATAGCTGCATAATTACATTTTATGAATACAGGAAACCTTTGAGGAATGCTCTGAGATTTAATTGACATTTAACAAGATAACTATGGCAAGTTAATTAGAAATTATATGCTAAAAATATGAATTAACTTTTAAATAATATTTTAGCTTGCTGCAATAGAACTATAGTAGCTCGTTATATGCCAGTGAAACACCTAAATGAAATAGTTCTTTCAAATACCATCTTTCTAATTCATTTCCCACAAACTAAAGCCTGTATTATCAGCTTCTCATTCCAAATCCTTTTTGGTATAAAGAGGCTGAGTTGATCAGCTTAGTGAGAGACTTATTTTTATGGTCCTTTCATACATTTTAAAAATGAGATTTCTCTTACATTTCTATCAGCATCCAGAGAAAAGATTTCGGTTCAGCTGTGCTTTCAGCTTTGAACCCAGAACAAAAATGCAAAGTAAGGCACTGACAAGCATTTAGACTCCCTGCAAGGCGATACATCAGGGATTCTGACAGTGCTAATACAGCCAGAAATTTGGAGAATAAAACAACTCTGAACTGGTTCTGATGTGGATGGGTGTAATCACAAAGAAAATACAATAGCAGGTTCCTAGCACAGCCACATTATTTTTAGATCTAGGTAGGCCAGTGCAAAGATAATGGGAATCTGGCTCAAAATTAAGTTTGCTACAGGTTCTCTGGGGAGCCGTAGAGCCAATGCACAGACACAGGCCTTTTCACCTGCCTCCTGCATGCTAAATGAATGCTATTTCCATCGCTGAAGCACCCAGCAGCCCTGGGTGATCAGAAAGACTTGTGACGGGTAGCAAGGATTTGCAAGTTAGGCTTCGAGATGAGTGTCACGAGATCTAAAGTCTCTACAGTTCAGCCACTGGTAGTTTTTATTATTTTGTGTAAGACTCTACACATAATTTTGGATTTTGTTTTTTTTTATTACTCCCTGCCATACCATACTTTGACCACAAGTTACCTAGAGCTTAACTCATCTCCACTGGAGAGTTTTGCAGCCCCTCAACTATGTGAGGTCATGATCTCTGGCTGGTTAACCTGGCTGCATGGGAAGGGAATTAATTTATTCAGAGGAGCAAATGGACTACCATTACTACGAGAAAATGTGCAATTCCTCCTGCCTCTTGCTCAGTATGTCCCAGCAGACTCCAAGGTCCCTCTTGCAATTTCTTTTTGCCAGCATGCCCTCGTTAGCATTCTGGACCAGATACTCCAGATTATGCATACACAGAGCATACATGATTTAGTGTCCCTGCTCTTGAAAATGTCGCTTACTTCAATATATCACAGGAGGAAATGGAGAAAACAAGATGATAAAGCAGTGAGGGATGGGCAAGATGACCTGATCTGCACCTGAGATTGCAGTACTCTGCGGTTGATGTAAATTGAGGGGTTGTTTTTAAACTATGAAAGCCAGGCACAAGCAGAACACTTTGGACAAGAGACCAACTCAAGTCTTGGCCCAAGGCCTGACTCCACATCTGATCAGAAGTTAAGAAGAGCTTTAAAAACAAAAAGCAAAGCCAAAAAGTCAAATTGCCCCTGACCTCCCCTCTTAATTCAGAAAGGGCAGGAGAGCAGAGTGCCAAAGTTACACTCTGAGAGGGTCGTGTGTTTTCCTGGTTATAAACCCTGCCTAGTGCTCACAAAACCAGAGGAGAAGAGATAGAAAAAACAGGAAAAAAGCATCAGAAAAACAGGATTTCTGGAAGATAGGCGTCTGAGTAAAGCTTACCTTCTCACTGCTGTTGCACAGTGTCTTCTTTTCTGATGCAGACATATTCCTGATGGCTTCTGATGAAGCCCAGGTTGCTGGTTACAGAGTTTCTGCTGAAAGAGTTTTTCCTGCCATGAGTGCGACTCACTACAGTTCAAATAGATAAATCCTAAAATAATAACAACAGCCCTTCCTGCAGCTAACACCAGACCCTCCAGCAAGCAGAGGCACGGCCCAGAGTGTTGGGTTTATCTGCTCCCTGGACCCAGGTGACGGCCCACTTGCTCCTCTGCTGCAGCTGTGTCTTCAGCAGGACTTTAGGAATCTGGCTCTCACTGAAGAGCAGGGTGGGTAGAGCTGTTGGGTGGAGTCCTTGCTGCAGAGTTTTGTTAAACGCCCAGACAGCTGGGGAGGATCTGGCTACTGTTTCTTCTCAAAACTCTCAAGAGTAATGATGGATCCTTTCAGAACAATGGGGTTTTCTCCTAAGACCTATGAGGAAGCTTTGGATGTTTTGCTCTGTGAAGAATATTTGAAAGCAGATGAAGTACATGTTTATACAGGTTCCTCTTCTCACTTTCACTTGGTCAGTAGAATAGTCAAGATTGATTTTTCTGCATGAGAGGGAGAGGCCTAAGGTTAAAAGATAAAAGGGTAGATTCCTTTTAAAATGTAATTCAGATTTTTCTGGTATTAGCTCCAGTATCAGCACAAAATCACTTCAATTTTCCAGGAGCACCTGAGACCCATTGTACAGCTGCACGCAAGCAGAAAAGATCTCCTCTGGCAAATGGAACAGCTGAGGACCACGATGCCTGCGGTACCTGCCCCACGCAGGGTCTCCTGCCTGGGGATCCCGAGCTTGGGCTCTCTAAACGTCTGCCAAACAAGAGACATGAGTGACAAAAGTTCTGCTGGGGAACTTGGCTTTGGTTCATTTGGGTGTTTTTGCTGTAGACAGTGCAGATTTAGAATGGAAATCTTCAGAGCACATCTTTAAAAAATCTCCCCAGTCCCGCGGGTGAAGTCGGTGCTAAATGACCAGTTAATCACCAGTGGGTCTCACAGAGCTCAGTGATCCAGACGAGAGAAAGACGCACGATGAGTGGCACTGATGCCGTATTTCCCTCTCATACACACGGTGCCGTGAAACATCAGGACTCTCTCTCAAGTCCCTGCTTTTATAAACTATGTATTGCCTCCTTCCACCTCTTCCACGGCAGCTTCTGGTCGTTTGAGTTCTCAGAGAGTTGAAAACAGAGAATGGAGCTGCCCAGTGTCCCAGGTCTGTTGGAGGAAACCCCTCTGCTGCCACAGCAACCCCGGCGTGGGGACCACACTCCTCAGGAGCCACAGCACTGCTCGCCCTAGAGAGAGGGCAGAGGGACACCTCCGTCACTCCTGAGGGAAAAAAAAAGCAAAGCTTAGAATCATAGAAAGGATTTCAGATGATAAAGCTGTCACTGATAATAACAGTAAGTGAGGGGTGAAAGAGGCGGACGATATGAAATTGCCATCATGGTTAGAGTCAGGGCTTGAGCTTCAGTCTGAGCCCAAGTTTGAGGACTTTCTTCTCCAAACTTCTTCGTGTGAGCGCTCTTGCCGGAGAGCAGAAGATCAGGGTTCCTCACTCGGAGCACACATGGGTTAGCTACCTGGAGTTTTCATTTTGTTGAAAACAGCATCTTTGTACGACATGTCACAGTGGGCTGGGTAAGAATGGCTGGATTATTCACCAAGAATAATTGAGCTGATACATTTCAGCATTTTTCTTTGAATAAATTATTTGCAAATAAACATTTTCATTATTCGACTATCTCTGATGTGCCATTAGCATTCAGTGAATTATTTATTCAGCAGCTTTTCCCATCAATCACTGAATAAATTATTCGCAAATAAATTATTCTACCAGCTTTTGCTTTAAAGATGTCCCTTTGAGAACAATAGCTTCCCAGAATAGCAAACAGGCAAAGGGAGCGATTTAAAAGGCCTGATTCTCATCTCGGTTGTCTCGGTAGAAATCTGGAGGATTATCATGAAAATTCCTGGCCTGTTTCTGTATTTTCACGTCTGTAAATCAGCCCAGACTGCAGTACAAGACTGCTCCACCTTGCTGAAGCCAGCATAAAAATGCTCAGTGCCTCAGAACCAAGTCTCTGCCTGTACCCTAATAAGCAGGTTCATTTCCAGCTCACGAAATCGAGCTGGATTCCAGTGACCTCTAATCAAACCGACAGCCCAGCTCCCATCACCGTGCACGAGAGACGGGCACTGTAGCACTACCCCAACCATCTCCTCTCCCTCCTACTCAGCCAGGCAGCTCCGTTACAGAATCACAGAATCACAGAATGTTAGGGATTGGAAGGGACCTCGAAAGATCATCTAGTCCAATCCCCCTGCCGGAGCAGGATTACCTAGACCATGTCACACAGGAACGCGTCCAGGCGGGTTTTGAATGTCTCCAGAGAAGGAGACTCCACAACCTCTCTGGGCAGCCTGTTCCACACCTTCCAATGCATAATGCATTCAAGGCTCGTCAGCACACCAAGCCCCACTGTAAGTCTTGTTTGTGTCTGGGCCAAGGAGGATGAAAGCCTGTTAGGAGTAAATGAAGGCTACATTTATGCCAATTTTAAGGAATAATTGAGGTGCAGCGCAGGGGAATTTGCTGAACTCCTCTGTCCTTCTAACAAGAAAGAGCCTCTTTTGTTCGGCAGCACAAAAAGTCACCCTCATTAAAACAAGCCATCTTTATCAAAGCCACATGGAAGATTTATTGTCTCACCCACACGTTGGTGCCTTTCAGAGAGATGCAGAAAAAAAGTGGGGGGAGACCAAGTATGGAGCCCTCGTTTCAAGAGGGCTAATTATCAAAGCACCGTGATCCTCATGTTGATATCAATCATGGCAACACGCACAAGGTTGTGCCAGAGTTTTAATAACACCAACCCTACCTGGGTTGCCTAGGAGTATCACTGCAATAAATAATTGCTAATTTGCACAAAATGAACAAATGAGACACAATGTGATTGTACGAGGGGGGACAACCAAGCAATAACACCAAGATATATAATTGACTTAATATCAGACGCTCTTCCCCCAGTGAACCTTCCTTCACCCTCGGAGTAATTGTGTAATGACATCTATGTATAATAGACTGGTGACATTATAAATGACACGTATGTCAGGATTGTCAGGCTGTGACAGCCTCAGAGACAGCTCCAGTGAGAAATTAATCACTTCTGAGGCTTGAGAGTTGCTCATTTATCGCTGCCAAATAAGATCCTGCAAAAACAAGATCTTGCAATGAAATGTAAGCTCCCACCCACCTCACTCTTCAAGATGTGTTTTCTCCCTGCAGAAAAGCTTCCTGGGGACCATGTGGTAATGGTCCCTCACTAAGAGCAGCACTCGGCGTGGTCAGCCTGTTTTGGCTCTCTTGTACTCGAAGAACACAACCAAAGATGTTACCCTCTTCTCCATTTCTCCTCCTCTCAACATCACAGCACCTTTCCCCAGCTCTTCACAGTGTACACACCTCTTTAAATACACATATGTGCTATATATGCCTATATCAGCATCTACATGTTTCACATTGCCAGGACTGCGGGTCATGAAATCGTTAAATTATTTGTTGGGGAGAAAAGGACATTTTGAAACGTACTGTACATAATGAATACAAAAAAGAAAAGAAAACCTTCTCCAGATCAGTGTAGGGGCTATTATTAGACTATCAAACTGTCATTTTTCAAAGCATTTCAATTGTCACAATTTTTTCTAATGGCTTCTAAAGCATTATCTAATGCCTGGGCCAAAAAAAAAGAAGAGGATCAAAGCACGATGAAAAGCGCTAGTCAGACTGTATGACAAATAATTGTTTGCAGGCTAAACTCTTCCTATCCCATTTGCCTTCAAAAATATTTGGGAACTTCAGACCAAGATGGCTTTATTTGTACATTGTTTTTTAAAGATACAAGTGTCCTTATGATTTTGCCTTTTTTTTTTAATAATATAGAAACATGTTAAGGGCAAGGATGACCTGGTTGTAGTCCTTTAGCATTGCTGCTCTAGCTGCCATAACTGCCACACCACAGCAGAGGTCCTACGGACAAGCAGGGACATGTGGAAGGTTCCAAAAGAAAACCCAAAGGTTGTGGTGGATGAGGATGGAAGTGGCTGGAGAGCAGAGGAACAAATAAAACAAGAACGTGTGGTGGATGATGCAGGGAGTCTTCTGCTAAACGCTATGAACTAAGAATGTCTGTGTCTCATCTTTCAGAGAGAGGCAGGTGATGCCCACACCCCTCTGGCAGAACCTCAGGGTGAGAGCTCACAACTGGCCACGCATTTCTGACATGGAAGCCACACCAGTCAGAGCAGGATCCTCTGTCCACCTCCACATAAACCAAAGGAGCCCACAGAAGGTGTGCAAACGTCCTGCAACATGGATGTCCCTCTGGTGCAAAATCCTATCAGGCCCTGGGCACGTGGTGCCCCACTCTCCACCCTCCCATCACAGCCAGCTCATGGGATATGGGGTCACTGGTGCAGAGACTCATTATCTTTCTCTCTGTTGCCGTCCTGCCCCCACTAGGAACGCCTACCCATGGCATCAGGGGCTCCGTCCTGCTCCTCCTCCTCGGACTTTGCTTCCCCCCCAGCAACCCACTGCCGCTCTTGGCCACTCCAGGCACCATGAACAGCTTCACCCGCAGTCCCTCTCCTAATATGCACGTAAGATTAGGCTGCTAATGTAACATATATTTTTTTCAGCCTCAATGACAATGGAATTTACAAACTGATTCAGCTTAACCGAGTGTGACTGCAATAGGCTAATTCCACATTCCTAATTAAATTACATTATTTTCTAGGTGGAGGTTTATGAGCAGAGGTGAAGAGTAATAATGATATGAGCAAGCCACAGAATCACATGTACATGTTAGACCCGAGACTCTTGTCTAGATGGCAAAATGAGTTATTCTATTTACATCTTTTTTAAATGTCACAGTATTTTCCTATGTTTAATCTAGGGCTTGTTTATGCACAAAGTCCTTCTCAGAAGAGGAAATGGGAGCTATTCAAAGGGAAAACGACAGACCTGACTGCAGAAAGGAAGCAGCAAGTATCTGGATTTTCTCAAAACTGCCACTTCCTATCTACAAAAACACTGCTTTAAAAACAGCACCATTATTGCTGCTGGATGACTTAGGGAGTTATTGAACAGTGGTACAGAACGGATGGCAGGGATAGGAAGAGGAGTCCCGAGGCTGGTCTCTCTGCCTATAACCACAAGCTGCCTCTGCTGGGAAAAGAGCCCAAATTCCCCGCCTGCCACCCACCTCCAGAGAGCTGCACTGCAAACTCAGCCGGCGTCTTTGCTGATGCTTTCCTCAGCGAACAAGTGGCTGGAATCCAGCTTTGCATTATGGATGTTCAGAGGCAAAATATAGATTGCAGGCTTAAAGATTTTTCTGAAACCATAAACAAACGGGGAAGAAATGCAAGAAGTGGACATATAACTTTATGGCCTGTGAAATTGAATTGCCTTTTACAGGTCCTTACCTTTGGATGGACAGTGAGAGGGTTTGTCATCTTCTGGGAGAGGAGTATTAAAGCCTACCAGTGAAAGAGAAGATACTGTGCTGTCTGGTTAAAGGTGCAGATTCCCCACGAGCTCAGGGAGCCCGGATTTCAGTGCTAGCTCTTACTTCTTTGGTCCCCACTGAAGAGGTCCAAGAAGTTTCAGACACATTGTAATTTCAGCAGGAATGTGCCTTGCTTTGTAGATCACCAGCACCACAAAGAATTACTGGAATACTGAGAATTAGGGAGATGCTTCATTGCATTGACTTGAGACCAAACTTAGGAAGACATAATTGAACCTCTATGAACCCTACAATCTCATTTAGATGATCAATTATTTTGTTTATCTACTTAACCATGCTAATGGGAGCCAAGTAGGGTAGCAGGAAAAAAACGAGGCACTTAAGCCAGTCTGAAGTTTGTAGGTGTAGCTGAAACAGAATTTTTAAGTTGGGGCAGGTGGGGAAGAGTATGTATTTAAAATGGTACCTAAAACAGAATATAAGAATAGTCACAGCAAGCTTCTCCAGATGCCACAAGCATCACATAAATGCAGCATCACAGTAGAATAACAAGCATCTTTTCATGTAAAAAAGCACACCCCCTAACTTCAGCCGCAAAGGCCTGTATCACAAAGACACAAATCTGAAGTTGCAGATAGATACTCAGTGGAAAGGACAAAAGCATCTGAGCAGAGCAGGTACCCAATTCTCATGCAAAGCCCCTGCACTTCCCAGAGCTTGAAAATTCAATACTTTTACGATTCTGGCTGTAGTTCTTAAGTGCTGAGAAAGGAAAAGTAATAATCAGCATAAATGAGACTGGCTTTCAGAAGCCTGAATCACAAGGTGAGAAGAGGTCGCAGGTTTGTCGAGGGATGCGAGGGGCTGACCCTGCGGATGCTGTAGGCGCCTGGACTCCCCGGGCTCCAGCAGAGCTTGGCTACAAGGGGACACCCCAAGAGCTCTGTGTCACCACAGAGAGCTCCCTCTGCACCACGCCAGAGCCGTGCTGCCTCTGGTCTGGACATGCAGGAGGAGAAGGAAACTTCCCAAACTCAGCAGATTTCAAAAGAGGTGGGAAAAACGCAGCAGGGCTCCTAACGTACCATGGTGGTGAGCTGCAAGAAGCGAGTCTCCATGGACTACCCGTTCTATGTCCAGAAAAAACCTGCCCTGGCACTCGCTGTGCTCTAATTCCGCATCTTTCCCAACAGCTTCGACCAGACAGTGCCAGGAAAAGGTGACCCAGAAAGGCTCATGCTCTCATTCACCCCAAAGCTGCTCCACCCCACTATGAGAGTGGAAGGCACTTCGAAACAACACGGGGTTTTACCAAAATGGTAACTGGGGACAAGACCCAAACTGAAACGAGTTCTGTGCCCCAGTGTCTGTTGCTGTGTGAAGCTGTTTGTTCCTGGTATGATTTGTACCTGGAATTTTCAGAAACGTCCAAAAGATGCAGGCACCCAACGTGTATCAGAAATTGAGTTAACTCATTTTCACGTTTTAAAACTCTCAGCCACAATAATCATTATCATTATATGGTACTGTTATTACTAACAATAACAAGAATAATAATTATTACTGCTCTTAGTTACCATTATTATTACTATTATTACTTCCTGTAGTATTAGGGATCAATTCAGCTAAGAGACAAATAAGCGTCACGCTAGGGAGGTAAATGGGAAGGCTAAAGACGGAAAGTGAACGCTAGAATAAACAATCTTATTCCTTTTTTTGGCAGCAGATGATAAAAGATATCCAGCTGTCCTAGCTCCAAGGAGGGGCATTAATATATCACCTGATACAGTTGAAAAGCTTACGAAAATCTGGTTATATTTTTTAATCATCTTGCATTTTAGACCTTTAAAGTACAAATATGGATTTCAAACATATCAGGGGAACAAATTAACTTAGAAAAATGGCCGTACTTTCCAAGGTTGCACCTGCCATGAAATTGCTCCAAGTTTGCATTTTCCCGTAGTCTCTAGTGTGTCATTACAGCAGATTGATCGCCCTCCTCTCCCCAGCAACTCCCCCATTAGAGGGTTATTGTATGGAAATTAATGGGAGGCTAGAAACATTTCTTTTGCAGCTGCAGTAGTAGAAGTCAGTTTTGATTAAGCACTCGAAACCCAGCAGACTGGGGTGATCTCTCTGCTTTAGTTCCCTCTTTTATTATCACTGGTGTCAAGTTTTGTTACTTTAGCCATTCCCCCGGTACTCCCACTGCATCCTCGTGTGATAATAGGGGTTATTTTTTTATGTGCACGTCTATTAATTTTAAATATGTACAGACCGATTCTCACTGGTGCAAACTCCCCTTACACCACGCTTAACGCAGCCGTAGGAATCATTTATGCTCATTTCAAAGGTCTGTTTGCAGTGGCTGAGCGGAGTAAGGAAGCCCTGATGTAAATGCACATCAGGACCATGGATATATCTCCGTTCAATTACCCGAACAGTAGTTATATCTGATGTCACATTTAATGTGTACCTGCTCTGTCTCTTATTCATCTTGCTGTTTCCTGCCTGCCCAGTTTGATCCAGTTCCCATTGTCAGCTGGCAAATAACAGACATAAAGTGGCTCTCACGAAAAGAGCCCATATTTTTTAAAAGCCAGATATTAATCAAAGCCATGATGGAAAAGGGGTTGTAAGGTACTTGTAAAACGCATGACCAGATACAATGCTCAGAGGACAGCATTCCACTTCTTCTATTGTCCTGACAGCTTTTCTTGCAAACAATGAACTCGGTGGGTATAAAAACACAGGGAGGGAAGTTTCTTTTAAAGTGATCCCACCACAAGTCATGCAATAATTGAAAAAAATGAAACTTCACGCTGTGTCAGCTAGAATTACAGTCTTGGAGTTTGAAAAGGAAACTGGACTCATTTCGACTGTCGGTGGCACCGAGCAGCAGAGAGCAGCACAGGGCAGGAGCGGGAGAGCACCAGTGCCCAGTTCCTTCCTTGCAGCTCCCTGCATGTGGTCTTCAGCAGAGCAGAGACATTTGCTCCTGGGTGTACACATACCCACAAAAGGTGGGTTTACGTCCTGCCTGCAAGGTGGCACAACAGCTGTTGCTGGTTTCTCTTGACTTTGCTGCCGTTTAAAATTCAGAGAGGCCTCGGGTTTGGGGAGGGTTCTCACAATGCGTCACCTACTGCAACTCAAGAACACTTTTGCTTTAGCAAAATGTGTCACTTTCTTGATCAAGAGGCGTGGATGGCTTTGGATGTTGGAAATGGCTCTGGATGTTTCTATGCATACACAAAAAGCTCACTGACCAGACTGCCCACCTGCTGTCCACAGGTCAGGTTTCACTTCACTTACAATTTATAACAAGTTTCAGAGTAGGAAATTTGTCTTCGTTCTCCCCCCAGCACAAAGTACCTAAATTATATGCCAATAACCACTGATAAAAAAAAGCCACGTTAGGCTTTGAGAACAAAAGACTAAGCCATGCCCAGCAAGGCCAATCCCACCAAACACCGCAGTGCTGTCTGACAGCCGTGCCTGCAGCCACAGCCGAGCAGCAGGCACGTTCAGAGCACAGCAGCTACTGCTCAAACAGCGAGCAAGCTGAAAGGTGTGGCAAGGAGCACTGCTTGGAGAACTGATAAAGTGGCACCTTTGTGGGGGAAGAAGAAAAGAAAAACCTTTAAGGGATTATTTATGGGGTTCATAAAGGTGCCTTTTGAATATCCATCAATCAAACAGTCAGTTAAAGTCTGCTCAGCACACAAGAGAGTAGAAGGAGTAAAGAAAATTGGATCCAGCATACATCTGAGAGGTGGAAGGTATCATCCATAATCTTCACGATCTGCTCCGTGTGTAAAGCACGGCAGTTTGGGGAACGTGATGTGAGCGGGATGGTGAAGTACTGAACAAACAGGTGCTTGGCTTAAATCCGATATGTGGCGGTTTCTCTCACTGCCAAAGACAGAAAACGTCAGTAGTAAGTTTTAACAACTTTGGTAGGAATAATGGAAGACAGGAAATAATCTACACAAGAAAGGAATTGAACACATTTGGGTGCCAGCCAAAGGGCTGTAACCTGCCTTTAAAGGAGCAAATAAAACCAGAAAGACAATAATAACACAGCAGTGGCTGACGGCAGACAGAATAAAGGGTAATTGCTGGCTGAGCATATGGCCTGCTAAGGGAATAGACAGCGAGAGGAGATTCACAGAGTTACAGAGCTTACAAAAGCTGTAGGTCAAGAGCAATGGGCTCACGATGATCACTGATTTTATGGCTGGCTCCATTGCATCCTCACTAGCACACATATAAACCACTGATCCATGGCAAACACTTTTTCCTAGGACTCCACTTCATCTCTTTCTTTGTACTGGTTTCGTAGTGACATTTGTTAAGTGTAGTATTTCAATAAATTAGAGTAGCAGAGCAAGGTCCTTCCCAGCTCCCCTTGTTACTGTGAGGCTTGCGTGGTCTCATTTAGACAACAGAGAGGGCTTCTTTTTTTTTGATAAGCAGAACCAAGAGGCAGAAGCTGATGTCTGAAACACGGGTTCCACCACTGCAGCACCCCTGCTCGGGCCGCCGTTGTGTGGCTCATGCCAGCAAACAGCTACACGAGGCACAGCTTTACATTTCTTTCGGATGTGACTTATACATTTAATGACAAAGTACTGTACTGCAACTCCCCATTTATCTTATTAAATGGTCCCAGAACAGCTCGGAGAAATGTATTTAACATGAAGACATCTATTAATTAATAAGCACATTAGTCAGCAATCAATACTCGGTTCATGATATTGTTTAAATTATACATGTATAATAAGGATATGTTTCTGCCTTTCTCATCTGTTTTAAGGCATATATTGAAAATGAGTAGTGCGGAACGGCTTTGCATTTAAAAAAGTTTGATTAAAATTATTTTTGAATAGACTAATCCCATGAACATATTATATTGCATAAAATTAGCCCTGAGCATAGTCAGTTTATCACCTCAGTCTCTTCACAGTCCATTGATTAACCAGACACTGGGAGCAGTCTGTTCTCTTTACTGCATTTGTATTTTATTGTAGTGATATTGTTATCTGTTTCAAAATCCTGAGCGAGGCATTCCTAGCAATTACTTCCTCTTGGTCTGCATAAAACGTGCAGATAATTCTCAGGCTGATCCCCTGTTGCCACTTGTATTACTTGAAGATAACAGCAGCAACCTTAAGCTGCAGATCCCTGTCCTCAGAAATGCTCCCAGACAACACACACACACTCGCATGAGCACCTACACGACGGCCTCTACTGCGCATCTTATACACAGACCATTTCTACAGGGCACACCTTACTACTTCCCTGGCACGAGGGCTTGGACCGACATGCTCCCAGCCACAGAGTCACTTTGCAAGGTCTCTCCTTCAGAAAATCCAATTTACAAGATACATTTTGTTCTTGCATTTACCTTGAAATCAGACTTTTATTGTTGCACAGGTTGAATAAGCCCAATTACAACCCCAGGAACGACTCAGTGCGGGCGATGCTCCTCTGTGCAATTTCTCCCCGTGCTGCACACGCAGCTCCTCCTGCTCCCCACTGGCAGCACATCTCCCCGTCCATTTGCAAACCAACCCGCCGGGCCCAGTCTGGGCCGTGGGCTCGGGTCTGGGCAGAGCTCCCGTTCCCGGGTGCTGCAGCAGGGGAGCCCTGGCCCACCGCTGCCCTTCCTCAGCAAACCTCCTCCCTACCCACAGGTTCCACAAACTGCCGTTTTTGCATGGCCAGATGACCCCAGGCTGTATTTTCTCCTAAGCAGGGCTGCCACAAATGGGAATAACTTAATAGAAGTGAAGAAAGTCAATGGAATTATTCTGGGGGTTTGTCAATATGGACATTTGCTTCGGTCCCGCTACAGTGGCTTAATAGAGCTTAAGGTCTCAGCCTGGGCATTCTCCAAGTGGATTAAAAAGTATTTATTTTACGTTAAGCAGTCTGCTAGGTGTAAAGTTAATATATTATAATATTTAATTCATTAATATTTATATTAATATGTTTAAGTTTTATTAAATTAAGCCATTTACACAAGTAGTTTTACCTGGAAAGTTCTACCTAAATTGGCTGAAGCTCATTTACATAAGTGTACACAAGCCCTAGAGCTAATGGCTTTACTTTTAAATTATCACTCTGTGTAGAACAGCGTATGTCCTCCTTTCCTATACATGCAACTTTAAGTTACTATTTTTATTAGCATGTCTGTCAATGAAAACTTTTGTCTGCTTTGCTTTCAGACAGTAAGGATTGATACATGGCCATTTTTCCTCTCAATTTTGGCATACTATAGCTACATGACGTGCTGAATTAGAGCAGTAGATTTTTATTTTCTCATAAAGACAATGGTATTTATTTGTTGGCATCCTAGCAGCCACCCTCCAGAGGAGAAAATTATCTGAACCCAAAGATCTTTACCAGCTGCTGGAATTACAAATTACATAAGCGCTTAGAACTTAACGTCTATTAATAAAAGTCATAGCAGGGGCTCAGGCTGATTTGACAGACCAAATTAAAGGTGTTGCCCTGCCCCATGCTGTGAGCAGAGGCAGCAGGGAGAAGGGGATGATGGAGCAGGGTCGCCCCGTTAGACAGCCCTCGGCACTGTCCTACCCGTGCCGTGCGTGAGAGGGTGCTCTGCTCTCACCGAACCCCTGCGCTCCTCCGGCAGCCACGTCCCTGCATTTACGCTTCTCCTCGTTCTCAGCTGTGTCACTAAATGGCAGAGTAAAACTGAGGGAGCCCCGAGCCCGAAGCGGGTCCCAGAGAAGGTGGCTAAGGGGGGCTGGGAACTGCTGGGCAGCAGAGGCGAGCCCATGGGCAAGGAAATGCGTTTCAGAAACAAGCACTGAAAATACAGATGCTGTGTGGTACCTGTGTCAGAAAATGAGTCTGAATTACTGGGCTGAGCAATGAGCCCTGAGTGTTTTCAGTTCATGCTCTAGCCCTTATATTGCATATACATACAGATGCCGTATAGTGAACCAGAGCTTCTCGGTGACGCACACCCAGAGCCAGCAAGCCTCACTCAAATGCTGAGATTTTGGTGGGAATATTTACAAGTGTAAATTCCAGGTTCATTTCCTCTGAATGTGTTCCAGTGTTTCTCTAAAATGTGCCCTTTTAGCAAAGGCTTTTGCCAGCAAACACCTTGGCACATGGAGTCGAACAGGGACACTAACCCAGCCAAACAGCTTAAAAGCTAAAATGAGCGTTCACAGAAGTATTCATCCAACTCTGCAAAGATATTACTTCTGCTTTGCAATGCGGAGTAACCTTCATGAATACAACTGTCCATGAGCTGCAGGGACCAAGTGAAGCTCTCCTAGCCGGAGGCAGCCAAGTGAAGCTTGTCTGGTTCCAGGTAGTTCTGCACACCCATCAACACAACTCTCGGGAAGTTTTCATACAGCTCCATACCAAGCAGCACGTGTTCACCTGGGACCTGTGTGGAGCTGACGAGTTTGGCTCTGCCTGAACCCAAAATGCAAAGCACAAACCAGCCTGTGTCAGAAGAGCAGAAGAAGGGCTCGCACAAACCCACAATAACTAAAACACAAATGGACTTTCTCAGCCATGCTGCATGTGTCTGGCTGCTGGATTGCTTATGAATACAGGCAGGCAGGATTTTTCTCCCAGTCATTCAGCCACTGGGTTAAAGTGGTTAGAGAAGAGAGCCCAGCTGAGACTGCACATCCAGGCCCAGGATCACGGCTCTAATCCACAGAACAGGGTTCTCACCTGGACATCAGGACTGAAGCCGAACCAGGAGCCCAAGCGCACGCAGTGCCGATGACTAGTCGGTGAGCACAGGCTGGTTTCACCTCAGTGTCTCTGAAACATCACGGATCAAACATTTCTGGAGGTCAGCACGTGCAGCCAACAGAGGATCTTGCAACACCTGTGATAAAAATAAAAACATAATGTATTCTGATAGTTGGATTGAAAATTAGCTTTAGGGTCTCCATGCATTGCTTACTTAATGATGTGAAGCATAATAGCCTCAACTGTAATAAAGATGAATTACTTTTTAATAAAATAATGAAACTCCAGTAAACACTCAAGGTTTATCACTTAATTCATCCCCAGCGCTCACACAGAAAAGAATTTTTTTGCTACCCCATTTTTAATATTCTCAGTGATTAGATTTCAATAACCTGCTCCGTAGTAATGTGTGTCTCATTTCCCTGGACAGACAAAATAGGCCATAACTTCCCCTCCGTTAGAGCACTAATGCTGTAATTTAGAACTTCTGTCAAGATGAAAGATCTTTCCAGGGAGTTGCAGCAGGCCCGTGGCAACACTTTGGCACAGGGCTGGGTAATGAAGTTTTCGTTATTAAATAAAGAAATTTTAGGAATGTCATAACCCATAAATCCATTCTTCTACAGCACATCAGCACCTTATTTTGTTTATTTCTCATCCACTGATTCCATCCCCACGCCCCTGGTTTCTGGCTACCTTGCAAGCTCTCTCAAGTTGCCACAAATTCACATCTCTCTCCCGGGGTCCTGGGGTGGCAGGGAGTGGATGCAAAGGGAGGGCAGGGGCTCACGTCCCTTTGCTGGCAGAGAGTCTGAGCCCTGCAATTTGCTGTTACCTGAAGGAGATGCTAAGGTGGCTCATCAAGCTCACAAGCATCAAGAATTATGGAAAGAGGGTGTTTTTCTAGAGGAAATTTAGTACTGCTGAATGGTGCCGCTTTGGCTTTTAGGCAAAGGCAGCAAGGAAAAGCAAAGGTAGATTTGCAATAAAAAAGTTTCCAAGCACTTAAGGCTCATTGAGATGAATCGATAGATATCAGCAGGGTAACTTGTTGCCTTCTGAAGACACAAGAAAGAAAAGTATGAATTGCACAAAGACAGGCCTGCTCACCTCTCAGAAAATTGTATTTATTTTTGGAGTTTAAAAACAAATTGCAAACCCTATCAGCACTTGAATTAATTGAAAATAATTTTCCCCTCCCAGTGTTAAGCAAACAGGAAAGTTCTGTGTGACAGCACAAATGCTGTCTGTAATGGTTTGCTAAGATCCTACTAATTAAAAAAAAAATCTCATTTGAAGATAGTTAATGGATTCTGCGTTTCTACAAAGCATTAGGAAGGGAACATTTATCTGAACTTGGGGCCTGTGCTGATTACTACTCAATTAGTTGTGATTCAGTTCACTGAAGAAAAATGCCCATTTCATTAGCACAGAGAAATAACCACTGGCCACAAAATAAATTTTCTGGCATTGCTCTATCAACCGGTTTGATATTAAGTTTAGAATTGTCATGCTGCCACAACGCTTTAATGGTAGCCCTGATTTCACGTCACTGGGCTCGACTCATCCTATTAAAGCTTTTCTCCCTTTCCTTGAGACAGCCTCAGTGAATACCACCAAATCAGAGAGTTTTTTATATTCAAACAAGATGACACCTTACGAGAACATTCTGCAGCTTGGGGGTAAAAGTATTTGGGATTTTGATCTGCTGCATTTTGACGGTGGAGCACCCTTTGCCAAATTCAGTTGCTGCCTCCAGCACCATTCACAAAGGATTCCGGATTCTGCAGAGCAAATGTGTCCTCCGCTGCTGCCAAAGGCAGTGAGGATGGTTGCACAGGTAGCAGAGATGGCACGGTTTAATTTTGCAACTTAAAAGTAGCCAAGGATGCTATGCTGGCTGCCAAGATAAAATCCCATCAGCACACTGGGACTTCAGAGCTTACAGCAATCAATGTGAAAATCATCTTTTCCTACTTACGAGAACAGATAAATCTTGGTGTCTGTTCTTGGGGGGCAGGGGTGGGTGTGCTGGATAGGACAAAACTAGATGCAACCAAACTGAACTAGAAGCTTCCTGCCTTGCTTTTTGCTGATGCTATTAGGACAATTCTGGGTGAGCACCCTCTCCAGAATTATCTCGTTTCTGTTGTCTCACAACATATCCCATTCTTCTTTGGGGGTCCCCCTCTGTTAGCAGTTTTGTTTTAAGCAATTTTTAACCTCACTTCCTCGGCACAGATAAAGTTGTTAGTTTGCTCAAATTGGTTTCAGGGGCAATGCTGCTACAATGCCGAGTTTCCAGAAGATATTCTATATTCCTATGAAAATAGCCTTGAATTTTCAGGGTAATGTTCCCACGATAAAGCTCAAGAACAGCTCGAGGCAAATCAGGACCAAAGGAAATGCAGCACGTAGATAAGTATCAGCATTAAGATCTTGCTTTCATCTTCCTTAAAATAAACAAATAAATAAATATGAAGAAAAAGGTCAGGAAGATAGTGCAAGGAGAGGACCTCCCCAAGGAACAAAGCCTGGGGAAACGCCAGCCCACTGGCCACTAGGTGTCTGTCTTGACTCAGCATCGTGACCTGGCCGAAGGGAAGGGAGCCACTGGAGCCAGGCTGGGGAAGCTCTCCCATCCCCAGCAGCTGGGTAGCTGAAAGAAGTGCTTTCCATCTCCCCTGGTCTTTATCTTATTGACAGGGTGCTCAAGTTCCCGACTTCTTTGTCTCTCGTGACCGTACCAGCAGCATCTTTGGGGATAAGGCTCCAGCCCCCCTTGCTCCCGGCCTCCAGGAGCACTGATCTGGCCAAGGTGGTTCTCACCGTGCACCTCGGGGTGGGCGGCTGGGCTGGAGCCCTGTGCGGTTCTTGGAAGCTCTTCTATTTATGGAAATTAACATCTTTCATTTCACTTAATTAAAGCACCCAGGAGCTATCAGGCTTATGTTTTTCAGGAGATTAAAGTGTGTTTTTAGAAGGCAGAGAAGGGCCAAAGCCTGAAGCTTAAAACTGAACCAACTATTTAGTGGGAAGAGAAGACATGAGATTCAAATCCATGCTGCTGGGATTCAGCACTATCCCACCTAAATTCTGAAGTCTGACTCCTACCAAGAAGTTCAAACTGGACAAAATAACACAGGGAACACATTCTGGGATATATTTCTGTTTCCACTACTGGCCAAAACCATAAGGATTCAGGGAAAACACAAATACAAATGACTATACAAACTACAATCCACTTTTCTGATTTGGCCAGTTTTAGACCAATTTAAATATTCACCTAAAACACAAGTTTTGATAAAATTCTACTAACATCACAGAAGTATACTCATAGCAGTAAAAACATACAAAGATTGAACAGATCAACCCCACTACTCTATTACTAGATCGACTTACAGAATATCCACTAAAGGCAATTTGGAATTTAGTAAAGGCACATGCTGGGAGTTGCGCAGGTGAGGCCATCCATCAGAACCTCAGTACATTCAGTTTTCATTTCATATCATTATCTAGTCTAGCATCAGGCATATATTCTGATCTCATTCACAGCATGGTAAAACCAAAGCCAGTATTAACACTGCAGGAGACAATGGACATTTGCCAGTGCAACTGTGGTGAGATCAGCTTCAAGCCCTCGGCCATTCTGCGGTACGAGTGGCTATCTCGGGCAAGCACCTAAAGCTGTTTTAAAATGGCAAAAAGCAGCCACCTGGACAATTACCTCTTTCCAGCTAGCGTCAGAAATACCTACATCTGATACACACACAATGCAGGGTGAAGAACTCATTGCTATTAAATACACCTAAACTTTACAGCTCCAGAGGGTACACACGAATGACCCGTTCAGGTGCAACAGCTGCTTTCTATCCTCCAACTTGCACAGAAAAAAATGTGTCATTTTGACATTTTCAATGTCTATCTGATCACACTGCTGTCACTCCAAGACAGTTACGCTACTGGTAACAGACTGCATGTACAATAAAATCTATATGTACCTGCAAAAGTTGACTTAGTTTTTTAAAAGGGAGCAAAACCGCTCTTGGCAGAAGTACCGGGAGAAGTCATCCTGTCAGATGTGGCTCATCAGCAGAGCCACCACCATGAGACACAGGCCTTCCCACTCCTCATTTCTTATCAGTGAGTAGCTGACGTTCCCCAAGGTTCCCCTTAAAAATGCCACATGAAAATTCTCCATGGTTCCAGCTGGCCAGCTAGATATTAGAGCAGAGAAATGAATCTGCTGAGCTAATGAAGCTTAGGTCAGAACTGTGTAAATATTGTAGAAAAGAATTTGCAAACATTTGTTCGAATGAAGGTTTGGGATTAGTTTCAATAGCACCCACGAGTCGTAACGTCTCTTGTACGCTCTCCTGGAGTACTTGCACAAATGAACTGTTTAAAAGAATATTCAGACAAAGCGTCATAAAAACACAGGCAAATACATGCTGGAATCTGAGCAGTTACGCAAATATTTCCTCTAATGACTAACGACACCAATGACTTTTCATGCTGTTTGTGAACTTGAGAGTCATCTGCCTGGGAGTCTAGAATGTACCATGTGGAAAATAACACAGATCAGTAAAAAGCACTGTAGTTTGAGAGAGGTGTGCTGACAGGATTTATTAGTATTTCTACGAAGATGCAATCCAGCATCTTTCACCTGATTAGAAAGTCACTTTAATATCTTTGGAAACTATTCCTCATATCGCCCAATTTATCTAAAAGCCTCTGAATTCCTCTCTGCAGGAATCTGTATATCCCAAGGCTGTTGCAAACATCTGTCTTCTTAGCACCTGTCAGTCATTTCCTAATATCACGGCTTTAACAATGCCAAAATTCCTCTAACGAGTAAACTATCTACTTGAGCACTGGAGGGACCAAAACGTTGTAAAATCAAACCAGGACAGCTGTTACCCTATAACAGACACCATGTCTGAACCACATGGGACTTCTAAGGAACACGAGGAGGTGAAAAGTGAAAGTCTAGGATGTCAGCAGAGCACTAATGAGAAGTCAACAGCAAGATATATGGGTGGAGAGTCCGGAGGCCCCACAGATCGCTGAGGTCGGAGATGGGAAGAAGATACAATGGAGAAGAGCTTCTGCGGGGTTCTGGCAATTGCCCACCCTAAATCAAGCTCCTACTAGCTCAGTTGAGCTCAATAAACCTGACAGCCAAAAGTCTTTGACAAGCTGGATCTTGAAGAATAGAAAACAACGCCCTGACAACATTTGTATTTGCATAAACATTATTTAATCAGTTCTGTGCCATCTCATTTCTACAGTAGGCTGTGCCCAGACAACTTCCAAAAATGAGTTTAAATGCATTTAATTCTGGTGGGAACAGTTTTCATTGTGACAGTTCCTGATGGCAAAGTGCTCTAGAGGAGAGGTTGAGCAGCGACAAGTAGCACAAACATCCTTCTGCTGTGCTGCCATTTCTGACATGGCGTGGGGAGACACTTGCATTCAGATGCACGTTCAGCATACACGGTGCAATGAATTCAGCAGAGGCTAGCTGGTGGATGCTTTTCCGGCAACTTCTTTTCCAGGCTTTTGAGACTAATAACTTATTTCTCAGAAGCTATCCAACAGGCATTAAAATTATGTATTGTGAGTAGTACTAATCACAAGTTTCTGAGCTAGCAACTAATCCCTGTGCTTCCTCTAGGGCTTCTGCTGATTGTGCTTCCAGAACATTCATGCACATTCCACCTAAGACTTCGCTTCTTTCCTTGAAAGAACAGACCTTCCTGGCTTCCTCTGACTTGGTAGTTGGAGTGGGAAAGCTTGCTAAGAGGAACTCAAAGCCTTTGAAGATAACTCATACATTGGTCAACAACCGTAATAACGTAGCTAAAATTACAATGCGCTCCAAGCACTAAACATTAAAGACCTTGCATTTTATACAACTAATAATTCAAACACGGTAAGTGCTCAACTTCTGGCTAAATCTAGATAATAGGTGCAGCTTCACTTCCCCAAATCGCAGAGAGGTTACGCACTTGAAATAACTCTGCCTCCAAAAGTCATTGAATCAGCAGTAGATTTTGCAATGTCTGGTCAGACCGTTTGACGTTCAAAGATTCACAGAAAACAGTTTATCATGAGAAGCTGATCAAGAGTGGCCTCTTTTCCTTTCCTCTCGCTTGTGTCTGGCTCTGAGTGCATTATTTTGTTGATACAGACAGAAGCAACTTCTTTCGAAGCAGAGTATTGATGGTGATACATTTTTTAAAAACAAACCATGTGTTCTCATATACAAAATAAGAGGTTTTTGCTGACTTTAGCTGTGTCTGCAAAGACCCTAATCAATTTACGGATAAAAGTAAGGCTTTTAAGGACAGGAAGTTAATGCTCACATTTTCATTGTGTTATCTACTCTGTTCTCATGAGAATGCGTGAGCAGGCTCTCCCACCACCCCGAAGAAGTCCTGGAAAAGCAACACAAGCCAGGGCTAGTTTCTAGCTTTTTTCCTTTGCAATAGTAGTAATATTATACAAATAAAGCCAAGGAAGACGTGGCCTTTTTCCTTGAATAAAGGATAAGCCCTTTGCCTAAGGTCAGTACAGTTGCTTATTTAGGTCTAACGGCAACCAGAGAGAGTTTGGCTGGTTTGTGTTACTGACAGGACTCAACGGTACATGTGTGACTTCTCCATCTCATCTTGAACATCTTTTTCACTTTCTTTCACCCTCAGCTTCCATATGAGGTGCTCTAGTAATGGATGATCTGTGCAGTTTAGTTCAACTTTTTGAAGTAGCCCAAGATCCTCAGCTCAACGGCACTAGAGAAGGCAGCGACAAACGCATAAGCACATTTGCAACGTAGTCAACAGGCACAAGGAATGCCATTGCAGCTCTCCTAACCTGGCTGCCTTTTATACACTGTCCTGTGTATCCTCATGAGGTTGTGGATTCGCTGTGTTGAAAGCAGAAGTTCGAAACAAAGGGAATGGGGAATGGAAATTTACTTCCATTTAGCCACGACTGGGTTTTATGTGGAAAATGCACCCCACCCTCTCTATCTGAGAATCAGCAGCAGCGTAACTCCCAGTGCTGTTGCTCAAGGGGAGATCTCCACTGTCAAGTTGATTTGCGATGCATTTGAGTTGACAGATTGCCTTGGGCAAGGGAGGAGGTGGGTTTGCAAAGGAAGGAAGAAAGGAGATTAAACCTCCATCAAAATGTGTGGTTACCTAGGTAGGGAAGGGGAGAGGCAGTCGGGGAGGGTGGAAAGTCAAAAAGCGTATGAGAAAACTGCATTACCAAATAAGGAAAAGGTGAAAAGACTTTAAGATTTCACACAAGATCTCTGGCTTTTCAACACTTCTAGCACTAAGCTTCACTAGGGCTCCGCAATGTGTCAAAGATTTACTCCAAATCAAAGTCAAGCACCTTAAAAAAACTTAGCAAGACCAGAGTCAGGAAGCACCAGCCATCTTACATAAACAGTAGTGTGCAGACGACTCCGAAAACCAAGTATGACCTAATTTTCAGATATGCTGAGAACATGCAACTCCATTTGAAGCTGCTGGAAACTTGAACTGTTCAGTACACCTGAGAATAAGATTCCAAGTGATTCTAATGCTGTCCTCACACTCGGAGAAGGGTAACAGGCTGTACGTGTTGGAGGCACACAGATATACCCTGTTCTGGAAAAAAAATGCAGTTACCATTGAGGTAACTCTGTCTGACCCTTTCTGGTTGAAGGGGCATCTAAAAATAATACCTTGAATGACACTGAAATTGCAAGGAAAAAAATCAGTATTTTTTTACCGTTGTGCCTGCAGAAAAGCGCATGAGCATGATCTCAGAGGAGAAAAATTACAGCTCCTCCTTCACGGCCACACACTTGAGTATCCCTAAATTTGGCTTATCAGACTTGATCTGTGATTGAAACAAGTAAAAAGTCAAAGTTAGGTGTTTCCATCAGATGGCTAAAATGCAAACACCACACAGCTCTGTCCTTCTTCTCTTCATTCATGCATTTTTCAGACATGGCATCTGTCACCATCTTTGAAAATGGCACAGATGAATAAGGACCCTGAAAAGGATTGTACAGTGTCCTGTCTCTTAATGGAAGTAGGTTACTACAGGATGTTAAATGGGGTTTGATTTTCAAAATTTCTGCGGGCATTACCTTCACTTCTCTGGGTACATTTCTACATCCACAATGTTGAAACACAGCTGAGCCTTCTCCGGTTCGTTCCTTGTGAGTGGCACTTCCACTCACCACACCACCACGAACATATGCAGGGTACAGCACAGACAGCGCAGGAGATTGGCAGGAATATAGGATGTAGCACTATGAACCATGAAGCCAAACAAGAAATACCTACAGCATAGACAGGAAAAATCTGTGAACCTGATGGATCCACCTCACACCTTCTCTTAATGCAGCCGCCAAGGGATTTCACATGTAAGGCATTACCAAAGATCAACAAATATCTAGAAAGAAACAGGCCTCCCTTATGCAATGAAGTCAGTAAATTTAAGTCTCAATTTCAAAATATGAAAGTTTCAATAACTCTGTTCCTCCTTCTAACATCACAAGCTGGAAGAGAGGATTAAGACCTATGGTTTCCATTCTGATTCCATCCTAGCAATGTGTCCAAATGTGAATATAATACCTCATGGGAGTCTGGATTACAGGTACCTCTTGGATTTTGTTATGCACTTACTGGAAAAAGGGCAAGGAGAGGGATTGAAATTGTCTAATGGAAATACAACAGATATTATGCTTGGAACGTCCTACTTCAGTAACTCAGCTTAGTATGTAACCCTAGCTAAAACATAATCATCCTGGAGGGAAAATGTAAATCACGGGATTAAATAACAGCAGAGAAAGATAATTTACAAACTCAAATTACCTATTTTGCTTTTATTTCCATTATATTTCTATGTAATAATTTCATATTGGAAAATATGAAAATATATTACCCAACCACTATTTTTTCCACAATTACTTCCAATTCTCTTTCTCTTGCACATGCACCAATTCAGTTATATTCTAGGTCAGTTCTTGTTGCAAATACACATTCTGTGCTAGTCTGATGTTTTAGTGCTTCAACATATTTATTTTATGTGGCTGTCCACTGATGTCCCTCAATTCCCTATTAGATCATCCTCATAAATCATTTCTTTATTACTCATCCTAGAATTCATCTAGTAACTTACTTTGAAGATAATTGTTTGTATTTTTGTTTTCATATAAAATGCTACTTTGTAACAGTCCTGTACAGCAACCATCTTTCCCAGTAGCTAAACAATCTCAGCCGGAGACATAACAGACATTCCTATGCTCTTGCCATGCCTTAGCTTCTTTCCTCAGCAAGTTATTATTAGCAATTAATGTTCTACATATTTAAACTGCCAAACATGTTGACATATATTGCTATCAACAGCCAGATAAACTTGTCCAAGATCTCACTGGCATTTTAGGACTATGTATTTGGTATTATCTCTACCGATCTTAAATCCATTTTCTTTGTTACTTCCTCCCATGTTTCAAACACCCTTGCTGCTCTCTGACAGTAACAGCACAACCAAAAAGTTGCTACGGACTATTTAAACTTACTTCATCCTGACGCTTTCACAATCTCTGCTCGTTTTTTTTTCCCAGCAGGATGTAAAGAGGAGCAGGGATGGGGTGTATAAATCCTGTTACAAGCTCTGCCTTCTCAGCATTAAACAGCAAGCTAGTAATTTTACCGGAATTCTAAATGGTTGTACAGCCAAGAGATATATTAAGGAATACATTTTCTTTAAAAGTTTATAAAATAATATATATTTTTCTGACCATATTTTCAAATTCCATTAAACAGTTGAGAAATGGAAAATTCTCTGAAAAAAAATGAAAGTATTTATTCTTCTGGAACTCATACCAATACTTTCTTCCCATACCATTTGTGCAAAGGATAAACATATCAAAGACAAGATTGAATGAACCAAAAATGGCATGTTATAGATCAACATAAGAAGGAAACGCCAAGATGCCCACACAACTACAAGGAACCATCTCAATCTGTATTTTGAACACATACTCTTTAAGTATCACGAAGACAAGAATGAGGGCACGGTTTTAGAAGGCTGTCTTGTCGACTGTATAGGATGCACTGAAACATCACCATTGGTAACTGTGACCAAAATTAGTTAAGAGAAGGCCCTGTCAGTTAAACTTCCCATCAGTGACAGCTTTGGCATGGCTTCCCCTGAATCACCTCTGTTAATGACAACTGGAAGAGTATTTTGAAGCCTTATCTGATCACAGCGGTGTCAGTGCGCCACTGAAGTGAAACTTTGCTCCTCCAGTGGGTCCAGGCTTAACCCTTTGATGCAGACAAGGATTCCACGCCTCCCCACACTAGAACCAGGATTCAGCTGAGATGCTGGTGACACACGGCTCCTTGGGGCAGGGGGAGTTTCAGGGGCTGGTTCTCAGCCGGGTGCCAGGACAACTCCAACAGTTTGTTTCTATTGATCACAGTTTCAGTGGTGGCTTATAAGAGACGTCGTTAAGAATTGGTAATGATCGCACACTGAAGGATTACCTCTTAAAACCATGAGGATCAATAGAAAAATCATTCTGCTAAAAGTTCCATTGGTAACTTAAGACCCCAAACACACAGCAGCATTGTTCTCTGTCTCAACACCCAACATTTTTCTTTTTAATTGCCCAGTGAATTAAAACTTTTGAAACTACTTAATTACTGGATTTATATTTCATGAAAGGATCAGTTGTAATTATAGGTTGTTTGGGGAAGGGGGTTTCTCTTTTAATTCTAATTGCAAATAATTGACTGTAAAACATTTTTGAGCATTACATTTAGACCAAAGATGTATCCTTTGAAGTCAATATTTGGTTTATACCTTTCCGCAAAGGGGATGCACAAGAAATTGCTTCTAGTAATATTAACTTATTATTATGGCAGCCGTTGCAGCACTCAGAGAACTAGACCCTTCTGTGCAAAATACTCCACTAAAATAAAACGGATGGTCCCTGCTCAGAGAGATCACAAGGCATTCACAGGGTGATCCAGTAACAGGTATCAAGCAAAGAAATAAAAAAAGAGGTAATGATAAGTACTGAATCAATCCTGACCAGTTCACAAAGTATCATTTTCCATACCCTCATTTTCTAGTCTCCTTACCCTGTTTTTAAATGACCTGTCACCACCACGAATTATTTTTAAGAAGGGATGTGGAAGGAGGCAGTCTGTCACTGTGGATTTGATTCCCCATGGGACAACACACTTAATCTGGTCTCCTGGAAGAATGAAGTTTTCTACCATCATTATATTGCCTACTTAGACAGGGAGGAGAGTTTTCTGGGTAAGAAATTCACACTGGAACGCACGCATCTCAAAGGACACAAGAACTTGAAACAAGCCATTGAAGGCTTGGGAAACATCGATGCAGTTTGGAAACCTCGACATGAAGTACAGAAACCAGATGGTTTAAAAGTGGGTCTGATCTGGTAATCTCTTTGAAATTTCTACTCGGAGGAAAGCACGAGGAGCTCTAGAGGCTGCACACAGAGGTGAGTTATGTGTTTATTTAGAAAAGACAGAAGCCAGCTAACGAAAGTACATCCTGAAAGGAACACCATTGCCTGTGCTGTCTGAGGGAAAAAGAAAGGTATTTCTGTTCTGGGAGAGAATTTACCTATCTTCATTTTCTACCACTAAACATGAAGCTATTTAAAGACATTTGACAATTCTATTCAGTAAAATAATAAAATTATTCAAGATGAGTAGAAAGATTTGGGCCTAGGCTTGCAGATTTTCATTATTTTCTCCATGGCCTTGAGGGTGTGATTCACCTGTCTAAACATCTGCATCTAACCTAGTCACCTTAGGCTCCCTTGAGAGATAAGCGAGAGAAATCAGCGCTTCCAAGGTGTGATTCATCTCGTCCTACAGCAGACATCTACCATCGGTCCCACGAAGGGCCCTTTGGAAGCATCTCTCTCAGCTGAGCATAAGCAGAGCCTGGGCTACCCAGCCCTGCCCCACCGCTACAGAGACCTCGGTGAAGGGTTTTAACTTCAGACATTTTGCGGGGTCTGACTTTTCCTGACTTAATGTCTGGTTTTAGACAAGGAAAAGTATATGTGCCTGTGGTAAGTACAAAGACAGTCTGAAAAAAAACCCAAACCTGTTAATTTACTTCTGAAAAATAAAAAGAAAATCAGTTAGTCTTCTTTCTTCTCCCCTGTTGGACTGTACTCCTTGCAATCTCCGGAAAATCAAGTCTTATCCCAACTACTGAATAAAAAATTTTTCTTGTTCTTGGTTGCTTAAATTTCAGTAGCCGGTCATCATCCTTCTACTTGATTAGCTCTCCCATAAAAAGGGAAGTCAAGGTTTTCTGGATCTGATTCCCCCCTATATCCTAGATTAATGTACCCTCCATTAAGTTTGACAGAACTAGTATTAGTTTGATTGCTCCTGGAATATCTCATCTGTAAAATGAGAGGAGAAATCAATTCAACAGAATACCTAGGGGAAGAGAACAGGAGAAAAGGACTCCTTTGTAAAAGAAGGTTTTGCCATGATGAGGAAACAAGAAAAAATACAAATAGGGGGCTGTTTTGACAATATGCTTTTGCCTGTAGAAATGCCCCATTTCAGGAAGGCTGACAGTTACGATATAGGCAAGTGGCTGTAGGAAAGTAGCAGGAAAAAAGAAAAAAAATACAGCAGAGAGAAAAGAAAGCCAGCGAGAAATAATAATAATGAGAAAAATGTCACATTAAACTTTGAGAGCAGCATCAGCAGCTGCCTACACCTGGAGGGCGAATGAATGCCGACAGCGGCCAGGGCAGCGTGCTGCGTCTTGCGAGCATTCCTGCGGCGAAGGCAAGTCCCGGCAGCCCCGGGAACATTCCACCGCCCGCCCCACGCACGGCGCTTCCAGCTCTGCTGCTTCTCACAAAGAAATAAAATGCACTCATGCTGCTAACACGGCCCCAACCCTGCACTTCACAGTTAGCTGGGTCTCCTTAGAAATCCTAGAGTAGCACCTCAGCATCTTGTGCGTTCCAGTGAAGGCAGGAGCTGCGGAGGAGCACGCCAGAGCCCTTGCAGGACAGCAAGGTGGGACAGTGTCCTGGCCCCCGAGTAACCTCAGCTTCCATCAGTGGTCACAGTGACTTTGGACATTCATTTGTAGGAGAAAGAACAATGTGCACGTGCAATGGTTTCCTCAGTCTGTTTCAACTCTGCACACAGATAAAGAAGCAGAGGAGACAACGCTGCAGTTGTAAACCATCACGGGATGCGATCACTGAAAGATAAAATGAGCCTTTATTTCCTGCCCCAAGCTTTACAGCCCCCCCTGCTCCTCTGCTGTGAGAAACTTTGGTCGGTTTTTAATCAGCTACTGACCTAGATGTGGGTTGCACCTCAAAAAAAATGTTAATAAGCACTTCATTATTCTGATGCTTACTGTTCGTGCCTGTTCTGGGAATAGGGCACGTTCACTCTCCTGTACATTATCTATACCATAAGGGCTCTAAGCACACACATAAGCAAAGCTGATTAATCTCAGGACTCCACCAGCTACAGTTCAATGGGGCCAGAGCATCAACCAGGAGCGTTGTCTCCTTGAAGTGCTGCAGTCTGCAGATTTCTGGAACGCAACTTCCAGGACCAATTTGGCGCAGAGTTAACCGGGTGGATTTGTCTTCGTGTATTCTGTTAGGATCCCCAGCTTGTACTAAAAATAAGCTGGAAAGAGTAGATGGATGGAAACAGAAAGCAAGCATATAAAGGCTCAGCTCAGCAGATCTGTCTTTGTGCTACCTCCTTCCAATTCTCATACGCTGCCTGCTGAGCTGACAAGAGGTGTACTCGAGCTAGACTTTTTTTTTCTTTTGCCTCCTGTTGTCTTCACAGAATTTTAGAATATGCTGCCAGATGCTCATTCATGCCAGAGCAGGATGAGTAATAGTTTCTTCATTCCTAAATGAGCCCCTCTGATTCATGGTATGTGCTAGTCATTTTCTCCAAACACCGAGGGAATCAAAGTTTCTCATGGGCCCCCTGTAGTAAAATTAACATGTTAGCAAAAGCCTGATTGGGAATGTGGGTAAATAATGCTGTTTTGTGTATTTGTTCTTTGCCTGCAGTTCTTCCTCTCTAAGCAAAGCCCATCAGCACTTCCATGGATATTACAGCCATTATCATAATGAGCATGAGGTAAATCTTGCTCACCATCTTCTTGCTAATTCTGCCCTGACTGTGCTTTTGTAATCTTCATCAGATTGCACCTTCTGTAAAGCTGCAGTAGCTGTAGTTATGAGATCATGTCCAAAGAAGCCTTAGGTTCATATGCATTGCTTTATACATTTTTCCAAAGAAAACATGCACAGAGGAAACCCATAAAACGTCTGCTCCTTCTTATGTTGCTTCAGAACTAAAAGTCTTGTAAATCATTGCTGAATGGGATGCTATATGCTTTTCTGCCTCTATTATGTATTATGGGGAAATTAATAAGTAATGGGATTTGCAAGATGAAAAGCAAGGAAACCCATAGGGCAGGTGATGGAGAGGCATAATTTAAAAAGTCAATGAAAGGTTCTGTTAAATCACAGTTAAATTACGCTGATATTCACCAAAGTCCTGTGGTAAAATGCTTTTTTCATAAAATATTGAGACTCCTTTCTGCAGTGACAAATGAAGGTTCCCACAATGCCGGAGGACTGAAGGAGCTGGAGATGAGCCCTTTCTTATATCATGTCAGGAAACAACATGGTGTACTTCAGAACACCGCCTCATCGTGCCCTTGGGACATGCTCAGAGAACGTGCAGCATGGGTTCAACCTTCCCAGGATATGTCCTCTCCCATCTCACCTCTCGCTCCTGACAAATGTGGTCACAACATTAATTCAAATACCCGCATAACTCGCCTTCAGGCTCTCCTAAAACCAGGCCTGTTCCACTCCCTTAGGCCCTGCCTGCGCTCTGCATTTTCGAGGGAAAGGGAAGCTCTCGGCGCTGCCTTCCACACACTCTGCAGAGGTCTGTGGGGTCGCCCAGCCGTCCCCCTCCGTTTACTCTGCACACTGCTCATGGCAGTGAGTGATCTCCTGTTTCAGCGTGTGCCCCACAGCACAGCCCTGGTCTGGCACAGAGCTTGTCAGCACAGGTAAAATGTAAATAACCCCCCAGGCAAATATCCCGTGGTCCTTCCCGTTCCTGCAGGAACACCGGCCTCGCAGCCTGGCATCACGTCTGCACAGCACCTTACCCGTGTGAATGAAGCGCTGCGGCGGAAACTGGCGTTAACGTAATTTTACCCTTAACCATATCGCTGCTCTACACAGGATGAGATAAATCCATTGGTTTTTACCAGTTGTGCTGGGTCATCAGTACAGACTGGTACATAAGCTTTCTCCTTTTCTCACAGAAAAGAAATTCCTTTCACTGAAACTTGAGAAGTTTTGCACTTGGAAAACCATTTTATCAATTTGGTAGATAAGGCAACAGAAACAAAGGGAATCGAAGAGGGTCAGTACAACACCACTGAACACTGGCTTCTCAACTGGTGAGAAGGGGTGCAGTCCCCAGCCCCGCTGACAAATATGAGGGAAAAAGCACGTCAGGTGAGCAAGGGTTTCAACAGATAAAACACAAATGCCTCTTCCTAACGCCTGTGGATTCAGAACCCCATTGGGCTTGATTTTCTTCTCATTTACATCGGGATACAGCTCTTATAATACGGTCCTCAGATTGCACAGGTCATGTTGAGTTCAATGAAATAATGTCAGTTTGCATCCTCCACGACTTTGCCCTGTTGACGTCGAAGGTAATTTGGCACCGGCACGAGCAAGGACAGACTCAAACCTTCTCTTACATGCAATCACGTCATATCTGCTATCTGCTAAATGAAGTCTTGTAGAAAATGGTTCAGCAATGAAACTCTACCTTAGATCACATCATTTAAATGCCTTTTTTTTCTCCTGTTAAAGCCTGTAAAAAGTAATCTCGGTCTTGTGAAGAATTGTTTTGCATTTTGGGACCTTAGGGAATTAGATGGGGCTAAGTAATTATCAGGAAACTTCCATGAGTTGAATAGAAATGGACTAAATGGGCAGAAAGCTATACAATGCATTAAGATAAGGAAACTAAAATTCGGGAAATGACTGAAAAAGATAGTCTAACCTTTCTATGGGCTTTAGCCCATTTTGAATTGATTTGAATATATATTTTAAAGGCCATTTAAAACCGTCTGCTCAAAAGTGCCAAAATACCTTTGTACATCAACACTGCTTTTGACCCAAAGGGGAAGAAACCTGCCGCAGCTCAGATCTTTTCAAATATTTATAGACATATTTTCCATTTTGACCTTAATTTGAATTTCACATTTATTTCTAACATCTCCATTGTTGGCCAAATCTACTGAACTACTCAGGGGAACGGGAGGGCATGAATATTGAGACAAGAATCAAAATTTGGAAGGAAATTTTGGCCTCATGTGAATGGATGAGCAGAGGCAAAGTACTCCTGGAATAAGTGAAAACGGTACGGTTAAGGACATGGATCCACCAGAAGCGGAACCCGGCAAGGCGTGAGCTCACAGGATGGAAGTCATCCAGAGGAAATTCAGGGACAGAATTAGTGCTGCTCCATAGGAGTGAGCACGTGCTGTCAGAGTAAATAAGAGACTGCAGAGAAAGTCTAAACAACCCATGTCTAGAAGAACACATGACAAAGATCCCATGGACAGAGACACGCAGCCTTCAGAGCAGTCTCAAGAAATCGCATTCCCTGCTCTCAGCTTCATCTTTAAAACAAAAACCAAATATTCTTTTCTCTTCCAATCTGACCATTTATTGTTCCGATTCAGATGGCGACTCCTGCACCTACCGCACAGCTGGCTCTGACCTGTGTCCGGGCGACGACATGTCCCTGCATGATAGGTGCTGTCACTGGAAGCACAGCAGCTCAACAGTGCAATCCTTTATGGAGCCTTATGTTGGTAGCATTTCAAGACAACTGATCCCCATATTGAAGAAAGGTGATCACCTTCACTAGCTCTTCCCAAGCGGCAGCCCTTGTAAATAGTGGGCTACAGCCAAAATTTGCTCTTATGCCAAGGGCTAACATAGCACTGTGTCTACACCTCACTTCAGCCTATGGTCCAGGTCCCGCACACCTCCTCTGTACGCTTGCCACCACTGCCCAACAGCTCCTGCACCGCACTCTTCTGAAGATGCAACTGAAATCAAATCCTTTTACTCAAGGGCACAAGAAAGCTCACAGGGATTTCATTTTAAAGCAAGTTATTTGTAAAGAGAGATCATCTGTTACTGAGGGTGAAATGCCAGGAGCAGAGCATAAAACAGCAACAGGGATTTTAATCCTTATTAAGTTCTGTAGTTTCATTACTTTTGCATTGAATATTTATGCAGTAATACAGCACTAGTGGCTACATCTATCTGTAGTTTCTTCTCAATGCTGCTATACTCTTGCCAAATAATTTCCCCTATGTTAAAGGTGAAAGCTGAAAACAAAGGACCCTAATTTCCTATAAAAAACATTGGCATATCTAACATTTTCTCTCCCCCTCCATTTAGGTCAACAGCTATCGCACACGCAAGGCACAGATGAAGTAACTACACAAAATTTAAGCAAGCAAACTCTGATGCAGATTTAAAAATAAACAGGGATTTCTGTGCTACTGGAGCAGCAGAAGGGATGCAATGGGGCCCAGCGAGGAGGTGTGTGTCGCCCTCGGACATGTCGGGGAGCGCTGGTGCTTCCGCCAGGCTCTGCGGGGATGCTCCTTCCCCGCCTGCAGCACAACCTGCTCGTGCGCGGGCCGGGCCGTGCCCTCCTGGAGCAGGTCGCTGCTCTGCTGCTCGCGCTGAACTGCATGCTCCCCGTTTCATTACGGCCCGTAACATAAACACGGTCAAACTTTAATGAGGTCCTTAAGAGGAAAATAATACATTGATAAAATATAAATTACATATTTTTGTTGTAATTAACCAGAGCACATTTACCATAGCTACAGTGAAAAACAGAAACAAGATTACAGTGCCGTTTAAATACTCTCCTCTAGTTTGTTTTATCACTTAGAGAAGCACAGTGCATGATCTTACAAGTTGTTATTATTGCACTTATTAAAATTCACACCAATGTTAATTTTAGAGAAGACTGAAAGGGATTAAAGTAGTAATTCTCTTACTTCCTAAAAATAACTGCCTTTCCAAAAGAAACCACCCCCCCAAAAAAAAACCCTGCAAGACTCAAGATAAAATTTCTGCCTTGCAGAGTTATGTTCCTATTTTTGCATCAAAAGCCAGTGTCTACCACTTGATTTTTACAGTCCAACAGAGAGCAAATTTGCTTAGAGATAGCATGACAATCGAAGCTGAAATTTAGGAGCTTTACGACACATTTTTACTGGGTGATTCCACTTTTATCACACTGGCATTTTCCTAAGATGCTGTTACAATTACCCATTGTTCTTTCTTCCGTTTTCACTGGGGCAAACCCCAGCGAATTAGCAACTTTATATTACCCTTGTCACCGTGAGAGACGTGCCGCATACCCCCGAGACGTAAATTTACAGTGCCACCAGCAGCATCTCGAAAAACATAAAGGCCTTATTCTTGTCTCCCTCGTGAATGGCTCAGTGTCACAGGAGCAGAGATAACACAGGGGAAGGCTCGTTACAGAGGTTAGCACTGCCTCAGGAAGGCACATCTTGCTGCTCTTACCACGCTCCCAACCCTACAGCTCCTGCCTCTGCCCCTGGTCAGAAAAGGGCAACCTCACGGGACCACATCAGCACAGAGCAGGATCAGGCCCCGTGGTTCCGTAACTGCTGCACGAGGTGTAACATTAAAGTCTAATCCTGCTTGAATTCTGAGGCACGAACACACAGCCAGGATAGCTGTAGGGAATCCTTCCATTTCAAGGGAGAAACGTGCAATTGTTTGTAATTTCATTTTCTAACGAAGACACCGAGTCTCCTTGCAACAACCACTGAAGGGGATGGGGCATTTTCCAGTCCCCACGCAGCACTTGCCAGCAGCTTCTCTGGGGTGATCTTATATTTGGATTGGCTTCGGATCCCCTGCATTTAACCCCCAGTGACAGGCGTCAACTTGATCAGAGGGGCTGTATGTGCATGTGTGCTTAAAGGGGGCTTTGAATTAAAACTATAAGAAAACATCAGCCAAGAGAGGTTTTTATTAGAGAGAGCTATTCTCCTATGTGTGTGCACACCTGATCCGGGGGGAGGAGGAGCTGGCTGTTGTTTTAAGTCTCCCTTTTCTTTTGTGCTGTGTCTGGGCAGGACCCATATGTCTGGAATGCACCTTAAAACAGACTTATCTCCAGAACCCATCATTACATGGCAGGTGGTGGAGCCTACTTTATTTTCTCATTTCTCTTCCTTTTCTTCTCCTCCCTCCAACTTCCCCCTCCACCCCAGGGTAGGAATTTCTGAACCTCAACCAGTAAACGTCGCATGGCTCACACACCTGGAATCCACTCCCCTCCATCACTGCTCCGACATGGAAAAAGAAAAATAGTAGGAGGAAGACCATGAAAAGCCATGACAGAAAGACCACAGGCTACTCCGGAAGATGAACGCCCGTAATATTTTAAACTTGCAGAGAAATTTAAAAATTAATGTTAACTTGTCTTCCTATTTAGTTGCCCTAGTCCACAAAAAAGACAGATTTCTTCCCCTTCTAAAAATCAGCAGAGGCTTCAGCGACACTCCAGAAGCGGTGGCACTCGGCTGGAGAGACGACCCGGCAGTGCTCCGTACCCAGTGCCAAAATGAGCATTTACTACCCCGCTCTCCCAGCAAGTGCTGCTCACGGAGAGCTGCTAAACACCCCAGGGGCACAGCTCACTGTGCCAGCAAGTTCTGCCCACACCCTGAGCCAACCAAGTCCACGAGGCTTAAGTAGGACAACAGAGTTTTTACCTGGACAAGAGTAAAATGACCTTCCACCTGCTCACAATGCCTTGGGAAGCCCGACACTACAATCCTTTTAAAATATGAACATGTTTTGATTCAGAGCTTTGTAACTGCAAGGGTTGGTTTAGGCTCATTTACACATTCCGTGTAAACGGTGTGTTTCTGCTGCGTAGGCAGCCTTTCCCACGTTCCTGTGCTGCAGCAGAGCCATCCTTAGCCTTGGGTTTCACATTTGTGTTCCAGCAGAGCCCAGTGCTCAGGTGCTTCATCTACTGATGCACAAATGTGTGTGCCTGGAATGAAGGAGGAGTGAGTGCTGCAAAGCCTGGACTAGTCCAACTATTAAGAACTTTTCAGATCTCAGATTTGGGTGCAGGATGGGCATTTGAATGTGATATCCTTGAACGTGCGATAGGACAACACTAACTGTACCACACCTTGCTTGCATTAACTGTGAAAGCGATGCCATGATTAGTTGCATGTCACTGCCAAATTTGCCATAGGGAGCTGATAAGCAAAAGACAATCTGTTGAAGCCACTGATGGTTATTTTTGGTTATGTTCTGTTTTGAACTTTGCATGTTGCACACCTGGATTTTGAGGCAGCTGAGCACTTCTGCAGACAGTCCACAGCCGGCAGGCGCCGGCCGGAGCCCCAGCACCTTCCCTCGCACTCAGCAGCTCCCGGGGTGCATTTGGGCAGAGGCGAGCCTGGCATTGTTGTAACTTGTGCAGCAACGAACTGGCACAGAAAAGCCTAAGGATTAGAAGTATGCAAAAAGACTGCAACTGTATCGCCTTTGCTCTGCCACCCCTGAAAACATAGCCCACAGTTATACTTTCTGCGCTGGAAAACCCCAGAAACCACAACGCACGAGTAGCAGCGGAGCTGGAGGTTCTGGTGCAATTAAAGGAAGGTTTTATCACTTACAGACTTTTCTGGGGTGGAGGAGCATGGGCAGCACAGAGCTCGCTTTGGGAAGGGTTCACGCGCCTCCCGACCCGAAGCCTGGGGGAGGCCGGCCGGCCACCAGGCTGTCTGCTCCCAGCTCAACCATCCAGCCTGCAAACGGGTGATGCGACTGCCCCGAAGGCAGAACGGCGACGATGCTCTCAGCCTTTGCCCGTCTACTTTTTTTAGAAGGGCACCAGACCTAGTTTTCTCAATACAGTTTAAAGAAAATCATGTCTAATTCACAGGATTAAGAAATCAAAAATCTGCACGAATCCTTCCACTGTGTCCCGTTTGTCTCATTCCCCCTGAAGAGCTGGAAGAAGACAGATCGGGGCGATGGGAACATACACCCCAACACAGCAGAAATTCACCAGTGTTGTGGCCTGGCACTGTGTTATCTTAATTATCTCAATTTATACCTGTGTAAGAGGAAAGGGAATCTGGGCATCAATTTCAACCCAGCAGTGGCAGCAAAACTGTGTTTGTGCTGCATACGCAGAGTCTTTGGGGATTTTTACTTAGCTTTATTGTTACATCTGAAATGCAGAAAGAGAAATTCAAATCAGGGAAATGCAATAATCTCTGAGCCTGCCGTTCATCAGCTCATCACCCGTTAAAGAGCAGCGTCTTTTATTAAAAAGGACACGTCTTATTAAAAAGATATGAAACAAAAGTGATTTTTAATTTTATTGGGGAGACAGAGTCACTGCCAGAGACAGCCCGTGGCTACGTGTGATGATCAAGTCAAGAGGGAGGGCAGTGAAGCACTAACACAAATATGAAGCTAATAACTTTTTTACTCTTAGGGAAAGTGTCGTTCAATTTCTGGTGCTCCAGGCGTGTGCAGCTTGAGTGGAAATTTAGAGAAATTACATCCACCTGCTTCCATTTCTTACATCCAGGGCCCGATCTTCAGCCAGCGTAAATCAGTTTATCTCCATGCAGCCAGGCAGATTTATGCCAGCTCAAGATGTAGCCCCTGGTCTTGCAATTCAGAATAAGAAGCTTTAAAATACAAATGAGCATGAACCCCTTAAAACATTCTCCACTCACAGAGCTTGGAAGGAAAAACAGACCTCCTGGATGACCTCCTGTCATCCCACAGCTGTGCTGTCTTTGGGGCAATGGATGATACTATCCATTGGGGGGGTTTCTTAAGTATATATCTAAACCTGAAAATACTGGTCTTTTTTTTGGTTGGTGTGGTTTTAAGTATTGATTTTCATTCCTTCACTAACACCTACTGGACCAATGTTTTATTTATGTATTTGGATATAAGCACAACTAAAAGGGATTGTTTCCCTCAGGTCTGTGTGCCTGCTCTTAGCCTTAGGAACCTGCTTGGATGCCCACTACCTCTGAAGACGTATGCACATACTGAACGTTTTTGTACATCGTACCCCATACCTCTGCAGGCTGGCAACAGGAGTAAATGAATAGCAGAGACACAAATATCGATATCTCTTACTCCCTTACCAGACTTTTCTCAGAACAGTCACGGAGCAAAGGTGAGACCGTACCGCTGCTCCTCAACACCTCACGTAACACACCTAGGAGAGTCACCAGATAGTAAACAAGGCCAGCCACAGGCAGAGACCATCCCCGAAAAGCTGCTGCTTATCTGCAATGTCATCCCCACACCACGTACACCCCTTCCCGTGATGTCAGCGAGATCCGAGCGTAAGGCACATGCACGCTGAGCTCTGCTCTGTCAGAACAGTCACCCGAGCGCAGGCAGCTGCCACCAAACACTGCTCCACCACCTCACAGCTGACACAGCCTGGCACAGAGCTCCTCAGGAGCCCCCAAAAGCAGACCAGCTCACTGCACGCTTGCAGGAAGGTACAGCACTACACAGAGAATGAAACTACTGTAAATAACACAAACGTGGTATCCAGCAGGTCTAGTTTATTTTAGTGTTGCATCAGGAGGGAACACCAGCTTCCCAAAGCCAGTGGCTTTGCGAGGTTTTGCAAGTACAGACAAAGCACAGTTTGCATGTGATGGAGAAACTGAATATACCTGTAAGACAGTGACTGATGTCAGACTCCCCCAGCTGCGTGATGCCTCTGTTACAGTAATTCCAGAGCCACACATTGATGAAGCAAGTTGCTTCATGTTTGCTGCCTAGATAAAAAAGAAATTAATTCAAAGCAGATGAGAGTTTAGCTGTGGTATTGAGTGTTGCTGGATGCCTAGCGAAGGGCAGTTGCTGCAAAGTGCGAGTTGTGGACCTGCAGCACTTGTATTCAGATTTGTTTGAAAAGGAGAAGTCTCGTGAAATCGGTGGCAGACGCTCTAAAACTGTAACAAAGCCAAGGACCAGCCAAGGACCACGTATGTCACCTTCAAATACATGCATGCAGCAGGTCTTCTCGAGTCACTGCCCTGGCTGGGGGCGAGTGACAGACTGCCCGGTGCCAGCGCACGAGGCACTGATATGGCACGAAGGAGGTTTTTATCTGAGCCCAGGCAGACATCTCCAGACCCAAGAGTATCACTTGTTCAAGTCAGGTGAGATGAGGAGCAACAGAGCCACTGCTTCCACCCGAGAGCTCGTGGGTGACAAAGCACGATCCGGGGAGGGTGCACCGCAAACATCCCACTGCAAACACCCTCCTTGATCAGGTCTAAGTCCTTGCCAAGAGCCTGACAGCCCCGAGCAGGGACCACGTCCCATCCTGATCCTGCCTCGACTCTCTCCAGTGTCAGCCGAAGATGCAAAGATGCTACTTGACATGCTCCCAGCTAACACCACATTCAGCCATGAAAAGCCTCAGGCAGAGGCAGGGCATGGAAATACTTGCAGAGTTTCAGCTCGACTCTCTACTTCCTTGTTCCGGCAGAGATCTGGAATAACTCCCTCAAAAAGTATTCGGATAAAGGAGCTCAAATGGGGCAGAGTGGTGTCAGGTGAAACTGCAGCCGCGCCGGCCCTGGCACACACAGACAAGGAGGTAACTTACAATTCATGGCAGAGTCTCCCGTGTCAGAGTCTTGCCTACATGGCCCTCCTGAGAAAAAGCATAGTTAATACGGAGGGAGCATGGTTTGGGTGTGAATTTCTTGATAGCTTTTAAGCTCAGCCCCTGGGTGCTCTGGCTCAGCTTCGTAGGGGCAAAGGAAGAATTCTGCACTTTTCTCAAAGAGACGGAGGGGAGCGAGCCTTGTTTTTTTTCTGTGAACACCTACAATGTCTGCAAAATTACTTTCTGTCCATCCCAAGTCAAGATAAATCACTTGTACAACAGTTAGTGGGGACTTTTTCACTGTTCACAAAATGAAGTCAACCAAAAAAAAAAAAAAAATACTTCCTGTGAAACAGCTTTCATTCTTGGCTGAACAAGGCAGATTCCCTAAAGCAGCATCTATGTTTATATTTAACATTGATTTCTCACACATCCAAAAATGCCCTCTCAGAACATGAAAATACAAGATAGCATCAGGAAAGGCAAGCTAACGCCTCACTCAATCATTAATAGAACGACGACATACTGGGATTCTGCACAAAGCCCCCATATATCAGGTCTGCAAACAGGCAGAATGTAAAACATGGTCTCACGTGGTAGGGATTTTGCTGAGAGTTAGAAATCTTTGACTTTTAAAAAGGCAAAGGGATCCAAATCAAACCTGAGCTGCCTCTCTTCCTTTGTCTTGTAATTGTCACCAAAAATCCAGAGCTGAGATGTCACCTTAGACAGGAGAGCATGGGAATACACATTGCAACAGTAAATAATGCAAGAGAAGAATATTAGTATATAGCACCTGGTTTATGTCGTTTGCTCATGTGATGCTGGAAGGTAATAACAGCCCATCATTTGCAAGCAGAGTACCTTGCAGTTCTCAATTTTTTTTCCCAAGGTGTGGTCAAAGTTACTGAGGTAGACATTGCTCGTGGAGTGAGTACGCCCTGAAGCTACGCATCCCACACTGGGAGAGGCAGAGACACAGGGAAAAGCTAAACTGGGAGCCCCAAGCCCTCAGAGGTGGCAGTGGCACATCGGCGCTTTGGCTGTTACTGGCACACACGGGCCGCCCCGGTCCCGATTCAGCAGAGCACTCCAAGACGTACGCAGCTGAAACACGTGCTTCAGACCTTGCCAGGAGTGCCGTTACTGCCCCAGCCACCCCAGCGTGACACCCGTGCAGCCCGTGCACAGCGTGGGCAGGTCTGGTGTTACACCGATGCTGTTGCTAACGCGGCTCGTTCTCGTCCACCCAGAGCCCCGCTGGGGTGAGGCAACCTCGCAACTCACCGCCCGTGGGGACGTGTCTGAATAACTGCCCTGGTAAAAACATCACGCTTCTAACCAAAATAATTAAATGAGTATTATTAGTGTTGGCTAGGCCTCAGTCCCTGTGACTTCCAGCAAAGCTGAGGCATTTACTTTAAATACTTCTCTAAACCCTTTCATCTGCTCAACTGAAGCCACACATATACGAATACTCCTCTGTTCCCCCCAATCTACATAAAGATCAGAACATCAGCTATTATACAGAATTATTGAAATTATCCATCTCTAATTTTAATATACGGCTCTGAACAGAAAGGTGCAATTGTTCCCACACGCAGGAAGGCAGGAGGGAGCTGCAGGGGCCCTTTTTGGCAGCCCCCACTCGTGAGTTCACCCCGAGCCCCTCCTAACCACGCTGCCCCCGACCCTGCAGTACAGCCCCCGGCTGTGCTTCACCTCTTCTTGCATGTTCAGGTGGGATACAGGGTTTGCATGGGGCCTCCCTTTGACTAGAGTTTCAAAGACCCCTCAAAGAAGGTGATTTTGCCTTTGGAGATGTCACTCACAGACACAGAAATGGAGACGATTGTTTTTTCCCTTCAACACAACCAGCTTCCCATTTCAGACTGTGTTAAACAGCCACCAGTCTCCGTGTGCACGTTCCTAAACACCACCAGTACTCGACTTGGTCAGAAGAACGAATCCAGAAGTGTCTGGATTGCCCCAGCTTTTCAGCAGCCATCACACGTGGCACACCAACCAACCAAAGCGCGGCCACCCTCAGACATTCAGTCCTTTTCTTCGGGTTTGAAGGGGCATTACCAGGCACGGCAGGCTCACACGCAGGGTTCGCTCACAGAGGCACTGTCAGCCTAGAGAGCATCGCAGAACAAGTCGAGACAACGCAAAGCTGAACAAGGCTAAAGAAAGGCGCGTTCCCAAAGGCGTGTCCTTGGCGCGGGCTGGAACTGCCGCTCAGATAAGCCAGCATGTACCTTCACGTCGGGGAGAGGGAAGGGCTCGGGTTACTCACACGCTGCACTCCGAGCTGCAGACAAAAGGCCAGAAATGAGTTGACAAAGCCTTGCAGCTCGGCGTGCTGGAACAGATCCGAGGAGCCGGCTTACAGGAAGGTCTGCCTCTGACCCACCGGGCAGCCAGCACGGGGCTGGCAGGGAGCAGATGCTGGGGATGGGCACCAAGGTCACAGCGAAGGGGTTAAGGGGGGAGTGGGTCGAACCAGGACCTGCGTTACTAAGTCTGTCCTCAACACAGTCGCTTCTCCAAGGATCTCTCTTAACTGCTCGTGTCAAATTCTAGGAGAGACTTTTCCCCCAGCACAGTCACAAGCAGATGCATAGTCAACGGCTGCAGAAACTTTTAACAGTTGTTTCCTACTTCTAGTCAGTAAAAACACAAAAAGAACCCAAAATAGAAAACGCATTTCTCTGTATTTTCAGCTTCACTCAAGTCATAAAAAAATCACTTCGCCATGTCTCAACTTCTTAATGTTACCAGTAAATGGATTTAGAAAAAATATCGGAAAAGGCTAGGACATTATAAAAAAGCCTCCAGAAGCCAAGGATACTTATCCAAACTAAACTCAAATTTTTCACTACTACATTTTGAAAATCAGCTTTGCCAGTACTTGTAGTTTTATAAGGACAGACTCAGAACAACTGCTGGTATTTTTGCTCTACGAACACATACGTACTCATAAACAGCAATTGCACAATCCCAGCGCAGCAGTGCATGCCATTTCACAAGAAACCCTAAGTTTCCCGGAAAACAATCAAGATGGCACAAGTACTAAATAACACTGCTTTATCTAATAATTGTTTCATACAAACTGAGGGATAAACATTTTTGACCAGTGCAGGCAGTTTTTCACTAAAGGCTGGTGTACCCCTTTGTACAGAGTGGCAGAGCAAAGCTGACAATCTCCCCCCAAGCTTGCGCTCCACTAAGAAAGCAAATCCAAGATTAAGGGTCTGAAAGACGTTTCTGCCCAAATCCATTATTCAGGCAGTGGTGCAGAAAGGGCACAGCCACGGCTCTCTGCCCTCCTCTTTAACAGGAACGTGCTGGCACATGCTAAAGGTAATGAACGCATCACCACAGGAAACAAAACCTAGCCTGCATGGAATCACAAACAGATTAATTGCAAGAACTAGGAGAAAACTGTATCCGCAAATAATGTCAGACCTGCCAGTAGTGATCCCACCCGTGCCCTAAGTATGAAGATGGCAGAAGTCAGACTTAGCTGCTTCTGAAACCATAAGATCAGCCTCGCACATTGCAACAGCCTGCTTGCTAACGTGCTGTCACGCTCAAGCATTAGCCTGCCAGCTGCACAACTGCCTTCATGCTGCTTTGTTTCCTGAATTGTGAAATCTAATATTCTTCTCTTATGAGGAGGGGCTGAGAGAGCTGGGTCTGTTCAGCTTGGAGAAGACTGAGAGGGGATCTTATCAACACTTACAAATACCTTAGGGGTGGGTGTCAAGAGGAGGGGGCCAGACTCTTCTCAGTGGTGTCCAGTGACAGGACAAGGGGCAAGGGGCACAAACTGAAACACGGGAAGTTCCATCTGAAAATGAGGAGGAACTTCTTTACTTTGAGGGTGCCAGAGCCCTGGCACAGGCTGCCCAGGGAGGGTGGGGAATCTCCTTCTCTGGAGATATTCAAAACCCACCTGGACGTGACCCTGTGCAACGTGCCATGCTGCAGCTTCAGTCCCTGCACGGCTCTCGTATCGGTGCAGCTATGTTGGCAGAGTGCCACACGTAGTGCCACACAAGTGCCAACTTACACAGAAGTTAATATACACCAGCACATCATCTAGCCAGGGAAGGTATGTTGGCACAGAGGCTCATCATTGTCTTCTCAAGGAGCTTCGTGTCCATATTAGCTCACTCCAGCAACACAATTGCACCCTGACACCAACACCATCAACGGCTTTAGCCTCGGCACTTCTGTTAATGCTCAAACTTAATGGACTTTTTCAGTTGCTCCTGTCAAAAGTCACTTTTTTCCCCCGACACACACCTGCATCACATGAACACTGTTTGGGAGCTGTTATTTTTCTAGATGCTGAAATAGCAGAAAAGACCATCTTATCTACAGTTAAAGGTTGTGCTTCCTTCTTTTTCCTTGTTTAACACATCAGGATTTAGCTGGTTAATACTTCATACCTCCGAGAATGCGCGAGTCTGAAACAGCGACATAAAAAACACTACAGCAGAAAGAGCAAGGTTTCCAATTTTCTACTTTACTGGGAAGGCAGAAAGATCCTTTTCAGTGTCTCAGCACCCCCAGGCATGCTCTTAAACTCGGCCTTAGTTTGCCATCCCATAAACATTGGTGGGAAATAGAGAGCTAACGTGATGTGTCACCAGCATCCTTTTATAAGCCCTGAGCGCTGTGTTGAAACATGGACGTGGCACCTCGAAGTAACCGTGCAGGAGAGCAGGTTACAGCTTGTTGGCTCTTTTCAGTGGTGTCTTACGAGAACGGTACCTTCTGAAGCAATCAAGGGAAGCCGAGCAAAAAAGTATGTACAAATAATTTTTCCTCAAAAACTTCCTTCTTTTAAAGGAGCAAATATTTCCATGGAAATGTTCCCTGCTGCAAAGACAGAACTAAATGTCCTGGAAAATGGTTTTCTTCCTCTGATTCTCTATTTTCCATCCTTTCCTTTTTCTGCTTATTTTTTTACTTCTTCAGCAATGACAGAGGAGAACAAGGGGAAAATGGCAAAACCAAACTTTCACTAAAAGATTCTGAAGTCTCAATTTTCTTTATTTTTTCAGAAGTCATAACAGAAATGAAAATTTGCCCAATGCTCTCTTATGCTACCATGTATTTATTTTTGTGTGGTTCAGTTTGAGAGGAGCTCTGCCGAAAACAGGGCAAGACCCCTCCCTCTGTGCAAGGAGCTCTCTGCAAAGAGCACAGACTCAATAAGTTATCCTGCCCTAGCATCTACAGGCACCTTTTCTGTAACTGCTCTACTTTGGAAACACTACCCACTATTTGTTGCACGCTTTGACTTCACTCAGAGCAGCCACTGCCCCTACCTGCTCTGGCTGGCTTTGCCGTACTCCCCACAACCAGAGGCTGCAAGAGTTTGAGCATGGGAGAAGTCCTGTTCCCTGATATCACAGCAAGAAGGAGCTGGGAGCCTTCCTGCTCTACTGCAGGCTCATTAATACCGAACTCTCAGGAAAGGTGCCCAGGACTGCCAAGGGTACAGACTGCAGTTGAATCGGACGCCTCTAAGGGAAGAAAAGAGCCGAACGCATTAATGTGGAAGAGCCAGATACTTAACTACGCCGCAGAACCAGGTGTGCAAGCTCATGCCAACCCTCATTGCCAAAGGGGGAACAGGAACAGAACAGAGGCAGTGTTTTATTTTAAATTTGGAAGTGAAAGGGAGAAAGTAAACTTGCACAGAGCCTGGGGATGGGGTGAAGATGGCAAGAGAGTATGTGTAATCAGTTTTCTTTCCTCTGCAAGTTGCAAATGAGCAATTATGGCTGAGAATATTTGAAATAAAATTACTGGAACCTGTCATCAGTTGATTGACAGAGGTCTCGTTGAATGAGGAGGATGAGCAGAGTCTTGGCTATATCGAGCCATTAAGGATCTAATGCCATTTTGTGTAGACATAAATTCATCAGGACAAGTGCCCTGGAAACATTTTGGCACATTCCGCCTTTTCCCTTGCAAGTTCCAGTAGATGCAGTGTTAAAGTTGCTGTAGGTGCCCTGTTCCACCTCAGAGACATCTGCTTGTCAGGGGTGATGAGCAGAACTCATCTGAGTGGTGAAACACTACATGTTTCCTGTATTGCTGTGATGTAAATGAGCACATACATTTCTGAGCAGCTACCGTCAGAAGGCAAGAATACCTGTGAAGTAACAGTAATCGGTAATTCAACTGATAGAGCTGTAGTCTCCAACCAGTGGTTAGGCAATGGTACAGGGATAAACCTCAAAGAAACCTAAGCAAGTCTCCATCTTTCTCCTTTTCTCTATTGTTCTGGGATACAAAGACTTTCTTACAAGCTTTAAGCGTTAATTTTGCAACTAGTATTTCTCGCTATTCACAGCAATAAGCTTCAGCACATGCCCATCCCCACAGAGACAGGGGCAGCTGAAGAAGGGGACTGACCGAATAATGCACGTGCTCATGTCAGTGTTGAGCAAGACCAAACTGTGCTCCCACAGGCGACTTGCAAACATGACTGGCCTCACCACAGCTATGATTTCTACGATTTGAGGAGAGCGCAGGAGAACAGAGCGGGGAAGATGACTCCCTATGATCAAACAAGGTTTTCTGGCTTCACTTCAGAAAGGTTACAAGACTGTTTTCCTTTTATGCATGTGGGAGAGTAAGTGCTGCACAGGGAAAGGGTGCAGGAAGGCTGGTTACACTGCAGCACAGCAGAGTCAAAGGAACCATGCAAAATACAAGTGAAACACAGTGCTGCTCTGTGGTTCATTTTTCCATGATGGGAAATATTAAGAATGCATAGTCTGAGGGCTCCATTTCATCCTTACTCCTATGTAGGCAGTTGCTTTATAAAGATGTTTTTCACAATCATAAATAACCTTCGTATGCAAACGGGGGAAAACCCTCAAGTAATTATTCTCCACCTGCTTGTGGACTGAATCTACAGTGGGCAATTTCAGGAGACATGGCCCTGAGCTTTCCTCTGCCGTGTTTGATGTCTGAAACCTGCAGACCAAGTAAATAATTTTATTCCATTTATTGGACAAATTTAGAGGTCAAAGATGACAAGGCTTCAAGACCACACAGGTTTCCTCCTTGGAAGCCAAACGATGGAATGTGCCTTTCAGATACTGCAGGGAAGAGCCTTCATCCCCTGACATATTTCCATCAGCAGGGTTTGAGAGCTTGCAGCAGCAGTCTTATGATGTGCTGGCAGCTTTTTCCACCTAACGGATACGTGTCGAAAGTTTAAGGGAACTGATAGTTGAAAAGATTGGGTATTATGGAACAACATTGCATTCCTACACAGCTACCTTTGCCACAGCCAGTCCCACCGTATCTGTCCTTCAGAGCAGTAGATGTAAACTTTAAAGGTATTTGTTATTTTGCAGTAGCAAAAAAAACCCAAACAAATAAAGAACTGATTTGTATCTAAAAGAACTACTGCCCTGGCTTCAAACTGTGCAGCAGTGCAAAACGGGGGAAAGTTTGACTTATTGTTTCACCCAGCTCTAAGAAAATAAAAGCAAGAAATGAATAGCAATAACCTTCAGTACATATTTCTCATATGAAAAATAGTGACTTCCTTGTCTCTAAAAGTATTCCAGCAGACACACTGACAGGCTGATATGTTCACCTCCAAGTTCAAAATGTGTGGCAAAAAAAAAATCAGAACTTTTAATTCATAATTGTGGGTAGTCATGAAGGACGCTGCTGCTCAGTGCAATTCAGCACAACCAACGTTAAAGCAGCAAACCTCGTGACCTGGGTCATAACCAAAGCAGCCTGGATTTCGCATCTCTGGTTTAGCCAACGAACAAGTTAGTTATCAACACCCTGCTCCGCTGGAAAGGCAAACTAACCGAAATATTTTGATTTGTGCAGATTAGTAGACTTAAAAGATCCAGAAGTAATCTGCCTTCCAGAATATTTTTGCTAAATGCAAAGCACGGGCCCTTCAAGCCTGGCCTGCAGAACTCTCCCACAGCCGCGGTTCGGGAGGCTGGAGGGCAGACCCTGCTCTGGGAGTGCCGTGCCCACTCCCGCGTGGCACCGGCCAAGTGGTTGGGCACCTTCCACCCCTGCACCCTGTGGAACAGTAGGGCAAAGATACAGGTTTAAAAGAAATAATTAAAAAGACTCAATAGATGCTCATAAGAAACAGTGCAACTCTAGGAGTCTCGTTATAAACTGACTTCCTTTACAGCTGGAATTCAAACCACTGCACTGAAGCCCTCTGACAGAGCATCCCTACACTTCTCAAAGTTCTTCTAGCCAAATTCTTTGCAAGGAGATACCTCGAGGCAGGTTTTTGCTGCTTGAGTTACTAGTTTAGAGGGATTACATTACAGCCCCAACCTCACAACACATCGCATGCTCCACAACTAGCAGGTTTTCCAGTTTCTTAGCAGCTCTGGAAAAGCAAAATGAGATGTTTCCTACACAGGAAAGTAAATATAAAAGTCAGGCAGTTTGGTCTGACAAAAAAATTGAAGTGTCCTCTTTCAAATTGGTCACTTACAGTACTAATGCTTTTAAAAGTCAGTCCTTTGAGAGCAAACGCCCACCTAGACACGTTCACCTCGGGGCCTAAGCGCCACGCAGCCTGCGCTCGCTGCTCCCTAGTTTCAGTGCTTTTTGCAAACCTAATGGATCCGGGGGGACAAAGGATCAAGACTCTCCCCCAGCAGCTCGGTTGCAGGAGCCGGGACCAGGCCCCTCGGCGCGGCGGGACCGGGGGCCGCTCCCCGCTGGGCCGGGCCGGGCCGGGCCGGGCGCCCCCGCGCAGGCAGCGCGTGCGGCCGCGGAGCGCGGGGCGGAGCCAGCGCGCTGCCCTCTCCATTGGCTGCGCCCGCGGGGGAGCGCGGCCTCCTGAGCAGGCGCGCAAATAAAGAGTGCACCTGCGGAGCGCACCTGGGAGGGGGCCGGGCTCCTCCCCCGCGCCGCCGCGGCAGCGCCTGGTGCCACCCGAATAAAGGACCGTTCGCTTTCTCCTGTCTCACCTCCTCTGGGATTCTGTTCAAAAGGACGAAAAAGAAGAGAAATAGTCCCCGAACTTACTCATTTACCAGCTGTTTTATTTTAGTTTCCTGTCTCCTTAGTCTTTTTTTTTTTTTTTGGTTTAAAGTTAAGCAAAGCAGTTGCAGGACGGGATTGGTACCTGGCTAACCAAGGCAGGTGAGTGAATGGTACGACCACGTGTCCTTATGTATTGTATAAAACTGTTGTGAACTGGGGGAGCGTCGTGGCGGGGAGTCACTTTGTCTGGAGGTGGTTTCTTCGGAAGGCTGCTGCGCCGGAGAGAAGATGCAGGAGGCTGTGACCGGGTGTATTAATACTGATCACACAGCAGAAGTGCTGCTTATTCCATAGGAACATCGAGGCAGCTGCCCTTTGCTGTTTGGAAACTGAGGCCAGGAAACAGCTTTTGAAAGGAAAAATGCAAACATCTTAAACATTTCCTATGGGTATTTTAAGTCATAAATAATAGTGAAGTTATTCAAACCAGCAACTGATGATACAGGGAGAGATTCCCTAAAAAAAATTTCTAAAACTGGCAAGAATTATGTGGTTATCACTGGCCTTTAAGAACGACATAATTCAGTTAGAACCCAAGGAGTTGCTCTGGATTTACGCTAGTGCAATGAGTACCAGATTTGAGCTGCCACCTAAACCCCCATTTGTAAGAGTTTAGCTTAGTTTCAATCGATTCCTCTCTTGATTTTTTTATACAAATCACTTGAAAATGTTTTCTTACCTTTCCAGAAATATCATGAAAAAGTGAAATATTTAAGAAAGTAGTTGTATGTTATTTTTCCTTATAGAGAAAGCTTTGACTTGCTTTAATTTGACAAGTTTGCTAAGTACTTTGAAGTCCAAACGTCCTGCATTGCTATGGGGTGTTACGGACGCTGAAGTATTAGGCTAGGTGAGCTCTCTCCTGGACAGGCAGAGCTGATCTCTGGGATCAGAGGAGCCAGGGGGCTCAGGTTGCTTTGATCCCCCTTCTGTGCATGTCTCACTTATGCTGGCTATTGTGTACCAGCAAAAGAGAAGAGTCCAAAGGCCTTCTCACTCACTTTTAAAACAGAGTCATGAGCTTTGTAAATGACTTCAGCTACTGCTGTAACATCAGGTTCTTCTCCAAGAGCAATGCACAGTGGTAAAGCCAACCACAAATTTAATTTATTACTACATTGTAAAACTTGCTTAAAATCAAGAGAAATGCAAGCCTTTTTCGCTTTAAAAACCAATAGCAGCCTATTTCAAGCAAAGGCTTTGGAAAAGTGCGAGGGTAACACCGGTGTAAGGCAGAAAAATGGAAACCCCTGAATAAGCAGCAGAACATGCTTTGAGTAGGAACATTTTCTAAAAAAGGCCCAGGTAAAGGTCATTTTCAGACATAGCACCTGGGCCAGGTAGGGATTGCGGAAGAGTGTTGCTTCTGGAAGTCACACTTAGTGTCAGATCTGAGCTTCAGAAAGCAGTTTTTCCTTATGCTTCATTTTAAATACAAGTTTATGTTACAGTGAAACAAATTATTGTATACTTTTCTAACCAGGATTATGAGTTACTGGCACTTCCGAGAGCACATGGGGCTTTGCACTGAAAGTTTCACAGGCTTGCAATCACCCAGCCTAACACAAAGTCCATTTAATGTAACAAATGCAATGAGCTTTGACTCACAGCATCTTTATCTCTTAGTTCCCCTATAGACAAAAATATAGAAACACTTGCTCACTTTAAAGTTCAGAGAAGTCCAATGCAATTTTATCTGACCTTTAGTTAAAGGTTTGCCGCTTTTGAGGATGCAGCAGATCTTTGCTACTGCTCAGGTAGATGCAAGGCTGCAGCCTGACTCTCAAGACTTCTCCACAGGGAGAAGCAAAATCCAAGCAGTATCTCATTAAAAGGTTGATAAAAACCCCATATTGGTAACCTTTAATTTACTTTAAATTAGTTGTTCAAGATTTGAGGGGTAGTTAGCTGTTGGAGGTGGGTCCCTGGAGCTTGTATTTCTAGTTTTTATTATCATTGTTTTAATATAAGATTTTGTTGATAAGCACCTTTACTTAATAATCTGAGCTGTTCCTGAAGGAAGCCGAAGCCAAAGCCAGCCTTGGAGCTGTTTTTTCTCTCCTGGGCGTACTGGCTTTGTGAATTCCAAGCACGAAGTGGTTAATAGCTGGAAGGTGTGCATTAGGCATTTATGGTGCTAAAGCCCGTTGTAACTTGCCTGATAAAAGGCATTTTAAGTAAGCCAGGATTGCACAGAGGAATTTCAGTTGATGGGTTCCTGCCTAGGCCACCCTTTCTCAGGACTTACCCAAAAGCTTTTAACATGTCTTGACAAAGCGAAGGGAGAGGCTTCAATGCAGCAACAGACAGCAGGTTTATATTTAAAAGCAAAAGTGAGAGAGAAACACCCTAAACTATTTGTTCTGTTAAATCCTCCATCAAAACCTCCATAGTGGGGGTTTTAGTGGGTTGGGTTTTGGCTGGTGTTTGGGAGGGGGTTTTGGCTGGTTTTTTTCTAAATACAGGCAAGCATTTCAGTTCATCTTCAAGTTTTTGCAGCCCGACCTATCTTTTCCCAAGCTGCAAAGTACAAGCAAATTAAAAGTTGAAATCTTAAGTTACCCAAGTGCACGGGAGAGTTGCCAAAACATGTTGCTGCTCAGAACTGGACCCTTCCTTTCACTGGGCACTTTGAAAGTCCCAGTTTTCCTAGGCATCAAGGAGGCAGGAACTGGGATCTGGGTCCCTTCATTTGGCTTCATGTCCCTGTGAAGCAAAGCCACCCAAATGGGAAACTATTTGCCATTCCTTGCTGGGATATAGTGAACTTTCATTTCACTCAGGGGATTTGTGTATTTAAGGGTAGATTATTTTTTTAATGTTTTCAATTCTTTAGATGAGAAGCAACATGCAATGCTAAGTATACACATTATATTCAGACTTCAGTATTAATTTTACAGGTAAAAACAGGACATAAAGTAAAATATATCAATCTGTAATCAGATTCCTTTGCAAGAATCTCAGAAACATCTTTAGTGCATAGATGCAGGGAGGGGTTGGGTTGTTTTTTGTGGGGGAATATTTCTAACAGTCTTAATTTTCTTTATTTTTGTCTCTTTCACAGATTGGAAGCTCTCTAGAAGAGGCTACACATCTTTTAGAGGGTTTAGACAGTGCTTAGCTTAACTACTTGAATCTTTATAGTGCCTTAGGGCAATCCTATAACATACATAATCCATTTCAGAGATGCACGAAGGCATGTGCATGAACGGTGGCAGCCTGGCAATGCCATGTTGGGACACAGGATGTGTTCCTTGCTCTGCTCTCTGCCCATGCTTCACAAGAAGCCTGAAGCAAGCAGACTCCAATTACCACATCATGTGGGGCTGTGACTAAGTAAGGTTATTTCTCCCCTATCTAGGCTAAAGGGAAGTAGTAGCTTAACACATTCTCATTATTGCCAAAGGTCTTTAAAAAGAACCACCACGTAGAAGAAAATTGCCTACTGGCATTCTTTGGATTTTGCAAATTCAGGGGTTTAAGGCCAGAAGGGACTATGGTGATTATCTTGTCCAACCTCCCTTGTAAAAGCCATAAAAGCTGAAACCTTTGAGCCTTTAATTTGGAGAAGATCCCAGTAGTTTAAGACCTTCAAGAGATGGAGAATTGCCATATCCTTTGGTAAGTTGTTCCCAGTTAACATTACAAGTTGTACCTGGCTCCTTTGTTACAGGCTAAAATTAAAGTGAATTGAAAACAGGGATATGGGGGCGAAAAAAAAGCAAATGAAAGTTTCAGCCCATAGCATGCCCATAAGCACCGACTGTAGACTTTCACGCCTCCTACATACGTTCAAACATCGCAGGTGTACCAGCAGTACTTCCCTAAAAGGTATGGTAACACGCAATAAACTCGTCTGCGTTTTCCAAGTGAAATAAGGACGATCCATGGATTCTGTTGTCCTTCATTCCACCGGAGTCTGTCTCATACCTAACCAGATTTCAGTGGAGTGAAGCACAAGAGACATGGAGATGAATCAGCAACAAGAGGAACTGCTTCCCACTGACAGAGAAGGGAAACTGCATGGAAATTTGGATATACCAGGCATCCAGAGATCAAGCATGCTGGGAAATGGAGAGGAGCAGTACACCAAGCATTTTAATAACCTGAATATTTCTTGAAAGTCTCCAGTAAGAACCCATTTTGAGAATGTACTTACTTTCTGCATAATATGTAAAGATTAAAAGTCTACAAAGACCACAAGCTGCTTTCTGGAAGGCTTAAATACCTTATTAGCAGGAAATTAAACCTTAATGCGGATAAATTACATGTGTAACCTCATCGCTTTCAGTAATCTTCCCTCTAGGATGGGATATCCAGTAAAGAAACCAGAACGTAACCCTTTTTCGGTGTACATGCACCACTCCACATTCCCTTGAAGATCCTTCTCTAAAGAATCACACCAGCAATGCCTGCTTCCTTCCAACTCTCCTGCCACAATGCCTTCAGAATCTGGCAAGACTCCATTAAAATTTTAGACCCATTTATTTTGTAATAAAATGAATGTAAATAAGATTTAAGTTGAGAGAGAATTTAGATTTTTCAGGCTGAGTACGAGATAGATCTTTTAAGGTGTCAGTGTAAATTCCTTGAAGGTTAATGCAGTTAAACATATTTGATGCATAAAAGTGTCACATCTAACACTAATCATTCACCAATTGTAATTGCCTTTTCAAAGTCCTCACCTCCCTGAGATGAATGCCCAAAAAACTGAGGTCTGGCAAATTTAAAACAAAAAACAAATAATGTCCTCCTACCTTCAGGACCTATTATTTGCTTTGATAGATTTAGTACCAGATTTCAAGAATTTATTGTCCTATATTATTTCTCAGCTGTCTGCCTAATCCTTCTTTCCCCCTCCCCCTTCCATGTGACTGGTTTTAAAAGCATTCAAAAACTACTTGCTGATGGCTTTTCTTACAAACACAGACCACTGAAGGGTTTGCTCCCTGGAAAGCCAACAGACAGCTTCCATGTACAGTGGTGCTGAGCTCTTCCAGTCAGCACTGCAAGGTCTCAAAGCTTCTGACATTTGTTTCCAGGCTCATTCTTAAGCATAACACACAACCTGTGCTGGATATCTTACAAAAATCGATTTCCCTGCTTAATTAAAGTTACACTCCATTTCAAATTAATCATTACAATAACAGGACCACAACATATTTTCCAACCAGAATCTAGCCAATCCTATACTGTTTCAGCTTTCTATACTTTCTTATCTAATACTCCATCTCTGTAGGTATCTTGAAATACATAACAATCAAAAAGCTCTTGATGTCTTTTCCTGAAGTATTTTTCTTCAGGGCACCCCAGAACAACTGGGACCTTAGTGAGCCATTCCTTAGAGTTCTGGTGGTGATTAAAGGTGGAGGGTAACAAGAACTGTGCCAACAAATTGGGGTTTTTTCCCCCGTTATCTTTTTAGTGAGACAAAAAGTGAAAGTGCAAGAGGGTAAGTATCACATGTCAAGCATAAACAGATGAAAAATGCACACATTTGCTTATTTATCAATTAAGGGTAATCAAATAAGGGTACCTACCTTCCCACCACCTGGGCAGCAACAGGTCCAGAGGGCAGGACCCTGGTTCTGCTGAAGATCCACTGAAGCACGATACTGCACTTGCTGCCTTCTCGCCCTTCCCTCCCTGGCTGGCTTCAGCTTCCCAGGCGTGAGAGGCCTTCCTTTGTAGGGCACTGAGCGCTCTATGGATGAAGACAGAAATATAGCTGGGTATTAATGATATGCTAGGGAATACTTACAGCACTACAAGTAATATATTACTTAGCCACCTGTTCTGTTCCCCCCCCATATGAAGGACATTTTGGCTAACAGCTTTCCATACATTAAAGCAATGAATATAATGAGACAGCAGACAAACTGCCAGAAACACACATTGCTATGGACAAGTCTTTGTCAATACACTGTGCAGTTAGCAAAACTCCTTTAAGGGATGACAGGTGCTATGTAAATGCAGGCTCGTTATCAAAGAAACCATGGCTCACTGCTCACATTGATGTAGCACCAGAGACAAGAAAAACCCTCAAGTTACTCTTTGGAGTAATATGTGCAGTCTAGAGACTGAATATTTCCAGACCTTAGAAAGCAATGGATGATATAGATCAGGCAATTCAGACAAGAAAAACTTACTTTCAGGCAAAAGGAATGAGGTCAAAGCAAAACAAGTCAAAAAAAGTACCAGCTGCTTCTTGCTGTTGCCAGCACTGGTACTTGGGGCATTATGTTAAACATACATTTATCAAAGGGGCCTATTAACACCAGGTACATCCATACAGAGAAATACAGCCCTTTTCCAGCTGCAACCCCCTCACACTTCACTATTTGCAGGCTCACTCACAATGACACAAAGTTTAACTATGTGCCTAAAAGCCAGTGCCCTTTCCTGCTGCTATTTGTGAATGCCAGCTCCTGAATAATGTCTGTCACTGCAACGTGGTGAGGGGGAACTGGAGAACCGCGTTGGAATGGGTTGATTTGGGGCACATTTATTTGAAGTGTTGGTTACCAATAGCCTCAGTATTGGCCTCGCAGAGTAGAGAATATAAGCCAGACAAAGGTGGCTGCCAAGTCTATCGAGAGAGACCTCTTTCTGGAAAAGGGCACATTAGCAAGAGCAGGAACCATGCCGACTGCTTTGACTTCAAAGATGTCATTTCTCAGGTTCCCATTACAGAGACCACAAGCCACCAACAAGTACTTTGACACGGGTGGCTTTCACCACACGACTTGCAGCCTGTGAGGTGCTCCGCTCCCAGGAAGGGCTTTGGCACAGAAACCGCAGCACAATCCTCTGCACGTGTAAATCATTTGCTATATTGAGATGTGTTTAAAAAGCCTCAAACGTGGTATAGGCTACAACTGGTGTAAGTCAAGGAAAACTGTTTCAAAAACTGCCCCAAGCAGGGCAGTGCTTTCACTCAAGATTCATGTACCAGGCAGCACAAAAGCAGCAAGTGCACAGCCACTCCAGCTTCCCTGTCAAAAAGCAACACTGGCATGAGCTGAAAGATGCCTGAAATGGCATGAAACCAGGCTAGCTTATACCAAAGTACCTGTCCCTTTTGATTCCTTCCCATAGGGAGGAAGAGGAGAAATAATATTGTTGAGCTGAGCTGCATGTCCAGGGAGACAGACACCTAGAAAAGTTAGACGTTTTCAACCTTTTTAATAGTTACATTTCAGTGTTGTGCCTAAATTCCTTGCCTAAAGTCAGTTTTTATTCACGAGACAGCTAGGCCTCAAACATCCTCTCAATAGAACCCTTACAGCCCTTTCTTTGAGTTGCTCCAAATAAGCATCGCCTTGTGTCTGGTGTTAACTCTGCAGAGCTCTGAAGCAGAGGGGAGGCTTGGATAAGGGGCCCTTTAGAAACCCTTTACAAATGTAGATTTGATTGACTGACTGATTGAACTTAATTGCAGACATTCTCTTAATTGTACACTTAATTACTGACACTGTGTCAAAAGATTTCTGATGCAGCACCTGGAGGACAACCTTGCAAGTGCCAGTCAAAGCCAGCTGCACGAGACATCAGGGAGGTGCTGCATATTGCTACAGCTTGGAAGGGGAAAAATCATAATATTTTAATAATATACAATTAGGGTTTCACCCTCCCTCAAACACACGCGTGCACATACACACAATCACAAATCTCTTCGCAGGGAGGGCATCTAATACATCAGGAACAGAAAAGAAACAAAGAGTGATAATTATGGGACCATGTGACAGTTCCACCCTTTTGTGGTCTCTCCTAATATCACCAGCATTGTGAGCTGCAGGGGGAGGGCAGTATGCCATCGGTTTTGGCAGGAGAGATACAGCTGCTGGCCACTCTCAATTTAGTAACTCCAGATTTTGTATGTTAAATTTGTAACCAGAAATAAAACCCATGATACTTGTTCAAAGGTTAAAACTCTGAATATTCTCAGCAGTGATTTTGGGTCACTGCAGGTCTTCCTGAAAACAGCTACGCACAGAGCAAAGATAACAGCGTCCACAGGAACTTTGTGATTATGGCTCCGATACTTCTTAATAGACAAATTAGTATTTTAGTGAATGCAAAACTTAAACCCATGCTACAATAGCTTGTATGTATAGCACGTATGATGCACAAATAAGCAGAAACAAATCTGGATGTGTGTATTTTTTCCTCACAATATTTTTTTTACCAATAAAGTCACATTTACAAAATCTTATTAACTAGATGTGCTAGTCAATAAAAATGAGTGGCTGCGGGGTATTAGAGATACTTCCACTACTGCTGCATGCAAATCATGGTGAGAATCACAGTATCATCAGTGCATTTATCCTCACCACATTTCCAAGCAGTAGGTCTATTATTCCTGCCGAGGACCCAAGCACAGAGACTGATCAGCCTATAATTCTTATGTGGGTCTCAAAGATTCCTGGCCAGTGGTCAGCTCAGGTCACCTACAAGGTCTGTGGCAGAACCGGAGCAAAGTCCTGGGCTAGGGACCAAAGGAGGGATAATTGAATATAATATTATCCTTACAGCAGTGCTCCTCAGGAAGATTTTTGGGTCATCGCACAGCCCCGTGCTGCCTGGCTGCACACTCCCATGCACGTATAGCTACGCACACCTCTGCTCGAGGGGTCACAAACTTGTTGGAACACTAGTTACTGCCTCAATAGCTGGATCTCCCTCTGAAGCACCTCATAGCCTGGAAAAGGCACAGGAACTGGCACCATCTCTGGTTCTGTTGGGTCAGAGCAAGACTGAAAACAGTCTGGATATGCAGGCCTGGTTAGAAAAATGAACATTTTCCAGAAAATAATAGCTGTGGATTCTAAGCATCTCTAAAGTCTGGGTTCTACGATATGTAGCATATCACAGAGACCCTATAACTAACAGCCAGCTCAGGTGCTGATGCATAGCTACATTCGTCTAAAAAATAAAAATAAAACAGAGCATAACTAAACTGTACAGACAACTAGCAGAGACGATCAGAATTGTTTTACACCCACATAAATGCAATTTGCTCAAAACACCTGGAGTCTCGTTAATTTACCTGTGACATGTTGCTACACTTAATTGCCTTTGACAATTAGTAACATTTCAACACCTCCTTTAATGGCCCAATTATGAGAACACTTGTCTTCCCTGCAGTAGATAGAAGAAAATAGATGGGTGAACTTCCAGTGCAAAACTCCTCTGCAGGTATTTTAATGAAGAGCTTAAAAAACAAACCCCAAAGAGGCCTTTCCGATTTTGTTTGGCTCACACTGCAGACGAGCTGTGTTTGCTCTGCTCTCTGGTCGTGTCCCTCCTGGTACGGGGCTGTGACAGCCACCGCTCTGAGAACCACACTGTGAAATTAATTACAGGGAAAAGTGCTGAGCATTTGCCTCCCTCCATTTCTTGCACTTGATGTTTTATCGATCACTTCTGTATGCTAAACAAAGTGCATCCTCTGTAAAATAAATCCTGTTTCCAAACTGGGAGAGGCATGATGGGCACAGGAACACAGAACCACCTCTTCCAACTACACAAGCTCCTGCCTGTCTAATGGAAATGTTTGTTAGACTAAAACTTTGCAGAATTGCTTTGATGAAATACGATTGCAAGTGCTGGCTGCAGCCTGGTGGCCATTCTCTCACAGAAATAAGCAGGAAACTTCACACGCTACTTCAGGCTGGGCACAAATGCTGGATTTGACAACTACATTGAATGGAAGAGAGCGCGGGAACCTTGCTACTGCTTGTAAACTTGAAAAGCCCTGCTGATAAATACAGCAGAACTCAGATGTAAAATGAGAGAGTGAGAGGGAGACTGGCAGGTCCAGCCACACATGCAGTGCTACTGCTGATAAGTGCAAGTTCATTACTGGGCCCATTCTGCTCCAACAGCGCTGGCAAACAAGCGCACTGCGTAACAAAGACCAGGTTTTGCTCACCCTTTCAGTTCTACAACACATGTTAGGATTTTCTGTGCTTTCCCTTTTCCTCCTGCTCCTCACACCTTTTCAAGTTCAGTTCTCCCTCCAGAGACTCTCAGCTGAGCAGCAGGATTCATCCTTCATCCTCAAACTCCTTCAATGCTGCTGTCAACTCTCGATTTCCTTTCAAATCTCTGCTAACACCACGCTTCCTCTCACTTTGGTACCTGCATTTCTCCTCCCCTAGATTTATTTAGTTTTGTGAAGTATCTTGTGCTTCAGAGGTTTAAATTCTCCACCAACATCAATCGCTGCAACCCCACTGATACAGTCAAGCAAGTCTGACTTGCACCGGGCACACCACTGGCGTAGCACAAAAGGTTTCACTGAAAGCTTTCCAGCCAGATCTTGCAGGGATTGTGGGCTCTCACACCACCAGCATAACAAATATTGTTCTTTCGTGTTTCCCTTTTAACCACAGCTCTTAAATTATCTGAGTCAGGACATGATCTGGATGCTGATGGGCATTTGCTGACCAGTTTGTGCCCAGGAGAGCAGTGAGCAGTGACACAGCTCCAAGAAGCACCCACGGGGCTGGATGGGGCCACACACTCACTCCAGTTTCATCCCTTTGATGCGGTTTTAGCCACAGGCAATGAGGGGGGTCTCACCATCCAAAATGGGGGATACAACTATAACAACCCATTTCCACCTCTGTTGGTTATTTTCCCTGCTGGATATTATCCTGACAAGCATACTAATGCCAAGGACAGCAGCCCATTTCATTCTCACTGCAGGACAATGTCTCTGAGAAGGAAGGGGATCCTGCCCTCGCTCGCAGGGATCTCCTGTGCTTTCTCTCACTGGAGTTGTACAAACTAGGAGCAAGCCAGAAGAAAGCTCACAGCCTCAAAGCGAGCCCAAACTGGCTTCTCCAAAAGAGCCAGTGTAGTCTTAATGCTGGATAGAGTTTATGAATAAAACAATGTTTTATTAAACTACTATTACATTTTGATTGAATAGCATTTGGACTACATAGAAGCAGACATATTCCTGAAAGTAATTGGTTTTCCACATCTGCTTTCCTTTCTAATTGGACTAATTACTTCAGCATAGGATCATGTTCACTACTCTCCAGAAAGCAAGAAACCTTGATTTACAGTGAGAAGAGCAGCAATTAGAGAGAATTAATTCATATGGCAACATCTGAATAAATCATATTACGAGAAGACAGCAATGTAATTATTGTGACTGGTGACTCCCTTGTGGGGAACCATCATCCTTAAGCCTAACTCAAGCAGCTCAGTTCTCCGAGGAATCCACTACAGCTCCTCCAATTTCACAGGGCACGTACTACCAATTTTATTTTTAAGACCTAACTGAGGTGCATTGTCAAAAACAATAGGGTCTAACATTCCTCAGGCAGCTGAGAAAAACAATCAAATCCTTGAGAACTCCATGTTTGTCCTCTGAATCAAATGTGTGTTCAACAGCCATGGATAACATATGCCAGCAGCAGCTTCCAATCAAAGGTGCATGAATTTTAGGAGAGTAACACCCTCCATGATGAGCCCGGCTTTTCTTACTCTCCAAACCCCATCCGCCCCATCCAGACAGCTGATTAAGAGGCTTACTGAGGAGATACATGCTGAACTACAGGGTTTCAGAAGATGATCCTGCTCCACACATTGATAATTTATCTTCCTACTTACACACTAGCAGTCTGTTCCTGCCTTCTTGATGGAGATCAGACATTTCTTTGCTACTTTGGCAAGTGGTGAAAGCCATTTTACCAAGGCAGAGCTCCCTTCATCTGCTTGTTAGTAGTTCTGTCCTTAATGTCATTCTCTTCAAGTCACTGGGAACTTTTGGTGTTCCTCTCACAAATGCCTACTGCTAAGGAAAATGCTACCCTCTCCTCATATTGTTCATGTACTTCCAGAAAAAAATCCACAATGCTTTTTTTTTTGGGAGGAGGAGATCATTTCCACACATAAATCAGCACTGAATTTTCTGTGCAAGAACTCCATGGCTTACAGCCTGCCACACCAAGAGCTAGCTCTGGCATGGAGGCAGAATAACCCAGTATTCCACCTCAGTTAATTAGTTCTCTTAATATGGTTGCTCTACTTCAGGAAGTGTCTCTGTATGACTCTCACCCTCTGAATTAGCAGGGGGCCTTGTCCATTTCAGAGACACTTGCTACTTTTACACGTTAGACAGTCACATCGTCTTACGCTGTCATATGACATGCATAAGCATGACAAGAATTAGCATAATATGATGTTATACTTTATGTCCACAACCTGACACATCATAAATCCCTTGCATCAGAAAGCCAAGTTTCACATCCAAACAATTACCCTCTTTTAGCAAATGCTTGATCCATTAGGAATTAGGGTGATAAATCGTCAGTTCAGACAGGTGGAAACATATCCATCTCGATTTGCCATTCTTTTGCCACGGCAGATAAACAGAATCATCAGTTACAGCGCCTGCTTGCTACAAGCAAGGCTCCATGACTTGGAGGGAAAGGTGTTTAACACTAAGCCTGGAAAAAAGCAAAGCTTGTAGCTTTAAGCATACACATTTAGGAGCCTTAGCTCTTTCTGTTATTATTTACTGCTATCCAAATCTTCTCTGCCTTTCCTTCTGAGAAGTTTTCACGGCTGCCATTAAATCTCTAAGAGTTTTCAAAAAAAATCTAAAAATAAAAATAAAATAAAAATAAACAAGTACCCTCTGCTCAGTGAGTTGATCCAGACTGTCAGACATTTGCACACATAAGGTAAGAATCCCTTGGGCTGGATTCGCTACACCCCATAACCTGGACACCACGTACACACAGAAGAAATACACAATGGGTGTAAAATGCTGCACCCCACTCCAGCTGCTTTCTGTACTCCCTGTGTGAGTGCCACAGCTGGTAGAAATGTGGACTTCAATGACAGCGAGCAGCTTAACAGCTCACAATTGAGCCCACCTCTGCAAGTATCTACAGAAAAGATTCAAAGCAGTACAAAACTAGCCCATTCGACTTGCCTGGATTGCTTCATTTTTATACTAGTATTTGTTGCATTATCCTGGCCTAGAAACAGAATAATGGAAACACGGATCCGATTACTTTGGAAGCACAGAAGAAAGTAGAGATTTTTAATTTATTTTAGCCCTATATATCCATAACAAAAATATGGATGCAGAACTACCAGAGGTCCTATAGAAAATTAAGACCACGGGAACCACGTGCACATTAAATAAACAAAAGAACAAAATTAAATACATTCAAGTCTCAACAACACAAGAACTATTCTGAAGGTAAGTGGAACAGCTAATAATTCACAGCCATTATTCTTTCATCATTGTTCAGCTGAAGGTTGAGATTTTAAAACTGCAATTATCAACAATACATTTGCATTGAAATAAGCTTCTCTGCTGCATTTCTCACTCCTCTCCTCCTAAATAAAGAGGTGGAAGCAACAAAGAAAGCAGCATCTTTAATACAACAGGGAAAGATTTGTTTTCAAGAAATATCCATGCAATCAGGTACACCAAAAAAAGGAAGAAAAGTAGAGCCTGTCGGTTTACACACTTTTAAAAATCAAACCAATTAAGTCATTTCTTTGTGTCAAGTCAGTCAAGTAAGAAAGTTAGAGAAACTTCTCCCCACACACTATTTAGCCACGGTGACATATCTTTATATCTTTTTACTCCATCTGGCCAAGTTTCAGTTATCACTGCTTGGGGGCCACTCCTATCAGCTCACCAGTAAGAGCAAGTCTTGCACAACTGGGAGTAGTGGAAAGGAAAAGAATCAGATCCAAGAAACAAGGCTGAACAGCCGGACCGGCTGAGCACCAGAGCAGGCTGGGGACGTCCTACTGCACTCTGCAGGGGCAGCACTGTTCTTCCATCTCCCCAGCCTCCAGCACACAGACCAGCGACAGCTCTTCTGACGATAGTCTACCCCCCTTAAATAACTTAAGAAATTTAAAATCAGTTTTCTAGTAAAGGTATCACAGGCAAGATACTACCTGCTTTGGGTTTGTTTTTCTTTTCTGGTGCTTTCTTCCACCAGTCTCCTAATAACCATAGATTAATGAACAATTACAAGGCTTCATTCTTACTGCCATGTAATTCCAAGAAAGGAAGAGCATCTTTCTGGAACATTATGCTTGAAAAACAAAGGAGAGCTTTGACTGTCAAGTCACTGATGTTCCCTCTTCACTTAAAAGCTTTCCAATTTACTTACAAATTATAGTGTTTTTAATGCAAATTAAGCACTAGAGAACATTCTTTCCTTCCCCCAGATTAGCAAGAACCAAATTGACCAAGAAAGCCAAACATGAAATCTGGACGCAATGAATATTTAAAATAATGAGCCTGTTTAATTATTCTGATTGGTGAAGTATGAGGTTATTAAATGCCTCTGAACTGATGACAGGGTTTGAGCATATGGTTTTGCTTTCTGAACACAGAGAAAATGTTTTCTGATACTCTGTGTTCCAGTATTCTTTGTTGAATTAACTATGGGGATGACATACAGCTACACGTGCTCAGAGACCTTTGGGAAATATTTCTTACTTCAGAAGCAAATACCACGATGTGGAAGGCAGAGGCACTCTAGGAAACAGCGAATGGGAGACCACAATAGACCAATTTCTGCACAAGTTACCTGGCTCATTCCAGCTACTTAGGAAAAAAAACAAAGTTCGTTCAGTTCTGCTTTTGCTCCAACACCTCACCAAATTTACATCTGCCCGGTAAGTCTGCACTTACGTACGCAGGGAAACCCTAAAGCAGAGGGACTTGCTTACAAAGATACACTGTACCGAATCTGGCAAGAAAATACACCAAATTCTCTGTATTTCCTATTAGTTTTGTGGTAAACGTTATCTAGCTTTTTTACTTTGAACCCTGCAAACCCTTTCTAGCCATCAGGCCTCTAAATGCCCGTGAGTTCGACCACTCAATTACACCTTCTGTGCCAAGAAGCTATTACGTGGCACTTTCCTCACAAGATCCTGCATCATATTACTGAGGAAAGCACACTCTGCAAAAGGAGAGCACAAACAGGGCAAAGATGACATGCCCAGAGTCCCCAGACAAGCAGATAGCAAAGCTATTTCCTTGTTCTAACACCTAAGCCCCAGCCAGGGGCTCCGAAACGGACGAGGGGAACACAAGCAAGAAAGGAGATCAGGCATTGCACCATGTGGGCTCAGAAGGACCAGACTGGAAACACTGTCAGTTGCTGTGCAGATTTCTCCACTATTTTGCCAAGGTGGTGTTTGTTGTTTTTTAAATATTTACAAATAATGTCTAATTCAGAATGCTTTAAAGAAGCCTAGTGCCTAAGGGTAGGGGTCTAGCCCTTTCCCAGAGCCTAGGGCACTCAGCTGCTGTGCTGGTAACACCACGATGCTCCCCAGCACGGGCAGGGCCAGTTGCCTTGAGTGGCCACAGGCACCTAAAGCCAGGTCTGATGTAGTCCACGCACTGCTCTCCTGGCAAAATACACCCTCGGGCAGTTCCCACCGAGCTTTCCCACTGCTAGCAGGGGCTGGCAAATTTCCCGTCAGAAAACAAAAATAAAAATTCAAGCCTCTACCTAACATGAGCTACTGAACAAAAAAGAACCACAAAACCCACAAAAGTCAACTAAGCAAACAAAAAGGAGATAAAAGCAGTTTGCTTTAAGGCAGCAGCTTTTCTGAAAGCCCACAGTAAATCTTTAAGATTATCAATAATGAACACATTCAGTGTCTTTTTTCGTCTTCTTTTAAATCACTTCTTCCAGTGGAAAGAAATCAGTCCAGGGGGTTGTTCATATGTGAGCTGCATTTATTATCAAGGGATTGAGACTGCTAGAGATGGAGAGAAGTAAAATGAGCCTCGACAAGGCTTGGGAAAAAAGCACTCTGACACTTTATAGTCCTTCCTCCACCTATTTGTCACAGCACCCCAGTAATGAGCACTGGAATTCATCTCTCTAATGACACTCACAGTGGTAGATGTTTTCCCAAATTTAGTCAAGTGACAATACAAAGTCTTTAATATGCAAAGGAGTCCTTTGTGCAACTCACCATAACTTTGGTGTCTTGTCATGCCTTACAGAAATTTCAGGAGAAACAAATTGCAACAATCATAGGAGTGAACAAGTTGGAAGGAACATGTCATGGCAATAATGAAACCTTCTGCTGATTGTTGTGTATGTGTAGACATACATTACAGAAAACTAAATGTAGTTCCATTAATTTCTGAGAAATCACAATAACTCAGCTTTATGGCGACCACATATATATCACACGCCCAAGTAGAATTAAACGCAGTTGTCAGTCACTCCCCTGTTTCTCACCTGCCTCAAATACAAGTATTGTGCCTTAAGCTCCATCTTCTACTCCTGTCACATTAATATTTTCCTCAGCTACCCAGGCAGGATGAAAGCCTCTGCTCATGCTCTTTGCATATGTCAGATATTAGCACATTCAGAAACCAAGAGGACTTCTTTGCAGGACCATTTCCAAGCCACAGCAGAAGCCGCGCCGCCAACCCTCACGCTACGTAAAGCACAAGCTGGGCCTCAAAATCATTAAATGGGCTTTGCAATCATGGAACCAAAAGAAGAAATAAATTTGACATTTTAATGGGCTTCTTTTGCTTTTAAACTGCTACCTGTACTCACGTTTTCTCAGCCCACTGCGTCCAGTGACGAAGCGCAGCACCAGTCGGTACCAGCAAGCAGGCTGCGGGTGGAAGAGCTCACAAGATGAGCTCTCGCGGGCACTCGGGCAGCGAGCAGAGGTGTGAAGCGGCACGGACGCTCCCGCACGCCGGGACGGCGCCGCGCTCGGCCCGCTCCGCCACAGGGCCCGGGCGCCGCTCCGCGAGCGCCCACCGAAGCCGTCTCCAGCGCCGGGAGCCAGTCACCCCCGCCGGGAGGCTGCGAGAGGAGGGATAACCCCCCCTGGAAGGCCATGCCAGCCGCCTGCCTCGGATAACGGCGGAGGGGGGCCGGCAGCGGCCTCCGGGCACTCGCATCTCTCCCCGCGCTCGAGCGGGCCGGGGAGGGACTCGCCGCGCGGCTGACGGGTCTCGCGCCGGGGCCCGGCTCCCGCCACGGGTCCCCGCGCGCGCGGGCGGGCAGGGCGGCGCACGCGGCGGGAGCGGGAAGCGCGCGTGGCGGCGCGGGCGATAGCCAGGGGCGGCCGCGAGGCCGGGGCGGGGCCAGGCTTCCCGCCGGCGCGCGGAGGGGGCCCGTGCTGCGCGGCTGAGGGGGAAGGCGGCCCGGAGCGCAGCGGAGCGGGTGTCCTGGTTCGCGGGGATAAAAATCCATCGAATCACTTTTCTGTTACATTTTGTTCCAGTTTGTGGCCAGCTGTGGGCTGGTGATCGAGGCAGTTAAATCCCGGGCAGCTGCCCCAGGCTGGCCCACAGGTGTGTTCTATAACATCAATGCCAGGTTCGCTATAAACGGGAAAGCACACCCTGAAATCCATTTCTGGTCATTGCACACAATATTAACACAACTTCCTGCTGATTCTGCTCCCAGCATTCCCAGCCAGCCTGTCGCAGGATGCACTATGGTTTCCCTTTCTCTTAAATGGGGAGGAAATAAAACAAAATGGCACTCTCCTTCTAGCCTCGAACCATTACATTAGAAAATCCTTCTGGAAAAACATGTTAAATTAAAATAACACATCATTTTCTCCTGATAATTTTTAATTGATCACATCTACAACATAGGTGGAGCTGCTTAGCTAGCAAGGGTCCACATCAAACAGCATCCTATTTGTTTGTGATTTCCCTAGGGCATCTTTTAAACCATTAAAATTTACAAACAACTTCATTTCTTATTAACACAGTTTCTTAATTGCTTCCATGGGAAGAGAGTCAAGTTATTTGCATCTTCTTTCTCAGGGCTCCAGGGCTTTAGTGCAAACTTTTAAGGGTAAGCTTTTAAACGAAGCAAAAGCAGAAGTGCTGCTCCAGACCCAGTCCAGGCACAGACCTGGTGCTGTGGTGCTAACAGAGCCATCTCCCCTCCTGGCTGGCTTGGATACCTGCACATCCCACAGGGCCATTCTGAACCTCTTGGAGGCTGATGAATTTGACAAATAAAGGGATGGTTCTTGGGCACATTCTTGGATAACATGTTATTGGCAGCTTACATCAAGCCAGCTTTCTTGTCACCCATGTTTACCAAAAGCTTCAACCAAGGGCAGCACCTGAGACCTCCAGCTCTAGAATTTAATACCCAGCAGTAACATTTCAGGAGATGGCCTGCCCTGTTTGAATCTACAAAAAAGCGCTGTGTTCACAAAAATCCAGCGTGGATCTCGCAAGCACAGTATATTACAGAGAGCTTATAGACAAGTACATTCTTATTCCAACCAAGTACCTCATCATTTTAACGCGTTAATCAAATCTCCATGGTTCAGGACTGAAGTCCCTGCATTCATCATCAATTCGAGATGAACCTATTATTTAGGTTCAGAAAATTACTCGCTAAACACAATCAAGCGTTACTTTTCTGAAGTCTTTATAAGACACATGTTTTCATTGTCAGGAGCCTGAGAGCCGGCCTCCCTTCGGCTGGCCCTCCCGCAGCCACTGCTGCGTCCTCCTGGGTGCACGGAGCAGCAGCCCAGGGCAGGTAGCAGAGACTGTACAAGAGCTTAAGAACCACTATTAAGACTTTATCTCACTTCAGTTTAACTCTTCACCTGGAGTGCACATCTGAAGCAGACACTCCAGCCGGGCCATTAGACCAATTTTAGCATTTTTCTGTCTGCTAGAGCCCCTTCAAAACGCCACAAGCCTGCAGTGCTGCACTCCCATGCACCCTGCCATGGGGCGGCTGCGATGCCTCTGCTCCACACTCAGCAGAACTGAAACTGAATTTTTCCTTACCATTTTTTTCCCCCAATGGGGAGCTCAGAGGGCGCTATATGACAGAACAGAAAAACATGCTGCCAGCTGTTAAAAAAAACTTTCCCATGAGGCTTCTGATGACCACCAGAAGATATATACCTTAATTCACCAGACAGACTCTACCTGATATATTTGGTAATGGCATCAGGAAAAGGCAGCAGCAAAAGACCTACACAGCACCTGCCAAGGGAGGCTGCTCACACTGACCCTGCTCCCTCCTTGCCCCAAATCCAAGTTCCCCATGGACTTGCCAGCAGTTTAAACTCCTGCTGAAATTTTTTCCACAGCAAATTGTGTTTCTCTAATGGAAACATTTGTGGAGAGTGTTGCATTCTGAGATTTTTTCATGTATGGGTATCTATTTATTTGCAAAATACTCCAGCAGGGCTTTTTGGACCCATCAGCTGTCTGTGGGAACAGATTTAAAGGAAGTACCTACATCTGAAATGGAAAACCCCAGCTCCTCCCACAAATTTTCTAAGGAGACCAAGCACTGCTCTAGTCAGTCAACTGTGTGCACTCGCTCACAGTCAAAAAAATTACAGCAAATGGCACCTAATTTGCCACAAGCTGATATATTTCACAAATGCACTTTACATATGAAGACTAAAATATAAATCCCAGTGCTATATTGAAACTGGATATCACCCAGAAGTCAAGAGTCTATTTCTTGGCTTTAAATATCACTGGGAAATATAAAGGGATCCTTTTAGTTAATACTCATTATTATTCAGTCTATCATTAACAGCAACTGCACACACTTTGATAGATGGGTTGAGAAGAAGCTTTGTTTCATTTTATTGCTGATTCTGTGACTAGTTGCCAAACTTTTCTTATTACTGATAATTAGATCCTGTTAGTCTAGCATCTGCTTCTGCTCCAGCACCAAGTGCAGAGGGCTCCTCATGCACGAGGCGGGTCTGTATCTGGGACAGGAGGGGTATCTGAGCAGACTTCCCAAAAATTTGCATAGGCAGGAACTGCTGCCTGCAAAAGAGCAGAGGAAAAATAAAAATGTTCTTTGCCTCCCTGGTCTGAACCAAATTTAATAAGATGACCTGTGCAGAACATCAAATTGCTCACCTTCTTTGCAGCATATAGAACAACATATATGTAATAAAATGATTGGCAATGGTAACATTTAAGTTTCTGGCTGGTGAACACAGTACAGCTTAAGGTATGTTTTTGCACTGAGGACATGTCCATCAGGGTATGACAAAGAAAGCTGGAGTACAGAGAACCCATTACAGGAGCCCTTCTCAAAATTCCTATCAGTTGATTCATACTTTTGTAAAATAAAAGACTCTGCTGATGTCTCCTCGGGGCATAAGAAATGTTTATAAAGTACATATTACACACAGGGATTATGAGCAATTTGGAGATTTATTTTCACATGTAAAATTGATAAAAAGTCTCTGAAAATTTAAAACATTAATTTAATGAAACGTCAGTTTTGCAGTTCCTTTGTTCTAACGGACAACGGTAAACAATGTTCCAGTGACCTCCAGTGGGGACCAGGGAAAGTACAGCCATCCTCTGCTTGGTGCAGCAGGGCTCTTTGTTTGCAAAACCTGGAGCAACAGCAGTTGGGCTGAGGTGCCCCTGCGGAGGCTGCCCAGTTTTATCGCCTGATAAACAAGGAGGCCAAGTGGTCTGAGATACCCATGAAATCAACATGAGCCAACATGCATGGAGAGTACATGAAACAACTGGATGCTTGATGCCAGGAGCAAAGCAGCATTAACTCCTTTCAGCTAAAGACCATTAATCTATTGGAAATAGGGACACCTTATTTGTAATTCAGTTCACCATTATGGTCCACATTCAGAATTCTTCACCTTGTGCACACCGATAGAGCATCTTTGATTGTTCTACCCTAAACTTTTAGTATCTCAAGAACCACAAGCCATGAGACATCTACAAAGACACAGTAACCTCTTGAATCTCTCCAGTGGGGATGGGTTATCTGTGCCAAAGTTATGGCACATGTGTGGTCTGCAGAGCAAAGATCATCTCCACCAGCAGCTGCTGTTGTAAGGCTGTGCTGTATCTTGTACGAAGCAGCCTGATCCCAATGAAAACAAAAATGCTGCATTGTGGTTCACCCTCTCTTCTGCCAACACAAGTCAAGGTCTCTTACATCAGTCTCATTACCTGGTTATCTCACTAATGACTTCTGAAGGCAGGCATCAGCCAAAACACTGTTAGTCTAAGATTAATCCCCTCCCTTTCTTTTGTTGGTGGGGGCCAGGGAAGTAAAGGAGGAAGGTAATTTTTAAAGCAGAAGTCCTTCTTATCACCATCTGGCCCTAATGAATATGGGAAGAACTCTGTTGATACATTAATAAATCCAGTATTACAAGGTAGAACAGATAGCAGGAGGAACGCATCAGTCATCAACAGAAAAGCCTCTGCTAAACTCAGAGGAATGACCTTCAAATTAAGAAGAAACAGTAATAGAAGGGGAAAACCTGTGTCATGTAATGCATATTCTGACCCTGATTCAGGAGCCATTTGGCAAGTCAACAGGACTAAACATGTTAAAAATCTTCTCCAGATCTCACCTCTCCATAGCCACCATCTGGGCCTAAGACCTGCAGCAAAGTTTATCTACAAGTGCATGGCCTGGGCCAAGGTTCCTTTTAATTCTCCTACAGAAACATACTGCAACTTCTGCAGCTTGTTGTTCTTGGAGAGACAAAGTAGCACAACCAGTGATAGCCTGTGGGTAACTCAGAGGGGCTCCAGCAGTCACTTACCCACGCTGGGGCCTGCAGTATGCGATTTGCTAAGTCATCCCCCAAAACAGAGCAGCACATATAGAAAACTCTTCTCCCCTACCATATTCCCAAGAGGACTCACCTCACACTATTTCTTCCTGGTAGCGCAAGAAAAATAATTGTGCATTTCGCCTGTTTCTTTGTATAATGAAAGAACAAACATTTCCATAAGAAATCATTTAATGTCCCAAAACATCATTCCTCATTGAAATGAAACTTCACATAAGGGCAATTCTTCACTGTGGAAAAAACACTAACACTAGTGCAGGGTCTCTCTTCGCTACCATCTGCACAATATTAAAGATAATATATTGGCTTGGATCAATACTTCCCTGACTTCACCATCCATCAGCCCCCCCTTCGCTTGATAAAAGTCCTTCCATGTCACGTTCTCCCAGACTGATGAGATCACAGCGCCTCTTTCCAGCATGACTGATGGTGTGTAGATGTATAATTGCCCAATAAATCACACCCTCTGGATCAAAGATCTGAGATCCTCTGAGTACCAAGGAGGCACACCAAACATCATAAAATACAATAAGTTAATTAATTAAAGCAAGATTTTTACCACCTTTAGACAGGTTGAGTATTACTTGTCACATACAGATAATCCTGAAAGATTCAGCCAAAACCACCTCACTACAGAATCAGGGCCTGAAATTATAAACATTTCAGGGAAAGGACTGTGGCAGCAATATGGGCAAAGGGCTCCAGCACCCTACTGCAACACCAAGTCCCAAGAACAACAACAAAGACCGAAGCATCACTGTTATTCCATGCCCACACAGTGACTGCTTGAGGACTTCAAGCAGGGCTTCTAGCTGTTACGCATCTCAGGAATTCCATCACAAGAACAGACTGGGCAAGGCCAGGAAGAACAAGGCTGCAAGAGGTACATCTTGTCCAGTGTCTGATTTCCATTAATTGCCACGAATACCTGCTGGAGTCACCCTTTCCCTGGTGTAACCTCCCTGCACACAGCCCCGGAGCAAGCTGGGATTCCCAAGGTGCCTCTTCCTTTCTGCTGACCCTCACACTTGAGCTGCTCAGCATCCCAGCACTATGGAAACAAGTGTTCCAGTTTGTCACAGTGATGGTAAAAAAAAAAATGTGTTTCTGGCTGCTGTCTAGTGGACCTTGTGCAGGTGCTGTGGGCAGCAGTCACGGCACTGGGGCCCTTCTGGCCTCAGGTCACAGCAGTTTGCAGGGATAGGTGCTGATAAGATGCATGCCCTGCGCCCACACCCCAACAAAGCTTCCTAACACAGCAGCAAGGCTGTTTAGAAAACACATTAATTGAAAGATCACATTTCATAGCCACAAGGTGCAGGCATTATTTCAACTATTTCCGATAGAATTTGATACCATCAAAGCTTGAAGGAATTAAGACCTTCCTGGCAGTTCCCACCCTTGGCCCAAGCGCAAGCCATGATTCTCCGTATGCTCCAACTCAGGCTCGCACCAACAAGCACGTTCATCCGAGCAAGCGAAGCTGCAATCTGCTAACTTGAGCTCAGGAAAAACAGTAGTGCCCAGAACCCTCTGTTTTACAGGCATTTTATACCACAACTTTCTGTCAGCCCGGCAAGAGCAGGTATTAACATCTCTGTAACCTCTTGTACTAATTAAGATAGCAGATCTTTGGTATTCACCTCTACACTGGCTTCAAAGCCGAGCACTGACAGGTTGCTGAAGTGTTTGTGCATTTCAGTGAGTGGCCCTTGTAAAACAGAAATTATAATGAACACACCACAGGAAGCTTTAATAAAAGTGTGCAGTCACTACAAAGTGACTGGAACTAAAAAACCTGATCTAAGCTTTGGAAAGTAACAGGTGGGAACCTTGGTGCTATGGAAAGTAGCCACTGTTCCCAAACGCTCTGCAGGCACTTGTTAGAGACCTGGACACCCTGTCCAGGACCTGTCCTTTCTACAGAGCCACATTTAAATGGCCCCAGACCTTTTGCTTCTCCAGAGTCCACATCATATCACAAACAACCTTAAACACAGCAGTGGCTTCCCATAGACTCTGAAAAGAGAAGCCAAAGCAGTTTAAGGTAAACACATGAGCAGAGAGTCCATCTTCTCTGAGCTAAAGTGATTTTTAGAAGTACTTCAGACATGCAGACACATCCCCCATGTTTCAGTACCTAGCACATTTCTTCGCAAGTCCAGCCCAGACTTCTGCAGCAGGGAGAGATTTTTCCACTCCATAAGATCACAGGCTCCCCTCCTCTGCCAGCGACCCCTCCTCGCCCACACACCTGGAACAGGGCTGCACAGGCAGGAGCTAAACCCCCAACACAGCCCAAGGCTTTTGGATTCAGGCAACACTAACCAGGTCAGGAAGGTTTGACCCAGCCGTAGATGAGGTTTGAGCTGAAGGCACAGCCCAGCATACAGGATTGAGTAAAGTTTAAATCCTGAAAGCTGCTTAAGACTTAGCATTGCTATTTTTTGCTTGTCTGTACCTGGACATACTGTACCGATGAGAGACTAAGCACTTTCTGAACTTGCAGTTTGAGACACCACGGAGTTACAGGGAAAGGGAACTAAAAAAGATGTTTTCTATAGAAATATCACCAACTCTCTGCACAAGCAGCATAGGACACAGACAGGACACAGCTAAGGCAACAAGAAACATTTGTAAAGAGACAGAGAAACAAAGAGTGGGTTAAACTGGCAGGAACTGGAATGACTGAGGATCTCAGTGAACAAAGAGAAACCTCATTGCTTTGCAGTTTCTTTGGTTACATAAAACAAGTTTGGTAAACAGGTCCCTGTCTCATAGCCCCAAGACCAAGCACAAAAGGAAAGAGTTCCTGACTTCATCCCTTCTTCAGCTTTAAACAGAGAAGTTAATGAACATGAAAAATGTTGTGATTTAGAGAAAAACAATCCTCTCTTCCTCCAATTACTCACTCCAACAAAAAGGTTAAAGCATATTTCTTCCAAACTTCCCTAACTACACATTATATCTGTGTAGCAACCAGACACCCAGAGATAATGAAAAGGCAAGAAAACAAGAATAAAAAAGAAAATGAAAACACCAAATACCTTTTCATGTCCAACTTTTTCAGTCTTCCAAAGCCCTGAACTTCTCTTTCTCTTCTGCTACCCCACCACAGTCCTTGCTAAATAGGGTTTGCTGCACATGTCACTGGTGGAGCCTCGTCATTTTGATGCAATTCACCTTTCTCTCGTGATTCTGCATCTCCTTCACCTGCTGGGTCTCAGCCAGGCCAACCCTGCCCCAGAGCAGCTGAGTTCAATACAACTAATTTGGCCATAGAGGTTCATGTATTTGTACCTGCTGTCCCTGCTCTGCCCTTGGCAGAGATGCAGAATTAAAAAAAAACAAAACAAAAACAACACCAAACCCCCAAAAAATCATGGTGGGGGGTAAAAATCATTCAATTGGAAATTTCATTACTTTTCTAAACATCTCTACTGGATTTCACTTCATGCTAGTCTCTCCTAACTTAACAGCATACTTGGCCAACTTAACCTTTGAGAAGGTTTTTTTATTGATTGAGTGTTACACAGACATTTACATTTCTTGGAGGGAGGAAGAGGCAGGGAAGAAAATTAAATTACTTTGCTTAGTGATCTTAATTATCTGAAATAATTACCTTCAGTCAATTCTCAAACAAGAACTCTCTGGAGAACAGTGTAGTTTGGATAAAGAAAAAGGAATTGAGTCCAAAGGAATACATTTTGTAACTTATTTAGATATACCTAATTAACCATCTGAGTGAGGAATCCAATCAAAGCTTCTCCATTACACTTAATTATTAAAAGCCATTTGGGGGGGAAAAAACAAAAGGAGGGGTCTAAAACCACAAGGAGGGGTCTAAAAGAGCTCTCTATGACTCAAAGGATAATTTGAGCAAAGAACTGAACAAATGGGTGAAAGGAGAGCAGAAGTAAAGTATTTTTAATAAAAGCTGTTCATTTTCTAGCCAGGCCCCAGGAGAGGGACTTGGTAACTCTCATATTTTGTATACAGCTCTACACTGGAATAAGCACAAAGATTTTTAGGCTTCCCAGAAATGGGCAGAGCTTTATTAAGACCTTTTCGGGGGAATGCAAGGGAGACACTTTGTTCTCTATGCAGCAGTGGCTGACAGCTTGCAGAGACGTTGGCCGATTAAAAGAAATTATCCCTGTTATATTCATTACAGAAAGCATTAAAAAGTCCTCCAAAGAGTTTTCACATGGATTTGTGCATCCTTCTGCGTACCTCCCAGCCCGGAGAGCTGCTGAATGCTGATGAATTCATAAGGCAGAGGACAGTATTACTTCATTTATACGTGAATATATTTAGCAGGAGTAACCCCTTCCAAACATGTAATAGACTCCAGCACAGCGGGATATTCTAATTTTGATGCAGAAATTCCTTGTCTGCATCCCTGTGCTCCAGCAGCTCTGTCTCACCGTCCCATCGCCTCTCTCCACCTCCGCAGGAAGGGGCTGCGCTTGGGATAGCACGTGGGCGCCAGGGTGGATTCGTGGCTGGGCTGCAGCTGGCCACTGGCCACAGGAACATTTTTAATCCACGGGGTTTATTAGGTTAGCAAGGCCAACAGTCCACTGCCAACGCACCTAATGTCTCCTACAAATAACGGCGCTGGAAGATTCAAAAGTCTGAAAAGCACAGAGGAAGGATAAATTTATCTTACTTATGTTTTTTTCCTTCTAAATTGCAAGGAAATTCTTGCTGTTTATGCCTCTCCTGGTTCAGACAAAAGAAATTAGAAGGTTTGTATATAACTGTTGCTTTCCCAGAAAAAATTGTGCGTGCAGGATCATGCAAACAGGGGTGACGTGCCTGTCTCAAGGCCATTGGATGCATTTCTATGTCTTTTGTCAGATTCATGGAGAACTAAGACTGAAGACGACCTTACACACTCATCCAGCCCTTGCTGAGGTGGCATTAGTCTCTGCTGTTTTCCTTTCTGTAAAATAAAACTAATAACTCACTGCTCAGTGTGCCAGTTAATAGTTATAACATACTCCAGGTCCCCTACATGAAGAGTAAAACATTGGTTTTATGCAGCCAGGATAGTTCCTCATCACAGGTAGTTTCTCTCCTGAATTTCCTTGTGTGGAGAAGTTCAGCCTTGCTTGTTAGCCCCCAAGGTAATTCAAGGACTTCAAAGCAGGGTACTGTTTAAGGGTTCAATCAAAGCAAACAAACTGCTAAAAATAAATTGGCATTCCATCTGTTGCCAGGCAGGGAATTTAGTCTCAACAGTCAGGGGACGGGATGAAAGGCTGTAATAAACACCTTGAAATGGATATCTGAGAAATTCTATGGCCTCAGGAAAATGGTCTGGTTTTCTCTTCCTTCTCTTGCACAAAAAGTTTTGAAATTTATTTTTCCTAAGGCAGAGAAGGGAGCGTGGGCTTCTGCAGTATGGGGAGGGAAGCAAACACGTATCGAGCCTCGAAAATTAATAATGTTCAAATGAACTACTGCTGATAAACATGATTTCATTGGCAGAACGTGAAGCCCAGCCTGCCGGACTGTGCCTGCTCCCGGCAGCCGCTCGCCAAGCAGCGGGGTGAAATCTTATTCCTTAGCGTCCCGGGAAACTATCCCACATTCTGCTCTCTCCCAGCAGCAAAAGCCATTCTGTGGCAAAACCTTTGCTCAAGGAGTAAATATTTTGCAGATCTACAGCACGCTGATGGACTATAACATCTGCTATTGCTGCAGCAAAACATACGGTCCCTGGGACAGTCCGTTTGCAGGGGCAGAGGCAGAGCAGCAGCACCCTGCCCTGTGCCTCAGGTAAAGGGTACCAGAGAGCGGTTTGCAGAGAATCATCACTATTTGCTACAGGTACATCCAAAATACATTAAAAAGAGGAAAGGACAGCAATTAAAGTCATCTAAACTGAACCGTGTCATCCTGCCCGCAGCGGTGTCAAGAGCAGCTGCTCAGCAGGACCGAAACGCCAGTAAAACCTGTCCATCCCGTGTGTGGCCTGTGACTGCACCCCAGTGCCGCCAACATGGTTCATTTGGGGCTGATAAATCAAGTACAAAGTGGTTTGTGCTGAACAAGAGCACAAAGTAAAAACATGATGGATGAAGAAACAGTTTTCCTACTGCCTGGGCCTACCATTTTGGGATATCTCTGCAAATTCATTAGTAAGTTCTGGAAACTATCTTCCTTTTGGCAAGTGTCCCTCTTGTCCCCTGAGGAGCTGGCAGCCGCATCCTCCGGGATACTCACTGTTTGGCTCCTTACGCTGGCAGCGATCTGAACTAATATATCATATGTGATGGGATATATTTTTTTAAGCTGAGTAGGAAGGCAACAGAAAATAATAAGGAGAAAATGCTTTGCTAGGAAGTATCTGGTAGATGGGTCTCTGCTGTTCATCTGCTTCTCTACTAATTATCTACAGAGAATATTAACATTTTAATTCCACGAAACACCACGTGAGAATGATTTCAAGTCTGCATTTGCATGTACAGAGGCCTTTCTCTTCCAGAAGGACCACCTTTTCCTAAGAAGCCTGATTTGCCTGGCTCTGAATCCTGTGCCTCCTTCCAGCTCCCATCCTGTGTCCTTTCGCCTTTCTTTTTTGCCAAATCTGGTTTTACACTGTAACTCAAGAGAAGGCAGCACTCATCAAATCACCCACGTGCACACAAGAAGTACAAAATGTGATGCTGTAACCATGAAGCTTTCATATTAAATCCACCTTCACCTTGTGTGCCGGCAGCGCTGGTGTGCTATCACCACCACATACTTAAACTCTTTCTGTGATTTCCCCCCACGTCCCTATGAGAGATGCTTACAGCTTTTGCTGCGAGTTGAGCTGTGAGATTATTGTGAACCACAAGTTTGAAGTGAAGCTTTAAGGTGCAAAACAAAAAGGATCACAGCCAAGAAACCTATTTACCAAGCAAAAACAAAACAGCTGTTTAAACTCAGAAGAACCTCACAGACCAAGATCAGTGGAGCTCAAAACACACAGACTGGCTTAAGCAGAAAGAAAAAAAAAGTACTAAGTCCTCTCCAGGTCTAGAGCTGTTTGTGAGCACACGGGTGGTGGTAAGCAGGACGTGCATCTCCCCGCAGCGCGTGGTACTCGGCGTGCCAGCACGGCAGCCCCGAGCAGCATCTCACAAACAAATAACACTTTCATTCCTCGTTTTGCTCCTTCTAAGGCAGCCTCAGGGCAGTTTCTCTTTTACGTCTTGCACGCTGGTAGGGATGCTCGGAATACCCTGCGTTCCTCTCTGCCAATGCCAACCTGAAAACAGACACCTGACACCTATTTCTATTTCTTCACAATATAAATAATTAATGGTTTCATACCGGGAGGAATCAAATGGCACCAGATGACTCTGGTAATAAATCAGGAGAAAGGCAGGTGGTTTCTTGTCTGGCATCTCAAAGCTGATGTGCAGCTTTATGAGGAGGGAGGTGGCTCTGGTACAAAACCCATCAATATAAATCTCAGACGTTAGAAGCTATAGCACTTTTCATACCGGTTTTAAGCATTGTCATAATTCTGGTTTTATATGAAAAATCCTTGGCAAAGGGCTAGGCTAAGGAACACACCTGCACCACCCTGACTTGGGGGTTTATGTTCATCACTGTACCCTAAATCAAACTTTATGGCATTCATTGGGGGACAACTCACTTGTTGCCAGCCTGGCTAAAGAAAATTCTAGTAAATTGGATATTTGGGATTGGGAAAAATTGATCTAAAAATCACCTTCTTCCGGCTGGCTGCTAGGTAGCTTGGCTTGCTTTTAGACCTTAATAATAAGTAATAATTTTCACCACATTAATAGCTAAGCAGCTCTTTCATCACCGCCGTGCAGTCCACCCTGTCCACACATGTGTGCCCACGCGGGACGAGGGGACCCGTGGGGTGCCAGAGCAGGAACGTCCCCGCTGCAGGCACTGTGCTTCTGCGGTGGTGTGGGGAGCAAAGACTGCGAGTTTGGAAACCGCCCCTGCCCGAAACAACCGTGAAAAGGGTTTAGCTAAATAAAGGCTGCAAACGGGGGCTGCGCCCATCCGTCTGCCGACAGCTAGCAGCTCCCCGGGCACGTCGGCTCTATTCCCTCACCACCTTCTGCCGTTTTCCTTCCTGGCATGCAAAATCCCAGGGACATTCAGCACATATTTAAGTAATTTATCCATGTCTTTACCCAGCTGTTCTAGCCTTATTCTCTAACGTGCTTAGAAAACTTTTACTTCTGAGGCAGGGGGGGACGGGAAGAGACTCTGTCACCGTCTCGATTACCCACTTAGCTGAGACAGAGCGGCAGGTCACCTGAGCAGGAAACCATTATCTGCCGTGTAGACTGTCAAGCTTCATAGGAAAGAGGTGGGAAGGTTCCTTCTGACAAGAAGTGGTTTTGATTTAGTGCTGCTATAACAAACTGCATGGTGTGTCTAAAGATGACAGAATACCTGGAAGGCAGGCTGTTTACCCGTAAGGATACCGACCAACTCTTTGAACAGAACAGAGAAAAGATTATTTAACTAGGTCTGGATATATTCCCTGTGTCATAGCAGACACGTTAGCTGCCAGCAGCCATCCCACAGCTATTTCCAAATGGTCAGAAAACAGATATTCTGAATAATTACATCTAGCAGGATCCAGGCAGATAAAAATTTCTCAAACATCACCAACCAGGGTAATGGCCCCTTACGAGTAACAGCACCTCGGGAAATTACACTAAACCATATCTCTGGTCATCTTATATGCAGGTGAGTAAAGCAAACCCTTCCAAGTGCTGATGGTCAGCCAGGTCTCGTGGGAAACATGAGGACAATGTTACAGAGCTCCAACCAAGGGTACTAAAGTGCAGTTTGCGATTTCAGGCAAAGCCGGGTTTTATCAGTACTCCCACATGCCGAGAGATGGACTCTGTGACTGCTTATGAAATGTTTTGTCATCTAGCTTCCACTTTTCAGCAAGCTGATGAAAAAAAAGCATAAATCCATCAGACATGTTGTCTTACCAACTCCTGATATGTTTTGGCTACTTAGAGAGTAAGAGAAGTCTTTGGAACAGATGTGAAATTCAGATCTTGTTTGCTCACTTGTCATCACTCAAAAAGCAAAACAAACACTCCTGCTCCTGCAAAAATTAGCCCTCGTGTCCCGCGGCTCTGCCTCACCGAGCTGCGTGCTCACTCCATCTCCCCCGTGGATGATGGTTCCTTTCGGTCCATAGCCCGGTCCAAAGTTCTTTAAAACCTGCTGTGAAGCACCAGAGCAGCAGCGATAGCGAGCCCAGGAAATGTGTAAATCAGTCTATATCGCAATTGTGCTGAAGACATGACTTGTAAAAAAATATCTAAAATAACATCATACCGCACCAGGGAGCGAAAGGTAATCTAGAGACAGGCATGAAAAATGATTTTACTAACAACTTCCTATACACTGATGTCCCGCCAGTGTGTTTGTCAGTATTTTCACTGAAGTTCCTCTGCCTTGAGAGGGGTATTTGGCAGGTAGATGGAGCCACCTGCAAACTCTGGATAAACTGATATCCTGGCTGCTTTTGTGTTATTACAAATGCCCATTTTCTTTCTGATGCTTTAAAGCGCTCTCCAAACTTCATGATGTTTCTCCTGTGATACCACGGCCCCGGTCCCCAGCCGAAGCGCCCGGGGCGATCACCAGAGCGAGCCCAAGGTCAAGGAGCAGCAGCAGGGAGGGAGCCCAGATCACCAGGCGAGGCGGCCACGGGACCAGCCCTCGATGCATCCTCAGCACTTCTGTGGGAAGAGCATGGGAAATAAACCGAGACACGGACCCGGGCTGTCCTCGTCTGCGCTTTGCATTGGTTATCTCCATCTTTGCAGCGAGAGACAGTCGCTCCCTCTGCAGCTCTTCAAAGAGACGAGCGGTCACGGCCGTGGTGGGAAGGGGTGAACTCCTCAAGGCTTCACACGCATCACCAGCCAGCAGTCACTGTGATTTCCTGAGCCTCTCCTCCTCAGATGCACAAAATTAAGTTTTGCTTTTTATGGATGCATAATTAACCCCTCGAGTAAACATCTATTCAAACCTACATAATTAGTACTTAATTTTTCAAAAAGCTAACGAAAGGCCCTTTTAGGTTCCTAATTGGCTGCTACTTCCTATTAGCCTACTCTGAGTATGAACTATTAACATGGGAAATGCACTATATGGCAGGAACTGTGCAGACAGGGAACGCGAGGCTGAAAGCCGCCAAGCAGGATGGCCGAGCATCTGGGTGCACGATCACGTGTACCTCACGTGGCCTGTCCTCGTGCCATGCAGACTAAACGTGGTTCAAAAGTAGCCGTTCTTCAGTTGAAGAAACTCAGGTTCAAACCCAAACCCACAATGTTTTATCTTTAGGTCACAGGGTGGTTGTAAATTTTGGGATGGTCGTTTGTATAGCGGGTCAGGACTTGTCCCTGAAAGGCAGTTTTCTATGAAAATAATGGAAACGAGAGACGTGCTGGATAGAATTATTTAGGGGGAGATAATCAAGATGCAGAGTAAATATACCACTGTACAGCTTAATTGACAGCACATGCCTATCAGGAGATAATTGCATGATTCTTTAGCATTTTAAAATTAATGGTTACCACTTAGCTCCCAGGACCATAATTGCCAGGTTAAGAAGAATGTGCAAAACCTGCGCTAAGTTCTTTGGATAACGCAGTTACCAATTTAACCACTTCAGTTATAAAAATAAAGCCAGTACAAAAGAGCAACTCTTTCCAACAGAGAGAGCACAGATTCCAAGCAGCGGCATCTACTTCCACATCAACTCATTCCCAATCACACTATAAATAAAGGAACCTCCTTCTTTACACTCAGTGTCTGTTGTAAGGCAACAAAGGAAAGCAAATAACGCTTACAGATTCCACTTGAGAGGAAAACATTATTGAATTGCACATTACTTCAAGGAGCTCACCTAGAATAACACCTTCCCCCGACCCCCGCTCAGAATCCCAGCTGCGTTGCTTATAAAAGTCCCTATTTCTGTATTTTTCTCGCAGGCCCGGCGCTGGGCTGTGCTGCAGTGCTCTCTGCTGGCACCAGCCGGGGAGCTCCCGGGATGCTGCAGCTGAGCGAAGGCAGCGACGAGGCTGTCACCCCCGGAGCGGGTCCAGCACCTCTGGTGCTGCCAGGCCCAAGGAATTACGGTCCATGAGTCAAGCTCCTGGAAAACCCCAAGATTAACACCACCGGCTCTTTGTGTTTGCTTTCCCAGTTTATATTCACATTCAGGGTGTCACGTCTCAAAACTTCTCTGCTTGAAACCCCCTGTGCACTCACCTCCGCAGTGATGGCCCTGCTGCCCTCTTTGCCCTCTCACTGATGATATCCAGGAGATAATTTTTTCTCACTTCTTTGCAAAAGCTCACAGAAGTGTTCCATGTCCCTTCTCACCAGCGGATACCTGAGCTAAGCCCCACCGTTTTATTCATTTCCAAGGCAAAGGTCTGATGAACAACACCCAGGACCAGGATCAGTGATCTGACATGATTTTCTTTAAAATCTCCTTCGCACGTTGGTACCGGCCCCGCAGGGACGGGGCCAACGGCGCCTTTCAAACTCCTCTGCAAACGGGGGGAATTTGCACATTGTGCTGTTGGTTTCCATCACACCTCCTCACTTCTGATTCATGCCGTTAAAAACTAGATTGTTGCTTGCTCTGACTGTCTTTGGTTCATAACTGCTATTTTAACTCGAGCCCGGTGAGAGCTCAGCAAGAGTCCCTGCACTGAATTGCCTGTTGTCCTAGATTTCTGTCAGGCAAGGTCGAGAGTCACCATCTCGGCTGATTCTTTCCACAGCCAAGCACACAAGGGAACCTCTCCCTCTCGCTCCCACTGTTGGTGTTTTTCTCACTGTGTTTCTGAAGGCCAAACTCCAACACTGACGATGGGGGAACGTTGCTGCTCTCGCTTACTGAAGAGCCCTGCTCTGCTTTCTGTTTTTTCAGGCAAGTTTCTTCCTACTCCGAACTGGCGGCTGTTCCCAGCATCGCCCTGCTGCAGTCACGCTGCTCTTGTAGCACTTGCTGTAAAGGTGTTATAAGTCTTACAGAAAGAGCGTGACTGCCTTCCTCCTCTGCCCCTCTCACACACGTCCACCGGCCACCTCACCAGCGCTTTGGGGGGCACTGGGCTCTGCTGCGCGTACGGAGGTCCTTTCAACTGAATCTATCTTAAAATGCCCTCCCTGGTCCAGGCTGTCCTTCACTTCAAGATCAGATCAATGCAAATTCCACCAAAACCTAGCACTAAAAAAACCCTTAGCGTTCAAATCCACATCCAGAAATCCTGACCAAAATCCCCAACTCTATGGAGTTCACTGTGATGGAGTCCGGCCAACAAAGAAATGAAGAATATCAAACAGCCTCCGCCTTGGAACTAAGCTGCTGAAGAAAAAAATACTAAAGAAAAATAATGTGATTTTGTAGTATTGCCTCAGGGTTGATTTATTCCTGATATAAAACTAAACTTTGCAACGATGGGTACCTTTTTCATGCGTTATTCTAGATGGCAGTGTAAATCAACTGAGAGTACAGTCAGTAAAGCTGTTATTGCCATCTCTAAAAATCCTACACTATAGAAAAGATTCAAAGAATTATTAATATTTCCTACATTCATATGTGCTGTGCTTCTTGGGAAGGCACACACGCAGAGGTTTTGAAAGTCAAAACAGAGCCATTGTATGGTTTAAAATAGTCCAAAACTCTGGTGATGGAAATTAATCTCTGCTGTAATGATTTTTCTCCATGGTTTTGTGCCATCTAAAAATGGTGGCGAGCATCTCCCTCCCAGTGCTGGAGACGAGCGGGCTGGGGTGCCGGAGCACCCCGGTGGGAAGCGCTGTCCTGGTCCAGTCCCGCTCCGCGCCGTGTAGCCCTGCAGAACTCCCAACATCAGGCAAAAGAAAATGGGGCATTTTTTTTAATACCGAGAACTCATTTGTGTGATTAAGGCAAATTATATTTGCATTCCACGCAGGAATAGTTCCATACCGAACTGGGTCCTGGCGAGGAGCGGCTGCTGCACGCCGTGCCCCGCTTCCCCCAGCAGCAGAGCCGCGGCGTCGATTCCTGCCGGCGGAGCGCGGGGTTCCCGTGCCCGCGCCCCCAGGTACCGCCGCCGTTATTGACAGCGACGCGCACGCACACGCACGCCCACGGGCAGCTCCTGCTCGTGGCGATTTACTCCCGTGAAGCGCTGCCTGGTTACCATCACGGCGGAGCCATCTCCTCCTCCCCGCTGCCGGTGAGCGCCCAGGCAGGCTCTAATCCCCGCAGACCGTGGGAGCCGAGACGAGGAGCTGCAGACAGGAGTTGCTTTGTGCTGACTTGGGTAAGCAAAATATTATTTCCTTAAGAGCCATTTGCTTTTCCTGCCCATTCTGTGCAGTGAAGCAGGTGGGATTCTGGCTAACCTGTTTTGGTTTTTTTTAAATGAATTTTATCTGGTAACAGGAAAATACTGGAGGACCTCTCTGCACAGACTGTTAGTCTAGTGTCCTACAGCACTCATTATATCTAGCAATTTCATAGAGAGCTGCCTTCTGACATTTTACTTCAAAAGTATTTTAAGGAATCTGAAATATTTGCAATGAAATATGTGATTTTGCAAGTGTTCATCAAGGACTAAGTTAACACACTGCCTTTGAATCGATGGAGCAGTGGGATGAATACAAGATGTTTAATGTGGATTTGTTTTCAATGGCGAGCTCATGTTTTCATTTTCTGGTTCTTTTGTCCCTGAACACAGAGGCTGTCCTGGCAGTTCATTCATTCACATGCCAATTGCTTGTTTTGGTGTATTTTTTAAAGCAAAGCCCTTTGACTTTGTATTCTCCTTGTTTTCCGTAAACTTCTTTCTAATTCTAAAGGCAAAATCATGAAAGCAGCGTGTATCTCCCCCCTCCACATGTAACTTTGTCACAAGACTATTAATCATGTCTTACAATAATTTTGCTAATGCAGTACATCCATTCAGAAGCAGAGGGTCTGTCTGCAGATGGATTTGTTACTGTGAGATATGAAAGCGGAACAAATTTCTTCAGGAAATATTTAAGCAAGGTCATAATAACACTCATTACATTCTAAGCAATGATGTGTCCTTTGCTGGATCAGAGTATAGCTGCAGTCACGTTTATTGACTTAGTCTGTAGGAGAGCCCAAAGGTTAGACATTAATATTGAAACTACTTACTACTGTCAGCGTGTACTCGTCAGATTGAAGTCCTGCATATTGCTTGATTTGTTACGATGGGAGAGAGGGAGCTAAACGAATTAAAGCAATGTTATGTACTTCATTTTAATCTCCAAAGGTCTTTACCTACATTAATTAATGAGCATTTCCATTTTATTATACAATCTTAACTCACTACTGTTCTTGCACTGTCAAAAGGTGAATGGGCAAAGGGCGACCACAGACCCGACTCTAGATGAGGTGTTTAAAATAACGCATTTTTCAAGTGCGTATTGGTGTACCCTACCCCATTCTCCAGCCATGCATCCCTCTGCTGTGGCTGGAAAACGTGCCCACCCAGGCAGGGGATGGTGCACACGTGAATGGGGTGTCAGGAGGGATCTGAAAGTGTGTCAGGAGTGTCACGGAGCTGCGCAGACGGACACATCGTATGGCAGGAAAACCTGCCAGTCCGAGCTCAAAGCCTATTTGCCCAACTTCTGTTATGATGTTCTCTATTCCTGTGGAAAGGAAAGCTGCTTCAACTCAGCGAGCAGGTCCATTAAACCCTGCTTACCCAGATGCTGTGTACTAGCACTGAGCAAGGTCAGGACACTGAATAAACAGCAAAAACCAGACAACAAATCTATCGAACGTTGCATTCTCGCAAACTGCTGCGAAGTGCAACAAGTGGCTTACCCAGGTTGAAAGACAAAGCACAGACAAGTTCCCAGAGCCTGCACCAGGAAAGTCGCAGGTCCCATAACCCCGGCTGGACCGAGAGGTGTCTGCGTCCTGCACCAGCCCCTTCGCAAATACTTGCCCATGTACCAAAAGAGGAAAAAGTACTGAGAATAACGTGATCCAGAGTGAGGAAGGGGGAAGGTGGGCAAGTATTTCATCACCCGAGCACATATGCAGCTTTACATTTCAGGCAACTCAAATATTTCACTATTTTGCTCTCAGAATAGCAGCACTTACTCCCCTTCCTCGCAGAAAGGCGAGGGGAGGCAGGAAATGACTTGCTCGTGATGGCACAGAAGAACTGAGAAAGCAGGAAATCAAATACACGTGTAGGGAGTGAGAGATATTCATCCAGCCTTCCCTCCAGATACCAGCAAAGCCAAATGCCGTACACAGAGTGACAGAAGGAGGAACTGTAAGATGAACAGATGATTCACAGGAGACTAAAGAAAACACAATATACCTTCCTTTAGAAGCAAAATCCATTTTAAAAAGAAACTTGATGAATTCGTAAGGAATTAAACATGAGAATGCTCAGGGAGCCCAGCTTAAACGAGCAAACGTTGGGCAAATCTGACACTCGTGCTCGAATGGGCCAAATGCACAGAAGTGAGCGTACACGGCTCCGCTGTCACCTCCCGCCCGGGGGGACACGGCCACCTCTGCCCTGGTGCCTGTGCCATGGTCCAGCCTCCCCAGGAGGGACTCCTGCACCGCGCTGCTCTGGGGCTGCCCCCAAAGAGCTTGTGCCCACTGGGCTGTGCTTCAGCGCGGGGGCTGCGCAGGAACGGAGGCTGAAATACTGTTTGTCCCTGAGGCCAGGCTGACCTACTTCTGGTTTTTATTTCATATTCTTTGTTTGAGAGTAGGCTGGGAAAGAAACAGAGAGGTCATCTGAATTTTACCCGTCATTCGACATCACACTGGCATCATGCATTTGGTATTTGTATAAAGTGGATAAAACTCACCTTCCACCCGCAGTTGAATGTCTCTGCTGCAAACTCTCTTTTTGTGACATTCCAGATCTGTGCAGGTTTGGGATGGACAGGTGACTGCAAAAGAAAATCTCATTTTGGGGCTCAAAATACTGGCAGAAAGGTTTCTACTAATCGATCAGCATTTTTGTGAAGAACTTTTGATCTTCACTGATTCTAAACAGCAAGATGTGGCTGGGTTTTATAAGGAGTTGTGTTTCTAGGAGTTACACATGCATCAGAATCCAGAAGGTAAATAAAGGTCAAGCGCACGCTGGCCTTTGGTGATTTTATGGACTGAAGCCTTCAACTGTTTACAATTGAGTCAATTTTGTTTTCAATAATGTTAAATTAACCTTTAAAAAATCGTGTCAAGGAGCTCAAACCCCTGAAACTGCGCTAATTAAGGAGATAAACTAGGTTCAGGAGGAATTCAATATCTGAGCTGTCTGTCACGCAACAAGATCTTTCAGCTTTTTCTCTGCTTTAATATTTCTGCCTTTTCCAAACACTTATTTTTACACAAAAGTTTGTGCTTTGTCTTTCAAAGGCTCGGCTGTGTCTCACAGGCTTTGGGGCAGCCGTTCCTGCTCTCGAGAAGTGCAATGCTCCGCGTGCCAAGGGGATGCTCCACGTCAAGGGCGCTGCTGTCAGCACCCAAGCCCCTGCTGCCCAGGGATATTTTAAGTGCCGATAGTGTGGACAAGCCATGGTTTTTTATATTTTTTTCTAGTCTCAGGGCTTCCTTTTCACCTTCTAGGGTACATCCAGTTCTGTAACATTAGACCTCATCTCATTAAGAGTGCTTAGGTGTTTGTATAACATTTCACGCCTCCCAGACCTTGTGCAAGCTCTAATTCCCCCCCGCTCCGGTGAGCTCCCCCCAGGCTGACAGCGTTACTCTCCGTATTACAGCGGTGCTGTCCAGCCTGTGCTCTAAAGAGCTTAGCGATGGGGAGCTGGGGGACAGGGACCTGACCAAGGTCAAGCCGCCCGTGCGCAGCAGCACGTGTTTCAGAGGCACGGATCAGCCCGGAGTCCCGTGGCTGCGTTTACCCACAGACCAGATTTCCCGCAGTTGCATCCTCCAACGCCGGTAACGCGCTCAGCCACCGCCCCGCAGAGCAGGGGCGGCTCCAGAAAGCTGCGTTTTCTGCGCGCTGCCTTCGCCATCCCCAGCACACCGGGCGGGGGGCTGCAGGCGGGACCCCTTGCTCCACGTCTGCAGCCCAGAGTTATGCCATCAGGGCAGGGCACGGAAAGCTGGGCACCCCTTCGCCACGTCAGCGGCCTCCCACCCACCGGCACCGAGGCATCGCAGCCCCGCGAGAAAAAGGCGATGGGAAGGTTATGACTCAGAGCTAAAGCAATCTGTCAAGTAACAAAAATTAAAGACGACAGCAGTGCAAACTGTACGAGACAGATCAACAAAATGTTTTCTCTCAATTCCCCTCCCTGCAGTCACAAGCTCTTAAAACTATTTATTATTTGAGCGATAAAGCAGCTCAACTATAATCCGTCTCCATCACTAGTTGTACCTAACTTTTAATCCATTAAGTCATGGATGCTTTAGTTAAAATTAGCAACCCTTCAGCAGGGCTTTTTTAACTACTAAATAGGAAGCACAATATAAACATTTGTAATTGCCAACAGGCGCTAAATGAGTATACTGACAAGAGAGTATCACCATATGGTCACCAGCTCCTACCCAGCTGATCTGGTATTACACTGCACTGATGGCTGAAGCGGGACATAGTGGCAGGGACATGGTCAGCACGAGCATTTGTGAGTAGCAAAAGCAGCACAAAATTTCACATACCTGAAAAGTCTGACTCCTCTGACCAAGTAAACGCCAGTCACGGCACCCTGAATCCAGCTAGCTCCTGGGCAGTCCTGTTCTTCACACGAGCACCTGCCACATCAGTCACCTCTCTCCTCCTCCTCTTCCTCACAGTGTTCCCTGCTTCCACTCTGGAGGAGATGGGTCGCAAGGAAGAGGAGGACAGCAGCTGCTGGAAGAAACAGACAAACAACATCCGAAAAACGTTCATTTTCATGGAGGCCCTGGGATCGTAAGTACCACAGCTCCTCCTCTCCACCCAGAGCCACCTCTAGATACCGGCTTCCCAGCCCAGGGCAGCGACTCCCGTCCTGGCACTGGCCAATGTCACAGGAAAACATCCCCTCCTGAGTCAGGCAGCGATCTGGAGGTGAGAGGCGGGCGCTCCATCGCTGCTGCATGGTCTCTGCTGGTGCTCTGACCCACGGCTTGCGCTTGCCAAGCGGCACCAAAGCAGCCCCTTCCCACTCAGCCCCGGGCCATGGCTCCAGGTCAGCTCTGCCCTTTCCTCCTTTCCCTCTAAGCCTACACGGCAGCTGAGTTAAGTTTTTGCTCTTTTCCCACTGAGCACACTGGTCTGCTGCTGCTGCAAGGTCAAGCAAGGTCAAGGGATGGCTCTGGGAGAGGTATTATAATAATAAGTCATATATTTAGCTCATAAACCCTGACTCAGTTGAGGGATGAAACAAGAACAAGGATGTTCAAGTTGTATGATACTTCTCCATGAGTTAACAGCTTAATTTGCCTATTCATGCGAATGAGACAAGAAAACATTTCCAAAGGGGTGGAGGAGGAATTGAATTACCTCCACCAGCGAGTTCTGTCACAGCCAAATTTTCTGCGACTTTAAAACCCACGGCAAAGCTCCCAAAAAACAGCTACTCCAGAGCTGGGCGACATTTTAAATTATCATGTTCCTGGTCAGCCTCAGAAATTAGTTAAATTATCCAGCATCTTTCTCTAAAGGAATGAGGTTAGAAGCAGCTTTGTTCTCTCCTAGCCAACTTGTTGATTCATCATTTTTTAATAAGGGACATAATTATTATAAACTGTTTGGGACAGATATATAGAACAGATGCCCCAGCATCTGATTTGTAGGTTGTTCATTTCCTACTGTTTCGTTAATAGGAAAATTTAGTGTTACAAATTGGGATTTTTTCCCACACGCACTGCTTCAGCGAGCCAAAGAGTATAAATGAAGATCTGGGACCTAAAACTACCCGGAAACTTACTCTCACCTTCCCCCAGCACCCACAACTCTTGGATTAGGGACCTTAGTGAGGACATCCCTGCCTGTTCCCTGAGAGCTCTCAGGAGCTTGAAAGGCCTTTCCATGAAACAGCCTTCAGAGCTCAAATGGATAAAAGGAGAAAATGTGTGAAACGAGGAAAAGGTCCCAACAGCAACTGCTTTTTGGGCTGGACAAGAGAAGACCATTGCATACCCTTTACTGAGAGAAACAAAGATTGTAATCCACCTGTTGGGATGCCTTCCCAAAAATCTATGGGGATTTTTGTTTGGGTTTTGTTGTTGTTGTTTTAAAATGCATCCCTTCTGCCCTTGTTTATTGGGTTTGCTGCAATAGCATCCCAGCCAAGAAGGTGCTTCCACTGCGCTCACCTTCCTCGCTCTGCCCTCCAGCTCCCTGCAGGGCTTTGCAGACTCAGGGGCAAGTCCCATGTAACTGCCATCAATTAATCTGTTGCTCATTTGATGAGGATTATTGAGGACTGACCTGGCAAAGTATGCACTGTCACTATCCCGAGACGTGTTCAGCTGCATAAGACAAACCCTTAACAGGATTGTGAGCTTTAGGCATGTTATAAAATACCTGCTCATCGCCGCACTGGGCTAAACCCTTATTGGGAAGGTACAAGACACTCATTGTCACTTTGTGACTAAGGGTACGCAGGTATCACAGTGTCTGCAGAGAGGAAGACACGTTAGATGCTGAATGAAGACATTAACTGAGGTTCTCCAGTTGTTTCACACTTCAGGCATACAGAACATTGATTGATAGACCCAAACTGTGACACAATTAGGTTCTCCTTAGTGCTGTTTGGCTGTCTCGGTCCTCAGGGCGATGCTGAGCAGGGAAAGTGAAGGACAACTTTAAGACGATGGGGGCTTTGAGGAGACACGATTTGTATTAAGCAGGAATTTGGCCCCGTTAGCGTGGAGGCTGCTGATCTTTCCACGGGGGGGGATTGGGTGTTAACCCCAACAAGCCCCCGAGCCACAGACTGCCCCATCAGCAAGGTGGTTATCGAGACAGCCCCTCGGGGGCTAAAGTTCTAGCTTTACAATCAGCATCCCCTTAGAGTTCACAGCAGCAGCATTTACTGAAACACAACTTCTCTCTGCAGAGGTGCCTTTTCAGAAGTTTTCCTAGTGAAGCAAAGAAGCACTGGCAAGCTCTTTGCTCTGAAATGCATCAAGAAGTCTCCTCTCCTAAGGGACAGCTGCTTGGAGAATGAAATAGCAGTGTTGAGAAAGTGAGTATATATACATTGTAAAGCAGAACAAACTTTCTTTCCCAAGACGTGTGGCTCTATAGTAAGAATAATATAAAGAAATAAGTATTTCTTTTTAAAGAATATACAAATATTACTGTGAATTAGTAAATTAATAAAGTTTCTTCTCTCATTCCCCTGCTGGGTTTGTAACGCCAACAGCCATACTGCCCCAGAACTGTGGAAGGAAATAGCTGAAGCAGAGCAGTACTCAGGGAAAGGAGAACCAGAGTTAACGCTTTTGCAGCCCAAGTAACACCTGATGCAGAGCAGGCAGCTGCTTAGAAATGAAGAGCCTGGTCCTCCGCTGTTGGTGCCTGGTGCCCCGAAGGGAGTTTGCAGTCAACGATCCTCTGCCACGCAGGGCGAGGGAGATGAGCCACAAAAGAGCCCAGGGAACTTTCACTGGTGGTTAAAGCAAGACGACTGTTGGGTTTTCCACTTGAAAAGCCACTTTGTCCTTGCCAGGTTTGTTTCTGACCCGCATTTATCTTTGCAGAATAAAGCACGAAAACATTGTGTCTTTAGAAGATATTTACGAGAGCGCAACCCACTTCTACCTGGTCATGCAGCTGTAAGTATCAGCAGAGCCATTTCTTTGTGGGCCACAGAGGAAGAAGAGTGGCAGGACCAGGGTGATGCGCTGTATTTCAGCGCCCGCACACCGGAGCCCCTCACGTGTAGAAGCCGCACACACACGGGCCACTCAAACACCTCTCACTAACGAGGCGAGAGCCACAAGGTTTGAACTAACCCGGACAGTCCTCTTGCTGTCTTGGCCCGTGCTTATTTTAGCATCAAGTTTTTAAACCAAGATTAGGATCTATTTATGCAAATTAATTCATCACAGTTTAGCAGGGCAGAGACAGAAGTATTTCTAATTAAAGCTGTGCCACGCAGGGTTTCTAGAAATGAAAATGGGCAACACGTCAGCTGCAGAGACAGCAGCTCGCTGTGGGCATCAGCTCTGAGCACCCGGCTGCTCCTGCTAACTTGCAAATGTAGCTAAAGGAAGCAATCACACAAAAACACAGACCTGCTTGTGCAGCAGGGCCTGGAGCCAGTCCTGCCCGTGGTGCTGGATGCCTGCGGCTCAGACCTGCCGGGAGTTGCCCTGTAACCTTACCCAAATTCCCTAGGTTTACTGGTAATGCTGACTGACACCCTGAAATTGCACTTGAGAGTGTCCATCGGCCTCTCAGCCTCACAAAAACTGCTGCCCAAGGAATGGTTCTGCTGTAGGTGGGGTTGTAAAAGGACCAGAAAGTTACCTTGCCGAACATGAAAGCAAGATTACCTTGCTTTAATTTTCTTTACAGTCTTTTTCTTTCTGAACTGCCGTTTCCACAGGGTATCTGGGGGAGAGCTATTTGACCGAATTTTGGAACGAGGCGTTTACACCGAGAACGATGCAAGTGGGGTGATCCACCAGGTCCTGACAGCAGTGAAGTACCTCCACGAAAACGGGATAGTTCACCGTGACTTGAAGGTGAGACCTGTCCCTCAGCAAGAGCCCTGCCTCGGGGAGGTGGCGCCACTGCAGGCTTCACCTGCTCTGCCCCAGGACTTTTGGTTGTTTCTTTCCATTTTTCCACCACAAATTTCAACCTCTGAACACTCTGTGTTCACAGCCTGAAAACCTTCTTTACCTTACACCCGAAGAGAACTCCAAAATCATGATCACGGACTTCGGCTTGTCTAAAATGGAGCAGAACGGCATCATGTCCACTGCCTGTGGGACTCCAGGATATGTTGGTAAGCCAAGGGTCAGGAATGGGCTTGTGCTGGAGGAGTGTCTGGAAAAAAGGTTGTGCACATCCCGTACATTGCCTAGCAGAAAGAAAAAAAGTACATAATTATGTTAACAACAGCATGCTACTCACAGATGCACTGCGTGGACCACATGAAGACCGGATTACAAATGAGTGTAGAGACTGCAAAATCCCACGATCTTTAAAAGTACAAGGAAAAGGGTCATTTTAAGAGCAATACATTTCAGCATTAGTCATGTATTTATTGAAAAACTACAAAAATAATTTTAACACGATGGGATTTTGTTTAGTGTCTGCCAGGCTGCACTGGCTTGATGCACAGCTTACTGGTTAAAACCTCGGGATAGAGGCAGCAAGTGTCAGTGGTTCTTCCTATTCAATGGCATAAAATAGATACAAAAAGCACAGACCAACCTAACTGGTAAAGGGGCTGTTGCTGGCTGATTCTCTGCACTGGCACCTCAGAGGCCAAGCGTACAAGAAAATACTGCTTTTCCCAGTATTGGGTAATTTATTATTGCTTAGAATTTTCACCTGGTTTTGCTGTTCTGCAGCCCCCGAAGTCCTCGCCCAGAAACCGTACAGCAAAGCTGTAGACTGCTGGTCCATCGGAGTCATCACCTATATCCTGTGAGTAAGAGCAAACAACATCCCACTTATTTTTCCCTGAGTTTCCCAGCTCGTCCCTCGCTTCACACACCTCTGCAGAGCGGCAGTGCAGAGGCGATGCCAAGCCTCCCATTTTGCTGTGGGAATACAGCAGCGGTGTATTCTTCTTTTGCACATATTCACTGAACCATAGAAATGAAAGGGATGTAGGAATCAAGTACTAGAGCAGAGATGAAAGGAATCATATTTTCTCTATTATGTGCCTCATCCTATGCTTTGTTTCCTTTCAGTTGCCTACAAATACCATTCAGTCTCCCTCAGTACTCTTTGTTTCATTTCCTCCCACACCACGCAGCTCTGTACCAGCTGTGGCTTTGTCCTTTCAAGGCTGCAGTTAAGTTTTTAACTCTTTTCTGCAGCTTTACTGATACACTTAGATGTGAGGGACAGATGGATAGATAGAGCAGCCCCCTCTGTTACTCACCCACTTGCATTGCCCACACGTGCCCAGCCCTGCGGAGGAGCCTGTGCAGCCGTGGACGGCGGTGCTGAAGGACCGCTGGCTTTCTGCTCTCTTCCAGGCTGTGCGGGTATCCTCCCTTCTACGAAGAGACCGAATCCAAACTGTTTGAAAAGATTAAGGAAGGCACCTATGAGTTTGAGTCTCCGTTTTGGGACGATATCTCTGAGTCAGGTAAAGCACCGCGCTCCCTCCCACAAGCTGCCACCCAGAGCCCTGCGACCCGCGGGCACGAGCCTGCACCAGCCGAGCCCCCCTGTGCCCCCGCCCCCCCCAAATGCCCCTCGCTTGCCTTGGCAGGGACGGGGAAGGGTGAAGCCTTGAACTGAGTCACTGACACAGCAGCAAAGCCCCAGACGTGGGAGCTGGTTGCTCCCAGCACCGCAGTAGCAGGGGTGAGGGTGCCAGAGCCGAGCTGCACTGGCGGAGCTTGGGGTACTTTGCACCCTGCCTGTAACGCAGCATCCTTGGCTGAAGCCTCTCTTAGCGTAACTCTTATTTCCACCAACGATTAGTGAGCTCAGAGAGGGCTTAGGTTTCCCTTGGAAACAGGGGAACTCCAGGGGTTTTTCACCTTGTTTTTCTGTTTTGTTGGTTTGGGGTTTTTTGGGTTGGTTTTTTTTTCTTTTTTCTTTTCCCCTTTGCTTTTCTTCCCATCAGGTCACATTTCCTTACAGCAACACTGCGAGCCGTGTCAGCCACCACTGCACCCTTCCACCAGACTAACCGGCTTGTGGAGCTCGCCTGCACAGAGTTTACTGAAGCCAGCATCTTAGCAACATATTTTGAACATCAATCTTTTATACACACAAACAAAACTAGCAGGAGGTTTGTTAGGACTTAATAACAAACACCACAATCCTCCCTGCAAAAATTAAAAAAAAAATAATGGGAGGGCTGTAAGTGCTCTTTAGGGCACCTTCTAAATCTGCTCAGTTTTCACTTTCTGATGTTTTTTAGTTATTTTTTAGCCGAATAACTCAACTCAAATTCACATAATCTAAGCGTGATGTTTGGTACATCCCCAGTTAACACGTTTTCACGTGGAGCCCTTCACTGCAAACATCTCCCTTGAACGGAGTAATGAAGCGGTACGAACGCCTCCTTCTCGGGGCTGACCTTTGCAGTGTTCACCCACTAGCGTTTGCCATGTCCTATTAGGATCATATCTCGGAACAAGGAGAAAATAACCTTTTCTCTCTGCTTCTCCTCCCCTCCCGAACAGCCAAGGATTTCATCAGACATTTACTGGAGAAAAACCCGACCAAGAGGTTTACCTGTGAAGAAGCCCTGCGGCACCCATGGTGAGAGCGCCGGGGCCCCGGCAGCAGCTGGTGGCCACGGGGATTTACCGGCCTCCGCGTCTCGCTCCACGTGCTCGGTGGGAGCTGAGAACAGGGGTGTCTCCCCAGCCCCTGTTATTAACGTTACCGTCTGCCTCCGCATGGCCCTGGGTGTTTCTTTTCTGTGCACAAAGAAAGAAAATTATGAATAATTAAAGATGCAATTTGTGCATATTTGCCTCCATAAACAGAGGCAAAGAAGAAATCCCATCCTGAGCTTTTCCAAGCTTTGAAGTGTGTGTTTGTGTTACATTTTGTTGCTGTTTTTCCTTTGGGTTTAATTATTGCTGATTGAACGTACAAAGCAGTTAGCTGCCTCCAGAATGTGGCATGCCTTACAAATGCCATCTGCCTACGAGCCCATTTTCTTCTCTCCCCATCTGCAGGATTAATGGAAATACAGCCCTTCACCGTGACATATACCCATCTGTCAGCGCTCAGATTCAGAAAAACTTTGCAAAGAGCAAATGGAGGGTAAGTCGTTTGCTGGTGGGGGCCTGGAGCCATTTCACTAACAAATGCCAGTTGCTGCCATCTAGCAATAAGCAAGGCTTCAGCTGCGTGGGTAAGCACCCAAAGCTGAGATCCTCCAAGGGCTGCCTGAAAATCGTATGCAGTTACTGCTTACAGTATATTTGGACCAGTATTCCCTGCTGCAATGCACACTGGTAGATCTACCACAAACATTGCGCTAGAGTGGCCTCGCCAAGGAAGCACAGGGGGAGGAAAGGGTTATTGCCTTTAGACTGAGGGAGTGAAATTGGTGCTCCATCAGCAGATCTTTTTGGGAGCTTAATCCAGCTTTTCCTCCTTTCAGCCTTGAAGATAAATTGGTACTTCATTGATATCAAGAGTTTTAGTAAGAATTGAGGTGGAGAGAGGAATGCCATGGGAACCACGTGTATGATAGCATTTTAAATGCTTACATTCAAAATTCAGCTCTAGTCTCCGTTTCACACTGCGGGGTAATTTACAGCTGTTCCCTGATTTCCTCACGCAGAAGTGGCTGTAATCTTTAATAGCATCCGCAGTTTGCACTCAATGGAAACCGCGGTGTTTATGCCAGGAAGGAGCAGGTCCCACTTCCCAAACGCTGTGCAAACAGTCGGTGCTAACCAGCACAGCGCTGCCCGCCCTGCGCTCGCCGTCATCGCCTAGGGGTGACGGTCCGTGCGTCCCGCAGCACCCACCCAGCCTGGCATCACCAGGTGCTCACCGTGGGGTTTTTGTCTCCTTCCCCAGCGAGCCTTCAACGCCGCGGCCGTGGTGCACCACATGAAGAAGCTCCACATGAACGGTCACGCAGCGGCTGAGAGCACCCTCCCTGTCACGCAAGCCTCAGAGGAGTCCACACCCAACACAGCCACGGTGGCCACCCAGCCAGCAACACCAAACGAAGACGAGGGCACGTCCCTCCCGCTGGCCCCTGCGCAGGGCTGCCCAAACCCTCCTCCCACGCAGCTGGAGCAAGACACAGGAACGAGGGAAGGAAAGCCACAGAGCCACTCGGAGAACGGATCGCTGCCCGTGGGCAACAGCCCAGTCCTGCCGGGTAACCAGAACTCACCAACCAGAACTTCTTGTGGCTGCAGTCCAGCCTGCTTAGGGCATGAGAAAACAAAGCTATCCTTCTACTCCGAGACGGTGCTGCTTAAAAAATCTGCAAAATCCCAGTAGGTATCCAAGCCATGAGCCATAATTTCTAACAAAGTATATGGGAGTAACCATCTCTGGAAGGAGTTGCCTGGCACTTAAGTTGCCAGCCCCAGGTGGAGGTAGAAAGAAGGGAGGAATAAGGACAGAAGCAAATGTTTTGCCTGGCTGGATAGTGGTGCCCAGCCAAGTGGCTTCCATGCTTGTAGGAGCATCAGGTGAGGCACAGTGCCCAGGCTGCGTGGCAAAGCTCGCAGCGAGCTGAGGCAGCAGTGCTCACCTGCCACACTCCACTGGCTCGAGCACATTTGCTTTCCCAGCACTGCCATTGCCTCTGGTTAAAGCTGCTGATGCCAATTACTCAGCTGGCAAAGAGTGACTGGCCCCTGCCTTTGCTGCAGGGTTGACTCGCACCCAGCTCTGCTCTCAGCAGCTCATGTTCTTTGTATTAAAAACACAACTTCAATTCACCTGCAGAATGATCCTAAATATTGCTATTTCTGCTTTTTCTTCTTTCTCTTCTGATTCTTCCATTTCCAACCAGTCATTTCAAATCAGAAGTTCTTGTTCCAATGAAAACCGGTAAACACTCTTCTCACTGTGGCACTGGGCCAACTGGAGTTTGTTTGATCATGTGATGAGGAGGCAGCCACCAGGCTCCCCACATTGCCAGCGGTAAGTGCTCCACAATCCAATCACTAGCTGCTTTTAATTAATCCCATTATGGCATCAAAAAAACAGAAGGGCACAAATAGCAAAGTGATTGTACGTGAAATAAATTGACTCACAGTTTTTTTGCAACAGAAGAAGCCTTAACTAAACCATCGTTCAAAGAAATCATCTTTCAGCTTCTGTTAAGGCCAGTCCAGTGACTCTGAATCCAACTTTTACAATTACAACAGGGTTGCCCAAGGAGCATGTGAAAGGAAGCCAAGCACGGACCTGTCATATCAAACTCTACAATTATTCAAAGCTGCACACTGGGAATCACACTGGAACCAAACAGCTTCATCAGCTGGGATTAGGGCTTTTCAGCTGGCTCTCAGCTGTGACCATGAGCAAAGGGCTGACACCAGGCTGCTGGTCCACGGCCAAGCGTAGACAGGACATCTCTGCAGCCTGAAGGGCCATTCCCTGTCCCAGATTCGGTCCAGGCAGGTCAGTCCCAGTTGCTTTGTTACCGGAGAGCAGAGCATGGAGATGTTCATTTTGTAGGTGAGCAGAGTGCAATCATGAAAGTTTCATCCTGTTTGACCATGGCTTGGATTAATTCTGGACTAGCTAAATTGTTATCATTTGCACATTATATATGAGCAGTGAGGAGTATTGCTATTGGATCCTGCAATAAAGGATGTTCCTCAAAGGTGAGCACATGCTAGCACAGTTCTCCACAAAAGCTACATAGAGTGAGCTACAACCTATCATCTTTTATGGCACTCTCTATTGATGAGCTTATATGAACAGAACTGTAATGTATAAAGGATTAATACAAGAGACAAATGCAAGTAAGATCTACTGTAGGCTCCAAAAAGGTCCATTCCAATGATCAGTCATGCAGTAACCCTTTATAAACAAGGCACACAAAGGGATCTAAGCTGCTCCTAATGCCCATGCTGCTGCTTATTAACAGAGCACATTCTGAAGGTAGCAGTCTAGTGAAACAAAGTTCAATCCTCAATTGAAATTCTCTCTCTTGCAGAAACAGAAGGGCTGTTTTACTCTTTTCTGCACTTCAAAGCCAGACATGAGCAGTGCAAGCAAGAAAGGAGGCTGTGTCCCGCCAGGAGCAGGCAGCAGCGTCTCAGAGAGCAGCGACCCACTGGTGACGAGCGGCACGTTAGTCCCAGGAATCCATCCATGCAGTGACCTTGGGGTGTTTCTGGATCGTTAAAGCTGGGAGAAAGCACTTCAGCAAAGGAAAGTCCGAGGCTACTGCTAGCACATTCAGTGTATATTGTCCATACGACATCGCTCAATGCTGTAAGCTTTTGTTTTCTGTGTACTGTTTAGTTGACCAGTGCGTAACAAGTGCACTGCACAACGTGAATCCTATAAACCAAAGCCATGCAGAGTTTTACTCAGTGGCAGCTCAGTTATTTTTACAACCTGCATCCTGTCCAACTCCTTGGATTTTAGTCCCAGGCTTCGGCACTCTGAGGTTCAGCATCATCCAGCTGCCCAGGCTGCACGGTTCTCACCTCAGCTACAAACGGAGAGACAACCTGCTAGCAACCTCCATTTATCTGATAACAATCACAGCAAGGTGTAAATTCCCTGCTTCAAAGTCTGTAACTGCACAATAAATACTTGCTTAATAAAGCTGAGTTTTGTTTTGTAAAGTGCCTGTTGGTTATTCATAGAAATTTGATGTGGAAACGGTCTATTAAGCCCCTTCTAAAGCATTCCCCGTGCATCTGCAGACCTGCTCCCTCTGGTATTTTTCTGGCAAAGCATTGCATGGAAATAAGCAGATTGTGGCAGAAAGTCAGACCAGACATTTGACTTCAACTTTGACTGTGAGATCGCACTTCTCTTACTTGTATAAATATAGGTATGATATATAGATACGATGGAGATAAAATTCTCCATTTCTGTGATCTGGTTCTTTGAAGAAAGGTCTAGGAGGGAAGTACTGAAGCCATGGCGAGTCCTAAGGATTAACTGCAGCATAGATAAAAAGTTATAAAAGGCCCCACATGAAGGTTTTAATTGGAACAGTGAAACTCAGCTAAAAGAGCTTGAATTGGCTAAAACGAGAAAAAGAAATAATGTCTTGGTTTATAAACCCCTCTGGAAATAACAGCTTTGGGGATGTTTTTATTTGCAAGGGAAGATTGATGTCTCTCCCCCTTTTTCCTCTGACCACCGGCAGCTTCAGCCAGTCCAGCCAAGGTCAGCCCTCTCCAGAGGGCTGCTCCTTTGGCTCAGTGCAGCTATTTTCCAGAGGTATGGAAACTCAGTTTGCTAAAAATAGAGACATTAGGCACATGAGAACTCCAGCCAGAAAATGGGAATAAATATCCAAGTCCGTGTCTGCAGAGGAGGAAGGCGCTGCCGTTGGAGCGCGGGCAGCTCAGGAGCAGCTCTCGTAGTAGGCAACTCGCTTGTTGATGGCATCCCGGATCCTCCCAACCTGCTCCTCCAGACCAGACAGCCTGGCTGACTTGGACATCAAAGCCTTGTTGCTTTCCTGAATATCCATCTCTAAAGCTGAGGAGAGAGGGCAGGGAAGGGTTATGTGATGATCGGACAGGAGGAAGGCATCATGGCCATCACCCTCCCCAGCAGGTTGGGCTGAGCCTCCACCTCCCTCCTCCATAGCTCTGGTGGGGCAGGGAAAACAAATATCACCACCTCCTCCTGCGTTCCTCCTTCTCCCCCTCAAAAAACCCCAACACGACTGCTCCAAAGCCATTACTTTTGAATGCTTGAAAATAGAAGCGAGCGTGTGGAGGAAAACGCGGGCACATCGGCATCACAGGCAGGACGTCCCTTCCACAGCCAACCACGCACCCTTGCAGATTATAAATTTACTGGCACAGCACCAGCAGCTGCAGCCCAAATCTGCACCATCTCACTGCCAAAAGCATGTTGTCTTCCTCATAATTTCTCTCCCTCACCCCACTGGGAGTCAAAAGCCCTTCCCCAGCATGTGAGATTATTACATTGAGTTCACAGAGAGTCTTACTTTCCATCCTGAGCATCATGGCCAAAGTTTCCTCAAACAGAGCCTGTGCCTCCAGGTCGATGCTTTGCACCCTGCTGCCCTGCTCCCCCAGAGCCGGGCTCTGCTCCATCCTTCCCTTCAGCTCCGCGTACATTTGTTTCACTTGTTCGAAAGCCTGTGGAAAAGCAAGTAAGTAGGGTCAGGTGCAGGTAGGGTCAGGCAAATAGGCTGGGGGAAAGGGGATTTTCCAATGTTGAATCTGTTTCAAATCAAATATTAAATGGATGCTGCACTAGAGCTTTGCCACAATGTCATCATGCAAATGCATAACAGTTTGCAATGTACTCTGAAAGATGCCGGCAGACAGCGGTATGGAGATACAGCTGAGATAAGTCTCCAGCAAAAAGCATTAGGATTGAGAAAGGTCCTGGAAAAATTCAGTAGTGGGACACTGCATCCGATTAATAAGAAGCGACAGGACAACACACAAGCCGTGGCCTGAGCAGGAAAGCCTCCTCGCCAGGACACAGCTGGCTTTGCTGTGTGATGACAGTGGGGCAGCGGAGCACAGCTGTGACCCCCCGGCCGCGCCGTGCCCGAGCCCGGTACCTGCTGCGCGCTCCTGGCCTGCTCGCCCGCCTCGCTGGCCGTGCGCTGCGCGTCGCTGGCCCGCAGGCGGTTCTGCTCGGCTCCGCGCCGCAGCCGCGACAGCCCCTCCGTCAGCCCCTCCAGCTGGCCCGCGATGGCCTTCACGTTCTTCTCGGCTGGGCCAAGGACAGCCTCGATCTAAAAGCAGAGTGCTCCGCGTTAACAAGGAAACCACCTCCAAGCCCCACTCCTCGTGCTTTTTTCCTCTGCACAGGGACCAGCTACGCTGCTTGACGGACACACCGCAGGAGCAGGGTTTGGGCAGGGAGCAGGGACTGCTCCCCGGGCACCACAGCCCCAAGGCTTGTCTCAGGGGGCTCTGGCAGGGACCGTGGCTGGAGTTTGGAGAAGCACACAAGTAAGGCACAGCAGAAATAAGATTTTTACAGCAAAAGCTTCACCAGATTCCATTTCCCAGCTGCGCTGGTGCAGGACCCTACCAAACAGGGAAGTTTCAAAGGAGCAGCGAGCAGGGCACGGTATCGTTATTTGGGAAGTCACCGCACATCACTCACTTCATCAACGCGCTCCTGGATGAAGCGGAGGGAAGAGCCAGAGCCCCTGATCGCACCCCGGGCCTCCAGGAGCACCGCGTTTGCTCGGCGCAGGTTCCCAACCACCTCTTCCACGTCGCCCTCCACGGCATTTGCCCGGTTCCTGGGGAAACGTGGGGAACAGCCAGGAGTGAGCGTAGGTAACTGCAAGGGCTGGAAGTCAAGGTTGCAGAGGCTACATAAGGAAGCTTGAGAAGCAAGACAGGATCGTTACCGAGAAGGCTCCAGTCTCCCTCCCCCAAAAGCCACAAACCCGCACATCTGCACACACTGCACTCCAGCAGGTTTCCTCTCGAGAGGAGCGTTACTTCCATTTCATGCCCCCAGGCAGAGGAGACCAACTGAGAAGGGGAGAGAAAAGCCTTCCTTTAAACTAGAGACACTTATTTTGTAAGTAGTGCAAGAAAAAGCATGGAAGGGAAAGCAGTAACCACTGAACCAGTTTCAATAAATACTCTTCTGCTTGCAGTGGGACTATTCAGGGCGGGTGATAGAGCTCCCCGTGGAAAGCCAGACTCCCTTGTCTCATCACTTCTAGCAGGTTAAGCAGGTGTCAGACACTATCAAGGAGTTTACATACTTATCCTGCCAGCCTTCTGCCTGGGACATTGCTGCAAGTCAACATGTGACAGAGATGCTCCAAATTTGCAAGGACGCTCTGTAATTACTTTTTAAGGGACCCTGGGATAATCCTCCCAGCTTTCACCCAGAAAACAAATAGCCCATTTAATCTCCTCGTGCTCTCTTGTGCAATTAGGATGTAGGTCACCAATATCAAGTAATACCAGGGCAAGCCTGTCATCTCCCATCACAGGGACTCAAGATAGAGAAAAGCCTCCGTTACTTTCAGTAAAGACCTTCTTGTTCTAGTACTTATAACAAGATCTACTCTTGGCAGCCAGATTTCTTATTGGGGCACCAGGGAGGTGTCTGCAGAGATTGCAGACTCATTCTTTTAGGTGCTGTACGGGCACAGAAGATCCGAGGCTAATACTTCGTATTGTGCAAGTCGGCACAGCTCCAGCAGAGTGAGATTTCAACCCAGCTGAGAACCACCACGCTCACTCCGGCTGAGTGACCCTCAGCTGCCGAAAGCCCTTGAACCCCAACCGACCTGGCTTGTTCTGCCTCCTGCTGAAGCTGCTTGGCCTTGGCGATGTCCTCGGCCGTCTGGGCAAGTATGCTCTCCGGGCACTGCAGCTTAGTTGCCAAATTTTGGATCTCGGTCATTTTTCTCAGGACTGCAGCAGCATCCGTGGGGAGACGTAGGGAGAGAACAGACTCACTGATTTCCTGGATAGTGGCAGGGTCCATGTCCTTGTCTACAGAACAGACAGACAGACAGTATCAGACACAGGAGAGGGGAAACAGCTGCCAGGGTCCACCCTGAATATAATCCCCTTGAATTCAATGTACTTCTCATTCACAGCAGCAAAACTTTCAGGAAAGTACTGAAATGATACCTTTAATTTGGTGACAAGAACACCACGGCTAAGCCCAGAGCAGTCAGGTGGGCCTCACTGAGCAGATGAGGCTGTGTTTCAAGATGAGCTTTTTTTTATTTCACAAATAAATTTAATAAAACTGAGGAATCAGAGGCAGGCAAAGCCCAAGGGACACTAGCCCAGCGATTAGCTCAGAAATATCTTCACTCATCATTAACACCAGGCAGCACCAAGTGACCTGATTTTCTTATGCAGCTAATGCTCACGAGGCTCATTATGTTATTACAATCTGTCTGCGAACAATAAGTCATCCCATTGGTTTACAGGACAACGAGGAATTCTCGTCTGATTAATAGTCTGCTCCAGAGACTTGTCTGTTTATCTCTGGTCAGGAGTGTTGCCGGTAAACTTTTCTGCATCAGGTCAATGCCAACTGCAAATCCTTGGCGAGCACCTGCCACAGGGATGGGGTGTCCTCGAGCCCCAGAGATGGCACCAGGCTCTGCGGCAGAGAGCGGGACCCAGAGCAAGCTGCTGCCCGCGCTGCACACCCAAGACAGACTCCTCTGCAGCTTCCCACTTGTGTTAATTGAGTTCATTGTTTTAGAGGTAAGATCTGAGAGCAGTTCATGGGGGGATGTTGTGAGACCCCTCCACGAAGCCTGCGCACAGAAGGTCGAGGCCGTGCGGTACCTCCTGCCCCATGGACCTCATATGGCCCCTAAACGTCCCCAGAAGGAAGCAGACAGGTGACATCCCAGGGAAGTCGACACAGATAAACCAGCCAGGATTAATTTGGGTCGATCCGAACAGCACGGCCAAGCCTGCGCACGTCAGATGGCCAAACTGCAGCTCCTGACAAAGACACAGACTTTTGTACTGCTGAAATGTCTTCTCCGTTTTCCAGAAAACACCACCCAAGCCTGCCCTGCCGTGTCAGAGGATGTGCATTACCTTTGCTAAGTAAATACCCACGTGCAGATAAACTGGTTATCCGAGAGCTTAACTGGGGTGAGCTGTTCAGCTGCCTCCCTTGTACTGGGCTCTCATACACAATATCGCTGTCAAAATCAGTTTTGTCCATGCTCAGGTCCGTCTGCACAGAGGTGCTTTACAGCTCGCACAGCGCTACCTGACAAGAAGTTTCGGACTTGCTGGATGAACTGCTGGATGCGCCGGACGTCTCCTTCTATCTGCGTCCTGGTTACGCTCAGCTGCTCCACAAGCCGCCGAGTATTGCTCTGAATCTGATTCGCAGACGTCTCCGTCGTTTTAATCTGCAGACAACAATATCCCGATGGAGCCATTTCTTCTTGACCTGGAATCCCAGCAGCCCTACCCCAACTCCGAGTGAACCGGGCAAGGCACTTCGAAATTACACTGTACCCCAATTCTTGGCATGCCACTGCGTTAAAGGATGGAAATGTTAAAGATTGAGGGTTGGATTTGCAAAGGAAGCTCTCAAACAGGGGCAGTACTGTTTAGCTTTTTAAAGCACCTTTCCAATGAATTTTGAACAAGTTTGAGAACTCACTTTACCTTTGCAAGCAGCCGAGAGGCCGTAGGAAGAAGCTGCAACAGCACTAACACACACTCTAGATTGCATCAAGTGTTAGAGCAGATGCACCTGCAGATTCAGAGAGTTTTCAGCATCCCCACCCCTTCTGCCATTCAAATCCCAAACCAGGAGCAGGACAGGCTGCCCTGGGACGTTTCCAGAGCCACTCGTGTGCCTCCAGCTCTGTGGCTCCTGCACTGGGGGAAGGCAGGACCCACGCACGCAGCAGGAACCTCCCGCTCAAAACCCCCTGAATTTCTGCAGCTGTCCACAAGATAAGTCTCAAATAGATTTTGAGATTGGCTGTTTTATCACAGCTCACTCTTTCCACAGCTGCCCCCCAGGCTCTGCTGCCCGACACCGAAGGACCAAGCGCGGGGCCCAGCCGTCGCTGCCCGCACTCACCAGCTGCGCCGTGTCCCGGAGCCGGGCACTCAGGCTGCGGAACTCCCTGGCAGCCTCCCCGGCCGTGGCGAGGGCCCCCCTCGACAGCGGGACGATGCCGCGGCAGGGGCGGGCGGCCCCGCAGGCAGTGCCGTTGTCCCGCGGGCAGAGCAGCCCCTCGCACCGGGCAGGCGTGCACGGCTCCGCTCGGAAGCCGCCGCAGATCTGGAGAGGGAGAGAACGGTGGGGCAGCGAGGGCACTCGCCTTGGTGGTGAGACCTCAGTGCCCTCGGGGAGGCAAACCAGCACGTCCCAGGGGGTAAAAGTTCTGCCAGACCCTCACCGAGGGAGCTGGGGAACCTGCTGTGCTGGTGCTGCAGGGCACAGGGACAGAGCCAGCCCTCCCGACGGGGCACAGCCCAAATGACCAGAGACCGTGACGGTGCCGAAGGGCAGCCAGAGCTACTGCACACGTACGGCAGCACTGAACACCCACACTGAGACAGCAACACAAGGGCTGCATCTCCTCACCACCCCAAGCTGGAGCATAAACAAAAGCAAAGCAGGAGCTAAACCCCAGTGGCTCACGAAGAGGAACAGAGCACGTCTGCATGGAGCAAACGTCTCACTGACTCTCAGGACAGCAACTCTTCCCCTCGTGGCAGGGGAACCCTGTCCAACCTCCGCAATTTGCTGTGGGAGAGAGAATGGGAGGAGCAGCCCCTGCCCTCTTGCCTGGACATCAGTAGTTTTAATTGCATGGCATCGTGTAGAGTTACCACCCACCAAAGAGCAGAGCGCAGCAGGGGCACGCGCAAACCCAGTGCAAGCACCAGCACAGGCTGGTCGCTTGGGAATGTGCTGCTGCCCTGAAAAGCAGAGAGGGGAGGCTGGTGGTCTCCACAGCAACCGTGCATTAAGAGACACCGAAATGGATCTCCATGGCAATAACAACGCAGTGAAGGAGAAATAAAAGAAACCTCATCCAGAAATTAAGCGGGTCTTTGAGATACAAGAACTGACACAGGAGAGAGTCCTGGAGGGAAAAGTGTGTGCTGGAGGGGTGTGGTGGGCGATGCTTTGGTATCTGTGATCCCCACGCAAGGGGTGCTCAGGCAATTCTCCACTGATGTCCCAAAGCAGCAGGTTGCTTGGATGCCATTTACAAGTCTCTCTGGACAGAGACTTTGTCTTGTGCCATGCTGGACTGTTTGAGGAAAGATGCACGACTGCAGGGTGAGGCTTCTGCCTCCCGAGCGCTACAGGGCCCTCCTGAAAACTAGATGTGTGCACTGGGGGAGTCGTAAAACCCCCTTGTATATTCACCTGATTTATGACAGGAGTCAGGTTGGGAGATGAGGCTATCTCGCCCTTCAGGGTCAGCAGCTTGGAGGTGGACCCCGCGAGCCCCCCCTCCAGCCCCGCGGCGCTCCGGCGGCTCTCCCGGGACTCGGCCAGCAGCCCGGAGGCGCCGGCGACGAGGCTGCTGGCATTGGTGGATGTCTGGTAAGCAGATCCGATTGTCTTGAAGGCTCCTGCAGGAATAAAACCAATAAATGACACAAATGCCTCCGTGACTCATAAATGCAGCACAGCTACTGAAACGAAGGCACTGACATCCCTGCGAGTGGATGTGTGCACAGAGAGGAGGGAGGCACAGCCGGAGTGATTAGTCACTACGGCACAATGGAAAAAGCTCCTTTTATTTGCAGATGCCTTTCAGCCATTCCTTCAGTGAGCTACAGAGCTTTCCTGAAGGACTGAACTCTGGGCTGGGGCTAAAAGACAAACAAAACTAAAGCAAGACGACACGCACACGCTGATCCTGGGCTTTGCTCCGTGCAGCCCAGCAGGGCTTCGGCGGGGCAAGACAGGGTTCTCCAGAGCCCCTTCCCCGGCTCCCCAGCAGGCCCCACCATTGCCCCCAGCACAGCCTGGAAGGAGGGTGGGTCAGGACACGGACCTCTAAGCCCCGCTCAGCTGGGGAGGTGCAGAGCAAACCTGCCCAGGCAGCGGCCGCTCGCGCTGTGGGGAGGGGGAGGCAGCCACGAGGCACTGGGAGAGAATGAGCTGTAACAGGGGTATAATGGCAGCGCACCACCCGCATCATCACAGGGCTTAATTAGCTCTTCTCCTAAGCGCCTGGCAGGCACCTGGCTCTCTTCCACACCCCTCCAGCCCCTCCATCTGTGCACAACCTGCATTATCTCAGCTTCCTCCCAGGTTCAGTGACACGTTCCCAGCAGGGCTCCCCCGTTCCCACCGCTCCCGCTGTGCCCCGGCAGCAGAGCTTGTGCTGGCCGGGGAACGGGACCGTGGTGCCCACGGAGCGAGCCACCCTGCCCCAAAACACCAGGGCAAATAACCCGATAGGGCGAAATCCTGGGTCATGGACCAGAGGCTGGGTACAAAGCACCCCTCTCATTGGGGAGGGAAGATATATTTGCTGTTCCTAAGCTAACAGCAGGTTAAAAACTCCATCTCATCCACCCAGCTGGTGGGAAACCACCAGGCACAGTCACGTTGAGGTACATTAATGGCAGCAAATTAAGAGAAATTACAGCTGCAGCAGTCAGTACCTGACAGATCCGTGCTGCGGCTGGTTTCAAACTGTGTCTTCTTGCTCTGATACTGGGTGTTAGTGGTAAGCAAGCTGCTGTTGAGGGCTTCAAGCTCCCTCGATAGAGAGGCAGTCTCATCCAGAAAATGGAGGTCAGGATTTATCCCTTGGACCTGCTCTCTGGGAGAGAAAAAGCAGAAAACATGAATTCAAGTAGAAAAGCAAAGCACCTGTAGATGGACAGCAGGGCTCTCCCTTGCCAGGACGCTGCCAACACCCGGTGAGAGGCACCTCTGGGCCCGCAGAGCTGACGGCCGAGGACACGCGACGGCCTCGCAGGTTTGCGGAGGCAGCAGATGGGGCTGGGCTACAGCTCTCCCACAGCGGGCCAGCTCGCGGGGACCAGGCGTGCTGAACGTGCCCTGAGGATGCTGACCCTCCGGAGCCTGACCACCGGCCTCCTGCCTCTGCAACATCTTGCACAGGATGGGCACACATGGAAGTGCTGTTCTCTTGCACGCCTGGTCACCACGCGAGATTTTGAGGTACAGAAACAAAGCAGAACACGTGCGAGCAGCTCAGTGCGACAACTGGAGCGAGCACACAGAAAAAAGCCAGCACACCCTCCCGGCTAAGGGATGCACCCCACCAGCAGCAACCATCCCTCACCTGATGGCAGCGAGCGCGCTGCCCACCTGGGCCAGGCTCTGCTCTGTCGCAGGAGAGCGGCCGAGGATGCCTTGTGCCTGCTGCACGTTGCCCTCCGCCTGCGAGAGGCGGGGGCCGAAGCGGGACCCCCCGCTCCCCGGGGGCAGCCGTGCCGTAGAGTTGCTGAGGTCGGCCTGGCGCAAGCGCAGGCGCTGGATGTCCCCGTCGTAGGCACGGAAGCAGGGGTGGCACAGCTCGCAGCCGGGGTAGGTGCTGCAGTGGCCCCGCTCGCACTGGTCGCAGCGGGGGCCTGTGACACCCGGGCGGCAGAGGCATCGGCCCGTGGTCTTGTCGCACCCCACGTCCTCTGTGCCCTGGAAGTCACAGTCACATTCTGGGGGATGGAAAGGTGGAGAGATACAGAGATGAAGCCCACTGAAAGCAGGGAAAAAAGAACAAGTTTATATATATGTATAAAATGGGACCCTGTTAATGGGATGCCAACACAACCTGAAGTCCAACCCCGCCCGTCAGCCCCTGCAGCAGCTGGGAAGGAGGGGGCACACGCAGAGGAACAGGAAGAACCCCCAAGCCCAGCCGCTCACCCAGCCCCTGACCCTACAGGGCCAGACCAGCACGGCCAAGGGTCTCGCCCAAGGCTGCTGGGAGGGGACTGGTGGATACCTGGAGATGGGGCAGAGCAAGAGCGATTAACTAGGAAGTTGTTTCAGAGAGGAAGTTTCTCTTGCAAAATAGTGTGGGAAATGCCGATGTCGGGACACAGGCCAGGGGCTCTGACCCAGGTAACCCGCGATTTCAGTGCTAAGTGACACCAAGCCAAACCGAACTGGATGCCCCCTACCTGTGCACCCCACCCGGACGTCTCCGTAGTGCCTGTCTGGGCAAACCTGCTCCTGTGGGGCAGAGCACGTCCGTCCCGTGAAGCCTTCTCTGCACGGGCACTGTCCTGTGAACTGAGGAAAGAGAAATACATCAGGGAGAGCCGCCTCTGGACACTTCCCTGGGAAAGGCCTCCCTCGACGGCTCTTGAGCACTAAAGCCAGCACATGGACCATCTTCTCTACTCAGCCTGTGTCCCAGGACGCGGCCGCGCTGCTGCTGCCAGGCTGCAGGCTCAGCCACGGTGACACAAAGAGTCCCCAGACAGCCCAAGCGTCGCAAAGCAGAGTTTTAAGCTTTGTTTCAAAGACAAAGGAATCGCCCACAAGCAGCTGGTTTGCCATCTCAGGTCTCCTCCCTGCACTGAGCTTGTCTGGGACCTACCTTTGGCTCTTAGAACTTGTCATGGGGGTTTTTTACATTTAACTTTAATTTTCCCAGTTGTCTCTTAAGCCTGAAGTGACACTCATGCTTTTCATTGACAAATGAGGATAATTAACTTGCCTTGCCTGTGTGAAGATCTCTTATTAGGACTTCCTTACTAAATATCAGACCTTGTTAAAATAGCTTAATCTTGCCTCAGTGACTACCACCTTCTTTCATTTTCCCAAATAGCCCATCATAGTGTTTTCTAGGGAACGGGAAAAGGAAAATAAGAGCAGGACGTGCCAGGGAATGCACAGCCCTTTGTGGAGGCTCCCACGGATGGGTCAGGGCAACAGAGCTGCCCAACAGGTGGGTTTGATGCTCTGAGCGATCCCCGTGCGGTGCAGCCCAGCGGGGACACGGCTGCCCTGGCTGTGCAGCTTGGCCCCCCCGCTGCCCCCGGGCAGCCCCTCAGCAGCATCTGCAGAGTTGGGAAAGGCAAAAAAGGGAGCAAGTTTGCACGTGCATGCAGGAAAGAAGGCAGGAAAATGAAAAAGAAATATTGCTGAAATAGGCTGAATTAGCCCTGAGGCTGCCCAGGGCGGGCTGGGCGGTACCTGGTTGCAGTGGGGGCTGCGGGAGCCGCGCCGGTGGCAGCCGCAGGGCTGGCAGCCCCGGCCGCTCCCCATCTCCCAGTGCTCGGCCGCACACTGGTCGCAGTCGTTCCCCACCACGTTGGGCAGGCAGAAGCACCTCCCCGTCTCGTCGTCGCAGGGCATGTCCTGCCGCGTTCCCAGCCCGTTGCAGGTGCATCCTGAAACGGGGAGGGTTTTGTCATATTAAAATGGGTGCAAAGCACCAGCCCAGCATCCACAAAGCCAGGTCCACAGAAGCACCTTGCAGTCACCCAAAGACGAGCTCTCCTGTCCCCTCCCTCACACCCAAGCTCCACACAAAGGCCCCACACCCCTGCTCTAACACCTCACTGCCCCCTCAAGCGCTGCAGCAGGACTCAGCCACCCAAGAGGCCTCAGCACCCTCCGGCCCAGCCACACAGGCACTCAGGGAGGGGATACAGCCCTACACACGCCTCAGACTCTGCTCTCCCATGCTTTTTGCCAAACTTATACCTGAGAGAAGCCAAAGACTGAGGAAGGAGATCTATACGCCTTTGCAAAATGGGCTTTGTCTTGGAAACCCCAAATCAAAGCTGGCTGGGAACTGCATCCCTTTCGGGGCCACCGAGGATGCCGAGCGCAGAGGTGAGGCGGGAGCGCCCTGGGAAGCAGGGGCTGGTTTGGGGTGCACTCACCGCGGCACCCCAGGGGGTTGGCGTTGGACAGCTGGGCGAACCCCGGCTTGCAGAGGTGGCAGCGGTCCCCCTGCACGTTCTCCTTGCAGACGCAGCGCCCTGTCAGCGGGTCGCAGACGGAGCCTGGCACGGTGCCGTCCGGGTCGCACTCGCAGGCTGGAAACGTGCAAGAAACAGCACTGCTGAGGGGTGCGAGGGGCGGACGGGGGGGTCCGGGGAAGGTGCTACGGGGGGTAACCGGGCACTCACGCAGACAGGCTTCGGGATGGGCGAGATCTTGCCGCTGGTTGCGAAAATAGTTGGTTTTGCAGCGCTCACAGTTGTTGCCCTCGGTGTTGTGCTGGCAGTCGTCGCAGACGCCCCCGCTCGCCCCTCCGCTGGCCCGGTACAGCTCCGCATCGAAGTGGCATGAGGCCGAGTGACCGTTGCAGTTGCACCCTAAAAAAACCCCAATCAAACAGCCCAGTTTGTGCTGCGACCGTGACAAACCCCTCTGGCAGTGGCGGCTCTGGCACTAGAGGGTGCCCGAGGCTCCTGCGTGACACAGTGACACCCGCTGACCGCCCCAGGACCAGAGACAGCTCGGCCAGGGCTGGTGCAGCCCAGGGCATCGCCCGGCCGCAGCCCCGCAGAGCAAAGCCCAGCGTGCAAATGTGTCGGGGTGCCTTTTGCAGGGACATCTGTGCTAACATCCAGCCCCACAAACTGTCCCAGTGAAAGGTCTCGGAGCTCGCTCCCAGTCCCGTCACTCGTGGCTGGGAGGATTTGGGAAAGTCCTCAGGATGAGGAGAAAGGAAGGTACTCGCCGTACTCTGGCACTCGTGGGGATCGTCGTCCTCGGCAGGTGCCCACGGCCGGGCGTTGTAGAGGGCGGCGCAGCGGTCGCAGCTGGGACCGGCGGTGTTGTGCTGACACACGCAGTGCCCGTGGACCTGCTGCAGAGACAACGCTTTACCCCTCCTGGATGGTGGCTGCTTAGTTCAGAGCTTCATCCTCCTGATGCCTTCCTGGCACATGCTCCTGCCCCCGTGCAGCCCCCGTTCCCTGCGCAAAGATGAAGCTCCAGCACCCAGACAGGGCTGCTGCAGCACCAGGGACAGGCTGCTCCTCACCTGCAGTGACAGGGTGATTCCCACCACCTCTAACCACCTACTCAAAGGTGTTAGTTTTAAAAAAACTCACCTACTCACCTATAACTACCACTCTCAAAGTGGACAAGCATAAGCTGGGGACAAGAGAATCCCACAACAGCAAACAACCTGTGCTGGCAAATCCTCCTGGGCACGAAGGAGCCTGCTAGAACCTTCTACGTGTCCCCCACCCAGACAAGAGACCCAGTGCTGGTAGGAGCAGTTCCCCCAGAGCACAACGTCCCACAGCCACCGGGCTTCGTAACTCCTCACAAAGCCCCTCCACCTTCCTCCTGACACAAAAAGGGGGTTTATGCGGGGGTACCGCAGGCTGCTGTCTCACAGCCACCACCCTGTTGCTGCAGGCAAACTGGGGCGTCGTTTCCCCCAATTACAAGCAGCCTCGTAATTAGGCTTTTCACTTCACCTCGGTGCTCGCCGCAGCGTGTGGGTCTCCCGAAGGGGCACAGCGGTCAGCATGTCCGTGGCAGAAGCAGCTCCCCAGCACCCGCATCTCCGTCACGGCGTAGAAGGTGCTGGGCGAGTGGTAGCCCTGGCGCGCGATGTGGGGGAGCCCGGTGAAGTTGATCCGCAGGTTGGTGAACTGGCCCAGCTCTGTTGGGGACCAAGGAGAGGCGTGAGGGGCAGCAGGCGCCCAGGCACCGGCTGCAGAAGTGCATCGCGATTTGTGCGGAGGGCTCGGAGCAAGAGACAGAGGCATCGGCACAGAGAGCAGAAGTTGAGCCATCAGCAAGGAGCAAATGCTGCTCCCTGACACACCGGAGGTGCCAGGCAGCTGTCAAACACGCAGCTTGAAGCCTTGTTTGCCGAGGACCTACTCCCCCACGGGGTTACCCCAGCTCAGTGCTCCCCATCACCTGTAGGAAGAACCACAAGGTGCATCCTCCTCCTCTCCCTTTCTCAGATATAAAAACGAGGCCGTTCACTTACTATCAACGGTTTGGCTGTAAGAGGTAGTGATGGTAGATGCCATGTCTTGGACACTGAATTTCACCTGAGAAGGAAAAAAAAAAAAAAGTTAAAAAGCAGGAAATAGAAGGTGCTTTTCTTCTCATGCTCTGGGCAGTGCGTGTGCTGGACCTGCCTCTGCAGAACATCACTTAACGCTGGGAAAAAGACTTCAGAGTTGCTGAGAATTTTGCAGGAAGACCAACATACACCTCACAAAGCAGCAAGGGCTTTCTGCCCAGAGGAGCAAGAACCCTCCTGAGGACTCCCCTCAGCTCCATCCCTGCCAGGTGTAAAACGTGTTAAAGACTTCCAGGCCACCACGTGTTTGTGCAGCGTTGCACAGACCACCCGGCCCGAACCCAGGGTCACAGCGGGGGGGAAGAGGCACGCGTGGGAGTCCCTGCCACAGCACCCCACAAATCCTACCTTGCCCCCGTGCAAAGGGTGCCCCTGCAGCGCCTGGCAGCGAGCATCCTGCCAGCTCTCGGGGGAGCCCCGGGGGATGCCGGGGAAGGCGGTGGCGCAGTCCGAGGCCAGGTACTGGTACACCTCCCAGGTCTTGCCAAAGTCGGTGGAACGCTCGATCAGCATCGCGGCGGGCAGCGGCGACTGCAGAGGGGGAAAGAGGCACATCTGTAACGCCGTACACCCCAGCCGGCTCCTGCCCCGGGGTCTGGGGATGCCCAGCCTCCTCCCTCCAGGCCAGGTCTCCACAGGCTGCTAGAGCAACCCCCTCCCTGCAGGTTACCAACAACCTCCAAGTCCCCCCTCCCCTTGGCCAGCCCTGCTGCAGCCACAAGGTACTCATCTGCACCAAGGAGATTTTTCAGCAGACATCCATGGGATGGGAACCCACCACCCTGCTCTGCTGCTCCCAAAGCCCAGGGGAATGGCCATGAAAAACAGGGAAAATGGAGGGATGGGGCCCCTGGCATGCTTCCTATCAGGAGCCTGAAGGGAGCTGTGCACAGATCCCCACGTCCCACAGGGCCCATGTGCTGTCATCTGTGACCTCCTCACACGAACCCTGAAGTGGAGCAGGATGCTGCTGAGCTGGAACGCCTGGTCCACGTCCAGCTGCAAGGAGACGCGCTCGATGCCTGCGGGCACAGAGAGGCAGCTTCAGAGGTGCAGGCCGCAGCCTTCGGGAAAATAAACCCCTTATCTGCCTGAGCCAAGGCAGTTATTTCCTTCTTTCCTTCCAATCTATTGAACTCAACACCTCCTCCTCTTCCCCTCATGCCCAGGGCTTATTGCCCGGGGGGACCCACTCACCGTTCTGGGACTGCCACCAGCGCGCGTGCCCGGCGGGGGACAGGACGTTCTCCACGCGGTGGCCGCTGTGGGCGCGCGGCAGCCGCGAGTCGCACCTGCAGCATTTCATGCTCCACTGGAAGAGAAAGGGCAGGTGGAAGCGACCGTCCGCGCTCAGCCGGAGGGAAAGACCCTGCTGCGGACCCCGGAGACGAGGGGCCCAAGCGCAGCGTGGACTCGCCGAGGAACGAACGGCGTCAGTAAAACTGGTTTATTAGAGATCTGAAGAACCACGATCAATAAGACTAATGATATGCAGGACTCCAGGGGTCCCCTTCACGGCCCATTAAAAAACACAACTCATGGTTTTATGGACTAAAAACTAAAACCAAAATGCTTTTGACTACAACACACTTTTGGCAAACCATCAAAAATGCTTTTTTTTTTTAAGCAAAACCCCTGTTTTCCACAATGACACCACTCGATAGAAAGCGCTTTGCAGCTTTTCAGGACCAGTTTGCCTTTTCCACACAGCCGAGGGGCTGTTTGTTTGGGTGAACAGAAGGGCCTTTCTCTCCCACCCAAAAGCCCCGGGCGATGCCCGGCCCCGCTGTGCCGTCCCCTGGGCGCAGAGCGGGAGCAAACAGCTCAGCCGGCGACAAGTCAGTGGGTGGGAAGTCGAGCGGCTCAAAGTTCAGCCCTTCACTTGAGCAAGTAATTCAAGGAGCAAACAGAGATGCAGCACCGGGAATGTGTGGACGGGAGAAAGCAGGGTCCCTGAGGAGCAAACAATACACAAATTCTGACTAACCAAGCAACGCTCCGTGCAGCCGCTGACACGGGGCCACGGGGTGCGTGCGGCACGTGAGGAGGCTCAGGAACGTGTAGGAAGCGGCAGGAAGGAGATCGAGGAAGAGACGGGGAGCAGGGGAGGTCCAGACATGGGCCAAGAGGAGAGGCGGGCACAGGGTGGGCAGGTTGGGCGAGGGCCACGGCAAAACGGGGGGAGACCCCCAGGTGAGGCCAAGGTGGGGAAGGGCAGGGCAGGGGGGGGGTAAAACAGCAGGTGGTGACAGAGCCCACAGGGGACAGAGGAGACCCCGTCCGGAGCGCTCGGGACCGGCCACACTCAGAGCCGAGCAAACACAGAGGGCTGCAGAGAATGCTGTCCCGAAAGCAAATGTGATGTGAAACATTTCAACATTTTCAACTAGAAATTCAAGTTGTCAGGACGGCTCAGAAAGGTTGTCCTGGGAGGAAAGCGGGTTTGGGGGAGAGGAGGGGAGCGCGTCTGGCAGAAGGTCTAACAGCTGACACCGGGAAGGCAGCGAGACACCCCGCTGCGAGGGCTGGCAGGCCCCGGGGCAGCATGAGGTGACAGCAGAGCACGGGCATGTTTGGGACCCCAGTGATGAGATCAGCTTTCTGTGGCAGAGCAGAGACACCAGGGGACAAGTGACAAGCAGCACTCTATATCCACCTCTGTGCTAAACTCTCCCCATTCGATACTTAAACGAGCCGATCCCACCCCAGGCACAACCCCAGAGTTCCCTTTTCACTTGCTCTCACACAAAACCACACAAGGCCCAGGCTGCTCTGAGCAGAAAGCACTAACCGGTGCACCACCAGAGGCAAAGCTGCCCAGGGGTCCCCCAGCCGGGGCCGGGCTGGTGCCCGGGAGCAGGTGGCACACGGCGAGGTGGCCGGGCGGCAGCAGCCAGACGGCAGCTCGGATCCTGGGCTGCTTTTAGCTCCTAACAAAGCCCAGACCTGCCTCTGCTCTGCCCCCGGACCTGGGAACCCTTCAGCAGTTGGGTGGATAGTGAGTGAGGAGAGATCCTCACTTAAAACCGATCTGTTTCCATAATATTTTCCACAGTCTTTATGTTCTCTGTCTATAAATATCCCAGAACAGGAGTTGGCCAACTACAATATTTATAACAATGTTGCAGAGTAAGCAAACAGAGAACTCAAAATATATAACCATGCAATTTCCCTGGCTCTACCAACTCCTCCTGGCTCTGCCAGTAAGAATCAGAAATAACATAATCGGGTCCAGGCAGAAGAAGGAGTTTCAGATAATGACTACGGGCAGCAAATTGTCAGGAAGCCACAGGAATTACCCGCAGAAATAATCTACCAAACAATTCCCAATAATGATCAAACTTCACAACAGTTCTGCCTGTGATTAGCAAAGGGAGAAGGGCGGCTTTCTGCAAGGGGAAAGGTTAATCTCCGCTAAATTATTCATTAGGAGCGATTCACACATACTTATTAGTCCATTCACACAGGCAGGGACACAAATGCCTCCTAGTCCCGACAAGGACACCTTGGCAATGAAGCTGGGACCACACTGGAAATGAGGCTGTAAGTAAAAATGAAGCTTAAACTGTGTGAGACCTTCCCCATCAGCCCTGGGCTCTGCTCCCTGCAAAAATCTTTGCTGCTTTTTCTTCCCCTGCCCGCCCCCCCGCCCCCCCAGCTTTTAATTAAAGCTAAAATTAACCCTGGAAGCAAAATTCATTTCACATCCTTGGAGCAAATTGTGCAACCCCTCTATTGCACAAGAGGAGGATTTGCTGCTGCTGACTGTGACTATGTGTCTCAAAGTTCCTCGGGACAGAGGGAATTGCCAAAAACGACAGTTTTGGTAATTCACCCAGCACCCACCTTTCCCCAGCTCTCCTCCTTTTTTTACGAGCACAGCAACAGACTCGGTAGATCGCTCAGAGCTGGGCTGGCCAGGCACAGACCAGGGCTGCGGGAGTACGTGACAATGGAAACGAAGGGGTCACCCCCGACCCAGGTTACGGAGGTTCAGCGATTACAGGAAATTCCTTCCATCCTTTTCAAGGGTAATGCGGAAGGCAGTCCTTTTAGAGGAAAAGCCAGCGTGTTGAGAATGAACAGATTCATGTTTTAGAGATAAACGGTGGAGGGGAAAAAAAAGAAAATCCATGTATCAGAAGAACCAGGCACTGTAAAAGTGTCTGTACGTTACATCAGGCACCTGGGACACTTCTGCGCGGGGCGTGCAGGGACTCGGGCGCAGAGCCAGCCCTCCCCACAGCTCTGCTGCGGGCTTTTGCTGCTCTCCTCCTGCTCTGACCTTGTGAACCAGTTGCTGGTCAGCCTCCCATGCCTCCCCGCTCAGGCAGGGCCAGAAAACCACAAGCAATTTTAAGCTGATGGACTCAGACCAAAGTATTTTAAGTAGCTCTAGCTGCCATTTTAATATGAGTAGCGAGCCCTTGAAATGAAACCTTCTGGCATAGGTGCACAACCCAAAATAAACTGAAGTTATTCATCAGCAAAAATGGGAAACTGCTTCTCTCCAGTCATGAAATGAAGACCTGTCATAGCTGTGGGGACCTCGGTGGTCCTGCGTTTAACCCAGCTCCGTGCCAGCGTGAGGCACGGTGTCAGTCGGGTTCCTGGTACGCAGCCGCCCGTACGAGGGCCTTGCACGGTCTTGCACAATTAATATTGTATAGCGACAGCACTCACTGTTCCAAGTTTATTTGGGGACAATCTGGAAGGCCTAAGGAGTTTATACATATACAGAGAGATTGAAGGTTATTACGAAACAGGGTGGGCAGCAAGAATAAATTACCTTAGGAACAAAGGGACCTGTTAAAGCCATGTTATGCAATTCTCCATTCCAACCTGTTTTCATTCCCTGTTAGCACCAGCTGTAGGACATCGCTACACCAGGCTCGTGGGGCAGGGCTTGTCTTGCCTGGGAAGTGCTCTGGACATTTCCCATGGGAAACATGGGAGACATTACCCACGGTTATGTCGGCCTGGTTAAACTTCTCAGTGAGCAATTGATGTTTGCTAAGCTGGACTGTGCTTCAGTTTTGAAACAGAGATATCTCTCAGCCATAACATCTAATGTCACATCCCTGCTCGGCCAGCAGTGACACTGGGAAGTGAGCTCCAAGATTATGCTCAAAACCCAGAGGGCTCTGACCCTCAGCTCGGTTTTACCGCTGACCCCCAAATTCAGAGGCGACAGCAGAGATGGGAGAGAAGACACAAGCTGGACAAACGATCCAGTTATGGGGTTTAAGGAAATGAAGTTCATTTCTCTTGCTTAAAAGCAAGCATGTGGGTGCCTGTTTTCCTTACCCCGTCTGTTCTCACATCATCTCCCCTCAGCAAAACTTCATTTAAAATCTGCCAGGATGACAGTCTGCAAACCCCATACTGCACCAGCTTCCCTCCACACCCCGCACGCATCCACGGGGTCCTGTTGCCTCTGCAAGTTGTCTGCGAGGGAACGATGTGATGTCTCCCAGCATATGTGTCAATTTGCAGTCATGTGGCAAAAGAAGATATGGAGAAGGGAGGTGGAGGAGAAAAAAAAATAATGGGAAACAGGCTTTTTCTCTGCAAGTTCACTACAGGCAGGGACATATCCCTGCAGCAAAGAGCAGGGTGTGTCTGAATGCCAGAATAAGATGAGATAAGCACAGAGCAGCCCCATAGCACCTTCAACAGGTCTGGAATACAAATTATTCAGTGCAAACCCTTGACATTATGAAGCAATACCCCAAACTAGAAGCTCTGCTTTGAGCAGGGGGTTGGATCTCCTGCCCCATCCGACCACAATTATTTCACGATTTTGTGGATGCATTTTTCTGTGTAAAAGACTTGAGTTTGACTAATGACGTGGGTCTGGAAAGCAAATGAGCTGGGAGGCACGGCAGCTTTTCAGCGTGCTCTCCCCTGTCCGCACATGCCTAGGGCCCGCTGAAGCGCCCAGCAGGCAGCGTGTTTTGGATCAGTACTGAGCTCCCTGACCAGCTCATGCAGGAGGGCAGGCAGATGTAACCGTCAGACAGTAGCAATAAGGCAGACAGAAGCATTCGTCTCTCACACGTTCTCTTTCACAGACATCAGCCTGTATTTTTAGAAGCAGCCAAAGACAACTCAGTGCTGAGACACCACGGGGAGAGATGCTACAGACCAAGCCCTGCCAGGCAGCCATGACCTGTGCCCATCCACCAGCAGCAGGAGGAATCCTCTGCCCTGCCAGGAGCTCTCCTGCCCGACCAGCTCACGCTCCCTCCCACTCACTCATTCAGGATTAGGCTTCTCTGGTACCTCTCATCTGGATTCCTACCTGGATGACCCCACATCACCATGACAAAAGGGGTGATAAAGGTGACTTCCCACCCTTCCTTACTCATATCCACCAAGTGCCCATGAAAAGCAGGTGGGAGCAGGCAGAAAATCTTGGTCCTTTACCTTATGCAAACAACAATTTAATACCCAAAGTCTCCCAGGGCTGGGGCGTGAGGACCTACGTAGTCACCACACACACAAACTGCTCTGCTGTAGGATGCAGGAAACAGAGCAGCAACACAAGGACACCCAGCTTCGCTCCTCTCTTGCCTTTTCTTTGGCAAAAGATTTCACAGTGATGTGCAGGGCGTTTGGGACACTCTTCTAAATTAATAAAACAACCAGAAAAGTCTGTGACTGTCTTCTAGCTCTGAACATGTCTTTAAGCTGAAAGCACTGCACAAGCCCGGAGGAAACGCTCTCCCCTCCAGAGAAGCATTAACGTTGCTGGGTGCGAGCACACTGTGGAAGGTACCACTGCTTCCAGCAGCAAAGCAAAGAGCCGAAGGTGTGCACAGCCCCAGGCCAGGCAAGGGGACCAGGAACCTGCTAAGCCGCCTGAAAGCCACACTGTGCCTTCCCTGGGCTAGCGCTAGGCAGTGGGAGCTACTCCATGTTCCTCTCAGAGCACTGTGCTTAGCAGTTAAAGAAAGAGATGAGGGAGCTGGGCCTGGAATCACACCTCAGTCAATGAGAGTTTTTCCACACACATCAGCACCTTTACAACTCCAAACCCAGGCTCGCTTATTTTGCCTTTTTTTTTTTCCAGTTTCCCTCTTGCTTTTGCTTTCCCTGCTGACTCGAACAGCCATTTCCCAAGCGCTAAGTGATTTCCACCCCAGACCATTGGTCTGCCTGGTTTCCACCCCCCATCACTTTTCTAATCGCGGCTGCAGTCCCCTGTGCTATAAATGGCAATGCTGAGTGTCCCGCTTGGATTGGACTAGACTGAGCCTCCAGCCAAGGAATGGAGCAATCAGCTGTGCAAAGTATAAAGGTTAGAGGGATCTGGAGTGGGAGCAGACAATGGAGCAGAGGCTGCAATCGATGCCCACAGCGAGTGACCCACCAGAATTGCAAAAGAGCACCCTGGGGCCAGCCAGCCTGCACCCGCCAGCTGGCACGGGGGCACCCGCAGCCCGCGAGAGCAACCCCTCGTCCCATGCCCTCTGCTGAGACTGCAACACAGACTCCAGATCTGTACCTATTTGGCAAGAAAACAAGAGCAAGACTTGTAACAAAAAGAAGCTGTGAGACTCAATAAATTAAATGTGCTTACTTTTTATGGGATGGGAATAGGAAAATGGAGTCCAGGGCATTCATTTTTGCTTAAATTAGGGAAGTAGAAAAAGGGAGAAAAAAAAAATTAGGAAATGCTCATCACACAGGGATTTCTCCTGCCAACATAGGAGCTGGTATACTCCCAACTCCCATTAGCCATTACAGCTGCAGAACAGAAATAAGGGTCTTTGAGGAATTTGCTAGCAGTAACGAGCCATCTCTCATTGCAGTGAAGGATTGCATGTATGTAGGCAGTAAGGAAGAGGAGACCCCATCCCCAAAACTAGAACTGGAGAATCCAGCTTAACATATCAGTGTTATTGTTCCATGTCCATTTTAACCCTGGTACTTGTAAGGCAAGGTAAAAAGAATATGAAAACTGTTCGGTTTAGGGACTTGAAGACTGGAAGAGACTGCTGCAGTCTTGCTGCCTGCCTTCCTCCGCAGCACTGCCACGAGTCCTCGCTCACTAACTCTGCACCGAACAGATCATTTCTGCTCGGGTTATATCACAGACATCAGAGAGACACCCAGTCTCCACTTCAAAGATTACAAGTGATGCAGATGATCATGGCTGAAGGCCCATCAGAGTGATCTCTCAAGGTCAGGCAAAGGGCATAACAAGCCCACTCCAGCTGGTATCAGGACAAACAGCTTCATCAAGGTTTTGCAGACACTCGCTTCCCATAGCACAAGCCTCCTCTTCAACCAAAAGTCACTGTCAAAAGTCAGTGTTAAGTGAAGATTTCAGAAGTACATTTACGTACAATTTTCCTCAAGTATAAACAGAAATGGGGAAGGAAAAAAAAATTAAGCCAAAGCAGAAATAATTGCTTGCTTTTTTCCTGTCCATGGGCCACAGCACCCTTGAGAAGCAGCGGGGTTTGCTGGGAGGCGAGCGAACAGCCCTGCTCCCTGGAAGCAGCAAAACAGCTCCAACAAAAGTGAGTGGGAGCCTGAATGGAGGAAATGCCTGACTGCAACTGTCAGCCTGGAAAACAACCTGAGCAAGGACAGATGCTGCAGCCAGCCCAGCATCCAGGAGGACGCGATACTCATACCCATCCGGGCCAGGGAGCTGCTCCAGTTTCACACCAAGCAGCAGCTCCCAGCCATCCCTGAGCCCACAGAGGAGACAAAATCCCTCCAGCCCAGTGAAAACACTGTCTCTGTAACACACGCACTTACTGCCACATCTTGGCCTTCAACATGAAGAGAAATTAAAACCAAAGAAGGCTGACTTACTCAAGCTGGATTTCACCATAGAAAACACTGCTCACCAGAGGTCTGCCATTTCCTTTGCTCTCGAGCATCTCTTCCAAGACCCTTTTGGCCTGTCCTGCGTTGAACCCGCTCCCTTTCGAGCTCCTCCCACAGCAGTTACAGGGTTAACATTGCCAGACCAACAGCGAAAGGCTTTAGGAACTGCTCCCATCAGGGTCATCACCCCTGTAGCGTTTTCAGCTCTGTGCTCAGGCAGACTTATCCTCTAACTCTCACTCCGATTTGGTAGCAGCTTTGGAGCCCGGGTACCTGCAGCGGGCTGAACACATCCCTGCAGTAGTGTAGGCAGGACAGGATGGGTAGAGGCATTCGCATCCCTCCGTGAGGCTAGGAACGCGGAGGGAGGAGGCGAACGTACCTCTCCGTGGGGCGTGCAGTACGTTTCAGGCTTGGTGAGGCCGCAGGTGGAGGAGGCTCTCAGGCGATGGGCTCGTCCCAGCAGCAGGTCTCCGGCGGGGGGGTAGCAGGCTCCGTGGGAACAGGCTCGCTGGGCGCCCAGCGGCCGCGGGGCAGCTGGAACAGCAGGAACACAGGGCTTGGGGTCGTGTCAGGGTGGCACCCAGACACCAGCCAGCATGTCTGCTGCGTTCTACAACAGACCAACTACAAGATCGTGCTTGGGACAAACCTACAAAATGCATACGCCAAAAAGGACATAGTATTTTGCCCCTGAATTGCCTTCATTTTTAATAAGAAAAGGTACTTTTTAAAGAGCTTTGTACTAAGTTATTTCCGAAACTCTTCTGTGCCGTGACCCCAGTGTTTGGGCTGCAGGGATGATCAGTTCCCTGCCCACCATACTGACCAGCCCCATTTACCTGTAGAGCCGCCCCTATAGCTGGCTGCTCAGGACAGAGAGCAGCCTTTTGCCAAACACCAGCACTGTTATCAAATATCTGTCTCCCAGCTGCTCCACAACACTGCTACGACACAAAGCTTACATTAGTCAGCTTCCCCCATATCCTTTTAGAAACACTGTACAGTGAGCCTTACCCAGGAGTACAAATAATGCCCACGGCCAAAGCTGGCACCGAGAATCCATACCGCCAAGGACACGCCTAGGGAAGAAATTGCAGCATGAGCAAAAATGAGCAGAAAATGCCAGTCTAAAGCTCAGTTCAGGTCCTTCACATTCCTTCTTGGTTTATAGGAAGATAATTTTAATTGATCTACAATAGAATAACATAGGTGGAAAATAACGAGGAGGAAAATCAGATGCTCAGATTGTATTTGTTTGTTTTAAATGAACAAAGAATCCTAGCTTTTCATCTAACTCATGAGGCATGCACAAGATTCTCCTGAAGTGTCTAAAAGATTGCCCTCTTCCCAAACACTATCTTTGGATCTTTATGTTATTGCTGAGGTGAACCACAGGCACCAGCACAGCACCTCGCTCTCAGCAGAGCTGTGATTTCTGACTGCCCGGCTCCCGGGGGACATGGAGAAGCTGCAGCCCCCAGCACCCGGATCTGCGGTGGGCAGGGAGCTGGTGCCCACGCTGGGTTGCAATGGACGGCTAGAAAGGATGCCCTGAGGAGTGTGCACACACACGCACACACACCCCATACACACACACCCCTCCAGCCACGCTGCTCTTTGTTCTCCAGCCCCACCCTTTGCCCTGCACTTCCAGAATCGATTCCAGATCAAAACTCGCCAGCGCACGCGATGGCCCAAAGTCTTCTTCTACGGAAAGAACAAACCCGTAAAAACGCTGCAGAATAAGTGTCTGCTGCAGGGTCTCTGCGGGGAAGCCCTGCGAGAGCCCGGGGAGGGCAGAGCCGCCAGCGCACCCCCCCAGCCAGAACCCTCACCTGCCCTCCCCAAACCTCACCTGCCCTCTCCCCCGCGTGAGCACCGTCCCCCGTGTCCCACGCGTTGTTCGTGGCAAGGGCTCTCTCCCCCTGTGCCACCCAGCAGCCGATCCACGACCGGGAGAGCCCTCTGAGAGCTGGCTCTCTCCTCTGCCGGCTTTTAACACGCAGCTGCCTCACCTGGGAGAGTAGGTGCCTGTGGGTGTAGTAACGATAAAGGGAGTGATTCAGGGATCTTCAGACATACACACCCAGTTACCGTATAACTCATGACAGCTCCTAGACAGGGCGCACGGCCGCGGATTAAGTGACTTCAGGGGATGACGGCAGCGTGAACCAGCAGCTCTGCAGGCGACCAGCAAGCGAAAGCCCACCTGCAGGTACCCCCGCATACACTGGGACATCACCACGCCAGCTGCAAACCGGGTCCCCCCAGAGCCACTGCACGACTCGGCATTGGGGCGATGTACCCAAACGCTTACCCATCCTCTCAGACAGGTTTCGCACACTGCGTTTAGCACCGCGACGGCACGGCAGCACCGCTATCGGCGCCTCAACTTGATCGTTTAAAGCCTCATTAGGGATGTCCACGTGAGTTATAATCACACTGTGTATTCACATATCAGTCTGAAGGCGACCTCGAGCGCAGCGACCAGGCTTTGCAGGCAGACTCGGCCACGCAGCCCCTCTCCTGTCTCCAGCACTGGAATTCCTCAGGACACAAAATTACAAAAGATGAGCCCAAGAGCTATCTACAAAACGCAATCATGTGACGTCACCAGCTGGGGAAAAAGTCAAAGAAGAGTCAAATTTTTAAAGAAACATAATTCTTGTTTGTGTACCTAGAAAAGCACCAAAATTTCCACAAGAACTCTATTTATCACACCAGGATGGTTTGTAATACCAGCTTGGGAGTCTGTGGAAGACCCAGACCCCTGGCTGCATGCCCAGCTGATGAGGAGCCCTTCTCCCCTACTCCGGATCTAATCCAGAGCTCTCTTGTACTTGACACGTTTCAGTGGTCACTGATGCTTTACATGAGTATTCATAGAAACAGTATCATAAGTTGTTTTTTTTTTTACTGCACCAGCAAAGTAACAACATTTTAACAAATCTGTTTAACCTGCTGGCTGCCCAGTGAATGCAGCCGGGCAGCTCACAGCCCCAGCCACCGCCACCCCCTGCCCCACACACAGCACTCCTGGGCACCGCTCACGTGCTGCATTTCAGCTAAAACTCAGTTTTTCATCCTCAGAAAAACTTGCATCAAGCCATTTCCATTTACTTTACACTGAAATGACCCCAAAATCACGTCCTGTCCCATACTGGTCAGGGGCTCAGCAAACCATGCCAGATGATCCGGATCTTTGCTCCTGTTGCTTTGCTGCATGTGCTTCCTACCTCCCCATCCCCGCACCGAGCGACACAGGCGCGTGCAAGCTGAGGATCAGGAGCTCAGAGAAAGGGTACACACAGGGCTGGAAAAAAAAAATATTGTCCCTAAGGCTACAGTATGTGAAACATCGGCTCAGCTTCCGCCTCGCTGAGGTGCGCCCGCAGCGCTGGGTGTGCCTGCCCTGACCCTGTTACTGCTCAGCAATGCGGTAACACCACATTCCTCCTCCTCCCAGCCTCAGCTGGCAGCAAAAGGGAAGCGGGAGGAAACACTGGAACGTTTTACAGAGAAAGCGAGAGATGAGACGTGCCCCGAGCTGCCGACACCATTCCCGCACGCTGGCTGTGAGCGGTCTGCTGCGCAGTCAAACCCATCAACAGCATCACCTCGAGCCGTACCATGCTGACCACCTACCCCAGGCCCTGCAAGAAACCGCATCAAACTCCCCAGCTTCCATCTGGTGGAGTGCCTATGCTGAAAAAGTCAGAGGAGAGGAAGGTCTGAGCGATTTGGGTTTCTGCAAGGCTGCTGGGCATGGCATTCTTGCAAGCCTTGGCTGAATGTCCGCTGCGGGGTGCCTGTTCTGCCTGGTTTAAAGCCATACCCAAAAGCACTGGTTGCCAAACAGGGAGGCTGAGGCTGCTCTTGGAAAGACTATAAATGCCACTTATCAGTCCTGCCAGACCCTGCAATACTGGGCATTGCCACGCTCTGAAGTGGTGATGCCCCACCCCAAGTTACTGTAAAGCCTGGGACACTGCAGTTCTGCCACACAAACAAGGGCAGGACTGGAAAATGCTACTTCAGCCACAAGCTGTTCAACTGAATTATCCAAAATACCTCGATCCATCCTTTCCTCCTGCAGCCTGCCCCAGTGCCTTGCCAAAGCAAGGTAAACCATCACCTGGAATTTCAGGCTCTGCAAGTTCAAACAAGAACAAAAGCAGGGAAGAGTCTCATTGACATAATATCTACTGCAAATCAATAAAAAGGACAAAAGCAGCTGTAATCAGCTGGGTGCTCAGCGACAGCATGGCTCAGCACAGGGGATCCCAGACACAGCCCCATGCCCCTGATGGGACTCAGGCTTGAACACTCTCCAGGCTGTTCTCTGCCCACTTCACCACGCACAGATGACAGCATTGTCCTGAGTACTGGGGACAGAAGACGTGTTACAGATCGAGAGACATCAAGACAGCAGGGCCAGGTAAATACAGGAGACAGAATGGTAAAAATACACTTCAAAAAATATAAATGTTAGAGCAATCCTCTGCAATCAGTAGGAGGGACAAGAAAGATGCTCCCAGGACTTCCAGTGCCTTTTCAGTTTAGCCTATGGCTGCACCAGCCCGCGCCGAGCTGCGTCAGAGCACACAAGCCTCGGAGGGCTGGGTAAGACATTCCCTCGAAAACAAATAAACCTACGGCAGGAAACTGTGCCCTGAGTCATGGGACATACCCTGCCCTAACATAGTGTTAGAGGACACTACTCTGCTGGAAGCATCTTCTCCAGGCCGAGATGCCCGACCAGCTCCTGAGGAGCTCCCACTCCCCACCGCACCGTCACGGAGCTGCTGCCTCCTCGCACCCGGTGACATTCCTCTGGGCAGGATCATTTGAGCTCCTGCTCTGCGGTGCGTGTGTGTGATCCCCTAAGCAGCTTCTATATCCTGTCCCGGAGGTGCTTGTCAGAGGCAGAAAAGCTCCATATCGTGCAATCCTGTACCTGTGGCAATGGGCTGGCACCAGAAGGCCTTAGTGCCAGCGGTGAGCTGAAGGGGACCCTGTCCCTTCCACACTGGCAGCAGCCAAGAAAGATGCTGCAGGCTTGGTTTTAAGTTTCGGGTGGAAAGAGATCACAGCATTAAAAATATAAAAGCATCACAGGCAGCGGTACGTGGGTTTTGATCCTGCCAGGGTAAAATACAAGTGTTTTGCCCCATCTCTGCTCCCCTCCCCAAGTAGCATATCAGGCTGGAGCAGGTGAGCACAGCCCCGGTCCCAGACCACACCGCAGAGCTCACCTTGTCACGGACAAAGTCCGGCCTCACCCGACCCTTGTCTGCACACAGACATTTGGAAGATGAGGCAACACATCTTTCCACCTCAGCAGTGCTCCTGCCGAGACCCACCACGACGATGCTAGGCCAACATTTTGGGAAATGTCACCAAGAAGCAGAGGTCAGATAAGCGTTTTGTCTCAAGTTCCCCTCCACAACTCTGCAAAACCCAGAGCCACGGCCCGGGCTGGTGGGAAGGGATCTCCAGTGGCCATCAATGCCAAGGTGCTGCTCAGTGTGGGGCTGGCCTCCCAGCTAGGTCAGGATGGGCCCCCAGACACACAATTCTTGCACAAAAGCATTGTGTTAATTGTGTTTTAATATCTTCCTCCAAGGTAAATAATATTAAATGAAAAAAAAAAACCCTTGGATTCAGAATTTGGGTTCAGACAAGAGAACTCGGCCAGGCTACAGCACGTCAGCTGGATTGCGCCCACAGCACACTTGTGCCTGCGCAGACCAACTGTCCCGAAGATTTCTTGGAGCTTCATACGGGGATGCTCTGGCAGCAGGGGCTGGTCCTTACGCCATGGTCATTTCCCTTCCAGCCCCTCTCATGGCAGCTCTCCCCCCGAGCCACCAGCACAGCACGCGCCCGCGGCGTGCCCAGCGCCTGCCGTGCCCCTGCCCAGGACCAGCAGCTGCCCGTGGCCCCAGCGCCAGCACGGAGCTGTGCACCGGCCAAGGGACACAGCTGAAACCGGAGCCGAGCCCTGCGCTCACCAGCCCAGAGAGCCCCCCCCCCTCCAGCCCTTCTGCAGAGCTGGAGATGCTCCCCGCTCCTCCAGCACGTCCACCCACAGCCCGGGCAGAGCTCTCGCTCCCGGTGCCCTCATTCCCGAGAGCATCACCGAGGTTATCCCCGAGCACCACGGGCCATGCCAACAGCAGAGCTCCTCTGGGCTCCCGCGGGCAGAGCTGCCCAGAGCAGCAGGGGTTCAGTGGCTGCAGCACGGCTTCACCTGCACCCTCCAAAGCGATTTCAAAGCAGCTTTACCCGAGCTGGTGGCTCCGGCGCTGCGCATCGGGCACCGTTCGAGCTCAGCACGTGCAAAGCCGGTGAGCGGAGCATCATCGCCCTGAGCGGTCGCACGTCTCGGCCTTCGCCGGCCGGCAATACTGAGGTTAAGCCTCAGGTGCTTACGCTGCTTTGCAAATTCAGGCAGAGCTCTTCTTCCCAATGACGTTAAACTCATGAAGTTTTCCCAGCTATAAAGTCCGGTTTAATCAAAGTTGCAATTAAACCTGACAACCTCCTTGTGTAGACTCTCCTAAATAAGATTAGAAACAGCTAAAATTAGTCTAATTTAGTGTTAATCATTAATCCTTTTATCCATTCTTAATCCAATTTAAATGTCCACACAACAAGCTTGCACAGACTTTGTTACTCAAATTTAAAACAAAATTGAATTAAATATTATTTAATTAAATGAACACAATCTGAATGCTGCTATAAAAGGCATTTGCCACAGATTATTATCAGCTGCTTGGTTAACCCTCAAAATTATCCTGGGCTCTGTGCTCTCCCTACAGCTCCAGCTCTTAGTATTTGGGATTGCATAGACATCTCCATCTATATTTAATGAATAAGCAGTACCTTCCTAGCCTTCAGGTTGGAAGAAGAGACTTTCAAATATAAGGTTCAGGAGGAAAAGAAAATCCTGCCTCCAAAAAAATATTTTTTTTAGGCAAAGTGTCACGATTCCAACACTTCCCACTGACCTTTGTTTCTGGGATTGCGTACTGCAGAGACCCGCTGCGCTCAGGTGTTTGTGCAGGGCCCCACCAGCTCACCCTGCCCACGGCTCGCGGGGCTGGAAGGAGAGAGCACATCTCACCCCGCCATGCAGCCAGCCCTGGCTGGAGGTAGGGTGACCTTGAACTTTCCCTGTCTAATTGCTGTCTCCCCCAGCTATCTTTTCTGCAGTGGTCATTTGTCAAAGCATTGCAGGAGAGAAAAACAGAGCTTGAGTGCAGGAATCAGCTGCAACCTTTGCTGCCAAGTTGGCAGAGAAGATAAGGACCTTTTATTTAAAGAAAAAAACCCCAGACACTGAGGAGGGATAGACAAGTCTTTAGCAACTTTTACAGCCAGTCTTGCAATACAATTTCCTAAGCACATTCAAAACTTACAAAAAAAACCCCCAAGTTTTCCCTGGCAGAGTTTCCTCGGAGTGCTCTGCTTGCTGTGAATGCCCTCCCGCCCGGCGCGGGGGCTGCGGGGGGCAGCGGCGGGGAAAGCCTCCAGCCGCCCTCCGACGTGCGGGATGTGAGGAGTGAGGGGTGACTCACTGCCCCACGCGTGCCACGGCAGAGCTCAGCAAGGAAGGGACAAAAAAAAAACCAAACCACCCAAGAAATTCAAGCACAACGTCCCTCTGCGAGGCGGGCCGGCCAGTGCCCACGCTCCAGTGGTCAGGGAGCCGAGCAGGCAGGGCATTAACACCCGCAGCCCAGGGAGGGCAGGAGGAGAGGGGAGGAACACTGGCTCCAGCTTGCTTTGGGGGCTGCCTGCCCACCCTTTGGGCTGTGCCTTTCCGGGGTTTACGAGCACCCCTGGGTGCCCCTCCAGGAGGGTCAGCCTGGGGAGCCACCAGGCAGCAGCCTCCGTTACAGCATCGTTCACAAGGGCTCCCTCTGAGCTTTACCTCTTCCCACATACACCAACAGCTCCTTAAAAGTGCTGCTATCAACTCACAGGGTATTGTGATTTCTATACACTGCCCTGGCAGAGCAATCCCCATCATCTCAGCCACCATGAGAAGTCTGTCCGGATGCTATCATCTGCTCTGTGAAATCAGAAGTTGTAAATCCCAACAACGTCTTGTGGCTTTAGCTACTTCTCTAAGGTCAGCAGCCACTAGAACGTACATGGTTCCTCCAGCCGGAGCAGTATACGTGCACCGGCGGAGCCACGGGCAGAAGCAGATGATGTAACCTGCTGTATGTTGCTGAAGCAATGCTCTGCGGCAGCAAGCCAGGCAAGAAGTGTGACAGTGCTGCCTTCTGTTTTTCCCCAAAATGGAAATACGCTGTCCTTTGGGTGAATCACATGGAGCAACACTTACAACGGGGTGTTACAGAGTTTCAGCATCAAGTGTAGGAAAAGTGAAAATAGGGTCTGAACAGTTTGGGAACTTCCAGTTATTCTCTTATTTCTAAGAAATCAAGGTGCTGTCACACGCTGCATCTGTCTGCTTTCTAACAGTCCTCTTTGCCATGAGCCATCTATAGAAACCTTTAACAAATGTCTTCACACTTTGTCCTGGGCAACACCTTTGCTTTGCTTCACTGAGGCATTTTTTTACCCCCTTCACTACAAGAACAGGCACAGCAAGGCAAACCCATCTGTTTGGCTGAATCAGACTTTGCACAAACCCGAGCCCTAGATCCAAACACCGTGATGTTACGAGCTCTGGACACCGACCCCCTCCCTCACACCCGAGTACGAGCTCGATAAAGCTCCTACTAATACATTAAACACTTTTCTTACAGAAGCAGCCACGGAGCTGCATTGCAAGTGGAGCAGAAGATCCATGGCTCTGAAATCAGACTTCAGGACAATTTTTTTGGTGGGGGGCGGAGAACACGAACAAGTTTTGCCAAAAAAAAAAAAAAAAAAAGTGGTTTTTTTTAGCCTGGCCGGATTAAGGGCAAGAGCTGCCAAGGCGGCGGGGGGGCGGCCCGTGCTGGCGGCGTGCTCGGGGCACCGGGCCCGGCTCCGCCCGCCCCGGCGGCGATATAAGGCGGCGGCGGCAGCGACGGCGGCAGCAGCGGTCGGGCCGAGCCGAGCCGAGCCGAGCCGAGCCCAGCCCAGCCCACAGCCCAGCCGAGCCGAGCCCAGCCCAGCCCAGCGCTGATCGCCCCCTTCCCGGCCCCGCAGCAGCCGCCGCCTCTGGGTAAGGGGGTGCGATGGGGGGCTGGATGCGGGGGTGCAAGGGGATGCTGTGCGAATGCGGGGCCATGCGGTGGGGGCCCGGCTGGATCCCTCCACGTCCCCCTCGCCGCAGCCCGGCTCCGGCTGCGGAGGGTCTGCGCTGCCCGGGGTGGATGGGCTTTCCTGCAGCGAGCCTCCAGCACAACGCAAAAATCCCCGCTTAAAGCAGGGCCGGGGTGTCTGCGGAGAGCTTGGGCTGCCCGGAGGGCTCGGACCCCACAGGGAAAAGCAGCTGGATTTAACTAACGTCCCTCTCCCTCCCTCTTCTCTTGTAGAACTGACACCTTCCAAATCTGCTGCTGCTGCAAAATAAAATGGAAACCATGCACGAGCTGATCCCCTTTGCCAAAGAAATGCTCAGCCAGAAGCCCAACAGGAAAATGGTCAAGCTGTACATGCTGGGCAGCGTGCTGGCGTTCTTTGGTGTGGTCATCGGTCTGGTGGAGACGGTGTGCAGCCCCTTCACCTCTGCGGGGAGGCTAGAGGAGGAGGAGGAGAAGAAACCTGCCCCAACACAAGAGCAAAAGCTTCCCCAGAAACAGGAGGATTTGATCTTGGAAAAGAAGAACAAGGCGGCAGGGATGCAGAGGGCCCTGGTGATCAGACAGCACGCTTCCTAAGAGCCCCGCGGCTGGCGAGGTGCCTGCTGAGCAGCCAAGCTCCAGGGACTGCTGTCCTGTCCTACCCGGTGGTGGTGGTTCCAGCAAGAAGAGAGAAGGGGTGGCTGAAGGAGGAGACCGCAAGCGCAAGACTTGAAAGAAGTGAACGGTTATATTTGCTGCTGTGCAGCAGTGGGAAAAAATACCTTTTGTTGGTATAAAAATGTGCAAGATGCACAGCATGGTTTCTTATTTTTATTACAGATGCATTTTACAAAATCAATAAATATTTTATATGGTACCAGTGCTCTCCAGCTGCATTCATTTCAAACCCTTCTCTTACATATTTGCAAATAGGTTTCACTTGCGCCTCTGGCTTCTCTCAAGGGGTAGCTGGGGGGACCCAGAACAGTTGAGGGTGGTGGCTGCACCCTCTGATAAAGCCCCCCTCAGTGAGGCCGCTCTGGCAGCGAGGGGGGTGGCGTTCCCGTACCTCCAGCTCCCTTCCAAAATGGGCCAACTGGGGTGGGCAGAGGTGGGGGCATTTGTCTCACATGGGTGACAGACACATGCCCCAAGTTGGAGGGGGTTGTACTTCACGGGGTTATCTAGGTTTAATGGCACAGATTCGGGTCTCTGCCATGGCCATGCATGCCCAGAACTGTTTAAAGAAACCCCTGTCCATGCCCCAGCAATCCTCTTAACAGGCTACGGCTGCTGCACAGCTAAAGCTTAAAAGAAAAATCTACCTTTCCTGGGATCCTTCACAAACCCACCACAGACACCCAATTGTGCAGAATAAATATTAGCTTCCAGTATTATAGGGGTACCACAGAGGGAAGACCGAAACACGGAGAGACACGATGGCACGGTCAGCCTGGAGGGGTGGAAACAGGGATCCAGGCTTCAGGGCTGTACCCAGGGCACTGCCAGACTTGTGAAAGGACTTTAACCTATTTAAAAATCTTTCCTGGGCTTAGTAAGAATCTGTTGCAATCAGCACCATGTCGTGCTAGTCAAATAAACCCTCCAGACAGCCACAGCTGAAAGATCCTGACCACGCTACAGAAGGGAGGGAAGGGAAACAGTCCCTGCCAGTCACGACTGGGGCAGAAAATCCCTCTGTGCTCAACGGCAAAGCCCTGGCCAGCACGGCAAAGGTAGGAGCAGGCCACGCACCTTGCACAGAAGCGGGGAGAGGTACCAGCAATACGCCAGCTAAAAGCAAAACAATTGCTACAAACAGCAGGAGATTATGGAAAATGAACAAGCGCTGCCTGACGCCTGCGCCAAGCGTAAAGCTCTTCCCAGAGCTGCACAAGTTAAGATCAGAATCCGAAAACGTAAGAACGCAGCTGAAGTTCACCCTTACATTTGCATAACACATAACCACGCAATTCATTTTGTTGACAATTATTTCTGTCAGAAAAAACAGCAGCACATTGTGGAGGAGGAATCCTACCGAGTCCGCACAAAAATTGCTCAAGCTTCAAATCAAATATAAAGTAGCTTTTCCTCATGCGGAAAAGAGCAGAGTCCAATTAAATGAAAAACGCCTTAGAGAAATACTTCATTTAGTCCCTAACCAAGCCTTTGGTCTCTGGCAAGGCTGAACAATCCAGCACCTCACTGATACCAATGGAAACTTCATGGGCAAACATGAAAGAAGAACTCAGGCCTGAAGAAAGCCATCAGCTGATGAGTGTCCGTCGTCCCCCCCAGTACCAGGTTTAAGCAGGCTCTATGTTTGCAGCACAGCCTCAGGGACAGGGAAGGTTGACCTGGAATTCCCTGTGACACGCTTGGTGCATGGATAAACCAGGGACCTGAACGTCTGTGGCTATGTCAGGCATGAATATATTGCCAGGTCCGAGCTCTCGCACGTTACTGTCATTCAGAAGCATCGCTGCTGCGGCAGAGCTGAACAGTTGATAAATGGATTAAACTGAGATGAGAGCCATCCTTGTTCAAGGCAGCTGCAAACTCTGCCAATCACACATTAATTCCCAAGATTAGCCCTTATCTACAAGTTGTAGGTATCTTACCCTGCCCTATGGGAAAGGGAAAATGTTAAAAATGAGGAGATAAGGCTGGTCTCAAGCAGCCCAGCCTGCAGGTCCAGGGGTGACTAGGGAGCTCCAGACAAGCCCATCCAGGGCAACCTCCACCACTTCTGGGTTTGGAGCTCAGGTTTGTCTTCACACCACATATGTGACCTCCTCGCATCGTGCCGGTGCCCTGCTGCCCACACCTCTCCACGGTTATCCAGTCACGGGGTTTATGAGCTTAAAGCAAAGAGGTTTGTGGAACAATCAAAATAGCTCCTCCTAAGACAGCTAACAGGATTAGACCGCTAAACCACGCGCTGCGCCGGCAGCTCCGGAGACAACTTGGTAAAACCATGTTCTGTAGAAGACAACCTCCTGCCTCCTGACGCACTGCAAGCTCAGAGGTCATTACCGCCCACATGTTACCCCGAAAGATCAGCCTGGGAGGTCAGGCCTCTGCGTTACCATTTCCACAGCAGATTGCACTGGTATCAGGCAGGACCGGCTCTCTGCAGAGTGGCAAACTGGACACATATTAATGGCTGATTTTACCACAATGACCACATAAAGTCTTTTTTAAACCACACAATGATAAATTCGGTGTGCATGGAGGTTCATAATCCATTTAACATCACTTTAACTTTGATGAATGACAGACTGGCCAGATGCAGTAGATTAAAAGGCTTCAGCAATCTTCCCTGTCTTTAAACCATGGCCTGACTCCTGAAACCAGCCTCTTTCCCAGCCTCCTCGCATCTGTATTTCAACACCAGACAGACTGCAGAAAACCCTGGCCAATACAACTGCCACAAACACAACTCCACACAACCAGCAAACGGCATCCACACACACCAGCAACTGAGCACGGCGGAGTCACTCCAAAAGAATTGCAAAGAGAAATTTTAAGTACTGGGATATACCAGAGAGCACCCAGATGGAATAAGATGGACAATCAGTACTAGTAAGGACACCTCAGGCAAGCTACAGCTCAGAAGCATATGGAGCATTTAAGACTGAGTTAAACCAAAGTCCTGAGCAATGAGCTCTTGATGAGAGCCACGTGTTGCCCAAGGTATGAGTTAGATTGCAGAGCATCACATGAAGTTCATTTCTGTTACTCTTTTCCTTTTAAGACTGGTCTGAACCCAGTTTACTTTAACCTGTAAATGTGACATTTTCCTGGTGCATTAAATCCTCTGGAAAATTGCAGCTGGCATAAGATCTGGTGAGTATTTTTACCCATCCTGCAGCACCTCTTCAAAGATCTTATTTCAGCTTGGAGCTGTCACCCAGGCTTTCATCATACAGAGTTGAAGGCCACCTAAAAAACAGCAGCCCTCCCTCACAGGCCAATCGCTTCAAGGGCACGAGCCGAATGTCGAGAATCCTCCCTCGCTATTTGCAGTTTGGACTCTGGATGTTTTGAGAGATGCCAGGCTAAAATTAGGGGCCCAGATAAACATACAAGCCTCTGCCACCCAACACCAAGGGCACTGGGACCGTGGATAGCAGCCAAGACTTAAAGTAGCCACCATACCAACAATCAAATATCAAGGCAGCAATTCCTGATTTAGTCACGCAGGAAAAAATAAAATTAGTGCTTAGACATGGCTTAAACATCACAGTATTTTCTCCAAACTGGCAGTGAGTAGAAATATCACGTCAAACCAAACCCAGTCCTACCAGATCCAATCATCTCAAGTCTCCCTTGGGACGGAGAGTGCATTTTTCAGGAGCGGTGCAGCTGTGACAGCGATGGTGTTTGCAGGGTGTCGGCACTGCCCGCAGGCCGTGGCCAGGAGCCGTGGCGAGGCGGCGTGCAGCCGTGCTGGAAAACACACGCGTCTGTCACGGCCCCATAGCACCATGTTGATGTGCAGATCAGCCTAACGCAAACATAACTGAGGGCAGCCCTTTACAACAGTGGTATCTGCAAAGAAAGGAATTAAATCTGCACTCACGGTAAAGCGTGTTCGGAGAACTGGCTATGAGAAATAGCGTTTTAATGTCTACACGACAAAGGAAAGGGGGAGAGGGAAGGAAAATCCTCTGCACTTAACAAACATTTTATACTAGGTTGAAAGAAGCCAAATATCACTCAAAACAGGAAAAAAGAAGAAGTGGTATCCTAGTTCCTACCAAGTGCTTTTGAGTCCCTGAGCTGCATGCACAGACCTGCCCAAGCCCCAGCCCTGTCCCTGGAACGTGCTCCCTCCAGGCTGCGGGCACGGCAGGGGCTCTCCTGCAGCTCCTCTGACAATTTGTTGTTCAAACAAGTTCCCTTCACATCTTTATTTCCTTCCAGAGAGCTCCAGGCAGGATTAAATGAAGACCCTCCCCTGCGCAGAGCGGTTAGCACAACGCTGAGCACCACCCCTTGAAAAACACGGCTTCAAACAGCCGAGTGATACAGAAGCGACGTGCAGTGGGGGGACGCGTCCGGGAAAATTCGGGTGAAGCCATTTCAGAAGCAAGAGGCTGCTCCCCCGTGCTCCTGGGGCTCCATCTCACTGGGCCGGGGCTGGGCACGCCACCGGGCTCCCCTCTGCCAAGGCACGAGGGTTGGGCAGCGGTGGGGCCAGGACTGGCCTCATGGGCCGAGATCAGAAAACACTTCTCTGCAGTCACCTCTTCCTGCCCTCCTCTCCCTTCCCTCACTCCCCACCCCCAGGAGAAGGTTAAAAACAAGTTCTTAAGTTGCATACAGCAAAACAAACCCAGAAAAAGCTGCCAGTGGGAGTGAGGAGCAGCAGTGCCCTGGAAGGGGGACAGACAGCCGAGAGCAAACCCACATGGGCAGAGAATCGCAGCCAGATTCGGCAGCTCCTGCTGCCCCCGCAGCCCCCAGCCCTCCCGGGGCCCACGCCAACAGCCCCCCGCCACGCTTCATTTCCACACAGGACACCCTAAGTAGCACACACATAAATCTTTTATAAAAAGTTTATGTCCAAAACATTCAGTATTTCAGTCCTTTATTACCAGCTACTTTGTTTCACACAAAAACCCCCAACAAACCTGCACTTCTCATCAAACACCACACCAGTCGGCATCGCAGCATTTGGCTCTGTCCCCACGTCTCCCCGAGCTGACACAGAGCGAAGAGCACGATACCTTCCCGACACGCTTGCAGGCGGCGCACAAAGGTTGACAGTTACTGCTTTACTGCCGTATCCTAACGCCAGTAATCAATAGTATCTGAAAAGAGCCTCTCTCCCTGCCAGCAACACAGACAGGATCACAGCTGAAGAAAGGTTAATTAGTTCTTTTTTTTCGAGCCAAGGAATGAAATGGTTGCCCCATGATCATGACCCAAGTTCAAAGCAAAGGGAGGCAGGAAAAGGCAGAGAGACTGTCCTGGTGTTATCTGACCAAGTGTGGGCTGAGTGCTTCTTATCAGAGGGAAAGTTGAGACTGAAGTAGAAAGGCAGAAAAAAAAAATCGTAAAAAAAAAAAAAAATCATAAAATTGATGGCATTGAATTTGCTGCTGCGTAGACTCAGGGAGCTAGCGGATGTTACGTGGTGTTTCCTCAGACTATATTCACTTAGAAGAACAAAGCTCTTGCAAAACTCAAAGCAGGAACCACGGCAGCAAGGACCCTTATTCCTCTGCAGAAAACAACATTCAGTGTTTCGTTGCAAACTTCCCTGTGCCTGAACGGCCCCTTGGAGCTGGGGCGGCTGCACCCCCGGCAATGGGTTCAGCTCAGCCCCTGCTCCCTCATCTGCTCACAGGAGTAGGGAGAGGTGAAAAAAATAACCCCTGCCTCAGCGAAGCATTGTTGGAGCTGTCTGGGGGTGGTACGCGCTGCCGGGCCCCCGCTGCCCAGCATCCCGGCGGCAGGCAGCTGCCCCGGGCTGCAGAGCAGAGATGCCCCAGGGAGCACAGTGGCCCCCGCTCGCTCCCCTGATGCCAGACCCACCGCCTGACCCACCACGGGGCTTTTGGCAGCGATCAGACCCGGTGGCATCACCACACACACCCGTGCACAGTGCCCGTGGGAATAAAAGGCGACTTTAACCACCTGCGCCGGGCTGCCTCTGATGTTCTCCAAGTGAAACTTGACGCGGCTCAGCAAAGACACACCTCTTCCAGGGTGTTGTGCAAAATTCTGCATTTTAACGTAGGACAGGAAATATGAAAAGAGCCAGGCAGAACCCAGACAGCACCCTCGGTTAGGCCGAGGTGCGCCAGCTCCAGCGGGGAGCAAACCAAAGGGTTGGTCTCACTTATCCATGCACCCACCCGTGATTTTCCAGTGCTTTGGAAGCCGCAGTTCCTTCGCTAACAGGTTTTAAAGGATTGGCATTGCTGCTTCCCTCTGGAGCAGCTCTGCAGAGGGGTGGTTTTTTTCCCCCTCCCTTCTCTTTCATGCTTTATTTCCTGACTTCACAGTGGGATGGGTCGGTTCCAAAAGATTCTCATTCCCTTTTTGGGATTAGCTTTGGCCTTCTGGTTTTATTCAGCGAGGGAGAATTTCAAACCGGGTAAGTATTAAAAGTGAATTTGTCTTTAAGAAAAAAATATTAAAAGCCACATTTGAGTGTTTTGCACAGAAACTGTTCAGAGCTTGGACCAAACCACGTCTGAGCCTTTGTGTGGTGGCCGATATTGGAAAGTTGTTTTAACAAGGATTTGAAATCAAACGAGCAAGTAATATGCAGAAATACTTCTGAGGGAGCAGGTGAGGCAGGGGGGCTGAGAGGGATCTGAACACTTCGTTTTCCAGTGTGTAGCAAAATAATTTACAAACATGACTTAAATGTTGGATTTTAAGTTTTGAAGTGTGCACTTAGTAGATGATTTTTATTATAAAATAGTTGGGGTGTTTATAAGTTGTGTCCTGACTTGTGGAAAAAAATGCAGAAAGAGCCGAGCACTGTCCCTGGGTCACTGCGTTCAGCGAGGAGCTGCAGCTGCTTCTCAGCACAGCTTTTTTCAGCAGATGGAAGAGACGTCCTGGTGCCGGACGCTCTGTGCTTGCAGGCTCACTTAGCTTCCAATTAACTACTTACACCCGGGGCCATTATGGGATTTTATTTTATTTTTAAATAGTGTTTGGATAAATTAAATCCCTGTGCCTTGGTCCCCAGAGATGCTGAAAGGGAAGCGGGTGATTGTCACCGGAGCCAGCACTGGCATTGGAGAGCAGATGGCGTATCACCTGGCACGGATGGGAGCCCACGTCCTGATCACAGCACGGACAGAGGCCAAGCTGCAGAAAGTAAATGGCAAGCTGAGCACTCAGACGGGCATGTTCATGGCGGTGCACACACAAACATGCGAAGGCCATACATAGATGAATACACGCACATGTAATTGCCACAGCACAACCACCAGAGAGGCACAGTTACACTCACGTACGCACATTCGTGCTGCCCGGGGCTCCTGCACGCCCAGAAATCCCTCTCCTGCGGATACACGCACTCTGCATAGCACACGTTGGGATATTTGAACTTGCGTGGTTCTGTACACATATCCCCATACACACAGGCTCCCTCAGCACACACACACCCTCATTCCACTGCCGTGATATACAAGCTCCTGCTCACCCTACTCGCATGCAATTCCAGCACAGACTGCGCCGATCAAGAGCCAGACTGCCCTGGGTAACGCATTCACCAAAGGAATAACTTTTCAGGCTCCTTTTGAAGCTCCAAACATACTCCTGAAACTCCAAACTGCTAGTTTAAGGCAGGGACACATCACAGGGACCACAGACACCCTCTTTTGCTACCGTGCCAGGCTCCCCGGGGCAGGGCAAGGGGTTTCTGACGCCTGGTGTTGGTGCGGCAGGTGGTGGAGCGGTGCCGGGAGCTGGGAGCAGCCTCCACGCGCTACGTCAGCGGCACCATGGAGGACATGGCCTTCGCCGAGCACGTGGTGAAGGAGGCAGAGACCTTGCTGGGTACGTTCACAGCCTGCAAAGGAGCGGCGGATGAGAGACACTGCATCTCTCCTCAGCCACGCTGCTTTTTGCCACATGCCCACTAAAAAAAGCAGGGGAGATGGAGATGGGGCGAGACAGGAGAGGTTTTTCCCTAATCCTGCCCAGTGCAGTCCCACTCCTCCACCCGGCTTCATCGCTCCAGCTCAAGCTGAACTGCGCTCTCGATTTCAGCTCTGTGCCCTCATGACATCCTGTTCCAGTATCATAATCCTGGATTTCACCACCCCCAGCCGCTGTGGGCTGAAGCCATCCATCAGGCCCGCGGTGACACATTGCGGTCATGGGTCACGGCTGCGGAAATGCAATGTTTCAACTCCGTGCTGAGCACTCCCCCTCCCGCCCCGAGCCCACAGACAACTCAAGGGTGATCTCCCTTGTGCCATGGTATTTGTGTTTTGAACCAGAAAAAAGAAAAATCACAACCAAATTTTTACTGGCAGCCCCCATCCAGACTATATGCCCACTCCAGAGATGACAGGCCACAGCTCCAACCCAAAAACCTCATTTCTTTTGACTGCATTTATTCTGTCCCCAGGAAAGGCTCTGCTCTGGGGGTTGTAGCCCTCTCCCACCCAGCACTAATGCCTGCTCCTCTGCTTGCAGGAGGCCTAGACATGCTGATCCTTAATCACGTTGGCACATCATACTTCGGTTATTTCAATGGGGATGTTGAGCACGTACGAAAGCTCCTGGAGATCAACTTCCTCAGCTATGTGGCGATGACCACATCTGCCCTGCCCATGCTGAAGGAGAGCGAGGGCAGCATCGTTGTTGTTTCATCCATGGCAGGTGAGTGGGGAGAGAGGTAGATGCCATGGGATTCAGCCAAAAGACACCACGGGCTGATTTTCACAAGCAGCACGCAGAGACACCAGGCATCCTAAAGGAGCCATACCTGCTTAATGCACCCCAAAAAAACTCAAATCCAGATCTTTTTTGCATTTTCTTGATGGACTTTGTTCTCTGATGCAATCCAATCACCCCTGCTGGCTTTTTGACCAGCCCTGTAGTTAAACCCCACACCCTGGTGCTAGGCTCATTAGAGCAGCAGAGCTCACATACCCCCAGTTTTATGGGGAAGAGTGGAAATGCAGTAGTTTCTCACTGCAGTGGATCTCTGACCATTCATCTTGGTTTGGTAGGTCAAGTTCCTGCTAATATTTGTAGAGTGAGTTATTGACTGACTCTATTCACAAAAACATGACTCCACTCTAATAAATTTCTGTTAAGTCAGGAAACTAAATTACTAACAGATGTCTCACTCACAGCCAGTATGTTGGTTAGTCTTATGGTGATCAGCTCAGCTCAGCTCAGTAGCCAGAGACAAGAACGTGAACTTTGCTCCATCTCTCCCCTCTAAGGGTTTCCTAGTTCCTGCGGGTTGCTCATGCCCTGAGACATGAGACATGGTGTTGGCCTCAAGACCTTAAAAGAGCTGGAAGCTGACGGGAATATTTGTAATGTTGCTGCTCAGGTGCCAGGATGACATTGCACTAACAGTAAACTCCCTTTGGGTAAAATACTCTGTAGAAGAGGAAAACGGAGGATTGGGCAGAGCAGCTTTCTATGCTATAACAGAACTTCACTCTGTGTCCAGGTAAAGTCGGGTTTCCCTTTACGGTCCCCTACTCTGCAACTAAGTTTGCCTTGGATGGATTTTTCAGCTCCCTGAGGCAGGAATTCAGCCTTCAGAGCATTAATGTTTCCATCACACTCTGCATCCTTGGCTTCATCGATACTGGTAAGATCAGTGCTGGCTGATCTGGAGCCCAGCATCACCTTCCCAGCTGCTTACCCTGCCCTTCAGCTCCCTCTGCCACCGACTCTCCCCCTTCACCTCTGCCGCTGCTTTTCCTCCAGCCCTGCTGTGCATGCGAAACACACTCTGGGGCATCCTACCTCTCTTCCACCAAAAAACAGCCTCAAAACTAATTCCTTTCCCCCGGTACATAAAACCGGCTACCGCACATGGGCTGGCGCAGTGTAACAATTAGTACAAATGGATGTGCCAGCCACCTACCTCCCATTGATCCCATCTATTGATGCAACAAGGTACGGGAATGCAAGTACATGATTAGCTGGAGGAGTTCGGCATGCGTCGGGCAGCGGAGAGGAGTTTAGTCTCGTGAATTTAACTCTGTTTTGATGTGTGGGCCGATATGCCCCATTGTAACCACATTTTGCACGTGCCGCTCTCCCTGCTTCGCGTTAACCCAACGTGACGGCCTTCCTCGCCCCCCGGGCTGGCTCCTCGCCCCCCGGGCTGGCTCCTGGGCCCCCCGGGCCCCCCTGCTGACGCCCCGTGCCCGCGCAGAGAGCGCGGTGCGCGCCGCCGCTGACCGGCTGCTGGTGTCGCCGGCGCCGCGGGAGGAGTGCGCGCTGCGGATCCTGCAGGGGGCGGCGCTGCGCCGCCGCGAGCTCTACTACCGCTACGGCTCCACGCGGCTGCCGCTGCTGCTGCGCGACTGGGCCGCCGAGCTGCTGGACTACCTGGTTAGGAGCCGCTACCGCCCGGACGGCCGCCGGGGGGACTAGCGCCCCGCCCCGGTACCGTGCTCGTGACTAGGGGCGGCCCCGGCTCGGGAGGGTTCCCCGGTGCAACACCCTCCTCTGCCGGCGGAGACGGGCCGTGCAGCGCGGGGACGGGCCCCGCCGCCGGGCAGGACCCGCTGCTGGCGCTGGGAAACGATCGCCTGCGTGCGGGGATCGCCTCGCCCGGCCGGGGCTGGGGCTGCGGGCACACCGTGCGGCCCGGGGCGAGCTCCCTGCAGCCGCAGTGTGCCCTCTGCTCAGACCCCTTCCCTGCCCCAGACCAGGGAGAAGTAGGAACAAACTAATTCTCAAATAAAAGTTACTAACCCACCCGTTTTGTGTCCTGTGGGGTTTTTATCCGCTCCTTCTCCATTACTAAGTGCTGCTGCAAACAGGCACAACTCCACTGACTTGCCTTTCACAGGGAAGCTGAATCCTTGCGAGCTTTGCGCTGCTTCCCTGACTCTGGCAGCGGTGCCCAAGTTGATGCATTTACATCTAACCTGGTTCTGGCCATTCCAGCACCAACTGTCACCTGTCCTGAGACGAAGCAATGTGAAAGCTCCCCAGACCCTTCCCACTGAAGCACTCCCCAGGATCGGTTTGCTCCTCACTTTCTAAAGGAAATCAGGAACTGGCATTTCTGTTCTCCTGCTCCCAAAATCACCTACACAAACCAGTGCACATGGAGGGGATTTTGCCCTTTAAACTTTCTGTTTCAGAAAAGTTATTTGCAAACCCGTTCACCATATGCCCAGGCAGACGCTGAGCAGCGCAACATACAATGCTTGTGAAAGCTGAAGATCTTTATTATTCACCTGTCTGGCTCTTTTACTACCTCTTGCAATCAGTGGATTCCTCAAGAGAAGAGTGCGATTTTTAGGTATAAGAGCCACCCAACAAACTGTCACGATTACACCAATGGTGATATCACACAGGATAAGCCAGAAGCACCGATAATGGTCTAAAAACACAAGGTTTGCCAGCCCTGCTCTCTCTAGGTATTCCTATGAGCCTGCACCACGGCAATCACTGCTGATCAGTAAATCCTTGTGGCAGCCAGCGAGGAAGGGAAGCGTTGCCTCAGTTAGACGTGGGGTGGAGAGAGAGAGAAGGATGCCCATCCCATGGAGGTCTGCACTGAGGGGCCACAGATGTCCCAGCTCTAAAGGCAGCCACCAAACAACACGCCCACAGCTCTAGGGAGCAAAAAGCTTTTCAGCACCTTCCCTGCAATGCCCTCAAAACCACACCCAAAACTCCTGGCAGGACACGGGTGCGAAGGGACAGCCTAAAGTCCAAAGTTACGCTCTCCATTAGGTTAATGTTTGCTGAATCACAGGAAGCACAAAGAAAAGGCCCAACAGATACCAGCAAACTTGTGCAAGACAAGAATCAGTTCAGAACTGCCAGCACTCCCCGCCCTGTTTACAACCTACAGACGCACCCCCTGTCCCGCAGCCAGAGCCCTGGAGTTCCTCTCGCTCCTGCCTGTACTCTTGCAGAGGGATGGGTCTGCTCCTGAAGGTTTTCGTCCCCTTGCTGGGGCTGGTGTTGGCCTTCTACTTTTATTCAGCACCTGAGAATTTCAGTGAAGGTAAGCCATTGGAAAACCACGCTTTGAAACGGCAATCAGCGAGGCTGCTGCCAGAGCTGCAGCGTGTGCCCACGCAGAGCACAGGCTGTTTGAAGGGCCTTTCGACGCGCAGCTGGAAGAGCCCAAGCACGGCAGGGCTGAGAGCTGGGAGGGGAGGGCAGGCAGCACCCGGTGCAAGGGGTCAGAGTACTCTGCGCCGCGCAGAAAAGCTCGTGGGATTACACTGGGGTCTACCAGTAAATGTTTGATCTCAGTAAATGATTTCTTTGGGAAACAGGCAGTGATCCACTTAAAGCATTTAATCCTTTTATTAGTCAGCTCCTGTCATTTCCAAAAGCCGCTCCCAGACCAGGGTGGACGCAGAGCTCAAGCCTCGCATGCACTCCCCACCAAACAGGGATTAACGACCAGACTCCAGCCGGGGTCTGCACGAGCGGGGCAGTGGCTGGCTCTGAGCTCTGCACCTTCCTCCCCAGAGATGCTCCGGGGGAAACGGGTGATCGTGACAGGAGCCAGCAGTGGCATCGGGGAGCAGATGGCGTATCACCTGGCACGCATGGAGGCCCACCTACTGCTCACGGCTCGGACGGAGGCCAAGCTGCAGAAGGTAAGTGACAAGCAGGATGCACCGGGCTGGCAAAACAGATTTGCAACCCAGAACCCCACAGGTGGGTAGAATGCAGAGATCCACCCCAGCCTGGGCACGCGGGGATGCCAGATGCCCTACAGATCCACCCCAGCATGAGCCTGTTCTAACACGTACACTCCCCACTGCAACAAACTGCATTTTCAATGGTGACAGCAGGGCACTTCTGTCTCCGCAGTCTTCAGCTGTGAATTCTGATCTCCACCACCAAGGACAACACTAGTCTGCCCACGTCCTGGTCTGATCAGCCCTTGTCCTTTCTCAAAGTCTGAACTGATTTTGCATCCTATGTACAACACAATCAAAATTAAGCAATCGTATTCCTATTTATAAATACTAAATATTTGGCTCAGATGTGCCATTGTTTAACTCTGCAGCCAGAAACATTTCTCCGAGCAATGTGTCTCCTCCCATGAAGGGAAGAGGGTTTCCATCAGGACAGGGAGATTTGCTGCCCATCTGCCCCAAGACAGCAACAGCCTTCATGGGACAAGGGGGATCCATGGAGGGGGGTCCATTGCCAACACCACTCTCTCTGTCACCGCAGGTTGTGGAGCGGTGCCTCGAGCTGGGCGCTGCGTCAGCCCGCTACGTGAGTGGCTCCATGGAGGACACCACGTTCCCCGAGGTGGTGGTGAAGGAGGCTGAGAACACCTGGGGTAGGTGGTGGGGAGCTGCCCCTCCTCACTCCCCAACACACCCCATGCTATGTTTTGGGGCCATCCCAGCCACCAAGAAGCTGGCTGTTAATAGTGACCATGCTCTGCTTCCAGGCGGCCTCGATATGCTCATCCTAAATCACATCGGTCACAGCTACTTCAACTACTTCAATGGGGACGTTGAGCACATACGAAAGCTCCTGGAGACCAACTTCCTCAGCTACGTGGCGATGACCGTGTCTGCCCTGCCCATGCTGAAGGAGAGCGAGGGCAGCATCGTTGTCGTTTCATCCTTGGCAGGTGAGCACACAAGGGGCCAGGCACTCCCTGCCCACGTCCCCTCCTCTGCTGCAAGGGATCCCTGCTGTGGCTCTTCTTCAAGAGACAGAAGAAGGACCATAAGGCAGAGAGCCACCCTGCTGGGAGCAGCATGAGATTTATATCCTGGATGCACAATTCAAGTCCCCTGGGGGATTTGTATTCCAGGCCCTCTCCTGCTAGTCTCTTTGCACTCACTAATCACCTCCACGCATTGCAGTCCATGGTACACCGCTGCAGGTTATGTACGTGGCTACACATTACAGATGCATTTGCTATACGTGGGTATATATGCAGGAATACAAGAACAGTATCACCCACAACTGAAGGTACTTCATGCCATCGTATGCCGTGTGTTACATTTTAAACATTCCTGCATTTGTTTATTTCTCTCAAGCATTCATGACAGCTTACCACACCTAAATCACAATATTGTAGCTACTTGAAGGGCAAGAGGAAGGGAGAGCCTGCAGCCTGGTGTCTGCCCAGTACCCGAACCCTAATATTGTGTCTCTGCTCCAGGTAAAGCTCCTGGCCCATTTGCTGCTCCCTATTCTGCAACTAAGTTCGCCTTAGACGGATTTTTTAGCTCCTTGCGACAAGAATTCATCATAGACAACACCAACGTCTCCATCACACTCTGCATCCTGGGCTACATCGACACAGGTAAGCTCAGCGTCGCTGAGGCCCCACGACTCAGGGCATTTCCAGATAGAGCCAAGCCAAGCCCACCACCCGCCCGCCGGCCCCAGGCTGCTCAGCACGCTGCTTGACCACCACGACTGGACCCCCCGCCTGCGGTGGCTGTGCAGTTGTGGGAACGGGACCCCAACTCTTTAACAAGTGTGGCCTAAAGGACTCTGCTGTCCTTGCAGTAAACCCAGGGGAAGTGGGGATCCCATCCTATGGTCACTCAAGAGGCGAAAAGGAATGGGAAGGACATTGCTATAATTGTTACTTATTTTAACTATTCTAAGCCTCGTTAAGGAGGTCTGATCCCCAGAGTCTGTTGGTTTGTCAGATGAAGCTACAGACACCCTGTCTGAGCCGGTGGTGCCTGTGGCAGCCCCTCCATCTGACCCTGCCCCTTGCCTCCCATCCCTCCAGAGAGCGCTGTGCGATCGGTCTCACATGCCATCCGGGTCACGCCGGCGCCCAAGGAGGAGTGCGCGCTGGAGATCATCAAGAGCGGGGTGCTGCGCCAGCGGGAGCTGCACTACCCGCCCTGGACAATGGGCAGCGTGCTCCTCCTCCGGGCCATAGCCCCCGACTTCCTCGACTCCCTCATCAGAAGCAGCTACAACGTGGAAAACATCAGAAGAGCACAGCCCACGGGGCAGTGAGCACACCGGGACACCCTGGGCCAGACAGGAGGGATTTGGGCATTAATCTGGCTACTTGGGTGCCCTTTTCCATGCCACTGGGGCAGCCCCATGCTGATGCACCCTGGCAACACAAGACAGGATGCATCATAAGCCTAACACAGCATTGAAAACGTCTTTTTTAGTAATGAACTTAGCAGGATCTGCGGCCAGGGTCCTGCACACCAGCAGAAGCGTGCAGGACACTTTCCTGCTCAACCTCCAGAAACTGTCCCCCCACCAAAAGCCACCGAGGCAGCGGTGCTGAGCACTGCGGGAAGGAGCTGAGCCACGGCCCAGAATGAGGATTTGGGCCCAGCAGCACAAACCGCCCAAAGCCACGAGAGGGGCTTTGAACCGGGAAATTTTTTGTCACATATCCCTTCTAGGCTGGTCTCTGTAAAAATAAATCCTACGTTACTTTACAAGATCTCTGCTTTTACTTGTGTTCCCTTTCCACGTGCGCAGGCCCAGAGCCCTTATCAGCGCCCAGCTGGTTAAACCGACTTCCCTGCATGATTTGCATTAATGCAGCTTTCACTTCCCTAAATATCTTAATGAATTTTTGCCATTTGTGACCTCTCCTCAGCTGCCAATACACACTTTTTTTCCTTTTCCAATCTGCAAGAAGCCTTAAAATAATAGCAATACTGTACTTCCCTAAGTCTCGATTTCTCTACCCCAAAGCAGCTCAGGGAGACTCAGTCACCGAGTGCCACAAGCAGCTCCGTGAACCAGCGCTCAACCTCCTCGTGTCGGACACTGATAAAGGGAGATGGCCCAAAAGATAATCACTAGCTCTGCTTAGAGAGAAGCTGGAGGCTTTGGGGTCCCAAGATAACCCAGATCCTCCCACGAGCTGGGCCCCTGCGCCCCGCAGCCGGGCTGCGAGCAGGGACAGGAACCGGGGCTCGGCTGCGGCTGCAACATTTCCTGTTCCACAGAGCGAGAGCAGCAAAATGAGGGGGTTGGCACGAAGATGGCAGCTGGAGCGTGTTCGCGCCCGATAACCCCCGGCTCAGCCCACTCCTCTGCGGCGGTCGAGGGGTAGGACGGGACCCCTCGGGCCAGGTAAGTGCCCACGGCGCTGGGGCTGGCAAGGGCTGGAGGGGAGCAGGGGCTGCTGCACTAAAGGCAGCAGCAGGCACCTTCTTTCCTCTTTTTTCACCCCATTCTCAGCCTACACGACTGACACCGGGAGGCTGTAACATGAACTGGCAAGAACCACCTTTTTTTTTTGTTTCCCTTTAAGTGTAACAGCTTGGAAAGCAAAGATAAAGGACATGTCTGTTAACTGGAGAGGGTAATTTGGGGTAACAGAAGGAGGAAATACAGTATTAGCTTGTCAAGAAGGCCTCAACAGTTTGCTCAGTGGGGGGTGAGTAATGGACCGTGTATTTCTTTAAGCTTTACCTGGCTTTAAAGCACATTTTTGGTTAACCAAGGCTATTAAGAGCTGTCGTTGGGATGCACAGTGACAGGCTGGGCAGCGCCGGTGGGAGAGGGGCTGAGCTATTCCTGATGGGAAGAGCTGGATGAGCAGGGACCAAGCAGGACAAGTAGCTATTGCTCAGCTTTCTCTTTAACTGATGCAGAGGCAAAGGCCCAAATACACTCAAATGAACGTCGGTTCATTTAATCTTACAGATAATTAGTTTTCACTCAGATTGTGTCTTTTCCCTTGGTTTCATCAGGACAGAGGACCTCGGAGCGGACGGGGCAGTCACAGAGGAGCAGAGCTGTGCCCAACATGATCAGCCGGCCCGAGAAGGCACGGCCGCGGCACAGGCGTGCGAGCGAGAGCTACGATGAGAAGTGCGAGCGGCGGCACGAGACGCGGGAGAACCTGCGGCGGCGGAACAACGTGACGACCTGCCGCCGCCTCGGGAGGGGAGCGGAGGAGCCCTCGCAGAGCCCCCGGCAAAGGGAGTTCCTGAGGAGGAGAAACCTGGTAAGCGTTACTGGGAGGACACCGCCGAGACAGGAGCCTGAAGCACGCATCCCCCCGGACCTCTCCTCACGGGTAGAGCTGAGACCACCCGTCCTGCTCCAGGTAACACCAGTCCCCACACCCCAAGCGCAGCTCAGTGCTCTGCCTGCTCCAGCCAGCACCCACTAAAGCATCTCCAACCGATGGCAAGGGCATCCAAATCAAAGTACAGCCAAAAAGTGAAAATGCACCAACAAAAACGTGCATTTCCTTATGAACTGCAGAGCTGGGCACGGGTAAACGCCGTCACCTCCCTCCTGGCAGGCTCCTCTCCCGTTTTCCAAACCGTGAACCAGACAGAGGTTTTCCACCATTCCTCCAAGTACAACCCCACACTTTAGCTGCCAGATTACAGTTTTGCACTTCCACAAATTATTTTCGCCCTTAAAAACTGAGCTCTAAACACCTGGCTTCCCTCCATCGCCTTCTCTGTCAGCAGGAAGGGTGCAGGAATTAGGAGGCTCCCTGGTATGCATCACCTACCCTGTGCTGCACAGCGAACAGCAACCCAGAGGGCTTGTTGCCTTGAGCAAGATCTACAGGAAGATGCAATGCAAAATACCCCAATCAGATTTCCTTCTAAACTTATATCCCGTGCAAAATGAACAATCCCCCTGGTACGTTACAAGTTCATCCTGGGGGCTTCACGAAGCTACGTGAGCAGAGACATTCGAGCACGAGATGACTTAGAAACACTGGCACTCCCTCCAGCTCCCTTTGCAGCATGGGAGTATGCAGAGCAATTACCCACCTCCTGCTGCCGTTTGGTTCACTGGGTTTAATCACCTGCTAGACAGCAGGAATCTGGAACAAGTATTTACATGCACGTGGCCCATGCATGGTGCCTTCCCCATTTGCTTTTGCAGAGGTAGCAACGGGCGGAGGCTGCTGGGGCAGAGGGGCGATGGGGCCAGCACCCCAGCCCCAAGGGAAGCCAGTGCAGAACAGGTACCGCTGCTCCAAGGCGGTCAAATGGTAGCAGAGACACAAGCCAGGACCCATCTCCCTGACACCAAAAGTCCTCATCTTTTCCAAAAATATCTCAAGACACTTTGGGGGGGTTCCTTGTCCTGTTCTGATGTACAACCCCTCCTCCCCGAAGCCAGCAGGTTTTCTCCCACAGAGCTCTGGAGCTGCTGCAGCCAAAGCAGCAGATCCTTGTGGATTTGCCATGGTTTCTTGGCATCTCCTTGATGCTCTTCACCCAGTCACTGGAGGCACAAAGCCCGACCCAGCCACAGGCCCCCCCCCCTCCATTCTTGATGGCCCATTTTGGAGAAATGCTGATTTGAGCTGCCCTCTCGTTCCAGCACCCATGGAGCTGCCCCACGTTCCCCCCTGCACACTCCCCGCTCAGCCTCAGCGTCCCCCTCGGCATTTCAGCACAAGCCATCCCCAGGCGAGGTGCCTCCATGAACACCCAAGGTAGGTGAGGGATGCTTGGGTTTCCCAGCACAACAGCACCAGGACATTTCCCTCCCACCCCTGTCTCCATGGAGCAGTTTGGGATGCAAGCTGGTAGCTCTCCTCTAGCCGAGCTCCCCTGCCAGCAGCCCCACACCGGTGCCAAGTTTTACCATCCCAGTCTGAGTTTCCCCCACAGACTGCAGGTGTTAAGAACATTTTTCCTTTGGAGGGATAAACCAGCCCAGCCCATGGCTTAACCACCAGTGCTGCTGAGCAGATGCTCTGCCTTATGGTTCCCCTGTAAGTGCCCCAGATTATCCGTGAGGCTGGGGGCTAACTTCAGTCTGCAGGATTACTTAACTTCCACCTCTCTGTCCATCTGAGCAGGACTCTCTCTGCCTCTTGTCCCTATCGAGTTGTGTTACTGGACCCTGTTTAAACAGCTGCTCTCCATCCTAGAAGCGATGCAATCTCCGAGAGCAGAGATCAACACCCAAACAGAACTCCGCAGCCCCTGGGACAAGGAGGGATCAGTCACATCCTTCCGCTTTGCTTTCACAGGAACCCAGACCCTTACAAACCCAAGCGCAGGAGTGAAGGACTCAAGCCAGCAGACAGAGTAAGCCGGTCCCCCCCACCTCCCTGGGCTGTAAATTCGGATACCCGCAGGGCAGCCACCTCCGACGCCCAAGCCCAGACGTGCTTCACCTCCACCCAAGCTGTCGCTGTACAAATCCCCAACTCTGCCGGGGCTGGGGAGCGGCTGGTGTCCAGAGCCCCGGACCGCCGCAGACCCCGCAGAGCACTCACCTAACGCACTGTCTTTTTCATTTTAGTTGTGGAATAGCAGTTTTAAATAAGGTAAGCAAAACATGGATAATAACAAGCCTTGAACTCCTGCAAACGAAATCAGTTCCCAAACTTTCTGACCAGGACAGTGACTGGCACTAAGTTTCTATAATTTCAAAAAAATGACTACACTGAGAGAAAGGCGCTTCTGTCCCATGGGTATCACTGTTCTCATTCACCGACTGCCCCGATTTGATACGCTACATGGCAAAGACGCCCTAACGCCAATGCTGTAAGTTGCTGCAGAAAATATTTTTACTTCCCTGGAAAAACCAAACAAGCGAAGGCCAGCAGGCTCTCCTCCTCCGCCCAGACTCGGGCTGTTAACTCCAGTTCTACTTCAAAATATTTGGATTTTGTAGCCAGTTCACAAACTGTTCATAAACACAAACAATCCTACTGTTTTTAAACATCTGCACTTTCCCTTTCAGGAAATGGTGCAGCTGTCCAACTACCTGAAGGTAGGTACCAAACACGATGTACCCACCAGGAAAGCAGGTCTTCAGTCAGCACACCACCACTTTTAAAATTATGATTACTATTAGAGAGTAACGTACCCAATTTTAACGTGGCCAAGAAAGCCTACAGACAAGCCACTGAACCCAAAGACCTCTCTGAAACTCCCCAAGCAGAGGAAGCCCTGACCCTGAGCTAGAGGGGGGGCCGGGCTGTCCCCACGGGCTCCGGGGTCCCCACTGACCGGCTCTCCCCTTGCCCGCAGGAGGCCCTGCACCGCGAGCTGCTGCTCAAGCAGAAGATGGTGATTTTGCAGGAGCTCTTCTCCACGCTGCTGCAAGCGTCAGAGAAATCCTGGCAGGTACCAGAGGCTATTGCTGCCGGGGCTGGGGGGAGGCTGTGCCTCGGTGGGACTGGGCTTGTGTGCAGAAGCAAGAGCACCCCATGGGTCTCTCTCGGAGCTCAGCTCTAGCTCACCTGCTTCGGGGCTTCACAGCCGTAGAGATGGCACAGGTTTCAAATGCAACATGCTCACCCAGCAGACAAGTCATTGCACAGAGCCGTTCACCTGCAAGTAGCTGCTTGCCCTGCCTCTTTCCTTGCTGTCGCCTTTCTTTTTAGGGAGGGTTGAACACAAACTCAGAAGTTAAGGGGCTACTTTGCTTGAAGTTTTTCCCTTTTGTCCCCCAAAAGATTGTTACAAAACATGCTTTGCTTTCTGATCAACAGGAAGCATAAAGCCCTTTTCGTTAAAGAAAAAGCAAACAGAAGTGTGTAAGTGGGGGAAAAGATGGAATTAACCCAAACAACCACCTTCCACCACATTTTCTTTCCTAGTCAAAACAAGTTACAAAAGTTTTGAACTGATTTTTTTTTTTTGGCCACGATAAAAGCATTAGCTGCAAACTGACACATTCAAGTGCTGGCAAACACCACGGTGAATGGGGGAAAAGACAGACTGTTTCTTAGTCTGGGACCACGATGGCCAAAAACCCCCACGCAGCACACGCAGCCTTCCTGCCAAGCTCCCGGCCACCCAGTCTGCCCCTCGCTGTGGCCCACGGGGACATCCGCTGCCCCAGCTCCTTTCAGGGACATACCCTGGGCCCCAAACACAGGTCAGGGGACCCATACCACGATGCTGTGGCACACCTGCTTAGTCTTAGGTGCTCTGCCGAATCCTGGCCCTGCATCACGCTATTTCCCCACAGCTCAAACAAAATCCTCTGGGCAGCACTGAAAACCAGGGCCCATTTTTTTTTTTTGCTTTCAGGAGGTAAAAATTAAGGTGATGCATTTTATGTAACATATGAAGTGTTTTATATAGGATTATTAAATCAAATATGAATTCACAGTTCATTGTGCCATTAAAAAAAGTGTTTTGAAAGTTCTGTTGGGGCAGAAAAGTGAGTGATTGGGTGAGACGGTGTAGAAAACTTGTGTTAGATGTTCTGTGGTTAGAAGCTTCCTCCTTCACTTGCTGCTTCTAATATAATACGAGCAGGAAAAAACACCCTGACACACTCTGCAGGAAGCAGCCATGAAACCTCAGATCAGAAACAGGTGGGTGCACTTTGCTTCTTGCTATCTCTGCTCCAGAAGGGAGACTTTCCTGCTGCCTCTCACATTCAACCTTTCATCGGACTAAAAATTAACTTGCTGCTGGCACTGGAGCCAACGGGGCAAAGGCAGCAGATGCTGCCTGCTTGGAGGGAGGCAGGTGGGGGGCAAGGGGCTTCTCTGGGAGGTGCTGGCCAAGGGATGTACAGACAGGTCCTATACCTTAATGCTGTGCTATGGAAACCAATGGGTGGTTGCCCATTTCCAGGCCCAGGTGAGATGCCAAATGCTTGTTGCAGAGGATTTTGGGTTTCACAGAAATGTGATCACATACACTTGAACGATGCAGCAGTTGCTGCTGAAATGGCCACCGAGTCATTTTTGAGATGCTGCTCATGTTTGTGGGTGCTTCTGGTTTGATGGAGCAAGCAAATACTTCACAGGAGGATTAGGGTGTAGTTAAAATGAGGGGATAAAGCATTTGGTTCCTTCCCCCATCCGCAATTTTACTTCTAGGTTACAGACAGCTTCCTACCACAGGTCTGTACCTTAAATCCCTCAGCTGTTGTAAAACTTGCTTAGCTGATTGAAAAATGCTGCTATGATGAAGGAAGCTAAGTAAGTCTCAGTTATGATTATTAAGAGTAATTAGTTTTAAGCTGTTCCCTTCTTAAAGAAGATAATTGCTATTTTAATATACTTTCTTCCTTTCCTGACCTCTGAAGTTGAGCCTGACTTTTGGAAGTACTTTGCAGCTCTGCAAGTTTAAGCTCTTTGTCATTTCCAGTGCGATACTACTACTATATGGACTTATTTTTCCAGCACAAGCATCGTGTTTGGAGAAACCCTGGAAGCCTTCCAGAAACAGAATTTGTTATTATTGCTTTAAACCAGCTACTTAAAGTGACTAAGGGAAGGAGTATCAGAGATTTCACTGATCACAGGATAACCAAGACACTACAGCTGTCAGCCAAAAACAGTTTAACATGCTTATATGGCAATTAAGTGACAGCGGTAGAGAAATGCAGAAGAGAGTTTGAGAAAGGTTTTGGAGCTGCCCATTCAGGTAACCTCAGATCCCTGAGGACGAGGGCTACAGGGATTCAAATCCGGTATTTGCAAGAGCAGGCGTATTTTGAACACATTAGCCCTGATCCTTTCCCCCGCCTGGCTCTCAGTAGGTGTCTCTGGGCTCTCCAGCCAGGCGCAGTGCAAGGATCCGGGTGGTGTTCAACCGGTGGCACTGGAGACATGGCAGAAGAGAGGAAAAGCCACCACCAGCTGATCCTGGGGGCTATAGGGTGCTGGTTGGCGTTTTGTTTAGTTGTGGGTGGGGGTTTTGGTTGGTTGGTTTTGGGGTGGTGTTTTGTTTTTTTTAAAGCAGCCCCTTTCACATACATGATCTTCAACACAAAGGCTTGACCAAGATTTGCTCACATAACTTTTCTGGTCAGAAGCATCATTTCTTATGGCCTCCCATGTACGTGCACATCCTCACTCAGCCCTCACTGCCATGCCGCTCTGCTAACAGCCCCAACAGACAGCTTATTCCATTTAGGGAAATCCTTCTACTTTGTGTTCTTTTGCCAATTTATGAGCTGCATCTCCATGAAAGGAGTTTGCCAGCACATCTCTGCTGTCACGCGTAGGAAGAGCCCGGTGCTCTGTTGCCTTGTACTTTGCACAGTCACACAGCCGTATCACCACCATCCTCCAACGTGAACCTTTGCAGATAGCAGAATAAAATAAACTGCAGAGGAAAACTAGGCACAGTATTTCACATATAAAAGTGCTTTTCAAAATTCCACCTACTTTCTAAGAGGACAAAGCCTTTGATTCTTTGTACCAATAACTGAACTGGGAAGATTTAGTCTTTGGGACTGTAAACTTCTGTGCAAATGTAAACAGCGCTAAGACACCAGAGAATCTGGTTTTGCTCGGGTCTAACAGCTATTCCTGTAACATCAAGGAGTTGCTTTTTCAGAGACTTGACTTCAAACAGCAGTAAGCAGAGAGGATACCGGCATTCTTAGTATCGGTGGTGGAAAAACAGCCTACGTGAACTCTTTGCTAGAAATTTTATCTGAATTTGCATGCAGTCTGGTTTCACAAAACCTAAGCAGCCTGACTAACACGGAGAGATGATAATAAGGAAAATGAATCATCACCGTTACCCTCTGTCCCCCTGCCCAACTGCTAGATGTTGCAACACAGACCCAACCTATTTTCTAAGGGAACCAGAAAGACAAGCCCTTAGCACCAGCTGGAGCTTTCGGCCAGAAGCGCTGCAGGGAGGAACCACGAGCCAGGGAACAGGGCTGTGCACAGGGACAGGCCACAGCTACGCTTCTGTCAGGCCCATCCAGACTAACCTGAAGCCCCCTCGCTCTTAACTTCTCATCTCGCTGAGAGTACCTGCACTCAGTAACCAGTGGAACTGCCCCAGGAGAATTTTTCCATGCATAAGTTTTACTTCCCCCATATTCCACTTATCCTGAGATCACGAAGGGTTTATTTGAACTCTAAGCATTGAAAAGACTTTGACCAAATTTAGCCACAATATTACAGATGAAGAAAAGGGAGAAAAGGAATCAAAACCCAAGTTAACAAAACATTAGAGGCATATTGTATAGTTCATGATTCCACACATCAGTTCTGTTGCTTTTCTCCCCCCAGGGTCAGCTGAACGAAGATAAACTGAAGTGTAAACTAAGGGCGCTTGAAAATCAGCTGCAGGCCTGCACCCAGGTACCATCCAATTGCTAAGAAACAAACATGGGGGAAGAAAGGCACGAAAACAAAATACTGAACCATGTAATGAGGTCGGGTCTCAGTTTCTAGAGCATCTGATTAGATATGGATCTGAAAACAATTTTTCCTCTTTGCTGAAGCAATGCTTCACAGCAGATCAGCAGTAGCATTTACGCACTCCCAGATTTGCTAATATTCAGGCTGAGCAAGATGAGGAATATGTGAGATAAGACCCTTCAAGCACTTTAATTCCTCCTTTAAAGAGTTACTCAAAGGAGTGTGTGAAGAAGATCCTGATAGAGATGGAGGACCAGAAGCAGACCTACGAGCAGAAGGCAAAAGAGGCTCTTCAGAAGATGCTAGAGGACAAACTCCAAACAGAGCAGCAACTGCAAAACTCTCAGGTAAGCAACAAGTTTTACACCTGGCTTTGCTTTAATCTAGTCCGACTGTGACAAAGAGCCCCCCCATTCCAGGGAAAGGCAATGAGCTTACCATTAGTAACAAAGACACAAAAATATCTTTTAAGCTACTGAGTAAAGTCCAAAGCGGCTTAGTGGCAACCTGTGCTCATTCTGTGGGCCATACATCAGGTTATTAAAAACAGCACACAGCTGGGGAAATACACTGCTGTTCGGCAGTTTTAAGTGTAATCCCTTCTCCTCCACCATCCCTTCTGCCCATTCCCTGCTCTGCATACATGGAGAAACAAGCCACACGGAGACATCCAAGGCACGAGGTCTCCAGAGACTTTCTGGAGTGGCTCTTTTATATGAAAATGGATTTTCCCCAAGAGGTATCCTGTGGTCAAACCAAATTGCTAACTGGTATTTTCAGAACGATAAATAAATTGTATTCCCAAGATTACCAGCTTTCTAAACCCTCCCAGCAGCAGAGGAACCCGGGCTCCCCAGCGAGCCCTCTGCCCATGTTGGCTCTGTCCATCAGATGGCATCAGCCCCGCATGGGTGGTTGTGCTGGAGGCAGCTGGGCTGCCCCAGCCCCAGCACAGCCCCGCTGATGCAGTGCTGTGCGTGGGTCAGGGCAGCCTGGCATGGTCCCACCAGGCTGTGGGCCCAGCCCACCCGTGGGTCCTTGCTCTCCTCCCCAGAGAAGCCTGGCAGCAACAAGAGAGGACCTTGCCTTCTGGAAGGAGCACTACACCACGCTCAAAGCCGAATTGACCAAGACGACCACAGCACACAGCGAGCTCGAGAACAGCTTCCACAATTTGCAAAGCAAACTGCAGGTACATTAGTTCACCTCAGGAGCAGCATCCATAGGAGTTTGTGTTTTCCGATTTGCAAGTAAGAAAGCCCCCAGGTCATGACCACTATATAATAAATCCCTTTGGTGAAGCACAGCGGTCGCACACGCAACTCAGTTCTCAGCTCAGGGCTGCCTGTTGTTGCCAGAAGGATGGCGAATGCCACGTGCTCGTGGGCTGCCCATGGCGTGGTGCCAGGGGTGGGCTGATGCCGGGGGTCTTCTCACCCCCAGCGAGCGGAGGCGCAGGGCGAGGAGCTGCGAGGGGCCCTGCACAGCCTGCAGAGCGAGCACGCCGCGCTGCACCGGCGAGCCAGCGCCCTGCGCGAGGACAACGACCTCAAGGCAGAGCACATCAGCGCCATCGAAGGTACCGGGTGCAAGGGTGGGCGTCTGTCCTCCAAATGAACAGAGGACGTAAGGAATATACTCTTAAAAGCCTGGTCCTTAAAGCCAAGCGCACACATGTGCAAAGGACTCTCTCTGAATGTGCTGCACGTCTCAGCTTGCTGGGAAAGCCTCTGGTTTCCAAAGGGCTCCTGAAGTTATTTCCAACTAGATTAAAGTACTTCAGAGAAGTCAAGTGACTTTTCTAGAAGAAAGGACAGAATGGGAGACTGGGAAAAAAGTCAAAGATGAGCCCACAGCTTTGATAAGGGCTTTTGCATCCATGTCAGACCCATCAAACACAGCGATGCAAGCCCGTTCGGGTGGCGAGGCAGCACCACTGGCTGAGGCGCTGCTGCACGGTGGTGGACATCACCGGCGTATACATACATGCTGATAGTGACTTATAGTACCTGTGCAGGTAGAGGCAAGGAAACTCACACATACTTCACATGGCTATTTTAAAACACAATTAAGGAAGAGTAAATGGGTGGCAGTTCTATTTTCATAACAGGTCTCACAGGAACAGCTTTAAAATAAACTATAAATTAATAGAATGTAAGGCACGCTAGAAAAAGCTGCCGAAAATGAAAGGGCAATTAACAGCTAAAAATCACATCCCTTCAGAGAAGAAAGTTCAGCGTAGCCAACAATATCCACTCCGCTTTACACAGGTGGAGAAAGTTGCCATCCTTGCATAAAGATGCACAGAGATTCACATCAACCTTTTCTTCTCTCCTTATTTCAGATAAATTGCAAAAAGAACAAAATCAGAAGGTAACACTGGAGGCAACAATCAGCCATTTGCACAGTGAGTAACACAAAGACATGCAAAGTAAGTGACCCGTGGTAGCACTGGGGACAGTAACAGTGGCTTTTTATGTTCTCAGACCTCATGCAGAACCAGCCCAACGAACGGCAGAGCCAGGAGGCGACGGTGCAAAGGAAAGGTCAGCAAACTTTGTAACTCCCACCTAGCCCTCCTCTCACTGGACACAGGAACATTAGACGTGATTCTAGGAGGAGTCTACATTGGTTTAGAATAAAGGATTATTTTAAAGCTGCACAAAACGAGCTATTATATTTTGCCAGTTAACATTAAAACATAAGTGTATTTATGATGACAAACACTTTAAAAAAATAAATGGATTTCATTGCAAATTCTACTTCAGTAGCTATGCCATTTTTTTCCCCAAACAAAATACATTCCAGTTTATAATTGCAATTACAGCTGTACTTAAAAAGTAATAAAAGGCATTTTAACTCTCCCTCCCCTCCATCTCTGGCAACTACTTAGAAATATTCCTGTAAAGATGATTAACTTGTAGCTACAGCAGAGGCAGGCCTGTGATAACTCAGCTCCTGTGTCCTCTGATGGGTGCGTAGCATGCAAACATTATCTTTAAACTGTACTGAGTAAAGAAGATTTCAAGCAAACTGAGAGCCTGGGGACCTGTTTCTCATCGGAAGCCTGACTGTTTTCTAGACCACGTTTCCACCACCCAGACCCGACCTCTCACTCCTGCCAAGGAAAAACAAAACACTCTGTTAGAGGACCCCAAGGAGGAGGAGGAGGAGGAGGAGGAGGAGGAGGAGGGAGAAGAAAGTCTGAAAGATGAGATGCAGAAAAGGACATCCCAGCTTACAGCAAAGGAGAAAGAGGTGAGGAGGCCACAAAATCGCAGCTGGGACTGAGCTACTGGTGCAAGTGCTCCAGCAGCAGCACAACACAACACACCAAAGCTCCTGGAAGTAACCTAAGCTCGGTATCTGCTGGAAGGATTACCTCTGCTGAATTTTAATTCTAGTACCAGTCTCACCTAAACCCCCAACGCAGCATCTGCGGGCAAGGGCAGCGCACCAGCAACCTGGCACCCGGAGCTGTAGCCTCGGAGCCCTCTCCATACAAACCCATTTCTGCTCTCGTGGGCAGGCGAGTCTCAGCAGTTTCACAGGGAAAAGCCAAAGCCACACTTTAACAGGTGAAACCCTGAGCACAAAGGAAGGAGAGGAGGAAAACACTTGCAAATAACAGGGCCTGCTAACAAAAGCAATACCCTTACAACTGGGCTGCAAAAAATTCAAAGCTTTCCAGCCTCTTATACACTCTTTCCCATCAAACCGTGCCCTCTGCCAACCAACAGCCCCACAGTTCTTACAGCACTATTCCAACAGCGAGGATTTATAAAAAAGGATTTATAACTTACTGTAGCAGAGCTTAGAGCCACGCAGGAGAAGAGCTTGTCCTCCTCACCCCCACTGGGGAGGGCACCGCCAGGCATCATCCAGCATCACCTGGGCAGGGTTTCGTAAAGCACAATCACAGCAAGAGGGAACAGCTGGGGGGGCCCAGCAGCCCCACGGGGGCTCTGGCAGCCTCCTGCCACAGCCGCTGCCACTAATGCACCGCTCACCGGGAGGGCAGCGCGGTCCCACGCCGCAGGGCCACGCAGGAAAAAAGGTGCTTCCTGGGTTTTGGGGTTGCGCAGCACAACCAAAGAGCCTGTCCCATGTCTCAGAGGGTTTAAAGGACTCTGCAATTGCTCTCACAGTCAGTGAAATGCACAATGAATTTCTGAATGAGAGGCAAACCCTGCCACAGGTTTGCACTCCGTGTCTTCTTCCTGACCTGCATGCTTCTATGGTCATAAAAACAACTCTTGCTTCTTTCTCTGATGTGATGTGAAAGACGGCAGCAAGGCCAAGCAGGTCACGGGGTGGTCACAGACCGGGCACGGCCTCTGTCACCACATGCCCAGTAACACTGAGATCTGCTCTGTCCCCTACAGGTACATACAGACATACAGGTAGCAGAAGTGAAAATCCCCCGTGGCGGCAGTGCCGGTGCACGGGCGAAGCGCTGCAGCCGCTGCGGGAGCCCGGCCAGCCTCGGTGCGTACCCGCACGAGGGGGTCCCTCCTGCTAACGGCCCCTCGTTCTGCTTGCAGTGCGCGGAGCTGCGCTCGGAGCTGGAGGCCCTGAGCGAGGAGTACCGCTCCTGCCTGACCAGGCTGCGCCAGTGCCGCGACGAGCTCAACCACTTCCAGAGCAAGCAGGCAAAGGTGGGAGGTGTTCCTCGCCCCAACTCCCAGTGCTGCCAGACCGGGGCTGCGGATCGGTCTGGGAAAAATTCCCGTTTAGTTGTGCAGGGCAGAAAGATGAATGACATGTTTGCTAGGGGTGAGACGGGAAGTTTCTTCTGTCCACCAATTTCCTAGTAACACTTGCTTCTCCTTGCAGAGACGGCACGGTCACTGGATCCCTCTCCTGGTGGCAGTGGTAGCAATGGCCATAGCCACCTTCCTCGCAAGTTACAGACCGTGACAGACCTTCTCGATGACTAACCTCACTGCAGGAACTGACTTCTGCTTCACCAACAGTAATGCGCCCTGGCCGCAGTGCGCCTTCTGCTGTACCTGAGTGTTTGTTTTATATCCTGAGCTGGTCTCGCTCCAGACAAACTCCCGCGGCTCCAATAAATGCAGGGAGATCACCCCTTCCCTTGGCTGCTTTGGTCATTCTGCTCCAGTTATAGTTGCGCTGCCCAGTCCCCGCAGCGCTGACGGACAAAGCCACTCCAACCGCCGCTGCCGGGGCTCACGCAGGGCAGGAGGGACGGGGCATCCTGTGCTCTCGGGATCTCCCCTCCCTGGTTTTCACGCCTGGCGGCTGAGGGGAGTACAAAATTCTGTTGCTTTATTTATTGCCTCCCTAAATGAGAGGTATTCGACCCTGGCCCATCTCTACTGGTACCTGACAAAGATACCCAGCTCAGGGAGGATTTTTAGCACTGTCCACGTCTGTCCTGAGCAATTTCTCCACCTCCTGCCCACCGGGCCCCATTCGGCCCACCGCTCTTCTAGCCTGTCTCATGGCCAAGCGTCCCCACAGCCATGTCCGCTTCCCTTTCACTGCCAGCACCATGTTCATTCGACAGAGACAGGGGTTTGAGCCCCTTTGGAGCTGCACTGCGCAGGTTTTACAGTAGCACTTGCCCCTCGTTCAAGCGCAGGCTCAGCTATGAGGTGGTGCGCGACACCACACGTCGCACGAGTAGGAATATGATATGGAGCGTACAATAAACTTCACAAATTCAAAATACCGTGGTGTTCAAATTTTGTATTAATCCTCAGCTGTTTGCAGCAAATAAATATACCCTGGCTTTACAGGGCACACTCTGCAGTCTGAAAGGAGGCTGCAGAGCAGCTGTGAGTGCGTACGTCCACACACCGGTCTTCTGGTAAGTACACGTATTTGATTTGCAACTGGCTACGAGGTCGGGGGCCCGAGATGGTCACAATTCAGCCTTTGGTGCTCAGGGGCCTCTTGGGAGAGCCTCAGTGTGCCACACACACGGGAACTGGATCGCTTGCCTCGGTCCCTGATGCAAGCGAGAAATAGGCCAAAATGTCTTGAGTTTGTTCGTGTTTTACAAGGCAACTGCTGGAAGAGACACCACCTCGCTCGTCACGCAGAGATCTACAAAGTCACTCTGTGCACTGAAGGCCTCCTTCAGCTCATTGCACCAGACATCCAGCACCTCCTTCAGCTCCACGCAGAGGCTCTCCGGGATGCTGAAGGAGTAGATCTGGACCCTGAGACCGTCCTTTATCCTGGGGCAGGAGGCCTGGACCGTAAACACCCTCAGCGGCGTCAGCGCCAGGCAGTTCTCGGTGCCTTCCTCTGTGGTGAAGGCGTATGCTGCCGGGTAGCCCAGCAGCACCCCGACGATGGTGCAGAGGTTCCAGCCCGTGGGGACAACCTCGCTGGAAGACACGGGGCCAGCGCTGGTGGCCTCAGCGGCCCTTAGGTGGGCGAGGAGGGCAGCAAGGTGGCCCCTGATGGCCTCGGCCTCCACTGGCCCACAGAGAGCCGGGCACTGCCGCCCCGCTGAGACATCCATGAAGGGCGCAGGGCGGGTGCGCAGCACAGCCGCCAGCCTCCGCCGGGCGAGCCCTGGGTGCAGCAGCAGGGCCGAGCCCTCCACGCCCAGCAAGTGCAGGCGGTGCGGGGCCAGCCCGGCCTCCCTTAACCGGGCCAGGTACCGCCGCAGCTCGGCGGGGCCCGCCGCGCCGCAGTCGTACAGCAGGGCCGGCTTCAGCCCCGCCGCCACCGCCAGCACCTCCCCGGCTAGCTGCAAGGCACGGGCCGCCGGCAACCGCCGCCGCCGCCCGGCCCCCAGCTCCTCCCGCGCCGCCGCCACCAGCCGCGGCACCGACAGAGCGCTGCCCGCCGCCGGGCCCATCGCCGCGGTGCGCTGAGGAGTCACCGCCGGGCCCCGCGCTTCCGCGTCGGCCTCCGCGCTTGCGTGGGCGGGCACCCGGGGCGGAGCGGCCTTCCCGGGCGGGACCCAGCCGCTCCGCCCCACCTTAGGCCTAGGCCCCCGCGGCCTCGTCACCCAGGAGGAAGTCACTGCCCATCGGCCTCAGCCAGAGCTTGGGGGAAACAAAATGGGGAGGGCACAGCACAGAGCCATGTCCCAGCTTTCCGAGCTGTGGTATTCGGGTGCTTTCAGCTTCGCGTGGCTTCTGAGGAGGCGCAGAGCTATTTATTTTAAATATATATGTGTGTGTACGTTGTATATCTGTATACAGAAAGGTCAGCCTCGCAGCTTGCAGCTACAGAGAGAAATAAAAATAGACAATCTGATATTTTCCAGGTAGTTTTAATAGAGCACATATTACTTTTTCTCCCCCTCTAATGATCCAAGTATTTATATACAATGTATCAATAGTGGATCAAAAAAAAAATATTACAGAATTGAAAATCTGATTTATACGTATCGGTTGTTTAAGCAAACAGCTGAAAATGGCAAAGGAGCTAGAGGTATTCCTGTAATCCCCTCTGTTTTAAACACCTCCAAAACAAAAGCAGACTGCTGAAATTGAATCAGATTACCAGATTTACAGATTTTATTCAGATTTAGGCAAGGCACTCATTAAGAAATAACTTTTCTGTATGTACAACATCAGAAGCCACGGGGCAAAGCGAAGTGTCTGTCACTGTGCTGGGAGCGGCTGGGCCATGTGCATGGCGGGGGCCTGCATGGGCCAGCCGTCCTGGTGGTTCTGCAGCAGGCGGTACAGCTGCTTCAGGTGAGCCACGATGTTGTCCTTGATGTCGGGCGTAGAGATCTGGAGCCGCACGCTGCCGCTGTCAAAGGAGCGCGTGAAATCACCCGAAAACATTTCATAGATCATCCGGGCCACAACTGGAATGACCTGTTGAAGAAGTAGTCAGTTGTTTTAGCCTCACAGTCACACAGCACGCTCCTGTTATTCCGCAGGAATCCCCTACCCTGGATGCAGGGTATGGTTTCCACAACAACCTCAAGCGCACTCAGACCAATGCGATTGGGCACACGTAGCATTTGTATTTGCCGTGACAAAACCCACCAGCCCTACTGGGGTTTCCCAGTGTCAGCAACCACGACAGAGAAGAATGGGTCTCTGGTATCTGTGGGCATCGATCCAGAGCCAATGCACTGGTCCCAGCAGGGCTGGCACGGGTCACTTCAGAGCCTCAGCTCCTACCTGAACCACAATCAGCTTCCTCTCCCTGGGTTTTCCGTCAGGCCATTCTTCTCCAAAACAGAAGTAGATCTCATATGGTGGCTGTTTCTCAATTTGTCCTTTCTGATGCGCAATCAGCTCTAGGAAGAAAAGCAGAATGCTGCAGGGTTGTCCTCTCTCAGTTAGAAAGCTCACCACATCCCACCTGATTATTCTGTCCCAGGTCTTACCTACACACCGTCCTTTGCCAGAGCCACCTCTTACACATACACAATTACAGCTTATTTCTTGCACTCAGAAGAGTTTTCTTTAAAAGCAAGGCCCGCCAATGTTTTTCAGAGCATTAAATGAGTGCACATTCACTTTCTTCTGACGCACACCTACTCCATGTTCCACTGAAGTCAGGGAAGCAGTGGCCCCTACCCAGGCTCCATGCACGAGCAAACTAATTGGTGCATCCAGGCTGATCCCCAGTGCAGACCACCCTTTCCAGTAGTGCCACCAAGTGCCCAGACCAGCATTCAAAGCTATTTTCCAGAAGCAGAAACTACCTACCGCTTAGGAAGGTTTCCAGACAGAAGAGTTTGACTTTCTTTTGCCTCTCAATCAAATTTGGTGTGGTGGAGGATGGCGCACAGGGACCAGACCAGTACACCTTGCACTGGCAGAGCCGGACAGCGTAGATGGCATGGCCACTGACCTCCAGGATCAGTCCCCTGTCCATAACATCCAGCAGCCGACTTGTGAAGATCTTCTGCCTTTCATTGGTGATTTGCTCTGTTCCTGGAAACTTTACCTGCTCCAAACTAATAGGCCCAAAGAGCTCTTCCTGGTCTGGCATAGGACCCAGCTCTCCGTAGAAAAGTCTGCATCCCTGCGGGTTGCTTACAGTCGTCGTCGGTCCAGTCTCCTTTCCTCGATATTCAAACTTGATTTCTAGGTCTGTCACTGAGAGAGAAATGGTCAGTATGGCTTTTCCTGGACTGTTGCGTGTACTGCATCAGCAGTAGAGACACACCACGCAATCTGTGCTCAGTCACAGGGATGTTTAATCTATACACAGATCTCCATGCTAACAAGCAAACAGCAACAGGAAAAAAGGCAAAATACCTTTTTTTTTTTTTTAAGTACAATGACAGAAGCACTACAAATCCATATACATACTTGGCAGAGAGCTGATCCAGAGCTCAGGGCTGCTGAAGAAGTCATGCTGCAGTGCGGTTGGGGGCATTTCCATATCTAGAGGTTCATTCTTAGGCCACACAGCTTCAGGGCTGCAGTTTTCTGCACTGGCTGGAGCCATTGGAGAATCTACAAAAAGGAAACAAGTCTTCAATAAATGAAGATTTTATCTCAAGCAAATACCTTCACTAACACATTAGTCTATGCCACCAACCATTGATATTAAGAAATGGAAATGTCTCTTGAATAGGGACATGCTGAGATTGATTCAATTCTTCCTCCTCTTCATCATCAAGATCATTATCCTTTTCATCCCACGGAGCTGAGCCAGTGGAACCTGCAAACAAGCACATCCTTGTGGGTAGCTGATCAGGTGAAACACAGCAAAGCACTGCTTGAAAAATGTAATCTTCACCTGGGCCTTGCACAATATTGGAAATGTGTTTGTGTATTTTCTGAATATAAGTAAAAAAAGGAAAAATCTGATCTGTACAACGTACTATTTTCAGTTTAATATATAAATTTAGAAAGCTAAGGATACACAGAAACTATCACCAACATTGGACTGTTTAGCAGAAAACATGCAACTGTGTACAGCTTTATTAATTTTAGTACAGGTACTCTATGGTTCAAAGTCATCTTAGTTTAAGTACAGCCGCGCTTACACATGGCAGCTGCTTTCTGCTGCACACAAAGGCAGCTTGAGAGTTAATGCCACAGAGGGAAAGGAAATCTCCTTGGACGAACGCCTGCTCCATACCCAGCCCTGTGTCAGCACGGCCCTCACCTGGATTAATGATTGATCCCTGGGACTGCGGGATATCGCACACTTCATAAATTTTAATAGGATTCATGGGCACCTCCTTGGTGCCATCATACATCAAATTAAATTCCCGGCTTTTGTTAAGAGCACATCGGAGCTGGGCTTTCCACTTTGCAGGGTCTGGCTCATCGACTCCTTCCTGGTACTTTCCCGTTTCCACAGCCCAAGCCTGGGGACAAAGTACACTGTGCTCAGTCCAGCCCTCTCAACAGAGCAGCTTTTATCAGAAATCAAACTTCCAAACAAATTCACTGTGAAAACCTTCTCTTGTAGAAGTCTTAACTATAGCTCTTCTGATAACAGGAACAGAAATTCCCGCTTTAGTAGCTTTTCCCATTAAAAGAAGGGAGGGCTGGGGGGAGAGATTTAAATCCAAATTTCCAAAAACCATTAGCAATTCTGAGCCTGCACCTTCATATAAGTTAAGAAAGTATAAATTGTACAGGACTGTCCACTGAGTTTTTCTCGGTGTCTCAGGTTCAATAGCAAAAGTCGTTTTTGACAGTGAGCCACAGCCTGCGTAGGAGGAACGGACTCAGTTAATACGGAGCGGAAGAGCAGCCACAGACATCCAGTGGCCCTCACCCTCTCCCTCTCTCACCCCAAAAATCAGACTATCAGTCCGAGATCCCTCCAAGGCAGCAGTCAGAAATTCCTCAAAGGAGTGTAGGAGTTATAATGAATCCCTTGGGATAAGAATATTAGGGACAGCAGTGATGAGTATTGGAAGTTTGTGGTAGACCTGTTAAGATTTATGTAACAGTATTTAATGGTTTGCTGCTAAGAACAAGCCAGCTACCACATCCTAAACCGAGCAGGTGAAGCAAATAGCAGCAAAGTTCCAGAGTCCATGCAATTAGACATCGTCAGGTCTTGGGTGGTCGGAAAGGGTTAAAGAACTCAACACCGTTTCGGGCAGTGCCAAGCTTGGCATCCAGGTGCACAAAGTGGCTTTTCTGAGGTCAAAGAAGTAGGACAAAATGTGCCTGGAAACAGCTACTGAGATGCTAGGCAGCTCCTGGGCCAACAATTCAACCCTTTGTCTCTGTTTAAGAGCCGTGGTATATCCAAGCTCTCCCCTCCCTCACCTTGAAGATGGTGTTCTCCTCCTCGTGCTGCGGGCTGTGCCGAGTCGCGTGCTTCCAGGGGATCTGAAACCGCTTCGCTTCTCGGTTTAGCCAGATAAGGCCGGGATACATACCGCTGTCTACCTGGGCTACCAGCCACGGCTTCAGGCGAACTCTTCGCGGGTGTAACGCCATGGTCTGCAAAAGACAGGGACAATAGCAGACCAATAGGCTGGTTGAGACTTTTATGCTTAAAAAAAATAATAATTTCATGAAAAAAGACCCTATGCCATGTTACTGCTGTTGTTTGTTATGTTCCTCCACATTGAAACCACTAATGCAGATTCAGCTAGATGACTCTTCTGCCAGGAGGAGTGACAAACACATCACGAAGCGGGGACTGTAATTGTTCCAAGAACAACAACTCACTATTGAATATTCCAGTAAGCAGCGATGGCGCATTATTTACGTTAACTGAGCGCACGGAGGGCGAGCCCCAGTCAAACCTGAGCTGTAAACGCTGCACAGGAGATAAAGCCACAGACAAGCCACAGCAAGAACAGGCAGCAGAATTTCAAAAGCCTCCGCGTACGCCTTAGCGAAGGGGCCTATCTGATCGAGTTCTTCTTCAGTCATGTCAGACTTGCATCCAGGAGGAGAAGAACTATCAAGGGCTGAACCAGAGGCTTTTGCCCCAGTTGAGGTCAAAGTGGAAGCATGAGGCTGAAGTGACAGGGGCTGTTTTATCAGAGACAGAAGTTCCTCTGAAAGTAATTTCATGACTATGCTGCATTCAGAGCATTCATGAAAGTCATCTGCAAACATCACTGACCTATAATAACCAGGATGTTTATCCAAAGGACACGAACTGCAAGTCTGCCTGCACTCGTGCTAAAAATCGAGTGATGTTGACTTAATGTTTAGGCTTTTTAAAAAAACAATGCTGCAGTTAACTGACCAAATCTGTTGTTGTTTAAGTAGCCTGATGTTGCTACTACATTTGCAACCAACCAACAATATTTTTCTTGTGCAGAACAGATACAAAGCCAAACAAACAAAACTAATGACTGTCTGCAGGAAGAGAGCATTTGGTATCTTTAGATTTTGGGAGGGGACTTTTACGCTACACGTGTGCTTAGAAGGTGTATCTCCCGTATTCATTTGTAAATCTTGAAACAGATGTGAGAAATGACAAATATTCCCATGACTAAAGCAGTTACAGGATAAGTAAAACCTTTGCCATAAGCTCTGAATACTGCTGCAGGAGTTGCAAAATGTGTCTAGTAGCAGAGATAGAGGAGATTAAAAAATCCTATCCAAGAACTAGTCTAGGAACAGGTTTTATTTGTTCAAATACCTGCAGATCCCATGCAGATGCAAGTGTTCACACAAAATTAATCTGAACACAACTTATCTGTTAAGCAAAGAAAATGTTCAGATTCAATTGCAAATCATCTTTAAATAATAGTTTGAAAATGTGCTTTGTCAAGGACCCGGGGATGTTAGCAGACTGCTTCCAAGGAGCTGCAAAGGATCAGAAAGCAATCATCAAAATCATTTTTGTGCTTCTGACACTCTGCTGTATCAGTTACCCATTTCGAAAATCCTATCAGAATGAAACTTTCAGTAGCGTGTTTGCAAAGACACAAAGTCCAGGTTAATCCTGGACTTAGAATTGAGACCAAAACCAGGTATTGATTTTCCTTGCGAAGGAAGAAAAAGTGACTTTTCATCGTAACAAAGAAATCCTAACTAAAGCTGGTTTCCACAATCTCTTTTACACATAACTTTACAAGCAGTCCCCTCTGCCTCTAATAACACACACTGTGCACACACACATTTGCAAGACCAAGAGCAAATTCAAACCCACACACCAGGGAAAAACATTCCTGCCTCTCAAACAGGACACCCTGGGTCACGTGGAGGGTGCGCTGGCGCTGCCCCACGAGGTTTGAATTGTCCCCCGGCTCACAGACGGCGTCTGTCCATACGCCGCGTTACAATGCTTTATGACCTTTTATCACCAATGACTTGTTGACACGATAACCGACAGCAAATCAACTTGAATCCCAATGCTCCGCTCAGAGGGTGAGTCAGCCTCTTACAGCCTTCAACTTCGATCCCGTGGGGTCCGCTAACGCCAGAGGCTGCTCTGAGCGCTGCAAAGGTGGGAACGTCTTCACGCTATTGACTGGATTTGCCAAGGGACACTTGGCCCTCACTCAAGCCTCCTTGGTGCACATACCCAGGAATCCTCCAGTTTGCTTTAGTCCCACTCAGACTGGCTGGTGCAGGGGGGTAATTAGCACATCCCTGTGCTGCTAATGCATTTCTGGTCAGTGATGTAATTATTCCCTGTACCCCAATTATTATTAAGTTGCATGTTTTTCCTTGGAGGGGAGACATTCACCCCAACAACTCAAGCAAACCCAGGAACGAGCAGGCATCCTGGAGCCGCTTCCCTGATGGCTGTAGACAAGTGACCAAGGTCAGGGACAGCCCCAGTTAACTGTGGTGACTCTCGGGGCTGCGGCACGGTGCCAGCCAGCGTAACAACACACCAGGAAAACACGACCTGAAGCCTGTCTCAGCCTTGCTGCACAGATGCTTTCACTCTCCACCTGCACGCCCAAGTGTATTCAGTGTTCTACCCTGCTCATGAAGCCTCTCAAGAAGGATGGGGTCTTCTCTGGGCTCATCGCTGCGATACCACAGACCTCATTCCTTGCTCATTACCTGTGTTTGATTACTTTGTCCTGTATTTAGTGGATTTGTATCCATTTTTTCAAAGGCAAGAGGCTCAACCCTTAACATTAGTGTTCCCACAGAGAAACAGGCTGAATTTTCATCCAATTGTCCGACACTTAATCACCTCCGTACACGGGGAACCTCCAGCTCCCACATTTCAGAGATCTGTACGTCCCTTTTCTCACAGCCACCCGTGCTCCCCAGCAAGCAACACGCTTTGAACACAACTAACTCTTACAATTCACAGTCCCCGCGCCCCAATCTGGTAACCTCAGCCCTCTGCCATGCCTGGGCAGCCCATGAAGTTGTAAGGGGCACGAGTTGTTACAGGTGATTTGGGTTCTGGGGGTGGTAACAGCCGTGGGTGAACGGGGCAGGGGGGCAAATATTACCCCTGCCCTAACTCTAGGCCTCGGTTTACGCCAACTTGAAAGACGTAGCCTAGGGCTAACGCAGCGCGGGCGCGATGAGGAAAGGCGCAATAAAGAGACATTTTCAGCCGGCTTCACCCTCCCGGCTGCCTCGGACCCGTCGGACCGACCCCCCGCCCCGCCCCGGCGCCCCCCTTCCAGCCCCGATGGGGACACGGGGACGCTCCGGCCGGCCCCACGCCGCGAACCGCCCCACGGCCACCCGCGCCCCTGCCGCGGCTCAAACCAACCCCCCCCGGACCCCGCTCACGGGGAGCGGCGAGGAGCCCCCCGCGGAACGGGGCTGCGCGGTGCCGGCGGGGCGCGGCGGGGGCCGGGCCGGGCCGGGCCGGTCCCGCCGGGCAGCGCGACCCCCCCCCCTGCCCCGCGCAACTTACCTCTCCGGCGGGCGGGGGCCGGCTCCGCGCCCGCGGGGGCTCTCGGCCGCCCCGCGGGGCCCACGCGTGGGCGCAGCGGCGGGGCGGGCCGGGAGCGGGCCGAGGGGAGCGCGGCCGGCGCACACTCAGCGCCCGGCCCGCCCTCACCTGCCCAGGTGCGCGGGGCGCAGCCGCGCCGCGCCCGCCCCGCCCACGGCCGGGGGGGGACGGGGCTCCGCTCCGCGCCCGCGGGCTGGGGGGGGCTCCGCTCCGCGCCCGCGGGGCTGCGGCACCGCCGGGTCCCCTCCCGCCGTCCCACCCGGGGGTCTCACGGGCAAGCGGAGCATCCGCGCCCCGCGTTTTGCCGCGGCTCTTTGCCTTGTTAATGGAATATTCAGGAAAGAAAACAAAACAAAACAGTTCCTGGTGTCCTCGCGGTCCAAAGCGTGTTCAGCGCGGCACGAAGGCAAAACTTACAGTCAGCTGCGAGTCACGCAGAGCCACGGGCACGCAGTTTTCTCTGAAAAGAGTAAAAATGTTGCTGTCGCCTCCGCCGCCGCCCGCACACCCGCCTCGGGCTGCGCGGGGCTCCGCGGCATCGCCCCCCGCCCGGCCGCAGCCGCCCACCGCGCTCCCCGCCAGCCTCGCCTTTCATTTCTTCCCCTCGTAGGTGGGGAACCGTGACTCAGTGGTGAATCTTGGTTTCAAGAGATCACACAATACTTTACCATTCAGTTTCAATGAACCAGAGAAAAAACAGTGGGAATTTCCCTCGTCCTTCCCATCATGAACCCTATGGATAGTTCTGAATCCCGGTTTTGGAAGGGCTGATTTACACCCAAAGCTCAATCCTATGCCAAGACTTTGGAACCTTGCAAAATTTTAAAAATCTTTACACGCAAAGAAAAGGTAATTCTGCATTTTTCTTGGAAAGTTTGCCTTGTAAGAGAAATATTCCAGGCTTCGCTCATTTCAGGCTTCATTCATATAATAGGCTTCTACCTGTTAGAGGTAACATTTAGCAGGAGTTTGTCAGCACATAATAAAATCTTTCTGGCAGTGAACAAAAGACGATAGATGACACTCAAATGTTAGTGGGGGTTTTTTTTGCGGGATAGCACTGCAGTGGTGAGGTTTAGATGTCTTTGGCTTGTTGTACCTGATAAGTTGTGATATGCGAAGCAAGGGACAGTTGCTCCTGTAATACCATCGACCGTATTGTTATTCCTGCTGTATAAAAATGTGCAACGGTGTGGCCGATTTGGTGAGCAACTGGGAAGAGACGCACAGAGAGGCTGGGCTGAACTCCCAGCCGAAGTATGAGGGATCTTTGATCTCTCCTCAAATGCTGTTCATCCTCCCTGCATTCCTCCTGGCCACGTGTCCCTGCCTGGCGACGGGTAAATTTAAGGATGCTTCAGGTTTGCTTTCCTTTGTGGTGTGGTGCTCAGGGAGCTTTGGAAGCAGACACCACCGACAGCGATGCTGCACACCCACCCGCACGCCCCGGGCTGTCTGCGATGGAGGGCTGGGAGCAGCCCCGGGCAGAGCTTTCCTCTTTCTAGGCCCACTGTAAGGACACCCGAGATCGCCCAACCCATGAGAGCGGTCTTAGGGCAGGTCAGGGCTGGGGTAGTTAAAATAATGGAGCAATGCAGCAAAACTACTAGGAAAGGGCCACTCCAGCGTGGGCGAGGGATTTAGTCTTGCCTCCAGTTTCATTGAAGCTGGTCCTTTCACACCAGGCAGCTGTGCCTGCCTGCACGCTGCCGCCGTTGTTCCAGCCTCTGCTGCCTTCGCTGAGCAGTAGTGCAGATGCCAAACAAATGAGTCTTCCCAGCCCTCTGCAGGGTTTGTTTTTTTTTTTTCCTCCCCTTGAGTTTCTACCAGCCTCTCCTGAAGCATGTGGCAGCACGTTGTGTTAGTGAACTGATGGGAATACGCTGTCTTTTTCCATGCTCTTGGCTGGGAAACTCTGCAGCTTTTGAGCTGTATAGGTGATAATCTGGGGATAGCTCATTAGGCAGGACATGTAATCAGATGTTACCTGTTTGCAACTAATCATCCAAAGTGTTCTCTCTGACATCATGTACAAAGCATTGATCAGAACCCTTCAGGCAGTTAAATAGAACTAACATCTTTACTGTCGTGTTTTCTAGAAATGATTCTTTTTAGTTCTCTCTGCTTATGTTTACCTCTACCTGCATCTTTTTTGCAAATCAAATGAAGAAATCCTTTGGCTGATAAACTGCACTTCATAAAGTGACGTTCTACTGGCTGAGAGACAGCAGCTCTGTCAGTGCAGTCTGCAGAGCACACACTTTGGATGATGAGAGTATATGCAGAGGAATTTTCATACCAGGAGCTATGGGATTTAATTTATTTCAGTGCCAAATTAACATCAGTACTTTTATCAACACGATTATATGTCGTGATACCTGCCATAGCACCAGCTAGGCGTTGTAACCAGGTCTCTTGCAGTCCTTTGTTCCTAGCTGGAAAAGACTGTAGTCATCAAAACAAAGGGGAACCATTTTCTCTCCTGGGAACACATCACTAAATTCCCATAAGGCAAAACAAAATTATGCAATGAGGCAAGACAATGTCCTGGGCATGTGGAGTCTTGTTGGGTGCTCTCAGCGCTCACATTCCGGCACGCAGCCTTGGTGCAGGAGAGCAGCACAAAATGGTGGAAGGCTTCACACCAGCACCCGCAAAACTCCCCAGCTGTGCTGCAGGGAAAGCACGACAAGCTCTCCCCACCCCGTCCCAGCAGCAGCACCTCTGCTTCTTGAAAGCTGTTTGTGACCCAGAGAGAGAATCCGTGCCCTTGCCAGATATTAGCCAAAGTGATGCAACAAATATCATTGAGAGAAAAAGCTATTTCTTTATGTGGTACATGTAACCGAGCATGGGGAGATGGAGAATGCAACAGAACTATTTTATAAACACCACAGTGACCATGGCTGCCAAAGGCTGCTCTCTAGTAGGTCCAGCTAAGAGACAAGTGCTGGGGGACAGAGCCAGGCTGCAGCATTTACAAAACAAAGGATTGAGTTTATTAATCGTGTTGCATTCTTCTAAGCACAAAGATAAGCAAATTGGATTCCTCTACCTTGTTAGATAAAAGCATCCCTTTTCATTGAAAGGGAGCAGTCAACCTTTCTGGCAACTCCTCTGGTCCTTCCCATCCCTCTCCATACTTCTGTACTGCCTATAGCCTCTTCTTACTTAAGACTCTTCAGTGAAACCATGCCTTGCCTGGGTATCCTTAGTACAGAAGTGCAAAGTTTTAGTATGCTCCTGCAGTACATATATATACACACACACACAATACTGCAGATGGGTTACTTACTTCAGAGCAAACCCTGTTCTTACAGTACAGTATGAATTGCTGTACTATTCTGCAGAATCAAATTTCCAACTGATTCTTAGCTGGTGTTTTTTTACATGAGAAACTCTTCTTTCCAAACTAATGGGAAAAAAATGTTCTAAAAAAGTGAACAGCTTAAATCCTTCTAGGCCTCAGCATTATTATAATAGGGAGTCTATTGTTTCCTGCTAATACTGCTCCAGTCCTCTTAAAAGGAGAATCCTATCTAGACATCAGGCTGGCTCAGACGCATTTATAGCTACGGGTCATTGCTTTCCAGCTGACTCAGGTAATGGCTGGATTCAGAACACCTGGTGTGATACGGATAAAAGCTGGTGGCTCCAGTCAGGGAAGGAAAGAGCTGCAGGTTGTCTGCAGAGGGGAGGGTTGGTCTCTGGTGGTAGGAGGCTGGGAGCTGTTGGGCTGCGCTGAGCTATGCTAGAACAGAAGGAGGCTGGGGTAGAGCTGTGTGTTGTATCTGTAGTAAAAGTGGTAAGTGGTGTTTAGCAGTAAGGGTAAGCAGGAGGGGTATTTCAGTGGATAGGTACAAAAGGGGAAAGGGAATAAGGAGAGCTCAATGCTTTAAAAAGTAGGGAAATAAAATGTTCCTGTTATTTTTAACTGTGAGTTTTAAGAATGAATTGTGAAAATGAGAAGAATACACATATTTACATCTATGTGTATTTATTAGTTCTCTCTATCATTTTGTATAGAGAGAAGCCTATAGCAGACATTCAAATAACTTTATGCACTAGCAGGTTTTTTTCATGTGAGTGGTGTTAGCTGTATGTGCTTATTTTTACAGGATTTGTTGTAATTGTTTGTTACTATGCCCTATTTCACTGAAATATATCCTCCCAATGCAGGTAATACATGCCAGTACTGAAAAACTAGTGTTAGGGAAGCTCACTTACAGTCCCTTTTTCCCCTAGAAAAACTACAGTAAAGTGAGTGGGGTTGTAGGTTGTATGTAAAGGGAACCTTGCCTCACAAATTGTTTGACATGAAGGTGTTAATGTGCAGAAGGACCCTGAGCCTCTGGAGTCTGCTCCTAAATAGGGCACAGCTCAGAACATCTGAAGGTCTCTGTGACTCATAGGTGGGAATCTCCTAATGATCTTAGTTATTTTTATATGTGCCTGATACCATATGCTATACTGCCCTAATGCAGAGAAGCAACTCTATGATCAGCAAGTGAGTGTGCAAAACGGTGGTGGTGAGAACTGTAAGGGAGAAAGAGGAAGAAGAAAGTAAAACACACAAAAAAGGTGAAATAGCAAGAGACAACATTAATGTAAAATAAAGGCACAAGACAGCGAGAAGAAAAAGAACAAAGAAAAAGCAACTAAAGGTGATAAAAGGACAATACAAGCAAAGGACTTTGGCAGGGTTTTCCTTTTGTTCCTTCTTTTTTTTAACCTTGATTTACGGAGAAAAATGGGACAGCAGTTCACCAACGCTGAAGGGGAGCAAGGAGAGATTGATGTTGCTGAATTGCAGGAGTGGTATAAGAAGTTTGTGGTTGAATGTCCCAGTGGGACCCTCTTCATGCATGAGTTCAAGCAGTTCTTTGGGGTCCAGGATAACCGTGAAGCAGCAGAGTATATTGAAAACATGTTCAGAGCTTTTGATAAGAATGGGGTAAGTGGTGAGGAGTTTTTACAATTATGTGTCTAATAATTTGTATGTCTGTCTGCTGTAATTTGGAGGTGGTTTAGTGCAGTTCTCCCCCTGGCTACTATGCTTCATGAGACTAAGGCAAGGGCGATGGACCTGCTAAGGCAGGAGAAGAGCACATACTGTGCCACTCTGTATGGGCTGTTATGGATTTATCCTTTCCTAAATCTGTACCCAAAGTAAGGACAGAATGTTCCCTTGGGGGACTAAGGATGGATTAAAAGGTTGAAATTTAGGCAGTTACATTTTGAGACAGTGTTGTTGAAAAGATCCTCAAATAGCCAAGGTTGCTACATGGGGAAAAAAAATATTTATGTCTCATGCTAGAGTGGGAATTATAATGCAGAGAATTGCTATACATTGGAGGAAGTGTATATATGCAGTGTGAACAGGTGGCATGTAACAACATATTGATTTTAGCTGCTGAAAAGTAAAGGAATGCTGAACAATTCAGACATTCTGGTTTTGATTCCCTGTGCTGTGTTTGTCATCAGACACCTGGGAAAAGTGGGCTTTCTGGTTTAGTAGCAGTTCATGCATACCCATGTATTGGCACAAAAGATAGCGTAATACTAGCCTGTGATATTTTAGATAGTCAAAAGAAATGCAACACAGTTGCACTGATCCTCATCTGCCTCCCCATCCTCCCTGTAATCTGTGTTGTCTTGGGGTATATAAAGTGGAAAATAAACAGCTGTCCTATGGATTATATTTTTTGGCAGTTTTTATCCAGGTGTTGTAAGCAGCTTTCAATCAACTGTACCCAGTTAAGTGCTGTTCAGCTGCTGTTCTGTTTCTACAGGATAATACCATTGATTTTCTGGAATATGTGGCTGCCTTGAATCTCGTTTTAAGAGGAAAACTGGAACACAAGCTGAAGTGGACATTCAAAGTATATGACAAGGATGGGAATGGCTGCATAGATAAACCTGAGCTGCTGGAAATTGTTGAGGTAAGTAGGCATTGCCTAATCACTGATTTAAGCAATCACAGTTCTTTGGCAATGTAATGATGTATATGGGTTTTGTGATAATCAGGTTTCAAGGCAGCTGTGGGCAGTGATGAAGTGAAAATGCCTGACCTTGGTGAAAGGGGCATGTGCTCAGTGGTTTGGGGACTGGTGGGGTGGCTGAGGGACCAGTCAATCCCACTGTGGGCAGCCTGGCCCCTGCTGCTGCTGTCCAGACATGCAGCAACCAGGTGCTGTTGTGGAGTTGTTGTATCTCTGCTCTGCTTTTCCTTTCAAACTTTTTACACCAAGATTCATTGCACTGGCCAGTGGAAGAGGGTTTCACTCCATGCCCCTTACAGGAGCCAAGTTTCCTGCCTTAGTAGCTGGTGAGAATACACTGCAAGGCACAAATCAGTACAGATGTCTCTTTTGTAATTATTCCTTTCTGGGTTTCTGTTATGTTCTGCACTTAGTTTTAATTACTGACTGTGTGAAGGTGTGAGAGGATGCATGTGGCTTAGCAGACAGTCAGACACAGGGTGCCTGGGTTCTTACTGCTGCATAACTTTAGGTAAATACCTTGGTGATTGTGCTGGTCACCTCTCCACCACAGGTGCTGTTACTCACCCTTGCACACCAGTACTTGTGAGGCTTAATGGTCATTGAATGTCTTAGGATCTGAGGTGAAATGCAGTATCAAGCAGACATCAGAAATTGACCCTGTGGAAAGCAGGTCTTTTTGGCTGGGAAGTGTGACCAGCTTGTTACCTGTGCCACCAGTGCAGGTGTGGGAGCACCTGGGGATCTTGTCTGGGGCAGACTCAATTATAGCTTTGAGGTCAACCAGGAATTGGCCTGAGCTGTGTTAGGCCCTTGCTAATCCCCTCTCTGGGAAGACTTCAGACAAAACCCTTCAGCCTAAGGAGTGAAGTTAATAATGAACAGGTGGTTGTCATGGGAAGGAAGAGATAAAATCTGCCCCTTTCCAGTGACAAAGTGAAACAGAAACTATGGGTCAAAATATATGGTAATACAAGTTTGATCTCACATCTTGGGCACAAGTTCCCCTGGGAGAGGGCTGGGTAAATCCAGATGTGCCTGACCTCAGATGCTAGAAAAAAATCATACTCAAAAGTCAGATGATTTTCCGTCTGTGAAACTCTTGCCTTGTTCTTTGCAAAGGAACCCTGAGGTCTGACCAATACGTGTAAGGAAAACAGGAGGGCAGCAGCTTCAAAGAGCAAATGAAGTAATCTACAGTGTGTGTGAGCATGAGGTCGGAGGTTTCATTAAAGGTCTGGGGCTGTTGAGTGGCAGATCTTTCTGGAAAGGTTGAAACTGCAGCCTTTGTAAAAGACCTTTACACCATTGGGAAGATAATGGAGTTCACTGCTTTTCATTTTCCAGTCCTCCTAATCTGTGAACTTTTTTTCAGTCTATCTACAAGCTGAAGAAAGCGTGTCGGGTGGAGGTGGAGGAGAGGACTCCATTGCTCACGCCGGAGGAGGTTGTGGACAGGATATTTCAGCTAGTGGATGAGAATGGGGATGGTAAGTGATCGATGGCTCAGATTGCGTTCATGCGTAATGAGAAGTTATCTGTGCTGGGCAGGCTAGCTTTAATTATGTCTATCAATAAATCACTTAGGACTATTATGTTACTCATATTAGACACATTGGGTTTGGTTCTGGTCTGTTTGTTAGAATCAGGAATAACTTGGTGCAGTAGGAGGAAATCATCTTCATTGTTATTGTAATGTAAAGTACACAGGGGTCACTATTCTGTCTGGGTTTTGATGCCACACAGATCTCATTCTCAGAAAGTCCCCAGTAGCCAGAGCATAGGTCCCAGTCCCAGCACAAACAGCCTGAGTACTCAGTGGCTCCATTCACGTCGGAGCTTGCAGGATCGGACTTGCAGGAGAAGCAGGCTTAAGCTAATGCAACAATTTGTTAGCCCAGGGGATGGGGTAGGTGTGAACGCGTTGGGTTACAGTGTGGTGGTTTGTCCTAGCTGGCCTAAACTATATAGGGAAATGAAGTATGGCTGTTGTCTTATTAGCATGTTTTCTGAAACTCAGATGGCTTTTACTTCTTCTTGTTGTCCTCTTGTGTCTTATCTGACGTGTTTTGTCTCCCTATCTTGTGTTGTCCTCATCTCATACACAGGGCAGTTGTCTCTTGACGAGTTCATTGATGGGGCCAGGAAAGACAAGTGGGTGATGAAGATGTTGCAAATGGATGTAAATCCTGGGGGATGGATCTCTGAGCAGAGGAGAAAGAGTGCTTTGTTCTGAGAGAATTCACTTTTGATACTGCTGAAAATGTGATGCTGACTACAACTGTGGCTCTCTTACCCCAGGGTGGTAGTGGCTTTCCTTTTTAATGCAATCTCAGCATTCAGATGAAAACTTCAGTGGTTTAAGAAGCCATATCTCAATCTAAAACCCATGCGCTGTGTACTGCTGGTACCCAGAGACTATTTTTGGCCCATGAATAAGTCTGTGTACACGATACCGTGTTTGCCAGCTCTGGTTTTGGGTTACACCCCAAGGAACAAACTTTTCATGGCTTCCTGCAGCGGATCCTGTGCGGGGTTTAATTCTGATGACAGATGGGATTGGGAAGGGAGAAATCCTGATGCAGTGGTACTGTCTCCAGTGCAGACTAGTGTTGGCATCATTTGTGCCTGCAGAGATACAAACACATGGAACCAACAGTGACAACAGAAGAGGTGCTCTGACAGGCTTTACACATGCAGGATGCCTGTATGCATATTTAGTAGATTATACTGCTATTAATGTAAAATTATTGAACACCAACATATCACTATCAAAAATGAGAATTGGATTACGAGGGGTAGCCAAGACAGTACACAATGTTGAGGAAAATATAATGTGTGGGCTGTAACTCCTTACATCTCCCTCCTGGGGACCAGAGTCTGCTCCTTGTTATCTGTTCAGGGACCTGGGTTTCTGTGGGGCTGGAAAAGTGCTATTTGCAAGCCCTGAGCAGCGGTAGGAATTGCACATCTTGTGAACAGCCACGTTTAGAGGACAGATTTGCACGAGTGTGATTGTGCTCCTTTGGAGCCCCTGTTCCTTACTGAATCACCACTCTAGGACAGCTTTTCCTGACCTGTGGAGACTGAATGAGCTCAAGAAGCTCCAGGACTTTCATGGCACTAGGAGAAGTTTTGTGGGGAAGGAGAGGGAAGGGAAGAGCAGAGTTTTGCTTGGCAGTGCCTCTGCAGTGAGAGGATTAGTCCTGCTTTATCGACAGGACCACAGAATGGAACAAGTGAAGAAAAATCTGAGTGAGTTACTGAGGTAGTACAGTGGTTTTACACTGGACTTAATTAGCCACAGACTACAGATATAAAACTTGCACAGGTTGTAGGCTGAGCTCTGCCATTCTCATGGCTCACTCATACACCTATATATGTATGTGTGTGAGGAAAGAGAATTTGAGCTGAACCATTATTTCAGTTCACTTTTATTGGATTATTGGCAAGAAAAATTTTGCTAGGAAAATAACATGAGTTTGTCTGTTTTATTTTATTTTTCCCATGTGATCAATGGGCCAAGTCATAACCATGAAAAGATTTGCAATCCTTCCTTTGTGGCCTTTAATTATGACTGTAGTATCTTTCATTAGTTGATTGGTTTGCTGGTTTGTGGTCTTGTCAATTTAACTGATGTTTAAATTCAGGAACATGAGGAAGTATTCAGGATAAGACACAGTCAGTGCTAGAGTTCAAATCCATGTACATTTCCCCTTCTAAAGAGCCTTTCTAAGAGTTCTCTGTAAATACACGCTGCCTTGTGGCATGCTTACGTATCAGAGTAGATTAGGCTTCTAGCTTACACTGCTGCAAGGCAGCTCTTTAAAGCTCATTGAAGTCAATAGTTTATCAGCCAAAGATCGGAAAGAAAAACCTTACTTCTGACTTGAGGGCCTGGAAGAAAAGATTTCCTTTACTGATCTTACAACTTGTGGACAAATGTTTTCATGATAGGATACAAATCTCCAATTCCTTCAATTTCAGCATCTCAACCAACATAACACATTCTATTTCTGCTTTGTGCACAATTTTTAATCAAGTGGGTGTTTATTTACTATAGTTGCATACTGCAGTTTTACTTAAATGCTTTAAACTCTCTGGTTCTGTTCACCTGGACAGATGAGGCAGGGAAGGAGCTGTTTGGTGTCCCCCACACCGGCAGTCCTCTGCTGGGGTGGTAGAGGGCATCCTAACACTGAGCACTGGAACAGAAGTTGGTAGAAATTTTGTAACACATGGATTTAATAAAGAATTATTTATTAAAGTTCTGTTTTGTAGTATTTATTTTTCACTTGGAATGAAGGTGAAGATGTGTGTAAGCACCTGAGTATTGGACCAGAATTGTAGCCTTTAAGACTGACATAAAGAATTTAAGGGAGGTGTTAAGTGTAATGCAAACCTGGGTAAGACAAATGTAAGGCAGAGATGGTGATGCTATTGTAGATGCAGACTAGGAAAGGAGTATCTTCTGTTTAACTTCTATGTAATGATGGTGGAAAGCTTGTGTATAATTAAAAAAAAATATTTTCCAAATGGAATTTGAAATAGCTGCTTACAATAAGGTGGGCTGACTGCTGCAATGAGATTCTCCTTGAGCCAGGGAGCCTTGGAGAAGGTTAGGGCTTAAAGTGAAGTGTAGGAAGCAGCAGCAGGACACAGGATGCCTGCACTTTCTCTGGCCTGGGCAGACCTAGGAGAGAAGTGGTGCACGTGGCAGATAGCACTTGTGTTAGTGCTGGCATGACCCTGTGGAAATATTGTTCCTCTTATCAATTGTGTAATCTTTTGTCAAGAAATAGCAAAGTGCTTTAGTCTTAGTCCTATTTTTAAATCCATAGGTATAAACACTTTGATCTCTTCCCAAGATCAATTCAACATTCGCATCAAGCTGTTGATGTCAGACACTTTGCATAATCCATTTTTCCAGAATTACAGCCCAGCTAGAATTGGATTTGACTGATCGGATTTCTTTTTAGTCTAAATCGGGAAACAGGATGGCTTGGAAAAGGCAAGCACCATGTGATTTTTCTGAGCGTCTACCATGTGCTCTCATGTTTGATGCCTCCAAAGTTGTGTAGGACTGAAGGTGAAATAATCAGGTTGGAAAGTTGAAGGTGAGGCTGTTGCTGAAGGTGGCTGATGGGGAGAGGCATTGCAGCCCAAAATACTGTGATCATTTACTGGGATTCTGCAGCCTAAAATACTCTGAAAGGTGCATTCCCAGGGAAAGCGCTGAGCGGTAGAAATAATGAGGCTGAGAAGGAAAGAGAATAATTACATCTGACTCCGTGCTTAGCCATGCTCTTTGTTTGCCTGCACACCTGATGTTCTGACAGGGCAGGGTCACCCAGGGGCAGCTGGGGGTCGGTGGCTGCCCAGAGGAAAGGCTTGTGTCCAGGTCATTCCTGAAGCACCAAGGTGCAGCTTCCCCTTGAAAATGTCATGTTGAAAAACAGAGTGGCCATGCCAGGACTTACACAGCCCTGTGCTGATCGCTATGGGGACTTTTTGTGGGTGGGAACAGAGGTGAGAGGGAGCTACGGGGCTGCCGCACAGCCCTCTCCCCCCACTCATGCTGTTCTTGCAAAAGAACTGTTTTAATGAAGCCAAAACAAAGGTTTCTGCACTTGTGTGAGACAGGTAATCTGTCCTGCTGGAAACAGGATGATTGATTGAAAGAGAGAAAAAGCACAACCTGAAATAATCTTGTAAAATATCTTTATTTTAGTTCACTATAACATGGGAAGTACAAAAGCTTCCAGGTAAAACACTGTGAAATGAAAAAGATGCACAGAAAAAATGGTCAGAGAGTTGCATATGAATTGCAAACATCCTGTGCGAAATAACAAGTCTTTCAGCTAGGCAAGAAATCCTTCCAGGCCTCCCTGGGGGTTTTGAGGCTCTCGGGGTGTTCTCCAGCGGCATGGCACGATGCCGCTGCCCTGCCCGGGGAGGCCGGGCTCTGCCCGCTCCGCTCGGCAGCGATACCCAGAGCCCGGGCACAGCGAAGGGCCCCGCGGCCCCGGCAGCAGTCCCGGGGTTGCTGTGTGCTCCAGCGTGACGAGGTGCCATCGCAGCACCCCCACTTTGCAGCAGCCTTTCACCAGGCAGGGCCAAGGCTCCCCCGACCCGTCTGCCCGGGGAGCAGCACCTTCAGAGCAGCTCCTGGTCCCTGCGGCAGCAGGACAGTCCATCGCTGGTCGCACTGGTGCTAGGACAGCTCACCAGCTCCCACAGCAACACGTCTTGTTTTAATAATGCGAGGGGGGAAGAAGCAGAGGCGAAGGGAAGGCGTCCTGGGAGCCTACTGGGCAGCCCCCGCCGCCTGCTCCGGCTCCTGCGGGTTCTTCCCGTCATTCTGGATCAACCGGACGATGTGCGTCAGGTCCAGGCTGCGCGTGAGGATCTGGAGAAGCATCTCATCCTTTTGCACACCCTCCAAGAACTCTTCCAGGGAGAGTTCACCTGCGAGAGCACATCAGAAAAGTGCTGTTAAATGCTGCAGCCTCTCTCCTCCCGCCACCGGCAGCCTCGGAGCAGCCCCCCAGGAGTTGCCCGGACTATAACACGGGGCCCTTCCTGAGGTCCTGGTGTATGGTACCCCCCAACCCCCATCACAGCTAAGCCCTGTAGATCCCCACACTGCCAGTATGACGAGGAGCAGTTTGCAGTGTCCCCTCAGGCTGGCTGCAGCCCACAGCGGGGACTGGGAGCTGAACCTTCACGGAGAGCCGCTCCTGCCAGCTCTCCCCATGTCCGGGTGTTTCGGGACATGCAGTGCCTGGAATTGCTCTGGCAGAGCGAACTGCGGGTAACGGGGAAGTGGGAGCAGTATTTGGCATTGCATAAGAAAGTTCCTCACCATCTCCATTTATATCAATTTTGTCAAACACCATGTTTGTGAACTCCTCAGCCGTCATCGTTTCGTTGCACCGGTTGATAGCTCGAATGGCCTGGAGGGAAAGAAGGACCCAGGGAAGGATTACTGAGCATCCTGCAGGCTTGTGTATCCATTGGTACAAGGGGCTGAGTGACTGGACAGGAGAGGCCAAACTTTTTTGCAGGCAGTTAGGTTCTGAAAGGAGTAAGTCCTTTCTAAAAAACTGGAGATTAAAATCACTTAAAAAGGCAATCAATGCATTAGAAGATTAAGTGGGCATGCTGGGATAAGCCAGGAGCCGTTCACCTCTGGGAAGCCTTAGATTAAATACAAGTGCTTATCTCAGCCCGGGTTTCAGTGGATGTGGTTAAACAACCTGAGAAGACAAGGGGTTGCTGCGTGTCGGAGCGCGCAGGTGCCGCGGGGGTGTGGGGTGTTCGAGGCAGGTCCGGCCAGGGGGGCCAGCCTGGGGGAGGACTGGCAGAGGACAAGCAGCAGGTTTGGCCAGTGCCTGCTAATTTACCAGGGAGTTGTCTTTTGGGTTGGGATGTTCCTGTAACCACCTCTCTCTACCTACGTTTAATAACCATCGTCTGTGAAAGAAGCTGAGCCCACTCACTTTGATGATGTTCAGCAATTCTCCCCGGTCAATGCAGCCGTTCCCATCCACATCGTAGAGCTTGAAATACCATCGCAGCTTCTGATCCACCTTCCCTTTCAGGACCAGGCTCAGAGCTGCCACGTACTCCATAAAATCCATGTAGCCATCCTAAAAGCAGAAGGTTAGAAGCTAGATGAGATTAAAAGCAGAGGGTCAAGCAGTAAGTGATTTTCCTGGTCACTTCTGGAAGTCCCCGCTGGAAGACATCAGTGTGTGGCCACCACCTTGAGAGCAGGGGCTTGGCGAGCAGCAGAAGCGCCGGGTGTGGGTCCCCTGCGTGCCCACCAGTTAAAGCCAATGCACTGTACAGTGAGGGCTCTGCGTTGATCCATGCAGAGCCGTTATCTGTTGATAACGAACGGACTCGGTGTGCGTACCTGGCCTGGGGACTAATGAAGCCTCAAAAGCCAGCCTCCACTAGAGCATTTCGGTGGCGTGCACCACTGAGATGCAAAACACTTTGAAGGAAAATGGTACGTACGATAAACCACGGCAAGACTTTGGGAGGGAATAAGCCAGGGTTTTGTCGATGAACAAAGCCACCGTGCCACGGGGCTGGTTCAGGAAGAGATCATCTGCTTTATCCCACTGCTGCGGGAGCCAGATTAGGTATAAATAGCTACTGAGCCCCATTCCCATAAAATCTATGAAGCTGTAATGCATTTACAATTTAAAACAATAGAAAACCAAACCCGATATGTTCTGTGAACTGTAGCTCGTGCCACCCTGCACGGCTCAGGAGCTCGCCGCTGCTGCGTGAATGCAGCACTTGTTCTCACGCAGCTCGCTCATTCCTTACTGTCAGAGCATTCGATGTTTAAGGTTTAAAGGGCACTTCATTTTAAAGGGATCACAGGCTAGCAGATAAAACCCCACTGTTTTAATAATTTAAAATTAAAAGGGAAATATCAGTTCTGAGAGAAGTCTGTTTTCTCTCAGAACAGTCAGCAGGTGAGGAGTTTTTGCTGACATTTTTCACCTCATATATCTGATTTTACAATCGATGAGGCCAGAATCAGACCGTACATACTCAGATACACATCTGTATTTGCGTACACCCAACTACCCCCCACACAACCACACGCTGGGAGCAGAGCACGGCCAATCCCGCGCAGGCTAAGCAGGAAGGACAATATTTACCTTATTAAAGTCAAACGTCTCAAACATTTGCTCAATATATTTGTTCGCTGCCGGACTCAGGTTTTTCAAGCCAAAAAACTGTTTGAACTCATACAGGGTGAGCTGCCCAGAAGGACACTCCGTCATGAACTTCTTATACCACTGGTGGCATTCGGTGGTGCTCAGCTCCTCCACGGCTTTCCCGTCCATGTTCCCCATCTCCACACCAAGTGCTGGTCACTTCGCAGCCAAAAATGGATGTTTGCTGAAATTTGAGGGCTTGCTTTTAAATTCTGCTTCTTGCCTTTAAAGTCCAAATGGCCCCAGCACCACAGGGATCACAGTATCGGGATAAAACGAGCTGCCTTTTGCGTGGGCTGTGCTGATTCAGTGTTGGTGGTGATGGATGCAAAAGACACCTCTCCCCAGGAAAATTCAAGAGCACAAAACCCCTTCGGACAAGAGGGTGACATTTAAGTACCCAGCAAATCCCTCCCTGGCCAATGAGGCTCAGGGGGTGATGGGCTCCTGCCAGGCATTAAGAGTTCAGGGTTAAAATAGAAAGGAGGTAAAATGGGAAAGTCTTGCAGATTACAGGCGCAGCAGGAGATTATGAGGGTGGAATTTTCTCTGTGGTGGTGTAATCTCCTAATCCACTTCATTTATGCTTTTGTGGGGGGTCACATGAGCAATAACTTTTGCGCCAAAATCAGGGTAAGAAGAAAGAGCGAAAACCGCTCAGAAGTCTCCGTGCTGTTACTGTCTTTTTGGTTCCCCTTAGTCTTACTGTGGCTGGAGGATTTCCAGACAGGGCTGTCAATTCAAGCCTGAAATTCAGAGAGAGGGAAGAACCGTTTCAGCTCCTGTAAGAGCTGCTACATGAGGGTAAATTGGGTGTGCTGAGACAAACATAGAAACATAATTGCTTTGAATAGTAAAGCTCTAAGTGCTTTAAATGCAGACACCAGGTGCTATGATGATCTCCCGGGGAAGCTCCCTCTCCACCCAGCTGCTGGGTCCCCGTGTTCAGCCTCTCTGGTCCTGCCAGTTGAGTGTTTCTCCCACCAAATTGCCCCACACGCGGCACGTCCTGGGAGCGTGTCCTGACCTCTGCACTGCCAGAACTCAGCCGACGCCAGTGGAGTTGAATGCAGCTTTGATTTTCATTTATGATGAATTACCATGAAAAATTCTCCATGTAAATATGACCAAAACCAATGTTGTTTTTACTCTGACACCCAGCATTCAGAGACGGACTGGGAGATAAAAAAGCATATCCTCAGAAAGCAGCATGGGCTGGATCCCGCACCAGTAACAGTTTAACGCTCGAGCAATGCCACCTGCTTCAGCAGAGTTATTCCTAATTTACTTCAGTGCGGAAGCAATACCAAGCTCTGCAACACACGAAAGTTGGGCTCTTTGTCTTAAAGTTGTCAGATATAAAAATATAAGTGTTATAGGGCAGACTCTCTGCAGGGGTGACTAAGAACAACGCTTTGCCTGTGTCTAGGAAAGCCTAGTGAAAGAAGGAAGATGTCCTTTCAAAGAAGGAGCAGAATTTAAGCTCAGATGAAGAAGCTGGCAAAACCTCCCCAGGTTTTGTGGCATGTGCTAAGGCCAGGCTGTGCAGAGCAGCCTGGCTGGGTGGCCGTTCCTGCAGTGTCGTGCGCTGCTGGCACCCGGGGCCGCCGTGTCACCAGCTGGCAACGAATGACAGGACAAGTCAGACCGGGATTTTAGAGCAAACCCCACACTGCGTGTTTTCCTGGGGAGCAGTGACACAGCCTCCCCACCTCGGCTCATGAGCTCACTGCTCATGAGTGTCCCAACTCGGACACTCGATGGGAAACTGAAGTCACACCGGTCACTGGTTTCATTGCTTGGGCTTTATTGCTCTGAACTACGGCTTCGTGCCCAGGATGGGTCTCCATCTCACGATGTTTGCACTGGGGACGTCTATCACCTTCTTGGTGTGATCGGTGTCCCGGTGGAAGCGGTACCCGCAGGTTGGCTTCTGCGCAGTGTAGAAGGGGTTGTACGAGTTGGAGCAATTTGGTTTATAGAAGAGAAACCTGAAGGAGTCAGGCTGGCGGCCCCCAAAATGGGCGACAAAAGGAACGAAGTGACGTGCTGGAGACTGCTGGCTCGCTGGGCCGGGTGGCATGCAAGGGACCTCCCGCATCACCTTGGGCTCCTCCGTTCCCTTCGGTCCCTTGCGGTCTTTGCCAGGGGCTTCTGCTGTTTCAGCCACCTGTGGAGCAAAAAAGCCAGACAAATGCAGTGCAATCACCCCACACTTTGCCATCCTCATCAGTGCTCAAGGCCCTGAAGCAAGAGTTGTGTACTGGTGACCAAAAAGCAGCAAGTTAAACAAACCAGGAGAGCTTATGGAGTGCCAGCCTGCTTACACTCGCTTCGAGGGCAGTCAATATGCCCTATAAATGCTGAGAAGACAGGTTTGTACATTTCTTTAGCTAAAAACCTAAGGTGGTGTTACTTAGATAAAGTGAGTTTAAAATCAAATGATGTGCTGGAAATATGGAAGCGACTTAGTGAAAATAAACCCAAGTATACTGAGGGAATGCACATGACGAGACTTGAAGGACTTGATTCTCTCTTAACTCGCGTTTCAGTGCAGAGTGAATATAAAGTGCTTCCCCATTTCTGTCGTTCCCGCTGTCAGTCTGACCTGGCTCACCCTCTCATCACTTTTGGGGTTTGCTAAGTTTTCCTTCAGCGTTTGGCACACAAGACCCCCAGTCCCAGATCAAGGTCTCAATTATAATAGCTATAAACGACGGCGACATGCGCTCCTTGTAAAGCCTTCGCCAAACCACAGCCATGGCAAACCAGCCATGAAAATGGTTCAACCCAGTCTGACCCACAGGACGCAACGCGGCGTGTCAGTGATGACAGAAACACACCACCACCCTTTGCAAACACAGCCTGGGGCATCAGCTCAGCAGCTCCCGCTCCCTCTGCAGGTACCTAACGCTGCCCTGCGCCTCGCACTGCCCTGCTGATGGCTCTTGCCATAACTCCGAGTGGGTTTTTCCCCCCAGAAACACGAAGGGAAAACCAGGGTTGTTGACTCTTGTGATGCAAGCTCCTCCTTGTCATCAGCTGGGTCACAGTCCTGAAGTCTTGGAGCAAAGTCAGAGCCATCGCCCGTACGCACGGCACGGGGGACCAGGGACCACAGAAACAGCCCATTTTGCCCATGGTTTGCATGAACCCTTTGCAGAGGAGGTGGTGTGGACGCGTGCCCCAAGACACACGTGGGGCTGACGTGTCACCCATGGCTGCTCCAAGGCTGTGCTTGAGTGGGAAAGTATCTCTGCTGCTGTTATTTAACCATGACTCAGTTATCTTGTTTTCATTGATGACACCTCTGTGCTAATGGAAACTGGCTCTTCCCCCAGCAATTATCCGATTTACTCCTGGGCGTCCTAAATAAACGCTTTGCTCTCTGGCTTTATTTTTAACCTTGCAAAGAGGTTTCCTAGTTTCCGTGATGCCCTGGCTTACTTGGTGCTCTATTTCTGTTCCCTCTAGCTGGCTCGGAACACCGGCTCCTAAACCTATTAGGAGGGGGACACCTGCAAATAGTTTTGAAATCTCCCTAAAGCCTTTGAGGGCAACGACCAGATCCCCACAGGTTCGCCGCCTCTTTTAGTCACTGATTTCCCCAGCACAGCTGCTTGCCCGATGCCTGAGAGGCTCCGTTGCTGGAGCTCAGGACAAGTGTTATTTCAGCAAGGAAACGTCAGTCCATTTCTTCCACAGGGGATAAAATAATGGAATTTTGACTCCTGAAGAGCAGATTTTGTACCACACCAGTCACTTCAGCGTGGCTGTGGATCCCTGCTCTGAACACACTCACATCTGCTCACAGACATGCTCCTGGCCTTTCTCGCTTTGGAAGATAAGAGACAAGTAGGGACACGACTGCGTTGCTGCAGCTGCACCCACCCAGCGCGGAGGCATCCGTGTTGCTAAAGCAGTGCGGTGGGGGTGCGGAGGCGAGGCCATAGTTACTTTGAAAACCCAACTGCCAAGTCATGGAGATGCTTTCGAGATGTGCAAGCCTTGCATGTGCTCGGCAACACAGGGCTGACGGTCATTTCCAGTGACGGGCAGGACACCGTGCCAGGGAGTGCTGAGCTTTGGGCTTTGCTCTTACAATGGGGTTCATCTGCCCTGGGGGTTCCTGCTCATATTCTGGGGCATCTAAAGCTTGGCAGAAACATCCTTCATGCCCGGGTGAGTGCACCTGCTTACGTGATCACTGTCTTTGAGGGGAAGGACCAGCTCAATGTCCACGGTGCTATTTATGGCACTGCCAGAGCTCTGGGCTTGAATTAAGAGTCCCACATAATCCTATTGCATTTAGTCGTACGTTTAGAGATCCCTAATGCCTCTCAGAGGGGATTGTTTTCTCCCAAAGAAGATTCTCACAGGTGGGGTTGCAGAGAGAAGCCTGACTTCAGCGATCAAGAAAGCCCAAAGGGTTGCGATGCCCGCCCCAGATGCAGTGTTCCCCCGTGCGACTGCCGGAGCCGCGCCTGGCACGACAAGGGTCCTCCAGCCCCTGCCCGCGGGAAGGGGACACGGCGAGCAGGGGACGTCAGCCCGGGGCTCTCACCTGCAAGGCCGTCTTCCCTGTGGGATGGCCGGTGTGCGGGGCCATCTGGAGCTGAGGCTGGAGGTGGTGCCGCTGGGGTGGGCAGCCTCCGCCGTCAGGGCCCCCGGGGCCACTCGGGGCCATTGTGACCACCGCAATGTCACCGGGTGGTGGCTGTCACAGGGTGCCCAGGCTGAGCAGGGCCACTCAGGGCCATTGTGACCACCAGATTGTCACTGGGTGGTAGCTGTCACAGCGTGCCCGGGCTGAGCAGGGCTCCTGGAGCAGAGGGTGCGGCGGAGCGCAGGGGCTCGGCCATGGAGATGAGGAGGGTGCTGTTTCTCCTGGGCCAATGGGACAGGGAAGAGTCGCACCCCGACGGGAAGCACGGCTGCTGCCTGCCCAGCCGGAGCCCTCAGGCTGCTCTGCTGGCCCGGCCACCCCACCGACACGTGGCCTTGGCAGCGGGGACCCGCTCTCCCCTGTAGACACGAGCTGTTTCTCTTTCCATGGGTGTCATTTGCTGTTCTGCAGCCACACACGGGGTTTCTCCTCCCATCCCTCCCTCGGGTCCGACTGGAAGCTGCGCTGCACAAGCACTTTGCACACCTGCGAGCGCGGCAGGGCGAGATCTGCCTCTGCAGCGTGCAGCTCCTCACGCTGATGCGAAGGCAGATTGTTCTGGGGTGTTTACCTGTATGAGGATCAAAGGCAGCCTCACACTGCGGGGTGTTACATCATGTGAGCGGTGCTCACATGGCTATTTCTGTGCCATAAAACCTGCTGGCGATCTTCCAAGTGCTTTCCCGTGCTCTGTGCCCAGCCCAGCCCACCTGTCCCTTTAGCTGTGTGGCCTCTGTCGCTCAGGACATCGCGGTGGGTGGCAGTCATCCTCCCTTAAAAATACAGCCCAGCCACCAAACTGGGCATCTTTTCTGTGTCTTTTGAGTTTGCACTTTGCAGAAGTCAGCCTGCCGAGCACCACACCTAGCACGCTCTTGTGGCTAGTCCTGGGCTTTTTCTGCTCTTCTGGGGGTAGGTCTGTGCTTTACTGGGCGGTGGAAGGTAAAGAACAAGTATTTTTCATCTGGAACAAATGCAGGGGAGTGCACACATGAGCTCTTGCAGACTTGTTTGGCAGCTTGTATTCACTGGGATAATAAATTCATCTCAAAACACACATCCCTTCATGTTGTGAGGATTATGTTTTCCTACGCTCACCACCCAGGGTGAGGCAAACCCATCGTTGCTGGGGCGGCACGGGCGGGTACAGCCCACCACCCCCGGAGTGCACGGGTGCTGCTCTGGAGTCCCTCTGCCCCGGGGCCAAGGAACACCTCGGGAGCGACTGTCTGGGGGCTGAATCACACTTTCCCCTTCCCGCAGAGCATCCCCACAGCCCTGCGGCCCCTTTGAAGCCTCTTTGGTGTAACGACATTGATGTGGGACACCTTCGTGCAGGAGCCCAGGCTTTCTCACTCCACGGGATTTTATTGGCTTCTCTTCTTAAAATAGTTCCTCTTCTCCTTCCCCTTTTCCTTGCCTTTTTCTCTCTGTATATCCCGTTCAATTTGCTCAGACTGTGAATATCAGCGAGCACGTGAGCCTTGCCTGTCTTGCAAAGATATCGTGTCCTTTGTCTTGCCAGTAGTGAGTGGGTCCTTCATTTCATCCCGTTTCTGCTTTGCCAGTGCCTTGTCTCTGAACGCCTGGGGCTCAGCGGGGTGGGATTGTTTCCCTTCCGCATCTCACACGAACAGCGGTTCAGATAACTGTCAGGAAGGGCGCGAGCCCCACTAATTGCAGGCCTTGAGCAGGGCGCAGAGCCGCTGCTCCTAGCGAAAGGGATGTGGGTGCAGGCTGCCCTCGGAGCCTCCCCGCCCCGGCCGGGACAAGGATGGAGCTGCACATCTGCAGACCAGGCTGAAGGCTCTGCAAACTGTCTTAAATAATTATAACCCCGATAGTACAACTACAGCATTGAATCCACGTGCTACGACATTTTAACTCTTCTTTCCCCCTGTTTGCCATTCACGTTAATTCTCTTTATTTAAGTGCAGCCGGACAGTTTATGCTATGTTTAGATTTTCCTTTTGAAATATCATAACAGTACTCATTTTGCATTGTTCCCAGGTGATTTGATGTGTTGCCCTAATTTGCACTTTGCAGCAAGAAAAAGTTGTGAAAAGCATAATTTCAAAGTGATTAAGTGAGCGATGATATTTATCACTGAAAAAAGATCTGTATGATTTTGACACTCCAAATGTGGTTGGAAATAGAAATAGGTATAAGACAGGATGATCTTACCCTGAAGCTGTGTTTCAGAGTTAATGTTTCGACAGCTATTTTGGGTTTAAAGTTCTCCAGAAATCCCAGCATTTATTAATAGCCAATGTTACTCATTAACTCTCAGTTTTTACTTGCATGACACAGAAAATTGTTGGCAGTGCTGGACACTCACTTTTGTAACTGCAACAAGAAATGATTTGGGGTCAAGTCCCAGTGTCTTTAAGCTTTTCTATCAAAAAAATCCCAAACCCTAATGACAGGCGGGTCGCATCGGTCAGGGGGATGTTTCTGGCGGTGCATAGTCCCACTGAAGCCAGCAGGGATCTGCAGAGGGGCTCGTATGCGTGGAGGAAGGGGCTTTACTGCCTAGTAAGATACCTCCTAAAAACTCAGTGTGGATTTGCTTCCTCGCACACACACGGCAGAGGGAAAGGATGGCACTTCAGCGGCCCCTGGCTCTGGCTGACATGTCCTTGTATTGCCAGGACACCTGCAGACCTCAGAGAGGAGTTTCAGGTCCCAACGCGCTGCACAAACGGGTGCGCAGAAGGTCTTGAGGCAGGGGAGCCCAGCCCTCGGGCCAGGCCTGTGGCAGCAGGGGAATACACAGATCAACACGGGAGACAGCGAGAGGAAGATCAAAACTCTCACAACTGAATGCTCAGTGTGTGACCAGCTCGAAAAGGCGGATAGTTTGTGTCGCGTTGGGTTTTTAAAGGGGAATCAGATGTTCAGCTGCATTTACAGCGCGGACCCCGCCGACCCTCGAGGTTATCTTGTCTTGTCTCTTGTTGCAGCAGCGCCGCTCCAGGGAAGCCCCCGGGGCCGGCGCTGCCCGGAGGGACCCGCGGGGGCGGCTGCGCGGCCCGGGGCTGGCGGGGCGCGGCCGGCGGCACCTGGGCGGAGGGAGGGCCCGGGGGTGGGGCCCGGCCCGGGCCGCCCCCGCCCCGCAGCCGCGGTGGCCCGGGCCCGGCCGGGATGCGCGGCGGGAGCGCGGCGGGCAGCGCCCGGCTCCGGCACCATGAAGAAGCATCACTCCGTGCAGGGCACCTTCAGCCGCCTCTTCGGGAAGCGCCACGCCAGCCCCGCCGCCGCCTCCCTCTTCGCCACCAACCCGCCCTGGATCTTCACGCAGGAGGTGACCTCGGACAGCGCGGGCGGCACCGGTCAGTACGGCCCCGTCCGCCCCGCAGCGCCGGGGGGAGCGCGGTGCGCGGCCGGGCAGGGGCCGGGGAGCGGCGGGGGCTGGTTCGGCGCCGGGCGGGGGCGGCTGCGGGGCCGGGCGGCAGGAGGGTGAGTTTAAGCCCGCAGCTGAGCAGCCCCCGAGCCGCTGCGGAGGGGGCACAGAGCCCGCACCGGTGCCTGAGACCAGCTCCCTGCTCTCCCGGGGCCGCAATCGCTCCGGGAAGTTAAACTTGGCTGGCACCAGCTAAAGCAGGCTGATAAGCAGTTGAGAATCTGTTTTATCGCTTCCAGTAGCTCTTTCCCATGCCATGCTTCATCTGTTCCTTCCCAGGTTTTAGTTACTTACTTGTAAACCTGTTTCTTGAAGGACTGTGTGCGAGGGGGGAGTCGAGGGTTGCATATTCCTCAGCATTTATTTGTATTTCTTTGTGGTTTTAATTGCAATACTGTGCCCTGGAGGCTCATGTAGGAGGGAGCCAAATAATGGAGCCAGGCAGATAAAAGCAGGTTGTGGCTGAAGTTTGGTGGCTGTAAGAGTCCAACAAACACTTCCAAGCTTAGAAATGGAAGCGCTGCCTGCTGAGCTGTGCAGCGTGAAGCAGTGTCCATGAAAGCTATTGCAAGGTGGTTACACCCTGCAGGCCGAGCTGGTGAAACTGAGATAAAATGAAAATGTGACGGAGAGTTTCATGCAACTCTTAAACACAAAAGGAAAATTGCTGATTTCTAACTGTCGTAAATCTGAGGAGGATTCAAGCTTCTCTCTGATGTGGTTTGGATTTAAAAAAAAAGTCGCTGTGTCTGCTTATTACAAGCCTGATTTCCGTGGCTGCAATTGCAGTACAAAGGCATTCCTTTCAGGTGTGGGGAACTGCTGTGCGGATCAGCTTGCAAAGTGAAAGCCAGGAGTCCTTGAAATCTGAGCGTAAATAAAAGCTGTTGAATCACTCCGTAGCATCCTCTTGGCATTTATATCATTAATTTAATTCGTGTGGGGTAGTGTGACACACAGAAGCTGAGTGACCATGTTCGGAGCAACGCGTGCTGAGGTGTGGGCTTGTCGCGAGGCATGGTGTGCTCACAGCTGAGCAGTCCAAGGGGCAGACTTCGTTGTACCTTGATTTCCACAGTGCCACGGTCTTACCCAGTGCAGGCCCATCCCTGGCCCTGTTTCTTGAATATTTGCTGCATAGCTTCATGCTGTGGCTGCTGCCAAAAGGAGTCCACTGCTTCTCCTAATCCCCACCTTAGTTTTTCATACAAAGTAAACACAAGTTAAGCAACGTCGAATGGGTGTAGGTTTGCATGTCACTGACTCAGAGATTCCTGAATATAGTGACTGATGCCGCCTCCTCGCTGGGAGCTGTGGATACCCCGGCGTCAGACCTGCTACGCCTACTCCAGGTGATGCAACGCCGAAGCAGGAAGAAGTTCCATTACCTGTGTTGCAGATTGCTTATTTTACTTCCCATGACTGAGAGGACACAAATGTCGCCAGGACAGACTAAAGTCAAAAAGTGGCCAAAGCGCAGTGAGGGCCAGCCGCTTCCGACAGCCTCCGAAGGCGTGTTTCCTGATCCCTCCTTCCAGGAAATGAAGCTGGCAGAGCACAGGTCTTACTGGTGACAGGCTCTTAGCAGGCAAGTCCTGTTTATCTAGCAAAGAAAACACAACTACAAGCACTTCATTTTACTTTAATTAAATGCTTTCAGGTTAGCGATGCTTAGTAATCTAGGATCAAAGACCTTGTGATCTTTAATGCAGTTTCTCACCAAGTTTACCTCGTGTCTTGTTTAATATAAAACTCTCATCATTTCAAGTCCCTGAACCACTCTATCACTGCTCCACAAAGCTGTCTGAATCCAAACTCTCATGTTGCATTGGCCTTAATTCTTGCTGCTTACTTGCTGAATGGGGGGCCTCGTCCAAGGGGTTATGCCAAAATAATAACAAATTGCTGGTATCTCTGCTGTCCTCGGGGACTCCAGCAGCTCCTCCTTGGCGCTTGGGCCCCGCACAGGCAGGGAAGGGTTAAACTGTTGGTAGGACCACACAAACTGAAGTGCAGGCTAATTAGTATTTTTAAAGCTGAAGAAAATGTCCTTTTCGTAAAGAATCCCTTGTAGTGGGAGGAGCTGGGGATAAGGGAGAGGAAGTCGTGACTGACTGTAAGGACAGCAATAGGATGATGGATACTCCTGGGTGTATCCCAGGCTAACTCATGGTGTAGTGGGTGGGAGAAAGGAAAAGCTTACGTGCTTGCTGGACTCAGTGGGTATGTCTCAAGGTTATGCGGAATTCACCTGCCTCCAAAACCATAACTTCAGCAGCGGCTGTGGTAGCTCGTGCCCAGCCCCTGGTGTGGTCAGGTTCGTCATTCCAGGTGTTCATGCAAGTGCTTTTCTTCTGCACGAGTACACATGTGCGCGTTTGCTCTCCTCTTTTTTCACTAAACTCGGTGTAAAGCTGTTTTCTTGGGAGCTTCTTGCCTGATCTCTGCCTGTCCAAGGAAGGCTGAGACTTAGTGACAGCCACAACTACCTGCCATGGCAGTCTGTGAGGGGTTGGGGACCCCAGCTGGGGCAGCGAGGGGCTGTGCAGGAGCAGGGGCCAGCGGGGACGCTGGCTGGGGCCGTGGCAGCGGCCAGTTTTTGCACGGGCTCAGGCAGGGACCCTGGGGCGCAGCCGGCTCCTCGGGCGGGCAGTCCTGCTCCGGTGAGCATTGCCCTCGGGTTTTGGAGGCTCAGAAATGCAGCCCAGCCCTTTTGCCTGTGTGCAGAGCTTACACAACCTTCGCCTTTCTGCTCCTTGGCTTTTAATTGCTGTACGATACTTGACAGAAACGGTTTCTGTGCTTGACGCTTTAGCGTGTGGTCAGGTTTGGGCACTGCTTCCAAAATTTTAGGGGTGGAAAAAAAAAAAAAGCTGTTTACTTCTTGGTGTTTGTGTTTTGGGGTGGAGGGGGAGGTTGTTTGCTTCTTCCTTCTCACTGAAACCACTATCGAAGTGTGTTAGGTGGGAACGCTCCGGCAGTTTTCTCTCTGATCAGAGCCGTGTTGCTCGCTTTCCCCCTCCTTCCTCAAACCCTCGTATTTTCTTTAATGTTGGTCTCCTTGGCTACGAATTATTTGTGTATCTCCTTCCAGCCAAGGTGGGGTTTACATGCTTCAGTGCTTCTGCTTGTTAATTCATGCTGTTAATCAGACACAAAGAACGTAATTAAACTAATTTTTATGAGCTTTATTCACGGTCAGAAATAAACCGGCCCAAAAGGTGTGGTTCAAGGTAAAAGCACAGGGCTGGGAACCGGGAGTACCTGATGGTTTCTCCTGCTTGTAACACCGGGGCTCAGGGACGGCCTTTCTGCCACAGCATCTCCATTCATGGTGGTGTTTCGTGGGAAGGCAGTCAGAGCCTTTCTCCGTGAGACAGGCTGAGGCGTGAAAGTGGTGTGGCAAGCACGGTTTGTCCTCCAGTGCCACCTGCGCTGGGGTCAGACACAGATTGCTCCAGCCACGCGCAGAAGGATGCTGCGGGTGCTGGTGGTGTCTGTCCGCAGCAGGGAGGGCGGCTGTGGCACCTCCGTCCTGCTGCCCTCGGCCACAGGCAGCAAAACACGGAGGGGAAAAACCTCCCTGGGAAGCCCCTGCGTGTCCCGTTTCCATCACGGTGCAGCGAGGCATTCCCCTCTGCTCGCCCTCGTCCTGCTGGGCACCAGCCAGAGGGCAGCCAGGGGCAGGGGTGCCTCCGCTGTCCCTCTCCACTGCATAAGTGACAGGAACCTGTTGTCGTGACAGGGCCATTGTCGTGACTGAATGAAGAGCCTGTAGTTAACCCTGCGTTTTGATGCAGCCGCTCTGCGGGAAGGGTCTCTGCACCTTGCAGATGTGTGCCAGGGCTGCCAGCGCCTGCCCAGGGGTCCTGCTCACCTGGGACCTTTCTCCTCCCATCTTCAACTCCGCTCCAAAACACCCGGATACTCCTCAGAATCTGACGGGTTTTGCCCATTCCTGGGAGCTGATACAGCATCTTCTTCACAGCATTTTTTAAAATCAGGTGGTGACCAGTGTTGTTTTTCGTGTTGCCTTGAACACGGTGCTGCTGCTAACAGTCTTCTCTTCCCCCCAGGTGATGTGATTGAAGTGTATTATGGTGACAATCGCTTTGGGACAATGACCGACTCTGGCACAGCAACGCTTAAACCTCGTCCGAGAGTCCGGCCGCTGCTGACTTTCTTACCCCTGGTGAGTATCTGGCTCGCCACTGGGATTCGTTACGGCAGTGTGGGTAACTGGTGCCCAGAACCAGCTGGGCTGGCTGCTGCTCTCATCCTCCACCCGAGGGAAGAAAATAAATGAAAAGCAAAACCACTCTGTAATAATGCTGGATATGAGGGATTAGGAGGTGATCTGAGTTCAAGGCTTGTGTTGGACACAGGCAAGATAGTCAGGAGAGAGACGTAAGCATCATCAGACTTGTCTTTTCAATTAAAAAAAAAAATTGCTGAGCATGTAGATGACAGATGTGGCTTGCACTGCGTTTCATCTAACCGCTACTGGCGGTATCTCTCTCTGGATCAGGCATGTCGCTGGAGAGAGCAACAGCAAAGCCGTATCCCAATTACAGCAGGGAATGAGGCAGCAATGCACCAGGTGGCTGTGCAGGGGCTGATTTTCCAATCTCTGCATGAGGGAAACCATTCCCTGCCGAGCTGCCACTGCTCCAGCAGCAGCTGGATGCAGGGACTGGAGCTACAAGTGCCAGCGCAGCAGGACCCAGAGGTGGCTTTAACCCAGCTGGGACTCCAGGAGCCGCACGTGCTCGTTGCTGGCTCCGATGTTGCCGTGTGCGCTGGGGGAGCTTTCCTCCCCCGTGTCACACACCTTTGCAAAGGCCTCATCCCCTAAAAAACAGAGTGAAGCGTGTGATTGCTCAGAGATATTTTGGGGATAGCAATAGCTAAATCTGAAGTGATACGCACAGGTCACTGAAGACAGTAAAACACTTAAAAGCCTTTGGTCTTGACAAGGAATCTGCTCTGAGAGCGAGGGATGTTTTTCCTTGTACACCCTTGTCCTTCAGAGCAGCCGTCACCTTCAGCAGAAAACGGGCTGGTCTGCGGTCACCTGGGTATGATTAGGAGTCAAGGGGGTTGTGCAGGTGTCATTTGGAGGACAACTGGCAGGGGAGAGGGAGCTTAGATATCTATTTGAGGGCGTAATTAGGAAGTTATGGGGTGACACAGGTTCTACAAAGGGGTTGTGTGCTCTGTGATGCCTTCTGAAAGATCTCAGCAGGTGAAAAACCTCGCCTGTGCTCCCAGTGGGGTAACGGTGGGACTGGAGCCTGGGAAACCCCTCTCCAGTCGCACCGGCTTGGGTGCGTGACCACAGCTGGCATCCCCGTGTCGTCAGGTCTTTAGAGTGTAACTGGCCTCTTGGATATTTTTTTTGAGCTTTCAAATGTTTTACTAGTGGAAGTGTGTGTGGTAGAGGAATAAACAGCACAGATGTCCCTGGGATGAATCCTAAGGGCCGTCACCCTGGCCATGGTGCTTTCCTGCTGCCGCAGAAGCACGGCCAACCCTGGGACGTTTTTCCCCTTAATTGCCCTCCTGAGGGTCCCTCTCACTGTGCTTCTCTTCCAAGAGTAACAGGTTTAACTGAAGAAGTTAGTAGGAATAAGCAACGTTTTTTAAGGACCGGTCTGTGTGGGATATTTGCATTATTTTGATTAGGTTTGATGATGATTTGATTTTCTGCTGCCACATACATACTTGCACTGGGCTGTTCTGCAGGTCCCGCCTTAACCCTTTCTTTCCACCCACCCGCTCTCCGGTTCGCAGCTGCCTGCGTAGCTGTGAGTCAGGAGGGGGCACACACCCTGCCCAGCGGGGCTCCTGGGTGCCTGCAGCCCTCCCCGCACAGAGCTGCTTCCTTCCTCGACCTGCCTGGCCCTTGGCCACCCCGAGCTGAGTCGCAGCAGGGATTGCAGGAGAGGGGCTTTGCTGCCAGCCTCTTGGGTACCACCACGTCCCCCTGCACAAGGACCTTGGGGGTAGCTCTTCATATTCAGAGAAACCCTTGGCCTCTCTGAGCCCCCAGGATGCTAGGCAGTTATATTTTGGTGTGTTTTTTTGTAACAGGCAGCCTCAAACGTAGTTCACTTAATGGGTGGGAAATGTGGGCTCCCGAGAGGCTGGGGGGTCTGGGGACCGTGGGGACAAGCAGGCTCCCCTTCTCTGGGGACAGGGGATATCTAACGCTGTTCCAGCGCTGAAAAGCGATTCCTGGTGGTTGCAGTGAAAGCTCCCCACATGGGATCCTCGGCCCACGTAGGTCTGATGGAGGCACCACAAACTGGAAAGGCAGGTTGCCCACACCACCCCCGGCAGCTCCGGATCAGCTGGAGGTCTGCGGGGCTGGGCACACCCCTGGCAAACACAGCACAGGGAAACAATCTTTTAGTCATCTCTGGGGACTGGCAGCCTACTGAGATGCTTTCCATTTTGGAAGCAGCTCATGACGTGAGGATGGGTGGATTTTGAGAGAGATGCTGAGCGTTAGCAACTGCAACAGAAATTTTTAGTGTGAAACAGGCTTGCCCAGTTTTTGGGACCTGTTCAAATGACACGTCCAAAATTACTACTCGCTTACGAAATGCGGACTGTTTCCTCCAGCTTTGCATAGATCTCTTCCGACTGCCATTCCTTTCTACTCCTATCCAAACATCTGATGCATATGTTGCTTTTAATTCAGTGCTCAGACATCTTTGTTTCCCTGTAAATGAGCAGGTATCCGCAGTGTGCTCTGGAGACGGGCAGCAGTGAATTTCCATAGCAAATGGGAGCTGATGGCCTTTTTATCTTTGTGGGTTTTGGTATCTCATTGCTCTGGACAATTTCATTATCGGCTCTTGAAGTGCCTCTTGTTTAGCCTTTGTCCTCCCTCTGGCTTTTAGCTGAAGTTAAGGATCTTTCCTCTGCCTTGTATATCTTTGGGGTGAGTAAAGAGGTCTTAGATGAGGCTATAAGGCTCACCTAGGCTGATGTTTTGCCACTAACAGATCTGTCCTAATGCCTCAGCAGACCTTGGCTTCTCCGTCAGCGCAGAGGTGTCTGATGGGTTGTGCAATCGTGGGAATGTGAATTCCCATTCACTCTCTCCTGGCTCGCCAACAACTGGCTCATTCCCTTGTGGTTATAGAGGATCTTTGGTCATCTGTGGGTGATGGACTTTGCAAGCAAAGCATGTGTATTTTCTCACTATTCTGTCAAAACCTGGGGGATTCTGGGGCTCTTCTGAAGGAGCCCAGGCTGCTGCTGTTGAAGTCAGCTCTGCCCCAGCAGCTCCTGTGTCCTGACCTCCCTAACCCAGGGCTGTGGGTGATGTTGATGTGCTGTCTGCACACGGATGGGGCTGGCTCCATAAACCCAGCCTGACCTTTGATCAAGGAGACTTTGGAATCCTATAGCAATCTCTTGTAAAAATAGTGATAATGCCAGTGAAAGGCAAAGGGCACGGGCTCAGTCGTTATCTAGGCTGTCGTATGCAGAAAGCCCCTGCACGGAGCGGTGCAGACTGGTGGTAGGATAACGTCTCCTTTGCACAAGGGGCTGTTAACAGCTAATGCAAACAGGCACCTGGAGCCTGGGAACGGGGTGGGATGTCCCTGCCCGTGGGTCTGCGAACTCCTGCTCAGGGAGTGTTCCCTCCTTGCTATGGGTCTCTCCCAGCGCTGGTATGTGAAAGCCCAGTCCACTGCCCCAGCCACGTCCGTGCTGACAGCCTGATGTTTCGGCCATGGGTGCACTAGTGTACGTTTCGTGAGCAGCTCCGGGCCCTCCGCAGAGCCACCTTAGCCGTGAGTCACTGGGGGAAGGAGAGGCTCCCCGCTGCCGAGGCAGGAGCCCAGGGCAGCCTCCGCGTGAGTCAGCGCGCCGTGAATATCTCACGGTGGGTGGCTGTAATTAGCCAAAGTGCCCGAGCTGTAAGCATCCTCGCAAATGTGTAGGCTGCTAAATTGCACAGTCCTGTACCAGCTAAATGCACTGCTGGGTTTTCAGCATGAATGTGAAGGGAGTAATTGCGAGTGAAACGCAAACCACGCAAGTAGCAGTTTTCCCCAGAGTCTTCAGATGTGCTGGTGCCAGTTTCCCAAAAAGCTGGAAGTCTGTGACTTCAGTGCGGGGTGTACGTGACTGCGGCGTGGGCTGGCAGTGCTGGCTGGAGAGCAAGACCCACAAAACCCGTGGGAGCTGTTAAATTTGCTTGGTACATGAATGCTGAGAAACTAGTGCTGCTGATCTTGGGCTGAGGAGCCCTAAGCTTAGACGTGGAGTAGCCGTGCTCCTCTCCAGCCCCTCTGCACCTGACTGGCACAGGGGAATTGTGCGACCTCACTTCACTCATCCCCTTCAACCCTGTCAACAGCAGCTACCGTAGGGACTTCCATGTCTTGGAAACAGCACTGGACCCCGTCAGGCTTCTGTTTGTGGAGACAAACTACCATCTATACAGGCTAGGGCCAGCTTGTCAGCGCTTTGCTCTGATACCCCGGGCCTAAAACTGACAGCTCCATCTTCTCAACTATTGCAGAATGCCCAAGAATCCCACGGGGTGGCTGTGCCAACACCGTCAGTGCCAGAAGACTTTGAGGAAAAAGCAGCTCTCGGTAAGGGATGTTCTCTGCTGAGTCCTGGCCGGCACTGAGTGCTCAGCGGTACCATGCCCTCAGGGAAGGAAGCGTGCGTGTACCAAGCTCTGGAGCAGACAGTCTCATCATGAGATTATGCATGCTAAAATTGAGTCTACTATTAATTATTTTGTGAAGTCATTGAAAATGAATTCATTTCTAAGGGGTGAGGCACAGTGGCTGTTAAAGTTCAGCAAACTTTAGACGGCCACTGAGCAAAACAAACTGGCTTCCCCGGAGGAGGGTCGGCCAGGGGCGATGCTGGCCGTTGCGGTGCTGATGGAGAAGGCACTCACACCGCTGTGCTCTTGCTCTTCCTTGCAGGCTCTGGCTCCCAGATCAATGGGAACTACCGCATGTACAGCTCGGTGGGGGACCTGCGCCCACAGGCTCTCGAGGGGGATGACCTGGACGAAGACATCCCTCCGCCACCATCAGTACCCCCGCCACCCCCTCCGACAGCACCAGCACCTGTGCCACCACCTCCAGCCTTGCTGGTGCCTCCACCACCTGAGATGCTGCCTCCACCACCACCACCGCCACCTGAGCTGGTGCCACCACCTCCTGCCGTGGCACCGCCGCCACCTCCAGCCTCTGCCCTGTCCTCTCCTGGCACACCATCTCCTCCAGACTTCATCCCACCAGCCCCGCCGGGTGCCTCGCCGCTCAGCCGGGCCCCAGCACCCTTCACCACCGGCATCTCCAAGTGGAAGTCCGAGACAGTGCTGAACACGCGGCAGGCGGATGCCGAGGGGCCGCTCTGCCCTGCCGAGGTGGGGGTGCCGGCTGCCCCCGGCCCGAAGGAGAGCCTGCAGCCCAAGCACTGCCCTGAGCCCCACCTCACCTTCCCCAGGTCCTTCAAGGTGCCCCCGCCGGCCCCAGCCCGGTCCTCCTCCATCCCCATGCAGGAGACCCAGCCTGCCCAGCCAGAGCCCTTCCCCAGGCAGCCCCACGCCCGGCCTCCCCTCCCGCCCTGCTTCACCATAAGACCTGCGGCCAAGGCTCACGCAGGAGGAGAAGCCGAGCAAAGAAATTCCCCTCTGAGACAGGCTGTTAACAAGCCAGCTGTGCTGACCCCGCCACCACTGAGCCCCAAGCCGGGACCAGGGCTCGGCCAAGGGATGAATCCTGCTGGTCGCCGGTCACCGCTGCCGGGCTCCGAGCCGAAGGTTCCACAGCCAAAAACAGCCGAGAGAGACGCTCCTCCAAAATCCGAATCTGTCTCTGCAAATGACCTGGACCTCCCCCCTCCGGACTACCCGACCTGCGAGGACGACTGGAGGGATGCCAGCAACCTGAGCAGGCTGCGGCACGAGCTGTCCGCCCTCCTGCGCTCCCCACGGAGGGAGGAGAGGCTGCCGGAGAGGCCGGCTGCTCCCCGGCCCACGGACGGCAACGCTGACCACGCCAGCAGCCACGAGCCCAGCCTCAACGGGCCCCAGCTCGCCGGACCTGCCGGGAAGGACACACAGTCACCCGCGGGAGGGGAGAGCGAGAAGAAAGAGGTGCCCAGGGGCCCCCCCAGCGCCAAGGGGGGCTCTCCCAGCACAGCACTCCCCACTCTGGAGAGCGACCCTGCCACGCAGAGCCGCAGCGTGCTGAAAATCAGGAACGAGCTGGAGGCTGTGCTGTCCCTGAAGAAGGAAGGGAAACCTGCCCTGGGGCTCGGCAGCCAGAAGCAGGGCACCGAGGACGGCAGCAGCACCCCATGTACAAGGAAGAGCCCCCCTGACCCGGGTGACTCGGTGTTGCCAAAACTGGCCCCAAGTCCGCTCCCAGCACCAGCGGCTGCAGCGGAGAAGGATGAGACAGGGCCCAAGGACCATCCCGCTCCTGCCGCTAGCAAGGCCACAGAGAACCTGACCCCTGCTCCCGGGTCCCTCAACAGCAGCGTGAGTCCCCCAGACCCCCCTCAGGGACCAGCGGAGGAGCCCCCTGCTCCCACCCCCTCCTCGCCCCCCGTTTCTCCCACACCAAGCCCAGCACTGCAGCCCAACGCCGCCATCTTCCAGTACAAAGTGCACCGGGCTGGGGCCGGCTCAGCCCAACCGCCCTGCACCCCGAGCTCGGCTGAGCCGCCGTGCCCTGCCAGCCCGGCCAGGAGCCCGCCGGGCGCCTCTGGAGCGGGGCAGGAGGAGGTGCTGATCCACCCCGTGACGGGCGAGCGGGTGGAGCGGGGGTCCCCCATGGCGCTGCTCCTGGCAGCCCGGCAGCGTGCCCAGCGGGGCCGGCAGGGTGGGGAGGTGGGAGCCGCGCCGTGGGCGAAGCTGCCCCCGAAACTCGGCAGCACCTCATCGGGCACCACCTCCACCACCTTCTACCGCCACGAGTCCAAGCCCTACTCCTTCACCGTGGTGCCCCGGCCGCCCGGGGCAGGGACAGGACAGAGCAAACCTCCATCCTTCTCCAGCTCCTCGGAGCAGGGCCGGGACGCGCGGGCAGTGGGCGAGGGGCAGCCCTCGAGCTTCCCTGGGCCCCGGCGGGCCGCTGCCTCCAGCCTGCTGCGGGGCCTCCTGGAGCCCGAGCAGCCGAACCAGCCCAGCCTGCCCCGCCATGGGCTGCCCAGGGAGGAGGAGGAGAAGGGGGAGACGGCGCTGGACTACGGGATTATCCCCCCACCCCCTGAATTCAGCAACGAGGTGGACGAGGCCGAGGGGCCCCTCCCAAGTCGGGAGGAGAACCGCAAGTGCCCCAGCTTCCCCGACTGCAGCCGGGGCTCGGAGGCGCCGCGGTATTTCAGGTGGCCGGGCTATGGCCGTGGCTATGGGGGTGGCCACGAGCCGCCGGCCCCACTGCCCTCGGAGCCGAGCAGGAGGAATGGCGACTGCGTGCCCCCGTACCCAGACTACAGCAGCTCCGCCGGTTACTTCGGCCGCTGCCCGAACCCCCGCCCGCTGATCAAGAAGCGACTGTACGTCTCTGAGCCCGACAGCTCCTACCCCCGGGCAGCTGCAGCCCCCCGGGGCACGGGGGCCCTCTCCTCCTACAGCCCCGGGGGGTACAGCTCCCCGGCCGGGGAAGGGGCCCGCCGCCTCAGCTCTGCCCACAGGAACGGCCCCGCGAGTGTGCAGGGCCGGCGGACATCCATCGATGCCGCTGGGAAAGCCGCGCCGTACGGCAGCGCCGGGGCTGACGCCAAGTACAAGGGGCAGAACGGGGATTTCTCGCCCGCCAGCGCGGTGGCAGCCGGCAGGTACGTGCTCCCCTGAGCCGACCCTTTCCCCATCCTCTGTGTCCCTTTGACAGCCCTGAGAGGAGTCGTTGCCCCTTGGCTTGTGTGGTGCCGCGGACGCCCCACTGTGCTCGCTCCTGCCTGGGGTCTCCTCCCACCGCCCCGGTCCAGGAGCGCGGCTGTGGCATGGCTCCTGCCCGATCCCAGCCGTAGCCCCTGGCACCCATCCCCTCTGCTCCCTCTGTCACTGAAGGAGACGCGAGGTGACAAAATTTGCCCTGCTCCACTAGAAAAAAAAAAAAAAAAAATCATTGCAATTTTGAATAAAAACAAAGGGTTTCCTTGGCTTTCAGTGACTTTCCACTCTGTTTTCCCTCCAGACCTGCCCACAGCAGCTTGCAGTACAGCGGACCCACCAACACCTTCACGGTCAGGCCCGGGGCACGGCAGCCCATCTCCTACACCTACCAGAGCGGCCACCGATAGCCTTGTCCGCAGGGCTGCTCCCGCCTTCAGCTGGGAAGGGCTGAGGAGGCGCCTGGGTTGGTCGTCTCCTTCTCCACGGGTGCCAGGGATGGTCCCAGCCCTGCTTGAAACTACTGACGGAGAAGGCGGGGAGCAAAGCTGGGACTTGGGCTCTTCTCAAAAGACTGTCATGGAGAGTAGTTACTACAGAGGACCGGCTGCTGTCTTGTTACGTGAGCAAACACGGTTTTCCTTCTCTTATTCCCCCCCCGTATGATTTTCAAAATTGCAGCCTGATAGGTCTTCTGAGAAAGCCAAACAACATCCTTAGTTGTCTTTAAAGAGCATCACCACTGGAGAGATTGTTTTCGGTTTGTTTTTTGAATTGGTTTAAATCCAACACGCTTGGGAGTAGTGAGAAACCAACGGGGAGATGTGCATGATGGAAGCAAGCCAGCGTATAGCGAAACGTAGGGGAATTAAAATAAGAATGTGAGGCCAATGGGACAGAAATAGTTTCAGATGTCTGGATCCTAACTTCTTCTGTCCCCACCTCCTTCAACAGCCTTGAGCAAATCGATTATGCCGATGCCTTAAAACCAGCTCCTGGCTCTCGGTGCCTGCCCTGCCGAGCCGGGGCAGCTCTGCCGCGAAGGCCTGAGCCCCTTCTCCAGGGAGCAGCTGTGGTGGGGTCAGCAGCTTGGGGAGCACGGGCCCTTGCTTTCCTGTGCCTTTTGGTCACTGTAGATGTTTCTGTTGGTAATTATTCCTCATGGAAGAAGGGCGTGAGGCCTGGGTGGATGGCTGTAAAGCACTTTGGAGATGTAAGACATGGAGCAATCCTTCTTTATCAGCTGGTGGGTGTCAGCGACTCGCCAAGGTGCTGTGCTGTGGTGCTTTCCTCGAGGGCTCTCTGGCCACTTCATACCCACATAAACCCCACCTCTAAAGGCTGAGCCACAGAGTCCTTATCAACTGTTATACTGAGAGTTGGCTTCAGTTTGTCTGATTTGGTGGATTAAGAAGCTAAATGTCGGTATGACTGTGGGGTACTTGATGCTCCTGGTGCGTGGAGCATCTGCAGTGACCCACCTAAGGGAGCCGGCTCCCGCTGTGTCCATGGCGCTTGTCTGGGTGCTGGTGTGCGTGAAGCCTGTCCCCGCTGCCCGGCAGTGCCTGTCTGACGGAGGTAGCGATGGCTGTGCGGTGGGGTGGGAGATACGAGTAGCCTTAAAGAGGGTATTTTATACTACAGAGCGAGCAATACAGCTTCACGATAGCTGACCAAGGTTTTGCATAGCCAGCTTCCTGAAATTAGGAATAGATAATCTTCCTCAGAGGTAAACTTGCTGAAAATCACTGTAAGATAAGTGTAAAAACTTGTAGAGAATGTTTTCTAATCACTGACAAACTAAAAGCACTTTTGAGACATTAGTCTACTTCTATGGAAAGCACTTTCTGTTCTCAATACCATACAATATCGTTAGCTCCACTCCAGCTTATCCTGCGTTACACGCACGTGTGCATGTAAGCAGATTTTGTTCTACAATTCAACTCAAAATTCAGTGATAAATTTTCCTTCTTGGTGGAATTTTCAGAAGAGTTATCTTGATGTTAATGTCATGTCATTGATATTCTATGTTTTATGTTATTTCCAACTTTACCTAGTAATTTAACAGCTGTTTCAAATATTGCAGCAGCTTCAAAGTATTCTGAACTTTACTTTGCTGTGAATAAAATGAAAACGCAAATACCACAATCAGTCTAATAGCTAATTCAAATGGCATTTTTATGCCAGTGAGTCGCAGTGACTTGGAAGATTTCCAGACATGCTCACCCCAGCCAGCATTGAATAACATGTTTTAAATATGTGGGTGTTGGTTTTTTAAAAATGGAGAAAAGTGACTATGGAGTAACTATCTGGGTATTTAAGTGTGTCAGTGCCACGTAGAACTGCCTCCCCCCTTTAAACACAGCAGTTGCTCCATACGAGGAGCATCTTGAATATTATTATTTGTTGATGGAAGTAAAGCTGTGATCCTGTTTGAGTGGCTTCAGGGTCATGTTTTAGTATTGGATGAAGTCTCACCAGTTTAACTCGAAACAAAACAAAGAAGCTTCTCTGATAATGCAACCAAAATGTTTTTTCTTCCTGGTACTTGGTTTCAAAATAGTAAGTTGTAACTCAAACTGATTCTCAAAAGCAGTTTTAAATTTAAAGACGTGTTGGGAGACTTCAGCCTCCAAGGCTGACTTTGCCCAGAAATGGTGTGTGTGCAATTTTTTTTTTTTTTTGGGGGGGGGCAAAATGTGAAACTCCAGTGGTGGCACTTGCTTTGAATTTCACATTTATTATTCCACCCAGACACACAATTCATATGTAGTTGTAATATGGTGTTATATAGTGTGGAGTGTCTTGTTTGTGGCAGACGTGTATTTGTTTATATTAAATATTAGAAGCGTGATAATGTAAGTCACTTTTCTGAAATAGCCATTATTCATTCAAAGAACACCCAGCCTGGGAATGCACAGTGGCCGAGGCTGTAACTAAATCAGGTGGGACTCTGACACAGTTGTAAAACTGGTTGGCATGAATGTTTTAAGCAGTGGAACTATTCTATTAACACTTTGGGCTATTCCCTGCTTCTTTTGAATGCATTAAGCAAAATTCTAGTATTTCAGTAACAACTAGACGTTCACGCTGGGGCCACGGGGAACTGTTTGTGTTACAAAGAAACCACTGTCAGAGCTGCTGGCAGCCAAAGCGCTTAGGGAGAAAGGTAAATCGGTAAGGAAGAGAGAGGACCTGAGAGCTGTAGGGATGGGGAAGAGCTCCCTCTTCCTTGGCCAAGTCACTGTGTCAGGACAGCACGTAGATAAAACTACTCTGATGCCCATTCCTGCTCCTCCGCAGCTATTTCACTATATACATTTAGCAATAGAAGAGGGGTAGTAATGGAGCAAAGCAACCTGACTTACAGCCCAGCCTCAGTGCTGAAAGCAATCCTAAAGCCTGACAAGGGAATTACTCTCACTTCAGCCCTCTCTGATGCAGTTTGGTCACTTGTCTTGATACAATTTGAATTATTCCCTGCAGCTGCCTCTTCCTCAAAAGTGCCTGGTAATGTAGTATAACTGATAGCTTTACCTGTAAAGTGTTGAACAAAGTCTCTTATTTATGAGCGCCATTGAACACCAACCTTCTTGCATTAAATATGTCTGGATGTATTGTGTTATTACGTGTGGTCTGACTTTATTTAGTGTTGCTTAAGTGCTCTGTCTGCTGTAAGGCTGAGATCTTTGCATGTAAGATTAAAAGGACAGGAAAACCTAGCTCAGACCGGCCTCGGCAGCAGTCTGAATTTCAGCTTACCTAGGGCTTGGTCCAATTGCTACTTACCAGTTGCTGATATAAACCCTGTGGCAATGTAAGTGTTTTTAGAAGCCCAACGAAGGAACGAACGGGCAGCTGGCCCTAACTGCCCCGTCACTCTCCAAACACCCCTCGGATCCAGCTGGTTAGGCCGGCTGGCAAAGGAGCTTGTGCAGTTCAGCCTGTGCTGCTTCTAGAAATAGGTCTTGGTTTTGAGCTTTTCATTAGTAATGAAACTTGCATACTTATTTGCAAGTCCTAACTAGAATGTTATGCTTAAAATTGAAAACGCAGTGTGAGCAATGCGAGCAGCAACATAAAAGGCAGGCTTGTCTTCGTAATGGCTTATTCTCTCCACTCCTCAAAATTGTATTTATTTGCATTCTCATCTCTTTACTGCAGCTCTGGCTACAGAACCAGGTTCTTCAGGAGGGAAGCGTGCAATGTGTATCTTGAAGCTTTTACTCTATTTATAGATGTGTCCCCAAACCTGAATGGCGTGTAAATTAGTCCAGACAGTGCGAGCACACCACAAAACCCAGAGAATTCTCCAATTCCTTTGCACATAGCTACAAAGTCCACAAGCATTGATGTGGTATGGGCAGCGTTTCTGCCGCGCTGCCTGTGTGTTGGTGACTAATACAGCCTGGCTAGCAATGGTACAGTCAACTCGGAGCCAAGCTAACCCAACAGGAGTGACTCCCAGGTAAACTGCCACTCTTCTGTGCTTCTCATGATGGTGAAAAAAAGAAAAAAGTGTAAATAAGTGGTAAAAAATGAGTAGATACTCTTTAAATAAAGCAAAGTGCACAGGTTTGGGGGATGCTGTCTTGCTGCTTATCGAGCTGGCAGCTGCTGCCCTCCCGTGGCAGAACATAAAGCTTCACCAAAACCCTGCCAGATGCTGAAGCATTTGTATTTTTTTGTCCTGCCACACTAGAAGTCTTTAAGCAATTGTAAAAACAGGATTAATATATCAATAATGACCTATTGTCCATATAGGCTTCACCTTCCACCATTATGCTTTTTGCCACAGAGTGTTGTGTTTTGCTCGCAGGGTGGCAATGTGAGGAACTGAACGTGGTTTAATACTTGACATTTGAAACTTTTATTTTTAGCTATGCACAATGGAAACCCTACGTCAAGTTTTGGAAAGAAAAGCTTCCTGAAAACAAGCAGGACTTAGAGCCTGCCTTGCACTAGTGCTGAAGAACCATAGTACCCTAGCATTAAACAGTAACACAGTGCACATTTATTTAAGAATGGTTTTAATTTAAGGGACTGAAATCACAACTTCACTTTAACTGTGTGAATAGTCTCAGCTGGCTCTTCACTACTACAGAAGTGGCTCGGTGAAACTTATACCCAGTTACAAATGAAAACTATGATTTATGTAAAAACTGTCTTCCACTCTTTCCAAGACAACTTTTTCACAAACAGCACAAGACCTGCTTCAGTTTCCAGTACACCATCAGCGGTCCATAACAGGTAACGTTTTTGGTTGTTCGAGGGGTACTTTTGAGGAAACTTGTCAGTTTTCATGATCATTTTCCTTTTCCTTGTCATACACTGCTCTAGATCAGGAAGTCTGCTCTGTAAACACCTGTATGACGTGGGAATTAAAGTAGCAAACGAGGTTTAAAAACAGTATGAGAAAAGTGCAGAGCCTGGGAAAGTTTAGTCTGCCTAAAAATTAATTGTGGGCTCTGCACAATTTGGATCAACTAAAACCTGTTTATGCAGGGATAAGCCCACTGGAAGTGGTGTACATTTTAGTGTTGCTATCATGCTAAAGAAACAGGAGTAGCATTCATTTCAACAGCATTTTTTGTTTCATTAGTCAGGACCTGCTTTATTCTGTCAAGGAAATATTATGCCAGACCCAGCCATATCTAGAGCAGTGGCAATGCATGCAGAGCAATGTTTGTTTTTTCAGTTAAATATGTTCCAGGGAAACAGTTTAGTTTGAGAAGTATGCGGTATACTACAAAAAACACCTCTAAGGATTATGTGGAGTCTGTTTTGGGGATTGTGGGAGTGCTTGGTCCCCTCAGTCTCCACCACAAAAAGTCACTCATTGCAGTTGCATAAGGAGTCTCATTTATCACTAAGCAGAGTCTTACAGGAGCAAGCAAATGAAAACTGAAGTCCTTAGTCCAGTTTTTCCCTTACATAAACTTTTGTTCACAGGTCTGATCTTTGAGTAAGTTGTCTTCAGCACAGAGGAGATGAAACATGGTGTCAAACAGCACAGCAACTGCTAACTTCTCTTGGCTTTCAGCATGCTACACTAACAGCCCCTTGGAGCTGGCCCCAGCTGCAAGCCAATGCTGAGCATCACAGGTCCCACTATTTCAGCACGTGCCATGCGCTCTCACGAAGGTATTTAATTACAGGGCTACAGCTGGGATCCTTATCATACAGCACACAGGACTTCACACCAACCACTGGTATTCCAGTACCCACCAATGGAGCAGCAGTGCACAAACAGTGCTCGCTGTAGGATCTGCACTGGTAGGTGCTGAAGACCAACCCTCTAAACCACATGCTGCGTTAAGGACAACACTAGAACCCTTCTGGTTTTTAAATGCTAACTCGTCTTCCCAGTTGGAAGAACTGATTTACATAGCAAAGAGCTTTGCTCAAGGGTGAGGCTCTTGCACCCAACTAACAAGAGGTGGGTGTTTTTAATCTCCCCCCAAAAATGTTTCTATTAATTCCATTGATGGTTTGGAGAACTGAGGGAGGAACAGTGTTTTGTTTTGTTTTTTTTTAATTATACCCAATTCCCTGTCTCTCCAATTCTCCTCTGTGCCTGAAGTCAATTTTTTTCTGGGTAAAATACTGAAGTCTCATCACAGGTGAAACCAGCTCCTGGGGAGAGGGTCAAGCTTGGTTTGTAACTAACTTATGCCTAATTTAAAATTACTACAGGAACCCTCTTAGTTACAATCCTCAAGGCAGACAACAGACCATACCCGCTCCAGTTCACACACCTTTGACTTCAGCAGAATCAAAGTAATGTCAGGAAGGAATTTGGACCATGAGTTTATAAAACTATTCTTTTACACAGTTGACTCCAGAAGCTTCACCAGTTGGTATGGGGACGGTGTGATGTAAAACCTGATGATCCCATCCAACTGTAGTGAGCAAGGCATCGTCTGAAGGGGACCACGATAAGCCTTTCACAAAGTCTCGATGCGAATGGCTTCTGAACCTGGAAAACATGAACGCTCCGTTAGCCATAAAGCATTGTCACCAAGGGTTTATGGGCTTGTGCAACTCCTAACTGCTAGTTTGTCAGGATGATGCTCCCCTATTTAAGGAGTATTTTCATCTCCCACTCAGCATATGGATAACTAATTAGCTCAATGAGAAGTCAAGAAAAAGAGCTACAGTAGTGAATACATTCTGCTAGTACTTACACCTCTGAGAGGTCTGAGTCAAGAACAGCTACTGAGCAGTCTTCACTGATTGTAGCCAGTAAGGGCGAACTAGAGGACAGGGATGAGATGATGGTTAGAACAATCAAATACAACAAAGCTTGTGAAAAGCACATTTCTTAGTGAGCCTGACCCAGGTACAGTGAATTAACAGGCATCAAATCTTACAAAAGTTTTTTCCACCATCATTTGGCAGGTTGCCAGCATGCTAACCAAGAATACTCTTAGTGTCAGAAAGCAAGTAACCCTTCTTCAAGCAGAGGGGACTGTAATTAGAAAAATCCCCAGTGAGCCAGTCAATAATTGTGAACACTGCAAAAGTGTTCTCATGTACATTCACACACTTCTTGTCAGAAGTGAGACGTTGTTTGTTTACTCTATTCTTCACTATCGATCTTCTTGATAAAAAGACCAAAACCTAGTAGTCCCATAGGTTTTACTCTAAAAACAAATAAGGCTTTCAAGTGTATATGGTCATGCATTCTATGCCAGTATATCAGACTGTACCTATGTGTAGAAAATGCAAACCCCGTGATGCTTTGGGCATGCACAGTGGAGCTGAGGGCAGAATCAGGATTCTTTATGTCTACTAGTGCAACTGTTCCATTTTCATCACCTTTAAGAGAGGAAGGGAGAATGAGATTTTAGCAAAATTGTCATGTGAAAAGACTTTGATTTGTCTGGTTAAAGTCAAATAATAAGATCACTTCTTACCCAAAGCAAAGATGTCACTTTTCTGTGGATGCCACATGGCTGAGGTAGGAAGGTGATTACAGGCACTGCAAACTGCGAGTAAATAAAATGGGATGAGTGTGAGAAGAGTCACTACAACGATATTCCTATACTACCTCAGTTAGCACTGCTACTGCACTAGGAAATATTTAAAAGCTTATTGTACTTCTTAGACTTCCTTAGGTTTTAATAGGTTTTTCTGCCCAAATGGTCAGATTGCTCGATTTGAAGTTAGACATAGTGAAGTCAGGCATAAAATGATTTATTTCTTCCACTAAAAACTCACAAGCAGTGACTGCATACAGAAACATACCAATTCGAGTAGCTGGTTTTGGGCATCTGGTGTCCCAGAGTAAAGTTCTGCTGTCCTGTAAGTGCAAAGTGAATGAGAAGGTTTTTACAATTTCTTTGTGGCAGGGGGTAGGTATAAACTCAGATTCACTGCAGTACTGCTACTGACCCACATCCAAACCCACACCACCTCTTCCTTTGTGTTAAAATGATGCTGCAATTAACTGAAAGCTAGCTCCTTCAGTCATCCCCAGGACAGACCTAGGGACTCCCACATTTCAATACAAACCTGTAGAAATCAGCTTGGTAATTTACCAGCAACTGACTGGACTAGAACATTGAAATAAGAGGGGTATCCAGCTTGTAACATAACAGGCGGTTTCTCAGTAAGTACACATAACTGTAAATAACTACAGTTAAATCTCATTTTTATTGGGTAGATTTAGACAGCGAGCGAGCTTTACCTCAGCACAGGACAGGAACACAGTCTCCTTACCAGGACAGGAAGCCACACATGCCACTGAACCGGCGTGAGCTACCAAAAGCACAAAAGGATAAAGAGCCTCAAAGATTGTCTCCAACTTTCCCGCATATTCCCAAGGACCTCTGAAGGCACAGCAGTACAATAAAGAATAGTTTATGCCCAGATACAGGGGCACCTGCTACTCGGCAATAGCCAACTGCTTCCTACCAGATGAGCTGCCAAATCCAACCAGAGCCACTGCAGTCAAGTCCCTGTGACACACATAAGCTCGAGGAAGCCTCTCCAGACAAGAGGTCAGTTACAAAGGGGCCAGAGGGGAGAGGATCATACAAAGTATGGCCTCTGTTGCGGCTAGGGATCACAATACCACATCTCCAGAGACCGGCATCTCCAATGAGCTGTTGTTCAAACCAAATACGGGTTAGGAGATCACACGATCATGTGCAGGTGGAAGAAGGATTTCAATACAGAAGAAATATTCTAAAATAGGCTTAGAGATGCACGGCAAACTAAGCCTTACAGCATTCATTTTGTGAGGAGAAATGAGCAACAAAGAAACAACGCTGTGCCAGAAACTTCACAGACTGGCAAACATTAGATCATGGCCCCAGGTGTGGTTTGGCAGACGGGAGATACCCAGTGATGCTGCAGGACTGAGCTCAGCCTGCAGCAACCGGTGAGGGGCCAGGAGGAGCCGGGCGGTGGGGCCGGCGGGGCACTCACCTCTGTAGGAGTGCAGCACCGTTTGCTGGGGGAGGTCCCAGATCTTCACGCTGTGGACAAGAGCGAGCAGTCAGTGCCCAGCACCAGCCCCGGCGCACGGCAGCCGGGCTGGGGACACTCACCAGAAGTCCCTGCCACCACTGACAGCCTGAGTGCTGCCGGCCAGGACGGCCACCGTCATCACGATGTCATCGTGCTCGTATTTACAGAACTTGTTGACGATGAGGGTTTCCTTCTCGTCCAGCTCCCACAGCTCCACAGCGCCTGGCGGGGGAGGCGGGGGGGCACCCACCTCAGTGTGTGTGCGGGGGGCACCCACCTCAGGGGGTGCTCCGGGGGGGATCCCCGTTGCTTACCGGAGTCGGAGGCCACCAGGATGCCCCTGTCAGCCACCCAGCGCAGGTCGGCGACGCCCGCCTCGGTCTGGACGCCGGCGGTGCAGAAGCCCTCGCTGGGGGCGCGGCGGGGGTCGGCGAAGACCCAGAGGGAGCCGGTCCAGCAGCGCCCGCTCAGCCCCGAGGCGCCCAGCAGCAGGGCCCCGTCTGCGGGAGAGGCGAAGGGAGAGGCCCGGTAAGCGCCCGCCGCCGCTCCCCGCAGGCCCGGCCCGGCCCTCCCCGCTCCCTCCCCGGGCCCGTGGCCCCGCTACCTGCGCGGTAGTGCGCGCCCTCCAGGTGTCGCTCCATGCAGGCGGGCGCGTTGGGCGGGATGTTCCACTCGGGGCCGGCCGCGGCCTCCCCGCCCGCCGGGGGCGCCGGGGGCTGCTCGGGCGGCGGCTCCTCCATGGCGGCGGCGGCGGGAACGGGGCCGGCGGCGCCCCCACGTGCTCCCCCGCCGCGCGCGCCGCCGCCTCTCGCGAGAGCCCCCGCCCCGCCCCGCCGCGCGCGTCTCGCGAGAGCTTCTCCGCCGCCATCTTGGTGCGGAGGCGGCCGGCGGTCACCGGGACGAAAGGGGTCGGGGTCGCGCCGCTGCCCGCCCTGCCCCTCCCGCCATGCTCTCCCGCCTCGTCCTCCGCGCTGGTGAGCCGGGGGGGGGAGCGCCGTCTCCCTGGGGTGCGGGCGGTGGGCGCGGGGTTGTCCTGGTTGAGCTCTCTCCTGACGCGCTCTCTGCCCCTCTTCCTCCCTCAGCCCCGGCCGCGCTGAGGAGCCTACAGCCTCCCGTCACCGTGGGGTGAGTACTGCGGGCCGGAGGGGCCTCGGAGGGCAGCGGCGGGGGCTTTGACCTCTGGCTGAGGCCTAGCGGCGCCTCCGGTGTGCCAGGTGGCCCGGCCGGCTGCCGTCCCCTCCTGGTGACAGGCTGCCTGAGGAGGCCTGGGAGCGCCTCAGAAACCGACCGGTCGTTGTTTTTAAATGGCGTTATTCTGGGGTTTTGTCTTTGTGTTTGACGTTATAGGCTTAGAAGATAGTTAACGGTGGGAAGGAACCTCTGGAGGTTATCTAATCCCTCCCACTTCTTCAAAGGAGGCGTGTCTAGTGGATGCCTACCTGTTTAATTGGAAATGTGTTTGAGCCTCATCTGAGCGTGGGGGGGTTTCTGAAAAATAAGAAGCTTAATGGAAACTTTCTCCTTATTTGTAGTGTATTGCACACCACAAGACCACTGCACACAACTCAGCAGTGTTTGGCTCCTTTGCCACCTCTGCCTGAGAAAGGAGGAGAAGTCCGTCATGGTTTGATCCCTGAGGAGTTTTTCCAATTTCTCTATCCTAAAACAGGAGTTACAGGTTAATATATGCTTTTTCTTTTTTTTTTAAATGTGTTTTTAGTTATGTTTGTTTAGTTCAGTCCACCACTTCTGGCTGCTGAAAAGGTAAAACCTTAAACTAGCTACCTCTTAGATGTTTGACTTCAGCAAGCCTCTTCATGCTTTGTACAAATAATGCTGCTTTTTTGTTTCTCTAGGGCCTTACATGTTGGGAACTGGACTCTTGCTTTATTTTCTCTCTAAGGAAATCTATGTAATTAACCATGAGACAGTTGCAGCTGCCTGCATATTAACAGTCATCATTTATGGTGTAAAAAAATATGGAGCTGATGTAGCAGCTTTTGCTGACAAACTTAATGAGGTAAAAAAAGAAACCAGAATCTAACTTTGTAGTAGTTAATAACTATTCTGAGTTACCTGTTTAAATATTTAAAAGGATGCAGTGTCCAGGCTGTCATAAAAATCTGAGTCTGATATCTTCAGAATGTTACTTAAATAAGGTATGGTTTAGATCTTATGTTCATACCGTTACATAAGTCTTCAAAAATAGAACACTTCATACCAGCATGAATTATTTTTTTTTTAAAGTATGATTGATTATGGACCCTAATTTTTCTATTTTGCCATCCTTTAACCTCAACGCTGGCACAATCCACTTTATGCAGACATTTCTCAAATCTTAATGCAGAATTGCAGAAGCTAATTACAGATCCCTTGTTTTTTCTTACTTTAATTCTGAAGCATATTTTTTGTTTATTCTTTCAGGAGAAAGTTGCTCAAGCTTTAGCTGTGAAAAATGGGGCTATTAACGATCTTGAGACTGCCATTGAACAGGAGAAGAAGGAGCAGTGGCGGGTTGAAGGCCGCAGTTACCTCTTTGACGCTAAGCGGGTACGCGGTTCCAGCTCTCCTGTTCCCTTCCACTGCAGTGTCCCGCTACATAACCTGCGTGTCCCTTAGATTGCCAACAAGTCACAAACCATTTACCCTCTGTGTGCTGTGGACAGGGCCGGTTCCACCACCTGATCTGGTGACTTTTGCTATAGAATGTGTTCTGCTGCTGGTTTATATTCTGGCCAAGTGTTAACCCTGTGATTTCATCTTCTGTGTCTAGAATAATATCGCAATGTTGCTGGAAACTAATTATCGTGAAAGATTACTGACAGTGTACAACGAAGTAAAGAAAAGGCTGGACTATCAAGTGGCTATGCAGAATTTAAAGCGTCAGAAAGAGCACGATCACATGATTCAGTGGGTGGAGAAAAGTGTTGTTCAGAGCATCACACCTCAGCAGGTACTTGGGGTTTTTTAATCTGCTTTACATTATAGTCTGTACAGATATTTGCTGTCCAGTGATTCTGGCTTAAGGCAGAAGATGATAGGTTGTCTTTGGATGACTTCCAAAAGTGGCTGCAACGCTTTCCTACTGCTGAGTAAGAGCTAACAAGCCCAGTTACTAGGTACCAGATGCTTTTGTTGCTGGTGATTTAAGCCAGAATCACCTGTGGTGTTTGTTGTTGCAGCATAGAGTTAAGCTCGTGATAAGATGTATAGCTAACAGGTTGGGGAATTCACTTAAAAATTTTCCATGTAAGACCATGGCAGTTTAAGATGGGCTCTGGATGTCTTTCCTTTTAAGGAATAAAGCTGAGAACAAAAAAAGAAAAGATGTTCCTAGCACTGCATGTAGATGCTTTGATGCTGGTCATTGTTTGGATTTGAATCTCTGGCTTCATGAACTATCATTATCTCTAAAAGGGAGTATCTAAAATGCATTAGGGTGCATATTTTGCTTGTTTAAACGCCTTTTGTAAAGTCTTTCTTCTGAAAGCTGTTTCCCTTCCTTTTGCAGCAGAAGGACAGCATTGCAAAGTGCATTTTGGACCTGAAGGCATTGTCGAAGAGCGCACAGGCAGCAGCGGTGTAACCACGTCTGATGCCACTGACATGTGTCTCGTTACTTACTATTGGAAACTCTTATGATTCTAAAGTATCATTAAACAGACAAACAAAACACTGTGCTGTCTTTCACTAGCAGTAGCAACAGTAATTTCCTTTTTGTGTTTGAAGTAGCCAGATCGGTCGCACAAACGGCTACGGTTAGTGTGTAGTGGGGGGTTAGTTGCAACCACAGTATGTGCGATTCTGTTTGGTTCCTTGTTTGGTCGTGAGTGCTTCCAGAGAGAAGGTACAGAACTTCATGGTGAAAAATTCCGGTGCTAATACAGTGATCGGTTTTTGGGTTAGAATAATGTGTGATAATGACCTACAGATATTTTCTGTAGTTGTAAACACGTTCTAAAATCAAAATGAGTGCCAGTGTTCCTATTCACGTAGTCCAGCACTTGGAGGTACTCTGAATGAATGTCCTCATTTGAAAAATGAACTGAAAAAACTGCTTTCATAGCAAAACTTCAAATGGTGATGAAAGCACCTTCCTGCTCTGTGGAAAAGAGGATGTACCTGGCAGGAAACGTATCAAAAGCTACCAGAAAGCTTGGCTTAAACTGAGCTCACCAGTATTAAGTTTAAAACTGTGAAATAGGTAAGTTTATTCTAAGGGGTGGGGTTTTTCTGGATTTTCATAGGGGAAAAAAAAAGTTGCTTTTTTTTTTTCTTTTTTTGTGTAACAGGGAGAATAGTTTTATGTGTTGTGGTATAAGCCTTTTCATTTTCTTTTTATAGGAAACTTTCCCTGAAGGTTGTTATATCTCAAATGCCCTAACTGAGCAAAGCACTTACCTAACTTGTAGCTTCCTCCTTTCTGTGTTGGCAAGTGATTTATTTAGTCAACTTAAGCAAGCAGACTAGGGTGTGCTTACATGCCTTTTTTATATGGTACTACAGTAGGGAAATGCTTATTTTTAGTGGAGTTAGTAAAATAGCACAGTTTTTTACAGTTTTTGGTACAACAGCTCAGCAAAAGGTGTTCTTCAGAGGTTAAGAACTTTACTTAAAAGTAAGCGAACTTAAGCTGGAGGTGACTTTTTTTAGATCAACGGTTCCTGAGAATGCAGGTGTTTTTCAGTTTCCTATTTCCTGTTTTTTTTAATAAAAAAAAAGTGAAGTTGCTCAACTTCCACATTTGTGTAACCCCACATTTGAATGACACTTGAGCTTTAACTAGTTTGACAGAGATTCTTTTCACAAAGCAAGTGGTTAAACTGTGCTGAGGCTTCAGGAGTTTTGTACCAGCAGGCGGGCAGCAGTTCTATGGTGCGAGGTAAGATGGAACTGCATCACTTATTGTTACTTCTATTACTGCAAACACAACGCAGTTTTAGACTTGCTGTAGGAAGCTGGGAGGTGTTAACTGACTCTTCTGGAGTGTGGCCAATGATTGGTATGCAGTAGAAAAGGATGACAGCAACAGAACAGGACGTTTGCTTTCATGTTGTCAGCGATGCTTTGATGGTGTTCACAAGGTGCAGTTTGCAAGACATGTAGTGAGAAATACCAGGGTAGGAATTGTGTAGTAGACTGGTATTTCTCTATCTTTAAGATTCCACCTCCAAATTTGAGAAGAAAGTTATCGCTCCTGCTTCGGTGGAAAAAGTGTAGCTGGAGAAAGAAAAACGTGGAGGGGCATTTTGTCAAAGCTGCTTCTGATAAAAAATGTATCATAAAGTTCACTCAGTTCTAGCTGCTGCAAAAATAATACTGTGGGTGCTGTTTTAGTTCTTAAATATACTCCGTCCTTCTGAAAGAAGGCAGCATGCTCACCCGAGCAGAGTGACCATGCACGTATGTGCACAGGAACAGGACATTGAGAAGTAGGATTTGTGCTGAGCAGTTGCTGGGTTTGCTGCTGTGACTGTGCCAGTTTGCGTAAGATGTCTGAAACACTGATAAAAACTAAGTAAAGTCTGTGGGTTAGAGGAAGGTGATAGGTTTGTTTTGCTCTAGTGTGTGTGTGCATATATGTATATAAATATAACTTTTTTCCCCCTCCCCTCCTTTAGCTTCTCTTACAGTTCATTAATGTTTGGAGAGAATGGGAGGTAGATCCTCAAAAGCAAACGCAGGTATTTTCTTCTTTAAGGAATTTTCTTAGAGGAGGTATCTTGAGTAAGTTGATACTGTCCTGATTCAAAAAGGGCTGCTGTGGGGGTAGCTTCGCAGGAGATGTGTGCATTTGGGGGAGAACTGCATGGCTGCCAAAGGCTGCTGTGCAACGGTAATAATATGAATAACTAAATTTTTCTGTCTGGTGTTTCCCCTTTCAGCCCTCTGATAGAGAAATGTTATACTTAGAATAATACTTGAATAGATGCATGCCTCTATGTAGATCTTGTTGCTTGTAATATTACTGAAGAAATTAACACATTTTAAAACCAGGTTTTGATATTTTTTTTTCTGTTCAGTTCCAGTTACACCAGCACCCATTTCCACTACTGTCACTGTACATACCACTGTATATACCACTACGGCTGACCTAAAAACAGAAGTCAAATGCTGGATTGATAAGTAAATGCTCCACCATTATTTCCTGACTTCAAACACATAGAGTTCCCTGAGACGACAGGTTCCTCCTGTAACGGAGGGGTTCTATGTAACACATTTCATCTTGGGGTTTTAAAAGGTTGCTTAGAACTTCCTAGTCTGTGCACTAGATGTTTAATGCATAGTGATGTTTAATGCTGGTACACACCTTTTAATCTCATGGGGCTTGGGATAAATGATGTATTACATTTCATAAAGTTTGGTGAATTTGAGAACTACTGATTCTTCAACACCTCTGTTAAAACTGGGGATACTGACACTGTTTTCTGTGTATCAACAGCTATGAAATGCTCTACATATCACTAGCCTTTATCTCGGGCATCCTGTCGACAGTTTTGGTTTTTGCAATCCTCTGCCTCTTCAGAAAAAGTAAGTGGCACAGTAGAGGGAGCAACGGCAGCATGATGATCCAGGCCTGCTGGCAGGGAAGTGCTTCACATCTTGTGCTGCACATCTTAACGTGGATGGAGCTAAGCTTCCATGCTCTTTGGGCTGCATCTTACAGCACTAGGGTTTCAACGTAACTTCTACAGAAGTTTCTTTGAGAGAAGCTCAAATTATGTCTCCCTTGAATAATTAACATTGATGAACAAGTCATTTGTGGCAGTAACTCTCCATGAATCATCTCAGTTTTCACAGAAGAATTAACTTTAGCACTGATGAGTTGTGGTGTGTTTTGTCAGTTGTGTTTGTTTTGGTTCGGGTGGTTTTTTGTCCTAACAGTGGCCACACAGAGTTCTCCCTAAATTCACCAGTAGTTTTCATCCTGGTCTAGCCACTTCCAAGAGGTGGGCAGGGGCTTGGGCTACCCTCCCACTTGGGCTGCCAAGCTGCTCACTTTGCAGTGAAGGTCTGGGACAGATTTTACAAGTGATGTCTAAGCCACGCGCTCTCTGGTACCGCTGTGTCCCCCCGCTCTTGTGCCTCTCACACTGCTGTCCCCAAACATGGTGCAGGTAGCTGAGACTGGTATCCCTCTCCTTCCTAGAGCGTAAGAGATCCCACCAAAATTTACAAGAGCCAGTTCCCTCCCAGACAGCGACTGAGGAATCTGCTAAGAACACCCAGGTAAAGGTCGCAACTATTATTTCTAATACTTTATGTAGAGGCTTCAGATTCTTGATAGAATGGTAAATATTAAGGGGGGGCCAGGGGGAGAAAAGAAGTTTGCTCTTGCAAGACTCAAGTGTTAGCTAACAATTCTTTTCACTAAGGAAAAATTCTTTCTTTTGTGCATCCAAGGCTTCACCCTGTGCTTATAGTTGCAGGGAGTCACCTGAGAAGGTACCTGGACAGTAGGAGGAAAGATATTTGTTCTCTGTTATCCCAGGGCTCAAATGCTGTACTCCCCATGTATTTCAAGCGTTCTGGGGCTTAACTAAACCACTAATTAGGCAGGTTAGGGGAAAATCTTTAAAGAGCAAGCATTTCTGCCGTTTTCGTTCATGTTACTGATTCTTTGGAAGCCCCTGATGCAGAGTCAACCCAGGATCCTGAGCTAGACTAACAACTGCTCTGATCCAGCATAGTGTTCACTAGATGTCCCACGTGCAGGGACAGACTGTGACTGCTTATGGTGTGCAGCGTTGAGGACAAATTAAAAGCAGGAAGTTCATGCTGCGGTGTGATGCTTGCACGCTCTCTAATGTTTGCGGCTTCTTTCACATCCCCAGGGTGAGGTTTTCTATGCCACTCTGACCCTCCAGCAGAGTCGGACACCGATGGCTGTGTGATGATGAAGTTTCTAGTGAAATGAAGACACTTGCACTTTCTGCCCATCAAATGCTACTGGAACATTATATCAAGGCCTGTAGCACCCTGAGAAATGCCAGCACTGCCGTACGTAACATCAGCTCATTTTATAGTTGTAAGGGGAAACTAATGTCTCCTGTTCCCAACTGCTTGCCAACAGTTGTGGACAAATTGCTTTTTATGCCATATTTCCTCATCTGTAAAAATCTCTGTGAGTCCTTGCGCTGCACTTGTAAAGTATCTATGCTTTGAACTACCACAGAGAATTGAAAAATGGAAATGCTTCTCTGTGTGTATTCATATCTGTGCATTTATGTTTCCCTTTTCTGTCACTTACTATAGCATTTTTCTTGTTTTTTGATTGCCAAGTGCTCTGATTAGTTATTTTCTGCTTATTGAAGTTATGATAATGAAATGTTTGTATGTGATTGTCTGCTTCCTGATTGGGTCACATAAAAGAAATGCACAATCACAGTGTGACTGTCAAAATTTCTGGAAATGTTTGTTCATGAGTTATTACCCAGAGTGTTGTAAATATATTGTAAGAAGTTAAAAAATCTTCCCCTTTTCATAAACTGGGGCAAAGTTACCACTAGTGACTCGGTCTTAGCAGCCACAGAGAAGCTTCTCTGCATGTTCCTGTGCCCGTGGGTGGGAGGTTTGTTGTCCGAGGAAGTACAATGATCTCCATCTGTTGTACAACGCTTCTGCAAGACTGAATCGGGGCTAAGCTTCCTCCCACCTCAGCCCTCGGGGCCTCAGAAGCCTTCTTGTTTCTGGTCACCAGAGAGTGTCAGATTCTGGCAGGTAGTTCTTTTTTTCTGAAAATGCAGATGACTGCGTGTGTGCACCGCTCGAGAGGAATCTCTTAGGCAGGACAAGTGCCTCGGGTCCTACAGCCTCCCAGGCCCTGCAGCTGAAGACAGCAGGTCTGACATCTGCGAGGCTTTAAACGAGTGAGGCTGGATGTGCCGCCCATGGATGGCAGCACAAAGCCACAGATGAGCAGCTGGGTTCAGCTCAGCTTAGGCATGCTGCGTTTGGTGGCTTTCCAACAAGCAGTTAGCAGAGCAGTGGCTCCACCTCTGCCAGCTCTGTTGGGTTGTCCTGCCTTCATGACTGCAGAAGCTGATGGAAGGCCAGGGGACCACTGAAAAGCAGGTGCACAAACACCATTGCGTTCTGCAGCCTGGCTTGAGAGGCGTTGTGCGTAAGGCCCACAGGGTCAGGAGTAGAACTTGGGGTCTTTGTTTTGCTGTATCTGCTCTCATCTCAGTCATGGCAGTTTCTTCAAGTGCTATTTAATAGAGAAAATACCATATTACTCCTCAAAACATGCAGCTGCTGAGAGGTTCATGAGGGATGATTGTAGTTGGTTCATAATTATTTTTTTTGTTCCAAATTAAAAATGTTAGTCTGCTGCCTGAGAGCAACTGAAAAATAAGAATGTCTGAAGATACACCAGGCTTGCACAAGTGTTACTTCAGCATACCAGCAAGAATGCTGCCTTCCCGTGTTAAAGTGCAAGAAAAGGTGACTCACCACAGGCTTCCCCTCACCCGAGCCCAGCTAGGATGTTGCGTTTTTCTTGTAGATGTTTCCTCACCGTGAATTGTACTGAAACTTAGCACAACTTTGTGAAATGTTGCCAACCATAGCGCAGCAGTTTTGTGTGCCCTCCTGCAGAGCTGAGCGTGGTACAGTCCTTGGAGGGTGATAGAGAACCTCCGTTTGTTGTGTGGCTGCTAACGAGTCCCAGGCTCATCTCAGAGCATCTGTCTGTCTCTCCCTTTCCCATGCCAAGAGCTCTGTGTAGCCATACACAGCTTTTAATGGTAGCCATCACCCAAGTCTTTGTTTCATAGACAGCTAGAGGAATTTGGGACAACGGCATCTGCTAATCAGAATAGAGGAGGCATTGTGTTTCGCTGTTCTGGCTCTCCTATTTTCACTTTCAGTAGGTTTCTGCTAGAGGTGTTTGTACTTGTGGTCTCCCAAAGACAAACTTTCACAGCAGGAATTTGTATGGCAAAATGCATAGCTATGGGAAAGTCCAGTACAAATTGTCCAGCCCTGGGAGGGTGAGTGGAAACAGCTCATGGGTTAAACAGTGCTTTGAAGGATGGATGGGCAGTAGTGGCCTATGATATTCCCTGACATTTCAGAATTGATTATCTGGTTGCAAAGTTAAAAGGATGGATTATTGGAGCTACAGCGATGATGTCTCGCAGGAGCATGCTAAATCCTTTGCTCTTCCTGAGTGATACTCGTATACACATGGATTGCTGCTACGTGCCTTCACCCATCTTCACATCTAGTTGAAGCATTATTCAGCCTGTTTGATCTCTGTCTGGGGCTGAACGCCACAACAATTTCCAGAGTAAGTGCTGGAAATGAGAACCAGAGACCCAGCCCTGCAGGAGCACTTTCCAGCCAGCACCACCGATGGCAGAAGCCAGCTGAGGAGCCCTCTCCTGCAGCAGGGCAGCTGCTCCTCTGGTTGCCTCACAGAGAGAGGCTGGGTCCAGCTGCGGGGAGCATCTTGCTTCATCATGAAAAGGTGAGCTGTTGCCCCGGGGTTCCCTCTCGGGGGGGCTGAGCAGCGTCGGGCAGCTTGCTGAGACTGCTCTCCTTTGCAGCTTGCTTTCAGAAGGCAGGACAGCTTCCCCTGCTCTCAGCCCTCTGTTGCTGCTCTTGCTCCCTATCCTTATGCCTTGTTCTCTTGGAGTTTGTCAGGCAGCCTGCTAGGAATTTGGTGCAGTGCTGCTCCCTCTTTTCTCAGTTTCTCAAAAATACACAGGCAAAGTTTGCTGGGCATCATTCTAATGAATAATTTTCTGCTCTGTAGGTGGGACCTGTTTTTCTGCTGAAAGCAATCAGTTCTATCAACTGATAATGAGAGATCATGTAGCGAAACCCTGATGTACTTATGCAAGGACTTCCTTTGCTGCTCTGTTTATTGGTAGAGCTGAACTGTGTAACAGGGCAGAGCTTTGGCCTGTGACGAGAGTTACATCAGATAATAAATTGACATGTCTGATCTTAGCTAAAGGAGCAAATGCCAATGCTCTCTGAGATAAATAACTGAATGATGCCCTCCCTTTTCTGCTTTTTCTAGACCCCTTTTATTATTTAAAAATGGAGAAGAAAGAGCCTGGCCTTTAATGGCCTATTTTCAACTTGATCCATGTTCCCTAAAAACAGGCTGTGTGAGCTGTGCAATTTCTGTGCTGTCCTAGTCAGGACACTGACTAAAACAGTGTGGAGATTTCATGCAGGCTGCTTTTTTTTTTTTTCTGATTGTCGTGGGAGAAGAGCAGGCTGAATTAATATAAAATCCATGTAATATTTATTATTATTCATGACAATGTGACAAAACTGCAGCATAATTTGACCAGACTCTAATTTATAGCCTAAATTGACAAAGACGACAAAGGGTGTAAGGGTAGTCAGTGAGGGCATGCCTGGATTGTGAACTGCTGTATTACCAACAACAAAGAACACATTTATCCTGGTTTTCAGTGGACCCAGCCAATCCTTATGGAAAAAAACAACACTGGACAAAATTTGTCTGAAGTCTCTCTTCTGTATTTTCAAAACTATTTAATACAAAAACATATGTAGGCACATACTTACAGCTTTAGAGTAGTCTTCAGATCTGTAACAGTTTGTTAGAACAAGAGCAACTATTCCTCAGGTTTAAAGAGAACTGCAGCAATTACATTTAAATCGGGTGTTAGGAAAGCAAAGAGGTTTATCGATGGTCTGGTATATACTGGCAGGTCAACGTTTGTTCATTGTTTATGACTGTTGGTCTGTTGTTTGCTCCCTAAGAATTGGGTCTGGTTTTTTGCACAGGATATAGGTCCTTAAAATTAAAAGGTATGTGTTTTTGAACTTCTTTATTTTGCAAGCATAGACAATGGGGTTCATGGCAGAATTGGCATGGGATAACAGGATTCCCAAGTACATCAGATACGGGGGGATCTGACTTTCAGGGTAAAAATAGGAAATGCAGTTTATAATGCACAGAGGCAACCAGGATATGGCGAACAGGAAGAGGACAAGTGCTAGAGATTTGGCTGTCTTGAACTCCTGCCCATAAAAAGCTCGTGCCCCTCTCACGCTGGTTGTACCTTGGCTTAGCTTTGTCCGGATGATGTAAAAGATTTCAACATACAGAGCGCACATGATGAGCAGAGGGACAAGGGTCCATGTGAAGAAGCCAAAATACACCATGTAATCCATCCTCATCACAGAGGTAAATCGGCACCTGAGAGAGTCGGAGTTTCTTGGCTCTGTCTTCTTCCATCCAAACAAGGGGACTAATCCTACCAGCAGGGACACAAACCAGCACAAACCCAGCGCCCACCAAACTCTTCTCTCTGTAGTGATTGTTTTATATCTATTGGGGAAGAAAACCCAGGTCACATTAAACAGAAGTGTTTAAAATAGTTAAGGATGGTTTCAAGAACTCACATTTTCAAATACTAAAGGTTCATTGTCACAAAATGGAGCATTAGCAGAACCAAAGCTTATTTTGAGACAGGCCCTAACCCTTCATTTGTAACAGTTACTTTGCAGCACCCTTAAGATGAACTATGCTTAACTTCCCCTCTTTATAATTGGATGTTTTCAACTATTTTGTTTCTTGTTTCGTTATGACCTTAGTGCACCTCTTGCCTAGATATTGCTTTCCTGCTACTAGCAGTGCTCTTATTTCCCAGCTTCCTTGGGTGTACCTGACTCTTTACACTTGGTTTATAAACTTTGCAGGACCAAACTGTTTTTTCACTCTTCAATTTTATAAGTCTTTTCCCCTTAAAAAATATGACTCCTTTCATGCTTGAGGTTATGCTTTGCATTTCTACCTTATGTACTTCTCCATTCAAATATAAAAAGTGAATGACTTCTTAAGTTAGCCCTGTTACTTCTTTTGTATTTTCAGCAAACACTGAAAGGAATTTTATTTAAAAGACTAGCCTCAAAAACACAAAGAAATCTGTAATACTCTCAGCATCCTGCACAATTAACAAAACATCTGAAGAATTCAACTGTTGGACCACAGACTCATCCTGTGAGCAAATTCTGATCAGCAATATCACCGACCTATCGGCCCCGCATGAACACCCCCAGGCTCTGTCCACGCTGCATTATTAACTGCAGGGATGGGTCCCGCTCTAGATAGCTCGTCTCAGGTGGGCTTTTAGGCACAGGTATTTTCTCCATGCGCAAGCACGCATTTAGAGTACGTATTTGTTAGAAAAGGGCCAAGTTAAGGAGGAGAGAGGAGGTGGCACCTGTGGGGCAGAGACGGGGCAGGGAAAGCCGGCAGGAGCAGGGTGAGTGGAGGGGGCCGTGGTGGTCCAGCACTCACCTGGTTGGCAGCTTCACTCGCAGGTACCTGTCGATTGCGATGGCCAGGAGGGAGAGGATGGACGCGTTAGTGAAAACCACCATCAGGCAGCACATAAATAAGCAGGCGTAGAAGTGGACGTGGATGCCCAGACTCACCACGATGGCCAGGGGCATGACGAGGATCCCCACCGCGATATCAGCCAGCGCCAGGGAAACGATGAAGTACAGAGTCGTGTTCTGAAACGTCGAGTTCAGCTTCACCACCCAGATGACCAGGATGTTACCCAAAGTGGCAAACAAAGCAACCAAGCACTCCGTACTGATGTAAATCCCATCCAGGCTGCTCAGCACCAGGCTGTCGTTTAGCATGGCGAGTTGCTGGAGGTGCTCCCACCCTGACTTGAGCTGCAGAAGGGAGCATGGGCGTCGATGACCTCCTGTGGGATTCGTCCTCAGTGTCCAGTTGTTCCAGTGACTCTCCAGTGTACAAACTTCTTCCAGTATTTCACGTCCTTGGCACTTAGGCAGCAAATCAGCTGTTGCCTTTCCAGAGAGCTGCAAATACCTTAGCATCCAGGAAATGTTCCTCGCTCTGGACACATCGCCTGAAGCTCACAGCATCCCTTCAGCAACCTGGTATCAGTAGAATACTTCGGAAATCCATTTTGATGGGAAAAAATGGGAAAGCTTCTACACGCCTGCTTACCAGCAGCCTATAACAAATACTTCAACTGCTTCCTCTTCCGAACTACAGTTTTAGAAGTGGGAGAACTGTAACCAGTGTGCAAAGCTGCCCCTTATCAGTCTAGATAATCACTCTGCAGTCACTATAGGAAATGAGGCAGTTCAGGGGACATTAGGAGGGTAGTGAAACATCATGTTTCACTAAATTCCAATACTTGATTTGATTCTGGGTATACCATTTCAGTTAAGGCCCTGATGTGGCCAAAAAATGCTCTTTACTTGGGCCTTTCTCAGTCTGACAAAAACGCTATCATAATTCAGGTGGCATTTTCAGTGGGAGCCCTCATTTCCGCTAGATATCAGTATGACGACCAACCAAGTCATGTTCAGAGAGTGGCATACTTTTCTATGCTTTGTTTATAGAAGGCAGAGAAAGCAAGGAAAGGTGTGGGAAGTGATGGGAAATAGGGGGGAGAGGGTGTGAAAGCTGTGATCTGCTTGCTGCAGGTGAGCTCGGCTGTGCGTGGTGCCTTGCTCCTTGATGTGGGTCTGCAGTGAAGGAGCTGCTCCACTTCAGATGAAACTGAGAAGAGATGCAAACGTGAGCTTATGTCAGCCTGAGTCGCAGGGTAACCTGGCTCTGGGACAAATGGAAATGCACGCTCTCCAGGAATGAGAAAATAGCAAGTGAACTATTAGGTGGATGGTGCCATATTAGTGTAACGAGGCCTTAAGCAAACATGGGTAATGCTTGGTTTCCTGGACACCGAGTCCTCTGTCTCTTCCACCTGACTTTCTGACAAAACTGAGGATGGGGAAGTGAAATCAGCCCTGAGAGGAGACAGAGCCAGAAATAAATGAGACTTCTTTATTCTCTGCTATTGAAAGAGCTGGAGAAATTCTGCTTCCTTGAAACTGATCTAAGTGCTTCTCGCTCCCTGACTGGAGGGCGTTTTGGTGGGGTTACTGCTGGGAAGACGGTGAGCTGTCTATAGACAGTCCCTGCCTGCAACTGAGCGTGGCTGTGCTGGTTTTCTAATCAAATCTGACACGAGGTATCTGTGGGTGCAGGAGAGAAACCCCAGGAGAGGCATGTGCAAGGTCACAGCTGGGATGCATGCTAGGCTTTTGCAAGCTGAATGAGTTCCTTCTCCGGGAAGTACCTGGGAAGGAGCGGGCAGCCGGCGCTTTGCAGCTTTGAGCAGGTATGGGAAATGTCTGGGTCCTGCTGGCTGCCAGCCACGCTTGTGTGAGTGCGTTCCCCACTTCCTGCGCTCACTGTGCATCTCCTCTCTCCACCTCAGCTGCCAGCTTCCTTTTTCTGTTATCTACTCCTGTGGCTGCAGCCAGATGCCTCTCATAGAGACAGTTACTGTACAGCTGAGTTATAGGGGCCTTAATAGGGTCCACCCTCCTCTGCTGCCCTATGCTTGCTGTAAATGCCGCTCCTGAGAACAGGAACTTGGTCCTGCACAGGACCTTAGGAGAGCAGCTTGTGTAACTGAGTCAAAAGAAGATGTTTCTCCTTCCATTTGACTTTTGCTCACCCAAAATCCAGTTGAGTGTCTTCACGTTTGCCCTCCCCACCCCTTCGTTGTGGCAGGGGAATGGACTAGATCACTGAAGGTCCCTTGGCCCTGTTTTCTCTGACACTGTACCTACACTGCACATCGTATAGGCTGAGCAGGCTTTAAAGAAGCTGGGAGTGAGCACTGAGCTGTGCCCTGCTCGTCAGTCTGTCCGGGCTGGACATGACAGCCGAAACAGCGTGGGAGCAACAAGAGTGGGGTGAAAATGGCACAGACATCAAGACGTATTTCTCAGATCGTGCGTTCTGGAGCAACGATTGTGTGTGTGTGTCTGTGTTCAGCTAATGAGCCTCTGGGCAGTGCGATGCCGAGTTCAGGTTCTGGCTAACTCTTACGTGCAGCCTGCCAGCGCCGTTGACTGGCAGGTTGACAGGAGAGCTGACATTAGCCTTTGGCACTACTTTTGCCCCTGCTAACGGCTCTTCCTTTAAGAGTACTTGCTTTGTCTTTTCAGCTCTATTTAAGGAAACTGTTTCTTAAATTAATGGAGCTACAAAGCAATGCTCTGGCACGCTGCCGTGGAGCAAACCTCTCTATAAACGCTAAGGTACTGTAGGATGTAACGAGAGGCCAGACCCTGGCTGCCAGGTTTCTGGTTGCACAAAGAGCAGCACAGCAAAATGCAGTCAAGAGGAGCCAGGCTGGTGGGGGGCTCAGAGGCCAGCTCCTGGCAGGAGGGTGCTTCACAGTCTGAAAATGCTCTGACCCGGCTCAGTGGGGCAGCAGCACCCATGTGTGGAAGGGTGCTTTGGAACAGGAGGAAAACAAGCAGCCTTTGCGCAAGGTTTTGTTTGCAGCAGCCCATAAAATTTAATAGCATTAGATCTTCCCGGAGCTTTTTCTTAGAAGGCAGATGCTTTCCCACGGGGACACTGTCTAAAAGATGCCCACAACGCTGCTGGTCCTACCAGGGCACAGGCTGTTAGGTTTCTTTTTGTCTGTCCTTTTTAGCAGCGGTGGGACTGGAGATGAGTTCAGAGAAAAGCCTGTCTTCAGTAAACCTGTGTCGGTGTGTGACCTGGGGCTGGAAACCTGCTGCCGAGCAGAGGGAAGGGGTCTTGCTTCCTACCCAGACGGCGCAGTACACCGAGCCCACGTTTCCCAGGCTGTAGGTGAGGTGAGAAATGCTTCATCATCGCATTTCATGGCACAAGGGGCTGCTGCAGCGTCACTGTGAGAGGAGGGGACCATCGCCCTCCCAACAGGTACGCAACTAACCTGTGCTTTCGTTGTCCCAGCTCCCCGTGCTCCTAAGGAGAAATAAAAGACCCAAAGGAAAAAAGCCCTTTGGGCCCCCATCCCTGCCCACACAGCCGAGGGCGATGCCATCGAACCCAGCCGAGCTGCACCTGCCCTGACTGGGGCCAAATCGGGGCGTTTCCGCCCAGCACCCCTGTTCCCACCAGGTTCCTGCCGGGGAAGGCACGAGGTGCTCTTATTTTCTTCAGCTGCTTCCTCCGCCAGGCAGCATCTGTTTCCTGTCCTAAATACGAAAGAACCAGGTTGCCGGGCTGCTGCGGCTCCTCTGGCACCAAAGGGGGACAAGCCCGTGCCCTTCTGCTGTCTGTGCTCCGCACAAGCACGGCTTAGCCCCCAGCCCCGGGACACCCTGGGGTGCTGCATCCCTCCTCGCAGCCCCGCATCCTCCTTCCATGGGCACTGAGCTCCTCTCCCACCACCCTCCTTCAGCCCCAGCATCAGGAAACATTGGGCTGGAGGTTTTTATGGCTTGCAAAGTGATTAAACACTCCCTGCATGGAGGAGCCAAATGGGGCCGGAGCGTGGGATCAGGGAATGTTCTGGTGTGGAAACCAGCTCTGCCCTCCCCTCCTCGCAGCCCAAGAGAAACTCAGCCGTGGATTTGCTGCCACGCAAAACTACCCGCCTGGGAGAGGGCTGCAGCTGGAGTAAGTTTGTGAGCCAGCAATTTAAGGCTTTCACTTAGATTAGGATTCGAAGGTGTATTTTTAGATCATGTTATTTAGCTGATGTGGTGGTGCCCGCAGAGCTCTGGGGAGAAGGAGGCCCAAGGAGGAGCCCGTGCCCGGGGCAGGTTGGGCTCAGCGCTGGGGCGGATCCCACGCAGCAGAGTCCAGGGATGTCATGGTTCAATGGGGTTAAACAGTGTTTTGGATCCTGGTCCCCGAGCACTTGATGGATTTCCCATTTAAAGGCTGTAGTCAGCTTGCTTGTTTCTTGGATGGCTCCAGTGAAAGGCTTCCAGCTATTCCCCAAGGATCCTCCTACATCCTGGTGAGATAAGGATCAGGAAGGGAACGATCTGCAATCTCAGCTGCAGCTTTGAGCACAGATTCCCTTTTCACATTGGGGTGGAGGGGACGAGAACAGATTCTCTAGAAAAAAATAATTCTAAGTGACACACAGATGCAGAGAAAAAAAATCTGTAACAATGGTCTTAGCGTGTGAGTCAACGACAGCGGCAGCCGCCTTTGTCCTGGTGGGGCTGGAAAACACTTGGAGGGAGAAAGCCCTGCCCACACCTCCCACTCAGGGCTCGGGGCTCCCAGCCGGCCCCCCAGAACTGGTGCTCACACGGTGCCGGTGTGTCCTGTCCGTGTCCGGGCCTCGTCGCTCTGAGGCATCAATGTACCACGCTCCTGTTCCTCTCCCCTTCCTTTCTGGCAGCTTCTGCTCTTGTGCCAGGAGGTGGGGAGGAGGGTTTTTTTTCTGGGACTTTAAAATTTAATGTTTACCTTAAAGGAAAAAAAAAAGTAGCAGCTCATAAACCAAGAGGTGGTGAGTGGCGAGGGCTGTCCTGGCTCGTCCCTGCCCTGAAAGGAAGTGACAGCAAAGCAGAGAGAGGATGTGAATGTGAAGCAGAGTCACATCTGCTTTAACAGAGAGTGATTGTGGTCTGGTGAATAATGAGCCAGAATGACAGTCTGGAGCCTGGCGTTGGTGACCAATGTCGTGTCACTGCTCATGCCTCAGTTTCCCCAGGAGGGTCAATGTGGTCTTGACAGAGTGCTCTGTGAGCTGGGAAGGGCTGGACAGGAGCAGGGTCCTTTTGGTTTCTTTCTGAAGCTTCCCGTTTGGGCATCCTTTCACCTGCCCCCTTGGATATGGGGGCATGGCGAGGTTAAAATCAACGGTGTCAGTATTTCTCACAGATGGGAGAACTTGAACCAAACTCTCTCCCCAGTACGCATCCAGCTTTGCTGAAAGACAAAGGTCACTGTCCTTAGAATCCAGATTTTGTTCCAAAGATGATTTCAACCGCTGTCAAAAGCAAATTGTCAGTGGATAATCAGATCTGGAAAGCTCTTCCCTTCCACGTCCCGTTCCCTGAGCTTGAACTGTGCTGGAAATCGGGGGGTTTCTCCTGGTGACTCACCGCAGTGTCTGAGCAGCCAGGAAAGGGGCACACGTGGACCTGCTGCTGTCTGCTCACCACGCCACAGCAGTGCGTGCTTGGCTAGTCCTGAATGTTATTTAAAGCAGAGCAGTGGAGCTGGGGAGTGTGTGAGATGCCAGACTGGGTTAGCTGGCCCAGCTGCTCTCTGCGGCCAGACACCGACCGCCCTGCGCCTGGGCGGGGGAGAGGCTGCTCCAGAGGTGAAACCTGCACCCAGAAAGCAGCGAGAACCGGTGCCATACCTACGCTCCCTACGTGGTTTGCTCGACTGGATTATGCGGCTTTGGATTTTAAACCTCCCAAAACCTGGGAGTGAGTGTATGGGTTTGCTCTTCCTGCTCAGCTCGTTGGGGAGCGCAGCGCCTGTGTAGGAGGGGGGCCGGGCTGCCAAACCGGTACGGCTCGGTGGCCCTGCCGCCAGCCAGCTGGGACGCGGCTGCTGCCACTGTGAAACGGCTCTTGCTTGTCAGCCCCGGGGACTCCAAGTACAAACAGGGCAGGAACGCAGGGACAGGGGCTTGGACGAATGATATTATTGTGTGTTTCGAAATTAATTGCATTATAATTGGAGTTTTTTACAGTTTTCTTCGGGTGTGGCTATGGAGTGGGGTGAAGCCGCAGTCAGGGCAGAGCAACTGGCACAGGACCCCCTTTGATGCCAAATCCTCTCACCCACCCAGCAATGATTGTTCCCAGCCCGGGGGAACAGCGATTTGAGGAAATCACCTCAAATTTTTCTTTTCCAGAGCCTTTCTGCAGGGCTGTTAGCCGGCACCTGGCAGGCGGCAGCAAACACGGGGTCCCACCGCAGCTCGGTGCCTGCCACGCACCCGCTGCTGCCCAGGACTCTTCTGCACAGGACAGAACCTTCCGTCCTCGCTCTTCATTAGAGATTGTTTTAAAATCCCTTAAAAATAGCATAAAATAAATCACAGGGAGATGAAAGGGAGGTTTGAGCTGGCAGGAGATTCTTCGAAGAGGCACTATGTATACAAATGCTCTAGCTGACATGAGAGAAACTGTTCTGATGTTTTATAAACTCTTCTGCTGATAATTTTGCATCCAAGTATGGCAAGGCTGGGGGAGGCAGAACGGGGTGAAACGCTAGAGCCGGGGGCCTGAGCTCTCTTCCCAGCTCTTACTTTTGACCACCAGCAAATGATTTAACTGCAGCAGATTGCAACTTAGAGTAACAGTCTTCCGAGAGGGAGGAAAGTGCTGTTACTCTAAAAAGCCCTCCGGAAACAGGGTACTTACACAGAGGTCTGCAAAGCATTTGCTCACTTTCGAACGATACACGCCTGCCTTTCGTTTTCCTGAGTGAAAATCCGAACTTTAGACAAATGATTGAAGATGCAGCCTCCTCGATCCAACTCGGCTGAAGGCACGGCCATTTGTTGTCATTTAAAAGCCCATTAACACGTTCTGAATAGCTCTGCTGGCTCCTTTGCCCTGGCTACCTTTCAAGTCAGACAATTATTTTCAGCCTCTCCAAACCCTCTGGTACTTGACCGGGTTCGCCCTCAGGGCCTGGGGATTCCTGGGGCAGGACCGGCAGGAATTTGGTTGCAACAAGGGTGAAGGCTGTGGGCTCCGCGTGTGCCTGGCTCCATCCTTCGCCTTCCCCCAGGTCTGGCTTCTCATCTGCCGTGTTTAGTGGAAATCTCCTGCCATGGGTGGGTGCTCCAGGATGGGGAATATCTGTGTGTGATTGGTGTATGAAACATGACTCGCTCTGACTGGCGTTCATGGACTAATTCATCATTGTCAGCGTAACTACTTGGAGGCGAGGGAGAGCTTGTATTTCCCCTGGATATCTTTTAAGTGCTTTTTTCCTGCCTTTAGTTCTCTAATCAAACCAAGGTCTTATTTATAGCACGGCCATTTATGTCTGGGTAAGCCCAGAGTGGCCCCAATGGCTTAAAAGGATTTACTCTAGATTTACCACGGGTGTAATGAGCAGAGGGATTTGGTCCTGTGGCCGCAGTAATCCTCTCGGAGGTGGAAGCAGAGGCTTTCCCCCAAGGAGCAGGAATTCGCATGAAAATGAACAAATGAAACCCCACAGGCCCTTTTGGAGGTGTAAGGAGCCCGGGGCTCCAGAACAACAGAGGTGCCGTGGTCCTGCTGCGCGGGGTGTCCGGGGGCCGGTGCTCCCCGCGTGCCCCAAGCCCCCGCCGTGCCCCCGCGCAGGCTCCCCCCGCAGCAGCCCCCACTCGCTGCTCCCTGCGGCTCGGGCTCGCTGCGAGATCCCTCCTGGTCTGCAGCACAGCACGTGGGTGCGGCGCGGGGCAGGGAAGGCGCGAGGCTCAGCGCCCAGCTCACACAGCGACAGCGTCCCGGGACAGAAGACGAAGGACAGACGCAAACAGCGGTGCCGGGGAGGAAGGAAACCTTTTGGTTTTATTTGATCAGAGACACTACTGAAAACAAACTGTTTTCCAGGGAACTGGTGCTGAGCGGGTACAAAGTACCCGGAGCCTCCCCGGGAGCTCGGCCCCGCACCGGCCCGGCCTCCACCGACGGGAAGATGAGCCGGAGGCAGCGGGGCTGGGAGGCTGGCAGGGTCCAGGCTCACCAGGGAGGCTCCTTAGGAAGGAAGCATTGTTTATACCTTTTTATTTTTAATTTATGTATATTTGGATCCAGTCCTTTCCATGATGCATGGCAGGAATCGAGGCCTCTTTTGTTCTACAATTAACTCAGAGATGTTATTTGGTTCCTTAGGAAAAAAAAAAAGGGATTTATTTTTCTTTACTGTCTATTTGCAGCAAAACACACACAGATCTCTCATTGTAGTAGAAAACAGCTTTTCTAATCGCGCTCATTGCCAAGATTGCTGCCCGGATTTTTAGGGAAATAAATTGTTCTTAAACACTTGCCTCAATACGCAGCTTTGGAGTCTCATAATGATGTAGCTGGAGTTTGCCTGTAAGACAGGTTAGCGCTGGAAGAATCACAACGCACTTACTCTACAGTGGAAGGGAATTTAAACAGAGCGTATTGCTGGTTAAATAATAACGCAACGTTTGTTACTGGCCTGAGAAGCAGATTTAGTACCTATTTGGTGCAGCTTTACAGCACCTCGGAGCCCCGGCAGGAGCCACGAGGCGATGGGGTGGCCGTACTTACGGGAGGTTGGAGGGCGCAGCCACTGCGATTTTTTTGCTGAAGAAGAAATATGGGAACTGCGTGTCTGGAAGCCCGGTGATGCTGTCCTGCCAGCGTCGGGGCGGCTGCAGCGGCGTGCCTGGAAGGAGCGACTGGGAGGCCACGGAGGGCACCTGGCCAGATCCCGGCCGACCCCGCAGGCAGGCCCCAAGCGCAGGGGCAGTGTGGAGGGGCTGAGCCTGCGCTGAGCCATGCTCGCTGCCGAGGGACGGAGGGCACAGAGCGGAGCGGGTGAGGAAAGGAGCCGCTGGCAGGGACGGGGAGCCTGGGCTCGCTCCTGGGGACGTGCCCCGGCAGCAATGCGGTGGTGACAGGAGCCGTCAGCGAGAACCCGTCAGTCTGGTATGCGGCACCTCACCACAACACACGGCACAGGCAGTAAAACAAGCGATTAAATGCTCTGATATCTTTGCGGTTTCTGTAACTCTGGAAATACAAGTGGAGTTTTCTGTTATTAAGGTAACGCTAAGAACTGGCCCCGGTCACCCCACGAGCTCGGTGCACGTTCTGGTGCATGAAACGGGACAGCAGCTCTTGGAAGACTTCCTGGCTGCTGAGAAATGTGCGATCTCCTGGCAGATAAATACCCTCATCCCAGGCATGCTTGTTCCTTGAGAAAACAGCCCCGGGAGCACAGCGTCGCTCCAACCCTCCTCACCACGCAGGTACCGTGCCGGTGCCCTGCTCCTCGCTGGCACTGCCTGCAGCTGGAGCAGGGCTCAGCCCTGCGCCCGCCCCTCCCTTTCCGTGGGAAGCCAAGAAACCCAAAACCCGGCGGTTTGTCCCCACACTGCTCTGGTCACTGCTGGGCTACATGCTGGGGGTCAGCGGGTGCAGCTTTTTTCCAATACCAGGCACTGCCTGGCATCAATGCTGGTACAACTTTAATCCATGAGACCTTAATCTACACCGCTGTCAGTCCTACGCCTACACCATCCTCACGTTCACGTACAAGAGTTTGTTATATCCAGGTGGGAACGCCTTTGGAAAGCAAGAGGCTTTGGTGGCAAATAGAGAAGGAAACCAAAGCACGGTGTATGAGAATACATGGCTGCATTTGTTTTGAAGGCTTGTGAGTTGAAGGGAAAGATCTTGAAGCTTTTGCATGTCAATATGGGGAGAGGAGCCATCGTGTCGTGCAGCCGGTCACAAAGCGGTGCCAGCCGTAAGCCTGTCCCGAGGTAAAGCTTCTCTTCTCAGACACGGCCAATAAAACAGTCCTGCGTCAGTGGCAGTCCAGAGTCACCACACGCTTCCTTGTCGTGTGGGAATTACTACCACCCAGTGCTTTAGGAAATGCTCCATTTCCCACCGTCTGGGCTCAGTTATTAGTTTTGCAAGCTCCAGCACGGGTGGGGAAGGCTGGACTGCGCCCCTGGGCTGGCTGTGCCTTGCCAAGAGCCCTCGGGATGGGGACACAGCACTCGCCACGCCGCGGGACGAGGGGCCCCGCAGCCAGTGCCCTGAGGCTGCCCCGGGGCAGAGCCACAGCACAGGGGCCCAACACGCGCTTGCTGGGCTCTGCACGTGTCCACACCACATCTCGCTGTACCGAGCCGGCACCTCTCGCGCAGATACTCTCATTAATGCCGAACCAAGCAGGCAAAACCTCTGCAGCACTAAGAGCACGTTTCTGCTGGTGCTGGGTCCCAGGAGGGAGGTGCTCAGCCCCGGGGCCGCAGTCGGCGCAGGCAGATAGCGACAGTGCGCCGGGCTGGCACAGGCGGCGCGGGCTGCCCCGCTCCTCCGCGCGAACCCATCTGTTGTGTTTCTCACATCATATGCAACTGTTTTGTCTTTGCTCATTTCTATTGCTAAACACTGGCGGGGACATGAGCTATTTTAAAACGCATCTGCTGTTATTTATACAAACACTTTCTTTTCAAAGGGCAACAGAGGGAAGTGTTGAAAACCAAAGCACCCCCAAACGTTTCCAGGCTGTAACTGGGCTGCTTTTCTGCTGGCGATGCAGACACGCGTGCTGCTCGCTCGCGGCAGACACGATGGCTCCTCTTTTGAGGAGTTTAGGGCTTTAGCTGCAGAAAGGCCGATCAGCGTGTGCTGCCACAGGTGTCCGGGCACCCCAGGGTGACCCTGCCAGCCCCGCGAGCCGGCGGCAGCACGGCCTGCCCATGGGCTCCAGGGGAGAAACCTCACGAGGGCTGGAGAACATGATCAAGACACCCAGTCCTTACTCAGGCAAAGTTTCCAGTCAACTGAGTCATAGCTGGAGTGGAAATTACTCATGATCTGGTGAAGAGGCAGCAGCTGCTCTCAGGGAGGAATTCACGGTTGCGTTGCGGGTTGGAGGGTGACTGTGATACGCTTGCTCCTGTGAAGGACCAAGGACTGCTGTACTTGGGAGCGCAATGTTTTCTTCTCAGCGCAGGCTGTGAGGAGACACAGGTGCCTCGTGCTCCCTCTTATTCAGTGTTTGCTTTGCTGTTAAAGTAATGGCCTTTCTGGAGGAAAATGCCTACCCTTTCCCGAGCAAGGAGCATAAAGCCAGTATCATTAGCTTGCCTTCAGGAAGCAATCAGAAAATGAAGAGTGCTCTCATAAGGCTAAGTGTTATTGTAATCGTAATTATAGTGGAGAAACTAACAGAAAGAGCTGAGAAACAGCCTCTCCTGAAACAGCTGCTTTAAGACAAGCTCTCGCTAACACCTGAAAGCAGAAGGAGTAAGAGATTGCTGGAGTGTGCCGGAGGGTCTCCAAGGCTATGGGATGATTAGGTCCACTTAGGACAGCAGAGCAGCACTAATTGGAAACACACATCTCTTATCCAGGTACAGGTGAGTTCATTATTAACTCACTGACGTCTTTATAAACCCTGTCCTGGAGCCCTGTGCCTGCTCTGGCTGGCTGTGGGCAGGACTGGCTGAAGGCTTGTGGTTCCTGCCATGTCCCATTACTGGATGCTGGCAATCACCAGCACTGGCCCTGGAAGGGACCAGCTATCAACTGGGAGAAAGCAGGAACAGGTAATAGAGAAATCTCATAGATCTCAAGGGGTTTCCTGTGGCTTGTAGAGAAGTAGCTGGATTGCTAATTTTGCCTGCTAATCAAAAATGACCCCTGGCTATGCTACAGTCATTGTGTGACTATGTTTAAACAAAACAAGTGTTTAAAACCCATGGAAGGAAATATGGGAGCAAGCACTTGTTGAATTAGACTTTCACCTGTTTCAATATATGTGATATTTAATCTCAAGGCAATGTTTGCCTCATTGTATGTGGTTACCAGCATACCTACAAAGGAATGTCTCTGACTTCCTCTAGTACTTAAAACTTTAACTTTTAATTTTTATTAAATTCTTCCTTTTTCCCTATACTTCCTGCCCCTTCCCTGTACTGCCTGAATTTTACAAAATGGAAGCAGAGAAAGCAGAAGCTGTGTCTGTCCTAGCTACCATTATGGGAGTGAATCCTGGAGCGCACGGCGTGGCCTCGGGCAGCCCTTGCCTGGGGTAAGTAACCTTCCTTCTCATGGATGTGTGAAGTATTTTCTTTTGCTGTTTTCACTTTCACTGGCCATCAGAAGCGAGGGGCAGGAGGCTTTCTGCTTGGTAGTGGGGTGGGACTGCTCTGGTGTTTCCCTTTTGCAGATACCCATGTTTACAAGCAGGCTGGGAGGAGGAATGAAACCTCAGTAGCCAGAGAAGTCCCAGGGTAAAGGAACTGCAGGCAATACATCCTCCAATTTCCTTGCCAGGTGGAGACATCATCTTTAAGGCTCAAACCTGGGAAGTACTTTAGTGTTTGCAGCTACCAGTTGGGTTCAGCCTTTCCTGTCTTTTCAGGCTGAATCAGGAGAGAACGGCAGCAGCACTGCTGCCCCCGGGCTGGAGCTCACGGCAAAGCCAGCCCAGGCCTTCCCTTTGGAAACCTGCTAGAGCTTTTGTGGAGCACTGCCTTGGATTTGGCCCCCCCCTCTCCAGCTTCTTCACCTCCCAGCTCATCTGCCTAATTGCCCAGTAGCTTCACCCAGCCGGACAGTGGGCATGGAAAAAACAGGTCAGCTGCAGTCTGAGCAGGGATGGTGTTTCCAGCAGCGGAGTCTGGTCCTGTCTGTCTGCCCCCATAGCAGGCTCACGGCTTTGGAGCTCACCTGCCTCCCCAGAACTTGTCAGAGGCTGGTGTGTGTTAAATGATCCCCCACGGTCTGATCCTGGCCAGGACGCTGCACGGCTGGCGGTGCCCGGTGAAGGGCATGCCCGTGACCCCTGCGGCCGCCTTCCCCGCCAAGGGAGCTGCTGCCAGCGCAGTGTCAGTGATGCGGGTACGCACTGTTAACAGCATAATTAAGTCATTATTCCTAATGATACACTGCAATCTCATCTGTAAAGAAAACATTACGTTTGCACTTCAAAAGCTCATGTTGAGCTCTTTGTAACGAGCGTTTTTTCCCTGATTCTTTCATGACTATAGCTTAAAAAAACCCCTATTATTGTAAGTTTAGAGAGGACCAGTTCTTTTTTTGTACAGTTTAAGTGCAGACAATCAGGACATGATCATCATGCAGTCAGCACCTTTACTTTTAATGACTAGAGCAATAATAACGTGTTATTAGCCTGTACAGTGTCAAATACACTTTCATTTAAATGTGCTGTTGATGTGTGTTACTGAGCTGACTTCTGCTCTCTAGTCCTCTGATTCTATCAGCCAGGAATCCGAGCTCATTATGCAACTGCAAATTGCTTCTGGATTTCATTAAATCAGCAAATAGGCATTAGCTAGATATTTACATCAGCTGAACTTGTGATAATTTATCCAATTGGGCAATTTTTATTTTGGAATAAAAAAAAGTCCTGAGGGATTATGATTCATTTTCATTTGTCTCTGTAAGTCTCAGTGCAACCCCTGCAACTCAGCTGCAAAGGCAGGCGAAGAATCGCAGTCCTGCTGCAGGTGCTGGGGACAGCAATGTTTCCCCTTCAGCCTTTCTCTGCTGCCACACACCAGGAAAAGGGGAGTGAAATGCTGGTGTGACTTAACAGTATCAATGGATTTAGAACAGAGAGTTCAGAAAAGACATTCTTGTGGCAGCTCATGTTTTATATAAATAGAAGAGTTGTGATAAATTACAATATTTTTTTAATAAAACTGCAATGTTAAGGGCCACTGGGTATTTTGTGCTGTGTCCAGGACATACAGGATACAACCTGGTGTGTGACAGGATGTAGAGACGTTGTCTTTGCCTTATAACCTTGTGTTGTTGCTGAGGTTGTGTGGAGTAGAAATCCACTGTTTTGGGATGTCAGCAGGTTTTACCCACTTTAAGGAGGTGTAAGGGATGATGTCAGTAATACTGTAGATGTCCCTGAAATAATAGGATTGGTTATAAATTGGGAAATACACTGAGGGAGAGACAAGGTGTGGACACGGGATTTAACACCCTGCTGACAGACTGAAGTTGCTGACCAGCAAGCGTCCATTGCACAGGAGATAAGGTGCAGCAGCACAGCAGTGAAACGGGCTCCAGCGCCCTGAGCCTGTCCGGAGGGCTGCACCCCTCCTCCTAAAGGAGAAGGGCAGCGCGTGGGGCTGGGAGAAAGGAAGATCCAGATTTATTCCCTGTTGAACTCAGTAGGAAAAGTCCCCCGATTGCAGCTGAACTTAGACTCCTTTCTCCTTCTCTTCTAATCATTTCATAACCAGGTTCACATTCACCCAGATCTAATTTCATGTACTTGCAAAGTCTGACTCAGCAATAGATGTTATCAGCTTCCACTCAAACCTGCAGAAAACTGAAAAAAGTCAACCTTCCCAGAACAGACATGAACCGGGTGCTTCATCCCGCTGAGTGTGCCTGGACCCTCATTGTTTTGAAGCTTAGAAGTGGTCCACAACCATGAAATAGATAAGTGATTCATTGGATACAATGAAATTCTTCAGTCAGTAGTGCTGAGTGGGAAAAGCTGCAGATGTGTTGATATTTGGGGCAAAGTTTATTAAACCTTTAATTTTAAAGGAAACATTGGGTAAAGCCTTGCAGAATGCTTGTATATTTCCATGTATGTTGAGCCTCCTGAAGGACCTGAGTCTCCTTGTGCAGTTTCTGCCCACAGGAATGATTGTTTTGTTTTTTTTTTTTAACTGACTTCACAGCTTTTAAAACAGAAGTTACTGCTGATATTTTGTCTCTGCATGTTTTCCAGATACAGCCTCATGTTTTTAACACAGAGCTAGTAACTTCCTAAGTTCACAGATTTCATGATAATATTTGTGTTCAGAGGAAACAAGTTGCTCAACCATCACCATTAATCATCTTTAAAGGCAAGTGATGCCACTGCACCAACTGCCCCACTGCAAGAGTGACTGAGTCCTGCTGCTGGGGCTGGCGAGGCCGAGTCCTGCGGGGAGAGAAAAGGTGGGAATCCCTCTGCTGAGATTACCCTGCCCCCAGCCATACAAACTGAGAAACAGCGATTCACCTGCTCGCCCCCAGCACGCTGGTCCCTGGGGAAGGAGATACCTTGCTAGGACTTAAGCCATAAAGAACAGGGATTTATAAATTGGCATCAGCAATCACAAGTTATACCTGGAAGCAAAATTCTCTGCACTGTGTATTTCTAATGCAGGCACAAAGAGCACAGTTTTCTTTGAATTACAGTGGAGGATGAGAGCGGGGACTCTGAGCTGTGTTCGTCTCCTGGCCACTGACTTGCTGGGGATTTCCAACAAGTCATTTAATCTCTCTGTCTTGGTTTCCTCACCTGTAAAGACAGTTGAGTAATATTTAGCATTTTTGCTGGAGCTCTGGATGAAAGGCAGTGTGAATGCAAAAATATTATTGCTCTAGGCTCAGACTTCAACAGATCTGTTCGTGTCCCTGAAGTTTTGCAAGCAGAGAGAGCAGCGTGCTGGGGAGGGCAGCTGGTACACTGCCTGCTGCGGAGCGATGCCGCTACCTGGAGTCCTTTGTCTGCAGCCTCACCTTGAGCGTCCCCAGGGACGGTGGCTGCAGTCCTCGCCCTGTCCCCGCTTAGGTAACGAGGCACACAAGCTGTGCTGGTGACTGAGACATCCCCCTGCATTTTAAGTAACTCCAGGAGAGCTATGCATTCAAATCATGGAACCAATTAGAGCTCTTCATGGGACATTTAAACATTTTTAAACAGGAGAAAACCTCCATTTAAAAAAAAATTACTGAAATTTATCAACTGTAGACATTAGCTTTACCTGAGTATATATTTTATAGCTGAGTTATAGTGTATGTTAGGACTAGGGAAGCAATCTAATGGCTCACAACACTCTGTGCAGTGCCTATGGTGAACGCCTGACCTGATGCTTTATGCACAGCTGCGGTCACTGGCAAACCCCAAGCGACATAAAAACAGCATCAGGATATACGTGTTGTTTCCTCTTTCTGCATTTCGTCTCTTTCTCCTTGATTACAGATATATTTTACATCAATGTTACATTTCTTTATGCTTTTTTAATTAAAAAAAAAATCACACTACTACTAAGTGCTGTGTTTCAGGGAACGCTTAAGTGGTGAAAGCGATGAGATGGTGGCAGGGGAGGTCCCGCGCCCCGCAGCAGGACGTGCCCGGGGCCCTGCGCCCCCGCAGCCCCGCTCGGGTCCCGGCCCCGCCGCGCAGCCGCCGCGCCCCACCCCGCGCCGCCGCCACCACCTGCCCCGGGATAAGGCACCGCGCTCGGCCTCGTTATCTGCGCGGCCCCCGCTCTGTTCGCTGTCACCCGCTGCCATCGCTTGGCCTGGTTCCATCTGCCCTTCGCCGGCTCTCCCGGATGGCGGCGGTGAGCGGGGCGGGTGGGGGGGGTCCCCGCGGGCCCTGGGGCTGACCGGGGGGCGGCCGAGGCCCAGCTGCCGCCGTGGCCGCTGCGGCGGAGCCGGGATCCCCTCGCGAGTGACTGTCGCCGGGGCGGGGAGCCGGGGGCCCGGCGGGGAGGGGTCCCGCCGCCTGCCCGGACCCCCCCGGCGCTGCCGCCGCCGCTCGGAACTTTTCGCGGGCCTCCGCGGCCGCGTCCCCGCCCGCCGCCCCGGCTCCGCGCCCCGCCCGGCCCGGCCCGCCCCGCTGGCTCCTCCCCAGGCCGCGGCCGGTGAGGGCGGAGCGGACGCGGCGCCGCCGCCGCGCACAGCAGCCGAGCGCGGAGCGGAGCGGCGGCGGGAGGCGGTGGGCGGCCCGGGAGGCGGTGGGTGAGCGGGGCGGCGGCGCTGGCCGCGGGGGAAGGGAGCGGGCGCGGCGGGGCCCCGCGGGCGGTGGCGGGCCGGGCCCGGCCAGCTCCGGGCGCCGCCGCTGGGGCCTGGCCGCGGCGAGGCCGCGGGGCCGCGTCCCGGCGCCGGGGCGGGAGCGAGCGGGTGAGTGGGACGGCCCGGGGGCGCGGGCTGAGGGGGCGGCGGGGGTCCGGCGGCGGGGGTCCGGGAGCGAGGCGGTGTCAGCGGGGCCGGGCCGAGCGCTCCCTCCCCGGGGGCGCGGCGAAACCCAGCCGGCAGCGAGGGGGAGGCGGCTTCTCCCCGGCCCTGGCCGCGGCGGGGCGGGAGGGCCCCGGCCGGGGCGGTGCGGGGCTCTCCGCTGCCGGCCGTGGGGCTGCCCCGTCCCCGCCGGGCGCAGGCTGGACATCCATCTTGTGCGGCTGTGCCGGGCCCGCCGGCTCCCGGCCCGGGCGGCGAGGGCAGCCGGGCTCCGGGCGAGGGAGGGCGCCGGGGGGTAGCCGAGGCGGGGGCGGTTGGCCCTCGGCGCAGCGAAGGGTGTTGTCGTGCTCCGGGAAATAACCAGAATTCTTTTGGTGGTCCCTATGGTCAGGTGTGCGCCGGGCGTCCTGGGCTCGAGGGGAGCACGCGCTGTCACGTTGTGCCCCGAGATGTAAAGGGGTGTGAAAGCTCGTGCGCTGCCGTCCCCAAAGACCACCGGAGGAAACCGGAGAGCGAGGCCGGAGGGTGCGGGAGGGCGGCGTTTGGGCGCGCTGGGCCAGGCGGACAGCGGGGCGAGGGCCAGCCTTCGCCAGCCACCCCCTTCTCTGCCCTGGACGGCCAGCGGAGGTTTGGGCGGGAGGTTTGGGCGCGAGGCAGGTGGGACGAGGCCAAGGGGATGGTTTGGTGGTTGAAGCGGGCGCTGAGCAGCCCCTCGCGAGCCGTGCGGAGCAGTGCGCTGGTCCATCCTCTTCCTCCAGGTCCAGGGACCAGTTGTCTTGGACCACTTCAGCTCCGAAATGCTTTCTTGCACTGCCTTCAGTCGCTTTAAAGAGAAACTGTTCTCTAGGTAGGGAAACTTTTGTGTTTAGATACTTTTGTTAGTTAGTGCCTTTGCTTACGATGTTTGAGCTACAATAGGGGTTGTTTTGGTGCAAGGATTTCTGTGAAGCTTCCTCAGCAGGAGGGTTGGGGTTTGGACTCACCGAGTCAATACTGACCGACCCAGAACTGGAATTGGCTCTTGGGCTTTGCTTTGTTCACAACTTGGAAAGAGCTGCAAACAGGAAGGGCAAACCATGAACACTCTATTTTTTTCCTTTCAGTAGCTTAAGAAGGGAGATATTTCTTAAAATAGTCATTTGACTTGAAAACGCCTGTCTGCCTTCGGAGTATCATATCAGCACTCTAATTTCTGTTGCTTTTGTAATTCTGTCTGAGTAGTAGTATTGCTCCATGTACAAAGAGCCACGAGATTATTTGAAGAGTTAAATTGAGGAAACCGGCTGTTTAGTTGAGAGTGGCTGGCTGCCCTGAAATGTTTCGCTGTTACGATTTTTGTCATTGCTTTTTCTTCCTGAAACAGTATGTCATTAACTCTCGCTAGTGCTAGCAGATCCCTCAGGTTCTGAAAGGGATTTAATGTGGGAATTCGTGAGACTTTTAGGCAGTAATGGATGAAGCCGTTGAGAAACAGAAAGTAGTGCGTTAGCAGTCAGAGGTCTGTGCCTTTGATGAGAAGTTATCCAAATGAGGCAACTGAAAGGGAAGTTTTAGATGGAGCTCCCTTGCCTTTGTGATATCTGCAACTTTTTTAATTTATAGAAGCAGTGCAGTTCACCATGTTCCAAGTATGAAATGCTGTCTGATTATTCTGACATCATTATCACATTGCTATAGTGACTTCGTTATGCTGGGAATGCCGTGTTCACATCCTGTTGCTATGGAAAAGATCAGCGTAATAAATAAAAACATTTAATGTTCTGTTCATCGTTGGGGCAGAAAAAATGCCATCAACTTATTGACACGATTGCCGGAAGACTGACACCGTATTCCCACAGAAGTTTTCAATGCTGAGTTAGAAACCGGGAAATTGCCACGTGCAGTTCTCAGCAGACCGTCCCCTCCTTCTCTCTGTTGTGCCGGGCAGCAGAAGTTGTGAAATCCTAGTTTTGGAAGTGGGAATGAGAGTGCGTACGTCGTCGTTCAAGGTGGAGTCGGCAGGAAGCGCTGGGCTCGCATGCACCGCTGCTAAAAATAATCTGTTTTCATGCCCAGTGTTTTCTGCGCACCAGGAGAGGCGTGGTTGTGTTCTGTCAGGCTCAGATCATCCGCAGAAAAGTGGGTTATACTTTGTAAAAGTAGATATTTCTTATGGCCTTTGTAACCGTAGGTGAGTGTGTCCAGGAGGGTGTAGGTGGCCTGATCAAGGGACTGTGTGTGGTGCAAAAGAAACCTCGATGGCATTTAGTGGGCCCAACCGGTGCTGGCAGACCCAAGAGTTGTGATTCTGAAGACTCAGAGGAACTAAGAGCAGCGTCTGTCATCACGTGTCTTGGCTCTGGTGTGGCCGTTTTTAGGGTAAGTAGCTTTGCTGAAGATTTTGAGAGGATTGCGGGCCAAATGGACTAAATTACTAGCACAATATAATTCCAGTGACACATTAATGCTTTTATTTGGAGACTAATGTTTACGCAGTTTATCAAAGTGGTTTATATTTGAAACCATAAGCTGCAAATACACAGACACAGACTATTTATGATACATTTCATGGCTGTTCATCCAGTCTGAGGACGGTTCTTAAAAAATTGATATGTAATTAGATGGCAGTAGTGTAACATGTGGACATACTCTAACATAAAAGTTTAATTGTATATTGAGTCATAGTCTTGGGCATAAACAACTCCAAACATTTGTTTGTACTGTATATCGCAGTGTTTTTTCTTGTGCCGTGCGTATGCAGCGTGTGCTTGGTGGCACTTTGAACTTAACAGAACAGATTGCTTCTGTGCAACTTTACAGAGACTTTAAAAAAATCATCTTAAGGAGGAATCCTAATGTTCTGAGAACAGGAACATGTTATCTGTTTGTACTAGAGAAAAGGAAGTGAATCTTTTGAATGCACATAAAGTTCAAATCTTTACTCTTTGTATTTGAAAAATCTTTTACTTGTAGCTGTTTGAAATTCAGGATTCCACTTGGTCCGGTGTTACTTTCAACCTTGTTGAAATCGGTTCAGCAGAGAGCTGCGGGGCTCGGTCAGCCAGATTAATGTTAAACATCAAGCACTTCTGGTAGCTTTGTGTGTTTAGTTCTGCAGAAGCAGATTCAGGAGAGACCTAACTTTGAAACTTGGTCAAGTCCTGGGGTTGTGTTTGGATATTTTTCTGGTCTTGATTTGAGGTGGATTTTGGTTTGTTTGTTTTTTTTTTTCTTTTAAGAGGAGATAGTGGGGATGATGGTTACAGCCTGAATTCATTTTATGCTGAGCTCTGAAGTAGTTATTGATTTGCTTTTACTCTTTTATTTAATAGGAAATTAAACAGCATTTTAATGAAAGCATCTTCTTAAAGGGGTGCTCATAAATCCCAGGGTCAAATTTTTACTTAGGGATTTGTGTTTGCACTTTGCAAAAGCTTCTGATCCTGAAGCCATGACACCCAATGGCCAAGGTAAGTAAGGGTGGTAGAGAGTTGGAAGGAAAAGTTAATCTTGCTGAGCTATCTTGTTTGATCCAGTCTGTCTTGTTCAGATGCTAAAACTTGTGTGAGGTGGTTTATTTTACTTGCTGCAGTACTGAAGTCTGGTGGCAGCAGGATTTGAGATTATTCAGGTTTCTAGACTGCTCTCTGGGCATAAATTAATGTCCTAAGAAGGTCACCTCTCAGACAGGTTTCTCCTTGGATTATACCCGAGCATCGTAAGTGTGGAGAGGATCGAGGAGGACCTGGTTTTTGTTGGTAAAGCACAGGTTGGAATGGGACTACAGCTGTATTAGCTCATGGCTGTTACTCAGCAGACTCAAAATACAATACGCTTCCCACTGCTAGTGTTGCAAACATAATCAAGTCCAGTATGTTTCAGTTAACAGAAATGGTTAAATAGTGCATACAGTTGTGAAGATGAATTTATTTCAGTCCTACATATACAAGTGATAAATTGCATTAGTCAGTCCAAGAAGGGGCACAATTTTTATGGGTAAAACATTTCCCAGAATGGTTGACTTTTTTTTTTTTTTTTAAGCTGTACAGTTAGAAGTAGTAGTAGGTTATTCATCCTCTGCAGTTGTATGATAAGATTAGAGCTTTTAGGCAAGCCATAGGTTTAACTCCTTCGCTTTCCCATTGTCGAATTTTTATTGTTGAGCATTCAGGAACAGTTGGAAGCAAGAACCGAGTAGGAGTCTAACTGGTTCAGTTTAGTGTCTCCAACATTAATATTAGAATGAAAAAAAATAAATCTATGTTGGTTAAATGGAGAACTGTTGAAATTATATACCAGGAGAGAAAGGATTAAAATAAGTGTGAAGAAGATATACTTTCATTAATAGCTTCTGAGTAAGAAGGATATAAAAAAGAATTATCTAATGTAAAGTGTCTGTGGGTACACTTTTTATATAACTATGTTGAAATAGAAATAACCTTTGATTAGCCTGCGTATAGGTTACATGTTGGAAAAATAGTACCTGGCCATATGACATTAATTCTGTATTTCAGTGTTGCTTTTAGCTTTTTTCCCTAAAAGTCCTACACCACCTAGGAAAGTTACTGCAGGAATTAACTTGTTTAAATATTCTTTGATAGTCCAAACCAAATGTAGTTTAGATTTGTGTTTGAGACAAGTCTGTGTTCCAAGTGGCTTGGTGTGAGGTTGTCGTGCCCAAGCCTTGGCTTGGTGACCGGTTCTGCTCCGAAGTGTCCCCCACTGTTGCTTCACTGCCTCTATTTGTGGGCTGACAGAGGATGGAGCTGCCTCTGCAGGGAGTCAGCATCTTTAGGGAGACCAGAAAACAAATTAAGGGTTTGAACTCCATAGTGTGATGTTACATAAACAGGGTGAAGTTTGGCCAGATGTTCCTCCTGACTGATTCTCTGGAAAACAGTCCTGTGTCATAAGAAGTAATGTAGATCCCTTGGATGCATCTAGTTTTTTTCCTTTCTCCTTAAGATTTCTTGATTTATACTTAAACAAGCTCTGCAGAATGTGTGGTTTCTTTTGATTTATAAAATAGACAAGATTGTAGAGTAAATGCTGGTTTTCCTAATCATACCTTAGAGGTTTTTTAAAATGAAAATAATATGCTTTTTAAGGTTGCTGCATAGCTAGTAAACTTGGCATTCAACACAGCATTTGATCCAATAATGTAAGATTTTTAGGAGAAGCCTGGTTATAGTATATGAAAAATGATGGTTTAGTGATATTTCGTGGAGTATTACCAGGATTAAAAGCGACTACAAGATGAAATGGCTTTAATGCAAGCTCTGAGGCTCCAGCTGAGTGTGCTTTGAGTTGATTTGCTTTTGCTCAGAGCAGGCTGTGAAAAAGCATCCTCCGAGGTCAGAGTGGATTTGCTGTGGGTGACAGTCCTGAGAGGGCACAGTAGGTAACTTGGGTTTTTGAAGATAGTGTCTTCCATGTGCAAAAAAAAAAAAGATTTTTTTGAAATTATATGTGGTATGACGTATAAAGTAGGTGTTTAATGCCTGTTAAGATCAGCTTACCCTGTAGTGTTAGAAGCAAAGGAAGTTGAGAATGTTTGACAAAAGCTGTTTGTGGGTGAGCAAGGCAGGTTCTGAAACCTCGTGGCAGGAGTTTGGTTTTACCTCCACATCTGTAGATGTGTCACCAAGTGACTGACCCTGCCTCTCTCTTGGAGCCTGCCGTGGCAAGGGAAAGGCAGCCCTGCAGGGACAAGAAGCCATCACGGCAAGTGGCAGCAAGGGAAATTTTGGTTAAAGCAGGGACAGGCTGTTCCCGTGTGAGCGGTTGAGCACTGGGACAGGCTGCCCGGGACGTTTTGGAGTCTGTCGTTGGAGATACGCAGAACTTGACTGGGCAGGGTCTTGAGTGACCTGGTCTGAGTTTGAAGCTAGCCTTGTTTGGAGCAGGGGGTTGTAGCAGAGACCTTTGGAGATCCATTGCAATCTGAATTACCCTTTGTTTCATTGCGTTTACATGGCACGGTTGTATCGCTTGGTGGAGCGGGTGAGGTGCAGTGAGAGCTCCAGCGGCCAGGGCTCCGGGCAGTGGTTTCATGGTCACTAAATGCACTCACACACCCCAGTGTCCTCCTGGCTCTGATACTTGCACTCTTAGACGTTGAGGTAACTCAGGGAGCTTAGCTAGCTGACAACTGAGCTAGTCCCAAAAATATATATGTAGTTTTCGACCAGATCACTTCTTGCTCTGACTCATTGTGTGCAAGTTGTGCAAGTACCAGTGCTGACAGAGGGAAGGAGTTGCGAAGAGAACAAGAAACTGCAGTTCCTGACTATGTCTGGCTTAGGGCAGTGTCCTTCTGTTGGTCTTGCGCTGGGACTGTAGTAGAGGTAACGTGGTGGCTGTCTGCTTTGCCTGTTACATCTGGACAGAATGTGACCTGCGGCTTCCTCTGGATGGTGGATAAATAGGTGAATTTGTTCTCTCTGTCCTCAGTGGTAATGGATTGTTATTTGCAAGGAGCAGCCTGCATTTATGGGAGTTTATGTCAAGCTGCTTTTCTGTTGCAACAAATTCAGGGTCTTCACTGCTTGTTTTTCAGTTGGCTTTGCTTGTTGTGTTGGTGACTGTTAAGACATCATCTGACAGTTGGTTTTACATGTCTGCTGGCTGACTGAAACCATTCCGAGCTAAGTGGCTCATTATTAGAAGCTTCCTGTTCTCTCCTGTGATAGTGATAACTTTGTTAATTATTGCCTATTTTCTGCGCTCCCTTCTGAAGAAAGGGGAGTGCAGGGGGAAGCTGTGTGGACCCTAGTGACAGTGGAGCATCAGTCAGAACATGGCAGCTCAGCTGCTTTCTCAGCTGCTGGTCCATGGTACTTACACTGAAGCGCTTTGTTCTGGTGCTAGACCTACTGATGCCATTTCACTTCCAGGTTTGGTATGAAACAAGTTTTGATCTCCAAAGCTCTGAAAGGGACAGAAGCTGGTTACTGAGAGATCACTTCTCCCCTTGCAAATACTGCAGCAATTAAGGTTGTCTAAAGTAGTCCGTATAACGATATTAAAATGAAGAGGCTGTGGGAAGATGGGTGGTGTTCAAGGAGGAGGCACCGAGTTACATTCCTAATCAGAAATGGTGTGTTTAAACTTAAATTGCATTCATCTACTGTGGGAAGATCCTTTGAGGTGCGTGTGGGAAGAAATGGGACATGAGAAACCTTCCCTAATTTTGATCACCAATCATTCTGGGTTTGATAACTTTTATATTTGCAGGTGGCACTCGCAACGCTGTAGTAGCCAGTACCTCTGGTTAAAGGTGAGATTTAAAACTACGTTGTTTCTGTTTCTCTTGTGATAGTAGTCCACAGGGCATGACAAAGGGCTCTCTTCTCGCCGTGTCGGCTGGCTGAAGCAGGTCGGGTAGCTCTGCGTGAATCTCAATGTGGTCACATGAAGACGATGTTTTGATGTGTGTTCCTGCTCCGTGCTGCGAGCGGTCCAGCAGGTATGGGAGCTGGGTTGGGCAATACCTGCTATACCTGAACAGGCGCTTCCTCAGCGCAGCTGCGGTGCCTCGACGTGAACCTAGGTGAAAGCACGTATTGAATTTTTTTGATTGAGAAATCCAGATGCTGACAAAAGCAGACCTTAGTATATTTTGAAAACTGCTGTTTGTTTTCTTTTGAGTAACAAAGTCCTTTATCTGGGGGGAAGTCTGACCCTCCACAGGGCTTTTATAATGGGGAAGAAGCAGGTAACATAGGGCAAACAGCAAAAAAGGAGACTCCAGGGCTGCTTTCAGCCCACGGCTACAGGTGGTTGGCTTGGCTTTCTCACTCTTTGCTTTGTTTGACTGAAAATATGGGGAGCCAGGCAATAGCAGTCCTGTTGAGCAGGTGGCCTGAGTCATTATGGTTTGTTATTTATTTTGAATATTGATAAGATGGAAGGTATTTAAATCCATCTGGGGCACTGAAACAAGAGGCCTGGGTCTGTCCGCAGCAGTGGTTGTGTTACGGCTGAAACAGATCTTTATTAATCACTTAAATGAGGCAGTCAAGAATATCTGCTGCCCTGGTGCTTCATACCCTCACGTAAGGAGTAGGACGAGCATTGCTGTAATAGGTGATTGTCACCCTGTCAAAAGTTACTGGCAAAACCCCTGCTTTTTGGAAGTGCACTGCAACTGGTGGCACTCATCTGTTTGTCTATGGGTTGTGTTGTGTAACTGCTGCTTGCTGGAGCATTGCAGAAAAACAGACAGTTGGATTTCACTTGTGAGCGGCTAGAACTGCAAATTCAGGGCTGCCTGGAATGTTTGGGGGTTTTTCTTGAAATATTTGTTGGATCCAATGATGTTGTGTTCTGGAGTGTTCTAATGCTGAAAAAATTTGAATGTGTCATATTTAAATTAGGGTACTGCATGTGAACTCACAGCTATGAAATCTGCTCTTTAAAAGATCTGAGCATGTGTGGCTGTAGCTGGCTGTGGCGGTAGGTGTGAGTGCTCCAGGCTTCTGGAAGTAAGACCAGTGTTAGGTTTTGTCCAGGTGAATGATCTGTACGGAATCGGGCATCTCTGACATTTGTAACACTTCAGCTGGAAATAGACCCTTACTCTGGAAAGCACCGAGCGTGTGGGAGGAGCAGTTTGGCTGGATGTGTTGGTTGCAGTGCCTTTTATGTTGCTTTTTATGTAATATTATTTTCTCTAATGCAAATAAACTTGAAGTTGCAGGGAGGGGCTGCTGAGAAGAGGAAAACTTTCATTACAGACAGCTGACATGCAAAATAATATCTTTTTATAGGCCACCTACCACGTGATAGTTTAAAGTAAATCATAGTTCACTGGGTAAGGTTATTTCTGGCACAATTCTCCTTTTTGCGTAAGTAGTCCCATTCCAGCATGTCTTGCTTTACCCTGAGGTTTTATGTGTTAGTGCTGTGCTGGGTAACCACTGCTGGGTATCGGGCCTGAAGATGGGAAATCTTGATGGATTTTTGAAATAAATACAGGTGAGGATAAAATAAATTTAGCCAGTTATTGCTTTTTGCTTTGGATTATAACAGTAATTGTAGTTCAAAATTACATTAAGATTAAAGATACAGACTGAAACAGTTCCAGACAGCCTTTCTCATGAAATATTCATGCATTTAGGGCTTTTAACTCATCAGGTCACTTCTAAAATCATAGGGATTACAATATTATTACGGCTTTGTCTTGTTTCATGAATACATGGCATTGGCATATTGATCACTAGAATGCACTCAGATTTAGAATAAAGCTTTTTCAGGAATCTCATTTAAAATGATCAAACGGATGTCTTAATGCTCCAGGGTACTTTCCTCAATGGTGTGATTCCAAGAAAGTGAGTCTTTCCCTTTATTCTGTAATTTCAGTACTTTGTAGCCTCCGTCTGTTAAATGAATGGTTTGCTTTGAACCTTTAGTGTAAACACCATCTCGAGTACACGTCGATTCAGCAGTACAGCCCGCGCGAGCGGGGCGGTGGGGGAGCTGAGCACGCCATTAGCAGGTGTCAGAAAAACTAAGTCATATCTACAGACCTGGAAGTCTGAAACTTCTTTTACTGTCCTTTTCATGCCAGGTTCATATTAACTGCATCTGCACGGGCAGAAGTTTAAAAAAGTTCCTAAATCTATTTTAAACCCAGTGGTGGTAGTGCCCATGCATTTATATGGCTGATGTTGTACTTGTAGAGTTACTCTAGAAAAAACAGTTGAATGTGGGTTTTAACTTCGGCAGAGAGGTGTCCTAACCAAAATGGGAAGCACAGAAATGGTGGATAATGGCAATTAACCTTCAAATTAAATGTAGTGTGTTCTAAGGTCTTGCTCAGAGTGCAGAACTGACTGTCTCCGGGTCATATGTTGAACAAATTTGCATACTAATACGGGAGAGATTTTTTTCCCCGTTGCCTTACGTCTTATCATTTCAAAGACACGTAAAAATACAACACTTTTTGTTCCTGTTTGAATACTGTTTGTGTGGTGGAGGGGAAGAACTGGCTGATGCCAGTGGTACTCATCTTGTTAGCTGCTGTAGGATGTGTCCTCCCTTCCTGGTGAGTTAAACATAGCGTCTCTTCTTCTGGGAGCAGGAGTCCAACTGCCCATGACTTTTTTTGTTGTTGTTGAGAGACAGCTGTATAATAATCTATTTTGGTTGTAATCAAGCTTGACCTATAAATACTGAAATGGCTCAGATAAAACTGATTTAAACTATGAGACTTATTTCCTTTAGGGGCTGGTGTCACCTTTTATTTTCCATAAAGGAAATTCCAGGATGAACTGTCAAAGTAGTTTTGCCCTTTTAAGCCCAGCAGATTCAGGAGGATTTAAAAACTTCAGAGAAGGCCCAGTGCAGAGGTGAGATCTGCCAGAGGTTCGGTTCTCAACCCTCCTCGCCTGAAAGTTCTCGCTGTGATGCCCTTCAGGCTCCAGCACTGAATTGTTAATAACATTTTGAATATTCCTTCTGTTAAAATCTTTATGTAGAAGAAAATTTTTCATTTCTGTTGTAAAAGAAAATTCGGTTTCCATCTCCCTCTGCCCTCAGGTTCCAGAAAGCAATGTTAAGGGACTGAGCTAAATACTGAAAGATTAAGTACCACTTCATTTCATTATAGAAGGTAATGAAACTGTTACTTTTACTCTATTTTAAATTATTTCTGTACGTTAACTTGCTACTATTCAGGTTCCTATCAGGCCTTAAAATTTGCCATGAAAACATTTCAAGAGGTCCAGTTCTACTTTACAGTGCTAAAATACATCCATCGTTAGATGTATTTAGGTACTCATTACATGGATACTCACTGCTGTAGGGATTTTATTTAAACTGATAAACAATGTGGTATTAATACGTGGCCATATGGTAAGTGGGGCTTTTCATTCACAAAATCATTGTTAAAGCAGATGTTTAATTAGCCGCAGTTGCGTGGGAACGGTAGGTGTTTTGGTTGCTTGTGACTGATGCACACTGAACAGTGAAGTGTTTTTAAGGCAGTGAAAATCTCTGGACTGCATATGCAAACCTGACCTTTAGATCGGTCTACATGGTCAAATCCAGTGTACACGCAAACCGATTACTGCAGCTTTGCCAGTAAGATTTAAAGAATCTTAATATTTTCTGGAATTTGTAAGTTAGCCCAGTCTCCTGAAGAGCTGGGCCGTGGTCCCTGGTAACAGACGATGCTTTTTGAGAGGCTTAATATTAGTCTTAGAATTTGTCACTGATGGGTAGAAGTACATTCGAAGAGCAGTTTAAACCTCTACAATTTTTTCAAGACGTTTCAAAGAAACCTTTATCAGGAGGAGGCTGTGTTGGTCTCTCCATCAAAGATTCGATGCTGGAGACCAAATAAGGACAAACTGGGTTCCAGCCCCCAGCAGCGACCGGTGCCTGGGCTTTGCAACCAGTGTCTGGTCACTATTACTGCAGAAATAAAATAATTAAAGTGTAAGCTGAAATTGCAGTGACAATCTGCCTACCTCGTGTCACTTATTTACTCTAATGGTATAAACCAGGAAGAACATAGTTAAGAACGTTGCCAAGCTACTATCAGCACAACAAATTATTCTTACCGAGTATAACGTAGTTGGTGTTTTGCTGTGATTGAGCCTCCTAGAGTCTGCCTGGAATGTCATCTGTATTAAAAAAGGTCAGAGTATTTTTTCCACTAAAGAAAACAGAGAAAAAAAATTTTATAGGACTTAAAAATCAGTGGTAAATTGTGGATATGGTAGACAACAGATGGAGGAAGTCCCGTAGACAGCTTCTATGTCTAATGTTTATGCCCTTTAACAGTTGCAAGTTTTGCTGATGACGAAGGGAGAAAGCAAATATTTTTCTTTTTGTCTTCCAAAAAAGCTGTCGAGAACTCCTGAATCGTGTAAACCCCTCTGCTGAAAATACTCCAGTAGCTCTAGATGAGGAGAGGAGCAATGGCCGAGCTGTGGTGTTGCTTGGGAGGACTCTGTCGTGCTGCCGGCTGCCACGCAGGCGTTAGCGGCGTGATCCATTGCCCTCCTGTTCCCATCATGTGGCTATGCCATACTTCCTATTAAACTATTTTATATATATATAATTGGGGAAAGTCTATTTTCTCCCAAACCTGTGCAGTCCAGGTGGATGTCTCTCCTGTTTGCAGATCAGTGCTCCTTAGTGTTGAATTTGCGGCAGTGCTGCAGTGCGTCCGGAGGGGAGGCTGCCCGTGACAGCGAGTGACGTAGCGGTTTGTTCTAATTCGGGGATGCAGGGTGTGTTGGTCTTTTGAGTTTTGCTTCTGGCTTCCTTTCCCCTGTCTTTGTCTGCCTGGCACACGTCCCCAGCAACTTGCTGCAAATGCAGACCAATAGGACAAAAAATAAATCAGCCGTTTCAGCGTGGCGAGCTTTAGCTGCCCAAAGCGCTCGTTCCTTGCCTGGAGTGCTGCTGTGGCAAAGCAATTTAAAACGAGTAAGTAGGCAGTCACTTCCATAGAAGTAAACGTTATGACGTTTAAAACTGCAAGTTCAGCCTGAAGCTGGTTGCAGAAAAGGTTACAGGCTGAGGAAGATCAATCTTGATATGTTTGTGCATAAAATCACTTTTTCAAATTACAGAATTATTGCCATTTTCAAAGCAGTTTGTGTCTCTGGCTCGTGTGTGCTGTGGTTCATTTGCCCAGAGCTGCAGGTCAGCACACCGCTGAGTCGGGCAGGACGACTGTTGCTGGAGGACTTTACTCCTAGCCCGGGCGTTTATGGCTTTGGCCCTGCGTCACTGACCTCCGCAATACACCGCAGGAGATGGGAAATGAGGCAGCAGCTGGTGATTTGGATGTGGTTCAGAGGAGCACACGGTCGGGACTGGAGTTTTGAAGAATGGATGTGTGCAAGAATGTAAATTCATGAATTATTGGTGAAAGTTCCCTGTTAGAAATATTAGAGTGTTAGAATACTGAAATGTTTTTACACTTTTCACTAATCACAGTGAATTCAGCTTATAGTTACTTCATTGAAATGCTTTTTAGCACAGTGGTGGTTCAGGATTAGATTCAATTCCTAAGTCTTATTGTAGGGAACTGGAACTCAGTTGTGAGTTGCTTCAGTTCTCCGGCGTATGTAGGCTTCTTCTGAGGAATACGTGTGTCTGAATGTCCAGAATACCTGTCTTCTAATGCTGAAGTTACCCAAGTATAAAATAGGTTGATAAGGCAATGTCAATTCCTGCGGGAACCAAAATGTTTTCCTTGTTTTTACAAGAAATAACTCAGGTTTTGGCATTGAATTTAGGAGAACAAAAGCTTATAAACTGCGAGGGACTGGATGTATGCTGCCGAATCAGTAATGCTCCGCGGTTGGGTGGTGACTCATCCTGCAGCAGGGTTATGTGTACCGTTAGTTATACGCTTATTGCCTTGATTTGTGTTTGATTCGATGCAGAAAGCAGTCAGTGGAAATGGTAATGTTTTTACTGTTGAAATTGTAAAATTGAGGGCGAGACTCCTGCCATGATATATAAAAGATCAGAGAATCACAGAATCGTTTTTGTTGGAAAGGACCTTTAAGATCATCAAGTCCAACCACTAACCAAAGTATGCTGTTATATAATGTTAATGTATAAAATACATTTATTTGGGTGTCAGATACCTCAGTGATAACGAGCAATAACATAGAGGCGGACTCTGAAGATTGTGTGAATGGAAGTTTGTCAAACTGTACTTTCAAGTCCCGTTGAAGTACTGCTTTCTGCTTAGTCTTTTTTCCCCCTCTCATTTTTCTGACGTTGGTGGCCTCGGGAAAGGCGGAGGAGGTTTTCTGTGTACCCTGAAGACAGGGAGATTGACTGCCTTGGGGAAGGGACTCGGCAAGTGAGTCCACGGCAGTGATTTTTATTATTTAAGTGCATTCTGTGCTAACTAACAGGGTTAAGTCTATGGCAGTGTTTCTCATTACTTTTTAGGGGAGCCGTCTGTTAATTAATTGTGTGATTTGCAGACAAACACCCTTTCATTTGTGATCCACCACCCCTCTTCCCGACACGTTCCCGTAGCTCACATGTAATGGTTGCGCAATTGTTGACAGCTTTGATTAATACTAGGGAAGTATTTAACGTGCTTTCGAATTCATTGAGTAATTTAATATCTAAGAACATGGTGTATAACAAATAACTGCTTAGGGAGCAGATGGTGAGCGGAGCTGTCGCTCGGCAGTGCCGGGGCCGAGCCGGCGCGGTGCCACTGGCAGTTTGCAGCCTGCAGTTTGGCAAGTGCTGGTCCTCGGTGAAGCCAAGGGTACAGCCCCAGGTCTCGTGTTTCCAGCCTTCGCTGCTGTATCATTCTTTCTGTTTGTTTGGGTTTTATTTTATTGTGGAGAGGATCTGTCAGTTTTAGCGTGATTTTGATCGTCGTAAATCTTTCCTTTGCAGAAGTGCTGGATTTGAGTTTGTTTTGCAAACACGTCTATGAGTAATGAAGGGATTTTGGTGGAGTATTGAGCAATGTTTAGTAGACACTTAAAAAAAACCCAACCCACTCCTTTTCATGGCCTGGTTTGTAGTAACTTAAAAAACTGGCATGCAGAGCATTTACAAGTTCAAAATTAAACAGGTTTGTTTATAGTAGCCCTGATTCAGTATTTAACTGCCAGGGTAAAAATAACCAAGACATGTGGCTGTAACGTCGCAAGAACCTGCCCCTCTCCCGGGGAGGTGGGGAGGCGATGGCTGCTGGGGTGCACGGCCAGCCCGAGGCACGAGGTGCTGGAGGTCACGCCGACATCGGCACATTTCTCTCTCAAATCTGTAAAATGCTGACAGCACGTTTCCCCTTGGAAATGTTAAATATTTTGGTTTCCGCATGTGAAAATCAGACCCCTAGAAAACAGGAGGCGTGGGTGATGAGAAGGCAGTGCGCAGGAGGCGATTCGCTTTTTTCTTCCCTAACGCCGGGTGAGTGGTGTTTGCTCCCTGCCCCTCTCTCTCTATCCCAGGGACACCTTTCCCTATATTTCTCTATCCCAGTACAAGAGAGCAAAATACCTGTCAGGTTAACAGTGCAGGCGGCTGTAGAAGCTGCACCTTGAGAGGCCATTTCACATTGTCTCTAGGAACTGATGCTTGCGGTTTGGGGTGTGCTCGTTCGGTGCCTCGCTTTTTTCTGTTCCTTTTCTCTCACCCTTTTTTAAACTAGGGCTGTGCGTTGTGCTTCTGGAGGGAAAATGCAGTCTGCGTTGCCGAGCTGTCATCTGTCTCCAGTCCCATGGCTGAGGCTGTGTCAGCGCTTTCACTAAAAATCCCTGTTTTCAGGTGCGCACAAATTGGATCCAAGCAAATGCTTGCAGCAAGAGCTGCCCGAATGACCTCTGCTTTGCTGTACACTCACTTCCTGTTATATTTGGAAAAATATTTGACAAGGATTATGACAGCTTCATTATCTGTTTCTAAAACGTTTTCATTTCTGTGGCTCCAAGGCTGCATGTGCCCATGGCTCTGGAGTGTTGGATGCAGAGCTGCTAAAAAGAAATCTTTTGAAAAAAAAAACCAAATTACTGGGTTTTCATTTAAACTTCCTGTGATTCTAGCATTAAAAGGGGAACAAGTGCTTCGTTTGTCCCTTGGAAGCTTTCAGAAAGGCTCTTGGGAAGAGCAGGTAGCCATGTTCACCAGAACCGGGGTCGGCAGGGAGAAGCAAAATACAAGGCTTCCTGTAGTATAGCTCTTGCTTGGCAGACTTACCTATGGATGTTGATCTGCTGCTCCAAGGACAGAACAACACAGAGCTGTAGGTTTTTAGTGGTGAACAGAGACTTTGGTGCAGCTGGCGCTGAACCTATAAAAGGCTGAAGGCAGAGGACCTGTCATAGCAGCAGGGTGTAGCCGTGGCTGTGGTTACTGTTTGAAGTATCACTGCTGCTGCAGTTCACTCTTACTGAACAAAGGATTGTGATACCACAAGCATTACAATCTTTTAAAACTCGTGGACAAGGAGCCAGCAGGGTTACTGGGGCAGGGGGACGGTGGCACTGGGACTTGTCCTGCTCTCGAGGACTGGTGAGGTTGTGCATCCCCTGTCTGGGTGCATCTCCATGCTCTCCCCTCTGCCCTTTTCTTTTTTCGTGGTTTTTAGATGCTCTTCAAGTAGTGTCACACGTCTGATGTCTGTGCTGCCGGGGCAGGGGTGGGAGGACGGCCTGTCCCCCTCTGTCCCACTGTGGTGTGGGGCCACCCAGGTGGCCGGAGGAGGAAGCGGGGGCAGAGGCATGGCAGGGCTGGTGCGTGGGCTGGGGAGGTGCGGGACAGGATGCCGGATTCGTTTCAGAGGGACCCTGATAGGATCAGTGCCTGATGCTTCTGTTTCCTGCATGTGGTGATGCTTTAAACATAGCCGGTTTTGTCCTGTGTTCTTGATAGTAGAAAGTACTAAGTTTTCATCTCCTAAAATGCATTGCAAACTGATAGAACCTCAAACAGGGTTAGGCTGACATCAGTTTCTTTCGTAAGTGAAGTCTTCTGTAGAGTATATTAGGGAGAAAAAGTCCACAGGAGCATGGTGGTGCAGCGCCCATCTCTCCTGCAGAAGCAAGTTGTCTTTTGGTTGTGGGAAAAGCAAACTGTGGGAGAGGAGGAAAGAACCTGGATAGCACGGGAAGCTCTCAAGCGCTTGCAGATCCGTAGCAGCCAGCTTTTGGGTGAGGGTTTGATTAATCCAGTTTGTCAGAATGGATGGAGTCTGTTAATCTGTTAAAATGTGGCTGTGGCTGTTTAACCCTGCCTATTGGACGTGTGCTCAGCACGCAGGGGACACCCAGCCAGTGTCCTCAGTGGTGTTTCCAGCCCCGCTTCAGCTGCCACGTAACGCCAGCGCCTGCCCGGGCGGCTTCACCGCAGCCAGTGGGAGCTGTGGAGGAGCAGATGCCTCCCCTCTGCCCTGCCTCCCCCTCGCCTCGCAGTCCAGCCGTGGCCTTCTGACTCATTTAGTACTGACTCAGTTTTTAAATATCTTTGCTGATCTGTTATCTGTAGCTTGTTCTTCTGAAACACGTTTCCTTGGGTTTCTGGGGTGATGCTTTCCCACGCCGGCGCGGGCATGGCGTGCTGCAGGTGCGCAGGCAGCGGGGAGGGAGCTCCGAGTAAGTTGGAAGGAGGAATGTGGGAGCCCAGATCCTGTTGGCGTTGAGTAGGAATTGGTCATTGAATGTTCTTTAAAATTCCCACCCCCTGAACAATGAGTGGTCAGAAATCAAGAGAGGATAGCTGTCACTATGTATTTGGGGATGAAATGCATGGTATCAAGGAGAAGGCATTGCCAGAGGAAAGGGAAAAAGTGAGGCTTTGGAAATGCACGTGAGCTTTTTGCAAATGTAGTCATCAAATAACAGGTACAAGGGATTGTGGACAGAAGTGGCAACTTCGCATCAATCTAGTAAGGACTGATGTAAAGAAAACAACAGACAAGCGATTTAGATAATGATTTGAAAACAGTGCGTAAGAAGAGAGAAGTACTTCTCCCTGTGATGGCAATCTCTTCCTGACATGTCTGCGGACTGTATTTTATTGCTATCAAATCTGATAGACAAAAATTGGGAACTTGAAGTTTTCATTTAAAAAGAAAAGGTGGGGAAAAAAGCCCAAACCCACACGTAACCTGTGTTCCTAAATGAAATCTCAAGCCAGTGGCGGCGGGGTGAGTAGCCCTTGCCTGAGCCGATGGGAATACTCAACAGAGCTCTTGATAAAGCAAAGAGCAAATTTTGTAACAGGCATGTTTCTCTTTGAAACTGATGCTTACATACGCTGTCATTTGAAAAATGATTAATTTTTTTTTTTTTTCTTTTCAGTCCCTTGCAGGGAGCCTGGAAAAACCTTCAGTAGGACTGGTAACACTGATGAGAGATCTTTTATGCCAAGGTATGAGTTTTTAGTGTTCTCCATATGTCTCAAATGAAATTGCTAAATGTGAAAACATTGGCAGTTGGGGAAGTTTGAGAATTGATAAGTGTATAATGCATCGTTTAAAATAAAGAGTTGCCTGAACCTTGTTTCCTGTAGTGGGGAAAAGAAACCCTGAAGTTTTGTGTTCTCCCTTTCCTGATGTCCTTTGCTCTTGTACAGAATATAAATCTGTGATTACAGTCCACAGGTTTTAAGGCTGAGTCAAGTATGTGTCTGCTTTGATTTTTATTTTTTTTTAGTCTTTTGTTATCACGTTACTTAATGGGGATTGTGTCATCAGTTACGGCCAACGTTTCGTCAAGTTATGCAAAACCATCAGACCACGTGCTCTTACCGCTGTCTTCCTCACACTGGGCAGCATACCTGCACCTCCTGTTACCTGTAGCTCCCTCAGTGTTTGGAGAAAGAAGGAGAAACTAATGAATACAAACTGCCTTCTTCAGATGGATAAATTTGTACGGGGGTATTTGCATTTCGCAGGGTGCACATCCCATTTCAGGTTAGCGTGAAGTTCTTGCACCCACTCTCTTTCAGTGCTGTGTTCACTTATCTTTTTTTGTTTGTGCTTCTCTCTCCCCACCACCCAAATTATAAACTTCTTGATGAGCTGGTAAAACTTTTGGAACAGGAGCAGCTAATTTTTGTGCCAGGTTTATCCCCCGGAGGGCCTCTGCCGTTGTCCCCACGCCGCCCTCCCCACAGCCTCTGCCTGGCTGCTTCCGCTGGTTGGGAAATACCCTGACAGTTTTGCTCCTTCGTACCCTGGTTCAGCCGCTCGGTCGCAACAGGGCGAAAGGTGATTCGTGCAGTTCAGCGAGTGCGTGAGTGCTTGGCTGAGGGAAGATGCAGGTGCTTGGAGCCACGTTTCAGGTTACAGCTTCACCTGTGTTTGCATCCATCAACTGATCCTTCTCAGAGATCCTAGACCAGCCTGCCTGCGCTGCCTTTCCTTTTTGTCTATTAAAACAAATATCCTGCATCTTTTCTTCACCTCTCCATCTGTTTACAGGGTAGGGCCCTTCAGTCTTCCTTCAGGAAAGAGCTGGGCAGTTTGGGGCTGATGCTGTGAATAGCTGAGTATCTGTTTCTGTCACTTCCCAGGCAGCATTTGTGACAGTAGCAGCAGCAAAGAGATGCTCCTGTCAAAGAATAAAGAAGAGAAGAGATTTATCCTGAGGTGTCAGGTGTTTTGCAGTGTAGAAGCAAAGTTTGTTCATTATTATAGATGAAATCTGAACCCTACGGATTTATTATTCTGTATTAAAAGTGGCTGTACAGGTGCTGGGTGGGTTGGAGAGTCTTATACAGCGGGGAGGAGGGAGCCTGCTGCTCAGGGCAGCGATGGGGTGGTTAGTGTGAAATGTGCTCTGTGCCCCTCGGTTGTCCTGCCGGAGCTGGGTGGCTGTGTGTGCATGGGAGCAAGGAGACACGCTCAGCTTTTGCTTTATTTTTGCACCACAGCATTCAGAACCAATGAGACCAGTTTCACAACATTTATGACAACACTAAGAGTTATTTTTTACACTCCTTAGTGATCATATTCTTTTCTTGAATCGAAAGAAATAATTAACACCTGTAATTTCATTCCATTTTGAAACATAGACATTGCTTCACAGCACGCATGCAACTCTGCTGCACAGAGCTCTGGATGGAAGTGAATGCTACTGTGTCTCACTGTATTTAGGTGGGCATAAACTGTTGCCAAATGAGAAGTTGGCTTGGATGCAGCATAGTAATTTCTTGAGCACTCTGTTCATGTTGTATAAACAGATAACATTAACATACTTGTGAAAGGACTACAAGATAATTAAGGCGTGTGGGGTTTACAGCAATAAGGCTCATGCGTTTCAGGATCTTGGTTTCCTGTTGCACCTGAAAAAAAAAAAAATCAGCAAATACTGTAGAGAAGAAATGAGAAGTTAGTCTTGTATTGCTCCCAGCTGAAACTTTCCCACAAGTATTTTTACTATAAATAAGAAGTGAAAATGTTCACAGCTAAATTTAACCCTTAGCTTGATTGCTTATTGGGTTTTCTTGGGTAGAACAGACTGTGGAGCTGTAGGAAGATGAAGATAAACTGGATCAATAAGTTGCATTTATACTTCATAAAAAATGCATCACCTTTTAATTTCTAAGGATTATCAAGGGGAAAATCACCGCTAATGGGAATTCCCCTCTCCTTCCCATCCAAAATCATGATTTTTGAGAGAAAGGATGTGAAAGTTACTTCTCAGGGAAATTTTCAAGCAGAAGAGCTTACAGCTGCCAGAATTTTAACCAAAAATGTTGTCAACGTACTAGAGTTCACAGACATTGCTTAATCTACTTTTAATTACTCAAAGTTACCATTCTGGAAAATCCCTTTCAGTTTGACTTAGTTTCACAATTTCTATGAAGTTAAGCAACCGCAGCTCATATAGGTTTCAAGAGTTGAAGAAAAACTGCCCCGGGGTGCTTAAACTATGGGCTGCTGCTGACAGCTTCAGCTTTATTCCCCCTCTAAGGCTTGGGTGAGGAAGGGCAGCTTGGCTGCGTGACTGCAGAGCCTCGGTGCGGGCAGGCGAGCCCTGTAGTTCTCTTCTTCTGGCTTATAAATGAGCTTAAAGTTGTGCTAAACCGGCTGCTGAATTTGTATGCCTCTCTCCAGCTGCATGCAGGATTTTAAAATTTTTGTTTAAATCTGTACTTGTGTCACCTTTAGACCATAAAACATACTAGGGGTGAGGGTTAAAAGTAGGATGTTTGGGCAAGGTCTCAGTAACATCTTCGGTCCCGATGCAGCTCCGGCGGGGACTGGCTATGGGTGTGTGGCAGCACGTGAGTTTCCTCTTGACTCTGTGTTTTACAGCATTCCCTTGGGAATTTAAATGATAGAAAAAACCTGTCCCGATTTAATGACTGTATAAACTTGAGACACAGATTGTCGGGGAGTTGTCCACAGTTGCAAAGCTAAAACTACGATCTGTGTCCTTCACAGCCTGTTGTTAACGGTAGTCGACAAGGTGATACATTTCTCTATCAAACTACTTGGAATATATTTTTATTTTTAAAGCAATCCTCAAACTGTAGCCAGTGAACCCATAAATCCCGTGGCAGCGTTAGTTTGAAATGCCTTTGAGAAATGCAGCTTGCCCAGCCTCATAGCGCCCGTGTTTCTGAAGCCTTACTTGGGAAGAAAGCGCTGCCTTGCTGGGGGAAGAGGGGGAAGAGAATTAGCTGCTGAGGTCATTGTTTGCTTGAGCTCCGTTGACAGGGACAGCCCAGCCTGGCTTATAATGTAAACATAGTGTAAAGTGTTTATCACCAGCTTTGTCATTTGCCTTATTTGTCAGGGAGTCTCGGTGAGAATGAGAAGTTTTCTGGTGCTGTGCAGTGCGTTGAGGGAGTTGCAAGATTTCCATAAAAAGGCAGAGCCCTTGCTTGGGCGCACAGAGAGGTTCTGCCTTGGCAGACGGGAGTTAGGCCTGACCTTTTCTAGAGAGAAAACGCTGACCTAAATCCTTCCCTGCTGGGGGTGGGTGGGAGAAGTAAACCTCTCTACTTGCATCTTTCTGATCTAATTTTCTTGTCCGATACTCGTTGTTTTAAGCTATAAAATGCTGAGAAGGCAGAGGACAGGCAGCGAGAGCTTGTGCTGCCCGGTGCAGCTGGCAGGGGGTGCGTGTGGCTGCGCTGTGTCTGTACCATGGTGTGTTCATCCTCTTCCTCCCCGAGCATCGCTGGGCTCACAGGTCTGGCTTTGGGCGACTCTCATAAACTGGGGCTGTGGGAGCAGCCATCTAAACTTGAGTGCCCAGGTGGAGAAATAAAAGCCATAGGTGTTTCTAAAGAGATTTTTGTTCTCAGGAGTATTTGGAGAACAGCAGCATGTTGCTGCTTTCAAAAGACAGTGCCATAAATCTGTACGTGCAGGTACGCTGTTAACTGTTGGCTTCTTTCCTGCTTTCCAGGCCGTCGCTATTTGAACAGACCACACCATGCGTGAGTACAAGCTAGTGGTCCTTGGTTCAGGAGGTGTGGGCAAGTCTGCTTTGGTGAGTTTTGGGAAGCAGTTCTGAAACCAATACACAAACTTCCAAATTGTTTGAATGTCTGTATCTAAGTATTAAAAGCCCAGCCTGCACTGGAGCAGTGAATGTGAGTCTTGCCGTGCACGGCGGTGAATTAGCGATGGTTGCAGCCTCGCACACCTTGAAGGCTGTGAGTTTGCCATCCTGGGTAGAACCTGAATGAGCAACCTGGACTGAAAACACAGGGCAGGAGGAGAAGTCACCTCCAGCGCACGCAGAGCAGAGGGATAAGCAGGCTGATGACACTTGGACACTTTGCACTCCTTAAGTACTTGTGTTGTTCTAACAAGAGGTTTACACAGCAGAGTTGATAGTAAAGCATTGTAAGAGAGATTTCTGTCACCTATTTATCACAAATCAGTCAAGCAGCTTGCTCCAACAGGAAAGGCAAAGAACTGGTCAAGTGTGAAGTTATCTAAAACAAGGAACTACACTGTGTTCCTTTTCACAGAAGATGGTAATAGCTGACCAACCGATCATGTTGTAGACACCGCTTCTTGCACCGTTGTTTGTTCTGCTGAAATGGGCTGCTACTAATCTTGGTAAATCACCTGCAGAATCCAGATGAACAGGAGGAAAGATTATTCCATTATGTATCAAATTTGATGTACTCTTTCAGAGATCCCATCCTAATCTTTACAAGGTGTAGGTATTGGTTGGTTTTGATACACTATTCTTCCACAGCAACTTAAGCAATCTGTGTTACTTTTTCCACCCACATCCCCTTGATTATCTTGCTTTTGTTAGGTAACACTGAAAGACTCACTAGGTAAAATAGGGAACTTCTTAATATGCTGTACGTAAAAATTATTCAGCATCTGACATGCTTGAATTTCCCTTCTTTGTGATGTGAAGTCTGAGTCAGCATCCATCCGTCGCTGGCCTTTGTAACAGCTGAAATGCAAATACGTAGTCTGGTAAACAAAAGTTAAATTCTTTTTGACAGTCTAGGTGCTAAGTAAGCATGTACTGTAATTTATATGCAACATTGATCCATTATGGTTATAACAGGACAGAATAAGTGCCAATTAGCAGCTAAGGGTGAATAATATTTCACTTTCAAGATGACTGTCTACTGATTTACAAGCATTAGCAAGGAGAGGTTACAAGGTGGGATTTAAAATAATATGGAGGTCACTTTAAAATTTCATTCTTCGAACTGTATGAACTAAAATGTCTCACAAAGAGGCTGGTGTTTGTTTTCAGTTCTGGGTTTTTACAGTCTGAGTGTAGATTACAATATGGTGTTGTTTCACTGCAAATCCTCCTTACTGTTTTAACTCTTCTGCGCCAATACGATGCTGATTGCGCCTTTTGGTAATTGGACAAGCAAAAGCTTTGATTGTTGGAGTGTAAAATAGATTTAGTTGGTGATATAGGATGATTTTTAAATGAGGTAGTACTAGGAATCTTTTCTTCTTATATTAAAAGCAAGCAAACCACGAGGAGCTGCTCAGTTTCCAGAATACAGAGAGACGTTCTGCCTGTACTGGGCGTATGCCACGCTGAGAGTTTGCAGGTACTTGTGTGACAAATGCAAACCCTCTTTCAGAAAGATCTCAGCCTTGTGGCCAAACCAAATATGACTTCTCAAAACAGGTAGTGACTTTGCAGAGTTTGTATTAAAAAACTTATGGAAGGTTCAGTTGGCAAAAGATAGTTGGTGTGTTTGTTGATTTTAAAGAGACAAAATTAAGTGCTGGGATCTTGGCACTTAGTTTTACAAACAACCATCACCTTGTTTTACAAACATCAACCCAACCTCCAGAGTGCTCGTGTTCAGTTCACTTAATTTTTTTTCTTCTTTCCTTTCTCCCCAGACTGTACAGTTTGTTCAGGGAATTTTTGTTGAAAAATATGACCCAACAATAGAAGATTCATACAGAAAGGTAAAATAACAGAATTTTTATTTCTTTCGAGTCCCCTAGAGCTTGCTTCTTTTTAATAATGCAATAAAAGCTTATGAGAATGAGAAAGGGTCTTTTCTGAGAAAATATTATGGCTGTATAAAACCTCAGCAAGGAGGCGATGCATAGAAAAGCATCGGTCTTGGAAATGGTTTCATGCATAGTTTCCTTTGGCTTTACAGAGTACTTTACTAGTTCAGGGAGTCTGAATGCACTCAGACAAATTGTATCAGCTGCTATAAAGCTGAATTATCAGGGAATGACAGATTTCGCTGTTAATTGGACCACTCCCTCGTTTAGTTCTATTTAACAGGATTAAACCTCTGTATTCCATATAACCAAGAGATTTAAAGCTCAGCCAAGCTAGGGTCAGACTGTTACTCAGATCTGTTTGCTGTAATTTGACGTATAATTATGACTTCAAAGCATAGCTATCAGTATTTGCTCTGTGTGTGCTATCTGTAGAAGTTACTGTGGAGGAGATACGCACCATTCATCACGGTAGGTGTTATTACTGCAGCACAGCAATTGCATTTTGTTGGTTTCTTTCAGGAATGGCCGTTCTGGCATTTAGTTCCAATGCGTTCTGCTTGGTTTGAAGGCGTGTAACATTCTTTACAGTCGTTTCGGGTACAGGCTTGTGATTGCTGAGCAAAAGTCCTTGTCAGGATCCCTGACGCTGTCGTGTTACGTAATTCTGTCAACAGAGCTGCTTTCTTCACTCCACTGATGTCAAGTAACCCATTGTTTTACTGATTAGCATAAATGTTACCATAATTAAAGGCACCAAAACAAAAACTTGTAACATTTGTGCCTGTGATAATTAAATGTAAATTGTGGTATGAGTTCTGTCAAATTTATTTGACTTTCCTGGAATTACTCTCGTTGGATCTGAGACATTTCTCAGTGAGTGGAAGACTTGCTAAGCCTAACTGTGAGGATTACTAAATATTTTGCCTATTCTTTTCTTCCTTACTCCCTTCTCCCCCAGCATCAAAGAAAAATTGAAATTTAAGGTCATTTGATTTGTAAGAGTGGGTTTTATCTCACTTAAGTTTGAGATGTTTACAATGAGCTGCTCATTTAGGCCTTTATAATCAACAGAGTCCTGGAGCATAAGTGAGCTGACCCGGATGCCTGGCTTGGAGTGTAATTAATCCTCTGGTAGCGCTGCCTCTCTTAGCGTTGGGCTTGCTTATAGAGGTCTTCCTGGCAGAAGTGAAAATTAAGCTGATATTCCTCTTCCCTGTCCCATTTCAGACTCCTAGTTTTAACTGCATTTGTCTCTTCCCTTTTTTTTTTCCCCAGCAAGTGGAAGTAGACTGTCAACAGTGTATGCTTGAAATCCTCGATACAGCAGGGACAGTAAGTATAATTTCTTTATCTAATTGGTGTGGAGTTTCTGAAGTGTGAGGTGAAATGTTAAGACTAGAACTTCTACTGGTATAATAATCCTGCCCAAGCAAAAACAATAGATCAGCTGCAATAATTGAAGGTGAACAGTTGTGTTAAATAACCCAAAGCCCAGTGTGGGGAGTGAGCCTCTGCAGCCCTGCCAGCGGCGCTGTGAACCCTTTCCCAGCTGGTGCCCCAGTGCTGGGACACGAGGGCTGGTGCGTCCTGTGCCGCTCACCTCTTCTCTGCCATCCACCGTGGTCTCGTATCAATACACTGACATGGGATAATTTTACATGTTAATTTTGCAAGTGACCAGAATACACAGACAAAAAGGGGGAGGTCTTAAGCAGCAGGCTCTTTACTAAAATTAAGGTACAAAGGTGGAAGGGAGAAGGAGGACTCAGTGCTATTTTGTCTATTAGGGAAAGAAAAATGAAGGGCAAGAGATGTGTTAATGCTTTATTAAATTTGCACGCTTCAGTGGATCTCTGTAAGGGTAAAGACGTAAATGGCACGCTGTAGAGTACTATGTACTTGTCCATTACAATAAAAGTATTCCTTTGTAAATGTTCATTAGCTGCATTCACTAGCTAATTACTTTTTAAAATATTTGATTACAGGAGCAATTCACAGCAATGAGGGATCTCTATATGAAGAACGGTCAAGGGTTTGCACTAGTATATTCTATAACAGCACAGTCCACGTTTAACGACTTACAGGACCTGCGGGAACAGATTTTACGGGTTAAGGACACTGAAGATGTAAGTAGAACATTTTTTCCTTTGCAAATGTTTAAAACGTTTTTGTAACTAAGCACACAGGAATTTGTGAGCAAAATTTCTTTCGAAGAATATTCTTTGCTGCATAGCAAAGTTTTGTGCTGAAGAAAGTTTCCTTAGCATTGTTTGTTATTTTCAGTGTTGTTATTTGAGGTCCAGCACCTGCTACGAGGTATAATGGAGCCAGATTCTCACATGTCCTGGAAGGCTGTCAGGCTTTGGAGATGGTGGGAGTTGACTGAAAAAACATCATTTTTTTTTTCTCTCTCTCTGTTTAACTCCTTTCCAGTATTTGCATTTTCTTCTTTCACTGTGCTTTAGTCGTACTTTATTTCCCTCAAAGTTAAGGAAAAATAATAGTTGAACTCACCAATAATGATGTTCTTAGTAGCTCTCTAGCTGTCTTACAATGGGGGCTAACATTGCTTTTCCCAAATGTACGAAGTGGAAACAACACAAACACAAAGCCGTGACGTTTCCTGAAGGTCGGCTGTGAAGGCTCTCGAGTCCTGGCGCAGGACGGTGCTGTACGCTGCGCCCTCTGGGCCGCTCACGTGTGGACGAGTCGTGATCTTGAACTGCAAACAGAAAGGACGTGCTCAGCTTATTTGACCAGGCTGTGCTTTGTCATTTAAGTGTCAGTAACCGTGGGGTTGGTGGTTTGTTTTTTTTAATTGCTGAATGTTCCTTTATTTTCATTTCCCTGTGTGAGGGCAGCGTCAGCAGGGGCTAAAGGACTCTGGAGGAGCCTTAGCTTGTGACGCACGGTTGTGGTTGTTTAAAACCCTTTTTAAAATAAGGAAAAATTACATTAAGACAGTTTGCATTCAGTCCTGTTTGACAGAAGAAAACTATTTACTGTATTTCCAGTTCAGGCCCCAACTCCTGTAACTGGAACTCCTTGGCAGGCTTTTAATTTCTAAACGTATGATGCAGGTGAGGTTGCCGGTGGCTTTTGCCGTGGTAGCCATGTGGCTGTGGAGACGTGTGGGAACACTCTCTCTGTGTGGGCTGCCTCCAGAAGGAGCTGAAGTTAATTTTTTTTTTCCTGACAGTTGGTGATGTATTCAAGGGTTTGCCCTGAGGAGTGTGAAAAAGATTGCCTATTTTTTTCCACTGCCAGCTTAACAGTAGCCGCTGCCTTTGATGTCGATGGCTTTCAGGCTGTGTCGGCGGCTTCATGGCTCAGCGGCGGAGCTGGGGAGGCAGCAGCAGCCTCTTGCTCGCAGCCCTTATCTCCTCCAGCGCTCCGGGGCTGGGGCAGCCATGCCGGGCGGTAAGCAGGGCTGGGACACGTGTGTAGGCCGAATCCTGGAAAGCCACGTGCGTTGTGTTTAGATAGCTGTTGAGGAGAACGCAGCGTGAGCCGCGAGCAGCGTGCTCGGGGTGGGACGAGCGCAGCCGCGGCTCAGCTGATGCGGGGCTGCTCCTTTCTCTGGGATCTCCATTGTTCCATGTCCTCAGTGCCTTGTTCTGCATGGCTTTGGTTCCCTTCTTGCTTTAACAAGCTGAACTTCTATTTATGCAAAACTGATTCTCATTTAGGTCGGGATTATGCTGGCATAAATCCCCAGTAACGTGAGTCCTTTATGAGCCCCTCGGTCAGAGCCGGCGCTTCGCTCAGCTGCGCTCGCTGGAGGGGAATTTGCACCGTAAGCTGGTCAAGTTCATCAGACAATAGAGACTGTTGCTTTCGTTTGTACTTCAGTGACTTGATTTAATTATTAAAAATGCATTTATTTATTTTGTGTTAGGGGGACGTTGCTTGTTGAATGCAAGCCTGAGAACCTTTCGAACGTTTAAGCCGTGTTCTGCTGAGTTAGGGAAATGCACTCCTGCCTGTGTTTAGGTTCAGAATGTGTCTTTTAACAGCCCAGTACTTACACCATTAAATTATGTGTGTCTAACAAAGTTTCAATTCCAGTCTTCTACGTGGAATAGTAAATGATCAAAAGCTAGTTGCACATCAAACTCCGTGTTTTACTCTGTGATGAACAATTACTACCTTTTGAAATAACCTTATACAGAGTTTCATGTCTCTCAAACCTATACTGTTTACCCATCTAAGTATCACTTTTTTGCCTATTATTTCACATATTAATATACTTTTTTTTTTTTCCTGAACATGTTCAAAACACATTTTCATGTTTTGGCATGAGAAAATTTCTCTTAACTATCTAGAAGCCTGTAAAGAATGGGATTAAGCTGATACAGTTGTAAATATCCTGTTGGTCTCTGATGTGAAATAAGCCTTTTTGGAAACTTCAGGTTTCTAATGTAATTAGTAAAACTTATTTCTCAAAAATAAAAATGTGATCATTTTCTAATCAGCATGGCTGTAAGTTTTAAATACAAAAATTAATCTTGAGTGTAGTTGAATTGGGAAGAGACTACAAATATTAACATTGAAGTAGATTAAAAATGTGCAGCATGTTGTAAATTACCAAAGGAAGTGGATAACGATTCGTTTTCCAGCTGGAAAGTACTCATTTTCTGTTCAAAGAATTAAATGCTCCAGGAAATGGAGCGGGGTGCACACCCAGTATCAGCAGTTCTGTAGGTTTTTTGTACTTTCACATAGCGTAAGGGAAACAGGATGCTGTGAGTGCACGCAGAGCCCTGCGGTGCGTCCTGCGGATCTGGCTGTGGCCTCGCGTTTCAGAATCCACCTCAGCTCTGGCTGTGTCATCCCCTCAGATCTGTGAGAGATGCAGGTTGTAAAAGCAAACTTTAAAATGATACGGAACCCCCGACTCTCGGGCGCAGAAAGTCCTGAGCTGCGTGTCTGGCTGTGCCAACGTGCAGGCTGGAGCTGGGGAGCCGTGGCTGGGTGCCCCAGGAAGGGTCCCAGAGGAGGGACCCGGCTGGGACTGCGCTGTTATCTCATCACCTTGTAGGTGTGGAAATGGCACCCGAGGGTGGGGCGTTCTGGTTGTTACAGAGTTTTTTTGGATGCTTTGGGTGTTTTTTGTTTGCTTGTTTAAGGTTTTCTCTACCTATTTGTGACATCTTGATGGGCTGCAGCCATGGCAGAGACTGCCTGAGGAGCAGAGAAAGCCACCTGAAATGATGTATCTGGTCGTTATTTCTAACATGTCTTAGTACTGGTTTTAATTTATCTTTTTGCCTCATTTCTTTCTCCTGAAAGAGTTTTAACTCAATATCTAAACATAACTGATGAGAGCAAGCCTCCTGCTGCTTGCACCCGCCAACACTTACTCTGATACTTTCCGAGACAACGGATTCATAACTTAATGAGCGCAGACGGCACTTGGCTCTCCGCACTGCACCAGGCAAATACAATCGCAGCCTGTGTGAGGAACGGGTGAGCTACGGCTGAGCGAGAGACCCCGTCCTTTCTGTTGTCCCTGTGCCACTTGTGGGAGGGCTGTCCCAGGTCTCTGGGTGAGCCAAGGGACCCCTCCTTTCCATGCAGCCTAATGCAAACACATCAGTAATAGGCATTTACTACAGCCAAGGTCGTTTTCCTACAGTGTTAAATTTCTTTGGTTTTCTGTAGGCAATGTCATAAGGAATATGGTTTCCCCAAGGCACTTTCTTCCTCATGAAGGAGCGAGAAGGTGACTCACCCAGACACTTCAGAAAGCCAGCAGCTGAAGGAGACGGGCAGATGCCTTTTCATCATTGTCTTGAACAAATGATTTGCCTGTATCTGCGTCACGGGTGTGGGATGAATCTTTTGAACGTGTATCAAATGTTTCTTTTGATACTGCATGAGATTGTTTATTGGAAGTGATGTCCTTTCAGGAGCTGAGCTGCCAGGTGGTCACTGGTTGGAAATTTTAGTTATTCTAAGCTAGTAAATAACGAGCACAGTGTTTGTGCCTTTTGTAGTGAACATCCTCGTTTCTGTGTGTGTGCAAAACACATCAGTAGTGTGATATTGTATTGGGATGAGAAAGGCAGGTGGTCTTGTGTGGGAATACTTCGCTGCCCAGGACAATTCCTTTTTGTTCTGTGTCCAGGGCAGTGCTTTTCAAAGGTGCTTCCATTTGTTGTTGTGTGGCTTGACAACAGGTTGACCAGACAGGTCAAAGGGGCTGAAACATATAGTGTATGTCTTAAAACACGTGCTGGATGTTCTGTTGTCTACAATAGGCTAAGCTGGCAGGCAGTTTAGCCTACTGTCACATGAAAGTCCTGAAATGCATTTCAGTAGTAATTTAAGTTTTTGACTAGAATGGTGTTGGATGTAGAGACCAGAAAAATGGATCTTTTTATTGTCTTTTTATTCCCCTCTCCTCACGTGCCTTTGTAAGCCATAGCATTGCGTCCATGTTGTATGTTAACTTGCTGATGCCTCCCTTGTTCTTGCTTGTCTCCTCTCCAGGTTCCAATGATTCTGGTTGGCAATAAATGTGACCTGGAGGAAGAGCGTGTAGTCGGCAAAGAACAGGGTCAAAACTTAGCAAGACAGTGGTGTAACTGTGCCTTTCTAGAATCATCTGCAAAGTCTAAAATCAACGTTAACGAGGTAACTATCAGCTACCCTTCCCTTGTCTTCCCTGCTTCAGCATGAATGCCACATTAAACCAGCATACGGTCCTTCACCTATTTCTTAATCAGGAACATTCAGGATGGTTCTGAAATCTCAGCCTAAGAAAGGCTTGCGGTGCCGTGTATTTAGCTACTGCTTTCTGTTTGTTTTAAGGAGTTCTGCTCCTTTTTCTCTGTAAAGGGTGGGTGACTTCTCCACATAAGTGCTTGCTATAGCCTGTGTCAGAGGACATGAATAGCAGAGGGTCCCGAGTAAGCCCAGTTAACTGGATGACTCTTAGCTTAGATGAACTTTATCTGGAAGGTGTACTTGTTCAAGATAACTGCTGCAGCCATTCAGAGTGTGGATTATGCCCCATTGTACTACATGTCATGTTGTGTAGTGTTGGCTGTTGGTTTTGGAAGTATTTGCTTTTCACATTCCTGCTACGTCTGGCTGCTCAAGCAGACATCCCATCGCAGTCCTCCTCTGGTAAGCCACTAACTTACTGAAACCATGTCCCAGCAGATACCTGTACAGGCAGTTCCTTTGCAATCTGTGTGCCTTTTTCTGCTGCCTGAGGTAGTGTGGTTCTGCTGAAGGAGCTCTGCTTGGCGTCAGGCACCAAGTTTTTATTCTCTGCTGTGAGCTGACTGTGACAGAGGCCAGGTTCCCACCACAAAAGCTAAGGTGACCCCATTGAGCATAGCTGTTGTGGTGCCAGCAGATAACTGGGACCGTTTAGGAGGCTGTGTGATAAGCAGAGCAGTAGGATCTTGGACTGGGCCCAGCGTTAATTTGGCAGCCAGTGGGACACGCGCAGCACCGCATCCACCCGGCTGAAAGGGAAGGGAGCTCCGGGCGGCGTGAATTGCAGCTTCTGTGCTTGGGATTAGCTTAGCTGTAGTGCGCACTAATCTGACCCTGTAAACACAGCTCGCTGAGCTCGACTCCTGCCAGGAGGGATTTTTTTTGTATGTGTGTCTGAGCTGAAGTAAAACTCTGACTGTTAATGAGGAAACTAGTGGCTCAGTCATCAAACAGATCACCATGGAGTATAACAAATTCTGGTTTATTTGTGTTTCCGCAGTTTGTGGCAGAGACTGACCTCTCGTTAGCCCAAGGTGCCTTAAAGCTCTCCTGAGAGAGAGTTAGCACTTAAGTGATCTAACTTTAGGGGTTTTTTCAGAGGGATTTTTTTCCCCTACCTTAGCCCTGGGAAGGTGAGGGGGATCTACCTCAAAATATCCAAGGATCTCGTTTGCCAGAGCAGAGATGGTTGGTGCCTTCAGGAGTTCAGACTCCTTCTGCACATCACAATCACGTTCAAATCGTCTTGGCTCTTGTTTATAAAGGTTTAAACACGGAATGCTGTTTTGCACCAGCATAGAAGATGCCACTTATTAATTGGTTTCTCCTACAGAAACTTTTTCTTTGTATCTCATCTGTCCACTCTTGCACGTCTTGGCTGTGTCCATGGGAGAGTGCAAACTGCTGCTTTTGCCTGAGGCTGGCAGGAGAAAACTCTAGCAATAAAGCTCAGTAAAGGAGCAGCAGGAGCAACTCAAATGCTATTTTAAAATATTTTATATGAGAGCTTGGTAAAGCCACCATCATGGTCATTTCATTTGAAACTATTTAACTGTGCTGTGGTGCTTTCTCATGTAGGTAATAGCCGGAAAATCTTAAATTTCCAGTTGTTGCAATTTGTTGTAAACTCTTTCTTTGTCTTCTGAATTTCCCTGGAATCCACAAGAATTTGTGAGCTGTCGGCCATTCCAGGAAGGAAAAAAATAAACAAGGACAAGGGTGGAGCTTTCTGAAGGTTTAAATATTTCTCCTCAATACCGTGACCCAGCTCCAAGCATTTTTGCAAAGCTCATTTTGCTATAAATGGGTTGAGGATTGCTGGAAAAACAACCCACAGCAAAAGCGTTCACCAGAAACTCATCTCTGAAGCTGAAAGAGGCCCCTGTAATCATCCCCTTCTGGAAATGTCTGAGTTCGGGGCAGGTGCTTTGCTGCTTCTTGCTAATTTTATTAATAAACTCAAAAGGTTAGACCAGGCAAAAAGGTGAAGTGATGAACAGCTTGAATCTGTCTGGCAAAGAGGAAAATTAAGAGTGTGTCCTACGCAGCGGGTGAATGAAGGCCACTGGAAGCCTTTGGTCATGTGCAACCTGAAGGAGCAAGCTGTGTGCTGCAGGATGAGGGTTTACAGCCCCTGAGGTTCTGCACACTGAGCTGAGCTCTGTGCTCTCTTGTCCCATAAGCGGGTGCTTGAGAAACACGTTAAAGTAAATGCAGCTTAATTGAGTTGGGAAGGCTGCGGCCACCAGGAACGAGCATCAGCTTCCCAACCTGCCTGATTTTTGACACTTGCATAGTGTTTTATCACTTTGATTTTTCAGTTTGTGTTTTTCATTTTCAGATCTTTTATGACCTGGTCAGACAGATAAATAGAAAAACACCAGTGGAAAAGAAGAAGCCTAAAAAGAAATCATGTCTGCTGCTTTAGACTCCCACCGCGCAGCAGCTCTGAGCCAGGTAAGAGGTGTCTGAACTCTGCCTCCAGCTCAGCTGATCGGACCGTGAGCTGCTCCCAACAGAGAGGGGACTCGCTCCCCTTCCTCCGCTCCTCTTCCTTCTGTATTCTCCCAAATATAAAATTCCTTCCCATTCTGCTGCATTTGTTGGACTCTCTTATCCTGAGCTTTGAATGCCAGAAAATAATAGCTTAAGACTTCTCATGTGTTGACTTCTACCCATGCCCCCACGTCTGCTCTAGATGGTCGAAATACTTCCCCGTGTCTCCCCCATTCTTTGTAAATCTCTTCCCAAATCGCTGCCCGTTTTTGACGGCTGGAATAGGGCTCAGGGAGGTCGCCAGCGCGCTGGACTTAAAGAGCCTCTCAGAAATATAAAAGATTAAATCCCTCTCCCATAAATTGCTCATCCATTGCTGAATTCAGAATCCACCCGAAGGCTGCCTGGCTCGTTGGAGGGCCGCTGTCACAGCAGAAGGACAGGGTGGCGGCTGGCTGTCACCGCTCTGCTGCGGTCACGATAAAACAAGAACTTGGTCCTTAAAGACTTGTAGTTTCCAAAGTCTCTTTTCTTTCTGTACCTCCAAACTTGGAGGACGGTAGGGACAAACCCCAGTGCTGGAGGAAGATAAGCTCCTCCTGCTGAAATGCTGCGTGTTATTAGAGCCTGGGTGCGGGCAGGGGCCTGGGGAAGCGTTCAGGTTTGGCTGAGAGCGCTCGTCTCCTCGGCAGGACACGGGCAACGTTCCCCCCGTCACCGGTCTGTACTTTTTCTAGATCGCAGGAATGAAGAACTGTTGCCTAAACGGAAAGTGCCAGCATTCCCGACGACAGAACCTTATGGAAGTTAATAACATATCTGAAGAAGCTTCTCCTGTTTTTATATACTATGAGAAGAATTTAGATCTTAAAATGGTTTGCACACAGTCCCTGGAAAAAGAAATTGCTCTGTGTATATCTCTTGGAAATTTAAGACAATAGTCTCCTCCTTTGCAATAGCAGTTAACAGATGTGAATATAAATCTAATTGACTCTAGTGTATGATGATACAAAGGAGCATGGATGCAGTTCAAATGTTAGATATTGCTACTATAATTAAAATTTCATATTGACCCTTTTATCATAATTTCTCCCCATCGAGCACTAAAAATATTCCACCATTATATTTTATAACTATAGATATGTATTATCTGAAATTTCCATTTGAACTCACTGCAGCAAATAACTTTTTGAGTCATTGACTTCATTTTATATTTAAAAGTTACGGAATATCGTTATTTTCATTCTGCCATTATATTCTAATTAAAAATGTTTGTGCATAATGCTTTGGAAAAATGGGTCTTTTATAGGAAAAAAACTGGGATAACTGATTTCTATGGCTTTAAAAGCAAAAATATATAATATACTAAACCAACTCTAATATTGCTTCTTGTGTTTTACTGTCACAGATTAAATTACACCTTTTATGAATGATTAAATTTTAGTACATTTTCATTTTGTTTCTGTGTTTTTGTTACGGTTTCCAGGCTTTGGTTTTTATCCATGTTTTGTGAATTCCTCTTCCATTCTGGTAGATCAGGTGTTTTGTTATAACAAATCCCACCGTGTGTCGTTAGCTGATGCGGTGTCTTCACGCCCCCTCCTTGTTGGATGTCTCTAATCCTACCACACACCGAAGTGCAGCAGGCTACTTCTAATTCGTTTTGTATATTCTTTTGGATGTTTAAAGATTGTATTCTGCTGAAAATATTTCCTCTGTACAATTATTTTTATATGTACAAATTTGGTTTAATGCTGTGTCAAGGTCTGACTTTTGCTGTGATCTTTGGTTTCACACGATCGTGTGTTTCGGGGGTAGAATCCCTGCTCTGACGATGCCGCCCGCCGGGCAGGAGCCCGTGGTGATCTCTCACGGTCAGCATCTCGACGTGAAGCTGTGGAGTTGGAAGTTGTTTTTGTCTAAATACAATTTCAGCACAGCAAACAGCTGCTGTACGTTTTTAGACAAAACCTGGCTAACGTTACCTGGTCTGCACAGTCAGCTGAAGGGGCTTTTCCTTTTGTTTTGGGTTTGTTTCTTTTTTTTCAATACCTGTTGGTTTCATAAAGTTTAAAAGAGCAGGATACGAAGAGACCCACGGGTGCTCCGCCTCGATCCTCCTGTGTCTATGCAAGTAAAAGAACCGCCTCTGGGACCTGTGGGGCCCCAATCCCACCCTCGGTGTGATGCTGCTGGAGTTCCTGCAGTGTTGGAGGACTTGCTCCTGCTTCGCTTCTGAGTAAGTGAGAAGAGGAATGTATCTTCACAGTGGAGAAAACGCAGGACGGACTTTGTCCTGGTTGGTTAAATGGCAAATCTCACTGTAATAGCTGGTGACCAGTTGTTCCTGGACCCGTTGTATAGTTTTACTGGAAACCAGGGGGGAGAAATTTCTATAAATAGGTTTTTCTAAAACAGTGTTACTGATGCAGCTGTTGAATTATCCAGAGATCCCAGATCCTAAATGCAGCCCAAACCAGACTGGATGAAAATGGTGGGATGATGACAATGTGAACACATCTGCCTACTTACAAGCTACTAGGACAAGCGTAGTTACTTAGCTGGCTGTCTTCAGCCTACCTCTGCGCTTCCTTTTTCAGGAGGAGCAGAAGCATGGTATTTGCAGGTTGAAATCTTTACTAAATGTAAAAATATTTTAGTAATAAAGTAATTTTACTGTACATGCTGATTGCTGGATGTCTCTTCTCTATAAACAGAAGCCCAACCTTAATTCTCTCCATACAGCGCGGTGTGTATCTCCTGGAGCCGAGGGGGGTTTGTGGCTGCTGCTGCCCTCCCATAGGGGCAGGAATCCCCATTCCTGGGGGCTCTGCGGGTGGCAACACGAGTAGTAAACCTGGTGTAAGGGGTGAGAGCATGGCCCGAGCCCGTGGGCTTTGCCACTAGGTGGGGGTGTGGGAAAGGCTGGGGGCGAGAGGGGCGGGGGGGACCCCGCAGCGGGGGGACACCAGAGCGGGGACCCAGAGCTGTCGGGGGCAGCCCCGGGACCCTCGGGGATCCCCTTTGTGCCTCACACGGGGCATTTCTTTTCTCACTGGATAATGTGTTTTTTTTAATCTAATGGATTTTAGCACAAGAGCCCGAGTCGTGCCCTCGGCAGCTGCGGCAGATGCTGCGGTTCTGTGTCCGTACAGAAGGTGTCCTGAAGCACTTGGTGTTTAATGTTTCACTGGGTTAAAAACGAGTTTACTGCAGAATGTCTTGAAGAAAGGTTAAAATAAAAACCTTCCAGATGCAGTCACGTGCTTCTGCGTTTGACCAGCATCCGATCAAGCAAAGTAACATTTTGCTCTGAGGAAAGGAACACGTTTAAAATTTCAGTGAAGCCCCACAGTCCCCAAAGTCATCCAGCTCCTGCTTGTGTTGATTTGAGCTGTGCACAAATTCAGCCAAAGTGGTTCTTAGACTTCTCAGCCTGTATTTATCCATTTTCTGTGTTATCTAAAGGTCGTTTTAAACCACGTTTTCCCATTTAATGTGGATCAGATGGTAACTGCCTGGTAATGCCCTGCCTCGCTGGAGGGTTGTAATTGTGAGTTTTGATTTTGATGCAAACACCCGAGCGAAGCCGGAGCTGTGGGAGGAAACGTCGTGTTGTCTTCAGCGAGAGCAGCGATGCTGGTGCACGTGTGACCCTCGCAGCTGCAGGGACGGGCTCGGCGTTGCAGAGCGCGGATGTGTGAGGTCTCGCATCCAGCAGCAACGCGAGAAACTAAAAGTTCAGAGTCAACCTTTGCAAAGTCACCAAAACTAATGAATGTTTTATTTATTTCGCCAGGACCAGGCACTGAAGAAGTGAAATTGAATTTTCCTGCGGACCAGGCACCATTCAGTAACTGGCCAGGCACGGGCTGGGCCGTCTCCCCGCTGGTGCTGGTTCCTCCGCAGCGGCTGCTCAGTGCCCCGGGCTCCGCTGCAGCGCAGTTGCCCACCCGGCGCGGTGCACAGGCTGCCTCTGCTCCTCCTGGAAATAACCCCCCGAATTCAGAGACGAGCCCTGTGCAGGAGGAGGGAGAGGAGCCGCTCTGGAAGATCTCCAGCAGCATCACGAAGCTCTGGCACCCAAAAGGAAATGCCCAGGAGCAAGAACAGCGCTCGGCTGAGCTCGGTGCCTGGGGGGTCTCCTGGACTTTTAGCTCGGATTCGTGCCCAGGGAAGGCATCCAGCGGCCCAGGTACTGTGCAGTGTTTGGTGATGGTTTCACCCACCGCTCACCTGGAAAGTTCCCCTTCCGCGAGGGTGGCTGCTGTGGCAGGGACAGGAGCTCTCCTGGGACGGGCAGCTCTGGCCAACGTGTGCCCGTGCTGCGGAGGGCTCTGAGCTCCCAGCCTGGGGCAGCTCCCTGCAGAGCCCCAAGCCAGCTCCAGAAAGAGCCTCGTTAGAGGCTATGCCAGGGCTAATTAGCCATGCTGCAAGCTCACAGTAGCCCTGGCACAGTGCTGTGCTGATGTGGCTGCTCCTGACTGGGGCCGGGCTCTTGTCTTTAGCTCAGTTACTTGCTAATCCCAGTGTTGGGAAACAGTGTTTGTGTTATCCTGGGACTGAAACGAGCCTTTTCTTCCTCACTTTGCAGAGAACTTGCACACAAGTAAACTCAGCTCGTGCCTTGTGTCTGGCAGCAGCAGGTAGAGGCCAGAGCGGTGAGTGATGCCTCCGGTATCTACAGCGTCCTGGATCCTCTGTCCCTCACCCCCAACGGGAGCAGCAGCAGCAGAGGAGGATTAAATCATTTGTCAGAGATTTTGGACAAGTCCGAGGTGCCCGTCCTGCTGGCTTGGCCCTGCCAGCTCTTGGCTAAATCCCGACTGCACCAGCGCTTGTGGGACAGAGGGATCGCTCGGACGAGCGTGTCTCCTCTGTCGCGCTGTCCCCGCACGGCCTCTCTCGCAGTCCCAGGCAGAAGCCCGAGTTCAAACATCCATGGCATTTTCTTTGGGTGGTACCAATGTCCAAGGCCAACAGCCAGCCCCCTTACTGGCATGTCACGGTGGCTCGGGGGTGAACAAGGAGCCTGTTGTGCTGCGGAGGGGAGGATGCTCCGGGCGCTGGCAGCGCTCCCGTGCTGTGTGCCGCAGGGGGACGGAGGTCGGGGCGGCAGCGGGGTGTGCACGGCCGGCGGCTGCTCGCTGCTGCCACGGCCCAAGGTCAAGCAACAAAGGACAAATTCATGGGGCCGAGGGTGGCTCTGCGGGCTGAGCACACTGGGGCGTTTTGGAGCTGGGGAGGCAGCCCCTCGCCTCCGGCAGCGGGTGACGACCACCGTGGGCTGCACGGGACCACCTTCGCTCGCAGGACGCTGCCGGAGGCTCCTGGGATTCATTTCCATGGAGCATTGTTCTGCAGCCAAGAAACCTGCCAAACCTCTGCATGTGCTTCAGAACGATCCCACGGCGAGCACCAGCCCCCACGAGCTGGGCTCCTCTCGGCAAAGTGGAAGTTAACAATAATTTTGCCTTTTTTTTCCCACAGGTGTTTTAAATACAAATCAAGTTTCCTGCAACGCATTCTGAGTGAACGATGGTGGAGCTGAGTGAAAACAAGCAGCGTTGCAGCTCTGCTGCCCTTTCCTACCCAGGTTGTTTTAAATCATTGGACAAATTGATGTGTTACACCTTTACTCGACCTTCCCCATGGTCGGTGTGTGGATATAACGTTTTGAGCACTGCAGACGTCCAGTATCCTACGACCATTTTTCATTTAGCTTTGGAAATAAGCAGTGTCAAGCTGCTGCGTCAGTGAGGCTTAAATCCACAGAACTCATTTGATTTGAAGCACTTTATTAAATATGACTGCACAGGCGCCCCTGCGGGATAATCCTTTATGATAAATGATGTTTGAAATGAGGGAGACCCGATCCCGGCTGCCTCACGCTCCGGTCACAGTTAATCTGCAGGAGCTGGGAAAGGCACAGTGCAGTCAGGGGTGGGCAGAGCAAAGGGCAGAGGCTGGACCCTGGAAAACCAGCGGCTAAACCTGTGCCGTGATCAGCCCCGAGTGTCACAGCACAGACAGACTGAGCTGGAGCATCATTCTGCAACGCGGTAAAGCCAACGCTTACGTGCCCGTGGGTTTCTCTCCTGTAACGTGCACCTTGGTCAACTGACTGTGGGTGTTGTCTAGTGCAGAAGTACCAGAAATCTGGCAAGAAACCTGAACAGCAAACAGAAGCCTCTTGTTTTCCAAAATCCCACTAGAACCATACACTCACTGCAATGGGAAGAAGATAAAGCATCCATTTTCTGCAGGACTCTAGCACAGCGAGACACTTATTTGTCCCATTAGTATGTCGCAGGCTCTAATTGAGCAAACGATAATACATGTTTTACTGGCCTTGGAGTGAAGTTTTCTGATCCACTGGTGGTGAATGGGGCAAAGTCCAACTGGTGGCTGGTCACTAGCGGTGTCCCCCAGGGCTCAGTTTTGGGGCTGGTGCTGTTCAATATCTTTATAGATGATTTGCTGCACGCCTAAACTCAGGGTGTTCCCTTTTATTCCATACATGATGCAAAGTCTGATTAGCAGCTGACAGGCAGCTTTTGGCCTTCTCCTGAAACAATCAGTGTTTAGGGCTTGACCGAGAAGGATTCGTGTGAGATAAGCTTCCCAGAGTGGGGTTGGGACTGAAGTAATAACTAAGTAAGAGTGAGGCAGTGAGTAGGACACGTAAGGGTGAGTCAGAGCAGCTGGAGGCGAAGCCGCTGCCTTGGGAAGGACAAAAAGGCTCCTCAGTGTCTCCTCCTCCTGCTTCCAGGAGCTCTCTGAGCTGTTGGGGTTGGGGCCGCTCGGGCTCGCGGGGAGCCGGGACGACGCAGCGTGTGCTGGGCTGCGGCGAGGGAGGCACGAAGCTCAGCACGTGCCCGTGGAGCTGGGGCCGGGGCCCAGCGGTGTTCCCCGCCTCTGGGAGCCATGGGTCTGCCCCTGGAAAACGTGAATTCATGTGCTGCTGTGGCCCGTGAGTTGCACGTCCCTAACAGGCCTGGGGGTGCTGGTGCCGTCTCACTTTGCTTCTGTTGGATTTCCCATTCCTTTAATTTTTTATCAGTTGGTTTGTTGTTCTCAGTGGAGGCTGCTCTATGGGAAGGAGAATAAATGAAGTGTTTATTTTTAGAAACTGCAAAAAGAGTTCAACCCAAGGCAAATACAATTACTTCAGGTCGTATGCAGGCTTCTGAGAAGCAAAGAAAAAATATTTTCTAAGTAGCAAATGCCCTGAAAACAAACGCCATGAAGCCGCCGTGCAATGAGAGCATCACGTAACCATTTGAGGAGCACATGTAACGCCACAGGGGTGGGAGGTGGTGCTGGCTGCCTGCCCCGGACACGCTGATGCCGCCCGCAGCCTCACGTACCCCAGCCCATCGTGTGCCCCATCCCCTCGCACAGGGCAGCCGAGCGGTTGCTGCTGCCCCTGGCAAAGCCCCTCCACCTTTTCCAGCCTGCAAGCCGGCCTCTGTCCTCCGGGAGATTCTTCTGCTTGAAGGGGCCTCCTGGATGCTATTCCTGGAGCCCTTTTAGGGCGGTTGTTGCCCGAAGCTTCTGCTGGGTTGTTTCTGGAGACCTTGTGGCTGGGGAAGAGGAGAAGGGGTGGGAGAGAGGCTCCTCGGTTGAAAGCTTTCACTCTGCGATTAAGCTGAACAAGAGACTCTGAGCTAAATCTCTGTTTCTCTTGCTGTGCCTGAGTGAACACAAAGAGGAGAAAAGGACTGAACCAGACAATTAAAACAAGCAATAAAATTGCACAGAGAGGTCTGTGGAATGATTTTTCCTTGACACGCTCACCCCCAACAAGTGCCACGTGCCCTGTGTATAAATAGCAGCTGCCCAGACTTGCTTAATCATCCCATTGTTGCTTTATAATATTAATTAAACATTTCTCCGGGATTGTTCGCATCCTAATTAAGCCAGGAACTTACAAAAGACAGTGAAGAAACCAAGTGTGTGTGTGCTGGGGGATGCACAACCCCAGTTTGGCTAAACTGTGAGCAACTGTGTTTAAAAAAAAAAAACCTAAAATTGCAGGAGGCCCGTGGTTAAAAGTGTTTTTAATAGTCAGCAGCGACAGGGACTGTTTGATTAACGGTCCTCGGGGATGCAGAGCAGCTCTTTGCCCCAGGAGGGGTTGGAGGCAGAGCTGTAGGAGGCGAGGGGCTGTCCGGGCGCTGGAAGGGACGAGCGTGTCCCCCATCAGCGAGACACGAGCGGATCGTCCCTGGCAGGAACCCACCGACATCAAAGGGCCCATTAATCCGCAGCTGCTCTGCGAGGGGGGCCGGGGCTGCGGCATCGCCCCGGGACAGGGGAGCCCTGGACCCCCCGGCAGGAGGAGCCGGGCAGGTGGGAGCTGCCCCAGGGACGGGGCTGGTGGAGAAAGGCCTGGAGAGACCTTCCCCCCCCAGGCAGAGCCGCGTCCTCTGCCCGCTGGGCTGGGGCTTGGCCTCCCCATCTTCTCCTTTCATGTAGCGCCGAAGACTCGAGCACATTGTTCCCGGCTCAGACTCATGCACCCTGCAGGGATGTGCTGTGAATTACTTCCCAAATTATGTGAGTAATTAAAATCAATGAGAGGGTATCCTGTTAAATAACGTAATTAGATGAGCACAGCGAGCAATAGTGGTTTTGTTCTCCTGCCTTGAGACAGCTTTTAACTCTTTCCCTTGTCTCTCCCCGGGAAGGGCAGGCAGGGCTCCGCACGCTCTGCTCTGCCCCACGCTGAGGTTCTTCCAGCATCTCCAAAGCCTCTCCCTGCTTCCTCCAGCACTTCTTACAGACACGGGATTTCCTTTCTCCTCAGTCTCCATCCCTGTGTCATGGGGCGACACTGGCAACGCTGCAGCTTGAAGCCCAAGAACATCTGAAATAGAAAACAGAACGGACCGTCCACTTAATTTAAGACTTTGGCAAATGAAAACGTGTCTCCCGCAGTGCTGCGCTCCAGCACCTGAACTGCAAACGGAGGGCCCCACGGAGTGCAAAGGAGAATTCATCTTGATGTGCATAATGAATTGTCTGAGCCTCTCGCCCCGCGGACGAGGTGCAGCCGCCCACTCTGGGCGTTTTTCTGCTGCGTGACCCAAGATGTGGGGCCGGGAAGGACGAGCAGCAGCGTGAGCTCGGCCTGGACCAGCAGCCTGAACCGAAGGGCTCAGCACACAAACGTGCCCATTTCCAAAGGCACTGCAGGTTTAACGTGTTGTCTTAATTCCAGAGAAAACTAAATGGCTCAGGAACCTACGTGCCAAGAGCTGTTGCTGTTCTGTTTCTGCCTGTTTCAGGGCAGGGACTGCAGCCTCAGTCCATTAAGAGCCACACGTGGACAGATCTTTCTTTCTGCGTGGAGTGCTATTAACTCCAAAGGGGCTCTGGTAAGGGTAAAGGCATCTGGCCAGATGGCTGGGATCTAAATAATTAATTTACAGTATCATGTTCATGACTTTGCTGTCTCCCAAAGGAAGCGCTGAAAAGTCCTTAACTTGGTGCTTATTTTTTCCAGCTGCGATGCACAGGGAGATGTGACTCTGCGTTCTGGTTTATTTTAAGCTTGTTTTCGATTTTTCCAAGGTAGTGAATTGTTGCAAAGACGTGTCACATCTAATTACACTTGTCACGTTAAATCATATTACGGCAAAAAACCTGAACCCCTGCTGGGAAGGTAATCCTCTCCGGCAGGGACACGGGGAAATTTACCTTTGACATGCTGCAGGAATGACAGGTTGTTCTAGAAGAGATTTAAACGTGCACACAAAGGGCACAAGCACACCCTCATGGGCCCTCGCCCCGTAGCAGCAGCTGTCCCTCCTGCCCAGGGAGATGCCAGCCCATCCCTGGTGCGCAGCCACGCTCTCACCCTGCTGAGTGTGCTAAGAAACCGTCGGTTTTGCTGTTTTACAGGTGGGGTAGGAGTGTCTTGTCCTGTCCATCGCAGAGTGCTTTAGAGGTCCCATAAAACCTCTGCAGAAGGAGGACTGATCCTCGGCTTCTCCTGGCAAGACATCTTATCCCCACTGGATTTCCCAAGACTCTGTTTGTAGCTGCAAGTAGAGTGTTTGTTCCCTTTCATCTTAGGAGACACCTTAAAGAGGCAAATCACATCTATACTCTGTGAAAAGCTCAGACACTCGCTAACAGCACTGCCTACATCAGTGATGTGTTTGAAAAGTGGGTGAGCTCTAAGGAGAAAGATCCTCTCTTGAATTCTTTTAAATCCAGAGGGCCTGATCTCTCCTTTTTACAAGCAGAGCTGAATCCAGGGTACAGGAAACTCGGTACAAAGCCGACCGTGAATTGTTCCCACACGATTAGCATGAGCGCATGCAGATCAGGCAGCTGCATGCATAAATGCCTGGCTGCCTGCCTTTGGGTGCGAGCTCTCGGGAACCGGTCTGCAACTGCCTCGTTGGCGCTTGCAGGCGGGGTGGTGGGTGCTGGGGGGGTGCAGGGACCCCTCATGGGCTCTGACCCCACCACTGCTGGCTCTGATCCCGGTCACGGGGACTGGGGTGGGAGCGGGCACAGCCTCGTGGTGCTGCTGCAGCAGGAGCAATTATTTTGGGTGGGAAAGGAACACGTGGGCGGCAGCTGGGGCCCAGAACTGCCCTTTCCCAGAAACAATAGTATTTATTTCCTCCGAGCGGGCACAGAAAAGGCCGGGTTTAGCAGCTGGTCTTTGGGCAGCTCCCCGGGCAGGGTGACCTGGCGCTGCCCGTGGGCCAGGGCAGCCGTGGGGAGCCCGCGGGGCCAGAAGTGTCTGTTCTCAAGGGAAACTTCCCATCGGCTCCTCGCGAGACCCCGATGATGGGGGCAGCACCGCGGCCGCTGCTGGGCTGGGGGAGCCAGCATTTGCGAGGGCCCACGTGTGCTGGCAAAGGGGGGGTGAGTTTGTAAAGCCGTGGGCTGCAGAGGCTCTGCAGGGTGCTGGAGGTGCAGCTGGGCGGGGGGAAACGGCAGCAAATCCCCAAGAACCGCTGTTCCCACGGAGCAGGTTCCCACTGCGCATTTCAGGCTCCAGATCTCCCCGTGTCCTGCATGAACACATCCTGTTTCCTGGATAATACACAGCCGTGGAGAGGCAACCACCTGCAGAACCGTACCCTTCATCTCTTGGTGCCCCTGCCCCAGCCCCGCTGTGCCCAGCCTGGGCCCTTGCCTGCTCCCACCCACCACACCCAGCACACCTGAGGGCGATGCTCAGTGACGAGCTTAAAAAGCCCCTGGGGTGGGTGCTCAGCTCCCCAAGCCTCTCCCCACCCAGCACGATGCTCTTCTCTCCATGGGGCTCAGCCTCCAGCGCCAGGCAGGTACAGCTGGGATGGGGTGGGGGGTGCCAGGGGGCGATGCCATCGTGCTCCCTGGTGCTGTACCAGGCCAGCTGTGGGCTGGGTCCCCCGGGTGGTCCCTGGGGTGAGGCCATGCTCTCCAGGGACCGAGGTTGGTGCAGGAAAAGCTGTTGTTCTCTCTTGGGCTACTGCTTATAGAAAGCTCCTTCTCCTCTTTGCTGACCCTGTGGAAAGGTTGGGGGGAGCTGGGAGGGCGGATTTGTGACAAACAGGATGAGCTGCTGATAAAAGAGGAAAACAAGATGCTTTAGGATCACCCTTGTGGCATTCAGAGAAATGAAGAAGGGGCAAAACAACCAGACCTAAAGCCTCTGAGGAGGAAAAACAACAGCTTGCTCGCAACTCAGGTTCCCGAAAAAGTGCTGAGCACAGCGCTCAGATGCTGACCCGCTCTTCTCTCCTTGTATGGGCAGAAACGGGGCTCGTCTTGTGCCTATATTTAATTTGCAAGGGGAAAAAAAAAAAATCCCTCCATGCCTCTGCTCCACTAGCCTCTTTGTCTTGGGAAGTTACAACAGGAATAGAATTGCACGTTTAAAAAAAACTACTACTACTGCTTGCACGTCAGCCCTTCCTAAACTTGGAGTGAGTGGAACAGGTTTTTGCAACATAACCCTGCTGTGCACACAAGGCATCTGGTGACTGCGGCTAACGGGAACGGGGGGCAGCTCCCCCTCCGCACCACGAGCGATGGGCTGGGCACTGCCCTCGCGCTGGGGCTCACGGAGCTGCTGGGGACTCACCTCGATCACATTTAATACCTGGAGACAGCGAGGAGGGGACCCATGGTGGGACCTGCACCGCCCTGGGATGATGTGGCCCCATCACCCTCCACGAGCTGGGGACTGCATGGCCCCCAGGCCCTTCCCTCAGCAGCAGTTTCTCCCCCAAACATTTCTCCCTCTGCCTTTCCCCAAGCTGCGGGAGGAAGATGGATGTTGAAGCGTTACCCAAAGGCTCTTGGGGATGCGCCTGGGCCACAGTGGGACGTGCCTCTAGAGCAGCGCTGGGACCCTGGCAGGGATCTCTGGCTGCAGCTCTTCTCCCTGCCATGATTTATAACCCCTCCTGGAATGGAAACTCTCCTGGCTGCTCCCCAAACTGCCTGGTCCCGGCTGGCGACAGGCTGGCACAACCTGCCCGCCCTGCTGGCTCTGACCCCAACCCCGCCAGGGGTTCTGCTCCTGCTTCTTGGCCGGGTGAAAGCCCAGAAGCTTCTGCGCTGGAGACAAGGGGGGCTGAGGGTCACCCAGGACGGATACAGCCCCACGGCACACGGGACACGGATGCCACTTTATTGGTAACTCTTGGAGAGCCGGACACTGAAGAGCTCGTCTCTTTCAAGACGAGGTTTGTACACAACAGCAATAGAAACAACAACAATAAACATCTGTTGCAACTTTGTATCTTGGTGCAACCTCAACAACAAACTTTTGCAACGTTGTATCTGGTGCGACCTGTGGGGAGAAGGGCACGGGGAGGGGGGTGAAACAGCGAGAGCTGGAGGGTCCCAGATTCCATGAACGGAGCCTTGTGTCCGACTGGTTTAACTGGCAGCGAGAGGAGAGGTGCTGGGAGCACGGTGGAGATGTGGTTTGGGGGGAAAACCCCACAGCTGAAATGCAACAAAACTGGGGCTCAACCCCCCCGCCTGGCAACTGTTCAAGTCTTACAAATTCAAACTTATTTCTTTCAATTTAAATAACAAGTGCTTCAGGTACAACGCTTGGATTGCCTGGATCATAACCCAGTTTTAAGTGCACACAAGCAGGAATAGATTTTTTTTAAAAAACTATATATGTATTTGCACACTCATACACACACATGCACACAGTGAATTTTGTGCTGTGGCTGTTTTAACAAGAGGTGACAGAATGGGCCTGGAGGGGCTGCCCTGGAGCCGCAGCTCTCCAGGAAACACCACTTGCAGTGACTGAAGGCCACAGCACGTTCTGCAGAGGACTCCTCTCGCCCCTCCGTCCATGTTGAGAGCTCAGGGGTCCCCTGAAAAGACATGTACGGCCTCCAGCTCCTCTCCGGTGTGAAATGAATGCTCGGCAGAGCAGAGGACACCAACAAACTCAGACCCAAACAGCTGTATTGATGTCAAACCCGGACTGGGTGTAGTCTATGGTATCGTGGACTTTCTTGGTGCCAGTTTTGGGTTTCTCGTGATTCCTTTCTGCCTTTGGGCACCTCTCAGCTTTGCTGTGGTGGCTCTGGATGTTCCCATGAAGTGGGAAGTAAAATGTCCCCTTGAGCTTGTTCATCTTTTTGGGTCTCTTAGAAATTTCAGGCCGTTTGTCTTCAGGTGGAAGCCAGCAAGGTTTCTCCTTGAGAAGCCTGTCTCGGTCTGGCCGAACACTCCTCAGGAACTTCTTGAAGATGTTGGCTGTGAGGGAGAACTTCCTGCAGAGCTCCTGGGATCTGCTCATGGACAGGGATGCCTCACTCTTCTCCCCCTTCTTATCCAGCTCTGGCAGATCCAACCAATTCCCAACCAAGTCTGCAAAGATGTTATCCCCCAAGACCAGTGGCTGCCGATTCCTGCTCTGGGACATCAGGGACGATGTCCAGTCGTGGCCATCATCACACCCCGGGCACTCCTGGCATGCTGGCCACCCCCCAGCTGTGCCCTGGCTACTGGGCTCGAATGTCCTCGGGCGGACGTGCTCCGCTCTGATCGAAGCGGAGGAAGGTCCTTTTGGGTGACAAACACCCTCACCACAGCGGCCCCTGAAGGAGGAGGGGGTGTCTCTAAGGTGGCCGCTCTCCGGGAGCACAGTGGGACGAGGCAAACCCACCGGCCGTGGCACGGCACACGTGAGGGATGTGGGGCTGTGCTCCTCCACCGAGGCCTCCCCCCGCCGCTGCTCGCCCTGCCGGGCCCCAGGCACGTCTCTGCTGCTCCGGCAGCACTGGTGCTGCTCAGGGCCAGACACGGCGCTTCGGCTGCCCGAGATCTCCAGCTGCTCCAAAGCTGTCTGGACCTGGAGGAGTTTCAGCTCCTGCAGTGCACCCATCATGCAGTTCATCTGCTCGTGCAGCCCGTCTCCGACCTCCTTCATGGACAGCTGCGGAGGGAAGGAAGCAGACATCGAGTCAGTGTCCCCAGGAGACAGCAAGAAAACGTTGACCAAAGGGCAGGAGAGCTGGGCTGAGCACCCTTCTGAAACATCGCCTCTTCCTACTGGCTACGTTTTAGATGCGTCCTACCTGTACTACATCCATTTCATGGAACAGCAATTGGATATTTCTTAAATTTTCTAGGAGTTTCCCTCTAGGAATAAGAGGAGCTGACAGGAGGAGTGGATTTTTTGACCTGACAACAAAAATAAATAGTTTGAGTTTCTATCAATTGCTTGGCAGAAACCCAAGGCACAGGACTATGAATGGGTTTGGCTGCCCCCAGTTTTAGCATCTTCTTCTGCTTTTGTCTTTTGTGCCCTGTAACTAACTGAAAACAGCAGTCAGAACAATGAACAGAAGTGCCTTCCATGGAGAACCTTGTTTCTTTACCTAAAGTGCTAAAGTAAATTAAAAATAAACCCCAGGAAGAATCACGCTGTTACTATGTAACGTGTTCAGATCTTAATACCCTCATTACAGGCACCTCTCGCTGGAGGACAATCAAAGACATTTCAATACACTTGAAATTTTGTACAACACAACCAACAAACTCTAAAATTACTTACATTAAGCTAGCAGTCTCTTTGATTCCCAAGGTAAGACCTTTAGTAGCAGCTCTACTTTATCCCTGAACCTTGCTATAAAGATTTAACTTTCTATACTAGACTGAAAACAAGCAAGTTATTTTCCAGAGCCTCTAAATTCCCTCCTTTTCTCTTTCACTCTGTTGCTTTCTCCCTCTCATGTAGGATCTGGATCATATTCCCAAAGCGGCATCATAAACCAAACGGGCTATACTTTCCAACAGCTGCCACTTGATTTTATTGGGTTTTTTTTTAGCAGGGAGGGGGAGTGGGGAATGGGAAGGAGAGGGGAAGAACAGCAGGGGATGGCAGGGCTGGAGGTGAAGACATGTCACATTGGTGTAAGGTGGTTTGCAGAAGAGATTAGCACTGTCTAGGAAAAGCTTCAGCCTACCCTGTCAGAAACAGTTTGAAAGGTTCATCACAATTTTTGTACAGCAACAGATCTCAAGCTTCAGGTGAAAAAGGACAGATGCATCTTATGTTCAAATTTACATTATCAAGCTTTACTTTTTTACATCTCCTTCATTTTAACTAAGTTAGTTCAATTACTTTCTCTATTTCCATTTCTGTACCTGGATCTGACCAGTGAGAAAGAGCAGTCAGCAAAAAATGGGATCCTCTGTAACAATCTAGCTCTGTAAATGGAAAGCTCCTCAACAGTTTCTGACCACAAATCTCCATTTCAAAACCCAGAACCCACAACTGGCCAGCAGATTACAAGGATTTTTCAGAACTTCACTCCTAAGGAACTTATTTAACACCCGGAATGAGCACACAAGCTATGAAGATACAGAAAATCTCTGTTTTCAGCTTCCTGATTACATTACCAATTATTTCCAGCTATCTAATTTTTTCACATCAGCAAATAAACCTCTGCTCCTGCAGGCATGCAAATAATGCCCCCCTTACAGCCCAACCGAGCTCTTGGGTTACCCGTACAAAACCTGGGGCCATATGCTCTACAAGCCTCAGACGAAGCTATCACCTTACCTCTCCAGATTTGCTGTAATGCTTCTCGTCCTAACCTTTCTCGCCTTATTAATGGCAGTCTGTTTTATCTGGGGCTTTGCAAAAAGCTGGATTTGGAGCCAGCCTGGCCCCTCATTGGCCGCTTCCCACCAAATCCCCTGGCCGGCGCGGAGCTGTAATCGCAGCGCGGCGAGTGACGAGGGTCCTGCCGTAATGACTGAGCTCATCAAGCCCTCAGCATATGCTGGGCGGCTCCGCTGCTCACCTCGGGGAGCCAATTAACTCCCCCGTGATGGGGTGTATCATCACAACGCAGGCCTCCTCCAGCAAGGCTCTGTCAAGCATTACCATTTCTCAGGCAGCATTTATCGTCCGTGTGGTTGTTTTTCACAGGCAGATCCAGTCTCCCCCCAACGAGAGAAGACCCGAGCCCCAGAAGCTCAGACTCCAGCACTTTTCCTTCTGAAAAAACAAGCTGGCTGTGCCAAACCTGGCGCCAGCACCAGCCTGGGGAGACCGAGCCACTGGAGGAGGAGCGGACACATCTTCATCTGTGGAAAAACCTTCCCCTAAGTGACTGTGAGGTTTGGACACTTCTCCCCTGATGCCCTGTGCCGAGGCTGGGCTGAGCCGTTCCCCTCGCAGCAGAGGGGGAGAACAGGGGCTTTTGGGATGTGACTCTGTCCTGTTTGTGACCTGCTTTGGGGTGGGATGAATCCTGCCCTCCAGGCTCAGCCTCGATGTCCCTCTGGCAACGTGAATCCCACCATCAGCAAGAGAGTTTTAAAGATCCCGAGGCTTTTAACTCTGCTTGCAAACACTGCTAAAACTTGGGGTTGTGCAAGTTAAAAAACCCAGCAAACGACCCCCTCTGCTTTATCTTTTGCTCTTCGTGGCATCTGTTCAGTCTTTTACAGAACTGAAGAGTGAGCGAAACCCAGCCCAAAGTGAAGTCACTGACTGGTGACCAAACAGCCTGCAGGGGCTTGGCTTTCATCCACTAGTAATTACCCTGCGGTAATTAAGAGTACTCACCCTGGAGAGAAAACTCTGGAGGAAAAAAAAAAGATGTTTCCTCCCTAGTGTCTAACTCAGTTCTCCCAAGTCCAGACTGGCTTCTCGGAGACTCTCCAGAAAAGGAACAATCTCCCACAGAAGAGAGGCCACCACCCTGGCAAAGGTTCAAGATTGAACTATCTGGGCTGCTAGAGGGAAAGAAGTTTCTGCAAATAATCCAGCAGATTGGGCTAAAGCCAAACAGATGCTCTGACTGCCAGGTGATGGGAACCCGTGGCTGAAGGGACAACCCTTGTAGCCTCGCTGGCTCTGTGGCCACACACTTCATGTAGAAGGAACTGGAATTTGTGATGAACTAAAGCACAATTTCAAACAGAGCGTGAATGTGACACAAAACCCCAGAGAGCCTTAATTTGGCGTGGAGAGAGACCCTGACCGCCCTTGCTGGGGTTATGCAAGTGGCATTATGTAAGCTGGCCAGCACGGGGCATCAGGAGATGTTCTGTCTTGTGCATGTTTGTGAGCTGAGTCCCAAACCTGTCGCTGAACCAGCCCCACGCTCAGTCGAGCTGCGGAGCAGAGTGCAGGGGAAACGGCATTCACTACAAAACTTTGGGTCTAGCACAGGTCTTGCTCATCAGCATCCTCCCTTCTCTGGCCTCTGCTCAAGGTGCACAAATCCATCAGCATTTCAAGGGACTCCGGGTGTCTAATTCAGGGTGCTTCGATACAAGTGGTTGTTTGGCACCTCTGCTTCCAAGAAAAGCCAAATCAGATATTGACAAATTAGACTATGGTAACTTGCAGATGCTCAGATTTATCTCTATAAAACAGTTAAAATCAGTTTAAAAATTATTATTCCTGAAACTTCAGCAGTCCCTAAAAATTGGCATGAAAAAGTTTTGGGCTAATTCTGAACAAGCCAACACAGATGCCTTTTATAGCCAGACAAGTACACGCAGGGCTGAGCACAGCTGTGACGTGCGTGTTCCACTTCAGTGGCTGGGATTCAGCGAGTGATGTTAAACATTTCTTCTCCAGCAGTGAGGTATTACCTCCAGAGCAATCCTCCTGTGAAGGCACAAACAAGGCAGCTCTGGCTAAGTGCTTCTCCAAAGCAAAGCTTGTTTAAACTACAGTCACTCTGAACATTGAGAACTGAAGTGCAAAATTCAAAAGCTTTTCAAGCACTTTCAAATGATCATCAAGGAATATTCAGTGTAAGGGGGGGAAATAAAAACAAACAGTGAGCATCTTGCAAAACTGGCAGAATTCAGATATGGAGGATTTTTGCATCGGAAATCTACCATTTTGAGTAGCAGAGGTATCAGCCGTGCCTTTTTAACGATTTCCTCAAAATACTTATTCCCAGAACTACAACCACAATTGGCTTATACAGTTTATAAATCAACGATCTTCCACCACTGATTAACACAGCAAGGGGACAGCTCGCCTCAAGGAACACCCTCGAGCAGTTACTGGTATTTTATCAAATTCAAAACCAAATACCTGAGACGTACAAATAAGGGAGATTTCACTTATCGCTTCTCACTTCCCAGGTAAATAAGTAACTTTTTTAACCCACTTTGGGAACTAATGTTTTCCTGTTAGCATCCGATTCACAGTGTTCTCAGGATTCCGTTCCCATCCATCCCCTCGAGCCACAGCTGTCTGTGTTCCCAGCCCCGCCGCACATCTGGCCTGCCCGGGACTGCAGCAGCTTTGTCACGCTGATGGGAGAAAAGGAAAAACCCAGCTAACGCAGCACGGCTTTCAGCTGAGCCTGGAGAACTGAAAAGAAGAGCTCTGAGTGTGTTTGTCGTAATGAGGAGGAAGACAGATGTCCAGCTCTCAGGTAGAAGAAAGGCAAAGAGAGGAAGTTATTGCTCAGAGGACAGGAAAGAACGAATGGCAAAGAGCAGTTCTAAATAATAGTGCTGATAGGCCACAGAACCAGCAACAAACAATTGGTATTTAAAGAGGGTGACATAATAGAGACCAAAATTATTTTAGAACTGCTGAGCTGATCATATTGTTTCTGTGTTTTCCTTTGGGTCACTAACTAGATTAATCTTCAACCAGCCTGCAATTGTGGCTGGGCATAACTCTTCAGAGCGCGCTGCACGGCTCACAGAGAGCCGCTTTCCAGCTCGGTGCTGCACCTTTCTTTTCCTTCCCTCGATGGATGCCGAGGGCCCGCAATCTTCTTCTTGTCCTTGCATTTTATCACAAGAATTTAAAGTCTCTTTTTTACCTCTTGTCTGTCCAGAGTATTTCAGGTGTCAATGAGGATGTTAACTGTGAGCTCACAGTTTATCTGAAAGAGGAAGGATGCTGAAACTTTACTAAGATTTTTTTTTCCCCCAACAGTTTAAATGGATCTTCAACAGATGTTAACCATGAAAGACACCGTTCACACACTCAATTAATGATCTTCCTTATTCTATTGCCTTCCCTTCCATTGCAATGATAGTGTGCTGTGCTTCCCAATCACACTTGCTACATCTAAAGGCAAATTAGAAAATCAGTTCTCTACAACCAGGAAATAAATGGACCAAAAAGAACTCCAACCTTCAGACTTTTACTCACAACCCAGGGATAAGAGAGACCACAAGCCTCGAGGTACAGACTGACCATTGAAGATGATGGTTGAAGTGTTGCTTTTCAGCCCAGCGGTCTGCTTCACTGGGGCATCTGCCCTTTAATGCTCCTGAATACGTGCAGCTGGGAGTCTAAAAAACCCCACCGTCATCTTCAGGAGTCTTCTCTGGAAATAAACAAGCGGACAAAGCCCATGACTGCTTTGTCTCTCCCCAGGTTACACGTGACAGGACATCTGCTGTCAAGTTCCTCCTTTGCACCTTCCCTTAAGGCCACACCAAGGAATGAGATCCTGTGATAACCTCCCAAGTTTCCAACACTATCTCCAGCAGCGATGGGCAAAGCCACCCTTAAAGGGACCATTTTATCAGCAGAGACACAGATGGAGCTGCGTGTTTCCACCTGTTGGAGTTGTGAGCGGTGATGTTAGCCCTCAAGTCTGTCATTTGTGCCCTACTGTACTGCGAATCACAAGAGCTGCTCCTTCAGAAATAGCAGTAATGAGAATCCAGCAGACTCCTTTTCGAGCATGACACAGTTACCGGAATAGGACTCAGTGTGAGACAAAGAGTAAAAATAATTGGCTGTACTTTTCACTCAGACCAAATGTTCTATTCCTGCAAGATATTCATAGCAAGAAACATTGTCTACCAGGACATAAATTAATCTAAGAAGGGAGTCAGACTCTATCAAACTCAATAATGCGATGCACTCATGATGAATGTGCAGAGGGAACATTCAACGGTTCAAGTCAGAGTGGTGGTTTTTGTTCTAAATACCTACTTTAATACTTTTTCTCCTAGTAAAAGGCAAGAGAAAGCCCAGAAATATCCTGGATTCCTCAAGAAAGACCAAAACGTGTGAAGTAAAGTTACAGCTACAGCTAACTTGACTGAGCTCTCGCCTGTTACAGCCATACAAACCCCAAGTGCAAGATAAATCTGCCCCATGAACTCGCCAGACCCTGGCTATATAATACGTGATTTATTATTATTGCAGAAGAGCCCTGAAACCCCAGTCCCACGGTATGTATGCTGATGTTACCATGTATAAATGCAAACAATCCCCGTGTCAGAAAGTTTACGGAGTTAATGCCATCTGCAGCGTGAGACACGGAAAGGAAATTCCTCTCTGCTAATCCCCGAGTGAGACAATTCTTGTTAAATCTGATCTTTCAGCTGAGATAACATTCTGTAACTCAGAAAGCAGACATCGTATTTCTGTGCTTCAGAATGATGTTTGCAGGCTCTGAATCCAGCCGATAAAGTCAAGAGGACTTTTAGTATCAGGATTAATTAATGGAAGATTCACAAGCTCTGTGGTGCATTTCACAACTGCCATACGAAGGAGAGATGACAGGAGTGGAGAAGCACAACTTACTCCAGGCCAGACCTACAAACCAGCACCGCATATTCTCGCAAACCACACCGCGTCCATTAAACCTCCAGGGGCTTTGCACAGGGGGTGAACGAGGTCCTCTGTATCTTCTACATACAGAGACTGAGGTGCAGAGAGAGCAGGGCTCATCCAAAACGGCTCCGCAGGCCGGTGTCAGCACCGGGATGAGCACCCCGGCTTCAGCAATCGGTCCGACTGCCGAGCTGCCCGGGTTGGGATGAATGGCTGTGTCAGCTGAGGCTCTCCTGGCTGTGAGGCATTTGCATGTGGAAGCTTCTGAATGAATTCCAATCAAAGGGACACCACACATGCCAGAAACTCTCAGCTTACAATGGAAAGCTTGCGATCGGAATACGAGACCTCTCATTGACTGAAACGGGTCAGATTCATCCTTGGGAGCCCTGGCAGAGCCTTCCCAGAGGTAATGTTAACACTGGGGTGAGCATGCCTGGACACACGCTCACCTGTGACTTGTCTGGCAAAGCACAGTGTGATCTCAATGCACAGCTGAGTGTTGAAATGTGGGGGCACACCAGCAGCCCAAACTAAGCACGCAACTATTTTAAATATGTTTTTAATGCACAAAGCAGGAGAAAGAAAAACCAGAGCTGGAACCCTCGAATCCCACTGGTGGGGGATAGAGTTGTGCTTGAAGATAACCCTTCCTTGGGAACTGGGAGCTGTGCCAACATCCGCTCTTTTCTTGAGAAAATCCCCTCCTCAAAACCAGCCAAAGGCTGCGGTAGTTTACACTGAGACAAACTGAACTTCTGCTCATTGAACGGCCTCTAACTTTCCTGCGTAACACTGACCAGCCTCAGCAAACCTGGCTCCTCAAACAGGGCATTTTCTGCAGAACAGCCCTGCACGACACCCCCCGCCGCCCAGCACTGCCTCCCACCCCACCAGAGCTTCTCCTCTGACATAACACAAACCACTGGGCTTCTAAATTCCCAGTGATGCCCTGGAACTGGACTCCCGTCTAGCTGCACACGGGTGGCTCATTGTCTCAATCTGGCCAAGTCCTTCCCACCATTCCTCCCGCATGACTCTTGGTTCTGGTGCATTTACCGTCTGGAGGCATGACCTGCCCAGTAGTGAAGAAAGTGGGAAAGCAGCAGGGTCAGGAGGTTCAGTTCCCACTCACCATTCAATGCAGATGGCCCCAGCTGTCTATCGCACTGCTCGCTGCTCTTTAAAGGAGCATTAATCTATTTTAATTCCAGGCTATATGACGGTATTGGTTTTAAAAAGCTGTTATTGCTCAGGATATCATTTACGGTTATTTTAATTAATACAGCCCTCCTACCATTGCTAAATGCAATCTGCAGCTCACTCAAGTTGCTGATGAAAGGGATTGTTTCTGCCGACGTGCTGTAAGGCAGAGGGTCTCTCCAGCTGTCGCCCTGCGGGCTGTCCTGGCACAGCTGCGCTCACAACAGCTCCAACACTGCGCTCTGATACCCTGAGAATTTGTTGAAGTAAGTTTTTGAGTTTAAGTAACAAAAATCGAGGGGGTGGGAGGGGGACCGAACGTGACTAGTAAAAACCAAACGTATGAAGAACTAGGCTACTGTCAGTTAAGTCACGAGTAGTCCTATTGAAGGTGACAACTGCCCCTTCCTGTTTTTTTAAGCCAAGCATATACATAAATCTTTGCCAGGCTAAAGTCCTGGTTTATTAATATAATAAAAATTGTTGCATTTTTACAATTTAAAAAAATCTATTACTGCATTATAGCAACAGCGTGAACAAAACCAGAATTTTCTCATTTTAAGTATTTTTTGGTTTTCACATTAAGTGTGAGGGATCTGCCTGCCTTTCAAATATATTCAAATTCTTGAGAAGTTATGCTGTGCACTACAAAACAGGCACGTTTTAGATTCACAAGTAAAGGCGCAATGTTCAGGCTTCTGTACAAAATACTGCTCAGATAATGAAACTGATTTGTTTAGAAGACAACAGGGATTTAGGAACCTTATTCTCAGCGTGCTCTTTCGAAAGTTACTCTTTACCCGTCTCACCTTCCAACTTGTTCAGATTTTAAAGATCTTCCAGATTATGACGGACGTGTCCTGGTTTACAGTTTGCATTTCATCCATCACACCCAGCGTACAGAACACCAGTGACTCCCCTTTTCCTTTGTTTTGGTTTGCCCTCTGTTTGCTGGGGAAACATCGGTAAGGCTAGCAGGTTCAATGTCACTGCTGCCACGTTTATTCAGAGTAAAGCGCTGCTGCCCAAGCCCGTGTTTCACAAGACACGTCCGATCTGCAGAGGCACAGCTATCCCCAGTGCAACAGCGAGCCCCCGATCCTGCCCTGGGCACAGCTGGCACTGTGTGTGTCTCTGTATCGACTCAAATGCTGCTGCTTACATGTGAGATGTTTCCTGTCATGCAGGCAGGACAGCAATGCTGTATGTAAACCCATGTTGTAAAACTCTAGTTAGCATAAATACCAGCTGAAATCAACATGCTATTAAGTCCTTTGTGCGTTCAGAAACTTCATCCACCCGTTTTTGCTCTGCCTTGTCTCTCCCTTTTGTTCTCAGTATCTGTTGATCTGCACAGCACAGGACTCCCCAGCCAGCCCCGCTGAGCCCTGGAACCTCTTTGGGAAAGTGTCCGTCCGTCCTCCCGAGCCACCCCCGGCAGCCCCCGGGTGCCGACAATACCTTCGGGTTGTGGACAAGCCCCGGCAAGCTCAGCGGGTGAGGTTACCGTCGGAATAGGGGCGGGAGGAGGGAGAAAACAGTGTTGATTGATGACAGAGGGTTTCCTATTAAAGTATTTTCAGAGGGCAGTGGAGGTGGCCAGCGCACACTCCCTTTATATCATCTTGATTCCCGTAAACTTATTCTTATCAGCGGTTTCTGTAAATGTTTCTTTGACTTCTGATCTTAGCTGGCACCTCTTTAAAGCCACCGCACACCCCGGAGCCCCCCGAGCGCTCTGCTTCTCTCTCGCAGCCGAACGGACCGGCGGCATCCGAGCAGCCGGCGCGGGGGGGCTCAGACCTGCCGCCCCATCCACGGCCGTGCGAAGGGGAGCGGCGGGCGGAGGGACCCCGCACCGGCCGGGCGAAGGGCTGCGGGAGGCACCGCCGTGCCGGGACCCGCCGTGCCCCTCCCGCCCGCAGCTGCCGTCCCGCGGCGGAGCCCGCTCCGCGCCCGGCCGCCTTGCCCCGGGGCTGTCCCCCCCACGAAGGGCCGAGCCCCGGGTGGGGCTGAGGGACCCCCGCCCGCCGCCCCCTTACCAGCTCCTGCTTCAGCCGGCGCAGGTGGTGGTCCATGGCCCGGCTCAGCGCGGCCCCTCCATGCCCGCGCTCCGCCCGCGGCGAGGGGAGGGGAGCGGAGCCGGGCGGGGGAGCCCGGGGGCGGCACCGGGGGGCGGCGGCCGCCGGCGGGGCAGAGCCGAGCCCAGCCCGCAGAGCGGGGCGGCGGGTGCGGAGGCGGGTGCGGAGCCCGGTTGCGGGGCGGGGGCGGGTGCGGAGCAGCGTCTCGGCAGGGCGGTGCGCTGGTGGGGGGGTCTCCTGCCCCCACCTGGCTCCCGGGCCTGGGAGTCCTGGTAAAAGCATCGGCCGGCGAGAGGCTGCTCGCGTGGGAGCCCAACCAAAGCAGCACTCGGTCCCGCCGGCAGCGCGGGAGGTGGCGCAGGGAATGATCCCTTCTCCCCACCGAGAAGTGCGATCGGTTCGTTTGTTGTGGTCCAGATTCTGCAAACGGCTCTGCAGAGCCAGACCACCCAACAAAAGCACGGATTAACCTACATGGCCGTAATCACGACAAATTGCAAAGCCACCCCGTCGTGGATTTTCCCATTTTGTTGTAAGTGGCGGCTGGGGTGCTGCACATCCCTCCTGGGTCAAACTGCAGTTTGCCACCTCGGGGGGATGTGACAGGGCCCCTGGACGGTGGCAGTACCACAAGCACTGAACTTGGCACGTGACAGTGCCGTTATCAAAACGCCCTTTGTCAGGAATAGCACATGTTTAGAGCGCTGCGAGAAACAGGTGTTGAAAATTCTTAGCATGGATTTATTTTCAGAACAGCAGTTTTCTCCTTACTGTGTTTTACAAGAAGTGTCTTGGCTGACAGGAGTCTCACACACAGCAGCAACTGGAAACCTCCTGGATGCGAGGGGATGTTGCCAGTGCCACAGATGCACTCCTCTAAGGGCAGGACTGCTTTACCTGAGATCAGCCACCTCCGATACTGGGTGTCATCACAGGAAATCAAACAGATGGACAGGTGAGCCAGGAAACAATACAAGCACTTTTGTATCATCAGACTTTATAGCTGCGTTGAATTGGAAAGGCTTTGAATTTTTCAGCATTTCTCTCATATATATATGTGTATTTATTATTCTCAGCTTATATGCAAAACATGTTGTTTAGATGATAAATGCTGAGTCCCCTGTAATGGTCTAGCAAGGTTTGCCTGAATCGTTCTGCAATGGTAAAGAACTTGGTAGGATGAGAAATACTACTTTGTGTTTTCAAATTTGGGATGAAAAACTTAATTACTTGCTTTGTTCTGTAAGCTTGAGTATTGACAAAGACTGGCTAACATCTTTGCCTTCCCAGGCCTTTATTTTTTGAAGGGAAAGGTTTTTTTATAGCTGGTAATAGGAATTTGTTTGTTTGCTTGTAGAAATCAGCCTTGGTGTTTTTGAAAGCTGACCTTTGTGTCAAAATCCAATTTAAATAGGAAATCTGAGATCTGCCCTTTCATGTATGTTTGGGAAACTTAACATGTATTGATCCTTCCAGCATCTCTTTTAGTATTGGTCAAAATTTCCTGTCTCTTCACTCATTTCAGAGTTTGCATCTCCTATCTATTAAGGAAGCATGAAAATTGCATCTCTCTTCAAGGATCTGTAGAACATGGGGCAGTAAACATATTAATGTATTAAAGAAATGACCTTATTAAAAAGTTAATCACTTCCAATGGGGTATGCTGTGATGTGAGTGGGATACCTGCCAGTCTTGAGTCCTTCTGAAAGTCTAAGCCAACTAGCCCAGCTATAATTTTTTCTTGAGATCTGGCTGGATTTGTTGGCCAGCTGGCGGTTCCCCACGGCCCAGGGTCGGGGTACGTATGTCCCCAGCCTACCCAAGCGTATCAAGTGTCATATGGCAGGTTTGAACAGCCAGTCAGTGGTAAAAAAAAATCAAAAAGATGGCACCATGTGGAGAGTACAAGCCGAAACGCCTGCCTCCGCCAATTATTAATAGTACAGGGAACAACCCGACTTCCCTTTCTTCTTTCTGTGCCCCAGACAAGGATCCATTTTCAAGAAGAGCCACAGTCTCAGAGTCCAGGTTTCTGTGTTGCTTGCGTGGCTCAAGGTCTTTATTTCTTTTCTGCTTCTTGTGCCATGTTTTTATAATTTATTGTATTATCTCAGTTCTGGCAAGGAATATGTATACACTACTTCTTCCTTGGGGCACGGCACCACAGCTAAAACAAGATGGCATTTTCTCTTCACGTTTGTAATACATGGACCTAGGTTCAGCTGGTTTGAGCTGAAAACTGTGAGCTTAGTTTTTCCAATCCAGCTTTGAACAACAGTATTTTTAGGTATTCTTTTACATTTGGTAGGGAACAGACTGAGAGCGGGCAGCAAGAGGGAGTGACTTCTGTTCTCCCGGGGTTACCGTGTCTAGACAAAGTAGACTGCTGATGAGCACTATGGCTTTGGCATCTTGAAAACCTGCATGAAATCGGGCCAGGGATTATCCCAGGCACAGGATGCTCTCCCCAACGTTTTCTTCACAATACCATATTTTTTTTTAAATCATAATGTTCCTGATATTGTTTGAACTGATGCTTTTCACAGCATTTTGACTATTCCAATACCAAAGATACACACGGTTATACGAAGCATCAAATCTAAGTTAAGCAGTATTATATTTTCCAGCACGTCTGGCATTCAAGAGGCCAACTGCACATGTCCATGGCAATTGGCAGAGGCTGTGTTCCAGAAAGCTCCTGTAACACTTGCAAGACACTGAACCGTGTGATCTGCCGGCAGATGAACAGGGAAGAGCTTTTAGCCTCTGTTTGCCTTCTGTTTAAGGTCATCTTTTTGATCCATTTTTCAGCCTCTGGATCTGTTCATATCCCGTGAGGCTGATAAAGGAGTTCATGAGCATAAAGAAAAGACCAGAATATTCATGTGCTCCAAATTCCTGGGAACCTGCAAAAGAGAAAAGTCTGAAATATTTTCTCAATAGGATTTCCCTACTAAGCAACATTTTTCTCTTCTGTGTAGACAACTGATTCAAAGCAGCATCCACCCTTCATTCCAGGCCCTGCACTCCTTCCACTCCACAGCGGTGCAAACCATGAGCAGATGGTGCAGTGCGGTGGAAAATCAGGTCTCCAAGAAAATACAGAGCTGAGAATAAAACACCCTCAAGCGGAAAGCTACACGGCTTATTTCAGGATAAAATGAAAAACTGAGATGCTTGGGCAAAAAATAGAATACGCCTTCGGAGTGGTGTATTCCGCTTACATGAACTGCCTCATTCCTTCCCATCTGAGAAAACATCCATCCCTTCACAGCTGAAGGCTTATCTCATTTGTTGTCTTTCAGTTCATTGATCTGGTTTCTCTGGGCTTTCATGTAACAGTTCTTTGCTGAACTAACAAGCGTGGTTATCACTGAATTTTCTTTCATTTTTTACTTTCTTGCACACTGAAGGCAAACCTTTCAGAATTTTTTCCCACTTCAGCTGCAGCATGACCTGAATTGCATCCATCTTTGCTTAAATCCCCTGAGGCATAAAAATCCAGCCAAGACAGGTAAGAATATAATGTCAAAACTTTAATTCTGGTTTTATATTTGTGCATAAAGAGGTAAATTACCCCAGAAAATTTGACCATTTCTTCCATTAGGCCTAATTTCGTGCATGCAGTCTCTGCACTTGTGGCCTTTAAAGCTCCTGACGTGCCCCTATGTCACCATGGCCCCATCCCAAAAGTAAAAGTTTTAACTCTACTCCAACCAAATTCCAGCTCCTGACATTCCTCAGCTTGCACTGGAGTGCCAGGAATAAGTACCAGGGTAGGGAAACTCCTCATGCATTCATTGGGCTGTCGTGTGTTAAGGAACTGTTGGATTACATCTCGGCTGGCTGCATTTTGGTGACCTAGATCCTGTTCATGCTAGCTGAAAAATAATTTAGCAAACCTTGGTATGAAAGCATAACTATGATTAAAATGGACAGGAGCAAACTACTGGCACTTCTCACTGGTGTAGTTGAAATAACTACTCTGAACTGATACCCTGAGGTCTGCTTTCTTTTTATCTATACCTGCACCTGCAGTGACCTCCCCTCTCCCTGTACACTTTAAATTTCATCTGAAATTTGTAGAGTTCTGGATCCTTCTGAAGGATGTGCCTGACAAGGAACCAAATCCATTCAGCAGAAGGGCACAGAAATGAGCCTTAGATGGATGTAAGACCCCATCATCATCGTTATTATTTATAACAACTCCACGCACCAGGCTTGCTGGAAAAAATCCAAGACTTTGCCAATTACTAAAGCAACAAAGAAGATTCTGCTGCCCCAAAGACTTGCTACTCATTGGTAACTTGCCATCCAGCTTTTTTTTTTTTTTCAAAGGGCAAATGAATGCACAGGGTGCTTGGAGTCAATTTTTGGTGGTGAATATGAAGTCACTGTCTATGCTAATATCAATGGCCCTTTCACTGTAATGTGCTTTACTGTACAGAGAACAAATAGAGTTTCCATGGCAGTGTAAACACAAATACATACCACACTCTGAAGAGTGAGTCACACGTGCTGCAGAGAACGGAGAAAGTTCACTGTCTTCATCTGAACACATCTGGGAGAGGGGGATGAGATTATCTCACTTTAGAAGTATTTTATAAATATTATGTAAACCAAGATTTGTTCTGAATAATTCCATGTCTGGCAGATAGGAAAGACAAATCCTTTGAAGCTAAAGGAAAAAGACAAGACAGGTGCTTGTTTACAGTAGCAATGTTCAAATCTATAATGAATGTATTCTTAAAAGATATACACAACCCGATAGTTCTGGAAGCCAGTACACATTCCCTGTGAGCAGTTTGTCCCAGTCTTTCAAAGAGTTACAATGAGAATTTAGCTGTCACGAATGAAGAGTAAGTTCCACAGAAAGAGGAGATGGCTAAATCTGTGGTAACTACTTAGTACTAGTACTGAGTACTGGTCAAAATGTTTCTTTGCATTGCACGTGTTAGCCTTAGGAGGTCTCTGCACAATGCAAACTACACATTGAACGTGTGATACGGACCTTTCCTTGCTGCTGGGAGTTTGAAGACAAGTGCTTTATAGTCTGAAATAGCGAGAACCCGACCTTGAGTATCAGGAGCAAGCGTGATACTTCGTCACAGGTGTCTTGTAATATTATTTATCCAAAGCTGATAAATTGATATATAGATTCAGAGGAAAATGAATCTTGGATGGAATTAAAATCAAATATGTAATGTGCATTTCCTAACAGGGACAAAAAGGTGGTGAGCCCTGTAGTGGGGGAATAAAATGTGCACTCGGTAGATATGAAGGAAAGAGTTTTCCCTACCAAGAGTTTTCTTATAAGTCCCAAAAACTAGAGGTTGGTTTATGACCCCAAGCTAGAAAGCTTATATCCCTTCATAAGAACCAGTTATTTTTTTAATATTACAGCTCAGAAGGAGGTCTATCTACTTTTTTTACTAACCTAAATCCCTTCCCAGGACCTATTCTGCCTGCAGAATATTCAGATTAATTGTCAAGATTTCCAAAGACTGCTTTGAGCAGGAATACTTCCTTTGGATCTTACTGCAAGCAAAGCAATGTCATGGCAAAACTGCAGGTTCCTCTTGGCTGGGCTGACATGTGAACGTCGACAATGGGAATTCAGTACTTGAGAGTCACTGAGGTAAAACGAAGCCTGAAGGTTAGGGATGGCTATTTATACACTGACTCATGGCAGAGTACACAACGTACAGAGAGTTCAAAACACAGCAGCAGTAGTGGTTAAATTCTATGAGAATAAGGGTTAAGGGAGTAACAAACCCTTTAATTAGATCAACTGATACAGCTGCAGGTGCATGACCTAAATCTGACACAGCCCAGTCAGTGAGGGCCAAAACCAAAGGGAGGACAATAAATCTGCCAGTCATGGTGTTGAAGGGTTTCTCAGCATACAGACATTGAGATGGTTTGGAATCCGTCCCTCCAGCATCCTAAGGGAAATTAAATAAATACCTACAAACAGCAGCATCTTTCTGAATTAAGGTGGTGTATCTGAACGTCTCATTAACGAGGCACCACGGAGAATAATGTCAGTCTCCAGCTCACCTCGGTTGTATTGCAACATGCACGCAGCCGCAGGGGAGAGAAGGCATGGGTGAGGAAGAGAGGGAGAACAGTTCATTGCGATAGCTTTTTTGGGCTGTTTTATCACCTCTTCTCTGCCCTTCCCCCACGGGAACAGTCACTTCTGACTGTTCTTCATTGTCGGTTTAAATCACATCAATTTAAAAGGGTTATAAGAGGCTGTGTTTAATCAAACGTGTGTTATGTCCAGGTGTCTTTGTCTGTCTCCTTTCCCAGATTGAGCCAGAGATAATTATCTCATGTTGGAGACTTGTTTCCCCTTGAGGACCAACAGGGATATCCACTTAAAAATTAAAAAATAATTGGAACTAACAGAATGCTCGCAGACCGCTATCCTGTTACCTCTGCTCCGGGGCACAGTTCTCGCCCCTACCATCTGGTCCATCCCGACCGGGTAGAGGTGAGCTCTCCAAGCTCAAACTGTTCTTCTCAGTCCTGTGGGGCCCCACTCTTGGTTGGTACTGAGATATTCATATGAAAATATCATAATACTAAAAACTAACAACTGAATAGAATTTGCCAGACTTTTTATATAAACGTGAGGAATTTCAAAGGCGTGACAAAGCCTGTGGTACACCAAAGCCATTAAAATCCATTTAGGCTGCCTGGCAATGTAAGAATAATGGCACAATGTATGTGCTCGTACAGTAGAAGCCACTGTTGAGATTTTTCAAATCCCATTGCAACGAATGGGAACTGCACGTCCAGAGCCTCTGAGCTGCTATGACAATAAAAGCTGATAGGCATAAAACCGCCCACGATTAAAAATAAGTGGTCTACAGAGGGTAGTAAGTAATGCACATACAACAGATTAATACATTCGGCCTTTGCTGAAGTGAATACTATACTGTTAACTTTTTGTAGTACTCTGGCTTTTAAATCTTGTTTCTGTGTGCAGTAAGCTGTATCCCAGACACAGAGTGTTCAATGAGAAACTCATTTCTATCGTCAGGATGGTGGAAGGAGGGCTGAAACTAGAGGGGGCAGAACAAAATGTCGCCGCTCTTTCGTTACAGTAGGACAGCTGAGAGATTAGTGGCGACTGCTTTCTCTCCAAGCAGCTATAGATATTGGGCACCGACTGTCAGCAAGCTTGTTGACACTGTTTTGCCAACACGATCCATTTTGTGCTCCTCATCCTCTTTTGCAGCCTTCTGCATCACTCCTTTGCTGACCCTTCCTTTCCTCTTACGACCCTCTCTTTCGCCCTCCTCATTCCTCTCTTCTGACCGTTCCCTCCTGTCCCCCTCGCGCTGCTGGCCAGGCCCTGGACTTGTCCATCCTCCGCCATCCCTCGAGCCCAGCTTCTCTCGGCGGTGCAGCTTTATGCTCTAGTTAAAGCTGTTTTTTGTGGAGCTTGTGGCAGGGCCTCCAGCTCTCACCGGTTTACTTCCACTCACGTAACACAGAGCTTTTGTCCTCTGTGATTATTGTAAATTTAAGCTTTTGTGCTGTTCATAAAACAAATGACCCAGGAACATTGGAATTTTGTGCTCTTCATAAACCAAATGACCCAGGGATGTACGGAAGGCTGTTTAGCTGCAAAGGCTTATGCTGTTTAGCTGCAAAGGTTTATCTTTCTCCACCTCAAGGACTGCTGTTTCATAAACACCATCATTAATTGCCTCTGTGCAGACAAAAGCCCCTATTACGGTACACACAAACCAGGCCCCGTCAGCCCGGCTGAGGCGGCCCCCGCCGCCCCCCCGCCGCGCGCGCACAGGCGGCCCCGCGCGCCCGCGCCCGCCAATCGGCGTCCGCGGCGCCCCCTGGCGGCAGGTGGGCCGAGGGGGGGTTCGCCCAGTGCGCGTGCGCGGCGCGGGCCAAAGGCGCGTCTCGCGAGGCGCCGCGCGCCGCCCCTTCCTGCCCGCACACCAAGATGGCGGCGCCCGCGGACGCGCCGGCGGCGGCTGAGGGACGGTTCCGCACGCGCGACGTGCTGGTGCCCGGCGGCCCGTCCGACTTCGGGTCGCTGCTGCTGTCGGCGCCGGTGCTGGCGGGGCTGGAGGCGGCGGGGTTCCACAGGCCGTCGCCGGTCCAGCTGAAGGCCATCCCGCTGGGGCGCTGCGGCCTGGGTGAGCGGGCGGGCGGGCGCGGGGCCGGGCGCGGGGCTGGGGGCGCGCTGCGGCCTCCGGTGACCTCTGCTCTTTGCAGATCTCATCGTGCAGGCCAAGTCTGGCACTGGCAAAACCTGCGTGTTCTCCACCGTCGCCCTGGACGCGGTGCTGCTGGAGAGCCCCGCCACGCAGGTGAGCCCCGGCGCCGGCTGCTGCCGCGCGCTGCCCGGGGGTGGGGGGGCTTTGTGAGAGGGGATCGCTCTTTTTATTGGGAAAGCGGCATTGTCGCCTGTGAGATACAGTATTTGAAATCATCACGACTCTATTATGGGCTTTAACCTTCAGAACCGCTCTGCAGCTTTCAGAATTAATCCTTGGCCCTTACAGATTCTGATCTTGGCTCCTACGCGAGAGATTGCTGTGCAGATTCATGCTGTAATCACAACTATTGGAATAAAGATGGAAGGCTTGGAATGCCACGTCTTCATTGGAGGGACTCCTTTGAACCAGGACAAAAGCAGACTAAAGAAGTGCCACATAGCAGTTGGCTCCCCAGGTATGGGCGTGCTTCGTTGTCCTTCAGATACCGTGTGATACTTCACAGTACAGTAGCTGGTGCTTTTGAAATTTGGGTTCCTTTTTTTTTAATAACGGGGTAGTTTTAAAGGGCAGTGCAAGAGATATTTAGACTAGATGTTTTTAGTGGGAGATTATTCCAAAACATGCCTTTTTTTAAAGGCTTATTAAAATCAATTTAAAAAAAAATTACAAAATTCATCATTAGAATATTTCAGTTAAAATTTTTGAAGTTCCTTTTACTTTTTTCTTCATATGTAGGTCGAATAAAACAGCTCATAGAGTTGGATTACTTGAATACAGCCAGTATCCGGCTTTTCATTCTTGATGAGGCAGACAAGCTTCTAGAAGAAGGCAGCTTTCAGGAACAAATCAAGTAAGAAAAAACATTTCTCTCATGCATTTATCAGTAGATTAGATACATATTTGTTAGTCATTCCTATTTCTTTGTCTTACAGTTGGATTTACTCTTCACTACCGGCCAATAAACAGATGCTTGCTGTTTCAGCTACTTATCCTGAATCATTAGCTAATGCTTTGACCAGGTACATGAGAGAGCCAACATTTGTGAGGTTGAACCCTACTGATCCAAGTCTCATTGGTAAGTAGAAGTTCATTTATGGTGATACTGTTATCAGTAGATTAAGAAGAGTATACAAAAATGAAAACTTGTACCTTTAAAATTTGTGATTCTTTGTAATTTTCCTCCACAGATGAGTTGATTAGTTTATGAAGTATTTATTCCCAGTGTTGATGTATTTAAAACATTAGTGATGAATGTAAATTCCTGATTTTTCTATCTCTTCAAAAAATATTTCAACATTTTAAGAATAACCTGTCCTGTGGGTTCTTACTTGGCACGTGTGTGTGGTTGTTTAAATTTAAAGTCTTTGTTCTAGCTGCAGTGACACATGTTGACAGCAGCATACTGTGCATGTTTTATGGAGATCCTTAATCTGATAGGTTTCTTGGTTTCATGCTCAGGGCTGAAGCAGTATTACAAAATTGTGAATTCCCATCCGCTTCCACATAAAACATTTGAGGAAAAAACCCAGCACCTACAGGAGCTGTTCAGCAAGATTCCATTTAATCAAGCCTTAGTCTTCTCAAATTTGCATAGCAGGTAATAAATTTGAAATAAAATCTGTAAAAAGCATGTTCTAAAGTAGTGGTTGTAATGTCCAGTCATGGATAAACTTACATAGACCTTCTATAAAGTCTCAAAGTAGTATGCAGATTTCAGATCTGAAGTACAGGCAGAGGAATGCAGTATGAAATACTGAAAATAAAGGAATTCTTTACCGTGAAGATAAAGAGTTTAGAGTACAGTGAGACCTGGTACCCAGTTGTCATTTTCTGTCTGTGAGGTGACTGTTCTAGACATAAAGATGAAAGTGACAATTTTAGAATGTGATCCTGGCTGTAAAGAATAGCTGGTTGTTAGTCTGCAGGTTTGTTTACAATTTTCATTCTGTGTATTCTGTCAGGGCTCAACATCTAGCTGAAATACTGACATCCAGAGGCTTTCCTGCTGAGTGCATTTCAGGTGAGTCCATTCAAAACTTTCTGATTCTGTTGAAGTTGTGCATAAATGTGACCTAAAATAGGGAAATTAATTTTAAATCTTGGTTTGCCTGGCCTCTAGTTAAATAACTAAGAATAGCATTTGAATCTTCATAGTCCTTTAGGACTTGATCAATGTAAAAATTAATTAATGTTTAACTTTCTTGTTTTCAAATTTGTTTGAGAGTCATTTTTATGAATGTCCAGATGAGTGCATTGGCTTATTTGTAAAGAGAAAGTTTTCTTACATTTGCAGGTTGAAGCAGTGTTTCTTTGGAATGCAGATGTTGAATTTCAATCTTTTCTATTTCAGGCTTCTCTATAAAAAGCTGATAGCTGGCACCTAATGTTTATTAGAAACCTTGATTTTTTTACTTTAGTGTTTTCCATGGCTTATGTGTTTAAGTAGAATTTATCTAAAGTCAGTGTTGTTCAAGTGGATTAAGTATCTACGTAATTGGTTTCTCTTTAAAAACAAGCAAAAGAATTATTTTTGTAATGGATTTCCTTATATTCAAGTTTTTGTTCGTTCCTTGTTTACTCATTTGGAACTGATGTTTGAGGAAGTTTCTCTCAACCTTATTTCTGATCTCATCTACAGTTTCACAAAGCAGTGTTTTCCAGCATTTGAGGGGCATAAACTGGAAGAATGTAATCTGTTTGTAATTTCTGTCTTTTTAGGCAGCATGAATCAAAATCAACGCCTTGATGCTATGGCTAAATTAAAGGAATTCCACTGTAGAGTTCTGATTTCCACAGACTTGGTGAGTTAGTATTTTATAGCATCTATATTGTATTGTCCATAAAGTTACTTCAGAGAATTGGATTTGACTTGGAATTGATCCCAAACAACTTTAAATGGAGCAGTGGTTATGCTTGAGGCACTCTCAGCTTTTTGTGGCTGTCTTTTTCTCTTCAGTTGATGGTTTGAGGCCCTGTCATGAAAGATTACTGCATGCTGTCAAGTTGAATTTTTTGATGCTGGGGGAAAAAAAACGTGCTTGTATTCGATATGTAGAAGGCATAAGCAAAAGGATCCCTAGTTGTCATGGTCCTAATGCAATATGCTTATTTCACATGTAATACTGTAAACTGGAAAACTGCGGGTGCTTTATGATGTATTGGAACACCGAAAAGTTACTGTATGTGCAATTACTTCTGAATGTATTTATTTAAAGGTCTGTTCAGCAAATTCAATTATCTATTCCCTTCTCTCCTCCTCACTTTCTCAAGACATCCCGTGGAATTGATGCTGAAAAAGTGAATCTAGTTATCAACCTGGATGTACCTGTAGACTGGGAAACATACATGCATCGTATTGGCAGAGCTGGGCGCTTTGGTAAAAACACTCATGTGGATTTCTTGAGCTTATGCTGGCTTCACTGGCTGTCGTTGGGTAATTACCTTTCTGTTGTCTATCACAGGAACTTTAGGCTTGTCTGTGACATACTGCTGCCGCGGAGAGGAAGAAAACACGATGATGAAAATTGCTCAGAAATGTAATCTTCAGCTTCTTCCTCTACCAGGTATGCTCCGTCCTATGAATGCAACTATTTTTTTGTTGGTTGTTTTCTGTTTATTCAAAGCTTCAGACAAGTCCACAGGGAACTGACGCCTATCTTCTCTGCTGAAGTTGCATTAATTTTGGTACAGGCTTTTCATACTCTTGTGCTGATGACTACTTGTGTAACTGCTGCAGTCGTGCGAAGCAATAGAAAATGAACTTAGTGCATGCCCATGGACGGGGAGTGGAACTCTGCATCCAACTGTTGCTTGAGCAAAATGAACTTAGTGCATGCCTATGGATAGGGAGTGGAACTCTGCAACCAACTGTCGCTTAAACAACTACATAACTACTTGGATTCCCAGCTATTAAGCCTTTCTTAGGCTGTAAGATACAGTAGGAGAAGGAAGGAATAATTGAAACAACAAGATTTGCTACCCTTGCTTTGCCGGAAGCTGTTCTACTAGAAACGTAGCATTTGCCGCCTTGCATGAGTTCTAATTTTTTATCTGTAAGTAGGATATGATAAATAGGTGACAAGTAGCGTAGTGCAGTGCTGTTGGTCTTGATCAACTTTTTGATGCCTTCCACAAAGAAAATGTTCTGGCTTGGTTCTCCTGACTCCAGGAGTTGAAGGGGTCAGTTTAACTTAACATGTCTTAACATCTTTTCTGCGATTTTGCAAAGCTTTGCTTCGGTACTCCTTTGAGTTCTGGAGAGGGATGCACCTAATGGAGTGCCTGCTTGTTTCCCTTTTGTGCAGAGCCTATACCTCCTGGGATGATGGACCAATTTGAAGATGGGGAGGTAGAAGTCAAACCTGTTATACATACAGGTGCTACAGTGAATTCTGACACTGTGTGTCTTAGACCAGAGGAACCAGTACTGCAGCCTGTCCAAAATAGTTTTTCAGAGGTACCTCAACCTCTTTCTAATCTTCCAGATAATTCTTCTGTAGAAAGGCCAAAAAAGGCTCTGAAGCAAAAGCAGATAAAAAAGTGCACAAGTTCTGCAAATACAGAAAAAAGTAGCAGAAAACCCCAAACGTCCAGTTGTCCCACAGAACAGAAGAATCAAGACAAAACTGTCTCCAGAACAGACGGACAACATGATGCTCAGTCTCCAGATGAGGAGGCCTTAAAAAAAAACCTTCCCAAGATTCCGTGCTTGTCTTCTTTCAAAAACCAACAGAATAATCCCTGGAGCTTCTCAGAGTTTGTTGAAGACTATGAGTATTTCATTAAAGAAGGGCTGGAGAGAGAGGTTGAAATTTTAAGAAGCTATTCGGGCCCAGGAGGACAATGTGAGCACCCCAGAAATGGTGGTGTAGAGTGGAAAGAGGTGGAACATAAACCAGAGATGGTAGCAAATGGTGGTGTGTCTGGTGACAGCGATGGTTCGTACAGTTCCAGGGTTTCCTCCAATAGTAGGGGAAATAACTCATGCTTTGAAGCATTTTCGGATACGCAGGAGAAGAATGCTGTTCCCACGATGCGTCAGGGTCGTGCAGGCTTCTGTCCCACACCAGAGAAGCCTCGGGAGCTATCGCGAGTCCCGGAGCAAAATCAAGCGAAAAAGAAAGTTCTGAAACAAAACGCTAAACAAAAGAAAAGCCATTACCATCAACTCCCTAGTTCTTCCACAAGGAAGACTGAAGATGGCTGTTCCTGCAGCTCTTGGGATGATGGTGTTACCGATGAGGCTTGGAGTTACAAAAACTACTGGAAATCTTATTATCAAGCGTGGCAAAACTACTATGCTGCAGTGTCTCACTACAGGAGAAGTTACAGACAGTTTCACTGGATGAATGCCTATCACGTCAACTCGGTCTATCTTCAGGAACTGCTGAAAGGTGGTGACTGATGTAAGGACACTGCTGTTGGGGACGGGCTGGTTGGTACCGTGAGTGGATGTTATCTGTGAAAACATAACTGCTGGTCTACAAGTGCATTGACAAACATAAACAGATGTTGTTTAAAGTTGGAGAAAAATGTGTCTCTTTCATAAGCAAGCCGTGTCTAGGTAAATGTTTTTTACATGCATTCCAGTGATGGTGTTACAACAAGTTGTTAATAAAAGGAAATGAAAGACAGCTGGATGTTCACTTGCAATGTTTGCAGCCCAAAGTAAACAAAGGAAGATAAAAGGCAGCTACTTACACATAAGAAACCTCAGTGAGGAGAAAATACAAACCAACCCCAGTTTTATTTGCTTGACTTGTCTCTTCCATGTGACTTCTGGGTGAAGATGAATTCACTGTACGACTACATAATCTGTTTATAGTTGGAGATCATTCCATTTTCCATAATTGTCTTGTTGACCACCAGGCACTGATTATACACTAGTGAAGTGGCAGAGTGAAACTTGCATCTCAATGCCTGTATTGCTAATTTAAATCCGGTTAATTAACATTGTATAAATAACATTTCTATAGCTAGGTGTCTGGCAAGCTGTGCAGTAGAGGATGGTTTAATTATGTAGAAAATGTGCAGCAATCATAATTGTTCTGTCCCTCTGGGTGCAGCAATATCAGAGTTGCCACATTTACAGGAAAGCTTTAATTAGAAATGAAATTACCTATTAGTACTAAAACTAATTGGTATGTCCTGTTTGGGTTGCACTGCCTTGTATGTAGCTGTCCTGAAGCAGGAGAAGAGGAGAGTAGTGGCTGGCGTAGGGTATTGACCCTAGATTGACTCCACACTGATTTTGAAACTTCGTCCTCAGGCTTTCATATGTTTGCGATCATAAAGGCAGATTTCTTCAGCTAGTTTCTTTGATTTCTCAAAGTTCACCAGAGCAGGTACAGTCTGTTGCTTTTTTTTTTTTTTTTCCCCCTTGAGCAAGCAGAGTAAGGCTGGAATTTCCTTAGTAAAAGCACTGTTTCCTACCTGCTGTGAACTGTGCTTCCAAGGAGACTTACGCCTTTAATTTGATGAAATGGATGTCTTCAGGAATGCTTGATTGCTCACTCTCAGCAGCTTTCAAATTCATTGAGAAATACGTTTTCACTTAGCTTGCCTTGACCATTCCTAATGTTCTTGCAAAATTCCCTGTGCAAATCTGGTGGTGTCCCTGGCAGCAGTTTTGACCTTTTTGTGCAGTGATGGGTCTAAACTTTATACCACGCTATTCAGACTCTCTTCACTGTGCAGGAGAACTGTGAGATTGATTTAGCTCATGAGTGGCACGGAAAGTTAGGTGGGCAAGCAAGGGTGCTGGCCTGCATGGGGCGGGTTTGTGCTGTCCTGCAGCTGGGGCAGTGGTGGCCTCTGGTGGGTGTCAACCTTACTGCAAGAGAGACACGGGATCTGTAAGTGCTTCCGTTCAGCTCTGACTTGGTGGGTGTTGGAGGTCACCTCGTAAGTAATTTTAATTTCTGCTTAATAAAAAGAAGAAATCTACAGCATCATCTTGGTATTTGTGGCACATACTCTGTTTAATCCAGATTGGATACATCAGGTACAGCAGTGGCACAAGACTCAATACTGTAAATGATATACAAGTTTCAACATATGCACTACAATTCCAAAAGAAGACAACAGGAAACTTGGTTCTTCTAGAAAGTTGTTCTCAAATGAAGCTACCTGCAGTTGTATACAGTACATTTTGTATCTGTCCTCTGATGTTTGTAAGCAAAGCCCATTTATAGTACGAAAATAGAAAATAATAAAGTTGAGAGCTTCTCAGAACATAAAACTTCTAAAGAAAACACCATTGCATTGGAATGCGTTACTGATTTATCAAAAATATACCATCACACGCGGTTTGTCAGATACTTCCTTGGTCCGAGGAGCCAGTGGGAGCTCCCAGTCATAGTTGCAACAGAACAGAGAAGAGCATTCGATATGGTTGGTAACTTCTCACCCAGACAGTTGTGTGGCTTCTGTGACTAGCACTAGTTTAAATCAAAATGAAAAGAAACACGTGCACACATATACACACAAAGGAACAGACTATTGACTGAGAACAAAACTCAAGAAGGAATTTTCACAAGCTCTTTGTCACCTGGTCTTTTGACTGATCCACCTGAAGTTTTTCTGGCACAGTTTCTGCATTCTGAACGTAAGTAGCAGTACTTTTCTGGTACACTTTCTCAAGAGTTCTCTATGGTATTTTGTAGGTGTTCATGAACTGAGCTTCACTTACTGAAAGAGGAGGTATTGAATTCTGTACAGCTTGTATAATTGGCAAAGAGAGGTGAAATGACTTCTTGGAGGTCACTTAGTGATTCATCAAGACTATCAGGAGTAGAACATAGGTTCCTGATGCTAACTCTCCTAGCTCTAATCAATGTGCACCTTGCCTTCTGTTTGCTTTTAAAGTTTTAGAAAGATGAAACCATTATGAAGATGGTCCATCATTAAATGTGCAGCCTAAAAACTTAAGCTCTGAAGTCATGTATCTAGTGCAGTTGCTTAAAGTGTTGGAGAAAAATAAGTGACTTTTTTTTTTAAATCAATTAAGATATATTTGGTGGGTAAATTATGTAGGAAAGGTGTATTCACCCAATTTTAAAAGCAGAATAAAGTCTTCAGTTCAAAGCTTCTGATGTTTGCAAGCCATGCATGAATGGTGACTTTGTAACTCTGCCATAGTCCAACACAGAAAAAATATTACAGGATCCAAGGGATGTTTGCAACGCATAAATTAAATGTGATTTTTAATATACTGAATTTGCTCTATAATACATGTAAGATACTACAAGTTTACAAGCTCTTTACTTAAAAAAAGCAAAATATTTGAAGAAACGTTGCTTTCTTTAGCTGGTATTAATCTGGTTTTCATGCACACCCCTTAAGCTGTCTAAACTAGAATGATAAACGATTTGCAGTACTGGTATATTACCAACAGTTTCAGGTTAAACAAGTAGCATTGATTCAAATTTTAGTATTTCTGGCAACAGTGAAGAAGGATGTATTTTGAATTACCTATTAACTTTATTCCACACTGAAGCCATGTGTGTTACTTAGTTTACCTTTTCCCCAGTTCACTTGTAACAATGATAATTATTTGACAAACAAAAGTAGTCTCTGGGATAAGAATTTTCTGTAGAAGGTTTTATATTCCTCTTATGCTTGTAGCTAACTTGCAGTGTGGAAAGGAGAATAATTTAACGTGGTGTGGGGGAGTATAATGGCAGCAAGAGAGGAAAAAATAAGGAAAGAATTATGGCTGAACAGCAGGGGGAAAATCCTTGACATTGAGATCTATTAGTCTGGAATAAGGTCTCCAGGGAAGCGGTGGGAGACCCTTGCTTGGAGAATTCTAAATCTAATCTAGGGAAAGCAATGCAATATATTGCAGTGGAGGATCTTGTGCTAGAGGAGGATGGATTACATTTTTTAATTCTTTAATTTTTATGTACCAAGATGTGTTATTTGGGGCCTCTTCTTTATGAGTGCCCTTAAGATTTTTAAGGAAAAGGAAAGTAAAAGGTGAATTTTAGGAAGAGTCAGTGTAAGGCAAAGCCTAAATGTGAAGGGTATTTCTCATCATTCTTTGCTAATTGGGTGAGAGTCCTTCTATTAGCAGCCCAATACCAGGTGAGAAGAGAGTAAATCTATTAATAGAATATGCTAAAAATCTGTGGAAATACTTTTCCCTCAGAAAAGGCTTTGGAAAGGAAACAAAATGCTTGGAAAAAGGTGTTGCTCCTTTGATATTTTTAATATTGCTTTATGAAAGACTCAAAAAAATAATCCCCTTCCACTTGCTTTTTGTACAAACAATCCATTTTTATATATTTTTTAATGAGCTTATCTAAAACTATAAAAAGTCACAAGGAATTAGGGGGAGGGAAAGGCTTTTGAAATGAACTGCCAACGTACTGTTGACATTTTGTTGAGCAGTCTTGCTAATCAGGCTGTTTTGTACCACCTGCCTTTCAGAAAGGGATCAGGACTAGAGCCTACCCATGTTTCTGGATGCTTCTCCCGGAGGTAGCCCACACCTGAAGAAGCCCGCTTCCATCTGCATCAGGAATGACCAGGATTGCAGGGGTATGTGCTGGTTTTTGTGTCTGTGTCAGTGTGTGTGTGTGGCCCTGGGCATGCATGGCAGTGGGGAAAGGGAGAGGGACGCTGGTAAGGCAGGCAGTACTGGGGACTGCTGGAGAGAATGGTCCAAATCCTTCAGTTAAAATTCTAGCTTAGGAATTTTCGGGATTGGCTTTGCTTTATCTCAGCAATGGTTTGTAAGTTGCTATTTATAAAGAGCCTTGCAGTTTAGTAAAGCTAATTGCCTCCCTTTGTTGTAGGAGTGTCTGTAGTGCAGTTCCCATGCTCTTCTGTGCAAATGCTTTCCCTTCTTCCCTGCATTTCACTTGCAGGGTGCTATGTTATGCCCTACCAACACTGACACGACGGCGATAGTCCTGTTTTTGCTGTTTCAATGGATGCACAGTGCTCTCATAATGAGGACGGGGCTGTGTTGGGTAATCCAGGGAGCTTTTGTACAAGCATATTTTCAAGTGCTTTTGGAAGCATTAGTCTATTTCAAATCAGTGTATAAAGGGAGCTAATGCCTCCGTTAAAAATATTTTAGCCCTGTCCTCTAGGCTCAGACTGCCTTAATTTTGTCTGTCTTTATCCTCTGGAAGTCTGTACTGAGGTACTGACTGCATGGGGTAGCACCTGCTAAGGTAATGGTAGAAGAGGCAAGCCATATATTTTTGAGCAAGGATAACAATGATTCCTCTTCCATGGAAGAGAACAAAGGCCATGGCTGCCTTGACAATCTGAGCCCAAGCAGCCACCCAGAAACCCCAAGGATGGCTTTCCTTACTTTTTTTTTTTTGCCTCTTAAAAATGCTGATTTTTTTTTTTCCAAAAAGCGTTTTGATTGATAGCAATTAAATGCACCAACAGTGCTTTAGACAAGGGCTGCCATGATTGCTATTTACAGATAAAGCAATGGGCCCAGAGAGAGGAAGTGGTTTGTTTACCACTCCACAGTAAATCAGGAATAAGAAAGGCAGCACCAAGAATCCGTGTTGAGTCCCTGACTCTTTGTAGTCATTTACTCCTGCCCATGGGAAGGAACACTGTACCCTGTTAGCACTGTAGCATTTAACCCTCGTTCTGTGCCAGTGTAAATGAGGTTGCAAGGTGGTAAGTGGTGGAGAGCAAGGCCTCTGATCTACAAGGGTGAGGGTGTTCAGATGGGGAGCAGGTGATGACGAGTAATGAAATTACAGCAAAGGAAAGATTAAATTAAAACATAAGAAAAACTCAATCATGGTAAGATTAACTGCAATATAACCTTCTACAGGAAGCAGTAAAGGCAGAGCATTTTCATCATTCAACAGGACTAAACATAGTTTTCAGTAACATATTACAGCACTGGAATAAATTGCTCTAAGCTGGTGCAGCTGCTGAAGGCTTAGCCGTAGCCCTAATATTCCTAGAATGTGGCAGGTTTCGAAGGAGGCTGTTGAATTAATGCATCAGCTGTCTGAGTGCACTCTGCAGACTAATAGATTAGGAGTGCTAACAAAGCGGATTGCTAGCTCATGTGTTTAAGTCAGCATGTAGGTCTATTTATCTACCTATACATGTATGTGTCTATTTATTTATATATGTTTATGTGTATATAAATATTACATCAGGATAGATTATGACAGATGGTAAAAAAAAGTCATCCCTTTGCTGAATCAGCCTCAAACATGCTTTGAGTAGTTTTTAACTCTAGTGTTGGTAAAATCACTGTTCAGAAACAGGACACTTGAAATGTTTCCTTATTATCTACAAGCTGTCGGGGGCCAGGTGCATCGCCGTTCGTGGGTGTGTGTAGGGCCTTGAAGAGGCATTTGTGCATGACTACAATAATTAGCCAGACAGTGTATGACAAGTGAAAAGGGGGGTGACTCTGTTCCTCACTCTGCCCTTCGTGGATCACACCTGTTATGAAAAGGGGACTCGAGAAAGGCAGAATGGAAGAAAAAAGTTACTCTTCTTAGCGGGGGGGAAAAATCAGTTATGTTCAGGGCTTTGTATTTCCTTACAATAAATCATTCCTAGAAGGATCTCAGAAAGAGGTGCTAGGACTGACCACAGCTTGGTTAGAAGTATTAACTTCTTGGCAGTACCACCCAGTGTTCCTTCAGTTTTTGGTTGGCTAGGAGTGCGTGACTTTTCCCAAACTAAGTGTAGAACTGCAAGAAGATGATGCTGTCTGTACCACACTTTATCAAATGTTTTCCAAACTCCAGTACTGCTCCCCCTTCTCAAGTGGATGCAAGCTGTAGATCCTGTGCTGGCACTGGAGAACTAAAATTGCTGACCTAGTCTACCCCTAAAATCAGTGCAACCCAGAAGCCATTGATGAGAAAACTGGAGCCTTAAGACTGTGGAAAAAGCCAAATACCTCTCTGTCCATGCAAGATATTTGGCTCCGGGGTTAATTATCAAGTATAGATCCAGACATTTTTTGGCTATTATTTACAATGGGTTGTATGTCCAGTGCTAGCAAAGAAATTTATATATAGAAAACAAAAATAAAAAAAGCATGGGCATACACTACAAGAAACCTCTGTCAGACTGACGAATGCTTGATGCAGTTGAGTTCAGTGCTTTCTCATTCTTTGCCATTTGTGTGTACAGTGTTAAAAAAGAGTTCTACCTTTTTTTTTTTCCTTTTTAAAAATACAGAACTGGTAGTCTAGTCACACTCTTACAAGTAAGTGGTAACAAAAATAGAAAGCAGATACCCATGTGGGACTAAAACTCTACTAAAGCCTGTCTCTTTTTTTTTTCCACAAATATGTTTTCACAGACAATAATTAGCAGACAAACACACTGTTTGCAATTGCACTGTATTGACTTAAAAGGCGGATACAAAATTGTCTAAATAAAGAATGCCATCCAGGGTGAAATAGTTGTGTGTGTGTGTGCGTGTGCACATGTATGTGTGACACATGCTTGTGTTTTCCTACTGTGCACCCAATCATGGAAACATGCTCTGCTCTTTGTAATTCAGTGTTGCTCTGATGTAGTTCTGCTGCACACTCGCACACACACACACAGAGGAATGGAAATAGATTTCTGTGACAGGTGGCTTCTTTGTCTAAATCTTTTTCTATAAAAGAAAAAAAATGTGAAATTTTAGTTGGTTTAAAGGTTCTGCTCCATGAAGAAAAAAATTTCACAAAATCCATTGTTTTTCACCTTTTCAGTCATTTCCTCATGAATAAATATTATCCATTAAAAACCTTTAAAAAGGTGCTGCGATACACAGTGTTATATTTCCGTTTTCTTTATTGACCCTCTCGTTGCCATGATGATTCTTTCCCTCCAGCCTCCGCAGGTGACTTTTGCCCTGTACCATGGCACAACAGGTGCTCTCCATGCAGGTTTTTCCTTTAACCAGCCTCTTCCTCCCTTTCCTAATCCTTCCTCAGTCCACAGCATGAATGGGAGTCTGAAGAAAGCTGCCTCGTTAGGTCTCCATTGCTAATTCGATGACAAAATGTCAGGTTGGTCCATCCAGGCACAATTTGCAGCAAGAAAGGAACATGGAGGTGTGGAGGGAGAGGGGCACTGGTCTTCCAGCCTCCTTCTGTGCATGAGACGTCTTACAAGGCAGAGACCTTGACTATGTTGCTTGTGGTGGTGGTGGAAATGTTCGTGGAGTGGCCGGGGCTGCTGGGCGGAGGCCTACTCTCGCCTTCTGGCGTGAGCGCCGGCGGTGTGGGGATGCTGATGATGGCTGTCGTTATCTGGGCAGTTTTGCAGTTCGGTCTCAGCCCATCATCTGATTTCATGTTGAGACTGGAACGACTAGAAAACAAATTTAGTGTTTGGCTTTTTTTTTAAAAACCGGACAGTAGAAAGGAGGATGGGAATGGTGGTTGTTCTTAATCAGTGTCTTATTCGTCTGAACTAAGGGCACTGAAATATTCAGAAGACTCCACTTATATGTTCCCCACAGTTCCTGCAAGGCATCATTTATTTCTACCCGGATTACACTAAGCTTCTTAAAATATTCCCCCTGGTTAGGATTCAGCTTTTCACAGGGCAAATCGTTCTATGTTTCCATTTCATTCTTACATAATTCTACTTTAATTAAGAGGACATCTAAATATACTGTCCTGTGTACTGTATCTTTTCAGAGCACAGGTAGTTCTTTCTGAGAAAGAGATGTTGTCTTCCTTGCATTTCAAATGCCTCTTTCAAATTCACTGTCCCTTGATCTTTTCTATTTTTTTCATCTCTCTGCAGTAGTTTCAAGGGTCTGGCAGCTGGGAGCATTCTTATTAGATCTGCATCAATTGCATCCTATAATTAATTACAGAGGGAAAATGATAGGTTGATTTCTGTGCATCTGCACAGCTACAGGAGTCTGCTATTACCAGCCCAACATGTTCATTTTAAACACAAGGCCTGTCCTTTTAAAATGTAAAGCTCCCAGTTGGAAAGCTATTGCTGTTGTTATCTCAGAGTGACTCACCAAGAGGATGTTTCTTGGTCGCTCAAGCATCCCAAGAGCACAGCAGAACCCATTCTGCTCCCCCGTTGCCTCAGTCACAAGCTGAGAGTGGGGCAGGCTTAGGGACTGGGTGGTTCTGCCGGTGGTAACCAGTACACCCAGTTAGTTGCATTCCACATGAAGAACAACTTAAAAGCTTTTTTCTCTCTCCATTCTTACACAGTTTGGTAAGGAAGTGAAGTAACGAACAGTGTTGACATTTAAAATATCACTGGCATCTGATTTAGCACCCACTGAAACAGGCAGAATAGCTGACATTCCCCTGAACTACTGTTTCAGGTGCTGGTTTCAGCTATTGTAACCTTGAAACTGCAATAGCCAGAGACTTGTTTTGTGCTTATTCATCCATAATTCATTCTCTGAAATGCCCTTCTGACTTCACCCTGGCACAAAGTAATCGCTTGCTGCCCTAAAGGCAGCTTTGTTTCAGTTTCTAGATCCCTTTGATAGGAGTGGGGAGGTGTAGAATGGTAAGTTCAAAAAGAGCCCAGTGCACAAGAAGCTTAATGGGCTGGTGGGGATTTAGAAAGTAATTTAATATTTGCAAGAAAGATATGGTGAAGAAATGATTTTTTTTCAGCAAGTTATGTATAAAATGAAAATTTCAAAATTTTCTATTGAGACACTTCTTCACCTGTGTCACTAATGGCTTTTTAGGTGGCAGCTACTAAGACACCATTGTGAAATTCCTCCTTATTTGTTTCCCAGTGATGCTTGATGGTTACAGTTGTGATTTAGACTTTTGGACAATGAAAATCAGTGAAGTGGTTGTCCCTGGTGGACCATGTCAGTGTGTACAGCTCTCCAACAGCTTTTGCTGACAGACACTGATCAGCCAGTTGTCTTTGCCTTCTCCCAGTAAGTACTTGGAAGTACTGGGCTATCTGGGAGGTGGGCTGTGGAGTAGTCCTGAGGCAGCTTTGGTGAGTGGCTCACAACTGGGAACTGCTGGCTCCTGCCTGTGTGATTAGCACTTCATAGGCAGGTTTCAGCTGGAATTCATTCTTCTGTGTCCAGTCTGGCCGGAGGAGGGCTGCACTAGCGTCTGACCTGGTTCTTCCTGGAACAGCTCAGAGCCGCTTTCCTTGGGTTGTCATTAGAAGGAGGGAAACAAAGATGCTCCCAGCACTAGACCCCTCTCCCTGGCTGGAGAACAGGCCTGCAAGAATGTTCAGTTGGATAATGCACTTCAGAAGTTTGCATGCAGTAGTTAGCATGAAGAGCCTACTTACTGTACCTTGTTGTAAGTGAGGGCTGCTCACTGCACTGGATGTGGATGGTGCTGAGCTCCTGCATACTCCGGAGGCGAGTGGCTGGTACACTGGAGTTGGGAAGGTGGGTGGTCTTCTTGTTACGGCGAGAGCAGCAGGAGGTGGTCAGTCCGTGGTGACTTGACAAGGAGGGGCTCCGAGAAGAAGGATAGTTTTGCATTGAGCTCTCCATGCAGTTCTGCTCGAACAGTTGCTCATCTATGAACTCGTGGTTCTGGCAGGGAGAAGAATAGTGCCGTTACTCTCTGGTGACACCAACAGCTTTGGCCCAATAGCAGTTTGTTTTCAACGGCACCTTTTGCTAGGTTGGTGGGATGTGTCAGCCCCTTGTCCGTGTAAGAAGCTCTCTGCCTCTGTGCCTGAAAATATTGGTACTAGGCAGATCTTTAAAAGAAATGACTCTGCCCTTCCACTCACTGCAACCAAGAGAAGATTTTGCTCTCTTGAATTACTAGGGGAATAAAGGCAACTGTTGCAGTGACAAAAGCATGATCATGTATCAATGCTGCCTTGCTTGTGTAGTCTGAGATGGTTAATACATTGTGTTCAAATTTCATTTCATTTTTGTGACTGGATTCCAGAAGTGGCTTCAAAAAGTCTGCAATGCCATGTGGTTATGAAACCCCAGAGGAGATTTAGGCTCCTTTTTTTTGTCCACAAGGACAGGATTGTATTGTATTTGGATTACCATCCTGACATATAGCTTAATTGCAGGATGTTGCTGGTATTGGCTATTGGGTGCAAAGCATACCTGCAGTTCATTGGGTGCTGTTAGCTGAGTGGAAATAAACGTGGCAGGTGAGAGTGGGAAGTGTATAGGGGAAGGAAATTCAGAAAGCTGATTCTGTAAAGAGTTTTTGTCCTAAAGAACAAGGAATCCTGAAAGAAAGAACTCTTAAGTGCATCTATGAACACCCAAGTAATTCTAGTGAACATACTTTATCCAGTCCCTGTCAGCATCAGAAAGGATGGGAAACAAAAGCAACCATGGTGAAGGCAGCCATCGGTTTTCATTGGAACAACTAACAGCTCTCACAGGAAACGAGCACGGGATAGCCAAGAGCCACGTGCACAAACTCCCAAGGACAAGACCAGGAATGAGAAGGGAAGCAAACACTCTCCAGACACGTCACAGAGACCATAGAGAAAACAGATTGAATTAAAAAGGAAATACCTTGATGGTGGAAGTTCGTACAGATAACAGGGGATCATCCACAAGATAGGACAATCCCTACGGGACAACATGCCAACAGAAGATAAAAACACAATTGATTGTCCATTCTGGCATTCAGAAGTTTAGTCCCAGCATTGCATCTATTGCCTCAGCATTCCAGGTGGCTCGCTCAAGTTTGAATGGGCAACCGGACCTTCTCTTCACCAAACCTTTCCTGAATCAGACCTCTTTGTTCCTTCCTTCTCACACTTGGGCTTTTTAATGTTATGTTCTTGGAAACAGAACAAAACTGGCAGCAACTTTATTACTTTGATGTTTTGAGAGCCAAAGGCAAAGGAAAACAAAGTTTTCAGCTGCTGATTCACAAGTAACGAATTGGAATTGTATTGCCATTGGGTCACCACTGGAGATGGGTTTTGATCATACTCTGTGGGAACACAGAAGAAAGGTTTGGGTTGAAGGACTGGATTTGATGCACTCAGCATTCAGAGAAAACATGGCATGTGAACGTCCATACTCCATCTGGGAGTTGGAACGAGTGGAAAAAATCTCCTTTTGTTTGAGCAAACTCCATCTGTTGAGTTAATATGATAAAGTAACCGCTGTTCTGGCAGCTAGAAGTACTTTGGGGTCTCTTTGTCATCTGACACACCAGATTTGTGAGCCATTCACAGCCATTCAGTTGTGAGGCTGTATGCTAGTGACGACTGCAAGTACCATGATGATAAATTATGTACTTTTAGAATCCTGCCTTGTTTAAGGAAAGGTGAATTGCCCATTGAAACAAGTTTGCGACCATGGTACATTCCTCATTCCATTCCTGCAACTTGGTCACAAAATGACTCTTTAGTATTTAAAAATTCTTTTACTACGATTTAAATTTTTGTGAGAACTGTTGTATAGTATTTTAATAGATTATGTGAACTATAGAATTTCCACACAAGCTGATTGAACTGTTTTGGTTGATAATTTCAGACCAGAATCCAAACGTGCTACATGATTTCATGCACCATCATGGTAATAACTGGCTGAAAAATGGGGGAAAACCCACATTAAATATTGTGCAGATTCTCCCTCTAGGTTTTAATCAAAATTCAAAGTATCACTGTTATTGCCATTCTTTGCTGAAAAAAGCAATGTTTGGAACATTTTCATCCACTGAGACTCACTGTCTGAGCAGGCTTGCATGCTGGAGGCAGTCTGGCTTTGTTAGTGAGGTAGGCTAATGCATCCACAAACATTAATTCCAGCACCCCAACTGGCTCATCAGTAATGCAGCTCCCAGGGGTGTCCACCCGCCCTGTGTGGAGGTCAGAATTTCTATAAGCCTTTACGAAGTCAGGGCCTTACCGGGGCAGACCCTGGAAGCAGGGCTGTCAGCTTTTGTTTGCTTCAGGCAATTTGTTAAAGTTTCCAAATGAAAGTATTCTTGAGAAATGTGGGTCATAGTAGTGAAGCTTTGAAGCATAAAGTTCTAAACTAAAGAGTCAGATTGTGAAATATCTGCTTGTTAAGTAACATCCAAAATTGCTAGAAATAAAGGCAAGATGAGTCTTATAAATTCAGTAGTCATTGATACAGGAAGAATCAGTTCACTGTCCTTGGAGTGTGACCTTTATAGCTCATTGTGATGAACCAGCTGGACTCAGCGGGTCACTGTCATTAACCAGTCATCATCTTCCAGTGTATCGCTGAAGCCTAAGTGGGGTTATTCCAGCATAAGCCAAACTATGGAAGTGAAGGTGATTTATCTAAAAGAAAGCTCTTGCAAGTCAGAAATCAAAAGTACATCTGGTGATGGATGCAGATAGAAAAAGGCATGAATATTTCAAGTGTTAACCTCTCTTCATTTTTTTCTAGAATGAATCATGGTATAGATAATGTGTTCCTTTACTGCAGAACCTTTTATATAAACCTGGAAGTAAAACATATGTATCAAATAAATATCTGAAATGTTCCAAGAGACTTCTGCATGCAGAATCACTTAATGAAAAATAAAATTCTCACTCCAACACCTTACATGACACGAACAGAAAAGTCGTGGTAGAGAAACTGCCTGACTGGCTTTGAGATAAATTGCCTGCTCTTGTAACCAGAACTGGAGTGAGAAAAGATATGTGCAGCCTTTAAACCCATTAATGGAGTTCATCTGCTCTGTGCCACATAAAGGGCTAAAGGTTATTTTTTCCAGCCTCTTGGCACTGGTGACCAGGTTGTAGTTTGGAGTCACTGGCAGCAGCTTCCTCCTCTTAAGGTGGCAGAACTGTCCTTTATTACTAATTAGCACAAGCGATGAGTGTGTATGATGTGTGACTGACAGCACAGGACAAATGCAGTATAGTTCTCTTTCAGAAGCACTGAAAAAATTAAACTTAATGTACTTGTTTATAGTAATGTAAACTTGTTTATAGGATCTCCCTAACCCCACGCTGAAAAGATATTTGCATTCAAGTGAACCTGACTGAGCAACCTGGTCCTGACTTTGTGCTGGTGTACATGAGTGTGGAGTAGCAGATAATCACATCTTTATCCCTTTGCACAGTAATTATTTTTTATTTTAAAGAAGACAGTGAAATAAAGTGCATTTATCCCACTGCAGAATATTCTTGTAGGCTTGAGTGTTTTGTAGGTCTACTGAGTATGTCTAACCGAGTGCCCCTTCAGAGCACCTGTGTGCACGTCTGTTCCATGGGAAGCCTGGGCCAGGCACAAAGACCCAGTAAGATGTAAAAGGATTGTGTTGCTACTTACGGTTGTTTTTTCCAGGCAGTGCAGCAGGTGGTGATGTTGGCTTTCAATTAAGGAGGTGCCTTTAGTCATATGCTGTTCATCTTCAGTGGATCCCTAAATAGCCAGAAAAGGGGGGGAGAGGGGGAACGAAAACCCAAACCAGGTGTAAAACCGTGAAACAAACAGAACTATCAGCATTAGCTTTCTCAGGGATAAGGATAACAATTTCAGTGTTGCCAGCTCTCGGGTTTTTCTCATGACTCTTACGAGGTTACCTCATTTTTTTTCTTAACGATTTGGCTTGTAAACTCGGGCAGGGAGCTCAGCTGTGGTTCAACACCAGCGTGTTTCTAGCCATTTTGTAGCTGTGGAGGAAACCTGGGAAATATTGTTTGACATATGATGTCAAGGCTCAGGAACCAGATGGTAAAGGAAAAAAAAGAACCTGTGCTGTTTTATTTTTCAAAAAAACATTAAGACTTTTAAGCTTGACATGACCTTTGGATGCCAATGGATGTACCCTGAGCTCTGGTCTCTGTTAGCAGATAAAACACAAGCTGTCTTTCTTTCGCTGAGCCGAAGGCCTGGCTCTGCCTGACCTTCAGGGCTGGGCAGAGCTGGGCCTGTTGGAACGTGCATGTGTTACTGCCAAAGCCTCCTGAGTCATGGCTGCACACCAGATCAAAAAACGTGAGTCCAGGCTTCACCTCTTGGACTTTGTAATGCTGTTTCTAGAGACAGGACTCCTGGCTCTGCCTCTCCTCTTCACGGGCATGACCTGTTGTTTTCCACCCTTTGTACCCGCAGTGTATCCAAAGGGGGCTGCTCTTTCCCCGTGTCAGTGTACGTGGTTGTTGGTGGGGAGTTTACAGCAGGTCTTGAGGACTGGGTTCAGTGCAACCTGAAGGTGTGTAACCCCTCCTGTGGTGAAGCCCTCTTTGAAAGGCGGGCACTACTTAGGTAAGAGTTAATATATATATAAATCATTCTGTTCAAGTGTATGGCAAATGAAGAAGCATTGTGCAGCAGTGGCAAAGGGTTTATGTTCACATGAAGTGTGGCAGCAGTTCCCTAGGAGGAGGAAGGTCCCATCTTCATTAGTTTCTTACGGCTTGTGGCTTTCACTCAGTAGAATGGCTTCCTGTGATTTATGTTTTGGTAACACAATGCCCAGGACCCTGTGAACTGACCAGGAACACCCTTGCACATCACTTAGCACAAGAACAGAACAAGGCAAGCCTGTTTCGAAGGCATCACGATCCAGATACTCGACTCATGGTACAGCAACACTTGTACAATTGGGGACCAGCTTTCCCCTGTTTCCCCTGGGTACTCAAACTGCTGAAATGTGGCTAACAAATTTGGAAGCTAATTCAGAGAGTAGGGTGTGTCAAGCAAGCAGCCTGTGCCAGCTGGGAAGGGATTGGGTACAGCTGAGAGTATTTAGGGTGGAAAACTATTTAAAGGAGTGGTCCTACCTAGGAAGAGTTGAGGGGATGAACTGGTCGTGGCACATCTATTTGAGGACGCTGGCTTGGAAAGACTTTTCGGGGTACTTTTGGTGGTGGTTCTCAGCTTCTATATCAGGTATGTGTGTGTGTGTGTGTGTGGTGATTTGGGGAAGAGACTGCTCAGACTGCAGTGATATTAATGATTAGGATAAGCTACAGATCTTGGACCGATTTCTGTGCTTTTATTAAGCTGAGGGGCTTGATTTGCTTGAAACAGCTGAAATAAAAATTGATAGGAGGTTAGGAGCTTGAGTTCAGAATGTGTGTAATGTTTTGCTCATGCAGAAATCTTGGCCATCAAGCATTTATCAAAACTGCAGTGGGCTAATTTAGTCAACTTGGGTGCAGGGGGAGAAATGCAGTACTCTGTGGTTTTGATTTCTGCACTGTATCAGTGAATCAGATGCTTACATTCCTTAAAATACAGCATGTCACTCACCCTATGAACGGATGATCAGATACGCCTCAGAAATGGAAGGAAAAGAAGCAACAGGGGTTTGTTAGAGTTTCTGTGCTATTTGAGAGTCAGGATTATTTTTCTCACTTTGTTCTGTGGTGGTAGATTTAAAATCTGGGTTGTTAAGCGTGTTCTCTTACTACTACTCCTTAAGCTCCTAATCTTGAAACTGTGATTTTGTGACACATTAACCTGTGTGTGTCTTTGATGACTAGCATTTTCAAAGACAATTGCATGCATTAAAATGGCAATTAGGTGTTGTAAAATGTTTCCCTGTGCTCCATAAGTAAGGAGTGCCTGGTGTCTTCTGTAATGCCTAGATCTGAAAGTCAAAGACTGATGTGCGTGGCTTGAATCTCTGCTTAGGCGTGAAACAGCAGTGGCTAGCTGTTGAAGAGAGAAAATGGTTGGGATGGGAGACACGGCAGAACGTCTTGGGGGGAGTGCCGAGATGATGTCTGTTGCTCAAGGGGAAAAATTCAACTCTGCTTAAAGCATTGCTTTTAAATACACCCATGTGTCCCAGTGATTCACTGCAAGTGTGTGTTCTAGATGCCTTTTCCAGGATGGTGCTGTAATCCTTAAGTGAAGGAACAACTCTGTTTCCGACAGATGCAAAACATAGCTGAACCGGTGCATTAAGAAAGCTGACTTACTGTACACAGAATTAATAGATTCCTATGGGAATGCATCTTAGGCGGGTTATGGATTTTTTTGTTGCTGTTGTTTTGGAAGATGGAGCATTCCCAGAAGTATTTTTAGAAGTGGCCTAAAAAACCGAGTTCCATTTTTCTTATTAGCAATCCTCCTGGTGAGCTAACACATCAAGCAGGTCCTGTTCATACCCTGCTGAGATTACTGACTCTGCTGAAGTCTGTGTTGGAGTATTTCCCAAGGTCCTTGCAAGCCCTAAAGCAAATATGATGCTGCACTAAAACAGAGGAAAAAGAGAGAGAAAGAGCACATATTGCAAACAGCATCTTTTTATGAGGATTTGCTTGAGAGCAAGTCTAAATGGAATGTGAAAGCAAAGACAGAGCTTCCATACCTCTGGCAGAAGACCTAAGCCAATTGTTAAATTTGGCAGCACAACTTAGTCTCTCCCTCTGCCTCCCGTCCCGGGGCTAGGCTTGCTGCTGATGGAAGTGGATTGAGGGATGGCAGCGACCAGGAATAAAGTGTAGCATCAGTGCACATGGCAATTACCTTATCTTCCTTTCGCTTTTTCTTCAGTCTGCTCAATGTGTTCAGAAACAAAGAGGATGCAACTACTGAGAACGTCCTAGCCTGCGAATTAAGAATTAGATCTGCAGGAATTACTGCCCTAGGACAGTGAGAGTGCCAGCACTGCACAAATGCTTGGCATTGTGATGGTACTGTTGAGGAATGCATACCTATAGAGATTGCCTCGGTGGTACCTATGTTACTGCAGGCAAACAAAATCTGTGTCCTCATTAGAAGAGCCTGGCTGTAATGAAAAAAGCTGGGTGGGGGGAGGTAGAGGAGAGGAGATGGTTTGCTTTTTGAGCTGGGATGCCAGTTTTGCAAGGATTTGATGCCAGCTACCATTCAGTGTGTTCTTGGAAGACATTCACTGAGCTGCTGCTTGCTTGGAGGGAGACTGAAACACCCTGTAGTGTCAGTTCTGAAATCCAAAATACTTCCATTTTACCTCTTCTAGTTAGTGCTTCAGCATGCAAAATTGGGTGCTGGTGAACTGAGATGAACTGGTTCAGTGGTTAGACTGTCCCTTCCCATGAGGAGGGCTATAAAGCTTATCTATGGCTAAGCAGGGTCTGCTTGTGAAAAGGCACAGGACCTCACTACCTACTGTTCCTGGGATATACACCTCCTAGCATTTTAGCTAAAAGGGAATTTCAGCTAGCAGTACAAGGAGATTAACACTAAGAGGATATGTAGGCTGCTGCCATGGGAAGAAGCTCACCATCCCTTGAGCACTTCTGACATAAAACCCACTAAAAATCTCTCGAAATGAGGAGAAAACAGTCTGAGTACTTTGTGTCTAGATGGTAAATGCAAAATGCCACAAATCACGTGTTTCTGAAGCAAGAGTCTGTATCCTTGCTGGGAGCAGAACTCCTTCCTGCTGCTGTCCTTGGATAAATCCTGTTCGTTGCTTTTTCTTTACTTTGATACAAGGCTACAGGCTGAAGACATGCTGTTCCCTTGAAAGATGGTGTCAGTGTATTCATTCTGCTGCTAATGAAAGGACATTCTGGCACATGTTCCGGAATCTCGAACAGTCCTTATTTCTCAATTTATTAGTTTGACTGCAGAGCCACAGCCAGGGTATGTTCTGGGGCAGTTGTTTTCCTCGGGTAAACCCTCAAGGTGTCAGACTGCAGGGCAATCTGCTGGGCACTTGTAAACAATTATACGTTGATCGCAGTACTGTGTGACTGCTAATGATGGAAGTGGTGATATCTAGTCATGGCCATATAGTAATTGCAGTTGGAATTACTGCTGGGTAGCAAACCAGCCCTATGGCAATCTGGCTACGTGAAGTCCATTAAAGTTAGCATGAGTCCTGGGCAAGGTATCAAAATGGGATGTGTACCTGACCAGTGAAGCAGTTTGATACTAATTTGACTGACGGATGTGCACAGTATATAGATAATATTTTGGTCCCTAATATAGCAACTACGTCACATTCCTTCTTATTTTTACAGCTTAAAAGACTTGGCTGGCTAGACTATGCTGTCATTCACATTTTGTACTCCTTAAGAATAGTTTGTTCTCCTGCCATAAAATGAAAGGATGTAAAATCTTGCCTTGTGGAGTTAAAACGGTCATGTATACCTTTACAACAAAGGATGTTCTGTAATTAATTAATGCCACTACCTGTGGAGAGACATGTCTCGGTTCTTGATTCAAGTATGAGGCTAGTCCTCAGGTAGTCCAAGATCATTTCCTGGTGGTTGTGCAGATGCCAGGCATGGCTTTGGCAAGTTTCTTATTTTAATAAATGATATTCCCATATGTCACAGGTAGAGGGTAATTCTTCCTTCCCTGTACCCTTTGCTTTTGACTATTTCAACAGGACATTCCTTAGGGTGGGGATATTTTCTTACGAAGTATTAATACAAATGTACACAATATTCAGTGCTTTTCAAAGTAGGATTTGTGGCTCTTACTGGGCTATGGGGGAGTCATGTTAGCATTTAGGGCTATAAGCCCACCAGAAAGCAAGTTGCACTCAGAAAAGCTTGTGAAGGCCTGCTCTAGGTGCTACTATAGATCTAAATTTAGTTATTAACGGATAAAAAAAATCCTCTGGAACCTCTTTAGAAATGTTTTTGTTTTCCTTCCTGTGTCTACAGTAGCTTTGTAGCCAACAAAATGACCCTTCTTCCACTTATTTTTTGGGCGAGGGCCAGGAAATGAACCCATTCAGCCAAATATTTCTCTCAACCTCATGCATTTTGGACTTAAGCATTGGTGCGTCAGCTGCTCTTCCGTGAGCGGTCTTGGCAGGGAGTTTTGGTTGACAAGAGAAGTGAGGAGGTTCTTGTTGGGATGACAGGATGGAAGATCAAGTGCAAAATGAGTGTCCCTGCTGGGCTCTTCTGGCATTTTTAAAAACTAGAAGTCTAAAGCTCGAAAGGAATTTTAAAATTTGTAGTCGAATTTTTGCATGTTCCTGGGTAATGAAGTAGCAGAACCTCTGCTGAGCTGGCATCCCAGTCCCGAGCCTTTCCTCTGTGGGGATAAGGCTCTGGACTAGGTGTGACCAGTCTTCCTGGTCTCTCATATTCTTGATAAAGAAACTTTTCTTGAACTGCTCAACAACAACATATGGTTCAAGAAACAGATTTTCTGAGTGTCGCTGCCTTTCGCAGAGCAGGAGACAACGTTAGACGTGTAGCCAGAAGGATCAAACTTGTTTTGGAGGGGAGAACAGAAACTGATCTGTGCTTCCTACCTTTCAAACCTGTACTTCATGTGAAGTGTTTTTGTAGAGTCTGTTTAAAAACTGTTCCGGTTGTAAAGGGCCAGATTCCTCTGTCAGTCTGCACTGAGTAGCATCCTACACGCAAAATAAGGTGCTGTGCAATTTCGCTCTGCATGCTGTACCCACTGAGCCTGGGTAGGAGTGGGCTCGGGTCCTAGTGAGCAGCTTTCACCATGAGCTGAAAAGGTTTTTCAGCTTTGATTTCACAAACGCAAGGATATGTGCCAGGGAGAATAGTAGACGTTTGAAGGATTAGACGCCCAGTAAGGATGCACAAACAAGTGCTGGGTGGCTCTGTGGCTCAATTAAGCATTCTTCATCTCGCTCTTTGCTCCCCGTGTGCACGGAAGGCTGATTTATTTGAAATGAAATCCATGAAAAGTGCTAATACCTGCTCTGGTGTTGATCAGGCTTAATGTAATAACCTCCTCTCATTTTCGCTGATTCTGCTGAGCAATCTGACGCACTTAAAACTTTTCTTCTCATGAATAGCTGGTATTAGCCTTCGGAGGCCTTTCTGTTAAAAATAAACCCACCACCAAACTGCCTGAAACAGGAGCTAGGGAATATTTTCTTGTCCTGTTGGGCATGATCAGATAGTCCATATTGGAGGGAGACTCTTGAAAAATAAATAACTGTATGTTGAAAGAGAATGGATATTTATAGTGTGGGTAGACCCAGTACAGCTCCATCGCACACAGAGCTTCGAGGGAGCCGTGAACCTGATCGTTGGTGGAAGGTCAGATCCTTTCCTAGCTCAAGGAGGAGCCCAAGGAAGCTTTTTCCTCCCATCCAGTCTTGCAGCTGGATTCCAGCTGTCCCTCCACACGGCACATACAGTACATGAGAGCGTAATTATAGCATAACGCCATTCCATGTGTGAGGCTGCCACCCTGGCTAATGAGCAATTAGGTGGCAATGGAGAGAGGGAGGGAGGGAGCCCAGGGAGAGGAGTGGGAATAGGGAGCTTCTCAGACTCTGTGGAAGGAGATATTTATTGCCTCTGCACTCACCGTCAGCTCGAGGGCTTCGTTCAGGAGGCCGTTGCGCTTGCTGTGGAGGTAAGCGTTGGAGCTGCCCGTTTTGGCCACTCGAATCCTCGCAAGCCGGGCTTTCTGTGAAGAAGGCAAACAAGCTGAAGTTACACCTTGGTGCACCAAGTGGTCGGTCCTGTGCTGGCAATACCAGGAGGAAGGAAATTTCGGGTTCTCCTTGTACTTGAAAAGGCCTGGGGGTGAAATACAAGGGATGCGCGGGCAGGACAAGGTGCTGTTGAGGACAGCTAGCACAGGCCTGTCTCCAGGAGTCGGATGAGTACGTATGTCTGAAGAACATATTCTGCCACAGAGCATTAATGGCCTTTCTGGAGATAAGAAAGGGGGTCCTGCAGATTTGTTTATCCTTTCAAAAGTTAATAGTAATTTTTTTTGGGTGAGACGCACAGCAACTAGAGACACTTGTCTTGGACGTGTTCCTGGCACAGGAGGACTGTGTGGCTGTATGTGATCTAGCGGTGTGTCCCTGCTCTGCACGTGGGTTGCTTTCGTGGCTCACCTTCTCTCTGACGTGCGTGGTTGTTTAATCCTCTCTTTATCTTTTAGCTCTGTGCTCTGACATCTGTGGTGTCACTTGCTCTGCTTGTACTGCAGCTAGCGTGGTGGCACCCGGTCCCCAGGGATGGTGGAGATGCTGCTGCAGTACCAGTGGCTAGTAACAGGCCACTGCTCAATTCAGAGGGAGGAGAGCCAAGAGGGAGGTTTGGTAACTTGTTCCACTTACCAGTCAAGTAGCATAGGTTGTTAATTTAATATTGGGAAATGCTAATGAAAAAGTCTACGTTCATCATCCTGCAGTAGGGAGAGGCACCATATTTGTTCCTTCTGTCTTCTGCAATGGCAGTACTATTTATTAATTTTGATATCTGATAATATAATACTCTGTCCAAAAATATGCATCTCTTGACAAACTGACAGAAGTCACTCTGCAACAACACAGATGTTCAACTCTTCTCATTTTTATTTATCCCTGACCTTCCTGATCTCCGGGTGGACAAGTTAAATGATAAAAACCAGTCCAGAATAAAGCAAGCAAGAAAAACTAATAAGGCCCTCTTCCTTTTTAATCACACAGTTTTTAGTGTTTCAGTTCTTCTTTTCAATTGTTGCCTGCTTCTCTGTCAAGTGCTGATTTGCCTTTTTCTTTTCTGCTGTTAATTTATGACTCAAACACCATTAAAAGTAAATACATGAAATAGCTGTGACTATTAAAAAATAATTACATTGTGCTGTATTTTAAAATGCTGCATAATCTTTTAAATAACACAGAACTCGTGATTTTCCTTTCTAATTAGAGGTTCTAATGGGTATACACTGTAGGAAGAGTAAAGCCAAGAGGCAAATATCTGTAGTGGGTCCAAAGAGTGTAGTAATTCCAGGAGCTCTATTACCGTACATGCGTGAGTGACTCTGGCCCTCAATATTTGAAAGATTTACTTAACCTTAAGAGCTTCTGCTTAAGCAGACGATTTCTCAGGCAAAGACATGTACAGGACACTAGTTGGCAGCTTTAATTAGGTGACACAAGCTATGACCAGTCTGAAAAATAGGTCGTCTTTTGACACCCCAAAATGAGGACATCCAAAATTGACTTTCTTTGCTATACTTCACCTAGATTTCATTGTCCCATTTTAACATTAAGATTCCAAGTTAGTATATGAGGGTGAAATCTCTGGCGAAGCTCTGTACTGGGGCTGAGGTACCTCCCAGGGCTGTCTGGTCACCCTGTGAAAGGGGCACGAGTTGTATTTGCAAGACACAGACTGAGGATACAACAGGAAAATGAAATTGGATCTTCAGTTTTTCTGAAGACTCTCCCCAGACTGCTGTGTTGCTCTAGGCCCTGAATAAGACCGGCCTGAGACTAGTCTGGAACAAATGCAGAGACTACTGCTATTGAAGATGCGTTATGGGGAGAGAGCAGGGGATAAGGGACTGAGGGATATTCCATTTCCCAGTTACATGGCATTGTCTCTCTGTTCCTGTTAATTACATTTCCATTAAATTACTACTTCCATTTGCAAGTATATGACTTTCCTTACTTTTTGCAGTTATCTTATCTCTTCCATAATCAGGACTGGATATTGGATCCAGTGATGGTCTTTACAGTGAGGCTCTGATGGCAACCGCAGAAGAGTTCCACTTCCTTTCTTTGCTTGACAAAATATCAGCTCCTTTGCTGCAGGAATTACGAGAGTCCCCCGACTTACCCACCTCACCTGCAGCAGGAAAGGTTTCATCCTCATCTTCAGTTCAGTCAGTTGTTAAAGTGGGTTCAGTCTTAGGCTCTTCTAATGAGCATTATTCCCTTTGCCTCCAGGCTAGCAGGGGATCAAATATTAATAGCTGTACTCCACATGGACTGGAGATGGTTCGTTTCTGAGGTCTGTTCTCTTTTCTTCTTTGAAACAGGGCCACTAGCTATCTAAATAATTAAGCCCCATAGCTTTTGTAGTTTAGAACAGACACTGTTATTTTAAAAAGCGTCAGTGGGGCAGGACAGAACTTAATCCTATTCTCCGTACACAAAAGGCTGTCTAGGATAGTCACATCGCCTAACTCTGTACCCTTATCGTGATTAAATTTGGTAGATATCTTGATTAACTCAGCTAGAGAAGTTAATTAAAATAGGTGCCTAAAATTTCTTTGACCCTCCAGACAGTTTCCCACATTGCACTAGAAACAACTCTAAAACCACAGCTCATGTTTTTATGTGAAAGTCTGTGTGTAACTGTGCATTATTTGGAAAGCTTCTCTACCCCGTGACGCAGGCGTTACTAGGTGTACGCGGGATGCAGTGCTTTGATCATGCCTGACAGGAACGGAGGGTTTAAGAGCAGCAGAGCACTCCCCTCTGGCATCTGCAGCAGAGGTTTGACACTGCTTTATGTGACTGAGGACGTGAAGGGCACCTGGCAGCAGTGTGAGACTCGGGGCACAGCGTGGCAGCGGGTAAAAGCTGGCCGGTTCAGTGGAGTTTTGTGGTCTCTGTTGGAGTGCATTGGCCAGCGGCAGAGGTACGCTTTGGCAGATCAGCTGAAGAGTAAGTTAGAGAGGCAAAAGCCTTGCACTTAGGGCACCCCACACATGCTTTGAAGCAGCAGTGTTTTGCAGGGAACTGCTGTGTACTGTCACATATTTTGCTGTCAGAAGCCTAGAGAATTAGGCTGATGGGGTCTTCCAGATTCTGCCAGTTTTTAACACGTGTGGGTATGGTTCTGTCATCCCTGTCCTGCAGAGCTTAGTACTTCTGGTCTGCAGAACAGAAGACAGACAAGTGGAGGACCATGTTTTTTTGGCCACCTGCTGTAACTGTCTTTGGGGAGGGATAGCTGTCTTCTGCGTCTTATCCCACAAATATGACAGACTAGAGGTCATCAGGGCCAGGCCTGAGATCACTGTTACTGAATATAACCCCTGCACAGAGAGTCTAAAAAAGGAAAAGAAAACGGCACACTGTGTCTGCATGTGGAGTGGTAAGAGGAGTTGCTAGGAAACCACAGGATCTCAAAATGCATATGACCTAATCTGGAAGATAATTTATATGATGAAAATAATAATACTAATGACAGCCACTTACAGGTTAGAATGATTAATTTGGTTATCTTGGAGCCCACGTGTTCCTGAGAGCAGGATGGAAGGCAGGTCTTGATAACTTCTGTCTCCTTACTGCTTTTTAAGAAACTGGAGGCTCAGAATAAGCAGGACGGGCAGTGAGCCGTGTACGCGAGGTACGGTGGCGAGGATGATGTAAGTGGCTATCAGCATCCTGGGTATCTACATTTCTCAAAGGGAATGACAAAGAAGGAAGAACAGCCTATCTTCATCTTTTAGCTGCTTTGGAGAAGTGCAAAGAGCAGGAGTTGCTGGCTAGGAAAAATGCTTACCAGATGGCAGGCCCAGGAAACAGCTAATTATTATTTATTGATGATTTTAATCTAGTTCTTATGGAAATAATGTTCACTCTTGATTTATGTGATATAATAAACTATTAAGTTACAACCTATGACATAATTTCATATTAGCCAGACTCTGCAGGTTTCCAGATCTTCCGTGCTTTTGAGCAAGGAGATGACTGGAGCACGTGTATGGCAGGTACTACATGTACAGGTCCTGTGTCTGCTCCTGCTCCCTCTTCGGGCTGGAGCTGTTATTAGCATTATCCTTCACAGAATGCTTGAGGCTGGAAGGGACCTCCAGAGGTCATCTGGTCCAACCCCCCGGCTCAAGCAGGGACACCTAGACCCAGTTGCCCAGGACTCTGTCCAGATGGCTTTTGAATATCTGCAAGGATGGAAACTCCACAACCTCCCTGGGCAACCTGTGCCAGTGCTCGGTCACCCTCACACTGAAAAAGTGTTTCCTGATGTTCAGATGGAGCCTCCCATGTTCCAGTTTGTGCCCATCACCTCTGGTCCTGTCGCTGGGCACCACTGAAAAGAGCCTGGCTCTGTCCTCTTTGCACCCTTCCTTCAGGTATTTGTATATATTAATGAGATCCCTCTGAGCCTTCTCTTCTTTAGGCTGAACAGTCCCAGCTCTCACAGCCTTTCCTCACATGAGAGATGCTCCAGTCCATATCCTATCTGACTTGATCTGCTAAAACCACACTGAGAGCACTCCTGGCAGAAAGTGCAGCTACACTAGATAATTAACAGTGCTTCGTGTTTTTTTTCCCTAAAACAACTAATAGTTGAATATGAGTAGAACTATGGCTGACTGCTTCAGTGAGTCCAGTGGTGCAGGTGTACACCACTGGTCTTTTAAGGCTGAAATGAAGCTGTTCTCAAAAGTAATTAACAGAATATTTTGATCTGATTTTTATTTCCAAGGTGAAATACCACAGCCATTCAGTAAGTGCTCAATTTTCTTGCATATCTCTGCATCTGTGGCTAGTTTGGGTCTGGACTTGGATTCTAGATGGAAAGAACATGGTTGATTTTAGGCTATGGAAAAGAGAACAAGCAGATTGTACGTTTAAACAGGAGTTTCTGCAGACTTAACAACAGGGCTTAGAGCATGGAATGACAAAAAAGTATTTTCTTGTAGTTGTGTTCTCACCTTCCAAAAATGATCTTGTGTGTGGTACCTTTGACTAATTTTAGCATAAAATTGAGAAAGGAATTCAGCAGAGACTTCAATTTGTACTTCTGAGTGGGAACTCAGTGCACATATGTAACTTGGAAAGGGAATGGATGTAACCTTCATCTGGTAGAAAATAGCTTAGTTCCCTGGCCTGTTGTGGTAGTTCTTCCTTGCCAAGCAGAAAATGGAAAATTCTTCATTTTTAAAAAGCATTCAGAGATAATAGTGGACAAGAAATTAAATGAGTCTACTGTCTGTGGAGTGCCTTCCTCAATAAAATCAGGCAACACTGATCATCTGCCCTACTTAGGGCTCTGGGAAGCTGCTATGCCATCTCTAACAAAGCCTGGAAGCAGGCTGGCCTGCCAAATTTGGACTCGGGGTCATTACATGTGTTTGAACGCTGAGAGAAATAATGGCTGTTTAAAAAGCAAATGGCCCATATAATAAGTACTAGTTGTTATTCTGCTAGCCACGGTTCCATCTGGCTGCTGTAACAGGCAGGCAGGGGAGTTACAGCAGTGTTGGAAAAGTTAGTTTCTGCAGATTGTCTTCTGTCACTTTAACCTTTTTTTCCCTAAGAAACAAAGTATGCACATTTGGACTTTTCTTCCTCTCAAATCTTTGTTGCAAACAGCTTTTGAGCCAAGTTTAAATACTCTGTCATTTTTGCTTTGGGGGAGATGTGGTAGAGCTGCGTATGGAAATCAGATAGTGTAGAACTCATTATATTCCTATATAATTTGATAGAACCACTTACAGTCAGACCTTGATCTTATTTTGGGCCTCTTCATTACTTTCCAGAGATGAAAGATTCCCCTCCTCTCCTCTGCGGCTCTCCTTTTAATCCTACCTTACCCTTGGCGCCATTAAAGCAACAGAACATCATTTCAAATGCACTGTATCATTTCATCTTATCCAACGCTGAAGAACATGATGTTCGATCTATTTATAGAACAATGCACAGAATATGGAGTTTAATGGATCTCGGCGTCTCTACTAGTCCTGGCTGATTAAACACAGAACTTTGGGGAAAAAAAAAATGTGTCGTAATATGCGAAACTTAGAGAAATGCAGGAGGGTCAGGAAGCCTGTGGAGCACTGAGGCCAGTCCTCTCCTATTGCAGACTTCATTTTGTACACTTTCATCTTGAACTTAACAAGCTCTGGCTTAAACTTAGTGAAGCCCTTACTCCTACTGGCATTTATTTTAGAACTTCATTCTTCTATTTAGAAATTTTCGTCCGATTTCCAGCCTGCATGTTATTTGCTGCCAATTTTACTCAGTTGTCATTGTATTGACGTTTTCTTTTTACATAGACCATTCCCTTCCTGGTGTTTGCATTCTACAGGGAAGAATAGAATAAAATTCATTTTTTTAGAGATTGACAATTATCACTGTATTCCTTTGCTTTACATGTAGGAAGTAAGCTTTTTTGGAGGCCATGTCATATTTTTATCCTCTGTAGGTACGCTGCTTATTTCTAATACCTTTTTTTAGTTATCCATCTATCCATCCACCCAGTAAGGGTTACAGTCAGACCTCGATCTCTGTAAGAACTGACCTTATGGACAGTTTTTCCTTGATTGAAATGTATGGTATACACAGTTACTGCATCTTGGCTGAAATTCAAAGCTTCCTCTCTGCTGCAGTTCCCACGCTACTAGTCCAGCTGACTGACAAAGCCAGCTCTCATCACTTCTTAAGTTTGCCTCTTAAAATAGTAATAAAAGAAATTCCTACATGTACTTTTTTGTATTCTTAATGCTGCAACAGATTTTAGAGCTTGGGTCAAAATCACTCCAGGGATGCACGGGCAGAGAGGTGCCGTGCCAATTGGAGTGGGAATCTGGTATAGTTTGTTAGAGTTAGAAGTGAAGTAGGATGGGGTGTAAATTAGGGTGTCAGAATTTGTCTAGAAACGTATTACTTAATAAACCTCTTCTCAAGAAAAGATCCTCATGTTTTTCTGCATCATTAATAGAGACGTTGCTGTTTTCCATTGTTCTAAAATAAGGTTCTGTGTTTCACTGAAAGCAAAGTGGGACGAGCATCTGTCTGCCTGTGATTTATCTGTCTGTCTGTATTTCCAGATCTCGCTTCTATAACATCTTTCACACAGCTCACACCCCTAATTAATAGCTATAAAGTATTCAGAGGATGGAGAAATTAACAGAATTTGATCTAGTGTCACATGCTGACTTACTAGACCTGATATATGAACACTAATTGATGGTGTGGAGGCCTGTGGTTAGCTGCAGAAAATGAAGGTAATAGCTTCATACAGCACTGCTCGCACCTTCCCCGGGAGGGCAGTGAGAATGAGGGGGAAGGGGAGCTACAAAACCTTTGTATCAAACTCCAGAAAAACTAAGCTAATTTGTAAAACTTGTGCCCTTCGTTCTCCCCCGTGGAATGAAGCCCACGGGGCAGAGATGACGGCGGGGCTGTTCTCCTGCTCGCTGGCAGTGAGAGCACGTGCCGTCCCCGATGGGCAGGTGCCCACTGGCAGCAAGGTGAGCAAACAGGGTTAAGCGTCAGTGTGGGCACCGCTGTTGCTGCAGGTGGGGTAGGGCCAGGAGCTGTGCTCCATCCCATTCTCTGTGCTACAAGCTTTCAGCATTAATTGAGAGGAGCATTGCTTGCGGGCAAACAGAAATTGCTTGGAAGTCGTCAGATGGCAGTAAAGTTGCTGGGTGCTGCAATTAGCTTTACTACTGAGGCTGCTCCTAGTTGTTCCTCTTGCTCCTGGGGTCTCTGGGGACAAATCTCTTGCATTTCTAGGGGAAAAAAAAAAATCTCACAAACCCATCCCGTGGTTCTGTTTGATAGGTGAAGGCTCTTAGAGTAACGCGTGTCTCGGCTCACGTCCTCACGCCGGCAGCCACAACACGTTGGCTGCGTGCCCTGCTTCGGCAGCTGCGCGGGAGCTGCCCGCCTGGCGCGCGGTCCGGGCGCGGGAGCCTCCGGCTCGGCAGCAGAGAGCTGCGAGTCGTCATGGCTACGCGCTGCTCTGGCCCTCGCTTGTGCATTCCAGCATCGCTGCGCTAGGATGGCTCCTGATTGTCCTGACTCCATCGCTAACGAAGCTGGTGTTCATATATGGACAGAAATGCACTGGCGCCGGGGTACCGGAGCTCGAGGACAATGTGTAGGATTGCTCTTTGTTATTGTATTTGTTCGGAGCTAATGCTGAGCTGGTCTAAATGGCTGCGCTCGCATGGAGAGCAGGTGGCTGAATTACCAGCAGGCAGCGGTCTGCATAGCAAACAGGAGAGCTCTGCTGTGCTGTGACAAAGAGGAGGGATGAGGAACCGTTTCCCATGGAGCAATTTGTCTGGTGGATTGAACTGCCTTTTCTTCCTGCACAGTACTCGCAGGCAGACTCTGATTTCCCCATATAGGTATTTTTTGAAAATTGTCTGTAAGTTTTATGCACGCTCTTGATTCCCTCGCCTGCTTGTGATCCATTCTCTGCCAGCATTTGCTGTTACTCTGACTGCTGCCCGTGACTGGTCAGGAAGGCATGTGCTGTCGTTTCTGCTGCCTTGTTTGGTGAGTCAGCACGAAGGGCTAGTGCAAAAGCTCAGGCAGATGAATTTGAAATTCTGGGTATGAATAGTATTACCATAAGATGGTTTCACTTTATAACCTTGTACATGTACATGAGCTAACTGCAAGAATCCTCCAAGCCAAGAAAAGAAGTGGATTTATCCCAGTTCCACGCATGAAAAACTTGAGTCACAGAGAGGGAAGTATGGAAGGGCGATGCGGCTGCAGCATCGGAGTTTGTCAAAACAGTGAGACCAGCTGTAGTGGAGAGACAAAAAGAGGAGAGCAGGGTCCTGCGTGTGCCCGGAGAGGGCCTGCCTTGTGCTGGTTTAGAGCCCGATGCGATGCTGAAGTTATCAGCAGTCGCTGTTTGTTGGGATTTTCATGACCTTCAAACAACAAAGGCTTGTTCTGAGTCAGACTTTGCAGACCACTGCTTCTGGGTGGAGTGGGAGGAGTGGAGTAATGAGATTCTAGGACTTCTCGAGTTTGGCTGTATGAGACATCTGGCAGTGTGGAAGCAGGGAAATTCCGCAGTGGCCCTTGAGAGAGGTGCTGGTACACTGCAGAGTGTTCCCATCCACGTGACGTGTGATTAGAGGACCTGGAGACCTGCATTGCCATCCCAGCCCCACACGTGTCAGCAACAAACATTATTCTTCATCTGCGTATCGCTGTCATAGTGCAAATTAGTAACTGCAATAAGCTTTACTACTGTTTACACCCACTTTTAGTTATCTCTTTTCCTGACTCAGTGGATATATCCATATCCATTAATCTAGACATAACCACATATTGCAGTTGGCGCAGGGGTGTTTGAGCTGTACTCAGTAAGGAGGCTGGGAACTGCATGGGAACTAAACGCACCCAGCCCACTCGATTCTGTATTACTTGGGCAGAGTGGTAAAATAACTAATTGATAAAGGCAACAGCAAAGAATCTGATTGCTTGAACCTAGTTCCAAAGTAGGATAGGGCTTCCCAGCATTTTTTGACTGAACGTTTTGCATGCAGGTCTCCTTGACAAGGCAATTTCAGCTTGCACTTATTTAGACATCTGGGATGAAGCGGGCAACGTCAGCCGTTACAAATCCTACCAACTGTGCTACATAATGGAGCCATCTGGACAGAGGCTGCCACACACAACCGACCTGCCAACAGGTGGGGAGAGGGGACCCCCTCGTGCTGAGATGCCCAAGGAGAGACCCCCAGGATGGATTAGACAGGTTCTTACTCATTGAGGGCTGTTATCTTGTTACGACTGACACATGATGTGAAAGGGCCTCAAGGCGTGAAACAAATGTAGAGTGGCTTCTGGATATGTGTGGAAATTATTTCATCTGGGCATTGGGCCACTATTGACAACAGGCTTAATGTTTAGATGTATGGGCTTGCTTCGGAGGCTGAACCTATAAGCTCTAGCTCACTGATTTCAATCCTTCCTTTCAGAGGAGACATCTAGTCTTATGCAATTTGGGACCCAGGGAATTTGAACTAGCTGAACTGATGGAAAATGCCATTTTGCTTTCCTGGATGATATGAAAGAAAAGAGGAAGGATTCCTGGTTGGTTTATTTGTTTGTTTTGGTTTTTTCCTCCTGAACTGTATAAGGGGATGTGACAAACACCAAACAGGAGGAAGAGAGAGGTACCTACCCCAGCAAAAATGAAATAGCTTTTTATAAAAAATAATTTGAAAAGCTTTTTTCCCCATCAAAAACTGTTAAATATCAACAACAGCGAACACATATTCCACACAGATTCATTGTGGTTGAAAAAACCAAGTTTTTTAAATGTCAGCCAGCTCCAGTTTTAACCTTATTGTTTCTCTCTCTCCTTAAGTTCCCAACCCCATCCCCTGCTGGGAACTGAGTCATGTTCTGTTGCTGAGCTCTCCTTAGACAGCTCACAGCTTTGCTCCAGTCACTTTTTCTGGCCGTTCTGTTCCATGCTCTGAAGTTCACTAACCCACCCCCAAAATCTAGGGTGTCAGCTGAAAAACAACATTTCAAAGCTGACTCCCCTGCTCTGTAGCAAATCAATTATTATAATGGCCTCATTATTGACAGGTGTGTGGGCTGTCTTTCTCATGGGTACAATGGTGACATGAATCTAGCATTAAGCATTCTTTTCATCACCATCTTCCCTCTTCATCTGCTCTGCTGACTGCAGTCCTGTTCTCTGTGCCTCTTGGAGCGACGTCTGGGTCTGGAACAGGCTGTTTCCAACGTGCCTCTCATGGAACAATCAGAAAGACGTTTATGTCCTTACTCTTCCTTCCTTTTGGCTTAAGCCCCTTTTAAGCATCTCCATAGTTACCTCTTTGTCCGTCTGCAGAGTCATAACTGCCTGTGTGCAACCATCTCGTGAGTAGCTCTCGCTGTCTGGAGTAACCTTCCTCCACCTACTTCCTCTCATCGGCTTCCATCTGAAAAGCTACGGCTTCTCCCATGCCTCTTCATTCCTTTCTTCTGCTGACGTTGGCTCTGAGATTGAATGCTTTAATTCATCCACCAGGCAATGTGTCCACTTCTCTGCTTCACCTAGTTTATACCATCTCCTCTTTGATAGCCTGCGTCACAGTTTTCAGTTCTATATGATAGTTTTATGTGAGAGCGGCTCTGCAAAATGATTTTGTCCTGGGTAGTCCTTTCCTTGCCTAAATCGGGGTGATTGGTTCTTTCCTGGAAACTTATAGACTTCTCATTTCATCCTCCAGGCTATTTCAAGGCTTTTGCTGTACATTGCTTGTTCTCCTAGGGTCGAAGGCCACCGGATAATAAATGAAGTGAATTGAACAGACTAAGAAGCTGTAGTCCTCTAAAGCATATTTACTACAGATGTGAAACCAAGCACTGTGATTACTAAACTTTTATATTCATATACGACAGTTTCAGTTTAGCTCCTGTGTAATGCACCACTTAAACCGTGCTAATCCCTCTGAGATTATCAGCCATTTCAGTATCTTGGCTCGTTTAGGAAATCTAACTGTTAAACGATAAATGCACTTTAAACAGGGTTTTTTTCACAGCATCTGAGCATGTACATTTGTCCCTCCTCTGTCGTGCAGATGTGAGGAGACATACTTCATTGTGTGAGGGGCTCCCTTCTGAACACTTGTTTTCCTCCAACATGAGCAGATCTCAACAACTCAGTTGGCTAAATTTTAGCCCTAGGGGGGCTGGCTTGGGGTTGTCTTCACTAAGTCGAACTTCTAAACAATGAACTGTTTTACTTTTTCTGCTGCTGCTAAAGGAGCAGCATCTCAGTAGCTGGTAGTAGCTGCCTCTGCTTTCTCTTTCTAGGGTTGAGAAGTGGGAGGTGTAGTCCTCAAACCACCACCAGATACTTGTCTCCTTCTTCTTCACGTTGCATCTATGCTGCAAACTGAACACAGCAAGAGACAGACTCCAGCATTATCTGAATTACAAAGTCATTCTATTGTCAAGCCTTTTAAGTGTCAAATTCTCTTTTAAAACCAAAGGCTGTGACATTCACTAAAGAACAGCATTGTTTCAAAGTCAGGAAAGTCTATTCTTAGCACATCAGTCAAAAAGAAAAAAAAAAAGTCTTTGGGGAAAAAAAAGAAAAACAATTTTACCAAAATGAACCTTGTCAGAAATGATCAGTTCATCTTCCATCCAGACTGACCTGGTCCTTGAATCAAGCCAGAGGACAAAATTTGATGACACAGCACAATAAATTAAGATTGCCAGATCTCCTCTTAATTAATTCTCTTGCAGTGCAGTTTTGGCAAAGAATAATTTATCTTCAAGGTGATTCAATCACTGGTAGTTTGGTTTTGGGTTGTTTTGTTTTGTTTTTTTTTCTCCTTTTTAAGGAATATTTCTCCTCAGTTAGTTGAAGAATAGATGCTGACGAGTAACAGCCACCTCCTGGTATTTTATTCATGCTATTTAAATGCCTCTGCCTGCTAGACCAGGGCCTCCTCAACAGTTAAGAGACAAAGTTAAGACTGAGCACATCATAACGCAGATGGACATCGGGGCTGTGCTGCATTTTCCTCTTCTCTGAGTGCTGCCCCTCAGACACCCCCACTGTTCTGGAGAGCCCGGGTTTCCTCACAGCCCGACCTTCAAATCTGTGAATGTCACATCCAGCCACTTTGACACACGTACAGTACTTTTGTCTTTATTTCTCATTGGAAATCTTCAGTCTGAGTTCATAAAAATAAATAAATATGGTCTATAGCTTAATCTTGAAACTTACTTGTACATTATAAAAGTCACAATTCTTGAGCTAAATAGAACTTCTTCTAAAGCATTTTTACTAATACATACCCTACAAATTATTTACTCTTCAATTAAAAGAGAAAAATAATTTATTTAGCACACTAGAAACTTAGGAAAGATGTCTGTCTTATTTCTTCAAAGCTGTATCCTCTGAACTCTGCTGATAAAGAGCTGCTACTGGTCAGCTCTTCATATTCAAGGACTGAGAGAGTGCAAAGAGCTTTCTCCAACCTTCTTGAAACAGCCATGCAAATGTCTTTGTATCTTTAATTAGACTGGGACAGAATTTTAGCTATTACTAAAACTCTCCTATTCCTGAAGAAGGGATTCACTGCACTGGAGGATGATGCTGGAACAAGTTTGCTATCAAAGCAGATTCCTAACGTCCCTGTGTATGTCCTGACCGTCCCCAGAGAGACTGTCATTAATGTGCTTGTCTCTTCTGTTCTCGTTAGTATTCATGCAGTGATGATCATGTGAAAATTACTCACACTTCTGACTTGAGAAAACTTTCTTAGCCCAGAAATTCATCCAATATCAAGGGAATTAGAAATTCAGATGGGGGCAATTATATGCTGTGTGTGTCAATACAGCAAAGCTCATAAAAGCTGCAGTCACTCACATCGGCATTAAAGGTGGTGGTCCATTTCCTTGTCACCAAGGGGATCACAGTCCAACAAATAAAGGAAAAGGTGAATCAGGAAGAGAACCTTCAGTGTGCTGCCTGGAGAGAAGGGCAGCCTTATCCGACAGCACAGACCTGGAGTCGGTTCTGGAGCTTCTTTGTGTTGTGATCCATGGTTATGCACAAATCGTATTTGTCGTGCCTGTTTATGTGCTGCCTGGGCTGTACGGTAACGCAGGTGCTGTCTCTCACTGTGTTTATGTGCCATTTCAGTAGAACAAGTGCTTTCTCTCAAAGTCATCAGTTATTTAAATGGGCTATTGCACACTGTCCCCTTAACAAACCTGTATGCGAGTGCTCCACTCCTTCCCGTGCTCTGACACCCAGCACGTTCCTGTTCAAGTTAAACCCAGATGCCTTATGCCTGGGTGCAGCCTCACGTTAGGCAACCCACTCTGCAAATCGTTAAATGAATGTAATTATCCGTACTGGTTCCCCACTGTCCAGCTGCTGGTGAACAGTGTGTGGTACTGCGTGGACTTCTATTGTGATACCTTCAGATTTTTTTAATCTATATTGCGTTGTGGGACTAATCAGATAAACAAGTCTCCCTCAGAAACCCCTCCCAAAATCATTGCAGTTTGATGTTTCACAATGCCTAACCTGATGCAGGTACGTGTGAAACCCAGCAGTGACTTATGGAGACTGCAACTCATTCCTGCATGGTTCTGTCTCTTGCGACTCTCCTTATGTGTTTTGACTGCCAAATTTTTTAGTTTTGTAGGTCTTGTATCTCAGCTCTCTGCCTTCAGCTCCCTGAGATGCAAGAAGTAGGCACGGCCCAGATGCTTGCCTGAAGCAGAAATAGCATATCTTTCTACTACTGTTCTCCATCGGTCCCCTGAGTCTCAAATTTCTGGCAGACAGTGTTCCATTGGGAGGAAAAAAAACCCCAGACCTTTCGTTTGCAGTTGTTGTAGAAACCTGATTCTGGATTTGGTGTAATTTAGCAGACTGAAATAGAGATATAATAAATCTGTTATACTTTCTCAGTGAATCAGTAAGCTTATGCTGGTAAAAACTGCTCAGATTTTTGACTAGTCCCTAATCCCCGGACACTTCCAGGGGCTTTTGTGTGTTCCCAGTGCTTGGTCTGTGTTACAGTCTGCGGCTTCGAGGGGTGTGTGTGCTGACCGCTTACCTTCTGCGCCCTCCGCTTGTCGGCCCGCTGGTTCTGGTGGTAAATTCGGCTGAAGTTGGAAACAATGACTGGAACCGGCAGAGCAATGACCAGCACCCCGCTCAGGGAGCAAATGGAGCCAAATATCTTCCCGGCAATTGTCTTGGGCACCATGTCACCATAACTAGAGGGGGAAAAAAGAAAAGGGGAAGCCCCTCCTTCAGACAAGTGCAACGGCACCAAAAGCCTTTCCAGGTTCCCTGAGCGCGCAGCAGCGCGAGTGCCCAGGCCAGACCCTGAAGCTTAGAGCTCCACCATGAAAGCAGCAGTTCATGGGGTGCTGTTGTCCTAGAGATGACAGTTTGCGCTGCGCTTTAGCAACGAGTTAAGCTAAACCAAAGAAAGGCACTTTTGTTGCAGAATAGATGTGCCGGTTCAGGCAGCTGCTGAGTACATTAAATTCACGTCCTCGCTCATTTAGTACCTACCTCTCTGTGTAGATGAGCCCTAACAAACTTAAAACTGTATGTCTGCTTGTGAGCAGGTTCATATATTTTCATTCCCGTGTATCCAGGTGCAAATGAGGACTGATTTGCACTTCCATATCAAAACCCAGCAGTTTCTTTGCCATCTGTGCTGTCAGAAAGTTGGGGTTTGTTCAAAGTCTGGATTCAGTAAAGGGTGAATTCTCAGGAATATGAGACCAGCTGAAAAATGTTCAAACAAGCCTCTGCTCTGGGTTTGACCTGGCAATCTTCATTAATGATTGTAATTTGTATGTTAAATAATACTAGCAGAACTGAGATGGTATAATCAATTTTATGCAGATGGAAGATGATGCTGGTTTATGTTCTGTGGGTTCCACACGACAGGAGCCACTATTCTGTTGAGTGCTTGTTTGCTGTTTGTGTTTATACCTTGCATATTTATAACCGATACAGTGCCAAATAATCTCAAATATTGGATTTCAGTTAGTACTAATTGGGCATTTTAAACCCAAAACTTCTTTTCCCCAGATCAGAATGAGAGAACTCAACTTTCCCATTAATTTGTTTAGTAAAAGGCAACTTGTCACCTAAAAAATTTCTTCCACGGAAAGTGCATTTTAAGTAATTCATCAATAATCTCATTAGAGCAACAGGAAGATAGAAGAGTTAGGTAATGATTAATGATCAGAGGGTCTGACGGAATGTTTGAGCCTGTAATAAAACAACAGGAGGCTGCGAATTTGGTGGACTTTTAATGTGACCTCTAGTAAATCACTTCAGCTTTCTGTACCTCGGTTCCCCACTTATGAAATGGCAGTTGGTGACTTATCCCTTGCCTGTTTGGTTGAGTAGGTGCTGGGTTCTTCAGAGCAGGAGCTGCCCGGTGTTCTGAATAAACCCAGCACCCAGCAGTGACCCTGGAGTGCTGCTGCCTTACGAACATCAATCGTGCAAGGCACTTGCCCAGAACTCCGCAGTAAACCCAGCCTGTACGTGGCTCCGTGCTTGTCCAGAGAGAAGTGCTGAGCATTGGCTGGGTTAGATGTGGAACATGCCTAGAGATAAACATCTTTTCTATTTATTTTGCCAAGTATCCGGTTAGATGGCAACAGATTCAGCCAGTTTTCAGTTGCTGAATTCATTGCTCCGCTTCCTGGCTGTGCTAGGTGAGAGAGACCTGCTGCCAGGGCTGATTCTGGAGCCTCTGCGCATGTATCCCATGTTCCCAGTGACATGGCTTCGCTCTGTCCCCTTTTCTCCTGGTGTCCCTTCAAAGCCCCATGTCCTACCAAGGAAACACTGAACACCGAGACTCTTACTCACTGTATGCATAATGTAAAGTTCAAGTAAAGCCTTAAACAGACAAACCAGGAGTAAAACAAAATAGGAAATTACTTTTAAGTGGTCACTATTTAGACAGGAAAAGACTGTGAATGCAGAATTTCAACTTTTTTTTTTTTAATTTGTAGCGTGACTTCTGTGTTCTTTGGATATAAAGGGGTCATATGTCACTCACCCTAATTAGCAGCCGTTAGCCTTGACAGCATAATGCGCTGTTTTTCTCTCTGTCAGTACAGAAAATGTTATCAAGTAGAGGTCACTGCTTCCAAGCTCTGGTTTTAGCAGCAGAGGTGTCTGGACACTGCTTAGCTCCCCAGCTGGAGACAGCAATAAATAAGGTGCTGAACAGCTCATCAAATGACTCACGCTAAAAATAGACTCTCAGCAGCGTCTCTGATGATCCTATCTCTGTGCAACATTCACAGCCCTGGAAATAGGGAATTGTAGTCAAAAAACTGGAAGATGCTATGGCATAAGGACATCAGAAGGTGCCACAGCAATAACAACTCTGTGGGGACAGTGAAACAGCTTTTCAGAGGATGCTCGTTCCCAGCAGCTTTTTTACGTGCCAACTTTTCAGGCAGTATAAGGTGTGCACCTGGGGAGGGGCTTATGGTTCATAAACTACCCTTGTTGCATAGCTGTTGTCTGCATTGGTTCCTCTAGATGCAGAGGAGATCCAAGTGCAGTTGAAAATTGATGAACTTGTATCCCAGCACCTTCCTTCTTACCAGTGAAAGACCTGTCTTTGGACAGAGCATCCCACAGCCCTTCTCTGGAGCTGGGCAGGGAGGGCCATCGAGCCCCGCAGAGCAGCACGCTCGGGGAGTGCTGGTGCACGCTCGGGGAGTGCTGGTGCACGCTCAGGGGGTGCTGGTGCACGCTCCCGAGCCCCCAGATGTTTGGGTAAGGTCACGGAGCCGACACAAGAGCGTGGGGACAGCTGGCTCCTGGAGCGGAGGGTCAGGAGAGGGCTGTGCTTTTCCTGGGCGCTGTGCTGAAGCGATCAAAGGACATTTCCTGCCCAGTGGCACAAAACCTTGTGGTTTTCACACCCAGCCTGTGAAAGCTGAAATATCTCGTGGAGGATGGAAACGGAAACAATGCTGCTTCAAATGATTTAGTATTTCTACCTCGTGCTGGCGTGAGCAGCTCTTTGAGAGCTAATTTATCTCTCTAACCTTTTGCCCGGCACAGAAGAGTCAAAAGAAGATTTCACTCTAGCCTGTAAGCTTTTGCTTTTAGAACAATAAGGACAGAATAATAACATTGTGTACCATACAGTAGAATATGAATTTGAAAACCTTTTGCATGAAAGAGAGAATAAAGCATGGAATTAGCACGTAGCTTTCCAGGTGCAAGAGATCCTTTTTATACTGTAAGTAAATTGCTGTGCAATGTTTTGATTTGCACGAAGGAGAAGAAAAATGTCTAAAATTCAGCTAGAATGTTTCAGCTGCCTTGCAAGGCTGCGTATGTTGCCTTTGACAGCTCAGAGGAGCTCATGTCCCTCCGTTTAATAGGTACAAGTCCAATGTAATCATGCTAATGCTGCTTTGAACCTCCAGTGAAATAATGATCGTGTCACTTCCAATGACACAATGAAAACAAAAGCAAATATTACTCATTCCTTTCTTGGTTTCGCACATGACGGATGAACAGGGAATTCACAGCTCTGGTACGAGGGCTGGGGGCAGTTAGATCTTTTGTTCAGGGTGTAACTCATGGCTCCCCTGCCACATTGGCTGTTTCATCCGCCTTGCTGGAATTATCCCATCACAAACCACAGCTCTCCGGAGCACAGCGAGCTGCTGCTGCTCACGTGTGCCGTTTTCCTGCCCCGTTGGGTTTTATCCCATCACGTATTCATACCTCCAGGCATGCAAAGATGCTGTTGCCTTTTTCAGCAGAGGCACACAAACTTTCCCATGTGAGGTATTAAATTCTGTGTGCTGGGAAGGTGGGAGGAGGGCTCTGGAGCTACCGAGCAGTGATGTTGTGTGATGGATTGAATGCAGGCGTGCGACGCAGGCTGGTGATGGAGCACTCCTGAAGCCTGACTTTGTCATGGGCTCATTTTATGCCCTCAGGAAAGACAGGTCCCTCTCTATCTGATTTTTCCATGTCCGTAAGATCAAGATGTTTTCAGAGCTGTCCTGGACAAGTGTGAGGATTAATTTGTTAATGCTGGCATGATATTTTGAAAATATAGGAGAAGATTTTTGAAAGTGTTTTGCAGACACAAACTCAGTAATCCACGTCCATAAGGAGAGTCTGGGATGCTGATGTCAGCTTTTAATATATACTGATCCTAGAAGGAACGGGGTGCACTGATGAACGCCTGAGAAACCTGACCCATGAGGAGGCTTGTGGTGCCTCCTGAAAGAGTGTGCTGTAAACAGAGCCACAATGGCTGTGAAGCAAGAGAACCTATGAGCAGGCTGTCAAATGAGAGACTTGAACAGCAAATCAGCTGTGGCCGGGCAAGTACAGAGCCTATTTCATGCTAGGATTCTTTTACATTAAATATACTTATTTTCTGCCTTGTTTTGAGCTGGGCAGCTCCCCAGCTGGGTATTCAACTTCTGCAATATCTGGCTTGGCTTTACACTACTGTTTTATTTTTCCCTGGCATATATTATTTGTTGATGTTTTCATGGATGCTCTCATCCTCCCTAGATATTCTGCTGAAACTACATCCATCAACCAAGCTGTGAGGGATGAGTGCTGATGATGAGTATCAGTGCTAGCAGCAGAAGCTTATCTTCAGTACTCAGATTTGGTTTGATTTTTTTGTAAAGCTGTGGTCAGCAGTTACTTAGTAGGGACTTTCCAGGTAATGTTGCCTTTTTGATTTTGTTCTGGCTTATAAATTCATATTTGTTACTGAGTTTTGTGTAATAGAAGGACTGAGAGATGTATGTGAAATCCTGAAGAAAGGTCTCATGCTGTTAGACCCTTTTCTCATACTAACAGAAGTGAATGTGCAATGAAATGGGAAGTCAGGACATTGAAAACTGAGGGATTTCTGTACAGTGCGAGAAGTTACCTCATTGGAACTCAGTGTTTCAAGATACTGTGGGGAATTTGCTAGAGATTCCTGAAAGGTCTGTCCAGCTGTCGTCTTATTAACTCTGAGAGCATGTAGTTACATCACCCGGGATGAAAAAGGATCACTGAGGAGGTGCGAGTTCTGTTGCTTCTCTAACAGTGAGAATTAGAAAGAGAGGCAGGTTATTCCCTAATGACTTGCTCGGGGGGATCTGTACTTCTGGGTAGCCCATACCAACCCTCACCAAAGCCGAATTAAGGGATTAGATGGACTTGGGGTCAGTTGTAGCCTGCTCGTTCCTGTGCTTGCACAAGAAGGGTGACCTAGCTGAGGGTCTCTGGGAGCAACTGGTAGCATAAATATTCCTTCCAACAACAGCAGGTGCTGCCCAAAGAAACAGGAATGTTTATGTAGACTCGGGAATAAACTGAGTAGGTTATTTAATACACTGAGGGTTGAGAATACTTAATATATGCACACACTGGTTCCATTTATTCTTCCTGGCTTGGATCAACTTCTCAGCCTGTAGGCAGTTAAAACAGATGGTCTGAATTTGGGTAACATTCAGACCTTGAGTTGAAGCTAAAAATGGAATTTCATTGGCACGGAAAGTAGGTCAGAAAGCTAAAGCCCCTAGTCCTAAAATGATGAAAGGCTTCTAATCAAGTGTTCTCTATTACCATTCATTAAAAGGAGCAGGGGAAGAAAATTAGAGACCTTTGAAAAAGGGACTACAGTGGGAGTGTGAGCACCCTCCTGCCTGCACGGCGACCTGGGTGTTTGCAAACCTGGTTTGGTGTGAGAGATGGGGTGACCATGAATGTCGCTTCCTAAAGTCCTGCGGGCTGGACTGGAGCCACAGCAGGCTGGGAAGGGGTTTCTTCATGGGAACATGAGCGACTTTATCTTCTGCTTCAGTCACAGGAATGCTGCAAGGAGAGCCTCCTTGCACAGCCTCTGTTAATACCTTTCACACTAATAATCCTTTCCACGCTAACGCTGTCATCCACCTGACTTAGGTTCTGTAATTTCATCGCCTCTGCGAATTGTGACTTGCACCGTATCTGAGACTTTCAGTCAGTGATTTCTTTGCTCTTCATCATTTTCAAATGTGTGCCAACTGCTAGAAATCTTTCTTTGTTGTAGCCGACAGGAATTATTCGAAGCAAATGGGGAACCTGTACCAGTGAACACAGCGGTCCCAGTTCAGCACATTGTTTCAGCCCTTGCTTAATGTTAAGCACGTACTTAATTCCTGTTCACTGAAAAGATGATAATATGGTTGTTCAAAAATTTTTTTGAAATGGTACTAAGATAAATGTTTGTTCTTTGCATTTGGCAAACCCAAGCTAACACACTGTCGTTACTCCTCTCCCTTTCCCCTCAAACTACGGCTAGAAATTACATTTCTCTGGATGGAGAACCGCTTGCATTTCAGCTCTGCCAGCAAATGCATCCGTAGGGGTAGTGTGGGAGGCCTCCTCTTTGCTCTCCCTTAATAGTAGATGCGGACCCTCTGCCTTGATCCTTGGCTGTCGCTGTCACAGCAGGTAACAAAAGTAGGGACTGAAATCTAGAGCATCCCGTTGGTCTGTGTAACTCAGAAATGACGTGCAGGGTCACTGCCTACTGCTTAACAGAAACAGCAGGTTACTATGTCATACACATCTCCCTAAAGAAAAAATAGATGTTTTCTTTTTTATGATATCTCAGGTTTCGCCGTGACCACTTAATAAAGCATTAACTAGTGAGCAAAAAAAATCCATTTGATTCTTTCTTTCTTTTCTGACAAAAACCCCACCCCTCGCCGTGTATCTCCGTATCGTACTTTTTTTTTACCCCATAAAAGTATGATGTTATTTTCAAGGACTCCTGCTTCCTTGGTAATTGAAGCTTTTCACCCTGAACCTGACAGCAAGTTCTTCCTCGGTCAATGTTTAATTTAATTTAAATTCTAATGTGGGCACTAAGTCTCAAATCCATTTATAAAAAGTAGCCCCTGCGGTGGTGCGGGGCAGTCGCCACCCGCGGTTCTCCTTGGCCCGTAAACCATGGAGCTGTGGCACGCGTGCGAGTTGTGAGGAGGCTCTGGGTTTCCTCATTGTGACCCAAAATAATGTCTTCAATGTTCGGGTGTTCTGCAGCCATCCAGCGTCAACAATACTCAGGAAACATTAGGCAAAAGTCCTGAGAATTATTGTCCATCTGACCATCATCTGATACGGGCATCTGGCATGTCAGCAACTGAGTACTTCTCAATAACACAGACTCTTCTAAAAGTGTTTGTTTTAATGGAAAATAAAATGTCCCAGATTAAGGCATTATTTATTTCTGGCTGCATGCACTAAAGGCCTTTTAAATTACTTCATTCATTACTAATTCAAGAAGAATCCTCATATTACTCAGAGTGAAAACCTTATACAATTACCTGATAGTAGAATCCTTTTTTTTTAGCACCTTAAAGCTCTTTGTAAAAGAAATCTTTTCAGAAAACACACAGGCTGGAGCAGGCAGTCAGTGCACTGAGCAATTAGACTTTCCACCTAATAGCAGGGTTGAAGGCTCCCTGCCCTGTCTCAAATGCTTAACTGTGGTGTCAGCTTAAAGGAAATGCTGGGGTTTTGCTTTCTTTTTATCCTCATCTTTTTCTTTTCTGTCTTCTTAAGCAGCTTGAGTGTCCATGCTGAGCCATGTCACATTCAAAATGATACCCATACTGTGCATTTTAATGAGCTGCTAACACTGATTATACAAAAAGCAATCTCAGAAATATTTACTGACTCAAAAAAAAAAAAGCCTATGGGGAATTAATTAGCTTTTTAAGAATTGGCTTTTTGAAAGCCTCAGATTCTGGAAGAGTTGAACTTGGAGTTGGAAGCAGTTTCAAAGGAGTTGAAGTGAGGAGAAGAACAAGGAGTAGGTTGCAATGGAGTGTTACGCATGCCAGGCGTCTCGGTGCTGGTCAGAAGATGCGCTGGAAGCTGTGTGTGTAATTGGCTCACGCGCTAAAAGCTTTCTGCGAGGGGAACGCTGTGCAACGCCTGGATCGGCTGTACAGTCTCTGTAGGCTTTCTGCGGGGCTGAGCAGGGAGGGACAAAACCATTGGAGCCCTGGCCAGTGCCCCCCACCATGCTCGTGACAACAGACTTGGAAAAAGCCTGCCCTGGCTATACGGCTGAGGCCCAGAATCGCGGGGTGGGCTCGGAGGGGTCCTCGGGAGAGCGTCTGGTGTAACCCCTGCTCGGAGCAGGCTGCTCAGGGCTGCGGCGATCGGGTTTGTGATGTCTCCACGGATGGAGGCTCGGTGATCTCTGTGGGCAAGCTGTCCGGTGCTCAGCCACCTTTGCAGGAAAAAAGAAATAGTGCATACTCTCGATCTGGAGGCAGTTCTTGTGCGGTGTTTTTCTTGCAACAGTATCTGAAGTTTTGCCTCCCCGCGGAGGTAGCTGCGCTGTAGTACTGGGTACAGTAACACACAGATGCACAACTAACCTCTTTCTCCCAGTTCCTATAGAATGGCTTTTTGACTAGTTTATTGGAAGAGTAAAGCTGTTTTAATTTGATAATCTCCTTAGAAGCTTGATTTCTTTAATTATATTTAAGCACCTAAGCTCCTCTTAAATAATAGTTGGAAATATTTTATATTTAAGAATAGCTATAATTCTGTAAATTTGCATAGAATTACCTTTCCTGATTAAAAGTTCTAATTCAAGTCTAGCAATTTTGGTCAAAGAGTGAAGTGCATGAAGTATGTCAGGTTTATTGGAATGAGAGATGTGCCACAAGTGAGAGGTATATCTCACATCAAGAAAATAACGCGAGCTGTACACTTCTCTCTACATCCCATTATCTCTATCCATAAAATACGGATCCTGATAAACACAATTTCACAAATAAATATTTTTTTAAATAGCCATGTGGGAAACTCACTTCATTCAAGGCGATGGAAAGTTGCGTACAAATTCCAGTTAGTTTTAGACCTGTCTGATTAATGCTTCTTTCTCCTGCAGATGGTAAATGCTGTCCAAGGGCTGGATGTTACCTGAACAGATACTTCTGTCCCGTCCAAGGGAAGGTGGTCTAGTAATGAGGCATTTGTCATCAGATAGCGACAGATGAAAGGAATTAAGAATTTACTTGGATCAGGCGTACGTTGTAAATGAAAGGCATATTTCAGTGATAGGAAGAATTACATGAGCATCAAAGTGATCACATTGCAGAGAGTACTTCTGAGCTCTGCAGAAAATATTTCAGTGTAGGCTGCTCAGTCCTGGAAACGTCAGGGACAAATCCTTGCCATAACAGGGTGAAGGGCAATCCGGAAATTCAAACGTGGAGCTGCTCCTTGAAGGATGACTTGGTGTGTACAGGATATTACTGAGATCAGAAAGATTTGAAGGGAGTTCTCTTTATTGCCCTTCAGTAAAATCACAATATTCAAGTGGTGTAAAAGCGTGTCACGGGGTGGGAAGGCAGCACGGGTTTCTGACCCTCTCTCGTAGAGCCAACGAGCTCCGATGCTGAGGACCCGGGAGGAGTGTGTTTGTAGTGCAGAGTGTCTCAGCCTTGACAGTAAAGCAGAATCAGGGTGAACTGGAGGCTTGTAGATACATATTTCAGTGCTTCCACGTGCAGCAGGGAGGTAGTGCTTGAGTGTGTCCTTTCAGCCTCGCATTGCCTGGCTACGTTCTCATCCACAGACTCACCTGACTTGTGACCAAAATTAGAATTGACGTAGGGTGAGATTTACAGAGTTAATTGGACTCATAAGAGGGATCACTGAAGCACTGGTGCAGGCCTAATGCTATTTGCATCTTTACGCACCTAAATAATTTTGTAAATCTGGCCACAGACACTGTATACGACTCTGGAACCTACTCTGGTTTTAGACCACGTCAGGCAGCCTGGCCAGTAGGAACAGACTGACGCTGCAGCAGAGGCACAGTCTGAACGCTGTATGCCATGAAATCCTGGGAGATGGGATCCAGAGCCCGTGCCTAGCTCTGCTACCCGGGGCTGGGCTCTTCCCTCCGCAATGCAGAAGGCTGTTGTTGGCGTGGGCGTGCTTTGTTCTACCTTGGGTTAGATACTTAATGATTTCTTCTCCACCCCCCCTGCTTTTTAATGGTCTTGTTTAAATAAATATTAATGCCTCGTCTTTGAGCAGGTGCAAACCTGTACTCCAGAAAGACTGTATTATGGTTGCAGAACCATTATCGTGTCCCTATCCATCATGCTCTCATTGCTCCTGGGATGTAAGGAGCACATGTGGCTAGTTAGCTGTAGGCTTTATTACAAGCTAGATGACTTCAGCATTCCTTGCTCATAACTGTGTTCCTTCTGCTTTCTTTTCTATGAATAAATTTTGATTTTTTGGAAGCCTTGAAATAACTTTTTTTCCCCTTATTCCATGACTCTGTATAGCAGAAAATAAAAATAAATAATAAAACCCCAAGAAATACAGGTGCCCCTCTGTGAACCTACTTAGTGCAGGACAGCAAAAGGTAGTCACAGAAGACAGTGAAACAAATAGCTTTTTCTTACACTAGCCGCTCTTTTATCTTCTTTTATCTCTTTTATCTTCTTTTAATAGTGCCTTATTAAAAAATAGGGTGAGCTTTAAACACCCCACTGTAATACAAAATTTATTGTATTAATTGTATGACAGACAAATCAGAGGATCTTTATTTCCTTTCTTTCCAAATGGAAGCTGTTTGTTTTTAGATGGAAGACCAATGCTATGAGCCTGCTCTGAATGATCCCTCGATTTTATTCCTCTTCCTTTGAGAACAGCCACCATGAAGGCACAGCAGCATCTTTTGGGCTCTCTGAGAGGATTTAGTCTTGGTGAGCTGCAGATCTTATGGATAGGGACTGTCTGCTGGATTCGTACCTTACAGGCGGACAGACCCCGCTAGCACTGTGTGTCACTCGCTGCTTGTCCACCTTCACTTGGACTACCAGGAGCTCAGGCTCTAGGATCCATCTTTATCTGTGTTTTAGACTGTCTTGTCCATTTGTTCCTCTAAGCATGTGTTAATATTAATGACACATAGATAATTTTTCTGAGTAAGAAATCAAATTCACCTACATGCTGCCAGATCTACGCCTCCAGGGAAGTGTTCTGAGTCTAGAGCTGGTTGAATAATTCTATTCTATTTCAGACTCCTCTTTCTTCAAAGACAGACTGAAGGAGCATGCTCATGAATATCAGTTTCTCTTGAAATGTTTTGGATTTTTGTTAGGAAAAGAAATAATCCAAACTGTAAACTTTTAAGTGAAAGCAGCGAAAGTCAATTGAAAATGTAGGCTTGTTTGTGCATAGTTCAATTTCCCTTGTCTGTGTTTGATTAAAAACACTGCAGATTTAACATGATTTTTCTTCTAAATGGAAAGAAAAACAAGAAGAAAAATAGCCCTGCATGAAACTCCCTGTTATTTTCTTCACCAGTCGGGTATTTTATCATTCTGAGCAAAAATTAACTGGAGTTGTCGAAGTTTGCCAGTGATTGATAGTGTCACCTTAAATGTTACTAGTCAAAACTTGTTTTCTCCTTTTTCACTCCTCCAGAATTCAGGTAGGCAGTTTGCCAAAGTGTAAAATTCCCTTTTGTGCAATTTGAAAAGTCAGCAGCACCAGCCGCGTTGTCGCTCCGAACATCGCAGCGGATCAGGAAACAAGGACGAGTGTCCCAGCCCGGGCAGCACACTGGGACAGCGGGACTGGGGCAAGGTGCGGAGCAGGGGAGCACGCTCTCCTGTGCTCATCTGCCTCTCGAGATGGGTGTTGACCAACTAGGAATGCAAGGCATGTTTTTCTGGAGCTGCAGAACAGCTCTGATCAGCGGTGGAACTGGAACGGCGTCGTCCCACGTGTGATTTAGGGAGGCTTTGGGATGGGTGATCCTGAGCTCCGAAACCCCCCAGCCTGGGGCTGCTCGCAGGGAGCCTTGCAGGAATCTGCCCGTCCCACCCAACTGCACTGGGGCTGGGCAGGGTCTCCTCAAATACCTGCTCGCTTCTCCGTGTGTTGGTACAGAATCTCTCCTCTCCTCCCTACCGTGTGTCGCGGGCACGTTCTCATGGTACCACGTATGGCCGAGTGTGTGTCTGCACGTGTGCTTTATGTAGAGTCTGAATCATCTTACCTGGTTTAGCTTTGGTCTCAGAATTGTGTTCTAATATATTTGCTGCAACGTTATATAGTGTGCACCGTGTTCTCCTTCTCTGGTAATGCTCGGAAAGTTGGTTTTGAACTTTTGGCCTTATAAATATGTTTCTCCCAGATGAGAAAGCAGACAGTTTGTGATGAAAATTAACTTGCTAATAAAAATGATTAGTACACAAAGGAACAATCACCAAAATCAAACCCTGTTTTTTTTTTCCCTAAGTGTGTTTAAGTATTGCGTGAATAGAAACAGATTATGAGAATAAATCACTTGTGGTATGCACCCTGGGACAAAGCTGAAAGATGGTTCTTGTCTCCGTAGATATCTTGGGTCCTTCTTCTTATATTTTATGCATTTGAGCAGCCAGATATTTATGCACATTCATAAGTGTTTCAGGAAAAACAAAAGACTGGGTTGTCTGGTCCATTTTCTGGCATCACTGCTACATAGTGAAATTACCATATTGCAGTTTCCCCCAGTAAATCTTTGTCTAGTCCCAAGTCCTCTGTCTAGCCCTTCCCCTTACTGCTTTCAGAGTTGGTAAGTTCACAGCTTCCCTGTCAGCAGATTTTATTTTCTAATTTCCTTTCTGTCTTGGAAGATTTTTCTCTGTTATTTCACAATCTGAGATTCAAACCATCATCTATTACTTCATTTCCATGTCTGCTGTGAAGAAACCTCTTTCCTTTCCAGATTAGTACAGGTAGTTAAGGCACATCGTGTTTTCCCCTCAGTCTTTATTTTCTCTGAGATATCACAGGGAGATGCCTGGAGAAAAGCGAGCGTTTCTGCATTTGCTACTTGTGATATCTTTTTCTTCCTGTTGCTGAATATGCATCTCAAAAAGTTGAGCTTTTCCCTGTAGATTTGACACTTGGAATGCTGAGTCTGAGTTGATGCCTTCATAAAAACACTTGACTATGAATTCATTCTCTTGCAATTACTGATTCACCATCCTTCCTCCAGGTACAAACCACTGCAGATAACATTATTGGAATTTATCTATGGGAGTGATACACAGCAGGCTCATTTCCCAAGGTGATTTTGGAATAAACAGGCAAACAAAACCAAGCCAAAACAAAACATAAAACCCCTAAACTAACCAACCAGGAACCCCGATGCACAGCATGCGTTTTTATTTTAGTTTTTCTCGTAGAAAAAGGAGACATGTCAGAATTCAAGTGTCTCGCAGTATGTTCTGCACGAGCGGTGCCGCGTGCCATTTGGATCTGTCAGCGGTGTCTGTTGTGACTGGCAGGGAAGCTGCTGGACCTTTCTCCTGCAGATTAGCGTGGCAGCTGTAAGAGCTGTACAAAGTGACATCAGTTACAAACAGTTCTTGCAGATTAGCCAGGAAATCAGGTAAGGGAAGACTACAGGCCACAGGTTTGTTTCTTTGGGTGGGTTTTTTGGTAGGTCTTGCATAACTGGGAAACAAACTAGATTTTTTTTCCTGATTGAAGAAAATTGGTGGCTGACCTTGAAGCTGACTGGATTCAGTACACTGATTTCCTTTGACTTCTGCACATTTTAAGCTATGCTTTGCTCCTTTTGTATTCACGGGGCAGTTAAGCCCCTGCAAATCTAGAACAGCAGCAGTGAGATTTCAGCCCTCTTCTGTCCAGTGCTGGATCAAAAGTATCTTCTAAAAATATCTCACATTTGAACATTATTTATTTGGTATAATTGTTGTGCTTTGAACAGCAAAACATCCTGGTCCTTGTCTTTGTCCTAAATCACATCTGTAATATCAGAACAGCCAAAGTTCCTTGCCTTCCTAATGAAACAGGCTGCTTAAGCCCTAAGCCCTGGTAATCCAAGTTATGTTTTCATAACAGGAAATATAGTATGAAGATATGCACAGCTTGTGCTTGATGTAAGCAGTGAGATCATTACAGTGTTCCTAAATCTTTTTATTTTAAGATTTATTTAGTTGATAAGCTTTACATGTTTGTCCTTCCTTTGTCATTTCTAGCATGGGCTGTAACCCAAAGCCAGCTTCCCGTACCCTCTACCACGCCAGGCTAAGCTGCCTCTTGCCTGGAGATTCGTTGGTACAGGAGACACAGAGATGTCATCTATGGGACGTTAAAGCGATAGGCAGATGCTCTAAGGGGTGTGATTTTTGGCTCTTCATGTGACCTTGGACAGCCTAAGCAAGCTCTTTTCTCCTCCATTACCCTTGCCTAAAAAAGAGGAGCTATTACGTCCTTCCCTCTAATCCCCAGTGTTCTCTTCTGCTCTTTATATAAGGCACTTTGCCCTTTGCACTGACACGGTGTCCAGTATGTATTTTCATAATCATTATTTACACTTTAAACATTCCTATTATTCTGTAGATGACATTAATAATATCAAAATGTCATTTTATATAGTATTTAAGATCAGAATTTCCTATTGGAAATCAATGAGAACATCTTCCTAAAAATCAATGACCTGAATGTCCCTTCTTATATAACAAGTCTCTATATTTATCAATGCTGATACAAGATGCTGCGGTGATCTATCTGTTCATGGCCTATACAGAGTTCTGGGATGCTTTTCTCAGAGGCAACCAGTTAGCTGTCAGGAGCGCGTGACTTTTAGTCGGCACCGATACGGTTTAGATTTAAAACAGAAGTCTGGAGACGAGGCTCGATCTCCCATTAACAGACCCCTCCTGTGGATTACTTTGTCATTAGGCTTCAGCCCTTGCACAAGACACTGCGTTATCTAGAAAGGGTTGTTCCTCCTCAAGTCCTACATGACTCAAGGTGACTGAGCAATTCCCTGCTGGAGTGGGTCTGTTCAGAATATAACTTTCTCTGTAGCCAGAGCTGGGTCAGGGAGAGAGCCTTGATTCTGTTCCTCGTCCTGTGATGACTTACCCTGCTGATATTGCACCTCTGCGCTGCTGTTTATCCTGGACAAATTTAGAGACAGAGCTAGTATGTCAAGTGATCAATGCCATTGAGTACAAAGGTCTGCGTGCGTATCTTTGTTCTGTAGCAAAACTGTGTACCTTGCATATGATACATAACATTTGCACTCTGGAATTGCAGAGGGATTAGGGCTCTGTTTGATGAGTTTAAAATTTTGTGTTTATCTTGAAGTTTTTATACATATATATCCTGTATCTAATTTAGCCTGGGGTGTAATCAGTAAAAAATTGCAGGGTAACCTCATCACCTGTAAGCATTCTAGTAGGAAAATATGCAGCACCAGCAGGAATTCAGATTAAAGATGTTAAAAAAAAATATCCTTTCATCAGTACTTTCTTCCTCATTAAATGTGGAGTCTGTTCATAAGTATTCACCAAATAAAAAGGGAGAAATAGGTAAAAGTTAATACTATACAATTAAGTTCCCTTGAATTTTCCCAGAAGGTTCACCTTAGCTTAATTTAATATCCCCTCAGTTCTCCCAAGCCATCTGTTTGGCTGAGATGCAAAACAAATGTGTACGGTTAGATGTATTTATCATGCAAGCCTTGGAGGTGACAAAAGCTCATAGGAAACAGGTTTGCTCACTGACCCCGCAGGGCAGGTACTTTGTCAAGAAGTCCTTCACCAAGCAACAAAAGGCTGCTATTAGCCATCCTGGAAGACACTCTGAATAATCCACCCAAGCAGGTAAAGCCTGTGTTAAATGATGAGCATGTCAACAGTCTCATTGCCTTGGTGAGCTGGGCTCAGCACCTGTGGAAGTCAGAGGAGAGACTGACCCAAAGACCCAGCTGGATGGGCGTCCTAGGGGTCCACATTCGAAGCACATGCAAACTATTTCCTCCTGAGCTCGTTAGAGACAACTGCTGATTTGAGTGGGAGAGCAAAGTGAAGCAGGAGCATGGTGATGAAGGAGGAAAGCTTCCTGACCCCTGTGGTGCTCACCTTCTAGCTAACCTCATTAGCACAGCTCTGCCTCCCAGGGAGGAGACGCAAGCCTTCGGAGCACGCTGCTGCTGTCCTTGTCTAGTGTCTGCTCCACACCACCTGGGATTTGAGGTCTCTGAGGCAGCGCCGGGACCTGTGCAGCTCTGCAGGTAGGCAGGCGCTTTGTCATGGCCTAGGCAGTCTGGTCCTGTGCTCCCTCAGGACCTGGGAGTGTCTGCACTCAGATTTATAGCCTCGGACTTATCCCTTAATGTACAGTATAATTCACAGGCAAAATGTGTCAGCTGGTGGAAAGCATGGCCTGAACAGCCAGTGTCAAGGCCAAAATAGGGACTCTGGTTCCCAGTTCCCTTTTATTTCCAAGTTAGAAGTGCCATTTAAATCAGAGGGTATTTTGTATATGTGTGTGTATATATATGGCTGCTAATTTAATTTATATATGCAGCAGGGGTTGATTAAGAGGTGAAGAGATTAGTTGTGCCTCCTTACTAGCATCTTGGAAAAGCTGATTGCCTTTCCTTGCCTGTCCTTGTTTCCTGGTGGGTGAATGCTCCTGTGAGTGTTGCGGGTTCTGCCTCCTTCCATGGAGGATGACCCAGGCTGCTCCTGCAAGTACTGGTCTGAGTTCAGGTGGGTTTAATAGAAGCTTTCCAAAGTGAGGAGATAACCAGCAGAGAGTGGCACAGACTCTCCTGAGAAATTTCCCTGAGAAAAGATGTGGGCAAACCAGAAGGGCTGACTGAGGAGGTCACGCCTCCCAAGAACGGTGTTTAAAAGCAATGTGAAAGGCTAAGAGCTTCAAGAAGTCAGATATGTGGAGATTTTGACTTACGTCTCTGGTACCCTTGAAAACAATGACAAATCTCATGTTTTGTCCCTGTGATAAGTAAAAATGAACAGTAAGACCCCAAGTTCCAAGAATAAGGAGAGGAAGCTCTACCAAGCACTTAAAGGCATTGATCCTGCACTATTGAAGTGAAGGGAATTTTACGGTTGACTTTGAGGGATGCAAAAACCAATCTTTAAACTGGATTACTTCTAATTTTCATAGCACTGTGAAAAATATCCCCAGCTCTTATGAAAATAAGTTAGTATGATCTCCACTCCCAGGGAGCTGAAGCTTGGAGAGTGTGCGCCTTTCTGAAAGTCAAACAGGAAATCGGGGATAGAGTTGGGAACCAGACCTAAATTTCTGCGACTTCAGACCAGTGAAAGGACTCGCACATTGTAGCAGCAAACTGACTTTTGTTGTGTTTTCCAAACATAAGAATTCGTATGATGAGCCTGAACCTCCTTTTCCAACTTCTTTCTGATGGTGTAGGTTAAAAACTTGGAAGTAGGTTACAAGGGACTTGAGTGCTGAAGAACAAATATTCCTCTGGTGACTTGCTTGGTGGCCTAGTTCTTGGGCAGCAAAGTCATAGGAGACAGAACATTTCAAATCACACTAAACAAATGCCAGAGGCACTTTTAGGAGAGGTCCAGGGAGATATGCAAAGAAAAGTGAAAAGTTACTGTTAGTTCTTTAGGAACTGCTGGTTCTGAACCGCTTCCCCGGTTCCCTGGAGGAGAGGAGCCGAGGGCAGGGGGTCAGGACGCGCCGGGCAGGCTCGGCTCAGCTCCGCGGTGCCGGCAGGCAGCAGCGACAGCTCGCTCCAGCTCTAGCACAAGGCAATGCTTTCGTGAGACCAGCAGATTGCACTTGAAACGTCCTCAAGTGCCTTTTCTCCATCGCCACCTCCTCTGAAACTGGTATTGCTGATGGCCCTGGGTTAGTCCAGTTCTTTAAGTTCGTTATGTATTTTGATTAGAAATTGCATTTGATTGTCAATTGAATGGAAAGAAAAAAAGAAAAAAAATACCTCGGCTGTTAAATGCTGCCTCTGGTCACTTGAAACATTTCAAGTGTTTTCTAAGGCGCAAAGGCTGACTGCCCTTGAGATGGCCTTTCTTGGGTTGCTCGGCACTGTTAGGTTACTCACAGCCTGCTTTGTCTAGGGAGAGAGGAAGATTGCATGATCTTGTATTTAAAGGTTTTATGGGACATGAAATAATTTTGCTGGTTAAAAGCTAAACTTTATAGTGTTTCTATTTTTAATTAAATATTAATTGCAGAAGATGGCTCTGGAAATGACTGCTCAGATCATTTAATCCATATAGATGACCTTTACGTTGAATTTATTCTCTCATGCTTACACTGCCCTTCAACCCCATCTGGGGACTGACCTCGTCTAGCAGGCTGTTCCACTCTTAATTAGAAAGATGCCTAGCTTACGCTCCTCTCTAATGTTTATTAATGTTCCTTTGCTGAGGATACTGTAGGATGGAGAGCTGGTGATTATGGTGCTATAAAGTTTCCCTGTCAGTTCTTTACGTACAAACAGCCTAGTTATTCTTATACGGCTTTTGAGAGTCAGATGTACTTCAAAGGGACAAGAAAAGGGGGAACAGTTTCTCCTGAAATTGAAAAGCAAACCCACCTTATATGCTCTTGTAGTGGAACATAAGCATTATTTGAAAAATATATTTTTTTTTTTTTCTCTCCCAACTATCTTAATTCATTTCTTTTGATGCTGATAAGCAGCTTTGTGCAGCATGAAATTTTCTACCGTGATTCTGAGTTGCCTGAGAATTCAGGTATAAAAATGAACCATCAGCCAGCAAGAAAATGTGTGTTCGTGTGCTGAAAGCCTTAAAAGGATTAGGTTCATTTGCAAAATACTGCTTTCTGTTAGGAGATGTGATTCTGCTGCTTCTGTTAATGCGCAGTGTCACGAGCACTACTTTGGTTGAAGAGTGTGATGTTAATGAAAATGGGAAGTTAATGGGGGGAAAGGCAAGTGTGAAACAGTCTGTTGTAGCTGCCTGAAAACCCAGCTTACTTGAAAGCGTGAATACATACAGTTTCATTGGGAAACTTAACTCACAAGGTCTTTCACATCGGTGCCTTTTGCCAAGACATTTGTCAGGCGCCAGGTGCCAGCTGAGACCTGTTCATGAGCCTGTCCGAAGCGACTGTCAGTCTCCATTCTGCTTCTAGCAGACAATAGCCGTTCCCTGGCATGGGATCAGAAACACCACCCTGAGAGATGCGGTGTGTGAGCGAAGCGTAGCGTGAGAGCAGCTGCAGCGGCTGTGCCGTGCCCTTTGTGCTCTCCAGGTAATTGGAAATCTTCACTTTCCTACGTGCAGGTTTTAACCAGCTTACAAAATTATATCGATGACTTTATGAATGGATAAGAAAAGTAAATTTGATTATTTCTTAGCCATGCATTGCTGTCTATAATTGCATAGATTTGGACTTTAATTAGTCAGATTACTTCCTCAGTTCAGAGTTGGACAGGACAATAACATTCACATAAAATGCTAAATGTCCCCTTCCTATAAAACCCAAACCACAGCTCTGGGTCCTGGTATTGCAGACTCTTGAAAGGTATTTGAGGGTGGAATTAGATCCCGGATCTAAACATTGCTCAGTTTCAACCTCTGTCTGCCAGCCTGATGCCCTGACTGCATGCGTGTCAGCCGCTAAGTACTCACGCTATTCCCTTTTGCTTCATCGCTGAATAATATTCCTTGTGCAAAGTAATGCTTGACTTCCAACCATCTAAATCTTGGGGTAATTATTTTAATAAATATGAATTGTGGGACTCCTGCCTAGATGTGTAATAGAAATCTAATCTATAATACAGATGGAAAGCAGTGCAGCTGCACTGTGTTAATTAAGTATACACCAAACATATGGCAATACACCTCCAGACCAACAGGCACAGAACTCTCTTGGATGCAATTAGCTCTTGTGCATGCATAAAGAATCATCATGAACTCAAAAAAATGCATAAGTCATAACCTCTGACTGATGAAATTACTAGTGCTAAACTACTTCACTTGCACTGCAGAAATGTTTATCTAGTCATTGGGATGCTGCTGAGGTTTGGTTGTTAAAAAGAAAAAAAAAAATCTTATTTTCTTCTGTTTTTCATCTTCTTTGGTATACAATTCCCACAGCAGAACTTTGCCTCTGAGGAACCAGAGGAATGGCTTAGAGAAAGACAGCCCCAGAGGGAACGCTATTCCATTGCCTCACAACTTGTGCAGTTATTTATACAGGCTTAAAATAGACAAAAAATTGATATAAAACATTACTTCCTCATATAGTCTCACTCACATTCTTGATGTGAATTTGCATCAAGATGCATAAGGTTCACAACAACAGAATTTTGACCCAATCGGTAAATAATATAGCGGAATAGTAACAGGGACTGGGGCACAGAACAGTGCATCACTCACCGTCAGTTGCGAGAGCAGTCTGGGCTGCCCTGGCTCTGGTGTGAGGGGCACTGTGCAGCATCCCGTGTGATGAAAAGCTGCTGCTGTTGATGTGACAAATCACCCCTGACTTTGATGACACCTGGATTTCACTCATAACAAAGCTATAAACGCTGCCTCCAGGAGCTTACAACCCCAGTACGAGGCAGAAGACAACAGGTGAATACAATATGAGAAGTAGGGAACAACACTAAGCCAGGTTTTATTAAAAGGTGGCTTGGGGGGAGTCTGAGCCAGCCTCCCACAAATGGCTCTTTTCATGATTGCCATAAAATCCTGCCGGCCTGTTCCTGAGTGTGCAGCACTAATGGGCAGCGCTCTCCCTTGCTCATAACTATCCTGAAGTTCCAAAGCTTCAGACTGATCTGGTCTTTGTTTCATATCGCTTATTTGGGAGAGCGGGGGAACATCACTTCTCTCTGGATTGTGAATTGGAGGGTTTTGTTGTTTTTCAAGACGGACACATCAGGCTGGCTGACTTTCCTTTGCACAAATTTGGGAGAATACTGGTCCTTTCCAAGCAAAGCAACCCTGTGTGTCTCTTCATTGATTTGAAAAAAACAACAAACAAAACCCCCCACCGTTTTCTCAATGGAAGTTCATTGTCCCTTTAAATCGTTACTGGTTTGCTACTGTTTTCACCAGACCTGCAATGCAGCCCTTGTTTCCAGCAGTGCCTCTGGCCGGAGTCAGCTGCAGAATCTGACTTTCCAAAAAGGGAGACTGTGAGGAGAGTAAAATTTATCTAAGTGCAGTCAGTCTGAACAGTGTTCACTTGGAGATACAGGATGAGATTCAGGTCAACTACTTCAGATACAAACGGGTTCAGCTGTGCCTTGTTCTTCTTCCAGTAAAGATAGATATCACCTCCTAGAGCAGACGCTTGACACTGGCTTTTCTTATTCCCAGCCTCATGCAGCAGCCTATAATTACTTTTCACACCTTGGCTATGTTTAACTCCCCTCTGTCTCATCTGTTAATCTGCTAACAAGCAGCAAATGTGTTTTAGAGTCAGATCTAAATGGGAGGCCAAGACCTAATGGTTCACCTTCCGAGGGAGCTGTTCAGAGGGCACAAGTCTTAAATAACTTTCAAATATCTTTAATTCATGTGTTTTTTACAGTCTGGACAAAAGTGAGAGTGTATATCTTAATATTAATGCAGAAAGTTGTAAATGGACTAAAAGCTGATTGCATAAAATAATCTTTAATTTCCTTTTGGTGCGAGGGAAGTGATTTAGTACAAGTGCGAGGTACCGGTGTTAGAGCCTGGAAGCATCTTCCGTGGGCCTGTCCAAAACGAGCCCCCCCAGCTACGGCTTGGATGTAACTGTTGTCACAGAAGGCAATTTCTATTCTATCAATTTTGTGGCAGTTTATGAGGGGGTTGTTTCAAAAGAGACCAGTCAGTGGGTATGTTGGCAGTGGGGGGAAAATGGTAAAAATGGATCTCCTGACAGAGGAGACAGCAGGAGCTGAGGATCCACAAACTTATAAATGTGTATTTAGAGGGGGGGGAAAAAAAAAAATCTGTAAACATGTGTTGTAGGTCCGTGCTGGAGCCCAGACAGATGCTTAGGTGGACTTTTGTACAGCAAGTGTGGTTTTATATTATGTTGCCTGGGTCTAGTAGAATCAGACACCACCTGCTTATATATCTCACTCATAAATTTTGATTTCATAGGTCAGCACTCCTTTGTCTGGACATAAATGAAGAACAGTGCTCTTTTTGCATTCGTGCTTACTGTTACAGCAGTCACTGCTTCCTTGTTGCCGTGTCTGGAATATGAAATTTGGGCTTGATCTAAAGCATAAGCAGGAGGATAACCTCCGCCTGTCGTGCTCATCTTCAGACTGACTGTCATTCACAAGCTCACACCAGCATGTGATGCTTGACTCAGTGAGAAACAGTTCCTTTGCATCTGTGTCAGCCTGATTTTTATGTATTTGCTCGTTTATTTATCTATCCATCATTCCCTCAAATTGTTTGCATGAGAATGGAGATTAAAACTTCTGCAATAATCGCTGGAGCTGGAATTGGATTCTAAGCTTCCCAGGCCCTGGGATGATTAGAGTCGTCGGAGCATGTTCCCAGAGAGCTCTGCCCCTGTTCGCAGTTACGGTGTCCTGTGGGGGCTGTACCCGGCCCTGCTTTCCCCGCAGATTAAAGGAAGATTGTTCTTTCATTTTCATATTCTGCATCTCTCATTTGCTGAAGTAGATAAATCGAAGCCGCTTGTGCCGTTTGCCCTAAGTCTCTTTTCAAAAGAGCTGCCACTGATTATCGACCTTTTTCATTTTCCATTGTTAATCCTCCCTCCTTCCTTCAGTGGTCTGTTCATTTACTAATCCCATCTGTCGTGTACGTAGATGTTAAGAGATGGAAATCTAATCTCAATGCAGTTTTCGTTCTCTGTTTAATGTATTTATATAGATTCACAGGATATGAGCGTTTTTGTACGGGGTGCTTAGTGAAGCAGGATGCCTAAATGGCCATCGCTACCTGGCCTCCCAGAGTGAATCCAGGCACACATGGATTTGGCATGGCTTTATTCAAATGCAGGCCAGGGTTTTTTATAGTTATAAATTGCACTCTTATCCTTCCTGATAATTTCACTGAGACAGAAGTGGTCTGTTAAGAGGTTTGGAGCGTTTCCCAACCAACAAACTCCTTTAAATAGGCTACAGGCAGAGCCAGAGCTGGAGATGGAGGCAGAGCAGGGCCTCGTGCTGTCACGTATCCATCGCCCAGCGGGATGGCTGGTGCTGGTACGTACGGGATTTAGGACTCTCATTCCCAGTGACAAATCTATAGGCTTGCAGCTTTCAAATAATTTAGTAGCTGCTGGAAATGGTGGGCTGGATCCTTAGAGAAGGAAGGACAGATTGCCACCCCCCAGCTCTGCTGCCTCTCTGAGGCTCCCACCAGCTTCCGTGACCCCAGGAGAGGCATTCACAGTCCAGATCCCAAGGTGGGAGAAGGTCTTCAGGCAGCTCGTTCAGGGCAGAAACTTTTTTTAGGTAGTTGGAACTTCCCTCTAAAGGAGCTTAATTTAACTGGGGTGTCTTGCATAGCCCCGGCCAAACTCTATCCTGCCTCCCAGTGTTTGATGTCCAGAGGAAGATGCAGGATTTCCTAAAGGCTTAACCAAATGTGCAATTAGTGAGGGCAGTTTATGCCTATGCTGAGGTTGTTCATCTCCTTGTATAGCGTTTTCTTTTTTTAGCTTGCTTGTCTCATTCTTCAAGAACTGCAGATGGGCTACTCATACGCTAATATCTCTGCTTTTAGATTGCAGCTTTAGCCTTTCCCTCTGTGAATAATCTGCCTTTCCCTTAGGTTGTTCCTCCCCTTCCTGCTTCCACATGCTGGAGAGAAGCCCCGAAATGGCCGAGCTGTGAGTGGGGTGGCTGACCCCCCCCAGCCCTGCCTCTGCGAGGAGCAGCGGCTGCGGGCTGCCTGCGTGGCGAGCTCGGGGTCACGGACTGTGGCTTTGCCGATTAGGGATGCCTCGTGCTTGTGCACAGACCCTGCACGCCTCGGGTTGTTGTTCCTTGGGGTGCCATCAGCTCATACACTGAAACCTTTGGTCTCTGGCTGCAGGTGCCTCTTCTCGAGCACTGACTCCTAGCAGCAGCATCCAAAGCTGGAGGGATGCAGCAGCATCCAAAGCTGGAGGGATGCAGCAGCATCCAAAGCTGGAGGGATGCAGCGTTTTCTGAGCGCCTGTTGTGCAGGGCTGGAGGAGCTGGCACAGGCACGTCACAGCAGAGGCTTTGGGAGGTGAGGAGGATCGACAAGTTTAACGTCACAAGCATGTTTCCAGATGATCTGTTGTGTTAGGTATTAGTCATAAGTATGAACTGCAGGGAGATTTGCATTTTATTCTCTTTATCCTACTTCAATCCTGAACAGCCCCTTCTGCCCCCCCCCCAGTTTGGTATATTTAAGGGGATTTGCTGCATTTTTAGTAATTAAAGATCCCAGAGAACACTGAGCTCATTGGAGTGGAATGATAGGTGTGCACACTCCAGCGTGGATGTGCACAGCTCGTTGTGCTTACACAGACACACCCCACCCTGTGCGTGTGGGTATGGATCATCCTGGCATGGGGCTGGATGAGTCCTCGGGAGTCAGGCTGGTCACCGGGTGTTTTGCACCGGTGCCTGTTGTGAACCCACACTTCTGCCTTTGTGGATTTTCTTTTCTCCTCCCCTCTGGATCTCCTGGGGTTCTCTGCTCCTGGCTGAGCCCCAGCCAAGCACCCCACTGCAGCCCTGGGCAGGGGGGCGAGGGGCCGCCCGGTCTGGCTTCGCTTGGCAGTCGTTCTGCAGAGCAGCTTATAGGTCTCAAACCCAGCGTGACTTACATACGAATAGTCTGGATTTAGCTGGTATCTGTCATACGCGGGTCTTACTGCATTTTATGACCTTTAATTAATTAAGCTTCATAAAATCCTAATCATGCAGGAATTATTAATCCTATTTTAAATTAACTGGCCAAAGAGAGGTGAAACATCTTACCAGTCTGCAGATACCTGATTTGAACCCTGACGTCCTGCTGACTCCAGCCTTGATGTAACCCAGCAGGAAAATTTGCTTCATACAGGACTTTGGGTGTAGCCTTTAGATAGAAAGTTCCTGTGCTAAATTCCCCCCGTTGCAAAGGGATGCGACTCCTCTGACCCTGATCAAATCATGTGTGTCTTGTACTAGGACCAAACCCCAGCTCTTTCTTTTGAAACAGGCATTCTCAGTAACAGCAAAAGTGAGAAATCCCTCTCTTCCTGGTTGCTCTGCCAAAAACTCTCACACAACTCCTTAATTCCTTTCGCACCAATGCAGAAGGCAGTCCTATTTTACCAGTCTTAGCCTGGCATTTCTTGGCATTAACTGACTTGCAATTTTCTTTGGAAGGGAAGTTTGTAAGTGGTTATTTAAGGCTCTGTTGCACGTCCCTTGCGAGGTGTACCGTATCTCTGTCCTTCCCAGGAAGAAAGTAGATCTCCTGAGAATGTGTGTCCTGGCTACGTTTTACTGAGTCTGTAGCCGGGCAGGAGTGTGGGATTACTGGTGATGCTGTAAACACTCTATTTTGTGTGTGTTCGTAATCTAATCTTTGCGATCATTGCAGTTTGATTTTGCCATGAAGGGCACACACGTAGGCAGTGGTACCTGTGACCACAGGGGTGGCTGCAGACAAACTGTTTCTCAGCCAGAGAGCTGATCTGCAGATTGCGTATAAAAATCATCTCACGTGACATTCTTCTTTTAATTAAAAAAATCCCCCAAACTTCTAAGTGAAAGTCTGTGCTTATCACATCCTTCCATGAAGAGTGTTAGATGTGAGGAAAAGAAATGTGTTTTGCTCAGTGACAAAGGAGAGCTGACAGCTTAGTGTAACATTATTTTCAAGGAACAGCTTCACAAGTCCTGGAGATCCCTCTCTTACTGACACAGCCCATTCTAATGACATTTGGGCCAGCGACTGCATTAGCTGAGGCACAGTGTGTGTTGTGATGCTGCTTTGATGTGCCACGATGGCCTCAAGTGCTTCTTGCAAGAGGAGGCCCTGATGGTAATCGGGAAGGGAGATTGGTACCTCTGTCTCTTGCGTTTAATTTGAAGCTCTAATTACTTGTTGTGTGACCTTGGGCAAATCTGTGTCTTCCCCTCTGCCAAAGAGCAGAGAAGAGACTTTCCTGTGTTCACTGGCACCGTCTGCCTTTACACTGGTGGGATGGAATTGGTTGCCCTTCCTGCCTGTGAGGTGCCTTGTGGTCTGGCTGTAGCTGGGAGACACGAGAGGTTGTCCGAGCCGGAGCGTTGGCTCGGGGAGGGAAGAGCTGACGCTCGAGCCCCGTGAGCAGCCTGGCAGTGCTGGCTGGAGCCTCCTGGCCCCGCGAGTGGGAGCCTGGACCTGGCAGAGCTCAGGCAAGCCAGCGCGGGTGGGCAGGTGTTCGCGCTCGTGGCACACTCCTCATCCCAGCAAGAGGAGTTGTTTCCCTGTGAATGCTGTCACGGCCCTGGTGTTGACCCTGATGGGTGCCATACTGGTTTCATCACTGTCTTTGAACTCTTAATGTGATTCAGGCTCTTGCCTTGGTCAGGCTTTGTAGTGACTTGTACTGTTGGCTTCTCTAGTGTTTGCTCTTAGCTCTCGTTACGTGCCCTTCCCTAGGAAGACTGAAGAGCTGTTGAGTGCCCTAGACAAGTGGTACGTAGCCCTCTCTTGCTGGTTATGAGTTGATGCTGAAAGGCTAAACCCCCCCAAAGACAGCAGCGGTATAATATCGATGTCCTCTGTGCAACGGTTTGGTTTCATGCTTATTATAATCCACATGAGTCTATAGAATTAATCATAATGCCAGCACTCCCGTCCGGCTGCCTCAAAGCTCTTTTCAGACATTACTCACATTAGTCTCATAGTTCCTGTCTGAGGTGAGAAAATGCTGGCTGTTATCAGCGTTGTGTGGCTGAGACAGCTGCTGGTTGGAGGGGAGCACACAAAAACACACCGGTGTCCTGTGCAAGGGCTGGGAGTCGGGTCTCTGCCTCCCACTCCTTGCCTGATGCTTCGTCTGCACCAGCTCAGCAAAGGGTGAGCGACCTGATCCCACCCGCTCCGGCCCCAGCACACGGGAGGGGTTTCAATTTACCGCTGGAATGGGGGTCACTGGGCAACTTCGGGGCTGTGGGGGCTGATGAAAGCTCAGCTGCTTCCAGCTTGTCCCCTCCCTTGCCTGGCAAGCACCGAGCTGCTAACAGGATGGAGTCTGGATGCTGCCACTTCATGCAGGGGTTTGCTAAGAGATGTGAAATCTTCTCTTGGGTTTTCTTCACTTCCCTCCTTCCTAAATTTGTTGTCTGTGTGATGAGGACAGACCCTGTGCTCTGTCATACCAAATCAGAATAGATGAAACGAATCTTGTTGGGTTCTGGACCATCACACGAGTGCTCTGTAGCCCCGCAGTCTGGTAACACTCCAAGTTCAGAGGAGAACATCTCCACGGTCTTGCCATAAGTACAGTTTTTCTTGCCCTTTCTGCACTGAGCGGTATTTCTGTGCTTGGGGTGACTCTCTAGCTCTCAATATACACAGCATGCACTCACAAATATTTCTGTGGGGTCCTGTCACCTGCAGAAATATGCTTTGCTACATGGAGCTGCTCACCCAGCATCCGTTTCCTTCTGAGCTGGGCCCTGGGCGTTAATCTTACGGCACTGCCGAGATCTGTGTCTGCTGAACACTGTTTACAAGATTAAAGGGTTATTATGAGTAACAAGTTCTGTTTAGCTCTTTGATGCTATTTCTGTGCCAAAACATTTGAAGTGGAGCAAAATAGGTCATAAAAGGCTCCAAAACCCAAATATTTAGCCAAGGATTTTGTAGCCATTGAGTTAATGGCATAAAGTCGGTGTAGGTTGTACCAGACGGAGCATCCCTGGCAGAGATGGGGAAACATGTGTGCTGGTGCGTGGGGATCGCCTTGTGCTTGTGAAGGGGATGGTGTGGTGCGATGCACGGAGCAGAGGGGGGCTGGGGACGCTGCTGTTACTGTCTGTCCTACGTCCTCTGCGTAGGACTGGGAAAACGTTTGCAGTATGGAAAACCAGCGCTGCACGGGTGTGCTTTCTCTCTGTTTCTCCGTATCACTCCCTGTGCCGTGGCAGAAACACTCTCGTGTCCGTCCCGCCCGACACGCGCTGCCTTCGGCAGAACCGGTGCTTGGGAGTGCAGGGAAAATTAAACATTTTGTTATTTATTTCCCTGTGGTGATCCCTGTACACTTGAGTCATGAGATTTGATTACATTTACATTAGCATGTTAATAATTCATCAAATTATCCAGACTCTCTAAATCCAGATGTGCAAGGCGTTACCAGTAAAAATATTCTTCATCTGTACCTGTTCCTGGACACTGGTCTGTTTTAAACACTTTCACTTTTCCTACTTACACTGTTCAGCTCCTGAGTTGGCCATACTCAGGAGACTTTTCGACATCTCCCGTGTATCTACAGTGTAGGTACCTAGAGCTGGGAATGTTTTCCATTATTTTTAAATGAAGCTTATATATATGTAAGCATGCATATATTCGTATACACACAAATATGCATGTATGTTACTTAGGCTGTCTTTAAACACCTACAAATTTAGCTTTTGTTAAGTCAAAAAGCTGCACAGAGTGGCAATGGGAGGCTCCGAGTTAAATTATGTCAATGATTTTTGATCACAGTGAACCCAGGGACTCCCAAAATCGGAATTTTATAATTAGACTGTTTTGAAGTTCTTTGAGAAACTGCTGGATCACACTGATAACCTCGGATTTTGTTTGAAAAAGGAAGATTAACATCCTGATCACAAGGAATAATTGTTACAATATTTCACATTGCACTGAAGCTTATTGCTAAAATCCCCTGCTTGACACTGGTGAATATTCTGCTATTTTATCATACGCTGACTGGCACAGGAGATGTAGAGCTCTGTCAGGAGTGAGAAGGGACAGCGGTTTTCATTTAAAATAAATAAATAAAAGCAGATGTTACTCAAGCTACCTGGGCTTTGCTGCGTTGAGGTTTTCATCATGCCTTTGGAGTACAGTGGAGAAAGACCCGCAGCAGGTTATTAACCCGTGCGTCAGAACAGCCTCGTTACTTTCCCTGTAAACTCTATAACCTTCATCGTGATTAGGACTTACCTAGTACTTGATAAAAAACGTCCCAAATTCTACAGCAAAAGGAGAAAACTGTGTTAAAGTTAAGGAAGTTGCTGACAAAGTGGGTCATTAGTGTTGGGAGGCCTTTGTGCAGGGGTGGTCGGGGATGAACCGTCAGTCAGAAGTTTGTAATTTCCTGGGTTTTGTCGTATTAATGCAGATTCTTGACCTCGGTGATTTTGTTTGTGAAACATTCAGTTGGGTTTAATTGCCTGCTTTTCTTTTAGAAATCTGATCTGATAGTGGAAGTTTTAGAGGCAAATTGTTTTGTTGACATAGATTTTTCTCTATCTTTTCCCATTGTATTATGGATCCAAAAGGAGCGCGGTTCAGCTGAAGTCACAGTGAGCGTGTTGGGCATTGAGATATTCTGCTCTACTCTGATGCTGGGCACAGGGCAAGTTCCTGAACCTGTCAGCCTGCCCCATGCCCTTTCCAAATCACAATGACCACAGCTAATGAAGGAACAGTGCCCGTTTGCTGCACACCCACCTACCTCCCTAAATTCCACGCTGTGCATTTACATGTGCATTCATTTCCTATAAAATGCAGAACTGGAGCAAAATTCTCGTATTAACCACAGAAGCCTCTGAATATCAACACTCCACAAATCGACATCATTTGAAAGGTGGAACAGAGAAACCACCCTGAGGGTTCAGACTAAGCCTAGGACACTTATCTGTTTTGATAGAATTACTGTCCACAGATGCGTACGGCCCAGATCTTTGGCTCGACAATGCATGCAAAAAGTATACCTAAGTTTGTCTCCCTTGACAGAATTGATGAAAAATAGCTTTTCTTTCTCAGCCATGATAATGCTTTTTTTCATGTTGCCTTGATAAGGACACAGTGAGTTTGCAAGGAAGAAGTTATACAAGAAAATAAATGAGCTTTATCTTTTTTTCCCCCTCAATATACACGCTTCCACATCAATGCATAAGTATCTGTTAATTTAACACCTGTTTTCTTTGAACCACTGTTTTACTCTTCTCCAACATTTTATGTCCCCCCTGGATGTGATTCTCATTTCTGGAGAGATGCGAGGTCGCAGAGAAAGTCTGATGCTTCAAAGCGTGCCTCCACTGCCTGAGCTTCTGCTCATTGTCCTCCCTCACTGCCTCTCTCCCTGCCTGCGACTGTTTCTGCATCAGCTTTAACAGCACTGAAACATTCTGAATAGTGTATTCATGGCCGTAATTGTAATTATCTCGAGGCTGTTTTCTGCCAAGTGTGTATGTTAACAAGTTGCTTCGTCCTACAGCAGTTACTGCTGCAGGAAATGGCTCTCCTAATACCTGGAGTGTGTCTCAAAAATTGCTCTGACATAAGATGTCTTTCAATTACAACTGTAAGTCTTTGTTATAACGGTTCATTTTCGTAATTACAAAATGATCACCACAGTGCTTTTAATGAGAGTGGCACTCAGTCCCTACACCCCGGTAGTTCAGACCTATGAAGGAATGCAAACAGGCTTCACCCTTAACACGCTGTCCTAACTGCAGTGACACACACGGCTCTGTTTCACACGTGCTGTTCTGCATGAGACCTGCCATGCCAAGTGGTTAACGAAGCAATTAAAAAGCGGAGTTAGTCGGTGTGAAAGCTTGAAAGCTGTTACCATCCTCAGTGGCCAGTGTATTGAAGGCTACCTGGCAGTGGAGCACTGGGTTCAGACTCACCTGAGCTCTAACCCTGACGATGGGGCTAAAGCTGCAGGTTTTCCCATCCCGTGTCCCCAACCCCCTGCCAGGTACCCTGTGAAGCAGGGAAATGAGCTGTCACGGGGCTCTCTGCTTCCCTAGGCAATGAAACCGCCTGGAGCGAGCACAGGCATTTTTACTTTCTCTGCAGGGCAGGTGTGCCCCGTGGTGTGGTAGGACCTGCAGGAACGTTGTGGTTTTGTGTAAAGCAAGGGGATGAGAAGCACCCTGAGCCTGTGTGTGTCATCTTCATGTAGTGCACTAGGAAGCCCCAAATAGTCTTTCAGTAAACACCACTTGCCTTCTCTCTTGAGAAGAAAAGGAATAGCAAACTCCTTGCCTCTTCCGTTCCAACAACTGGCGATTTTCTGTTCAGCTCTTTCCCAAGATGTTATAAATCCCACCTTCTGCTTTTTCAAATAAAATCCCATTTTTACCTCTAAGGAAGGCCATTTGAAATGCACTTAGCAACCGTCAGACTCTATTTTTAGCTTCTATCAGAGTGTAATGTACAAAATGTAATAATCTCATGCTTGAAGCTTTTTTCCCTTCTTCCCAGAGATGTGAAATTGCTGCAGTTGAATAGCAGAGAGAGAAGCTGTGTATCTCAGCTTTGCCCAGAACTCATTCTCTCTGTCTGTGTCTACGTATGTCAAGTTGTTCACGTTCACCTTTAGCAGTATCATTATTTATGGGCAAACCTGGCCACTGTGAACGTACTGAACGAGGTAAACTGAGTGTAGGGTTTTAGATTTCTCTTTGACCACGGAGCTTGTTGTCAAGGGTATTTGCAGGACAGGGAACCAAAGAGAGTCTAGAAAGAGAATGAATGAACACCTCCATGACTTCAAGAAAGGTGGGGGAATAAAGGGACTGTGGCAAATGCGGAGTGGCTTCAACCTCTCCTCACCTGGTGGACCTGGAAGACTGGTCCTAAGATCTACTTTCCATTCTACGAATGCACTGCGCTCCCTCGGATCCTGGGAATAGGGCACTTGCTTCCGCAGACCTGACATCTCCAGCTCTCGGGGCGTGTGGGGAAAGATGTGTCTTCTATTAATCTGTCTGTGCTCTCTGAAGCAAAGTAGGATGGATGATCTTACGACTGTAGAACTGGGTTGGGGCACTAGTGTTCCCAAATTACTGCTGCGGTATAGTGTGTGAGACCTTGACTAAGTCATTAAAGTCATTAACCTTCATGTGATTTAGTTCATCACTTTCAGCTCCTATTTCTATCCTTTTTTCCAACTCTTAGACAAGGCTGTAATAAAGACAAAGTTTGTCTGTCACAATGTTCATATGCTTCAGGGCACTAGTCCGGGGGTGAGCTCCTAAGGCTGCTGAGCGGCTCAGAGGCTTTGCTGGATGGCATCTAGCCTTCATCTTCAGTATTCAGTATTGTCTTACTAAAATGAGTCTTTCAAGACTACGTTGTTAGGATTTAATGCTGCTGTTTGGTAAGTCTGAAAGGCCTCATCCAGCTTGGTGCTCTTTGTTGGTGATGGCACACCTCAGCCATCAGACATGAAGCAGCTGACCACAGCTTTGGTCCACACGTACTGATGCGTATAGAGGTGTCAGTATTTACCCAGTGAAGCCAGTTCAGGCTGTGGACTCCCAGGGCTGCAAACAAGACAGAAACACTAGAAAGAGGGGAGTCTGCTAAGGTCACGTAGTCCTTTCCCTGGAGCCACGGGATGATGGTTCTGTGCTGTGTTTCCTATCACTTTGCTCGTTCGAGTCTTGAATGGCAGAAGTGATGGGGCTCCCGTTGCTCCCTTCTGGAGATCAAGTGACCTCCTGTGCCAGATCAGAAATAGACTTTAAATAATTCATTGAATAAAGTCTAGGATTTTTGTAAATGTCTGTCTGATTCTCCTTGCTCTCTATTATTCCTGGCTTTCCTACCAACCCATAGAGCACACAGTCACATCCCTCCTGTCATCACATCTACATTGCCTCCTTTCACTCACAGATCATCCCATTTATTTCAGCATTAGTTGAATTTTTCTTTTTTTCTCTTGAATGAGGGAATTATTTTACCTAATAATAAGACTTTGATTTCCCCGTTCGAGTGTGCTTTGCTCTGATGTGAAAGAGGACAGAGACATTAACTTCCTCCGCGTGGAACTCGCCTTACATCAGAGGCCAGCATGTTAAAGCAAATCGCATGGTACTGTAAACATCTAGAATCAAGCTCTGTTCTCATTTATATCCATGCAATCACGCTGAGTAGAATTCAGCCTGTAGAGCTTAAAGACAGGCGCTTTTAATCCTCTGCGTTTTGTAAGACTAATAACCCGCTTGGAGGCTGGAGGGCACACAGCCTGATTGGACAGGGTAATGTGGAGGAGCAGAGCACGAGGCAGAGTTCTGAAACATAATTCTGGATGGGAGAAAAGTATAGGAAATTTGTTAATATTCCTTAATTCCAGGCACTCTTGCAATCATGTCCTCATTACTGAAAGGGATGGATTTGTTTATGCTGTTTAGTTTCAGGCTGGAACAAAACATAAGATACGTTTCCTTGCAAGGATGCGTTCCTATTTTATTTGATGGTCTGAAATTAAATCAGAAGGAATGTTATTTAATCAGTGAGAAAAGAAAGAAAGAAGGAATAAACAGGCATGCAATAAACTCGTGGTTGTCACTCTGTGACATGGGAGGTCCCCTGGGAAGGTAGGAACCTTTGGAGAGCATCAGGCTCGTATGCTCTGCCCGCGGGGCGAAGGTTTCAACACCCGAGGCAGAATTCCTCAAGGGCCTTACACGTACGCTCCCTGCTCTGGGAGATGCAAAACTAGAACTCTTTCTTTTTTTTTTCTTTTTTTTCTTTTTTTTTTTTTTTTAAACTGCCACAAAGTTGAAGTGATTCATTTCCATCACAATTCTGCTGTCTGTCTCACTTGCAGTGAAGTTAGGCCAGATTTATACCAAGCTAAGCAGGAGTAAAATTTATCTTCTTTAAGCATCCACCAAACGTTGTGTGAGCTCCAGTTTTCTCCACTGGATGCAATAGTTGCTCTGGGATGCTGTGGTGAATTTGCAAGTCATTAGTTGACTTGTGAGCTCTTTTACCTTTTTATTGCAGAGATTAAAACCGAAGAGGTACATGCGTCAATAAATAGTGAAGTCCTGGTGGTGGTACCTGCCAAAATGTTTCTTGTTCTGTGGCTGCAATAGACTTGATTTTTCTTTTGACAATGACTTTTTTTTTGGTAATACAACCTTACTAGTTTGTGTGGATTATAGCATTCCTGGTGGGTGTGTGTATACAGGAGAAAAAGAAGCTGGAGTCAAACCCAGAGCCCTTTAAGTAACAAAACGAAAACAGCAACACAAAAGTAGAATTGCGTTGTAGCTCATTTAAGCCTCACTGAAGTTTCCATTGTGCAGGCATTTAAATGTTGTAGTTACTGTGGCACATCTCATTTCACTTTATTCCCTGGTGGATGTTTCCCTGAGAATTTGGTACAGATGCTGAACAATAAAGCCTGTTGCAAATTGCTTTCCAACTGCTAGGTAATTACAGCAGATTTTATGCTAAATGTAAAGAATGTACTGCTATTTTTTTTAATAAAGGGAACATTTTTTCTTATCTGATGCTTTAATACAGTCTCATTTGTCTTACTTTCCAGCTGAAGGATAACTTCCCGTTGTTCACACCCAGGCGGAGCTGCTGGCATGCCTGCCCTTCCATATTCTTCTCCAGAATCTGCATGTTACAATGATCAGCTGGAAGTTCAGACCCTTCGTGTACTTAGTAAGTAACTTTAAATATTTATATGACTACACTGGGGTCACAGAGCATGTTTCTGTCTGTATTTGTTACCAAATGGGACAGAATATTTGGTTCCAGCAGGCTTCAAGGATTAACTCCACGTTTTGTCACATTTGTCAGTGTTGACTAACATGAACAGTGGCGTTACAATCTCTCATATACCAGGCAGAGTGAATATGAAGGTCCTCATCTCTTAGAGGGAGGTTTCTCTTGTTGCCTCTGTACCCAAATGACTGTCTTGTGCTGCAGGAAGAGAGTTAGTGATTCCCCTGCGCCGCAAAGCGGGTGAGCTGGGGGGGGTGGGATTCACTTCCCGGGGGGACACGGTCAGCAGAGTGGGGTGTGGGGGGGCTGTACGGTGTGGCATAGGCACCGCAGCCATCGGTGGTGTTAAATGTCCTCCTGCCCCATCCCTGGCAGAGCTCATTGATGGTGTCACGTCCAAGGTCTGCAACTCCAGTGTCTCAGAGCTGGGTCAGTGCAGTCTGGGGGAGCGCAGGAGCTGGGGGGGGTTCAGGGATGTGTGCGTCAGCTGAGACACATCTGAAACTGAGCAGGGAGTTGGTTGGGCTGCTTGTTGGATTGATGAGAGCAAGGGAAGAGCAATGTGAACAAGCTCCAGGATTCACTGTTGGGTATAACCCCTCCTCCAGGGCCTGCTAATCAAAATCTCCCTCTGTCAGCAGTGCTTTGTAATGCTCTTGTAGTGAGCACCTATGTTTTGTCACAGCAGAGATGACAAGATGTTACTGAGCTTGGTGTGAGGCCAGGGGAGGGATGCTGCTGCTGGTTCTTGTTAGGTGGATGGCTGTATAGTCTCAGTTTCCTCATGCCACCCTCAGAATAAATGTTCTCCCTTGTTTTCATCCCTACTGTTGGCATTTATGGAGAGCACAGCCCCCCGGGCTGGGGAGAGGACGTGGAGTATTAATAGGTTGATGTACTAATTGCTTTGAGGGCAGTGGAACACAATAGCTCGAGAAACTCTATTATTGAGCCATGGGAAGCTGCGTTGCTCAACCCTTGGAAAGCACCTGTGTGTCTGCTGGGCTGGAGCAAGACTTGACACCGTGTTGGTCTCTGCTGTGAGCACGGGGCAGGCAGCGTGCTGAGCTGGGGGAGGAGGCAGCTCCACCACCCCAGGAGCACCAGGAGCCACTGCAGAGGAGATGGATCTCCACCCTGCTCCCACCCCAGCGTGGCTGTGAGCGCTTCCACCCACTGCTTGGCCTTTGCATTGCAAACGGCAAGGGTTTGGGGCTGTAATCATCCCCACTCGCAAATTTGCACCTGGGATCTATTGTAACCATGCAGCTGAAATGTATTGTAAAAATGTGTCAGTCATTAGAATCTAAAAATTGATCTGAGCCCACACAGGGAGCAAGTGCATAAGAGTGAATCAGAGTAACACGTTGATTAAAGGTGGTATCTGAGAGAACAAAGTTACTGCTTTTCAGACTACTGTAACTGCTGAACTGGTGGAAAAAGCAGGACAAAATTTCTGCATTTCTGTGTGCAGAAGTAGTAAAACCTGGAGCTGTAGCACTGGGGAAAAAAAGTCTGTGCGTGCCATCAACGCTGGTCACTGAGAGAACTTGGAGGAGCTGGAAAAGCCCTGGGCAAATCTTTGGAGAAATCTGATTATCATTTAAAAACTGAAAAAGGCAACTCTCTTAAAGGCAAATACCTTTCCAGTGGCTTCCTGACAAGGAGTGGGACGGTGTGCAGGATTTGTTTAGTAACTGGTTGGCTATTCTTAGGAGCTGTGTGCTGGTGAAATGGACGGCGGCAGCAGCCCTTGGTGCCAGAGTCTGTCTGCGATAAAAGCTTGTGCACCAGGGCTGCGTGAAAACTGCTCTTGGGTCCCTGTGGATGTTGTTAGTGAGTTCTAAACTGAATCTGCTCTGTTGCTGGTTATGATTTTATCTGTTTCCTGTTAACTTTTATGTGACTGACTGATGGGAATGCAGAATCAGAGAGGTGCAAGCGCCACAGTGTGATTAGCGCAGAGGTCTCGAGCTCCTGTCAGTCCGCTGCCCAGACAGAGGAGCTCATCCGGGAGGTTCTCCCTGAGTCCCGGGTGTCCTGCAGCAGACCTCCCGGAGCGTGGGCATGCCAAGGCCCATCGGCATCCTCCGATGTGACGAGCAGCTCTGGGAGGCAGCCAGAGGTCTGGCCTGCTCCCCTGCCCAGTGCTGGCAGAGGTGGCAGATGAGATTAAATAAAACAAGAAGAGATGAGATAAGATGAGAGAGGATGAGACAAGGGAGAGCACTCCTACGCTCCCACCAGGTGACATTATGTTCAAAGCAAATACCCACGTGGCTCAGGAGGCAACAGAAACCCCATCCAGACGCTTTCTGACTTCCAGTAACACTGCTGAGCACTTGAAATGTGCAATTTAACATATGGCTAATAAACTACTAATTAAAACAAATAGGAAACAGTCAACTAATCAAATCTCCTCATTGCCATATGGCAAAAATCCCTGGCAGCCTCCGAGAGAGGAGTCGCCCAGCCCGGGGTATCAACAGGGACCCAGTGACTCAGCAGGGGATTAGGGCGAAGCAGGGAATTGAGGACGATTACTCATCTAGTTGTCAAACACAAAAATCTCCTTTTCTCTATTACTTTGGTTGCCGTGAGGCTTTACCACCTCCCGTTGCTTTCCCTTGCGTGACCGGCAGGATGGGGCTGGCGTGTGCCCAGCCCTGCTGCTTGCCCAGCCCTGCTCCCCTCGCCAGCAGGAGGAGGAGGGCGAGGGAGGCGGGTGAAGCATTCGACACGCTGCAGTGGCAGCGGAGATGTTCTCCTCCACTGCAGCATCTTTGTTGTGTAAATACCTGCGAGCAGTCGGTCGGGAAGCGAGTGGGTACTCGGAGCCCCGGCAAGCAGAGCAGGTCCGCTGCGTCCCACCGGAGCCATCGGCTGGCAGATGAGAGGAGCGTTACCGGGGAAGAGCGTGACAGCAGTTCACGGGCTGGGATTTGCCTGCTCGATGTTTTGGTTGAGAAGTGCTGCGTGCTAATGCGTGTGGCAGGGGAGCAGCCAGGTTGAGGATAATTTACAAGCAGGAAAAAGGCCTCTGAATGATTCAGCAAGAACTTGCTCTGCTCCATGCACGGTCTCGATACTGTGTATGAGTGAGAAAGGCATCAGCTGTAGTCAGTGGATCATTTTCTGCATGTTCCTACCCCAGAAATTTAATTTGAAACCGTTTGCAACAGATGAGCTTTAAACTGGCACGATAAGAGACAATATAGATAGTAAATCCTCCTATGAGTCATGAAGGCTGTGTGTCCCTTTCTAAATTTATGCGTTCGTATAGAAGGTATCTTTTATCCTCTCTTGAATAGTACTTTCTAGTTCTTAAATGGAATAATCATTTATAAAGAAGGTAGAAGTGTATTTTTTCACACCTTTTACCCTTGTCTTGGTTCAGATTTAAGTCATGTCATAGAGGATCTGAATGCGATGTAAAACTCAGTGTTAATAGATCAGAGCCATGAGAAGTAGGAAAGGTCATTTTCTATGGGGATGTGAGGTCAAAGGTGCCCAAAACATGGATGGTGGGAAAGATTTCTGCAGTGAGAACTCATTACAGAGTTTTATTTGACTTCTTTTGGCAGATGGCTAGTAGGAGACAGAGCTTGATATTCTTCATGAAGTGACAGAATTACAGCAAAATGTAACAAAAGTGGCTTAACTGCCACAGGGAAATGTTGGGCTGAATCCATCAAGACCCTCAGTGTCCCAGTCATCATCCAGCAAAGCACTTAAGCACCTGCTTTACTGTAAGCACTGTTTAAATCACTGCTGATTTGCTTTGCTAAATCAGGAACAGAGTTTAGTATAGTTCAGGAGTCAGTCTGTATGCCCCTATTTTTCATCTGCACGGTGGGTCCCTTCCACTTTTTAATCCTCTCCTCTTGAAATGGGAGACTTGGAGCAGAGAATCTCTCTTAGCAACTATTGGCAACATCCCTAGCAGCCTGGTACTGGAGAAAAAGAATAAACCAAGTCACCTAATAAACAATGGTAGTAAAAACAGGTGACTGGATTGATAGAAAACACTACTGTTTTTCAAAACTAAGCAAATTAGTCATGAGCCCATTCTAGTTCTGGCACGTCTACACGTAGATGGGTGTTTTGCCTTTTGCTGCTGAACAGCCAGTACCAGGGTGATCGCAATGTTCCCTTCTTGCCTTAAAAGCTGCTAATGAATCCCTGATCTCCTGTGGCCCATCTTGTGGTTATTTACTAGTGCGTCCTGCCTTGCTTCTCCCACTGGGCATTTCGGTGCCCAGAGTCTGGCAAGACTTCTGAAACTGGTGACTTTCTCTTATATACAGCTATAAATAACACTGCTGGTCTATGAGTGATGGGGTGTATAGGAAAGGGACATTCCCCCATTGATTGGTTTATGTAAACACTGTGCAATCATATATATAGAGAGAGATAAATATCACACACACAATTTCCTTCAATGACTGTGAAACCATGCAAGGGCAGTTCAGCCACATTAAATAACTCTTATCCCCCAGGAATGGACTTTCTGTGGCTGGACCTTGAGCTTTCACTGGCATCCAAAACTTAGCTGCTACCTCTTCTGCCGAGCTAGAACAGCAGCCAAGCACTCAGACCCACACCATATGCTCTCCTTTAGATTTTACTTTTGGACAGGAGTCAGGTCCCTAGTGCTTGCCTTCTAAGCGGGCCAGACAAGCACGGGGAGGACAGGATGGTGATGCAGGCAGGGCTGCCCTCCCAAAGGAGCTGCAGGAGATTTAATTTTCCTCCCAAGGGTGCGTCTGAGCCCTCGGAGGGATGAGACAGGCTCGTTTTTCACTTAGAGCAGGGCTGGCACCAGGCACACTACCTGGAGCAGCGTGGCGTGTAGCACTGAATATCTTGTTTGACGCACAGATATTTCCACCTTCCATCACTACAAAAGACCCCCCAGCTGAAACGCGATGTGCTGCCCCTTCCCGACACACACGGGGCAGGCTCTGCCGATGGCAGCGTGCTCTGGAGGGAGGGATTTTCCAGGCTTGCCTTCACTTAAGCCAGTGCCAGCTGATCAGGAGCTGATCAGGAGCACACAGGTATCGTGTTTGCCACTGCCCTGTGTTAGAAAGAACATAACCCAGCGAGTTGCCACAGGAGGCCCCACTCAGAGCTGCGTGTAACCGTGATTTTCTGCGCGTGCCTCTGTGCCCTCAGCTCTCTGCGCAATTTCAGGCCACACCTTTTGTTTTATGGTTTTGTTTTTTCCTACCCTGCTTCTTAAGGCATCGCACACACATTAGTTTCTCACCAGGGTTCAGAGTGCTTGTAGTCAGCCCTCTGAGATTAATTAGAGACCAATGAAGATTCAGTCATTTTGTTTCAATCATTTATAAGGCATTACAGGCAGAGTCCTCGGCTGGGGTCTAAGTGCTTCTCACTTAGTCCTGCCCCAAAGTGCTGACAATTAGGTCTGTCTGGGAAATGCCCATAGCAGCATGGTGCTTTATGTGGTTTAGCTCCTCGGGTTTGTAGCTAAGACTCTGGAAGATTTGCAGCCAGTGCTAAAACCATTTGGCTCGCTGTTCTCTTCCTCAGCACAAGTTACTTTAGAAAGAGCCTGGGTGAGTGTACAGGGGCTCCGCCAACGCACTTGTTTTGCATTTCAACCATATAAAAAAGGTACTTGGGAGTGAAAAAAATGCTGGTGAATGTGAAAACATGTGGCCACAGGACTCCAGACTCATCTAGAGTTCTTTTGCAAGTATCGCTGTGCTCTGAGGCTTGAAGGGAAGATTTGAAGGATGACAATGAGGTCATTTTTTCAGATATTCACAGACTGCTCTTCAATGTTTGATGAGCAGCGTGGGGCTCTTGATGGAAAATGACTGTGGAGTTTTACAGGTTTTTTTAGTTTGCTTTAATTTTTATTTATTCCAGACTCATAAGGTGTTTGGAGAACTGATTTTGGCTTTCTGCAAGCCTGTCTCCACAAAAGCAAGACACTATGATATGAGTCTGTCCTTGCCTTACTCTTCCTGGTGGTGTCTGAAGTGATGTGCCATGAGTGATAGCACCCAGTGTTCCCAGTAGTGCTGCAGATGTTCAGCAAAAGTGATCAGATGCATTTAGTATCTCCAGTGGAGACTTTATCTCATGCCTTGTCCATGACTCAGTAAAAATACCCTTGCATAAAATATTTATGAAATACAAATGAAGATTCAGGCCTTCAAATATTGGGCTGTGTAACGATGCATTGCAGAGTGCTCTGTTGTGCTGGAGTCCTGTTTGCAAGAGGCACACGGGGCTGGGGGAGGCCAAGGGGTCGTGGCCAATGGCCCTGCTCGGTCAGCTGGCCGGCTGGGAGCCCAGCTCCTGCCTCCCTGTCAGTGCTACCCCGTGGCAAAAGGACCTATTTGACGTCTTCAGATAATTCCTTCTGGGTTTCTGCTGGGCAGACAAGTGGCTGTGACCAAAGCAGGGGTCAGCTCCTGCGGTGACACAGCTCGGGGGGAGTGGGTGACATTGTTGCTTTCTGCTCTGGACCCAGACAAAACTTGTAATCCAAGTGAGCAGGGGTTGGTGACACCCCCGCTCCGTCTCTTCTGGCTTCACCGTCTTTTCCCAGAGATCTAACTTGGGGTTTCTGCAGCCTTCATCTTCCTCCCTCCCAGGCTGTTTCCCCCCTCCCAACGGCCGGGGCATTTGTACTGGGGAGCGCAGCAGTGTGTTTCTGGGAGCCGTGAACATCCCACAGCCCACCTACCCCTGCCCTGGGAAGGGTGCTGCTGGGTGGGAGGTTTCACCCCGCGGAGCCTGTGGTGCCAATGTGCCGTTGCACGACGGCTGCAGGAAACCCTCGTGCTACACAGTGGCAGGAAACTCCGCTGCCCGTTATTTGAAGTTCCCTGGGTTTCTTTCGGTGTACCTGTGTTTTATTCCAGTTGGCAAACACCGGTTCTGCACAAAGTGCCATTCATTTTGGAGTCTTAACCTGATCCCTGCTGGGTTCAAAATTGACAAAACTCTACCTGACTATTAGCAGGGTACATAATACAGCAGCTAAATATAGAGCTGACAAAGGCTCTCCCTGAAATAGTACCAGCATGGGGATAAAATCAATGTCATTTCTTACACAGTTCCTTGACAGGCGTTTGCTAGAAGAGTCTTATCTGCCCCTGTCAGTGATTCTCAGATACTGCTTGACTCCCGTTAGAAAGCCCGGAGCCATCGGTCCCTAATGCAGAGAACAACTGAATCCCTGGCCTGGCCCCTCCCTGGAAAAGAGCCTTCTCCCTCCCTGCAGGGTTTGAACGCGTTCTCCCAAGTGAGCGCACGGCATTGAGGTTTGCAGCGGTGCACCTTGGGTTGGTATTTTTTCCTTAAATTATATTGTTTCCTTGTGTACTTTTTAGTAAAGGTATTTGCTTCTCTCTGGTGAGGCGCAGTATCCTTTTGGCATTTCAGAAGAGGTGGGCAGGATGAATTATTCATTTTAAAAGTGTGTGACATTATGATGGAGCTTCAGCAAAGTACATTTAAACATTACAAAATAGGATGAATCAGTTTAAACTCATCTGGGCTTATCAAATATCAGATAAAATGACTGATATAAAGGCTAAAAAGGAAGAAAAAAGCTCTTCTCAAACCATTTCTAAATCAGACTCCAAAAGCACACCAAATATGAAAGGGGGGTTATTTTCAGATCTTTTAATGCCAAGAGGTTTAGGAAAAATTGATGAAAATACAGGATTAAACCCCTCTTTGCTAAAAAGTGATGCAACTGTTGGAACTGTGCTGATGTACAACCCTGAAAGTAGCAAAGGGGAGGGTGGGGACAGACCACGGGGACTGCTGGATCACTGAGGACCTGGGGACATGGGTTCCTCAGGAGAACTCGTACAGAAGAAGAGCTCAGAGGGTTATTCCTGCAGTAAAGCTGTTGCTGTGAAAAGGATTTTAAGTTCAGTTGTAGGCTAGAAAGACCTTAGAGCTGTAGCAAGCGCTGACACACGTGCTTTGGATTTCCTACACAGTTAAGGTAGCTGTTCTGCTTTACCAAAATCCCCTGAAAGACTCCCTTAAAGCTCCGTGATGATGAGATGTAAAACCAAGGGGCTGACCCCTTGCCATCGTTAGGATGGGAGGGAACATAACACAGGCACTGCTGTGAGCAGTCGCTCCAGAAATCTGTCCGGTGCAGCATCCCGTCAGTCACGGTGACAAACGGGAATTGCTTCTGAAAAAAGAGACCCTGAGCAGGCAGCGAGGGGAAAACCTACCACCAAGGACACTTCTCTATTAATTCAGAAGAATTATAACCTGTTCTAAATTCACTTGTATTGCTTTGACCATCAATTCCTGGTTTTGATAGAAATGTTCGTTCTTTCTGGAAAGGAAGCTGAGTTCTTACTCCCAATGATGTGTTGCGGCATTGAATCCCCGAGGTTAATTGTGTGAAGATGTATCCATTGATCTGTTTGCTGAATTTGTCACTTTGAAACCTTTCAGCCTCCACCCCTCTTGTGTCTTTAAGGCCAATGGCAATTACATGTTCCTCGTCCGTTGCTCTTTACCATTCATTATAGATGCACTTTTTAAGAACACAGAAATATTGTAATCCAATCAGATTTAAACATCTGTAATTGCATTCTGCCAAGCTAAATTTCCCTGCAATTCCAATTGGATGCAGTGTTACTCATTAGGTGAGGTCCTAATCTGCTGTACCCTGTTGCTGTGCAACAACTGCTACAATTAATCCCCTGGGTCAGGAAACCGATATAGTCCTCCTGTATATTTGTAATTTGTAAAGTGGTGATGGTTATTTTTCAAGGAATATTACTTAATATTTAATAACAGTAACACTAATGGACTCTGCATTTTTTACAGTTAAACACCTGCAAGAGTGGATTGCAAACTCTGCATTCAACTGTTGAAATATGGCAATTTTTGAGAGACTTTGTACTTCAGGACATGAATAGAAAAGTAGGGTAGTATGATCCCCGTGCAGTTGTGCATTGCATCCACATACTGCAGCTGCTAAAAGCATTTATCATAATTAATGTAACCACACTGATTATCAAAGGATGTTTGTATAATGATTGATTTGCTGCTTGTTGTAAAGCCATGCAGGACATCAGAGCACAAATTACACCCATTTGCTGTAACAGTACATGCTTTCAAGTGAAGCCATTCCTTAGGGGGGGAATCTGGGGCTCTGCTGCTCATTCCTTGCTCTCTCGGTCCCTCGGAATCATTCTATGTGATAAAATAGAATTAGGAGAATTACTGCTAATAATAGGCTTGAATGAAGGGACAAAGCTGCCAGAGATGCTTCACATCTTACAAGAAAACAAAAATCTTTCTTTCCTCTCCTCAGAGTGAAAAAGAAACAGCAACTTGCATCCAGCCTGTAACGAGACCTCCAGGAAGGGTTTGAAGTCCCCAGGCAGCTTTTCACCATCACCTTCCATTATTGCCTTTCCTATTTTCAGTTGAATTTCCAGGTTTTCCCAAGCCAATTCTTTTCAGCCATTCAACATTTCTCCCGTGTCGGGGGGAAGGATGGCTTTACGTGGTGTTGCCATGGAAACACCCGCTGGATACGGGATGGAGATGGGAGAGGAGCAGGGTGAGGAAGGGAGACGGTGGGAGACCGAAAAGTGAAGGCGCAGGAGCCCCGTGGGGTTTCTTTCCTTGGCAAGGCGGTTTGCAGCACTGAACCCATTTTTTTCTGGATTTAGTTGCACAGTTCAGAACTTTGGGTCAGAGCGGGGGAATTGGGCATGCTGCCGTGCAGGCAGTAAGGGACAAAGGCCAAACATTATCCCTGGTAATTTCCTACGTCCCCTCCAAAGTGAGTGTTCGATTTTTCCCTGGAAATCCGCTCCCACCCTGCTCGACCCCTCGCCCTGTTCCTCAGGCCACCTCCACTCGCCGCAGCCCGTGCACAGCTCCTTCCTCGCGGGTTGTCTTGGCAACACCTGATCTCTAGAGAGGACAAGGCAGCAGCCAGGCAGTGTGCAGAGATCTCCTAGGGTGAGACTCAGTTCCCAGACTACATTGCTAAAATGTATTTTTGTGGAGGGAAATAAATAGAGAGGAAGAATTAATATAAGTTATCGTGGTGGCTGCACAGGAGCATGTTTTTAATTTTGTGTGTGCACATTTTACGTTACTGACTCCAAAACCGATGCTCAGTTCCTCCATCTGTGACAGACTGATCCAGGGCTTACTCGAGTCAACAGGAGCCTTTCTGTTTTCCTCGGTGATCTTTGGCTCAGGCGTTACCATAAAAGCTTTTGGATCAAAGCACACATTGTGCAGAAAGTCAGACAGGTATAAAGAGCATCTGTTGTGTTGAGTCATTTGAGTTTGTGCCATGCTTTAGACCACTTGTGGATAAGCTCTCAGCTTTCTGCTGTGTATGTGTATATACCAGTTTAAACTGAGCTTAGTGTCTGCCTCTCTAATTTTAAGCAGAGGGAAAAATATTACCTGTGTTTATGCTTCTCCGACATCGTGGACTTCACAGAGATTGTGGGAGTGTAAGTGCTGAGAACAGGGCAGAGAGTTTAAGGAGGGGTCTAAGATTGCAAACTCGCCATTCAGTGCTTCTACAGCCTTGGCAGGACGCTGAGACATCAGTAAAGAGATCAAAAGCCACTGGATAATTGTTAGGGGTCTGTCTACGCATGGGTGGATGGCTAGTTACATGGGCGACTTCAAACGACCACAAGTCTTAGATGTCTTGAGACCTGTTTCTAAGATCATGTCTGTGAGGTTTCAGAGTTTTCTCTTTTCTTGTCGTATTCAGAAATTTAACCTTGCACTTCTCGGGTACAAGTACTGACCTGCCGTTAGCTAATGGTCAGAGTAGGATGAACACAGGTCAGTCTCCCTGAGGATGCTCCAGCTTCTTCAGGGGGGCCGTGTTCGTGCGTGCTGACAAGAGCAGCACTGACCTGCAGAGCCAAGGCAGCTTTTCCTTCAGAGTCTGGCTGCCCGGTTCTGTTACCCAAAGCTAGCAGGACCTGGGTAGCTCTGAAATGCAGTTATCCACGAGAAGTAAAATCCTTTTGGGACCTGGCTTTGCAAACTGATTCTTTGTCATTGTTACAAATTGTTTGCTAAGTGTTCAGAGAAGTATTGCAAGAAGTTGAGCACTGAGTCTGCATTTCATGCCTTTTCCCTGTATTTTCTGGTCATGCATTACCCTGCTTTGGTCCCTTCTGGTGTTACATTTTCCCCATCACCAGGTTTGCCTCTCTGCTGGGAACCTGAAATTGTGTGCTCAACTATAGGGTTCAATTTCCCTTTTATGCCTCCTGCAAATCTTATTAAGTCCCGTTGCATTAAATGGGAGAAGCTCGCAGTTAAGTCTGTGGTTTTCAAAATGCATTAGACTTCTTTTCAAGTATGCAAAGTGTAAATGGATTTTGTGCTTTGGGAATGTAGCAGTGTGTTTACAATTTTGGTTAGATAAAAGAATGCTGAGATGGCCTTTAACATTGATTTGGTGTTACGTTTTTCTAGGCTTTAATATAGCCTTAGAGTTTCTTTTAGCATTTGATTTACAGAATAAATCAGAAAAGAGTTTTATTTTATTTATCAGTCAGTAATGTGCTTTTCTTTCTGTTCTTCCTCAGTGCGGTTAGCCCTGAAAATAGTAGCCTGGGTAATCTCATTAGGTCAGGCTTGCTTCTTGCAAGGTTTCTGATGTAGGATGGTTTGAAACACTGAGAAACTGATTTCTTGCAATGTTTTGGTATTTTTCTTGTGAATCCAACTCAAACCAAGCAGTTTAGTGAGCAGTGAAAAGCAGACATTAAACCTAAGCCTTTTTGAACCTGAAAAGAACGCTGAGTAACGTAGTTTAAGTGCCAGGAGAATCTGAGCTCTCTGGGTTGGTCCCATCATTGCAGTGCACACCTGGGCAGCTCACTCATCTTCCCATGCTGCAGTATCCTCAAACACCTCATCTTGCAGAGCCCGTCATATGGGTCTGTGTGTTAGAGGAGCTCATAAATGAACTGAAATTTTACAGTGAAAGTTGCCATGAAAGCACTGTGCTTAACCATATGGTGGTTTGTCCGGGGAGGTTGACAAAAACAGTGGCAAAAAGTAAACTCTCTTGGGTGCGTTGGCAAATCTGTGTGTTATCAACCCTTTGAGGTGACTGCAGAGTCATGGGATTGCTCTTGCAGGAAAGAGGGGCCACAGAAACAGGCCTGGAGTTTTGACTTTTTCAAGTGCCTTCATTATATAAACCTAAATTTAATTCCAGTTATGATTACTTTGAGAGTGATGCCAAGACCTATATTACCTGACCTACTTCAAAACTGTATGCAGAAATGTATCCCCCAAACTGACCTTCCGTCATTTCACATCTCCGATGCCATTGTAGGAAACTTGGCATTAATTTTTTGACAGGGAGAGAGAGATTGGGGTAGAGGTGGTAATTTGCAGGTAACAGGAGGTGTATTCTCATGGACCACCACAAAGACACGTTGTGCCTGAGAGATGGTGAATCTCCTGTTCTCAGCCTGTCTGTCCACTGCTCTGGTGTAGCAGGTCTGTGATAAACTGTTGGTTTTAGGCTGGTATAACTCTATAGCGTGAGGATGGCATGAAGCTGGAAGAACGCAGTATGTATCAGGTCTGATGCTTTCTAGCAAATATGTGACTATAAGAAGGAGCAAGAAATGGGGATTTCAGCAGGAAACAAATCGAAACACTCGGTGTCTTAACCAGGAGAGAGTGAAATATTTGGGCCGTTCCTTGTGTAGTTGGGTACACTCCAGATCTCTTGTTTACTGACGTTGTGGACGGACCTAGGGTGGATTCCTTGTGGTGCAGACATCCCTGAGCAGGTTTGGTGCTGGCAGGCTGGGATGTACCCGAAACAGCCTGGCTGCAGCGGCGCAGAGCCCGGTTTAGATCCATGTAGCCCACTGAAAAGCCACGTGCTGCTCTGCGTGCTGCAGGGCCTTCAGTGCTTTGGATTCCTGAGCTCGGCTGATTAAAGCTGAAGATCCAGGCCCCCTGCCTGCCCTCCCTTCCCTAAGCTGGTCCCCGTTAGATCTCCAGGGCTGGGGAGGATTTTTGGTGGTGTCGGATGCCTGATTTCACCCAAGCAGTACGAACTCAGGACAGAGCGGGCAGCCCCTGCCCTGAAATGTCAGCTTCTGCCTGGGCATCAGGGAAGGGCAGTAAGCAACGTGTCCTCTTGTGCAATTTAGTATTTGGAAAAAACATGGACACGCCTCCTGTTTAAATTCCATTTATAATTATAGAAAGGAAAAAGTAACCAAGGCCTGTATTATTCAAAGAAGTTTCAGAATTGTGCTCACTTGAGAGGGAAGGGTATCTTTAGACTTCATGGGAAAGAAAAAGTAGAGAAAAGGATACTATCTGCAGAAAAAGCAAATTTCCTGAAGTTTTATCATTTTTTCCATAATATTGATAGAATGGTGCCATTTTGTCACAGCAAAGGACGTATTGACCTCGTGTTTGTAACGTATGCTCTTAGGCCAAGTCTCAAATCCTTTCTTTTTGTGTCTGAAGTGACTGGCTCAGCGGCTGAGTCCAATCAGAGAGAAAAACGTTAAATGTAAAGCAGCTCTTAGCTTCTCGAGCCAGGAAAATATCCATGTTTTATTCATAGAAGAATACTAGTCAACATCCTGCGGTTCCCTGGATACAACCGTGGGTCTATAAATAGCTGAGCAATGACACAGCAAAGCGGCGCGGGGGCCGCGGCACAGCAGCCTGGCCAGGGCAGGGCTCCCGGGGCTCGTCCCGCCTGGCTCCTCGCTGGGAAACACCCGCGGAGCAGCTCCGGAGCCAGCGGCAGCAGCCGGGGCAGGGCTGCGGGGTCGGCTCGGCAGGATCGAGGGGTGCTGAGCCCCCCGGCAGGGTCGCAAGGTCCTGAGGCCGTTTGGCTCCTTGCCTGCTGGCACGCTGCTCCCCAGCTCCTCCCGGGGTCCCGTGCAGGGCCAGGCTGTGAGGTGAAGTTCATCTGAAGGGTTTCTCTTGCACGCCCAAAGCAGGCGTGTGCGTGTTTAGGAGAAAGGTTGAGGTTGTGGGTGGACTTGAGAGGGTGTGCAGTTGGGAAACCGAAACCAAACGTGTGCCTGACCACCTGGTGATGTTCTGCCTGATGTGTGCTCAGTGATAATTCCCTCTGTAGCTAAAACTGGCCAGATCCTCGTTTAATGTAAACTGCGCTGAGTACAGCTGTAATAATTTAGTCCAGACAGGAATGAGGGCCTGGGAGACTTGCCTGGAGTTTCTCGCATGTGCCTCAATCATATTTTAGCATTGCCTTAACAGTTCGACAGGCATAGCTGGCACAACAAATCCATCCTGCAGCTACGTGATTTATATACCTGTGTTGATGTATATCCTCGCTCTCCTTGTTTTCCAATGCATTTATCATTCTCACATGGTCATTTCTTTCCACTCTGCAATTCTTACTGGCTTCCAGTTTTTTGGCTGCTTCTGAGAATTTCTCAGAAACTGTATCTGGAACAGAAGGACATTCATACTCGGTCCTTCCATCGTACACAGCGGAGGCTTCAGCTGCGGAGCTGCCCAGACCAGCACACGGAAGGTTTTATGAAGCGCTATTAATGCGTTGTTTGATTTCAGCACAAATACAAAGATAGCTCTGTTTTGTATTTGTACTCTTGGGACTTCTAATGAGCTTTTTCCCTGACTTTAATATTTATTGGACCAGAATAACATAAGATTTAGGATTCTCTGGTAATTCAGTTAGCCAGGAGCCGAGCTACAATGCAGAGCTCTGCTTGTTTTAGCTCCAGACACAAACAGCTCTTTGCAGTAGGTACAGAAATGCCCTGTGCAGAGAGGTGACCAGGTCCCCGCGACACAGAGCTGGGTTTTGGGGTGCAGCAGGGTCGGGTTTGTCGGGGGAGGCTGTCTTACACCTTTCACTGTGGAGGTTCTGTACCCAAAGGCTAAAGCTCTTGTAAAGGAGGATCTTGGCGAGGAAGGGGGTGAGGTGCGAGCTCTGCGTGCGCTGCAGTCGGGGTACCTGCCTCTCCTGTAACGCTGTGGTGCACACTGAGTACTAGAGAGTTGTACAAGTTATTTTTAAATTGTGGAGGAAGTTATGTAAGTTGGATCACGCTAAGGGTTTATTTGATTTTTAATGACTATATTTAAAAATTCATGCAGAAGCATAGAGGGACTTTTAATTACTAAATTTAAGCCTTCATGTGACACTTAAGTAAAGAAAAAAGTATTTTTCATGAATTTTTTTTCTTACGTCCTCCTTTTCTTTGCAAAGCAAACGTAGGAGCAGGCTGTGAGTTTGTCCTGAGATAAGACAGGGCTTCAGCTTGGGCGTGAACTGCAAAAGCACAGTCCTATTCCACAATATCTTATACTTCACCGATAATGCAAGCATCTTTCATTCTCCATTGCAGAAACTACCTCCAACATGACCACTTTAATTTCCTTGGGGAGTGCACGATATTACTGTCTGCAACTTTCTCTGTCTAGCTCGTTCAAGAGGCGGTGGTGCTGCGTTAGGCAGCTTACCAGAGGAGGGCTAAGCTGGAGAGCAGAGTCCTGCAAAGCTGGTGCTTAAACCAGGCTGCGTGGCAGCCTGCTTAGAGGTGTGCTTTGCTCAAGGCAGTAGGACTTGAACACCTGCCTCAACGAAATACGTGTTTAAGTGCTTTGTTGATCCAGCATGGAGTGCTGAACTGGCGCGTTGGTCTCACGAGCAGGCGGTTGTAACTTTCATAAATACATGTTTTGCTTGGAAAGAACAATTCTCCTACCTCCCAAAAAGAGATGTTAGGGCTAATGAAGAAACACACTTGGAAGTGTTATCTGGTTTTAGTTTAACAGGATGGTCTGGCTGGGTGTTAGGGTTTTGATCAGAGATGGAAATAAAGAGAAAAATAATATTTTCTTAGGGGAAACTTCTAGGAAATTTAATAAGCTTAGAGCCAGTAAGATGTTCAGAGATTTGGTGGAGTTCTTAGTGTCAGCCACAACCCCCAGAGATGAGGGTAAGTCCACAGCTATGGCCTCGAACCAGCAAAGCTTTTCTATTCAGTGTATAATTTCAAACCAATCTGAACTCATATCTATGCTTCAAATTAAATGTAAGTTGGAAGTCTGGCTGAATAGGAGCGGATTATGTAAAAAACATTAACGTATTGTAGGTTTTTGAGGCATACCCATTTTTCTGCATGCCTTCCAGAGGCAGGATTACAAATCTTTTAATGAGGATCCGCTTTAAATCCTCTGGCCATTTTGAAATGTTTGGGAGGAAACAGGTTTCTTTTCTCCCATGCCAAAAGTGACACCAGAGGAACAGATATTTATACAGAAACAAACACATCATCAGCTCAGCTTTTGTGTTTGCTATCTAATGCTGTAAAGCATCTCTGAGAATCCACAATGCACAAAGCAAGTTCTTTGTATTCCACCAGCCTCTTGTTTATCTTATTGACTAGCAGAGAGAAGAGGAAGAAAAAGTGCATTTTAATTAGTCATGAGGACTTCATTTGTACTGGAGGTCAACCTTCAGCTTGGCTGGATTTTGCTTGCAGAGTGAATCCACTCTGGGGACGGGTCTGTCCTTTGGTCGGGGATGGGTTTGTCACATCTCCCTGCTCTGCTTCTCTCCTCGACTGGAAGCCGGGGATAGCCTTGCACACCAACACTGGATCTCCTGTCCTTTTGCCTTTATAACATGAGCAGAAGTGCTGCCTTTGCCTAGATTGCTTTCCATTGTGCCTCAGTTTCTTCACCTGCAAGGGGAGGGGGTGATAGCACTGACCTCCCTAGCACAGCTCTGAATTCAGTGGATGACGTGTGAGGATAAACTGTTCTTTCAGGAAGCAGCAGCCTAAATACACCCAGAATATTAGTTTGCCTTCCTGCAGCTTGTGCCTTTGTTTTGTTCAAGTGACAGCTCTGAAGGGGGCACAGAGATTTTACAAGTCTTTGAGCTTGTGTTGCTGAAAGGGAACAAAAAAAGTTTCTCCCATCTAGTTTTATTGAATATAACCAATCAGGCACAATTGATTGCTCTAAAGTATTCCCAGACCTCACGCTTCCCTGAATGGGAGGCTTCAGATGCGATAATTGAAGTAATTCAAATCCTCCGTAAGAAACAACCTTATTGTCTCCTGCTGTGGATGTCTTTGTAATTATGAAGATGGAATTGGTTATCTTTCTGCCGGTGGACTCTAATGAAAGAGGTGGCTGTATAGTTAAATGGGCCCAGAACCGACTTTCAGCCCTCACAATGTGATTCAGATAAATTCCTGCACTGGCGACAGAAAGTGTTCCAATTAGGGGCACGCAAAGACTTTTGTGGGGCTTTCTGAAGGCAGTTGAGAGCCCCCAGCAACACCAGCATGGTTTCCCATCTACCTGCCTAATGAATGACAGTGCAAGGATTTGGAAGAGATCCCATCGCATGTTTTTACCCTTTTTTCTTGGAGCTGGTATTGTCACGTCTTCCGTCCTCCCTGCTTTGCCCCTTTAGTTGCCAGTTGCACTGAGCGATTTAAATCCTCTCCTAAGCTTGGGAAGCAGCCGTGAGTCGCCCCTGGTCTAAGGGGCTGAGACAGCTCAGCTGTTGCTCAACAGATCTTGGTGGGGAACATCTGCCGTGCTCCTCGTACCCTGTACTTCTGCACGACTCGGGTAACCCCGTGTCTGTGTCTGGAGCCTGTAGCTTTAGGGAAGATTTCAGCATCTCCTGGGCTCTGGGGAAGAGCACAGAGCCGGGGTTGCCTGTTGGGCGGTGGAGTGCGGGGGGAGTTTTTGCTCCTCTCTTCTGAGAGGTTCAGGGGCTGCACTCCCCAGCATCCCCCATCTCCTGGGCCTTTTAATTACCCCAAGTACATGCAAATCTTCCTAAAATTTGGATTAAATGCAAGTTATGAAAATCCTCGGGAATTGTTCCCAGCCCTTATGTTTGCCCTGTTTAAACCGCATGGAAACTGCAAGATGAGTCCAAATGTGTCTAGTCTGACACATCTTATAAAATGATGAAGCTGAAGTATAAAGAAACCCAGTTTCTTCCACCTCTTTTTGCATAAAGTGCTCATTGTTAATTTAGTTCTGAAAGATCCTTGATGGATGGTACCAGGTAGGTTTCTCCATTATTCTTTCTAATCTGCTTGATATACAATTTAAGGGAGCTGAGGAAAAAAATAAGGAGGTTGAGGAAATTCAAATCAGAATTCATTTATGCAGCAATTCCAGCATCCATTAAAAATAACCCATTAAATATTGTCCTCTGCTAAATTTAGAAAATGCTCAGGTGTGTCTGCTCTTGTGCTGCGCAGAAAGTTTTAATACAGATTTAATCATACTGAGTGTTAGGGGAAAGAGCTAATTAGATCGACAAATTTAGAAGGCGGTAGTATATTATATGGGAAGAAATGGGTGATTAGATATTATTCACTGTAAAAGTGACTGGCCCTGGGGAATATCTTTAAGGATATTATATGACATAATCCTAGTTTAAAAATTGAGAAAGTAGAAGTTCACATCAGCCTCAAACTTCTTCCTTGTTTCAAAATAATTTTTCCCCACGGCAGTTTCTAGTGGTGACATTCTTACTGCTGTATTTTCCAGCTCTGCTCACATCAGTGTGTGTTTTTTTTTTTTTTCTGGGTGACGTGATCCCACCCAAGCTGGGAGCTGAGGTCCCCCCGGCAGCGGCCCGTCCCCTGTGCTGCTCTCGGAGCCACTGTCCCCATGTGTCTTTCTGGGCCAGGACGTCCCTCTCCCTCCTTGCTCCATTTCACCAGTAAGAGAGATTCACAGCTACCTTCAGCAACTCGTTCCATCCTCTAAGGTCATTTTATATTGTTCAAAGAAAGGTATAAAATGTGTCAGGATATCTGCTTACTCTACAGACCCAGTACAGAAGTGATTGATATAACGTGTCATTGCTAAATTGGTCAAATAAAAAATGATTTATTTAAGTTCTCTTACACTTGTCCTTCCATTATCCAGTATCGTGTTATTGCAGATACAAAACTGGGTATTTGCAGAAAGTATTTCAACTCTACTTACAAACAAAGGGAGAGATTAGTTTAGTTAGAAATACTATGACTGGTTTAAAAATGGCAATAATAATAATAGAAGCACGTGGCGTTAGGGACTTTGCTGCCATAGTCACCAAGCACAGCATCGTGCCCAGTAGAGCAGCACTGGTTTAGGTGGGCTGGGTGCTTTGCACTGTATATGTTAAGTGTATCAGAAAAATAAATCATGAGCTTGTTTTCTCCTAAAGCACACGTTATTTTTCTCTCTTCTAAAGCAGATTTCTGCTTCGTCCTTCTGAAGGGGTTCATTTAATAGTGTGTGAAATGAAATGTCAACAAGAATTAGAACAAATGGCGTTGTAATTCCCAAGAGACAACAAGTTTCTGCTGGGAAATATTTCCAGCCAGCCCACTGCGGGGAGAGGAGGGGAGAGGTCTCAGGTGCTGCGGGCTCCTCTGCAGCCGGTGCCAGAGCTGCGTTTTGGGGAGGGTCGCAGGGCGAGAGCTTCGAAGCTACCCCGGAGAGCTGGGCTCTCCTGGAGGCTTTGAGAACCTCAGCCTTGAAATCTGGGAGTAAAACCTGCCCCGTGCGTAGGGCGCGTACGGGATCTGGGTTCCGTCCCAGCCCCTCCTCGTGCCGCGGAGCAGAGGGGCTCGCGGGGGCAGGGTCCCGCGCCCCAGCTGCTCCCGCAGCCCCGTGCTCGCCTGCGCCAAAGGCTCCTGCTCCCCGCGCGGGGCTCGTGCAGCTGCGCTTGTCCCTGGTGAAGGGCTGCCCAGCTGCAGCTTCGGGGCTCGCGGAGGGGCCGCAAAGCGTGAGGCACACAGAGTAGAAAGACCAGGGTGGCCGGAAAGCAAGCCAGGTTGTGCTCCTAAATCATGTTCCTAAGGCTGAGGTTGAGAAGCCTGAGCCCTGGCAAAAAAGAGAGAGGAAATCTGGCTGTGAGACTGATTCTGTTCCTTTTAGTTGTGAGAGCCCTCCCGAGGCGCAGGCGTGAGCGGCCATCCCTGGGCTTTGGGGGAAGATCCCTTCCAGCTTGTGCTCTCCCTTCTCTCACCCAACATGGGGTCTGTGTCTCCCAAGCCCTGAGTTCACACTCTGTGGCCTCATCCTGCGGGTCTGTGCGTTGCAGGCTCAGAGCAGCGAGCTCCAGACGTGGCCAGGGCCGCGCTGAGCGTCCTGCAGGGCCGGTCCCTCGGGCGTCGTGGCGCGGATGCAGGCAGGCTGCACACGTGCAGCTGAAGCCGTAAAGCCGATGCCCTTGGGATTATTACTTTTATTAGCCATAAAATCCATTGTTTATGGGAAGTTCAGAAATGACATGAAAACATAAATGTGAGGTATGCAAATAAATCTTTCTGACAAAATTGTTCGCTAGACTCATTATTAGGGAAATAAATTTAAAATGTGACTTTTCAGAGCTGCTGAAAGCCATCACTTTCTTGAGCTGTTGTATGCCTCTCTGCTGAGCGAATGCCAAAATTTGTGGTGTGTGGGGAATGCTTTTCAGATGTTGCTTGTTTTGAAAGTGATTCCAGTGAAACAAAGGCCGCGGGATGATTAGGAAGCCTGTCTTGTGCTGGATGAGTCCATTAGCTCCCGCGGCGCTGGCGGCCTGGCGAGCTCGGGTGCTCTCCCCTGATTGGGGCCCATTTGCATTCTGTGCAGAGGTTGCAGACCTATTATTGTGATGTTGCTCGCTGCATAAAGCCCAATTAACGAAAGGTTAGGATGCAATTAAAAATCCTAACGTGTTCTTTATTTCCAAGTGAAGTTTATACTGCAGTATGAGTTCCTGGAGCACACTACTGAATCGTTTCCCAAGACTAAGGCAACTACTGTTTGTTTGTGTATTTGTGTGTTTGTTTTGACCCCTGTAGAATTTTGTGGGTTTCTCTAAAGGGACAGAAACAACACACCGGTCTCAGTGGACCATTTATAGCCCCTGAATGGGTTTGTGCTTCTGCCTTACAAAGGGTCTTGAATGTGGGAGTGCCGAACAGAACCGTGATGTGGAGAGAAGCAGCAGGTATCAAAAGTACCTGCCTTGTCAGCAGGATTTTCTTCTGGGGTGATGTTACAGTGATTAGCAAGAAAACTACAGGTGGAAAAGTGCTGAACTGACTCTCTGAACAAACATCAGAAAATCTCAGTGCCCCCCCCTTGCCTGTCTGCAGGAGGTGACCCATTCCGTGCTACCGCTGTCCTGGCACAGGTGGTGGGCTGAGGGACTGCACAGTTCCCCTGCTCCACGGGGAAGGATGTGCTGCTGCCCCAGAACAGGGGCAGGGAATTCTTTGTTGTATGGTTTGTGTAGGAGAAGTTCATTTGTTTGCTGCCTTGGATTTTACATCTGTAAAGTGGAGATGTCAGTGTTTATTTAGGAAGGCAGTGAGCTTTAATAAATATTTCTCGCATATTCTGACAGTCTTGGTGAGGCTACAGAAATATCATGAAAACTTATTGCTCTTCATTTATTTATTTCTTTTGTTATTGGTTCAGTGACCGTGTGGGGAGGTTTCTGCGCTGCAGTGAGAAACCTGTTGCTATTATATTTGGTTCAAAAGTCAGCAGGAGTGTGCAACAGAGTTCCAGTTGCCTGAGTGCACTTAGGAGAGCTGCAAATGGCACGTATGTGTCTAACATCTGTAATTAAACTGATTGACCTTTCCATGTACAGGCTTGAGGGGAGAAAAGTACTAGAGAAGATGGATTGAGAAGTGAATGAGATGCCAAAGTAAATCTCATTTACCCGTCCCATGTGTCAATAGTGAGCTGGGGGAACATTAGTCTCTGAAATGATCTCACGTCACCAAAATCATCTCAGATACCAGCTGTTTGCTCCGCAGAGCTGTCGCGGGGTTGCAGACTCGGCAGCGCTACAACTGCCGTAGCAGTTGAGTTGTGAGACAGCTTCTCACTTGGGTCACCTGCCATGGCTGCAGCACAAACACTTCCCCTCTCTGTAAAACAGTCCCCAAACAGAAGCACAAAATCAGGGCTCTGGTAAGGGAGAGGAGAGCAGAACGTGACTCAGATGGAAGAAAAAAAAAAAGACATTTTGGGAAGATGCATAATATGAAAAAAAGCAGCTGGAGAGGCAGAGGAAATAATGGGCCTGGCCCTTGGCAGCTCTTTTCTTCCCCAGGTCCCTAAGAAAGAGTCTTTTAGTCTTAGTAATTAGCCCCCTAAGCTTGTACTGGCACTAACGAAGATCTGGATGGGACAGAAGACAAGTGTGTTTGAACCGTGCTCCCCCTGCCCCTCCCTGCACTGAGGATAGGATGGAGGAGGACTGAGGATGATGCTTGTTGTCACTGTAGTAAAAGGCTTTTGGGAAGAAAATAAGCAATTTTACTGTGTCCCCCTTCTCCGCGTCCATGGGAAAGCTGGTGACAGTGTGGGGACTTGCAGGTTTTGCCGTGCAGATCCGTGCCGTGTCTGGGGCGGCGTGTCCTACCCCGCCGTTGGCGTGGGACCGCAGGCTCGCCGGGAGCCCCAGCCCTCAGCACCGCTAACGTGGTACCTTGTAAATGGTCGTGTGTGTCTGAAAGACAGCCCTGAGTAGTGCTTGGTTTTTAAATAGATCATTCCTGACAAAGGCCATTATTCGCAGCGGGCATAAAGCCAATATCCCTTTGGTTCGCAGATGCTCCCCGGGACGCTGCTGTCAGGCGTGGCGCATCCTGAGTGATCTGTGACCACGGGGCACTTGGCGGGGAGGGGGGCGCTTTTACTGACAGCCGCATACAGCCTCTTCATCAACGTCAGCTCTGCAATTTTAGACTCCATTTCCTACCACTCCTTGTGATACTTGGCATGTTTCAGGTGTGTGGTTAAACCAGGGTTCAGATGGTTCAGTTGCACATGGGCCCAGACACAGACTAGAAAAGCATTGCCCAGCACATGCATCCCCAGAGGGGTTTTGCCTTCCTCTCTCATGCTGACTGGTCTCAGATCAGCTTTAACTGAGTATATCAATACATGAAAAGCAATTTTTTTACATGTCTATGCACTAAAAAAAAAGATGATTTTATTGTAAAGTCCACATATGTGATACTTCTGAGACATGAATGAGGGGCAAAATATATGTAAGTCCTGTTGTGTTGCTGACTGTGGGTGCACATCTCCTGCTGCAGCTCTTCAGGCAGACCTATCTAACAGCACGTACTGAACTCTTGAATTATGCAAAAGTGTGAACACTGAGAAAGGAAAACTGTTTGAAATGATGAGCAGAGGAGAGGGACCCGTGCTTCTGCCATGTCTTTCCTCAGGGCTGCCTTTTCTATAGTGGGTTTTGTTTTCTACCACTCAGTGCTGTTTTTTTGCAAGAGGGATATTATTTTCTCCTATATCTGAATGGTAACATTAGAAAATCGCTTTGCATCAATGCCCAATCATTCAGGCCTTCAGTCTTTTATTTTATGGTTATGTTTTATCATATATAGTGGTGTGATTGCTTTTCACATCTTACATATAATCCTCAAGAGTCTTTTTCATACCCACTCAATCTGATTCACTCCCAGCTGGATGCATGTAGGGTTATGGCTCAGGATACACTCACAGTATTCATGGGATTCGAAGTTGCAGATGGGTATAAAGCAGGAAAACATAGACCTGGAGAACATCATCTATTCCATCATCTAAAATTCTGTGTGATTTTTTTCACCATTCTCTCCTTTTATCTGTGGGATGAGATTGAGTTCTTTGATATTTTATTTAGATTGCCCTGCACATGTGGAAGTAAACCCATTTGAGCTGGGTACCGATACGCTTCCTGTACGACCGCTGCCCGGTCACCTCTCTCTGGACCTCTGGCCTTCCAGCTGCGCGGTGCAGACGGTGCCTGTCTTGCATCAAAATTGTAACTGGAGTGATGCATGTGTGGGACGAGAGGGATATCTGACTGGGCATGTTTGCCTGATCATATTCCAGATAGCTGGGGATTCAGTGTGTCAGAGTTTGTTCCATCTATAAAGTTTGTTGCCCAGCAGTTGGCAACTGCTTTCGGGCATTGGGAAGAGCAGAGCATGGTAAAGAAAACTTGGGATCTCTGTCACTTCACAGCCAGAGGTGGGATCTGAGTCTCACTTGACTTTGAGAATCCTGGCACAGAGATTCATACAGCTAATTGACAAGTGGTCCTCGGGTCCTTCCCAAACGCCTGCCGAAGGGTGCTATGGGAAGCACAAAGTTATGATTTTGCCTTGCTCACATGAAGCTTTTTCTCCTGAGTCATAGTGAGAGCTCGCACAGGAGCAAAGACGCTGTTGTACTTTTGCTTATATCTTTCCCTGGTGGTAGGACCGGATGAGGGAAGTGGTCCAGCTGTCTCAAAACCCTTTCACCTTGTCCCTTGGCAGTTATATCTGGCCTTCAGAAGCCCATTGCACTAAGCCACTGTGACAGCTCATGAGGGAGAAACATTGTCCAGAAATGCAGGGCACTAGACATCCTACTGCTACGACGTGTTTTATGGTATCTCGTATCAAATGTGACTATGACCTTTAGAGAAAGAGGCGCATCTTTCCGTACAGTCCAGCAACGAGGTAGAGAACAAGCTAAGAGTAATCAATTAAACGAGACACATGAAGGTACAGGGAAGCTGGCTGCCCACTCCTGGCAGAGATACCCGACTGGCACTGCCGGTAACTCCTGCTCCATGGCTGTGCTGCACTAATGCTGTCGGTGTTCATTTGCATTAAGCTGTCTGATACAGTGAACCACGTTCAGCAAAGGTGCTGTTACTGCCCAGGAGCTGAGTGGTGTCCCGTGTGGCTGCCTGCTGATGCTTTCACTTCTTGTTTGCCTACACGTTTTCTGAAATCGCTGCTCCGAGTGCAGGGTGCATTAGCTATGCTTATTTCCTGCACAATTCCACACATCCTTGCCTGACTTGCTTTTAGTCACCAATAGTTTTCATCATAAGTATTTCACATTGCAGATAAAGCGTTTGTTGTGCACCGATGTTCAGATAAATGCCCTTTCTCTCAGTTTGAGATGATTTAATGGGTGGATTTAATTTATTGTATAGTCAAGTGCTATAGGTAGTAGATGTGCTGTCTGCCCGCTCTGTTTTGATATTGCCAGGGAAGCAGTTATTAGTGGCTGCACACAAATCCTATCCAACAGTTTTCTTAAGTGCCTTAACTACAGTGCATCTAGTACTGCGAGCTGGAAATCGCCGCTCTTTGTGGGATGTCCAGGGCAAGCACGGGTAAACACGAAAGATGAGATACGGCTCTGTGGAGGACCTGACGCCAGAAGGCATCTCCTGCCATAATGACTTTCCCATAAAAGTAGTGCATAACGTCTCCCAAATTACACCCCGACCTATTCAAATCCACAGAGCCCAGTTTAGCTGTCAGTGACACTCGTTTTTCACTGGTGTGACTCACTGACTGTAATGAAGTTACTCCCGAGACACCTTGTGATCGGAGTGGGCAGAGCCATTAAAAATTATTTACATAGATGAAATTGCAAGGGGCTGTCAAAGCTGTCAATAAAGCAGTCCTGGAAGGACGCGCGCAGCCCCAGCCTCGCCTGAGTAGCAGGTTTTATGTGCTGCAGCAGCGAGCGAAGCCCCCGGACACAGCTAACGAGGCAGCTACAGCCGCCTCCTTTGTTTCTGACAAAGAAAGAATCATAAAAGCTGCTGAAATTAATTTTCAGTTCACAGTACATTTGGTGCCAGACTTCCATGCTGCAATCATGTGAATATACGCTGACATGTACAAGTGAGCTGTGTGCGTGTTTGTTTACCCTGTGATGTGCACTTGAGGACATGCACACATAGGTTTATATATATATATAAAGACTGAACACCTGTTTTCTCCTAGAAATCTTTATCTACCCCTAAATTAGCGGATATTTTTTACTGCAAAGTTCAGATGTTTTTCTTCCCTTTTCCTCTTGAAACATTTTTCAGCTCTATTCAGATGAAAACAGACAAAGGATGGACAGTGGCAGTGTCTGAGCGTGGCACAACTCTAGGAGGTGAATAGTTTAAACAACACTTCAATATCTGCTGAAAATCTTTTGCTGGCTAAGAAAAAAATGGTAAAAATACATGTGAGTTACTATGCGGAAGACAAAAGGAAGATGTAAAGATTTTTCTTTCAAGATCTGTAGATCTATTCTCCTGTTCTGAAGTCCCATTTTCTCCTTTCTGTTCCAAGCCAACAGAATTGAAAACTATGTTAAGAAGCATGTGGGTAGGTGAGGGACCGCTCCTTACAGACTCCTGCCTTTCTGGGTAATAAATTGTCCACAAGACAGTGTGGATGTGAGATTTCCTTTGGATCATTTGGCAAAACTTCTAAATTGGCATCTGGTCTGATGTATCTTCCCAAAAGCAAGGTTGGGGTCTCAGATGGAGATCCACAGGGATGTGCCATTTCAGGAGCATTTGTTCATAGAGTCATAGAATAATTTTGGTTGGAAAGGACCTCTGGAGGTTCTCTAGTCCAGCTCTGTGGTGTCTTACATGGAGGGTAGGACAGTCCTACGTTAATGCAGAAGGAACGTTATTAGGGCATGCGTGTTTTAACAAGTCACGTTGGTGCGCATCTTTGTTTGTGTCAGAATTTGTAAAGAAAGGTCAAAACTGGAAAAGAGCCTCTACCGTTTGTTGCTTTTCTGATCCATCCTGACATCTACACCTTCGGGAACGAATCTGACAATGACCGTGGCTTTGCTGTTGAGCTACAGACATGTCTTCTGTGTGTAAACTGATGGAGCTGTTTACCTACATTTTATCTATTCAGAAGGCTTTCCCTAGGCTGGAAATCAAGCTTGTTCAATAGAGCTCATTAGGTAATGAGCTTATTCACTAAGCTCATTAGTGGTGGAATTCATCCTGCTCAGCCCTCTGCAGCCCAAAATCTTGTATCCCTTCAGCCCAGCTTACTGCTTGTTTTGACGCTTTGCAAGAGAGATAACTTCTACCTAATTTCATCTGGATGGTGTATTTTCATTGAGCAGCTGTCTTGCTGAATGAACGTTTCTATTATTTAACCTGGCCTGCTATTCCTCTGTAGCAGAAAAATATCTAAAAGGGCTGAAGTCTTTTGCATCTAGTGTGCCAAGGCTAGAATATCATACCAAGTCATTTCATGAACTGAAGCAGAGTGTCTGACTCAGTAGGACTCATCCTGTTACATGATGGATGCTCCCTGGATTGATGAACAGACGGTTAGGCAGATGTAAGTAGGCAGGAAAACGAAAGAGGCACCAAGTAAAAGTTGTGATTGCCTCCTGTGAGCTGACCGTGATTGCCCATCTGTACCCAATCTAGTGGTCTAGAGGAAGTTTTGAAGCACACACGGCAGAAGCAAGGGATTTCGTATTTTGGCTAATTATGCAGAGATGAGAGAGTGAGCTTGATAAAAAGGGTATCTCACAGGTGCAACGCTGGGTGGGAGACGGGGCTTTAAATCTTGCTGAACCAACAGCACCACTGAAACGTATGACAGTGAAGGATGTGTGTTGGCAATGATGCTTCATTGATTCACGTTCAAAGTGGTAAATTTAAGTCCTGTTTCTACTCATTTCAGACACTGATTAGAAAAAGGCTCTCATGCAGTGGAGTAACGGAGGTGTCAGAGTCTGTTAAATCGACAACAGCCTACTCCTATCTTCCCTCTGAAGAGGCAGAAAGAAGCAGTTGGAGCTTTTCTCAGTTTAATGTTGATGACAAAAGGCCAAGAAACTATGTAAACCTCAAAAGATGCTAAAACAGGATTATAGTTGAGAATGAGTTCTGAAATCAATTGCAGGGAAAGAATAAGTTTATATCTGCCTTAGCAGGTAGTGCAGCTCACCAGGAGCTGGGCTGGTGCAGAGGGCCAAGCATCCCTGCTGTACACATCTCAGGGAGGATTAATGTTAGACTAGTCCTAGTCTCATCCATGGACTGAATGCCCATTAGCAGTAAGAGCACATTAGGTGCGTTCCTGGAGTGCATCTTCTAGTCGTATTTCATCCAGAAGGAACGCAGTTTGCTTGCTCTGAAACCTCTTGGCAGTGTGAGCCAAGCTGCAGCAAGGACAAGATGATTGAGTTGGCTTTCAAAGAGCATTCCTGATCCAAACTGGGCCACTGAAGGAGATGGACTCTAGGAGAAAGCAGCTCAGAGCAGCTTTCTCTCATTTTAGCTTTCCTTTTGAAGATAGCTTGCTTCTGCCAAGCATTATGTTGCAAGAAGAGCTGGCTTGCGGTATCCTTTTCAACTGAAAAATAAAGTGCTATTTTTGTTCTTCCCATAGTAACTGTAATTAATATTTAAGGAGGATGGCTCCCTTGTGCTCCAGGTCATACAAATATAGAGAAAAGTGTGTACTGTTGATGGCGTGTTGTCCCCAAATGACACCCCAGAAATGCATGTAGAGCATACAGACATGGAGGTGAGGAGTGTGGCAAGAGGGTGAGAAAATAAGCAGAATTAAGTAATAGTAAGAAGTGTTTTCCTTAGTGCAGAGAAGAAAAAAAGGGGCTGTCTGGTTGTGGGGTGAAATCTTGTTATCAAGGCTGTGCATTTAAATATTAAAGGCTGAAAGTGACTCAAGATTTTATCATCTGTTGTTTTCACATCTGATGTGAAACCCTGTATCTCCAGGCAAGATGAGAAAAACAGCAGCAGTTTGTGTCTTTTGGATGGCAAAGGGGAGTCACATGTACCGAGAGAACAAAGCAATAAGTACGTGACAAATAATTACCCGTGATAAAAAGCTGAGGGTACTTCACAACGCGGGGGTGTGGTGTTTGATCGACAGGAGCTGTTAAACGTGAGCCCAGCAGCGTTCGCTCCGGCCTGCGGCAGGGCAGGTTGGGCAAGGTTGGGGGGCACGGTCAGTGGCAGCGACTGCTTCCCTCCATACGTATAAGATTTATTACTTGAATTATTTGACCTTGTTAGTAGGAGACTCCACAGCCCAGTTGCCCTGAGACCTCTCATCTCTCTGTTCCAGCTCATGTTTCAGGGCCCGTAGCCTGGTTCCGCAGGACTACTCTCTTTAGAAGCAAACAATCCTTCTCAAGGGCTTTCTGGGGATGTACATCAGCCAAATCTCACAAAGTCCTGAAGGCAAAAAGCTGAAGCTGATCTGTGTTTTAATTCTGCCGCAGATGGCAGGCCAAGATGAAAGCAGCAGGCTTCCCCAGGCGATGCGCTCCGTGGCCCTCCCGAACCCGCGCGGTGCAGAGCCTGCTTGGAAAACGGCTTTGAGCGGCTGCCCGCGTCGGGCTTGTTGTCCTTGCAGATGCTTTTACAGGTGAGAGATAATTCATACGCAGAGCGTCACTCTCCATCAGGAGGAGTGACAGCAGTGACATTGCCATCGCAGCGCTCGTCCCCAGACCCAAACCCCTCACGGCCCCGTGCACAAAGTAAGAAGAAGTCCACAATGTAGAGCCAGAACAAAAGAGTGAAATAACAAAAGAGCGAGGGAAAGAAAGAGCCAGATGCTCCAGCGTCATTTCTGAGGCTGCGAACCAGAACAAAAAGCCAGTGAAGACTTGCACCTTTTAAAGGAGTAATGAATTGTTTCCTCCTCTGGCAGGCAGTGATTTGACTTGCCACATGCCTCCTAGTAATTTCCCAGCAGGTTTTAATGTTGGAACAATGGCATTCTGTTAGATATTGATTTTAAAATAACTCTTCCACGCTTACTTGTAACTTTAAAAGGTGAATTACAGCCCTTGAATGTGCTCTAATGTAGTGGTGGTAAATAGTTAAATAGGCACAATCTGTTTCTGCAGAGATTGCCTGTCCAGGGGAAGGCAGAGCTCAGCTGGGCCCTGCCCGTCTTCCTGATCCACAGGAAAAACACCCAGCAGCCTGCCTGCACTGAAGGAAAACAGTAATAAATTCACAGTGGATGTGGTGCAACGTGGCAGAAAAAAATGTGTGTGCTGGATGTTGAAGCAGCGAGAGTGGGAGGGCAGTGGATAAATGACCTAGTCGTAGCTCTTTTCTTCTTCAACTTCTGCTGAGCCATGATGCTCACCGGGGGATATCGCTGCGGCTGCCAGCACCCTTCGGCGAGCCTGGAGAGGCAGCCAGGGCCGACCCATGGGTCCTCTGACCGCCAGGGTCATGCGCAAAAGCACGTTGCCAGAGCACTTCCATGAGCAGTGAAAAAGCAGCTGCCGGGTTCAGGTATCACCATTTCTGAGGCTTGTGCTGCATTAAAAATACATAAACCTGCTATGTCCTCTGATAACGTGCTGTGGCAGCTCCGTCCCTGTGTGCTTCTGCAGGGGTTGGGATGAAGGGTAGGAAGACGTGACCTGTGTTAAGTGCAAATAGCCCACTGCTTCCCCTGAAAGCAGCTGAGTTACAGGGTAACAGCGTTAATGTTCGCTGAGAGTGCCGTGGTACCCGAGAGCGGAGTCCAGCTGGAAGCGTGATGGGTGGCAGGGAAGAATGCTGGCTAATGCTGAGAAAAACTTTCTCCGTTTATCTTACACTTTTTTTTGTATTTTTTTCTTTTTTTTTTTTTAAATGAGGTGATTGCATTACAGTGCCTGGGACACTCCTCTACGGCCTAGAAATAAGCTGGTTTTGGTCACAGGTGCTCCCACATTCTGGCTTCAGCCACCCGCAATGCACAGATCCCTTAAGGAAGTGCAATAAAAATTGTTTTCCTAATGTTAAAGCGGGGCAGGAGTTTCATCCCCTGGTTTAGGTGCCCCATGCTAAATCCGTGCCAAGCAGGAATGTCTCGGTAAGGACGTGGTGTACAGATGTCACCTGTAAGGGTGAGGGTGGCTGTTGGCAGCCGTCCGGGTAGGGGACGGACCTGGGGCCGGGGGCACCGCCGAGGCACGGGTCGCTCAGAGACCCCCTGGGTGCCCGTCTCTGCTCCGCCAGTCACACTGAGAGCTGGTTCCGACTGTATGGGCTGTAATCAGCTGAGAGATGTAATTAGTTCTGGCTAATTTGTTGCAGGGCCTTTAACTTCACTTCCCCTTTCCCTGCTTTCCCTTTCCGACTGACTGTGGCTACTCTGTCCCTCATTTTCAGCTGATCTCTGTAAACTAATTACTTTTACTGGGTCAGTGCTGTTATGAAATTATCATTTTATGAGACTAAAAATAGCTCCGATCCAGTCAGCAAGCCAATCACTTCCCTTCATCTCCAATGAAAATACAATGTTATCTTTAATCTGTATTTCCCAGGCACTTACTGTGATGCAGGCTAGAAACAAAGGGAAAAAAAAAAACAGAAGAGGAGCTCAGAAAAATGTCTTAAATCAGTTGCTATAGATGCATCTCTGCCAAGGTTTCCATCGGTAAATTTAGCAGCCACGTTACAATTTTAGCCGGTACCATTACTTGGCCTTATTCAAAATAATTCACTTCTCACACAAGTTTACCTTAAAGGAAAGTTATTTTGTCTTGTACATTAAAAATGGTGTGTTTGCACATACGTGCAGCCATCACAGATATCCAAAGCCACAAAAAGCCTAAGGACAGATAATTTTTTTTTTTTTAAGAGAGAGAAAAATCAAGTGAATTCCACTTGCTCTGAGAATGAATAAAGGTATTTTAATACTTCTGGGGTTCTAGTGAATACAAATAGCTCGAAAATGAGATGCTTGCCTGAGATTTACGTCAAGATAGTGAAGGGAAAAGGTTCCATCTGTAGTTTCTGATACAAAGGCATTTCACATACTATCTGTAAATCCATTAGGAGAAGAAAATTGATACACATTTTGTATAAGATGAAGCTGGAGTCAAGAGAATGAAAGCTCAAGAAAATGGCTTCTTTGTGTAGCTCCATCAGTTCGTTGTCTGATTGGACTCCCTGCGTATTAAATTCAAGCAGTTCTTTGGCCTGTGGATATGGAATTGTTGGCAGTGTGGGAAATGGTGAGTGATGAAATTTTAGTGCCTCGCTTTACAAAGGAAATACCCCACATCTCATCCGTCTTTCTATGGATGGTGTTAAATATGCAAAGTAGTGTTTCTATTAAAGCAATTTTTCTGATTCAGTTTAATGGCAGTTGCTGAAGCACTGACACGCACGATGTGATTGCTGGGCCAAGCGGCAATCTTTCCGGAGAAGCCGGGAATGGCAGCGCTCCAGAGATGATTTATTATTTTCCTTACTTTGCAAACTCCTCTTAGTTTGCATGAAGGAGGGTGAATGAAGGTTACTATCAGCTCGAGTGGTTTCAGTACTTTGCATTGGAGAAATAACTGCAGACGTCTCTGTTCGCACGGTAGCTGGCAGCGTTTGTAAGCAACGTGGTCAGTGCTCAGTAAGTTCGTGCTAGTCCAGCTGTCAACAGTTTGGCAGCAAGTATTTCACATGCTATTTCACTGCTTAAATTTCATCTCCTTTCTTGTCCATGATTGAATACCAATAAAAAAGAAAGCCCAAGAAATGAGCAAACCAAAGAATGATGTTTCTTTCAGAGGGGCTGATCAGGTGTCAGGTCTCTCGCACTCTCTCTGACCCACGTCTTGCAGAACCGCAGGGCACCAGCTTGAACCAAGACAAACCAAAACAGACCCCTACCCCCAAATCCCTGCTCTGGAAGCACTCGGCTAATAAAAACAGTGAGGAATTTCAGATCTTGCTCCAGATCAGGCTGTTGACGTAACGAGGCCAGCACATCTGTTTTATTGACTTCCTAGCGTTAACCTGGTTCCTTAAATGGATTCTCTAGATAGGCTGTGTTGTCCAAGGGCACTGAGGCGTATCGTTCAAACTCATTGACCACTGCAGCTGAATCTGAAAGAGCGATAGCGATCTCTAAACCATTATGTTCTTGCAAATTGTAAGGGGGACAGTCAGGCAGAAGATAGATTCTCCTAGGACCACCCCGAGGGCGCTGAGCTGTGGGAGCTCAGCCTTCGTTAGGCGATAGAAAATCACACGGCGGATCCCTAAGCTCAAACCAGAACAAAATCCGTCAACAACCTCTGTCCCTTGGTCCGCGGTACCGCTGGTTTCCTGACACAAATGGCCCAGAGATCTCAGTGCCGATTCCCTCTGGGATGTACCACAGAGCATTCGCCCTTCTCTGCTCCTGCTGCTCCCAGCTGTGTGGGGATGGGGGTGCAGGCCGCAAACACTGCCTGAGACTCTGAAACATACTGCTATTGTCAGGTGGAATGAAAACAGCTATAAAAAAGCTTAGAAAAATATGTGCCCTGGGCGGAAATGTGTGGGGTTTAGTAGCACGAGAGAGGTCTCGCACCACAGCCGGGTTTGAGATGCACGCTGACGGGCAGAGAAACGTGAGGCTGCCCCATCCACAGCCAAACGCTATTTAAAAGTGAATAAAACCAACGTGCTGGTAGCAAGGTCACAAAATTTATGATAATTAAACTGTCTCTATACAGATGTAAAACTGGTCGTTATTGCATATCGAGTCTGCTAAAAACCAAGACAGGGCCATGAATGCTAACGATGGGAACCAGCACTGTGCTCCTCCGCTGCTTTCGGCAGCGCCTGCGTTAGTGAGATGGAAGGTCCTGGGGGTCACAACCTTCTGCAGAACAAAGAGAGGTGCTGGCAAAGCTAATAGGTGTTGTGGTGGTGTTTTAGACAAGGGCAAGAGAGGAGATGGGTAGCTGTTGGCCTCTTGAGAAAAATGTTTCTGCATGAATTGGATAGATGATTTTGAATTAATTTTGGATAGTTGTTTCAGTAATTCAGATTGATTTAAGATGCACCCAAGAACAATGCTTTCATTATAAAACCTCCTGAGCAAAATTTAAATCGTGCTAAATTAAAAACAGCCTCTGTTAAACCAGGGCTGGTGAGCAGAGCAGAGGGATCAGAGATGCAGGGTCAGTATAATTTAATTCCTTTGCTTTGTTTCCCATTCCAGAAAAACTATTGTACCTGTCTCCTTGGGTTGTTAACTACCTAAGGAGCTCGCAGGTCATCCTCCTTTTCTCAGAAGTGATTTGCATAGTAACCCCACCAAAAGCAGCATTTACTCTATTTTCTGCAGTGCTTCACCTTCAAGAAGAAATGCATTTTTATTGCTTTTTGTTTATGGGTCAATCTGGAAATTCAGTTGTATCCTGAAGATATTTGGCAATCTGGAATAAGAGCAGCTGACGTACAGTACAGTAGGAGAGTTGATGGTTTCCTAATGCGAGCCTTGCTTGTTTGTTCTAAGTAAACTTTCTATTTTATATTAATGGAGCTAATTTTTTAATGTCTTAATAACATGGGAAAAGTTATCCTGCGTGTTCCAAAGCACTTTTACAAAGTGCTCTGTCACAAGCAGTGGTGGAATTCGTGTCAGGGAAATGTTCACTTGTCTGAGTTTAAATCTTTTAGTGTTCAAAACAAAAAATACATACGTGCGTGTATAGATCTGCGTAAAAAACCATTGTGCTTTATAACGTTTTAAATGCTGGGTGAATTTTTAAAGGCAAATGGCAGAAAATATTTAAGATATTCAGGAAAGCTCTGAGCATTGCTGAAATGCAAGCAGCGAACTGGCAACCACTAGCAGGCAAAGCCTGACGTGTTGAGAAGCGAGTTAGGGACTTCGGCTGTGTTTTTGGCAATGTCTGTGCGACAGGAATTGCCAGTACTCTCATTAGTAACAAGATCCTTCCAAACATATTGAAATGACTTCTGAATAGAGATGTATGTGAAATATTGTATGAAAATGCCAATTTGTCAAAACGGAAAGGTTTTATGAGGAAATGAAGGGGGCCGGGGGATGTTAACCACCCCCACCACGTGGTGGGAGTCAGGAAGGTGGAAATGAGCTGAGGCCAAAAGTTTTGTTTCTAGAGTTCATGAATTTCAGTGCCATGATGCCAAGCCAGGGGTGAGAGCTGTTGCCTGAGCCAAGGGCTGGTGCTGGCACTGCCAGTGCCTTGCTCTGCCGGTGCTGTCCTTGCACCCCCATGGCTGGGACCCCACCACCGTGGTGACCAGCTCCATAAAGTGCCTCTCCGAGGAGGTCTGGCTGCGGCTCTGCGGAGCTGGTCTGCAGGAGTTAGGTTTTTATGGCTCACAGTAGCAACTTCTCTACATAGTACAGGCTTTGGGCAAACCAGTGGAGAGTGTCTGTCTTCGGGTGCTTGGATAAGGAAGCGCTAGGGACCTGCTGAACACGGTCGTAGGCAGTTGGGTGTTGTCAGAGAGCACAGGGGCTCGTCGGGGTCTGCTGGTATTGAGGTTTCTGAATTTCTTGTAAGTCTGTGATATGACACTAAACTTAGCTGATAGACTGTTTGCTAGAGACACCTATTTTAATTAAAATCCTGCAACAAAAATCCCAGATCACTAATACTAGAAGTTTAAGCTTTAAGGCTTTGACAGCATTTTATAGGTCCCTTTCCAATGAACTCTTACAAAGCCGTGTTTAAATGTCTCATTTTTAAAATTCTTGTCAACTCATTAAAGGCACTCATTCATCTATAATTTCTGTGATTACAACAGATTGAGAACACTTTAAAGTCCTCGAGAGCACTCTGGTTTGTCTATCCGTGCGTTCAGAAAGGAAGGGAAAGAGAAAGAGACCAAGTCACTGCGCTAGCAGGAATAGAGACTCAGTTGCACCACAGCCCATCTGCATGTGTTTCACAGAGGCGGTTTGTCCCCAAGTGATGCTGAACGTTGCCTTGACCCCCACTTCCCCGTCCCAAAGATGTAACAGATACACGTGGATGTGCGTAAGCGTGTGTGGGTAGGAGGAAGGTGCGATCGTTATTAAACAGCAACTAGACGATAGAACTGTATTTTCATGCATTTTCCCCTGTGGAGGGGATGGGCGAACAAGCCCCCAGGACAGGTGGCCCTCAGCTGCTCAGATACAGTGGTGGGAACCGACCAGTATGGCCCAGTCAGAATATGGAAAGCTGAACCCCAGGTTGGGGGAGTGCTGGGATCCAGAGCCCAGCTTCGATTTCTAAGCGAGCACTGAGTTCTTTTCCAGGGTAGGGACCTCAGCTTTTGCCATACAAACTTGCAAACTTTGCTTAGATGTTAAAAAGGAGGCAGAAGAGATCTCTTGGTGACTTTGACAAACATGTTCTACAGTTTCACTTAATGAAGAAATTCAGGCTTGCGGCTGTCATATGCTCAGATTCTGTGCCTTTCTGACAGCTGAATTGTGATTTTAATAATTTAAAAGTGCTACTGTGAGCCTGTCCATGTATAATAGGCACAGAGAAGTGTTTAAAATCAAAAGCAGTTTAGAGAAAAAGTGGTCACCATATCACAAGAATGAGAATTGTCTACATCTGAATATTAAACTGTGTGAACTCTCCGGTGGGAAAACTCTTGCAAAGTAACTGTAAACTTAGTGTATTGCTCTGATGTGCAGAATTAAGAGATTGCATTCGATCATAACTTTGTGACTGCCTGAAGCAGCAGCCTGTGATGCCTGCTTGCTTTTACATAACCCCGTTAGGGTGAGGGTTTGGTCATTCTGCTTACAAAGGTTTTAGTCTGTTGCTCAAATCTATAATCTCAGTAGAAACATCTGTAAGACAGAAATGAAATATAAGGGAAAGAAGTGCCCTCCAGACTACATTTCCTTTGCTTTGATATCATTATCTTTGTACCTGTCCCTGGGAATGCTTGAAATTCTACTGCAACTGCTACAGCATACTCATATTGTTTTTTAAACTCACAACTAAGCACAGACAAGAAGCCCATATCCTGCTCAATTAAGTAAAAAATACATCAAGTCCTGGAGTGTTTTCAGGAGTATAGCAGCCCACAATATCCATTTGAATTCAGCAAATCGGTAATTCCTGGCATGTCAAGTGAAGAAACAATGACCGACATCGCAAGAAGAGACAACACAGACACCAGCAACCTCGTGTAAAATCTATGGCTCGAACGCATGTCTGAAAAAAGCATAAGCTCTAGTTGCCAGCTCCCTTGCACTCATGTTAACTTTTCTCTCCTGCAGAAGGAGTGCGAAACAGGACCTGCTACTCCTCAGCCTTGCTCCTCCTGCACTCATTTACCACTGTGCCAAGCATTTGTCGAGCGGGTGTGAGTGCTTTTTCTGTTTTATACAACTACACATAAGCATAAATTGCAGAAGTTGTAAGGCAAAGCACAATCGAGCCCTTAACAGTTCCAGCCCCTTTTCAAACATGCACCCAGGAAAATGCTTAGGCGTAACTCAAGTCAAGCTCCTAGTACATGCTTGCCTGCTGCTCAGTAAAAGAAAGAGTAATACTCACCCCAGCGTTGTCATGGTTACAATAGTGTACCAAAAGGAAGCAGGAATACTGGTGAATTTGCTTGCTGAGGACCCTTTCTCTGCATAAAACATCACAGTTGCAAAGATGATGATTGCCATTGTGAGGGAAAAGAGTAGAAAGCCAAGCTCGGAGGCACAGCTCTTCAAAGTGTAGCCCAAGATTCTTAAGCCTTGGGAATGGCGAGAGAACTTGAAAATCCTGAAAACCCTAAAAACCCTTAGTGTCACAAAGGCTCCGCTGACGTCCTCATTGTTGGTCATCACCAAGCCAATGTAGTACGGCATGATGGCCACCACGTCAATGATGCTCATCACACTTCTAATGAATCTGTAGCGACTTGGGGCCGCAAAGAGTCTCAACAGATACTCGACTGTGAAAATCATCACGCAAGCCGTGTCCAAGCAAAAGAAAGCCACAGCATATCTTTCCCCACATGGAAGCTCCTTGTTTCCAGGCACTGTGCCACAAGGGACAGTTTCCACGACATTAGTGATCACAGAGACAGCAATGAAGAAACCGGTGACATAGTAAAAGACTAAGGCTAAGGTGCTGGTGTGGGGGTTCTCGAAGGCTCGCCACATGGTCTGCCGGAAGCTCAGGGATGGCATGGACCCTTCTTGGTTGTTTTCTGAGTCATTGTCATCCATCAGCCGCTCCGCGTTTTCTCGCTTTCTGTCTTTGTACTCTTCGTAGCAGCAGTCCCCGATGATTTCAGGGAGGATTCCATAGAAGGCAAGCTCTTCGTCATAAGCAGAGATGCACTCGTACCTGGGATAGTGCAGCTTGCCAGTTCTATAAAAATTTAAGATGCACCTAAAGACCTCGGGGTCCCGGTCAAAGAAGTACTCCTTAGTGTCTTCGTTGAAGAAGAACTCCTTCTCGGTGCTACCCAGGAGAGTGTCCGGGTATCTCTCCAGTGTAGTCCTCCAGGTCTGGAAACGCCTGCCACTCACATTGAGAATGATCAGCTCATCCTGCCTCTTGTTTTTCTCCGTTGGAGCCAGTGGCATGGGACAGTTGGCCACTGGCATCCATCCTATGGCAGCTGCCCTGGCAAAGGGCAACCATGCTGCTACTCCTGCTGCCATGATGACCCCAGGCCTTGTTAGTGGAGAGGACAGTTAGGCTGCTCCTGAGACCTGTTGGAAGTCAGATCAGTTCCATCTAAAATACAAAACAAAATAAAAACACAAGACACAGTCAAGCGGGGTGTCTTGCTCCGTTGTGTTAGAGAGTCCCACACCAGTACGTACACAAGAAGTTAAAACAACTGCCTTGCCCTCATCTCCCATTTGAAGAATGATGTTAAACAAGGCACAGGATAATCGGCTCAGCAGGGTTATGGCATTATTATAGATTGAAATCTTGAATAGCAAATGATTCCTCATTAAAAACATTTTAAAAGTAGCATAAACACACTAATTTATATTTGCTTCCTAACAAACAAGACTAATCCATAATTCCCCAGGTGTAAGCCTCATGTGCTCATCAGTTTAACTACAGCTGTCAAGAAAGAGCTGGGAACTCCAGTGAAATCAGCTTGCAGTTCACCCAGAGAAATTGTACGCCGTGAGAAACCTCGACTGGGCTGAGCTGGGTTTCCAGTTTTAAAAAAGTTCCATACGTAATGAATCCTGCACTAAGAACATTTCAGTTAAAGAAACAGAAAATCTGCTCTGTTTTTTGTTCGTTTTCTTCCACCTTTAATTGAAGACCTGGCCTCAGCAGCAGTTTTTTGCTGGTCTCTTTCCTTTAGAGATGGGTTTTACTCTTGTGAAATACTGCATCCCTCCACCAGACCAGAGGGAGATTCTGACTGTCAGGGAAACATTGCTCAGAATACCTGCGCATCCCGGGTGTGAAAGCTGATGGATTAAGCTGCCAGCTGAATACCAATTACATCAGAGTGAGGGAAGCCTCCAGAGCTGGACAACTTCCTTCCAGCAGGAAGATACCTTGGTTATTTCCTAGCTAAAAGAGGCAGGAGTCCTTCAGCCGAAGAACTGAAGAACTATTAGGTTGAAAGGAAATATGTTCACTGCACTCTTGATTTGTATAGGAAAAATATCCCAAGTTGTCCAGGTCCTCAGCCACTGGAAGCCAACATTCTCTTGAAATTAGAGTAGTTATTGTGGTTCTGATCTAGCCGTGAATTTTCTTTTTCTTTTTGGCCTTTGATTAGAGTTCTTACAACATGTAACTTTTGTTTTAACTTGTATTTGCTTTCACTTCCCTGGTGTTTTTCTGACTCTACCATAAAATTAGCTGGAGAAAGGTGCCATTATCGTATAAGATGCATTAGGGGCCCTATCAAAAGTCGATTTATCAATGGAAATTCCATTGATTCCACTGACTCAGGCCCTCAAAGCTTAATTATAACCTTTACATGGTATCATTCTAGGCAGTTTTATGGTGAAGTTTTTTAATTATATGAAAGCTGCCATTCCAGCCAGTAAGGCTGCAGCATTATTGATTTCTACAGGCCATCAAAATACTGCATAAAAAATGATGGAATCAATCTGTGGTGAAAATTACTAAACTGCTCACAGAAACGCTCTTCCTCTTCAGGACGCATTAACGTTCATCACCTTAATGTGGAGAATCTTTCCATGCAATTTTACTATCCAAAGGACAATCGAAATCCCTCGTGCAAGCATCTTACTGCTGCTGGAAGAGATTTTGTAATTACGAAGCATGTAATAATCCATAGTGATGCTTATCCCAAGGAGACACTTTGCTTATACACATGGCACTGGAGCAAACATCCCACAATATTTTCCTATAAAGGATTGTTCAATATTACTACGCACCATTTTTTTCTCTCCCCCTAAAGAGGGGATTTATTGCGTTAATAGTGCCAGACTGACAGCCCTGGAGACCAGGCTCTTCCGTCGGTGCGGGGAAGAGGCAGAGCACAGCCCTGCGAACTTTCTCTGCACGACTTGGAAAATGTGCCCCAGTGTTCAGCTGAAAGGCAGTCCCCAGGGCCCGGGGGCTCCGACGGCAGAGACGCCGAGTTCCTATGCCAGCAGGGGCAGATCGTTTAACTTTTATGAAACACTGCGTTAAGAACAGGACTGTAAGACAGGAGGCAGCAAAATGACAACCATTTCAGTCATTAATCACCAAATATATACAGGCAAATAACTAGGAGACCAAGATGGTGCATCCTGTTCCTGGTTTCCCTGCTGGTAAACTGTCTTCTCTGCTTTTTCATTTCAATTAGTGACACCACCACAGTCATTCTGCCAGGACTGACTGGCATCGTACAGTGACCTGACCAGCTACAGTACGCTGGATCCTCATCTCTCCGATTTCCCAGGGGAACCTCGTTAGAAATCTCTTCTGTACTTTTATAACTTTGGTTGTAAATTCCAGGTTACCTACATTAGCTGCCGAGGCACTATAAATACTTCACATATAATTGTTCTAATAAAGCGCTGGTAACTCATAAGTGACTTACACATTTTTAAATCAATTTTTAAAGACAAAATGGGTCCTTCATGCTGGCAGTGTATGTGGGGAAGCTATAAATATCTCGGCTATGAAATGGACAGGAGATTGAAGCAAAAGAGAAAGAGAGGGGTATTCTTCTGTGGAAGTTCTCATTTCTCTGTGACAGAGATGTAGCTGGTTAAGAAAACTTAGTGCACGCAGCTTAATTTTCAAAGTTGCGTTAAATCTGTCCCATTGGATCCTCAAAATATGCAAAAAGAGTCTTTTTGAGCTATGAATTGTCTGTGTGTGAGGAAGGACTGAGAGGGAGAAGAGGCTTTGCTTTTTCTTGTCCATGAGTCCTTGGTACTCTACCCCGCCCCAAAATAAGACAGAAAATGAAGAGAGAGGTAGGACTGGATTTGTAATTCAGAGCTGCACAAACTAAGTCGAGTACAAAAATATGAACTAACTAGTTTATCTACAAAATAGGGAAAGCATAATCCTTTTCTGCATGCCTGGGTTTTGGTAACTGCTAACCGCTCTTTTTAGGCTGGAAAGCAATTGGCTGGGCTCAAAATATACTGTGCAGTCGACAGAGTCTCTTCAGCTTGCCCAGCAAACAGACACACTTTAATTTTAACAAGCATATGTTTAGCTATACACATATTTCTAATTTTAATTACCATAATTTCTGCATGTAATTTGAAAGGAACTAGTTGACAAAAGATCGGTACCCTGCAGATAACATTTAGAAGACCTGGTACATGAAATAAAATAATTTGTCTCCTTCTGACTTAAAAAAGTGAGCATCTGTAGAGAAAATAATCTGTTTTCTTTAGATAATTATGAGGTCAGTGAAATGGTGCAAGGAAATGTGATAGGAAAGCCTGTGGCATGAGCCCCCCGTCCCCCTCCCGGGATGCCTGACCCCGTCTATGTCCCTCCCTGACCACCGTTGGCTCCCGCAGGTCGCCTGCGCTGCGGCCGCTTCCTGGCCACCATGGCTCCATCCCAGTTTCAAACAAAAACCTGACAGGCACGGCTAGGTCAGTAAAGCTCTGGAGAAAAACTTCAGAGAACGTGGTTATTTCTGTTCACCTAAAGGGTCAAGAAACAAACAATGGGTTCTTACCACATTAGCTCCTGCCGGCAGTGCCGTGCTTAATACATGTCTCTTCATAGTCTCATGAAAACAGAAACAAAACAAAACAAAAATCTTGTAGTTTTTCCCTTTCTAGAAGCAGAGAGGGATGACTTAAAATATGATAAACACACTGTGAGTTCTTGATGAAATGCTGCTAATGGGAGTAAAGAGCCTTGAGATTGTTCATTCTCTCCTTTCCCTGTCCTTGTTGGGTCAGGCTCAGACAGCAGAGAGGTATTTGCTTTAGAGCAAAATATGTCAGCCAAAGCTTCGGTATCCTCCGTCACTCATATATTCCTTCCCCTTTGCAATCACATCAGATAATAAAACTTTCTGCAAAACGTTCACTCCCTCAGTCCATTGGAGACATTTGGGAGCAAAAGCAACAGGCTTAGGATAAATGCATGCAAACTTCTCCCCTCCCTCCCAGTCAGCCCAGAGAGCCCCATCTTGCCGGCTCGCAGCGATGCCTTACCTGGCAAGGAAATTCAGCGCCCAAAAGTAGGGCTGAATCTGGGGAACTGGAAGGAAGGGGGAGCAGTCACTCCTCAGGATAAAAGGTGAGCTGTGCTGCCTGCCTCTTGACTCCCTCTCTAAATGCAGTCAGAAGCAATCAGTAAATGTGATCATCATTGTGAAAGTATATATAGAGAGATGACTAAACAGCTTCTCCCTTGTTACTGCCGAGATGGAGTCTCTCCCTGACTCTCTCGCCTGGGCTTGCTTCGTTTTGCCCCCTCCCCTTCCAGCACCGCTCGGAGCTTTGCTCTCGCTGCCTAACCCAGCTGGAAATGGCACCCGGGTCCCGGAGAGTCGGCTTGCGTGGGCGCAGCGGGGAGATGGACCCAGCTGGTCCCGGGGAGGCAGTCTGTAAGGCGAGGCTGAAGGAAGGGCGGTGGGAGCTAACAGAGACACCGGCAAATGGGATCATTAAATACACACCAGAGCCTACCCTACATGCTAATGTGCCAGCAGTGGCCCGGGGGGGGGTATAAAGGGGGGAAAGTATGAGATGAACTTCACTGGTCCTGCCTGGAGCTGCCTCTGTGTCCCTGGCTCTCAGGCAGGCGGGTACCGTGCGGGAGAGGTCCCTTCTCCTGGACAAGAAAATGAGCTATTCCTCCAGCATCACAAACCTACAACCAACACCTTAGCCAGGGCAGGAGGCTATGTTCAGGAATAAAAATAAATAATCCAGACTTAAACTGATCTTTCCCTCTCTTCCTGTCCCCTTTCTCCCTCGTCCTGCTGTTCTCGCTTGCCCTGCTCCTTGGCTGCTCTTACCAGTCCTGTCTCCCCACCACCTCAGCATCCCTCTTTCATCCGTAGTCAGAAGTTGGACTCCACACGCTCAGGGACCTGGCATCCTTGCTCATTTATCTGTTTGCCGGTGAATCTCCATTAAATAAATAACTCTAAGCCCAAATCAGAGCAAAGCAGTTATGCCCTGCTCTGCCGGGCAGCTCCCGGCAATGACTGATGCGCCGCAGCGATAGTTAGTGACTTCCATAAAGTAAGACAAATACATACACGGCATAGAGGAGCCCGGCTGCCTCGCCATTGCCTCGCGTCCTTCCACCGCTCGCGGTTACACTTTATCTGTCGCCGGGCGTTCGGGGGCTGTGCGGGCACCAGCTGGGGACGGGGGAGGGAAGGGGAGCAGGAGCGGCGAGCAGCGGGAGGCAGCGCGGAGCGAGGGCGAGGACGCGGGGGGGCAGCGAGCCGGGGGCATCTCCTGCCCCTCGATCCCCCGGCAGCTGCCGCCGCGCTCCTCCCCGCCCGCAGGCGACCCCCCCCCCCCGGGGCCGGACCCCCCCTCCCCGGACCGGGGCTCCCCCCTCCCGGCGGACCCCTCCTCACCTCCGCAGGGCGCGCCGGCCCGCCGCCTCGACCGGCGCTCCCGGCCGCGGCCGCCAGCCGAGCGCCGCCGCTGCCATGCGGCCCCGGGAGCGCGGAGCGGCGCGGGGGCGGGCGCGGGGCTGCGCGGGGCGGCGCGGAGTGCGCGGGGCGGTGGCGGCGGCGCAGGAGAGCGACGATCAGCACCGCGGGTGCGGACAGCTCCGCGGGGAGGGGCGGTGGCGGAGAGCCGCGATCAGCACCGCGGGCGCGGACAGCTCCGCGGGGAGGGGCGGGGGCAGAGCCGGGGCGGGGGCCGGGGGGCAGCGGGGGGCGGTGGGGCGGGGGCCGGGGGGCAGGGCCCGGGCTGGCGGGGGCTCCCCCGCACACGGCCGCCCCCCCCGTGCCGCCGGCAGGTGTCACCCGGAGCGAGCGCGGCGCGGCCGGGGCCGGGGGGGTGCGGGGGGAGGCCGGGACCCCCGGCCGGGCGGCTGCGGGGCGTTCGGCTGGCGGAGCCCAGCGAATGCTCCTCCGGGTGCGTCACCTCTAGCGAGAGCAAAGGGGGGGATCTGGTCTGGCTCCGTCGTTTTAAAACAGGGGACTCGGGGACGCGGCAAGGCCGCCACTAGATGCTCAGAAGAAAGCAAAACCAGGAATGTCATTTGGCTTTGGCTGGTCTGAGAGATTTTTCTGTGATTTACGGTGTCATCACTTCATAAAACTTACTGACTTCCCTCTCACTCCGCGTGCTCTGGCCTCACCCTTTGCTGGCTCTGGCCGGGCTGTGTTTCTGAGTAGCTTTTCCCGCATGACTCGGCCCCGTTTTAACTTCTGATCTCTATTAAAAAGCTAATTTGGGAACTCTTTTTCAATGCTCCCAATTTTGTGTTTTTAAATAGAGTATGAAAGTCAAAAGCAAGCTAGCTGCAAAGAGTCTGATGTGAAAATATTCCTTCTTCTCTTTCTTTTTATTTATATTTTCCTTTCTTTGTTTCTTTATCTCTTTTTCTCTCTTTTTTTTCAGAGAAAAACTGTCTCTGTTTTTCCCCGTTTCTCTTTTGCTCTTCCTGCCTTTCCCTTTCTCTATCTAGGAATATCTCCTTAGAGAACCTAAGAACTGCACCAGTTAGAGGTTTTATTAAAGCTTTTTGAACAACTTTTTCTCATTCTATTACTGAAAAGTAGAACCTGCCAGTGTTAAAACAAGCCATATTTGCAGAGAAACATCTGGAATAAACTATGCATGGTCAAATATCAGTATTTAATATAGCTCATTTGATTTTTTTTGCTCTGTCATTTTCTTCTGTATTTATATCCTATGCCTCTAGAGTGTATTTTATTTATTGTGTGTGTTCTTCACACTGGGCGCTATCCTGCATTAATTCTGCATCTAACTGCCCCGGTGACTTCGTGGCCGTGCTGTATAAGCATTCTGTAATGGCACTTGCAGTAATAAAGCTAGCCTGGTTGCTTGAAATTACAGCTTGCCATAACATTGTAGCTTCGTAGTCTGATTATGTCCTATAGATTGTGCCAGCAGTTTCCTTGCTTTGCATCCAAGCTTGAAAATACCTTCATAGATTAAAGAAAGATCATTAATATGATTATGTGAAAGAGTCAGCCTTTGTAGCCTTAAAATGATATATGTGGTCTAGTGATTGAAACAGCCTGGAAAACACGGCTGCTTGAATGTATCTCTGCTGCTTTCGGAACCTCTCTCAGACCTTGGCTAGGGCTCCTAAGCTCTGTGTTCCTCACTTCCAGCTAAAGGAGTATAATAATATTTACCGATAAAAAGTATATTATCAGAATGTATAAATATTTATAAATGGCTACATGATTCCTGAAGGAAATCAGTTGTATACAAGTGTAAAGGGTGATCTAGTTAGTTGTTTGTCGGTCTGTCTGCCCTTCACCCCGGCATCATAAAGCAAACTGATACGGCATTTCTCCAGAACTTCATCCATCCGTCTCTCCAACTATCCACCCTCCAAGATTTCTCTTGGGCTTCTTATCGTGGTACACAAAGGCACAGAACAGGTAGTCCTAAAAATGAATAAATGAAGGAAGGCACAAGGCACTTTCTATCTCGTCGTATAAATCCAATGAAAAATATCTACCACTTTCTTGAAGTAAGATGCCTTCGTGCCACAGGCATGGCAAAATACGGTGTTCAAGTAACTTGCTCACTTGTTTGTCTGTCTCATGTATATATTTTATCACTGGAAAATGCAGTGTCGACTGTAGGAGCAGAAATGATCTTCACTAGGGCTAATCTAAATTCCCTTTTATCAGCACACTTCTGGTGAAAAATTTGTTTTGACACAGAAAAAAACTGCCAAAAATTGGATTTGGATCAGAATTTTGCAGGCTTTCTTATAAGGAAAACAAGACACATCTGGAAAGTGTCCATAATAAATGGTCTTTCATAACACAGTTCTGCTTTAGTTTTTTTGCAAAACCAGTATCTGAAACATTTTGTAGAGATTTGTAAAAAATGAAACTCTGAATTCTCTCGGCATCCCTCGGGAGTTTTTAAGGGGATGTTGTTATTGGCTTAAAAATAAGAGAAAGGAAACAGCGGCTCGTTTTCAAGCACCTTTTGAAGAAGGTTCCCTACAGGGAGATGTTAAGGGTTGGGGGATTCACTTAGGGTGACTGGAGATTGTATTGGCTCCACTTCAGGGCACGCTGCAGAACGTACAGGGGTGCTGTTTGCATCCACGTGCGGCTCTCAGACCCCTCCGTCCGACAGAGACATCGGTGTGTGAGGGACAGTCCATCTCCCGGTCTCGGTCTGCAATCTTTCACTGCCTGTTGGTACTTGCAGACCCGGGGGTTTGGTCCAAGGCCATCTCTGATTTACAGCCTGCTCAGCTTTTTCCACCTCTATGTTTGGAGGTTTTCCAACCCGAAATAAAGCCTCACAGGCAGCTGCATTCTGCCACTTCTTTCCAAAAGGGAAGAGGAAGGAGCCGTGGATGGTGTCCAGCAGCTCTGCTAGCTAGCCAGCAGCTGCAAAGTTTTCTGCTCAGCTGACCTTAACGAATCAAGAAAAGATCATACACGACAGTGGAGGGGAAAGACCCTTGAAGGACAGTAGTGATCCTGAATCAGGGCTTTGATTCCTTGTCCGCTGTGCTCCGTCTCTCCCCGGGCACACCATGGCTCGCTCTTCCAGTCTCACTTCACACGGGGAGTGAAATCAGGACGCTGGTTTGCAATGCTGCTGCCTGCAACAGCTCATCGGGGACTGTGCTTAATTGGCCATACTCCACGTTATCAACATCCAAACGTTTAAGTAATGAGAGTCTCGTGTTACCATTCCTGATTACAGGTGAGACCGGCGCGTGGCACCAGGCAGGCAGGGAAGGGCAGGGTGAAAAGCACAGCCGGAGCGAGCGGAGGATGCAGGGCTCTTGAGGAGCAGGTGGAGAGATGAGCTGGGGGCAGGAAAGCAGTGCTGCCCCGTCGGTTAGTGAACTAGTGTGCCTGGGTGTTCAGTGTCTGCTTGTGAGACAACCCTGCCTGTGATTTGCCTTTATTTACACCTTGAAGAGAACAGTGCCAGAGCAGTCCAGTCTTGCCATCCTGAATTTGAAGCCGTTTTTCACTAGTGCTGCTGTCCCAGGGGTACCCCAGGCCTGGGGCGCCGCTTGCTTGTACCGCGCCCAGTGCAGAGCAGGGGGACCCTCACCGAAGACCAGGGAGTTGGAACAGGGCGATGCCAATGAGAGGAAAATTAGGACAATTGGCTTGAAGCTAGAAGCTCTGTAGAAGCAGATGAATTCTTTGCTGCTTTGCTGTACACTTTACTGCTAATGCTTTAGCATCTCGCAGTCCAGGCAGGACGTGACACATTGTTCTTTATCCGGCTGCGCTGCAGCAAGTTCCTTTTGCAGGGATCTGCCTGCAGCCAGTTGGGAATTCGTGCAATTAGGAGTCGACCAAGGCTAAAAAGCTCTGAACTGAGCAAAGCACAAGCCAACCGCGCTCCTGTGATCTCACACACGTTGGGCTAACCAGCCACCATTGAAGCAATCGCCCTTATCTCCTGGAAGCTGAGAATTAAAAAAGAAACAACCAAACCAACCTGAAATATATGATTAACGTTAAATTATCAGGTTTGGAATGGTTACCAGAGCTAGAGTGATGCTGAAGGTTTCGCTGCTCGAGTCAACAATACAATAAATTGCAGTTGCAGTTTTCTGATGGCTCATAACCAGTAAATCAGATCTGGGGAACTATACATTTACTGCAAATTTAAGGAGTTGTTCTTTCATTTTTAAGAGTGCATTTTAAATCAAGTCAACAGCCGTAAAGAAATACACAGCCTGCCTAGCTATTGTCTGGGGAATGAATCCTGTACTATCATGATTCCTTTTTATTATTATTAGGTATGGGGGCAGGGAGGAGAAATCTGGGAGAGAGATTGTCCTTGTTCAGCCGACCGGTATATAGCGTATATGGTTGCATCAAAAGCGATGGGGTCTCCTCCACCCAAGGCCTGAACTTGGTTTTGGGCGAATTGGAGTAGAAAACAGCAGTTCCCACGTCTCGGTGCGTGACACAGGTGTGTGTTGGTGTGTGACACAGGTGTGAGAGCAGGACAGGGATGGCCAGTCAGAGCCAGGAGCCTCCTTTTGTCTTGTTCTGTTTGTTTGTTTGTTTTAGCTCACCTGCCTCCTATAAGCTCTTCCCCATGTGAGATCATTATGTTACAGCATCAATCAGCATGGCCTGGGGTGGGGAGGGAGGTGATAAAAGGCTGGGCTGCCAGCTCCCCCCTGCAGGCTCTGAGGCTGCTCCTCCAGGCATCCCTGCCTCTGGGGATCCAGCTCTCCCACCCTCGTGGCAGAGGCCCCTCCGGACCCAGGCAGCGAGCGCTGGGCAGCCGTGGCCCGGCAGGACGAAGAGTTAATTGGGTTATGGTGCCTGTGTGGCATATCAGGTTCAGCAGACCTGTGCTCAGCTCGCTTCTGGCTCGTGCTGTGAGGACCCACCGTCTGTCGCCGCCCCGTGCGTGGCACCGCGCTCGCCCGTCACGCCAGTGGTCATGGACCTGCATCTGCGAGGTTAGTCCTGGATTTCAGATCTGTGCAGAAGTGTGTGTGCTTCTGCTGCAGTGCTTGGAGAACTGCAGGTGTCTGGTGAATTAGAGACATGGAATATTTGTGGTAAAAGAAAGTGTAGAAGCTGTGTCACAGAAGGGACCCTGGGCGCCCCGTGGCTCCCGTGCCCTCCCGAGCGCCTGGCCAGCGGGAGTTTTGCCTCCGGCAAGGCTCCAGGAGCAGCCGGGCTGTGGTGGGACGCTCACCGCTGGTGGGGCGGCTGTGCAAGGGCACAGGAGAGAGGGAAGAACCAGGGGCTCCCGCAAAGAGCCTGTAGTAAGGGCTTCGCTGCTGCGTTTTCTTGTATCCCCCTGGCTCTCGGGGGTCTGGAGAGGGTGGGTGAAGGCCTCCTCTCTGCTGGCAAAGCCCTGCTGGGCTCCTGCCACGGGGTTGCAGGGTCCCTTTGCTGCCCTTGGCGCACGGGGAGGTGCTGTAAGGTGATGGCAGGAGCTTCTCCCCATGCAACGTGCTTGCGCTGGGGCAGCTTCGAGGGGTGCGGGCATGGGCAGGGGCGGAGGGACCCTCCCTGCGTGTGGCCGTGGTTTGTACAAGGTTGTGTTTCCGTTTCCATGACGATGGTGTCGCTGGAGAGGTGCCTCTCTCCTCCCTGATGGAACTTTTAATGAGACAGATAAAATTTTGAAAATAAAAATGAAAGGCCCTACTTCTTGTAAGCCCTTTTTTTCCCTGCTGCTTAATTATCACATGGGAGATAAAAATAGCTGAAAAATGACTGAAGAGTAGATGAAGGCTTCCTGCAGCAGCCTTGTGCCCTTCAGAACTGGCCCCACTCTGCCTCCATACGCCTCTGCTCTCCTCTCGAGCCAGCGCAGAGATCCAGGACAGAGCTGGGGCAGGTGCTGGACTGGCTTGGGAGGACGCAGCGGTAGGGCAGGTTTGCTGTAGAAGGCTGTCTTGGCTATGAGCGTGGTGGCTTGGACCTCCAGCCCTGGAGGGGTTTTTCCAGACTGTTTCCTAGTGGTGAGGAGGGGATGGTTCCCTACGCACTGGTGAGGAGAAGAAAAAAAGCAGAGATGGATTCTCGCTCTGAACAAGTTTGTCATACCAACCCCCTCTCCCTATACCACAGAATGCTGATAGGCAGGCAGAGATTTACTCTTTTATCTTGGAACAGCTTAAAAATAATTTTACCTGCAGACAAATTCTGTAACTAAAATTCAAGCTTAATCTGATTTTTTTTTTTAATTACTGAATCCAGTAAGATCATTATTTCTGCCTTGCTACAGCAGGATGTAGTCTTCTAGCTAAAGGGAAGGTTTTCTGTGTGCATGTGTGTGTCGTTAAGGGCTAACCTGGAGTTCAGATCTTAATCCTCAGTACAGGCCTTTGATATAGAAGAAGGGCTTTTGTTAATGCCTCAACTTAGACTTGCTCACAGCAGAAGCAATCACTGGTAGCTTGAGAGTAAATTCGGTGGTTTTGGATAGTCAGTGTTAAATGAAGTTCTTCATGAATGGAAAATCTCTCATCTAACCTTCTCAAGAAGCTTGAAAGGGATATTTATGCAAACATCCCTCTGAGCAGGAGGTTCTCTTGCCCTTAGATCGTGAGCACGCGAGGGAGACCTTGCTTCTGAACAGGCTGGAAGAGCAGCTTATTAAAGGGGTTTTTGGACTATTCAGGCCCTTTGCCAGGACGCAGCGGATCTTTGCTGCTTTGTGAGACCCTCAGTTCCTGAGAGAAAGCAGAAACCAGCCCTTGTCTTTACTTTGGTTTTCTGGTTTGTTCCCACTGTCCCATCTGGCAGGGTCCTGCAGGAACGGCCCCGAGCTGGGAGCTGGCGGCTCCAGCCTGAGCACCGAGCCCGAGCGGAGCGGGGCTCTCCCGGCACCCACCGCAGAGCAGGTTTCCCTCACTTGGCTTGTCAAAGCGCTAAACCGCCTGAAGCTGGTGCAGATGTTGGAAACATGATCCCACTTGCTTTGCAGTGGAAAAAGATAATAACTGTTGGGCTTTTTATGTCTCCTGGGAAAATGTGTGATATGCAAACTTCATTGGTGTTGAACACGATGTTACTTTTGTTACAGGCAGGGGTGAGGTTAATCAAGACACGTTGGCACGTCTTTTAAAATATGACTGGGTTGGCTCATAGCAAAATTCAGGGTCAAACTGATCAGTAATTCTGATTTTTGTATTAGGTGACAAGCTGGCAAATAAAAAAAATTAATTTGATTTTTCAAAATTCACTTTGCACGTTTCCTTCACACGCCACTTCTTATTTGGGTAATGGAGTTTGCAGACGTTGCCCGGTTTCTCAGCACACACATTTGAGAGAGAAGCAGCTCTGTATTTCTGCCGGTGGCAGAAATGGATGAGTATAAAATTCCCCTTTTTCTCAGTATACAAAATGTTGAAGGCCCTTTTCCACATCTTGTTTTTGCTGCAAAGATCTACTGCCTGTTGGAAGCGTGCGGCACTGTGCGAAGGCACTTGACGTGTTCCAGATCAGGCCTTTGGATGTGAAGCTTAAGGAAAAGCAAGGCAAATATTCATGAAAGTGTCTGTGGTTTATGTGACCTCCTTTCCACCTCAGCTTTGATCCAGGCTGCTGATCCGAAGAATAGATTCTGATTTTCGTTTGATAAGGCTTACCTCTTTTGGCAAGGGGAGGCTCAAAAATAATCCTTTTCTGAGCGGATAAATCATCTAAAGCGCTCAAACATGCATGCAAAGGAACTGGTAAATCTGCTCCCTGAACTCCCGTGATTGCTTATTTTCAAGAGTCCCTGCTTGGAAGCTGATCTCACGGGAATGGCTGGGGGTGACCTGATCCGTGGCCGCGGAGTGCGGATTAATCCCGATGCTCTGGTGTGCAGGGGTGCGCCGGGGCCGCGCAGAGCTGTGGAGGGCTGGCGTGTGAACCACGGCTGACCCCGAGCGCCCAGCCCTGCAAGGTGCTGCCCCTTTGGAGCGTTCTGGCATCTGCTCAGAAATGTTGAAGCACACGTTTAAAACGAAGATCCTAAAGGCCCAGCAAGTCAAGGGTCTGCTAATGTGCGTGAAGGTAAACACACGCTAAGTGCTTTGCTGGTCTGTGGCCAGGGGCTGACTCGGTAGGATCCCGGCCCCTGTTCAAATGTGGGTTTAGAGCCATTTGGTAACAAAGGTTGTCACATGGCATTCAGACCTGCTGCTGGATGTGGAGCTTTGCTGCTGTAGGGCCCTTCAGGCAACCATTTGGAAACAGCTACAATCCTTCCTTCGCATGAGAGCAGCAGTGAGGAGAAGAGAATGGTTATGATTATGTAGTAATTAATCCAGCACAAATAGACATATGAATAGATGTTCACTTAAAATTCCTGCTGGCTCGCAGAGTGAATGTGAGCGCGGTGCCTCGCACGCCATCGAGGTGCTTTTCTTGGCTCCAGCCCGAGGGACTCTGCGGGAGAACCAGGTCTGAAAAAAACAAACTCTGCTGTTAGGAAAAACAAACACTTACAATTCTAAACAACCAAATGAAATAATGAAAGAAACAGTACTTCAGGTTTTAATTAGCACTGGAAAGATGTCAAAACAATGAAAACCAATGTGTATCTCGCTTGTCTGAGCCCCTGATAAAGACTGCTCAAGGGACTGCGCCAGGTCTGGGGTCATACTCTTATATCTCTTTGCAGATACACGCTCATCTAATGTCACAATAAATCTGGAAAGCCACTTGTGGGCAACTTGGAGAGCAGATAAATGATATAAGCCAAGAAAGAACATTGCTGCTGACAATCACGTGTGTTCCCATTCCCAACCAAAGCAGCAGCAGTAATACCAGACATACAGAGCTTGTCACCCGCGGTGGCTCAGCCGGGTGCAGAGATGATCAGTGCCCCCAGTAAGGTGCACATGGTAGACCCTCAGGCAGAGAGATAAGATGCACAGCTCAAAAACCATCGCAGACGGGACCCGGGATAATTTCACACAATCCTGACAATACAGCACTAGCCTTCTGAGGCAGACGGTGCCATTCAGTGCACGAGCTGTTGCTAAGCTTTCGAAAAACATTTATTCTTTGGCCACAAGCTACTTCTGGTCTTTGTTGTTAGCAGAGACATTTATGTCAGAAAATGTTGTTCCTTTTAGAATCTTCTGTGATAAAAGGCACTTGTTAGATGTCCAGTGTGAGCTTTAAATTAACACTAAACTGGGTCTGTGTTGGAGGAGCTGCTGACTCCTCCACGTTCCCGATTTCATTTTCAGCAGTGCCAGCCCTCCTGTAACGGGTTGTCTCCGCAGTTTGGGGCACAAAGACCAGAGTCAAATTAATTTCCTGACAAGACACACTATTGGCTCACACTGTTTCCCTCCCACTTTCATAGCATCAATGTCTTGTCTACTTAAATGCCAGTAAACAAGTGTAAGCTCTAACAAGCCACAGATTGGCTATTGACATCTCTGCGGGCTGACTCCTCGTTCCAGAAATGTCGCTTGCTGAAGGGTGTCGGTAAAACATTGGGGCTCTGCAACAGGCCTGACTTTAGAGTCCTTTTATGTAGACATGATTCTTTACCTATTCCTTCACTTTCAGAAAACCTTTTCTTTTGATGGACAGCTACGCTTTCAGCCTGCATTTTGAATTTAATGGTGCTGCGTGCCATTGAGAAAGAGGAGCTTTAATTCCCTAGATTTTACAGAATTAGAGCATGCTTATGTTATTTTGCTCTACCTTGTAATTTTTTCTGTTTCTTTCAAGGACAGGCTAACAACAGTCACTCTGCTGAGTTACAAAAATTACACAAATTATTCCTAAACCTGAAATGCGAGCAGCTGGCTGGATGCCATTTGCACTGGAGGATTAAACCTTAGACTGCAAAAAAAAAAATAAAATTGGGAGTAGTTCAGAAAAGCACCGAGAGATCAGATTAATATGGGCTGTGACATTGATACGGTCATATAAGAGCAGGGTATCTTCCAGCAAGCTCTGCTTCTCCCTTCCCAATGAGGGCCAGAACTACCTGGGAACAATTTTTGCTTTTCTCCTCCCAGCTCTTCACTTTTTCTGCCCCTCGCTGGTGTGAACCGAGAAGTCTGATATCCCAACTGAACACAGGGCTTGCGTGATGGCTCAAGTCTGGATCTTGAAGGAGGTTTAGGATATGCTTACACTGTAGATATTGGCTCAGATTTATCCTGCCAGCTTTAGCATCTAGCTCCGGTGTCTCCGTCAGATCCCATTTGCTCTTGGCTCTCAGTCTAGCCGGTGGCGAGAGGCTCTTTGGTGACTCACAGCAGGAGCCCGAGTCTTCGGTTTTGTTCTTTGAATTATACTCTGGAGGTGCCTGTCTGTCCCACGGGCTGCAGAGGAGGCTTACAGAAATGATGGCTGTAGGAAGGATGAGTTTCTGGAAACTTAGGGATGGCCACTGTGGAGTGAAGTCCAGACGTGGCTCGAAACGAGCCATCTCCCACCTCGGCCAGCGGCTGGGTGCGAGGGTGGGCACGGGGAAGGGACGGCGAGAGCCAGAGCGAGCTGTTCTCGCTTTTCATTAGGTTGTTCATTCTTAGGAGAGGTTCAGGTTTCTTCTTCATGAGGAAAGGTGCTGGCAGCTGGCCTGGCCCTCAGCCGCAGCAGCTGCTGATGGGGCGGAAGAGCACGGGTGGGCGGGTGCGATGTGATGGGCAGGGAGAAGCAACCCAGCCTAAATCGGGCTGTGCCTGGGCTAAAGTTTTAAAAAGACTTAAATGCTCAGAATTTTAAGATGATGCCCAGTAAGTTTCCATTCTTTCTTCCTCCACCTCTCTTCTCTTTGTGTATATCAATAATAAATGTCTTCGTGGAAAAGGTTATTTAGGAGGTACCTTATGCCTGTGTGAGGACGTGATTGTATGTATAGAAAAGGTATTGGGCAGCAGATGCATGTCAGAGTGCAAGGGGTTTGGTGAGTGGTTCTTGTCATAGCAACACCTTAGGGAAAGACACGCTGCGTGGTCAGGACCCTGTCACGCTCTCGGATGATATCGGGACGCAAAGCCAGTGCAGGTACACCCCGAAGACCCGCAGTTTGTCTGTCTCTGTAGTCTTTGTTCCAGCTCTGTCCAGCCCAGTCCCATTTTTTTTTTCCCCGAGAGGGAGGGTCAGGTCAGAGGGAAAAACACCCAGCCCGTGGAGGGGCACAGCATCGGCAGCGCCTGCCCACGCGCGTGCCCTCGCCCCTGCAGCTGCCCAGACGCCCACGCTGGTTTATCTCGTTCCCCTCCGAAGAGAGCAGCGAAACTCTGCCAAGGGCTGCGCTTCCTGCGAAGGACACTGCGTGGTGAGTACTTGTACAGAAGCTGAGTGTGTTCAATTTTGAGATAATTATAAATCTATTTAGGAAATCAAAGAAGCCACAATGTATTTTTAAAGCAGAGCATTTTCTGCTCAACACAGATAAAACCAGACAAACATAGCAATAAAAGAAATATTTCGCCTTCTCATCTGGGCAGTCTTCAGCGTCACGTAAAGCAATGCATTTAACCCTCACGTGATGTAAAGATAACGTTCTCTTATTAGATGCTGATAATTAGTCATCAAATGCAGAACAGACCATGTAGCAAAATGAACCCACAGTTATTTCACTCCGGTGGATTGATCTCTCCTTTCACGAGCTAATCACCCAAACGTTTTTGTAACGTGGCCAACGTATTAGCAGCTCCTCAGCAGTCTCTAACAGCGTCGCATCGTTGTAAAAACCTTTCTGTAGTGAAGCAAAAATTGGCATGTTGCATCTCCCCCTTTCTCTGCTGGATGCTGGGCCCAGCCTCTGCCTCTGAACCCCCCACGTACCCGCTGCCATCACAGCTCACAAAGGGAGAAGTAATTGAGGAGACAGATAACAAAACAGGGTAAACTCATCCCAGGTGTAGTCAGTCTTCATTTGCAATGTAAATATTGGCTCTGTGATGCGTGTTTACAGCTGTGATAAGGGAAGGGAAGCAGTGTGAAGACAGTAAATGAAATGGGGAGATGCAAGAACCTCTATGGTACTGTGCACATGCCAGTTAGCCAGACTTCCCAGTGTGGGAAGAGCGAAGGGAAGCGACGTGAGGACTGTTCTGTGGTGGTTGGGTTGGTTGGTTGGTTTTCTAAAGGTGTCAAACTAAGTGCTGGTGATAGCCATGCCCTTCGTGTCCGTACGAGGCAGTGACTGGCGGATAAACGCTGTGGTCTCTGCCAGCCTGTTTCCATTGCACAAGCCCAGCGTGGCCGGGAGCGCGTCCCGTGATGGGCGGCTTCCAGCAGCAAGGGCACAAGGCACTGGGCACCCGGCAGCTCCCCGCTGGGCTCAGGCACGGTGAAGTAGGGTCATAAATGACTTTCTCACCTTATTATTGTAGTAGTAGGCTGCTGGTCCTGGCCTTCTGATGACGGCGGGCGCGGGCTGTCCCCTCCAGGTTGTCCCCAGGCAGGTGTCGTGTCCCCGGGGGAGCTGCTTGGGCTCTCTGCAGATAAATAAGGAGCCGAACACAGCTCCGTTGTTCCTCGGCTCAGTTCCGAGGGGAAGGGGAGCTGCTGGAGCCGGTGCCGCCCGAGCCAAGGGGGGACACAGCTGCCAGTGTTCAAACCTCGGCTCCTGCATCCCCGCTCGCCTCGACACACTCCGCTCATTCTCTGGGCTCACCATCAAATCTGGGGTAGAACCAGGATGTAAAAGGCAATTTGCTCCTCGTTCCGATGGAATTAAAGCTCCGTTGTGCGCGTCGGGCGGTAATGCCCCAGCTGCGCGCCAGGTTCGCTTGGAACACGGCAGCGAATAAAGTGAAATATGAGTTTTATTGATCTTGTCTGCGCCGCATTGTTATTCACACAGAGTGAAATTCACCCTTAGGCACAGGACAAACATTAGAGTTGGGCAAAACATTTCAGCTGAATGTTTTATTTGTTGAAAAAAATGCAGGTTTGAATCAGCTGAAAGTACTTGTGAATTCATGTTGCATTTGTCAAAGTGTTTCAGCATGTAAAAAACTGAAAAACATTTTTCAGAAAGTCAAAGCAGTTGCTATTGATGTTTATTAAATGCAACATCTACATTTTTAAGGTCTGAAATAACATTTTTTTTAAATCTTAGTAAGATTTACTTCAAAAATAACACCAAACCCTGAAAAATGAACCGGTATTTCGCTCAGATTGAAAATCACCAAAATACAAAACTCAGAAGCAAAACTCCACAACCGGGCTGGGCACATCCCCATGGGCCTGGCGCCCTTGGCAGCTGGACTCGCTCCTGTGTGCGCACAACTGTGGTAGATGCTTTAAAAAAACAATAATTTAAAAAAAAAATCTAAACCTGACTCACACATGAAGAAGATTTGATGAGATTAAATTTGCTTGTGGAAGTAATTACAGAAGTGCGTGTTTTTCAGCAAAAGAAGATAAAATTTCTGTTTGAAGTGCACTGCCCAACGTCGGGAAGTGTCTCTCCCCACACCAAAGCATCTATTTCTCGTTCCTCTCGCTGAGGAGCCCGTAGCTTTCATTGCGGTGGGGGAACCCAGGCTCTGCCCGTCCGCCTGCCGGCCGCTGCCGGGAGCTCCCTCTGCAGAGCCTGGCAGATGTGCTAACCCAGCCTGCCGCAGATTTAATAAATCTCTTGTAGTTTAGGCCATTAAAATTTTGATAATGGCTACAGCCAAAGAGAAAAGGAGGGGAACGTTTGAAGGGTATCCTGACTCAGAAATCTTTTCAAAATATTATCGAAAAGCCTGGTTAATGTGCCTCTGCTTTGCTATACATATGATTATTTAGGTTTTAATCTGTCAAAGAGATGCAGTTCTTAGGCTCTGGCCAGCTAATTCTCTGCCCTGGAATTTACACATCATAATAAAAAACATTTAAGCCTTTGGGGAAATGAGTTTAGCTCCTTCAATTGCTGAATAATTAAGGGTGACCCTTGTCAAAGGCATGGTGTGTGCTATATATCATTGGATTACCTGTCTGGTTGGCAGCGTTCTGCAGGCATTTCAGAGCTCTTATTATATGTTGGTTTTCATTTAGATGCAATTTCTTTTGTAATGAGGCAGAACTTATTTTCCAGCCCCTACAGGTGGCTTTGTCAGCTCTCCAAATGGCGTGTGGAGAGGCAGGTTCCCAACTGATCTCTCAATTAGGGCTTTGTTGATATTGGATAAATGAGGGTTCACCTGGCTTGGGCACAGCCTTGTCTGGTCGGGGGCCAAGGCTTTCCTGGGAAAGACCACACACTAAAAAAAAAAAAAAAAAGAGTCCATCTCTTGGGTGTTGGTTTTTCCCCTTGGTTGCCCAGGCTGTGCACACGGGCTGATGTGAGACCAGGCTCAGCTGGCCCGGTCACAGCAGGTCGCAGTGTCCTGGTGCCTAATATTTGCCTTTGTATTTTTGGTTACAGAATAAGTCTTGTGCAAAGAGCATCCTCTGGGGGAAGGCAGAAGGCGGCGTTGATCTTCCGAGGGGTGACCTGGAGACCTTGTACCTGCTGATGGCCGGAGAAACGTCCCACCAGAGCTGTACGTGACAGCGACCTGCCCGGCATCGGTTTGGAGGGTCGTGCACAGCACACCAGGAAAGGTAGGAGCAGGACCTGCTGCCTTAGTTCTCACCAGAAACGCTCTGTTTCTTTGTGGGAAGAAACCCTTGCCGCAGCTGCATGGTGATTTATGGCGCTGACCCTGGGCTGCAGCCCAGCTCCGCTCGCCCTCCCGGCCACAGGGTGGAAGGAGCTCTGGGTTAGGGCAAACACGGCTGTGGGGTGGCTCGGCCACCCTCCTGAGACCCGACGGCCCCGGGCGCCCGGTCCCGAGCTCTGCACGGGGAAAATGAAGTGCAAATTGTGGCCAGAGCTCCCACGGGGGCTGGCCGGGGGGGTTGGCTTCACCTTTTAGTAAAGGGGAGAAAACCAGTGTTTGCAGAACAGATGAGCCACCAGTTCGCACAGACGCGGGGTCTGTTTTAAGCAGGTAATTAACTCAGGCTGATTGACCACAGCCCAAACGCCTAATGGAAGAAGCCTGGAAACTGCTCAAAAAATTATTTCCTGCTAAATCAAAAGCTAGCTCTTGCCGAGATGAAAGAGAGGTTAATTTACAAAGATGGTCAGAAAGTTTAATAGCAATTTAATTTTTTTGAAATATGTATGTGTTACTATAGTCTGACATTATGGAGGAAATTGCAACAGTCCTGGAACAGACCTGCTGTCTAATCTCACTCCTGTCATGGGTACGGTTGGGTTTTATGTGCAACAATTCATTTGATGGCAGGCTCCGAGGATTAGATTTACAGTAAAAATCAATGGGAGGTTATAGGCCCAGTCTGAATTTATGTCACTTTGACACCGCACACGTGAGACTGAATTCCTGCTTCCACAACGTGCTCGTTCCCCGGGCAGGGGCCGGTGGGGGCCGGGGAGGTGTCCTTGGCTGTGCCGAGCCTGGACATGATGGAGCTGCCCCCATCTTTGACTGTCCTCGTCATAGACATTTTTTTCCCTTGTATCAGCGTTTCCCTGGCTGCTGCCAGCAGCCTGCCGTCCTCCCCCAGCCCGGGGCGAAGGTGACCTTTCTTTAAGGTCTAAAGATAACTTCTTTAGCCACTCTCCAGATCTTTCAGCCACACTAACGGCTGCTCTGTAGATGGGTCACTTCTTCTAATCTGACGGAGAAGTTTGTCTGCCGATGCGAACACATGCCCACAGAAATTAAATCTCTGCAATTAATCATGAAGTGTGGGAACAGGCTGGGTGAGTTCCTTACTGTCTCCTAAAGACAAGCTCTTCCTTTCCTTCGGCACTCCACAGCTAGCAACCGTTCCTTCATTTGTCACACCATTCCTCTATTAAAATCCTTCAGTTTTAATTTCACTGCTTTAAATAAAGGCAGCACTTCTCACTGTCCTTGGGTTGTTCTACTGGTGCCTTGCAAAGCAGTTGTTCCAAAGGACAATGACGTGTGTGCCAGGTGTGTGGAACTGCTCCCAGCCACACGCGCGGATCCGGAGCGGTCGGAGGTGTGCTGCTTAATATCGAGATGTTTGAATTAGCTTGTTACATGATAACGCCGATGGAATGGCATATCCATTAATAATATTATGAGCTTTCCCAGGGAGCTGTAACCTCTTTGGTATACATGAATTCAGTAATAACTGTAATTATTATGAAGTTAATATAAAACATGATGTCTCACTCTGCCAATTCAAGGGCAATAAGTGTGAAAAACAGCTTTTCTCCTGCTTGCACGTTACTCGCTCTTCCCGCAGCTACGAGGCAGCTCTCGGGTTTGGAGGGACGAGGCAGCAGGAGCAGCATCTTGGGCAGCAGCGATTTGCCTTCGCCAGCGCTGGGCAATGTGAGACCCCCACCACTCCCCCGGCCCCCTGCCTTACGCCGGGGCTCCGTGCAGGCCCCGTAGCCGCTGCCCTATTTCTGCAGCCCAGGCACAGTCTGGGTGCCCCGGGCACAGCACCCACTGGCACCCGCAGCACAGAGCAGCGCCCAGCTCGGGAGCCTGGCGATAAAATCCCATCGCTGCAGCCAGTGTGTTTGCCCTGGGCGTTCATGGCTCTCTTGGCAGCCACCACATCTCTGCCCATCTTCCTCTTACGTCCCTGGCTTTGTTCCTTGACTACAGAACTTCCCGGAGGGAGGATCCAGCCCATCTCTCGCGCCGCAGCTCAGCCGTGCCTGCGAGCACTCGCTGCGGCTTCGCCCTCCCTCTGTTTATTGCCACTTTAAAACATCCCCACGGAGTTCATTTGCTTTTTAATGCAGCAGATGAAAAACAATTCAGTCAAGATTTTCTTGTGTCTCTCTGCCGGTGACAGCAGCGCAGCGGTGCGGGATGGGAGCCCGGCAGAGCCCCGGGTGCTGGGGTGTGCCTGCCTCGCCGGTGATGCACGCAGGCCCTTTCATGCTCGTCTTCAGATGTGTCACCGCAACGTGCTGCTTAGATCTTTCCCAGCAGAATGAGCTGAAGTCAACTTGATAATGAAAAGAGCCTTGATGTTCACCTGCTCCCGCTCGTACTGGAGGGAAAAACAGAGACTTTCTTATTCCAGTGAATCGCTGGCTCCATTCAGTCTGCCCCAGCGCTGCAGAGCTCCACGCAGGCTGCAGCGAGCGCCGCTGGGCTCCATCCCTGCGGGTCACGCAGTCTGCTCCTCTTTGAGATCAAAATGCTGAGCACAAACATTTGATTCATCAAATCTTTTTTAATGCAAAGCTAAAAATAGCAGTTTAAAATCCTCAATCATATATAATTAGTCCCGCATTTATTTTTCAACAGATGTTCTTTCCCTGTTGCTTTTGAATAGGAGAGTGTTGAATAGTGTCTCTGTCTGCGCGAGCAGCCGGGGAGGGGGGGACCTGCAGGACTTCAGCTTTCCCACGGGAACGCTCTGCGAAGGCCCTGCAGTGATTCCCCACAGCACCTTTGCTCCAGCCTCTCTGGTCACATTTCCTTTCCCATGGCCAAGGGCTGAATTCCCCCGAGAGTTTTCACTTGGAAGTTTTAGAGGCAGAAGAGGTTAGTATGAGGAAATCTATTTCTGCTGCCTAAAGGCACTAAGGGAATTAAGATTGCCACAAGATGATGGATCAGCAAAATTTCCCCTAGGAGATCAGATTAATAAGGATTATAGAAAAGTTGCAGTATATTTATCAAAAGAAAAATAAATTAAATTCCTCCTCCCACCATCAGAACTGATTGTAAATTAGGTAAATCTATTTTCCTTTAAAAGAATAATAACCATATATCAGACTTCCAGAATCTATATCCCCGAGGGCTCTGAAGATGTATGGTGTTAATCCTGGCTACAGGGACAGCACAGACCTTCTATGTTAATTATTGTGCATCTCATTTGCCCTTTGTGCCTGATCAGTCCAGGTATAGAAGTCCGTTAGGTGAGACAAAACGCTGAGAGGTGAACCAGGGAGTTCGTGGTGGTTCAGGTTTGGCTCATCTGGAGGAAAACCTCCGGAGGCACGTGCCTGTGGAGTGGCACGAGGGGCTTCGGAGTCCTGAAGCCCCTTTACACTGAAAGTCACTGCTTGCTGCTGCCTGGCAGGGGGGAAAGAGGAGCCGCACAAAACTGTCATCGTTTTTTTCTTCTCCAATTCTGTTGTGGATTTCCCTGGCTGAATTAGAGGCTGCCAGCGTACACTGTCACAGCAGAATGGCAGAACAAAAACACTTTAGCACCTGGACTTGTAATTTGCCTGCAAAAATAAAAATGCAGTTAAAGAGAGTTGTGACATTTCCTTTGCTTTCAAAGACACTGCCACGGTTCTCAGGCTTTTGTTTCATCTTTTCCTTGCCTAGGTGTTAAATTATTCCTAGTTTTCCTGTTGTAAATTTACATTAAGATGGCGACTGCAATGAATTACAGAATCTGTCTGTGATTAAACACTCACAGGGTGACGGTCCGTGCTGAGGGCCGCTGCGGCGGGGCAGGAGGAGGACCCGAAGGGCTGGGACCCAGGGGGGTTCGCAGCTCAGTGCAGATCTGTTTCTCAGAGCTCTGAGAAAATAAGTCTCTTTCCAAAAACCCTGCGGTTTGTTCCTAATTCCACTGCAATTACACTACAGTGAGGTGTGTTTATTACATTTTATCTTTTCTGTGCAGCTCTTTTATAATGACGAGCTGGATTTCAGTAAAAGCAGACAGACATTTTACGCAGAAGCCCTGCCACCGAGGTCTGAAATGTTTAAAGCTGATTGCTCAGTAATGGTGCTGGCAGAAATGATAGAGGGCTGAATGTACGACACACCAGCGTGAGCCCGACTTGATTCCACTGCCCATGAATGTTTTAACCTCGTTTATCCTCTAGGTGCTTACAGAACCATTTTACATTTGTGCACTTAAAGGATTAAATAAAATAGATGGAGATGATGATTACTGCCCAGCAAAGCTAATGTTCAAAGACACAGTGTTTTGTTGCCACTGGAATTGTATTTGTGCTGTTTCCATACTCCACAAGCTTTCCAAAAAGGGGATGATGAATCATACAATCTCCTGCTCTCTGCAACTAATGAGAAACCTCTTAGCAATATGCTCTTTATGGTCCCCTCTCAAGCAGTAACTAGTGCAGTGATGCTCTTCTGCTTCAGTGTCAAAATGAGATGTGAACCGCGTGACACGTACCAGCACTGATGCACGGGCTGCAAAGGGCTCCGGGATTCCTCGAGTGTTTGATGTGGTGTGGGGGGAACCTGTCATTGCTACACAGCTCAGGCTGGACGCAGCCTCTCTGCGAGGCTGGGGCTGGCTTCAGCCTTGCTGCTAGTACAGCTTGGCCGAGGGTGTTCACAGCTGAGACCAGGGGGGTTTGGCGTGTGCTATAGAAAAGCGCTTGATCACACGCAGGCTGGAGGAGGGAGGATTAACGTAACGCTGCCCTGGGCCCCGCCAGAGCTTTCTGCTGGTTCCAACAGTCTCCTGGAGATTCGTATTAATATAATGATTGACAAGATCCTTGAACATAGTTACACATATGAAAAACATTCTGAGTTCTGCCCAGCAGCAATTTAGGAGAGAAACTTGATTCATTAATTTAACTGTCGTTTCTTGTCCGTTATTATAACAAGTCAGAAAGACTGAAAACCTGCTAATTAAAACTCATAACACTTCTGAGCAACGCAGAGCAGCAACAAAGTTCGCATTGCAAAGCAAATACTGATAGAGCCTTCCAAAAAGAAAAATTGGAAGAAAACGCCATTGCCCTTGAAAGCAAGACTCTCCTTGTGCTTTTCCTGGGAGAAAGATATGGGAAAATTATAACATACGTGTTATTCTTGCTATATTGAAATCTTGTCCTTTCAGCCAGGGCAAACCTGTAGCAATGGGACATTGGCTGCGATTTGCCTTTGTGTTCATTGGCAAAAGAACAAGGTGAGGAGCTCGAGGAGGGTGTAAATGCCAAGACTTCAACCGGCAGCAGCCTGCCTGGGCAGGAACGCGTGCACGTGTTGGGGAGCAGCACAGAATTAGGTCTTTTGTGTGTTTTTTCACTGTCTCCCAGTGAAATGTTGCTTCTGCTAGTGTAGAAGCAAGGTAATAACATGTCCTTGTGCTGGGACTTTGCAACAAAACATTTCATTTAATCCCCAGCAATACCCTGCGACCTGGCAAGCGCAGACACCTCCATGTGTCCTGCCCCTGGGCAGGGAGCTGTTTGCATTCTTTGGAGTAGAACTGGGGTATTTAACGTACCAGAGGTTGGTTGGAGTGAAGCTGTGCCTGAGCAGAATCGCTCATTTTTAATTAGCCAGAGCCCGTGTTAAATATCGTTAACCAATATTGTCAAGGGCTAAGTGATTGTTCTGTAATTTGTTAAGGTTCTCCCACAGTTGACATTTCTCTGCTTGTTGTTTTAAGCAAGACTGATTGCAAGTGCCACGCTCCCCTCCTGCAGCCTGGCCTCTGGGAGGGCAACGCTTCGCCCGAGCGCTGGGTACCGGCTGTCCCGGGACAGCCCTTCTGCCGGGCCGGGCCGGGGCTCACCTGCGGGCAGTTGGGCCATCACCCCCTCCCAGCTGCTCCTTACCCAGGCACCTACAAAAGCAACCCGTGTCCCTGCTGTGGGCTTTCCCCCTTGTCGTGGGAGGATGGTGGAGGTTATTGAGCGGTGTGGATGGGCTTCCTTCTCAAGGCATGTTTAAGGTACTTCCAAACGTTTCCTTTAACAAGAAAGGCTTCTTGAATTTTTATTTTTCATTCTTAAAAGATGAGTAATGCATCCTTTAGGTGTTTCTTTGCTTGATAGTAGAAGTTTGTAGGAAGGTGTTGGCTTTAACTCTAAGTAGGCTTGACTAAGAAGCGAGCTGGTGTGCTGGGGAGTAGGGCTGTGGTGTGCTGCGGCGCTGGGGGCCCCGTGCCTGCCCCGGGGCTCACCGGGAGCTGCCCTGGGGAACCGGCAGAGAACGGGCTGAACGTTGTGGCCAGGGCGGCTGGAAATAGGCCTCGCTTTCCCTCCCGGATGGCAGCGTGTGGGGGTACAGAGCTGCCGTGCCTTTGGGAGACGCTGGAAAGGGGAGAAAAATCTCTGCTGGGAGAGAAGGAGGCGGTTAGAGTGCAGGAGGAGGTGATGTGTGGGTCTGGTTGGATATCAACCTCCCAGGGGGCTATCGAGCTTAATTCCTTCAGCTATAGTGTACCTATAAACCTTGATGTTTCTATCCATAATGTGCTTGTTCGGGCTGAGCGTATTTATCTCTTATGGAAAACGAGTAGAAAGGGAGTTTCTGTGTGTGTGTGGAGTGGGGATGGCTGCGTACTGGGGAAGGGGCCGCCCTTCATCCCCCTCCCCAGAGCCTCTCCCCGTCCCCCATGAGTGCCCAGCTCTGCTGCAGGGACCAGGCGGCCATAAATACAGTACCCGTAGTGCCCTCCCGAGAGGGGCGTTAGTGGCCAGAACTGGAGCTGTTCTGGAGAGCGTGCCAGGGCTGGCGGGGAAGGCAGAGTAAAACAAAACGGGAGGGCTGCCCGTGAGCTGGGATGGTAGCTTTCTGCCCGGGGCAGCATCTCTGCCACAGCCTGTGTGACGTTGAGAGGTGTTGTGTTCAGCGGCTGACGAGCTGCGGGCTCGGGCAGGCTGCAGCAGGGCGGCTTTGCTGCGGTGAGGGCTCTGCTGTGGGCTGGCCGGGGCGCGCATCCCGCCAGTGTGTCCCTGGGGGGGTGTCCTTGAGCGGCTGGGGATCCTGGGGCAGCTGGAGAAAGGCTCCTTTTATCTTTTCCATCCATAATGGCTCACTTCTGGATACGCTTCCCTCCCAGGAGGACCTGCTGCCTGCTTCTCTCCCCAGGTTAGAAAACAAAAAACCCAAAGTCTGTGCAAGGAGCAGTACTGGCCTTGCGAGGAGTTTGTCATTCCTCACCAAACACCCGTTACTTTGAGCAACTAATGTCAGATCAAGATCAAGCAACGCTCTGGTCTAAACTTTATGCCTTTCCCTGTACTAATTACTGTTCAGCTCAGTGCATCATAGAGGCCTTTGACTTTACTCTGAAACAGGCATTACTGACTGGTGCCAAAGACAGTGACTAAAATGAAAAATCTTTGATCTAACTCAGTATCACAACTTCTTTTTTGTATATTAACATAATCTCTGTGCTGAAATTAATCTGTGGTTTGGCTACAGTGTGTTGAAGATTATATTAGCATTCAAGATGATGACTTTTTTAAGTAGTAGCAATTCTTACTTTTTAAGCAGCTCCCAGCCTGCACTTTACTTCTTTTCCTCTATGATATCACTTGAGTCAGAAGTATTCAGCTAGTTGCAGAGGCCTGGAGATGTTGTTTTGCAATGAGAAATGGCATTAACAGGAGCGAAAATATCTGCTTTACATAAAACATGAGAACATGTGTCAGTTTTGGCTTTTTATTTGGTCTTTAGCTAACAAAATAAGTGAAACCTGTATTCAAAAGGACAGTGTTTTCCAAGGCTCATTGAAAGAGACTGTAACTGAAAACTGATGCTATCAGCAAGGATATATATCTCTTATTTAAAGTATTTCCATCCTAAAAGTAAAATGTCCGTTCTATAAGTCTATTAATATACAGTTCATTAAACTAGAAACAACTATATAATTAGGAAACAACAACAATTCATTAGTCTTAATGGGATTTAATAAAGTTCCTAAGCAAGGATTCTTCAGAGAATTAATTACAATATACTAATCGGGGAAAAAAAATCCAGTTCCTCACTCAGATACATTTCTCCAGGAGCTGTGAAGTGTCACCAACTTTGAGGACGTCCCCTGGCAGCGCGGGACTTTTCCCGAGCCCCCGGCAGCGCGGGCCGCGAGGTGGGACAGCTTACAGGGGATGTCTCTCTGGTTTGTAAACACTGGATTTCCGAGCGAAAGCAACTTTATTAATCACTTTTCAGCCACAAATGTTGTGCGTGGAGGAGCTGAATTAGGGCGCACCTGGCAGCCTGAGCTGGCGGCTGTTGCTGATCCGGAGGTACCGGGGAAAGCGGATCCCGGCGCTGCTGCTGGGGCCCCGCGTGCGGCTGCGCCGGGCGGTCGCTGTCACCCCAGGAGTGTAGAGGAGAAGGTCTGAATTTTATAGTCCTTAACGAGATCCATTGTTTCTCATCAGGGATTTTCATCCATGCCTGTTTTTTTTCACTTGATGGTTAGCCATTTTCTTATTAATTAAACAGCAGCTTTCTGCAGGCACTGATTGAATTATCGAGTAACACCTGCCACAATGCAGGGAATAAAAGGGGAGAGATGTATTATTTTTAATGCAAATGGCTTTAATTCAGACATATTTGATCAAATTTAACTGACAATTAAATTATAAATGAATAAAGTGAAAGGGTCAGTAATATAACAAATGACACTGTCAGTGTCATATTTAAGTGAACCATTTTTTTAAAAATGAAATGAGAATTGCAAGTGTCAACTATTGCTAGCTGTTAAAAGTCAGGAGCAAGGACTTTTAGAAGATAGCACAAGATGACTGGTATCATTTCTATACTGCATCAGTAAAATATGCCAAAAGGAGCATTAACTCTCGCTGTCGTAGCAGAGCAGTTATTGCTGTGTCAGAACCAGCAGGAACGATGGTGTAACTGGGGGGCGTTCGTTAATCCTAGCAGCAGTCCCTGGTGCAGTTTCACGAGCGCTGCGATAGGGATCTGCCTTTTCCTCTGGTGTCTGATGTGCATCTGTGGCGGTTTTTGTAAGAACATGTTGAAATCCGTGTTGACATCCTTGACTAAAAGGACAACCCACCTTATCAGCCTGACTCCAACTCCCCGTCTCAGACGCTTTAAGAAATAGAGGCGATGTGCGTTTATCGCAGGCTGGCATTAGGCAGCTTCGCCTCTCCCTGCTCAGGGAAGCGGTGCTGCACCTCGGTGAGGGCTTTGGAGGAGTTTTGCACTGCAGTTGTATAACGACGTTAGCGTCTTTTGTGAAATCCTGGACAATCACTCCCTCGGATGGCATATCCCTTTATCTCCTCTAGTGGGGCTTTCTTTTTTTCTGCTTGTTTCCTGAGTTTTTTTCACCTTTCTGCTGCCATATCACTGAGCTGAAAAGATTAATACAGAATGATTAAGGCACTGGAGAGAATATTTTACAGTGATAGACTTAAGCAGCTCAGTCTGTTTATCTTATCAAAAAGAAGCTTGTAACTTAATTTCAGTGGGTAAGTACCTTCAGAGGGAGGAAGCTCCAGGTACTGAAAGGCTTTTTCTTCAGAGAGAGGCACAAAAAGACCCAATAGCTTCAAGCTGAAGCTGGAAAAATCCAATTAACGAGGTAGAAATTTTGTACTTTGAGGATCATTAACTACTGGGAAAACTTGGCTAGCTACTCCCTTCTCTGGATGGCTCCAGATCTAAAGCTCCAGATCCAACACAAATGTGGAAACCTTCCCTTCTCCCCTAGTTTCTCTGCTCAGTCCTACCCAGGTTTTAGCCCCAGGAGATGAGCAAGGACATTTCTTTACTCTCGTTCCTCTCTGTATTTGCAGAGGTAGGTTTACGGAGCGAGGGTTGGGGTGGGAGGAGCAGATGTGGACAGATGTGCAACAGTCGCTTTCTCTGTGACCGACTGCAAGTGGTTGTAGGTGGGATCTTGTACTCTCCCTCTCCTGTGGTGTCATGTGAAGCCATTTAGTTACTGAGATGCCTGACAGAAACCTGCAGATGTGCTGCTTGGATGCAGGAATGGATTACACTGTGCCTGGGATTACTTGCTGTCTGGAAAACCACGGGTAAAATGAAGGGAGCTCAGATGTACAAGGGCTAAAATCAGACCATTACTCTGCACCCAGAGAACATGTTAAATATTATGGTGTTATTTGTGAGTGATAGTGTATAATTTTTGCAAAAAGTAACCTACAGTAACAGGGTTTTGCGAAGTATTTATCAATTGGAGCCAGAGCAGGATGTTGCCATGGAGATGGGAAGTAGCTGGGTGGTATTTTTTCTTCTGCAAATATATTGCAAAGCACAAACAGGGAAAGAAAAGGAGCCATGTCGTCTTTGAAGAAGTAAAAACTTCAGTTTTAGGTCATGCAGAGGCAAAAATAATTCTCTTGGACCGTGGGGGTTCAGATGTATCCCATTAGGCACGAAGCCCAGAGCTGGGCTCTGCAGAGCAGGCTTGAGCTCGGAAGGGGACATGGGATGCTGCGGTCCCCAGTGAAGTTACCGAGTTAGAAATAAAAGCAGTAGCTTTTCCTGTGACTGAAGGTCTGTGTAAATCCAAGGTCACCAGAACCACTGCTGAGGCTGCCGCTTATCATTTAACGAAGATAAAAAAGAGCAATTAAGTTTAGTCTGGCAATTTGGCACATTAGCATTAATCTTCAATGAAATCAGAAGGTGTTTGTGTTTTGTGTAAGCTCGGCTAATGTATCATTTTATTAATAACAAGCAGAAGCCATAAATATTCTTCTATTTGACAGAATTTGTGGATGATTTTACCGACAGCTCCCCATGTTATTTATGCATACAAGTCACTTACTTGTTCAGTTCTTAAGTACTGGTATCATCCTGAAGTGAACTGCACTTGCTGTTTACTTAGCAATGCAAAAAAAACATTTTATGGTTTTATCATACAAAAAGAATAAATTTGAACTACATTTAGAAGTGGCTGTGACTTACAGCTGGGTTATACTGATGGGTCGCACAGATTGCATTTGGCATTCACGACTGCTTCCAGCACTTAATGACTTAGCTTTAAGGTTTTTTATTTCTTTTTATTAAAAATTATCCCACAAGACTGTAGGGTTTATTACAGGGCTGGGTTGGGGGTATACAAGGCTTTTCTGAACTCATAGCAACACTGTATGTTAAATATTCATAACTGCAGCTACCATTTGCTGTTGAGAAGGACATTGATTTTTCTCTGGAAGCACAAGAATTATTCGTGGCATCTTTCGTCTGCTGGGATGCTTTTGCATAAAAGTTTGGGGAAATATTGAGCACTGTGTGTGCTTTTTGGGTTTATACCCTTCTACAGCGGGGAAAATAAAGCCTAAAATATAATTTAGCTAAACAGTTTCTCAGGACTGGACTTACTAATGCAAAGGGAATGACAAGTCAGGAGCAAACCCTGCAAGCACGTACGAGCCAGCGAGGCTGCCCGGCTTATGCAGCACCCGCGACGCTCAGATTTTTGCTTTGGTTTTGCACGTACCTATTTTATAGAAAAGCCTGTAACAAGATGAAACGCTCCCCTAGAGATACTCCCTTGTGGGGCTGAGAGCCATCAGAGGAAGAGATTAGTCATGGTGCTAAATGCGCTTTTGGCAGACAATCTCCTCCTGTAATGGCGAGCGTGACGGGAACCCGTACGGGATGGGCTGCCGTGGGGACGCACCGGCCCTTGTGCCGAGCCCGTGCACCCAGCGTGAGCTGGGCCCAGCGGTGCCTGGCTCCAGGACCTCCTAGTCCGGTTTCACCATTGGGGTTGAGATGGGAATGACGGCTGTAGGTGCGGGGGAGGCGGTGCTGGGGACGTGTGTGGGTTTGGGAGCCCCATCTCTGCCGGGGCGGGGGTTTGTTCCTGCACAGCACCTCGTCGCGCTCTCCCCGGGTCCCCCGCCTCCTGCTTGCTTGCTTTTCAATGACCTGCCCTGGAGTTTAAACTGAATTAAATGGAATTTAAAATTCAAGGTGAAATAAGGGTAATTAGCTGGAGCCTGGAACAGATCGGTAGCTTGAAGCGGTGCCTGATCCGTTGCCTTCGCGACGCCCCTCGCTCCGTGCCCCGCGGGGCTCGCCAGCCGGGACCCTCGCGTCTTTCCTTTGGCTGCTGGAGCTTTTCTCTTCATCGGAAAAGAACGTTTGCCTTTCTTCAAGCCACCTACGCTGACTCTGAGCCCTCGATGGCGCAGCACTGGGCAGGGCTGTGTGGGAGGGCTATTGTTTTAGCGTTAATGGTGTTTCTTGCAAATTACGGGGTGCTGTACGGCGTCCGCCCTGCTGCGGTCTTTGCGGATGATCCGAACCCTTTGCTTATGCTGTGCTGCCAGGTCAGGCCCCATGGAAATGTTCTTCCCCGGGCTGGGGGAGTGCAGCTGCACGGTTCTTTTCTCTCCCTGGTAGAAGTTGAGCTCATTTCTGGAAAGAAAAGCTGCTTTTTCTCTCAGTAGCAAAGAGCAACACTTTATTTCCAGAGATTTCAGTGTGTCCAAAACCAGAATGGACCATGGCATCACCCCGTGAGCCTCAGGCCACGAGTTTTCATCCACCGGTGTCCCTGGTACTGTACCCCTGACTTGCCTGTGGTGGGACCCCAGTGCCTGGGCACTCTGCGTGCCCGGGGCAGAGTTGAGGCTGATGTGCGACACAGCCACGTGCCTGGCAGCGACTGTCGCTGCTGTGGAAAGCCTGACTGAGGGTCCCTTTGGTTGCTCCTAATTTGCAGCTAACATGAGCAATGCATGGGATCTGCTGAGCAATATGCCTGTTCCTCAGCCACCAGCTCAGCCAAGGTGTTGCCCTTCACACCCCGCTTCCTTGTGAAAAGCAGCAAGGAGTTAGGAAATGTCCAGGGAGTACCCACTAAATTATCCACCTCATTTGGCCCTGATTAGCTTCTAAAATGTGTTTGGGTTGGCAGCCTGGGGCTGCCTGCTGATGGGATGACTCGCATAAGGTGCCCAGCATCTCCTGCAGCTGCGAGACTTCACCTTAACTCAGCCTCTGGAAAGGTTACAGTGGTTACACTAAAACATCTGCTCTGGCTTTAGAGGCATTATCCTGATAAGCTCTAAGAAGGGTCAATGCAAACGCTAAAAATCCCTGTTGGAATGTGCCCGTGCTCTGGGCGTATCCTCCGTGCAGAGGGACAGCCTGTTCCTGAAGGCCGTGCACGAAGCTCTGTGATGTGGTCTCATGTTATTGAGAAGCACCTACTCCTGCTGCTGTTAGTCTATTAGAGCAAGACCTGGAAGGGAAATGAGAGCCACAGGGGAATGAAGGCAAACCACACAGCACCTCGCTGTTGGCCTGCTCGAGCCTGCTGGGGGTGGTTCTCTAAAGGACCTTGTTCTGCGGGCGACTGATCACTGCATCAGCGCCGAGTGGCTTTCGCTGGGATGGGACAGCAGAATAACAAGTGTTCGCTGCACATCACGGGGAGCCCCGTGGGAGTTATCCTGATAAATAATCTAGGCACTGTCAGCTCCTATCTTCTCCTTTCTGCTGTGGAGAAGGGTGGGGAATGACAGGGAATGAGCAGTTAGTCCAGCCGGCTTGGATTTGGAGGTGAAGAAACAGGAGGAGGCATAGGGAAAACCTGGGCACTTATGCACCACCTTAACGCACACAAAAAGGCATCTGCTCACATTTGCTTGCTTTTCTCTATCAGACCTGAAAAAGCTTACACTGACAGGGTGAGATCTGTGGCCCTTTGAAACAGAAGCGCTGGCCGTGAGGCCATCTCACACGCAGGATGCCCCGGCTGGGAGCTCCGATGTCGCTGTGGCTGGAGAGAAACTGTCTTGGTCTCACATTCCCTGGACATGACCCTCTTTGTTATCTTCCCTGCTGAAGGCAGTTCCTTGCTGCAGAACCTCTGCCCCTGGCAGAGTCCTCCACCCCATGTCCTGGTGCTCCTCTGCTCCTTGCCCAGGCCATCCAGACAGTGACAACAACACACCAACCTCCTTGCCATGCAGTCATCAAAGCTCTCTCCTGCGTGCTGGTGGAGACAGCGCGGACACAGAAGCTGTAAGAAGCTCAGGTTGTCGTGGTGGAAGATAAAAGTACAATACCCAGAGTCTGAAATTTTTGGCTTGCAAAATGACATGTTGTGTCTGGGTGGAGGATGAGTCTGAGGTTAAGTTGTTTATTTGTTATTTCTCTTTAAAGTCTCTTTGGTGACTCTTGCTTTTGAATTTGGGCTTCACAAGTTTCAAACGCTTATTCTGGGGGGGGGAAAAAGGACAAAGGAGACAGGGAAGTTTTCAAAAGCAAATCTTGCCATCTTTCAAGTGGAAGTTTTTGCTGTGGTTGGAGTTGTCACCAGCTGCTCATACTCAGATCTCTGAAAATGGGGGAGAGAGGGAAGCTGGTCCCTGCCATGGCCACAGCGGCTCTTCCTCCGGGTGCCCGTGGGTACCAGGAGCTTTATAACTGCTATCCATGTGCGTGTTTTTCCAGCTGAAAGAAGCCTTTCCAATGGGATGAAATAAGCCTCCACATTTTCATTTCCTTGTTTCTGGGACCGTCTCGGTGATGGTTCTGAGGATGCAGTTTCCTGCCTGATGTTTCAGACGTGCATCCTTCCATCCCCGAAGGCAGGCGCAGACCGCCGCAGGGGCGGCTTCGCTCCGTGCTGCAGCTGCGCTGCTCAAACCAGCCCAGAGCCTTCGGCGTGGGGCTGCGCAGCCCGGGCACAGCAGGGGCTTGGGGTTTGTTCCCCTGCCCTGTAATCATTTATCTTCCATTTGTTACGAACGTTGCCTGTGTCAGAGAAGTTCACAGGCCTGTTTTGTTGGAAGGTGAATAAATGAAAAACCATCACTAATCGCTTTATGCCAGTGAGCTGAGCACACCCAAATGGGTTATTTCTCTTCCTCCTTGAAATGCCCTTCCCAGGCGGGGACGATGGAGCCGTCGCCGATTTGCCGTGCACCCCCCAGATGGGAACGAGCCAGCAGCCAGTGGGTGAAGGAATGGGCAGCAGTGTTAAGGCTTTACCCCCTTCTGTACCTAAAGGCGATGGTTTCTCTTTATTTCCTTGATAATCTCATACAAGTTGCCCGTAACTCTCATAACTGGGAAAAGGAATACTGGTATTTTTGGTGTGCTTTTTCCCTTCCTTCTTGTTTAAATACTTGCATAATAATCAGGGCTGCTCTGTCAATGCAGGAACTTTCATTGCGGCTTGAGTTGATGGCCTGGATCATTCTTAGGAAAGCTCTGTGGGTCTGTAAAACATGAGGAAAACAATCTAATCTTGAAGAAAGTGTACATATTATATAAAATGAACAGATGGGAAGTGCAGAAAATTCCATTTAGATGCTACTTGGAGGGAGGTGGGTAATTCTCTGAACTTCTGAGAATCTCTTCTGTTTTTTAAATTAGCAATATCATATACAGACAACCAGAGCACAGGGGACCCTCGCTGCAATTGGGACGTTATGACTTGTGTACAGAGGCGATGATTACAAGATCTTGTACTTTTCTATGAAATTTCTTGTCAGGGAGTCCAGCTGTCGCGTGGCGATTGCGGTGCCTCCGGAAGGCTTTGTTGGGGAAGAGCTGCCTCCTTCCTGGGACACGTTCTCTCAATTAGTGTGATTGTTTCCACTGCTTCAAATCCTGGGCTGAAACAATGTTGGTTTTGAATTCAGCATTGAACTTCATTGTCTCGGCAGCTTGCGTGTGTCTCCCCTCTGTTGGCTGTGAGTTTGCCAGCGCTCTGCATCAAGGATGCGCTCGGCCAACCCACAAGGACGCTGCAGCAGCAGTTCTTGGTTCCCGTGCGTTGTCTTCACGTTGTGCCCTTGGTTACGCCTGTGTCACTGCACTAAAGGGTAATGGGGTTGCACAGATGTAAGTGAGGAAATAGCTTGGCCTGCACACTCACTTTGTTACTGCTGGTGATGCATAAAACGCTGAGCCTCGGTCGTCAGCTGGGAGCCCTGCGGGGCTCAGCCCTCCCCTCCGCAGTTTATTCCTCCTGGAAATAGAGAAGGGACTCGGGGTGAGCTCCCAAACCCCCATGGGGTCTGGTGACATGAGCCGGGTGTCCGTGCTGCCAGGAGGGGCTGCCCTGACCCCCATCCCGTCCCTCATGCCGTATGTGCACACCAACTATTTCTGGGGGCTCACGCAGTGGGTTTTCAGGCTGGCCAAACCAGAAAAGCTGAGGGGACTCTCCCCTAGAGCGGGAGCAGCTCCGCTGCAGTTTCATAGTGTCACTTCTGAAAGTGGAGCTTCAGGTCTCAAAGTCACTTCAGGGTCTTTGAACGCGCTGTGCTGCTGTCATAAATGTCTGTTAGTGTTTATGTCCGGGGGAGTGTTAATTATCAGCCCGGGTGCTGCAGAGCGAGACGGGGAGAGCGGGTCCTTGCTGCTGGGCTGGGGCGTTGCTCTGTGCTCGGAGACCAGCCCTAAACCCAGGGACTTATTTCTTGAGGAAATCAGATTTTTGTTATGTTTTTCTTTTTTTCTGTTATTTACTTATTATCTTTTTCCAGAAATAACTCTTGAGTATGCATTAGGAGACTGAAATACATGATCGTAACTGTTAGGGCAATAAAAGGGAGGTGGTGTCAGAAAGTGACTTTGAACCATCTCTCTTCATTAAAAAATAACGCCCTTCCATCATGGATTTTGCAGAGAACGTTCCCGAAGCCTCAGTTTTTCTGATGTTACAATAGATTTGTAGTTTTTATTTTTAAAAAGGCCTCGTTTGGGGAGCACACGCACGCGGGTGGCTCTGCCCCTCGCCCCTAGGTACTTCTGAGCATAAAATCCTTGAGCGCTGCAGCTGGATGCTCCGTGGCATTGCTGTGTTATTGCCAGTGTTATAATTTGTCAGTTGAGATCTAATTTTTTTATGTATTTTATTTAATTACCAACTAATTAATTATTCCAGGTGCACCATAGAGAAAAATGTAATAACTTTTTTCTGGTGCTGAACTATTTTTCTGGAGCCACAATCTCTAACATGTTTTGTAAATCTCTCATATCTAATCAACTAGTGGGCAAATTAGCACAGAATTACAACTCATTAGCGAATGATGCATTGATGTCTAATAACTCCCTGCTTTCTTATTTGGAAGAAAGTAGGTTATGCTGTTATTGAGTTAGTGCATTAACTTTCAGTGCTTTTTGTCATAAGCATTAAGCGCTTTTTAAAATATGTGTTAATTAAGAGATTACACCCACATCGACATTAAAGCATTATAGTTACTGTAATTACAGAGCTAGATTCTGGTTGCCCCAACCATGACATAACGCTGAAGAGTCCCATCGGTCTGATTGCACGGGGATGACTCACGTAATGAAAAGCAACTTCCCGAGACACGGGGCCACGGAATAAACCAGCGGGATGGGAGAGCGGCGCTGAGGCACCTTGTTCTGGCTCAAGGAGGGTGACGAGGTGTTTCCCTGTACGGGAGGATTTTCTTCATTTGGAGAAGAGAGAGCAGAAGCAGGGAGATGTTGGGAAGCTGTAAAGTCATGATAGGTACAGAACGTGTGAACTATTAGCTGTTTCTCAAAAATATGAACTAGGGGATCTGTTACAACTATCAAGAGATGGTTTAAAACAATAAATTAAAGTGTGAAGCTTGGTTTTGGTCTAGTGGAAAATACTAAGTTCTAAAAATGATGTCTTGGCAGCTGCCACACATTAATATTAAATATAGACATCAAAGAACAAGTCTTTTATTAAGTGTTCTAGTTTAGTTTGTTTGTTTAACTTGACTAGTATTTTCTGGTCTCTGCACAGCCTGATGAATGCAGCTCAGGTAGCAAGGCAGCACCCATTTTTATTTCATGCCATATCACTACAAAGAGAAACTACAGAGAAACCTTCTGCCTGGTGCCGTAGTGTTATACTGCTCATCAGTACGAGTTCAAAGCAAGCTCCATTTGTATGGGATCAACTTATGCCATTAAACAGTTTATCTTTGATAGGAATGAGGCTGGTTATAAGAGGTAGAAATGCCTGTGAGGCAAGTAAATCTAATGAAGTTTGTAATGGACTGCAGGAATGATTACGAATATGCCACAAGATTCTGTTAATTAAGACTGTCCTGCCGTCTCTCTCCTGCTCAGATGACATTTGTTGTTTCAAGTCTACATACATACAAGCAAACTTGCTCTCAGCAGGTCTTTGATGTCTTTGTAGCCACCTGAGCATGAGCCTTCTGACCCTCCCGAAGCCGTGGCACAGATGTCTGCCCGGGAGCTGCGGGACATCTCCTGGCACGAGGGCATCCATGGCACAGGGCCACCAGGTCCTCCCCCAGGTCTGCCCGTGCGGAGCAGAGCAAGGGGACACCACAGACCAAGGGACAGAAGTATGGGAGGTAGAAAATCTCTTTCCCTTAACCTCCAGGCTTCAGGGGTGCACCCCTGTCTTCTGCTGTTAGTATCTGTTTACAGACCCGTTGTCCACGAACCCACCTCATGCCTTTTTCGTGCTGTAGCTCCACCGCCTCCCCTGGCAGCAGTTCCCAGTTCACTGCCTGCTCTGAAAACTGAACTAAAACCAGACGGTTCAAGAACCCTTCCTTTTATCGGTTTCAAACATCCTCCCTGCTGGCTTCAGTGACTTCTGTTTTTGAGGGATTTGGTGAATAACAGTTCTGCATCAACCTTCCTTTCTGCCTTTATGATTTTGCAAACCTCAGTCTTGTTCCTCTTGAGCCTCAACAATGTGGGTCCCATTCACGTGAATATCATTAAGAGAAAAGTGCCTTATACATATTCATTACTCCAGTTTGCACCGATGGGCAGGGAGGGGGATGCCTGGCTGGCTGTGCTGGGTGAAGAATGGAGCTGAAAAGGGCAGTTAACATTGTGGCCGTCAGCATTTATGCTGTAGATGCATCAAAACATGTGTTAGTTTTAATTATCCCCACAGCCTCACAGAATCACTTCCCTGGTCAATTAATTTAATTACTTTTTGGATAATTATTTTCCTCAATGGTGCATTGGCTCCAGACTGTGATAGTTGTGCTGCAGAACTGTGAGATGGGAGAGACTTTGCTTTGAATGACATGCAGAACATATCAGCAAAATACACATTTATAACACGGACACCTGAATTAATGACGTGCCTTTGGAGTGAAATGGAACAATTCATCCTCTGGATGGGAGAGGAAAAAAGCACCTCATGGCAGCAGTCAAATTGCTCAAAACATGTCAAAAAGACCTCTTTTTCCCTCGGCAGCCTGCTTTGAATCAGAGCCTGGTCTAAAATTCAGGGAAGCGTGTGAGTGGGCTGCGGTGGGATTTGAGCACGCAGCGAAGGAGGGGGTGCTCTCTGGGTACAAGGCCTTTGGTAGCAGCGTCTCAACCAGGAGAAAGACAACAGCTTGTCTGCAAATGCTGAATGAGAAAATGAACTTGCCCTGTGTCAGTCTCGGCACCCTCACTGGAGCAGGAGGTGGGAAATCTGGAATTTACTAACGTAATTATAAACCCAAATATTTGCTGGCTTGGGTCACCTGAGATGAGGGTGATGGAGTGATCATTGACAAACAGCTGGGAGTGAGAGAGTCTTCTGAAAGTGATCTGTTAAAGTAATTGTGGTCTTAAATTAAAGTAGTCATAACTCTGCAACCCTCACCCTGGCACCCTGTACGAATTACCATGTGAAAAGCAGAGCAGGAATGGTGTTAAAATAGTTAATTTAAAGTCTCTCCTGGTGCAGCTGTTGTGTCTGGTCGGATCATGGTGTCTCAATTAGTTTCGCTGTCTCTGTACAGGGAAACTTTGGGAGGTGTTAGCGGAGGTTCCCCAGGTACCCCAGCAAACAGATGGGTCTGTGGGTCGCTGCCACGCGTGGTGGCCTGGCATCCCGTGCTGCTGCTCCCTGTCGAAATAGTTCAGCTCCGATTTTCTGAGCACATTCATCTGTTCAGGCAGCTTCTTTCTCCAGTACTCATTAATAACCACACTGATTCCTGAGCTTGCCCACTGGTTTGATCTTCTGTTTTTGAAGGCACCTGGCTCTGTATGAATTAAGTTTGACATCTCTCATGATTTCGGTGAGAATGGATGTTCTCTGGTGTCAGCAGTGTCTGACTCCAGCCAGACCTCATCTCTGCACCATCCTTAGGTTTTCAGGCTTCTGCCCACATTGGAGCTACATCTCCTGCTGAAAAGCAGACAGCCCTCCTGGAGGGATTTGAAATACCAGGAGAGAGAAATTGTTTTTGAGGTGTTGCTAATTGGACTAGAAATGGAAATACCAGGGAAAAAAATTAGAATAAAGTTAGTGATTTTTAGATTTCTGATTTAATTTTGCAGAACCAAGAGACTCATAAGGCTTTGGAGAAGTATAGAAACTATCAGGGGCTTGTCGGGATTGCTTATCTTTATCTCGGTCACTATAGAACCTTGTTTTGTTTATTTTTACAAAATAGCACATAAACTCATATAAAGGTATGGCCTCTCTGGGGTAGTTATGTATTACAGGATGCAAACTAAAAAATGTTCATGTAGTTGAGTGGGGAGTTTTAAGTATAACTTTATAGTGGATTAAAGCCTTTGGTCAAGTAGCTGAGTTTGATAATTGAGACGATTTACTCGGGTGCACAGCTCTTCAGTTCACTCTTTGATATAAACAAGGTAATAAATTGAGTGCAAGGGGACATGTCTATTAAAAGCCAAAGTAAGAATGAGTGAAACCCCAGGTGCATTGTCAAGATTAATGTGCTTGCTGGATAAAACTGGACGGGTGCCAGCTAACAGGATGACAGAGGGATGCAACAGGGTAATAGGGTTTGCCTATAAACAGCAGAAAAACAAGTGGAAAGTGACGTGCAAAGGGGAAAAGTGTGAAACATACTAATAATAACCAGGTATCACACAGTTTCCATAACAATTTAATTTTTTAGTGATAAAGCATATCTACTTAGTGTTTGACTCCCTTGCTTTTCAACACGGGAGTATTTTTGATTTTAACCTCCGAAGCATTGGCATTGATGGTGCGCCCCTGGAATGACAGTAATGGATCCCCTATTGTTATCAATTTTGTTCAACAGATGTTAGTAACGGACAAGGAAGAAAAATGAGAAGGAATATTGAACAAGAAAAGCTACTTAATGTGAAATTCTCTCACTAGCAAAAAGCTTATTATGGAAATATCAATTAGAAGAATTAGAGAACCACCTTAGGACCCTTCTGGCAGTGCCACAGCCGAAGCAGCCACCCCTCCTTCGGGGGACAGCAGCGGAGATGGTGACCCTGTTGAATAGGTGGGGGATGAAAAATGACGTTGCTGTTTCAGAGGGCTGGTGATGGGACCGGGATGGCTACTGGGGCAGATCGGCACTGGGACAGGGCCTGGAAAATCCTTGAAATCCTCCCTTTGTATCATCTGGTCTCACCCTCTCCTGTGTTCACCGTTCCTGGCGCAAACAGTGCGCGGTGATGGAGAGAGGCACCAGGTCCACATAAAAATGCTGGTAGTAAGAGCCAGCATCGTTTATTTAGAAATACACGTATGTAATGTTGTGCACTCCCAAACCCACTAAAAAGGTGCCGTCCCATAAGCCATAATTACAATCGTCACAATGTAAAAGCGCTCACATGAAAATATAATAACTAAAATGTGGTATAAACCAGCACAAAGCGTAAGGAGCACACCAAGCAATTAGGAGCGTTCACCAGCCTTTGCCCGCTTCAAAACAAGTGGAAAAGAGCGTAGGAGCGTACCGTAAGTTGGGGCTAATTAGCGTGAGGAGCTTTTGTTGAGTGTTTGAGTTTTAGAAATTCACTCTCTATATTCTTACGTCGTGAAGTTTAACTGACAGATCAGTCCTTTAGGGTGAGCAAGAAGAAAGCGTTTCTCTTGAGGTGAGCCCTTTTCCATCCCCATTTTCCTGGGGGGGGATGAACCCAGCCTTGTCCTGGCTGCACCTGTGCGTGCCCCGGAGGGCTGGGTCTGAAGCTCAGAAATGGGCCAGAAGAGACCGGTGGCTTGAGTCGTGCTGAGACGTGCTGCAGAGCTGGACCCTGGCTGTGCACCGCGCCCTGCCAGTTGGTACCTGGGCAGGAGCCATCGAGCGGCAGAAAGATCTCCCTTAGCTCTGGGTGGAGACACTTTCAAAACAAAACTCCTGTTATCTGCTTGCTTTCAGGCTCAGTAAGTCAGCCAAAGACAGATGGAATTGACTCTGGTAGCAGATGTTATCTCTGCGCCAAAAATACTGTGGTTTGCTCTGTAAGGCTCCTGTGACACAGCAGCCCTCTCGAGTGCAGATGGTTTGAACAGAATTCATTTCTCCGATCTGGTTTCTGATACAGAGGTGTCCAGCGATGTCCTGGTTCTCCTAAGGACGCCCCTACAGCAAAGGGCCCGTGCAGGGCTGTGCGTCCCCAGACCCGCTGGGACGTGGCCGTGCAGAGCGGCTCGGCCGCCCCGGGAAGGGCAGGGGGACCCTGGGGTGAGGCGCGTTCCCTCTCGGTCTGTACGAGTTCATAGCCTGGCTCACAGCAACCTTCAGGTCAGCTCTTAGGCGTAAGTAGAAACAGAGTAGTGGTGTGAACCAGATGACAGCTGCTTCCTATCTGTAGATGATGATTAATGAAGGCTATCAGACACCCCACTTTAAAATCCTTTCTGTCAGATAAAGCCCCTTCTGTCACCTCATTCCTTATTTTATTTCAATCCGTTTTACCTCATCTTTCTTTTAATGTGAGCTGTCAAAAGCTCTCTCTGCTGTTTTGTATCTGTCACATTTGCTGACAGCCCAAAAGAGCAGATTCTCGGCGTGGAGCCTCAGGAGATGTGAGTGGGGGCGCGTGTCCGTGCCCGCACCTGGGTGACGGTGCTGGCGGGGCTGTGGTCAGCTCAGGTGTGCCCAGTGTGTTGCTGGGGTGTGGGAATGGAGGAAGATGAGCATCCGTCCGTCTGTCTGTCCCCATACTGACTCTCCTGGCTAATAGTTTTATTTTGCTTTACAGAAATGTTTTGAGGATACTGATGTGAAAGATTATGAATTGAGGAATATGGTTGCTGGAGATACAAGACCCAGAGCCAGTGTTTATTCTCTTGCAAGTACCTTTGGCATTAATAAAGGCGCTTGGAGAACATGTAGGCACTTCCACTGCATGTGAATAAATCAATGTATATGTATTTGAGCACAGGTGTGAGGATGTTCAGAAACATGCATGGGATTCTAATCCATTTTTGGACTGAGTCAATAGTTGTAGAAGCAGCCAAATACTGAGAAAATTGAGAAAATGCTTAAGGACTTGCACAAAGAAATCTGAACCTTGTAAAGCATTCAGCCTTAGTGATCTTTGTTTAAACCAGTGGATCCTTTGGAAAAATATTAAAGGATGTAATCAGACTAGATAAAGGAGCAAATATTGACAGTCTGGGTTGTCCGAAACTCCTGAAGTAAAAGAATTACTTTATGGTTACAGTAGTTTCTGGTGGACTTTTGCACTGGAACAGGAAGGCCGGCGCTGTGGCTCGTGTGCGCAGAGGCTGGAGGCGGTGGCTTGGCCACACGTAGGCTGGCACCGTGCCTGACGGTGGCTTGTGGCACGGTCTGCGCCTGCCTATGGCTGAAAGAATCCCACTGGTACCTTGCTGGGAAATCCCTGACGTTTCTGAGCGCTTCCAGGTTTCTGCCAGCAGCAGTGGAGGCAGCTGCTAGTCCAGGATTTCTTCTTCTCATAAGCAAAACCAGTGGTTGTTGTTAATTACAAAGAGCAAGGAAGAAAGCTGGCTGATTTCCTCTAGCTCCTGCAAATACACGTTTCTCGATGCACACGGAGGTTCGGCGCCTCACCAGCTCATCCATTAGCTCGCCCTTGGAGGGGCAGAAAGGCTATTTTATGTTCTCGGTGCTTAAGTGCCCAAAGATTAGCAGAAAGCAAACGTGAAGGAGTAATAGGCACGATCTAATTGAAATTTCCTCTTGGATTTGAATGACTACTCAGAGACACTTCTCTCTCAGCCCTGATTGTCTACTTCTAACTATTCTTTGTTTTGTAGTTTGAAAGCTGTTTAGGTAGAGTGGGCAAATACCTGACCTTCAAACCAGCAGAGAATGGAAAAATTAAACAGATTAATATGCCTGCTATTGAAGCGTGTGCGGTGGGTGGTATTTTTGGCTGTCAAAGCCCTGTGCTGTGAATACGAGACATCAAGGCCGCGGATATTTCAACACACATTTTATCGGCAATGCAAACAGACACTTAACACAAGGCGTTTTGCATACAGAACTTAATGTATTCACTTCAGCAGGTTATTTTTAGCTCCCAAGTGCAGTCATGTGGACGGCTGATCTGTTTGTGTTGCCCCTGTAGATTGCAGACATATGTTGGAGTAAATGTGGCAGTGAAAGCGTGACTGCGATAGGCACAAATCCTTTTAGGATCAGTTATCGACACGCTCCTTAGAAAAACACCGCGGTGAGTTCACCGGGCCAGGGAGGGGAGAGAATAACACTGGGGTTTGCTAATGAAAGCCCACTCTCCTACCAGGCACAGGCAGAGGGTTGTTTGGTTCCACAGGCTCTATAGGATGGGTTTAACATCCGTACATTTAAATGCAATAGGAATGCTAAAGAAAAGCAACAGAAAGAGAAAATTCGTATAGTAAAGCCAAAGAGAGGAAGATGCAGTTTAGTAGCGTCTTTCAATGTAGTCACTCAAATCTGCAGCAATAGACTCATTAAAATGTCCTTGTACTGAATATAAACCAAGAAATGATCCCGAGTAGACTGTTATTACAATGATCATAAAATGGGGTGAATGAGCTCAATTTTCATTTTAATGTAAATGGTTTTTAACTCTGTAATAAATCTGATCTCAAAAATCAGTCACAAATGCAGACACTTGAAACAGTATGTTTGGCAATATAAAACAAATAACGCTAATTTCTGTGTGTGTTTGAAAACCAAGCAGTTGGGAAAGAAAAACCTTTGCACTGAAGGGAACGTTTTGTTCCAACCAAAATATTTTTTCCTAGCTCTTTGGCTATATAAAAAAATTACTTTAAAATGCCTTGCACCAACTCAAACCAATTAAAAAGTAGTTTGGAGCTGCAAGGAAAACAAAAAACTTTATAAGTGGTTTGTCTCTGATGAGCAGTTCTATTTCTTCATCCTCCTTGATAAAACAGGGAAACTCGGTGCACGACGGCTCCTGCTCGTCCTGCTGGCAGAGCGAGGGCGATCATTTCGTGGGGGCAGGTTCAATAAGTTTCTAATCACCCAGCTGCTTATTCATGGTTTAATCAACTCGCTTTGATTAATGAAATTGCGTGCTGGAAGGGAGCTTCCCAGCACACCAGGCTGGTATCTACCTCTTCGAAGAGGAGCCAGGACCTGCTCTCCAGGTGAGCAGGAGCATCCAAACAAGACCAATGCCAAACGCTCTCGGTTGTTCCTCCCTCGCGAGAGGGAGCGTGGCATGGGCAGCGTTACACTATGTTATGTGCTGGTTCTTGTGGGTTTTAGAACTAAAACCTGATGACTTGTCATTATTGTTGTTGTTAAGTACAAAGTATTTTGAAAAGGCTCATAAGCATTGACTTGTCGTTGCTAAGTTGGCTCAAAACTCCTGCATCAGTTGTAGCTTGGGTACTTTGAGGAACCCAATAAAACAAGTCGGAAGAAGCCTATAAGCAGGACCCAGCCTGTGGCTGTCCAGAGGGTTAAACTCTTGAACTACATAAAGGTGACACAATCCACTAATACAGTAACGGGAGAAGCAGCTGATGCTGCTGCTGGCAAAGCCTCGTGCAAGTGACTGCAGGGTATTCTTCCCAGCAAGTTTCAGAGGAAGCCGATTTTATCTTTTCTGTCATCTGCTAAAGTCAGGGTGGGGAGAGAAGGAGTCACAGCAAAAAGCATCTCCCTGTTTCCTCCCCCATGAGAAGAAATTAAAGTTACCCAGGGGTGGCACAGCTGCGTTCCCACGAGCCCCGTGGTGCAGGCGGTGATGTGAAGGAGTACTGGCTTTTGCTGCCGTTTCCAGCAGCTCCAGGACTGAGTTCTGTTGTTAATAAACATTGATGGAGAAAATCACTTTTTCTCCATCTAGTTTTTGGTGGTTGTTTTAAATTAGCCCCATGCCCTGCGGCTAGGCACAGCGCAGGGGTACAGGACGTGATAAATGCCCTCATCATCTGCCTGGGCTAGCAGAAAACAAATAATTCCAGCACGTTGGCCAGGCTGGCGTTAGTGATGCTGATACCTTCTCTGGTGGCAAAGGCCCTGCTGAAAACACTCTGCACTGCCGTGATAAATGGAGCTGCCTCCATGAATAGGTTATTCGATGGTACACTGCAATGGTTTAATTATTTCTGCACGTGCCCCGTGTGCTGTGAGTGGCCACTGGGCTGAGGAGCGTTGGGCATTGCCGGGGTGCAGCACAGCGGCCGATGCTGCTGGGGGGTCCGCAGACCCTCAGGGCACTGTGCTTAGAGCGATGGCCCGCGCCGTTCCCTCGCCTGGACCCGCCGCTGCAGAAATGCGTTTCCCCGTGATGTGCATCCTCCGTGGCCTCCTCCCCCCGCGTACTTTCAAAGCTGCTCTTTGCCTCCCCACCTGCTTGGTGGCACCCCCTCAGCACCCACCTGCACCCAAGGCGTGCAGGAGGAATCGGGTTCCCGCTGGTGTGAACCATCCCCAGGGCCTGTGCTCAAGGGTTCTGTTTGCGGCAGTTCTTGCTGTGAGCCCTGAGGTTGCATCTTCTGGGCCAGTACGACTTTGCTAGTGAGAAACGTCTCTGAGTAGGACCCAGAGTCTCTGGGAGCTCACCTGGTAATTTGCTCTGCGCATGCATTCTGCAGATGATGTTCCAGGTCAGTGGCCAGGAGGGGGTAAGTGCAGATCGATGCAGGAAATGGGTTATTTTATTACCCGAGCATCCACGCTTGACAGTTTTAATACCTTACCCACAGAGCAATCGCTCAGGCACCCGGACACCGAGCCTGCATGATTTCACTGCTGAGCAGGAGGAGTATGGATTTTTACTCCATGTTCTCTAGGAAAGTGTATTGATTCGGCACAAGAGGCATCGATAGGTCCGGGTAACGGAATAAGGAGTCTGAAGCCGGTCTTAAAAATAATAATAATAAAAAGTGCAGTTGATAAGTGGAATGAGCCATTTATTATTCTGAATACCACATCGGTCACACCATTTGAATTCTTTGCTGAGTCTTTGTTGACTTCTCTTGCCTTCCGTAGTTTTCCTCCCTCCTTTTGGAATAAAACTTACTGGACAAGGGAAGGAAGGGTGAGGGCCATCAGAGACTGGGGCTCTCTATTGTCTGCCTGTGTTTCTGGAGACTTTTCAATGCTTTTCTTCTTATCTGTGGGTATTCAGGCTCACAAATACCAATGATATGTTCTTGAAAGCACATCACTTCTTTGAAACAGAGGGAAAGAAAAGCTTCATACATTTTCATTTCTCTTTTTCATCAAAATTTTATCCTTTGAAACTTTCTGTTCATCTCCACAGCTTGAAGGCAGCTCTGAGAGCTGCACCCCTGCTCTCTCTTCTCCAGCTCTCAGCCATTTTGATTTAAAAGGGAGGCTGGTATGAAAACCAGGGTGTAAGGCCTGAGGTTAGGAAAACGTCGTTACAGGTTTGCACTTCTGTATACCTCAATGCCTGTGAATGACAGCACGTTAACGGTGGTTTGCATTCCCTTACGCTCGCTTACACAGGCGGGGTTAGCTCCTCGCCAGGTTGTGTGGTTAGGCTGTAAATCAGATGTGTGAAATCCAGCTCCAAAGAAATAAATCATTATTTAGTATAACCTGCCTTAATCTGTTAAATCTAGTGGGGTTTGGGTATGCGCCTCGGCAAACCGGTCAAGGAGATCCGAGCTGGAGGCAATTTCTGACGTAAAAATTAATTTTATGCCCTTTCTTCTGTAAGGAGCAATAAGGGCTCTTCCGTCACGGTTGGTGCTGTCTCTGTTGAGCCTGCACCGGCTCCTGCACTCGTGGCTGCTTGACGTGGCAGGGGACGGTCCCAGCTTCCAGCTGCTGTTTACTGTATATGAAGAGTTTTTTCCATTCCTCTCCAGTGCTACTGCAGACTTTTGCAACTGGAACATCTTCATTAATGCCTGCTTTGCCCCTTTATAAACGTGCTAAATATAAAGGGGAGAAACAAAAGAAATACTCACTGGAAAAAAAGCTGTAATTACCCCATGTCAGATGCCTGCAATGTAAATGGGAAATCTGAATAAAGACAATGGTGTGTGTGAGTTAAGGATGTGAGTCAGCCTGAAGTCAGCGTGGATGGTAATAGCTGCCTCTGGATTGTCTCCAAGACCTAACGCTGTACAGAAATAGGCTTCTATTTGTGTTGCACTGGTGAGGGACATCCCACGCGGGCTCTTTGGCCTTAGAGGGAGTTGTGCTCTGAGGATGAGAGCTGCTTCTCTCTGCGATGTACGTGTGCTTCAAGACTTTGTATTTTGACTTTGAGTTCAGTGTTCAGGAGCACTCCAGTCTGAATTTGCACCATAAAAAGTTGCAGCTGGAGTACCAAAAGGAACAGGTTTGATCAGAAACTTTGATGTTTTAGGGGGGTTTTGGGGTTTGTTTTGGTTGGCTTTAATATTTTCAAGTCCAAAAGAGAACAGCGTTCTGTGTTTCACTTTCTGAGAGTTTGGGGTGTGAAATGAAGTGACCGTATGTCTTCCATCACATCCATTCTACACATCCCTGATGTGCTCGGCTTTTCTTTTTAATGGCAAGATTTTTTTCTTGAAGAAGAAAATGTATTTCTCAGTGTTGCTGATTTGCCCCCTGTGACATCTTGTGTTTCCTTTCAAGCAACTGCTGCCTTTAGAAGAAAGCAGGTAGATCTGCCAAGCAGGCAGATGGGACACGAGAGCTTGATTCACGAGGAGGAACAGGAGCCGGGAGCACGCAGCAGTGTTCAGAATGAATAGGTCGAGCCTTGTCCTATCAATGTTAGACTGGAAAGATTCCCCATACTGGTCTCCAGCCCCACAGAGTTCAATGGCAGTTAAAACCCAGGTGCAGCCAGTCTGCATAAGGTATCCTGGAGGATTTTCCACTAATACAGTTAAATTAGCAGGGCTCGGTGGAATGTAGTAGTGTTGGGAAGAAATTACTCTACAGGTGTACAGTATTAAATAGGGAGTGATCAGCATCCTGGAAAATTTAATAGGAAACTCTATCCCCATTAGAGAGTGTCGTGGGGTGGCTCTGCAGACCTGGAGGGAGGTTCCCTGTGTCCCGCAGGAGCATCAGCTCCGACCGTGGGCTAAAACCGCCGTGGGCAAGGCTAATTACAGCTTCCACGGCCGGCATCCACATGCAGCCGAGTTCCTGCTCCAGTGCCATCAGCCAGTGAGCCCCTCACCTGGCCGAGGGAGCAGATGGCAGTGATAATCTGTAATAGGCTGTCAGAGAAATCCAAGTAAAGAAGCAGCTGCACGTTTTCGCGCTGGCACAGTTGAAAGCAGAATCTTCTATCGGTGCCGATGCTCTGTGTGTATCAGGGAAGGAAATTGGCATTGTTTAGCTTGGGGAATGATTTCTTCTTCTTTCCTTTAAGCCTCCATCCAGCTGATTTCTTCTCTCACAAGCTAAAAAGGAGTTGACATGTTTCAAAATTTCCTTGACATCTTGACAGCTGAGAGTGTTACGGTTCTGTGGGCTTTTTCCATGATCAGTGTCTCAGGGGGCAAAGGAACGACTCGGAGGGACAAGTTTGTCTTCAGATTACAGGAGCATTTGTGTGGTAGATGGTCTGGTTGAGAAAAGCCTGCAGGGGAAAGCAAAGAGGAAAAGCGACCAAGTTTATAATTTAATCAGAAAACCCTTAGCAGAACCATAAACAAGCGAATACCTGACTCGAGGGACACCACGGAGAAGTGCCCGTGTGATGCCTTCAGAGGTGGGACACTGACAAAGGGCTGAGGTCCAGCCTGCAGGATCCTGAGAGACGGGCACAGGGGTGGGCAGGAGGGTGGAGGTGCCCAAATGTCACTGGCCCCGGGGGAAGCCAAGGTCCTCCAGCGTTTGCTCCTTTCCAGCATCTGCCTGGGTCAGAAGCAGTTGAACCTGCAAACCGCTGCTCTGAGAACATCAAAATTAACCCCTTTCTCTCAGGCTCACAGGGACCTTTCTGATCTCAAACTGAATCACAGAACAAGAAGTTTCTAATTAAAAGAGCAGACAGAATAACCATAAATCACAGCCTGTCACAGCGCGGTACCCAGAGCTGGAGAGAGAAGTGTAAATCGAGCCTGACTGAAGTTCGCAGCAATTGGCAAAGACAATGGGTGAGGATAGTGCAGCAGACAGTGAATTATCTTTGCCATCTGCTTTTTGCTAACACCCATTTATAGAAGAAACTAACATTTGGAAACACTGAGTGCTGATTGTTGTGCCTGTGGAATAATTTTCCACTGGATACAATTAATCATTAAGCCAATAGACGACTTTTCCCAGCGTTGCTCCAGCTGCACCCCGAACACCTGCTGAAGATCCCGAGTTCAGCAAGCAGTGCGTTTTTAAAGGCTCAGTCCTAAAGTTTCATCACAAGTTCCAGGGTTCCCCTCAGAAGTGGAGAGGGACGCTGGGATGATGATGTGGGCTCTGCGAGGAGTGGAGAGCTACTGGGAATTTTTAGGATAAATTCTTTCGTTTCTGCTGATGTGTTTGGCTGATGTAGCTTGTCCCAAAATCGGGGTTTGGCTGGGTGCTTGGCAGGGGCAGGAGGCGGGCAGGGGATGCAGGCGTCTCCACACACACATAGAGCAAGGCAACCCCTGCTTTGAGCACGCGGAATAAGCCAGGCAGGCTCAAGAGCAGCTAGTGGTAATCACAGTCAATTACAGTTGATTAAAAGCCTCGAGAATCCAATATATTGCAAAGAAAAACAAATAGCAACTCTGCAAAAAAGGTAATCAATAGCTAGCCAAGCAGCAAACAATTAAAAGGGGAAAAATATCCCCGTTCTCCCTGACTTGTGTAATATCCTTTCTTCAGCTTCTCAGGACGTGTTGTTCCCAGCCTAAAGGCCAGCGGGTGCGGGTGGGGGCCGGGTCCATCCCCGCAGGGAGCACCCTGCCCACGCCGGCCGCGGGCGGCACACGCTGTGCTGCAGGACGTGCGGAGCTGGCTTTGTACAGCTGCTTTTCTCTCTCTGAGCGATTAAAGGAGCTGGAAACTCGCTCTGTGCCAGACTCGGTGCTTGTACAAAACACGGTCAGCAGGATCTGAGCAGAGCGAGGGCCGGGAGAAACCCGAAATGTCTGTTTTCCCGTGCAGTGAACGTGGCCAGCAAACACGCAGGGCCCCTGCGTCCCTCGTCACCTCCCTTTTCTCATCACGTTCATCCCCCCTTAGGGTGGTACAGCAGCAGCGTAGCTTGGCAAGCCATTGAACCGCTGCCTGCTGGGACAGTGGCAGGCGTGGGGCGTCCTCCCCGTCCTCAGCCCGGCGGCTGTGGTGCCGTCAGGGCTAATTCTTCCTCTGGAGCAAACGGGGCATCTCCGCTGAAGTTAATGCAAAGGTGATGCTCCTGTGTGGAGCTTCTCAGGGATGGGGATGAGTAGCGCTCCGCTGCCTCACATCAGCCACAGCATCGGTTCTGTGTCAGGGTTACTTTATGTTTCCTGATGAAATTGCCTCTCTCCTCGCCTGGAGTCGCGATCTCTGGTGCTGTCGGAGATGCTCAGCCATCGTTTGCGACGTTGCGCTGCGGCACAAGTCACCTCTGGGCTGTCTGAGGCGAGCGGGACGGCTGTCAGACCCCTGTGTGTGCTGAGTAAACAGGATCACGGAGTAAAGACTTAATTATAAAAGCGAATGGTGTAGGAGTATTATGATGTGTGGAAAATTGGTCATTAACTGCAGGAGGATGAAAACCAAACATTTTTCCTTGACACTTCCACTCAGCCACGCTGAACAAACACATGCTGGAAAATTTAGAACTGTAACAGGTTATTCAAAGCGGTTAAACACGAGGGGCTTAATTTTACTGGGCTCATTTCTAGTTGCTGAAGCGTGGTTGGCTGACACAGCCCGGGTTACACCGCGGTTACAAGCGTCTTTCCCCAAACGGTAGCTGTGACCCGCTGGGGTTGGTGGGCAGCGATGGCCGCTGCCTCCGGGTGGGATGAGAAGTACCGTAAGGAGGAGGCAGGGTTCCACCTTCCCCACGAGAATGGCTCCCCACCGCTCCTCCCTGGCTGAGATGGAGCAGAAAACCTCCCAGCTGGCATCAGCTGGGGTGACACGTGCTGACACTCCCAATTTGCTTCCCAGGTTCAAGTTTGTATCCAATCAAACATAGTATTAATGAGAATCAGGTCACTTTTAATTAGCTGCAGTTAACATAGTAGATTCCCCTCTCCCAAATACATCACTTCTTCTTACATTAACCATCAAGTGGTCTTTCTCAGAGCAATTATCCCATCAAAACTGGTTGCTCTCATGGTTAACGATTTTCATACTAATGCATTAATTGCCCCTGGCTTACCCACTGCCTAATCAGCAAGGTGGGTATTAGTTTCTGGAAGTGATTGATTTCAAGGGACTTAGAGCTTAATTACATTCTAGCAAAGTCTGTTTTGAATCCTTAGAGAAGACAGACATTTTCTGTTTGGCTTTGAACTTGGCGTGTTGGAGGGATCTCAGTATCTAAATTATTCCATTCATTCTTAAGCACGCTCGTCACGAGATGGTGGAGTTTTGTCACTTCTGATTCATCTTTGCCCAGAAGAGCTCACCCCAATTGTAGGGTTTGCATTAATAAGTAAGTTTGCTTTGAAAAATGATGATTACATTATATATATATCTGCATGTCAGGGATGGACAGGGTGATCTCTCAAAATGTAATTTGTATATCAATCAGTTAACTCAATGGTTTGGGATGAAATGTGCTATATAAATGCAAGACCATAATTTATCTTCTTTCTTCTTGTGTCTCAACATAATTGCACCTTTATTGCCCACTCTCACTCACCAGAAACAAGAGCTGCAGGGCTGGGGCAGAACGAGTGTCCATCTCGAGCGGTGCCTGTCCCTGACAGCACTCGTCTCGGTGGCTGCAGAGGACGTTGTAGGAACCTCACGCAGCCACGTCTGGAACAATCAGCTGCCAGACATTTTGGTTTGGCTTTCTCCACCTTGATTATCCAGAGATGAGATTAAAAGCAGAAGTACGATATTAACATACCGCAGGTTAAAAAAAAATGTGGCGTCGTCGTAGCAGTCCTGGAGAGTCTGTTTTCCTCCTAATCTTGCATATCCCAGTCTTTGTATAACCCTGTAGGCTCAGTGCGCCTTTGGTAGCTGTTTCCTCTGCACGGCATGAACTCATTTCTTTCACTACTTTTTGCCACTTTCTAATTGTATTGACAATTCCCACTGCGCTCGTATTGTCATCGTAGTACAAGAAAGGACAAATAATATTTCCCTGGTTGGTCATTGCTGCAAGTCCAAATGTAAGTTCCTCATACAAAATCTGTGTAAAAATAGATAACTTAGTTTGAGAATTGATAGAAGCCGTTCAGGACCCTCAGATGAGAGAGAGCACGTAGGGGGATTTAACCAGAGAAATTCCTCACTGCTACAAGGACGCAGAAGTGTAGCTGTGACCTTCCTCTCTCCTATGCTCCTGCTCTTCTACCAGCTTAGGGATTTGTTGTGGCATGTTGGAAGGAGTCTTGCAGAGGGTGGCGTTTGTGGAGCTGGTGTTCTGGAACCATCTCTGCGTTGACCCTCGCCGCCTGCTTGCCTGCCACGGGAGGGCTCTGCCCAGCGATGCTCGTGGTCCTTGCGGTCACAGCCCCCGAGGTCCGTCCCTGCAGAGTGTTGCCCGTATCAGTTTTGCAGTGGCAGCAGATGCTCCCAGTGATCAGCAGGAGTCGATCTCTGATTCCCCTTTGCTGCTTTTGAAATTCTTTTGTTATGACTAGAAATACTTTAGTATTCTCTGCCTGCAACCCCAGAGCAAGAGATCCGCAGCTAATGCGTTGATTTCTAATGATGCGAGTAGCTTGTGGGAGAGGGAAAGGGAAATGAGAGGAAGAAAACCATTATGAGGCATTTGTTTACAACCTTTAGGAATTTCTTTACAGTCAGGGACTTTTATGAGAGAGAAGTACAGACAGATCTTTCTGTTCCTGTCATATTTTTGCCACGGGCTTATTATTTCTTCTTAGAAATGGTCTCATTAATCAAATGTTCTGGGAATGCATGTGATCAGTGGTATCAAAATCGTTAATCGTCATTAAGAAGCAATGAAAATTCATTTTTGCCTACACTATGCTAGACCTTACTTACAGCAGAAGACATTCTCCCCAGCTCTAAGGCAAATGCTGGCATAACACCAGGCAGGGGGCTGCCAGTTCCAAACATGAAGCCCAAGACAAGCATGTCCTGTGGGCTACATCTCAAGACACTAGCAAAGGGTGAAATAATCTGCAACACCTACTAGAGAGAGACAAATATTTGGAGTTAGCTGATGTACCCAAATTCAGCAGAGCTTACAAAGCATCGGTACCGAATCAAAACCCCAGCAGCTGTCGGGAGGTGTGTGGGCCTGTCTAGGTGGGTGCTTGCACTTGAATTCTCTGTGGCAAAATCGCTTTGCCCACCTTTAACTGATTTGGATCAAGCAGCTAACAAACACGAGTGGAGGAGGAATATCATGGTACCATCACCCAGGTACCATCACCACTTGGCTTTCACCTGCCCTGCCCAAGCCCTGGCACAGCCAAGAGCTGGTGCCTGACTAAACACCACCCAGCACGGAGAGGCTCGTCGTGCCGGGGGACGGGAGCGGTGGCTGGGGCTGCCTGAGCCTGGCTGCATTCGGAAGAAAACCGGAGGAAGAGGAGGGGCTGGAGAAAGTGGTTTTATACTTGAAAAATGATAAAACTTTGATAACTTCAAGCCGGCTCAAATGGCAGACAGGCAGCTCAGACAAATGTATAAAACATCAAAAGCCCCAGGATGGAGAGCGGTGCCTGCAAGCTCCAAATATAGCTTGCTGCAATGTAATTCATTCCTAAAGCAGAACGGAGAAGCTTCGCCATCACGTGTTGTGTTGCAGCCCCATTTCCACATGTGCAATGAGCCAAGATGAAAAGGATTGCAGGGACCTGTGCTGCATCACTCTAAGTGATTAAATTAAAAACCCCAGAAAAATTAAACGTGTGCATAACAAGTTAACACAGGATATGCTCAGTGTGCTAAAACATTGCGCAGCTTGCTAAAGAGAGGGAGAAAAAAACCCACCCCAAAACCCAACATGTGAAGACTTTGAAATTGTGACAAAGATAGAAAGGGTCTATTTGGAATTCAGGTGTTGTAGTTCATTGTAGAAGGTGTTTAATTGTTTTATTTATAGTTGCAATTTACCTATGAGGGGGATTATTTATTGCTTCTTGGATGAGCAGGGCACAAGCGTTCCTACGACAACAGCACACAGCAGAGAGAGCCTTCTGAAAGCATGAGAAAGAAAAATTCTGGAAAATTGCTACTGGAAAAGCAGAACTCCCGACAGCCAGCGGGAGATGGAGGCCTGATCCTGATCTCACGTCAGCACGTGCTCAGTGGGAGACGCGAGTCAATTAAAAAAATAAATCAGTGGAACCTGAGAACGCGCTCCCAGCTCCGCTGCCCTCCGAGGGGCTGGGGTGTTTTCTGAGCTCATCGTCCAGCCCTGACAAAGGGACCTCAGCGATGCCGAGTGCTGCAGAGCCAGGAGCTGGACACAGGACAAGACACCCTATGGCACGATAATTATACGTTTGACTTTGCTGGAGTTACCGGCTAATTTATTCCTTCTGACTCGGGCAATTCTTTTCCATAAGCTGTAAATATTCCTGATTCATCTGGCTTTCATTTCTGTATCATTACACAGGAGAAGGTCTCTGGATAAGCAAGTGGGTGTAGTAAGAATCTCGTTATTAGTCAATGCTAATTAATGTCCACTTAAACTAATTATTAACTGGGTTTAATAATTTGTAATTCTGATCTCACTAAATAACCAGAAAGTATTAACAGGGAGTGCTCACCCGAGAACTTAATTAACCATTTGTTGCTTAGGTCTTTTCTGTGATTGCGTGGCGGTTGAGAGTGCCCTGTACGCTGGTAGTAAACAGCGCTGCTTTGCCAATTTATATCTGTCTGTAGATATAGATGTTATTAAATCTAAATTAAAGGTTTAATTAGGCAGTTTAAAACACAGCTCTGTATTTATCACAACCCAAGAGCCAAACGTAATGCAGATGGTTTCTTAGTGTTTTGCCTGGGATGAGCACCGGCCCCGTGGGAGGTGGCAACGCACAAGGTCATGGCTCCCCCACAGTCCCCCAAAAAGTCCCCCAGAGACAGCACGAGGTGAAAGGCGTTACCAGCCAAACCAGGTTTGGACCCCTCTCTGTTTTCTGAAGAAGTTAGGATGTAATTTTTTTTTTTTTAAGTTTGTAGTGTGTGTGCTTCTGACATCCCCCAGGAACCCTCAGCCCAGGGCTCGAGGGAGCAGGGTTCTCCGGCTGCTTCTCCCAACAGAGCCAAGCTCCCCTCGGAGATGGTTTTCAGAAGAGCAGATCTGCCCAGATAGGATTGAACCCGCGTTTCTAGAGCAGCCCGAGCGTTTCGAACGTGGTGCTGTAACAGACCCAGGCAGGACGCCGTAATGGCTGGATTAGCTTCACAGAAGCCATTAAGAGCACATAAGAGGGAGTCAGGAAGCTTTCATCAGCAGTGTGGGGATGAGGAATAAGCGTGCACCTAATCTCTAAGCAGAAAGCTTCGACAGCGAGCATTTCTCTTTCTATTGGTGTGATTGTTAAATATACAAATCATGTGAAGATAAAGAAATCATTAAAATGCAATTATTTCAGCGATATAAGTTTATGGCTATATAAGTCCATTAAAAGACCAACTTTGTAGGTCTTTATGTGCTTAATAAAACTGAATAATTTGCCAGAAAAAGTCTTTGGTGGCAGTAGCAAGTAAATTTTGTATCTCCAGTTGGCTTCAAGCGTACTCCAGGTATATAAAGAAAAGAGGTTACTATATTTCAAACCACGTGTTTCCATATTGGGATGAAGAAGGACAATCCTAAGGCAGAAAAAAAGAAAGAGAATGATGTGTAGATTGTCTCTTCATCACAGCATGGTCTGAGGTTGAAACTTGTCAGTGGAGAGTGCTCAGCCAGAGATGGAAAAGGAAAAAAAAAGCCCTGAATGGCACATCGTCATCGACGCATTCTCGGGTGAAACACAGAGCGGTTCCAGCATCACCGCTGTGCTGAAGGGCTGAACCGTGCTGGGTGTTTCTGTCTGGCTCTGCACTTTCACAGGGGCCAAAATGCCAAGCTGCTCCCCGCAGCATCTGGGAAATCTCTGGACATGGGTGTGCGAGGAAGGATAACGCACGCTGGCAGTTTGTGGAAGGCAGAAGATGGTTGATGCTCTCGTTTGTAATTCTTTACCCCATCTTCTGCTTGACGAGGAAAAGTGATAGACATAAACCTCCCTCGGTCCACCCCACGTTGCTGGGTTTATTCAAAAGGGTCACTGAGTGGAGACCTGGAGACCCGATGGCTTCCATCACAGTGGCTTCACAACAGACCACGTCCAGGTGATGAACTGACTTCTAGAGAAGACAAACAAATACAACCTCCAGCTGAAGCTGTGGCACCATCTGTGATGGAGGTGCTCTGAGCCGGCTGGAAGAGATTTCTCTGTTAAAAGCTCCCTGGGGACTGGGGCTTATGTGAAGTCTGTGTCCGCCTTCAAGGACCACGTCGTGCAGGGACCACGTGGTGCCCTCAGCAGGGGCAAACGCAGCAAGCGATGGTAACTCTTGCCCTTACTGAGCGAGGCAGAAGCACACAGCAAAAGGAAGAGTGTGAGAAAGATGGTTATATTTCTTCAAGTGGTGTTTTCAGAGAAGGTGGCTGCAAGATTTCATTAGCTGTTAATCATTTAACAAACAGAGTGGCATTTCCAAGTCAAACCTAACCCAGGATAAATAAATACATTGCGGTGAGGCTACAGCTTTGTGTTCATCCTTGTATGAAAAGGCAATTATAAAGCAGTCACATTGCCTCAGTCTGTAAAACCTGCAATTCACCATCATGAAGAGAGATTACAGTGTGTTCCCTGGTCATATTTTAGAGACTAACACCTATCCTGGTATTTATTTCAGCATACAAATGTGTGTAAATACAAGGATCTGTCTCTTTGCAGACACCTGGAGGAAAAAGAGGCAACGAAAAATGATGGAAAAGTAGAGGAACAGCAGTACAGTGAGTGTTGCAAGAATCCTGAAAAACACACTTCTCTTTAAATGGAAATGGGATAAAAATCTGCACAGTCAAACCTGCACCTCCCTCACACCGGGGCTCGCTTTCCATTTTAATCCTTTTTCATCCTTCTCCTCCCAGGATGAAAGGGAAGAAAAAGTCCTCTGATCAGGTTCATTTGTTACAAGCAGAAGTTGCTCGTGTAGGGCCCTATTTCTCTAGAAAGTGGTTTCCTCTGAGCATGTGTCTCACTGTCAGTGCAGCCATTAACAGACCTTGTAGCACAATAGAAAACGTTCATTGCAAAACCCAAATGCTCATTAAAATACTGAAAGGTGCTTAACAATCTGCAGGCGCATCTGTAAGGGTATTTCTTGCACTGGCTCCTCCAGTGTCGACTCTGAAGATGGTCTAATTGTGGCTTCTCGCTCTCCCTCTGAGGCCTCTCAGGGACGTTCGCCCCTGCATGCAGTGACTTTCGACGGCAGATGCTGGTCAAGGACATTCTTCCCAAAGGAATCTCTGCCCAAAACCGAAAGAGGAATTTTGTTGAGTTTAGTCATTTAATATTTTCCCCAGTCTTTTTATTTCTCTGCGTATCCGCTAGTTCGTGCAGGTGCATGGAGCAGGGTCAGGATCTGGCCAGGGGCCTGTCCTGCCCTCCCGGGGTTCCCAGCTCCTTCCCCCCGTGTCCTGTGGAGGGGCTGCCCAGGCTACGCGGTGTCGGGGACCGTGTTTCCCCACCCAGCTCGTCTTTGCCTCCGTTCTGTTTCTGTAGTAACGAGGCCAATAAGGCACAGTGCTGTGAGGTGATGTCTCGAATGTCCCAGTCCTTAGGGATTACAGGACTTTATGGTAAAACAGATTATTAGTTAAACGCTGGTGTGTTTGTGGTTGAATAATTGCTACACCTGAAATTCTCTTTAGTCAGCATCCTAATGCCGTGCATCATAAATAAGGGGTTTAGCCTGGCTCTTTTGCAGCCGTCCCTGGAGACAGGAGAAGGAATCAATAATAAATTTCAGACCTGGCAGGTTTCAGGCTGCTTGAGCTCCTGAAATCAGAAACCCCCATCACCCGCGACAGGGGCTGTAAGGGCAAGCAAACGCCAATGAAAACGTTGTTTCCACATTCCTTTAACTTGAGGTAAAAGGTACAAAAGGCTGAGATTAATGTCCCGCTTCTCACATCCACCCTTGCAGGTATATAGGAGCTGCAGACTGAAAAAATATTTGTGATGAGACCAAATACACGTCTGCGAGCGCGTGGGAGCACCGAAGCGGTTGTGTTTCAGGGCACAAGAGGATCTGGATCTGTGTGTGCGTGTCAGGGTGTAAGGGCGTGTATAACAGATTTATCCAGTATGGCTGTTGAGCAGAAAGGGGAAGAAAAATGAGAGATACGCTTAAGAGTGGATGTGGATCAATAATCTTCTGAACAATAATTCTGTAGAAGAAGCGTGTGGGTCTGCGCATGTGCCGATAAATGGGAATCTTCAGCTGAGGAAGTATGCTCTGGTTTTTGTTTCAGCAGGTACCCGTTTCCTGCTCCCTTTTATTTTACTTTATGCTATTTGTGGTCTCTTATACCTGGGAGACTCATTCAAAACTTCTTCCTTTTTTCTAACGGGAATACTTTCATTCTTAAAATAACCCTTTTAGCTCTTCTGCTAGGAAATGCTCAGCTGCTCGTCCTTTCACTGCTCCCCTCCTCTGCGAGCTGGGATTTGGGCAGATGTCTGCTCCCAGATAACACAGTGCAGGGTGCCCAGGGCCGGCACAGGGTGCCCACAGCCAGCGCAGGGTCGGGTTTTGCTGGGAGGGACAGCAGTGGCAGGAGGGGACGGCGCAGGCACAGCTGGCATGCCTGGTGTGTGCCCGGTCCGCAGCCCCCCAGCCCCTGCAGCGCCCGCGGCAGCTGGCAGAGCTGCTGCTGTTGACTTTCCTCAGGAACTGAAGTGATTCAGTGCGTCCCAGAAGCTCACCCAGGGATATTATAGAAATGTCTTCACCACTTCAAGCTATTTTAAGAATAAGTGGAAAAAATACGAGCTGTGAGATACTGGTGTAACTCCTCCGAGCTGTAACCTTGCTGGGTAAAGCCAAGGTTGCAGCACGTAAGCACCGAGAGCCTGTTCAGCATCGCTGGAAGCTATTTCCTATTCCTCTTTTTCTCTTGCTGATTTATATTATTGATGAGGAATGAAGTGTTAAAAGTAAATCAATAAATTGCAGCGTGGCTCTCCGTGGCCAGCAGTAGCTTTTTGTCACGTTGCAGTGTAAGGGTGTGTGGCAGCCTTGGAGTAACGTCCGTGCCCGCGGACCCGCCAGCGCGATGCCCGGGCGCCGTGCGGGGCACTCGCCGCTGTCTCCGCTCCCTTCACAGCCCTCCTGGCCGCGGCCACGTGTGCTCTGCGCCGCGGAGACGGCGGAAGAGATCTGAGGGCATCTGGAATGGTGCTTCCAGAAATAGCTTATTGACATTAACGGGCCAGATCAAAGCACAGAGGGCTGGAACGCAGCCCGGCTGGCAGAGCGCACGGAAGGCAGAGTGAAATGGTGCCGGTTAGGGATGGAGGAGAGGGGCAGGCAGGGAGGCAGAGCAGGGGGGATCGTACCAGGAGGCAGCTGAAGCGAGTGAAATGTGAGGATGGGATGAGGCAGAGCCTGGGAGAAACACCTTCCCCGGGAGCCCGCGGTCCGTCTGCTGCTGCCCTTTACCTGCCACTTCCCAAGGTGGGGACGGAGGCACTTGGCAAAATCAGTCAGTAATTTCTTCTTCTCAGAGTCCATCTAACTCGTGGTTAAAAGGCTGCTGCAGCCCAGCTCGCGGGAGGCGTGGGGAGCCCAGTGCCAGCGCAGAGGGGCTGCCTTTCATCTTTGCAGCCATCCAGGTGTCCTCCAGGACTCCTCTGACCACTCTGCCACCTCGGCACACTGACAGGACGATCCTCAGTGCTTGACGCCGTGTGTTCAGCGGGGGTGTTGGAATCCCAGGGGCTGTGGAATATTTATAGGAAATTATACAGCTGGTCGAAAGTTTGCTGTTGATTTTCCCCCCTAAGAAATTCTTGTCCTTTTTAAACCCCGAGCAAAACAGTTTGAATAGATCGAGACTTGCTTCCGACACAGCTTGCGGTGTGACTTTCCCCAGGATAGAGGACGTTATTTCAGAATACATTATGCCGTGTCATTTGTTCAGATTCTTTGCCATTGACAGGCGTCAGCCTGGACAGATCGTCCTCCCGCTCCCTCCCGGCCAGCACCAGCCTGCCCTGACCGCGGCGATGCCGCCGAGGCTCTGCCCTTCACCTAGTGCATTTGGAAAATCAGTTGGCTCCATTTCACAAGCAAAAGGCTGGGTTTTTTTTCCAGTTCTTTGCAGGTTTTCCTCAATTCTTTGCAACCTCTATGCACACAGGCTTGTCTCTTTGGTCAGTGGGTGTGTGCACGTGCACGCACCAGTCCGTGCAGAGGCTAACACAGGTGTGTGTGGACACAGAACACACCTTGAGGGAGCAGAGTGTGAGGAGGGACACTGTGAAAGCAGTCTGAGCTGAGCAGTTTGCAGGGCATCGACTCTTTGTGCCATTTCACATCTCACTGAGAGAGGGATGCACCTCATAAGGCTCAACAAGTCTTGGAAATATAAAGACAAAGCTCTCTCTTTCCTCCAGCAAGATGTTGCTGCTATTTAAGGTCTATTATCCTCCCTCTGCTCACACATTGCTGCCATTAGTGTTATAAATGGGCTGGGTATACAGAGAGGAGAAGAGACCCCCAGGGTAGCAATTACTAGAACTGAATTGTCTGATGCAAAAGGCAGCATTACCCTGGTGTAATTTGATCATAAAATAAATTGCATTGCCCATAAACTTGCTGAACAGTAGAGTTTCCCCCACAGTTGTTTCCATGCATTTGGAGCCAGAAGTACCGCAGGGAAATAGCCCAGCTCCGGCCTGCTGTGGCCACAGCCGCGCTGAGACTCCGAGGAAGATTGTCACGGAACATGAACAAATGAATATTCATAATGAGATTAAACTCATCTTTGACATGGTGCCAATGCTAATCTTCCCCAAACAGGCCTGGATGAAAACTGTGCGGAAAAACGCACCTATGCTCTTGAGGAGGAGCTCTCGGGTCTCTCGCAGGAAGGTGTTGGCCGTTGTGGGTCCGGTGGGCTCCCGGCCCCCTCCTGCCCCCCAGCACCTGCCCCGGAGCCAGAATAGAATAGAATATGACAATTGAATCAAATTACATAATTTAAAAATATATTTTACATGCCAGTTCCCACCGTGGGGGCAGCAGGCTCTGAAGGTTTCCATCTACAGCCCCTAGATCTATCTTAAAGCGAGGATGTCTGCACTCTAGTGATTAAAAATCAGAGGAAGAAGCCACAGCAGGAGCAGGGATGAGGAGTCAACTCTCAGACGTGCAGCGGAGCTGTGAGGCTGACCACGTAACAGCCCCGTTTCTTGGAAGCAATAAGAAAAATCACATAATGCAGCAGCAGAGAGAAAATCACAGTCCACAGAGAGATGTAAATTCGAGATGAGCTTGATCTCGATACCACTTGACGTTGAGATTTTTAACTAAGAGCAGTCATTGTTGCTGAAGTTTTGCTGCAAGCCGTGAAACGGGGGTCAAGAGCTTGGCAGGAGAAGACATCATCATGAATAAATAAACACACCTGAGTAAGACGAGAGATCTAAAGCATCTGAAATTTCAACAGCAACCATCCGCGCTGCCGTGCGTTTGATCTGCCTGTACAATCCTAAAATGGGAACGGCCTACAGACTGAAGAGCATGGATCTGCCTAAAAAACTAAGTAGTATGTTTGTCTCCATTCCCTTTGGTGTTTATTGGTCACAAATTTAATAACTCATTAGGATGAATAAATTCATTTGGACGTTACATCCAGGTTAGCCTCATGATGGCATTGGAAATCCAATTAGACACGGTGACACAATGATTATATAAGAACATAATCCCCTCTGCGCAAAAGCAGGACAGGTGTGGAACTTCAAACCTTTTTGCCATGGAAAGCCACTAGATTACATGCAGCCAAATGGGATTTGCAGCTGTAAATTCATGCATTCATGCTTATCCTAAGGTGGAATAACGGTGGCTCAAGACAAGCCCAAAGATAAACACGCTTTCAGGGTCACAGGCAGGAGACCTGAGCTTATTAAAGTATGTTCTAATACTTTTCAGGTTATTTTCCTTTCCGTGGCACGCTGTGTATGGCATGAATTCAGGGGCTAGAAATTCTGTGTTATTTTTATAGAGCTACTACTAAATCTGTTGACCCTGAACAAGTCTTGCAGACAGAGACATTTGTATAAAAGGTAAGTGAAAAAGAAATGAAAAGGTTTCAAATCTTTGAAAATAGATCATGGAAAATCTTGTAAGAGCAGAGTATCTGACGTGTTGCAGACCTGCGTGTAACGCACCTGGGTGCTGCACACGTGCAACCTGCTTGTTAGGCACGCGGCTGCGTGTTAGGGAGCTGGGGTGGAGGTGACAGGTAGTGCTGTACAAGTCAGTTTAAATGCTCTGAATATAACTAACTAGTTTCCATGCAAATCAGCCAGTTTCTGTACATCAGGTCCTGCGCTGCCTTCAGGAGATGGGCTGCAAGTACTGCGGGCACACCGGGCAGAGCTCGTTAGGGGTTGGGCAATTACCAGCCCAGCCTTCAGGCAGCTTCAGGCTCTGGACGTTGCAGTTCCTCATGCTGTCCAGTGAGACCCGGGGAGCATCTGGCAGGTGAAAGACGGTGGCTGTAGCCTGGAGGTATATGTAGCCTTAACAACCTGGGGAGTAACAGCATCAGGAGAAGCTGCGGCATATTCCTCCCAGGGTTGGCAGGACGCCCCGTATGTTTTTAGTGGCTTTTGACCCATAATATATACACCTTTTTTCCCCAACTTTTGCATCCTGTCTTCTGGGTTTGAGGAAATGCAATATAATATTTTGCCAAGGTTACAATCACAGTGACAGGAAAATAACGGGGAGCAGCTGGGCTTTGCAGTGCCGGTAGGCAGCATTTGCCTTGTCTGTAAAGCAGTTGAAAGACAGGTCCCAAGGAGTAATTAGCACTACCCAGAACCACGTACAGCCACTCCGCAAGAAAAGAGTGGGCTCGCTGCAGTGTTATTACCTCCTGGTCCTTCATGCCAATTTTCTGATTAATAACATCCCAAGCCACTTGATGCACTATTGATTCTAAATTCAATAAAAAGAACTGGCGGCTGCTGGCAAGACCACATCATTTTTCCTCTAAAAATGCAAGGCAGCAGCACGATTCCAGGCAGGGCGAGGTGGTGGGGAAGCCCCCAGAGAGCTGCTGTCCTCCCTCGGGGGACAGACCAGGTCTCCTCCGCAGCGGCGGGGTCTCCTGCTCTGCCGGGGCTCAGACAGCAAGGGCAGTGGGGATGTGTCCCTCGGGATTTGGTGGCAGGTCCTGGTGTCCACTCCAGTGGTGCTGCAGGAGGGCAGGGAGAGCGTTTCTGGAGTCCCCGTGCTGTTACCAAGACACTGCTGCATTACAGGAAAAATCTCACTTTGTTCAGGCGGCTTCGATACGTGAGCACCAGGGCTTTGCCTAAGGAAGCAGCTCAGTGCTGTGGACTTCTTCAGTATTGAGCAGAACAGTTGTCTCACGAGTTGCTGAAACTAGTAGAAGAAGAATAAGGTAGAGGGTTTTTTTCCAAAGATCCTGGCTTTTAAAGTGTCAAAATTTTTCACATAGAGATAGTTTGTTGGGTTTTAAAACACTCCAGTAAATCTTAACACCAAGAAAGAGCAGTTGCCTGCTGGTTTCCTTCACGCCAGCTGCACGTTGGCCGAGAGGAGAGGGCAGAGGTGGGTTGCACGGCAAGGGAAGCCCAGCCAATAAACAAAAGCTGTTCAGTCCTATTAACAACCTGGGAGGGAAAGGCAAGTATATAAGAGTGAGCAGAAGGCAGCTCAGAAAGCGTAGAGAAGCCAAGAAATAGCGAGCTTTGATCCAGAGAGAATATCTCAACAAACACCGAAAGCTTTGCAAATATTCAGCGCTTGCAATAGCCACAACACACGGCAGGGGAGGAGTAGAGAGCCCGTCCGGGAGGCCTGGGTGGGCAGCAGGGAGGGGTTAGTGGGTTTGCAGAGAAGGAGCACGTCTTCGGGCTTATTGGCACTGGGAAAGCCATCCTGCTCTGGTGCAAACCTTCAGCTAAATCCCGTTTTCCACAGGAGCTGCCCCAGCGGCACCGCTGACCTGGAGCAAGGCAGCTCCTTCCCCACGCTGTGTCTGTACAACGCGCTGCGGAGCAGGGGGGATACAGCGCCTTTTGTGTCTTGTAATGACAAAGGGAAACAGGAAAGTGAGGTTTTTTCCTGCTTTCTGGCAGGGAGTTGCATTCACTCAGGGCTGGATTTTCAGGGGTGACAGAGAAGCTGTCAGGAGGGAGAGAGATGAGACTGGAGTGTTGCTCTGGGTAACACCAAAGCTCCGGGAGCTCAGCTCCAGCAGAGCGCTGGGCAGGAGGTGATTTATAACCCAGATGTTCCCGTTTTCTCCTTCTGTGCTTGTTCAAAGCCACAGACCCACCGCTACCGGCCTGTTTTGCTGGGGCAGCATCGCCCAGGTCCCCCCCGAGCTGCGGGCAGGGTCTGGGCAGAGCGGGGTTCGTGCTGATGAGCATCGTTTAATAAAAGAGAACAGAAGAGCTTATCTATGTGCTCTATTGAGACCTTCAAATTCTCACCGTAATGGGACATGGTGCTTGACAGATTGAGCTCCACTGAGCAGCTCATTGTAAATTCAAATGCAGGCTCTGGGGCTTATTCGAGCCACTGAGCCTATTTTCTTCCCTTGTTTGCTGGCTGAGCAGGCGGCTGCTGGGAGTGATGACTGTGCGGTTTGTCAGCATCGGTTTCCTGAACATCAGCCTCTAATCTCTGCAGCCTCTCGCCTGCCTCCCACCCAAACAGCGCCTGTGCCCTGAACAGCCAGAAAAAAGCCTTTAAAGCGAGTTCTCCTCGGCGGTGATCTCTGCAGAGCAGGGGAGGAGGGCTCGTTGCTCAGGACCTGAAAGTTGGCTGGAGAAATTACTAGAAAATACGGGGAGAGGTGCAGCAGGGGAAGCACCGAGGCAGGAGGTCAGGCTGCAGGGAACCTAATTGGCATTTCTGCCTGTGCCTGCTCTAAGCCCTTTCTGTGCTTGCAAAATGCCCCACGGGTCACAGATTCTTTTCTTTCCTTCTCCCCACCTCATTAAAACTAGTCCCAGGCTTCTGAGCACAAAAGACACATCGATTCTTCCAAAAATTTAACAGGGAAAAAGGCAGCTGCCTCTTACAGGTTGGAAATGCAGCTCTGCCCGCGGTTAGATTTTGGCCAGATTCAGCAGAGGGGACCATGGGTTCCTTTTAGCTGTGTTTTGCCGGGTGAAAACCAGACCCAAAGTACCCATTGTGCTGCCTTATTTATTGTTCCTGGTTTTCAGCAGTCTCTGGGATATGAATTATGTAGAAGATGCATCGCAAATGAGCCGGAGCCCTGGCGGGTTTTAACGCCGCCGGAGCCCTGCCCAGCGCCGTGGGTCTGCAGCAGCCCACGCTCCTCCACGAGCATTTCACCGGGGAACGAGGGGGCCTTCCCAAACCTGTGACAACTCCGTGGGCAAAGGGGGATGGATGGTCCCCTCTGCCAGCCCCCGTGCCCCAGCGGGGCTCTGCAGGGTGCGGGTGCTTCCATTGCCAGTCTGATCACGCACCCGCGCCCCGTGTCCAGACAAGCCCAATATGACCCATCGATAGAAATCTAACCACAAAAATGAGGGCGTGAATTCTCTGCTTAAAAATAATCTCTCATTTGTGACTTGGAGCCTGGAGGCTGCGCTGACTTTCTCAGCTTGCCGCCGGGTCGCGGAGTGGCTGGCATTTTGTACGTGCTTTTGTTGTTTAAACCCACAGTTCTACCGCTTTTTTGTTTAAATCCACATTTAAGCTTGCATTTGTGTGCACTAGGGGATAAGAGAAAGGTTTTATTGCTTGCATTATTTATGGATGGTATAATTTCAGGGCATCTGTATTAAAATAAGGTTCCAACTGGAAAATAATATTAAACAAGATAAGTGTGTACATTTGTTTCATAAATCCATAAAACCTGATTAACAATGATGCTCATACTGCTTGTTTCATCATTAAAAGACTTCCTGTATCTGTGCCATGCGCTGCACTGGCTGCTTTGATGCATTAGGACGGTGCCCTGCAAAGCTCTTTGCTTTGCACTGAACTTTGCTGTGCAGCAGGGTATGCTTTAATCAAGGCTTTGCTTTTGGGTTTTAATTATTATTATTTTCTTTGTCTATGAATTTTGGAGCTGATTAACAATACAAGAGATTCCAACTTTACTGTGCTCTGCCAGTGCAGCTGCTGGCTCCCGAAGCCATGACTAATCCTTTCTGTTTACTCTTAGGGTTTTCGTACCGAGTTTGTTGCTGTTCCATCCAGCTCCCGTTGGCCCTTCCCTTGGCGCGAGGCTGGTGTGCTCGGGGATGCTTCTGGGTAAGTGCTAGCGGCTGACAACCCACTGGGCAGTGGAACAGCCAGAAAATAGAGTTTTCTATCAATTTGCCCATATTATTTGGTAACAAAGGCTGGTTTCCAAACTACAGCCTGAGGAGTAAAAGGCAGATGAGGACATTTTCTTGGGTATGGTTAACGAACTGTCAGCCCCCTTTGGGTCTCCTTTCTGTGCTGGGTGCTAGTAGTTTATTTCCTTGAGAAGAGGGTTTGTCAGTGTGGAGGGGACAGAGCCTGAGGGCTGCAGGTTTCCTGGAGCTTGTGTGACAGAGAGCGGTGTTGTTCCAAACCCCTCGTCTCCGGAGCCCCCGAATCTGAGCCGGAGCTCTCGCTGGTAGCACTTGGTGGAGTCACTGAATCCTGGGTGATGCTGGGCAAGAGTCAGAGGAGAAAGAAGACTCCTGGGAGGCTGCAAGTCGTGGCTGCTCAGAGAAAGAAGAAAATATTTTAGATAAGAAAAATAAAAGGTTCTCAGGAAATTTATATGCAGCTCTTAGTGAAACAGCAAGTGTGTCTCCCTCGCAGTGAGACTCTCCATATGGCTCCTCCACAAGTGGTGATAGAGAGAATTTTCTGCTGAAAAAAAATAAGCCTGGAGGTGAAAACTTCAAAGGGGCTGGACTCTGAATCCAGCAAGAGCCTTATGCACATCCAGGAGCTGAGAAGAGCAAGTGTTGATAAAGCACTTCAAAACCTCGCCAAGCCTGTGATCAGGTTCCTCCTGCAGCTCGGCTGCGGCGGGAGGCCGGGCCTTGGCCAGCCCTACGAACACCCGCGCCCACGGGGAGTGAACGTGCATCAAACCCTTTGAAATTACACAAACACATCATGTGAAAGGAGGTGGAGGCAAGGGCAGAAGTGTCTGGGGCAGGGTGGCACTGGGCAGGTTAAGGGGAACAACCTGAGCTAACTGATGTCAACTGTAGGCAGTGTTCAGGGCTCAGAATCAGGCAGGATATTCATGAGAGATCTGCTTGCTTTTGGTGAAGAAAACCTATCTTTCAGGCTCACAATGGAACAGGCAGGGTGCTTTGAGCTTTTGATGCTCCTAAATGGTCTGAGGTCTCTCCAGACGAGTGGTTCCCAGAGGAGCAGAGGAGCACTGCAGGCTTGAAGCACAGCCCGGTATAGCCAAGGAGAGACCCCCACGGGCTGCAGGTCCCTAATATCTGGGTTTGTATAATACATTACCCCTAAACTCGTGCAGGCGTGTGTTCCTCTGCCTTGCTTGAATTACTGGCGTATCCCAAAGGAAACAGGGAAGCCCAGACAGGTTCAAGGTACCCGGAGCTCGTGGCCCCCACGGCCACCGTGTCACCTCTCGTGGAGTGTCACGGAAGGAGAAGCCGCCCTGTTCAGCCCCGTAACTGCAGCTGGCAACGGCAAATCAACCGGAGCCGAGCAAGAGCTGCAGGAGCCCAGCTTCCCTGGACAGCAGCCACCTCTGTTCAGATGATGCACCCAAGCCGCCGTGGTTTGAAGCCTCTCGGTTGGTGCTGCCGTTCCTTCCAGGCGGGCAGAGGAGGGATGCTCAGCCCCAGCCGTGTCACCAGGGCACACCGGGGCCTCGCATCACCCCCGCGTTCTGGTACCTTCCCCTTGGAAAAGTTGCATTGCTGCATGGCTGGCACATGAAAGAAACGGGAGTTTTCTTGCTGCAAGCCATAGAAAGCAGGCTGCACTCAGTTCCTGAATAATTTAGAGTACAAGCCTTTGATTAATTTCATGAGAAAAAGGAAACAAAGTTAGCTATAACTATAGGCCATTCAAAGTATGGATTGCCAGCAAAAATGTGCAAAGCGCTGTCATGAGAGGATTAATTACTTAGATTAAATATTTTATAAGTTAAATAATGTGTATTTTTTGGAGACAAAATGGAATGTCATTTTTTCCCCCAAGACAGGGAAAGTAACTGTATTCACTTCCATTTAGCCCACAGAGCAACACAGACTCCAATGACAGAGGAGGATGGATCAGGGCTGTAATTCCCATCTGGCACCAAAATCTATATTCTGAGCAGCATTTCGTCTTCTCCCAAGAGCCCGGCTCCGAGCTTCCAAGTCTCTGTCAGTTGTGAGGTTCTTCTTGGGGGAGAAGAAAAGGGTCTTGGCAATTGTTATTCTCTCTATTACAGTCTTCCAAGATCTGGGAGGAAAATGGACTGTGTAGGGTGATTTTAATTATTGTGTTATTGTCCTGGAGGATAATGGCAGAGTCTTTCAAAGTGTCTTCCTTTTTCCTTTGCAGAAAAGGAGACCTGAAGCCAGTTTCTGACTCTGAACTGTCCAGAAAGCTAAATCCCTCTGCAGAAGAGTTTGCTGGTGGCACACAGGGCACCTCCAGCCACGCTCCCAGGGGAGCCACTACCAGAGGTGTGGATGCAGCTGAAGTTTTCAAACCATCAGGTGGATTTGGCCATATTGGCCACCCCACAAGCCCTGTCCGGGGCAGGACCAGTGCCTGAACCCAGGTGGCGACAGGGGCTGTGACCAGCAAGAGCAGGGCAAGCCGGAGCTGGCTCCCACGGGAGCGCTCCCTGGAAAGGCTCGCCAGACTCTTTAGCTTGGCCACTAGACATTGTTCTCTGCTAACAGGGCAAATTTTTAGCAAGCAAGGATGAAACCTGCAAAACACATGGCTAGAGCAGGTTAAAAGGATGAACACCTTCCCCAGTAGCCAGAAGATTCATAGCTACCAGCAGTGACCCTCCAGTGAGGCTTTAAGGAGGCAGGAGGAGATCTGGGTGGGGATGAGAAGGCTCATTGAGGTCATCTGCTTCTCCAGAGGAAATAATAACAGCAGCACAGGCAGCCCTGGGGTGGGCTTTGGAGGGAGAAGGATGGTGCAAGGGGGATTTGCTGTCTGCTTAGCCTGTGAGTAGTTGTTTTTCCTCTATTTCTATTTTTTTTTTTTTTTTGGTTATGATTTCCTGAGAGTTTCCTCGTGGCTTTCTCACTGTTCAGTGTGGCAGGGAATGTATTTGGGAGCTGGTGAGGGAGCAGTGCTGTGGGTCTACGCTGCTTCCCTCGGCTTGGGCTGCTTTGCTGGTCGGTCGGTCTCGGGTACACTCGGTTTGGTGCCCATCAGTGCGTGTGCTGAGCAGGGTACGTGCATCAGGGATTACTTTGCTGTGTGTGGGAAGAGGAGGGGAATCTTCATTAGTACAGGGATATCTAATTGTCAGTAATTAGTTAGCTCTGTAATATCTCTGTTGTGGAAAGGGGAGAGGGAAGCTCCTCCTGTGGTTACAGCCCGAGTGTGCGGGTGCTGCACAGATGCACGTTGAGGAAGGTTGTTCTTGCTCCTTAGCTTGTGCTGTCTCAGTGGAGGAGAGAGGAGCAGGATCCTCGGGGGTGTGCTGCTCTGCTGCTGCTGCCAGCCCCCTGCCATCGTCCCTTGTCCCCCCCTGCTCTGGCCCTGCCTGGCCTGGGTGCTCCCGCACCTCTGCCTCGGGGGCAGGAGGGTCACACACATGCACGCTTGCTGCTCCAGTAATTTCTCAGTCCTTGTCCCATCTGCGCCGCTCTTTCCTTCAGAAAAGCGACTTAAGAGGCAATTTGCTTTGGAAAATTACAATTATGTCACTGATTGGGTAAAAAGGAGCTGTTTTATTAAAGCTTACAATCCTGCACGTTTCTTTCCCTTACAAATATCCTATTACATGCTCAGAGGCCACCCACATGCTTTACTGCTTTTACATTTGCCCTGCAATCTTTCATGCCAGTTGACTTTTCATTTCCAAATCCCTTTTCACATTAAACACAGACCCACACACTCTGACCCATTTTTCTTTGAAATAAATCATAAGTCCGTGCCGGCAGTGACTCGAGGTGTTCTTCGGAATTTGTAAACAGCACTAAAGTCTTGTGGGAAATGTCACAGCGTGTTGGTCTGAATTTATTAAGTGGTTTCTCAGCTTAGATGCGTATGTTCCTGTACACGGCCTGACGTTTCTACCCGTGCTGGCGTTGGTGCGGGGTCGGGCGCTGGGCGAGCCTCGGGTCCGGCGCGGGGGATCCGGGAGCTCACACGGGGACCGGCAGATCGGCAGCGGGGAAGGAGCTTTGTGGCTGTGCAGGTTATGGGCAATCGTTCCCATGCAGACCACAAACCAGGCAGCACCACGTCATTCAGAAGTGACAAGTGACACGTGGCTGAGCTGGTTCCTGTACGCATCATGGCAGTGGTCGAGTGGGATGTAAATTTGGGATGTGAATTTTGGAGGTATTTTCTCGGGTCACTAAATGAAACGCTGGTCACAGAAGACAGCGAGCCACCCGCGAGGAGGTGCCTGGGTAGGTTTTAGCACGTTTTCCCTAATCTCTAGGCCTGCAGTCTCGTTTTCCTGGGGCATCAGCTGGAATCCAGCCACTGCTATAATTAGTAGCGTTAGTGGAGATGCAGAGGACTTTGCGGCCACACCATGTGGTTTCCATCGAGCTCCTGATCCTAGTTCGAGAGCTGCCTTGCCCCAGCTGCTCGGAGGGTGTAAGAAATACTAAGTAGGCAATTCTGGTGTCAGAAAGATGTATTTCCCATTGAAGCATGTTGGGCATAAAAGCAGAACAGCTTTTAATTAAAATTTCTTCTACCAGCCACGTAGGGCATAAACAAGGAACGGGAACAAACTCCCAGCACTACCTGCCCTATAGGGGCAATGCCTGACTGTGCCGTACCCGGGAGCTGTCAGGAGCACCAAATTCAGTGTATGAGCAGGAAAAAACCACAGCAGAGGAGTCTCCCTGTTCTCTTGGATTTAATGACAATGAGTGAAATGAGCTTTAGCTTCTTCTGTCACTGATGATGTATTTTCCAGATACGAACAGCGTTTCTGAAACCACAGTGGTTACACAGAGGCACGTTGGGAGTACATAAACGAGTTCATCCTCGATGTGCGTGTGCGATTCCAGCTGATCAATGACCTGCCGTGCCAGGCAGCGAGATGTGCGTTATTTGTGAGCTGCTCCATGGCCCGGACCCAAGATCCTGCTATAGATCAAGTTCAAAGTCAAGCCAAGCTCTTGCTTCACAGCACGGCGTGAGGGCTGTGCCCAGCCCCAGCCCCCCCCTTGGAGCCGTAATGGCAATTTAGAAGCGGCTCCTCTGGCTCCAGGCTGGCTCTGGTGCCCGGGCACTTCCATCCCGTGCCAGTCCCATCCCGAACAGCGGTGGGAGAGACAGCCTGTTGGTGCTCCTGCTTGCCCTGCGTGTTATACAGTTACATGGGAATTCATTTTAAAATGCGCCTTATCTTATTTGTGACTTCAGCCTGCCTTGGGGTAAGAGAAATCACGTTCAAACCAATTACTGTTCCCCCAGGAATTGCTCTACCAGTTTCTTCCCATGTGAATATTATTGGTTAGATAACAGGCAGGCTGAATGCCTGGGATAAGGTGCCAGACCTCCTACGCTGGGTCCGATTTGTATAGAGTGCATCATTTACGTTAAAATTGCAATTATATTCATGTTCTTGGGCACAGTACTTAGTGATAAACCCTTTGGTCTTTTCTCTGCAGTACCCCCCCCTTTCCCCTCCTTGAGCAGTACAACACTGCCAAGTCTCTGCTGCTTTTTCAGGCTCTCTTGATGTACGTGGGGTTTTATTCTTGTTAATCAGATGTGCTGTTTCAGATAGTTTTATTTTCCAACCCCACGTAACTGACAGAGATGTACTGTCTGTCTCCCAAACATCAGGATTCATGATTGTGCTGTGAAATGTTTGCTTTTAGTGTGCTCATAAAAACCCGGGGCCAGTCAAAGTGGAGCTGTCCTGGCGTTCAGCTGGGCGATAAATCACAGCTCACGGGGCTGGGGCTTCCACTTCTCATCTTCATGCAGTGGGATTTCTTCTCGGGATATTTTTTTTTTTTCCTTTCTTTGTAGCATAATATGAAGTATTAAACAAAAACTTCTCATAGATGGAATGCAGATTTTATTTTTACTGGATCAGTGAGAAATAAACTTTTCTCCCTAAATCACATTACTTCAAGGGATGTACTGATCTCAGGGGAACAAGATTCATAACAAGCAGTTTATGCCCGCAGTAGATCTGCAGACACCCTCTACTGTTATATTAATGTGATACACGATGACGGGTGAGGTAGTATGTATTTATTTTTCTTCATTTGCAGTAAAGCAGCTGCAGATAAATAAGGAGAGGATGAGGTGATTAACCCTTCGGGCTCTGCGAGCGTGCAAGGAGCAGCAGCCTGCGAGTCAGACTTGAACGGGCTGTGGGGTTTGTGGGGGGGCTTTAAACTTTTAGTACTAAATAACTAAAATGTATTTAAATACCAAATAAATGTTTCCATTTAAAAATACCAGAGAGTGACAGTCAGACAATTTCCAAGTGTTCTCCAGCAGGGTGACGCCTCGGGAGGTTCGTCGCCCTCCTTTGCGAGGTGTCTGTCTGACACCTGGGTGTTAACGCAGGAAGGTTTAGTTGGAAGCTCTGCCTGCTCCGCTCTGCCCCCACAGCTCCAGTGACAATCTCTCTGGGGCCAGAGGCTGGATGCTCGTCTGCTCCCCCACGTCTTGTGGAAGGTGGTGACCCAGCCCCATCCCTCTGTAGAGGCACTACCTTAACCCCGTTATTTCTGAGCTCATAATGGTTTTATGGTTGGGCTTGGATTGGATCTAACTATTTTTTTTAATCAGATCTCATTGTATCTCAGCATCTTCAACCCAAAATGACTGTGTTCCAGCTCGCACCACACTGTCCAGGGAAGTTTGGCTGCAGCAGTGAGACACCAGCAGGATAAAAGGGGCTGCTCCCACCCAAATCCAGTGTATGGAAAAAATCCAAAGCCCCCAAACCACCCCCTGCACTGCTGAAAGTTGTTTTCTTATTTGTTTCCCTTTGTTTTACCAAGGGAAATTTATGAGATGTCAGAGCTTGTTAGTGCTGTTGATGTTGGAGGAGCAACAAGCACCTTGGGCTGAAAGGCTCCAAAAAAATAAATAACAACGGCGCGAGGGAGGTGGTTGCCCAAGGCCAAACTCATTCGCCCCGATCGCTCCTCGGCTGGGCTGGTGGTGTGGCACCCCAGCCTGGCTGGGGGCTCTTCTAAAGCACGGGGCAGAGTCCCCCCCGCACCCCGAGGCATGGGGCAGAGCTCCCCCCATACCCCAAAGGACAGGGCAGAGCCCCCCCCATACCCTGAAGCCCGGGGCAGAGCCCCCCTCCTGCCTTTCCCCTGGGTGAAGGTGGGTCTGTCTGACGCCCCGGGAGGGGAAGGTTGTTCTCAGGGCTGATGAGAAGTATTGATCGAAGGATAATTAAAAGCTTTGCATGAAGGACCTGCAGCGCTGAGAACGAGCCAGCCTGCCTGGAGGGGAGCTGGGGAAGCAGCGCCGGTGAGACAGGAGATGTCAAATTACTCCTCGCCGTTAATTTACCTGATTAATGTAACTATTGTTTTGCGTGTGGTTGAGCCCTGTTTCTGTGGATGTATCCATTATTCATCAGGACTGTCCTGAATATTTTAAGCAAACCACTTCTGTCCTGCGTGTTCCTTGGTGCCGTTGTGTTCCCCACGTGCCACCCGGGTCCCAGCAGAAACCCGCAGCGTGGCTCGGGAGGAGAAATGTTACCTCCAGGCTGGAGGTGTCTGCAGAACTTTATCAGCTCTCTTCCACAGGGGTACAAGGATTGTACCTGAAATTGTACATAATTAATTGCACAGTGGGCTATTAATAGGCAAATGGAGAAACCAGACAAAGAGGGGCATGCAAGGCAATCCATTTTCTTTTTAATGCATTTCAGTTCTTGTGTTTGTGTTATGATGGATGTCAGCCGAGAGCAGATTGGGTTGGACACAGCAGCTAATAGGATGACAGTGTGAAGAAGACAAATATATTCATTATTGCATTACAGCCATATGGGAATGCAGAGCTATGGGTTTGGGGTATAGGCTTCATTCCAACGACTGGATTATTTTTAAATGAAACTTTAAAATGTTTAAATGAAACTTACCACGGCGAGGACGAGCCTGAGCGCGGCCGTGCTCTGTATCTGCCACCCCACGGCCGCAGCCCTCCTGGGTCCAGTACCAAGCTGTGTCAGAAATAGTCCCCAAAACCTGTCCCCTCTTTTCGGGGAAAGTGTTGAAATTTAAATTCTTCGCACCTCGGTCTTTGAACAGAAATATTTTATACAGTTCTCTGGATAAAAGACACTCGCAAGGTTATTTCGGGAACAGTTTCACACGCTGGTTTCAAATTCAGCAGCGCGCTCCGGGGCCGTGAGCCGTGGCTTTGCCTTGAGCCTGAATTAAACACATTTTCAGTGCACGAGTACAAAACAAGCGCGTGTCCTGGTGTCACGCGAGGTGACAGTAAATGCTTCCCTGGCCGCTGGGAGCCAGAGCCCTCCCCGGGTGCGTCTGTGCCGGTGTGCGGCATGAAAATAATTCTCTAGTTGTTTTTATAAAAAACACTTTGAGATCCTTTGGAAATAAGGCGAGGGAGCAGTTCACGGTACTGTTTTAGCAGAAGGTTTGCAGTGATTCCTTGCTGGAGAGGAGGCATTAAACAACTTTCTTTCCCTTAAACGAGGTTGCTGGGGCTCCAGGAATGCGCCGCAGGAGGGTGGTTTTACCAAGGGGCAACTCAAAACTCAGAAAGGATTAAGTTTCTAACCAAGCTGCGTGTCCAACAGCAGCCTCGTTTGTGCGTGCGGCTGGGTGTAAAGCTGGGAAGCTGAATGTGCAGAGGTGTAAGTGGCTGCAGCAGTGAGTGTTTGCATATGTAAATTTGCTGGCTGCGTAACTGTTCATTCTCTAAAACCGGGTCTTCGTCAGAGCTTTAGGTCAAGATGTTTTGCAATTGAGCACTGATAACTGCTTCCTCTAAACTCTGCTTTAAAGACGAGCAATAGAAGTTATTGTGGAGACACCAGCGGACTGGTACAGCTCATGCAGATATCTACACTGCAGATGTGGCCTTGTCGCTGAATGCACGAATTAGACATAAAATTGGCAAATGAGGCACTTAGTTTCTACTTATGTACACTCAAGCATTCCTTATAGTCATCAGTCTGGGGAAACGCTCGTTGGAGCTGCACCGCGAGCTGTTCACACCCAGCAACGCTCTTGCACAAGAGCGAAATTAGGAGATTAATGCTCCCCCTCGTCTGTCCCTGAAACGTCCCCCAGCAGAGACGGCAGCAGAACATGCAAAATGATTCAGAGAACACTTGCTCCTACGGCAGCTGTACGCTCCGTTATTAATGCTACATCCCGGGCGCGCACCTATGTGTGACCAACAGACCATTGTAGCTTGAAATCAAAATTAATTAAACCTTGTTTACCATTTGGAATTAGTGAGCTAATGAATACGGTACCTCTGAGGCATCCATCTTGGTCAAACACATTGTGCCTCACAGCTGCTGTTTTCGTCTAGATTAGGTTTGCTCCAGTTTTTATGAAGACGTCTACAAAGCAATAAGCCCAGCACTTATTTGACTCAAAAAAAAATTATAAAATTTTTATTAGCTTCCGAGGAATTGGGTTTTCTACTTTTTGCCTGGCAATAAAAGCTGATTTGTTCTATATCTGCCTGACAGAGTACTTGGGTGCTGGCTATTACTTAAATCTAATGACTCTTCTTAAAAGACATTAAGGTTGTCTCCTGTGAGCAAACACACTGGGTTTGTGAAATTACATGCTGATTACTCCGTTATAAATGTGGTCACACCTCTGCTATTAAATTTTACCTGCATAAACAATCCCAACACGCAGACACACTGCTGTACAGTTATTTATACCCACTTTATTAAGGTTATTTCTTCAGCAGTCGCACTGCTTTTAAATCTGCCGTGGCTTATTTAGTACCAAGTGACAGAAAAATCCGTATGTCATGTGGAATCATCGCTTTTACCCCTCTAGCTCCGGCCACGTGGCTTTATTGAACGCTGCGGGGGACGACAGGGAGCAAGAAGACAGGAGATGGCAGAGAGGATATGTGGATTTTTTAACCGAGCATCCACTTCAAGCAAGTGGAGATGAGTAACACCACTGCCAGCGCCGCAGAGGGGCAGGGTCTTGTACAGAGATCAGCTCTTAAGTAAGTGGTCCCTCGCTAGATAAAAGCCAGCCCCAAGTCCTGATTGCAAACTCCGTGTTGCTTAGCACTTGTTGCCACGCTACAGGAGAGCCCGGGAGCCGGCGGCCGTGGCCGTCATCCCGCTGTGGCTCGGCACGCTGGCGTCGCGTTGAGGAAACCTGCCTGGATTGGAAGCGAAAGGGCTGGTTTGATCATTGCAAAGGCAGCTGGAGCGAGAAGGGCAGATAAAAATTCCGTTTTGGTGCTTCCCAGACCTGGGGGGAGCAGAAGGGGAGGAGCAGCGAGGAGAGCGCTGCGTCGGGGATGTGCTTAACCGTGGATGTGACCTTGCTTTTGCTCGTCTTTTCCTTCCAGCTCCCCAATAAATCAGACACTTATCTCGCCTTATTGCTTATTTATGACTTCATTTAACCTGCGGCGCCGGGTGGGGCACGGCCGCCCCTCACAGTCACGTGCAGCTCGGCGCTGGGTGCACACGTGTGTGCGTGTCTGCATCGCCGTGACGGATGGCACGTGCGTAAATGGTACCAGAAGGGCCGTGCTGGGGACCCGCGGGCTCCGGCAGCGAACGCGGCTCAGCCGTCTGCTCGGAGCCATGAGCTCCCGGCCTCGGGGCACTCGGAGCAGGCTCACACCCTCGCAGGCAGCCGGCGCTCAGAGCACGTGCCCTGCCAACTCCGTGCCCCGAGGTCCAGGCTGCATCCTTGGTGCAAGCCGCCACGTCCCGTGGGGTCGGTGGAGCGCGAGGAGCTGCTGGCGGGTGAGGATGCTCGCGGTGCTGTGGGTGTTCCTGCGGCACGTGGCCCCACATGTGTCCCGCTGCCCTGCACAGCCCGTGGTACAGGGGGGTTGAGCACAGAGTTTAATACCGCCACAGCGCCCGGGGTCAGGGAGCCCAGACCCTGGCTGGGCTTAGTTAAATCGGGACACTCTGTCCCAGGCAGTCCCATGCCTGACTCCTGCAGGAGACGGGACTAGATGACTGCAGGGGTACTTTCTGCCTTTAAAATCTCTGGCTTTGAGTTCACTTTATGCTGGATGCAAACCTGATAAAGCACTGCGGGCTGCGAGGACTTGGGGATAAATGCAGGGAGGAAGCAGAGGGAGGCACACTCTGTGCTGCTGTAGATCAGGGTGGGAATACACGTGTCCTCATATTGATTTTCTGTCCAAAATATTTCATCTGGAGCTCACAGCACTGGCTAAAATATGTATCTGGAGGAGTCTCACATGCCTGCTAAGGAGGAGAAAATACAAATCACCTCTGTGCAGCGCTGTGACTCACAGCCAGGGTAAGAACCAGTCCTCTGCCTCCGAGATGAAAGATTATTTGTAATCATGTTAATAAGCAAACTGGAGATGAGCCTCTCCTAGCCGTAATGAAATGTCCATTGACCCCAGGTCTGACCCTGGATTCAGCATCCATCAGCCTGGCTCCCCCCTGCTCAGCCCCACGCCTGCCAGGCCCCGCGTTCCCTGCTTTCTGCAGGGCTCCGGGGGCTGGGGGGTCTGGGGGGGCTGCGGGGGTTATGGGGTCTGGAGGGGCTCCAGGGGGGCTGCGGGCTCAGCTCTGCAGAGGTGTCACAGTTTTCTGCATGAGCTTTGTAGCCTCAGTCTTCCAAAATGCTTTGGGAAGAGGCAGCAGAAATTAACAGAGCAGCAAATATCCCCGTGGCTTGAAGATGGACTGGGGTGACTGGTCTTGCACAGGAGGGTGCGGGGTGACCGCCCTCGGCACGCACGGCACGGGGACGATGTGGGCCAGGATGGCAGCCGGGCTCAGAGCATCGGGCTGCCGGTGCCAGTCCTGCCCTCGGCGCTTGCTCTGAGCTTGGCTTCTCAGGAGCTGGTTTCTTACAGGGTCCCTCCGAGTCGGTCCCTCCAGACCAGACCTGGCAACACGCTGGTGTTGGCTGAGCCGCGCTGGCACGGTGCTCCCAAACCCCCTCTGCCTACAAACCCGCTGTCCTTTCGTCCTCTGGCTTATCATAAAAACTGCTTTTAAATTAACCAGCAAGGGGGCCGTGCAGTGTCAGCACAGAGTGTGTTTGGGGGTGCTGCCCAGCGCTGCCAGGTTTGCCCTACCGAGGGGCGGTGGCAAAGCGGAGGGGAGGGAGAGGCCGGCGAGGCTGGAGACGATGGCGGAGCTGCTGCGCTGCCTCCCCCCGCGCTCCGGGGCGCTTTGGGGTTTTATCCAGATGAGAGATTGATCCAAAGGCCTGTGGGAACCATCAGCAAAAGTACGAGAAACCAAACTTTCATTTAAACCCTAAAGCTTCACTTTCGTGATCATTATTATTTTAAACTCCCTCAGCTTTTCCTGCGTTCATTTCCACCCAGGATAACGAGGGCCGTGTTAGCAGAAGGCGATTTAATTGCAGGAACTTTCGCAAAGCGAGGAGTCTCGTTTTCTTTAATCCAGAGCGTTGGCAATTCCCCTCATGCTTATGTTCATTTTAAGAATCAATAAAGCACAAACATGTCTAATTACCCTAAAATATTTTGCAAAATCAGAAGTCAGATTAGATTTTGCTTAAGCATCAAACAGAAACTTTAATGTCCGCCAGAATCGACATGTTACCCACGGGTCCTAAGATTTTTCACTTACATGCTTGATCATACCTTATAATGAAGGTTTGTAATAACATTAAAATCTTCTTGAATGCATTTTCTGTATAATTTACTTTTTTTTCCTCTCTGTACCACAGAGATTTAAATATCATTACTCAGAAAAAATAATGCACAGCTGCTTCTCTTGTCCCGTATTTTGAATTTACTTGCTGATGAACATCAGCCTGAAATATTTTGACTATTTAATTAAGGTCTTACTAAAAATACTTTAGCTGCATCGTAATCCCTCCAAAAAAGGGGCAGTTCCCTCGAACGCTCTGCCTGCTCCTGCTTGGCATTATTAATCAGAGGAGCATATGGCTCTGCGCAGTGCCTGCCATCCTTTGGTGTCCCTGTATATGGCGTGTGACATAAAAACGCTAATTATTTAAATTTGATACACTTGTTAATAAAGAACCAGTGAATTTAGTTGTGATTGATCTGACCCTTCCTTGGGGATCTTCCCTCCAGGAGGCTGAGCACGACCGAGAGGGAGAGGAGCCTCCCTGCCCCGCTGGTGGGTTTCACGGGGGGGACCGGGCTGGGGCTGCAAATGTGTGACCGGTTCAGTGAAAACCAGCGCGGGGGGAATCACTAATTGATTTCTCCCGTCTTGGCCAGAGGCCGCTGGCACTGCCTGCTCCCATCCTGCGTGTCCCATCCCTCACTGCCACTCGGTCTGAGGTTTTCTGAGCGTCACTGGGACTGACCTCACCATGTTTTCTCCAAACAGCACAAATGAGCCTGACGAATACGACTCGTCACACACTTTTCTTTCAAGGTGATTAATTAATATTATCGAGTCTATGGGTGTGAGTCAAATTCGTCCTGTCACTGCTGGTCTCGGGGATGGGAAGGCTGTGATTCACGTCTCCTGCAATTTTTGCTCTGTATAAAGCTTCGTGCAGCCCAGTTATCACCAGACGAGTTGTAACCAGCTGTTCCAGCCTAATGCACAACCCCGTGAACTCTCGGGGCTAAAGCTGTAGACACGAGTGTTTTCTGTCATCACCCTCAATATCGTTCCCAGAAAAAAATTAAGCAGTCACACCAAGAGAGCCTTTGCCTCGCTGTCCTCAGGCTCAAAGCCCTCACGGCTTAAGAGATAACTGAACGTTGTGCTGGTTTTCTGTAGAGCGCGAGTGACCCTCATTTCCACGTCCCTCCTTCCCCTTAATTGCTTCATTCTCTTCCAACCTTTCAGCCTGTTAAACCCAATGGTTTTGCTCTGTAGATCACAAACTGTTCCTGTTCTTGAAAAGATTTCAGTTAAATGCCTTTTGCTGCTTTTGTATTGGAAATTTATGCAAAATTTATAAACAAAAAAGCCCCGAGCAGAAATCTCACTTCTTTCTTCTAAAAATATTCAGAACAGGACTTGTGGAACATCAGGAATAATGATTCAATCCAGCCAGATTTCAACAGCAAGGAGAAAAAAAAAGAACCTCTTGAGAACGACATATTGAGAAATGACTACATTAAATATAAAAAAGAAAAAGACTGTGTAAAACTTCCTAACTTATTAAATTTCCTGCCACAGATCTATTAAATGGGACGTAAAGGAGCCACCGAGTGCTCAGGACTGCCAGCGGTCCCCTGGGTGTCGGGGCAGGGGCAGAGCACTGCCCAGGTCAGCCCAGGGTCTGTGGTTTATGTGGGCTGGGGCTCGTGCCCCTCCGAAGCTGTCACCTCCCCCAGGCACACGAGGGGTGTCTCGAGCAGAGACCCTCGGGCTTGAGAGACCTTCATCCAGAACCTGAGCAGCGCCGGGAACAGACGCCTGGAAAATAAGAGAGGATTTGGGGGTGGCAGGATTTTTGCCTTTATGGCGAAGTGTTGCTGCCTTTAACCACCAGCAGATTCAGACAGGCACCTAATGGGGTTTCAGAGGCGCCTGGCTCGCGCCGATTTCACGCCTATCTACACCTTCCAGGGCTTAAACACATCTAAGGCTCTGGCCGCAGGATCTCTGTTGCAGCGTATTTTGGCAGGGCTTTCGCTCGAGGTGTCGGGCCAAATCCTCGGCTGGCATAAATCACTGACGCAAGTGGCACTGTGCTGATTTGCACCAGTCACAGACTTTAAATTAAAATTTAATTGAAAACTTAAGCTGTCATTATTTTTCAATGAATGGCTTTTGCACGAATGCAGCCAGATCCGCCCCGCTCCAGGCTCCTGCGTGGCCATCCCCAGCGCAGGAACGAAGCCGTGCCTGTTACGACAGCCGTGTCTGATGAATTCTGGTCCTCAGCCTTTACCTTTCCCTCCAGAGCTGTCTGCCAGCACAGCCCGTGAGATCCTTTATGTCAGGAGACCAGTTATTGCCATGCAAATCTCATTAGGTACCTGTCACTCTCCCCCAGTGTCACTGTCTTCCCCAGCCAGGGCTGCTGTTACGGTGCATCTTCTGTTCAGTGCTGCCCGAGAAATGAAAGCAAAAAGCAGAATTTACAAGGTGGGGGGTGTGTGTGCGTGTGCACCTGCCTGTGTATGCAGGGACACACACACAAATATTTATGTGTGTGCCAGTGTGTTTGTTTTAACAGTGTAATGAATTGATTTCGACCTTGGACAAGGGATTCCCACATACCGCTTATAGCATGTAAATATTTCCCTTGGGTTTCTTTCGGAAGTAGCTTTCAGTCCAGAAGGATTCCTGTCTGCAAGGAACACAACACCCACACCTGCTTGCCGGGCTGGCTCACTGGATAAATCAGGTTACACGTCTGGGGCTCACAGGGTAAGTACAGGATACTTTTCTTCCATAGATAAGGGATTTCCTGACTTTTAAACTAAAGAGCAATCACACAACATAAGATACCCACACACCAAACACTGGCATAACACTGAGCATCATTATTAATTGGTTTTGATTTAAACCAGCTGCCAAACATGAAGGGAGAGTCAATAAATCTGTTGCAAACAGCAGTACCTGGTGCTGTGGGGCCGGTCACCAGGAGCTGGCAGGCTGCGGGAGCTCTGCTGGACTCTGAGCTGATTTGGGCTGCAAAAAAGTAAGTTCTGGAATCAAAAGCTTTTAAAGAAAGATTAATGTTGAATCTTTGTCTGTACTGAAAGCTTGAAGAAACTTTTCTGTGGTTCTTAAGTGTTACAAAGTTGTTTCATCTGTGTCTACACCGCTTTTGTGTTTCTGTGCTAAGAAGATACTGGTGAGCCAGAACATTCATGGAAAGGGGGATTATTTTATGAGTGGGGATAATCTGCAAGCAGTTGCACATGCAGGTATCTTCACTGAGCCTCAAGGAATTACTCTTCTGAGTAAAATTTACCTGCATAAGTAGGAAAATCCAATCCTAAGGGATAGGCTCATCCCAAAGAGAAAAGGCACATGTCAGCAAATAGAAATGGTTCCTGTTCAAAGCCACAGACTGAGCAGTGGTGATTGTGTGTGAGTCACAGACAGGCTCAGACACTGAGATAACTTAAAAAACAAAGACAGAGGAAAGCACGGGCTGCTCGCAGGTGCTCTCTGAAGAGGAAACATCAGGGTTCGGGTTATTTGCTGCCAGCCCCCCCTGCTCTGCTCGGCAGCGTCCCGGCTCCCACCACCCCGCTGCGGGGAAGCTCCCTGGAGCCCTGGGGCTCAGGGATTCGGGGAGATGAGGCTCCCCTGTTTTATCGGCTTGTGTTTAATTATTGATGATGTGTCGGTTTGCCTGGAAGGGCTTTCCAACAGCTGCATTTACAAACAGCCACCTTGGCCTCTGTCGTACGGTTTTGTCAGAGGTTTTTGGCGCAGGGAGGCAGGTTTTAAGGAGCTCTAGAGATGGTGTGGTGGTGGGGCGGCAGGACTGGGGGGCTGCGGTCAGCAGGCAGCCAGCAGCACCCGGTTAGAGCTTGGTGCCACAGAGAGCCCAGGCTGAGCCCGTCCTGTGCGCTGGTCTGGTGAAGTGACCCCTCCTGCTCCGCCGTTCTTAGGCCAGCCCTAGCAGACCCATCCAGCTCATTCCTAAAGCCCGTGCGGGCAGGGATCCCCCACTGCCAGCTGATGGGTGTGCAGGGAGGGGCGAGGCGGGTGGCTCGAGCTGGGCACGGAGGCTGCCGGGCTGGCAGAGGTGACCCAAGGGCAGCCATCGCCGTGTGCAGGGAGGCTGCCAGCCAATGCTCATTAGCAGGGAGATGGTTATTGCCCTCTCCTCGGACGCCGAATTCTTGCCCAAACAATCCAGTTGTATCTAAATTGCTTTAAAACCATTAGAGATAATCAATTCGCATTAAAGATCTGCAGTTCTCTGCAATCAATTCACTTGTCTGTCTGCAAAGTTTTCCTGGTTTGAGGAAGTTTCCCCGGAGCTGGCAGGTGGTTAATGGGGTGAAATGGGTCGGTGTGGTTGGCCCCAGCGCCCTGGTGAGGGGCTCCTCGCCCGCCGGGTGAGCCCCAGGGCAAGGGGTGACAGCACTGGCCACGGCTGACCAAAAGGGGAGGGAAAAAGGCAAAAAACAGGAGGATGGAAGTCGAAGGAGAAGCTCTTGGTCACTGTATGTTTGCAAGAGGAAAAGAGGAGAGAACTGGTTTATCCACCCAGCAGGTAGGGATATGAGGAGAAAAAATTCAAATTGATCAAAAAATTAAATATTCATAGGACATTATTCATTAAGATTCATCTTGCCAAGTGGGTGAAATGAGGCAAGGGAAGAAATTAGCTTGCTTGAGAGTGTCAAAGTGATTATGTGATTAAATTGCAATTTATAATTTCTCCTTCAAAAATGTTACTCCTTGATTTGTGTTTCTGCCCCCCCTCTATTTTTCTTGACGTCTCCCATTATGTGTGTACGGTCAATAAACGTGTAGGGCTTGTCTTAAAGAAAAGCCTGCAGACATCTTCCATGTGTGCTCGTGTGGGGCCAGCAGACCCGAGGACCTAACGCGCGTCCTCCACCAGCTCTTCCCACGATTTATTTTCCTAGAGGCTGTTTGCACGTCCCGTGACCGGCCTCTCCCCGCAGACCCGTGGCTTCAGTTACCCGTTTCACGTGCTCAGCTCTGCAGCTGTGGGAAGGCAGCAAGCCCTCAGCTGTGGTACAGCGTCATCCATCCTCCCACTGGATACGCCAGGAGATTTGGTGCAGAAAACCAGCGTTTTGGTGCTTGTTTGTGTAACCCCCCGGTGCCGGGGAGGCTGCGGCACAGCCCCTCCCGCACGCACAACCCTCGCTCCCCCAGCACCATCCAGAGTGTTCAGCACAGGCGGCAAAAGTAGGGAAAAAACTTGTGTGAATGTTTAATTCTCATTTAAAGAGATCAGCTCTTGTTGTTGTGCCCAACCTAGAAAGGGGAGCTGTGTCTTTTTTGCTGCCCAGTAAAGCTTGTGGTGCACGTTGGCTGTTTGGAAAAATACAATATTAATTCATGGTTGTTTATGAGGAGCACGAGGCTTGCACAGGTTAATTAGCTGAGGCAGGCTTTTCTTCAAGTGAATGAGCAGGCATGGGGCTTATAGTTCTGTCACCCACTTTATTTGTTCACTTTCTGTTTTATTTGGAAATACTCTTATACAACTATGATTAAAATCAACCACGACAAGGCTTATGTCTGCAGCAAACATTTAAGCCCCACCAAGGCAGTAACCGCCGCACACTTGCCGTTACCAGCCCCGCAGGAGCGGGGTGTCCGAAGCGGAGGGAGAGGTGCCTGGGGAAGGGGGGATGGATGTGAGAAAGGAGGGGGCGGAGTGGGCTGCAGAGACACCAGCCAAAACCCATTGGCTGCTTCTTGTAGGGAGAGAAATCCTCACCCCTGGGGCAGCTGCCCAGCCGTGGGGCGCCGACCCAGCCCTCGGAGGGGACGGGCTGGGGAGCTCCGCAGGAGCAGCGCGCTGTCGAGAGGAGCAGCGCTCGCCATTTCCCTGCCCCTGGTTAATAGCGTTGCTCTTGTAATTGCTGTTACTTTAATCATTACACTGAGTCCCGAGAGCATCCCCCATTTATTGCCAAGCCGTTGAACTGCCAAGCCACTGGCAGAGGAAGGGCTTTTTCTGAAGGAATCCGCATCCTGATCCAAAAACACGTGCCACTGACCTCTTGCAGTCACCGTCGTAAGAAAAGTGTTACCTGCTAAGCTAAATGCCGCTGTCTTGGGTTGGAAGAATGACAACACAGTGTGAAAATGTTCAGGCTGGTCTCCTGCACCCAGGATAAGGGCAGGAGCAGAGAGCTGGGAAGGAGGAGTAACACCAGCAGTGCCGGGGAGGCTGTCAGCGCACGTAGAGGGGCGTCTTCTTACAGTCACGGAGGTGTCGGGGTCTTCCATCGCGTTTCTCCTTCTCTCACCTTTCCCCGGGTGCACGGGCAGCGCAGCGAGCTGCGGCACAGGGAAGGTGGCTGAGGAGCAGCCTGGTTTGGGGATGCCTGGGGTCAATGCCCCGCGTCGTTTTGGGGATAGCGTGTAACTTGCTTACTCCTTGCTTCCCCTTCTCTTATGGTGAAATGAAGGCAGAAAGGGCAGGTAGCGGAGAGAGGCAGAGGAGTAGCCTGATGTATCCCTGGATCTGAAAGCAGAAATCTCCCCAGGTCCCCAGCACGGAAACCCAACAGGAATATCTAACAAAGTGCAGGTTCGGGCTGATAAAGTTAGAGGTTGAACATTGGAAAGACGGAGCTCAAGGAAAACTCAGCCCGATTAAACTGCTCTAAATCAGTTTACTTGGTTGTTTCTGCTTCACTTGCAAGACATTGTTATAATTACTTGGCATCGGCAAGCCATTACTCAGAGGTTCTGGGCCAGGGTAGCAGAAGACATGATTGTCTCATAAACCTAATGAGCCATATTGATTACTGGAGGATGAGGACTGAGCTATAAACAGCCCATATTCTTTATTTTAGACGTTGTTAGATCTGTATTTGCAGCCCGGACCTGACAGCGAGCTGTGCGAGGTGCTGGTACGTTACATGGCACACAAAGCACAGCGAAGCGTTTGCATCCCCTTCCCTTGTCACCAAAGTCCACAGCGGATGGAAGGTGACTCCGGACCCTGCCCCGTCTGCGGGGCGATGGGGCGGTGGGAGCAGCTCACGGGGCTCGTGCCGCGGTCGGTGCTGGTGGTGCCAGCGGGCATCGCTGCTCAGCACCCCATGGCCATGGTATTTTCTCATTGGTACTTTGGAACACAACAGCATTTTGGTTTTCATTCTCCTTGCTCTGATGAATAGGTCAAACCTGAGGAGCATTTCCCTCCCTCAGCATTCGGGGTTTGATCGGGGCTTTTCTCCCTCTCTGTCTCTCAGAAGCTTTCCTGGCCGTTCGCACCGTGCCAGCGTGGGCCGGAGGGGCCGGCCGGGGCTGCCCCAGCGCTGCGGGAGAAGCTGAGCTCGGCGACCCGTGCTGAACCAGGACAGATGCATTTGTCATTCTGCACCCAGCGCATTCCTGCTCTCCGCTCTGAAGGAGGCACGCTACATTGGATGCTGCTGGAAATTACTTTTTTTTTTTTTTTAGCTAACTGAATGGAAACGGAAAGGCATTAACTGTGCTTTGCTGGGGCTGTGCGGGAGCAGGAAAAGGGCAAAAGCATCTCCTGGTACTGAGAGGGCATTTGTGAGCCACAGAATCCTCCTCCCTGGATCAAGGGAAAAAAAACTTCTGCAAATCCTTTGTATTTTCTGCCTGTGCTACTCTGGCTGCCCACCCCGAACTCCGAGGGGCCCGTGACTTTGTCTTGTGTGGTCCAGGAATGATGCTGGTGAACAGCAAAGCGTGCAGGAGCCGAGCCCCGGCAGGGCAGCCCGGCTCCACGGGCTCAGCTCACCCCTGCGCCGCAGCGTCTCCAGCTGGCACGGGCTCTACCCTTCCTGCTCTTACCACAGCTCTTTTTTAATTGGCAATGACTCTGAACTGCATTATTCTGCATTTTATACCTTCAAATGAGCCACCTTTGATGTTGTGTTGATTAATTATTTGTGTAATGGGAGTGCTTTGCTGCCCCAGACAGTAACGGGGGCACTCGGGGGTGTGGGGGTCCTTGCCCAGAGGACCCTGCGGTCCCTGATGGAGGTGGGAGCCTCAGGGTTACAGCTGGAGCTGCCCTGGCACATCGTTCCTTACTGAATCCCGGGGTTTGGTGGTGCTGAGAGGAGCCGCATCGGTTCGGATGCTCGAGGGACACGAACCGGCTGCAAAGCGCCGAGCTCAGCCTGGTCCTCGCGCGGTCCCCAGGGATGTGCTCAGAAATGCTGGTTGCACAAAACAGTTGAAATGAGGCAGTAGGAAATTAAATATGCTTATTAGAGCTAAAAATAGCAGCTCTGTTCTTTGGTGATGCATGAAAAAAGCCCCTTGTATCAGAAAAATGCTTTGGGCCTGTGCCAGGCGACAGACGCACGAAGCCTTCGCCGCCTCGCTGGGGAGCGGCTGTGCCGCCCCGAACCGCGGAGCCTATTTTTAGCAGCGGATCGATGGAGGCTTTTCTGCCCGTGAAGGCAAAGGCAGGCTGTCCAGCCGGCGTGGCAGGGGTGAAGGAGCCTGCGTTAAATATTAATTTCTGTCACACAAAGAGCTGTTTTGCCTCTGTAACTCGGGCGATGCAGGTGGCAAATCCCCGCGGGCTCCCGAGGGCGGCGGTGCCGGGGCCGGGCTCGGGGCAGGGCATCGCTGGCCTGGCAGCAGTACGGCACTGCCATCCTCGAAGAGTTCCTCTCCTCGAGCGAGCAGTGAGCCGAATGCTGCGTTGGGTTGCGCTGATGGTGGGTCTGTGGATGAGGTGACAGACGCGGGTGGAGATGGCGTGTTCTCGAGCAGGGCATTGGGTGTGGATCCGCTGTCTGAGGAGCTCAGTCCGAAGCATTTTGCAAGCTGCTATTAATTAACCTTGGCAATGCCCTTGTTCTTGCACTATCAGCCAATACTGCCGTCCTTGTGCTTGATGTGGGGAAACTGAGGCAGGCAGGGACGCCACATCTCTTCTGTGCCCTCCAAAGAGCAGCAGAGCCGATGTTATCATCGTTACCAACCCGGTCGTTCAGTACGCGTTGCTCCTAAAGATGAGCGTCACTCAGACGAGCGACAAAGCTGCTCTTTTCCCGGGAGCTGCTTTCCTTCAGATGCAGCTTTGAATCCCATTTCTGCCCGTGCGAGAGGGAGCTGAAGCGCTGGCAGAGACAAACCAGCTCCGTCCCTGCGGGCAGAAGGTGCAATGCTGCACCCCTGTGGGAACTGGGAGCCTTGGCCAGCAGACCTGGGCGCTCCGGCCTGTTGGCGTTTCCCTTCCCCTGCCCTGCCTGGGAGGGGAGAGCTGGTCAGAGTGGGCGGGGAGGGTTTGCCCCCTGGCTCTCAGGGACCACCGCCTGCCTGACAGCGGCCCTTGGGTTTACTTGCGTTGGCTTTATGGACGTCTGTCCTCTGCGCTCCCTCTTGCGCTGGTGGGTTTTCAGGCAGATCTTTCGCAGGGCTGCAGCAGAGCTGCCAGGGTAGCTCTGCCCGCATGCGAGCCAGCCTGGGGATGTGCAGCACTGAGTTAGCCAAGGCTCCGAGAGGCGGGCGGGCTGGCCAGGAGTGACCAGGGGTGGCCACACAAGTGTCCTCTCGTTATTGAACTGAATGAGTCACCTCTTCAGTGAACTGTTGTATGTGCTAGAGAAGGGGGTTCCTGGGTAATAAACACTCAGCTGTGCTTTCTCAGCAGATGTAACAAAATGAGACCTTGACCAGGTTCTGGAGCAGTGTCCAGACGCGATCCATCGCCCGGGAGGCGGCTCGAGCTCCCTCTTGCACGGCAGCGTCTGATGCTGGAGTCGCTTCGTGTGAACCAGCGATTTCCTGACCCACGTGAGAGGGCTCGAGCCTGCTGCCTCTCACGCTGATTTAATGCTATTGTGGCTTTGCTGAAGTGCAGGGTAATTTATGCTTTCTGGGAAAAGAATATGCATTTAATGAGAGAGTTTTAAACCTCACAGCTAGCAGATTGAAACAGTCACCCCGTGTCGTTCCCAGGTGTTTCTCACACGTACCTGTAATGCATCAGCCCGTTCCCTCCGTGTTCATATTTAACCAAGGACTTGCCCTTGCGTTCCATCTCCTGCACTGACATCTCGCTAGAGCCGTCCTGCTTCACCTCTGCTCCTCCAGCTGTACAAGGAAAGTAATCTTCACCAGTCACCGTATTAATTTTTTAAGATCTAAATCTGAAGAATAAGAAATATTATTGAAAGGCTGGTGCTGCTGCTTCCTTCTGCCTCTGTGCTATTTAATACGTTACGGAGGAAATACCAGCCTTCGGTTTCACTGCTGCCCAGATCTTCATAGAATCACAGCCTGGTTTGGGTTGGAAGGGACCTTAAAGATCATCTAGTTCCAACCCCCCTCTCAGAGGCAGGGACGCCTTCCACTAGATGAAGAAGCTGGTTTGTCTCTGCCAGGTTTAGTGCTGTTAGGTGTGCTGTGCTGTAGTACGATTAATGAAGTGTCAGGACGCTTGCAGCCCTTGTACAGGCGTCTTTTATCAACTGCTATTTAAATTGAGATCGCTTTGCCCGTTACAACGGGTTCGACCGATCCTCCCCGTCCCAAACCTCCGAGCTGTGCAGTGAGGCTGGGAGAGCCAGCCCCGCATGTGAATGGTGCTGAGGGAGGGTTTCTTCTCCTGTTTTAAATGCAGGAAGAGATGCTCCAAGGCTTCAGACAGTAACGTAAAATAATGAATTTCCATGAGGGAGAAATAAACCAAAACTAACTGGCTGGCAGGCGCAGCTCGGCTCGGCTCACCCTGGCTGGTGCAGCTCCCCCCGTGCTGGTGCTGCGGGTGCGACGTGCTCCTCACTGGGGCAAATGCAGGGTGCGGGGCTGAGTCACTGGGCGAGTGGGCTGCCTGATGGCCAGCGAACACAGGCCAAACCAGGAGCATTTCCAGATGCATCCCAGATGAAAATCCAGGCTGGGCCCTTACCCCAGGGAGCAGCCATCTGCAAGGATGAACGCTGCAAAGCCCTGAAAGGTTACCTCGGCTGTTAATCGCTGAAAAACTCCTTTAGATAGAATATTTATAAGGAAAAATGTTAATGACCGCTCACCCCAGCTATACAGTGCCCCAGCGCGGCGCCGCACCCGTCCCGGGGGGGTTTGCAAGGCCCTTGTGTAAAGACCATGGGCCCCCAGCACACGCTGCAGGTTATTTTCTCATCATAAGCCTCTTGATTAAAGAGGAGGAAAAATCATTGTGATTGCAATGTGCAATTGTCAAATATGGTCAGCCTGGAAATCAATCCAATAAAAATGGAAAGCAGGGTGCTGAGGGCAGGGAGGCTGGGCTGGCAGAGGCAGGAGAAAGATTTTGCTTGGAGACTTTAATTAAAATGCCGTAAGAGGTTTTTGGGACACACAGCAGCTCTTCCTACTTTGGGGAAGAGATAAAAGCGTCTCAGTAAATGCTGACACACTCTGGAAACATTCCTCTGTTCCCAGGACAGTTGGGAGATGCTGTTTGCAGGATCCTCCCTGGGGGTGCGGAGGAGCCGGGGGGCTGGTATGTTTGTGTTCACGGTTTTTGCCCAGCTTTCCTAGGGAGGTGAGCCCGCAGCATCCCCGCGACCCTCGGGCTCTGTCTCTGCGCGGGCAGGAGCTGTGGCAGCCGCAGGACGCAGAGCCTGGCACGCTGGGGCACTGTGGAACTGGAAATACAGGGGGGGAAAAGACAGCTACCCTGGCGAGGTTTCCAGCTGCCCTCGTTTAAGGTGAGCTGGAGCCTGGATGGGGTTGCTGTCAGACCCTCGCCAGCCGGCAGAACCAAAGCGGTCGGTGAGTCCTGACGCAGCAGCAGCCAAGTGGGGTGTGCTCTGGCAAAAGCACTTGGTGAACGCCAGAAACCTTAGTGCAACTGAGCCTGTTTGCTCATTAAGCTCAGCTCTGTTCCTCACTAAGATGATAGGGTCTGAGAGCTCTGGTGCTTAACTGGAGGAGCTGCTGATGTACCAAACTGCCTTTAGAAATATCAGTGGAAGATAGGAACATATTTTCTTGGTACTTGAGCAAATATACTCATGCATGCTCAAACTGTCACTATGCAGCTACCAGCACTAGAAAAATTATGTTAAATAGTTCCAAAACCTCCTCCATACAAAGCAGGTTTACAGTGATTTAAAAGTTATAATAAGTAGATTTTTTTTTTTTAATATGCCTGAGGTGTTTCAGGCAGGTAGCTGGGACACAGGAGAAATACAGCCTGGGAGTAACGGCAAGAATAGGTGCCATGGAGAAATATATTGCTCAAAAACTGAGTAGGTTTAAATAGTCAAATTAAAAATAAGCTGAAAAAGGGAAGAGACAATGTTCACTATCTGAAGTAACTAACATCAGTGTGCTAGGGCCCCACTCAGCAAGGAAACGCTCTGCAAAACAGAAAGAGAAACATTTTTTTCCCCAGATTACTCGGTAAAGTAACAAAATACAGACTTGAACAACCTGTAAATACTGCCTCTGTCCTGCAGGTTCTTACTTAAGCTAATAAAATCCCCTGTTGTGGGTAACAAGGCAGCAGCTGCTGTGTGAAAGCAAACAGAACTCGCTCTGTTTTGCATCATTCAGAAAGAAATGACAAATCAGGAGATGATAAATACATACACTAACCACTGCACTTCAAAAGGCGCATCTTAAAAGTATGATTTTCACCTAGGTGTAGAAATTGCCTAATGAAGCATGCCTAATTTTGGAACTGGTTATTTTTAGTATCTCATGAAGTAGGTTAGTTGTCGGCAGCGCAGCTGCTCGGCAGTGCGGGAGGCTGCTGCCTTTCCGCTGGTTTAAGGGCAGGGCTCTCCCCTCCACTAAAGTCCCTCCTGTTCTGTGTTTGGGACCCTGCCACGAACACCTCCCGGCGCAAAGCCAGGCATCGCCCAGTCTCGGTGGGACGCAGGGCGTCCGTCTGAGACTCAGTTACGCTCCATGAGCCAACCACTCCTGAAGCGAGTGGTGGAAGGAGCACGCCCGAGTCTAGCTTGGAAAAAATGTCTTTTGCCCACGTATGAGCAAGTTCCTTCATGACGCGATGCCCTCCCAAAGCATGAAGGACACGAGCTCCGTGACCGCCATGTGCATGATCCTGCTCTTGCTGAAATCCCAGGGAACGTCGTTCTCGGAGCAGAGGGAGATCTTCCTTCAGCCACCTGAGGCAGAAGGAAGATGGACGTCATAAAAGTGAGGCAAAAGGAGGTGGTGTGACCAGAGCGAGATGTCATCTGTACCTGGACGCTGTTGCTTGCTCTGAGAAGTTATTTTTGAAGAAATGGCTTAGAAATTGCTATGTTGGACACAATCGTGCTGTTATCTTTCCAGAGAAGGAAGTTTATCTTCTGTGAGCAAAACACATCTATTCAAGAAACTGTGCAGAGTTTAAGCTGTAATAAGAGACTGGTAGAAAAGCATGTGATTTGCCTTCATCTAATCAAGAAACCAGGACAGAGCTAAAGTAATATATTTTCTTCTGGAAAAAAAAATGGAGCTTATTCTGTATTGTTTTGGCCTGAAGATAGGATGCAGAACCCTCTGCAAATGCTTTACCATTAGCAATTAGCTTGTGCATCTAACTGTACTCCGGGTAAGCGATGAGGTTTGCGTGTAAGCTGCGGGGCTTGCATCTCGCATACTGTACGCAATATCAGTCACGCCTTCTCAGAGAAAAGCTCTGGGCTGAATTAGAAAGGAGTCAGAGAAGGGCAGAAATAGAGATAAGATTTATGGAAAGACTTCTGTATGAAGAGGTCCTAACTAGATTATGACTGTTCAGCTTTCAAAGACGACGCTGGGCAAGGGAGATACAACAGAAATGTGCAAGAAGCTTCAATAGTCACAGATTCAGAAAACCTCTCCAGAAAATCCCAGTTTGGTATGGTCACCCACCACTGCTGCGACCTTGGAGAGGGAGGCACATTGCTGCTGCCCGTGAAGCTGGGTGAGCACTGCACAGCTCCTCGTGCCCCCCGTCCCTTCCACTCCGAGGGATGACCAGCAAACGTTAGCCAGCCCGCCCGCCGCTGGGGCAGTTCAGGGACAATCTGTCCTTCCCGTTTCTAGTCCTGGTTTGCACGCTTCTCTCTGCTCGGCTCTCCCGACTGCAGCAGCACAGGAATCCATCAGGGTCCCGGGGCTTTGGCAAGCAATCGTCCATCAGGGAAAGCAATTTCCCATCACGCGGAGCGTAGGGTAATTCAAAGAAAGCGAGAGCATGGGCTGTGCTGTTAGGGGAGGGTCATTTCCAAGTGTATTTCTGTTTTCTACTTCTTTTCCGCCCTGGTCTGGTAAGAACAGTATTATGTGCTCTGCAGAAAGAGCCCAGCATGGTAAATGAGGTGGCAAACAAACTCCTGCTTCTTATCAAAGCATTCAATCACTGTCGGGAAAGTCATCCACTAAACCAGCAGCTCCTGGAGTGCTTTTTCCTGGTAAATTGCTAAAGAAGTTCAGGAGAGCAAAGACATTTCTTCTTGCTGCCTGTCATCAGTATTTTGGGTGCAGCAGGAAGCTCCCTGCCCCGGCCGGTATCTGAAGGGATTAGGAAGCCTGGGATGGTTCCTGGGCTGGGTGAGACATAACGACCAGTTTGTTCAGCTGCAGAATTACCTGAATGCAGGCAGCGTCCTGAGGGGTCTTTATATTTAAATATGTACGTATGAATATGTATGATCTGAATGTATAAAGATAAAGAAGCAAATTTTATTTCCTTTCAGCAGGTTCTTCCATGTATCACAAATATCAACAAAATTTCTTTTATTTTTCTCATAGAAAAAATTAGTTATTAGATCAAAGTTGCATGAAGGACACACCGACAGCAGTCATTTGGTAACAGCAAAGAACCAGCTTCCCAAATGAGAAATCTCCCTCTTGTGTCATAAAAAAGACATTTCTGTATTACCTTTGGAGGAGTGATGGCTGTTACATCTTACATAATGTAACATAAGCCCTTCTGAAGTGCTGAGAAAGCCAATTCAGATGGAGCTGGAGTGCCAAGGAATGAAAGGGGAACACTTAGCGATTGAAATTGCAAATTGCCTGATTGGAAAAAGGATTTTCCAAACATCCTTTGAACCGGAGCTGCTGCTTGGCTGCTCTGATACGCTCACTCCAGCACTTCGCATCCCGCGTTAAAAGGCAGAGCACGAGAGACGTGAGCAGCGATCGCCCGGCTGCGCGGGCAGGGAAACCTTGGCCGAGAGTCACTTTCCTGCTGAGCCGAGCGTCTTTTCTCACGGGGCTCTAACAGAGGCTGGGAGCAGCACCAACATCTCCCGCGGGGGCTTTATAATGACATTTGTGCTAACGACAGGTGCCCGCAGCTGCAGCCCCCGTGGCCCAGGCAAGGGCCGCTGAGCAGCCGCCAGACACAACCGGGGACCCCAGGGCTGGATCCAGGGCTCCCGCAGCCCATCGCTCCTCCCTGAGCAAGCCGATGGTGGCCAGAGGACCTTCTGGTGCCGAGGAAGGGCTCGTGCTGGTCGTTCGGGTACCGCAGTGCTCCCAAGAGAGGGTATTTACTCGAGGGATACTGCTGAAAGGATTTTCCCTCTTTTGCACTCTTGCTTTGGAAGACCGAGGCTTTGTTTGCTTATATACCATCTATTATGAAATGGTTCACTCCTGTTTCCCTTAGGTATAATTGGATTTTTCTCAATAAGCAACAAAATAAAAAAAGGAGTTTATAGCATCTCTTCAGCATTCACTTGTTTAAAAGCAAACAACACCCCAACGCTTAAAATCAAGTGTGCATTTTTAAAAGCAAGGAAAGGCAGTAACTTCTACTTTAAAAAGCCCTACAAGTTTTATGAAGCTATTTTACACGGCTCCAGAGTTTCAGGAGAGAAGAAAAAAACACTCAGTCAAAAAGATAATATATTTTTATAGCGGCAAAATTTCTAAAAGGAGACTGTAGATCATCTGCTAATAGGGGGAGCCTTCAGAATACACACCCACATGCCAGCACAACCACCACACAGCTATAGAGATGGATGTTGTACAATATTTAAAAAGAAAAAATATATACCTCCCCGGGAGGCAGGGCTGGCTCTTTTCCCAGATGGATTCTTGCTCCGACAGCGTCACAAACGTGACAGATGTGCTTCTTTCTAATTGTTTGTATTTGTGGTTTATCTCTCTTGCCTGTGGTACTTCAGGAGAAATCTCCTCTCTCCTACATTGTGCTCCCTCCTCTTTGGCATCTGAAGCTTTTTTGGTCGTTAATGTTCTCCAGCACACCACGAGCCTGCACCGTGCTGGCAGAGGGTGGCTGTGCCCCAGCCCATGTCCTCCTCTGGGCTCCCTGCAGAGCCAAGACCTCCCGCTCCCACCCCTCGGCCCCGCTGGACCCCTGCCCCAGCCAGCCCGCAGCCCCCTGCACAGCTCTTACTGCTCGCTCCTGTCTTTGACCCGTGTCACACGCTATGAACAGATGCCAGCAAACCAGAACCTCCTGCACGTGCTCATGCTTATCCCGACATCTGGGCAGGTACTGTGGTGGTTGTATCTGCCCTCACCTTGGCACCTCTCTGCAGTTCCCTGCCATCACAAATCCATACCACACGCACTCCCAGGCAGGTATCTCATTTTTCTGCCCGTATCTGACACACCTGGCACTCAGCTGCATGCTAAAAATAATAAACAAGAAGAAGGTGGCCAACAGCCTGGAGAGAGATGTCTGCCAGACCTGAAAGGCCTCCTCCTCCTGTGCAGCTGATTTATTTCCCCACAAATGCAGACCAGTGGGCAACTCAATATATTTTTTCTGCAGGGGCATATGGGCTTTTCTAAGAAATGTTTTTTTCCCTCGTGTATTAATTTGCTGGGTTTCAAGGCTACAATTGTTCTGTTTGCCCTCCCTGAGACCACCAAGGACGTTTAGGACTCTCAGTCCCTGCAGATGTTTGCTCTTCAGCTGGGCCAGGTCCATCGAATGTCCTCACCAAGCCCCAGAACAGAGCAGCTTTTGGTGCCAGATGTTCCCTGATGTAACTCATGCATCTGTGACCTTTATGTGCTCAATTCATCACCAGCCAGCCATCAGCCTCATGCACAGCTCCTTCTGCACAAAGGTCTCCTTTCTCCTCTGCTCCCCAGAGTGGGGTCGGGCAGCAGCAGGGAAGTTTGCAGCAGCATCAGAGCAGAAATGACCAGCCAGCAGCCGTTATCGCGCAGATAACCTGTGTCGGCCTGGAGACACAGACCTCGCTGGTTTCAGAGGCGAACATCAATGACGTTTTAGCTCTGGTTTGTGGGATTTGGAAAAAACACTTCCAGAGCGGCAGCTCTCGACAAGCCCAAGCTCCGCTCAGCCCTTCCCCGGCCGTGCGGCGCCGCGGACACCGGGGGGAGCTGCAGCCACGCCGGAGGGCGCCGGGCCCGCACCCCCGGGCTCCTGCGAGCAGGAACCTTGGTACGAGCTGCTGCCAGTCATGTACGTGATGAAAGGACATCTGCCCTCAAACCATATTCTAAGGATAAAAGAAGAGACAACAGTTGAAAAGCAGAGAGCCGGGAGAAGCACAGCACGAGAGAATGGTAATCATAATTAGAGGTCTTAACGTACCCGCTGCTTGGCAGTGCCACAGGGCACTCACAGCCTAGCACAGCTCAGGAGAGGTAACCCGCGTGCATTTTTCCCCCCAGGGCTCTGAGATTGCTAGACCAGAGGCACTGCAAAAGTTCCAGTATTTACCAAGGCTGGGAAATAATGCTCAGGCAACCCTGTCTAGACAAAACCATCGTGTTCTGAACATACAAGACAGGAGACTGCCGTGGTTAGAGGTGAGGTTTATTGCTGGCATCGCCACTGTGTAAAGTCCTGTCGCTATGCGACACTAGTTTTTGCAGTGGATTCAGAAATTTCTACTTCAGAAGCTGCTGGTTCCACAGCACGTCACCATCCGACAGCGCGGGCCCTGTGCTGCAGCAGCGTGCGAACCCCGCGCTCCCCCGCCGTCGGGCTCCTAGCGCTGGGAAAGGCCATTAAAAACTGTTATCAGCTCTTCAGCACTGAGCGCATCAGCAGTGCCGGGCACAGCTCGCAGGACGGTCAGAGACACAATGATTTGCCACGTTCTCTACAGAAAGGGCTCGTTCTCATTTCAGCTGCCGCGCCGGCTTAGCAGAGTGCTGGGTAAGCAACTCCGACAGCAAAAAACCTGCTGCCCTCAACAGTGTCAGCTGCCCGGCAGCGGCCCCGCTCCGGCTGAGGCACCCGCGGGTGACATTCCCTCCAGCAACAGTCTCCAACACATTCTGGGCTCTTTCCTCAGCTGACAGCAGGTATATAAATATAAATACATCGAGCACCTCTGCGCAGTGCCTGCTTCTGCCATGGCAGCGTCGCTCAGTGCTTGCTAAAGATCATCAGGGGAAAGTTGTGACAGCGAGTGAGGTGCCCGCACCGAGGCCTGCCCAGGTGAGTCACCGCGGAGCGGGGCGCGTGGGAACACCCCTTCGCACAGGGAACAGCAGCCCTGGAAACACCCCTGGGCAAAACCTTAGTGACAGCCAGGCCCAGGTCAGGCCGGGGCGCTGTGAGGGGCGCAGGCCCGGGAGGTGCTGAGGGCCGCAGGCCTGCCCCGGGCCGGGTGCTGGGAGGGGCGCAGGCCTGCCCCGGGCAGAGGGCCCCCTCCAGCCCGGCCTCAGCCGTCGGAGGGCCACCGCCCCTCTCCCAGCTCCGGGCTCCGCGGGGCTCCCGCCCGCTGAGGCCTCACAGTCGCCGCCCGGGCCCGGGGCTCGGGCCGGCGCCACGGCGCGGGGGCGGTGGCTCGGGCGGTGGCAGCGGGCCCCGCCCACAGGCCGAGGCGGCCCCGCCCTGCCCGCCCGCGGCGGAAGTGACGCGCCAATCACGGCCGCCCGCTCGCTCCGCCGCCGCCGCCGCGAACAAAAGGGATTTTCAGCCCGCGCCCCGCCCTCCTCGCCCCGCTTCCGCCGCCTGATTGGCTGCCGCCGCCGCCGCCGGCCGGCCCCCGCCCTCGCCCCGCCTCCCCCGCGGCGGATTGGGCCGCGGGCGCGCCCGGCGGCGGCTCTGATTGGCGGCTGCGCCGTCCCTCAGCAGGCGGGCGCGAAGGGGCGGGGCGGCTGGATGGGGAGCGGAGCGGCGCGGTAGCGGCGGCGGCGGCGCGGGCCAGGTCGGTGGGGCGGGGGACGCGGACCCCGGTACGGCGGCAGGCGGGCTCGCTCGCTCGGTGCGGCCCGGCGCGGCGCTGCCCCTGCGGGTGGGCAGCGGCAGGTGCGGGGCGGCCCGGCCCGGCCCGGCCCCGGGCCCGGCCCGCGGCTGAGGGGGGCTGAGAGGGGCGGTGGCGGGGCCGGACCGGACCGGGCCGGGCCGGGCCCTGCTGCGGGCGGGGGCGGCCACAGACGCTACCGGGGGGCGTGGAGGTCGGGGAGCGCGGGGACCGGGGGGCGTTACCGGGAGCTCGGCGTCGCCGCGACCGTCGGGGCCGGGGCTGGGCTGGGCCGGGCCGGGCCTGGCGGGTGGGCGCTGCGCGGGACGAGGTGGGGCGAAGCCGGCGTGGGTGGCTGCCCCCGGGACCCGCGGCCCCGCTGCCGCTCGCTCCGCACCGCCCCGTCCCGTCCGCTGCCCCGTCCGCGACCGGCGCGCTCCGGCGCGGGGTTTCCCTTTGTTCGCCGCGGTGGTACCGGCCCGTGGCAGCTCGGGAGTCACCGGCCGAGCGCAGCCCGAGCCCGGCCTCCGCCCCCCGCCCGGGACCGCCGGTGCAGGTGCCCCCGGGCAGCGCCTTGGCTCCCGCTGCCTGGAGCGCACGGGCTGAAGGAGCCCCTTACCCGGGGTGACCCCGGGGTGTGCCCGGCCCTGGGCACGGCCGCGCTCCGGTGCCTGGGCTGTGGGCGGCCGGGGCAGGAGGGGGCGAGGCCCGGCTAGTGGGATTGTGTCCCGGGTCGGGGATGTGCTGCCCCTGTCCCGGCCCCCCTGGCCGCCTGCCCCCGGTCTCTGCAGGCTGGAGACCGAGGTGATTGTTTTCATTTTCTTCCGAGGAGCAACAGTTGCCGCCCGGTGATTGATTGTTCAAGGGCTTTAGCAATGTTTTGAACATGAGTTTTATGTGTTTGCTTCATCCGTGTAGTACTTCCAGGAATAATGGGGTGAGGGGGATTTGGGGGTAGGTGTCCTTTCTCCTTTTAGCTCTGAGACACAGAGGTGGGGGGTTTAAACACTGCTCGTTTTAACCTAGTTCTCTACAGTTCTGATGCAATGCCAGCGAGCATTGGGGATGCACAATTATGAAGCGTGTGTTAGCTTTTTATTATATAAACATATCATGTAATTATTTTAACAACTCAAGCATCATGCTACACATGCAGCAGCACTTTTAAAAACTTGCCTATCAAGAGTTTACAGACTGCTCATTTAGGTTCTCGTATGAATGTTCTCATGATTACACGACTGCCCGTGCTAGCTCCTGGAAAATACCAGTTCCTCTTCAGGGACAGGAAAAAAAATGAAGCTGATTCAGGATTATAGACACAGAGGCGTTGTCGCATTGGTGTAGCTGTAACCATGGCTTATGAGAGGGAAGGAAGTACCCTCCTTCAGAGGGGAAAAGGAACGACAAGCTGTGTTCTTCACAATTCTTTTTAAAAAGTAGAAGAGTTTTGAGCCAAGTGCTTGCAGAGTGTCTTGAAACTTCCACTTGACAAACCCCCCTGGCTGTACCCTGGGCTGTGCGCTCCAGCCGCTCCTTGGTTAGTGCCCGCTGCGCAGCGACTCAAACCTTCGCTGAAGCTGGTGGGTGAAGTTCTTCTGCGGTGGCAACGTTGGTTAACGCGGTTTGTGCTTCTGTGTGTGTGAGCCCAAGCGAAATGTAACCTCTAATGGTTTCATAATCATCGTAGCGTGATTCAGTGCACGGAGGAGCTGCCACGGTCTAGGAGCTTATCTCTTGTTCCTGAAGTGGCACATGCCAAAGATAACTTACCCCGGTTTGTTAGCTTACATGGTTGTATGTATGCTTAAGCTGGTCTTGATACTTACTTTCAGCTAAAAATAAGAGTTTTCTCTCTTTCCAGGGTAGGTGTGAGTCTGCTGAGGAGACTCTTCAATGGTCCATAGCATAGCTAAAAGGAAGTTTGCCTTTAGGCAAGCAGTGCGTAGTTATCTTTGTTTATGCTCTGAACTCTTGCTTGTTGTCCAAAAATGGTGGTATATCTCAGACTCAGGGAAAATATTTATACCATCAGACTAAATAATGAAGTCCTTGTGGTTTGTGATCTGTGTGATTGCACTGGTCAGGATAGTTCACTGAAGGCAGAGGGGTAATATGCCCTGGGTATTTCTAGATCTTGTTTCAAATGCTGTGAAACTCTATCTCTTGGTTAAAGGTTTTGGTATAATGGGTCAGGTTCCCCAGCTGACGAGTGCAGATCTGTTTGGCTGAATGAGACTGTTTGCAAGGGGGAGAACTGGGCAATTGGGTAGGGTTGGTGTGATCTTTTATTAAGATGTGGGACGAGGAAGGCACAGGGACCTGTAACTGGAAAGCAGCCTTGGGAAGGTCAGCTCAGGAGCCTGTGACGCTGGAGGGCTGGGAGGGATTCGGGTTTGGATAGGGGAGGAGGAGCTTAGATATGTGCTTATTAGCTCTTTGATCCAGAGATGTTTCTTGTTCCTGTAAAATAATAATGTAAAATGAATAGGGCTTTTTTCCCTTTCTCAGCTCCCTAGCATTGCGTGGCCCTAAAAGGGAGCGCTGGGGGTTGTCACAGATCCAGCACAACAGGTATCTGCCAGGTGTGCTCTGATGCATTGAAAAGTTCCCTGTAAATCAGTGCAGAATACAAGTGCAATTTAGTGGGGTTTTTTAGGGCAGTGGCTTTATTTGTAGCATCTGCTGAGCCTGTCGCCTCAGCAGCGTGGGATTAACCTGTGCAAACAGAGCAGTTAAAGGTCTTATGTGGCAGCAGGTTGCACACAAGGAAGCTGAGGCTGTACGCTTGCATATCTTTAGTGTTACCTGTTGTTGTTGCATAAATGAGTGCTGTGCAAACTGGCTCCTGCTCTTTATTTCTCTAAGTGTTTTTACCCATATTTTTTAGGACAGGGCTTGTTTATGTTATTAAGCTGATTAAAGACTACAGCATGGAGGCATGTTAAGAATAGCATGACTTAATTTCTATAACACTGTGAAGTACAGGTCACAATGGGAGTATTTAGAATATAGAATAGAAACGATCACTGTCCAGACTAATAGCTTGAAAATATCAAACTGCGCTTGCCAGCTGTCCTTGGAGCGTGCTGTTCAGAGCTAATGGAGAGATGCAGCTGCATACATGCAACGCTGACAGATCCGTGTGTCCAGGCAAGCTGGTTTTGCAGCAGCCGCGATACCCCAGACAGTCGTGGTCACTGCCCCTGGAGGTGCCTTGAGCAGCCCGTGCCAACGGTAGGGCTGGCTAGAAACTTCTGTGAGAAACTGCTGCTTTATGGGGTTTCATGTAAACCGCCCCGTGAAGCAAGAACGTGGCTGCATGATGAGAAACTTGCCTGCGTAGCAGAGGGGGCATGAGGCAGATTTGTGATTTCTGTCACTGTATGAAGGCTACCTGCTCCTCTCTGTAAGCAGAGCTTTCTGTTCCCAGCAACTGGAAAACTGCTTTGGCATAAACAAGCCAGAACTTGCATTTGTGCGTAATTCTCCAAGGCGCAGTTATGCAAATCAGCTGTAAAGTAGCAGTGACTTCACAAAATTAGAGTTCAGTTGAATGTTTTAGCTGGGTAGACTTCTCTAGTAAAGGTTATTAGCCTTTTATCACTTGCTGGTGAAGTGGTGTTTGGTATCTCCGAGTAGCTTCTTCATGCTGTAGCATTTCCTGATCGACACGGAGAGTGGCAAAAGGTGGATGTGACTTGGACTGGAGAAAGCACATTTGATTGTTGTGCGAAGCACAAGACTGGATTGTCATCAGGTGTATTTGCATCAGAGACAAGGATTTAGTCTGTGAAATGATTGCCACTTTGTTAACAAAATAATATAATAAAGAGGGTTGTTACTAGGCAATGTTAAGTCTATCAGCAAAGATGCAGGGGGAGAAAAAGCTGTTTGTATGTATAGTTCAGATGGTGGATCTTTGTTCTTATGTAGGCAGTAAAATTATATTTAATAAGTGATGGTGATATTGAAACAGTTTGAAAGGATAGTAATTAAATGTGTGTTTTTTGTGGCATTGATTTTTGTAAAGTGGTTTGGGGCTGTTCCATCAGTAACGCATAGTGGCATCCCTCGGAAGCGTGTCGTAGCAGAGATGCTCACTGTACCGTTCGGTTTGTGTAGGTGGCCCGGTTTGGACCACATTCCTCACAGCTCCTCAGTCTTGTTTCAGTGCTGTTTGCAGCTGGGTGATCCAGATGTGTAATTTACAGTAGTATGGCTTTTAAATATCCATGTTTTTCCCTCTCCTGTTAACTTTGGCTACTTCTTGGTGCGTATTGTGCTGTCGTGTTGGCCCCTACACCATCTGGGTGTGCATATGTTCACGACCCTTTGGGAAAAGGTGAAAAATGCATCTTCTGCAACTGGACTTGAAAGTTGAAGAGAAAATGTTCGCCTTGTGTGTTCTCCCCTTCCCTCCCTGGGGCAATTTGCAGTGCAAAAAGCTGGAAGCTGAATTTAAATGGAGATTGTGTCATAGCTTAGAATACTGATTATAATGTACAAAGAAATACCTGATAAACTATGTTCCATTTTTTTTCAGATTTTCAGGATGAATCTGGAAAAACTCAGCAAACCAGAACTACTGACGCTGTTTAGCATTCTTGAGGGAGAATTAGAAGCAAGAGATCTTGTCATAGAAGCCTTAAAGGTATGTTGTAAGTACCACGATAAGAGACAAAAATAACAACAGTACTACTGTAGGTTCTACAGAGTGCTCACATCCGAGGTGAAGTTCAGAGGCAAAGATTTATTACTGTTTCAGAATCCCATCTTACTATCAGCAGTATTAGATAATAAATGCTGTATATCATTCCACATCTTGGAATTCATTATTGAAAGCTGGCTGCAAGAGGCATGTCGATGTTGATGTTATGCGTGTGCTGTCAGACTTCCCGTGTTGCTTTTGTTCTCCTTTAGGAAGGAGGGCTTTTTAAAGCAGAACCTCTCCTCGCCAGGAGGGATCACAGATCAGCCTTTTTGTCACAGTAACGTCACACTAAGAAAAGCGTCCGTGGCTTTGTGTTGCACTAAGCCAGTATAAGCTGGCACCGCTGCCGAGAGCAGCAGACCTGTGTGCTCAGCGACTTATTTTTCCCTTTGCTAGCACAAGCGTTAATGTGACCTTCCAGTGAAGCAGATAGCAGCTCAAACTAACCCCTCAAAAAGATTTCAACCCGTGAGAGCAGCTGACGTCGTGGTTGTGTGAGCGCTTGTGATGGGACAAGGCAGGGTGGTGCTGGGGCAGGCGGGACCTCCTCTTGCAGGGACAGCTCGCGCTGCAGGATGGCCGTGGCTGCAGCGGTGTTAGTGTGTGTGGTGGTAGCTCTGTGCCTCTGCCTCCCTTGCCAGGGCAGCGTGGGCTGCGGTGCTCTGTGCACAGTTTGGAGTGTTAATGTTGAGCCTAGAAAATGCTTTTTAAGTGTGTACTCCGTGTGTAATGCTGCTGCTTTTTGAAGGATGCTTAGTTGACGCTTAGCCTCAGTAAGGTGGAAAAAAATAGTAGTATAATTGATGGAAAGGGTCAATTTTTGAAGAAATGAGTTGTGACAGGGTTGAATATTGAAGGCTTTTTCAGGCTGACCTGTCACTGCTCATAACATTTAAACTTTCAGCTATTGCAGAAGAGGAATGGCAGCTTGCAGGCCTGAGCACTGCAGGGAGCTGGTTTTCCAGCAACAGCCTCTGTAGCTTGGTTCCAAATACAAACACCTTTGGGGGAGACGGAGAGAGATCCTCCTCCAAAACAGCCGGGGTGCTTATGTGGTTACTGTTAATTGGTTTTGCATTTAGACAATCTTTTTCTTTTGGAGGAACATTGTTACCCTCTCAGCACTATCGATGGGGTGGAAGGCTTGGCTCCTGTCTTGGAACAGACTTGCAAATTTCTCCTCTGTCCTGGGATCAGTCTTCTAATTCCGTGTGGTCAGAACGTGTGACCGAAGCAAGCATCACTTCAGTATTGTGGTGTGAAATGCCTGTCATGGAGCACAGGGACCGAAGGGAAGGAAAGCTGCAGCTCCATTCCAAAGGCTTTTTATCATGTACCTTCCGATAGCATGAAGCAATTATCTTTTCTGTTGAAATTTAACCTGCAGTTCCCTCTTGCACGAGGAGATGAATATAGTTAGAATACCCTTTGATGTAATTTGTCAAGTCCTCATGACTGAGAAGAAATTAAATGAAGTTGTAACCTATACTTGATAATTACGTAGTATAAAATACCAAGCTAATCAAAGGTCACTGCTTTTTTCCCCCTCTTCTGTAAGGGATACTCTGTAATGTTTCATCCTGAGAATGCGAGGAAAGCTGAAGGTAGCAGGCAAAGGGCAGGTCTCCAGCTGTGCATTACTCGGGTCCAAAAGACGTGTTCAATTATGCCACAGCTCCAGCCCGGCTTCCTGCTGGCAGAGGGCTACGTTGCCCTTCTGATGTGTGAAAGGAAAAAAAGTCACGTAACTACTTAATCTGGTGGCTGGACAGCGTTTCAGAAGCAGAAAACTCCTGGCCTCGCTTTGTCCGTTTATTTGGAATATACAGTGAGAGAAATGCTGGCCGTACTGTGCTTTTTGTTTGCTGATAGTAACTGTGGTAACAGCTTTGCAGTGCTTCACCAGCTGAAATGGTTTTATTGTGTGTGACTGTAATTAAAGGAAAACCCACCTTGCTAATCTGTTTACTCACGTTTTGATACATGTAAAAATGCTGCCCTGAGGAAAAAGCCTTCTAAGGCCGAATTGAAGATTGAAACTTTGAGAGGATTTAGTTTGACTTGCAGGTATTGGGCAAATTGAGCTGGGTTGAAGCGCCCAGGGCTGGTGGGAGCGTTGGTGGTTGCGCGCAGAGAGGAGCCATCCGGGCTCGCAGCCCTCCCCGGTTCCCTGGGCGTTACGAGCAGTGTACGCTGCCTCTGCAGCTGGACTTCTTTGGAGGTGTGATAGTTTTTCCCTGAAAGTAGGTTCCTGTCTGCTACATAGATCTCGATGTTCCCCTCAGAACAGGCCTTAAGTCTCACTTCTTATTGTGCTCCTTTTCCTGTAGTTGTGATGACATTGGAATCAGCCAGAAAAACAGATGCTGTCAGCGAGTTGCATCACACTAAGGGCTGGATTCTCGGTCCTGCTTGGCGTGTGGAAAGGATTGCATGTGTGAACCACAGGTTGGCCGTCTGAAACAGCACACTGTGACTGGGAACAATTCAATATTTAACTGGGTCTCCATCGCTATGTTGGAGCACTTTGTTCCCTGCCCTCTGTTCTTTAAGTGAGAATTTTCCATACATTAGAAATGAAGTTCTGTTTACTTTTAGGAAACAGCTTTCTGGCTTATTCTTTTATGTTAATAAGGCCTTAGGCAATTTACACTGGAATAGAAACTATCTATTTTGTGTCAATGACTGGGAGCTGGTGTTCATTGCTTTGCTTCTGAATTCAGTGATTCACTCTGTAAAGCAGTATTAATGCATTGCAAAATTAAGTGTTCATTTGTCAGTGGATTTAGAAATTAAGTGTACAGTGCAGTCTCAAAACTAAAAGTCTACTCTTGTTTAAATAAAAAAAAAAGTTCAGTAATATAAAACCTTACTGCAGATGCCAGTAAATCTTTCACAGATGGGGCAAAATGGGCTTTTGCATCACTCACAAAGCAGCCTGGATCTAGCAGTGTTCCCACGGGCGCTGTCCTGCTGGAATGCAGGCTTTTCTTACAGCTTTTCTTGCAAGTTTGGGGAACTTTTTGTTTATTTCTCCCTTGAAGCAGCACAGTTTGCCTGTATCTTTTGCAAGCCTGATTCTCTGCACCTTCTCAGTACCCAGGTAGGTGCTGAACGAGGAGCAGAGGTGTGGGAATGACTCCAGCTGGGAATTTCAGCCGTCCGGGTGTCACCAGGCACCAGAAGTTGCAGTTTTGTGCTGCTTGATGTTTCCTAAGAAAATGTCTTAAGATTTTTCGAAGCTGATAACAGCTGTTATATGGGCAAGTCTGGGTAACTCTCGTTTATCTGGTTTGTTCGCTTGATATAATGATGGCAATTAAGGCAGATACTGTATTTGAGCAATATAATTTCTGCTGTGTGGATCTCTGCTAGGCATTGCTTCAGAGCTGGAGCTCAAAGGAAGATGGAGCTGGAGCTCAAAGGCGGACTCGGAATCCCACTCCAGCATTTTGACATTTATTTTTGTGCAAAGCAAGTGGTCCCCACCCCCGTTTCCCTTCTCTGTCAGTGCTGCTGTGACTTCAGCTTGTCTTTGTTCTCAATCTGTGTCTGGGAAGAGAAGCTAATAAGGAAGTTCAAGGCAGTAAGAAGCTATTTAAAGATTATACCCTTCCCTGCAACATAAAGGGGGAACTTCTGTGCAAATTATTACTGGAGAACTGCGCACACAGTAGCTATGGTTAATTAACAGTGTGTTTGTGTTGTGCTGAGGGTTAAAACCTAAACTCTAAAATTACAGGCAAGAGTAACATTCTACTTTGTGTCTAAAAAAATACTTGAAACAAGTCTTGGAAATTCCCCGTTTGATGTTCCAGTAAAACAAGTTGTAAAGATTGTTGAAGACAGAGAGAAAATGCTGTCTCATAAACAAGGTTTCAGTAAAAGGAAATCTTGTATTAAAAAAAAATTACACAAGTAGATTATGGGAAACATTCATCCCAAAACAGTCTAGAAATCCCAAGAGGAAACAGTAGCTTTTCCCTGACAAAGTGAAGCCTTTGCTTTGCCTGCCTGCACGGGAAACATCTCTTCAGTTGTGTCAGACATTGCTTCTGCTCCATAAAATCAGAATTACCTCTTTTCAAACGGACTTGCAGTGGTCAATTACCCTCACTTGAGCTAAAAGCCAGCCAGTTTAAAGTGGTACCCGCTCTGCATAGGCCTGGTTCTTCTGATGGTCAGGAGTTTTATTTTTAAGAGTAGTTAACGTGCATAGCTGCTTCCTTTTTAAAGAGCAGCCCAAGCTTAAATGTTATCTTTTTTCCTGTTGGGGAGGGCAATTTAATAGTCTTCAAAATAGCTGAACAGTCCGTTTAGTTGCTTCTGGAGTTGGAAGGTTTTGATAGGAAATTCATAAGTCTGCGTATTTGAGATGATACAGGTGGAGGTACTAAATCAGAAGATCTTCTAAGGGCAGAGGGTTGCATCTTATTTCAAAGCACATTTGATGTTGTTAGAATATGTATGTCATCTCTGGTTTTCCAGATTAAATTTTCAGTTCCTAAGTTAACAATGCTTTTTGTAACCTTATTTCCTTATTATTGAAGCTTGATTTCCTGTGGATTTGTGTGTTTTAATAGGTTGGTACTGGGATCTGAGGTCTAAGTTGATTTTTCCACTAATAGAATATTTCTCTTCCATCGTCAAGTTGCTTCTTTTTTGAAAGTTGAACAGAAACTATTTAAGACTGAATTCCAGTTCAGACAGGACAAAATCAAAACTATTGGAGATGTTTATCTGCGACCTCCAGTGACAGCAGAAGTGGAGCTGAAGAGTTGCCTCAGTGAGGAGCATAAGCCATGGGAGAAGTCACTCATGTGTGTGACCGTTCAATATTTGTATAAAATAACCTGTGTAGATTTTTGCGCTGTGACTTAAATAATCGGGACAGCTCTTCCAAAATTTACCGACAGAGGTGGCTGCTCAGTGGGACCCATAGCACAGAGGGGTCACAGGCAGCACCCTGAAAACCCATATTTGCATTTCCAAGTGCATGGTGGCCCAAATGCCCAAGCACTGGATTTGTTTCTGTAAACTAGATGTGGTCGGTATAGGATGACCTGTTTAAGACTTTATTCCTAGTCTAGACAACTTTAATTAAACGTTTATACTCTGCTGGCTACTAAAGAAGAATAGCTGGACTTGAGAAAGCTGTTAATGTTATGATAGCCTCATCTGTTTGTCATGCTAGTTCAGGAAAATACTTAATTGCTCAGAGTAGCACAGAACTGCTTGTTCTGTCCCAGACAGGAAATAAACCACACGTTAAATCCGAGAGAGTTCAGAGCCCGGTGCTGCGAGGAGCAGAGGGAAAACGTGGCTTTTGTTAGACCTTCAGTACTGGCAAGAAATCAGAGGTTATAGGTAGTGGGTGTGACCTCCATCCTGGGTCTTTAAGCTCTTATTAGAAAGAAGTTGCCCAGAAGTAAACTTTTCAAACGCCCCCCGTTTGCTGACGCTGTTAAAGCACCAGTGCCCTTCCGAAGGGTTTCTGCCGTGCTGCTGGGTGACTGGGGTGGGTTGGGTGTAAGGGAAGAGCAGCCCGTCTGTCAAAGCAGTCAGGCCAGCTGGATGAACATCCCAATTTGTATTTACAGACTATTTAATGCTTGAGTCACTTAGAAATTCCCTACACGCTTGTAGTGAGGTTTGGTTGAGTCATTTTTATAAATCCTTCAGAACAACTGAAGACTCCCTGCCCCTCAAAACAAAAAAAAAAGCCTGTAGTTTTTCCTGTGATTCATTAAACCAGGGGCAGCTCATTATCCAGGGCCACCCTCCCATTTCCAGGGCTGATCTTTTCCTTCCTCTTCTTTTTATTAATGTAAAGTTAGAACAATATCTTAAGCTCTGATCAAAGGTATCCACTGTTCCTGGTGGATATTACCAATAAAGAGGGAGGGGTATTTGTGAGGGTGAGCTGTTCCTCTGTATTGGTTTACTGCAGGAGTTAAAATACAACTCCAAACCAGTGTCCTAGGACAAGTGTCCCTAACTGGGTTTAGGCATTGAGAAGACATGGAAAGAGAAGTATTTTGTTTTGGGTTTTTTTATGCCTCTTGTCAAGGTAATGCATACACTTCTCCCTTTGAGAGCAGAGATTGACTTTCATTAAATTTTTTTATGCTAATCACATGGTCACATCTTAGAATATAGGCAGGACCAGAAAATCATATCACTGTTTGAGTAAAGCAAAGCTTTATTGTTTATCTCTCAGTCCTCTGACCTATAAAGCTCAGTTACAGCAGTTTGCTTTTCCATTTCAAGAGTGTCTGTACCAGCTGGGGTGTGGGGTGGTGTCTGGAGCACCAGTACTGCTCTGGTGTGCTCGAGGGAAGCATTTGCATTTTCGGTACAGTTTACTGGGACGTCAGAAAATGGCCATTCCAATAAATACAGCTTCTAAGTTTTAGTCAAGCTCAGCCTTTCCTATCTAAAGGATGTCCTTAACCGGTCCCATAAGGACTGGGTAACAGCCAGTGCAGCTGGTATCCTAACTTTCCTCTGTAGGTCACACGGTGCTTTGCTAGTTAAACACGCTGAAGTATGCTTTAAATTAAGCTGCTTTAAAGGTGATGCCCCCTTTGGTGAAAGGTCCTGGGGCTCTTGCATTTCAGAGTAGGTACCTGGTGCAGAGGAAAGCCCACATCTCCCTCTATGGCCTCGCTAAGAACGTGCCTATGTAGAACAGTACATAATCATTTATATGGTCTAGAGAAGTTAAGGTATGAATTATCTTGTAAGGATGGGTTACCATGGCTGTAACGAATCTAGAAGAATCAAATTTAAACCTCCGATTTGGAAGGTATCCTTTCTTGTCAGGGTGCATCAGCTGCGCTGTGCACGGGACTGTGCTGTCAGTGATACACCCTGGAAAGAAACTCCATCACAGGTTCTTCCCAAATGCACAGCCTTTAGCCATGACCTTTACAGCTGGGATCGGTGATGAAAGGTCTTGGAGCCAAGATAGGTCAGCTCTGAGGGCCCTTTAGAATCTAGGTCTGTGTTCCCTCTCATGTCTTTTGTTGTGTGGATGTCTGTTTTCATATGGTTTCTTATCATGGTGGTAAACATGTAGATAATATTGTAATATCTGTGTGTTTATGAAATTTTGTTTTGCTTTTTAGAACTCCACAGCAGTCATTCAGTAGGATAAGGCTATTGCTATCTCAACAAACAGATTTCCAGCTGGAATGGCTGAGCCTAAATGTTGTAGATGTAAAGCCTAGTACGTGTGAGTTTCCTTAATTCTTATGTGTCACCAAAAGAAAACTAATCCTTCCTATCTTGCTTCTTGAGAAACTAAACTTTGTTTAGTCTGGATGAGAATATTAAGGATTTTATTAACAATTTACAGATTTATCGGCTATTGTGAGAATAAAGCTCTTTAATTGCTCAACATGAAATTCTTTGATGGTGACATAATCAAGACAACCACACAAGTGCTCTTCCACCGAAAGGACAGTAAATGATTAAATCTTTGGTTGAGCAAGGATTGAGATTTACCTCCGCTCCTTTGGCACAGTTGTGGAACGAGAGTCGTGGACACAGGCAGCAGGTAGCTGTGGTACGAGGGTGTTAGCAGGCCGCGGACGTTGTGGAGATGCTGTGTTTTTAAGCAAGGCTTTCCTTTGCTTCTGGTTTGTTTGGGGCCACTTGGCTAAAGACACTGTTCAGCTGGAGGGACAGTGAGAAATTAATTGAGCACATGCTTCATATAACCCCCCAACACACACTTTTCAGACTGCATGTCAATAGTATTTGCTTGTGTTTAAGAAAAGACTGGACATGGCACTTAGTGCCCTGGTCTAGTTGCCAGGGTGGTGTCAGGGCAATGGTTGGACTCGATGATCCCAGAGGGCTCTTCCAACCTCATTGATGCTGGGATTCTGTGTTCCAGCTGTGGAAATGCAAGTGGGTTTTGCCAGTTTTTTCAAGACACAAGTATCTTACCTGGGGAGCGGGTGTCTTCTGGGAGCAGTTGTGAAGCAGGGGGACATCCAGCTGGGCGGTGCTGATTCAGCCTGCGAGGGCTGGACTCGCTTGCATATATTTGATCCTTCTAGATTTTATTGTCTTTTTTAGTGGGTGACCATCAATTTTTGGCCATTTTAAATGTATTAATGAGGGGGTTTATTAGCTGAAACCTTAAATGTTAACAGTTTAAAAATCCCTTCTGATGATAGAAGGATTCCTGTCCTCACCATACATTTAACTTTTCATAGTCTTAACTTACTTGATCAGAGTCTGCCATTAGAGGAGCAGTATGTGCCCCTAGTATGTGAAAAAACGTGATGTTTGTCCCCTTGTTGGTGTGATCAGAAATGACAAGGTCCAGACGGGCTTTGGAGGCCACGCAGGTGGCATGGGCTGCACTGCTCTTCAGCAGGGAGGTCACCTCACCGGTTTGTCTCATGAATTTCTGACTCTTTCTTGTCTGTTAACCAGGGACCTTCAACAGGACACGCTTGTGTTTTTTCCTGTCTGGATGCTCTTATAGCAGATAACAGGATATGAATCAGACTGTGTTGACATCTCTTTATCTCTGAGTGGAAAACTGGGAAGAGGAATATTAACTAGAAATTCTTCTTTAGCTGGTTTTCTATTTTAAGTATATCGAAATGCAAATTTGTTTTTGTATTGCAGGCGCAGCATAGAGACACGTTCATTGAAGAACGCTATGGGAAGTACAACATCAGTGATCCATTAATGGCTTTGCAGAGAGATTTTGAGACCCTGAAAGAGGGAAATCATGGTGAAAAGCAACCAGTATGCTCCAATCCGTTATCTGTGTTGAAAGTGGTGATGAAACATTGCAAGAATATGCAGGAAAGAATGTTATCCCAACTAGCTGCTGCGGAAAGCAGGCACAGAAAGGTGAGTTTTGCTTCAAATAAGCCATGCAGAAGTTAACTTGTTATCAAAACACAACTATTAACTTCAGCAAAAACGCTTAAATGCCTTGAGTTTTGGTAACTGAAAGGGCTTTGTACCTTTATTTAAACTTCTCACTCAATACAATGCAACTGATAAGCTTATTAATTGTAATTCCAAAATTTGAAATATATTCATGATGTTTTTGTTAGGACACACAAAAAAGGAACTAGCTTATTCGCAGGTGGGAGGTGTAGTGCTTACCAAAGTGTAAGAAAGGATTTCTGGAAGATTGAATTCTCAGCAGACTCAGTGATTGTTGAAGAGCTGGTACCAGGTACTTCGGGGAGTGCACGTCCTTGTGCTTCCCTAAGAAAGTATGGCATGACCAAAACTATTTTTCATGCTATTTGGCCTCTTTAATAAAGCACTTATTATTCTTCATATGTGGCTTTAACATATATTGACACCAGTGAAGTGCTTGGTCCATGTGTCAAACTGCACCTCCACGGAGCTTTGCTCCCCTGGCGTACCATGGTTTTCTAGAGGAGCGTAAAGCTGCACACGAGCCTGAAAGCAAGAGTCCACTGAACTTGGCTTCTTGGAGTCTTGCTACAACATGCTCTCTTTATGTTACTAGTTAGCTTTTGGAAAAAAAAAACCCACGTTTACCTGTTTGTTTTGTCCTACAGTAAATTTAAACAAGTCAAAAGTATTAAAGTGTTTGTCCCTGCTGTGTAGTCAGGGCACAGAATCATTGCCCGAGAGTACATCGCTGGAATGTGTGACTGGGAGGAGCTCTCTGGAGCGTCCCTGCAGTCCCCTGCATTGCAGCACTGTATCTTAACCTCTTCACATACTGCTTTTCCATCATAAAAAATAGCTGGGATTTTTGCTTTTACTTGAGTCAGTGGCAGACTGTGAGGAGGTGCCGTTACACTGGTGTCCAGGAGCAAGCTTTTACAGTGTCAGATCTAGGTGTACTTTGGCTAGTGCCTGGGCCTGGGCCAATACCATCCTCTGTTCTTTCAGGTACGTCACTCTCGCTGTGATTGAAACTTACTAGTCGCGTACAAAGTTCTCAAATACAAGTAGTCACATTCTGCTTCTAATCAAAAGGTTCGAAGTTGAAACCTCTGTTTCATTGCTCGTTAGCATGTGGGTTAAAGTTTATTTTCCCATAATCTGTTTTGATGGAGATAAGACAGAGCAAGTTCCTCTCAGTCTGTGACTAATCTGAAGCATTTCTGTTGCAGAAACCTTACTATGACATAAGCAACCAGCCAGCTTCACTTTTGCATCGCAGACACTGTGCGTAGGGTGGGCAGCTGGGGGTATCTTCAGCCAAGTATCTGGCTAAATCAGGCTATTAAAATCAGATATATTTTCCCCTTCTCCTTCTGTCCTTCCTGTCTCCTTCTGTAAAAAGGTTCCTTGTGTACTTAAAGGTATTTAAGTGTTGTTTGGAAGGTTAAATTTCAGGAAGACCGAGGAGCTGCTAAATTCATGGTGAGCATGTGTTGGGAGAGCCTAGAGGTTTTATGGTGAGATACGGCAGAGTCTCTTGGGAAGTTTGTATTCTGGCTTTTTGGTTGAGTTAATAGAATTTCAATTATTCATGTAATTCAGCGTTAAAGCTGAAGGAGCTCCTTAACTGGGTCCTTATGGCAAGCAGTTTCATTTCAAGAGCTCATCTTGTTCTTAAGTGGAAGAACAAATTAATGTTCTTTAAAATAAACTTTGCACTGCAGTCCTCAAATCTCCTGTGAGAAACTGGGGGAGAAGCCTGTGTGCAAATTACCACTGAAATGGAAGCGAGCATCGTCTTATAAGTGTGAGTGCCCCGTGTCTCCTGGATGCAGGGGCTCTGTGCTGCTGCCTCTGCTCCTGCTGGGGCTTACGTTAATGGTCCTGCCAGGAAACACTGGTGAGGGCACTGTACAACCAGGGATGGATAACGTGAGCTTCTCTAGGCTGTTCTGCAGTCTGGAGGAAAAGCATGCAATTTAGCTATTTAATAATAAAATGAAGAGATATCCAGCGTGATGTTTTCCTGGCTTCTTTCACAAACTGACTCAGCTATACCAAATAACAACGTAGTATTGTAACTTGTCCAAAAGCTGCTTTTATGTGATTTTTTTGAGTTGAATATGGATGCCTGGGGCTGCAGGGGTTGCTCTCCTTTGTCGTTTGGCCTTGGACTGCGTGTGAAGGCGCTGATCTCTCCCTGCTTGTTAAGCGTCCCTGGGCATCAAAGTGAGCGATGGTTGTTTGGCAGGTGATCCTGGACCTGGAGGAGGAGCGGCAGCGGCACGCCCAGGACACGGCAGAGGGGGACGATGTCACCTACATGCTGGAGAAGGAGCGGGAGCGGCTCACCCAGCAGGTACGCCTGGGGAGCTGGTAATGACCCAGCCCACAGGAACCGCAGGCTCCTGGGTGGTGAACGCCGCGGTGATGTCTGATTGCACCTTCGTGTTGAAAGAGTCGTAGGGACCTCCCTCCTCTGTAAGGTGCTCCTGGCTGTTATCATTTCAATATGCAAAACAACCTTAATTTTTCGGGCTGTTCTGGTAGCTGAGCAGTGCTAAAAGCTATTAATAGGCGATCAGATGCTTTAAAATCCCACTTCAGCCTGAAATCTTAGTTTTCTCAAGGACAGGGCTGCACTTACGATTGATAGGGCTCTCTAGTACTCAAAATTCAGAGTAAGTCATGAAAGATCTCCTGGGGGGCTTATTCAGAGATGATAATAAATATTTAAGCTACTGTTTTCTGTTACTCGAGCGCTGTAGACTTCATTAAACATACATAACACATCAGCATTTTAAAGTCTAAATGCCTTTAAAAGGCAAACCGACAAAGTAGAAAATGAGGTGGAAGGAAGCTTTGCTCCCGAGCGCCTGTTCAATCAGTGCATGGCAGACGGGGTGTATATCTCACTAAAGGTCAATTGAATTTCATACATGATGTAACTACTAGTAAGTAATAATTCTTAATACGTGCCACCTGAGTCACACAAGACCGTCTTGCAGATAGCTGGGGCAAGAACCTCTTTCTTAGCCATTTGCCATCTTTTACCGGGGAATTTCTCCAAGATGCTTAGTAACCCCATTCCCTTTTGGGGCATTATACTTCATTTACTTTCAGGAGGTTTTGTGGTTCCCTTACAGTATTTTTTGTTCTTATCTTCCAGTTGGAGTTTGAAAAATCCCAAGTGAAAAAGTTTGAAAAAGAACAGAAGAAGCTGTCAAGCCAGTTGGAGGAGGAGAGGGCACGCCACAAGCAGCTGTCCTCCATGCTTGTAGTGGAGTGCAAGAAAGCCACTGCCAAAGCAGCTGAAGAGGGGCAGAAGACAGCAGAATTGAGCTTGAAATTGGAGAAAGAGAAGAGTAAGGTGAGTAAACTGGAAGAGGAGCTGGCGTCCAAGAGGAAGCGGGGTTTACAGATGGAAGCACAAGTAGAAAAGCAGCTCTCAGAGTTTGACATTGAAAGAGAACAGCTGAAAGCCAAGCTGAACAGAGAAGAAAACCGTACAAAAGCACTCAAAGAAGAGGTGGAATGTCTGAAGAAAGCCCTGAAAGAGCTGGAGGCGTCTTGCCAGGAGCACAGCCCTCCCGAGCCTCTGCAGCCAAGCCCCTCGGTGGTGTCCAGAGGTGTTGCAACTGACAGTCCCACCGTGAAGTCTGTGTCTTGCCAGACAGAGTGTCTGCAGGCAGACCGAGCGAATCCTGCCAGCACAAGCAAAGCTGTACATACCACGTTTCCCAGCCCTACTACACCTACTCATTCCTATGCAAAATCCAATGGTCACTGTGATACGGACGTGCAGACGGGTAGTGAGCTACTGCAGACAAATGCAGCAGAGAACCAAGTTCAAAAGGAGAAACCTGCTGGTGCAGCCCCAGAAAACGCAGCTGAGAATGGAAGTTCTCCTGTAAGAACAGAGTCACCAGTGCATCTGATGTCCCAGCTCCCTTCTGGTGGGGTCTCCCTGTCTCCCAGCAGCACAGCTGCCTCCTCTCTAACACCTTCTCCCTGCTCCTCACCAGTTCTGAGCAAACGCTTAGTGGGAGCTTCGGCCAGCAGCCCTGGTTACCAGTCATCCTACCAGGTGGGGATCAATCAACGTTTCCATGCAGCTCGGCACAAGTTTCAGTCTCAAGCTGAACAGGACCATCAGTCAAGTGGTCTGCAGAGCCCACCATCACGGGATCTGTCTCCTACTCTAGCAGATAACTCTGCTGCCAAGCAGCTGGCCCGCAATACAGTCACTCAGGTCCTTTCCAGATTTACCAGCCAGCAGGGACCTATTAAACCTGTCTCCCCTAACAGCTCACCCTTTGGCACGGACTATCGAAATCTGGCAAATCCCGTGAGCCCCAAAAACGAATCTGGTCACTCTCCAGGCCCTGGCAAGGTTTCCAGTCCGCTAAGCCCCTTGTCTCCTGGAATTAAGTCACCAACCATTCCTAGAGCAGAAAGAGGGAACCCTCCACCCATTCCTCCAAAGAAACCCGGCCTCGCTCAGTCACCCGCTGCTCCTGCTCCGCTGACCAAAGCCTCTTCCCAGGCGTCCTCTCTGGGTGCCCCCATGGACGTGGCCAGTAGCTGCTCTAACAACGCCGTAGTGTCAAATGGCAAAGACATTGAGATACTCCTGCCAACCAGCAGCTAGTCTCCAGAAAATGTGAATGTGACATTCCATGGCTTAGCGTCCTACAGCTAAGACACTGTTTTTCCGCTCCATGTTATTTATTTCCATAGTAGCAGATTCTGTCTGTATAAAGCATTTAGTATATTTTTTTTTTCTTTTTTAATAGGTAGGAAAATATTTTTGTTTATGGAGAAACCTTAACTACAGCTATACAGTAGCCTCAAACTGTCTCCTGGCAACAGCCAAATCATTAGAGATAACAAGAACCATAATCACGTGGTGGGACCTAACTATCAAACTCTAATGGGACTGAAATGCTACTTTTAAATTATGCAGAAATAACTTTTGCAGACTTTTTACTCCAGATGAACATTTTATAAAAAGTGCCTGAACTAAGCCTGCAATACGAATGTGATTCTCTGAAAAAGGTGAGGAGGGCGACCATCGAGCTGCAGAAACAAATCCCTCTGTGAGGCATGGATGTTGAAACCAACACTGGTTTTCTTTTTAATTCTTTCCATTTGCTACAGTAAGTTAGCAAATGTGCTACAAATTCTGTGAGGTGACCACCAGACTGATGCAGCCAGCCACGCTTTGTCCTTCAGGACGTAGGTCCTAGCCATTGGAGGAAGCACACGTAAGTTTCTTGGGGTAAAATTTAGCCATGATCCAATCCAGATTACTTTTCTCTCGGTGTTCACCGTCCGTGTAGTCCTTTTTGCTTTCCTGTAGCACATCCTGCAGAGACGCCTGTGTGCTTTAGATGGCTGAACTCTGGTGTGTCACCTTGCATTTTCAAGCATTCTACTGTTGTGTGTAGAACTTCTGAGAAAAGGATCTTGCTGTTACTTGACAAAGATCTTGCTATTACTTGAAAAAAATCACTAGTCCATATGATACAGGTTTTTTTGCAACAGTAACATGGGATCTTCTGCTATAAACAAAAGCAGTAATTTTGTTCCTCATCTGTATCAGTTGTGTCTGACCTGGATTTTACTCACTAGTTAGCGATGGGATCTCGTTGGCTTTCCTTGGCTGCAAATACGGAACCAGATCATCACTGTCCTGTGTAATTGAATATGTGTGTATGGGGGTAAGTAGTTTCACACACATAGATACTAAATACACAATGTATTAGGAGAATCTTTATTATTGAGGTTCTGCTTAATATGAAGAAAATGTGGGAATTCATTGAGATTAAAAAAAAAATCACTTAGCAATTGCCTATGTTTGAGGCAAATCAAGTGCATGAACAAGTATTTGGGCCCAAGAGGGGAAAAGCAGGTGATTGCTGTGCAGAGACTCCCAGTCGTGGCTGCAGCCCTGCTGCGTGTGCTGCCCGGCGTCCGGCACAGCGCGGGTGGTTTTCTGAGTCACTGCGGCGAGAAAAACGAAACACACCCCAGATGAGGGGCAGAGGCTGAGCGCAGAGCCCCGAGTTAATTATCTCGGGTGTTGTATCTGAACCGATCCTAAATTTAGAACCTGGACTCGCTGCTCGGTGTCAGGCACCGCTCAGCGTTTCCCTCCGCAGCAGAGTCACATTTACGCAGAGCACAGCTTCCCACTGCCAGAGACGCCTTCTCCTTTGTCATTTTTCAATATTTAATTAGACAAAACACATCCGCCTTTACTGTAGGCAAGGTGCCTGCGGCAGCAGGAGGATGCGCTGCTGTACGTGACCCGATAGGTTCCTTCGAGCTTTGAGTCTCCTTTTGTAGGACATCAGAGCTCTCGTGCCGCTTTGAGGCGGCTCTTGTCTGAGGTGACCCTGCTGTTCTCTCCACGCAGCCACGGCAGGCGTTTAGACTAGAACAAGAGGTTTTTACAGACCTTTTAGTAGCCTTTTCAATTGTGTTACACGCCATTGTTCCTGATGCAGCGGAACAGGCTGTGTATAACAGCGGGGAGACAGAGGCAGCTGAGAGATAATGGGCAGTGACTCTCGTGGAAGCACGTTTATTACTTTTTTATCTTTTAAGTATCCACAGCAGATTTTTCCTCTTGATGAGAGGAATTCTAAAAACTGATGGGCAGATGGATTTTGGCCCGTGTGTCACTTCCAATTCGAAAGTGGGGCTTTTGTAGACACTGCTTTAACGTGTTTCTTTGCTTTTACATTAATCTAAATGGTATTATCCCCTTTCTTTATCGATAGCTCTAGAGAGAGAGAGAGAGAGATGCTATGATGAAGTCTCTTAGGAAATGCACTGAGTACTGTTTCTTCTAAAATATAATATGGGAAGGGGTATGCAAAAGAATGTATTTTTGCTAGTAGCCTATCTTCTGAGAGAAACTAAGCACAAGATACTAAAATGGATCCAACTAATTCAGTAAGACATTTAGAGTTAGTATTTAACTGTTGATGTAGATTCTGTGTGGAAGCAACTAAATATTTCTTCTATAATTCACACCTGTTATAAGCAGACATTGTTGCAGAGTTTGTCACTGGCTAATGGAGTATAATGAAGTGCAAAATGTACACACTAGTATTAATTCATTAACACTTGTAAATTTGTAAAGCCAAATGTACCAAGCTGAAGTCTCTAATCATTTTTATAGCTGATGGCATTAAACATGTTAAACATTCATATTATCAATAAAGGATTTTATTTTTAAGATGTGCAAACTGCTTAAGAAAATGTTTGAAGTTGGGACTGTGTGTGGACTGAGGCTGCCTGGCAGGAACCAGGCCAGGGGGTGATGGCCGGGCATTTGTGTGGAAACTGAAGCTTTTGTGTACGCTCTGAAATGGCAGGAGAAAGCAAATTTCTTTGGAGCACAGTGGATAATGAGCAGTTGTGGCTGGCCGCAGGCCGGGCTCTGTTGCCCGTGGAGCTGGCGGGGCCGTCGCGCGGGAGGTTCGTGGCACGGCGCGCTCCGGGCAGCTGCGCTTTGGGCATTGAAGTAAAAACAATTTCCCTAGAGTACCTCTTTGCCCCAGTATTACGATATTAAACTAATGATGCTTTGGGGGTATCATACTAATAAACGCTTTGGTTTTTTGGGAAGCAGGAGTATGGTGCCCTGCTGATTTTTTTTCAAGCAGGATACAGAATTTCACACGGAAATTCCCTCAGCAGGGTCAGCACTGCTCTGCCTGGGGGGAGCAGGGCTCGGGTATGTCACAGGGCACAGCTGGGGGGATCCCAATCCAGAAGAGGCACTGGCTACGGAAAAGTCCCTTTTGCCCAGGATGCAGCATGTCCATGGGAGGAGCCAGTATGTTTCTTTGCTGGGGACTCTTCCAGGTGTCCCCAGCCCAGCCGCAGGAAAGAGTTGTTTGGTTCCCTAGTATGTACCTCAAGAGTGACCTGATTTTCTTATCTCTACGTCAGTTCAGTTGAACAGGTTTTGCAACACCCTGGGAAGAAGCTCTTTGTTCATCTCTTCAGGCCCAGTGACACTTTGGAGGAGTGCCACCTGAGTGATGGCACCTGCCCCAGCGCAGCTGCAAGCAGTAGCCACCGACCAAGCGCTGCTCCCTCCCCGAAACCATCGTCTCCCTGACCCGAAGCCGAGGAGCCGTGCCCAGGCAGGAATCGGAACCGGTGTGTGCCTCAGCCGCAGCCCTGGTTGCTTTTTATAGCAGCAGAGGTGGAAGGGCCATGCCCATGTCTGGAATGCCTACAAACCCTGTGTAAACACCACCGTAGTGGGTTCCTCTTTCCCTCCGATACGCCGTGCAGTGTACGGTGAGTAAGTGCGTTACTCCGAGCTGCAGCTGTGGGTGAGGTTCAAGCCCATTTATAGCACGACGAGCCGAACCAGCCCCGGGTCCCTCCTCACTCAGAGGGTGAGTCAGGGCCACAAACAAGGCACCCATTCACCCCCCGAAACCGGTGCGGGCGAGCTCTGCCTGGAGGGGACGTGGGGCTGGTGTGCGGGGCTGGGTGCTGGGTGCGTGCGTGGGGGGCAAAGAGGGGCCGGGTGGGTGTCGGACCCCTCTCCTCCCTGCAGCTCACGGGCTCTACTCCGCAGCCCCCCGCAGCCGCGCTGCGCTGTCCCCTCTGCTCCCCGCCTGCCCCCCGCTCCAGCCCCGGCCACGCCGCGTGTTGTCGGCACGAAGCCGAACGCCCCGGGGAGCCGGGGGGAGCCGGGCCGCTGGTCCCAGCGCTGCGGCTCGCTGCGGGCAGCTCCGGACCCTCCGCCCCGGCTCCTGCGGCGGCGGCGGCGGGCGGAGCGCGGCGGGACCGGGCCGCTAGAGGGCGGCCTGCGCCCGGGAACGGGCCGGGCGGGGCCCGGGGGGGGGCCGGGCCCGCGCCCTCCGCCCCGCACCGCCGCGCCAGGCCGCGTGGGCCGCTCCGGCCCGGCCCGGCCCTCCCAGCGAGCGCCAGGCGCTTCGCTTTGCTGAATGAGTTGGCAAACCAGGGCTGGGTTCGTTTGGGCCCAGCTCACACCCGCTCAGGGCAGGTGCTCGCACCTCTCCCGGGGCTGGGAGCTCCAGGGCCGGGCAGAGCCCCGGGGCACGGGCTGCCCCAGAGCACCTCGTGGGTGAGAAACACCCGGGGGTGAGCGAAACCCTGGAGCGACGGCAGGGCAAGGACCCGCGCTGCCGGGGGCTGCGGTGGGGTGTCGGGGGACGCGGGCTGCTGGCAAGGCTCTGGGTGGTGGCGAGAACATCACGAGCTGCAGCTCCGGGAGCGTCCCTGGGCAGCATGGCTGCGCCCCGATGCTCTAACCTGCGATTCTGCTGGGAGAAAGCCTTCGCTTTGGTGTGCATCCACCCTGCAGCATCGGCTTCAGGCTGTCGCGGCCACAGCGCCTGCGGACGCGGTTTGTTTGCACAATCCAGCCCGTGAGCCAGCCCTGGCTCTCGCCCTCCGCCGGGGTGCACGCAGCCAAGGAAGGCTTCAAGCGCTGAGTGTTGTTGTGAAAAGTTTTCATGCTACAGGTTTAGCACAAGCAAACATGCCAAGGAGCTGAGGTCTGCTTACCCCACTTTCCAGCCCTGCTATTTCAGCCTCGGCCACTGCTGCTGATAACCCCTGGGCGCCGTCCAGGCGCCGCAGTCACCGCCACGGCCTCGTCACCCATCAGCTGCCAGCCCTGGGCAACACCCCACCGCGGCAGGCAGAGCAGCAGGTTAAAGGGTCTGGGGAAATCAGTTTGGGGGCAATCATCTCTTGGGACGAGGACAGAGAAAGTAGCAAACACAGGGCTAGATGAGGAGGTAGAAATGCCACGTTCCTGGGTTTCAGTCCTCGACTTTCAGGGTGTGCATCCAGCTGGTGTGTGGTTCCTGGCGCTGCCCTGTGCTGGGTCCTCTGCTCAGCCCTGAGTGTCTGTGCCTGCTCAGTTGTTGCAAACCGTAGCTGCCGGGTTGCAAAATGCCTTCGTAAAAATCAGCGATGTTTGTGGAGGTGTAATTGCAATGCAAACCAGATTTGTTTCATCTAAGTAGGAATCAGTGGATGTCCAGCTGAAAATGCATTCCCCCACAGCTGCCCACGGCCATGTCTTGCGCCAAGCAGGAGCGTGGGGCTCGGGGTATTTAATGCACGGTGACAAAACAGACCGAGACAGACCCATGGCCTGGCCATGTGTGAGCGGGGGCAGGACCAGCACCCCTCTCTCCCCTACAGACTGCAGCATCTTCCCAGGCGGGTTCCTGGGAGTCCCTTGGTGTGCGACCTGCCCAGACCCTGCCGAGCGCCCCGACAGCACGGCCCGGGGCAGCCCCATCCTCCCGGCGCAGCGAGGGGCCGGCGGCTCGGCCGGCGCAGGAGCCCGGCTCTGCCACAGCTGCCTCTCGTCTGCAGGAGCCTCGCGGGCAGCGCAGCCTCGGCCGGGTGATTAATCTTTTGTCACGGAGAAATAGGGAGAACCAGCAATTAATAAACCCCCAGCTTAGGCAGTAACACGGCTCTGCCGTCCCCGCCATAAACACGGCCCTGTTACCGCCTGAGCCTTGGGACGGGCACGGGCGCAGCGCAGATGTTATTGTAGGGGCTGCCCGCGGGGACCGGGGTCAGGGCTGTTTGACGGGGAGGAATCGCCATCGGGAGGATGTTTGTTTTTGTAGCAGCTGGATGTGTCTCGGGGAGGGATGGGAACGTCTTCTGTCACTCGTGGGCCCGGAGGAGGCTGGCAGGGCAGGGATAAAGCTCCTGACAAGTTTGGACTAGCCGGCGAGTTGATTAGCTGAGAGATGAAAATTCACAGCTCTGCTCTCGCAGGGGCCGTGAGCTGCCGGAGATGTGTTTATGCGAGGGGGAAGCACCCCCGTGCGCTGCCCGGCCCCCGCCGCGCTGAGCCCGCGGGCCCGGTGAGCCGTGGCAGCGCGGGGCTGGGCAAAGCACCTGGGTCAGTGACGGGTCCCATGGCAAGGACAGCCCTCCTGCTCTGCAGGATTGTGTCCCCCTGCCCGAGGCCATGGCTGGGGGGGGACAGCGGGGATGAGGGGACGCAGGGGCAGCGTTTGGGGAGGGTGGGCATCCCACCCTCGCCACGGCCCCCGCGTGCGCTGTAGGAGCAGGTCATCGCTGCTGCCTCAGCACCGCCGTGGTGGCCTGGCCGTGCCCGTGCCCACCGTGGGCATTGGGGTCTGGGCACCCGGCGGTGCCTCGGATGGTGATTTGCAGCTGAGAGTGGAAAAGAAACCCATCACGATGAGCACGGGCGGTCGTCAGCGGCGAGCCTGGCCGGGCTGTGTCTGACGGTACAGATTACCCCGTGATCGACAGAGATAAATGCATACAGCTGGAGGCAGAATAAATCGATGCTATACGTTGTATAATTGTCTTGAAAATAAGGTAATGACTGGCTCTTGGAATGCTTTGATCTTATCAGAAAGACAAGGAATACACTAATGGCTTTAATTAGACTTCGAGGATGAAATGAATTCGGCCTCCTGGGTGTGCTGGTTTCTGGAATTGACCACTGGTGGGGATGGAAAGGCTTTAATCAGATTTAGGCTCTTTAATACCCACAATAGTGTGTGTCTGCATGTGTGATACAGCCCTACTGTTACGCCTGGTTGGGGGGGGTCTGCAGGCTGCGTGTGCAGGCAGGGGCCTTTGGGCAATGCACCTTCCCATTTGTGTTAGAGCTCTGCAGGGCACCGTGCCCTCAGAAAGACCAGGAGAAAGGGTACTTTTATGCCTTCAAGCTCAGCACCTTTTGAGCAGGAGCAGAGTCTGCTATTTTTATTTATTGACTTCTAAAGAAAATTTGAAAACAACTTACCAAAAAGCAGTGGAGAGCTGGTAATTGTTTAATTTCCCAACAGCAGGGGCATGGCAGCTGCTCCGGCCGCAGGGCAGCGTGCTGGCCACGCTCGAGCATCCCCAGTAAGCGATCGGCAATTACCGCAGCTTAATTATTGCGTGGAATGGCTACAGTCAAAGCAACAGAAAAGCTTCGTATCTCTCTAGGAACAGAGCTTCGTGCTGTCCCCCAGAACACGGAGAATAAGCGGTATTTAGTCGCAGGGGACGAGCAGGGTCTGACTCAGCGCCGTGACTCACCGGGCGCAGCCGTTGCTCATCGCTTGGCGGTCCCGGCGCGGGGTGGGGGGTGCGGGTGGCCGGAGCAGGCTCTGCCCCCTCCCCGGGGTCACGCTCCCGGGGGGCTCTGCCTCTCCTGGGCTGCGTCCCGGGGTGTCCCCTGAGGGGCCCTGTGCCCGCATCCCCATGCACCCAAGGGCTTTGCAGGGGCTGGTGCTTTTCACAGGCTGCACCTGACCTTCCCCTCGATTTTTCCTGGTGAAATGGGACTGTTTAAGCAGCAGCAGCCCAGATGCTGAAGCTAAATGTGTGGCAGTTATCCTTCCTAGGCCGTGTTTATGTCTTCCCTGTTGTAACTGCAGATTTGGATTGTTTTGGTAGGTTGACATTAGCTATCGTGTTTCCCTTATGTTAATTTGTTGGGCTTAGACGAGCTCCCAAAAAGGATTTAATAACACGAGCCGTTGCCAACAAAAGCACAACCTTGTTCAACAGTTACTGTACAGCCAAATATTTTTAAGGCCAAGCCTCCAGGCGTGGTGTGAGCTCCTCGGAAGTGGCTGAGGTTTCGTGTAAGTACGGGCGAGAGCGCGGCGAGGTCAGCGCTGGCCCCGCAGGGGCAGGAGGCGGCCGGTGGCGGCTCCAGCTCTGCCGAGGCACGAGCCGCCCAGGAGCACCGCGACGGCGCCGGGGACGGGCAGAGCCACGAGGTCACAGCGGCTCAGCCCCAGGCAGAGCACAGGTGTTGGGTGGTTCTGGCTCGAATGGCTCAGGACAGCAACCCCCCAAAACAGCGAGCAAGGCTGAGCCCCCTCCTTCCCCATGTCCCCACCCTTATGCCCCATCCCAGGGTGGGGTGACCCCACACCAGCACGGCAGTGGGACCCCCCCGGTCCCCAGGGCTGCGGGGCCGGACCCTCCCGCCCAGCGTGGGGCCGTGGATGCCCTCAGGGATGTCACCCCAAACCACCCCCCTGCCAGAGCCACCCCACTCGCCGTGTTGCCCCAGGGTGTGACAAATCACCCGTGTGTGTGCAGAAAGCTCCCTGCTGTGGCACAAACACACACACGCTTAGTAACATAATCTCTTAAAAGCAAAATCCCAGAAATTCCTTTTTCTTCGTGGAAAATGTTGCCTGGGGGAGAAGCTCATAATGAAGGATGAAAGCTTAATCCTTGAGGTAGAGCAGGACTGGGGGGGAAGAGTATAAACATGACAGTTGATGCTCAGTGAGTCGGAAAAAAAAGGTGAAGGGATAAAAGTTGCGGCGGGGCAGGACGGCACAGGCTGCGTTGGAGGGAGCAGCTTCGTGACACCTCCCTGCCACCCGCTGGTGACCCACGCTCTGACCAGCCCTCTTCAAAGCCGGAGAAAACCTGGTTAAATCAAAGGTTTAATTTGAGCGCTGCTCCAGTTAAGCCAAACTTGCCCACGGGCAGGCAGTGCCAACCCGGAGGGGAACACGGCTCATGTCCCTGTGCCCACCAGGGTGGCTTTTGGGAGCCGTGGGTGACAGCTCTGGGGGGGGGCAATGGTGATCCGCACCGAGAGGCACCACTGGCCCAGTGGCTCCCAGCCAGGCCAGCTCAGAGCCATCACATGCCCCCGGGGGTTCACAAGACAAAAGCTCCTCAAATAGTCTGAAAGGGTTTTTTGGAGCCCAGCGGTTCCTCCCGGCTCTCTGGGGTGATGCTCTTCCTCCTCAGCATCCATCCGAGAGGGACAAACAAACAGCTTCGCTTCTCTTATGTATTTTTTTAATTGGGAAGAGGAGCAGTGGAGGTGGGGTTACACTCTCCAGAGCACAACCTGCTCTGCCTTTGCTCACTGCGCAGCAACGCTGTTTACGGGCTCGGATTCCAGCCCTCTCCTCTCTCCGGGCTGTGAAGATGTATTTCCTCTTGTGCCATTTCTCCTTCTGGCAGGCAGGCTCCCAGGTGGGTCTGGAAAATGTCAAAGTGGGAAATAAAGTTGTTCGCTGAAAAAAAAAGAAAAGGAGAGAGGAAAAAGGGAAAGAAAAAAAGAGGGGCCAGGGGCTGCTGGGACCCCGGCACTGGGCAGGAGCGGGGTGGTTGGGACACGGAGCATCACGAGAGCCCCGGCTCTGTGCTGTCACTGCGCCCAGCGCCGGGCAGGATGGCTCTGCCGCCTCCAGCACCTGCCCTGCCCCACAGCTGACCCCTTGGTGGCTTTTCATCCCTGCCACAGGCTAAAAGCACAGTGCAAGGCAAAGTGACAGCGGCACAGCGCGTGTCACCCCTGGCCCTTGGCTCTGGCGCCTCGCGCCCAGCCCTGTTCCCGCGGTCTCCCTGCGCGTGCGGCCCCTCGGGCTCGCCTCGGAAGGCCTCATAGTGCCGAGACAGATGACTCTATTTATCTGCAGTGACTAATGGGCGAGCGCATTCCTGGCTCCGCTATCATCTGGTTCTCGTAACGTCAGGCGTGAGCAGCGCCGACACACACGCCCCGGCGCGGAGCAGCGAGGTGGGGTGGAGGTGGCATTTGTTCTCAATCACGATGAGTTTTTAAAACCTCCCTGTTTTGCATAACGCAAACCGAGCGGTCCCGCCGCGCTCCAGCAGCCGTGGCACGGGGCCGGCAGAGCCACCGCCGCACTGGCACGGGGCAGAGCCCATCCAGCGCCGGGGCAGGTGTGTGGCGGGGCAGGAGGAGCAGCGAAGGTGATGAGCACCAGCCAGACACCCGCGCCCGCTGCTCAGGAAACTGGTTTCCCAGAGGAAATTAGATGTTGACAAAACAACATTTTTTTCACCCAAACAAGTTTGCTCTTCGTGGAAAATATTTGGCCTCACTATTTAGCCCTTCAGGCAAACAGCTGGAAGGAAACAGCCGGTGCAGGAGCAGCCCCGCACCAGAGCTGCCAGCACTGGCACGAGGGACCCCCAGGCACGCGGGCACCGAGCCCCCCCCGGAGCCTGCCCGTCCCCTGCCACGGGGCAGTGCCAAAACCGCCCCATCCATGTGGTTTTTTTTTGGTGAAAAAGTGTCTGTCTGGCAAAGCAAAAGGTCAGCAGTGGTGCAGCGGCCGTCAGCAGGGCTGGCGGGGCTTGAGGAGCTGCTGACCCCCGTGCACTGGCACAGCGCTCACTGCCCGCACCCTGGGCACTGCAGGGACCCGCACCCAACGCCTGCCTCGGGCTCGGAGCCACCCGCACGTGGGGAAGGTGAAGGACCCGGCCCCGGCACTGCCACCACTGTGGTCACCACTCCCGGTGATGAGCCAGGCCTTCCCATCACCGCCGGGTAAGGGGGTGCTGGGGAGCGCACGGGCAGGCGCGTCAGCTCACGTAGCTCGTCCTGGCTCTGCGTCCAGTACCGCAAAGTAAAATAAAATAAAAATACCCCCAAACTGGTCTCTCCGGCTGGTTTAAGGGGTGCAACCCGCGGGCAGGTGGCTGGGCTGCGGCGAGCAGCCCTGGGGACGGGAAGCCCTGTGCCACTTTCAGCCCAAGCGACCATCACCTTGCCTCTGGCCACTGGCCGAAGCCCTCGCCCTGGCGGTGGGAGCCACATGCGAGGAGGTGATGGGTGGCACCGCGAGTGCCCGTGGCTGCACTGCGGGGACGCTGCCGGTGCCGGTGCCAGCTCTGCCATCCGCGCTGCCCGGCCAGCGAGGCCAGACCCGCACGTGCCTGCGTGCGTGAGCCGCCGGGACAGGCCGGGCCACGGCAGCCCGCAGGAGCGGCTGGGCTGGGCACAGATGCTGCAGATTAGAAAATGAAAAGCTGGGAGGTTTCTGCTGAAGACATTTTTCCGTTCATGAGGCCATGGGGTGGAGCGGGGGGGGCAGCTGCCTGCAGCAACAACAAAGGGCAGGATGGGGAGGGGAGCACGAGGCAGAGATTTTTGATTCATACTCAAAAATTACCCAAACTTTATTGCCAAAATGTCTACATTTTTATGTGCTTAAGCACAGTGAGTTATGGAAATCTTAAAACAATGGAATGATCTCCTTCATTGCCCCCGATGTGCTCAAAGCCACCACCCCTCCTCACCAAGGGGAATCACTTTTTTTCCGTTTTATTGACTTACAAAAAAATGTCTCTGCTATCAACACCCTCCGTGTGCATCTCATAAATACCAGGGTGGGACACGGGGCTTTTGGTGGGTGTTTTTTATAAACCCATCTCTGCCCCAGCCCTTCCTCAAGAAGCGGTTTTATGGTGTTAGGCTGATTTGGCAAATTTTCTATTAGAACCTGCCTGAACAAGAGGGGCTGCAAATTCCTTGACTCAAGGCCAAGCATACAGCTTGCTGGTTCCCCCGCTCTCGTCTTCGCTCCGTGGGAGTCTCTTATCTGTCAGTCACGTACTGATCTTATAAATCTCCCGCAGCTCGACGTGAGAGCGTTACAGGGTGTGTCTTACACGCTCCATCTGCCAGGTAAGAGACCGCGGGGGTGAACGCAAGCACCAGCAATCCAGCACGTGTTTTCCAGTCCTGGCCGTGCAGAATAAAGGAGGTATAATTTTTTTTTGCCTTGTGCAGCAGGCCTGGAGTGGAGCCGTTCCTTCCTGAGCACAACAAGAGCAGAGAGGGGCGATGCCCTCGCAGGCACCTCCAGCAGGACACGCACATCAGCCTCCTCCGAGCCGGCAGGGCCCCGAGCGGTGATGCTCAGCTGCAGGGAAAAATCCTTCATGCACCGGCCGTGCCTGTGCAGGGAACTGTAACTGCGTGTGCAGCAGGGGCCAGCGGCGAAAACAACGTGCCAGGGTGGTTTCCCTCTCCACCAAGATAATTTCCCCCCACCCCTCCAAAACTGCATCTTCCTCAGCCCCCCAGCTGCGCCCTGATTTCCAGCTGGCCACCTACAAGCAGAGAAAGGGCTGAGCTGGGAGAAAATGAGGACCAGGCTGGGGAGAGGAGGGGGCTTTCAGAGCCGTGCGTGGGCACCGCAGTCCCAGCGAGGCACCATCCCACCCCACTGCGTGCACCGGCCGGGGCAAGTGATGCCCACGGCCGAGGAGGGGGCAGGGAGCAACTCAGCTCCCCCCCGAATGCAAGAAGAGGTTTGGGAGGCATCGAGGCACGGCTGGGGAGCCCTGATGTCTGCACAGACCCCGCCACTGCTCCCGTATTTCCCAGGCCCCGGGCGATGCGCAGCCCGGCCGAGGAGAGGGAAGGTCCTCAGCCCTATAAACTGACACCGTTGTTTATAATATTCCTAAGTGCCATTGCGTGATGATAGCAATTGTCTGACAGGGAAAATTTACTCTTTTTCCTTCTTTTTTAAATAAAGTTAGAAAGCTGTGAGCCCCACAAGAAGATGTTTTGGCTTTTATTCAGGGTCTGTTTGTTTTTCTGCTTCCTATAAGTGACACGCCGAGGGCCATTTGCTGCTGATAATGTTACAGCGTTATTCCAGTGCCGTTAGCTCATGCTGTGCTCAGGATGAACCGGGCAAGCCGTCCCCCTGCCAGCACCCAGCACCGGCAGCCCGAGCCCCAGGGAGCAGGGGCAGGGGCACGGAGCACGGTGCAGCCTCTCGCCTGCAGCCTCCTGAGCCACCCGTGGCTGAACTTCCTGGGAAAGCAGCTTGGATTGCAACAGCTGAAAGTTAAAAGTTTTTGACCTTCTGGATAAAACTTATCTGTGCACATTTCACATCCCGGGGGATGAAACCATTACTTTTTCTGTGGAAAAACTCCTCCGTACGAGTCAGGCGCTTTGCTGAGGACTCTGCAATCTCCAGTTTGCTTATATTGTGCTAAAAACAAACAAACAAGCAAGCCTGAAAGGCAGCAGAGCTGCAGCAATCCTCCAAGCTAAAAAAGGAGCAGGGATTTATCAGGGCGTCAGTACAGGACCCGGCCCAGCTTCTGCGGGGCCGCGGAGCTGGCTGATGGGCAGCCCTCCGTGCCGTCGGTGTCGGCAGACACAGCTGTTTGCTGGCTCATCTGTTGGTGTAAGAAACGAGGCTGGAGGTGGCAGTATCCCGACCTCCTCATCCCTGAGGAGAAGGTGACAGGACAATGTCAGCAAAGCAGCCAGATGTGACCTTACCTTTTCCCCCCCGGCCGCAGCTGCGGTGGGTGCTGCCCCAGGTACCGCGGCGCTGCGGGCGGCAGGAAACACGAGATGGGAAGTTTATAAACACGCCGCAGATGGTTTATGGAAAGAGGTTATGAAATGCAATTAAATGTTTTATAAAGTGTCCTGATTGCACTCCTCCGTCACTGTATGATTTTGATCATAAATCAGAAAATGAGCTGGAGGGAAAGGGGCGGCCAGGAGGGCAGCGGAGCGATGTGGGTATCAGCAGGGGCTCTTCAGCGCTTGCTCGTGCCCAGGGTTCTGCAGTCAGGACATCCACGCTTTGGGAGATGTCAGAGGCAGCGAGTCCCAAGTGCGAGGGCATTATCCCAATGTGCCGGTGCTCCCGTGGCTGGTGATTTATGGGCTGATGAGGGGCTGCAGCACGCTGCCTCCCGAGGGCATCACGGGGACCGGTGCAGCCACTGCCGAGCTGGCCGAGCGCTAACTGCGACAGTCTGAACCGTGTCCTCCCGACATGGCGACCCACCCATGGCTGGTGCACAGTCAAACACCTCAAAAATTGGAAAAATAATCTAATTAACAAACATCTAAACCCCAAAGTGCAATATAGGCATCATGTGTCTGACATTTGGCTTCTCATCCCTGAGCTGCTGGTCCGACAGCTCGCGAGCCAGAGGTTAAGCTTCCTGGTTCCTCTTTTTGATCTGCATCATTCACATTTTTCCATCTTGTCGGACACAATCAAAAAAAGAAAAAAAAAATCCCTTTGAATTAGCAGGGAGGTGAGGCTCTAACGGCTTTCCCAGGTCCCGATGGCTGCCCAGAGACCTGCACACACACACACTGAGCCCAGGAGCTCAGCAGGTGAGACAAGACCAAGTGCTGCAGCCTGGGATGGACGAACAGACCGTGAAATGCGTCTGAAGAGGCCCTTGTGCGAGTGCAGTTTGCACTGCCCGGGATGCTGCCCGAGCACCCACCAGCACCAGGGATGCTGCCCGAGCGCCATGGGCAGGGATGCTCCCAGCCACACGCAGCTCCTCGTGCACGAGCCGACTTGGCAGCCGTCTCCTATCCGTTACTAGCCAATGCAAGGGAACTGGCTGACAATGGGCTCGGCGGCTGCCAAGATCCAACATGCGGCCTGCAGATGTCCCTGGGACCGGCGAGATCCGTGCGGTACGAAAGGTTACCCTCAATTCGCTTCAGATGCTGCTCGCGCCGCTCGACAGCCGTCACTGGAGGAGGGGGCTCCTTCGGAGGGAAGAGCATAAATCCGGCTCTGTATCCAGGCTCTTATTATCTTCTCTGGTTCAAATTAAGTGGCTGGGGTCATCTTTTATATGTTGCAATTTGTCTTTTACCTGAGGGCATTGGGGAAAGAAAAGAAAAAAAAAGGTGAATCTAGCACGAAAGCAGGGAAGGAGCAGGGTCTTTAGTAGACAATTAGCTGAACTAACAGCAGGTTCTCCCTAAAACATCACAATGGAGATTAAATGTAGGCAGGCACAGGTAATGCCTTGCCAGTGGGTCTGGCGATAAATCAGCGCCTGTGGCTGCAGCCCCGATCCCTGGTGATGTTACAGGACAGGAGCGGGACGGGGGAGACCAGGGCTTCCAGGGACCCGAGCTCCCGGAGAGCCCCGCGGTGCCACAGCCCTGCCCCAGGGAGAAAAAGCATAACCTTGCCCTGAATTCTCCATATTAAAAAAAAGAAAATCATATTAAAAAAAGAAAATCAAACAACTTCTTAGTAGAAACGTAGACCGAAAGCCTGTGGTCTGGTGTATTTCGATCAGAACATGAGCAGCTCCAGCCCAAAGCAACCTCTTTTCAATATATTTGGTGATTTAATGCAAAATATTATTTCCTCTTTGTTGAAAGCAGATGCATTTTGTGTTTCCACTGAACGAAAATATAAGCTTTTAGGAAAAAACAATCTGATGAAAACCTGTTAAACCCGCCCTGTTTGCAGCACCCAGGGAGAACTCGCTCTCAACACCAGCGCCAGCCCTGGCTCACCACAAGCCACACGCGAGCTTTGGGTCAGGCTCTTTTTTTTCCAGCACTCTGATTATTTTTTCTCCTGAGGATGGGGCCGGGAAGGACTCAGCCTTCAGCACAACACAAATCCTGCCCTTTCGGTAGTGTAATAAACTTCTGCCCCTGACACATAGGAAAATGTTTTAAGGCAAGACTTTATAGAGAGCATCAATCACTCCAGAGGTGATGGAATTGCTGCAGAATTATAAGCAAGTCTGAAGTGTCTACAGAGGACTCTAAACACTGTCTTCTATTTATTCTCTGTGTCCTTTGTAAATGTAAACTCCAGTGGAGTCCAGAGGCCCTTCCGTCTCCACGGCTTGTCAATCCAGCACCTTTCACCACCGCTAAAATCACAATTAAAAAAAAAAGGGGGATTACAAAAACAAACACGGAGCTCGCGCCCGCGAGTGATGGCTGCGGACTGTTGTGCTGCCGCCGGCCGCCTGCCCCGTCCCCACGCCTGCGCCCATCACCGTGCACGAGCGGGACCCCCGCGACCACCCCCCCTTGCTGGGCACCATCTCCCGAGGGCACCATGTCCCACGGCAGGCGGGAGGCGAGGGGGGAGCAGGGGGAGGCTGGAGGAGGGCGCGTGTCCTGGCCGCAGCACCCGGCCCTGGGTGCCCACCTGTGACCCCATCCCGTCCTCCCGGAGGGACAGACCCAAAGACCCCAAACTAAATCCTGGAGAAAACGGGGACAGAGACCTGGCTGGACGCATGTGCACCCACACGTGCCCTCGCTGTGCACGGGCAGGGTTTTATCTCTTACAGACATTAGACTACCAGTGAGGAACGGTTCACGGTGCAGCACTGAATAAACACAGATTATGGCTCTGAAAGGCTCCGAGAAGATCAAGCAGAGGACAGTGCACTGACAGCGGGATGGCGCTGGGTGTGTGAGAGCCATCCCAGCTGGAGCACCGCTCGGAGGGCCCAGCACGAGAGTGGGAAATGACTTTGGCTTCCACAGAAAGAAAAAATTATAAAAGCTCTTTAAAGTTTTGAAGGGAATCTGTATTAAAAACTTCTCTTTGCCAAAATAGCTGGAAAAAAAATTATTTTATACATTGAAATGTCCCACAGCTGCTCTAACACAAAAAAAAAGCCCTGTTTTGAAAAATACCTTGCATAAGAGACTCGCTCTGTCCCCAGAGCATCCTCATCCCAGCGGGGAACAAGCCAGCACGCTCAGCACAGAGCCTGGGGCGGGACAAACTGCAATACCTCGTCCCCACCCTTGAAGGGTCAGGAGATGCACGTGGAAATAAGACCCTGGGGCCCTTTTGGTTCTTTGCACTAGCAGATAGTTTGGTGGGTACAAGCAGCTCCTTCTTCACACACAGCCCTGCACATCTACGAGCAGCACTAACTCTGGGCAGCTCTTACGTTAACCGGAGGAAAAGTCCTGGTGCAGCTGACAGCACAGGTCACCCCATAACCCCCCGTACCTGGGGCTGGGGATAACGAGGACGTGGCTGCACGTGCTTCAGTCGGGTGTTAACTGCTCCCTGGGTCCTCAAAACATCCCTTGCTATAAAGCTGCACACGTTTTTACCAAGCAGGATTTGTGGGGGCCGACGGGTTATTTTCGTGTCACAGCAGCTCGCTGAGGAACCCCCACCTCCCCTGCGCTCAGCCCTCCCGGCGGGCGATGGGAGGGAGCTCCAAGCCAAGGGCATCGATGTGATCACGACGGTCTCTTGCAGAGCGAGAGATCCAGGTTAGGATCCGGATCACCGGGCACTCTTTGATCCAGCCCCCTCAGTGCCCGCTCCCGGGGTCACACTCTCCTCGGGCTCCAGCAGTGGAACATATGGGACCCGTTAGCTGGAAGCACATAAAATTCAGAGCTGTGTTAGTCATGGGCTCAGTCATGCTCATTCCACTGCTGGTAGACACTGCTCTTGCAGAAGCGACCGACAACCGCTTGTGTTTCTACTGTCAGCTCCGATAAACAACCGTGTTTAATGCAGCGGGGGGAGAGGGGGCTCGGAAACTCAATCCAAAAATAACAATTTTAAGCACGATACCCTCGCCAGCTAAATGGCTCCATCTCCCCCCCTGCCCCAGTTTGCCGTGCTGCACTAGAGGGAAGCAGAGTCTAAAAGCTGAGATGACCCATGGTGAGCAGATCCCCGACCCCGTGTGCTGTCCCAGCAGCCCTCCCGCGCGGCTCCCAGCGCGGGACCCCGTGAATCACGCGCCATGAACATTCTCAGAGTGACGTCTCCAAAATACTTCAGGGATAAATTGGTTGCTGGCTGATTTGCAGAGCATTTAGGCAAAATTATTAGGAGGTGCGTTGGTGGGGAGCCAGGGGCTGGATCCCGAGGGGCCGCGCGCTTGCAAGTCGCTTGGATGGCGCACGCTCACCCCGCGGCCCCGGGGGGCTCAGCCCGGGCGCTGCCAGCACCCAGCGTCACCCGCCGGCCACTGAACACGGCACAACTCTCGCCCTGGTGCCCTGGCACCGACTATCACCCTCCCGCCCAGCCCGCCCGACCCCTGCACATCTCCAGCCTCCCCGGCCAGCAGCCGTGCGAGCAGAGGAGCTGGGGTGAAGGGGAAGGGGTCCAGAGCCAGCCCTGGGGAACCTGCGGGAGACAGGAGCATGACCCCCGGGTGGGAGCATCTGCAGGAGCCCCTGGCAGGAGGGGGGAGCCCGTGGGGACGGGGGTCCCGTCCTACACCGCCAGCCTGCAGAACCACAGCGGGTGTTTAAGTAAGTGATTTCCAGCAAAGCTGTTAGTGAACTTTCCGGACCAGTAACGGATCTTGTCCCAGTTTAATAATAAATTAAAGCAAAAATGTTTTGCCCTGCTGTGGGCTGTGCCCCAAAATCAGGAAGGGTTTTGCGTGGGTGTCTCTGGATACCACGTTCCCACCAGCATCTTCCCAAGGACGTCAGCTCAGGACGGGCCCCAGGATTAGTAACACCACACATGTGCTTTATCACCTTCTCTCATATGTTGCTCTCTCATCTTACATTGACTTTCCCAGTCGGAGCTGAAGCCCAGCTGCACGCAGGCTGCGCGTGCCCTCGCGTCGTGTCTGCGAGAAAAGAAAAAGTTAAACTGAACAAACAGCCCACGAGCATCCCTGGCAGCTCCCGTGTGCAGCCTGGCCGGGAAACGGCTCCCACCATTCCCACCTCTCCTCGTGGAAATCCAACCCAGGCATGGGGATGTGGAGCGAGAGGTTCCTGCAGAGCCAGAGAGAGACAAGACGACGTAAACACGCGTCGGCGAGCCGGCCGCGGGGGTCCGGGGCACGCGCCCAGCCCACGGCGGAGGGGCAGAGCTGGGCGATGACGGGGAGGAACCCGCAGAGCTCAGCGCATCTGTCCCTTGTCAGCAGCACTGCCAGACCCCACGGGAGACCCCGGGTGGAAAAACAGCCACGGTGACTCGTGCTCGGTCTCTCTCGTTACGTTTTGGAGGTGATACGGAGCCCTGAGCTGTCAGAGGGCTGGGCAGCTGCTGCTGGAAAACCTGAGTTAGGGAGAGAAATGTCACCCCAAATTTATTGTATTTACTTTCTCCAGTGTTTTCAGAATTTTTTGCCCTTCAATAGTTTATATTATACACATTTATCAGCTTTCCTTCAGGCTTTTAACCCCAGATTCACTGTCTCAGGTTAGAGCAGTGATGAAATGGGTATTCCTGGGGCTGAGCGCTGGCATCTGCTCAGGGGACGGGTTGTGGCCAAAATCTACATCATCAAACGGCCAAAATGAACCCAAACCATGGGCTGCTGCGCACCGAAATCTCCCGTGGCCCCGGCACCGTGGGGCTTCACAGCTGCCACAGGCACCCACACGTTGTGTCACTGGCTCTATCGAGACAGTCCTTATTCATCAGCACCGGATTTTTTCTTCTTTTTTTCAGGGGAGAGATGGGTAAAACTACATTTTGTCCAAAGAGGTTTGCAAATAAAATGGCTTATTTTGTAGAAATCATATTTTTAAACAGCACTTACAGTCCTCTGAGAAGCCGAGGCAGCCACCAGCGAAACAACCCCCACGGGACCGCGTCCTGCCTGCGAGCAGCTGGCAATGGCAGGGGGTGAAACGCCCCGAGGTAAGGGGAAATCACAGAAGTGAAGGGGGGACGTGAGCAAAACCAGCATTTAAAGCCTGGCAAATGTACAGGTAACAAGTAAAATTAACTCCCTGGCTGTGAAACTCCTGAATGCTGCAGCCCAAAAGGGGACAGTGGGATCCACGCCGGGATGTTCTCGTGCTGGCACCGGGCTGCGTGCCCAAGGGAGCCCACCCAGCCTCGCACGGCCCCCGGGGCTGTACACAACTCCCAGCTTTCCAGGGCTCGCTACCCAAAGTGAGGGGAGCAGGGTGGGCTGTGGGGGCTCCTGGGCTGCCCGCAGGGAGGGTGAAGGGGCCAGAGACCCCCGCAGTGACCCCAGTGCCTGGAGGGGCCGGAGCACCTCCCTGGCGAGGGGATAATGCACGCTCCCGCTGGCAGGATTAGCCGTGTAGCAGGACAGCTGAATCAGACGCTCAGCCCTTAACGGGATTACGCTCTCGGGAAGGCCAGTGAAAATACAGACACCCCGCCTGCCCCCGCTCCCCTGCAGCCCCCCGCTCACAGAGGGCCCCGTGGGTCCCGGGGGGGGGGAGATATTCTCCTTTTTTTTTTTGAAATGTCATAATAAAATGCTGGGCTGAACTCCTCTTGCATGCACGGGGAACAGGCTCAGCTTTCCACCAGCCCCAGAGGATTTGGGCTCTCTGGGGTCCGCGCTGAGCCCGGCTTTCCAGCCGCCCCCAGAGCATCTCAACGCCCAGGACCAGGAGGCGGCTGCACTCTGGCTGTCGGGGGGTCTGGAGCTGATCCTCGACCCTGCGCCTCAGCCACAACACCGAGACTCTTGGGCAGTGCCTGTGGAGCTGGGACCCTGTCCCAGCACCTCCAGGAGCGGGTCTGAGCCCCCCAGGGAGCTCAGGGGCTGTTCCTCGGGGCACACACGCTGCAGGGCGCTGGGCAGGGAAGGGGCATCTCGTAACACCAGGCTCCACAACCAGAGAGCAGACGTGCTGGAGAGGAGCTGGAGAGTCTCTGCCACTCCCGGGTTTGACTGGATGCCCCTGCTGTCAAGGGGGGGTTCAATACTCTCTAGTAACTCTGGATCAAACCCTCAATTTCCATGGAAACACAAACCTTCAGGTGTCCAACACAAGGGTCTCCGCATTCCTCCAGAGAGCCTGGGTGCTCCCCGGGCCACACTCCTCACCCACCAGGATTCACAGAACAATCAGGTCAAAAGCAAATCCCGACCGCAGCTCGGCGAGATGCTGCTCTCATTCCACCTCTGTTCCCTTGAACAGCGGATTTGCGCCAGACCACACGTTTTTAAGGCACAGGGAAGCACCACGCAACCCAGAGCTGTGCAATTCCCAGTTAACAGTGGTTTTCACCTGCTCCAGCCTGCAATCCCCACAACAGCTCCCGCTGCCCAGCGCTGCTCCCTGCCCCGGCAGCACGCCGGTTATCAGAGCAAACGCTCTGCCCTGGCACGCCGGGGCTGAAGGCAGAGCTTGCTGCCCTGACTCGTGTTGGATTTCAGAGAGGCTGGCAGCTGAAAAGCTGATCCAATTTAGCCACAGTTCATTATCCGACATAGCATGACATTGGGCCACTTGCAGACATAATCCAGCTTCCTCCTGCCCTGCAAGGTGTCTTGACCGAGGCAAGAAAACCGAGCACTAATAGCTCTCTGCTGTGCAGATGAATCCAGGCAGCAGCAACGAGATTCTTTGGGCTATTTCTGTCCCATCTCACACAAGAGTAAATGAGAAGCTTCTGCAGACTTCCATTAAATTTCTCTGTTAATACCAAAGATCAGAATTTGTCCTCTTTTTTTATACTTTTCTGATATTTTAAAAAAAAAAATGCTAAAACTCTTCAGCTTCCAGCTGAGCTCAAGATAAAAGTTAACCTCTGAACCATACCAGCACCTTTCATGTGCGGCACAATACAGAGAGGGCTTTTCACAGCGCGTTCAGATCTGTAACGTGCATTTCAGCCCGCCTCTGTTCGCCCCCATCCTCTCCTGACTGCAGGAGCCAGGGTCCAAGGGCAACACCCAACGTCACAACACGCTTCAGACAGAGCGAGAACCACGACTGCCAGCTCTGCCCCGGGGTAAGGGCAGTCACGCCGCGTCAACGAGAGTGGTCCCCAGTGAAACCTGCAGAAGGAGACTGGCGAGGACTGGGATAAACAAGAGGAGCCCTGTACAGCTCCCAGGAGGGCCCGGCACCTCCCGGCGTGGGCTGCCAGGGCAGGCAGGGATGCTGCCAGAAGCAGGCAGGGATGCTGCCTGTCCTCCTCCGGCTGAGCCTCCACCACCCCCTGCCCACCTGGAATCACACCTGAGAAACCCTATTTCATCCCCCCCCTCCCACAGGGCCGAGCAGCCCCATCACCGCCCTGGCAGACGCACGAGGCAGCGTGCAGGCTTTGTAAGAACCTGTTATCTGATCTGGAGTCCTCTGGCCTTTCATCGCAGGCGGACGGTCCTTCGAGCCCATTCAGGGAATATGAGTCACTGAAGAAGCACTTAAAATCCATCCTCGATGATAAGGTTAGGGCTCTGTGCAGCGCACGTCCTGCCCTAGTTTGGAGTTACGGGCTCTCTGCACTTCCTCGCCTATTCCACCTTCTCTTTCTCCTTCCAAACCCCCCGCCACGCCGAGCTGCAAAACTGCGAGCAGTGCAGCTAAGGTTCGTCTGGACTCGGTGACGGCACCGGGGCTGCACCAGGGAGCACACAGCCAGGAAAAATCACGTCTGTGCTGGTCAAGGCGTTACCTGCTTCGAAGGGCAGAACAAAAAACATGGGAACTTTAGCCATGAAAGCCGCAGCGATGCTGCCGCCAGCCCCCGAGCAGCTCCTCCAGTCACCCCGGGACCTGGGCGAAGGCTCTGGGGCGGGTACGGGGGGGCTGGATCCCGCAGGGCTGCACGGCGTGCTGGCAGCACAACGGGCTCGCAACATAAGAGAAAAGGCAACTCCTGGCCACTGTGCCGGCACTGGCCACGCTGAGCGAACCAGGGATGCGGTCCCGCACGGCGTGAGCGGCGCACAGCTCCGGGTCAGCAGAGCCGGGGGGTTTCTCACCTCCACGCGGTGAAGGTGAACTCCCCGTCTGAGCGCGGAGCGTGGGTTCACGACAGCAGCAGTAAATCACCAGCAGTGTCGGGCGCTCGTCCGGGCTGCGCCCGCGGCTCGGCAGCGTCCCCCTCGCTATCAGCTGCGCAGGATAAGAAATTTGCCTTACATTAGTGAAGTGATTATCCTTAATGCTTAGACACCGATCATATTCCCGAGGAAAAGGAAACATAAATCCGTACTTGCACTGACAGCGACAACCCACATCCCTAGATACGAGGGAGCTAATTAAGCCTGGTCTTTCCAGCCAAAGCCCAGCCAGCGTGTTTGTACAAGCTTTGCGGTCAAAGTATGTGCAGGATTTGGCCCTATTTCCCCATTTTTATTAATCACAGGAAAAATTCTCCATTTAGAAACAATGCTAGAGATATACCTGATAGGGGTTGGTTTTTTTTTTCCCCTTGGCCACTTACCACTTGGCAACAGAGATGAAGTTCTGGCTCTGCAAAACATTTTAAAACCTGTTTCTGTTCCAATTCAGAATGACCCACCCCAAAGCTTTCCAGGTTATCTGTGAAAGAAAAGCCAGAGAAATGGATGGCTTGAAATGCTTCAACTGATAAACTCTAAATATATTATTTTAACTGTAATTTTGTTTTGCATTATAAAGTAGAATGAAAAGGTTAATGACCACAGAACAAAAAGTCACTGGAAATGGAAAAGGTTGTTTTGAAAAAGAAGAAATGGAGCATTTTTGTGCCCTGGGGACCACCTTCCCTTTCCCCCAAAGCTTGACAGAGTTTCACAAAACATTTCAAGTTTGATGTGTGTCGTGGGGAGCAGAGCTGTCCCTGCCGGGGTGGGCAAGGGGAAACTCCAGGAGCGAAGAAAACAGCTGGAAACCCAGAACCAGCAGCAGTACCGGCCCCTTCAGCCAGGCTCCGGCTCTGAGCTTAGGCTTGGCTTTGGTGCTCCTGAGCCCAGTTTCAGCAGCTCCAGCAGCGTCTGGAGGAGGCGGAGGTGTCCCCGCCGGCGCGGGAAGGCGGCTGCTCCGGGGACCCGGGACAGGCACCCCACACCGCTCTGCGCCCGCAAAAACCCACCTCAACCCCGTGCCTGGTTATAAATAAAGCAGCCGCTGACCTCGGAGATTAATCAGCGCGCCGGTGTCTCTGCGGGATGTCACCCCGTGTTTTTCCACAGGCCTGTCGAGTTTCAGCGCCGTCTGATCTGCCGATGACAGCCGGGGCTCGCGCCTGCCAGACAGCACCGGGCCGGCGCGGGCGGCGGGAGGGAGAAGCCGAGAGCGGAGGGTTTATGCAGGATTTATGGCCGGTTTCTCCCCGGCGCGCTCTCCCGCGCTCCCCGCCGCACACAATACACAGATGCCTCTGGAGGATGACGGAAACCGGGGCTGCTCGGCCCGGCGCGGGTATTTTTAGGTGTTATTGTGCCGTTTCTGGCCTTCGGTGGCTTTTCTGGCTAACGCGGCTGGATTGGCGGCGATCGATCTGAACCCGGTCGCTCTGCGCCCCAAGCTGCCGCTCACCGGCGGGCAGGGGAGGGAGGATGGAGCTGCATCAGGCTGACGCTGCAGCGCAGGATGGGTCCCGCCATGGGAACCTGCTCTGCCCAGGGCACCGCAGCTGGCAAATGCCTCCGGGAAGGCACAAAAACTCCCGGGTGGAAATCCAGGTCTGGCACCAAGCAGGGCTTTGATTTCACTATTCAGCCGTCACCTGTGCTTGCAGTTGGACCCGCCGCCCGAACGCCTTCCCACATGTATCAGGCAGGAGTTACCCCGCTCCGGCCGGGCACCAGTGGGCACGCACAGGACAGGGGACTGTCGCCACATCGTGTGTGCCCAGGTATCAACGGAGGCCAAAGGGTTACCAACACCACGTGGCTGCAAAGCCGGGTGCTGCATGTCCACACAGCAATTCATCAATTTGAGAAGGAACAAAACAATTAACAGGGGAAGCAGGGGACAGACTGTCAAAGCATGTGCCGACGCTCTCCTAGCAGAACCCCTTACCTGCCTCCAGCCAGCCCAGCACCACTCCTCCTCGAGCATCCTCCTCGGCACAACCGGGGGACGCGGGGGCCCGGGGCCAGCTCTGCCGGCAGAGGAGCCCCCGGCACGGAGCAGGACCCCCTGCCACAAGCACGGCTCTCACCTGGGGCTCCCTGTTGCCGCTGCGTTGGGCAGTGACTGTGTCCAGCACCGTGTCCCTGCGGCGCCCAGGCCCTGCTGTGCTGTGGCCGGAGACGAGCACGGCGGAGGCTGTGCCCAGCACGCTGTCCCTGCCGGCACGCGGCCCCTCGGTGGTCCCTTCGGCACAAGTTCAGGAGCTTGGTTGGGCCGCGCTATCCATCCTGAAATACGTTCCCAATAAATATGTTTATAATGGGGCTTTGTTCCCTCAGAAAATAGGTTTCCCATGAGGTCAGCTGGCCTGGCACTGAGGGTTATCCCGGGACAGTGATTTTTTCCCCTTGGGCTCCCAGGTGGCTGCGGTTATGCAAGGCTCCGAGTTATTCCTGGGGCTGCCACATGAAAGGTTAGCTTCCCAGCTGTGCCCTCCACGGGCATTTTGGAGGTGCACAATCCCTCTGCAATCCCCGCTGGCTCTGCGCGCTCCTGGCACGGCCCCAGCACCTGTGCCTGCACAAAGCAGGAATCCAGCCCTGCGGCGGGGGGAGAGCTGGGCAGGGAGAGCGGCCTCCCCGCTCCGGCCAGAGCCAGCCCCGCTCACAGGGCAGAGCACCCTCACCCACGGGAAGATGGCACGGGCAGGCAAGACCGCGCTGCCTTCGCCTCTGTGAAGAGATGGGGAGATTTTTGCAGCGCAGGCACGGAGCTGGTACGCGTCCCTGCCTGGATGCCACCTCTGGGGCAGCTGGTCGGGGCAGGGAATGCCGCCGACCGTCCTCGCCTGCGCATTTCCTCACTCTGCTTTCCTCCCCAGGGGTAACACCAACCATGGGCAGTCCCTCTGCCCCTCGCCGCAGCTCCGTGCTGCTCAAGGCGTGACACCATCCCCGCAGCAGCTGCCCAGTCACCTTCAGCAGCCAGAGCGAGTCTCCAGAGTGACCGACCTGCTAAGAAAATAGAGAGCTCGTTCCTTTGAAGTTAATGAATCGTGAAAGCCTTTGAAAGCAGAGCCTTGTTTATTTACTCACTGCAGCTCATGTGGACGAAGCGCACAGACATCCTGAGCGCACGGCTAATTTGGGCTAATTTGAATGAAAGATCAAATGCGAGTCTCTGCTGAGCCGCCGTCGGAGGAGCAAGGGCTGCCCCAGCCTCCTCGCTGCTGAACGCAGGAGACAAGGGAGAGCCTGACACAACCCGTCAGGTCTTGAGGAGAGCGTCAAGCAAGGAGGTTGACAAAGAAATTCAGCACACTGGGTGCAAAGGTCTGCGAAACGCAGCCCCAGCGTGCCACCCCGACACCGAAACTCAGCTGCAGCCCCCCTGCCCACACCCATCGCCCTCCCGTCCTGGGGCTGGCACCGCTGTCTGCACCGACCGCCTCTTGCCCTCACCCTGGAGCCAGTTACAGCCCAGCCCAGAGGCCTCCTGCCCAGCACCACGTCACGTCCGAGACCTGCACACCCAGGTGACCCCCGGGGAACGCAGCGCTTGTCACCTCCTCCCCTCCCTTTCCCATCAGAGCAGGATACAGAGAACTGTCTCTTCTCTTTGAATGAAAACAACCCAGTAAAGAGAAAAGCCCATGAAAGGGCAGCAGCAGAGACCCCAGCACGCTACTGCTGGGATGGGTCTTCTAAACACCCGCACAGCCTCCCACCCCAGTCTATAAATATCGGCCTTTTCAGTGCAGTCGCTCTAGGAACGAGCCGTAATGCAATGGTCCTTCTGGGCTCAGACAAAAGGACAGCACCCTGCCAGCACCAGCTTTCTGTACCTGCAGTTTTCAGGAATATAATTGGATTTATAACCAAGTGCAAGTTTCAAGTCCCAGTTTCTCTCGGGCTGGTGAAGTCGCTCTCTGATCTGCAACAACAGGAACGGGAAGCAAAGAGCAGAATGAGCTGAGCTGGGCTGGACGGAGGGGAGGGGGCGGCTGAGGGCTCCAGCAATGCGAGAAGGACTGTGGTGGGTAATGAGGTTTGCAATCCCAGTAAATAATTAGGCAATTAGGCATATTGGGAAGTGCCAGCAGGGAGAGGTTACCCATTGCAGATTAATGCCTGCTCACCTCCAGGGTGCGGAAGGCCCAGCCAGGCAGGGACCACGCAGGGAAGAGGGAGCTCCCAGGTAAGGGTGGTCCTTCACCAGCTGCAAGTCAACAGTTTTAGGGCGATGAAGGAAGAAGAGCTTAGAGCCAAGAGCAGCTCGTCCGCCAGCTCTCCCTGTCCCACAGCCACAGACGGCAGAGGCACGGCAGAGGCGGGAGACCTCTCGCCAAGGGGTGCACGAAGGGGTGCGGCTGGTGCTCGGCCAGCGGCTGCCCCAGGGGAAGAAGGCGATGGCTCCCGCCGGGGACATCACCGCCCCAGGGCCTGCGTGTCCTAAGAACAGCGACCATGTGCCCCGGCCCCCCGGCCGCTGCCTGCCGGTGCCCGTGCAGGGTCCGCGCCGCCCCCGACACCCGCCCGGCCCCGCAGGCGGCGGCTCCCCGCAGCCCGGCCAGCGCCGCCCGCTCCTGCCCGCACCGGGGCCGGGGCCGCACCGGAGGGCCCGCCGGGGGCCGCGGGGCGGGCGGGCGTCACAGCGCGGCCGGGCGCCCCGCGGGCGCGGAGCCCCTCGCACCCCGCGCAGCCCCACGCCCCCCCGTTCCCCGCCCCGCAGTGACACCTGGCGGGGGCGAGCGCGGGAGGAGCCGCCCCGGCCCCGGGCGTCCCGCTGCGCCCCTTCCCCGGGCAGAGCCCGACGGGGCGGCCGCGGCCGGCGGCTCCGCGGGGTCCGGGCGCGGCGGTGGGAGCAGTGCCGGTGTGCGGCGGGGGCAGCCCCGCGGCCCCGGTGGGCAGGAGCCCGGAGGGGGCTGTCCGACGTGCCCTCGGGGAGGCGGGGGTCGGTGCGGCCGGAGCCGCGGCTCCGCGCCTCTGACTCTGCCCAATGAGAGCCCGCAGCACGCCGGGCGCTGTCAATATTTGGCCGCGGCCCCCGCGCTCCCATCCCCAGTGCGTCCTCGCCCTCCGCGCAAGGACCTCCATGGCCCGGCCCGGCCCCGCCGCCCGCCCCGCGCCGCTCAGAGGGCGCCGGCCCCGCTGAGCGCCCGGGACCCCGCGGGGCGCCCCGCCGCCCCCCGCGCAGCAGCATGCGCCTGGGCGCGGGGGCCCAGCCGGGGCTCGCTCAGCAGCGCGGAGCCGGCAGCCGCGCCGCGGGGCCGTGACGGGCAGTGCCCCCGAGGGGAGCGCGGGCAGGACCCCCCTCCCCGGTCATTTCTCCGTCTGGACGCCGCCCCGGAGAGATATGCTCAGCCCAAACCGCCTGGAAGCGTCTCCTGGGATTGCCGTGGCCCCCGGGCGTGCGGAGTGCGGAGCCTTCCCTCGGACGGCGGGCGCGGCCCCGCGGCTTTGCCTGCCCCTCGTCCTCCTCCTGCTCGCCCTGACGCCCCGCGCCGACTCCTCGTGGTGGTGAGTCCCCGCGACGCGTCCGCCGCCCCGACGGTCCCCGGGCTGCCGCCGGCGGGAGCTGCGCGGGGCTCGGCCGGCCGCGGCCGCGTGATGGGGACAGGGACGGGGGAGCCCGGCCCAGGGCCGGGGCAGCGGGAGCGCAGCGAGCCCCGCCGTCCCGGAGCCGGAGCCCGACGTGCGGCCGCGGGAGCCCCGCGCGGGGCAGCGGGAGCCGGCGGGGACCGGCCGGGGCTGCCCGAGCTCCTCCCGCCCCGCCGGGCGCGTCGCGGGTCCCGGTCCCGGCTCGGGGCTCCCTCGGCTCCACCTGCGCGGCTCCTGCGGCCGGTACCGCGGCGCTCCCCGGGGCGCTCCCACCGCGGGGCTCCCCGCGCCCCGAAAGCGCCGCAGCCGCCCGCTTGTCCCTGGGGCCGGGAGACCCCCCGGCTCCCGCCGCCTCTGCGGGGGTGCCGAGCCCCGCACGCCGCGACCCCCCTGAAAGCCGCCCCTCCCCGGGCAGCGGCGAGGAGCCGGAGCAGCCCCTCGGGAGGGTTTGGAGCTGAGAAGCGGCAGCGGCGAGCGGCTCCCTCGGCAAACCCGCGATCGCGCTGGAGCTCCCAGCTCCCTGCGGGCTGCGGCATCGCCCTGCGCGCTGCTGTTACACCTTATTATAAGCTCCCAGTTGCGGTTCTCCCTCTTTTGGGTACGGCGAGGCTCTGTAACAGCTAGAAATGATGCCACAGAAAATACCACCCTTCTAGAATTAATCTCCTCCTGTCCCGGTTCCTGTAACAATGAAAATTCATGTATGCCGAACGAGAGTAATTAGGAAAACAAGGACTGTGAAGTTTTCCAAGCGACCCCGTGCTGCTTCAGTAGTTCAGTAAAGCTGCAGAAAAGAAACCTTTGCCCCAGAAAAGTTCTCAGTGCCCCCCACCCTATAAAAGTTCTCTCTAATCTGGTGGAAAACGCTGTTTTCCACACCAGTCTCCTCACTACCACGTCGCAGTGGGTGAAGCAGAACTTAATCAAATTCAACCCCTCTGCCACCGCAAGAGAACAGTGATTTCTGGAATTCCTCAACTACCCTGGAGCACGTTGCAAGGGCCCAGGAGCACTTACTAGCCGTGCCGATAACGCAGGTATTCCTAGTGTTTGAGAGCACGTCTGGGCACGTGGCGGTCGTGGCCACGCTGGCACCCCCGGGAGAGCGATTCCCGGGTGAGGAAGGCGCACGGGAAAGCTGCGGGGCTGGGAGGGAGCGGGGAGCCCGGGGGACGAGCTGCTGGGGCAGCGGGGCTGCACCCGGGCACAAAAGGTGGATCGTGCAAGGAGCAGCTTCTTCCCGAGGGCAGCACGGGCTTCGGGGGGCACGTGTAATGCAAACCAGCAAGACCAGTGCCATTCCTGGCCATGCCCAGAGATCTCCTGCAGCCTCATCAGCCCATGGGGAACTGAAATCACTGGGTGAGAAAATGAGTCACCACCGGCGAGCGTGAGGCTGATCCAGGCGCTGGCCTGGCTTCCAGGCGCCAGATCTGCCCCCACCCATCAGGGCAGGCGAAGACAGGACGGCATCTGTGCCGAAGGTGGTGGTGCTGATACGCTAAAAGCGGAGGAAGGAAGGAAGAGTCTTAGGGCAGCGGAGAAGTTGGATTATTTCACCTCATTATAGAGGAGGCAAGAGCAGGGGAGGCTCGTTAGGGCTGAGGAGGGGGTGCATGGGGTAAAGGTGCTGGAAAAAGACAAGGTAGGGAGCAGCCGCAGCATCCTCTGCCCAGAGCTGGGCGGTGACTCCACAGTGTGTGCCCTCGTTCCAAGTGCACGTCTCTTCCCAACAAGCGGGAGGAAAACCAGCCGTGTTTTAAGCCTCGGTAGCTGGGGCTTGTTTGGAGGAAGCTAGATAGAGCTCCCGCAGCAGTTTGTGTTCCCAGCTTGCAGACTGACTCCCTGGCTGGCAGCTTCTTGTTCTGGGGAGGAAGGGGAGCGGGGCCAGCCCCGGGGTGGCCAGGGCAGAGCCCGGGCTGGGGTGGCTGCGGCTGGGCAGCTGCCCTGCGCAGCCCGGCTGGCTCCTCAGCCGGGGTGCAGCCAGGCATGAGTCCTATGAACGTTTGCGGCAAGCAGAATTGGTCCCAGGGACCTTAAGTACACGACTTTAAAAAAAAATTAGAAACCAAACACGTTAAACTCTAAAGTTCACATTTTTGATCGTCCTTTCTCTTCTGTAGACCAGAACATTCCTAAGAAAAGCCTCCATTGAAGCGAGCGCTGTTCTGCTGGACGTGTCAGTTCTGATAAAACAGCATGTTTAGATGAAATTGTTTTTTACTGAAAAGGGTTTCAACCAGCTGTGGTTTGGGAAAAAGTTATTCAGTGATTTACATAGGTTTCCAAGCACATCTTTAGCACTACTGATTATTACAGTAAATACATTTGGTGGTGCATCATCGTTCCTTATTTTTATTATTATTGCCAAATTCTTCTAGGGATTCACACACAATAAACTTGTGGAACTAGAGGAAATGCTTCTCATTTTCAGAGTCAACTTCTAAAGTAGATTAATAGAAAAAACTGGGTCAGTTCTGATCACAGTACATGGAAAGGAAATATCAACCAAATGTTTCTTCTAAACAACTGCAAATTATTAATTTTCAGTGACGTCAGGCACGGCCTGCGCCGCCTCGCAAAAACGCCAGGAATTGGTGAACTTTGGCGCTCAAAAAGTGTCCGTGGATGCGTGTGTGTGTGCATGTGCTGGGAGCACGGAGCGGCGAGAACAGGGTTTGGGCGGGCAGAGGGGACAGAGATGGGCTCGGGGCGGCGGGTGCTGGTGCTGGGAGCAGCATCCACGCGAAAACGCTCCCAAACTATAACGTGTTACTTAGCAACCAAATACCAGCCGAAACACAGACAGAAATTAGGCAGGAATGCAACGGGCAAATCCCTAAATCCCGTTTACACTCGAGTGCGCTTGGGCAGGGCGAGGAGCATCGGCCGGGGCACGGCGGCTCTCCCCCGGCGGGCGCCGGCCGGGCAGGGCCGTGCCCCGCGCGCTGCGAGAGGACATCGGGCCCCAAAAGCGGCCTCCGAAATTCCTTCCGAGAGATTTGGAAGATTAGACATGTTGCTGATAAACACAAACTGTGCAATAAACAAACTTGGTGTAAATAACTAAGTAGAGTTTACTCGCTATTGAGAGCCCGGCTAGCTGCTCTGGTGTGGAAAGCCATTTTAAATTGAAGGTTTGGTTAAAGAAAAATGTACACAAAGCCGTACGCACACACCCCTGCACCCCACCCTCACACGTACCCACTTGCCTGCGAGCCCACATGAACCCCCCTCAAGCCCCCGGCGCACCAAATCCTCGTTAGCTAACTTGTTTATTGCTAACCACAGCCCTTGGAAACTACAAATATTTAATTTCATCTGGCATTGGAACAGATGGGAGGCATCAGGCTCCCAAAGAGATAAAACAAATCTGTGGAAGGAAGCCTAAGGCGGGCTTGGGCGCGGGTCGGGGAGCGTGCGGGAGGCTGGCGGCCACGTGGGCTCCTCAAGGCATCAGCGGGTCTGGGGGCTCCTGGGGAGCCGCTGCACCCCGGGGCACGGTGGCTGCCCGGGCACTCCCGGGGATGCTCTGCCCGCCGTGCTGCAGCCCCCTTCTTGGGCCGGGGAAGGAGGGCTGTGTTCACGGGCAGGGACAGCGCACCGAGGGCAGGTCGTGAGGCAAGAGCGCCCATCGCACCCTCCCCGCTAGAGCAGCCCCGGGAGCTGGGGTCAGCCCTTCCCGGGGGCTTGGCGAGGAGGTGGGGAAGGGGACATCCCCCCATGACGGGTGGGCAGGAGCAGCGCTCCCGCAGCCGGGCGTCCCAGTGCATTCCCATCATGACGCCAGTGCTGGGTGCTGGTCCAGAGGCAGCGGATGGGCACAGAGCGATGGCAAAACTGAGCCACACACACGTGGATATAGGGGAGAGGGGCTCATGTGAAGAGCCATCACGCTGAGGTGTGTGGGAGGGGAAATAGCCTCAACAGGAATGTTTGACATGAAGCCAAGGGAAAGACAGCTGCATGGAGGAGCTCCCCGGCAGCCGGCGTAACCCTTCGGGGCGCGCGGGGGTCTGGCTGCCGCCCCGCCATGCCGGCCGCAGGGGACAGCCCCGCAGCAGCGCCCAGGGGGTCTCCGGGGGCTCGCACCGCCTGTACGTTTGCTGTTGCAGAGCGCTTTGCATGGCCATGAAAGCAGGAGGTCAGCGACCAGGAAGTCTTTATCCAGCGGCGCTGCGCAGCTCCGGCTGTCCGGGCAGCCACGCTTTGAAAAATAAGTTTTAAAGTAACGTCAGACTGATGGTGAATGAACCCTGGGGCCTTCGCAGCAGCCCTGGTGCGCTGGGTTGGGGCGTATTGAACAGATGGGTTCTCTCAGTCACTCTGCGCCGTTATAATAATCCTAATTGTGTTTCTTAGTTCATTTTTCATTAGGGTCACTTTCACCTATAGGAAATCTTTCTTACAAAGAAATGCAGAAGAAAAAAACCCTTCTGCTCCTCCAAACTCATTAGCTTTGCTATTACCAATAGCAATTCCAGCAGCTCCTGCAGCCCACCGTGAGGAGATCCGCGCTGGGCTGGGTCCTGTGCGAACACCAGCCTCTGCTCAGAGCAGCTCGCACCCGACACACAAGATATGCCACGGACAAGAGAACAATCATCCGTCCTACTTTACCCCCAGAGACTGTCTTACTCAGACTCCTTAGCAAAGTGCTTTGAGATTTGGGGAGGAAAAAAACTGATACTTAAGGATAAAGCATATTTTTGATGAGCAATTTGTATTGTGTTCACCCATCGCCAACAACGCCTCCAAGGAATAGCTTCCACCTCTCACTGAGTTTGTCCCCTGTTTCAGAAGGCACCGGAGTCCTTTTCTCCCCGTGCTTTTCTAAACTCCCCCCCTCCGCCCTCCTCTGGCTCTGCAGCACCCCGAGCTCTCAGGGGCTTCGCTGCCCACCGAGATGGATCCTGCGCACGCCGCATCCCGCCTTCGCACCGCAGCGAGCGGAGCAGACCCCGACTGCCAGCACCTCCCGGACACCTCAGTCCTTCCCACAGAAACCGCCTCCTGCTGCCTGCACACGGGAGCAGGGAACCCGCGGGAGGGGGCTCCGGCGGGGAACCGAAGGCACACAGCTGGAGAAGGGGTGACACCCGAGGAAAATAAAACAATCATAGTGCAGCAAATGAAAAACATGTACCTTGGAATGGCACTGGTAGTGGCTCAGCATTATGATATTAATTATTCAAGTGAGACTAACACTCTCAACACACAGAGTAGTGGCTCTAAGTGAGGAAATTAGGACTATTAATCATTCCGAGGCGTTAACAATTCCAGCAGGCCAGGATGGCTCCGTTCCCAGCGGGGCTTAATAAAATACTCAGGGTTTATAATAATAAAATAATATCTCAAACGTCTGTAGCACCTTGCAGCCCAAAGCGCTTTGCAGTTGGCTATAAATTGTCTGCCCGCAGGCAGGGAGAGCAGGGGCAGGAGAGCGCAGCATCCCCGGGAAGTACGCAAGGAACCCGAGGAGGTGAAGTGCTGCCAGGCGCTGGCACTGCAGCGAGGTGGGACGCTGGGTTTGATCCTGTCTGCACGAGGAGTCTCCAACAGCTGCCTGGGGCCTTCAGCCTCCCACCAGAACACAGATCTCATGGCGATGCAATGGGATGGGAAGAGACCAGAAGCCAAGCTGGTCTGGCTCCCAAGCTGGTCCTTCAGGGCTAGCAAAGGGGTCACAAGAGCAATGGGGAGGTGAAGCAGCTTTGCCAGGGGAAGGGCTCCAGCAGCCGCTGGTACCACCAAGGAGCCAGACCACGCTCTCATCCCCAGCTCGGCCGCAGAGAGGAGGCCAGCAGTGATGAGGTTCTGCACAAAACCAGCATCTCCCACCCGAGGGGACGGGCCTGGAGCCTGGCTCACGGCATCACCACAGCTGCTTGCGCAGACACCCTCCTCTCAGTGCAAAGCTGACCTGTGCGGGTGATCTTAGTTAAGCTCATTTTGTATTAATCTAACTTACAGTTGTGCCTTTAACGGTATTGGTGCAACCCTGATTTCCCCGCAGTGGGAACTCCCAACATTTCAGCAGCTGTTTTAATACTAAAGCAGAGCAAAAACAAAAAATTAAAATTTTGAGATTTGCCTGAGAATGGCAATTCCAGAAATTTCCCTTTTGAAGTGAGGCAATGCTCAAACGGGTTTTTCAATGCCATAAAAAATGGTGTAAAGTGAAATACTGGAACAGCAGTACATCTAATATAATTTTCATTAGAAACAGATTCAGAGCACTAACATGTTTCTCAACAACACCTTGGCATCACGGAGAAGCAACAAACAAGAGCAAGTTCCGACTCCACTTGATGTTACTCATTCCCATGAAATGCTTCCCTTTCTTCCAACCCTCCTTTTCCAAGAGACTTTTTCCACCCGACATCTCCTGGTGAGCCCAGATCATGGGCACGACCCCAGCTAAGCCTCCCGTGGCCTCGGATCTCCCCACCAGAGCACCCGCACCGGCACACCGGGGCTGAGGCCAGTACCGCGCACCGAGGCGAGCCCTGGGCTGGCACCGGGAGGACGCACGGAGCTCCCCTGGCCACCGCTCGCCCCAGCCCTGCGCACACCAGGCACACCGCAGCCACACGAGGAGCAGGACTTCGCCGCTGCCACGCTGACTTACCCCGGAGAAACGCCACATCACAGGTGGCAGCGCTGGGTGCAGAGAGGGGCTTCGCTGCCATCGCCTCTTTGGGGCTGGAGAGCTTGCCCCACATGCCACTGGGTCAGCCAGGGGGGTTTTAGCAATGGAACAAAACTGCCAACAGCTGAGCTACAAAAAAAAAACCCCTCAGGAGGTGCCCCAGGTGTGTATCGCAGGGGGCTGGTTATTGGTAACGAAAGGGAAACTGAATTCCCCTTTGCAGCATCCTCCTGCCTTGATCTCCAGAGTCATGGTTCCCTCTGACCCCTGGTTTGGCAGGGCAGCCCCCAAGCCCCTCTGCCTGGAGCTCCTGTGTCGGGGCCAAAAGCGCAGTTTATTGATCCAGAAAGAGATTCCAGCCCGGTGGAGGTGGAGAAGGAGTGAGGTGTGCTGGGATCTGATCCCTGGGACAAGATGCAGCAGATCCCAGGAGCTCGCAGCCCACGTGCAGCTGCGGGGATCCCTGCAGGGAGCCAAGCTGCTGTGGGCAGGAAAGCTCCGAGCTCTTGGCTTTCACCAGAGCAGCCTGAGCTGAGGGCAGGGACATGACAAGGGCCACAGGGGTCTGCAGGAGCCCCCTGAGGAGCCCGCAAGGCCTTCGGGAAGCCGGGCAGGCTCTCGTGGGAAGCGCAGGAGCGAGACACGGAGCACGGCGGCGAGCCGCGGGAGGGGGTTAGCGCAAGCGCCCGCTGCCAAGTAAATAGATGCGTCTGCCTCCGATTTGCATGTTTATCTTAGAAGCAATTTAGGTTTCTCCTTGTTTACAAGAGCCGAAGTCAGCAGACTCTTAGGACAAGAGCAACAACTGGGAGCCAAGATGTGACAGTTGTCTCCTGTTGCCCCCGTGCATCGGAGCAGCCGGTTGAGAAAGAGCTCAGGGAGGAGAAGGGCGAGCAGGGAGCGAGGGAGCTCCGAGAGCACTCGGCTGTGTAAGATGAGGTCTCCGGTCCCTGCTGCTGCTGTGCCAGCGGCTCGGGGCAGGGCAGGGCTGGCAGGAGGGCACAGCGTTCCCCGATCACCTCCTGGCAGCTGGGCTCGGAGCAGACGGGACACGCAGCCAGCGCGGGATCACACGCTGCTCTGCGAGGAGGGACTGACGCAGCGTCACGCAGCCGAAGGCGTCGGAGGGATCAGTGTCTCTGAGCAGAGCTCTGCCCTTAGCAGGGGGATGCAGGGGCTTTACGGGCGCTGTGTGAGACCTCCCGGGAGGCAGCATCCCGTGGGCACCCATTTGACAGGGCGGGGGATCATTATCCCCACATGCACTTAATCATGAACTCCCTCCCAGCTCCTCCTCGCTGTGGGATGCCCAGCTCTCACTGCGGCTCCTGCCCCTCTCCTGCCCATGGCCCAGCAGCCTCCAGCAGCAGAAGCACGTCCCTCTCACAGACTTCCCTGAACTCAGGGCTTGGGGTTTTTTCCTGCTGTAAAAATGCACGTTCCCCAAGAGTGCAGCATTTCACGGAAATCTGCCACTTCCAGCACAACTTCATTTTTTAAAAACAAAGTTCTGATAAGGCAGCCGGGGGCTTCTCAGAACAGCCATTGTCTTTCCTCTTGCAGTGTTTTTAAAATGTCACAGGTTTTTAGAAATGAAATCGGAAGGGATGCTTTAATCAATCCAAAACAAATGTTTGGGTTTATTCCCTCCCAAAATTCTGCTTGGCAGAATTTTCTGATGTTCCTCGTCTCGCTCCATTTCAGCGTAACTGACCCCAACTGGAGCATTGCTCACCAAAGGCAGGTCTGGGTCCCGCCGAGGTAACTGCAGCCTTTCCAGGACACGTGAGGCAGTCTCCCCCTCGTTCCACGCCGGGTTTCGGTCCGTGATCTCCGATGGAGAGCAGCCCCAAGCAGAGGGAGATGCAGCCATTGAGCCCGGCGGGGGTCCGGGACCATACCCAGCAAGGTGCTGGGTCGGTGCCCCTCGCCCTGCTCTCCTTCCACTTTCTCCTGCTGATAACATGTGCTCTGATCTGGGTATTTGGCAGGAGAACTAACGAGAAGTAATTAGCTCGGAGTGTGAGGAAGGGAGTGTCTGGTGTTTATCTTGTCTGGAGGGTTTTCCTTGATCTCTCTCCCAGGGGCTGGTGTCGGTCGGTGCTTTATCTGCCAGCGTTCGGCCGTGGAGGCAGCTCCTCTGCCCGAAGCCAGCCCCGCTCACAGCCCACCACCCAGCACTGCTGGGGACTGGGCAGCGCAGGCAGGGACACATCAGCCATCCCCGTCCTCGCTGGGACTGGGCAGGAGGGATTCTGGGCCAGGCACCTGGCCACGCTCCCCCCGGCATCGCTGCAGCCCCACTCGGGGCCGCTGGCCCGTGCCGTCGCCCAGCCCGGGGGATGCTCCCCGGCCCCGCGCCCCGCGGGAGGGACCCGGCCGCTCTCAGCCCAGCGCGAGCGAGGCAATTAAACGCCCGCAGTCGGCATTGATGAGCTCCCGTTGGCTTTTCTCTCCTCAACAGCTTTACCATCTCCCTCGTCCCGCCGCTGCGGGATGCAGGCTGACGGGCCTGTGGAGCTAACGCTCGCTGGCCTCGGAGTCGGGGCTCGCGAAGCCGTGGGGAGCCGGGTTTGTTATCCTCAGCTCCAGCCTGAGATGACCTTGTGCATCTGCCAGCATTTAAACAAAATATTTTAAAAGAGGGAACAGCTCCCATGGCTTTCGATGCGCGCAGGGCTTTCCTGAGCCCGCGAGCTCTCTGGGGCTGATGGGAGCGATAGAACGTGGCCAGAGAGAGACAATGAAACATTGCCCAAGCTTTTTGTTGTTATTGCAGGGAGGTTCTTACTTCCAGTCTGGGGGGGTTGAAAAATTTGAATCCCACCCAAACCTCATCCCTTCCAGCCAGAATCCCAGCGCCGTGCTCTGTGGCAAGCATCATCCTCTGGCACCAGCAGCCGCTGCCTGGCTGGGGCGAGCGGGCGGAAAATTCCACGGTGCCGCCAGTGTCCGGGCTGGTGCGAGGCCGTGGGGCAGAGCCCGGGTCCCTCCCCGTGCCGTGGAAGGCTGCCCGCGGGGCTCAGCCAGGCTCCACCAGGCTGTTGTTTGCACATTGTCTTTCTGCTCCGAGCTCCTGCCCTCTCCCCGCCGCCGCAGGGAGGGGACCGGGATGCAGGCAGGATACGGGCAGGGTGCAGGCAGGACAGACACAGGGTAGTTCTCCCCGTTGTCCAGCTTCAGGGCATGATCATAAAAGTTACCAGTGCGAGAGATGCACAGAGAGGACCGGAGAGCCAGGGGTAATGGTGTGACCAAGGGCTGCAGCAGCAAGAGGCAAAGCTGCTCCTCTTTCTCCCCGACCTGAGCACCACGCAGTGCCTGTGCCACGGGCTGCTGTCCCCGCAGCGTGCCCAGCCCGGGCGCGGGCAGGAGGCACTGCAGAGCCCGGGCTGGTCCCAGCTGGGCTCCATCCTGCTGCGCTCAGCAGAGCGGGGCTGGGATGGAGGGAAGAGGGTGGGAGGGAGGTTTTGCACATCAGCAAGTTCCTCCGCTGCCACCCCGGGAGCTCACAGGGAGCCCAGGCTCTGCGGGTGCAGGGCCACGACTTGCAGCACCTATAGCCGTGGGAGGTGGGCTCTGTGGGGTCCCCCCCTCCGTGCTGCAGCGATGGGCACAGGGAGCAGAGCTTCCCCTGCCCGGGGCTGGTGCTGCTCAGGATGAGTTTGTTGAACACAAAGACCAAAGCCCAGCAGCTGTGGTGGCTCAGCAGGGCGCTGTCCCTGCGTCCTGCCCGCCCGACCCACAGCAGCCGCACACTCGTGGCTCCGTGGGTCGCCCATGCCGAGGGGATGCTGCGGGGAGGGCCCACCACGGCAGGGGACACCCATGGCAGAGCCCAGAGCAGCTGTGACAGAGCGGGGAAGGAAATAGGGAAAGGTGGGCTTCACTGTAAGACCCCCCCCGGCCGGGTGAGGACCTGCGGGGCCAGAGTTCCCCACCTTCCCCCTCCGTGGGCAGCGCAGTAACTGGCACCGTTCTCTCTGGCAGGTACATCGGGGCGCTGGGCGCGAGGGTGATCTGCGACAACATCCCCGGGCTGGTGAACAAGCAGCGGCAGCTGTGCCAGCGGTACCCCGACATCATGCAGTCGGTCGGGGAGGGAGCCAAGGAGTGGATCCGGGAGTGCCAGCACCAGTTCCGCCACCACCGCTGGAACTGCAGCACCCTGGACCGGGACCACACCGTCTTTGGCCGGGTCATGCTGCGAAGTAGGTCCTGCCTGTCCCCTTCCCACCGCCGCGTGCCTTGTCTCCCTGGGAGAGCCTCTCCTCGCGCTGGGCTGCCATGCCCGGTGGCTTGGGTTACTCCCTTGGGAGAGCTTTGCCTTCCCCTGTAAATTAATCAAGCAGTAATGGGAGCAGAGCGCCGCGTTTGAAATAGCTGCACCAGATGAGATGGAGCAGGGGGAGCACTGGGGAGAAGGGGGAAGGAGGAGACACCTCCAGAGAACAGGCTCGTATGTAAACAGTAATGGGATACATAAATATTTGGAGAGCAGGGCTGGCCGGGGCTCAGCGGCTCACGTGGGAACGGGCTGTTCCCTCGCATGGCAGGGGAGGCACGGCAGCGCGCGGCTTAGCCCTGCCCCGGGCTCCGGGGAGACCACGGCCACGGGGCAGACGCCAGCCCTGCCCGGGAGGGACCTTCCCGCTCCAGGAGAGGGACGGATACAGCAGAAGCAGGGATGTGCCCAAGGAGCGAAGAGGAAAGGTGCGATGGGGACAGGGGCAGTTCCAGGGCAGGAGCAGCATCATGGGGTCCAACCACCCCCGGAGGGCTCCGGCAGCGAGCGGCCCCGCGAGCCCCGGCGCGGGCAGTGGGGTGGATGCTGCTGTGCCCCGTGGTGTGACATGCTGGGGCGCATCCAGCCACGCAGCCTCCACATCAAAGGCGGCTGGGCAGAGCCAGGAGCGGCTCATATGGAGGACACGTGGGCGCTGCGGAGGGGGCCGTGGAGCAGGGGGATGGGGGGCTGCCCGCCCGGGCGCAGAGCGGCAGAGCCTGCGAGCCAGACCCCCGGAGAGGAGCCGGCGGGAGGGGAGGGGGCTGTAAGCACCGGCACGCAGCACTCACCCCGCTGCGCTGCATCCCGCCCGGTCTCAGCCTCTGCATCCCCGTGACGGCACCTTTACTCCCACCCGCATCCTCTCCTGGCAAAGGATGGGGAATGATGAAAGCTCCTCGCCACAGCCCCATCCTGCGAGGCCCAAAGAGAGCTCTGCTGCCTTTGAAGTTGCTTTCAAAGGCTCTCAGAACGAAGACGAGCATGGTTTTGATTTGCAGCTTCTTTTACAGCATTATAAAAACAGCTGCGAACTCGAACCAGAGACATAAAATAGCAGGCGGCACGCTGTGCCGTGCGGGAAAGCCGAGCCTGGCCGGAGCTGCCGCCAGCTCCCGTGCTCGGCATTGTCCAGCCCCAGCCGAAGGGAGCTGCCTGGTCCTGCAGCTCGGCACCGACGGGCACCCACACGGCCCCCGAGCCTCGGGTCAGCGCAGGGGACCCGTGGGGCAGCCCAGGACCCCGGGCTGCCGAGCCCTGCGGCTCTACCCGAAATCCCCTTTAGTCTGGAAGGTGCCGGGGAAGCAGAGGCTGGACTTGGTGGGCAGCAGAGATGGCCGGACCTGGCTTACCCGTGTGCGGGACGGCCTTGTCCCCAGCCGCGGTGCTGCCGTGCGGTGCCCTGCTCCTGGGGGGGCTGCGGGCGCCCGGCGCAGCCTACACGCTCACTCCCGGTCCCCGTTTCTCTCCCCGCGGCAGGCAGCAGGGAGGCCGCCTTCGTCTACGCCATCTCCTCGGCCGGCGTGGTCTACGCCATCACGCGGGCGTGCAGCCAGGGGGACCTGAAGGCCTGCAGCTGCGACCCGCTCAAGAGGGGCCGCTCCAAGGACGAGCGCGGGGAGTTCGACTGGGGCGGCTGCAGCGACAACATCAACTACGGGATCCGCTTTGCCAAAGCCTTCGTGGACGCCAAGGAGAAGAAAGTGAAGGACGCCCGGGCGCTGATGAACCTGCACAACAACCGCTGCGGGAGGATGGTGAGTGCAGCCCCGCGGCCGAGCCCTGCGCCTGGCCAGCCGCCCCACCGGGACCTCCCGGCTGGGAGCGGGCAGGGGAGCGGGACCCCGGGTGTCCGCGGAGGGCAGGTCCTGCTGAAGACGGGGGCAGGACACGGCCCTGCCTTCCTGGGCCGCTGTGCCCAGGGACCGGCCCCGTGGGGATGGCAGGACCCTGCCTGCCTTTGCCCCAGCATGTGTCCTCGCGGGTGCTGGTGTCAGCAACCGTGGGAACGCGTTCCCCGTACACAGCACCCCTCTCCGGAGCCCCATCCCACACCGGCGAGGGCTGAGGAGCTGCACCAGGGATGAGCAGACACAGGCACGATGCCTGATGCCCAGGGTGACTGTCCGTCCTTACGGCATCCCTCTTCCCACAGGCTGTGAAACGTTTCCTGAAGCTGGAGTGCAAATGCCACGGGGTCAGCGGCTCCTGCACACTAAGGACTTGTTGGCTGGCAATGTCAGATTTTCGGAAAACGGGGGATCACCTAAGGAAGAAATACAACGGGGCCATCCAGGTGACGATGAACCAGGACGGCACCGGCTTCACAGTGGCCAACAAGAACTTCAGGAAGCCCACGAAAACAGATCTGGTGTACTTTGAGAACTCACCCGATTACTGCGTGATGGACAAGTCAGCAGGTAAAAACCACAGCTCCAGTCGCTGCCCAAGAGCAGCTCTTCCTCCCCTCCGGACGGGCCAGCAGCTCCCCCCCTAGCCCAGCCTGGCACGGCTGCTGGGGGCCGTCGGCTCCCACACCGAGCCCCAGCCCGCGGGGAGCAAAGCCCCCTTACGTGGGCAATACCAAACCCATGCTCGTGCCCGTGCCAAGGCCCGTGGAGGCCGCGCCATGGCACGTGCCATGACAGCAACGGTGAGATTTGGTGGTTGCTGAGGCAGCCGCAGCCGAGGTCCCGGTTGCAGGTGGCAGACACCCAGCCTTGCCCCCCGCTAACGGCCGCGGGCAGGGGCTGAGGAAGCCCTTGGAGGAGGAACCCCCTGACCCGCTCTCGCTTCCTCCCGCAGGCTCCCTGGGCACGGCCGGCCGCGTGTGCAACAAGGTGTCCCGCGGGACGGACGGCTGCGAGGTGATGTGCTGCGGGCGGGGGTACGACACCACGCGCGTCACGCGCGTCACCAAGTGCGAGTGCAAGTTCCACTGGTGCTGCGCTGTGCGCTGCAAGGAGTGCGAGGACACTGTGGACGTGCACACGTGTAAAGCGCCCAAACGGGCCGAGTGGCTGGACCAGACCTGAGGAGCCGGGAGCGCAGGGGGACGAACCCCCTGCCACCCCCCTCGCCATGTTTATCAAACCCTGTGCCCTGAGGGCCGTGACGTTCTGGGAGCTGTAGCTCAACTGCATGGCTTTTATTTAATTAATTCTGCAAAGCACTAAAGAAAGGACTACATTTCCCAGGAGGTACCGTGGGCCCTTCGACTTGCTCAGCAAAACTAACGCCCTACCTAGGAGGGGGCTGCAATCCTCGCTTAAACTGTGAAACTGCCGTTGCCCGTTGTGCTCTTTGCAAAGGGACGGTGCAACCGGTACGGACCGGGAGGAGCGACCTCGGGATGCGATGGCTGAGGGAACCTGCACCTCCCCAAGGAATTCACATTGCAGTGAAGTTCCACCAGAAAAAAACACTAGTTCAGAATAATCCCCCCTTGCAGAAAGCATCCTTGCTTGTACCTGTTTGCAAGGCCAGAGGAAGGGTGTTGCAAATCCGTCGGACAGTCCCGTGGTCCCTGCTCGCCCCCGAGCAGAGCCGGCACACCGCCCCCGGCCGCGCCGCTGACCCCGCCGAGCAAGAGCAACCTCTGCACGAGCCTCCTCCCGTCTCCCCAGCGAAGGTGACACGCGGAGCTGTAAATCAGAACTGAAACCCGAGTGAGTGCACAGAGACAAGGGCCACCCCAGATGCTGGCAGACACAGAGGGCTAGAGAAAGCAAACACAATCTGTGAACTTACTGGTAGGTTCTGAAGTCAACAGATACGTCGTCTCTGTAAAACTCACTTGTATGTTGTGTATACTGCTTATTATTTTAAGTCAAAATTCATTATAAACCTGTATCAGAAAATTATGTTCTTTGCTTTTTGAATTCCTACACACCCACTCGGGCACTTCCCCAGAGTGGGAATCAGCCCGCAGCATCTCTCCTGCCCGCAGCTCCCACAGCCCTAAAGCCCAGACCTCCGGCCCCGGGAGCGGTCTGCTCCCCCGGGCACAGCCACGGCGCCCGGCCCGCAGAGCCCCGGGGGAGCCCGTCACCAGCAGTACCACGCTCCGGGACATGTAATGACATAGCACTGGGTCAGCAGGAGATGCTAGATCAGCTTCCAAACCTTTTCTGTAAAAAAAACAAACCACACAACCAAAAATTAAAACTATCACCTAAAATTGAAGCTGATGAGAGGAGGGGCAGGCAGTAGATACGCTACAGAGATCAACCCCTCTCATCTCTAGAAATTTCCTCAATTCTTTTTCCCCCCGACTTGGGCAAGCAGTGATTGCAAAGATGCTTTACTGAGTGTACAGATATTCTGTAGAGCCTGGTCAAAAGGTACCAATCCACACAGACCTAATGCACAAGACAGCTGAGCCTGCGAAATAAATTGACCCAGGTAAAAAAAAAATGTACCTTAATCATTGCAATTCCTGAGCACGTGCTGAGGCCAACAGGGTGCTTCTCCACTCCCCCCAGAGCTCGGCTGCCCACCACCCAGGGCAGGGGATGCTTTCTCCTGACCCAGGAAAAATGCTCCTTTTCCTAATGCCACCATCATGGTGCTGGTGGGCAGGTGAGGACGTTCCACACCCTCAGAGCAAGTGTTCATGAAAGGTATAAGCTTACAAGAACAGGAGAGGACAAGGCGGCGGCAGCAGTCACCTGTAAACACTTGTACCTGGGGTCTGCTGTCACGCTGCCGCTGCTGCTGGAGGGGCTGCCGAAGCTCCGGGCAGTCAGGGTGCTCTCCCGGGAGCAGAGCTGCGGGCAGCGGGGCCGGGCAGGCTGCGACGGCGACGTCTGAAGGAAGGGCAAAGCAGCAGGGTGGGATTAAGGTAAAGAAGATTATTCCGGCCCTAAGCCACCCATCGCCCACTGCAGGAAGAGCATCTCTGAGCAGGGATTTTACCCAATGGCCCTAAGAAATACCAGTTTAAGTGGTGAGAGGAAACCACTTTGAAAATTGCTTTGATGGGAACTGCTCAAAGAGTTTACAGACTCTGCCGTGGGCCTGGTTAGAGCACCTTGCTCCGTGCCAGACCACTGCGATTCTCACGCAGAAAAAGGACCTTCAGCAGAGCTGCTGCAGAGCCACGGACAAGCAAAAGGGTGATGTTTTAACAGAGCTCTTAAAACAGTTACAGGAATCTCACTCCCTGCTGCCTAACCCGTTTCTCACAGAATTAAACCATCTCCCTTTTGAATCTCGGAGCGACTGAGCACGAGAGGGCTGAGCAGCACCTTTCGCCCTCTCTGCCCTTGCAGAACTTGCACTCAAGCTGGTGTTTACCCGGGAGGCTCCCGGGTCTCACCCCAGCCCCTTGGAAGCCCTCTGAATTTCAAGGAGAGGCATTTCCCGGAAGATTTGCTCCGTCTCAGCTGTGCCGAGGAATGCTGGCAGGTGAGCGGGAGGTCTGAGCCAGGCCAAAGGCATTCCAAGCCCGCCGCAGCGCAGCGCCCGTCAGCACGCAGGCTAATCTGCCGGGAAGAGCTCCCTCATTTATCTTCATTACTGCTCCACCTACCACCAATTTACGACAGACTTCACAAAAACGCTGCCCCCGCGGCAATCAATCCAAGCCTCCCTCCCAGAGCAGGACACGCTCCGTGGGCCGGGAGAGACCCAGTGCCCGGCCACCCGGGGTCAGCCGTCAATAAACATTTCTTCCTCTCCAGAGCACCCCTGGGAGGTGTCCTCCAGCAGAAACACCGCTCCGTAGCAGATCTATAGGACCACCTCATGAATGACACCTTAATCAATGGCTGCTGCCAAAATATGTCTTCCCTTTGAATGCAGATGTTCAACATGTTAAAACAAAGAAGAAAACTCCCAAGAACAGGTTGGCTTGGGTTTACTGGCTTCCCCCCTTCCCGTATCATCACCGAGATGCTGAACTGGATGCCTTCAGCACTCTGTAGGATCACCACAGCTGAGAAGGCAGCGTCCACAGCCCTGCAGGTCCACTGGCACGATAGGACTCCCTGCCCAGCCGCCTTCCCCATCACAGCACAGCAGTAAAGCAGAGGAGTAAAAATACCTCGATGCAGGTACCAGTATTACAGAAGCACCTGGAGGAGCCGGCACGGAGATGGCCCGAGGAGCTCGACTCTATCCGACAGAAGAGTGGGCGTTTCTGCTGCAAAGGGCTGTGCAAGGCTACCCTCGCTGCTTGTTTATCAACAAGCAACTGGCAGAAGCACAATGCCTGGGAATCAGAAAGACGCTGGTCAGCCAGAGCCAGCTCCCAGTGCTTCTGCAAGAAGACGTCCCATTGCGGGCTGAAGGAAGTTCAGACTGGTCTGTCCTCCCGAGGATGAGCCCTACCAAAGCTCCCCCTCGGCACGCAGATGTTTCCCGTCTGTAAATGTTTCTGAAGGCTGCAGCCTCGTCAGGGAACACTCAGTCCCTCTCACAAGCCCCTCTTAAGTAAGTAATCTGCCTAAAATGCACAGGGAGCCTTTTATGCAAGATCATCTTCTAATTATCCTCCAGTCAAAAGCATGTCTGAACTCAAGGACAAGAAGCAGGATTAATTGCTTAATGAGCTTCTGAATAAATACCTTCCCTGAAGAAGCTGGACAGGACACAGAGTAGGAGGTAGAGACATTGGAAAGACGGGATCCACACAAATTCAGGGTGTTTTCTCTTCTAAACCTCGTGAGTGAGAGCGGCCCTGAGCCCAGGTGACACCGCCGTTTTTCTGGGTGGATGCAGTGATAAGATCGATGAAGTTTTTGAGCCCCTCAATGCAGAGTGTGTGCACGGCTCAGCTGCACCCCTGTCCTAACCCCCTCGGCTGCCGTGGGCCCTTTCTGTTCACCGTCGCGCTCACACGTGTGCCAGCAGCACGCGGGGGTCATCTGCTGTAGCAGGCCCAGCTCTCGGGGACAGATTTACGGAGGCATTCTGACTAACATTTGCATAACCTGTCAGGATCTGCGGAGGAGCTTTCACATCCCTCATTAGCAAAGCCACAGAGGGCTGCTCCAGCCCGCAGCAGGGGGGCTGCTGCGCTGGACTCTCAGCTGATGAGTCAATGCAGGAGAATGCAACAGTCACACACGGTCACACTGCTTTGTACTGATGGCAGCCTACAGCCAAATCGGAGAAGAAATCAGGAGGGTAAGAGAAGGGTCCCAGCCGATGAGGCCACAGTCTGACTGCACAAATGCATCCAGAGTAAAAAGGAAAATGTCACTGGCCAGAAATAACCAAAGCAAGAAGATCTCCAGCGGAGAAACACACTCATCTTGGTGGATGCAGCCTCTCCGATGCAGTAAGCGTGGGTGTGTTAGCGAGCTCTCCCCAATGGCCAGGCTCACCGAAGGGGCTACCAAAAAGCACAATACAACGATCGAAGCTGGAAATGAGGAAAATTCCAAGCACATGAGCAGCATCCCTGATCACCGTCTTCTTCCCACAGTGCTAAGGGCTGGGGCACACAGAGCACACCCCGCTTCGGAGGCTCAGGAAAGGGAGGAGGGAGCCAGGAGACCAGAGCCAGAGCTGCAAACTGAAGCTGCCTTTCCTCTCTATCCACCTTCATCAAAGGCTGGGTGAATTCAGACCACAGAAGCCTGTACACAGAAGCCCACTCTGATTGCTACTGTCAACGTGACCTGATGTTTAGAGATTTTTTGACCCACAAGCAGATCAGAATAGCTCTCATGTCACCTCCGCAGCCATACAGCCTCAACTGCAGCAGAGAGAAGGGAGGAGAGTCTGTCCTTTTAAACAGCAGAACGGGGCCAGCTGGGTGCTCCTCAGAGGCTGGTAGAGCCTGAACCCCGCCTGCTCGCTCTGCCCTTGCTACCGATACTGTCCTCTGCGAGGAATACAGCACCAGCGCACATCTGCTCCCTCCCTGCACAGCTGGGCCCGTGCTCAGCACAGCCTCCCGTGGCTCCCAACACCTCAGTGCATCTCCCCGCCCTGTGTCAGCTCTGGGCAGGGGGGAGGGCAACATTAACATAAGTCTGTACGAGCCCCGAGCCCCGTACCTGTGTCCTTTTCTCTATGGGAGTTTGCTCTCATATTTAACCCCTTCAGCTGGCGCTGGAGGAGGATGATGCAGTTTGCAGAGAGGTGCAGGCGCTTCACTCACCCCCTCCCCCTGGAATCTTCCTCTCACTTGTGGTCCTTGGGATTCACCCAATGTTTCTCAGAAAAAAAAAAGAAGAGGACCTCAAGACAAGTATGCATTTAATAAGCAGTGAGACAAATAAGCTCCAGTTATCCTAGCAGAATTACAACACCAGAGAACAATTTTCTGCATTCCTCTGAAGGCACCCAATTGCCTGCTCTCAGCCTAAATAGGTACCAGACACCAAGTGCTCCATAAGCAAACAGAGCCCCCAAAGTGCAAAAATGAAATAAGTAAAAAGCTTCACATTACATATAAACCAGCCGTTTGCACCTTGTTATTAATGGTCTTGACTATGACCTTTAAACCCTGCCGTGCTCAGAGTCATGGATCTACGAGCCTTGGCACCCTCACAACAATCCCAGGACGAGGAGCAGGGAATAAACAAGCCCGGCCAGCGCCGGGGGAGATGCGGGAAGGGAGCCGGCCTGTGACAAACCCAGACCGAGAGCCACCCAGTGCAGCAGCCAGGGCTAAGAGGTGACCATCCCCACTATGAATTTGTCAGCATAAAAGCCAGTAACACGTGCATCCATCCCCAGTTTCAAAGAGCGAGGGCAGTCACTCTTCCAGACTTATTAATTCCTCGGATAAAGCGTGTATATAGGAGTAGAACCCCTGATGGACATTTGTCAGGCTCAAAGGATTAGTGTGGCTAAATGGCATCAAGTAGCCAAGAACACTTAGGTATTAACTTCCAAATACTTCATGTAAAGTCAGACAACATTAGAAAGTTGTTTCAGTAACACGATAACCAGCCATGCTTGTGTCATCTCTCCAGATGCACATGCAACAGAAGTCCTGATCCACAAAGATCTCTAGACACTTTTCATTACAATCAGTGGTAAGATAGGGCAAATTCACACAAGAATTTAGTTGCCTAATTGCCTCACAAACAATAGCTTTACTATCTGTGATAACACTTCCCTCTTCCCTTCCCTTCCTGTCCTTTCTGGAGATTATTTCTGGAAAAGTCAGAGGTTGGCAGGAACAAACACAGCATTCCTCTTCCTGGGCATTCTGATCAAAACCTGATCTGTCGTGACATGGTGAGACACTGTGAGCAACAAAACCAACCCAACAGACCAAACCCACCCCACACTCAGATCCTGTCTGAATGAATCAAAGATACTAGAATTGCCTGTTTTACAAATGCACATTTTAGCACCAGGTATATAAATAAATGCTGATTTTCAACTTCCTTGACTTTCACTGGCTACTCTGAATGAAATGAAAATTTGAGAAGTCTACCAACATCACATCCAGCCTCGTGGAAAGGCATTTGCCATCCCAATGGCTCTAAGGTCACCCTAGGGCATGTTTCAGGGAAATGGCAACAATCAATGCTTATCTGTCCTGAGTCGTAACTGCCATTTTTATACATATATATATATATATACACACGCACACATGCAACTTAATCCCATGTGGACTGATACGGTATTGCTCTGGTATGGATCAGGTGGTAAGCCCCTGCTCCTAAATGGCAAATGAATGTTCCTATAAAGCATGAACAATCCTGCTAGGAGATCACACAGAGCTCCTCCTTCCTCAAGAATTACCAGCACTTCTAGAGAGACAGGAAGGTTTTCATTACAGAGCCTGCTGCCAGCTATACTTTCAGCATCAGCCCATCCCCTTTCTGTTACTGTTATGTCAGGGGAGGACAGTGAGAGAAAGCAGCTCTTGCGATGATACATGGGAGGCAGAGCTTCATTTATAACCCCACACAAACGCTGGAAAATGTTCAACTTTCAAAAGCATTAGGTTGGTTACCTTATGGGCCCCTGCGGACCCAGAAGTGAAATTACATGAACACAACATATCTATTAATCACCACGATGATTCCACAGTGAGAAACAGCCCCGATGGCACACATTCAGCTGGAAAGAAAGTTGAGAAAATTACCTACTAGTAGTTAGGCAACTCAAAAAAATTTGGTAGTACCTTTCTGTAGGGCTCCCCTCTTGACTCCTCAATGAATTCAAGTATTTAACTTGGATTAAAGCCCAGTCAATCGAAATACACAGTGGACAGTAACAATGGCATTTCTACCTGAACACCTGTGTTTCCTCTCAGCCAGTTACAAATAAGCTACACTCACTTGAGATGCATAGGTGACTGTCTGCTTCATAGTGCTTTGTTTATGAGGTAAAGAAGGATTTGGGGAAAAGAAAAAAATCATTCTTAGTCTTCTGTATCAAGATAGATTACAGGTCAATTCAAATTGACCTGTAATTGATTGATTTAGGTATTATCTCAGAGAATAAGCTACAGCAAGCTTCTTCCATCCAGGATTTAGAAAGCAGAGTAATTTACACCATCTTTGAAAGAAGCCATCAACATCATGGCTTACAGCAATCCTTCACAAAGATTAGTGAAGATTAAACATGTAAAATCTCCCCAGTTATTAGGGGTAAGTATATGTGTTTATCTGTAAAATGTAAGATGATGGACACCTTTTCATGTGCCCAGGATTAGCATTTGTCCGCAAGCCCGTGCTATTTTTATCATTTCCACTTTTAAGAAGCCTTGGCTAACATGACCCTGCTTCCCAATACCGAGCTGCAGACCCAAACGTGAAAAAGCAGACATTGTCTCTAATGGGGGAGTGTGGAAATGGAGGTCACACCAATTACCTCAAACCACTTGGCTGCCACAGCCATCTTTTCACCTCTGCAGTAAACAAACCCCTGTGGCTGGTCCGTGTAGGAAGCAATTCCTTTGAAGAGTGCTCCACATCTCAGTTCTCGTCAAGTCTTGATATCAACAACGACAGTACTTTGGAATAACACTTGAAAGCTCAGGTCTCCCAACAAGACTCCCACGCAGATAGCGCCATCGCTTTTGGCAGTTTCAGAAACCATCTTGTTCTTCAAGGTAAAGTGGTTTGAAAGACAAAAGATGCACAATTAAATCTAAAGAAGTAACAATATGACACAGAGGAGCTTATAATACCATTTCCTTGCATAATGCAAGCTCATGGGATACAGAAGAAACAAATCTTTGTTTGCACACTGTAATCTATATTAAACAGACGCTTAAGAAGTCAACAAATTCAATGTGTTAAGAAGTAACCTTTTAATAAAGAAAGCAGAACCATACTTTGCTGTTAACAAATATTTTGAAAAAGGCTTATAAAATTAAATCTAAGCCAATGGTGCATCTGCAGCTGAGAAGGAAGTGTCAATACTCCAAACATCTGCTCGGTTTGTGTCCTCTCCTTTCTCACAGAGGAAGTATTAGCCTCCAGTTGTACAAGTGATTAAGAGAGCAATAAGGCATTGCTCAACAAAAACTATTTTCTTAGATGATTACAGACTAAGGCCAAAGAAGAAATTCGTACGTTAAGCACCATTACCAACATGGAAGCCTGTCAAAGACACCACTTTGAATAGCAGAGCTTTCTTCCTTGCCCCCCAGGCCTAGGGGTCAGCTAACCACCACGGGTGAGGCTCGTGACAGCAACGAAACCGAACCATCGTGAAAGCACACTCCAGCCACACTGGAGTTGGCTGATGCCAGGGCCTGGACAGCAGGAGGACCTTGATGTTTTCCATAATGAAGCCAAAGGGTGAAGAGTCCCAAAGCACTGGAAGAAGCAGAATACAACAATAACTGAAAATTAGCTCAGTTTCAAACCCAACGTCCTTTTACAGGCTCAAGGTATGAACAAAAAACCACCCTGTATCTTTCCCTCGAGGCAACAGAGCTATGATGCCCTCAACACTGATGCCAGGAAATAGGCTTGCAGTAATCATTAAATATTAGCCAAGACACACAAAAGAATTAAAAACCCTGTGGGAAGCCATGGCTCCAGCCTTGTCCACTCACCCCTGGCACAGTCCGCTCAGCTGGAGGCCAGAACGCTGGGAGCACTCACCGGCCACAGCACCCGCAGCACCTAGGCAGAAGCAGGAGGGGTTAGGACGGCGTTTCTCTGAGACACAACCCTTCCAGCTGCTCTGAGCACTGCGCCTTCAGTGTTGAACAGACTGGGCAGGAGGGGAGAGTATTTTCTTGGGTATTCAGGCATGGATTATTTATAGTTCGACTCAAACGTGTGAAAACTGAACAGACCATCCAGCAAGACCAGGCTGTGCTTCCAGACAGGACCCATATTCTAGATGCCATCTAAACAGTTCCAGAAATAAAGATGAGGCTAAAACAAATGGTGCAAACTCCCCTGCACCTTCTCAACCCTTCCCCCAAGTATTCCGCTGGGACTCCTGTTATCCTCGTACAAACCCTCTTTTCACAAGGCAGCAATGACAGGACTCATTTACTTTGAGGGTTTTACTTTGGCCCTCCTGGCTTCTATCATAACCTCAAATATTACATTAAAAAGGCTTTTAAAACATAACATTCACAGCAGTGCAGGAGCTTTTCATTGCAGCTAGCTTCTTCCCTGCCTGTTTGCGTGTGGCACCTTCACATTAAGTGCATGAGTTAAGATGTAGATTAGCAAGGCAAGAAACCTTTGCCCTTGGCATCGACACTCAGCTGTGACAGGAAACTTCAGGCTTTTTTTCTGTGAAGTGTAGAACCACTCATTACCCATTGGCAGGGAAGTGCACATCTCCAAACTATACACATTTTCTCTTAGATAAGCAAAAGACTCAAGTGTTTATAAATATGAAAAGTTCAGCAGCTGGCTAAAAAGTTAATTCTCCAGTCTCACTTAATGAGCTTTGGGGAAAGTGGTAGGGGGATTTGTTCAGAAAGTAAAGCAGAGTGTCACAGAAAGCAGGACTTGCCAGACAGGGCTCTGTTTAGTCCTATTTTCTGTCTCTACATGGCTGCTATCAGCAAAATGGCAAGGAATCCTCTAACGGGGAGCTAAGGAACAACCAGAAAGAGAAATGTTTTCTCCTCATCTTCCAGTCATAAAAATTAGCCAATTTTTGATTTAAGTCCCATGACTTCTTTCTTTGTTGTGAAAATACCAAGCGATGCATATCAAAACACTCTGGAACACGGACTGTCTTAGGATTTTGTCCAATTCCCTGAACAAGGAAGTTGTTTTCAGTAGGATTCAGCAGGAATATTTTTTCAATACTTTAATATTAATTAATACTGGTCTATTCCAGTGGCACAAGAGTTAAAAAATGGGACAGATTTGCTTGGCAGGTAAGCACGTGAGTTGTTTTGAGGAACTTCTAAGACGACTCTTTACAATGCCTGCTGTCACTCTGCCTCTCCAGTTCTCTTGAAGGCAGACTTCTCGGTGTCTTTGTAAGATACTACAGCAGGAACTGAGCACTTCTGCCAGCACCAGCCCCTAGTGCCTGCAAGCCCTTCACCTGTGCAAGACACAAGGAAAATCCCTCTGGCGCCTGGTCCCAGGGCCGGGAGCGCGCGGGCAGGACTGCCCCCGCCCCGAGGGAGCCGACCCGCAGCGGTGCCAGCGCTCGGGGCTCTGCTGAGGGTGGGTTATGCTGTATACATTGGAACTAGTAAATGCTTCATTGTGATTTTTGGCCACTCGGACTATTTTTAGCAATTTGCCAAGGTTTACCCTGTGATTTATTATGGAGGAAACAAACTCAAGCACTAACAAATGAAAATATGTAAACTCAGACTTTTCAAGTCCGTAGAAAGGTATTCAACCTCTTAAAACCCTTCAGAGGCACGCAGCTCGCTGTAGATTCATCTGCTGCAAACAACAGTTTGATTAAGAAACAACTGAGATGTAATCTAAGTAGTCATATTTAAGTCACTTAGAGATTTCTAGTGAAAAATTCCATATACACAATACTTTGTCATTCCTAAAACTGTGTTCTAGATTTGTTGGAAATTCAACAATTCAACAATTTGTTGGAAATTCATTTTGTATCGCTTTTTCACTAAGGCCAAAGCACTCCAGGTATCTACCATCCAGAATTTTATTATCTCAAATTTCTATATTTAATAAGTTAAAACACAGTATAAAATACTTGAAATAATGAAATACACAGGGAAAAAAAATTATTTAGAAAGCCTGAAGCACTGGAATTACCTCCAGATATAACACTAGATACAGCAAGTAATAATTGTTTTATTACAGTGTTCTTGGGCGGAGAGGCAGGTGTCCTTAAAGAGAAGGCAAACTTCCATTTTCAGTATGAAAATTCAGCTAGATGCTACTGCCACATACCTCCAGAACACAAAGAGATAATGCTTTATAAAGTGTTAGCAGCAATCACAGCATTATCTATAGTTAAAATACTGAAGCAATCTATGAATAAAATCGGAAGTGATAGTTTGATATTGAATATCATTGTTTCTTACAAGTTTTCTCAATGCTTCTGAAAACATCAGGAATGGGATCAAGAGTACAATAATCTAATAATTAAAATAAGGAAGAATATTAGTCATTAGGGTATGATTGGAAGTTAACATTAGTTCTACCCAAACCAGCAGAATACTGGAAGATGGTATTTCCTTCTCAGCTGTCAGTCTCAAGAGATTAACACAGAATTCCCTCCTTGTCCGTTTATCTCAATACACAGTTCCCACTTTTGCCAGCATTAAACTAGCACAGCAAGTGGCCAGAACGCCTTTGCCTGTGCCTGCCACCACTGTGACTCGGTTGGTGGAATGACGCCGCGATACGCCTGCTGCTTGATCACCTTTTCAGCTGAACAGACACTCTCTATCCTTTCCTACAGAAAATAAGGGAAATAAACACGCTGCCAAATGACCAAACCCCAGGATTTTTTTCCCCACATTTGGCCATGTCACTTGACATTCAAAATGCCATTGCACAAAGCCAACTAACTCACACAGAGTCTTTTTTTGGTTCAAGAAACTTCACCAGCAGAGAGAACTTCACCAAGCAATTCTTTGTTAGCATAACATTTGACCTTGTATCTCTTTGGAAATCATACAACTTTGCTAATGCAGTCCTTACAGAATTAATCAAGCAGATAGTTAGACCCTAGTTACTACGAACGCAGCCAATTATGAGCAGCACTGAAATTTGTCACTGGCATGTCCAACTACATTTTCCAACATAAAGATCAACAGAACTGTGTGGAAATGAGGCCCCACTCCGAGACCTGCATGGCTTGGATATTGTGGACTGGAATCGCTAGCAAAGCCAACACTTGTAGGGACAAAGTGTTCTCAAGGAAAAAAGGCTGCTTACCTCCCGGGTCTGCATTACCTGCTGCATTAAACCAGCAAGAAAGCAGAACGCCTTTCACCCTCTATTTTGACTAGTAAAGCTAGAATAAATGATTAATTGAGAGTTCAGAGCTCTGCATTTGCCACTCTGCTACACTGCACGAGACCCACAGCTCAATCAAGGCCAAACATACTGCACGGCTTAGTTTGAGAAGTGGGGAGGGGAAGCTGCCTATGCAGTGAAGTAAGAGAGTAGAACTTTCAGAGTCCAGGGAAAGACGACAAGGTGACAGCCAGAAGCAATGTTAACAGATAAGCAAGGAAAAGAAACCCTAAAAAGGGCAGAGAGAGGCAGAAAGGAGAAGGGCACAAAGGCACCCATAGGAACAAATGGCTCAACAGCAGACATAGATACATTTAAAGCAGCACAGATTAGAAACACCTCTAGCTAATTTTGCCCAAATGTCAACAAATGTTTGTCACTAACCAGATTCTTATAAAAGGAGATAAAATAATTCACGCCCCACAAGCATGAGTGACTAGAGCCTACTTCACCGTGGACCTCAAAACTCCCAAAGATCCCCCAGGTTACCTAAGCAAGGCCCAGGATAAAGACAATACTCACAGCTTTAGCAAAAATGACCATCAGCTCGGGGAACTGGTGCGTAAGGAGGGCAAGCATTGCCGAGAAGGAACACAGGCCTGCTGTGAAATGGATGAAAAAGGGAAGCTCCTTCTGTGGGTAAACGGAGACTTCGTGAAATGCTGAAAGGAAAAAATGAAGAATATTGATATTTGATAATCGAGGACAGTTTTCTGAATTATTTACACAGTCTTGTAACTCAGTTCTAGACTTTCAGAAGGAGCAAGCGTGGACTCGACTATTGTGCAGCACACATTAGGTTCCAGTACTTAAACTTCTCAAAAATTTTTCCCCTACATTAAATACTTGTCTTCATTATTAATAATCATTATATCTTTCTCTTCCCAGTCTTCTTTCTCACTTGCATGGGCTTTATTTTTGAAACATTTCATCAGGCTTAGCTTTTGGTACCTACTTTTTTAACAGGACAGAGGGAAGAACTGTAAAATTCACAAGCTGTCAAAATTACCTAGACCAATTTAAACAATTCAGGTGTTTTCAACCCTCTGAAGCATTAATCCTGTTACCTGAAGAGAACAGCACATCTCCCCATCCTGTAAGAAGCTCAGCAAGTAAAAATCAACCATCATGTTATATATACATGCAATATATATACATATATACACACACTTACATATATATATACACACACAGCTCCTTAATACTTTTCAGAGATTTCTGGTTGGTAGGCTACAGTAAATTTTTTCAGAGCAGCTGACAGAGTAGACCTCAAAGAAAACAGTACCAGGACTAGGTTATAAATTCTGTACATAGCAGCTCCTTGCAATTTCCAATCTATGGCAACAAAATCAAAAGAAGGTGATTAGACAGGCTAAGGGCTGGCAGAGGGAGCTTTCAGCACTCAAGACACTACTACTGGTTACTAGCTGAGGACCTGTTTGCTGAATTTGCAATTACTGGCTCTGAATGCCTGCAGCTCTGACTTTTACCCAGTGATTTTAAAGGGGTTTTAAATGAAGAAAAAAACAGCTTCTATAGATGTAAGTAATTATGAAAGGGCTGCACACTTCTTGACAAGCCGGTTTTAAAATCTAACAAAAGCCTAAAAATTTAAGTAAGCCTTTTCATAAAACAAGAAAATACAATTGTATTCATTTTTAAACTGAAGACTGAGGAGGAAAAAGACACTATTACTGTTTCTGAATGCTGGCACATGAAAGCTACCATTGTAAGAGCAAACCCAGCAAACGTGGGCTGTGCTCCTGCAACTCACCAATGGCAAAGTGCTTCGGGTTTGTTTTGCTTTTAAGTATGTGATTTTTGAGCACAACCCAGTAGAACTTTTGAAGTTCCATGTCTGACACCCATCAGAGATGTTTAATGTTATCCCAGAGATTACCAGTTCACCTCCTTAACACGTAACGAGCCCTGCTAGGCCATGACACAGTACCATAGCAACACACTCCTCTTCACTGAGCAACCAAAGAAACCACTTGTCCACTACAGAACATGGTCGTGCTCTCGTACTATGTAGAAACTCACCTGATTTTTAATACATGGAGCAATAATAACTTAGGAAAGGTCCCAACATAAGTTAGGAAAGTACGAAAAAAAACCCAGGAAGGATTCTTTTTGCACTAGTTTTTCCTACATTGGGCAACTAAAATAAAGTCTGAAATAGGTAAGGACAAGTAAAGATAATTCTATAGGTTCACAGCCATTTGAGAATTGTTACTAGTCAGATCAAGACAGGATTTTTGAATCACTGATTTGGTGAACATTATTTTAAATAGATAATTTTTTTAAAATTGTCAAGATTTCTCAAGGAAGTACTGCAATAAAAGTGTTAAGATGACTTTATTTATGGGTAGTTTTATATTTAAAACATAACAGGAATGCGTGAGTGATCGTGTTGAAATATCTGCATGTGTTGGTGTTTAATTATGCTGGGAAATCTACAATTTAGGGTTAGTCGCTAACCAAAGAATTCCTTGTGCAATATCCTGCATAAGTGAGAAATGAGTAATTTAAAGCAGTCTGGGGGCAAATTTAAATTACACATTTTAAATATAACTTCAGGCTTTTAAATAGAAATACGTTATGTGCAGTTTTCCTTTCCACAGCTGTGGTCTCAGTGGGTTCGCTGGTGCTTTTGCAGTAGCCCTCTCCAGTCCCGTGGGACTTGCATTTCTTCATGATGTAGACGTTCACCCCCAAAGGAATTCTATTAACTTGTACAATTAACAGTCCAATTTTAATCTAAATTAATGCTATTTTCCTAAATGTGATGAGCACGGGCCCTAGTGATTTAGTTTGTTTCCTTTACCTAAAGAAAAAATGTGTAGGCTCATAATTGCATAAAGTAATCTTGAAGTAATGGGAAGATGGAGAAGACTTCAGTGTCAAGTGTTAGTATAAATCCATAAAAATGGATAAAAAGTTGCAGGAAGCATACTGTCCAGCAGACAAGTATGTACCGATGAATTAACGACAGAAAGTAATACATATTCTGTGAAGCTACAGATTAACCAAGGATTCTCTGAAAGATCACAGACAGGTTCTGCTAGATACCACTGGAGCCGTGCATTTATTCCTTGCTAAAAGGAAGCGGCTCCTCTACAACAGCAGTCAAGTCCATGACTTCTTTTCAAAGTAATTTAAAGCACTGGTCCATTTTGTTGTTCTCAAAGTTGGCCAAACTTAGTCTGAATGTACCACACACAGACTCCATCTCTGAAGGACTCAGGTTATTACAGAGTCAAGCCAACATTTACCACATGCACACGTCAAGTGCTTCGGGATCGTTTGGGAGGGACATCAACAAACATCTGAATCCCCTTCACAGGAAGCTCAAACTAAAAAAATCACAGTACGGTAAATACCGAATACCACAAACCGAACATGTCCTTAGCTTATGTTTTATTATCATTACTGCTTAGAAACCACTTACTTGGCAACAGTTCTCTGTCTGCTGTTTCTGTGCAACTCGGATAGGGATAGAAAAGATGACCTTTCTCTAACGGGTATGGGATCATCCTAAATGCTGAAAGAAGAGTGAGTGACATTAGATCTGTATCTAAACCAAGCGACCAGCTTCTCACAAAGAGAACCAGTCGTGTTTGAGATGGATAAAGGCAGAGAGATTAGTCTACTGTACAAAAAAAAAATAAACCAAGGAGAGATACTTACTGCCTTCCCACGTACAGTGTAGCAGATTTAGAGCCCCTTCTATCCTCTTCCAGTGCTGGAGGTGGAAAAAAGCGTATGCTACTGCCTCACTGTCCCCTCGTTTCAGAATATGCTCTGGAGGTAGCACTAAGCTTTTCATTTCTAGTAAATACTGAAAGTAAAAATGGAAAGCACACGTGGGTTACACAGAATATTCCCAAATCTTCAATTGTGAAACATAGATGATCATTGAGGCATAACTGAGCGTATCACACAGCGGCCAGCTTCCACCTGTCGAACAGACAGCCCTGACACAGGGCACAGAGCCTGCACTCGCGTGGGAAGAGAAAAGCAGTAAAACACACACCTGCGTATGAGACTCTTACACTGGTGTATTCACACACAAACTATCAGGAAAAAAACCCGCATCTTCAGTAAGGCAAAATAAAACTACGATCTTGTGGAAAATATATAAAGTATAATGCTGCAGGTGCAATACCAACAAGCTACAAGTTCAGGCTAATAAAAAAACCCACCAGCCAGTGGTATTTTTGCTTATCATTTAATCACTGGAAGTCTCAATGTAGGAGGCTAAGTACTTGTTAGCTCTCAAGCATGAGCAGCAAACCAGAAAGTGTCGCTGTGCTAACCAAAGGAAGAGTAATAAACCAAACCCAGGAAAATCTTGGTTTCATGTGGTTTTGCTGGACTACCACAAAGAATCTCTGATTTCAGATTTTTTCAGTTTCAGCCTTCTCCCTACATCAGCAGAACATCTGATGCACAGAAGGGTCAAGAAACACAAGGATTAATCATTTTCCTTTTCCCTTGAAACACAGGACGTGCAATTTTGTTTTCTCATGGTACATTACAAACAGACAGGTATTCACTCGAACTGAGCTTCTAAAAACAGACGAGTAATTTTTACAAGGATGAAATGACAGTTTCAGCTCTAGTATTTACCTGTGACTTGTTCTCTCCTAACATATAGTGTCTCATGCAATAACACCCAAAGTTACCCCACATCTTTGATCAATCTAGCTGGCAATTCCTTTGACTGTCTCCCAATGTGTAAGAATGCAGTTAACTCGCCTATTTGTTTCAGCAGATGCCACAAACTATGAGATTATTTACTAATCCAGTTTGAGGACTTAACTTTTCCCATTCAGATTCTTGAAGGAATGTAGGAGGGGTTGTGCCCCAGCCAAATAAAGCACATTTACTGCCTGGCTAGGTTCTTCTCTTAGTGCCTTGGGCCTACACTCCGGAGGGCAATATTCTTGCTAATCCCCTCTAATCCTCTTCAATTTTTTTTTTTTATTTTTTTTTTTTTTTTAACACAGCGAAGGATCACTCACACAGGGCTGCTGTGGGAAAACAGTCTCAAATATCTGACCCCTGACCTGCCTCCTCACGCTCTCTGCAGTGCCCACTTTTCCATGGTGCCAGCTCACAGCGAGGCAGGGAACACGAGCGCAGGAGCGGCGATGGAGCCCCGCTGCAAGCATTGCCACGACACGCCAGCGCTGAGCTCCACGCTCCGGCTGTCTCTGCGCCCATGTTACCACATAAACAGAAAAATTCCACAGTCTTGGCAGGTTTTCATGTCCATGTTTAACCATAGAACAGGCAAGGTATCAGTACCGAAAATATCTTGGGTTTTGCAGATTTAAGAAGGTCTTTATACACAACAAAAATCTGTAACCTATGCAGAAGATGACTGGAAAAGATTGTTTCAGACATTATCCAAATGTAGTTACAGATCTCTAGTTTGAAATGGCTGAGGAGCACCATTTTTCTAGCACTGTAAAATGCCTTCACAACTTTCCAAACAAAACCCATCCTTGTAAAAGCATAACTCGGAACAAAGAGAAACAAACATTATTTTATTTTCCTCATGCAAAATGATGTTATGTGCAAAGACAACCACTTTCATCAGATGCAAGAACAAAGGGATTTCTACTTTACATACTCGTTTATTTTTAGGCCATGGGACAGAACAGACTGCAAATTCAAAAACCAGATTTTCTTCCCCACTTCTCCACTGCAACCCATTGGGCAAGTTACTTCACTTGTTTGAGCCCTTGTTCACTTGTTTGCTTTGACTATGAGCATTTCAGAGCTCTACATAGCCAGCACCGATAAAATCCTGCCCTGCCATTTAACACATTGATGTTTCAAGGCAATATTGTAATAAAAAAGAATCATAAAGACGACTGGATAGGTATATAAATAGAAGAGAAGATCAAATTACTGCAACCTGGAATCAGTTTCTGTGATTGTCCGTAGAACTACAGAACGTATTTTGCAAACAGCCTGTTTGAAATTATATCAAACTTCTTTAAAAAGGTACACGAGGCTCCTGAAACAACTGATGAGATACAAAATAAAAGAACTTTTAGATAATGATAATGCTTTATAATCTTCCTCCCCTAAAGGCAGAGGCTAAAGAAAAATCTGTCTGAGACTGTCTGAAATGAACTTGCTCCGCTCTTGATCAGTCATGCAAAGAAGCAGCAATTTCTCCGAGCAATTAGCTTTCTCAGTGCACATTCTATTAGACTGGACAGGCAGACAGAAGAGAGCGGCGGGATAATTCGAGCCGCCACAGCCACAGCCACTCGGGCTCCGTGATCATTTGCAGAGGATTAGGCCCAGGACTAAGCCAACCTGCTGCATTCAGGTTTCAAACTGAATGCATCACCAATATAGTACAGTAAAAAGCAAAGTAAGATTTTTACCCAGTGCTCAGTGGAATCCATATCTTGACCACTTCAAGTAATGCCAGACATTAAATTACTGCACCAATACCGACTCTTAATCTGTTTACACATGGATGAAGAAAATAAGTGACTGTAGATCTTTCAATAACCAGAGTTCTGGAGCCATGCTTGGAAGCACAGCAAAAAAAAGTATTTTTAAATACTATGACTGGTTATTGTTTGGAGAACTTAATTTGGCTTCAGGGATTTTAAATATATAAATTTATATTTATTAATGCTTACCCTAACCCAATAAAGGGCCTTCATTAATTCACTACTGGATTTTTCAATGAGTTAGAAAATTTTGAGTTTAAATTTTTTGCATAAACCCTGTTTGATCATCACCCATTGCAAACAACTAATTCTGGCCACCAAACATTTATGATATAAATACTAGTGTGTTTAAAAACTCAATGACTGGAGTTATAACCAATGTCAAGAAAACATGGGGCTAGAAAGGCTCCAATAACAAGACGATAACATAACATGACTTTTTTCAGAAGACAATAAAAAGTGGTCCGATAGGAAATAAAATACTCTTACCTTTGGAACGTGAGGGTTAAATTCCACTGCTCTGTGAATTGCTTCCACAGCATTAATTTCTGCTGTACTGAGCCCTCTTTTGGAGGCAGTTTCTGGGGAGAACCTGAAGGGAAAAACCCACGCTGAACAAAAGTAATAAATGCTAACCGGGTGTTTATTTACATTGTAAGCTTGGAGTTCATTAAAAATTGACTGATTTATCAAGAAAGATAAACAGACCCTTCTACGAGACAAATGTTCATGTTAATTTAGGTATCTTGACTGTCACCCGTGCCCATATGACAAAGTTATGTTTAACTTTTTGAAACTTCATGTCAACCATGCAAGGTAACTGAGTGCCCAGCCCTTCGTGAGATTGTTACACCACCACCTACTCCGAGGCAAAGCTAGAATCAGCTGTGCATACAGACCAGAACAACAGTGAAATGCCATCATGAACTACCACAAACATCCTGCACCCCGTCCACAAAACAAAGAACTGTTGAGCATCACAAGACACTGAGAACAAAATCTATACAAAAGCACATGCGTGTACACAGGCTCTTGAAAAACATCTTCATTTTAACTTTAACTTAATACACCCATATTGACTTTATGGGTAGTTAAAAGAAACTTTAAATTACGTTTAACTACACACACACATATATATATATATATATATGTGTGTATATATATATATATAACTTGCTCCTAGTAAAGTAACTGCTACATATTGGATCTAGACCTTTTTAATTCATATTTTACAGCATAACCCAAGATTAGCAAGAAACCACTGTTTTCACAAATGTCCCTGCTTACCTTTCTGAAACAGCCCTGGCTTTTAACAGGGCTGCTGTGTAACATATTGCTGCCGATTTTGGGAGACTGATATCTATAATAAAATAAAATAATTAAGCTGTAAGATTCTAAGGCAAGACAAACATTTTAAACCCACATCCTTTGAGCTTAAAGATTTTTACTTGGGCAGACAATGAGCGTAACATCTGGAACATTTCAGCTGTGATTAGAAACTCTGAACTACTTTGCTCAGTTGTCTTTCTGGTCACCAGTCAGCCTCAGATTAAAAACTCAGAGTTGTATTTAGGTGGTAAAGAGTAATTTTTTCTTCTAAACGTACCAAGACACTGAAACTGAATTCAGAGAAATGCATGTATAAATACACACTGAAGAACAGCATACTTTTCCTGTATTAAACGACAAAGGTTTAAAATAAGCTTCTAATCTTTACCCAATTTTGCAACTGTACATTAACACAGAGTTTTACACAATATGGAAAGAGAGACTGACTACATTTCAGACAGGTAGACAAATTTTAATGAAAATGCACTTTCCATTCTTTTCCAGTTCCATGGGGAAAAATTCTATTAGTCGTAGGTTTTGTAGAATATCTGAGGCCAAGTTTGAGCTGACAATTATAGATTAGAAGGTTAGCACTCCACAGTACAAGTTTACTTTAAAAGCAGACAAAGTCTGGGGTCTAATTCCCAAGTACCATGTTGTGTATAGTCAGATGGCTCTTGCTTTTTTTGTAAATCCCATCCTGGGCTTGTCCATCACTTACTAGAAGTCTGGCTGTCGTGTCAAGCAAAACACAGGGGCGCTCCAGAGAGTTTGAAGCTCATACTCATTTTTCCAGATGCTTAGAAAAAAAATCAGCAACCCTTTCTTAAGAAAGTGTCGCAATTCCTGATGTTAAAGAAGCACCAGGAAAAGAGCAAGTGGTTTTGTTAAATTAATAAGAATCCACAGAAGAATGTGGACGGTCAAGTAACAGGAGCAGGCTGCTAGGGCAGCCATGCACAAGGGGCACGGGATTTGGGCAAGAATATCCTACTTTCAATTCCCTGAAGTAATAAAGAACAGAGGTACAAGAGAGAACATACCGACTTCTCAAGGGCAGGGAACGATTGCCACAAAATACTGCAAATAAAAAATAATTTGTATGCAATTTAGCTTGCCTAAATTTGACCTCATCATTCAAAATAAAAAGATCTTGACTCGCACTCTGGAAGCACCTATTCGTTGCTGATAAAGGGAATCTAGCCAACGAGCCAAGATCATGAGCAGATGTCTGCTTTTGGATCGGCACACCTTGCCCATCTCACCTATACAAACCCACCAGTATTTCCCAGTAGGCATCACTTACCATCATACTTTGCTAAAACTGCCTGGACATCTGCATAAGCCTGTAACTCCAGCAGTGCCTCCAGGAGGTTTTCATGAATATTCAGCATGCTGAGAAGTGGAAACTCTTTCATCAACTGCAAATCAGTAAAGAGAAATAAATGAGGCACATCCAGAATCGCACATGAATCCCTGAAATACTTAATAGAAAGCAGTACAATAAAGCAAGCTTTTTCAATGTTCTGTTCATTCACAGTGTTAGAAGCTGGCCTGTAAGCAGCATGAGAAGAATTGCATCATTTCTACCTTTAAGGCATCGCTTTTTTCCTATATTCACCTACTGAACAACACACTCTCAGCCCAAATTTGCACATCTCCCACAATGAGTTCTTTTGATCAGCAATATCTTCCATGTAAAAGTAACTTATGATACACCTTGGGCAAGCGAAAGAAAAAATATGATGAAGCATAAAGCTGGCTATTTTGACAAGTCAGTCGCTGAGTCAAGCATGAAGCAAAGTGGACAACAGAACTGTGAACATATGACATTATAAAAGTTTAAAACCTAGATGGAGGAACTAAAAAAACTGTTCCCAAAAAGAAAATCATGAATCATGATGTGCAAATCTCATTGGAAAATAATTAAATTAGATTCATTATGATGCCTAGAAAGGAACTTTAAACAATCAATTCGGATTACGTGACTGAAGACAACAGGAGTTGCTCACTTTTTATTTTACTTACATCTCTCATCATTTTTACTGCTTCTCGTATTCTTCCAAGTTTTCTTGCACACATAGCTAGTCTTCTTTTCACATATACCAATACATTGGTGTCTCTTCCTGATTAAAAAGACCAAAAAAGAAAACCAATCAGTTTCAACCCTTACCTCACCCTCCCTCTCTCACCACCTCTCCCCCAAAAAACCCCACCACCTTTTTCCCAACCACATGTAAAAGCACAAAATAATTACTACTACTGTCCCAACCAAGGCCCATCTAGACCAATGCCACCAACTTTTAACTAGGTTAAATGACAAAAAATTCAGCTTTCTTCCAAAATGTTGGGTGGAATAAAGAAGGTGCTACTGACACACACTAATTGCTTCATTAGCCTGCTCTACCTATCCAACCTTCCAAAACACCATCATCGAGACAACCCATGATGAATACACAGCGTAACTGCCACTTGTTATGTTCCTTGGAGTACTGCAAAGGATCACACAGCACGCCATGCATAAACACAGCTAAAACAGTAGGAACTGCCTCACTGAACTGGGAATCAAAGTAGAATCACTAATTATAACTTCAGTTTTACATTTCTGCTCACACAAAACCAAGAGTTTATGTGATTCAACAGTGCTTACTCAGCTGTGCTTCATGCTGGGGACTTTGGGAATGGCAGTTCTGAGACTTTCTGTAAATCATTTCTCCTGCTTTCAGAGCCTGCTTGAAATACCTCTCAGCATCCACAATAGTTGTTGCTTCTTCCTCAGCCAGGAGGACATACGCTGTGGCACAACTGTAATAAGCAAAAAACCCACTAATTATTCCGAGGGACAAAGTTTAGTATTTTTTAATAAGTGTTAAAAGCATTAGAAATGGGCAATTTTCACTTATGTTTAATATTGAAGCATTGACAATATTAAAGTACCAAAATATTGACTTGAGTTCTAATGGTGAGTGTCAGGAAAACAGAAACCTTTTCCATTTTACAGGACAAAACACACATTTGGATAAAGAACAAAAGAAAGAACTATAATAGCAGGTCAAATTATTTTCCTTGAAATATTAAAAACGCTCTGGTAATCATCTGGAGAGGATTTTTTGTGTTTGGTTTGCTTTCCTTTTTTAAAAGCAGGAGGTTGACATTTTACACAAAAACGATGAGACTCCATAACAAAACTGATCACAGAAGCGCATGAAATTCTTTGGTTTGTGTTATAAGAGTGTTGTTAAATCCCTTAGAGAAGTGGCATCTTGAACTCCACATAGTTATTACCTCAATGCCATCTCTGAAACACACATGATCTCATATTCAATTTGGACTGTTCCATGTCTGAGTAAGATTTCTCATTTGTTATTGCTACCGACAGCAACTGACAGCCCCGTGTGCAACTCACAGTCACAGAAGTCCCCCTTAAGCTATTTAGAACTTTGCTAAAAGTAAATTATTAGAACAAGAAGCTAATAGTGTGCTCAGTATCACTCCACTTAATCTATCACGCCAGAAATACAGTGATTGAACTTATGGTCTAAACTTACTCATTGTTCAACTCCAAAGCTTGATAGGCTGCTTTAATCCGGGCTTGAGGGTTTCTCTCTCGCCACGCCTTCTGCATAACTGGGGCAAAAACACCGAGAGGCTGGTGAGAGACCGAGACACCGGCGAAACACCCGGGCGCCAACGGGGCAACACTGGCTGCTTATGCCTCAGCTCTACATGAATGTTCACTGCCACTTTGCAAACTCCTGCTTGCTATATGATTGTTACAGGGAAGAGTAAACAAGTGGTTTAATTCCAGCGTGAGTTTCTACCACAAGCAGCAGAATCTTGCAACTTCTCATCACGTCCCAAATTTAATTTAAGAAAGCAACACCACCAGGCAGATTATTCACTGACCATTTAAGAACTCCTCCACTGAGAAGCAAAGACAGCTTACATAACCAGGCAGATGTGCAATTTCTAAATTGCTACAGATTTTTGGAAACGTTTCCCAAGACTTGTTGAAAGCTTGGCAGGAGCAATTGTTAAACACAGGTTCTTGCACAGACCTGCACAGAATTTTAATTCAAGCTTTCAAACAGAACTTCAAAGAAAACAGTGATAGAGTAAGCTGTGTCTTGCACAGGTGTAGTTGCATACTTAAGTATTTAGACAACTACTAGATCATGAAGGGTTAAAAAAATCTCTTTTTAAATTTGCAAAGTACATTTGAGTGGCATAACACGGCAAAGGCAATGCAAGATATACTATAATAATTTATCACTTTATTAGAAAGTGTTCTAGAGAACAATTAAAAACGGTGAAATCTCTCTCTTCAAAAGGGTCGTCTGAATTCCAACTTGAATTCAAAATTACAGTCAGATAAGGAGCCAACAAAAGTTCAATGCAATGACTCTAAACCCCTCCCCACCATCCTTCCATTAGGGCAAAATGGAAATCCCAAACTGAAAACCAACTTCTAGCCAAAGAAAAACAACATACTTGGAGCTACCATTTTCTCTGCAGAACTAAGAGCCTTCACACTAAATAACAGTTCTGAAAGAACTCCAAACCCTCGCGCTCACAGTGACATATCTGGCCTGTCTCAAGCACGATAAGAAAACTGAAGAATCTATACATGTTTCTTTTGGAACAAAACCTGCTGCTGTCCAGCAAGAATAACGTGGAAAAATGTTGGAGTTTTCTTTTGGAAACAAAATATTAGTCTTGGCTTAGTAAGCGAGACAATACACTCCATTTGTGAAACAAAAACACATCGTTCCTATCAAGCATGTCAGGGCCAGCTGACAAGGAACGCTTCCGGAACCTGACACACTGACAATGGTTCACACCCAGCCTGACAATAACCAGGGAGGGAACATTTTCTGCACTAAACAGGTGGAACACAACGAAAAAATTCTGGAGACTGCACTATTCATTACTAAGGTTTAAATGAGAGCACATCTTTGGCTGTTGAGAACACAATCCAGGTTTTCAATATCGTGCTATTATTTGAAAACATCTTAAGATACGTCAGGATCCTGACGGCCTTGAAGTCAGTAGAGAAAGCACAAGGTGAAAAAAACATCTTTTCACTAAATACATCTATTAAACCACCTAAGCAGTAAAGGAAGGCATGTGACATCGGTACCTGTATCCGAAGGCCGAAGGGCATCTGTATCACACGTGAAAAAGTTCTGATGATCTTGAGCAGACAAATTCATGTCGTAGTATGTAAGAGGCTCCTTCCCAGTCACCCACATGTATCTTTAACGGGAGAAACTTCAGTAAGAGTCATTCCTAGTAAGCAGTAATGCTGATACCAAAGGGGATACCTGATGGGCTTAACAACTGAAGCTAGTGCAGAAAATTTTTATTAGTAAGAGCCAGGAACTACTAACCAGAAGTTTTCAAGTACTACTGTTCCATAATCTGTGCAGGTTGCCAGAAGGCTTCCTGCTGAGGGGAAAAAAAGTCTTTTTGATCCTAAAGTTCTAAATAACTTAGGAACTCACTTCCTAAGAAGCAGCTTTTCCTACGAAATAACACAAGGAGACTTACAACACAGCCGTATCAGTTTAATAAAAGAGAATTTAGGTTCAGAATCACCGTCTCAACCTCTGCATGAAGTAATAACAGCTTGGGTAAGTGCCTTTTAAACACAGGACTGGCATCAATCGCCCCTACAATCTTGCAAGTCTCAGCTGTCTCCCCATACTACTAGAGCAAACCCTCTGCAGAAGTCATGTGTATGCTCCTGACTAATATAAAAAACACGCAATGGAAAGTAAGATAATTAATACCTGCTATACTCTGCCCCTCTGAAAAGATTGAGAGGATTTCTCCACACTTTGCACTCTGGAAAAAAAAAAGAAAAGTACTTTTTGAATTAAAAGCACAAGAAATACTACCTTGACTTTAAACTGCAGTAATGCAAATGCAATTTTACTTTCAAAAGCTGCTTTACTGTTATTTTTGTACAACCTGCCCACAATTATATGACTATCTTCTTCTCCCTAATCTTCTGCTATCCCCTAAATATTTTTGCTCCCCAACATTGCTGGGGTACAAAAGCACACGGTGGAAAGATCAAACACTATCATTCATAATCATGGAAAGTTCATCTTGCACATATTTAAAATAGCAAATATCTAATGTTACTGAAACAGTTTTAGCTAAATATGTAATATATTTTCTAAAAGATGTTTCTAATAATGAATGTTTCAGATCAAAGATATATTATTACTTAATTTATTTTTACCATTATTAAAAAAACACATTGTAAGCTGTAGGCCTCTCTCCAGTTACTACAGGCACTAATGTAGAGCCAAAGCCATTCAAAAGCCAGTTCACGTGAACAAGCCGCCTCGAAGCTCAAGGAAAACTGCCGGGAGACATTAACAATCACCTGGCATGTTCTGCCTGCTTGCCTCATTCTCCCCAGCCGAGAACGCTGCTGGTGCTGGAGGGCTGTTTTCTACACCGCCGATGAGGGGCCTCAAATGACTCACAGAAACCTGCTCAATGAAAGACGTGCCGTATTTTCGGAAATGCCACCACTCAAACACCTGTCACAGGAGAAAAAAACACCAGAAATTTCCTTAGGCAACACCCTTCCAACACAAACATCAGCGGTGAAGAGCCAGCTGTTCACAGCCAGGACATCCCCTTGCAAATGACTACAGATGTAACTTATCCACATACAAATTAACACTAATTATCTGTTTTGGTCTGTCTTGTCATGCAGGATCACCCACATAACATGAAAGAGACTGGAAAAAAAACCAGTAAAATTTTAGTCAAGCCTGGGTTTCTAAAACAGATACAAGTTATTTTCCATAGACTCACCCCAACATGCAACACACGTAACAAAAGAGTACGTATAATACACCAGAAAAGCTACTAAATAACCAATTCCTTCCTAGCACAAAGGCACCCTCTAGAGTCTAATCAAAAAAAAGCCGACTACATCTACTCCTAATGAAAGCATCCCACAGGTGCTCAAGTTGTTTAAAAAAATAAAAGTGGACTACTTACAAATATCAGTCCAGATATAAAAGACGAAGTCACTGTAAGGGCAAAGTAGAATTTTGGAGTCAAAGTGCTTAAGAACACGGTCACTGTTAAGGGAAACAAAAACAAAGATTAACAAGCAGAACTGAAAAACACAAACAGCTTTTTATTAAACAGTGCTGAATGAAATATTATGCAAACATGTAACACAACACAGCCTCAGTAACGCTCCAGAGAACATTACTGTGTTAGAGAACCCTTTCCTTATATTTCTGTAACTGTCTGTGACATCAAATTAGATTATAGACCCAATCTAAACAATTTAGTGTATGTTCTTAGCAAAGCAGCCTATGGTTTCAACCCCGTCACGGCTGGTGGACCGCAACAAGACAATTTAACGTATTATTTCATTTTAATCTAAAACGGAAACATACTCTTTTGATGCAAGTTTCTGTTCAGTGTTAGAACACACATTTTCCACAGCCCTCTCCGTCCTGGCATTCACAGCCCAAGGCAGGGAAGGCAGTTTTCTAGTGCTGCTCTGACCGTGGCTTTGTCACCGCCAGCAGCCCGGGCCGGACCCGGGAGGCGAAGGGCAGCGCGGCTGGAGCGCCGGGCCCGGCCCGGGGGTGCCGGCGGGCTCACCCCGCCTGCGGGACTCCGCCGTGCCGCCACCGCCAGGTCTGACGCGCTCGGTGTGTCGCTGCGGGAGGCCCGGGACGCAGGACCGGCCCGCAGGCGGCTGGGCTGGCCCTGCCCGGCCCGGCCCTGCAGCCCTTCACAGGACCCCGGCCCGACCGCCCCAGGACGGGCGGAGGAGCGTTCCCCCCGCGAGCCCTCAGCCCCCGGCGCGCCCGCCGCGTCTCACCGGCGCCCAGGCTGTCCCGGAGCCGCAGCGGCACCCGCAGCACCACGTAGAAGAGGCCGAGCCCGGCGGCCACGGCCAGGAGCCCGCGGGCCCACGGCGCTGCCGCCGCCGCCCGCCGCCGCAGCTGCTCCCAGCGCCGCAGCGCCGCGGCCGCCCCGGGGCACGGCGGCCCCCGGCCGCTCCCGCCGCCATCCGCCATGGCCGCCGCCGGGGGACGCCGGGAGAGGGGCGGGTCAGGCAGCGGGCGGGGCCCGGTGGGCTCCGCCGGCGCGGGCAGCGCGCTCCCCCAGCCCGTCACCGCTCCCCCGCTAGCGGGGCGCGGCCCGAGCGTCACCCCACACCGCGGCCCAGGAGCCCCGAAGGCCGCCGCTGCAGCCCCACCGTCCCGGCCCTCCTCTCCCAGTCCCGGTCGGGCCCGCCCGACCCTACGATGGCCGCCGCGCGGCCTCTGCCCGCAGCCAACATGGCGCTGGCGGCGCTTCCGGCCCAGCCCGGCGGCGGCGCCCCGCCCGCCGCTCCCGGCGTGCTCTGCGCGGGGCCGGGCCCGGAGCTGCCAACATGGCCGACTTCGAGGAGCGGGTGTCGGATGAGGAGAAGGTAGGGACGGGGCCGCCCCTCCGCGGCCGGCCGGCACCGCTGCCGCCGCGGGAGGCCAGCGGGCGCGGGGCGGCGGGGAGGCTCACCCGGTGCCGGCGGCCCGGCCTGCCGCTGCCTCGGGGAGGGCGGGCCCCGAGACCGGCCGGGCCGGCGGTGCCCGGGTGGGAGGCCGGCCGCGGATCAGCGCTTGCTGACCAGCGCAGCGCTTTGCCTTTCGATTTCCTTAGTGCCTGCGTGCAGCTGAGGTGCCTCGGCGCGTCTTTGTGCATGAAAATATATTTTCTGCTCTTCCGCTTTCGCTTCCCAGGACAGCAAAGTTAGCGGCGTCTTCAGAAGGTGCTGTGCAACCTCCTCGGTCCCAAGGCACCTCCAGAGCCTGGCGTCACCTTTTGTGCTTGCCCCAGCTGCTGACAGTAACTTTGATGTAGATCCTACAAATTACACTGGGTGGGAGGGACCAAGCAGAAGCAAACAGCAATATTTATTTTAGGAAAGGGAGAAATGAACAGATTGTTCCTCTTGCGTAGGAATGTGGGGAAATTACAGCCTTACAAGCAGCGCTGAGTTTCATTTAACAAATGAAGAGATCATCTTTTCTGGCAGGTAACACTAGTTACCTACAAATGGTAGTTAAAAACATCCACCGTTACCCTTCCTTACATCATAAAAGTATTATGCTTATCTTTTTTGCTTTGTTTCTTAACATTCTGGAGTGGAGCATTAAGGCTCATAGATCTTCAGGGATCCTATGAATCTGGAGCCTGCTTTCATTTTTCCCTTAAACTACCAATTTCAGCTTCATTACAGTGACAGTCGTCATGAAACAAGCAGATCTTTAAAGGTGCAATTTGTCCTTCAGTATTTTAGATGACATGAGCATTGCTTGAAATAAGTATTCCAGAACAGAATTCACATTCTTTAGCACATTACTGAAATCTATCCAGTGGTGTAGAAAATATTTTACTCAATGTCTGAATTTCACTTGAACTGCTAAAATAGAGGTCATCATTGCATTTGATGTGAAAATTAAAACAAAACTGAAGCTTTATCATGTTGGAGGTTATAGTGGTACAGGTTTGAGAGTGAAGGAGGTGAAGTAAATTGCCCTTGGTAATCTAGCAAGTCCTTAACGAGCTGGAAGTAGAACTGGGGTCCCTGTTCGTAGGCTTACATCTAGGCTGGCTGTTTGGTCTGGGAATGAGAGTTAGTGTTGCAAGAACCTGGGGTCACTAGGCATTTTTTTCCTCCTCCCACTTTATTTGCCTGAAATCTGCAGTTCTTTCAAAGCACTTGTGGGGAAGACTTACCCTTTAAGAAGAGGCTCCTCAGAACTATGTGTGCCAAGTCCTTTATTTGGCGGAGCAGATGGGATTTTGCTTGAAATCGGAGCCTACGTTCTACTTCATGTCCCAGCTCAGGCAACCTAGATTCAATTTAAAGTAGCTCCATGCCTAGCACGGGTAGAAAAGGATAATCTTAAGCAAGGATCTGAAAAAGAAACGTGCAGCAGAAGTTTACTGTAGTATCCATTTTATAACCATTCAGATAGGTCTGGAGCTTCTTCACGTATTTCCTTTCTGCGTTTGCCAGTGCTTCAAAAATAAAGCAAAGAAACAAAAATATCAATAAAGCAACAAAACTAATTCATTCCACCACCCCCCCAGCCTCACTTCTTTACTCACTACAGGCATATTTTAGGTAAGCCAAGGGATTCGTTTTAGTTTAAGGTCTACTGCAATGATGTACCCTCTTGTCTACTTACGTTCATTCTGCTGCCATTTTGCCTGTGTAAACTGGCGGCTGAGCAGCTTCCTTCCCTCGCAGACACTTTCCCCATTTCAGAAGCAGGAAGTTCCTTTGCTGGCGACTCGCAGAGCTACCTGAAATGGCAGTGGTGGCCAGGAAGTAGGTCAGTTCGCAGAAAGTCTTATTTTTGTGCTTCTGCAAACGAACATCCTGCCACTGCACAGACACCGCTTTGAAACAGAACAACTCTACAAACCAGCAGCGATTCAAACGCTTGGCGTTTAGAATTAACTGCTCTGCGGCCTGTTTCCTGCACACCACTCCTGATTTCAATAGTTTGACTTAAATGATTTGTGTTTTATTGCTCCACAAGAGAGGTGGGGCTAGGGATACTTTGGAAAGTGAACACTTCCCACTTGCAGCATTTGCTTTGTTTATGGCTGGTTTTGTGATAACATTTGATTGAAATGCAGAGTCCTTTCTGTGTTGATTTAATTATGTTCATCCTTCCAAGTGGAAGAATTTGTGGAAGACTTTAAAAATCTCTCCTGTAATATATGGTTTTTTTCCACAAGGATCTGTTTATGAGACTCTGTTGATCTAAAAGTCAAGCTATTAAAACAGTGGTCCCTTTTATGAGGGTTCCACACACAGTACAATTCTGCAGCCACAACATTGTTGCATAAATTTGTAAGATAGTAAATTATATGGCTTTTTAGGGGCCTTATTTTTCCATATGTTGAAGCACCTTGTAAAAGGGAATCTGTTCATCTGGGGAGTTAATTTGCAGGATGTCTTCTAGTGCAATCCTCCCACTGAGAGGCATCACGGCATGAAGTGGTACATATCTGTGAGTGCTTCAGCACAGCGATACGCCTGCACTGGTGCTTACACTTGCTCTTTCTGAGAGCAGCACGTGGTGTCATTTCAGAAGTCTTGCAGCCATTTAGGGCTGGCTCTCAGCAAAGTCCACAGAGGATGTAAAGCAGCAGTGTCCCTCTTAGTTACTGCTAGATTATCTTCATCACCATCCAGGTTTCTGATAGTGAAATCTAACAAGATCATGGCAGCAATGTGCCCTAAGTACAGTTCTTTAAACAGTGAAAATTTTCAGACAACTACGTTTTTAGGATTGTTGTGTACGTACCAACCTTATCTAAAAAGTAGACAATTAGGAGCAAATGGTTAGACATTCTGTATTGTATCAATTACACAAGTTACAGGCTTTTTAGTTTTTCATTTATATTGCATAATTATTTAAGGCATAAAGAATGTACATATTTTGTTTAAATAGATGCTAATTTGGAAGATGATCTATTTTTGTCTGTAGCTCAATCCAGTTAAGGCAGAGTTGTCACTTGATACTGTTGGAATAAGGCAGTATAGCCTTTGTTTGGAAGGGTGTTTATTTCCTTTCACAGCTTGCTTTAAATCATTATGTGACAAACAATACAAATAACAATTTCTAATTAAAACAAGGAAGGCTGTTGAGAAAAGCAAGTTATTTCCAGCTCTGGCAATAATTCAGCTGAAGTAGGTGGATATATACAGAGTCCTTTGTTTTACTGCTCAAAATGAGAAGTAGAAAAAGTAATCAGAGTTGTAATGAGCACTGTTCTGCAGTCATCTTCAATAAATGTCTAGTTAAGCAAGAAAGGCTTATTGGAAGAAATGTGACATTTTTATTATTCTAAGGGAGAGGTTTAATTTTGTGACATTTCCTGTTTCAGGTCTTCCAAGATGATGCTATTCCCTTTGGTCCTCTAAAAACCGTAAAAGATGTGATTATGCAAACCATAAACTTACTAGTTTTAACAGAATCAGTATCTAGACCACCTAAAGTCTAACAATGCAAGATGTATATTGGATTTCAGAACACAGTGCAGTTTTATTACTTTTCAGAAGAGAATGGGTTTTTCTTTTCCAGCTTCAAAGTTCGCAGACATTCGGGTATTTTCCTTACCGTTGGCCTTTTCAGTTATTTATTGTATCACTCACAGTTCCACACGCTTTAGCTCTTCCACTGCTGTGACACCTCATGTCTGGACTACAGTACAGTTCCCAATAAAACACTGCTTCAAGATGAGAGGAGTAACGTGCCACAGAATGGCACAGGTGGTGTGTCTGCTGCTCGGGGTTAGAAGTCACCAGGGCTGTGTTAAAGGATCAAGGGAAAAAGAAAGAAAAAAAAAATCACCTGCTGAATGTGGATGGTTTCATTTGGAGGCTCTGTCTGACTTGCCAGGTTCATTCTGGCCCCTTCCATCACCTCCCCCATTCCTGTCAGTTCCCAGCTTTTTTACTTTTTATCTCCATACCCCTTCTGCACTCTGAGCACGTCAGTGGCTTTTCGAAGTCCCTGAGGCATAATTGACTCTGGAAGCAGTCCTGTGGCAGTTGTAATTGATTTACTGCTTCATTTCTAGAGGGATCCACCTCTCCTCTTTGACAGGCTGTTTGCTGTGAAGCAGTGGCTTCTCCTTCAGCCAGTCGTCAGCAACAGACAAGTTGCATCACAGGGAACCAGTTTCCTGCAATATGTCAGACACTCCTTAGCTATGTGATCGTGCTGTGGGTTACCATCTAGTCACAGTGGCACTTCCAGAGCAGTGGTTTCTTATTCTTTATATATCTTGTCATTTAAGTCTCCAATTACTAGCAAGGATCAGGAAAAAGCGTGGTTTAGGAATGTCACCAGGAGAGTGGCCAGCCAGGATTCATATTCTTTAACTAGGTTAGTACTACACAGGTTGAACAGTTCACATTTTTACAGGTGCCCATGTGAAGTTTGCACTTCTTCCTGAGTACACTTGGAATTCTTCTGCTTGGTTGTCTTTTGTCTTCAGTTTAATTACTTTTCTGCTTCATTGTAGGTGCGTATAGCTGCAAAATTCATCACACATGCACCCCCTGGAGAATTTAATGAAGTATTCAATGGTAAGTAAATAAAGAAGAACGATCGGTGCTGTTTGCTTCACATTTCATCTCTTATAAGAGTCTAAGGCTGTGCCACAATATACTGCTTTTAAGGTTAAGAAGAGGTGAGGGAAAAGCATGCTATCATTCTGTGACTACATATGCTTAACGGAATGATTTAATCATTTAATGTTTGCAGTTGTATACTTGAAATTGAAATGCATAAAGAGAAACATTTGATCAAAAAATCCAATAACCTCCCTGAACTCTCTCTTCTCCAGATGTCCGGTTATTGCTTAACAATGACAATCTTCTCAGGGAAGGAGCAGCACAGTAAGTACTAATATTTCACACACAAGTCAAATTACCATCAGAGATGCATATGTTTTCTTACACCCATCATTCTGCGACAAAGCCAGCCATTTGTTGTATTGAGAGCAATCGTCGGTAATTCCTTATCCCCCCCAACAAAACACACAATGAAAGGTGTGGATGATTCTTTTTAAAAGCCCTAAATTGGAATTTGTGCTGTAGAGGCCCTGTAAAGCTGACTGGAAGGCACTCTGCCAAAAAGGTTAACTCTGCAGCAGCAGGAATATCTGATCTTGTTGAAGCATGAGTTATAAAGCAAGCAGAGCCTGAAATACTGAGTAATCCTTAGCCAAAATTTAGAAGAACTGCCCTCAAAAAACTTTCAGTATATCTTATTTACTTGCATAGGCTCCTCAGAACGTGCTTAAAGATTATGCATACAAGCTTTTTGATGCTAAGATTTTACTTCAAGCAAGGTGACATGTCAGTCAGCAGGTCTTATATGAGAAAATTGTTGTCACTATTAGTCTACTCATTTGTGTACCTTGCTGCTGTCTAAATTGTAGCTGGGGTGTTCCTGGTTTGCCCTGGCTTGCTCATATTCCCCCAGGCTGCCTGATGTTCTACTTTTGAACTCTGTACTTTCCTAGTCATCACTGAATAAACCTGGCTTTAGACCTGGGTTTTTATAGCTATTGTCAATAAAAGGTATTGAAAAATCCTTTAAGAGTGCTTGTGTATGTTATTTTCCAAATTAAATTGAAATTTTCTGTAATATAAATCACACCATGTACTTATTCTTCAGTCAAAATAAATGTACATGTACAGCTAAAGTCCATGTTCTTTTAATTCTTAACAGTGCATTTGCACAGTATAACATGGATCAGTTCACTCCGGTGAAGATAGAAGGGTATGATGATCAGGTAAGAGAAAACTTTTTACACTTGAGGTTTGCATTACTACACTGTGCAAAAACAATAAATATGTTGTTTCATCAAGATCTTCACTAGTTTCGTTCTACTCGCAAGTTACCACCTCTCCTCCTTCCCCCACACACCATTATATTACCAAACTTTTGTCCTTACAGAAGGAGCATAGGTGAAATGTTCTCTTAAAGGATTGTCTGATACTACCTAGTAACTCTAATTAATTGTTCCTTAAGTAAAGCTCCATGCTGAAGTCACTGAAATTCTACTGAGAGTATGAATGATTACTGTTTATTTAGAGCTCACTTACAACTTATGTTGCTACCTGCTTACAGTTCCTACTGACAATTGGTAGTAGATTCTTAATAGTATTTTTTTTTCATTTTCTGCATTTTTAATCCATTCCCAGTTACCCTAAAAACATTGTATTGGTTATGAGTATATCTTAATTTCAACTTCTTTTACAGGTCTTAATCACAGAACATGGTGATCTGGGCAATGGCAGATTTTTAGACCCAAGAAACAAACTTTCTTTTAAGTTTGATCATTTAAGGAAAGAAGCAAGTGACCCCCAGCCTGAGGACACGGAATCAGCTTTAAAACAATGGAGAGATGCCTGTGACAGCGCATTGAGAGCTTATGTGAAAGACCATTACCCCAATGGCTTCTGTACTGTTGAGTATCCACTTGTTTCACTGAAAGTTCATTGCTCCATGTCAGTCAGTCCCTTGAGGGGACTTTGTGCCAGGCAGTGCTGTTTGAATTCCCCATCCTCACTAGCCTTTTTGCTAACTTTGGAATAGCGAGTTCCAAAGAGGGTACAAATATCTTGGCATGCACACGGTGGTAAAGATGTATTAGACCTTATTTTTCATAGTCACGACTGCCAAGCACCTTAACACCTGCAGTTAATAAAAACGAGCCATTATTTGCATACACGTGCAAGTGGAGGTGTTGGACAATGTAATTAGTGGTACATGTTCCCAGTGAGATACCACAATAGCAAGCCTCCACAATGCTGCCAAGAACAGAAATTAAGAATGGCTTTCCTCAGCTCCTGGGCCTTTTTAACTCTTTTTCTAAATACAGGTTTATGGTAAATCTATAGATGGGCAGCAGACAATTATTGCCTGTATTGAGAGCCACCAGTTCCAGCCCAAAAACTTCTGGTAAGACTATTTCAACATAGTGTATTTTCTTCCTTTACTGATCCTCAAACAGACCCATCCTCTATGTCTTCTGACACAGTCTGAAGGGCAAGTAGCCTTGGGCTTCCTGAGAAGTTCTGCTTCTCATTCTGTAGTCTCTTTTCCTTGCAGCCCCCTTGGCACTTCCCTAAAGCTGTCAGTGTGGCTCAATGACCTGTGCAGAGAGGAGGGCATTAACAGAGCTACATAGATACCCCCTTGCATGTTCCTCAGCACACTACACTGGAGCTAGGCGGTACTGAAGCTGCATTGTATTCAGCTGTTCTTCAGAAATTTATTTCAATGCCATGTAAGGCACTGTAATATGGGCCATAACACAACAGCAGAAACCACTTCCTCTTGTTCATTTGGTTCTTTTTGTTGTTAGAGCTTTTTGGAAATAGAGTTTTCATGCTGTGATTGTTTTTAGGAACGGTCGTTGGAGATCAGAATGGAAGTTTACCATCACACCACCAACAGCTCAAGTGGCTGCAGTGCTCAAGATCCAGGTGAGTTACTTTTTCTTGCAATAATAGAGAAGCACAATGCAGCTTCTCCCTACAGTAGTGCATTCAACTCAGAATGAGATGCTGAAATACAGCCAAAATGTCCTTCTCAAGTCAAGATGCTATTAAACTATGCAATTCAAGAAATTAATTAAGACTAGTGTTTCAGACATCATCTACAGTCTGGCCTGTGGTTTATTCTATAACATTACCCTATATGCCTCCAAGTCTGCTTCACTTTTTAGGGCTAAAACCTATACCGTGAATTCTTTTATAATTGCTCTTATTTCAACTCTAGGCGTTTACTGCATTAACATAATCTTGAACAGTCTTGACAAAGAATGAACCCTTTTAGAAAGTCCATCCTGCTTTTAGTCTCCACGTAAGCAGAGAAGACTGGCACAGCAATGCTTTGTGCCATTCTGGTAGCGTTTGGGGGCTCTAGGGATTATAAAATGAGTGTTAATGATAACCTGCAATTTGTCTTTGTTCAGGTTCACTATTACGAAGATGGCAACGTTCAGCTGGTTAGTCATAAGGATATCCAGGACTCTGTACAGGTTTCAGTAAGTATGCTAAAAGATCTTTTTTTATAATAAAGTACCTATTTTATTCCTTAAACATCTCATGAAGCATACACTTCTATGACTACATTCTCTTGACTTTAAGGTAATATAATTTTAGGGTGACTAATCAGTGTAATTGGAGTGTTCAGAGTCACATGGGAAACTCGGATTCTCAATTGCTTAAAGTTAGACTGTATTGGAAAGTACAGTCTCTCTTGGAAAACTTATCTTACGAGTTGCAGTTAAAGGGGGCAGAGTGTGCTTTTCTGTCCACGTGCAGGGGAAAGGAACAGTAAGAGCAGTGTGCTAAGGGAAGATAAGTCCTGTAGTACAGCAGAGGGAGCAACAGTCACAGGATCCCTGATCTGTTCCATGGAGGTCTGCCTCCCTTTTGCTCACTAGGGTGCAGTCCTGTTTCTGTTTGGAGCACAAGCGCTAGCCAGTAGATTCCCCTGTCCTGAACCTCACCCAGACATCCTTAGTGAGGGAAAGGAACCCAGCTACAAATGTGAGGCAAAAGCTGCTGATGTTACCCACTTCATCTGTCAATCATCTATCTTCGGCCTGTCATTTGATAAGAAATCTATCGCATAGCTTTTGTAAGTTGCCCTTAAACATACAAAATATTTATTTTTCTCCTTTGTAGAGTGATGTCCAGACAGCTAAGGAATTCATTAAGATAATAGAAAATGCAGAAAATGAGTACCAGGTAAGATCAGTGGTGGTTAAATACGATGGAATCTTATCAGTCTCCATTTACAGTTAATGGAAACATGGACAATTCACCTCTAATTCTGTTTCTGGCCAAGTCTGGTGTTGACTGTAAGAATTACTTAGAAAAGGGCAGTCGTATTTTTTAAAGAATGTAGTTGTAAAGCTACACATAATCAATAATCAAGTTTCCTAGAGTTACAAATGGTGCCCAGAACAAGCACGGAAGGGCAGCGGGTGAGTGTAAATGTTTTCCTCTGTGACAGTTAAAAATACTGAAGAGGAGAGGTGTGTGACAGCTTTTTACGTTGTAAGGAGGCTCAACACAGAAAGTCAGTGGCCCATCTAAGGAGACACTGCTACATTCACAGGGGAGTTTAATAGAAACCCTTTCACTTGCACACACACTGGTGACTGCATTATTAATTTAGTTAATAGCGTGCCTTCGCATTGTAGAAAGGGTTTTGTGGCTTTAACACCGAGTCATGCTTTTTCAGAGTATCTTATTACTGCCTTAACTGAATCCCCTTGCCATTGCAGACAGCAATCAGTGAAAACTACCAGACTATGTCAGACACCACTTTCAAAGCCTTACGCCGGCAGCTGCCCGTCACCCGCACCAAGATCGACTGGAACAAAATCCTCAGCTACAAGATCGGCAAAGAAATGCAGAATGCTTAATGCAGAAATAAGGAGAGTTATGAAATGTTTGTGTGCAAAAAACAAATGTGGTCCTATGCCAAGTAGATGGTTTCTAAACCAGTGCAGCGTTTTTCTAGGGCTTTCAAAGTTGACAGGTTTTCTAGCCTCAGAGAGAACTGTGGAACAAATAGCGTTGTCTTTGTGTTTTGTGTTTCCTGCCGCATAAACTTCCTGTTGTGACTGCATTTACTGATAGGCCATTTTAATTAAGCCACGTTCATGGTTCAGAAGTATAGTTGTTTTCAGTCACTGTACTGGTTGGAAAACTTCCTAGCTGGAAAAGCCCTACTATAAATACAGCTGGGGGTGCAGAGCATTCCCTCACCCGTATACAGCACTCCAGGTACTCCAGCAGTTTGTCAGATCTGCCAACAGCTCAAGGCGCTATGCTGCAAGATACAATAAATGCGAAAGCAAGTCCCACGTATCCTTATTACTGACCTCCACAAAGCAAAAAGCCTGCAGGCTCAGATTTTACTGTATAAAATGAGTTTACAAGATCCTTTACAGAAATCCCTGCACAGCCAGCTCTTCCAGGGAAATAGGTCTGTTTGGTTTTTTGTTTTTTAATCTGAAGATTTGAGCCATGTTCCCTAAAAGTGAACATTTTTACTCTCCCCTCCCTCATGTACGTACGGTTATCAGACATCTGCATTTTTACAGAACTACAGGTTCCTGTGTTGAATCACTGCTGACCCATGTAGGCTGGATGGTGATTAAGAATGCAAATGTCTACATAATAATAGGTATGTTGTGCTTTAATGCTTTGTGGCAGGTTCATAGAATTTGTATCACAGGTGTATGGATGGATAGTGTACAAAATAAATAAACTTGCACCAAAGTGAGAGAAAAAAACCTTTCCATTTTGTGTCAGTTGTGGCCAGTTTCTTGTCATACTTAAAGGGGTTTTTGGAATTCATCTCTTCATTGCTCTCTCAGTGCTTGCTCTATGTTACTTTGTTTTTCTGTAAAATCAAAAGGCAGTCCCACCCATTTCTCTCCAGGGGAGGTTGGAGGGGCATGTGTGTGCCTTTCTCAGTCAGAGCTCAGAACATGGAGTCCCTGCAAAACTAAGCCCCTTTGGTGAGCTCGCTTTGCTTTGCGCCTGGTTATCACTGGGCCTTCCTGCAGGTTGTGGTTTATAAACTGGCTCGTGTCTTCCTATTTTTAAATACAGAGAAGGGGGTTGGGAAGATAGGGGTGGGACTGCCCGTGCATTACATTTTGCACAGTGATACCACAAAATATGTGTCTATCCTTTGTGAGAAGTTTTGTCTAAATAAGATACATTTGTATTTGCTGTTGAGACTGGCCATCCTACAGGCATCCTGTATCAAATAGTCTAGTAGAAATACACCACTGGTCTTTGTTTTAAAGCCATTTGTGTCTGTTCTTTCATGGTCTCACTTCTGTTAGCTCCTGGTGAAGGCAGATCTACAGGTGACAGCCTGAAAGCAGGGGTGGTTTTGCTTGCAAACCCCCAGGCAATGCTCCCACCCTGGTACACAGCCCGGGGAACTGGCAAGCTAAGAGCTTTCAAATTAAAACAGTCACACAGCTCTAACGAAGCACTTCACCCCGGGGAAAACAGCAAACAAGGTTATTCCAATCATCTCTGTCTTGCTGTAACACCCACCTCACCCCTTCCTGTGAGACACTAACTGCTGGGTGCACGGACAGCAGGACGGTCTCCTGGAGGGCTGCTCAAGGACAGTGCTGCCAGCGGTGCTTGTGGGGAGGGTTTCCTCCCTGCCCGCAGCCCTAGAGATGAAAGGTTACATGGACAAGCACCTACGGTGCTGCAGTCCATGGCCATGGTCCCATCCAGACAAGCACTGCAGCAATTCCAAGAATGTGAAGCTGAAGCTGGGCCGAGATAAGGCTGTGCACACAACAGAGCTTTTATCTGCCTCAAGGCTAGTCTTTTCTCGCTCTGGGTTAGTTACACTGCAAGTAGTTCACCACCACTCGTTCCAGCCTTAAGACTGTTTCTCTTTGTCCTTCTCCAAATCTTTAGCTAATCACCCTTTAGGCTGACTCACTCCCCGCCTGCCTCCTGGCCCTTCTCCCCCACCTTACAGCAGGCTCAGCTGTTCCAGCCCCTTCCCAGCTCCTCTCTCCCCCTTGGAAAAGCAGCGCTTGGTGTGACTGACCACCACTGGGGCACTCAGCAAGTGCCAGCCCAGCAGTGACACGTGCCCAGGGGCATCTAATCCTTACAGCCATGGGCTATTGCCTGCTGGAGACCAGAGGCTCAGCAGAGACTGTGGCCAGCTCCAGGGCAGTGTTATCCTGGGCTGGCTCTGTTAGAGTGTGCAGAAGTCAAAGCCTGACCCCAGATGAATCACAGTGAGCAGGCAGTGAGCGCAGCTCGACTGAGCCAGGGAAGGCAAAGCCAGCCCAGCGCAGCAGGATGGGTCCTGCCAGCCCAGACAGCACCTGGGCTACCCAGCTGCCCCCATGGAAAGAGCTTTCCTGTCTGTTTGCAAGATTAAAGCTTAAAGCTCCAGTGCACAACCACAACACTTACAAGCAAGTTCTCCAAAGGCAGCACCCCCATTTTTCAAGCCTCAGAGCCCTCCCACAGCCTGCGAGGGGCCCTACACCACCACAGGCTACCAGCCACCCCCAGACAGCACTGGGTCACGAGCAGAGCTTGGCTCAGAGGAGAAGCCACTCGAGGTACAGTGGGGGAAACAGCAGACTTACCCCAACGTCCCCGCGCCACAGACAAGGCAAAAGCAGCCCCGTGAGCAGTCGCAGCGTCCCGAGCCGTTTTGCAGAGGCAGGTCAGGGACCACCATCCTCAGGGGACAGGCTGGAGGGGGGAGCACAGGAAACCAGAGGCAGAGACCCCCAGAAACCAGCTCTCCCTGCGGCTGCTGCCCTATTTATGGAGCTGTGGGAGCTCCGGGAGCTCTTGCCCCCCTCCCTGATCAGCGATGCGGGGCACCTGGGCACCTCCCCTGCCCTGACAGCAGCCCGGGGCTGGCCCGGCGGCCACTGCTCGCCCCCCGGGGGCAACTGCTGCCCGGGTCGCAGGCGGGGGGGCCCCTGGCCCAGATCTCCATCACCCCCCAGCCCTGCAACCCCAGCCCGGATCGGGCACGGGTCTGTCACCTCTGGGCAGCCCTGCGGGGGGGTGCGCACCCCCCGGGGTGCCGGGTCCCCCCCCCGCACGCCGCCGGGGCGATTCCCGCGACCGTGGGGATCCCGCAGCCGGGACCCTCCGTGGGGTGCGGGACCGCGGGCAGGCTCCCCCCTAAGCGGGCCCGGGGCGGTGCTGCGGGGCTCGAGGTGCCGGGCAGGAGCCGCCCCCCGGACCCCCCCCGGCCCGGGCGGGCCCGCCTGGCGCTCGGCTCGGCCAGTTTCGCTTTCGTTTCTCCGTGCGAGACCAGCCCCGGCTCAGCCCAGCCCAGCCCGGCCCGGCACGGCATAGCTCGGCACGCTTCAGCCCGGCCCGGCACGGCTCTGCACAGCTCGGCTCGGCTCAGCCATGCCGCGGTTCAGCGTGGCGGAGGCCAGGCGGTGGGGGGACCAGTTCGTGCAGTTCCTGCAGGACACGGGCCGGGAGCAGGAGAGCCGGCGGGACGCGCTGCGCAGCATCTACACGCAGGAGTTTCGGGGCAGGTGAGAGCCCGCGGCCAGACCCGGGCGGCATCGCCTGGGACGGTGCCCCCCGCCAGCTGCACCCGCTCCCCCGGGCCAGCATCGCCCACTCCCCTGGCCAGCACCGCCAGTCCCTGGCCAGCATCAGTGGGGCTTCACGTGGCGTGCCAGGCCAGCTCCAGCCAGGAGCGGGGCGTGAGGGTAGCACTGGGGGGCGGGTGGGAGCTTTGGGGGGTCTCCTTCATCACCCGCCGGGGTGGCACGGAGAGCGTGAGCTTTCTGAGCAGCGAGGACCCCCTGGACCGGTTAAACGCAGGGGCTCCGCTCGCTCCAGCCGCGGAGAAAGCAGAGCAGCGTTGCTGGGGCAGCCTGTGTCCCGCTGGGCTGCGGATGCAGCAAGGGGCAGAGCTGCCTCTCCAGCCACCGGCCACCCGTGCACCCGAGTCCCTCCATCTCGCCACGGCCCTGCTGGGATGTTCCCCAGCTCCAGAGACCCCTTGGCAGCAGCTTGGGCATGGCCTCAGGCACCCACTGCCCGCCACGCTCCCCACCTCACCCCGCTGACACTGGTCACGCTGGCCCCTGTGCAATGTCACTGCTGTTAATCATTGGCAAAGCCGGGGTTCAGCCCGCCGGCGGGCTGCGGGACGTGCCGCGGGGTGCGGGAGGAGGTGCCTGGGGAGGCCTCGCTGTTGGGGGTGCAGTGGCCATGCCTTGGAGGAGCCCCCATCTGCGCCGGCTCAGCCCCTGGAGGACCTGGGCACAGGGATGCGTCCCTGCCCCGCTGGCACCTGCACGCTGGCAGGGACAGGGACTGCACGGCCAGACAGCTGTGCCACAGCCTGGAGCTGCAGGAGAATCCTGCAAGGATGTAAGATTTGTGCAGGGCTGGTGAAAAGCCACAGTCCTTCTGCCTCTCCTGGCACAGAGGGGAGCCACTGGGTGCCCCTCACCCCAGCCTCAGGGCCCTGCTTCACCTGCCCTTCCCGCTCGCCTCCTCTCGGCTGCTTGTGCTCCTGGCAGCCCAGCCGTGCTCCATCCCACGCAGAAACCTCCTCCTCTTCTCTGTGCAGGACTGACACAAAAGTGCCCAACTTCTCCTGCATCTTGTACGCGCTGAGGGTGACCCACCGGGCGCAGGTGCAAGGGGAGTCCGTGCACTTCAGGAAGGTGAGAGAGGCCCCGGGTTGGGGCCGCGCAGCAGCTCCTGCACCCAGCGGGACTGGCTCCACGGGAGCCCCCGGCCCCTGGCAGGACCCCAGGGCCACGCTGATGCTGGCTGCTCCTCACAGGAGAAGAGGCGCGTGGTGGTGGCAGACCAGTATCGGAGACCCAGAACGAATGCAGAGGCGTTGGCGTCTGCATCTGCCTCAGGGCAGCAGCCCCACTCCAGTCCACAAGTGCCCCAGAGCCGTGCCAAGAGGCGGTACGACCAGCAGCACCCTGCCCACGCCTGCCCCGGCGCACCCCGGGGACCCCGGCCCTGCCTGGGGAAGCCTGACCCTCCCTTCCCGCAGGGCCGAGTTCATCCGCGGGAAGCACGGCGTGGAGATCGTCTCGGAGCACGACAAGGGCAACGGGCGCATCCGCTTCCCGGTGGTGCCCCGCCAGCCCCGCACGGTCACCGTCCGGGTGCAGAACCGCGGGGCGGAGGCCGTGACGCTGCGGCGGTGCCAGCTGCGCCACGCGGCGCGGGAGCTCTCGTTCACCGACGAGCAAGGGGTGACGCAGGGCCAGTCCCTGCTGCTGCACCCAGGTAGGGCCCCGTGCCCTGCCTCGTGCCCTGCCCCATCCCCTGCCCCATCCCCTGTCCACCAGAGCAGATGCAGGACCCAGCTCTCGCCTCGTTGCCTCGCAGGCGGCACGTACCCCATCCAGGTGCGGTGCCTGACCACCTGCAATGGGTACTTCCACGCCGTGGTAGTCTTCGAGTTCACTAAGGAGCCAGACGAGCCCTTCAGCATCGGGCGCTACGTCGCCGCTGTGGCCGAGAGCCAGCTGGCCAAGGACCTGGGGCCCTCGGCGCCTTTCCAGCCTTACCAGGCCAGCCTCCGGCGCCCCGTCACCGTCGTCACCGAGGAGGGCATCCCCCCCGACAGGTACGTGGCGGGTCACCTGCTGCCATCCCGCGCAGAGGGCCCTGGCCGGTGCTCTGGCCGGGGCAAGGCTCAGCTCCTCGGGACCCCGGGACAACGCTTCATCCCGGTGCGATGGCTGGTGACGGCAGCGCTGGGGACACCCCGCTCGCCGGGGCCGCGGGTGGTTGCAGCCTGGGGGGGCCCAGCCCTGCAGTCCCTGCGGCACCGCTGTCCCCTCTGCCCAGCTCCCTGAAAAACGAACTGGAGAGGGAAATCCCGCTGGACACCTACCAGTACCCGAAGAGCCTCAAGGACACGATCCTGCTCGGACCCAGCACCAGCGCCAGCTCCAGCTGGGCTGCCATGCAGTGAGTGCCAAGGCGGGGGGCAACGCTGCCTGGCCCCGCGCCTCTCACCCCCTGCCCCTCGGCCGAGGCATCCCCGGGGCACGGCGACATCCCCGCTGCCCACAGGTCGCTGCTGGAGGCTCCTCTGCAGCCTGGGAACTACCAGGAGAAGCTGCAGCTGCTGCTGCACCTGGAGGAGATCCAGCTGGAGGTGGACATCCGGCGCTACGACATGCAGGACGTGCCCATGGTGCAGGACAGGGCGCTGCTGGTCCTCGACGTGCGTGGGAGGGGCGGGAGGGGTGCTGGGCCCCCAGGGCGCCCCGGGACCCCCGGCATCACCAGCCGTTCCGCACAGGTGCCCGGCGTGGCCGAGAACCGCCCGTCCGTGCTGAGGGGGGACCACCTCTTCGCCCACCTGAGCAGCGAGCGGGACCTCTCCCCACTCGTCCAGTACAAGGGCTACGTGCACGGCGTGGAGCTGGAGAAGGTCAGGCTGGGCTTCTCCTCCAAGTGAGTGGTGTCCTGGGGGGCCCCGGCAGTGCGGGGTGGGAAGGGCCGGGGAGGGCGGGGGGGAGCATCCCCGTGCCCTGCTCACACTGCTCCTTCCCAGGCTGATGAAGAAGTTTGTGACCAACCTGAGGTTCGACGTGACCTTCACCTTCAGCCGGCTGCCGCTGCAGGTGCAGCACCGGGCTGCAGCGCTGGCCATGCAGCGCGGCTTGGCCAGCCTCCTCTTCCCCTCCGCCTCCTGCCACAAGTCGCTCTTTGACGGCACCTTCCAGCCCCGGTGAGTCCCGGTGCCCGTGGGCGGGAGGGGAGGGGACGGGCGAGGATGGGGACCTGGCACCCCCAGCCTCTGCTCCCGCAGGTGGTTCGACCGCAAGCTGGAGGCGAACGAGGAGCAGCGCAGGGCCGTGACGCACATCGTGACGGGGATGTCCAGGCCAGCCCCGTACCTCATCTTCGGCCCCCCCGGCACTGGCAAGACGGTCACCTTGGTGGAGGCCATCAAGCAGGTGAGCGGCGGGGGCCCAGGTCCAGCCCCGGGCATCGCTGCCCACCCCGGCCCCGGGGGCTCAGCGCCATCACCCCTCCTCCTACCTAGGTGTGGACGTGCTTCAAGGACGCCCAGATCTTGGCCTGCGCCCCTTCCAACAGCGCCGCAGACCTGCTGTGCCAGCGCCTCATCAAGGACATCGCCCCCCGCTACGTCTACAGGCTCATGGCCAGCTCCAGGAGCTACCAGGAGGTCCCTGCCGACATCAGGGTAGGTCCCTGCCCCCCAGCACCCCACAGCACGGCCGGGCTGGTGGCCCCCAGGAGAGCAGGGTCCCACCGAGCGCCCGCGTTTCAGCCCTGCTGCAACTGGGACGAGAGGCAGAGCTGCTACGTGTACCCGAGCAAGGAGCAGCTGGGGCGCTACCGGATCCTCATCACCACGCTGGTGACAGCGGGAAGGTCGGGGCACCGGGGATTGTCCCCGCCACCCACGGCGGGTGGACCCAGGGGCTGCTGTGCAAGCGGGCTGTGAAGGCAGGGGAGGGGGTGCGGAGGAGGGTGGGCGGCGGGGGTCCCCTCCTCTGCGGAGGCCGAGGGGAGGCAGGGCGGCCGAGGCAGCCTCACTCCTCCTCTCCCCAGGCTGGTGTCAGCCAACTTCCCCCCAGGGTTTTTCTCCCACGTCTTCATCGACGAGGGCGGCCAGGCGGTAGAGCCGGAGAGCGCGGTCGCCATCGCGGGTGAGTGGTGCCCGCTGCCGTCTCAGGGACCCGTGTCTCCGCGTGGCCCGGGTCCCCCCTGAGCCTTCCCTCTGCCCAGGGCTCCTGAGCGCCATGGACCCGGAGACCAACCCCAACGGGGGGCAGCTGGTGCTGGCAGGGGACCCCCAGCAGCTGGGCCCCATCCTGAGGTCACCGCTGGCCATCGAGCACGGCTTGGGTGAGCGGGGAGAGGGGTGGGAGCGGTGCCGGTGCCCGGGGGTCGAGCAGCCTTGCGGGGAGCCACGGGGTCTCCCTGGGCGCAGGCGTCTCACTGCTGGAGAGGCTTATGCTGCACAACCCCCTGTACGAGAAGTCGAGCGCAGGATACAACCCCCAGTTCGTCACCAAACTGCTCTGGAACTACAGGTGAGGGCGGGGACGGGCGCGGGGACGGGGCTGCTGTGCTGCGCGCGGCTGGTGCGGGAGGTGGGAGCGCGCCCGCTGCCCTGGGTGCCCGGTGGTGGGAGGGTGCTGGGGCCGCGTGGCACCCGCCCTGGGCACTGTCCTGCCCCTGCCAGGTCCCACGAGGCCATCCTCAGGATCCCCAACGAGCTCTTCTACGACAGCGAGCTGAAGGCCTGCGAGAGCGACGAGCTCGACGTCCGGAGTCTGTATTGTGCCTGGGAGGAGCTTCCCAAAAAAGTGAGGGGGGGGCAGCAGGGAGGGGGCCGGGGGGAGCCCTGAGCCGCCGGCAGAGCAGAGCCCAACGGTCCCCATCCCCAGGGCTTCCCCATCATCTTCCACGGGGTTTGCGGGGAAGAACGGAGAGAGGCCAAGAGCCCCTCGTTCTTCAACACGTCTGAGATCGAGGTGCTGCTCCACTACCTGAAGAAGCTGCTGCAGAGCCGGGGCAAGGGGGGCTGCCCCAGCGTGTCGCCCAAGGAGGTTGGCATCATCTCTCCCTACAGGAAGCAGGTGAGGGGCACGGCTCTGCGGGCAGGGACCTCCCCAGGGGACTGGGGACACTGGGATGGATGGGCGGCCCTGGGGCTGGCACACGGGGAGGGCTCCATGGCAGCTGGCCTGCGCTGTGCCTCCCCCCAGGTGGAGAAGATCCGGAGAGCCATCACCTCCCTGGACCCTGTCCTGCGGGCGCTGCCGGACATCAGCCTGCTGAAGGTACGGTCCCACCCTGCCGCGGGTGGAGGGACCCCCGCCAGCCCCAGCCCGGGGTGCTCCCCGGCCCCTCACCTGCTGTCCCCGCCCCAGGTGGGCTCCGTGGAGGAGTTCCAGGGCCAGGAGCGGCGCGTCATCCTCATCTCCGCCGTGCGCAGCTGCGGCGAGTACCTCCAGCTCGACCAGACCTTCAAGCTGGGCTTCCTCGAGAACCCCAAGGTACCGTGCTGCCCCGAGCAGGCCCCTCTGCCTCGGCACCCCCCGCTCCCCTCCGGTGCCCCGGGCGCTCAGCACTGCGCCGGAGCTGCCTGCACCCCACTGGGGCTGGGGAGGGGGCCGAGGGCGGCTCTGCAGGGTCGAGCCCTCGCTCTGGTTCCCTTTTCAGAGGTTCAACGTGGCCATCACCAGGGCCAAGGCTCTGCTGATCGTGGTGGGCAACCCGGCCGTGCTCAGCAAGGACCACCACTGGCAGAGGTGAGCCTGGCCCGCGCCGTGCACGGTGCTCCGAGCACCCGCCCGCCCTCCCCTGCCGCCCGTGGGTGCGGGGCTGGTGCCACCCCCTGCCCACCCTCCCCTCGCCCTGTGCCCGCAGGTTCCTCAGGTACTGCCAGGATGAGGGCGGCTACACGGGGTACCCTTACGAGGACGGGAGCCCGGCCGAGGACGGCCTCGCCGCCGACCTCCGTGCGCTGCAGCTCAGGAACTAGCGACCAGGTGAGCGGAGCCGGGAGCTGCCGGTGGGGCCCCGGCCGGAGCAGGGTGGGCTGGACCCCCTGTGCCGGCACCCCGGGGGCACTGCGAGGCTTCTCCTGCAGCAAGTGTGACAGTGCTGGGGACGGGCTCTCGCGTAGGGGCTGCCTGTCCCCGCCTGAGGCGGGGCCAGCTCTGCCATGGGGTTTCTCCGCAGCAAACCCGCCTGGGGAAGGAGGAGAAGCCGCGCGGAGCTCCAGCACCCCTCACCTGCCCCTGGCCTGCAGCACCCGCCTGCTTTCCCCTGCCCCGGTCCCGGGGTGCTCGGTGCGTCCCTGTGGAGACGGGGCTGAGCCCCCTGGGCAAGGGGGTCCTGCCAGCCCCGGGCCCTGACACAGAGGCCTCCCCTCGCAGAGCGGGACCGCGCCAGCGCTGCACTGGTACCACTCGCCCTTTTAAAGTTTTTCACGTGGCCACGGAAAGCCAATTCTCCGTGACTGCTCTCACCGTTCAACGAATGGCTTAAGGGGGAGTCCAGCCTCCAAAGAGCATCCCTGGGCATGCAGGGGAGCTCAGTGCCGCTGCGGTGGGCGACTGGGCACGGCCGCGCAGGCGCGCTTCACTTTCTTTCCCTGGAATAAATGTTTGTAGAGAAAAACAGTGTTTGGATGTCGAGTCCTGGGCCCTTGCCCACAGCTGGGGCTGCCAGAGCAGGGACAGGCTTGCTGCAGCCCTGCCCCGACCTGCCCCAGGGTGACAGGGGAGGGCTGGCTCCAGCAGCGCCCGTCACACCGGGTGTGTGTGGGAACTCGGGCCCGGCCCTGCCCACGTAAGCTGCTCCCTGGGTCTTACCCAAGCGCACGGTGACGAGCCCTGATCCTGCCCCAGCGGCTGCAGCAAGAGGGGCTGGGGCTGAGCGAGCGCACGGACCCGGACCCGCGCAGGGGCACGAAGGACAGGCACAAGGATGCCACACGAGCAGAGTTACAATTACCAAAATACCAGTTTGCATTTATTCTCCCAATTACGCAGTTCAGTTTATCGGTGCCGAGGCCGTGACCGAGGCAGGCTCGAAGGCGGCGTTATGGCGGAGCTGGGTCCCGGGAGCAGGGGGCTGCCGGCAGCGGCCGAGCCCGGCTCCGCACACAGAGGGGGCCGAGAGCTGCCCTGGGCAAGTCCGTATAAACCGCTGGCGTGGGAGCGGGCAGAGCGCCCCGAGGGCCCAGCAGACCCCATGGAGCTGCGGGCAGCAAACAGCAGCACCTCCCGCTCCTGCCTGGAGCCGGGGAGGGAGAGCGGACACTGCGGCAACCCCCACGGGAGAGGGGAAACCAGGGAGAGCGGCACGACACGGGGAGCTACGCAAACGCCTGGCCCACGGAGAGCGGCGGGTGCTGAAGGCACTGGCCCCTCGTGGCCCCGGAGTCTCGCAGGGACGCCCTGGGCCCGGGCGGCAGCTCTCGTGCAGAGGGTTCGGGGCAGGTACCGGCACCGCGAGGTCCCACGCCGCCGCCCGCCAGCGGTCCCAGGCAGCCGCCCCCGGCCGCGGGCCGCTCACAGCAGCGGGCAGCCTCTGCGCCGCTTGTTCTTCCGGACCTGCAGGCCCGCACGCGTGGCCATCTCGAAGACCTCCCGCACGCCCTCCTTCGTCTTGGCCGAGCACTCGAGGTAGCCGAAGGCGTTGATCCTGTTGGCCATGTCCCTCCCCTCCTCCGGCTTCACCGGCTCCTAGAAAGCGTTAAAAAGAGGGTTGGAAACATCGCCGGAGAACAGCAGCAGAAGCACAGTGACCGCCCTTGGGGCACCCAGGACCCCACGGGGCACAGGGGACCCGGCGCTGCCCCCACCTGCTTCATCTTCGCCAGCTCGCGCCGCGTGTGCTCGTCGTTCCGCAGGTCCTTCTTGTTCCCCACCAGGATGATGGGCACGTTGGGGCAGAAGTGCTTCACCTCCGGCGTCCACTTCTCGGGGATGTTCTCTGCAACGAGCACGCGTGGACCCCCCTGAGCCGAGGGGCTGCCCCCCCCGGCCTCCTCGCAGCCGCAGGAACCAGCGCCAGGCTTTTCCCGTCGGAACGGGGGAGCTCGCCCCACGGCATCCTCCTCTCCCACCACCTCCACCAAGCCCTCAGCTCCCAGCGTTTTCCTGGAGCACGCACAAGCCAGGAGATGGAGGGAGCGACTGGCATCCCGGACCCCGGGGGTTTAGCAGCAGCACCCGGTCCTGGGGGAGCCCCAGGACCCCCCTCGCTCCCTACCGAGGCTGTCCGGGCTGTCGATAGAAAAGCACATGAGGATAACGTCTGTGTCCGGGTACGAGAGGGGCCGCAGCCTGTCGTAGTCCTCCTGTCCCGCCGTGTCCCACAGGGCCAGCTCCACCTGAGAGGGGAGAGGGACGAGGCTCAGCGGCTGGCAAGCGGCTCGGCAGGCCACGAGCGAGCACGGTTATCTCAGCTATAGCTATGGTCTTCCTCGAGCTGGGGCAGGTTCGGGGGGACCCAGAAGCGCAGGAGCCGTGGGGCTCCCCCAGCGCAGCGGCTGTGTCCGAGCCGCGGGGACCAGCCCGGGCGGCAGCGTGGGACCACGGAGGGGATGGAACAGCTCCGGCACCCCGACGGTCCTCACCTGCTTCCCGTCTACCTCTATGTCAGCGATGTAGTTCTCGAACACCGTCGGGACGTAGACCTCGGGGAACTGGTCCTTGCTGAACACGATCAGCAGACACGTCTTTCCGCAGGCACCGTCCCCCACGATCACCAGCTTCTTCCTGATGGCCGCCATCGCTGCGGGGGCACGAGCGGGTGAGCGGGACGGAGCAGCCCAGCTCCCGGCCCCTCCTGGCCCCCCGAAGCCTCTCACACGACTGCCCGGGAGGGCACCGGACACGGGCACTTGGGCACCCCCCGGCACGAGCAGCCGGTGGCGGCCAGGACAGAGGCTCTCCCGGCTGCCCGCTGGGCACAGCTCCAGCTCGCAGCACTGCAAGAACCAGCCCAACCGGAGCCACTTCCATCCACCATCACAGCCGTGGCCAGGAGAACCGTCACACCGATGCCGCAGCCACGGGACCTCACGCGAGACAAGGTCCCGCTTGGCCCTTCCCACCCCGCCGGCAGCAGGGCTCCCACCCCGGCCATCCAACCCTCCTGCGCCAGGCTCCCTCGCTGTGCCACTAGCCCAGGCAAGTGGCTTTTCTGACAGCCTCGGAGACGCACACACCCACTGCTTTTATCTCAGATTATAAACTCTTGAAGGCAGAAACTGTACTCCAGGTTTCACCCGGGCACGCTCACCAGCTCCCAAATAATCCCATCAGCGGCAGGAACATGCCAAGCCGAGCTCTCGTGGTCCAGGCGAGCACGACCCATGTGCCTGGCACCCAGTGCCAGGCTGGCCCGGTCCCAGCCCATTCGACAGAGAAGCTTTTGCCACGTAACCGCTGAGAGCCGACGCTGGCACCAGCAGCGGGAGAAGCTGCCAGCCATCGCCCAGCGAACAGAGCCAAACCCTGCAGGGAAGCGGGCTGCTCTCCGCCCCGAGTGAAAAGGATGCTGTCCTGCCAGCAAAGCTGTGCCTTCGCGTCCCGGAGTTTCAAAAGCAGATTAGAGCCGAGCCTGGGAATCGCCCGGGATGATGCCACGGAACGCCAGGGACGCCCGCAGCCCCAAGCGTGGGCAGCCGGCCAGGAGCTCATCCCAAGGAGACACGACGTTCGTTATGGAAGCAGATAAAAGGGCTGGAGGAGTCTGCTGTCCCCTGCCCGCTTGAGGAGGGAAAGCTCTCAAGGACAGCGTGTCCCTGGGGACACAAGAAACACATCACCCCTGCTGCAAACCACCCAAGGAGAGCCGCTGCTCCCCGAGCTCCTTCCCACGGCCCCCGGTGTCCAGCCCGGGCTGGGACGGCTCTGGGCGCCCGCAGCTCCCGAGCCCGGCGCGGTGCCGAGCCGTGACTCAGCGGGCAGAGGCCCCGTCCCCACCCAGAATGTCAGCACAGTTCATTCCATTACTCACGAGAGCAGCCCACAAATAGCCCGTTACTAACCCGGAGCTGGCAGGCAGGCTGTGAGCACCGTGCTGCTCAGCGGCCGGCCGGGCTGTCCCCGTCCCTGCCCTCGCCCCCGGCACGGCGCCCACCCCAGACGCCCATGGCACCCTGCACGGGCAGAGATCAGCTCCTCTGCCAGGGAAGCTCTGTCACGCAGCAGGACGAGACCAGCCCCTGGGACCGGGCTGCCCGATGCAAAGGGCCTCGCGCTGTTCCCAGATCATGAGCGGATAAAAGAGACGTGACGTTCCTGCCGAGCACGGAAAGGGGAGTTCCTCCGGCAGCGGGACATGTCCCTCACCCAGCGCCTGCTGCGGGACCTCAGGAAACGGCAGAGAAGGACATGAGCGCTTTGAAGGACCCCGGCGAGGGACAGAGCCCTTCCAACGAGCCTCCCTGGCGAGGCCCGAGCTCCCCGAGCCAGCACAGGGGTTTGTTCCAGAGCAGGAATTCCCAGCGCCGCTGCTGATGGCCCCACCCCGGCCAGCGACCAGCAAAACCAGCTGGATCCCAGCCCTGCCCCAGCCCTGCCTGGAGGCACGGCCCGGAGCCTGGGCAGCGCTGGGCTGGCGGGACAGAGCCAGGCTGGGAGCAGCCCTTTTATAGGGACACCCCGTCCGCAGGGACACCCCCTTCGCACCGGCACGGCACAGCCAGCTCCCACAGCCCCTGGCCCAGCAGATATCCCACTCCGAACAAAACCTCATCCTGCTGGAGCAGAGGACAGCGGAGCACGGGGGAGGGCCAAGCCTCCCAGCAGCCTCGTGCAGCCACCAGCGGTGCCCCAGGGATCTTCTGGGCCAGAGATGGGAGAACAGACCTGGGGCTCGTGCTCCAGCCTTGCAGAGCTGCCGCCAAGCACCTCCTCACAGGCTGCCTGTCACATGGCCAGAAAACATTTCTCTGCCCCGGCAGCTCTCTGGCTGCTCCCCTCGGGCTGTCCATCGCACGCAGCCCCGTCACCCGCCCGGACCCCCCGGCACCACGACACAACCACAGAAGGAAAACCACCTCCTAGAACAGACCGAGATCTCCCTGGCATTGCTGCGTGTTCAGCTCTGCTGAACTTTTCAAGGGTTTAATAAACAAAAGCATCGGTTGGACTGTTCTGATTGAACTCATTTAGGAAGGAGCTGGGCTGACGCAGCGCAGACAGGGCTCGAGGCTGGGACAGCCACGGGGCACGTAACTGGGTTTCACAAACCCCCACGCACACCCCCAGCTCAGGCTGCGCCATCTGTGACACGGACCCGGCAGCTCGCAGCATCCCGACAGCACCAAACGCCAGCGGGGAGCACAGAGGGTGTTTTCTAAGTGGCGCAGCCAAGGACAAGCTGTCTGCACTTCTAAACATGGCCTGTGTGTGCACGGGGCTGCTGCCGCCAGGCGAGGGCACGCCGGGACAGGGCCCCGGAGAGGCGCCACCAGGCAAACAAGAGCCGCTCTGCGTGGCCACAGGCCACGGCGGGTGCCTCCCTCCACCACCCCCCCGAGCAGCACTCGCAGGGAGCCCCAAAATGCGTGTGCCAAGGCCACGGCTGTCCCCAGGTTAAAGTAATTGGAAGGGGACTGCAGGCGCCTGGGGACAGTGACAGAGGTGTGCGGGTCAGGCGTGTGCGTGACCAGCACGAAGCCCCGCAGCGGCGTTGCCCTACAGCAGCGGCTGGAGCAGGGCTCGCTGGCACAGCTCGTGCAACGGGAAAGGAAGCAAACTTCCCAATTAAAATCTGACAGGTGTGCCCATGGCGGGGGATTTAATTTGCTGAGACAGCTAAATCGCGGCCATGGGAGCACACAAGTGTCCTGGCAAGCGGCTCGGGTACCAGGGGGACTCTGACACGGACGCAGAGGGAAGTTCCAGAAAGGGCTTGAAGCGAAGAGCAACGCCAAAGGGAAACACAACGACTGCAGCTTCGAGGGGATCAAAGCGGCGCTGGGTTTGGCACAGCAGCACCTGCGAGCTCACGGTCACGCAGCCCCGGGCAAGCCGAGCCGTGCGCTTGTGTGCAGCGCAGGGGGACCAGCCTGCAGCCCCCGCTCACGCCAGCGACCACCACTGACACCCGGAGCCGACCCACACCTGCCAGCAACACCAGCTGCAGCTAGAGCCCCCCAGCCCCCTGCCACCGCTGCCACAGCCCCACAGCCCCCTGCCAGAGCCCCCCGGCCCCCTGCCACCGCTGCCACAGCCCCCCGGCCCCCTGCCACCGCTGCCACAGCCCCCCGGCCCCCTGCCACAGCCCCCCGGGCCCCTGCCACCGCTGCCACAGCCCCCCAGCCCCCTGCCACCGCTGCCACAGCCCCTCAGCACTGAGGAAAGTGTCTCTTTGCCCCCCAGGAAAGCTGCCTGAAACCTCACCAAGCCCCAGCCCTGCCACAGCCGAAGGATGAGCTATCATCAAAAAAGCAGCTCCAACTCCGTGCTGAGGTTCCAGCCCTCCCCAGTTCAGTTTCCCCAGGAGCTGTTCTCGGGCACAGCCGGGCAGCCTGGGCTCACAGCGACTGCCCAGCCCTGGCCCTGGCGCGGCGCGGCCAGGCTGCCTTGTTGTCATTGCTAAATCCCAAAAAAACACCCAGGAGCAAAACAGAAAAAGGGACTTGGAACAGAAGAATTTTAAGTCCTAAACAAAGCTTGAACCACAAGTGCTTGAGCTTTGTGGGGGAACGCTGCCCGCCCTCACCTCCTTCTCCAAAGGACATCACGCCGTGCTCCTATGTCCCCTTCCCGCGCTCACGGCGGTGCCAGGGTCTTGCTGAAAGCTCCAAACAACCCGGCACCACCTCAGCAGCCGCCTGGGCTCGGGCAGTGCCCGACTGCCGCTGCCCCAGGGCCCATCAGTATTTGCTGATACATTCCTTACTTTTCATGTCACTGCGCCTCTCCAGCAAACAGCCAGTGAGGGGGCGAGCCTGGTCACACGCTCCCGATAACCTGTTGGAAGACAGTGACTTGGCTTATTTTTCACTTAAATAAACATTTCCCTGGAGAAGCTGTAGCTGTCAGGAACACGGAGTCAACTTAAAGCCTGGAAAATCTCCCACGGCCTCTACCTACACTGCTCGTAGCTGAGAAAGGAGCTGAACACAAACCGAAACTGTCCGGACACCAGAAGGCACTTGGCAAAATGACAATAAAACGCTGCTGGTCCCAGCGAAACGCAGCCACCAGCCAAAGCCGCTGCCACCGACAGCCCCGACCCTCGGCTGGGGACGTGCCAGCGCCGCTGCCTGGCCCAGGGGGCTCAGCCGGGCCCCACTGCCCGGCCGGGGGGCTCAGATGGGCCCCCGCTCCCAGCCCGGGGGGCTCAGCCGGGCCCCGCTCCCGGCCCGGGGCTCCCGCTGCCGCTGTCACGGGGGCGTCGAGGGGTCGAGGCTGGATTTGGGGGTTCGGTGGCTGCTGGGCCACCGCGGCTGCCAGACCATGAGCGCTGGCGAGGGCCGCGCCGTCACGCCTGTGGAATGCTCCCCTGCTCCTGGGACGTGACACAATTATTTCTCTCCCCCGCAAACCCCCCCAATACAAATGTTTAAAAATGAGCTCAGCCCTGAGCAAAGGAACTTTTTTCCTTTTTCTGAAGAAAACACAGAGCGGCCGCGCCGGGAGCGAGGCCCTGCGGGGAGGGACGGCGGCACGGGGCAGCAGCCCCCGCGCTCTCACCCGAGCCTGGCCCAGGTCAACACCCGGCCGGGCGGCACCCGCGAGTGGGGACCCGCAGCCCAGGGCTGCCCTCCGGGGCCGCCCGCGGGGCCCGAACCGCCGCTGCCCCATCGCTGCCGCTGCCCCCGCCCCGGGACCCCCGCCCCATCCCGGGCACACCCGTCCCGTCCCGTCCCGCCCGGCAGCCGGGGGCACCCACCCGCCCTGGCCGGCTGCCCCCGCCGCGTCCCGGAGCCCACCCAGCACCGACCCCACAGCCCACCAGACCCCAGCGCCCCCCGCCCTCAGCACCCGCAGCCCCGCACCCCGAGCCCAGCCCAGCCCGCACCTCTCTCCGCTGCTGTCCCGGTCCCGGTCCCAGCTCCGGCCCCGGCTCCGCGGCGCGGCTCGGGCGGCACCGCCCCGTTCGGGGGCCGCCCGCGGAGGGCGGAGCGGGAGCGAGCCGAGCCGAGCTGAGCCCAGCCGAGCCCAGCCGAGACGAGCCCAGCCGAGCCGAGCTGAGCCCAGCCCACACCAGACCAGACCAGCTGAGTCGAGCCCAGGCAGCCCAGCCGAACTGAGCTCAGTCCTGAGCCGAGTCCTGCTGAGCCGAGCCGAGCCCAGCCGAACCCAGCCGAGCTCAGCCGAGCTGAGCCGAGCCCTGCCGAACCCAGCCGAGCCGAGCCCAGCCGAGCCCATCCCGCACCAGACCAGACCAGCTGAGTCGAGCCCAGGCAGCCCAGCCGAGCCCTGCTGAGCGGAGCCGAGCCGAGCCGAGCCGAGCCGAGCCGAGCCGAGCCTAGCCCAGCGGCGGTCCCGGGGCTGCGCCCCCTCCCCGCTCTGCCCCCTCCGCAGCCCCGGGACCCGCCGCCGTGTCCCCGCGGCGCCGTCCCCGGCGGGGTGCTGCAGCCCGGCCCCCGCGGGGTCTGTCCCGGCCCGGTGGGTGCCGCCAGGCCGGGAAGGGGATGGCGGCGGGCAGCAGCCGAGCCCCGCCGCCCCCTGATCGAGCCCCCCGCACCCCCGCTCGCCCCTCGGGTCAGCCCAGCTCCCCACCGCGTCCCCGGGACCGCGCATCCCCCCCGCAGGGGCACTGGCAGAGGGGGGCTGTGACACGGGGACCCCGCACCCGGGTGACCCCGGTGCCGCAGCCCGGGGCTTCGGCCCCCCCTGCCCACCGCTGCCCCCCCACCCGCAGCCCCAGCTCCGGGGCTGAGCCCCTGTCAGTCCCGGCTCAGCCGGGGAGAGGCAGCCCCAGGGCCCTGGCCCAGACCCAGGCTCACAAACCGCTGCTATTTTAAGGGCTCAGAGACAATTTTTCTGAATTTATCAAGGCCAGGCCAGGAGCTGGTTCCAGAGGAAATGTTTCCTTAGTAAAACACGGAGCCTCGGAGGAAGCTCCAAACGCAGCCTCTGCCTCCTGCCTGGCCCCGCAGCTCCCTGCAGGGACCTGGAAGAGCAGAGCCCGTTCCCAGCCACCAGCACGGAGAGCATCGTGCCAGGGGAACGGGGCTGAGCAAACACACGTGGGGGAGCTGGGGGCGTGGGGAAAACGTGTGCGAGCACCAGGAGCCCGGGGGGTACCGGGTGGCAGTCAGGGGACGGGGGACAGCAGGGATGCAGCCCCTGCCCAAGGCAGGGGGTAGCTGCGGCTGGGGTGGTCTGGACAGGGCCAAGGGCAGAGGGACAGCAGCTCACGTGGCTCTGCCTCGGCCTATTTGCTACCAAGCCTGCCTACATAAATTAAGCAAGGCTAATTGGCTTTTAGGTAAGTCTTCTTTGCAGGAGCTCTGCAAGAAAGACTTTGAAGTGGGATTGCGAATGGCAAAACCTTTATTTAAACACACAGTGCTGCGCAAGGACAGGCTCCCAGCCCCAGTATCTGTTCAGCACGGAAGATGTCGATAGGTTAAAATCTTGCTGGATAACTTTCACTTCCCGTTAAGTGCCCCCAGTTTATTTACATCTCTCTGATTACAAGAGACAAACAACATTCACCAGAGGCGACACTCGACAAGTGCTGGCTGCACCCAGCAACAGCAGGACACAAACTGCTGGTGCCACAGAGCTTTTCCCAACCCAGGGACCATGGCCCAGCTCTCCCCATCGCCACACTGCCAGGACGGGACCATCCCTTGCATTTTGGAGGACGCAACGCTCTGTACAGGTCCATAAACACATCCTCCAGGTCAGAGGAAAGTGCAATGCAAAGTAAGATCCTGTGCAGAGACCAACTGCTGCCAGAGCTCCGCTCAGCACCAGCTTTGAGATTATTAAGAAAAAGGAGGGAGTTGTCTTCCCCCTCCAGCCACAACCAAGCTGCTTTTATTGCGGGTTTCCAGCCCCAGCTAAGCAGACCCACGCAGCACCTTCAAGCCATTAAGCTGGGCTGAACGGGGCTGCTCTGTGTGCAACTGCTGCTCAGCGGCGGCCGGCTTAGAACTGCTCAAAAATATAGACATATACTCACCCCCCACCAAGAAAGGATTTAGACATTTTCCAGCTCAGCTCTCCAGTTAATAATAAATAATTGGCTCCAGAAACACAGCAGTGATCCAAGGCGTGAAGAGGGCTGGGGGCAGAACCTGCGGCACAGTGGTGCGAGACAGCTCCTTCGCTCCCGGGGGCTCTCGGGGTGCCGCAGCGACCGAGCACTGCCCCATCCTCCTGAACCAGAGACTAAGACAAGGTACGTGCCTGGGACGAAGGCGTGAGGGGCGGGAGAGGGCAGGCACACGGCTAGGATGGCAGTCACGGGGCTCACCCACCACCACAGCCCCCCACAACCGGACCGCTGCCGGGCTGAGCGCTGCCGGGCTGCGGGCAGGGCTTCACCCAGGCCACAGCCCATCCCAGCCCCAGCAGCAGCTTCGGTATCACTGGTGGAAGTGTCACGGCGCAGGGGGACAGGAGGTGTTTGCAGCAGCAGGCACACGCTCCTCCAGAGTGCCCCACCACCCCACAGCCGCTGCACGCTGCTGGAACCAGCCCCGGCCCAGGGCGAGGAGCCAAGGACGCACCAAGGGGCCAGGGAGCCTTGAGGCTTTTCACAGCAATCAAGAAAGTGGCAGCACGAAGAGCATCCCTCAGCCCCCGTCCCCGCTCTCTGTCCAAGGCCCTTACACCTCCACCCGGGGCTGGGATGCAGCAGGCGGAGGGGGGTGCTCTGGGCACAGACACAGGCTCCAGGTTTCTCACTCTTTTTGTGGTCAGCTCAGGAAACAAGTGCTTGGGGGAGAGGTGGCCTCGAGGCAGCGCCAGTGTCCCGCTGGTCTCCGTCCAGCCAAGGCGAGCCCCGCTGCCCCGGGGTCATCGGGCATCACGTGTAGTTGCCCGGGCCGCCCAGAGGGATCACAAAGACAGAGATGTCATCACCGGAGCCCAGCTTGTCGTTGGCCAGCCGCCAGCCCCGCTCCTTCAGCACCCCCCTGGACCGCACCACCAGCTCCTGGGCCACCATGGTGTACCTGGGGGCACAGCACAGCACGGCGCAGCTCAGCAGCAACCCCAGACTCCCTGATGCAGCACGCTGCGGTCCCTGGCAAGCAAGAAGCTGGAGGAGACAGAGGTGCAGGAAAGGATCCCTTGGAGAGGAGAGATCTGAGCTCAGATACACACATCCAGGGGAGCGCTGCATGCTGCAGAGCAACAGCACCAGCCCCAAGGCCAGCGGGATGCACGACCACGACACTGCTCCAAGGAGCAAGGCCAAGGGGAGGTGTCAGCGTGCAGGACACGCTCGTCCCTCTGCCCACTCACAGCTCACCTGCACAGGTCGTTGGGCTCGTAGCTCGTCAGCACCTCCATCACCACGCTGGCCACCTCCTTGTCGTTGGTGACATCCCAGAGCCCATCAGTGCCCAAGACCAGAACATCGTCGGGGCAGTGCTCATACTGCGTGAGGTCGTAAACCCTGACCTGGCAAGCAATGGGGCAGGATGCAAGGGTGAGGGGCAGAGAGGCAGAGGAGGCTCCCGGAGAGCCCAGGCAAGCACGGGCACTGTGCTGGGCGCACCAGGGATCTGGTCACCCCGACCACCTCCGGCCGTCACGGGAACCCCTGGGCACAGGGCAGCCGGTAGCCAGGCTCACCTCGGGGAAGCAGGACAGGAAAGGCTTGATGTGGATGTTGGAGCTGAACACCTTGAGGTCATGGTCTCCCAGGCCCCGCGTGACCCCGATCGTGGCCATCACCCGCGCCTGGAGAACGGCAAAACCAGAAGAAAACTTTAAGCCGCTTCATCTCCACCTCCATCCCCAGCTGGGAATCGGTGGCCTTGGAGCAGCGACAGCACTAGCTGGAAACCCCTGACTGAGCGAGGGCGGGTGGGAAGCGACCCCTGCACAGCTCCTGCCACAGCTCTTCACCTTTTTGCCTTCCCCGTAGATAAGTGGAAACTTCAGGTCATCTTCCTCTATCTTCTTGTAAGCCCTGGTTAATGTAAGCCAGAGACAACGTGTCAGCAGGTGAAGGCTTCCAGCACCTCCCCTGCCCGCTCGGGACACGGCATCCCCCGGGACAAGGCCCCCTCCCCAGGCACCCAGCGTGCCGCAGCCCCCGCCCCGCGGGAAGGGACGCTGGAGCCCGCACGCAGCGGGACCCCCGCGCTGCCCCTCGGCCGTGGGTCGGGGCATTACCAGCCGTTCATGTTTTGGTCTCTGTACAGCATCTTCTTCCCCAGCTCCTTGGGCTGGATCCTGCGGGGGAACTCGAGGTGCGTGAACTCCTTCCCCAGCAGCTCGGGCCTCAGGAACGCCTGCGGGACGGAGCAGCGGCTCAGGCGCAGGGCTGGGGAGCAGGATCCGCGCAGCAGCTCCTGCCCCACCGGGCACCACCACCCGCAGCACCTCGCCGGGCACCACCACCACCACGGCACGGGACCCGCCAGCCCGCTGGGACCTCGACTGCGGCGTGTTGCAGGGAGACAAGAGCTGGGACAGCCATGCTGACACCCAGCGAGAAGGTGAAGCTTTTGCATGGAGAGTTTTGGGGAAATAAGGAGCCCAAAAGGGATCAAACCCCAGCAAATTCCCGGAGAAGCTGGAATCTGCCCAGGGGGAGTCAGAGCCACAAACCCCCTGGGGCCCCAGGCTCAGCGCAGGGCACGGCCCATGCCTGAGGAAAAGAGACAATGGGTCTTTCCAGAAAACGTGTCCCGGCTGTGGCCGTGACAAGGGACAAGCAGCAGCACCAGCAGCCCCGGGGCCTCCCGGAGCGCAGCATGCAGGGGACCGGGGACAGGGACAGCGGCAGAAAATGCAGACGGAGGAAGAAAGAGCTGAAAGAAAGGAGAAGGGTTCTGGGGAATACAGGAGGGTTTGGTGCAGAGGCGTGGAGCATCGTCCCGTGCCGGGGGGGCCCTGACCGTGGCCTGCGCGTCCCTGGCCCCCTCCCTGCGCCCTGCCCATCGCAGCCAGCTGGACAGGATCCCGCTCACAGCAGTTTCCTCCTCTCGGTCATTCAAAAATAGACTCAAGAAAACACGCCTCAGTGTTTTTCCAAGTACGCTGCAAGCCAGGACACTGCATCCAGCCAGACCTCCTCCAACACCACCGCCTCCTCCTCTGGGCTGCCGTCAGAGAGCTCTTTATAACCGTAAAAAGTCTCCCTGTGTGGCACGGGGGGTTTGGCCAGGCCAGGCAGCTTTCAGGAAGAACGTTAGAAACCCGCTGGCACACGTCAGCTCCTGCCTCCCCGGGGAGCAGCCGGGGAAGAAACTAGGACTCGGCGCGAGCGCTGCGGCTCCTTGGGCCGAGGGAGCAGGACGGGTCGGGGAGCAGAGCCGGGGTCCTCCCGCTCACGGCACCAGCCAGCCCGGTGCTCCCACAGCAGCGGGCACGTGCCCACCCCGGGCGGGCGATGCTCCCTGTGCCCCGGGGCAGGAGCGGGACGAGATGGACCGAACCGGCCCTGTGCTGAGAGCCCAGGATCCCCCTGCCCTGGCCAGGCACGGCCCCTCACGCTGACCCCACAGCAAACCGGGGCTCCACCAGCCACGAGATGCCCCCATGCCAGGGAGCCAGGGCAGCTCCCCGTGTCCCTGCGCCTCTCCCCAGCCCAGCGAGCTGGGATGGACCAGTGCCGCCAGCAGGTCCCAGCCCCGGGGCTGCCCTCGGCCCCTGGCAGCAGTGCGGGGGGCTGGGAAGGGGCTGGGGGTGGTTCAGCAGGAATGAGGGTAGAAGAAAGATCTTTCTTACTAACAACTGCAGCCTCTGCCTCTCTGTCTCTGGAGTAAACTCCCTGGACATTGGAATGATTTCCCCGTTACGGATGATAATGGCCCTGCAATGAAACACGTGGACAAACGTGGACATCACGGCAGGGCACGGTGTCCCCAGGGCACGCAGGCAGGGAGAGGGTGGCTGTGCCTGGTCCTGCTGCCTCTGCCCTCCCCGAGATAGCCCAGCTCCTCACCGGCCGTGCCTCCAGCACCGCCCCACTCTACAGGGTGCTCCCCGACTGCGGGGCCAAAGGCAAGGCTGTACCTGCTGTCACCGGCGTTGGCCACGTAGAACTTGCCCATGAGGTAGACGGCAGCCAGGGCACAGCAGCCCCCGGCCAGGCGCTGGGCCGCCCGTTCCCGCTCGATCTCGTCGTCCTGGGGAGACAGAGAGCAGCTCCAGGCGGGGCAGCCCCATGGCAGCAAGCAAAGCTGCAGGCAGCCCAAAACAGCAGCCCAGGGGCGGCTGCAGGGCTGGGGGACAGGGGTCCTGTGGGGCAGCCGGGGATGTGGCTTCACTGGGGCAGTGGAGTGGGCAGGAAAGGGCAGGACAGGAGGGGAGCAGCTGGGACTGCTGCAATGAAGCGCTCTGCACCCACACAGGTCCAGGACCCAAAGCCTCTGTGTCCTGAACCCCCGAAATATGGCAGAGCATCACAGTACCCTCTCCGAGGCCTCCTGCCAGGAGCCCTCCTGCAGCCCCCTCCTCGCTGCAGGGCCGTCTTCTGCCAGGGGGGACAAGACAGCACTGATGCAGCAAGAGACGCTCCCCGCGGGCGGGGGCTCGCTCACCATGTGCTTGAAGGCGTTCTCGATGGCTCCGATCACCAGGCTCTCGTGAGAGACCGTTTTCTCCACGTGAAACCGTGGCATGGCATCGTTGGGGACCTCCCCGTCGTCCTCTGCAAGGGGGACCCGGCTCGGCTCCGCGGGGCCGGCCCTCGCACCGTGCGGGAGGCAGATGGGAGGTGGGGAGGGGTCCTGCAGGACGTCCACGAGGTCCCGGAGCTGCTCGCAGATGTGCAGGTGGAGCCTCTTGGATGCCATGACAGCAGCACCGCCGCCCGCGTGGCCATCAAACAAGGCCCAGTAGTGGAAATAAAAACCCCTCCTGCCCTGCGGGGAGAGACAGGCAGGTTTAGCGAGCCTGTGAGGACGCAGATGGGGCAGGGAGTTCGGAGCAGCTGGGGTCACCAGCTGGACAGCTTTGCCTCCAGCTCGCAGGTCCCAGCCCAGCGCAGGCAGGAGCGATGGGGGCAGCTGATCAAGGGTGTCTGGACACGGTCAGTCCCTGGCTCGAGCCCAGCCCTGTGTCAGACACCTCGTGCCGCCAGCAGCACGTCTCCAGCAGCCAGCTCCTCTAAAGGGGAGGCACGAGGGGGCCAGCGTGGCAGCCACCTCCGCAGCCCGCTGGGGCACGTGGGCCAGTGGCCTCCCCGGGCCAGCCAGCTCTGGCACAGTCCAGTGAGGAGGATGGCAGGAGCTGGGAAGGAGCACGGGCAGCCTGTCTGGGACCCCAGGGAATCCCTGGGGAGGCGGCAGTGCCCACACATCGCCACGTGCCCCATCTCGTGTCCTGCCGCTGGACATCCCCCCGTCCCGTCCCCGCCTGTGCACGCCACCCCGGCTCTCACCGCGTCCAGCTCCCCAACGCCTTCCCTGGACGGCGGCCGGCCCCTCGGGCTGGGTCTCCTCTCCACAAACACCACCTCGCAGCATGCCTGGTCCTCGTTGTGCTGGCTCTTCCCTGCATTTATCACCCTGCCGTGAGGAAACAAGATGTAGAGGCTCTTTCTTTCACGCCACGCAAGTAAAAGGAGAAGAGAATCAGGCCCTTGAAGGGGAAGTTTAAATCAGGTCCCTCTCCCAAGACAGCTTCAGTTCCCTTCTCCCCCCAAGTCCCGTGAGAACCGCAGCAGTTCCTTCACCCCCCGGTGTCAGTTCTCCAGCAGTGACACCGGGTGCTGTGCACGTAAGCGCAGAAAACAGGAAAGACAGCAGAGCTCGACAGCCCCGGGGGTGGGTGCGTGGACAAACCCCGCAGACGGCTCTGCCACCCGCAGCATCCACCGAGCGAGCCTCTGCCCGCTGCGTGTGAGCGAACCGAGGCGGCTCCGGCCGGCTGCGACCCCGCTCCGCTCCCCGGGACGCTGCTCCGGTGCCGAGCGCGGCCGGTCCCACCCTCCCCGGGCTGCCGAGCCCCCGCCGCCGCCCCGGCCCCGCTCCCGGCCCCGCTCACTCGGCGTAGCCCGTGCTCCAGGGCAGGCGGCGGCGGCCGTCGCGGGGGCTCTGCACGGCGCGGCCCGCCCGGTCCCCGGCGCGGCGGAGCTCCTCGGCCGTCAGCTGCAGGAAGGCCGGCCGGGGGCAGGAGGGGCCCGCGCCCCCGCCCCGGGGCTCCGCGGGGGGCTGCCCGCCCGGCCCCGCGCTCAGCCCCCGCCACCAGCTGCGCCACGGCGGCGCGCACCCGCGGCAGCATGCCCGGCCCGACCGGGACCGGCCCTGCCCGCCGCCCCGCCCCGCTCCCGCACCGCCCGCCCCGCCGGGGAGGGCACGGGGGGGGCGGGCAGCCCAGCGCCGCAGCGCGTTCGCGCATTGCCCCGCATCACCCGGTGCGCGGGGCGGGACGGCTCCCGGTGCCGGCGGAGGGCGAGCCGCCGGCGGAGGGCGAGCCGCCAGCGGAGCCCCCCGCACCGCAGCCGGGAGCTCCGGGGGGGAACCGCCAGCGTGGCCGAGCTGCGGGGCGCGGCGAGCAGCGGCTGCGGGAGAGCCTTTTACCGGCTGCGGGAGGGAGCAGGGCGATGGGGCTGCAGGAGCCCCGGGCTCGCCCTGCCCACGCGTGGCTGCCCCCGGCAGGTGGGTGCCCCGGCGGGACCTGCCCGGGGCTCCAGCAGAGCCGCCTGCTCCGGTGCTCTGTCCCCTTCCCGTGACAGGTGCCGTGTCACGGCGTGCGCCCAGCGAACCCGGCCCGTGGCGGCCATGCCGCGCTATTAATAAACAGCCGGCCTGCGGAGAGCTAACGCGAGAGGACTCGGGGCTGAACCGCTCCCTCCCACCCGGGCTGCTGTACTCCGGCACTGATCAGGACGCAGATTTACCTGACCCAGATCAACACATTCCCACGGGCTGGGAGGGGAAGATCTGGCAGATTAAACAGAATCACACAGCCCAGCCTCAGCACCTCCCTGCCTCTGAGTTCCTATGACAACAAGAAACGTGCTGAAAAAACGCAATGTTTGCCTACTATAAAGTAAAATTGAGGCTATTTCCTAAAACATGTGTGCCCTAGTCTTTTCAAGTCCCCATTTATTCCTTTCCACACAGGGCTGGTTGCACTGCAAGGGCAGAGCAGAAGCAGGGCTCCCACTACCAGCTGTACAAATCCCTCTATGCTTTAGCTGCTGCCTTCTTCAGCCAGAGCTCTCCTAACTGTACCAGACTATTAAAATCACCCTGTAGAAGTTATTCAGTACTCTGTACATTCCCATTTTCTAACCCCTAGCTTTAAGCTATTCGATAGCCTGCTTTTTTAAGGTCCTCACCTCCCCTTTCCCCTTCTCCTGCCTGCTCACACACCCCATCTGAAGCTGCTGCCTCCTCTCCTGCCTTGCTTTGCACCCTCTGCTCACCTGCGTGTCCCGGCTGTTGCTTGGCTCCAATTAAAGTGGTCCCTTAGAAATATGTCCCTGCTCTCCCGTTATGGGTGTTATAAGACTGAAGGAAAGAGCCTAAGAGAAGCTCTGACCTGCAGCTTTTTGCATTAGAGGCCTATATGAGATGCAGGCAGGTTTATTAGCAGATACACACATGTTTCTTCCCTGCATCTCCTGTTAGTGGGTCACTGTACTACAGCTTCCCATCACTGATTGTAGCGATCTCTGAGCTCCTGGACAAGCTGCTCTGCTGCCAGCACCGAGCTGCCCCGCTGACACCATCCCCCTGCTCAGAGCTTTTGTTCCCCTGCCTCCCCGCAGGGCCTGTGCCCCCTTCCCAGCGGGACCCGTGTGTTCTTGTGCCTCGGGGGGGGCCGCAGCCGCCCCCAGCCCCTCGCTGCCCTCGAGCCCCGCTCGGTCCCGCCGGGGCGGGGTCTGCCCGGGGCCGGCCGGGGGCTGCAGGCAGCCGAGCGGGCGCTGGATGGCGACACAGGCTGCGCCACGGCCCGGCCCCGCCGGGGGGGCAGGCGGTGGGGAGCGGGCTGCGGCGGCACCGGGCGCGCAGCCCATCACCACGCCTCTAACCCGCTCCCGGGTGGGAGCCCGGCGGCCTCGGAAACAGCCAGGTACAACGTGTTTCAGAGTGCCCGGGCTCTTCCAGCTCAGTGCGGCTCCCCATAAGCTGCTCTGGGGTCTTTCAGAGGCGGGGGGCCAGGGAGCCCCGTGCTTTGGCTGGGCAGGGAGCGGTTTGCAGCCCTGGCTGCTTCACGTATTTCTGGAGTTGGCTCATGGTCCTCTGGTGCCTTCTGGCTGTGTGCGTGCCCTGGGAGCCCCGGGGAGCACGGCCGGGAGCTGTGGTGGGCAGGGGAGCAGCAGGCTGGGGCCAACTGGGAGCAGCTGTGCCAGCCCAGAGGCCACCACCCCTCTGGTCCCTCTCCAGCAGCCCTGGGTCCTCTCTCTGCTCCAGCAGCCTTCCCCCTTATGGTATCTCTGTCCTGCTGCTGGTCACACAAGGGGGTCTCAAACATTGAGTGCAATATCCTTTGTGTTACTAAGGTTGAAAATCACTGGATTCTCCGGGGAATGTTTCTCTCCTCCGTAGGGCTGCCAATCTGCCCCGTGCTGCTGAGTCACCAGGATGCTTTCCTTGGAAAGAAGGAAACGGCAGTTTCCAAAAGAACTTCTGCGTAAGGCTGATCCTGGTTTGTGTTTGGTGTTTCCGTTACGCTAAGCACTGCACAGAAAGAATGGTCTGACATAAAAGCATGCTGCGAGAATGCCCCCTGAAACAATGCAATGCTGCTAACACTTTTCCAAGAAAGACGGATGCATTTCCTCCTATTCATCCCACCCGCCAGTTCAATGCAAGGTTTCCTCCTTGTCTGTGACTCCGCTGTTCCCCTTCACAGGGCTGCCTGGTGCACGACCTGTGCGTGTGCCTGGGGATGCAGTTACAGGCTGAGTCAGACTATGGGCTTGGGGAGGCAAATGCCAGTAAACAGCCACTTTGGATGCCAGCAGCTCTGTCCTTTGCCCTTCCTGCCTGGGATGCCTGTGCTTTCCCTGCCCTCCCATCCCTCCCTGCCTGAGCATGGGGCCAGGCACTTGCTATCCGTGGGAACGGCTTCAGGTGAGCCTTCAATGCTTTATTTGGCAGATATGCTGTCCTGTGTGATTCCTACCAAAGCCACCAGCTTTCTGCTTCCAAACTCAGCTCTGGAGACACTCCTCCACCCCCAGGCTGCTCTGAGCTCTTCATAGCAAAATGAAACTGCAGGGCAGCAGCCATGTGTGACTGAGGAGGAAGCGGCTGTGCCTGGAGAGCACAGGCACCAGGACTAATAATCCCCTGCCAGCCTGCTGCCGTGATAAACACAGATTTTAAAAATTAGTAACACAGGAATTAGGCTTAAATTATGCTGTTTTGCTTAATTTCTTGTGCAACTGCTTAGCATTAAAAAAGCCTTTCTAAGTCTCATCATTCAGCTATGCTGCTGAGCCCCAAAGGAGGTAGGATGAAGCCAGGGGTATTTCTTTGTGAAAGAACGACATGTTGGTAGCATTTAAGTCAGAACAGAAGTAAATTAAACATAGAGATCATAAAAGTACCAGAGGATGTTTTAAAATAGGCTCTTTGCAGCAGTGCATTAGTTGACTGCACAGCTTTACTGTGTAATGAGCAATATATTAATTTATAATTAGTGTAGTACAGTGAAGCTCAGCAAATAGCTCTGTGCACTCTGGATAATTCATCAACAGAAGAAGCAGCTCTTAATGGTTTCCAAGGTTTGCCTGTCCCCTGTAATTGGGAAGTTCAGAATTTATTGTTACTTCTTTTAAGGGATAATTTGATTGCAGCCACACACACGTCTTTATTCTGTATCTGCTCCTGCTTGAGTGCAGAAAAGCCTGTGGAGCGTTGGAGCTCGGGGGGTGTGTGTGCCCTCTCTGCAGGTGGGTGTAGTCACCAGATGACGTGGTGTTGGTGCAGATTTCCTGCAGGCTGGTACCCTCACCTCTCCCTGCTGCCGAGGGGGGTCAGCAGATCAACCTCCTTGGGTCGCGTGGCTCTTCCCTGCTCTGCTGCTCCCGAACCGACTTTACCCCTTTCCCATCGCCTGAGGGCTCCTCATGCTGAATTCTGCTCTCAGAGGCTTCCTGAGTCTCCTCATGTGACATCACCTGACAGTAGGAATACAGAAGGACAACAGTAAATGTGTGGTAACAAGGCTAACTGGAATTCATGGAGCCTTTGGGGATTTTATTTTTCAGTTTGGAAGCTCAGACCCACATCCCAGAGGATGCAGGGACCCAGAGCAGGACTCGTCCCTGCCTGTGCGGTGGGAGCCCAGGCTCTGGCTCCCCGGACACCCTCCCTCCTGCGCTGCTGCATTGGCAGGCTGGGAATCCACGCTGAAATTCCCTGTTGTCAGCAAAGCCTTCTGAAAAGGGAGCAAAATCCTCAGAGCTGGGTGTTCGGTGCTGAGACAGCCTGGAGGCACCGAGGGCTTATCGAGGAAGGGGATAACCTTGAATCTTAATTCAGTGACCCGCTGAAAATCGGGTGTGACAAATCTTCCCCAAGCATAAAGTGTGAGGAGTTCTGCTTTTTCCAGCTTTAATAAAATAATTTGTATGCCTCTGCCTATTAGCAGCTGCAGGTAAGTTGATTGCACTGGGGATTTAAAGTCTTCTGGTGTGCCCATCCGCCCTGGCACAACATCTAACCCAGGCACTTGTCGTAAACCCTGAGTTTTCCTCCTGAGAAGAAGCTGCTTCATCATCTAGAGAGCACAGAAGGGTCCCAGGTGTGTTGGCAGCCATCCAGTCTGGGGGGACAGGACTTCTTACATGGCAGCGAGAGTATTCATCACTAAGATTTTCTAGTACAGTTCCTTTCCTGGCCAAACTTGTCTTGTTGTGGATACTAAGATCTTTCTCTCCCCCCACACAGTAAAATAACGGGCTCCTTGAAGAGTCACAGTCAGGGCAGAGCAGTGCTGAAGGCTGCTGCTGGACAACTGAATGAGAAGCCGGAGGGGAGGAGGAATTAGTGTGCACTTCCAGTGTAATTTAAATGAAATCAGTTTTACTGAAGTCTTAATTCTTCCCCTGCATTGAAGTGCTGTGATGTGGAAAGCAGCAAGTTTGTATTTCTGTACCATTACATCAATAAAGAGCTTGATTTTTGTAGGCTTCCTTATTGAGTAATCTGGCCTAATTTAATTGAAATTTGGCTGGTGTGAAAGGTAGTTTTGATTGCATTTGCTCTTGATCATTTCCATTAAAACTTTGTGATCTGAAAAGTAATATGTTTGTGTTTACTTATAGCAATAGAGACCTGGATTGGCAGGCTCTCTATCGAATTACCTGATGACTATAAACAGCAGATTTAATTTAGTTTCATATTGATTTTTGCCATTATTATTAAAACCCTCTGATCTGAAGAATGAGATGCTTGTATTCCCTTAATATCTTATTACTGGGGTTTGGGTTAATCTTGTAGAGCTTTTCCCTTCTCTTTTGAGCAACCAAGTCTAATTAAATGGAATTTAACATATGGCAATTTTGACTCTATAAAGGGGGGAAAAAGAACCCTGTTCCCTTAGATACAATAGCAAAGAAACCTTTTCTTACCCTGAGCCTCTTAAAGCCGGGGTACTTTCCCCTGGCTCCCTATGTACGTTTTGGGGGGACTCTCCCCCCAGGAAGGGGCCAAGGCCTCGGATCCCCCGGGAACTGGTGGGTCACCGCGGGGCATCTGCCTTCCAGCCTGGGCACGGGGTGCTGTGCCAGGGGCTGGGCGCTGCCTCTGCCTCCTGGCCGATGCTGGCCGTGCCCCGCTCTCTGCTTTCACCACCACTAATTGGCTTTACGGCTCTGAGCTAGAGACGTTATAAACCAAACCAAGATTAAAGAGGGACAAGTCTGCTGCGGGTGCACAAAGGGGAGAGAAACCTTCCCTGGTGGGGGCCTGTCTCTGCCCCGCATCCTTTCCTAGGGAAAAAAACGGGAGCAGCTGATGTGCGGTGCCGCAGGAGCAGGGCCCGTCCGTTTGTCCTGGCTGCCTTAATAAGCGCCAGGGCTAATTGGGGCGGAGCAGTGGCCTCGCAGGAGGGACCGCCGGTGCGGTGGGTCGGTGCGGAGCCGGGCGCGAGCCCGAGATCGCCGGTGCCGTTGCCGGTGCCGGGCGGCAGGGGGCGCTGCGCGCATTGGCGCGGGCACCGGCACCGGCACCGGGGCGGCCCCGCGCCCGCCGCCCCCGCCCAGCCCCGCACCGAGCCCAGCGCCGCCGCCGCCGCCCGGCGATGCCAGCGGCCCCCGGCCGCAGCGGCCCGCGGACGCGGCGCTGACCCGGCGGAGCGGGCGGGAGGACGGCGGCCATGGGCAGCGGCGGCCCCGGTCCGCACGGACGGCACCGGCAGGTACGTGCGGCCCGGACGGAAAGTTTGGGGCGGGCGGGGCGGGACGGGACCCCCCGGGCCGGCCCCGGTGCCGAGCGCGGCGCAGCGGCAGCGCCGTCGGGGCCCCGCGCCCCTGCCCGGTCGCGGTCCCCGGGGCGGTGCGGGGGACGCCGCGCCCGTCCCGCTGCGGGCTGAGCCTGGCCGAGGCAGGGCCGGTACCGGCCGGGGCGGGGGAGCCACCGGGCTCGGCGGCACCGGGGGCTCCGCGGCGGGGTGCGGGTTTGGGGTGGGGGGCTCGGGCGGGGCTCCGTGCCGGTCCCCGCTCTGTTACAGGGGACTCCGCGAGGCGCGGGCACCTCCGGCCGCTGCCTGCCTGCGGCGGGGGGCAGTGCCCGCCCCACCGGGGCCTGCCTCTGGCCACCGGGTCTGGCAGGGTCCTGCTGCGGGGGTGACTCTGGCCAGGGGTGCGGGTTACCCCGGGGAAACGGTTCTGCCGGCCCTGCGAAGCCGCGTGCGGTTTTGGGAGGCAAAGCGCTGCGGGAGGGCGCCGGGGTTAGAGCAGCCAAAAACGCTTCATCACCCTGGCGGGGGGATCGAGAGCGGGTGCTGCCTTTGGTGCAAGCCCTCCCCTGCAGCCGAAGCTTCAGGCAGGACGGGATGGGACGTGGGCTTCGATCTTCCCCTGCTTTGTTCCTCTCTGCTGTAACTCCTTTGCCCCGGGTGGACCCGCTTCTGGTCGATGCCAGGCTGCCAGCGGCAGCGGGGCGGTGGGATTCACGGAGAGAGGGAGCAGGAACGGGCCATTGCTTGGGTGGAATTAGAGTTAAAAACTCTCCCGCTCACCTTGGCTGGGAAGGAAATGCTGCAGATGCTGGAGGAATGTGCAAGGAGCTGGAAATAAATCAGTGTAGAGGAGCGGATGAGAGCGCACGCTTGGGGGAAGGAGTCCGCTGCGTTCCTGTGTGCCCCCCTGCCACCTCTTTGCCAGGTTGGAGGGCACGTGCCTCGCTCTGCCCTCACAGCCCATCTGTGGGGCTGGACCACTGTAAGTGCACACCGAATAAGAGCTAAAATGAAGTGTGCAGAAGGACTGGGCTCAGCCTGGAGCCCTGGGGCTCAGGTCAGGCTCCTCTGCGGTGGGGTTTCCCCTTGGGGAGGAGCAGGGCAGCGTTCAGGGCAGCGTGGAGCACGGGAGGGTGCGGGAGTTACTGCGTGAAGCTCCCGTCAGCGCAGCTCCGTGGCCATGCCAGCCTCCGGGCGCTGCCCCAGCTCTGCGGCCGCGGTAGCTCGGGCTTCCCAGCTTTGCCTGTAGCTGAGCATCCTCAGTGCTGCGAAGGGAGCAAGCATTTAGCCAGTCTGCTGGCTGGCACTGGTGAACCCGAAGCTGTGGGTATGGAGGTTGCTGCTGTTGGTCTGTGCTCAGAGGATCTTGCTGAGCAGCCTCTCCAGGGACCCCAAGCTGCATTTAGCACTAGCAGCTTGTTCCCAGGATGGGCAGCAGCAGAGTGTCTCGGGGGTCCCGGGCCCGAGCCTCGCAGCCTGTGCAGGTCTGAGCATTTCCTTGCCTGCCCGCGGTGAAGGATCCAGCGCTCAGCTGATTTCCAGCCTCGGGGGAGAAGGGAGATGCCTTCTGCCAGGCCTGCCCTGCTGCTCTTGCCCTCTCTTTGGCTGCTGGAGGCAGAGCCGTACCAGAGCCTGTGCCGTGCCTTCCTGGGGGACTGTGGAGGTGGCTCCTTGCTCGTCAGCATCTTTCAAGGAGGCGTCAGCTGCTCGGGAGACTCCGCAGCCTCTCCGTGCTGCTGCCATCGCCTGCTGTGCAGCCCACGGCGCTGTGCTTCGGGGCGAGGGAAGGACACCTTCCCTGCGGGCACGGAGCGGGCAGGGCGCTCTGGGGGTCCAGCCCTCCCTCTCGTGTGAGGGGGCATTGGCTCGGCCACTGCTGTCACAAGGTTTGCCGGGTACCGTGCGGCACAGCAGGGATGCGCAGGATGGTCACGGACTGCCACGGCGCAGTCCTGCCTGGAGGGTGGCAGCTCTACGTGTGGCTTTGGTGAAGAAGGAGGAAAAAGCCTGTGGATCCTGTGCCGGGCAGCGTGGCCGGGGTCTGGGAGGGCAGCGTGGAGCTGCTCCCGGTGTGCCCGTGTGCTGGGGGAGCTCGGTGAGGCTCCGGTGCGGCGATGGCCCGTGTCCATGGGGAGGGACACGTGCAGAGGAGCAGCCATCTCTTGCCACACTGGCTCCGACTGAGCTTTATCTTCAAAGAGATCTGGGCACTTTGCAGTGACTTCAGGTCCCAGCTCAGACCCAGAAGGTGGGAAGCAGCTAACAAGAAATGCTAATGAAAAACTCCACAAAATTCCAAACAGAACATAACAGAAGAGCGAATCCTGGTATTCTCAATCAAAATTAAGTGCTTTGACGTGCCAGAGCACCACTCTTCATTCCAAAATGACATTCCAGGCTGAAAAATTTTAAGTCAGACCAAACATTTGTAGCTGGAGTCTCACGATGATGGAGGTTGAAAACTGTCAAAACAGCGATTTCTGCGCAGCTGTTTTGTAACGGGAGTTTGTGTGAGCGGGAGCCCCGGGCGCCTGCGCGGCTGCCGGGGACGGGGCCTCCAGCCTCGTGCTCCTCTGAGCCCCACGGGCTCCTCCCGGCCGCCGGCGCGGTGCCTTCCCCTCCAAGGGCGGCGTGGGCAGCGCGGCTGCATTATTGATGACGCTGTGATTTATTTATGCTTCCTCGGCTACAGCAAACAGCGCAGCCTCTCCCAGCTGAACACGGCTCGTAGCGGGAGCGCGTCCCTGTCCTGCGTGGGACACGGTGGCCCTGTCTCCTGGGACCTCACGAGGCCCGTAGGGTCCCAGGGCAGGAGCTGGGGCCGGGCGTGCCTGGCCCCGCTGGAGGGGCTCTGGAGCGTGCTGTGGGGCTCCGCGCTCGCACCTGGGGCGAGGGCTGTGCTGGGGCAGGATCGGTCCCTTGTCACCGGCGGGTGGGGATGGAGCCAGGACGGAGGGCAGGACGCCTGCGTGGCCGTGCCCGCCCCGACCACGCTTCAGGCTGCTCCCGGCCAAGCTACTATCCCCCTGCACTAATTACGAGTGTTTTCTTACCTCTCAATTCTTTGCTAGCATAAAATATGTGTTTTTGTGAAGACATCTTTCCTTTTTTCTGGGCAAATGTCAACATTTTTGGTGACATTTTCTGATTTTTTTTTTTTTTCCAGCTGGGAGAATCGAAATGGAAAATATCATTTTAAATCAGCATTTTGGAATGAAACATTTTTCTTTTTTGAAATGTCATTTTAAAACGGAACAATTCATTTTGAAATGCTTCAAAACAAGAAATGCCCTTTTACCACCTCAAATCACTTTGATTTGATTAAAAATGTCAGTGTTTTCCGTTCCGGCACTTCGTTATAGGAGTGTGTTTCACTGTCTCAGCCTGGTCCAGAGCAGATAGAAATCTAGAAGATGGTTGAAAATTAGAGGTTTCTTCTCGCAGCAGCCCAGGTTTGATTCTGTGCTCTCAGCAATAAAACTCAGGAGCAACTCCTCTGAAGCGCTGGAGTCCTGCTGCTGTTGGATGGGGCTGAGCAGGGTGACAGGCTGGGCTCCCAGAGAGGCTTTGGTGTGTGCGAGGGGCAGGCGTGCGCTCCTGTGCCCCGGAGCGTGTGCTGACGTGGGGTCCCCAGCCGCGGGGTCCCCAGCCGCGCCATGGGGTCCCCAGCTGCTCCCGGGGGCCTCGGCGATCGCTGGGATCGCTGCCCGTGCTCCTCTCTCTCCTTCCAGATGCGCTGATGTCTGCCCCTCGCGCGGCCCCGGCCTCCCCGAGCTCGGCAGAGGCGCAGGTGCTGGTGTGAAGCCCCGGTAAGAGGTAACTATCGCTGCTCCGTGCTGCTGCCGGTGTGATTTCTCTCTGTCCCGCTGCGATGGCCCGTGCTGCTGGAGGGGTCCCAGTCCCACCCCGGGCCTCGTGTTTTCGGGGGCTGCGTCGCTGCGCGCAGCAGCATCAGTGCGGGGGGGCTGCACCTCCCAGCCCTCCTCAGCCCCTCTTCCTCCGCGCGTCTCTTCTTGTTTTCGGTAGAATGAGTGAGAGGGACGTACAAAGCCTGAGCAAATGGGTTTTGGTGCTCACTCTCTGCCTTACCACGCTGTGGGGAAGACTGACGCTGGCCTCCACCCACCACAGGAGCCATTCAGGTAGGGGAAGCGACGTCCTCGCTACGCTCATCACGCTGCTGTACCATCGCCCTGGGCCCCTGTAACACTGGCGGTACCTTGGGGTCTCCATGGGGTGCCCGGGGTGGGGGTTACGTGGGGCCGAGGTGTGTGGCGAGGGTCCCTCGTTCCTGGGTGGGAGGGCGAGCACAGGAGACCTCGGGTCATGGTGTGCACTGGGTGCAGGGGCCGATAGCCCAGGGGACCTCGGTGTCCGTCCCCATCGCTGGGGTCTGGGCGGTGAGGATGAGCGTGCTGAAGGCGCAGGGCCTCAAGGTGCGCCAGGGGAGGTTCAGGTTAGACATCAGGAAAAATTTCTTCACAGAAAGGGTTATTGGGCATTGGAATGGGCTGCCCAGGGAGGTGGTGGAGTCGCCATCCCTTGGGGGCTTTTAAGAAAAGGCTGGATGTGGCACTTAGTGCCATGGTCTAGTTGACATGGTGGTGTCAGGGCAATGGTGGTGTGTCGGGAGGGGCAGGCTCCAGCCGCGGGTGCCCGTACGGGTTCGTCTGTCAGACGACGGCAGGACACTGTCAGCTCTCTTGACGCAGTCCAGGCATTTGTTTTTGTGCTTGCCGGTGTGAAGCGGTGGGGTTTGCACAAGCAGTTCACGGATGTGCACACACTTGCACATGCAACGAAGGGGCACGGAGCGTGATGCAGAGTCTTGAGGTGACAAGGCAGTAAGAAATCCCAGCTGGCACGCAGTGATAATGAGCAATAAAAACAAGCCTGCTTCTTTCCAAACCCCCTTAAATAATACATGCAGCTAAGGCAGTAGTGATTTTAAGACTTTAATTATTTAGTGGATATTAGTAGCAGAGCAGTTGTAGGGATTGTGGGTCGCTCACGCCCGGGGCTGGCCCTGAGCTGCTCGTTCCCCAGTGTCCCGGGCCGTGCTGCCCCCTGGGCAGAGCCCCCCGGGCCCCCTGCTCCGCTCCCCGCCGGGGCTGGGACCCTCTGCCCCCCTCCCGGGTGCTGCCGGGTCTCTGCTGCGCTGCTCAGCCCTCCCCGGGTCACTGCCGCCCAGGTAACAGCCCTTCAGCGCCCAGGAGGAGGGGGTTTGGGCACAGGGGGTTTGGGCATTGCCTGGCAGTTCCACACATCCAACTCCTCCTCGTTTTACGGCTCTCACCAGCCAGCAGAGCGATATCTCACACTGACCGTGTGGAGCGGTGCCCACGCCTGCCCGAGACACACAAAATGTGTCATTTCAGGTTATGCCATAAAAAACCATGTTCTGCCACTCACTTAAAGGTCAGCCAGAGCACGACAGCATTTTTATTTTATTTTTGGATGCAGAATTCAAAAGCCTTGTGCTCTTACAATGCTTTTATGGTGCCATGAGATAAGATTTTTTTTTTAGAAAGGGTTCCAGTGGGGAAATACCAGTTAAATGGGAGGGAGAAGCGTGCCAGAAGCTCTGGAACTTATCCCAGGCTCTCTGGGGCTTTCCTGCTCTCTGTGTTAAACGCACCAGCCATCCCATTTGCATTTTCAGTCCTATCTGCTGTGAAGTTTCCTGCAGCTCAGCAAAAGCTAAAGCGCCCACAGGGAGCTCCCGAGGAGCCCATCGCTCTCCCTGCGCTCGGGCTCCAGCTCCGTCCTGGCTCTTCCCAGGCGTGTGACACGTGGCGTGGCAGGGAGCCCTTGGGCACCGCTCTCCTCCCAGCACCCCTCGGCTCGGGGCTGCTCATCTCTTCTGCAACGAGGAAACAGCAAAGTCTCTTGCTGACATCCCGGGAATCACCGTGTCTGATGCTGGGGGATTTGTTTTCCCAGGGCAGGATGTCAGATGCTCACAAGACCTTTAGGCAGATGAAAGTGTTTCCTGGCCCAAGAGGGGGCCCGGTCCCAGGGGTGTGTGCTGCTCCCCCAGCCCATGCTGTTCGTGCCCTGGGGGGTGCCTGGCCTCCGTGCTGCGACCGTTTGTCTTTGAGGTGCTCACGGTTTGAACCCCGGAGCATCTCTCGTGTGCCGTGGGTTTTGCCATCCCTGCGCGGCCTGCCCAGAGGGCTGGGGGCGAGGGGTGAGCTGGGGATGGACCGTGTCCGTCTGTCCTGGTGGGAGCGCCTTCCGTGTGTCCGCACGCCCGCAGCCTGCCGGGGTTCCCGGTGTGACCCGCGGGGACACGGCGATGCCCTCCGGAGCCGTGGGCCCAGCGCCGTGTGCTGCAGGGAGGCGGGGGGGAGGCGGGTGTTGCTTTATCTCCGTGCTGCACCTTTTTGCGCAAATTAAAAGGGCTTTGGCGTGTCGGCGAACCCTTGTTGCACGGCTGTAATGAGCGATTTCTCAGTTCTGTCTGGCTCTGCCTCGGCTGAACCTTTTTAAATGAGCTGAAAATGAGAAGCCGGAGAGCAGAAGTGAGAGGGAGCAGAGGGGTCGCCTGGCCCTTCCTCCCGGGAAGAGCTCCGCTGATGGAGCGTCGCGGGGAGGCTTTTGTTAAAGGGAGTCAAAGCCACAAATACACGTGAGCACCCACTGGAGGAGGGTGTAAAATCCCCTGTTGCGGGGAGGGGGGTCTGTGTCGGGGTGCACGGGGTGGGTGAGTGGCTCCTCGTGGTCCTGGACTGGAGCGTGGTGGGAGTGTGCGTTCGTGGCCAGCCAAAGCCAAGGCCCGCTGCTTATTCCTCAGATTATTTGAAAAATCCCGTTAACCATAAAAGCAGGGCAAAACAGTCGCATTTGCTCTGTAATGAGTTGCTTTCATTCTCACTTTCACCAAAGTCTGCCATTTCTGCATACAAAAAGAATGGAAATTATAATTAAAGCTGAATTATGATGGCATTTAAAAGGGAGGATAAAATTTATGGCCAGAGATGCTGTTACAAAATACTTCCAGGATAGGTAATTGTGTAATTATTACGGGCAGAAATGAAAGTGATGGTTCATTAGAAGAAAATGACCATGAAATAACAATAAATAAAGCCAAATTAAAGCCGTGATGCTTGCATGTGCCAGGGGGTGCAGGGCGCAGGGGTGTGGGGCTCTGGCACGAGCCCGGCGGGCACAGGCCGCGCTCAGGTCACGGGTGTGGAGTCATCCAGCCCCACTTGGCTAATTTGTATTGTGCGTGTGTGTGCCATTACCCAGCGAGTCATTGATTTGCAATGCTAACGAGCTTCTCAGCCCACATCCCAGAGGTGATAAGCCAGCACATTAGTTTTCTTTCTTCCTTAATATTTTAATGGCCCTGGGAGGGGGAGCAGCGGAGCAGCCCGGGTTTCTGATGGAGGCCGTGACATTTCTGCGTCACTGCAGGGCGATGCCATCCTGGTCCTCCCTCCTCCAGCCAGAGGCCGGTGCGCGGTGGCGAGGCAGGAGCGTTGCTGTTAGCTCGGTGATGCTCTGTGGGAAGCCAGAGGCAGCACAATGCGCCGTCCCCTTGTAGCAAAGTGCGCATCTCGTTACCAGCTGCAATTAACTAATGTGCTCATTCATTTCAGTGAAGCTCTGGGCTCGGCCGTGGCGAGAGGCTGATAGTTCTGGGCAGGACGGGTGTGAGGGCTGTGGGAGGCAGGGGGCTGGAGGGGACCAGTGCTGCTCCTTACGGGTGTGCTGGGGAGAGGCGTGTGTGTCGCAGGGGCAGGGCTGTCCGTGCCGGGCTGGCCCGGTGCCTCGGTCACGGCACTCACCGGCGGCACGGACCGGGGTGGTGGTTGGGAGGTGGCCCGGGGTCTCCAGGGCGCAGCCCTGTGTGACGGCGGCCGTTTGTCCTCCCGCAGTGCACGTGGAGCCCGGCACGTGCGAGGTCATCGCGGCTCACAGGTGCTGCAACAAGAACAGGATCGAGGAGCGCTCGCAGACGGTGAAGTGCTCCTGCTTCCCGGGGCAGGTGGCGGGGACGACGCGGGCGGCCCCCTCCTGCGTGGATGGTGAGTGCCCCGCGGCCGGGTACCGGGAACCCCCCGACTGCGGCTTCCCGAGGGCACGCAGGGCCGGCACCCCGTCCCCCCCAGCCCGGAGCAGCCCCCGCTGGCCATCGCCGCGCCGCTGCCCCGTGCCACAGCCCGGCCGCTGATGGCCCCTCTCCCCCAGCCTCCATCGTGCTGCAGAAGTGGTGGTGCCAGATGGAGCCGTGCCTCGACGGGGAGGAGTGCAAGGTGCTGCCCGACCTCTCGGGCTGGAGCTGCAGTAGCGGCAACAAAGTGAAGACGACCAAGGTACGTCCCTGGCAGGGTGCTGGGGGGGAGCCAGGCTGCGCTCTGGGGCGAGCACAGCCCCGGGCAGCGTCCCTGGAGGGTTCCCAGGGGCAGGGGAGAGCGGCTGCTCCGGGCCATGGGCCGTTTGTCAGGGTGCACCGAGGCAGGGCGGCGGGGCTGTGCTGTGCTGCTGTCACCGTGCTGGTGGGGCTGGGGAGTAGCACGGAGCCCGAGTGGGTCCCACAGCTCTGCTCTGCCCACGAGCAGACGTGCTGGGGACGGTCCCGTGCCAGCCCAGGGCTGCTCTGCTGTCCTGGCTGCTCCCCAGCATCTCCGGGGCAGCAGGATCCTTGTGCCAGCCCCGTGGCACGGCCCCGAATCCGTCCCCACTCCCCCGTTTGAGGCAATCGTCTGTGACACAGCGCTGCATCATTATTGTTTTCATGGCTTGCTGAATGCCCCAAAGAACAAGGTATAATTAAAATTTTATCAAACTCATTAGTAATTACGTATATGCCATGGTTAATCAGTTGCATAATTTTGTAATCATTGTTCTTACTGTTGAGTGTCATTATTCCTTACGCTTTAGTTGTTCTCACCCCACATCCCCTGCCATAAAATTATCGTATTAAGTGGTGTTGGGGTTTTTTCATTATTGCTGTTATTTCTGTGCTCAGAAAGCACTTTCGTGCTCAAGTGTTTTTACGGATGGCCAAGAAGGTTCCCAGGCATCCATCGCTGACCAGTAGCTGCAGCACTGCATTTAGCTCTCTGTCTTTTTCCCATCTCAGTATTGTTTTTTTCCCCCAGCTGCTAACTTAGCCCAAAGCCTCTGCTCTGCCTTTGCTGAGCTGGGCTCTCGCTGTGGACCGTTCCCGTCTGCGGGACCCCAGGGCTTCTGCCCTCCTCCTCGTCCAACAGCCCTGACCTCCGTGGCCACCCTCCCACACCCTTTTGGGCCCCTTGCCCTCCCCGAGGAAGGCTGCGGTTTGGAGATGCAGATCTGTGTTTTCAAAAGGATTTTGGGTGCCCCATTAGGAGCTGTGCCGAGGGGGCTGGATTTGCCCCTCCTGGTCCCCTCTGCCCACAGACCCCCAGCAGAAGCTGTGGCCAGAGCACGGGGTTCACAAACAACCCGTGAGCTCAAATTTGGAACGACCACCCCATTAGATGAACGCGAAGAGCAAATCCCATTGGCATCTCCCGAGGCTGTTCCCTGACGGAGGAATCAGCTGGGCGTGTTGGGTAACGCACCCGCTGCAAACAGACGGACCGTTTCCATGAGCAGGCGCCTGCCCACCCTTCTCCTCTGCCCGCAGGTCACACGATAGCCTCCGTGCAGCTCGGCCCGCGTCCCCGGGGCCGCGCGGAGCCGGGAGCTGCAGGACGGGGTCCGGCCGGGTGCTGCCAACAGAGCCGGGATGCTGCGGGGCTGCCAGGACGCCGCGGGGCTGCCGGCCTGTGCCCGCAGCTGGGACTGTGCCAGGTACTGGATCTGAGCATCCGCCGAGCCCCGGCTTCCCCACAGGCTGCAAGTACAGGACCCCAGCACAGCTGCAAGGCTCCTGTCGCTCCACGGTCCCCTCCTACCCCGTGGACGTGCTCACTGACTGAGAAATGGGCTCATTTTCCCATCCTCTTAAATAAGATACTCCGGTAACGTGAGAGCTGTTGACAATGCAGAGACAGACGGACAGCGGTCCCCCAACATGGGCTTTATTCTGACATAGCTGAAATCGCTGCTGTGAGTCGCCTTCCCCTGTCCCCCAAGATGTTGCATCAGGGTCGCTGTCAGGAGTCGGGAAGTCGATGGTTTGTGGAACCCTCTCCCGTTTGGCTCACGGCTCCTGACCGTGTCACCTGGGGGCTGGGGGCTGCGCCGGTCCCTGGGGCTGTCTGACACCCGCCAGCCCCCGCGGGTGGTGAGGTGTCTCCGTGGAGCATGCTGCTGGTTTCTCCTTCCTTGGTAATTGCATTAATCAGGCTGCGAGTTTAATATCTGCTCTCTCCCGCGCGAGTCCCGGGCTCCACGGTGCTGCTTGTGTTCGCAATCACATCGCAGAATTACATGCAGGGAAGCCCTCGGGTCTGGCGAGCCTGGCGCCGTGTGGATGCCCAGCCAGACACCTGGCTTCATTGCATTAATTAAAAATAAAGAGAAATGTACGCTCTGCTGGCCCTGAGCTCGTGCCCTTCTCCAGGACGCACCGTTTCCCCTGGTGTGGCAGCTCGAGGGGGAGAGGACGGGACCCCCGTGCTGCTTCTGTCAGCGGGGCTGGGGACCCCGGGGCTGCTGCACTGGCAGGGCCAGTGGCACGGGGCCGGTGGCACATGGCCTGAACAAGGGTATCATGGTGGGGGAGTGGGGCAAACCCCTCCCCAGGAGCCCCAGCCCGGCTCCGTGTCCCACACAGGGACGTGGCAGCTCAGGAGGGGCCGGGGCTGGAGCCGGCGCGGGGGCTGGAGCTCTGGCTGCCGCCAGCGGGACTCATTATTTAGGCGTTTTTGTAACGGGGTACGTAATACCTGCTCCAGGTGTGATGTAAATACCAGAGTGTGAAATAATAAATTCATTTTAATCTCTGCAAAGGGTCTTTTCATTCAGCGGTGAAGGGAGGGCTGGGAGCGCTCCTCTCACCGAGCTGCTCCCCTCCTGGCAGGGAGATGCTTGCCGGAGGAACATGCTGCAGCCCGCAGCACTGCTGGGTCTATCTCCTGTCCCTCGGGGGAGCCGGGGCAGGACGCTCCTGCTCTGTCTCCCAGTCCTCCTCCCTTGCACTCCCTTTCTGTATTTTCAACCCTTTCCCTTGGCAGGACCTTTCTAGCAGGAGCATTAAGCCAAGGAAGAGGGTGACGGAGATGGGGACATCCCTGCGCTGTGTCTGCCAGCCGCCTGCTCCCGTGGCCGGGGCTCTGTGCGATGCCCCGTGTCTTTGGTCCCTCGGCGGGACGGTGCCACCCCCGTGGCTGCCTCAGACACCCCATCCCCTTCTCTCCATGTGGGACCGCATGGGTGTGCCTGCGCAGCAGAGGTCTGCGAGGCGCCGAAGGGGCCATTAGTCAGAGGAAGCTGTCACAGTTAAGGTACTTTCAATATAATCTCCCTGGGTATTATAATTACACCCCATTCAATTAGTCTTCAGGAAAAAAAAGCCTTTTGTGTTAAGGTTTGGTAGAGGATTATTAGGGAGTGAATTAAAAGACAAGGATCCCATTTTACTTCACAATAGTAAAGGCATAATGTATAAAATACCCCAAAACTACAAGCTGACTAAATTTAGAGCTGTGCTAGGAGGTGAAATGAAAGGTAAAATGAAACCCTTTGAGCGGCTATGATGTGCAGTACAAGGGGGGTATTATCTGAGAAATAAGATAGAAACATAATTAACCACCCGGCATTATGCTGAAAGATGGCAAATTGAAATGGGAGACAAAAATTAGGTGAAATTGCAGAGCAGACTCATTTATTTCTGCTTTATAAATCGGTGCTACCTGTCAGCAGTAAGGCAAAGCCCTCCCGGAGCAGGAGCTTTCCGACTTAGTTGCCTCCCTTGCCCTGTAGCAGGGAGAGGCAGAGGTAACCTCTGCCACCTCCATCCCACTGCTGCCACCCAGCTCGCTCCTCTCTGGCCCTTTGGTTTATTGCTGCTTTTGCAAGGAATTGAAACAAGGACAAGAAAAAATCTTGTCTTTCCCAGAAGCAGCAGGATTTTTGCTAGAATCACCTCAGCTGCTGTCGAGTCCCGCTGCCAGGACGAGGGGCCGGGGGCTGCGGGCACCTTCCCCGTTGCCTCACGCGGTGGGGCTCCGTTAGAGTCACCAAGATGAAAACACGACTGCACAGTGTTTGCTCTGGTTAATAAGCTGTGATGGGGCTGTTTGAAGCATTAGACGCTCTTCCAAAAAACGCGTCCTCATGTTTTATTAAAGTGTGCGTTTGTGGAGATGTTCTTAAGGGAATGAATAAAATATTCATTCAATGTTGCTGTGCGATAAAAGCAGAGTCGGGCGCAAAGCAGGCTGCTGGGGTCCCCTGCAGCCCCGGCCCTGCTGCAGGCAGCCTGGCTCCTGCCGTGCCCCAGGAGGGTCCCTGGGGATGGTGGCCCTCGCTGCCACCTGCCCAGTGGCCCTGGCACAGCCCCCACTGCAGAAACCCCTCTCTCCATCCAGCCCGGAGCAGGCGGTGCTGGCCAGGGCTGCTGCCCCTTTCCCTGCGCCACCCCTGGGGCTGTAGCTGTGACCCGGTCACTCTCCCCCGGGAGCGACCGCCCGGTGCGGGGCTGCCGCAGCAACCAGAGGCGCACGGAAAAAGCAGCGAGGGAGATGTTGCCATTGGACGTGTGTGTTTCCCAGCTGCTTGTTAATCTCCCGATTTACTGCTGGTGTTTGATTTCTGTAGCATCACTTCATAGTAAAGGGATTAGCTGGGACTGTAGGTCTTCTCTTTGGTGCTCGTCTGCTGGGGATTACTGAGAAATTTTGTAGTTAGCTAATGGGTCAAAGATGTAATAATGAAAATATGTGTATGATTTTGTTGACGTTTGCAGGAACATTCAGTCTATGATCTGGCACTTGCTCTCCCGGCCCGTTCAGCATCCCCTGCCGCCCGTCTCACGGGGGTCCCAATCCTCTGCCCGCAGGGCACAGCCGTGGGCAGGCAGCAGCCTCGGGCCAGCAGCGTGCCGAGGTGGCCAGGAGACGCCTCGGGCAGCATGCCAAGTCACTGCGAAGTGTGGTTTGAGTTTTTCCTGCGCACATCAGTGGCGACAGAGGTTAAGATAATATTAGGAGGTTGACCTGAATATGAATAAGTCAGACATCCCTAATAAATGCCTGCTGGCTGAAAGCTTGGACAAATTAGCACATGCTCCATTGCCTTCTAATGATGCGCTGCTCTCTGGTCCCGGCTTCCCCACACGTGGTGGGACCCAGTTGTGCCGGGAGTCCCGGGCAGCAGGACTGGCCACCTCCCTCGCCGTCACCTCCACCTCCCCTCCCCGGCCCAGCCTGGTCCTCTGAGCCACCAAGAGAGAGATTCTGTGAGCAGAGAGATGTAGAATTGATTTATCGGGGGCCATGATCAAGTAACGATCTGATTAAATACTTGTGGATGCATTCCTATTAGTGAGCTCTAAGTCAATCAATGATTTAAATGCAGTGGGAATCATGTCCTGCGATTATTAAAGGGGCTGAAATCATGTTGCATTAATAACAATAATAAATATTGTGGATACTCAGTGCTTTAAGAAAATTAGTCGATGAGTTGTGAACTCTCTGCAGGAGCTGCGAGGCTGGGAGGATATGAATATGGATCAGCGGGATTATTACACACACCAGCACCAAGGGACGAAATTAAAGAGTGTTTAAAATTCTGTGCAAAGACAAAATGTAGAATACGAAAACTTTTGCAATCATTTATAATAATGAAATTTTGATTAGAAAGCCAGGATCATGCATAAGTTATTGCATCAGCCCTCCGGGCCAAACAGCGCGTGGGATCCGTGGGAACGTTTGTCCTGCTGAAGCACCCTCCGGCCGGCGCTCGCGGCGCTGGTGCCTCGGCCCCGGGGGTACCGTGCGGGGAATCTTCTGCGTTTTCTGCTCTTATGTAGTGGGGAAAACAGTATATAAATTATTTAAGCAGGTAGAAGATAATTAACTCTAATCAATCTGGATTCTGCCCAGGTTATAGCTCTGCAACAGCATTAATCTTACTAATTACTTAATATTACTAACACTGTTTTCAGTGAGTTCAACAATGCATTCAGTGAATCTGGCATTGAGTAATAGGTGTAAAGTGATTGATTCTGAGTTGAAAAACCCTTCGGTACTGCAAATCTGACCGTTTTGTTCATCAAATTATCACTCTGAGGGCATTCAGGAAGGAGCAGCTCAGTCTTGCAGGGAAATTTTTTCATTACACTGATGGGTTGTTCTTGGATTGCATTAGAGAGGGTGTTATTTCGAGAACATTGGGAAAGAAGAATTTAGACTAAATTAACAGTATCTCTGATAAACAGTTATTTAGATTACAGGGTGAGATTAAAAGCCTGGTGGAACTGGAATTAGAGCTCCATGGTGATCACACCACCGGGGGGTTTGGGCAGGATCTGTCCAGGCGTCCGCTCAGAGGCTTTGCACAGCTGAGCACGGGGGCACGAGCAGAGCAAACCTCCCACAAGGAAATGCTGTTAAAATCTTTTGGAAGAAATTGGAAGATTGCCCACCTGTGGATGCGGTGCCTGGCAGTCCTGCCTGCGGCGTCGGGCATCTCAGCTGCGTACCAGGCAGAACGAGCTCCAGCCATCAGTTTCCCTCGCCTCACTTCCAGAGGCAGCTCGGCTGCCAGGCTGCCGCGGAGCCGGGGCCTGGAGATGTGCCACCAGATGCTGGGAATGAAAGAGAACAAGCAAACCTGCCTCTTGAAAACTAAGCCACTGTTATTTGGGGTGGGGCCATGGGACTTGGCATCAAGTTCCCTCTTCTATTAATCAGTATTTGTGTTGGTTTTAATTAGTTTTGATTGCAGTTTACAAATGTAAATGTGTCTCCCATGACATCTCCCTCACCTCCTGGGAACAGGAGATGAGTGTTCAGTGTAACAGCCTCTGAGTTATGCGCAGGAAGGAAAGCAACCAGAAAAGCTCCGTACATCCACGGCGGCGGTGCGGGTCCTGGTGATCCCCATCTCAGCCTGTGGTAAGTGCTACCTAAACACACAGCGGAGAAGATCCTCGAAGGGAGAAGGGAAACCCATCCGGATGGTCCTTCAGAGGAGTGTCTGATGCTCTGAGGACAGGTCCAAGGACCATCCCTTTGCCAACGTGAAGTCTGCCGGAGTTACCTGTCCCGCCGAGCTCGGGAGGAGGAATCGTGGCCGCGCCACGCTGCGGGCTGGGGGGAAGGTGTCCCACTCCTGCCACCCACGGTGACACCAGGCTCAGCCCTTGCAGCCAGCTGGGAGATGCCTCGTCTCCGTCAGATGAAGGAAAGCTTCCTCCCTACGAGGTTAATGCTCTTGATTCACCACCCACAGGGATATCATCTTTCTTATTAGTGTTTGCCATTTTATAGTTTAATTAAGGTCACCCAGTGGGCCTGTAAATGACATCTTAATTAATAGCCTACAATATCTGTTAGTGCCAGGCAGGCTTGCTGGAGAGCCAGTACCCCAGGAAGAGGGAGTGAGGACAGAGGCGGGAGGCACGCGCGCCGTTAGTAACCTGCGAGGAGACTGGCTGTGCTTGCCCTGGACAATCAGCAGGGGCATTTCACACCTTCAAGGCTTGTCTCTGTCTCTGGCGGTTGTTTCCCCATTTGCCCTTCCCTGGCCAGCGCAGGGCTCCCAGCTCCCGCTGGCTCCTCGCCCCGACGGCAGCGTGGTCCCAGATTTACACCCCGGCCTTTAGTCACAAACCATGAGATAATGCAGACGCCACCTCACCGGCCCGTAAATCGGGGTGTGTGACCCACGACGCGCTTTCGACTCGCCGACGTACCCGGATCCATCTCTCGTGATTTATGACTCAGCCTTGTGACTTATTGCAGAGTCAGTCATAGTTCAGAGCCAGCCTATAACTCAGACCCATCACGCATTCATCAGCGGCACAGGACTTGGGTAGCTCGGGGATAACTTCAGAATTAATTGTGTTACTTATGAAGTTGCTGACATGACTTATAAATTGCCACATGGTCAATAAATCAGTGAGACACCTGAGAAATTCATCATATTTTTTTTCAGTCAGAAACCTCATATGCCTTATAAATCAGACAGCGGAACAGCTTGTTGTGCATCAAACCCACCCTTGGAAAACAGCTTTTTGGGGAGAAAATATATTTATGGAATAGCTGTCCCAAGCTGCTTAACAGAGTTAAAGAAAACGTAAGGGCAGATGAAAGTGAAATGTGTTATGGAAAAACACATGTCACCGTGCCACGCCGCAGCACCGAGCCGGCCGGGAGCCGCACACCGGGGCACGGTCCTGCGCGCCGTGCGGGGACCACCGCTAGCCCCAGCGTGCTGCCTGCTGCTGCTGTTTCCATCAGCCCCCTGCTCGGAACGTCTGACAAATACCCTCTTAATGATAACGATCAATACATTCGATGAAGAATCGGGTTTTATTTAATGTGCAATTCACTTAAAGCCTGACACATCTGTTCAGATTTATTAAAGCAATTCTTGTACATTGACTCGGTACTGATTGATTCCCTGAAATACATTTTAGTGGGGCTTTAAAATCCCAGCAAGATAGACATTTTCTGTATCCTGCATTTAAACTACTACAAATGCAGCATGTTCTTATCAGTAGGTGTCCCTTTGGAATACAGAATCACCCTATTTTTGTTCCATATAAAATGCATGGAAGAGATTATTCAGGACATATTTAAAAGATGGGGCTTTTAATGAATCTGTGGACAATTTACCATAAATTACACATGGAAATGTAAAATCTAATCAACTAGTTGCATAAGCATAGCCATATGTGCAGGAGTTTCACTCCTGCAAAAAAAAAAAAAAGCAAATTAAATTAATATATTGGAGATTGTTTGAATACATCAAGCAGATTTTTCAAGTATTTCCCCAAGAAACAAAGCCCTGTCACTAACAGAATGGGAATACCTGCTGGTAAATATTTACGTTAGCGGCTTTTGATGGAAAAACAAAACTCCAGGCAAAACATCTAAGGCTTCCCGTCAGATGCAGCTCTGAGACTCGCTTTTTCCTGGCTGCCCTCCCCAGCGGAGAGGGGTCCTGGGGCAGCTCTGCCTGGCTCCTCGCAGAGGGACCCACCAGCACCCCTTGGGACCCCTGTGTCCATGCCCCAGCCCGCGGCACCCGAGACAAGAGCTTTTCCAGAAGCATCTTCAAAACCGTTTGCTCCTAAGAGCTCCTGCCCATGACGTGCACCCAACCTGGGGGCCCCAAACTCCGTGTCCCTGCACACGGGGCTCGGCGGGGTGAGCTGCCTCCTCGCTCCAAGCCCTTTGAAACCTGCTGCTGCAGAGCACCGGGAGCTGCTGCGTCTGCTGCCGGTGACCGAGCCAGCCTGGCCCTCCTCGGGGTGCTCCCGGCAGCGGGGGGCGTGGGGGGGGTCACGGGCGGGCAGCAGAGACGCGGAGTCACCCCAAACTCTGCGCCGTGCCGGGAGCAGGAGCCCAGCCCGTGCCGTGGTGCTGGCACCCAGCCCGCACAGCGAGGGGACGTATGGGACAGGGCCGTGCACAGCGAGGGGACAGGGCCGTGCACAGCGAGGGGACATGGATGTGCACAGCAAGGGGACAGGGCCATGGACAGCGAGGGGACAGGGTCATGGACAGCGAGGGGACAGGGCCGTGCACAGCGAGGGGACAGGGCCACACACAGCGAGGGGACAAGGCCATGCCGCCGTGCACAGCCACAGCCCTTGTGCGATGCCCACAGCCACAGCTGGGCCTGGGGTTGCTCCGTGTTTCCACCGCCCCAGGGAGTTTCGGTGCCAGGAAAACTCCCCGTTTAGAAGCACACACCAACCAGAGGGAACGAGTGCTTGCGGGCAGCAGATGCAGAAGATGAAGCCGCAGCTGGAATAGATTAATGAGATGCAAATATTGACAGCAAACTCTGAGCAGCCACCCAGCTCTCCAGGTGCCGCGCGTGGGGCACTCACAGCTGAGCCTCATTTTCTCCGGCAGCCGAGGCGGAGCGGCCGTCCCCAGCTCCAGCGATCAGCGTGGGTTTCTTAGTGGTAGAATAAAGTCTGATGATAACTTAAAACACCCCAGAAGCCGTGACTCTGCAGTGATGTGCTGCTCGGTTTCTATGGGAACAGGCTGAGCTGGTTGATTAGAGAACCACGTGCAGCAGAGGCAGGAGCAGCAGCGAGTGGTGCTGCTGATGCAGAGATTAATTGGTGTGACTCAGGCTGGGCTTTTATGTAATTTGCAGCCATCCCGAAAGGTGCCTCAGCCCCCCGGGTTGGGATGTGATGAGGAGATGTTCACAAGAACAATCTCATCACTTGTTGAGCAATCGTAGCTCCTACTTAAAAACAAAAAAGTTGAGTGGGTGATTTATTTTTGTCGGTTGGTCTCTAAATCACCTGTAACATCACTTGCAAAGGTCACTGCTAAGGCACAGGGAGCATCAGCTGCTGGTGGGGAGGCGAGAGGCTGTTCTGATGAACTGTTTGCAGGTGAGGAGGCAGCCCCGTGATTTAAACGCCTCCGTTAGGCCGGGCTCAAGGGCAGGCTGAGTCTGTTGGTGTTGGTGCCTGCCTGCACGCCCGCACCCTTCGGTGGAGGCAAAGCTGCTGGGCTCTGTGTCGGTGCCTTTCCCGGCCTGTTCGGCACACAGGTACTGTGGGGCTGGGTGGGCTTTTCAGGGTGTGCGTGGGCTGGGAGGGCAGTGGGATATCTGTGTGTGGAATATGCTCCACTTGGGTCATTGAGAAATAATGAGTAGAGCTACAGCCTCATCTGAAAAGAAAACACATTTGGAAACCAAAATTAGACCCAAAGCTGAAAGATAAACTCTGTTGTAAGCACTTGTAAGAAACAGTTTAAGAAAAGGATTAAAAGGGATTTGTTGGGTCTCTGAGACAGAGGAGCTCCATCAGTAAATCTGATTACCAGCTCTGCGGAGTGCTCGGTGATTTAAGATGCCAAAAGGCTGATGCTGGAAATAAGGGGGATTTTGAGAGGCACGGCCCTTGTCCCCGCTGCACTGGTGGTCCCGGGGACTGGATGGGGTGATGGCCCCGGGCACCCTCCGTGGGCCCCTGGGGAGGGGGCACGTTCCCCCCCTCCTGCCCACGGGACATGTCGTGCCTCCAGGTCCTAGACAAGAAGCTGCAGCGATGGCTGTGTTTCCCTGTTAGCTGGTGGGCAGGTGAGGTGTTCATCCTTGGCCTAATGAGTGAAATGCAAATCAGGAGATATTCCTTATGTGTCAGTGGCTGTTGAATTATTCATCGGTGAAAAAAACACCAGGGACCAGCCGAAGGAATGCGCAACAAGCAATTAACGGCCGTCACTGGTGCTGCTCGCCTCTCATTAGTCTGTACTCAATTAGTCTGCAACCAATGCTCTTTCCAAGGGATGTACTTGGCTCAGAACGGGAGCTGGGTGCGTGAGCCTCGCAGGGCACGTGGCAGCTCCCGCTGGTGTTCCCTAGAGGTGGATGAAGGTTTCTGTATGTCTGTCTTTGACTGGTTTGGGGAGTTTTCTGGCTTTTTTTGTAGGTTTTGGTGGTTTTTTAGAATTTCGCTGTGGAAATCGGGTGTGGGGAGAGGATAAAAACGTTCTTGCAAAGAAAAGGACAGAAAATTCATAATCACACTTACAGAAATAATTTCCTTAAGTTTGTCACTTTGACTTCAATCCTGTACTTTTAATGTGTGCTTCACACCCCAAGGGTCTAGCTCCCTGGCTGAGTGATGCCACGTGTGCACACACTTGCAAGATAAAAGAGATCAGAGCTGCAGGAGCTGGTTTGAAGTCCCCTGTTCTGTCAGCTGTGTTTGCTCCCCTTTAACCCCCTGTTCCACCTCTCAGTGAGAAGTACCAGCGCTCACTGGAGCATCGAGACCTCTTGGAGAGCTGAAATACTCCTGGGCACTTAATTACAAGAAAATGGGGCGGTTCTTTTTATTTAAGATTAGGAAAGAAAAGGAAACAAAGTACTTGTGATTTTAACCTAAAGCACTTTTGTGTTCTTGGGGAGCACAACTTGTCCCAAACGAGGTCAGTTTTGACAGTGATGTTTTGCAGAGAAAGAAAACGAGCGTTGCTGGGCATCTCCAGGATCAGCACTGTCAGAGCACAGGCAGAGGGAGAAATGTTCAAAATTCTGTTTGATCTCTTTACAATTGGTCCTAATAAGGTGTGAAAGGAAGTAATCCAGGGCGGTGTAGTAAATGGGAAGAGAGGAGGTAGGAGAGCGTAAATCCCTGGATGTTTCCTGGTCTGTTGGCACAAGGGAGAGCCACGATCAGTTCCTTTACCAATTTATTAAAAACTGGCTTTGTCGTCTGCTATTAAGACTAGTAAAATTACACATTCTCTTCCATCTCTGCCTGTTCACACCCCCTGCTTCACCTTTCTGTATGAGACCTACAATTTGAGTTCATTTCCTACAGCGAGTGGCATTTCTTTGTAATTTGCTCAGTGGTCTTTGCTGGGGAGAGCTGCAGCTCAGCCTCGCTCAGCTGGGCTCAGCTCAGCCCCATGCCATCAGCAGTGGCTGCCCTGGGCAGAGCTGGGACCCTCGTGTCACCCCCTGTCCCTCGGCTGCGGCAGGAGCAGGCAGGTGCCTTTGCTCTCCCGCAGCATCCCCAGTCCCGGCTGCCTCACACGCTCCCCTCATCCAGCCTTGTTGAGCAGGAATATCACAGTCAATAGTAAATGAAGTGGATAACAATTACACTTATGCCTGTAACTTAATTTATTTGAAGTTATAAGCGCATCCACCCGGTGTCTGCCGCTGACACCAGCGAACACTCGCAGCCCCTCGCCAGCCCACGTCCCCCTGGGGTCTTCCCGCGGGAGGAGTGTGTAAAATCTGTGGGAAAAAGAGACCTGCCTGAAATTCCTCACGCGTTGGCTCCTGTGCCTGCTGCTGGCTGGGAGGCTGTGCCGTCTCCTGCTTTAGTTAGTAGAGGGAAGCTATTTACATAAAATCCAATAAAAATAACATTTAGGGAGGCAGTGCTGTCCGAGGGGCTGTGGGGGCACGGGGCTGCTCAGACCCTCCCCAGTTCAGCTGGGCTTGGTGGGCAGGGAGGGAGGGGGCTCACAGCTGAGGCTGGATCCGAGGGGTCCCCAGTATCTGCTGCCCTAATCCCCATCTCCGAGCAGCCCGGCTGCAGCTCGCAGCCTCCCGCACTCACCATGTGGCCTCAGTGCAGTGAAACTGTACTTAGAAGTTACATTTCATTCAGAACAACTGTAGCCTGAACAAAATTACTCTTAAAAAATGCAAATGAACTGCAGTTTCTTTTCATTTTTCCCCTTTAACTGCAGTTGTTCTGTCGCTGGTGGATTTATGTAGCTTGGCTGCAGGTTTTAATTGCTGTTTGCGTACGCAGCAGTGGCGTAGCCAAGCCCTAAAAGTGTATTTCCATTTACATCCAAATCCGAACCACTGCAGAAAAATTATCGGTATGTGTTTGATACCAGCTACATCCTAATCTGCCCTTAGAGCTGCTGAGCAGAAAGGACTGCGTATATTTCTTTTATCTTAAGCACTTTGTAAAATACCCCATGAAGCAGGAGGGAAACCAACACCAAGCTGGAGGCTGCGCAGGACACAGGGGCTCTGTTTGTCTTTGTGATTGGAAGAAAATGTAATAAACACTCGTGTGACGCTGTTGGGACGAGCTGACCGTCCCCAGCCCCTCCGCAGGGCACCGGGCTATGCTGTCTGTGGGCTCACCCCGTGCCCTGGGTTTGGGTGCTGGTGACACGGTGCCACCGAGCCCGGGGACCCCGGCGGGTGGCTCTGGGGCTCTCCTGTCCCCTGTCCGTGTGTCACTGACCCGGCCGGGGCTGCCCTGAATGTGAAACCCTGTGCTCCAGCTCCACACACACCCATGTGCCTTTCTTCCCTTCTTTCTGCCTTTTTTTTTTTCCCCTTTCTTACTCCCTGGTTGATCAATTATTTAATATATTCCCTCCCAGTTCAGAGCTCCCTGAAGTGAGTTGTTTTAAATTAAATACATTTCTCTTTGAATCAACTTGAGTCCTTGGGAAATTTTTAGCTCTGCAAATGAGCTCATTTGAATTTTTGAGGTGCACCTGAAGCTTGCCTGTGTGGTTTTTCTTTATTTTTGTTGTTTCAGATCTCATTCCACTTTGTTCCAGGTTCAGACTCTTCCCCGCAGCAGTGCCCTGAGCACTGACTTACCTGAATAATTTCAAAAAGAGCGTATTAAAGGGCCCAACGTGAAGTTTCCTTAGAGAATTGCTGTGGGTTAGCTGTCTGTGTCTTATTGTGCTCCCTGTTTGGAAGGCTTCTAGCAACCATCCATTACAGTTATAAGGCTGAATGATGGCTACAGTTACACTAGGAAAAAAAGCGGGGGGGGGGAAAAAAGAAAAACATTTTGTATGAGTAACTGCACTGGGGTATTTAAAGCACTCTTGGCTGCGCGCTTGTCAGGCAGCCTGTGCTGAAAAATACATTTCTCCCGTAATAACATTTATATCCCTTGTGTGCTGTGGGCTTTCTCTAATCCTCTAAATATGTTTAGAGGAGACAACAAAAATACGTAAATCACATGGCAGATTATGGCTCCCAGTATGGAAATTGCTGACGGGGGGGGCCGAGGGGTGCGCAGTGGCTGGGGACCCCGGGGCTGTGCTATGCTTCCCCCTGCCCACCCAGGTGCTGCTAGTGATGTCCTGCTGATGGTGACCCTGGGATGGTGACGGTGAGATTTCTTGGTCCCTCAAGCAGGCAAGGGCAGCGCAGGGCTCGGGCAGCCTGTGCAGGAAGGTGACAGCCGGGGAGGAGCGGAGTCTGAACCACGTCCCCAGTTCCTCCTGCTTTCTTTCTCCACTGCCAGAGCATCCATGGCAGAAAGAGCAGCTCGTGGGGTAGCAGTCCCGGAGGGAACCTCTCGCCGAGCTGAGCACGCACCAGAGCGGGCAGGATCAGAGCTGAAACCGCTCTGAAAACGCCGGGAGGTCTGGGGCGAGCTGCGAACCGACAGCACTGGGTTGGACCAGCAAGCCCGTGGGCCGAGCAGGAGCCCCTTTGTTTTAGCATCTGCATGTGTCTCACTTCAATGGGAATTTTTTCCAGGAATGGCTCCCGTCCCCGGTGTTTGCAGGACACTCAAACCCACGCCGTCCGCCCGCAGCTCTGCTGCTTCTCCCTTTCCCCCACAAAAAGCAAGAGAAGGGTTAACAAAAGCAAAGCCAGGCAGGTTTACACTGAAATCCCCCCTGCAGATCCTCAAACAAAAGCGGCAGAAATGCCATGAATAAATTCCTCCCTGTTTGGCTGCGTTTCCAGTGTTAAACGGGCTATTTATGTGCTTTTGTTATCCCAGCAGGGAGAGAGGTCTGGTGTGTTTGCTGAGTGAGGGGAGTTCAGGCTGCCTTCTGCTCTGGTGTTATTTCATTTTAATCATTACTAAGAGCCAACAATCACAGGTAAGCCTAAGCGGAGTCTTGTTAAAGCCACCGGGCAAATAACCAGCCCAGCCAGGGACCTGCCAGGGCTCGGGCATCGCTCCCTCCGTGCTGCTGCTCCCCACGCTCAAGGAAACGCATCTTTGGAGCCGCTGACAGTCAGACCTGAACTGTCCAATGGAAAATTTAGAACAGGCTCATTTCTTTCAAACAGAATAATTTGCAGTTCTTTCAGAGGTTTTAAGCCAAACTGTTTCCCTGCTTATTCTCTGAATTTGCTGTTTAGATCAAAGAAGTGCCTCCTTTGTTCACCAGCAGTTGTGGGCTTATGCTGCAGCGTATTCTGGACAGGAAGAAGGAGCAAAAACCAGAATATCCAGAGTAGGGTTCTGCCTCCGAAGGGCACGGCTCTGTCACGCCTGCACCCGTGGGTTTGGGTGGGTGTGCAACCTCCCCACGTGTACGAAGGAGAGGAGGAGTATGAAGCTATTGGGGTTAAAACAAAACACCCGGGGAAGTCTGGCCTCCACCCCACACGCTGTCAAAATTAGGAGGCGATGGGCAAGAGCCCCTCCTCAGCCACGCTGGTCACTTGGCTGATTTTGAGGCGTGACCAGGGTCTGCACGTTGGGAAGGACCATCCGCCGCCGGGGCTGCCCAGGCGGGCACAGCCCCGTGCTCCCACCCCACCTGGGGCTCCCGCGCCCTCGGGGACAGGGGATCAGTGTTTGGGAAGCAGCTGCGGGCCTGTGGTCCAGGATCAGCCCTTTGGGATAGGGATCGAAAGGGCTTTGCCATCGCTGTGGCGCATGCCAGGGTTTCTCGGCGCTCGCTGCCACATGGGTTTCTCCTGAATGGCAAAAACTCCATTTCCCAAAGGATGAAATCTGTGGCGCTTTCCCAAAATGCCTAGAAAACGGAGTGCAGCTCATGGATGGAAAAAAATTGCCTGATGTGTCATTATAAGAACATACTTTGGGAGAAAGAAAGAGGTTACTTTGATAACAGGGGCAGTTAATTAGCTCTGGGTGCCGCTGCTGGCAGATGTCAGCTGTAACAAGAGTGCGAAAACTCACACTTGTGGAAGGCTTTTAATAGCCCATTTAATATGACACCTGGGAGGAGGGTTTGTGCAAGGAGCCACAGGAGTCCCGGAGAGAATCGGCTCAAACCTGCAGCCTGAGGGAGGAGGGCGGCACGTGGGCTCCCGCAGCACAGAGCCACTGGCCCCCCCAGCCGGCGCGGGCAGCCCGGGGATGCTCTGGGCTGGGTTGTGCACCGAGAGCCGCTCCCCGGCACGGAGGCTCCTGGACTGTGCACGGGAGATGGATGTCGACTACAGCGAAGGCAGAACCTCGGGTGGTGTTTCCCACCGAGTGTTTACCCCTGCACCCGTTTTGGGATCACTGCGGTTCGTGGAGCAGCGATGGGAAGGCCGGGAGTGATCCCACGCGAGGAGACCCTCGAGCAGGGTTAGGAGCCAGCTCTCCTTCCCCCCTCCACATCCCCTCGCTGCCGAGCTCAGGACCAACTGCCTTATTTATTTACCAGTCAGTCAGGAGTGCAGAAGATGCCTTTGAAGCTCTCTTAGTTATCTCTGAGAGAGGCAAAGAAATACTGCACATCTTGGTGTTTTATTCCCTTTGATCTCCCCGCCGTGATTCTCCCTGCCCCGCCGAGCCACGTGCTCGGGCCCCCATCTTTGATGTAGGTTAACGACACCTTCCGCAGCCCTTTGATGCTCCCTGCAATATTGCTTTTACATTTTTCAGCAGCAGAGCGCAGCGGGGCTGAGCTACCCAGACCCCCCCTTGCAGATCCCCCATCGCTGGTGCCCGTGGGCAGACCCCAGTGCAGGAGTCCAGTCTGGGCCAGTTGATGCTGGGTGCACAGAGCAGGGGCACTGGTGAAGGGCACAAGAGGAGCTGCAGTACCTGCACGGGACTTGCTCCACCACCTTGGGTCCCGCATATTTTCGGGGCTCTGCTGCAGCTGATGCACTGAGAAAGACCAAAGCGGAGGAGTCTGGGGTACGATCCTGCACAGATAACTGCACAAAAATCCCTCCCTCCTGGTGGGGAAATAACACTGGAGGGGGAGAGCAGCTGAGGGGGCGGTGGGGGGAAGGTTATAAGTTATCAGAGAAAACTGCTTTGAAGCAGAGTGTGAGTTTCCCCTCCAGAGGACTAAGCAGCGTATTACAGTGTGACCTCATTAACATAGGCCTCGTCCTAATGCATCGGGAATGGCTTTGAACTTTGCGTGGAGCACGATCAGCATACGCTGCGCAGCGGCGAGGGATCACGGAGCTGGCTGGCGGGGGAGGACTCGGGCAGGGATTTAATTCCTCTGAAGGGAAGTTTAAGACATTTCTCTGAGACAAAGGTTTGTTATCCGGCCACTTTCCCGTGCTCTCCAGAGGTGGCTGGTGCTGCCGGGGCGTGGGAATGGTGTGCAGACCCTGGTACGAGTACCCACTAGGTACCCCTCTGTTCCCGGTAACCTGTGTTGTGACTCAAATGTGCCTCCAGAGCCCTCCCTCACCCGCTCTGCCCCGTTCCCTCCCTCACCAGCAGTGCAGTTCCCTTTGTTTTGAACATTTACCCCGTGAAAGCTGGAGGGAGAAACTCACATCATCACTCGACTGCAGGGGCTGGGACCTCGGAAAAAGGAAACAAAAAACCTGAGAACAGCACGTTAAGAGCTGTCAGCGCCGTGGTGAAGCCCCAAAAGGAGAACTCAGAGACTTTGCCTGTTCTCCCCTCGCCCTTCCCTGCTGCCGAGGAAGCCACGTGCAGATGCTGTGCAGGGGGAGCCCAGAAGCTGTTTGAGAAGGACGAGCTGGGCACCACGAAGCGTGCCGGGGGTGCCAGCCTGGGTGCAGGCAGGCGACACCAGCAGCTCCTCCGCCTCCTGCATCGCGTGGGCTTGGGCAGCCCCAGGGAAACAAACCCCTCGCAAGCGAGGTGCGAGGGGGCTGAGGGGTGAACCAGACCTTGCTTGTGCCTGACGGAACAGCTCAGGCAGAGCGGTGTCAGCACGGCACGGGCACTGCTGACCCTACGAGCAGGCAGTGAGCACGCTTGGGTTATTATTGCCTTTATTATTACTTTGCTTTCCTAGTGCTGCTCCTGTTTAAAACCCTGAATCAACATCAGACCGTTCATGGTATGCCAAGACACCCCGTGTGAGCCACGGGGCCCCTCCGGGCGCTCTGCTGGCTGCCCCGCACGCAGCCGTACCTGCGGCTGTGGCTTTCAAGCTCTCCCCTGTGAGCGACCCAGGCAGCCAGTAATTAGCTGCTGCTTAGAAAACTGTTGTGTTTGATTAGTGAAGTTAGGCTGGGACTTTGCATCGGTGCTGTTCTTGATCCAAAAAAGTCCTGGTTGCCTTCGGGCTGGAGGAGGCTGTCTGGGACTCAGTCGTGCAGGATGGAAAGTAAATGAGATGTGCGTTAGATAGAAACCTTTGATAAAGCCTGTGCTGCGCTGCTCAGGAAGGATGTGCAGCAGCACCGTCGCTTACATCTGCTGCCTCCTCCCACGCCTCCGAAGGTGAGAAGACGTTGGGGCTGTAGCTCATGTAAAATCAGTGGCGTGAGCCTCTGTCCGCCTGAACAGACAGAGTTAATCTGGCAGAAGTGACTGACTGTTGCCTTAACAACAGGTCAGATGGTGACTAAATCTCTGCAGGAGAGGGGCTCGCTCTGCTCTGTGCGGGGCCAGCGGCACCATCCGCCCCCCGAGCAGGAGGGAGAGCGATGGGAGCAGGAGCCCTGGGCCTCTCTGCTGCAAGGACAGGATCTTTGGGATGCTGATGGGGAGAAAACAGCCCTTGCTGCTTTTGTTTCAGCAGCTGTTTGTGAGCTGTGGGGCTCTGCAGCCCTGGCACGGGGCTGTTCTGCACAGCCAGGTTCCTCCAGGTATTTACGGTTTAACAAGGAAGCAGAAAGCAACCTGGAAGGGTTGGAAGCTGAAAGCGTCCGGAAAAGCCCACCTAGGCCAGGGCTGCTGTCCTGAGCAGCCGTCCCTGAGCTGCCCCACGGCCCCGCTGGTGTGGGGACAGGGTGTCTCACCCAGCCCTTTGACGGGCGCACATCGGGACGGGGTCTTGGCTCCCTGGAGAGGCACAGAGCTCCCATTTGTCATTTCAACCATTAAAAGTAGCGTTTTTCTTCAAATACAGTCTTACAAGTTATTCATTTTAATTTGCTACATTCTTGAAGGTGAATTTAATACCATTCATACATTTTCATTTATAAATTTGTCAGTAATAAGAGTGTTGGCACATGGGAGAAAGTAACTGCATAATTGCAACTTACACGCTTGTCTGACTGAAAAACTGCTGGCTCAGGCGCCAGCCGCGCCTGGGCGTCATGCATGAAATTGCAAATAGAATTTAATTTGCCCTTGTATCCTGTAGGATCAGCTTAAAATGACTAATGCAGGAGAGAATGTTGTCGCAATTTTATTCATTACAATCTCGGAGGGCTGCAGAGCAAAACTATCATGTATAACATGATAATGTGTAATACGCAGCTTTCTGAACTGCTTTCTCATGGCAAACAATCGTATTTCTGCTCTCTAATCCCAGTGCTGAGGCAAGCAGGATTCATCCCTCGTGTGTTGCCGTGATCTCCTGGACAGCTGGAGACGTCATTTGAATTTAGAAGGTTTAGGGCTGGTGGCTGGGGCAGCGCTGGAGCAGGTACCACCCCAGGGGCCGGCAGGGTGAGGGTGTAATTAGGGGGCTCGGTGGTACGTGGTGGGGGGAGCTGGTGGCACGGGGTGGGGAGACGGGACCAGACAAACCCCGTCTGTAATGCCACCAGGGCACCTCCGTCAGTGCATCTTCTGCTGCTCAGGGCTGATTTGTCCCAGCATGTTCATTATTTGAAAGACTGAACTTTTTTCGGAAAGGCCTCTGAAGAGGGATGTGTTCTTCTGCTGAAACTTCTCTTTCCACTGCTGACGAGTAGCCAGTAAGAAAAACACCTTTCTGCTTCGCTGCCACTGGGCTAATTGGCTTAACATGGTGAGAGTAATTATGGGATTGTTCTCTTTTAAAAATCATTTTAGTGATGGGTTTGTGAGAAGGTTATGGCTTAGAAACTGTTCTAATCAGAACAGTAATTGAGGAATGAAATATGGGTCATGATTATGTTATTGAAATGGATAGTCTGGTAATTATATTAATACAACAGAATGACTGTAGATCTCATGTAAACTGCAGTCGAGAGCATTCATGTCTCAGAGGAGTATTCCCTCCTGCCTCCAAGTTAATCACTGCATTATTAAAATGAGAAATGGCTCTCCCAGTCCTCTGAATGAGAGACAAATGTCCTTTCTCCTTGGCCAGAAATCCATTTTTACCTTTTGATTTCTCGTTGGCTGAGCCACCAGCAGACGTTGGAGCAAAAGCTCCAGCAAAGCGACCAGATGCTGGTTCCTTCCCTCTGCCCATGCCACCATGTGTGTGTCCCCAGGCCGGGCAGGTCTGTCCCGCTCCTGTGGGATGGACAATGTCCACCCCGATGCCACAGGTCAGGGGATGCTCCTGCAGCAGGTTTTGCCAGTGTGGTTACAGAAGCTGTTCAGCCAGGACGGAGAGTTGCCTCTAGACACACGTTTGTGGTGGCAGCACAGGCACCCGCAGCGTGTGCCTTGGGGAGCTCGAGTGGGGACAGCGAGGTGGCTGTGGTGGACACCAGTGTCCCCTCTCCTGGCGCCCCGGCCATGCCCCGGGGGCGAGGGCTCCACAAGCCTGCCCCGACCCAGCCGCGGTGGCCATGACAGCAGGCACAGCATGCCCGAGGCATCTGACCCGCGCCCAGCCCTCGGCCATCGACAGTGACGTCCCCACGCAGCCTCTGCCAGCAAGAGCACACATAAAATGCATCCCGGTTGGCAGGTTCTACTTTTGCATTGATTTAGAAAACTGCTGCAAGCGGTTGTTCTGCCTAATCCCCTTTGTGAGCCTTATGCCAGATTTTTGTAATTAATTATTAGCAAAGAGAAACACATTAGGCTTGAAGGAGCCGACCGGACCTCCCTGAAGGAGTGTGTGGACTAACACCTTATTGGTTTAGCTGCCAGTTAGAGTGAGATAAATCAATGTTAATTTCATTGTATTACAATAATATTGATTTCCTATTAAACAACAGACACAGCAGGTTATGGCTTTAGGAAAGCTATTAGGAGTTAAAGAATGTTTTTGAGTGAGAAATTAGTGTTTAATACTGCTGGGTCTGGAGAGCCCGAGGAGGAGGAAAGTATTGCATAAGGGGTTAAGGCGGGTAAGGGGGCAGAGTCAAGGCCAGCGGTGCCATGGACACAGTGAAGGACACCTGGACGGGGAAGAGGAAGGCAGGGGAGGACCCTGGCTGCGGGGGGACGGGGTGCCAGCACCCGGAGGGGGTTCAGGTGCTCAGGTCCCTCCCAGCCCTGCTGCCTCTGAGCAGGATCAGTGCTCACATCCTTCCCGCTCCCTTCCCAGAGAGGGGCTGCTTGCTCTGCCATTTATCTTGGCTTCCTATCGATCACCGGGCAGGGGAGCCTGGGCTGTCACAGCACAAAATCACTGAGGAATTTCATCAGAGAGAAAACCTCCCTGCAGCCTGGGAGCGGGCACCCGCCGGCCTCCATCACATGCCTTCTCCAAAGGGTTAACCTGGCAGCTGCCGGGGTCCGAGGGTTAAGATAAATAATTATTAACTGAATCAATACTGATAAAGCAACCAAAGTGAAGCTGTTTGCTTATTGACTGCAGGAGTCACTTCTAATAGCTCTTCCCAAAGTGAACGCCGTGTGCTCCCACCCCGTGGGCGTGCGGCACGGCCCAGCCGTGCCCTCACACCACAGAGATTGTTCTGCGCCAGAGGACAGTAAAACGAGGCATTAGGAGCAGTGATGTCTGCTGTTAATCACCAACGCCAAACTAGAAATCAACTCAAACTGCTAGAAAGGGGAATGGAAGGGAAAACGTGTTTCATTCCCCCAATCACATGTTTATGGCCTGTTTCCTATGGCGCACACCGGTGTTTAGGCACCGCGAGGCAGTGGCAGGCCGAGGCCTGGGCCCACCGCGCTCGGCCCCGCGACGGGCTTATCGTCAGCATGAGGAGGGGGTGCGAGCTGCTGCAGAACTGCAGGCAGACCCCGACCACGAACAACTCGAGTCAGGACGGGAGAATCCTGCTTAACCTGGTGGCATTTTCTTTGTAGGTAAGTTCAGAGTTTGGCTGAGCTCATGGCCTGGGCCCGGCCCAGCTTTGCGGCCCCGCAGGTGCTGAGGGGAGCTGCTGCCCTCGGCTTCCCTGCCACGTTGCTCTCGGGTAATTATTTGTCTGAGGATTGCATAATGCAGAGCTGTTACTCAGAGCTTAGCAAGGGATTTAAAAAGAAATACAAAAGAGGGATGAGGAGACACAGAAGCTGGAAAGAGAAAGACTATAAAAGTGCAGGGGATGAAATGGGAAGACAAAAGATCTAATTACAAACGACATTATTTGCATTCTCATCAACTTAATTCAATTTTATTTTGTTACTGCTTTAATCTTTGAGCTTAATTCAGTGGAACATAGTGCATGGAGGAGGCAATGAGATCCGCGCAGGGTTTGTTCAGGACATGCTGCGGTGGTGGGCGCAGGCAGCCCCAGCGTTGGTTTGCGGTGGGCTGGGAATGTCTGTTCTCAGGCCTGGAGGTTTCAATTCAAAAAAAGGTGATAAAAATTCAGCGTTCCTCCCCGTGCTTATGTGAAATGGGATCTGAAACGGCTCCAGCTTGGATCGGATACCCAGTGTGACCTGACATTTAATCGAGATGGGAAAGCACAGGTATCTTAAAGAACAGGAGGGAAATAATTCTGACATTGTGCTCGAGATGAGACGAGCATTTTTCACATTACATCGTGCGTTACATTACAAGTGCTGAGGGCTGCGCAAGTGATGCTCAGGGAGGAACACATCTGACTTCCAGAGGGAGCTTGTGGTGCTTTGGGGGTTCACGTAATTTTAGATTAAATTGTTAAGCAAAAATCTGTCCCAAAGCTCAAGGACTATGCTGCATATCAGATCTTTAAAATTCTTTGAAATTGTGCTCACAGTAGGCATGCTGCCATAATGAAGTAGTAATTAGTCTGAAACAAAAAAAAAGTGATCTAAATAGCTAAAGCAACAAAACATGGGTGATGTTGCTCACAGGAAATACTACACCTGACAACCAAACCAGCCCTTGTTCCTTCTCCGTGGAAGCAGGAACACTCACATTTTAAACTACAGATATTTCAGCCAAACAGCCTATTTGTGTCCAGCCTTTATTATCATCTTACACTGTTTTGCAATTGACTTAAAGCAGCCGCGTGTTTATTTGGGGATATGTATAATGCCAGGTACATGCAGGCAATGTATCTCCATGCATTGATTTCTGGGCCAGCTCTGAGAAAGGCAATTCAACAGACAATTAAATTAGCAGCTATATTTGTCATTTTTGGCCCAAATGAGATCCCAAGAAGAAATTGCCCCGCTATCAGCTCTGAGTTCATCATTCTACGAGGAACATTGCACATTAAAGCCTGAGCTGAACTGCGTCTTCATCAGGTTTGGAGTCTGCCTGTGAACTTTATTCTCTCTGCAGATGATCCTAGCAATGCCTTGGAACAGAGTTATTGACTATAACCAAAATAGGAACTTGGTCCAGTGTCTTTCAAGACAAAATTAGGCAAGACTTTTGATATGAACTTCAGTATTTTCCTCTTGGTTTGTGTTATGACTCTTTCTGCACCCAGTGTACGCCAGTGTTGGGGAGTTGAAGCAGAAATGGGGTCACATTTGCAGTTCTGTGTATGATAACAGCTGAGGGCTTTCTGCACGCCTCTGCTGACATGTTGTGCTGCACCAGGAAGGGCCAAATTTCAATCATAACATTAGCGTGTCAACAATATTCCTGAGTTTTATTGCCACATCCACTCTGTGGATGCAGTTTTTCACTGCCCCAAAGAGAATTTGCATGGTATCCCCTTGGATTTTTATCTGAACATACTCCATAAGCTTCTGAGATGGTAAGGCCTTTACAATACCACCAACATAGCCCAAATTCTCCAATAAACTGAAGTATTAGCATTACTAATGCCTCCGCAGCTTCAGCAAAGCCTTCTGAAGAGCCACCCACCCAGGCGGCCCTGCTCTGGGGGTAGCATTGGTCTGAAGGGGGTAAATGCAGCTGTGCTTGGCTAATTTGAGGCAGTGGCTGTGAGTTGCCTTAAGCAGCGCTAGGGAAGAGAGATGAATGGCCCTATTCAGGGTGTAACTGCCCACCTTAAGGGTGGGTGGAGCAGAGCCCTGCAATCAGGGGCAGGTGAAAGTGGGAACATCGTTACTGCAGGGTATAAATTCTGTGGGGAAAGGCTCTTTTGCCTCCTTGGCTGCGAGGTCTAGCATGGTGATGTTTCTCGAGATACCACTGGTCTTTATGTGCTGCTGGACTCAAATGGGGAATACTCCTAATCTACAGCACTAATGTAAGTGATTTATTTGTAAATGCTCGTGTGAGCTGTGAAGTTGCCTGTATTTCTTCTTGAGGATTCAAGGTCATGGTTTTGTTTCACAAAACCTTTATCTGATTAAGTTGTTTGCTCCTCTATTACAGTCTAGGGAAAAGAGGGATTCTTATTGTGCCTGCTGTCCAGATTAAATGCTTAATTGCCTGGTTAATACTGACCTGCTCACCTAAATTTGACATGAGCAACTTCTAGAGATGATCCAGATGCCAGGTATCTGTTTCTTTTTAAGGAAAGCCTTAAAAAATATTCATAGCTGTGCTAAAAGCTTGCTCTTTGGGTGTTCTTGTGAGTCCTGAACAAGAGAAGATTTCAGAGCAGCCCCTTTATTGCTCTGTTAGTGCTCAATCACTGAAAGAGAAATGCATGAGAGATAAATGAGATCTCATCGTCTTCTCATGCTTCTCAATTTATTTCTTGGGACATATTTCCTCACTCTTCTCTCCAGACAGCACTTTATCTCTGCTTTTCTTCCATTACATCTCTCCCATTTTTCTTTTTTTTTTTCTCTAGTCCTCTTTAGTTTTATCCAACAGCTTCTCAAGACCATCTGATTAGAAGCACAATAGACAAACTTCTTTTTCTGGAATACTTTCTGCTGAGATCTTAGGTTTTGGGCAACTGCTGCCGTGCCTAGGGACCCAACTCTAAATCATGAAACAATTACAAGTTTGACTGAAAGAATATTAGAACCAGAGATTAATTTTCCCAGCACCCCTGTACTGTGCAGTGCCTCCAGACTTGCTCACTCCGGCATTCTCCCCACGTGCCTTGGTGTGATACCCCCGGGACAGGGTGTCTCGGGAGAGCCCTGGGGTGTAGGATACCTGGTGGCTTCCTTGGCAGCTGGCTGGCTTCAGGTAGGGCCGGTTGAAAACTTGTTTTCTGGGAAAAGTGGTGTATGAAATGACTTAATGATACTTGAAACTTATGGTTAGATGATTTTGCAGTGGAGTCGGGCTAGTGCTGGTGCTGCAAAAGTGTATGTGGTTCTGGGAGAGCAATGGGTTTGGTTGTGGGACAGGATGGTGAAATGGGCAGTTAGTGCTAAGGACAGACTGGGGGTGTGTGCTGGAGGCTCGGTCTGTGGTTGCTGGTCTTGCTCCATCTCAATATTTCATCCCCTGCCGTGTCCCAATGAAGTGCCCTGGCCTGGCCATCCAGCTTTGTCCCAAACCCCCCCTGCCCAGGTGGGGGGCACGGCGGGCTCCCAGCGATCCCCTCTCGGCAGCACAGTGGTGCCAGCCCGAAGAGGACAAAGAAGCATTTTGCTGCTAAAGAAGAAAACAGAACCTCTGAAATTATCTCCCATTTCTCATCTTATTACAATGCAGTGGCACAAATAACTTCAGATTAAATAAACACATCTGCATACAAATAGCTCCAAATACCTTTTGATGATTCTCATGACCTGAAAAAGAGGTTCAGTTTGAAGCAAATTAATGGTTTCCAGTGAAGTTTATTTTGCTCAGGAGCTGGTGCTCAGATGGGCACTTCCCTGGGAACAGCAGGGTTGATTCGGAGGCGTCTGCTCTGAATGTTAAGCAGCCTCCTGTAAACACTCACTGGAGCAGCGGGAGCATGGAATCGATAGTAAATATTCCACACCACCTCGCTCCAGAGATAATTTCAATGCAAGCATTTGAAATAGCATGCTAGGAACTAGAATATTTCCAGACTTTTAATTCATTTTGGTTCTCTTTTCTTCCCTGCTATCACAGAACATATCACAGTGCAAGCTGTGAATATATTTTCCACTGAGACTCGGAATACTTGGTTTATAACTTTGCATTCTCAGGATATTGTTTACTCTTACTTCTTCCAGGTACTTGCTCCATGACCCTTTATTCCATATAGCATTCTTTTTGTCGCTAAATATCGGAGTTAGTTTCATGAGGACAGACTCATGGTGATATCATCTTGTACACGATCTATTTAAAATGGGGAAAAGTTTCAAAAATCACTGCAAAAGCACGTGATCCTGACTGTGGGGACACATGCTCGTGTGTGCCCACCTAGGAACGTGAAATGATGAGGAGTTTGAACTAGCAATGGGGTTGCAGGAGTCATATTCTAGTGATGTAGACAATAAACTCAAGAATAGGTTTTTAAATGTCATGAATTAACGAAGCTATATCAGAGCCCACTGCTAATGACTGTATTTATCTTCATGTGGAGCTGGTTTTGCCTTCACTTAATTTAAACCACCAAGAGGTGAGCCTGGGCTTGGGAGAAGCAGGGAGGGAGGAAAGCATCATTGCACAGATGGGTATTACCTGCTGGAAACTGTCCTGCATCTGTGAGAATGAGCTCTGTTTGTGTTCAGCCATGATTGTGGTCTTCCTAAATCCACCCTCTTTCCATAGAGATTAGTATTTTAACTATATGTGTTGTTGCAGAGTCATGGTTTATGACTTGGGGGTAGAGCTCAGCTGCTGTAAATTAAGCAGCTCCATTGACTTCAGTGCCCACTGCGTGCCAGTGCCTCTCTTTATTTGCTGTTTATCTCGTTATCTGTCAGCAAGAACCTCTTGCCATGAAATACTTGCATATCTTTAACACATATCCTCACCTGGGGAGGAAAAGCCCTACTGCTTTAGGACCAAAATTAACTGTGGTGGGGACGGTTCCCCTCACAGGAAAGGAAACGGCTCCAGGAGCAGCTGGCCCAGGTGGGGGCAATCCGCAGCCTTTGGGCTACCAGCCTTTGCAGGGTTCTTGTGATTGTTTGGGGCTTTTTTTGCTAAACAGAAAACTGTTTTGTAAATAAAGCCTTCTTTGACAGTAAATATTGTTGTTTTCCTAAGGAAAAGCAAACCCTTAGCTGGAGGAATAAGTAGCCAGGAAAGTTCAGCTCTCTGCTGGCCCTGGGACCCCAGGCTGGGCTGCCCATCACCTGGCATGGGACAGGAGTCCTGCCTAGGGAAAAGCTGCTTTGTTTTTTGAACCACGCTCCTCTGCTGTTTTAACACCTCGTGTTTATGTCCCATTTGTTTAATGTCTGCCTTTTATTTCCTCAGAAAGGCTGTGAATTGTGGCAGTTTTACAGCATTGATTACCCTGCCTGGCTGTGGGCAGTAATTGCAGCGTCTCTGCCCTTACAGCTGCCCAGCCTGGTGCCAGGCACATCGGGGCTGGCTTCACTTCTCTGCTTGTCTCCTGCAGCTGGTGCTGACCATGGCTGCACCCATCCCTGCACTGTGCTGGGGTCTCCTGGGGCCGTGCCCAAACCACCGGGCTCGAGGCTGGCACGTGCTTGGATCCAGCACAAAAATGTGGCTAATGAGTACCACATTTTGATGTTCCTGGAAAAAATAACTGCTCTCTCCCATGGTCCGAGGGTCTTTAATCACCTGGTTACGTGCTGGTCAGCAGACATGAGCAGGGTCCAACGGCATGCGAGGTGCAAAGGACGGGCTGAAGCTCGTGCTCTCTCCCATGGATGTGGGAGTGCAGCTCCAGCCACGCTTGATGCATCACTATTAATATAAGAAGAAATTCTGATCAGAGTAGATAATGATCTCTCACTAATCACAGGGAATGCTAGTCTGTGGATTCTTAAGATAATTATCTCTGTAATTAATGGCAGATCAGATACTGGTGTTACTCTCCTTGTCCAATCAATTAGAGGAGGGATGTTACTTTCATGTTGATAATGATGGGGACCCTTTATCCAAACTCCACGAAGAGGAGAAATAGGGGGGAAGCCTCTCCTAGAGAGAGCGAATGGATCTGCCAAGGGGCTCATGCAAAGCGCTAGACCCGGCCCTTGGCAAACCTCCTGCTGGGGCAAAGCATTTCTGGTTCCGTTTGCATCTTCTGTGATTTGTTACTGAATCCTTACACCCCCCCCAGCCTGCAGACAATCATTTTACATACGGTACATGGCCGTGTACGTGGGTACTGTAAATGAACACGGTGACATTCTGGTGTAGATTAAAGTGAAAAATGGAAGTTGCGTTCCTGGCTTCATTTCACTGCAGCACAATTCATTGGTGCCATCTGTCTTCGTCCTTTTTAAATGGCAGCTCTTCTGCATTGATTGGCAAGTGAATAGATTTCCTGCCACAAAGTTTTGAGGTCAATCAATCACTTTTGTGTATTAATTGCGAAGATCTTGAAGTTGCAGTGTGCAATTTTTTTACATCAATGAGCTACACGTACAGAGTTGCTCAGCCTTGTTTTAAACACCTTATTTTTCACTGTTGGTCAGAACTCTGGGCTGACAGACGCAGAAAGGGATCGGCATCTCCTGTGAGCAAAAGGTGGGATTTCAGCAGACTCAGGTTCAGTATAGGAGGGAGGGCACAGAAATATGGGTGCCTTTCTCCAGATGAGGAAAGGACCCAGGTACTTAGGCAATTAAAGGTTTTATAACCCTTTTTGCAAGAGGGGGGGTATACACTGTGGAAGCAATGAAGTCATTGTCAACCCCTGCCCCAATCCCACTGTTCACTGCAGAGCACCAGCCCTGCTGCAGGGTGCCCAGCTGGGTGCTGCCCAAAGTCCCCGGGAAATGGCAGTGTAATAAAGTTGCCTCATGTTCTATATGGATTTGTGGTGTTGCTATGCACAGTTAAACAGATAATGTTTTTCACCCAGAGAAACCTGAGTTTTTACAGTCAGAGCAATCATTCTTTATACACGCAATATTTTTCTATATAGAGCTGCTGACACGTGAAATAGAAAATACAGGATACAAGCTAGGCTGTGTGTACGTACACATACATAAATCTCAGTTTGTGTACCAGTTTAACTTTGTAAAGTGGTTTGAGCTTCTGTGCACCAAAAGGGGACAAGCAGGAATATGTTTGCAAGTACTTCCATGGATGTCAAATGCTTCCTGGATTTTGTACAGCAGAAGTTTGTCACAGTCACCTAAGCGTGTCCCGTGCAGTCTGTTCTTGCTCCCTGTAGTAGCAGCTGTTGGATCCATCCTGCCTTTTGCTGGGCTGTTTCTGGGTTTTCTGGGATCCTTCCCACTGAGGCTGTGACAAAAGATGCTTTCACAGTGTTTCTGACTAGTGCAAATCCAGGTGGCTGGAGGGAAGGAAGTTTTTTGTAAGAAGAGAGGTGAAAAGAAACTGTTTTTAAATTCTCTATTATATGAATTGAATCTAACTACAACCTGATGGTGAGAAAATGTCTGGCAACATCTTCAGTGCTATAACAAGCATCAGAAGAGAAAGGAGCTGGTTATTTTCGGAGATACAGCACTGGCTTAGCTAATTGCAACTGCTGCAAATGCTGGGCTGTGTGAAATTTTTAAGTGCATTTCAGGGACACTTAAAATGCTTTATATTCTCCAGGATGGGGTATTAATGCATTTGTAAATCCCCCCAGCTCCAGCTGCAGCAGGAAAGGCATCATAATGCCCACCTTGGCAATGAGCACAGTGTCATTAACACCTCTAGTCTCAGACGCAACAGAGCTTCCAAGATGAAGTGCCTGGTTAGGGTGGGTAGTGTGTTACTACCTGCTGAACCTCCCCAGCTCCTGCTCTGGTTCTCGCAGACCTAGAGGGAAAATCTCCCTCTCTGTAGGAGCTGTGAAACGCTGGGTGTGGCTTCCTACCACAAAGTATCTGTCTCAATCCACGTGCAAAGGGAAATCCTGCAGCTCGAGCCCCGCGCTGGCAGAGGGTGGGCAAGCTTTGCTGCACGAGAGGGTTTTGTAAATGATGCAATTGTAATAATTCGTATGTGAAACGGCTCTTCCTTCAGCTATAAATTTAGTCCGGCCAGTTGAAATTCCCAATGTCTTCTTAGGGGCATAGCTTGAAGGAAAACCCAAGGCTGCAGAGCTGCCTGTGCTTGTAGGTTTCTATTTATTGCAAAATAATTTCCCACTGCTGTTTTCTAAACTGCTTTGACAGAAACAAAGCGGCAGGTCGGAGTGCTGCTTTCGCTCGGCAGCAGCCGCGTGGAATTGCAGGTTTGACCTCATTTTATCCGCCGAGTATTTAGAGATTGCTTTCATGCCCAGGAACCATATGAGAAGAATATAGATTCCTTCCAGAGCACATTGAACTTGGAAACAATAAGTGACCTCTAAAGTTGAATTCTACAGCCACAAGAATAAAGAATTTCTTTCTTTGGGAATGAGAAAGACAGGTTTTATATCAACAGCAGAAGAACAGCTACTCAACTAAAAATAACCAATAAAGTGGAAATAGAAAAGCTGCTTCCAAATTAGATCCTTTTGAAGAAATCGTTATGCCATTTCTGTGATGCCCTTACGCTTTCCGTATCTACGTCGCTACATAACAGCAGAGGCTACGGAAGTTAAGGGATTTGATAGTCTGTCGTGTTCTTGCTTTGCAAATGCATGTGGGCAGAGGGAAGCTGTATCCGACCTGTTCCTAGATTCAGTACCAGAATCTGAGGAGGAACTGCTTTAAGATGAGCACATGTCGTTAAAGCTGTTCCTTTCTCTCAACTGCTTCTGCTTTTGACTTCAGGTTTTGCTCTCTGATGCTTTTTTCTTTCTTGGTGTTCCTCTTCCCCTTCCCCTTTGGCAGTAACACAAAATAAATGAGAGGAAGAAGGAGAGAAAGTCTAATACCAAAAAGAAAGAGAAAAACCATCAACTTTAAAAACTTTAAAGCTTTTTTTTTTTTTGGCTTTCTAAATAATACAGGCAAGAGACCCCAGAACAACCTGAGAGGCTCGCACCTGGGAAAAAATCTGTAGCTGCTTTGGGAACTTTGAAGGTAGAGTGGCTGGTGGCTTCCCGGGGCCTGTCCCGTGGGCAGCGGGGTCCTGGTCCTGCCCACGCTGGCTTCCCCCGCCCCGGCAGCTCGGCTCTGGTGACGGTGTGTGCTAAAGCATTCCCTGCACGGAGAGGGAATGGTGCTTTAGCTCCCTTACCCTGTCAGAAACTTTAATCAGGTGTCCCCAGACATCCTAATTAATTTGTTCTGAGTGGAAATAAATGTCTCCAGACTTCCTTTGTCATTTTCAATCTCTGTTTAACTCCCATCTGTTTCCTTCATGGTCTGTGAACTAAAAAAGAGAGGGTGGAAAAATGGGAAGGAGTTGATTTGAATTTTCCTTATCAAATGCAGTTGCCGTAGTCAGGCTCTGGGGATGGCAGGGAAAGGTTGCACGCGCCTCTGCTGAGCTGTGAACAGCTGTGGGAAATGCCCTTTACCTGTAGGTGTTGCGTGGGAGTCATTAATAATGAGGAGTTTCATCAGCTATTGCCAGATGTTAACTCCGGTGTTCTGGGAGAATTACCTGGAGGTCACCACGAGCTGTGTGACGGGCAGCGGCAGAGCCGGTGTTGGGGAGGGGAGCGCGTCGCTGTGCCCTGCTCCCCTTCCTCACGCAGAGAGGGGTCCGGGGGGACCGGGGCCCCCAACCCTGGCAAGCACAGCCCTTGCCCGGAGCGGTGCCCTGGCTGCTGCTCTGCCTTGGGCGAGGGCACGGCACAAACAGGGTGCCAGGAAAGGTCGGGGATGCTTTCCTCTTCCTCCTCCTCGCCCCGTGCTCTGGTGCCCAGCAGCTCTGGTGCCCCGTGTCGTGCAGGAGCAGACGCTGGCCCAAACCTCATCCCTGTGCATGGGAAGGGTCGGAGCAGGAGGAGGGGGGGTGGCAGAGAGACCCCCGCAATTTCTCGCTGCCAGTGGAATCTGCAGCAGGGTCCCCTCTGCTCTTGGGAAAGGCTGCGGGACAGTGATCGTTATTTGAAGACCTTGTTACAGAAAGATTAATTCCTGTTACCAGTCTCTGTTTAAAGCTGAGTGCTTAAATGCTCCGGCAGGAGCTGGGCAGTGATTAATTGTCTCGGAGCTTTGATTTGAAGAAAGCAAAAACTCACCAAAGCAAATTCTAAAGAGTGGAAATCCTTTTCTAGTGTGACAGGTGATTATTCAGCTACAACTGGGCACTTCAGACCCAGCCAGGAGGAGGTCTCAGGAGAAACCTTTCCTGGTGCCCAGAGCAAGGAGAGCTGCAAGGGAGGTCCTGGGTGTTGTGCCCAGCTCGTCCCCATCACAGTGCCACCCAGGACACCCCGCTTGGTGCTCCCTGTGCCCCTGCCAAGGAGAACTGTCCCCTGGCCAGGGGCTGTGTGAGAGAACTCACACCAGCGATGGTTTTTTATATGGTGCATTAGCAGAGTAACAAACCCTATTCTGGTTTAATAAACCTTACTTCAGACTGAACAGCCTTGTTTCAGGGCTGGCTCATGTTCAAACAAGTGGGACAGCCAGCTCAGCCGCCCGCTCAAGAAGCTGGGATGTGACCTGAAAGCAAAAAGAGAACCACAAATGGAGCAAAAGGCTCTTGCAAGGCAGGGCTGCCCGGGCTCGGGCTGTCACCACTCGGTGTTCGGGCGATACGGGCCGGCTGGGGGTGCGGGGGCGGCTCGGGACGGAGCTGCGGAGCGGGGCATCTCCCTCCTGCTCACAGTGACCTTCCGCGTCGCTTTTATTCCCGGCGAAATGAATTTACTCTCCATGTAATTATAGAAAGAATATAGTTTTGACCTCTGCTTCATACTTTTCAGCTTAATGTGTATAATTGCTTTGCCAGCCATTTATTACTGTCAGCATTTCCCGTCAGGGGCAGCGGGGAGCAGCAGAGGGGGCTGGAGGGGCTGGAGGTGTGCAATAATAAAAAGCTGTTTACAATTGCCTGGTAATAACAGATACGGACCTGGGCTGGAGACACCTCCCGCTGTCCTCAGGCACCAAGGGCTCACCGGGGGCGCAGGTCCAAGTGCTGTGGAGATAAACGCGGGCACGTGCAGGGCTTGGAGGGATTATTGTGGCCGAGCTCCCATAGCCCCTCGGTCCCTGGCTGCTGTCCCCAGAGCCCGGGGCTCCGAGAGGTGCTGACAGACTGGGCAAACCCGCGGGAAGGCCCCTGTGACTGGTGTGAAACCTCCCCAATTTAGCAACCAGCGCCCCTGCCCTGCCTCTGCCTGCTATATGTCCCCTCCGTACAGAGGGGCTGTGTCTGAGACTAATGAGTTATCGATCAGCAGATAATAGGAGTAGCTTTATTTCTAATGACTGGATTGCTTATTGATCACATTCACACGCGGGGGGTGGGAGCACTGAGCATGCACCGCTCGTTATTGTCAACGTACCCTTGTATAATTAGCACCATCCTGGGTATCGCCGTCTCCCACGTGTGCTGGAGGAGAGCGTGTGCCCAGGACAGAGACCTGGGAGTGCCTGTAAATCCGCCTGGGTTCCAGCATCATTAACAATGAAAGAAAACCCAACTGCTTGAGGTCATCCTGGTAGCTGGAGGGAAGGGGGAACTCTGCAGAGCCCCGGCAGCCCCAGTGCAGCGGCATGGGGCAGGGCTTGCCCACGGCCATGGGTGCCGGCAGGCTGTGCCCCACTCCCGGTCCGCGCTCTCCCACCCGAGCTGTCCCCGCACCTGGCAGCCCCCTCCGCCACTGGCACGCGGTTATTCTGGCACATGGCTCTGAGCCGCGCTCCTGCCACAAGCGCCGTGTGTGGGATGTGTCGTTTCCTTATCTGCGACACCCAAGAGGCTGCTGAGCCCTTCCTAACGGCAGCTGAATTCAGAAGAGGATATTCCCTGTTTGTCTGTGGATAAGCCTTGGAGCGTGGGGGGGAATGGCAAGTGGTGATTTGCTCAGGACTGTCGGGTCGGCTCTTCCTGCACCCTCGTGCTGCCTTATCGACAGCCCCTGGCTCTGGGCACAGCCCTTCCCATCCCTGTGCCTCGGGTGTGCACAGCTGCTCCTCCGGGGCCGTTTGTAGCCTCTTCCCCTTCTAAGCCTGGTCCTTGAAGCTGATGCCAGCCTGAGCACCCCAAAATGGTCCTGCCTGCTTGAGCCAGGAGGGCTCAGCAAGGGCTGCCGGTGTGCAACGGGCTGCAGCCCTCTGATACAGGGCAAGTGAAAACCACAGAGGGCAGTTTGCAGCCAAGTTACCCTTCACACGGGTGCCTTAGTGCGTGCCTCCACCTTGCCTTCTCCATCGCAGCAGTGCTGCGCATCAGTCTCTATCCATCCCTGCCTCCGATAAGGAGGGGCAGGAGCAGGGTCAGCTCCTGCGGGGAGGCATCGGGTCACCCCCACAGCCACCCTAAACCTCACTACAACCTTTTTTTTGTCCCTGTTAACAGTGCCATGCAGTGGCAGCATCATGCAATGGAGGTTTAGGGGAACAATGTCAAGGCAAACGAGCAGCACGACTTGTTATCAGGAAGATACCAACAAGACAAGAACATTCGGTTGTTTTACATTGTAAAACAGACAAAAAGACCTTTACCCTGTAAAGGCCCCTGAGCTGCTCCTGCCCTGCCTTTTCCAGCAGCGCCAGGGGAATAATGATATGGAAAAACTGCTGCTCCAGGTGATGTTCGATGTGTTTCCCAGGTCTCAGAAATGGTGGTATCAAACTTACACAAGCTTTGGGAAAATAACAGCTTGGGTGCAGAGTCACCAGCCCTTGGGTGCACCAGGAGGTGGGAATGTGCTGTCCCTGTCCTTAGGCTCTGCCCTGAGCAAGTGTCAGCGTGGCTGTGAACGCTCCCCGCGCCCTGCTGCCCTCCCCAGAGGCACAGGGCTGGGAAAGGGTAATTCTCTTCTGCGGGGTGGGCTGTGTGAGGATAAATGGGGACAAAACTGCTGCTTTGTCAGAATTCCCCCTGCCTCTACATCAAAAGCGTCTCACGTCCTCATTTTATGGATGAATACGGTCACATCAGTGCAAACCTTGAAATGTCAGTGATTTCTGACATCTTTGCCGTCCTCTGGTGAAAGAAAAGCACGAGCTATTGACCGGAAAGTACGCAGGAGAGGACCCAAGCTGCGTTTGGGCACAGAGGAAATTAATTGGCTTTAGGATGGGAAAATAAGTCTGCTAAAAGGGTATGGCACAAAGCGAGACTGTGGGGCACAAAGTGAGATTGTGGGGCACACAACCTTCGCTCAAGCAACAAGTCATTGTTCAGTAGGAAGAAGTTTCTTCCACCCATCAGATCTAATTAAAAGCAGGGTATTTTCTCCTTTCTGATTAGCACTAGCCAGCCGGCATGCAAATGCCACCAGCCCCACAGTTCATCATTTCCCAGTCTAATTACTGGTGAAGGAGGCTGGGGATGAGCAACACAATCGAGTGTGTTATTGACTGCTGCGCTCTTCGCCTGCTCCACGCACAGGACAAGGATCAGACATTAATCCTCCGGGCAGCGGAGGTCTCCTCCGCCTTGTCACCAAATCAAATGCCACTCATATAACTTATTTAACTTGGCATTTGGTTACAGCAGCAGCAGAAGAGCACCCAGCTAATGAAGGGGGTTTGTTTTGCTTGCAAACAGAGCTGGTCTCAGTGCAGTGAGCTTTCCCAAGGACAAATGAGTCGGGGAGCCAGGAGCCGGGGGAAGCAGGGCTCGGGAGGGTGGCAAAGAGGGAAGATACACGCCGAGCCACGGCACCTTGAGTCCCCACTGCTGGTGTGTCGGGGTGCAGCGGCAGCCCCTCCGGCACATGCAGCCGGGCTCGTGCCCCGCGCCCTGCCCTCGCCAGCCCTCGCTGGCTGCGGTGCTCGGCCTCGGCACTGCGGGTGCCTGAATCCCCTCTCCGAGGCGGGAGCTCTCGGTGCCCCGGTGCTCCCCGCGATGCCCCCCGCATCCCTCCCGCCTGCTCCTCCTGGGCTAAGCACGGATTAGCGGGGATCTTCCCTCCTGCTTGGCAGGATTAAGCGTGTTATCCCCCTGCGGTCGTTATGGATTCAGCTTACACTTTTCATTGTAAAAAGCAGCTTTCATTTTTGAAACGTCTCTTTTTCAGCTCTTCAGAGGGGGGTTTAGTGTGTGCCCTGGGGGAAGCCAAAACCTCTGGAAACCACCTTCTCTCTGCCCAATGCCAGCAAGGCTTTTGGGTCAGGATGGGCTGATCCTGCCGGTCAGGCGACCTTCTGCACAGCATCTCCCTGCTGCCATGCTGTGCCATGCCGTGCCGTGCTGTGCCGTGCTCTGGCCAGAGCCCCACATGTGGCTCGTGGGCACCAGCCAGGCTGAGGAGCAGCCGTAGCACCCCGTCCCCCCAGTACCACAAAAAGGAGCCTTTCCCTCCTTCGTGGAGCCGTTGTTAGGCGGCAGGGTGCAGAAGGCAGCCCCAAGGAGGTGGAACACTCTGTCTCCACGAGCTCCGTGTGCCGGGGGTACCCTGACAGCATCCCTGAGCACGTCCCAAAGGCGCTGATTTTCACTCCCCAGGAGCAGGCTGGGAGCAGCGCATGAGCTGCTGGTGAGCATCTATAAAGAGAGGGGAAGGGACGTTCCCTGTGGCTTCTGCTCTGCAGCCGTGGGGCCCAGCGGGGCTGTCCCTGCCTGCTCGGGGCAGGACGGGCTGTCGGGGCAGGAGCACCCCGGTGAGCAGGGGAGGAGGAGGGAGGCGGTGGTGGGGCTCGGCAGGCGTGTTCCTGACTGCACAATTGGCGATGAACAACTCCCTAATGATTGTTATAAAGTTTTAACCCAGCTAATGGGTCCTGGGAAGAAGTAGTTCATTGAAAGTGCGAAGCATAAAAGAGCAAACACGAGCTGTGACATTTTAAATGAGAAGGCAGGAACCAGTCTCTCTGCAAGCGATTATGGAGTTACAGCCCTGCCGCAGTTCCCCGTTAGCCGGGGATGTGCCGGGAATGCAAAGCCACAGCAGCGTGCGGGGCTTCCCAGCGCCGGGGCTGCCTCGTGCGGGGGCACAGCGCCCACGAGCAGGGCTGCCACGGGGCAGGATCCTGCCCGTCAGACCTGACTCCCCAAACCTCCCAGGGCTCAGCACGGTGCTGGCCCACGGGGACCCACGTGCTCCTGCGGTGTGGCCAGGACCAGAGCGGGGTCAGGACATCCCATGTGCGAGTGGCCATCCACCATCCCGGGCTCCAACAACAGGGAGAGGGGCTGGGCTGCAAGGGCAGGAGCAAATAAAGTCAGTTCGTGGCTTTGTGGATACAAAAAAGACGAAGCAGCGTTTTTCCACTTGGTTTTGATGCAGAGCATTTCTTCAATACAATTCAGAGGACAATATGGAATAACTCCGTTGGTATCTAATTATCTTTGCTATTGACCCAGCACTCCCAACAGCTGGGCACAGTATGGGATTTTTCCCTTAATAGGTTATTTCCAAGTAGCCATGAAATAGCACAGGATTGCAAACTTCCCTGCTTTGATGGAAACTCTTCCTGCTCAGAGGTTTCTGGGGAGAATAGAGACAAAATGCTTTAGAGTGTCAGTGAATTAGGAAGAATATTCCTTAGCCCAAAGGGTGAATTCATTTATTGCCTGCCTGGCAGGGTGTGGAAGAGGATGGTCTTTGCAAAGAGCACCAACAGCCCAGGAGTATGGCAGGAGATCAGGCTCTGAGGTGCCGGAAAAGAGATAAAGCAGCTCTATGGAGATAAAGCTAATTAAATGGAGATTCATGGCTACAGAGAAAGACTAAAGAAGGTGCCTTATCTGGTGATTAGGGCAGAGGAGAGGGGCTGAGGACACCTGCTTCTAATCTCAACCTCCCCTTAATGCGTTGTGTAGCCCAGGGCAAGTCTCTTAATTCCCATTTTTGCCATTTAACCCTGCAGAGATAAACCCGCCCAGCTATTTACATGCTGCAGCACTTCTGAAGCTTGGAAATGTTTGGAAATGTTTTGAGCTCCCAGGTCACTGTACAGGCACTGGGCAGCCACCACCACCAAGCCCAGCTGTAGGCATGTCCCGGCGGGTCCGAGCGCTCAGTCCCTCGTCCCCAGCACGGGCAGGGAACAGGAGCCCCCGGCTCCCGCCCCCCAGCTCCCTGCAGTGAGGAGGTTTGGCTGTGCCTGCTGAGACATCTCAGAACCATCACCAGCAGCTGCGACTGCATCGGGGATGGATGGGGAGGGAATGTCCTTTACAGCTGGGGCTGGGTGGTGAGGAGCAAACCCACCCATGCTCAGCGCAGGCTCATCAGCAGGATCTCAGGGAGAGATGCAATAATATTTATGACATTAAACACACCTGAGGCCCACAGCGAGCGGTAAAGGTAGCAAAAAGAAGATCAATATGATGGCTAATGGGTACAGAAGGGCAATTTAATTGGGTGTTGTGTTTGATAAATTGTTTGTAAAGTTAAACACACAATGCAAGTATTGCAGGCCTGCCTGCTCGGGAGGTAAACGAGGCAGCTGCACAAATTGAGCCCAGATTATTAATGGTTATAAGCACCATTGCTAAACTGACAAGTCACCAGGAGTAAAAACAAAGCTGGAATATTTTTAATTGGGTTTTATTTAGGCCTCCCTGTTTGGAACCGGTTTGGGAGCAGGTCTCTAATAGAGACGGGGAGTCAGCGCGCCGGGCTGCGACCACAGGCATCGTCCCTGCGGTGCCCGGTGCCCGCTCGCCCGGGGACGCGGCATCTCCCGCGGGGTGCGGCAGCGCGCGGGCAGCGTCCCACCAGCCCGCGGCATCCCCCCGCTCCGGCCTGGCCTCACAAGTCCTGCCCCAGCGCCACTGCAAGCTTTGTGCTCACACAGGTGGACTAGTGCAGAACGAACAACCATATGGATTTGCATTTCAAATTAACTTTGGAAAAAGAACAGTAGTCAGTTGATTGCCTAAAATTCGTAACAGTTCTTCGGTCTGACACTTAAGCCCATAAAAATGCTGCTGTTACTAAAAAACGGCTACTTTGGGATTTTGGGCCCTGCATAAGCCAATTAAATTTAAGTACTGACACCATTTCCTTACTACTTTTCCTATTATTTAAAAATTACTCCCATGCAATTCACCTGACTGGCACTCGAACAGTGGCCACAGACACGCCGGGGCTGGACCGTGAGCCCAGAGGCTCTAGAGCAAGCTGCGGTGCAGACAAGTACGGTTTCCAAGATGGAAACTGAAGATACAATCTATAAATCATTTCCTAAGGGTTATGATAATGGCTTATTGATTAATAGGAGAGGGTAGAGAAAACAGGGGAAGCACTGGAGGTCATAAATCCTGTGAATTAGGGAACCCTGCGCGTGCCGAGCGACGCGAGCTGTGCACTCAGGTCCTGGGGTGGCGGCGGCCGGATTTCCTGACTCGGTGGAGGTTTAATTCTCCCAGCACCAGGGCCAGGCTCCCGGCCATCCCCCTCCTGCGGCACGGGGCGCTCGCCCCAGGGCTCCGAGGAGAGGCTGTGGGGGCCCGTGGGTTTTCCCCTTGGCTCCACAGGTGAAGGTCACTTCATCGAAATGCTCAGAGGAGCCCTTGCTCTCAGCTCCGCTGCTTTCTATCCCAGTGAGGTTTAATTCCCCTCCCACGCTTTGCTTTCATTCCTCCTTTCTTGTCCCTCTTGAGTCACTGAAAGCAGCACTCCTTTATCTGGCCATGCTGTGCATTAATCCTACTTGTTCGACTCCCATGGAGACATGCTAAGAGTGCTGGTACTTATTTTTCCTGCTTTTTGTTGTGTTTTTTTTTAAATTTCATGGCTAAAGAAAAGCTGTCCATTACCTCTAACAACAACAAATTAGCCAGAGGACTGCCATGAGTAGTCTGCTCCAGCAGGCAAGTGTTTTACCTTAATAATAGAACAAACCCACCCTTTCCTAAGAGCTGGTGACTGTGACAGTACGTGACCAGGGACCACCCGGCACCGCTGGCCTCAGCCCTGGCTCTGGGGCTGTCCCAGCCCATCCCACACTCCCCCTCGCCAGGGACCCGCTGGGGCTGTCGCTCGGTGCCAGGCACTTGGTACCTGGGTCTGGGGCACCCGGGGCCGCCCGCCCCAGAGCCCCAGCCGGACCCTGCCTGCACCCACCTGAACAGAACTTTCCCTTTCCCCACCGAGCTCAACAGCAGGTGGCCAACACGGGGACTGTTCACTTTGCCATTGACGTGGCGATGTCACCAAGGAGCGGGAACTCCTGGGAGAAACGGTGCCCGGCCACGGGACAGCACGAGGGGCTGCAGCCGCCCGCGGCCACGGCCAGTGCCCTGTCCAGGAGACTGTAATGTGCATCCAGAAATCATTACAAATAATTAGTGAGCTGGTATTCCAGGGTGATATCCCATAATTAAACATAATGGCTTCACAGTGTTTGGCTGAGCAAGAACCAGACATTTCAAGATAATGGCTTGCTTCGCATTTCATTTGGCGTGTATTAGCTCCCCATATGGTCTCAAAAGCGGTTATTAGCACTAGTGTATTTTATAATTAGGTTTGTTCTGACCTGTATGCTGTTCGCGACACACTTAAAAGTCAAACCTGATAAGATCTCATTTTTAGGACAGGACTAAACTATAGCTTCAGCTAATGGGAGACCTCATTGGTTTTGACCCAAGACAACGTCACAGAGCCGTGACGGCTGCCCCGCTGCGAATGCGCCTGCACACCCCGGCTGGGTTCGGGGCTGGGGCTGCCCCAGCGCCTTCGCTGGGGACGGGGCTTTTCCCCCTCAGATTCACAGAGGGACAGAGGCAGCTCAGGAAGGCACATGGCACCAGGCTGGGGTTGGTGCCGGGACGCGGGGCCCTGGCAGCTTCTCAGCCATTTCCTAAGCTGGGGCTGACCCGATGTAGCAGCAGAACTTGTTCTGGGTGAGACCTGTTTTATTTTCAAACGTCACTAATGTATCAGTTCCTCACGGGTCCCGCAGGCGGGCAGAGCTGGGCCCCGCAGCTGGGATGGCTGCGATGCTCCCGCAGCACCCAGCTCTGCCCAGTAGCTTCCCCTCTCACCCCAGCGCGCTGGGGGGATCAAGGGATCACCCTCCGGGATGTCTCCGGGAAGGGGCCGATCACCAGCCCGTCCGCTGCAGTCCCGGCTGAAGGGCGGGTAAATCTGCTCCCTCCACGCAGATAAAAGCGATGAAGATCTCAGCGATGTGACACGTCGCAGTGTGGGACTTGACTCGTCATTACTGAGCCATCCGGCTGCAGAATCGATTCCATCTCCACACGGTTTAGTGCAGTTCAAAGCCCGCTCGGCTGTACGGGCTCATTGTCTGCGGGGTGTGGGCGCTCCCGAGACAGACATCAAAGGAAGGGCAGCGCAGGGGGGGGCAGCGGGGCTCGGGCTCAGCACCCGTGTGCGGGAGCAACTGGGGCTCAGCACCCACCGTGACACTGCTCTGGCCACCCCACGCCAGTGGCAGGGGCTGGGGTGGAGGGGAGGGGGGAGCCCAGCACCGCTGGAGGAGGGATGCGGCTCGCTGCCTGATGGGGAGGAGATGAAAAGGAGACGCTGATCTGTAATTGCAAACAATTAAATTCACAAAAACAGGCTCATTCTTATGCACAACATGAGGCCTCTAATTAAATTTTAAACATGTTTCATTTTCTGTCTTTTCCCCCCTAATTTTCCGTAGAAGGTAATTAGCTATCTTTATTTTCTGTGGGTACGTAATTAATTAATACTTTGTTAATCGTGGCCAGGCTCATACTGTTTTGATTTACTCGGTGTTCATCTTTTCCCAGTGCAATTTCTCCCAGCATTCACGCCGAGCCGCAGGTGGAGGCAGGCTGGGGTAACGCAGCACACCCTGGCCCGCAGCCCCTGGTCCCCCGGGTCCCATCCTGGCTCCTACCCGCACCCTCCCAACGCCCTGGCCTCCCCGTGCCCCCGCCGCTGGCACAAACCTCCCCGTCCGCCCGCTGTGGGAACAGGCTCCAGCTGGGACCTTCGAGCCACGGGCGCTGCCGGGGTGCAGCCCCCGGCCCCCCGGGATGCTCACGGCTGCGGGGTACGGTGGGGACGCGGGGCACGGTTGCCACGAGAGGGTGCTCACGCCGCTGGATCCGACACCGGACTGTCTGCGCAGGCTGCGCTTGGCGAGGCCAGGGCCAGCAGGCAGCCTCCTGCCTGCACCCGGATCCTGCCTGCACCCAGCTCCTGCCTGCACCCGCATCCTGCCCGCACGCCCCGCAGCAGCCTGCAGCCCCCAAAGGCCACCCCCCCCGCAGCGATCTGGGCGGCAGGTTTGCCCCTTCCTTGGGCTGGCTCCCACCTGCCCAGCAGCGCGGTGTGGGAGCCTGGCTGGCCCCTGCCCGCAGCACCGGCTGCCAGAGGGGCCCCCGGCACGGCCCTGCACCCCATCCCTCCGCTCCGATGGCCCCAGCACTGACACTGCTCCGGTTCTCACACACAAAGTGTTTCTCCCGGTCTCCAGGGCCGTGTCCCGAAATGGGCACATCTTGGCACCGTGCAACATCCATCACATGGGAAGCGAGGCTGGCGGCAGGCCTGGTGCAGAGCTCCCAGAGGAGCAGGGGTTCGTGCTGCACCGCGCTGGGACCAAGCCTTTGCCCTTCCCGTGGCAGACAGTGGTCCTGTGGCAGCCAAGCCCGGAGCCGTCCCCAGCGTGGGTCACCAATGCTCTGCCCCAGCCCTAATCTACCAGCAACCGGCTGCTCTGGCTGTAAATCTTGGTGTCTGGCTCTGCAAGCCATCAGCACAGCCCCTTCTCATGATTAATAGTAATAATTAAACTCATATCAAGCCACAGAGCAACATCACGGGGCAGCACGGCAATAAAAGCCACTGTCGAGATGCTGACAGCCCCAGAGGGACGAGCAGGCGATGCACCGTGGCCCCAGGAGGCTCTGCCGATTTGCACCGGGGTAAATCAGCTCGTTCCCGTGCGCCCGGGGAAGCCGGCCTCGCCGCTCCCTCCTGCTGGGTCCGGTGGCATCCAGGGTGGCCACGAGCATCTCCTCCTCCCCACGCCGCATGCCCGGGCACGGGATGGGCAGGGCAGCGGGCACGGCTCCGGGCATAGGTGGGCATTTGGCCGAGGCACCAGCCCCAGCAGCCACGGGCCCTCCTGGTTGCCAGCGCTGCCGTCAGCCTGGGGTGCTCAGGACGTGTCCAGGCCCATCGTGGGGCCGGTGCAGCCTCGTCCCACCACACACAGTCCCGGCGTGCAGCACAGGCAGGCCCAGCCTGCCCGCCCTGTGCCTCCAGCCAGCTTTTCTCACAAACACCCCCTTGCCCCGTTGGCCCGGAGGCCCCTTGAGCACCCCCCAGGCACCCGGCAGCACCGTGTGCCCCCGGACCTTGGGGCTGTTCTCCAAGGCTGCACCCCAGTAACACGAGGACGCCACAATTTGCATGGAGCAGAGCAAAGGTCCCGGGTCCACTGAGGGAAAAAGCCCGAGCAAAGTGCAGCAGGGCTCGTCCTTGGCCGTGTTTGCCGGGAACAGCCCCCGCGGGAGCCGCCCGGGGTGCGCCGAGCCCTGCAGGCACCTCGCGCTGCCAAGCATCGCTCACCTCCCGGTAACGGCTCCGTGACACCCGCAAAGGGCTCTCGTTAACAGAATATAATGTGCAGTGAAAATAATTGATGCTCATCCTGTAGCAATCGATTAGCTGTCTCCTGTAATGCTGCTTTGCTCGTACATTAAGGGGCTGTTGTGCTTCCCTGCGCAGCCCCGAGCAGGCAGCCAGGCTCAGCATCGCCCAGGCCAGCGCCTTCGCGGCGGCTGGGAACGGCAGCGGCTGTTTGCAGAGCAGCAGCCCCGAGCGCTCGGTCAGAGCTGCACACTCAGCAGAACCCAAATCTCACGAAAAACCTGAATAAACTCCCCGGGTGGAGCGGGAGCTGGGCAGGGACCCAGATCCCCTCCTCATGCTTGTCACATGAATGAGCTCCGGGGCTGGGCCCCCTTCTCACGGGCCAGGGGATTGTGCTGCATTGTGGGGAGGATTAGGTAGTTCAGGAGGCTGGGAGAGTCTGTGCGTGTGGGGGGCTGCCGTGGGGCTGCCCTGCCTGCCGTGGGCCCTCCCGGCACCGCGGGCACCATGGCAGGACATTCCTGCCCCAGAGAAAGGGGAAACGGGCCCCAGGCACCCGCGGGGCTGGGGTGCGCTTGGACAGCCCCCAGCGAGGCGGTGGGTACACCAGGGCAGAGGCGGCAGCAGCCCCCCAGCCCCTGCCACTGCACCCGCAGGGGTCACCCAGTGCCCCCCTGCCCACATCACCCAAATCCCCTAAAACAGGGAAGGAGGAAGGGCAGCCAGCAGCCGGGTCTGCCCAGCTCCCCCCCCACCAGCACCACCACACGGGCAGCCGCCCGCTCCCCCGGGAGCCCCCGAGCCCCCCCCGACCCACTGCCAGGCATTTCTGGCCGCCGACCTCAGATGTTTGGGAAAACAAACTGCACGGGAATTAGCTCCCAAGTATTTCCTCAATTCTGCCCGCTATGAAGAGAATTTTATTTTGCTACCCCAGGAGGAAGGAAGGGGCTGGCGGAGTGCGCGGAGGAAATCTGTGCAATAACTTATGGGGGCGGCCCTGCAGCACGGCACTCGGCAGGGACAGCTGGCAGTGCCAGCCCGTGCCAGCCCTGCTGCGGCACGCAGCGAGTGCCCCGTGCTCTGCCCTTACACGGCAGTCATACACCTTCCAGCCTGTGTCACTTTATAGCCCAATACAGCACAAGAGCAAGTTTCTCCTTCTGAACCCCCCCCACCCTGCACTTCCACGGCAGCGGATGCCCAGAGCCATCCCCCGGGAGATGCCTGAGGGCACGGGGCCAAGGGAGCGCGCTGTGGGGCCAGGCTGACACCCAGCACAGAGGCCACCCCTAGAAAACAACCGAGGATTTACTACTAAGTGTTCCCAGCCAGGCCAGTCCAAGCAGCAGGAAATTATTTAAACAGTTTTTCCTTAGAAGAAAGGGTTGGCGGCCTGCCCCGGCCCACGAGCCTGTCCCAGGCCGCGCTGGTTATGGCCGCTGCAGCGGCACCGCAGCCCCGGGCACCAGGCGATCCCGACCCGGGGGCCAGGGGAGGCCAGGCACAGACAGAGGATTTCTCGCTGCAGAGGACGGAGGCTCCTCACCGCAGGCACCTTCGGTGCTCAGGGGTCCCCACCACAGCCCCCTGCCCCGAGCAGGGCCCCACACGCGGAGGGGAGCGGAGCGGGGATGCAGCTTGTCCGTACCAACAAAACCAGGGGCGCTAGGGCAGCTCCTCGGGGCTGGTTTATGGCAACGTGAACCCATTATTGCAGCTACAACACACACGGCACCTACAAAAACAGTCACTTGGCTTTACAGTATCACAGCTCAGCACTGGACACCACAATCCTTCTGTAACAAAACACTCCGCTGGCTTTATAGAGTTACTCTGCAGGATGACAGCACCCAGGCTGCCTTCGGTGAGACAGGGACCAGCTCAGCAGGAGCCCTGGGGTGCTGGAGTGGCGGGCAGAGACCCAGGCTCTGCCCCAGCCCTAAGACTGACCCAAAATACATGTCATCTGGCACACAGAAGTGTGATTCTAAGAAAGAAGTTCAACGTTTGATGGGTAAATTGTAAAAAAAACAAGTTTATTTGAAAAAAAAAAAAAAGAAAATCTCAGCCTCTTACATTATTTCTGATCAACATTTACTAGAACTTGAGAGCCATTAACCTGCTCCACGTACGTTGATATATTTTCCAGCACTAAAAAATAAAAAATAAATACGTACAAATTCTTTCCTCCCCCCTTACATGTCCTAGATGTGAGTGGTTAGGCATCCACCGCCATAAGATCTCAGTTGAACAGAAGCAAGTAAAAGAGGTTTCTCTAAGAGACAAAAGAGCGAAAGCAGAAGGCCTGTCTCAGGGATGTACCACCTCCCCCTGCCCCACCGGCCCCTCTGCCCTGCCCAGGGCCAGGCACCCAAAACCCCCATCTGGGTGGAACTGATCGGCACAGGGATGCTCCGGTGGGACCCACCCTGTGCGGGGGGCTGAGGTCAGCACCGCCAGCCGAGCCCCCGCGGTTGCACCCACGTTCTCCCAGCGCTGGGCTGAGCGGAGGCACCGGCAGGGCAGAGCAGGGGGACCCCAGCCCTCCTCATGAGGGCTGGGCTGCAGGGGCTGGGCGCACAGGACGCTGGACGCTGCCCACCCTGAACCGCAGCCATCCTTCTCCAACCCGAATATCCCGTGAGAGCACAACTACAGAAGAGGGATTTAAAGAACTACAGTAGCTAAAAGTGTTTTCAAAACATACCTAAAGACCACCTACAGAGCCCAGAGGCACCCGGCACGGGAGCCAAAGCCCCCCCTGCCCTGCGCCCGGGCCTCCCCCTCCGCCGAGGGCCTGCGGTAAGAAGCATGTGAAGCAGGATTCATCCGGGGCCAGCCCTGCAGCCCATCGTGCTTCAACAAACCCAGTATCCTGCTTTTTATGGCTTTTTAACAACAAAACTCCACACAACACACGCGTACACACACACACCCCCCCGCCCCGAGCAGAATACAGAGCTAAAGCACAGTTTAGAGTTAAGGCTCCTCCAGATTCAGCTAGATATGAAGGCTGTAAGGCACATATTAGTACATTCGTGTTACTGTTAAAAAGCCCGACTATAAAAAGCCCCCCTGCCCCCCCGACACGCGAGGATACCGCGTGCGTAGCCCCGTTACCTTTGTTGAACACAGATGGACAGACAATTCAGAGCCTGGTTAAAAATGAACACCTGGTTTAAACACTTCTCACGGCCGCCCCGCCGCAGCGGAGCACTGTCCCTGCCGCCGCGCCAGGGCGGCGGCGCTTCCCGACACCCCGGGATTGACACCGGTCCCTCACATGTGGCTCTCCTCCTCTTTGACGCCCTCCTCCGCGCTCTTCTGAGGAGAGGGGGCCACGTCGTTGTTCGCCTCTTTCTGCTTCTCAGCCTCGTCGACGTTGGTCTCCTCCTCCTTCCCTTCGCTCTTCGCCTTCTCCTCCGCCTTCTTCTGCTCCTTGGCCACCAGGCGGTAGTTGATGCCCATCCCGATGAAGAGGTAGATCCCAGAGACGATGAGGATGATCCCGCAGGCCCAGTACGTGTACTTGTAGTCACCGTACATGTCGTTGAGCTTCCCTGAGGGACAGAGAGGGGACAGCTTAGTGAGACACCCCCAGAACCGCTCCAACTTGTGGAGACATTCCCAAGAGCAGCCCAAGCCCATCACCACCACCCTCAGGCCTTTATTCCTCCAGCCCCTGCTCCCCTGCCCAGTGCCAGGGGCTCAGCCCCCAACCTCCTCATCCACCCCCCAGCTGCTGGGGTAGCCCCAGGGCTGGTGCTCGCCCCCCTCTCCACCGCCCCAGTGCTGAGGGCTGCCCACGGCACGGGGGGACCCGCCACCGCTCAGGGAGGCTGGGCAGAGCACCCCGGGCACGGCACACCCTACCTAGCAGAGGGGGTCCCAGCAGCACGGGGCAGCACTCCACGATGGTCACGAGGCCGACGGCGCTGGAGAACCGCTGCGCTCCCACGAGGTCCATCAGGGTCTCAAACAGGACTGAGCTCAGCCAGCCGAAGGCGAAGCCAAAGAAGCCGGCATAAATGCAGAAGCCAGCATAGGTGGTGGACATGGGGGCCAAGAGGTGGCACACCCCGTTGTAAATCACAGAGATGGCAAAGAAATACTGGACTCTGGGTCTGATCCACTTGGTGTTTGCCACCAGCCCCATGGAAGGTCTGGCCACCATGTCTACGAAGGCCAGGATGGAGAGCAGGAAGGCTGCAGACTCGTTAGCGATTTTCTTGCTCTTCGCGTAATTGCTGAGGAAGACCAAGGGAGTGAAGAGCCCGAAGAACATGATCACGTTGCCCGACAGATAGAGCAGGAAGCCCCTGTGCGTGAACAGGGACAGGTCCAAGAACCTGTTGATCGTCTGGAAAAATGAGCTCTTCTCTTTCTTGGCCTTCCCGCCGATGAGGTCTGCGCCGGTGTCTCCGTCGTCCTTTTTCACCGCCTTCCCGGCCTCCTGCAGCACCTCCTTCGTGGGCTCTTTCTTCAGCTGATCTGGCTTGGGGCCTATGGGCCGCATCAGGGATCCGGCGACGCAGCAGTTGAGCAGGAGCCCGCCGAGGATGAGGAAGCTGCCGCGCCAGCCAAAGATGCCGAAGAAGAGCTGGTTGACGGGCGCCAGGGTGGAGAGGAACACGGGGCTGCCCGCCATCGCCAGCCCGTTGGCCAGCGGGCGCCGCTTGAAGAAGTACTTGCCAATCATGGTTAAGGCTGGGTTCAAGTTAAAGGCGAGTCCGAGGCCTGAAGGAGAGGAGAGACGAGGGGCTCAGAGCTGGACCCCTGCCCCAAGCCAGCAGCAGGGGCAGAAGGGCTGGTGGGACAAGCGGGCTGGTGCACACCAGCCACACCAGTGCAGTCACTGGTACGGGCTCCCCACGTTACGTCACCGGGGCCATCTCTTATCGCAGCATGGAACGGGAATCGGGATTTACGCAAATTCCTCACAGACATCCCCTAATAATTACTGGGGTTAAGTTGCTCCTTTTGCTGCCTCGGGAGAGGCCTTGCCCCGTCGCAGCCCCATAGGGCAGAGCCATCACTTACCCCCCACGACCCCGACGCAGAAGTAGAGCTCCTCCACAGTGTTGCAGAAGGAGGCGGCGATCAGCCCGCAGCCCGAGAGGCAGCCGCCCGCGATCATGATGGGCCGGCTGCCGTACTTGTTCACCAGGATGCTGCTGATGGGACCTGGAAGCCGAAGGAGAGATGCTCAGAGAGGAGTTATCTCTGCACGAGAGACAAGGCAGACGCATGCAGGAGGTTTATGGCTGCAGGCTCCCGCTTTCGCACAGTGACACTTCACCCAGCGAGGGAACTGGGGGAAGGGGGAAGGACAGGAGGGTCACAGGAGCTGGAGATAAGGGTGACGTTTGGTTAGAGCACACGCCAGCACGCCACAGCTTCTGTTTATGGAACCTGTGGCCCCTCCGAGCGAGCTGCCTTCTGCGGGCTGAGCCAGGAGCTGCCGTGGCACCGGCCACCCCCAGGGACGGGGCTCTGGGACAGGGGGAAGCCACCTGCCCCGCACAGCGCTCTGCTCGGGGCTGGGGGCTCTGCCCCATCCACAGCCACCTGCCTGCCCACCACAGGCGGGGGTCCCGGCAGCAAAGCAAGGGTATGGCAACTGCCCCTCTCCAGCGAGAGGTTTCTGATGGAAACCAGAGCTGTGAGGAACAGCTCCGACGGGCGCAGGCAGAGCTCCCCGCGGGCACGCAGGAGGAGGGGGGCTGCTGCTTTCACTGCTACCCCTACAGCAGGGAGGGCCCAACTGCGCTGCACACCCGCCTTAAGTGCTTCATTATCAGGAGCTCTAATCCAAAGCAAACAGTGATTAGATACTGCGAAGCGTGCTCTACAGATACTAAAATGTATTTAAATAAACTGAATGAACATCCATTGAATATTAACAGACCTCGTTTTGCCATTAACAGATAGCAAGGTTGTCAACATGTTATTCATGGGTCCTCAGACACTACTTGACCTTTCTGTCCAGTTTAAACAAAGCCTGGAGAAGGCCACAGAAGCCCTGCGGCTGCAGAGGCCACCCCAGCCCCGCAGCACCCCGCTCCATGCCCGTGTGCCACCCGGAGCCACCTGCGCCCGCAGCTCCCACCTGGTGCCACCAGCAGTGGGGAAGGGGCCGTGTCCCTGGCCCCATGGGAGGCAGCAGCAGGGCCCAGGGGCTCACATCACCCCAAGCCCCACAGAGCACTCGGCGCTTTGCAAAACCTGGACCTTGAACTCTGCAAACGTGATGCCCCTGGACAGAGTCTAAAGGCAGCCCCCTCCACGGGCAACCAGCAGGAGCTGGGCAGCACGTATACCCTGGGGGCAATTCCCCCCTCATTTTTTTTTAATTAAAAGAAAAAAAAAGAAGAATTCACACCCACTCCTATTTTATAGATTCCCATGAAGCATTTCTGACTAAGTGTTGGCTGATCTGTTTTCATTATTCATGCTGTGAAAAAAAGTGTAATTAATGGAACCAGAGTCCTCCCTAACCCCCCTGTGGAGCTGGGAACGGGGCATTCGAGACTGTAACACCCACAGACCCTGATGGTGACTGCACGGGGCAGCTGCAGGACGCTGCCCCACCGCCCTGGTCCTGCCCAGGGCTGGAGCTACCCCAGCTCTGCGCAACACCATCAGCCCAGGAGGTTTGTGCCTCCAAGCAAGCGCGCAGCTCCCGCAGGCAGGTGCCTGGGCACGGGGAGAACAGCCTGCACGCTGTGACCACTCCAGCACAACTGGGACCCTGCGCAGGGCCTGGGCTCGGGCACAGGTTGAGTGACCCCAGGCCTGGAGGAGGGGGCTCTCACCCCAGCTCCAGGCAGCTCTGCCCCAGGGCGGCCCGAGGAACCAGCTCAGAGCTGTGAGGAGAGGAGGAATGGCCCAGATTGAGGCTCATTAAGGCAGTTACATGGTTTATAAGCTTGTTATAACACCGGGGCAGGGAAATGTGCTGGTCGCTTCGCTGGCTGAGCGAGGACAAAGCGGAGCCTGTTCCCCCAAAGGAAAAGCCTTGTGCTCAGCCGGGCGCTGACGTCAGCTCCTTTCGACGCACACATGCGAGGAGGACGCAGGCGGCTCGCCAGCGGGGACGGCAGCGGGACGGGCTCCGATCACCTCTGAAGGGGACACAAGAGCGGGCTCCCAGGAAGAGCTGCTTTCAGCGCAAAGATGCGCTTGCAGGCGGGTACGAGACACGGGGGTCTGGAGCGCATCGCCCGCAGGGAGCACTCCGCTGCTCCTCGCCGGTTAAAGGCGAGCACAAAGCCCACAGCTTGGGGATCAAAGGACTCCAAGAAGCAGTTTCTGAAGGATGGGGGAGGGCAGCTGCTTCAGTTTAGTTTTGCTTTATTCCGTTCCCATCTCCACCTCACACAGCACATGCTGCTCGCAGCGCTGCTCGGCACCAGCGAGGAAGAATGGCAGCGCCAGGCTTCAGTGCTCTCCAGAGCACTGTGAGCCATCGGAGCTGACCCGAACTGGGGGCAGACCCCTACACACTGCTGCTGTTTGCTGCATTAGAAAAAAGTGTAAAAATCGGTATCTTATCTAAAAGAAAGGGACCCGTGAGCGGGGCTCCTACGCGTGGCACGGCGGCCCCCCGGCCTTCGGGCTGGCGCTGGAAGCGGACACGGCGTCCGCAGCACGCTGTAACAAGGACAAGGGCAGAATTACACAAGTCGTAATTCCCCAGAAAGATCTTACTTACAGCTTTGCAGAGGAGAACAGATTAACCCGGTTTTTTGCATTCTGGGCATTAAATAGAACTTTTCGAGCACCCTCCTTGAAGCAGGCTCGCTAAGGGAAGTTTTGCTCTCATGTAAGGAGAGAATTCCAACCTCTAGCAAAGTTCTGGCTCTCGTCACTACAGCAAGGTGCAAACCATCAGAGCCGGCAGGAGAGCCGTGTCCTGCACCGCGATGCACGAGCACACTAGTGCTGCCTCCAGCGCACTTACCTCCTCCGTACATAACCGCCAGCATGATGGAGGAGATCCAGGAGACTTTGCTGCTGGACGCGTTGAAGATGACCTCAATCTCTTTGAAGAACACAGTGATGGATTTGGGGAAGGCGTAGGAAAACCCAATGGAGATGAAGGCTCCGATGACCACGGCCCATCCCCACCCTCCTTCGGGAGGGGTGTATCCCACAGGGCCTCCGATGGCCGGTGGCATCTTGAACTGAGCTGGCGATGACTCAGTTGGGGTTCAAAGACCTGCAAAGGACAAAGTATTGTCTCAGCTGAAAGCAGGCAGCTGCATCCCCGCTCCCGGGCGTGTAACGGCACGGCTACGGCTCCGCTTGCAGGGCTGGCATGGTACCAGTGCCCCGGGCCACCTCTGGGAGAGAGGCGAGCGCTCGGGGCTCGCCAGCACGCTGGCATCAAGGCCGTCCCAAAACCCACGCTCGGCTCACGGCCGGCCCTTCAGAGCTCTGGCCAGCAGGTATGTGTAAACAACAAGTTTAAGACATGATACACCCTGTCCTAAGCTGAAAAGGGCAGGCAACGTCCTTGCCAGAGGCAGCCAGGACACAGCGGCGAGCGGGCAGGGGTACCGGCAGGGCACCCCTGACCCAGCTGCGGCCAACCCCTCCTTCCCCACCAAAAAGGCTACAGCGGGTTTCATGAAACCACCCAAGCGTAAAAACAATTCACCTTAAAAGCTCAAAACCAGAAGGGATTAGTGAACAAAATAAATGGGGAGATGTCACCCAGGCTGGCTGAAGTGTGGGATCCCCTCAGAGAGGCCAATTGGGAGCGACGGGGAGAGCGGCAGGGTCGGCTGCTCACGCCTTCCCTGCACTGCAGCTGCCACACAGCTGGATCCCACCCCAGCACTGAATCAGGCAGCTCCAGGCAGCAGAGAGCAGCACCAGCCGCCCCAGGGAGGAACCAAGAGGGCAGCTGCTCACAAACGTGGTTTACAACATGCAAAGCACCAGGAATCGCTGCAGTCCCCAGAACTCCCGTGTGCCCCCGCAGATTTCAGAAGACACTTTCTGATGCCCCGTAGCCCTCCCTGGCCTCGCAGCCCGAGACCCCCCTGCCCCATTAACTGCCATCAGCCAAGGGGGGGACACGGGGCTCCTTTGCCAGAGCCCACCCCTCACTCCGCAGTTCTCTGCTCTCAGGTTTCCCAGGCCGCCTTCGAGCGGGAGAGCTTTCTCCAGCGCTCTGGGGTCACCCCAGGCGCAGCACCAACTTCAAAGCCGCGCGCTGGCTCACAGAGGTGCAGTCTCCTATTTATAGCGCGCATCCGCTGGGGCTCGCAGCGATTACCATCTCACCGCGGCTGCCGACATGCCACCACCCACCTGGCACGTCCCCTCGCGCCCTCGCCACGCAGCTCCGCGGCGCCCGCCTTGTTTTCACACGCTCCGTGTCACTGCAGTGCCCGAGGCCAGATCTGGGGGTCCCAGCCGAGGCGCAGCCCGTGGCCCCGCGCCCACCCAGCACCGGAGGCACCGGCAGCAGGGTCACCCGATACAGCACCAGGTTCGCCGGATCCACCCAACACCTGGACACGCTCAGGTGACGCCTCGGAGCCACGAGGAAGCAGAGCCCGGGAGGCCGGTTCCCGTGAGCCGCTAAGGCCGGTTTAGCCCCACGCAGACGCCGATTTCCGCGCTGGCGGGGTGTTCTCCTGCGCCCCGGCCACGCGGCACGTGACCGTCACGAGCGGATCCGAGCCACCCTGCTCCAACAAAGGAATCATTTACAAGACGCTGCCCCGGGCACGTCCGCGGCTGAACTATGCCCAGAAGCCAGAGGAGCCCGTTTCCTCTCCCGGACCCCCGGGACCGCAGCCATGCCGCATGGCCCATTCGACACCGGCCGAGCCCGCACCGGTGGGTCCGGCTGCGGCAGCCCCCGCGGCACAGCCCAGGGCTGGCATGCACCCGCGGGCACCGGCCCGGCACCAGCAGTCAGGGAGGAACGTGCTGGGCTCCACAGAGGCTCGCTACGTACCTCTGGCCCCTCGATACGGGGAGCTCTTTCTGCAGAGCCGCTCTGAACACCGGGTTTGCTGAACATCCCCTCCCCATGCGCGCTGCACGCCGGAGTTTCCAGCCCCCTCTTGCTTTGAGTCATACTGAGCTTTCACAGTATTCAGTGAACTTTAAAGCATCATGTAACTACACTGATTTGTCTGAAACATTTTTAGAAGATGAAACTACCAGGTGTTGGCAATAAAAACCACCAGCAAGGAATACAATCTACGTGTTAGCACTAATTAAAACTACTGGCAATAAAAGCTACCCAAAGCAAAGCTGGGGGGGGCTGACGAGGTGTTGGGGATTTTTCCCTCGTGCTCCTGAGACACACACACAGCTTTAATTCTTCCACCACTCCCGAGGAGCTCGACTGCACCAAAATTACTGCGGCTTCGTTCGTCTATTTGTTCTCTCCCTGCGAGCAGCATTCCTCCTCCTGCGGGTGCTCAGGTGGCATCTCCCTATAAAACAAAAGACTTTTGGCGGGTTAGACATGACCTCTCTTGCCTTGCTGAGGCACAGTGAAAAAACCTTGAACTGCACAAGGTCTGAGACCATGAAGCAAGATTCCCAAAGCCTGACGCCAGAGGGTTTACATGAGGAGCTCTGCGTGCCACAGCATTTTTTCCCTGACTCATTGAAAATCCTTATTAAGAAAGACCAGTTTTAGAAAGCTCTTCCTTCAACTGCATCAAGGCTTCTTGCTGATTTCCTCCTTGCCCCCACACAGAAGTGGTTTCGAACAAGAGAGGAAAAAAAGGCGCACACGTAAGGCAGCAGTTCAACTGGAATGCTTCCCTCCCTTCGCAAAAAGGAGAAAAAAAAAACGACCCAGAACATAGTTATGACATTTACAGCTCTGTTTTGGAAGAGCTGCAACGTGTAAGACGTGTTTGGAAATCAAATTCACAGCTGCCAGGCAGCCAGCTACAGTTTGCCCTATTAGGAAATAAAATAACCATATTTGCAGTAATTAAGACTGATGAGACCAAGTAATGACTGCAAGTATCACATCTGCCCCCCGTGAGCATCCTGACTAACCCACAGGAATGGGCAGCCCACAGCAACCCTCTGCACAGTGAGGGCGGGCGCCGGGGCTGCTTCAGCACGAGGACGGCGTCGCCTCGGAACAGACCCCGCGCAGGGCCAAAACCCTTCCCACCTCCTAGGCCCTACGCACAAGCGCGGTTATCCCTGCTCCGGAGGGGCCCGGATCAGGAAGATTTCAAGACTTTTAGTTACATAATGCAGCAAATTGCTGCGTTTTTAAAAGCCCCGGATTGGCAGGACTCCAGAGCGGAAAGACAGAGGCTCACATTTATAAGGCGCTGCAAATGCCACCAAGTATTTCTGGGGCAAACCCTTTATGAAAGTGTCCTCACGCCGCTCTGTTCGGGGGTCAGAGGAAGGGGGCCGTGCCCGGGCACCACGCACGGGCTGCCCTCGCACATCCCGCCAGCTCGAGGCTTCCCTGCTTCGGACACACGCTCACCTCGCGTTTGCAAAGCCTCTCCCACGGAGTGAGGCACCAGGGGTGGCTGCAGAGCCGGGGCTGGAGGGGGGCAGGCAGCAGAGCCCCAGCATCCACTCCCCTGGGGCTCGCCGGCACCTTGGCACGCTCGATGTCCACGGCGGCTCGTCCCTGCACTGCTGCGGGCTGGCTGCCCTGCTCCTCCTGGCCATCCACAGCCAATGACGCTTCATAGCTTCAAATTTGGCCTTTTTCTGGCCAGAAGCAAGATGAAATCGGGATTGTTATGAGCTAACGAGACAGCACTTTCACCAGTTTTAAGCAGGTTTATAGCATTAAGCGTGGAGCCCACCGCAGGGTTTGGGTTTAACCAGCGGCACATGGCCTACGTGACTGCCCAGCGCTCGCAAGGGCTCTGCACCGGGACAATGGCCGATTGAGGCCCCGCTCAGCCGCAGCGGCCGCTCGCGGGGTGAGGCGAGGTCAGAGCAGGGTTTGCTCAAGGCCGGCAGCCTGCGTGGGTGAGCTCAAGGTTTTTGCCCGAAGCAGCCCTGCCCGCTCCGCACCTCTGCCCACGGGGACGGCCAGCGCACCCTCGGACGTGCCCCGGTCTGCAGCCCGGTGAGCTAACGCGGGCGCGCAGACAGGCAGACGCCACGGGGCACGGCAGAGCCAGCTGCCCTCCTCGGGCTCCGCCGGCGCAAGCCCCAGCCTGCAGAGGCGCGGGGCAGCACCGCTCCCCACGCGGAGCCACGGGCCCTCCCTGGGCGCCCACCACGGGTGTCTGCGGAGGACAGACCCCCCGGCCGCCCAAGGACGGCTCCCAGCGCAGCAGCCACGGTGCACAGGCTGCGAAAGGCTGCGAGCCACCCTGCGAAGCGGGACGTTGGGATGGTTTGTCAGGAGCTTTGCAGGAGAACAACCAACAAACAGGAGATAAGCAGCTATGTCTGCCTACCAGATACCAGACATACTCCCATCCTGGGCTGCCATGCCCAGTTCTTAGCTCCAGTGATGCTCAGCCTGTCTGAGCAAGGACCAAGCATCTTACTGGTACAAGAAAGTGTGAAGTCAAAGCTTAAGTAATCTATCAACAAGACCATGGCAGACAGACTGGCTTATTTCCATACCAGAGCCTGGCCATGGCTCTCCCAGAGCCCTCTGACCCAAAGCCCTAATGGCAGAGCCAGAGGGGTTTGCACACAGGTTAGAAGAACGTTACATGAAGCGGCTCTTATGGGCGTCCTCTGGGCTCACATTGGCTTCAACCCCAGGCGCAGCACCCGGTGCCCCCCCTCTAACCAGCCCCACAGGCTCATCCCCAGACCAAGGGTTGGCGGCAGCCACCTGCCCTGCGCCCAGGGCCCATCTCGCTGCCAACCCAGCACTGCCTGTGCCTCACCCCGGGGAGCTGCAGGGCTGCGGAGAGGCTCAGCCTCGCTGGGGAGCTCCACAGGCAGGTTTGAAGGGACTCACACAAAAGGCACAAGCTTAAAAAGCACAGCCCTCCCGGTCCAAGGTGCCATCCCTGAGCTCAGAGGTGCTGGGGCAGAGCAAGGGCTCTGCGGGTGACACAGCCCCAGACTCCGCTCGTGCCCCCATCCCTCAGGGAAGGGCTTCCCGCAGGGCTGGTCGTCACCCCCCCAGCCAGCCGAGCCCCCCAGTCTCCGGAGGGGACAGGGGGCTCTCAGCCCCTGCGCAGGGTTTCACAGTCCCACCCCGAGCACAAGCCGTGCTCTGCCAGGGAGCAGAACTGATCCTCCCCTCACCAGCCGTGCCCGGGAACGCTCCCGGGACACCCCGTGCCCGCCAGGAAATCCTCAGAATGAGAAAAATGTGGTACCAAATAGCATCGGCATTCTTTCATCAGACACCGCACCGCCAGCCAGGGCCGCGGCCACACCAGGTTTCACAGGGCAGCAGGAGGCTGCAAAGCCCCAGAAAGTCAAAACAGAACTGCCGCTCCCTGCCCCAAGAACAAGCGTCTGAGCTCTTCGCTCCCCGCCATGTCACCGCTTCGTTAAAGCCCTCAACCCAGGGCTGAGGCAGTCCAGGGAGGGAGGTGGGAGACTCTCACCCACAACCCAGCAGCGCTCGGGTCACTGCAGTTTCAGGAATTAACTACAGCCCCACAGGAGTTTTCTCTGGCTGCAGCACAACTACACTGCAGCAGCTTTAAGGGCACATTTAAAGTGAGTCATGCAGACACTGCGGGTGAGAGGCTCCCACTTTTACAGTCACTGTTATAGGCTGATTCCACAGAAGGAAATAGGAAAAGCCATAAAAGTGCAACAATGAGATTAGCACTGTAGTGCTTAACGGGATGCAACTCGCCTCCCTTAGCCTACGTGCAGCTTTTCAACTCGTCATAAAGGATATATAAAATAATAGCACTCAAGTCACTGGGTATTTTCCACCTTAGCTGCCAGATAAGCCAGGTCAATTGTGTGAGACAGGAGCCAACAGAGATCCCATGCAGCCATTCACACCTTCCTCAGGAACCACCTCCTGGAAGGGGACGATGCTTCACACCTTCCCCGGGGCCAGGACCGGGCACAGCGACTCCTGTGACTTTGGGGCAGGGAGGTTTGCGGTACACAATTACAAACAAGTGTTTTGCTCAAGAGATCCATCACCCCAGTGATTAATCTAAGACTGAGGAAGCCCTTTCTCACAAAGCCACCGGAACAGGAGCCCTGGGGGTTTCTCTATGCCTGGAGCCTGAGTCTGCCCCGCTCCCAGCACACACCAGCTATTCCTGCACTGGCCCATTTCTCAGCCCTCCTTTCCTTCCAGACACAGCCAAAAAGCCCTCAGAGCAAAGACATCCAGGAGAACAAGCCAGCACTAAATTACTTCACTTAGCATGAAAATAGGATGCTTGTGCACCACAAAAAGGCTTAAGGCTCACAGAAAAGCACAAAAACAGTATCATTAGATTCCACGTTTGTTGTGATGCAACTAAAAAATACCCATCCTTTTTTCCTCAGAAGAAACTAAAAGCCCAAGAACATGAGTAACCTGTGTGCAAAGTGCCCGACCCCACAGGGCAGGGCGGGACAGCAGAAGGGGCTGTGCAGCACTTTGCTGTTGCAGGGAAGGACACCGATCCCACCTCTCTGCTACATGTTATCCACCATTTCCTTCTGATCCTCCAGTTCGTGCTCAGCCCCTTTTCTCAGGTCAACTTCCACACGACAAGCATTGCTCAACCTTCTGTAACGCACACCCCTTGTCCGTGGGACCCCAGCCGAAGCCAGGACACCCATCCTGGGTGAAGCACCCTGGCAGCACGTCTGCTGGGGCCCACTCACCCTCCACAGGAGCCCAGCTGCCACCCGGCCCCGCTTGGCACCCCAAGCATCTCATCCTGGCGCTAGCAAACACCTGCCCCAGGCCACCAGGCTTCGCACAGAGTGGTCCCCAAGACCCCAGCACACACCTGAGGGCGGGTGGGCACCTCGGCACACCGCACCGCTGTCGGGGACCTCGGTGAGTGCCGCCTCCGCCCCAGCAATGCCAACCTGCCCGTTGAAAGGTGCCGCTCCTGGGGTTTGGGCCATGTCCGCGTGGTCCCGCGGGCTCCTCCAGGGCAGCCGCCCCCCTGCGAACCCCAGCAGCAGACCAGGTCGCTGGAAGGACGTCAGCAGCTCACCCACCCCAGGGACTTCGAGCAGCCGAGGGCCGGCTCCCGAGCACCTGCTGAGAGGAAACACCCGCGGGCCGGTGCGAGCGTCCCCTCGCTGCTGTCCCAGGCACTGGTGAGGGCTCCAGCAAGCTCCACACGAGCCCTACCGGGGGGAAGGCGAGAGCCCCCTCCCGCCCCCGGCACGGCGGGCCCACCGCGGTTCCCGGCCCACCCTCGCGGGACACGCGTCCCACGGGGCTCCCAGGGGCCTCGGCCGGAGCAGCCTCCCCGGGGCTCCCCTCCTCTTATCGGGCGGCAGAGGCTCGGGTTAATCGCCTCTTCCCCCTGCACCGCACCGCTATCGGGCACCCGCAGCGCGGCGGGGACGGGCCCTCCCGCGCGGTCCCGAACAACGAGCCGGCCGTGGCGAGCGGCCGAGGGCGCCGGGTCCCTCCAGCCGCGCCGGGGACAAGACTCGCCGGGCACCGGCCACGGCGGAGGGGCGAGGAGCCCAGCGGGCGTCTGCCTGCGGGACGGCCTGGGCACCCCCGGGGCAGGGCACCGCGCAGCCCCCCGGCCCTGAGGCCCCCCGGGGCCCCCGGCCGAGCGCCCCCCCCCCCCAGGGTAGGTCACCGGGACAAGGGCGCGGGGCGGGCGGCGGGACCGGCCCCGGGGCGCTGCTGCTGGCGGGGGGGACCCTGGGCGCAAACGGGGTCGCTCCGGGCAGGGCGCGTGTGGGACCCTCACCCACGCAGCCGCCTCAGAGCGGCAACAAAACACGGGCCCCCCCGCGCACCCCCGGGCTGGGGGCGCCGCAGGGCCCGGAGCGGCGGCCCCGGCACGGCCAGACCCGCCGCCCACCCCGCCAGCGGGGAGCCCCGCAACCCGCCGAGCCCCCGTGACCGGCCGCAGATGCGGACCCGCCACCCGCCGCCATCACGGCCCCGCCGCAGCCCCGCGAGCCCGGGACCCCCACGCCGGGCCGGGAGCGGCGGCCCCGGGCTGCGCGGAGCCGCGTGGCGCGGGGAGCCCCCCGAGCCGGGGGCCGCGGCCCGACCCCGCACCCCCGCATCGCATCCCGCCGCCCGCCACGTGGGCCGCCGCGGCGCCGGGCCCTACCTGCGCGTGCCGCCGCCGGCCGAGTGCCGCCGCCCCCGCCCCGCCGCTATAAGCGCGGAGGGGCCGCGCCGCGGGGGGCGGGCAGGGGGCGGGGGCTCCGCCGGGCACCGCCCCCCCCCCGCGCCACGTGCGCGCCGCCCCGCGCCGCCGCGGCGGCCCCCGCGGGCCCCGGGACCGGCCGAGCCGCGCCGTGCGCCCCGGCACGTATCGCCCCGGCACGTACCGCCCGGCGGTACGGGGGGAGCGCAGCCCGCCCCAGCCCCTCCGGGCCCCGCGGGTCCCGGTCCCCGGGGTGGCGGCGGCGGCGGGAGCGGGGCCGGGCCGGTGCCGCCGGGACCTCGCCCGGGGCAGCATCAGCTCGGGGACTGCGCGGATCGGGGACCAGGAGCGGGGCCGGGCGGGGGGCCGTGGGGGGCCGCGGGAAGGGAGCGGGGTGTCCCCCCGCGCTCTGCCCTCGGCCCGGCGGGTCGCCTCCGCACGGAGCCGGGCCCTGCCGGCCCTGCTCTCGCGGGCTCCTCGCCCAAGGTCTCTATGAGAACCCCCCGCTCCTCTGCTCCCTGACCGCGGTGTTTCACGTGCTCTCCACAGGCTCTGCCTGGAGCTGGCCTCAGCTGGCGCGCTGCTTTTCCACGAAGGCAGTGACGTGCGCTGCCCGTGGGGGATGTTTCTGCTGTACCTGCGACTGCTTCAGCCCAGCAAGCCCCATGCAGCCTCTGCTGCAGATGGCTGCTGCTCCGTGCCCCAAGCAGACGGGTGCCGAGGGCTGGGGACGAGCTGGATGTTGGCATCCCCATCACGGTTCACTCTTGCAGGAGAAAACAGGCCCGGGCTCGGCGTGCCCAGCACCTCGGTGTGCGGAAGAGGCCCTTCCTGGGAGCGCGTCCCCATCCCAAGCAGAGCTCCTCACCCTCCAGATGCAAAACTGCCCTGTGGCACCCATGCATGAGCGCTCTTCATTCCCTACTGTACCAAATCCTGCACAAAAGGACCATTACCTGTGAATGTTTTTCTTGAGCTGCTGCCTCCTGCAGCCTAATGACACTAATTGTCTTCTGGGTCGCATGTCTAATGCCCTAATTTGTTTTAGAGCCGAAAGAAGCGCGGTGTAGTTCAACCCGGAGCCAAGAGAGGGAAAGAAGGGAAAAAGCAGTGACACTCCGCAGATGGAGACGGGAGCAGCTGCAGAGGAGGCGCGAGCCCTTTCGTATCAAAGGGAACCACCGCTCCTCGCCGTCGCAGCGAGCGTGGTTACGGGTGTGCTCTGTGCATGTCAGGGCACTTAATGGACCAGGTGCGCTCGATAAAAGGAGACCAGGGACTACAACAAACTCATTCACCCACTTCTGAGGCGAGACACCATAAACCAAAGAGCGAGTGGGTGGGAGGTTTTCTTGGTAGGTCTGTTTCTGTGTGACTTAACAGGGAGAGGTCTGCACTCTATTTTGCTTAGACAACAAGATGAATAATAACTTAAAGGGGCAATTTTGGATCAAAGTGCCACTTAGCTTTGCCATTCTTTAGCATCCTAGCTGGGATGAAGGGCTCTGCACTGCCTGGGCCGAGTGCCGCCAGCCGTAGGTGGGAAGTGCTGCGGGGGGATCCCAGCGGGACACGGGCTTCCAGTTGCCTTTGAGGAGACCCAGTGCCGCTGGGATGAAGGAAGCCGTGTGAGAGCCGTCTGTCCTCTCTCTGGAGCTGCTGCACAATGTCCCAAGCACGGCTGTGTTCTAGGGAAATGCAGAAAACGAGAGGCCAGGGGTGGCAGAGCTCGGTTGAGCAGGGAGCTGCCGGAGCAGCGATGGGCTGGAGGGGCAGGCGAGGAGCCGTAGGACAGCTCTGCTGCTGCTGCTGCTGCTGCTGCTGCTGCGGCTGTTTCTCCATCTCGCAGAACGAGGAAAGGAGTCCTTCCTGTTCTGTGCCACTGCGTTTTTGTCTCCTTTAAAAGACGGATTTAATATTAATCCCATTAGGAATTTTTTTCTTATGAGGAAAACAGGATATTGTTTCAGGATATTGGGCAACAAAGCTGTCCTTGAAAAGCAACTCTAAGCAGCCTTGCAGTCCTGCTAGTGGCTGCATTTGCTGTGGGCACTAATCGAGTTCAAAGTCGGGTACAGCCAAACCATTTTACTTCCAGAGTGCAAGAGAGGCCACAGCAGAGCAATTCAAGTTCAGGCTTCTGTGTCCCGTTGTAAACACTAAGGACTTGTAGTAATCTTAAGATATAATCACTAGCTCTGGTTTCCCTTGGAACTAATGTCTCTAGCAGGTGTAAAGGGCTAGCCCCCTCATCTGTCATGAATACGCGTGTCCTGCTTGATAAGAGAGGTAACAACGTGAGTCCAAATCCAGGAATTACTGGGAATCTCTTGGGAAAGTCTGTTCTTTTGAGATATCCATCCTAGTTTCCTGACTAGGCTTTGGGAAAAGATTTTCTGAGCTTTTTGACTCACTTTTCACTTCAACGGAGCTTCCAGGCTTTGAGTTTACCCATCATAGCAACACCGTGACAATGGATGGGGAAGAGAAGGCGTCGGAGCGCCGTCCTCGGGGAACGTGCAGGTTCTGCCTCCGTCAGATGATTAAGGCACAACATTGTTCAGGCGTGTGTTGGTGTAACGGCCTCTGTCATTGTTTAGAAAATAATCTGTTTTAGGAAGAAAGTGTTTGCTGATAAGGTGTTCAAAACGGCCACTAATGAGCCATAGAAAACCTCTGCAGTTGTCATCATCTTTACGCTCATTCAGGTCAACGCTGCTTCTCCTTCGCTGCTCTGCCCTCCGCCTGCCGCCAGGCTTGCACACAGGTCCCCGCGGGGACGCAGACCACCCCTTAGCAAGGTCCTGTCTCCACAAAGTGGTCCCAAGTCCCCTGAATCCAGACACTAGTGATGGTGTCAGTCCTGCACCTGCCGGCGCGCCGGCACAAAGAGGGGTTGAGGTTTCTCTTACGCTCGCTCGGCGCACCCATTGCACCCAACACACGTTACCCAACGGCAGCGGAGATAATTCCTTATGAAAATCTGTTGTGGGGGCACAGTGTGACCGGTGAGTGGTGAGACAAACACAGTGATTTGCCAAGGAGCTTATCTGGCACAAGGAATAGTGTCTCTGCTCCTCCTCCCTTGCCGTCCCTGGAGCCAGAGGAAAGTGCTGCTGTTCCGTGTACTTTCCAATGCCGATCCGCCGCTCTGCAAGGACTCAGGAGGGTCTCCACTCCCTCTTCAGGGAGTGCGGGGGCTGCCGTCCTTCCCTGCAGATTGCCATCCCATATGTTCCCAGCGCAGTGACTCGTTCCTTCCCTGCTCTCCTCCCTCGTTTCCCGAGCGCTGGCCGCCTGACAAGCACATCCCGGCAGCGCCAGCCCTCCGCTCGAGCAGGCAGCCCCTCCTGGGGCGCCTACAGCTGGTGCCGTCAGTGCCCCCGCGCAGGCAGGGGAAGGGGCTGGCATCTCCCCTGGCACGAGGGGCTCAGTCCTCACCCCAGGGAGCGGCTGCGCCTTTGCGGGGTGCAGCCTGCCAGAATGGGCATCACCGTGTGCTGGAGGTGACACAGGGCCCCCGTCCTCAGGGGGATGCTGGTGGATGAACACCCAACAGCAGCCCAGCTGCACTGCTGTCCTCTCCAGGCTGGGGTCACCCAAACCAGTCTGACCAGCACGAGATCTTGTTCTGCTGCATACACCAGATGCTGGGATCACCTTCGTACCTGCGTTCACCGTCGGGGGTCAGGCCGTGGCGGTGGGCGTACTTCCCATCGTGTCCGGCTCTCCCGCGGGATCACCGCTGTCCCAGAACATGCTGTTTTCATGACTCTATTCCTGTTCTTGGGGTGGGGAGGAAAAGGTGGGGGCTCTGCAAATAATTTAACCATATCCTGCACCAAAAAACTTCATACATCGATAACACTGCCTCACCTGCGTTTTACCCTCCCTTGTACCCCTGCCCAGGGAGCCTGTTTCCACCCTGTTTCACAGCCTGCCTTGCGTGACCCCAGCTGTCAGAGGCTGGTGGCATCCGTGGCCGCGTCTCCTGGTCTTCAGACAGGCTGCAGTGACTCTCCCTCCCCGCATGACGCATCTCCAGGGTGGGTTTGCACTGCTGGCGGGTTTGGTGACCGGGCTGCTTTGGGGGGGACGGCACCTTCAGTGATCTCGGGGTAGCACCACCACGGGGACAAGCTGGTGCTTTGGCTCGTGAGTGTGCGGAGCCCGGGGAGCCGCAGGGCAGGGCGGCAGGGCCACCAGCCTCCAGGGCTCTGCTGGGCACCGCTGGCAGAGGAGGAGGCTGAAGGGGGGGGCGAGCGCGGGGCAGGGCGAGCACTGGACCTGGGCGTCAAACACCGCGCTCCCGAGCCCCGCGGACAGCCTCAGCCTCCGCCGGGGCACTCCTGGGGACCAGCGGGGCAAGCGGGGGGTGCCCTGCCTGGCGCGCTCCCCTCCGGGCCGCGGCGTGGCCGGGGCCTGTGCCAAGGCGTCACGGCTGCGCGAGTCCCCGGGGAGGCCGTGAGCGCTCATGAGCCAAGCGCCTGCCGAGAACAGACGAAACACAACCCCCAGTATTTGTTCTGAAACCTGCCCATAATTGCTTTGGCCTCCATGAGATGGGAGGATTATTTTCCTTAAGTATTTTTAAACCTGGAGCCTGGCGAGTACCAGAGGGCTGGGATTTCCTGGCTGGAGTGCGCAGGTCGTGGATGGCGAGGAGCCCTGGCTGCCAGCGCGCGACTCAACCAGGCACAGCCACGGCGCTGGGGCTGTGGGCCCGGGCCCGTGTGTCTGTCCCCTGGCAGCCCTGCCCAGGTCCCCCTGCCCAGCACCCCGCAGAGCCTCTCGCCCACAGCGGGGGCAGCAGCACGGGACCGTCCAGCCCTGCTCTCCCTCTCTGGGCTGGCTCAATAGCTGAAAGTTCCCCCAAAATAACCCCCCAGAGCCCGTTGGGTGGCGAAAAGGGAGAGGAAGGTGGCACCGGCAGCGGGCAGTGCCAGCGACGCCGCAGCTGGGGCAGCCGCCTGCAGTCCCTGCTTTCCTGGCACCGCCACCCCGAGGGGTGTCCCCGGGCGCGCTGGCACTGCTCTGCTCTGTGTCCCCGAGGTTACTGGGCACGGGGGACAGCAGAGCACAGCTCGGCGCAGCGGTGAGGCTGCTCTAATGCAGGTGCAGATTTTAAATCCCCTGCCTTCACCCACGGCCCCCCAGGCTGCACGAGGTGAGCGCGGGTGAAAGCAGAGCAAACGCAGAGCTCTGCGTGCTGGCAGTTTCTCCGTGGCTGAGGTTATCGGTGCTGCTGTCTCAGTCTTTCCCTGGCTGGCAGGACCGGCAGCAGGACGGCCGCGGTTCGCTCCCGTTCAGCACTGACGAGCACACGACCTATTGTGTGCGCGTGTAAATACACATTTGCGCTGCTTGTTCCAGACCCCACTTGTTCCTTTCCCAAAGAGCCAGCACTGACAATGTCAGGAAAGCCTCCGTCCCCCCGGCTTTGTTCGGCCGTGCTTGTTTGGAGGAAAGATCCCGGAGAGGAGCTCGCAGCCGCCGCGTGCCCCGACACAGGCTTGACGTCGACAAGGATCAGCCCCTGGTTGCAGGCAGAGGAGGGGAGCCCGCGGGCTCTGCTCCCTCCCAGGGCCCAGCTCAGCGTCGTTCCCAGCCCTGGGAAGGAGGGAGCAGGGAGCAGTGCCCGTGGCCAGGACACCTTCCCAGACCCCAGGCCTGGCCTTCCGAGTCCACGTTACCAGGGGTGAGGTTTGGGCAAGCACTGCAAAGCGTCTGTCCAAACCAGCTCTCGCCGGCAGGTTCAGTTCTGCTTTCTTGGTGTGCTTTTTGTGTTTGGTTTACGCAAAGGCTGGTGGCGGAGCTGTGCAGGCAGGAGAAGCTGCAAAAAGCAATTTTATGAGTCTGATGTGCAAGCCAGAACTGCTTCCTCACCCAGGCGGGTGCACCATGAAATGTCTTTTGACCTACCTACACGCCACGGCAGCCCAGGCACGGACGCCGGCGCGGGCACGGGCACGCTCTGCCTCCACAGAGCCGCAGAAGAAAACCCTCGCACCAGCCACAGTCACCATCTGAGCAAATCCCAGACCTTCCGTAAACAGACAACGGGGTTAAATGTGCCAAATGAGCTGCTCGTTCTGAATTATCATCCCTGCTCTAATAATAGCTGATAAGCCAGTCTTTTGTGGCACAACAAACATTTCTGTTATTCCTCAAGCCTGACTTCGGGATGAATAAAGCCAGCCCTTGTTTTTAAGCAGGAGGTCATGCTCCGTCTTAGGGAAAAGGGCTGCTACCCTTTCCCTGCTTTACAGGCTTAAAAGAAGTATCGAGTGATTCAAAAATGTATCAAGTGATTCAAAAATGTATCAAGTGATTCAAAAAGTCAGAGAAAATTAGAGTAGAAGCAGCTAAAGACGAGTCAAACCTGCTGGCACTGAGCTCCCCTCACGTGTGCGGAGCAGATAATTTGTTATCATCCCAGTCCAAAGTTAACCTGCTGGAAAGCTGCGGTGCAGAGTTGGCTGCGTCTGCCATGTTTCAGCTTTCAGCGTTTCAGCTGGCTGCAAACAAACAAAAAAACGCTGTAAAAGCTTGTTTTTGATTAAACCTGTTGCTGCCGGGTACAAATACTTATTTTCTGGGTGGAAGTTCATTGGGGCGCAAGCACCAAAGATCGTTAATCCCCGGTACAGCACAGGCTGTGTGTCCAGCGCCGCAGCTCGGCCGGCAGCAGCTCTCGATGGGCGCAGTTTCCACTTCCCCATCCCAAACAGAGGGATGAGGGAGGAGGAGGAGGAGGACGCCAGGGTTTCGTGCTGCCCTCCGTCAGCCCTGGGCTCGGCGGATCTGGGTCCTGGCACTCGCGGGCCGGGGTCTTGCACTGCCTGGCTGCCCCCCGCTCCGGCAGCACCCCGAGCCCCCCAGGTGCCCCCCGGGTGCCGCCGTCACCATCCCCGTGGGACCGCGGCAGGAAGCTGCGGTCACGGCTGTTTTTCTGCCCTCGCTCAGCTGCTATACTTACACCTCGGGGGGGTGAGCTGTGTTTTCACTGCCTCGGAGACAGGATTCGCCTCTGTCCCGCCTTGGAAAAGCAGCCGACGGTGTTGCAGAGAGCCACGGGAGCGGGGGGAGGCGCGTGGTCTGGGCTCATGGGGGACGTTTGCCACAGGGCCAGCAGCAACCGCAGACCCCGCTTCCAGGTGCCACCCAGCACCCTGGCCACCAGCCCCCGTGGCCTCTGCGGGGTGCCCTGACTGTTCCCCCGGGTACCTGGGGCTCGGCTCTCCCGGCCCCCGGGGGCTCTGCGCCCTGCTGCAAAGTCCGGGCACCGTGTCCCAGCCTCTTGTGCACCTCGGATAGCCCCAGGTCCCAAATGGCACCAGCCACCCTTGGCTAACCGACCCCTCCTCTGCCGTCGGGTCTCAGACCAGGCTTCAGCAAAGGGACGTCCCGGGCAGGTCCTCGTGTATCACCGGGGCTGCGCGTGCACGTGGCTGCCTAACGCCGTAACAAGATTACCCTGTGACATGATGGCTGTGAAATAATCCGCAGTATCATCCAGTAAATCCCGGGATCCAATTACCCTTCCACATGACACCCCTTCCCAGGCGCAGGGAGGCCGGGGGGCTGCAGCCCAGCGCTCTGCCCCTCCGGCAGCCGCCCGCTCACTCCCCTGCACCTCTCTGCCTCGGTGTCATTTAAGATTAGCAAAGTTTGCGTCACCCCGCGGGAGCCCCGACCCTCTGCCAGGCTCTGTTGTGTTTTCTCGCCCGACCGCACGCTCCCCAGCACCGCGCCGACCCCCCTGCCCAGCCGGCCTCGCGCCCCCTCGCCGCCCCTCGGGCAGCACCGACCCCGCTCGGGCCGGGGTTTGGCTGGCCCGGGTGGCTATGCCGGCCTCCCCGGGCTGGGGAGGGAGCCAGCCTGGCCGGCCAGAGGGTCTGCGGGACATGGGAGAGGTGTGCGGCACTGGGGAGCCCGGCATGCGCCCGGCCTCCCACGGCAGCACGGTTGTTTGCAAACTGTTTTCCAGGGCATTTTTCCTGTCCCAGCAGCTGCTCCCTGCAGCTGGCAGATCCCTTTCTATGGGAATAAAGCCGGGGGCGTGGGTACCCCGGCGCTGGCTGGCCCCGGCCGCGGTGCCAGGGCACGCAGGCTGCCCCGTGGCCGGTTCGGCGCGCTCGGCTGCCGGCGCTGCGGTCACTCCTGGCGCTGGCAGGTGCTCAGACACCGGCGCTGCTGCCAAACCGGGCAGGGAGCGTGGCCAGCTGCAAATTTCTGCTTCGTTTTTGGAGCCTTTGAATCGCTGGCCAGCTGCCAGGTTTGTTATTTGTTAGTCTAAGTATTTTTTTCCCAAGTGAATTTCAAGCTGGCGAGAGGAGACGGGCAGAGGGGCCTTGGCAGGGGGCCCTCGGCATCCTCAGCGCCGGGGGACCGGGGGCGAGGGCAGGAGGCTGCGGCGCGGTCCGCCCTGCCCGGGAGACCCCAGCGGCAGGGCAGCGGGCTGCGGCAGCGCCGGCAGAGCCCTCGTGCCAGGAAACCTTGAATTTCACCTCAGCTGTGGAGGGAACACAGCCAAAACTCCCGGAGTGCGTGGACCAGCCTGTCTGGAGCAGGGTCTGCACCTCTGCACACCCCTAACGCCGCACGGGCCTCGGTGGGTGTCAGAGGCTTGTGACCCAGGCGTGGAGCCCCAGGGTGAGCCCAACGGGACGCGTAACACCTGCTTCTGTCTCAAAAAGCCCAGGGTCCTGCCTGAGCCAGGGCTGAGGCCGTGCTGAGGCTGAGCTGTGTCCCAGCTGGGTCTGCTCAGCTGGATGCTGGAGCCCGGGAAGGCGCATCCCGGCCCTGCACACGCTGCCCGGCCGCCCTCTGGCACGGGGACGGCTCTGCGGCTGCAGCTTCGTGCTCGGCCCGTCTGTCCCTGTGAGCTCACGGTGCGAGCAGGGTCAGCGGGGACCAGGAAACAAAACAAACCGGGCAATTTGCAGGGGAAGAAATTGCTTTTCCACCTTGGAAACCTGAGCCTGTGATCGTTTCCCTCCAGAGAAGGGGAACAAAAGCTTCGGGAGGGCAGGGCCAGGCGGCTGCCTTGGTGGGCAGGGGAGGGGGCCAGGACAGAGGGTGGCAGGGAGCCGTGGGGCAGGGAGCCATGGGGCAGGGAGCCGTGGGGCAGGGACAGGACCGCGGCCAGGACACAGGTGCTGGCAGAAGGGAGCCTGCCGGGCACTGGCAGGACCTGGGGACTGGAGCGAGTCTCATCGTCCCCTCCGCGCTTCCCTGCTCCCCGCCGCCCGCCTTCCCTGCCATTGTTCGCAGCCCCGGGGGTGAGGCACGGCATGGGGCCTGGCTGCCTGTCCTCCCTGCTCCCGCCTGCCCCTCCGCCCCAGCTCGCTCCCTGCTGCCTGGCAGGCGATGCCCGTGCCCAGCTGCCACCGGCTGCCCAGGGGCGCAGGGCCGGGGCACCCCCTGTCCTGTCCCTACATCCCGCAGTGGAGAACAGCAGCTGGCTCACGCCAGGACTGGGTGGCAGTGACCGGCACCTTCCCAGGAGCCAGCCCACGGCCAGGAACGGGGCCAGGGTCCGGCCCCACACAGATGGGGATGCTCACGGCGGTCGGAGGCCAGGGGCTCTGCCGATCCCCCGGTGCCACGCTGGCCTCACTGTTTAGACGGACAAAGCCTCCATGATCCCCTCCGCAGGCAAAGCCATTTCTGTCACATTACTTCATTCCCCTGACATTAACATGGTGGATTTTGTGAGGAGGCCTTTCCACAAAGCTGTCTGAGTGTTGTTGCTGCGGCTCAGCAGCTGCCGCTCGCTGCCCACCGCAGCGTGCCAGCGGGTCTCTCAGAAAGGCAAAGCAGCCCCCTCTGATGACCTGCCCCGCCGGCTGCAGGGCTGCTCCTGCCCATGGAGCCGGACAGCCGTCGGTACCCCAGCGCACGGTGCAGTGGCCTGCAGGGCTCTTCTGGGGGGACACTCCACAGCCCAGGAGATTATTCCCTGTTCAGGGTCCCCACCAGCACTCCCAGCACAGAGCCTGCAGCGTGCGGGCTGGCCAGCCTCACACACAGCACGGGGACAGGGCAGAGGGGCACGCGGGAGCCCCCAGTGCCACGGCTCCAAGTGCCAGACAAGCCTGAAAGATTAATGACCTTTTTTCAGTGTTTGCTTTAGGCAGAGCCATCACTGCTCACGCTCCAGGGCTTCCTTCAGAGCACGGTCTGGTATGAGGACGAGCTCCCCTGGTGAGCGATTTGGAGAACTTGAATGGGGGGTCCAAAACTGGTTGCAAAGAAAGAGATTAAGATCAGTATTTGTCTTTTTTCTTCCTTTTTCCTTCCTACTGGAGCAAAAATATTCCTGTTTATTGCTCTAAACCCTCGGGGGCTGTATGGTAAACTCCCAGTGGGAATCACTGTCTCAAGAGATCAGAGATCCCGAGAGCATCCCCTTGCCAAATCTACACTTGCAGTTAGCTCTAATCAGCCGCCTTTATCTCTCCCTGCGGTGGTATTTGGGAAACTAGCACAGGTCAAACACGGGACAGTTCCCTCATTGTTACCAGACCTCTGAAATCTCCCTTCGGGCCACACCGAATCCCTCACGGCGTGGACACCTTCCCCTGGCGCCCGGCACGCCTGGGCCCAGCGAGCGAACGTGCTGCTCCTGCTCTGGAGCGCGGGGACGGCCGCAGCGCCTGCGCGCTCACACCCTCCCCACTGTATATTCTTCCTAAGAAAATAAAGCATCACTGTCCTATTAATTATGTGAGTTATGGAGCAATATTTTTCCCAGAGTCACCTACTGGTTCGCGTATTCGTTTTCCAGGCGGCTTAGCCAGTAGCCTGGCAACACGGTGACCTTGTGCTCTGCTCAGCTTTGAGCGTTTTATTAGCCACACTGGACTCTCTCCACCACTCCATATTGCTGAGCCCCTCATTAGTACAATTAATAAGCAGCTTCTGTCAATTCAATCAAATGCCGGGCTCGACAGCAGGAGAAAGCTTTGGCAGATCGAGCAGGGGAGATTCTGGGTAGTACTGGGAAATTGCAGGAAACCTTTCATCTCTCCCAAGGAGCCGAACAAGAATGGGATTGTGGGATTGGGATTCTCTCAGGTCATGTTTATTTATCGCCGGCTCGTTAGTATAATAAATCAGGTTCCCTGTCACTTTGAATGAAGTCATAGGTTTGCTGGAAGGAACTTGGCAGAACACCTTGATATTATTAGTGATGGTGCGGACAAAGCCTCATGAGAGGCGATGCCCTGGCCGGGGTGCGCAGGCACCCTCGCACGCACCCGCTCGTCCCTGCGCCCCACCGGCAGAAGGCCACGGCCAGCCCGGCCGGCGCGGTCACCCCAGGGCAGCGCCTGGGCACGGGGATGGGCTGGGGACACGCAGTGCAGCCGCGAGGCGCCGGCAGCACGGCTGCGGTGCCGTACAGCCCAGGTACCCGCGAGCCGTGGGAAGGGATGCTTCTCCCTGCTCCGCTGCCCGCTCCAGGAGACGTGGGAGACATCCCTGTCCTGGCCCCGCGCTCCTCCTGCCTGCGTGTGCTGCCGGGATGCGGCCGGGCCAGCGCAGGGCACCGGGCGGGCAGCGCAGGCGCTGGTCCTGCGCCGCAGTCACGTGTACTGGGCGCACGTGACGGCGCTTTGCCTTTCACACCTCTCTGCGTCCTGCCAGACTTTGCCCCGGCTCTGATGTCGGCGTGCTCTTTGGATCCCGCGCCGGTGCCGGGAGCGGCCGCGGTGCCCAGGGTGCTGGGCAGGGCATGGCTGCTGCGGCGGGGCAGCGGGCAGCAGGCGAAGGCCCGGTGCAGCCGTTGTTCCTGAACCTAATGGGTCTCTGCATCCCCTGAGCAGGACCTGCCAGCAGAGAGGGACCAGGAGGCGGCTTTGCAGAGCCTTCAGCGTGGCACCTCGCCCCGCACCGGGCGCCCCGGCCGGGGTGGTCTGCCGGAGATGCTGCGGAGGTCACAGTCTCCTTGCCTGGATCTGTCGCTTTTCCACACCGAGAGCAGATCTGCAGGGTGGTTCCTACCCCGTTGCTGGAAGCAACGCTGGGTTGAGACGAGGAAGAGCTGGGACTGGTCTGTCATAGCCTGAATGCCCCAAATAGAGCAACATCACAGGTGTATGTTGCAAAAACATTCCTAAAATAAACTTCTCCAGTAAATCACCTGCATCTTTCGCATCTTTTGCAAAGTCTGGCCTGAATAAACCGCCGCCTGAGCATCCTGTGGACCCCCAGTCGCTGCCCGCCATGTGCGTGGCAGCACGGCAGGCTGTTGGCGACACAAGGCTCTCGATCCCCTGCACCGCAGGGGACCCTGCTGCATCCGCCACCCCTGGAAAGCCAGTAAATGCCCCCTCCCTCCTTATCTTCCCTTTAGCAGCGGGGGTCTTGGCATCTCCTTAGCCCCCATTTCCTCTCCCAGCTCTTGTTGACACAGTGGCCTCGGGAGAACAATGGGGCCAAGGGCAGCAGAGTGACACCCTGCCCCTTCCTCTGGCCGCCCGCTCACCTTCCCGGGCACGGCGGGGGCACCCAGGCCCCGGGGACCCACAGCACGGCCGATGAGGTGGTGGCACCAAGGTGAAGCTGGGGCAGCTTGATGGCACAGGGGAGCCGCAGCCTGGGCGGTCTGGTGCTGCCCCATCCCAGCAGCGCGGCATCGGGCACCCCGCAGCACGGGGCCACCCCGCACCGCCCGGGCGCTGGTGGGAGCCGTCCCAGTGAGGGGGGGATGCAGAGGTACCTCTGTGCTGGCGAGGAGCCCCCGGAGCCGGGAGAACGGGGCTCAGAGGGGACGGGGCACATGTGGGAGAAGGGGCTGGTCAGGGAACCGGGGGAGAGAGGATTTATGGTGAGTTACCGGCCAGGCTGACCCCCGCCGCCTGCCGCCAGGGTCGTTGGCAAGAAGCACGGGGTTAACTCAAGAGCTCGTTCAGCCCGTGCTCGTCAAGGCTGGCGGGTTTAAAGACCTCACGATTTTCCAGCCTGCGAAGAACAGGGAGAGGAGCTCGCTCGTATCTGCAGGGAGCGCCGGTGGGGCAGAGCCTGGGCGCTGCCGGGGGCGGCGGGGAGAGCCCGGCCGGGGTGGGAGAGCGGACTGGGAGCCTGGCACCCCCCGGCACCCCCGGGCACCCCCGGGCACCCCCTGGCACCCTCGGCACCTCCCAGCACCCCCCGGCACCCCCCGGCAACCCCGGACACCCCGCAGCACCTCCCGGTACCCCCCGGCACCCCCGGGCACCCCCGGCACCCCCAGCCCGGGGCAGCCGGGGGCCTGCCCAGCACCCGGGCCCACCCGGGCCCCTCCGCCGGGGCTCGTGTGCCATCCAGCGGCGAAGGGCCGGCCGAGCGCCGCGAAGGAGGGAGCCGCGCTGGGCTGGAGCCTGCGGAGCATCTCCCCGGGGGGACCCTCCGCAGAGAGCAGCAGCGGAGCTGCGAGGAGCTCGGCGGGGAAGGCAGGGCCCCGGCAGCGGCAGTTGCAGCTCGGTAAAACGCAGCAGGCTCCTTTCTGCTCCGAGACATTAGGAGCAGCTCAACAATTAGGACTGGCTTCTATTAATATGCAAATTTCTGCTGCCATGGCAATACTCTTATAAATGCAAATTGCAGTGGGAGCCGTTGTTGGAGAGACCTGTGCTGGGCCCTGGACTTTGCCTGAGCAGATGCTCCCGACTGAGCTGCCCCGGAGCCTGCAGCCCTGGCCAGGACAGCAGTGCCAGCAGCCACCGTGCCACGGGCAGCAGTTCCCCCAGCTGGCAGCATCCCCGTGGTGCCCCTGCCCCTGCGCAGAGCTCGGGCCTGTTTGCACAGCTGCCGACGCGCCTGCCAGCGGCAACAGGCAGGGCGGCCCGGCCTCGCTCCTCCGTGGGAATCTCCTTCCACCCGCCACCGGCATCTGATCCAGCTTCCACAGCAGAAGCCGTGCCCTGAGCTGCTCTGAGAAGCAGGGATGTGTGCAGCTCCCTCGGCGGGGAGCTGGGGGGAGCACGCCTTCCCCACGCAGCCAGACTCGCCCGCAGCAGCACCTGGCTGCTGCCCAGCCTCGCTGCAGGCCGCCCGGGGAAGCTGGGGCTGGCCCAGGACCGCAGGCGCTGCGAGCGCCCGCACCGGCTTGCCCTGCTTGCGGGCACTGCTGAGCCGCAGATCCTGACCCGAGGGGAAGGGGGATGTTTTCTCCTGAGCCTGCTTGGGATGGAGCCTCTGGCAGCCCCACACCGACTGGGTGGGCTGGGTTTGCCACTGGCTACTAGCCCTGCCGCGGGCTGGGCCCCGCGCCGCAGCACCGAGGGCTGCGCGTGGCCGTGTGTGCAGGGCTGCGGCGGGGAGCGCGGTGCCCGCGCCGGGCCCACCCAAGGCCGGCCGTGGGAGCGCAGCGGTGGGCAGCCGGGGCTCCTCCCACGAGGGAACAGCTCCCCTCTCGCGGGGGCACTGCCCGGCACAGGCAGCGCGATGGGCCATGAACGCGGTGCCAGTAAGAGGTGAGGAGGCGCAGACACCCCACCGGGAACACTCGTGGGGGCACCACAGCCCTTCACGCGCCCTCCGTGAGCCCCGGGCCCCCCGAGCAGGCCCTGCCCCGAGCGATGCTCGCTGGGGCCGCCCAGGAGGCGGCTGACGGCCCTGCCCCGAGCGCAGCGCAGGCCCCGCGGCGGGGCGGGGGGCGGCGGGAGGCCCGAGGGGCCGAGGTGGGAACCGAACCCGCGGGCCGCGACCGGCCGGGGCCGGTCTGAGTCGGACACGGAGGGGGCGGGGCTCGTGTGCGCCCCGCCCTCGCCCCGCCCCTCTCCCCGGCCCCGCGCAGCCCCGCCCCGCGCAGCGCGGCCCCGCCCCTCTCCGCCTGCGCGCTGAGGTGGCGCGGCGGGGCGGGGCGGGGCGCGGCGGCCGGTCCGGGCGGGCGGCGCGGGGCCGGGCCAGGCCAGGCCGGGCCGGGGGATGCGGGGAGCGGGGCCGGGCGGGCGGGCCGCCCGCGGGGCGCTGCCGCGGACGCTGCTGGTGCTGCTGGCGGCGGCGGCGCTGCTGTGGGCGCGGGCGGCCGCCGCCGAGCCCTGCGCCGCGCCCTGCTCCTGCCGCCGCGGCCTGCTGGACTGCAGCCGGCACCGCCTGCCCGGCGGGCCGGGCCCGCGGAGGATCCCGCCGCTGCCCGCCGGCACCACGGGCCTGTGAGTGAGCGCGGCGGGCGGCGGCGGGGCGCGGCGAGGCCGCGGGGCCTAACGGGCGGCGGGCTGTGCGCAGGCCGCGGCCTGACGGGCGGCGGCGGGGGGTGTGTGCGGGGCCGGGGCCTAGCGGCGTCCCGGCGGGGGTGCGAGGCCCGGCGGCAGAGGGCTGTACGAGGCCCGGGCCCGAAGGGGCCTCCCGGCCGCCGCAGCGGCTCTCGGGCGGGCGCGGCCGCCGCGGGGGCCGGCGGTGCTGGTGCTCGGTGCCCGTGAGCTGCTCCCGCGGGGCCGGAGCGGTCGGGTGCGGCGGAGCCCGGGAGTGCCCGGGCGGGCTGCGGCGGCCGCCGGCTCTGGAGCCTGGCTCGCAGGAGCGGCGGCAGCGGCCGAGTCGGAGCCGCCGGCGCGGAGGCGTGGGGTGAGGGTCTGGCCCCGCCGCCGCCCCGAGGGAGGCTCCGTGCCCTGGGGTCGCCGGGACACACGTTTCGTGCTTGTCTGGTCCTGCCGTGTGACGGTGACACCCGAGAGGGGCGTGCAGCCGGAGCGGGTTGTGGCTACTCAGGCGTTAGGTCACGCCGGTCAAGCCAGGACTTAATGTTGTTTCAGGTCAGGCCGCAGGACACGGTCCCTTACGGTTGCGCTTAGAAATACTCCCTCCAGCCCCGACAGCTGTGTGCCGTCGCACTGCCGGCTGCTTCTGGTTTCCTCTGCACCCCTTTGCTGCTTGGCGACTCAGTGACTCCCTCCTTTTCCCTCAGGAAAACCATTGTGCGCTCCCCTTGACATTTGCTGCCATTGTTTTTCCAAAAAAACCCACAAAGCAATTAAGAGCCACTCTTAGTCTCTGCTCGCAAGAGTTTAATTAGACAATGTGCTGAAGGGTGTTCGCGCGGGGTCGAGTGCTGTAAGCCTTTATCCTTCCTTGGCCGTTACTGTCATAGTGACCTCGGCGTTTGTCACCTTTGGCTGCAGCGTACCGGGATGGAAGAGGTGCTGAAGTACGAGGGATATCAAAAACCACCTCTGTGTACAGAGGAGTTCTCAGGCCCTCTTGGAGTGATCATGTTTCCTGGTTGATAGAAATAACAGTATTCCAGACCAGGAAAAAAGCCTGTTTGGGAGATAGTGCAAACACCCAAACCAATGTTCAGTTAAGGCCAGGAATTCCGCCAGCAGGACTCAGGAGTCTGATCTGTATTAAAAACTGGGCATGTCTAAGGCAGCTTGTCACCTTCTTGCCCCTTCGTGATTCTGTAGTTCTTTTCTTTGCCTGCACAGTAAACAATTGGAAATTTTGAAGAGAAAATGTGTATTTCAGCATAGAAATACAACTAACCTGGCTGTGAAACCTTTCGTGTTTAGAAAGGTACGAGGATATCTTAACGTTGGCACTTGTCAGGGAGGCCGTCAGTGCCTGGAAAAGCGAGTTGGAAGTTCATCAGGTGGCTAATAAGCCGAACGATATCCATGCTGTTTGGAGAGCAAGTTTACAAGCTTCAACAAATACTTGTCTCTTTCTCCAAGCTGATGGAGGGTGTGTTTAAAACTGCTTGGCACCAAACGCGGTGGGAAGAAGCGGTGCTGGCGCTGTGCTACGTTATGCAATCTGACATATGCTGCAAACAATAATTAAGTGTATGTTCTCTGTTGTGGCTTTCAGGATTTTGGCACACGAAGTGTGTGTGGGGGTGACGTTGTTTCTTCACTAGGACTTCGCTAGCAGTTCTGACTCTAAATGAGCTATAATGTGCACAAGCTGTTTAAAATTAATCAAAACTTAATTTTTCTCGCATGAAAAAGTCCCTGACGTGCTTCTCCCTCTCAGTTCTGTGATATCATTTTGCCTGACTTTGAGGACTAAAAATTCTCCCCTCCAGCTTGTTTGGTAATTGTGTGTGTGTTGTTCTTTTAGAATAAGCCTGCCTTGACTAGTCAGCTCCTTTGAAAAGCTGGGCAGGCTGAGAAAGGGGATCACTGCTACAGAAAACAGTTCAATAACGGGCATTTTGTAAGAAATTATTTTCATGTCCCTGGAAAGTTTTTCTGATTGTAGATAGAGTTGTAATTTAAAGGAAAAATGCTCTGATGAGATAATGATCTTTCTTTCAAGAAGCCTTTTTAACAAAGTTATTCGATTCAGAGAAATAGAACTGTCTAGACTTTGATCGTGAGTGACCACTAGAACAAGCCAGAGCCTCCTCTTCCTTTGGTGAAGGAGGAATTGTATGTATCAAAAATAAGGTTTAAAACTTTTTAGGTTGCATAAAGTGTACGTGTTGGTTTTTATTCCAGGAGCTAGAATAACTTTTCTTTTTGTTCTCTAGGGATTTAAGTCATAATCATTTATTGTCATCCAACTGGAGCATTGATTTGTCTGTTCATACACTACAAGAAGTGTAAGTTGCTTTTCATGAGGGTAAACTCTAAAGATTTTGTACCTAATTCTAATGAGTACATTTCATTACACGTCTAGATATCTGGTCTGACACGTAGAAATATTCAGTGCCAGTTAATTAAAAACGGGCGCTCTGTGTTGGCAGCACATTTTATGTTTTGACTGTAGCTGATTCTAAGTTAAAGAGAAGTAATAGTATCCATGAGAATGGTAAACACTAGTGAGCTTCATTATGAAATTGTTCAAATTATCAGTATTTAAGCTTTTAGGGAATCTTTTTGTCAACTGCTAAGTATTACTGACATAACCAAGTAGTTAAGTGTGTTGTGTGATAGAGTTATTTCTGCTGCATGCAAAAGGGTTTCTCTTTGAAGTGACAGTAATTTTTTTTTTTTTTAATTTTAGGAAGATGAATTACAATGAGCTGAGCGAAATTCCATATTTTGGAGAAACAACTTCTAATATAACTCTTCTCTCATTGTAAGTAATAGCTTGTCTGCCTTTTTCTCATTTAACAAATGGGAGAATTGTATTAGAGTTCTGCTGTCAAGTTGTAGGAAAACTTAGCTGCTTTTGTCTTGGAATACTGCTCATCTAAAGTGCTTTAGGGAATATGTAAGCACTCTTTAAAGAAATACAAATCAGTTAGACAATCAAGTCACCCTAAATTACAAATAAAATGCAGTCAACCAAGGCAGGCAGCTTTGAAGGGGAGGGATTTAATCTGGGAATGACAGTTCCCACAGGAAACAGCCCAACTACAGGCCCCAGAATTTGAATCTATTCATATGTCGGGGTGGCAAATAGCTCTTGGATTTTCAGTGTTGCTTTAGGAAATAACACTGAAGTGTGTGCTATGTGTCCCATTTAAGAGGATTGCTGATAATGTTGATACGTGGAATCCTATAGCTGTTTGAGCTGCACAACTTGAAGGATGGCATGGTTTGATAATCATATTTGTTGCTGGTATTTTTCAGGGTGCACAATACCATTCCAGAAATAAATGCTGAGCAGCTCCAAGTTTACCTTTCACTGGAAAATCTAGATCTTAGTTCTAATCTTATCTCAGAAATTAAAGCTTCTTCTTTTCCACGGATGCAACTGAAGTACCTGTAAGTATGAGTGGTCTGTTACGTCTGGGATTCCTGGCTCTACAACAGTAATGTTGAAGGCCTCACCTACTCTAAGTTACTCTCTCAAAGTAGGCAGCCTTTTGTGACTTTGGACTGGTAACAGTGCTCAACGTAGCTACAAATGTGCTCAAAATAAAATACGTCTCATACCAATCTGTGTTGCATTTTCTCAAATAGTATGGAAAACAATAACTGCTGTTGTCACAGTGCAGCCAGCAGGGACCCGGAATGATTTCTGCCCGTTTTGAGTATATCACTGTTGACACTGTCTTGACCGTGTCTAACTGAAGCGTGGGCATGCAGTAAGAATCAGCTCCTAGCACTGTTTCCTTTGGGAAAAATTATTTCGTTTGGTGTACCAGAATTCACATTTCTGATGTGACTTCACAAAGAACTTGAGTTCTAATAAAAGTTGTTGCTCTGAAGTGCTTGTATAGTTGTGTTCATAAAATTCTCCATATTCTGAAAGGTTTCTTTTCCTCTTCCTTTCCTAGGAACCTGAGTAACAACAGAATAACTACTCTAGAAGCAGGCTGTCTTGATAACTTATCTAGCTCACTGATGGTGGTAAAGCTGAACAGAAATAGGATTAGTGTGATTCCGCCAAAGATCTTCAAATTGCCTCACGTGCAGTTTCTGTAAGTAACAGTCTTGGAAGCTTAAAAACGTAGCGTTTTCAGCTGTGTTGTTCATCTCAGTATGTGTTCTTGACTTTCACAAAGTGGTGCTTATCAAAAGATGTGTTAATATTTGAATCTTACCTTTATATAAGGGAACTGAAAAGAAACCGGATTAAAATAGTGGAAAGTCTTACCTTCCAAGGACTGGAATCCTTAAAATCCTTGAAAATGCAGCGCAATGGGATTAGCAGACTAATGGATGGAGCGTTCTTTGGCCTGGGTAATATAGAAGAATTGTGAGTATGCCTGGTCGTGGAATTTCTTTTGGGGACGCTAGCTGTGGCGGGTTGTGTCCTGTATGGCTTCCCTTACGTCAAGGCTGTGCTGGGATGTTGATGAGCATCGTAGGAAATGAGTTCACAGATCTGTATTTTCCCGTTATGTTGGTGTCGTGTCTGGTTACTTCAGAGGTGGAAACATATCGGCTCTCTCCCAGCTTTTTCCCACTCGGTGATCAAGCATGCTTTGACTCTGTAGGTTGCTTTTTGATGGTTTTCATTTGCACTCCCTGAATGCGGGATGGTTCCTTGTTGTGTGACTGTTTGACAGAGATAGCGCAGGGGTGTGCCATGCAGTGTTAGCAAAAGATTTTTGAAAAAAGAAATAATCTTTGAGAACAGAGATTACAATTTAGCGTTTGCCACTGGATCACTGCAGCCGTTGTTGAGTTACTCAGTTCTTCACACACTTTTTTCACTCTTTTGCTTTCAGTGGAATGAATATAATCGTGCGTTTTGGGTTGCCTAAGGCTTAGTGTTAGTAAATGATTTTGAGATCCACAAGGTGAAATTTTATAAATATGTGTTTCATTGATTATCTGTTTAGCAAATGTTTTTCCTTCTGATTCCTTAGAGAACTGGAACATAATAACTTAACAGAAGTAAACAAGGGCTGGCTGTATGGTCTGCGGACATTGCAACAACTCTATGTCAGCCAGAATGCCATTAACAGGATCAGTCCAGATGCATGGGAGTTCTGCCAAAGACTTGCTGAGCTGTAAGTCCTGGCCTGCTTTGCATTGGGGATTTTGTAATGTTGCAATAACAGATTGGATAGCACATCTGGAGCAAGAATGAATTACCAAAGGAAGTACTCAATTTCCTTGTTAGCCCCATGGTAATGATGTGTATATAAGTGTTCTGATGGAGAAATTAATCAAAACTCAATAGTTAATCAAGTTCAATAGTATCTTCATAATTAATCCCCCTCTACTTGCCTTTAAAACGCGTGTTCAATGTTCCTAGGGACTTGTCGTACAACCAGCTAACTCGCCTCAAGGAGTCTGCCTTTGTGGGACTTGGCTTATTGGAGAAACTAAACCTGGGTGACAATCGCATTAGTCACATTGCTGATGGCGTGTTCAGAGGTCTGACAAATCTTCGAACCTTGTAAGTACAGAAAACTTGTAGTTAAAATCTCAGTTTAATGCCGTGAAGCTTTTGGAAGTAAAGACAATGAATATTGCGCTGTGCAGTGTCATGTGCTGTCCTGCCTGGTGTGGTGGGACTTGATAGTCTTTTGGTCTCTGCAGAGATAACACGATTCTGGCCCAGCTAAAACAAACCAACCATTTAATTTTAGTGGTGATAAGAAACAGTGGCTTGTTGACCTTGAGAGGCCGGTGGCATGTCACACCGGTTCTGAGGTGTGGATAGTCAGCTTGGGGGTAAGTGCCAGTTGTGGAGCGAACGGTCAGCCTGGACTCCTCTTTGTTCCAGAGGGTTTTGTTAGGGTTGGAACCTCAGAAACCAGGCGGTGCATCCGTTTGGTTGTGAAGGTCCGGTTTAGCCCACCCTGCTTGTGTGCTGAAGCCACAGGCGAGCGTGTGGGAGGAGTGTAGGTTACTGCATGCTGTCTGAGGCACAGCTCTGCACTTGCCAGGACCTTTCGTAGCAGCTGCAGCTGTTTGATATTTCTGACAAGAAGAGACTCAGTCCTGGCTCTTAATGAAAAAAAAAGCAGCGTCCCAAGTAGATCTGAGGGGTTGTAATCATCCTAAACAATGGGAGTTGAGAAAGGAGTGAAAGTTTATAACCCATCTGTCAGTTCATTAAATAAACGCTTAAATAAGCAAACTCGCCAGAGAGATTTATGTAAGCAGTTGTATTCTGTTAACCTTAATGCAACCTTTTAATGAAATAATTAAAACTAATTTCTTAGATTTAGGGTAGCATGAAAAAGAACAAGAGCAGATTAATTAGTAGGTTTTCCTGGGCTCCTCAGGGGTGTCAACAGCTGAGGGGCTGGCCCTGTGCTTTGGGGCTGGAATGTGCAGCGGAGGGCAGTGGTGGTTAACAAGGCTCCGAGCGTTCGTGCCCAGCCAAGCGTGAGCAGCCACCTCCTCTGCTCACACAATGAGGGGCTTTTCTTTCGGGTTGCTCACTCATTTTCCTAAGTGGTCTGAGTAGTGGAGTGTAAAAATACTTCAAACAACAGGAGATACCGTGTTGCTGTCGGATTAGTTCCATTGTTGCTTGTATACTGGTTGTTTCAATGCAGTGGCTGACGTAGATATTTCTCTATGCTCAGCTCCTGACGCTGTTCTGCAATGTCACTTTAATTAACGATAATAAACTGTGAAACTGTATGTTAACTACAAGGTAGTAAGAGCAAGGTAGGTGTCTCTTCCTTTAAACACACTCCTGTGTGCAGGGACTTCTGGGCCCAGTGGTATCAAAACAGACAAAAACTGTGGCTTTGACAAACTCTTGGCTCAGTCTGTGCCGTTCAGGCTAAAAACGCAACTGAATTTATTTCACCTTCTTTCTGAAAAGCATTTAATCCTCTCTGAACCGTACTGCTATATTGCTTGTGCTGTTTAGGCTGCTCTTCTATGTGAGGGGCCGAAGGGCTGTGCAGAGGTCAAACAGAAATCCCATTAGCTGGTAACGAGATCTGTGAGCAGAACATCGACTTCATTCTGAAAATCTACTACTTTGTGCCTGGCAGCCTTAGACTGTAACCTGTGTGTAATCTCTTAATATGCTCATGCTATTATAAGCCTGTTACTCAGGAATATTAATGCTGCTGGTGTATTGGTTAATTCACTTACATGAACCAGCTTGCCCCAGGAGCCTCTCCCAGCTTCTGGTAATAGTCCATCACATGACAAGTGCTAGTCAGACTGGGTCTTTCCTTAGATGCCACATCAAGAAGTTGTGCTTCAGAATTTGTTTGTGGTTCTGTGTGCAGCGCTGATCTTGAACAAGTCTATTTTCCCTTGCTTCCCTGGAATGGAATATTAATCTTCTGACAAGCTTAGTTTTATAAAAGATTTGAGACCTTCCAGGTGACGCTGGGCCAGAACACCACATCAGGCCTGTATGACAGTAAGTTCTCTGCCCTAGCTCACCACTGGAGTGGTCATGATGATGTTACAAGGCTTCTGTATAAGAAAGCTCTTCTCCTGCAGGGACTTGCGGAACAATGAGATCTCCTGGGCCATAGAAGATGCAAATGAAGCATTTGTGGGACTCGGCAGGCTGGATAAGCTGTATGTATTACAAACCATTGAAATGACAGTACTTCCCAGGCATGCAGAGTAGAGGGAGAGTGCAAAATGTTAAGTAAATCAATGACACGAGACAGGAAGCCTTTCTAGCTGGCAGCTGTATTCAGTGTGGTTCCACTTGTGTGCTACAACCTCTTGATGCAGGCTTGGGTTCCATGTTCAGGAGCATTGTATCTGTGTAGCACTGGATCACCTTGCAGCACCAGTTTGAAGAAGTGAAGCATAAGTATTTGACTTCATTTATTATTGAATAGCCCAGTCCTGCTGTGTGATGAGTGACACTTTTTGTGCTGCTTTAGCTTGGGTAAAAGTTATCAATTATAAAAAGACACACATCGAAGTGTTTTTGAGCAAATATGAAACACTATTGAAATAACAGCTTTCAGTACTTAAGACTATGCACTTTTCATCCAGTGCCATGTGCTTTGTAGGAAGCCCCATCCTGTGGAGCTACAGACATTGCTTATACAAACAGCTTGGTATGAGGATGCAGTCTCAGGAACTAACGTGATTGTGGCAGATTGGTATTACGAAGTTACTGCTCCACTCCCAAGTTCTGCTTATCAGTGTTTCATTCTGCTGACTTAAATTGTCTTCTAACACATCTCTAATCCAAACCTCTAAGTTAAGAATGGAAAAGAAACGCTGTTCTTGGGAAAGTTAGTTGAGCCTTTAAGCTCAAAAAATAGTATTTGATCTTTTAGCTTAGCTAGAATTAGAAAAAACTTATTTAAGCATCATAGGGAGCTTCTTTTGGGTCTTATTTGTCAACTCATGCTGACATTCAGACTGGTTTCTGGGTTTGGGGGCTTTGTCTTTCAGAATCTTGCAAGGAAACCAGATTAAGTCAATTACCAAAAAAGCATTCTCTGGTCTTGAAGGACTTGAACATCTGTAAGTACTTTACTCTGTAGAACTTCTAATTATTTGTCCACTCCAGTCTTGTATTGTCTGTCAAATTTTCAAGAATTTAACTGAAGGTAGCATATGAAATCATACTTACCCATTATTGTTCTCTTTGCTTAACTTACAGAGATTTAAGCAACAATGCAGTAATGTCCATCCAAGAAAATGCATTTGCCCAGGCTCACCTGAAGGAGCTGTAAGTTCGTGACAATTATTTACAGATTCTTTACAAGTCCTACCTTGTAAAGAATACTTCAGCCATTGTAGGATTAAATGTATAATAAATACCCATAGGCATAAAAAAATACTGTAAATCTTGAAACTTCTGAAAGTATATGGTTTAAGTTGTTTTGCTGCATGAAATCACATGTAGGAATGTAAAATACATAAATTTGAATCACACTTCTGTTTTGCCTTGTTCCTGCAGAATTCTGAACACCAGCAGCTTGCTTTGTGACTGCCAGCTGAAGTGGCTGCCGCAGTGGCTCACGGACAGCCAGTTACAGCAGGCTGTAAACCTCAGCTGCGCTCACCCTGAATGGTTAGCAGGACAGAGCCTTCTCAGTGTGGACCCTGATGACTTTGTCTGTGGTTTGTATTTTTAATGACTTTTGATATAAAAACACGGTAACAGATCTGTGCGGGTACCTTTCTGAAATCAGGCTGTAGCACTGCTGGAGGTGCTTGGTCTTGGCCATGATGCACACGTGGGCCTGTGTACATCACTGGGTCTGCCTTGGAGTTCGAGATTTAATTCTGTTTCTCTTTGTTTTCTTGTATTTGAGCACTGAAGCTAACCCGAGGGAGTAATCCTGTGAGACTCCATTGTTTTTCATTTAGGTTACTGTTAAAAACTGATTATGCTTCCATTCTCCCTGCTTGTGAATGCCTTTAGCTTTGGAAGGGCTGTTGGTTCTTGTCCGTACCAGCAAGGCTAGAGTAGTTAATACTCTGGCACGTTTTCTGATGCTCCATATCTGTGATGTTTATCTGGTCTCTACCACCACAGTTTCAGACATAAGCCTGTTTATTTTTGTAACCGAACTGTGAGATGGAAAACTGAGAGACTCTTTGCCCAGGGTCATGCGTGAAGTGTGTGGCAGGCCTGGAAACAGTCTGGTGTTCTGTTTCCTGGGTGAGCGATCTGATAAGTGTTACCCGTGTGTACGCAGTTCTTTTATTCTTTGGGTGGTGAAGGCTACGATAATCGTCACGTAGGCGCAGGCGCCCACTGCTCCACTCTAATATCACCACCGTGGTGCCTGACAGTGAGCACTGTGTGTGCCTGTGAGAATGTCTTTGCTGAAATAATAGGTATTGAGGTAACTCTCATCGAGTGGGATGAGGTAGAGTGAACTGCCAGCTTGCTCTGCTTTGTGTTTGTAGAACTTAAAGGCTCTTCAAGGTATTTAAACTATCTGAAAGTAAGTCTCAGTCCTTTGTGAAATAGCCCAGCTCTTCAACTGAGCAGGACTTTTGCGTGTGATCTAAACATAGCAAGTCCCAGACAGCTGTACAAAATGCAGGGCGCTGCTCGAGACCACGCTTCTACGCTGATTGTTCTCAGTGCTCATTCTCTGTGCCTGCCTGTGGTTCTCATCCTCTTGCACAGCTTGATTTCCAACTGAAAACAGCTGAATATGTGCACCTCAAGCAGCACATCTGTTCCCAAAGTTTTCTTTCTGCTTACATTGTCTTTTGAGTCAGTTTTCTTGCAATATTAATTGCAAGTTGAAGAGGAAAGTAACTAATCTTGGTGCTTTTATTTTCAGATAATTTCCCTAAACCGCAGATAAGAGTGCACCCTGAGACCACAGACGCTCTGCGAGGCATGAACGTGACTCTGACTTGCACTGCTGTGAGCAGCAGTGATTCACCCATGTCCACTGCCTGGCGTAAAGACAGTGAAGTATTGTACGATGCAGAGGTTGAGAATTTTGCCAGATATCAGCAGCAAAGTGGTGAGGTGGTCGAGTACACCACTGTCCTGCACCTTTTCAATGTGAATTTCACTGATGAAGGAAAGTATCAGTGCATCGTGACCAATCACTTTGGCTCCAATTATTCCAACAAAGCCAAGCTGACTGTCAATGGTAAGCACTAATGGTGACAAAGGAGAAACACTTTTAACCTAAAGCTTTATTTAAGTAGCCACACGTCTATTTTTCACTAGAGCTGGCCCAAAATAGTCTTGAAAGACTGTCTCACTGCTATTCAGAAGTATCAAGTGTCTTTTTACAAAGCAGGAAAGAAGTGATTTTCTGTGGGTGAAAAGCCTTCTGTGCACTTTTCAAAGGGGGCAGGTATCTCCCGTGCTTTCATTATAACGCAATTAATTGTTCATCTAGTTAAATGGAAGTAGAAGTCTCTTAAGCTAAAAGCTCCCTCTGCTGTCTCTTCAGAACTAAGCACCTTGCCCATGTGTTTGTCAAGGTAGGGAAGATTCAACTAAAAACAACTGGTGGGACTGGAAACAGACTGAAACATCAATTATGAAGTCCTTTGGTGTTAGCCATCATGATTCTATTTATTTTGTTTTGAGGGAAGGGAGGTAAGAAGACAATGTTCACATCAGTCAGTAGACCACTGATCCCCGTTGTATCTGAGAGCAGAGGTGGCGTGTGTGGCTTTTGCTTGTCCAGAACAGATAATGCAGACCTGGACTGACGAGATGGATGTTCACCTTCCCTGTTACCAGGGAAGAGGTGGTGTGACAAAGGGCTTATGAAGAAAGCTAAACCTTTTCCCTGTCTTTTCCCCATGGGAAATGTTGTCCTTCAGGTCACCTCAAATGACCACTGTAGATACTGTGTTTAACTTTGGAGGATAGGCTCTTAGAAATGGCCACTGAAAACTTGTGCAGTTCTTCAGAAGAATCTGCACCTCTCTCCTAGGGAGAACTTACAGGTGTGTTTCAGATTTGTTTGTTTTCAGATGCTCTCTGTCTTGTGGAGCTTTTGCCACTTTTTCTGTGGTACTGAAACCTATGTCTCCTTTGATCCAGAGCTACCTTCCTTCCTGAAAACCCCCATGGATCTTACTATCCGCACTGGGGCCATGGCCCGGCTGGAGTGTGCTGCAGAGGGCCACCCTACTCCCCAGATCTCCTGGCAGAAAGATGGGGGCACAGACTTCCCTGCTGCCAGAGAGAGGAGGATGCACGTCATGCCTGAGGATGATGTGTTCTTTATTGCAAACGTAAAAATAGAAGACATGGGCATCTACAGCTGTATGGCACAGAACACTGCAGGGGGCTTGTCAGCAAATGCCACGCTGACTGTGTTGGGTAAGTGGCCTGCTGATCTGTGCGTGCGTGTGGATCCCTTCCCTTCTGCAGGGGTCATGTAGCTTATCTGTAAGCAGCGAGCTTAAGTCCTAAAGAATGAAGTGAAAATACAAAGAGCAGCGCTTGACATTGTTTTTGAACAGTGAAGCTTTAGAAGCTAAGCTACAGTGCTGACCAGTGAGGTTAGTGTGATCTTTGCAGGAGAGAGCTCGGGGGCGTATCAATCCAGCAGTGCAGACTGGATAGATTTGTCTTGGAACAAATTTAGTCACAGGTAACATGAACTATGCTGAGTAGTAATGGAAGGACAGTTCTTCTGGAGTGCACTGTTTTTTGAAGACGCTGACTTTTAACATTATGGTCATGTGCAAATTCAGAATTGGAATACATAAAGCAGACTGTGGCTGGCGTGATTTTGGGGGTGTTTGCTGTGCCTGCATTTGCTGCAGTGATCCACAGGAGAGCTGAACTCGCAGGATTTCCTGACTCCTGTGTTTCATTGCTCAAGTTTAGATTCAGGCTGTAAGATCAGATTTTTAACTATCGTGGAGTACACGCTGGTGTTGCACAATAAAGTTATCTTAGAATTTTTTTTTCCTCCACTGCCACAGAAACCCCATCCTTCGTGAGGCCCCTGGAAGACAGAACGGTAACGCGGGGTGAGACTGCTGTCTTGCAGTGCATAGCTGGTGGCAGTCCTGCCCCTCGCCTCAACTGGACTAAGGACGATGGCCCTCTGACCGTCACAGAACGGCACTTCTTTGCTGCGGCAAATCAGCTCCTGATCATTGTGGATGCTGGGCTAGAGGATGCTGGGAAGTACACGTGCATCATGTCCAACACGCTGGGCACCGAGCGTGGCCATATCTACCTCAATGTCCTGGCTTCCCCAAACTGTGATTCCTCCCAGAGCGGCATTGTCCACGAGGAGGATGGCTGGACCACAGTGGGCATTGTGATTATCGTGGTGGTGTGCTGTGTTGTGGGAACCTCCCTGGTATGGGTCATCGTGATCTACCACATGAGGAGGAAGAGTGAAGATTACAGCATCACTAACACAGGTAAAGGGCAAAAGCAACAGTCTTCAGCACTGTTTTTAGTCCAAAACACTTGTTAAGAGTGTGAAATTTCTGGATTCATCACAGATGGATAAGGTTTGAATATATATATTCAATATATATAGATAACAACTGAAGATTTCCTTCTAAAATATCTTCAGGGATTTGCTCAAATTCCTTCATTTAGAGGTTTTTTTTAAATATCAAAAGTGTGTGAATTTTATTCCTTATACACTAGATTTGTTCTGCACTGAGGGAAAACAGTGAAGTTTGGAAATAAATATTTGAACAAACTTTCAAATGTTTTCAGGATCTGGAATAATGTGTGTAAATTTCCGTTCTGGCCCTGTTAGTTTTGAACTATGGATTTTTAATCACTGAGGTAGAAGAAAGATAACTCTATGTGAGTTGAAATTCTGGATGACCTCTTTGTTCATGTGGATAATAGTGTTGGTCCTGCCTTGGAATCTTCACACGTAGCTGTTGGTGTAATCAATGTTCATTCTGCCTTGCAGAGGAGATGAACCTGCCTGCAGACATCCCCAGCTACCTGTCCTCCCAGGGGACTCTGTCAGAGCCTCAGGAAGGCTACAGTAACTCCGAGGCAGGAAGCCACCAGCAGCTCATGCCTCCAGCCAGTAGCTACGTGCATAAAGGCACAGATGGTAAGCGGAGCCCTCACGTGTGTTGCTTGTTTCAGCAGGGTGCCAGGGCACAGTCTAGCCCTCGTAGCTGGCAGCAGTGTTGCACGGTGCGGGGCAGTACGGCACGTTAACATCAAAGGTGACTTCCTAGAGGAGAATGCAGGTTGATCCAAACATTTCCATTGATAGTTCTGAGTTTGAGGCATCTCCTGTTTTTCTTCTAGTGTTTGTTTATATTTTAGTACCAAGGCTTCTGCATTCCCTGTGCATCGTTTGATCTTTGGTCCAGCAAGGTCTGGGCTCACATCTGCTGTGAGTGCCTGTGCATGTAGATGTTGTGACTGCTGTCCTTCAGGTGCCAGAGTAGTACGGTTCCCTCCAGAGGCTCTTTATGCCGCTGTAAAACGTGATCATCCTAAGACATGAAAGAGTCTGTGGGAATCAAGCATCCTTATCCTCTCTGAGAGTGTTTTGTTTTTCCATCGTGTCTGTCAGGTGGCGCAGCGCCGTTGGTGATCTGCTCAGACTGTTACGACAATGCAAACATCTACTCCAGGACACGAGAGTACTGTCCCTATGCCTACATCACAGAAGAGGACCCCCTGGATCAAACTCTCCCCAGTCTCATGGTGCAGATGCCTAAGGAAACGTACGCAGCACGCACCCAGCACGAAACCAGTGCTCTTGATAGTCTCTTAGCAGACAGAGACATGTCTGTCTTCCTTACCAACCACGACAAAATAAGTGAAAAGAAAATCTCCTCCCAGCAGATTAATGGTGAGTGTCCCCTTTTCCCACTTGCTGCTTTGTATTCCCTGGTAACTCTGGCCTGCCTTGTGCTGCCCTTCACTGCTGATACACAGATGATTCTTCAAGTGACCCTAGTTTGTGGAGTAGCTCATCTGTTTATTAACCACCTGTTCTCGGAACTAGCCCTCAGTTTGCATCCAGTACCCAAGAGCTGACGAGGGTGATCTCTTTTAAAAGATAGTATTTCTTAATCTGCAGTTCATCTCTTAAAGCTTGTGGAACGGGATCCCTTGCATGTTCTTCAAGGACATCTATTAGCCAAGAGTTAAAGCTTCACATAGGAAGTTCAAGTAGCCCTTCTGTTTGAGCTGGCCTGAGTTTCAGAGAACTCCAGTTTCTCCTAAATTGATTGTTGACTTTCTTCCTGGTAGCCTTTTTAAAATTCATACTGAAGCTGTGTGTGTTGTTTCTGGTTAGTGTAACAGATTGCTGAAATGGGAGAGCATCCAGTCAAGTGTGCTCTCAAAAACAGGGAAAATAACCTCAGAAGGACTGTTACTGCTGAGTCGCACAACTCGAATCTGTCTAAAATTTGAGTGTGTTTATCATGAACTCACTCCTGTTCATCTTCTAATTTTCTTCCTCAGAACCCTTTCCGATTCCTATATGGGGAGTAAACAAAGACCTGGCGTGCTCTCACTCACACTTTCTGCATCAGCAGTCGGCCCGTGAGACCCCACGACCCCTCCGGAGCGAGGGCGTTATCGACAGTGACCGGGAACAAGCTTGCCACAGGTTACGTGAACATAAATTTGATTTTAATAGGACACGGAACATTCATGACTATAGTGAAACCACATAAGACACTAAAATGAAGTCTTGAAAGCAAATCCCTATCAACTGACTTTTTGTATTTACTACCTCAGGAGTAACCCCAAGGCCAAAGATGCGTGTGTACGTGTGTCTACAATTACAGGCTGACTAAACAGAGTCGGACTCCCCAGGAGGAGGTGGCACATGCCCTTTTTCCTTGGATTTCTGTGCATGGGAAAATGGGAATGTGCAACAGAACACGTGGATGAATAGCACTATCCACAGGAATAGCATTAAAACATGGATTTTCTGATGTTGGAAGCAGCCTTTGTGCTGCTCCATGCTTTGAAAATCTCTCAAGAATGCAGAGCCATTTCAGACTGCATTGTCTGCTTGAAAACAAATGTTCAGGGCCTCCTCGTGGAATTCCCCAGTAATTGTAAGCATAAAACTCTTGGCCAGCTTTTTGTTCCTTAGACTTTTGGCAGGCGCCTGTTACCAGTCTAACTTTGGGGCTTGTTTTCTCCTATGAATAGTGGACTCCAGTTGTAAATAAATCTGCATTTATAAATATTTTGTATACACTAAGCATATAAATGTGTTGGCTGTAATGTAAATATATTTTTTATTATGCCAAAGTATGTATCATACGGTTAGTCTTGACAGCTGCATATCAAGCCATACGGGGTTTTTTTGGTGGGACTGAGAGCTTGTTTCTGAGGGGACAGAGCTGTCCTTTGGGGAAGAAGTGAATTTACTGTAGGTACGTGGTGAAACTGTGATTGATGAATGTCATTGTTACATACAACTCTGTGTGCGTTAAGCCTGGCTGGCCTGACTGCAAGCTGATCCGTTCCGTGATGTTCGCAGAATTCCACGTTTGACCCGTTTAAGTGTTGAGAGTCCTTAGAACTCTGTGTTAGGCACCCGTCTTGTCCAGTGGAGCGTGGAGCCCAGCAGAGCCCGTGTTATCCCCTAGTCCAGGCTGAAGTATCCAGCTTCCCAGATGTTCTTGTAAATAGGAAACTCAAAGAACAGTACACAAAATGTTTCCTTCTGGTCACCTGGTGAAATAGCTCTGAGATGGGAGGTTTGAGTGGTTTGTTTCAGAAGTTTATCTAAGCTTTTATCTTTAAAAAAAGCCTTTGTATTGTGTATGTTGCAGAGAAGGCTCCATGTATTTTTCCTGGCTGACAGATAAGTGAACTTTTAACAAGAATGTTGTGATGAAAAGCATGGAAGAAACTGGGAGAGCATTTGATAAATACTCAGTGAACTACACTGTGGATTTTTTCCTCTGTGCAGCCAAGAGGCATGTGTAGTTTAAAGCACTTGTGTCCTTTTCTGTCCTAAAATATCCGGCAAAATTATTGCCCTGTTGAACTCTCTAATAGTTCCCTAGAGCTCAGCAGGGCCAAAACGTTTACATATTTGACAGGTGAGAAATGAAACAATATGCAGGGAACAGCACAATATTGAAAATCCAGTACTTGTTGAGACAGAGAAAGCGCAAACTTCATTAGTGGAATGTGCTGACAAAATTAGGAGGAAGAACATTATAAAGACTTCCTGAAAAGTTCTTTCTTCTGGGAAAATGCATCTTTGTGTAGCAGGGGTTAAAGACTCGTCAGTGATGGGTTTCCAGCGAGCATGTTGTGCTCTGCGCTAGAGTGCTTCGACTTTATGCTGTATACTCCTGCCTAGAGCAGGGGGCTTTCTTCCTAGGCGTTGTTGCATTTTTTTGAGCTGTAGGATATGTGCTAAAACAAAAACAGCTGCGTGGTGTATTTTTATCAAGACAGAAAAACCTTTTTGGATGAGCCCAAGAGAGGTGTGTGAGGCTTCCCATTGATCCCTTCCTAGCAGAAGGGTGTGTGGCTGAGGTGTCAGATGCAGTCACGCAGGATCACAGCTGAAACTTTTGAGACTGTGGATTATTGGAGTAAATGAGTGAGGAAATGCTGGGAATGATGATGATTCTCCTGCAGCTCTTTGGGCATGAGTAACAGTCAGATCTATGGAAATGAGCAAATATTATCAAGGGCTCTTACCCTGCTCTCAAAGCAACTTGCTTTGATAGCCAGCAGCTTTAGTAGGAAGAGGATCCAATTGTCCTTGACCTTTGGATAAAGTAGAGAGAAACACAGGTGTGTTAAACTGTTTTGGGCTCTAACATCTGAAATGTTTGAATAACATACATGCTACAAGAAAATTCTTAAGTTCATTCCTTTCTGGTTTTATTTCCTCCAGGCTTTTCCTTTCCAGACAGCGTTTAAGACATGGTGCTTATTTTCAATCCAAAGTTGTCTCTTGCAGGAACCCAGTGCTGTTGGTTTAAATCCAGATGAGAAAGGTCAGGTCAGGAAACTACAGCAGCAGCAAAGCCTCGTCCTTTCGGGCTGCAGCAGCAAAGCCTCATCCTTCTGGGCTGCTCGCTGCTTTCTCCAGGCACACGCACAGGCTGCTGTGGCAGTGCTGCTTGGCACGTGCAGAGCCACGATTTCCCGCTAGCGCGAAGGCAGCACCCCTGCTCTGCTCTGTCTCCCGTCGCCATTTGGCAAATCCTTGTTACTTTTTCTCTCATCCCTCTCTGCTGTGGGGCTGAGCTCATACAGCTGTGTCACGGTACTGCTGTTGGTGTCCAGACCTTAGGCGCACTTGGGCACAACTCCGTAGGGTGGTTGAACTCCCTTTAGGTAGGTCAGATGTGCTTGGCCAAGACCAAGGCTTTAAAATCAGTGCTGTCTGCACCAGAACAAACTGAAGTGCTGGCTCTGGAAGCTGCGCTGATTTCTGTGAGATGTTGGCCTATAAAAGCTGCCGTTATGAATTAGGACATTTGCATCCTTCCACGAGCAGTGGTATCTCTTTGAAGTCTATAAGCTGGTTGTAAATAGCTGGAGCTTGTAAGTAGGTGAACACCTTGCTGTGCTTAGCATTGTGGAAAAACTTCCTAGGCAGAGTGGCAGAAAAAATCGTGTCTCTCTTCCTTCCCCTTTCCTCCCGGAGGAGCAGGTGGGACAGAGTGGCCGTGCTGTTTGCAGCAAACAGGAACAGCTTCTTCGATCAATGCCAAAGCACTAACAGAACAGGAGCTGGGGGTTCGTAAGACAGCATGAGCAAAGCTGCTCTTTTCCCTGTTGCTATTTCCTAGTGTCTATTTATATTTTTTTCACATAAGAATGTATATTTTGTATAGCATGTGTAATATATGTTTGTTTATTGTAATATACCTTCATTCAATAAAATGCTATATACATAGAGCATCCAGTGTGACTTTGTTAGTTTGCAGATTAAATAATTGATTTTTCTTCTGTGATATTTAATTTTCATAGGGAAAAAAATACAGTGAACTTTGCCATCGGGACGTGTTCCTGGGCAGCTGGCTCCCTGCTTGGTGGAGGGTCAGACAAGGTGCCCTCCAGAGCTCCATTCCAGCCTCACCCCTTCTCTCATTCTATGACTCTTATTTCAGTTTTCCAGTAGGAAACACCCCGTACCCGTTTCTGAAAACGCGTGGGTAATTCCCCAGCGGTGCTGCTGGCTCCGGGCCAGGAGACCCGCGATCACTGTGCTCCCAGCGCTGTCCTGCTGGTCACATCCTTTGAAGTACCAAAGAGATTTTCTTTCCAGCAACAGACTGTCAGCATGAATGAGTTGGTGAGAGCGTGGCCCTGCGTAGCTGCTGCAGGAGGGGAGAGGTGCCTCCTGCCCCACCAGCTGCCATCCATCCTAAAAGCCAGCGTAAGTTTCTTATCGCTTTGAGGAACTTACTCTGTTTCTGTCGCTGGGTTCTTGTGCTGGTTCATGCTCTGATAATCAATCACCTTTGCACTCCTGCGCTCCGTTTTGTGTGCTTCACTGTTTTACCTGTTCACAGCTCTCAGCACATGTAGCTTTTCCCAAGTCAACCCGAGCTCCTGTAGCTGCCTCATCCTCTGTTCTTGCTGGCACCCGAGGAAATCGTGGTTCACGAGAGCTGGGTGCACACGCAGCCTGGCCGTTGAGCACGCTGCTGCTGGAGCACAGCACACGCCAGCCCCCGGCGCAGGGCGTTCCTCTCCCGGCCGTAGCAGCCTGGGTTTGGCAGGGAGCGTCCCCGGCGCAGCTCCCGGGAGCACCCACCAGCCCAGGCAGGGCCCCGGGCAGCTGCAGGAGCCGGCTCTGCGGCAGAGGCCGGGCAGGCGCTGGCAGCCCCGCCGCGGGTCCCTGCCCGGTGCTCGGTGGCAGCGTGCGACGCGTTGGGCAGCGCTGCCGGATTCCCCGTGGCCTGTGTCAGCTCCCCCGCGCAGGGCAGCGTGTCGTGTCCGTAGGACCTACAACAGCCGAAACGCAAAGCCGGGCTGTAAGCGAAGGTCAGTGCTTCTGTTGTCTCCTTTTATAGCAAGAGTTAAAGGGCTGCCCTTTCTCTGTGCACAAGCTCTTGTATTTATCAGCTCACACGCCTGATAACCAGGATTGCTCCAGCGCCGACCCGGCCTCGGGCCGTGCCTGGCTTACAGCTGCCTTGGGGTTTCCTGAGGGACCGGAGCTGAAGCATTCACAGTGTCCGCAGCATCCCCACATCCCAGATGGCCTCAACGACACGAGCCTGCCCCACAAGCCTTGATCTGTCCAGGAGCACGAGTGTTGCAGAACCCCACCCCATCCTGTGATCGTTCCAACAAGATGCTCGGGAAAAACCAGCTCTTGCCTTCCCTGGTAAGTTCAGCTCTCCCTGGTTCATTATGTACATCTCAACCCTGGCACGGTGTCAGAGAGCCAGGAGCTATTGAAGATAAGATCATGAATAGTTAATGTTCTCAGTTACCCGAGCATATTTAAAAATTAACACTGAAGGCTGGTGCTGATGAGATTAAAAAAAACGGGTCATCAAAGAGAGGAAAAAACAGAAAACAATTGCATCTACCCTCGGGCTTCGCTAATGACTGAGTTTTTGTGGAAGATCCCATCCCTTCCTTGCTTTAATCCTTCGGTGGTTTAAAATACTGGATACCTCATTAAACCACCTTCCTTCCCACTTGCCAGATTCTCCTCTGCTCCTCCCCTCCCGCGGGAGCTTGTGGCCCCTTCAGGTGTGTTTCCAGGCCTGGGAGCGATGCTGCTGGTCGATGCCGTGAGCGCCTGCCCCATGCCCAGCCGGTGCGGTGCCGGAGCCGATGGGCACGTCGGTGTGACGGCTTCGGTGACCCGGCATGGGGAGAAGGGGTGCGTGTCCCGGGAGGTTGGCAGAGCCCTCCGAGCTGCTGCAGCCCTGGGGACGCGCTCCCCCTCCGGGAGCAGCCCCCGCTGTCCCTGGGTCCCTCCAGGCTCCCGCTTGGGAAGGTCCTGTCCTCTCCTCGTGGGGCAACAGCTTTGCCTTCTGCAAATGGAGCCCAGCCTTTCGAGTCCTTGGGGTTGGTGCTTAACAAGGGAACGAGCAAATAACCGAGATGGAAAGAGAAGCCAATCCTTTGGTGTGTGGGAACCCCGGCAGGGCTGTGGCAGGGCCGGCTCCGGTGCCAAGGCAGCCGCAGCTCTCGCCTGTGCCAGGAGCCCTCCCCGGGCTCGGGGCTGCTGCTCCCCACGCGTAGGAAGCTGGAAGAGACACAGGATCCTTTTTCAGGATGAAACCAGGCATTTGTAGGCAGGCAAGTACAGGGAAAAAATAAACTCTAAATGCTAATTTTTATGGCTTTTGCCCTGAAGCAGCTACCTGGGAGAACCAGCGGCAGGGAGCGGGGTTACCTCCCCCCGGGATGGGCGGCCGCCTGCAGCGTCGTGGGAGCACCAGGGCCCGGCAGCACGGACCGGGCGCGGGTGTCTGCGGGGCGGGCGGCACCGGGCGCGCGAACACGCCGTGACTGCTTGTGGATCCCGTCGTCAGGTGAGCGAGGGGCTGTCGGCTCCTGTCGTGTGTCCGCCTGCTGCTGGGGATGAGACTTCCAACAGGCTTCAGGAGGGCGGGTGGGCTCGGACCCGCCGGGTCGGGGATGGGGAGGGAGGAGGAGAGCTCTTGTGGAATGGGAAATGGGCTGAAGCGCGGCACAGCGGAGAGCGGGGCGACCTCGGAGCCGGGCCTCCAGCCACGGGCCTCTCCCTGCCCTGGGAGGCAGGCCCGGACTGGGCTCCTATTTGCAGGGAAATGGAGCGCTATTAAGGCTGCTGCTTATCTCATTTTCTCCCAATGAGATGCTATCGATCTGCGCTGGGGAGGGACCTACGCTGATTAAACCGTGAGCGTTTATCGACGGCCCTGACGGCTGCTGCGTTCGGCCGCGCGCCCGGGGGGAGCCGCCGCTGCCGCGGGGTCACTCCTGCTTGGCTGCCGCCTTCTGCTGGGGATGTTTCGTGTCGGGGTTTGTCTCACAGCTGCTGCGTCCTGCGGAGGGGAGCGCGCCGCAGCCCATCACGGGGAGCAGGGGTGGCAGAGCTGTCCCACCCCCTGGGCCGTGTGACAAGCCCAGGTGGCCGAGCCGTGCGGGTTCAGCAGCTCTTCGCAGCCGGCAGGACCCCGCTCCGTGCCCGGGCTGGGGGTCCGTGTGCGGCGGGCAGCAGCGGCACGAGGTGAGCTGGGCCAAGGGAAGGGTTAAAGCTCCGTCCCCAGTCTCGGAGGGCGCGGATCACAGATCACGGCTCCATTCCAGCCCATCTCTCCTGGCAGAGGCAGATTTCCTCTAAATGAGATCCTCTCGCACATAACTCGCCTGTAACACGGGGGATAACTGCTCCGCTCATCGCTGTGAAGGTTCAATTTCACATTAGGTTTAATGTCTCTTCCGAAGACTTATACGTGTAATTCATCCCAGCATTTAGAAAAATCTCCCGTGTCCTTGCTCAGATTTATCGTTGATGCCGTTCTGCCTGACGCGGATGTTGCAGGCGCATCTATCGAGCAGTGGGCTGTGATTTGTGGCTCGCCAAAGGGGATTTCAGGATGCAGAAATAAATGTGCCTGACTCGATTAATAGCTAATAGCCTGCTGAGAGCGTCCCTGGCAGCGTGCTTGGCCTAGGAAAGGACTGGCTGAAGAGAGTGAGGAGCTGTTCTGCAGAGCAGGACGGATCCCCTTCTGAAAAATTTTAATTAACTTAAAACAAATGCACAGGAAAGGGCCAGCCATTAGCTGCCTCTGCTTCCTGAGCCTCATCCCTGCTAATTAAGCAGTGTGTCAGTGCAAGTGACCTCCAGATAACACAGCACCCAATTTGCATTTAAATTAAAAAACATATTTTTAAAATAAAGGTTTCATTAAGCCCTGTTTGTTTGTCTTTCCAGGCACACACGTTACCAAACCCTTCACGGATTTTTATCGACTGGCTTTTGGACTGAGCTGGGCAGGTGCAGACCCTCCCTGCCCTCCGAGTAGGAGCCCCGAGAGCCAGGCAGGGAGATGAGGCGGGGGCTGCTGTGAGCCCTGGGGGCCGTGCTCCTGCCCCACGCCATCCCCTTGGGTCCCGGCAGGGTGTCTGGGGGAAAGAAATCCAGGTCAGCGCAAAAACTCTCTCTCTGAACATTAAATATTTATCCGTGTTTACAGCGTGTTCCAGCCCCGGCCGCAGAGGAGGGCAGCGATGCCAGGAGCCACGCGCACGCGTGTCCCTGAGCCAGGCTGTGGGTGTGACGGGGGGCCACGGGCCCCGCAGCCCCACGGCTGGCCCTGGCCCACGTGCCCGTGGCTCTGCTGCTGCCTTGGGAGGGCCCTGGCCGTGCTGAGGTTTGCAGCACTGGTTAATGCTGGTTAATGGCGAGGGGCAGCTGGTCCCTGGAGCTGGCGGCGGAGGAGCGGGTTGTGGGGCGCTGGCCGGGAAGGGAACACGCGGAGGGAGGACACCGCTCCTCCGAGAGCCGATATCCCAGTGCCAGGGAGGGGTTTGGTCTGCCCGAGAGCTCCGGTTACGCTCCGCTCTGGGAACAGTCGCACCTTTGCAAAGCGACTGACACTTCCCACGGCTCGCTAGAAATCCCTTGGCAGCGGCGCGGTTCCTCCGGCTTTGTCCAGCTGGAGGGAGCTGTTCCTACCCCAAAGCACCGTACACAGCGGCCGAGGGGTGCCGAGCCCGGGGGCTGTGGGGCCGGGGCTCTGCCGCCAGCGCCTGCGGTGATGGATCCCGCAGGATCCGCAGGTGCAGCATGAGCCCAGCGAAACGCTCGGCTGTGCTTGTTGGAAGCCACCAGGGCCAGCACTGCTTTTTTGCTGATAACTCTTGTTTTTAAATTAGCTGCATGTCATAGTGGTAACTAATGCACCTTGTAAATGAAGAGCGTTCAAAGCCCGGCTGGAGCGAACAGCCTGTGCTGCAGGTACAGCGAGTCCTGTGCCACAGGGAGAGCAGGCAGCAGCGGTGCCTGGGAGCAGGTTCCCTCCTGGACCGCTGCTCCATTTGCCTTTTAAGCTTTAGTTCCCACAACATATTCCACGAGCTTTTCCCATAAGCATAAATCCGGGAGTAGCTTTGATGGGAACATGAAGGTTTCGGCCCGTCCGCAGAGCTGCTGCCCAGCTCCGGGCTGGCTGCACCGAGGAGGGTTTGTCGCAATGAATTACGTGCCGTTATCGGAAGCGGTGACTGATCAGCACAGGGCCGTGCGGCAGCGCTGGGGAGCCTGCGGGATGGATGTGAAAATAGCAGGATCGATTCCTTGAACGCTGCTAAATGGGTAGGGAATAGTTAAGGGCTAATTAAAAACCTGGACGGTTTCCAGGGATAAACAAAATGGGGTAGTCAAGGTGCTCGGGAACTGCTGTTAGAAGGCAAGTTCTTCACGTCGGGGGTCGAGATGCTGCAGCTGCAGCTGCACAGCGTCCTCCCGCCTGGCAGAGTGGGTGGGATGTGGACCCCGGTGGGACGCGGGTGGGATGCGGACCCCGCTGTGGTACCCAGGGCCCTGCTGGGCCATGGTGGGGCTCGGGGCTGGCCCGGAGGCGCTGACCCTCGCGGTGCCCACCCAGCCACCGCCGCTGGTTCGGTGTAAACTCTGAAGCCGATTTCCCACAAAGGTAATTTTCTGCTTCTCTGACTCAAGTCTATTCATCTTTTAGAGGGTAATTAGTATCACTTCAGTGTTCTTTTATGCCCAACTAATTGCACCTTGTTTCAGGAGTGAAAGTTAATGCCTCTCCACTTGGGTTAGCACAGCAGTGTGTGTATAGGGATGAGGCCAGGCAGAAACGTGTGCCGGGGTACGGCCGCCTGCCTGGCCCGACACTGGCTGCCGGCACCGCGGGGAAGATTCCCCGAGTTACGTCTGAGCTGCTCCCGGGTGCAGTGAGCCCGCGGTGCCAGCGCAGCGCAGCGGGGTCCCCCCCTGGGACGGCTCACTGCGCGGCGACGTGTGCTGGTCCTGTCTCCTGCTCTGGCAGCGTTGATCCGACGTACGGCGAATGGTTCTTTACTGTTGGACAGCGTGACAGCCCGGCTCTGGCCGTGGGCAGGGCCGTCGTCGGCCGGGCCTCAGCCTGCCACGGCCCCGGCAGGTGCCACCCAGCCCACGTGCTCGGAGGCCTCGTTTGAGGGGCTGCTCATCAGGCACCAGCGACTGAGAGCGCCAAGGACTCGAAAGTAAGTGCTTCCACTATAAATCTTGTCTGCTTTAAAGTAGGTTATGTTTTCAAAGCACTTTAGTTCTTAGGAATTTAATATTGCGACGTCAATTGTAAGACAAGTAATTGGATGGGGAGAGGGTTGTTACTGGAACCTGAGATTAAAGGCAGGGTTTGAAGGGCTGTGTTGCGTGCGGGTGGGTGGTTTTGTTCACCGCAAACGTGACTCTGGAGGTTTCGTGGGCAGCGGTTGTGTTTGAAGCCGGCTCTGCGGCTCGGCGGGGTTCGCTGGGAGAGACCTGGGCTGCTCCCAGGGAAGCCTCTGCCCACCCCGCCACCCTCCATCTCCTGCTCCTGCCTGGGGATGGAGCTTCTGAGGGCCCGTGCGTGATGTTCTCCCGGTCTGTCCCGTTCCAAATCACGAGCTGCACAAGTGTGAGCCGGCACCAGGTTTTCAAGGTGAGCAGGAGCTGGCTGGACCCCAGCTCTCCCCGCCCAGCGCCCGCCAGACCGAGCTGGTGCCCCCCAGAGCCCCCGGCCATGGAGCGTGGCTGCGGCCCCCAGCCACGGGCGATCTCAAGGGGGTGAAGCAGCAGCAGTGCAAGTCCTGGGGCGTCGTTCTCCCCCCCCGAGGGTGCACAGGAGCGGCCGGATCCTGCAGCCCCGTAATCCCCCGGTGCCCCTTTGCCCAGCCCAGCTGAGCCAGGAGAAAATGTGCTTGGCTTAATGACCAGACTTTGATATTCCCAGTCCTAACCTTCCTGTGAAGCAGCAGCTCCCAGACAGGTGAGCTGGTCGGCCGTGCCTAATGTAGATTGATAGCGGATCAGCTTTTCTGTCTTAATTTGCTTATGACCTAGAGAATTAGCGGAGAGGAGCTGTTAGCCTGCCAGCGCGCTGACGACTCCTGCAAGAGAAGGGCTCCCCGGGGAAGGGGTGGTATTTGCTAACCTTTCCCTGGCTCGCTTTACATAATAGCACACTCCTCCAAATGTCCTCAGCGTGACGGGCTATTCCCCTTCTCCTGCGTTCTGCTTCATATTTTACTTTTTAAATTTCAAGACCATTGCACAGTAGAAAAGGTGCTGAATTCCTCCTGTCACTCGTCTTGCATCTCCCTTCAGAGGCTATTCTTAGACGCGCCATCGGTTTGCAATGCAAAGGGAGGCGCTTTTCTTCTTCAAGGTCTCCAAAGATTTCCTGTATCCATATGTCCAGATAGAACAGAAAAACACCCTGAAATCTATCTGCCAGTCTGCTCTTACAATACACGGCTTTTCTTCAAAGCCCTTCAAAGCCCTTTGCCGGGCCAGAGCTCCCTGCCCCGGCGTGCCCCCGTCCTGCCCCGCGTGCCCCCGTCCCGCTGCTCGGGGTGTGCAGAGCAGGCGGCTCCGCACGACCGGCCTTGCCACACTCCTCCTCTGCACCCAGAAGCTGCCCTTTTCCCCAGCGCTGCCTTTGGGAAGGTTTCTGCAGTGACTTTGTCCCGTGAAGGTCGGTGTCACCCCAGCAGCGGGTGTGCGGAGCCGCCTGCCCGGGTGGTGCCTGCGGCCGGGGCAGGGAGGGATGGCGTCACCCATGTCCCCGTGCCGGTTGCTGGGTACCGCGTGTCCGCTCCTGTTCACCTGACAGCGATGTGTAACACACCGCACGGACCCTCCAGGGCTCTCTGCAGCTAGCAGCCCTTCATTTCCCGGGTTTAAAAATAGTTACAGGCATTATAAACAACCTTGCACGGAACATGACTTAAAACTTGTTTTTCATCCTGTCTGTTCCTCGTGGGAATGAACGCTCCTCTCTCCTCTCTCTGTGCCTGGTTCACTGCTCTGTGCAGGAGAGGAACACGAGCAACGCGGCACATCCAGCACTCGGCCTCGCCTAAAGAAAAGGATCTATTTATTTATTTCTGCTTCTACGATGCTCCAAGTTCTTCAGCAACCACCAGAGAAGCGCTTGGAGCCTGTTACCTACCAGGCAGTAGCTTTCAAAAAAAGAAATCTGCTTACAGAGGACAGACTTTGGCTCTTTCTCAAGAGCTCCTTCCAAATCCACGGTCTGTCTGGCAGCCTCCACGTTAATAAACACTCGCACATGAGCAGTTGTGAAGTTTTTATCTTCTGCTAAAAAGGTATGAATTATGCAGCAGGGAGGTACGTGAGTTGGTGGTGTATAAATCGCTCAGCGGCACCAGCGCCAGCTCGCCCGTGGGTTGGCTGGGCAGAGCTGCTGCCTGCGGGTCGGCGCACGGGCTCCCACTCCAGTGTGGTGCCTTTCCCTGATGAGAGGTAAGTGATGAAATCCAGAGTCGCACCATTTTGCTGTAATAAGGCATTTTCTGCAATGCTCCAAGCACCTTCGCCCCATCACTGCACAGGATCGCTCGCCAGCGATGGCTTCCAGCCTGGAAGTAGGGTTTGTGTTTGGGGACTCGCCCGTGCGCTGCCGCTGGCTCCTGCCTGCGCTCACCCACGTGCTGCGGCAGCGCTGCTGCCCGACCTTAGCTCTTCAACCCGCTGCTGGTTAGGCTTCGGTTAAAGCTCTCTGCCATACCCTGAGTGTTGCAGCATAAAAGCTTGTTAGTTATGATTTGGCAGACAGTAGGAGTCTGTTAAAAGTCCAGTTCAAACACGGTGTGGGAAGATTAGGCCCTCGGCAGAACCCTTCCCGCTGGGCAGGGAGAGGAGCCCTGCGCCCCACGGCACAGCCCGGGGATGGGGGACGGACAATTAACCAAATTAACTCCAGTACATACAGGGCTGTGCCGCAGCTCCCAAGTCCTGTTACGCTGCTCACACCCACGCCACACTCCTGCTTTGTGCACCTACTCAATCCTGAATGATTTGCTTTCTTTTTTTTCTTTCCTCTTTTCACACGCAGCTCCCAAGCAGGCACCTGCCTGGCTGCTGCTCTGGGGAGGGTTCTCACTTGTGTGATGTATATTTTTGAGTTTTCCACTCTTATTATTGGAAGAAATCTTACCGTGAAATTGTTCACGAGTGGAAGAGATGGTGAGGAAACTGCTTCTCCAGCACAGCCCTGGCCGCTGTCTCGGGGCTCCTGGGAGCCGAAGGAGAGTTACAGAGGAGCGAACAGGGAACGATAAACAGCACCAGGAGCTGCCCGTTGCGGGCGGCCGCGCTGGGACGGCTCAGGCCCCTCGCTGTGGGCTCGTCCTTGTCCCGAGCGCTCTGTCCAGAGGAGGGCTCCATGACAGACTGGTTTGGGCTCTGCTGGGCGAACAGCAGGACGCGGGCTGCAGCCACAGCCCTGTGCCGGGCACGCTCTGCCGCCTGCCCCGGCTGCCAACAGCTGCCGGCTGCTGCCAAAGCGCTGCTGGTGCCCCAGCGGCACGGGGAGGGGGTTCCCTGGGCAGCCAGGGAACAGGGTACGAAACCAGAAATGAACCCAGAGAGGATTCGTGTGTAATCCCATTGACTTCAGTGAGAGTTACGAGCAGATGGTGCTGTTCTTTATTAATTGTGATGACTGAACAGGACCAGAACCCTACCTGTGCTCCTTGGAGGGGAAAGAAGCTTCAGCAACAGTTACCAAAATGATGCCCTGCTCCCATAATGGCTCTTTATGAAACACTACTTATTGTCATTATTTTTCATGTTTGCTACCAAAATGCAAGCTACAGCTCCCCTACAAAGCTCTGCATGTTCGTTAACCTCATTAAATCCTAAAGGATTAGTCAGCTGTTCCTGAACCACAGAACTGTTAGGAAACATCTAAAGCTCAGAGTTATGTGGCTTGGAAAGTGATTTTCTAATACATGAACTTCAAAGGAGTTTTGAAATCCTGCAGCGTAAGGAAGACAGACTAACGTTAATCCACTGGAGTGCTGCTTAATGGCCTGTTTAATTTTTGTCTTGATAGGTCTTTGTAAGCGGCTGCGCGTGAAGGCTGCCCTGCGACAAGGGTTCGGCTTCACCTCCCGGCGCCGCGTCCCCTCACACCACCGAGTGCTGCCGGTGCCGGTGAGTGCCCGGGGAGCACGGGGAGCCGTGCCGCGGCGTTCCCCACCCGACAGCGCTGGGGAGCCCTGGCCTTGTCCCCCAGCTGCAGCTGGACGCGCTGGGGAGCCGCCTGCACCCCCCGAGCCCACCCCGACCCCCTGCACCGGGGCTGCTGCTCCCACTACCCGTGCACCGTACGGCGTCGGGAACCCGCCGGTGGGCAGGCTTTGGGGGGACCGCCCTAACTCAAATAAATAATGCTATTAACTGTGAAGTAATGAAGGAATTGAACACACTGCATATTGAGAGCACAAAGCACCGAAACCCACAAATTAATTAAGCTTCACAGCCCCCCTGTGAGACGCAAAGGTAATTGCTATGTTCATGGTCCGTGTGGGAAAAGAGAGGAAGGGATTTGTTGTGGCGGCGGAGCCTCTGTACCGTACCAGCAGGAGCACAAGTGATGCTTCAGCCCCAAGAAGCCCCTCCTGCCTCACCTACATCTCCCGGGGCTGACAGGGAGCTGGAGGAGCGGGGCTTGCCATGCTCCCGTGCCATGCTGAGCCGGGACAGGGATCCCTGGCTCTGGCCCACGCTCTGCTGGGCCACTCGGACACGGCAGGGTGAATCCCGGGTTCCCGGCTCGTAAGCGTTGGAGGATGTCGATGTAACGGACACAGCCAGCGAGACAGACTGAATAATGTATTTGCTGGTGTGTATCAGTGGAGAAACCTGTTAGTAATGAAAATACACGAGATGAAGCAAGAGGACATGAATGTTTAACTGGATGAGGGCACTCTCTAGGATACCCACATTTTTTGCCAAGTTCTTCATCTATAGTAGCAAGACCTGGACGACCCCTCCCTTGAGGTGAAGTCTGTTCTGTCAGAGTGCATTATTCAATTTCTTGTACTAAAATTATCTTAAATTCACTGTAAGAGGCTTATTTCATATGAGCTGTAATTACTACTGGGGCTGTAAAAAAAGCTTTCTTTAAAACTTTTATCAAAGTTATTTTGTGCTATTACTGCTTTCTGTGATGTGTCTGTATTTTCCAAACAGCAAATAATTCAGCACTTATCTTGGTTCCTTTGATAATATTTTTTATGACAGATCTACTGGGACTCTAACTACATTATTAACATTAAAAAAGAAAGAACGGGGACAGTCTTTTCTAAATAAGTCTGTAAAAACCCTTGCATGCCATTGCTGCTGCTTAAATACTGATCATGGGAAGACAAGAAATGTATTAATCATACAGCTTTGTACAGAGTAATGTAACCAGGTGTGAATTATCATGCTGCTAGGAATAACCAGTGCAGCCATCCTTCTCAGCTAGGCAAGGTTTATTTGCTCCAGCGAGGCTTTCTGAAACGTTAGCACAGTTGGAAGAGATCCTCAAGGTGACAAAGCCAGCTCTGTGTGCGACAGCGGCAGAACAAAAGCCTGGTTGTGTCAGTCCGAAATCGCACCTCGGACAGCGGGGACCGAGCCCCAGAGAGGGCTGACGCGCACGCTGCAGCTCGCAGAGGCAGGCAACCCGTTCTTCCAAGTGCAGGAGGGGCAGCAGACGTGTCTCTCTGCTCCCAACACTCCATTGCTCCTCCTTCGTCCTGTTTTCTAGAAACAAAGCAAACTGTCGGTGCGTTGTTGCAGCTCAAAGCCCCTCTCCTCCCTGAGGGCTCCTTTTTCAACAGGATTGCTGTAACTGGAGAGGGCAGGATGGTGTCTCACCCCTCTGCCACTGCTTCGAACCCACCTTCGTTGCTGTGATAGAAATAGTTTGTCTCTGAAAGACAAGAGCAGACTGTAGTACGGCCTGCAAATAACTGTAGGGCTCTCGGGGTCCCAGAAGGCAACGACTCACAGGAGTGGGCATCTGCTCTCAAGAAACTGGATTTTCCTTCTGCATTCTCCAGGGCAGTCTGACTGTGTTCAGACACAGCACGCTTGTAGGGCTGCTCCACCGCCTGGGTCTGCTCCCCCTTGTTTTCCTGGGGGCACCCAGCGAGGAGAGGGAAAGCGACTGGTGCAAAGGAGCAGGAATCAGAGAGGAGCTGGGGATTACATTTATCAGGCAGAGATGGGGATAGGCTTTTGGACCATGTCAGCTACCCCAAATCCCTGTGAACAGGGCTATAAAACTTGACAAGGTTGCTACAGATATTTCAGATCCTATTAAAGATGTAAAACCACTGACAGAGCTGAACCGCTTAGAGATGGTAACTCGGCTGCTGGTGAAGTAGGCTGACACCAGGGAGAAGGTTCAAGCAAGGGATTTTAGTGGGTGATGATCAGAAGCACACCCAAACGGAGAGAAATGGCTGAACCGATGAACACGGTAAAACATCATCAAACCAACAGCTTTGGCTGGTTCTGATAAATGGTCTAAATAATGTACCAGAAGTAGTAGTTCAAACTGTGGTTGAATCTGATTTGTTTTAGGTAAGCTCTTAAGAGGAAACACGTGCAACAGGTAATTCTGTTCCTATGAATGGTTATGGATTCACAGATAAAAAGCCCTCCCTCCAGTACGCAAGCAGACAAACAAGCCTCGCTTGAAGGACCAAGAAACCGATTCTTTTTCTCAATTCCTGAGCTGTCTGGTTCAAGTCCTGAGCTGGCAGTAACCTAAACAACACAGCATAGAGAAGTGCTGTGAGGAGCAAAGGTTTGCCTCAATAAACCCAGCACGCAGCAGACTTTGAAGTGTTCGGATCTGAGGGCACACACTGCAAATCGCCTGGTCTTTGCCAGCAAGTCCCGTCTGCAGAGGGGAGCTGGCCTGTGACCCCCCCTGGCCGGGGCTGCGTCCCGTGGTGAGCACAGCGGCTGCCAGTTAACGGGCTCAGTAGCAGCAATCTGTGCTCTGCACTGACGCACAGGAAGGAGGAGAGGACTTCTGCTGCAGCAGAGTGAGGGCCTACGGTAAAAGCCTTGTGGCTACTTGTGAAACGGACCCAGTGCCTCAGCACGGCAAAGGGGGGACATCTTCTCTCGGTGACGCAGATGGGAGAGCACCAGACGATGGGACCAGCGGAGATCAGGCCTGTTCCCACCAAGAGCTGGGTGCGCATTAATTACCTGAATGTGCCCTGACCACAAGTACCCCGATGGCTTTATCAGCATCTACCACCACAGCCCCTGCAAACGCTCCCTCCTTCCTGCCCGAACCCCCAGCCCCGCTTGCCTCCCTGGGCCATGTCACAGCGTCCCACTGGTTTTCTCCAGCCTTGATCTTTCTGCAAAGCACTAAGCTCTAGACCTAGACTTAAACGCTCCACTGCTACTTTCAGGCTCTAAATCCGATATGTAGACTTCAACCCCGTGCTTAGCTGTGGATCTGTATGAGTGTGTGACTCTCTCAGTTCCCTCTTTGCCTGCGCCTTTATCCCCACTTTGCATCTGCAGTGCCTGATCACCTCGCATCGCAGGCCTTCCGTGTGCGTCCCAGAGCGAGCGGCTGAGGGGCATTTGCATAGGCTGCTTCTTCATTCACTTTGACAAGTCCTCTTAGTTCAGCTTATTATTTCTTATACCGAAAGCTACGGCAGCAACCAACCGCACTTGCGTCAGGCGTATGCGGAGCAATCTCTGTAGTTACTTTCATTTTATTCTGAGGATAACTAAACACCGCTGCCATTGTGCACAGCAAGGACAATGCAGGTCGGGAGCAGGCTCATCAGTTGTCCGAGCTTTTAACCTGTTGGCCGACGCTTGCATCAAGCAAACAAACCAACCTTTTGGTGTCAGTTTTTTCCTGTTCTCCATTGCAGGGATCTGCCTATACACAGCCTCCTTCCATGGAGGTTTCTTTCATTTTACGAGCATTAGTTTAAAGGAATTTGTGGTGTTTCAGGTATGAAATATTGTTGAATGTGCAGCTGGGAAGTTGAGGCACACAGAGGATCTGACTTGCATTAATTTACTGTAAAGTCTTGGTCAAAACATAGTAAATTCCCAGACCAACACTCCTGTTGTTTGAAAACTTTACATGATTATTTATGAGACATTCAATGCCTACAGTATGTAATGGTCACTAGTTAATATCTGCATTGCTTGAGGGTGTTTTTTCTTTGTGGAAGGGGGACAGAGAGAGGAGTGAAGGACACGATGCTGCATGAATGCTGTTCTTGCTGGTGTGGCTTCTCGATTGCATGCTGTGGCGATGTGTGTATTAAACACAGACAGATTTATGGAGTGGCTTTGTATCGGTGAAGCATTCATCGATACTGATCTACAGCCTGCTGGGGCTGATATATTTTCTGCTCCCAGGCGAGGAGTCCAGACGAGGGCTTAGCCAGCCCAGGCTGACACAGATCTCTATTAAGACTTGGGTTTATTCTCTCAGCTGTTTTTGGAGCTTGACAAAATTCCCTGGTAAGATCTGCTTGCATGGCAGCTTTTGCACCTGTACAAGTTAATTTATGACGTGTTTAAAAGTTTGCTTTCAGATAACTCTATCTTAGGGTCACATGATTTTCAAATAGACAGTCCTGGATATGTCTGTCCACAGAACAGCAAGTGCCTGGCTTTGAACCACTCTGATCCAGCCGTGATTTGTTTATGCTTCCTTAGAGGCACGTAGCTTACTGAATAATTTGTTACCCCGTGTTTGAGATGAGTGCTTCTGTCAGGGAGGAATGCTGTGCCTACTGCTCCTCCCGGGCAACTATTTTTGTTTTCAGTTAACGCAGTGCAGTCAGCCATCACCGCGGGTTCTCCCAAACGCTTTAACAGCATCGGGGTCAGGTAGCATCGGTGTGAGGCAGCCGGAGCTCCTGTGTGCCCGCTCCCTGGGCAGACAGAAAATAACACACTTCTGCACACACAAATGTCTGCACATTGCTCCGTGCTGGTGTAACTTGCTTTCATTTCGTCCTTGCTGAGGATGGAATTGTTCTTATTTTGTACGTGTACATGTTGCGTGAGTGTTTTGCCTCTGCCTGGGTCTCTGCCCGTTAAGCGCGGGGCTGATGAACTGCAGGTAGCGCACACAGCTGCATTGCAAGTGTTGGGCCGTAGGAGAAGGACTTCGGAGCAGTCCAAATGTAACGCCACAACCCCCTTTCTGTCCTCTCCGAGGAAGTGTGTCTTCACGCTCTAATTAAACAGCAGTCTGACATGGCTTTGCTGTTTTGATTGCCTTTGAACTTTGACAGTGTGATAAACAAACTTTGCTTCCCTGCCTACCAAGCAGTCGCACTGCCGGGAAGCAGTTTATTGCCCTAGTTCTGATGTGGCAGAGCCCAGCACCCCGTTTTCGTGGCATCTGTATGTGCTGATGCCAATAGCAGAGAGGGATGGCAGCTGCCATGGCGTGACAGGTGATGCTGAGAAAATAAAGACGTTCAACAACACTATTCACTCTCTCAGAACACAATGAGACTGGAAGGTAAACGTGCAGCTCCAGAAGAGGATTCTCGCTCATACGAGGTACAACCACCCTGCGCACCTTCCTGACACTGCGGAGGTGGGGAGCTTCATAAAATTTACAGAAGATTAGGCAGCTTTTTTGCTTTCAAGTTTATATTGAAGCATACTGTTAAAGACAACAGGACTTTCACCGAGGGAACAGCAGCTTCATGACTCGCTTTTGTTATGAGTGTTATTAGCGAGCACGTCAAGCTCAGCATTTCAGGTGTGTAAACACAGTGGGAATCTCACTCTGAGGTTTGAAAGTCTCAGTCAGTGAAAAGACTGAGTTGCATTTTCGTGAGATAAAGGGCAGATAAGACTTCTGTTGAGGGGGGTGGATAAACTGCTAACCCTGGAGCCAAAAGGACACTCATCTCCTTGAGATGTCCGTGCTGTCTGCGTATGATTGCGCGTATTCTCTGGAACATCTGGCACAGGCCACTGTTAGTGGCTCATAAATTACGGATCATGCCTGGTGTCACAATTCCTGTGTGAAATATTGAAGGTTGGTTTTAAATAATGTGACAGTGTCCCTTTTAATGTCCAGATCGCGAACGCCACAACGCTTTCAGCCTTCTTGCTTCCATCCTGCAAGTGTGAAGGAAAATTTATCTCTGGCGTTTTTTTCCGTGCCTGTTGGCAGGCAGCCCAACGTACCTCAAATAGCACCGAACACAATGAGCTAAACCTGCGCTTGTTGCAACTCCATTAATGCCGGAGGCATTGTACCTCAGATGTATTGGGAGCATTTGGTTAATGGCCCCAAAAAGTTTAGATTACATTGTTTTACCCCCGCAAGCAGGGCTTTATTATAAGATTGGCGTCCTTCTAACCTCTTTGGAAGCGTTCTTGCTTTTTTTTGTAATAGCTACTATATGTCACAGGCTAACAGGCCTTAAAGGTGGAGGAATCTGTAAGAACTGGAAAGTATCTACTAGCAGAAGTTACTGGTGTTTGTTACAAGCAGGTTTCTCAGTGGTTTCTGTACTATGCAGAGATTAACCACTTGCTGCTATTTACCATTGCAAAACATTTCGTGTTGAAATGTGATGCTTTTAACGCACTGTTGTGCAAACCGAGGTGAACACAGGGACAACGGGGCAAGGGAAACAAAAATCTGCTGTTTTACAACTCAGCAAACATTCTTTGGACTCTGCAGATACCGGCTTCTTCATTTCCTCCTCTGCAAAGGAAAGAGGTATTTGAGTTATGCAAAGTCACACCTCTTTATTTGCAAACAATGGCAATGCTACACCTTCTCCGGACTCAGGTTTTAATGCAGCCCCACTGCTCAGCAAGGACTTCAGCCCACAGGGCACAGCTGGAGCCTTCAAGACACACCTAAAACATTGCAGAAGTCAAAAAAGATTTGCAGTGGAAATTCAGCCTCCGATTAAGTGAAAAACAATTTAAGAGGACTGGGCAGAGAAATTTGCAATTTGAACCATAAGGCTTTCAAAGGATTAATTTTCAGCTTTTACAGTGGTGACATTGATTTTGAAGGAACTTCCCTGCAATTAGTAGTTTTTAGTGTGTCACTCGTTAAGCAGCTGCGCTATGCTCCCAAACGCCGTGACTTTCATAGCGTGTACCTGGCCCGTAATCTGTACTGGGCAGGAGCTAACTGCTACACTGAAATCTTTGATACATTTCTAAATAAAATGCTCATGTGGAGAGAAACAGACTGGGTTTGCATTTTCTAGTTGAAAAAATGTCTTCACAGGTATATCTAAATTGTAGCCGTCGTTTTGACCTCTGCTTTGTCCCAACGTGCTCGAGCCACCTTTGAGCCCACTGGCTCCAGGGACGGTGGCCATGCGGAGAAGGGCATTCTGCGCCCGTTTAGTTGTGCTGGCAGTAAACGTAAGCACGAAAGGTAGCTGGGAGAGGTGCACGAACAGCCCACCTCAGCACGGATGAAGCACCGGGGCTGACGCGGGGAGGTACGGGCAGAGCGGCAGAGGGAGGATGGCCCTCCCTGCAGCCGAGGGGCTCCAACTGCCGCCTCACAGGCCAGGCCGAGGGGCGCCCCGACTGAGGCGAGATCCTGCCCGAGGGGAGATCCTCGCTGAGGGGGCTCCTGGCTGAGGGGAGATCCCTACTCAAGGGGCTCCTGAATGAGGGGGCTCCTGGCCGAGGCGGGCCCTGACTGAGGTGAGATCCCAACTGAAGGGGCTCCTCGCTGAGGGGAGATCCTGGCCGAGGCTACTCCCGGCCGGGGGGGCCAAGCCCTGCCGCGGCGCGGCCCCAGCGGGGCACAGTCCCGGCGCCCCCCAGGCCCGAGGCCCGGGCGGGCCGCAGCGCGGGCCCTCGGGGGCGGCCGCCGCGCTGCCCGTCACGGCACAGGCCCCGCCCCGGGGGCCGGCGGCGCGGCAGGCGGGGGGGCGTGGCCAGCGCGGCCGTGGGCAGCGCGGCCGCCGGGGCGCGGCGGGGGCGCGCGGCGGGGGCGTGGCCGGGGGCGCGCGCGGCGGGGCGGGGCGGGGCGGGGCGGGGCCGGGCGGGCGGGGCGCCGCCGCGGCGGGGCGGCAGTCGGGCGGCAGCCGCGGCCGGAGCGGGAGCGGCGGCGGCGCGGGGCGGGCAGCGTCGCCCCGTGCAGCGGCATGTCCAAGACGCTGCGGAAGAAGCGGCACTGGCTGAGCAAGGTGCAGGAGTGCGTGGTGTCCTGGGGCGGCCCGGCGGGCCCCGACCCCGACCTCCTGCGCGGCGGCGCCGAGCGCGGCGAGTTCCCGTACCTGGCGGGCCGCCTGCCGCCGGGCGGCGAGGGCGCGCCGGGCCCCGCGCTGCTCTCGGGCAAGGCGCCGGCGCCGGGCGACGTGCTGCTGGAGGTGAACGGCACCCCCGTCAGCGGCCTCACGCACCGCGACACGCTGGCCGTCGTGCGGCACTTCAGGGAGCCCGTGCGCCTCAAGACCGTGCGCCCAGGTGAGCCGGCCGCCGCAGGCCGCGCCGCGCCCGCCGGACCCGCGGCCCGCCCCGCCGCTGCCCGCGCCGCCGCCGAGCCGGCCGCGGGTAGGCCCGGCCGCGCCGGCGCCCTGCGGGGCGGCGGGAGGGCCGCGGCGGGGTGCGGGAGCGCCTGCCCGGTGGCGGCGGCGGGGCCCGGGGGGCGGGTGCCGGGCTGGGAAAGTTTCCTCGGCTCCGGGAGGGCGCCTCTGCCGAACGGGACGGGCGGCCGCGTGGGGCGGCGGGCGGCGCGGGGCCCCGGGGCGGCGCTGGCGGGCGGCGCTCGCTCCCCCGGCCCGTCGGGGACCGCCGGCCTCGGCAGCGGGCTGGGCTCGGCAGCGGGCTGGGCGCCGCGGGCCGCCGGCTCGGCCCCGCCGCCGGTGCCACGGCCCGAGCCCGGGGGCGACGGCCCGCTCCGGTGGCCTGGCCCGGGGGCGTCGCTGGGCGCGCCTGTCCCGCGGGGCGGGGGCCCGTGCCCGGTCAGCCCGCGGTGAGGGGCTGCGGGTTTCGCGCCGCTGCGGTGCGGGTGTGACGCCCCGGCGGGCCCGGCGGGGCGGGCAGCGGTCGCCGGTCGGGGCTGAGCGGGGCTTCGGGTGACGCCGGCGCCGGGGTCTGTGTGCGGGGGCGGCTCGCCGGGCACCGGCTGCCCGAGTGCGGGGCCGCGACTTGCAGGAACGGTGTTTCATGGCTTTTCTTGGTATTTCCGTGAACGGCCGCTCAGAGCCGGGCGAGGGGCAGGCGTGAACCGGTCAGGGCGGAGGGGGGTGGGTTGCGGGAATGCCATCGCTGTGCCCGGTTGGTGCCTGGTTTGCCAAAGACAAACGGAGAACAAACCCTGGGTGTCTTTTTCTATAGATATGGATTAATTTTGAGCACACTTTAATTAACTAATGATACCGGATCATTGTGGTAAAATCTGCTTTATCAACATGCCTGTCAAACAGGGTGATGCTGATCAGTGGTACCTGCAGCCACGCGGGCTGATGAGTCAGTGTAAGGAGCTTCAGATGTGCCGCTGTCCTGGTCACACAGTCCGGGTGTGAGCGATGCGTTACAAAGAAACTGTCTTGGGTAAAACCACTTTTCTCTGAATCCCAAGGGATAATCAGGATTTCCGTGACTGAAGTCTATACTATTTCTTACACAGCTTCTTTATTTAATGCCTGTCTTCTACTTCTTTCATAACTGCTGGATGGCTATTTGACTTTAGGTAATACATATTTTAAATCAGATTTTCCTCATTTGACCACTAATGAAAAGTCATCTTCTGTACAGAGACTGAGCAGTTGGTCCTGATGCATATCACCTGTTAAACAAATCAAAAAAAGAAAACAACAAACCAAAACCAAACAACAAATCCACACCTTAAAAGCACCTACAGAAGCCTGTTAGGCTTTGAAAGATACATTTATTTACAAAACTGGAAATACTGTCTGAATGAAGAAAATGGGAAGAAACAAAGTGCTGCAAGTTAAATATAAAATAAGAGGATTAAAAAAAATTGAGGAACAAATTGTTTAAGATAGAAAACAACAATAAATCTCTCTTAAAAAGTGAAAGCTCAGGGAAGATGAAACTGTAGTTAGAAGATCAAAGGAATTTCTTGTGTTTACTATGGAGGGAAATAGGGGTATTCCTGTCCTGGGACTTTCCGTAACAGAGACACGTCTCAAACTGTCAAGTTAAAACTGGCAGAAAAGATTTTAGAAAAAGTTGATACAACGAACAGTAGGAAGTTGCCAGAGCAGGTGATGTCTGTTAGGAGTTGGAGATACGAAGTACTGAACCGCAGCGTGTCACTGGTGGTGTGGAAGGGGTGGGAGATGGGGAGGAGGGTCCAGGAGGGCAGCAGGACTGACTGCTGGCTGCAGCGAGTTGGTTAGAACTGTAGTGGAGAATGAAACTATTGGGCATGTGAGTGAATACCGTCTAATGAGGAGGGTGTGGTGCTCTTCAGAAGGGAAGTCTGTTAGTTTTTGAAGGTTCACCGGTGGGTTTAATCAAATCTGAGTAATTTGGGGTGGCGGGGTTTTCAAATAGGCTGTCAGCAAGGTATCGATAGGCTGTGAATAGGGCTCTCGCGGGTGCGCCCTGTGCGGCAGAGCCGAGAGGCAAGAGCAGAATTCTCCTGGGGGTTAGTAACTGCATAAACTACAGGAACGATTTCCCCAACAGCAGACTGCTGCTGCTGGAGTCTTGCAGAGGCCTGTGCCGTTTAGCATAGTCATCCAGAGCTTGCAAACTGAACAGTGGGTTGAGTTGAAAAAGAGAACTAGTATTTTTATGCTGATTTTATGTAACTTCTGGAACAAATCAAATTGAAGCTTTAGATCCAGCAATTTTTCCCGTACTGGAACACCGCAGGCTTATTTACCACATCAGATGATTTTTGCAGTGATTTTCTGTGTTAGACTTTGTGTCCTTAAAACAGTATTTTAAAGCATGCTGTTTTTCTTGGGGTTTTGTGTTGGTTGTTTTGTGCAAGATTGCCACAGCAGTGCTCAGTGGCAGTATTCCAGTTAGGGTATATGCAATTAGGAAAGCTGTTGACAAGGCATTCTCTCTGTGAAGACCTGCGACTTTGAATTTGGCTTCCCTTGTAGCCCTTGTGATCCAGAGCAGTCCTGGCTCGCTGACCTTTGGGAGGTGCGTGGGGTTGTGGTGGTGAAGGGGGCGAGGGCTGGGGAGCTGGCCGTCCGTTCTCAGAGACCCGTGGTTGCATTGCTGGTTTCAAGATCCCGTGTTTCATGTTTTTCTCCAGTCAAACCTGCTCTCTCTCAAACGAACCATCACATTGAAAGGCACGGGGTGCCTCTGCCAGCAGGCCTTCCTGTGCCCGGCGGCTCTTCAGATCTGAGTGCTCTTGGGACAGAAGTCCGAGGGGATCCAACTTCAGGGGTCTTCACCATGACAAAGAGGAATTTGTTGCCTTGTCTCTGAATTTTGGGGTGCGTATAAGGCCTTGATGCTCATGGTCTGCCTCTGCATTTTAGAAGGACAACTTTGGTGTTTAAGAGCTGGCTCCATCTTCCAGGTGAAGTCTGTGCAGTGTCCCAGTGGCCTCGAGCAGCGTGTCGGGGGACTGGACTGCTTTATTTCGAGTAGTGATGTAGTCCTTCATTAAAGGCAGCAACAGCTTTAGTTGGCAGCACTAAAATCTGTCTGTGATACTTCTAGCAAGCTCATAGAAAATTTAAAATGGAAATTTCAACATGCTGTTTAGTCTTGTTTGATAAGACACTTGAAAGATATGAATGTTAATTTGAACACCATCTGTTAACTGCACATCACAAATGGTGGACCATTTTGTGGATGAAGAAATCTGTCCTTCCCTTTCTTGCTCTGTCCTGACTTGCTGAGGAGGGAGAACAAGACCGGTGTGCCACGGCTGGGGATGAGTGTCGTCGGTGTCGCTGCCATGCCCCAGATGAGGGCTGGCTCCGGTGCGTGCGGGCTGGCTGGAAACGCTGCGGTTCTGGTATCGGTAGGGGCTGACAGAGAAGAGTCTGCAGGAGGCCAGTGTCAAGCTCTCTGCCAGATACCTGGACTGATGCTGGGATCTGAGCTGTCTCAATAAAAGTTAGCTATCCCTTCATTCTAGCTGATGTTTGAGATTATAACCATACCTCTATTTTAGTATAATTCATCATCATCTTTATCAGATGAGCAAATGGCAGTACAGAGAAGTCAGGCTCTTTGTGCAATGGGGTGTTTGTATGTATGTGCACGCGTCTAGGCTCATCGTAATGAGCGCTTTTGTATTTTAGCCACGCTTGATAAGTGCTGGTTTCAAGCTGATCGCCTGCTCACGTGCATCCAGACGGTGGCTGCCATGTGGACCTTCCCTGTCCGGTGTTGCTCGCGTTGGCACGTTAGCCTTGTAGCTAGCTGGCACTGCTGCAGGTTCTTTTATTTCCATTAAGGAAAAACCAAAGCATTTTGCTTTAGTCAAATGCATTGTCTTTAAATGCTAAGTTCATCCTCTAAAGGTACCTACTGGTTCCATGTGGCATTCAGGTTTAGCCAGAATGATAGTATGTGCAGGCGAGCCTGCTTGCTAAAATACTCATCAATATAACTTTGAATGCTGCCTTTATTCATAGCAGCATGGTAGCCAAAATACATCAAAACTAGGTTGCAGACTTAAAGTAACAAAAATTACTGATTGTCTGCAAGTTCCTCTTTCTGCAGCCTGAGTTGCCAGATACTACGTAGGAAGGAATGTGTTCTCCTTCCAAACTAAGGAGCTTTGATGAATACAGCTACTCTGTGGCAATTATTATGGTTTCATGGCCGCTATAACTAGCATCTGGGATGAAATGGCAGAGTCTTGTAGTTCTTCCACTTGAGAAACGCTTCCAGAGCACATAGTTTTGTCCCTTGGTTATTGAGAGAATGTGTGTTGGCTCCATTGCATTAAAACTGATCTTTAATAAAAAAACGCCTCAAGATTTAAAATGATTAAAAGTGCCCTTCCGACTAAATTTTTTTAATAGCCTTGGTGCTCCTGAAACTATTAAACCTTAGCTACAGCATGTCCCAGGCCAAAGCTGATGCGTGTTGCTGCTTTGTGTGCCCTCAACCGCAGTCTGCAGCCTTTGGACGTGACACCTCTACTGCAGATCTGTTGCTTTATTTGAATTGCGATGCGTTAGTACAGAGAATGAGGTGACTGGCAGGTGGAGGTAGTACTCGGAAGTTCTCAGTACCAAACTAGGTTTTTTCAAGTCACTGGCATTACATGGTTTAGTGAAAGATCTTGGGACTTGAGGATCCTGAAGCTAGCAAGGCCTTATCTTACCAAAATGCTCTCCTGATCAAGATCCAGTACAGGCTTGCAAAAAAACAACTTATTGCTGGATACATTTTCTCCTGTGACTGTAAAATTGCATGGTGATCGATCCCTAATGCCTCCGTTACCGACAGGAGTTAATGGAAATGTTTGGAAGGCGGCTTGTGCACGGGGGTCCCTTCTCTGGAGCAGAATGAATGAAAACGGTGGTGACAAACGCAGTGACTCAGATCAGGCTTCGGCACTTGAGACATAATACTCCAAGCTGAGTATATAAGATTCATTTACATTTTCTCTTGTGCTTGAAGTAGGTACAAAGCCTCCGTGTGGGGGTAAACATTTGCATGTTTGGCAATTAAGGCAGAGAGGGGGGCACGCCGCACTCGGAGGCTGTTTTCACAAAATGAGGTGAGTTCTAAACGTGCCGTGGTGAAGCAGAGATCAGAGCACGCACTAGGATAATTTTGCCTCTCGGAGGAAAGGCATTACCCTAATTCTGTGTTTCTCTGGCAGCTGGCAGTGGGCCAGCTCGGTGATTAAGCAGACTAATGTGTTACTCTGCCAGTCTGAGGAGCTGGGGCAGGCGGCTCAGGTCCTTCAGTCCTTGATGTGTGTTAGGTGGGGGCTGCTGGGGGCTGGCGTGGAAAGCTGCTCTCCTTGGCAGCACACGGGGAACTGATCCATTTTTATACAGAAGAAGGAAAGGCTGATTCGTTTCACCGCACCAAGAAAAGCCCAAAGCACACAGGCTGCTGTAATGAATGTGCAGGGTATCCCAGTTCCATGAAACAGGGCGGAAGACAGATGTGCAGGCTTGAAAAAGAAAACTGGATGAGAAATGCTTTCTGCTGGAGGCTGTCATTTCTCCAGAGCGCTGGCAGCAGCAGCGGTGTGTCCTGTAGCAGTGTGAGAGCCACCTTGCGCAGACAGCTGTTAGCCTGCCTCTCAGACGTGTGGTGCAGAGGACTATCGGGCACTTGCCAAGGGATGGGAATTAGTATGTACATGTAACTTACAATCTTGTTTCTCATGTTCATCTTTATAGAAACGTGTTATTCTTGGCATAGAACATACTGCCTTTCCCTTGCACATACTCCTTTGTTTAAATTCTACTGCGATGAGTACTGTGTTAATGATTTCACCATAAATGTGCTCTAATTATTCTATTCTTTCTTGGCGTGTTAGTTTCAAATGATAACGAGGCCTCATGTGGCTTTTGCTACTGTGCTGCTTAACACCGTGGGTTTAATTTGTAGTTTTTTGTTCCCTTCAGGAGAGCCATTCTCTCCCCTGTACTGTTCGTTGATGTCTCTCAGGAGAGACCAGTAGAATAGCGCAGAGCGAGGCCAGCGCTTACCTGGGGCTGGTGGCAGAGCGGGTGGTGCAGTCGGTGTTCTCCTCCAAACCCACCTCCTCTGTGGCCGTGGCCCCTGCTTTAGGGGAGGGAGATTTTCTCTAGGACTGAGCGATCAAGCACTTGTATTCCAGTTATTCCTGGAAGGAAATTTTCTCGTTCAGGTAGAGTTTTGATTGAAATTCTTGCATATGTTTATGTTGCTTTTCTGTTAAAAAAAAAAGCTTAGGTTTACGTGCCAGCATAGAACTTGTTTAAAATCCTTGAAACTGTGATTTTGCCACTATTCTGCAGTGGCAGGAGGCTTTCTCTTCTATATGAATGAAGCCAAGAATGAAATAATCATGAACCTTTATTAGAAGCCATGATTTCAACAGCAGCTTTCATCTTCGTAATTTTTTTGTGTAGGTATTGCTCTTTAATTTCTTGGCTGGCTTTAATGAAATGCTAGTCAGTTGTAGAAAATGGCTAGTTTTTATCACTCTAAGAAGATACCACTTCCTTAATTTTTTAAAATGAATTTTAATTTTGCTTTTATAAAACAAAGACACTTTAAAACTAAACTGTCTTCTTAGAAAATTCCTGAAGTAAACAAGCTGTGCTTGTATAACTTGCTGTGCACCGTGCTGCTTTGCTACTGAAACATCTGCTTCAAGATATTTTTCAGCTGATAATTCTTTAAAAAATCTTAAAGTGTAACAAGGATTGTGCGTTCAAATTGGCAGCTGAAAAATTACTTTGGTTTTGATGGTTGCTCTGTTTTTTAAGGTCTTTGAATTAATTCTTCTGGTTCTTGTTTTTAATTCATGATGCTTCCTTTTAAGAAATATCTTGTTGCATTCACGGGCTGTTAGTTAAATCACATCTTGTTCCCTGAATGGGAACAATTTTCTTCTTCAAAGCAATAGTATTCCTGAGAGTACTAGATTTGGATTAAGAAAAATATGAGCTCTTTGTATTTGAGAGTAAATTCTTTATTTAGTTGTGCTGAACAGAAGGTGAGGGGAGAATGCAGTAGGAAGATTGCAGACTTGTATTGATCTGTTGCACCATCATCGAAACTAGAATCCTAAGTAATTCGTCTTCTCAGTTGTTAATTGGCATTTGAATCTCTGTTAAATTAATCTTTTTCAGGCCCTCAGCGGGTCACAGTGGGAACGGGAGCTGCTCCCAGGTGACACACCAGCAGTAGCTGAATACGATGGGCTGGCTTCCAGGCTATTCTGATTTAAAAGCAAGAGCGTGTGCTTTTGGTGAGAAGGGAGTATCCCGGGAAGGGTGTTTGTCGGTGCGGTATCAGGGAGGCTGTACAGGCACTAATGGAGAAAAGGGGATTGCCACTACGGGTGCAGCAAGTCGAGGGACGCTGGGGTCTGTGTTAATTTTTCCACACTGGCTGTTAAAACCTGTGTGCACGCTGTCCCCCGGTGCTGCTGTTACAGGTGCAGACACGGGTGCTCGCACATAGCCGTGTTCTCCGATGAGTTTAGGTGTAGCTTTCAACACTAAATACAACCACAGCAATCTTTTGTTGGAGCTGATGTCGCTGTGCTTTTTTGGTCATATGCAAATACAAGGTATTAAAGTAATGATCTTATGTGGAAGTGTGATTTCACTTGCAAAGCCCACCAAGGCTGTTGGACGTAACTCTGGGCTTTCTCTGACAGTGAGCTTTTAAAGCGTGTTTTCATAGCTACCTTCAAAAATGCTTGCTTAAAGCTACTTGTCAATATCTATGTTTCTCAAGCCTGTAATTTTTCATGAATTGTTAGTTGCTCTCGGTTGAATGTAACTTCTTCAAATTGAAAATCACTGGTGTGTTTACTGTCCATCCTGTGTCACTCTTCACTTGCTGAATAGTAGTCCAGTTTGTATGGCTTGAGCCATTCTAAATTATGTTCCTGACATATGAGTAAAAAGTTAATTCCTGTAAGCTCTGGATTGCCATCTCTCTTCAGTTACTGTATAAAAAATGTAAAGCTTGAATTCCAGCTCTATCAGATCATGGTGCACTCGAATATTGATTCTTATTGTGTTCTACCTCAGTGCCGTTTCATTACTGACTTTTGGTAATAAATACAATCAGACTAACAGCTGGTGCCTTATGAATATGGATTGTGGGTGCTGTACAAACATCAGAAGTATTCTGTTTTTTGGTCTCTGAAATGCATTATTTCCATCTGCATGATAATGAAGTGTTGTTTCAAAAAGGTGGCAAAGGCAATCAACAAGGTTAATGCGATTGTGTGAATTATCTGTTACTAAAGTTGTCTCTTCTTAAATCCCCTGCATTTGGAAATAGAGAACATGCATTCTTACAAATCCAGACTAGTATTGCCCTAACGTGAGAACCTGACCCAAAATCTGAGTACAACAATAGTTGCGTTGCACTTGCATGAGCACAGGTTGGTTTGAGGCTGCGACCATCCCGGACCGTCTCTGGCACTGGGTGTTCGGAAGGAGCAGGTAGCATCGCCTTGTCCCCGCTGTGGCACGGGTGCCGGAGCCGACACGTGCGGGGCAGGTCGGGTCCGGGGGAACGTGGGAGCTGCAGGTCACGAGCTGGTGTTGGCAACTTCTGCAGATAATAGTAGGGAGCACTTTGAGGATGACTGCTTGTCTTACAAAGAGACAGGAGTAGAGGAGATGCAAAGAAAGAGATCACCAGCCTGGAAACACTCTTGTGCAACGAGACAGAGCGAGGTGGAATTACAGCACAAAGGAAATAAGGGCGAGGAATGGGAATATCGAAATTTCCGTCAAAGTTACCCAGAAACCCCGACAACCCAAGAGCTGCTGCAAACACTGTGACAGAGAGGGTGACTGCAGATGTGAGAGACAACCTGGGTGTTTCCAGGGGTGATTGATGAAGCTTATTAATAGGAAATGAGGAATTGGAAATTGGATTTTTTTTTTTTTTTTTAAAGAAACCACTTTTCTTGAAAACAATCATTCAGATTTCTGGGACATGTGAATCAGGGTGATCTTTACTCTGTCTTGGATTCTTGGCTTGCAGGTTTACAACATTCAGTAGCTGTCCACAGACCATTACAAATTTACATAAAAACACTTTCAGAAATTTTAAACTCAAGTTACATCATGAAGTAAACATTTTAGTCATTGAAAAGAAAAAAACCAAGCTCCGTTCCTCGCCCACCCTGCTAAAAACCCACACACATTTTTAGGCCTGGCCGTTAGACATTTCACTTCTTTGTAGTGCAAATATGAATAAAGATCTTGTGTCTTAGAAATAAAAATGAATGGTTGGTGTGTTCCCGTGTTGTTTACCTCCTGGTAATCAAATGCAGTTAGAGGTGTGCATCATGGCCCGGTTTCCCTGAGCTATGAAGAACACCGAAGGCCGTTCTGAATATTAGCAATACACGTCGGGAGATCTGCTCAGTCATCTGCCAGAAATCCCTCTGAAGAACAGCCCTTGGTACTCGGTGGTTTAGCCTGTGTGTCAGGCTTTGCGCATAGAGAATATAAAGGAATGTGTTTAGTGCTGAGTTTCTGCTGAAAGGCCCCTGCTGCCTTTGCCAGGGTTTTTTTGATAAAACATTTAGGGAGAGATTAATTTCCCTTGGACTAGGCTGGTTTCGCAGTTGTATTTTGAGAGCAATTCAATGTTCGCTATTATGTTTTGGGATTCAAATTGTGCCTCTCCGATTAAGGACTGGTTTAGCATGCAGGCGAGGACGGGGCATGCGATTCGGGACCCATTTTGCCAGGACTCGTCTCTTGGCCCTTTGAAAGGGTTCGTCAGCCCTTGCGTGCTCCGAGGGCAGAATGGGGCGTGCTGGCGTGGGGGACTGGCCTCAGGCTTTGCCTCTGGGAGCCCGTGGCTGCTGGTTTCTTCGGGGGTCCTCTCCAGCCGTGGCAGCAGGCCACCCTCTTGCCTCCTCCTTCCCCTCGGCGGGGAGCAGCTGCAGGTCTCCCACCGAGCTCTCCCGCAGCGTGCGGCTGGGCGGGCAGGAGAATCGCTGCGTTACCATCGCGGTGGGGTAGAATCGGCTCTGCGAGCCCCAGGGCGTCTGGGAGCCGGTGGGAGCCGTGCCAGCACGTGCCCCTGACCAGGGTGGGAGTGGTGCACAGCGGCGTATGCACCAGTTTTGTGCTTAGCTGGAAGAAACGTTTAAAAAAGAATCTCCTTTCATGTTGATGAAAGAACGGATGAGAGAAAAAATTCCATCTGAAGTGGCAGCTTAATTACTGTTTGATACAGTGATGTAGTTTATCAAATTAAGTTGTTAGTGGAAGTAATGTTAGGGTGGAAAGTGTTTTGTTGCTCTAGAACAGTAACTTCCAGCTTGCTTGTCTGAGTTTTCCAGTGTCATCAAGTCTCCCGTGGCAAAGTTAAGCCCATTTTCAATCCGTCTGTGTTTCTTAAATGTTTCATGAACACCGTGGGAGTCATTCAGGGCGTCTCAGTCTCCAGTGGCCGCAAGCTGAGCCCCGCCGCTGCGGGGGGTCTGTAACAGGGCGCTGCGGCATCTGGTGACTGAGCAAAGAGGTTCCCGGAAAGACATTTAAAATATGGCCTAAGGTATTGGATCTGCAATTGAGTAGGTCTTAGAGTATCTGCAAATATCTCTTAACTCATGAAATCAGGGGGCTGGGTGAATCCAAATAATTAAAGCAGTTTTAATTCTCGATATCCTAAGAAAAAAATTATCTGATTTGGTGTTAAGCATAAAGAAATAATTGTTGTAAGTCGTTGAAAATGAAATTCGTGTGGTGGTGAACACTGGTGGTGAAAGTTATAAAGAAATAGACAAAGCAACTGATAAGCAACTTTGTGCTTCTGTTTAGTGTGATGTTTTTAACAAAGTTAACTTAAAGGTAACGAAATGAAGTGTATATAATCTTAGATGACTGGGTGGTTCGCTGTCTAATTTAGTAAAGAAAGCCCCTTTAAAAAGTATTGTATCTCTTCAGTAGTTGCTGTAGTTGTAGCCAGTCTTTAGGAAGAAGCCATGCACCCAGTGCATTGGACGTGCATTTTGGATTCTGCAAAAAGCAGCACATGGCAGGGGAGCGGTGTCCAGCGTAACAGTGAGTCTGGGTCAGAAAAGCACTCTCTCTCAAAAAAAAAAATTGAAACAAAAAGCAGAAGTGCCTGTCTTGATGTAAGTTTTCCTTTTCCCTGCAAGACTCTCTGGAGGATCACAACAACAGTATAACTGAAGTAGAAATGAGGGCTGTTTTATTCTGTTTGGCACATTTCTTATGTTTGCACAGCTGGTGGCCTCCCAGCTTTGTCCTGCAGCTGAACACGGAGATGCATGTGTGTAAGTTATTTCTTCTTTTCCTGACGTTATTAAAAAAGAGAACATCAAACCATTGACAAATAATTTGAACTCAGTATAAGTCAACACGCCGATTAAGTATTTCCCTCCTGCGCTAGGTGATTTGTATGAAAAAGCTGAGGACATAGGTGGATTTTTAGATCATTTTGACACAGTTTTTGCTTAAATAGACAGCAGCAAGAACACCCAAACCCCGAATGGCTTAAGCCTTCCCCCCCTCTTTAAGGTTTCATTGCCAGTATGTGCAACTTTGCTTTGGTTGTACGCCAAGTTTACCGTGACCTTCTTGCAGATGGAAGCAGAGTTTGCTGGTACTACTCATTAAATGCAAGAGGATTAACATCCAGTTTATTTCCTCTAAAACCACAGAACTATCAGGAAATAACTAAGCCCTAAAGTTTTAGGTTTGTAGAAATCATTTCCTCCTAATGCATGTACTTGGGGGGAATTTCAGAATCCCGTTATGTAAGAGGGAGGCGGAGCCCTATATTAATCCTGGGAAATGATGTTTAATGGCTTGTTTTGTCCTTTATTGGTCTAAAGAATTCCTCAGAAATCAGCTGGCCAAAAGTGCCAGGGAAGTATTTTTACCTCTGTTGCTGAAACTGTCATCGCTCAGTAATTTCACTAATCTTCTTTGCAGTCAGATTAGATTGTAAATGCTTTGGTGCAGGGAGAACTTGTTTGTGAAAACTGCTTAGTGCTGTGGGTACCGTGGAGTGGGAGTGCCAATAAGGAATCAAATACGGTGTTCCATTGCTGAGCAATATTTTGAAATATTTATTGCCTTGGCTTTGCCTCAAGTTGATGGTGTTCCCTTGGAAGGTAGTGTTTGTAATGTGAACTTTAATGCATTGTGTTTGGTGTGTGACAAAACATGCTGATGACGTAAGCTCTGAAGACAAAATTCCTGTGGTTTTATTTGATAGAGAGTTGGTCCCTATTGTATAAAACAGTTTTGTATGAATAAATAAAAATCGTTGTCCATTATTCTAGATCTCTGACATCTCCAGATGCCACTCAAGCACATACTTTTAAAATGGCTTATTATAGAAGCATTAATATGCCATATTTATGAATAAAAATGTTTCTAAAATGTATTCACTGATAGCTAAGGCATGAAATGTCAATGGGTCTATGCAGCTGGTGGTTAAACTATACAGAATAGCTGAGGTAACAGCTAACTGGCGTATGCTGTGTCCTCGTAGGAATTTTGAAAAAGACAAATAGTTACCTCCCTGACAGACCTATGTACTATTTTTAAACCCTATTTTGTGGCTTATTTACAGGCAGCAGGGAAACAGTTTTACTCAATGCAAGGCCTGAAGTATCGCTCGTGTCATGGAATTATGAACTACAGCAACTTGCCTCTAAATTACCGACTTCCCTATCTGCCCTACTTATTCAATATAAAAAAAAACCCTAATCCTGTGGATTTTATTTCCCTCTCTGTAGGGCAGCAGTGAGTAATTACTTTTCTCTGGTGAAGGTAGAAATACTGGAAAAGTTTAAATAATGCCCATTAGGAGATACTGCTGGTACTTAAATGAGTTCATTAAGGCAGGGCACTTAATGTTCATCAAAATAGCAAATAGTTGCAGTGGACTGAATGTTGTTTACGCTCTACTGCGAATTACATCTTTTTGTTCTGTTCTGCAAAATCTTTCAGGTTATTGGGTCTTCCTTAGCCAGGGCCGTCTGTTCAAGCCCCTGTGTAAAGTGTACGGGTTCAAAATGAGGTTTGGGTTTGGAGCAAACACCTCAGTCTGCTGCCGCTGTGTCGCTGCGGGATCGAGTAACGTGAGGGAAAAGGCACCTCTGTCTGCTGGGCCGCGAGGCGCTGGCTGGAGGTGCTCCACTGCCGCTCGGTCTGCCAGCCCAATAGCCTTATCAATAGGGCTCTTCCGTATTAATCCTTCTACCGTGGTAAATAGCCCGCAGAAGGCAGTGAGAGCGCGCTGACCGCGGGTCTCCTGCCCCAGGGCCCTCCGTGTGCGAGCAGGAGCGCAGGCAGCCCGGGCACGTGGAGGGTGGCGTCGCACGCGGTGAGCTCCCGTGCGGGTGTCGTTCAGACTGACCTGTCTCAGGTGCAGAGAGAAGCTGAAGGGTATTTCTGAGGCAGATCCGAGAGCGGGTGAGATGCAGGGGTGGCCCCGAGGACGGGGATCCCGGGGTCTTCCTTAACCTTTTTATCAGCCTGTATCAGTACACAAGCGTGTAGTATTTCCACAGGGAAGTTTTAAAGTATTTGGAAACTACCAACTGTTCTCTGCTTTTTCTCTCCGTTAAAAGCCTACTAAAAATAGGATATTCTTCCATTCAGTCATCAAACCCTGATACGTAATGTGAAGTGTCATGCTGTAGGAATAGTGAAAGGGTTTTTACCTGACCAAGTTCTTTCTGTGGCCAGTTTTTTATTATACCGGCTGAAATGCAGCAAAGAGAAAAAGGACTTAAATCAGTTTCTGCTTTGTTGAACCACCTTCAGGGGGCATAAAATCTGTTGTTTGAAATCCTTATTTGTTGCCTCTTGGCAGTTACATCTGATTTTTTTTTTCTAATTGAACTGTGTTCTTAAGAGGTCCATTGCTCTTCCTGCTTTGTGTGGTTGCAGAGATGTTGAGTGTTAAGGAAATGGCAAAGAAAAACAATACCTCTCATGTTTGGTTTTTGCTTTTTTAAAACAAGTTCTTTGACAGAACTTTCTATGTTATCTGAGGAATTGGTAATCAGGACATGCGAACTGGGCCCTTTCTTCAGGCTGCTTGCAGTGATCTGGGAAGATTTAGTATTCTTTGTTACCTGGAAGTACAGGTTTTAAATGCAAAGTGTGAGGCTTGTCTTACATTTAACAGATTCGTGGAGATAAAAATAAAATCTGCTGTTCAAAGTAACAGCATGTATCTTATTCAAATGCAGGAAATTCGAGTGATGCCTGGAGACTTGGCTGGACCTCAGTGCTACTGCAAACGCTGCAAAATAAATTTAGAAGTACAGGATATTTGAAATTTTTATCTTCAGAATTTATTCTTAGCCTCCATGTTGGACATGCATTGTTTTTTTACGGTAACAAATCACGCAGCCGCCCCTTCCCCATAATGCTCCTCCCGCTGCACACAGCGCACGGGGGCTGAGCTTTCCGAGCAGATAGCGATGTGCTTCGTACCGAACACGCACAGCTTGGGTTTCACCTGATCGCCCTGACGGTGCCTTCAGGAAAGCCCCGTTAGTCTCTTAGTTTAAACCAACAGATAAAGACAAGCTGATCTCCGTTTCATCACATTATTTATTTGAACAGCAAGATGTCTGGTTTCTTTTCTTTGCTGTTTCTGTGTAGCTGCCAGTGAGACTGAACGGTGAATTTGGGGATTTAAATGGTTTTGTTTAGTAACAAGCAAGTGCTAACTGGGTAACTGCTGCCTGACTCTGACTCGATATAATGAGTGAAATTAGAAAGGGTCTTCACTGTGATCCAGTCAGTTTTGTGAGATGATCATGGTTAGGGCAGGTACCTGCTGTCGGAATTGCTTGATGTAATTCTTACGATCATCGGTGCGGGGTAGTTTCTAGTCATCTAGCTGTGTGTTTTATTATATTGGTAAGCTGAGATAGATAGATAGATATGTGTATAAAAATAAAATCAACTTAAATGGAAGTTCTGTTTGAACGAGTCACTGAGACTGGCTGTGTATATGATATTATATGTCACCTACTTGTATTCAAATGACAAAGGTAACCTTTCCAAAACTCTTACCTTCGGGTTCATGTGTGTGTCTTGGAAGCAAGGGGAAAGGAAGCGTGTTAATAAGAAGTATCTACTGTGGGTAGCAGAAATATCTGCTCTGGGAAATGCTGTGCTCTGGCGATGGTAAAGCACTTCAGAGAGATTACTGCAGAACCTACATGGTCAGACAAGGATGACAGGGAAGGGCATGATGCAATAAATACAGGGAAAAACTACCGGGCTGTCGGTTTGGGTTTTGCTGTTGGGGTGTACATCCATCGCTGCCTTCTGCTTGATTGCGAGTGGAGAACAGGAATTAGATTTGGCTTTGCCTTCAAAGCTGTCTCTTTATTTGAAGTGCTTTCTTATGAGAATTCCATTTCTGTGTCAGTCTCGAATTTAGTGAGCTCTTTAAGCAGATATAAATGAGTCCAGCCTTTGGAGACAGCTGCATGAAGATGATGACTGGCAGGCTTCCCGCGCCGAACGCACCGCATCCAACAGCTAAACGCTCTGAACGTGAAACTTTTATTATTGCAATTGGATGACCCTTTCTGTCTCATAGTCTATACAAACATTATTATTTTGCTTACGACATCTACCTTGTGCCGAACTTTCGGGGGCAAAAATTAAACTGAAAGCAGCTGGTGAGAGTTAATCACTGAATCTAATAGATTATCATCCACACAGTTGTTGTAGACATCTGCCAGAGAACAGTTATTTTCTGCTCTGTTCTCTAGCCTTTGGTTCTTGTTCACTGCCAATATGTCTGTTTTGTGGCCATTTATTGTACACGGAGAAGGGAGGGCAGGTGGCTTGGAAGCTGACCACGGGAGAAGTGATAAGTGCCATTTGTATCTGAGTGCAGCCATGGCCCATGAGGACCTTCTAAATCAGGTTGTTTAGGTTTTTAAGTGTGGTTGTACGTGACTGACTTAGACTCGTTTTTATGACGGAAAGCACAAAGTAAAAATGAAACCAGCAGTTATCTCACTGTGAAGTTACTGTCCTTGCTTTTCTTCTCTGCTTCAACTAATTCTAGTTTATAGCATGTTTTAAAGTACTGGAAGAAGTTTGTTCTGTTCATGTGCTCTAGGTGGGCTTTTCATTCTGTACGAGACATGGGTTCATTAGGAATCTGAAGGTTTATGTATTAATAGCTGGTAGTTAATGAACTCATGTACCAGCTTCCTTTTGCATGTGCTGCCGTACTCCGCTGAGACTGTTTTCTTACAAACTACTGATAGATGGAAATGCTGAGAAGCAGATGTTGCATGACCGAGTACCCAGCTGTGTACTAACAAAATGAATCTCATGGTGATTAGTTAACAATTCCTTGGCAGTCAGAGGCATATGTAAAACAGTAAACACAGCATGGGGAAATAATAATAATAACTTAAAAAAAAAAAAAGGCAGCGTTTTCTGAGCTTAAAACATTGGCAACATCAGTTCAACCATCTGTGTTGCTGAAGAGCTGACTGTGTTATGGGTAAGTCATACCAAGGTCAGTTGAACTGACTTAGAAGTCCTTAACCCTTTATTGGTAAAATATAACATTTCTGTTTTCTAAGCATGAGGTGCATCGTAATTTGAATGACATGAGAGCCACAGCAGGGATATCTGAGCTTAAACTGTCAATAAAGGAAAGCGATCATCAGTGCTGTGGACCTCTTACCTGCTGTGACGTGAAGGTGTTCAGGCAGCAGCAGCAAAGCACAGGAGCTGGCCAAAACCAGCCAGCCACTGAAAGTTAACTTTTAAAGTTTAAGGTTAACTCTGTTACTGGAATGGAGTTGCTATTGTTGTATCTATGGGTGAGTGCGTGTAAAGGAGGAGGATAAGGATCGCTATGACCTTCTGGCTATATAATTTAGAGCTGCGGCTGCAGTTACAACAGTCTGCCCTCTGCAATAATTATCTTCTGCAATGTCTTTTTTTTTTTCCCTCATGAGAGAAATAAATGAGAGGGCTAGTCTGTGAATGCCGTTATCTCTCCCTGTTTACCCCCTTCAATGCCCTTCTTGCCCCTGCTGTCCGACAAGACGGCACAACTGTGTTTTTCGGACCAGTTACTCATCACAGGTAATAACAGTTTGAAGAGTAAATTTGGAGAGAGCATGTAAGTTGTGAACGCTGCTTTTTAGCACGTGGATATAAGGAGACTTATTAAATCAAAGTTGTATTTACAAAATACAGAGCTAACATTTAGATTCCGCAGTACCTGCTCTGGCGATACACCTGGTTGTAGACGTGTTTTCCTGCAGCCAGGTGGTGGGAGGGGGCATGGGTTGTCAAGTTAAAGGCTGCAGGTGGTCCCTGTGTTCACGGGGTGGCTTCGTGAGCTGGGCATGGCTGCAGTGCTCTGCACGGCCCCGCGGGGAGTTCCCCTGGGTGCGGATCTAAACTGGAGCAGACTGGGCGCACAGGGATGTGAGGAATTCCTGAGAGGGGAGAGCTGTTGACTGGGGGTGGTGCGTTGGTTTGGTTTTGGTTTGCTCACTGGCTGCTGTTTCTGAAAAAAGCTTCTGCCATGGTTGAACTGGTTCAGTCCTTGTTTACACACGCTGGATACCATTAGGACAGTGCAGGAACTCTGACATAAAGAATAAAATCATTGTATTTTCCACATTTTTTGAGCTCGTGAATTGGCACCTTTGATGTGGTTGAGCCAGGTTAACTGCTCCGATCCACCCTGGTTTGGAGCTGGGTTCTGCAGGGAGGAGTCGTGAAGGGATGCGCTGGGACCGCCTGGGCAATGCCAGTTCTCGCTTCTACTTTGCTAGGAAGCGACTGAATCCCAAAGGCTGAGCAGTTCCTCTGTGCTGGCATCTAGTGCTCCTCAGAGAAAGCACTCTTTCAGATTGAATTGAATAACCTGGGTGTCATAACTGAAAATAAATCTTATTAAATGAATAGCGATGAAATAATAGGATGTGCTGTGCAAGGGAAGAGATAAATTCCTTTCATTTTTAATATTACACAATGATTAACTTAACACGTAGGGAAATATTCTTTCCTGATGTGATTGCTTCAACAACAACATGCTGTTAAGATCATAAACACAAGCTTCCCTGCAAAATTAAATTATAACAAAATTGTAGTTCATTGAGTGAAACCAGTGAGAGTCATGGGTGTGACAGACAAATATGTGCTCGGTCTGTGTGGACGAGGCAGGAGCGTGCTCGTGTCTCCTGACGTGCTTTGCTGGTAGCTGCCCCTGGTCTGTAGGTGGCTGGGACGGGTCTCCGGGCTCTTTTTTTTTGTCCTTTTCACATGTAGATGTAATGCCAAATAAATGATGGAAGAGAGGCTTGACTGACATCATCATACAGGTGAAAGAGAGAATTACCTTATTTTCTGAATTGGAAGATAAAAAATGTTTTGAACAATGTCAGTAGATCTTCAATTATTTTTTCTTACTTTCTGCTTTACTGTGTAGTAATGCTGTGAGTTGGGTACATTTACTGTAAAAGTGCACAGTGGATGTTCAGTATGTTCTCAGCAGCGTCCTGGGGAAAATTTTAAAACTTGGAAGATTCCTTAAGGGTGTAAGTTAACCACAACTGATACTAAATGCTGGTTTGTAGGTTGTGTTTTGAGAGAAAGTCTTTTTCCTATTTTATTTTTATGAAAATGGTGTGACTTGGTCGAGCTAAAAGTTGCAGTGCTGTTTATATCAGCACTTTGAAATGTCAGCACATTGATACTTTGCTGTAATGAGTTTGTTTTTGCTGAGAAACATGTTGAGAAATCTGAGGAACATAAACCTGTTTCCTTCCAGCCGTGCTCGTGCAAAGAGGGTGTCTGAGAGAGACGCTGCAGCCTGGGCACTCGCCGCAGCCCGTGCTGGCCCCTGCTCCCGCGGGCGCTGGCCGGGGCCCTCGGCAGGGACTTCTCTGGTGCACGCTGGCGTGCCCCGATCCTCAGCTGTTGCAGCGGGCTGGATAAAGCGTCTCTCGATGCAGAATTGCCGTGTGAACCCTGTGCGAGTCGGGCGTTAGCATTAGTCATGGCCAGCACACATCTGGAGTTACGGGGGTTTTGCTGACTGTCCACATTGCACAGAGAGCGGTGGGGGTGTGTGGTTTTCCAATTAAGCTTTGAGGTGGCTCTGATCAATACCACTGTGACACGGCACATCTGTTAGTTTGATCGCAGGGGTGCTGAGCGGGCACTTGGACGTCGGTGTGTTGCAGCTCCCGGGCGCGCGGCGAGGCACAGCTGTGTGCTCTGCAGCTGGCGCTCGCTGCGGGGCTGCCGCTGGCGGAGCACAGGCCGTCCGTCGGGAACGCCGCGGCCCGCCCTTGGGAGCGTTGGGATTTCCCGAGCTCCTTGAAAAGATGGTTTGAGAAGCTCTAATTCCTTCATAAAAACTGCAATGACTGCGTTCCTCGGAGCAGGAGTTGCTCCTTTACCTGTGTGTGGGGTGCTCAGCGGGGTCCCGTCCTGGCTGGAGCTCAGGGGGTCCCACAGTGGGGGCTGAGGAGCCCAACGGAGCTGGGTGCCCAGAAGCCCATCGAGGACGTTTCCGTGTGGACCAGCACGTGGGAATGAACCGCTCTGTTAGGAGAGCTGTGGTACCCAAAAGCGATGCGAAGCAGGGACGTTTGGGGTGGGTCCGGTGTTTGAGAGCCCAGTTCGCTGTTGTGTAAACTTGGCTTGTGGGTCTGGCTACAACAGAGCTTGCGCTGCCGCTCACGGGCGCAGCTGAAGGATGCCTTCGCTGTGAACACTTTCTGTTGCCTGTGTTGGTTGGTCACCCAAGAGGTTTGTTCTGTTCCAGGAGAACAGGCATACAGCATCCTTGGGAATATAGTATCTTTGTCAGGCTCCTGCTCTGCCAAACTCCAGACTGAAATAGGTTAGTGGGCCTAGAAATTATGCAGAGTGTAATTGCATGCCTTGCTTCCTATGGAAAGCAGGCTAAAAATAAACCTGTCTATGATTTGCATAAGTTCTATTCTAATGAGAACATGCAAAAAAAGAAAAAAAAGGGTCTTGGCATGTGCACATGTACCCTTATGCTGGGAAAGCAGTGCCAAGTCCCAAGCAGATTAAATCGCTTGTGTAACACAGAGCAGCTGCATGGACGTTTTTCTTAGGGAATGTGACTGAAATGTGTCATTCTGTAGAAGTGCACGGTGCTTAAGCGGTAGGATATGGTATGTTATACGTACGTCAGAGGCTGAAATGTGATGCTGTGTTAGGACGAACACAAGGGCAGACAATTTTTGCCAAGCACTGCAATAGGTTAACCTGCACAAGTACCCTGTGTGGAGTCCCTTGGGGTGGGATATTGAAAGAGTACTTTTCAAATGGCGGTAAGTTTGGATTTGCACATTAGCTGCAGATTATCGAAGGGATGCATTAGGACAGTTGTGGGACTCAAGTAACATTTTGTTCAGTTGTGTATGTTAATTGTGCTTTCTAGACCAAACTGGTTTGTTTGCTGTCTCAGTAAATCACTTTCTCTAGTGTGAATAAACATTGTAAATGTACGGGAATGAATGGAACATTGTTTATAAATCGGGGAAAAACAGGAAGATCACCTTTATTGTTTGAGCTACTTATCTTTGTTTTGGAGTGTTCCACTTCTGTCTCTTCTCAATTAAGAGCAGACTAAATGATTTATGTTTTATTACAACCTATGACAGCTACAGAGGACTCTGATTTCATGGCTCCAATGTCCGTGTTTGACTTGACGAGTGTTGCAGTGAGAGATACTACTCATGCCAGACAGCCTCTGTAGGTGTAGTGAGTTGCACAGTGATTAAAACTCAACAAGGGATTGAGTGCATAATTAGGAAGCCTTAATAAAGTGCTGTGGTAGAGAATTAAAATACCCGTTGAAAATATAGCAAATCTTTATAAATAGGCAAAAGACTGTTGATCAGTGCTTTTTTCACTTCTCGAGAAAATACCCAGTCAAAGAGAGGAGAGGAGAGTCTCCACATGTGATACAAAAGGTCAGACTGTTCTCTTGTGGAAAGTTCTTTTGCATTTTTCTTCCCCACTGTTAAGTTGAAGGAGATGGTCATGTTTGCATTTTATTTTAAACCCTTTCATTATTTTAAATCTTTTGAGTTCTACTCGTATCTCCTTCAGTGTCTGATCTTATATCAGAAACATCTGTACAGTTCTCTGTGCCTTGCCGTTCTCCTATTTAATAATGGTACATTAAAATACTTGGCATTATCAGAGAAAACCCTACCCGTTGGTAATTCTCCTGACTGTGCTCCCATGGTTAATGGATTTTTGTGTGCGTGCAGTGTATTACTGTAATCATATCTGATACTAGTATGCTCGAAGCTGGCATCTGAAAGTTTGAACTTCTCTACTCAAAGGATTTTAAGTTTAAAAATCCTTAAGGTTTTAGGCAGAAAATGTATTAGGCTGTGCAAGCTTTTTTGCTACCAATGCATCGTATAAAACCAACTTAAAATGACATCTGCTGTCATTCCACGGAAATCATGCATATGCTGAGAAGGTCTATAGATGTAACGAGATACAGGAAAGAAAAAGTAGCATTCAGTGGAAAATAACAAACTGTGTGGTCCACTGGTAATTGCCAACATTTGTCATCATCTCTCAGTGTACTAATCTTTTTGGTTTTTGATACGTATGTTTCATCTCATGTTAACTCCACTAAATGTATACACTTTATTTTCATGAAAAGGTACATACCTCTTCACAGAATTGTGCTAGGCTGTAATGGAGAGTCTTGTAAACGAAATAGTATTGCTGCAAAATGGTACTTGTTTTTGAGTCCATAGAGCCTTTATCCGTTGTTGTCCTACATACGGGTTTCCAGATGCAGCTGACCTTCCCTACAGCTCTTCCTGCCGTTCCGCAGCGGTCCGTGCCACCGTCCTGCCGCGTGTTGGCCGGCCGTGGGCACCCGGTGGAGATGGGGCAGTGTCCGGGGAGCCGGTCGGTGCAACGGGGCAGCCCGTCAGCTGGGAGCTCTGTGCTCGGGCTTCTCGAGCCCCGGCAGCCCAGGGCTTTGCACTTCAGCTTTGCTGACGCTCTCCTTGTTCAGGACGTGTTCTGGCACGTGAGCTAAAGGCTTTTGCTTTGTGGTCGTTTAAAGAAAAGCCGTGTTTGTAGTTGTTTGTGGTTAGATGGGAGCTGCCCTCCATGGGCGCAGGGGAGTGTTGGGGTAGGTGGTAGAAGGTGCTTCTTTCCTCTGTTAAAAACCTCTTGATTTTGCAGTGCTGGATCCTTATTCTTTGCTTCCAAGATTCAGCCAACTATGATGCATCTATTTGCAAACCGAGGCAATTGTTAGTTGGGTGACAAGTGTTATTTTCATATACCAACCAAACGGCACTGCAAGACTCCAGCTAAATGACATCTATGTTCTGCCAATATTTTCTTTCTTCTTCCTTCTGCACTAAACAATAGACTTTTTTTCGTGGTAGCTGAGGAACACAGCCATGGATATTCACAATCTAGAGGCTTCTGCTACAGTTGACTTTGCTGTTTCTATACTGCCAAAAATAAAAACCTGGGGGATTGCATACAGGCTGCCACTGTTTACATTTCATGTCTTGTCCTTCTCAGCTCCGAGTGTTTTTCAGAATAAACAACACGTTATTTGCCAATGCTTTTTGTGTTTCTTAAAGATTGTTTGGGGATATGCTTTCCAAAGCATATTTTGGTTATCTTCAGAACTTGAAGTGCTTTAATGAAGTTCATAAGCAAACACAAAGCCAAATTATTTTTGCATAGGTTTACCAACAGTGGGGTGGTTTGTTGGTAGAACGTTTCCAACCCTGTAAGATTTCAAGGGAACGGCACAACACTGTTCAAGAATGAGGACTGAGAAACTTTGTCTCCCTGAATCAGTCACCACCTTGACTGAAGACCTTAGGGCATTATCCTGTAAAGACTTGTGTTGGTCACCCCTTTGATCATTTTTAGTAATGAGCGATCTCCTAAATCTGTAGGCTTAAAAAGTCAAAACTCAGTTATTGGTGTTTTCTGAGTGTATTTTGTATTACTAACAAAAAAAGCAGCTGGTCATCGCCGGATGGTGAGTAGGTGCTTATCCGAGCCCTGTGGACTGAACATGGTGGTTTTCTTACTCCTTGTCTCTTGGAAAGTAATGCATCACCTGATGGTGAGCTTGATGGCTCTTTGCAAAAGCAGCAGTTACCTAGTGAATAAGCAGGAGTTACCTTGAGTGGAGATCAGCCCATAACAGGACCAGGATCGCTGTTCCCAGAGGGATCGGTGGCCCGGATGTGGTCATCATCTCAGCTTCCTTACTGGCCTGAGTTTTCCTGGGGAGCTCCTCTGTAACGGGCAGAGTCCAAACGTAGGTTCTTGCATCCACTACCTGGAAGAGGGACAGGGAGGTGTTGAGCGGGTCCACGGAGCCCTTGGTGGGCCGTGGCACCGGGGCACGAGCTGCCCAGCAGTGCTGTCAGTCTCAGCCTTCCTCCTCGGCAGTCCCAGCGCCACTGGCCCCTCTTCTTCCGTGAAGGAAAAGCAGACTTTTGCACCAAAATCCATTGATGTTTCTGCCCCACAAGCTGAGGAAAACTGCACCTGCTGAGTGGGTCAGACATCCTCAAAGTGCTGCTGTCTCTTTCTAATTTAGTTGAAATAGTTTGAACCTCCCACATGTTTCTTGTACAGGGAATGTAGGAGTGTGTTTGCTGGGTAGGCAGCATTGCAGGGCCAGCGCTGAAGGCTCTGCTGCTGCCTGGCTTTGCCATCTTTCCCGTATTCTGTGAATACGGTGATTCTCTCGCATGCTTTTAGAAATAATTTATCGTGTTCAGTGAATGCATGTGTTCAGATCTGTAACTTGTGTTAAATTACCGTGTGTGAGTAGTCGCTGAGGAGTATCATAAAGTTAATGTGTTGCACACTAATTATAACTTTGGCTTTCTAATGCAACAATCTACTTTTGTAGCCAAATGTTTCTTTAAATGGCTTTTGCTTAGTCACGTCAAAGATCCCTTAATCTTACTTTATGTATCGATAGCCTAGTTTTAATTAACCAGTAACTGTTTTCCACTTGATCAACCCTGATAATTCCTATTTTAGTTAGCCGCTTTTGAGCAAAGCCGTTTAGCTGTTTTATTAGCCCTTAATGCGTGTTTCACGTGGAATTCTCAAGTTCTGGGTTGCCTTTTGCAATCACAGCTTATGTAACGCATCGCGCAGCCAGCGTGACCTCTGAGGCTACGGAATTGCATTTGCGTTTATGAAATTCTGAATTTACGTTATGAAATTCTGTTTACATTTCTCCTCTGCTTTGTTCCCATTGAGAAAAGAACAAAATTGTGTAGCAGTATCTAATCTGCACTTTTTTCCTTCTTTAATGCTTGAAAAGCCCCCTGGGCGGTCGTGACTGGGCAGCCGGGGGAGGGAGGGCTGAGGGGAGCGGGGGTAGAAATTCCGAGTCCCCGAGCAGGCCTGCAGCGCTGCGGCCTGGCCCCGGCGCTCGCTCGGCCCCGGCCCGCGGCCGCCCCCGGCAGCCCCGCTCACGGCAGCCGCGCTCGGCTCGGCCCAGCGGGGCGGCCCGGCCCGGGCCCGCCGGGAGGGGGCGGCAGGCTGCCGCGGGAGCGGCTCCTCGCCGCGGCCCAGCCCCGCCGCTGACGGGCCTGGGGCCGGCGGGGCCCGTCCGCCCCGAGCCCCCCAGCCTTGCCCCGGGCGAAGGCCCAGCGGCCGCCCTCCTGCCGGGCGCTGCGGGGCCTTTGTACCCCGTAACTCGCCGGCGGGACGCAGCGCCAGGCTTCTTGTGTATATTCTTATCTGTTCGCTTAAATACATTTCTGTGCTAAAGGCTACAGCGAAAGTGTGAGCTCTAGTAATGATTTAGATAGTGTAATAGGAAAGGGGCATGCTTCTAATAAACCGCTACTTTGAAAAATTGCTTTTATAATTAACAGTATTTTTCAAAAAGTTTGAAACGAAGACACCACGTACTCATACCTCTGGGAAGCTGTCACCTGTGTGTCTGCATGACACGTGCATCAACACGAAAACAGAGAATTTCATGTGGTCTTCAGAGTGATTTGTGGGGATGTCACAGATATCCCATATACTAGCAGCGTTATAATGCCAGATGTACTTGTGACATTATTTTACTGTGACTTATTGGGCAACAGCATCAAATCTTTACAGATTGAATTCTTAGAATTTATTTGCATAGTTAAACTTTGAGCTTTGCTTTTTCACCAACGTAATTGGACATCTTTGTGTTGAGTTCTAGTAGCACCATGGCAATACTCACCTCTTGGCAATTGCAATATGTATACTTTAGCATTTCCGTGACAGGTTGGATGTATAAATAGCTATCTTTGTCCTGCTTAGGGACAGCAGCAAAGGCAACTTTACTGTTGTGGCTTGTGGTGTGACAAGAAATGAAAGCCACTACCCCCGTTTTTTGCAACGGCTCTGTCACTCGTACTTGCTTCTGTCCTTCACAGCGCTGTATTTTGCTGCAGTGGTACTCAGGCCTTTTTTTCTTCTGCAGTCACTTTGTTTTCCTTACCGAACTGCAGCGTGCATATCCTCATTTAAACAGTTCCTTTGTGATTAATTTAAATTAAAACTGAAAAGAAGAGGCTTGTGCCTGTTCATCTTGCAGAACCTGAATGGTATAAAGTACATTATTCCTCTTGACTGGTCCCTGTGTTGCGTGTGTCATCCTTCAGAGACAGCTCAGCAGCACAACCAACACCAACCCGACATTTATTAGGTCGTTTCGGAGAGTCTGATACATGAGATTCTCCTAAAAGCCTGTGTGAAACAATGTAAAGGAGCATGTTCAGCTCCTGAAGGGGAAATATCTGGCTTTTGCGTAAGAGCAAGCTCTGGAGGTTGCCTAAAGCACCCTTACTATTACTTTATTTTTCTGCTTTCTAATGCACTCCATTCTCTGGGTGATTTTCTGTCATTTCCTCTCTGCCTACTATTCTGTTTGACTTTCTTCTGTTTTCCCCAGGCAATCCTTTCAATCTTCAGTTTAGTCATCTTGGTCTCAGAGTATAATCAGTCCAACCTCTAAGGTTTTAATGTTAAGATTAACCCCTCCATGTCAGCGTATCCTTAGTAGCAGCTTTACTTTTACTTTTTTTTTGACTGAGTTGATATTTATTGAAAAGGGTTTATGAGCTTTTAAATTTTAAAACATGAAGAGGGTAAGATCAGTGAATAAATAAAGTCTCTGTAATTCTACATCCAGTACAGATTTTCACTTCTTGCCAAGTTTTTCTGACATGCAGTGCTCCGAACGTAGCTAACACCCAGATTCATCTGCCTGAGTGAAGTATGTGTGTATTGATCTGCCTAAGTGAAATATGTTTGTATTGTTGAAGTGCAGTGCTATAGGTCTGGCTTTGACAGCGAGACGGATGGACCATTTTAGTGGCAAAACATTTTTTAATGTTGAGAAACCATCTTGTCTACAAACAATAAAGTGATTTGTAGCAACAAATGGAAAATATTTTTCTTGCTGGAGATTACACCATTTGTTTTCATTTTCCATGACATGTTTTGCTCATTATGCTGCAGGAAGGGAATCCAAAGTTCTATAAAGAACAGCTCATGATGGCAAAGCAGGGAATTGAGCTGGGGGCTCGCTGTCCTGACAACGGAGAGCGTCGGCTCCGGGGAGCTCCGCAGAGCTGCTGCGAGTTTCGTGTTTGGGAAGGAGCCAGGCGGCCGCGGGATGCTGCTCACCCCACCCACCTTAGTGGGAATTACTGTACGGCTTGTGTAGCTCCTGGAGAGCCGCAGGGACTGCGCTGGGGTGTCCCCTCAGCGCTGTAGAATGCTTTTTGTGTTTCTGGACAGAGTTTTTAAACAAAGGACAGTGAGAAATGAGCTTCATTTGAAGCCCAGGGCTCGCGTTAAGCCGTGGGTGTGCTGCCTGTGTGGTGGACTCTTTCTTTGCTTGAGGGCTTAGGGTGGTTTTGGTTGGGTTTTTGTTGACTTACGGACAGCACAGACCTCTGCGAAGGGAGGGCTGATAGGTAATCTTGGTTTCACCTTTAAATACTTTCCAGCATGCCATTGTTTTGCTTGGAGGGAAAAGGGTGCAAACTGAAATACGGATTGCTGATAATGAATGGCGGTAGCCGAGGTAATGTTTGAGAGACCTGTATAAGGTGTGTCTCTGCCCTTAACTTGGCAAAAAGGGAAGCTATACATTTGCCAAAACCAAAATGTGCAACCGACTTTGCAGCAGTGACACGTGGTTGGGAAAACTTGGTTAGTGGTGGACGGGTTTTTGGGGTTTTGGTGGTTTTGGTTTCTTGGGCTTTTTCCAAATTTGCCATTTTTTGTAAGTACAGTAATCTCAGTTCAAGGTGCAGGTGAGCTTTGTATTAAGACCGATGTGGGTCTGTGCCCCATTTCATTCTTGGGCCTTCTCTCAGCAGCTGGTCTCAGCAGGCTTCAGCGGCTCCTGTCAGAATCACTCCTACAGCAGGTTTGTACACTCGTAACCTGTTGCTGACGTAACTTAAGAGCAGCAGTTGTCTGTTCCAGCTTTTGTTCCCGCTGCTGTGATCCACCGGCATACGCCTGCTACTGGCCATCTCCTTGGCTGGGTTTTGAAGACAAAGACTAAGAGGCTTTTTCCCTACAGCCCCGAGTGTTCTGCCGTAGTATGTAACTCAGATTTATCAAGGTCACTGAACCCTATTTAATGTGCTTTCTGGGAAGATGACAGGGTACAAAAGCTTGTTTTGTACCCTTCTGTCAGAAGGATGAAGCAGTAATATAAGAGCTCAGTTATTTGTGTGCGAAGGGGCCATGGTTCTCTAGTGATATGACAGATTAGCTAATGATACCTGACAGAAGTATTGCAAAGGAATAATGTAAAAAAACCCTCTTCTGTCATGCAGTGTTTTTTAAAAGAAAATATTTTCTTTTTATAGTATCAAGAATGCAGATTCCCATGTGACAAAATATTGAGTTCAGGTGCCTAGCCGGTAGGTGTAAATGGAATAGAAAGTATTGTCACTGTGCTTTGGACCAGCTTCCTGTCTGTAGAGACTTTTAATTTTGGTAATAGATTTTGTATTTTAATACTTTTTATTCATTTCCAAACAGTTGCAGAATATTGTCACTGTCTTGCTTGGGAGGTACTGAGGTTGGATGGTTGTTGCTCAGCTATGCTTAAAATCACTGTGCCGATTTACACCAGCAGAGAGTCAGGCTTTGGTAACATAGAGTGGCTTTTCTGTTCAGGTGGTTGCATTTAAAACAATCCAACTCTTTCTGCTGCTTGCTTTTTTTTGAAATGTTTATAGCAGTGAAATGCCGTTCTTGTTGTGAGATCCTGCTTAATTTTCCAAGTTATTCTTGTTTGTTGTTTTTTAAGGAAAAGTCATCAACAAAGACTTGCGCCACTACCTGAGCCTCCAGTTCCAGAAGGGCTCGATAGACCATAAACTCCAGCAAGTGATCAGAGACAATCTCTACTTGAGAACCATCCCTTGTAAGTATGTAAAGATCATCCTCATTTGATCTGTTCCTGCTAACCATCACATAATTCAAGAGCTTTAAATGCCTTCTCTCCTAATCTGGTTTATAGTTTTACCTTGCAGCAGGAACTTCTGTAAATGCCTTTGTTAGCGTAGTTTCAGATCTTAAGTTGCAATGAAAAGGTACAGCCAGTATGGACTGACAAAACAGCGAAAACTGCAGCATTCAAAGCTCAGAGTATTTCAGGAATATCTGTGTTTTACCCATCGGAAGTTTGTCAGTTGTTGGTGTTAGAATAACCACAGCCACCATGGGAACTAAACCTTCCTCAGCGCGATCAAACAGTGCAAACACATCCGGAGTTTTGTCGATGTATTGTTTTCTGCACAAAGAGGAAACTGAGGCCTCAGAGGGTCACGTGCGTGAGGCAGAGCAGCGCAGCTGGAAGGAGGGCTGCAGGAGGGGCTGTATGCGGAAAGGGTTGCAATGACAGAAGATACAGGGCAACTGTTCGCTCATCCTGAGAAGACTGTACAAGGAGGTGGCAGCAAGAGGGAGGGCGAATCCGTGGCCCAAGAAGAGGAAGAAACAGCACACGGACAAACTTCAGTGGTGCAGCAAGAATTAATTAGTCAGAGAATCTGGATGGACCTGTCTCATCAGTTATGCCAGCACTTCTGCTCGGAGCATCTGTGAGCATCTCTCAGTGCAGCCAACACAGGTGTTAGCTTGCCTTTAGCGAGGTACCTAGAGGTTACTGCTCCCACGAATGGAGGGTTATAGAAAGCACTGTTCAAGGAACAGGACACTGACAGCTGCCAAATATCCTGTCATTGCATCTCACTTCTCTGTACCATTTCATTTCTTAATTATCACAAGATCATCCTTTACCTTCTCTCAAAGGTTCACCGATTAAAAATGCTCATCACCAGTTGTATTTAAATATTCGTTGCACTAAAAGCTTAAATTTGTCAACTAACTTTTTTGTAACTGCAGGAATTCCATTCTCAATTTAGCATCATTATCATATTGAGCACGCCCAAGAGTTTGTGACTTTCTTAAAAGATCGTAATAGTGGCAGGCAGTTTGTTTAGTAGCAGCTCTTGTTCGTGCTGCTGCCCGAAAAAATTGACATCTGCCTTTAAAATGCTGTTAGGGTATAGGCAGTAATGAATCAGTGGAGTCCTTTCCAGGAGAGCTTTAATTAAGCTATTATAACTGAAAGGCCTGTATTTATAGACATAACACTTTGAGAACTTCTGCATTAACACAGCAATTTACTGATTACTTTGAAAAAGCTTACCTATAGCTAGGGTTTGGAGTAGAGATGAATTACACTCTGAATTGTACGGTTAAAAAATAGGTTTTGTACCCAGTTATGGATTTGGTGGCCCAAAAATCAAATGTGCTTAGTCACGCTGACCTCATCGCAAATTAGTGAGTTGGTACTGGTGGGAACAGTGGAGAGAAGCAGCACCCTTACAGCTGTGTTAAAATACCACAGCACTCAAACAGCTCCCCAGAATCCCAGACTGCCGTTGCCTGGCCCAGGCGGCGTCATCTTCCAGAGTAAGTTTTTGGTTCACTGAGCATAAGAAAGAATTCTCTCTAATTACCACCTCACCCAGCTTCTTTTCTGCTTCTTCAACACCAGAACTGTCATTCCTATGTAATTTATTGGCCTAGTTTTTACACATTATTGTTCACTTGCTCGCCACTGTTCTAACTCTTACCTTACTGGAGTAAGTCATCATTGTATACAGATTCAAGCATGTATCGTTTTTACTGAGCTGTACAGCAGGCAGCGCTTCAGTATCTTACAAGAGTGTTTTCTCTGTCTTTTCAGGCACTACAAGGGCTCCCAGAGATGGGGAGGTCCCTGGGGTAGACTATAATTTCATTCCTGTTGAGCAGTTTAAAGCACTGGAAGAAAGCGGAGCCTTGCTAGAAAGCGGAACGTATGATGGTACGTCGGTGACGTTTAACGGAGTGTCCGCAGTACAGAACGCTGTGAAGGGCTCCGAACCTCCTGGGGCTGCGTGTGTCATGCTGTGTGTTAGCCTTGTCCTGTCTGTGGAGATCGCCTTAGCAAATGTAGACTAAACTAGCGCTTTTTTTTTCCTTAGCTCCCCTGTATCTGGCTGTCACCACTTTGAGCCTCGCCCTCACTGATGTTTTCAGAAATGTTCCTTATTTATTTTTTTTACATGGTCAAAACCATATCCAGCTACCAAATGTTACCCAGCAGGAATTCTGGGAAGCTCTCTTGCTGTGTGCTCAATTCCCTAATAAAAATCATATGAGCAGTCAGGAGAGAGGTCAATTGCCAAAATTCTTTTCCAGAAAACAACAGATGATTCCTAGTCTTTGTGTTTTAGATTAAAATATTGAAGTAAAAATCTTCATTTTTCTCAAGTGCAAGTCATTTTTAGATGAAGCTATATTAACAGCTTTGTTTAGCCAAGTGTATTGTCAGTAGAAAATTAGTTTTTAAATCAATTATTTGTAACTGTTTTTATGTAAGTAGATACTTTATGATTCTGCGCAAAATTAATTTGCTTTTTGACTTCAGTGTGTTTCTCTTGCTGTGTATTACTCTGTTAATCAGTTAAACACTATATAGAGTAAGAACAATCGATTTTCACTCTTCTGCTTCTCTCTGACTGTTCCCCAAATCTCTTTATGGAGCATTAGCGAATTCCAGGCAAAGTAACAAATCATCTTTTTCTTTGAAAACATGTGGCAGGATAGAAATTTTGAATTAAACCTGCTGTTTTCTGATGTCCAATAGCATCATTGGCAAAAAACACAACGTGGGAATAAACAGGTTTTGACTGTTGGTTGGTTTTTGGTAGTGCTGATGTCTTCTTTAAGAAGTTAAGTTACAGTTCAGGTCTTTCACCAAAAACACATTATCTGGGCAATAAAATGTTCACTGCCAGTACTTTCAGCAGGTATCGGTGCTTTAGTGATCTGGATTTCTGTCTCATTGTCAGGTAATTTTTATGGTACTCCAAAGCCTCCAGCAGAGCCCAGCCCCTTTCAGCCTGATCCAGTGGATCAAGTTCTTTTTGACAATGATTTTGATACCGAATCACAGAGGAAAAGAACCACATCTGTCAGCAAAATGCAACGGATGGACAGTTCTCTCCCTGAAGAGGAGGAAGAGGAGGAAAAGGAAGCAGTGAATGGCAGCGGAGGGATAGGTTGGTTGACAAGGGGAGAAATTCCCTGAGTATTGTGTGAATGGATAAGTGTACAGATAACATTCATGCTTGCTTGAACCGCTTCCTTAGTTTTGGTGAAGTTTGAAGGTGGTTTTCTATTCAACTGGTGTTTTTACTCAAATTTGAAATTATCTTTTAAAAAGAAACAGCTGTTCTCCCAGCCAGATGTGCAGTTACATCATAAAATGCACTGCTCAGTAGAGAACATGTAGTGCTGGGTATCGGCCAGTTACATGAGGAGGAAGGAAAAATTTATCCACTCTTCAAATAATGGAATCCTTTGCAGAGTATAATTCATACCCTGTAAATGTTATTGTTTAATTTTGAGGAGATTACTGAATTTGTATGCAGGATATTTATCGAAGCAATTGGTTTAAGGGGTAACAGTAGCTCGTACTGCAAAATTTTCAGATTATTTTGGTTCAGGGAACTATCACACAACCTGAAACTGCCTAAAGGGGAGATTGTGGAGAGAAATCAAGCAGAGTGCGTTGAGACTGGACCAGTGTCCAGTCGGACGTTTCAGGGATTGGCAGGATGCCCTTTTCCTTTTGCTGTCATGGTTACTCATCTCGAGGGGGAAGAACTGATGGCGGAGAGAAACCGTCACATTGCATTTGCAGATGATCCTGTGTGTGAGTGTTTAAGACAGACTTACATTGACCAGACCTGATCTAATCTTGCAAGCTTCGGGGCTGGCAACACCACGGCGCAGAGCGGCCCGGTGGCGGGGCTGGTGGTTAGGTGAGGGTCACGGACAGCGTCGGGGGACGGAGCACACCGAGCGTAGCCTCAGCACTGGAGGGTGGAGGCTTGAATTTAAAGTTTTCTGCAGGGATTTTTCGGGATCTTTTTCTTGTGGCCTGCAGGAGGGTGGTGGTTGTTTTATTGGCAGTTTGGGTCTTCACTGCATTTCATTCTGGTGCTTTGAGGAATATTAGTAGGATTTTGTTTTTTTTTTTGTGGCATTACAAATGCTGTTCTCTCTGCAGGAACGGCAACAAAGTGTAGTCAGCTTGGATTTCTGCCAGCGTTGATTTTTCAGCGTAGGCTCAGACACATAATACAAGGTTAATTCTGTTTGGCAGGGGAAGAGCAGAGTTCAGTGTTTTCATGTCAGCTTTTCAAAGTTAACAGCTGAAAAAAAAAAAGTGGAAAAACGCACATCACATACGGGGACGTGTTTGACATCTAGTCGTAGCCAGATTGAGAGGGTGGTTCTTTGTGAGAAACAACATAAACATCTGACAAATAGTAACACTTTCCCTGAACAACTGCAGAAAACAAAGAAAAACATTCAGATTCTCCTGACTGGATGAAACCTGTTCCCAGCTACAACCAGACAAGCAGCTCCATGGACTTCAGAAACTACTTGTCGAGGGATGAAACCCTGGAACCGCTGCCCAAGAACTGGGAGATGGCCTACACCGACACTGGCATGATCTACTTCATCGAGTGAGTAGACCGACACCGTGGAGGGGTTGCTGTGCCCTTCAGAGGAGAGGAGTGCTGATGAGATGCAGCCTAGGAAGCTGCCTGCTTACACCTCTCTTCTTCTGCTCTTACTGCTTCTATTTCTGTATGAAATTTAATATATTTCTACTGTTTCATTCCTTACTGTTAGTCATCTACGCTGCATACTTGGTATCGTTGCCGCCACACAGAAAAACCTCATGGTTCCACATGCAAAGTCAGTTTGTTTGTAATGTGAGTTTTGTATGTCACGAAATACAAACCTGGGTGGGTATTGCTAGGTGAGGTGTAACATCATATAAACCTTCATTATGTCAAGTTTCTCTGAAATACGAGAGCTTGTTTATTCTTTCTTCGCTGCTTGTGTGTCTTGGCTGGGAATGCGCGCTTAAAAATACGGATAGCACAGATTAAAGCCCAGAACAGGAAAGCAGCTCATATGTGCACATGTGAAACAGCCTCATTTATTAATTTCTAAAGGAAACAAAAACCTCACTGAGAGTTAAGCATAAGAAGAGGCTAAAAATGTTTTCTCCTTTCGGATACAAACAGCCGATATTCTCACATGAGCTCTTTAGGGCAGGGGAGAGTGTTTGTGCCCTAACATTTCACATCTGCCCTGGAGAGTCTTCAGTGTGCTCGTACCTCTGAGCATCATTGTAGCCTTTTTTTTAGCATTTTATGATGTGACTGAGGCACAAATAAAGGTTACATTATCTAAAGGCTACAGTTTGCGCATGGTAGTAAGTATTTAAAAGTTAAAGCAAGTTTCTTCAATCTGAGGCAGTTCTCTTCTAACGGGGTGTATTCTGCTTCACAGTCATAACACCAAGACAACCACGTGGCTTGATCCACGGCTCTGTAAGAAAGCCAAAGCTCCTGAAGATTGTGAAGATGGAGGTGAGATGTTCAGAGTTCATTTGTCACCTGTGACACATAAATGTCCGAGTTTATCACAGCTGGATACGATCTATTACTGCTGTGGTAGAAGCTTCTTCCTGGTACCCGTCGCTGGAGCAGGCAGCGTAGTGCTGAGCGTCCCTAGTTTGGTGGCAATAGGAGTTTACATAAGACTGGGAAAGTTCATAGTGTATTTTCCCTGGAGTAGTAGAATCTGACCGAATTGTGGGTCTATCTGCATTCCTGAGGCTAGAATGAGGTATTTTGTTCCAGTAACGATCATTGCTCGGGAGAAAGCTGCATACATTAGTGACCATCTCACTCGAAAATGTTGTGCGGGTGGAATATGACAGGAGGAAAAGGTCCTTAAGTCTTAGAATATAGGATTAATGAAGAAGCATAATATGTGTTGCTAATGATACCTGTTGCATGTGACATGATACAATATTTGAATGCATAAGTAGAGGGAACAGTCTTAACTCCCTTCAACTCTTCACACTGTGGCTTCAAGACTTACAGGTCAGGTTCATGATTGGCCTACAGACAATTCCTGCAACCGCTTTCTACATAGTCATGCCTTTTAGTCAGCTAGAAAAGAGTACCAAATAGCTCTGTCTTCGGCAAATGCCCGACACGTTACAACAGCTGAGGCAGACTCACAATAGCCTGTCGTCTTCCTAAATTGCACAGCCTAACGATCATGAATTCATAATGAAGCCAGCTGGAGCAGTGGACACATACTGCTGTTTATTAAACATGTGTGCAGCTCACCACAGGATAAAAAGAGCACTTCAAACAGAGAGGTGCAGGATATCCAAATGAGCAACATTCAAATGAATAGACCCACTGGGTCTTTTGTCAAACCCTGTGGAGTGATGCTGGTATTAGTAATTGGTAACACGCTGTCACGTGCTAGGAAAATTCCTGTTGCCATCAAACTTAGGGCAACCTCAAGCAAGATTACATAGCAATTTTATCCTTCAAATGTGTAGCTACCTGACTGTAGCCATTACTCTAATATTTAAATTTCCGTGGTCAGGATAACTAGAACAGTAAAGATAGAATAATTGGACCTCTGTGCTAACTGCTCATCAGCATCAGTCAGTAATGATCTGCTGCTGGGCACCAGCTTACCGGATTCTGAGTTTGGCATAAAAAGGAGCTTTTCAAATGTAATTTCAGTACCTATATAAAACCGGTAATTTTTTATTTTAGACCCCTAATGTAGGGATATTTCTCAGTGCAACCTTATTCATATTATATAGCTTAAAAAGTCAACAACTATCAAATCACATTCTTAATATATAATTAGATTATTTTTAAATAATGTATTTTTCTTCCCCTTTATAGGTTCTTCCTCTCTAAATAGGTTAGTTTGTATCTTGTCTTGAAGTTTATTACGTGTTTAAAGTGGTGTGATTTTGTTGAATACAAGTCTTCTCATCTAGTGCAACAGAGAGTGAGAGTTAAGGGCTTCAGATTCCCTGGAACAGGCCCCTTTGTCAGAAGGACCAGCCCCAAATGAATGAAGGGAAGGAAAAAGGACCTGTATTTTTCACGAGTCTGTAATCTGTCCTCTCGTTCCTTCATAAGAACTCTGATATTTGGTGATAGTTTTCCACTGTAATGGAGAATTTTATTCTCTTTGATTGCAGAACTTCCTTATGGGTGGGAAAAAATAGAAGATCCTCAATACGGAACGTATTATGTTGAGTAAGTGCTAATTGTTAATTTGACATGGTTACAAATTGAGCGGAAAATGAAGCTCTTGATCTGCAGTATGTATAGGTTGTAATGCAATGTGAGTATTAAACATATCCAGTAGAAACAGTTCTAGAGGCAATGAACACATGGTGCACCCTTCTGAAGCACTGGCATGTGGGAAGATCCATGGTGTGACCTTACTGACTTACTGGAGTGTATTCCTTTTGGGGTGAGAAAGCAAACAGCAACCAAAGTCATTTATTAATGGGAATGAGCTGATGTCATTTTTCTTAGTTTTAACAAAGATGGGGTCACTTGATTTAAGAATGGCACCTGATAACTGTAAAAGAACAAGAGTAACTTTTATCTCATTGCTGTCTCCAAAGAGCCAAGTAAATAACTACTAAATTACTGCAAGAGCTCTTCTGAATCTCCTCAGGTCAGAGTAAACGAAATCTCTCTCTAACCATGGAGAAGAAAATTAGTAGAGTTGAAAATGTTAGCTTCAGAGAAGAACCTAACGTTTTTTGACTTTGCAAAGCCAACACAGGTATTTCAATTCTGTTCAAACGTGCTGGTTTTTTCCACTGTGCTGCTGTACTACTATAGCTGCTGCTAGTAAAAAGGTGATGTCCAAGTTCATAAACATTAGAGGTAGATGGAAGCAACACATAATGTCAAGAGAAAAAGCAGGTTTTCTCAGTTCTAATCTGTTACAACCTTTTGAAAATTTGCAGAGTGGAATGAAGGTATAGTCTCCCTATAATTAAAGGAAGTAAAATTGTATTGGCTCTTAAAGTAAATCAAGTTGTTGAAAGAACAAAAATGCTTTCATTGTTGATTATGGTGGTTTATCGTTCATTCCTCCAGAGCATTAATATGAGATAATAAAAAATAGTGTTTGTAGTTGTATCTTTTGTGGTTGTCTTTTCTGTGAAACAGGCAGAGTGCTTTCTGCTGAAATCCTGATCTACCTTTTGTATGTCTACAGTCATATTAACCAGAAAACTCAGTTTGAGAACCCCGTACTGGAAGCCAAAAGAAAAAAACAGCTAGGACAGACTGATGTTGGCCCTTCAAAATCAGGTATCACTGAATATTGTGTTCTTTGTCACTATCTTTATCTACAAGTATGCATCATAAGTAACCAATTCTGGCATTCACCAAGGCATTAGCCTTGTCTTTTTAATGGCCATTGTGGTGTTGCCTTCCCAAATCCATAGCAGTTTTTGAATTATTTTTTTAATGTCAAAATTTACCTGAGACCCTAAGACTACTTTAAAATAACTTTGATCGTTCTGAAGCTGGTTGTCATAAGCAGCTTTCGAATATATGGAGGGTTAGAAGTGCCAGCTGGAAGATGCAGGTAAAACCACACCTTGAATTTTTATGCTTTTGATCTACTCTAAGCTTGGTATTCAAGGGTTAGAGCGCAAAACTGGGAATTATAGGCGGGAGCTTTAGTTCCAGCTCTCTTGTAATCTGTACCACCGTCTTGAAAAAACTCTTAACTTCCCACTCACTCTACTCAGCTGTGAAACGAGTGTAACAGTATCTTGTTTGCTTTACTCCGTAACAGTGCTGCAGAGGTTAACCGATGTTAACCAAACAAATCATTAACCTTTGCAACACCTTAAAAAACAGACAAACAAACAAAAACCTTATCAAAACTGACCCTGGTTGCCTGCCTTCTTGTCTCTGATACATGATTCAAAAGGACCAGAGAAGTCTGTCTTCACTAGAGATCCATCCCAGCTGACAGGAGCGCTTATACGGACGTCACTGAAAAAAAGTACAATGGGATTTGGCTTCACAATCATTGGAGGGGACAGACCTGATGAGTTTCTCCAGGTGAAGAATGTGTTAAAAGATGGACCCGCTGCACAAGATGGGAGAATTGCACCAGGTAAAGTGTTATTTCTCTAAACTTCCATTTCCTGTGGTGCTTTTAGAGAATGCAGCTTCTGAGACACAGGAGGTTGGATGACTCCGTCCACTGGCTCTGAACGTGAACACCTCACTAAATGAAATAGTTTTCGGATTTGTGAAAGATCTGTGCAGAGCAGTAGCTCAAAGGAAAAGCAGCAATGTTCTCGGTACAAACCCGCTTTGAGGACACTTCTGAAGATTTTGGTAGTCCTGCTTTAGCCAAGGGTTTTGGCTTTATGCTTGTTACAGAAGGGTTTTTTGTTCCCTCTCTATACGTAAAGTGAAAATAGTGTGTTTGAGTCCTGGTCTGTGTTTTGCCATGTTGCTGCCAAAAACCGTGACATCGAATATTAAAATTGCAAAAGACCTGCAGCAGGAATAAGCAAGCAAAGCTATATGAACTGGGCAAGCGAGGAGACAAGAGGGATGAGAGCACCTGCAATCCACGAAGAATTGCACACTTTTTCATCGTTATTACACATTTAATTAAGTTACCTATAAGCTTACTGTAACATAGAGTTTACATACTAGAAAAGGCAAAATGCTTCTTCACATATCACAAACTCTCTTACTCTTCAGGGAAGACGAGTAAGAAGAGTCCATGCTTTCGAAGATTTAATACTATTTACCTATGAAATGAAACAATTTCCTGTGTTGTTGCTGACCTGTTGTTTGCACTCATTTGTGTGCGGTTCATTTTCCTCCTCTGTAAAAACGAAGGTGGTCCTGCAACATTGTATTGTGGTGCACACACGTGTTTGAATGAAAAGATGTTTATCTATTCCTGTTGTAGTTCCTGTAATAGGGGAGTTACTGTTTTACTGATGCCCAGGCATTTAAGTGATAAGACAGTTTGCTTGCTGGGATTACTGTATTGCATATGCAAAGTTTTGCGATCAAAATGATGCAAATTATGAAACAGGGTTTCAGGATCTGAAGCCTACTTCCACTTCATTTTGAAAATACATGCTTAGCCATGTGTGGCAACAGTGTAAGAGTACAGAACATGTGTGGGCGCAATCCTAGCTTAAGTTCAGCCAGTCCTAAAATAAACGTAGGACTCTCCCCCCCAAAAAAATCCGATTTATTCTGGATTGAGTTTAGGATGCTGTACAATATGAATTAAAGTAGAAGACATCTGCTTGCAGTAGTGTGCGTGCACTGCTTCATCTCCTGTGGCTGTACAGTATCATTTTTTAAATCTGCTGCAGATTAAACTTTATATATTTAGCACACTGTGTTCTGAGATGGAATAGAATAAATGCAGAGAGGAAATCCTTTGTGCTTCTTGGCAACAGATAGCCAAGAGGTAACAGCGCAGCCGCCACTCATTATTGATTTTGAAGACCACGTAGTGATTTCCTCCAGTTGGGCTTTTGTTCTGAGCCCCAGAACACAGGACGGGTGTGGGTGGTTTGGTTTCTGGTTTTGACGCTGATGAACTTTCTTTTGTAACAGGTGATGTCATTGTAGACATAAATGGAAGCTGTGTCCTTGGCCATACCCATGCAGATGTTGTCCAGATGTTTCAGCTAGTTCCTGTCAATCAGTATGTGAACATGACTTTGTGTCGTGGTTATCCTCTTCCTGATGACAATGAAGACCCTGTGGTAGACATAGTGACAGCTACACCTATTATCAACGGACCGCCTGTGACCAAAGGAGATGCTTGTGTGATCAGCCAAGATGTAATAGCAGGAGCAGTTGTGTTGGACCAGAATGGAAAAATGGGCCCTCTGTTGGTCAATGGTCGTCTGAATGGCCCTTCCATGGATACAGCTGAGCAGAGGATCTCTCTTGCATCTTCAGGAGGCTCTCAGCCAGAGCTGGTCACCATTCCTCTAGTCAAAGGTCCGAAAGGCTTTGGGTTTGCCATTGCAGACAGTCCTACAGGACAGAAGGTGAAAATGATTTTAGACAGCCAGTGGTGCCAAGGCCTTCAGAAAGGGGATGTAATCAAGGAGATTTGCCATCAGAACGTACAGAGCTTGACACATCTGCAGGTGGTGGAGGTACTGAAGCAGTTCCCAGTAGGAGCAGAGGTGCCGCTGCTTATCTTAAGAGGAGGTACATACGTGAATTTACGGCTGTCATATATGGTTATATGCTTTTTAGATATCACACTTAAAAGGGTCTTTTAAATCGTATCCAGTCTTGACAGTTAAGTAGCAGCTTATTATGTCTCTGAGCCGTTATGCTCTAAGTTTAATTTATGCCCCTGAGTATTTGGAGTGAGAGCATGTTGCTAGGGGTTTTTTTCAAAAATGTGATGATATGTTTATGCACTGTCTCTTCCAAGTGTCTGGGGAGTGCTAAAGCAAAAATGCGGTCTCTAGCATAATACAAAGTGTACGATGGGCAGAGTTTTCTGAGGCTCTCCAAGTGCATTTCAGTAACTGTAGCTGTACTGGACGGGTGATTTCAGGAGACGGGAAGAAGCATCAGCAGCGAGGTGGAGCTGATCACTGGAAATACCAGAAAAATCCTCATTTTCACGTTTGCATATTTATACCTCTTCACTGACTGTCAGTCACAGACCAGAACGGGTCTTCTCCCCAGACGCTGACTCGTAGTGTGCATTTGCCAGAAGGAGCTGAATGCCTTGTGAAGCAACACCTGGCTGCGTGGTGTCCCTTTAAGCTTTTCTTGTAGCCCTGAGAGCGTCACTTCAAAGTCATCGCCATTTTCAGAAATCTCCAGGTCTTTTTCTGTATAAATGCTACTATTCCTTAATCACCTAAGGAAATAGTTAGATTTCTTTGGTAGCAAGTGGAATTCCTCTAGACAAATTCCCAAAGTGTCCGTGTCCAATGAGCTGATGTGTGATTTGGTTGACTGGTGTCTAGCAAAAAGAGAAATAGATGGTTTTCGTTGTTGTACAGCGGGCAGTTCTGATTTGAGACTTCTCTGAAGTGATGTCTTTGGTCAACTGAACATTCTCATTGCATTTAAAAGAAGAGTGAATAAGCGGTTATTATTTTCAACCCAGGAGGAACTGATTATATTGCCTTAATGCTGTTTCAACTTTTGGTGACCTAGTACTGAAATTGCTTTCTACGTTGTATTTTCTTCAGGTCCACCCTCACCTACTAAAACTGCCAAAGGGGTGAGTATTAGTGATGTATTTAAATTTGTTTCTGATGGGGAATATTCGAGGGATTTTGGATGCAAAACAGACTCATAAACATGGTCTACTTAGCACAAAAGATTCCTTTGAGTTTTTTGAATTGTTTAATGGAGGTGATGGATGTCTCTCTTCTTACTACTGAAGAATCAAGAATGCAGCAAAGATCTTGTGTGACAATGGGTGTAGTGTTGTTGATTCGTCATGATTTTAAATATGACATTGCTACTTAAGTTCTATCATTATTTCCTTTTTTTGCACTATACTTGAAATTGCTGTCTGTGTGCACACTGTGACCTGCTTTTGTAATCTCATCTCCCCAGGGTTTTAGTCCCTGTGATAATCTGCAAGATGATTTAGCAAAACCACATCTACTTAGCTGGCACAAATTCATTGTCTTAAGTAACTGCTGTCAGAATACCCATTAAAAGGGAAACAAAATACAGTATCTGTTTTTTTTCATCGATGATTACATGTATTAAAGTGAAATGGGATTTCTAAAGGAAGTTTATGATACTTTGCTATTTCTCAATCCTTGCATAGAATTAATGGACTTGGTTAGTACTCACTTCTTGCTTGTCTTTGAATCCATATTTTCAGGAAGTCTCTATGTCGTGGTACATTTCTAGTTTGATACTCATTATTCTTGGAAGTTTGATCTGTTTGGGTATCTTTACATTAGCTCAGTAAAAAGTCCTTGGGCTTAGTAAAATACCCTCTGATTTGCTAATGCTGATAGTAATGCATATTTTTGTCATGAGCACTTTTATGAATTAGGCTAGCCAGTGAACAGAGCTGTTTCTTTAAAAGTGTTTTTGTACAGAACAAATTATTTCATTTAGGAAAACCCCATTACCAGGATGTGGATGTAGCTTCTTTTTCTGTCTTTGTCCTGCTGTTTGAGTATTGCAGTCGTGTCCCAGCAGTGGGGTAATGCGAGCACACAAGTTCAGTGCCCTTGAAGCAGATTGCACTCACTAAGATTTGCAGATTCGGTTCCTAGCAGTCGCACAGCTGCCCGCACTGCATAAATCAGTGCATAAATCTCTGCAGTGTGAGGACACACGCCTTGTCAGCGCGGCTCCCGTGTCAGCGCTAAAAATACCGCAGCCCCGGGGACTGGCGTTCTGGCACACGTGCAGTAGCAGCTTCCCACGGAGCACTCGATGCTCAGTGGCATTAAGCAGGGGCAAAATAATTCAGTTTAAAAGGGCAAGTTCTTGTGTTTAGAAACATGCAAGAAGTGTCAAACTGCTAAATCGCTTGGGGGGGGTTTCTTCCACTCTTGGTAAAAGGGCATATCTAAGTCTGTTGTGCTTGTGCTGCTGTTTAACATGCACAGACACATGCGGGCTGCCATGTTCCAGTTTTCCACGTTGGGTTTCAGCCCAGAATAAGTATTTAGAGTTACTTTAGTGCATAATCGATTGGAAATTAGGGTGGGAGACCACAAGGGTGTTTGGTGTCTTTTCTTCATGAAATACTAATAGGAGTGTTGCAGCTATCAGATCATAAAAGAAAATGCAGATACTGAATTACTAATGCCTCACGCTGCCCAGTGTATGCCTCCTGTTCCGTATTTATAATGTCGTTGGGACACTTGCAGCAAACAACCTGGTGTTGGGCACACCTCAGGTGCTCTGGTTCGGACAGGGTTTGGCCGTGGGCAGGAGGCAGTGCCCACGGAGCAGCTCGTGCCCGCAGCGAAGGACCATGGCCCGGAGCCCGGCAGGCGCCTGCCGAGGAATCCGTCTCTTCTCCAAACACAACCGGTCCTGTACGCCCTGCTCCATCCCAGGTGCAGGTAACCACAGGAGCTGGCTGCTTTACTTGTCTCTGAGCATCAGTCACTTCAAACCCCCTTTCGAAGCCCAGTTTTCAGCAGAAATCTGTGGCCTGTGAGGAAGACTTCAGTAGTCTGGCCAGACCCATAGATTGGAAAAGCTATGCTGAATTGTAATATTATTGCCCTATTCCCTTGTCTTGCCCTGCATTTCACCTCTGCGTGATGTTGATTGTCATTGTGCGCACACGGACACAAATTCAGTTATGCTTTTGACCTAATGTGGGGTTTGTGGGGTGGGGTCTGTTTCAGAAGGACAAGCAGGACAGTTCAGGTAGTTTGGAAGCTGTCGGCGATCCCATCCCGCAGCCGATGCCGTTTCCACCCACTGCTGTACGACCAGGCTCTCCTAAACTAGACCCTTCGGAAGTCTACCTGAAGTCTAAGTCTATATATGAGGACAAACGTGAGTATATCAACTTCAACTTGGAAATAAACAATTATGAAGAAATTTTTTCCTTGTCATATGGGTGGTAAAACTACTATGACTTTCGTATTGAGTTTGTTAACCTCCTGTACATAAAAAGTTTCAAGAAATGTGTAATTGATACAGAAATTAGGAAACTGGAACTTCTTTGTAAAAAAAAGAAGATACAATATGCTTCAACCATATTTACAATAAAACAGTTAATCATAGAAATGGTCTCAGGGATGATCTAGTTCTGAAGTAAACTGAAGTAGACGTGACCATTTCAGAGTTTATATAAGGTAGCTCTGAGTTGTGTTATAGACTGGATTTTATCCTGGCCCACCATACAAATGCAGCTGTGATTTCTCCTTTGGCATCCGTCAGTCTGTCCTTCCCATTATTTTTCCATTTTGGAAAGGGAACGTCACTGAAGATTTGACTGTTTGAATTCTTCTCTGTATTTCTGGTTACTGTGATCTGTTGGTAAGAATCTTGAGTCAGAATGCACCACAAAAGCATAATCTTTCAATAATCAAAGATAGCTCCTTACATGTTTTGAAATATTGCTTTGTCCTAGCTCCAAACATGTTTTGAAATATTGCTTTGTCCTAGCTCCAAACACAAGAGATTTGGATGTTTTCCTGCGAAAACAAGAGTCAGGCTTTGGTTTCCGGGTGCTTGGAGGGGATGGACCAGATCAGCCTGTAAGTGAAACGATTTACAGTTGCCTACGTGTTATCTTACAGTATTACTGTTAGAATGACTCCTGCTCTGTCATCCTCATTTCCCTCTCATTCTAAACAGTTCAGTGATGGCAAAATTGATCAATTCAGTAACTGCCTTTTAAAGATCAAGAATTGATTCAGGTTACCTTTCTTCTTCCCCTCTTTGTGGCTGACTTTAATCTGCAAGGCTCCCATGCCCTTTCCACTGTTTAGGGTCTGTCTGTGGCAGCAGTTTTCTCTGTCGGGCTGGTAACACTGATGGTGTTTCTGTAGTTGCTGCTGTGTCTGGGGTGCACTCGAAAGGGCAGCGCTGGTGCTCAGCCTTTGCCCGTTTCCACCTGATCCCAGTGATGGTCTTGGCACAGAACGTGCCCTGGTAATGCTCAGCGTGCCGTGCACGTCGGCGCGTCCGGGGAGCAGGTGAGTGGAAGGAAGCTGCTGCTTACCCTGCAAAACTGCGTCAGGCCGTTCTTTGGAGTGCAGCCCAGTGAAACGAGGCAAGATTGGGGATTGTGTCTCACCCCCTTTCCCCCACCTCTCCTGCCAAATTTTCGAAAATGCCTTTTGTCCTGTCAGTCAGTGTGGTTTCTGGTGGATTCAGGGAGACAAGCACAGCCTTTCCAGGGCACTCTTTCAAGCTTTTATTTGCCTTGTGATTTTCCCTCTCATCTCAGAAAATACCAAATGTGGTACTTCAGGATTTTCGTGAAAGCCTGGAAGCAGAACCTGTTAAGACTGGCTTCCTTCTGCAAATGGATGTTGGTGGTGTTTTGCATTGTAACTGGCATCAAAATGTAGCTCTGATGTTTGCACAGGAGGAAAAATACTAGTTAGAGCCTGGTTTGCTTTAACCTGGTCAGTGACTAGAGTTCAGTTATGTTTCTATGTCGTCAGCATAGTCGTGTTTCCTGGCCTTAGTGTGCAGAGCTGTTGCAGTTGGACTTGGATGACTCTCTGCTTGAGAGGTAATTGCCAAGGAATGGTGGAGGGGGAGGCAGAGGGGCAAATGCCAGCGTGGAATCGCCTGGGTAGTCTGTTCCTCTGATGGCAGTCTTTAGGAGACTCCCCTCTGTTTCCAAAAAGGCAAAAATTTTTCTCTGGGAAGTCTGCTAAGCCTTGTACCATGTGTCAGGGGCTATTCCTTCAGCTGCCAAATTAAGAGGAAAAGCTTTTGGAGTAGGTGCTCATAGATAGCTTTTTGATCACAGTTAAGGAATACATTTTTTTCCATTCACAGCTGTGATCCAGTGCTTGCCCTTTTTCCCCCCCCTGCCTAACATGCATTTAAAGAAAAGGAAGAGCAAACCAGAGCAGTCCTATTTCTGTTGCACTTCAGAGCATTTGTGGTGTTTTGTTTCCATAACAGCCAGAGCTGTTGGTAAGCATCAAGCTAATGTCATGAATGCTGTGTGCAGATGAACTGCCCCCCATTGCTTAACCTCCAACAGCTACTGGCCCTAATTATTCTTAATCTTTCGTTTAACCTGAATGTGATTCTAGCATATGAATAGCGTGTGGTGTTCTTATCTGTGTTATGTTTGGTAGCACTTATGAGGTGGGGGTAGACAAAACTGATAAGGGGAGTGCAGCTGTGTGAATTCATTATCTAATCACCAAACGCTGTGTGCTGAAAAACCTTCAAGCATGGAACTGTCTACTTGCCAGCAGTAAATCTGAGTTCTTTCGAAAGCTTTTACTTCTTCTCCAGTCACTCTGGCCCAGTCTTGGTAAAAAAAATAAGTGGAATAAATGACAGAGGCTTTTGTTTCAATAATGTCTGAGAAATCATATATATGTAATAAGAACACAGTGTATACTTATGTCAAAAGTTGGGCTTTTTAACAAACTGACAAATAAGCTCAGGAGAATAGTGCTGCTTCCAGAATTCATGGAAATAAGAATTAAAAATCCCTTCAAACTTTGTGTATTGACTAAATGCTTTGAGCCCCCAGATTGTATCCACTGAGTCAGCTTGTGCAAAGTACACTGGCTGGCTGTGTTTCTGCTAGACTTGGACAGTCAGATAATCTTTACAAATACCTTCCCAAAAGCCCTCATCTGTCTGGATTCACCTGGATTCCAACCGTTACGTGTTCTGATGAGTTCGTGTTCTGCCGTTCAAACCCCCTGACTCTGCTCTGCTGACAGATCTATATTGGAGCCATAATCCCCTTGGGAGCAGCAGAAAAAGACGGCAGGCTTCGAGCCGCGGATGAGCTGATGTGTATTGATGGAGTCCCTGTTAAAGGGAAGTCGCACAAGCAAGTTTTGGACTTAATGACTAGTGCTGCACGGAACGGTCAGGTGCTGCTCACGGTCCGGAGGAAGATCTTCTTTGGTGGTACGTGTCTGTCGGTCCGGAGCGGGTGCTGCAGGACACCGATCTGGCTAAGGGAACACTTCACGTTTTGTAATCAAATCGACTAAAGCTGCTCTGAAACTTACCAATTATTGTGCTAGAGCTGAGCAGCCTCAGATTCAGGAGGGTCAGCTATAATTCTGAGGGAGTGGAGAAAAGCAGAATTTAATAAGCTGATGCTTTGGTGCCTTCTAGTTCCCACTGCTCGTACAGGTAAGGCTCTGAAGGTTATGGTGGCAGTGGTGTTTTCTTCAAACCTTCTTGCAGATATTAGAACAGCCACTAATGCTATGCAAATTAAGTAATAACAATCTCTCTTCTGTACAACGTGCTGTATTCTCTAGTCTTTTGGCATCTATGTGTGGCAAAAATAAGTGCATTCAGAGACGTACAGTTTTGCTGTAGTTGCTTGTTAAAACAGCAGTATTGTTTTTTCCTTATTTGTTGTTTGTCTGTTACCTGCAAGGGGAAAAGCAACCAGAGGAGCAGGAGTCGCAGCCGCAAAACTGCTCTCCCCGACTGAATCGGGTGGAGTTTGCAAACCAGCAGTCCCCAGAGGTCTACGATGTCCGTCTGCAGCGGAAGGAGAATGAAGGATTTGGCTTTGTCATCCTCACCTCAAAGAACAAACCTCCTCCTGGTGGTAAGTGCTGTATTCTGGCGGCATCGTCACTGCCCGGCCTCCCTGCGTGGTGCCTGTACGAAGCTGCTGCTGGCCTTAGCGGGCGAGAGCAGAGCGGTGGCTTCTCTGGGGATTTCTCTTTCTTTGATGTGCTGGCGTTACCTGTGCAGCACTCTGCGTAGAGACAGTCATCATCTTTCACTGACGCTATTTCACAGCCCAACCCAAGACAGCTTGGTCTGTCTTGCTTCGTGTTTATGCCCTTTTTCACCCAACTGTGTCATAAGTGGGGAGCAGGGGGAAAGTATATCGCGTGCGACCAGCCCGTACCCAGGAGTGTGCACTTGTCACAGGACAGTCTTCAGGACGTGGATAGTTGTCAGGCTGTGGTGCTGATGTAGATTCTCACGCTGCATTAATTCATAGGCATTTTAATGGAAGTATAGTTTCAACCTTGGCTTTATATTACCTAATCAGGTAGACTTTCTTATTTTGGGGATCTGAGAAAGTAGAGACTGCGGTACTTGGAAGAAAGCAATGAAGCTGTTACTGTCAGACAGAGAGGGTGTTTGTCTGGAGAGATCATCAAAATGAAACAGTAGCATGCTCTGGTTTTGCAGTTCTGATATATGGACATGGCTTCAGGCATAGTTGTAAAGATAAACAGCAAAATCACCAAGGTTAAAAGCAAAAATAAAAAGAAACACTCTGAGCAGAAGTGAATGAGAGAAGCTGCTTGCAGGAAGCCTTGGAGTCCAGCTCAGTTAATGGAAAGATCCGTGACCCCTTGCACAGGGGTCTGCTCAGTGTAATAGAGTATTTGTATTCCTCGTGCTGATGGCTACTACTTGCCTAGCGGGGCCAGGTAGAGGCTATTGAATATTTTTTGCATGAGCTGGTGAGCAGGATCATCGTTCTGAGATTGATTCCCTTTGGCCATCAGATCTGGTTTATCTGTATCAGCCCCTGCGATACAAGCCAGCTCAGTGTGTTCACCCACAAACGAACCCAATTCACTGACATTAAGGTACAGATAACTCCTGAAATCTTCACTCGGTTCCTTTAGTTCCTTAGTGTAAATCACCCTCTGAAACTTTCTCAGCTGCTTCCAGACTGACATAAGGATGGCTTGAAAGTGTCTCTCTTTTATTGAGCCTCAGACACTTTCTTCCGTCTTTCCGCTTCATTTTACTGCACAATAAAAAACCAGCAGGAGCACAGAAAAAAACTGTTTCTAAATAACATTGTGCTGAATTCATGTGACATATATTTAGAGTGTGATGCACTCTTGGCTCTGACGATACCTTTCCAAGAACGCTGAAGCCAGCTGCTCTGGAGGCGCCCGGCGCGGTGGGTCGGCGCGGCGGCAGCGGTCGGGGCGCGGAGCTGCCCGGGGCTGTCGGGTTCCCGTGGCGTGGCCGGGCGAGCTGTCACCCTCCGGTGCGTGACGCCGTGCAGGTGATTGTGTCCCACGTCAGAGTGGCCGTGGGTTGACAGTGTGTTGTCTGGTCAGTTGGATACTAAGAAAAAATATTATAAACAGAATTATTCTATACTATATTGGTATTCTGTTCTAACTGTACAGCAGAGATTTTTGTCTGAGGATCTGCTGCAAATCCCTGTTTATTTGATATTAGAACTGAAAGTAGAAGACAACTGAAACCAATTCCAGTGCTGGAAACAAGCCCTGTGGTCTGGGCTGCTTCTAACATACAGGAAAAAGGAGATGCCGGTGCATCCCCAGACTGCTGTGCAGAACTTCCCTGTGCCACAGTTCAACACAAAGCTACCATGTTCTTCTAAAGCCAGGGTATTTTAAAACAAGTAATCAGCAATTGAGTCTGCAACCCTGCAGTGCTTTGCTCTTCACAGTTGGCTCTTAGGTTTATATAATACTTAAAAACCCAGTCTATTAAGGGAAGTGTAATTAAAATTTAAATTCATGGCAAATGCTAGAAGGCATCAATGTCTGTTCCTTTGCAGTAACTTCTGCGTGTGCTAGCTCATTAAAACAATCCTTCATGGCTTTTTGATCTGGGGTGGCTGATGACGCTGTGGAAGTGTTTCAGATTTGCTGTCAGGGTTTTGAAAAGCCAGCTGATAATCCCGACAGGCGCATAGTGTTCCTCACCTCTCCGATCCCTCGGGGAAAAGCATGTTTGGGAGAGCAGCAACTACAGAAAACAGGTATCCCTCAAACCTGCTTCAGGCTTTGGAGATGCAAACAGGGTTTTACGTGAAGTACCAGGAAGAGCATTTATGCAACGTGTGGAGGTCACTCTGGAGAGGTGTTTGGAAATGAGGTACAGCGGAGCGGTGCAGCGGTTCCTGTGCAGAAGAGCCCTGATGAGGGATTTGGGCAGGACAGGAGCCAATTTTGCCATGTTTTCAGGCATCCAGATGCATGAAAGGCTGTTTTAGGTGCATGGGAAAGCATGCTGACCGATGTGCTTTGGTGTGCTGTGAATCTGCTCTGTCAGGGCCGCGTCAGCACGCAGGCAGCTCAGCGAGCTGCGCTTTTGCCCCAGGTTTTGAGAGGCTTCTCCCGTCACAACGGCATCTCGCTGGCTGCCGAGTGCCATCTGCAGTGCTGACGTTCGGGTCAGAAATCCGTGAGCAGGATCTGTCCCCGAGCACAGCACGGCTCTCGGCGGGCAGCGCGCGGGAGCCATGGCACGGCTCTCCCGCGGGAGAGGTGCCGGAGGAGGTGCCCCTCCCTCCTCGTGCCTTTTTGGTTCTGCTCATTCCTACATCTGTGATCACCTCTGGGAAAGTAACTCAAAACTGTCTTTTTTCCTTCTGCTTCTTGTAAAATTCCCTCTTTTCCCTGTTCTGTCTTTTCTGGCCCCATTGCTTTGGCCTCTAGAGGAGTCTGTATACAGAGCAGAGTGTCCCTATGGGATGAATTGAGGAAACCGAGCCAGGAGAGCTAGCTAAAAATCAAGACGATTATTAGAGGTGCAAGTTCATCCCAGAGAGCAGGACTAGTGAGCAGGTCTGTGCAGAGCTGAGGTAGCACGCCCTGCTGCGCTGCCTGGGTGCGCTGGGGATCGCTGCGGAGCTGCTCACCAGGTTACTAAGTCAGTCTCTGGCAGGAGAAGTTTGATTTCCTTTTGAAGTGTATTTAAGGCTTAATTTTCGGTTGCAAGAAGAGTTAATGCATGCATCCAGATTTCTAATGACTCTGTTAAATGGGATGTCCATAACCATCTCTGAGTCCACACAGTGCCCCAGGGTCTATGCGTGCAATGGAAAACAATACACTGAGTGGCAAAACAAGCTGCTTCAGCGCGCTCCTGGGACGCACGGTCTTACTCATCCCTTTGCAGATGTGACCTATTTCCTTCCTGTGTTCTCCTGTAGGCACAACACCTGTACGTGGCCAGGCCGTGCTGTCAGGGGTTGGCGTATCCGTTCGCTCTACCGAGCGAAGCATCCTTCACTATTTGCAGGATTTCATTGTACTGGCAGTGCTGCCCTTTAGAGCAGGAGCGGTCTCGGGGGTGACTCTGGCAATTCTGCTCTGTGTGATGCTTATCTGACATCAGTGTTAATCGTGTTGCTGTGCCTGCTGTTAATTTCCTAGTGATTCCTCACAAGATCGGGCGAGTTATAGATGGGAGCCCAGCTGACCAGTGCGGGAAGCTGAAAGTGGGAGACCGCATCTCGGCGGTGAACGGTCAGTCCATCGTGGAGCTCTCGCATGACAGCATAGTGCAGCTGATCAAGGACGCGGGCAACGCCGTGACTCTGACCGTCGTGGCCGAGGAAGGTAAGGAGGGTGGATGGGTCCTACCACACCGCCGAAGTGATGTTTGTGACTTCTGAAGTTAATTCACTTAAAGTGCTCTTCAGCATCACAAAGCACAAACACTGATAGAGCTGCTGTTCCCCAGCACATCATCTTCAGTGCTGTCCTCCGAGCCTGGCAACGAAAATACTGCCTTGTGCCCTTCCCTCTCCCTCCTGGCTTTCACCGATGTGTGATCTTTGCATTTCATACGAATAAGTGAACTCCGCTTCATGCGCCAGAAGACATTCTCTAATGTTTTTCACAAAAGCAGGAGCCTGTCAGCTTTTGTCACGTATTAGCTGGGAACACAAGAGAGCAGGCTGGAAAGAGGACTGGAGAATTTGTACAAACAGATGGCATTTTTCTTGCCTGTGATTCTAAATTAAAACTCTGAGTGTAAACCAGGAGTAACAGTTGACATTTTGTCTCTAGAGAAAAACCTCTTTGAGGCATGTCGTAGTAATAGCACCGAGCAGCCCTGTGAAGAGCCTGGGAGGTCTCTCGTACCTGAGAAATTCAGTCTAATATTATGCATTATGTTTTCCTTCCCTTAAAACGCTTGAGCGCTTTGAATATTTTATTGGGGTTGGTTTGTTCTTAACTGAGAGATGCAGTAATGTGATGCACAGAGGACTGGAACATCTCTAGTTTGGGTGTTTGGGCTTTTTTTTTAACCTTTATAAGGAAAAGGAGTTTGTAAGTTTATAATTCAGGACATAAGTTCATCTTGGGCCACTACTTGCCATTTCAGGTTCTAGCCAAGAGGCAGCTTTTTGCACAGAATATGGTTCATTACTCTTAAGTGATGGAGACATTTTGTATCCTGAAACATGTTTTTTTTTTCATTAATGCACTGGATTTACTGTAAAGTGCGCATTCAGTGTATTTTGTGTGGAAGGGAAAATAATCTTGAGCTATTTTAAAATGTTTTTTAAATGTCACAGTAGTTTTTAATTAGCCTTTGGGAGAAAGTGAAACACTTTCAAATTCTCGTTGGTGACCTGGTCCCTCCAGTGTGGTTGTGGGACCAGTTCATAACCTTTCCTGTAGCTGGCCAGTAGCTAACTCTCCGGTGTGCCTTAGATGAGTTGACAGTTTCCCTCCGTCACTGGGGTCTTCGCCTCAGAATTCTCATGCCCCTGCAGATCCTCATTCTCCTCTTACCTTTGGAAAGGGATACGTTCTCAAACGGACATTGTTCTTCTAGCTCTGTATTTGGGGAGTTCTCTCTGACTGTTGACTTTGTTTGAATTTATCAGAACACCGCGGGCCTCCGTCAGGAACAAACTCGGCCAGGCAGAGCCCAGCTCCGCAGCACCGGCCGCTGGGATCAGCACAGACCAACCCTTCCGGCACAGACAGGTACAGAGCGCTTGGGTTTGGGAACAGGAATTGGGAACAGCTAGAAAAGACCAGAGGGATTGTTAATGCAAAGGTAACATCCGCGTCCTTTCACCTCTGTGTAGGGGAGCTACGGAAGGTGAAGCTGGAAAGGAAGTTTCAAATAGTTACAGGTTTTCCTGGCCCGAGCACAAGCACCTGACACAGTCCGATGCTGGCGTGGCTGCAGTCGCTGGTAGCCGTCATTCCCAGGTGACCATCCGGGGGGGTGGAGACGTGCCAAGTACTCGTTCGTCAGGGCACTGCAGTGGCATTGCCACGGAGTACTCAAAAGCAGAACAATAAAACATTTCGCTGTCAGACGTGGGCAGAAAAGTGGTGTATAAAAATGCACTAAAGTGTTTCACAGAATGTTTTTGCTAATGTTTTAAATTTTATTATCTCCTTAGTACAGTTGAGTACTCATTGTAATTATAAAAGAAACAGAAAATGCTTGCAACAGGGCTACTACAGACCCTTTGGCAAAGTTTCTTAAAGAAATTTCATGCCTATCTAAAACTTAGAAATAAAAATGTTCTGTGTGTTTACACTTGGAATGAAACCATTACACCTAGCGATACATGAGTTGTGATGGATTCAGTTTACATCGTGGATTGCACGTGTCTCAACAGAAATGTGTGAAGCATTTTTCCGGAAAAACAAACGTTCAAATCTGCCTACAGGGCCTCATTTTTTTCTCTGACTTCCCGCACAGAATCCTGGCTGTTTCCCAGTAGAGTTGGAAAGGGGCCCTCGAGGGTTTGGATTCAGCCTTCGAGGGGGAAAGGAATACAACATGGGCTTATTCATCCTTCGGCTTGCTGAAGATGGCCCAGCTGTCAAAGACGGGAGAGTACATGTGAGTTTGTCTTCTCTGATCAATTTGTTGGCCTTTTGACACATTAATTCACCCACAGTGGTGAATTAGGCCCCTACTCGCTGGGGCTACTGTGGGGCTTAGTTGGATGTGAAATTCTGAGTATTGTTAACTTCTGTTATCCTAACTCTTTACAGTAATTAGCGTTGTTGCGCTCATGCTTGAGAGACTACGTGAGTGTCGTGTTTAGTACTAATATTTTCTCTTGTATGGCAGCTCGGAGCACGGAGGGGCTGCAGCTTTCATCTCATCCAGTTTCTCCCTCCTCAGCTGGAAAATGGTGTCATTTTCTGTCTGTACTTTAAAACAGTGCAGAGGAATTTCTCACCCAGTTGGCGGTGACTGAGCATGACGGGAGGCACGTCGTGCAGTGTGGAGCATGGTCCTGTCCGCTGAGTAACCAGCCAGTGACCTCCTTGGGCAGAGGCACTTGACTTAACAAAGCCCTGTCAGTCTCTTTAAACTGCTAATTTTATGCACTAGTGACATCCATTGGCTGATCCATGTATTGTGAAATAGGTTCATGACCCTTTTCGCGGGGGTGCCATTCCAACCCCTCTCCAGCAGCCTGCAGAGTTAATGCGAACTGTAATTACCTGCCCGACACCTCTGTAAGTCGCTAATTGGCCTCAGAGACCTTAGTACTGATAACTGCATAGTGGTGATCTCTCCTACCTGGAACAAAAACCCCTTTCCTTACATAAAACCTGTTCTGCCGTGGTAGCATTCAGCTCTGCCTGCAGTGTAGAGCAGTTCTGTGTTACCTGCCTGGTTCGTGTGACTTCAAACACGGTGCCAGGTTTGGCGTGGTTCGTCCGTAAGCTCCCTCCATACAATGATCCAGAATGAAAATACATTCAAGCACGTGGCCTCATCACTTGTGAGTAAATGGAAGACGTGTTCAAGGAACCCGAGAAGTCTATTTTATTTCTTTCTAAATTAAAAATCAGTTTATGGTGTCAGAGATTCACCAAAGGCTAACCCAGTTGCTCTTTTCTCATCAGGTTGGTGACCAAATTGTTGAAATTAATGGAGAACCCACCCAAGGAATCACTCACACACGAGCCATTGAGCTGATTCAGGCTGGAGGGAATAAAGTTTTGCTGCTGCTGAGACCAGGGACTGGCTTGATACCAGATCACAGTACGTCATCTCGAGTGCTGTTTTGTTTTGAGGGTCCCAGTCTGAGAAGGAAAGGGAAACCGAAATAGTTGGCAGTTCCCTTTTTGACAGCTGTGCAGGTGTTCATATTTATTTTAAAATATAAGGAATATTTTTGGTAAAATTAACACATGACAAGTACCTAGGGATATCACACAGTGTGAAATTATTGCATATTTGTAATTGTAATAAGTTTCTCAGCTCTGTCCAAGCTAATCAAGCTTTCCTATACAAATGTGATAATCAACACTGATTGCCTTTTAATCTAATTAAAATTCTGTGCGATACAGTACTCAGTTCCAAATGCCTATATTGTTAAGAATATTATTTCTGTTCAGTTTTACTTCGTTGTGTTTAGACTTCTAAATTACAGGATGCTTTGTTTTTCAAAGCCAAAACTTTAGAAAGCAGGGAGAGAGACAGCTTTGCTCTCAGGTGGATCCTGTTTGTTGAAAGGTGACTTCTGCATCCACAACAGGAAAGCACACCTCTGTAGGCAAAAACAGAGGAAGGGCAGGAAAGCAGATGCTTGCAGGAGCTCTGAGTTCAGCTCCAGAGCACAGAACTGATGGTTTTGCGTCTGACTTGGGAAATGCTCTGAAACCACACATCAAAAAGCCTTGTGGCTGTGGCAGCGTTTTAGAGCAAAGAACACTTCATCTCCGAGTACACGCTTTAGTCTTGTAACCCCTGATGCCGACACCAAGACTCTGACAGTAACATTCTTAAATTGTAGGGTCACTTTTTCTGATGAAGAGCTTTTCAGTAATAGTGACCAGCCATGAGTTCATCCTTTGAAAATTTTAAAACACAAGTTTGAACTCCCAAAGAGTTTGTTGTGTTCAGTCAGTTACAGGCAGCAACTGACATCCACTCCAGGGATAAAATCTGCTCAGAACTTTCTCCATTTCTTTCCTCCAGAGAGCTAGAAGTCAGCCCTTAACTTCTTGTTGTTCCAACCTGCATGGCCCAGAGAAATCCGTGAATTAGCACGTGGCACGGCAGCAGCCCGTCTGTGAGCTGCGAGGTCTGTCCTGTGCCATCTCGCTAGATTCCTGCCTGGCTGGGTCTGGCTCTCACACTGAACTACCTTGTCATTAAGGGTGAAAGTCAAATGTAGTCCTCGTGTTCTGAGGAGCTTCTGTTGAGGTCTTCTTTAAATCAGCATTTACAAGCTAGAAGAGAGGGAGGCAGTGCGAGGGCCCCTCCAGCTCTCTCCTTACTCACAGCTGTTTAGGCTTGGTATAATTTCAGCAATGATAAACGGGGTTTATCTGCCCCACGAGGGCTGCACGGTAGGTCCCTGGAATCACTCCTGGCCCTCTTGTTCATGGAAATCTCCTGGGTCTGAGGTAGGAAACACAGAATCATAGAAAAGTCTGAAGGAACCTCTGGAAACCATCTGGTCTGTCCCTCTGTCCAAAGCGGGGCCTGAGATGAGGTCAAGGAACTTAGGTCAGCAATGGCGGAGAGGGGGAGGGTTTTGTTGCCTCTTGTCTTGCTGTTAGTCGTACATTTCTGATTGGAATCTTGCTTGCTGTACTCTGTGATTTTGGTATGTAGTTCTGGGCTTTTTCTCTTCCTCCTTCAGGTTTGGCTCCTTCCAGTCTGTGTCCCTACGTGAAACCTGAGCAACATTAAGGGCTTTCAGTGCTTTTCTTGGTTTTTCCTTAAAGACTTGGTAAATCTGCATGTCTTGTGTTTCATCTCTTCCTATTATTAAAGTGCAAAGCTACGGATAACCTCAGCTTTTCACTGTTTTCAGTTTTCTTTTAGCATAACGGTTTCAGTTCATTTGGTTTTCTTATATTAAACAATGTAGGTCAGGGACTTTCTATTTTGCAATTTTGCTGTGTAGGCTCTAAAGTTGTGCTGATACAAGACGGTGTCAGTCCCGCAGAGATCGTGCCCGCATTCTAAGCACAAGTTTTTTTCCAAAATCGCATCCTTATGGTTGTTGTAGGTTGTAGAACAATGCAGTATAGAAAACTGACCAAATAAGACTTTGAGAGTCCTCCACTACATAATCTTTTGTAAATTGAAGATTTTATGTAACATCCTGGAACCTCAGTAGTCTGCACGTTTCTAAAATATTTAGTGATTGGGGTTTTTTTTGTAGTCATTTAGTCAAATCTCTCTCTCTTCACTTCCAGGTGATTGGGATAGTTATAATCTATCTTCGTCAAATGTAATATATGAAGAACAGTCACCATTATCTTCATCTTCACATTCTGCTTCCCCATCTGAAGTGTGTTATTTACCAGTACCAGGAGAAGCTTTAACGAGAGTTCAGCTGTCTGAGAAACTGGAACGAGCAAAGAACACTGTGCCTGAAAAGATAAGCACTTTAACTGAAAACCAGTTTGAGATGAAGCCTCAGTCTTCTCCCCAGAGCACAAGGAACGGATGGGAATGTCCCTCCAGTCCTGGGCTTGAAATCACAAAAAGTAGTTTGGAAGTAGGGACCAGAAGAGACAGATCTGCAAGTCCAGAAAAGTTAGGGTCTGCTGAGGGACACCCTCACACAGGATCCCACAGCCCCAGAAAAGGGGATCCTGAAAAGTCCTACAGCAATCTCTCACATAAATCTGACAGTTCCAGAAAGAGCGAGAGTAAAACCACGGAAACAGGGATGAACAATAGTAACAAAAAAGAGTATTGCAGTGGACATCGAGGAAGGTCTGCCAGTCCCCAAAAGCATCTCAGTAAGCAAGGAGGTGTAGCAACGGCAGGCAGGTTACAGGAATACCAAGAGAGAACAACTGGTGGTGATAAGATGACTGTTGAGCAATTGAAAGGTGGAAATGGTAAAACAGGAGTGACCAGGAAAGACACGAAGCAGAAAACTTCTGGAAAGATGGAAGGGTGGTCTCCAGAGCAACAATATGCAGCATTTGATGAGAATAATCTTCTATTCAGTGACTCTAGGAGAAACACACCTGGAGACGAAAAAATAAAGAAGTTGAACTCTGGAGAGCCAAGTTCCAGCAGATTCAAAACTTCCAGCCTTTCCAACATTCCCCTGCTTTCCTTGGAGAGACACAGAAGGCTGGAACCACAGGAGGCTGCGACGCTGAACAGACAACACGGAGAGAGACACGTGGAGCTGCCCGATGAAACCAAAGATGATGGAATTTCCAAATCTGAGAACAGTTCTCCAGTCAAGAAAACAGCGATAACTCCTGGACCTTGGCGGGTACCAAGCGCATGTAAAGTCACCCAAACAGCAGGTGTGGCTGAAAAACGGGTCTGAGTGACACTTTTTTTAGAACATGTTTTAATCAAGTTTCTAATAATGGTCATTTAAAAGCATTGTTTCTTTTCACAAAGTTGTCATTTTTTTCAGAAACTGGTTAGAGGGTGGAAAGTATTTGATTCGTTCTTAAATTATCTAAGCTGCATGAAGGACCTTTTGGATTGCTTAAATGAAACTCTTCCGTAAGCTGCTGTCCCCCTGCCCTCTCGGAGGCGGTGTTCTGCTGCTCTCGACGTTGCACTGCTACGGCTTTCTCAGATAGTGTTGTGAGTTTCTGAACAAAATTATTTAATGCCTATTTGCCGATGTGATCATGACTCTCTTCTTGTTCTTGTGCCAAGTTATCTACTGTATCCAGTCAATCTAATCCTTCTCGTATGCGTTCCAGTCACTGAAAAGGCAAGGTTTTGTCTGAAATGGGTATTTTCTCAAGAGCATGTTGCATGTTTACATAAGGAAATACACACGTTCTTGCTGGTTCAGTAAGAAGATGGGTGAGTTGGTTCTATCAATTCTAGGGCAGCAAATGAGCCACTGATGCTGTTCAATTGATGTTTTTTTTCTTAAATTTTTATACCTGATGCAAAATCATGTAGATAAAAATTATATTTGACATAATCAATGTTTTGTAATTTTGCTTTTTATGAACACAGCAAAATTACATTATTTTCTTGACGCTTGTAACAACTGTTTGCAAACATCTGTCTGGAAAGAGACAAGTCTGGGTTCTGTTAAATAACATAATTCCTGTGGTTTCACTTGTGGCACTTTGTCATCCCGAGCACTCGTTGTACCCATCAGCAATGAGTGCACGTGTATTCTCAGCCTCGTTGTGCTGCTGTGTACTGAAGTCCCATCTTTAATTATTTAATGCTGGTAAGGAATCGGATTTTTTCCCTCTGTAGAGATGACAACTGACCCTTAGGACAGAACCAACTGCCGTAGTAGCTTCTTAAATGAAGTTCTTGCCTGTGTATATTAGAAGTCTCCCATGTGTTACTTTGAATGTGTGATCCGTTCGCAGAGCGCTAAACAGGGCGAGGTACAGGGTACATGAGACACAATATCTATGGTTTGGGCTAGAATGCACGTTTTAAAAGAGGAGCGTTACCACCAGAATCTACTGACACGTCAGTCCTACAGCTCTAAGAACAGCAGACTGCATAAATTGAAGAGTTTGATTTTATTCAGAGTTTTAGTGACTATTTCCTGAGGTATTAGGTTTTTAATGACTGCAAAAAAGTGGCAAAAGGAGCCATTGGTCCCGTTTGCAGAAGGAGAAAGAAGTGTGAAAGGTCAAGCTTTACTTATGTTAAAATTCAGCAACTCGTACTAGTTTATTTGAAACATTTAATGTTTTAAAAGCTTAATGAAGCACAGTGAATCAGTTCTGAGTTGAATTCTTTAGCAGTACAGATGACTACTCAAACAGCTTTTTAAACAAAGACTTTGACAATTAAATAGGCTTTAAAGCCGACCTGAACTGTGCTCTGCTGCTTGACATTGGATGATCCACTGAGATTTGCTGTGTAGCGTAACAAATACGTACAAATACTCCATGTTGTGGAGTATGACTGTGAAAATATTTAATACTTTGAAGTAGCCTATGTAGATATTAACCATGTGTTCTTAACGAGAGATGCATTTGATGTGGAGTTGTACGCACTTGCCCTGACCACTGAGTACAGTAACAAATTCAGATGAATACAAAGATGAATTAGCACCACTGAAATTGCCTCCCTGTCATCGACTACCCCTGTATTTTTTCTATATGTTGATGTGACCTGATTTAGTGTCTTACCTGTGTGTGATTTCTCCTTCCATAGAATTTGTATCTGTACGTACTGTAGCAGATGACTTAGCAATGTGGCCTTGGAATGCTAAGCAATGTATGGATGTACTGGGTGTAAATGTTTATATATTGTACAGCACCTTTATACATACTTCTGACGTTCTGACTAGAGAGAGACCTGTAAATCGCTCATTATTTTTTATATAGATATTAAAAAGAAACTCCAGTTCATGGCCTGTTGGTTCTGCACTGTATAAAATAGATTCTTTGTTGACTTTCAGTGGTGTGATACTTTAAACAGCTGAATCTATGACCCAGGTTTTACCCACAAACATAACAAATGCAATTTATTCTTGGAAGTTTCCTTGACTCCCTGTTCAAAGAACAGATGTTCAACAAAGGTATTATAAAAATCATCAAGTCATGTAGAACCAGTTGTTAGTGATGAAATACTTGTACTGTAGGTTTATTTGTACATTTTTAAATATAAAATCGTCATCTCCTTTTACAACTTACAACTTTTCCTTGTACAGAAAATAGCTGTAAACAATTTACTACCAAAACTTCTTCTGCCATCTTACCCCTCACGTGAAAGAGTGAAGTTAGGGAAAGTCCCTCAGTTTTTGCTTTTTCCGTTACTAATAAATAGAAGGTAGCAGAGTCAGGTAAGGAGGATGTGAGTTTAACAGAGGTGTTACAGGGAGCGAACACAGAACATCCTATAGTTGATAAACACGTTACTTGTAGTGTGTGGTGTCAGGTTGTTCTCATGTAACAGATTTTTTTCAAAAAGTGGTCATCGTTTATTTGCAGAAGACCCAAGCAGCATGAATGTTACACTGCTGAACTGCCACCATGGAGGCAGAGTTCATCTTGTGCAGACCGAATTTCACTGCATCCTGCAGCAGTCTGGGCTAAGGAGGCAAAGCCTCAGCACACCGAGCTTTTAAGAAAATAAATACTCTTCAGCACGGTCAGAGAAATGCACCTAAGGAGCATGAGCCTGAGCAGAGCTCTGAGGATGCACCAATGGAAAAAAAATCCCAGTGTAGCTCCAGAGCCCTCGGGGAAGGGACGATGCTGCCTGGAACGGGAGGGCTGACTCTTCACGTGCACAGCGTGCAGATGCCACAGAAACGGCTCCTGTGGCAACCACGGGTGTCCCTCGAGTGAGGGCTCCCGCATGGCTTTTAGTGTTGATGCCCCACACCGCGCTGTTCTTGCTATTTTCCATGCCAGCAACTACTATTTGGCCCCATTAATTCTCTTTTGCTGTGCGTGACCAGTTTATTCTGTATGCTGTAGAACAGTAAAGCAGAGGGAGAACTTTGGATACTTACACTGAGAAGCTGTTTTAAAAAAATCTTAATTACAGATTTCCGTGGTTTGAGAGCATCTCTGCTTTTTGCCCAAGCTATGGGTTATCTTCTCTGGTCTGTCTTCCTGGCGGAGAGGGCTGAGTGCTGAGGTTTGGTCAGGTCACGGTTTAATTTTCCATAACTGAAAAAAAAAGAGAGAGAGTGAGTCTGGGTCTGGCAGCTGTAGGTCTGAACGCTTTTCACCTGCCTGTTCTGCATTGAAGGCTGTGCCCAGCGAGCTCCAGTTTAAGTGTGAGCCACAGGAGAACCCTGTCTCCATTCCAAGGGGACAGAACCCAGAATTGTGACTAACAGCTTCAAGTGGGCATCAAAGACCTGGACAGGGCTGAAATCTAAGTCAGCCCCGTCCTTCCACCCCCGAAACTGGCTCAGGGAGATGGAGATTCACTCAGCGTGGTCCGTTCTCCAAATTACTGTGTAGCAGGAGCCTAATTCACACCCACAACCCTTCTGCTGGGGGTGGGAGGAATTTGGCAACGGTACAAAAGTGACCCCTACAAGATGTTCCCTGCTAGTTTGTGTGGGAGTTGTACTTACTCTGATATTGAATCCTAGAAGATCACTTATAACACCTGAGACAGCAGAGAGTATTACAACACGTGTTATATTGTAGATTAATGGATTCATGGTCAGTCCATACAGCCTAAATGGAGTATCTAATTCCTGCAGGGAAAGGGAAAAAGAAAGTCCATTAGCGTTTGTCTGTACCAGAAGCAATTACTCCTCTGATTTTAGCTTAATACAGGCTCTCTGGCAGACTTTGCATCTGTATCCGTTCTTAAGTCTACGTACAGAAATTCCCACTCTCTATTTCAGGCCTCCCAGCTCCAAGATGGTTTCTAACAGCCACGCTGAATCTGAAGTCTCCTTTGTAGCAACAAGAGCTTGACATGACAGGCTGTAGAGTTTCTCTAGACTAATTTATGTGACTCAGACTATGGTCTTTCTTTTTCCCAATATCTACTCTGCTACTGCCAACAAGCTTCAACATGGAAGCTGCTGAAGGAAAATGAGATCCAAGCAGTAAGGAGACATGCTGTGTTCCTGCTACCCTCTCCTCTCACTTACCTACATCATAGGAATCTGCTACTAATCAAATGCTGCAGCACTAATTAACCACACTGGTCTTGTATTGCTTGATCTTATGCCACAGCTACAGAAACACAGAAAAACCTCCCTCTGCAAGAACTGACTTACCTCATGAAGAGACAAGAGAAATGGGAAGAGCAAAACCCCACAGACATTGCTTCCATAAAATGCAGCAACTGTTCGTTTTCAGGGCGAGCAGCTTACCTTCAGTAGCTTTGTAGATAGTTTCAAAACATTGTTTACTAGAGACAGCTGTTCTTTCTTGTTTGGCTTCTTCTCCATCTTTAGGTATAAGTTTATCTGACAGACAGTACAGAGCAGATGTTAATATTCCAGCACTAGCCCCCAACTAATTTCTAATTAAGGGAAATTAAAGCTATTTTTTGTAGTCTCCTGTCACTCCTAAAGAAGTGATGCATCCACAGACAGCAATTTAGCAGTGATAATATCATTCTTTTTCCAGTTGACGTGGCTTAACACCCAGAGATAAAAATAATACAGAATTTGAGTCTGTCCAAGTATTTAAAAGCTTGTCCCTCCCGAGCTGTACAGTGTTTCATTGGCTTCTGTCCAGCACAAGGGTTGATTTCTAAATTTTAAAATTCGATTCCAGTATTTTTTAAGCTGGTTTGAAATGCAGTAATTCCATACAAACAAGCTACAAAGCCAAAGGGAGAATAAGCTAAATGGAGATACCTGCTCCGTGAGCAAGATTGAAATATTACTGTATTTCTTGTTGGTTTCAGAGCCCAAAGATGCCAGACGCAGTAAAAAGAGAAGTAGTGCTGCCTCCCAGATTAGGAACTCCCAGTTATAAGCTGCATTCAGAAATGTTTTGTGACCCTTAAGAACCTGTATTGAAAAAAAAAAAAACCACCAACGTCAGTAACGAGGAACACGCCCGTTCGTGGGAAAAGCGCAGAAGCGTTGCCCTTGCTCCTGTCTGAACTGACACCTTTGCTCTGTAGCTGCTGACAGGTTTTTCCCTCAAGTGTAATTAATTCATGTAACTAGGTTAAACTAAAAGGTCTTGTTTCTAACCTGCCTTTAGCTTGGAATTTGATTTTTTTCCTTGCTTTCTGCTTAGAAAAGGACACTTGTCCTTTCTCTTTCCTCCCCCTTTCCAATTAACGGGCAATAAAACACCTTTCCTTTCCTGGGTGTTTGTCCCACTGGCAGCCTCAGCCCGCCCCAGCCAGGCTAAGCTGAGTCTGCTACAACTGCATCTGCATGGTATCTAGAACTTGCCTAAACACTGTAATGAATCTCTTGCCAAAAACAAAGAAACCAGACGAACAGCTCCAGCATTAACACTGCTTACTATAACAGAAGGTTTAGTGAAGGATTAAAAGGTGTAAGAGTTAGTGACCTGCTTTTCAGCAACAGTGGGTAAAGAGGGTGCTGCAATCAGCCCTCTTAATAAAATGTCCTGTGAACACTTGATGCACGTGGGCGGGCAGTCCTTTCCTTTGTGCACAAAAGCCTATGTATGTCCTGAAATTGTCCTAATGATTATAAAAACCCAGACTGTCCTCTGCAAATGTAAGAGGATGAATATCTATTACCAACTAAACATTACAAAGGTTTTAAAAAAAATGCAAACCACTCTGTATTACTTTGGAGACAAACAGCTACAGTTCAAGCACTTCGTAGGCTGGCAAAAGACAAGCCTTCAGTAGGGTTTTCCCCCTGCTTTAAAAAAGTTTAAATCTCACCTGGGCGCAGCATATAAAAGCAATTGAAAGAGCCAGTAAGAAGATTGATGATACAACAACATCCACAGAGCGCTGGGGGCCTCGCCTCTGCAGACACAAAGACACGGGGTCGGGTGTAAGGTTGGATGAGAGCTCAGCACAGCTGTGCTCCTGTAACAAGTCCAGCTGTGCAGAGTGCCAGGCAGCAATGAGGTAAAGCACATGTACCTGGAGACTTGGGTACACCCTCTGCAATAATCAACTCTTGGACCAGAACTCACCTTTAGGTAGGAACGAAGGGATAACCAGATCTTAATGTTTTCTATCTTCTTGAGTCTAAAGTGAGGAATTTCATACTTCCTGGCTTTCCGAGCTGATGTAACGTGACTAAAAAGCTTGGCAAACAAGAACCTCTGCAAATTAAAAACACAAATTAGTCTAAAACAAAGCCAGTGGCTTGGGATGGCTTAGTGGTAACTGGCAGAAAAGGTGAGCCTTGTGGCACGCTGGGGAAGCCGAACGGGGGAACCTCAGTGCGTGACTTCTCAAGTAAGAGCAGTCACCCTGTGCATGGCAGAGGTGAACTGCTGCTGCTCTGCAAGATCAGCCACGGAGCTCTCGCTGGACCAGCAGATAAACCCAGCCTGCCCAGCACGCAGCATGTACAGCTGCTTGACAAAGCTACTGCCCACTGTTGTGAGGGAGCTGAACGTGATGCAGCTCCATCTTAGAACAGGCCAGCTAAGCAGGCTGCTGCTGCTTCCCAAACAGCTCCATGTTGACGCGCTCCCTTCCATGCAGAATGCCATTTCAGGCTGTTAAAAGGTTATTTTTCCCTTGGGGGCAGGGTGAGAGGGGGAACGCGGGGGTCAGGAAGGGTACTGACAGGTTTAAGTGTGTGACTGGTGAACAGGACCCTTACCAGCCTCCCCTACCTAAACTCCTTGGACATCTTACCAGCTGTGACACTTCAGCTTGGGTTTGGTAGAACACCTGCCCCAGGGTTCATGAAAGGCAACAGGATGTTGAAACCTACCTGTTTGTAAGTTCTCTCAGCAACACACATCATGAAGAAAAACATCCAGGTTAAGCAAAGTCTTTCCAGGAAGCTGATTGCAGACAACACAACGACAGGGGTGCTAGCAGGGGCTCCACAAAAGATGTACAGAAGCTCCTGTAGAGAAATGGAGCACAGCTGCTCCAGGTTATCTGTGCGGAAGAGTCTGTAGAGGAATGGCAGGAACGCTAATCCAACGGTGATGGCGTTTCCCAGCATTTGATACCCAACTCCTTGCTGGTAGGCATTAACCTGGCAAGCAGGAACAAAACCAGGAAGATTATCTGGGGTTTTGCACCAAGGAAAAGGCATGCTGTTGTGGCAGCCTTAGTTCAATCAAGCATTCAGTTCCCCTTCCCTTCAAAGGACACAGCCTAATATAATTCCACCCATTTCAGTCCAAAACCAACAACAATCCATCAGTCAGTAAAAATAAAACCACCACCTTCAGCACACTGCAGAGACGCAGACAGCAATAATCACACTCATTAGTCTTCAACAGGACCTCCTAAATTTTAGGTTATGCAATTTTTAAGTAAGAACATTCGGGACAACTGTATTTGCAGTTGAGGAGGGACCAGTTCTTACACTGCACTTCATACAGCACATGTAGCTATTTTCAGGTGGTGTGTTTTTTTTTTTGTTTGGGGTTTGTTTTTTTTTTTTTGGTGGTGTTTTTTTTAAAGTGTGAGGGAGAGTAGTTGCAATGCCTTACAGCCCTCTTACCCTGCTCATGATAATCCCACTGATCTCCAGCACAGACATGTCCACCTTCTTACAGTCATTCCCTTCCCAGATCAGTGCACTCACTTTTGCAGATGCTGGACTTGTGTTCTGCAGCCAAAACAAATGGTTCTGTAGAAGAGAAAAGAATGCAAAAGGCGTATCATCTATTTCTGTCCCACTATTCAATAATGCTTTTTCCTAGAAAGTATTTAGAGTGAGAGGAGGATTCCAAATTTGTCTTGGGGTGAAATGCTTTGTTTTGGGATTAGCAGAGGTCCAGATAATACAGGGGGAGGGGGGAGCTGATCGTTGATAACTGTTTAGCTCATTCCAGACTTGCATGTGATTAGCACAGTTAGAATGGGCTCACCCAGCCTTCGGTTGCTCACACTGTACCAAGGGCAGTCAGATGTGTCTGTCGTATTATTTGGGCAGATGGGGGGAAAAGGGGTGGAATCTTTCATGGTATTCTCAGCTCCTGGATACAAATCAACGAACCTGCTGGAAAACATCTTCCTTGGCGTCCTGCCTGGTGCCTCTCGTGGTCGTTTCCTCGCTGTCGCTGGTGCAGGACGAGCGGCACTCGGGCCCGTGCAGCAGATCGTCCCACAGCATGTCTTCTGTCTCGGAGTCGTGCCGAGTGCTTTCCGAGTCTCTCCGGGTCACGCTACAGCTCCGGGACCCCACGCTAATGCAGGACCTCGAGTCCTTTGAAGAGGAGCAGAACTTACCCAGCGCAGCCGCACACCCAGCTGGCAGCACCACCTCCTCCCCCAGCAATCGGCTACAGCAGCTCCCCGGGCAGCTGAGAACCCCCCGTCACACCCACCACACACACACCCTTACAGACAGGATTACAGGGACAGGTTTTGCAGCCACCATTCCTACACGGGAAGTCACACAGACAGTCTTAGTTCCTCACCTCTATTCCCAACTTTACAAAATCAAAATTGACTTATTTTAAGATTTCACTTAGATTTTTACATTTATTTATAGATTTTTTTAGTCTGTTCTGACAGAGAGGATGTCCCTGCACTGGCCAGGCTCGGTAAAGCTCTGTCCCTTGAATTTATGACCATACCTGACTATATAATGTGGATTCTAGTTCAGATTCCACGACACTGTCGGAGTCTCTGGCGCCTTTCAGGGCTTGCTTGACCTGCCAAAACCAAAGGAAAACCAGCTCATCATCCACAGCAAAAAATTGTGTGGAAAAAGGCATAAAGTCAACATGAGTACCTGTAAGACAGCCTGGTTCAGAGAAACAAGAGGCCTCTTCTCCTCATAGCTGTTGTCACTGGAAGCCCCTTCCACACTCTGGCGTAACAAGATCCTTTGTGCCATTGCTTCAGCATCCTCCTCACTCGAAAGCTCATCAGAAATGCCGCCTCTGTTGGTGCAGTCATCCTAGACACACAGCAGTCAAAATCAGACGAAGGCACCAACAAAGGACCAGCCTGAATTGCACCAAACTGAATGTTCAGAGCCCGTGCTGCTGCTACACCTCACGCACAGTCATCGCTAATTACCTGCAAAAGCCAGAAGGGGATCTCCACAGAACATGCGAAACAGAATCCAACTTGGCACCACAGAGACATCACAGATTTTAACTCGTTAACCCCCCCCTTGCCTTGCCACAGAGGTAATGAGAGAATCTTGGGTCGGTGGAGATGGATTCGGGGCAAGGGCGGGAAGAGGAAGAGGCAGCAGCAGCTCTTGTCTTACCAGCAACCTCAAGCCCAGGAGAACAGCAGGCTGGTGGCTAGCAGACCCAAAATCATGGCATGTGTCTCCCTACACCTAGCTCTGCTCCTCTCCAAATGCCTAGAAATAGAGGGTTGGGATGGCACAGTACTACAGTGCTCCGCACAGCTTCTGATCCAAGTTCTTCATGTGGGAGTTAACACCTCACCGACCCCGAGGAGCCTCAGACGTAACTCCACGAAGCTTTATGTTTTAGAGATTGCAACAGAGCTCACAACGCTTTAACTGTCTCTCTCTCTCCCCCAGGGATGTTTCAGTCTTTACTTTCCTGCCTCCCCCCTGAGAGGATATTGTGGGGAACTGTTGGCAAGGCAAATTATTTTACAGAACTGGTTTTGGAAATTGCTAATTTATTTAATCATTATCAGCAGTCTTCCTTAACTGAGCACCTTGTGACCAGACCTCTCTACAACTAAACGAGCACTTTAGTAAACAGACATTTTCCAGGATTGTCTGTGTTTGACATACTTGACTATTGGGACAGAGGAAAAGGTGCTGGCAGTAAAGTATCAGCACCATGTCAGCTGTTTATTCGAGAAGCAGAAAGGGTTTTTAGGTCTCCTATATGCAAGCAAAGATTAGTAAAAGGAGGGAGTATCTTGTATTAGATCAAACCACACAGTTAAGTATCAACAAACTTTCGGGCACATACATAGAGAATACACTGAAATGTGCAACTTCAAATGGATCTTTCCTGCCAGTACCTGATGGCTCTTTTCCCCGTCGGAAAGTTTATTTTTCTCTTTGAAGTGCAACAGCCTGTGTTCAGATCTGGCCTGTCTGTGTTTAACGCCATTATTCACAGCACTCACACCATTTTCTGTCTCGGTCCCTTTCTCAGCTACCAACTTTACTCTTCTAATCCTATGAGAGAAAATACAATTAAATGCTTTTACATCACAGAAAAACTCTTTGAGGAAAACATCATGGTCTCTTTCACTTGCCACACAGGTACAATATTAAACAACATAGCTAAGGGAATACATAATTGTCTTCTGCTGACAGGCTCTTTGTGTCCTGATTCTGTTGAAGAGACATATCTGCTTTGCTCTCACTGGACAGTTCTTTTGCAACTCTAACAGCATCCTAAAATTTCTAAACCAAGAGGTTTATATGTAATTATTATTATTATTTTTATTATTTTGAAAAAAATAAATAAGAGCAATTCAGAAGACAAAAAGTCCTCATCAAGAAAAAGGACCTGTCAGTTGAAAACTCATCAAGAAACTCACCTGAGAACACAGTAGAAGACAATGAAATATTATCCCAAACAATCTATCCTCCTTTTCCTCGAGTTACGTTTACAAAAAGTAAGGTGGTAAAGTGGGGTGACTATCCAAGCAACTTAAACTAGAAGGCACAATTGCTTCTGGAAATCAGGTAAAACAGTAATATAATTTGAGCATACACATTCAAAAAGGTCGATTATCTGATAAATAAAAATAAGCTCCACCACTTTCTGCAGCTCATCTAACAGTCAGTTCAGCTACACTGTGAGACATGGAACGATCTCCTAATAAGGCCACACTGAAAATTCAGGAGGAATCAGCCTCCTACAATACCAAGAGTGCTTTTAGTTCAACAGAATCTGACTGGCAGCCCTTACAGTACACATTGTCTTCTTTTTCCAGATATCAAATTGTCCACAGTGTCATTACAAACACAACAAACCCAGTGCAGACCACATACCTCCTTCGGAAAAGCATACTAAATAAATTGTTAATAATGGATGCAGATTCAGACTGCTCTTCTTTACTGTTTTTGTCAGGAGAAGACCAACTGTTCCCATCAACACCCACAGATCTGCGTAACTTCCTGTTTTTTAAAAAAAGGAGAATTAAATTTGCATAGCAAGTTAATTTTAGGTCTTTCTTAAAAGATGTGAATCAGATTTGAACAGCTTTTTAGATGCCATTTTTCTTAAGTCATGCAGACAGAAGGCTTATTTCCAAATAACATACCTTTTATTTGCATTAACAGATGTTATGCATATACCCACAGGACATCAGTATATCATTAGTAAAAGATGCAACAGACAAAATCTGGACAAAATGTTTGCTGCAGAAATCTAATGGAGGCAAAACTCTATCCACATCCATAATCCTGTGTTCAAATATATTATATCAGTGTTTAAACTGAGTCAAACACCTAACAGTTAAATTTTTAGTAGATGGACTGTAACATGTCCCACATGCACAAACAAATTGCCAGCAGTGAATCCACCACAGTCATCATCTCTGTCATCCTTTCCCTGCTCTCAGCCCACACCAGCCATTCCCTGCAGTTAATGCCGAAGCAGGACACCAGGCTGGCGTGCAAAACCTTGGCGATGCCTTTCTGTGCCGAATGCCCTCTCTGGCCACAAAGAGCAGCTGTACTAAAACGCTACGCCCGAAAGAGAAGGCCGAACTGACAACTAGACCAGGGCTATAGAAGCCTGGTAAATCTGCAGCATCTGTCGGGGTTATGCAAAGGTTACAAGCAAGACAAAAAACACTCATTTTCACATTTACGGTTAAATAATGTATTTGCATAAAAATAGAAGAGAAGATATTTACCCATTAACTTCTACCATGAGCAATCCATCATATGCTCTGATGCCAACAAATGAACCCGTTACCCCGCTCACCTCCTCCGCCTGCTGAGGCTGCTGTTTCCCGAATGTTTGTTGATCTGGGTGGACACTATCTGACAGTGAACAGTTCCCATCAGTAACATAAGGCACAGTGGTCCCATGACTTCACTTGCATTCACAACAGGCATCATGAAATACAACACAACTGCTATGACTGAAAAGGAGAAGATTGCATCAAATGCAAAAATTAAGAGCATGGCGCAGTTTTTCTGTCTTAACTATTTATTTTTACTCTGCTTTGTAATTTCTGCAAATGCTAGTGCCTCACACCTTGACATCTACATTAAGTAGGTTTCAGATAGGATCCTTATGCTTTAGATTATGGACTGAAAAATGATGCCACATTCCTTGCAGAAAAAGGACCGTGGCACAGTCTGCTACCACCCCTTACCTTGCATAACGTAGAGCACCAGGAGCCACATGAAAATGCGCTGGGAAGTAACCTGTATCCACCACTGGCTGAACAATGGAAAAAACACAACTCTCACAATTCCCTTCCGAGTTAGCGATGTCCAGGGGATGTCGGGCTTGGCTTTGGCAAATGTAGAGCCTTGGAATTAAAGGAAAAACAAACAAGTCATTAACTGTGAATTACAAGAATTTCCTCACTTATGACTTCCTCCCTGGCCAAGACCAAGCCCTGCCAGAGCTCTGCAGTTCAGACGGGTGACAGCAGCCCGACTTGTCCAATCTACACAGCTCAAACAGGAGCATCTAGAAGCAGCCCCTCGCCTTACCGCAACACTGGCTGCGACCCTTCCCTCCCTACCCTGCTCTCACCAACCACGCAGCACTGCTTTTGCCAAACCACCCCGGATTCCTCCTGTCTCTGCTTTCAATGCTCCTTTTGCACCCATGCTAGCAAGTGCGGGCACCCAGCCCCAGCGGTCAGGCCTGGGGCTTCAGTGACGCTCTGCTGCTGCTGCTGCCGAACGACTCGGGCTCCGGCAGCTGCTGCACGGCTCAAGAGAAAACACCTGCAGGGAGCAAGGGCGGCCTTTCCCCCGCCCTGCGCAAAGCAGCGGTGCGTTAACGGCTGCGCGGGGCCGCTGGACACCAGCATCTCGCTCACGGACCGCTCACCTCTGATCAAATCCACGTCGATCAGATCAGGCTGGATGTGAGCCGCCTTCTTAGGCTTGTTTTTGAAGCCCTGCGAAGCCGAAAACAAAGGCCTGTTAGCTGCCTACCAGGGGGCCGGGCCCGGGCTGCGCGGGCGGCGGGAGCGCCCGGCCGCCGCCGTTACCTTCATCTCGGTCTGCTCGATGGACTTCTCCCATATCTGCTGGTCGTAGGCCCCGATCTGGAAGGAGAGGAGGCTGAGGGCACGGCCGGGCCCGCGCCCGCCCGCGCCGCGCCGAACTCACCTTCTTCTGGTACCAGGAAATGGCATCCCTGTCGCGAGAGGCCATGGGGCGCCGCGGGGCGCAGGCGACTGGGGGCGGCCCGGCCCCGGTACCGACCCCGGGCCCCGGTACCGGCCCCGGGCCCCGGCCGGGCCGCTGTTACCCTGGAGACCGCCGCAAAGCCCGGTGCTCGACTGCCTCCGCCTGCCCCGCCCCGCCCCCGGCCAGGCAGCACTAGGAGAGCGCCGAGCGCGGCCCCGCCCCGGCGCAGGAAGAAGCAGCCAGGCGGGTAAAGGACAAAATCAGACTTTGTTTATTAAAAAAATACTTTACAGGAAAAAATTCTATGCATTCCGTTGGACTATTTTACAAAGAAATAGCTTAACAGTTTGACACTCGTGTACAGTCAGCTACTGACAGGAACGCGCCGCCGCACGCCCGCTCGGTCAATAAATACACTAAGGCCGCGCAGAGCCAACAGGCTGCCAGGCGGTCGGACGCGTCCTCTGCAGGCAGAGACCTCAGATAAATTAAAACCACAGAAAAAGTCGTAGCTGCCACTCAAAACCAAACCAAATCACAACAGCAGCAGTACAGAAGGCTCTTTACACGTTGTACAAAGAAACCAGGAGCATCGTGTGTGTGTGAGCGCCCGAGCGGCCCCTGCGCAGCCCCCGCGGGACTCCGCGCCGGGAGCACACGGACACACGGGGCGAGCTGTCGGGGGAGAGGGGCCGCTCTCCGGGGAGCAGACCCCAGCCCACCCCTCTCCTCGCACCCAGGCAAGCACAGAGCTGCCAAGGCTCCGCGCTCCTCAGGAACGACAGTTCCAGCGTTTGTACTGGGCTGGTTCAGACCTGAAGGACCAGACCAAGGACTTGAGCTCTTGTCCGCGGGGAAAGCTCTGACAATTCACCCTGACTGGGGAAACTGACTGGTAACGTGCAGGAAAACTGACCCAGCACAGCAGAGACCTGTTCCTGTATGGCAAGATCTATACCTGTGAAAAATGCTGACTATGAATCCCCTGAGAACACTCCACTGAGCGTCCCACCTTCCTGGAAGAGAACTGTCAAGTATCTGCACAAAATGACTTGCAGCCTGTCTGAAGGAGAGAGGAAGCCAAAGCTAACTGATATTTCATCTTTAAATTGCATTTTGCTAGTCTGCTTCTAGCACAACTGAGCCACTGACCTTTATCCCCAAGTGACATTTTTAATTGACAGCACTTTATTTAAAACAGAAGCCCGAGTTCCATACCCAAAGTTGATCACTCTTTACAGACCAAGCACTTGGTCTATCAGCAGGTGTCTCCAGCATAAAGCAGGAGTGTTTTTAGTTATCAGCTGACACACGTATCACAGGGCAGAGCCTCATAATGGAGAGCAGAGGATTTCCAGTAACTGACCAGTGCCTTCGTATTTATGAACTGTTCTCTATCTGTCTGGGTACTGCTGAGAACTATTAGAACAACCCATGAAATTTGCCAAGGTTTGATTATCTCATTATGTAGGCTGTTCTATGAAACCTTACAGAGAAATTCAAACAGCCAGCAACTTAACACAAGAGAGACTCAAAAATATTTACTTGGACCTACCCAAAGATTTGTTCTGCTCAGCAAACACTATGTCACTTGAACTCATTACTTCATTTCTAAACAGCTACAGCTTATAAAAATCAGTATTCTATATGTCTTGTTCTGGAAAATATTTGCATCTTTCACATCAAGGCATTGTTCTAATTCTGCTCTGTTGTTTTCAGTGCAATTGAAGATCTTGAGACAATAGCTAGACAGTTTAGCGATCAGCTTCATAAGCAATCCCTCTCATCCTTTACATACAGAACTGAGGTGGAGTTTGAAAGTAGTACGTCATTTGGGTTAAAGCATACCAAAGCTGATCACGTATTTAGCTAACAGATTTTTTATAAAGTTTGCTCCTCTCTTCCTCCGTCTTCCAAGTATGCCAGAATGGCATCAGCAACATTCAAGTCATTGGAAGATACATTTCTGTATTTAAATCTGACATTAGACATTAAGTTAGTAATTGAACAGAACATAAAGAGAGCATGATGCTATTGGTCATGTCCCTCCATCCAAAGAGATAAGTCAGAGTATTTTCCTGGTATTTCAGGCTGTAGTCACAGAGTTCACTAAAGCTACGGTTTGGAAAGCAACATGAGCCACTCCGGTCTTCTCCTATATCCATTTGAAAACATGCTATTAGAATTTACAGAGGGCTTCCAAACTGTAAATTTCCCTCTTCATTCTATTTCACCTTTCACTATAAAACAGATGAGTTGGTGTATGGGGGCTCTTAATCTGTTTATTCTGCCTTTAAAGGTATGTTTGCAGACTCACTGTAGCATCTGCAGATTTGTCAGTTCCTGAGTGATTGTACGCAGTGCTGGCTGTCAAAGGACGGCCACCGTATTGATGTACCTCTACTGACACGACCAAAGAATAGCACATGTGAGAAGTGAAATGGGCACTTGGAAGACTAGCAGACTTCGTAAAAAGGAAAGAACACCCTTGGGTAATACGATCTTTGACTGTGAAGGATGAACTGAAACCACTATTGCCTGTGAGGAATTTTACTTTGCACAACCCTTAAAGCTATGAAATTCCTCTCAACATAAAAAGTGGAAAAAACCCACCAGAGAACAGACGGCTCATTTACGAACCAGCCTGGGTCATCTAGAATTTCTGCTAAGATTAAATTACACCCCTGCATGAATCACATTACTTTTCATCATAAAAGCTTTCCATTCTAACACCTTATTTACACAGATTACTAAACAAGTCACTACCACTTCAATCTGTAAATTAGTTTTAAATTGAAATATTTCCTAGTCCTCATTTTTGTACCGAAGACAATACATACATACACATAAGGAGTAATACAGGTTCTAACTAATCACTGCAGTATCTTCTGATGATTATTTCTCTATCAGTTTAAAATAGTGACCTCTACACTGAGGTGCTAATATGTATATAAAAGCCTACACAAACAATATTGCACAAAGTAAGATTTATAATAGAGTAACATATTTCAGAGACCCTTATAAAGAGAAGAGTAATAATTGATATTAAAAAGATGCATCCAGAACTAACACAGCATCTTTGCTTTTGTCTAGTCTAACATAGTGTTTCAAATCTTTCCTACCCCAGTGAGGATTAGAACAAATAAAGTTATCTGGAGACAGCTTAAGTTGCACCAAAATCCAACTTGTACTCTAAACGTGGGGAAGGGGAAGGGAGAGGGAGAAAGGGACAGGACTGTTCCTCTTGGTGACTGGAAAGGGCAGTAATAAATAGGGTGTGTGAAAGTCAAATACAGATTACACATCAACATCCAGAAATATTGAAAGACTGCTTAAAAACTGTTGATAGCTGACACTCTACACATTTAGCATGTGCCACTGATTTTTCCACAGTACCTGGGCACCCAGAAGCTACACATGGAAACAGCAGTCCAATGCCATAATACTTTTTATTGTGAAATAGTAATACAGAACTTCCTAGAATAAGGACAGCCTTACTGTGCGAGTGAGTTACCAACTCAATGCTATTACATTAAGTGCATCAGTACAAGGGAAAGTGTGGTTCCGTTGGACACGCTGCGACCTGATCAAAACAAGCTGCCAAGTTGGTTAGTATTTTAAAGCCTTAAAGTGCTCAAAGATAGCAGTTTCCTCCACAAGACTACCAATAGGTTCTCTAATTTTGACACTAGTATTAATCGTGTTCAGGGAAGATGTATTTTGGAAGCAAAACCCTCACACCCAACAACATAAGCGGTGCTACGAAAAGTGTTAGGTCAGTAAGTCATTGCATTTCAACAGGATCAGACACTTTCTTCAGGTAATTTTACAGATCACCTTTGTAGGAACTGTAAGAAATAGAGATCAATTTCTATAGCTCGTATATAAACCCAGCTTGTATATAAACCAACATGTCAAGAACAGACATACCAAAAATTTCACAAATCATCAAAAGTGCTGTGCTTTTTTCTTTTTTTTTTTTTTTGTAAGCAATTAAAATGAGATGGGAAAGTCACCTTGCAAGTCTTCTACAAAAGCGTCACTTTCTGGTGAAGATTAGAGAGAAAGTAAAAGTAGGGAAATAACACTGACCAATATAGTTCAATCATTTTATGTTCCTGGAGGAATTTCATTCTGACTTTGAGGAGATATTCAATATCTCTTTACTTAAACAGAAAGAAGTGGTAGACCACTGTTACAGGTTGTACTAAGGGGTTAAAATACAACTTGAATTTTGCATAATCTGTGTAAAAAAGATATGCTTGACATTTTGGAATGTCACCTTTCTTTATAGAATTATAGGCAAGATTTCTCCAATAAAACATAAGCCAGTTATAAAACTATAACTTCACATCAAAATTTTAAAAAGTTGTTAAAAAAAGGTTTGATTATATACATATCACACAGAAGAGCCTGCATGATCCTGTGGATTGTGTTGCTGATCAGACTCTATTTTAAAACCTGGAAGGGGCTGGGCCACCTGATCTGGTTGCACAAGTCCTGATATTGAAGAACCAGAGGAGGAGAGCACCCCTGTTGTAAGCTGCATTTCTATACCTGGTTCTTCAGACTCTACTTTTACACTCACACACTGGGGTCCACCTTCTGGCTCTGTCTTTCCAGGATCACTACTGTTGAAGCTTGAATTGCTTTCTGCATTTTGAGAAGTCTCCCCCACAGGGTGATATTGTTTAAGTCTTATGTGCCAGGCTAAGCTGCAGACTGCTGACACCGTTTTGAACTGATGAATGACATTTCTAGGGATGAAGTAGATGTCATTGTCACACAACTGAATTCTAGCATAGCGAATGCCTTCCCGTCTCATTTGGTTTAGTTTGGCTTCATCCACCCACTGAACACACTGAGAGAAGGAAAGATGGCAAAGTTAGTGGTATACTCTGTTTAAGCAATTCAGCATCCACCTATTTTCAACGAACTTCGTGTCTAAATCAGAATGTTTCTGTTTAACAGGTAAAACGTCAAATTTAAATGAGAATTGGACTTTTAAAATATAATTTATCTAATATGCACATCTGAGGAGAGGACAATGAAGAGTTAAGAGCATTCTACAGTTATAGTTGAAAACAGTAGGTTCGACGTGAGGCTGCATTGTTCTGGCTGGCAGGACTGAGTTTAGATGCCTTCGCATCCTAAGACAACAGCAGTATAGTAGAAAAAGCAGAAACAGGCATACGTGACTTCTTAATCAACTTCTAATTGTTTCCACAGCACGTGTCGTGACTCACAGCCTAAATCCCAGCTTGGTGGAAAGCAAAAGCAGTTGGACTAGATGATCGCAGTAGGTCCCTTCCAACTGAACTATTCTATTCTGAGACATGAGAAGGGAAATTGCCCAAGAGAGCAGTGAACTGAGGGCCACCGAGGATACAAAAGGGCTGGCCATACAGAGAACCTGAAAACTGTCAGAAGCTACTTCCAAAATACTAAGAATGAGCTGTCACCAGGGAAGGTTCAATACCTGTGACACTGGAGGTTCATGCAGGTCCAGCTGAAGCCTCTGCACAACATCAGTGAAATCTTCAGCATGAAAACAAACCACATCTTTGGTTATACGAGGCTGGTCACTCCTAGGAAAAGATGAGAATTCCAGGAATTTTTAAAGAATTTGAGTTATAGAGAATTATAGCTCTTTCCAGCAGAAAGTTTCATTGAACCAACAACCTACTTCACTGCACACGAAGTCTCATCACTTCTCAATACACGTATTATTTTGAAAAGGAGGTATTATCCATAGATTTATCTTATTTTAATTTTACTTCTTTCTTGATGCATGCACAACAGAAGTGATGTTTTCGTGGACAAATACTACACTGCAAAGTCCGAGAACTACAAACTGCCACTATCAAAGTTCTCTGTATGTTCTAGAAACCACAAATTACCTCAATTCTTCCATTCTATAATTAGGAAGAATAATTCTGCATTAAAGGAAAAACAAAGTAACAAAGTAACTCTGAAGCCGAAGCAACGAGGAGCTGGATTTTATTCAAGGTCTGTGAATCAGAGTAAAGGAAGTTCTTTTAGCCATATGAAAATCTAATGATATTGCTAATGATGCTATCCAATTTCTACTGTAATTGCTAGAAATAACAATGATGCAAGTCTAGTTTTTGTGTGAGGTCAACAGCAACGTCCCAGGTACATGAAATGAGAAAGCACTGTAGCTGTGAAATTAATTACATTCGGTTCTTAGATTACTGTTACAGACGTTAGCGTTAATATAGCTATTCAGGAAAAGAACAATCACAGGTGATGGTCCAGGCATGGTATCCTAAGGCTTATTTTGTATGTCACTAAAATTTTCTGCAAACTGCTATTACAACTTCTCTACTGCCTCAGGAAGAGGGAAAAGCAACAGGGATATAGCTTGTGTTTTTCAAGCTCTAGACAGCATTTATCTCATTACAGGGCTTAAACTATTTCTTTGATTAGGCTTGTTTTCCAAGGAATTTTCCCTTTTTAAGAGAGGAAGCATTCAGAATTACCCCCTCCTAGCAGGACAGTTGCAGTTCAGCGGCACTTACCATTCCCCGAACTGCACAGCCTTCAGAACACCTACGGCAGCTGTGCTCTGCCAGTCAAACCCTTGACCCACATGATCAGCGTGAGCTCTTGTTCTGTCTTCAAACAGAACCTCACGGGGCTCACTGGTCCGAGGTAGGTACTGGAGATTCTTTATTTCGTTCATTGACCTACAACATGATAAGACAACATACTAAAAAATGTTTCAGACTACTCAAAAATAAATACTTGTATTAAAATAATCTTAAAGTCTTGTGTGCTGCAGGCTTCAAAATCGAAGACCAAAGCACTCTCCTCCAATTTCTTCTAGGTGTTTATTGACAGTAAAAGATCGAAACAAATGCAGCAAAGTACAATTCAGGTTATTCCACTAAAAAGGATATTAAATTCAATCTTAAGAAAGCATTGATCTAGGACATACCACTATGGAAAGTGGTGAAATAAAATAATCATCACAAATAACATACTTGTCTTATCCACTGAGTCAACTTGAAACAGAAATGAAAATTAAAAACTTATACCTGTGAATTAGCCTTCTGAAGAACTACTTACACAAAGTATTTACGTTTCGTTCTCAAATCTAATGCAGACATAACTGCAATGTTTTACCTTTAATACAGAAAGGAAAACAAAACATTACCGGCGCCGTTTGAATGGTGATTTTGGCATATCAGCTGTTGGGATCATCTGCTCTCCGGGTCTCACCCACATGATGGGACCATCATCACTTTGTGACCTGCACTGAAGTCTGAGACTAGAAAGAGTACCCCAGGGCAAAGTCATCTAAAAGAAAACAAAAACAAAACGACCCACAAAACACACACAATACAAAACACTGGGTGAGATGAAAAAATTAAAGGATGCCTTTGGTAAAACTGGTTCAAATTTGCTGTCAAATGAATTGCATGGAAACTAAAATAAGTTCAAGAGGTAAAATATATTCCAAGCTAACTTTATCAAGCTTAGTTTTTAGGGAAGTAGATGATTACGTAGTGTATATATATGATAAACTATATTTAATTTTGTAATTCTTTACACAATAGTAGCTACCTAATTCGGTACCTTTTGTTTGGACACAAGAAAGAATGTACTTTGTAGCCCAAATGATAAGCATATCAATACAGAAAATACGTTATGATTTCTAATTACTTGGAAATATATGCAACTTAGTAATTGTTTCAATATCTATAGCACTCTAAACAAAACACAAGTTACTGCTTACTCTGAGAAATGGAGATTCTTCTAACATATCTAGAAATTCTGGGAAGTAGTCCCCAACTTCTTCATCCACCGCTCCCACAAGACTGATCTGTCGCATCGGTCCTGCTCTGTAGGTGCCACAGCAGTACGTTCGATTGACCTGAGTGGCCAGAAGGGAAAAGACAATACCACCAGAGGTTTAGTTCTGTTACAAGAGATTAAAATTGATTAATATAATACACTAGGCCACAGCTGAGACGAATCTTGGACTCATCTACGTGACTCATCTACATTTATTTCATTAGAGATGCCTTTGGGAATATGCACGGAGACTGTTTAGAACAGATGCCCATAGGATCTCATCCCAAGAGAAAACTCCTGTCTGTATTACTGACAGGAAATACTTCTCAAGTTTGAATAACAGCAAGTTAGTATTTGACTAATTCAGGAACAGTTCAGCACTTCCAGGCTGACTTGAGAAATCCACCACGCAAAGTTTCATTGTGACTCAGCCTTTCACCAGCAAGCTTACGCTCTACTAAGTTGTGCAGCCGACTTGCTTCCAGATTTCGAACTGTATGCTATAGAAATATGTGCATTCTTCATGTCAGTCATGTCCTATAGGTCTTTTCCCTATGACTGTAGGTGCCCTTCATGCAGTGGTTCTGATAATATTGCTATACTGTGCACACTAAACTGGACAAAAATTGAGGAAATGAGAGGTCTAGCTAGAAATCCGGTGTTCATGCACAATTTTAGGATTACCATTTGCAATATAACCTGCTGTTACTGCTGTGGCCAGAAACACTTCCATCTCACAGCTTTTGGCCATCCTCTGGAGCACAGACTGTCCCACTTTCCCAGGTCATCTGGAAGCTTTTCTTGCCAATTTCCTGTTCCCGGAGGACAAGCACTGGCAAGGCTCCAGCGTTCCCTAATCTCATGCTATGGACTGCAGCTATAACATGCCATATGGCCACAGAGTAGGTTGTATGTAGATCCAGCAGCTATTCAATCTTAAAAGCTCAGAAATTCTGCCATAATTCGTCTGGTTTGTACACTCAGTTTCCATCACTCTTCAAAGCCTGTCGACATTCACCAAGTGCTTCCAGTGGTGAAAAACTACAGCCAGTCTCCATCGCTAAGCGGTGGGACAGGTACAAAGCACAGAGGGTTACTGGTAAATTCGCAATTTTATAGTCATGTTCAGAAAGTGTGATACATATATCTATAAATGGAGTTATAAAAGGTATGAAGCAGCTTGGGTTTACATTTTTTAGTTTTAAGTTTTGCAGTTCAGCTAACAAACCAGATGTAGTTAAACTACTCCATGAAGTTGTTAAAGGTAAATTAGGAGAGACTAATAAAGCAAGAGTTACAGTTACTGCTTCAATTTTATCCTCTAGCAGCAACCATAGATATTTAGCTTCTTAATTATAGGAGTTCAGCTCACTCCTATTTCCAGAGTCCTCCTTTCTTTAGCTTTGTATACATACAGTTAGCAGTTCTGCATTGATTGCACACACTTACATTTTAATTGAAAGCTACGTAGGAGCCAAAGATGACTTCACATATCGCCTTATTGCTCAGCCCTAAGCCAGTTGCTGCACGGCATCACCTCTACCTGCACGTGTGGAAGTTTACACCCTAAGTCACTCTCAGCAGTTCACTGCACAGCTCAAGCACTCTGCCTTCAAGCCCATCGAGACCAGCAGCAGCAGCTGAATGAGCACATACTAACTTTCTGCTTTTGGCCGTACAGATTTCATGAACCAGGCACTGTCTTCAGAGGCTGTTAATTCTTTTTGGCTCTTGCCCTAAGAGAAAGTTAAGTCTCCAAATCCTATTAGAACATTACTGGTAAAGGTTCGTATCGAACGTCAGTAAAGCGGAACGATTTCACCAGCTAGCCAGAATGCAATTCAGAGCTGTAGCAGGAAAACCACAGCATTAGTCTAGTTCTGTGCACCTACCGGAGAACTAAGGACTGAAATGCTCTGGTCCTTCAGCCAGTTCAGTTTAACTGCCTGGTACTATTAAAGGAAGTGGAGACAGACTAGTTCCAGATGAGATTTGTTCTATTGAAACCACCTGTTGAGATTCACTAGTGTTTCACAGGTGTTTGTCACGAGGTAAAATGAATTATAACACCATATGCAGTTTTTCTTTGCAATATTTTCAAAGGGAATGAAAAACTAGAAGCTCTAACTTTTTTTTTTTAATGCACTGGAATGCAATCAAAAAACACAAAAGAATTCAAGAGCTGTAAAGGAGACACTAGAAATACTTTAAGGAAATCTTGGATTTCAATGTTTTGCTAGTTTTTAATAGAACTTAAAGAAATATATACATTTGAGAATTAAAACCAGGACGTGTTTACACTGAAAATATGTACCAACTCACAGCAACGCCCAGCAGGCTGTAGTATTCATCTCAAGCACCTCAGTCACAGGGGAAGCAGTCTACTAGTTTAATATGCTGTAAAAGATTCCTTCACATACAGTTTGTCTCATCCTTAATTCCTCCAGAGCAGCACAAATACTTATATATCACTGGTTAGGTTTGTGGTCTCAAGAATATGGAGCGTGCCAAGACCTTGTGTGTAATAACAAGCATGTCCACGACCATCCTAAGAACAGGCATTTTACTCATGGGACACCAAACCACCCAACCATAAATGAAGGCCAAGTAACCTGCTTGCTGCACCTTCTTGCAGACTACTCTGGCCTTTCATTTGCCAAGCACTCTAGATGCACTCTTTTAACAGCTATATTCATTTCACAGCCATGTTCATGCATCCCTCTTTTCAGGGAAGAAAGATGAGACTATGAAATATCTGAAGTCACTTTGTCATATCCACTAGGACCTTTCTCAAAGTTTCTTATTTTTCTTTAAAGTTCAGTCCTTGTTTAGGAACTTAGCCTGGGCCACTCCAGTTTACACGGCTGTCAGAAGTTAGTAACTTATTACCACAGCACCTTCATTGCTATCATTTGTTCACTGTGCTGCTTTAAAACATTAGTGCATCACATGAGCACTAACTGCCACGATCTACAGATCAGATCACACACTATCTTTACTCTTGTAAAAGGACCATGGGGCTAGTAAGACCACTCAGCTGTCCTGTGCCCTTTCAAAATGCCAAACAGCTATCGCTGCCCTATGGATCCTCCTACTCCATACAGGATCACACGGAAAGTGAAGTTATAGGCATATTTAAAGTTAGATCTTTAGTGTTCATTGACACATTTTATAGCAGCTGAATGATGTGCCTATCAGTGTTTCCCACACTCGAGTGAGAACAGAAGTAGACAGCATCAGCGCGTCCTGTAGAAGTTACAGATCCGGTATTTGCACGTTCCTGAGGTAATTCAGCCCCCTGCCTCGTGAAGGGTTAAGCAAGCAGTATACCTGTCCAGGGCAAGAAGAGGACATACAGATGAGGCCTAAGCTTGAGATAAATTAGGTTAAGTCTCAGAAGTTTCTCTCTAGTTTCAAGAAAAGCATGAATCAGTTGACAGTGACAATATTTTAGTATGTCAAGTCAGCTACAAAACCAACCACGCAAACACTTTGCTACAAGGAAGAAAGCAAGAACATAAGGCGGCTTACTGTGTACAACAGAAGGAAGAAAGGAGGACGGTGTGACATGCCATTACAGCAAGGGTTATGTGTCTGACTAAAACCTGTCAGATAGTTCAGTAAGGCCAGCAGGCATTATTTATATGGCTTAAGTGATAAACCAAATTAAGCTTGCAGTACAGATGCACAATTTCTCTATTTCATACTCTGATAGCTTCTGTTAAAAAAAGAAATTGCCCTTCCAGAATTAGTGTCATTTTTCCAGAAGTAAGAAAAGTCCAGATGGGGCAGATAACCAAACTGTTATGTGGTTCATTAACCAAAGGTGTCAGGCATAGAGTAACCTTTTCTGATACTATGTTGCAGGAGTAGGAAAACTTATCCTATCATCAGCTGTTGGCTGCTTCTCCCACCTCCTTCCCAGAAGCAATAGCAGCTTATGCAAAACCTACTTCCCCCAACTCCTTCCTGGCCTGTTCCCAGAACCCCCACTCCTTTGTGGCAGTTTAACTGGTCTTTGGACCACACAGAGAACTGATCGGGCAGTTGATCAGCTTCTTCATGGAAAAAAAAAAAGCAGAAGTGTTTTTTCAAGCCTAGATATATTCCAATTCACTGAGTAGACTTAAAAGCAGTTGTACTGAAACAACTGGTGTGGAAAATAAGAGTTCATTCTAGCTGCACTGCTAAGAACTTCCAAATTGAAGTATGACCTTATGTGAAAGAAGCTTACAAATAACTGTTCAGTGATTTGAGTGCTGAAAGCTCTTAGTCCAAGTGAATACCTCCAAACTAAAGCTTAGCTTCAGCACTAAAGTATTAGAACAATTGAGCCAGAGCCAATACAAACAAAAATCCAGAGAACACTGAAGCTTAATTATTTTAATATACAGAAACCAAAGAGTTATACTACAAATACATATTGGAGTGCTTTTTATAAACATTCAGTTTACATTGTCCTCACTGCCCTGAGAACAAAGGCATTCATTTTGCAAGGGAGTTAATTATCACTAGATTTTTATGAAGTCTTACAGATTAAAGTCCTTATTTTGAATTGAAGACACTTCCTACTAAAATTCAGTTTGTCTGGAAAGGTACACAGAACAGCTGAGTGTTGTACAAGCCAAAGGTCACCTTAACTTTCAGTTAACTTGCAGTTTACAGATCAAAGTTTGATTTCTTGACACCAAGTCTCCAGGGCTCAAGACTACCTAATGCTCAAAATCCCCTTTCCACAGTATGGTTCAGTATTAGCAAACAACTTCATGCATACAGAAGGTTCAACCTAGAATGGAGGTGACTTTTAACTGAGTATCTGCAATTAAAAATGATATCAGTATGACAGCATACAATACTGTAACATGCTTAATCTGCAAACACATAACTATAAAGAGCTTTTGTGTTGTACAATTCCTCATACAGGAAGGTCCAAAAGTGAAACTTAGCCAGTCTGTTCATTCCTCAACAGTGCTGCCAAGGAATAACAGTAAAATAGCCAGACTTAATCCTCCCTGTGCTCTCTTAAGCCAGGCATTTTAGCCTTCTCTATTTAAAGATAAGCTAGCTTGCAAAACTTGAGTTTTAGCAGCATGCAGCCACCACAGCTGGATCCTGCATCAATTTTAAACTAGATACTTCAGCATCACCAATATTCTCCAAGTCCTGTTTCAGATGTCTTAAGAGTTGTGAAAACTATAGTTCTTTGTGTGCTCAGTGTGAACCACATTAACATACTTCCGCCAGAGAGGATTAACCAGGTCATGCTGAAGCTGGGTTTAGAGAGGTGTTTTAGTCCAACTGAACCTTATGTCATGACTCAATCAAGTTTAGACAGTACTTAAAATAGAATTAATTGAAATACCAGCACAGACTATAACCCAGTGAAGCCTCTTATTTATTGCCATACATTGCTCACGTGTATTTATAGTATGTTATTCATGTTCACAAGATTGAAACATTCACCAAGAAAAAGCGTTACTGTTAAATATGCAGTTGGCACTGTTTAGCCATTTCAGGGGGTCATCACAGGTACCCAAAGCAAGTTAGAATGTAACCATGATGTCAAAGAACAGAGTAACTGACCATGCAGTAACTTTTTGTAAAGTAGTAACTGTTCTCACAATGCAAATCTTTGCTTCTAAGCATTCGGTAAACTCTAGAGAGATCCGTTGCTAAAGAAGGTCTGTTCCAATAGCACTGAAGTGCACTCCACTACAGTGTTTCAGGTCTTTCCTTCCCACAGGTGAACCACCAGAAGTAGTTAAGGTCTAAAAGTGAGCAACAGTCTGAATCAGACTAGACTAAGCAGGAAGAGGTTTCATTCCATCTGAAACAAGCTTATCTAAACTGAAATGTTGCTGTAGGTTCATAGATACTTCTAAGCTTGATCACAAGAGTCAGATGCAAGGGTTTTTCATAAGGGAATCTTTAAATGAGCTTAGTTATTACTGTTGCAACCACTGAAGTTACATGGGAGATACAGTTTGAGAATTTAAGATACTTTAAGCCTGCTATGGAAATCAAGGTAGTATATAAAACGAAAACCTTTTTCAAAGGCAATTAAAAAGATAGTCTAACCACCTCTCTGAAGTGGGAATGTTTAAACACCCAGCATCAGCTACTGATAGAATTAAGACATTAAAAAAAAAAAACAAACACTTATTTGTTGTGAAGGATATAGTGAAACCTGAGAAGTAGTGTCATTGCAAAAAAAAAAACCCAAAACAAAACAACCTAGATCTATTGAATAGAAAAAGCCATGTTAGTATTTGCAACCTATACAATTCTTGATACAGACTTGCCTATTGTTTTGAACAGTGTCAGTGTTCTCCCAGGTTTAGAAGATCAGCTGAAAGTCTGCAAGGAGATCGGTGCAGATCTTTCTACAGGTCACAGTCAGCAGTGTCTGAAACACGATTCATCAACTACCAGTGGGCACAGAAGAGCTTTAAGCAGAAACAGGAATAAACAGCACAGTGGTAGTCCCAACATCATCTTTTTTCATCTGCTTAGGAAAAAAAAACGTGCCTCACCTATTTTAGTCCATCCCTGCTCTGGATTAATAAGATTAATCAAATCTAGGTGTTGTGCAACTTTTATGCCTTTAAACAGTTCTTACCTGAGAGTGAAAATTTGAAATTGTTGTTGTTTCAATGTCCTTCTTGCCCAAAATTTCCATTTTCACTGGAGTGTTTGGAAAGTTAAAAGCAAAGTAATCCAGAAAGTCTGGTAAATAAGCAGCTGCTCCATGTACTATGGCTAACGCATAGTAAGCTGCATTTTTATCATTTTCACTGAATGACAACGCAAGAAACTCTTCTGCAAACCTCTCCATCTCCACTGGAGACAAAAATGAGAGTTCATCCATGTAAGCATGAAGGACCAGAGCACCACCATTGGACTGATGTTCTTCATGAATGAAGTTACTAAATTTAGTGCCAGTTTTCAAGAAGCTGCTGCGAACAGAATGCTCCTGGTGTGTCACAAATGGTGTTTGTACTCCCTGGGGTATTCGATACTCCTGCATACCCAAATTCAGTCTGCAGAGCTGCTCATCCTTCAGATACCTGAAGGATTCCTTGTTCATTTCTAAGTTATCACACTGTCCTTGAGACAGAGTCTCTTTGTCAATGCGGGTGAGTCCAGCACACACTGTCTGCACTTCTTTGTTGTACATCTTCAGGCGTTTTCCCCTCATATCTTCCCGGTGTTTCTTTTTCTTTTTTTTCTTTATCTTCTTCAGAATAAGACTGTCAGCTCGCTGGGTTTTGCCATTTTCATCTGGAGTTTCTGGCGGCAACAATAAATAGAAGATTAGCGTTCTGCAGTTGCAGCATATTCACCCAAAAAGAATTAAGACCTCTCATTAGCTAAAGCTATCTATTCCCAGGAAGACTGACCAACAGTAATACCTTGAGTTTTGACTTACAAGACTTCATTACACAACAAAAAATGCAGTGCATCTAGTTATTACGCAAAGAAAGCCTTGAATTAAGGAAAACTTCCAAAACTCAAGCTTAATATTTTAGTAATATTTCAATTTTTAATAGATTTATTAGAATACCTTTAAAAGAAGTCCATATTTCAGAACATCTATAATTAAGTACATTAATAACTTATGACATTTAAGGCAGTGCCATGCAGGGGAAGAGGATAAACAAGTATGCGTAATATTTAGACGTTAAGACTTTCACTACAGAACACTTCCCTGATTGTGGGTGCAATACAGAAGCAAAACAGAGTACAACTGAAGAGGTACAAGCATTATTGACATTTAGAGGTAAAAATACTTAAAGCAGTTAGCTTTCTGGCCAAAAAAAAAAAAATAATCTTAAGACTGCTGATCTTTCATATTAAAGGACCCGAATCATCACATCCACACATTCAGCTATCTTTTCCTAGTCTTAGAGTTAACTATTCTGTTAATTCAGAACTAGAAATTAAGAGGTTGTTGTGGGGTTTTTTTAAAAGGTTAATCAACTTGTAAAAGGCTAAAGGCTGAGACAGTCTTAAGAAGTAGTTTTGTCAGGCAAAATGTAATAGTTTAATTGCTCTTAGGAATAAAAACTAATTCAAATAATATTTAGCAAGTGACGATGGTAGGTAGAAATCTTGATGGTACAGCTGTTAAAAAACTCAACTGCTAAGACAAGATTTTAATCTTCCTGAATGAAAGAACTATTTCATGCCAACAACGCACACAAACCTCTAAGAGCCATGTCAGCAGGACAGCTATGGGGATCAGAACAATCTGCTGCTGAAGGTAACATCTCACTAGAAGATGCAATAGCTGAGGTTTTCCAGTTTGCACTAACAAAATTTCCTTTCTTTGCCTGCAAAGCTATCAAATTTGTATTCCCTCTTTATTCTCTTGCAGTACTTAAAAGAATAAAACATGTCCTGGAACAACTGATCTGTGAGAAAAGGTGTAATGATAAATACATGCAACTTCAAGTTATTTAATCACAGTATTTAACTATTCCATTACTAGTTTGGTCCCGGAGCTCTTCAAGTAAAGGTGGTTGACCTTCACAACAGCCTGGTGTAATGAGCAGAATTACTCATGAAGCAAAGAAAGAGTTGATTGCTTAATACTAACTTCATACAATTGTCTTAGGACCTGAAATACAAGTTTCCACAGTACTGCTGCTAGCCTTTACAAACAGCAAGTGCCCTTGTTTTTATATTACAGCTAGGGAAACCAGGAAAAGAAAGGTGGTATCACTTGTTTTGGTAAGTCAACTGAAACAGTTCTTTGAATAAGCTTTTCTGGAAGTCTCAGAAGTTAAGCATGCATAAGCTTACTCAATCACTAAGCTCTCAAGTATAGATACTGCTTTACTAACTGCACTGAACATACTAATCACACAGAAGATCTTTGTTCCGGCAGGACCAGAGATTCCAAGCTGAAACTAAACAAGAATTTCATGCCACCACTGAGCTGCTGGGAATACTTCCTTGTAGATGTTTCTAAGTTATTTTTTTGTTGTTAAAGTTGTCTTATTTTAAGCATTTATAATTTTAGATATAGTTTTAAAACCTCACTAGTTTTAATTCAGAGTATCTTCCTGTTTGAAGACATTCCCTAGCAGCAGACATACACCTAGCACTCTTTGCATTTTGGAAGCTCCAGTGGACGCTGATCTATTTTCAGGACAAAAGCTCTCCTGACCCACTGAACACAGCAGAGTCCCGCTACTACAGTGAGAGTAACCTCTGTACTAAGTGAAGCTAGACAGTGACATTATGGCAATGCCTGATAATCTTGAAGGAAATACAGTTTTAATTATTCCTTTAAATAAATGGAAAGCTACTACAGTGAGAGTAACCTCTGTACTAAGTGAAGCTAGACAGTGACATTATGGCAATGCCTGATAATCTTGAAGGAAATACAGTTTTAATTATTCCTTTAAATAAATGGAAAGCCTCCAGTACCTCAAACACAAAGAAAGCTACAGCCAGTTCATCAAACTATGAGTTCCCAGGGTGAGGTAGAATAACAGCAGTCTAGAACTATTAGACATAACTGAACACACCACTATCACTATTAAACAGCAAAAACACTGGAGACATTCATTGTCACCTGTGGCCAAAGATAAGAATAGTACAGAGTCAAAGGAAGAGGCAGTTTAATTAGATTGTACATAGAAACTGCTAGTAAAAGATGGGGGAAAAAAAAAATCAAGCCCCATCCCAAACCTCACTACATACGCTGTCTAGGACAAGGAGTGAAAAGCTTCAGACTTCCAGTTAACAAACAGCTTTCCTTTGCAATCTGGAATTCAGATTAAACTTTAACAGTGTTTAAGCCTTCATTAAAAGAAAGCCTCATTTGATTACTGGGTTAGAACTGACATACAGTGACACTCCCAGCCTAAAGATGCACTACTTCTGGAGTTTATTCAACTTTTATCAACCTAAAGTTTGATATTTACAATCCAGTAGCTTTTACAGTCATCATTCAAACAACAGTGGTTTAGAAGCATTAAACAGTAGCAAAAAGTCTCTGCCCACGATAGTTTTGCCCATTCTTAAGACAGTACTATCTAGAGTTTACGCTATAGACCTAATTTTTGTAGGCACGTGCATCTTTGGCACAATACCTTCACATACACTCCTGAAGCATAATGCACAACGTAGCATCTTTATTACAGCAGCTTTTGCAATGGCTTTTTATCTATGTTGCTCTCACCAAGAGGCTTTTTACTATCACAGATTTGTGAGCAGAATCAAAACAGTCATTCTGTACTGTTAAAAGACACACACCCCCCTCCTGAAATCCAGAGACATTCTGGCCTTCCTGTTAGAGAAATCTCAGGGCATTTATTTAAAAAAAAAATAAACAACAACAACAAAACGACACAGCAGCTTCTGAGTTCTAGTACGTTAAGGCAGGCATGGGAGGAAGGAAGCTTCACCACCAAAGCCCCCGCGTTCCGAACAGCAGCGCCACAGCAGAGCAGCCCCGCACCGAGAGCCCGCAGCCCCGCTCCCGCACACACCCGGGCTCCGGCTCAGCCCCACGCTGGAAGAAGCGTCGTGCCCCGCGACGACAGCGGACATCGACAAGGGCTGCCGAGCCCGCGGCTGCTCGCCCTGCCCCGCGCACCTCCGTACGAGCACACACAGACGCGCTCGGGGCCCCGGGACCAGCGAGCATTCCCCGCCGCTCCCGCCTGCGCCCGGGCGAGGCCGGGCCCGCGGCCCCGACGCCCCGCTCCGCCGAGCCGGGCCGGCCGAGGGAGCGGCGTGCGAAGCCGCCGCCGAGAGACGCGGCGGGCGGGCTCCGCCGGGGACGATCCGCACCGGGCGGGCGGCCACCACGCGCCCAGGGCGGGCCCGGTGCCCCCCGCTCCTCACCTCGCTTGCTGGGCCGCCCGGCCGCCCCCTCCGCGGGGCTGCCCCGCCGCGCCTTCGGCGGCTGCCCGGCGGCCAGGCGGCCGGGCTCGGGGCCGGCGGCGGGGCGATGCCGGTGGTGGTGGTGGCGGCGCTCCTCCAGCGCGGCGGGCGGCGGCAGGCTGAGCGGCGAGAAGGTGAAGAGCCCGGCGGCGGCGGCGGCGGCGGGCAGGCCGGGCAGGGCGGCCGGGGGCAGCGGCTCCGCCGGGCCGGGCCCCGCCAGCAGCTGCTGGCTCAGCCGGGCCCGCTTGCCGCCCGCCGCCTCGCCGGGGGGGCCCCGCCGCCGCCGCCCGCTGCCGCGCGGCCGGCCGGGCCGGTCCCCCGAGGGGAGCGGGGGGCGGCTCCTCCGGGGCCCGGGACACGGCGCGCACCGCGGCGACCTGCGCAGGCCATTTCAGGGGCTCCCTCACACACATTTAAATGGCCCGAGCGCCAGGCGGCGCTGCGCAGGCGCCGCGCGCAGCCCCCTGGGAGCTGTAGTCCGCGGCGGCGCGCCGGGAAGTGTAGTCCGGCAGGGGCGCATGCGCGGGCCGCGGCGCGGGGTCGGTCACGTGATCGCGCGGTGCGCGGCGGGTCGCCGTGGTTACCGCGGGGCGGGCCCGGGGGGCGCAGGGCCGCGGCTGCCGGCTGTGGCGGCGGCGGTCGAGCAGAGCCCTTCGTACCGCCGGGCGCGCAGGCCCGTAAATAGACTTTATTTCCACGGCATTTGTCACGCGTCGTAAACCACCTCACCGGTTACACGCGCGGGCGTGAAGGCGGCTGCGGGTGGGCTGGCGTCGCCGCTCCGGTGGGGCGTGGGCGCCGCGACACGGCGGCCCCGGCCTGGCACGCGGGAGGGCCTCGGCCCTCGCGCCCCGCTCACCGTGCGAGGACAGCGCAGCGTCCCTCCAGCCTCGGCCCGCGCAGGCCCAGGCCGCCGCGCCAGCGGGCGGGGGTGGCTCGGCACGACCAAACATCTAGACAAATTATCTGATTGACTCAGATGAAAAAAATATTAAAGAAAAATTATTTCTAAAATCTGAGATGCTAATTCTGTTTTAGTCCAAGTAATGTAAACATTTAAGGAAGTGCAGGCCTTTGCTCATGGGAGACCTGCACACACGAGTGAAGTTACACAGACACTCAGATGCACGATCCACAGTCTTGTTCTGCTTTGCTCCGCTCCGTTGCCCTTCCATATCATTCCATAGTCTTCACTGGATCCTGGCAGCAGTTTACACTTGCTTTGCTTCAGAAAGCTCAAATCTATCCTTTCAAAGTGAATACATTTCAAAGCACAACAAAAATGTATCCCTCCTCAAGAAAAAATATCTATTCCTCTTTTTAGTTTCCATCCTGTTGTAAATTAACTGCAAGTGCTTAGCTGCTGGTACTTCTATATTCTTCTTTACTTTAAAACTTTAGTTGATGAAGAATGTGCAGGTAGTGCCTGAGCTGCAAATATCGTGCAACAGCTTTTGATGTATTTATTTGGATGGCAACCTTACTGGGATGAGCACTCAAGGCATATCAGAAGGACTTCACAAATCTGTAACAGATCTATAAAACATATCTAAATATTCCATGCTGGGGGTGGATTCCTTGGTCCTTTAGGTTTTGAAAATCGATTTGCAAAGCCTGGGAAGAAAGTAATTTTTTTAATGCAACAAATTCTGTATGTTATAGATGTTGATTATGTAATTGCTTAAGATAATACGGTATTTGAAAATACTTGTAATCTCAGTTCTTTCCCAAACTTTAAGATATGGTAGACTTAAAGCAACATCCTGTAGTTGTAAGTCAACTAGTGCAAAAAGAGTCTGTCAATGTGTCTATACGACAAATACTGTCATTATAGCATGGATATCAAGATAACTAGATTTTATGCCAGATTTAATCAATGACTCCTATGTAGTAGAAGAATTTAAAAAGGAAAACATGCTATTTCTCCTCTGTCCTATTACACAACATATGGCAGCAGCCTAGTGGCAGCGCTACAGCTTTGTCTCTGTCTTCCACTGTCTCTGTCGCCACATAAAGGCTTTCAGGAAAGCCAAATACACGCTTCAGACTCTTCACACACCGAGAAATATTTGTCAGAGTAGGTGTCAGGGTTTGTGTTTTCCACCCTTACCTGTTCTTTAAACAGTTTGTGAATAAAGTTGTAAATGTGTAAAAGATAATAAGCATTATTTGTAATGTTTGTAATTTGTTAGCATTCAACCTGCATTTAGACTTTCAAAAAACAGATACTTCCTACACCAAAACACAAAGAGAAAAACATACCAAAGTTAAGGAAAGCCCTCGAATGGTTTGACGGGGCAGATTCTGATGGTTTTGTCAGTGAAGACGGACTACAGAAGCCTAGAAATAAAAAATGAGACTGAAGCAGTTAGTCACTGTGGTAATTCCCTGAAGAGCTGGACGCGGACACACCTACGGGAAAGCACGTACTGCCACACGCCCGGTGACACTGGGCACGGGTGCTGCTTCGGCACAGGACAAAGTTAAGTACTTCCCACACCAGCAGAGCCTGAACGCCACACAGTTTTGACATTATTTGCTCACAGCAGGGAGAAAGCGTACTACTGCAGCGCAATCCACTGGGAAAATGTTTGATCTGAAGTGCTTTAAACAGCTTTTATCAGTCCTATTTTCAAGATAAGCATTTTAATTTTAAATCAAAGGGAACTTAATGAGAAACTCCTTAATTATGCTCCAAATAGACTTGGCAGAAGCCAGGATGGGGCTCACATTCCCCACAGCACCCCTATCCCCTGTTTTTAGAGTATTTGTCCCACAATACTGGTTTGAATGACCTGAAGGATTTGGCAATTTGGGTACGCTGGACTGTCCCCAAGGTACCCAAAAGGCATTACAAGGGCACCACAGCATCCTTGTGATACTCCTGAAACAACTATAACTATCCAGGTGAGACGGCACTGCGCTCGCCAGCGCAGCTCTGCACGTCCTGCTCCAACGCAGGCAGACATGCAGGGCGTTTCACGTTTGACAAGTTCAGGTTCTTGAAAATTCAGTCCCACATATTTCTTTATATACTTGCTTAAAGCCATCAGGAAGATGCACATTAGCCTGAAAGACTTACTCTTTCTCACATTTTTCAATATTTTCAAGCTCTGTAGAAAAAGAAAAGAGAGGAGGGCTTGTTGGAAAAAAGTGTAGCAAGCAGTAGATCAGCTACTATGGTAAAGGGAACTCACTGATAAATACACACGTGTCACATCTCATTAGAAATATCGTGCCCAGCAGCCGAGACTGAAATGTGGACTTCTGCCGTTCACTTTGTCTCTGTTTTTTTTCTAGCCAACCCAAACGCCTCCAGTTTCCATTATTATTTCTATTTTCCTCAAATGCTTCTCTGCTCAACCCTGAAGTACAATTGCTCATGAGGATTTTTAACTAGGGCCACAAGAAGAGGAGACTAGTGATGAGCAGAGCCTGTCCCACCCGGGAATTCAGAGTCCACTCGAGCAACTTTTCCCAAGAGGACCCGGCACTGCGGTTCAGCCTGTGCTACTCTGTTCCTAGTGCAGACAGTGGTTTTGGTTGCAGTTCTACAACAGAATATTTTTATTAGTCTTGTTCCCTTGCCCTAAGTATGAGCGGTCTCAAAGCAGGCAATTTTCACAAGGTTGGCTATGAGAAAGCAGCAATAGTTGTAGCTAGAACGATCTCTTCTTCTCACCCCCTCTGTTTTCAGTAGCTTCTGTTTTGTCTTGCTGCTTTTACCTTGCTTCTCCTGAAGCATTTCGTAGGCTCCTGTGACGATGTTTCGGCAGCATTGCTCTCCACGCCCAGAGGACTCATCGCAGGATTCCTTGCAGCAGGCTGCAGACCTGGGAACGTACATCAGAACATTTTCAGCAGCCATTCAAGAATCCTCACGCTCTTTTCTAACAAGTGCTTTGTTGTTGCTTTTCGTTTCCTCTAATGCAGCAGTTCTGGAAATTTCCAGCAGGTCCCCTGGTTGTGTTTATTTCCTTTATATCTGTTGAACTCTCCTGCAGTTGAGTCCTGAAGCACCACCATTGGTAATGCTTTGAACAAGCGGGCCGCGATCTCCTCAGCTATCTACAGGCTTAGGTGTAAGTATAAAATCTCAGTTACACGCTGAGAAAATAACTCATCGCTTACTTGCTGCATCAGCAAGAACAAATGACTCCGGGGTTCTTTCAGGAAGCGGGGGAGGAGAGTTAGAGCGATCCCGGGTTGTCTCTAAGAAAGCAAAGATAAAAGAGTCCGTTACCTAGCTTTAAATATACATATATATATATATATATATCTCAGCTCACTGAGAGGTCCACAGCACTCTAACGAGCATATGTCAACCGTCTCAAAGGAAACACACAACACGCAGCAAAAGATGCGACAACCCTTAGCCTGAGGAGGCTGCAAGGAACATCACCGTGTACAGGGTGAGGCAGGGGCTGATTAGGAAATATAAAACTACCTGTTCACTTGGTTGCAGAACCGTCTAGTTCTGTTTAGAACTATTTAGTTGCAGAACTATTTAGCAGCACAAAATTTCCATTGGACTGAGCACAGATTCTAAAGACATTTACTAAGTATGGTAAAGCAGGTTCAGTGAAAAACAGACCTTATTTCCAAAGATAGTTTATCTAGCATTAAACTTATACCTGTTTGTGGGCTCCGAAGCTTTACACTCTGAAAACCAAAAAAAAAAAAAAGGAAGGTATTTTAAATTCCCACAACCAAATGTCGTTCTCTCGCACACAAGCAAGCCAGAGAAGAGGAGGAAATGGTGTTACATGTAAACACCCTCCCTCACACGCCTCCACGCTCATGTAATGGAAGGTAGACTTACGCCTTATTGTTTCACTTTACAAAGCTATAATTTAACAATGGGACGATCAAGAGATGCCTAAATTCTGTTCAGCCCCTGCCTGTCCTGCAGGGCGGTGTGAACCTCAACGGTTTGTTATCCTTCTCTAAAAGAGGGACAATATTTTACTACCTGATATGGTATTCAGGACCCCAAAAAATAATGTTTGGAGTAAAGCAATGATAAGTAGGAGCCTGACTGAGACCACATCTTCCTCCCGGTCCTGAACCCTGCAATAACTTATGGCAAGTACACAGTGCCAAAACTAGGGTCTTTCTCACGGAAGGAAACATGACAAGGACACTGGCGTAGTGATGGTGATGAAGAAGAGACAAAAAGCCACTTTCTTACCTTACACGGTCTCAGTCTCACTGAGTCATTAAACGCCTCTGAGTGGGACTCACCACACCACTCCAAAGAGGTTCCAATATTTGTATTTCTGGCTGGAAGCTGAAAATCAGAAGTGGCCAGAGGAAATTGTCCTAGAAACAATTGAACACAAGAGAGGTCACTTCCCATCCCGGGCAGCCGGAGCAGAGGCACTGCCGGATGCCGCGACACCGCACAGACGTGGGAAGAGCCCTCAGAGCACTTCTCGGCCCCTGCTTCGCTAAATGCACTTACCAGGTTCACTGGCCACGATGAAGGACTCGGGGGTTCGCTCGGGCAGGGGCGGAGGGTCGTCATCATCTGGCTGCGGCAGGGCGGCTAATTGGGGAGACACGGGCAGATTACCTGCGCGGCACGGCACAGCAGAACGACCGTCCGGGCACCAGGGATGGTGGCTAAACACCTCTAAACTGTAGTTAAAAATCCAAATAGCGCCCAGCACCAATTCACCGGCCCCTGGCTACGTGGCCCCACGGGCAGGCTGCCAGCCGTGTCGGCAGCGTCGTTCCCATTGCACGGGGGAAATGGCGAGCGCACCCCAGCACAGAGCCGGGCTCACGGCTGTGCCACTGCTGCGTGGCTTGTGCTGCAGCTCCCAGAACCTTCCGAGGGTCTCTAGCATCTAGATAACGAGCACTTTTGTGACACTAAATGCTGAAGGGCCTGAGCAGGACAAAGCTTAGCAAACGCCAAAGCTGCGGGCAACGGGAAATGTCCGACCGGGCCAGGACTGACCAGACCAAGGAATAATTCTACCTGCTTCATATGGCGGGTGCTGGTTTTAAGGCTACAGATCTGGGCAAAACACTAATGCTGAAGTCCTGGTTCTCTCGGTCCCAGTGGGATGCCAGCAGAAAGGAGTGGTTTTTGACATGGAAACTAGATCCTCAGAGAAAACCATTTCTGGGAGCTTTCTGAATGCTTCTTGGAGCACCCTGTTTTCAGAACTGGTCAGCACCTATCCCTGCCCTCCCGTGAGCGCCGTGCCGAGGCGACACAGCAGGGCAGAGCAGCTGTGTAATGCGAAACCCCAAATCGTGCTGTTCTAAAAATTCTTGTTTATTTTTATGGGAAAAATTGAAGGCAGGATGAAACGAGTGTGAGGATGGAACCAGTTGCTCTCTCAGCTCCCCTGGGAACAGCCCTGCCCGGACGCCGAAAGGCAGCACTCGCTGCTCCAGCGTGACCAAGCCCAGCTCGTCGCAGCGCGGCACCACTTACCTGGGGAGGGTCTCCGCTCGTTCAGCAGGGCAGCGTGGTGGGACCCAGGCCGCGGTGGTGGGGAGCTGGCCGCGGCAGGCTGCCGGGATGGGAGAAGGGCATCCTGCCCCTCCACAGAGCACTCAGGGTCATCTGGAGAGAGTGGAGAGAAGTAGGGGTCTTCTGCTGAGCAGAAGTCAGGGTCAGGGCACTGCCCGCGGTTCCTGCAGCTTGAGGGGCCATCCACATCTCGGCTCGAGTGGTTCAGCTCGGCAGGGGAAAATCCGTCCTGCTCCTCCACCTGAAAGCTCGAGTAACAGGCATTTGGCAACTGTGAACGCAGAACAGGCTTTGCATCCCCTCCGTGCCATTCCCAGCCTTCTCCCCGCTGCGCCAGCACGAAGGGGGTCGATGCGGTCCGTGTCAGAGGCGCCCTGCCCCGGGGCCCTCTCCTGCCGGCTCCCTGCGGTCCCAGGTCCAGCAGCAGCTGCTCGGGAGAGCTGCCGTGGAACTCCAAGCTGCGGCGCTTCTGAAGGGCGTCCCCAGCTCCCCGCTGCTCCGCGGCTGCCTTCCTGCAGCTGATGAAGTTCAAAGTGCCGAAGGAGACGGCCTGTCTGATGGGAGGGACCCCACGTCCAGAGCTGCCGCGTTCTCCCGTGGCACACGGCGATGTCGGGGGTGCTTGGCTTTGTACCACCAGAGAAAGACCTCGATGCGCATCCCGTTCCTCTGGCTCTGAGCTGCAATAAAGCACCGTGACGTGAAGCCAAAGCCACCTGTACTCAGAAATCTCCGTCAGCCTCCCAACAAGGCCCCACAGCATCGCTCCTAAGAGCAGATCCAGGAACGTGGAGCCCGGTTCAGCCTCAAGCAAGGAGCACGAGGAAGGACTGTGCACCCTGGTGCCCCATTTGCCTTTTTTTTATACTGCCCTGGGATGGGTTTCCGTTCGTATGCGAAACGCTGTGTAAGCGCAATGTGAAACAGACCCGAGGGCAGAAGAGGGGGACCCGTAATGGCATACAGGGCACCCAGTCTCAGGGACACATCCGTGAGAAGAGCAGGCATCAAGTTAGGAACAAACGTGAGAGTCAAAGCGGGACTCAAGGGAGGCTGCAGGTCCTGCTCACAAATGAAATGCAACGTTCAAACAGAACACAAAGCACACGTTAAAAAATGCATCCTCCTGAAATCGTATGGGTGCCTGCAAATACTAACCCAGGGGATACTTGTGCTATGGCCTTACCAGGTTAGTAATCTCAGAGAATAAATATCTTCCACTGGAGTCACAAGTGGCTTGGCTACAGGATGCCTTGTTTGTACCTAGTGAAAGAAGAGGTTAGAAAACAAGAGTGAGGAGGAAGAATGCAAAGAACACAAACATGCTATTTCAGGAGTTAGAATTGAGCATTTAATTTGGAATTAAATGCAATTAAATAATTACTAATGCAGTTTGGAAATGACAAACACCAACTTGAAAACACCAAGCTGGAGCTGAAAACTGAGGACAGAACCTCCTGAGCAGCCACCCCTATCAGCACCTTTTTGACATGAGAGCAGAGCGAGCCCACAGCATCCAGCTGCTCCAAACATCTGCAACCAGCCCGCGCAGCACCTCTGCCTTCAGGACCCCCGCGGGCGTTCAGCCTGGCAGGTCGGGCGCTGGTGCCATTTGTGACACGTCAGCACGTGACATCCCCCGTGCTCTGGGATGGGCTTTCAGAGGGCAGGGAGGTTTCCGTGGGTGAGAGCAAAGAAAAGCTTAACCATGGACGTGTTGGATGTTCCTGTTTATATGCAACTTCATACCAAGACCACATTGGTTTTCCTCAGATATTTGAAAGACTTTGACATGTTTTTTCACAAGTTTTTTTAGCCTGCCCTCTCCCACAGACAGGCTGCAGTGCTAATTACTTCTCTGGAATACCACCATGCTGCAGACTAACACTTTTAGCTGTACCGCCTGCTGCACCCAAGCTTCCCAACTAGACCGAAACTCACTCTGTTCCTTGCAAGCACTCCATGAAGACAAGTTTCACTGGCACATCCACATGGAAATCAGCCACTACTGTAGAAAGTTGATGCTTTTCTATTCACTCATTACATTAAATTATTATAAAAGTATTTGGAAAATGGTTTTGAGAGCAAAAAGAAAATTTAGCTCTCGCTTGGGGCCAAATCCTGCAACAAGAATTGCACGTTCAGGGAAACAGCTGGATTCTCATGAGTTAACTTGAAAAGAGGCTCAGTTTGGGCATCAAGGCTAGCAGAAAACATGGGGATTCATTCCAGGTCTGCAGAGGAGACCTCAGCAGCAGGAATCCAGATTAGAGCTGGCATGCCCAAGGCTGCAAGAGGCAGCGTGTTTATCCTGGGGATTCTTACCTGGGAAGCAGCAGAATCTGCCTGGGCATCGAGGGCTTTAATCTGCCTTTTGAAGAGCTCAATCACCGCATCATAAACCAGCTCATACTGCTCCTGCGTTCCAGACAGGTAAAACAGACATGAGAGCCAGCACCTGCAGCGCTTGTAAATGGTCACTTGTCACCCAAACCAAGCGTCAGCTCCAGAGAGAAGCTGCCACTTTCCCATCCATTGCAGGGTAAATTCTCAGAAGAGGTAGAAGCCACAGCTTTCAAAGGGTTCAGCCTGAAGCATGTGGGTTTTATTTGGGTGCACAAACAACGCTGTTCTGCCGTGAGCTTCCTCTTCGGTCTGTCTCAGCTGAGAAGGGTTCCCACTTTATTTCCCGGACAGTCCCTTGTTTCACAGCGTAAGTGCGCTAAGCTATTCCAGCTGTCCACAAGGAAATGGTCAGCTACCAAATTCATTTCTGCAAAATCGTTCTTCTGTTCAGAACAGGGCCCTTACAGAACATCTACACGCCCCAGCTCCCAGCAGCACAGCCGCTGTGTTTCCTTACTGGGCAAAAGCTGGGGTCCCGGCGTGGAGAGGACACCAGCTGGCGAAGCCTCCCGAACGTACCTTGGTCTGCACTATGGAAGGCCTTTGCGTGCGCATTTCCTGGATCAGACTGAAAATACTGAAGTTCACTGGAACAATCTTGCAAGAAAGAGAAAAGACGAAAAATTACAGACAGGTCTAATTCCAAGCAGCTTCCAAGTCGTGATGCAGTTTAGAGCAGTGTCTGAAATTCAGGGCTGCTATTGCAAGAATTTTTAACGAAGAACCTGCTTAAAGTGCTATTTTTTATTATGAACCAGCTTGCCTCCTGTCTTGCACTCCACAGAAAATACCCTTTTCATAACAGCATTGGTAACAGCGGTGAATAGCACGAAGGACAGGACACTGATTCCCCAGGTCCATGATCTGGAGGTGCTGCAGAGGGAGCCGTGGGAGGGAGGACTCTGCCCCATCGGTGCAAGCATGGGGGGATGTCCGCATCGGGGTGGGGAGGGGAGCAATGGCACCGGACAGCGCATGGGTGGTGCAGAGCCTGGAGAGGGAGAAGCAGGGTATGGGGCATGGGGCATCAGCGGCTTGGCCACCGCCGTTCTCCAGCTGGGCTGCGGGGAGTTCCCACTCATGGCTGTCGTCTGAAATACATCTGCGAGCAGTCAGAGCGGGGTGAAGGGAAGGTACGGGGAGAGAGAAGGCGAGGGAGAGACGGAGAGATGTGGCTCTGCTGCACGCAGGCGCCGTTGGAGGCTGACACTCACCCCGTCCTTCAGCAGCTTCTGGGTGTAGTCGATGGCACAGATGACTCCTGTCCTCCCGCAGCCGGCACTGCAATGACAGTCACAGCAGGGTCGGTAGCAGAGGTCAGAGGATGGGCGCGCTGCATTTGCTGACAAGGATATGTGAAAGATCCTTGTGACCCTCTGTTCCCCCTGCCCACAGCTCTGCTGCCGGCTGGGAGGCTCGTCCCTGCTCCCGTGAGCAGCTCTCAGTCCTCCTGCGGTGACCAGCCCGCACGTGGCCGTGCCCAGAGCTGGGGGTCCCTTAACTGCACGTGCTGTTGCTGGCCTGCTGCTGCCTGTGTCCCCTCCTGCCCCCCCGCCATGCCAGCTGCCCTCCAAGGGCACCTTTGCCTGAGGACCCCCCCACAAGAGGAGCCTGGCTGCAGGCTTGCGCCGGCTGCCACCCCCTGCGGGTACGCAGCGGGCCGGGGGCCAGGACCCCTTCCCCACTGGCCACCCCCTCGCCCACCTGCAGTGGATGCAGACGGGGACGCTGTCGTCTGGCTGGTAGCAGCGAATCTCGCCAACGAGCTCCAGGATGGGGTCGATGGACGAGGGGATGTCGTGATCCGGCCAGTTTTTATAGTGGAACTGGTGGACGGCGCGGGTTTCCTGCAAGAGAGGAGCGCTGGTGGGGTCTGGGCCGGCATGGTGGGCACAGACAGGGACGCTGGCGCGGCGAGGGGACGCCGGCGTGCGCAGACACCTCCGGCTCCCGTCCGCATCGGTAGGCCAAGGCTGGAGGCGCAGCTGGGAGCTGCTCCTGCTACAAAAGCAGCGTTGCCATTTTATGACCTTCTTGATGGTACCTCTTGGCCTCACTTACCCAAGGTCTGATTTGCCACAACTGACAAACAGCTTCAGAAATTGAGGTTTGAGTTAATTAATTTTTTAGTTACTTTGTTCCTTCAGCTACTGTCAAACTTAAAATAGCAGGTGAGCAGCATAGAATTTTCTGCACAAACTCTGCCATATTTTCATGTGTCATTTATGATAAAGCTAGCCAAGGTGCACGTCCTGCCTTGGCCTTTCCTACTTACCTCATTCAGGGTCACCTTTAAAGTCCTGATCACATACTCATTTTTCTTCTCCTCAGCTTCCTGCAGAACAAGAAGTCAGAGTCACGTTTCCTGCGGGTGACAGGAGTTTCCAGCGCGCGTGGGGTGACGCGGTGCTCGCGGCTGTACTCACGCAGGCGACGGCGAAAGGGCCGCAGAGCAGGGGAGAGCCGTCCGCCTCCGCCCAGTACCGCTCGCACTTCTTCTGTTGTGGAAGGACACGTCGGGTTATTCACCACGGGCCCCCCCACGCTGTCGCCTGTCTCCTGTCTCGCTTTGCCAACCAGGCTCGTGCTGGGAGGAGGCTCGGCTCTTGCTGTCGCCAGCTCCAGCCTCCCCTTCCCCGAGCCATCATTGCTGGTTTTCCCCCCCGATGAGGCTGGCTACACTACTGGGAACCATTCAAGAATCTGCAGCTGGAGACTCAGGGAACAGCTCGTATCCAACAGAAACTCGCTGTCGCTAATGAGATCTAATAAAAATCCGCATCTCTCCGCCCTGCCCTGGCACCATCACGGCAGAGGCCATCTCCGACACGTTACTCACCTTTCCCATTTCAAACTCCATACAAGCCATGACCACAATCTGCAGAAAGAAGGTTCATTAGAAAAGCCTGAACACCAGTTTCTCACCCAGGCAGCAAACTCAAACTCATCACTTCAGGTACTTGTCAGCACTGAGGAGGATCTGCGGGCTGCCTTCCCCAGAGCCCCGGGCTGCTCGGCTGATCAAAGTCGGGACGTCACCCACAGCCCGGGCGCGAGGACCTTTCCCACTCGGAGCCCGAATGCAGAGACAGCCACGAGCAGACTCGTGTCTCAGCACGAGTGTGGAGGAGGCTCACGGGAAGGATGTGGGGCACACACAACATCTGGAGTAAAACCCTGATGCTCCCCCTGTCTGCTTAGTCAAAAAGGACTTCTGTCTGGCTGCACGGCCAACTTTTCTTTTCTTAAAAAAAGAAAGGAATATAAATCTGCACCTTACCAGGACTTCATACTCCCAAATCATCCTCCAAAAGTCAACAACAGTTGTGGGGAGAGGACCCTGCGTTGCAATGTATGCTCTTGGCCCATAGACGCCCTACAACAGCATTCAAATCAGACATGGAGACATCTTTGCATAGTTCACCAGCAGAAATAAAGTCATTCCTCTTTCTGAATCTTACTTCTCTTCAACAAGCTCGCTAAGGGTTTGGAAGGACCTTTATATAGTTAAATTTTAGGCACCTACATTAAATTAAGCTACCAGAAACCAACAGAGTGCAAACCTCCCAAAGGCAGACCCAGGGAGCTGGGCTTGAGGTGAGATCTGCTCCCAGAGACCACCAGTTCTTGCAGCACCTTTGGGAGCTTGGAGGGGATGTTTCAGTGGCTGATCCAGCTCTGCAGTGTGCAGCTGGGCACATCTGCGGCTGTTGGCCAAAGAATGAACCGTCATCCCCTTGTGAAGGTCTGTTCTTCTGCAGACAGGTTACACAGAGCCCTTGGTCACTATGGTGGAGAACGAAGGAAACCTACCTACCTACCTATCTATCTACCTATCTATCTGTCTATCTATCAGAGAAGGGTCATGAGCACAGGAGAGTCCCAAAACACACGGAGCTCCTGATGGAGAACCGGCCAGCGCTGACCTGCCCTGTTGCTCACCACTGCAGCAGGTCTCAGCTGCGCTGTGGTGCAAGGCTTCCTGCCTCTGCACCGGTTTCAGGCGAGGCGATTCTGGCCACAGGCAGTTTTGCACCACCATCACCCACCAAAGGCAGTAACACCGACGAGGAAGTCAGGGCTGTGAGCCACAAACTGTTCCACCACCTGCCCCAGCACATGTCCCTTGCCCTGTAGCCTGGTGCCTCTGTGCTGCAAGGGGGGGTTTGAAGGCTCACTGACTGTACACGTCTTTACACCAGTTACCCTTGACCACAGCTCAGAAACTACTGCATAGTCCTTTCGCTCACCAGAGCCACAGGACCTGCTCCTCCTGGCACAGCTCAACCAGGCAGCACTAACAGCTGCCCCAAACACCTTTGCACAGCAAAACACCATGAAAGCAGCAATACCTTGATGAAGTTGGCATTGATGTAGTGAGAATCTGCATCTGATGTAATCAGGGACAACTCCACTCTGCTGTGGTCAACTGCAGGCACAAAAGCAGAAGCAGCAGCAGTTACTGTTTGTCTGTCGTGGTAGCTGAGCTCCTCAGACTGCAGCCCAAGGTGCTTCGGAGGAGCACATGCATCAGAGAGCTCATCCCAGAGCAGAGGAGTGGCTGTGCAATGCCTCCTCCCGCACCTACCGACTGACAGCCAGAGACAGGCTCTCATGCAAGCAACTATGCAGGCAGATGCTGGAGGATGAGAACAGACTTGAGATGGAAAAAAAAAAGGCTGAATAGGAACATTTGCCATTTCCAACCTACAGGGTAAGATGTCCTTGTATCTGTTCTTCTTGATGTTCTCTGGCTGCTCAGATGCTGCTGTAGGGTAGATTTTATCCGATCTGTACTTTGTTGACTGCCTTTTCAGCTTCTGTGATAAAAGAATGGAACAAATTACAGCAGATGTGCTACATACAACACACGACTAGAGAGTACAAGTGAAGGTCTCTAGAGGTCAGGCTCGCTGCCACAAACCAAGCTCTGCACCATTAATTCTTTCCTGAGTGGCTTTTCTCAAGGTACTCAGAGCAAGAATAGAGACAGAAGCCACCTGAGAGCCCCAGCGCTGGCTTCTGAAGAATGGAAAGCGTGTGCTGCGGCAGTGCCCACAAGAGGCTCGGGCACGCCGGCTTCTGAAGTGAAATGATGCATCTACACAGCACATAAAGCATCGCCCTCACGAATGAATGAGACACGGGGGAATCACTCTCCGTATAAATGGCACCCAGATAAGAGGAGTAACAATGTTAAACCACCTTTAACAAATGATATCAGAAAAGACAGGTAAATCGATTTATTTTTCTCATTTTTTCTTTGGTAAGGACGCTCCCATCTGCAGCTGCAAACAGCGATGCTCGAGCCACTAAAGGAGCACAAGCAATCGGGGCAAAGTAGCTACATGCTCTGATGAAAGAGAAAGGAGAAGGAGCCCTAGGCTAGACCCTTAGGGGTACGAATCTCTCGCCTCTTTCATTTCCAGGATAAAGCTGCAGCACTCCTGGAGAGTTCCTGCCAAAGCACAGAATTTTATTTCACTGACATCAGCTTCTAAATAACACACACTCTTCATTACCATCAACTTTGAAGGCACCACTCTTGCTGTATTCTTTCTTTCATATTTTTTTGCCTACCTAACCACTTTTCTTGACACCAAGGCGTGCTTTTGATTTAAAACAAAAGGCCGTTTCTCTGATCAGTGGCTCTATGGTTTGACACTCCAAAGGGCAAGTCTCCTTTTCCACCGCCCTGGAGCCGTACTTTCACAGCCCTTCTCCTGGACATCACTGCTGGGGACCAGAGAATCGGGCTGACCCAGGAGAACCCTCGGGGTCGTGCGCCTTTGTGAAAGACAATACCACAGGAGTCACATCTCACTGACCGGGGTGGAATGAGTCGGGAAGAAGGTACAGGACGCCCAGGACAGTCCGCGTGTCCAGTCTCTATTAATCAGGAGCACGGGGGCAGGCACAGTGCGATAGAGCAGGATGGTTTTTGTAGGCTACACATCCCTGCAACCTCCTGAGCTCTCTGCGTTGGGCTCATCCTCCCCCACCTCCTTCCAGCCGCCAGGGCGAGCTTCCACGGAAGGGGCATCGCTTAGTACCGCAGCCAGCCTTCACAGAGCTGAGGCTCTGCATTGCCTTGCTTCTCTGTCCCTGCATAAACTGACATAAAACCGCTTGGGAAATGCTACACAGGAGAAAGCAAGCGAGAGCAGCAAGGATCAAACTCCATCTGTGAGACTGCGCAAACAGAAACGGGGGACTTAAAAACCCCTTGTCGTTGACAGTAGCAACACCACAATTTGCGTGTACACACAAAGAGAGGGGAGGCGTTAGGATGGAGAAATAGCAGCGAACATTTCTGCCAGGTTTGGAAGCGCGAGCCATCCCGAGGGCCTGCTGGGGCTTCTGCGCTTGCAGAAGTACCCAGCAGCTCTGGCCGTCCTGAGAAGGTCTCTTCCCAGAGCAAGAGGAAACGCAGGCTTGACCACTTCTACCTGCCCTTTTGGTCAGCAAATTCACTGTACGTTTGGCTGCCAGAACCAGCCTGTGCTCGAGGGCCGCTGCCTCGTGCAACACAGTCCAGCCCAGCCCAGCAGCGAGGGGAAATTCAGCAGCCTGTGACAGCACTTTGTTCCATGGAACAACAGACTGTCGCTGCAGACTCAGATTAATCACTTCCCTCCAACCCAGACACCTGGAAACCAAGCACTAAGCTTTTCCCAAGTGTTTGAAGTGCCAGCCTTCACTGGCACGACGAAGCAGGGCTGGGTCTCGTGGGGGCTCCTACGTAGCCCCTGCACCTTCCCCAGAGGCCACTGCCTGATGCCAGCCTTGTCCAGGGGGGTGGCTCGGGGCCAGTGGTTATTCTGGTGTTCGAGACATCTCAGATCTTACAGATGAACCGGTTTTACCCTTCCCTGTGTCTGCTAAAGCTGTGCAGCGCCTTTGCCTCCCATAGCAGCCCAGACAGCCTGCCAGAGCAGCCCTCCTCCAGCTGACAGAGCAGCCGCTGTCACCAGCCGTCAGCTTTAATTGCAGTCCCAGGCTCACCCCGGCCACTCAGACAGATATGAAGATGTCAGAGAGCTGACATCTCTGGGCACTGCACAGACCTCAACCAGCTGGACATGGCAGAAGAAGGCATCTCTCCGAGCACCCGCTCCCTGCTCTGCAGGTGGTACCAGGGCAGGTGGGGGGTTTCTATTGAAATGAGAGAAGGAAAAGCATCTCAAGTAGCAGCTGGAGATCCCTGACAGGAGCACGTGCCCCACAGATATCACAGACTGCAGTGGGGAGAAGGAGCAGCGGCTCCAGGTTCCTCACTACAGCCCCTGTATCACCAGGCAAAATGAAACTGCGTCCTGACAAGCACATTCGCAAAGCAGAAAACAGGAAGCACTCGGGTAATTATTTAAAAAGCACAGAGTTTTACTTTGAATATAAACTATTAAATTACTCTTCTGTCTTTACATTCCTTTTACCCCAGTTAACTCCTGCATCTCTTTCTGCTGTAAAATTCATAGAAAATCTTATTGTCACATGCAAATCACATCCCCATTGAAGGAGAAGTGACTGAGCGGTTCCCTTAAAATCAACTGAAACACAGAGACGTGTCGTAAGCGAACTTACCAAAAACTCATCCACAAACTCTTCCCGGTTGAGCTTCTTGCCTTGGGCTCTCTCCAGGTTTTGCAGCAGAATTTCCCTTTGGTCCATGTTGCTGGAGACGGAGCGTGGCTGGCCCGCCGAGCCCGGGCACCGACATCTCAAGTGGTGCCGCCGCGGGAAGCACCAGCCCGGAGAGCGCCCGCGGCGGGCTGTGGTTTACTGACTTCATCACAAGCCTTAAAGGAAATTAGTACGTAACAGATATCGTGGCCAAATAACAAAACAAAACGCACACCCCGGGCCCCAGCACCTCCCTGCAAACCACGCGGGCTTCGCGCGCGCCCCGCAGCCGGGCAGGAGCCCCGGCAGGAGCACCCGGCTGCTCCCCCGAGGGTGCTGGGGTGTTGGAGACCAGAGCCAGGGACCTCAACCTCCGAGCGCTCTATGCGCTGTGTCCAGTGTCCCCAGCAGCGCGGCCGTGCTGGGCCAGGATCCGGCGGGGCGGGCGCGGGGGCAGTAGCTGGGGCTGCGCTTCGCTGCCAGGCACCCGGGGGAAGGCTTCAGAGCTGGAACGTGCTGCGATGAGGAGAGTCCCCCAAAGGGCATGCAAAGTCCACAGTTCCCCTTCGCACTTACAACTCACCCTGTTTCCCACATTACTTGCGAAATATTTTGAAAGAATACTTGAGGCAGACGCTGAGCACCCGAACCCGGCTGGTGCGTGTTACTCCCCTGAACTGCACGACTGCTTCTGAACAGAGAAAACCTACAACGTGCTTCAGGTCAACTCTTCCAGCCACAATTCCCCACGTCTGGTAGCTTGTGCTGGAAGAGAGGGCCAAATCTGACTCCAGTAGCCTATAGAAATCCAATTAATTATGCCAGCCTAATTCACCTCACTAACCCTCAGTAACACTTACAGGCACTCAAAAAATCCCACAAGACAAAGTGAAGGTCATTCCCGAGTGGGAAGGAGATGCGGGGAGCCAAGTTCTCGAAGGCCATCCATTTTCTCTACTTGCAGAAGTGGGGAAAACTGAACAAACCTAAACTAAAAACCACCACCCTGCAAAACCCAAAAGGAGGTATGGGAATCACAGCCTTGATCTTTCCAATGTCTCACATCTTGCACAAAGACTGCAGACTGGCTCTTCCAAGTCTGTTTCTCTTTCTGGTTGTAACTAGAGTCATTAAATGTATTCCCCTTCTGTGTTTTCTCGCAGATCAGGTACAAAATAGCTGCAAGATTTCTGTATCCAGCTGCTAAAAGGCAAATGGCTGCTGACCACACTGAAAGAGCCATCACTCTTAGTTTAAAATAAAGTCAAATGTTAATTTTACAAAAAAAAGCCTTTGAATCACCTGAGAAGAACAGTGAGATCTTTAGAATAACTAATGGAAACGTGTTTTAAAACATATATTCATCTGATGAGTCCATGGCACTAAGCACTAACCTAGAAACCTTGAATAAGAGTGAAGCCCACTTTTATGGCTAAATTTAAGAGAAACACAAGAAGAAAAATTAATAACAACAAACATTTATTAATTTTTGCTTGTAGTGATCCAGAATCTCATTTACACGTTGCTTATGTGTAGAGTTCTGCTTGCAGTCTCCTGAAGAAATACAACAGCATTTCTCCCAGTTAAACCAACGAAAAGCCCAGCTTCTCCTCTGGAAAGTAGTGTAGCCCTTTCTCTCAATTGTCCAGGTTCTCCTGAAAACAAACAAAACCCCCACGTGTATGTGTTTTAGAGGAAGAATTCAAAGCAGGTTTAAAGGAACCGGCAGGAAGAGAAGGATGTGGGATGGAGGGACGAGCGACCCACCTGCCCCTGCGACCCTCTCCCAGACCGACCCCATCCCTTCCCCAAGCCGGGGCTGTAAAGCTGCGTGGGCAGGACGGCGCTTTTTGTACGGCCCGTCCTGCGGTATTTTGACTCCCATCCAGGGGAGCATGTTGAGCTCCCAAGATACTGAGATAAGGAATTAAACCCTGAGCCAGAGAAGCAGATGGGAAGGTTGATGGTGACTCTGGTAAGACTTGGCCGAGGTGCGTAGCAAAGCCGCGCTCCCACGGCTGGGCACTGAGTGGCTGGTGCCCATGTCCTGGGGGACACGCTGGGCATCGGTGACGAGCCGAGCGAGGCGGGTGGGAGAGGCAAGAGAAGCAAAGGAAGAGCCATAAACGTCCAGGCAAACATCACCACCACCCTCACGTCCTTACCCATCCGCCGTGGGTCTCAATGTAGTTTCTCACTCGAGAATTTCCATTGATCGCGTTTATGAGGTGGATGGGACGCACCATCGCTGTGACTCTCTTAGCAACGTGCATTAGCAATTTCACAGAAACACAGAGGAAAGCTCTCTCGTAGAACAGCTCGGGCTGCTGGTCACTCCAGCTCCTGACGATGGAGTCCACAGCAGCCCCAAACTCCTCCATCTGCAAGCATCGAGAGGGCAGTTTGAGCTGCTTTTTAAATGACTGTGGGATAAGTAAGTCTTGGCTCAAAATCCAACATTCAGTTAAACAACTGCCTTTGCTTCTTCCACCCCTGCCTAGAGCGGGCGACCCCCCAGCGACACGAGGCTGTCCTGCAGACGAGGAGCACTTTACCTTTCCCTTGAGCACTTCAGCAAGAGCCTCTGAGGAAACCCTTTCAAAGTCCACGTTGCACTGGTCCCCCATCCGCCGCAGGCGACTGGCCACCACGACCGGGTCAAACGTGGTTGGGGTCTCTCCTGCAGCCTGCACGGGCCCTGGAGCGGGGAGAGCAGGGTGAGGGGTTTCAGCATCACACGTCAAAGGCAGCGGAAGGGACCGCACGCCGCCAGCCCAGCCCCTTGAGCTGCCCACTGCGTCCAAAATGCCGCCGTCCACGGGCACTACGGTAGTCGCTGCCCCAAGCACTCGGGAGGCTAACGCAGGGCAGACCTCTGACAAGACACATCAGGAAATGTAAAACCAAAGTCCCTAAGAAATACCCTACAGCCATCCAAGTGTTCATTGATTTACAGGGACCAAGGGGCTCCGTACCACGGTTTGGTCCAGGTCTCTCTCCTCCCACCTCGGTTGCTTCACGCTCAAGTCTCGGTTCATCCCCACTCCTGTTTCTCCAAGGGCACCCCTAAGGCCTCTTCTACCCCTCCGGGTTTCCAGCAGCTCCTTCTCCCAGGCTGCCAGAAGCAAGCAAGGAAGGCCAGAGGAGCTGGAAAACCTCTCATCGCTCTTCTGTGACACAGCAGCATTGATGGGACGGCAAAGTCCTGCCTGCGCTCCCCAGCACCTCGAGGCTGCAGACCGTGGTGTGCAACCTTTGGACAATTTAGGTGTTGTACGCAAGCTGTCTCTGAGCCAGTGCAAACTGCAATGTTTCAAAGCCTCCTAGTGACCCAAATCTGGGAAGGGTTTCACAGAGGAACAAAAGGCACACTTTACAAATTTCAGGTATATAAAACCATTAGAACTTCTCAGCTAAACTACGTAAAGGGTGTAGGGGCGTGGAGCACCTCGGTTAAAGCATTTCTCCATTAAAGCATCCTGGGGAGAAAAAAACAACAACAGAGTATTATTTATTTTTTCTGAACCTTGCCAAACCCAGGTTCAGCCAGAAGCAGCTACCCGACACTGAAACTTTCAGCAAAACCATTTCCACGTTTGACAAAGCCATAAGGAACTGAAAGCAGGATCTTTCGACACAGAGCGGTGGGCAACTTTATCTGGAGGCATCGCTTCCCGATCCCCCCCGCCTCGTCCAGCCGCTGATCCCAGCCGAGCTCCTCTCCCTCGGGTCCCAGCTCTGGCGCCTGCAGCCCCGGGCAGAGCCGGCGGCTCCCGGGGCTCCGGGGCAGTTTCACGGTGCTCGGGACAGCGGGGGCAGAGGAGAGGGAAACGCGCAACGCGCTAACCGAGGCTTTTTCTTTACGACAAACTTCCGTGAAGCTTTTGAGAAAAAGTGTCTCTGGTGTCAGCACGATCCCAGTGTCTCTTGGGACATTTTAACTAGTTTGTTGCCAAGAAAATAAAGGGAAAAGCGATATGAATACAGGCAAAAGTCTGGGCTTCTTGCAGCACTGCCCAGCAAGCCAAAGTAGCCCAAATGATATCAGGAGCTTTGTGAAGCAAAGACCACATTCTGTCTTACCCGTTAACGCAACTGTTTTTATCCAATGAGCAATATGAGCTTTCTTTTTGATAATGACAGTTCACGTCCTGCCCTGTTGGTCCGGAGCGAGTTACTCAGGACCTGCAGCCCCGTGCGGGGCACGGCAGCCGGTGGCACCTTCCCCACTGCCCGCACCAGCACCCGCAGCCCCGGGGACGGGGTGGCCGTCCTTCACAGCCCCATCGCCCGACCCCGCCAAGGCAGGCTGCAGCCGCAGGCTGCCCAGCTTCAAACTTTACCTTGCTCTTAACTTTTCCCCCAAAAGAGAGCGAGCTTAGAAGTCATCACAAGCCTGCATTAGGAAACCCAACAACCCCAAGCTCCAGCCTCCTTCCTTCGTGTTCAGCCAAACGCTCCCCCGTCACCTGCAGCAAACACTTTCTCCTCCAACACAGGCCGTACCTCCCGAGTCTGTCTCCAGGCTCCGGCACGCACTCTCATCTTCACCGAGGAGGTCAGAGAACAAGGCTTCCACCACGCACTCCGTCTGCTCCTCGAAGGTTGCCATTGCAGCCCGTCTCCCCAGGGCCGTGGGCAGGGACACCACCGCAGCCGCTCTGCAGGTGAGCTTTGCCTCTGGATTTCGGTTTCCCTTACCCAGAGTTGCACAGGTTCTTCCTTCCGGGAAGAGTAGGACCTCAGACTCCTCCCCAGGACGGCCATGACATGCCAACATTTGCCCTCTTAACTGTCATCATTCAAGCTATGGGTGTGGTTTAGTTTCAAAAGTCATTTCTGTTAAGATCAACTGAAATATTTACAAGTTATCGAAGGCTGTTGACCTGTTCATTCATCGAGAAAGGTGTCTGGATAAAAGGCTAGGTGGTCCCAGCCCCATCCCAGACAGACTAGACTCGGCCTAGCCACAGTGGAGTAAACGATAGCTCGCCAACAAGCTATCAAATATTTTTTTCTGAAAACTGCATGATGCCAGTGCTCCAGCGCAGCTCTCCGTAAGGACAGGAATGCAACATATGCATAAAGACACTGCAAGCTGGTAACAGGAGTCCTGCTGCAGCTAACTTCTTATCTACCGTTGAATTCACCCGTAGGTAGCTCACCCGTTACAGTAATTTGGCATATGAGACTGAAATAAATTGTTGCACAATTGCTCCTTAAAGCCTTGCTTCAAGGAAGCTGAGAGCAAAGCCCTGTCTGACACAGAGGCAGGAGCTGGACTGCAGTTCTCTCTGGATCCACGGCGGTGATCGGATGACTCCATCCCGCAGACGTCAGAGTTGAACAAACAAGTACTCCAGAAAACAGCCAGAAATGATTCACGTTTTTATTAGGAAAAATCAGAAATAAAATCTAAAGCCTGTTGTTTAACAGCGACAGCAGTGTTCCAGTGAAGTGCACGGAAGGCATATTGCCATTTAAAGGTACATCATGGTCAGTTACAGAAGAGGGTTAACAAAGGCACTCCCTGCAGAGCACCGTAACGCCCTGTTACAGTAACTGTGTACCTCAGCCTTAAGCCAAGGAGCCTTCTTCAGGGTTTTGCCACTGTGTAAAACACAGCTGTGACAAGGGCACTTTTAGTGACACTGTACAAAGTCCGACTCTCCGTAACTTTCAATAGAGCAGACAGTGCTGCCAACACGCTCCTCAAAAAACAAGCCCAAGGCTGGCCAGGGTACAACCTTAAAAACTGTGCTAATTTAGTCACCCAGCGAGCACTGCACCATCTCACGTGTCGTGAGGACAGCACGACAGCTCTGCACAGAAAAAAGTACTACACAGAAAACAAACCTTTAAATACCCATTCTAGTTACAAAGTAACAAATGGTAAAAATCAGTATCAGCAAATATTTAATACTCCATAGAGGTTAATTATCTAAACAGCAATTCTGCCATTATCGGTGCGAGTACCAAGGACCGACAGCTCACTGACACGGCCAAAGTGATGCAGGATACAAAGCTCACGCAAACACGTCCTACACAACCTGCACACTCCTGCGTCGTCTTACGGGAGCCCTGAGGGGGTAATTTCAGAGGGACATTCATGATCACAGTAACCCATTTCAACTAGAAAATACACTTCTCTTGAGCACGATGTACCCTGTCCACCATCTCTGACACAGCTCCGCTCACCAGTAAGTGAAGCTACTATCGAAATCTATCAGGCAGAAAACTTACATCACATGTAAAGGGAGCCAAGAGCTAAATACTTCTCCCTTCACTGCACTGTTCCTCTTAATGTGAGACAAGCAGCAGAGTCCTGGAGTCTCTGAACTGTTTTTTGAATTGTTTACAATTCTCATGAATCAAACTCTCCCAAACACACCCCTGAATTTTGCTCATTTCTGGTTCCATCAGTCACAGCAGTGTCTTGTGACCATCACCACAGATGCCACCACTCCTGTGACTCACACATGCATTACCTTGTCCTTCCCCAGCCCAGAGGGAGGACTGGCTGCTCACCCTGCCCTGCTCACCAGCTGCAGCTCCCCCACACCACGTGCTTGCGAGGCCCAGGAAAGCGCTGCTAACACTCCTGCAGTTTAAAAGTACAAAACCAGCATCAGGTATGGCAAGCGAAGCCAGAGAAATAAACTTTTCCTGTGCCCTGAGCAAGCATCCTGCTGGGAGCAGGGAACAGTCAGGACCCCAGTCCAGCAGCTGCCCCCATGACCGTCCTTAACACGGAAATAAAGGTCTGCAGTGCCTCTGGCTTCGCCTCGCTCTGCTTCACCGAAACCTGCATCTCCGAGTCTGCTGCCTCAAGCAAGAGCTCCGTTAGGAAGAGGCAGCCTGTGTCGTCCTGAGCACTGAGATAAGCTTTCCACGGCTGGACGCCAGCTTTACTCATAGCAATAGTCTGGATGTGGACAACGTGGAGAGCCGTCTGTATGGTGTCAGGATGAACAGTCCCACACCAGGGCAGAGAGAGGTGGCAGCTCATGTCCAAGCTCAACCAGGTCTTCTCAAACTGTTCCGCCGTCAGGTAAACATCAGGAATTAAGGTCATGCTGCCTGTATCAGGATGAACCTTGAGGACTTCTTTATTCCCTTCAGAAATCAGTGACTCTGAAATGAAACCACAAACGTGTGAGATGCAGCATATAAGGTGCAGCTCCCAGTTTCACAAATAACATCTTATGGAGCCATCAGATGAAGAGGGCTGGAATCACAGTGCCTTCAGTGGTGATCAGCCATGCATTGCACAAGACAGTCAGAAACCCACGTGAGAACATCTACTGACAAGGGGAAAACAGATCCCAGACGAAGGGGAGGCAGGTTACCTGTGTCTCTATTCCTGGAGTCAGTACAGGGAGAACAAGCATAAGAGGGCTCCGCTGGCTGGTGAGCAGTGACGAGTGCCCAGCGTTCTCTGCCATAAACTGGTGCAAGAGTATTAAACTCTGAAGCCCATGTATTCACGGGTCGCTCCGTTTGGTCTTCCAGGAGCCCCAGAGAGGGGTCAGACTTGGGGCTACACAGCACCCGTTTCGCTTCTTCCACACCAGACTGCAAAAGGCGATAGTAGAACAACCCACGGTCTCGTACTGCCATATCCATCTCCTCCTCTGGGAATTAGAGGGACATCATTTATGGACAATTCTATCATCCAGATCTCCCCGAAGTACTTACCCTTAATTACTAAAAACAGATTCCCAGGGACACAGCATTACACTCACCAAGCAGCAGCCTAAGGCATAAAGCCACCTCATCTTGCCATCCTGGATGGTCTCCTCACAGCTAGGATACTGACACACAGCATCCATGCGCTGGGGACACAGCCAAACCAGCCCCAAAAGGCCTGTACTACAGCTCCAGTGAAACAGAAGGAAGGGAACCCACCTATGCAGTAATAGAGCAGTCTCCCCAGCATGTCCTGACACTCAGCAGGACGAGACAGGAAAAGTCGCACCAGTGCTGTCAGAAGCTCCATCTTCACTGCTGGGAACATCTCCGATTTCACGTTCTCCACAAAGTCCTCTAAAACATAGGGGGCATTCGGTACCTTCTCACCATGCGTGCCCAGGAGCCAGATCAGCGCTTGCTTGCCCTGAAGGAACCACAGAAAAAACAGCAAATAGGCACCGTTTACCAGAAAGACAGTGCTGGGGTGAAATAAACACAAGAGAACGAGTCTTCTGAAGATTTCTGATCTTTGTCCTGCCAATCACTACCCAAAGGAAAGCCAAGCAGTCACTGTCCACCCATCCTCAACAGCTGCCAGCCCACGGCACAAAGCCACCTTACCTCGCTGTCCTGGATGGCATCCTCACAGCCAGGCAGCGCCCGACACACGGCGTCCGTGCACTGGGGACACAGCCAAACCAGGTCCCGAAAAGCCTGTACTACCGCTGCAACGAAACACAATGCTCAGCATTCCCCGAGAGCTGTAAAACCACTAGGGGAAAAAAAAATAATCCAAAAAGCCCCACCCAAGAGACTCTGCAAATCTTAGCTAGGGTGGTCAGTGCCTTGCTTATGACTATGGTTTGAGACACGCGTCTTCAAAGGCCCACGACACTGCCTTTGTCAGAGCAATGTTGCACCAAGGCTAAGATAAAGCACTGAAACTTCAGGTTGTTCCTCTGGCTGCTGGAAAGCAACCTCTCTTCTGGACATTCCCAGCCTTTAAAAAGACACTGACTCATGATGCTTCAGACACACGAGGTTAGAATGACAAATTAAAACTAACACCAATTCAAAACGAGTCTCATGAACTTTCAGTCAAAATTTAAAGGCTCTGCTGCCCACTCACAGAAACACCAGCAGCTTCTAAGACCTAATCAACAGCTGAGTTCAAGCATGTGATTTTCATAACTGAAAGCAAGACACCTAAAAGAGAGGCAGAAACAGCAATGATATGAAGTTAGATCTGAGGGCAGCTGAAGAAAAAGAGAAGCCTGGGTACGACGGAATCAGACTACTATATGAGGAACAGAAATCACAAAGATTTAAAAGATCTGTTAATCAGCTTGGCCCTCAAACAGTCACTAAAAAGTCTCTGCTGAGTCCCTCACTCCCCAAGGCAGCAGGCAACAGTCAGAAAGGAGCCTCCATGTCACATCATGAAGGCAGCTATGACCATCTACCCCTTCACCACAAAGAGTAGTACCATGTCCAGTCACACTATATACCCCCAGTCCACCTGAAGATGCCGATTACATTAAAAGCCAAGTGCCTTTCAGAGCCTCGAGTTTGGGATCACAAGCCCCAGCAAAGCCCCTTCCTGAAAGCATACGCCAGGCAAGCAACCTGCAGATGATTACCTGAAGTGATATGTTCCTGCTGAAGCCCCAGGAGCTCTGTTAGGATCCCCACACACTGCTCTGTGTATGTCCTAGCAATATTGCCTGCAGAGACACCAAAGGACATAAAAGTCAACCTTTCATCAGAGTGAAATAGGAACCACGAGCCAAACCATCACAACTCCAATGACAAGCAGGTATTAGAGCAGCTCCTCTACCCACTACAGTTTCATTCAACACTATTAAGGCTCATTTAGAAGATGAAGTGACACAATTTCTTTAGAGCATCTCATTGGAGCACAGACATCTGAATGAGATTCAAGGACATTATGTGCAACCTGAAACAGTTCCATACCAGGACTTCTGAAAGAATCAGCACCATCTTGTTTAGAAACACACCCACACAAGACATTCCTGGGGAGGCTGGTCTACAGAGGGCTGTGCTGCTTCTGCACAGATCAGTTATTTGGCATTTGCCCAGATACACTTCAGCAAAGGCCCACCTGAAAGGTCTGGGGCTGCAGCTGCTCCTGAGGCAAGACACAGCTCTTACCTATGGCGAAGATCGCCCCTTGGGCAAGCTCCACCGATACATCAGTGCAATAGCCCTTCAGCTCCTCCAGCACTTGCTGTACGTTTTCATCATTCACCAGCTCACACAACACCTCCATCTTCTGGCATTTGATGTAGTGGGGCTCTGAATACGAGCAGAAGAACTTTTTGTAGTGGCTGCTAAAAAGGCCAGGAAGGCTACCAAGGATCTGACGCACGTGGCACAGCGCAGTGAAGCAGAGCTCCCTGCTCTCAGAAGTGCAGGCAGCCAGCAGCGGTCCCTTCACTCTCACCAAAACATCTGCCTGCACATGTGGGTACTCTCTGGCCAGCACCAGGAAAAGCTTGGTGGCTGCCATCACAACGCTGGGGCTGCTGCTTTTGAGATAGCCATCCAGTAGATTGAGTATGTCGAAGAGTTCCTCCTCGCTGCGGGGTCTGTAACGCAGAAGGAAGGTAAGCACCTCACTTTGCCCCCACTGATCCAGATCTGCCATCCTGCCAAGAGAATAAACACAGTTTGCAGGAGTCAAGAGGCGCATGAAGGTCTGCACTGTGCATAGCAGAGGCCTTAGCATCCGAGTTTCTTACGCGTTCTGTTCCAAACCAAATGCTATGCTCCAGGAGTAGATACCACAATTTTATATCAAGAGAATTGACCAGTTTATGCACAGAGGCTTAACTGAGTATCAGTCACATGCACTTTTGCTGGTGCTCTAAGCCACACAGCAACATTGGAAAGAACCCGGGGCAGAGCAATACCCCTCTTTTGCCAGATCATGTAGAATTATCTACAGAAAAGTTAATTTATTCAAGCAATGGATAAGTTATGTATCTTTCAACAGACTGGGAGAGACATACTAAAACATTCCTGTCCCACAAACATATCGTGTATACTATCACCAAAAAAACCCTAACTCATCACATTAACTTAGAATTCCAAAACAAACCAGGAGCTGAAGCAAAGACTCCCCGGAAAAGTAGATCATCTCAGATTTCTCTTAAGATCTTAGCATAAAAGTAATTTGGTTCCTTCTAGGATGGGCATCTCTATCTTATCTCTATCTTGCCTGACTCTTCCCTTCAAGTTCTGACAGCTCTGCTAGCATACGAAACCAAGAACAAGAACGAAGCTTCCAGCACCATCAAACACAACAAACCTGTTGAGGAGATGATGGGCAATGGGTTTGTTGATGACAACTCCTCCCTCCTTCTTCAAGATCTCTTCTAAGGCTCTCAGACAATTCACGACTACAATAGGATCCTGGTCACGAAGCAAACTGTATAGCTCGTTCACCAGTGCACCATCTGCAAAGCAGCAGAGGTCCCTGTATCAAGTTCTGCTGACACACTGCAATTAAATCACTGTCTATGAGCATTTATCATGAACAAAAGACACCGCGGAGGGCGGCCCCGCGCGGGGCGAAGCCCCTTACCCACTTCGGAGTCCCCCTGCAGCTGCAGCATCTTGGCGCAGCCCAGCACGGCCGCTCTTCGCACGTAGGAGGCCTTGTCCCGCAGGCCGTTGAGCAGGGGCTGCTGCAGGTACTCCTGGACGCCGGGCACCCTGCGGGTGGGCGGGCGTCAGCGGGCCGCCGCCCCGGGGCTCCCCCCCGCCGCCCCGACCCCCCCGCCGCCGCCGCCGCCCCACCTGAGGCCGCAGATGGTGCGCAGGGCGAGCCCGCGCACGGCGGGGCTGGGGTGCGCGCAGTCCTTGCGCAGCGTGTTGACGGCCAGCAGCGCCAGCTGCGGCTGCCGCGGGGCCTGCGCCCGCACGTACAGCGACACCAGCTTCTTCTGCACCACGTCGGCCGCCGCGCTGGCCTTCACCATCTCCGCGAACAGCCCCGACACGTCCGCGCCCTGCGCCATGTGCCTGCGGGGAGACACCGCTCAGCGCGGCCCGGCCCGGCCCGACCCGGCCCCTGCCGCCCCGCGCCCCCGCCCGCCGTACCGGATGACGCGCAGGACGGCGGCGCGGTACCGCAGCCGATCCGCCTGCACGTGCGGGTTGGCCAGGGCCCGGCGGAGCTCCCGCAGCGCCTCCTCGCCGCCCAGGTACGGCATGGCCGGCCCCGCACCGAACACCCCGGTGCCGGTGCCGCCGCCGCCGCCGCGCCACACCCTGCGCGCGCGGCCCCGCCCCCGACGTGCCCCGCGCTGCGCGCGCGTTCCCGCACCGCCCCGCGCCTGCGCGGCGCCGCCCGCCAGTTTCGGCGGGAAGCGCCGGGCCGGGCCGGGCCGGGCCGGTGCCGGTGCCCGCCATGAACGGGACGGTGATCCCCGGGACGCCCATCGCCGTGGACTTCTGGAGCGTGCGGCGGGCGGGCGGCGCCCGGCTCTTCTTCCTGTCGCACCTGCACTCGGACCACACGGTGGGGCTCTCCAGCACCTGGAGCCGCCCGCTCTACTGCTCGCCGCTCACCGCCCGCCTCCTGCGCCGCCGCCTCCAGGTACGTGCGGCCGCCAAGCCCTCACCACCCGCCCGTCCCCGCCACCCCCTCACCGCCCGCCCGTCCCCTCCACCCCGTCCCCGCCGCCCCCTCACCGCCCGCCCGTCCCCGCCACCCCCTCACCGCCCCCTCCGTCCCCGCCGCCCCGTCCCCGCCGCCCCCTCACCGCCCGCCCGTCCCCGCCGCCCCCTCACCGCTCGGCCCTGCAGGTGCCGCCGTGCTGGATCCGGCCGCTGGAGGTGGGGCAGAGCCACGTGCTGGGCGAAGAGGTGACGGTGACACTGCTCGACTCCAACCACTGCCCCGGCTCCGTCATGTTCCTCTTCGAGGGCGTGTTCGGCACCATCCTCTACACAGGTACGGGGCAGGCCCCGGGTCCCCCGGCCCCGCCGCGGCCCCGGCCCGCCCTGACAGCCCTGTCCTCGCAGGGGACTTCCGCTACTCGAGCAGCATGCAGGGCGAGCCGGCGCTGAGGGGCCGCCACATCGACTGCCTCTACCTGGACAACACCCACTGCCACCCGCACCGGCCCCTGCCCTCGCGGCAGCGCGCCACGCGCCAGGCCGCCCACGTCATCCGCGCGCACCCGCAACACCAGGTCGTCGTCGGTGAGTGCCGCCTCCCGCCGCGCTGCCCTCACCTTCCCCTCCCGCCAGCGTGGCCCCTCGGCAGGGGCTCGTGCTCCCCCGCCCCTGGCGCGCTGCTCACGGCTCTCCTCGCAGGTGTGTACAGCCTGGGGAAGGAGGCGCTGCTGGTGGACCTGGCCGTGGAGTTCAGCACCTGGGTGGTGGTGAGCCCCTGGCGCCTGGAGCAGATGCGGCTGCTGGAGCTGCCCGATGTGTTCACCACGGAGGAGGGGGCCGGCTGGATCCGTGCTGTGGATGTCACGGAGATCCGCTGCGATACCCTTGTCAGCTGGAACATGCTGCACCCTACCATTGCCATCCTCCCTACCGGCAGGCCCGTGAAGGTCACCCACCCCAACATCCACCCCATTCCGTACTCGGATCACTCATCCTTTTCAGAACTGTGCGAGTTTGTGAAGTGGCTGAAGCCTTGCTCGGTCATTCCCATTGTGAAGGGCAGCACGTGCCAAGCTTACTTTCAGAAATACTTAAGTTCTGCCCCCCAGGCACTTCCTGACCTCAGAATCCCAAAGCCTGTGCAAGAGCCTGTGCAGCAGCAAAGCAAAAGGAAGGGGCGGGACCCCACGTTTCTCTTGAAAAGAGCTGCACGGCATTCTGTGCCCCGAGGAGTGGTTTATGAGTCCCCAGAGGAATACACTGAGAAATCTGAAGAGTTCACAGGTGTTAAGGTTCCTCAGCAGAACTACTGCCAGTCAGCTTTGTGCTCGAAAGAAGGTTGCACTTGCTGTCACACAGGCAAGGAGAAAGAGAAGGGAGAGCTGAGTGGAGAACAGCCAGGAGCAGCAAGAGCAGCTAGCGCTGTTAGCCAGGCAGCTGTTTCTGATGAGCACTTTCCTGCTGGATTTGCAGAGCAGTATTTACTTACTCCCTTAAATGTCGTAAAGCAGAATTCCTCACAGAAATTTGACAAGCTAGTAGAAGATTTCTTTAGGAGGGGAGAAGCGTCCTGAAAAATTGTGTGACGCTTGCCAGTGCCAACGCAGTTGATAGCAGTGATTCTAGAGGTCTTACTACTGCATCTCATTCTCTGTGCTGGAGTTTCCCATCAGGAGAGAGGAGCTCAGCTATGGGGCTCTACTTTCTTTACCTCTTATTAGAGGACAAGGAGGAAACCAGTTTGTAAGTGTTAAGACTTTTTAAATTTATTTATTTTTATATCTCTGTCTACATCTGTCGGGCCTCCACACTACACCCAGGCAGTGCGGTCCCACTGCGTACGTGCCTTGTATCCACTTTTTGCAGCTACTTACTTGTCTTGTGACAAAAGGTACTGCCAGGTCAATTCAAGTTGAGCTGCAGAGGGCGTGAGCTGCCTGCTGCTGAAGTAATTAATGGCATTGGAATGTGATGAAAGCAGCAAGAAGGGGGAATCTGAGAGCCCCAGAGATTCTTCTTTCTATGTGTCTTTAATGCCTCATTGACGTTCATTCCAAGATGCGTTACAAATATTATGTATTAAGGTACATTTAAAAAACGGTGCTTAAAGAAATCTAGAAAATGAAGTGCCTCTAAGCCTACTAATCTATTTTTTATCTATTAATCTACTGATACCTGCAGACAGCACTGCTTTTGTATCGAGCCAGCTGCAGCCGGATGCAGTTCTGCTCTCCTGAAAGCACCATCTTAATGTTAACTGTCAATCCTTTTTCAGGTTACTGGCTGGAAAAAATAGGACTTGTCTGGGTTCTTGAGTTCTGGACTTTCCAGAATGGGTTACTAGATCCTCTGCAGTCTCGGCACTCAAGTCTGCAAGTCTGAATTCTGCTTGACTGCAAAGTGCTTCTGGAAACTGCCAGCATTCTGCCAGGCCCACTGCCTTCCCATCCACTGCCTGTTCTTTTCACACAACAGCAAGTGGGATGGAAGATAATGAAACATCTGCTTAGTGGTGTAAAGTGCTAAGCCTTAGCAGCAGAGTTTGGAAGGAATACTGTGGCTGAAGAGCAAAACTGGCTGTTGGTTGGAGGTCAGGTGCTTTCCTGCTCCAGATCAACTGTGGAGAGCCACAGCCCGGCACAGTCAGGAAGCGTTAGCAGTGTCACTGGCCAGCGGGTACCCACCGTGGAGCCTGGAAGCACTGCAGTTGTCTGTGCCAAACTGCACTAGCGACATTACAAATTGGCTTCCTGTGGGGTCACGGCAGCAACGCTAGAGTTGGAAATGGTCACTAGGCTCTTTCTGGAGCAACAAACCAGCTGCTTGTTCAGCTTTTTCTGGCCTCCTTCTGGTTACTTTCAACACAAAATGTTTCATGTGATCTTGATCAGGATCAGAGTCTCTTCTGAACATAGCGTCCTGCAAGGTCTCTCCAAGACCAGTCAGCTAGATGGAATTCCTTGAATTAAGCCAGAAAAGGAAGCGTTTGCTCTTTGAGTAAAGCTAGGGCTTGTGGAAAGCAAAAATGCCTGTAGATGCAGCAGCCACACCTGTTAAAAACAAGGCTGTCCTGAACGGTAATCATGATGACAGCCAGAGTGGGTATGTTTGGAAAGCTGTTTGGCAAACATGAGTCTTAACTCCCAACCCTGTGCTTTCCCAGGCACTGCGACATCACTATAATTTAAGCAGTGCCTCTCACTGGGACTGCCTATTGATCCTGCCTGCCAGCTGCTAAGGGGACCTTGGAGGTGATGGAGCAGTTTTCTGCGAAATACACTTCCAAAGGGGTAGCAAGGTCAGCTCGAGCTTCTTGCTGTGGTCTGTATGGTCCTGTTTCTGGGAGGTTTCTGTACGGATTATTTGCTAATCAGAACTAAACAGCGGAGCCCCATCAGGTCAGTGTGAGTGGCACCGGCATCTTTTGTAACATCTGAGGCTGCCAGGGGGATAATTGTGCTGTGCCTGTAGTGTTTTGTCTGCTGCTGGCTGCCTTGGACATGCAGGCTGTTATTTTAATATTGTTGAAATGTAAGTGACTCATTTGACGGGCGGGTGAGTGAAGCGCTGCCTGAACTCCCGGATTCCACGTCCTGCTCTCGCGTGCAGCCTCCCCATTGCTCAGAAGGAATGCTTGCCCTCTGAGTCACTGCTCCATTTAGGTATGTTGCAAATGACCTAGGAGATCTGATGCATTTTACTGCTGATGTTTTGTGGCATCCAGCCTTTCCTCTTTTATTCTTATCAACTGTTCTTGTCAATCATTTATTCAAGTCAATGAAGTAGAGAACCTCCTGGTGAACCTCTGGGCAAAATGGAGTTGTAAATGTTAATTCTTTACAGAGGCAACTCTGATCTTTAGATCACATAAAAAGAAGTGAAAATTTTAGAGACTTCAGGAGCTGAGGACCTGCACCCCATTTCTGAATGCTTAGTTAAAACTGCAGAAGAAATGCTGGCTTTGTTACTAGAGCTTAAAAGGTAATTCCTGCCACTTCAGGAAAAAAAATTATCCAAATCATATAGAGCCAAGGAAACCTAAAATCTCTCCATGGCTTATAAAAGGCAATACAAGCAGGAGGGACGTGACCAACAGTCAGCGTGTTGGAGATCCTTGCCTCAGCACAGCAGGTGCATGAGGCATTTTAGAGTGCCACACACTTCCTCCCTCTCCTGGGTGTTAAAATACTACTGTGTGTCATCCTAAAATCCTGGAAAACAAAACATGGCCTTGTGGGGAATACCGGCAGTATAGTATTGCTGAGCTCCAAGGTTTCTGAGAATCCTTCAGCTTCCCCTGAAGTCTCCTGGCAGTAAATAGCTGGCCTCTTACAGGCCTTGTTCTCCCTCGTGCTTGCCTCCAAAGTTTCCCTCTTTTCCCAGCACCAGCCCAGCTCACAGGGGAGTGTTAGTGCAGCCAAGAGCTGGAGCGTCACGTACGCAGGGTCTGAACGTGCTGCTTCCAGTTCAGCTGCACAGGGCTCTGTCAACACTGCTACCTCAGGTGTGTTTTGCTCACAACAGCGACAATGAGAAGCTGTTGCCAAGTATTAGCTTGACTGTGCGGTATCTAAGGGCCACATGCTCGGAAACATAACAGTTATCCTGGCAGAAAAAAAAAATGGTGCTCAGGCCAAAGACCTCCCAAATCTATACGTGCAGAGCGTGCTTGAGCTGCTTATCTCTGTTCCACAGTTGGGAACCGAGCCCCAGTGGCATGAAACAACACACCCAAGGCCTTACAGAGCCTACAGAGGAGCTAGGAACAGACCCGAGTTCCTTTTGGCAAGTTTTCAGCGCTGTTTTAACAGGCTGTGATCAAATGCTGGTGTGTCATGAGGGCAGGGCAGGCTTATGGCTCTGGGAGCAGGGCTGCCTGCTGAGCTCCTTCCACACCGTTGCCTGTGAGAGTCCAGTCACTATGAAAGAGTTTAGTTGGCTCTAGCCAACAAAACCAGGAAGGGGTGCCCTGCCTATGCTATGGAGAGGAGGAAAGGTGCTCTAGGTTGCTGCCAAGAGACAGAGGTAAAACATAACCAGCTTCTGCGCTCCACAGCGAAGTGTATAATGTCACTTTGTAGGGAACACCCTAGAGCACGCTGCTCGGTGGTGTTTCTAACTCTGCTGCCTGTACTATGAGGCTAAAGCACTTAGGACAACTTCTCTCTTCTCTGCTGCAGAGCCGCTGTCCATTTCTGCAGCGCAGGTTCTTCTTATTGCTATTTTCTAGATGAAGTGTGTAATGGGGAAATCTTTTTCACCAAGAAAACTAATTCAGAGAGTTTACACAATTTCCTATATGGTGTGTTGTAGCTTTAGGCTTATTCCAGATTAACCTCAAGCCTAAAATCTCTGGCTTTGTGCTCTTTTATAGACCCCTCTGAAAAAGTAGTAGAATGTGTAGAAAAGGCGAGAAGGTAGAATCACCTTGATAGTCATGTGAGGAGCCACCTCAAATGCGCTGCTGTCTGGCTATGGTATCCTTCTGCATGTCAGAAGGGTCAGTAGCATAATACTTCTGTCCTGATGTTTTTATGTGTAGCGGATAAAAAAGTACTTTTAAAAGTACTTGGTACTTCTTAAAGATGCACGTACGACCGTCCCTGACCAATGCACTCTGTGCTTAGTGCTAGAACTCGCGCTTTTTGCCTGAGGACCAAGACCCATCACACCCTCGGGGAAGTTGTGTTATTAAATGTGCTGTGGCATTCAGGGATGTGTAGGCACGTCTTTGCCACCTCCATCCCTGCTGCAGCCGTGGGTGGCGGTGGCCTGTTGAGGCGTGCTGCGGCGTTACAGGGCCGGATTTCCAACAGCCTCACAAAGCCCGAGATGACGACGTGTGGTGGCTTCTGCTGGGCTGGTGTAGTCTCCATCTTTCACCTTATTCACATCTCTGCATATAACGATCTAACTAGCAAACAGTGGATTGTGAGATCAAGGTATTTTGATTTTGTTTTATTGCATGTTCTTTTTTTCCACTGATCATCTCCATCTGGATGCAAACTACTAGCCTTGATTCTTTATGCTCATTAGAAGATGCAAGTTCACGCTGTTGCACTGCTGTTGGAGTAAACATAAAGTTGTGAAAGTCTCTGAGATTCTGGTAAGAGTGTTTGTAAACACTGTAAAACACCGACAGCCAGGACAGGTCCCTGTGATACTGACTCTGGCTGAATTAAAACCCGCAGCGATGGAGCCCCTGCGGGGCCGACACTGCTCTGACTCGCCTCAGCCCTTTCGGAAGTGTCTGACCTGCGGGCGGCCCGGCCCGGCCTCTCCCGGCGCACACGGGGGCTCCGGCGGCCGCCGTCCCTTCCGTGCCGCTTTAACCGACACCGGCTGGCGGGAAGCGGGCGGCGAGGCCCGGCGGCAGTATTCAGGCCGCTCCAGCGGGGCTCCTGGGCGGCGGCGCTGCGGTCCCGGGTACCGGGACGGAGACGACCCGTGGCCCTTGCGCAGCCGCTTCACGGCCGCCCTCGCCCGGCCCCGGAGAGCCGCCGGGCAGAGGCTCCCCCGGCCCCGACCCCGGCCCCGGCCCCGGCCTCGGCCTCGGCGCTTCCGCCCCGGCGGCGCCGGCTCCCGACCACTTCCGCCTCGCGCGCGTCACAGCGGCGGCGCGCGCGGTCACGTGGGCGGGCTCGGCGCTCGGCCCGCCTGGCCGGCTCGGGGCTCGGCTGGCTCAGTCTGGCGCGAGCGGCCGAGCGGCCCGGAGCGGCGCGGCGGGAGCGCGCGGGCCCGGGCGGCGGCAGCGGCGGCGGCGGTGGCGCGGGGGGGGCCTGGCCGGGCCGTGAGGGCGCGGCGGAGCCTGGCGGCGGCGGAGCGGCCTGGGGGCTCCCCCCGGCGTGCGCGGGCCGAGCGGGCCGGGCCGGCGGCCGCGGCGGGGCTATGATGCGCCCGCTGCGGGGCCCCGCACCCCCGTGTGTCCCCCAGGCAGGTCCGGCCCGTGGCTGAGAACCCCCCACCGGCGGTGAGTGCGGGCGGGCGGGCCGGCGGGTCCCGCCGGCGGCGGGGCGCGGGGAGGGCCGGCGCGGCCCGGCGGGCTCGGGCAGCCTCAGCGCCCGCGCGGCGGAGGCCCGGCCCCCCGCTCCGGGCGGGACGCGGCCCGGCGGCGCTGCGGAGCTTCCTCCGCGCCGGGGCCGGGGAGGCCTGTGCCGGCGGTGGCTGTCGGCCCGCGGCGGGGCCTGGCCCTCGGGCCGGCGGGCAGGCTGGCGGCGCGGTCCCGGCCGCCGTCCTCCGGTGGTGCGTTCCAGGCCGCGCGTCAGGCGCTGCCGCGGGTCGCGCTCCGCCGGAGCGGTGCCGAGCTTGGCTTGTCTCGTGTGGGTTTCCCGTTGGCTCTGTACAGTTAAGGGGGAGCAGGCCCGGGGGCGGGGCGGAGGGAAGGCGATCTCAGTTCTCGTAGCGTCTTCCCGCTTCCGTGCTGTGTTCCGTTCTTCAGTGCTGTTTTCCCATCTCGTGCTGGGATTTCGGTAGCCTTTGGAAAGCTGGACAAAGAGCCGTGTGCTGCTTGTGCTGTAGGCAGTGGGGTAAATGCAGTAGTTCCACCAGGGAGCCCCACTCTGAGGGTGCCCTTAGGACCCGCAGTTCAGCAGGCTGCTTTCCTAGGTGGTGGGCAGCATATGGTGCTTAGGAAGATACTCGTCTCTGTTTCCTGTGCAGATGGAGGATCTTGTTCTAGCACAACCTGCTGCCACTAAGCAGTCCTGATGAATTCTCCTCTCCCTTTCCAGGTATGGCCTCACAGCTGCAGGTGTTCTCCCCTCCGTCAGTATCCTCGAGTGCCTTCTGCAGTGCCAAGAAACTGAAAGTGGAGCCCTCTGTCTGGGATGTTTCAGGACAGAGCAGTAGTGACAAGTATTATACCCACAGCAAAAACCTCCCAGCAGCTCAAGGGCAAGCAAGCTCCTCTCATCAGGTAGCCAATTTCAGCATCCCTGCTTACGATCAGAACCTCCTTCTCCCTGCTCCTTCAGTTGAGCACATTGTGGTTACAGCAGCCGACAGCACAGGCAGCAGTGCAACAGCATCCTTCCAGAACAGCCAAACCCTAACACACAGGAGCAACGTTTCTTTACTGGAACCATACCAAAAATGTGGATTAAAAAGGAAAAGTGAAGAGGTTGACAGCAACGGTAGTGTGCAGATAATTGAGGAACATCCACCTCTCATGCTGCAAAACAGACCTGCGGTGGGTGCTGCGGCCACAACCACCACGGTAACCACTAAAAGCAGCAGCTCCAGCGGTGAAGGGGATTATCAGCTGGTCCAGCATGAGATCCTGTGCTCTATGACAAACAGCTACGAGGTCTTGGAATTCCTGGGCCGAGGGACGTTTGGGCAGGTGGCGAAATGCTGGAAACGTAGCACAAAGGAGATAGTAGCCATCAAAATCCTGAAGAACCATCCTTCTTATGCTAGGCAGGGCCAGATAGAGGTGAGCATCCTCTCTCGCTTGAGCAGTGAGAATGCTGACGAATATAACTTTGTCCGCTCCTACGAGTGCTTTCAACACAAGAATCATACATGCCTTGTATTTGAGATGCTAGAACAGAACTTATATGATTTCTTAAAGCAAAATAAGTTCAGTCCATTGCCCCTGAAGTACATCCGGCCAATTCTGCAGCAAGTGGCTACTGCCTTGATGAAGTTAAAGAGCCTTGGTCTGATACATGCTGATTTGAAACCAGAAAACATCATGTTGGTGGATCCTGCACGCCAGCCCTACAGAGTGAAGGTGATAGACTTTGGTTCAGCCAGCCACGTGTCTAAAGCAGTGTGCTCCACTTACTTGCAGTCGCGCTACTACAGGTAAGTACTGACACAGTGCTCACTTTCACATGCTGCAGGAGAAGAGAAAAGCTGATCCCGAGGGGGTGCTCGGGGTTTGCTTCTGCAAATGCTTAACTCTTCTGCCGTTAGGTCTGATCCCAGTTGAGGGGGAAGGAGGAAATTATCAGCCTCTCCACTGCTCTGAATGTTTCCTGGAGATTTCTTCTGAAAATTGTATGTAAATAAATAGAACTTCTGCTTTGCAAGTGTGACATAACATGCAGTCCAATACCTTCCTTTTACCGCAGATTAGTGCAGTAATTTGGTTTTACCCTGTCGCTAGTTTGTGACAATGTGTGAAGTAGCAAACGGGGGAAGCGGTATGCTACTGATAAGTGGTGCATTTTGGATTCTTTGCCATGATCTGAAACTAGTCTGTTAACCGTGGTCATTTAGAAGGGAGGGAAGTCAAAAGGATGCCAATTTCTTCTTATCCTGTTTCTTCTGGTTCCATCTGTGTCTGAACCCCCTTCGTGAGCACATGACTTCCTGTATCAGACCTTGGTAAGTCACGCTTTCATGAGACCTGTAGCTCTTTTAAAACAGCGATGAGCTAGATCTCTGCTTCCCTTAGCAAAATGTAGAAATGGCTTCTACCCTACTCCTGTGTAAGAATTAAAAATAAACGATGGGCAAAAATGTTAAAATTCAGAAACTGTGTAGCTAAAGCAAGCTGTGCTTTTTCTTTGAATTATTCCTCCAGCTTGGTTCTGTTAATAGTGTGTATTTCAATATAAGTAGCAGTAGACTTCAATAAATGCATGCAGAAAGAACTTCTGGCATCAAAGGGACATGAAAAAGTCTGTGCTGTGTGTCAGGGTTGCTGTCAGTGGAATGTGAGCTCGCTTGACGCAAAACTTAACTAGTATCTAGTCCTTCCAGCTGGGACGAGACAGAGGACTCGAGACACTCCACCCCACCCTGTGTCTCTGCCCTGTTTGATGTCTTTCCTGTCCTCCTAGCTTCAGTTTAAAGCCCTGGCTTGTGTAGCCTTGTTCTGTTCATTCCTCATACTCCCTGTGTCCTGGTCCCCTTTCTTTTGGTTTGGGTTTTTTTGCTCCCTCTAACACCCAGTACCAGCTTTCTGTGCTGTTTCTTTCATGTGATACAGACTCTTCTTAATCCATTCCTCATGATCTTCACTCAGCTTGTTGGCACCAACCTCTCCAATCCTAAACTATTGATTGTTATTTTTTGTAACGCAGTTGTCTTCTATGTGCCATAGCTCTGTTAAAGTGCTCGCTGCCTAAAATGCATTATTAATTTTGTTGTTGTTGCATTGAAAGAGATGACTGCTGATCAAGAATCTGCTCTGTCTGACTCGCAACACATGTTAGCAGAGCAGTTTGGGGAGGCGTATAGTGCTTTCCAGTTTCTGATATTGCAAAAACCATATTTGGCTGAGGCAAATGCAGCAAGGGATGATAAGTATCTTAAAGGGGCTGCTGGGAAGGGAGCTGTCTGCTACGTCTTTGGCGCTGAACTCCAGGCCACTTCCTCCTCCCTGACGCGGGGTGGCTGACACTGCCAGAAGGGCAAATAACCTGGGACAGATGGTGTTTAAGACTGTCTGCTTGGCTGAAGTTAAGAATGCTGTGAGGTTGAAATCTGCTGTTTAGTGGTATGTAATTAGTTTAATAGTGATGATTACTAAAATCCATAATCTAGGAATTTATGGAGATGGTGTAGAAACCAGCTTATTGTGGGAGACCTGGATTGCTTTAACCATATTCACATTAAATTAGTGTTCAGATGAGTTCTAAGTTGGAATTTTTTTCAATGCTGTGTTTAATAAAACAGTATTGACCAATTATTCGTTTGGTTCTTTGTCAGCTATTAAAAATAAATTTCTCATTCTGTGTTCACTTTTTTTTGTTTTTAATACCTGTTACTAGCACTTATGTAACCTGTCTCCTGTAGAGACATCTAAACCAGCCAGGCCCTGGTCCTGTAAGGTGAATTTTCTGATATATATACCCTGAAGGAAAAAACCTTCCTTTATTAATTATGCTCAGTGCTGCTGGAGGTCATCTTGTCCAGCAGCCTGCTCACTCCGGGTTCTGGTTGTACTTCTGGCAGTTGGACAGCTTGCATCGGTCTCCATGACGCTGCTGGAGCCGTACTTCAGCTGGGGGGTAGTACGGGGTTTGCCAGGGCAAGCGTGGTAAGGCTGAGGCAGGTCCCTCTCTCCGCAGGCATTACTGCTGCCTCTGCAGCGTAGCCAGTCAAGAAGGGCGGTTTTACTGCCATGACATGGCTGACTTAAAGTGTGAGTAGAAGTGCCCATGAAGAATTCTTTGGCTCTGAAGCCAGGCATGGGCTAGGAGTAGACTAACTCGGGCAGTCCTGCTCCTATGCAGTGGCTAGTTTCTGTGGCGGTCCTGAGATCTATTAGCAGTAATTCCTGACCTGAAAACCAGAGTATATGCTTGTTACATCAGGTGCGGAAGGGTATGGATGCTTTTGTCCCCCCTGGGGAGAACAAACAATAAAAGGAAGCAGACAGCTTGCAGAAATGAAAAATCCCTGGGAAGACTGATCTCCCTGCTGTTCCAAGAGTGAGGTTTGCTCGTGTCCTGTGTTACCTGTAGATACAGCCATCGTGTGAGTCTTGCTCAGATCCCTACCTCCTGATGTTCCCTGTGGGTCAGTGTAGAGGCACCTAGCAAACTGAAGACACTAAGCTGAAGGACTGAACAGTTTTGGGCCGTGAGAAGGTGGCACTGAGTGTTGAGGGAGCTTGTGGAGTGCAGCAGTGTCTGTTTCTTACCTCTGCTTTGGGCTACGTGACCTACTTCTGTCCCAGTCGTGTTGGCCTGGGAAGCAGCAGTGCATGCCGCCAAATCTAACCCTCTGCTTGCTAATCCAGCTCTGAGTGGTGGTCACATATTCACTGCATTGCTAGTTGCAATTGTACGTGCTTCATATTAACATTGTTCTTCACAAGGGGGAGGGCTGAAGACCCGCATGTAAACATGGTGTGTTTTGAAATGCTAAAAGTAAGTCTTGGATTTTTCCGCTACTGCTGTCAATCCTCTCTCTTCTGAGAGTGCCTGAGCTTGTTTGCCAACTTTGGAAGTCAGAGTTTGGCAAGCGTGTATGCAAAGAAAGAATGTTGTTGATTTCTATTTCAAAGAGCTTAAGATCGTAAAATCGCTGTAATCTCTGACAGACCAGCTATGAAAATAACTCGTATCTCATAAGGCCGCTAATTATAGTGGTGTAAAAGGAGATGAGAGAGATTCTGATTTACCACCTCTGTCCTGCAATCGAAATGAAATCAGGTGGCTTGTGAGGAGGTGATTTATTTAGTTTCAGGGAATAAAATACGTAGAGTTCAACTTGCTATCATTTTGGTATTGAGGTTTTGGAATGCCTAAGTCTATTCCAGGTGTTAAAGACTGACAAACTATCACATCCAGCCTTTGTTGTCACTAATCTCTCTTTCCATTGGAATTGGTGGGATTTTTTCATGCACTTGTGAAGGATTAGCATACTCTGCTTATTCCACAAGCCACTTATATTTTAGTTCGTTTGCCAGCCCAAACCAAGGATACTTACACATACAGTGTTCCTTATATGACAGGTTTGGGTCCTATCTGAATTGGAAATTACTGCATGAGCAGGATAATCGAGAGGATCAATACAGTTTGTTGATGATGACTAGTAGACTCATGGCACAGGGAGTTCTGAAAACCCTGTGTGAATGACCACGTCATATTTGCTCTGCTCGTGAAGACCAAAGTATTACACTGAAATGGATTCCTCGTTTGTACTTGTTAGCCTATAGAAAGCTGGATCTATCCTAGCATATTTCTTTAAAATATAAATGTTTAGCAGGACATTCAGCATTCAAATATCAGATACTTACCATATTTGCATAATCATTTTATATTTTCACATACACGAAACCATTCCAAAGTCGACTACTGCCAGGGGTAGACAAACAAGGAGGGACAAACAGATCAGCGTCAAGTAGAGTGAGTGTCAGAATGTCTTAGCTGAAATAGTCTATTATTCTGATTACTAAAGGTAATGGCTCTGGTTTTGGGGGGACTCAGACATACTAGAAGAAACTCTTTGCTTTAAAGCTGAAGGACAGAGAATAGGTGTGACCTCGCTGCAGCAAACAGCTGGTTCAGCTGTCTGTCTCTTTTGGTAGATCTTGTCCTTTCTCAGGGGTACTGTGCCACTGTGCCTGGGCAACTGGGATGAGTGCATTTGTTTTGGAGACTGGCTAATGGTAATTGTGTAGTCACCTAAAACAAAAGCTGTTTCTGTGTCACCACGACACAAAGGGTGATTAATTGGAGAGTCACTTCTTGCCGTGTACAAACAGTTGGGAGGTACACTCAGGCTGAACAGTTGGGGAAGGTGAGTGTCAGATCTATTGACACCTGTACATTATGCAAGCCCTGTTTTTTAGAATTCTGTAGACAGATCAGAACTGGTTTCAGAGCCTTTTTTAAAAACAAAAGTATCCACACTGTAACACAAGAAATGTCACGCAAGCCCTGGGGCATGCTGCCCGAGTCACGACCAGAAAATAGATAGCCTGGAGTTTAGGACTTTCCTGTCTTCCTTTGCACTTGTGTTAGTTATGCATGACGAAGATCAAGGTTTTCGTGGCTCCTGTACTTTCCAGAGTAAATTCCCAGACCGAATCACTTGGGTTTTGCAGCACTTGGGTTTTATGCTGTATGCAAATGTATGACCAGAATTTAGCCTGACAGAACGGCATCAGTTTGTTTCAGAACTGTGTCTAGATGAAGAGGTGTACTAAAGCATCCTTTTGTGTTATGAGTCAGTTCCAGACAGAAATTTCCCTGAAATTCTGACCTGTTGCAGAAGCAAACCCTACTTGGAGTTTGAGTTTTTTTCATCACCTTCTTGTAAAGGCTAGGCCAGACAGGTAAGTTTTGCATTAGGTGTGGTTCAGCGCACAGAAACCTGTAACACAACCTTGCAAAGCAGTTCACAATCTCCAGCTGTGTTCTCCTTCCATTTTAAACTCGAAACTCTCCAAGCAAACCCTGTGTGAAAACCGCTGATAGAAGCTGAGCAGCTCTCTGAAGAGCGCCTTTTTCGGGCTCTGCAGCTGCTGTTCTTTTCCGCATGAAAACAGGCAGCCTTCTGCAGCTGGTTACCTGGGATCTGGAGACCTTCTTCCGAGAAAACTCTGAGGACCATTTGCCAGAACTTTTCTTCCCAATTCTGTTAGGGTAGGTTGTGCGCTGTCTCAGGGATGCCTCACACCATACGTACTGTCAGGAGTAATATCACAGTTGCATAAAGGCCACCTAGGAGTTGGAGGGCACCACGGCGATAAGATGAATCCAGCTGTGCCATGAAGTGATAAAAAGGTTTAAAGCATCTTCTGCTTTAGTTTCACACAGATTTACCTGTTCTTGGAGGAGAGGAGGGGCGTTATCCAGAGCGATTCATAGGAAAGAGCTGCTTTCAGAGTCAAAGATTTTACCCTTTTTTTTTTTTTTTTCTTTCCAACAGAGCTCCTGAAATCATACTGGGTTTACCGTTCTGTGAAGCTATTGACATGTGGTCACTGGGCTGTGTGATAGCTGAGCTGTTTCTAGGCTGGCCTCTGTATCCAGGAGCATCTGAGTATGATCAGGTGAGAGTGCGTGGCGGATGTGGGGATGTTCAAATGAAACCACAGTGATCTGTGTCTGGACCCTCCAAACCCAATGTCAAATTTCATCTAGTACAAATCGCTGTTGTCTGTCATCTTAAGTTCATTTTCTCTCTGTCTTATTCCAACTGCCTGTCTGACTCTGTTGTTGTACAGGAGAGCACTGAATTCTGTGTGTTTTTAACTTGAGTTGAATGTAGTTATCCAATATATAGAGTCAGTTTACATTTAACCCCCTGGCTTCCAAAGCCAAAAGCTGTTGAAATACCTTCCTGTCAAAACAGAAGTGAGGTGTGCATCCTGACTTGAAACGCCCTCTGTAATTTCACCATGAGGGCAGTTTTTCCATGTGGAGACAGAGCAAGCCTATCATTCCTGTCCTGTTAATACCTACAGCAGCCCTCATTTTTAATGCAAAGTGTGAGCCCCAAGCTGTCTCTGAAATACAAGGGCAAGAGTCTGAAAAGGCGTCTTGAACTAATTAGCTCTTTCTGTGAATACTTAGCATTATTACCTGGACTAGTCAGTTGCCTATAAAAGGACAAAAAGTCTGTATGAGAGGTTTTTTGAGAGTAACTTTTCCAGTGTGGTTTTTATGGTGGTATATTGTTACAGGGCTTGCTATAGTTTTCCTTATGCGATAAAATACATGAAAACTTACTCAGTTTGAAAACTTACTTGTGTTATATCTTCCTAGCCCTGTGAATTTCCACTGGAAACACAGTGGTACCTTAACGAGCAGAATGAGTTTGAAAATAACTGAGGTACGGCATGGTGGTTTCCTTGCACAATGAGTTTTGTGTCATTCTGAGAACCTTATCTAGTCGTGTAGGTGGGTGGGGAGGAGGTGCTTTTTCCATTGCTTAATAGACAGGATTTTGCAGTCCTTTGCGAGGCAGCATGAGGTGTGACTTCATGTGGTTGATTTTGATATCTGGATTGCCCTTGAAAGCTAGAGATGATTTGCTTTCATGTTTTCTGAGACTCTGCAGCAGCAAGTAAAAGCTCAGGCAGAGCTTCTGAGAGGACCTCTCCCGGAATGAGTTCATGGGTAGGGATGGGATTTACAATTATTTTTTAAAGGCCCTTTGGCTGTTAAGAAGAGTTATGTCTCATAAAAGTAGCAGAACTCTTAGCTGAACTATTGTGCAGATACAAAAAATACTCACCTGCAGACACTTCAGATCCACACTGGCATAAATGCAAAGCGAGTCCATCAATTCACGTGGATCACAAGCTGTAACAGTGAGTTGAGTGTCCCGCAATGTTCAGCTGTTTTGGCATCGTGGAATAGCAGGAGTTTTGCCACTAAGAAATGAGACATGCTAAAGGACCTGTAATTGATAATTCAAACAAAGCCTAGTTACCTTAACACTGTGTTTCCAGTCCTCATTTTATAAATCAGACTTATCAGGGTTTTTTTCTTAAACTTTTAAATAGACTCCTTTGAGGGGAGAGTCATGACAAAGGCGATGTCACATTTCTCACCATACATCTTGAGAGCAAATAGCATTAGCAATCGGGCAACATTTGGAATATTTAAAAAAACTTACTGTGTTTTTTCATAACTTGCTATTTTATTTCCTCTTGAGCATACCTTTTTATTTGTTAGCTCTTTACCAGTGTCTTATCGATACCGTCACAAGTATTCAGGTGCATTTTCCAAAATTCTGAGCCATTTTTTTGTTAGAGGTAAGGTAAAGCATATTAAATGTTTTTGAGGATGTAAGAATCCAATTGTACTAGAGGACGGGTCTTGCTTTCTTGGTCAGTGAGAGCTTTGCCGTGACATTATTCTCAAATAGTGTGCCTAGAGTATACGTAGCCAGTCACAGCAATGTTGCTTAGATACTTACGCCTTTAATTATATATACATACATCATGACTTCTATGGTATTTTTCCCTCAAAATGTGTACTTCCTGCATTGCTGATATTAAAGACTATGGGTGTTACTTTATCCGTGTCTCAAAAGCTTACAGTCTGCTCACATACACTTGGGCAAAAAATATTGCCATAAAATAAGAAAGATGTATTTAAAGCCTACAATTTCTGCAGATAATATGATTGAAAAAGTTAAGTGTCCTTATAAATGCTTGAGATAGTCCCTTTAATTTTGCAGTTTCAGTTACCTGGGCATCCTTTATTTATAGGTTATTGCCTGTTTGCTGTGAACAAACCTGGCTGATAATTACTCCATTAGCTATGAGTTCTTTATATTGGGAGTCCTCATTCTTTTAATTTTCTTTCCTAGATTCGTTATATTTCACAAACTCAAGGCCTTCCAGCGGAGTATCTTCTCAGTGCAGGAACGAAAACAAGCAGGTTTTTTAACAGAGATCCAAATCTGGGATACCCACTGTGGAGGCTAAAGGTTTGTCTGTCTTTTTAATTCCTAATTCTGTTTTGTTCATTGAGGACTAGATATAAGTTCACACCTAGTTTTAGTGTGCTGTGAAAACATTTTGAGTGAAGGTTGGATTTGAAATGCCATTCAAATATAGCTGATTTGTGTATTTCATTCCAGAAACTGTACAGACCTCCTGGTACTCATCTAACAATAGCAGCAGTGCATGATAGTACCAGCAAAGAGTGGGTGTTAAAGTAATTGAGATAATGGTTACTTATTATGGCCTGCTCAGTCTTGGTGAAGTATGTCATCTTGTTGTCATATCCTGACAATACAGAGAGTAAAATAGGGAGTATTTCATGATGGTCTTTGTTAGTTTAACAGAAATCCATTTATGTATTGGCAGAGGACAGGGAAGAATCAGATGTACACTTGATTTGCCTTTAAAGCTGAGCAGCAAAAGCAATGGGATTTTGCCTGTGTTCTTCTTTGCAAAAGAGGAATTTAAAATATTTATAGCCTCTTCTCTTCCTAAATCAGAAATCTTCAGTTCTTCTGGCTAATGCACTACCTAACAAAGCCTTGAAATGAGGTCATCGTGTTGTTAATTCAGCTTTCCAATGAATGATCTTTCCAGTTGAGGAAATGAGAGTCCATGTCTTTTTGGTTTGGCCTACTGGCATGTGATTTGTCTTAAAGCAGGCAGAAGATCACCTGGCTTGGCTCTTTTCTTGCTGCTTTTTCTTTATCAATATGTGGTATCTCAGTTTATATTAAATGCTTTCTTTTATAGACCCCAGAAGAACATGAGTTGGAGACAGGAATAAAATCAAAAGAAGCTCGGAAATATATATTCAACTGTTTGGATGATATGGCGCAGGTGTGTGGAGATCTTGTAACACACAGATAATTATGATATTAATTACATACATTATTGGGATCTCTAAAAATGAGGCTCCTGTGCTGGAGCAGTCCTCTTCCACATGCTGTTGAGAATACTCATGTAGGTTTTCCATGGTGCCAGTTTGCATCAGAAATCACTGTGTTAAAGACTATCAAAATGTTAATTATGAAGCTGTTAGAAATTTCTTGGTTTTTCTTAGGCCTTGATCCGGTAGATGCAACAAGTGTTCTTAGCCTGTTGTCAGTAGAAGCAATTGAGCAGTAGGAAAGCTAAGCCCCTCCAGATGTGTTTATAGGATTAGGCCTCTCATTGGGCTTTGGAAATGTTGACAGGAAATACAGATCGTTCTATTTTTTCATTGTTTTCAGAGGTAAAATGAAGGAATATCCGAGTGGTTTTAGTATCATGAGGCCTTGAATCTTAAACATGTTGGGCTCAGTTTTCTGTTGCTTTTGTAGCTGTTATCATCACTTTACATCTGTGCAGAGGATGTAGAATCTTGCCATTCTGATTTGCTAGCCCCTTATAGCCCCACACAAAAAATGAGGGCATGTTGCCAGGCAGTGAAGAACGAAGCCTGGTTGATAGCAGTTGAACAGACCAACGTCATGTTGAGATGAGAATTCCATGTGTGAGTTTCACTTCCTTTTGTAGAATGAGTAAGGGAAAGGTGGTGTGTTAGCGCTGTAGTACCTGAAATTAAGCTGGCTAAGAGACAGAAATGCTTAATAAATATTTCTGTGTGGAATTACTGAATTGTTAGGTAGCAATTAATTTGATGTTTGTGTGAACTCTCATTTTATTTTCAAGGTGAATATGTCTACAGACTTAGAAGGGACTGACATGTTGGCAGAGAAGGCTGACCGAAGGGAATATATTGATTTGTTGAAGAAAATGTTGACAATTGATGCAGATAAGAGAATTACTCCACTGAAGACTTTGAACCATCCATTTGTTACAATGACACATCTACTGGATTTCCCACACAGTAATCAGTAGGCTTCCTTAGCTTTCTTGGTTTTTTTCAGGACTTACTGGAAACACAGAATAGTACTTTCCTGCTTTCTGTCAGTGCCGTTTTCTGCAGTTTCTGGCTGATCTGAAAATAGCAATGGCATGTGTAAGGAATGGAATGTTCATAAGCTTCCTTTTCATGTTTTAGGACATTCTTTGTTGGTTAAAAAAACCCCAAAAACTAAACCTAAAGACATGTGCATAATGTTGTGAATCTGTCATGTCTCTGTTGTACTGCTTTTACATATCTGATGTTTTCCTTCTGTCATTCTGTTTCAGTGTGAAATCTTGCTTTCAGAATATGGAGATCTGCAAGCGAAGAGTTAATATGTATGATACAGTGAATCAGATTAAGAGCCCATTCACGACTCATGTTGCTCCTAATACAAGCACAAATCTGACGATGAGCTTTAACAACCAGCTCAATACAGTACACAATCAGGTATAGCATCTTTTAGCTGTTTTATACTAATCAAAGAAATGGAGTAGTCTAATTTTGTGCCTTCAGGCCAAATCCTGTCTGCAAAATGCTATGTTGAGATTGCTCTCCAGAATTTTGTAGCCTTGTCTTGAAATTTAATTTTCCAAAACTCAGGCCAAGGTAGTCTCTTTACTTCACCTAATCATATTTGCCTGTCAGTTCAGCAACATAAGTAAAGTTGTTTTTTCCTCCTTTGTTGTCCTGTGCCTTTTACCTGAAACCTTTTCCAGGTGCTTGCTTTCTAGTGTTAATACTGATGGTTCCTGTTGTTTATTTTATAACAAGTACAAGTGATAAATCTGATTTTTTTTTTTTTTTTTTTTCCTAGGCCAGTGTATTGGCTTCCAATTCTACTGCTGCTGCTACTCTTTCCCTGGCAAACTCGGATGTCTCACTGCTAAACTATCAGTCTGCTCTGTACCCATCATCTGCAGCACCAGTTGCAGGAGTGGCACAACAGAGTGTTTCCTTGCAACCTGGAACCACCCAGATCTGCACGCAGACTGACCCATTCCAGCAAACGTTCATTGTTTGTCCCCCTGCTTTTCAAAGTAAGTGGAAAAACCCTTTGTGTGATGCTGTGGTTTCAGTTAGGTAGAAATGAGAAGTTGCAGTTTGCACTAAATTGAGAAAGTAGAGAAGACCACTCTGTGCATGTCACACAGTGCTCTTGCATCAGATGCAAGTGCAGAATCAGGTCAGACGTGTGTAGACAATTTGGTTCTCTTCCAGTTCATGCTTGAGCAGGTGACAGCACCTTGCCTGCCTAGGTTTCAGTCTTCATCTTGCGGCTCAACCAGTTTTTCCCCCCAAACTGAACACAACAGCATTCCGCAGAACGCAGTGAACAGAGGAGCCAGACCTACCTGAAAATAAGAAAGTGTCGTACTGTGTTTTGTATGTCAGGAGTGAATATTTGGTCTTTGAGTCTCAGTTCACAAGCACTGATGCAGCTGGGTAGTTTGCTAGCAACAAATTGTCACAGGTTGCAAATAAATGAGGTTAGCAGAAGCATAGCTCTATGGGAACTGATAGTGTAAGGTTTGAACTTTGAACTTAGTCTCAAGCAACATAGAATTAGATGTCTGTGTTACCTGTGTTTCTGAAAACAAGACTATGGACTTCAACAGAGCCAAGCTTCTGAGGACGGGTTGTCCATTATTGCCCTTTGGCATACCGGGGCTGCAGAAGTGTTTACTTCAGCTGGTGTTTTATTAGTATGCTTTTGTCAAAGGGAACAGCTTTTTTTTCTCTTCGTCTGACCCTGTCTTCTGCTCTTACCTGGTAGGAATTTGATTTTGGAAAAAAAACATTAAAAAAAACCTAAAAAAAAAAGAATAACAAAGCAGCTTAGTGGTGGTGTATTCTTGTCCTCCACAGCCGGACTTCAGGCAGCTACAAAGCATTCTGGGTTCCCGGTACGGATGGAGAATGCTGTCCCAATTGTACCCCAAGCACCTGCAGCACAGCCGCTGCAGATCCAGTCTGGAGTTCTCACACAGGTAAAATAAACCCAAAAAACCCTGTAAAGTTAACTGCAATTCCTGCCAGCATCCAGGAGAACCTGACTGCCCCTCTGGTGTTGGGGTGAATGCGGGGGGTTCTCAGAACACTCTGAAAGGTTAAATGCAGATCACTTCTAAGACTGTTTTCTTGTTTTGTTTTTCTGGAATATTTAAAGTCCAAACTATTTTGTCTCATGTGCCTCCCTGGTTTTAGGAGTTTGATTTAATAATAGGAATAAATGTGTAGGTTTCAGCTGCTAAAATCAGTTTGTATGTTTTCACAGGTGTATGCTGCCTTATAGGTAGCGGTGTATGTTTTCACCTACACTTTAAAAATGTGGCAGCAAATTTTAGAATAAATGTCTGTGAGAAGAGAGATCCCAGTAAACAGGAGTGGCAACACAGATTACTCATGTTAAAATTTCATCTTTAAATCAACAAAATTATTTCTGAATCCTTCTCAATTAGGTACATTGTTAGTGTGAGCTGATGTGTAGCGATGACATCCCTGTTTGTTGTTGGCAGTTCAAACAATATGCGATAGCAAAATTCACAAATAATTCTAAAAATGATAATTTAAACATCAGTAATGTGTCATAAATTAAAACACTTTTTATTTCAAAAAAAAAATGCTTCAATATATAGCGAGTGCCCAGTGATTCAGAGGTTTTATTCCCTGAAAAATTGTAATTGCCTTTATAATTAAGTGCACTTTTTTTATTTGCATAGTTTTAGTTTCTGCTGACGTTAACACATACTTTACTAGTTTTACTCTTCAGGCAGTATGTTGTACTTACTGACCTACTTGTAGAGGGGTAATTTTTAGATTGTTCAGTCCAAATAATTTTGGTGGCATTCTGTGATCTCTGGTTTGTTTAGCATAATTATACAGGTAACAGTATCCAAAAAGCAGAATACGCTTGAAGGAGGCCCACCTGAATCTAAACCCTGCTTTTCCTGAGAGTGCAAGTTGTACACTACAAATCTGGTTTTAATTAGACATTTGATGGACTAACATGTGTCTTGGTAGTGTCATCACAGATGACTTTGCTCTTTCATGATATAAAAGACCTACCGTGCCTTCTGTTAAATCCCTTAGTTTATCTCTTTCCAAGAGCACTGTATGTGGATGCGGAGGTACGATAGCAAATGCTGTGTCCTGCTGGGGGTGCAGTTTGTGTATAGTGCAGTGTGTATAGTGTAACTTGCTCTCTGGGACCCAGTGAAGTATCAATAGCTGAACACTATCTTATTTTCACTTTAACTATGTCATCGGAGAGATCCTGTTCCCAAATTCCCTGTTCCCTGTGTTCCCCTCAGGGACATGTAACTGCCTAGAGGAACATGCCCGGAGGGTCTGGGTGTTGGTTTCACTGCATCCGTTACAATGCTGGAGTCTGCTCGAGCACCATAGCATGCCAGTGAGGTGAAACCTTTTCTGGCCCTATTGCTGAACCCACTTATCCTGCCTCAGTACGTGTGTTTCACTCACTGCCTGATCTACATTTCAGGGAAGCTGTACACCACTAATGGTAGCAACTCTTCATCCTCAAGTAGCCACCATCACGCCGCAGTATGCGGTCCCCTTTACCCTGAACTGCGCAGCCGGCCGGCCAGCGCTAGTAGAACAGACGGCTGCAGTACTGGTAATTGCCTCCCTTGTTCACTAACTGAGTTTTTGTTTTAACTTAGACTTGCAGAGGGCATGGAAGCATGTGCCATCTTGTGGCTGTGTTCTTGCTACATCTTAATGTCTTGTTGTTTTCCTCCCCAACATTGCTGAAGCACTGTCTGACTCTGACGTTTAGTGTGGCTCTGTAAAGAATCCAGATCCATTGACTATTACTTTTTACCAGCCTAGTGTTATAAAGCTCTTCTAAGCTATACTATAGAAGAGTTACAGTTGTTCATGTTCTTCGCTTACTATCCTATCTTTGCCTTTTGATTGTTGAATACAAAGGAATCAGTCTTTAGCTTGACTCTGCTACAGGTACCTGGATGGCCAGAATTTGAACTACTTGGCAAGTTAGCTACATATTTTGTTTTCAACACGTGTAAAGCTGCTTTGCATGTAGAAATGTTTCAGGTCATGAAGCACAGGCTAAAATCTGTGATGACAGCAAATTCTTTAATGCATTGCTTTAGCAGTCGATTTCTCTTAACCTCTGTTGAACATTGACAATAGTTTTTCTGGCCTTTTGTTATTTATAGCCAGTCGCAGGTAGCTTGCTTCATCCAGATAAAGATACCGTTCTTCACAGATACTTTCAGTTCATATGTATTTCTTGGTTGAAATTAAAGGTGAGCTCTAGTATCCAAAACAGCAATAGCTAGCTTTTAGGGTATTTGGAACAATTTTTAAAAAGCATGGGGGAAGGGAATAAACACGCCTTTAAGAAGCGTATGTTTTCAAAATTGTCCTCTTCTGTATTCATTTGGCACCTGCATCAGAACAAGTTTGGAAGTGCCACAAAGAAGTCATTGTAAAACTCCAGAATCAGATCAGTGAAGCTTATGAAAACATTGCAGTGCACTTAAGTGCTGGTATCCTCACATGTCTTTCAAAGCCCATTCCATTATGTGAACCATGTTGTTTCTTGTGGCTTTAAAGTGGTAGTTTGAGTGTCATTTTCTTCCAAGAGGGAGACTCTGCTGAAGTGGGATTTGCTCGAGTCATACCTGTACTGAAATTAAACCCCCCTCACTTGAGTTCTTCTGAACCAAGTGAACTGCTCCCTGTTTCTGAGGATGGGAAGGCAGAGGGGGGTTCTCCTGGGTCACAGCTCTGAGCTAAACAGACCCAGGGATGTATCTCCTTTCCTCCTCTTGAATTTTGATTGCTGAAAGGCTGCAGTCTAGGCTCTGAAAACGGCAAGGGGTGACTGTAGCAGAGCTGGGGACACAAGCGAGTTGTTAGTGATGTTTTCAAAAGTGTATTTGGGCTTTTGATTGAACAGGCAAATTCTGTTCTCCTGTGTGTGTGCAGTGGACTTGACGTTCAACTCCCCTGTACCGCAGCGGAGACCAGAGCCAGCTGGCTCCAGAGTGTGAGCCTGGATTCTGAGCTTCTCTGGAGGACTTACTATTTCTGTTTGGATTCTGGGAGCCTTTGGTGTGAATTTGCTCACCTCTAGTGCTTCCGACACTTCTCCCTTGCTGCTTCCCCTGAGTTTGCATTAGCCATTTGCTAAGCTTTGCATATTTTTGTCCTTCCTCTGTCAAAACAGTTCGTCGCTTGGAAGGCCCGATTTCTGCCTCTCATTGGGAATTTATATCTTGCTGTATTAAACTCTCTGCTTTGTCTTGTGCAGGTGTTGGCTTTTGGAAAGACGCATGGTGTGACTTTTAACATATTTCTCTTTTTTTTTTTTTTTAATATTATCCGCTTATGTTGGCAGAGGTTTTAGCAGCTCTCTGCTTTGAAGGCTTCTTGTTTGGAACCAGTGTTTGTAATAAGTGGATCTGTTACTTGCAGAAGTATTTCATTTAAAACAGCAGGTGTTTATGGTTTTGCAGTTTAAACTGCAAGAAAGAGACCCATATATTTTCAAAATCATAGAAATATTGTACTAACAAATTTATTTTGGTTTTTGTTTGGGTTTTTTCCAAAAAAACCCCTGCATTTTGTCAATTTGGATCAGAGCATTAATAATATTAATGAATTGAAAATATCTTCACATATCTCCCTTGTAACTAAATGTTTCTCTCTAGTGTGGCTTTTCTTAAGTACTTTAGTTGAGGTGGGTGAGTTTCCACAATACCAACACTGTCTGAGCTCTCTCACTGTGAGCCCTGTAAGGTGGAAAAACAGAAGGGACCAAATTGGCTTCGTATTTTGGAATCTTTCAGCAGAGCAGTGCGCATAAACTGACATGCAGAAGCAGTCCTGAGCACTCACGCTGCATCTGGCAGTACAATATCTGGCTGCATTCTGCAGTACAATATTAACACTCTTTTCCTCAGGTGACATGTGTGGCACAAAAGGTTAGCAAAGTGTCAGGGCGAGCTTGTTTCTCTGGTTTTCTTGTTCTCGTACTGTGCTGAGACCTTTTGAGAAAGTGCAATGACGTGCCGTTATCTCTGCAAGCTAACAATCTACACGAGTGCATTTATTGCTTGGAACAAATCTCTCTCTCCTCACCTGTAAGAACTGAGATCTAGTGAGCCTGTGTGTCTGTTTGGTGTTTTGCAGCAGGCCTGGCCTGGGGGAACCCAGCAGATACTGCTTCCTTCCACCTGGCAGCAGCTCCCAGGGGTTGCTTTGCACAACTCTGTTCAGCCAGCGGCTGTGATTCCGGAGACGATCGGCAGCAGCCAGCAATTGGCTGACTGGAGGTAGGGATTGCACCGGGTCCAGCTCCGTGCCAAACGGAAATAAGTGCCGTGGCAGTGCTGCCTGCAGCGCACGGAATTTCTCCCTTCCCTTCAGAATCGCGTAGGGGCTCGCTGCAGCGTGTGGTTCCTGCACTGTAGTCATGGGATTTGGGTCTTTTTTTTTTTTTCTGCTCCAGGAATGCACATTCCCATGGAAATCAGTATAGCACCCTCATGCAACAGCCATCGCTACTGACCAACCACGTGACGTTGGCTACGGCGCAGCCTCTGAACGTTGGAGTTGCTCACGTTGTTAGGCAGCAGCAAAGCAGCAATGTCCCAGCAAAGAAGAACAAGCAGCCAGCACCAAGCGCAGCCAAGTAAGGCTTCCTTTGCCAGTCCTAGAAAGACTGTGGATGTGTTTGTGGAGGTTGCCTTTATGGTGTGAAAAACTGGTCTTCTGGTCACAGAGGCATTGTCTGTAACTTCTTAATGGGCTACAGTTGCTTTTAAAGGTGTCTCGGAAAAAGTCTTTGTACTGTAGTCTATAAGTGATGAATTTCAGTGAGAGTGCAAGGAAGGTGGGTGACCAAGTGCTTTACTGTACTGGTCAAAGGCGGGTTTTACACATTCGGGGTGTGTTGGTGCCATAGTAATACAAGTGACAGAACTGACGTCTGTCAAACAAGGGGTGGCAGGTTTCTGGCAGAGTTCAGATGAATCAGTCCTGTTCAGAGCATCGCTGAGTGCGTTGGTCCCTTCTGGGGTGTGTTCTGTGGTGCTCTCCTGTATGAGTGTCAGCACTGAGGTTCTCTTTGTGTATTTCAAGATGTTTCTTCTTGTACGTGTGCTCCAGCCTGCTGGAGCCTGGCTGTTCTTAATGCTGGTGCTGGTTTGTCCCAGCCTGCTGACACATAGCTGAATACTGCTTTGGTTTTCCTTCAGGCCCAGCTCAACTCTAGAGACTGTGCCCTCCCAGGTTTACTCACTCATTGGGAGCAGTCCTCTGCGCTCCACCTCCTCCTCTTCCAACGTGCTCATCCCAGTGCAGGAGCAGCACCAGCCCATTGTGATCCCGGACACTCCAAGCCCACCTGTCAGTGTCATCACCATTCGCAGCGATACTGATGAGGAAGAGGACAGCAAATACAAACCTGCCAGGTAGGACGTTCATTTAGGCAGCCAGTACTGGTTTGTCCTGAGCTCAGCCCAAGCGTCAAGGAGAGTGGAGAACACTACATGCAAAGCCCTGGCTAGGCTAAGCAGCACTGCCTAAGACAGAAAATTCTGCATCATGTCTGCTGTGCTGTTTGTGTCTCTAGTTAATCAGAATTTCATCTGACAAGGAGGGAGGGTACGAGATGCCAGAGGGAGATCTGCTGTATCTTGTGGGAAAAGCTAGAATGTTTCCCATTTGTTCTGTTTTTTTTTTTTCCCCTGCAGTTTGGGTATGAAGCAGAGATCCAATGTCATCAGCTACGTTACTGTTAATGACTCCCCTGATTCCGACTCCTCCCTGAACAGCCCCTATGCCACAGACCCACTTTCCTCTCTCAGGAGTACGGGCGGTGCCCTGGAGCTGCCGAGTAGAGGAGCGGCTGACAGCTCCAGCTCTCGGACTATCATTGTGCCACCATTGAAAACACAGCTCAATGACTGCATCGTAGCTACCCAAGCTTCAGGTAGGTATCCTCTCACAGGTTGCTGTGCTCAGTAGTTGTTGCCAAGGCTCAGGTGCTGTCTTATACCTGACAGCTTTGTCCTGACAGTTTTGGACTATCTGCATTGGGTCTCCAGCAGCTTTAGGTTTCACAGCTGCTGTTTCTGAGAGTGCAAGCCTTGGTCTGTATTCAGTGGCATTGATAGATTTACCTTTCATCTATGTTGGCTGCATTTAGAAAGATCTGTAAAAATTCCTGATGATTTCCTGTACAATCAGATTTTAAATCGTAATTGCAGAAAAGGCTCTGTTAAGGAAATAGTCCCTGTGCGTTCTTTGGTTGCCTAAGCTGGTTATCAGAGTGCATGGTGTGTGAGAGGGAAGAATGGACTAAGCTTCTGAAATGTTTCAGGCATCCTGAGCAGCACCAGTAAGACCAAGCCAGTGGCCTCTGTGAGTGGGCAGTCGTCAGGATGCTGTATAACACCCACCGGGTACCGCGCCCATCGCGTGGTAACAAATGGTGTGCAGCCTCTCAACCTCAGCCAGGTAAGCACTGCGTGGCTTTTGCTGACCTGTGAGCGTGGTGCTCTACAAAGGCTGTGTGGCGGCAGAATGGCTTGGTTGCAAGAGGATCGATAGCTGCTACCTCAGTAGCGCTTTGAAGCGGATTCTGTCCTGTGGCTGCGCAGGGTAGGGTAGGCTCTGTAGGGAGTATAGGTGAAGTTTCTCAAGGCAGAGAATTTGTTCCTATATAGAGGGTGGGAGAAGGAAGCACGGTTATGTCCGTATTCTTTCTTTGTGCTCCTAGTCACACCTGTCTTGTAGTGAGTCGCTCTTGCCACTCGGGTGGGAGAGCGACACCAGGATCCGGCTGTAGAGTTAGAGTAGTGTTGAAGGCACTCAACAGTATGAGGAGGTTCTTTTGTTCTTTACCTTCCTTCTCCAGATCTCTCAAAGGCCTGACCAAGACAGTAAGGCTGGACCTTGTCTCTCAAACTAACAATTAGCACGTGACTTCCCGTGAAACTGTCAAAGATTGGTTTCACTTCGATTTGTGTCAGCTGCTCTTGATCTTCGAGTCAAGCTGCAATAGCCTTTCAGAAGAGGGGAAGTGTTAAACCTCCAGTTCATTTCTGGCACGGGGACAAGACAGGCTTTGTTGTGCTAAAATGGGGCAGCCCTGCTCCTGCTCTCGCTGAGGTGCAGAAGAGTAGATGTGTGAGGAGTTCAAGGGCTGAGTCAGTCTTAGGACCTGCCTGCACTTGCACAGCTGTGTACTGTGGTACCCCAGGTGTGGCAGTTCGATCCCGTTGTAGAGGAAAAATGTAACCTTTGTCTCATTAGAACTGCAGTAACCCTTCTCAAATTTATGTGAGGGTTTCACAGAGCTGGGAAGGGACAATCTGCAGAAGTGTCAGTCCTGCAGCTAGAACGGAGGCGTTGATCGGGAGGCCCTGGCTTGACCCTTCCTTGCTCACCTCCTGTCCACTGCACTTTTCCCTGAGGATAGCCACTAACCTTACTTACTTCTCCCTGCAGAACCAGCAAACAACAGTGCTGGCCTCACAGGAGAGAAGTGGAAATGCTGTCCCACGTAGGCAGCAAGCGTACGTGGCACCCCTCACGTCAACTATTTCTCAGGCTCCCTACACGTTCCAGCACAGCAGCCCAGTGCATCCCCACCTGGCAGCGGCAACGGCCAACGCGCACCTCTCCAGCCAGCCACACATGTACACTTACGCTCCCACCACCGCTGCGACGCTGGGCTCCACCACCTCCATCGCCCACCTCTTCTCCCCTCAGGGCTCTTCGCGGCACACCACGTACGCTGCCCACCCCAGCACGCTTGTCCACCAGGTCCCCGTGAGCGTTGGGCCGAGCCTGCTGACGTCTGCAAATGTTCCGCCTGCCCAGTACCAACACCAGTTTGCTCCCCAGTCCTATATTGGTGCTTCCAGAGGTTCTGCTATTTACACTGGATATCCGCTGAGCCCTACAAAGATCAACCAGTACTCATACTTGTAGTTCCTAGTAAAGCACTGTCCTGCAGTAGGCCTGGGAGGTTGGAGAAGGATTTCAGGCGAACCTTTACCTGGTAATGACTGCCTGGTTTTTGTTTCTCCCTGATCTGGTTGTATGTTGAGTTCAGTCACTAACTGAGCAGCACGCTTTGTTACCAGTACGAGGGTCACTAATTAAGTTTTTAAAATTTTACTTACTTTTTATAGATGCTTTTAAAAAGTTCACGGTCACATTTATTTAAAATTGTTCTGTTGTGCTAATCAAAAGGGGAAAGAAAATCAGTGTCTTGGAAGACCGATCCTGATGAATTTTTTAACTTGTGTAACTTAAACAAAAAGACTAGCAGATTATATTTTAGCAGCTCGCACAAATCCATGTTGCCACTAAAAATGTAATGCACGTTTATCTCATTATGTTGCTGGGGCAGTTTTAAAATCAAGTTTAATATTTTAACATTTGTTCTCTAATTCACCTTGTCTCTAACAAATTGCTGGTTCTGCAAAAGCCATTACATCTCCATATATGTTACTGTCAAAAGATTTCTGTTTACTTCTCTGCTTTGTTTAAGGACTGGTAGAGGCACCTGTCTCATACTAGCAACATTATGTATTCAGGAGTCCATGCAAACCATGAAGTCTGTTTAGTTTTCTTGAAAATTCTGTGTCTCTAACAAAGCTGAATTTTTATTGCATTCAATGCAGAATTCTCCTAAGTTTTTCAAACTGTCTTCAAGATCTCACTGTGTAACAGAACTCAGCAGCTTTGCCAGGATGCTTTAGTCTTCAGTTGAGAACGAATAGTGCAGCATTGCTCTAAAATTTGGTTTCTGCAACTTATTAGATGCTGGCCCTATAATGGAGCTGGATTCCTTTGCAGAAGCACAGGGCTTTTCTTTGTTCTGTTTTTCTTAATAATTTTCCTCACATGATTCATTTAGGAGGGAGTTGAATTTGAAATACAATGAAACATCACTGTATTGATGTGTACAGCTTTTTATACTCCTGTGAGCGTATCCTCCTGGATATGTCAACAGCTACTTTAAAGCGATCTTAATAAGACTTGTATACAGTACATGCATGTAGGAATCGCAAAAAAAAAAAAAGAAAAAGAAAAAAAGGAAAAAAAAAAATCCAGATTTTAAAGTTTATTACTGAATTTAAAACTATTTTAGAAGTTTTGTATTGGTGGTGTTTTAATATTTTACATAAAATGAAATATGTACATATTGATTAGAAAAATATAACAAGCAAAACTTCCTGCTAACCCCAAATGTTCTGTCTTTGTAATCAAAATGTGTAGTGGTTATACTTGAACTCTGTACTTAGTGTTTGTCTAATTCTTAAACGTTCCTGGGGATGGAGTTGCTGTATCCTTTGTATTTAAACCAAAATGATTTGATTCATGTTGGAATGTATGTGATATAATGCAATGGTTAGAGCTCATCACTGTAGCACTGAGAGGAGTAGAGCTTCATGAGAGGAAAGGATACCTTCTGATTTGTTTTGCACAGGTATGTGTGATGAAGAGTTGTTTGGTGTGTCCCCTTATTGTAGTGCCTTAAATGATGATGTAGTGTGACTAGAGTTTACAGTGAGCTTGCCTTATGAGGGACCAGCAAGCCCCCGTCGAATTGAAGCAATTCACTAAGCTTATCACGGCACGAGCAGCGGTGTGTTGCGTTAGGCGTGTTGTTCTCAGTTTTAATGCTACCATAAAAAGCTACAGTTTTGTTCGGAGTGAAGCGATGTTTCCTTAAAGCTTTTCCTTGAAATGGCACATGTACTGTTAGATGTCTGTCAGTGCATTTCGAATAAGGTAGTGCTGGGAATGCATTGGAATGTTTAGTCTAATATTGCAGAAGTGATTAAATATGTGCAATCACTTTTTATTAGATTTAGTGTGGCGTTACCTTCCCCCACGTTAATAGCAGACATTTCTTGTAAAATATTGCTAGCTTGGTGATAGAATATTTATACCAAAGAGAGCCTGCTGTAAAGCACATAATACCATTAAAAAGTTTTATAATGCTACTGCTAATGTGGAGTTGTAGGAAGGTTTGTCAGCTGTAGCCCTAGGTAGTGTTCAGAGGAAATACTCGTTCTGGATAATCAGTGCAGTGTTTAAACTACACTTTGTGCTCTTGGGTCCCTTGTACTAGGACTTACTTCTCATCTTCAGCACGTCGATAAGTATCTTGTCCAAATGGATGATAAACTGGCTTGAGCGGTCGTATTACTGCAGCAATAAGAGGTTTTGGTAACCTTGAATCCCAGTTTATCTTCCGTCCCAGGGGAAAAGTGGCCAGTTCTCTGACCAGTATGTGACAAGAAGTGCAAAAGTAATTTCTGAAATTCCACATTATTGATAGAAGAAAGTCTGGACTGACCTGAAATTGGTGAACTCTTGAAGGTTTGGCATCTCTTTCGATAGAGGGATCAAGGACTTTGGAACTGGACGGTAGCATTAGTGACGTTGTTCAGTGTGTTTTTAGTCAGAGCACTTCTGTAAGCGTGCGGATAACCAGCCGATCTCGCTGTTCCATGTCATTGGTGTAACGATGCTGTTTGTTGCTGTAGGCGCTTTTCTTTTTTCCTTATTACATTGCTTGTGTTCAGTACTAGCCTTGAGATACCTCTTGGGTACAGAGTTGTGCCTTTCCATCGAAAGGCAAAACGAGCTCCAGTTCCTGTGTTTCAGGAAAACGTTATGCCCTGTTTCACAAAGAGTGAAGTGTTCTCCATGAAGTCCTAACAGGAAAAAAAGACCTTTAGCAAAATCTGCTAATAATTTTGAGAAGAGCTTGCCCACTTCCCCCCTCAAAGCAGATTAAAATGACCGTTTCTCTCCAGAGTCCATATTACGTAATTAACCCCAATCAAATGTACTCACAAAGCCTGGTGTCTCTTCCACTGTCCAAGTTTCCAAAGGTATTGGAACAAGGAGGATGAGATGGAAAGGACACAGGTAAAATGAAACGTACACCATTTAAAACAAGTTGTGGATTACCCTGAAATTCCTCTGTGATACACAGCACAAACCGAGCGAACAAAAACCCCACCCCAGCAGGGCCAGGTCTCCATCTCGGCGCTGGCTTCCCAGGCTGGCCCCGGTATGTGTTGCCCAATTCCAGCGGATTGTCTGCTCTAAGGAGATCCATCCCTTCTCCCTTCCACCGCCGGCCTTCCGATCGGGTAGAGGATTGACTCTCCTCATTGTCAGAGCCGCTACACGTATTTTGTAAAGAAACGTGCTATCTCTGGATAGAAATTGGAGTCCTCTCTGATTTTTTTAAAACTAGTTTGGGACTCACCTTTTGAATATTTGGTAACTGTGGTCCCATCTAGACTACTACCTGACCTGTATTCGCAGCTGTGATGGCCACTGCAGAGGCAACTCCTGAGGCTTTCCTGCTTAGCTCCTAGCTGATGGGATGCAGTAATTTACCTCTGACTCAGCAATTTCTTTTAGTACATGAAACAAAATTGCTTCTAAATGACAGGATTGGCACAGCCCTGCTTTCTTTTTTATTTAAACTTCTGAATGGTGCCGCATGTCCACATGGTTGTTTGTTGCTAAACTTTATATAATGTGTGATTTCAGATTCAGCTTGAAATATATCTATCTCACTACATGTAGCAGTACATTATATGTAATGTTAGTGTTTCTGCTTGAATCCTTGATATTGCAATGGAATTCCTACTTTATTAAATGTATTTGATATGCTAGTTACTGTGTAAAATTTAACTTTCTTTTATGGTTGTGCTCTTCCTTTTTACAAGCCGCTAGATACAGGTAGTTTCTGACAATTACTGATCTATGTTTGTATTGCTGATGTACTTAGGGGGTCTGTAAAAATCATTTTAACAAAAGAAATAGATATTTAAAAATTTAATACTAACTATATGGGAAAAGGGTCCATTGTGAAAACATAGTTTATCTTTGGATTCAATGTTTGTCTTTGGTTTTACAAAGTAGCTTGTATTTTAAGTATTTTCTACATAATATGGTAAAAATGTAGAACAATTGCAATGCATCAATAAAAAGGGTTAATTTTCTGTACTCTATTCATTTGGTCACTTGATCTATTAAAGGGGGTGGAAAAGGGGTTTGGCATATCCCGGCGGGAGGTGCAGAGGAAGGCTCAGGGCTCCTTTGGGCTTCCCCGGGGAGCACTCTGCGAGCCCCTGGGCAGGGTGGCGGGCCGTGGGAGCGGGAGCACCAGGTGGCACTAGATGGCTCTAGATGGCACGAGGTGGCACTAGATGGCTCTAGATGGCACCAGGTGGCACGAGGTGGCACCCTCGCCCCGCCACAGCACCGCAGCCAGTGCCGACTCGCAGGCAGCGCCCGGGGAGCCCAGGAGCCACCAGGGCAGCCCCCGGCCCAGCACCGCCAGTGAGCCGAGCTGCTGGGCCGGAGCGGCTCCGCTCAGGGGGACCCCGCAGGGCCCAGCATGAGGCAGGGGCAGGCGGGAGCTCCCGGCTCAGCAGCCGGGACAGGGGGTGCCTCAGGCTCAGGGTGCTGGTGGCCGCAGCACTGGCCCGCTTTGATCCCACCAGCCCTGGCCGTGGCCGAGGCAAGCTCAGGCTGACCATCTGCCTCGGGTGCCTGCAGATGGGTGCGCTGGGAGCTGGGGCTGCGGCTTTGTGCCAGGCCCAGCTTGGCCACACGCTGCCCCACGGGCTGGCCCCACACTGCGGCTCGCGCTGTCCCCAGCACCAGAGGACGTGTCCCTCCCTTGCTGCGTGGGGCTGCTGCAGCGCGTCCCCAGGCCCCTGCCCCGGCCCCACAGCTCGCTGGCACCGTGCAGGGCCCGTGTGGGCACTCGCCAGGGCGCGAAGGGGTTAAGGAGCCTGGGGCTGCTCTGTGGGGATGGAGCAGCCTCTCCTCCCCTCTCCACATCTGGATTCAATAAGGGCTGCGAGAGGCCTGAGCATTCCTGAGCACTGAGGTGGAGGCTGCACTCTGCGGCGGCCATGGGGCCCTGGCGCTGCCTGCTCCTCCTGCCGCTCCTCGCCGCGGCCCTCCGCGCCCAGCAGCAGCACTTCATGGAGTACGTGGAGCGGCGCCTCACCCTCCTGGAGGTAGGACCCCCTGCGCCCCACTGCACCCCGCTTCACCCCGCCGCGGGGCTCCCAGGCCCTTCCCTGGCGGCCGGTGGGGCTGGGAGCGGGCCTGGGGCGAGGAGGAGACGGGATGGGGCAGAGCAGGGGTGGCGTGGGGTGCCCCGGCCCCCGCCTCGCCAGGGCCCCGCACAGCCCAGCACGGGCATCGCAGGCACGGCAGCACGGTGGGCATGGGAGCACTGTGAGACAGGCGGGTTGTGGGAGCGAGGGCACCGCGGGTCTGGGAGCATCATGGGTGCAGAAGCATCGCGGGTGCAGGAGCATGGCAGGATGGGACCCAGAGACACGAGCACCAGGGTGGCAGTGCCGTGTGACCCCAGGGGCTCCCACAGCCACGCGCCGGCAGTGAGATGGCTGCCGCGGTCAGGCTGTGGAGTGCAGAGACCTCAGTGTCCCCTTGGCCACCCCAGGAGAGGATCTCACAGTGGCATGACCAGAGCAGCCGCTACTCCACGGAGCTGCGGGACTTCAAGAACCAGGTGCTGGGGATGCTTGAGACAGCGGAGAAGGAGCGGGAGGCGATGCGGTCGGAGGCAGAGAGCGCAGCGGTGCGCGTGGACCGCCTGGAGCGCGAGGTGGACTACCTGGAGACACAGAACCCCGCACCACCGTGCGTGGAGGTGGACGAGACACTGATGGAGAAGCAGGTGGCCACGGCCAAGCAGAGGAAGAACGAGAAGTACACCAAGCAGACAGGTGAGGGGCTGCTGTGCTCCCTGGGGAGATGGTCCTGGGTGCGGGGTTGCCCCAGGCCTTCCCAGGCCACCCAGGTCCAAGTCTCCCCCAGCCACACGCTGTGGCATTATGTCCCAGCAGCGCATCTCCCAGGCATCTCTGGCACAAAACCCCGCGTCCCTGCAGCTGCCTGGGAGCTGCATCCCAGCCCCAGGCCAGAGCTTTGGGCTTCTCCCAAGCCCTTGGAGCAGGGCTGGGGTGAGGGCGGCCTCCCCTGCCCGCGGCACGGGTGCACAAGGGGACTTCCCGACGCCACCAGGGACAGCACTGCCACCTCTACAGCCAGTGTGCAGGGCAGTTGCCTGAGGGCTGGGGTGGGACACAGCGGGACCTGTGTGACTCCGGCACGGGGCAGGAGCAGTCCCCGCTGCGGGGCTGGGTGGCTTTCAGGCTTTCACAGCTGCCCCACTCTTGCAGACTGCAGTGACACCATCGCGAGCGTCAGAGCCATGAAGATCCTGAAGCGTTTTGGCAGCACCTCGGGGCTCTGGACCAAGGATGCCGCAGGGAACTCCGAGAAGATCTACGTCTTCGACGGCACTGCCAACGACACGGTGTACGTCTTCCCTCGCATGCGGGAGTTCACCCTCTTCTCTGCCACCCGCAAGGCCGCCCGCATCAAGCTGCCCTACCCCTGGGTGGGCACCGGCCACCTCGTCTACGATGGGCACCTTTACTACATCCGCCAGCAGGGCCCCTTCCAGGTGATCAAGTTCAACCTGGCCAACAAGACGGTGGTGGACAGCTCCGTGTTCCCAGCTGAGGAGCAGATCCCTGTCTTCGGGCTCTCCCCCTTCACCTACATCGAGGTGGCGGCGGACGAGGAGGGGCTCTGGGCCATCTACGCCACCAAGGAGGACGAGAAGAACATATGCCTGGCCAAGCTGGACCCCACCTCGCTGGACATCGAGCAGATGTGGGACACGCCATGCCCACGGGAGAACGCCGAGGGCGCCTTCGTGGTGTGCGGGGCGCTGCACGTGGTCTACAACACCCGCCTGCCCAGCCGCTCCCGCGTGCAGTGCGTGTTCGATGTCAGCGGCACGCTGGCCCCCGAGGACGCCTCCCTCGTCTACTTCCCCAAGCGCTACGGCTCCCACTCCAGCATGAAGTACAGCCCCCGCGAGAGGCAGATCTACGCCTGGGACGACGGCTACCAGATCATCTACCGCATGGAGATGAAGAAGAAGCTGGAGGTGTGAGGGGCCACGGCCGGGCGTCCCCGCGTGTCCGGCCACCCCACCTGGGCAAGCGTGGCTCTGCCCATCCCGCCCCACGGGGCGCAGCTGGCCCTGGCATGGGGTGGCATCTCTCCCCGTCTCCCACCACTGTGAAATGATGAAATGCTGGATCCCCCACCCCTGGCCACCCTCCACCCACCAGCACCAGGCGTCCCTGCCCGGGACCACCCTGCAGAAACCCGGACTAATTTAATGGGATTTTCTTCTCTGTGATGTAATGAATAAATACTATGCAGCGAGCTGCAGCCACCTGCTTGGGGGGATCGTGGGGTGCTGGGGCCAGGCTGCCGGAGCTGCAAGCTCCACCTTGCCCCAGAGTCACCCCGAAAGAGACTTCCCAAGGGTGGGCTGTCCATGCAGGGCTCGCCAGAGCTGCGAGCACAGGCAGCTCCTCGGGCTGGGGTCTGGGCAGGGGGGCAGGGGCTTGGGGCAGGGATTTCAGCTGGGGCTTCAGGCAGGCTTCTGCTGCAACGAGGGGACCTCTGGGCCTGGACAGGGCCAACCTGTTTTGTATGTACAAAACTGTGCACAAACAGCAAAATCCCTTAATCTGAGAGGACAACTGGAGATTTTCCTCTCATGCTGGCGAGGCGTCCTAGCCAGCAGGCACCAGATGTTGCTGATTTTCCGAGTTCACGTCTAATGAAGCACAATCGCCTTCCCCCTGCAACTGCAGGATTGCCACTAACCCTTTACGTAAGGTCCTGGGTCCCCTGAGCCCGTCCCCGTCCCCATTTCACCGGCGCCATCCCCACACAGCCCCGCGGTGGCAGTGCCCCAGAGGAGACGGGGTGGGACAGGGCAGGTGCTGGGAGCCCCTCGGGACGGCGGCTCCAGCACTGCCAGGGGTCAGGACCCCTGTCCCCGAGGCCAGGGTCGCAGCAGGCACCTGCTGGGCATGGGCATGGCTCTGCGTGGCCACCACGCTACGTCCCTCCTGTCCCTGCCACGTCACCCAGCGGCAACCGTCCCACACGCTGCCGCTTGCACCGCGCCCCTGGAGGGTGCAGTATTTGGCCCATTTCTGGCCAGAGATGCCGTGGGCCCCCAGAAACCCGGATTTGCTGTGATTTGTTCCTGTCACCGAGTCCTGAGAGCGCAGGGGGTGAATTACAAGGTGTTCATGTGTCATTAAATATCTCTCTGAACATGAGCCCGTGTGGCGAGGCAACGGTCGCATCCTGCCCACGCCGGCACAGGGTCCCCTCCAGGACAAGAGGCCACGGAGCTGCCTGGGTGCCCCAGGGAGGTGCCGGCCCCATGGGGATCAGCACCGCCAAGCCCCCAGGGTCCCCCCGGGCCCCCCCCCGGGCCACCGTCCCTCCAGGAGCCGCCGCGCCGCCCTCACGCTGCCATAACGCCAGGCCTTTGGCATCCCCCCGCACCCACCCCGAGGGAAGCTGTCGGGCCGTGTGGAGGTGACTTGGTATTTGCTTCAAGTTCTTCTGTATTATAATTAAAATATCTTTTGGTTGCGTAAGAAAAATGTTTAAATACACACTTTGAATGACTGTAATTGGATGGTGCTGAAAGTTCAACACGTAGTGCAAGTCAAGCAGAGAAACCATCCAAGTGTGAAGGACTATGTGAACTGTCAAGTTAATTTATAGCCCTTTTCAAGATCAATAACTGCGGTAACAGAAATATAATTTTCAGAAATTGCACAGTTGTAAATAATTATGCCAGTGATTTCTCTAGCTTGAATTAAAATTGATGGGGCAGTGATGATTCTGCACCAGAAACCACCCTCTAACCTGAAACAAGCCCTGCAGAATCTGACACTCACCTCCCCAGACACCGGTGCTCGCCATGGTGCGAGCGGGACGGGGTGCAGCCGCTGCCAGCCCTGCTTGTGCCGGGCATCACGTGTTCATCAAGTGTTTTAGTCTCTTTAGAAAATCCTGCTCATTAGGCTTGGCCTTGCTGTGGCAAGAGGGGCACCAAGCGCACGTAGCTGGGTAGCCGCCCTGCGTGGCTCAGGGACCCCTCGGACCCCGGCTGCTGGGAACGGCAGGTCAGAGCCGAGGCTCTGCGTGTCCCTCGCTGCCAGAAAACTGCTCATGGAACGGGAGGAGAGCAGATTTCTCTCTGCGTGGGCTCCCCAGGAGGGGCAGCCCCGGCTCAGCGCCCGCCCTGGCTCACGTCCCTGCAGGCAGAGATGGGGGGTCTCTCGCAACGCCCCAAACACTGCTGCTGGCTCTGGTGACCGCAGCCGCCTGTGCCGGCAGAGACGTGTCCCACGGACCAGGGTGCTCCGGGATGGGGCAGCGGGGGCGTGGCGGGCCCCCCCGAGCACCAGGAGGGTCCGGCTGCTCTCCTTTGGGGCGTGTTTACTAACCCGGGGGATCGCAGGTGTGAGGGCGGCGGGGACAAATCCCCGGCGTGACAAGTGCTGCCGCCATCACCTGCAGTAACCACATGCTCACGTGGGATTTGTTTTGTACAAACACTTTGGGAATGAGAAGCAAAATGGAAAAATCACTGCAGTGCCTGATGGGCTTGTGAAGCGCAGCACTTATCTAGCACTCCACGTCTTCAAAGTACTTCAAGAAACATCAACTAATTAATCCTCGGAATAGCCCCCACAAAGCAGAACAGCATTATCCTCATTTGCTGACAGACACTTAGACAAAAATCACGTTTGATCATCAAAAGTGGTTCAACTCTGAGCTGGCGGAAGGTGGCTGGGGTGAGGAGTGGCAGCTCCCTCGCCGTGGTCCGGCGTGGCTGGGGGTGCCTGTGGGGACCCAGCAGACCCCGCGACCCCCAGCCCCCGCTGTAACCCCTGAGCAGTAACGGGGTGCGGGTGGCAGGACCGTGGGCGCCCGTCATGCTCGTGGCTCATCCTGGGACAGGGTCATCCCCACTCGGCCCCTTCTCGTCCCGTGGCCCGTGCCGTGGCCAGCACCTCGGCCCCATGGTAGCCACCCGGGGGGAGCAGCACCTCCAGGCCCGGGGTCCCACCAGGGGCTGCCCCAAGCCCCTCTGCCCCCATGGAACTGGGCTTTGTTGCTCTGTGGGTGCTCCCGTTTGCCCCCCGCAGCCGCACATCGCTCCTGTAACGAGGGGTTGGTGGGAAATACGCTAATGTGACCGCTCCAGCCAAGCCACTGCTTTCCTGGCGAGTCTGCAGCTCCTTGGGCTTTAATTGCCAAATATTTTATCTCTTAAAAGAAGAGTCTTTGTGAGTAATAATCCCTTTCATCTCTACTCCCCTTGAAAAATACTCCTCTTTGGAAGGCAATCTGATAAAGCAAATTCAGAAGTTATGCTAATGGTAGGAAGAGGAGAGCAAGATCTTCTGGCTAATTTTTTCCCCTTTGTCTAACTCTCAAGGATATTGACTTTTTTTTTCCTTCCTGACTCTTCCAGCTCACAGGAGCTATTGATAAAGTGAAATGGTTCTGCATGTAGTATTGGAAACAAGGGAACTAAAATTAGAAGTAGGAAACTTAAACAAGTGTATTATAAAGATGCTATTGTATTGAAACAAGAAGCGGGGGATAATTTTTCCGTTTAATACTTTCTTAATGGCTGGCTGGCAAGTATAATCACAGGCTTTTAACTTCAAATAGGTATTTCTGCCCACGCAACATCTGATTGAGGTCTAACTCGTCACACACGAATCGGGAGGTAACAAAAGACTCCGTCCAGGACTTCGCAGCAGAAGTGGGAGGACACTGGAGCTTGAGCTGGTCTCAGACGTGCTGAGAGGGACACACAACGGCAGCAGCTTGCTTACGGTCCTCTGCACTTTCTAAAGAAAATAGAGAATAAGCAAAACCAAATTCACCAGAAATGTCTGCTTGGAGCTTTGCTGCAGAGAGGGAGAGCTCAGGCCTGTGGCTTCGTGTCAGCGCGGGCTGGGCTGGAGCTCAACCCAGCTCTTCCCAGCGCTGCCGGCGCCTGCCCAGACGTGCTGAGACCGGGGTCAGCCAGCCGTTGCCTTCTGAAACAGAGACAATCTCCTTCCTCTGGAAGTGGGACCTTCTGATTAAAAACAGGGATTTAAAATGTGTGCTTAATCACAGCTCTGAGCTATTTCTGACCTTCCCACCATCAGCGAGCTCCGGGATCTGCAGGGCAGCTGTACGGCGCTGGGGACAGGAGGGCGCGGGGGCGTGGGCGCGGGGTTTGTGACACACACACGCAGTTTTGTTACTTTCTGGACAGTTTCGTTATTTTTTTCTGGACGGTTTCGTTTACTATCAGAGTTTGCCGTTATCTCAGTGCTTTGATCAGGACAGATTACTCTGCGTGCAGAGCTCCCGTCCACGGTGACGTGTCTGTCCCCAGCCAGCACGGATATCGCTGACACGAGGAGGGCCCACGCAGGCAGCTCACACCGTCCCAGGGATTTCACGCGTCCTGTACTCTACATGATTTCACGAGGATTTTCTTTGGGGTGTTATTATTACTAATGCTATTATTATGAAAGATGTTTCCTGAGGACAGAAAAATACTAGCTCAGCTATTCAGCTAAGCAGTTCTTTAATTTCTTTCCTCTCTGAAAATCAGCTCCCCGGAGCCTTTCCAGAACAGATCCAAATGTTCTGCTTAATGCCTCCTCCCGAGGCAAAACCGCCGAGGGACGCGGCGATTCTCCCTGTGCAAGGGAGGCCTCGAGTTTCCCTCCCCGGCGCTTTGCCCCGGCACCGCCTGCAGCCTGGGGGTCATGGGCCAGCCCCAAGAAACACGAGATAAAGGGGTTTTTGCCTGTTTGCCCCCGACTCCCTCAGCCCCGGCTGAGGCTCAGTGAAATCCCCGAGTCTGGAGTCCCGGCCCCCCTCGCCTTCGCACGGGCGGTGCAGGCAGGGCCGGGTGCCCTGCTCTGCCCAGGACTCCTGGCACGGCCAGCACCAGCTGCCCCAGCACCGGCTGCCCCAGCGCTGGGCGCGGGTCCCCGTGCGGTCCGGAGCAGCTGCCCCCCACCAGCGTGGCACCCGGCGGGGCTCACGCAGAGGCCGTGGCTGTCTGCTGCGGGTGTCTGACAGCGCGGAGGGAGATATAACCATGGTAACTGTCATTGTTATAGAAAATTGCTGCCATTACTACAGAGGTCAGGTCAAAACAAACAGAAATTACTGATTTTTCTCTTTCTAATAAAATACAGAAGTGTATTACTGACTCACTGATTGCTCAGTTAAATGGATTTCTCCAAAATTACCTACTAACCCTTGTAAATGAAAATGATGCAAAGATTGTCACTTCCATGGAATTGCTCAGGCAAGGAAAAATGAAAGCTCTGATTAAACCCACGAGGCAAAGCCATGTCGGAGCGTCTGTCCGGGGAGAGCCGATGTCCGGTGCGGAGGTGCGGCGAGCCGAGGGAAGCCGCCCGCCGTGCCCCGGGAGGGATGTTGGGCTGTGGGGGTGCATGGCGCAGCCCTGCCCGGCCGTGCCAGCGGTGCCGGTGCTGCACAGGACCCTGCCCGGACCCGCCTGCGAGAGCCCCTGCGTCCCTGGTGCAGACCCCTCAGTCCCCCAGGGCAGCGCGCTTTGCTCTCCGTCCCTTGCCAAGGAGCAGCGCTCAGAGGCTTCACAGCTCTTAATTCCAGCCATAAACTTTGTGAGGCCGCAGAGACCTTTTAGCATTGATTCAGAGTGATGGCGCTTTCCAGATCGCCCGGCCCCGGGCTGGCCGAGGGGGCCGGGGCAGTGAGCGAGCTGTGGTGAAGGGCTGTGGCTGGGGAGAGCCCTGGGCCGGGTTCGGGGAGGCTCCGAGCAGGGGCAGGGCAGGGGCTCCTCCTCGGCCATAGTGGGACACATCCCCCCTGGGCAGCGTGGCCACGGGCAGCAGGAGCCCACTAGCCAGTGGTGGACCGGGCAGGGGTCCCACAGCGATGGGGCAGTAGCCGTGGGGCAGACAGGCGAACTCTAAGGGGGAAAGCAAGATTTTTAACACGTAATTAGACGTGCCACTGAGAGGAGAATGAGAACAAAAAAATAACTGTTAATCCATCGATTAATTTGCAATGGAAATCCAGCCCCTGACCTCCAGGTAGCTGCTCCTTGCGGAGTGTTGGGGTCCAGCCCATGACTTTTACAGTCCTTCTTGTCTTTTATTTTTCATTTCCTTTTAATCTAAAATTGCTTCAAGCCTTGCAGCCTGGAGGGCTCTTAACAGCCAAGCACACAGGACCAGTGCTGGGCTTTGTAACTGGCTCCTGCAGAAGGCTGCTCCTCACAGCGTCCTCCTACACTGTCAGTTCTTCCTTGACTGCAGTTTTTCAGGAAAGCAGGATTTTAAATTGTCCTGGTTTCATGGGGATAAAATTTATAGAGTCAAGTTTCTGTTAGATTTTGTTTCAGTGTGTGGCCAGCTGTGGGATGGTGATCAAGGCAATTAGCAGTTAAACCCAGGGCAGCTGCCCCAGGCTGGCCCACAGGTGTGTTCTATAACGTTAATGTCAGGTTCACTATAAATGGGAAAGCTTGTAGGATGGGTGGCTCTTTGCTCTGCTCTCTTCTCCCCTCACTATTTCTCCTTCTCAATGATTGCTGTCCCTGGAGTGACTTGCCACCACTCTATGAGCTAAGTATAATTTTGTGTCTTTTGTATTACCATTCATATTGGTTTCCTTATTTTATTAAATCTGTTTAAATTTTAACCCATGAGTATCCCTCGGTGGGTCGGGGTGTGCGGGGCTGGCGGTGCCAGCCTGGTCTCCTCGCAGCCAGGGACAAGGTTGCTGTGGGGCAGGAGATGTTGCTGTGGAGGCTTTTGAACACCCAATGTGGCAGAATGATGCCAGACACTCCCTTAGTGCCCCGAGAACCCCAGGGGTAGCACGGCCCTTACTGGTGGCATCGCCTTGGCGGGGTAGCTTGGATGGACGCTGTCCCACACCAGCACCAGCCCGTTTACCTGGGACACAAACAGCCTCTGCTCCTGCTGGCACGATGCCCCTGAGGGCCGTGGTGATTTTTCCTGCTGAGGCTGCAGGGGGGAGATGTGCTGCCCCCCCCCGGGGCCAGGCAGGGCACGGCGTGAACCCCTGATCCGTTCCACGTGCGAGTCCGTAGGGACGTGCCGTCTCTGCTGGCTCGTCCCCGGTGGGCTGGCGGAGCAGCTGCGTGTGCGCACAGGAGCCGAGCGCAGCTGGGCCCCGCTCCCGGGACAGCGCTGGGCCGGTCCCAGGGCACCGAGGGTGCTCCAGCCCGGCACCAGGGTGCCCGAGGGGGAGAGTCCTCTGCCTCCGCTGCCCCGTTCCCTCCCGCTCAGCCCTGGTGCGGGATGGCGCTGGCATGAGGGAGGAGGGGAGAACTCCCCCCGCACCCACGGCACAAGGGCCGGGGTGACGCGTCCCCACGGAGCGGCCAGCCCCGTCGGAGGGGCACGGCAGAGCGGCTCAGCAGAACGTGCGCAGCCAGCAGCAATTAGAGCTTCATTAGATAAAGCCGAGGTTATGCAACGGGCAGAAAGGTCCTCCTGGTTTCTGTAACTGTGATGGCCTGGAAAAGCTGCAGTAATTCATCCCCAGCAGGCAGGGGCCGTGCCCAGCAGCGAGCACGGGGTCGCTCTGCCCGGTACCGCAGCCCTCGGAGGCGGCGTGCTCCAGGGCTTTGCGCGGCGCCGAGCCGGCCGGGGGTCCCGTGGGACCAAAGCCCCCGTGGGCCAGCACAGAGAGCGAGGCTGCGGAGCTGGGAGCGGGGCACCTGGAGGGGCAGGCGGGGTGGTCATGGGTGTTGGGAGGAAATCGGCAGCGCAGCGAGCAAAATCCTCCTTTGTTTATGTGAGCCATCCAAGAGTAACCCCAGCGAACGGACTTAATTAAAAAAATCTCTGCTCTTCAACTCTGTCCCTCACGGCAGAGAAGAAACCCCCATCTTCTAAGGCAGTTTGAAATGGAGAGGGATGTGCAGTTGCTAATGGCAGATTAGAAGAAAATTTTCCACTTTGGAAGCAATTAACAATCCAGAAAGTATCTACATGTGTGAATTTGATGACGTTTCTGGTCACCAATTTGCTATGGGACATTTCTCTGCCTGCCCTGGGGTCTGGCACAGCCTCTGGCGCTGCTGCCCTGGCAAACAGTGTTCCAGGCCCGCAGCTCCTGGGGCTGCCGTGCCCCCCGGTCCCCACGGGACACCTCTGTGTCTCTGGCACCACAGCCCCCACCCTGCCCCGAGCCCATGACGGGGCCCTGATGGATCCTCCAGCCCCGGGAAGGGCTGTGGGGACCCCAGCATGGCTGGCACCACAGATGGGGAGGAGGTGGGAAACGGTTTGGGGGGCTTTCTCTTCTAATCACACTTTTGCCTGTTATTTCTGATGCTGCAGGTTACTACAGCTGCACTTGGCTTTGGTGCCAGCTGTTCCCACGGCAACTGAACATGCTCTGGATTTGCCTTGGCCCATTCTAAGGTACTTTATTAGCTTTAGTGAACTGCATTTTTAATAGAAGCCTACACTGGATTTTTGAAATATATGTGCTTTACATTCCATGCTTTTAATTACAAATGACATGGGAACATAAGATACATGGTTATATTTGCATGACTAACACACTGTCTTAAAATATATATATAACAAGTTGTAAAATATAATTACAAATTATCTTTGAGAAAAGTCCAGGGGAAAAAAAAAAACCTTTCTTGAGCATTCAAGTAGCATTGCCACTGAAGCTGACTGCAGAGGTCTAAGCCAAGCAGCTACCGGGATGCCTCTGGCACTTGGACAAAGATCCAGATTTTCTAAGCTCATGCATCTGCAAAGAGGACCCTCACTCCTCTGCTCCCAGGCTCACCTGCAGCACTGGCCTCTTGACAGCCCTGATTCTGGGATGATGCTCACCCCAAAAAGCAGCAGACTACGTGCACCCAGCCCCGAACGCCCGGCAGCAGCCGTGTGAGCAGAGATCAGGGACTGAAGCGATCGGGTTTGTGCATCCAGGAGCTGTTACTCCATATAAATGACAAACGGAGTTTCTAGTCCCAAGGAGGTCATCCTTGCATGATGCATTATAACTAGAAATAGGCTGCCTGACCCAGCATTTAAGTAAGTGCACAACTCTACTGATATATATAATCTTTCACTTCTCCCTGTGTCCCCATCATTAAACTAACAGTCACTTCAGTGTCTCTTACTCTTCCTGCAGTTAGACATTGTTCTATGAAATTGGAGACTGTGAGACTAAAACTAAGAAGAAAGTGGCGGGGAGGGGGGGGCAGGAAGGAAGGTCTGGGAATGCTTGTGTGTGTTTATTTTGCTTGCAGTACTCAAAATAAAACAGACTATTCATTTGTGGCTGCTTGCAGCCTCTGCAAAGTGACCAGCGGGGCCGACAGCAGCAGGCATCCTCCCCCCGCGAGCGAAACCCGCCTCTGCAGCGAGGTTCAGAGGAGCACAAGTCCCACGATGACAAACCCCCCCATGGGACGTGGCCCTTTGGTGGCCCTCCTTATTTCACTTTTTAAACTTCTCTGGGAGTCACTGTTGTATGCTTAAGAGTAGCATGGAAATGAGGAGCAAGAAAGCAACTTGACTAATCCTGAGGTGGCACTTGTGCCAGGCTCAGCTCCTTTTCAGAGTTATAATCCCTCTCTAGATGAAAGGGAAATAGCTGCACTTGTACGGTGTATCTCGTTTCCATTAGCGTGACCAATCTTCTCGAGTGGCTGCGCCGAGGTGATGACAAACACACAATGGTTTGATTATCCCCTCACCGAGGGATGTGGCAAAATCTCAGCATTTGAAATGTAAGTGTAGGGGGTTTGAGCCATCGAGGCGTGGGTGTCGCTCACTAGCGTGAGATCCAGTTTCCCAGTAATGCAAGTGACAGTCAGTATTGAGTGGAAATTGATTATCTATGTGAAGCAAGGATTAAAAATAGAAGCTTTGTGTCAAACCCCACGTATGTTTTGACTAAATCCTAGATAACAAGAATAATGGATAAAAGACAGAGATTATGCAGAGAACACCAAAAACCAAGAAGCCAGGATTAAAGAAGAAAAGGATTCGAGTGGGTTGGGGCAACTAATGATTGTCAAGTGCCATCCTTGCATCCAGCTGGGGCTGCTGCGGCTGCTTCTGGGCATGCCTTGCGCTACAGGGGCTGTGATCTGCAAACCTGCAAGAGGCACTTCCAGCTCATGGCACTGAACACCCGAGGCTCAGCACAGCTCAGGGGGTTCAAGGTTCAGGGGGCTGGTGGTCAGTTTTTGAACCATCCACTGTTGTAAGTCAATTATTGTGAATGGGAAGAAACTCCTTCCTAGAATAAAACCTGGAACATTCCCAGAAAGGATGGGTTGTCTTGAAAAGAGGTGTCCTCAGCCGTGTCCCTCGGTAGAAGTCTACAGTTCTCTCTATGCTGGAAAGCTAATGCAGTTTTGCTGCCTTTTTGTTTCAATGAACTGTAAACGCTTGAAATATGTATTTTTTTTTCTGTGACTAGTGCTTAGCAGTTCCCCAAGGGATGTGCGTTGACTGTCCCAGGACAACCAAGAGCTGCAGAATTTATGGCCTAAGGAGTGTCTGCACCCTTGCAGTGCCTCACACCATGCCAGGGTCTGTCACTATCACGTTTTACAGCATCCGCTGTGATTACTGTAACTCTCTAAAATCACATACACACAATTACAGCTTTCACAAGAGGAAATATTTCACCAGACAAGGCAAGACTTACAAATAAAATAATTTTATTGAGTTTCTGCTTCTATAGCATGTGGCACGTAAAGAGAATTAAGACACAAGGTGTGATGAGAAATTATGTATTTGTCCTTCACTGAACAAAGGATTCATCTTACCCAGAAAACCAATGCAAACAAATACCTGTCTCTGCTAGCGATGATGTTCAGTGAAGGCTGGTGCTGTGACATTTAGGAAAAGGGAAACTGAAGCTGACCTGAAGATTGTGGCTGATGTACGCAATTCTGCTAACCTGATGTGAGGAGAAATGGCTGCCTTGCTAGCAAATTTTGTTTAACTTGAAACCAAAATATTTGCATTTACTTAATTTAATTACAGTGGAACAAACAGCACTAATGTACTTATTAACTCAGAGAAAAATCCACGATGAGAAAGTATACAAACTCCGCAGCTGTCTGATAAAAATCAGCTGATTTAGCTGTGTTTGCAAAGCTAATACTTCGGATGTTTGTTATAACTTCATTTTTGACCTCTGCAGCCAAGGAACCAGCAAAGTTTATTTTTTCAAAACTTGATCATCCTCCAGGGTTTGGGCCTTAGAAACTTTTTTCATGAAGGAAGTGCTGATAGTTCAAGAAAAAAGTTTAGAAGCTTTTTTTTAGTATTGGCTTTGTTTCCATATTTCCCTTTACCCTTTTGTTCACCCTTTATTACCAGGATGATACAAGAAATAAAGATCTAGTCTTCATGCAAGGATATCGCCTATTTCTGTAACTTCTTCCCCCCTTTATGGCAACGTCCCCTCACTTGTGGCAACGCACTTCTCTCCACTGCACACCAGATAACGTGATGGTGTACAGGGGGAATGAGCAGCAGCTACAAAGGGGTCTCAAGAAACCGTTCATGCAAGTAGCTCTAGGGAGACTTCAAATACAGGGAAAAAAACAGCTTTTGCCCCCTGAGGAATCAATGGCATTTTTTATATATGGCAAAAGGAATTTGGGGTACACACTGCACAAACTTCTAACAGCTCATGAACACCTCTATGCGAACAGGAAACCCGTGAACACGCTGCTGATCTGGGCTGACCACGAGAGCAAAGAGCTGCTCGCAGGTCAGGAGTCTCTCGTGTCTCACTGCTGCTCTCTAAGTGGGCACAGGCAGTGCAGCAGGGCCGGTCCACATGTCCCCTGTGCTATCTGTAGACACTCAGACTGTCTTAGCACTTTTCCAGCCTTCATACACACTAAAAACTATTTTACATGTTATTCTACAGACCAAACTTCCAGCTCATGTCTCAGGCCACCTTCTTCCTCTGGAAACGGATCCATACAGTAAAAGCCACAAAAAAAACATCACCTTGGGAGACATATTAGACAAAGACATATTTGACCACAAAACGGGTTTCTGCCTTTACTTACGCAGGAACAACTAGACTGGAAAGTCTCGCTGCTGCCGCTGCCACTCAGCAACAGGTTACTGAGACTGTGCGCCAAGTGCAAAATAACTTGGTTTAGTCCCATTTTACTCGCCGCGCTCTGCATCATGGTGTGGGCGGTGGTTTAGGAGAGGGACAGGAACCCTGGCTGTCAAAGCTCGCTGCCCGGCCTTGCCACTGGTGGGAGAAAAAAGAAAGCAAGTCTAAGCAAACAGGGGAGATTATCTGAAATTCTTCAAATCCCTTCACCCGTTGCCTCTCTCCTGTTCTGCAGTATTCTCATCTACTCTACAGCATGTTTCAACTTATTGAACGCCTGCGTTTAACCACTCAGGAAGAATTACTGAACAATTTACTTTATTGCTTTGTAAATCAATTCACAATCATGAGGACTGCTCACAAAAAAGGAAAAATAAACAGTATCTGTATGTGCTGTGAAGACTAAGTTTGCTTTCAGTTTAGCTTTCTGTTGTTGCCTGGTTTAGTGCTGTTGGCTTTTTGTTTTAGAAATACTGCCTAATTGCAAAATCACTTGAGTCGTTCCAGTCTGGTAGTTCAACTACACAGGAGCTATGTCCACAGCGCCAGAGCCATTTCTCAAAGTGAAAATCAGATCAGAGAGTCAGCGGATGTAGCAAACATTTTTTTGCCATACTTATGGGATCATAAATTATTAGTCATCTGCCTTGGGGGCTATTATTATAATTCAAAACCATTACTCCTCCTTTTGAGTACTTGCCCATCTCACCATCTTGTTTTATTAAATTCAAGTGACAAATGGTAGACATATCCCAGAGACAACAGGAGGCATAGTGCTTCCACTGCTTCGGTCACCCCCCCCGGATCAATTCCCTACTCTCTGCCTAAGCAGAAGCTCTTTGCTGGCTAATATTAATGCTCTGGCGTGTACAAATTTCACTTCTGTGGGTGAAAACTCATTTGGCAAATCAAACTTCACCTTTGCCTTGGCAAAGGCATTTCAAATGAAGTGCAACTGAGAATGAGAGAACAGGATGGCTGCACGGAGCTCAGGATGGCTGCATGGCGCTCACAGGAATGCTGAGCAAGCAACAACCACTTGCAATGCTGTCGGTGTCAGCAATAACAAAGCTCCCGGTGCCGGGGCGGCTGTGCCTCCTGCCTGCGCCGGGGTGCATCCCCTGCACCCCCGCCTCCCGACTGCTGCGTGCGGGGGGGGGGCTGCAGCCCCGCCGTACCCCTCGGTGACATGCCATGGGGTCCGCTGCCCACGGGACGGCTGCTCGCCGGCCCTGGCCCTTCTGGCACATTCGTGCTCAGCTGAAGCCAGCTGGCAGGGGCTGGGCTTCACCGCTCGCTTCACACATGTGCGTTCTGATGGTTACAAAGTAGGGGCAGAGACGGGGTCAAGAATTCAGCCAGCTGCCCTCCCCAAAGAGACCAGTCAGTGTAAAGTGGTGCACCGCACAGGTTTGCGTTGTACAGACTGTATTTCATCAGGGCTGAGCAGAAATTAATGACTGAAGACGCCGGAAAAGTTGTCCTTCCAAACAGACTACCTTAAGGTAAGAAAACAGTTTCTTCTGTGTTTCTCATGTCAAATGTATTTGCTAAAAATCCCTGAGGAATTGAGAACATGTATACAACCTCCCCAGGAGAATTATCAGTAAAACAGCAGATAAGCTGAAATTACAATAGAAATGGGCTTTGGGCAGTCTCCTCAGCACGCCCCTTGCGTTGTTCTGCCTGCAGTCACAGTGACAATGTTTGCTACTCCAAAAAGGTGATGAAAACTCTTCCGAGAATAGGTTCAAGTGACCAGTGTGTGCCGTGAGGAACCTGGAGGTACTTTTCCTTCATTTAATTAGAAAAGGTGAACCATCCATTGTGTAATTAACAGTCAGAAACGAGGAACAGTTCAATGAAAGTCAAACATGCCCAAAAGTCTGGAAGAGGCTGGTTTTGCATATCTTTAAAGATAAATGGCTATTCTTCATTATGGGCATGACTTAGCTCTCAGCAAACTTACCGGTTTTTATCTGGAGAAATAGTTTAAACAAATAAATGCTCCCATGCTGAATGTCAGAGGGACTTGGCGACATCAAAGACCCATTTTCCGTTGCACTGATGATGCTGCTCTACAATATCAGACAGAGTTTGTCTTTCATAGATAACAGAGAAATTTCCAATTTTCAGCTGTCCCCTTCAAAGTCTGGAAAGACGCACTGTAATTTTGTATTTCTTTTTATAGACACATCACTTAACCTGGCTGATGGGTGTACTGAGAAACACAGAAGAAATGGCAACGGGTGGGATGGCTGAGGCATGCCTGGAAGGCCGAGGCCACAGCAGCAGGTGCCAGCAGGACCTCGGGGCTGAAAAATGGGAGAAGGTTTGTGCTGAGGGCAGGAGTTCATGGTCAGGATAACTTCAAAATGCAACAGCAAGTGGGATTCTCGTCTTCTGCACACAAACTCTCCTTCTAAATGGCTGTGTGAGGAGGGTAGTACTTAGAAGCCTGTAATTAATGATTCATGTGCACATGTTCTCTTTTAATGATGATGGTCATTAAAGAAGTGCAGTCATTACAGTTTGTTACTCACTGTTGATAAATACGGAGCAAAGACAGACATGAAATGTAACAGAAGCGAGTTTCCCTACAGACTCCAGCAGGCAAAGAGGAGAAAGAGCAACGCTGGCTCGCGGAGGAAGGGCCCGGGCCATGCTGCTGACCCAGACATGGGGTTTTTGGGCCGTGTTAGCACAGCTCTGTGGCTGCGGAACAGGCCCCGTGCGCCCAGGGTCCCCGGGCGGGACAGGAGCCATGGCCGCAGCGCGGGAGAAGGCCAGTGGCCCAGCCCAGGGAGCGCAGCCCCAGAGGCGCCAGCGTCCGGCTGTCCGTGGGTGAAACAGGGATGGAGGGTCAGCAGCTTCTCCCCGGCACCCGTGTTCGAGGGCCGATGGCCCGGGGAGCTGGCGGCCCACGAGGCCTGGACGCGGGCACTGGCAGGTGGCCGTGCTGCAGCCCTCGGCCCCACCGCCCACCCCCGGCCGGGACAGGCCTGTGAGCGGGGACCCGGCCCTGGCGGTACAGCGTACAAAGCCCAAATTGCTTTTAACAGGTGCACAAACACATATGGAAAAGATGATGCGGTTAGTTGTAACCAACAAATACCATTTCCCATTAATTTCTGCCCAGGAGCTGTGTCTTTTTCTGTTTGCTTGGTTTTTTTTTTTTAAGCTGCACTAGGGATTTGCAGACAGCAGTGCTAAAACTTAAAAGGGCAAATAAATACAGGGACCATTTGCTTGCTGGCTCTGGGCACCAGCTTGTGGCAGAAATACCAGAACAGATGATCAGAGCATTTATTTTTTCTTTCCTTTTAAGCAGAGCTCCTGACCTGTGCACTGGGGGGTGAAATGATTCACTCAGGGTTTTTTTCCAAAGTCTTGGAGGCTCAGCAGTGGTTTTCAAAGTATATTTTAGAAGGTGAGTCATCTTACATGCCTGCCTTTGTTTCTCTGAGTTTCATCACAATAATTATGTCTTTTTTTTTTTTTTCTATTGATTATCAAAAACTTTACAAGAGACTTTCTTTCAAACTCCCACCTGCACCTGAAAAATAGTGTCTTAAAGTCATATAAATTACAAACTGGAGAAGGAACTCCAGCTCCTGGCTCAGCCGTGGCAGCTGGGCTCGTGCTGTGAGGTCCTACAGACAGCACAGACACTGAGCTAACTGATGGAATGACAGATCGCTAAGCATTTGTGCTGGAGCTTGGTGGTGGCTGATCCCCAGCTCTCCGTGGCAGCGTGAGATGGCATATGCTGCCTGCTCAAACAGCTATGGCTCATGTGCACGATGCCGGTGTTCTAGCAGGGAAAGGCTAATGAAAGCCTGGTACTTATATGAGATCATGAAGCGCCTAATCCAAGTGAGTGTGAATTTTCAGATTTCCATTATCTGATAAATGTATCTCCACTGTGTCTTAAACTAAAATATTAATTGCCGTTTTTTCGCAGTGGGTGTAACTTGACCGGGGTCCAGGAAGCGGGGATATTCCTCTGACAAACCCCGGCTCCGGGCAGGGCCCTACAGCCACGTTCCATCTGTGATGGTAGAGAAATGCCCACCAAGGGGCTCAGCAGCAACGAAAAGCGCTGCAGAGCTCTGCTCAGGTGGCTGGCCGGGCTCCCCTCACATGGCTGCTGCTCACAAACGCTTGGAGAAAGAAACCAACCCAGAGGTGAAGCAGACCTGCCTCTGGGATGGGCACATCTGAATTTCAGAAACCAGACTGACGCATGTGAGCTGGGATAGTGAGCACTGAGCACAGACAGCATTCTCGTTAGAGGAAAGAGCAGGTTTCAAAGAAACACAGGGTTTGATGCATACTAAGGGAAAATAAGATGCTTTTTGTTATGTACTTAGTCTGTGGCTTTGAGGGAAAATGCCTCCTTAGCCCCAGATACAGTGGGAGGTTTTATTGCCTTTATTATACTATCACTGGCCACAAATGCTGGCTTCCTTTTAATACCTGAAGTGTCAATAGCATGTGTGCCATTTTCCATATCTCTCTCCTCCAGAATTTGTGACCTAAACCAGGGAAAACCCAAAGAGCTCTATAGGAGCGTGAGAAAATGGAGTGCAAGAAGAAAGAAAATGCTAGAGATGGTCAAAACTGTACCCAGGCATTTCAGTCCTATTTTATCATCTGGGGCTGCATCAAGTGAATCTCTTTCTCTGGAGATGCTTAGAGCAATTACATTTGTTCTATTTATTCTCCCTCAAAGACTTGGAGATGAGTCAACAGAAAAAACTTTTAGGATGAAAAAATTGAAACTTGAAGTAGGCGATATCCCTGGACAATTTGTTCTGCAATCAGAACAGCATTCTCTTTCCTTACTGCTCTCAATCTCTAATTAAAAAAAAAAAAAAAGAAGAAAAAAACCAATACGGTAACAGTCACATCTGTAAATATAGTCCCTTTCATTCTTGCTTTCAAGTTCAAGGAGCTATTTTGAGACAATACAGAGATGCTTGTTTTCTAGAGTTCATTTCTGGTGAGAAAATTCCCTCAGCTCTTGTCAGAAATTCCCAACTGAGAATAGCAGCTCTCTGAAAGCCTTGAACCAGCTCAGTCATGCACAGCACACGCATTAAAAGGAAAGAATAACTCCACGCACCTCTTTGAAAGACTTCTTGACCTCCACTAATGGATGCCAGTGCGCGATGGGCTTGCGTGGGTATGCCAGCATCTCGTTCCAGTGGTCTCTGCCCAGTCCTTCAGCATTGATCCCCACACGGCAAACCCCAATAATCTCATTGTGACCCACTCTGAAGAACAATAGAAAAGCAACACGATTCTCTCTTGCGCAGAAGGCCCATACACTGTCCAAACGAGACTTCTGACCCTGTGCTATCGGAGTGCCACGAGGCACAGTGCTAGTGACCATGGGCTGTCGTATCTGCACGACAACAGTCAGATCTTGTCTGCTACTGTCAGCACACGCAGCCCCCAGCACAGTGAGGCACTGCCATCGCCAGAAATAATTACAACAACTTTAAAATGATTTGAAGTGTAGATCAGTCCAGATACAGAATCTGGAAGGACGTGTGATGTAGTGGTGTACAGCAAGAATAAGTACAAGTTCAGTAATAGATAATTCATACACCAATTGCTGATCAGAGTGAGACCATTTGCTTTTGAAAATGGGATGAATGTTTGCAGGACAAGCAAATAGCGAAGGGGAACACAGTACTCACTCAAGAAAATGCCATAAAGCAAAGGACCAGCTTTATCATAGTTACTATTCTAGCAGGCAATTTTCCATAACCATAAATAACAATGACACTTTAGCAATAAATCACTAGAGACAGATTGATGCCACAGAGCCATGCAATCAAGGCCATGATACCAAGAAAAATGGCTATTGAGCAGGAAAACCCGCACCCAATGGGATGTTTTCCCCTCCAGCTCTCCAGAGCCTCCCACCTACCGATCGTAATCCATGACGGAGATAAGCAGACTGACTTGATCCATGTTCTCGGGGGGGATGTCAAAGATTATTGCTTCATTGTAAGTGGGATTAAGTGTGTTTTTCTTTATGGTGGTTTTCTTCTTTTTCAGTCTTCGCCCATCACAGAGCAAAGACACTTTGACATATGGATCTGGAGAGGAAGACATAGGAAAAGGCCTTCTCTTTAGTTTGTTACCATCACAATATAGAAACAGCATTATCAAAGGATGGACCGTAAAGTCCCATGAGCCAAAGGCACTCCTCGAATGTAGTGTTAGGAAAAGGGCCTGTGTACCCATCGAACCCACTATTTCTCATACTGGTGTGAGTGCTGTCATGAGGTTCAGGTACTGGAGAACCAGCACTGCAGTCTTCTTGGAAGGAAAAAATCAGCCGTTTCCATCAGTTTTTCTGTGATAAGGGTTTGCAAGTGTGAGAAGGCCCCATTTCAAACCAAGAGCCCATATTCATCAGAAGATGCTAACGGACACTGGGCACCTTTGCCAGGTGTTTCAGTGATGATACAGCCTTGGCCCACTATCATTGAGGCTATCCTGAGGGAGGAGGAGGAAGTGTGGATGCAGTGGGGTCCTTCTCAGCCAGGAGCACCTACCTGAGTAACCAGTGATATCCATAGCTTTGAGATTCCTGCATTTAATGACTGTTAAGGTGAGGCGACCTGCAGTTGGCAAATAACAAAGGGAAAACATGATCTCTCCCAGGTCCACGCTTTCCTTTAAAAAACAGAGAACACATTATATTGGAAACGTGCAAGAACCAGCCTGGCTGCCTCCAGCCTCCACCACGATGCTTCGTGCAGCATTCATGCAGCACTCGCACTGAATCAGGCTTTTCTCTATTCTGTCATTTTCAAGTGAATGACACTTCACTATACGGCAGTGCTGCGGAATTTATTTTCCAGTGTGTCCCAACATTATTTGGCTAAAAATGAGTATAGGGAACAGGAAAAAAATGTGTGTCCAAATGTTGCAGCTTCAAATCATAGTTAAGGACAATCTTCCACTGCCTCAGTATGTGCTTCCCATTGCAGCATCACGGCTAACGCACTCCCCTTTTCTGCCCCCTTGGTTATGCAGAAGTGAAACAATATCTAACACCAAATGAAGGCCATTAAGGAAATTATATTAGTATCAAGTTTTGCTTGAATGTACAGTATATATCTTCTAGTGCCAAGTGTGCGACACTAACATCCATTTCCTCAAATGGAGAAATACCAAACACAAGGGGAGATAACAGAAAGGTGAGACCTTCACGTGCAGCGGTGCCGTAATTCTCTGGTCGTGCACTGCAACAAATGCAATGAGTGACTTTCTAGTACACCCGCTGGCATTGGCTCAGTAATAGAGGTTTACGGATTTCGCTGGTGCCTAATGTTTTGGTAAAGAATGCAAATGGCTCTGAGTAGCACGGTGATTTTCTCTGAAGTTGAGCATGAGTTACTGTGTAGTTACTGACCAGGGGGTCATGGCTTTAACACAGAACGGAACCATGAAGGGCTCCATTTAGTAGCAATTGAGCTTTTAGCTTGTGACATGCTTACTGTCATTTGGACCACCAGCCCCTCTGAGATGCCCTCAAAGAGCTAACGCACGCAGTATGAGGCAGGTATATGTATGTATAGAAATAGTGCATTAACCAGCAGATGGCACTCAGAAACGTTTGGTAGTTTCTGGACCACATAGAGGCAAATACAATTTACTCTTTTAGTGCCCCATAAAACAACTTTTACACATAGCTCTTAGCACCTCTGGTACATCCAGCCTTATCTACTACACCTCCTAAAAGCCCATTCCATCATTGCCTTGCTCTTGGGAATTCAGAAAAAAAAACCAAAAAGTATTATTTAAACTAGAAAGTTTTCATCTGAAGTCATCAGAAAGATTTCCAAACACCTTCCAAAAATTGATTTAAAAACAAAGTCTTATTTTATACATACAGATCCCACATCTGTAGAGCAAACCACCAGTTTATTTTTGGAAACAGAGTGTTTGATTCATTTCAATGTGATATAATGATCTGCTGAAAAGAAATTGTAGCTGTTAGTAGTAGAGTGATGGAACTAAAAAGACAAGTAAGTGCATTAGACACTTAAAGCTTTGCTAAGTGTTAGGAGAATAGATCTTGTTGATGGATGAGATTTTTGCCAAATGATTTCCTTCTCGTTCTCTGGTAAGGCAAAGATTAGATATTTATTCCACTTAGACGTGCAGAATACTAATGAACGTTACATAAAAGTCTTGATTCTTCAAGACAAGACTTCACTTGACTAGCAAATAAATTGAAAATCTTCTTAAGCATAGAGTGTACAGATAAAACAGTGGCAGCCAAATGTTTTACGGACAGAGCAATGTATCACCAGACTTGTAGGTATCTAAATAAATGTTGTCGCAGAAGGTGCTATTTGCTGGCAAATGAGAGTTTAATACTGTCACCCACTCAGAGTTCCCACTCTGATCTCTTGCTTACTTACCCCTTTAGGCAGACTAGCCAAAAATAGAAGCCCAGCCCACCCTGCCCCGACGCCGCTCACCACGCGCTCGGTGTCTGTCCTTGCACACGCAGGTACCACACGTCACACCGTGGCACCGCGCTGCGAACGGTCCCCGGGCAGGGACGGCCCTCCACAGCAGATACTCACCGTCGTCGCGTACTGAATGTCCTTCCAGATGGAAGTCTCCCGGGAGAGGTCTGAGGCCTCAAAGAGGTTCTCCAAGATAACTTCTCCGATCATGTCGTGTCTGGAGAACCTGTCAAAGTCAAAGACGCTCAGGTGGAGCTTCCTGCTCACCAGCTCCTCGTGGGGCACAGGGAAGTGGAAGGACTCATCGAAGGTGGGATTCAGAGTCTTCCTGTGGACCCGTGTCTGGAACTTGCGCTTTCTGTCGGGCAGGAGGTAGATCTTCACGTAGGGATCTGAGCTGCCGCAGAAGTCTTTGGCTGGCAAGTCAAAAGCCCTGAGAATTCGGACAGTCAGCGTCTCATTCTCGTAGTCATACTTGAGAGTGAAGTTAATTTTCCCACAGGTTTTTGCTGCCTCTTTTTTGGGGTCCTCAGAGTCAACAGATTTTTGCTTATAGAGTTCGGGCTTAATGCGACCGATGCTGGTCGGCTGCTCAGCCACCGCCGGTGGGTCCATGCCATAGTCCATGCTGGATACGTGCATTTGCCGAGGAAGGTGCCTTTTGAAGGAGATGTGCCTGCAGGAGGAACACACGGCAGCTGTATGGTTTTCCAAGAACATCTCTCTCCTTTTTCTCCCCTGGACTACTAACGCTAGGAAAGCAGGGAGTGCAGTGAGTGCTCCTGACCTCTGTACACAAGCCAGGTACATTATCGAAATGAACACCGAAGGGAACACCTCCAGCGGCCAAAGGAACCGATCCAGCAAATTTCCTAACTTTCAGAGTATTTGCAGCAAGGTGCATTTTTTTTTCACCTGTTACACAAGTAACAGCCCACAGCTAAATATATGAGACCCAACAACTCCTTAACCAAGCCATAAACAACCAGCATGGAGACTCTTTCCCACCCTCAGTCCTTACACTTCTAAGATGCTGACACTAAGTTCCCCTTAGGCAAAAAAAAAAAATTTAAAGTGAGAGAGCCACAACCAGCTCAGAAAGTTAGATTTTTATTCTGGGTTTTGATGCTTCCAAATGTCTCCAACAGACTCTCATCAGAAAGCGATAGACAATTCCTGACTGGGAGGAATGCACAGCCTCATCTGGAAGCTGTCTCTTGCCCTGAGCTCCCCTTCAGCACAAGGGAAACTGTATGTAAGCAAAGCTTCACCTAAGCAAAGCTGAAAAGCTTTCTGTGGACTCACGGCATTATTTCAGATCATCTGCTGTTTACAAGAGCAGTATATGGAGCTATTTAACTATACTAAGAACTTGTGCAGCCAAAGCATTAGCTTTCGGTGATACGTGGTGCTCGGAGGCCGCACTTCTCCTTGGCAGGTTCCTCAAAGGCATTTTGGCCTGAGCTGGGCTCGGCTGCGAGTCAGAGATCCCAGACTGCTGGGGCTGTTCCCCAGTGCCGCCGGGTCTGGCTGCCTGCCTGTGGTTCATGCTGGGCTCTCTCGCTTGAGAAAGTGGGTTTGAAACCTTCCCACACACAACCGAGTCCCACTTTGTTTGTCCTAATTCAGGCAGGCTGAGTGCTTGTTTCCTTCTCCACTGTAAAGGTGTAATAAAAGCAGAATGAGTGTGTGTGCAAAAGAGAGGCAATCAGCTGTCCAAAAAGCGGCGCAGTTAAATAAAAGAGTATGTGGCACAATTGCAGGTGGCACCATGTCGATTTTAACTCCAGCTTCTTTGAACAGAAGGCTGTGATCAGTGCCTTATTAATTCTGCAATGCCGCAGCCAATTTTCCAAGCAGTGTCTGTTCTCGCAGTTGCTCTCTCACACACATTGTGGGCACGGCCAGCAAAGCAAGCAGCAGCGCTGGGGCGCAGCCAGCACCCTGCGATCACCCTTTCCTGTCCCACTTTCACAGCCTTCTGTGTCAGGGAAGAGGTACCGTATTTCTCAGTGTTCTCGCTGAGAAGGTGTCCCAGGGTCCGTACAGCCTTACCCTGATTTACTGAGCGTGGCGTGGACATCCCTGCCCCGGCTGAGGCAGAGACACACACCGAGCACACGCACTGAGCACACGCACTGAGCACACGCACCCAGCACACACACTGAGAACACGCATCAAGCACACGCACTGAGCGCAGCTGGTCCTAAGCCTGTGCACTGAGCGATAATGTCAATTCTGCTTATCTAATTGTTTCTGCTGGGAGCCACAATGAGAGCGAGCACAAGGGTCTGACTCTGTCTGACAGCCCCATCATTGATCCCTCAGCCTGCCTCGCGTCGGAGCAGAATTAAAGTGGCCAAAGCGTACCGACGGCTTGACACAATGGGGTCAAGTCACAGTAACAGGGCTTGAATCCTCGAGGTTTTTAAAAGGGCCCGTGGTAAGCCAGTCTTAACGCATTAATTGATTAATGACCAATCTTTGGAAAGCAATGCAGCATGTAGGTGGGAGCGCTTTCTTTGGCCTCCCTGAAGGCAGCTGAGCCTTGGGCTCCATCGGACGCTCCTCCCGCTGCCCCCGAGGCGCAGCGTCCCCGCAGAGCACCACGTCCGCTCACCTGGCCGAAGATGCGGGCTCCGTCGTCTGCCTCTGGATCCGCGTGCGCCGCATGAGGTGGTCTTTCATGGACATCTGGACCTCTGCAGGGATGTCTGGCGACGTATGGCTGATCTTCACCGCTGCCTCCAGGAAGCTGATGGCACCCGTGTCCTTGAGCTTGTCTGCCATGCTCTCCTTATCGCAGCCTGCCTCGCTCTGCAAGACGGCCAGGTTAGAAGAAACGGCTTTGTTCCTCCGGGGAACCCAGCACAGCTTCCAAAAGAGAAACAGAAAAACTGCCACCAGGGCCAGTCCACACACAATAACTATCACTGCAAGGAGGCTGACGGAGAGCTCTACAGGGGAGAGAAGGCAACAGCGACAGGGAGAGGGGAGGAACGGGAAAGGAGAAGAGAAAAAAAATGAAAAAAGAGATGGTGAGAAAGCCGTAAGTAAAGGGAAGAAATGGTCCAAACTGACTTGTATCATGACTAATGGAGAGCTCTCAGCAGGTTCTGCAAGCGAGAGTCAAACCCAAGGGAGCATCTCCTGACAGATTTGGGACCCCCTCCTGCCCCAGACACATCTGGGGAGAAATGGGTGTCTCCAGATGGCCAGAGCTATGAAGCTTTATACCTTTACGATTAGATCGGCTATAAAACATCATCCTTGGTTTGTTTTGCAGAGTCAGTCAGCAAACTGCTGAGCCTGAAACCAAGAAGAATTGCAGACCTGAATGATAGAAACAAGCTCCAGTGCTGTACCGGCAGAATCTGCCTTTTTACTTCATACCACAAGTGTTCAGACACTATATTAAAAAAAATCTATCTACCATGATCCTGGAAGCAGATTGTTGTTGTACTTTCAACACTCACATCTTGTCCAGATGCGCCCACAGGGAATAAAAAGTAAATACCAATTAAAAAAAAAAAATCACCAGCTGCTGAGGCAGTGAGACCAAACACAGAAGGAGGCTGTACAGAAAGTACCACACATTGTTCCTTATTCTGAATAGCACAGAAGTTGTGTGTGTTCTCTGGCTCTCTGAGTCACTTTTACCTCATACACTATGTATTTCAGCATTTCAATCTTTTTCTTCCGTACCTATGGCTGAAGAATCAGGAAAAAAGGAAGATATACATAGAGATATATGATCTAGGCTGTGAAATGATTCACAGCGCTTCAAAAAGAGAAAACATTGGCTATTTTCAGTTCCTTTCTTACAGTGTATTAATTCCCAGATTCCCACCCAAACCAAAGCTCCAACAGTTCAGAATCACAAAGAACACCGGTCCCTGAGGTGCAGACAGGTTTTGCACTGGGGTTCACTCTGCAATGTCAGGACCACGGCGATTCAGCCACTGATTGCTGTGAGTTCAAGGACAATTCCTTGCTTGCCCGCTGTGTTATTTGTAGGGCCCGGTAAAGCTGTGCTCCTTAAACTACCTGAGTGCAAGTCAGGACAGAAAGACAGGCAAAAAAGTACCAAACATGCCAGAGGTTTATACAGAACAACCATTACCTCTTACTCGCCTCTGTTTATGTGTACGCTCGGACCATAAACGTTTTGTGTTGGCATGTGAAACAGTCAGCAGCTGCTCAGTGAAGCACCCGAGACGCAGGTACTGCGACTTGTGTAAGTGATCGCAGCTCCAGTGACCCTCGGCGAGCAGAACAAGTTCACGGCTGCAGACATGGATGTTCCCGTTCTGTCCATGTGAGCTGACAGCACCTCTTAGATCATGTCTAAACGTACTCAAGGCAAACAGCGTCTCACCTCCATGGGCTCTCAGAAACACTAGACTCACTCAAAAACCACATTTAAAACAATCTCCCACAAAATCCATCCTTACCAGGCAGCTCAGCTCTTGGAAGGTAAACTGGGAACCTCACATCTGTGCTTCATCATAGCTGCTATAGATGAGATCCCTGACAGATGCTTTACCTTAAGCAGAAGCCACAAGAAGACCTTCTGTTTCCTTTGGTTGTACAGTAGTTTTGTACAGCTGTAATAAGATATTTAATGTTTAAGACTTAGAAAATCTATGAAATATGAGGAAAGACTAAATTTTTATCTTGACAAAATAGCTGAATTTTAAAATAATTTTTAAAAAATAATTAAAAAAAAACCACAACCATCATGGATGAACCATAACAGCGAAGTATTCAGGAACCCATTTATATCATCAAACTTTGCTAACATGCTATCCGGGAATACAATAGCTACGATATATTTAGGATTCTCACATCAGTTCTTGTAAGTGAAATCTCAAGGAAGCATCAGACACAAAATGCAACATCTACGAGGCAGTTCTGCTGAACACCTGGGAAACCATCTGTAGGAAACACACTGTTTTCCCACAAAATTACCTAGCTTAGCAAATTCACTAAGAGCTTGAGGCAAAGCTTCCCGGCTGCCCACAGGTGCTTTGACATGAAAGGAAGGGCTGGAAACTGCCAGCCGATGCAGGTGGAAGGGTAAATGCCATCCAGAAGTTGTTGCAACTTTTCCTCTCCCTCACCAGCCTCCTGTACAGGTCAGACTGCACCATTTATTTTCTGCTGTATCTCCAAGGTGGAAATACAGATCACCACCGGGGTGAATAAATAAGTCCCGTCTCATTCAATAATGAATAGGATTGTACAAGTCAGCAGTGGAGCTCCCTTAGAGGTTTGGCTACGCGTATTCTCACCAAAGCAGAGCGCAGAGGTGCTGCTTTCCTACTCTTCGCATCGTCTTGGAACTGTGCCCAGGAACCTCAGTGTCAAACAGTTTCATAACAAAACTTAAGAACCTGGACTTTTTGCAAATATGTCTGTGTTGTTACAAAGGAAATAGTTGCAGTGCAGAATCTGTCACTGCTTGGAGCTGTTCTGTGACAGAGAAGTTTCTGTTAAGATACTTCTGCCCATGCCAAGATGTTATATAGCGTGCATGACTCTGCCAGCACACCAGCCTCATTAATGGCAAACATCAGAAATAATCAGCTATCCCTTCTGAAAACCTGTTGCCAGCTAGAGAAAGATCTTAGTTCATGTCACATCTTGCTGAACTGGCAGTCATAATGTATTTGACAGGATTCACAGATACTTTTATGCATGACCTCCCACTCTTTCCTCTGACAGCTCGCATAAAACACAAGGATGAGGATTTTACAGACATTTTTTTAAGCATCTGCCTGGGAAGAATATTGGTTTGCCTGAAGATGACATCGAATTACCCAAGACTTTTTTGTGACTTATTAAACTGAAATATCAGTTGGACAGAGTTGACCTTAATTGATTTAATGAGCTTTCTCTCATGAATTTGAAATACCAGTTACTTCTTAAAAAATACTTAGTATTCAAAATGTTATGCTTTAAATGTCCTTTAACTTACAAGAAACTGTAAAAACAAGATAATTCCCTATCTCACAGAAAATGCCCCAGGGCCAGAGGTTGCTTGGGTACTCCTGGCATGGGTGGAGATAGGGCCTGTTCTCCCAAAAACTTCTGCAAAGACAGAACAGACCAAAACGACACTCAGCCCAGGGGAAAGATTAGCTCCTTTGTTTATGTTATCCCACCCCGTGCAAGGTTCAGAGCCCAGGGAAGGGGACGTGTCTGTGGCCAGCAGGAAGGAAGGGCTCGGCACAGGAACCATCCAGCCTCTGCTTCACCGAGCGTTTCCCGCGCCACAGCCAGCTCGGCAGAGCCCCAACCGCTCGCGGCATCGCCGCCCTCGGTCACGTTATGCTCTGAGAAATGCCCCATCTGAAGAAAAATACAAGGACTATGTTTCTATTCTGTTCTCCTCTAAAAAAATAACAGTGAGCTATTTGTCGCTTTGTTATTATCAGGCAAGTGGGGCCGTGTGAGTGCAGAATGGCTTCGGCCATTCCTCACCCTGCTCTTATCTGACTCAGTGCTGGTACCTCAGCCCAGCCCAGCTCCTTTGTGAGACACAGGAGAAATTGCCATGTCGGAAAATGGATTTTATTACAACTTGTAATTGAAGAGATAAAGCTGAAAAGGAGGAGGTGGCAAATACGAATTAACACGGATATTTTCCAGTCTCGCCGCCCCGGGAGCAAGAGCCGCTTCCCAGAGGAACCCTCAGCTGGAAACTGCTTTTGGCTACAGAGCAGCAATGACGAAGCTCTTGCATGACTAATGAAGCTCTCGTATGACTAACGAGGAGGGAAGGGAGAGCAAGCAGCAGGAAAGACATGGCCACGCAGAAGAACATCTACCTGCATTAGTTGACACGCTTAGGATAAGGCCCCGAGTTCTTATTTACCTACTGGAACAGAGATGGCTCCTTCGGGGATGGTCTGCCTCACTGATGAAGGTCTTTGTGAGGTAGAGGTTTAGCATGGTGTATAAAGCAAAAGAGAAATTGTGAATTTGTGACCCCCTATATTTCTGCATGCACCCAAATTCCTTGGAGAACTGAGGCTTAGTCCCAACCCCTACAGCCACAAAGCACTAGGACATCTCACAGCAACGCCCCAGAAGTGACCATCGACAGCCACCACTAGCAGTCCTGGTCCTTCGCTGCAAAGCAGAGACCTTCACTGAAAGCATTTCCACACCAGGAGAACCAGGGAAAGGCTCCTCTCGGCCAGGAACGACCTTTTGATGAGTTATGCCACAGATTCCCCGTCAGAGCAGCTGATGGAGAGAAACAGAGATTTCTAAACCAGAAAGCCACTTGCTGCCAGGACAGACACGAGCACATCCACGGGAAGGCCCACATGGACCATGGTCTTTGCTCTGCTTTCCTTTAGCTAACAGGAGAAAGCAAGCCGTACCTGAGAGGCTAAGGATAAATGATCATTTGTCACCCCTTGTGCTGTTAAACGTCAAAATTGAGTGAACAGAGAAGCTGATCTCCCACCCCTGCAGCCTGGCAGGGAAAATAATGAACCAAAGTTTTCAGAGGCAGCACGAACAGCTCAGACCAACTTCTCACAAAAACAGTGCTGCGCCTTGGTTTTCTTGCAGCAGGAGCAGTTACGCATCTACAAAGGAAACAGGGTGAGGGTGGTGAGAAGCGGGCTGGGTGACACTCGGGAGCCCTGTGGCCGAGTTACTGTCCCACTGTCCCTCTCCCGCAGTAAAGGGCAGTGTGTTTTTACTTGCTATTGAATCTTAAAACAAAGCTCACAGAATGGCTCAAAACTATAAAACTTCTGAGCAGGTCACTACTTCCTACTGCCTTTCAAATAAAAGATGAGATAGCCCAGGGCAGGCCCAAGGGCCAGTGGAGCAATTTAAAACTGTAAAGCTAAAAGCAGATTTAGGAAAGGAGGATCATTTCTTGGTTAGTCCAGCCCCTCCCGTGCCCCCGTACCCACGCACTCGGAAAGGAGCTCATCAGTACAACTGCCCATTTTGTTTCATCATGGATGAGAACTAATTAAGAGAATATGGTGGAACTACCTTTCAGCTTTATGTCCCTGATGACTTCATAATACCCAAACTGAGTTACCAAAGGGGATAATTAGCAAAGTCCAAACAGAAAATGATTAATAATATGACAAAGCCATGATTACAATGGTCTATTAACTGCAAGACAATACTGGTCTAATTATGGCAACATTGACTTTTATTACTGTGAAGTAGCTCGCACTATCATTAAAGATATTCACGGATAACTCTGAGCTTAATGTGAAGCGTTATATTTAATATCTTGAAGATATAATTTAGCTTTCCTTCCACCCACTCCCCGTAGAGAAAACAAAACATGTTTGATGGCTCCCTCAACACTCCAGCACCTCTTTGTCGTTCCAGCTACCTGTTGCCGCCACGGCACGTGTGGTCCCTCAGCTCCACCGGCACGGGCAGACCCAGACAAAGCCTCTGACCTGACCCGCCGAGAGCAAATGCACATCTTCCCTGAGAGAGGTTCTTACTGGTGAGTTTTTCTGGTGGCCAATGGAAAACCTCAGCATCAGTGAGAGCTCTGGTTGGTGTGTTCCCCACTCGGTTTCTTTCAGCTGAAACAGCAGCTCCCAGCTACCCTGAGCTGTGACTTCGAGCACGTAACGTCCTGCCACAGCAAATGCTCCTGGAAGAGCAGCTGCAGGAGACAGCAGAGCCCAGAGGCAGCGGGTGATGGTGATGTACCTTGACCTCGCTTGTACTGGCTGCGAGACTGGTTTTCCTGTGTAATATATCGACCAGTGCTCATACCAAGTCAGGAGATATTTCCAGGCTTCTCTGTCCATTTTTGCTACATTTTTCTATTGCCACAGTGCTTGTGAGAATATATTGCTCTATTTCTGTAGGGCTTTGTAGAGATCACGCATTCCAATGATGGATTACTACAAGAGTTATTGCTGGAGGAGAAGACAGGCAGCTCTGGGGCTACAAAAGACCACGTGAGGCACCCACCCACTGCTGATCTAATTTTCTCTCAATTGAGAAGCATCAGCAATGTAAGTCTGATTAGCTGAGGGCTGGAAATTGGGCATGAGAAACTGTGGAGAATCTCAGACGCCTGAGGCAGGGGTAGAGGGGAGCACAGGACAACAGCAGGGGAAAAGGAAGAGGTTTCCATTAAACCCTAGCTAGAGACATGTTTATTTAGCAATGCCATTCGGCTCTGAACCTTTATAGAGGAAGGAGCCAGGACTGCATAGACCAGAAACTGAATGTTAAACCAACGCAGCAGCACAGCATCCAGCAGCACCACAGCCAAAACCAGAACGCGAACTGCAGCAGAGGGAGGGAACCAGCCCTTTGGGAACACAGCTCAGAACAAGCCCTGCAAGGCACCGTGGAGGGCAGCAGCAGGCAGAGCACTTTGCAAGAGGAATTTTGAAAAGGAAACTGGCTGCCTTATAAATCGTGAAATGCTGCACTGGATGAGAGGTGAGCTGCAGTGCAGCAGCGTGTGGTTCTCTGCCAGCTCCTTATCCCCTCCCCAAGCATGCCACGGCCGTGGGAACAGTAACAGAGCAAATAATAAAGATCAGATTATCCCTGTCACCCAGCACAGCTTCAGTTCTTGTGTCAGCAAGCAGCTCTATTGAACAGAGTCCACAGCCAAGCGGACGGCGGGGTCTGCAGAGAGCACAGCTGCAAGAGGGCAGCATTGCAAGCCTGCTCCCTAATTGCCTCTGTTTGCTGGGATTATGCCCAGCGTGCCAGTCCTCTGCTGATGTCTTCATTGTCAGATCTTCAGGCCTACTCCCTGCTATTTGGTTGTCATTTGAAACTTCAGCAATGCTTTTCTTCTTAATTTACTGGTTGTGTTCCCTAGCAGCTATGAGATGTAGGAATACGTCCTGAAATATTCGTGAGCTAGGCAAGTCATTAGCAGCTGTCACTTCAAAGTCTAGCTGCGGTCAATTTGCTTTTCACAAGTAGCCCAGGAGCTGGATGTGCTGCGAAGCATTGCAGCAGGGGTTGCTGCTCAAACAGGATCACAGAGGTGTGGGTCGTTAGTGAGGGGAAAATATTTCATCAAGTTCTCAGCAGATGTTAAAGGACCCGGTCAGAAACAATTATGGACTGAGCAGAGCTTCCATCGTCCCCCAGACATTATCTCATGCTGTGGGTGGCAATAAGGGTTGCAGAGCAGCAAGCCCGGCAGCGAGAGCGCGGGCGATATCTATCACTTGCGGGTCCACAGGTTACAAGCCCATTTTCTTAGACCCTCCAACCTGCTCCTATCCCGGGAGTGATCCCAGCGACAGGAGCATGTCGGCTGTCCCTTACGGCTCTGCCTGCACCCACTGGCACCCTGCGCAGACCAGGAACTTGGCTGCTTGTCGGGTTTCCTTGCAGGTGCACAGGGAGCATCGCCTGGCCGAGGACAGTGCCGCATCCTTAGAGTATGTGGGAGAGGAAAATGGGCAACAAAACCCATCCAGAAAGAAACAAATCAGGGTATTCATGTCTCTCGGTAATGTGAGATTCCCTGATTATTCCCCGCAGCCATCCGGTGCAGCACAACGCTACGAAATACCCGCAGGGACCCTGGCAGACTGCACCGCGCACACTCCCGCGACCCCGGGACGCTTTACAGCCTTTCTCCAGGGGAACCAAGCAGCCATCGCAGCTCCTCTTTGTCACGGAGTATGCCCAGATCTTGTTTTGTTACTCTATATGTCAACCATGAGTAATTCCACAGAGGACAGTGCAATGAAAGTGAATTGAGAGCAACGTGAAAGCAGGAAGAGTTTTCACAGATTGTTTTACACGAAGAGCACTTTCACACTCAGTTCATCACACGTAGCTCAACAATAAACTCCCCTCAAAGGCAGAGGGGTGGAAACCCTCATGAGATGAACGTGGCAGATGTTCTGAGCGGAGACATTCACAGAGTCTCTGAAATGTCCCCTTGGAAGATCTGCAAATTCAACCTCCCTCCCGCATGAAGCTAAAAGGAGATTTATCCTGTCCACGTGTTTCCTCAGCCCATGGACACAGAGCCTTACACTATCAGCTCCCACCAGCTTCCCCCTGCCAGCATGGGCTCCACGGGAGCCCAGAGCCCCCTTGTCTCCTGTGCACACCCAGCTACATCACGGCGTGTAGGAAGAGGGAGACGTGAATGCTCAAACTGGCTGTGCCAAAGTTTCAGTTAGACAGAAAAAACTTCTTAAAGATTAATTTGCTGCTACCACAGGGTTCCTGCCATGCAAGAGCTTATTGGAATGCAAACTATAAGCTTCAAAGGGAAGGATGAATCAGAACCTATTTTGAGAGTAATTATATAAGATTATAAAATTCAAACCATCTCATTATTGCACATTAAGCATGAAGACAACCTGCTTGGAGACCTTGCTGCTGGGGACGCCTCATAGAAGCACTCAATGACCCCGCGCAAGAGTCGTTCACATTCCAGAGCCGACACAGCAGCAGAGCTCGAGCCGGGCAGAGCGGAGCAGGCGGCCGGAGCAGCAGCAGGCGACAGCGAGCGCAGGGACACCCTCGGCGAGCGCAGGGACACCCTCGGCGAGCGCAGGGACATCCTCGGCAGTGCCACCCCAGCTCCCGCTCAAAAGTCGGCTCTGCATGGACAGTCCCTAACTCCTCAGCCTGGGCTCCCCAGAGGGGACCTGGAGACAAAACCCCCTTCTTTCACCATCACCTTGCCCACTGGTGACTGTGGGCTTCGTACACAAAGCCGAGAGGCCCATATCAATACCCAGAGAAAATAACTGATCTCCATTAAAATGTCTGCACCCCAGGAGAGCAGCTGGACCAGAGGAGACTGGTTCTGAAGGCTTCTGAAGACCAAACACTTTGGTATTGAGGGGTTATTGACCTGCCCGCCGATTCAGACTTTCCAGCCAGGCTGCCTCAAAGGCATATTTGTTTCTCAAACTTTTGTTGGCATGTGCAACCAGAAGGGGAACTTAGAGCTGTCAGCAATGCAGCATTTCTGTTATCAAAACTGACAAAAAAAAAAAAAAAAAAAAAAAAAAATGTTCCAAACCGCAGGAAACATTCCCCAGTGATTTAGGTCACTTTGTGTCTTAATCTGCTGTTCTCTGGAGTAGTATAAATGAGATGGTGAGAGTTGTCATTGCTTTATGTCTAACTGATGCCAACCTAATGAACTCTTATAAGCCACACTGCATATAATTACAGCACATAGCTGTGTGCTAATCCCATGACATTTTATCACAATATGCTGTAGCAACATCTGTAAACGACTCAGCAGCACTGAACACACACAGTGTCCCTGGGCTGGGGTTAAATAACCGACACCGAGCGTCATCCTCCTCCTACGATGTGACCCCAGCACATACAGGACCCGAGCGGGGCACAGACGATGTGCCAAGGAAGCCTTGCTGAGGCTGTTTAGCATGGGGGAGGGTGTCTCTGTCCATCCTGCTGAGGCTGTTCAGTGTGGGGGTGGGTCTCTGTCCATCCTGCTGAGGCTGAGCAGAGCTGGGCAGAGAGCAGAGCACCATGGTACGGGCACTCCTGGGGCGTAGGGACACAATGGCATTTCGAGATGCAACGCAAACCAAACAAGCGAAAGCTTTTCACTGTCGCTCTGTCTCCCTTAAGTGACTAAAGACCCTGTACCTTAAAACTTCCCTTCAAAAACTTGGTCAGTCGTAACCATTGTGAGACACCAGCGAGGCCGGGGTCGGCAGCGCTCCAGCGCCCAGGCTCACCGCGCCAGAGCTGCGTCGCTGCCCTGCGCTGTCTGCAGGGAGAGTCAGTTTTGGGAAATTGCTTCCCTGCAGCTCTCTCTTTGACTGTGTTTTGGTTAAAAAAAAAAAAAAAATCAGGCTGCCCTGAAAAGCTCTCAGGATAAAGCTTGACTGGGAGCAGAATTAGGGTCTCTTCCCATCCCAGATGGGAGGGTGAACCCTGCCACGAGCGCTGACCCTCACCCTGGCACGGTGCCCAGGCAGTCTCCAGCCCTGCGATCCGGGGTCGCGTGAGAGGACACGGCCTGAGAACCCAAAAAGGCAGCTCAGCCAGGGGAGGGCCTTGCCCCAAGCCTGGGACAAGGCAGCCCAGAAGCTTTGCAGAGGCTTTCCGTCAGCAGAGTGCCCGCCCAGGGACGCGGCACCCCACCAGCACAATGGGGCTTTGTGACTACAGGAAGGCACCTGGAAGAGCCCTATTGCCTAGACCTGCCCCACAGCAACCCCAAGAGATGCAGGATTCATCCAGAACACCCCTAGGTGTACATCTGGGTGACACACAGAGCCATGTCCTCAGGCCAGGTTGCCAATTAAAACCATCTAGACCCAGTATGACCACGTAAGCCCACGTCATGCCCTCTTTCTCTCTCTCTTACCTTGCCATGCTGGTAACACCTGGCACACAGAACACAACCTGGTCTGCATGGCAGAACAGCCCCGGCTTGTTTGCAGCAGGCTCTGTGCAGGATGCAGGGCAGCGTCCCCCAGCCACCCGCCTGCGTACCTGCGTGGTACAGAGACCCTGCGCTGCCCGCCCGGGAATGCAGCGGTTATGAAAAGAGCATTTCTTTGTTTAAGCTCTGCTGAATGATTAGGGAACTTCCTCCCTGAATGGCTCTGCTCCCCTCATTAGCTGCTGCTGCTGCTGCTTCCATTAGCTTCTAACAAAGACAGAGATCTTTAACCCCTAAAATGTACCACGCAGCAGCCACGCGCGCAGGCTGGACTGCCTGATCCTACAGATTTATTAAATGGATTCTGAGATTCCTTCTTCCCTTTTCCAACGACTCGTACCACTCCGTGCTGTGCAGATCAGAATCCTTTAGCATGAACGTTTTGACCAGAGACCAGAACTGAGCTCAAATAACTCTGAGCAAATACTCGCAGACGTCCAGGAGATTAAGTACTGCGTATGGAGAGGACGCGTTTAAGGAGGTGCTCACTGCACTCACCTAACACTTTCCTGTTGCCAGAGCACATGTATTTCTCTGCAGCAGTTACAAACATGCATAGAAAATCAGAATAATACTTACATTACCAGAGACACTGGTGAGCTGGAATTTCTGGGCAATTATTCTTCCATGGAACCAAATACTCTGGGACCGCACGTCTTAATGATGGTTTTGAAAGGGCTTGTATGGACTGAGCTTCTGGCACCCTGCCTTTAGTCTTCACATCACAGTTTGCTGTGATGTTGTCAAACACTAACCTGCTACAGCGTAACAAACTGAACTAAATATAAAGGCGGCCTTAATTAGCATCTGCAGTTTCACGATGTACCAGACAACCTGCAGGATAACTTTCTTTTTTCCACAGCCACAGAAAATGTACAGTTAATGTACAGTCACTCCAACTACCCCTTCTCTGTCCCCCTAGGATGCCATTTTGCAATGTACAAGTATAATTAAAGACAATGCATGGCAGGGAGGCAAATCGCATCTCCCAAACAACTGCCAGCGTAAGTGACTGTCATGTTAGTGAGTCCACTGGATTGAAACAATAAGGGCTGCTACAGACAAGCTTCCAGATTTCACAGTGTATAGATAGGAAGGAAGAATTTATACTATCATATTTGAAAAAGATATAACAACTATTAAAGCTAGAAAAAGCTGCCTAACCAACACAAGATGGAAACCTGGAGTCCTAAGGAAGAACATGCAATTGTACCTTTAAATGTGAACAGGTAAGAGAAACACGGATAGTTGAAACTATAATTAAATGAAAAATTGTCTCAGACCTGAGATCCAGTTATGGTTCTGTCTTTATCTCTGAACAATGAAGGCACACACGTGAGACCCTGTGACTGCTAGTGAATACACGGTAAGCGCAGCAGGCTGTGCACATTGCACAGGTACCACTTCAGCAAAGCAAAGCTGTCAAGCAGCAAACACCTGCAAACACAGAAATACCAGCTTCTCAGAGTCATCCCGCAAAACGATGGGGAAGATCGGAGCCAGGCTATGCCCTGATTTGAACTAGCTAAGGCACATGCTTGGGTTCAGTGAAACGTAGGGAGAATACTGAAAGCAGAAGAAAGCGTTTCAACAGCAAAGACAGAAACTGCTGAAGCAAAATGTTTGTTAAGGAAAAGAGGCTCCGTATTATGAAAAAAGGGGAAAAAAATTAACAAAGTAACTTGAGCAATGTGGACTTACCGAAGCGGTACGTGCTCTTCAGCTGAGCCCCTGGTCGCTGTCCTCAGCCTGCTCACACGCTCAGCCCACACCAGCAGCAGTCTGGCTGCCTGTTTCTATGGAGTTGTGGATGCTGATCCCTGACTATGCATGAGGCTACTGCAGCTGCACTGGAACAGGCTCCCAGGTCCGCAAAAAACCCACAAACATGATCAGCCTCCCTGTTCTGCTTCAGGAATGAAGCAACCAACAGCACTTAGGCAGATGCAAACCTGCATCTATGCAGAGAGGTACTTACAAAGCTCCTAAACACACACTCACACAGCTCCGTAGGTGCGTTTTATTTACCGGGACCGTGACAGGGCAGAGCCAGAAGCAGCTGTAGTCACAGATCCACACACAATACACAAGCAGAGCCACATGTTCATAGGCAGGCTGTATAATCCATTTTTCCTAGATTAATGCTGCTGGTTTTAACCTTATTTCAATATAGTTTTACAAACCTTCCTATGGCAGCAAGGTTTGAACTTGAGACCTTCAGGATCAGAGCACAAACCTGTTTTACTTGAGCTCTAGCTGGCTCTTTTCCTGCCGGTGGACCAGATGCTCGCAGAGAAAAGCAAGATCCATTTTGCAAGTGCATTACTCCGTGATAAGAAAGATCTTTGCCCCAAGGTGCTACTCCTCACATGCCTGGCCTCTGGAAACACAAGCTTCAGTGATTAGTATTAGCTTTGCTTGGGTGGCTTTAAACATGTTTGCTGTTCTATTTACTTAAAATACACTTGAACGATGATTCAGAAAAGTGTGTTATTGCAGCTGGTAAGTAAATTCAGGACTTGCCCATAGGTAGAGGCTGTAGGCAGCCCATAGCAGTGAATGGACATGTCATCAATTTCCCGTTAGTCAAACTATCCAATCAAGGGATAATTTTTTTTCCAAGAAAAATACACCAGAAGCAATTTCTCCATATATAAGTGATCTTTCCACATCAACATTCCTGCAATGAAAAAAAACACCATTGCACAAAAATTCAGCCCTTTTTCTGCCTGCAGCAAGAACACTTGTGTGCTTGTGGGTTTAACATTTTAATAGTATTTGTGCAGTGCCAGGAGGGTGTTCAGCGCTGCACAAGATGTACTGCGTGCATCATGAAGTTTAAAAAGAACAGTTCACACAAAGGGCAAAACACTAAATGTGCTCTGAATTACTGCGGGATTGCAGCGCGGAAGGACAGCTGACAAAGCGTGCCAGGGAACAGAAATTACCGTAACGGCTCTTCTGGTTTTGCATTTTCCCCAGCTGTCCTTTTGCTTCCCCTTACTTCAGCTTTCATGCCCTGCACTAGGAAAGCACAGGAGCACTTTGCTGAGGTGGATCAGTGCGTAAGGACGGGTTTGAGGAGGGCACACGTGCTGTGCCTAGACCACCGGGGACTGCTGTGCGCACAATCCTATAGTGACCTGCTGGGTAAATCTGCAACATCTCCGCAGGTCATCCCTTGTATCCTGGGCTTATACCACAGGGCAGTGAAGCTTTTTACAAATGGAGACACTGAGGTAAAAAAACCCAACGTACGTTATTTAAAGAAAGTCGCGACACAGTAGTGCTGGAGCTAGAAACCAAACGCAGGGGGTTGCTCCTGGATGTGCTCTGATCTTGATGTAAATCCCTCCTGTACCCACGCACCGTCCTTTAAAGTCAGTCAGCAGCACAAGCCCCAGGGGCCAGTCACACCCCACCAGCGCTGCACATTCATTTCAGAATTACCACTTTGTTTTTAAATCCCTCTGTGGGGTCAAGCTCCCACCTTCTGCGCCATTCCCTGCTCGGCACGACCAGCTGGCAGCCTCTGCCCGCAGCCAGACCCAGCACCGCGCGCCCACGGGAGCAGGACCTGGTTCAGCAAACGCCGGGGGTGGGTCGGTAACGCAACTCAGCCCAAAGCGAGCGAGAACCTGCCTGCGCACCGGCACACAGCGCACTCGATGGCGAGAGCTGCGCAGGGCACGAGGCGATGCCCGTGCCCAGGGGCGCTGGTGGCTGGAGCCCAGCTGCCCGCAGGAGGGACCGTGGGCTTTGTACCCTGGGAGTAGCTCCGTGCAGGAGCAGTCGGGGAGCGCTCGCTCCACCACAGGAGCTCGTAGTGGGCCCTGGGGAACAGGGTTTGGCACCCGGGGATCCCAAGGATCCTGGAGCCTGTTGCTCTCCAACAAGCTGCTCCATGGGCAGAGGGACCGGGTGACACGGGGGCGGCTCGCTGTGCCCAGCGCTCCCGGCACCATCAGCCGAGCACTTGGCACGTCAGTAGGGCTTGTGCACACATTCTCTCAGAGTGCCGTATCCTGGAGCACTCGCTGCACCTCCAGGGCAGGGACGTGTTGTGTCCATTTATTTAAGGCACATCACCGCGGTGGTAAACGCTGTCCCGCTATCTCAGGCGTTTCCACTGCCTACAGTTTATGCCTGTGCACTAGTCACAGCATCACTGCACAACAGCTGAGGGCTGGCAGGGAAGAGAGCGATCAGATGGAGGGAGCTACAGGGAGGATTTGAGACAGGCACAACAAAAGGATGCTGCATCTTGCTCGATCTCAGGGCCCAGAGCCAAGAGATCAGTTCTATTCCTGGCACCGCCACAGGCCAAGCTGCAGGCGAACACTCACCCTCGCACATCCACTGACGCATCCGTACCAAAACCTTCCTCGTCCAAATACCTTATTTTTCTGACATACTTATCTGCTGGATTACTTGCCAGCAGCAGCTTGCAATGCTCTTTTGTTGGGTGTACAATAACGTATGGCACACTGGAGAAACACTGCAGCTATATCTCTCGTATTGACTTTAAGTAGGAGAATCAGCTATTACACAACCTGAACTACAGAGAGTAGAGGAGCATCTACTTCACACACAGTAGCACTTTCCACATTCAGTTCAAAATGGTTTAAAAAAAATAATCACTGCATAAAACCATATTCTGACATATTCTTACACAAACTACACAGTAATACTTTTATATTCACAGTTTTTTTTCCACAGTCAGATGCGGTTCAAGAAGGCTGGTGGCACCTGGCTAATTTCTTTGCAACTCTGCAGCATCCCCAGAAGATACTGCTCTCCATCAATACATGAAACACCAGAAAAAAAAAAAAAAAAAACGAACCAGCTCTCAGGGTCTAATGGCAAACAGAGCTGTGCAGAAGCAGCCCTGGCTCCCAGCTTTGGCAGCCTTAGGGTGCTTTCATCTGCCTGCTCTCAAACGACATGGACTTCATCGGGACTCCTGACAAGCCAAGCTGATTTAGCAGTTAGCTAACAGATTTATCCAGGAGGTAACAAACCGACAGAGAAGCCACTGACTTCACGTGATGATGACAAATAGGGCCAGCTTTACTCCAGCAAACTCTGCATCCAGGTTGCCAGGGCCGTGCTGTCCCACACGGGTGCACTCGGGCAGGACCCGGCCCTCACGCTGCTCCTCGGGCTCTCCTGATACGGCGCCCTGATCAAAGCCGTACCACTGCTCATCTTTGCACAACCTCACTCTTTATTTGCATATTTTTATGAGGCAGGACTCGCCAGATCTGACCATAGGACGCCAGACAGCTGACAGAAAATTTGCTTAACATGAATCTTCAGTGTAAAATGCACAAAGCGCAAACACAGATAACTAAACATCCAGACCCCAATGGGAAAGGTATCTTATCACCATACCATTATATTAATTAACACTTAATGCAAACAGATTTGTTTCCCTTGCTGGAGCAGTTTCACATCCAGGCATTTGCGAAATATTAGTACCCGTTGGGCCCAAACGGTGTCCTCAGCGCTGTCTAGACATAGAAATGGGCCCAGTCGTGCAGAGCAGACACACCAGTAACAGCTGCTAACGCACCCGGCGCAGCCAGTCCGGCCAGCGTGACTTGCCCAGGGCACTGGGGTAGAGGCTGACACTTACACCAGAGATCAGAGCAGAAAAACTGAGATGTTAAAGGCATATGATGATGTGATCGTGGCCTGAAAAATGAGGTCCTGAACAGGCTGCACAAATAAATGCCAGGCAACTATCTGTCATATCAGGGCAGACAGAACAAGAGCAGTAGAGGTATTTCTGCTGCACAGAGTCAGGAAAACGTTAATTTTGGTACCAAGGTAAAAAATTGTGAAGCAACGCAATAAGTTATTTGCAATAGAGAAAATAGCTGCACTGGATGCAATGCATTAGGACAATACCAGCAGTGGTAAGAGGCCTTCAGAAGAAGCAGGTTTAAAGCAAAAGCATTTTAAGATTATAATTAAGCTACAAGCAGAGTGGGATGAGAAATGAAGGTGTTAGGCTGGACATACTGGCAAGAAAATAGATGGCAGAAGCCCAGCAAAGCCAGCGAGCTGCCAGCGTGCCCTGGCGCCAGCTGCATCCTGGTGCGAGACACTGGCAGAGAGGGGCAGGAGGAACCGAAGCAAGATGACAGAGAAAGCCTTGGCCAGGGACTGACGGGCTGCGGTGTTGCACCTGGGCTCTGCACAGGGGTCCTCCGAAGGACAGAAGAAAAGTTTCTGAAAACTTTGCTGTGAAACCAGGCTGGGTTGGTCGATCATTATCCACAGAATCCTTGAAAGCAGCACTCTATGCAAATGTTCTAATACACAAACAACTGAGAGCATGTTATCAATAATGTTAAAAAGCACAGGGTTTTGGCTTTGCTCCTCAGCATGCAAGCCTGGGTTATAAGCTCCCCCTGCCAATGTCTTCTGAAGTTACAGCAGAAGACACCAGCTCTGGAACAAGAGGCTCTGAGCAGAAAATCAACCGCTTTGCCATGAAGAAATGCCCCTTTGCTCTTAGAGCAGCACGCTGGCTCTTGCTTCCCCGCTGACACGCCAGTGTGCCTCCCTAGCTCTGCAAGCTAACAGAGAACAACTTCTGTCAGTTCTTAGGGGAAGTGAAACAAATACTGGAATGTACATTAAGATCCCTTACTGGTGAACAAAGATCCACGCGAGTCCTTCCTTTTCTCAAACTGAGATAACAGCAGTGAGTTCCAGTCATGTCAGTTACTTAAATAGGCTTTTTACTGCTTTTGTGCTTTATACAGCACAGGGGTCTATGTTTTTAACCTTTATCTCATTAACCACCTCCTCACCAGCACATCCCCGTAACACCCTGCCTGTCTCCTCTGTGCAGCTGTTCCCATCAGCCCACACCATTTCGCATCAACAGGTGAGGTGGCACTTGCACCCAAAACTTCACATGTGTAAAGGAAAGTAACCGCACAGCGACGTGTGCCGAGACCAACACCCTGAGTCTAACACTTGCAAACCTTCTGCTCCCCTCACGAGAGCTCTCCTGCCTTCCTCCGGCTCTTGTCACAAGCACTGCTCGAGCACGCGGGACCAGAGCACTGTACCTGGCTCGGAGATAATCAGGCTCTGGTCGGAAGGCAGCAGGAGGAATTCCCTGCAAGTGTCCAGGTCCAAGCTAGGCAGGCTTTTCTTCCGGCACAGCTCGGTGACAATGCGAACTGCCCTCTGACAACGGCCGTCATCCTTGGTACCGCTCATCTCCCACACCGCATCCTCCGCTGTCCCCTCTGCTGTCTAGGAAAGTCCAACTAGGAGAAGAGGGCTTGTTTATTTTTAATCACACAACCAGATTCACCCGCGTGCCACCCTCTGGCATGGCAGCACCCTGAGGGACGCCCCGTGCCAGGCAATGCTCCAGCTCCACAAACCCCCAGCACTCGAGCGGGGACGCTCCGGCCCCTCTCTGGAACCCACGGCTGACTGCAGCCCTGCCAGGGCTCCTGACGCCTCAGTGCCTCTGAGATCACATCTCTGTTTACTGCCAAGGCGTGTTCCAGACAAAGAACCTCCTACCAAATTCAATTTCGTGCCCTCCATACGAGGCTGTTAAAGCTGTAGCCCAGATAATGCTTTTTAACCCTTTCATTGCTGCCCCTTCTCCATTCTCCAGGTGCAGAGGTTCAAATCCCAGCAATTCTGCAAAAAAAGTGAATGCTGAAATCTTCTGGCTGAGGACAACACATCATCAGAGCAGAGAACCAAGTGTGCTCCCATGAACACTGCACAAACTACTTACAACTGCCAAAGGCAACATAAGAAAAGCAGCAGGTTTTATTGATTTGTTTGTACCAGTCCTAACACAACAGGCTGCAGATGGCAACAGAGATTGAGAATGCCATTCTATTTCATAATTAGTTTTTTTTTTTTTTTTTTTTTTCTGCAGTATTTTTTTATTCCTATTGTAATTTAGCAGACAGGTCATGCCACACGACAGAGCTACACTTTTGGAGAGAGAATATATTTGACAGGCATGGGAAAAGAAGCAATTGTATAACAGGCAATTAAAATTATGTACAGCAGAATGATTTCATGCAGCTTCTGGAGCAGAGAAGCTAATACAAATATAATGAGCGTGCTGGAGAGCCAGGGCTGGAGCTACACAGGTCCCTCAGCCCCACATCCCAACAGAGTATCTCTACAGTCATGACACGGTGTTTATTTTGCCCGTTAATTACTTGCTGAAGCACTTTGAGCTATCGCACCGCGTGAGTCCCAGCACTACGCAAGCGCTCGGAGCAGCACCAGGTTCTCCTGGAGCCCCGGTCCCCCAGCAGCCCCCCAGCCCAGCTGCCTGCAAGGCAGCAAACCCCCCCCCCAAAGCGCCGTACCCGAATTCCCGGGCTGACACACGGCCAAGGGCACGGCTCCGACGTCCCTGTGCGTCGCCAACAGGACCCTCGGGGTCACTGCAGCCCTCCTGCCCCTCGCCCAGACCGAGGTCCTTTGGACACCCCACCATGGCGAGCTGAGCGCTGGCGCCTGCCACTGCTTTATCCCACGTGGCAATCTCTGTATGGCGAGAGCAACTTACCTTCTCAGCACTTCTCCTTCCAAAAACTTCTGTTGCCTTGACAACACGAGTGAAATCTTTTATTAAGACAGCAATATCTTTCCCCTGGTCACAGAAAGACACTTTCAATTAGACACTACCACCTCCCGGTCAGTGCTGTGCAACCTGCTGCTGCCAACAGCCTGCGGCACACCTGCAGAGCGGGGAGTGTTTCTGAAAGCGCCCGCCGCCCGCAAGCAAACACCGACGCCGGCAGCTGCTTCCTCACTGCGCCGAGACTTGCAAAGGTCGATGTTTGCTGAGTAGAGTCCAGACTTCGCGAGGCTGGAAGCTAAACCAGTAATTTGCCAGAGGCTCAAGCTCAGGTATGGTTTGCATTACATTTGTATGACAAACTCACTAAAACCACCCACCTACTTATCCCCAAGGAGTGATCAAGTTTACATCTGTCACTGTGACAGCCCCCGTCCACAAAGCAGCAGAGCAAGTTGCTGTGGTTTGCACACGCCATGTCCTTATAGCTCCATGTCCTGGTAGCTCCATGGAGGTCATGTACATCGGGATTTAGAGATAACTCCTACGCTGAGTTCACAAGCAACAAAGAATCCCAGGCCTGGGAGCCCTCTCCAAAATCTGCACTAACGACAGTAAGAAGCAAGGATGAAGTACATCAACACTCATCCCAGCTCCCAAGGTTTCTCTAAGTGGGACAGTTTCACCCCCTGCACCACTGAAATCCATAAATTACACGTGGCCAGCCCCAGAACGCGCACAGGCATCTCTGATAGCGGCTCATAAGAGCAATCGGCCCGCGCCTGCCAGCGCTGCCGCTGCCGTGGGCGCTGCCGTGCGAGACAGGAACTGGCCAGGACCCGGTGAGGGAGCAGCACCTCTTCTCTGCTCCTCCTTCCATGGCACCGGTGGCCAGACTCCCAAAACCAAAGCACAGCGAGACCCAAGGGGATGCAAGTGGGCCCCTGGCTAGTGATACCATCACCACGTCTCCCCAGCACAGCACCTGTTTCTGCCTGAGCCACCAAAACTGGCACCAGGAGAGGAATTCCTGGAATACATCAGTCAAGTATTGCATCTGAAATTTTAATTTAGCTTAAAGAGATTTCAACAGACAAAAAAAAAAACCCCAACCAAACCCTTAGAAAAAGGTTAATGTCCAATTGAGACCTTGTAACACAGAAATCAATAACAAAATTAAATTATTTGGAAAAAAGCTAATTTTATTTCAAAGGCAATACCAAGAACTTTTTACTTTTAAATCTAAAGTCACCTTGGGTCAATTATTCACCTTCATTTATACATCAGAGGATTCCAGGCTTGCTGGGTAACAATAACAGAGGACCCTGGTATTAGCGTCAATACTCTCAACAAATATTTCTGCAGAACACAAAACTAGGCTTTTTTTTGCACCAGTGTGTGATGAACCTGCACAGCAAAACAGCCGCGACAGCGAGGGGTAAGCAGTACCTGCTGCGAGCTCCTGTCCTGCAACCACCTTTCTCCTGCTCTGTAGGCAATAACACCTGGCAGAGAGCGCAGGAGGTTGCAAGCCCAGCCCTCCTTGGATTAGCACAGGCTTTAAACCACAATTGTTTTCATGGAAACAGAAAAGCAAAGCAGAATACATTTAATCTCAACCTTCAGGAAGAAACAAGCTAAGTTGATATCTGTAATGGAAAATAAGGAGTTATAAGCTGTTTTTCCCCCCCTCAGTGTATTACAAAGTATTTGCCATATTCTAGTTATTTTTATTCCTCCCAGTGGAAATACAAGTAATAAAAATAGCAGTATTTCTATAACAGAGAAAACAAAAACAACGGTGCACAATTGTGCCTCTGAGAGAAAATGCTGTAGTGTTTTTATTTCAGGAGAAAGTTAACATGTGAAAACAAACCTGAGAGCTCTTTGATTAACTGAAATGCCTCTGGATTACCAACTTTGGCCCTGCCTGTCTTTCCAGCATTAAATACTGGTCCTTCACTCATTCAGCCCTTCCTTTCCATTAGATGCAGGGCAGCAGGAAAAGAGATGACAACAGTGAAAATCCAGTCCACGCTATGGTCATTATTAACCCCCGTTCTCCCAGTACAGCTGTGCCCAAGCTCAAAGTAGGTTGAACATACCCAGCATCTGCCACAGGGCCCAAATTCGGCACAAAAATCCAGGGCTAGGATCAATGGCAGGCTCAGATCTCACCTGGTCTCAACGCTTTGCTCAGCACCGAGAACACACAAGCCCAAGAGACAGCATCAGACGCAGGGCTCCTGCCCACAGGTGATGCTCAGACCTTGCCTCACCTGGGAGCACACCGCAAGCCCACGGTGGCAGCAGCGGTTACCAGCTCGGTCACTTGCTCTGCTCATGAGAAGGACCCTGAGACACAACTTTTGGCAACAAAAAAATAACTGAGGAGCATCTCCTTCCTGGACAGGTTTCAGAGCGCAGGGAGCACCCAGAGCCTGTGCCACGTGCCTGATTCAAACAAAAAGCCGCTGTTCTTTGTGGTTGGCACCAGCAGCGCTCAAGGCACTCGCCAGAGACAGGGGAACAAAGCTGATACCATTGTGGCAGCTCCCGCTTGCTGAAAGCTTCCCTGAGCCCCGCTCGCCTCACAGTCGCAGAGAGGAGAGGGCAGACGAGGTGGCAGCGGAGACCGTTCTCACACGCCTCCTCCCCAGCCCCCAGTTCGGTCTCCCCGTGGCAGGGGGTGGCTCCTGCTGCTGCCAGCTGTGCCCAGCGCACACGTTGCCAACTTGCCCCGCGCAACGTGACGGCATCGCCTCCAGCTCCGCGCGCACGCCCAGGCAGCAGGCACAGCGCCCTGTGAAGGCTGAAATGGAGAGAGAAACGAGTGAGAGTGACATCCCCAGGTTACCACATTCCACATCACCACGAACGGTGACCGTGGGGCATACCGCCACGCGCACAGACCTTGGCACACCACCGCGCAGGTCCTCAGCAGGAGCCTCTCACTGCAGACATCAACGCCAGCCTTGGCTGAGGATTTCTTCCCAAAACTACTTGCTCACCCGTCGATACCAGCACAGAGGCAGCTAAGAGCACCATCTGGTGACACATTCCATAGAAGGGATTTTAAAGAACGAACAGTTAATTTACAAATTCTTAGCAGAATGATGCATGACTTACAGTTCATGAAAGCAGAGATCTCATTGCTTGCAGGAAAATTATTCAGAGATAATTTTGGCTTATGTGCATGCTCACTTGACTTCCTTCTTGCAGGTCTGCATGGTCAGCGAGCGTACAATTGATATCGATGCCTGGAAGGACCTGCAATCATTTAATCAGACTCCTGTTAAAACAAACCAGACTAGTTCCTACTTCAAATTGCACAGCTGTACTTGAACTGGGCCATATCCCAAGACAGGTAAGCTCAATTCTGCCTTTGGTTCCGATATGGTAAGTCATGAGACTGCTCACTTTTACGGACTGCTCCAGTTTTTCATGGACTGCTTCCCATTTCATGGACAAGTAAGTGCAGAGTGGTGAAATCACAGCATCTCCAACCCAAACTTTGCATCGAGTTTTGACGTCAGTATTTTCTCTTGGAACTACTGACTGCTGCGGATTACGCAGCCTCAGGGGGTCACACTTTAACTGCTGCAGTTACCATTTCACCAAGGTGCTTCCACTGCAAGCATCAGAAAAGTCTTTCACCAGACGTGAACTAGTATCTAATGACCTAACGCAGAGTACAAAAAAGAAACTCAAATTGAAAGAGTCATTTTTCTAATTTAATAGAAATAACCGAAACAAAACGGTTTTCAAACAATGCTTGAAACTGATCTAATACAACTTCTACAGCACATTCCAGAGCACTTAACAAGAAATATTTACAGACAGCTAATGTATTAAATAACCATGTAAAGAAAAACTTTTTTTTTATTACACACCAGCAAAAAACACAGGAATAGAACAATTAGAAACAGTAACCTTGTTTAAAAAAAGTTAAATATGATTATTCAGGTAATACAATACCACAGAAACAGCACTTTTTTGAAGAATCATATTAAAAGATGAGCAAAGTTTACCATGTGCAAAAAAGAACCAGTCCAATTACTAGAAGCAAGAAATAATCAAAGAATCAAAGAATGCCATGAATTTAACCCTTCCATGAGTACATTTACATGTAAAACAGGCTTTCAAGCGCACAAATCTTTATAGGCTTATATACATGTGTCATGGTGTTCTGAACCCAATACCCCCATTCGCAGGCCATGATCAGACATGCACTTCTTTTTTTATATGTAGCCCACACTCTAGAGTGAATGCTGCAACAAGTCAAACTTATAAAATATTTTAGTACCTCTCCTTGTAGAAATTCAATAAATTCTAAAGAAAGCAGCCTCGAGCTGTCAGATCACTCAATAGAAAAGGCCAAAACTGCATTTCATACATTGAATAGTTCACTTATAATAAAGATACCCAAATTAACTGCAATTTTTGAAAACTAATTCAATTCAGATACATTAGAAAGCATATAAAGTAGGATCCCCATAAGCAAACACAGGAACTAGATGGAAGAGTTACTATACATGCACTTTGTGAAAATAAATCGCCATATCATTGAAGATACAATGCGTATGTTCAATCTGAAATATGTCTATGTAAACTGTGGCATATAAATTTTTTTTAAAAAAGTACCTCCATTATTTGCTCAAACACATATTTTTTAAAAAAATATGTAACTTTCCCCAATTTTTAAAATAAAATGCCACACTATATTGTCAATAATTCCTGCACACTTTGTTTTTAAAAGCTAGACTTCATGATATGCATACAAACTTCCCTATAAAAATCACTATCCAAAGGAAAGGATTCCTGTCATGCTAATAGGCAACAGACAAAGCAGTTTTATTGCTTTTTCCAAGGAAAAGAGTAAGAAAATCAAGAAAAAGCCAACTTCCAGTATGTCATACACAGCTTCAAAATACTGTTGCCATTACCTAAACTTTTAGAAGTTAGCCAATAAACTACATTATACAACAGAATGATAAACTTGGGCTAATTTTAAGGACTTCTGTTCCAGTGGCTTGCAGAAATGTTTATAAAACATCTCAATGACCCAGTGTTAAGTGTGCTGACACAGTCAAACGTCGTAAGTAACAGCAATGGTGACATTCCACACACAAAAAACAACCTCTCTACATTTAACAGAGCATTGCTATTTTTGTAAGTTTGGGGAACATCCTTTTTTTGGATAGTAACTCTGCCTTATTGTACTATAGGCCACTTCATTCCAGGGCACAGTTAAATAATTAAGACCTGAACCTATTCAGCTGGTTACGTTATCACTAATCACTAGTAATTACATGGCAGGATACCTGCTGAGGTAATTGAGAAGCCCACAAGTAGCATACTGTACACTTTTCACTCTTATTTCAAAAGAAAGTTACCTTTTACTTCTTTGGATTAACTTAAAATTCAGGGTCATTTACAACAAAAATTGAGACAGGAATGGTCTTTTTTACTAGTGTCTTCAGTGAGAGCATATAGTTACATCGAGCGCCAGACTATCTTCTTGCTATCGTGTTGGAACACCGCAATCACGCAGGCAAAGGAGCTGCCACGCAGAGTGCACCCACCACATCTTTTATCTGCTAGAAGCTTTGTTGATGCAAGCTCTGCTCTAGTTCCCAGGGTAAAACACAGTCACTTGCACATATTACACACACACACATCATCTGGCACGGAGAAGATGCTCAGAGTAACACAGCGGCCTGTTAATACAAACCCCATTAATTACAGTGTGGCACCAAAAAGTTGGTTTGACTGAGCAAACCCTTACCAGGTCTGTGATGAACATTTACATGCTACAGGATCAGGAAAGGTATTGGCAGAGCATATCCATCCTTTCAAATATTTTTTGAATAGAACTTAGCTAATTTCAAAACAGTCATTGCACTGTTGTGTTGGGAGTTCCAAAATGAAGGGGGGTGTGCAGAGAATGTTGGTTTGTTTCTTTTATGTACAAAAAAAACGCTAAGATTTCTTGCACACAAGTCATAATTCCACATACTGCTGCTGAGCACCGATGAGCTGAACGGAAGGATCAATTCTAGACATTCAGTGGATTATGTGCAAGAGTTGAGCTTGAAACTCTGTTCAAGGTCAAAGCTTAGCATCACTTCTGGTTTGCAGGTGAAGTAGGGGAATACAGCCTAAGTCACCAGCCTACAAAGTCTGACAGTTTTTCTGCCTTGTCGTAGGGAGCGAACCCATGAGAGAGGCTGTCTCAAACATTTAGACATCTGCTCTGGCGTCTGGATGGAAAACAGACAGTACTGTTCTCGCAGCAGCCAGGGAGCACGTGCTACCCCTGAACCACAGCTTCGTGGCGTGGTCCTTCCCCCCCTCTGGCCCAGTCCAGGATGCCATCACGCTCGTCCTACGCTCCAGCTCAGGCAGTGGGTATCTGCAGCACCCGAATCCATGACTGGTGCCTTACAAAGTGAACAGGTAAGAAGTTAAGGCCTGAAGGCACAGAACCTAGAGTGCTTAAGCGCCATAAAAATAGTAACCCCAATTGAAAAGAATTCACAAAATCTTATTTTCATGATCATTTTAATAATATTCCTTTGCAAAATGAAGCTGAGAAACTAGAAATGCATAAATAGGCAATACACAGAGCCATTAAATGATCCCTCGTTACTATTAGTGTCCTATTCACAAACGTCATCCTTTCTACAGGGAAAGTTTCTGCTATTTGTCAATTTAATATGTTTAAGTAGAATTACTTTTCCTTTCACATACAAACTGGTAAAAAATAAATTTTAACTGCCACTATGTTAATATCTGAGAAACGAAAAAAAACCACCCAGTTTGAGTTTTAAGCGTAACATTTGTGAAATCTAAAGAAGTGAGCTTGAAGTTACAAATACCTTCAGTCCCCTTATTGTACGAGAGGCACAGTCACAACGTACATATACTTCGTTCTTATAAAAAGAAATCAAATCTTAAGTGATTTGCATAAAAATTGCTGAGAGCATATCTCAATTTGATACACTGTGCTAAAATATTTCTCTTTACCATTATGGTAAAGCATATATAATGTCACAGGAATTGCTCATGCTGAGTATACCAAAACGCCAGTGATTTACCATAGAATTGATGTATTCACAAAAAATCTTATGGCAAATTTATAGTCTGTCAACTTGACCTCATCAGATTACATGAATTCTTCATCTTACTTTAACAAGATCTACATGAAGGTCAGAAATTACATTTATTATTTCTAGCACTGATTTCTGTCAGTAAAGAAGGATACAACTGTTCAAACTATAATTACTTTGTCATGATCTCACTTCTAAAGAGAAATGCTGGAATGAAGGCAGTGTGCAATGGGAAGGCACTGCAGAGGTGCCTGCCACAGAGTTTAGGGGAACAGGGAAATTGTTCTGTTTTCGATATTTGACCAGAAACCACTCAAAGCCAAATCCTGGTCTGTGCAAGTGCTTTGTTCAATGGATGGACAAGTAACCCAACCTCAACAGGTTTATTCCAATCTTTCTAGACATTTCGCTCATAAGCTGCTTCTGAAGAAAGTTCTGAGTAGTACTCTAATAAAAATAAGACAGAACCTCAAAACGAATGCAATGTTAGAAATAGCATATATTACAAATCTTTTCTTGATAGGAACAATTAATAAGAATACATATTAGCTTAAAAACAGTTCAGCAAATGTTGCTGATCTGCAAGAAATCTCAATTCACTATTTACAAATAAGACAAAGTGAATACAGGAAATTTTACACATTTGGTAAATAGGTTATTGTTTGCCGAGTGGTCTATTAGAAACTGATATTTAGGAAGACTGGAAAAACACCCCAACTGGTTATTACCTCTTCAGTCTATATTCTAAGTACAGAAAATTAGACAATGAATACTGGAGATAACATTCTGCCTCATTAGGGGGATCAGGGACAAATGACACAACGCTAAGACTTCTGCCGTGAACGCCATTAAAATGTTCTGTGTACAGGATTCATAGTAAATATGCCTAGCCCTACTGAAGAGATTGTTGCAACCAGTTTATTCTTTCATCTGTCAAGAACTCACTCCTGCACTTGCCAATTCAGAACAGTTTAATGATTTTTTTTCCTTTTGCTGTACATAAAATTAAAGTCAAATTTAGATAAGTGGATCAACACAGAAGATCAGTTACTCACAACATCGCTTAAATGAGATGATAAAAGCAATGACCAACACGCACTTAAGTTCACACAAAGAGGGGATTTCGGGAACATTGCCTACAGTTAACACTGCAGTCCAGCATGAATGGAAGATACAGTAACTGTATTGGTCCAGTCCTGCAGAACATTTTACTAAAGTCTTCTCTGTACTGAGATGGAACATCTCCTATCAAATTTGCTTCTCTTCAACATTCATCCACCTCTATCTGTGAGACCAGGACGAGTGTGTACCCTCCATCAGGAAAAGAAAGAATATAGTAAATAATCAAGGAAAAAAAAAAAAAAGAAAACACACCACCAAAAATTTACAATACAGTTTTTTTTTCCCCTTTTGATGAGAATGCTTTTCTGTACAAGTGTTTTTTGTAATCTAATACTGTTTAAAAAGCTATCAGCTTCTTCAAGATGGCCACTGCAGGCATGATAATATTCCAGGAACACTTAAATAACAGTTTTTACAATAAATTTTAGGTCCATATCATTAGATTACTTTATATGCACTGGTCTCTCATCTAATTTTAGGCGTTTTCTACGTGGCTGTATAAAATCTTCATCGGAGTCCTCAGTTATTTCACCATCATCCTCTTCCTGCTCAAATTCAGGCAAAGGCTGGAAGGTCCTGTCTGGGTAGATCTCTGTAAGTTTATCTTCAAAGTATAATGCAACTGCCTTCCCTGCCTGCGCTACTTCTGAATCAGCCTGCAAACAAAAGAAGACAGGAACATTCACCTGTTGGAAATGCACATCCCTTCACCAAGTGTGCATGGTCTGAAACGCTTACCTTCAAATTAATCTCTTGTGTTTCTGCATAAACTTGAACAACTTTCATCATCTAAAAAGGATACCAGAGTCAAAAAAAATGTAATTATAATCCTTTCTAAAGTTATGAGATTGCATAGGATTTGGATGACTAAAGTCAGCCATAACAACAAAACAGTTTGTTATGGACTACACCTCTTTAGTTCTCAAACTTAGCGGAAGCAGGTTTAAAACAGTCTTAGGAGGGTGACATGAGGGAAATAAACCTTCAACAAAACACACAACTTTCGTACAAATAAGTGTCTCCCACTCATTTTCAAAACTGCGCTCTACTTATGACTGCTTTCTTCATTATAAATTTTAGTTGCCTGGACACATTACTGTGGAAAAGTCTCACTAGAGAGAAGTGCTCAATGAGACTACTTTCTTGGGGGTCTTCCCCACTTTGGTTTCTATTTTTTAAAAGCATATGGCTTAGAGGCACTAGACATGGTGCTATTATAATAGGTCAATGATGCATCTTTTGCCATGAGCCAGCATTTCAAACAGTGAGACAAGCCTGAAACACCTTTTTTTAAAAAAAAAAAAACACACAACAAAAAAAAAACACCAAACACATCCATCAGTCCTTGCTCCCTGGTTTTACTCTCGTCCCTAAGAGCTGCAGCATGTTTTCCTCTACAGTAGATGCTTCATTAATTCCCTTGATTGAGAAGTTCATATAATTGCAACTTCTTCCACAGTGCTCATTAACCTCCACCTAATACAGAGACATAAGGGAGTTGGGAGTGTCAAAGTCCCAAATGCTTGTGAGCATTTACAGCATTACATCATTAACCTTGGTTCTTACTAGTATACTTGTGAAACAGTTGAGATTTTAATTGTAGGTTTGTGTACTTCCTTCAATTCACTTCTTCACAGAGCCAGAAATGCAGCTCAAACACTGCAAAGCACAGATTACATTTTACAGAAAAATACTGGCTGTTTTATGCATTTCTAAGGTCAGAAGAAAGCCACTCCCTGCGGTGCCTTCTCCCCAGGGCTTTCTGTCATCCTTGCTTTAAGGCATCTCAGAAATAAGGATACCCTCTTATCTCACCTCCTACTCTGTTCCAGCACAATACCACAATTTTTTTTTATATTCAGAATATTTGTTCCATTGCTCCACCTAGTAATAACACTTAGGTAATTTATCTCCCCAAGTCACATTTTACATATAAGGGGTAAATGTTTCATTATCAGATGGGTTCACTGCAAAATTAGTCAGCTTTCCACATCCATCAAAAATATGACTTCACACAAAAGTTACCTACTGAAAACTGATTTTTGTGAGAGCCCGACTGCCCATGAGCTAATGCACTAAGCTTAATACTAGCCATAACAAACACAATGCTTTTCTGGATTCAGCCTGCACGAGGTACTAGAACCAGCAGAATATTCTTCAGAAAGGCACTTTGCCTCAGTAGAGGAAGTTTCCTCAATAGAGGTCTACCGTGTTTCATAAGTATAAGGACAATTATCTGTATAGCTCGAGATGGTTTTAAGTTCCTAAGCACTTCTACAATCTATTTGATGTACAGTAACAAGGTCACCCTGCTCCTCAGTCTTATATCCATACCACTGACTGCACTTTAAAGGTTCCCTCTGTTAAAGCCTGATCTTCCCATTTAGCTAAAACCAAGAGGTAGTTCTGTAATTGCATTTGTTTTGTTTGTTTTTTTAAGCATCTGATGCAGCATCTGCTCCATAAGCAGAAGTTAGGACTTGAAGCGAGCTGGAGAAGCTGCACAACCATGTTGAAATAAATCTTACTCTACAAAAAACGTATACAGATTGGAAGTTAACATACTTCATTAAACCTTTCACAGTTCTTGAAGATCAATCGGACATCTGCCACAAAATCCTCAGGAGTCTGGTAGTGTTGGGAATGCTTCTTTTGCAGTTTCTTTTTCACTGTAGATAAATCCATTGGTTTCTTTATAATTTTATAGTAGTTTGGTATCTGCAAAAAACAGTGATTTATCACTACAATGACTACATAGTTCACAGAAGCAGTTGAGTTTCTTCACATATGAAAATATCAATCAGCTAATCCCATCATGCACTACATGCATGTTCAGTGAGAACAATTTCCTTTCCTCAAACTGTTTAAGAAGTTCTTTCTAACCTTCAGTGTCTATCATAGCACAGCAATGCTTTTTATTATAGTTACTTCTTTTACAGCTGAAAACAGAAGAGTCAAAGCAGTTTCTTTCCTCCTTTCATTTAAAAGACTGTCAAAAAAACAAACCCACCAAAACAAGCTCTCCTAAAGCATTTTGAATTTTGTGGGTATCCCAAGGCATCCTCTTCCAACTCAACAACTGCTAATTGAAAGTACTTTTAAATATCTGGGTTTGAGACTTGGCATAGAGCCTCTGCATGGAGAAGCTACAGAATCAGCTTCTGTCTCTCTCAGAATCATGAAATTCTGGATGACCACCAGAACTTTTAGACTGATCACGGGGACATGCTTCAAGTAAAAGCAGTCAGTTCCTTCCTGAACTTAACTCTAGACTTTTAGAAATGTTATGGTAAAAATAAATCACAAACTATTTTTCAGGAGACTCACCGAGGCTGGAACTGGCTCTTGAAATTCAATGCTCAGCTCATGACAATACAGGTAAAGTAGGAGACGTTCACATTTCTTACAAAGAAATAAACAGCTTCATATTAATATCCTTAATTTATCCTCAGCCCAGAAGTTCATATTCCCCTATTTTAAATAGGTTTGTACTTTAGCAGCTTAGTACTAGAAAATTTAAATGCAATCCCCACAAGCTTAATTATAAAATGTGAAGTTCTTAGGAGGGCATCGTTGAGAGGGTAGAACACCTCCTTACTGTTCACATAGCAGAAATATACTCTCTTTTTGCTTTCTTCTTCCTAAACAAGAGCCTAGGGCTGAAGTTAAACACAAAGAGGCATGCTAATACACAGTCAAATTTAAAAAAAAAAAAAAAAAAAAAGAAAAAGACAAACTACAACCACTTTTGTCCAAACATAACTGCATGTAACAGGAAAGGACTGAGTTGCAGACTTTTATTCTTTTCCCCACAGGACAAAATTAAACAATTTGAAACCAAAGCCAGAGTGTTTCTATGAAATTCCCTGGTGACATATTTTTCATTCCTTTGCTTGTAATTCCTTTGGAGAAATTTGATAATACTCTAACACCTCATGCACAGGCTGATTGGCAAAGCTAAAAATAATTCTGATTGTCAAGGTCATTACACGTTCCACAAGAGTGCACCTAAATACTTCTAGTACCTCTCAGAGCATGAACTTAACACACCAAACATACATTGATATAACCTTCATAAAAATAGTTAATGTTAAATGCAAAGAACTTCTAATTAAGAACACTGAAGAGATTAATGCATGTTAAAGGATGCATTTAAATATGGAATATGTGTTTACATGCAAGTTTTAGCTACTAGATGATAACAGTCCCAATGTAACGGAGCACACTCACGTAGTCACCAACGCCTGAATATGTGGTCACAGCAAGAAAAATCTCATTATGCATTTTGGTTTTGGTTTTTTGGGGGGTTTTTTTTTGGTTTGGGGTTTTTGTTTTTTTTTTTTCAAAAGCCACAACTATAGTTAACTTGCTGCAGCCACAGCAAAAACATCTTCAAGAAACAGTATGGGGATAACTAATGTGAGAAAGCACTTTTTTCTAGGAAACAGATTCGAGACATACCCTTTGGTCCACAGGACTCAGGCCTTGTGCTGTCTTCCCTTTCTTGCTGTGTTGTGAATTGTCACAATCATATTCTACTTCTGGTTTGCTCAGATCTCTGCAGAATGTACATATCCACTCTCCACTAAACAGAAATAAACATGATTATTCCAGATATCCAGGGACAAAGTCTCATCAATGATGACTACAAAGATTTTTTCATTAGCTCTTACAAATTCACATTGTACTGTAGTAAAGACTTGGATATCCAAAGATAAGGCACAACTCTTAACGCTCAAGGTAATTCTGCCAGTCGAGGCCATTTTTCCTGCGCTCATATTTGTCTCCCAAGTATGTTCCAATACTTCACAACACCTTTCTCACCATGACTTTAAAATGAACTTTACATAACAGAATCACACTCCAAGAGACCATATGTTTATCAGATAAACATTGACCAGTTACATGCAAAACAATTCAGGCAGGCCTTTGAAATGTCAGGTTTTTTTACTGACTGAGGATGAAACACCAGTTTCGGTACCGTGTTGAAATCTACCATACGAATGAGACCACAGAGCTGTTCTCAGGAACCATTACGCTGTTTCTGGTACCTTGGAAAGCTGAGGAGTGTTGGTACGTGACAAGTCAGGTGAAAAACCTTTGGGCACTTTTCACAACATAATAGATCCCCTCCATTTTGGCATACAGCACACCAGTCTTCATTTGGATCATCATCTTTGTTATTGCCTTCTCCTCCAATTCTAGCTGATCGGTGCATTAGACTCCGCACTGGGGATTTTCCATTTATGAGGCTATGTCCAGACTGTTTGCAACTTTCACTTAAATCTGCTGGTTCATCTTTTACATGATTTTCAAGACTTCCTAATGCTTCTAATTCACTTTCCAGATGCAAGTTAGTGGATAGTGGCGGTGTCAAGCTGCTCTCAGGACTGCTAAGCTGAAATAAAAGTAGCACATGAAAATCAGAGAGTCAATTTTAAAAAGGCATCTTTCTTCATCTGTTGGAAGTCAAAAGCCATCCACCATTTAAAGGTACTATATGCATTTCCCAAAATAAGTGGCAAATTATTATGAAGATCTGAGTTGCATACAGTATTGAAAACTACTTTTTCACAAGCCTATCCTTTCAAGGACAGACTCATTTCTACTGATATATAACACAACAAACTTTCAAGCCAAACACACTGATAAATTGTTAAAAATATACCTTCACTGTCATTAGGAAAAATCCTCAAATTCACCACCCTGCTCCCAGTACACAATCCTATTAAATCAAGCATAGCTGGGAAACATTGAAAAATATTCACTTGCATAAATGTTTTGTTTATGCTCTGGCATAAGAACTTTTGACTGATTGGAAAATTTCTCAATGTAATTACATACACATGGATGTTTAGGAACTACTACCAGTTGGTTACTTACAGCTTTTATTAGTTAGGGATTAAAAGCAGCTAACACACTACACTGCTGGGTGTATTTCATTTTAATAGCTAAAGATAAAATTTACAGTACAGACTATCCTGTGTCTGACAGAGCATAGTATTAAAGGATGTAATAAAGTTCTCAACATGGACCAAACTGAGATTAAGTTCTGTTTTCTACTGGACTACTTTCAATGCGCAACTACTTATCATAACATATAAAACTGACAAGGACTGGGTGTGTTTTGCATCTACATCACTAGGTCAAGTCCTGTCCAATTCAGTAAGGGAAACCTCTGCCATCATTTAACGTTTATTTGTTCAACGTAAGTCAGCAAGCTACTGTCCAAGTCCTATTGCCAGCTTATTGGTACCTATGTTACAAACCCCCAGTTACTAGCAGTCTTAGCAGTACTACAAGAATGGACAGCTCACCACTCGAGCTGGCCCACACTTAAAGTTCAGACGTATTGCCAGGGAGCAAAATACCTCTCAATTTTCAGGGCTGTTGAACAGAATATGAGGCTTAAAATTGCTTTATTATTTCCAAATTCTTAAACGTGCTGCTAGGAAAACTGTAACATAATGTTGCACAAACTAACTTTACCATGCAAGCACTCCTTCTGCCATCCTCTGTTTTTTCCTGTTTTACTGTTCCTGAGAAACTGCATATCTCTTCCTCTGTCCCTGGCTCTTGCTTGACTTTCACTTGGTCAGACTTGAAGTTAATGCTAGTTTTCTCAGCAGTTCTGCCGGAGGAGCCACAGCTAGAAAAATACCAGCACATAAATAAGAGGAAAACTCAGAGCAAAAGAAATTTAAGTGACCATTTCCTGAACTATTTCAAAGGCAAAGCATGTCAGAACATTTACAAGATAGCTCAAGTTTACAAGACAGCAGAGAATCATAGTGAAGAAAAAAAACCCAAAAAACCAAACATCTTCACGTAAGCACTCTTCCATTACTGGGTCACAGTTATCTCAAAGCCCTATTGACCCGCTGCCAATTCATTTTTTGAATTCTTCATATCTGATTTTTCAGCCTGGGACTGTTAATGTAACATACTCACCTTCCTCTGCTACCTGTGCTGGAGGTACTAGGTGGCCTCACAGGAGTGTGGGAGTTAGATAAACCTGCAAAGAAGCATAGAAATTCACTTGGTACAAATTTACATTCTGCAATAAAATAAATGACTAGTGTTGAGTAACACCAGAACTGCTGCTAGAATATCCTAATTTAATAATTCACATGAGTCAGCTGCCCTCTCAGTTGTTTGATCAGAACAAGGTCTAGCATACCACATTAAATACAAAACCACAGATAACAAAACTGTTGTTAAGAGTCCCAATAATTGTTTCACCTAATCCAAACAGTGCTATAGCCCTCAGCCCATTAAGTCCTCAAATTTTATCCACTGAAATCCACCAATAAAGTCAAGAAAAGCAGACCCTGTATTGTTTTGCATGCAGGTTTTTGAGAAACATAGCAAGTTCCACTGCTGCAATCATTCATTCACAGAATCTTACAATAATCTTGCAGAAAGAAGACTAAGAGAAACACACACCAAATGACTGAAATCAGCTTCTTACTAACAGAAATGGACATTTTCAATGTTTAAATAACTCAACATTAGGTATTGGTGACTTAATTTGTTCACACGCATAATGAAAGCTTTATCATCAATTGGCTATACTTAGAATGACCTTGCTCAAATGATTGTCGGGTCTAAGTATTTCTGTGACTAAGCTATTCTATAAACTTACTTCCCAAATCTCAGAATGGTCTAGACAGTCATCATTTGGGGTCAATAACTGAACTACATCCTCCGATGCACAAAAAAAGAAAAAAGGATTGTGGTAACATAGGACAAAAATATAGTGTATGCATGTATTTGGAATGCTGCATTCATGTGCTGGCAGTTTGTTACTATAAAGATATTTCTGAGGAAGGTAAATATTTAAATTTCCAGAAGAATTTATTTCTGAGCAAAATAAATTTTAAACAAAGTATCACTTCTCTTTTGGCAGGAAATGGTAGGTAATTATTTTCAACTTAAATACCAGAAACACCCATCACTTGCTAGAACCACTAGAAACACCCATTGCATTTACCTGATGACCCTGGAGATAGAGCCGAAGGTCCTGGGGAGGGATTCATAGTACTTGTAGGCTGTGGGGGTAGGTGGCTGCCTGTAATGTATCGACTTAGAAGGTTATCTAAATTACTTGAACCAGCATCCTCAAGCTAAGAAGCAAAAACAAAAGTCTGAATCAGAGAGGCCTAATTAAAGTTTCTTTATAGTGCCACATCTTTAAACTGTGATCAGTATCTTCACCAGAATTGTTCACTATCCCTTCAAGGATTCAGGACATCAGCAAACATTTTTATCAGCTTCATACAGAGATCAGTCTTTCAAAACAGAAACCTACAGTCAGAAACCTAAAGTAAGATTTTTCAAAAGCTCCTAAATATCTGAGTCCTTCCAGTACGGTCACAGGCTGCACTTACTCCAGGTCATTCCAAGCTTTTTGGTTCCCAGATGTTCAGTGCGTTAGTCATACAAATGGTTGTAGTCACATGAACTACCAGATTACTAATGTTGCAAGAGTTATTCCACAAATAAGATTAGTGGAAACCATGAACTTGTTTTTCCTCAGCATGTGAAATGTCCCTCCCTCCCACTCACTTTTTACACAGATTTTAGTATCTATTAAAAACAAGGAAATGGGTACCCTATCACTTTCACTGCTTAAAGCTACCAACTGCAGGACAGCTTAACTGCAAATAATGTTTGAAACACATTGTATTCAGAGCAGGTTTTTATGACTGTGCAAGCAACTTGAAAGACTAACAGCATCCTATCCAACTCGTTCATCAACTAAAATCCATAACAGCTATTACATGAACAGGTATAAAAAAGAGCATCTTAACAGAATTCTGTGGCTTCAGCGCACCTAGAAGTTGCATGTTTATGTTTTAGACTATCCCACTAACAACTATTTCTAATTTGGTGTATCATGAACTTTAGACACTTACAGCTGAAGCAGTCATAACCAGTTATACTTGTGTTTTGTTCTAATGACAAAAAAAAGCTTCAGCATTCAGATACGATCCTTATTTTCCCACTGTTCTTACGTTAGCAAATTACCTGCAACCTCATGAGGAAACCAAACGTACAACCCTTGAACATGAGTCTCTATAGATTAAGAGTTAAAATGTTGCTATTAGTGTTACAGCACACCATCCGCGCGGATGAAATTTAGGTTTTGTTTCCAAGGTGACTCTTTCCTGTACCATGACTGAATCTCCCATCTTTATACAGACATTTCAATGTAAAGACAAAGCCATCATCCTCCCCTCCCTGGCCTCACGAACACTCCTCCTGCAGTCTCCACCGCAGAAAACATTACTTTTACTTTCTTTGCCTCCGTTCATACATTAAATTATGCTTCGGACCTCTCCAAATGAGCTTGACTTCATCAAAATCTCCCTCAGCCTGTGTGCAGTACTACCTGCTGTCTCTCTGGGCAAAGAATATAGGGCACAACCTGCAGTGCCAAAGTCAGCAAGTACCAACCGTGTGCAGATGAAGTGAAAACTACAGAAGCAGCAACAGTCACACCCAGCAAGCAAGAATTTCCAGGTAGACACCACCACCACCACAGCTCAAGACTTAACACGATGCCAGCTTAAGTGCTCTGCAGCATCTTCCACGATTCAATGCTAATAAATGCTGGCCTCTTGCATACAAGGAAATGATTACAGGGGGTACAGAGGAAATGCAAGGAGAGAAAAAAGCAGGGCAGTGGGACACCTTTTCCCTGTACTTCCTGCATTTGATTGTTATGTTTGGGAACATCAGAGAAGTGCCAGGCAACTTTAACTCTGAATAAATCACCATTCAGGGCATTTGACATAACATAACTATCCAACTATTCTAGTGATATCTTCCCATATGATTGTCCTGTGGAAGAAAAGAAGTGAACACAGTACTTGGGATTAACTAATCGAAGTATCAATTTTACTATAGAACAGCCATTAAATACTGATTAAGCTAAAGGTTAACACAGGTGAAGCAGGTCAGCCTTACACAGTTAAAATACTGACATGCTCAGGTCAAGGGCTGCAGATTTTAATTCTTCAACTTTAAATGATAACGCACTATACCATTCCACAGACACGTACCGGTATCCAAATAAAAAAGATAAAGGAAAGCAGATCATTACTTCACCCACAGCATAAGTGTCTGATCTTCTCCACTGACCTGGATGGGTGGGATATCCGGCAGGGAAGGTAAATTCTCTGGGTTTGTTACAGAAGGAATGAGTTCGATTGCTGTAACGGACGGACTTGTTGGACCACGGTTTGCACTCGCCATTGTTGCTGTAGTAGGACTAGTTGGATTAATAGTGGTGTTGTGCACAGAAACAACTGGAAAGGGCCCTGCGTGCCCAGGGTTAGAGTGCTGCAGGAAAAGAGAAGAGACCATGACTGCATTACAGACAAATCAGACAGCCACTGCCTGTAAAATTGCAACGTGTGCACTATAGGATAGTCCTCAACAAAAAATTGCGGGAGGGAAGAACATACAAACTCACATTTCTATCAACGTAGCCTGACAGCACTGAATGCAAAGCAACTGCTATTCTTATTTACTTGGAAAGAAAAAAAAACACTTTACGTGGCTAGATAGTTAAATATACAGCACATCTTCCACCAAATTATTTTCATATCTAGTTATATTTTCTTAAAGCATTTACTTCCTCCAAAGACAACTTTAGAGTCCATATGTTCATCTTCTACAAACTTTTTTTTTTAAAAGAAAATAGTAACTGTTTCAAGTATTACGAAATCATTTTTGGTTTTCCAGTTATATTAACATTAATTTCAAGAATTTTTATTCTTAATGGTATGCAGAGCTCTGCATCATGCTTCAGGTTTGAATTTAAAAACACTTTAGAATTTGGTTTCACTAAAAACCCCCACCTACATCACTTTGAACTTCACTATTCCTGACTATTCTCTAAGAAACCCAAAAGCTAAATGTCACTGAAAAGTGAAAAATTGAAATGTTTTGCTTCCCAGAACTAAAATGCAATACAAACATCAGAATTCATTTTCATTCTTAATTTGAATTTTCTTATGTTCAGCAAAAACATCACAGTACAGTATGCAACATGAAAAAGCATATAAATGTGTGTAGCTGTGAGCTGTAAGAATTACAGATAAACACATTTACAGCTGGAGGTATCTATTGTAATGAAAGTCTGGCACAATGGCACAAATGAAGCGTGTACACAGGATATACTTGTCTTTGAAGGTGAGGTTGCATCATGGAGTATTGTGGTCCATTGTGGCGCGGTATTCCTGGTATACGAGCAGCATTCTGAGCCATTCTCATCTGATGTGCTTGGAAAGCCCCACAGTTCATGTTACCCCTCTGCATGGTCTGCATGCTGATCAACCTGGGAGGCTGTAAGGGTTTTTGGTTTTTTTAAAATTTTTGCTTTTAACATGAAAAAAGCCAATCTCTTTCCACAGTAGTAGGTTTACCAGTTACACAACATCAAGGAAAGCCATTAGCTGTCATATTTAAAGTATGTCAAATTTCAAAAGACTTTCACGTTTATAAACTGCTTTGTAAGTTTATATTTGATAGGGCAATTTTAAGTCTCGGTGTTGTGGTAAAAGGTGAAATAAGAACTTACAAGATACTTACCTGCTGCTGTAAGACTTGTGGACTCGTCTGCCTGGGAACTGACCCAGCTGGCTGTCCCATCCTCATCTGCTGCAGCTGCTGATGCTTTTGTGCATACACTTGCTGCTGCATATGCTGAAGTCGAAGCTGCGCTAGATTGATTTGTCCTGGAGTTTTGTTCACATTGTTTGTTCCTGCAGGAGCTTGTCCAACCACGACATTAGGAGTGTAACTAGGAGTTGGTTTATTTTCAATGACAAGGTTACCTTAACAAAACAAAAAAAAGAACGAGTAAACAGTTAAATCTCCATCATCCCAAGGTTGATAAATGCAGAATATTCAGACATTTCTAATTCAGTTTCCTCAGGGGCAATAACAGCAATTTAAGTTTGAAATTTTCTTTTTAAGACTCCATAACCACACAGGAGAGAAGCAAAAAGAAAACTTAGACTACAAGAAGAAGAAATTGCAAAACTAAAAACATGAAACTAAAACCTGTGGAGAAAGCTTTGACAATAGAAAGAACAGAGCAGATAAGGTGGGTAATCAGGACTGGACGGGTTATGTCAAGAGAGTTTTGGTCTTCTGCATTAAGAGATGTATTGAACTCCAACTCACTCATGCTGGATTAACACCCCCAACTCCATCTAGCTTTTCAAGTAACACAGAATAAGCAAACACAACTTTCTCACCTAAATTGACAACGTTCTTTGCCCAGAATGTAGGGTCACAATGGAAGCGTATTGCTCCATTGGCAGCTGGGACAGGATCACAACGTGCCTTTAAAATATGACGTAACTGGAACGTTATCTAATGGAAAGCAAAAACAACTGGTGATTACAACAAAATAAAGAATGAGAACATTAATAAGTGTGCATTTGCCCAGCAAGTTTAGACTGCTAGACCACCAACAAGGACTGTCAATAGCGAGTTCAGTCAGTAGCCTAGAAAGCACTCTGTTCACCAGGAAAATCATCCACCATAAAACTAATTTTTTACTCAACTTCTAAGTTTATTACTGAGCAGTACTGTTACACAATAATACTACTTCTGCAATGACTCGGGTGAAACACTGAGGTGCCCTTACAGAGCTTGACCCCATTCCTTCTTGTTAGGTCCTTAATTTACAAATGCAAAGTGGTATCCAAGTTGGGAAATTTATCCCATTATTACAGAAGGGGTTTTTTGGCTTTGTTTTTTTTAAATGAAGCATGAACAACTTATTGTCTCTTCCTTGGATATAATCTAGTGAAGCTACATGATACTTAGAAAATTCTTTTGCCTAAACATTCTCTGTACTGTACAGACAAGTTAGAGGATGCTTCCTTACCAGCCGTTTACTGTATAGCAAAGCAGTACTGCTGCCACTTGCAATAGCCCAATTAGTAAAGTTCATCACATGCTTCACTTGTCGCGAAAGACCACTGATGTCATTTTGTTGTTGTATTAGCTTCATCTGTCTCTCCTTTGTTACACTCTACAAAGAAACAAAAACTTTATTACAATGGGGGCTTCAGATTTAAGAGGAAAACGTAAACAGCTATCACAGTTCTTAGAGCAAAAGAAAAATGTCACAAGCAAAGCAGCTTATTCTAGCGCTCATATTTAGAGTGGCTAGAATCAACAAGCAATAATTCTCTATTATTCCACTCTACCTTTCTTCCCAGAGGTATCACAGTGCAGGGAAAACAGTGGGCTCAGAGAAGAGCCTCTGCTTTACCCCAGGAAAACATCAACTGCTAAAGACCAGTTCTCTTCCTCACGTTGCCAGAGGCATAGCAGCAGGACAGAGAACTGAGGGAGCGACCCAGACTGGGGCTCAGCAGAACTGCCAGCTCCGTAGTGGGTGGTGCCCTGGCATTCCTGCCACTGCCATCGCAGGAGCTGCAGAGCAGCAACTGGAAGAGACAGCGACAGTGGTGGCCGGGGTGCTCTGAACACCAGCCCCCCACGCCAACCAGAAACTGCCTCTAAACACCTCCTAAGTACAGCAGGCAAACTCATCAGCCCCACATCTGAGAAGTCTTCAGCCTTTGATAACCTGCCAGCAGTAAACCTTGTGCTAAAAATCTGGGTTGCAACACTGAATCTTCAGGATTCAAATTTAACAATACATGACTGGGCAACTGCTACCCTCACAAAAAAAAAAAAGTTTCCAATGGAATTTTTCTAGCTTGTAACAAATGCTAGGTAAACAAGAAAAGTAAAAATTCAGTTACTAATGTAATTTTAAATTATTTATTTCACTCTTGGTCAAATACTCTTTTCTTCCAGAAAAGAGTTCCTTAACCAGAAGAGATCTACTGTAATTAATTTGATCTTAAATTTTTCAGTCACATCATGGAAGACTGGCAATATGCTACGAACTAACTTCTTTTGATGGATTTTCTCGCTTCAGATAAAAAAAAAAGTAGTCGTAAGTTAAATTTTCATAGATTTGAGTAAAAGTCAGAATATAATTATTATTCAGAATGTGCTATCTGGAAGGTATGTTTAAAGTCATTGCCTCCTTTATGATGCCAATCTATGCAACTTAAAATACCAGCATTACACCTTCATGTACAAGTATGCAAGACGACCATGTCTTTGAAAACCTAGGTGTACTTAAAGGGTCAGGGTTTGTTAGAAGTCAATACCAGTTGTGAAAATTACTAAGGACACAAATACTAACAACTGCCATTAGGACCACCACTGTCTTAGCAGCAAAGCAGTCAACATGACACTAGGAGTGACAATTAATACTAGCCTGTCCGCTTCCCTGCTGCCACCACCCTACACAAGCAAAAGGAGGGAAACTGATTTTAACAACCCAGCACAACCGACAGAGCAAAGAATGATGTAAAGTTGCATCAAACACATTGCATCAATTTGTCACGTGCTCAAGACAAGGCACACAGACCTGTCTCTAGTTGTTTACACTCTGAAAAAGAACTTCTAGACAAGGTATCAGTAGAAGACAAAAATAAGCAACTCAACCATAACAGTGCTAATATATTTACATGAACCTTAAAAAGCTGTTTGAGGAAAAGACTAGATTATACACACCTTAGAATTATATTATAATACAGAAATATCGCAAACAGAACATGGAAAGGAGATTTTCAGACACTCCTTTATGATGAGCCTGATTTAGAATGCATCTGAGGAATAGGCATAAAACTAAAGGAGCCCCAGGCTCTGGCTAGCAAAAAGATAAACAAGATATCTAATTCCAACACACTACTCATAGGCAATATTAGTATTGCAATACCTGCAGTCACACCAAACAAACTGTTTTCAAACATGGACTGCGAGTTCTCAAGAGGGGACTGGAAACAATGAACAACACTATTATTATTTCTCTTAAAGGTACCTCAAGGTGCTGCAAGAGAGATTTTCCCTTTTTATTGATTTCATTGATGAGGGTGAATATAGCCACTTTGATTTCCTGTTCTACTCGTTTGTTAGTTTCATTTACTTCTTTTATCCTAAAATAAAAGAGAAAGGTATTGTCATGCAGTTGCTTTATACTATGCCATCAAATAGCAAACACCACAGGCATCTTCCCACCCTTGAAAAGTGAAAGAGCAATTTCTGCACTGAAAGAAGTTCCTGTAAGTTCAAAATTTATAACTTGTTTGATTTCTAACAGAGAATTCACCGTTAATCAACTTTTTCAAAGAGGCCATCTAAAATTTCAGTTTTGGAAAAAAGTTTAAACAGTCTGAGATCAAGATGGTCTCTCAATTAACAACCTGTGTTTTACTTAAAATAATATGAAACAGTCCTTGTGGTTTATACACTTTATTTATATGCTTACACACACACTGAGACATACCCAGCCAAGACCACGTGTATGTACACATATATATTTATCTCCATATCACATCTCTTCCACTATGCAGAATGCACCACCCATTATTGGCCTTGAATTCTTATCACAGAATATTTTGTGACGTTTCTTGAGCTTTCAGTTTAATTATTTCCCATGTATCTGGGCTTCTGTCTCTTCTTCAAGCACGTAACAACTCTATAGCTTGTCCTGCTTCACAGCGGTGTCCTCTTTTGGGTCCCTTCAAAGAGTTTCATTGCTTCCATCTTCACACATTTACCTCTGTCATGTCATATGTTCTCCTTCCAACTTTTTTTTTTAATGTACATTGCACCACTATGAGTTAAAAATCAGCACCAGAACTTCTCCTTTTATCTTTGGTACACTTCCTTCTACCCTTGTACTTTCCATCTCCAGATGATCCGTCATTTTGCAAATGACTCAGAAGTTGCGGAAGGTGCACAAAACCACCGAGGATCACAGTGGAATCCCCTGACCTCCGCACAGCACATCACCACACGTGGGTGAAAAGCCAGCAGTGATCATGTGCTCTCTCTCTGTCTCTATATTCAACATTCAATATGACGTTGAATTTAAGCTAACTCTGGAATTCTTAAGTTAAACTAAGGAAAAGCTTGTCTTCCTTTCAGGTAATTACACTGTTTTGCTTTCCTAATTAAAAAACAAAACCAAATTCCTATTCAATTAAAAACAAGTTTTTGTTACACAAAGAGGCATTCATACCAAACAAAAATATTTCAATAAAAATTTGTTTATCTCTACAGCCGACACTTCTGTCACCTAGAGCTGAACTTAGCAGAAACCATAAGCCAGGTTCGCCTCGCCTTTTTTATTCCTTTTTGTTTTCGTTTTTTTTTTTCCTCCCTCAAGCATAATAGATGTGCCGCATCTTTGGTTCTATTCAAAGCTGCCATAAAAGATATCATCTTTGACACCTGTTTCTTGTAACAACTTCCTACAGATGCACAGTATCGTAGGGAAGGAAACATTCTGAAAAGTAATTACGTCCAATACAACTAAAGATACAGAATCAACTAAAAAATGTAAGTATTATTCTAGTCCCATCATTCATCTTACTGTGACTCATTAAAAAGGCAATGTAATATTAACAGTTAACCATTTTGGGGTACTTACCTATTCTGAACTTGTGCAGCTGCAAAATTTACATAATTCTTCTTCTCAAGAAGTTTGGCCAATAGGTTCTCAATTGCACCTTTCTGGTTCTGAAATGCTTCTTCCAGAAACTGATACCTTTTCAACATGCAAAAGAAGATATCAATTACCAAGAAGCAACGTGCTGAAACCAAGGGTTCCCAATTTAGACGTAAAGCTATAAAATGTCGAAAAAAATAGGACAAAACACACAGAAAAATCAAACTATATGTAGTTTGTATCAGCAAAATCTTTCAGTACTGATAAAATCCTCTGTAAGTGTCCAGAAGACTGAACCTCTATGGGTCATTTATTAATTCGAACTACACAGGGAGACAACACACTGCATTGTTTCACAAGGCAGCAAGCTATGGAACACCAGCTAAAGGAGATACAGAAACTTCAGAGTTTGATAAATCATTTTGTTAACATTAGATGAGGAAAATGCACTAGTAGCTTAAAACACACATTAAATGATGTAAAAAAACCCCACTATCCCAGAAAAAATTTTTCAACGGAGATTATACTGCTCATATTTGACTGAACTGGTTTAATCTGAAAGACAATATTCCTATTAAATAAAACTTAATTTTAAATTTTTTTTAGGTACTTCCAAGTGAAGAACATATCATTCTCTTCCAAGTCCTACAACCAAACAGCTACTGTATCAAAGGCACCTTCCATTACTTCATCTGAAAAGAGTGCAAGTAGCTACATCAAAGGAAAACAATTAAATTAGTTTCATTTTCCTAACATACTATGCATCACAAAAGGAATTAACAATGCAACAAAAGCAAAATGGCTATGTTGAAAATGACAAGGGGAACTAAGTAGCTCCAGGAGTTTTCATCTTTTCTGCTCGACTGCTCAACTATCAAAAGATTCCCCCAAAACCCAGGATTCCTATCAGTCACTTGCCACTTCTTGTCTTTGCAGTAAGTAAACTTCATGCTTCTGAAATATAATTTGTTAACAAAAGGGAAAATTTAGGTTCCCAGAATGTCTTCCTTTCTTCACTACACTACATCCCAGCATTCAAATTGGCAGAGTGAAGCATCTCATAAGCTGCATTAGAAGCAACCTATACTACCTCCCAACCACAACTGAAAAGAAAGCAGGTCATCTTTTGTTAAAATCTAGGAGATCATCACAATCTAATCTAACAGGAAAAGACTGTTTGGATATATGATCAAATTTACAGTAATACTGTTTCTTGATTCAAATTACTCACGATTATGATAACAGAGACTTAGGGAAAGAGAACAGTATTCGCAACAGAAACAACTCTGCTCCTGTTCATTCAGTTTGTACCAGCAATAGACAAGTTTCAACTACAAGAGTTTAGATTCCTCAGCCTCAATGTCAGAATGTTAAAATTGTCTAAGAACAGTCTCAGGTTCTTGCAGACAGCATCACAAGATTTTAGGTACTATAATGCAAAAAGTAGCATTACTAAAGCCCAAAGGCCACAAAATTCGAAATGTTTAGAGATTTGCAGATTTTCTAACACTATTTTCATTAAGTTGAAAATCAGATTCCCACTTTAAGGAGGAAAAAAAATATCTACACTTACCTAGTACTGCTAAAATTTTGCTGTAGCTCCTGCTACTGCCAAAAGACTTTCTTTTTTTTAATATTTTATTGTACTTCTAGCTTCCAAAGTGTGTGGACTGAAAACTACCTGAACTAGAGGAATGGCACACCATTAAGCTGCTAAAAGAATGTCAGTTTTCTACAGAATCACCAGCAATTCTTTCACTTGAAATTCTGAACTGAACACTGGACCATGTTGCTACTGAAATGGTGATTCATCCTCCTTTGGTGCAAACTATTAGGATTTCGGGTAAGAAGTAAACAGGAGATTAAAATCAACTCTTGTTTCCACTTGGCATGATTTTCCTTCAATGATTTAGTGAGCTTCATAAAAATCTCAGTTGTACTTCATGGTAGACGAAGCAGTCGCCCTAATCATCTGTAATTGACATCTGCAGACAGAACAATTTTTAAAGAATATTCTGCAACAAAGCACGTTAACAGCAAAGTATTCTCTTCTCTTACTGGAAGAGAATGGATAAGCAGAACAAGATACATCTGTTAATAGTTAGCATCATGCGCAAAACAGATGCAAAGAAAGCAGCTATAAAGTTAGTTAGCATATGCTGGGAGAGCACGCTTTCTGGACGAGTCTGTCTTTCAGGATATTTATGATCAAGCCTATGAAAGAACAGAGCAGGAATATTCGAGGTTGTTAATATTTTAATAGTACTAATTTCAAAAGTGTAAGTTCTCCATAAGGCTGCTGTAGCAGTCTATGAGAGTAAACACTACTCTGGAAAAAAAAAGAAACAAACCACTAAATTCATCATTGCAACATATTGCCAAGCACCTTTACAGAGAAGTGTTACTTGTAGACTGACTAGGAAAAGCAGTGCTGCAGTCACTGATAAATACATATTTATCCCCAGATTCTCTATTGCAACACTGCAAAATACTTTTTCAAACATTCAAACAACTGTATTATGGAGCTGCTGAAGAGCAGGAAGTTTTAACAGATCTTAAGAGGTTCCAACTTTTTTCTAGCAGCTAAGAGAAAAGCAAGCTCCAGAGACAAAACCCATCATTTCTTTTTACATGGAATGAGGCAACTTTCAACAAACCAACTAAAAGCAAACAATTTTTCCCTCTGTACGAGAAAAATATATAAATCTATGAGGCAAAATTTATACCTTCCTTTACAAAATTACCCTAAATTGAAAGACTGCTGCATAATAAAATATGCCCTTTCAAAAAATTACCTCTTCCATGACTCACTATATCACTTTTGCTTCTTTACAGCGCCAGGTGTTCAGGGCTGTAGCAATTTCTATTCAAGTCCTCAATAGAGTGACAGCACTAGTAAATGCCAGGCAAGTTAACACCTTAATCTCAGCAAATCGCCTCAGATCATGTTGTTTTGAATCTGCTCTTAAGACACTTGACAAAGCTCAACCAACTGATCGCTTAAAGTGTTCAGCACTTCACCCAGGTGCTCCTTTGGAAGGGATCATTTCAGTCCAACAAAGAGTAAATACAACAGTATTTAATGACACAACTGTTTTAAATCAATGCCATTTCATCCTCAGAGAAAAGTGCACCACAGGAATTAAGACATGGTAATATTTGTACCTGTGTTCTTTGTGTTCCAGTAACTGACAGTCTCTGCATGTCAGCCTGTCACATGTTTCACAGAAAAGTTTTAACTGCTCTTGTTTGTGGACAGGACAGAAAACAGGACGTTGACCAGATGCTCCCACGGCCTCTGTTTTTAAAAATAAACCATTTTTTCATTTTAAAATAAAATTCAGACAACCTGAAGAGCAAAACAACTAGCTTCTGAGCTAAGTAACAACCAAGAATTTGGACAAAGACAACTACAGACTTGTATTATGGAGCTGCTGAAGAGCAGGAAGTTTTAACGTATCTTAAGAGGTTCCTAAAGTTACCGTGAACACGTTCTCATTGAAATATTTAAAGTGCCAGTGGGTTATAGCTGTTTCATTGTATTCAAAGAGAAGGATGAATTCCTCTTCTATCACAAACACTCAAAAGACACTGGCTCCTGTAAGAATGTAAAAACCGTACACAAGCACCAGGACCGTGTACACGTGTTTAAAGATTAAATTGCACGCAATTTCAGCTCTGACACACTGATGGATGGATCAAACCTCACAAGCTTTTGTACTGTCAAACACCCATAGGTTTTCTAAATTATCACTTCAAAACCTTTATAAACCTCATTAAGTCATATGCAACTGTAGTGGTAAATGCAAAGCAAACATTGCCATAGTTAAGAGTTACTTAAACCCCAGCTAAACTGCTTAATTCCACATAAGCAAATAACAGATAATGTCAAAAAATAGTTCCAAGTTTACTAAAAAGTGCTGCACAATCTTCTAAAGTTATTTTGAGATTAGCACAGAGGAAAGCAGCCTTTGGAAGATACAGCAGGTAAGGTTTAAAACATGAATATCCTCCTCAGTCTCCAATATTTCTGAAGCTGGTTATATCATGCAAGTTATTGTAAAGAAAGAGAGCTCATGAATCTACAGCTGATACTCATTAATAGAAATTAATTAATTAATTACATCTCCAGGGCATATCTTAGAGTCTAGCAAGAAAGAACAGAATGAGCTCTTCTGAAAAAATGATGAATAGTCATTCCCCACAATCAAGAGAGTTACTAAGGATCGCTGTACGTCAGGTCAAAGGAAGGCGACGTTCTCGCCATGTGCTAGCATACGACTACACGTGGGCTTCCACCTTCATCAACACCAACCTAAATTTCTGACAGAAAGTTTACTTTATTGAAACATTCATTTTTCGGTATCTCCTCATTCAGGTTAATAAAGGGGAAGCGGAGCTATAGTATCACCTTGACAGTCACAACATAGCATTCCTAATGAAAAACATTAGTAATTATTTGTAGGGCCCTGTAACTTGATTTCACCTTAAGTGTTTCTCGTCTACTAAGATTAGTATGTTTAAACTTAGACACGTAATATTTCTTATTAAACAATACCCATTACAACATACAGAGAAACCTCTCCTGCAAGTGAAATACGATCGTTGTCTAAAAGAACTAAGCTCAATAGCAAACTTTTAAAGTATTAATATGATTTTGACAAGAGTCGGCAGAAAGCAAAGCAGTGTTACTCCTTTGCAATGGTACAACAAAACAATAATGAAGATCTTAATGTATTTTAAATGAAGAGAGAGAGCAAAATGTCAAGATCTCTCTTCCTCAATATGATCAGTCTTCATACATATCCAGATTGTGTAGAACCTGTCTTGAAATCAGAACTTTTATCCCATTTACAAGTAAAATCATCTAAGCTAAAAATCCAGTTACCTTCTACCTGTTTTGAGAACATCTTCCACATTACTTCAGTAGGTTACAAGCGATATACAGTCAAATGATGGCTTAAGAATTAGCTTCTAATAAAGCTGCATGTCTAAACAAACGGTACACACACTTCACACATTAAATTTTGCTAACTGAAAGAGATATTAAACCTAAAACTCAAATTCCACATTTACTCAGCAATTTCAATACAACAGTAACATCATACTGAATATGACTATAAGCTTATCTGTATATACTTCTCTACTGGGAGAACTATAATTGCTCCTTACAACCAAGTACAGCAAAATGTATAATTTAATTTCCTTGGCCAATGGATAAGATTACCAATCTGTCAGTGCTCTCTATATTTCAACCCCCCCATTTAGTTATTCTACTAAATAAAAGGATTATTAAGAATGTGTCTAAATCCTTTCCAAAGACTGCAGTCTCATTCTGTTCCTTCTGTACTTAAGATATTTTTTACATTGGACATCAAACTGTACAAAGTATAGGAAAATTAGTCTAAAGTTTAGTTTTTCCTCTATTTTTAGAGCTACCAATTTTGCACTGGTAGCTTTTTACTAAACTTTTCCCAAATCTTTGGGGAAAGCCATACAGCTGGTTGTTACCTAAATAATCCCCCCTCTCTGTTTTTACATGTGCCAAAGAGAAAACATTTTTACTACAGGCAGGACTAAGCAATATCCAAACACTCACCTGAAGATACATCCTCTTTTTTTCTGATCATATGATCTTTAGTAAATTTTACTCGCTGATGAGCTTCTATGCAAGTCTTGCACAACCATTCCCCACACTCTACACAAAATCCGACAGCACTAGCATTATCTTCACAGCTTGTACACACCTGCAGAGGGAAACAGTCAGTCACCGTCATTTTTCTGGAAGCGTTAACATGCACAGAAACCAAACCAGCACGTGAGTTCTGGCAAGCAGGGAAGCGCTGTACCTGTTCTGACTTCTCATCGGAGCTGCTTGGTGTTTCTGACGTGTCTTTTACAAAGTAGTTATCCACCAGATCTATCTGCCTGCATTCTTGGCGGCATATCGGGCATCTGATGACACCAACTGCAAAGCACAAGAAGTTTCCCAGTTTTAAGAAAAAGAATGTGAAAACCAACATGCCCGGAATCAAAAGATGACAAGAATGAACACAAAATCCTCAGACCACTCATTTCACTGGGGTAAAGGAACAAATTCCACAGTTGACATTACCCTTAAGAAGCAGTCATTACCCATAGATAACAGGCTTCCCCAAAAATCCCTCACCCCAACAACAACAAAACACGAACAAAAAAACCCACAAACCACACACCCCCCTTCTTCAGAAAAGGACCCCTTACCTAGAATGAAGTTGTGGTAATTTCTATATCACACCTACGATTTCTTCCCGAAAAAATACATATTTTTAGCCAAGTCATTTATTCTCCCCAAGCAAATATCATTTCCTCCCTCCCTCATTTTAGTTTGTTAAACTCAAGTCACCTGTTAATTACTTTTTATAACCATCTATTGTCCAGTCTACCTCAAGACAAGCACTGAGAGGTGTGCCTGGATAGTCAGGTGTGACTTTAGTGATGTCCATGGAAATGTCAAAGTAGCAGAGTGTCACAATATTCTCCCAGATACGACAGAGGATGTTTCCTAACATAACCTGTTTCCATGAGGTCAGGAGGCAGATACGAACTATCTAAAGGTTTCAGGGTTTTTTCAAACAGAATTCTGCAGGGAAGGCTAATACCAAAGCATGAGTTGATGGCAAAAACCCCTCTCGTGCCAACTACACCTGCCTTTCTGCAGCACATACAACACTTTGCACATATACATGTAAATGTATACGTACACAGCTTTAACACTGGATATCAATTAGACTAGTTCCTTTCCAGTATCCTGCTTTGTTACTCTCTGTAATTGCTAAATTAGAGTTTTAAGTCCTCAGCAGAGCTGCAAATAAGTTACTACATGAACCAAATTGACATTTACAGATGTTCTATGAGCAACCTACATAAAAGGTTTGAAAACTTATTTACCGCTAAGGTAGTGGTTACCACTTTCTTCCCAGAAGTGTCATCTAGACTTAAATCAACTTCCTATACAATTTTACTGTGAATAGCATTTTCAAGGAGAAGCTTTCAAAGCGATTGGGTATTTTTATACACTAGGAACACTTGAAACAACTTTGAAAAGTAAGGGTAATTAAATGATGCTCAACTCCTTTGTGGATATTCAGTTAGAACAGTAGGACTTATTTCAGGGAGATTAATTACATTAGCAGTAAATTACCATTAATTTTTTCAAAGGCTAAAATTAACGATAGCTTCAGAACACAGAAAATTCATAGCAGAGCAACAACTATAATCCAACTAAAAATTGCCTGTCTCAGACCAAGCATGCTTCAAGAGCAGGATGTGAAAAATAACCAGTATTTCAGTACCTACATGTACAAGAGCTTTCACATACACAATGAAGCCTTCTCCATATGCAGAACCTTGAGATTTCTTACCACTGAAAGACAAAATTCTTTAAGGAATACTATATGAAAACAATCTATCAGTTGATGTGTAAATACTTACAGAAGAAAAATTTCAAACGTTTACCATTAAAACTACTGCATCTAAAACAGACCACAGCTAAACCTGATTTTTAGTGCTGTCTTGGATTAATCACACAAAATATTGCAGACAAAAGAAAAGGCAGCCCAAGATCTATAATCTTTACACAACGCAAAGTCAAATTCCACCCCCACAAGAACATCGTCAGGGATGGACCTGCGAAAACTACAGCAGGAATCAGCCCTGGGGAGCTGCCGGAGCCACTCAGCACCCCGGCTCTCTCCAGCACGCCGACAGGACTCCAGGCAGAGCCCGCAGAGGATGGAAACAGGAACTCCGGCCGTGTCCCGAAATCAGGAAGAGCTGCCCCTGCCCGCACGGGAGCCCACATCTCTGCAAATGAGGCTGCGGGTCACGACTGCGAGACCAAGCAAAAGCCACCAAGAAGAACATTCTGGTACGGCTCCAGCTCTCTGTGCAACTTCTGCTGAGGTTATCGCCTACGCTTCGCACTGGAGCAGAACACAAAGTACCTCAGGTGAAGAGTTTGTCAGAGCACAGAGAGGCGAGTAGCACAAATTTTACTATGCAACGTGTTGAACCGTTAGTTATACAACTGCTAGAAGTCCCATCTTCCTTAGATTGCACGTTAGACGTTCTTATTTGTCAAAGACTTTATTAACACTAATGAGAGTAGCACCTATGTAATCCTTTTAACTACTTACAATTTAGATAAAGCACACTAAACTAGACCACAGACATCAAACAATGTCAGAAAGCGCAAAACTGAAGTAAACTGAGGAGAAAAAGTAATTTTGTTTTCATAAAAACAGAAAGACTGCTAAAAAGCCTGCAACATAATCCAGCAGCAAATCACACTGGAACATATCAAAAACTTAAAGATTTCAAATAGAAGATGCTTTTAATCTACCATTGCCAACTAACACCTAAAGCTGCAACAAAAGTATTTTTCTTAATTGTGGAATTTTCTGAACCTTATTCTTTGCTCCATACCCACACTTCTAGAAATTCCCTTCTGGAATTTCATCAGAGACCATCTGTAGAAGAGCAAGGCTTCCTGAGCCAGTCAGAACTAAGCTGCTTCCTAGCCAAACCCACGTACCATCCTCTCGATCTGGTTCTCTAGTTTTAGTTGAGAAGCCGGCTGGGCGTCTCCAGCCCTGTAGCCCTGGAGTTAGAGAAAGGGGAAGTGGGGAGGAAGGGAAGGGGAACACAGTTACAACTCACCATGGAAACTTACCCACTGGCTAAAAACTTTACACTACAAAAAGCACTTTGCACTTCAGCAGCACTGTTCACTACTGTATCCCCTCCATCACTGGTGGACTAACGTACAGAGTCTTTCCAGTAGTTCAAAATTATAAATTGAAAGTATCTCTCAAAGTTTATTCAAATATTGAACCCAAACACTTTCATTCCTAAATATCCCTACTTACATAGTAAAATTCATATTTTCATAAGATCCAACTCCTTTAACATAAGCTCTGGTCCGTAATATGAAAATCTTTATCAATTCTTTAGTTGCTTCACGACACTGGAAGAGTACTAAAACCTTAAAACACGAGTATAAAAAAGTAAGTTTGACCTCACTTTCGTACCCTAAAATACAACGTTTGAAGTACCTTATGGACAAGAAGCTGAACAGCAGTCACCTGCGTGCCCTTCGGCAAGAGGTCAATGCACCCCGGGCTGCATCAGCAGGTCCGGGGCAGCGACCCTTCCCTGTTCAGCACCCCGGGAGACCACTCTGGGGTACTGGGCCCAGTCTGGGACTCCCCAGTAGGACAGACTGACAAACTGGAGCAAGCCCAGCAGTGGCAGCCAGATGGTGAGGGCCGGAACACACAACGCTGAGGTGAGGCGGCACCTCTCAGACTGCCCGGCCTGCGCCTCAACGCCGCCTGCAGCTACCCGAGCGGCGGGCAACAGGGCCGGGCTCTTCCGGAGGGGCACCGTCAAAGGACACATATTAACACACACAAGATGGAACAAGGCAAAACTTGCTTCAACATAATATATATCTTACATATTTACAAGGACAGTCAAACACTGCAACAGAGGCTCAGAGAAGCTGTAGAGTTGCCATCCCAGTAGACAGGCAGCACACAACTGGACAAGGCCCTAAAGAACCTCCTCTCACCAGACGTGCTCTGAGCAGGAGGTCAAGCTAGACACGTCTGCAAGTCCCTGCCAACCTATGCGATGCTGTGCTCCTTCAAGAACATTCATTTTAAAGAAATGGCTTATATTTTCTGCTGATATTTATGAGACATCAGTTAGCACTAGCCTAAAACTCTACCACATCATCCCCTGACTATCTAGTCATCAACCTTCTACAATCCCAATTATCATTCAGTGAACGGCATCATTTTAGACATCTGGTTTTAAACACACGTGTTTGTTTTGGGTTGAAACATGTCAGGCTGATTCCCAACACAAAAGTACTAAGTGACTATAACAAAATTTCAGATGTTTACATTGTTATAATGATGATAAAGCTTCACAGTTCAGGAAATATTTGCAAGCACTCATGCAATCTAATAACTCAAACTTCTGTGTTAAGTTCAAACTTGGCACATACGCAGCCCTCTAAGGCGTGAATCTCTGCCAGGTTTCGTTTAGTGGTTGAGAACACCAATAGCAGTTACTGCACGTGCATAATATTTGCTTCTCTCAGAAACGTAAGGCTCCAAATAAATTTTTCTGCATAGCCATACACCAAAACCCCTGTCCTAGTTTCAGTAATTAGACCTTGAAATAAACCCTCACAGGTCAAGTGAGCGACACAATCAGACTGAAATCTATCAGAATATAAATACATGAAAAAAAAAATTTAACTGTTTTCAAGGTCAACTCCTAATTCAGCTTTTTTTTTTTGACAAACAATCCTTGCTTCTACCACAACTGTAATGCATTGAACTGACAACATTATATTATATAAGGAAAACCAATTTATAGCAGTCACAGACATCAATTTTTATAAAAATAGCACATGCCTAGAATGTTCTCAGACAAAAATATTATTTTAAAATACACTATTAATTTAGACTGAAATTTAAGTTTCAGACCAAGATTTTTAGTAAGTCCAGAATACGAACTGAACATTTTTCAGGACAGCTCCAGCATATATTCATGACCCTCACTCATCAACACCAGAGAAAGCTAAAGAATCACGAGAGTTCAGATGATGAGTACTAACATTCACTGACATGGCCTGCATTTACATAGCTTAAGCAGTCTGTTTGACACAGGAATTTTCAGGTTTCTACACTGAAAATATAGTAACTACTCTCGAACTCAATTTAAGTGATACATCACATTCTCATAGACATCATACCTTTTTTATGTCCCCCTTCCAAAGCAAATTTAAAATAGTTACTGCGTAATTTAAGGTGTGATTAATACACAGTTTCTAAATACACAAACACTGGGTATGGGAGTTGAATTCAGCGTAAAAAAATACTTTACAATACTATATATATTATAGCACTCAGTAGTAAACGCATTGTTCCTCAAATTATACATACATGCACATTAACCAATCATGTATGTATCCCTTAGGCGCTCCGAAAGCGTCGTGCAGCTCTTTTTTAGTTTTTCAGCCTAACGAAGATTGCGACATTCACAAGGAGCTGGGAGAGCCACACGTTCTCTCTATTGAGATAATCTGCTTAAGAGAGATTGTAAATATCTCTGTGAGGCAGCGACATCTCAAAACAACCTATCTTCCCAGCAGCAGAAGCAGCACTGGGCGCATAAAAAGTTGTTTTGCAGTATGCGTAACCATCTGAAATCTCTAACTTAGAAATAAACGTTTTTCAAAACACTGTGACACAATACAAGGCAGCATTTTCTGGTAACCTATTCAACCTGAAAGGAAGAGTCTAGTCGGACAACTGAAACACCAGGCATTAAGAAATCATCTATCCACCAAATAAAATGCACATTCCGATGACCTTTAAGTCATTAAACTGAATAGGAGATGCTACTTTTTACATTAATTAAATAAATGACATAAAAATACATATGTTTTAAATACATAAAACCAAAAACTTCTAATTTTTTCTTCCAACATAAATGTAAACAGCAGCAAAAAAAATTCTTTCACCAGTGCAAGAGGTATGAACCTACCAGTTACTTATTTATAATACAGCAAACCACAGCTTTGGATAATTGTTTTAAACTTTAGTCAGTGTTTCTCAAACTTTTAGGAATTGAGACCATTCTTCTGCCTTCATTAGTGTCTCTCAAGGGAGCAGCAACAGGGTAGAAGAGATGCTGATACAGACCGCAAACTACTGCCTTCAAGCAGCCTGACCATTTTCTCCATGAAGCAGCATGCTTTCATCAGGGAAGGGTACTGCCACTCAGAGACCTGCTCTGTAGCTACCGGCCTCACCCTCAACTCCCCGTAAGTAGCTTCCACAGTTATTACCCAACACATACAGATATTTACTACTTTAAGTACTGACAACTCTTGCAGAGCAAAATCTGAAACTAATTAAGAGAGCAACCAGGAAAATATCAAAATAAAAACCCAGTTCTCTTCCACAGCACTTGTAATTCTCTTATCTAGATGTAGAGACACTGAAAAATAGCAGGCAAACTTAAATGTGTATAAAATAGTACAGCATGTAATCCAGCAGTGAGAGCCTGCAGTTAAGTATGACCTGCTTCAGGCAGAGCTATGGGTACCACTTCCCATTAATTCTTCCTCCATGGAAAAACACCTGCTCCTGGTTAAGGAGACTAGAGAAGCAGTAGAAGTGGAAGTAACACTCCACAACTACCCTAACCCATGCCAACAGGGAAGGAACCTGCATGACTAAGCAACATGGTACATCTCTGTATGTTGAGAATGTCCATTTTGTATCCGATTTACTGGTAAGCATTTCATGTGCCATTCAACTGACTGCATTTACAACGTGCAGAGAGAGCTGTTCACAAACCTGCATCTCTGGTTGGCCAATGTTTCGTTCTTAACTGACCTGCTGGGCCAACACACTTGTTCATGCAGACTTATGTACTGCTACAGATGGACCATACACACCGTTACCAGTGTACTCTCCTCAACCCTACACGCACATCTTGCTCACATCATCTAAAAGTTCTTGTTGCAGCAATCCAAAGACGAATTCTTATTTCACCAAAGTACACAATCAAGCATTCTTAAAACGTGTATAACAAGAATTGATATTACAGTTTATATATACTTCAGAAGCTACACTTTGTGTTGTTCCCACACTTGTATCCTAACAGACACAGCAGGATTCAGATAATCCTGCTAACTGCTAGTAAAATAAACCTAGCTTTCCAAGTTCTGTGTCTTTCACTAGCATAATAAAGCAAAACGTAGAATCTGGAATTTAACAAGAAGGATCACAAGACCAACTAAGTGCTTTAGTTAGTGCATTTATAAACTATATTTAATGCATCATCTTTTTAAAACTGATGGACTTTCTAAGACCACATCCTACATGAACCGCTTCTGAACAGTTTGGACGAAACAACCACTACCAAGCAGGTTAATTCCTTCACTGTGCAACACAGGAATGGCTTGAGTCCTCACTAAAACCAGAACAATGTCACCAAACACGGTCTGTTTGACCATAGGGCCCAGTTGAGACCTGCAAAACAACTTACCAGGGCCCTAGTTTGGTCTGTAGACCACAGCACGTAATTAAAAGAACCAGAAGCTTTTTGATTCCATCCCCGAACATATACAATAAAAAAATAAAATTCAAGCTGTGATTTCAATAAAACACCTGGAAGGAGCAGTTTACACTTGCTCCGTGGCACAAAAGTTATGTAAGTGTAGAGTACACAGGCAGAGAGTCAAGTGACAAACAGCACTGCGATGTTTTAACTCAGTCCACAGGAAACACGTATCTGCAAGCAGGTGTTCTACACACACCGTTTCCAACTGAGCGTGTAATACTATAACAACAATGAATTAGAGTTCACTTAGACAAGTTTTTTTCCAAGCGTTGCAGCACTGAGCAGTTGAACCCCTCCTCTGAGACACGCCTCTACTGCAGCAGCCCCGAAAGCCAAAACAAAACGCACAGCGCACTTCACACCGTCATTCCAAGAGCTTCCAAGTTTCAGCCGTCGCTTGAAAATACGAAGCAAGCTGCTGATGGGCGTCTACGACAGACCCCGGAGGAGCAGGGCAACAGAAGCACCGGCGGTCACGTACGCGACCGGTCCGGGTCCGGCTATCAAACACGGCCGAGAAAAGCCCCGGGTTCAAGCCCAGGGACACGGAAGCCGAGCGCTCGCCCGGTTCTGGGTGCCAGAACTGAGAACCCCGCGAGCAACGCGGGGAAACCCGCCGCGGGAGAAGCCGCCGGCCCTCGCCGCGCTCACCTTGCTGCACGTCGCCGTTGGCGCCGCCGGGCACGGGCACGCTGAGCTGGCGCTCGGGCTCGGGCAGGCAGCGCCGGCAGAAGGAGTGCAGGCACGGCAGCAGCTTGGGCTCGGCCTCCCGCCGGCTCTGCAGGCTCTGCGCGCACACGGCGCAAGTGTCCAGCAGCGAGAAGGGCCCCGGCGCCGCCGGCGTCAGCGGGGGCACCGGGCTAGGGCCCGGCCCTGGCGCGACACCGGGCCCTGCTGCCGCCTCGGCCTCGGCCTCCCCGAGACCGCGCTCCGCCGCCGCCGCGCCCGGGCTCTCCCGCTCCTCGGACGGCGCGGCGGCGGGCGCGGACGGCGCGGCGCCGGAGGGGGACGCGGCCCCGGGCTCCAGGCCGCCAGCGCCGCCCAGCGCGGCCTCGGCAGCCCCCTCCCCGCCGCCGCCGCCTCCTTTGTTTTCCGCCATGTTTCCTCCTTTGAACCCGACTCCCCGCGCCGCGCACGCGCCGCGTCACCACGCGCCGTGCGCGCGCCCCGGCAGCGGGCGGGCCCCAGGCTCGCGCAGGCGCGCTCGGGGCGGCCCGTCAGGCCATGCGCGGGGGCGCGTGCTCGGTCGTCGGGGGGCGTCCGGAAATACGAGTTGTTACGTTCATCCGGCCAGGGCGGGGCGCAGGCCTGTCACCGCACGGCGGGGTGAATCGCCATTGGCCGGCGTCGGCGGCTCCCAACCAATCGCCAGTGGGGGCCGGCGCGCGCGGCAGAGAGTGGGCCCCGCCCCCTGCGGACGCCTCTCGGGCGGGAGCGGCGGCTGTGGGCGGGAGGAAGGAGCGGGCCGGGCCGGGGCCGGGGCCGGGGCCGGGGCCGGTCGCGCCTGCGAGCGCACCGCGCTCCAGGAACCGCCGCCGTGGGCGCTGCGGAATGGACGGCGGGGACACCACGGGGGGAAGAGCCGAGAGCAGCACCCGGGCTGTGTCGCGGCCGCGGGGGCCAAGGCCCATGACCGGCCCCGCTGAGGAGCGAGCCGTCACGAAGGGCAGGAGCACTCCGTGCTCACAGCACTCACCGGGAGCCGCATCCCGGGGCACCGCCCGCTGTGACGCCCGAGAGCTCCGCAGGAGCTGACGATGGACACGTCTGGATCAGCAGACAAGCCGCAAGGACGCTGAGGTGTGATTGTGCTGCAAGAGCTACAAGGTACAGTCGCTGCTGTGCCACACGTGCGCTGGGCAACGAGGAATACGCATCGGCACGTACTGGGATGAGCCGTATCACACTCTTGTCGTGCATAAACCCTCTCAAGAAAACCCCCTTTTGGGCGTGCGCGGTGCCGCTGGGACGCCTCATGCGCACCAACACGTATTTACCATTGCAATGCCGTACGTTGTGCCCTGGCCTCTCTCCGGGGCTGGCAGTTGGGAATGCCACAACGCAGAGCAGCAGCCCCTTCCCCAGACACCGCCTCCCACACCGAATCCAAGTTTACACACATCAGCCCTGCAGTGCTCTTAAGCGGGTTTATTTGGCAAAGCCAACCTCGCTGGCAGCACTCAGGCTGTCTTTTCTATGTGAATCAGAAGCCACGCAGATGGCAAAACAGCGTTTATTAAAGGCATGGGGGAAAATGCAAACGTGAAACAGGGTTTTTTTAAGAGCTCCTACTTCAGGTATACAAAAAGTGAAACAATTCACAGTACATTTTAACTGTGCCCCTAATACATTTCAACGGGACATTTTGAGTCTACCCTGCCTCCTAGAATTTAAAACAAGAAACAATGAAAATACCTTTTTATCACCTTGCACAACTGCAACTAGAGGTGTCTACAAACACATAGCATCTCCAAAGCTTTTTGTGTTGTTTTTTTAACATATGCTGCAGTAAGACAGTAAGGATTAAGTCACTGGAAGTCTTGCTGGATATTCTCCTTGTTTGCTTCCCCATGCTGCTGTTTGATTTGTGAAATTTCATTTTCTAGCTGCACAATAGTTCGTTCAATCTCGTAATTTTTACTGACAAGAGAGACCCATCTGAAAGGGAAAAGAAATAAAAAAGCCTTAGTGTTATTTAACAATCCTCTGTTTTAAAATCAAAGACAATTACTGCTCTAAAGAAAGCACAAAGACACAAAATAAATCAGTATTTTTCTCAGTATGTGATAAACCTCAGTTCATATCGATGATAATTTGGACAACCACATCACAAGTAGTGATGAAAAGTAGTTTTTAACCCTGTTAAACCTTAACATACAAAGTTTAATTTACTAGACTCAAATCCACTCACTTCTAATATTTAGATAAAGAAGAGTTTAAGAAACAATTTAGACAGGCAATTTCAAGCAGCCAACGCGCCTTCCTTTTCACATCTGTTGCTCACTGATTCTCTCAACCACAGTAACTATTATGTAGACTTGAATTACAAATCCTTTAAAAGACTTTGTGCAAAGCAATAGTATTCATGTGATAACATCCTACAGTAGTACTGAAAGAACACTGATGCTGTGCCTGGAAGAATTTCAAGCAAAAGATATACTTGTGGAACAGTTAACAGAAAAATTCTAGATACTCACGTAGATTCCATTTCCCGTAGCTTAGCCCCAGCCGTGAGCTGCATGTTCTTTCGTTGCCAATTCAGATCTTGAATGTTTTTCCTGGGGAGAAAAATATCTATGTATTTTTTTGCCTACTTTATTTAAAATTTGTAATATCTGCTGCTAATTTTGAAATACACCTAATCCCTATAAGTAGTAACAGAAAACAGTCGTATAGCCAAGACTGTAACTACAACATAGATGGACAAATCCCAGTACAGGGCTCCTTTCAACTTCAGTATGAAAATGTGAAAAAGAATGACTCACCTCAACTTCTGAAGCTCTTTCTGGGCTTGTTCTATCATATGAACCAGGTGCCTAATAGCAGAATACAGGCAAAGCATTAGGAAAACATAAAATCGCTAGATCAGATGTCATAAAATCATATCCACTAGCTGATCAAGTTTCATCTTCAAGTTTGTTACTGTATGCTCATGCTATTCTGACGAGAATGCCACTGTAACATGACCCTACCTTATCACTCATCTAATTTTAATTCTAAAATTACCTGTAACAAATTTTCATTATTGTTTCCCCTACATAACATTGTTCAAGCACAGTTATTTTCACTTCCTGACGTATGTGCGAGCTAAGAGATCTTCTACCCGTCTCCCTTCTCCTAAGCGAAGCAACGCTTCGCCTTCTCTCAAAGGTAAGCTTTGCATTCCTTTTGTCTACACCTTTGTCTAAGGCTAAGCTAACTCTTCTTGAAAGTGGACATTAACCTTCTCTGCCTGAAATAGCCCTGGTGCTTCCTGCCGCCATACTGTCTACCATTTTTTTTGGCTTTTACAACAGGTTTATTAATAGTGGCTCCAGGCTGAGGAGGATCAGCAGTAAGTCACCTTTATTTCCACTACTGAGTTATCATTTCGCAGGCTATCATTAGTCCCTTTAGTTATCCTCAGTTAAAGCCTCTTATCACCAACTGTTACCCAAACAATAACTCACAAAATTCAAGATTGGGATGTATTGAAACACAGGCTGTTTCTTGGCCACGTGGAAGGCTCCTTCTCTTTCAGATCAGACTCCTTTTCTTCCACACATACCTCTCTCACAGGGGCTCCGTTACTCCAGGATACATTCTAAAGATCCCCACTGGCCTTACATAGGAACGCATGAGAAATACACAGAAACACACAGAAACTGACGTCAGAACTTCAGCCAGGTCCGGCAAAGCCGACGAAGGCCTTACTCGTTGTACACCTTCCAGGCGTTACAGCCGCGCTGCGACATCAGCTCCAGGTTCTCGATGCGGACGGCCTGGTGCTCCAGCTGCGCCATGGAGTTGTTCACACACTCCTGCCACGCCGTGATGTCGTTCTTCTGGCCGGAGGACGGCGCCGGCAGCTCGTACCTGGAACAGGCCGCCCGCCCGCCTCAGGAGGGGGCCCTGGCGGGCACCGCCCCCCGCTCCCGGGCCGCCTGGGCTCACCTCTTCATGCTGAGCAGCTCGAGGGGCTGCCGGGCCGCCAGGCGCTCGAACTCGTTCCGCATGATCTCGGTCTGCGGAGAGAGCAGCGGTGAGGCGGCGGGGGCGGGGGGGGAGGGCCGGGTCCGGGAGGCCGCCGTGCCGCCTCACCTCGAAGGCGCTGTAGTCGTGCGCCGGCAGGTAGCTGAGGTAGTTCTTCGTCGGCCGGTACCGCCGCGTCTCCTCCTCGACCAGCGCCGCGGCCTATCGCACACGGGGCGTCAGGCGGGACCGCCGCCCGCCGCCCCGGGCCGCGCCCGCCGCCCCGGGCCGCACTCACCGCCTCGCGGACGCCCGGCGCCTCGTAGCCCTGGTCGAAGTAGGGCAGCGCGTCCACCACCACGTCGCCGGCCACCAGCCCCGGGCCCGCCATAGTGCGCGCGGCCCCGGCGCTCCGCCAAGCGGCGCTGCTGCAGAGCGCCTGCGCGCCGCGGCCGACGGGAGCCCGCAGGAGGCGCAGCGCCGGCCCCGCCCCTCCCCTCCAGGCTCCGCCTCCGAAGGCCTCGCCACGCCCCCGGCCCGCCCCACCCCTCGCCACGCCTCGGGCCCGGCTCCACCCCCGGGTCCCGCCCGCCCCCGCCCCTCGGGCCCGGCTCCACCCCGGCCCCGCCCCTCCACGACCGGCCACGCCCCCGGCCCGGCTCCACGCTGGCGCGGCCCGGGCCCCCCTCCCGCCCCCGGCGAGGAACGGAGACTCGGGCGCGGTTTGAGGCGTGGGATCGTTATTAGCGGCGGCAGCAGCGCCCAGGGCTCCGCGCCCCCGGGCGGCCCCGGCCCGCGTGGAGGCAGAGAGGAGTCGGGCCCCGGCCGCGGGGCAGGCGGCACCCCGGCCCGCCGCAGCGCCCGCTCATCGCTTCTGGAGAAACTTCATTTTACTTCCTGCGGAGAAAAAACAGCGTTAGGCGCTCCAGCCGGCACCCGGCTGAGGAACTTCGCACGGTGCAAGTCCACGCGCGGCCACCGCGGCTGGCAGACACCCCCGCTGCCCCCGCAGCATGTGCTCAGCCAAGACCAAAGCCAAGCAACAGCTTCAGACAGCTCTAGGACTTGGCACCTCCCACGGATTTTATCTAAAGATGCAAAAGCTTAAAACTAAGAGAAAAATCTCACAAAGTGTTCGGTGTCCCCTGAAGGAGCAAATGTAAACAAAAGGAACCCAAGTGTACAAGGCAAAGACTGGGCCCTGATCTCTCTTGCATGCAACTATTTGGTCAATAGTTAAATTTATTTAAAAAACAAAACAAAAAAAATCAACACAAAGCAAGGGCATCCCTTTACCAAGACTGCGAAGGATTTTGTTCATTCCAGTTCGTTCTGTCTCTGGAATACTCTCCAAATACTCCAAGGCACGGACCTCAAAAAGGCCTAAAGAGGAAAAAAAAAAATAAATCCCTCACCTACATGAGCTATTCCATCTTTTAGCATGTGGCATCTTAATAAGGAGGTTACGAAAAGGAAATCATGCATGTAATGTAAGCTGCAGGATCAAGCCCAGAAAGGTGAGAGATGCAAAAATTCTTTACTTCGCAAGATGAATTCTGTTGAGTAATTAGCAGAGCAGGGAGCTATTACATATGCCAAAATGCCAACAGGACAACTCGCCAGGACAAAAGGCTTCTCAAGAGTCAAAGTCACGTGACATTACACTTTGAAAGTGAGTTTGTAAAAGAAAAAAGTAAGATCAAACCTCACCTTTGACCACATTCTTACTTAGCTCTTGATCCTGTACGAACCCTGCAAACATCTGTGTTTCCATGAAGAAGTGCAAGAAGTGCCGCACATTGCGTGACCCATGAGATTTACGGAACGATTCCCGCTGAAACACCCGCTCCCCTTTTTCTGTGACATTCATGTGCAGGGAGTAGTGTCCAACGATCTCCACAAAGAACTGCACAAAGGCTTCAGAGACCAGGGAGTTCAGAGGCGTGTCACCTGTGAAGAGGACAGATTATGTATAAAGCAGTTCAACTTTGAAAATTATCTGTCAGATTACCCTCTAAAGTACAGAAATTTGCTACTTTCTCTGTTTAAGAAAAGCGTTCTCTCTGCCACTTCAGAAAAAATAAAGAAAACAAAGCATGGGGACTGATGCACTTGGCCCAAGGAAAACTAGAGCTCTACACATACTGATTGGTGAAAAGAGGAACAACTGTTAGGACACCAAACTTCTAACACATTCAGAAGAAAGATATTCTCAGTAAGATCACAGGAAAATAGCTTTCTGAAATGTCGCTTCCTCATTTTTATTTCCATTTGCTCATTTTTATATCAGCTACAGGGAAGGTGTAATGATTTGCTACTGTGAAAGCACTTTTCCATAGAAATACCTTGAGTGTCACTCTGCTCATGTGACAAGATTTCACTTCGTTCTTCCAAGATTTGTACAAGCGCAGCCTGGAGTTTATGAGGCAGGATCTCATCTTCATCTGATACCTAAAGAGACAAATGGCCATGAAAGCATTTTTGTGTTATAGCTATCATCAATAGAACCTTCTAATTGTGAACAGATGAGAAATACTCATAACATGCCTAAAACTATTAGAGAGAAGTTACTCTGTGATATGGTATATCTGTGTGGAGACAATACATCTGTCTTGTCACCACAGAAATGAAAAACATTTGCTCAGCACCCTCCGACTATGTACTATTAGAGTCACACACAGAAATGGCCAACACAGAACAAGGTGCGCTATATCCACTACACAGACTCAGGCTTATTATACCAGTGACAAAACATACAAGAACGACAAAAGTCTGTTGAGAAAATATGACGACTTAAAATTATGGTTAAAAAAACCTGATCCTTTAATACCTTTCTCCAGTTGCAGGCTGCAATGCAAAATAGAATAGTAAGACAAGGAAAAGGAGATGCAAAGAGCCTCCTGAACTAGTAATGCTCCAGCACATTTATAGCTACTTGTCTGGTGATGCAGAAGCACATTAGGTAAAGTTCAGCAGAGAACCACAAGTGAACTGTGGCAGTCTGTCTCCTAGACTATCACTCCTGGAAAGAAAGACCAAACCCAACAAACACACCCCAGCTAGGTGAGAGAGGAGAAAGCCCTGTAGGGAGCAAGTACACAGAAAGCAGCAAAGAATCCTAGTGCTCCACTTCACATCATGAACCAACTGAACACCTGTTTTTAAATCCAGCTCAGATAAGCAGCATCTTTGGCTTTGCAGAGGTCTCTACCTCATGCAACCTCAATCTTGCAACAAAGATCTTGTCTCTTCCCTTCTCTATTGATCAAATAGAAATGCAAGATACTTCTTCAACCCCTGGAGTCTACATATGAATACCAGCTTTTGCTGATTTCTTGCTTTCATTTCCTTTTGTTGATGCCTTTTCCTGGCACATAACCATGAGTGACTGGTACTGTTATTTCACTCACCTCTTGCAAGAACTTGCCAGCACAAAGATCAACAATCAGAACCTGGGGAAAGATGTACAAAACACACAGACTCTTACAACTAGGTATGTTGCTGTACAGAAAAAAGCACTTTTTTTTTTTAGTGTCCCCAGTGGCAGGGGATGTCACACACGAAACACAAGTTTTGCATAACTGCAGCCTGTCTGTGAGAACAGTGAATATGATTTATCTTTGATAACAATGGAACACCCTGACATGTATCTATCTGACAAGTTCACCATCTGTCTTAGAAAAGTTTAAGAGTTATATTAAGACAGAATCCACAGAGATTATTCCAGAGAGGTCAGCCTCATACCACTGACATTGTCCCTCCACCGTGCTTCACCCAAATTCTCACCTCTTCTATGGGCAGGTCCTGGAGCTGTGGTAACGAGCAGGAGAGAATGCCAATTAAGAATGGGGTTGGAGAGCACGCAATATCAATCATAGAAGCTGGCAGGACTGGTATGTAGGTGTGTTGCCAAGTGAAGGGATAAAGCGTTGCAACTGCGGCATGGCCACATTTAGACAGAGTGCTAGAAAGGTAAGAGAAGCACAGAGTGGATTGTCAATGTCTCGTTCAGTTCAGCTACAGACACAGGTTAGAAATGCTCAGGGAAAATGTAATTCACGTACACTGTTTATGCATCAGCAGAAGCCCCATGCATCCACTTTTAAAGTCAGTATGAGGAGCTAGGAGCAGCATCAACCCAGACTAAAGAGGTAAAGGAAACATTCCCTTATCTCCTCTTGGGTCAATAGCATACTCCAAATTCTAAGCATGCACACGTCCTGTGGAAAGTCTGCAAAAAGCTTTTAAATGTAACTCTTCACAAAAAGTTAGACAAGCTTGCACATGACGCAGGCCCAAACGCAGAAGAAAAAATAGTATCCCTCAGAAAGAACTAGTCACTCAAGACTCATTTTTTACCTTAAGTTGTCAGCAACAAAGATCACCCTCCTTTCCAGCAGGAGAGAGGCAAAGACCCGAATCGTGTGAGAGACACTCAGACACTTAAACAGGCACTCAAAGTCAACGTGTTCGAGTCGAGAATCCAGCGGACGGCAGAGTTCCATCACCTGAGAGGCAAGCAGAGATGACGAGCGCTGGAGGAGAAAGCCACAGCGTGGCCAGGCCGGGAGCGGGGCTGCCAGGCAGAACCGGTGGCTCCTCAGAGGGGAACCCCGCAGCCCGGGCAGTCGGCGCAGGGCATCGCACAGGACTCCCAAGCAGCAATTCCTTAAAAAGCAGCGAATCGCTTCTACGGTAGATGATTCAACAGGAAGCTGGTTTCTGCGACAGCCTCCCTTCGCATTTCAGGACGATGTCTTCAGACTAAGTATTTACAGGCAGCATCACTCTGCAGTGCAGTTCGCAAAGTGCCACCGTGCCCCAGGGACACCATGGACACAGGAAAGCCAGTCCTCATTTCCCTCACCTCATTCCCTGCGCCTGGCAGGAAACTCCTCACAGCGATCGTGCGTCCAGGGGCAGGGAAAGGCGCCTCCATGACGCTGCGCATAAATGGGTGCACCAGGGCTGGGGACATCTCTCGCCTCTTCTCCACTTCATCTAAAATCTGCAAGAAGATACATCGGACATTGGTTCAACGCTTGCTGGTGAGCCAGAGGATATACAAGCCTCTGTTAGAGTATCCCGTGCCACAGCTACACGTGAAGGCTCCAACACAGACTCACAGCCCGCTCCCCCCTCGCCTGGGATCCCTGTGAAAGCTCCTCTCAAATGTCTGAACAACCAAATGGGAACCGGCCCGCTTCCCCCTCGCTTGGGATCCCTGTGAAAGCTCCTCTCAAATGTCTGAACAATCAAATGGGAACTGATACCTGTGAGTACAACTCTTCATTCTCAAATCCAGTCTCCTGCTACTGCAAGGAAATGTCTTGTATGTGGTAATCAAATTCTCACAACTAGCTAGAGGAGTAAGAAGAGCAACACCTCATCCTCCTCCCCAAGAAACCTTTCTGAAACACTGTTCTAGAAATCTGTGCTCCAACGATTAGAAATCAGCTTTCATCATAAGCTTGCCCCATGTTCTTCTGCAATAGCCACCCTTTACCTGCAGTAGCTTTCCCCTGTCTTTACCTCTTTATCTGCTCTCCTCACAGTGCTAGGAGAAACAAGCTGAGATCTCCTCTCCACCCCCCCAACCTGATTTGCCATTTTCCAGTCACAGAAGAAGAGGATGAAGGGGCACCATCAGTAATATGAGGTATTAGAGGCCACTTCCTGACAATAATTGCTGAAGGAATAGTTGTCTGTGTATCAGCTGACAAGATTCAGCAATAGTATAATTTCATTTGCCCTGTCAAAGCAAAGGCAGCAAGGAAGCACCACCCTCCTGGGATGAGTTACAATCACTAAGCAATTCTAGACTGGAGAGAAACATCCAGTTACTTTCTGGAGCTTGCAGGTGGTTAGAGATTCAAGGGCAATGAGAAGTAACAGGCTCTCCCCACGTCACCTTGGAGAAGAGGTTGAAGCAGCCCAGGCGGCTAACGATGCAGTACACCTCAGGAAGGCGCTTCCCTTTCCCTTCTGGCTGAAAGGCAACAGGAACAGTTATGCCAAGAGCAGGGATGCAATAAAGAACCTAGCGCCTGCACTGCAGCTGATTCGCAGAGTTCCTTCTGCTGTAGTTCCCTCTACACTTCGGACTTAAAAGATTCCCGAGGAACGACCAGTTCCAGGAGCGGTCTTTCACGCCCACAGCCCATTTCACTGCATTGCTGGGCATCACCATGCTCCTTCCCTTGTGCATTCAAAGGGCCGGTAACCTCAGCAGCAGCACAGGCGCTACGTGACCCACTGCTGAGTCACGTCCTGCACGTGACTGCGCATTTATCAACGCATTCTTTTCGCTCCTCCCAATACGCAGCGGCTTACCAGGAGCTTCTTGCAGTACCCAAACCAGCGGCCGCCATCCTCACCCGTCAACACAAAAGAAAACGTTTCACTGGGGAACCAAAGAGCAGTCAGGGTTAAATTCACCATGCAGTTCAGAGAAGAGACTGACAAAGCAAGCACACAAACTACAAGCCACCCCCTTTCTAGTCATGCTGAAGACCCTCTGCTGTGATTAGCAAGCTACTTCAGGCTCTATTCAGTGTAAGAACCTGCAGCCCATGGACTCTCATTGAGCTACTACACCTCTCTTCCTTCCCAGCTGTTTCTCCATTCCGCCAAGGAGCAACAGAAGCACTTGCCAGCCCCAGGAGCCGGCCTTGAGCAGACGTTACAAACTTCCTTCTTATAGGAAAGACGGCAGTAGGGCAGAAGCAGCACTTCTGAGTCCACCTCCATATCTCATCTTCCCCTGTCACAGGGGTTAGGGATTCAGCCTTCCCCATTTTCCCTTGCTCTGGCTGCAGCTCCTCTGGTCCAGGGAACTGGCACATACCTAAGCTTTCAGCATTGCCTGTCTCAGGCACCAGTATTCAAAACCAAGTCTTCACCTTTTAAGGTTTGATGCAGGAAACCAGTCTTTGGGATCTGGAAAGCAGAATTTGGGAATGACCTTTAGCCTCTCTTCAGTATCCTTTGACTGTCTGAAAGGATGTTCAGCCTGGAGGGGTAACACATGCATTTGAAGTCACTGAAGCGTGATGCACAGCTGCAGCATTTAAAACAATGGGAGACGGTATCTTCCTGACACTTCCAAACGCTGAACCATCAGATAACTAATGCTCAAATTTAGGAGAACATATTCTGACTGTAACAGATTCCCAGTTCCCTCTTGCATCTTTCCTGCTGATGGGACCTTTGTAAAATTACCCAGCTGGTCTTGGTAAGAACTGAACAAGGATTTACAAGCATGGCCAAGTTTGTTGGGGAATGAAGCTAGAACTGACCCCCTAAATGACGGTTGTGTCAGCTTGCCTCAGTTCTATTCCTAGGAGATTTGAAGACACTAAGAGGAATAGGAATGTCTTCAGCCTGTGATGTGCAGATCACTCATAATTTGATTGCGAAAATATGAATCACATGTTCCAGTTACCATGTGTGGGCTCAAGTCAAATCCCTCAAAGATTACAGGACAACTTTCCATGCTAAAAACTGCCCAGAAGGGGCAAAAGGAAGGTTTTCAAATAAGAGAGATCACATTTAAGTAGGAAATGCCCCTGAGAAGAGGAAAGTTTATTGCATAAAGATGATTTTACACACTGTACTCTCAGTCAGCGCACCTAGGCTACTCCAGTGTCCCAAGCTGTGATAGCAGGAAGGAACAGTTAGGAAAACTACAGCATTTTCACAGAGTAACAGTTGTACAAAAGCTTTGATGTCCTCGGGCACGTAGCCCAAAGAAGAGGGTGACAAGCAGATTACTTGGAAGCAAGGCTATTTTTAGAAGGGAGACAAATCTGCAATCAGAACACCTCCATAATTGTTGGGCAATGTTTCCTGCAAAAACCCAACATGATAGACTGCCCCGTATAAAGTCACTCACCGAAACACTTTAATTTGAGCACAGGATAAAAAAACACCGAGAAAATAATTTGTTTCGTTCATGCATTTACAAAAGCCAGTAAAGAGCCACATGGTACAGTTGGGTCTGATTGCCTGCCAGGGCAGCAGGAAGAGAACAATGCGCTGCCCTTCCCAAAGGCAAAGAACAGACTGAGAGGTTGCACCTATTATTGGTGCAAACTATATTATTGGTTGGACTAGATGATCTCCAGAGGTCCCTTCCAACCCTTAACCATTCTGTGATATTCCAAGCCTGTATCCTAACCAGTGGGCCAGCTTTACTAGAACAGAGTTTAGAAGGGATACACAATGCGTGAGGAAATAAACAGCTGCTGAGTGTGTTCTGTGGGCAGGTTTCCATGCAGCTCCTACCTTGCTGGGAAACTGCTGTATGATCTGGGGTGCGTATGTCATCTCAGATGCCTTCTTATGCAGTGACACCACCACAAACAGCTCAAACAGCCGCTGCTCCTGAAGCTCTATCAGATCCCGCTCCAACGTCTGGTAGTGTGGGTTCCTCTTGGCAGCTGACTGCGCCTGCACCAGGCACCTGTGCCGACCTGAAGAAAGGTAAAAATCCAAAACCAGCCCGTGGCTGTCACTGCCACATACCTACAGGTCAGAGACGAGGACTCATCACCACCTTTAGAAAGGGGAAAAAAGATGGGTGCATTTGCCTAACATCACTGCTGCGCTCTACGGGACCTGGACTCCTGCGTCAGCTCCTCAAGCACAGAGCTCTTCCAGACAGGGGAGCACTGGCCTTGCTCTGCAGATCCTTCTTGACCGACAGCTAGTGTTCTCCTGCTGTCCTGACACTCTTCCCACACATCTCAGAGCGACACGCTGTGGTAACGATGGGGAAGCCCAGCTGTGAGAAGCCCAGCTCCACCAGTTCAGTAATGGCCAGGCCTCCGGCAGCTATGCTGTAAAGCAGCATGGGCGTTCAAGAGAGGCAGAGCCGGTTTCCTGGCTAAGAGACCTCCAGGCTGGGATGTCCTGACAGGCCGTACAGACTCACAAGCACAGGCACAGCACTCTGATGTAAGAAATTCCTGCGGCCCAGGCACCATTACACATTCTGGACACTTTGGAAACAACTCTTAAATCACGCAGTGACTCAACCACTATATTTCTGCGGAGACTCTTCACTCTCCATTATTATCCTTAACATAAAAAGGTGGAACTTCACTATTTGCTCCAAGTTAAGGCCTTCTGTGTGCTTCCTTCCAAGTAAATGAAACGTCTGAAATAGTTCCCTTGGTCCTTTTCGCTAGATGCTTGCTTAGAGAGATGACAGAGTCACTCATCAGGGCTGCTGGCCAACCATTACCATTTCGCACTCAAACCTTATCAGCACAGAAACTGGGACCTCTTTGGTCCCCCCACACCAGCCAAAACCAAGTAGGCATTTCAAGTCCGTAGCTTGGGCCTACAATCAAACTCAGGACTGGGGAACCAGACAAACGACCAAGGGATTTCTCCTCAGAGGAAAGGGCATGTCACAACACTATGCACATAACACAGAACCAAGGGAAGGAAGTAGGGGGAAAAGTGTTAGCAGCAACGGTGATCCAGGGACAATCTCCTGCAAGACATCTCTTAGTTAAGTGTGACTCCACCAACCCAAAAATGAATCTACTTCTAGTGACTGGCAGATTAATGGCATTAAACATCAAGGGCTCAGGAGAAGTGGCAGAAATAGAGGTTGATTTGTCACAGAAACAGCTCCCGGCCTTGGCCATGCTGCCTCTTAGATGTTCCCTTCATCTTGGCAGAAGCCACAACTAGTCAGTGTGCTTATCCCATTAGAGCCTTAGCCAAATACGTGGTGCTGCGGGGACAGGACCAGCCCCTGTGATTCACTCACTTTTTGGCTGATTTTCCGTATCGCTTTCATTCCCACTGGTTTCACCTGAAACACACAATAGTTTTCACTTATTAGCCAGGGAGAAGGAAGATGGGCAACACCCAAAGTTGGGAAAGAGAGAGAACTTTAGACTCATCAGACCAACATCACTCAGGGCTGCCCACCTATCCTGCTCAAAGCACCAGCAAAGAACAGGTGGTACTGGCAAACGTGCCACAACAGGAAATTTCAAAAAGCAGAGTTGATATCAAGTCCCTGTTCCCAGCAAACCACCTGTAGGTCAGATGAACACAAGCACAGAAACCAGGTGGTTATTTGATGCTGCTATAAAACTTAACAGAGTTGCTGAACAGAATATACTATAAATAAAGACCATACCACAGCTACAAAATCAGAAGACCACAAGAATATCACTTCAGGGGCACAAAAGCAATGAGTGGAGTGGTCAGAGGTAGTTCTTGTGCCAAGTGGTTTTGTGGGGAATTTTCAGGCTTATTCTGCTTTTTTTTTTTGAAAAAGCACTTTTAACCAGTAGCCCAGCTCTTCAGGCTCAGATCATAGTGGAATCTTCCATTTGTGACAGTGTTAACTGGGTTAATCAAGTGTTCCCAATCCTAGTAGTGCTGAAAATACAAAAATTCCAGCTGCAAGACACGGGTTTTAGCACTGTCAAGTCAGCCCAGCATAAGCTGCAGGAGGTGGTGGTGCCTGGCCTGCTAGCAGCACCCCAGGATGGACAGGAACTGTGCCCTCAAGAGGTTTATAGCAAAGAGAATGGTGCTGGAGACCTCTATACCTTTCACTGGAGGCGCTTCTCTCCCAGGACTGAGCAACTTCACCCTCTTCTTTCCACGCTTAGAATCAAAAATCTCCTGTATTTTTAGTACCAGCTGAAATCCAAAGCAGAAGCAGAGGTTAATGTGGGGGTCCAGAAAAGGGTCCAGGTGCCAGCAGGACTGCAGCCCAACAGCTATCATCTGGCACCACAACACTTGGGCAGGCTGCCCAAGCCCTGCCAGGGACCCTGGCTCAGAGCCTGCTTGATAGAGTACTTCTAGCACAGCTCACTGCACAATGAATGAGCGCAGAATTTCTGCTATGAGAGAGGTTACTGTTATCACAACTCAGAGCTGACACCAAACTGTACAAGCATCCTAGAGGTTATCATACTTTGTTTACCAAACAGATAGCAGAAGTAGCAAACTGTCTGGCATCAGATCTCCATTTTCTATTAGAGAGGCCAAGTGCAAAGGCACTTGCAAGAATATCTTATAAACCCTCCACCACAAAGAACTCTGAACTCTGCATGCTCTCAAGCATCCCCATTCTTTCCAAGCCCAGAGAAAGCAAAGCACTCTCAATGTGGGTTGGGGTTTGCTGTTTGTTTTGGTTTTTAAGTTTGCTGCTGTAGTTGGATGTCAGACAGCTACAGGAAGCTCTCCAAAGCACCGTGTTGGGCACAGAACAAGGCTGCTCTAAGCACAGTCCTTGTCCCAGGGCAGCTTCCTGAAAAGAAAGGATTATGTACTTTCATTTTGCGTAGGTAAAGAAAGACAGTGTGACAGAATAATGGGTCTATGCTGCAGGGACACCACAGACCTGGTCCACTGGAAGAAAAAATTTGGAAAAATACATAGCCCAATGCAGATTAAACTACAGACGTGAAAGAAGGGTCAGCTTTTAGACACTCCAAGTCGACGCTGTCAACGTTCCTTCCACTGGTCACAATGGCCTTAAAACCAAAGACCTAATGCTTTCTGTTCGTCCCATCCCAGGCCTCCCTAGGCTCCCCCGCTCAGCTGCCAGGTACACAACGCCGCAGGTGGCTCCTGGATTCTGCACGCCAAAGCCGGCTGACACTTCATTGCAAAGGTTTTACCCTAAATGCAACGAGCGGGTCAAGTTCATTCTTGTCTCAAGAATTCATTAAATGCTCCCACTGAATGCAGGAGGGTGGGGCCCAGCCATTTGTCACCACAAATACTGCATAAAAAGGAAGATATTCAGCAAGAGAACTGGTTTTTCAGCTCAAGCCTTTATCCCCAGCTCAGCAAACCAGGCTTAGGCTCTTCTCCTTTTCAGATCTATTTCTCCCCATTTTCTGCGTTAGCCAGCCCTCCTAGCATGATGAGGCTGCAAGGAAGAAAACAGCCCACACCAGAAAGCAGTGCTTCTGCAAAATCTGCCCTCTTTCCCCTCTACCATCCAGCCTTACCTAGAGGATTTCCATTTCTGTTCTGATTTTTGTGCAGTTGAGTCACCAGTGAAAGATATTGGGTGTGTTTAAGGCAGCTGTGCTTTTCTTAATCAAAAAGTAATTTTTTTCTTTTTAGACTCCAATCCTTTTCTCAATCTCTCGAGCAATCTTGGCTCAATTCCTGGTGAGCAAAAAAGAGTACAGTGTGCTTCCTGCACGTAAATTGTTACCAGATTTTTGGAACAGGTTTGCTTTTGGAGAATATTTTATTTTTCCCCTCCAAATGAAAGATAATCTCCATCACAGCATTTTTACAATCTTGCCATCTCGTTCCTGATTTTTCAGGCCTACAGTCTGTTGAAAAATACATACAGAAGTTGCTTGCTACTCTAAAGTACTTAATGTTTGAAGCGTGTTTTGCAGCTGTCCAACTCTCCCTCACAGTCTCGTGCAATTTGAGCAAATACACCCAATTTTCACAAGAAAGAAAGATCTGCAGAAGTTAAATGATTTTACCGTGGCAAAAGTAAGTTGTTGCCACTACCACAACTGGAATTTTAAATCCTATGCACAAGGTGCCGCTACGGTGGTAGCTGCAGCTGTCCTAGAGCACATGCTGCACTTTATCACTGAGGGACGCGATCTGGTAACCAGTACTAGTATCTAGAAAGATTCCCAATGCATCAAATGAGAATTACAACAGAGTCCTCTGTCGTGGAGGTGGATCAAAAGCCTCTCTCACTACTCCGGCCTCAGAAGCATATGTGCCTTTGCACACAGGCAGGAGGCAGCAGCCAGAGGCAGACGAGGGGAGAACTGTATGAAGGCTTTATGAAACGCACTTATCCCTAAAAGCTGCTCTTCACCTTTAGACAATGAAATGGCTGCAAGAGTACGTTCCTGATGGCAAGACAAGAACTCCAGTCAACATGCCAAGTAACCAAGGGCCCAGCCAGCTCCCCACAGCAGCCCCACGCTGTCGGCCATCTAACAACCCAGTGCCTGCAGCAAGAACATAAGGGTCAGTCTGAGAAGTCATCAGAAGCGAGGGACACGTACACACTATTGTACAGAGCTGGCCTTTTAGCTCACTGAGAGCTTCCTTGCATTCCTGCACCGCACTCAGCACAAAATCAGTGTCATTACACTTCATGGAAGCACTGGGAACAAGGCTTAAATGACAAAGCATGAGGAGGAGCTAGTATGCACACACAGCACTGATCTCCAGGTCCGCACCTACCACTCCGTTTGCAGGTTCTTGGCCAACAAAACCACTGCCACCCCTGCTAGAACTGGCACTCCGTTTTTTGATCCCCTAACACCTGCCCTGCTACTTGGAGGGGAAATGGTTCAAGCAGGGTCACTTGTCCACACATACAGCAGTGCTAACCAGCATTCACCTGCCCGACACACAGCTCCATGACCGCGTACAAAGCGCTTAGAAGGTGCTAGACAAAGCAGCAAGAGTTTGAAATGTCATGCAAGAAGTTAACATTTCATGCTTAAATCTCACCCAGGGCAATTTCTTTTTCCTGCTAGCAGCCTCTACTGCTCGGAACAGCTTCCACTCAGTCAGGGTGACAGGCAGGGTTGTGTCCTTCACCATCTTCCCTTGGAAACTTGTCTGGGAGGGCTTTAGCTCAAGAGTCTTGCGACTGAGGAAGGGAGGTTTTGGGGGAGGCTAGAAAGCAGAATCAGAAGAGATGGTTAAGCATGGGGTTAGCTTTGGTCCAAGCTCAGAGTCAAAGGAGTCACATTACAAATTATAAACTTCCTGCAGCCTCCTGCCCCGCCAAGCTCTCCATCCCACCCCCACACACTCAAGCACCTCATCAACACTCTCTTGTTCCTATTCTTTTGCTCCTTAGCAGCTTAATCAACTGCCACTACCATGGCTGTTCGTTATCATTTACATTAATAATAAACAATAAAAATAAGGAAAACCAATGATGTACCAGTGGAGAATGTGGGGCCGGGTGGGAGCACAAAATAGGGCCCTTGTGAAGATGACTCTCTGTAAACACGTGACAATTTAATCCCCTCACTCTACCTTGGGAGCCATACTGGTGCTCCAGGGAGGGGGCAGCTTCCAGACAGATGGGACCTTCCACAGGGGTAAGGGCAGCCCTCTGATATCTTCATAGGGGTTCTCTTTTGCAGGACCTGGAAAAAGCACTGGATGGAGGATTTATGAAAGGAGATAAAGTCCTGCATTCTTGCAAGGGATGTAAGCAGGGAGAGTGTGCAGTGGTCTGCCAAGCTTTAACAGGGTCTGAGAGAGATCTGTTTTAAGACGGATTAGGTTCCCACCACTCAAAGGACCTTCTAACCCACTACGATCAACTTGGCAAACCGTACATGGACTCAGCAAAACAAAACGTTTCTACCACTGCAGAGAAAGCAGCTGTATTGCAAAGCAGCTGATTTTGCCAGTGTTCACACTGACCTCTGTGCAGCACTTGAGCAAAGCATTTGAAGAGCTAATAAAGAAGTCAGTTTAGCACAGGTCAATTCTAGTGACCTTCCACGACATGTGAAATCAGGCTGTTCACAGGCAGATAGTTATTAACATCAACAAAGAACACCAGATGGGGAAGATCTTAAAAGTCACAGAGCCAGAAAGGGCCTCAGTGCATTCTCATCTTCCTTCCTCCCTCCCCAGCAAATTTGCTACCCTTAAATAAAGTGAGTGCATCCCCCAGAAGCACGGGCACATACAGATAATGTCCTCGTAGATGTTGTCTTCTGACTGTGTGTAGACGAGCCGGGATCCTGTAGTGCCATTTGTCTCTTGTTGAAGTCTGTGGGAGTTGGTGGTTGCCATCTGGTTGCGGAAGCCCTGGATGTCCTCAAACTCAAAAGATTTCCTAGAGGAAAACCAGTGTAACTTCTTCTAAAGGCACCTGCATGTACCAGTGAGTTGATGTCTCCAGTCCACACAGAGTATGGTCCTCCTTGGGGCCATCAAGCTCCACTCTGGACTCTGATTTCCAAGTGTTGCGGTTTAACCCAGACGGCAGCTCAACCCCACGCAGCCGCTTGCTCACTCCCACCCAGTGGGATGGGGAAGAGAATCAGAAAGGTAAAAGTGAGAAAATGCGTGGGTCAAGATAAAGACAGTTTAATAGGTAAAGCAAAAGCTGTGCACGCAAGCAAAGCAAAACAAGGGATTCATTCACTGTTTCTCCTCTGCAGGCAGGTGTTCAGCCATCTCCAGGAAAGCAGGGCTCCATCACACGTAACAGTGACTTGGGAAGACAAACGCCATCACTCCAAATGTCCCCCCCTCGCCTCCTTCTTCCCCTAATTTTTATTGCTAAGCACGATATCACATGGTCTGAGATATCCCTTCAGTCAGTTGGGGTCAGCCGTCCCAGCCTTGTCCCCTCCCAGCTTCTTGCCCACCCCCAGACTACTCGCTGGTGGGGTGGCGTGAGAAGCAGAAAAGGCCTTGAGGCTGTGGAAGCACTGCTCAGCAGTAACGGAAACACTGGTGTGTTATCAATCCTATTTTCATCACAAATCCAAAACACAGCACCACACAAGCTGCTATGAAGAAAATTAACTCTATCCCAGCCAAAACCAGCACACCAAGCGAGTCCTACTCACTTACTCTGGGAGATTTTTAAATTAAAAATGAAGTTGGAGGCTCCATGGCCAAGCAAACTCCAAGCAGGTATGGTGAGTCCCATCCTGTCACAGAGGCGAGAACCTAAAACACGTTTTGCAGACTAAGCATGTGCAGCAGTACTCAGGATTAGGGCACTGCTTTCTACTGGACCTCTTCTACTGCCCAGGCTAAGGGCATTATCATATTTGCGAGTTTGCGTTTTCATATACTCGGCCTCCACTTCAAAATTATGGCACAGAGGTCACAAAGGAGCTGGCAGGGATTTAGCCCACCATAAAATTTGGTTTGTTGCTGCATGCTTTGCCGCGGTGAAGGAAGGTTTCAGGAGTCCCAGCCACATCTCCACCTATAACATCCACACTGCTCTCTAGCACAGCTGCCCTGGGCAACTCAGCTGTGAGCAGGACCAGCACCAAGTTAGCTCAAAAGGTTTTTATGCTGTAACAGGGACATACGTACGGGAAGAGGGAAGAATAGCCAAACCTGCAACAGGGGTACCCACAGCTGACAGCCTCCAGCTTTAAGCAACAGGAGAATCTTTCACTCACGGGAAAGCCGGAACGTCAAGCAGCCGTACTGCCCCAAGAAAAGCTATTCTGTAATTCACAAATTGCAGCTGAGGGCAAGCCCAGGGCAAGAAGCGGGCAGCACACTGTCACTCAACTCTGTTTTAAGGTGTGGGACTGACATCTGTTTGTAGCTTTTAGCCTTCTTTGCAAGATTATCAGCAGCAAAAGCAGTGCGTACGCGACGCTGGGAAGGGGATATTTTCATCCAGAAATATCCTCTCCCCACCAACACAGGCATCGTCAGTGCTAGCACCTCCACAAGGATATCATGGCAAGCAAGCTGTTTAAACCCATCTAGAAACTGATTTAAGGAAACATGTTTCAGACATGAGAGATGAATCGATGTACCTCTGAGTTCTCCCTCTGATCCTCCTGCTGGCTATTCTCTTCTTAGGATCGTTGGAGGATGACACCAAGTCTCCTCCATGCTGCTTTTTCAGGGGAGCTTCCCCAGTAGCACGGGCATCACTACTATCACCCTTTTCTGCAAGATAGCGGAAAGTCCTACGGGGCTTGGGTGGTGGGACAGCAGCTGGCTCCTCCTCTTGCCTCTTGGCCTCAGAGTAAATGTTTTTTAAGCTCTTCTCTGCCCTGCAGAGAGAGTCCACTCCTTTGATTTTCAGTTCTCTTTCTGTGGAGCCACGGGTCCGCTGCTTCCTCTGAAGGTCCAAGGAAACTGGTGAGGCTTTGCCAGGCAGAACGGGATCTACTCTCCTCCACAGAGCTTGTGAGGTATAGAAGTTCCCTGTGGGCAGTGTCGCCCCTGGGTCCAGTTGGCCTGCTTGCCATTCTTGTTTCTCCTTGGCTTGGGAAGCTAGACTGCATGCACAGGGCTCAAGGTCACCACAGTCATCCGTCTGCACGCAGCTCTGTGCATCTTCCCTAAAGTCCAAACCCAGGCTCTTTGCATCTTTGGACCCAGTCTTTCTGCCCTTCTCTGTATGTTCTGGCTTCACTGTGGGTAGAGCATCACAGCTGGGATCATACTTTACTCCGAAGTCCTTCAGCTGCTGTTTTTCCTTGCTGGAGCACCTTTGCGTCCTTCGCTCCCACTGGGAGATCTTCTGTTTGATGTTGCGGCAGTGGCTCCGGGAGAGGGTCTGCACAGCGGAGCGGGAGAAGCTGCTGTCCGCTGACCCTACTGGGTGCATGGCAAGTGCCAACGTGCTTACAAACACCCCATCTCCAGCCTTGTCCAGGCCCACCCGTGTCCCGCACACATCAAGCTGGTATGAGACTCCAAAGCACCCAGTGGTGTCCAAGGGCCCCTGGGTGTCAGCTCTGCAAGGACTGCCCACTGGCACGACCTGTGGACACAAAAAAGAGAAGAGTCATCAGCTGCACTCCAGCCATACGCACCACCGGGAACTCCCAGCTGCTCTCTGGCAATTGCTGAAGAACATTCCTCCCCAAATCACATGTTCAAGACTGGCTTCCGAGCACGCTCCCCACAAAGCCTGTTTCTGTAGCACACATCTGTGAGGGCTAACAAAGGAAGCAGAGGTCTCACTGGCTTAAAAAACAAACAAAACACCACAACAGGAACAAACCACAGCCAGGGATTCCAAGGGTCCCAACTCAAGGAAATTATTTAACGGCACAGGAACACAGCAGCACGGCCTGTCTGCAACAGAGCTCTCAGCCAGCCCCTCTGCTCCTCGCCTGTACCGATGCACGCCAGGCAGGAGTGCCCAGTGTCTCCTGATGCTCTGCGCTGCTCAGAGCACCGCAGGCAGCACATAGCCAAATCACTGCAGCATGACATGTCTACCAGAGCTCTCAACGCAGCAGAGACACAGCAAGATACAAGATACCATGCCAGCTCTACAGAAGGGGAACCACAGCTACTTTTCCAGAGAGCCAGGAGCAGCAGGAGGGCTGCTGCTTCACACAGGAGGACGAGGAGAGTTGTGATGACTGGAGAAAAGCCCAACTGTACTCCTCCTCCCAGATGTGCTCTCCTGCTGCACAACACAAGAAAAAACCTGTCTGATGTTCTGCTCATCAACACCTGACCTAAATTTGCCATCAGCAAGCCTGGAGGGCAGTGGTGCCCAGCCTGTGGCTTGCAGGCAGGGGAAGTTTTAAAAGGCATACAACAGAGGCCACAAGGCAGAAAAAACTGGTGAGTTCTCATACTAAAGAGGAGAACAGCCCTGTGTTTAGATCAGCAGAGGAGAAGGAATTCTAAAGAAACACTATGACTTCTCCTACCCAAGCAGAGCCTGCACAAACAGGAGCTATGCTGTTTGAAACTACCCCAATGTATAATCCAGAGGATACAGTGAACAGTCCTCCAGACAGTCCTGCAGCAACAAAGGCAGGAGAAACCACCAGGGAGAGCCTGGGTGGCTGCACAGACCCAGCACCTACAGGTCCGGTGTGACCTCGGTACAGACATTTGTTACGCGGAGTCCCCAGCCCCTCGGCTCTAGCTGTAGCTCACAAGGCATCCCCAATATTCACAGATATGCCAGCATGGCTGGAAACTCATCTTAGACAGAAGACAGCAGCCCAAAGGCACACATGGCACCAAGCCTCAGCTCTCTGGGGTACTTTCACACTCTCTACCAAAGCAGCATTGCTTGCTGTGGCAAGAAGCTCTCTGCTGCCTGTCTCCAGAGAGAACCGCATGGGTTCTTGCAGTCTGGCATTACTTATCACTTTGTTCCAGACAGCTGCCGGTAACTCTCCCACTCAGCAGTGAATGGGCTAAACTTGGACAATCCGAGTAAGCAACTGAACTGGGGATATTTGCCCCATTATCAGCCCTCTGTCCCTCAGCAGCATCCCGCCCTGTCCTCAACGCTTTCGTAGCCGCACCGCTCCTGACCACCACCCAGCACGTCTCCAAAGAAGGGAAGTGAAGCTACTACTGTGCAGGTGGCCCTGCGGCTCCAGCTCTGGTGCCAGCTCCAGCGCAGCACTGCACCCCCTCCCCACTCCTGCCAGTAGCAAGGTACAGGCAGGGGACAAGCAAACAGAAGAGGGCTGATGATCCCGTCGTGGCAGGGCAGGGAGAGAGTGGGACAAGTTAGAGAATGACAGAGAACACACAAAACAACAAACCACACCTACCCTACTCTCCCCGACCTCCTTGCCCAGGGTACTGCAGTGCTACTGCACCCCACTGCAAGACCCCCTTCCCGCAGAGCCAGGCTGCTCCTCTGCAGCTCCAAGCAGCAAAGGGCCCCTGGCCCTCTCCTATAAATAGGCATTGTTTCGAAAACATCCTGAGCCAGCGCAGAGCCATCCTCCCTCAATCCCTGTCTGCAAAGCCCTGATTAGCAGACAGGAAAGCAACTTTCCCCTTTCCTATGCCACTGCAACCACTCCACAGAGCAACAGTGCTCAGGGCCGCTCCTAAGGACCTGCAGCACAAGCTAGCAAAGCTGCAAAGGCTCTGATGGGGAAAGCCAGGCTAGGAGCAGGGTGAAACAGCCTCCTCTCAGCCAGTACAGCTTCAGAACAGGCACCTTTACTCCCTGCCAGGTCTTCAAACATGGGACCACTGGATGCAGAACTCGCACAGGGACAGGTCCCCACAGGACCCTGCTGTGTGAAGCAATGGGCTTATTCACAGGGCTAAGCACTTCAAGGCCATCACATGCATTCGTAGAGCATGCACAGCTCCATGCTAACAGCAAGGCCACACATGGCACCAAAGGCTCCCTTGCTTCCCAACAGCACTGGCAGCTTTCTTTGAATACACTAGCTGTCAGCTCGCAGCTGAGCTGGACTCAGACCATCATCCATGAGGGCAAACCACTGCACAGGGCAGACTGAGTAGCCCTACTCAGCCTTCTAGTTGGGTCCTTCCTCAGGGTGTGCAGGGCTGCCTGTTCTCAAGCGGGTCAGCTCTGCTGGCTGCCAGCCTGCCCCATATCCTTCCTCCTATGACTCACGCTGGTAAGGGTGCAACAAAAAGTGCCTTTGCTGTAGTTTCCTCAGCCAGCCTGCCATATTTCTGCTTCCTGATATAGAGCCATGGCCCAGGTCAGCTGAATGCTCCTGACCTCTCCTACTGTCCACATCTGTGCTTCCATGATGAGGCACAACCAGCAACTGAGAAATAGGGTGGAGAGGCACAGTCCCAGCCAGCATACAGGTACTGGTGAGACTATGTCCTCAGTGCTGCCTCTGGTTCTGCTCGCTGATGAATGTCCAGAGTTCAAGCAGTTCACCCAGTGCTCAAGCAATTACCTGACTCATCCAGAGCTACACAGACCCACATGCAGAAAGAGGAACCACAGTGAGTTTACTTCCTCTCCTTCAGCATAAACCTACTAAGTAATATTACTTCTCCAGCCAGTGAAGCTCCACGCACTGACTGGAGAAGTAGTATTACTTAGAAGCTGAAGCAATAAGCTTCACTCACCTAAGAAGCTGCACAGTTTTGAGTGCCACAGAGAAGGTCTTTCCAAGGCATGTCCTTGATATTTGAACTATCAGATACAACTAGAAACACATGGCTCCTGGCTCATGTTAAACACAGACAGCAGAGTACAAGCTTAAAGGCATTCTCTCCTGCTCAATACTGCTCTGTCAGCTACAGCAGGTTGCCCAGGACCGCATTCAGACAGCTTTTGAGTATCTCCGAGGAGGGAGGCTCCACCACCTCCCCGGGCAACCTGTGCCAGTGCTCAGGCACCCTCAGAGTGAAAAAGCGTTTCCTGATGTTCAGAGGGAACCTCCCGTGTGCCGGTCTGTGTCCACCACCCCTGGTCCCGTCACCGGGCACCACTGCAGAAAGCCTGGCGGGATCCTCCCGGCACCCTCCCTCGGGCATCTGCACACACTGAGGGGACCCCCCCGCCGCAGCCTCCTCCGGCCCGAGGGGCTGCGGTGACACCCGAGGCAGCCGCTGGGCTTGCGCGGGCTCCTGCTTCCTCCGCGGGCTCAGCGCCCGCTCGTTCCACCCCCTACCCTCCGCCCACGGGGAAACGGTCCCGTCGCTGCTTCCCGCCGTCCCGGGGACCGCGCCACACGGACCACCCGGGGCAGAGAGCTCCGCCCGCGCCCCAGGGCCTCGGGAGCGCTGCGGTCGGCGGGGCGCCCCCGCAGACACGCCGCGCACCGCGGGGCCGCCGCCTGGCCGCAGCACGCCGCTCGCCTCCCCGCGCAGGGGCGGAGAACGACGCCACAGCGAGTCCTTACCCGGTGCCAGCAGCAGCAGCACGGTCCCAGGCTCCCGCCGGGGCCGGACACGCAGTGCTCTGCCCGGCGGGCCGCGACCGCGCCCAGCAGCGACGCCGCGGGAAGCGCCGAGCCGCTCGCCGGAACCCCGGTAACGGGGCGCAGGAACAGCCTCGAGTCCCGCCGCGCCCGCCCCCAGCACCGCCCGCTCCCCCAGCACCGCCCCGGCCCCGCCCCGCGCTCGCAGGACGCTCCCGGCGCGCAGCGAGCTACGCCCATGGCCGGCGCGGCCGCCACGCAGGGGCAGCCCCGCCCCGCCGCACGCGTACGCATCTGCTCACAGACGGTTTTACTGCGGTTCAGCCCCCGCGCCCGCCACCGCCCCACGGCCCGGCCCGGCCCCGCCCCGCCCGGCTCCCGCGGGGCCCGGCGCTGCCTCCCGCCGCAGGCCCGGAGGCCCGTGCACGCTCCTAGTCGGTTTTCAGGCCCTCGGCGATGAGGTTGAGCTCGTAGCACCAGGTCTCGTAGCGGTACGCCATGCGGATCTGAGCCACGTTTGTCTTCCGGATGTCGTTGCCTTGCGGCCCCTCTTCCTGATAGTTTTCACCCAGGAACTTGGCTTTCTCCTGCCGGAGACAAGGACAGGGGTGCCGGCCTCAGAGGCCCATGCGGGCGGCACTCGAGGGAACGCTGGCTGCTGCCAGGCTCCCTCGGGGCCTTGCAGAGAAGCCTAGCCCGCGGGCAGAGCTGCTGTCCTGGTCCCGGGACCACCGCGGGTCCTCCCCCGACGGGCACGTACCTCATGGGACAGGCCACACTGCAGGACGCTGTTTCTGGCAATTTCACACATGTCGCAGGTGCTGAGCTTGAAGACCTGGGCAGCGATGGCGTACTCCTCCATCAGGGGCTCCTGCAGCCACAGGCTGTGTTAGGGGCCAGCAGCTTCTGCTGGCACAGCTCACGGTGCTGCACGGGCTGGACCCTCTGCAAATGCTGCTGGCTTCCCCGAAAAACGAGGCCTGCGCAGTCCCAGCCCCAGTGCTCAGACTGTAGGAGGTGATCAGCTCACACCGTACCTTGGTGTAATGAAACTGCATGGGGTCATCTGTAGAAAGGGACACCATGAGGCCCTTCTGGTGGAAGTCAGGCAACGGATTCTTCGCATACTCCAGGAAGAGGCTGTTGTTGCTGAGTGGGGACATAGCAATGGGAATTTGGGCAAGGAAGTACAGATACTGCAGCACCGGGCTCTGCAAAGATGAGCAGAGTTGCCAGGTTAGGGATAAAGTTGCTGTGTGCCCTCCACCTCTCCAGGGTGACTCTGCAGATCAGCCCACTGCCCCAGCCAGGAAATCTGCGCAGAGCTCTTGTGTGAAAGAAAAAGAGATAGGCAAGCCAGCAATCCTGCAGGGCCCACAAGGAGCACGAGATGCCAAGTTCAAGCCTGTCTGATTTCAGAACTCAACTGGCTCCAGCGATAACAGATGTATCCAATGATAGGTCTGCGAGGCTGAACCCCTGAAATCTGAACACATTTCTCAGCTACATCCCCAAACATGTCTGGAGAAACCCAGAGAATCATGTAACATCTGCCTAAAGCCAGGCTGCCTGTGTCGTTCTAAAGCAGAGGCACAATTAACTGTCAGCTACAATGGAGGCCAGCTGTGAACATGTTCTCCTCCTCTGCCATGCATGGGCTGCTCTGTGGCAAACTACTCCACTTACCTTCTTGAGGTTGAGTCCGTGGGAGATATTATCTGCTGTCATGAAGGCTGCAAGCAGATGTGTGATGGCCCCGGCTTCCCCACAGTGTGGACGGAAGAGGAATGTGTTCATGCCACGCTGCCTAAGCACATGGAAGAAGGACTCAGAGTAGGCAAGCAGCAGGGTTAGGCGGCATGCGATGCAAGATTCCCCAACTTCAGCTCTGCCTCTACCAGTGGGTGCCCAAGAACCCAGCTTGACCTAGGAGCACATTACTTGTTCTCTTTTCTCCTCTGTGCACGCAATAGATGCACCTCTGCAACCCCAAAGTTTTCACCTCAGTCCATGACACTTCCTACCGAGGAGTGTTCGGATTGCTCTGGGACAGTAAGCTCAAAACTACACTGGTGGCAGAGCAAGGAGTGCCCCACTTCTTCCACACCAAAAATCAAAGAGCTGAGACAACTCATGAGGCAGCCCCCCTTCTGCCAGCCCGTTGCAGGTCCCTGAGCAAATCCTGGGCCTCACCTGCGTAGATTGTTAAGGACCAGGATGTTGGCATACATATAGTATACATAGTAGGTGTAGGATGGGTTCTTCTCAGAAGTCCACTCCTCTGGCTTTGGGCTTTTAGTGCAGAACATGTGTCCACTATGCTTGGATTCATCATCCACGCTGTCGAAGCCAGTGATCTGCTTGGCAAGGTAACAAAAAAGCTGCATCTCAAAGCTCCCCACCTCATCATGCCCAGGTAGGCTGGCTCGCCCTGCCCCACTGCAGCCTGCCATGGTCCAGCTGTAGCTTGTACCCCTGCCCCACCCAAGAGGGGGCAGGGGCAAGATTGCAGACCTTGCTTGTCACAAATCCCCAAGGTCTATCAAGGGCTAGAAATACAGCTCACACCAAACCACTTCTCTGGGAGGTGAGTGTGCAGCGTTTCTCACAGCCCCACAGCAGCCAGCTCAGGGAGTCTGATGCCTCCCAGCACTTCTGGACACACACCCCCTTTCCCAGAACGTGGCACTAGGGCCACAAGCCCACTGATGACATTTTCCATGTCAGGGCCAATACCCCATTTCTTGTGTGCAAACAGGAATATGAGTGCTCACCACACCCTGACAACATCATCAGGTGACACTCACGTGGCGTAGAAAGACACTCAGCTCTTTGTGGGCTTGAGGATTGACAGTTGCCTCAAACACAGGAACAAATATATTTTCCAGCATCTTCCCAAAGTGAGGGAGGAAATTCTTAGACCTGAACACATCACTGTGGACAGAGACAGGGATTAGCTGCTAGCAGAGGAACAACATGGCCCACTGTCCCCATAATCCCTTCAGGATAAAAAATGAGGTACAGTGCACAGTAAGGCACAGTGCACTCTCAGACCCACAGCACATACTAAATCCTGGGTACTTGGATCATCCACTTCATGTTGGGGGAATAGACCCGATGTCTGTTGAACCAGTTGGCTAGCTTGGGCCACTCCTCAGCTGATCGCCCATAGATTGAGAGGCGAGGCTCTGCATGCTGGTACTTGGCATCCTCCAAATCAGAGCCAACCTCCTGCAAACCAGAGCAGAGAGTTGCATGGGGACCCTCCAGCCCCTGGGCACAGCAGCACCACAGCTCAACTGCTCTCTCCTCCCCTGTATTCTCACCTTGATGATGGTAGCAAAGTACTCGCCATTGATAGCATTCTCTGTCTTCAGATAGAGGTCACGCAGCTCGCTGGCACCCACGGGGTTGTACTTGGCGTTGAACTTGTCAAAGCGCTGAAATGTCTGCCGCCCCTGGAGGAGGGAGGATCAGGGGCAAACACTACACACACACACAGGCTCCAAGCATACCGGCTGAGCAGGGACTGATCCAAACAACCCAAAATGGGAAAGCCAGGAGCTGCTATATCCTGCCACAAACACTAACATGCACAACATCATGGGTACAAAGGGAGGGGGAAAGCCATGCCTACAGGGGTGGATGACAGTGACCCAAGAGTGGTCTTACAGTGAATGTCCTACCACTTACAGCATGGACATCCAGGGAATCCACTGTCAGGTCGTAGGGGTGCAGATTGAGCTGCTGGAAAAGCTGTTTCAGGGTGAGCTGTTTGCCCTTGGCATCATAAACTACACGGTCAGCATCCACACAGTATGATTTCTTGATGAAACGCAGAAGATGCTTCTGGTTCATGCAGGCTGCAGCATGGATGTGTGTGTCCACCTGAGAAACCAGAGGGACAGCTATCTAGCTTCAAGTTGGGATGCTCAAGTACCATCACAGGGAGACTAACGAACCCCTTACGTGAGCCCAATTTATGTGGGGAGCGTGGCTCAGCCCAGCAGCTGAACACAATAGGCCTAGGCCAAGAGCAGCCCAGTCAGCATCATCCCATTAGCAGGAACAATATAGGTACCACAGACCTTGACTCTAATACCCAGTTCTCAGGGAGGGGAAGGCACCAAGGCAGCTTGTCTCCAGAGTCACTAGGGCTGTAAGCCTTGCCATTTACCTTCCGGCAGTTGTAGAAGTCCCGGTGGGGGTTGTTCTTCAGCTCTTTCATCTCCTCCATCTCGTTTAGCATTTCATGCACTTGGAACTTGGATGAGAGGAACTTCAGGCGCCGATGAGCGTAGGTCTTACTAGTGAAAGCAAAGAGCAGAACAGTGACTGGGCTCCTTACCCCTCAACACAGGGGCATGGTCCATCAAACACAGCGATGCAGCTTTCACCTGAGGTGGAGGAGCTCATGCTGGCCTGGCCTGCTTCCCTGAGGTGCTTCTCCCGGCTCTATTACAGAGCTTCGAAGGAAGGCCTGGCCAGGTGTGAGCATACCTGCAGGGCATGTCTCCAATCCCCAAATGCTGACTTTGCTTAAGACCCCAATCAACACCACTGACAAGGGCCAAGGACACTTTGGTAGCCAGCAGGCTGCAGGTATGTCATCAGCAGATTCCTCCCTCCTCCCAGGAAGAGGAGGGGGCAACCCTCGCTCTGCCCTGACCTCCCCCTGCCTGCTGAGGCAGGACCTGTTCAGCTGCACCCAGCAGTGCTGGGTTGTGCACTTACACAGGCCCCTGTGCAATCAAGGCCAAGAGGAAGTTCATGTCATCAACAAAGTGCTTGAGACTGGGGTAGGGCAGGTCCTTCGGCTCATTTCTGCCAGCTGCTGCCTTGTCTCCATAGATGTAAACTACCCCATCCTTCATCTGGACATGATATCCCAGGTCCTCGGCGAGATTCCCAGTTTCAAAGGGATCTTGTCCATCCTTCACTGGCGGGGTGAACACTGGACCAAAAGGAGAACACCATGAGGCACAGGCTGCCAGCCAAAACCCCAGAAGCCTGCCATGCTCCTCCACCCCAGGCAGAGGGCAGGGACAGCCCCGCCACTGTGACGCTGAAGGGGCAGCCTGGGCAGGAGACTCCCCTGTGGAGCACTTCCACAACCCTTCTCTGACCCCTGCCCACCCCGTGCTGAAGCCAGAGAGGAAAACTCTCCAGCTGCCTAGATGTACCTGGGCCAGTGTCACTCGCCCTCCAGACCTCGCCTTCGATAGCACGCAGGTACTGAGAGGGGGTCCTGGGGAACCTCTGCACAGACTGCTGCATGTATTTCTCCCGGATGCACAGGGCACGGTACAGGCCTTTGCAGACAACTTCAAAATCTTCAACTGTCACCTGCAAGAGGGCTGTTGCTGAACACAACCACACAGCTGTAACGTAGCTGCCCGAGAGATACCTTGGTGCACCAAGATGTAAAGAGGACAGTTTTGTTCACAGCAAGATGCATACCTTATCATCCCCTCCCCCCTGCTCTACCTGAGCATGGCAAAGAAGGGGTGACAGCCAAAGTCCTAGACATGGCAAAGGGAAGTTCCTCACGCCAGAATCAATGAATTCCAGCTGCCATCCCCTCTTCCATTCCTCACCGCAAACCGTAGTTGGCACTGAAATGGAAGCCAGGCCTGGGCAACACACTAAAAGCTATTTTTGGAGCCTAGGCTGAAACTGAAGCAGGACCAACATACACTGTCCTGATGTGTCAAGAATTTTTGATTTACTGCGCAGACAAGTGTTTTGGGCAGTCAAGAGAGGTCAGACTGGAGCAGCATGGGAGAATACCATGCAGCACTTGCAGCTAGCTACAGTCATGGCAGAAGGAATGTGCCTGTGCATGGAGGGACTTTCAGCTTCCCCTAATTGCTCCTCTGCTATGCAACTCCAAGCTGAGGCCAGGAGGGAGCAACCTGCCAGCAGTATCTCAGAAGCAACTCGGACAGACGTAGCTGTGTGCAAGCACGATCAGGGTGCGACAGAATGAGCACAGCCTACCCTGCCGTGCCCTCCCCTCTGCCCTGTCCAGAGAATCCCATGGGAAGCATGCAGCACCCCACAGACTCCTGCTAAGGAATTCAGCTTCAGACCCTCCACAGATGCAGCAGGGCACCATCAGATACTCGTGAGACACAGACTGAGCTGGAAGACACAGACTATCCCTGCTGCACCTGGTACAGACTCCTGTGACACTGGGCACTACTGAGGGACAGGCAGGGACTAGATGAGGTGGTAGTCAGCATGGGGAAGGGTGTAGCCATGCAAGTACCTACCCCAGAGGCGTAATCCCCTGTGATCTGTACCCGCTGGAAGTCAGGCACAGTCTGGTACAGGGGGGAGGTAGAGATGACCTCATCAATAGTGGACAGTCTGGTTATAGACTTCTGAGCCACGGGGACTGCCAATGCAACTGTCTTCATGCGGAGCAGGCACTTCTTCCTGCCAGGGAGGAAAGCCTCAGGCAAACAGCCCCGACTGCATGGCCACACGCAGGTGCAGGGTCAAGGGCACTCACCACAGCCATCTTCCAACTGTGCACAACATGAATCATCTCACTGGTGCTTTCTGAGCACCTTAAACAGACACTGTCAAGAGTAGAGGCCACAGCACACAAAGTAACCACAGACTTTCAAGCATGGTCTTTGGAAGTCGCACCTTTCCAGGGAAAGGTCTCCAAGTCTCCCTCTCCAACAGTTCCGTGGCCATTGCTGTGCTGACACCCAGGGAAGAGGCCAAGGGTGTCTTTCTGTCCAACAGTGGGAACAGTTGGAGAGGAAACCCTGAAGTACCTGACAGATGCCCTGGGATTACCAAGGATTTATCCCATGTGTGTGGTGAGCTGTTTTCACAGGCCTTGATTTATGTTCCCCCTGCCTTCTTCCAGCTCTGGCTGGGGATGTGCAGACAGCACTCCTCTCCTTTCCCCAACTGCCCTGGTTGTTGCTCACCGCTTTTCTGTGGCAGAGTTCTCCTGACGAATCATGTGCGCTCTCATTTCCTGGCGTGAGATGGGGCAGATCTCTTCCACGTCAAAAGGAGAGATCTCTTGCCTGATCTCCTCATCTTTCACCTCAGAGGCAAAGACCTTCTCTGCGAAGGAGCGCAATGCCTCATCCATCTCTGCAAGGAGAAGGAGCAGAGTGCAGGGTCACACAGGCATCTGGTTCCCAGCCACCCAAACAGGCAGGTGCCCCTCACTGTCAGCTTAATGCTCAGCTGCCATTTCCTTATGACACCTACACCTCCATGCTGCCTGGAAGACTCTGAGCAACCTCCAAAATTTGCAACAAGCTTACTCACCCTGAGCCACACATAGTGGGCTGGAGACTTACCCAGACACCCCCAGCACACCAGAAAAGGTAAATGCAACCCACAGTTCAAGAGTAGCACAAAAAGGCCCAGAAAGAAGCAAGCCCTCGGGAATGGCGCTTACGAGAGCATGCACTGGAGGGAAGAGAGGAAGACTGGCAGAGCCCTTACAGCTCTGAGAAGCCCAAGACCCACTTGCTCCACAAGGCTTCCAGTCAGGATGAAGACAGAGGTACAGATGGAGATGGACAGAGCTGGCAGCCCGAGCACTTAGTTCCCGCCATCACAGTGCAGCTGAAGAGCTCCCAGCTAGGGAACCGTCACGTGGACGAGACTCCTCTCAGCCCATCATGTGCAGCAAAAGGTGCCAGCTAACGTGGCCCTACGAAAGCCACCGTTGACACAAGGTTGGCTGGAGAAAGAAGGTTAAAAGCCCTTCAACTGCCAACAAAATACCATAGAACAAGAACCCAAGGGCTCTTCTGGCCACATCTCCCGGAAGCGCACATTTGCATAGCAGCATATGGACACTAATTGAACGGGTTTTGCCAGCAGTTGGCAGCTCAGCATGAAGTGCAGCGAGGATCGATGGTGAAAGATGGAGCACACCATTGACATGTCAGACAGGACACGAGCAGCAGATGAGGACCCAAGCAGAAAGGACTGACATGCACAGCAGAAGCGTGCCAGACCTACAAGAGATTTTTCAGTAATGAATCTAGACTTTTTTTTTCCCCCCCACCAGGGTGTTGAGGGGATCAAAAGAGTTTATCCCTGTAGCCCTGATTTGCAGATCCAAGGTCCTAGCTGTGGGTTAGCGGGGGGGCATAACACAGGGGCTTCCCTTCCCTGCTGTTATATGCTAAGGCAAAAGGGCTTGTGCTGAGCTACAAACACATGGGAAAATTCTGGCGCTAGGCCCATTTCTCAGCAGTGCAATGTCACAAAAAACAGGATTTCAGTAACAAAAGTTGATTGCTGTTGTAAAGCTGCTGTATCATCAATGGGCCCCAACATGCTGCTTAGAAGACAAAACGCCGTTTTTTGCACTATCCCGTTATTGCTCACTGTTAGGGACTCTAGGACGTCAAGTGTCTCGGCAGGAAATGTTTTCTGCTGACAGGCGAGGCCTCAGCAAACATGAAGTAGGAAGAAGAGGGCAGGGGAACTGTGGACTTGAACATGAATAAAGGAGATGAAGCGTTGGATCTGTCCCCTCACAGATCAAATCCACCAGGAGCAGGATGCATTCAAAAGAAGTTATTCTAGGCTGGATCTCCATTTAAAAAAAAAAAAAGAAAAGGAAAAAAACGAACCCAAAAAAACAACAAAAGTGTGAATAGGTGCAAGGAAAAATACAAAATGTTTAATTTCCTGCCACAGAGGAAAGAACTCCACTAAAAAAAGTTTATCTCCTAAGCAGGAGCTCTGAGGTGTTAGGACAATATTTAACAAATAGCAGCTTCATATAGCAAAGGACCAAAAAGCTGGAACCATTCCATGAAACAGTGAGGGGCACAGCTGGCACTGCTGAGAAATAGCATCTTCTCAAACTGCGGAAAGATCACCGTGATCATGTAACTGCTGTTTGTTTCCAATGATCATGTCCAGGCAGGAACACAGCAGAGCATATAAAAAGCCTAGCAATACTCACCTTTGTCTTCTGCTGTTGGAGATAAAACAGAAACAAAATAAACCAGATGTGATCAGCCCTTCAGAATCTAAGCCTTTTTGCCTAATCATCAAATCGGTGATTAAACGGGGATTAGGAAAGTACAAGTTTAGCCAAAGCCTTCCACTTACAAAAGGAAAAACAGTACTTGTCACTTTGTAGAATATAAAGATTTAAGTTCAGTGTTGACCGTTCCACGATACAGTCTCAGTGGTGTGCACATAAATGAACCACATTGCAGATGCCACCCAACCTGAGGCTCTTTGGCAGACCTGCCTTACAGCAGTCTCGGGCTTTCCCTGCAGCTGTCCAAGGGGAACAGCATTTTCTAGAACCTAGATCACCTCAGACAACACTACAAGCAACTAACAGATACCTAGTCATCTACTGAGACTGAGCTGTCTTGGAAGGTCTCTCCCTACATCCCGTGCCCAGGCACCAGGATGCAGAAGAGCATAGGAACAACTTAAAAGGGCAGAACAGCATTCTCCTGCCTGAACAAGAAAGCAAATATTTTCAAGACTCAGAGCACCAGGGCCGCTTTGCTATTTTTTGTCCATGACTCACCATCCTTTGTGAAGATCAAGATAGATGGTCATTTCAAAGATGTTAAGTTTCATCCTCCTGCCGCCTATGGTCACATCTCCACTTACTCACTAACAGGATCAGACAGCTGAGACACCGCAGTTCCACATATCTTCGCTCCCGGCCATATAGTGTGGCATCAACATTTTGGGGGTGCAACGCATGCCCTTTCCATCTGACCCAGAAAATTCAGACTGGAGGTCTGGCATCACAAGTCACCAGCTGCTGACTTCCCAAAGTCCAGCCTGCAGAACACACTCCCTGGCATTTGAACTCCACATATTCATTTGCAAACTAAGCATCCCAGAAATGCCCAGTTTGACCTTTCATCTCTTTAGTGGATGAGAATTACACTCATGAAGGTCAACGAACTCCCACTGATGTTGCAGGGCCAGGCTTTAATACCAGCTTCATGTACTAGGACAGCGTCTATCACACCACACAGCACTGCAATTCTAAACGTGCTCCCATCAGAACTGTTTGGTGCTGATATTCTTCAGGGCTCTGTAACGGCAGTCACACGTCCCTCTGCACTGGGCTGCAAAGCCTGGCTGGCCCTACTCCTGCTGCCCAGCTTGTGTTCCCCATCCCCTCGGGACTGCAGCACCCCACATCTTCTAAGCTTAGCCAGGTTGACCAGAGACTCCTGAAATCCCTCTGACCCCTTCCACAGTGATTTAATGGCATCATTACAGGATACATTACACTGCAGGAGGGACAATATTTTTCTTCAGGACAAGCAGAGCTAGATTTAAACAATAATGCTATTTCTTTGCTGTGCTATCCAAAAATGTCTCCAAGCAGGAAGAAAAACGCTCAAAGCCCCCAGCAAGGTCCTCTGGACCACAAAGATACCACACCATCAAAATCTCAGAGGCTGCAGGCTAACAAGCCTGCCCTGTGGCTCCTTGTCTCAGTACTTGCTTTCAGACCTACCTGGAATTCTCACCCGTGGCATCTTTGCAGCAAGTTTGCAGAGCCTCAAGTAACACCCTCCTGTAAGAGCACGCAAGTAGCTGACTGACTGCACAACAGCCTAACACTAATTTCGCTGCTTTCCCTTCCCTGTAATTAGACTCTCCCACTCTAAAAGGAGAACGGAGGCCAACTGTAAGACTATTTAAAGTGCAACCACAAGCACCTGCACTGAAACAGGTGAAACCAGGGCTCAAATTTAATTTTTTTTTTTAGTTAGACTTTCATTTTACATTTAATAGAGTTTCACTTAAAACTGATGTCTTCTGTGCTGAACCAATGGTTTAAAGGAAATCCCGAAGGCTGATATTTTCATCAGAACAGGAGCTGTGGACAGGTACAAACGATGTACTCTCCTCAACCAGGGTGCTATTCAGAGAAGATTTTTCCTGAGAGGGATCTACTTGAAAGACTGGATTTTAGCAACAGGAGTTGCGCAGATGTCCTCGCATCTTCCCAGATGAATCAAACAAACAAAAGGAAAGCGCAAGGAGCTATATTTTGTTCCTCAGCTTTTCAGGAACTGTCTTTATAAAACTTTGTATCATAATAGTAAGGTGATATTCAGTTCTGTATGTGGGGAGCCATAACCAAGGCATATCTTACAGAGACCAGCACTTAATACAACCCAAGGTATGGCAAGGAACTCCTCCCTTAAGGTACACACGGTGGCCTGGATCTGGCAGAGCAGGGTATCAGTTTGGGAAGTACCTCTCGGCTTGTTTTAAGTAGATTCTTTCTAGCGTACAGGCACTGCAGGCTGTACCCAGTCCTTTAGAGTCTCCTCAAACCTATTTCAGATCTCTCACGTGAAGCTGGAAAACAGCTCCTGTCTGAAGAAAACGGCCAGGATTTGTAGTGCCCTGCATGTTGGCGGGGTAACTCGGAGCTTCTGACTCAGCTTCCTGGTGGGAAGCGGTAAGCCTAAACAGGTCAGAAGGACACAATAGTTTTGATTTGAAACAGTCTTTTCCCGTTTGTTTGTACTTCACTTCTTGATGGAGTTGAAAAAAAACTGCACTGAAATCAGGAATAGTCAAGCAAAGCATTCAGGCTATAGTCAGCACAGTCTTGCTGCTGATTTAAAAGGTGACTTTGGTCATAACACTGAGGGGAACAGAAAAACTAGCACCCCAGGAAAAGACAGCGTTGTTTTGAATTATGCCCGCGTGTTAGGGCTTCCTGTGCTGTACAAAAAGGCCTTTTCCCAGAAGGCTGGAATGAGTTACTTGCATAAGATACAGAGCTAGAAATAATAAGTCACAGACTTTGTCCATAGGTGCAGGGGAAGCTTGTGGCACAACAGTCAGTGAAGTCAGAGGAGTTGAGACCTGGCATAGCATCTCAGCTGAGATGATTTCCAGAGCATCCAGACACTCTCTCCGAAAGATCACTGTTTGATGTGCACAACTTCAAAACGCACTGGGTTACAATTAAGAAATTATCCAGAATTCAGGGAGTTTTAGCCCCACTTCCCAGATATTCCCCAAGAATACAAATTGATTTCCTCCCGCAACATGCAGAGGTGCAGCCAATAGGGCAAAGCTGGGATGCTGTTAGTCTTCATCTCTAGTACCTATCTCCTCTCTCATGCTGACAGCAGCCTTCAGTTTCTGAATTGTTCTGACTCATTCCCCACTTTGTGAGTCCCCACACCACATTACTGTTTAACTATTTCATTTAAGGCCAATAAAAACTGGCTCGTGCTTGTTTGCTCTCCCACAGGGACTATATCTGCCCCTAACCTTTCTGGATATATCAAGATCTTGGGATTCACATCTGAAACCAAAAATAACCTTTAGGGTGCAGAGGTTATCTTCCTCAAGAGGTCTCTTGATCCCCTAGCTTTTTAAGTCACAGGGTCAATTTAGTTGGGTTCATGGTAGAAACATGAGTAAAGCTTGGGTATGCTGTGCTAAAGTTAGATCTACAGCCTCTTTAAACTGAGGTACTGCATACAAACAAGCCACCCTCCCACTCTCTTTCAGCTGGAAAGTGAGTGATTCACACCGCGGGGCTTCAGAGTGGCTCTAAAACCCCACACGTTTATCTCTGCCTTCATTCCGCCTAGGTCTGGTCACAGGAAAATGGCCAAACATGCCAGAAATTTGGCAGCTTAGGGTATTTAGCAGGATCTTCCTCCAGTTTGCCTAGCAGAGCAGCCATATCACAGGGGTAGCTGTCCAAATAGAGGCCTAGGGGCAAGTTTTGCTAGAAAACTGTTGCAATTCCTGAAGAAGAAAAGTATTAACAGACGGTAATGTGGAAATTCACAAGGGCACTCCTTGATGTGCTGTGCCTTTGACCAACAGCACCTTGCACTAAGAAGAGCCTCAGCAGCTTCTTCTCTCCCCACAATGCTCTTAGTCTTTCCCTACACAGATTCCTCCAGGGCTGTTTAAATCAGCCACTCTTCCTGTATGCGACAAAAGTCAGTAAGTCCTTAAGGTGTGAACTAGTTTCTAAGAACAGATTGTTACAGGTAACAATCATATTGGAGGAAAGCTTTCCTAGGAGGCCAAGAAAACCCTTGCTTTTAGGCACCCATCCGTACTCATATTCTGAATCTCTCCTTTTGGAACAGGCAGCGACTACTGCAGCTACACAGTGCAAGGAGTTTTATACCCGTTACTAGGAGTCTATTCTTAAGTTCCTTGCACAGAAAACAGATTGGACTCTGGGTTCCAGAGGCCTGACACAACATCTTAGGAGAAACACACTTAAAGTGCACTTACTGTGTAGTCCAACACAATCTGCCTTATTGCAGGAGGAAAGCCAACAGGGAAGTATTTTAGAAGACTGTATTAAGCAACTTGAAAGCCTAACAGAGAGCATGATTTGGACACAGCAATAACTTTAGAGCTCATTTCACTCTTGGAATACCAAGTAAAGAAATCTCCCCTTCCCCTTTTTTTGACTTCGCAAGCATCCTTTCTAAGGGCAAAGACAGCAAAAATATTATGAGGGACCCCACTGCAAATATAGAAACTCAACACTAACGCAAGATGCATGACACGGCACAAATCAGTGAAGTCATTAAAACTGGACGCCAGAACAAGCCTATGGTATGTCTCAAAGCCACTCTCACTGCTTATTCATGCTATAGTGAACATATACGATACAGCTGTTCATGCCAGATTACAGAAGTGAGAGTCTGAGTAAATCTGGATGCCATAGAGAAAGCAGACAGCATTGTTACAAGGTTTCTGTAAGCCAGTTGTGGATCCCGTGCCCAGATGACTACCACAAAAGAAACAACCAAAGAATTCAAAGTTTATTCTTTAAAAAAGTTATTTAAGAAGCAAAATAATTTACTTCAATTCAAACCAAAAGAGATGCATTATTGAAAGCAAATTATTATACAAAGTAACAACAGATTAGCCCTTGGATAAAAAGTCCAGATCCCACCAGTTCACTACCATCCTGGAGGTTACACACACACAGTCACTCAAGGCTTGGGGAGTAAAGCAGGACCACATATAGGATCAGAAGGTAGTTCAAACTTCCACTACTCTCCTTCCCCCCATAGGCCTGAAGCTGCTTGAAATCCAATTCTAAGTCATTGAACTATACTAAAAATTATGATGGCTTAAGCATCATGGTTACTATCCAAAGTCCTACTGATGACAGCAAGAACAAAATTTGAGCACTGTTGTTTGAACAAGACCATGGAGTGGGGACACTAACAGTAACAAGCCACAGAGTCATAGTATCTGGTTAAACAGCTGTTGTCAGTCCGTAATAACAGAAACATTTATTTCAGTTACTGGCAGTTATAATTTTTGAACAAGAGCTTTACTCTTTTTCAATGTTTTACCTCAAAGTTGTTTATGCCTGTTCTTCCCAGTCAGGATAGTAAAGTTAGCCTGGCACTAACAGAGTGTTGTGCTGTTAGTTCTAAATAACAGCATTTGGACTAAATCTACAAAACCACCTTTTACCGGGACCTGTCTTGTGCAAAAATTCTGTGCTTATCTTCTAAATAATTCTCCCCAAAGTTCTTGAGGTTTTGTCCTTCCACAGTTCTCAGTTGCCACCAAAACCAGGGTTCTCTTATAGAGATAGCTAGAAACAAAGTACAACCATTTACTTCATTCTCATGACTAGTACAGCACCCTGATTTTGCATCACTCACTAGATTTGAACCTCAGATAATACAGATGGGAGTACCACCCGTGTAGGTCAGCTCTGCAGCTTCCTAAAAGCTGATGCATCCTCCTCTAAGGTTCCAAAGGTGAAATACACACTGAACTATCCTTACCAGGTCTTGGCAGGGTTTATACAGCCCAAGACAAAGGGAACACCGAAGAGAAAGTAGATGCATTTGCCAGTTCCCATACAATTCTGAGAATTCACAACTTTTGGAGTTACAGCTAGTACATTTTTAATGACAACTAGAACATGTCATGCAATGCAGAGAATTATTATGATGAACCTCCACCCAAAAGAAATAATTTTTCAAACTCAACCACACAACCTTCAAACATCAAATGCCAGCTCCCATGGCCACGGGCAGCAGCCAGTCGTGCTCTGAACTCTGCAATCCTGCTTGCCAGGAAAGAAACTCCTAAGTTTCCCAAATAATCAAAAAACATACATGGGCCTGGATGACAAGATCTCACCCTTCAAACATATTGCAAACTCCACATCTCTGGCTTTCCAAAATGCTGAGTCTATGTGACCATATGTGATCCCAAAAGCTATCATTTTCCAAGTGTAATTTTATGAAGTGGACAACAGTGTGTCACACATCTCTTTAGAAGCAGACAGTCTTCTCCTGCCACAGCGCTCACAGAATACTTTCACAAATAACTTCTCTTCTTGCACCAAACAAAACAAAAACACTGCTTGCTGATTAGAGACATGAAAGCTTGCAGTGTTGGTAATTCTGTAATGTTTAACTTGCAGGTATGAGATCATCTTCAAACGAACTCAAGTCACAGCCAATGCTATCCATAATGCTGCCCACCACTGTGTATGTTGCTGGAAAATAATGTTTTATGTAAAAATATTGTATTTTTAATTCTTATCAGTGTCACATCAGTCAAAGGTAAAATAAATTGCAAAAAGTACTTACAAGGATTATCACAGATAAAGAAAACGTGATGCAGATCGATCCTCTTCATTCCAAGAGAATTAAGAATGTAAGTAGTGAGGGAAGCAATATTAAAATTATTTGCCCCTGCCACTAGCAGAGGGGCTGGAACTAGATGATCTTTAAGGTCCCTTCCAACCCAAACCATTCTATGAAAAGGAACAATTTCTTCTCTCAGTATTTATCGATTTCTAATTTCCATTTGACACTGAGAACTCCAAATTAAGATGTATGAATCTGGCACCAACAACCTGACATTAAGCCTCTTGCACTTTCTCTGCTCATGCTGGTTTGGCAGACTGACCCACGCTCCCTCTGTTGGCTGGAGGCTCATTATTCTTCCACCAGAGAGTAACTGGGAACTCATCTCTGCTGTGGGATACACTGTCTGACCACACAGAACAGAATCCAGCATCAGCAGCACAAGAACTAGGGAAGGACACAGTATTCCAAGGAACACTGGTAAGTTTTGCAACAGTGACCACACTTGTGCGCCCCAATTACATGATGTGACAATATTTTGTTCTAGGAAGAACTCACACAGCTTATGCAGTAATTCTCTCATACTTTGAGGCTGTTAGAACAAGCCCAGAATTCCTGTCAGTATATCAAACACCTTCTGCACAGTCATCAAGGAAATCGCTTCCTTCCTCATTTTGCAAGGATGCTGCAATCAGAAGCTCGCTCAGTTTTCTGTTAGAGCTCATTGTCCTCTCCCCTCAGTCTGGACATACTAAGTCCGTGACAGCCACTGCACCACATACAGTCAACCTGAAATCCCACACTCCTTCCCTGACCGGGAGACTCTCCAACTACATTTTACAGAGACTATGTTTACAGTCTCATGGTAAGAAAATAATTCACAATAATTTGCAAGTTACAGACAGAGCTGAATAACAGCTGTCCAAACTAACTAACCTCCAGTTACTAGATTAACTATTGAGAAGCTGCCCATAAATGTTGGCAGTTAATGTTAAAAATGAACAGCTGACTAATTTGGTCCAACTTGGAAGAGATTTGAATGCTGCAGAAAAACAACAGAAACAGTTCCACCTACAAAGAAAGTAAAAAACAGATGCAGTATGTTCCCCTCCCTAGTTCAACAACCTTACAAGTGCCTGCTGGATCTTCCAGCCTACAAATTCCCGTTTTAGTGTCCTGTCAGGCAAGGAGAGCACCCACACAAGACTTGCCTGCTTAAGACAATGAACTCCCAAGAAATTCCAGTCCTCGGGGTTTTCCTCAACCCAAGGGAACAGGGGACAACTTCAAATCTTCTTAGCAAACAGGCACTTAAGTTATGAAAGATATCTCCTTTTTATTACAGAAAATGAAGGATCAGTTAAGTGGTACTCCTGGCACAAAGGAGATGTTGCCAATATGCTGTACAGGTGCACAGAGCGCAGACACCAATCTGATACGCGACAGAAGCATTCATGGCGGCAAAACCATTTCTGACATTACCTGCCAAGCAATGATTAGTGCCACTCCTCTGACAGCACTGCAAATCAGAATCCAATAGAAAGGGGACAAACATCACGTCTAGCTTTTACTCTAGAGGTAAAGTGTCATCTTTTTCACAGCATTTAGTCTCTATAGTTCACTTTTCTTGTGACTGGTTTTCTTCTTGAACAAACCCATATAACACAGTGAGAAAAGAATCCCAGTACATCAAGAGATGCGACTGCTCCGTTAGCTGAGCAAGGAGGTAGGTGCCACAGATGTTCTCTTCAGATGAAGCACAGAAAAGGACCTTGTGCTAATTAACTGGTACCAAGATTCTGGTCACTGGCACCAAAATACTGCAGGGCATCAGCATGAGACGCAATACAGTAGCATCGAGACTCATCCAGCAGCTACATCTGAACCACGTATTCTTGGCATCTGGAACAGAAAGGCATCTCTAATTAGCTGCTGTCCAACTTTGTGATGGATGCATAGTGCAACAGCATAGTACGAGTCCTGAACTGGTCTACCTGTTTTTACAGTGATGAGCAACATCTTGTAGGTAACTGCTGAAAAGAATTTCACTCAGTTGGGGAACTCATAAATTTCATTACTCGCATTATTTTATTTGTTTAATCTCTGAACAGTGCATATTCCAGAGGAACACAGCTCAAGATAAGCTGCACAGAAGTCAATCATCAGCAAATGGCGATTGCAGAATTGTGCACACTCCTCTTTCTAGTTCAGATATTTCTCTTGTGCAAGACAGAAATTACACATTCTCCAAATAGTCAAAATGGTTTCCCAAAGGAAGGAGACACTGACCAGAACGATACAGAAAATCACACAATTATCAGTTCAGTGGAAATCCACAGGTTACAGCCAAGAGGTTGCTGTGAACAGAATTTCCTTTTCTTAAGTTTTGCTATCTCTTAATAGGGAAAAAAAATAACAATTTTGGAGAAGTAATTAATTGTAGGACCTAAATGTCTGGGTTAAACCCACCTGTAGCAGCTAGTATTTCTAAACCATGCTATCAACAACTGAAAGACATCCAGACAAGAAGCCAATGAAAAAAAATAACAGCTCACCTTATCACATCACAATGCAAGACAATCCCATACAGCCTTGATTCCCATCTTCATTGCTGTTGAGCTTTTTCATCCGGTACTGCCGGATCTCTCTCACCAGTGTGTAAAAAGCATCTTCCACACCCTGAATGCAAATGATCCAGGTAAAGAATTTTCTTTCCTGAAGCTTTTGAGATCACCGTTCTTTCCATCACAGAATCCCTTAACATATTTGAAAGACATACTACTACAGGAAGAGCAGTAGCCAACTTATCCCATAGTTCACAAGAGGAAGAAACTACCACTTATGTCCAAAACTCTCCACTTACACTCTTAACTCTTCCTCCGAGGCAAACATCCGGTAACAGACATTAAAAGAAAGAAGACAAATTATGACTGTAGAGAGGTTCCATGCAGGAAATAAGCTACTACTTGACTAATCAGCTCCATTTTAGAATTCTTAGAGTTTTCTGGCTACGCTTAATAATTGCACCTTTTCTGCTTCATTTCACACTGATGTAGGTAGAACACAGGCTGACTGGACAGAGCCATGTATTCAATGCAACTCTGAAGAAGTCTATTAGTCCAGTCTGGGGAAATCTTTCTGTAAACATAATTTTATAATTAGCCTTCAATAAGAAGCCAAGAAAACCAAACAGGTCTGGGATGACTAACCACACAGTCTGACCACTGCTCCACAAGAGCAGATGAAGCTCTCTTCTTCTTACAAACACGACTCACTTGAAAGAAAGTCAATACAAGTCTAAAGGGGTTTGTGTACTGGCCTAGCCCAGCGACACAAACACAACTCTTTCAAGCAAAGAGCAAGTGGGGAAATCAAAAGCTAAAAATTCCAAATGGATTAAAAAATGCTTACTCCTGTAAGAAAAAAAGTACACGAGAAAATGCGAGACCATTCAGCATTTAGCATACAGGAAGAAGTCAGACCAAGAATGGAAGCATCTTACCTGTCTGGTTTTAGCAGATGTCTCTATGAAGGGGATTCCATAGCTTTTTGCCAATTCTTGAGCCTGTTTTGTGTCTACCGTTCTTGTGGGCAAATCACACTTATTCCCAACTAGCACCATTGGCACATCATCTGAATCTTTCACTCTCTTGATCTGTTCTCTTTAAAAAAAAAAAAAATTTAAAAAGTGAGAAACTATTTTCTAAATATAAAAGCTGTTTTAGTTCAATATTCAAACAGCCTCATGCTACAAAAATACATATTAAAGCTGTACAGGACCTCAGTCATTATAACCTACAGCAGTAGGTCTAACAACTTCATACGCTCCCATGTTCTAGTTCACGCATAACTCCACTCTGACATGTGTTTGCCTTCGTAACCATTTTCTCAGAGATCATGTTCTCTATGCCCTAAATATCATTTGATTAACACAATCACCCAGATCACTGTCCCATTCTCAACTGACTGATAACGTGTACACACAGAATCACAGAGAAGGCTAAGAAACTTTCTGAAAGAAGTAGGATATTTAATATTTATCTATTATTTAGTCTTCACTGGGTCTAATAGCAAATGGGTCTGATGCCTTTTCCAGTCTTCCCTCCCTGCGGTAAAGACCCAGATCATACCTGTAAAGGTTAATATCAGCAAACGATTTACTGTTGTTAATGGCAAAAACACAGAGGAATCCTTCCCCGGTTCTCATGTACTGATCACGCATGGCACTGTACTCTTCCTGTCCTGCAGTGTCCAGAATGTCTAACAAGCATGTCTCTCCATCAATAACAACTTGCTTTCTATACGAATCCTGCAAAATACACAAGTGAAGTTTAGATTAGAGAAAAACATTGTACTACTTGTTTCCACTTCAGGCTTTATTAAGGAAAAATAACAATAATTTTAAGTCTGATTCAGAGCTTTTCTAGTCCCCACCAATTAAAAACAAACAGTATTTTAACTATCAGCATTTAAAACGTTACCCTAGGCCTCCTCAACCTTTCTTACAAAAAAAAAAAAAAATCCTGATCTTCGTAAGAAATTCCTCAATTGGTAGACAGAAAAAAAATATTATAAATACCATCACTACAACATCACGACTAGAATCTACAATCTACATGTGTCGGCGGTGACTTCTTTTGTTGCCGTTGCCGGCTGCCTACACCCTGCTTTGAAAAGCAAGGGGCAGAACGGGCAGGGAGCCTTTGAAAGCGTTCCCAGAATTGCTCGTTCTCTGCACTCTGGTCCCACATCTGGCTGCTTAAGCAAACACGCTCGGCAGCAGCCTCCCGTCTCGACTCCCCGTGCGGGATGGTCCCCACCGCGGCACCGCCCCGGCTCACCTCAATGGTGGGGTCGTACTCGTCCACGAAGTGGTTCTGGATGAGCTGGATGGTCAGCGCGCTCTTGCCGACGCCGCCGGCTCCCACCACCACCAGCTTGTACTCGGTCATCGCCCTCCGCGCGGACCCGGGCGGAGCGCGGCGCAGCCCAGCCCGCCGCCGCCGCCAGCCCGGTCCCGCCGCCCCCGCGGACGCGGAACACCTCCCCAGCGCCTTCCGGCTTCCGGCCCCGGCGCCGCGTCATCGCCCGCCGCCGGAAGAGCCTCGCGGCGCCTGCGCCACTTCCGGGCACGTGACGCCGGCGGAGGGCGCCGCCCCCGCGAAGCACGACACGGGCCAGGCGCGAGGCTTTTTTCAAAATCAGTAAAACTTTATTCTATTTCCATTCTTTGCCATTAACAGAAAAAACTGGAGAAAGCAATGTTTGTTTTACAAAGATAATGCATCTCCCAGAGAAGAAAACCCTAAATTGAGAATAGAGGTAACATGAAAAAAAACCAAAAAAACCACAGTACTGCCCTCTATTCCACGAACAAAACTCCTGATCTTTTTGGTTAAAGTAATACTTAGACCAATCATTCAGTTTTCTTGCTTGATAAAGTGACTGGGGAAATGGAGGGAGGGGAGGGGGGCAGGGCAGGGGAGGGGGGGAAAAAAAAAAGCACACAGACATCAACTATTTCACCTTGATGAAAGTCTCAATACAGCTATGGAAAGCCTAAGTATTTATTCTTTTACAGTACACTGGGTGCCGGCTGCAAAAAAGGAAAAAAAAAAAAAAATGTATTCACTTCAGGCACAACTTCTTTCTTTTTAAATTTAAATCAGTAAAAGAAACTGGGTTTAGAAGCTGCAGTGTTCTAAGCAGCAGCAGATTTGTGCATTGTTTTAAATATATTTAAATTACCACACTGATGGCACACCTCAGCCTTATGAAATTCTGCACTGCACGAGTTTCAGAATGCTACAAAAGTAAGTCTACCCTGGAAAGAGACTTTCATTGAGCTCTAACAACTTCGCTGGCTAAAGGACTCAAATGAAATATGAAAACATTGTAACATTTGGCCATCAACTTAAGTTATCTGAATGTTCATACAGATTTTATATAAAGTTGAACTTATTCCACCTCACATGGTCCTCAGAATTTGAGCAGAGTGAGCTGAAGTGAGCCTTCCGCTTCCACTTGGAAGGAAAGACATAATGCAACTGAGCACTAAGGCATAGTAACACCTTGGCCAAAACAACAACGATAAAGCATAGATAACTGTAGTGCAGAATTCCATAAGGTCTACCGGAGTAGAGCTGTCTATAATGTTTACTCACATAGGCAATGTAGATTTGCAGTTACCAGTTGCGTTAAATGCACCATTCAAAACAAGCTTCTAAAATGTGATACTATAAGGCGCCACCTTAAGTTCTCCAGAATGCAACTGTGCATAATTTTAAAATGGTTTCATAAATTTATTTTAAACATAACATGAGAAGGTGTTAAAACCGGTGTAATAGCTTCTTAGAATTTGAAGGAAGGGATGAATAGGGAGATATTCAGTACCCTTCACCAGCCCCCACCACTCAGTCGTACATCAGGTATGGGTTTTGCAGATCAGTCTATAACACCAGCTTGACGAATCTTTCTCTCTGCACCAAATCCCTGCAAGTAAAACAAAACAAACTTTTAGCTTCAGCACCATGCTTTAAAGCAAACCTGTTCTGTTCCAAGCACGTACAGCATTAGCACCCTTCTAGTTAGCCACATTTGTCTTCAGAGACAGTGACAAAACAGGTTCTGTGGGTTGCTCTTCATAGTCCTAGATAGTTCAGATATTCCAGACACTTTACTCCTTCTGCTTACCAAGTGGTGGCAGAACCTTGTGTGAAAGCCGAGTTTAGTTAAATGGATTTCACTTACTATCTCTGAGAATGGGAGCAGGAGGTTTATAAATGAAAAAACAAACCAAGAGAGCCATTATGGGCTAGAACACAACAAGCAATTGGTTGCTTTTATGCTGCGTGCTCTTCTGAAACCACAGCATACATTATTGCCACACGGTATAGCGCCACTGACCTCGCACAAAAATAATCTGATCTCACACAGCAGGTGACGAGTTCACTATGGAATGAAAGCGGACACCACGTTTCAAACAGCTCAGGCTTCCAACAGAGGAAGCGATGTTACGTTACCCAAGTTAAAACACAAACCGCAGTTACTCTGCAAGCTTACGTACCTTTGAGTTATCCGGTCCCCTAGGCTGACGAAGAACAGTTAGACGAGGAGCATTGGCATCATCCAGATTAATGCTCTTTAAACGATTAACAAGTCTATCAGGACGTGGAGCAGCAACAGCCTTGGCGCCTTCACTGTAACAGAGTCAACCATACAGAGCACTGATGACTTCCCAGAGATGGCACAAACTACCTAATTTATAGTCACTTTCCCCATTAAGCCATTAGCATAATCTGTCTCGTGTGAAAGCAGGCCTTCTGGATGACCCCATGTACGTCTGCCTCAAAACCACTACTTTGAACACAGGACTCCGAAAGAGCTGTAGCTTAAAACAGTATTCTCAAAAGGGTATTCTTCAGTGAGTGGAGGTGTTGCGTTTACTCATGCACATGTAAGTAGCATTTCCTACATTTATGTTCCCTTTAACTGGAAGAATAAAAGGCTTATGAATTGCCAGAACGTAATGGCATAGTATTAACATCTCTGAAATGGCATAGTATTAACATCTCTGAAGATAACAGAATTTTGAGAGAAAAAAAAAATGTTAGCACTTCTACAGCAAGAGGAAGCTATCTCAAGCTTAAGCAAAATCCAGATTGTGCAGTTTTCTTCAAAATGTGTTAAGTAGTTCAAAAGCAAAAAAAAAAATTCCCATCACCCTTAAGAAATGACATGCCAAAAAAGAAAAGAGTGCCTAACAACATTGTTTTTCTATTTAAAAATGAAACAGGTGGAAGCACTATGTACTATGCTGGCCAGAGAGGCCAGCAACTACATAGGAATACCATCAGTTTTCTTATCATTCATTGATTTCTACTTAGAAGGCTGTATCCAAGTTCCTGCTATGTCAGGAGTCTCTTAAGCACAGATTAAAAAAAGAAAAAGCTATCTGTGATTAAGAAAAGCTGACAGTTCTGCTGCTGCCCCGTACTGGACACCCTACAAGTGCTGGCAGTTCTCAGGTGAGAGGCTATCACTGAAGCCAGCTGAAATTCAGAGCTCCCATTCTAGGAACAGCTATCTCAGTTCAGAAGCAGCATGCACCCCACTCCTGTGATGTGGACAGTGTGCCAGATTAAACCACTTTAATCCTAAATCCTCACCAGACACGCCACACATTACAGGCACTGCATTTTCCTGTGCGCTGGTTCAGGATTACCGAGAACTCCACTTCATCCCCAGCCTGTAGCTCCACACCATCCTGAACTTCTTTGACATGGAAGAAGAGCTTTTTGCTGTCACCCACTTCATAGTTAATGAAACCAAACTGAAAACCAACACATCACAAGGTTATTTCTTTCCTCTTGATCCAAACAGATGCAATGACTTATTCATTATTGCAGTTTACTTCTAGAAAAACACCTCTGAAGTGCCTAATGGAAGCGGAAATGCAATTTCTACACTGAACAGAACACTGTGTCTGGGAAAAATACTTCTGGAAGTCTAGGCACTCTTCTTGGGTTTGTAAAGTCATGTTTAAACCCCAAAGTCTACAGAACAAGTTCTGTGATTCTGTGAAAACTGCCAAAGTCCTGGCAGTTGTATTAAACTGAGAAGAGTGCTGCTGCATCTTCCTTTCTAAGACTCCACCTTAAAAGTTACACAGTAGAAACCACTCGATTTTTTGCTCTGTCACTGGTATAAGAAGTCAGTTACTTCCATTCACCATTCCACTCGTATATAAACCAGTAAACTCACGCAGCCTCTCCATAAATGACTAGAGCTTAGTGCTACAGAATAACTACAAAAATAGAAAGCATTCACAGCAATTAATTTTCTAATTATTCTGAGATGCAACTAACTAGGGCAACGATCAGCCTTCTCATTTCAGGTAGACTGTAATCATTGCTTAATGCTGTGAAGAAGCTGCTTCTAGAAGCACCGTATGCACAGTTTTGTTTCTTTTTTTAAACACTGTTTTTAATGCCCTGTTCAGCAGCAACTAGTTAGATTAATTTCCAGGACATCTCAAAAACAGGTCTTCAGAATCAACAACAGCAGGAACAGCTGCTCAGTAGTACTGATGTATCAGCACCAAACCAAGTACTGAGTTCACCTTTACTGAAGTCACATAACACAAGCTTGCATAAACCAGTACTTGGGTTACACAATCCTCCCTCCCTAGAACCAGAGTACAAGACAATCCACTTGTGCACAACAAGCTTCCTGGATTCAAGTGCTGAAATGGGTTTTCCTCTGCTCTATGCCAAGTCAAGCAGTTATTTCCTATTTACATGCATCTTGTCTTCATAGCAGCACTCACCTGATCTTTCACGCATTCCACCGTGGCTCTGCGGAACGGTGTGATGTTAACAGCCATTGTCTGCCCATTTTGACCAAGAACACAGAGCTGAAACTTTACTGTCTCTCCCTTTTGCAGACAGTCACCTTTGTTTGCCATTCCAACAATTCCAAAGGGATAGACCTCTCCTTTCATCTCACCTAGAGGAGGAAAAAGTACAAGACAGAATTGAGAGGCTTCCTTTCCTACCTGAAGGCATTTAGAATTTATTTCCAATATTAGAAATTATACTTTTACTGTCATCTTAGTAGTATGAATATAGTCTGTAGTGTGAATATAACCCTCAACACCTCTATTTACAGTTTTTCTACCATTCTTGTGCATTTTCAAAAGGAACACTTATAATTTAAAAGCAACAAATCTTACCATCCTCCATGACTTCAATCATGCCCTGGTATTCAGTTTGTGTGGGATCTACACTCCTTAAAGGACGAATTACTTTACCAGAGTATACAGTTGGATCAGCTTCTTCAGTTATACCATTCACTGAAAAGAAACAGACAGTGCAAGAACAGGATGTTCTAGTCATACTTGATTTTAAAAAGAATTAATAAGTGATTCAGATTGACCAGGAGCCAATAGTTTGCACTGCAAGATACCTAAAGGCAGTGAACTCTATCACCCAGTAAGTCAAAGTATTTTACTTCCCTTCCTGCATTCTCATTCCCTGCTCACTTTAATCATTCTGTAATCTTCAAGTATGCAATTTTTGCCCCCAAGTCCTTAATACTGCCATCTGCATTCCTCCTGCAATTCTCCTTCTGTGAGGTACAGCACAACTAGTGCAGTAATTAATTTGGCTAGTTCTGCCACTACGTCTCTCCTTATAACCCTCCAATTGAAGAGGACAGAGTACAGTAAAAGTCCAAAGAGTTGCTACTGTCTACAGGACTGTTGGTCTGCACTTGTCTGTTCTCTGGAAACACAGGCAACAGCTTTCAGGAAACCAATGACCACCACATTGAGCATTGTCCTCTTGGTCTAAGCTCCAACTGTAAATAGATTATTAACAAACTTTATCCATCAGCACCTGCCAAATGCCTTGTAAGCGGAAATACCAGGTACAGTCTTACCTGCATGTGTTTTGTTGACCTTTTCCGCACTAACTTTATTTCCTTTGCCTTTTGATAAGCTGTATTCAACAGTATCTCCAAGTTCCAGGCTATCAATATCACCACAGTATTCACTACAGGAATAGAATGATGTACAATTTTTCCTTAGTTACATGACAACAGTGATGCTCATCCAACATTTACATAAGTTGATCAGAAACCATTTAACTAGCTCAACACCTCACATTTTCAAGGAATCCTCATTCAAGAAAGTGAAGCATTTCAAATATACAAATACAACCGCATTTCTTGGCCTGGGAGAAAATAAATAGAACTTGAGGCGCACGCGCATGCGTGTGTGTGTGAAGTCCAAATGGGTTTAACAGTCAACCCTACCAAACTCCCCCACACCCTCCATCCAAACAAGTCCCCCTCACACACAAACAAACAATAATAATAAAATTTCCATTCACCTGTAGTGGAAAAAGATCTCCTTATCATGATTGGCTGTTTCAATAAATCCAAAGTTATCTTTCAGGGCTGCCACGTATCCCAAAAGCCTCTTAGAGGTGTAATTGCGTCCTAGCATTCTGACAGAAACAGCTGTTTGCAGACCAGTTCTCTTCACTTCACAAACACTGAACTCAACCTATTGAAGAGGAGCGTATCAATACTAGATAGAAGAAAAACAAACAAACCACCACCACCAAAACCATGACCACCAACAAAAACCACCCTAAAACAATTCATTACAAAGTTGTGTAGCTCTAATCAATATCTAGGCTCTCCAGGAAAGTAATTTTCTAGCCACTACTCTCCCAGAAACATCTGTCAGTCATTGACATTTACTACATTCCAAAGAGCAGCAGTCACACCAGTGATATCTGCAAGGCATGCCAGCCTCTAGCACTCAGCTTCTTTTACCCATTAAAGACAAGAATCCTCCTGTTACATGACTCACCTCCTTTCACTACACTTATCACCAGTGGCCCACAGTGAGCACGTACCTAGCTTCGCTCACTGGTTTCAGATTTTTAAAAACAGTAATCAGTGCCTTCCTAGCGTGGCTCCTGAACACCGACAGTTTTTAGGCTGCTCTTCCAGATCTCTGAGCTCTTTCTCCCTTTCCATTGTCTCTCAGGCTAACTCGCTCGTACGTTGCTTGGATATGTTCTTCCTCTTCAACATTCATCTCAAAGTCCTTATGCTAATTTACTCTTGATTATTCACAAGCAGAGGCCACTGTCTTAATTATAAGAACTCCTGGTTTCAAAAGCATCATTTACATACTAAGACACTTTTTTCATATATGTATCACCAGGTTTTAAGGATATTTCTCTTAGTTACACAGAACATTAAGCCCCTCAAACCTAGGACAGAATAAAAGAAATGGGTGACAGTACGCAGATGCCTTCTTCATTTGTTCTGAGAGGAAGAACAAACACAGTAACAAAGCAAAGAGAAGCCTACATCTCACAACACACAGAAAAACATTTCCCAATGTTATACTTAGTTATATTGCCTTATCTCCTATCTGGGGATTAGCAGATCCTTCCACATCCTTGGCCTGGTAAGGAATGGTCAGTTTTACTCCACAGTCATCATAAACAATTATTCCATCCTCAGCTTCCTAAAAACAATACATCAGAATTCAGCAATCTGTATCTTATTTGTAAGCAAACAAGTTTACTACGTACAATTCAAGCACTGCTCATTTGAGACATACTGGTTTTACAGTAACTGCTCACTAACTGGTGAAAAACACAAAGCAACCAACTCTGAGTAAGAAGCTTTAAATTATATTAGACATTATTTTTACAGGACAGAAAGTATTACCATCATTTCCAGTGAAGTATTTATTGGCAGTTGAATTATTTGGTATTGTTTAAAACAGCATGACAAAACAATAGAGGCTCTCCTTTAGCCCTAGAAACTTAATTTTAACCAATTCTATATAGCATATTATGTAGTAGGAGTTAGAAAGAAACTTCCTATCAAGTTCTTGGAAATTAATCTCAACAACACGATCATTAACTATGCTTTTATTATCTTGTTTCACACAAGTTTGTTTTTTCTGACTGCTGTCATTAGCTACTCAATGTAGTTCACATTCATACAGGATAAAGAGTGTTTCAGAAAGCTGAATTACAGATTTTAAGGAAGCAGCCACAGTCCCCAAAGCCAGGATCACAGTACAGGTACTTCAGAAGTAGAAGAGCAGCATTACCTTCTCTTTGCCTTTATTTGGGCTAGTGGCTTTGGCTGGAGTGGCTTCTTTGTCTATAGTGCCCACAAAACGGTGATCTGATTGGGTGTGGAAAGAAACTGTGCCCTTTGGAAGTTTTTTAATCCTTATAGCATGATTTCTTTGGGCAGATAACATATCCTGAAAACAAAGATCGATCAGATTTTAGACAGACTGCACATAATTTCTTTAAAAACGAAGATCTCATAGAAGTATTAACCTCACTTACAGGAACGACAGTAAACTCTACTTCATCAGAAATATGGAGTTGATTTCCATCCATAATTTCACTGAAGTGAAAGAACATGCGAGCATCCCGGTCCACACATTTAATGAAGCCAAAGCCATCCCTCATTGCTGCAATCACACCCTGAGAACAGTCAAATGGACAATTACAGCTTTACTACTAGTATGCGACATCTGTCTGCAGAGTACGCAATAATCTGAACACAAGGCCCGAATCCCATGAAAACACTTCTTGGTTTATGCAATGTATTGCCTTGCAAACTGCAGGGCTAATGGCTATGATCAACCTGAAATGCAACAAATCGTACTTACCTAGTTTCTCAACTTAATATCTTACAAAGTGGCAAAGATTAGGCCATTAACAAGAAGGACTACAGTTAAAGAACCTGACACTACTACTACACAGAGAACATAACCTTGAAGGGGCTAACTCTACAAATACATGCATCATCTATACAGGTATATAATACATAGAAAAACACACATGAAACATACAAGAACCTACATAAGCAGGAAATAAAACCAGTGGGAAGTTTAAGAGAAAGATTGCCAGAAATAAATAAATAAATTAAAAAGCTTTCTTACAAAGAAGTTTAAGACTATCATATCCATGGGTGCGGTAAGTGGTTTTCCTGGTAACCACTAGAAATTGAATGCTGAATGATAAACAGAATATACTCTGCCCCATCAACTGCCACAAAAATCTATTTCTCACCCTGACTTCTGTTTAAAAAGAAAAAAAAAAAGGCTCCATAAAGTTGCTGACAGAGTTCATTACTTGAGTAGGGAAGAACTAGTACCAGATCAAGCCAGAGGTATTGAGGAAGATAGAATTCATGAACATATTCGGTTCAACCCAGCTACTACAGAGCCTTTAGGAAGCCTCAGGGAAGGCTTATAGGATTTCAATGACAATGCAAAGATACTTTCCACCTTTAGGAACACTCTGCTCTTATACAGCCTTCACAAGCTCAAGCAAATCAGCTAACCTTTCTAGAAGCAGCCAATACTTGTCATCTCAATGACAGCTCAATTCAGGCAGGCAAATATACCTAGCCAGAGTAGAAGTGTAAGAAGTTTATAGGACAGAATGCCAAAAACTGAGAGGCTGAAGTCAAAGTTCAGTGGTTTTCTTAAAGCAAAGGGTCCCTAATTCACAGCATACTGATGTGATAGCACTATAATCGGACTCCAGCTGAAAAGGAAGGCAAACTTACAGTCTAGTTGGAACAGAACCAACATTCCAAATTACAGGAATGAAAGATATTCTTTAATACTGATTAGCACATCCATCTTAGTCCCTGTAATCCACAAAGAGTCTTTTTCATGTGCTAGAATGCAGCTCTTTAATATCCTGCTGCTGGACCCTCGGACAGAGAAAAACTGGCCAAAAACCATGAAATCCAAAAGCTGTACACATCACCTCCTCTGAATCTTAAGACTTTTCACTACCTGAAGCAGAGTTGCCCCAGCTTCTTCCAGTTTTCCTAAGAAACATGAGTAGTTACCTACTTAGACTAAAGCATGTGAATTTTTAAACTAATAGTTCAAAATTGCATTACTTCTGTCTGCTATAACCAGCTAGCAATCCAATCCAAGAGGGCCAATTAAGGTCTAATTTTCTAATGTGATTTCATTTACTCAGTAGTTAACTTTTTATTTTTTTAAAGGAAACATGCACAGCATGAATTCTGTATTTTATATCACTTAAGCACTTTGAAGTGTTCACCTGAGAACTGGATTTCAGAAAAGGCAATGGAAGACGCTAGCGGTTTTTACATTAAGTTACTGTTTAAGACAAAACCCCCATGTTTTACTCTCATTTCCCCTCAAGAATTAAAACTTTTAAAAACAGATACTTGCCATTTCCCTGGTTTCATTAGTAAACTGGAAAGTATTGGGGAGAACCTCAATATTGGTGGCTCGTTCCAGTTTGTCACGTCTGTCTGTTGAAATATTGAATCGAACGTGGTCACCTTCCAGCAAGGTCACCTTGGATTTTGTATCTTTGTCTCCAAATGGAAGTTCTTTAGGAATCACAAAGTCAACTTTGATGCGTCCAGGTAACGGATCACTCTAGTAGACAGAAAACCCAACAGAAAAAGTTCACTCACCTACAAGACTCAGCATAACTGCAGACAGAATAATTGGCAGAAATACTAATGCCAGCAGAAGTGTGGATGACACCAAATACCTGCTGGACTCAGACCACTATGCTTCATTTCTACCGCTCCTGATTTACAATTTACTGTCCATAGCGAAATGCAAGGTAGTTTTTGGTGGTGGTGGTTTAGATTTTTTAGGTTTTTTTTAAGCACCAAGCATGTACTGCTCTACAAAGCAAGACTCTATTTCAATAACTAACTTTATAACCATACTTAGAACACTTGTAAAAGGCAGGGCCTTTCTTACTAAGTATTCAAAACACAGAAAAAACCCACGCCTAACCTTCCCAAAACACCACAGACTCACCTAAAACCTTAAGGGAAGTGCTCATGTACACTCCTTCCTTAAAGCCAAACATTAAAGGTCAAGTTATCTCTGTCAAAAACCTCATTAACTGTTAATGCTCACAGGAATCCACAGATCAAGCTTATTCCAACAAATATTTTCCCCCCTTTTCCCTATGCTTTTGCCTTAAAGATACATCCTAAACCTACAAAATTCAATGGGAAGTATTTGCAACGTTAAAAAAACCACATACTTCCTCCAATGTACCACTACCCTAATTCTGGCTCTTTATAACCTCTATGAAAACTGCGTACTGTGACTGCTATCAACGGTTGTCACAGGCTAGGTACAAGCTTACTCCTTTACTTTGGTGCGATGCTTATGCAGCAGACTGTTACAGCAAAAGAGGAATATTTATACTATTTGACTGGAATTCAATACAACATTTCACATAAACTTAACTAAATACCGAAATTCACCTGGTTTTTGCTAGGTACTTTTGGAATTACTTTGGTTACAGTTCCTTCAAAATGTTCAATGCTGATATCTTCAAAAATGACAGTTCCTTGAGGCAGCAGTCTAACATCTGTTGCAACTTCTTTACCCTAAAAAGCACAAAATCAATCAAATACCCATACAGAAGAGGTAAGGTAGCAGACATTTTCCAATGAACCTCCTCCCCCCTTCTTTTTACAAGTGAATTTGAGAAAACAGCTGTCCAGTTATGCCCCAGGATCTTGTCTTCAGTTTTTACTGGATTTCATCTTACATTTCTGTCTTTGATTGTAAACTCCACATCATCACCAGGCTGTAAGGCTTCTAGGTCACCTTTAAATTCACTATAGTGAAAGAATATCTCCTTCACGACATCACCCCTCTCAATAAATCCAAAGGCTTCCTAAGAACAGAACAAAGTATTTAATAAATTGTCTATTCTCTTAACAAACCAAGACAAAATTTTACAGGTTCTATCTGTAAAGAGCAGACTATGACATATCAGTATAGCAGACTTATGAGTGCACACAGCTAACAGACTACCACAAGAAGTATATAAACAGAAATAAACAGGACTTCCTTTGTTAAGAAGAGTATTAGTACCAAAGACTAGCTGTTTAAACCATTTCACTCAGTTTACATGCAGAGCTCCAAACTGTTAATAGCTCTTAATGCCCTAAAGTACATTACTTATAATACCACTTTTCAGAACAGCAACTCATTTTCAAACGAAACTTTAAAGCTAAAGCATGACTTACTTTCATGGCACAGACTACTCCTTGACAGCGGGCTTGTTTCTTTTTTAACAGCATAATGTTACGAGCACTTACAGCACCAGTACTAGAAGGGAAAAAAAGTAAACAGACCAAACCTGAAACAACTCAAAACTGGAGCAAAAATTAAGATTGTATTTCATATCACTTCAGTTCTTGGAACAGGCATGAATTGCTGCCAGACTACTAAAACAAAGTATGAAGTCAGAAAAGCAATACCAACTTACTGTTTATTTGTATCAATTACAAAGTTTATTTTATCTCCTGTTTCCAGCTGTACGTTTCCTTCAACATCCTCCGGGGTGTAAGTCAGGTAAAATACCTCCTGTAAATTAACATTGACTAATATTAGTTTATTTGCAGAATTGTTGTTTCAATGAAAGATTAACACAACTTTGTTTAATAATAATATCTACTATCAAAGAAACTAATTTAGCGAGAAAATGGTCAAACATGGCATGCAGAAACATTCTTTTTTCCATCATGGTCTTTTGATGAGTCTGTAACAAGCAACTTAAGTCAAAAGATTTGTACATGGCCATCTTTAAGTGTCAGGTTCTAAACTTCAGAAGCTCAAGATAAGGATACATGAACATTACATAACCCAGCTTAACTAAATTTTAAAAAAGAAAAAAACCCTATTTGGCTCTATGTAAAGTTCTCCATAGATACAAGGAAGCAAGCTGTCAAGTTAACATTTCTGTTTGTAGTAATTACCAAAGCATGCTTTTTTTCTTGGCCAAAAACTACAGTTCTTAGCAGTGTCAACTGTCTACATTAAACCCTCTCAAGTTTTTTTGCTCATAGACCAAAGTGATGGATCAGTGAAGCGTTCAAGTAAAATACGTAAGCTTTACCCCATTACGTTCGTAGCATACACTCCCTGTTGGACTCTGACCCGGGGCAGCTGGAGATTTACTCTCTAAATTGTGAGGAACAGCGCACACAACCTACCAGTCAAAAAAAAAAAATCCATTGCTAGTCATTTCAGGAGCAGCATTGTTGAATACAAAATAAATCTCAGTATCCTCTACCATACACTCAGGGACGCACTTCTAGTGTAACTCGGAGGGAATGCCACTCTGCAAAGTTTCAATCTTACAGAACACCTGTTGATTCTAAGAACTGTTTGGAACTAAGCAAGAGCTCAAACTGAACCTCCGAATTTTTACCAGAACAACAAAAATATATTTCAGTGTAACTGAATACTGTATGTAGCTAATATGCATGCTAAAAGAATTTAGCCTTCTGTACTGGAGTAAAGGATGGAAATTATGCATGTACAGAAAACAGGCACTAACTTGTCCATTTATTCGTTCTTCAGGCAGTACTTCTGGTTTTATCTTCACCAATTTAATAGCAATGGGTTTTCCAGTTCGGCGATCAGAAGACACTTCAAACTCAACATCATCTACAACACAATCACACATGACAATGGCATCAGAGTTTTGTTTGGGTTTGTTTTGTTTTTTAAAATCACTAAATGGTTACACATTTGATAATTCACTGCTTGTAGTCAAACACAACAAAGTAACTCAGGTACTTTTGTTACCAAGGAAGGACACTCTACTTGCAAATATTTCTCTGGTTATTCTGCTTATTCACTCCTGCTGCTAATGAACTGTTCTATTGTAATGGCTTGCCCCTCATAATTCCCTCCCCCTGCCCCACTCACTATACAGCAGACTTCACACTGAAGTTCATCCAACAAAATATATGCCATTAAACAGTTTATAAACTTCACTGACACATTAATTAGTATGATGAGGTAGCAGCCTCCCCGTTCTGAAAAACAATCAGTCAACTTCAAACTAATTTTAAAAAAAGAAATACTGAGTACATGAGTTACATTCTTCCACAGTCTAAGCACTTGCTTCCATCTCAGTTATACAAGTTTGACCTAACACTGCACCTCTTCCAGAATGGCCACAACTTTTTATTAATAAAAGCTGCACAAAGCTGAAGCACTCTAAAGGTCTCTCATTGGGAGTGATAGATTATTAATTCAATTGTCTCTTTAGCCCATCAGAAGCAACAGCATGCATCTGTTCATGACACAAGATAAAAGGACTGGTCTTCACTCAGTCAAGAAGCTCTGAAAGTTGCCTAATTACCTCCTACTTTGAGCTCCTGTAAGTTGCCATTATACTGGGAACAGTGGAAGAACAGTCTAGCTTGCCGTTCTGAACACTGAATGAATCCATAAGAGGTCAGCAGTTTTTCTATAACCCCAGTCTCACGCAGCGCTGCCGAAGTACCATTGGGGTACCCGTTGTGTCCATTGTTGTGGAGCAGGTTTGGATCAAAGCTCATCTGTTTCAAAGCAAGCATAGGGGGGAAAAAACCCACAAAAAACACTACTTAAAATAAGTTTCCTTTCTCCATGCTCACATAACAGAATAACACACACAGTTCGTGGAAGTTATTGTAACAAGCAAATTTCTAACCATTTTTAAAATAGAGTAAGAACATCACAATAATCAAGCTTTTGTAAAACAATAGTCCTTAAAATTTAGACAGACATCATATTTATAAAATAGGCCAGAAATACAACACTTAATAAAGCTTGTTTAGACCAAAACAAACCTCTGACTTTCTTAAGTATTATACCTCAAAGTACTCCCACATTCACTATTTCACATCAGATCCTGAAAACGTCTACAGTATCTGCTTTTCCAAATTAAACAGGTAATTAGGAAAGTGTAACAGTTATGAACAAGAATTAGGTTCACAACTCTGTAAAGTCTGTCCCTAGTTTGTTCAGTCTTTCATACTAAAAAAAATGGTTTTAAGTATTTAAACATTTTTGCACAGTTCTGGAATTAATACCCAGAATTAAACTAACATTCTGTGGCATAGGAGGGCTAGAGAGACTGAGAACACTTGAAAACAGCATTAAACGAAAAAAGTTAAAGCTGTAACGAACTGTTAAATTAGCTTACATCCATAAAAACTTTTTTGTCTTTTCTTTTCAAGGCACATACTCAATCTTGAAATATTCACTAGTCCCTTTACTAACTCATTGGCTTTTTGATGTGCAAGTCTCATTTTTAAAGCATGAAGTAACAGACTACTACTAAAGGTACATCAGATACAGAAAATTTCAAAGATCTATCTAAAAATCAAGTTCAGAATAGCCTATTGTAGGATTAGAAAACCACACTGCTGTAATCCCTTGCTCAAAGACTACCATTGCATGATACCATTTGAATAGTTTGAGTTTAAAGGAGCATTAGTAGCATAGCACATAGAACTTATCAATCATCTAAAGCCTGACAAATAAAGTTCAAAGATACACTGCTCAGGGTGGCACTAGAATTTGCTGCAGAGAGAAAGATACATGATAAAATCAGCAGTCTTTCTAGATGCTTGTCATAGTCCTACATCCATTCAAACATGTTTTAACAGAGCGTAACAAAAATCAAACACAACGTGCATTTATATGTATCACCTGGAATACTGTCATAAAACTTTAAGAAACTTCTAGTAATAGGCTCCAACCTAGTAATGTACAAACAAGACTTGCTTTGTCCTACAATATAATGGTTATATACTGGACCACGACAGCTACCTTACTGTGCTGTCTACTGCCAACAGTTCCCTCCCAACAGCTGACACTTAACACAGCTGACCTGTCAGTTTACAAGAACTATGAGCCCCACCAATACAAGTACTCAGAGGAAGGAAAAAAAAACCTGTGCAATAAGATTTAAAGAAGACTAAACAGAGGTTATTTGAAAAAAAGGGATTGGAACCACAATACTACCGTTCCTAGAAGAGAGAAACATTAATAACCAGCTCTCTTGGGTTATAAGCATTGTTAAATGGAACTGGATTGCAGGTACTATTAATTCGTCATACTACTACTAAACCAATATGATGGCAAAAAACTGCTAAAAAAAAACCTAACAAAAACCAGACCCTTCTGTTGACAACTTGTTTCCTATTACATTGAGAAACATATATAACTATATAAACACATGCACCAACCTCGCAGTGATATTCAAATATTGCACTTTCAGTAGTATTAGCCAACTCTTCTGTTTCAGCACAAGTTTCTAAGGATGAAGACTGCTATTATTTTTAAAAAAAAAAAAAAAAAAGAAAGAGAGAGAGAAATAAAGAGAGAAAGAAAAAGATAGCAAGAGAAGTGGTCTATCAAGCTAATAGAGTATACAAGTGCTGCTCCCCTGGGCAGTTTCAATACAGCACTGGAGAAAACAAAGACTACTAGCAGCGTCGGGACGTGCTCTTTTGAAGCTGTTGAGTAGGCACAAACTTCTTGTTTCAGATCAAGCCTTGTATCTTCAGTATAAGTTTCCTCTTCTTTGGTCTTGAGTTGTTGTTACAATGTGGTATATTCTTTTCCTGATCTGAACTTGAAGCAGCAGTTTCAGGTGGTAAATTCTGTTCTGTTCCACTTCATACTGGAGAAAGGAAAAAGACACACACTAAGTATCACTTTAAAAGAAATTTTACATCAGTCCTAGGTGTTCCTACAAACAGGTGCATTTCCTCTACCTTAATACTGTAGGTTTGATCGATGCTAGGAAAGACTGTTTTGGCATTCTCATTTTCAGTTTTGTTTTCCAAGAAACTCTACCTCCAAGCCAGTGATATAGTATTTCCAATTTTAAACTGTTCGGATGCAGTTAGGCGTTTCAGGAAAGGTCCCAGTTTGCACAATTAAAACAGCAACTTCATTTTGATGAATAGCAGCATCCTTCAGTGCAAGTCTTAGTCCTCCTATCAATAACTTTATATGGGTGCTATCTCATAATTTAATTAATAAGTGGTTGAACAGAACTTCAGAGTAGCAATAGGGTGTATGTTGGGGTGGGGGGTGTGGAATTAGAATTTCCTGATACCTTTTGGAACAAAAATTAAGTCAAGGACTAGCAATATCTGAAGCACCTTTAGCTTTATATAAAAGCAAACTTCTCAATTATACGTACAGATGCTGTATGCCCGTTCTACGCAGACCACACGCACCCTGGCATAGCATGTAAAAATAATTTCAGAGCCATTCTGTGGACTTCTTAAAACACCGTTTGAAAACGTTGATTACATATAGATAATACTTCTCTAGATAACATAACAGAGAAGCCTCTCTGCAACAGTAACTAGATAATAATTCTCTCCTAAAGTTTTCCAGTACCACTTTGTTTTCATGAGAACGTGGTTTAGACAAACTGCCACCTATCACATAAAACTGAAACCTTACAGAAAGAGAAGCTTTTTTTGAAGAGAAATAAAATCAAGATTTTGATTTGAGTTTGTTCCTAACTCAGCAGATGCAGAAAAAACACGGGAGGATATTTTCATGGACAAAAGCTTCTAAGAAGCAATACAGCTACAAATCTATGGATAAACTAGCATGTTATGCAGTAATCTAAAGGTATGAAGCATCAGAGCACAACTCTTCCCCAAGCTGTTCCACAAGTCCCACCCAAAATGAGAAGAAATATGGACAAAGCCTATTTCTCCACTGTAGTGGGAAAGTTAAATTTCCCAATTTACATTGAGCTTTGAATTCCCCTTAGTAAACTTTAAAGAGTCAACTTAATTGACTGAAACATGAATGCAAAGACTTAACTCTCATCATAGTGAAAATGCTAACTGCAGTCAGCTATTACAAATAAGAACTCTAAACCCCAAAAGCACACAATGGCTGTATGCAAACTCATCACCCAGTTTTCACAGAATTTTGTATTTCAATGACCTCTCCTCCAGATGAAGGATCTCCCTTTAGTCACCACTCTGAAAAACTTTTGTCTGAAATAAGTTTTCTTGTCAGACCATTACATATACATGAATGAGACTAAGTAAGAAACTGGATGAGGGCAGTACAAACCAGTATGTGCTATGAAAGGTTTGCAGTGAAAGACTCAGCTATAAAAAAAATATAAATCAGAAGACACAAAGCTATTGCAAAAGTAACAGGATCACTATACTTTTCACATACCTCCGTATTAGATTCAGGCAACCGTTACCACAATCTCTTTCAGGATAGCATTATTTTTTGGACAGCGTTTCAGATCTCAAATGAGCATCCCCCCACCCAAGTTCATGAGAAAAGCAGCAGACATACATATTCACATACTACATTCTCACCTAATTAGACTAATATTATTAGAGCTCTACTAGAGCTGTAACTTGTATCATACTACATTTCTCACTTTTCTGGGCATAGAATGTATCGCATTTTCATAGAATACTCAAAACACCCCTTCTGCCCAAAAATGACCAAAGCTAATTTTGTCAGGTAATGGAATAAGGCATAAAATTTCCCCTTAAAAGCCAGTTTGATTTGATAACAAGATTGCTTTACTACACTTAAGTTATCAAAAAAAATAGAGTTATCAAGCAAGCATAACTCAAAAAAAAAATTTCACTGTGTGCGTCTGCCTCAAATTCTTTACTTTTTAATTCAGCAACTATAAATACTCCTCCAAATGGTAAACACCTCAGGCAGCTGCCCAGCTCCCAGGTCACACTGGGTTCTGCATTTGTATGTTTACAGCTGAAAGGATTAATGCAAAGACAGGGAAGAGCTGTACAAGTCCTGTTCTTGAAGTCTTTCAGGTGCAGATTTTGCTAAATGATAGTAAGTCACATAAAGCTGTTCACAGCTAGAAACCATCTACACAGCGTAACAGTAGAACCTGCTGGATTACAAACGGTTTTGTTTACCATTTTCTTCACAAAAAGAGGTAACTGCAAGAACACATATTTTACTAGATGAGAACATGTGCTTCTAGAAATAGCCATCTCTTACATGACTAAGATCAAATTTAATAAAGATAAAGCTTTGTATTTTCAGTATGCATGCACAACACAGCTATGAGATGATACCTGGAGATAAAGCTATTCTATATCTTTCCAGATGAGTCTCGGAAAGCAGCACTAACACTAGCTCTTGGGCACCCCAACCAATACATGACAGCTACGAGATCAGCTACTAACATCCACTACGTTAATTAAGTCATTTTCACGCCAAAAAAATACGTCTGTGAGCGAGGAGGGGAAGTTAAAGAACTTCCAAGGACATCTGTAAAGGTATATACATATATAGAATCATTTTAACAAAAATAATCATAAAAGCAAAAATACGTTTTCTTTTAATGGGTCTGGAGCTTGGGGAAGAGCCCTGTGCTTGTTATTAACCCGGACAACAGAAAACTGGACGCAGACCGATAGCGACGCGCCACAGGCCTTCAGGAGGGGCCTGCGGCACAGCAGGCCTCGGGCCCCGGCGCGGCCCTCCCGGCGGCTCTTCGCTGCGCTGCAGCAAGATGGTGGCCGCGGAGCGGGGTGGCGGGCCCCGCCGAGGGGCGGTGCCAAAGCCCCAGCCAACAGCGCCGAGCGGGGGCCGCCGTGCGCGGGAGGCGGCCGGCGCGCCGGCCACGGCCTACGCTATGACAGCGCAAAGGCCGGAAAGGGGCCGCGCCGGGCACCGCCGCTCCCCGGCCCAGAGGACGGGCCGGCACGGCGGAGGGAGTGGCCACCCCGCCGCCCTCCCCGCACACAAAGTAGGGCGATGGCGGCCGCTCCCCGCACACAAAGGGATGGGGGCCCAGTCTCCGCGCGGGCGGGGCTGCACGCGGGGCACGCCGGGAGCCGCGGTCCGCCGCCGCCCCTCCCCTGCGGCCGCGCAGGCCCGTCCCCAGGAGCCCCAGCGCCCAGGCCCCGCCCGGGGCCTGCCGGGACCCGTAGTCCCCCCGGCACCGCCCCCGGCCGGCCCGCCGCCGGCCCGCCTGCAGGCCCCAGCAGGCCCCGCAGCCCGCGGGGCCGCGCAGCGCGCCGGGAAAGCGAGTTCCAGCGCGGCCACGGCCCCGCCTACGCGGGCGGAGGCAACCGCAGCCCCCGAGAGCCCCGGCGGCAGGGCGTCTGCCCGCAGGACGCCGGGAAGCGGAGTGCACACGCCGCCACGGCCCAGCAACCCGCGGCCACCGGTACTCCATCCTCAGCAGCGGCGGCTCACGAGGCCGTCGTCCACCCTCCCCCCACCCAGCCACCGCACTCCGCGCAACCAAGGGCAGATTCCAGGCGCCTCCACCCCGCCGAGACCGCCGGACGGGAGACAAACGAGGGGCGGATCCAGGGGTGCCCTCTACCTCGTTCACCGACTCCCGGCAGCCCCAGTATCCCCCGGCTCGCGCGGGCGCCGCCTAGGCAGCGGCGGGAGCCGCCACCGCCCGCCGCGAGGCGAACTCACCCCAACAGCTCAGCGCCCCCGCTCCAGCGCCGCCATGAGCAGCACGGCACAGCACGTAGGAATAAATCCCGGCCTCTCGCGAGAGCGCCGGGGCGGGGCCGCGCCTGCGCGCAGAGGAGCCCGCCCGCGGCTCCGTGCGCATGCGCCACTGGCAGCCGGTAGGTGGTGCGGCCGTGTGGCAGCAGCACCGCCCCCCGCCCGAGGGCCGCGGCCCCTCCTCTTTGCGCGCGGCCCCCTCCCCTGCGCACGGCCCCCCCCGCCCCCCGCACACGGCCCCACGAGGCGAAATGGCGGCCGCGTCGTGGCTGGAGGGGCGCGGCCCCCCGGATCCCCCCCCTCAGGTCGGGCACGGACCCCCCCGGCCCCAGCCAATTACACGGATGTTAACCGACACTGGGATAATGAAGGTAAAAATGCGCCGTCACAGGCATTTCAGAGGATGTTAATTTAAACGAGATAAAATGCAACATTTTTGGTCATTGTAATATTTCACGCAGGAACGGTAAAAATGAGACGGGGTGCAAAAGGCTTGGGTACATGCAGAACAGACAGTTATCCCAAGGATTCACAAAACAGAACACACTTGAGAAAATACTGCCCATTGGGGTTTTTATTCCCTCTTAAACAATTTCTAATAGAAAAGGATTGTATACAAGAATACTCCTGTACGTAAATCCCTTGTATCTACCAAACAATCTTGCTGGATATCCTAAATGGTTGCAAGAAAGTGTCTCTTGATAAGCACAGGAATGTAAATCACCTTCTGCATCTATCGAAATTCTCACTTGGGAAAAAGCATAAAAATTTAAACTAATATTGGAAATGAGATGCTTACTGTTCTTGGAGGATCACAGGTAAGAAAGAAATCTTTTTTATATAAAAATGTCATTTAAAATACCACAATATTGATAAATTCCTACAACACTGCAACTCTAATTTCACTCAGTATAGGATTCTGCGATAACTACGTAACATCTGTCACTAGACTTACCTGTGATGTAACATTAAAAACATGTCTACATAGTTGGTTTTGGTTTAGTTTTGAGGCAGACCTCCGCTCACTCTTCCTGAAGTCCAAAGTGGTGGGAGGCCAAAGAGCTTTGATCTGAAAGTGCTGTGTTCTGTGCAGGGTTTGAGTGCACTGCCTTCAGATCAGAGCTAGCCAGTATCCACATACCTTGGAGCATTGGTAAAGCTGGAACAGGTCTACCCATAAAGAAAAATTAGTCAGATATGCAACGTCCTTCAGAAAGGGTCATCCACTCTGAATATCACCCCTAAATAAAGGTGAATTATGCTCCTTATATCAGTTACTACTTAAAGTGCTCTGTTGGCTATCTGCTGTTGTCTTGATCTGCTCCTAAGCAGTTGTCCAAGTAACAGTATTAACCCAGCCAAATACTGAGTGTTAGCTCTTCAAAGCAAAACAAAAGCTCTTCAAAGCAAAACAAAACAAATTACCTACCATTTACAATGTAATTTTTTATAACATCTTATTCCTTCTATCAAAATGATGATGACCTGTATTACATTCTCCAGCTACTGACAAGGTGGATTTAAGTGCCATCTGCACAGTTGGAATTATTAACTAAAGCTCATAAAAATAACGAACGGGAGAGGAAATAAACTATCACAAGGGACTAAACATCATAAATACTTCATTGTTAAGCATCTATATGCTGCAATTACTAAGACTGAGCAGCAATGCAAGCCTTTGCCATCAAGAGTATGTAATTTCAGAAAAATGCAGAGAAAACAGTCCACGTATTTTGAAAGATAAAACAAACATACAAGGAAACACCTGAAAGAACAAATCAAACCCCATCCTTGTAGGGCAGTTTCATAATAGTCTCTGAAGTCAAGATTTGGAGATAAGGTTATTTTGTGACCTAAGCTTCACAGTCAGGTAGATCTTCTCTCCCCACCTCAAAAGATTCTTTGCTGATTGACAATAGTTCACGCAGCTCTTTGTTTTCAAGCTGCAAAATCAATATTTTTGCTGAAATAGAAATGAGCTAATTCATGATTAAAGGACTATAATAGAAATGAGCTAATTCACACTTAAAGGATAATAACCTTTCAATAGCCCCACTCCTTCACAGCTAAAGAAAACACTGATTTTATAACCTAAGCATTAATATAGTGGTAGCAAGAGGGGAACCACATCATTTAAAGCTTATCTTTTGCTTCTGGCTTCATATATATGTAATACAAACATCAAGAACTTGAAAATAAACAATCATGTTCAGCATTTCCTGACCCCACCCCCAAATTTTTTACTGTTACAAAGGTGGAAAGCCCAGAGTAAGTCTAGAGACTCCCAAAGCTTGAGCTGTCTTTAGCAATTGTATCTGTTCTTACCTCCAACTGAGCTAGTTTCTCCTGAACGTTAAAGAACTGATCATCATCGACTTGAATAGCTTTTCTCATCACCTCTCCCATCTCACATATTCTGTCTATTTGACTTTCAATTTCCTGAAAGACATAAAAGTAATACATGCAATATGTTCAGGCAAAAGCTGCAGTAATCATTTATTTCTTCTAAATCAATTACTTTTATTTTCTTGATTTTGGATTATTTTCCTGTTTTGAACTTTAACCCTTTCCTCCCAAGCACTTGCAATGCTTTCTAACTTGTATAATACTTAAAGATGAAAACATGTACCTTATTGTCCATTATCATGAGTCATCAATGAAAACAGTGAATAGAATTACATCAGTCAGCCAGATAAGGCACCTTCCCAAGCAAGGAAACTAAAATAAGTAAGACCAGAGCCTCCTGAGGCATTTTTTACAGAATCTGTCTAGATACAGCTCTAATCCTTTAGAAGATGCATTTTGTTGAGGCTCAGAAATGCACATGTAACAAACAATGAAAATTTCCAACACGTAATGTAGCAACAGTTCCTGTTTGAAGAGCATTCTGTTTCAAAATACAGTGTTTAGGGAGGAACTCAAATGTACAAACACAAAAATGTCAGTAATCAGCGAGAAGTAGCAAGACAAGGATTTGGAAGCTGTTGAAGTATTTTAACATAACATTAAAATATAAGCACTTTGGGGAATATCAGATAATGTTATAGGGTTGAGGTTTTTTTCTCTAAGTGTCAGTAGTTATTCCACTGCCTCTGGAAGATAAATGTATCACCACAGCAGATAATTCAGTTTTGAATTCAATTATTCAGAAAATATGTAAACAAATTAGAGCATCTAGAAGAGAGCTGGAAGAACAAGAAAGACTAAGATAACTTAACCTGAGAAGAATGATTTTTTTTTTCCTAAACAGAAAGAATATAGCTCTTTAATTAAAAGGTTGTTACTATTCTCCAAGTGGTGGGAAGGAAAAAAACTCATGGACTTAATCTGAAGTACAGAAGATTTTGTGTAGATATTGAGACAGTCTAGGTACATTCCATCAAAGGTTCCTCCAGAGTCTCTTCAGCTTTGCATTTCCATGCCATTAAAACGGAGCAAAAGCAGTGCCAGAGAACAATGTTAGAAGTTTTGTTCAAATGTTAAGTCTTGATAAACAGAGCAATTCGTGCACCTAAGCAAGCACTGGAAGCAAGGCATTGCTACGTTACTTAACTTCAGAGGACCTAAGCAAAACAGAGGACTAATGAGTTGCCATATATCAGTGCAAAGATATATGTGCAAAGAGTTAGGCTGGCTCCAATTCCAATTAAAAAACACAAGACATGAGATGTCACTAGGTTGAACCAGCTTGCTGTTCTCTAATCACATACAAATGCATTTTAACAAATGCCTAACTTAATTCATAAGCCTTAAATAGAGATTTAATGTTATTATATTGTTATTAGACACCTAAATGTAAAACAGGCAGCTACACCTTAGAGTTCTGAAGACACTGCACCCAACATGGATGAAGGGACATTTTTAAGCCATTGCATAAAATATCCAGATTTAAAAAGATTTGGGAGTGATGATTTCTTAAGAATTAAGCATACTGCAGCTCACAGAGATTTAGGAGGTTCTCCTCTCTTTGTTACAGTTACTGAACAGGAACAATAACTCTGATGTCTTTGGTTTTACTGTAGAGAATAATATGCATTAAGCTTAATCCAGGGAATTTACCACCTAGTGCATAAAGAACAAGCCTTCACCTGGGCCGTGAAAGGGTTATGCTTTTCAGTGTCCTCTGTGATAACTGTTACAACCTGTGTGCTGTAAAAGGAACAGAGAAAAAAATACCAGCAAAGAGAGACAAGAGTTTCAGAAAATGTACTTTGGAGCAGAGACGTCCCATGAAGGGAAACAAAAGGTATGAAAGCAAGCAAGAGACAGGGAAGGGGGTCTTGAGCCCTCTTCTGTCCCCATCCCGCCTTACCAAGGAATTAGCCTGATGAACTTTCAAGACTGGTTCTGCATCTTCACCTTTTCTCCCTTGCAAAAGCTGTAACATCTGCTTTCTGTATTTGCTCATGATAAGCTCTAATGCATCTTGGTGCTCCTCCAGCGAGATCCACAGCTCTGCAAAATACAGTATGTCATTGCCACAAGCTACAAGCCGTTTTTCACAGCAATGAACAGCAGATGCCCAGAGGTATCTCTTCATTCGTGCTACTGCACCACTCCCCTCGACAGTGCGGCCCTGGGGCCCCGGCCCGGGGCAGCTGGCCGTCCGGACCCCTCGGTTAGCCACGAAGCCGTCCTGACGCCGGTAAGTCACTTCCACACCGAGGCATCCAGCGCCACTGACAGAAGGCAGAACGGCTGCGCTCCCCGGTGCCCTCGACAAGCCCCCTCCCGCCTGGGCCATACGCACGCAGCCTCCCCCAGCACACCGCCCAACACGCCCCCGGGGCCCCCCTGCACGTCACCCGCCAGCACCCCCAGCCCACCAGCACACCCCCCACGATCCCCCCCGAGTTCCCCCAGGGCACCACGCAGCACGGCCCCCGGGGTCCCCTCAAACACCCTCCGCCAACACCCTTCCAGCTCCCCATAACACGGCCGCCCGCCGCCCCCCAGCAGCGCCGCAGCCCCACGGCGCACCCCCGCCGGCCGGCGCGGCGGGCAGGCTCACCCCTGTTCTCTTGCTGCAGGTCGCGGATCTGCGTATTCTCCTGGGACAGGAGCAGAGGCGGCCGCAGCCGGGACGGGTCGGGCTGCTCCGCCGCGGAGCCCTGGCCCTGCTGAGACACGGCTGTCGGTCCGGCCGCCCCGCCGCCCGCCGCCCGCCCCCGCCGCCTGCTCTCACCTTCTCGGCCCCCGCCGCGCCCGCCTCCCTCATGGCGGCCACGCGCTGGTGCAGGACGGCGGACTGGTCGATGAGCGACTCGGCGGCGGTGTCGTGCTCCTTCAGCCGCTCCAGCAGCGTCTTCGCGTCCGTAAGGATCTTCTCGATGGTGCAGGTCATGGCGGGTACCGGGGCGGGCGGCGCTCCTCACCTCCGCGGCGGCCCCATGCCCGGGGACACGGCCCGGGTCGGCTCCGCCCCGCCGGGCGCGGGCACACGCGAGCCCGCGGGGCGGGGACACCGCCCCCGCGCGCCGCCGCTTCCGGCCGCGGCGCTCGCGCCGCACGCGCGCAGGCGCGGGCCGGAGCTCCAGCAGAACGCCCCCTGAGCCGCGGCCGCCAGAGGGCGCCACCGCCGCCCGCCTGCGCCCCCCTGGCTGCGCCGCCAGCGGGCGGGGCGGGGCGAGCGACGCGTGGGGCGGGGCCAACGTGGAGCGAAGGCGCGGGGGCGGGGCCAGAGGGGCGCGGAGGGGTGGGACCAGTGGCACGGCGAGTCGGGGTCAGCACCGCGGAGGGGCGAGGTCAGCGGCGCGGAGGGGCGGTGCCAAAGGCGGAGGAGCGGGGCCGGCGGGGCGCGGAAGGGCGGGGTCAGCGGCGCGGAGGGGCGGGACCAGCGGCGGGGAGGGACGGGGGGCAGCATCGCGGAGGTGCGGGGCAAGCGAAGAGGCGGGGGGCGGATAGCGACCCGGAGGGGCAGGACCAGCCGCGCGGCGGGGTAAGAGGCGCGGAGGCGCGGGGTCAGCGTCACGTAGGGACGGGGTCAGACGCGCGGCGGGGGCAGCGGCGCGGGGGGCGGGAGCAGGGGCGCGAAGGGGCGGGGCAACGGCGGGGCGGGGCGAGGCCAGCGTCGGGGCGGGGCCACCGCCGCGGAGGGGTGGGGCCAGTAGCCCGGAGGGGCGGGGCCAGCGGCGCGGGGGCGGGGCCGCCGGGGGCGGGGCCAGTGGCGCGGGGGGGCGGGCCGGGGGCACAAAGGGGCGGGGCCAGCGGCTACCCGGGGTGCGGCGGGACCCGCGCTCCCTGGGGCGTTTGAGCGGGACAATTCGAAGCCCCTTGTGCTTTTTGTTGTTGTTGGGTGGCTTTTGCCGGAGGGGACACCACCTCCTCGGGAAGCAGCGTTACAGAGCAGTTACGTCAGGTTAATGTCTTCACCCTTTTAACGTGCTGTTGCTTACAGAAGCCTAATGCCGCGCGTGTCCGCTGTGCCAGGACTCTTACACGCACGCAGTTCCCAAAGGTTCGTGTTCTCAGACGCGATGACTCAGAAGCGCTTCACGACGTGGCTCTTTGAGGGGGAAACCCAGGTGCAAAGAAGAAACGCTGCTCTGTGTAGGGCAGTCTATTTGCAGAAGGGCAGGTATCCTTGACCCAGGGGGGTTCTGGTTATCTTTCTAAATACTCCCTTAAACAGTGTGTGATAAATCCTGGGCTGAGATCTGTGGAGCTGTCATCTTATCTAGTATTCTCGTTTGTCCCTTTCAACAGTAAACATCCTCTACTCAAGTTAAAATAACAAGCTTTGTAATGCTGACTTGCTGCTTTGATAATTATTTGCTAACTAAAGCTACTGTTAGTGACCTGTGATGTCCTTGATGCCTTGCTTAACTTTGTGGCACAAAGCTTTTTATTTGATATTACTGACTTTATTAATAATGTTTTCAACAGTAATGTTTTTACAGGACTCCCTTTGACTTGAGTCATCTTTCAAGTTTAAATCCCCATTCAGACAGACACATAAGAAAAATCTAGGATGCTTTATCAGATAAAAGTTTCTTTATGATCCCAGAGATAATCAAGCCTAGTACAGAAGTGCTGAATAAGATCATTTTATGTAAGCAACAATTTCAAAACATTCATACAATCCAGAAGACAACAGAGTAAGCAGCTGCATTTGGAGTATTTCATTAGAATCAGATTAATTGGTAAAGTATGAGATATATTTTGTGAATTTGGGAAATGTAATACTGCTTTATAGTAACTTGTGTGGAACTAGAGGTCTAGACTGTGCTTTACAGCATGTTTTACCTTTTGGTCCTGCCTTATTTTTCTTATTATTAGACAATACTAAAAAGTTAAGACAACTTGTTATCAGAATTCCTTTTTCATAATGGGTGATTCGTGAACATTTGGAAAAACTGACAAATATTACTGTTTACCATTCTGGTTATGAAACAAGTTGGCAAAAGATTGCCCTGTCCTAAGATAGACATGACATCCCTAAGTTGTAGCCAATGCTTTTTTCCCCTGTTCCACTGTCTGTCCCCACTATTATATCCTCAAATGACCCTACCTGTGCAGTTCAGCACCTACTGTTGCCTCACTCTGCCTATACTCCCAACTCCATGGCTGCCTTTAAAGCCTCTGCCAGTACATTAATTTTTGCAGAGCCTTTGAGCAGCCGCACAGGAGTTGGCCTGATACAGCTACGTGGAATGGTATATGTGTGTACCAGTTCAGTATCTTCCAATTTTTCACCTTATTTATACTTATGATTTAATACTCACTTTTCCCTGGCTTCAGAGATGACATCCTGGCCTTTCATGCCATGTAGACAAGCAAGGGAGACGAGGGCCAGCACTGCTCTATCAGACTTTCAGGATCGGTGCAGTCCCTCTGTGGGATTCTGGCTGCTTCAAATAAAATTGCAGAATGAGAAGAAGACAGGAGTCCACGATACTACCACCACGTAGCACTTAGACTTGTGCTCTCACTCAAGGATGTGGCTCACCCCCTTTCCAGCAGATCTTTTGACACAGAATCATTTGTTCAACTTCCAAAGGCCAGTAGAATAAGCTAGTGTGGCGCCAGGACACAGATCAGATCCCAGTAGGACAAAGCTCCTTGACTTAAATGCTGGGAATGCTTGTCACCAAAACTTCTAGCATGTATCAACAGAGCTTAAACAAATCAACGGATGAGCATTTTCTGAGTGGTGGTGTCTTACAATTCCTTTGGCTTATCATATCAATTCTGTATAAACTGAACAGAATGTATAAATTTGGCCTCTCAAACTTTTTAGTGTTTAACTTCAATTCGATTAAACACTTATGTATGTGTACAAAGTGAAAAATGAGGTTACAAGAGGTTAATGCTTTAATGCTTTTAATAACTCTTAACCACATGGCTGTATTTTGTCAAACAGAACATGGATTTGTTCTACCAGGAAAAGTATATGCTAGATAGAAGCATATTGAGGCTCTCCAAAACAGCAAAGATGCTACAGAACCAAAACCATTTCAAATCATAACTAGTATTTCTGTCATGGAGTAAATACACAGCATTTCTGAGTACAGCTCACAGCAGGAAAATCAAAAGGAAAGAAATCTACACAGACCAAAAGCACAGAAAAAGTAATTAGAGACTGGTAACAGACACAGCACAGAATCCTGAGCACAACGTAGTATCTGTAAACCTGGGACAAGTTCAGGCATCGGTATTGAGGATGTTAAAACAATGTGCACCAGGTAATGCCTATAACTTACCCAGAAACTGGCAGTGGAGTAAATGATGGATAATAATGCACAGAGCAATCGACTGGTAGAAAATGGCAACATCTGTGACAGATTGGGTGGCATCTAAATGCTGGAAGTAGATAAAAGAATAAAGGGCAAATTCCTAGGATAATTCTTGGGTTCCAGGTAAAATCATGTTAATCATAAGTGTGGTCAGCACAATTTGAAAAATTTTGGCGAGTCTCTGAAAGCGCAAGTCTCACATAGTAATGCAGCAGACATTAGCTTTTCAAAAGCTGAATGTGAGACTTCTCATTTGCACTACAAGTTCTTCCTTGAGTGTCTAACAGCCAAATATTTCAGCAGCTACAGCTTGTTTAAAAAGCAAAACACGCTTCTCTCTCACACCATACACCCCAACACTTTTTGACTGTGTGCTTTTAAAATTAAGTGATGATGTTAATGCAATCATCAGCTACTGTCACAATTTCACTGGTATTGCCCTCAACAAGATCTGTAGCATGGAGACTCGCAGACCAGGAGGCACAGGGAATCCTCCTCTTGCACTTCCTAGCCTATACTTCAAGGTGGATTACTTGATAAAAGAGAGTTGTTTTGTGACAAAAGTTATTACCAAGAAACTCAGTCTTATTGTTCATCTTAATTATCCTGCTTTGATAAATCTTGAAGAGTCACCCATTGCACCACAGCATTTACATTTACGAGTCTAATATTCTTTTTACTATTAAAACAAATGTCCTTAAGATGGAATCCAAGCTGGAAAAAAGGGAAAACATTATCATTGATAAATGGATATATCCAGCTATTTCAGTCTCTCAGTAGCAAGACTCCACTGCTGATAAAATGCTGACCAAGGGATTCCACAATAATTATTTTGTAATGCTTAATACAGAGTGTCAAGATATTCTGCTTTATGGAAATAGGGTCCAGGACTTGGCTTCTCTTTGCTGTACCTACAGAGAAGTACAGTCATTTAAGAACTTCAATGCTTAAAGTCACATTTACAAGTATTCTCTATAAACTATCAATTCTGAGATCATTTCAGGAGATTGTAATCAAGCTTTATTTGATATCTTTACTTTCTTCCACATTGTGCCTTTATGAATACCGACGCACTGGAGCATTTTATTTACAAATCTTGGTCTTCCTGCCAAGGGGAAACACATAGATTTGGCACAGGGTATTGAAAGGTGCAGATGTAAGCATACCCATACATTTTGTTAGTGTTGAATGGATGGACTTATTAGTACCTATGCTACCTTAAGGTAGTGGGACTGCCCTGCATGCCAAGCTTAAGAGAATACACAGAAGGAACAGGAATATTTTGTAGGCTGTCTTGAGATTTTCCAAGTAAGTTTAAAGCAGTTTGGCTCTTTCATTAAAATTCAGCATAAGTGTTTAGCTCTTTGGGATTTGTGAAAAGCCTCTAAGTAAATGCATAGTAAAACTAACAAACAACTTAATGATTAAGAAAAAAAAATCAGTCTTAAAAAGATCAGAATTGTTTTTCCTCTCTGGTCTGATATAGTCTCCCATTATTTCATCCCATGAAAGCATTTAAGAACTTAATGAGAACTTTCATCTTCTCCTGAGTTACTTCTCTTCTAATTTGACTATGATGATTTGTCTGATACATTTGGTGCAAAACAGAAGAGTATTTATGTTATCTAACACTAAACTAACTGAATGAACACATGCTCTACAATGCTAAATGGGAGCTGTTCACTGTATAGATACCCTGTCACCCCTTTTGGGGGAATAGTTGAATAATATAATATTTAAACACTATATAAATTCAGGTGGAAATGGGATGCCTGATGAAATTTCCCTGGCTAGTCTCACTCTCATTCCTCAATTGAAATATATAGTTTTGCTCTGTAAAGGCTATTTAATTTTGGCAAATAACTGTACTGCTTTAAAAAGCTACATGTAGGGAAGATAGAAGTTTTGCAAACCAGTGCTCAAAGGAAATGACACACAAACCTTGTTGCTTGAAGCTACAATAATGAGTACACGTTTAAAAACTACAGAAGGGGGCAAGTACTGGGTGAATTTGTAGTACAAATAGCATCTTTTTTTAATGTTTTGTTTCATCATTAGAATTATTACATTGGATCTTACGCACTTCAGCCTGTCTGGGGCCCCATCCAACAGAGGCCATACATGTATGCAGAGACAGTCCCTGACCTACTATACTCACATTCTTAAGTTTCAAGGGGGCCAACCAAGGTTCTCTCCCTGCTCCAGGCAAAATAGGCAAATAATGACAACAAAACACACGTGTTTTGCAGAATTCTAGGTTAATTACATTTTAGGCAAATAACAACATCAACCAAGTAATCTTTGACAGACAATCCCATGCCTCTTCCGTTCTTTGCAACCCTCCTCACAACTGATGCCTGTATCCAGTTTAGTACAGTTCCCACACAGGCTTCCTTTGCCTGTCCTCAAGTTTTGCATCCAAATTGTTGGTGAATGTGCTGAATACGGCAAGGGACAATTTCCTACTACTGTAGCGTTTGGACCTGATACTATCTTGGAACAGGTGATCCAATAATCAGAACCACCACATACAACAGATACGCATCCTATTCAAATTAAATCTTTCCCTCTGTCGAGAGTCAGGAGAGTAAGACAACACCAACCTGCAAAAATGTTAGTCATGTGGCTTTGTGCCTTTTCTCACCCAGGGCTGAGGTTCATCCATGCCAGGCAGAAAATCCTAACAGTGCCAGAACCACCACCACAGAAGATTAAGAAATAATCCAGAAGAGAGGGTGAACAGAAAGCTTGCAGTTTTTTCATGAGTTCTGTAACAAATTTTAAGTGCAAGTAGCTCTCAGAACACAAAATTTTTGGCATGTCTTTGTCTGCCAGTTTATTTTATGCCTCTAAAATATTTTACTTCTCTAAAACAAAAATAGGTGAAGATTAAACTAGATAATTTTAATACATAAGATGTATTTTTAATACTCATCTTTCCTTAATATTGTTCAGAACAGTACACTAATGGAAGAGACAATCCTATAATGAAATAATCTATATTTCAATATAACCTTTAACTCACATATAACTATGATTACTGTAATTAGCAATTAGTTTTCCAAAGGCTCCCAATTGTTTAATATTTGACTCTTGCTTTCATCATTTAATGATTTACAGTAATGAGCTGCAACATCAGTATTTTGTATCAAAATGGCCAAAATACTTGTCCAAGCATCGTTGCCCTCATGTGACAGATCTCAGATGCTTTTGTGGAAAGTTAGCCAAAAGCAATAGACAATGCCATCACTTCTGTTTCATTTTTACTGAAAAACAACAACAAAGTGACTGTAATGACTTGTAGTCAGAGTCTCAGTAGCTTTTGGAGGACTGTTACTTTGCTGAAATTCTGCCCTTTGTTTAAGCTTTGTTTGACAAATGCTTTATAAATGAGCAGAAGAGGTGGTTTATGTTTCATTAATGAGGCTGATAGTGGTTAATTACTGAAGTTACGTAAACAGTCCAATACCAGATCAAGCGGAATGGGTCAGTTATGTAGAGAAGATCCAGCTGGAGTAGATACGACTTCCTTTAACTATTCAGATACCAGACAAGCTACAGAGATCTAGAATCTCTAGTTCAGATGAACAAAGAACTCTGCTTAGCTTGAAAATTAATTCTCTCAACAGGTATCGATCTAGGGAAGCCCTTTCTTGATCTGCAGTTTCAGCACTCATCAAATTCTTAGACCTGACTGCATAAAGGCAGACATTCTATGTAGATTAGACTGCACAGAAGCTCACAGTTTGCACTAATGTCCTGGTTTCATTGGAATTTTCTTTCAGTTTGTGGCCAGCCATGGTGATCAAGGCCATTAGCAGCTAAACCCAGGGCAGCTGACCCAGGCTGGCCCACAGGTGTATTCTATATCATTAACATCAAGTTCAAAGGGAGGGCTTGCTGGGGAGAGGTGGGGCTTTTTATTGTCTCCTTGCATCTCTCCTTCCTGTTCCCAAGGATTGTTATTCCTGGAGCAACTTGCTGCAACTTTGTAGCTAAGTATAATTTTATGTGTTCTGTGTTATCATTAATATTGGTTTCTTTATTTTATTAAATCTGTTTAATTTTAACCCATGAGTCTCCCTCCTTTTCCTAATTCCCTTCCTTGGCTGGGGAAAGGACATTAGATGAGAGGAAAAACTGCTATTGTTTAGCCCTGGGTGTGGGCTAAATGCAGACAACTAATAATGGAAAACAGGCTGCAGAAGTGGTGCAGCACAAGGTGTTTAGGTCAGACTGATATCAGTGTATCTGATTATTTTCTATGGAAAACATGAGTCCCTTATTCTGCACTTCAGTGCCACTTCTAGATTTTGGCTCATCACATGGCTTGTTCAGCCAGTATTTTCAGGTTGTATCTATATGCAACATTTTGTTTACTCACCTCTAGTTAGTAAAGCATGCTTGGAGTATATGATTTTTTCTTTTGCCCATTAAAATGGCACTAGGCATGTTACTAATCAGAGACTTTGTCAGTATTTTACAAAACTGATGTACGTAAGGAAAAATAACAGAAAATAAAGCTGGAAGACATTTCAGAAGTCCCTTCTCCTTTATAGATCAAAATAACTCAGAGGGAACAATTCAGAAGTTCTATCAGGTAGCTCAAACCGATCTTCAAAACATCTAGTGATGAAGATTGTACAGGCAACTTACTCCAGTGTTATTTTTACTACTGTAATTGCTTTCTCTAGTATCTAATTCAAATCTTCCTTACTCTTAAAAAAGCTTTTTATTTCTTGATTCTTCACAAGCATGGAAAACAGTTTATTTTCCTCTTTGCAGCAGTTCTTTATGTGACTCAAGTGGGCTCTCAGGTCTCCCATTTTTATTGTTACACTAAGCTTTGAAGAGGAGAAGTGATCTTTTAAAATAATGCAATTTATGTATTTAATGTGGACCAGTCACCTGGTCTGAATCACTCCATGGCTATGCAAAATAGTTTTATTACTCGCCTTTGAAGGGTAATGTCAGTTTGCTGTGTATTGTGCCACAGATCCATGAAAACCTATTGTCCCTAAGACTATTTTAAGTGACTTTGCAGTAAGATAACCAACAGGAAGTGAGTTTTTTCCTTTTGCCATCTAATTCCATGAAGTGTACAACAGAACCATTTTTTCCTGAGGTAAACTGGGAATTGCTTACACAGAAGAAAAGTGACCTCCTAACTAACAATCATTTTATGTTATGGAGGCACGCATGAGCCCTATCTGTGCTGCATCAACACAGGTATGTCAGAATTGGAATAGGGAGAACAAGGTAAGTGTTTTGTGTTTGAACATATTGGCCTAATCAAGTGTCTCCAAATTCAATTATTATGTCATGTAGATATCTCCGAATAATACTATTGCAATAATTTCTCTAGCTGGGAAATGAACATTATCCATTAACACTCAGACATGTTAATGTTAAGCAATCAAAATGGGAGAATTTGAAATGCTACAAAGCAGAATATTTAGTAATTGGACAGGGAGAACTCTGGGAAACAGTGACGTGAGGGTCCATGGCCTCTGTCCCTGATGACCCAGTTATTATTTGATTTATGTGGACTTGCAGCTGCCCTTGCTTTGACCCCTGAAAAGGCTGTGTGGGAAGTTTGTGTCTCAGAGCTGTAGCATTGCTCTGCAGAGTGTCTGGAGCCTAGTGTATGCACAGAAACTGATAAATAGGGAAAAGGCCCAGTTTGCTCCAGCTGGACTCAAGAGCTAGGATCAGCGCTACAGCCCAGCGGACTCAACTCTGGAAGCAAGAAACTCTCTGGAACTACCGTAAGTATTTAATTTACTTCTCTGAATGCTCTGGGATTATAAATTGTTGCTCTAGCCATTAATCAATTTGCCATGTGAAAATATTTCAGGCATTGGGCTTTTTTCTCCTTTTTTCCTTTTTTCCCTTTCTTTTTAAATGGCTGACTAAATGAAAATAGAAAACATGCACTTTTGAATTTGATATCCTACTGCCAAGAATTTGTTCCAACAGTACTTAATTTGACATACAGAGTGAAGGAAAACTACTTTTAAGTTCAATTATGTTTCCTCCCAAAGTACCTGGAAAACTGTAAGTTTCAAACAACTTCTAGCCTCTTATTTTACAATGTATAAAAATTATACCTTTGAAATAATTATTCATGGGATAACAATTCCAAAGGAAGATTTCAAGATAATTGCAACATAGTCAATTAGTGAAATAAGCCAATTCCTATTATGGTTATTATGTGACAAGGAAGGAACATACTTAATGAGAAGCGGGATTTCTTCGAACAGCAGCTTTGGGGAGCTTCTTGGCACATTAAAACTGGGAGAAACAGGTAAAACCTTAATGATGCATATAAGCTGCATATAGCATCAATCAAGTGATCCTACAACTTCCCCTGCAAAATCATTCTTTAATTACAGTAATTAGTGATTACTGAATTGCTTGAGTGAAACTGAATATATCATCTGGCATCACACATAGTTGCCACAGATTGTGCTCAGGTTTTTTTTGTTTTCAGTTTTTGCTTTAAATTTCACAAATTAAAAAAATAAGCTATGCTTTCCAGAAGCAAAAAAAGTAGAGTGATTAACACTGAGATGGAAATGTGCTGTCTAGTTCCACTACATGATCATTAACATGCCACAAGGTGTGTTAAATAAATGGTGAAGACCTTGAGTCCCTAACATTCCCTGTAAACAAGAAATTTCCCTATGACTCCACTGTCAAAATATTTATGATAGCAGTCAAAGTACTGTCAATACATACCTCTTAAAGAGCTCCCTGGAGCCTCTTCTGCAAGAAGTATGTTTTGCATCTTAATAAATCTAATAATATAAGTTGATGACATGTTACTTTATGATATGGGATTTTATAGCAATAAAAATGATAAAAACAACATCTTTCACCATAACTAACAATAAATAGATGTACAGTGTGTATTCTAGTCTGAACATGTACATTCTGTTAAGGGATTGGTTTGTGATTTTACTTTACTTTTATCAGTTAACAGCTCTTTTTTTCTTTAATGGCTTCCATCTTTGATAAATTGAAAATTCCTTCAGTTAGGAGTAATAACTGAATGTTGCTGAATTTTTGTATTAGATGGATCACCAGCTCCTTGAGTCAACGTACATTCCAGTTTATATTTCATGTTATTAATTCAGAAGACTGGCTACTGTCAAAACTAAGCCTGTAAAAGTGCAACATTTTCAAACATGCTTAAGCAGCCTAGAGTCTAGGTCACATCTTCTGGGAAAAAAAAAAACCCAAAACAAACCATTAAGTTCTCCCACTTGTAGAGGCTTTTAAAATTAAAAACAAACACCTTTCCCCCCACCCCTGCCCCCATGCCCCTGCCAAACAATCAGGATTTCACATGTGAAAATACCCAGCAGAAATAGCACCTCAAAAGTAACTGAGAAGGAAAAGCAGGGAACAGCATGTGCCTTTATGCAGACAACATTTTCTTTCAGGTTAGTATGTCTGACCAAGGACTGAAGACTTTTATCCTGTTACTGCTTGTGATTCTACAAAACAAGTTATTAACTGAAAACAAAAGAAGATTAATTTTTTATTTCTACTTTTTAGGCTAAAGACCTTTATGCATCATCTCTGGGAATATATTTTTTTTTTTTGCTTCCATTTTAAGGCACACATACACAAAACGTATGGCTACATCCTGAGCATACAGAAAAGAGAAAAATGGGTGCAAAATATTTTAGTTTGGGAATGGCATGACCATAACTGCCCCAAACAGCCAAAGCTCTTGCTCCAATCTTATTTCAACTTTGTCCAAGTTATTATGTTTTGAAAATTACAACTGGGCACGTATGCTACATTCTGTGAAGGATTCCACAGCTTCACAGCGTGTAGCTAAGCTTGTGTGCGTGCAGAACTTACTTGCCTGCATGGCAAAGGGTTAATGTATGTGTGTGGGGGCTGAGGAAGTGTCCTTCAGGTCATGGTTCGCTACCAGTGAGGTGTGAGAGATTAGGGATGGCTACTGAACTTTTGAGAGACCAGCATATAATGCCTTGTGAAATTTCAGCGACTCCTGAAGTTCGGAGGAGACTGACTCGTATATAAGGGGTGAGGCAAAGATTGTAACATATGACTATGGCAGTCAATCTTAGAAATAATCAAAACTTTCCTGTCCTAGAAAATTAAGCTCCTTCCTTACATATCTTGTTCTGGTCTTCATATTTTTTGTTTTAAAAAGCCCAGTGCTATTTTATATCAGAAGATCAAGCTTTTTAATGCTAGTGCCAAGTGTCAGAAAATGAAACAGTTAACATTCATGCACAGGCATGACCATTAAGTCTCATTTCAAGACAGTAGAGCATTCCTCAAATAACCACTGGATTTACTATTAATACTGTTGTAACACTCTCTTAATTTGAGTTTCAATTTACAAAGTCTCATTCTAAGCTGCGAATTCTGTGGTTGCAACTGATAACTTTTATTAGCCATCAAATAAGTAAGAAGGGCTAAATCCTCAAATCCATTCTCATGCAATACCTAAATTGAGGAAACTTTGCCCAGTGAAAGTCTGCCTCCAAGATTTAGAATGTTTAATCAACTGACCACCTTGCATTTGGTAATACATACTTCATACTCCTAGTATTTTTATCAGACTGGATGAGTGTAATTTTATTTTAGCTTCTATTCTTTTATTATTATTATTTAAAGAAACTACTGGAATCCAAAAACACATTTCTTCAGCAAATACATCTTTTGGGGGAAAAATGTAGACTTTGCCCAGGCCAAATTGATCTAACTGATAAGAACCTCATGATTCAGTGAGTCATTTCTCTTTCAAACAAATATTTACTAGCAGAGATAACAAAAAAAAAATCAGCATTCCAACCTCACTGCATCTTTTCACCTTCTGCTGACAACACAAAGAGAAAGTGTTCAGTTTGAAAGATATGTCCAGTTTTGGGGAAAGGGATGTGTGTCTCTCAAGACTTTACTTTAGTTCAGATTCCCTGAAACAATATATTTGTTTTTGCAGCTGTAGCTAGGTATAGGTATTGCACAAAATCCAACATGTGAGTCTTTCAGGGAAGATCTTTAAACCAAATTTGCTCTGAATTCTTCATGAGGCATACATGGAGAATCCTGTTGCACATGTAGGCATTTGATTTTTCTATACTTTCCAAACACTTACTTGCCTCTTTCATCTTTTCTGTCTTTCCTGTCTGCTCAAGCAAAGCCTATGAATAGTTCACTGTCAAATTGTCTTGTAAAGTCCTTACTCAACGGGCATCAGATACCACATACTTTTAACCAGTGATGCTCTCATATGTTCCACACATGCAGAGGGACCAGGGAGCAAGGAAAATATTTCCTGCTTACTTCTCTAACTGCTACTGCATTGCCACTCAATTGCTAAGCAATACCACAGATTATCTATACACATGTAAAATCAAACCCAGCTGATATTAGTATCCATATAGACATTATTTTTTTTCTAAAACTCTTTTAAGAATTTTTAGAACATACTTTTTCAGAAGCTCTCTATGAAGTGAAATTACTGAAAAATAAGTTTTGAACTCAAAGCACAAAAGCTGCACCAACTGTGTCACTGTGAGGTCTCAGGACACTGTTATGGTGAACGTCAAAGTATTCAACCAGGAGCCCAGGCTCCTTCAATAATCAAGGGACAGAGAAAAGCTCTCTAGAGGGCAATACATCCCATATAAGAATCTTTTTTTTTTGGTCTTCATGGGATGCTTTGTACTCTTAAAGGAATACAGGCTTTTAAATTTGGAACCTAATGCAAATTAGGCAGTGCTTAAGTGGGACAAAACTGACTTTTACTGTATAAAACAGTGTTTACATGGGGAAGAAGAGGTATTCTATGCTGGCCTTTCCAGGCTATTTTCCTATATGTACTTGCTTCAAATTTGCATAAAAAGTGAATGAAGCAAATTCACTAAAAGCCTATCTTTGTGCAGAAACACAACATCCAACACATCTACATTAGTGCAAAAGCCCCAACTCATTCTGAAAGCAAGTTTTTTCTATCCAGTGAAGCTCCTTTTAATCTCTTCCTGAACTAGAGAATTTACCAATGATTAGTCTGATTCCCCACATGGTTCCATGTAAAATTAGGAGCAAAACAGTTCTAAATATCACTTGGATATTTAGGAATGGACTCTATCCTGAATCCATACTATTACGGCAATCAAATGTTTTGCAAACTCGTTGAAAGTATTATGTGACTTCACACATACCTCCGATTTTCTTACGATCTGCAAACTGTTTCATATTCTGGAGTTTTCTGGTTTTAGCTCTGTAGCTAAACCTACCCAGCAATTCTGTTTCACATGATGCTTCTCTTTTCCATTTCTCTAGGTTGACTTCTTAAAAGTCTATCACATAGCAAAGTGAATGAAACAGTGCAGTTGGGAGCAGAATATGGCAAATACATTTGTCACTCTACCTGATGGGTATTGTCTTCCTGAGCCCATACAGTACTATGGTGAGTAAAGCAAAATTTTTATATTATGAAAAAGCAGTATAATAAATCTGTGGAAATTCCCATTATTTCCTTCGTTTTAGCTTATCTTTACAAGCTCTTAGATGCTACACATTTGACTATCAAGCCCATACTGAAAGTGTATTGAAATATACTAGTATGTGCTCATACAGATGTTTGTACACAATGTGATTATGCTGACTGATCACTTCATATAAACATTACTGGTGCTGTCTCCCTTTGACTTGCATGAAGAAGATACAGGTTTTATTACAGTATTCCAGGTACATTACAAATAGATAATGGTTATTCTGTATCTTATAGAACTATAATTGCAATAACTAATTCGATTCTGGATGAGTAAAAGCAGGACCCAAAGCCCATTAAAAAGAAAAAGAGCTCCAAACTGCTTAAAAAAACACTTACCAATTTGTTTTTACAGGGGTTTGAACAATCCCAAAGGAAGAATGAAACATGATGCACGCTGCACAAGCTTTCTTCAGTACAGCTGTGTACATTTAAGGGGGGTTCGATAAAATTAAAACTCTACAGACAGAAAGCCAGGAAGAAGCTCTCTTCATAATTCTGTACATACATTTTGCTAAAATGAGATTTCTTAACTATAAAGGATTATATGTGAAAAAACACTAAATAAAACAAACCTCTGCTTTTTATTCTACTGAATTTCAACTTTAAGGTTCCTGTCACAGTAATTTTTACCACTCTAGTTTCTGGACCACATTTCTCTTGTGTGACGTTTTCAAAGTTATGTCTGAAATATGTATCAATGACAAACATTTCACTCACAAATTCACTTATGGGAAAATATTCTTCTGTAATGTGGACAACTAATAAAAACAACCTTTAAGTGTAAAATCAAAAGGTAGCTATATCATCAGTCGGCAAGTGATATTCAGTTACATACTAACAAGAATCCAGTGGCACCCACGTGACACTGCCCAAACTGTTACCAAGCCATTTTCACTACATCTAAGATTTTACTTAAAAACAGTACAGGTAGCACATTTAAAAATAATGTGTCAGACTGCCCTTCTGAAAATGTGTTCCTCTAATATTTATAATTCAATATTTAATCTATTAAACATTTTAAAATTTTCAAGTTGCTGATGTCAAGATATTATTCAGGTTTTTATTTCATTTTCAATTTCTTCCCTCTCTAGATGTTTTACCGGAACACATCAACTATCAACTGCAAGACACCGATTTTCAGACTGTGCCTTACTGCCAATACTCAACAGTTCAAATCCCCCCTCCAGTATTACAGTCACAACCTTCTCAGTCCCAATATGGCACGTATGGCCTGGACCCTCAGTACAGCGACGGGCAGTGTCTCATCAGCAGCTGTGAATTAAGCAAACCCCCTTTCATGGCTCCCCACATTGATGATGGTGGATGCCAAGGACTAAAACGACCAAGATTAAACCACTCTTCTTTGAGACTGAAGGGACAGGAGGAGCTGTGTGTTGTGTGTGGGGACAAGGCCTCAGGCTATCACTACAACGCACTTACCTGTGAAGGCTGTAAAGGTAAGAGGAGAGCAGGCTGATCTGTATCTTACCCAGGACCGTGGCCCTACAGTGTTCAACATGATGTTCCACATCTGTGATTTAAGCAAACAGATTTCATTGTTTTTAAAGTTGATTTTTCTACAGAGAATTGTAACTTATCTAAGGAACCCTTTATCTGACACGCTTACTTCTCATTCACATTTTTATAACATTTTTTTGAAGGAATGCTTTCTCAGCAAGTATGTAATATGCACATTTCGTGCAACTGATTTTTGCATTGATTATTCACTAGAATAGTGTCTGTTTAAGCAGGTACTGATTTTCTCATGACCATTTATTGTAGATTTAACTTGAGTGTTATTAATTTTACTTATTAAAATTAAATGAGAACAAATAATCATTATTTGCTACTTATATTTTAACTTGCTATATGGATGCTGTCTTGACTGGGTAAGGAAAATAGCTATTAATGTTAGTCAGAAAGAATTTATGGAAGTTTAATGAAGTCTGGTTCACTCAGTTTGCTCGTTACCAGGCAGGCACCACTGAGAGATGCAGTGCTATACACATAAAGTGACAAATATCAAATCAAAGCAATTGCTCTACAGTGTGGTAAGGTACAGCTTGACTTTTACCTACTCAAACAAAACACACTGAGAAATTATCTGGTTTTGAACCAGATAATTTGAGTGTTATTAATTTTACTTATTAAAATTAAATGAAAACAAATAATCATTAATTTTACTTATTAAAATTAAATGAAAACAAATAATCATTATTTGCTACTTATATTTTAACTTGCTATATGGATGCTGTCTTGACTGGGTAAGGAAAATAGCTATTAATATTAGTCAGAAAGAACAAGACATTACTATGTTGTTAAAAAGCAAATTTCAAATCAAGGTAATGTTTCCATTGTTAAAAAAAAACAAAAACAAAAACAAAAAACAAGAAAACCCAAAAGACACTTTAATTCTTTAAATCATTATGAGATAAAGCTCCTTAGATGCCTTCAGTCATAACCTGATCCTTGTCTGTAGGCTTCTTTCGACGCAGCATAACTAAAAATGCAGTATATCGATGCAAGAATGGTGGTCATTGTGAAATGGACATGTACATGCGAAGGAAATGTCAGGAATGTCGCTTGAAGAAGTGTAAAGCTGTGGGAATGCTAGCAGAATGTAAGTGCTCCTTCCATGCTGGCTACTTTACTAATCAACTCGGATAAAACCTTTTACAAAGTCAGTCTCTTCTCATTAGAGCTAAATGGTGTTGGTCTAAACTTCATTTAGCTGCAGGGAAATTGAACTTTGGAGTCTGTAGCACCTGTAGCATCCTCATCTGCAGAAACCGCCAATGCTTGGTAAGTATCTGCTGAAGTTAAGAGGACTGCCGTTGAAAGACATTACAAGAAAAAAAAGAAAGTACTAACAAGAGACAGCTAAATATCCAGAACCTTGACAGGACGGTAGTAAGCATATCAGATGTGCCTTTGTGTTTGGGAAAAAAAAAAAATTCCACAATTCTTTTCATGAAAAATTCTCACACTTGAATGTCACAGAGCCACAAGCAAGATAACATAAGAAGACTGCACACCCTCAGGCCTTTGGTGGATACCGAGCACTACCTCGCCTAATGAATAACACATTGCCATATTCTCTAGGAAGCATAGTTCCTTATAGGTGATGGCTCCTATGATGCAAGACTCATGCTGTCTCTAATAATAAAGGTGATTATTTCAAATTGTAATTATTTGAAAAATATATGTATTGATACACAGTTCCATGCCTCACAGGTTTGCTGACTGAAGTACAGTGCAAGTCAAAGCGACTCAGGAAGAATTTCAAACAGAAGAGCAGTTTTCTTCGCAACATAAAACTGGAAGATGAGGGACTGAATAGTAAGCACGTATCATCTACAACAAGATCTGGAAAAGTGGGATATTTTTCTATTTGAAATATCTCTTTTTTATAATTTATTTTTGCCCCAAGTCATTGTCACTTGATTGGTTTATTTTTTTCACAGATCCCAGAGAAAATGGAACTTACTCCAGGGGAACATCAGCTTCTTGACCACATTGTAGCAGCACACCAAAAATACACTATTCCCCTTGAGGAAGCAAAGAAGTTTGTACGTATACAGAACAATCTGCCTGCATGGCTAAGTTGTTATTATCCTAAGCACTGTGTCTTGGTTACATCAGATGTCTAAATGCTCTTTCATGCAGCTACAAGAAACTGCAAGTCCTGAGGAAAGTTTTCTCCATCTCTCTGAGACAGCAGTCGTCCATGTACAAGTGTTAGTGGATTTCACAAAAAGACTTCCAGGTAAGTTCTTTCCTTTGGGAAACATTACAGAATAGTGTGACTCTTTTTTTTTTTTTAAGAGGCAGAAACCATACCGATGGCATGAATCTGAGAAAAATACAGGCTTTAAGATAACTCCCATTCAACTGCCTATTTCATCTTTCTCCTGGTTTTGCTGGGATAGAATTGTAGAATCAATTTTCTGTTCAGAAAAGCTGCATTTTTGAGAAGACTGCAGCATCCGATATGGTGGGAACAAAGTTGGTAAGTTAGTATGCGGGTTTCCATGGCAATCAAGGCCATTAGCAGTTTCGAGTTAGCCAGGTGCTAAAGCCAGGAGGAGCGAAAGCTGGGGCAGCTGGCCCAGAGGCGTATTCCATACCATAAATGTCACGCTCACTATAAATTGGTAAGTTTGCTGGAGATGGCCCTTCTCCCCAATGGTCACCATCCCTGGAGGGGCTCCCCCCTCGTTCTACTCCTGAGACCTCCTCTCCCATTTGTTGTGACTGTTGCGCAGTGTTCGACATCAGCATTCATTGGGCTGAGTATAACTCTCTGTACTTATTGTTAGTATTAATATTAGTTTTGTTATTTTATTACATCTGTTTCCATTTCAACCCATGGGTCTCCCTTCCTTTTCCTGATTCCCCTTCTTGGCTGGGAAGGGGTCATTGGGTGACAGAACAGCAGGCTAGTTTAGCCCCTAGATGCAAGCTAAATGGAGACAATCTTCCAACTCTAATAATCAGGGTTACCATTTCCTTGTCATGAGGACAAGTTAGAAGCATTCACTGCAAACACTTGCTATGACTGGATTTTTCTTCCATTTCTGACATGGAGTAGAGATATTTTCTGAATACATGGACTTTAAAATACTACCTTGAGTGAATTACTACTTTAACACATTCTCCGAAATCCAGTTCAGTTTGCAATTTATTATATAGTCATCAAAGAAGAAAACGGATTTTCCTTCAAAGGAGAAGGCAGCATGGAAGGGACTTACCAGGTGCACCTATTCATATCTTCCTTTAATAAAGAACAAGGGAACATGCAATTAAATTCACTACATTTCAATGTAGAGTTGACAAAATAACATTTGACAGGGAGGGTGATAATTTTTTCTTTACTCTTTAAGTTGTAAAACTTACTGACAAAAGTCAATCAACAAGTCTAAAGCAAATAGTTGAGGTAATTCAGCACTACTGTGGAAAACATCTGAAAGAATGGATAAGCTGTTTGTTTTCTTATGTTACATATTCTGCTGTGATCAGGATTAAGAAAAGAATCAATAAAGTTCCTTTGCTCTTGAATTATAAGTGCAGATAGTGAGTCTGTCAAAAGATGAACATAATTTTTAAAAAGATCAGATATCAATGAATAAGGAGAATATGCACAGTCACTAAGCAATGTAGCAAATTTATAAGGTATTAGGCCATGTGATATAAATCAGATATTAAGAAGAAGTTTTTGATAAAGTCTTGCTTAGTCCCAAAATTTTTACTTGTATCTTTCTGTGAATCTTCTAACACTGGACACTGACAACTGCACTTTTCTTAGTTTAACTTGCAAACTAGCAAACAAGATCCCAATAGTCTTTGGTACATGCATGTTTAACTATGGCTCCTCCTTTCAAGTAAAGGCATTTATTGAAAAAATAATTTTATTAACCCATGTTAGGGGCTTAAATGCAGCCACAGCCTTCCTCGATTCTTAGCATGTATCTTTCCCTGCAGGATTTGAAAGTTTAGCAAGCGAAGATCAGATTGCGCTGCTAAAAGGGTCAACAGTTGAGGCAATGTTTTTGCGTTCAGCCCAAATATATAACCAAAGAATCAGTGAATGCCAACCATCAACAAGTGAAAGTAAGTTTGACTAACAAGCTTTCTATTAACACCAGTGGGAGGTTCTGCCATTTTGAAACAGTTTCCATTCATTTTAATTCACCTAATCTCAAATAATTTCCTCTTTAAGCATAGTGGTACTTAGAATAGTACCGGTAACTCCCATATACCTTCTATAGGCTTTTTTCCCAAAGACTGTACCAAAAAAAAAAAAAATTAATTTGATCTCTGTTTTCCTCCCATTGGTTCCAACGAAAGAGCAACATTTTTGTGTGTTTGCACAAATTGTGGGGCGGATGGATAATATTAGCTATATTAATGACATATATTGCATCAAGTTTAACATGAGACTTTGACCAACAGTAATATGCAACAAATGAACTTGGTGGTGGATGCTAAAAAGAACAATTTTTTCTGCCTGCATGGGTCTGGGAAAAACTCACACATTTTCAGGTATTTATCTGCAAAGCAGATACAGACAAATATTTAAAGTCACATTAAGCTTGGCTGGGAACTGTCATCTCTCTTCTTCCAGGTCATGTAAGACTTTCTGATCATGGGACATGTTGTCACATTCAAAACCTTGATAAAACCAACATTTATTCTTTGGAAATGTCTCACAACGAAGAGAGTCCAACTTCCACTACTACCACAGGTAATGGGGGTCTCGAAATCAAAATACTCGTGTATCTTTTGGTTTGCTGGCCCTGTTCTTAATCATACTAAGCAACACTGTCGGGTGTGGCCACTGCTCATTCTCTTCTCTTCCTCTCCCCTCCCTCAAGCTGCTTTGTTATGTGTGCAGGCATTACATCCTCATGGAAAGAATGGGTGGTGGTCATGCTTGCTTATATCCCAGGATAAAGCCTTCAGCTATACAGATCTAAAGCTCCACAGTACAACTGCAATACAACTTGTGTTACTATTTTAGAAATTACCAGTGTTTTCAGGAAGTTTGCTACCTATTTCATGCAGTGGAACAGCCTGGAGCCCTAAAAGATTAGGACAAAGATGATTTGTAATAGCAGTGCCTGTTTCTGCATTGAAATAACATTCTGATTATTTTATTTCATTTTTAAGGTATAACCGAGGAGTTCATTACCGCACTGTTTTACTTCTACAGAAGCATGGGGGAACTGAAAGTGACCGAGACCGAATATGCCCTGCTTGTAGCAACAACTGTGTTTTTTTCAGGTAAACTGGGAGGCGGTTCGCTGTTACGCGTGTCACAACGAGCTTTCGCTTGCCCCGGGCGCTGCCGCCTCCGCCCAGCGAGCCCCCAGGTGCGGCAGCGCTCCGCGCCCCCGCCTGCCGCGCCCCCGCCCGCTCGCCCCGCGGCCCCCGCCCGCTAACCGCGCTCTCCCGCCGCGCTCCCCCAGACCGCCCGCTCCTGAGGAACAAGCGGCACGTAGAAGAGTTGCAGGAGCCGCTCCTCGGCATCCTCTACAAGTACTCCAAGATCCATCACCCTGAGGACCCCCAGCACTTCGCCCGCCTTATCGGGCGCCTCACGGAACTGCGCACCCTCAACCACACGCACGCGGAGGTGCTGGTGACGTGGAGAACAAAGGACCCCAGGCTGACCTCCCTGCTCTGCGAGATCTGGGATCTGCACTAGGCGGCGACCCGCACGGCCCTGCGGCGCCGTGACAGACCCGCGCTCCGCCCCGCCTCGCGCAGCCCGGCGCGCGCCGCGCCCGCCGCCTCCCTTCCCGCCTCGGTCGCGCGCTTTGGCTTCCCGCCTTTTTGCCCTCCCTCAGCAGCCGGCGAGCTCGGCGCGTTCGTGTGCCCGTCATGAGGTGTCGGCTCTGAGACCTGCCCTCTTCTCCGAGGCCATGGAAAAAGAAAAACCGTTTAAATTGTTCGTGCCGCCGCGCCTGAGCGGTGGTCAGGTGTCTGCAGTCAAACCCCAGACGAGCACTCGGGCAACGGGGCTGTGTCAGGTAACCGGTGCTGCCACCTGCCTTGCGTTGTGTTGCGCTGGAGACGGCGGCTGACGAGCGGCCCGGCGGGGCGAGAGCGGCGGGAGGGCGCAGGGGCCTTTCCACGGGGGCACGGGGAGAGGCGGGGGGGGGCGGCCCTCCGGGTACTCCCCACGCAAAGTCCTGAACCTCCGCCCTGGAAAGTGCATGCATACGTATGCGTGAAAGCATGTGCGCTGAACTCATTTTTCTGCAGACTGTTAAGATTCGTGGTGGGGGAACGTCTGAAGTTTTAATTTCAAAGACTTTTTCTTTTCTCTATCAAAATCAAAGAGAATCACCTTCTCGAGCATCTGCTACGTATTTTAACTGTACACCGCTGATGATAAATACATGTTTGATGTTGGTAATTCAGAACACTAAGTGGGAAGGACACCACTCGTATACTCTTACTGGCTTTGATTTATTGGTCCCACCGGATCAAGTGTGCGGTGAAAATGTTCTATTTGTATTCTGAGTTACGTGAATTCAACAAGATATTTTTTCATGTTGAGGCTCCTTATGATATATGTTTAGATTCAAATGTGATATTCTGACAGGAGATGAGTTACACTATTAACAAGACAAATTTCTGTGACTTAAAACATATTGTAAAATGAAATTTTCATGCTGAAACATAATCAGATGTGTTTTAGAAGTACTCTTGGGAATAAAGCAAAAAATAAGTATGAAATACTGGACTTGAAAAAAATCATTTTGGTTAATGAGTCCTTTATCATGCAACTGTGTACAGGCATGCAATAGCTAACAAGCTGTTGTCATCAAAAGCTTCTACTTTGGCCACAGTGTAGTCTATAAAGCAAACTACAAAAGACCAACACTTTGAAAAGCTACTGTGAAGCAAGCAGGAGAGTTCCAAAGCCATTACCAATACCTTTGGCTTTGAAAATTGTAGGTAGTTGATTTATTAATGGAAAATTTTATTTTCACATTAGCTGTACTCTTTCTGGGTTTTAGAATCCTTCTTTACAAATCTATCCATAAGAAACTAATTTTTAAATTTGTGCAGGGTTTTAACAAATGCGCAGATGATGATTTTAATTTGCCGTTTGTAATGATGAGTACATCAAACCGTGGTGAAATCACTGATTCAGGTAAGACTAAAATAAGCATTTACCTTGCACATTCTTTTAAAATTTTTGAATATTGTTGACCGTTTTCATGAGTAGTTTTACAATTTCTTAGCTGCAACACTGTTAAATACAGTTCCACTGTTACTTTTTTAGAAATACATTGACAAAAATCTCTTTATATTTCAGATGCGATTTCACAGCAAGTAAAACTTTGCTCTGAGATAGATGAAGAGGTCAGCTAAGTATAAACTCTGCACATGTAATTTCTTAGGGCCTTTTAGTTTGTTCCCAAAACAGTGCCTAACGCACTATTCGGGGCTAAAGAAAGTAGTCAAAGGGGAATAATAATTTTCTGTCTCCTATTTAAAGCTGAATCACTTAGAGGAGGTATTTGTGATTCAGTGAATATGCCTGGAGATAAGCCTTTAAATATTAAGGCGATTTCTAAGTTTGTGTTTTTTTTTTTTTAAAGTGTCTGGAGGGTCTGGGAGTTTTAATCAGAATAAGATTTAAGCACTTGAATATCTTTGTGAAACTGGTTGTGAATAGTCTGTTGAAAGGCAGAAGGATTGAAGTTAAGAGTATTCTTTGGAAATTCAAAGCAGATTATCCCAATTGCCTTGTCTGGCTTTATTTTATTTATAAAACAATGAGTTTAGTGGAGTGGTTTCCTGAATTATTTGATTCTTCTCATAATGTCTTTACCAACGTTTTTCTGCTTTAGGATAGCTTAGTAAAGCTAATTTTTTTTTTTGCAGTAGCTTCCCGTGCTTCCCAGATGCGAAGTGCTGTTTGCTGCAGCAAAATGGAACTTGTTTCTCCAGTCCTCCTAACGATTTTAATATCCCTGAGGACTAAACTACTTTTAGCCCTGGCAGCTATTAAAGTACAGTCAGGATTGTAGTAATATCATCATGCAGCCAAAACAAGGATAGTGTTAGGTGACATCATACCTAAAACAAACTGCAGAACTGCCCTGTGGCCTGATGTACTGCTCTTACCTGCCTAAACCACTGATCAAGTGCTGCTTGTACAGCGCTTTAGAGATGTTCTAAGAGCACAAGGTTGGTTGGTTTTTCTTCCTGCTTTGTGTATGAGTTAACTGCAAAAACATATCGCAGGTAGTCTTGGATAACATCTCTGAAGCTGCTTTTATTTAACTCAGCAGTACCTGTGAGAATAAGAGGAGGGAAATGGTGTGAAGAACCTAACGAAAGGAATCTTGTCTCTACTGATAATTCTAGCAAAACATTTATAGACTTTTGGTGGAGTGCAGTTATCCATATCTTTAAGGCTATCTATTTAGCAACGTCACTATTTCTGAAGGCAGTGGAGTGTTTTTTCACTTGTTCTGTGTTTATGTCTCTTGTTCTGTAATGTCTGACACGTACGCAGTGGATGCACAAAGATTTAAACTTTGGTTCCTGATCATATATAAGCTTGTGTCACCACCTGTGGAAAAAAGTTACTCTTATGATATTTCTAAAAGATAAATATTTATCTAAAACATTAGTCATTAAATAGCATTTGAGATTAAATTGTGGAACCTGTTTTAATAGAATATAGAAACAATGAATGAATTGTATTCAAAACTCTACAAAGAGGCTGAGAAGATCAAGCGGTGGAAACTAGCTGTAGAATCAGAACTAAAGCAGAAGGAAAGAAAATTGCAAGAAAATAGAAAGATTATTGAAGCACAGCGTAAAGCCATTCAAGAATTGCAGGCCAGTATTGTACAATATACATTGAATATGTAAAGAGATAGTTCTTCCTGATTTAGTATGAAAATATTATTCATACAATGTAATATTAAAGAATGTTGCACAAGTTGAAGAAATTTTGAACTATTAGCCATTTGGCTAGATACCAGTGACCTATGGCTTTACTGTTACTTTCTCCTTTAAAAGTAACATTTTGTTTGTTAAAAACAGTTTTGCTCTTTTTAACAACGTGCATTCCATCTTTGTATTATTTACATGCATATCATACTGTGGGTGTACAGAAACCTGTTCAAGACTGAATAAGCTTTCATCCTCCTGGTATGTGTAAAGTATGCTCATGCATATTTCTGTATTCAGCACATACAGGAAGTAGTGCACTCTGCTTTATCCCAGTTTCTTATCTTGCTGGTAGTGATGGACAGCTTTATGACTGAAATACATATTTTAAACAATTTACTGGTCCTTCTTTTTTGTGTTGTTTGGTTTGCATTGGCTTTGGTACCCTGAGTCATCTTTGTTGCCTTCTGCCTTGAGAAAATGGTTATTTTGAGAAGGGGTGCTCATGTGTCGTGTGTGAATGTACGAATGAATAACATACCTGTAAGTGTTTCAGTTGCTGGTAAATTATTGTTTGTTATTATGTCTTTTATGGAAACTGTAACAGCAGATGGCTCAGCATGTAATATCAGATAAAACAGTTTTCTGTCTTCTGGTGCAGAAGAATACTTTTTCATGTGAGATTTGAGAAGTGAAAGTATATTTCTAGTGTATTTTTTAATAACGATGTGTTTTTGTATTTGTTCCCTATGAAATTAGTTTGAGAATGAAAAACTAAGTTTAAAACTGGAAGATGAGATATGTGAAAATAAAGATCTCTTAAAAGAGTAAGTAATACAGTCAAATATATTTTTGTGAAAATTATTAGTTTTCATGCTGAGAACTGTATTACATATAGCTGTTAAATTGTAATGGTCATCAGGGTATGTGCATTGTTACTACTTAGGTATGCAAAGTACCATGCATTCCTGTGACAACATATTATGTTTTTTTTCACTCTTTTAGAAACAGCGCTTCAAGGCATCTGTGTAATCTGCTCAAGGAAACCTGTACTCACTTCACAGAGAAGTCCAGCAAATGTAAATGCTATTTAAATTTTTATTTATGAAAGTAAATGTACTTCTAGCTTTCTCTAAATTCAGAAAGGAAAAAAGCTATCATTCTGTTCCAAATACGTTCTCCAGTTGAGATAAACTGTATGTGGCTCTTCATCAGAGTGAAATTAGAAGTGAAGCCATACGTCTAATACATGTATGTTTTGTAATGCTAAATCTGGAGGTTTTCAGAAGGCAGTATGATTGTTTGCTGAAACGTTACAAGCCTCGGAGCTATTTAGGTGTCTCAATACTGTTGCAGGTTTAAGGAGGTATAAGCAACCCTGATTTAGAGCAGTGCAGATCTCCTTGTCAGTCCACTGACGTTTTTCAGTCCCATCCAGATACCTTGAATATCTTAAGACATATAGGTGGCAGTTCATGCCTGTGTTTAGGCAGTAGAATCTGCATTAGTTACCATTCCCAGCTCTCTGTAACAGATTTCCAGAGTTGGCATTGTCCTGTTTGGAGCAGTTTACATTTTCATGGGGGAAAAAGATCCAAACCCTAAGACACTATGAGTAACTAGCATTCTTCTCACTAAATTGACCAAACCAAGACAGCTGGATAAAGTAACAAAGTTTGAATTATTGAGGTTTTAAAATTTGTTCTTAACTTGGGATTTTATTCTATATGAAATTCAGAATTGTTGTTACAATCTTTAAAGTTCTACTGACTTGATCCTGTGTACTTACAAAGTGTCTGTTTATTTTTAGCCTTGCTTCTACAAACACCTATGTATAGATGTACTGTACTTTGATAGCTGTGTTTCTTACGGTTCTCTTCTACAATTATTTTCTTAGGGGAAAAATAATATCAATTACAAAAATGAAAGGAAAAAAGAAAGATGGAGTATTGTTACAGTTCTATTATGACAGTTCTGTGGTCATGGGTATCTCTGCTGATGGGAAGAAATTCAGTGCTAAACCTTATATTACAGGTTTTTAAAACACTAACATTTTTGATACGTTAATATTCAACAACATTAATACTGTCAAAATTAATATAGTTAAATAAATTAATCCAGAATTGCACTATTCATGGAAAAAATGATATTGGGAAGGAAATTTGAAAAGCTGAGCTTGCTTGATTTTTCGATGGAATATATATTTTCTCCAGACTGTATAACTTTGGCACCCTATTTCATAATGACTTTTTAAAATAAGAAAAGAGCCTATAATTCCTTTTTTGATTCATTATGCTGTTTGAGCATAATGACTTTGACAGCTGGCATTCTTTTTCAAAAGGAAATCTTTATGGTACATTCTTACTTTGATAGACGAAAATGAAAGAGAAGAAACAAGACAACTATACATGGAACTTAATAACAACATTGAAGTAAGTGACGTAGCTTGTTAAAAGGCTCAAATGTGATCCGAGTTAAATGGATACGTTGAGATATCTGAGCTATGTGCATATGTTGAGATACTATTTGTACGAAGAATGTTCTCTGATAAAGTGATTAGAACTGTTGTGTGTGATGCAGGAAGTCAGGTTTTCAGTCCCTTTTCAAGAATTACTTTTGTGTAGGGCACATTCATTGGATAAAACGCAACAGTGTTTGAGATGTGGTTCCATATGATCTGTGTGATAAGTATGATCTGCTTAGTGTTAGGTGACTGCCATAACTTCTGTCTTCTTTTTGTACTCTGTTTCACCTATCTGGTGATTTCACAGAATGGCTGACATTGGAAGCATCCTCTGGAGAACTTCCCCTGCGAAAAGCAGCATCAGCTAGAGCAGGTTGCATAGGGCTGTGTTCAGTCAGGTTTTGGGGTCAGGTGTATTAGGGTTATTCTATTAGACAATTTTATTTAATGTAAAGTGCAATATAAAATAAAGATGAACAAAGAAAATTAATTTCAGTTTTGAGTGTGACAGAACAACAAAATTCATTATGGAAACTGGTGATTTTGTGTGGAATAAGTAGTATAAGGTGTGAATATTCCTTGACTTAAAGACAGTTTTTACCTTCTAATTTGTAAAAAAAGTGTAGTCTTGCCAAATAAATTGATTCATCGTATTTTTGTTATTAATTATTCCAGTGTGGAAGATAAGACCCTAATATATTTATAATAGAGAAATGTGAGGCATCATTGTTTGGGAGTGATGAGCTTGATATTAAGCAGAGTGAGAGAGTACATGGTATAATGGTTAAATATTAATTTTAGGTAGCTGTAGCAACTAAGAAAAGCACAACAACTCCTCCGTTGTGTTAGGGATCTACAAACGTGGTCCAGTAAAAATATTTCATCCTTGAAATTGTTTAGATCTTGAGTATAGAAATTCTTAAACTTCCAACTTTGAATAACGTTTTGTTAACTCAAAAAATGTTTATGCTCTGAATTTTGTTTTTAACAAAATTTCTCCTACAAATATGAACGAGCTTGTAATACTGTTTACAATCCATAAATCTAATTTTTCATTACTGAAAGTACTTAGTTTTATATGAATGTATATATTGAATTTTATTTTTAGCGAATGATAATGGCATTTGAAGAGCTTCGTGTGCAAGCAGAGAACACCAGATTGGAAATGTGTTTCAAATGTGAGAATTCTGTTTATTGGGTTTATGCTGCAGGCTTTACAATTTTGTACTTGATGGATTTCATTGCATGCATTTTTGGGCCAGAAAGATACGAAGTGCTAGAATGGTGAATGTTAACATGACAGTCTGGACCCTCTTTTATTCGTGCTGCCTGCTATTAAATGCCTGGGCCTTTTTATTGTTTTTCCAGTGGGTCAAATTTGGAACTTTATTTTTCAAATAGTCAGTTGAAGTCTAAGTTTAGTCGGTGAAGTACAGTCTAGTGATCACTACTTATTTTATTTACTTGGTTTATTTAAATGATAATGCACTAGTGTATAGCTACAGAAATTTTAATTAAATATTTGCTTTATTTACGCTACTATGTGCCTATTTCATTTTTACATGTGCATTTCTGTTAGTTACTTATAATGAATTAGTAAGTAATCCATGGAATAATGGACTAATTCTGTGGAAAGCTGGCATAAAAATTCATTTGTCTGATTAGAAAATAATTTCAAATATGACCTTAACAATTATGCTTTAGGAGACAAATTGTACAGCTGTACAATGATAAGCAATCTTAAACTGGAAATTATATTTAACTTGGAGTATATTTTAGCTAGTATATTAACTATGGCTATTTCTATATCTCAAAAGTAAAAGAAGAAGCAGAAAAAGTGGACAAGTTTGAAAAAGAATGCAAACTGGAAGTCAGTATGAAGGAAAAGCAGGTTTGCTCAGTTTTACAATCTAATATGTACAGCTTTATTTTTAAAACAAATCTTGCAATTTCTTTAATATTTGAACTCTTGCTTTTTTGACTTAGTGATATATCAAATAAAAATAATTACTTTAAAAGTGCTTGGTTGTTTGTAAAATATTTGTATTTTGGAAGGATGGAAATTAATATTATAAATGGCCTTTTGATGATATGTTTCTTCTGTGTTATTTATTTGGAATAAAATGTGAATTAGGCTGCTGTATCATAACAAGGGACATCTCAGTAATAGGATTTAAAAGCACCATGTAAACACTGAATACTCTTTCTGTTCTCTGTTTGTACACTTTCCTTTTATGAAAGTGGCTTGTGCAGAAGCATTAAATTAGCAAAGCAGTCACCACTCGTCGTAGTTAAGAAAGGTATAGTTCATATCTGGTAAGAAGGAAGGTGAGAAGAAGGATTGTAATGCATATCAGACCCCAGGCTGGTAAGAGAGTTTAGGAATCTGAGATGAGAGCAGGTTTTTATAGTGGTGATGAGGTAGCCATGATGGAAGACTGAATAAGTTGAAGAAGTTCATTGTGGTAAGTGTTTTTAGTTTGTAAGCAGGAGTCTGAGAAGCAGAGCATCTGTCTGTGTCTGGGAAAGTCAAAAGTTGTTTTTTCTGAGGATGGATGTGATGTTGAAAAGGGGCAAAGAGTGTTTCTGGGCATCAGTAAAAAAGGACAAAAATAACAGCTGGAGCCACATTTAAGTCATCTTCTTTTTAGTGATGTTCCAGTATCTTTAGTCTGTTGGAATTCACGTTTTGATTTTGAACTGAAGAGCTTTTTCATCCAGAGTCATATGACTTGATCAATATTTGGCTAAGACCAACCACTTTATTTAACTTGAATGACAGCAATATGTATGCTAATTATACACGGCACACAAATGAAAATGAGAATCTGTCCTTTTTTCTAGACTTCATGATGATATTATTTTAATTTTGTTAGATTTCAGTTCTTAGCATACAGAGTGACGAAAAAGATGACCTAATAAGAGACATCAAGACTCAGCTGCAGGCATCCAAAAGCAAGATTGCTGACTTAGTAGAAGCCAAAAGTAAGAGTTCTCTCTGCTATGTTAAAATGTAATTGGTTATAGAAGTAGAGGAAAAAGGATCATGATAATTTTATGCTGTTACTAATCAGCAGCAGAATTTTGAGGCCTTGCAGGCCATATTTTAATTTGGAACAGAAGCTGCTGATGTGGAATCAGGACTGGTATTGTAATCTGCATATGTGTAAAATATATAGGCCCTTATTTCACAACAAAGGTTTTCTCTTTAGGCTTAGGCTACACCCTGTTTTTGTATTGACATGACAGCTTCATTGCAAGGGATTTTTCTTTTACTCTTTAATAAACTCCAGTGTGAACATGTTCTACTACTGTAAAGGTGCCATATACCCTGTCATTCCTTTTCTGTAACAGAAGTAAATTTTACCAGGACACTGTATAACCCTGCCCCTGTTCTGGATATTTTTCCCGTTTCAGTTGAACTTGTATAGTAAACATGGTATGCTAATAGATAAAACTGTTTTTCCTGGTTACTGGATCGATCTGTTTCAAGTTGAGTTAGTGAAGGTTCTTCAGAGCATAATACTTGTTCAGTAGTCCATAAATAGTAGCCTTGTTCTGCATTCAACAAGACATATCTTCACATCTTTGCCAAATAACCCCCCCCAAATGTTACAGCTTTTCAATGGAATTTTATTTGCAAATAGGCAAAGAATTGACTGGGACTGGAAGTAAAACTATTTTTGAAGGGTTCTTTTTTGAGAGTGAGTCAAGCAGTGAGAGCTTTTGAAGACTGCAAGGGGAAAATACATTGCTTGAGTTTTGCAAACTTACAGTCAGGTGCCACTGAGGAAACTTATTTTTCAGAACTTCATTTTCAGTATTTTTAAGCCATTTATATTACAAAATATTTATAGTATATGATGCAAGTACCTTTGTGCTTTAGAACTGAGGCAATTTTCAGCTTCCCCTTCCCTGGGGAGTGGGGAGGAAGATTTTAGTATTGTTTTTATGCCAGATACAGGTAACTGGCTGTATTTTGCTGAATTTTATAAATATATGTAATTTTACGGTTTGAATTAAGTTGAATAATCATCTTGGAGGCTTTTTCCTTAACAATGACATGAACACACTATGTAACTTCATGAAGTTGTAGGAATGTATTCATCTGTAAAATAGAAATGCAAGCTTTTTTTAGTAAATATCTTATTTTTCTTAAATGGAAGCATTTTTTTTTTTTTGCTTAGGACATGAAGGAGAAATGCTAAAGGAATCCCAGATCAATCAAGAACTTTTGAGGGCAGAACTGGAAGAGGCCAAAGTTTCATTGCAAAAAAAAGAGGTACAGCTTGCTTATAATTTTCCAGTATAAATAGATTAGACAAGTAGTTGCATAAATAATTACTGATACTTTAGATATGAAACAATTGTATCTGTTTGTTGCAAAACATGTTCAGAAATTAAATAATTTTTTTGTAGGTTACTCAAAAGAGCTTAGAAACCGAATTGCAAACTACAGTGAAAGCATTAATTCAGGTTACTGGAGAAAAAGAAGCACAAGTGGAAGAGTGTAAAAAAACTAAGGCGTTGCACGCATCCCTGAGAGAGGAGTTTGAGACTTCTATTTCCAATTTGAAAAGCTTGCTGCAAAAAGAGCAAAATAGGTAGATTGAACAGTTGAAATTCAAAGAGTGATTTTATAGGTAAAATAGTAGATTACTGAGCTGCTGGGAATAAAACCTAAACTTTGTATGTGATCTGGTGTAATTACGTTTTTTTTTTGTAATCACTAAGAACTTTTTTTAAGTTCTTCACCTGTCTAGTTATTTGAATTACTAGCAGTTGAAGACAGTTACGCTGTTTGAGTTTGTGTGGATGCAGCTCTTAACTAAGAGAGCAGTAATCTCATTTAATACTTGACAGTTCTTTATTAATGGACCATTTAGTGAGGAAGATGTTCTTCCATATGTGATAATAGTACTGTTCAATGCCGATGCCTGTTACTAACGTATTTCAGGTTTTCTGTAGTTTTAAAAATTATGTATTTGTCAAAGAACCTGATAGCAACTAAAATCAATTTTTCTAAAAGTGAGAACAGAGCAGTAAAGATGTGTTTTAATACATTATCACAGCTGATAAACAGTGATTTTGGGTACCTGGCATTAAGGTGTCTTCTAAGCAGTTGCAGTTTATGACAAATCCAAGGACAAAGGGATATGAAGCTGAAACTCGTTTTTATGACACACTGGTCTAAATGTGGAGAATTCAATGTAATTTTCTCAGTTGTGCTGGTTGATACTGGTCCATAAGAAAGCAAAGCAAATTTTTTGCCCCCCTCCCTGACTCTCATAATGCTATTTTTAAGAAATACAAGTTTATATATGTATATATTTGTTTACTTTTATGTCTGCTGTTCTGAAGTTGTGAAGTGTGATACGTGTTGCAAGCAGATATATCACCTGCCTGTTGAAAGGCAAATGTTCTTAAAATGCTTGTGGTAAGACTTTGTCATATTGTCCTTTAAGTTTCAAGTACAGTGCTTTGTACATACAATATTTTTTTATTTACCATTTTCTTAGATCAGAGAAATATGAAGATGAGTCAAAGCTACTTACCTTGGAGCTCAGAAATAAGTCTGCTGAACTGGGTAAGATTTGTAGAAAGAAAGAAAGAAAACGAGCTAGGTAGTAATAGAAATGTTTTCTGCTGTTTTCTGAAAATAAGACTGTCCCTATTGCTTGTTGTACAGTTCCCTGTACCTGTCAGGAATGCTTAAATTTATTTTTACTCATCTGACTCCCTTTTCTTTGCTAGTCATTGTAGCTGGCAACAGTCAAACAGTAGTGCTGTGCAGACCACCAATAGTAAGACCATATGTGTATGGACTCTACAGGAAGTAATTTTTGTTTCTCTGCACTCTTCCAGTTAAGACTGATAGCACTGCAGACCTGTTTGAGAGGTAGTGTTAGACTGCTGAACAGTAGATTCCAGGAATGACTTCTGTAGCTTGTAGCAGAGACACAATACTTGCATTAAGCTTTCCTGCAGACCACTCTGCCCATGTTGGATTGTAGAATCACACTGACAGTGTTTAGCTTGAAATACTGCTTTGATATCCTGTGATTTCTAGATATGCACTTCTTAGCTCCCAGAGTAAGAGATCTATCTTTAGCACTGTTTTCCCAGTATGCAGCATATGTCTCTAGTCCTGATATGATAGGTGAGAAATATAGTTTGATGTCCTTGTATGTATTGAGGGCATCTAAAGATAAGTGTTCAGTAGTTAACTGCTGGTGCTTGTCTAGAACAAGATGAGATGTGACCTGTGATAATTCCAGAGCAAAAATGAGTTTGGTATCCAGTAGTTTCAAAAAAAATACCAGTAATGTGAATGCACACATAGAAAACATTTTAAAGTTACTAATAAGTGGTTTTCTTTTTCAGCATATCCATGTGAGTATCTTCAGCAGTCCAGATTTTTTTCTGGAAAAATGCAGATGCATCAATACTTGCAGATTACTCCTTTGTAAACGTTCTTACAGTCCACGGTTTATTTGAAGCCATGATTGTGGAAAACATAATAGGCTCTGAATTTTACTTAAGATGAATTATTAGTTTCTCTTCAGATATATATTTGATGTATTTCTGAATCATTTTTTCAACTCTACATTTAGATTAAGTCATAATTTAGGTTATGATTTAGCTTCACAATTTCTGAACTTAATCCAACAAGTTTTGAAAATTGCATACTGCAGAGGGATAAATGCTTTCTACTGCCTGCTGAATATGTAAAATTATTTCTGTTCAATTAATTTTACATTACATGTGCTGTAGAAGACATGACTAAACTAAAATGTGACAAAGAAATGCAACTTGAAGAGCTGTCAGAAACACTGGTAATTGCTCATTTTATTAGTCTCATGGCATTTACTTTTCATATGAATTCTCTCTTGCTTTTTAATATCTTAAATGCCATATATAAACACTGTCTAATCTGCCTTAATGTTGCTATTAAACTTTCTTTCCTGTCTTTTAGACAATTTCAGTGTTGTCTTTGAAGGACTTGACTCTTTCCACTGTTTTTCTTGTTTTGTTCTGGTTTGTTTTGGTTTTCTTTGTCAACATATTTCTGGTCAGTTTCTTCTTCATTCACACCTATTCAAACACCACTCCCTCTGGACATAAAGATTTCCCGTTTTTAGTTATGCCTAGTACTCACTCTTTCCTCGTTCTGAAACTTTCTGATTTTTTTTTTTTTTTGTGAAGAACATTAGCTCAAACCACATTTGAGGCTTGAGGGATCAACTAATTTTTGACAGTAAAGATAGTTCCTTGAGTACCTAGCATTCTTCATAATAATCTTGTAAAAATTAAGCATTTTGGTGCTGAAAGGATAACCAAGCTTCTGACGCCACCCAGAAGCAGCAGTGGAATTTGTGAATTTGTGGCAAAAAAGGGGAAACTAATAAGCAGTTTCATAGGTTTATTATTTCACAAATGGGTCGCAATTATTTTGCTGTTTGTGGGGTGTTAGTTACGGTGGGTGTCCTCCATACTGCAGCGCTTAATATCTGGAGAGCATTGCGTGCTGTGTTGATGCATGTCCCTTTTCGGAGAAAACATTTAAGAGCCTGCAGAAAGGTCTTTAGGTTATAACACCCTCTTCCATGTGTTCCTTTTATACTGGGTGTTTTTTTCTTACTTATAGGGAAGTTCTTGAGGTAATTAGCTCTGGTCTCTCTGAACCCTACTGAACTGTGACACTGGCCCATTTTCTGTTACAGAAGCCTAAGCTATACAAAATACACTTTTGATACAGGATTATTTTAGTTATGATCTTGTATTTACAAGTGTAACAAGAAACTGCATCAGCTAATGTAAGATAGTGTGAAACCAGGTTTGCATTTTACCATGTATGTTTATTCGTTATATACTATGCACTGAATTTTCTAAACTGATATTCTTAAACAGGGAAAAGTTGAAGGACTTCTAGTGAAGAAGAAAGATCTTGAGGCTACTGTAGAAAATTTGCAGGAAAGAGAAGAAGAAAAGAAAAATGTTCTCCAAATGAAAGAGGTCTGATAGTAACATGTTTTTATAAATAGTTTAAAAAGGGTGATAGTAACATGTTTTTATAAATAGTTAAGTTAGACATTATCACTTGTATATAAGAAAATAAGAAATATCACAGTCAGACCAGTGCTCCACCAAATGCACTGCTCTGCTCATGACAATGACAGCAGAAGATACTGTGTAGTAGAGGAGTCTGACTATTATCTGTCGTTGATTTCCCTTACCTTCCTGCTGTAGCTGTATTAAGGATGTTTGAGGACACATCCCTGTGAGTTGCCTTTGCTGTCAGTTTATGGACTTGTTCATATTCATTTGTCTCATCTGCTTTTGAACCTCCTCATGCTATTTGCCTCCATAGCCTTCTGTGATAAGAAATTCCAGAAGTTCATTATGTGCTGTGCTTAAACTAATCTCTCTCTCTTCCTCTTCCCCCCACCCCGCAACTGCCTAGCAGTGCCGGTGGTATCAGTGTATCACTAGTTATTTGCAGGAAACAGTATTCAAAGCATTTATATGTTATAGACTACATTACATTACAAGGCTTGCCTTACCTTGTAATGGCAGCAAATTTCTGAGGGAAGAGTTTTGCGTTGTGGTTTGGGATGCATCCAAAATATGTGCTTGTTCTATCACATAGTACTAGAATTCTGTGATTTTTTTTTTTTTAATTTGTTTTATTTGGGTGAATGCAAAAGCTTATGATGTCTGAGGAAAATGTCTTTATTTAAAATAATGTCCAAGGAAAGCTAATTTTGTCAGTAAGTTGTTTTGCAGACTAGTTAGACTTACAATAGGGGGGACATTTAGCATTTGTATCAGAGTTCAATATCGCACGCTACTTCCACATCACACCAGAGACATGTAAAGATACAGTCTGGCTAATTTATGGCACGTATGTAGTTTTGTTTTATTTTAAAGCTTTGTGTTGTCAGTTCATTTCTGATAGCTTTCATGACTTGTAGTTTACATATGTGTACTCAAAACACTTTATTTTTCTTCTGCAGACAGAAATCCATGATTTGAGAGTACAGCTGACTAGTGCAGCTGAAAAGGAACAAAATTATTTAAAACAGCTTATGACACTGAATACAGATCTTGAACGAGAGGCGTATGATCATTTTTTAAAATATAGTATTAGTTTAATTTTTTTGTGTTACGTAAAATTTACTTTAATATACAATGAAATGATCTATGATTGTTTTCTAATGAAAATTTTGAACCTATGCACACAGTATGACATCCATTATATACTTATATTTATAAATTGCATTTTCTGTATTTGTATGTGTGTAGTTGTTCCATATCTCTGTGACTTAGTTGGGTTAACATGAAGAGAAAGTTTCTCAATTCATTGTTAACCCTGCTTTGAGATGGATATTGAAGTACATCTTCAACAACCATTATATTTATACAAAAGTTGACTCTCATTTTCTTTCCTTCTTCTGTTCCCTGTTTGTATCACTAACTTTGTTGCAAAGCTTAAATTTGCAAATACAGGCCTGGACTTTTTTTCGGTGTGAAGTAACATTTTGTAATGGATAAATTTAACTTAAAAGGAAATTTCAAAATTCATGTTCTAATTTCTCTTGACCATTTGTTTTAAATTAGGCTAAAGAATGAACAACTAACAGTGTATATCAATAAGCTTTTATTAGAAAAAGAACAAATAGCACAAGAGAAAAGTGGTATGGCTACAGAACTCAAGAAACTGCAAGAAAGTCATGAGGCAAGTTGTAAACTTCCAGCTGTTTTTAAAGGACAACATTCAATGTAAAATAGAAATCGTATGGTAAACTGCAACATGAAATGGTTATGTAGAGTATCTGAACTATTTTTTTGTTTAAAATACAAAGGAAGTGCAGTTACCCTTGTGAATAAGGCAGGTCAAAATACTGCTTAAGATGTCTGAATTTTTTAAGATGTCACTTTGAATTTTATTCATTTTACTTACATGTGTCTTTATTTAGGATAGTAGAAAAAAAGAAGAAAATACAAAGCAGTTAGTTGAAAACCTGGAAGAAGCAAATGGCCAGCTAAGGCAAGTAAAAACAAATATTAATGTACAATATTATTAAAGGAAGTACACTTGATTCCTTCGGAGTTAGTCTAAACGTTGTGTTCATGTGCTGCTTTCTGTGATTTCTAGATCAATGCTTTTTTTAGGTTGTATAGCTAAACAGGAACTATTTAGGATTGATGTTGGCCATGTAGAAGTTTCTACAAATTAGTGATACCTATTCCTACAGAACCAATTTTTGCCATAGCTTTGTATTACATATAGCTATCCTCTTCTGCATTAACATCTTAGATGTGAAGGAAATTAAAATAGAAGTTAGAGTTCATGGATTAAATGTGAAAAGGTAAAACTGGTTAAATGTTACTCTCTGAAGTAGTCTGTACCACCAACCCAATAGACAGGCAGCCTTCCATGTTTCATAGATGCATTACAATATTACTGATTAGAATATATTTTACTTAGGTAAGGAGAACATCTTTCCATGCTTACAAAAAGTATGTGCAGGTCAGACATTAACTTGCAGTCACTTTGCATCATTTTAAGAACATTTTCAGTGAACAGCTTATGAAGTTCTCATCAATATTAGCAGCTCTTTTTAGAAAATGAAGTATGGGTTTATTTAGCAGGGGTGAAAAGAAGTTAAAATTATTAAGTAAATATTTACTAATGCTTGCTAATTTGGCATTTAGAAATGAACTGGAGTCTTTGAAAGAGAAGATGACAAAGAAAGGTGAAGAGATTAAAAGTAAACTGGATGAAAGAGAAGAAAATGTATGCTATATGTGCTTTATCATGAAAATATTTAACGTAACCTGTAGGACAATATATAAATGTAAACCAACTTTTTTTTTCGGCAAAGCTCTACCTAGGGATGTAATCTCTTACAGAGGCTTTCTTCTTTCAGTGCTGCTACCAATTGAGTCAACATATGTAGACATGCTGAGCCCTTTTATTTTAAAAGACAGGCACCTTCACAGGGATGTTTACTCTGTACATGGAGGCTTAAAGTCCAGATTTGTTACTTTTCAGGCAAACAGAGAACCTCCTCTTTTTTATTTCCGTATACCCACTTAGTGATGGATGGGGTATGGATTAACTTTCAATATGTAATATGAGTTTTAGTTTAAATATGTTCAAATATTTTTATTTTCTTACTGTAGTTTCAAGGGAGACTTGTTTAACATCATAATGGATTTCAAAATTTTACTGTAAAAGTCAAAGATTTACAATTATAATTCCAGGCTAAGAGTTTTGAAAATGAAATTTCAAGAAAGGAAAAGCAGTTGAAGATTCTAGAAAATAAGGTATGAAAATTCATTTTTTCATGGACTGTAGAGAACTTCATACAAGATTATTTTTTTAAATTGTGAAGTTACTTTTTTTTTTTCTAAACTCTACAACCACTGAGGAACTGGTTCACTGCTATTAATGTTGATGAGATTGGGCTAGCAAAATTCTTATAGTACTTTATGGTTAAAACTCCAATCGTTGTAACACGTTAGCATGTGTTTCAGTCCCACTGGAATTGATCAGACTTGTGCAAATGCATGTTTAAGAACAGTGACAGTAATCTCTAACACAGTGAGTCATTTTTTAGGAGTTTTTTAATTAATGTTTGAAATATCTCTTTTAGTTCAATAATTTAAAGAAACAGGTGGAAAATAAAACGAAATGCATTGACGAGTTGCAACAGGAGGTATGTACAGTTTTTAAGTCGCAAATACATAGAACACAGTATTTTGTGGTAACTGTTACTTTTCAACTGTTTTTGTCTGGTGTGATGTCTTTAGATATGCCTATGTAATTTATAATAGTTCCTTTCTTATCGTAACTCTGAGCAAATCAAGGGGTCACCTTTGGAATTACTTGATTTGTAAAATTATCCTTTTGAAAATGCAATTACAGAAATATCATCTTTAATAAACTGTTACTATTTTCATTTAGTACATGGTACCTATCATTAATATACTTGAAATTATGACCTCAGTTACCAATAGTAGAAAAGAATTGTGCATTAGGACAAATTGTTAATAACTGTACTGTAAAAATATATAACTTGTATTTTTCATCATGACATCTGCACATTTTCTGTCAGCAGCATCTTAGTTTTTCTTTTCATTCTGCACCCTCTTTCGTTACTTTCTGTTGTCGCCCATGAGGAGTCTTTCATAAGGTCAAGAAGTAACAGTATGATTAAAGTATGTACTTGGGCGCTATTTTGTTGGGAGAATGGATCTGGAAACAGAACTGCACAACAAAGTGTTATTTGCTTGCTGAAAGCTGGAATTTTGAAGATTCCGGCCTACTTGAAGCAGTTAAATCATTACATAATTTTATTAACTTATTAAAGTATAGTGTTTGTTTTACTTAATTTTAACAGAATAAGGTGCTGAAAAAGAAAATTACTGCAGAAAGCAAGAAAACAAGTATTTATGAAGGGAAGGTAGGTTTAAATAAGTTCATGTACAAGATGAGGATAAAGCACAAAGACTGAATGTTTTAAGTCCCAGTGTAACTAATGATAATACATGTTAAGCACGTTCTTAATTGTTTTATGGATCTGGGATACAGATTTTACAGGAATGAGCACATAATTTTTGAAAGATGCATCCATTTTTAATCATTTGACACTGACTGGGCTATCAGACATTTGTAAGAGATGGACATCACATCTCAAGGAATTATGTTCCTAATCAGTCCCTTTCTTTTTTTGGTTGATAGTGTACTGAATGTTATCGGTTGATAGTGTACTGAATGCCATCCCATTGAAATAGCAAAGCAATTTAAAGAAATACATACATTATTCACTTTAGGCAGTTCTGTTACTGTGTTCTGCAATGTAAGTCCCTGACTCGAATATTGTGTCCAGTTTTGGGTATCGCACTTCAAGAAAGAGGTAGACTCTTTTGAAGGTATTATGAGGAACTTAAAGGGAAAAATTATAATCAAAATGCACACCTGGGAGGAAAAACATGCCATAAACCAGTTAAAGTCTTAAATAGATTTACAAGAGAGGGAATAAAATCTCCATCTATATCTTTTTTCAAAGAATTCACAGCATTTAGCGTGACTGCTTAGGAGTAGTCTCTTCCTATTTGTTTCATACCAAATTCCGATTAATATTAGCAGCGAAAAGGAATTAATCTCTTTAGGACTAAATATTAAGTTCTGAAAATAAACTATTTCTAGATAAACTGTTTCTTCACTTCTTAATTGAAAAATAAGATTTAATTGTAAACATAATGCAGTCATACTGCTAAGTCTTAGGAGACTATCAATTATGCTTTATTTTCCTACCTTGCATTCCATGCCAGCAATACTAAAGAGTCTTTTGTACAGACGGCAGAATAGTCTCAGATTGCTAATGGATGGTTCCCTTATATCGGAATGATTCTTTGTGATTGACTAGCCTCTAGCTTTAGGACTGTTTTATTGACCGGGGCGCACAAAACTGGTATGGGCGATCTTTCTCATTGTGGTGTTGCCGTTGTTTCTATGAGTATTTTCTAACTCACTTCAGGCCACAGTTCAACTCTTTATGAAAAAAGCTGAACATTAAATAGGAAATAGTTCAACCATATACCTGAAAAGTTGAGCAGAACCTGAGAGTGGTTCTGCTCAAAAATAAGAGGTTAAAAAAAAACCAACAAAACATTGGCATATTTATTCCTGAACAAATAACAGCAATAATTCTGCATTCTCAAAAGGTGAATAAATTACAGTTAGAGATGGAAAATATGAACAAGCAACATAAGGAAACTGTTGACATCTATCAAAAAGACATTGAAACAAAAAAAGTAAATGAAAATAAACTACTTGAAGAGGTGAGAGTTGTTAATTTTTACTGCAACTTTTAATTATTTTTTGATGTATGATGGTTTTATGAAGCTACATTGGCCAGGGTCCTTGCTCTTATGTAGCAGTCTTATCAACATAAATGGAACTTGTGTATGCACATGAGCAAAGCTTTAGTACATTAGATCCTTAAGTTGAAGTATTTGTATATGTCTTTAAAAATAAGAACCCAGCTAAAAATTCTTTTTGTCAAGATATTGTTCACAGAAATTCTGTTCTTGGTATAAATATAGCATAAGCAAATTAGATTATAACTTTTCCCATATTAGTATTTTCCTGCCCACACTTTTCTGATGGCAATATCAAAAAATATTAGGGCAGAGTGCTTGAAATGGCCTTGTGGTTCAAAATGACACTTGTCAGCCATGGAAGAATGCGTGTATTTTTAATCTAGGTTTATTTGCACATTTTAACAATATGTATAAAAGATGTAGGATTTGAAAAGCACCTTAAAAGCAAATGAAGACTACACTAAATGAGACTATATATACATTGCACCTATAGGGGTAAGAAGAAATGAAACTAAGATTTTTTTTTTCTTAATATGTTGTTAATTGTTCATGAATTAAATGAAATTTTTTACTAACAGGTAGAAAAGATGAGGTTGCTTGCTGATGAAGCAACAATAACACAGAGAGAAACTGGTATCCGATGTCAACACAAGATAACTGAAATGGTGGCACTTATGGAAAAACACAAGGTAAGAGGTTTTACTGATTTCTGTGATTTGTAATGTGTGATACTATTTTAAGTAAAAAACTTTCAAAACCAGAATATTACAAATTAGAAAGTGAAACTTCGTAATAAAGACCTGAGTCTAGGAAAATGAAGTTGAACACATGCTTGACTTTTCATCTAAAAATGAATTAATCTTCAGATTTTGAAAACATGCCTACTGGCAGATAAATTAAATTTATCTAATTTTCTAGGATTTTTTTTATATTCAGACTTCCTTTGATACCATCCTAATGCAGTGTTCTTCGGTATCAGTTTGGGCCTCTTTTTATGAGGAGATTACTTAGTGACTTTCAGCAGTTTAACTTAACATATTTTAATTTACATTCCTTATTACTCTGTTTTGCAATGTATTTAGCACATACCATTAATAAAAATAATATGCCTAGCTTATATGTGCTGGAACACATACTATGGCCTAGAGATAAAGCACTCTGTCAGCGCACAAAATAATACTGCTTGTGCATTTTCTGTTTTACAGTTTCTGCTGAAGCATCAATGTTAGTTCATAGTGCTTGCTGAGTCTTCAGAAGAGCCTTATTTGAAAAAAAAATGAGTAATGTTTTAAGACTAGGTAGATCTATAACTGTAACTTTTAGTCAAATGTTTTGAGTTTGGTTTTTTTTTTAACACAGCATGAATATGATAAAATGGTTGAAGAAAAAGATACAGAGTTAAAACTTTATAAAATAAAAGAGCAAGAGCAATTATCATCAAAAAGATCATTGGTAAGGTGTACTCTTCAGTAATAAATAATTAAATGGAGGGGCTGCTGTCCTTAGTGTAATATCTTCCTATTTAAGACTTGGGGGGTTAAGTGTCTGCTTTAGTGGGACTGAACAGTCAAGATCAACCCACTAATTCCTGTTTACTGTTATTTTCTTACAGATTTTATTGTGTGCATTAAAAAAAACCCTACTGTTTCTAAAAATAAATTGGAGTAGCTGTGCTTTTCTGTCTGCTTTTCCTGATAGCGCATCATGTTCTAACCTCAGTCTGAATAACAAACTTTTGTATTAAATAGTTGGATTCCACCCCCCACCTCCCTGTTCTCCCAAGTGTTTTAAGTTCTTACCTTGAACAGTTCTGGTCAAGTACCTGCTTCTTAGTACTTCAGCTTTTTTTAAACAAATTAAAACAAAACTTCAAGTCTAGAGTTGCATCGCCTTTTTTTTTTTCCTTTCTGGGAAGCTTAGCTTTGAGAAATGTTCTGAGAGCCAACATACGCTCAAGACTTTCACAAAAGTGTAGTTCTACAGCATCTACTTAAAATGCAGTATTTTTCTGACATTTCCCTTCACAGAATATTTCTTCATGGAGCTGCTTCTCTGTTAGATTTTTTTTTTTAATAGAAGGAAGTGTGACTCAAGTCTGCATTTTTTTTTTCATTTGGTAACTGCTTCTTTGATCATCTGTTACTCTAGTCATTAAATAATTCTGAAAATGAATTGTAGATACCTCTCGGCATGCTAACTTCATGGATAAGTTAGCTCTATTGAACAAATGGAATTTTCTTTTGGTTATAATGAATATCCCTTTAATGACTGTCTCATTTAGACTGTTTTCTTTTTTCCAGGTTAAGCATAGTTAACCCTATCCTTTATCTAATTGTTTTTAGGAAAGTGAACTGTCATGTTTGAAAAGCGAACTGTCATCCCTTAAGGAACAACTTAAAGCAGAAATTGAAGAGAAGGTATTTTTTTTATTAAATGTAGCAGTATGAGTGACATGCTTGGCCTGGTTTTATGCACTAGAACAATGACAGCTGTGAAGTGCACTTTTGATTCTGGCCTTGCTCTCGCTTGCTCTCTGATTTCAAGAGCTTAATGCTCTCTGAAGTCATTATGTCTCACTTCTGGTGGTAGTGAATATTTTGCATTACTCCTTAACTGGTAAGTATGAGGGAAGCAGGGAGAACTTTAAACCCTATGAAGAACGGTCCAAGCTTGCAGGCATGATGTCAGGAAAGCCAAAGCCAATCTGGAGATAAAACTGATGAGAAGTGAAGGGCAACAAGAAAGGCTTCTACAGGACCTGCTGCCAGATGTGGCAGAAGTTCTGATGACAAAGGACAAGGAAAAGGCTGTGGTATTCAATGGGACCTGGAAGGTCTGGAGAAAGGAAGACTTACCCTTGGTGGAGGAGGATCAGGTTAGGGAATCTTTAAACAACCTGGACATACATAAGTCCCTGGGATCTGATGGGATACACCCATAAGGGCTGAGGGAGGTGGCCAGTATCATTGCAAGGCCACTCTCGACTATCTTTGAAAGGTCATGGTGACTGGCAGAGGTTCCTGAAGACCTGAAGAAAGCAAATGTGACTCCTACCTTCAAGAAGGACAAGAAGGAGGATCTAGTGAAATGTAGGTTAGTCAGCCTCACCTCAATCTGTGGAAAGGTGATGGAACAAATAATCCTGGAAACCATTTCCAAACATGAAGGACAAGAAGGTCTTTGGGAGGAGTAGTCAGCATAGATTTATATGAAGGGGCAGTTGTGCTTAACCAGCCTGATTGCCTTCTATTATGAGATGACTGACTTGGCAGATGAGGGGAGAACACTGGATGTTTATCTCAGCCTTAGTAAGGCTTCAACACTGTCTCTCATAACATCCTTATAGGCAAACTGATAAAAGTATGGGCTAGGTGAGTGGAGAGTAGACTGAAAAGTGGCTGAACTGCTGGGCTTAGGGGATTGCAATTAGTGTGGCATGAAGTCCAACCAGAGGCTAGTCACTAGTGATGTACACCTGGGTTTGATTCTGGGTCCAGTACTGTTTAACATCTTCATTAATGGCATAGATGATGGGACAGAGTGCAGCCTCAGCAAATTTGCAGATGATACAGAATTGGGAGAAGTAGTTGATACAGCAGATGGTTATGCTGTCTTTCAGAAGGATCTGGTCAGACTGGATACATGGGTGAACAGGAATCCCACCAGGTTTAACAGAGGGGAAATGTGAAGCCCTACACTGGGGAAGCAATAACTTTTAGAACCAGTACAGGTTAGGGGCTGACAGGCTTGAAAGCAGCTTTGCAGCAAAAGCCCTGGGGTTCTGGTGAACCGCAAGTTGAACACGAGCCAGAAATGTACTCAGCATCTTAGGCTGTACTAGGAAGAGTGTTGCTAGCAGCTGGTCAAGGGAGCTGATCCTTTTTGTATACTTGGCACTGGTGAGACCACATTTTGAGTATTATTGCTACTTCTGGGCTGCCCAGTACAAGACAGACAAGGGCATACTGGAGCCAATGCAGCAAAAGGCCATGAAGATCATTAAGGGCATGAAGAGCATCTGGCAGAAAAGAGGGGCTGAGAGCTGGGATTGTTTAGCCTCAAGAAGAGAAAGCTCAGGAGCGTATTATGGGTGTGTATAAATACCTTAGGGGAGGGAGTAAAGAAGATGAAGCAAGACTTTCTCAGTGGTATCCAGTGAAAGAACAAGAGGCAATGGCAACAAAATGGGGTACAAGAAATACCATTTAAATACAAGAAAAAACTCTTATTACTGTAAGGGCAATAAAACACAGGAACAGGTTGCCCAAAGAGATTGTAGTGTCTCCATGCTTTGAGACATTCAAAACCCCATTGGAGATATTCCTGATCAACCTACTCTAGTTTGCTCTGCTGTGAACAGGGGTGTTAGCCTAGATGATCTTCAGAACTCCATTCCAACCTTAACCACTCTGTGATTTTGTGATTGCGATATAGTATTCTTCAGCTGGCAAAAGAAATGCAAAATAAAATTAAAAAGACAGCGAAGGAACATTTACTTCAATAAACAAGAATGCTTCCAGTTTCTTGCATGAAATAATAACTAGAAAATAGAGCTCTTTCTTTTTTAAATACAGCTGTGATAGAAATTGTATCCTATTTTCTCATTGAAAAGGGATGGTATGTAGGTTATTTAGCAGAGATGGGAGAAGTTGTATAAGAAATGAAACTGAATGGGAAAGTAATGTCTTCCGAACGCTGCAGTTTGACTAAATCTGGGTGGTGTATTTGTGTGAACTTTGTAACAGAGTATGATTGTGGACTGTGTTCCGTAATTACACCAAGATGATTTTCAACAACTGAATTGAAATAAAATACTTACTTCTTATCACATAACTCTTTTTAGGAGAAACTTGCAAAAGAGCCTCCCCAAAATATGGTTCCTGAAAATGAAAAGAAGCACAAGGTAGCTTTAACCTTATCACTAATTAATTTTAGAATTTGGTAATAGTTACATGTATGCAATCTAATTGAAGTTCCATGATAAATTATGTACACTCAACAAAAGACATTGAAATGCTTTTAATGTAAACCTTTTTTAATTTTAGAAAATACAAACTGATTTTCCTGAGACTCCTAAACCTCATTTAGATCTGGACTGTACATCTATTAATGTAAAAAATAAAAAGTCTCCAAATGATATTCCTCTAAAAGTCAACATGATGGAAAAGAAAAAAATGCCTCCTTCCGTATCTGCAAAAAGTCCCTTGGGTAGTCCATCATTAAAGGTTTGTAACTCATAATAGTGAATTGTTTTATTTTTCTGACTGTATTTCTTTCTTCTCTGTAGATGCTTATTTATTTTTTGTTGTGATAAGCAGGGATTTAAAAGGTAGATGGCCACAAACAAAAATGTATTCCACAGTGGTATTAGAAAGCAGTTTGTGTAAGGGCTGCTGTGTCATTTTTCTTGCTCAGTTACTTAATTTGTCTGTTATCATTGATCAGTAACAATTCCTGCCCTAGGACTGTGAATTTAATAATGTCTCTAGAATTTTTTTACTTAGTCTTAAAAGAAAAGTGTCTGTTTCTAAATGCACATTTTTCTCTATGGAACAGAAAACAGCTTGTGTAGCTGTAAAAACTATCAGTATTCCTGACTGTTTCATCATAACTCTAAAATCTATGCTTCTACCCTGTCAGAAGCTCAGGTGTGATATTTGTATCTTAACAATATAATCAACTACTGTTTTTTGCTACCCTTTCTAAAAAAGGATTGCATTGTTCCATTGCAATGTTTCTGAGAAGTTTAACTTCTTAAGTAAAACCAATCTTGTTCTTGATATCACTATCAATTGTCTTTTTAAAAGCTTCTTCCTGCAGTTTTGTTTGTTTGTGTTTTCTTAAATGTTGGTTATAGTCTGCATGTAGTGACTACCATTCAGAATAGCCTGAATTTCCACAGAGGAGCATGAAGTAGTTATAGTGCGCCATAAGACTCGGTTCTTCCACAGCTTTCTGTTCATTCTCCTTGTTTAGCAACAAAAAAAAAAAAGGATTTTTTCTTTTTTTTTGTTTGTTTGTTTGTTTGGGTCTTTGCTTCACATTTTGGGTAGAAGGATAATTGTTCCACAGCATATCTCTACTGTCTTCCTGGATACTCAGTCTGTAAACTGGGTTATGAGTTTGGTTTTAGATTCTGTAATTACCACTGAAAATGTAATTTTAACTACCATCTTTTTCTTTCCCAGACATATATTATAAAGACTCCTCCAGTACATAAACTGCAAAGTGAAAGCACAAATCTGCATTCAGAACAGTGCATGAGGAAAAAGCAAAAAGTGCTTCTACAGCTGGATGCTCAGTCAGATAGCTCTGAACACGGTGACCTCCTGGTAAAAATCAGAGAACAAATAGTGCACTTAGCAGTGGGCATAAAGAAGTGTTATATCTAAGAATGTTTATAAAGCATGTGGGGTTCTGTATCCAAGACAATATTTATGTGTCTATTTTTATTTCATTCGTTCTTTCTGGAATTGTATTTCTATGTACATAATTAGTAACTATATGACAGAGTACCACTACACAAACATACATATTAACTTCTACAACGATTTTTTACATTGTTTTTATTGACCTGTTGAGGCTTCATAGTAACATCTTAACTTTTTTTCATACTCTGATATTCCTGGGGGGAAAGAAAGTACATTTTTTAATGTAGTGTGATTAAGTAACTTTTTTATTTTTAATTTAAGAGCATAGTCTCGGAGGAAGAAATGTTTAAAAAATTGTACAAAGATTATCCTCAAGCTTCACAATTATATGCCATGACACCAAAAAAGGTACCTTAGCTTTTCTTCAGATCAAAAAGAAGAGTTAATCAAATTGGTTATAGAAACTAATGGATGACTTTATTTTCCTTCTTAGAAACCAGCTACATCAAATGTGAAAACTCCAGGCTCTGTACTGAAACTTACAACCATGAGAAAAATGCGAGAGGCTGGATGGACTGCAGTTTCTAAAATGGACAGGAAAAGAAAAATGAAAGAAGCTGAAAAGCTCTTTACTTAAAAATGAAAAAATAACTAGTTGCCCTAGCATTATTTGATTAGTACAACCACAGTAGTAGTATTCTTTCAGAGTTAGTACATTGCATTTTTCTCTCATACTCAGTATGTTTAATATTATATTCATTTCTTTTATATGCATACACTTCATAGATACATAACTACATCAACTTGCAGAGCATTTTCTACTTTTCATTCCCTGTGCTATAAAAAGTCAGGAGACAAATTAGTCCATTTTAAAATTTAGAAATAATTATAACTACATAGAAAGCTATTTTAAAAAGAAAAAAAAAGTCTGGCATTAGAAATACTGGTTATAAAGAAATTCAGTTTTGTTCTCTTAAATTTACTCTCTTTTTCTTAAGAAATTCACAAAAGGATATTATTTAGTGAAAGAAATACTAAAGCTGTTAAAATGCATGCACTTTTACTTGTAGTCTTTTTCATTCATTTTAAATGCTGTCAGAACTGTCTTTTTTAGACTGTTTTGTTTTCAGTAGCTACTATTTCAGTATGTTAAAACAGTTTTGAAACTTTTAAAATTGAATTTTCAATAGAATTACATCGGTTTAAATATTTCAGCTTCATAAGGAATAAAATATGCACTCATGTTTTGAGAATGTAAAAACAATGTTAAGACGTCATTAAATTGTTTATCTGAAATGTAAAGTGTGGGACCAAATGTTGTTGATTTATGTATTAGAACACAGATATAAATCACCAGGCAGCCTTCCTAAGGACTAACAGCTTCTGCCATGTATGCGTAAGAATAGTTCAGAATAGCATATATTTCTGTGTTAATCCTTGATTAATCTTGGTTTCACAACAACAAAAACCTGCTTCAAAGCCTAGAGGTAATTAAGAAAACTGCAGTTACATCTTAAAATATTATGAAAAATCAAAATCCTGGGTTCATCTGAAGCAGGTAACAAAACATATGTACTTAATTCTTTTTGTGTAGCAATTTTATGTATAGGCTAGTAGTTTGGGTTCCTTGTGCCTTATCTGTTGAGCAGTGATATTAATAATGATTTTTATTGTAGGTAACTGACAAATATTCTCCAAAGATCTGAAAGAATATGCTGGTTTTTCTCCATATTTGGAAGTGGAATGTGTTATGCAAGCAAATTTTCTGAGAAGTTACAATGACTTTTCTTGCTGGAAAGATATTTCATATGTTTGCAGAATATTGAGATTTTATAATATATCTGCTTAAATAGTGTAAATTAGACCACATGAAGAACAGAGAAGCTGCTTCTAACACACAAATTCCAGATGCCTGTTCTTCCAAGAAAGATTATTTTACTGTAAATAGTGTAAAATCACAGAATCAATCAGGTTGGAAGAAACCTCTGGGATCATCGAGTCCAACCATTGCCCTGACATCACCCTGTCAACTAGACCAGGGCACTAAGTGCCATGTCCAGTCTTTTCTTAAACACCTCCAGGGATGGTGGCTCCACCACCTCCCTGGGCAGCCCCTTCCAATGGCTAATGACCCTTGCTGAGAAGAAATGCTTCCTAATGTCTAACCTGAGCCTCCCCTGGCGAAGCTTGAGGCTGTGTCCTCTTGTCCTATCGCTGGTTGCCTGGAAGAAGTGGCCGACTCCCACTCTGCTACAACCTCCCTTCAGGTAGTTGTAGACTGCAATAAGGTCACCTCTGAGCCTCCTCTTCTCCAGGCTAAACAACCCCAGCTCCCTCAATGGTTCCTCGAAACAGCAACACCACAATGAGAAAGACAGCTACAAAGCTGATGGCTGCACTGGAGAAACAGAAACATACTCTAGTGTTCATACTGAGCATATATAATTAGCTTAAATTCTGATCTAAAAAAAGTCAATTGTATATGCATAGTGTCAAGTCTCCATGTCAGATCTTCATCAGTGAAGATCTGGTCTGATTACCTACTGACTGCTTATCAGATTGCCAGTCAAATCAGGAGAACAATACAACCCTTAGAAACTGAAAAGTGTCTGTGACTTTTACCCCTTAGTGTTGTTATGATATTGAGTGGGTACGGTCATTCATCTTTGATAGTATTGCAGAAGGCTTCTGGCTTGTCGTTGTTTGAGTTTTTTAAATTGTCCTCAGTGTAGCGATTGTGTATTTTAGAACAACAGAAATATCTAGCACTTTCCAAAAAATGAAACCAAATACAAAGTGTTCTATCATATGAGCCAAACAGCAAATAGGATTATGAGTATTTTCAGACCATAAATGGAGATTGTTGGCATACAATAGACAACAAAGAACTGCCTGTTTTAATCTGTGGTTGATAGGAAATGCTGCAGCTAATCCTAGGAAAGAAGGAGCAGAGCGGTCATCTGTGAATCTATAAATTAGAGATGAGAGCTGTTCAAGCTGTTACAGAGAGACGTGCAATAGATGAGCTTTGAAAATTCAGCAGCCACATTGTTTAAATGCAAAACCTGGCAAAAACATTTGTTTCTATGGCAGCATATTAGGATCTTATTTCCTTTTATCAGTGGAGGTCTGCAACAGGATGGGGTTGGAAATAATTCCTCTACCAGAATACTAATCTTTTAGAAATCTGATTGGCTTTGTCTGTTTTTCATCAGCATAGTTTCTAATTCTCTGTTGCTTGCAAGCATGGACATGTTTTTATTTTAATATCCATAGTGCTATATGCAGTGGAAACAAGAGTTACTCTGCTCTATAAGTTAACCTGCTTATAAGATCACTAAGTTCTCATTGTGTTGTACCACTAACGGAGGAAGACTGAGTAGGAATAATGTGTGATAACTTCTCCTCATTGTTCCTACTTTTATCTTAGGCATTGGTCAGTGACAGAGAATCCTATTAAATTACTTTTACATATAAGCTTTCAGTATGCACTGAATTTCTGTAGCCCATTATAGAGATTCCTGGGTAATGAACCCAAGAATTATGATTACTAAATTCTGTTTACAGAAATCACTTGAAACACTTCTTGTAGAACATCAGCATACTGTCTGTCACTTAATGAAAGTGTAAAATAACTGATGTCAGTGAATGGATTGGTTTAGTTAACAGAAAGGTTAAAGATAAATAATTAACAGTGTAACTGGCTGTTCCAGAACAGGGCTACAAAGCTGATGGCTGTAAAAGCACATTAAAAATTGTTGTCGCTGAATAGCCTGTAGGTCAGCAGGGGGGCAACCAAAGAAATGGATCCATAAGCATCAGACTTTTAACTGTGGATTTTAGGAAACTCTATGAAGGAAGCCTCGGGCATTCCTGGATTTCCACATTGGACTTTGTCCTGCCACAGTCTTTTGTCTTGCTGCTCCCAGTAGGTAGTAGAATCTCAGTCCCATCAAGAGATGGTTCAGAGAGGTCCATAGCAAATGAACTCTATGGTCATATCCAGAAGGACAATCAAGGAAGAGTTTTTCTACCAGCTTAATAGTTTGTGTAAATTACTGAAGAGATGTGAATGTGTATATCACTCTGGTGATGTTTAATGCATCTCTGACGGATGGGCAGGCTAACATGATGCCAGCAAAGAAGAGGTAGTACCCAAGAGGTTCTGTGTCCATATCAGTGTGAAGCTCACCTGAGTATGAGCAGCAGTAGTCACATTAGTCTCAAGGTCCATTCAGACTAATTTATTGTGCTTCCAGATAAATTAATTTTCATTCTTAATACTTGATCAGATATTTCTGTAATGCACTGCAGTGCATTCAGAGGATGTGTAAAAAAGTTGCAGTGAATAAATGCACTGCTGAAATTATACTGCCTGCTCCAGTGATTAATAATTCCCAACATTCAGGAATGCCACATTGGACTCTGTCTAATAGCTCTAAGTCTTCATGAGAGTAGGTCTCTGGACAGTTGGAACTAGGGACGCTGCATCTACGTAGTTGCCTTAACAACCAAATTTGTAATCGCCTCAAAGAATGAAATCAGGTTTGTGTGGCATGACCTATTTTATGTAACACCATTTTGACAGGCATTAATTATGTTCTCATCCGTTAATTCTTTATTGCTCAACTCCTGTATCAACTTTCTGTTATTTTACCTGATTTATCAGGGATAGATGTCAGACTGGTTGGTTGAGAGTTGCCCGAGTCAACATTCTCTCTTTAAATATTGGCATAATATTAGCACTTTTCTTAACGTTTGAAATTTCCTCAGTATTCAAAGACTTGTTGAAATTAGCATTAGCTAGCTAATGATGTTGAGTTTGAAATATTTATTCCTTATACAATTTATTTAATAATCTTTGCAAATATGTATGTTCGTTGTTCATTTTCAAATGCACATGTACTTTCTGAAGACTTTGCACTTGGTCTGCATCAACAGCTTGTCTTCATCTAGAAATGTCCGTTGACATTACTGTTGGCCTCTGTCCTGACGGAAGTTTATTGCCTAGTCTCCATCCTCCCATGTGAGTTTTCTACATTTTCTCACTTCTAACAGTGATTGTTGTTTTCTTTTTTTTCCCGTTGCTATAGTTTCTACTGTTGCATGCTCTTCTTCATCTTCACTATGATAGACTTCCAAGCATTGCTATAATTTTTTTCTTTGCTATTGATGTTTGCAGACATTTTCCTAAATCCTTTTAAAGCAAATTCGTGATCCTTTTTTACCCTAATCTGAATTCCCCACCCAGTTACACCCATTTTTCTCAAATCAGAGAAATTAGCACTTTGAAGCAGCGAAGGATATAAGCCTTCATACTCTGATCTGTCCTCTGCCTATATTCTTATAGGATATGTTGAGGACACTTTAAACCTGGATGTGGGGGGTCTTTCTGTCAGAACCAGTGTATACAACTATAGCTCCAATAGCCTAAAGCTGTGTTGTAAATCACTGTGAAACCTTTAAAGAATCAGCTGTACCTACTTCAGCTATGCATGCAAGAGTCATATGTGATATTCTTGCTTTAGGAATGCCATTTTTTATTCTTATTTTGGGCACTTTTTGTCCTCTACAGGATTTAGTTTCATTGTTTCCTTTTCCTTTCAGGATTGTTGTCTCCTTTGAAATTCTCTTAAGATTTTCCAAGAACCAACATTCTCTTCTGTGATTAAACCACCAAACCCATACATATATATGTAGTGTATATCTGTATATGTAATGTGTGTGTATATATACACATTATCTACATATGGGTGTATGTATCTGCATACTCGTGTAGCCTGTATGTTTAACTGCATTTAAAATGTCAGAAAAATACGGAGTTAAATAACGTATTGGAGTAGTGGCAAAATAAGTGTTACACTTCTGTTGCTAAGAGTAGATGGACAGATGTTATTGAGAGTACAATTAATGCTCTGCTCATGTCCTTAAGCCAGAAAGAGTTATATTTAATTCCTGAGAAGTTATATGGTAGAAATTAACCCATAATTAAAGACTCCATGAAAACAGAAAGCATTTGGCTAATCTTAGTAGAACAAGAGCTCTATCACGTTATCAAAAAAAAAAAAAAACCCTTGGAGAATTAGTCCAGAACACAAAGCTGTGTGCAGCAGTCCGAAATCACAGGAAAAGGAGACAATATTATTCAGGAATTGGCTAAACACCAATCGTGGGGCTGACTGGATCACTCCAACAGCCCAAAGTGATCATGTTTACCAGCTCAAACTCCACTTATCCTATTTCTTATGGCTATGTAAATCAAGAATGTGGTTGACCTGCATAAGACATACATCAGATCAAAGTCCAAATGGCAGTTAGGTGATTAACTGAAGGAGTAGGTGTTAACAGAGCTGCAGTGAATAAGCATAGTGAGAAGGCTGGCTGGACACTAATGAAGCAGTAGAAGACAGTGGCTTTGTGCTGAATCACTGCAAGACATGCATGCTGACTTGACCCTTTCTTACTTTTGCTCCTCCCAGGTGTTCCACAAAGCCCTAAACACGAGTGTGTGTGTCTCATCTGTGGACATCTCAGTTTCACTGGTGTTGGTGCAGTATTTTGCTTCTCGTGCTACAAGGAGTTGTTTCTTAAAAGTTCTTCCCCTGTCAATTAGTATTTCAGTGTGAATTGCTTGTTACTTCAATATTTGCTCAGTAGGTTCAAAACCAGATAATTTCTCAGTGTGTTTTGTTTGAGTAGGTAAAAGTCAGGCTGTACCTTACCACACTGTAGAGCAATTGCTTTGATTTGATATTTGTCACTTTATGTGTATAGCACTGCATCTCTCAGTGGTGCCTGCCTGGTAACGAGCAAACTGAGTGAACCAGACTTCATTAAACTTCCATAAAACATAGGTGTAGAATTAGTCATATGTGATTCAGGATGACTCCATTTCCATGCTAGCCTTCCTGTCATGATGTTGCTGTCCTATGTAGCAATTAAATTAATCAAGAATAACTTTTTTTAAAGCAGTGGTTAGTTTAAAAGCCTGAGAAGAGAATGACTGTTAAAATAATTAGGTTTCCAGCTCCAGTTTCCAGGTTAGGATATTATGGACACGTTTGTTCCTATCACATTTGCTTTGTGGTTCAGTATGAATTTTCAATAGATGACTTTGCGATAAGAAAGCAGCAATTCAGATGCAATTATATAAACAGTAAGATCAGCCTGGAATTAGCCTGGAGATTATAAAGCACACACAGAGCTTGTGCTGGGTCACTGCCTCTCCCAGCTCAAGGCAGAATCAGGTTCCTGTAATAGGGAAGAATTCAGCTGACAAGAGGTTGGTCTTTCCAGACTTGCATTGTTGCAGCTACAGGGTAAACCAGACTGTGTAATGAATGGCTTTTGCTATGGGAAAGTGACAGCTGGAAGAGACTAGAGGGTGATGTCCATATGTTTGTGGACACTGTCATTTCAAGTTTGTAGTTTAGAGGCTTGAGAGTAGACCCTGGAATTGTCTTGGAGCTAATCAAAGCTTTGTTCTTGGGATCACCCAGCAGGTCTGAGAAATGAGGTCAGCACAACAGAGAGATAAAGTGGGGATTCATTGATTTGAACTCTTTGCTGATGTTCTTTATTGTAATTTGCTTGAATCTATTATTTAATTCTTGGCAGTGTTCGCATTTCATCATGCCTCTAAGCCAACTGGAAAGTAAAAAATAAGTATTTTATATATGCACAGCTGTTTTTTTTCTCTTGAACATTTTATAAGATGCTTTCTTTAGAAAATTATTTTTAAACCAGTGAGATTATTTTAGCATGTCTGTTTTATTCTAGAGCTCATGTTCTCTCACATATGCCACATTTTTAAATTCTTTCACTCCTGTTATTTTTCTGTGTCAGCATTTTATCATTCATTAGTGAAAAGTTCCATGTAATATGCTTTACTGGGGAAAAGTGAAAGCGGATTTGTTATATGTTGTTAATGGCTTGTTTACCCTTCTTTTCTGTTTAGTGTTTAGTACTATTTCAATTAAAGGTCTGAGATAGGAGAGAATTTGTTAGCTAAAAAAGTTAAGATTACCGCTAGTCTGTGACTATCATAACTGTTCTTGTCAGAGTCTGAGAAAAGGGCTGGAAGGTACATCTAATTTTATTTAAGGTTTGCTTAGTTTGTTTGTTTTTCCCTCATCTAGCATGAGTCGCTTCTTTGTGATGTCTCTCCTCTTTGGCCTGACTTTCAGTCAAACAGCATCACTCTGTGCTCCTTCTGAGTATGTAATCCATGTGGAGAAAAGGGAATGTGCCTACTGCCTGGCCATCAACACCACAATCTGCGCTGGATTTTGCATGACTCGGGTACAAGGCATTACTCTGTTTTAGGCTGTTATTTCTATAATAGCCATCACTGCAAAACAAGTGCCTGTTCTCACTGGAAAATTGTGTGTGTAAACGATGCGATTCTAATAGTGTTTGTCACAGACAAAATTGCACTACCATCATGTTTTCAAGTTAGCTTTTTGCAAAGGTATGGATGAGAAATGCCTAGCCTCCGGAACTATGCAGTTTATAATGCCAGTGGCATAGCACAGAACTGACTGCTGCTGTCACTGCAAAGCCTCTGTAGTCAGTTTGTGGGGTCAGGATGGAACAGTTGAGAAGTAGATTATATTTAGTCACTCTAATATAAATGACTTGGGTAACTTTTACTCCCACTATTGTTATGACAGCTAGCTGTGGAGACTATCTCCTATGTAGGCATGCCAAACACTATGCTTGAGCTTTGCTGTTCAACATAGCATTTTAAGTTCCACCTTGGTCAGTAGGTAGCCAATACAGATTACAAAGCACTGTTAGCACTCTGAGCCAGGCAGATTAGTTAAAACCATGAAAGCAAGGTGAACATAAGTACAGGGGTGGAGAGCCCCAGTCACATGCAAATTCAAAATTACAGATCTGAACAGAAGTATGCCAAAAATATCAGAGCCAGTCTAAGTGTAAAGATGTTTGCTGTCTACATGTTTGAGAAAACATCACAGGAAGTCTTCTGACATTCATCTATGCTTCAGTGAGACAATGTATTTCTTTTTTCTTTGTAGGACAGCAATGGCAAGAAGCTGCTGCTCAAAAGTGCTCTGTCCCAGAACGTGTGCACATATAAAGAGATGCTGTATCAAACAGCACTGATTCCGGGCTGCCCTCATCACACCATCCCTTATTATTCCTACCCTGTGGCTGTAAGTTGCAAGTGTGGTAAATGCAACACTGATTATAGTGACTGTGTTCATGAGAAGGTTAAGACAAACTATTGCACTAAACCACAGAAGCTCTGTAACATGTAAGCTTCCAACAGAATGTGGTTGAAATGTACCTCTCTGCTCACAACTAAACATAAATAAAAGTGTATTTCATAACAGGTTTGTAAATTGGTGTGCACAAAGTTTTATTTTAAAGATGTATCACTTGTTACCTCAATTAACTGGATAGTCTGTGACGGGCACAAAAGCAAAGTCATAGGACCGCAGGTTTGTATTTAGAACCCCCCTGTAATTTACTTTGGGGAAGAAGGAGAAATGACTGTATGTATAAGCCTTTGCTCATAAATCCCAGGTATTTTGTGAAGAGATGTTCTGAGACAAAACATTTGATATATTTCAGAGTGGAAAATAAAGGCAATGCATACTCTTAGTATAGAACATCTTAGTTAGATTTAGATTTTGACAACATATACTTACAGCCTTCATATTAGCAATGGTATTTTTCCATACATGTAATACTAGCTTTTTTTGAAGACTCCAGCTTCAGTGTAGTCAACTGGGACTAAGCACACACAGTTTGCTTACCTACGCTATAGCTCTGTCATCACCACCGTTGTCCAGACCTGTGTTCATTAGGCATACTTTTTAATTAATGTCTGCACTAGTGGAGTAAGCCTCTCTTTTCTATTGAAGTACATTGTTTGAAAAACTTGTCTCTCTGTGAGCACTGAAGAATCAGTGAAGTGTCAAATCTTGCTACTCCGTTCTGCAGAAGGGAATACCATCAAACTTAAAGTGAAACTCTGAAAAAACTCTTTTTTTCCCCACACAGGTCAGCTGGTTCCTTGTGAGTGGGAAAGTGAGCTGAGCCCCACCCTATGTGCTGAACGTGCACAGGTGAGAAGTGCAGAGCCAGGAAAAGGAAATAAATTCAAACTAACAAATGTTTCCTTTCCACTTAGAAAGGAAAGTTAATTTTTAGCAGACACGTCAAATAATTAATACTGACAAACAGATACTCGAACCAAGCACGTACTCTATGACGATGATAAATATTCAACTGCCCACTCTTCTAGCATTCCATGACTGAATTTTCAACATCTCCATGGAAAAGGTGATCATGACCTGGCATGTTTCAGCACCAATGTCCTACCACCATCTCTTTATATAGAATAAGCCCTTTCTAACATAGAGGGAGAAAAGATTATGAAATGGTAACATTATTTTTCTTTTGCAGCAGGAATCATAAAGACAAAAGAATCTAGTTTGCCATGCAAGCATGGCATGTAACCTTATTCTCATGTACAGGAGCAAAGTCTAAACAGTAATTTCAGCCTACTGCTATATTCATTACCCAGCTCTAATCCTGCACTGTATTTCATCAGTTACAACCATGGCAGCACCTGTTTGTGCTACTACCATATATTAAACAGGTTAATTAATCCCAACTCCATTCAAAGCATGAGAGAGAAATAAGTCTGGAAACATCTTTTCTGACCAACAAGATGAGTTTTTTTACCCTGATTACCGAAGTTTACTCAGGTTGAAATGCAAAGCATATAATGACAGACAATAAATTGTCAATATGTGATTCTTATTTAATACTACATACTGTGTTGTAAACTTATTACTGCTCATCTTTATAAAATTCTAGTAACTTCCATTTTTAAATTAAATATTACATTCAGAGAGGCCATTAAGGTGAATCAAAGTACAATTTAATCAAGCTGAAAAGCAAAACTGGCATATACAAAATGTGAATGATCTAGAATATTAGCAAATAAACATTCCCATCTCTGGCAAAGAAGTGTCTCAAATAGTAACATCCTGTCAGCGTGACTGCATTGTCATGAGTTAGCAAGGTCTATTTAACTGTGACACCTAATATTACTACTGAGATGCAAGGTATATTTTTTCTTTTTATGCAAATTCATTTTTAGAAATAGGATTGTGGCTCCCAAAAAATTAGATATTCTATTCACACTTTGCTTGAAATAGTAAATAAAGGAACCAGAATTCATAGGATACAAATATGAAATTTAATTTTCTTAGAAAAATCTTGCTTTCAATTTTTCAGTTTTCATGAATGTTTCTGGAATCTGAAACTCTGTTCCAAACACCTTGATTTTAGTTCAACTGCAGCAAAGCCTCTGTGAAGGACTCAGGGAATCTGCTAGGTGGCCCTCCTTGAGCGGCAGGGTTGGACCAGATGACCTCCAGATGTTCCTTCCAACCTCAACCATTCTGTGATAATAGTAAAAGCTTTGTCCAGGCCAACCACAATAAGAAGCTGATGGCATTTGCGTGCTTGTCACGGATTCTACACAAGGCATGAACAGTAATTGTCATATGTATAATTTGGTGATAAAGAAATGCCTTCACAGGCAAGCTTTGAAAATTTAAATTCTCCAAAAACATTGTTTAAAATTAATAGAAAATCCAGAGGGTTTTGCAAGAACAGTAGGAGCCCTACTTCCGTAAGATGTGTCCCTTACACCTATGGTTTAAACAATCCAGTTATGTCTAGATATATACAAGACTACTTCTACGACTGTTGGACCAAGAGAGGTTAGTTTCAATTAAGTTACAAAAGACTTTCTGGCAGTGAGAAAGTCTGGTATTCCCCAGCTGCCAACACAACTGTAAAAAACGCGTAGTGACAGCATGCAAAAGAGCTGTGGACTCCCAAGTTCTCAGAAAATAGCTGCAACATTAATTGCTACTCTCTAGTTTGTGAAGAACTTAGAGAATAATAGGAAAAAACTGGGAAGTAGGTATTTACTGAACAAAGCATCAATTATGTTACCTAGTAAATGGCACAGAAAGACGTTCAGCTTTAAGATCAGACACGGCCTTCTTAAGGTGTCCGAGCCTTTAAAAAGGGTATTTAGCATAAGAAAATTTAAGTCAGCTTACGATTAAGCAGCACTTGCACTTAGCAAAATAAAAAAGGGAACTAGGCCTACTTACAGTAATAAACAGCACTGTAAAATTATTGTAATGCTCCCTTATGGCTGAGACTGACAGATTTGTCTTCAGTATGAACACATGCATGCAAAAAACAGCTGTCTACTTTCATGGTTAATGCCTATGTAAAATCACTGAGAGGAAAATAACTAAGATGACTTCCTTTACACTTAAAAAACCAAATTAAGACATTTGGGTTGTGTTATTGCATCTATTTAAATATACATTTACATGCCCTTGGAACACTTTGTTGCTTTGGCGTCTCAGCAGTATTTGTGTTCAACTTTTAAGACCCTCAGGTCCAGTGATAGCAATCTATTGAGGTGATGATTCCTTACAGTCAGGTGTTTGTTTACATTTAATTTATCTTAAGATGCCTTTTCACATATCCAAGCAATGGATTTGCAGACAATCCTAACATCCTTACCTGTTCTAAACATCTTAATTCTGGCCAGGAAGAAACAGAAAAGCATGGTAACACTGAACACAAAGTAGACTTGTAGGGAGCTTATCGATGAGAATCCGGGCTGAGGCAAATTTGTCCTTTAACCGCCCTGGGCCTCCTCCTCAACACCGGTATCGCTGCCGCATGCGTTAGGCCTCTCTCACCTGGGAGAGGCTCCAACACTGGCTCATCCCCTCACTCCAGCTCCTTTGCTGCTAACCAGCTTGCAGCCAAGCGCCTGGGCTCCGTGCGACCGCTACCACCCGTAACAAGGAGTGCGGCACCGGAGGGCTCGGGGCGCAGGGGCTGGAGCAGCCGCTCCCCGTCGACTCCTGCCCGCAGCGCCTTCCTCGCGGCCCGGCGCGGGAGGCCTCAGCCACGCTGCGGCCCGCTCTGAGCAGCACAATCCCAAACGAATTAACACATCTGAAACCGGGGAATGCGAACGCAACCGCACAGCCCTCTGCTGCCCTGCGGATCGGCCGGGGAGGAAAGGTTCGCCACCGCGGGGTGCAGCCGCGCTGCCGCGCAGGGCTTCGCGGCCCGGCGGGCAGCACCGCCCAGCCTCGAGGGGGCGCCGCCGCGCGGGCCATCCGCAGGGCCCCGCCGGCCCGCGCCGCTCCCTGCGGTGTGGCGCGGGGCGTGGCGGGCCCGCGAGCGCTCAGGAGGGGCGGCCCGAGGGGGCAGCGCGGGGCGGCACGCGGCCCCGCCCGCGCGCGGGACCGCCTCTGACCCGGCCCCGCCGGATCGGCGCGCGGCTCCGCCGCCCCTCAGGGCTCGCCGGCCGCCCCGCGCGCCGCTCCCGCCTCGGCGCCTGCTCTCCCGCCCCTCCACACTCGCCGCGTGGACGAAGCACCGCCCGCGCGTACTGGCCGCAGTGCGTTAGCCAATGCGGAGCGAGTACCGCCCGCTGCCCCGCCCCAGTGGGCGGGCCCGCTCGTCCGCGCGGGTCGCTGAGGCGAGCCGTGGCCAGGCGGAGGCCGTCGCCGGGACGGGTCTTGCCCCGGTTCCCGGCGTGGGGCTGTGCTCGCCTCGGCGGCCGAGGCCTGCTCCTTTACCTGGAGCCCGCCCGCCCGCCCGCGGCCCGGCGCCGGGGCCGTGGCACCGCTGAGGGAGACGGGCGAGCCCCGGGCAGACCCGCCCCGCAGCCTGCGCTCGCGCCCCGGCCTGAGGAGCCCCGCGCCGGGCGCGCGGCCGCCCCGCGGACCTTTGGCGCCGCCGCCGCCGAGTGACCGCCTGCCGCGTCAGCTGCTGCCCGGACCCGGCGCGAGGATGCAGAGGTGAGGCGAGGGCAGCGCTGCCGCGGTGGGAGGGAGGGTCTCCGCTGGCCGCCGCGGTCGGAGCTCAGCGCCGCGCTCGCGGGAGGGGCCGCGTCGCGGAACGTCCCCAGCGCGACAGCGGGGACCTTGTGGGGGGCTGGTCCTGACGGCGCACGCTGGAAGGCGCAGAGACACGTTCTCTCTGGTAGTCGTTTATTTCAGGTTATTTTTATTAGAAAGTTGTTTCAAATTCAAGACAGAAAAGCTGATAAAACGCCACTTCAGAACCCATTAGACTAAGGGGAAGTGAAAGCTGATTTCAGCAACAGAATAAGTTGGTTTTTTTTCTCTCAAAGAAAGCTGATATAGAGGTAATTCTGCCACAGACTTTGCAGCATAAACTGATACGCCAGTTCTGTCCAAAATCAGAATTTGTGCTGTAGAAACAAATACATTATATAGGAAGTGGTTTGTGTTTTCGGGAACCTAGTGGCCGGAGCACCGATAGAGAGGAAGAAGTAAGATTGAAAAGCTTTGTTTATGTACATTTTCTGTGAACAGCATCTGATGCTGTTAGTCAGTAGCATCCCAAGGCTGTAAAATATAGCATTTGAAGGCTTAAGATAACTCAATTTTTTTTTTCAGTACACATGAAATATATTTTGTTATAAAACTATCACTTTCAGTATGAAGAACAGTGAAATATGAATCTTCATTGTAGGGATATTACAGGGCTGTGCGTCGTCAGCTCCTGTGCAATCTCTGCAAGATATCAAAACTGGCTGGGGTTTTTCTGTGACAAATGAAGCTCCCACTGAAGTTAGTTACTTAGAAAAATTAGACAAGGGAAATGTGAATAATGATGTTTAGAGATATTATAAGGGCATCAACAATTTACATCTTTACGCTTTAGAACAAATTGTTTGACAGGAGAAGAAGAAAAAGCGTGTGACATGCTTTCAGAATTATCACGTGGAGGGATGTGATTTTTTTGTCACTTTCCTCTGAAAGGGACAGGACTAAAAGGGTACTTTTGCTGACTTATATGGCAGTTACTATGTATCTGGTGCATACAAGCATTGGAGTTTGTTAATTAAATCCTGGCACGCAACTCTGGAGCATGAACTGTATTTGAGGAAGTCTAGATACTGGTTTGGATTTAGTTACCTTTGAAAAGCTTTCTTATTGAAGATGTATGGTGTAGTTGCTTGGAAATGATTTTGTACTGTTGATAAAGATCAAGGATTTTGCACTTTCAAGAACTGAAATGAAAGAGCAGCAGCACAATAAACTGTGGGCACTATACATCCAGTTTTGATAGCCATAACCCCGCCTGTGACATCTGAGCATTTGAAAAGGGCTGCTCAAGCTAGTAAGTGGAAATTGGAGTTGTTAACTAAGCTATGATCTAAAAGCAACCGAAAAGAATTCTTACAGCTTTGACAGGGAAAGAACACCTGTACTTTCTGTCCCTTAATGAGTTAAAAAAGACTTTCAGTTACTAAGACGCAGAGAAAACTGCAAATATAGTGTGCAACTCACAACAGCAGGAAACAACGAAAGAGGCTATATCTCTGGATTCTGTTAAAAGGCACTAGTAGATGAATACCATGTTGATTTCCAGCTTAAGTCTGGATTTATAGGTGGTTTCTTTGTACTACTCTTCCCTGTTTTCATAAGGCACTTTTAGATGTTGTTGTACTTCTAGGGCAGTGGGGGGCTGGGGAAGCAACAGAAGTTTCTGCAAGCTGCCTTTTTATTCAGTGCATCTCAAAAGCAGGAGTGGGCATCTTCCAACTTACACAAGAAACAGTAAACAAATAAAGAAGTAAACTCTGGTCCTATCATTACGTTCTGGTGCTACAAATTTGAGGAATTAAAACCAATTATGTGTAGATGTGTTTAAAATAAATAAAATACTGTCATTATGAGGGGGAGTGTAGCAGAAGGAAAGAGCTTTATTTGCAATAAATTTCTATGCCTGTAGGGCAATAATCTTGGAACCTGAGCCACTGGCTTCCCTATTGTGCTATTTTTACTGGTTTTCCTGGAAAGCTGTCTTGCTCTGAATGGCAAAAATGACACTATACACAGGTTTCTTCTTTCTGTCAGTATTACCTTGGGAGAAGACACACCAGTTGTATACAATCCCATTATCTATTTAGAGCAGAACCAGTTGTAGGGACAGTCTCAAGTGTACCTGGGAAATTGCTTTGGCTATGTCAGTTGTCTGCTGTGAGAAACTTACTTTCGTAGTTTCAGCTTGAGACCCTCATGTATTTGCTGCCAGTATCATTCTCACAGTTGGGCCTTTCTTAGGAGCAGACAGCAGATTGGGGCCCTATTTCCTGGTCTGATGCTTGCAGAATAAGGTCCCGGGCCCTACTTTTACATGGCATCCATAGCTAATCAGCTGTGAACAGAGTGATACAAGCCTAACTCATCTTTGGTGTACGATATAATGTCTCCCTGTCAGCTGGTACTTGAAGCTAGGCCTGGAAACTGCTCAGTTGGCAGCGCCTGCTGCATACCCAGCATTTAGTGCACAGCTGTCTCTGTGTCGCAGTTTGTGGTTGAACAATTTGAAAAGAGAGATGTAAAAGACAGCAAGATGTGTCAATTAAATCAGATACATGGAACAGCAACACTATTTCCAGTCCTGAAGTAACAGAAAAGTGATGGGAGTTTGAGTTTCTTTGGGAAATGAGAGATAAATATCATGAGGGATGTATATTCCACATTAAACATGCACACTAGAATACACGCATTTTCTGAAATCCCACTCCTTTCCATTCTGTTTCAGTGGAATAAAGACCCCATGACTTGTAAATGCTAAGTCCTGTTAGATATCACAGACCATTTCAATGAGACACATGGTTTAGCTGAACTTTTCCTCATCATGTATGGAACAACTGCATCAGAAATCTGAACTAGTGATCATCAGAGAGACAGAGCTGCTATGTGGATATTGTTAGCAAAAAGCTGTTCTCTGAAATGGTGAATTATCTCAAATAAGCTGAAAATTAAGAGATTCTGAGCCTTTGATGTAATTTATTTTCCCCTTCTGCGGACAACCTTTCTCTCTTCTAGGCTGTTTTAAAAGGAACATTCTCTTATGAATAAATATGACAAATAGAAAAATAAAAATATAGAAACAAACTATGTAAACGCAAGCCCTGAGGTATTTCAAGCACAGTGTAATTTTTATACCTGACATGCAATCTAAAGGTGCCAGTAAGAAAATCTACTTTATGGCTTTGTAAAAATGCCCCATCTTTTTTTCCTGCCTTACACCTGCAAGAAAGGGTGAGAGGTTGAGGTAAGAGCCCCATGGAAGCTGTGATAGTCACAGAAGCAGAAACAGAGGGTATTAAAGTGCTGCGTGTCTTTCCCTGACCATTTTCACTCTTCGGTTGGCTTCCACAGGCCAGTTAGGTTCTACAGAGTATCTGACAAAGCTGCTGCTTTTCTGGATGTAGGTTCCACTCCTGCACCAGCATATATACCATATAGAGTCTTGCAGGATAAAGGGACTTCTGAATAAAGATTTTAGTGGCTCCTTTAACGCATAGAATTTTATTTATTTTTTTTTTTTGGGTGTGTCTCAGGCTAGCTTGGGAAGCTTAAGCACACTTTGCACTGCAATTGCTCCCAAATGACTGCATTATCTTGCCAGCTTCCCACCTCTTTCCCCCTCTTCCTTTAGCCTGGATGTCCTTGGACATGTTTCCTCCCCCAGAGCTTTCTGCATTTGCATGAAGGGTCCAGTCCTAAAACAAAAAAAACCAGTCTCTGCATGACAGTGAAGTCAATGGGTCTACTCACATGAATAAAAGTTTGCTGGAGAAGGCCCTTAGGCATTAATTTTTTTTTAAAATAAAGTCCAGTTTATTAATTCTACTCTGTTTGGGCTTTGGAAAGAAAAATTACAAAATGGATCATAAGTCTTACTTGTTAAAATGGCATTTGTTCCTCTGCTAATTCTTGGCAAACAAGGGCTCAACATGAAAGGGTTTCAAGCACTGTATACCTATGGGTGTGTGTACACTCTTGCATAGTGAGACTCTGGAAGAATATGCATGCAAACATGCACACACAACATATTCCATTTGCACATACTTACCTAAAGAAGGTACTGCATATACAGGTACCTGCTCATGTGCATATATATGTGTAACGAGAGATATGCATGTGCTTACGCAATGTCTGTAGATCTGTAAACTCTTAATTGCACATATACAAACACTAAAAATCAAATTAGTCTTAGATGCACCTTTGCTTTTTTCATTAAAAAGGACATTTTAAAACCCTTTTTTGTTCATTTCGGTTTTACTGTAACTAATACAATTCACCTGCTCACCTAATGGGATATTTTCCTCTCAGTATGTTAAAACACTAATTAAAATGCATTACAATTATTAAATTGGGTAGAAGAGCACTTCTTGTAAAGCTTAGTCTGGAAGTCCTGGGACATAGTTGTGCAGTGAAAGTTTTAGATCATGTCTCTTGTGTTACGGATCGCACAGCACAGAACCATGCTGAATATCATGCCAAAGATCTAGAAGAGAAGGGATGCAATTTAGGGATCCACAGTTATAAAATAGTCTGCATATCAGAACAATCTGAAGGTTCTTATAGCAGAGTAGAAAGTGACTGCTTCCACCTACAAACTCCAAGACATCAGACAATTAACATAAAAGAGATTTCACTGATACTCAAAGCCAAGATTTTATCTGCTCACACTAATTTCACTGTTCTTTGTTGTAAATATTAAGGCCAGCATAACAGCCCCAAACATTAATATTATTAACATAAATTTCAGTGACATCAATAACTGTGACTATTGGTATTATGCCTAGTATTGCACCAAAAGGTTCTGAGTTTCAGAATGCTTCTACAAGGAATATTGTATACACATTTGAATAAGAGCAGAGAATGATTCCAGAGGAACCAGGTCTCCGGAACTAGCGCTGAGCATTGCAGTTTTACAGAGAAAGCTAAGCTCTTAACAGTTGCTACTCAAGACCAAGACCATACATGAAATATAAAACTCTATTCATGTTAGGGAACTAGTTAACTAGAGGGAATGTTAAAAGCAGAGAACAGTGCGTGTTGCCAGAGTCTCCAGAAATTTTTTTTTTTCCATAACTCCAAAGCAGTTAGCAGCTACCTCCTGACACTTCATTGCTAATCAGAGCAGCTAAAGGTGTATTTCTTTACTAATACTCTGGCTGCTCGTGCTGCTTCAGCCTGGTGCTTGTTTCTGAGCCTGAAGGAAGTCACGGCACACGTGTGCTGGAAAGCGCTCGCTGTTAAAGCCCGTGTTTGGTACAGACCGCCCGCTCCCGCCGTATCCTTGCGGCAGGCTGACATCTATGGGCCACAGCTCCGTCGTGAAGGAGCAAATACACGATACGTGCTTGTGGGAGAGGGTGGACTGTAAGGAAAGTTATCGATGCTTTGATGACAGTTCGGTGAAACAGCTACCTGTAACTAGGTGCTATGCATTTAGGAAAGAAATGCTGTTCTGAAAACTATGCAGTTTAAATCCTGTTCCTTTAACAAAACACATACTCATCACTGTATCTGTTACCTAGAACAACTGTTTATAAACTATCCTTCACATTGAACCAATGCTACAGCCAGCATTTTCCTGGAAAGCCGTTTCTATACAATGGGTAGGTACTCTCTATTCCTCGTGAAATCTAAGGAATGGATCCTCAAAGGGCCTAAAGCATCAGCCTGCAGTTGTTTTAGAATGGATGAAATGCTGCTATGGCCTTTTGCTTTTCAGTTTGGTTCATGTGCACTCTGCTTTCCTACTATTACAACAAAATAAGATTACCATTAGATACTTTGGACCCTGTCTAAGGACACAAAATGAACTAGTAAAACAAAGTCATGCAAGTCTGCTTGCGCCGATGTGGGCAATTCCCAGAGGCAGGACGCACTGAAAGTGGTAAGAATAGCTGCACCTTTGAGGAATCTCATCAGTTGCTGCAAAACACCTTCCACAAAGCTTTGAGTAAGGGACAGGGTACTGGGCTCAAATATAGATTTGAGAGTGAGAACATGGATTTACTCACTGTGATGCCAGCAATTGCAATTCCAACAATTCCAACTAAATGCAGATCAGCATCAATTACATTATGGATTTCAACCAGGCAGTTCTATTAAAAACAAAATTGAAAGGCTTTTACTCCTAGAAAAATATACTCCAACCAACTCCATCAGCTGTTCTCACTAAACAACAGATAAACATGAAAAATATTATTGCAGTCACTGTCCTAATTAATGCATCTATGCCTTGTGTTTTGTTGGACAACTTTCACAGCATATTACTTTTCGTAGTGAGAGATCTGCACCTCTTGTCTGTACAGGCTGACACATACAAATCATTTTCTTACAATCAGTTTTCCGAAAATTTAAAACCCTTTATATGATAGGCTGTGCTAAATCAGGAAGTTTGGCCCTTCAGATTGACATTGTACTCACAAGCAGATTCCACAAAAGACAGAAATAACAGTATCCTTAACACCAACAAAGTTTCTAGTCAGGAGTCTCCATGGATGATTAAGGCAGGCACTTGCCAAAATTCAGCTTTCTTGGGGCTTTTAATTTAGGACTCCTGTTCTGCTACGTCCTTCCCGCTTTTCAGAGGATGTAATATTGTCTCAGCTACCATGGGATGCTATGAGCAGGCTTCAGAAATGAGGGCTGGGCATGTTCAATATGACCTCCAACTTATTTCTGCCTCCACTCTGCTCCATTTCATATGGAATTTCATGCTGGAATTTGCAAGGTAAAAAGGAAGTTCTTCCTTTCTTCTACTTATAGACTGTCTCCAATTTTACTAAACAATTGACAAGAAAAAGTGATTAGAACAACCAGAACAGAGGACACTTGCCTTTGGCATCTGGATATTCTCTGGACAGGGTAATCCCATTTGTTGTTCCATATTATCTTTACCACAGCATTGGAGCTAAATGAGAGAGAGAGAGAGATGAAGAATCAAAGAAGGGGAAGCCATAGACTTGTTTCATACTGAAAGTAAGTTACTACTTTCATACTGAAAGTGAGACAATAAATAACTAAAAAAAAGAAACAATACGGATCAAGTAATAAACTTATTCCCTATGTTAACTGCTGCCTCTGGTAGAGTTCCAACTACGTGGGCCAGAATTCTCAAAAATCAGTTTCAATTGTCTGAAGCATAACAAACCCACAAATTTGTATTAACAACAACTTCCAGAAGGGATTTTTATCACAGTACCGCATAGCAAAGCAAACAAGTGGGTTTTGGAAAAGCAGATCCCTGGCTTACAGGGAAACAGGAGCTGTTAAAGGGAGAAAGCAGAAAGTTCACATAGCGCATACAGAATTATGGGCAGTGCACAAAAGCTACAACAGAGAATGCTAGAATCTTTATTTCTGACAAAACATAGTGCTGGGTTTGGAGACAGTAATAAATCAGAGTGTTTTAGAGGATTTGTTTTTCCTGTTTGCCTATCTCCCACAAAATGCTTGGAATTCCTCTTTGGGTCAGAAATAACAGCTATGGGAGAAGGACAAAAGGGTCTAAGGTTGTGAAATGTTTGTTCTAAAGAACGTGGGAATGCTGTAAGGAGCAACAAACTTTGGGCTTGATCTCTGTGGGAGGCAGTGTAGATACAGGATGGACACAAATAGGATTCAGGAGGTCACAGGTTCTAATTCTGATTCAGACGCTAACTTTTTGGGTGGCCTGAGCTGAGTCACACATGTGCTTTTGGTTCTTTACCTACTTGGGTCAGTCAAGTGACAGGATCTGCCACATTGTGGGTCCGGGGACACAGGTCACAGTTTTTTCTCTGACAAATGCAGAAAGATTCAGACCTTTCTACCTCTCTCTGCATTTGTGAGTATGTGTTCTTGGATTTTAATATCCCAAAGGCCCATAATAGTCATATCTTCTGCACAACAAAGACCAGAAGCATTGGCTGAAATTTAAAAGCCTGGACATTTTCACTTTCAAAGGTAGGGATCACTTGGGGTCCGAAAACCAGAATTCTGACAGAGCCATCAGGAAACCAGGTTGTGAGCCTGTGGCTCCATTTTAAGTAACACTTAGTTCTATTCTTTCATGCCTCAGTGGGTATGAAGGGTAATGTGACAGTAAAGTAGTAGCGCAAGGTATTAAAGCTCAGGAGGACTACTCACAGCCAAGTGGTAGCGATAGATAGTCCTGTTGACCTTCCCCCCTGGGTTCTTCGTATAGTCATGATAAATGTCTTCATAGATTTTCTGAGCTTCCTGTATTGCCTGCAGAAATCAGACTTTCCAAGTGAGTAGCAAATAAGTCTCACCCCCAATCCAGTGCAAACTTCTAGCTTGTGTCATCAACCTCCAGAGCAGAAAGTCATGCCTGGTAAACTAAGGTACCATGACTGGAAAGATAGGAGGTTTTGTGGCCTGGTGGCTAATAGAGGGGGGCAAACACTTCATCCCATTCTGGACTTGTGATAACACAAACTCTCATTGACTCCAGATAAGAACGTCAGAAAGTCTTCCTGGGAAAAGTGTCCTGGAAAGTTTTCCTACGCAAGAGTCAGACTGTAAGTCAGTCGGCATTGGAATCCATACCTGCCCTGTTATTACATTAGAAGTTGCTTGCTACTTACCACTTTCTTGCCTATAAAGGCAAATACTCCAGCAGTGAACTCAGCAGCAAATATCACCAACAAGCAAGCAAAGAACTGCAGAGGAAGAAGAGAATCTTATATTAATATACCTTGCACAATTCTGCTTTATATGGACTGCCAGTCAGTCCCTCATCCATTCCCAATTCTCAACAGCCCACACAGTAACTGGAAGAAAGGTGGTAAGCAGGGTCTGTAACAAGGGTGTCAAGTCAGATTTCTTGTAATATGGAAACAAAGGTGGAAATGGCGAAGGTGTGGCTCAGATGGTAGCTTCAGAAAAGACAGAAGGTAATTCCAGGAAATATATCACATGAGACAAGCAATGGAACTTCCTCATGTATGGAAGCTCTGCAATAGCATGGTGGCTGGAGATGCTAGATTAGCCAGAAAAAGGACGTAAGACATTTCAGGTCTTGGACAGCAAAGATCTTTCCACTAATGACACAAAGCATATGCTTTTGAATGATTTTCCTGTGCAGCCCAGGCCCTTGAAACCCTTTACTTACTGCTCCAAGTAAGCACTGAGACTCCCGCGCTGCTCCACAGCACCCAAAAAATCCAACTGTGGTCATGAGAGCCCCTGCTCCCACCAATACATAGAGTCCTATGAAAAATAAGAATTGGACAAGAATTTAAGAAGGTTTCTCTTCCCCAAGTCTGCTCCCCATTTTGTCGAAACCACACATTTGTAAGTAACAATGGTTTCTGGCTCTTGTAAAAAACACCTGTTACACAGAAGAGTTGCTCTTGCCACAAAAGGAGACAAATGATTTCTTCAGAATGCCTGGAGAATCTCATGAAGACAAATAAGAAGACTACCACCTCCCAAGTTTCCTGTCCCAAGGGCAGCTCAGTCCAGGAAGAACATACACCATACCATCCAGAACCACCTTACAACTCTTCAGTGAGGAACGCAAGGCAAAAAAAATCCAATAGTGCTAGAGGGCTTATTTCTGTGAAACCTGGGGCTGGAAATTTGCTGTACTGCTATGTAGGGGTGGGACTTAAAAAGCTACCTGGCAGCTATGCTTTATCAGTTGCCTGGCAGTACATAAAAAAGACATTTGAAGATCTTCAGGAAAGGTACAGATACTACAGTGTGATGTTCCTCTGAAATGAATGCTTTGTCTGGGGAAAAAGCTGATTGCTGTTGGAAAGAAGAGGACGATAGGGGGAACCCCTTGAAAGCTGTTAGAGGAAGTGAATGAAACAATGAATTTTCACCCTCTGGCAAAATAATGAGTGGAAGAACAGCCTGGGGGAGGTCATAAGCTCAGCAAGAGTCCTGAGCTTGGTCACTGCAGAGAATGGAAGCTTGTCTACAGTTCAGTGATATGGAGCATGGCATCTTCCTTTTACAATAAGCAGCTGCTTTACTGCCTGGTGGGCAGGCATGTTCCAGCATCATTAATGTTTTTTTCCTCCAACATACTGATGCAAGTGTCAGAATATGAAAAATCAGCAGCTTTTAAAGGCTAATGTTATCAGTGCATTATGATCAGAAGACTTGGAGGAGAGTTGCCTGAAAATAGATAGAATCACAGAACTAGACAAATCACATCAGATATTTTAAAAAAGTGATTCTGTATGAAAGGAGTAGAGTGTCTTAGACTTAGAGGCCAAGAACCTTGCATGCGTGGCCAACAAACAGCATCTCATGAAGCACGCTGCCCTCATCTGAACTGCGGGATATCCTACCACCACCTTACTTCAATAGGCAGAATCAGAGAGGCTCTGCAGCAGCCAGGGGCAACACTGCATTGCCTTCGTGTTCTGGACATTCGCAGTTAAGTGTTATGCAGTTACTGAATCATTTAGGGGACTGCTCAGACACTTTAGCCAACCTCTTCCTGGGAGTGCACTGCTGAATAGAGTTGAGGGTACTGGCACAAGGAGTTATCTGTGTGTAGACAAATTTAATGACATAAAGAAAGGACAGCAAATAGTGGATCATCACATTAAACACATTACAAGGATAATGAAGCAACCTGGGATGAGACTGTCAGCAAGGCCAGGCCTGAGACAAGTACAGAACATGGGAGATGTCAGTATAGCCCCATACATAATTAAAGATCTAGGACCCTAGTTATGTTCAGACCTTGACAGGAGAAAAACTGTACAGGTAAGGGGAATAACATTCATTTCTGCCACCTATAAAACTGCAGAAATACTCACATTCAACAGGGCTTTTTTTTTTTTTTTTGTATGGGCTTTATCTAGGACGAAAGGAAACTGGAGCACAGGTTTTTTCTTTCCTCAGTTGTAAACTCACATGCTTGATCTGTGCTTAAGCATACATCCGTTCATGTGCAGTGTCCGTTCCCACTAGACCACAACAACTGTGTTTGTGCCTTGTCTCAGGGTGCCATGCCAGCCAAAGTACAACAGGCTCAGTGCAGTGCCTTGTAATTCTAATCTTTGTCTTGTGTGGGGAACGTGGAGGACATGCAGAAATCTGCCATGCCAATCCACTGCTACAACAGCTTCATTTCCCTCATGCCGTTATGAAGGAACAGTGGAGCTGCAGACTGTGCACACTAGAGGGCACAGCGAGCCTTGCTCCCAGCTGTGTTTATGCAAACGTTTAATGAGAACGTTTAGTATTCTCAATTACCAATTTAACCATTATTTTAAAATCTGATGCAAATCTTTAGGGTTAACAGAGCTGCTGGCATTTACTGTTAGCAGGCCTTGTGTAACCTAGACTAGAAAGCTCTACAAATGGCAGTTTCCAATGATTGCTAGGAAAATGAAAAAAACAAAGTGTCAATATAGGAGTGCAAAGCATCTAGCTACCCTGCCACACAGATGCAGCCTGCTTGGAGAAGGCAAACTCCTGCCTGCTGCCCATTCATTGCTGCATCACTGTCCAGTCACTGTATATCGGCCAGGTATCTATCCCAGCTATTATGATCCTTCTCCTCCCCTCCATCCTTCTCGCCCCAGTACCTTTCTTGTGCCAAGGATTGCTGGTGAGGAACACATTCTGCTAAACAGCAATAAACCAATTATAATTAATATGGCTTTGCCAGGTCTGTAATGCCAGATACGTGGGATTTGCTGCTGACTGTGCTGGCAGTTCATATTCTGTATTTTCTAGGTTTTCAATATTCAGCATCTTGTGACTTACTAGGACTGAGCATTCTTCAAGCTAATACATGTACACATATTCACAACACAGTGGTTTTCACTGAGGGAGGGATGTACAAAGATACTTGTGGCTCAGGAGAGAAAGATCAGCCCCTCATGGAAGATGAATTGGAAAAAGCAAAAAACTCTCAGGTGCAGAACCTGCTGTTCAACTGCTAAACACCAAAACTGTTTTCTGAGATCTCCATGGTAACAAACGGAGTGTAATTACAAAGATGTTTCCTGGACCCTTTTCTGCATGTCACTCCCTGTAGTTACTTACCCGGCAACTTAGCAGAGAGACTTTTTAAGACTGGAAAGAAGTCTTCCCATTTCTTTTTGTTGCTTCCAGCTAGCAGAGACAAAGCTCTCTGAGGCTCAGGGGTAAGACCACTTTCAGGAATTTGGATTTGCTTTTGTCTGAGAAACGGACTTAACATTTCACTTGCATGACTCACAGCTAAACCGCTACCTCAATCAGAACTTCCCTTTTAAGGCGTGTTACAGGAAGAACTCACACCACTCACTGAACAAAGCTGAGCTTGCTGCGTGTCTGGCCCCACAGCTGAGCCAGGCAAGAGTTTAAAACCACCTTCTTCTGTCTTCTGTTCAGGAGAGTTCATTCTGGACCTTGTCCTTTCTCAGCCTGGGACTAGTAGTTGCTGACACTCAGAGAGCTATTTCTAGATGGAAAATAATGACGACACTTAAAAAAATGTCCACAAAACTAAAGATGTGTTTACTTGTCTGCTATATATACGCACATGTAATCTTTCACACAGGAATGAGACACTTGAAGAGTAGCTTGAAAAAAATTCAAAGGGACCAGGTTACTTCTCAGCTTGCACTGTGAGATATCCTAGCATCCAGATCCAGGTATGCTCAACTGGAAGATGATTTCCAAGAAGGGCATCAAAGCAATAGATTCAGAAACATCCTAGACGGTATACTTATGTAAGGCAGGGAGCTACTCTTTGTTTTCCTAGTGGGCTATATGCAGCAATGTAGGCATGATCACCTCAGACTCTTAATAGGAATAGGCCTAAACTGAAAAACAAGACTCTCCAGACAGGAAAGAAAAAGAAAAGGGTGACAATGTATGGCACCCCTTAGAATCATAGCCTTACCTAGAGACATCATGCACCAACAGCCATCAAGTTAGCCCAGTTAGGATCAGCAAAGCAGACAAATCCAGACATTTGGTTGTGTTAATGTCATACATTGCTATGCAATAGTATCGTGTCAGAAGTAACTAAGTTTCACTAAAGCGCGTTCCTTTCAAGAAAGCAGGATGGAAAGCAAAGCCTTCATCAGCTTCTATTCATAAGCGCTTCCATTGTAAAATACAAAGCCTTGGCATGGCCTCTAATTTGGCATCTACAGCACAGCAAGAGAAACAAAAAAAAAGACAGTTTATAGTCACAAAATGGAACACATTTGATAGCTAGAAACGGACACAAAAAAGTTCACCACAAAGCTCAGCATGGCAAAAAGAAGTGTGCAAATCAGGTCAAGGTAGAGAGCTTGTTTTGGTGAATGGAAAATTTTGAGAAGATTGTCTGGCTGCAGCTTTTTGTGCAGCAGAAGTAAAAAAGTACAAGGTAGAAAGGAAGCAAGTATTTGTGGCCTGTGTGAAATTTTTCCTCTTACCTCTTCTTGCCTCTGTTCATTTCCGGATTCCTAATTTTGTCACTTTGATCTGTGTCTGCTAATGAAGAGGAGAGTGAGTTTGACGACTAAGTAGGCTCTGAGTTCGCTGGCAGCACACAGCCCACACGGGAGCAGACAACAGACGAAGAGAGAATATTGAGAACAGGCACACTGCTGTGGCATTAAGGAGGGCAAACACTGGACCTGATGGCAGAAACCTGCCATCTATGTGACTGCCCCCAACTCAGGAATATTTCTTGCACCTGCATGCAGGACCTGCAAAGCAAGTCAGCCCCTGAATGCAAAGGGATGAAGGGGCACATTCCAAAGAATTAAAACCCATGGGCAAAATGCAGCAGAAAATCAGTTGATCTGAGCAGATGCAGCCAGGACACCAATGACTATGAGGGGTACTGGAGGAAATCTGGGTTTCTTTGTAAACACAAGAGGATGAAAAATGAAGTGTTATAGGACTGGGTTTTTTTTGGACAGAGCCTATTCTCTTGACTCTGGTGGTAGTTTTTTTTTGTTTGTTTTAGCTGTGCTAAAACACCCTCCCTGACAAACATACAGATTTTTATGAGCTGTGAAAAGAAACTAACACTCCTACTTTTAGGAGTAGAAGTGTTAGTTTCGGAAGCAGAGAACACCTAATAACGAATTGATTTCCCCTCTGGCTAAAAAATAGAGAGTGTAAGAGCAGGGAAAGCCCATACTTCAGCCATTCTTTCATTTTGCAAAGAACAAATCTGGAATGCAGTAAAGCAGCGTCTTTTCTATACACTTGATTTTTTGATTCATCCCATGGGGAAAATCATTATTTCCTGAAAGGAAAATGTCAAAATAGGGGTATTCCCTGTGAAAATTCCAACAGGAGGGATTCTCATTTTCTAGCAGACTCTGCTTTGCAATTACAAGGGGAGTTAAAAATTTATTTGGCAATCTTAGAGTAACCTATGGCTCCCAGGAGTGAAGAATGGCAAATCCACAACTCATTAGAGATCTCTAGATTGGCATCTATGTTCATGGCACAGCGTTCTTCCATGAGAGACTGTTTCCTCTAGGTGTGAGCAGATATAGAATCATAGACTGGTTTGGGTTGGAAGGGACCTTAAAGATCATCTAGTTCCAACCCCCCTGCCACAGGCAGGGACATCTTCCACTAGACCAGGTTGCTCAAAGCCTCATCCAACCTGGCCTTAAACACTGCCAGGGAGGGGGCAGATACCCTGCTGGGGCTGTACTTGGAGACAGCGGATCTGCAAGTGTGAAGAAGCACCTCGAGAAGCATAAAGGGTATTCTCTGTGTCATTTCTGGATGAACAAAACCTTTGTGATTAGCAGTGAATACAGAATTTCACCATTGTAGACTAGGTAGAAGAGAAGGATGGAATCTTATAGCTGCTGACTGCAGTATGTTTATCTAGAGTGAGGGAGGGATCAGCCCCATTTTTAGAAAAATGACAAGTGAAATCTGCAGGACATCTCTTCTTTGTTACTTAGAGCAATTAAAAACTGCTCTCAAGGTAACATGCAAATCTCTGCATAAGTAAGCTGAAAGGAAGTGTCACCTGTTCTTTAGTCTGTCCTATGGCACTCGGACAGAGTAACAACTGTGTCCTTAGAACCAGAGTCCTTCTATGCTCCCACTGCAAAGAATCACGTGATAGGCAGAAAGTGTGTACTACCAATGTTTTATGAACAGAAAGGAAACGTTACAACACAGACCAGGCAGGTAGGAACCTACTAGTGTGAACATTAAAACCATTCTCATTTCAGACAACCACCATCATCAGATACACTCTGCCGGCCACCTAGGCTGGTAGAGGTCTAATTTCAGAGTCTGAGATAGAATCCACTCCCAGAGTTGGTTTTTGTTTCAGTTGGTGTTGTGTTTTGTTTTTTGTTTTTTTAAAAAATCTTACTGACAGCTTTGAGATACAAATCCCTGTCTAGAGCCTACTGCAAAGAGCAAGAGCAGACAAACGTACACTGTCTCTCTGTCTGGCTTTATTTCACAGGGGTTTCTTGTTTACCTGGCTGCTATGGTCACTTTCCATTTTAAAGAATTCTACTTTTTCTTTTTTGGGCTGAGTAACGAACACTGAACAAACCGCCAACTGTTCATACTCCACTGAGAAAACAAGAAGCTCTGTTCTTGGTATAAGGGATGCAGAGGCAGTGATGACAGGAGTCCTAGAACGCAGACATGACTTGAAGAGATTTTCCTGAGGTTGTATGTGCATTACAGTCTGGGAGGCAGAAGTGTTCCTCCACAGAAGGACTGAGGCTCAAGCCCTCAGCAGAGCACCAAGGATCCTGTAGTGCAAATGCAGTACTGGAAAAGATGAGAAACACATGTAGGAGTTGGAAATAACAGGCCAGACAGGGACAGTTGTGTACGTTGCACATGGCAGCAAAGTCAGCTTCTGAAACAGGCTTGTTACCAGAGATTACCATTTTTGTGTTAATAGATTTTTAGTATATTTATCTATAACATACATTTACAAAAATGGAGAAGAGAGGCAGAGTCCTCTGAAGGAAGATGAATTTCTGGAGAATTGGAACATACCCTTAATTTGAGCATAATGCACAGATATAATTACATGTCTGGTGTGAATTCAACAGGTATTTCGTGGTTAATCTTCCTGGAACCGCAAAAGCATTACAGATACCAGCCAATTTATAGGCTTCTGCTGATGCACAAAGCCTGAATTTCAGTTTAAAAACTACCTCACTGGAATGTATCATCCCAGTCCACTGCCTCCCCCTCCCCAAAGCATACTGGCACTTGTTAACGTATCTTGCTCATGTGCATCTCACAACCCTAAATAATTATGTTCCAAATGCACATAAGCCAAAGTATGTCAGCTATTACCTTCTCAGTCTCCGATGGCTCTGTCAATATCTACTTCTACCCTACACCAAACGTAATCAACATACCTGTATTAGGTGGATCTGTACTATCGTGGTTGAACTTTACAGAATTCTGTGGCAATGGATTCTACAATTTAATGATGTGAATAGTGTGAAAAACTTCCTACTATGGAAGTTGTTCATAGTGCATAGTATGATAATAATCTTGTCAACTTCTTAGAACTTTTTCTAGTTTTATTGAATCCTTTTTGACCAGAACCATATACAGCATTAAAGACACTGACTGCACTGGAAATTTACACAATGACATTAAAAGTGTTCAGTTGGATTCTCATTTCCTTTCTTAATAATTCCTGACATTTATATGCCTTTTTGACTGCAGCTGAGCAAGGCGCTTTTGTCAAGAGCAACAGTGAGTCTGAGATCATGTTCCTGTGTGGTTATAGCTAATTTAAAGTCTGTCAGTGTTTATACTGCTTAGATTACCTGTTACCACTTTCGTCACTTTGTTTTATTGATACTGTATTTCATCTGCCTTTTTAATACTCAGTCATTTGGTATTCTGAAATCCTCTCACAATTCTCTGCAATCCTCTCTAGATTAGGACACCCCGAATAATCCTGTGTGTATGCATACATTTCCATGCAGATATCAACAACAATTATACACTTCTAATGCTTCAATGCACAGGCTCCAGGCCACACAAAACAAAAAAACAGAGTATGGCCGTAATGCATTCACAGAAATCTGCAACCCCCATAGTAGCAAAAGTTAGGGCTCTGCAGATGATAGCTGTCTTAATCCACCCAGAGTAAGTGCTGGAACAAAACAAGCCAACTCAATCAAAACCCTCTTTCTAGATGCTTTTGAAGTGACACACCCCAAAAAGGAACTAAGGGCTTTTTTGTTGCTGGTTTATTTTTTTCCAGCAGACAAAATGCTTTCCTCTGAATAGCTTCATAGTAGACAGTCCCATTGTATTTCCAGCTCTGTCAGCATGAAACACACCATGGGGCATTTCCCTTGAGATACAATGGGTTATATTGGTTTGGTTCTTTTTCTAGAAGCCACTTTAGAGACTGGCATCTAGAGCAGAGTTAGTCCTTTTAAAGAGAGTATGTATGAAGAACAAAGCCTGTAACACAAAAAGCCTGAGCATTCCTGGAGTTTAGTGTGCTGCTGCAGCAAGAGGAAACATCTTGGTGTCTTTTTACTTTGTGCAGGACCAGTGACAGGTTTATCCCCAGTCACCTGGGTCACTTGCTACAGGTGGCTGTTTCTGGAAAAGTAGAAGCGTTGAGCCCGTGGTGCTGGGCTCCGGCCTGTGCGTGGTCAGTCTGACCAGAGTTAGACACAACTGCTTGGTCGCTCACTGAGGTAGGGTGGGAGAGACCCCACGTACCCAGAGCGGTGTTGTCAGTTCAGCATTCACAGCAGTGCTGCCAGTCTGCAGGCACCAGGGTGACCTGCAGCTGCCTAGAGGAAGGAGAGGAGGGTGCGTCAAAGAAGGAAATGGCGTAACTGTCGGTTCAACTGTTGCTGCTGTGTGGAACTGGCTAGCTTTTAGATAGCTACATGCAAAGAGGGTAGGGTGGCAGAAAGGTTTACCTAGGAGGACAGTTTAACAGGCAAAAAGCAGAAAGTGCATTATCATGCTTAAGTGATTACTTAAAAAAAAAAAAGCCTTCTGAATCTCAGCATATTGCAAATATAAAACAAACAACCTGAGCTAGATGGACAGATTGCTCCATTAGGCTTAATTAGCTTGTTTTGTCAGAATTCTAACTTCGTGGTGGCCTTGCCTTTACTCTGCCAGGCAGGATACTGACTCTTAGGAACTGATGGCTAGGTTTTATCCAGCACAGAGACTGAGGACTTTTGAACAACTTTCATTTTGAGTACGGTTTATTTTGGGGGGATGGTGGTAGTGGTGTCATATTTATTAAGCAGATTTCCAGTACAGCAGCTTTCATTTTCCACTCAGGGCCACTATCAGCCTCTTCTAAACCACTCTTCCTCAACTGCTGAGAAGAGACCTGCACACAAGATGATAGGAAGAAAGAAAAGTTCATTGCTTCTTAAGTACAGACTAAAAGCCTCCCCAATACACATGATGGCAGGACCATTTGATGCTCCTCTTGTGGTACTGCGTCTCTACACGGAGGCTATTTTGCCAATAGCTCTTATTTTAAAGGCTGACAGAGTTTGAGAGGCTATGGATTTTGGAGAGAAAATACTGTTGACTAAGGGTATAGTGCTTGACTCCAAAATGCATGAATTAAACTATAACAAAATGAAGCACAGGGGCAAAGGATTGCAGATTACATGGATTTAAGTGCTGGCCGACTCCTGTTTGTATGGGCACCCACTACTATGGAGAAAAACTACTAATATCCTTCAACTCCAGACATGACTTCATATCCTAAGGCATGCGCCATCTAACTGTACCTTTCAAAGCCAGAATGATCACTCATGCTCTCACAGACCCCAAGAAAAAGCCACAGCCACCCTGAAACTTCTGTCCACAGCTGGTTTGGCCCTGGTAAATGCCTGGACCGCAGATTGGATATGGAACTGGAGCAAAGAGAATGTAACATAGCAAAAAGTTTGTGAGCTCTGGCCGTGCAGGAGAAGCAATGCTTCAGTGCTGCCAGTTGTGAGAGAGAGTCATCCAGATTGATTCATTCACATTCATCAGTTTTTGTTACTGTTCCTGATGGGGCTTGTTGAGTACGTACACTTCGTTTTTATTGCTACTGGCAATGATATGACCCTCCGCACTTCATTTATTAGGGATACAGAAAGTTTGTCCTCCATGTTGCCCAAGGAACTAGAACAGACTTTCCTCTTCATCCACCAAAGCAAAGAAGGGAGAATAGGTGTCTTGAACTGACCCTTAAAAAGTCCCCGTGTTAGTTTTTACTTCACAAATGCTAAACTTTCACTCAGCAGGCACTTTGTCTTCACTTCTATACTTTAGGTATTTTTAAATTTAAGAACAGCACTACTACAAAGAATTAATTAAGGACCTATTAATTGTGAGACAGCAATGCTGACATCTTGGGTTCACACAAGCATCTCTCTTTTTCCTTCTGATTGTTGCAGACTTTCCTGCTCAATAAAAAACTCGCCAGAGGCTTGGTACGGGAGTCTCAAGAAGGGTGAGGAATCTGAGGGAATTCCTTTTATTCTGCAGATCTTTTGTCCATTTGGTCAGTACAGTGTCACAGACAACTCAGATAAAAGAGGTAACTGCCCAGCTATTGACCTTTGCTGAAATTATCTTTTCTTTCTGTCTTTTTTTTTTTCTCAAGTACAGCTAAGAGAATATGAAATCTACCAGAGCTGAACTGCAATAGAACAGGAAAGCTACATTTTTGCCTCACCACTTGAAGCACAGGCACAAAAAATGTACTATGAGATGGAGTAACATAAAAATATTGTCATGCCTGCCACTGCAGTGGGAACTCTAAAAGCTGGTGAGCTGCAGAGAGAGGATGTCCAATTTTAGGAGGCTGCTCCAGTGTAAGATATATCTGGTGAAGTGGACGGAGACTGCATGGGTCAAAGAGTTCCAATTCCAGCCTTTTACGTTGTAGGTTAAAAAACTGCAAGCTGCAGGGGGGAATATGGATCACTGAACACAGAACCACAAGCAACAGAAAACTAAGAACACGTATGTGCTTGACCTCAGCACTGCCGCCTGTAAGCTGTTCTCAAACCAACACAAACATTTCAGTGGCTGGAAAAGATGAACAGGCCTGGTTGCCAAGTCATGGCCCAAACTATTCCAGGGGGCAGAAAAGACAGCTGGACTGCTGGTAAAGAACAAGGCTATTTAAGGAGACTCATTCTGGCCTAATGGAAAATGCAAGGATATAATTATCAATTATTTTAAACTAAAACAACATTTCAGATCCAGGAAAAAAAAACATCACAAGGAAGCACAAGAGAAGCTGGTTAGACGCAGCTGGCAGCTCAGTCCAGGTACAAAAAGAGCAGAATGTGCTGCTCTTTAGAAGCAAGAAAATGAGATGTTCTCCACAAGATGGTGGTTCTGGAACAGTGCTTCAACCTACAAAGCAAACTCTGAATGCAGCTGCACTGTTGTTCCAGGCACTGACACAAAGCTGATCTGATCACAGGGGCTTGGGTTATCACAAGACAGCCACAAAAGCGGTCAGCGGAACAGAGCTAAAGAAATTATTTTTAAATATATGGCCATATGTTTATATCTTCAAGTCATACTGATGATCTGCTTTCTCTTTCAGCCCTCTGGGCAGCTGCTCCTTGTGTGCCGCACAGTGTTCCATATTAAGAATTTCTATGCAAAATTCTGGCTGTCACCCAGAATGCATGTTACAGAGCAAACACACAAAGCCAAATAAACAACACTCCTAGAGTCTCTGTGGGAAGAGCCCAATACACAACTGTCAAGGGGAACTCAGAGCTGAAATCTCCTAGAAAGGTAAAACTCTTGAGCATGACCGTCAAGTGCAGCCTGAATTTATCACCATTCTTTTACCACTGCCTTACTCACAGATTGTTAACAGCCTCAGACTTCTGAATGGCTGCCCCATCAGATGCTCAGAAGTCACAACAGCATTTAACATGATTTGTAATGAGGAAGGGCAGAAGAAAATCTTTTGGTTTTGTGTAACAGGAATGCTCTGTTCAGAGCACAATGCCTATTACAAAAAAGGGCCAAAACTTTGCTTTAGAATTCAGTCAAAAGTGCAAGTTTAAAAGAATTCTCAACATATTTATGACCTGTTCCTTAGCACTTCCTCTGCTAGCAGTTACATATTACAGCATACAGCTCTATAAATACATGTGACAGCCCAATAGTTGAACAGTATATGACGAAACTTTTAGAAGAACATTCCCCAGGACTTCCCAAAATTAACAACTCTGAGCAGCTTTTGTCATTCCTATTCAGGACTGAAGCAGATTAAATCTTGTAGAGATTTAAATACGCATGCACCAAAGAATATTTTGTTTACACGGTGTTAAAAAGTCTGCATTACAAAGCTGTGAAATGACTGTGGTGCTTATTCACATCACAGGACATATTACTTCCTGGCTTCTAACAAACGAACAGTACTTGATTTTAAAGGCCAGAACATCCTTCTCCTGTCTTGTTGAATCTCCTCGGTCAAACATGAGTAGATGAGGCAGGGAAATGTTCCAAGATACAGCATAGGAAATTCAGCAGGTATAAACTGGATCTGGAAATAAATCGGTGATCTAATATGCTGCTGACATAGCAGCTCAGATATAAGAGAAAAAGTAAATCATACTTCCTGGCTCTCTGTGTCAGTGGAGGTGCTACAGGGTATTTTACAGTAACCCTCAGGTCCCAATCAAATTTTAATTTGAATCATTTTATTCAGCCTCATAAACTGCCACAGAAACTTTGCTGGACATAACATTCTACCCATCTGTTCCCACAGTACTATACAGTCAGCTCTGTGCCTCTAGCCTGGTTTTATATATTAAAGCAGCTTGGGGTTAGGACTGTGGCGTATCAGAGTCAAGGTCTCCACGAAGCGAATCAGGGTATTTTAAGTAGCTGCACAGCTCAGGCAATATTCCTGTGATGGGTAACTGACTGCTATAGGACATCTTGGGTCAACTTCCATTCCTGGCCACCGTGTCAGAGTGCCTTGATGGACAAGGCAGGACTGGGTGTTCATTCACACTTGGCATTTGTAGATGGCAAAAATGTTTGCACCAATTGGATTTTTATTGAGTCCATCTCCAGGAGTGAGATAATAAAAGAGAAAAAAATCTGACTCTTCTGCTGTAAAGGCACGTTACGATTGCCAATGGATAGAGAAATGCTGTTGCTGGCAGTCCTAGACAGCTGCTATTTAAGCATGTCTATAGATACGTAACACAGGTGGCGTTTCCAGGAAACCCAATTGGAAATCCTAGGGAGAAAAAAATTTATCTTAGATGCCTAAAATTAGATATGACCAATAGCAATTCTGTGGGCTTGGGGAACTAGTTGATTCCTGCCTAGGTTGGACAAATAGTTCTTGAGATGACTGAACACTGTGTAGTTTTACTTTTCAGCTGTGGAAGGATTTGCTCTGATAGTTAGAGTCACACTGAGGACCTCTGTGCAGACACAGGGACAACTGGTAAGCAAAAGTTTTACTGCTGTACTGGTATTAGAAACATTCAGAAGCGATACTGTTGTTTTGTTGGCTAGGAGCTGCACAGAAAACTCTGGAAGGATATATTGGTGAGCTCCATGTCCCAGGAGTCTCTGACCCATCTCGATTTCTGTTCTGGCAGTATTAGCACAATTCTTTTAGGATGCATGGGGATTGGATCAAACCTGAGAGCGGAGTTTAGTTAGGCCTAAGGAAGTTGATGCCAAGCAGGGAAAGGATGAAAGCCATCATGCACATGACACACAGAACTTTTGTGTAGTTCAGCCCAGGAATTGTTTGCCTTTATATAATTTAATGCATAAGGCGTGTCACATGCCCCAGGACGAGACCAAGGCTAAAGTCTACTGTCATCACAGGCACTTTAACTTACCCATGAAGAAATACTCGGGAGACTTTTTGTCTGAAGCAAAGTCTGCCATAACCCCACCAAACCGCAGCCATAGACCAAAGGCAATGACAGCCAATCCTGCCAGCTGGAAGATAAACAGACCAGTCAATACTTTAGTAAAAATTGGCTGGAGAGCATCAAAGAGGTGTCATTGGCACCTTATGCTTTCTTGAAATCCCACAGCTCAGGATTGCACTGTCAGAAAATTCAGGAAGCACTTGTCAGTGTTTGATAACAATGAATTCCTATAATAGTGCAATGTACTACTTTCTTTCTTTCAGCTCTTCAATGTTGTGGTGCTTCTGAACTTAGTAGTGCCTTTTGGACTGGGAGGTGCCCCTTTCCCCTGTATGTATCACAGGTCCAGCTCCAGTGTCGTGGGATATATGATGCTGTAGAGAGACCAGCTGGACCTCCAAATCATCATACCAAACTACAGGAGACCATCTGCCATTTCAGAATTGCTGCTGCTGCTCAGTTGTAAGAAGGGGTCTCTTGAGAGGCTTACCAGAAAGAGGGGCTTGTATTGTTCTTAGGGATGGACTGAAGTTGAGTGTGCTTGGACCCACTATGACAGGGCATTTTTCTGTAAATCACCATGGGACCCCCTATCAGAACTAGGAGGTAAAAGGATTATTACAGTGTACAATATCTTGGATCACAGAAATGACTAACAAACAAGTGATGGATGCTGTCAAATGCAAGAAAAAGTTCGCTTTAATGAGAACAAGGCTGGATCAAAAAGGAGTGTCAAGACATGCTGTGTGAGGGAAAAGCTCTATAGACAGTGGCCTCAGACCCACCGCATGCCAGACATATTTATAAGCCTAGCAGGCAATGGTGTGTGTCCTGGCAGACAGCTTCAGCATCCTGCAGGACCAGGCACAGTGCTCTGCTACCGTTCTGTTGGAGGCTCAGAGCCTAGGTCTGTAGCAACTGCACAACCTGAACAAGGTTCACAAAACACCTGCTGCTTACCATATCCTTGGCAGCCTGGTGTGGTGCTTTTTTAATCTGTCCTGCATTGCCTGGCACTTGATTCATCTGGCATAGCTACAGCAAGCAAAGCAAGCAGGCAAGCATATGGCTGAAGAGCTTGGAATCACAGCTTTCCTCACAGAAGTGTCACAGCACAGAGTGTGAGGGCCCCCTGCCACCCTGGTCATAGCACTTGAACCACCCTGCTTCCAGGCATGGGCTCAGCCTTTGGACTGCCAGAGCACACTAGGAGCCCCCTCCTGTCAGTGCAGGCTTCTAAGTGCCTCTGGTAGTTTGGATGTGTTTGAAATGAATGCCCCCAGTCCAGCTGAGGAGATGGTTTCTTCCATCATCTCAGTGAAAAGGCAGATAACAAAACACAGTAATTGTCACTTCTGTGAAACAACATAACACAAAGCTTTGTCCTGCTGATTTGCACAGCTGCAGCTGGGCAACATCACTCTGTTAGTACAGCTTGAGCACAGCAGCACTGTGTACCCGGAGCTTGCAGTGCTGTCACCAAGAGGCAAAAGCATTTGGTTTAACTGTGTTTCAAGCATAAAGAAGACAAAAGCCCAAAATGCTCCAGGGAGGCTGAACATGATTATTTTGTGACTTCTTTTTAAAAAAGTGAATCAGAAAGAAAGACAAGACATTTAAGACGATAACATTGCTGTTTTCCAGTGTGAAAAACTGGAAAGCTACTGGAAGGGAGAACAAAGCATGAGGGAAAGTGAAAGAAAAAAGAAAGCTTGAATTCAATTGTGCTGTGGAACTGTGAGACTATTAAAAAGGCGCAATGAGGGGAGAATGGGCATAGCATTCTCCAAATCTCTTGAGGGTTCTGCAGTAGATGCTATTCATTGCCACATTAGGGTAGTTTTCAGCAAACTAAGTGCAATATGATGCAAGGACTTTGTCTTAGGATGAACTTGTAAAAGTAGCAGCTGTTGGCTCACTATTTGAAATTACATTATTAAAAAGCATCGTGACACTGTGAAGAAGTGTTCTGCTGGAATACCCTGCACGGGATGCTGGGAGAACCTCTCACAGCCTCCTGTTGTTTGAAGCGTTACGCTTGTTGAGGAAATGGTCACTACTGTAAATTACCAGTTAAGAAAGATGTTGTCTTTTCTCAGCAGTGTCACCTTATATCAAGTACGTATTTTCCCAGGAAGAGCCGTATCTTTATAGAAGCGAGAAGTCGAGAGCACTGGCAGGGCACTCTCGCAACGTAAGGCCGGGTAGCCGGTCCCGCAGCGCTCCTCCGGGGGATCCGCGCCCCTCCTCGAAGCTCGCCTGGCGCGGGGCAGCCCGGGGCCGCTCCAGCGGAGGCGGCGCACGGCGCCCTGGCACCCCCGCCGCCCGCGCGCTCCCCCGGGGCCCAGCGCCGCCACGGGGGCCGGGGCTGGCCGGCCGCCTCCGCGCGGGACCGATTGCGGCCGCCGCCCGGCAGCGCCCGCGGCAGGTGCCGCAGGCAGCACGGCTCCGCCCGGCCCCGCCAGCCCGGCCCCGCTCCGCCCGGCCCGGCGCTCACCCAGAAGGTCAGGTTGAAGATGAACAGCAGGATCTTGATGCAGCGCATCCCCCCGGGCACCGTGCCCATGGCGGGCGCCGGCTCCGGCAGCAGCTCCCGAGGCGGCCCGGCCCGACTCGCCGGCGGCTCCGCGCGGGGCGGGGAGCGGGGCGGCGCCGGGAGGCAGGTGCAGGGCTGGGCGCGGCGAGGGGCGGGCCGGGGCCGGGGCCGGGGCACCGCTGCCCGGGCAGCCCCGCTGACCTGGACCCGCCCCGGGAGGCGGCAGGATGGCGGGCGCGGGGCAGCTCTGCGGCGGTGACGGTGCCCCGGGAGCGGCCCGCGGTGGCGGTGCGGACCGGGCTTTGTGCCCAGAGCGGTGCCCGGGGGGGCGAGGGAGGCCCCCCGCGGCCCTGCCCTGAGGGGCAGCTGCCCGCACGGCGGTGCGTCCCGGCGGCGGCGCGGCGCAAGGCAACCGCCCTCCGGCGGGGTCTGCCCGTCCTGCCCGGGCGGGACTCGGGCGGCTGCAGGGGCGGGGGTGCACGGCCCGTGGCTCTGCCCGCTACCGGCGCCGCAGCAGCGGCCGTGGGGCGCACAGGGCAGGCCCTGTTGCCCATTGTTCCACGTGGACTCAATAAAATCCCCCTCGGCCTTCTGGGCGTGGCATGTGTCTCAGGCCGAGACTTTAAATTAGCACTTAAATTGGGCCAATACTAGAATGCGTGCCCACAAAACTATAAGCAAGATGAGAATTTGATGTGTGAAGTCTGAGGATAGCAGGAAAAGGGCCATTCTCCTTAAAACTGCTCTTGCTCACACTCATAAGCTAAGGGCCCCTAAAGTTCGTTTTCCAATCACTAATACTTCTACTTTTGTTCTCAAGATTTGACCAAAAATGCCAACTCTGGTGTCAAAATCTTAGGTCTTTCTCCTCTTACAATTTTTTTCAGCTGCTGTTGTCTTTCACAGTCTTCAGAAAGTCTCAGTCTGAAGCTGCCTGCGGGGCTTTGACAAGGGAGCACAAGGTAAGGTAGTCTTTTGAGAAGTGGGTTTTCTATGTTAAACGTTTCCTTTCAAATGTTTAATGAATAAAGCAGTTCTTTCCTGGTTTGTGCTGTAGTAAAGTAACTGTACGGTTTTACATATCCAGATTGTTTTCATGTTTAGAATCAATTTTTACCAAGGTGTGTATGGAAACCATGCAAAAAGGCATAGGAAAGGATGTTTGAGTCTTGTTATTTCGAATGCAATTACACTCATCTAATGATCTAGTAATACTGAAAGATGTTGGCGGTGGTTTCTGTTTTCACTCACTTTGCTGTTTATTTTCAGCTGCTTTAAAACCTGGCAACATTTTGGGAAAGTCATCCCAAATAGCTTATTTGAATTTCAACAGCAGAGTTTTATTAAGAATCTCTTGTTCTATTTGCAATGAAATACATTTTATTAGTTTTTTCATAAAGAAACATTCAATCTACGTTATGGCACAAAGCGAAATTCTGCCATTTCCCTTTTTTTGCTTCAGAGTGATGCTGTGCTAATGGTATAGGCCTACCAGGTCAAATGTATTCCTTCTAAAATAACAAAAACATGAATCCATTTGAACAGGCAAAATAACTTAGGAACAATGAAATGTATCAAATAGTAGGAAAAGACTTTATTATCTGCTGATACATTTGACGCAATAAAAAACCTAAAAGAGGGAGCGGTTTTGCATTGGCTTATAATGACAAAATAGATAGTTTTTGAAAAAGTCTTTTATTAGGCTTCTCTGCTTCTCCAGTAATTTTCATGCTAATTTTCTCTAAAAGTTTAGGAAAGGAACATTCAGCCTTCGTAAGCAGTAGGTCTCCTTGCTATGTAAATCTTTCAGTGAATGAAATCTAGTTGAACTGATGCTAAATTTATCAGGAAGGTTTTGCTCTTTCCAGCAAGCAGTTTCAACTGGTGTCATGAATAGTGGCATCAGTTTGATATTCTCCTCTATGTGGCTCGGCTTTTCTGGTTATTTGTTGTGTCAGATACATTTATGTTAATATTCCATTGCTTCCGGAAGAAAGTAATTCATGGTGACAAGTGCATATTCTCTTGTCTAGCTGTTTTGACTGTATTCAGGAAGTGTGAGGTCACTTGATGTGAACTTGATTCAATCTTTTTGTGATTACTTTTTCTCAAAAGCATTTCTGAAGTGGTGATTTAGCTGCTTCTGAGTTGTTCTTTCTTTAAAATGTGTCCCCAGGGCTACCGCAAGGGGGGTCAGCAAACAGTCTGTGCACAAAATGTTAGCCTGTGAACTTCAGTCTTGGTCCTGCTCCCCTCACTAAGCCTCTTAAACCCAAGTTCTTGTGGAGGTTCTGTAGCACACAAGTCTTTTCTTCCTCAAAGCAGATCAAAAGATCATCTTTTAAAAACTGTTCTTTAGAGCTCCATAATTTCTCAGCGCTCTGGGTAGGATTTTTAGACTCCTCAATATCTGGATCTAGTAAAGTCTGTTCCTAGGAGTTACAGGCAGTTTTCAGTAACAGGGAGCCTTGAAGAAAATGCCTTTTTTTTTTTTTTTTTCAATTTAAAAACAAAAATCTGGATTTGAGTAAACACTATTTGCAAATTTCTGTCGTTGCAAATTGCAATCCAGATTCCAAGGGCAACAAATGAAATTTACATTTGGGGTTTAATTTAGCTGTCGTAAAACCTTTTAATCTAGGAGACAGGTGAGTAAGCAACAGTGGAAGGCAGAAGGCATCTCTGCCGAAATTAGTATCCACAGCTTTACTGGGTGGACAACGAACTGGGTCGTGGGAGGGTCACAGTTCTCATCCTGAGCTCGGCCGTGTATCTCTGCGGGATCCGGGGCAGCTGACTTCACCCGTGAGCCTCGGTTTGTCTCCCGGCCCGGCCGCGGCATTTGGCGTGCGGCAGCGCCCCCTGCTGGCGCGCTCGCGCGGTGCCCGGGCCCGCGCACCTCGCAAGGCGGGAAGGGATTAGGAGGCGGGAAGGGATTAGGACGCCTGGCAAAAGAGAGGAAAAGGGTATCTGGTGTATCACCCTCCTGGTGTTCCTGTGGTAAGTGTTAGTACTGTAACGATGGACTTGGGCAGCTGCCTCACTCCAGATACGTAGATTTCTACCTCACATCCGATGTATTTGTTGCTCTGAAAGCACCCACGTCTCTTACTCCACTTCATGTTCTCTGCTTTTCTCTGGTAATCGGTGGCCATGCAACCCTGACATTCATTATAATAATGTCTGTGATTTCCGGGTCTTCTACCCATTAAGAGATTTTTGAGAAAAACTACAAAGGTGATTAATATTTTCATTTCATTTGTTCATGGAACAAATCAATATAATTAAGGGAAGAAGGGACTCATAATATTTTTCTTGATAGAATTATCAAATTGTGAAGTAAGCGTTCAGTTGGTAAACAATTCACAACATTATTTCATGAGCTGTGCTAGTTAGTCATATTTGCTGTGAAGACCAACATTTTATTTCCATCTTGAACATGTCCGGCTTTAAAATCCATGGTTTGTATTGCTTTACATGTTAAAGAGCCTTCTATTATCAAAGTGTCATTTCCCCCATAGGTTCTTACATAGTATATCTTAGATGAAACAAGCATATGGATATTTGTAACAGCTTTCTAACCTGGAAATTTCTTTGCGGTTAGATTTACAATTATGCAGATCCTGGGGCAAAGAGCATTTGGGTTTGGTTTTTCTCACTGCAGAGCATGCTGGGAAACTTTCAAAAGAAGTGTTATACAACTGTAGCACTAGATATTAAGACACTGCTAAACATATGGAATTACTTTTATTTGTAATGACAGATGGATAAGAAACTATCCTTGCTTGAGCAAGTGCTGTTTAATTTCAATTACTAGACAAATGCCTGCGTTTTTAATCCCACAAAGATCATGCCTAAACTGACTTCAGAATTAAAACATTTAAAATGTATCCCTACAGGCCTGAATTTTACTATTCTCCTTCCAGGTCTGACCTACTCTTCCTCTGCTTTAAATTGTCTTCCAAATTGTTCTCTGCTAACCCACTGACCTTTGAGAGATTAGGAGGGCACAATATTGTTATTTCTTTCTGGTGTTCAGCTGCTTCCTAAGTGTTTTACAAGCATGTGCCTACAATTATTCCAGTTTTATGCTTTATGAACAGTAAAACTTTCATATGCATGCTTCGTAGCTCAGCAGAGCATTGTTCAGGTTTCCTGTTTCTCAGCTCTTTCTATGCATGCTAAGCTCAAATTCTCTGATCAAGGTCCAAAATAGCCCTTCAGAGAAGCACAGGCCAGGGAATGAGGAGGAGCTCCCTTAAAAAAAAACCAAAATCTTATTTCCTGGCTTAAACGTGTAATTTACATGGAAATACAAATCCCAAGCAAACAGCCCAGAAACCATAATGGACTCCCATTCTGACAAGGACAATGAAACTTGCATCATACCATTGGCATCTGTATTGCTGTTTCCATTTCCACTGAGTAACTGCCGGAATGCTAGGCCTGGCAACACTGCCTCTGTCTCAGAATGCAGCTCAGGAATTGCTCCCTGGACCACAAAGGAGGTCAGAAGGGACTGTGCTTCTCCAACTGTCTTCCTCTGTTTCCTTCCACACTTTTTATTTTTTTAAAATATATTTACTTGCTTTGCATTAGAACTTGCATGACAGATCAGTCTGCAAAGCTGATACGAGGCTGTTGAGAACTATGGCTGGATTCCCTGACAACTGCACTGGCCTCGTTTTCTCTTTTTAGGAGTGTCCGGAATTTGCTGTGCGTCTAATCCTGGCCTATCTCGGAAAGCTGCTTTTCAGAAAAAGCATTGCAAGTCTGTAAAATCACAGAATCCTGTGAACTACTTAATTTCTACAGCAAGCATGATCCAGATATTATTTCTAGCATCTCCCCTTAATGGCCAAAATGGGAATGAGGATAGAAGAACACCTCGTTTTCTTTTCTGTTCTCTCCCTAGAAGGATTAGAAGGGTAAGGAGATGCTTTGTTTCCCAGGAAACCTGGGCTAGAGGGTAATAACGTGATCTGTCAAACTGTGAAAAGTACTAAGGAAAGACAGGTTATCAAAACTGTTGCTCAGGGTTTAATTAGAAGGGATTATTCTGCTATGTATGATGGCTAAGATCGTTTCGAGCTAATCTGTCTGTTTGGGTCAGGATGGAAAATGAGGTATGGAACTAGTTCTATGATGAGTCATAGGGGATCCGTAACAGCTGTACAGGAATAAACTTATTTGGCCTAGGCCTAAGAGTCTCTGCTGTGGATTACACTGTGACCAGCTACTGAATGTAAGTGTTTAGACCACAGTGAATGGCATTTGCCTGTGCACAGCCTGATTTTATGTTATTGAATACACATTTCTTTTCTACCACGCTTTAAAACACAAAACCCTTTTATAGCTGAAAAAACATGCCAGCAATAATAGAGTGTGAGATATTGTTGCTTCATGTGGCCTTTCTGTCCTTATAAACTGACAATTTCCAGGACATATGTCATATTACAATGCAAGCTTTAAACACAAAGTAAAAAATGTTTTGAAAAGGGCATCTGTAGAATAAGTCTTTAATGGGCCTTGATTTAAAGAGGTGAGATGCTCTCCCTGAAGCACAACATATTCTGGCACTGCCTACCTGCTCTTTTACTCCCTCTTTCGTATGTGATCCCTAGATTCACTCTCCATGTTCTCTTTTGAGACCTACTGTGTGCTCTTTCACATCATAACTGAAACTGTTCTGGAGCTGAGGCAGATTTCTTCATGATAATTATTCCAAGAGGAGCCATTTTCATCTTCACCATGCTGCTTTGCAATGGAGAACATGCTGGTCTGAAGTAGTAAACACTTTTCCTCGACCTAAAAGGAAAGCATCCAAATGCATGTTTTGTTTTGTTTTGTGGTATGTTCGCTTATACATGGCATGTTAAAAAATAATTGTGTCTTAGTATTCCTTCCACCACTAAGAAGAATGCCCTGTTAAACCTGAACCCTATCCCTCCAAAATCAAACAGTGTGCTGCTTTTTACTTTGAAACTAAAAATACCACAAGGTAGAAACTAGTAACCTTGCTGTATGCACTACTGGAAAAAAGCATAAAGACAGATCCTTACCCGTACATCTCATTATAAAGTAAGATCTTTTTACTCCCAAACTATAATATCGTACAATGCATTCTCAGTGTCAGCGTCAGGTAATATTCCGGCAATGCGAAGAATATGGCCCAAGCATCAAGCCTTAAAAATTAATTTTATTCTTCAAATATGTTATACTGGCCATGGCAGAGAATGTGACGTAAGTACAAATCAAAGAGTATAGTAAGGAAGGCTAGCACGGGATTCAACAGTCTTTTACAAACTCTGCAAATTCTTTTGGGCTGCGTATACCAAGAATTGGATGCATACTTGCTCGTATACTTTTCTCCTGTATTTACAGACTTTTCAGTGCGCAGGACTGACATTATAATCCTAATTCTTACAGACTGAATGCCTTGAGGTACTGCCAGTGCTCCCTGGTCTTAATGCCCAGTGACACGTGAAAAGGCTGTTTTTCCAGAGCTTCTGGCTTTTGTGTGTTTATTTATTCTGGGCTCAGGATGCTTTCACAGGTCTATGAGGCACGTATCACCACCAGTGTGAGGCCCAGCATAAAAGTAGAGATTTTCTGCAGAGACTGGGCTACTGGAGTGATCCCAGAACTGTAAGTTCTTGAGTACTTGTCCTAGCTCAGCCTTGTGGTTTACTCCCATGTAAATCTGTTCTTCTCTTTAGGGAATTAAAATCTAATACATAAAAAAGGGTCTAAGAGTGACTTATTTCATAGTGGTCTGGGACTGTTTATTAGAGAAAGCCTATAAAAAGCTCTGCTAATCTCTGTGCTGTATGCCATGATCTAGGGGAGGGTGTGCAGTTCTGCTCGTTGCCTGGAAAGTAACAGGGTTCTTGTACTGTGTCTCAACAGCAGAAATTCAGGGTACTGTACAGTACTGCAAGCATTGCTAGCCATTCCAGGCATACCCCTGGGGCAAGTGCCTGGGGGCACATGTAATTTCATCCAGTCAGCACGGAGGTCCCAAAGGCCCCAACTCACAATCAGCATCACAGCATGGAACGTGCTGTTGCTGCTGTCTTGATTTGAAAATTGTTTGAGCCAAGTAGGAAAAGGAAACTGTTCCAAAGGGCAATGGAAAGTTACTTAAATTCAAAGCGTAAGCCTCAGGATCAAGGAAGTTTACTAGACAGGTTTTAAACTACACATTTCTGTGGTCCTTCAAAAATGCATCAAGACTGGAATGTGAAATAAGAGAACTGAGTGGTGAAACGTGCCACGTATTTTCTGCATTTTACTTTACTGACATAAAGGACAGTGGTGATTTGTAACGTGATGAGAAATAACAGTTCCACCAGTGAGTTCTGTAAGTTGGGTCAGCTCCTGGGGAATGAATGAGCAATGTATTGCCTGGCACGCTCCCACCAACAGATTCTGGCTTCAGTTCAGATCTACCTCTAGCTGGCACAATCATTCCAGCCACGGAAGATGCAGACCACAAGCAGCAGGGATTGAGTAGCACTTGCAGGGCTTGCAAGGATAAAAAGACACAAAACAGAGAATCTGAAGGAAATATATTGATGCAATCATACTGTGATACTGTGTGTGTTCCACAAGAGAAAATTTCTGTCAGGGAGAGCTGCTGATCCTAGCCACGGCTGCTACTGCTGATTGGAACGTTGCCAGTGTTTTAAATAGACTTCTACATTTTCTCAGGTCTTAGAAGTAATAGAAAAGGCCATTAAGAATGGAATCGGATAAAGTGATTAGGAAAAATGCGGAAAAAAGTATCATTACTGTGTGTGAACTGTAGAGGGGTATTTGAGAGACAGTTCTAGTGCATAGATATTTTTGTATAAAGATGAGCCAAATGACAGGATTCTTCCTTTGAAATGGTTCCACGGCTGGGTAGTTTGGGCTGTCCTCTATTTCCACTATTCTCAGTCTAAATTTTCTTTTCCTGTTCTTCAAACAAACATTACTGAATTCCAGAAGGCTAATACTAGGAAAGTACTCCCCCTATTCTTACACTTACATTCTCAAGCTGTTTCCTTAAGCATTTACTGGCAACTACCAATAAAAGTAGATGGACTGTTGGTATGACCAGAACATGTATTTGTGTATCTGGCATTTCTTTCAAGTCAGTTCTGAGAATTTCACCACTCTGCAAGATGTCCGAAACAATAATATTAGTCCACAGCCTGTACTCTTCCCATTTCTACCTTCAGTTTGGAAAAAACAAACCTGTTTGGTGCCGGAGTCTATTAGCTTCCATGGTGTGCACACTACTGAAGCTAAGTAAGTGTATTAGCTTTAACAGGAAGCTTCTTTCAAAGACTCTGTGCCACAGCCAGGAAAGCTTCCAGAAATATACGCTCTGAGATGATCTAAGCATGTTCATTATTCAGACTGTGAGCAGCTTTAAAAGGGCCAAATTTCTTAGGGTTGAATAAGCTAGGAAATGAAATCAAATAGAAAAGTAAGAATCACTTGAGCATTTCAGAAAATTTTTATTGTGGCCAAAAAGCTACTAAAAATGTAGTAGAAACAAAAATAAAATTTACTTTGATAAATATATATTGAAAGTTTGGAAATACAAGAAACTGAAAAAGTAAGTAGAAGGACCATAAAATTTTCCAGAACGGTGATGCTCTAAACCCATCTCTATCAAGAAAAAGAAGCCAACAACAGCATCACTTCATAAGCAGATATAATCGTCATGAAAAATTCAGACATGTTTAGTAAACTTTGCTATTTTGCATTTTGGGGGTAAAACAGGTAATACGCCTGTGAAACTAGCCGTAACTATCATTCAGCAATTTAAAAAAAATATCACAATCGCCATCAATTTTTCAGTCAAAGTATTTTTCACAGTGCCTTACGTAATAAAATTATATGGACCTATAAAAATGTTTCAAACCAAATACAAACCCCCTCATTTAGACCCGCAAAAGCGGGAAAAGCATGGACTAGATATTCTGAAACCACACTAGAGGGCACTTGAGCTGTGTCTTCCAGAGTAGGTAAAGGTCAGAATGGTAGGATGCTTACTCAGGAGCAGCAGTGGACAGAACTGAACGTGGGAATTAGTAGGATTTATCGGTATGAGGTTGGTAGAACAATTAGTGATCTTCCCCAACAGCCTACTGTGAGGGAGTAGGTGTAAATTTCCAGGTGTAAATTTCGCTTATGGGTAATGTAAGCAATTAGGAGGAAATAATCTAAAGATTGCTGATCGATTGCAGTAGTGTTTTGTCTTTGTACATGGATCAACCACAGAAATGTTGGATATTTTGGGAGTTTAAAAGAAAATCTAGTCTCAACTAGAGCTACTGTCCAAAGAGTTGAGCTGCTCTTTAGAGTCTGCTCCCACTGTATTGTTCTTGCTCCAGTTCTGTCCCCTCCCCAAGTATAGTGTGCTGCCCTAAAAAGATTCCTTTTGTGGAAATGGAACAAATAGCATTTGACAGCCTTTCTATAAAGTATCCATAATAAAACCTGAAGACTAGAAAGGTAGCACAGGCCTGCCAGTAGACCCCAATACTTAGTAACACACTTCAGAATTTCAGGGGTTTGGTTAAAAAAATTTTAAAATATTGATCTGGTTCCCAATGTGGAAAACACAGTTTGAGTAAGGATTTGAACTTTCGTTTGTATCATGGCCTAAGTATTCATTGTTCTTCAGAAACATGCAACGAAGACGAAGTCTTTGAGCTTCAGTACTGGCCATCTAATTGAGAGACAACAACCCCAGGCGTAAGTGTTCTGAACTACTGAGTCAGATCGTGATTTATACACATGGCCCTGTTATAAATATTTTTTTAATATTTAGTGTTTATGCAGATAAATTTTTCTAGGTTTTCTCTGTAACGTGATGTTTCCCTTGTTCACCAAAACAAAAAAGATGCTATCATAAAATTCCATGAATTGGGCTTTAATAAAAAGCATACAGGGTGATCCCCTATGTACAGATACACTGTACCATTGAATGGTACTGTGGGCAACGGCTTATGACTTGCCAGGAGCACATATAGGTGCTGATACAGCATCAGCACCTGTCAGTACCCCTCTTTTACACCTCACCCCCTCCCCCAAGTTAACCTGTTCACCATCTGCAGTTTTATGTACTTAGCAGCTATAGAAAGTGAATTTACATCTGTCTGAGATCAAGGCCTCCCCAGTGTTAGCATCTGGGCCCCACCATTTTGAGGCTGTAGTCCTGGAGCCCGGCCCCAGAGCAGGGTGGCTCTTTGGGCATTTTCTCCCTGCTTGTTCGTGGAATCCATTGTTAGCAGGGGGCTGACTCCAGATGTTGCTGCACAGCACAACGGAAAATTAATTTCCAGCATATGATCATAATGTATGTGTAAAACAAACTTTCCTTGAGAATTGGCAGCTGTCTCCAAAGCAGGCTATATTTGACTGGCTGAGTTTCAAACAATTCTCCTTATGCCCTGACAGCAGACACAAGTAAACTCCAATTCACAGCATCTTCATTCACAGTTGTCAGTGAAATGAAGGTACAAGATGCAACTGAGTTTCTGGCCAATTTACAGGCCTTCTGGAGAGTCAGATTTCCCATATAGGACATGGACTCCTTGTATCTCCTGTGGAACATCTACTTTTTGCTAATGGCACGCACCCAGTCATAGGGGTGGCCAATCTAATGATCTCTCCATCTTTGTCTGCTGTCTCTCAGTCAGTCTCTCATCTTCATTATTACCTGCCCCATCATCCTGTCCTCTTTCACATCTTAATACCCAGCTTGTTCTGCTTCTGCCACGACCACTTTGGCATCCTCTGCAGCAGTCTTTGTGTCTCCCGTACCCCCTTTTTTCCTTACACTCCTCCCCAGGTAATTTCATTTGTTCTTCAGAGCTGGAACTACTTCCTCCTCCTCCTCAGCCATGTGACAGTCCCCTGCTATCACAAGCACGACACGCTGCTCAGCGCCTTCTGCGTTTTGCAGGGGCTCGTGCCAGAAGGTTCTTTGCCCTCACCGCTGTGGTGGAGGAGGCCCAGAGCAGAAGTACTGTGGCCGTGCTACCCCACCGCCGCACATGGAGCCCGGCCCTCGCACAGCTCAACGCGTTTGCTGCTTCCAGCAGCGGCTCCTGGTGCGGTTCGGTGCGGTGCAGGAGGCAACCGCAGCCGGTGACTTTCCAGGCGGGCAGCCGCCCCCCCCGCGCGGCCGCCAGCAGCGGGCAGGGCCGAGCGGCCGCGGGCGGCGGAGCCGCAGGGCCCGGTCTCCCCGCACAGCGGGCCCCGACCCCGGCCGCCTTCCCGCCGCGGCAAGGACGCGCGAGGGCAGCGCTGCCCTGCGGCCCTCGCTCGAGGCGCCTGCGCGCTCAGGTGGTTGGGCTCCGCCTGTAACGAGCGGGCGGGGCGCGCGACCCCGGCCCAGCCCGGTCCGGTCCGCCTTGGCGGGGGGCGGGCAGCGCGTGCGGCTGCCCGCTCGGGAGGCGGGGGCGCGCGGCGAGCCCGGCGGGATGGGAGCCGCTCCGCTGCGGCAGCAGGTACGGGGCGGCGGGGGCGGCCCGGGGCGGCGGGCAGCCTGTGGGCGAGGGGCATGGGGCTTCCCCGGGAAGGCGCTGCTGTGGCGGGGGCTGCAGGGGCTGTTGGCGTGTGCCGAGCTCACGTGGGTGTCCTGTCCTAGAAAGTTCTGGGGCCGCCACCAGCTTGGTGCAGCTTCGCTCCCACTGTCTCTTACTGCTGGGCTGCGGCCCTTCCTGTAGGGTTGGGTCCTGGTTCTAGCTCTCTTTAATTTTTATAATTCGCACGTTCCCATCGTGCCCCTACAAATCTTTTTTGTGTGGAGTGTTTTAATTCCTGATTTTTCTTGCCCTTAGTTACTTTTTTTTCCCTCTCATTTAAACCTCTGCTTCTGGTCCTGATTTGTGTCTCCAGCAGTGTTTGCTGGGGTTGCTGTCTTGCATCCAGTACCTTAAACCTCCCTGTATCCACTCACACGTGCTCAGCGTAGTTCAGCTGGCTAAAGGATGCCCTCCTTAGGGAGAGGAATTTAGAGCCAACCAAATTATAATTTCATTTTTTCAGTGCCCAGTTGCTTGGGCTTTCGGATAAGCCCAGTATCACACAAACATATGAAAATGCACCTTTCTGATCAGAGAGGGCTGCAAGAGCCATACTGGGAGCCAGCTAAATTGTCTTGGCTGGCTGCATTTAGATGGTTGGCTGCCATTTTGTCCTTATTAAGTTAAATAATTTGAAGTTGGGAAGAGCTTCTTAAAAAAAAGTTGTATTGCTGACCTATTTTGGCTTTCTGTACTTGTTTCCTCGTGAATATTACATCACAGTGGGAGTTTTTCCTGTTCACAGTAGCTCGAGGTAGGACATGTTATTTGACAGTCTGACGTGCATGCATGACGTTTCTTGTAGCAAGGAAAAAATGTATGCAGAGGATAAAGCTTTGCTAATAGCTGGCTGAAGGCTGTTGGACAAGCCCTCACAGGATCCGTGAACCAGCTCAGCTCTCTTTGCATTCCATTCAAATGCAAGGTGTTCTCTTTTGATCTGACTCCAGTAGCAAGCTAGGCACAAATTGGAATCAGAGTGCCTCCATCCATTTTCCCATGGATGAGGAAAGAGGGAGAATGTCTTGTGGCAGGTGCTGGTTTTGCTCTTTAGAGTGCTATTGGGTTATGCTTGGAAACTGTTAATGAGATTAGTGCAAAAACCTGAGTGGAATAGAGTGGATGGGGACACGTACCTACTTTTTACTACAAGGCATGTTGATCTAATCTGTTGCTTTCCGTGTATATCCTGTATACCCATGTCATAAGAGCACACCAGTAGAAACCCTGAACACCTGAATCCTCCCATTTTTATTAGCTTTTGTAAAGCCCCTCTTTGAAGTATCTTGCAGGGTTTTTTTTTTTTTGCAGTTTAATTGTAATCAGAATTTAGAGCACATGGGTAATAAAAAGTGTCAAATTGTAGTAACCTCATGAATGGTTATAGTGCTGTGTACATTTGTGAGGTGAACGTGACAATCAGAACTCACACAGCCTGTGCTGGTTCTGCTCCCCAAGAAAGGTGGGGACCACTAGGGGACAATCCAGACCAACTTTCAGTTCTCTTATCCCTCTTTGAGTTGTAAACATGAGATAATTCCAGGATATCTCCTGCATATGTCCTACATATGTCTCAAATCTTTACACTGTGAACTCTGCAAACAAATACTGCAACGAATAATATTAAAGTGCAGCCCAGATGAGGTAGTATCAGGCTAAGAACGTAGACAAAAAAATACACAAGTGATAAAAGCAGGATGAATATGGAAGCTTGCTTCTTCATAGCATTGCAGTCAGAATACTGCTTTCTGTCTTTATTTAGCTATCTTGTTTCAATTGCTCAGAAATGTAGGAAGTCTAAATCCATTTCCTTGATTCTTACAGTTAGCAGTTGAATGCCTTTTTGACAGGTCTCTTCTGCATTTCTAGGCTAGGTAGGTAACTTTTCATGGATGCTTGTGGAAGGTGGTGATTCAGAATGCCTTTGAAAATCGTCTGTGATGCTGTTCAAAAGATGTTCGAAATCACAAGATTTCTCTTGCTTCTGATGTTGGCTTATATCCGCTTTTCTTTCATGACTTTCACAGGTCCTTGAGAATTAAGCACTTTTGGCTATTCTGCTGGAATTGAGATGTTATGGGACAGTCACTGTTCCCAAATCACCAATTTATCTTTACACACACGTTTGTGTTGGATGTTTATGTGCCTTCCTGTGCCTACACTTCACAGGCATGCCCTGTTGCAAACAGTTGAGTAGATATAGATCAGTCTTTGCTCTGACTCAGTATGCTGTTTAAGGTAAAGATGTTTTTTTTAGTGGTGCAAATGGCGCCATCTGCCAGCCTTTCCTGACCTGATTACACAACTGATGACTGCCAGCTTCTCCTGATCCTGCACAGGGAAGGACATGGATATCCTATCAAAACAATGCTTATTACTGAACATTCTGAATTCTTTTTTTTCTGAGCAGTAACTTGGGCGTTGGTTTTTGGTGACTCTGTAGTGAACTCTGGACTGAGTTCAGATATCTGAGGTACTCGTGGTCCTATATTACTGGTGAAACTGTTGACTAACATTTAAATGTGTTTTGTATCCTGTTTGATAAACCTGACAATTTGCAGCTTCCCTATAATGACACTTTGTATAGCAAATGTTTTTAAAGCAGTATCATCTGTTTTGCAGATTTTGTTTCTTTCAGGATAACAAAACCCTCCTATGTTTGCAGAGGTTAGGGCTTTTTGCTCTTTGCAAGAGTTGTGAACTATTTATTTACTAAGGACATAGCCTCCACTGTGGGCAGAGGTACAGTAAAAAGAACCATACAACTGAATTAAGATCCTCCAGGGAGGAAAATGGCTGGAAGCAGCTCAGGTCTCTGCATTGAGCTGTTAAAAGTTGAACTTCCACGTTTCTAATTAAAAGCTGAAACCAGATGGAAGTAAAATGTGAGGAGTAATACAAAAAATATGTTGCAGAGAAGATCAAATGGAAGAAAGAAAATGAAAATGTTCTCAATTGACTGCAGAGTTCACTTTATAGGAGAGTAACCCTATTCATACTTAACCTTTATTTTGTTTCTAGGTGCACATAGGTGAAACAAAGTAGAGCCTTGTGGAGTGGGGGTATGCATTGCAACATTGCTCATGCCAGCATTGAATAGCTCAGGTTTTCTGTGTTACTAAATTAGAATTAAGAAACTAACAGGCTTTCTGTGATCTCTGAAGGCTCTCTTTGCAGTATTGAGCTGAAAAGACAAAAATCGAAAGCAAGTGTCTCCTCTGCTGGTAAAATTTTGTTCTCATTTATTTTACTTTGAGGCAGTAGGATGACTTCTGTAGCCTCATGTGGAAGAGCAAGAGTTAGAAGGATTTGAAGCCTCATGATCTGAAGATCCAACAATTCAAGAAGTGGTGAAAATAAATAATTAAGTCACTCTAACAAGCAAGATATGTCCTTATTCAGAGAACAGGAATACCATTCTTTCCTTCTTTGGGGAATACATGAGCAGAAAAATGAACCGGGAGACAATAACATAAGAGTGTTGTCAAAGTATTCCAAAAAATAACTGAGACTTGTGCAGATGCCAAGTCTAACTTTGGCTGATTCTCTTTTAGGAATTTTGTAGAGCAATTTTCTGAATCCTATTAATATAACAAGCAAATGTACTTTAGATGCTCTGGGTCTATGTTGTGGGAAGTAAAGGTAATTTCTTGGTGATTTTTCAGAGGCCAGGAGCATGTATGCTTTTGAAATACAAACTTAAATGTTATATATAAATTAAAAGATGGTGGAATGTTAAGGGAAGGGAAAGGGGAATGAAAAGAATAGACAGCAAAAGTGGAACCAAATTTCAAATGTAAGAGTAATATAATGACAATATTTGGGGTTTTTTTGACTACATGCCACCGTAGTGGGCAGTAGCAAGTTTCTTTGCTGCCTCCATACTCAGCATTCTGAGTTTTGTATAAGCTAGTGTTCTGCCACTGTTTGTTTTATGACAGCACACAGCAGTGTGGTCTGTGCTACCCACAGTGTGAATGGGGCCCACTGTTGTTTAAAATAGGAAAAGGTTGCCCTGTCAGTTGAACAAACACCATAATTTGTTGATAACATAATATGTGCTAGCATTGTTAACCTATCAAGTGACACAGCTCAAGGTGGGTGATAGCAGAGGTATCAAAGGTATGACAGAATGTAAGGCCTATGATATAGGACCTTGCACTTGGCCTTGTTGAATCTCATGCGGTTTGCACAGGCCCAGCTCTCAAGTCTGTCAAGGTCCCTCTGGATGGCATCAGTGAGATGCATTGATGAGCTATAGTGGAACCAACTGCCCCACTAAATTCCCTTAAGTAGCCATTGAGCTGTAACTGTTTTTACATGTTACTTTTTATCTAGGGGTATAAAAATAGCCCTTAGCAATATTGCTGAGTCATACTAACCAGACTTAGGACCTCTTTGCAAGATTCCTCTCATTTTCACTTCTTACGTCTTTGCATATATGAACATTGTCTGCTTCACGGAGACACTGTGTTTTCAGAGCTGGTATGGTATGCTAAGGGGTTGGTTTTTTTCACCCTACAGGTATAGCTCATTGCAGGGCTTGCAGTTTGGATGGTGTGGTCCGATACAGGGGGCTGAAATGTTTATTTGATTCCTTGTTCGTTCCCACCTTCTTCAGTGTCTTACATTTATGCAAAAGGAAGAGGCTAAATAGAGGCACAGATACTTTCACAGTAATACCAAAATCCTCTTTGGGTCCTAAAAGCTGTAGAAACTGTTTTTGACAAGCTTAAGAAGGTTTTTGGTTTTGCTGCTGTTGGCTCAGAGGTCCTCTATTTCTTGTCTCTCTTTCTAATTGCCACCCTGATAAAACGAACCATTCTGCCCATGGACCTTGAAGTTTAGCCCCTCCTTCCTGGACCAGACTGTCCACAAAGGCACCACAATTATCAGCTTCCCAGGCTGAGAAAAGTGGTCTGAGCTTTATGCTGTTACTGCTTCAAAATACACCTCAGATAAAAGTCTTAAGCCATTGCTTGTAATGTAAGTTAACATGATTTGTCATAAAGTAACACCATGGCATTCTGCTTATTCCGTCACACTGAGAAAATAAATACAAGAAACTTAACTTTGACCTCTGGCTTAGAAATGAAGTGAATTTAAACACTGAGAATAAACATAAAATGAAGGATATACAGTTTAAGAACTAGTAAGTCATTCCTACATATTCTGAATGTTTATCTTTTGCAATTCATTAGTCTCTGGTTTACAAAGGATCTTTTGTGTATTCACAGCAAAGATGTGAATGAAAGTAACTAGCACTAAACAGTAATTTAACAGTAATAGTGAATTGTTTTTATAACAGTACCGGTGATCAGTGGCAGACAAGAAGCTGTCTCCAGATGATTTAAATTTCTCCCATCTTCTAGGTTCTGAACAGCTTTGAGTAACATTCCAGCAAACTTAAGAGTATAAGAAAAGCTGGATAATGGTATCACCTGAGTCAGAAAATACATTCATAAGCATACTATCAGAAGATGACTGTAGGAATGTAGTTTTAATGGACTTCTACCGACATGTGTGTCAAACTTGGAGATGGAATTCATTATTTCTGTGTTGTGTGAATGTGCGCATATAGTAACTGCTATTCAGAGCAGTCTGCTGTAGCAATAAGAGGAATAAAACTTGAAGGGATGAAAAATGCAAGGCTATGCAGCTTGCACAGTAGTCTTCAGGCAACTTGAAGGCAAAGGCAAAAATGCCTTTGAGATTAGAAATGTTTTGAGTGAGAACTGTTGTAGAAATAACTTCATTGCCTGGAGCGGGATCTACGCAAGTAGAACGAGTCTGAACAACTCTAATACAAGAAGAATGGGGAAACCAATAGGAAGGAGAAAAAAAAAAAACCAAGCAACTGTTTAGAAATGATATTCCAAACTAGTTGGTGAGAAGAAACGAGTAGAGGCATAGGCCAGGTTTAAGTGTTGGGAATTGAGAAGGCAAAGGCTGTTAAGGAGATGAACTGTAGTTAAGGAAGTGGAGCTTCTGCATTTGCTGTCTTATTGGTTCTTGTTGCCAGAAATATTTTGGTAGAAGTGTTTTATCATTTGTCTCTCTGTCTGTTCACAGTGGAACTTGTGGCCTAAGCTGGTATCACAGCTAAGTCTCTAAAATACTTGAGACTCTAAAGGAGCCATTAGTGTTACTGCGGAATTATAAGTTGTGATGGGCATAAACTCTCTGCCCCCAACCATTATATGCCGTGTTGCTCCTGACTGCACAAAAGGAGCCGTGGTCGGACTTTAGCTGTTCCAGCATAACTCTGCAGTGAATGGGAAGCAAATCTGTCGCGCAATCTGTAAGTAAAATGTGAGTGCAGGTAGAAATGTTTGAGGAGGTTAAACTACTTAGGTGGCAAACTGGCTATGCCTGGCATCCAAAGCCAGACACTCACTGCGTTCCGTTTTTACCTAGAAGTAGTGACCATGTACTCTTGGTACTTTTCTGTGGTGGTTTTAATCGCAGTGGTCTCGCTCTTCATCTTTTTTTCTTTGCTGTGAAATCTGTTGTACGTAGGGGAATAGTTGCTTCTCTCAAACTGCTGGTTATGCTCTGGCTAGTGCAGCATAGTAGAGGTGCTAAGACCGTTTTCCTGCTTCCAATTTCATGCTGCGTTTGTGCATTCCAACTCCTAGTGCCCCCATGCTTACCTCTCATGTTTGATCACTGAATGAGGAGTACAGTCTTCTTAGCTAAATATTTCCTAAGGACTCTTGAAATCTAAAATCTAGCGGGTCAGGAGGGAGAGTGTTTGGAGGAGAGGTTAAGTCATAGCTTCCTTTTCTAGGCTCCTCATGTACCTCCTTACTCTCTCTGGTTTCCATTTCTGAACTGTCATGATATTTGAGTTATACAGAGTCAAACCAAATGGTTGGTGTTAGAGATCATGACCATGACTGCACATTTGCTGGACGCTCAGTTTTTTTGGCCTGAAGTCTCTTTGGAGCATTACTCCCTGTGAATAGGTCATTCACTCTGAAACATAGAATCATAGCGTGACATTTTTTAATGTCTTTCTGTAACTTTACTTTCTGTTACAGGCAAACCACAGGCCCATCTCTCAGGAGTGTTGTTTGGTGCAGTACTTTGTCTAAACTTTTTCCCACTGGATCTAATCCAGTCTGGGATCGCAACTGTCGTGAGAATGCAACAAATCATTCTGGGAAGTATCTAAATTTGCTCCTATTGGTCGAAGAAGTGTTTACGCACAGCCAGAACCACATGACAGAGGAGAGGGTACTCTTGAACCCTATTAGTAATATGTGCTAAAAAAATACCAGAGCTCCCAATTTTTTGTATGAGTAAACCGCAAAACTACTGTTTGCTAGTTTGAACAACCCCTGATTTGAACACCATTTGGAAAAAAGCCAGGAAAGAAACTGGAGTCAGCCCAGAAGCATTTTTTGTCCTCATAGCCACTTTATTTATTCAAATGAAAAACCCCACAAAAAGCCTTTGCAAAAATGTACATTTTCTTTGAAAGAGTATCTTAGGGCTTTACAATGATTGCTTGAGATGTGGTACCTACATGAAGACTACCAGTAGGAAACTGTCAAACATAAAATAAATGCCATAAGTGTACACATTTTTGCTCATTTTCAGTCCTGCCTCAGGTCAACATAAATCATTGTTCATTTCCTATGTAGTAACTTCCTTGCATCTACAAGGTGTCTGAAAATGATCAGCCTTGCAGAGGTGTATTTAGCAGTTTTCCAGTGGAGAAAATTGCAGAGCTCTCATACAAACAGGGCAAATGACCAAGGAAATCTACTATTTGCATGGGTTGCTCTGAATGCTCTAGCAGCCTGTTCTGCAGGAGCTTTGGAGGATAAAATGTGCGTTCATTCCTCCATCTACTGCTTTATCATAAGCAGCTGAAACTGTGGCCTGGTTGCTCCTGCCTCCAACTACAGTTTCAGTTTAGGGTATGGACAAGGAAGATCCTTTAGGTAAGGAATGATACCTATTTTGAAGGCCCAGGTGGATTGACTAGGCCCCGCTGTGCATGGTTGCCTGCCTGATGGGTGAGTTACAGCATCTTCTGTGCCTTATTAATCAGCATGACAGTTTGAGAAACAGGCAGCATCATAGAAAATGAAGATTTATGGGATTAGGTGCAACGTAGGTACGTGTTGTGAAAAATGGGCAAAAATCGAATGAGAGCTGCTGCTGTTGAGGAACATTTCAAGAATAATATTAGTAAGGTAGATACTGAGCACAAAAAAATTTAGTGCATGAAAATAAAAGATAAATAAGAATGGATGGAGAAAATTCGCTAAAACAAAACGGAAACATTCAAACTGCAAGACAGCCTGTTGGATTTTAAGTTGTTAGCTTCAGCTGGGTGCTTAGTAGTACAGCTGTTTCCTAAATATGTCAGCATTATTAAAAAGGCAGCAGTTTGTAAGTAAATACAGGGCGATGCTGAGAAAGTGACAATATTAAATGTTTGTCGAATCACCTTTTATGCTCAAACATAAGATCCTGTTAGAACTAGTTAACGGAAAACCAGAATTTGTTAGCTTGTCTTGCAGTGCAAGATCAATGGCAAGACTGCTGCAAGTGTATACTTTATCTGAAGAATGAGTGGTTGTTATGAACATAAGGAATAAACTGTTGCAATAAACATCATTTTTCAGCCTAGTGCTGAAGAAGCTAGGAGCAGTTCCAGTTTGCAAGATCTTATGTATTAATTTGATTACGCCTGTTTGCCCTTGCATAGCTTTGATGTTCAGAAGTCAGTGTGTAAGCCTTGCGGCAGATGACAGCTGTATTGGAAGTTATTAATCACTGAATGATTCATCTGTTCACCTGCATGAGACAATGTCTAAGCAGTATGATAAAGTTGAAGATGACCTGAGTTTAGGGAAGATGGGATAAATTTTATTTGTTTCAATTTTTCCTAAATCCATTGTAAATAAGAAATTTGTATGTTAAATTCTCCAAATAAGTGTCTGGTTATTTTTAAACAAAAAAAAAAAATCAGGGCCTGTAATATCTTTAAAACATTGGTGAAATAGAGGGCAATTCAGTATTTCAGCTGCAAATTTGAAGGAAATTTCTAGGTTGATTATAAGTTAAGTTGCTGGGGACATAATCTTCTTCCAATTTCAGAAAGATAAACCCCTTAATGTAGCTTAATTGGATGGAAAGTGGTGCATTTGTCAGTAATGCTGAGCTTATACAGAAGTCTGCTACTCCTGGAATGTATGGCCTTAATTTTCATAGTGCCACCCTCCTCTTTGTGCTTGCTGTGGAAATTGTAATTAGAGTAACTGATTCAACTCAGGACACAGCAGAAAACATTTAGCTTTTTTTCAGAAACTTTATCGCCACGGTTCTCCCGGCTCTGGGGACTCCCTTAGAGCAGCTACAAGGAGGAAGCATGAAAACTTAAACAGAAGGTTGTCAAGTGCAAGTAAACCAAACTTTTTTTTTTTCCTCTTCCGTGTCAGCAATTAGTCATTAATTGTAACAGTACCTTCAGAACGTAGTAAGCTGCATATTGTGTAGGTCGCTATACTTACGTGGCAAGGAGTGAGGCAAGAAGATGGTATTGTCTTATAGACGGCTTTTCTGCATCATCTATTAGTTTGCAGTCTTGTGGCAGAAATTAGCTGCACGTTGTATGGTTTTTGCCTGTTTTTTACAGTTCAGTGATAAGTTTTGTGTAGTAATTCTAACACTGTAGTTGGCAAATAACTCTGCAAGAGATACATATTAGATGGCTGTTGAAAATGGTGTTAGTGCCTAACTGTTCTGAATTTAGTTTGGCTAATAACTTGCTTCAGTCAGACATCTGAAAAGACATCTTGTTTGCTCCAGACTAACGATAGACCTTGCAAAGTTTGTTGTGTTTGGCTTCGATGATCTGCTTTGGGAATGCACTTTGAAAGAGAACTTCAAGAACTCTTCATAGAGTGAGAGAACTGGACTTCCATCATTAGTGAGTAAACAGTCCCAGTTTAGAACAACACTTTCCCATTAGATATTGCCTTTCCTGTGTCACTAATCACCTAAATCTATTTCAATGATACTAAAATCTTCTTTTTGCTCTCCTTGTCTATTCTGATTTTATAGTCTTAGGAAACTAATGGAGGACAAAGAACTTTTCATACACTTTTCGCATTCGGGTCACCTTCAGTTCTTCATCTTAGCTAGTTACATGCAGCTGTTCTGATTCAGAATATTTTTAACCTAAGCCTCTAGTTTTACTCTTTGCTCAACAATATTTATGGCTAAAATGTCTTATAATCGTTGTCAGTTGATGTAAAAGCTATTGAAAAATTCTGTACAAAATCTGTCTGCTCAGTTTTTTACTACCTTAATAGCAAATTGTTTTTCACGACTTTCTGAAAAGTATTGTTAACTTCGTGTGGGAAAACAGAATAAAAACTTGGATCTTACAATTATACGTTTGACATAGTGGACATTGTCTAGCGAGTTGTACACACTCATTATTTACGTATTCAGCGGCCCTTTCCTATGTTGAGCACACTCCACTGCACTTAAAATGTCATCCCATGGTGTCTCAAGACTCACAGTGCATGTGTTTTTAGAAATTTGAGTTCCAGTCTGTGTGAAGAACCTAGAACCAAAGCAATCGTTTGCAGTTGGTGACATGAACACTACTTTCCCCTTCCTTTTTTTGCTGTGTATCAAGTCAATACAAAATAAAAATGAATAGGGCTTGAGTGTTACTGCAACATATCAAACTGAATTCAGGAATTAGTACATAGTTTAACTCGAAATCAGACAAGTTCTGTTTTAATTAGAACTTGTAATAAAAGTATTGTTATTTATTGGTTAATCGGTCTCTCACAAGGGAATTTGGATTGTGCATGTTCCTTCCTTCCTACCACAGTTTAACTTGTTCTCAGAGTGGGATTCTGTGCAGTAGAATTGGAATCTAACCAAATCAAATTATTCAAGAGGAAAAAAGGAAAACAGAACAAAATCCCCAGAGGATGTGTATGATCAGTAGCAACAGCAGATGTGCTTTTCATAGAGATGCCGAGAGCATCTGCACTGTGTTCATCAGAGGCTAAAGATGTTACCTAGGTTGAATGTTACTGCATAGCTTTACAACTGTGTGATTCGTTTCTCAAATGATCATGCTTTGGATCACAAACTTAAGGGCAAGATGTTGCTAAGTGCATGAAGAGGGGCCACTGTGTATGCTGGATTATGTAAATAGAAGTGATACAAAAGTGACAGTCCATGAGTCAGTGCATTCAGTACAGGCTTGCCCTTTCCAGGCAGAAGGAGCCATCACACAGTAACAGAATTTGAGTGTTAAGTGAAGCACCAGTTTGCAGAGTAAGCATGGTGGATTTTATGCTTTAATGCTGGCTGGCAATATTCTATTTAAAAGCCGTGTGTGCCAAAAGCAATGCTTCAAAAGAAAAAGCCATATGGATTTAAAGCGGTAATGCATTTAACTGATTTAGACATGGGCATTTTTGAGGTTTTTTTTTTGTTTTCTTGTGGTGTAAAGAGAGAGAAATTTGTCCTCCAGAACAGTTTGGTAGAAGCACAACGGAAGAACCTCCTACCCCACCCCTATGACTTTTAGTCAGATTGTAGTGTCCCCATCACTTGACAACAGGTAGCAAAATGACGGCTGTCCTGAACAAAGATGCACAGTAAAACTTTGCAGCTTCATCGTTCCTCTTAATTTCTTGGATAGTTTAGGGAAACCCTCCAAAAGCTACCAATTATCGATTCCATTGGGAAGTGTTTGAATTCTGGAAGGACTCTTAAGGAAAACTCAAAGAACACTGAGGAGGTGCTTACTAGATTGATAAAGTAAAAATAATCATTGCAGGAACAGTTATCCCTGGGAGGATAACGACAAAATATTTTATGTGATGATTTGAGGCAAACATATTGTGAGGGTATCTTAAAAGCCAGTGTTTCCCACATCATACTAGCGACTCGGTCTCAGAAGGTTCACCTGCCTCTGATGTAGAATGCTAAGAGATAATTTTATTGAGATAATCAGAAGGTCTTTACAAAAGATGTCTTGTAATTGGCTTCACTATGGTTTGGAAGGCTAAGCCTCCAGAGTATCAACAGTGGTATCAAAAATGCTCTCCCAGGTTTTGTTCTGTTTCTGATTTTATTAACGCAGCATGCCATGCGGTAGACCGGTAGCATTTGTGAGTTTCTACACAGAAATTATTGCATGAATTTTGTATTCCTTAATCTGTGTATTTAAATTCCGTGAGTATGGGGCCATGTTTAACGGGGTCCATACACATAACTGAAAATGTTCAGAAGTTCTTTCTCAGCCCTTCTGTAGATGGATGACAACTGCGAGCATGACTTCAACAAAGAGTTGCAATTTAACTCTTGTATGGAAGCACACAAATTGTGGCAAATGTCACTGAAAGTCATGTAGTCCTTGCATCTCACTCAAGGCAGAAGCATTTCTGGCAGGTGTTTGTCTCATCTGTTCTCTGGCACATCCAGAGGTGACAATTCCTTATACCTCCAGGCAGTCAGTCCTGTGTTTAGTTTCTGGCTGTTCAGGCTATCCTTATCGTATGATACTAACCTCCTCAGACTGCGTGAAAATCTGCTTGTGTTCTGCTGCTGTGTCAGAGCATCTGATGCGTAAATGATTGCACCATAAGTATTCCTTAGTCTGCATTGCCTCCCCCTGCTCCAGAACAAGTCGTCATTATTTAGAGGACACAGGACAGTCAAGAGCCTGCCCTCTCCTTGACCTTTCAGATAACTGACTATTCATGCAAATATTGCAAATATGTACTTCTGGAGAGAGCAAAACATTCTCACTGGAATATTGCTGTCCCACACCATAACCACCTACTAGAGGGGTCTGCGAAGTGGCATACCAGTGATTATCAGGGATGGTCTCTGTCTGAGTGCCTTCCACTTCACACAGACTGGCACTGTCATAAGCATATCTTGCCTAGGTATGGTTATTTCCACTGGCAGTATTTTACCACAACTCATTTTCTATAGAGATCTGCTGCCCTTCTTTGCCTTTTACGTGGAGGAAGCAAATGTCAGGTCTGCTTTTTTCATTAAAGAAATAACTGCATGAGGGAAGGCAAGGGTGAAAGTGTGCCCTCTAGGATCTGGAAGAAACCAAGCTGAAAAACCTTAATGGTACTTGTACTTGTTTTAGTTTCTGCAATTGGTAACCGCTGCTTTTCCAAAGGAAACAATGAGAGAAGCTGCAGCTTTGTTCAGTATTCAAGGACTGAAACACACCCATCACAGGCCCCAGGCTCCACCATGTACTTCTAGAGACCAGTGTTCCCCAAAGCACAGAAATTATGAGCACAGGTTTATTTTGGGGCTTCAGTGATTTTTTTTTTTTTTTTTTTCTATGATACATGAAAAGACTTGCTACTATATCAAGTGCCCATTGCCAAAATACTAGCTTGAGAGAATTTTGAACTTTTGGTTATAAGCCACATGAACTTTTTAAAAATTTCTGTATGTATATTGACATTTGCAGCCCCATCACTCTATAGCTCATAAGTAATGAGCTGTAAAATACCATTTTAATGAAAAAATACATACATCTAGGTTCTGCTCTGTGCAGACGAATGCTCCAAAATAATTCAGAATGGATCATTTTTGTAGTGAAAACAATTTGGCAATTATGAAAGACAAGCTAAATGTCTGTCTTAGAAATTTAGCTAGCAACATGAAGAATTAGTATTTCTACCAGGAGTTCACTAAGATGATTAATTATAGAAGATTAATATCTTTATGGATAATTAGTAAAACTGGAAGCAAGTTTTGAAAAGTCTTTTTCAGTCTCTTGCTAGTTGGACAGAACATTTCAATTTAAAATACACCTACAAGATTTTCACAGTAAACTGGCAGGTTTTGTGAGGAATATTCTTTTGTTGTGGAGGAGAGGAATATGTGTGAAAAGTGTGTGAAAAATATTTTCTTTTTGTAGAATGGTGGGCAAAGATTGTTCAGTGGCCCTATGAACATTTCAGAGTTGTAGGGCTGAATGAGACTAAGGTGAACATCTTTTGAAGGGTTCTGCCAGTGAATAAATTGCAAAACACAAAAGGTTTCCAAAAGAGTTTAATAAATAATGAGGTTCTTTCTGTACTGTATAAACTATAAATATACCATGCAGTCCTTTATAACTTAAAATAATTTACAGACTGAGGTAGGGGGGTAGGAGGAGGATGTCATGGGGTTTAGATCCATCTCAGGGTTTCCCTGACTTCCTGCTGAGCACACACACACAGGCTGTGTCAATCCGAATAAATCGCCAGGCTGCTTGCTTGCCCTCCATCGTCAGCGCTTTGACAAAGGTGTGTGTCGTGGTGCAGTATGAGTTCCAGTGCTTGGCATCGATCCCTCGGCACCCACTGGAGACTGGCTTAGGGTCCCTGCACTTGGTCTCAAAAAAGTACTGCTTAAAAATGTTGTTGTTAACATTGACCTCTCCCAACACTGTCACCTCTTTGCCTTTAATGTCAGTGGCTGTGGTTTTGTCCCCAACCCACATGCTGACGCTGTCACACACTGAGAACTCTCCCCGGTGTAATACGGGATGCGTGGTCCTCTTGGTCCTGGCAGTCCTGTTGAGGGAACCTGCACTGCTGAGAAATCCCATGCTCTGTCCTTGCCCTGACACTGGGGGGGGCTGTGTGCTGAACAGCACTCGAGGGGACCGGAAGCGTCTCTTCTTAAAAAATTTTGGGTCCATGGTGATATTTATAGCTTCTCTTCTACCTGTCGTCCAAGTAGAGTGGCTGTGGGATGTCTGTGGAGCTGCCTTGGGAGTGTAGTGTCTGTTACTCCGGTGGGTATTGAGCAGGGAGTGTTCTGCGGGATGCAGCAGTGGAGCATTGTCCTCTGGCTTTGGAGCTGCCTGTGTGCCGATCAAAAAAGCTATAATCAGAGTGTAGTACAGCATGGACATTACGCTATGCACCTAGAACAAAAGAAAAATTTAATGTTACTGTAAGCCATGCTAGCACAAACGGATGCCGTTGCTGACAATAAATTTGTAAGATATCCAGGATCATACAGATTTCATCAGGTATTCACGCGGGTGCCAGATGTTATTCTTCTGGAAGAGCTCATTCAGGCAGCATAAATGTGAGAACATTAGAAAATAATAGCTAGATTATTATTAATTCCTCTGGTATTTGTTATTAGAACACTGTTTATGAAGCACTTGTTTGGTATTATTAATGTGGAGACCATATGGCGACAGCGTGTTCCCAGGAGTAAAATCTCTAGTGATTTTTGCAGCAACCTTTTTGGCCGGGGCTGGTCTCTTGGCTGCAAATACCCTGCAGAGCAGTGAGAGTAGAAGCAGTCCTTTGGCTAAAATAGCTGTCCATTCAGTTAATTTGTCTGCAGAGGTGTCCTTGGGGCTAGGGTGGGGACCACCAAGCGGGTACTTGTGGAAGGGGGGGAGCCCCAGTGAATTGTGCCATTATCACACAGCCAACAGCCAGGCTTACCTGCTGTGTGGACAGGCCCCACCACTCTGGCTGGCTCAGCAGCCTCCATCTATCCCATCTACCCTTTTGGTATGTACCACATTGCAGGTTTTGGGCAGATAAAGCCCAGACTCCTTCCCAGAAGAGCGCAGGCATCACATGTCACAAGGGCAAATGGGTTTTTTCCATGTTCAAGCTGTCTATTAGGATGAATATGGGTATTACATAGGAGCACCGTGGGTGACAGGCTACTTCTGGGTTGGCATCTTCGGTATAGCATAGCTAAAACTGTTGTGGCCATAATACTTGGAATTATGTACAGGGCAACACCTTCCTTTTTTCTGAGTGCCATGAACAAGAAGCTCCACAAATGTCACTGCATAGCAGATCCAGTGCCAGTGCTAGTCTTCCTTCGATCTGGAGAATATGCACATCTGTGTGGGTGTGAAATAGTGTAAGACAAATGTCTAAAACTTCACTAAGAGCAATTTTATGCTAGAAGACCCAGCAGTAGTAATACCTTGTTAGGTAACTACCATTGTTGACTAATTCAACCACCTGTTGGGTTAACAAAGCAGCAGCAGGCATCCTGGGAATAAGAGACTTTAAAAAATTATGTGAAATTGCAGTTAAGGGCAGATATTTCCTCTGTGAAGACTTAGTAAGCAGAGACAGAGTATAAACAGAAGAAAAACTACCAAGCGAGGCTCCTCCCCTGTCTCTTTGCCTTGTTTTGCCTGACATGTCTCAGCTGGCCCTGAATTACACAGTGTCCGGCCAGCAGGCAGGCAGCCGCACATAGACTGGACAAACAGGGTTTTGTAAAAGAGGAATCAGGCTCTGCAGTTCCAGTGTGACTTCCCAGCATGTCTTAATGTTTTTTTCTGGGTGTGGGTCAATTACTGTTGAAGTTCCCCCTCTTTCTTTCTGTTCAGCTTTCTCAAACTAGAATCCCAAGCCTCACTAAAGCACTCAACTTTAGCTTTGATAGAGCACAATTTTGTAGAAAATGCAGAACCCTAAGACGTCCAATAGAATCCTGCGTGGATAGTCTTATCTCGTGGATAGTCTTAGCTCTTTACAAGAGCTGAAATGAAATAAACAGCAGTGTTTGTGCAGGGCTGGGCAAGCATTTAAGAAACCAGCAGGAGATGCCAAGTGAAGGTACCTACTGAAGAGGGTGAAGATGCTACAGTCCCTGCATCAAGGGGAGAAGAGAAAGGCCAAAAGCCACATTAGCAGTTGTCTGTGCAACAAGTTGGGCTGGAAGAATTGGGGGCAAACTGATGCTGAGGAGAGTCGAATCTCACAGAGAAAATCCTTACTGTTCCAAAGCTACTTTAATTTGCTTAAAACAAGGCTGAGGGTTGCTGCTTTCCCACATGCTGCTCGTGCTTGAGCAGTAATCATCTGTATAAGGAAACAGAGCTGGATGTAGCTCAATAGCTTGGCTATGCACGATTCAGAGAGTAACCCCTTGTCCTACAACCAAATTAAAATCAGATGGTTCATTACATCTCTAAGAGTTAGCTTTCCTGACAGAAATATTAATGGAAAAGGTTTGCAGAACAAAATCCAGGCACAATTTAGACATGCCAATAGCAGCCTCAACCTATTGTGTTTATACATAAACCCTTTTTTTATTATTTCCTTCTATAGGAAAGAGACATTGCAATGTCAGCAAAGAGCTGTTTCTGTTTTTTTGCTATACAAGATTCACTGCTCTAAAATGCAGCTACATTCATCTCCCTTCTCTGAGTTTCTTATGTTGCATATGCTAAGATTATTGCTTTAAGGCCATTAAAACAAAATTAGAAAAATCTCACCTGCTTGCCTCTTTTTTTTAAAAAAAAAGCAAACAAACAACTTGCCTTTTATTTCCTTTCCTTGTGGTAAAGCATTCTGTGGGGAGTGTGGCCCAAACGCAGACAAAATGTGTTTGGGATAGCTGGTAGTTTTCCTGAAGATTCAAAATTGAATCTTTAATCAGTTGTTAAATTAATGCAGAATAGAAACTGACAGATTATAAAAAAACGGACTAGACTTGATGACAACACAAGCAAAAAAAGTTAACATTTAAAGAATATGTATGCCTTAGACTGTGAGGATTGTATGTTGGTCAGGCGTAATTTAAACACTTACACTATAGCTGTCCAGGCTACTGTGTGATACTGGTAATAACTATTTCAGTCTGCTCCGAGAAGAGTGTGTGTGTTGTGCTTACCTCTGAGTATACTGCACAAAAACCTGCTCCCCAAGCAAGGCCTTTATTTCATCCGGATGTTGAGCTGGGGTTGGCTGCAGCATGCCATCGGGACAGTTTGGCTGCGTAGTAGAGTCTGGGAGTTGCTTATTCTGTGTTCCACTAGAAGTAGAAGTATTTGTTTCAATAATTAGCCAGCAAATAAGTGTTTTCAGTACCATTCCCCACTTGATAGCAGGAGTATAGGGAGAGAACCACTTGCTTGGCTCTCCGAACTGTGCCTTTTTTCACTGTAGCAGTGTAGAGGTCATCTAAAGTGCAGTTTTCAACTTTCAAGAGCAGCACCGATGTGCTTACACCAATGTGTGTAAGACAGAGCTACCCTTATTCAGCACCTTTACCGGACCGTGGTTAACAATCCACTGCTCTGGATCCCTCTCTGGCATCTTCCAGGCTCACCAAAACCAGGAGTGATGCAGCATAGTGAAGCCATGCCTGCTGATGTCTCTTATCTGAGCTCAGTTTCCACAGTAGCGATAGACAAATGAGGGCTCAGACTCCCCATGGTCTTTGTCTGGGAAGCAAGTCTGTTTACAAGTAAAGGCACTGCAAGTTGTGTGCCAGCAAATGCAGGCAGTGTAAAACTCAGCGGCTACTCTGGTTGTCCAGATTGATCTAAACAGCACTATCACTAGTCCTTTTTCTGTCACAGTACTTTAGAATGGTGCACTCTTATTGTCAATACTCAAACACTCAAAACCAGAGACGTTTGTAGTACGTGCAGGACATGAACCTACATGTGCCCTATCCACAAATCTGCTATGCGCGCATCCTAGTTATGCAGTTTGTGCCCCACGCTTTCTCTTCTTATGATGCCCCAAATGCTGGAAGTCCTTTGGAGACCCTGAAGGAGGGTTGCCAACATGCATACTACCATACATTCTGAACAGGCAGTGGATAGTAGCTTTTGTTTCTCCTTTGAGTTTTTGTCAACAAAAAACAGTGGTAACACTGTCAGCGATGGTAATATTCCATATGAAATGCCGGCTACCTACAGGATAGTTCCAGCTTCCCCCATCCCCCCATGACTGTTAGAGCTAAGTGGGAAGAAAGGCAGTTGCAAAGTTGGCTGTTTCGTAGTAGCGTCGCATTTAAAAAAAACTTTGCAGCTTAGCAGACTTTAGTGATGAAACATCTCACAGGTTGTCCAGTGATAGTGACTGGATTCTGCTGATTGTTTGGAACATGAGTTCTGCTTGAGCAATTTCAGAGGAAACTGCTGAGGGTCTGTTTCAGTGAAGAGAAGATGCCTGAGATCTTTCATTCACACATGGAAAAAGAAAAAAAAAATTCTAAGGCTAGTACAATGCCAGAGCAAAAAGACTGTGTGCTAAAAGCTAGCAAATTGGTCAGCCTCAGTGCTGGATGTCTGCATTTTTAGGAAAAAAACAGGTAATCAGTACGCTGTACGAAATGAAACTCGGAGACAAGCTTGGGATGACATTTTAGGGGGTGAACCAAGTCTGTCTTTACCTGATGGAATCTCTTAATCAAGACCTTTGGCAAACTAGCACTGGTGAGGTGAAAAGGCAATGAATTACCCTCTTTCTGTTGTAGGCAGACTGCCTTTTTTCACTAGTATTCAGGCAGGAATCGGGTGAGGGCCAGAGACATACTTGAGTCTTCCTGGCTTAGAAGAGAACCTGAAGACCTTTCATAGGACAAAGGCCTTAAACTTTGGGGTTTTTTTGGTATGTGGTTCAAAGTGGGTCCAAATGAGCTCTTTGGGTGGCGTACTCTTTTCATTGAGGCAACATAAAGGGTAGACCTGCTCCTAGATTTAGGAGAAATTGGCCAGAAGATAAGGGTAGCTGCTGCAGCCTAGTGAAGAAGAGGAAAGCAATGGGCTGAAAGCAACAGCTACAACAGCAGGGAAATCTCTTGGTTAGTTCAGTAGATAATCAGAAGGAGAATCGGAGATTGCCATTTGTTGGCAGAGAATTATCTGATCGTGGCTGATATTTGAGAAGAACTAAAGATACAAAACTTGCAGACACATGAAGGCACATACTTAAGTGCTTGTCCTCTGGCTACTGTAAAGGCAGAAAATAACTCCAGTCTTAATTACTACACTGTGTATGGTCATACAGACCCCAAATCAAAGGAAAACCATTATTTTCTTCACCAATTAAATCCAGCATGCTGACACCTTCTCAGCAGAGTACATTTCCGATTGTAAATTCATGAGTGCCATTGAAAGTGATAGAAATAGTATTTTATTAATCTTAAATATTTAGATAGCTTATCTGTTCCATTTAATAAGGTGCATAAGGGTTGTACTGCAAAAGATCCTGCTGAATTCATTGTGGAGATTCAAGCGCATTTGCTCCGGAGAACATGCTGCTAATGCCAAAGCACGGACTGGATTCATTTTACACCTGCACAATTTCTGTCCACAGGAGAGCTGGCTGCCAGTAACTGTAGCCACTGGGTTTGGCTCTTACCAAGATCCAAACACAAGCTACTTAATTTTAAAAAATCTAACTGAAATCTTTCAAGCTCATTTTCAAGCAGCGCAGGGCACAGGAGTCAAGTCTGTTACGTGCTCATTGTGTCGTGTTGTGCAACACTTCTGCAATGATTTGGCCACTCTTTGGATTTGCTGCTGTCAGAAAGGTCAAAGAAAGTTCTAAAACCCAAAGCTCCATGCCACCAGACTGAGTATGCTATATATTTTCAAGAATGTACTACTAAAGTAATAACCCTTTCAGTGGACTCTTGACAGTTTAGTAACAGTAATGATAGAGCTATAATATGCTGACCACTGCCAAAAATAATCCAACAACTTTTCCAACTGTTCTGCCACCCTAAGAAAACACTGCTTTGGTTCCAACTGGCTGTTTTTTAACCACAAAAGAGTTTATTTTCAGCAGGGCTCTGTTTTAAAGTTCTCTTACTGTCTTCTTCCCGGATTCCCAGTTGTGGCAGAATCCAGTAAATGATGCGGTGTTATTCAAATGATGCTGAAGACAGCATCTATATACTACTCCACTCTACCTACCATTCCCAGAGATTAATAAAATATCCTACTGAAGTAAGTATTTCTTCAGAATTTACGTGCGTTCAGAATCACAGACCCAGGGGGTAAAAAAACCCCACTTAATTCTTATTTCTTAGTCTGAGCGCATATAGTAGGAGTAGTGCCACATTATAAACATATAAATGCTATGTGCACATTAACGCTTCATAGGGGTTTACAAACAATAAACCAAATAGAAACAGTAAAACAAATACAATATTTACCAGCTGATCTAAGGGCTGTCTGAAAAAGTTAATAACTGAAATACAGATGATCAGTCTCCCAATTTCTTTGCTTATTTGGCTATCACGCAATAAGGATGCCACTAGTAAAAGCTGAACAGTCTAAAAGCAGTGTTACAAGAGGATCTATTTCTCCACTCTTAAGGGCACCTGTAAGCAAAACAAGTGCCAAACAAAACAAGAATATATAGGTAATTCCCATTTTTTCAAACAGTTATCCCACAGCATCTGAGGAATAAAAGACGAAAAGGGTATGTTGCCTGGAAACTTATTTAGAACTGAAAGTTTAGCAAATTTACTAAATTAATTGCTTCCAATAAGAATAGCAGTGCTTAAAATTGTTGCCAAATCTCTGTATTGATCTCTGTTCCATGTAAAACCCCCAAACTTGTAACTCTTGATTCCAGTGCAGATCAATTTCAATTCAGACTGCAGTACTTGGACGGTTAGCAACTGGGTTATAAAGCATGTAAAGATATATGTGAGAGTTTTGGAATTCCAAGAGCAATTTATAGATTTGGTGCTTCTATGTGAAAACTGCCGTTGAATTTTGACATCTCTATTTTTGCTAGAATACAGAAATATAGCTCTTTTAAATATGGAAGCATTGATAAAGTATCATTACAGTGGGGAGAAAAAATGGTGTATTATGTTGAAGTAGTTCCATTTCATGACTACCACTTATATAACTGGACATACAGCATGGAAGATTTGACTTCAGGACATTTCCCACTCTTTCTCCCCAGGACACTGAACAGTGCAGCTTCTCACTTCAGGAATGTTAATGTTTTATTTTAAACTTTCTGAAGGAGAGAAAATGGAAACTTGGTTTAGCACAACTTCAGCAGACCAGTAGTGGTGATGTTTAGCCAACATAAACTCCTCCCTCAGGTATTCAGCTCTATCAGAATAAATCAGAAATAATTATTTTGCACATCTGTCACAATCCTAATGTTTTCAATAGCTTTTCTGGGGGATATATTTTAAACAGAAGTGACTGGACTTAACCAACGTGAGAAGGGTCCCTTACAGTTATCTGTTCTTCTAAAATCAGCTGTTTTCACAGAACAATATTATATATACTTGATGGTAACTGGCAAAACATCAATGCCATGTTTTGCTACGTTTCAGGGGTATTTTTACATTTCTGTTTGAAGTGGATTGATTGTGCTCTTTCATTGACTCAGTAGGAAAGGCTGGGGGAAATGGATGAAAACCTGCTACTTGAAATTTACTTGAAAAACATGTAATTACATTTCAGAATGTTCGTGGTCTTGTAATGTTTCTTATTTCTGGTTACATTTCGACATGATATCATGAACAACGGACAGCTTTCCAGTAGGGAAATTTGCTCAGGAGCTTATAAGAACTCCAGTCTACAACTGCCTGAAGGGAGGCTGTGGTGAAGTGGGAGTCGGCCTCCTCTCCCAGGCAACTAGTGATAGGACAAGAGGACATAGCCTCAGGCTTCGCCAGGGGAGGTTCAGGTTGGACATGAGGAAGAATTTCTTCTCAGAAAGGGTTATTAGACATTGGAACGGGCTGCCCAGGGAGATGGTGGAGTCACCATCTCTGGGTATGTTTAAAAAAAGCCTGGACATGGCACTTAGTGCCATGGTCTAGTTGACATGGTGGTGTCAGGGCAACGGTTGGACTCGATGATCCCAGAGGTCTCTTCCAACCTGGTTGATTCTGTGATTCTGTTTTTGTCATGACCAAGAGCAACAGAAATTTTAGCCACAAGTGTATATAAAGCTTCCCTGCTACGCCAGCTGTCAGTCAGCCAGCACTTTAATAGTGATAACCTCTAAGGTTTAGGTTACAAATATTGCACTAATACAATGAAGGACTCCTACTCTCAAATCACAGTCTTCTCTTTTAGGGCAAATCCCTACCTTACAGTGTCTCTTACAGTTCTACAAAGATGATTTATCCCTTCCTAGTGTTGATATATTGGCAGATTCCCCAAATACTGTAAGATAAAAAAGAGATTCAGTCATTAATAGTCAGACTGCATTATGGCAGAATTTAATACGCATTCTCTTGAGACAAATGAGAGTGATTATTTTCAATCACAGCTCTCTTAAACAGATAAAACATCTATGTTTTTTTTACAGAATGATGACTTACTTTCCACTCAGAAACACAGAAGAGTTTTCAACTTCACTTAGAGTGAATTCTAAGGGCTGAGGATGTGCAGTCAGTGCTGAGAACTTTTCAATTTTCAGCCCAATTAATTTTCCAATTAGCTTTTGCTGACAGTGTGATCTGAGTGTTTATTGCCACGTACTTTTACTAAATGTGAGGATGGGGTGGGCAGGGAAAAGTTCCTCATTATTGGTTTGTTAGAGATTAATATAAGTTCTGTGTATTGGAGGTGTGTAATTCCATCGTGTCTGGTTGGAACGTATTCTTGCTTTCCTTGAAGAATGACAGATTTTTTTTTTTTTCCTTTGGGGTTTTTTTTCTTAGCATTATTCAGGTCTGTAAATATGGTGGTTGTATTGCTTTGTGAAATCTCACGATGTGAGACTTGAAAGACCAGGAAAATAAATTAAAACCTGGTGGAGCAATCAGTAATTAAAGCCATACTGCTGTGTTACAGTTCTACCAGCATGAAGCGGAAACTAAGACCAAGCCTTAATTTTTATACCAGGACACCTGTGACACCTCACATAATTACTGCTGTAGTACTAAACAGGTGGGACCATCCTCAGCTTGCATGAAGTGTGCTGCTGCTTGAATTGAAGGAACAAAATTTTCTAAAATGCTTTGGCAAGCCTTTTTGTTGTTTGTCGTCCCTAATGCACCAATAAAGCTTTAATTATGTCTCATCCTTTATCCTAGATACTTACTATTTGCTGCACACAGAGTACTGATTAGGCTGTTAGAGCACAGAAACCAATGATAATATATAAGACCTGTCTGTCTTGTAGATCTTGAGGTTCTTGGGTATCCTGCTGCTTCCAGTAATGCCTGACTAGGTTAAGTGAAGCTCTAGAATTGAATTGGGCTATCAATGTGGTATTGCTATCTGTACATGTTAGTAAAGATGAAGCATGTTTGTCTGTAATACAGAATATTTTTAGTGCCTTGTTTTAATAGAGAAGACAGTGCAGCCTTCTAATTGTACATTCACCAGATTCTATTAAAGTAGCTCCTATGCTAGTAAGAGAAAAGATAAATTAATGCTCAGTTTGGCTCAAATAGCGCAAGTAAATTATTTTCTAAATAAAAATAAACATATACAATAAACATAGGCATAGAATGTTGTAATGCATGATATAATTTGGAATGTTGTGTTCTGTCATTCTCGAAGTTGTTGGTGTATTTTAAGGATGTGCGAAGAATAAACAGAAAGGATATTTGAATCTTTTTGTCTTCATGATTACAGAAATGCTGATATATCTTGAATTTAGGAAACGATGCATATTTCAGAAGTGAGCTCCCTAGTGCAAATAATCTAGTTAGTCTCATGTTGTTCATGCAGAAGGTGTGGAAGAACAAGGGATTAGGCTTGTGAGAACACACATCTGGTTTACCAATTTTGTAATTCCGATTACAGGAACTAGAAGAAAACCAACATCATAGCAGCAGGAAATAGTAGTTTTCAGAGTACTGAATGAGCCAATAGAGTCCCCAAAGTATTTGATTACACTTCTCTATTTCAGACATGAGAAGTGGTTGCTTTATTCAATAATGACAAAAAGAAGTTGTCATACTATATAGGGTTTGACCCAGCAGTGAAGTTTGTGCAGTTCTTTCCAGTGACAATATGGAGCATGTGTGCTGTGCTAGGGCTACTGGTAGCAGATGGTTTGCAGCCAGTAAACTGCCACTTGTTTTCTGGTATTATTTGCAATGATGGATGGTATGCTTGGCTGTCTGTGCAGCGAATGGGATCATGGAGGTCACCAAAATAAACAACAAGTAGCATATTAGTTTTATCTCGCTGCTTCTGTGGTAGTAAGAGAGAAATGAGGGAGGCAGTTGCTGAAGTTGCTGTTAAAGAGAAGGTGTCTACTGGCACATCTTTCTCACTGAAACATCTGAACAGGTATTGAATTAAAATTTAGCAGTAGCAATTCAGGGAAAAAAATTCTGGGACCTAAGAGGCCTTGAAGGGAATCCTCAAGCCATTATGACTAAGAGCAGTGTCAGAGGCGCTGCATTTCAGCTTTTCCTTGATCTTAACTGATGAGCGAGAAAATGGGAATTTCTAATGGACTCAAGATTTCATTCGTCTATTACATCTACAGTGACTCATCCTGTAAATAAGAGCTTTATGTATGCTGAAGAGCCAGTTGGAAGCTACCTGTGTCTCATACACTTCCTTTTGTTCCAAGTGCCTCCAGTACTTAAATGTTCCTTTGAGTATTTCTAGGGAGAGCAGTAGACTAAGAAAAATGTTGCCCTGCAGCAGTCAGCATGCATCATGTCACCATGATCATCATCATCACAGGATGTGCAACAAATATCTACCTCTAGATTTCTGACTCAAGTTTAGTCTAGGCAGGGGTAATAACAAGAATGCTTGATAGCCCATGATGCATCTGTCCATTTTGGGTACTTAAGGGAAAAAAGCACTATGAATCTTGACCTGCAGGGTGGGGATTCACCAAATCAGAAACCATTAAGTCTTTGGAAAACACTTCTTAGGGTTTATCTTACACTTATTGGGGCATAAGTAATGGCAATGGCTTATTTGAGGAGCCTGATTTTATCACTTCTATCATCCTGAACCAGTACATAAATATTTCAGTTGCTAGTGCCTCTGCAGAGAAGCCCAAAAAGAGGAAACAAGTCTATTGCCCATTGCCTTCATTGATAACTCCATTCCCTCAGAGAACAGGGTGCCAAGTGAAGCTACCTGATGGAAGAGATCCAGCCTGCAGCAACAGGTGGTGGTTTCTTGCAGTAGGTGACAGAGACGTGTAACACAGGACAGACAGAGCTCACTTTGTAACTACTGAGTTGTAAAACATAATCGAGACTTCTATTTCTAAGAATGTAATGTTTGGTAGCATGATAGTCTTACATGTAGAGTATGCTCATGGGAATTTAGATTCATGAACACTCATCTAAAAAGTGGCTTCCTTTGGAAAACAATATGTGATCTTCAGGTCATGGTGACCATACCAGTAAAAACTTGCAATGGGATGCGGCTCTTATTGTGACAGATTGGCTCTTGGTACAGTGTTAAACATGCACAGAGCCACCCTGACAGAAGATAAAATTTTAGCCTATTTAAGATAACAAAGACAAACTGACAGTCATTAAATAAAAGATACAGAAATTGTCTCTGTCAGGATAAAAATATCTTTAAATACAGTGAAGGAAAAATGAATTAATGGTCACTTATCAAAACTAGTCAGAAATCTCTCTGAAAATAAATGACAGAAAACAGCCTTAGAAGGAGCATATGAATCTGACTCTCCTGAAGTTGATGGTCTCAATGTCATAAAGCTGGTAAAATTAAGTGAGCTAGAAGTAAAAATGCTGGCTAGAAATAAGTTATCATCTGAACATACTACAGTTGTATATCATACCTATATTATCATCTACAAAGCAAATCCTAAAATTAGTGATTGACTTTGGAACTTTCAATATAGACTTCAAACTGTGTATTTATTTTATAGGACTTCAGGGTTTCATAAATCCTAATTCATTGGCACAAAGGAGTGACTAAAGATCTCAGGCACTAACTGACAGGAAAACTACTGTAGCATAAATGGGATAAATCCATCCCACCCATATAAAGTTGGATGCTTTTGAGGGCTATGGAAACATCCTGCTCAGCTACCAGCATGAAAGATTGCTGCTCACCTACAGTTCCTGTGCAAACGCAGGAGGAATCGTCATTCCCTAGTTGCCGCTTAAAACAGCGAGTCCAGAAGAACTGCATGAGGGCAAGTGCGTGGCCTGTCTTTCTCTCCCTCTACACCTTTCCCAAATGGATCTTGAGCTGGTTCTGCCAAGTGTCTAGCTTGCTATATTTGGTCCTGAGGTTTCCAATAGAGAGTGACCAGAAATGAAAGAACTGGAATTTCAGACTTTATGAAACTGTCAAAATCAAACTGGAATTCATCTGGGAAAAGAAAGTATGAGGGTAATCAGACTACAATATTACTATCCTATCTTACAGCCAAAAGTAGTTAAGGCAGAAAAATACAATATCTTTAAGGGCCAGTAAACTTTTCCAACTAGTGATCTTATTCCAGCTATTCAGAAGGGAATATAAATCCTGATTCTTGTCCAAACTCTGATTAATAAGAACCGGCTGATTCCTAACAGCAATGCTAGCATTTAATTTTTATTCAAGTTCATAATTTTCATTTTTATTATCCTTTTTCACTTTTCTACCACTGTACAAAGAAATTTGAAGCAAATGAGATTTTTAGCAATTGGACACGTATAATAGTATAATGCATAAAACGTGGTGACTCCAAAAATGAGGCAGAAAATAAAAATGAACCGGTATGTCCTGATCAGATTACCAAAGAGAGATTCCATCGTCTGTAGTGTTTCTCTAGATCTTGAATTTGGGCAATAACATTATGTAAGTGCAAAGAGCATCCAGAAATTATGGCCAAGATCCTTGTGACTTTTAGTCCTTGATGCTAGTGTATTTCAGGCTTTCCTGCTCTATTCCTTCTTTACAGCAAAAAGAAATTTTATCTTCTACAAATCTTCCGGTGCTTTTATAAGTATTTTAAAATCCTCAACGATATTTTAATAGGGCAGGAAATCTGAAAATACGAAAGGGAAGCTGAAGTGTGTCTGTACTTGGCAAGTCAAAATACAAGAAGAATGCAGCAAAGAAGGCTAGAGTTGAGAGAACTTTAAAATGTGTGTTCTGCTGAAGCTGAGGATCTGGCTGCACTTGATAAAAAATTTTGTAGCTGGAGCAGTTCAAAATGACGGGTTGGATTTTTTTTTCCATTAAAAAAACTCTTACGGATATAGACAAAGGATTGCAAAATAGAACTCCCACCTTATGAAATGGAGATGCTCTTGTGTTCATTCAGAGATTTCTGAGATAGTGGAGAAATAGTCAGTACTGTTGCACATTAGCAATTTGAATTCTGTATTCTTTGACAAATCCTGTAAATTTGAGCAGTATATCATTTCTGAGTGACTATTGGACATAAGCGATGGAGAGCAGTGAGCTGTGTCCTGCTATAGATGAGATGACATGCAAAGATTTGGGCAGATATTATATATCTTCTCATTGAAAAGCCTGAGCTTGTTCTGAAGATTGTAAAGATACAGTGATGCTCAAAGTCTTGTACTCCACCTGACTTTCCCATTTAATTTGTGTTCAAAACAATTTTCTTAGAATTCCTAAGTACTCCACTACAGAGATGTGAAATATGGTGGCTTTTGCCATCTAAACTAAGCAAATAGTTTAGTTGGGTGCAAGAAAAACTTCCAACTTTGAAGGCTTCTTAGTAGTTACTGGTGACTTGAAAATTGAAAGTTACTAAAGAAGTGGAAAAAGGGGTTTTCTTTCCCTGCACAGCAAGATTCTCTTAAATCTGGTGCAATTTTGAGATGACAGGGTAAAATTTCCAAAGAACAGGGTCCGTAGTAGGGCTGTCCATGAAAAAACCTGGAAACACTGCCAAATAAAACAAAATAAAACACAGAAACACTGAAAGAGTTACCAGATTGCGGTATCATCTGTGTAACTGTTGTAATGTTCTCCGGAAGCACAAGTAGTTCTTACAGGAGAAATAAGAGTCTCCTGACATCTAGGGTAGTTTACCAAGAAAAACACGAGGTTCTTACTATTGCTTAGACCTTTGAGCCATTTGTTCTAGTACTTTGGCTCATCTGGGCACGATCAGAAAAATGAAACAAGCAAATAGGATTTAATCTTTGAGTTCTAGCGCTTCAGAAGCAATGATGCTGCATCATTTGCTATGGAGAGACAGGGCTGTTTTGTAAACGATAGTGCTGCTGGAATTTTTACCCATGTGCTTTCATACCTCATATGTTTGTACTTGGTACTTACGTAGGATTAAAGTGTGGTTTCTGTGTAAACGTGTTGACATTATGCAAAATGCTCCATAGCTACATTTTTTTCCCTGTATGTTTTCTGTTCTGAACTGTTTTCAGCCTAGAAGATTGTCTTGATTTATTTGGCAGCAGAGTAAATCATTGCAAAGCTGATCTGCATAAGTGTTCAGGATGTTTGGGAAACAGATCCTATTTTGCACTCTTTTATTTGCCTTATCGTCCTTATTTGTTTATTGTGTTTTTGTGTGAGCGTGTGTGTTTGTCTCAAGTGGTAGGAAGACAAGTGTGTTTTTGTCAATGTTTGTAATCCATATGAGTACCAGTTCCTTCTCTCTTTACCATAATCCTTTTTTGCACCTTTCTTTATGGAACGAGTGATTAAAAAGCAGTAGGAGAATGGGATTACTGTCCCGAGTCCAGCCTGTGACTTCTGCTATGACTAAGTGGTACAGCAACAAACACACACGATATGCACTTGCACTACATCATTCCATCAGGGCCAGACAGACCTGTACAATCCCTGTCTAAACAGAACAGCAGTTCTGTGCAACAGTTGTACTGATTTGATGATGATTTTCTGGGCAACACACTGAAGGACCAAGCAATAAATTCCTGCTGGTAAAATCTCATATTCTCTAGAACTCAGTCCTGCCCCTGGTCATGCCTATGTCTTGACATACTCTTTTTCGATTTCCTTTCCAGCTCCAAGTGCTGTCTGCTCCACATGTTTTCTGACTGTGTCCTCTTCTTTATTTGCAGGTCTTCCTGCCTCCTTCTTTCACACATTGAGACCAGCTGCCTCAGAATTGCTGCCCTACCCAGTCTTTGCTGCAATGCACGTTGGACCTCTTGTCGTCTTAAGCATCTTGACTTTCGTCCTCTGTGGAAGGTATTTACTTATTACTGTATTAACCCATTGCACAGTGACTAGCACAGTTACAATGCTAGACAACTGCCGGCAACCATAAAGAGAGGTATTAAAAAAATGTGGTGGATTCAGTACATCAGCAATAAAATATATATTCAGAAAAATTGATTCAAACTGCATTTCCTTGTCCTGAATGAGTAAGTACAGTGACTTGATTTAGGAGGTTGCTTCATTCCTGTGCTCTGATAGTCTCAGCTCTGCTTTAGTTGAGACCCTGACACTAAACCTGTCAGGCCAGAAAAATACAGTCCAAACTTCTGCACTGGTCAAAGCTCCCAGCATCCTGAGTGTGTCAGGCAGCTCCTGCACAAAAAATCTGACTAATGCTCCCAGAGAGCAAAGATAGTTTGAACTGCGTCCATATTTTTAGCTGTATGGTGTGGGCTTCTGGGCGCAGACCCAGTGAGCAGTGGGCGAGCAGGAGTTTTCTGTCAGCGTTTTATTATTACGTCAGCGTTTGAAGGGAGGCAGCTGCTGTGAATGTTTTAAGATAAGGAGGTTTTTCTTCCCCACCCAGACATTTAAGGTGAAATGAAATTTAACATTAAAATTTAAATGTGGGAGGGGGTTTGTCTGGATCTTGAACCAGTGGCCTCTGGAGCCTGACCACTTTGCAACATCCTTACCTCACACAAAGCTTGAACGACAATCAGTGTAATATGCAGAGAAGTGAATTACGATACAGTGTGCAAGATGTCTTCCCTTGCTGGGAGTCCGCAGCTGTCTGAAGTAAATGCCTGTGTCTTTGAACAGTTCTCCTGGTTGTACAGTTATTCTGCACAAAAAGACAGTTAAACAGAGAAGAGTTTGTAAAGAAAAGATCTGATCCTTTCTCGTACTGTTCACTCCCTTATACATGGGAATCCTTTAAGCAAAGAACAAAGTGCAAAGAAGTTTAAATGAAGTTCAGGCTTCAGCAACCTCTGCTTAAGAACAGGAAACAGGGAGTTGGGCTAACCTGTCAGCCTCAACAATTCCTATAAATCTGCATTTGGCAACACACTTGCGTTAGGAACATTTGTAGGGTTCTTACATGTTCGTTTTCTGTTTTCTGATATTGTCTTGTTGCTGAATGCATTTTTTGCTACTGTCAAAAAGTTTAATGGGGAAGATGCGTCTCTTTCCTTTCAACTGTGCACTTGCATGTTTCTGCCACTTTTCCTAGAACTCTTTTTGGCCTTGTTCTAAGTCTGAATAAATCTGAATGCCTACATTGCAAAGCGATGCTAATCGCTGATGTTGTTGCACGTCTTTATATGCTGTTCACACTTCAACTTTCTGTGACGTCCACTGTCTTCGCTGGTATGCAGAGTTGGAAATGTGGGAATTCTAATAAAAGTAGGCCAGGATTAGAAGATTACTGTTACTGTGTTTACCAGCATATTATTTTCCTTGCCGTCTTTTATTATATTAGGTATGAACCCTTTTTCCACTTCCATAGTGAGAACAATCAATAGATTGAATGTGTGAACTCTTGGAACTGTGGTGACTAAACTGCTGTAACAAGTTTTCACACCCTGTATTCATCAAAACAATCTTGCAGAAGCTGATCAAACAAAAATTAATTTTAGTACTGTATCGCATACCTCATAGAAGATATGGGAGGAGTTAGAGTGGGAGGAGGTACTTCTGAAAGTTGTGGAATGGTAATATGCTATAGGAACGAGAAGCTACAGAAATAACTTGTAAATAATATTTGAAGGCTACAGCTGGTAAGTGCAGTACAGCTTGAAGTTCAGATCATGCTTCTTCCAGTTTGATAAGGGAAAAATGTTGCAGACAAATGCACATATGTTCCTAGCATGACAAGATGTGAAGAGCCTTTGATTGCTTAAACTACTGGGAAGGGTGGCAATTCCAAAACCTGTAAACTCATCAGCTTGAGGCAGCACTGCAGCTAGCTATGGTATGCAAGTGCTGTAGATACCACTACTACAAAATGGAGTGTGTTACTCAAACTAGTGTGGATAAAGAGTTATGGTCTGCATGGAAGAGTGCTATCTTTGTGCAAACTTTGATATTAAAAATGGTAACTTGAACTCACAGATATACTGATTACCCTGCTAAAAGACAACTTGGAATCGCTTCCCAGAATTACAGCATTTTAATTAGAAGAATGTGAGCAAAGTCTTAATCTTGTTAACAGGGATAGACACAGATAAGACAGAAACAAAATCCACAGCAACATAGCCTAAACGTGAAAATCAATGGCTTCGAGGCTAGCAACAGCAATGCTAGCTACAGCAACAAAACTGCATCCTGTCCCTACTTCTCATACAAGACTAAGCTTGAGAGTGAATAAGTTGGAAGAAATACCTCTTCTGCCTTTTAACATTGAGCTACACCACACACAGCTATTTGAAAATATAGAGCTGAAATGTAGGGAAAGGTATTTTAAATTTACAAAAAAAATCCCCATATATGTGATTATTTTCTTTAAATTGCCTTTTAGCCCTTCTAAATTCTTGTGACATTCAAGGATCAAGAAGAATCTCATCCGTAGCTGATTCTGACAGATGTTAATCTTTCCCTTGTCTTTGCAGTCTGCTTGAAATAGTACTTGTTTCTTCATGTCAGGCCTCTGGCAGTGCTTACTGGAGTTAGGATTACAGTCTCCAGTGAATCCCATTTTTACTGTCATTAACTTTCTAAACTGTTCCCTATAGCTGGCAACCTTTCCATGCTTGGAGACCTACTTAGTGGGAAGCTGGGAGAGTGATGTTTTTTTGTCTGTCTAGAATCATTGTGCCTTTAATTGAGATTTGTTTATCTTTGTCATTAAGTCCATTTACGTTGTAGGCATTTCATGACAATGATCACACACTTCACTTGTACACTGGCTACGTTTCTGTTGCGATTTACCTGTTAATGAAAGAAAAAAATGCTCCATGTTTATTTAAGATTTTTACAAGTAGCCTTTTTTTTTTTCTTCCGTTAACTTTGTTAATGAATTCAGCAACTTTTTGGATTGGAAATGAGAGACATGGCTCATCTGCAAATTCTGTGCTATGTTCTGGCTAAGGAAGTGGCTAGATTTATTTAGCAAAATACAGGTGCTCTGGTTTCAGTAGCTACTTGCCTAGATAGCAGTTGATAACAGCTGTCAGAACCCATAAACCCTGGGTTTATGGTTGAATCCAAATTAGGGACAAATCTTGATCAAAAAGCAACAGGAATGGAAACATTTCTCCCCCAAATAACAAGGACTTTATGGTGGAACTGAAAACACTGGGTGCAGCATGGCTATTTGTGTTCATCAGTTGTATAGCTGCATAACAGATCCCAGGTTACAGGTTACTTTCCTTCTCTTACAATGCGAGTTGAGGGTGACCAAAACTATGTGAGTTATAACATGAGCTTGACAGTGATCACTTTAGCAGTTGGGGAAGCCAAATACTTGCTTCTTAATAAGAAAAAAAGAAAGCTGATTAATCAGCTGAGTCATCCTGCTCTACTTCAGTGTTGGTATGAATGGCGTTCCCTGTGGGTCGGCCTACACACGTTACGGAAATGCCAAACCGTCATCGAGACTGAGTGACTGAGTTCAATCAAATGTTTCAAAATATCACCCATGGGTTTTAGATAAAATTGAAAGTAGGGATATTCTCAGTCAAGCAGTTAGTTGCTTCCTGAAAACTTGGATTGTTCTTGGCAATAATTTGGAGGTTTTCACTAGGGCTCCCTCCAAGTAGAACAACTTTTATTTCCGTTTTATAAGTTTACATTAGGTTACACCGTAATGTACAGATGAACAGACTGGAACATGGCTCCTGCCCTCTATCCCATTCTTCTTTCTGAATGATGCTGCAATGCTGCCTTGTTTCTGGGACAGATAATTTGCAGAGTCTCTAGGAATTAAACCACTTTTTTAGAGTCTTTTAGAAAGATAAATAATACCAACCTACCCAGCCTCTTGCAGGTATTACTACTAGCAGCAAAAATCACACCTGGAAGGGAAAAGGGGTACTTTAGAGTTAAGTCAATGGGTTTTTCAGTTACTATTTTTGGAGAGTTAATCCCAAAAGGATATTTCTATGGGTTTTATTTCTTGCATCTAGCAAAAATTGTTTCAAATAGGAGCTGAAGACAGGTTGTGTCAAATTTTTTGCAAGAGTTTGTCCAGTTGAAAATAATGGTGGTGTTTAAATACTTGTCTGGTTCCTGATGTGCCCCAGGTTGTGTGCAATGATGAAAAATTTATCATCAGCACATCTGTAAATGAACCATCTTTTTTCCTGCACCCACATGGTTGCACAATTTTACTGACTGCCTGCTTTGATGAATATATGATGTTTGGCATGCAAAGCTATTCCATCACGTTTGTAATATCGGAAATTCCAAGCACACTTAACACCTTAATGTGATATCACAGTTAATATATTCATACTTATTCTGTGACCCAATACAATATGACACAGTAGTCCTCTTTAATTACCAGTCATATAAAGATAAAAGTTACAGACATCTGGCTGCAAATCATGCACCTGGATTAAACATTTTCTCATCTGGCTGTACTACACTATGTAGCACAGACTGCAAAGCAGGTGGTAGAACCTTAGGTTAAGATCTGTTATTACAAAGTAACAATTACTTTTCTGTCTCTTTTTTTTTTTTTTTTTTAGTGGATCAAGATGATACATTTGTCTCATGTTGATAAGGCTTCACTCAACACAAATGCTGGAAATGGAAGATTCTTCCTTTTCCTTTTTTTATGATTTGTTGAATGATGGCGTTGCTGGGAGAAAAGTGAAATAAAGCTGAAGGAAATAGGAAAGGGAGGTTAAAGGGTTTTGTCAGAGCTCTTCTTCGGAGTTCAGTTCTGTTTCCTCTGCGTTGTGCCTCACCACAAGTCCATGCTGCATTGCTTCTAGAACAGGTAATTTGGAGCTCCCCCATATGAGTGGGGAAGGTGGAAGGGGATATAAATTATCATTCCAAATGCACATTGGACCTTTTACTAGCAAGTCAGACTTGTTACTAACTCAATCGGAGTTTATAATACTAATTTTCAGTTCTGGTTTCCTGTGCTGGGTAACGTAAACCAAAAATTGTTTCTTTTTCTACCCTTATGTTCAACCCTGCGAAGAACAGTATTTGGATTTAGTAAAGAATCGAGGCATGCTTACTCCAAAGCCTATATACTGCAGTTACAACTTGTGGTCAGCTGGGAACCTGCTGGTGATACACATGAGCTATCTGGTATGGTTTTGGTCTTTGTTGCCGAGTCATTAGTCACAACAGAGGCAGCATAATAAAATGCGTAATCCTTTCCCCATGTAATTATGACTCTAGTTTGTATTTCAGTTTAGTGCAGTTTGCTCAGCAGTGTGCAGGACAGAGTGAGAACAACTGCCTGAACAGAATACCTAAAAATATTTCCCATAGTGAAAAACAGAAGTTACATCCTTTATGAAATGTAGGCATTTGCACAGTAGTTGAAGTGCCAAGTGAACACATTCACAAAGTCTTTGGCGCTCTTCTGCAGGCAGGACAGCATACCACGCCTGGAGTCTACATGTTCTCTAGCTCCACAAAAAGCACTAAGAAAAGTCTGATTTCAAATCTGTATTTCCATGTTTTGTGTGCTGATATTAATTAGTTCAAATAACCTGACATACTTGAAATCGCACTCATTATGTCACTTAACACTGTATATAACCACATATTTCCTTTGTCTGGATATTTGATGTGCACCTCGTTGTATTTATTACAGTATTATTTGTTAATGCTTTTGTCTGTTGAATCAATTGTCAGGAACAATCATAATAGTTACAAGAAAGCAATTTTAGTCTGAATTGGAAGGAAGGTAATATGCATGAGCATATAGTGGAAAGAGATAATAGATGACATCTGTAGCCAGATGTGATCTATAGTATGAAAATCCTAAATGATGTTCAAGAGTGGGACTCCATAGGTGGTGGTTGTAATCATGGCATTAGGAGTAGATTTTTTCTTGCTATTTGCCTGTTTTTACTACAGTTTCCATCCGATGATGAATACATGACAATTCTAGGTTGTCTAACACAAGAAAAATAAGCTTTTTTTTTTTTTATATATAACATATGCCTAGCAGGTTTCTGACTTAAAAATCTTTTTAGAGAGGCCTATTGTGTTTGCATTTAGCATATTTCCACTTTTCTGTGGGTTTTTTTTTGATAAATATTGGATTCAAAGCAGGTAATCAAGTTGTATACCTTACAAGATCATTTTCTGCCTGCTTGAAACCAAAGGGAAGTTTTGGTGAGTAGGTGTGTACCTAGTTTCTGTGCACAATGTCAGAGTTTAAATATATGTCACTTGGAAACGAGCTTTTGCAAATGGTTTTGTTTCAAAGGTAGAGAGATGAAATTTCAATCTGGCCAACGGTATTACATCAGTTTTTCTGTGGCATTGGAAATGTGTTTTCTTAGAAAGTATTTCCTTTCACTTTTAAGTGATGGCATGATCGTGGGTCAAGTGCTGAAGACTGAATTCAAATGACTTGAATTCTTTTAAAAAGATGAAATATTGAACAAAGGTTAGAAATTCCACAGTTCATTACATAGTTTTCTGATTTCTTTGCTTTCAAATAGAAAAGAAGCAGTGGGAGAAATGAGAAGGAAAGGGCCACATGCTTTTCTCTCTCAAAACACACAGAGAAAAAAGTGGTCTTTAGTACAGTCCTTCACAACACTAGTCTGTTTCACAAAGGCAGTTTACAATGCAGGAATGTGCATCTAGGGAGAGCTCGTGGACCAAAGCCCCTCTAATGCATGTGATTCTGCATGCTTTGGGCAAGCCAGAAACTCACACTTTTGGCGTATATAAAGTGTCCTGGAATGTGAGGCTGAGCAGTGAACCTTTGCACTCTTCTGTTTACAGCGTGTGCCTGAGAAAATGATGAGAGGAAGGTTTGACAAGAATGACTGGGGCAGGGAGGATTTGAATCTAGGCAGAACAAAAACATAGATGTTGAATATTTATAGCATTGATAAGAAACACCAATAACAAGGAGAAGGAACGGAAAGGATTCTTGACATGGAGAATAAAAGCATGCCTAGTTTCTGTGGCTTGACATTTCCGTAAATAAAACACGAGCTACTACACAAGTGCAATGCATAACTGAGACACAGTTCTCGGTTGCTGCGTAGTCTTCATCTTGGTTCAGCAAAGAGCATCAGCTGGTTTTAGTCTGTTTTAATACAGAAATGACGCTTGTGAAATTACAATGTCTTGTGAACCCTTGACCCAGAGACCCTTGAAATTGAGTGTCGATCACATCTGACAGAAGGTTAGAGGTTTTAAAGCTAATAGGTTTCTACATAAAGATAGTATGTTAAAGATAATATGTTTTTACAAGTTTGATGAAAAAGCGGGACAGGTAGAGGTCCTGACCAAAATAAAAGCTATGGTGTTAGGGGTCCATTTGATCAGAGAATTTATGTTAGGGCAGACATGTGTACCTGTATGTCCTAAAAGTTATTTAGACCTCACAGATGCTTGCAAATTTAGTAGACACCAGAAACTCCGACCACCAGAGAGAACAGGTTTCATTATTTCTGCTGCTTATTGCACTGCTTGTTATAATACGGGGAAGGAACTGAAGTAAAAAAAATACAAACCCAGAGGAACAGAGAAGGGGAGACCCTGAGCTATTTAACATGTGTGTCTGTGACCTGCAGCAGAAATAATAGTTGCACTTAATGTAAATATGGAAAGTATGACAAACAAAGAAGAGGAAAAAACTTTTCATAGAGCATTATGGATTGCTCGGTAAACTGAGTATAAGCAAACAACACATGTTATGAAACAGACAGTGTGTGGCAGGAATATAGAGGAATGAACAAAGAATACCAGCCTTATTTACAGGACTGGAGTCTTTGTTATGGGAAGAAGTTAGTATAAAACAACCTTGAATGAATGTTAGATAATTGATTGAAAAATAACTGGCTCCATGCTGTACCCACAGTAAAAAGAGTTAAAACAAGATAAAGAGGCAATTTTCTCTCTCTACTTATTTATTTCTCTTGACACAGTTTGTGTACTTTTTCCTTCCAGGTAAGAAGTGCAGTTAGTATAATCAGTTTTGCTGAGGGAAATGAATAAAATTGCTAACACTGTGATCAGAAGAAAGAATAATCAACTTGTTCCCCATTAAAGAGAACCCCTTTAACATACTATCAATACATGAGAATGACTGTGCTGGACCAGATGAAAGGCTCATCTTGTCGATCCTGTCTCTGACAGAGGCAAATAGAAGATCCTTAAGGAAGCGTCTAAAAGCAAGATAAGCACAGAGTGGTACTTTTCCAACCACTCTCTATCCTTCTGCAGCGTTGGGATGAGCAGCCTTCTGTACCAGAGGGGTTTTCTGTGTGTTTAAAGTCTTCAGTATATTTCCGTTCCATGTACCTGTCTAGCTATTCCTTGAATCCATTTACATTTTTAGCAGCAAAATACCTTGTGACTAGGAGTTCTGCAGCTTAACTGCATGGTGTGCGAACAACTGCTTTCTGTTGTTATTGAACCTGCATCGGGTGGTTCCCTTTGATGCACTTAGCTTTTGTAGTGGGAGAGGCGCCAAGCATCTGAGCCTACTGAATCTGCCCGTGATTTTAAGCCCCTTTGGACTTCTACTGTTTCGCTTAAGTCCAGAAATATGGTAGTGGGGCGAGCTGAAGGGTTGGGCCTAGTCCCCAATAGAGCAGCCAAATAGTGAGGCAAGAATCTAGCCTGTGGAAGGATATCTTTTTTATAGGTGATTGAAGCACTTAACCCAAACTCTTGGTTAAAGGCAATATATGATAAAAAGAGAAAATTTGTTCTGTATACTGTTTTTTTTAACCAAAATTTATTATGTTTGTCACTTTGAAGTATCTTCCACGTTGGAAGTTGAAACACAAAGCTTAGTCCTTTTCTAGATGTGTGAAGATGGTAGCAATAATTAAAAAAAAAAAATGTAACCGCATTTATTTTTCCTGCTACTTAAGAATTCTTAGGAGATCAGAAGCAAACAGAAAAGTATACAAATGTGAGATTTTTCTGGATCAGCAATCTGAACAAACTTGTCCAACATGATGCTGTAGGTGGTGTCCATAATTCTACTTGTGTTCATAAAGTGCTAGCACACAAAAAAAAAGACAGAAAGCCATGGAAAACTTAAGATACCCTCTATGTTATTAATTTTGGATGCAGAATTTCCTGTTCTCTTACCGGTACATAAGGAGCACGTATCTCTTGATCACAGAAGATTCTTAAGAGATTTTCTTAATTCAGACAGAAAGCTGTAACTTTTGCAATGCAAAGTGTTACCACTGTCAGTGAGCAAGGTACTCACAGTACCTTGACTGACAGTAGGGAGTACTCCCTTTATTTTTGTGGGGCATGTGTCCAACATCGTTCTCCAGCAACGCGTCTGGTAGAACATGGAAGTTAAATAAGCCTATACATGGGTTACTGAAGTTATAACCGAGCAAACCTACGGAAGTTTGATGTATTAGTATAAAACAGAATAAAGTCAATGGTTACTTGGGAATCTGTTGCCTTTCCAGAGAATCTGAAAATCCCTCAAATTTAATGAAATGTAGCTATACAAAGTAAAAGCAACGGTCCCTATATCCACGTGCGTATTTAGTTCAAAAGAATTAATGTGTTAATGTAATTTAGAACTTTTAAATCCCCCTAAGATTACACGCATGTGTATTTGTCTCATAGGTTTTGAGCACTTCAAACTCATAGTGTACTTGATTCCTTGAGATCTGTAGAGATAAACAACAGTAAAATTTGAATGGAGTATGAAACTCTACTGAATGTGAATTATTAGAAAGCATTTATTTTGTTTGTTTCTAACTTACTAAAACCTTAGGAACAAATGGACACAAATTTAAACACAAAAGCAGTATGTACAGTTTGTTTCCTAGGGTCTTCCAGAAATGCAAGTGGAAGCTAATGTGGAATGCAATGTGAGTTAGCATACTTCTCTTAGCAAGTGCCTTATAGGACACATTATTTGTGGGTGTCTCAGTTTTTAAATGCTCAGTTTTCAGTTCCTGGGATCAAATTTCCAAAGCTGTTGCACTCCCAAACTCCATATTGATTTGCAGATGCTTCAGAACTTGCTAAGTGGGTCCTAAATATGACACACAGATACAGTGCAACCAGAAATTAGTAGCTGCTTTTGAAAAAAAATTGCCCTTTCTTTTGTAGGTCACCCTGCCCTGAGGCAAACTGTCCTATGAAGTAACAAATCTCTGAGCAGCATCTGCCTGCAGACTATACAGAGTAGCAGTCCATCAATTTCAGTTAGAAAGTTTGCTTATACATCTAAATAAGATTAAAAATTCGTACATTTTCAGAGATGGCTATTCTGTGCCCCCTTGCCCATTATTGATGAGGGAAAATGCTGTTGTTGAAAGGCTGCTATACAGAAGTGTTAATTTTCAGTCTGAAATATGAAAGCATCAGAAAATGAAGGATATGGACAGCTGCAATGACAAAACACATCCATGCTTGCCCAGCTTTACTGTTAATTCTTGCCTGCTGACCCTCTGCAGCTGACATGCCCTGCTGACCCTCCCTAAAGGCCACCGTGTAATTATTTTCATGACTAGTGAAAGTAAAGTTCCTAAGTAGGGCTGAATTTATAGTTACGTTTATCGGAATTGTGAGTTGTTCTTGAAATATGTTAAGCAGTGAGTAGTTCAAATGAGCAATTTGTATGGCTGTGGTAATGTGTGCGCCTTAAACACCTTGCTGTCTGGGGCTAGTACATAGAGTGTCTCAGAAGGATTGTGAAATAATGGGCAGGAAATGATGCATTTTGGAAAATGCAGGCTGTGTCATTCACCACAGGGCAAATCTCTTTGTGAACAAGCACAGGTCTTTTTTCATACCTGAGTCATCCAGCACATAAAGGCTTAAAAAAAAAAAAAGAAGATATCTTTCAAAATAGAAAAACATATTCTGTGAGCCAGAGCTGTTAAACATATCATAATCAAATTAATATATAGCGATGAGATGCTTGGCAAATTTCCAATTTCAATCACAAAAATTTCTGAACAACTCTCTTTCGTTTATTTGTGTTTTTTTGGTTTTGGTTTTCTTTTTTTTTAAGAGCCTGGATCACATATGGTTGTGTACAGAACAAAAGAAAGACAATCAAAGTAAGTCAATGAACCAGACCACAAAAAAAAAAATCTGTGTCACCTTTATACCTATACATTAGAGAGGGAAAAATGTGAAACGATTAAGAATAGGAAAAAATCAAAATAGTAATTTTTACACTAGCAAAGCCATACTTAGCAAATAGAAAGTTGTCAAAGAAATAATCTGCTTCCCAGCGGTATTTATACTGGACTAATTTACTCATTGTAGGTCAGAACTGTAAGAAACAGTCTAATCTTTTATTAGTTTTCTGAGCAGTTAACACCTAACTGAGCTAAATCAATTTTTGTCTCATACTCTTTAACGCAGCAACATTTCTCACAAATATGGCCGTTCAAAATAAATGATCAGCCCTGAGTGTAAGAAGCAGATTCATTTTATCGATTATTCATTCATTTCGTTCATTTTGTTCCTGGAAGGAGCTTCATATTTGCATAACTTAAATGGTCATTATGATTTTGTCAATAATATGTAAACCAAGGCCCAAAACAAAGTCAAAGAAATTGTTTTACCTTCTGTTTGATTTTTTCTGACTTTGTGCTTGAATCTTTTTCCACTGAAATCAATGGGAGTTTTGATACATAACAAGTCAATGGGAGCCGAATCTGATCTTTTATTAGCACATCGTTATGGACCCTGTGGGAACAGGAAATTTGATTTTGGAGCCAGGAACATAAATTAGGGAAAGATTTTTTTGGAATCAGTTTAATGGTCTGTGTTCAATCTTCAGTTTTAGAAAATCCCTGAACGAAAGAACTCTTGAACTACATTGAACGATCTGGTTACTGCAGGTACAATTTCTGACAGAGCTGTGTCAGAAAATATTTGTAGGGACTGTCAGACTGAGGGAAGACTGTGTTAGGGTTTGGGTTGTGAAGTCCAGGCCAGGCATTTCCTCAGGATTTTTGCTATGTGTTGTCACTATCTCACACTTTGTTCCAGGGAATACCACTACGAAATGTGGAAGCCATGTTCATGCGATAAAACTGATCCCAGCAACAGAGAATGTGAGTCTGATAGATCTTGTTTTGGGTCATCTGATAGTGTCAACTACTATGCCATAAAATCTCAAAGCATTGGCATAAATGCAAGAGCCTAGGAAAAAAAGAAGGCAGGCTCTTTACTGGGAAAGAAACATTGCCTCCAAGATAAGGAAAAGTCAAAGGTGTTTCATTCATTGAACAGTGGCACAGGAAATTAAAATGATGCTACAAAAGCCTGGCAGTAAAGCCATCAAGCATGTTATTTCAAACTACCTCATGCAGTCATTTTAATTTTGGATTGAGATAATATGCCAGAGAAGACTCGTTCATATAGATATGTACGTAGGGCCTGATTTCTACATGCATACAGCAAATTTAATCTTACTGGCTGTATGCAGGCTCAAAATGTTGAGCAGCGCTTTGCGTATTTTCTCCTACTGTACAGTAATGGTGTAATCTAAATGTCTTTCACATGAATATAGTCACACAGACTTTACACCTGAAGGTAGTCAAATACTGTATCTTTCTGTCTCTCCTTCTTCTAAACACATGGAAGCAGCTGTGCAGTGTGGTGTACTTGAATGTGCTTCATTTGGAGCTAATGTATTCAGAGACGTGCTGACTAGTGAATTGCTGTAGCCAGCTTGGTATATCCTTGGTGACCTCCCAACTCTCTGCCAATGCAGTCAGCATCTTACGTCTTCATTTGTGTATCCATTAAATTTGATTTCATCCCTTCTCCTGCGTCCCCATAATTGCTTACAAGTGCCAGGTGTTAACGTTCCAGCACATCGTAACTCATTTGCAAGTACTTAATAGTCTCAGAGAAGCAAAATTTGTGGGCACAAAATCCCGCTTTTATGCACAGGAAGTTCTGTATAATAGTAGTTTTTCTTTATGCATGCTACAGGCTGAAGAACACATTTCATGCGTCAACAGCAAATCAGCTACATTTGGGCACAGGTTAGCAAAGTCGGGTTGACATCTCACGTCCCCACCTTTCAACCTCAGAATATGCTGGCAGTTCTTGGCATTCAGGTTTCACCGTTTGCATTGCTGTTCTCTGGATTGTTGCATTTTGCAGGGTGATGCAGTTCTCAAAGTGAAAGGTATATTGTCAGTGTAATCGATGTAATATTTCCATGCTACTCTTTACTTAGATGTATGTATAATATTTTTAGTGAAAGCAATTAGGAAAGATTTGAGTTCAATAATGAATTTCAAATAAGGTGTCAGCTCCACAAATAAACAGGCCACAAAGATAGGAGATAAAATTGTATTCTCCCATTTGCAGTACATTTCAGTGAATTTCACGAGATTAACCAGTTAGGTACTTTCATAGGCCTTTCTCCAGTATCTCCGTCATAATCTATTTAGACATTGATTTCCCTGAATAGCTGTCAGTCTTCGCCTTAATGTCTTTCTGTAGTGGAAACTTACATGAACACGTGTCTACACCTAATTCTTGAACAAAAATAAAAATAAAGAATGCTATCTCTACCTTTTCGTTTTGCCAGAATCACCATTCTCTCATCAGTGGCTAGAAACCCATAGTAAATATTTCATAGTCACCTTTATTCTTGCTAGGATAGGTCAAATATTTGGCAGGCTAAAACACTGAGGAGAAGGCTGGGGTGTCTGTATTAGAACAGAAGTTCATCCATGTCAGTATTCTGTCTCCTGCAGCAGCTAATAAAGTTTGGGGAGTGGTGTATGAATAGGGCGACCGTATGGTGATCATCTCCTTGGTGTACTCTTCTACTCAGCAGTCATTTTTGAATCACAGACTTCCTGAACCAGGTAGTCTCTTTGCTTTTAGTATGTCTGATTACTTTCTGAACCCCTGCGAAGTACAATATCCTGTGGAAAGGAATTCCATAGCTCAGTTACGCATTGAACTTGCCAGTTTTATTTCCCGCCTCTCAATTTTTAAACTGGGAGACAAGAAAACAGGCATTTCCTTTTAAACATCTTAAGGACAATTATGACTATAAATATCTTCATTATACCCCTCCTCAGCCATCTCTTTTCCAGACTTAGAAATTGTAATCTATGTAGTTTCTCTAAATATGGAAAATGTTCCAGGCCTTTCATCGTCCTGCATCTTTTCTTGTTTTACTTTATTCTTTTTCTGAGATGTAAATGGTGACCAGAACTCCAAGCTATATTCAGGACGTGGGGACAGTATAGGTTTATATCAAGGGTCTGAGATTTTCTTTCCACCAGCTAAGTTACATAGCTTTAGTATTAGCGTAACCAGGCAGATAAGAGTGCGCATAACTCACACTAATAGATACTATGATTTCTTGGCAACAGCAAAAGTGATCTTGCTTTGCTTGGCCACATAGTTTTTGGTATAAATACACACACACACAAATATTTAATGAATGCAGCAGAGCTACACAAAGGGCATTGTGTCAGGAGAACAAGCCACACTCATCCCATAGGACATCTATCGCGGAGCGGGAGACGCTGCTGTCCTAGAAATGCTCTTGAATACGTTGGCCTCTGACTGGGCTCAAGTCAAATTCAGCAGAGGGGAGTTTCCTTTGTAGTGTGAAAGAAATGAGTTGTAGTAGCATTATTATCTGTGCCTTTTACTTTATTTACCATGAGGCAGATTTCGGGGGAAGAGATGTTATCTTACATTTCTCTAAGTGTATCAGCTGATCTAATACATGTAGTTCATGGTCACTTTCTGAATAAGCCCTTAAACCTTCTTTTCCTGAGAGGGCAGGTGCCAGCAGAGGTCACCATGGCTGTAGCCGGTTTGAGACGAGTTGAGTTTCACTAGCTTTTTTTGGACTGAGGTTTGAAGGATAGACAAATATTTCTAAACCCACCAATTCAGCACTGACTTTTGGTGTTAGAATATTGAATCTTTTGGAATGAAAGCATTAATTTTATTAACCCTTTATTTTTTTATCAGCAGAGTTTGTTCTTAAAATATAGACTAAAAAAATGGCAGAATTATGTTAACTTCTTAAAATTACCAATATTTTTTCTGCATGCCTTTAATTTAATTCAATTAATGCTAATTAGTATGTATTCAATATTCTGTTAGTCCTAAAACCATTTCATAAAGAAACAGACAACCAATTAATAGAATTTGCTTTTAAAGGAACATTTTTATATGGCCAATGCCATGGAACAGTAGGGGAATTTATGGAACTTATTTTGTTGATTGAAATAATCTAGCTTTTAAATGTGTTTTATCTGACCCTTGTTCTAGGTATCCTGTTAAGGAAAGACATTTTACACTTGAAAATGCTAATCTGAATACATGTTTTAGGTATTTTTCTAACCTGATTTTTTAAATTAACATCTTACGGTGATTACATAGACTGCCTAGTTATTCTATGTAACAACTGTTCACTTAGCACGTGGGTTAGAATGGTCCTTTGTGATCATTGTAATTCTCCACTGAACTTAAATGAAGACATCTGAAAAGATAATTTAAGCTTTTGATTGAGAAAATGGACATTGCTTAGCTAAGAGGATGAGAAAAAGAAAGCCACAGTTACTTTCTTTACTGTGTTATTGTGAGACTGACAGATCCCTTTAGGGTGAGTGGCTAGGATTGATCAAGATGTGAAATCACTATTACTGTACTGCACATATTCGTCAGGAGGGCTCCTCTCCAGACCTTGCTGAGATTTGTTAGAAAATCATTCATATATATAATTATTAATATATTTAAAGCCCAGATCTTTCTTATCCTCATGTGAACACTCCAGTTTATTTGGTTCTTCATGCCATCACTGTAACCCCTTTGTGAAAGTGCAGAAAATATTGTAACTTTCTGAGTTTCAGACAAATGTCTGAAATGGTAGTTGTCAGGGTTATTTTTAAAAGCCTGTTTTCCATAGTATCTGAAGCAGCTCAGAAGTGCAAAGAATATGAACATAGAGGCAAGTTAGCTTTCCTCTCTATCTTTTTGCAGATAATTGTCACATTTTATTTTGGTTTAGCAAAAAGTGCCCAAAAGACTTTATTGTGATACTCTAATGCACGAAAACACCCATAAATTATCTGTCTAACAGTTACAATGAACTTCGAAGTTGACAACTTGGAAAAACCAGCCTGACAAGCACGCTCACTTTCGCTGTTTTTGTAAAACTTCTTGAGCATATAAGGAGAATTTAAAGTGAAGAAAGCAACTGAAGCACGAACACTTTTTGTTCTCAGCACAGAAATTCCTTCTGTCTCCCTGACTGGGATCCCCATTTTTGTCTCTGACTAGTGTATCAGATAAAACAGTGTTATCACCCGGTATAAATCAATAACTGTTGTCGGTTTCATCCTGTCACTAGCAGGCAGGGAGTTTTGTAAGCTTTTCCAAGTGGACATCCTAGAGGATACGTGGTCTCTAGTGAACTACTGCTCTGCCTATAGCTAAAAGGTTTCTGCCTTGGGCCAGTCATGCTTTGATATAGCAGAATTCCTATTTATTTATATTAGTAGAGAAAGAAAGGAGTTCTTATCTAGAATAGAATTATCATAGGGTAAAAAAAAAGGAAAGTGTTAAGTAAGCCATAATACTCAGAACAAAGACAGTAAAGAACTTTCATATAGGTGTAACTACTGTACAATGCAAATAAAACTAAGTTCTCATGTACCTGGATAAAAAGAATGAGAATGCTACTTACGTTTCTTAAGATCAAACTGTTCTTACTAAAGATGTTTTTCAAGCTTTAAGCTTAAACACAAATGCTTTCTGAACACCTTCCAGATGTGCGTGCAGTTTAACTTGCATTAGTAGATGCAATTTTCATTTTCGCTAGACCACGCTTTTCTTTCAAATGCTATTTTTAAGCAACGAGCACTCCATGTTTCAAAGACATCTGATCTGTTCTTCCTCAAGAGAGCGAAAATCACTGTACAGCAAAAACACATTGGCTAATTTTGAAGATTCCAAACTTCCACAACTGGTGCAACAGCCCCATTACTTGCGTTGTGAAAACTGACTGTTGTGGGGTCACTCACCTCAGAGCAGTACCACTGGATGCTGTGGGCACAGGGAGTCCGGAGGGTTGTCCAAGCTGTTTTGTAGTCTGTAGCACCCCAGTCCATGGACACTTTCCCAAGCCAGAAGAGCCATTCACATTCCCTCTGCCTTTCCAGCCTCATTCACTGCTCTCAGGGCTCAGCTAGCTGCACTGACTCACAGAAATTAAGCTCCCTCTGGGTCCTAGTGCTGTAAACGTGTGGGAGCTGCACAGACTCGTAGGAATTCACGCTTTGGCTTGGTGCCTAGTCCGTGCAGTGATGCACAGATGTGCAGTGAAAGTTTCAAAGCGTGCACGGGTTGTATGATTACACGTACATAATACTGAAAAAAACCTCCAGCTTCCTCATTCCGCTGTCAAGAACTGAAACCCTCTTTAAGGGACGTTTTGTCTTTAACCTCTCTACTTTGCGTCTTAATCCTTGCACTCAAATTTAAAGAGGGGAGCTCACAGAAACTGTGAGCTCCCTGATGAATGGATCCTTTTGAAAATCATCTCTGGAGCCCTTTACTTGTGTCATGAGTCTATAAACAAACCTATAGGAACACTAATAGTTAACTGGTGAAGCAGTGGACTGAGTTCCCTGCAAAAATTGTGCAGTCCTCATTATCAGCTGTCTTTAACAGGGGTCAGCCAAACACTGATCTAGAGTACCAAAGAAATATTTGACCCTGACTTGGGGTAGAGGAAAAGATTATATAAGAGCCCTTCCAGCCATAATACTCTGTGTTTAACATGCTTACCTTAAGCAACAAAGAGATATGGAAATGTTGTCCATTATGTTTGTAGAGGAGGATTAAGTACTTTACAAGGAAACAACAGTGTGTTTTAAGCACTGATAAATGTAAGAAAGAAATGCAAAAGTGAAAAATTTCATAAGATACCAAAAAAAAAAAAAAGCAAGTTGGCTAAAAACTCTACTCTGAAAAAAGTTGGCTAACTATGTAAAGAGTTATGAAGCAGCCCCTTAGAATTTCGTATTTCGCATTCTGGCATAGTGTAACCTTTGTGATTACACAGACACAAGGAAAAAATTTAAATCGCCCTCCATTGAAAAGCAGACGACTGCCTTTCATCTATGTGGAAATGAACATTTTTTGATTCCATCCAGAAGAGGGCAGCCATCTGGAGAGACTTGCCCTTAAAATCCTTTGGGGAAGGGAAAGATGTGTGGAAGGTACTATGTAAAGGTGTAGAAAGCAAAGTAGCTTTGAGATAATGATGTTTCTTATTTGCCACATGGATATGCTGCCTTCTGAACCTGAAGCAGGCGTATCTTCATATTTTATTAAAAAAAGTTTAAGGCAAAGCTTAAATTTCTTACCCACAGTGCCAAAGATAAGAGTGGCTTCAGTGCTAGACTGTTTCTTGAAGATAGTGTGCATTTAAAATTGCCTGAAATATCCTTAAGGAAATTGCAGCACAAAGTGCTTGATGCAGGTGGTAAAATTGCCTTCTCAGTTTGCCAGGATCATGCAGGTTGCTTTTTTTTTTCTGAAAGATAAATGCTTTCCTCACATGGTAGCAGTCACAGGCCGAAGCGTGATGTCTTCATTTACACAGCCAGCCATCAGAGTTTCTGAAAGTTTTGCCTGTAAAACCTGACCTCAGGATTTGGCCCTAGCTTCATATTTCATTGCAGAAATGCCAGGCTATTCTTGTGTTGAGCATTTGTCTTCCTTCATTAGAATATCCTCAGATTAGGACTTTGTGCTGGAAAATTTGCATTGTAGCCCATTGTGACTGCAGCAAACAGTATCAAAACAGAGATAACCCTATAGATATATTTTTTTTTCTTTACCTCAAAGTTAGTACACACTTCTGTTTAGCATCTCTACAATTGATTTCTTGGCAAGAGCTGCCTGTTTTTTCTTAAAACCGTGGTCACAAAAGCTTGTTTGGACATAGTAATCAATAATATCCTGTGCCTGTACTTAATCTGTATCGCAAGCACTTATTTCTGTTTTGAAGAAATCCTCCTCTTGGACCTTATTCTTGTACCTCTTGAGTTTACAGTGGCAGGCTGATATAAGCAAGCAAGCAAGACAGCTGCGACAATCCCTGGGAAAAAGCACTGGCTTGTATTCTCTTTCCTTGCATTCCTGTGTAACCCAAACAAACACCGTTTGTAGCTTTTGGAGTAGATGTGGCCCTACAGGCACACTGGCAATGCACAGAAGAATGCCTAATCCCAGGTGGACTACTGTACTCCGAGCTGAGCGGCTGAAAGCATTGCACAGAGTTCATTTTCTTGCTTTGGCAGGTCACTGCGTACAAGGTGAGGGACTGGTAATGTTAGGCTGAGTAAGGAGATGTGCTCTGGGATCAGAGAAGCAGCTGTGTAAAGAGAAGTTGTGTCAGCACAGAACTAATTAATCCTGGTTCTCTACCGATTTTCATCCAGTTACTTCTCTGCCTCTACTACAATAACTTCAAGTCTCCCATGATCTCTTGTATGAGCTTCCTTACACAGTATCTTCACTTCCCCCTAAGAGTAAATCAATCTAGTGTGTGCCTGAGTACTGCCATGTAGTGCCCTAACACGTTTCATTTTAGGAAAACAAAAGTTCTCAGGTAAAAATGAAGAGCAGCACTATTGAGAGTGATGACTACAGGTAAAATGCTCTCCTGACTGCAGGTCTGTCTGTTCTGACCTCTGGGCTGAGTTCGGTGTTGCCCTAAGCCCCACAACAGTGACTGTGGTTCGTCACAGCCTCTTCCTTCCACATCAGCCCTTCTGTCCAAGCAAGCTGGAGGGTAGAGGAAGCACAATATATGAAAAAAGTGCCTTATGCTAATGTGGAATGTTTAGGATTGTAAGAGGGCTTGAGGACTGTACGTGGATTCCTCCTGGAGTCAGTGTCTTTTATGCTGTTGAAAGTCTCAGGGAAGGCGTTTGAGAAGAAGTGGCTGGGCTTTTCTGTTTAGAAGCATCACTCTTCAAGGAAAAATCTGCCCCAAAAGATGAAAGTCCTCTCTTATTTCTGAAATCTTTGTGGGTTTGGAAGTAATACAGGTAGGTACAACTACTGTTCCTAAATCTTGGCACTTTAGAGGTGCTGGGTCACTGAGAAAGGGACCCACAGAGCATCAAAACAGTTTTCAGAGATCCTGTAAAAGTATAGGGGGATGGGATGAAGTTAACAAGTTTTATTTTCTTCAGATACACTTATTTACATGTGTGTGTGTGTGTGAACAGTTACATTGAATACTTTCTTGTAATACTAAGTCTCAACATGAAAAAATATGTATCAAAAATAACCCACTTGCCCTGGCTGTCCTGGAGGTGCTTTGATGTGAACCCAGGAAATGTTTTAAGCATCTCAAATGAGGCATTCAAAGTCTTAAGACAGTGTCTGTTTTACCTAAAAGAATATTTGTCGTTTCCAGTTTTAAAAATTTCAAGAAAATAGAACATAGCTAACTTGCGTGAACTTGTCTGAGAGCTCTCTTCCTAAGGCTAAATTGAATGTAAAGAGATATCAAACTTTTCCCTTAATACTCAGCTGGAGGAAGCTTACCCATGTTTGGCTAAGTAGAAGTTAATCAAGAGGTTGGAAAGAATGATCACAATGCAAATTCTCTTGTGCTAGTTACAAAAAATGAAAAAGTTGATACAGGAATTAGGTGGTCTGTTTTGTCTTTGTTGGTTTGTGTAGCATTGCTTTATAGTATTATGTGTGTGGTAGAAGTTACTAGAGAAAAGCAGAAACTCGCTTATGGGTCATGAATAAATAGGTCAGACAAACAAGTTCATTACTGATTTACTGTAGGACCCAGTCTCCTGTAAATATTTTCTTAACAGTTTCTGCCACATGGCTTCACGGTTGAGTCAATAACACATACAGAATGTAGCTTGGGTGCGTCGGAAAATTGATCTGTACATGATGCGTTTCCAATACACTGCAATTCAAACCACGTGGTGATTAGAAACGTTCATTTATGGTGAATTATGGAAGTGATTTGCCGTAATCTTTTCTTTCTCTTTTGGTTAGTTATGTAGTGCACAGTAGACAGAAACCATTTTATTGTAAATGAAAACATGTCAAAAGCCTGAGCTTACTAAAAGCAAAACGCTTGTTGATTGTTCAAGTGCTTTTACAGACAGAGAATATAATTCTAATGGTAGTGACATATAAACAGAGCAGAGCTATGAGAAAAACTTTACATTGCTTTTCAGTCTCAGCAGAGAATTTGCCTGATAGTTGTTTGGAAAGATACACTAACTACAAATATTTCTGGAATACACAAGGCCTGCACTTCTGTTGGAACACCTTTTTTATTAATGCCTAGCTATTGTTTGGCAGTGAGGGTCAAACAAGAGCATGTACGCTATTCAAAATATTAAAGGAACTATGGAATTTGAAAATCAGCACTCAGATGTTTATTCCATGCTCTTCTCTGAGAGGATAAAAAGTTTTAAGATATTCTGCTTAGTAGATGCAAAGTTTTTTCCTAGGACATAGCTTTTCACACTTGGCTGAAGCAGACCTGAGTTGGAGTCTGATTTCTCCTTGGAAACCATGAAGAGTTTGTCAGTAAGAGTTCACTAGTTGTGGGCTTTTGTATGAGGTCTCTCTCTCTGTGGACAAAAGCTCCTTTGATGCAGTTTTATAAGGAGCACACATGGTCTGGTGTACCTTTCATATTCATCCCTGTGACAGGAGCATTTCAAGAGCTAGTAAAATGCATGCTTCCTGTGTTTTGGGGTTGGGATTTTTTTTGACTGGATACATGCTACTAACACTATGCTAGCATTAATCTTTCTAAGATCCACAGGCTCTGACAGCAGTATCCTTTTTGGGGGGCTGTTAGCACTGTCAGTGAAGCTCATAGTTGATTAAAGACTCACCCAATGTCAGCATGAAATGAGACCATTCTTCAAGAGGTCTGGACATGCCACCTGTTGCTGGATAGCGAGGCTATCGTTTGCAGATTCCTTTGAGAAACCATGACTTCCAGCATTGCTCCTCTGCTTGCTGCAAAGGATTTGGGACCAGAGAGGAGTATTGACTCTGGTGCAGACTGGCTCTTCTCTTCTCTGATCTATGAAACGAGCTCCATGTTTTCTGTTCTTACTCTCTACTGCTCTTCTACCATGCCCTAATAGAAACTATATCTCCTTGTCAAAGTCTGGCTTCATCACATGTGCATAATGCGCACTGGGATAATGAGGATGATTTGCCAGTACAGCCATACTTTGCTCATGACCTTTGAGAGTTGGCAGCCGTTTAAGAGATTTTCTGTCCACAGGGGATGAGTATTATAATCTGATCCTTTTTGCCATGTTAGTGGGCAAATGACACATGATCATATCAGAATGTTTCCTTCTTTCAGGCTTGCAGTACTGAATCTTCGTATACAACAGCAGGTCTCCCTAGAGGCACGGGCGCACAGAATACGATGTGTATCAGAGTCTGACCTACAGGCAGTCCCAACAAGGCAGCATGTTGTACTTGTTCTTAAGGGAGGCTTCAGTGGCCCTGAATAGCAAACGGCTTTGGAACATCATAGGAGCTATGAGCACTCTGCCAAAGATTCTCCCACAGAAGCATCCTTTTTTTTCAGTATGCCCTAAAACATTTCAGCGTGCCCCTTGATCTTCTGTCGTAAAGTAGACGACAAGGGGAGAACTTCGTGCCATCAGGGAAGGTTGCCCCGTTGCTTAAATCTTGTGGAGGAGGTGGGACAAACACTTTGGCATTTAAGTTGCTGGTATATAATTTTTTTTAAGTGTAAAACTAGGCGTTGCATTAAATATCTTTTCCTGCACTTTAGTCTGAACATGGTCATAAGAGGTCCGGCTTGCTTGACCCACCTCTTTCTCTGTGAACACGCTGCATAAAATTTCTTTCTCAGGGGCACCAGTTTTGCTGAAAGTTTTTAAGAGAATATTTGTGCTGCAGCAGAGGAGACTGAAGTACTAACTAGCAAAATTTGACAAGCTATGGAGTCGAGGTAAAAAAGTAATTTGGTAAAGTTAGCAACTACTCTGTGATAACAGGTGTTATATGGCTGCTTTAAAGTTCATCTAGGATTTGTCCAAGCTCTGTTACCAGGACAGGCATTACAATATCAGTGAATTTCTTCAAGCACTTAGACCCTGCAAAAGTTTTGAAGCTACTTGTGCTTTACCATAAATCAATTACCACGCTAGAGGCCGTACTTTGGGGAGAACCACAGATTGCCTCCCAGTCGTTCAAGATTTAATTTCCTTAGGTTGAATTCGGCCTTTGAAAAAGAGCCACATCTGCAGGATTCTCCCTGACCAGTGCTTCTCTGTGTTTCTAAGGAGGAGCAAACTTGGGAGTGGCTGTAAAAAACATGGTTCTCTGTTCCTAGCACTGTTGCATGGCAGTAATTCAAAACAGTACTGTTATTCACTCTTTATGTATCAACGCCTGAAAGCGTTAGCTTTGTTAGTCTGTATTCTGTGGTAAATGTACGGGTTTTGTTGTTTTGTTTTGTTTTTTTTTTATTAGAGCTTTAGGAACAGAAAATAGTGTTTAATGACTACAGCAGAATTAGATTAATAAAAAATGCACTTTGTCCCCAGAAGTGGCAGCAGGAGATAAGACTTACTCACAGTCATTGAAGTAGGGATATTGAAAGCACACCCCTACCCTAATTCTATTTGTATCTGGGTGAACCTGTTGTCCGTGAACTTGTCTGGTTCCTTTTTCAGTGTACAGGTACTATTTGCTTCCACAATCTTTTGCAGCAACAATATCCAGAAGTTCTATACCATCTCTTTAAAGTACTTTCTTGTATGTGTTCTGAATGGATCTCACGTAAGTTTCAGTGAGCACCCACAAGTTTCAGTAATGTCAGGTTTCTTAAACAGCAGTTCCATATTTACCTTATCCTCCAGCTTCACCGTTTTTTAAACCTTCGTTGTGTCCTGCCCCACCTTCTTCCTCCCCAGTCCAAGGAGCTGCAGCCTTTCTAGTCTCTCCTCATAAGGCAGCTGTTTCATCATCTTCATCTCTCTACATGCCCTTCTGTGAACCTTTTCTAACTCCACTATGCCCTTCCCGAGACTAGAACTGCACATAGACTCAGCATGTGGATGCAGTGAGGTGCCCCAAGGTTTGTGTAGGTGATTTCTGAGGCATACATATTTTCTGAAATGTCTGAGATTTGCAAGCAGTGGTGACATCTGATAAAAGCGTTTTTATGTCCACAGTAGTCAAGCCGTCTGTTGCACTAAAATGTTCATAAAAAAAACCAAGGAACCTCTTCACCCATCTGAAGAAATCATTTTGATATTCTGCAAGAGTGTATTTCAGCTCATCAGAGTTGCGTTATGCAAGTCCTTACAAACTAGTCACTACAGCTGCTGTTCTGTCATTTATTCTTGTCACAGGGTGATTTTATTTTCAAAATGTTATTTTAATTAAAAAGGAAAATGTGCTTGAAGAGACTGCCACTTTCTGGGGACATGTAGGTTTGCATAACCTGATTGAGAGAAACCATCCCAACCTAGAGACCAGACTCACAACAACGAAGTGTAAAATGTCTCTTTTCTGCAGTGGCTTTTATTCACTGAAAGGAGCAGTGCTATCACTTTGTCAGGCTGATGCCTAGTTTTTCTGTTGGTTCGAATTCTGCAGATATTGACAAGGCCTTTCTGCTTTCACGGTAGTAAGATCAGACCTTGACTGCGGTTTTCCTTCAGGCATGTGAATTGTCTCAGACTGGACACCAGTCCACCCTACTGAACACCATTCCACGTTGCTAAGACAAGCTATTTCTGTCCCTTTTGGAGGGGGCCCATTTTTTAAAGGCAGTCGTCACTAATGATTTTTTAAACTGCCTTTCTCTTACTAGATATCAGAATACGAATATGATCTTAAAGCATGAGGGTTGTCTCCTTCATTTTATAAGTATTCTCTCACTATGTGTATGTGTACACACACAAAGGAAAAATTTCAGTGTATAGCTATGACTGACCCTGGCTTCTGCCCTCAGCTGTAGTCCCTTCAGTACTATCCAGGGGAGGTACAAAGGATGTAGTAGGAAGTCCTGCTGTGAAATTAGGAACACAGGGTTAACATCAAACTCAGAGTGAGATGCATTTGACTGTTGAGGGTGGGACATTTTAAAATAGCTCAAAGAATGTGCTCAGTTGGAGGGATTCTGCCCTGACATCAGAAGAGTCAAAGAATAGACTTGCTCTTCACCATCTCTGTGTCCAGTATCTTCTTGTCTTTAGTGATAAATCTTAAAGAGGCTTTGGGGGAAGGCTGAAAAGAAGTGCAAATGATTGTGTTTAAAGCAATACTCTAAAAGTGTTTCGTATCATAGTTGTCTTCCAGGACCTGAGCTCTGTGTTGTATAACAACGATAAAACTGGTGAAAGCGTAAAAAGCTGGGACTCCTTGCCAATGTTACAACTTGTCTTTGCTACTAAAAAAGGCAGTAAACTGGGAGGGTATATCAAAGAGTGAATTGCTCTGCACATGCCCTGTTTCTTGCACTTGTTTTCCACACATCTTCTGGACACTGTTGGAGACAGAACTCCAGGCCAGAACTACCTTTGGACTGAGCCAGAGTGGGAGTGCTTATGTATGTTAAGTTGTTCTGCAGTAAAAGGTATAGTTCTGTGTGTGAGAAGTATTGAGTTGAAAACTGAACGAAGGCACAGCTTTTCAGTTTTGCTACGAGGAAAACTAAGCATGGAGTCAACCCCTGGTAGGACTGTAACACTCATGCACCATGTTTTTCTTTCAATAATACGGGCATTGTCTTGTCTTCACCATGATTTTCACCTTTGTATTGCTGGGTAAATCTTCTCAGAGTCTGCAAAATTAAAATGCCTCAGCCTTTATCAGCGGTGAAGTGAATCTCTCCACTGACTCGCTTTTATGTGTCCTGGACTTTCTCTTGCCTTGTGTGCTAATGTGGGACCACAACTGTTAACGGAGAGGTAGGGGAGGCTGGGGAGTACAAAGCTTTACGGAGAAATAGTGAAACAGCCATAGTAGAGATGTGGGATGCTGCAGAGGATGAGGTGAAGCAGTGGTGAGGGGCCAGGTGAGTTGGGGAGAGAGGCACTCAGAAGCAGAAGGCCGCAAGTAACCACGAGTCTGTGCTGGCACAGGGAGAAATTAAAAATGTGCATGTGCTGAATTGTATTTTTGTATGCTGCACAGATCTACATAAATAATAGTATTTTCAGCAGGCTAGCAGGAAGAGGGAGACTCTTGGTGGAAAAAAACCCCTTTTTTTGGCCAAATCAGGGTAATGGATCAAGTCTTGAGAACGGGAACAGCTATGCTTTTCGGGGACGCTTTCACACACACCCCCTCTCCCAGGGGTACCGTGAAAAGGCTCTGTGGCTTTGTCAGTAGACCTGCAATACTATAAAGTGAAAGCACATCTGTGAAAGTCAACCATACCAATCAAAATGCAGGTTTAAGACATGCAGCTGTAGCATTAGTTGAAAACGCTCTCTGCATGCACAGGATGCAAACCCAATTTGGGTTTGAAGAAAGCAGGGTTTACTCCAGGACACAATGTGCAGCGTTTGCAGATCATTGGACAGCTCAGTCTTGTGCAGATCATGCCTTTTTATGGGGACATTCCAGGTCCAAAGAAAGCAAATTCTTCTGAAACACATTGTCTTAGTTAGACTTTTAATATGTTTTTATATTACTAGCAGCAGCTTTATATAATGCGGTCATGTAGTGCTCAGCAAACAAAAACTTACTCTGCGTGCTATTGAAGAATTGGAGACTACGGATGAAGTGGATATATTACCACTACGAGATTTGCACAGTATTTTATACCTGGAATCAATGGGTTAATTACCTTGCTGGCACTGCCTTGGGTCTGGTAGAGTAGAGAGTGTTTCAATGAGAATGTTGTTCTGGAAGCAGTGGGAGAAGGCACATGTTTTGACTAGCTCATCCTGAGCTTGGGTTATGAAAGTCGCGGGCCCTCTGTGGATGGCAGGAAGAACCCCACTTAGACGAGATGGTCCCCAAACAAGAGATAGTTACTGATTCTAACCTGGATATTGATCTTATTCCTCCTTTCCATAATGCAATGCACATGTCATATCTTCTTTCCAAACGTGAGGAAGATAAGACTAGAGCAGTCATTGCCATAAAAAGGAGTTTTGATTGTCCGTCCTACGGTTGCTGTTCGGAAAAATACGCAGATAATCGGTATTGCTGGCGTCTCTTGCCTTATTTTGTCTTTGTTCTTGTAATCTGAAAGACCATGCATTGTAGTTGGTGACTAGACATGGACGTGTAGCTGCCTTGTGGGTAGCATCATGCCTGGCTTCTGCATGAACATCCAAGACCTGTAGTGTTGAAGGCTTGGCGTTGCGTGAGTTCCTGCCATTCTGCTATGTGTCTTGGCACCATTCTCCTTGCTATGCTGTAATTCTTTTGAAATGCTGAACCTCATTACGTCTTAAAACTATTCTTGATTATGCAAGAAGGGAGGGTTGGTATTTTGGGTTTTCCTCTTCTTGCTGTTCTCCTCAGGACATGCAAATACAATTTTATGTTGTATTTGTCATTCCATCAGCCTTTCCAAAATTTGTATGTCATTCCAAATGCAAGCCATCAGATGGGTAAAGTAATGGTGCTTGGAAATCAACCTAGGAATTACAAGTGTTACTATATTAAGAGCAGAACTCAAACTTACAAATCTCACGTAATACATGTGCTTAATGCTTTCCTATAAAGAATAGCTACTGAGGAGTTCTGGAGGTCCAGGGTAGCTTATAGGATATTCAAAGAGTGCCTCCCTTATTCTTCAGCTCTAATCTTGATTTTATGCGTGCAGCTCTTTAGTGGGCCCTAAGTCATTGTACAACCTTGTGGTCAGTGTGAAAAGTTGTGTGCGTGCCTTTCTTTTTCGTCGTGTATTTTCTGTTTACATATGTCCTATCAGTTCCTTAGCCACTTGATCTTTTGAAAAAGTGTACGGCACTGTTCACACACTGTCGTTTTGGAATGAAACCATGCTTTTGTAACAGCTCTGCTAAAGAGGAAAGGGCATTTAGTTACCTGCAGTTTGCATGGGATGCTGGAGAATAGGGAGATACTGAATTGGAGCTTACCATCCATAGTCTTGCTTGTTAGTCAGTCATCAAATAAATTGTCATCCATGTTTGTAAATCTTAACTCCTAGATTCTTAAAGGCATTCTCCAGGTAAAGCAGAAAGAAAGAGTAATGCAGGGCCATGTTCTCAAGGTGTTCTCAACACTGTTACTTGACTGAAGCTTAACTTAAGCACAGGGAAGGCAGAGCATGTAAAGACTCTGCCCAGTGCTGGAGTTGAAGCGAACTGTTCATCTCTGTTTTTAGATGTCTCCCTTTCTTCTAGAATTATATTTAATGTTGTAATGCCTTTAGATGTCCAGCATTTAAATCATTAGCATTTACATAGTGCATTGATGAGAGACTGCAAACCAAGTTCTAGCATGACTGTCAAAGAAAGTATTTATGTAAGAAGTGACTGACAGCAACTTGTCCCACTCTGCTAAGTTTCTTCTGTGACTTCTGTGTCAAAAGTGAGTTCTTCAAAACCTCCAGCTCTCTTAATTTTTTTAACCTGCTTGCTGGGAACGAGAAAATTTCTCTTTCACAGCATTCTTCTTTTCACATTGCCCTTATTGCAAGGAAGAGCTGAGTGAAAAGCAGAAAAACCCAAACCAGAACCAAAAAAACCCCAACAACACAACCTTCGTTCCAGAGTCAAATTTGCAATGAGAATCCTCGAGTCTATTTTTGTCCAATTCCATTTGGACAAAATTCAAGAATTTGATTTTTCCCATTGCTTTACTTTGTACTCTAGTTGACTCAGAAAGCACAGGCTGAAACCAATGCTGAACCACAAAATTCAATTAAAACACAGGGAGTAAACAGGGAGAAGAAATCAATGGGTGGATTATTTTATCAGCTGCTGTTCCCACGGTCTCCTTACCTTAACCTGCACTACTAGAAGAGCTTTTGGGAAGTGGAGTCATTGTAAAGTCAGATCAAACTGCTGCATCCTCTCAGCACATAGCAGAAAATTGGATCAATAGTATGAGCCTATTCTTCTTTGCTTTCCTTCTAAGCAGCTGGACTGCCAAATCCATCCATAGTATGGAAGCTAATCTGTTTTTTAATCCTCTACTATCCCAGCAGGAAGTTAAACAACTGCCTGAAACAAGCATAAATCAGTACAGATGCCAGGCTTCTTAGGTATATATTTTACTGCTGTTATATGCGTCTAGCAACTAAGTCAGAATTGGGAACAGAAAAGTTTAACAATCATGAAATTACCTGCGTGTCTATCGAAAAAGAAAATCTAAGGCAGGAGGGAAATGTTCTAAAATGGCAATATTTAATTTTTACTTTGTTCTTACATCTGTCATACTGTGTCCCTTTTCCAGGTAGAGTATAATAGCAGCACTTCTGAAGTTTCACATCAAGGCTCCCAGAGACCAGTGGAAATTAACAGAAAGAAGAGGACATGTTCTTGAGCAAGTATGAGCTGTTTTAAAAACTGCCTATTGGTATAGGGACTTTTATTTAAATAGATTGACAGTTGTCATTTTGAAAAGGCAAAGAGCGAAACGTGCTCTCTCTTCCCCCTCCCCGTATTCACTAATTATATTAAATTCATTTCCTGATGGAAAACAAATAGTATAAGCCTGTATGGATAGTCCTAAATCATGGGATGGCCAGAACACCGGAGGAAAAGGGGATTGCTGGTGACTCCCTTCAAAAAAGTCGCTAATACGTATCTGCACTGTGCTGCAGAGGAACAGAGTTCAGGTATCTTCAGTGATAAACAAAGTGAAACTCACTCTAGTAAATGCAGTTCAGCAAATTCATGTACCTGGAATAATTGTTGTATAATAATACCTATTTTGTAGTTACACAGTGCTAGTTCTGATCCTTCATTCCCTACTTGAAACTTGGTTTCTTTGAAAGTTCGGTATTTTTAACTGGGTTCAGGTGGTAGATACCTATCTTTTGCTGTTGAAGTGGGAGCTGTAAGGTATTTGGGATGTGAGATGGGCTGCAACGTTGTGTAGTGATGTACTCCATTCATAGACTCTCCTGTGTACTCAGGAAGTATGCCAATGAGAGTAGTATCAGTGTCTGCTTACAGAAATAGATGGATAGACATAATCAATATTGCTCTGGGTAGTTTGAATGGCTTCCTGACCATTCATCGTAACAGTATATTGTCTCTCTTAAGCATCTACAAGCAACCATAGACATGTCTTCCTTTCTGCACTTCTTTTAATATATTTATTTTTGTAGCGAGAGGGGGAGATAGAAAATCCTCCGTGCAGTAGCCACAGAAGCTGATCCACCACTGAGCAGGCACATGGCCAACTGGATGCATGGGCATATATGCAGACGGCTGAAAGGACAGATGTATCAAATCAGATTTATGAGGTCAGTTTTCCCAGCCAATAAAGTCCAGATTGCTGTCTGCCCTGTTATAACCTTCCTGTATTTAAATGGATGTGAAACAGATAATCCAGCCTTTGGCGGGAACAGCACTGATAAAACACAAAACATTATTTCTGTAGCCACGTAAGATTATTTTTTCAATTCAGCAGAAAGTATTGGCTTGAAGATTGTTAAAGAGGTCACAGTATTTTTATACTGGTTCTGTGTGAATAAAAATTTTCTCAGTCCAGGGGAAGGGACAGAGTATGCCTACTTAATAGAGTATAGCAGAAAGGAAATTTACATCTTACTGTAATGCAGCAATGGCAGGTATGTCCTGAGCAAACACAGTAAATGATATCTACTCTTCAAACACTGTAAATAAGCCCATGCTATTGTGACCTTTGTGAACAATATGGGCAAAATGCCAACTACAGTTTGGTGAGCAAAGTATATTTGAAGTGTAAATGAAAGAACCATTTGTAGTCTATTCTGCTGCTGTACTCTCAGGTGGAACTGTTTCCATCTTGCTGGCTGTTTTGAGTTTTGTACTTCTGAAAATCTAGAAGGGATTGTGAAGAGCGTTGAACTCAGATGCCCTTGGCACAAAGAATGGTCCTGAGCCCTAGAACAGGCTGATGTTTCCTCCAGATGCAAGCCTTGAAGGTTCCCACTGCATCACCCTGCGATTGTGACAGCAGAACACACGACTATATGATGTGTGATTCCTTGCAAGCATGCTGCTGAAATGTTAAGGGAAAATTGGGTGGCACGGGTTTAGCCACAGCATGTAATGCTAGGCCAGGAAATGCCAGTTTCGTGGAAAAATGGCACGTACATACAGATCCACACAAACTGACTCTGGAAGGGCCAGTTGTAGCTGTTTAAGAGATTGTTCCATAGAATGGGACAGTATTTTGAGAACTTTCAATCCTACCATTTATAATGATAACTGAGCACGTTGTTTTCCCATACCTATAAAATTAAATGCAAATGTGCCGTTATGATGGTGCCGTATCAGTTATCTCCAGTATAGCCATCTAAAACATAAAGTTGCGGTTTTTCCTTTATTTTTGGTAAAATAAAGCAGTTCTCCATTCGACAAAATTCTTTCTCTCAGCAAACAAGCCTAAATTCTTTCAGTATTGTTGTTTGAACCTTTATGTACTTATCCTATGGGAAAAAATGCGAATTAAAATATGAACATTATATGCAAGACACTTCAAGAAGATACTGAAATTGAATAGTAAAAATAGCTTTCTGATGGGAATATATTAAATAACATTGAACATAAAGGCTCACTGGCAGTGTCAATTGCCAGCTGCAAAAACATACAGCATTAGGATGGGAAACATACTAGGAAGAAGCAGGCACTTGGGAAGAATACATTAGTAAAAATGCTATTTTTGTTCAAAGGTCTATACAGTCAAAGTTCATCTTCCAGTGTTTTCTAAAGATTAGGATTTCAGTGACTTTGAAACTTTTGGACCAAACCCATTCCTGGGATCATACTGTCATCTCTAGAATTGAATGAGAAGAAACTAATGCATTATATTAAAACTTATTCTTGTTGTGGACTTCATAAGCTCCTTTTTTTTTCTCAGATATTTTTTTTGCATTGTCAAACTGCATAAGGAAGTGGTAATTAGTGCCCCAGAAAGTGGCAGGTTGTGTTGATTGTTAAAGCCAGTAGGCCACACTGGAAACTATTATAGAGAAGAAACAACAAAGATAATTCAGACTTTAAGTTTTACAAAGACGATACTAAAGTGAAATGTTCGTCATGGCACCATCGCAATCAAAACACGTTACTTTGCAAAATGGACCTTGCCCGTTTCTATTGTAGCTCGTGCGATGTGAAGAATGAACTTGGCTGACATCACAAACGCTTTCATAGGCAACTTGTCTCGTGCCTTCTTTTATCATGCTGGAGCTTGTGTCAGATCTGTGGCAAATTCCTTACCTACACTAGCATTTTCCTTCACCTGCTGCAAAGAGGGCTTCCAACACTTTTCTTTGTGAGAGTTGTCAGGTGGGACTTTCTCCAGTTTCTCTGAAAAGCAGCAGCTCCTGTAATATCTTCTGAGAGCTTTCTAGCATTTTAGAGTTCTTTTGTACTGAGGTATAGATGTGCTAAATTGAAGCATTTGTCTAAGTTTTCAAACAGCTTTAGATTAAAATGTGTTTATATTAGAAAACAGAGCTCTGGATGTATTGCTCAGGCTGTACTCTACAGCAGGCCATATTTCAGAAGACCATATTCTTTCAAGCTGCCATCTCTAAGTAAATTATTAGAATAGGAAGCTTTTTAAAGCAAGATGTGGTTCTCCATAGTTTTCCCTCTCAACGGGTAACACCTTGTAAGCGGTTGTATCTTGTTACCTAACTCCCATCATTTCAGAAAAGCTTCCGTGAACCTTGATATCAAAAGGGAGGCACTATATACTCCTGCTCATTTCCTCACTTCTGAGGTTTTCAAGGACACTTCTCAATTTAGCATTGAGTGTATTTCAGTGAGGATGTTTGAAAACTAAGTAGTGCCTTCACATTAGCTCCCAGCTAACAAAAAAGCAAGCAAGCTGTTGCTTCTTACTTAAATCTTGACCCTAAGACATAACCCTCAGAATCTGTTGCCTTGGCCTGAGTTTGCCTGTCCTAGACAACTGTAGATGTTGACTTAAAAGATGAATAAAAAAAGTTTTCATCTTTTTCTTGTGGGTAAAGTGGTTCTGTAGTGCAGCTCTCCAGACGCAGCAAATGCGGATTTTTGTTCCTTTTTCTGGATGCTCTGAAGTCATGTTTCTTATTTGCATATGCTCTTTAATGAAAGGAATTCTGCAGTGTCTTCCACTTAGAAAAACAAAGGATGATTGCCTCTGTTTAAAGTCTGCACTTGTCCTTACAGGCAAGAAAAAGCAAAGTACAGAGTGGCATTTCTGAGGAGTTAATATCCTGAGGAACAGTGACTTTCCTTCTACAAAATTAAACTGCAACGTAGCAGATCACCAGGTTCAACTTTTGATAGACCGGTTGGTATATTTTAGCCATCTAGCATTAGCAAATAATTCCCTGTAGTCATTCCCTTGAAAAGAAAAATAAGATTCACTGACAGCCACTAGAAGATGAGAACAAATTCCATATAGCTCCTGAAATGTTGCCAGCTGATCCATCAATGTAATATTTATTCTGAGACAGTGTCATGTTTCACCTTTATTGTTCATTTGATTGTTTTCAAATTTTAGCCTTTAAATATGCCAGGATCGTTAATTTGCAGGCTCAGGGGATTAATGTCAGATAATAAATTCTCCAAAGAGGGGTAAAGAAACCCAAACTTCAGTCTTGGGGGGCAGGGCATGACTCCTTGACACAAAAAAGAAACTGAATGTTAATTCAAATACCAAACAAAACCACAGCAGAAAGTTCTCAGACCAAGAATCCCAGAGGACACAGACACATAGCTACAAAATAAATACTAAGGAATCTTGGACATAAAGAAGTTCTATAAAAATTTAGTGCTGCCAAAAATATCACCTCTTAATCCAGCCCAGATAACAGGTGACATTTGTATGTGGTCTTTCATATTCAAAAGACTTTACATAAAGAGCCAAATTCAAAGTTCAGAAAAATCAGAGGGCTAAGTTCGGTCACCTGATTTTAAAATAGCGATGTGGAAAAACCTCTGCCTATCTACTGCCCTGCCATCAGCTGTCATCTTACTCTTTTAGTTTAAAATTAATTAAGTCCCTAGAGACACAGCAGTCTTGGAAGGGCTTAGCTGTTTAGTACGTAGAGCCATGAAGCTCTGAAATGAAGTGGTTGCCTTCCCTGGGCTTCTCAATAGATAAATTGGATCAGATTCTAGAAATGTGGCTACCACCTCTTGCGATCCCAAAGGGTTCGCATCTGACGAATGTTCTCACAATATGGTTAATGCTGGCCTGTAAGTTAGAGGTCCTTAGAAACAATGGGGTGGGCTTTGCTTTGCTCTGCTCTGCGCTAGTGCCCCCTCCTAACGTAACAGGTCCGAAGTTAGAACACTCGCTCAGAAGATGGGAGATGCGGGTTATTATGTTTTTGCAGAAAGAAATTCACCTTGTGCCTTCTGCTTCCTGCATAGGTGCAATAAAAACTGAGGCAGCGCAGGGAATGAGCGCAGCATGCCGTAGTGCAAGCAGTTCCATTCACTGCTACGTTTCCAATGAACGGGGGCTATAGAGAGTTTTGAAAACAAAGTTGCAGGTGCCTACTATTAAGAGAGTGGTTCCAGGTTGTGATTCCTACATGGTTCCTTACAGACTTGAGTAAAATACCCAAGTCCTAGTGAGCTGTAAGATTTCAGATATGCTCTAGCCTCATTGTCACTTTTTGGGTAGTCTTTGCTGGTTAGACTGAGTCAGTTATACTTCCCTCCGCATGGCATGGTAATTTCTCTGGAGCACCTTGTTCCCCGCATGTTGCGGTACCTTTAATCTTAGCACGTGGTTCTGAATTTCACAGTTGAAATCAACTATACCAAACTTAGATGTTTCAGTAACTGATTTAAAATTGTCTGGAAAGATATAAAGTGGAGACACATAGAATTCAGTAGAACTATGATTATTTACATAAGCGGAGAGAGGAACTTCCCTGGAAATTATTGGCAACACTGGTAAATTTTGATATCGCTATTTTTAATTAATTTATTTGTTTAATTATTTAACTTCCTCACAAAAATACGTGTAACATTATAGCATAGAATTGAAGTTCATAATCTTTATGTAATCTGTTTGCCTCACAAAATGTAAGAGCAGAGAAAGCGGAGGAGCTCCACAGTTCCTCTCCATTTTCCTCTCCTGTTCTCCTCTCTTCCCCTTCCCCTTCCCCTGGCCCTTGCACTTCCCCTTTCTTTCTGCCACAGAATATGAACTACAGCTGTAGGCTGTGGAGGAATACAAGTGTCTTTCTCTGAGGAGACACCATTAGTTTCCACTTACCGACAAAGCATAATTCAGAGACTTTGTGCAATATGCAGGTATATGAATCATCTGTAGAATAAAAATTATTAAAAATATAAAAAATTATTAAAAAATGAGGAATAAAAATTATTCCTCAGTCTCTCTGACTATAAACAGGAAAGTTACTATTTGTTCTAGTTAGTGACAGAAGCAATCACTGCTAAAGCAAGTTTTTTCTTCTCTTTTTAGGGGACTTTAAAGTGTCACTTGTCCTTAGTGTGGTGTCTTCGTGAACTGAACTTATTCTGATGACAGGTAAACTGTAACTGCATAGCTATAAATATTTAATGTTGCTGTATAATCTATGACTATATACAGTAGCGCGTCTCTCTTGCTAAAGTGTTTAATTACATAAGTTCTGTAACGTAGCTGTATAAATTAAAACTACGGTTGAGTGAACGCTCCCTAGTTATACTTCTCTTCAGCGTACTTGAATTCCGTGTTTGCGGTATGCCGAGGCTATTCTTCAATAGAAGCCTTTAGCATTGAAGACAGAGCTGCAGAGCAGGGAGTGAGCTACCTTGTTACCTTGCTTGTTTGGCGTAAAAGTCGTGTAATTATTAATGAACAATTGATGTCCAAAATCCTGTTTATGCTAAAGCCTGGTAATGGGAAATGCACTTGAATGGAACCAAATAAAAACATTATAAAATTTTCTAGTATGAAATTATATCAAAATCATAATGATATATTTCAGAAACGACACTTCTGTACTGAAACTGCCAGGCTGTCACGGTCTAGGACAGTACAGTCCTTATACATTGAAATGAAGGCAACAAGAAGTGATGAAATAGTCAGTTTCCAGGAAGTCCTGCAGGGACTCTGGAACCCAGGCTCATTAGCATTCATAAGTGATTGGGAATGGGAAAATAACGAGGAGACTCCGTTTTTGTGGTAGGCACTAGTCTCCACTCTCCCTGAGGAATTATAGGAGGATGTTATTACATTATGTGTCAAATGAAATGAAAGATAAAAGTCAATGTAGGTAATGCGAAACGATGTACCAGGATAAAAAAACAACCAAACAAAAAAACCCTCAAAAACCTAAGTTTACATTTACAGTAATTGGCTCTGATCTGACTATTAAAAATCAGGAAAAATACCTATAATAGTCATTTGAGATTTTTGCTTTCAGTTAGTCTGTAATGGTGAAAAAAAGCAAGGTGACTCGCAGAATAAATGGCGTCACTGTAAAAATTCCCCATGCACACATGTGCAGTTCTCATTCCACTGCTTCGGAAGGAAGACAGTAGAACTGGAAAAGGTTTAAAGAAGGGTGAGAAGGGCACTGAAGAGTATGCAGTTATTTTTCCTGCAGAAGTAGCCTAATTGAGCACTTTAGTCTGGAAAGGAGTAAAATAATGGGGAAAAAGGGAGGGAGCTGATAGAATTCTGTTAAGTCATGAAAGACATTGCAAAGGTAATACTAGTGTGCTTTCTACAACATGAGAAGTAGGGGGCAACAAAAGCCACTCTCAGAGTAAAGAGAAGATGACTGTTCTTCCTGTTGCCGTAGAATGTTGTGAACATGGGAAATTTGTATAGGTTCAAGGGAGAATGAACACATTCCTGCAAAGGGAATCCAGGGAGGTCCAATGCTGTCTTCTGATTTAAGAAACCTCTAAAATGCAAGTTTCTGGAGGGTGAGAGAATGTTCTGGAGCCCTTTAATACGTGTATGTCCTCATCTTACACACTTCCATGGTTACCCTTTAGACGTTATTGTAGGAAACAAGATATTTAGCTAAACATGTTTGGTCTGATTCACTACTTACGTGAAGGCACTTTGCGTTGGAGGGAAGTTAAATATTTGTTACGTTTACTTGCCACAGTGTAATATGGAATTTATTGAAAAAGGAAGTCCAATTATGAATTTTGTGGCTTTTACATTGAACAAGACAGTTGAAAGTGGACATATTCTTTCCATTCAAATTTTTTGCCTTTCACCTCCACGGAGGGTTGAGTGGAGGAGGGAAACCCTGCTTTTGTGTTGCTTATTTACATGCAGCTTTTATACTCTCCAGTTCTGGACAAACACTTAAAGCTGTGAGCAGAGAGCAGCTGGCTGCCTGAGATACCCGTGACTGTCAGTGTAAGCACGAAAAAGAGTAAAAGGGTACAAAAAAATAGTGGATACTTACAGTAGTACAAGGATTTCTGACAGTGAGAGAGTAATTTTTATATCCTGTTATATTTCTGGTGACTGCATGTGTAATACATAATATATAATACATACTATAATATTATACATGTTATATTATATATGTATTACATATTAACATATATATATTTCTGGGCGACACTGTTAGTCATTTGATTTAGTTTTAGGTAGTCCTGCACAGAGCAGTGAGTTGGACTTGATGATCCTTATGGATCTCTTCCAATTTGAGATACTCTATGATTATTTAAGGAAAAATATTGTGACTTGTATGCAATCCCAGCCCAGAGCAGGCTTGTGTTACGGCTTGTGCTGTACTCTCATTAGACATTTTGAGACCAGGCTTTTCCCTCCGGAGGTGAGAGCCCACTGAGCAGAGCATGCAGACTGTAGCTTTCGTCATGTGTCTTCACACATTCATGAAGTAAAGTCTATTATAATTTCAGACCTCCATGCACATAATGTAGCTGCCCCCAGGAGCCAGTGGGATAGTGGCTTGTTAAGGCCTTGTCCAGTGCAAGCAGTAGGTGGGTCTAGCAGCACCAGCAGGAGGTAGTTTTAGAGCAAACAGAGGAGATGCTCACAGTGCAGAGGTTGGAACCGTGCTGCTGAAAGAACATTAGCGTACCTGTGTTTCTGGGACAGCAGTTTCAAAACCTTTGGTGAATTTTCTGCTGAGAGTGCATTTTACCCATTCAAAACACACCTGGAGCTCCATGCTAGCAGCTGCCTCTCCTCCTGCCGATGCAGGCATCAGTGGCTCACTAGATGGTGCAGAATCTCTCTAAACCTCACATCTCCCTGTGCAGAACCTGTGACATGAATTAGAAGCAGTCGTGAAAACTGGATAAAGCGTTTCATAGGTTTCACTTTAAAAAGGCGAATCATAACCCAACAACTAGTGAATTGAACTAAGAAAAATAACGTACTGCAGTTGGTTATTTTTAATATCTGATTTTTAGTTTATTGGAAAATTCTCCACATTTATGAATTTTACCTTGATCTGTGGTGACTTACGATAAAAGTGAGAGTATACTAACGAGGAGTTTTTTCCAAGAAACAGTACTGTTATTATTAGCCTTCAGAAAGCCTTACAATCACAGTCATACGTCCAAAAATTTTTAGAGGAAAAAAAAATGACACCATTAATGAAACACCATGCACATTTGTATGAACGGCGGGGATGAGAGGATCTTAACATTTGTTAAGTGCTGATGTTACTCAGTTTAAGCATGTATACACATACACGCTTCATAGCTGTACGGAACACCAGGACTGGTTCTACGCCATTACAGCTCACTCCAAACGCCGAAGGCCTAAGCGTGAAGGCTAGGGCTCTGCTGACGAGGCAGCGTTAGGCTCTCTGTGCGTGTCTGGGCATTTATACTCCGTTGTGGGAAACCCTTACTGAGCGACATACATTTTTTTAACTTGCTTTTTTCTTTCTGGTTTCCAGGGCTCATTGGACTGATGAGTGGCCTGGTGGAAGAAAGAGAGAGTGTCCCAGGAGAAGAATCTAATTTTGCTCCCTGGGTGAGAAGAAACTTTTACAGAACAGGCTGCAGGCTGATACTGGTGGGAGGAGGGCTGGGAAAGGTCAGGGACCCCTGTATCTTGGCTCTTTTTTCAGCAACTTTGCTAGTAAAGCCCCACAGACATCCTCCTAGGCTCTGTGCTTAAGACGAGAGACAGATCATTTCCCTCTCTAGGTTTATAAGACTGTTAAGGTTATGGCATCCTTAGGACCCATGAGGCAGCCAGGATCTATGGAAATAGCTGGGAAAACTGGAAACACAGAAAGTGAATGAATGCTGCTGTCTTTGTAAAAGCAATGTCAGTTTCAACTTCTCTCACCAAGCCACTTAGAAGACACGCCTGTTGGCTGCAGGCATAAGCTTGAACAATCTATACTTGGAAGGCAGAATCCTGGAAATTTTGTTTCTCTAACTCCAAAACATTCCATTTCTACTATTTGTTTTTTAAAAATAATATGGTCCTTTTTGAGGCATACATAAATACAGTGATGCTCCTTCTGTATCTCATGTATAATACCAGCAAACTAACTGTCAGATTGCTTAAATGAATGTTATACGTAGCGGTAGATTTATAAATCGTTCCATCTTGGTTTTAAATACATTTTAAAATGTTGTGTTTTTTGGGAATCAAAGCTTTCACAGCAGTGGGGTTTTTTTCTTAAATTGGTGATTAATTTGAAAAATTACCTCTTCTGACAATTTTAGGAGAGTTTATACAAATAGAGCGTTTCATTTTAAAGTCGAAAATCTAAATCATGTAAGTAGTGTCATCTGTTTTCATACTCTGTTTACAGGCTACCAAAGTACATTTTCTGGAATGTTGAACTTAGTTTTCTTTTATACCAGAGACAGATGAGGGGAAATAATCAGATATCTGCTAGGAAATCTTTTTTGTGTTTTTGTGTTCCTCTCCCCCGACACATACTCAGGCAGGGTGCCTGTGATAGCGGAGGATCCAGGAACCTCAGGAAGGCTGTATTTGCAATGCAAGGTTAAAAGACACCAAGTTTAACTTAATATTCCAGTGTTGTTTATGGGAAAGTGGAAACAGATGGAATAGACAAAGGGATAGTAATCATGTGTCTAATGCTAACCAGAGGCGGGGGGGGACGGGGTGGGGAAAGCAGCTATTCCCACATTGATGTTTGCCTTTTCTTCTTGAAGATGTTCATGCAGTTCAACCTTTGTTTTAAAAAACTTAATGAGCACATTCATATCTCTTTGCCGCTGGCCTGACAATGAATTACATACGCGTGTCCTTGCAGAAGGGTGATTGTCTTGCATGGTATGGGTAATGGCACTAAAAGATGCTTTCTTAGTCTGAAGCCAAACCTTAGCTTAAAGCAGGAAAAGGAAACACAAGTATCTGACTATGGGAAGAGTGAGCAAAAGTCTGGTTAATCAGAAAATAATATTGGTTTTGTTTAAGACTTTTTCATATTAGAGAGGAAATTTGGTAGTGCCTTTCTTGGTAATTACAGGGAAAAGGTGACAGGAAAAGCTATTCTGCGCAAGTCTCTGCTGACACTGAAATATGTTAAAAAAGCTCACATAGATGTCAAGAACAGTAATAACAAAAAATGTGTGTAATTGAGAATCAGTGAATGAATGATAGTAACACAGAAATAGTCTGTCTGAATGACAAAAATTCCTGATTTTTCTTATTGAAGGAAACAGTTTTTGGCACATGCGAGGTATTTATCATCAATAAACGTTTCAGAAAAAATACATATATAACTGCTGTATTATACTAAATTATTTTTCTCAACCCATCATATTGAATTGCATTATTCCTGAGTCTGTTAATATCTGAGCTCAGGTTTTGTTGCAGAGGATTTATTTTTCTTTCACTGCCAGCTTATACAGTTCATCCCTGTGAGTAAGGCTTTTTCCACATCTAGAATATTTCCTGCAAATAGTTCGCTTCCTTTGTGCCATGTGAGTACTGGCACACCAATTGGACAGGGGGATTTTATCTGTTCTCAACTACAAGGAAATCAGTTTTAAGAATTCTTTGTCTAAACCAGTTCAGCATGCTATATAATTCTTTTATCTTTTTATTGAATCATTAATTACTAAGATCAAACTTATAAATTAACCAAAGCTAAGACTTCCATCTCTCTTTTGCTGTCTATTTTCATTTTTTTCTTAACTGTGTCATATCATACATCCTGTTGGTGCTCAGCATTTATGTGTCTTTGGACTTCATCTGACCGGAAGTTGTTTGATTTGACAGATTCTGTATTTGCGACATCAGAATATGTTGCTATGGAAAAAGTTACGAGTTCTAATTAAAAATGCAGAGGTCACAAGTTTCCCAGAACCAGTAGGGCATAGATCCTAGGAGAAAAGAATCACAACATAAAAAATCCAGAGATATGTCAATCTGCAACTTTCCAGATCTGAAAGGATAACAGCAAGCATTCAGAAAAAAAACACGAGGCTGAAATTTTGATCAAGCTCCCTTGCGTTCATTCAGATGCTGTATGTCTCCCTTCCCGCTGGTGCAAGTTGCTTCTGGAATTAATGCAGAGCCCTGATATTTGAAATGTCATCCTAATACAACTTAAAAAGAGGAGAGTTAGAAATTAGATAGAAATTAGTAGAGAAAGTAATTCGACCTGCCTGGTCATCCTTTCAAATCGAATACCAATATTGAAATAGTCTCCATGTAATGGCGTTGAGTGTTTTGTCAACTACATGCGTCCATCACTTGCTTTGCAAATCCGTCCATTTTCAGTTGTCTCATTGATTTCTCTTCGATATCTCTTTAGCTGTTTGACTGTTTACAGTTTCCCCTTTTATAAATTTTTATTTGTAAACAATTATTGTGTCTTTCCACTCCTTTTGCTCCAGTTTAGCCAAACTACAGGAATCATTGGTACAAGCACAGGCTTGAGTTACAGGTGGCTGAGCTGTGCACACCTGTGACAAGATGTACCCACACAATATCTTGATCAGAGCACAAGATTTAAGAGCAGCTCAGCTGTAATGAACTCCTGCTCAATACCACCCTGTTTGTATAACACACCTGTTCTGTGCTGTGTTGGGGATTTCTGCAGTAGTGTGTTACGTGACATTTCTGCTCAAGATGCGTGTAGCTTCTAATCTTTGTACAGTGTTGGAGCTCTCAGTGCTTCCACTACAGTCATTCTTTTTTTTTTTTTCAATGACAAATACTGTGTAATTGTCTTCTAAGTTTGTGCTCTGTGCCTTCCAGTAATAGGGCAAAGCAGTTTGTCTCTTTGAAAGCAGTGATGTGTTGCTACTACAGCCCAGTGCCAAGTTATATCCAGTTTCCTCTCAGGATAGCTGCTAAGTATATTTGTCTTATTGAAATGAGAAGCTTTCAGTCTGATGGGTCCTGCACACCAAATTACTTTTCTAGATGCAAAAGAATATTAAACGGTCGTTTCACTGATGACTGAACTTGCCAAAGTACACAATGTCTGTGAGCACAGCGTTTTGTTCTCCAGAGGGAAGTGGCCATTTAACAGCAGGTCTCATTATGCACACATGCAGCTTCTTGTAATCAGCCAAGACTTAGCCTGAGCTTCGCATGGCCCGTAGAGAATCATTCTCGTGACTGAAGGACAATCAGAAATGTTTCCTGCAGGTAAGCAGACAATTGTTTTTATGTATGTTTTGATAAACCATATGTGAACATAAGGTTTCAGTTATCTGCTAAATAACTTACAAAAGGTACAGCATGAGACTTACGAGGTAGACTTACCATTCCAATTTAATGCATGTATGCATACAGGATTTTTTTTTCCCCGGTTCCTATGAAAATTCTCTACTTGTTTTATTGACAACGTTACATATAGCTCACTATCGTGACTGTGGCCCCAGGCCACATCCCTTAAATTGAGGAGATAGACAGTGCTGGAATACCAGCACATGAAATAATAGCCCTTTTTTCATAACTACAGAAACTGGCAATGGGATTATGTATTTCAAAGCCTCTATGCATCATTTTACATATGCCATAATTGATAAATGCATGATACGGCATTTGCAAAATGCCGTAATTGATAAATCTACAATAGATATCTGTCCCCTCCCCCCTTTTTTTTAGATTTTAAACTACCATATCTAATTAGAATAAGGGCTAGATGCCTTCATGAAGGCTTCCAAATGCTGATCTATAGTTTTATGAATGTAGAAAATGTCATTCTTCTGTATTTAATGAGTTGTTTATATTTTTGAAGTCTATGAAGTGAGCTAATTACCATGAAAAATTCTAGGCAGCTGCCTTGAAACTGTTTTACCAGCTATTTTCTTTTGCCATTCTTTGTTTTTTTAATAAGGCAAGAAGTTTTCAGATAGGTAAGTAATATTTTCAGGATCAGGATCCACAATTAATGTCTTTCTATTGAACTGAAGCAACGTCAGATCTTAACTTCCTTGCTTTAATTCTAAGCCACGCTAGATGAGAGATTGTGTGAATTCAAATGGCAGTTTAGAGGGCAGCCATGCTTCTGAGAAGGTACAAACTTTACACTTTACCCATTTCTACATTAATCATTTACTTTATGCATTTAATAAGTGTACAAATTAAGCTCATCATTTAAAAATCCTTCCTTTATTATATACTATTAGAGACTGAAAATAATAATTTTCTCATTTTTGTGCGCAGATAGTACAGATCCGTTTTCTGGCGTGAAGCAAAAACCCCCGACATACTACGGTCATTTTACATAAGCGTGGTATTTTCATTTTCCCATGTTAATTGTGGAGGTATTTTTATTGCTGTCTGTCTGTCTGTCCTCTGAATTTATTTAAAAAAAAGCCAAGCAAGATACTTTGAAAAAGCAGTATCCCAAAGGGAAGCTGTGGAGATCTTTCCTTGAGTGGAGTTTCCTGAAAAATTTATCAGCCCTGAAGATTTCTAAAAGGCAAGAATCCGGAGTAAAACTGTTGTTGCAGAGAGCTTGGAGTAACAGGATAGGCTCCATAAACTGATTTTGTACCAAAAATTCTGATTCAGAGTGTTGCTAAGTGCAAACAGAAATATTTTTCTGTTAGTTGCCAAACAAGCGGAAGACTTTCTGAGTTTCTTTTCACCATTTGGAACTCTAAAAAGGGGGGAGGAGGGGTAAATTCTATCTAGCCTGCCAGGGTCTGGTTCCCTTACCAGGCTTGTTTTAACCCCATTTGTGTTTCTCCAGAGAGGGTGTAAAACCAGCATCAAACCAGCAGTCTCACAATTGGAACCCATTTTATTCAAGCACAAGGCAACAGAACAATGTGAGGTGCTAAGCGAGGCATTCTGTCTTCTAAAACAGACTCGAATATATATTGGAAATTAAAATAAAATGTAAAGTCACTTAGTAATAATTCTATGTGAAGATTTTCACAGCAAAGTTGGGCCAAAGATATTTCGCATGTGCACTGATGATTTTGGTTAATGAAGACAGTTACGTGAAAGAGGTTTTATGTGATTATAGGATGAAAAAATCTGTGAAGTCATTAAAAGAACCATCCATTTCAGAACAAACCATATAAGGCACATAGAATTCTACCACGCTGACACAGACTAGGCAGGAGACCAACACTTACAGAAAAAGGCCCCCCCTTAGAACAGAGGAGTAGCTGTCCTTCCCTTTGTGCTTCCCTGACCAGGCTCTCAACAGTGATCCTATCACTGTTTCTTTCATGACTATTTTTACACCTCTGTTTGTTCTAAGGTCTGTTACGTCTGTTAGCAGGGTTTTGAAGGCCCTAAGGCTCAGGAATACCATGCTGGTATTTTCGCTTAACCTACCTACATGAATGAGAGAATATTTAAGCCATATGCCTGAAAAACCTTGCCAATTGGTACTGAATGGCTCTAGTTGCCCCTTATGGCTGGACCTGGAAGGACTAGGCATACCTGGAGATGACTGGCTCTGCTCTTTAAAAGGGAGCTGGAAAACTCGATTAAGGCATGTTCAGGATAGAAGGGAGCTGCAGGTGGCAGATTTGCATCTAGACAGTTCTCAGAGAGGCATTAGTTCCAGGTAGAGGCCTTGAAAGGGTGTTGATGGCAAGGGCGAGCTTTTTTTGTATCAAAGCTTCTTGGATTTTATTTTTGATGTTATTAACAACTAGAATACTTGGGTATAGACTGCAGCCAGTAGATCTCATGCTCCTCTGGAGAGGAAGGACTCTGGAACTTGGGTTTAGTTGAAGCGTATTCTCAAAACAGTGCTGCTGTTACCCCAGAGCCATGCTGGTTTTGGCCTAGAAAACTAGTTTTGTGGGAGGTAGTTGGCCTTCCTTCTGGAATATATGCCTGAAAGGTTAAATAGTAGAAAAAAGCTGTAAGACCCCTGTCAGTACTTAGAAGGAGACGGTGGGTGAATTATGCCAAAGATGTGGTAAGAAAGCGTCTGTGCTTGGAAGAAACTAGTTGAGCCCTAGCTCTAAGCCTAGGCAATAAGGAGCACGGCAAGAGCAGGATTTTGCGGCACCGTGGTCAAATGAGAGGGCTATTTAATGAAAGAGGAGTTACCTGCAATATGCATGAGGTCTGTCTGGATTAAAGGGGTATGCAATAGGTATGTATGAGTAGGCAGGTTGCTTCTCTCGCTCTGTAAATTTCTCGTGAGTTGCACACCTCTGACGGCGGTCCTGCTCTTGTTCCAGACTCTCGAATGCGTTTCCATTACTTTGTCCCTTGATGGTCAGTGCTGGCAGTACAGCACGGACCATGAAATGGGATTGACAAACAGGAGCATGAGTTTGTATTGATTTCTATGCTGTGACAGATTGTGCCACAGGCTAGTTTCAGTGTAACGGCTAGAAATAAAATCTGGGGACTTCCCTTATCATAATGCTAGTATGGATCCTAGAAGAATCTGGCCAGTGTCTTATTTAAACCTGTTGATATTAAATACGTCTTTGCCAATCTTTAAAAATTAAAGCATGTTATGCAGAACCCATTTTTTGGTTATAAGCTACGAGTCAATTTAGTAATGTTAGGCTATACATTAGATACAACTTGCCAAAAATAACTATCAAAGCAGTTCACCATTGTGCATATGAGACAAGATTTTCCAGAGGCTGTGCTAATACTATCGTGATATTCTGTGCTGGTTGTGTGAATTAATAGACTGTAAGCTCGTTGCAATTTGGGACAAATTGTCTTTTTACTATGCTCTTAAATACTGTTCTACCTGAGGTGACTGGTTGCTTGTGGCTGTTAGTTTAAAAACACACACTTTTTAAGAAACTGTGCACTTGCTAGATTGGTGGCCTATGTTCAGATCAGTTGATTAGAAAAAGCAATTTGGCCTTGTATTTCCTGTCTGCCAAAGGTGATGTAGTATGCCACAGTCAAGCTGACCTCCTGAAAAACCTCCTATTGTTTAAATTTAATCAATAATTTGGGATTAACCGGCATGCTGATCTTCATATTCTGAGCTCTATATACAAGTTAAATGTGTATCTTTGATCGTCTTTCGACAAAACTTGCAATGAAAAGAGCAGTGTTCTCATTACGGTGCTCAAGCTTTATTCTGCCAGTGGCATTGCTCCTTTGTCGACATCCCCTATAAGAAATTCTGAATAAATACATGCTTATAGGTGCAGTTAACAAAGGACACAGACTAGTTTACCAGTACGTACTCCCAGTAGCACATACCAAACTCCCGAAGTCCCATTGCTTTCTGTAACGCTAACACCGACTGGACTAAAAACTGTATGAAGCGGTCCTTAGTTGCAGTGCTTCATAAAAAAAAAATGGGAGCCAACTCTCATGCACCAAATGTATTGAGCACCTGTGGTCCTGTTTTTAATCAGTGCCAGTTTAGCATAATGTCATAAGCTACAGCAAGAGACAAGTGGTCTTGTTTTGCGGCTTTGTTTGTTTGTTTTTTATGCAACAGCTAGAAAAACTGCATGGAGTTGCTACCAAGATGATGATGGGGGAATTTAAATAGCTCCTATAAATATATTGGATTTGAAAATTGAAACCAAAGGGAAGTTTACTTCTTATACTTCACTTTGCGAGGGAAGTTTCTTCGTATATCTCTTACAAAATTTAGCCATGTTTATTGCAAGGCTTAGCAATGAGGTTACATGTAGTCGATATGCGTGCGCACGTGTGTATTTGAAAACGGGTTGGGAATAAGAATTGAAGTCTCTTGCACCGTGACCCTGTATCTTATTGGACAGGTTAGGTCCTGCTCTTGCAAGCTTTAGTAGTGCTTTAATTTACGTATAGCACAGTGCAAGGTTCTCGGTAAATTAAAAACTGGTCAGTCTGGTTGGTCAGCGTAACAAACAGGCGTAGCTAATTCCCAGGTGACGAATGCGTTTTCACATGTAGAAGTATTTTTTGATACGTGTCTCCCAAATGTTCATCCCAGTTAGCAGCGAGAGGAGAAAATTATCGTATTGTCTTTGTGTCTGCCACTCAGGAGAAGAAAGAAAGAGTCATTCCCTTTCAGTCACTTTTACCTGAAGAGTTTCGAATATCATGTTCCATACATAAAGGTCTTTGAAATAAAGAGTACACTCGTTGCTTTTGTAAGTGGATTTACGGTGACAGCCAGTAGGAGACACCTGCTCGCTGAGGCAAATCGTACTGATGTGTGTTTTGAAATATATTTGTCACAAATTAAAGTAAATAGATCAGTGAAATATTTTCATCCTCTGTGAGCTTATCTACTCACCGTGTGTGTCATTTTCAGGGGAGGGAAGTACCTCTCTCCCAGAAAGAGGCAAGTACCCCCAGCAACAAAGGAGTTTCCTGGACCTGATTGTACATAAGTTCTTCTTTACTGCTATTTGCAAAAGCAGCATGCAAGAGAAGGAATGCGCAATTATGTCTGCTTGGTTAAGGTCGCTTTAATGTATCTGCGTGGATGTTGAACTTCTTTTTGAAATAATGAATGCGTTATTTAAACGTACCTAGTGCCACTCGCTCCTATAGAGCAAAATAAAGATGAAAGTATCCTTTGCACTCTTTCAAGTGAACTTAAATTGATGCTATAATGTACGTGAGTATCTTGGGAAGCAGGATGTTATACAGTATTCTCGAGACTTTCACACAAGACTGTCTTTTGTCTTTGCTTTGAGTCATCCATTGATTTCCAGCAGGGAATCGGCCTACTGAAACCATACAATAGAGCGACTTTTGTGTTCTACAATATACAGCTCAACCTGTGCAGATGGAAAGCAAATAACTTAGATGAAGCGATAGGACTAATATATGGTAAGGCAGTATTTATGTTCTTCAGAAATTGACATGATACATAAACATGCATTTAGCATCAATCTCTGTAACCTTATAAGAAGATTCTTTGTTTTCCTGCTTCTTAAGCTTATGGTCTTATTTTATTTACATTAGGAAAATTGGCATTTTTCTAGCTGTATGTTTAAACTGACCAGTCCAAAATCTAAATCTTGAGGAGGTGGGGACAAGGAATGCTTTCAGACTAGAACTGGAGGTAGTACAAGATGGTAGTTAGAACCTTCCTGTTTGATTTCAGGGGTTTTGTTTGTTTGTTTTGTCTGTCAGAGGAACTATAATACTGTGTAATGACTCATTTACTTAGGGCTCCTATACTTCAGAAAGTTACTGTGAAAAATTTTATCCTGATCGCTTTGCCTCAGGCTCACTGAATCTCAAGTGAATTTATGAAGTATATTTGTTTTTGCCATGCTAGAACCATCATTTGTGTTTATTTCTAGATGTAACTCTGAAATTATTCAGAGTTGGGAGAGTGACCGATCGATAAACAGCTCGCATTTTCCGTTGAAAGCTGTGACAGTCTAGTGAGTCGGTCTTGCAGAACAGAGAGTCTAGTGATTTTTTTTGACGCGGATTCTGTCGTTTTGAGTGCCGTGTCACAGCTGATTTTGAGCAGATAAGAGGTTATTGACTTAAAACTATTACTTCTACAGCCGGGAGAGCTGGTTCTGTGCTGCTTTCTCAGATGACACTAGAGCTTTGCATTGAAAAAATCCTCCTCAGCGCAGAACAGTGAAATGAAGCTGTCATTGCTGACCTTTAAGAACTAAACAATTTCTGTGCCTGAGAGTGCCTCGCTGAACTCAAGAGTGTTTTTGTACAGTAGACACTTGAATGCAGTCAGTGATATCTGGATGCGTCACAAGTGTGTGTTTACTCTTAAACTACTGAGAGAATAGCTACTTTAGATTGGCAGAGCAAAGACGTCTGTGAATAGACTGTGTGCAGGCATTTTACTACGGATAATATTTCAGAAGAGCGCTCTTGCGCTGCTATTCAGTGAGATTTGCATGCCTGCGAAATGTCATATTATCGTCTTGATTCCTTTTCTCCTTCTCTCGTGAATGAGGCACTCTCCATATTTGCCTCAATGAAGGCTTTGTTTTTGTCTTCAACATTCAGCACAAACTTTCTGGTGATCAGAATGCAAAATGCTATCACAACAGAGGTTTTTCTTCTCAGACTGCCAGTTTAGGAATATTGCTTACTGGTGGATGGAGCTGAGCATTTACTGGAAGCATTTGGATAAATCCACTAGCTTTTTCCTCTACAGGGCCTGATGTGTGTGTCCCACCATAATGCTTTTGGAAAGATTATTCTGATACTATGTGTAAGACTTGAAGACTTTCACTTTTCTTTTGGGTGCTTGGGTCTGTCATATTTCATACTTTTTTCTTCACACGGGACAAACAGGGAGGCTTGACCGAGGCCACAAAGCGTAAGTGGCAGCGCTCAGTAGTATTGCTGTGTTTTACTGACGGTCCAAAAAGCGGGGAGGACTGGCTTATCGTTGCGACACTTGGTATTATGACCTGTCACGCGGATATCCAATTTGGGATTACATTTTCAGAGATCACGAGGACCTAACAGGGAAGTATATTTAACTGCTGAACTCTCTGTCCTTGGTAATTCAGAGAAACTCAGCAGAGAAACACACACTTACTCAAGGGAGTTATCATATAGGGACTTCCTGTAAATGTGTCTCAAAAGCATTTTCTAATAGTAAGATAAGTAACATGGGTGACTGTTCCCGAAGTCTATACTGATGTGCTGAGATGTTTAATTTTCTGTGAATAGGGGCCGCATAGATAATAAAGACAGACAATGATAAGAGGCTTTCTTTTTTAACTCCCTGCCGCACTACGGATTCGGTCTGAAAAAAAAAAAGCCTTTTGGTGGTAAATAATTGAAATGGAAATACTGCCTGAAATTCACTTATAAAATCACTAAAGCTTGGTCACTGTAGGAAAAAATAAGGGCTGTCTGACCAAGGGTTGCATGTCTATTTGATGCATCTTTTATAAAACGAGGGAACTATTTTTAGCAGAATAGAGAGATCCATTTTCCACGTGCAAGCAAAAGAGGAAGGGGAATCAGCATGGCTGAAGACACTGGAGGCAGCAGATTGATCTTTAGCAAAGCGAGCGGGCGTCAGGAACAGTAAACAATGAGAACACGGACATAGGTGGAAAGTCAGTGTTCCGGCAGTCTTAGAAGCGGTTGACTAGAAGCACGTATTCAATGCAGTCGATCGGATGGCTGAAATATGGGAGAAACATCTCAAAAGAGGACAGGGAGAACAGGAGCTTTTGACCTGTGGAGACTTCTCCTATTTCTCTGTTATCTCTAGCCTAAATGCAGAATGAATAATGTCTTCCAAGCCGTACCCCTGTTTGATGTTACTGCAGATGGCACCATCTCTGCCAAAAAAATGCTTGTAAATATGCACAAGGAACGTAACCAGTTGGGTTTAACTTCCAATTACCGTTGTTCAGAACAAATAAAAAAATGCTAGGTGTTTCTCTTTTCTTCCCATACCTCCCCCCTTAGCTGGAATTCAGGGTTCTCCAAAAGAAAAACTCTGTTTTCTCCCATCATCCCAGGCACTTATGGATAACTCAGTAGGGAAGGCTAGGCATCTGCTCTACCAGAGATCCAGGAAATACTTTCTAAATTTTATCACAGTAGAACGAAAACCTTCCTTGAGCTGTAGGGTCTAAGAGAAAGGAGGTTATATATGGCATTAATTTTCTGTTCTCTAATGGAAACTATTGTCTGACTTTGCTACAGCCATGGTTTTCTAATTGTTGGAAGCAATTTGCCCAGTTTAATGCTCTCTGTTCAACTCATTTAATGTGACTTAATTTCATAACACTATAGGCTTTATCAGTAGTCACAATAACCCCTGGCAAACCCCAGGAGGCAAAAATGCTTGTCGAGTTTAGCTGTTGAGGCTGGATGATGCTGCTTCGTGAAAAATGAAGTAATTGTTTCGAGGGAAAGAACCATTAGAAAATTACTGAGTCTATCAGAATTCTTTATCTTTCATCAGATGTGTTATTCAGTTATAACTTGGCTTTTATTTTTATGTTTATCACAATGCCTTTTTTTTTTCCTCTGGTAATACGGGAGTACTGTGAGACTTCCCTAAGCCTGTACAACAAAGTATCATACAGTTAGTTACCCATAAAAAAAACCCTCACCTGATTTTTTTATCAGATTGAATTTGGGATATTACGTATTGCAAAGATGCACATAAAGGCACAGATATTTTCTGTTTCAACTTCACCTTGGAAGTGTCAGCTTACATAAGATCATAAAAGCTCTTGTGTTGGTTGAGGTTTTTTTTGCTAAAGAGAATTGCTTTCTAGTATGTACAAGTATCCTTAAGTGTTCTTCTCTGCATAGCCAGTATAGTTGTTCACATTAGCTTTCGCTACGGGCCACGTATAGTTGTCTGCAATAGCTAGAGCTAAGGAATTGCGTGTAGTTAGGAATATTCTCTGTAATACCTTTTTTCCCTTAGATGTGGTAACACATACGCCTAATTCTGCCCTGGAACCCATTTACATCAGCAACAGCTATCAGTCAGTCAACTGTATTGCCTTTGACTAATCACTCTGCTGATTTTTGAATGCTAAAAGTAACCTTTGGTTTGAGTTAATATTATCTCACATGTAATTCAACATTGTTTTGATGGCTTTTTGTCCTGAGGCTGGTCATACAAAGCACCGTTCAATGCCTTTATTCAGGATAGGAAAAGGTCTTTGGAATTGTAAACATGTTAAACATGTTAATAGTGTATGAGACTCCTCAGAAATACCATTTTGCAGCCAGAAGCTACTATTTTGCACCCCCTCCTCAAAAGAAAAAAAAAGTTCGGGGGCCAAAAGCAGAAGGCAGATCGGCCGTTTGTGCGGGAGGGCGTCGGGGGCCGCGTGGGAAAGCGGCGGGTGGGCAGGGTGCATGGACGTTGCCCGGAGGCGGGGGGGTCCGGTCACGTCGGAGCCCGAAGTTCGGGAGGCCGGCACGCAGCGGGCCGGCCGAGCTGAACGTCCGAGGTGGTCTCCAGGGGCCAGCGAGCTTTTCAGACCCTGTACGCCCTCTTTGAGTCTCGCTCTTCTTTGTGCACTGTTTATGATAGTTATTAACTAAACAATAATACAAACTAATCCGTATTTATATGACCTACAGCTATGAGGTTTTATAGGAAAACTCCTGATGCGACAGCGATTGATTTCGGACCTTGCCGAAGCCCGGGCTGTTGCACGTAGCTGGAGACTATGTTCATCGCCTGTGTGTGGGCGCAGGTCAGGCCGGGCCGGGGTTTTGGCAGGCAGGTTGACACCGGAGGACTCCGGGAATTGTGTTCCTGAGGAGCGCCGCAGGCAGGGAGCAAGGGGCTGTTAGGGAGGTAGCTGAGTGAGTGCTGAATGTTTAGAATGTAAATGCATTTGTAAAAATAAAGAGCCTAAAGTGAATAAACTGAGTTCCCGGATTCACAAGGCTGTAAGTAATTTTTGTTAGCATTGTAGTACCAGTGCAATGTAGAATGGAAATGTAAATATTAGATGTGTCATGGAAGTTAGTAATGGACCAATGTAAATGCATGTTAAGAGAAAATGAATGTAAAATCCAGCAGCGCCGGTATTGTAATTGGAATCACAATTGTAACTGAAATTGCCAATGAATGTACAAAGCTATATGTATAATAAATGTTGTATGAGCTAAATGTTGTAGTTGAATGTTACTGAACTTCAGAGGTTGTGTTATATTTAATAAATAAAGATTTAATAAAAAATTTAATAAAACCAGAATGAATAAAGATGTGTTTGTGCTTTATTGTCTCCTGTGTGTTTTGTTGTTGGTTTGTCTTAAGTAGTTGTCTGAGTTAGATATCTCTTTGGTGATGGGCTTTGACTATTCTTTTTCTCCTTGGTGTCTGTCTTTGAATTTTTTCTCTTTGCTGTAGGTCTTAGATTCCTTTTTCTGTTGGTGGTGTAGGTCTTAGAAGTCTTGTTAGTGGTGTAGGTTTTAGAAGTCTTGGTGGTGTTGTAGGTTTTAGAAGTCTTGGTGTTGGTGTAGGTCTTGATGTAGGTCTTAGAAGTTTTGTTCTCAGTGTAGGTCTTAGAATATTCTTCCTTTCTTCTTTGTGTTGGGTTTAAGTCTGTTTTATTTTCTTAGTGTAGGTGTTTGAGCTTTTATATAAATTTTAAATTTTTTAATTGGCAATAAATTTTAAAATTTAAAAAAAAAAATTAAATTTAGAAATTAAAAAAAAAAATAGCAGCATTGCAAACTCCCTGGGAGTAACATAAAAAAAAAAAATTTTACTCCCAGGGAGCAAGCAAATTCCTACTGCTGCACCAGTCTTACTATTTTTTATTTTTTTCTTACACAATATATACCCTATATACCCCCTATAGACACTCTATATACCTCTTCTATACCCCCTATACACTCCACATAGACCCCACTAGTATTATAATTGTGAGTACACCTATAATAGAACCCACTATCACCTTAATTACGATTCCAATTATAATACTGAGACAATTATGCAAATTAATCAATTAAACATGCAAATTAGGTACAGAATTTTTTTTCTCTGCACCCACCTCAGAATTACCCACTACACACTTAATCACCATAACCCACACACCACTAATTACACACACCCACCACAATAACAACGACCCACTATGCAAATAAACTCACTAATGAGGCAAACACAAAACCCAATTACTCCTCCCACACACCTCACCGACATACTCCACTCACCCCATCACCAAATACAACACAACCACACACACAACACAAAAAAACTCCATAACCAAACTATTATGCAAATGAACCAATAAATTATGCAAATACAGTCAATAACATATCACCACACAACCACCACATTAATACACAACACACATATCATCAAGACACCCACAAATATCATTAAAATCAACGTCATTAAAATAAAATGAAAAACCAACCTAGCAACAAAGGGTTAAAAAAAGCAAATTAAAAAAAAAAAACAAACCAACAAAACAGCACCGTGGAGGACCTCCATACCATAGACACTACAACAGCACATCTCTATGATCCCGAGCTCCCGCCCATTCACCGGAAGTCGGCCATTTTGCCAGGTGCCAGGCCTGAAGCCGGCCATTTTGGGAACTTCATTTCGGCTACTGCGCATGCTCGCAAGCCGCCATTTTGCCAGGTTGCCCATACCTCAAGTCGGCCATTTTCGGAACTTCACTTCAGCTAGTGCGCATGTCCATAAGCCGCCATTTTGCCAGGTTGCCCATACTTGAAGTCGGCCATTTTGGGAACTTCATTGCGGCTACTGCGCATGCTCGCAAGCCGCCATTTTGCCAGGTTGCCCATACTTGAAGTCGGCCATTTTGGGAACTTCATTTCGGGTACTGCGCATGCCCGCAAGCCGCCATTTTGCCAGGTTGCCCATACCTGAAGTCGGCCATGTTGGGAACTTCATTTCGGCTACTCCGCATGCCCATAAGCCGCCATTTTGCCAGGTTGCCCATACCTGAAGTCGGCCATTTTAGTAACTTCATTTCGGCTACTGCGCATGCTCGCAAGCCGCCATTTTGCCAGGTTGCCCATACCTGAAGTCGGCCATTTTGGGAACTTCATTTCGGCTACTGCGCATGCCCGCAAGCCGCCATTTTGCCAGGTTGCCCATACTTGAAGTCGGCCATTTTGGGAACTTCATTTCGGCTACTGCGCATGCTCGCAAGCCGCCATTTTGCCAGGTTGCCCATACTTGAAGTCGGCCATTTTCGGAACTTCACTTCAGCTACTGCGCATGTCCATAAGCCGCCATTTTGCCAGGTTGCCCATACCTCAAGTCGGCCATTTTGGGAACTTCATTACGGCTACTGCGCATGCTCGCAAGCCGCCATTTTGCCAGGTTGCCCATACCTGAAGTCGGCCATTTTGGGAACTTCATTTCGGCTACTGCGCATGCCCGAAAGCCGCCATTTTGCCAGGTTGCCCATACTTGAAGTCGGCCATTTTGGGAACTTCATTTCGGCTACTGCGCATGCCCGCGAGCCGCCATTTTGCCAGGTTGCCCATACTTGAAGTCGGCCATTTTGGGAACTTCATTTCGGCTACTGCGCATGTCCGCAGGCCGCCATTTTGCCAGGTTGCCCATACCTGAAGTCGGCCATTTTGGTAACTTCATTTACTGCTACTGCGCATGCCCGCAAGCCGCCATTTTGCCAGGTTGCCCATACTTGAAGTCGGCCATTTTGGGAACTTCATTTCGGCTTCTGCGGATGTCCGGAAGTCGGCCATTTTGCTAGGTTGCCCGACAAATACTGTACTTATTTTTTAATTTTTCTCTTTATTTCCCTGTTCCCCCTCACTTTTAAAATGTTCCTTTTATGCCTCCTTTTGTGCCCTCAGGGTTTTTTTTTTTTGTTCTTTTCTTTTTTTTCCTTAGTGCCATCGCTTTTACAATTTTCTTTCTATGTCTCTGTTTATTTAGGGTTTTTGTTATTTTTAAGTTTTTCTTGTCAATGTTTTATCTTCGGAATTTTTGTTTCTTTGTTCACTATTATGTATGGATCAGTCTCTGTTATTTACTTTTTTCCTATCTGTCCTCTACATTATCACTTTTAATGTCTTCTTTCTATGTCTAATTCTATCAAGATGTCTAACCCTATTTTTTATTATTTCCTGTCTTTCCCATGTCACACGCTTTTAGATGTTTTTCTATATTTACTTTTATCCAGGTCACAGTCTTCATTTTTAAAATTTCATTCTCATCTGTGCCGCGCCCCGTCGCTTTTAAAATTTCATTTCTATGCCTTTGTTCCTTTAGTTTGCCGTTCTTGATTTTTTAATTTTTTCCTTAGTCTTGATGGGTGTCCTGGTTTGGCCTAAAACAGACCAATTTTCCTTTCAGCGATTTTTACTTTCAGCTAAGTTTCTTCTAAGCAACCGCACTTTCTGAAACTAACCGCACATTTTGCAGACAGCGTTCGCTTCTAGGACCGATAACGCTCAAAGTACATAGTTATCACTGAGGCACCGGTAGGGATGTTACGCAGAAAGGCTCTCGCTGTATTTATTCTTAAAGAAACCAAGGCCACCGCTAAATTCCTCACCGATTACAAGCGAAGAGCCATCAAAGGGTCATACATCCAGGGAGGAGCGGACAGGAGAGGCTACCCAAAAGATGTAGCTGCAGTGAAAGAACAGGCATCCTCATTTCCAGTAAAGCTCACTCGGTCCATTCCAGGATCACACACCATAAACTTAAGGCAGAGGCAAACACCAGCTGCCACTCCTCTGGCCGCTTTTATACCTTCTCTGGGTTCGCCCCTCCCCTTTGCAGGGGATTGTGGGAAGGGTGGTGGGCGGTGCCCCGGGTATATGAGCCACAGCCTCTCATCAGGGAGCTCATTCTGTTCCTGGGCTTTACTACTGTTAGTGCTCAGCTGCTCCTTCAGTCAGTTGTAGCTTTTGAGCTAGTCAAGCTATTTGGGCAGATGTATTTTGACACTGAAAGAAGCAGCAGTGTCTGTTTGAGATAAAAGCTTCAGGAGTAGGTAAGGTTAAGCAACATATATAGTAGAAAGGATGCTTGATTGTAGTTTGTTTGTTTGTTTTTTTTTTCAGGTCAGTAATTTCATAGATTATAACCATTAGCAATTTACTTATTCTGCAGGCCTATAGGAGAGCCTCAAGTCCGTGGGAAAACAGAAGATAGGAGGGGCTCACAGACACCGGTCGGAAAATCAACTCCCGAGGAGCGGCCGACTCGGGGGGGTTCAGGGGCTTGAATATAGGGCTGGAGCTGTCAGAAGGAGTTAAGGTTTCCTTCCTGACAGTTCAGTAGAAGAAAATGGGCTTCTAAAGCTTTGGTACTGGAAGATGGTTGGGAAAGGGAGATAGGTTCTTCAGCGATTCTCAGATTGGTTTTGCCGTTGGATTTGGTGTCAATGAACTCTGTTTCGTTGTACTCTCTGCAGATGATGGGAGGTATGACAAAGTCACAGGTGATGGTAATGACTTGATCAGGGGGGTGGTGATGTATCACAAGGATAATAGTAATTTTGTGTCTCCTGATATGTCAGGCATCTCAAGCAACAACAGCCACAGCGTATGACTCCGAGGTGAGCAGAACACCACAGCGCTTCTGAAGAGGGGATTGTAGCGGAAGAGTTTAGTATCGGCCAGCATGAAGCTTCCAGCTGGCACTGTTGGTTTGGTTTTTTTTTTGCAGATAATGTTGAGGAAGGTGGCAACTGCAGAAAGGACCCAGATAGCCAATGAGGGTTTTGCTGAGGATGGAGTGAGGCCCCCAGCCCTCTGAAAGCTAAGTTGAGGGACCAGGGCTAAGGAGGGGCTGGGAGGAGGGGACCAAGTTGGGAATTCCCAGGAGGGGTTGTAAAGTTAGAGTAGGGGAGCAGGCTGCCCAGCAGCAGTTCCCTTTGGGCCACCTGAGGGAGCGGGTTACTTTTCAGGACAATGATAGTGTGTGCCAGGCAGGGCAGTTCCAGCCTGTGTCAGTTTGTTGTGTAGTTTTTGTGGCATGTCTTGTGTGTCATAGACCTTTGTGTCTTGATGTCTTGTTTGTATTCAAGGAGGACACCATCAAGGAGGCAGCCTTGGCCGCCATCCCTAGAGTCTTGAACACCTGTACTCATGAGGACAGTGGCCATCAGGATCTTCTTTTCCTCTGTAAGAGCCCTATAGCATGGTTCGGCCTTCCATCTTGCAAGTTTGCGGACGGTCCTCTTCTGCGGCGTCATTCCCTGCCGCACAAGTGGCTCCTCTTTCTGGGCGTCCTTTTGGACGGACCGGGCTTTCTTCCCGGCATCCTTACGTGATGAGGTCTTGAAGCCAGGCTTCTTGCGCGTACATCCTCTCAGTTTTGAGAGTCACTTCTTGTCACGGGCCGTGATGTTTTGCAGTCTTTTTGGCGTGGCCACAGAGCCTCCTCACGTCTCCGTCACGGTGCCTCAGGTGATCTTGTCTGACAGTGTCTTCTTTCGGGGCGTCACGCTTCTCGCCGAGAGTTTTCTCTCCTCTTTGAGGCGCATCTTTTGTAGCGTTCCATGTAGCGTCGGTCTCTGTGTATGTGTGTGGCTTGGAGCTGCCCTGCCCGGGGGTGTATTGTCGGGGTAGGTGAAATAGCAATAAAAGTCTCAGGTTAATAAGTTGGTCTGCCTAGAACTTTGGGGTAAAGATTGTACAGTCATCTGGGGTCGAGCAGCTATCGGCAGGCTGTGGATGGCCATTTCCATAGTGTCTTATGGAGATGATAGGAGGTGTGTGGGAGGGGCTGTTCAGCAGCAGCGAACCAGCTTGAGTCTCAAAGGTGTTAAGGCTTGTATGTGTGGGGCCTAAATTTGCTGTGTTGGTAATGTTTTCACGGCAGGAGATAGTTGTTTTGCAGATAGTAATCTTAAATGGAAACAAGAGGTGTGGAACTGTTCAGCTATTGCTTGATCACCGAGTGACTTGTTCGGTATGGCTTTTGCAGATGCAGAGGGACGAGCTGCGCACCAAAAGGCGACACAGGAGAGGCGAACGGAGCCCCGGAAGAAGGTGGGTCGGGATGATGTGTCGGTGGGATGATGTGTCTGGTGGCTATTTGACTAGCTTATAAGGCTTGGTTTATTTGTTCATGTTGAATGTGGGAAGCAACGAGCGAAGCAGGATATTCGCAGCAGAGGCTGCGACTAGAGTAAGGTGAGCAGCAGCCGCCGGGCCGAAGCAGCGGTTGTTTAGCGCAGGTGCGATATTGTCGGTGAACTTACCCGCCTCCCTTGTCTGTTATGCTTTACAGGTGGTACGTGAGGATTGGCGTCACACCCCGTAAGCTCCAGAGGCAGGATAGGCGAGCGGTCAAGGTAAAGGAGCAGGTGATAGGGATGGGTGCGGGCAGGCCGTGGTTTTGGCCGGTATCTCAGCTGGTGCTTTTTTCTTTGGGTTTTTGCAGGTGCTGCCCACAGGCTCCAGGGGGCCGATGCCACGTGCCAAGGAGCAGTCGGAGAAGGTGAGGCAGTTGTGGGCCACGCTGGTGTCTAATAGCAAAGTATTAAATGGCGCCATGGTTAAGCATTTGCGTTCTGTTTTTGCAGGTGCTGCCCACAAGCTCCAGGGGGCTGATGCCACATGCCGAGGAGCAGTCTGAGAAGGTGAGGCGGTTGTGGGCCACGCTGGTGGCTAATAGCAAAGTATGAAATGGTACCATGGTTAAGCATTTACCTTCTGTTCCTGCAGGTGCTGCCCACAGGCTCCAGGGGGCCGATGCCACATGCCAAGGAGCAGTCTGAGAAGGTGAGGCGGTTGTTGGCCACGCTGGTGTCTAATAGCAAAGTAATAAATGGTGCCATGGTTAAGCATTTGCCTTCTGTTTTTGCAGGTGCTGCCCACAGGCTCCAGGGGGCTGATGCCACATGCCAAGCAGCAGTCTGAGAAGGTGAGGCAGTTGTGGGCCATGTTGGTGTCTATTAGCAAAGTATTAAATGGCACTGTGGTTAAGCATTTGCCTTCTGTTTTTGCAGGTGCTGTGCAGGCTGCCTTAGGAAGCAGATGAGCATTTGAGGTGAGCCGGGGTGGTAGCGAGGAGGATCATGGGGGTGGTGATTTCATCACAAGCATGATGGTACTTTTGTGTCTCTAGGTACCTTGGTTCCTGGAAGCAAAGGCGGCCGCAGCATCCGAGCCCGGGATGAACGGGTGAGTGGAACACCACTGCGCTTCTGCAGAGGGAAGTGCTGTAGAACAGGATGGTATTGGCCTATGTGATGCTTCCAGCTGACACTGTTGTGTGTTTATTTTTTGCAGATGATGTTGAGGAACCTGGTGACGGCAGAAACGACCCGGTTAGCCAATGTGGGTTTTACAGAGGACGGATTGAGGCCTCCAGCCCTCTGAAAGCTAAGTTAGGGGACCAGGGCTGGGGAGGAACTGGGAGGAGGTGATGAAGTTGGCTGTTAAAGGGGGTGGGCTTTAAAGCTAGTGTAGGGGAGAGGGTTGTCCAGGACCCATCCCCGTTGGGCAGGTGAAGAGAGCGAGTGCCTTTTCAGCACAATGGTAGTGTGTGCCAGGCAGGGCAGTTCCAGCCTGTGTCAGTTTGTTGTGTAGTTTGTGTGGCGTCTTCTGTGTGTTAGACCTTTGTTGGGTCTCGATGTCTTGTCTGTCCTCGAGGAGGACACCATCGAGGAGGCAGCCTTGGCCGCCATCCCTAGTCTTGAACACCTGTACTCGTGAGTACAGTGGCTGTCAGGCGCTTCTTTTCTCGTGTAACAAGCTTAAAGCACGGTTCGGTCTTCCATCTTGCAACTTTCCGGACGGTCCTCTTCTGCGGCGTCATTCCCTGCCGCACGAGCGGCTCCTCTTTCCGGGCGTCCATTTGGACGGACCGGTCTTTCTTC